>NC_138161.1:86244828-91343873 GCF_964165515.1 Mesoplodon bidens
TTTTCTAAAAAGGATCTTGTGTGTATCATTAATGTCATTCAGTTTCTTTATAGAAGAGGAATACCATTGACTACTACAGAAGGATGATGCAGCCCAGGCAGAATTCAACACGCAGTACAGTTTTTACAATGTGTACTCACTCCGCTCCTTTTTGTAAATATTTTGTCCTATCTATTCTTGTTTCACAGCCACCTACAGTAGCTGGTCTGTCTACACTTTTTCCATTATTTGTTAATGGCTATTACGCAGATGAAATGTTTCAGAGTGATCAAATAGTTGAATCTCACCTATAGGCGGGCCTTTGACCTCAGCCAAGCACTCCCTACAACTCAAGGTATGACCGCTTCCAAGCAAAGCCATGATGGAGCCGTGTCCAGACAAAAAGTTTCACAAATGGCCAGCCTTCAAGTTGTTCCCAAATTCCAAAGGCTTAACGACCCACAGAATAGTACCCGATGACTGCTACTTCCGTATGGTTGGTTGTGTTTATTCGGTTAGGATATTCGATAGACTTGAATCTTGTGGTATAAGATACTGTACAAGAGAAGAGATGCCAGCTCCTGAGCTGAGCCAGCTTCCTTTTTTGAACAGATACTTGCTCAGACCTTACTCTGTACAAACGGTTCATGTTGCCTCAGGCTCATGATACCACACTGGGCCATTTTACAAGCTAGAGATCACAAACTAACCACACATAGGCAACAGTCAGTGACGCTGAGCACAGTATTTCTGCATCTAGCATCATTCATTCAATGAATATTTGTTGATCACCAATCACATGCAAGGCGCTGAGTTGAATGTGGGGGACAGAGTGATGACCAAAACAAGCACAGTCCCTGTCTTCACTGATGTCTTAGCCAGAAAGAAAGGCAGAAAGGAGCCAATACCTACCAGATAATTAATCATAATTGTGATAAGTAGACGGAAAGATGTTGAGAAAGCTTTAAACCAACATATCTAACCGAGGCTGGGGTCTCAGGCAGGAAGTGACAATTAATGTAAGATGTAAATAGGAATTAGGTAGGAATTAGCCAAACACATATGGGGTGTGTGTGTGTGTGTGTGTGTGTGTGTATGAAAAACAGAGATGGAGGAGACACGAGAGGAAAGGAGAAGTCTAGTATTTCAAGCAGAGGTAAGAAGACCTTGAGGAGGAAAGGAGTTTGGGGTGTTGAAGCCAGTACGTTTGGAGTGTAGCCAATGGGGGAGAGAGTGACAAGGCCCAGACCCTGCTGAAGACGGTGGCCTTCACATACCTCTGCAATTAGAGAAAGCACTGCGAGTAAAGCAAAGCAGACACAGACTAACATGTCTGAGCAGCAAGGATACGATGATAAATTAAAGGTCTCATTTTCAGATTTCCTCTTCCCTCAAAAAAAAAAAATGCTACCTGATTCTAGGGAACAAATTTAGAAGGCAGGCACATATGATAATACAACCACTAAAATCATATCATCCTAAATTTCTTCTTCTCAATTTTCATGGCCTTTTTCTTACAGGGTCTTCAAAAGCTCTTCACATGGCAGATGGCAAACAAACATAAATGCACACACAGTTAAGTGTGTGCCAGGCAGTGAGCTAGGCACTTTTTAAATACATTTTTTAATTTTAATCCCCACAAAATTTTCAGATAAATCCCCCATTTTTCAACTGAGAAAACAGAAAGTAGGTAAATTGTGCAATATCAGAGAACTATCAAGAGGCTTGAATCTTGGTCTATCTGTCTCCAAAGTCTACACAGCTTCCACAGTAAAGACACAGGCCTTTTTCCACATTGATCCACCCACCAGTCAAACTGGAGTCATCACTTTAAACTCTTGGTATGAAAAAATACGGTGATGGTTTTATGGAGGTTGCCAAAGACTAACACATTGAAATGTGAAGAATTCAAATTTAGATATGTTTTTTTCAGGCAAGCAAACACCTTCCTCTCCTTTTATTTTAACTGAAAGGGTTTCTTTGTCATATACACTGTTCCATGAATATCGCTCCCCATCCTGACCTCCACCCCCAAACTATTGAACTTTACCCTCTAGCTTGCCTTCAACATGACAATTTGGATTCTTTAAGGACTACTAGAGTGCGTCTCAGTGGAAGGGAAGATCCTTTATCTTCAGGAGGATGGTTCTAAGGTGTGTACCAATCTGGCCCCTTCCATGCTCTCTCTTCACTGCTGTGCCTCTTTCTTACCTGCTCTCAGCCCACTGCTCACGCCCTCCCCCTTCACCACTGCTTCTCCCGTCCTCCTCCAGCCCCTTCCCACTTTCTTTTCTTCTCATCTTTTTAATCACTTTGTCCACACCTCTCAGGTTTATATAAATAAACTGGCCTTCCATAGACATCACCGGCTGTTTTCCTTCCACCAGTTACAGCATAGGGCCCTTCAGCGTTTCTCTGTTGTGCTTGTCGAGGCTGGTTGATGATAGGGCTTCTGTGCACCACAGAGGTGGATGATTCTTGTTCCTCAGAAAGGAGAGGAAGGAAGATGAGCTGTTTCTGAGACATGTGCAGGAAGCCTGTACTTTCCAGGAGGCTGCTCTGTGGAAGATGAAGGCGTGTATTTGTGTGCATGTGTTTTTTACTGCTGTGCCTGCAAAATATCAAGGACAAGTAACTAGAAGGACTGCATCTTCTGGGTATTTAAGAATTCATGTGACTGGGATGGGGGTGGGGGAGAGGGAGAGATATTGTTTGTTATTTGGTGGTTTTCATTGTTTTGCTTTTTGCTTTGTTTTTGTTTTGCTTTTGCTATCCTCATTAACAACACATAGTACAACTTCTTAAAAGGTTTTTCTGTACTTCACAAGTTAACCCCCTCAAAAAAAAATACACATTTCTATTATAACCAGGAAAAGCAATAAAATTTGATGAAAATAAGTAAATCCTCCGCCCCCCCAAAGAATCATTACTTTAGGGTGGCAGAAAATATCAGTTAAAAAAAAAAGTTGAAAACTTAAAGCTGAGCACTAATTTACTCATGTGTTGGTTGTTCGTGGTTATTAGCAAATTTATGACTTTCTGCTATATATCAAGACATGTTATGTTGGGTGTTATAAACAATTCTGAAACAGTGTCAAGACTGGCCATTAAAAAAATTTTTTTTAACCCTGAAAATTGTTCACAATGTCTGGAATACAATTTGTCTCTTCCAAAAATTTGTTGATAAATATGTTAAATTATCCCAATGGCAAGTTAATTTATATATAATATTATATATCACATTACATAATTTATATATTATATCATGTAATTTATATATAATATCATATATATCATCAATATCTTTTACTGTTATTTTGGACATTTCCCTAAGTAAGGCGATCTCTGATCTCTACCAAATTGTTGCAATGAAGGCTGCAATGTGACATGTAAGTTTTTTATCTAAATTTATATAGCGAAGGCAGGTTTCATTCTTAACTAAGTAAAAGTCAATCACTCTAATACCATATCTTAAAGATCTACCTCAACTGTGATTCCTGTGAAGTATTAATTGTTTTTGTTTGCTTATTCTTTTTGTTACTTTTTGGGGGTTGGGGGGAAGGAGAAAATTTTTTTTTAAATTTTTTAACCATTTTAGGGGGAGAAGAAATTTTAAGCACAGTTCTTGAGATCACATTCTGAATAGGGAATTTATTGACTAAAGTGAATATGCTCTCTCACTGGAAATTCAACCTTAATACTTCATACATACATGTCAAGTGCTTCATTACATTTTCAGTCATTGTAAAGTAGAAGTTTCTCTTACCTCCACCACTATTTTATTCCAAAAGGGAAGAAAAGAAAAACCTTAAGAATCGAAAGTCCAAATCTCACAGCCTGGGCTTCTCCCATTGGTAAGGGCTGCCTACAAAGGAAGCTCTCATGAAGAAACTAAGATGCACTGGGGAGTTTTAATCACCAGTGTCATTCACCACCGGGAGGAGCACTGCAGAACTCTCTCATAGAAGAGTTTACCCCATCTGCTAACAAGATGAAGTCATTCATCGAGAACTCAGTACTGGTTGCCTTCTTGGCAGTTCCTATTACTAAAAAAGCATTAGCTGAAATGAAAAGAGGAATTCCCATTAATCTACTCTGAGAAGACTCTTGATTTCTTATTCCTGGAGAAGCACAATGTTATATTTTACATGTTTTAGCCCTTGATATCCAAAACATTTAAATTGATAGGCCTTTTAAATCTATAGCCATGAACGGGGGACTCGCCAATATTTCTAATGGAAGTCTCCAAAAGTATACTACAATACATATATCGACTTCTTGTTTCAGTGAGTATCAAGATTAATTGTCCCTGTAAAAGTAAATAAATATTGACAGAGGTTTCACTTTGGTCCATATTTTCCACTCAGGTCAATAAATCTTTGTATTCACCTCAATTGAAGTCAATATCAAATGATTATTAATTCATGGTATACTCAACTAGCAGCCAAAACTACAACTTAACATATAGAAACATAGTTCCGCACACCAATTTATATTCAAAATAAATACATCGAGTGAAAAATCACTGAATTGTTTCATACATTTAATGGAAATAAAAGGACAACCTATGGTCACCAGGAATGTGAAAGAATCTGTTGTTATTCTATTCTGTTTGGATTTGTCTAATACACAAAAAGTGATTCCTTTTATCTTACAATTTGACATTCTGCTTCTTTGCTTATAAATCTCATTCCTGCTTCCACTTAACTGGTGAGGTTTGCATATAGATAAATATTTATATAATAAAAAATAAAAGGAAGAATAAGAAAGGAAGGAGAAAAAGAAAATTTTTAAAGGAAAGGAAAAAGAGAGAAGGAAGAAAGAAAGAGGAAATAGAGCTGAAGGAGGAGGTGAAAGAAGAAATTGGTGAGAAGAATTGAGATATATAATAAAATAAGAAAGGAGAAGAAGGTAATAGAATCATGGAGAAAAAATTTAAAATATCACTACTGATTAGCTGTGTATTTTCATAAATTTCAACAAAAAGAAATTTATTTCTTTCCAATATTCTTCTCCATTTATAAAGATGTTTCTACCCAACTCAAATGTCTTAAACATCATAAATATTCTAGTTTTTCATTCAAGATGTAATATGCAAAAAGCTATTAACTTATATAAATAACTCAAAGAAAATTTAGAGCAAATATTTTTTACACAGTAAATTTAGGACAAGTTCTTTAAAGTTTTCAGGGATTAAGTCATCGCAGCTAATTATGGGAAAAATAATTAAATGTCACTAGCAGGCGGATGGTTCATCGGAAATTATGGCACTTTTTATTTCCTATGAAGGCACACTAACATTTGAAGACAAGCTGCTTGAAAGAAATTGCTCATCAACACTGGAAATTGGCAAGCATATCAAAAGAGTTATTGATCTTTACAGTGTTCGAACCCAGATATATTTGTAGTAAAGCAAGCACCAACTAAGACTGAAAACATAAGCTAGTTGATATTACCCAGGGAGGGCTTTACCCATTAACTGGGCTTTAAGTCCACATTACTGAAGCACTGCATTTCTGATCTTCATTGCTGCTCTTTTAAGTCAAAGCAAGGTTTAAAAATCTGTCTTTGCCTTCAAATTTTGATATTAGCCAAAACTTTCTGATTAGTGTTTATATTAACTAAGTACTTTATATTCAATAAAGTATTTTTAAGGTAAATTTACCTTAGACATTGTATATTTTCTAAGAATTATGAGCCATTCATTAGCTGAATTTTACCAACCAAAAAGAAGTGATGGTAATGTAGAGAAGAGGGTTATAATACAATATTTCTAGATGTCTATGACACTTCTTGGAATCAGTAGGAGGATTTTGCAGGTGAAAGAAAACTTGGAGATCATCTCAACCAACATCTTCACTTTAATAAGAGGGAAACCAGGACTTCCCTGGTGGCACGATGGTTAAGAATCTGTCTGCCAATGCAGGGGACATGGGTTTGAGCCCTGGTCCAGGAAGATCCCACATGCTGTGGAGCAACTCAGCCCGTGCGCCACAACTACTGAGCCTGCGCTCTAGAGTCCATGAGCCACAACTACGGAGCCCGCATGCCACAACTATTGAAACCTGTGCACCTAGAGCCTGTGCTCCACAACAAGAGAAGCCACTGCAATGAGAAGCCCGCACACTGCAACGAAGAGCAGCCCCCGAACGCCACAACTAGAAAAAGCCTGCATGCAGCAACAAAGACCCAATGTAGCCAAAAATAAATTAGTTAATTACTTTAAATAAATAAAAATAAAAAGAGGGAAACCAGAACTTCCCTGGTGGTCCAGTGGTTAAGACTGCGTTTCCAATGCAGGGGGCGTGGGTTTGACCCCTAGTTGGGAATAAGGTCCCACATGTCATGTGGCATGGCCAAAAGATTAAATAATAATAATAATAAAATTTTTAAATAAATAAATAAATAAAAAGAGGGAAACCAAAGCAAGAATATTGTTTTGGTTATAATACTCAGCATATTAGTAGTAGAGACAAAATAAGAATCCAGTCCTTCTAGTTTACTAAAAAGGCCATGTAAACAGATCCATTTCCTTATTTTTTCAGAACCTTCCAAAAGACAATTTGGCAATGAAATACACAATATTACAACTATATAATTTTCCACTAATATTCCCGTACAGAGATGACTTTGAAATATGTACGATTTTCAATGAAGCATATGTTCAATTCTTTCTCCAAATGTATATACTGTCCCAGAGGCACAGTTTGATGTGGTTTTAAGTGTGGAAATATGAAGAACTTAGGAATACAAAATGATAAACTCTCCCTTTGTTTTTTAATTATTCTTTAAAAGCAAACAAACCAACCAACAAACATAAACAAGATGATATTGAGCTGAAGGTTGAAAGCACTTCTCTAAGATTCCTAATTTGTCTTAAATAATATCAAAAGTTAACCAAGGAAAGGAGGGCAGTTAATGATAAAGCTGCATGTGCAAAAGCACTGAAACAAGACAGGTCACAATATATTCCAGAAATTATCAATTCTTCAGCTTAAACATGAAGTGTCAATGAGAGAAAAGTGAGTGCTGAGGTCAGAAATGACAAAGCAGGGGCCAGACCTTTTCAAGGGGCTGGAGTTTGTTCTATAGCTTCCTGGTAAGCCACCGAAGGATCAATATGATCTGAATCTTCTTTAAAAAAGATCATTTGACATCAGTGCTAAGGGTATGTGGAAGAAAATGATCCTGGATACATAAAGATCTGTTGAAAAACCTTTGATCAACCAGGAGAGAAAAGAGAACACCTGGGAAACTAACAGATTTGGGTTATAAAGAAGAAAAAAGTTATCTCCTGAAATTTAGGCTTGGAGTAGAGGATGAGAAATAGGCTTATGAGGTCATATATGAATTCAGTCTGGAATTCCCACATTGCAGAAACAAATGCAAAACTGCTCTGAAGCAGCATAATCTAAGTGTAGGCTCTACAAGATTCCCTCAGATAAAGGCTTGTGAAAATGAGCTCATAGCCCCAAATTACAAACCATACAAAGAAATATTCCTTCAGAAGAGAAAATAAGCAGACACAAGGAACTTCAGGATTAGACATAATTAGACATATCCATAGAATAATTTGAGACTATAAAATAAATTTATTCATTAAAAATGTAAAATAAGAATCTAAACTCAAAAGAAAGAAACAAGATATTATTTTTTTCATGACAGATTTTTTAAAGAAGCAAACAGAATTTCTTGATTTTGAAAATACAGTTACTGTAAGGAAAACATCAATAAATGAGCTAAACAGCAGACTGGAAACAAGTGAAGAGAGTAGAATGAAATGCAATGCAATATAGACCTCAGGAAATCCCCCCAAATGAATCATGAGTTGAAGAGAAAAATATAAAAGAAAAGCTAAGAGATATCAGGGATATAATAAAATGGTCTAACATAGGACTAGGACTTCTAAAATGGGTTAAAAGATATTGGAAGAGATGATGGCTAAGAATTTTCCAGAATTCATAAAAGACATGAATTGTCAGATTCAAGAATCACTAGAAGGCCCAAGTAGAAAAAGTCAAAATAATTCCAGATCTAAACACATTGTAGTAAAACTATGGAGCACCATAAACACAAAACATATAAAGACAAAGAGGAGTTATTAGGGAGAAGTCAAAAAGCAAAGTACTATAGAGGAACTACAAAAACCTGACAGCAAAATCCTCAACAACAGCTTTAAAAAATGGAATAATACAGTCAGTGACCTGAGAGGGAATAACTGTTTATCTTGAATTTTATGGTCCAAAAATCTATTATTTAGAAATGAGAGTAAAATATAGACATTTTCAGACAAAGGCAAAGGGAATTTACTCCTCACAGAACATTGCTAAAAGAATACTAAAAAATATACTTCAAGAAAACTTATACTGAAACCCGGAGGAAGGAATAGAACACAAGAAGCAATACTGAGAAAATAAATTGGCAAATAACATGTAGAAATCTAAGTCATCACTAACTGCATCAGTAAAAATGACTCATAAGTACAAGGTGAAGCTAAAATCCTGGGCAGCAATTAGCACATAAACTGGAAGGCAGAGACAATCCAAGTTAACGTGTTCCACAGTTCTCATACATTTCAGAAAGGGGGTCAATATTACTTAATGTGAGACTTTATTAAATAACCACATTAAATATTTATTAATGACTATTAAAAGAATATAGGTAAAACACAGTAGAAGGAAAAAGAAAAAGAAACTTCAACAGGGAGCAAGAAAGAAAGAAAAAAAGAAGTAGAGGGGGGAAAAAAGAAACAAACTAAAAGCAGGGCAAATACAAAACAGAAAATAACATTTATCTTATTTAAATCCAAGCAGATCCCTAATCACAATAGATATAAATGGACTAAAAGAAAGTGAAAGATAAATTTTATTTAAGTAAAAAAAATCCAGAAAAAAAAAAAAAAACACTCAGAAACTCCGGAAATAAGTGGATGAAAAAAGACATGACCCAAAAGGAAGCCAAAGTGGCTATACTAATATGGAACCAAGTAGACTTCAATGAAAAAAAATTATTCCCTAATTATTACAAAAGGACAAAAGGAAAACTTTACCCAGAAAATTCTGTATTCTGAATTTGTAGATATGTAATATCTTAACCTCAAAAACCATGAAGCAAAAATTCATAGAATTACAAGAAATAAATTGACAAGTTCACAATTTAATGACAAATTTCAGCACACCTCTCTTAGTAACTAATAAAGAAGAGACCAAATTTGTAGGAACACATAAGATTTGAACAACATAATTAACAAGTTTGATCTAATGAACGTATATAGAGTCTGCATCCAAAAATTATTTTTCCAGCTCATATGAAGTATTTATAAAATTTGCCACATTTAACCATGAAAATCACAGCACAATAAAAAATCAGTAACAAAAGTATAGCCAAAGTCTTAGGTTTAGAAATTTTAAAGCATATTAAATAATATGTGGATCAAAAGGAAATCATGATAGAAATTATAAAATATTTTAAACTAAATAATATTGAGAACATTATATATCAAAACTTTTAGAAATCAGGTAAACCAATATTAGAGGAAATTTAGAGACTTAAATGTTTATATTACAAATGAAGCAAAATGTAAACCAATATATAAGGAGTCGGATCAAAAATTTAGAAAAAGACCAGCAAAATACACAAAATTTTTTAAAGAAAAAGGAAAACACCTATAAAAACTAATAAAGCAAACAAAATTTTGGCATTTTGATTAATAAAATCAAAGAGACGTAAGTGAAACTACTAGTAATTTAAAGGGAAACAGAGAAACACAAGAGATTTTAAATGCTTAAGCAAATGCTATGAACAAATTTATTCCAATAAGTTTGAAAACCTAGACAAAAGAATACTTTCCTAGAAAGAGAAAACTTACTAAAGTTGACTCAGGAAGAAAGAACAGATCTGAATACAACTATTAAAAACCTGAATGTATGTATGCAATTGGATTAAATACAATTTGTAACTAGTTCCCAAAATACTTCAACCTAATATTAAACAAGATTTCTTAACAAACCACCAAGTAACCAGTAATCCCATCTTACAGAAACCATTCCAGAGAACAGATGGAGAAAGTGGCAAATCAAATCATTTTAAGTAAAAATATAGTGGGATATTTTATGAAGCTTGACAAACTAAAATCCTAAAATACAACTGGAGGAATAAATGACTAAGGACATTGTGAGGAAGGTGAAGGGAAGATTTGCCTTACTGATATCAAGACTTACTATAAAGCTGTGGCAATTATAAAAATTAGTGCTAGTGGCATCAGGATAAAGAAAGAGACCAAATGATCAGAACAGAGATCCTGGAACAGATCCATATGTTTGTGGAAACCTGGTGTAGGACAGAGTTGGCATTAAAAATGAGTGGAGGAGGTGACTGGTTCAAGATGGCGGAGTAAAAGGATGTGCACTCACTCCCTATTGTGAGAGCACCAAAATCACAACTAATTGTTGAACAATAATTAATAGGAAGACACTGGAACTCACCAGAAAAGATACCCCACATTCAAAGACAAAGGAGAAGCCACAGTGAGACAGTACAAGGGGCTCAACCACAATAAAATCAAATCCCATAACGGCTGAGTGGGTGACTCACAAACTGGAGAACAAGTATACCACAGGAGTCCACCCACTGGAGCGAAGGTTCTGAGCCCAAGTGGGGCTTCCCAACGTGGGGGTCTGGCAATGGGAGGAGGAATTCCTAGAGAATTAGACTTTGAAGACTAGCGGGATTTGACTGCAGGGCTTCGACAGGTCTGCGTGAAACAAAGACTTTGCTCTTGCAGGGCACACACAAAGTAGTGTGCACATCAGGACCCAGTGGGAAGGAGCAGTGACCCCATAGGAGACTGAACTAGACCTACCTGTTAGTGTTGGAGGGTCTCCTGCAGAGGTGGGGACAAGGACACTGGCAGCAGAAGTTCTGGAGGGTACTCCCTGGAGTGAGCCCCCCTGGAGTCTGCCATTAGCCCCACCAAAAGGCCTGTAGGCTCCAAGGCTTGGTTGACTCAGACTAAACAACAAACAGGGAGGGAACTCAGCCTCACCCATCAGCAGACAAGAGTATTAAAGTATTACCAAGCTTTGCCCACCAGAGCAACACCTAACAATACCCAAGACCAGTCCCTCCCATCAGGATGCCTGCACAAGCCTCTTAGAAAGCCTCATCCACCAGAGGGCACACAGCAGAAGCAAGAACTACAATCCTGCAGCCTGTGGAACGAAAACCACATTCACAGAAAGATAGACAAAATGAAAAGGCAGAGGACTATGTACCAGATGAAGGAACAAAATAAAACCCCAGAAAACAACTAAATGAAGTGGACATAGGCAACCTTCCAGAAAAAGAATTCAGAATAATGATAGTGAAGATGATCCAGGACCTCGGGAAGAGAATGGAGGCAAAGATCGAAAAAATGCAAGAAATGCTTAACGAACACCTAGAAGAATTAAAGAACAAACAAACAGAGATGAACAATACATACTGAAATGAAAAATACACTAGAAGGAATCAATAGCAGAATAACTGAGGCAGAAGAAAGGATAAGTGACCTGGAAGACAGAATGGTGGAATTCACTACCGTGGAACAGAATAAAGAAAAAAAGAATGAAAAGAAATGAAGACAGCCTAAGAGACCTCTGGGACAACATTAAACACAAAACATTCACATTATAGGGGTGCCAGAAGAGAAGAGAGAGAGAAAAGACCCAAGAAAATATATGAAGAGATTATAGTTGAAAACTTCCCTAACATGGGAAAGAAAATAACCACCCAAGTCCAGGAAGCACAGAGTGTCCCAGGCAGGATAAATCCAAGGAGAAACATGTCAAGACACATAGTAATCAAATTGACAAAAATTAAAGACAAAGAAAAATTATTAAAAGCAACAAGGGAAAAATGACAAATAACATACAAGGGAACTCCCATAAGGTTAACAGCTGATTTCTCAGCAGAAACTCTACAAGCCAGAAGGGAGTGGCATGAGTATTTAAAGTGATGAAAGGGAAGAACCTACAACCAAGATTACTCTTCCCAGCAAGGATCTCATTCAGATTCGATGGAGAAATCAAAAGCTTTAGAGACAAGAAAAGCTAAGAGAATTCAGCACCACCAAACCAGCTCTAAAATAAATGCTGAAAGAACTTCTCTAAATGGGAAACACAAGACAAGAAAAGGACCTACAAAAAGGACCTACACCTAAAACAATTAAGAAAATGGTAATAGGAACATACATATCGATAATTACCTTAAATGTGAATGGATTAAATGCTCCAAGCAAAAGACACAGGCTTGCTGAATAGATACAAAAACAAGACCCATATATACACTGTCTACAAGAGACCCACTTCTGACCTAGGGACATATACAGACTGAAAGTGAGGGGATGGAAAAAGATATTCTATGCAAATGGAAATCAAAAGAAAGCTGGAGTAGCAGTACTCATATCAGATAAAATAGACTTTAAAATAAAGAATGTTACAAGAGACAAGGAAGGACACTACATAATGATCAACGGATCAATCCAAGAAGAAGATATAGCAATTATAAATATATATGCACCTAACATAGGAGCACCACAACACATTAGGCAAATGTTAACAGCTATAAAAGAGGAAATCAACAGTAACACAATAATAGTGGGGGATATCAACACCTCACTTAACACAAATGGACAGATCATGCACACAGAAAATTCATAAGGAAACACAAGCTTTAAATGACACAATAGACCAGATACATTTAATTGATATTTATAGGACATTCCATCCAAAAACAGCAGATTACACTTTCTTCTCAAGTGCACATGGAACATTCTCCAGGATAGATCACATCTGGGGTCACAAATCAAGCCTTGGTAAATTTAAGAAAATTGAAATCATATCAAGCATCGTTTCTGACCACAATGCTATGAGATTAGAAATCAATTACAGGGGAAAAAAAAGTAAAAAACACAAACACACGGATGCTAAACAATATGTTACTAAATAACCAAGAGATCACTGAAGAAATCAAAGAGGAAATCAAAAAATACCTAGAGGCAAATGACAATGAAAACACGTTGATCCAAAACCTATGGGATGCAGCAAAAGCAGTTCTAAGAGGGAAGTTTATAGCAATACAATCCTACCCAAGAAACAAGAAAAATCTCAAATAAACAATCTAACCTTACACCTAAAGGAACTAGAGAAAGAAGAACAAACAAAACCCAAAGTTTACAGAAGGAAAGAAATCATAAAGATCACAGCAGAAATAAATGAAATAGAAACAAAGAAAACAATAGCGAACATCAATAAAACTAAAAGCTGGTTCTCTGAGAAGATAAATAAAATTGATAAACCTTTAGCAAGACTCATCAAGAAAAAGAGGGAGAGGACTCAAATCAATAAAATAAGAAGTGAAGAAGGAGAAGTTACAACGGACACCACAGAAATAAAAAGCATCATAAGAGACTACTACAAGCAACCCTATGCCAATAACGTGGACAACCTGGAAGAAATCGACAAATTCTTAGAAAGGTATAACCTTTCAAGACTGAACAAGGAAGAAACAGAAAATATGAACAGACCAATCACAAGTAATAAAATTGAAACTGTGATTAAAAATCTTTCAAAAGTCCCAAAGATGGCTTCATAGGTGAATTCTATCAAACATTTAGAGAAGAGCTAACACCCATCTTTCTCAAACTCTTCCCAAAAATTGCCGAGGAAGGAACACTCCCAAACTCATTCTACAAGGCCACCATCACCCTGATACCAAAACCAGACAAAGATATTACAAAAAAAGAAAATTACCGACCAATATCACTGAAGAATATAGATGAAAAATCCTCAACAAAATACTAGCAAACAGAATCCAGCAACACATTAAAAGGATCATACACCATGATCAAGTGGGTTTTATCCCAGGGATGCAAGGATTCTTCACTGTATGCAAATCAATCAATGTGATACACCATAGTAAAAAACTGAAGAATAAAAACCATATGATCATCTCAATAGATGCAGAAAAAGCTTTTGACAAGTTCAACACCCATTTATGATAAAAATTCTGCAGAAAGTGGGCATAGAGGGAACTTACCTCAACATAATAAAGGCCATATATGACAAACCCACAGCAATCATCATTCTCAATGGTAAAAAACTGAAAGTGTTTCCTCTAAGATCAGGAACAAGACAAGAGTGTCCACTCTTGCCACTATTATTCAACATATTTTTGGAAGTCCCAGCCACGGCAATCAGAGAAGAAAAAGAAATAAAAGAAATACAAATTGGAAAAGAAGAAGTAAAACTGTCACTGTTTGCAAATGACATGATACTATATATAGAGAATCCTAAAGATGCCACCAGAAAACTACTAGAGCTAATCAATGAATCTGCTAAAGTTGCAGGATACAAAATTAATGCACAGAAATCTCTTGCATTCCTATACACTAACAATGAAAGATCAGAAAGATCAGAAAGAGAAATTAAGGAAACACTCCCATTCACCATTGCAATAAAAAGAATAAAATAGCCAGGAATAAACCTACCTAAGGAGGTAAAAGACCTGTATGCAGAAAACTGTAAGACACTGATGAAAGAAATCAAAGATGACAAAAACAGATGGAGAGATATACCATGTTCTTGGATTAGAAGAATCAAATTGTGAAAATGACTGTTCTACCCAAAGCAACCCTCAGATTGAATGCAATCTCCATCAAATTACCAATGGCATTTTTTACAGAACTAGGACAAAAAAATCTTTTAAAAAAATCTTCAAAAAAAATCTTTAAAAACTAGAACAAAAAATCTTTTAAAAAATGTTAAAAATTTGTAAGGAGATGCAAAAGACCCTGAATAGCCAAAGCAATCCTGAGGGGAAAAAAACGGATCTGGAGGAATCAGATTCCCAGACTTCAGACTATACTACAAAGCTACAGTAATCAAGACAATATGGTACTGGCACAAAAACAGAAATATAGATGAATGGTACAGGATAGAAAGTCCAGAGATAAACCCACTCGCCTATGTCAACTAACCTATGACAAAGGAGGCAAGGATTTACAATGGAGAAAAGACAGCCTCTTTCTCTGCTGAGAAAACTGGACAGCTTCATGTAAAAGAATGAAATTAGAACACTCTCTAACACCATACACAAAAATAAACTCAAAGTGGATTGGAGACCTAATTGTAAGACCAGACACTATAAAACTCTTAGAGGAAAACATAGGAAGAAAATTCTTTAACATAAATCACAGCAAGATCTTTTTTGACCCACCTCCTAAAGTAATGGAAATAAAGTCATAAATAAACAAATGGGACCTAATGACACTTAAAAGTTTTTGCACACAATACAGCCACTATGGAGAACAGTATGGAGGTTCCTTTAAAAACTAAAAATAGAACTACCATATGCCCCAGCAATCCCACTACTGGGCATACCCTGAGAAAACCATAATTCAAAAAGAGTCATGTACCACAATGTTCATTGCAACTCTATTTACAATAGCCAGGACATGGAAGCAACCTAAGAGTTCATAGACAGATTAATGGATAAAGAAGATGTGGCACATATATACAATGGAATATTACTCAGCCATAAAAGGAAATGAAATTGAATTACCTGTAGTTAGGTGGACAGACCTAGAATCTGTCATACAGAGTGAAGTAAGTCAGAAAGAGAAAAACAAATATCATATATTAGCGCATATATGTGGAATCTAAAAAAAAAAAAGGTTCTGAAGAACCTAGGGGCAGGACAGGAATAAAGACTCAGACGTAGAAAATGGACTTGAGGACATGCGGAGGGGGAAGGGTAAGATGGGACGAAGTGAGAGAATGGCATGGACATATATACACTACCACATGTAAAATAGATAGCTAGTGGGAAGCAGCTGCATAGCACAGGGAGATCAGCTCGGTGCTTTGTGTCCACCTAGAGGGGTGGGATAGGGAGTGTGGGAGGGAGATGCAAGAGGGAGGAGATATGGGGATATATGTATATGTATAGCTGATTCACTTTGTTATAAAGCAGAAACTAACACACCATTGTAAAGCAATTATACTCCAATAGAGATGTTTTAAAAAAACATAAAAAGCTTTTGCACAGCAAAGGAAACTATAAACAAGAAGAAAAGACAACCCTCAGAATGGGAGAAAATATTTGCAAATGAAGCAATGGACAAAGATTAATCTCCAAAATATATAAACAGCTCATGCAGCTCAATATTAAAAAAACAAACAATCCAATCAACAAATGGGCAGAAGGCTTAAACAGACATTCGTCCAACGAAGACGTACAGATGGCCAAGAGGCACATGAAGAGCTGCTCAACATCACTAACTATTAGAGAAATGCAAAACAAAACTACAGTGAGGTATCACCTCACACCAGTTAGAATGGGCATCATCAGAAAATCTACAATCAGCAAATGCTGGAGAGGGTGTGGAGAAAAGGGAACCCTCTTGCACTGTTGGTGGGAATGTAAATTGATAACAGCCACTATGGAGAACATTGTGGAGGTTCCTTAAAAATCTAAAAATAGAACTACCATACGACCCAGCAATCCCACTACTGGGCATATAGCCTGAGAAAACCATAATTCAAAAAGACACATGCACCCTCCAGTGTTCATTGAAGCACTATTTACAATAGCCAGGTCATGGAAGCAACCTAAATGCCCATTGACAGATTAATGGATAAAGAAGTTGTGGTACATATATACAATGAAATATTACTCAGCCATAAAAGGAACGAAATTGGGTCATTTGTAGAGATGGGGATGGACATAGAGACTGTCATACAGAGTGAAGTAAGTCAGAAAGAGAAAAACAAATATCATATATTAATGCACATATGTGGAATCTAAAAAAATAGTACAGATGAACTGGTTTGCCAGGCAGAAATAGAGACACAGATGTAGAGAACAAACATATGGACACCAAGGAGGGTGGAAAGTTCGGGGGCAGGGGGATGAATTGGGAGATTGGGATTGACATATATACGGTAATATGTATAAAATAGATAACTAAGAAGAACCTGCTGTATAAAAATAAGTAAATTAAATAAAATTCAAAAAAAAGGTAGATTAAAAAATAATAAAAATTAAAATTGGAAAAAGTGGTTAAAAAAAATGAGTAGAGGAAAGATGAATTGTTTAATAAATAAAGCCAAAATACTTAGCTCTCCATAAAAAAGGAAAAAAAATGGAGCCTCATGTAGTAACCAAATTAAAAAAAAAAAAAATACCCAGAAACTCATTCATTACCATTAGGAGTATGAAAGGTAAAATCATAAGCTAGAATTAGTTGGCAAACTTTTAAACACGCATAAACCATTACCTGGCAATTTCCCTTCTAGGTATTTACCCTAGAAAAATTCTCATACCTGTGCATAAGCAATCCAAAAGATATGTTCAGTACAGCGCAGTTTGTGATAGCAGAAAAGCAGAAACAACCCAGGTATTTCTAAGAAGAGGGACAAATTAATCAACTGTGGTGTAGTCACAGAATAGAATGGAATGTTATACTACAGTTAAGATGAATAAATCTGTTGAACATTTATCAGCATGGATTAGTCTCAAATACAAAATGTTAAGTGAAAAAAGCAAACTGAAAAATGATATGCACAGTATAATACCATTCCTGTACATTTTACAACATAGTAAAAGATCATATGTAGCTTATGGTGGATATATTCAGTAAAAGTACAAAAATGAATATGGAAATACTTCATCCATCCAGGATATCAGAGAAGTGGTCCTCTAACTATATCTCTAAATTTTTATTTCTTTTACAAGAGAGATCATTAGCAAATATGCAAAATGTTAATATCTGAATATATGATATTTTTATCCTATTCTTTTTTATATATTTGAAACATAATTAAAATAAAATTAATTATTAGGAGTATATAACATGAAAAAAGAAAACAGATGTTTTCCATTTAAAAGTCCTGCCCAGATCTAAAAAGCTCTCATCACAAGAAAAAAGTTTTTTGTAATTATGTGTGGTGATGAATATTAACTAAACTTAATGTGGTAATCATTTCATAATATACACATATATCAAATCCATGTTATATGTCAGTTATATATCAAGTTAAAAATAAAAATTAAAAATCTGCTCACATGAGGGTTTCCTGGATCAGGCCTAGAGTCACTCCAGAGATAATTGCTGACCAAACTGATCCACCCGGGCAAGCATCCTAACCAAAATACCTGGTGTTTCCCCCAGGTTTTGTGGATATGGACCAGGAATGATGCTAGAAAAAGCATCAAAGGTGGTGATTTCCAGACCAGGATTTCAAGTATCAGTAGTTAAGTAAGTTTTATACATACACACACACGCACGTGCACATAGACACACACATACCCACACAATTAACATCATTTCACAAAAGTAAAAGCATTATAACAAAAAATTTAAATAATCTCATAATAAACAAGTCTTTCAAATGAAATCAATTTATCTTTATGAATAGCCATATTTTTCTCATCTTTCTCATTTTGCCTCAGAATAATGAAAACTTTCCAATAGACTAAGAAGAGATCATAAACCAACGTTTGGGGACTGCTTGTCTTGGGAACATACTTGGCATTCCGTTACCAGCTAGAGCACAGATTACCAACAAAACTAGCATTACGATAAGACACTTATAGCGACCCCAGGGGGATTTCAGGAATTACATGATAAATTTTGCTTTTCTTCATCAATTCTTCCCGTTTCATGTCTCAGTGAGAAACACTGGCTGTCCAAGACTAAATGTACAATATACTATGAATCTCATGCTATTCATCTATTGTTAATTACAAAAAATTGTTTCTTTTGCTGGTTCAAGAAGTAATATAATCCCAAATGTTTTTGCTCTATCTTGCCTTGCTTATTTTTGTTTAAATCAGTAAAACATGCACAGAACATATTTAAATATTAGGAAAACACTTTTATTTGGGACTAGCATCCTTAAAAATAAACACTTTTTAATCTTTCCAAGTTTGGTACATTACTAATATTGTCTTCAATTCTGCTCAGCACAGACATGCAGACAGTTTCCTGAGGTCAGTGACATGACCCCACTAACTTTGAAGAAGAGTTGGAAAGGAAGAGTTAATGCACAATGTTGAAAATAGATATGAGGCAACTTAGATTTTGCAGCCACATGGGAGATAAAAAGGAATTAGCTCTTCATGCAAAGCAAAATACAGCTTAGTCAATCAATTCAATGACAGCATCAGCCAAATCAACTGTGTGACAGGACAACCTGTTGGCTAAATAGGTCACTTTTCCATTCACTCCTGTGCCCAATTCCAAATCCATATAGGTTTAGCCAATCTCAGGACTTGTCAACCATGGAAGTTCATTATGGAATTTCTACTCAGGAATGACATATAAAAATCTTTGCCTTCAATGTATTTTCAATTTAGGTAGGAAATATAAAATAACTACTTGTGATAAGCACAGAGAGACAAAATGACATAAAAGATCAAGTTAAATATAGTTATTTAACACATATGTTTTTATTACTATGATTATATACTATGACCTACCTACAGTAATATTACTGGAGAAATAATAGTAAATAGAGTAACCACAGAAATTAATCCGTATTTAGAAACATAAGCATATGTATTATATCTCTCTTTTCTTATTTAACAGAATAGAAAGCTATAGTTAGAACAACGTGCAACCTTGCTGTTCAAGCATTGAAACTTATATGAATATCTGTTTAAGGCACTACTTTCTATAATTTTTCCCTTTGCCTCCAATTGCATGGTATGCCATGCAATTCATTCATTCATTCATTCAAAAAGATATTTGAGCGTTTGCTGGGTACCAAGCACTGGGGCTCAAAACAGAGTTCATAGTTAAAAGTTAGAGTTTATTTGATCACATAGCATGCCTTATAAAACTTTATTCTAAATATCTGTGCAACACTATGTCCTTTTATTTTCCTTGTTGAACTTTCAGTTCTCACAAAACCTGAATGGTGCCTCTCCCTCCTCAGGCAGCACCGGAGCTCCCACCAGCAACAGAGCCAAGAGTCTCCCTCAGACTCTGATGATGACACTGATTGCACCCCACTTTGAGCAGTGCAACCTACTCAAAAAAATGTGTCCTGGGTAAGCTCCTCAGATGGAAAATGATTTAATCTGTAGCAGCATTTGACTGTGCATATAATGCTTGGTGAAGCAGGAGCAGCCCTGACATTTTATGAATAGGGAAATGAGAGACCACGTAAAAGAAGGCTTGACAGCGAGAATGAAGGAATGAAGAGTCAACTTAAGCTGTTGAAAGCCTAACAAGATAAAGACAGGCAGGAAAGAATCTCCTTAAATGTGATGAAATAAGGCCTGAAGGGATGGAACGGTAGAGGGATTGATGAGTATACACTTTGAAACAGAAGATAAATGTGTTCAACCTGACAGTAACATGTGGTTAAATTAATTAAAGGACCCATAGCCTTAAACGGTAGGAAAGAATACAGATTTATGCCACGATCATCTGTGATGGTAGGTGCAAAATTTCAAATAGATCAAAGAGGTGGAGCTTTTGAGAGAAAACAGTTGTTAGGATTATACAGCATTCTCATAACATGTAAACATGACCACTGACCATGACACGATCTTCTCTGCTTTCCTTGTGGTTCATTTCCTCCACTTTAAAATGTAAAACAGGAGATTAAGAACAGTTCTTATTACGCAAAAGGAATACTTAATTTTAAGCGATTTTGTTCTTGTGATTTTTGATGATGAATTTTCGAGGGGGAACATTTTCAGAGAGTAAGCCTATTGTTCAAATTAACAAGTTGACAGTTTACACTGCCCAGTTCTTCCTCTTGAGCTTCCAAAGGCATGATGCAGCCCCAAATACCAAGCCCACGCTTTGCCTGTCTTGATCCACGCTACTCTGCCCCGCAGAACTGTTTCTCATAAAGTCAGATGCCACAAGTTCTAACTGTTGAGGACACTATTAAAGCTGGGGACAGATAAAAATATTTTCAAAACTTTCTCAAGGATAAGCACTAAAATAAATTGGTGCTTAGCTAATTAAAATGACCAACTAATCAGAACACCACACTGAATATACTCATCACTGAAGTTTTATTATATACCATTGAGATCTTCCTCTTTTCACCTACCTGCATTGACTAAGTGAGAGCATTAATCTTTAAGGCAGTTATTCTTCAAAGGAAGATAGAGGACAGTGATGGATCCTAGAGCATCTGCATTTTGTAAAGACTCCCCGTGTGCCGATTCTGGTTCCCCTTACTACCCCAAACTTCCAACTGAGAATCACTGCCTTACTGGGAAGAAAGCTTTTTATGTGTGTTAAACTGTTCTACTTAGGGTGCCATTCACCTTCAACTTTCTCATTAAGAATCAATAATGATGAAAACATCAATAATGATGACAGAAGGAATGGAAGAGAGTCAATAAATGGCTGTAATGAGGATGAATCCTCTTTGCAAATCATATCTAGGTTAAATCCTTCCTGTTTAGTGTAGTCGCCTTTCTCCTTCTATGAGACAGATTTGAAAGACTTGGTCACCAGGCTTCTCTTAAAAGTCCTTCATACAGTTGAGGACAGTTATTAAGTCACCTTTAAACCTCAATACCAGTAATCCTAATTCCGTTCATCTTTTTTCATCAGTGCTGTTTTCCAACCCGTTAATCATTTTCATTGCTCTCCCCTGGACCCTATCCAAGTTTGCCACGTATCTTTAAGCTTCTGTGAATTATGTGACCAGTTTATAGCTTTGATAAGCCTGGGTGGTGGAAAAGGTAGAATCTCATCACTACAGAATATAAATGTATATGGGGGCGGCGACAGGGATGGAGGAGCAGATAGTTCAATTGTATGGTAAATTTCAACACAAATATGATACTCACTTAAGTTTTTATTCCTTTGTGATTATTTCTAAACATACTATAATACAGTAAAATATTCTAAGTCACAATTAGAGTCTGTATTTTATATGGATGCTTTTTTAGCACAAACCAGTGTCTGGTTCCTTTAGGGAACAGAAAGAAGGGACTACATTTTTCAAAAGGTTGGTTGTTTCTTGAGTGGAAATTGCTTTTTAATTGTAGAGAAGTGCTACTAGGAATCAAGTACCTATGAAAGATGGAGAAGCCAGGGTATGTCCACTGTATCACCAATATTCATTTTTTCCATGGTTTTTCCAAAAGAAGCTAAGCAGCCCAATCCTGACTATATTGGTAGTTTGAATACTGTTTTCACAGTCAGAACTATAAACCAATCATTAGCAGAATCTCTTCAGTTTCAAAGCCATTAGCCAGCTTGTACTCATGGGAAGCAGTATGGCACAGTGGCAGTGATTGGTGGCCAACCACTTATAAGCTGGGAAATTTCAGCAAGGTGGGACTCCTCTTCAAGGCTCTGAGACAATAATAGAACTACACCATAGAAGTGATGTGAGTATTTGGTGAGAACAGCACCTAGCACATAGTAAGCATAAACACACTATCAGAAAAGGAACTGACTACAGGTGCAAGTCATGAACATCAAAACCAAAGGGGGACACAAAAATCTGTTCCCTTGGATATGCAATTATTATGTGAGTGCCTCTTCAAACAAGATAGAGCACAGTGGTCAGGGAAAAGCAGAGAGCAAAGAAAATGCTGTCGTGGCCAATGGCCGAACATCTCATGGCTGAAAACACATCGGGGATCTGCAGAGTCTAACAGGAGTCAATTGGAATTCAGCAGATAAGCAGTTGCCTCTATGCACCTTAAATATTCCCTTGAAGAGAGACACCACACCCATCTTTGGAAATATATTCCCATGTTAGAACCAGACGTGCATATGGAAATTATTATTATCCCTTGGCTGAGGGCTTCAGTTATAAAACATTTGTGGCGTTTGCAACCAAAAGAGGGATTTTCTCAAATTTGCTAAAACTGCCTCATTTTTTGTAGGATCACCATTAGCCATACCTCATTTGAGATCAAGTGAATTGTCAGATTAACGTGTTTTTGCAGGAAGGTGATCCTGTTACTTCCTTAAAGAGCATGTAGCTCTTCTGAGGGTTATCGTCAAGCTGCCACTCCAGCTTCTCATGCCAATGCCCTTCCTGACTGGTCATTTCCCCTCAGGCTGGAGATAACCCTGCAGTGACTCCAAATTCTTTCATTCAGTATCTGATTCCATCTCCATCATAAAGCCTCCCCCAGAACATGGCTGGACCTAAGCGTTTCCACGACTTGGTTCATTCCTAAAATCCCAATCTGACTTTTGGTTGAACTGCAGTGGAAAATCTAAATCATGTGACAGTCAGAAGGAAAATAATGGCTTTTTCTTGATTCCATTTTCTAAACATACAATAATGAACAATAAATATTTACAGGCAACTGTGATGACAACTGAAAAATTTTCTTGGGGACCCACATAAAATAGACTATATTCCCTAAAACACGACCAATCATGCATAAGCTTTAAGAAAGATTTTGGCCCTCCACCCATTAAAACTATTACACAATTTCTCTCCTTTTCACTGCCACTGATCGCCCCTAAAAAAGTCTAAGAATTCACATCACATTAAAATGGGCAGAATCTTTATTTCCTTGATCCCATGCAGTCTGATTTTGCAGTTATTTCTCAGCAGCACTGTTCTCCCCATCCCCCAATTCATACCTTACTTCTCTGCCTCCATATTTCCCACATACAGTCAGCAACCAAGTCCTGCTGATTCTTCCCTTGCTAAGCTGTTCTTTCTACTCCTATTGCCACAGGCTAGTCCATGTTCTTATTATTTACTTCCAATGTTTCTTTTGCAATAATAGCTCACTAACTAGTTCTCTAAATTTTCAGTGTTTCTCTGTTACAATTCATCTTGCATACCTTTGCCAAATTAAACATCCTACAGCATAATTCTGATTGTATCTCTTCACATTTTAGACATTCCAATGGCTCCCCATTATGTCTAAATAAAGTTTAACTTCAACTCATATGAGGCCAATGTGTTTGCTGAGTGAATGAGTAGAAAAATTCCACATGCAAGTTTTAGCAACTAACTTGCTATTTACTGAATAAAGTCTAAAAGAGAGGTTTTGTTTTGTTTTGTTTTGTGTCTTAAGCCAAGGTTCCCCATATATTGTTTGTGGCCTCTGAAATGTTTGAATCACTACTGGTAAATCAGCTGATAAAGAAGAGTTACTATTTTATGTCTTCTGCTGTCTAGATTTTAAAAATCTCTTTCAGATTTCAACTGAATATGCCCTTTATTTCTATTCCTTAAGATATTATAAAAGTTCTCTCTATGAATGTTTAACCTAAGGAATGTTTAACCTAAGGAAGTTTGAAGTTCAGGGTGCCAAAATATACAATTTGTCCCGATGATCCCAACTATCTCTTCCATTTCAGTTTAGTGTAATTTGAACATATCATATACTGAATTAATAAAGAAGATTCAGTAAAAACATATTTTACCTTCATGGAAAATGTCTATCCAAAGTAAAATTTATCTTTAAATCCCATGAAAGATAACACACCAAGATGGCAGTGTAAACACATGCCAAAATTGTTCCTATTCAAATATGAGAAATAATGGATAACTATGTTTGAACTATTTGAAAGCACAATCTTGTTCAAAAGCAAGAAAGAACGTTTTCCATGGCCCATTAAAAAAAAAGGAAATCTACAACAATAAAGAGTCTTTGTCTGGGTTATGGCCAAAAATGAATTGTAAGGATTGTGCTTCAGCATTTAGGAAAGGACCTGAACATGCTCCACACATGAACCAAGCACCCAGTTGAAGCCAGAGTTATAACTGCATTCCCAGCCTCTGAACAGAGGGTAAAATCATTTTATTCACAGTATCACAAGACCTGGTTCAACTGAGGCAACTGTGAATTTCCATATAGCAAAGAATGTGTTGAAGAAAATTCCCACGCAGGATGAGCTCTTAAAAACTAAATTCTCAAGAGAAAATCAGCACCAAAAAAGACCATAAACTCAATGGAAGGGACAACTTACACAAATAAATAGAAATAAATAAGCAATCTGAAAAGAACTTTTAAATAATGATGCTTAAAATTCTCAAAGAGGAAAATGAGGATTAACATCAATGAAACAAAAGTAGGGTATGAAACAGAACAATAGCTATGAAAAACTGTTCTCAGTTGGAAATCCTGGAATGGAAAATATGAAATAAAAAGTCCAATATATGGGCTAAAATGTAAACTAGATAAAGCTGAAGAGAAAAATTAGTGAACTCCATTATGAAACTGAATAAATCTCACAGACTGTAAAGAGATAAAGATAATGAAATAAAAAGAAGTTAATAGGTATGAGAATATATATATGAATATATACACAAATATATATATGAATATATATACATTTAAACATATATTTATGTATAGATGTATATATACCAGAAAAAAGGGAACAGAAGAGAGGCAATTTCTGAAGAGATAATGGTTAAAATTTTTTCAGAATCAAAAAAAGATATAAACACTTGAAAGAGTCACAAACAGTATCAAAAAAGAAAAATCCAAACCCAAAGATATTATAGTGAAACTTCAAAAGATCAATGATACAAAGAAAAATCTTAAAAGTTTTCAGAGAGGAAAGACAGATTACCCAAAAAAGAGAATAATCAGGATGACAGAATTGTCTCAACAACCAGAGCTGCTAAAAGAGAATGGAGAAGCATTTCAAAGTATCAGGACAAAATAACTGAACCAGGATTCCATATTCAGTCAAACCAACTTTCAAGGGAGAGGGCAAGAAAAAGATATTTCCAGACATACCAGAACTAAAAAAGTTAACTATTCATGAATTATTGCTGAAAGAAGTATTAAATTACGTACTTGAACCTAGGGAGGGGAAAAAGGAAAGAATGAGATGCAAAAAACAGTAGTGAGCAAATAAGTCAGCAAGACATGCTGATACATCTTAAAAAAAAAAAAACAACTACAACTAACAAACATTCTAGAAAATAATAACAAGAGAGCTGCAAGTTGATGGCTAGGCCATGAGAGAGATCAGAAGGATGTTCTAAAAAGTACAAAAGTCCTTATCTTTCATGGGAGGATGTTAGCAATACTAAATAGAGACTTCTTTAGAAAAATAAAAAATGATAATGTGTGTTAAGTATAGCATAGCCAGTAGAGGAAAAACAGGAATAAAAATACAGAGTTTTTCTAAGGTTCTCTCCCCTCTGATCTTCTAGGGCCATTTACTATCTTCAGAAGAGACAAAACATCTTAAAACTACAGACTTGATTTTACTGTCAGTAAAGGGAACAGTGTAAAATTTTGAAATCAGACAGCACTGTAATCAATCATTCACAGTTTATAGTTTTTAAAATAATATTTAATAATTTGACAATAGATTAAGGACATGAGGCTTAAAATAACTAAATAAAAATATTAGGAAAAACTACTTATTAGATCACAAAGCTTATCAACGGAAACTGTTAGAAGACATATCTGAAAGTAAAATAAAACTAGATAAAGGACCACACAATAAAAGTCAATGATAACATTTGGCTGTGTATTCCATGATAGCAGTGAATTAGGCAATATAATAGGTTCACACTCCTCTATCTTCTCTAAGTTTGATGAGTATTTTCTAATCGTCCTTTTAAAAATGTCAACAAGTTGTTAATTATTCAGCTTCTGAATAATGTACACAGATGAGAACTGTTCATATCTAAACCAATAGACAAACCTATATTTTAAAAGTAAATACATATAGAGAAAAAACTCAGTTCAAAATTAGAATTTTGAATACTTCAAAATAAAAATGGTATTTGCTTCTGAATGACATGATAGTGGATGACATTTTCTTTTCCAAACTTTCTAATACTCCCTATAATCAACATGTATTATTTTATATTGCTTTATCATCAGGCAAAATAAATGTTTTAAAATCATAAACTTTCCACATGAATCCATCTTTATAAGGATTCAATTGATAAGCATTATATAATTTTAAAGAAAGATTCTAAAACCCTATGTAATTCATCCAATATACAAGTAGTTTTAATTGTGTAGATATTAGGTTTAATTATTCACCTAACCAAAAGTCAACATGTAGCATAATGTGAGATTATATAACATGTTGCTCATAAAAAACAGGGCTAAATCTGATTATATAAACTAATCTCTTCCACTCACACATAAAACATTTGATAAAATAATAAAGGCCCAAAGGGACTAAAGAAAAGTTCTAATAGTCCAAGGAAAATCAATTTATTCTTCACTGAAACAAAAATTAAGTTAAATTTGGTCATTTTCCAGACTTTTATAAAATCAATTAATCTGTCCATGGAATCTTCAGGAGTATAATTTACTTCTCTTTCTGTTAAGGCCTACATTAAAGTATCTACAATCTACACAATTAGGCCCCTCCTGATTCCATAAAAACACTCATTCAGAAGTGTTATTCTCAAATTTCCAATAATAACTGAGTAATCTAGAGGTTTGCTTAAAGTTTGAATATGCATGCCTGGGTTGAGTCAAGCATATTAATCATTCCATCCTACATGACTCTGTATAATGTAACATTAACAGACTTCCAATTTCCTTTATCTCATTTTTATTTTATTATACCACAAGGGCTAAAGACCAGAAAAGAGACGTCTAATTTTTTAAAAAAATAGTGGAAAACATTGCTACTGAATTTCCTAATAAAATTACTAAAAGCATTTATACTCAAATTATAGTGATGATCTACTTAATATGTTTATCCTCACTAATTAAAAAAAAGAAAGAAAGAAAAGTCTCTTATTAAAGTCCATGTTTTTACCCAATTCTGGAATACTCATTTGGACCCTGAAAATAAAAACTTTAAGTGCCATTTCTACAAATTCCTATTACTGTATCTGGTTCAAGAAGCAAGTCTATTGTTAACAAGATGAAAACATTCCCACTTATGCCACTGGCAAGATTTTTAATGACCAGACTGTTCATTTACCTACTTTAATTGTTTTAAATCTAACAAAGGATTTACTCATTTTTGATGGATACCTTAGAACTCATTAGGGTTAGCTGGAGTTTCTCTGATCCTCAAAGAGACAATGAATTCAGGATTTTAATTAGAAAGACTGGTTTCCATGACTATACTCAAACTTTTATTTTTTAATGTAAAATTATGTTTAAGGATATCATGCTATTCAGAAGTAACTAAATAGTATGATTGCTGGGTCAGCCACTTACAAATTCAAGGTCTGTATCATTAATATAATAACACTACCCAATAACAATAATACTACCGGGTGCATTAGACTTTAATAAGCATTACCACATATGTCACATAATGTAACATTCGCAAATTGTAGGAAAAGCAGCATCATTTATGATCCTCAGTTGGCATCTGTTGTTTTCTTACAACCCAGGGTCTACTTCTCTTTCCTATAGTGCTCTGATTTCCTTCTGAGGATTTACCTTTTACCCATTGGACAAACATGGAACCAGACTCAGAATCCCATTCCCTTCCTAGAATTTGGCATGTTAGCCAAGTTAGGCCAAACTTTGGGGTCCCTCCTGTGAATCTGAATCTTGAGCAGAGGAACAAAGACAGATAACCCTGTTGCTTCCAACCAGAGAACCCTGAAATACCCTTTTACACATGAAGCATCTGAAATGCAGAAATGTTAAGTGATTTTCCCAGGTTGTTCAATAAGCAAGAGAGTGGTGACCTCATGACTCCTAATCCAGTGTTCTTTGCACTCTGCCACAAAGATCAAGATGATCATACAACACTTTCTTTATTGAAGTATAATTGAGTTATAATATTATATTATCAATAGTTTTAGGTGTACAGCAGTTATTCAGTATTTTTACAGATTATTACTCCATAAAAGTTATTACAAGATAATTGCTATAATTTCCTGTGTTATACAGTATATCCTTGTTGCCTATCCATTTTATAGAGTAGTTTGTATCTCTTAATCTCATACCCCTATCTTGCCCCTCCCTCCTTCCCTCTTTCCACTGGTAACCACTAGTTTATTTTCTATATCTGTGAGTCTGTTTCAGTTTTGCTGTATACCTTCATTTGTTTTATTTTTTAGATTCCACACACAAGTGATATCATATAGTATTTGTTTTTCTATGTTTGACATTTCACTAAGCATAATATTCTCTAGGTCCATCCACATTGCTGCAAATGGCAGAATTTCATTCTTTTTATGGCTAAGTAATATTCCATTGTACATAAACCACATCCTCTTTATCCATTCATCTGATGGTGGGCACTTGGGTCACTTATGTATCTTGACTATTGTAAATAGTGCTACTTATGAACACATTGATGAGAGTTTTTATCATGAATAAATGTTGGCTTTTGTCAAATGCTTTTTCAGCATCTATTGAGATTATCATGTGATTTTTTATTCTTCCTTTTGTTAACATGATGTATCACATTGATTGATTTGCAAATATTGAACCATTCTTGCAACCCTGGACTAAATCCAACTTGATCATGGAGTATGATCCTTTTTATATATTGTTGCATTCAGTTTGCTGATATTTTGTTGAGGATTTTTGCATCTATATTCATCAGGGATATTGACTTGTAATTTTCTTTTTGTTTTTTGTAGTGTCGTTGTCTGGTTTTGGTATCAGGTAATGGATGCCTCTTAGAATGAATCTGAGGGTGTTCCATCCTGTTAAATTTTATAGGTATTAACTCTTTATATGTTTGGTAGAATTTCCCTGTGAAGCTGTCTAGTCCTGGACTTTTGCTGGTAGTTTTTTTTTTTATTATTACAAATTCAATTTCACTTCTAGTGATCAGTCTGTTCAAATTGTCTGTTTCTCCTTGATTCAGACTTGGCTGCTGTATGTTTCTAGAAATTTTTCCATTTCTTCTACATTGTCCTGTTTGTTGGCACATAACTGTTCATAGTATTCTCTTATGATTGCATCTCTGTGGTGTTAGTTATTTCTCCTCTTTCAATTCTTATTTTGTATATTTAGGTCCTCTCTCTTTTCTTCTAGGTGAGCCTGACTAAAGGTTTATCAATTTTATCTTTTAAAAAAACCAGCTCTTGGTTTCATTGATCTTTCCTATTGTTTTTTTAATCTCTGTCTTATTTATTTCCTCTCAGATCTTTATTATTTCCTTCCTTCAGCTGAATTTAGGATTTCTTTATTCTTCTTTTTCTAATTCCTTTGGGTGGTAGGTTAGGTGGTTTATTTGAGATCTTTCTCATTTCTGGAGGAAGACCTGTATCTCTATGAACCTCCCTCTTAGAATAGCTGTTGCTGCATCCTATAGATTTTTCAAGTGTGTTTCCATTTTCATTTGTCTCAAGGTATTTTCTGATTTCCTCTTTGATTTCTTCATTGACCCATTGGTCAATGAAATGGTCAACTGACCCATTTCTTAGTAGCATGTTGTTTCATCTCCACATGTTTGTTCTTTTCCATTTTTCTTTCTGTAATTGATTTCTAGTTTCATACCATTGTGGTCAGAAAAAATGCTTGATATAATTTCTATCCTCTTAAATTTCTTGAGACTTGTTTTGTGACCTAGCACATGATTTATCCTGGAGAACGTTCAATATGCATTTGAAAAGAATGTGTATTCTATTGTTTTAGAATTTAATGCTGTAGATATCTATTAAGACCATCTGGTCTATTGTGTAATTTAAAACCACGGTTGCCTTATTGATATTCTGTCTGGATGATCTGCTTAGTGATGTAAGTGGGGTGTTAAGGTCCCCTACTCTTATTGTATTATTGTCAATTTCTCCCTTTATGTCTGTTAGTATTTGTTTATATATTTAGGTGTTCCTGTATTGGGTACATATATGTTAAGAAGTATAATATCCTCTTGTTGTATTGATCCTTTTGTCATATAATGCCTTTCTTTGTTTTTTGTTATAGCCTTTGTTTTAAAGTCTATTTTGTCTGAAAAGTATACAAATATTGCTACCCCTGCTTTTTTGTCATTTCTGTTTGCATGAAATACCTTTCTCCATCCCCTCACTTTCAGTCTGTGTGTGTCTTTGTTCTGAAATGAATCTCTTCTTCTCCTTCTCCTCCTCCTCCTCTTCCTTCTTCTTATTCTTCTTTCTTCCCATGTGGTTTGATGGTTTTCTTTAGTAGTATGCTTATGTTCCTTTCTTTTTATTTTTGTGTATCTATTGTAGGTTTTTGATAAGTGGTTACCATGGGGTTCAGATACTTTGATCTATAACTACATCTACTTGTTTTAAAATGGTAGTCATTTAAGTTCAAATGTTAAAAGATACACACTTTTTACTCTCCACCCCCACATTTTGTGTTTTTCATGTCATATTCTACATCTTCATGTTTATCTCTGTTTATTGTAGTTATAGTTGCTTTTATAGTTTTGTCTTTTAATCTTTGTACTGGCTTATTTCAGTGGTTGATCCTCAGTTCTTACTGTATATTTGCCTTTCCTAGTGGGATTTTCCCTTTCCTAGAAATTCCTACTTCCTTTCCACTTAGAGAAGACCCTTCAACACTTCTTTTAGGGTAGGTTTACTATTGATTAACTCTTTTAGTTTTTGCTTGTCCAAGAAGCTCTTTATCTCTCTTTCAATTCTAAATGATAATCTTGCTGGGTAGAGTATCCTAGGTTGCAGATTTTGCCCTTTCAGCACATTGAATATAACATACCACTTCCTTTTGGCCTGCAAAGTTTCTGCAGAGAAATCAGCTGATAGCCTTATGGAGATTTCACTTGTATATGACTCTTTGTTCTTCTCTTGCTGCCTTTAGAATTCTCTGTTTATCTTTACCTTTTGCCATTTTAATTATGATATGTCTTGGCGTGGGTCTGTTTGTGTTCATCTTGTTTGGGACCCTCTGTGCTTCCTGTGCTTAGATATCTATTTCCATCTTCAGGTTTGGAGAGTTTTCAGCCATAATTTCCTCAAATACATTTTTTTTTTAATTTATTTATTTATGGCTGTGTTGGGTCTTCATTTCTGCGTGAGGGCTTTCTCTAGTTGTGGCAAGCAGGGGCCACTCTTCATCGCAGTGCGCGCACGGGCCTCTCACTATCACGGCCTCTCCCGTTGTGGAGCACAGGCTCCAGACGCGCAGGCTCAGTAATTGTGGCTCACGGGCCCAGCCGCTCCGTGGCATGCGGGATCCTCCCAGACCAGGGCCCGAACCCGTGTCCCCCGCATCGGCAGGCAGACTCCCAACCACTGCGCCACCAGGGAAGCCCTCAAATACATTTTTGTTTGTTTGTTTGTTTTTTGCGGTACGCGGGCCTCTCACTGCCGTGGCCTCTCCCGCTGCGGAGCACAGGCTCCGGACGCGCAGGCTCAGCGGCCGTGGCTCACGGGCCCAGCCGCTCCGCGGCATGCGGGATCTTCCCGGACCGGGGCACGAACCCGTGTCCCCTGCATCGGCAGGCGGACTCTCAACCACTGCGCCACCAGGGAAGCCCTCAAATACATTTTTGAAACCTTCTCTCTCTTCTCCTTCTAGGACCCCTATAATGCAAAGGTTGGTACCCTTAAAGTTATCCCTGAGATATCTTAGACTGTTTTCATTTTTGTAATTTGTTTTCCTTTTTGCTGTTCTGATTGGGTGATTTCCATTATTCTATCTTCCAGATCACTTATGCATTCTTTTGTATCACTTAGTCTGCTATTCATTCCTTCTAGTGTGTTTTTAGTTCAGCTATTGAATTCTTCATTTCTGATTGTGTCTTTTTTATATTTTCTAGTTCCTTGTTAAAATTTTCACTCTGTACATGTGTTCTTTTCCCTAATTCAGTTAAGATTTGTATTACTAGTGCTTTGAACTCTTTATCTGGTAAATTGTTTATTTCTGTTTCATTATTTATTTTTTCAGAGGTTCTCTCTTGCTCTTTCAAGTGAGAGCAGTTTCTTTTTTCATTTTGCTTAACTTTCTCTGCTTCTATGAATTTAGGTGAAACAGTTACCTATTGTGGTTTTAAAGGGATATCCTTACATGGGCGTGTCCCTATACAGACATTGCCCAATCCCTTTGATGGGAGAGCTAGATTTGAGATGGACACAAGTCACATCTTTCCTCAGGGTGTGCTGGCAGCTATCACCTTGGTAGGGGGTGGGGCTGGAGATGGAGGGGGCCAGAGTGCTCACTCCACTTGGGCTGGGACACACACCTCAGCTGAGGCTGTTGCAGGAGACCCAGTAGCCTCTAGAGCAGTCCTTTCTCTACCCTGCCTCCAGGGCAAGCCAGCTCCTCATGAGTGGAGTACAGGCTTCCTACAGCCCTCCTGTTAGTCCCAGTGGTCCTTTAACCAGCCCGTGGTTCTCAGCTCCCCCAGATAGGACCCCAGGACTGGGACACCCAATCTGTGGCTCTCATCCTTCACTCCCCAGGGTGGATATCCACTCATATATTCTCCTCTTTCCTCTGAATCCCCTCCCAGGAGCATAGGTCCTGACTGGATTGCTTTTCTTCCCTTCCTACCCAATTACTTTGTATCTTTCTTATAGTCTTGGTTGTACAGGAGTCCTTCTGCCAGTTTCCAGTTAGTTTTCAGTGAGAATTGTTCCACACGTAGATTATTTTTTATGTGTTCCTGAGGGGAGGTGAGCTCCATGTCCTCTTACTCTGCCACCTTGGTCAATCTCCCATACAACACTTCTTTTAAATGGAGTTTCATTTTCCAAAGGCAAAATTGCTTTAAAGTTTAAAAATCACTACAGGAATAACTTTAAAGAAAAGGATAATCTAATTTTGGATAGGCATAAGTATCTTCATAGCACTTTTAGAGAAACGCCATCTATTTCCTTCAGTAATACTTCCAGATTTTTATAAGGAAAACCTTATATTGTACCTTGTACTTCAATATTGGGTTATAATGCCTACTACTGACTGGCTTTTCCAAATACTTGTTTTCTGGATTCAATCGTCATATTAAAAAAAGCAAAATGATACAGCAAATTAAGTGAATCAAGAACTCTAACAGCAATAATGGCTAGCATTTTTTGAGTGCCTACCATGTGTCAGGAAATTTATTGGCCACTTTATATATATTAAATGTTATTAAATCCTCATAACAGCATTGCAGAGTCAGTACCAATATCTCAGTTTAAAATGAGTGAACTGAGACTTAGAGATGTTAATAACTTGCCCAAGTTCATATAACTGAATAATGATAAAACTACAATCTGAAGCCCAAATTACTTCCATGGATACCATATATTCTCTTAGAAACACTGAAGTGAGACATTAGGATATAGTCTTATCCCTTCAAAGGCTTAGACAAAGAGAAGGTTGTTAATATCATAGACTCTGTGACAACTAGCACTGCATAAATCATAATCGATAGAAACACTAAATCTATACTCAGAATTTGGAAAATCACAAGATATCTATGTTAAGTAGAGAATCTGAATACTGTGATAATTGAAAAGACAACATTTACCCCCATTTGATGTCAGAAAAGGCTTACGTTTTGAAAAAGTCGAGAAATCTTGCCTTCAGGTTTACAAGGGAAAAGGGAACTTCACTTTCTCTCCTAGATTTCTTTGCCTTCCTACTACATTTCTCTCCAAAAAGTTTAGCTTATATCAATCAAAATTTCCCTTTTAACAGATGTGCCTCTCAAACTCAATATCCCACCCTTCACAATTACTGCATAACCCAATTGTGAAGGCAAAATCATTGTTACATGGAATATGTCTTTAAAACCTTTAGCAGTTAAGAAAAAAGAGACACACCTAGGCTTATTTTTTCCATCTGGATCCAAAACTTTTCATGGGCAAACTATATGGTATTTGTATTGGCAAGGAGAAGTGTGTGATTTCAAAACACCATCTAGTAGTGCTGTAATGTAGGCCACAGTGCTAATGAGGCATGGTGGTGAATATCGTTCTTGTAATAGTATCAATTGTTTCAACATGTAAAAGTCTGTTTAAAGCTATGTATTGAACCTCTACTCATGTCTAGTCATCCTAAAATTGAATCCTACAAGTTACTAACAGATTTAAGCTTACAACCATCTCTGAAAATAGATCAAAAGGCACACCCTGCTCAAGATGGCTCAATAATGTCCTTTTCTGGAAAAAAGTGAGAGCAGTTCTCAAAAAAACACTTTTTTAATTGAATGATTGCACAACCTAACGGTGGGATTGCCCAGACTTGGTGTTTGGTGGGGGAAGATTCAACCTTGCTTGATTACCCTCACTTCATCTGGAGCTCTGTCCCCATGAGGATACTAAAATCAAACAACCAAGAATTGTATCAGTAAAGTGCTTAATGAAGATGTCCTATAGTGGAGTTTAAACAAATGTGAATGTACTTATTTTTCCTATTTGATTAATTGCTATATTCCTCCTAAAGAAAAAGCTTTTCAGAAAGATTAGGTCGTGGCTATTACATGCATATACTCTAATTCATATAACACCATTGAAAACAGCTCAGAAGCCAGATTCCACACTCACAAACTCAACTTTCTTTCATATTTCATCACTTTTTTCAGTCCATCCCCAACAAAATGGTTCCCATCACCAACCAGCCTGGCTGCCTAAATAAGATCTGTAGGATCCTATCAGTGATGGTGATGGCGATGGCAAGTGAATGATGAGGCAAACACTTGTCAATTCTGCCTCTTAAGGTTTGGAGTGATCTTGTGTATCCAGAAATCAAGGGTTTCATGCTATTAATATTTTTATTGTCTAAAGGAATGCCCCCATATAGTGATTTGTGGCCACAAAACTGCCATAACTACCACACTCTCAACTGGAGCATATAACTAAGACATGGAAGAACAGCTGGCCGATTGCACCTGCATTTCTGCATCTGCAACTAACAACTGGTCCAAATGGGAGGCCACACCCATAAGGTAGAGGTGTGGGGAGAAACTGGCCGACTGCTGAGTGTACTATAATATAGTAGAACCCCCTCTATGCTGTTAAATGAAAAGCAGAGATTAGACACAGGAAAGCAAAAATGTCCAACTTCCTCTATTAACAACCTCAGGGTTTATACCAGATCTGGCAATAAATTATCAAGTAAGATAAGATTCTATTGTATGCAAGGATAAGATACCCTGAGATTCTCAAAGAAAGTTAAAACACATTTAAATAAAGTCAAAATCCTTCCCTAATCCTAGAGCAACTATTTTTCTTTTTGCCAATGTGGACTATTTCATACCCTTATCAAAGGCATACCAGAGCAACACACGGTCTCATTCCAGTTTTCCGTGTTTTACAACATGGGCACCTTTTGCTGCAGGAAAGGAGGGAAGGAAGTCCATGACGCTCTCTGGAGGCTCCATGGAAGCCTGTTTTTGCTCTTCATCAAAACCTTCTGAAAACAAGGGCTCTTTCCCGTCTTTATCATGAAGGTAGAACTTCGGTTCTTGAAAGCCTCTTGCTGCCTTCTTTCCCGGCATTTCTCGCCTCCCATCAGTCACAGGACAGACTGCCTCCACAAGCCATCATTAACCTGCCAATTCTGCCTCCAAACAAGGAGGACAAGAGCTCACTAATTTGAAGATCAAAAAGCCACTTGTCCATTATATAATTGGAATGAAAGGCAAAATGTTGCCGTTCTGAAGAGCCCAGTAATTACTAGCTGTTAATTGCTCTCTCGTGGTGGCTCACTTGTAATTAAAAAGAACAGCTCGTTGCAGGCCGATAAGCAATGGTGGAGACTAGCGGTTTAATCAACAAAGCAGAAAAATTTGTTTCTGCCACGGCCAACAACAGCTTGAGAAATCTTCAGATGTCCAATTGAGATTAAAAACTGTCTATTTAGTGCAGTCAGATTTTATTTTAACCAAGGAAATGACTATTTGAAGTCTTCCAACGTGAGTGTCTCTGCCACATCCCCGCTGGTGCCGTGGGGACTAATCACGGGCTGGGGTTGTGATCACTCAAGTAAAGAAATGTAGCGACTTTCCTCTTGACTTCATCATTCTTGGGTAATTGGCCTGTCTGAGGTGAGTACTCTTTTTTTTTTTTTCTTTTTAAAGAAAGCGCTTTAAAGTATGGAAGGCCCACAGACTGTGCATTTAATTACTGTTCATATTTCATGCAGTCAAACTGAATTTCATTTAAAAAGAAAATGATTTACCCATCTTACAAAAGCCTTATATGCTCCACCCTGCTTTTTTCTTTCAGGGGTTATATATTTACATGCCCCCCAAAAATGTATTTAGGGCATCAAAGTTAATTCTGTAAGCTGCTTCTCTGTCATTTCCTCTTTCATCTAATAGCCACAAATGACAGCTATCCTTAGGAGGGGTGGCTGGATACTCCCTGGAAAAATAATACTACATTTAGTTAAGAAGGTTCCCAGGTTAAGTGGGATTACTTGGTCCCAGTTTGGCTCGCATTTCTCCGATTGTGAACGGTGTGTGTGCCCACCACCATGCCTCTTTTTTCTCCTCCTTCTTCCAGGTTGTGGTAGTTGGAAAGCCATTTGTTTTTAAAATTTGCATGTGCTTCCACTTAACTGTTCCTCATATGGGTCTCAAGCTATGCTTAAGTCTAGTCTTTCATCAAGGAGGAAATAATTGCTGTCTTCACTAGTCATAAGAAACGCATCTCTTTGTTGTCTGGATTATTTTAAAAATGGGCCTCAATCACAATGCCAGTGATACAAACTCTTGGTCAAATATCTACCATACAAATTGCGTAAGCGTTGGCACTAGTCATCCTGTACAAAATGGTTTATCACTCCAGCTCAAATGGTGCTTCTGAAAAGATCTGTCCCCTTGCCAGCCACTAAAGCAAACTTCTCTTTCTCCTACACTAATGATAGTCTTAAGATATAGCCTACAGGTAAATGAGTACGTTAATTCAGGGTAATGAAAAATTAACCTACTGTTAGCTTAATTTGATAGTCCCTATCTTCTCTTTGAAAACACTGCTGACGTCAGGCTGAAGGAGACTGGTACCCCCTACTTGCCTCCATGCCAACCTACTTAAAGTTATACAGGCCTCCCTCCTACTAGGGAACTCGCCAGTTGAGTCCTAAGCTAACTTTCCTGCATTAAGATGTCTGGTTTCAGGAAGAAGGAGGAAAGGAAAAGAGAAGCTTTACCGGGTTTTCTTTTACCTTTCTTTTCATTTATATCTGAGAACCAATGGCCTACCATTATGGAAAGGGTAGAGTCCAATCTTAGTTTAAATCCCAACTTTATTGTTTCTTAATGAGTAACCATGAGAAAGTTATTTGGCCTTTTAAATCTCAATTGAATCCATGGAGAAAATAACTCTTTTAAGGGACTGTTGCCAAAAATAAATGAAAGAATATTTTGAACATAATAGGTGTTTGGTAAATGATAGCTGTTCCTAAGGGATGTTGGATACTAGTAATATGATATGCATGCTAATTCAAGAAGGGTCCCTCCCCATGGAGTCCTCTGTATACTTTAAAATATGGCGGGAGGACCTGGAAAAGAGAACCCCAGAAGTGTTTTGTTGAGTATTCCCCATTTTCTCCCACTCCTACACTTCATCACTGTGTACATGCCATTAATTACTTCAACTACAGTAAAATCTGGCATGAGGGTGGGGTAGGACACAGTGAATCAATGAATGACCCAAAGAGGAATTGAAAAATTTCCTCAGGATGTTAATGAGCAAAAGAAGAGCACACACACACACACACACACACACACACACACACACACATTTCTCCTGACAACCCTTACCACACCTATCCATCCTATAAATAAGTTTAGTGCCTTATATACAATAAACCTGAGAGGAAGCCATTCATATGAGCAGCACCATCTTCTAATTTAAGAAAGCCGTGCAACTGGAAAAATAATGAAATCAAATTATTTTTTCCTAAAATATATATTCAAAAGTTGTTGCCTCTTTGATGTAACATTCCTTTCTGGCCTTTATTCTACTAGGACCTATTGTGTGGTCTTTTATGTCTCATTGATAATTAGGAAGCTTTTAAACCTATCACTGGAGCCAACGAAAAATTCAATGCCTTAGGTGAAGAATCTTAGTCTTATTTTTAGTTACAAACTAAACTTGGACCTATAGTGATCCTTCCTGTACACAACCATGGAGACATCAAGTGACAGAGTTGAAAGAGATTTAGAAGAGTCTTTTGCAAATATAGGCCTTTGAAAGTTACAAAATAAATACAAATAGTCACTAAGTTCTACACTTAGATAAACCTCAAAGAGAACAGCTACTAATATGCCTCAGGGCTTCATCTTCCCCCAAAGGCTGAGTAGCAAAGGGTCACGGATATAAGAGTAGAATTTGGTATTAGGAAGTGAATGGTCCGCTTGTCAGGAGCAGGCTCTACTACCAGCCCTGGCTTGACCCTGTGGATCCTCTCAACTCCCTGATGCGGTAATTGAAGCAGAGAAACCCTGAAGGCCCATCCAGCTTAAACGGTCTATTTTTCTATAACTACTTGTTTTTTAAAATCTTGTGGTAAAATATACATAAAATTTACCATTTTAACCATTCTTATGTGTACAATTTAATTGTAAACATTTTAAGTGTACATTGTGACATGTATAAGTGTACACTTTAAAGTGTACAATTAGGTACATTTACATGTGCAACCATCACCACCATTCATCTCCAGAACTTTTTCATCATTCCAAACTGAAACTCTGTACCCATTAAACAATAACTTATCATTTTCTTCTCCCCACAGCTCCTGGTAACCACTATTCTCCTTTCTGTCTTGATGCGTTTGCCTATTCTAGGTACCCCATATAAGTGGAATCATACTTTGTCCTTTGATGTCTGGCTTATTTCACTTAGCGTATTGTTTCAAGGTACACCCATGCTGTAGCATGTGTCAAAATTCCATTCCTATTTAAGGTTGAATAATATTCCACTGTATAGATAGACTACATTTTGTGTATCCATTCATCTGCTGATGGGCATTTAAGTTGTTTCTACCTTTTTAGCTATTACTAATAATGCTACTATGAACACTGGTGTACAACTATCTGTTTGAGTCCCTACGTTCAATGGCAACTTTTGAGATTCAGGAAGAGTCCAAGCAGACTTAAAAGGCTATTGACAGTAGCCTGTCGGCATCGGGCTCATGTGCCCTGGTTAGAAAGTCAAGAAGATAGATGCGACATCTCTTGACTCACTTTGTACCATACCAACTACCAGAAGCTGCTCAACAAAGGTCTTCTAATAACAGAAAGCAGACTCAGCCTCTTTGGATCAATTACACGTTAAGCCTAAATCCTCTTATAGGGTGTGGGCAACCTCCTGCCCGCGCATCGTGCTGGTTAAGGGCAAAAGCCAAACAGTATGTTTATGCACTGGCTTTTCTGAACACTCATCTTCCTGTGTCTACTCACGACACCCAGACCAGCAGGCCCCGGATGACTGTAGCCAATTCTGATCACACTGAACTCCTGTGTTCACTTCATGATTGGGATGTGGAGGTGGCACTCTGTTTCCCTACTTCCTGTTTCTATTTTTCAGGCAGCACCTGTCACCAGCAGTCTTGACTTTGACAGTTTTCTTTTGAGTCTCTTTGCTTTTTTTCTCATACTTGTTCTAAGGTTTATCAGAGGAAACACTTGCCCTCCCAAGGATGGCCTCCACGCTGTGACAGATTAATCCAAGTGGACTGAACTTCCTTCAGACAGAGGACACTAATTATTATGAAGGCACTTAGAACACAATGCGAGCTGACATCTGACAGACCATTCCCTGCCAGCTCTGCATTGTCTTAATGTCAGACCCTGTCAGTTCCCAGCCTTAATTACATCCTGTTTACAAACATTAGGCCTGACTTCAGATGAAGCCTTAACAAAGGTTGACAAAGGTCAGGGTCACATCGCAAGGATGTTATCTGTCTGTACTCTCCTCCCGATAAACCAGAGGTAGAGGGCTGATTCGGGAGATAGCTTTCAGAGCAGAAAAATGAACTGTGGTCACTGAAATATCTAATCTCTGTGGACACATTTTCACCCAATCTGCTAAGTACTGTGGCAGGGAGAGGGGGGGAAATTTAGAGGGCCAACTTGGTGCTGCTTGTTATCTGAAATCCCCTGAGGGCAGACATGGCAAAGGTGTTGGGAAAAACCTTCAGCCGGAAGGCGGTAGTCACCCTTTGCCACTGATTCAAGAAAAACAAATTCAAGCTTTAAAAAATGAACCCCATGCCTCTCTTTCGCTTTGTCACAGCTTACCCTTCCCCCTCCCCATGAGAGGCATGGACATATATACACTACCAAACGTAAGGTAGATAGATAGTGGGAAGCAGCCGCAGAGCACAGGGAGATCAGCTCGGTGCTTTGTGACCGCCTGGAGGGGTGGGATGGGGAGGGTGGGAGGGAGGGAGATGCATGAGGGAAGGGATGTGGGAACAGATGTATATGTATGACTGATTCACTTTGTTATAAAGCAGAAACTAATTAAAAAAAAAAAAAAAGAAAAAAAAAAATGAACCCCATTTAAAAGAGACCTGTGTCAAAGATAACAAGCAAATCTTAACGAGTATACATAACCTGATTTTTTTTCAATCATTATTTTTGAAATGTTTTTACGTTAGGGTCAAGTAGCAGATTTTTTCTTAAGCAAAGTACTCTTTAGGTTCATTTTATATGCTAGATTTGTAGGTATCACATGAGACTTTCATTCAAAGCAATCAGACTTGATTATCTTTGAATGTTAATAGGTTACAACAGTAATTAATAGTATAACCTATTTTTGTTTGGTTGTTTGTTTTTTTAGGTTTGGGCCTTAGTGGTCATCTGCCAATCTTTGTATTTTACAAATAGGAAGAGAGAAGGTTGAATTATGTAACATAACTAGATCTTACAGCACACTGGTGGCAAGGCCAACCCGGAACCAAAATCTCTCCCACATAGTCTGGGGTTCCTTGGAAGTAAACACTTTATTTGTAGAATTCTTATGGAGTCTGGCACCTAGTTACTAGACATCTGTTTAACAAGTTATTGATTCTGCTCCTTCAGCCTTCTTTCCTAAAGATCTAAAGAACTCACAATTCTTTTCATCTTATAGGTTCCAACACATAAATTGTTTCAAATGTTCTTCTCTTCAAGATGTACTTCTTTAAGTCTTGAAATTCCCATCGTGCCCACAAAAACACTTAGTAGATCATTTACATAACTGCTTGGGCACCACTTGGTTCTTCCACATTATCAAGACTTCTGCTGTGCTACCTCCAGATCATTTTCTTATTGAGTCCAGTGAGTTGCAATCTGTTCAGCAGACTTGCTTCCTAAATGTACACCTTGTAGAAGTGAGTTTAGGTGTATCTCTAACAACTTTGTCATAATCGGTTTTTTAGGTCGACAGCATTTCAGAGAAATGGCTTCCTTTGGTGTCTAGTTCCTCCTTTATCAGCTACACTGCCGTGCCACACCACACACCCAATGCCACAGGGACTCACTTTCAGACCTACTGCTTAGCCCCTCTCCCAAGAAGCTCATCTGGCCCTAGAGTTCTTGCCACGAGTAAGTAACTCTGACGTTTTTTAGGCTTAGTCCTGACTCTTCAGCTCTTTTCTTCTTCATCTCTGTGAGAGGCCTCTGTTCAAACACAGTAAGTCTAAGAACAAATCATTTCCAGGGTCCCTCTCCCAATCCTCCCATCTTGAAAGAAGAAACATCATTTTCATGATCCCTAATTTTTAACTTTTGAGAGTCCTTTCTCGGCCCTACCTACTTCCCTGTAGTGAAGAACCAAGCAATTGTTCATTGCTTTGTCCAATGTGCCTGCCGCAGTACCTCAAACATAGTAGGCACTTAGTAATGCATGGATAAATGAGCAAAAAAATGAAAGGATTGGGCCACCCTGGTGGCGCAGTGGTTGAGAGTCCGCCTGCCGATGCAGGGGACACGGGTTCGTGCCCCGGTCCGGGAAGATCCCACATGCCGTGGAGCACCTGGGCCCGTGAGCCATGGCCGCTGAGCCTGCGCGTCCAGAGCCTGTGCTCCACAAGGGGAGAGGCCACAACATGAGAGACCCATGTACCGCAAAAAAAAAAAAGAAAAGAAAAAAAAGAAAGGATCAATGTAGAAATGGACAAACTTGATAAAATCACTGAGTCTTTGATAATTTTTCCTTCACAGTATCCCACCTCTTCTTTTCCACTTCCTCCTTCACAACCATCTCCATTTTCCAGACTTCCTTCACCAGGGATCTGAATTACTACAAACCATTGTTGGTTCATCTGCCTTAGTTTCTCCACCGAACCCCTCCCAACTATGGCTGGGCACAGATAGTAGTGCTGTACAAAAACTGGTGCTTCACTCTTACCTAAAACACAGACCCCTTGCAACAATCCCGTCGAATAGTCTAATTTGTTATATAAAAATGTCAAGTAGCTCTAGGCCCAGGTCCAACTCCTGCCATGTGTGACTTATTCCGTTCCCCCAGGATGACAATGAAATGCTGTTTAACTATCCTTTGACTGCACTTCTCTGAACAGGTGTGTTCCCCATAACATTCTGTGGTCTAGACCAGATTTTCCAGCTTATGGGGGATTATGTCATTTGGGACTAAATCCAAGACTTGGCTTAAATAAAGATGTATTACTGCCTTGCTGCTCATGCGTTGACCATATTCACAGAGTGAAGGCAGATGAATCTGTCTGTCAAGTGTAATACGGAACTCTCTGACGACAAACTTGACTTACGGGAGTAAAATTGAGGTTACAGTGAAGTTGAACTAAAATCCCTAGGTGTTATACTACTTTAACTTGCTTCATTCACTGTGATGAGCTACATAGTTCAGAAGGCGGTAGTTACTGCAGGCTGAAAAGTTGTGTCCTAAGATATTTCCACCATAGCCTGTAAAGTTTGTGTTTGTTATGTCTGCCAGCTAGTGGCTGGAATGTCTAGTAGGAATTTCTCTCAATTAGCAAAGGGAATAAATGTGGGTTGGGGGCAGTGGGGAAGGAGGAGGGCCAAGGGAAAAATGAATGAAAGGATGAATTCTTTCCTGTAAAACCTTGAGGAAGTGTGATAAAGCTAGCCTTTTTGCATGCATTACATATACATTTTAGTGCTAAGTACAGTTTAAAGATGGACAATAATCATCTGTTATCTGGGTAACACTGACACATTAATGGTTCTATTTGTAAGTCTTAAGACAAGATCAATAATTGAGAGCTTTAAAAACATCAGGCACACCTGCAACTTCTTCCCACCACTGAAAAATAACTGCTTGCTCTTTTTTCAGACGGTTGTTTTACTTTCATTGCATTTGTAACGTCAGTCATATGCACAACTCACTCTCCCAACAGAATTGGGTTACAGCCAGTGGCTAGCGCCTCCGGAAATGCGAACCTAATATTTCGCAATAGCTCTACGAGGGTGTGCAACCACATGCTTTACTAACCCAAACAAGAAAATCTAATTTTAGAGGGAAAGGAGTTGAGAGGGTCAGAAGAAAACCATGTCACTAATCTAGTACATACCTTTATATTGGGGTGTATGCAAAAGTTCAGTGCTGAAGTGAACTCCCAAATTCCTAGTATGCTCACAATAAGCTGTTTAATTCAAGTGCAAGGAATCTTACCACAGGATTTCATAAGATGCAACTTTTCCAAACAGGGAAAGAGACACTGACACAACCAAAATTTCTACAGCTCTTAAGCAGAGAGTCGAAGAAAAGATATCACTTTACAAAATAAGTCAGTTTGCCAGGCTGATTCTGCCTTCTTTAGTGGTGGATGGTGAGGGGTGGAGTGACTAAGAGGGTTGGCGTGCAAGGAGACTGGAGCATATGAAAGCAGAGGCTTTGAGGGTGCAAAATTAAACAGGACTTCGCAGGGCCCACTAACAAAAGAATCAGGGTGGCTGGAGAAGTAATTGTGCCCAAACTGACCCTAAAGCCTTGAATATCAAATCTTTCCTTCTATTCAGGTCTTTGGATCCAAAGCAAGATAACTTTTAATTTAAAACAATGTTAGATTTGATTGTCAAACTGTACTGCACACTGATAGGTCCAGGTGCAGTGCTCACTCTCCTCTTCTCAGCACCTTGAGTGATACCCAGCACACAGCAGACACCCAGTGATGTACATGGGATGGGCGAATCAGTGAGAGACTGAGATGGGGGCTTGAACGTCATCTTGGTGCCTCCGATGCATCATACTTTAAAGCAGTCCCTTTAAAGTACCTTAGAGCCAGTATATTTTTAAATCAGTGGTTCCATAGGATACAATTCAACTCTGGAAATAAATAGAAATAAGGGATATAATTTTCTGCCTCTCTGCTGAGCAATCAAAAACATTTTTTAGTCCCAATAGACACAGTGATGGACAATTCTGCCTTAAAAAAAGGATAGAGTTGTTCACAGAAGCATCACCCACATCTCACAACTGGGAGGGCAGTTGCCTCCTGAGAATGATGGGAGGGAGCTCCAAGTCAAGCTTCTGCCCCAAAGATCCAACCTCCCCTTTTACTGCACCACAGTGGCAGCTCTCTCCTGTGGGAGGGTGGAGAGTATGGGAGGACAAAGGAGGAGGGATCTGCTAGGGGATGGTGCCATAGGCCAGACCCTAAGGCACAATATTATTTTATGCTCCTGTAACAATCCCAACTCATTCACTCCGTTATATCTACCCAAGTTTCTGAGCAGCTGGGAGCTGGCCAACTCCCATAGGGCGGGCAGCCTAGGCAAATAACAACCGTCATTGATTGATACAAAGTAAATATTCAGTACAACCATATAAAGTAAATATTATTAACACCATTTTACAGAAGAAAAATGTAAGGCGAATCTATTTAGCAGGTGATGAAGTTTGGATAGGAACCTCAGTTTGTCTGACTCTAAAACATGAGATTTTTTTCCAGCACATCATTTTGCCTCCTGGATCCAATCCCCATGTAAGCTCATACTCCCGATGAGAATGTGATTATATAAAGAGGCACTCTCTTCCGTATTCAAACTAGGCATCATTTTTAGATAAAATCCTTTATACATATGGGTCTAATAATTTAAGCCCAAATTTGAAAAAACTGAAATATCACAAAGTAACAAACATCATAGAAGTCTCTCATTCCACCGTATACTACAGAAGGAACCCTCTTTGTAAGAATATCTTGCAAGCTTTACTTGCACTTGTGAAAATAAATATATTAGCATTACATAGCACTTTTCCACTGAAAGAGTTCAAAGCATTTTTCGAATACCAATTTGGTATTTGCTTGAGAAAATAAAAGCTGAAATATTATAGACAAACTCTAGGTGGCATCCCTTAAATAAAATTTATCTTTCTTCTTCCCAAAAAAAGATAGGCATCTCAAAACACGTATTGACACTAAAGCCATTAAAATGGAATTCCAAAATTCATGAAGTACAAAAAAATACCCTAGTATAGCTACTACCATTTGAGAACTGAATTTAGTGTTCAGCTTCTTAAAAAACAAGGTGAAGAGGAAAAAAAATCATTTATATATAATTCTCATTGTCCAATAAAAGAGGTTTCTGTGGATTGTTGTTTAAGAAACTGTAAATAAGACATTGGATATCTTCTACCGCTACTTTACAAAAAATACACAGATACTCTTCATGCGACATTACTTAAATTGACCCTCAAGAGAAGCTAAAGGAGAGTCATTTTTAAGAAAAGTAATTTGTTTCAGATGCAACTCTATTTTCCTTCTCCATAGATCATATCTAATCTTTATACCAATGAAGAGTACACTTGATTCCTTCCACCTCTTTTTCAAGATCAGTTACTTGTCTGTACATTTTTAGCAATAAAAATCCATCTTTTTTTTTTTTTAAGGTAACACCTATGGACCATTTCGTGTTTAACCTAGCCCTGTGCTAAGCATGCAACTCTGGGCTGTTAAAGATCCCACCCTCAGTGTCAGAACCCCAAGTGGCAAGCCCGGGAGTCCAGCCTGGGTTAATCTGATTCCAGAATCGAGCTCTTAATCATCATACTACAAATCCTATTCTGTTTACCATAAGGGTATGTGACATTTTTATCTGTATTTCCAAAGTCAGGTAGATAAGAACATCTTCCTGGGGAAATAATATTTTCCTTAGGTCAATTCTCTAAGGTTAGGCTCACAGAGGAAATCTGGACACTAGTTGCTTTTGATCAAGTGAAGAATTTGAAACCATAACCCAAATGTATTTTTAAACCTCAGCAACAACAGATAATAAATACTGCAATATGTGGGGAAATGAACAGAGTCTATATGGAAGCATATAGGAAGTTATATGCTTCATAGAATAGGTAATAGGAACTTTCTCTTCAGGTCACCAATCAACTCAAAGTCAGCTAAAAGTAACGAATTGTCATCATGGATAATGTTCTAGATGAAATAAGTTAGTGGTCAAAGCAAACACCTAAAACACCATGGACCACACTACAGAAACCCAGAAGCAAGTATCACTCATCATTGCCCTAGCAGGAAACTCCAGGGGGACCAAGGACTGAATGAGTAAAGGGACCACTATCACCTCTTAAATCTTGGGCCGACTGCTTCCAGATGAGCCATTTGGCATAGTCAGGAAATGGAGTTCTGAAATCTTGCCCAGATGTTGCATTTCAGCTAGAAATTATCAATAGTTGGGTTCATGATCCTTTATTTTCATGTATAAGACAATAGATTTTTCCAAACATGGTAATTTTGCTACCACTTTTAAGCAGATTGTGTCTTTGAATTTTTTGAAGACTTACCCAATATGTACCGAAGCATGTAGACATTTGAAATTGTGAGAGAGGAAAAGAAAGATATTGGTAGCTTGTCCAAGGACAGTTATCCAGGAGAGGGAGTGTCCTTTAGGGCTTATACAAATAGACCCTTTCTCTCTCTTCAAATCAGCCTAAAACACTCTCTGAACACCAACAAAGTTTTTCAATACTCTATTAAATGAAAACTCTAGAGTTACTGCTATTTTCAAAACATTACAGTAGAAGAATCCCTAAAACACAGTTGATGGCAGCTGTTTCTCATAACGACATGCCTAAAATAACGAGAGCCCAATGTAAACCTGAAGATTTCCATCCATGGATTCAGTTAGGCTCTGTGGTAGGTACTAGGGATTCAACAAGAAAAAACACAGGAATAGCACTTGCCCTCAAGGAGTTTACAGTCCAACAGAGAAGTAAGACAGTGAACATCAAATCATGAATAACCTTCCAATTAAAAATAAAACAGCTGACAAATATAGATCTGGTGCCCTCCAGTTTAGTTTAAAGGAGGCTAGATTCCTGAAAGGTGGCTGAGTGAGGGGAGGGAAGCAACAAGATGTCAGTTATCCAAAAGCATTCCCGACAGAATGTTTTTTAAAGTAAAGTTTAGAAACATTTTTCCTGGGATTCTGTACCAAACCTCCAATTCTGGCAACTGGACTCATTGTTGATTCTGGTTACCAAACTGAAATGGCAACCAGCCCCCATAAGTTAAAAGCCCTGGATATATAGATACACATGTACTATATGTTTTACTCTCTCCTCATTTTCTTTTCTTTGCCAACTTCACATTTTATAGACATCCTCATAGTGACTCCAGGAATGGCTCCATCTTAAACTTGGCAGCCAGAGTGACAAAGTCTTGACTTTTTTTCTGTTTCCTTTCTACAACTAATTTTTTAATTAAATAAATAATAACATTTCTCTCAGTGTAGAGTCAAGGCACATCTTAAAAAGAAAATTTGAAAAATGTTTGTCTACTTTTAAAAACAACTGCTATGATCTAGCCTGAACCTTAAAATCATAGAATCATATTATGTTGGACTTTGAATAAATCTTAGAATATGTCCCATCCAGCCTTTCATTTTACAAATGAGGGAAATGATAATGTCTACTGATTTATGAGGACCTCAGTCATTTAACTCTTGAGACATTGAATGTGCTATATATCAAAGCCCCATGAACTTTGACATCATTATGCTTCCTGTAGCAAACTTTTTCAAAGATATTTGCTAAATATGTACAATGCAAAGATGAGTAAGGGGGCTTCCCCGGTGGCGCAGTGGTTGAGAGTCTGCCTGCCAATGCAGGGGACACGGGTTCGTGCCCCGGTCCGGGAAGATCCCACATGCCGCGGAGCGGCTGGGACCACGAGCCATGGCCGCTGAGCCTGCGCGTCCGGAGCCTGCGCGTCCGGAGCCTGTGCTCCGCAACGGGACAGGCCACAAAGTGAGAGGCCCGCATACCTCACCCACCCCCCAAAAAAAGATGAGTAAGATCAGAGTTGCTGATATTAAGAAGCTCTGTTCCTTGGCTTAAGGATCCAAAGGGTCACCTGCAGGTTAGGGCACCATCTATAACATGTCAGGCAGGACCCTAGATCGCCCTCTGGGTTGTAATGTGAACTTCATAAGAAGTTTACAACTATGTTCAGCCCATTATGATATTATGATAGACTGAGCACCCATCTACTGAGTTTTGGGGCCAAAACTACTGCTCCAAAGTACAGTGGTCAATGTGTGTTAAATTAACCCAGAAAAGTAAATCAGATCTTTCTGGCATCTCCAGGCATCTTAGTCCTGGACATTCAGAGAGTACATGTGACCACACAGATGCGAATGTAGGAGAAAAAGGTATGGTATCAGGATAAAGTATAGACGTGGTTAGTATAAACCATTGTAGCAGAAGAAATATAAAAAGGAAGTGTGGGTTATGTAATCAGTCTTCTTCTGATGTGTGTGATAATTGCCTAGCATTTGGCCAGATTTTATAAGTAGTCCTCTGAAAGAGTGCATATTTTTAGTAATTAAAGTACACAAATGACCCCACACCTTTACACACTTGTAAAGACCCAGCATTTCATGCCAGATCCAGCACTTGAAGATTTAAAAGGAGAAAACCCTGATTAACTGTATTCACAAGACTTTCCTAACATAACAGATGTCAGGAGACAAGTATGACATCATATTATAGATAATTTTTTAATGGTCATCACTTTGAAAAATTGAAATTGAGATCAACCTAACTGAGCTCTTTTATCTTTTTTCATAAAAAATTAACAAAGAAAATTTGATGATGAATGTACTAAGTAGAAAGGCATCCAAAACCAATTTGCCCTTCCAGACAGGCCCAGACTACACAATCACCTGGGCGCTGGGTCCTGGGAACTGACTCTACCCTCTAAAGAGAGGCCTCTTCCTTCTCCATATTTTACAACCTGGTTCTGCTGGCTAGGGGAAAAAATAATCCTCAAGAAGGACTGGTGCATTGCAATGGCATTCCAGAGGAACTTCACCATCAAAACTCACCATTGTAGGTTTTTTGTTTTTTGGGGTTTTTTTGTGGAAGGGAGATGATCTCCCTCTAGAAAGAAGGGAGAACCAGGCTTAATTTGCCCTTTTTGCAAGTCAGAAACTAAGTTCTGTATTGCAGATTTGTGGAATGTAAGACCAGACACTTGCAGATAGCACATTGGTCTAAGTACTTAGGCATTAACTTGGAAGCATGAAGGGCCCTTGTATATCCACTTCCTAGCATCTTTAGTTTGCTATCTATACAGTGTAGAAAATATTCCAACCAGAATCCTTAAGAAGGGTTGTCAGATTAGCAAATAAAAATTTAGGGCCCCCAGTTAAATTTGAATCTGAAATAAACAACACATATAATTTGAGTACAAGTATGTCCCAGATATCACATGAAGATATACCTATGATAAATAGATATAGATATAGATATATACCCAGTTTCTCTGAAATTCAAATTTAACTGGGTATCCTGTATTTTATTTGGTAATCGTATCCCTGAAGCTATCAATGAAGAATTTCTCTCAGAGCTAAATATTAGCCCAGGTGGAAGGGAATATGGGGAAAGTGAATTCTGAGCTTTTTAATGTGTCCAGGGTCCTGCAGATTGCACTGTGCTTACTTTACAACTTCTCTGTGAGGTAGGACCAAAGTCCTTAATCCCTACTTTTTGCGTGTAGACTCTGAGTTAAAGAATTGCACAAGGTTACAAAGCAAAGTAGAAGAGCTGGGATTCAAATTAAGATCCTCTGGCATTTTGTAGGGGGCTCTGTCAATCACTACACTAAACAAACATCAGAGAAGGAAGAATTTAAGAAACTGGCTGGAAAGCATTGCTTTAGCAAGCAAAAATACCTGGCGCAAGCATGGACACTCTCTTCTGTTTTCACGCCTAAGTAAGCAATCATCTGTCTGTGTTCTTTACAGGCTGAGAGTGGCCATTAAGAAATGAAAGCGAGTTTAGATTTCACCGGCATGTTTGGATTGGACGACATTTTGCATTTCAAGAAACCAAGGTCAGCTCAACCTTTTTAGCACTGAGACCCAGATACCACCATGATTTAAGCAAACAACTACCCTGGTGAATTTAAGAGTAAGTGATGGAATAACTGTTCACTGCCTCCCATGCTTTAATTTGCCAAGACTATCTTTACCTCTAAATCTATTAAGGAGAGCTCTATTTCACTCTGCAAAATACTAGCAATTTCTGAAATGAGGTAGAATTTATCCTTGTGAATACACTTAGGGAATAAAAACTGAGTAACATCAGTAAAAGGTAACCTTCCCAACGTTAGCTGCCTTGAAGCATGCGCCTTATTTTCTAACTCCAAGCAAAGCTATGGTTAGAAGAACTTTTATGTTAGAAAACTATAGAATACTGAACCTCATACTTCTTGTTAAAAAAAAAAAAAAGACATAGCGTGGGATTAACCTACCACTGCTAAGACATTCCAAATTCAAATCTTTCTCCATTCTACCACAAAATAAAATGCTCAGCTATATTTACCACGTCAAAAGAAATTAGTTGAGTTTCTAATATCACAGAACCAAACTAATAGTTCTCACGTGGATATTCATGTTTAGAAGCCATGCAAGGAGTAACAATTGCCTATGACAACTGTCTGTGAAGAATATTGTCAGAAATTCCGAACTGCCCCAGAGGTGTGGCAAGAAAGTCCAGAGATTATTATTGGGTAATGACATTGGAAATAAAAAAGTATATAGTATTACAGTATTGAGCTATTAGAGCAGGGAATCAATTCAAGGAGACAAGCAAAATTTATATACTTTATTGATTTTAAATTTTACATGCTCTGCTATATGAGTAAATCTTTTGTAGTAATTCTAAAGCTTTGAAACATTGTAAATAACAGGGACTGTAGGGGGTTCAGGGCAACCATTTTTTCATACCAAAAGTATATAGCCTTTAATGCATATTAGAAGAAATTGGGGTAATAAAATACCTTAAAGCTAACTTAAGTCAGGGCTGGTGTGGTTTTTTCTGGTCTCCAAAGAACGAGCATGTATCAGGTAGTGAAATAATGCCAGGTAGCATTGTACTTAAGGAAAAGCATAATTAAATTGATCCTATTGTATTACACAAATCCAAAATATCCTGTGTAAACTCAGAAACAGGTGGCTCTTTGTAGAAATGTGGCTGGCTGTTAACCAATGGAAGTAAAGTTTTCTCACACAAAAACAAATACACAGGAGGAAAACACTGAAACAATGGTTGACTCAGGATCCCATAATCAAGAAGCAGATTGAATTTGAAATCGCCCCTGCCTGTTCAGTGTACCTGAATCCAAAAGCCTCAATGCTGGGCACTGGGGGAGCCTGTTTCTAAACAGGAATTTGAGTAAGCCAGTCAGGTTCCGAGAGCCTGTCACCTTTACCAAAAATCACTGCAGGCTGGGTAGTTTGTAAGTTTCCATCATACATGCAATATAGAAAATGACAGACATGAAGGGGTTGGGAGGAGTTTTATATTTTTACTGCAGTGAGCCTGACTGACGCTTAAGAAAACGTTTTGACACATTTAAGTGTGAGCAACAAATCTGTCCACTGATTCATAAGCCACATGTTTACTTAAAGAAGCCTGGCCCAATAAATAGGGATCAAAATCCCAAGTGCTTAAGTCCATAAAATTCCCGGAGGTGAACTAGCACCAACAGAATATATCTGACCTTCTTAAAATGAGTACAGCTTTTCAAGAATACATAACTTGCTCTCTTTTTTTGCATCTGTACACTATTTTTAATTCTGAGAAGCTACCTATCTGCCTTTCCAATATTTATGAGTATAAAAGTGAGAGCAGTACTCAAGTAATTAAAGCCCAGTGACTTTTTGCAGTTTTGACTTCTATTTATGTAGATCATATCCAGTATACTTGTTTGGAAGCTCTATTAACTACAAAGTTTGATTTTTTTTTTTCTCGTTGTGGCACTCCTCTCACACATACAAAGCCGTTTGGCATGATGATTCCACACATTTACAAGAACCTAAAGGAAATGATGGCAATCCTCAAACACATCTGATTCAGATGAAAGAAAATAGTCTCTATGATCATCAAAAAGGGACAAGAATTTTATATTCTTCAAGTTTCTAATGTGAGCTATTGAGAATGGAAATCAAAATCACTGTAACTATTAACACTTAAATATTGGGCAGTGAATCATTACAGTGTCTTAAAACCGGAAACCTCAAAACTGGGTATTTCTAACCAACCCACTGGCATAGGCAACGTTTGTGTGACGGAAGGAGGAAGGGGGGGTCCCTATGGGGGCGGTAAGTGAGTGGGAATGTAGGAGAGGAAAGGAAAGAAATCTAACTCAAGGACCTTGAAAACTTAATTTGGAAACTTTGTTAGTGACTTTGGACTTCATTAAACTCCATGTATCACTCTAGCAGCATGATCTCAACAGTTTGAAAGGTATTTGTCATCAGTGAAAGAAAAACATTATTTTTAAAAGAGTAAAAAGATTGATGCATCACTGTGGACTACTTACGCCCCACACAGTTCAGCCCTTAGTATTAATCTCAACGTGATGGCTTTTGCATACGGCGCATAATTAAACATTTTCTTTTCAGGGCTTTACAGAATCCCCATATGTTTTTAATGGCATCATCTGAATGTTTTTCTTAATAATTCTGGCAGCCTGCTCCTGAATCTTCAAGTTTGTTTTTTGTTCCTAATATCTTTTCTACAGAGGCTGCATTGTGCCAGAGATTGAATCAAAGTCTGAGAGCCCCATGGTCAAGGAAGACACACACACAGAGACTCATACACTCTTACACTGCTTTCTCCTCACTCTTCACTTGCAATCCCTATTACTCTTGGCACTGGGAAAAGATGGGTGAGAAAGAGAAGTCAAGGAGAGAACACAGGGCTCTGAGTCACAACCTCACTCTACCATGTGGCCCCTTTCTCTTCTGTAGTAAGACTGCTAACTCATGTCATATGTCTGTCTGTCTGTCTCTCTATGAATGTTTGGTGAGTGCGTTTAGGTGTGTGCATGCACACGGGGTGGGATGACTTGGGCAGCTGCAGCATATGGTCTGTTTGACATTCTGAGGCTGGACAAACCATAATTTGCTGACTCAATACCTACTGCCTCATAGGAACAGACTTTCTCCTTTTGAGCAGTGGTCCATTTTCTGAACCAAACCCCTTCAGACACAACCCATGAAACTGAAATAATGAAATGGTCACCATTTGGCTTAGTCAGCCACATTTTGAGCTATAAATCAGAATCACTTCCATTTCAGGTGGTATAAATGCGACCCAGTGATCAAGCCTACACGCAGAAGGGGACATCAGGATACAATAATAATCTGAGATTCTAGTATCCATGTCTGTTCAGGACTAGTGCCCATAGTCTCAAACAGAGAATGTAAGAGCCTCTGCTTGAAGAATAAGTAAATTCAAAAGAAAAATGTACACATTGTTGTTCAAATGTAGCTTTGCATTTGCTTTATCCCAACATAAATTTAAATTCTAGAAACTGACAAAGACAATAAATAACTCACTTTCGAATCATAGGTCTCCTTTAGTTTGAGTGTTTGAACTCACATCCAAGTTTCAAAATATAATATTTTTTTAAACGTGTTCTCACACTCTTTCCATATTTGTCATCTTGAAATCAGATGATGTGAATGAACAAAATAGAAACAGTAACCAAAACGGATTCCTTATGCTATTTTCCCCATTGAACTTCATTTATTTACAGATGGCCAAGTGTCTATGAGGGCATTTGAAACTCTCCTATTATTAAGAGCTGAGCTTTACCAACTATTTCAAAGAACTGGTATATATTTCAGAATTCTGCAGATGATGTGCCTTAAATAGAAACAACCACTCTGGAAAATCTTAAAACATATGCAGGCAAACAAGGACAGAAACAGATTATCCAGGAATGGGAATGCTATGGTTTTCAATGGCACTTCTAACATTTGTTGGTGAAACTTGACTGAAACAACAGTAATCTTTAATAGCCTCTCTTTTTAATGGTTTTTAGTAAACAAAAATAATTTCTTCTTAAAAACCCAAACCTTCCTTTTTCTTCCATGTAAATTGCTGTAGGTGAATTTATAACATGGTAAATATAATAATTTTATAAAAAGAAGATTCTGGAAATGAAGTGATTGGGAAAAATAAAAAGTAAGGTTAAAAAAAAAAAATCAGTTGACTTTCCTCCTTATCCAGATACCATTTCAGCAGCTAGTCTCTTAGTCCAGGTCAAAGGAAGAAGCTGCCAGAGAACCAAAGCCACAGGGTCTATCAAGCTCACTATCCAGTATAAACTGTCACAACAGTACTTTTATCAGGCACCCACACAGCTATGCAACCTTGGTTAAAACCCAGAAGACATTTCTTAAAAGGCTTTGAGTCATGAACATCATTGGTAGGACAATGGCACGTCTGAGCTTTGATCTAAAATTGGATTGAAGGACCTTCCCTACCCTTCTAGAGAAAACTTCATATATAAAAATTGCTTGGGGCTTCCTTGGTGGCTCAGTGGTTAAGAATCCGCCTGCCAATGCAGGGGACACAGGTTCAAGCCCTGGTCCAGGAAGATCACAGAGTTGTCACAGAGCAACTAAGCCGGTGCGCCACAACTACTGAGCCCATGCACCACAACTACTGAAGTCTGCGCACCTAGAGCCCATGCTCCACAACAAGAGAAGCCACCACAATGAGAAGCCCGCGCACCGCAATGAAGAGTAGCCCCTGCTCGCCGCAACTAGAGAAAGCCCACGCACAGCAACGAAGACCCAATGCAGCCAAAAATAAATTAATTAAATAAATTAAAAATTAAAAATAAAAACTTTAAAAGCTTGGTGGTAGCTCCATGTTTGAAACAACCCTCACCCAACTGGACAGCCACTGCCAAGGCTTCCCACATTCAGATCTCAGAGCATTTATCACCACCAACTTAATCCATAGAAGCTGAAGTGAGCACCACTTGGTTCAGATGACCCCCCACTTGTAGGTCTGAGAACTATTCTCCATCCAAGCAATGAGGAATTTTAAGGGTCCTAAGTTGGTAGATAGCAGGGTCTGATTTGCAGTGACTTTTCCTTTGGTTTTAGTCGCTGAGTACTAGCTTGAACAAATCCACAGTCTCATGCTCTGGGGCAAACAACTAGATCCCTGCTTTTGTACTTGCCCACTTACCCAAGTTCCTCTAGGAGTCAGGCCTGCCTTATCCTGTCTTCCTACATACAAACGTTTAGTGGGTACTACTTGATATCAAGCACTGTGCTGGGCACTGGGGAGAAGAATGAGAATAAACAGGGCACAGTCCCTGCTCTCAAAAAATACTCACAGTAGAGAGAAGGCTAGAGATGTATCTTACGTACACTACAAGATGAAAAGTGCTCTAAGAGGGGAAGAAACAAATTGGTAGGGAGAACAAAAGTGGGGGTCACTGGGATGACGGGATAGAACAAAGAAAATTTCATGAAAGAGGTGACATCTGAGGTAGCATTTAAAGGTATTCATGTGGTAGGAAAAGCAGAGGGACAGAAAACGACAAATGCAAGGAGAGTGCTCTAAGAAGGGAGCACAGCATGAACAAAGGCTGTGGTCCTTAAAACGTTCATCGTCAGACACATCACTTGGGTGTGCTTCTAAAAATGCAAATTGCTGGGCCTTACTCTCAGATTCTGGTTCTGTTGTTCAAACACAGGGATCTGGAGGTTGCATTTTTAACAAGTAGGTAGAGTTCAGGTCACATTTTGAGAAATGCCTGAGCAGGATCATAACGGTACATGATATTTCAGGGATAAGAAGAAATTCAGTATGAACAGAGCATGGATAGTGGGGTGGGAGGTGGACTGAGAAGTGAAGCTGGTCAACCAGATCTGAGAGTGATTGCCAAGTCTTCCAGGCACCTGGGAAGCCCTAAAAAATTGATTCCGGGAAGCTTCAGATACCAAGAGCCACCCTCAGAGCTGCACGAGGACTGGATCGTCTCTACAGCTGCAAATTCTTGGGTGTCCACAGCACAGCAGCAGGGAGAGGAGAAGGAGACTAGCCTAAGCCCAGACAGCCCAATGATCCAACCCCAGTTCTGCCACTTACTGACTATGTCCTCTTGGCAAGTGATTTAACCATCTAGGGCTTCAGTTTTTCCTCTGCAAGATGAGAATAATAATACCAACCCAACGGGTTTAATATTCTGCAATAAAAGAAATGTTCTATATCGTCATTTGGTTGGTTGTTACACACTATACATATGTAAAAATTCACATGTAATTATCAAGCTGTATACTTGAGTTGTTTATTTCATTGTATGAAATTATACAATGTAATACCCATATGTATATGTAAAAAAATAAATACCAACATGTCAAGGTCATTCTAAAGAGTAAATGGTATAATACACGTGCAATGCCTATCTCAGTACCTTACATTTAGTTTTTTTAATAAAAATTAAATTACAATATCTAACATTTATTGAAAATTCAGGTAAACAGAGCAAAAAAAAATGATAAAGAAAATTTCAAATTTAGAGCCATAGTTTGCCTGCGTGAAGAAGATGTAGAATTTCCCCATGACTGAGTCTCCCCTGCGGGTGCCAGACCATCTGTGACAGATTCCCCAGACTTGTTCTCCCACTTTCTGGGTCCCACCCCAGATGTCCAGCCTCTCTCAAGTTGGATACTCCCTGGTCTCACATAGTTTACCTGCCCACGATCATCACCAGCAGCTTAACCATTTTTCACAGGATCTGTTTCTTGTGATCTCACGCAATCCCAAACCTCTCCCAGTGCTGCAGTCATTATTTATGAGGGTGGGCACTGTACCTGAAGACAATTAATTTATTTGCCAAAGATGCACTTAACTAACTGCCCCACAAGGCTCCTGATCTCTATGGCATAAACAAACCAAAGCAGAGGAAGAGCACCCTGATACCGAGGACAGTGGATAACCGTATCTTGAATCTTTGTCTCCTTGTTATGTTAACAGAAGCATGACTCTAAATTTAAAGGACCCTCTGGTAAGACATTTTCCTCTACCTCCTCTCATTTGACCCTCTCCCTAACCTCATGAGAGAGGCAAGACATACCACTCATTTTACAGATGGGAAAATATTGAGCTTCAGAGAAATTAGGTGACTTAGTCATACAGCCATGAAACTACAAAGACTTGAACCCAGGCTCCCTGGCCTCTGGTGTACATGCTCTCCATTACTCTACTTCTGCTACCTCTCATTTTCTGGTTACTTTGGCCTTCAGCAAGATAGCTAATGAATATTCATGGTTCTGGCCCTTCCATGTAAAGGATTATTAGTTTCAAATCACATGAAAATAAAGCCCATACAACCTAACAAATAGCTGTATTAATCTACTTCTTAAGAAGAGGCCATTAACTTTAAAGACATTGAAGAACCAACTGAATTCCTTTCTGTACCAATTAGGAGGAGATTTGGAGCCACAGCTGTCATCATGGTAGAGTACAAAAAACAGGTTTTGGATCAGAAGGATCTGGGTTCACAATCCTGACTTTGCATGATCTTGAGCAAGTTCCTGAAATTCTGAGTCTGGTTTTTCTCATCCTTAAAATGGGTTGATCACCTGTAAACTCAGGCATGATTGTACAACAATAAATAATATCACAAGCCTAGTTCAGTAACCACATAGAGGCCCTTAACAATTGTTAGCCCACTTCCCCTAGACGGGTGTCCTAAACTCCAATGTGCATGACAGCGTGTTAAAACACAGCCTGCTGAGTTGCCCCATCCTCCAAGTTTCTGATTCGGAGGCTGCTGCCAATGTAGCTGGGCCCTGGCATCACACTTTGGGAACCAATGCTCTCAAGCCAGAGGTGTCATGTAGACACAGAGATAGAGGTCACTGGGTAAAAATCTTTACCCTAGAATGGCCATGCCAAGCTCCTGGGTGTCAATCACTAACTCACAAGCAAAGCCAGCTAGGAAAACAGAAGGCCAAAAATGACCGTAATCCTGACCCCTTGATGGACTCAGTGTCAGGGACTCATTAGGGTCAGAAGACTCTGAGCTAAGTAAGCAGTTTGTCTAAAACTCCTTGTGATAACTGTTCTTCCACTTAAGACCTTCGGAAACTCCTACCCAAGGATCTCCCATCTCCACTCCTAGAAGCCTTGCTGCCTTATAAACAGTCCCTGAAAGTCCCTGAGATCAACCAGACCAGTGCTAATAAGATCCAGTGTTACAGTCTGATTGAGGCTGCTCAGCTAAACACCCACTAGCCCGCAGTAAGATTTCTCCAGCACCTCCGTCTCTCCATGCCCTATCTCATACACACACACAAATTTTCAGAATCTGAGGGTCTTTCAGGAGTACAGTTAGGTGAATCTTTTAAGAAATGCACCAGCAATCGCTCAGTTTTACACCTAAGTGTTTTTCTTAAAGGGAGAGGCAGACTTTGCTCCTTGAAGTGAATAAGACAATGACAAAACCCCAGAAAATATGTTAACCCTGTTTTATGAAGGCGGTATAGACAGCATATTCTTTTGTTTCCAGATATGAAGAATACATAAAAACGTGATGAACGGGCACTGGCATAAATATCGTTCTGTTCTTGTGCAGAAATTTGTAATATATCTCTATTTTGCTGCAGCCGGATTCCACTGAGTCATCAATTTCCACTGTATTATGCAATGTTCGGCTCGGTTGGAATATTAAGCAGCCATCAGATTCTGAACTTTGCATTTCCTCACATTTGGCCCTTCCCTGATCAAGCTTTGTTTCCCTGTGATTATATATATATATACATCAGACCCTGGAATCAACTTTCTTTGTTTTATCAAGACCTGGTGTGTAGTGATTCTGATTTATCATTTTTACAACAGTCTCTTCCCTGCGGGCTCCAGGTCGTGATGGTGGCATTGCTACGATTTATGGTGGGGATTGTTGACGGAAGATGTATGCTCTTTTTGATTTTCCTTCCTCCCAACACCTGGTTCTTATTTTCCCAACTCTAGCTTCTGCCATTTTAAGAATTATTTACCATTTGCTGAAATGCATCAGTTTATTTGGTTGGGACATGTAAGGTAGAGGATGGATTTTTACAGTTGGCTATGATTTTTCCTCTTATCAACCCGATGCTGAAATGTTTTTTACATTTTTTTATGTTGTGAGGAACCTGGAGTTCATATTCATTTCTCACTTGTTTCTCCTTATCTGCCATGACATATTAGTTCTCTCGGAAAGAAAAAGAAAATGCAGGCTGGGTAGGTTCCTTACGGAGGTTTCTGAATTTTCTGTGACTCACGCTGTAGGTGGTCACCTCCTTTCCCAACCTGGATATGTTATTGATTACTTAGTGAAGGATCCTCTCTCTCAAAAGGCCCAGAGCAAGGCTAATTTTTCTTCAGAGTCTAAGATCACTTCAGAACAGCTTGGCAAAAAGTAGAGCTTTTGAAGCCACTTAGGAACCCATTTGCCAATATTGAAGATAACTTTAAAAAGTGGGGATGAAAAGCACGAAGATGCTCACACCTGAGAAATGTTTGATTTTGAAGACTGACATGTAGGTTTTCTCTCCAAAGTGAATCACAAACCAACTGAGACCGGAAACTGAAAACACCCAGAGTGCTTTCTCTCTCTCTTGCCTCCCCTAAGGCACCCAGCAAAGTGCTGGACGCTGAGAAGGCCTTGTCTAAATTGATGTCTACTGCCACTTTTAGCCAGGGCTTCTTTTGTTAATTTATATACTTTTCCAAGAGGTCAGGTAGTTCAGGGTGTCATTTAAACGGGATAAATATCTAACACTCCCTCCGCCTGCCCCTCCACTCACTCTTGAAAACAGAAGTCAGCTACTTGAATTGTCATTTTTAAATAAAAAATTTAGGTCAATCAGACATGCTCTGGTGGAGAGAGCTAATCACCTCCCAGAATTAGATGGCCAGACATAGCGGTTTTCCAGGACAATTCCTGTTTATGCGTGTTATCACAGTGTAGTTATTAACAGTGGCATCCTTTCACTCTCAAAAGTATCCTATTTTAGATGAAAATTACATAGTCATGCTATCCTGTATTTATCCCCAATTTCTTCCTTTTAGTAACTATGCCCCTGCTGAGTTTTATGTAACAGGATACTTGTCCAGCTTGACACTGCATTTTCCAGTTCTCTTTGCAGCTTGGTGTGGCCAATTATTCATATAATAAACAAGCATGTCATGCTGACTTTTTGCCAGGCACTGTTCTAGGTACTCCTCGAATTAAAACATTTAATTGTCATCCTAGGAGCTAGGTGCTATTTCATCATTCCCATTTTACAGATGCTGAAACTGAGAGGTTAAGTAACTTGCACAAGTAGCAGAGCTGGGATGTGAATCCCAGCAGTATGAGTCCAGAGTCTGTGCTCTTAATCTACTGCCTCCAAGCGTGACCGAGTGTTGGCCAACGAAACGTGGGAGGAAGTGATGCAGACAGCCTGGTCCTGAAAAAGGAATCTCGTCCACCACTCTCTCCTCTTTCCCTCAGTCAGGACTTGATGCTGGTGAACACACAGTCGGAGACAACAATCCACGAATTGGAGGAGCCACAAAACAAAGGGATGTGGATCCTTGGCCAACCTCAGAGAGCAAAGTTCCTTCCTCCCCTCAACTGCCTGCTACCTCGTGATGGTGTATGTGGGGGAAATCTGCCTGTACCCTAATACCTATCCACATGCCCACCTCACAAAGACCCACTTTATGCAGATGTCATACATGAAGGAATATGTGACTATTCCATCCCAGTATCAAGATGAATCTCCTTGATCAGATCCAAACATTTCCTGCAAATGGCCCCAAGATTCCTCTCTACTCTGATGGCTGCTCCCATACTGTTAGCAAGGAGGGTTTCACTTCCAGTTCTATATTTAAATCGTAGTACCTAGAAAATTTCTATGGAAGGCAGATGTGAAAGAGAATGTAGCTAGAGATATGCTGTCCTTATTCTCAGCACCAACCTAAAGTCATTCCAGAGCAAAGGACTCATCAGCATGGTCTTCCTCTACCCCTGCATAGAGCGGCATCCTCTACCCGCCCCCGGCACATCTCCTTCCCCTTCCCAAATATATTCTCCTCAATAGCATTCATCACTACCTAATATATGTTCATTTCTTTTTTTATTTATAGCCCATCCCATCTGGATGGTAATCTCATTGAGGGAGTGACTGTGTCTGCTTTGGTCATCGCTTTATCTCAAGCTCCAAACAGAACCCGATCTGCAGTAGGTACTCATTAAGCATTGACTGAATAAATGAATGGAGAATGAACAAACTTTGAACAGCTAAACCTATGTGACTTTGGGCAAGTTACTTAACCTCTCTGGGTTCCCTGATAATAGTATCTAATAGGATTGTTGTGAGAATTGAAAGAGATAATTCCTGTCAAATAGAGCCTCGCTCCCAGTACATGGTATAGATCCAATACCATGGTAAGAGTAGTGAGTATTATAATGCTATTATGTACAGGCCTTATGCCATGCAGTATTATTTCATTTAATAATAGGCCATGTGTTCACAACTACCCACCTTCTGGTACCACAACAGGAGTCCTAGTTCATCCATCATACAGCTTTTGAATTGTTCTGGTCCTCTTTCTAGAATTTCCTTTGGAAAGCCAGACTGAAATTTCCTGGCTTGGTAGGACCCAACCTTCTCTAGTGAAATCCAGATCAAGAGTTGCTGGAACTGGTCTTACCTTTGATAAGGAAAGACAAAACAGTATTTATTTTAGGACTGGTACCATGGCTGGTGTAAGAGTTCCCTGGTTTAGAGTTGTTTGTTTGCTTTTTTGTTAAATATCTCTACTTTTTTTCTTTTGGGTTTAAGATCCTCAGTGGCCTTTCATCCACTAATAACCTGAGGAGGGGTCAACTTGCTCCTACTTTTAGGACTTTCCTTACAGCCTGTCGCTGCCTCTTTTTGATAGAAGCATCTAGAAAAACTCCTGAATACTACAAGCAGACTGTGAGGCTGAACTTTACACTCTGCAACAAAGCCGTGCCTGACACCCAGTTACATAGTGAGACCTCTTTCCAAAAAGTGAATTGAGCTAGAGTTCTGGGAGTAACAGAAGTATTAAATATGTACACGCATTTTTTCATAAAGGTACCAGCACCACTTTCAAAGGGAAAAATCCACACCCGGGCTCATGATACTTAAGTAGCTACTTCCATCCTATCTCTCAGAAACTTATCCTTGCCCATCCTCATGCTTCAAGCCCTCAGCTCTTTCCAATTTTAACATCGACCAAACTAGAAATTATCTAGAAGATGATGAATAAAGGAGTAGAAGAAGCAGCTACAAATTTGAGTGATGACTATATGCAGAAACTATATGCCTTACATTTGCCATTTCTAAAATTATTTTTAAATCTCACAGTCCTAAGAGTAAGCTATTATTATGGTTGTCGTTGTTATTCGCATTTTATAGATGGGAAGACTGAGGCTCTGAGAAGCTGTTGCTAGCATCCAAGGTCCCACAACTAATGAGAAGTGAAACAAGGATTCTAATACAGATATTTGTAGCTCCAATACCACACTCTCTCCACTAGATCTTCCAACTTTTGGCCCCTTATAGTTGCTGTGTGCAGGACAGTTCAGGCAAATATTTCTGGAGACCTCAGTATGAAGGATATAGAACAATTGCTCAAACTTTACCCTAACCAGGAGAATTATTTCCCCATGGGCCACCCTCTGGGATAAATTGTGTGAGTCCAGGATTCATCCAGCAAATAGGCCTGCAGTTAAAATTTCTTTCTGCAGAATGTTGGGGAACCCTGTTTGCACCTCTAACTTAGGCATTACTGTTAGACATGTCTTAATAGTGAGTTTCTCTTTGTGTTTCCTCATCTACGGGATGGATATTTTATTTATTTATTTATTTATTTTTTGCGGTACGCGGGCTTCTCACTGCTGCGGCCCCTCCCGCTGCGGAGCACAGGCTCCGGACGCGCAGGCTCAGCGGCCATGGCTCACGGGCCCAGCCGCTCCGCGGCATGTGGGATCCTCCCGGACCGGGGCACGAACCCGTGTCCCCTGCATCGGCAGGTGGACTCTCAACCACTGCGCCACCAGGGAAGCCCCGGGGATGGATATTTTAGAACAGGTCAAAAGCAAACATTGTTGCCTCACCTTGACCCTCCACATGCATGTCTTCTGATTATACCCAGACCAGAACTGATGAAATCAGGGAGATAAGTAGATGCAACCTGAGGATCCCTAATCTCATAAGTACTTTTTGTTGACAAAAGAGTTTTGCTAAGTGAGGTTTTCCCCTCATAGGGCCTGTCAATATGCTATTATTGATAGATGAAAGCTAGTCTATTCCAGGTCTGGACAATTTTGAGCCTCATCCCCTAACCCTGGTTTAATACAGAGCGCTAGAAAACAGGCCCCAAAATGGGCATCTTAGCTATACTGAGGTAATATATTCAGTGGAACATTTTTTTAAAAACCTACACAAGGAATTACCAAATTCAAATCCTGTCACAAATGTCTTTTTTTTACATTAAAAAGAAACTCAAAAATAAAGCTTGAGTGCAAAGATGTCCTAGGCATGGCTGACAGGACTAATAATAATATTTAAGGACATAATTGTTACAGACCTATTTCCATCAGTTTTGCAGTCCTAGAACAATTATCCCAAACTTTGTACAAGTGTATCCTACCAGAGGCTCTCAACTGTGGCTGCACATTTGGATTACCTAGGGAGCTTTTTTAAAACTTTTCATACCTGGAGCGCACCCCACCCACCAAAAATTCCAATTTAATTGGTCTAAGGTGGGGTCTGGCACCAGTACCGGTTTAAAGGTATCCCAGATGATTTTCTTGTGCGACCAGGGCTGGGAACTACCATTCCAGACAATTCCCCACTGAGATGCAGTAATTCCTCTGTCCCTAACTCATAGCTGTAACTGCCTCCGGCTGAATAACACTTCAGATGAATCACTTACTGCCAAATTTGTTTCTCATTTATTCTAACTGCTGTATTCAATCCTTGTCTGATTATTCACTTAATCTCTTCTGATTCGACTCAAAGTGTAATTTTTTATGACAACCCCAAATTCTCTCAACACTCTGACACATTAGTTCAATGAATAATCCCTTAAAACATCACATGAGCCTTTTGTTCATAAACAGTAGGTTAGAGAGATTCAGGGTTCGCTTCTGGTATGATGCGTAAGGCGAGATACTATCAGTTCCCTACCCTCAACCGGCAGAGCGGACAGGTTGTAATATTTGTCACTGCAGTCCTCAGAAAGACTGTCATATACGCAATCTGCGCTGGAATCCCAATTCTGCTGTCAACTGGCTATGCAACTTTTGGCAAATCGTGATCCCTCTCTGAACCTAGGCTCACTCATCTATAGAACAATGGGAGAAATCAGAGTTGTTGAGTCTAGGATTCTCTCTCAGTGTTGAAGAAGTTCTATATCTAATTTTAAACTGGTGAGCAACTAACTGCTGGTGGGCACAGTGGCATTAATTAATTGGTGCTATTTAAAATTCAAATGCTATTTCTCTCACTACCCCACCGAAAGAGCCCTGTTCAGTTTTTGGCCAAAGCAAGAGAATAGAGTTCCTATTAAAATGGAGCTTATGTTTTATAACCAGGAAAGAGTAGCTATGGCTACTCCTTTGAAACAGACAAATACACTCCATAAATGTACTTATACTGTGGAGAAAATGCAAGTCTGGTAAATTAGACATTTATCTCAATTTACATTTTCACTGAAGGAAATACTTTATGTGTAGACTCACAAAACCCCCAAAATGGAGAATACCTTGAAGAACCACTTCATTTATTCCTCTATAACTACTTCATTTATTCTATATGTTCCTTTATATAAACATAAAACTATACTGCTCAGGAAAGAAGTATAGTATAGCTCTCTGTTCTTTTTTGTTAATTGAAATATATTTGATTTACAATATTTTGTTAGTTTCAGGTGTTCAGCAAAGTGATTCAGTTTTATGTAAATATATATATATTCCTTTTTTTGATTCTTTTCCATTATAGTTTATTACAAGATACTGATTATAATTCCCTGTGCTATACAGTAAATCCTTGTTGTTTGTCTGTTTTATTTATGGTACTGTGCATAGCTCTCTGTTCTTTAAATCTATTAATAGACTTTTTTTTTTTTTTTTTTTTTTGCAGTACGCGGGCCTCTCACTATTGTGGCCTCTCCCGCTGCGGAGCACAGGCTCCGGACGCGCAGGCTCAGCGGCCATGGCTCACGGGCCCAGCCGCTCCGCGGCACGTGGGATCTTCCCGGACCAGGGCACGAACCCGTGTCCCCTGCATCGGCAGGCGGACTCTCAACCACTGCGCCACCAGAGAAGCCCAATAGACATATTTTAACAATCTCTTTTGATCCATGGCCCCATTGTTGAGTAATCTTAACTTAAATCTATCAAATTCTGATTGTGCTAGTCTCTTCTCACAGATGCCTCTGATTCATTTGCTTATACATCTTCAAAAGATTTCTTGATACTAAATAGCCCTGATTCCTTTAGCCCTTCCCCATAAGATCTCAACTTCTATTCCATTGAACTTCCAATCATGCTCCACAAATTCTCAACACATGCTTTATGCTGTGGAGTCTCCTCTGAGCTCCAGCTCAACTGCCTGTTAGATATCTCCTCCTGGGCATCAAATTAAACATGTTCCCACTGTGCTGGTCCTCTTCCAGTGATTTTTTTTTAATATTCATAAATGGCACCACCCTCCACCCATCTGCAGTAGGCAGAAAATCAACTCTACATCTCCTTCACCCTAATTCCGTAATCAAATACTCACCAAGATTTTGTTCTCTAAAAATGTTGTGAATTCAGTCATTTCTCTCTATTTCCATTATCCCCAGTCCAAAGAGCCATCCATTCTCTTCTGGATACTGTAAGAGCCCCCAATGGGTCTTCCCCCCAGATCCATTCTCTATACAGCAGCCAGAGTGATCTCTTAAAAAATACCAGATCATAGAATTTTCCGGCATGGAACCCATCAGTGACTCCTCAGGGCTCTCAGAATAAATACCCGCATCCTCAGTAAGGCCTTCAAGGTCCTGCACAACCAGGCCCTCTCCCCACCAGTCACATACTGAGCCGCTCTCCCTCTCACCTTCAGCTCCTTCTTCATTCTTCAGCTTCCTTCTTACTTTAGAGCTTTGCACATACTGTTCCCTCTGCTGGGAATGCTCTCCATCATCCCCATATCCTCACCTTGCTCACCTCCCGGACTGTTTCTGCTCTTTCCATTACACTCTCACCCAGCACTCACCCTGCACTTGTCCTGCATTTCCCATACCAAGTCTCTGAGCATGCTTATAATTATTTGATTGTGTTGTTAATATTTCATATCTAGAGACCATGTCTGCCTTGTTCACTGCTCTATCACCAAGTGACTTGCACATAGTAGGCATTTTATGCTCTAACAACATTCTAGTAAATGGTTGACTTCTCCTATCATAAATTAGCTTATCCCCTCCACTCACTTCCTCCTCTCCCTTCACTGTCAAATTTCTTTAAAGACTGGTCTTTACTATCTGCCTCAGCTCCACCCCCATTCACTTACCAACCCACTAAAATGTGGGGTCCTCAGGCACCACTCCAGTAAAACTGTTAGTGCCAAAGTTCGCCAATCAAAGCTCATGATGTTACGGGCTTTTTCTAGATTTACTCCTACTAAATATTTCTGGGACATTTGACACTATGGACAATTCCCTCCTGTTTCCTTTATGCAGAAAATGTGATGAGTAGCTCCTCTGTTCCTGGCCCTGTGATTAGAACAGGGTCCCTTCTCACATTGAGCCCAGTGAGAGAGTCAAATCAACAATCACAAATATGCAAGTACAGCTCTGTAAGTGCTACGAAGAAAAAACAAAAAGCCAGAACAGTGTAAAAGGCAGAGACTCTGAAATCGCCCTCCTATTTCCCCCTGACTTGCTCTTTTTGCTTCCACAGCTGAGTTCTCCTCCACGTGTCCCATAAACGCCTGCATGCCAGGGTTCCTTCCTTATCACGCTGCCTTTCTCATGCACACTCTCTTCCTGTGCTTGGGGCCAAGAACTCCCAAATCTGTATCTTCAGGCTTAATTTTCCAAGCACCTCTTGGATATCTCCTGGATGTTCCCTAGGCGCCTAAAACGGTGCATTCCAGAACAAATTCAATGTCATTCCCCAGTCCTTCTTCTGCTGTTTCCTCTCTCACAAGTCACCTAAACTAAAAAATAAACACCCCTGAGATTTTTCTCTCCATTTCCCTCACCCCACAGCAATCAGGGAGTTGTCACAATTCTGCCTTCTAAGCATCTTGTAATTTAACCTGCTCTCCATACCCAGTGCCACTACTTTTGACGAGACATTCATCATCTTTCTCCTGCGTTACTGCTGTGGCCTCGTCCCTGGACCCTCGCCTCCAAGCTCCCCCTATTCTGATCATTCGCTCTGCTGCCACCCACATTTAATGTGGTCATGTTGTTGCCCTGTTTAAAAGCCTCCAGTGCCTTTAAGATGTAGCCCACATTTATTAGCTTCATAATCAGATCCTGCCTACCTCTCCTGTCTTACTCTTTTTCCATTCATTCATCCCACAAATATGCACTGAGCACCTAGTATGTATCAGGCACCATTTTAGGCACTGATGATAAAGCAGAAAACACTGCTATGTCTTTACCAAGCCCCACACCCAGGTGCTACACATACATCTCTCTCTCTCTCTCTCTTTTGCATGCCCTCGCACACACACACACACACACACACACACACGCACATACACCTGGTTTCCAGCAACTTGAAATCTCTCATCATTTTCTACATGACCCATGTTCTTTCAGCCTTTCATATAATACCTCCAGTGGCTGAAAGACTCTTTTCCTTCCTCTCAGACATATTTGCACTCCCTATAGACTCAACACTCACATTTAACCTCCATGAAGCCTGCAGGAATTCCTCAGGCAGATTTAGACATACTGCCTTCTTTCCAAGTCAAACCGCTCTGAACACACATCTTTCACATGTACTTCTTTTTTACATGTCTGTCTCCATCATTAAACACTGAGTTCTTTGAGAGTGGAGTCCCATCTCCTTCCAGGGCATAGCTTCAACAAATTTTTACTAATCATACAAATTGAAAAATATATGAACAAATATGTTCCACTACGTCTTTTAGAGGAAAAGTCCACAAACTGTACCGTGCACTAGAATTCATTGGGCATCTTGTTTAAGTTGCCAATTCAGATTCAGTAGGTCTGGGGTGAGGCCTGAGACTCTGCATTTCTAACACACTCCCAGGGGATGCTGATGCAGCCAGACTAAGGACCACACTTTGAGGAGCAAGGCTTTAGCACTTCGTGATCACAAACCCCAGAAAGTGAGGTTGATGGAGAACTGTTTTGTGGAAATTAAACAAACAAACAGACAAACAAATGATAGTTCTGCTCCACATCTTGTCAGTCACATCTGCATGATACCTTGACAGCGACCAACTTCTTGAAATACTGGAGGGAAACGTCATTACCATTGCCGTATTGCCATAACCCTTCCCTAGTTGAACAGCCCACTCTGTGCTCTCCAGGTCCTCTGAGAAGCCCTCACCCAGCTGGTTCACCAGCTTCCGCTTGTTGCAAAAATCCAAGCGTGTCTTTGTCTCCAACTCTGCAGATGGCTCCAGTGTGTCCCCTTGTCACCTCTAGCGTGGACACAGGCTCCCATACTTCCCTGCCAAGGGTCGGTGGCACAGGACGGTGCGGTCCCTCTTGCACTCTCCCTGTTCTAAGGCAACAGCCCTGGCTGCCATTCAGGGCATCATTTTCAAGCTGTCCTGCCTCATTGACAGAAGGCTTGGCACTGGCTGGCTGCTCTGCGGCCAGCACACCTCTCCTCCTCCCAGCATCCTCCGCACTCTACCGGGAGCCTGCATGGACTCACAGGGGCCACCTGAAAGGTGATCCAAGTTTTAATATAAAATTTTCCTACCCTCAGAATTCTGAGATACTACTGGGATTTTTAAGTTGTTTCAAGGCTGTTTTAAAGACAAACCTACGGTATTTACGGAGATATATGGGCCTGTGTAAGCGCTGTGTGGTTCTTTATAGAAGGTGCAGTATAAATGTTCTTGTATTACTAGGAGGATTATATAAAAGATGTTAAAACATGTTTTGACCAACCAGTGGTATGGCCACAGAATATAATGTATCCATTGTCAAGAAATCCCCACCAGAGACCTCTGAAATCTTACATTGATTGAGTCGTGCTGGACTTGAAACACATTGAAAATTTTCCAAATGGTAAAATATAAAATATACTCTTTCTTTTTTTTAGTATTTACCAGTTAAACACTAAAGTACTGTAGCTGGCTGACCTTTCACAGCAGTTTTTGTTCTACTTTTCCAAAAGCAGCCAAAAAGGGATTGGTTTTTTTTTAATGCTTTGTTTTGTCTCTAAGAAAAAAAGAACTAACTTATTTTGAGCATTCTACACCCCTCACCCCCGCCTATGCAATAACATCATAATGGCAGAATAATCGCTGTAAACAATGCCCTAGGGATTTAGTTGGCTACAGCGGGGGACTCTAAAAGCCAATTTCAGTGCTTTTCTTAACTACATCATTGCATTTTTGTCTGCAAGTGGATAAGAAGAGTCTCCTTTTAGAGCAGGTTGATGGAAAGTGCTAATTGTTGACACATTAGCTAATTGTTATGATTAGCCTCTGACTTCTTTTTAATTCTCAAAGTCAAGATCTCAACTGTGAAGTATGAAGATGCTTTATTACAACAATGCTATGAAAACATTCAAACAATGAGGGGCTAATCTTCAGAAGCATTTCAATCCAGTGGCCTCTAGACAGCCCTGCCTTTAAAGAATAGACAACCATCAGGAAAAAAAAATACCCTAACTGTTGCCCCCATTCAGTATTTCAGACATAAGTGTTCTGGGTTATCATTAATGATCTGCGTTTACAAATTCACTATGTCTTTGGAAAGTTGAAGTAACTCCAAACCAGGTAAACCACATGCAAGCTGTAATGGTCTACGGACCATTGAGGCAGCTTGGAATCCACGACAACGTGAACCTGTAAGGTACCAGACTTAGATGTTTCTCAGTTTTCTAAAAATCAACAAGGGATATTTGAAACTGGGGTCATTCTCAGCTATAGTTCAACTTGGAAAAACAACTAGGCATGAATACTAAAATGTATGTGTTCTTTAATATTTAAAGAAAAGGAGGGAGAGGAAACCAAGCAAAGAAAGTAGCAAGAAACCAAATTGCAGGGTTCAATTCTTGGTTCTGGCCATTGAATGAGTCATTATTCTGTGCCTCATCCAGCTGACTTGTAAATGCAAGCAAATATTTACTATTTACTATAGGAATAACCTGCCTTCATATAAAAATATTATTTGACTGAATTTCAATCTTTAAAATTCAGACACATATTAAGATCAATGCACAATTCTATCATGATAAAATGTAAAAAAAAAAAAAAATCTGAATAGACATTTTTCCAAAGAAGCCATACAGATGGCCAACAGGCACATGAAAAGATGTTCAACATCACTAATCACCAGGGAAATGCAAATCAAAACCACAATGAAATATCACCCCATACCTGTCAGAATGGCTATCATCAAAAAGACAAGAGAAAACAAGTGTTGGTGAGGATGAGGAGAAAAGGGAACCCTTGTGCACTGTTGGTGGGACTATAAATTGGTGCAGCCACTATGGAAAACAGTGTGGAGGTTCCTCAAAACATTAAAAATAGGTATATGATCCAGCAATTCTACTTCTGGGTACTATTTGTCGGAAGAAAATGAAAACAATAATTCAAAAAGATATATGCACCTCAATGTTTATTGCAGCATTGTTTACAATAGCCATGATATGGAAACAACTTACATGTCCATCAGTGGATGAATGGATAAAGAAGATGTGAGATAGATAGATAGATAGATAGATAGATAATAGATGGAGAATTCAGCCATAAAAAAAGAACAAAATTTGCCATTTACAACAACATGAATGGACCTTGAGGGTATTATGCTAAGTGAAATAAGTCAGACAAAGACAAGTACTGTATAACCTCTCTTACATATGGAATCTAAACCAAAATCAAAAACACGCTCTTAGATTCAGAGAACAGGTTGGTGATTGCAAAAAGAGCAGGGGAAGGGGGAAGTGTGAACTGTTGTCGGTTTTTTTAGTTTAAATAAATTGAAGAAAAAATTTTAAAACACCCAAAAAAAACCATTTTCTGTGTCAACAAATCGAGAAAATACACTCTCCTTGAATTATTCTTGCTTATACTCTTCCCTAAATAAGATAATCCTATTTACAACCCATCCATTAGTCAAAATATTTACATTTTCTTCCTCTGGTGATATTCATTTTAAACTTTAAATATCCTCATTCTTAAGAAAAATATTTATATCAGTTTTAAACAAGTCACACTTTATTTTGTACATAGTTTGACTATTCTCAGTGACTTAACTGGTTACTAACTAGTTAACCCAGTTAGAGTTGTTTATAAGATTGAATGTGATAATAATTTAATGTGGCTAAGGCATCTTGGCACATAGTAAGCATCTTACAAATGTTAGCTACCACCATCATCATCAAAGTGACAAGTAACTGACCAAATAGTCAGACTTCCATTTATAGAAAATGGTGCAGATGTCCCCACTTTAAGCAAGATGTAACACAGCATCGCGCTGGAAAGAAAGTGTTATGAGTAGGAGCTATGAAATTTTGGGAGGTAGCACATGACAAACCAACACTTTACTGAACTGTTATTCCATGGTAGGCACTCTGCTATGCGGCTAACAGTAGGACTTTGTCTACATACACAAAATGAGCTGAAGTCAAAAAACCAAACAAAGAAAAAAAAAACTTGAGTAGTCTCTCCTCGATTTAAATGCCCCAGGGGTAGAATCTTTAGATTCTAAAGAGAAAGTGAGGTTAGAAAAGCCAAAGGTAAGAGGGAAAACTTGGAAAAGACACATATGCAAGTTCTTATAAAGTTTTACCTTTACTAAACAAAAAAATTGTCAGTACACAAATCTAAGAAAATCAACAAAATCTTTCTACCTTAAATTTGTAATCATTAGATGAATAATTTCTCTTTCCTTTGTTCAAAACCTTTCAGGCCCTTTCTTCTCCACAATTTCAACCAGACATTTAAAAATTCACTTTGCATTGTTTCAAAGATCATGAGAAGAAGGCAACGTCTTTCCTTGTTCCAGTCCTCTATCTAACAGGAGTGCCATCTGGCTGAGACTCAGTACCAGCTGCCAAGTCTGTGCTAGCCTGAAAACACCTCCTTTCCTCTTCCCTCACACCAATCTCCCACCGCCCACCCCGCTCAGGGTCATCTTACCCAGGGTTTCATCACAAACCCCACCTCCAGCTCTATAAACCACTTGACTTTTAGTTTCTTTTCCCAATCTCCTATTTTTCTTTTTTAGGTTACCCTAGGAATTATTTGAAATTTACAGTATATATATGGAGATTCTCACTGCAGTGAAAATGTGTCCAAAGTAAAGCGTCAGGGCAAGGAAGCTCTAGGTTGAGGAGGGATTACTGTGGGTGAATTAAGTGCAGCTACTGTTTCAATTAAAAATGCATTACTGAACTGAGTCAATCATTTATTTTCTACTTGAATTAAACTTGTTTTCCTACCAAAATACAGATCCATACTAACTTCTACATGTGTCATTGCTATAACGTTTTTATTCCTAATTCTGTTAAAATGTTATACATAAGAAACTAGCTATATCTCACGATATATATATTCTTCTGCATTTTTGGCGATTCCATATAAGGACTGGTGTCCTTATAAGAGAAAGGAGGGAAGATTTGAGACCCAGAGACCCAGAGGCGTGGGCCCAGAGGGGATGACAGAGGCAGAGACGGGGGTCATACAGTTCCAGGCTAAGGGACGATGCCAAGACTTGCCTGCAGCCAACAGAAGCTGAGAGAGAGGCATGGAACAGACTCTCCCTCAGAGCCTCCAGAGGGAACCAACCCTGCAAACACCTGGATTTTGGACTCCAGAACTAGGAGACAGGAAGTTTCTGTTGTTTTAGGCCACCAAGTTTGTGGTAATTTGTTAGAGCCATCTTAGGAAACGAATACACTCATATTTAGGATTTACCTCAGGGTTGCTGTGAAAATAGAGGACATGATGGGAAGGCAGATAGCACAGTGCCCGCTCAGTAAAAGCTAGCTCCTTCATTCACCCCTCTCCTCCTGGGCAGTGAAAAGGGACAGGGGGTAGGTTTTCTGCTGCTGAGGGTTCAGGCAGGCTACTAATCATCCTCATGGGGTGGGAGCTCTAGAAGGTCATCTCTGGGACTCCTACCTCGTTCCTCTTACTGGGAAGTGCCAGGCCTCTCTCTGATGACAGAATGTCAGTACCAGCCTGTTTGGTGCAGGCTTTTCTTCCTGTCTACCTCACTGCCTGTCTCTGCCTCTTGGTAGAGCTTCGTCCTTGCTTACTAAGCTGCCGATAGAGAAATAGGCTCTACAAGAACGGATGGGCTGGACAGCAGGACCCTTGTTCTTATGGTCCCAGGTCATCACTGTCTCTGTGGATGACCACTACAGTCCCCACTGTGGCCTGACACATAAAGCCAAAGATCCCGCAAATTCAGCATCCTTTTCCCTTTGGGCTCATTTACTCTTCGTTGACTGTTTTCTTTGACGGAGAGGTCAATACCAAGGTCTTAGAGCCTTTCCAATCCAGTTTCATTATCTTGTTTCTCCTTTTAGAGAAGAGAAGACATATCACTTATTATTCTTTTTTTAAAAATTTCCTCTGGAAGATGCATCATTTAATGCAGAGAAAAGTAAAAAAAACAGACCTTGTTCAAGCCCTAGGTCACCTACTAACTAACAATATGACCACACACCAAAGCAAGACACACACAAAAAATGGAAAAAACTTTTTAAATACTGTGAAATTGATTTTGGTAATTGAAAACCTACTTTGAAGTCATTTCTTTTTAGAATTCTACCTTTTTCTCAATTTAATTAATCAAGTAAGAACTTGCATCCAAGTAGACACAGCCAGATTGCTAGGCAGTGGTCTCTTTCCTCACATTCCCCTAATCCGTCTGCAAAGTAAAGAAAAGCAGCAGATATATAAATAAATAAATCATATATCATACATGTCATATATATATTTCATATACATGCTTCATATACTGTGTGTGTGTGTATATATATATATATATATATATGTATATATATATATATACACACACCCCTATTTAATTCATTGGGATGCAATTAATGGATACAGAAAAGGCAAAGCATTTTTAGTTCCTTGGAAGACGAGTTTTAAAAATTAAGGCGGTATTAAAAGCTTCATTCTTCCCTTTGCAGAAAAGAATAAACCTTCTCTAATTTCTTCCTTGTTTTTTCCTTGATTCAGGTAGATAATCTGATAACTTGACAGCCATACTGCAGTTGTATGAAAAGGACAGCAAAGAAGTATCTCCTGTAAATGCAGACATGTAGATGCAAAAGGAGAGCAGGTTTATGTCCTGCTCGCTGCAGCACTCTCTCTAACATGAGTATAGTCAACTTTCAGCATTCAGGCCAAAGGAAAGGAGAAGAGAGAGGAAGTATCATTAATTAGACACTCTTTCATTACATGCTCTATTATAGATGCTTTACATGCATTACAGCATTTGATCCTCACAAGAACTGTAAGAGGTGGATGTTATTATCTCCATTTTACAAATGCGGTAACTGAGGCTTAGACAGCTTAAATAATGTGGGGCATGTATAATTGAGAGGTAAATAAATAAAACTGACACCTCCCTCCTTATAACTTACCCCACCCACTTGGAGAGGCACTCTAGAAGAAAGGATATAGGAGCAACGAAGAAAACTGGAGATGGTTGTTTAGATTCAGGTGACCAAACAGCCTTTAAGAGAGATAGCTTCAATGTCAGTACAGGAAAAAAACTTCCTGTGCTTAAATCTGATTACAACATCATTTAAATCCACTGAAACTTATCCTGATATCAAAAGACATGCTTTGCTTACACCAGCTTTGAAAGCTTTGAACCCTAGTCATGAAGCAGCAGGTGTGGGCTGCCTTAAATCGTTCTGGAGGATAATCACACTCCCCCAGTGCCACTCCCTGCCCTGGATTTTCCTTGTGCCCTCTATTCTTCATCTGCTAGAGGCCCACTTAGGTGGGGGAAGGGAAAACACAGAAAACATCACATGTCGTTTTTAAGATCAGAAAGGCCTAGAAGTTTTCCAGCGTGGTTTTCTGAAACTAAGTGTTCTCATGAGAATCAATAGCTCCTGTGCTGGCCCTTGTAGGCTTATTCATCCAACCAGTGGCTACTGACTGAGGAAGCCCTCTGGATGGGGCACAGTCTTGAAGCAGATTCAAAACTAGCATAAGAAATAACTTTTGCCTTTACAGAGTTTGCAATCTAGTGCGCAGACACGTCAATCCATTAGAAAGCAATTACAATTTAACTCCCCCCATTCTGAAGTTTGTGCAGAGAAATCAGTATAGGCTGGAGACTGAGGGAAAATAGGAAGGAGGCGTGCAGCAGGAAGGGGATTTGGGATGGTGAAAAGTAGGGTGCTGGGGGGACAAGTGGTATTGAAGAACGAGCATAAAATTAGTATAGTTGATATGCTGGGCAGAGAAGGAAATATCAAACAAAACCAGTAAATTCACAGAGTTGTTGCTCCTGGTTCTTTCCCAGGCCAGGATGCCCTGTTTACATCCTGTGCTTAACTCACCTCCACCTTGACAGGCTCCTGAGAAGAAAATCTCTGGCATGGGACCGTTAAAGCCTCACTTTACTTTCCACAAACACATTTGCCTACTTTCACAGCTATTTACACAGAGAGTAAACAACCTTTTGCTTCAGGAAGGAATGTAATTGTCACCTACTTCAGTGCAGTGAAACACTGGTCGAAAGCTACTGGCAGAGTATGTCTATTAGACCTCCTAGTGAAGGAACAGAACCAGGCTGCCCCAAGACAAGAAGCTCAAGATGGGTCCTGGTAAATTTCTGCATTCTACCTAGGAAAGTGCCATCTGCTTGTCCTTAAGAAATATACATTTCAGTAGGCAATAACTGAACAAAATCCTTGGAAATTTGCTTCTTAAACCAGAGATCTGTGGATACAATCATACATACAATTTGCCACAGCTCACAAAATTTTATGACTACATAGACCCTGAACCAAAACAAGGGGGTAATTCTGTGAAAAGGAAAGTTTCCACCAGATTCTTGGCATGAAAAATAAATGTAGACTCTATAAATGAGAGATAGCTTTCTTTTTCTTTTTAAATTATGTCTATGATGGAGTAGAAGGCCACCATCCATCATGGAACTAGTTGACAACTGGTTACACTCAAATCATCCCCTGACTGGGGATTTTCTTGGTCTTGTACATCTTGGCTTCCTACCCAACGTCTACCTCATCATGCCCTCTCCTGCCCTCTGGTCCTGACACATATAAGAGCCCAGTAAGAGTCTTCCCTAAAAGCTTGATGGCGATGGCCAAATGAGAAGAAAAATAACAATCTATACTTTTTTTAAAAGGGTGGGGGAGTCAACTTTGAAATACCACAAATTTTTATCAACTCCTTCAAGTGAGAAACTATGACTCATCTATCTTGGTTTACACAGTGTTCATCACAGTAGCTGAGACACAGTCTCTCAAAAGCTTGTAAACAACAGCAAGTCTTTACCATGAATGGTGAGTTTGAATGATTCCTCTTTCACTTTCAATTTAAAAAGATCAAATTCATCATCAAATATTGTATCCTAAATATCTGGGAATGGTTGAGCCACTTGGAAAAGAGTTTGGCAGTTTTTCAAAAAGTTAAACCTAGAATTACTATATGACCCAACAATTCCACTCCTAGGTACATAGCCAAGAGAATTGAAACCAGATGCCCACACAAAACTCATTCACAAATGTTCACAGCAGCATTATTTATGATAGCCCAAAAATGGAAACAACCTAAATGTCCATCAACTGATGAATGGATAAACAAAATGTGGTGTATCCATGCAATGGAAAATTATTCAGCCATGAAATGCAATGAGGTTCTGATACGTGCCACAATATGAATGAACCTTGAAAGAACCATGCTATGTAAAAGAAGCTAGATTCAAAAGGCCACATACAGTATGATTAGATTTTATTTGGAATGTCCAGAATAGGAGAATCCATAAAGACAGAAAGTAGATTAGTGGTTGCCAGGAGCTAGGGGAAGAGAGAACAGGAAGTGACTGCTAATAGTTATGGGGTTTCTTTTGGGAGGTGAAATGTTCTGAAATCAGATAGTGGTGATGGCTGGGCAACCTTGTGACTATACTAAAAACCACTGAATTGTATACTTTAAAAGGGCGAATTTTACGAGATGTCAATTATATCGCAATAAAACATATTTGGAAAACCTCTTGGTGAAGAAACTATAGCTAGGATTTATGTTAAGTTCTTTAGGTGTGATGAAAACTAATAATATTCCATGTATTATTCCTTTGTCAGTAAATATTAGACAACATATCAGAATTCTTCATATACTTACAATAGAAACCTGAAAGTTCTTTAAACATTTGTTATATTACATTAAAGTAGCAATCATACTAATAATGACTAACGTTTACTGAATGCTTACTAGGTACCAAACACTAGTCTAAGTACTGTACGTGTATTAACGCTTAAAAGAGTTAAAAGAACTTCATAAGGTGAGTGCTATTCTTATCCCCATTTTATATAGGAAAGTGAGTCACAGAGAGATTATCCAAGGTCACACAGCCAGCTGATGGTGGCGCCAGGATCCAAGCCCAGGCAGCCTGGTCCAGAGCTGGCACCCGTAACAACCATTCAATTCCACCTTTAATGAAAAGGAAAAGGATTAGTGTTGTAGAAAGAGTGCCAGATACGTCACTGCAGGGCCTAATCTGGAGAGTTGGTCTAAACTGTGCCACAGGCAAGCTCTGGAAGCCTAGCGCCCCTTGGCCTGCTTCTTCTGACCTCTAAAGTGAGCGTCTGGGGTAGCACCATCTCCAAGTCCCCAACCACCCAAGACTCTGCCACTAAGTCAATGGCAAACCAAGACATATTCAGAGACAGATATTCAATCATTTAGTATATTGTGCACATCAGGAACTTTGAACTCATAATATTCTATAGAAGACAACTAGTAATTTTTAAATTAACCCCCCTGAAAAGACCTCAGGGTCTAAGAGACAAGGTTGTCTAGCAGGCACTTTTTTTTAATGCAAAAAATGGAAATTCTGTTACTCTCCCTTATAATCAAGAAATCAGGGCTTCCCTGGTGGTGCAATGGTTGAGCATCTGCCTGCCGATGCAGGGGAAACGGGTTCGTGCCCCGGTCCGGGAAGATCCCACATGCTGCGGAGCGGCTGGGCCCGTGAGCCATGGCCGCTGAGCCTGCGCGTCCGGAGCCTGTGCTCCGCGACGGGAGAGGCCACAACAGTGAGAGGCCTGCGTACCGCAAAAAAAAAAAAAGAAATCATTCATTACATTTTTTCTTCCTGAAATTTAATTCCATGATATCACTTTTTTTTAATTCCAAACTATCACTTAGTTTTTGAGGCACTAAGGACACAATAAGAAATGAGGCCAAAGGAGGGTCCAGCTCATTCTTAAAGGGGAGGGGGGAGATAGTAAGGAAGCCAACAGATCCATAAGCAAGATAATGTCAGATAGTGATAAGTTCTATGAAGAAAATAAAAGCAGGGTGATATGATGGTAATTGGTTGCTTTATTTTATTTTATTTTTTTAATTTAAGATCTAGTCTCTTAGCAACTTTGAAGTACATAGCTCAGTACTGTTAACTATAATCACTATGCTGTGCATTAGATCTCCAGAACTTATATATCTTCTAACTGCAATGTTGTACCCTTTGGCCAATATCTCCCCAATTCCCACACCTCCCAGCCTCTGGTTGACTATCATTATACCGTTTCTACGAGTGCAGCTTTTTTAGATTCCACATATAAGTGATATCATATAGTATTTGTTTTTCTCTGTCTGATTTATCTCACTTAGCATAACACCCTCAAGGTCCAACTATGTTGTCCCAAATGGCAGGATTTCCTTCCTTGTCATGTTTGAATAATACTTGACTATATATATATATATATATATATATATATATATATATATATATATATATATACACACACACACACACACACCACATATTCTTTGCCCGTTCATTTGTTGACAGAAAGTAATTGGATTCTTTAACATCCAGTAAAACCTTAGGTATCATAGAGCAGAGATTTTGGTCTATTTCATCCATTTTATCCAAGTGCCCAGAAGAACACTCAATAAATACTGAATGAATGAATGTGCAAATGAACAAACTAATGAACAAACAATGAGTAAATGGTGTTTTCCACATTGTAGCAAAGACTGCTAGCTAACCACTAAGGCAGTTTATACTTTTTCTGTGCCCCTGGACTACACTAATATGTATTAGTTTGCTAGGGCTACCATAACAAAATAACTCAGACTGAGTGGCCTAAACAACAGAAATTTATTTTCTCACAGTTCCGGAGGCTAGACGTCCAAGACAGAGGTGTCTGCAGGTGTGATTTCTCCTGAGGCCTCTCTTCTTGGCTTGCAGACAGCAGCCTTCTTGCTGTGTCCTTACAAGGCCTTTCCTCTGTGTGCATGCACATCCCTGTTGTCACTTTGTGTGTCCTAATATCTTCTTATAAGGACACAGACAGACTGAATTAGGGTCCACCCTAACAGATTCCTTTTAACTTAATTACGTCTTAAAGGCCCTGTCTCCACATAGAGTCACATTCTGAGGTATTGAGGGGTAGGACTTCAACATAGGAATTTGGGGAGTCACAATTCCATCCATCGCTCTACATTTCCCAGCCTTTATTGCAGATAGGTAGAAACCAGTGACATGGCTGCAGTCAGTGGAATCTGAGCAGATCTAACCATAAAACCTCCTGACCTGATCCATAAAAACCTCCACACATAATCCTCCATGCTCTTTCTCCATCTGTTGGCAGGATATTGACCCACAAGATGAAATTGGAAGCTACAAGGTAAAGATGACAAAGCCTCCAGTAGCCTGGGTCCCTGAAAATGGTGGAGCAGAATCTCCCCTGGCACCACTGACAGAGGCATACATTGGACTACTACATGAGAGAAAAATAGACATATGCTGAGACATGTTTTTTATAGCAGTGAGCCTATCTTAACCAACACAACCTCCATTACACCTTCAAGTCTCTTTACGCTTCCCTAATAACTTTCTGTTATTCAAGCAAAAGTGTCCTTCTTTTAAGATTTCCTGCAGTATTATGACTTCAGTCATTTCTTTTGCTACTCCTCTCTTCCTAATCTCTTCACTCTCTTCCTAAAATATAGAGCCCTAAATCAGACAGAGGCCTCTTAGAGCAAGTTTTCACGGTAACACATTGGCACATCACAGACTGAGGTCTTAAACGTACTATGTATCCTGAGATAATACAAAGACACAAAAACTGGAGTTTCCCAATATTCTTAAGTCCATGGCTCAACCTCACACACACAAAATTAGCCTTTATGGGCCAACTCAGAATTGCCAGCTGCTGCTGTGGTTCATATGCTAAAAATAACAGGGCACCAAGGAGCAGCTTGCCAGGCCAAATCTGGGCTGCACTGCTCCCTGGCCGAGGAACAACAAACAAGGTGAAGGAGGTAGTAGGGGGAGGGACCATTCTTCGCTGCAGTGATCCCAAGAGCAATGGGGAATCGAAAAATAAACATTGGTTGACTCCAGTGCCCTTGAACAAGTATGCAAAGTCACTGAATAACAGAGCCAGCTAATCTAAATGCCAATCTAAACTTCTCCATCTGAGCTGCTAATGCAGGTGGCCAGAACTTAACTTCTAAATAAATTTACCAGAAGAAATATGATGATTTTATATCATTTATATCAGTAACAGATGCATCTGACCAATTCTAAAACGTGTAGGTTTTCTTTTAGAGCCCAGAAATATAACTCAGAGCTTGAGTGATGAAATACAAGCCTCAGTCTGACTATTCCTTTCTTCCTTCCTTCCTTCCTTCATTCATTCATTTATTCAACATCATTATTCATGCCTAATAAGTGTCACGCACTCTGCTGAGGACTAGAGATGAATTAACTAGTAAAATCCAATTTTTTCCTTCAAGGACTTCACAATCTTGGATTTGGGGGAGGAACTGAGAGGAAAGCACAAATAAAAATGTGATCATCGGGCTTCCCTGGTGGCGCAGTGGTTGAGAGTCCACCTGCCAATGCAGGGGACATGGGTTCGTGCCCCAGTCCGGGAAGATCCCACATGCCACGGAGCGGCTGGGCCCGTGAGCCATGGCCACTGAGCCTGCGTGTCCGGAGCCTGTGCTCCACAACGGGAGAGGCCACAACAGTGAGAGGCCTGTGTACCGCAAAAAAAAAAAAAAAAAAAAAAAACTATTATATTGGGCTTCCCTGGTGGCGCAGTGGTTGAGAGTCCGCCTGCCGATGCAGGGGACACGGGTTCGTGCCCCGGTCCGGGAAGATCCCACATGCCATGGAGCGGCTGGGCCCGTGAGCCATGGCCGCTGAGCCTGCACGTCCGGAGCCTGTGCTCCGCAACGGGAGAGGCCACAACAGTGAGAGGCCCGCATACCGAAAAAAAAAAAAAAAATGTGATCATCGTTATATTGGCATTACGGCAAGGTACTCTAGGAACACAGAGAAGGAAATGATCAGTGGAAAATGGAGATGCAAATGAAAATACTGGCAAGACCCCCTACATAAGTGTCTACTACATAGATGTCATTTGCACTTGGTTCGAAAAAAAGCTTTTATCCAATTGGGGGTGTAACAAGTAAAATAACTGCACAGCAGACTAAAAAGTACAAAAGAAAAATCAAGTCTCGGAGTCACAGGAGGAAGTCCTGGCCATGCTCACTGGCCCTCCTGACCTGGACTCCTGCCTGTGTCCCTAATTCTGTCCAGAGAATGAAGCCAAGCCACTGCCCGGCTTGCTGCCATGTATCATACCCTGGGGGACCTTATGGGAGTGAAATTAGAGGGAGGGCTGCTGCTGACGATAGAAGAAACCTGAAAACAATGACTTGTATTGGCTTCTGACCCAGTTTTATTTCCTAAGAAAGTGTCACCCAAGTTTCTGGAGCACTATTTTTCTCTAGTTTCCTCCAGCTTTCCCCAGCTAAATCGGGTCCCAAGATCTTCACTGAAGCACAAAAACACAAATCCCTTCATGTGGCCCCTCTTCTGGGATATCTGATCCCGGGCTCCACGAATAGACTTCAATATGGTGGATCACATTGTATGGAAACAATTCATCGCTATCTCCTCTCAACTACACAGCCAAAATCTTCACCCTGGCTGGTTGGCATTTCCAATTCAGTGGGGTTTGAATGACCTCTGAAAATAGTGGGCTGTTTTTAAAAGAAAATAAAATGAGAGACTAAGTCATGAACATCAGTGGCCTAAACCATATATGCTATTTGCTGATTTTAATCTTTCAACCAGACTTACTCAAAGCAAGTATCTTTTACAATTGGGAAAATGAGAATGAGGATTATAGGTGTAATTATTTTTGGTTAGTGAAATGACAAATTCTCCAAACTCCCTTCAGAGGAGTGACCCTGTCCCAGATTGAGAATGTCATGTTCATGAATGTCCTTTCTCCTTGTCACCTTCCTCAGATGGTCAATTAAAGCTACTAGTGCTTTCTCCTATGACAAGGACACGTATCCAGTGGGAACCGGACTGAAGCCAACACATTAATTTCATGTAATTCAGCTGAATGGTTTTATTTCCTCCCAAAGCTGACCCAGGGCTCACAGCCAGTGGATGGTGGCAGTGATGATGATGTTTCCAATAAGACCCTCCACTGGCCTGCTGGATTCGGGCTGTGATAGATCCTCAAATGACTTTGCTGGAGGTGAACTGAAGGTGAGTTAAAGTTCCTATAATGAAAATAGTTCAAGCAGATCTTCAGAATCTCTTGAGGCATGGGATAACTAAACAAAATTCGCATCATGAAAGGGATAATTGTAGCCAGACTCTAAGGTAACCCCAGTGATCCCCGCTTCCTGGCCTTCACGCCCTGGTAGAATCCCCTCTTGTTGAGTGTGGGCTGCACTCCAGGACTCGCCTCTAACAAGGAGAATAAGGAGAAGTGAGACTGTGTAAGTCAGAGACAAGGCCATAACAGGCAGTGTGTGCCACCGCCCTCACACTGCCTCTGGGGGAAGCCGGTGAAGAGCCCCAAGGAAAGGACCAAGTGGCAAGGACCTGAGGGCCCCTGCACAGTCTCCATGATGAGCTTGTACACAGATGTTCCCCAGCCTTCAGATGACTGCAGCCCAGGGCAACTTTTGACGGCAACCTCCTGACGGACCCTGAGCCAGAACTACCCTGCCATGTCCCACAGAATCTAGGAGATAACAAGTGTTTGCTGTTTAAAGCTGCTAAATGTGGGGGAAATACTGTTACAATAATTAATGGAATATTATTAATTAGGAGTAATTAATACAGGGGCTAAAACCTGTCCACCTCCAAACAATGGTGTGCGGGGTGCTAAGACCGTGCCCACACCTGTGAAGTTACCTCCCCCGCTGTGTCTCTCGAGCCCGAAGTGCCTGAAGTGTACGCAGTTACTCACAGAGCACACATTGAGTGGCCTCTGTGTGCAGTCAGGACACCAAGGGTTTCCCTTCTGAAAACCTTATTTTCCTTTGCCTTCAGAACCAGCCAGTTTCCTCGTGGAAAACAGTTTTCAAGGCCACTAAAAACGGAGGCCAACCCTTGAACCCCAATCCCAGCTAGGAGTCTGATGTCTCCCATTATGAAGGAAAAACAGGGGCTGAAGTGGAACTTCATGGAATGTGGTCACCCTCCCTCCAGTTCCCCCTAAGTTTAAATAGAAGCATTCCACCCTGCCCTCTTAAAATTAAGTGCTCTCACAAAGCAGACACTGGAGCATAAAATACCTTCTTACTTCATCAATTTGAATAGCAGAGATTTGCCTTAAAGGGCCAGGCAACCTGAAACTTTTCAACCAAAACAAGGCACCAGATTACTGGAAGCAGATGATATTTCATGGTGGACCTCAGATATATTGTCCTTACAATCAGGGATTCTCACAGGATTAGCAGTAAGTAGTGCTTATTATTATATTAATGATAAACCATTTGCATGCTATTAACATTTCATCCAGGTAGGGCTAATCCCTCAGTTTATTTTATTTGTTTAACAACCAACAGGTTCCTTATTCACTGTAGTAAAAGACAGGAAACTCAGACTTTTTCTTCAATCCAGTCGGCTGAGCCAAATGCTCATATATATTTTTTTCCCACCATTATTCCCATCATGCAGCTTATAGGACAATATACTATTTTTGACATAAAAATATTAAACAGGAAAGCTTTCAATTAGTCAAATGTAAAAACAAAGAGACATATACCTAAGGCTTGCCTTGGCTATTGTGAAATGAAGTCATAAGCTGGTCATATAAACACACATTTTCAATAATAGAATTTTTTAAAGATATTTTTAAATTAATTCATACCTTTGTTGATTCCACATGTGCCATTTGTAATTTAACATCAGAAAATAATCACTCCAAATGGTTCTCCCTGCTATGATTCACCACAGTGAACGATTCTGCCACTCACAGCAAATCAGAGAATGATTTGGAATGGCTTATTTTCCTGCTCCAATAAACTATGACTAGGCATTCAGCAGATTTTTCTTTTGTTTCTTATTATTTTGCAGAGTTGAGAAAAATATGAGAAATAAAAGAAATAACTGAATGGGCCACTGCTTTCAAAACTTATTTAGTCTTGCTCATTTATGTCAACCCTGTTATAATTCACCTCCATTCTCCCGTTTTTCTGATGGGTTTTCCTTGTAATGGAACCCTTACCACTAGACGTTCCTTCTCTTTTGGATCTCAAGGCACGGTTTACCTTTTCACATAAAACTCTAAGTAAGTGCCCACTGCTAAAATGGATGTGTGTGATAAAACTGAAGTATTTCATTGGCTTTTTATTCTGGAAATAATTGGCAGAAATCTCCTTTGTTGCAATAATTTTGTATCATTAAATCTATCCAGTAAGTATCTCAACACCCACTTAGCCATTCTGGGTCCCAGCCCAGAAAGTTGACTTACATGAAATACAATGAGGCCCTTTGACAGTTTTCAACATACCGCTTTGATTAACAGATTTTTTAATTGTATGCTTTTCCTAATTCAGTAGTCTAAAGTTATTAACTACTAAGAAACAGCTACTACAATCCCTTTCTCCTCCTACTCTCATCATCCTTCGGACTCCAGGAATCATCCGTAAGAAGTATTTAACTTACCAATGCTTAAACCTAGGGGGGGAAAGCATCCAGTGTCCCTCCCAACCTAAACTTCCAGGAAGAAAAATAGTGAATGACAGACCCAGTCATTTTTCATTTCAGTGTAGAGAGGTATTGATATCCTACAATCCTCTCTCTTTCCAAAGCACCTCTCTCTCTCTCTCTCTCCCTCCCTCTCCCTCTCCCTCTCCCTCTCCCTCTCTCTCCCTCTCCCTCTCCCTCTCTCTCCCTCTCCCTCTCTCTCCACACACACACACACACACACACACAAGCATATTACCTAGAGCTTCCAAAGCTAGGAATGCCAATATCCCACACATAGGAGCTAAGTTAGGAAGCAAAAAGACACTGTATTGTCTAAGCTGGGGTTACATAAGGTACATTTTGCATAGAAATAATGTTATAAATGAAGATTATCAGTTTATCTAATTAACTGGCATCACCTTCTATATGCCCTCCGTTCCGTAGGGTAAAGATATGAATAGACTAGTGGGCTCCAAACTGTCTTGGTCAAATAATAAATTGTTTTTAATTATGAGCATATCCATCATTTTATATATAGATATAGCTATCAATATAGATAATCCACTGAGATGTGTACTCACAAAAATAAAAGTAGGAGAAGAAATATATACATAGACATTCTAGTATATGCCTGCTACACCCTAACAGATCACCTGCACATCTCCTGGGATTTACACTCCCCACTTTGGAGTCCCAGTGTTTTTCATACAGGATAATCTGACCCTTCTATCCTGCCCCAATGCCAAAGAGTAAATCATATAAACATAAAAGTCCATCCAAGCAATGAGGAGATGCCCATGTTCTATAAGACTATCAGCTAGTCAAGGCAGCATTTCTTCCTTTAGATAATCTCTTTACTTGTATATCCAATTTCAGATCTTAAAATAAACAGACCACTTTCCTTTATCAGTGTTTAAGAATCAGTAAAAATTCATTTATAAGTTTTAACCTTGTAAGCATTAAGCTTCAGCCCTGGAAAATTCTCTTTTTTTTTCAAAGTCAAATTGTTGCAAAAGCAGGATAGAAAATGTCTGTAATGAGTGGTGCTTTAGGTCAGGAAGGTGGATAGAAAAACCAAAGTCTTGTGAGTTTTTCTTCTGCCAAGGAAGGTGAGTCAGACACTTAGCTGGGTTCCCTTGAGTCTTCTTAAACCCTGTTTTCTTTAGATTGTTAGCACTGATTAAATCATATTTTTGCAATGCATTTTACTTTTTTAAAATGCATATCCTCTTTGACCTAGTAACCTGACTCCTGCAAATCTATTCTAAGAAAATAATTTAAAATATCAAAAACTTTTTAGACAAAAGTATTCATCATAATGTTATTTATAAAAAGCAACCTGAAAGTCCAACAATAAGGAAATGACAGATACACTCAATGATATATCATGCATCTACTTAAATCGATGGCTACAAAAGCCATACAACTGCATCAAAAAAAAGCTTATGATAATTAACTGAGAAATTCAGAATATAAGCTGCATATACACTGTAATTATAACTACATAAAAATATCATAAGAAAAAAACCAGGCTAGCAGTAAATAGGACAAAATGAATCAACATTTTGGTTAGGGGTAGTGACATTAATGGTAACTTCTTTATTTTCCATATTTTTCGGTATTCTCTGGTGTGGGTATATTATTTTTTACAATAAAAGTGGGGTTTTCTAAAAACCATCAAATAATTTATAAAGAATCCCCACAAATAAGAAAAATACAAATGACTCTAATTTTTGAAAAGGAAAATAATATTATAGATAATTCAGAAAAAGAAACCCGAATAGCAATAAAATGAAAAAATGTTCAGTCTTCCCTAGTCATCACAGAAAATTAAAGTAAGATAAGAAAACATAATTGTATATCATAATAGTAACAAAAATGTAAGTTTTATACATTTTGTTGTGAGGATGTGTGAATGTTAGAACTTTCATACATAACTGATAAAAGTAAAAATTGGTACAATCACTTTAAAGAGCAACTTGAAAACATCTAATAAAACTGAAAAATGTGGTATATATTTAAACTACATGCAAGCACATGAAAATTGCAATAATGTTCATCGTGGCATTGTTCATAATAGTGAAAAATTAAAAAGAACGTACATTTCCATCAATGAGGAAATAAATAAATTGTGCTACTTTCATATGACAGGATATTACAAAGCAGTAAAAATGAATGGATTTGACCTATCTGGAACATCATAGATAAATCACAGAAGCATAATATTGGGTGAGGAAAGGATCTCAGGATAATATAAACAGTTGGTTCCATTTAAATAAACTTTTAAGACATGCAAAACAATGGTATATTATAGCCACATACAGGGCAGCAATAGTATGAAAACATGCATGAGATAGCTAAACACCAAATTCAAGACAGTGACAATGCTGGAGAGAAAGAGAAATGAATAGGGTTGGGGATTGGTATTCCAGAAAAACCTCATTTTAATCCACAATGATTTTTTTTTAAAAAAATAAACACTTGATGCATGATTAGCAAAGCATTATTAGAGACAACTGGATGCATATCTACAGATACATAGGTATCCATCATTATTGTCTTTTTGTTTTGTTTTGTTTTGCTTAATATTTAACATAAAACATTGTAAAGAAATAATGAGCACCTAAAACTGACTCTTCATTCAAAAGAATGAGAGAGGACTGCCTTGCAAGGGTCCAAAATCTTAGTTCTAAAGAAAATAAGCAGAGGTTGGAATCAGCATAGATTCAGAGCATGATCCAGCTAAGGAAAGCCATTTGCATGCTCTTGGGTGCTGCTTCTGCCTGCTCTGTGGTGTCAGGCATGGCATGAAAGCAACCTAAATGTCCATTGACAGATGAATGTGGTACACATATACAATGGTATATTACTCAACCATAGAAAATAATGAAATAATGCCATTTGCAGCAACATGGATGGACCTAGATATTAGGTCTGAAACTAACACAACATTGTAAGTCAACTATATTTCAATAAAAATTAAAAATAAAATTTTTACAAAAGAAATGTTGCTTCTGCCTTTGTATGTGGTTGGGGAAGAGGGGAGGGGACGACCCACCAGAAAAGATTGTAGTTAACTGTGCTCGGGGAGTTCATTCTCAAAAACACTAATGCCATTTAAAGTGCTTCAGCCACATGTGTTGCTGTTTAGCTGTATAGCACCATGAGTCTGGTGCTTTAACCTCCCTGCATGCCTGAAGATACTGACTTGTCCAACCCAGAGAGGGTTGGAGACTCTCAATGTTTCCAGAAACCCCAAAGTTCTCCATAGAGGAGCTGCATTTGGAGGGGCCAGGCGCTTTAATGTCCTAGAAAGACCTCCTTCCACACCCTGGGAGCTGTGCTTATCTCACAGGCCTGCAGTTAAGGAAAAAGAAATGATTGCTTTGAAAGGGGCCAAATTCTAAGTCCCTGCCTGTTCTTAGAGGCAATTGATTATTCTTTTGTTCCAGCAGAGGGGGCACCCTGGCATGTAAACCTGAATCTGAAGGTAACCAGCACAGAAGTCATCACCTGCACAACAGCCCTGACCTGGCAGACGGCTCTGGCAATCAGGCGAGCCGGCCCAGTGGATGACCAGGTTGGTAATGCCAACCCCACCTGCTCAGAACACTACCGCCACATGTAACAGCAACCAGCCACTCTGTCTACAAACATCAAAGCAGCAGGTGGTCCGTTCAAACTAACAATCTGAGTAATAGAAGATTGAGGTATTGACATATCCCATGCTTTGATCTACCACTCCCTTGAAAACATCTTTTGAGAACAAGTAGCCCAAAACTGGTCAAGGCAAATTAATCCAAAATGTGTGTTGTCTGACCTCTTGGTCATCGAGTCTGCATCTGGAGGCACATTGGGAATGTGGAGCAAATCACACTGAAAGATTGTACCCCCTCCTTCCTGAATATTTCAGGAGCTGTTCAGAATTCAGCCTGCAAGTCATGCTTCATTCAGGGCGGTTGATTAGTTCCAGTGGGGAGGGTACTGGACAGGACAATGAGTGGACAACAGACAGTGATTCATAGATTCCTCTGCTAAGAGTCGCAGGTGGTTTTAGGATAGAAAGAAAAGGAGGCTTAGTCAGTTCTCAAATCTGTCCTCCTGTCATAAGATTAACCAGAATTACTCGAAGTTATCGTAGTCATTCTCAGAAATGTCAAGTGCAGATGCTCTTCTGGGCATTCAGATGCTTCTCCTTCTTTCAATCTCCCTCCTCTCTTTGGAGTGGCCCAGAAAAACAACAGACTGGCCATGAGCCCCAAAATCAACGTTGTTCACTTAAAATTGGTTACCATAATGCACTAAAATGTCTTATCTGGAATGAGCTCTTTAAATATTTCAAAGAAAAAGAAATGTAGGCTTTTCCAATAAAAGGAAGTAACTGGTAGCATTAGAAAAATTGAAGAAAAGCTGGGGAGTGAAGTGCAGTGATGCTGGCCAGGAGGTGCTTAACTTTTTTTTAAAAAAAAAGAAAAAGCTGATTTCAATTGCTAAGCCAACCCAAATGTACAAGAAATCTACTTGTGTGCATGAAACAGAATGTTACATACATAAAACAGCCAAGACTAACCAACATTTGAGAGTTAAACAGTAAGAGAACAAAATTCTTGAGCTTAATTTCCTAGTCTGTATTTACGTAAAATTAACTTAGTAAAGGATTAGAATAGAGGAAAAAACAGTTAAAATTCTGTTAAAGAAAAACAATGCACATATGCTTATTAGGATATAAAATTATCCCAATAAGCATATTTATATTGGGACATAAAACTAAAATATATATACATATACATATATATATATATATATATATATATATATATATATATATATATATTTCTCACATGTAAATAAGCTATATATGTGAGAAATATGTTCCCAAACTCTATTATATATTTAAATTCCATAATCCAGGTTTCCACGGTAGGTCTTAGCTTAGCCAAATGGCGATAACAATAATTCAGGTGCCCCCCAAAAATACTTTAGCAAGAGCTGCAAAAAGAGTATTGCCCAAGTAAGTCAAACAAAACAAGTTTTCTATTTGAATTATCATATTAATTGCCAAATACTCCATTTTTTTCCTCTGAAGACTACAATGTTTGATATAATAAGGTTTAGTAAAAGAACTCTCGGGAACTCCCTGGAGGTCCAGCAGTTAGGCCTCTGCACTTTCACTGCTGAGGGAGCAGGTTCGATCCCTGGTCAGGGAACTAAGATACCAGAAGCCACACGGCAAGGCAAAAAAAACCCTCTCTCCACTACATCTGAATTTCACCTCATTTAAAAACAATAGCACTTCAGGTGTCCAAACCATGGAAATGATACCTGGACACACACGCACACAGCCCACACCCCATCCCCAGTCTCAGGGGAATGTTCACCTAAAGACCTCTCTGTTTAGGCAGGCAGACTCTGTTAGAAAGGAATATTAAAGAGAACTTTGAAGAAGATTGGAACAGGAGAATGGGTGGAACAAAGGAAACCTATTGAAATCTTTTATGTGCCTCTCTTTTAAGCGCCTCTCTTTTAAGCTTCGTGTCATACAGTTCTTACAACAATCCAGGAGGTGCACGCAATTGTCCCATTGAACAGAGGAAGAAGTGGAGCTCAGCTGGGCTGAGTGGGACCCAGAGGTTACACAGTGAGGCAGGGGAGCCAGGGTTTGAACTCTGGGACCACCCTTCACTTCTGAACACCTGTGCCTAGCACACCAGGAGCAGGGTAGGCATTTGGTGAATGTTTGTTGAATTGAATTGAACCGTAGGGCTTGCCCACTTAGGTGCACATGGAGACTGGCATCAGAAGGCCCATATGCAGTCTGAGGGGTGGCAAGGATGAGGGCTCAGCCCCGTCTGGGTGAACTGAGTAATCTCCTCACTCAGATCTCCTATAGCTCCACCTGCCCCCTCTCCTTCGGTACTGTCCTCTTCTCAGCACTATCTCTCCCCAGCTCCGGCCACCTGTCCACCAGGGGTTTGTTCTTCCAACCTGGCAGCCAGCCTTGACGGGGCCTAAGGCTACTTGCCCCTCACCCCACTTCCCGAGGGAGCTGGTAGCCGTGAAAACAGTGGCCCGACATCAGAGTTGTGGACCAGCTATGGCTTGCTTTTTGGGATTATCCAGGCCCTGAGGAATCCCAACTCCCCGCTGACAATGTTGTTCCAAAATTCCATGAGTTTGCAGGTGAGCACTGGGAATGGAAATTCAGATGGGTCCCGCGAGTGGGGGACTCTTGCACTGCTTTCTTATACGGGTTTTAGGTAGAGGGTTGCAATCTAGTTATTAGAAATATCAGTAAAGTGTTGTGTTCCCTAACATGGGAAGGGAAGACTCAGGGAGATTTGGTAGCCCCTGGCACGCATGCCACAGGTAGCCCAAGGAAGGGTTTTAAGAGGGAAAGACACCAAGACTGTGGAAAGAGGTATCCGGGCATGTCCCTGGTGGCAGAGCCTGAACACCATCCAGCCTCTACCACAGCGTCCTGCACGGCACCTTTCCCCTGCTGGGAGCTTTAGGGATCACTTTCTCATGTGCCCCTTCTGAGTATCAGCCCAGTTTTAAAATAATAATAATAGCAAAAACTACAACCACTGAGAGCTACTAATTGCCCGGTACCATGCAAGGTTGTTACCTATTCCAACCTGCATCACTCGTACTGTTATTGCCCCCATTTTGCAGATGAGAATATGGGATGGAGGTTTAATAACCTGTCTGAGCCTCAGCCAGTGAAAAGAGTCAATCTGGATTCCACGCCACCGTGCACCAGCCCACAGGTCACCCTGGCTGCTCAGGAGGATGGACCCAGGTTGATGCCATGGTCTACCTTCTTAAGAGCTTTTGATCTCAGTGGAAATTGACTTGGATTCCAAATCCCCCTACATCCCCTCCCCTTGGCCACCTACGCAGGAATGAATACATGAAAACCTGGCCAATCACTTTTCCTAGGTACAACTTCTATACCATGAGTTTCTTAGGTTTTCATCCAACATGGTAAGGAAAAAGGACTTAAACCCTAAGTCACATTAGAAGCTGGCTCTGCCTTCTCATCCTGGCCTGCCCTGAAATCAGCTAAACTTCTCTGGACTCAGTTTCCACATATTCGACACGGGTCAGAGTGGGCCTCTCATCTTCTAGTATGCAGCTGTGTCTTGTGTCTCTGCCTCAGTTTTCAGGTTCATCTGGCCATGAGGATGAATAGAGTCAAAATCCCAACCAAGCTTGGACCACTTTTCAGAGATGCACTAAAAAAAAGTGCCACTGGGATCCTTCCAGTGCTCAAATACTTCACAAATCCTAGAAACATACATCTGGAAAGAATCTCAGGAAAAGTTCTAGTCAACCCTTCATTTTCCATAAACTGAGGCTCAGAGAACACCCTGGCCGTTTCCCAGCACGTGGCCCAGCCCCTGCAGGTAGCATATAGCAGGAGTTGGATTCAGATCGCGAAGACTCTCTTAATCCAAAATTCCCATGTCAAGCTGCACATTATCATCTCCTCTGATTTTGTTATTTTAGCCATTAAAATATTCACATTTGGTAATATTGTCCTGAAGAGCCGAAAGGGGGGAATAAAGCAACCCAATCTTCACGGAATGTCAGATACAGGAAGACCCTTGAAAATCATCATTAATAAAGAAATTGAGGTGCATAAATATGAAAATGTTTTCCTAGTAAAGTCCAACTAGCTGATGGCAGGCAGAGGCTCCAATTCTTCTGCAGACTTTCAGCCCGGGGCTCTTTTCATGATGCCCTGATGAAAATGGCAGAGAGGTGGCCATCTGGTCTTGTTTTCTAAAGTTATTCATTGCCATAGTACTTCATATTTCTTACATATTTCAGACAGTTAAACCATGCACAGCTATGAAAAGTCCTGTATTCAGAGACCACTCTGCCAAAATCAGAAGAAACACCTAGAACGTGGGTCAAAGAAAAAAAAAAAAAAAAAAGCAACCACATATACAGTCATTTTCAGCCAGGAGATCAAAACTGGACAATGTAGACACTTTCATGCCACAAGGTGAAACAGAGCTGAAAGGGCCACAGCCCGGGACAAGGCTCTCAGGCTGGACACCAGCTCCCGCTTCTAAGCCTTCTCCCCTTCGCCCTCTGCTTTCAGAGACCTCTTCCAGATCAAAGGTCATGGGGCAGGAGGGAGGAGCTTGTTTTGTTTTCTGTATAATGAAGCTTTCAAAAGGCCGAGAAATGGAATTTCTATGCCTTGTTCTGCAGAAGCTCATTTCTTAATATTTTTAAGAAACGTATAAACAAACAAAAAAATTTTTGCAAATGTCCACAAAGCCCCCTTGTGGAAGTATATTTAAAAACCATTTTGAGGACTTCAGTACTGAGGGGGAGGAACCATGGCATTCAGGGTGTTTTAGGCTCCCTGTGGGCTGGTGGTGGTGAGAAGAATACACACAGGTATCTGCCTTGAGCGGCCCCAGCAGAGCCCCCCAGCCAAACAGCCTGCCTCCTGGACTATCTTTGTATAACTACAGAATCCTTTTTTCTTTTCCTGGGAGCCACCAAAAAATAAAGCCCAACATAAATCTTAGCAGATTTCATCCCACTTAATTCTACATTGCTTTTATCTGTCTTTAATCAAAGAAAATCAAGCAGCCTAACTTGGCTTACCTTGTTCTTCTCCTTTTCTTTCCTTCCTTTTTTTTTTTTTTTTTAACTTTCTGGAAGAAAATACCTTTGCATCTCCCAAGACAACAGAATCTTTTGAACTAATAAAAGCCATATAGGTTCCAAGCTATAAGTTTTTCCTAGGGAAGATTTTTAATTTCCTTCTAGGAAAAATTAACAATTAAAAACTTCCCTGAAAGTATGTTAAAGACCACAGTGGGATGGAAATGAAATAAAATGCTGCTTGTTCTGTGTTTTTTTTAACTCAAAGAAAAACTTTTTTGACTTTCATGATGTGCATATGGCCATTAATTTCAATGTCATATTATGGTTTTTGGCTGAACAGACAGTATGTATGTATGTATGTAAGCAAATAAAACAAATGCATTTTGTATTCAAATTTATACAACTCCATACATTTTTATGCTGTTTATTTGAAAATTAATTTTGGCTTAGGCCTCAGAGACAGCAAATGTTGTCAAGATTTGAGGGCTACCTGAAAAGCCTTGGGGACAGCATTACCCTTATGCATAAGAAACAGCAAAATAAAATAAAAATAAATGAATTTCCAAATACGTCATGGCTAATCCCTTGAGCTGACCTACAAATGAATTATGGAGGTTTTGCTACAGGACTGAGTAGATCTGGTGATTTCACTGAGAGATTTATCTTATTTTCCGACTTATTTTCATATCTTATTTCCTTTCCTTTTAGAATTAGACTGTAAATAAAATGGCTAAGACCGAATGAAGCTCCCTTTCACAGAACTCATATTGGATTGATAAATTAAAACAGTGAGATGAGTTTTGTATGACCCATCCTCTAGGATTTGGGAAATTTAGCCGATGCAAAACAAGGCATTAATTTGGAGAGGCCTAGCTACTTACAATGCTTAGTGTTCTGACAATGATGAATGGCATCATTCCAAGCAAATGGTAATTTCACTTTTTGTGACAGTACTTTAGAGCAAAACCGACTTTCTTCACACAAAGAATTTGCAATCCTATTGAACAGAGGCAGTACCTGAATATCAGAAATCCTTCATTGTTTAAGTATCATCTGATATTCTTGATTGGCTTCAGACTGAAGTTGGAGTTGAATTAGGGAGAACGGAGGTTAAGTCCTAACCTTGAAAGACTTAGCAGCCATTGAAACACTGCCTTTGGGCACTTATTGGCCTGTATTTATCAAAAAAACTTTTCAATTCAATGAGGGGAGGGAGAAAACACAAAACTTGTCACATTCATCAAGTGAAGCCACTGGAAAGACATCTACAGAACACCCAAAAAGCATAATCTTTCCGAAGCGCTGATAGAAATGGTAATTGGATGGGTCAGAGAATAATACAACCAAAGCAGGGGCAATGCAGAATATGGCAGAAAAATCAAGGTCAAAAATAAAAGAACAGATCCTTTTTAACTTTCGAAAAACTTACACTTGGCCTTTGTACTAAGGGAAAACATACCTGTTGCTACCGTAATTTATATCCTCACAAAAGCCCCTCAAAAAGAACCTTTGAACATAAAAGGCATTAAAGACCCTCATTCTCTGCAGCCCATAAGAAAGCTTCACCTTAATATTGACTCTTCCAAAATATGTTTTCTGAAGGCAAAAAAAAAAAAAATTTTTTTTTAAAGGACAACTAAAAGCAGTGACTCCCTTTCAGAATCTAACCCATCCACCTTTCAGCAGGAGAGGTATGTTCTGGGAAGGACTGAGGGAGGGATATATTGAATATATTTAAACTCTTCCCTGAGAGACTGCAAAAAACACAACAAAACAAAACAAAAAACAGACTCTTGGAGGACTGGCAGAGAATACCAACATTGTATCCCAAAAGGGGAACAGACCTGATGAGTCATAGAGTCTTGATTGCATGTCTTCCTGCCTTCTTTGCTGATGAGCTAACATCAGGGCAGAGCCAAATGACACATGTGAACAGATGAGCGTCTGGGGATGCCACATTTTCCCATTTTTATCTTTTTACACAAACACCTCTGCACTGGACTTGGAAGGACTTTTAGCACAACATGGAGAGCTGATATTCTGGGCTACATCCAGCTCAGCTCGAAAAGCAAGCGATCTGGTAAAGTGGTGTGAAACTCAGCTGGGTGGAAGTATGCGGATGCAGGTGTCTCCTTGCTGACAAAGATATCGGCTAAGGGGGAAATCGTCCCTAAAAAGCCAGGATCTGGAGTCCCTCCTCTTCATCCCAGGGAATAAAGCAGAACACCCGCAAAACCTCCATAGATGGGTTCCCAGAAGAGGTAAAGAGAAACAATCCAGAGCTCACCCTGGCATTTTGCTGGAAACTGTACAAATCTACTGATGTGCAAGAAAAGACAGTGTCATTTGTTAATTTGCAAAATTCTAAAGTGCCTGGATACCCATTTCTATTAATCCAGAGATTCCACTTTCCACATTAGAGTTCTACAGTGATGTAAGGAAGGAGATGGGGTTTCTGATTTGTGCTGACAGAGCCACATCATATTTTAGGGAGATGACATCGCTCTTGACGGCTCCCTCTAATCTATTCCCAGTAATATGTTCATCTGTACGTTTTCCCCGGGCACCAGAAGAACAATCTTAGATCCCTAAAACAGTATGTCATTTCTTTCCACAAATCTCATATGCACATATACTATTATCATTTAACATTTATTAAGTACCAACAGTATGCTAGGCACAATAGACATAAGGGGCCATAAAAACATATTTAACGCATCAAAAGCCACAATAAAAGGACGCTGTGTTTGTGCCAGAAGACAACAAAAATCTTTGCAATTCACAGTTCAAGATGAAATGCATCCCAGGTCCCAGAGCAGCCTTAGTACAGCATGGCATATCAAAAAATGTATTAGAATTTTCACTCAGCCAGAGTAACGAAGGTTGTGCATACCTTACAATTAAACGTGGCCTTCCTCAACCTGATGACATTCTGCAACAAATAATGAATTCTCTAATGGCAAAGCATTAATTACTTAACCATCTAGTTAAACCTCAGCCCTCTGCATCACCTCCGATCACCTCTGTACCAAGCAATATGGTAGGCATTTAAAATGCATTTCTCTGTATAACAGTGGAGTATGCAGTTATTTATTTGACTGAAATTTGGAAAGGTTAAGTGAGTCACCCAGGGTCCATGCTCAGGAATCAATGTCAGTTTTCCTAGAGTTGCATCTAACACACACACACACACACACACACACACACACACACACACACACACACAGTTGAAGAAAAATAAATGTCATCAGCAAGCTTAGGGATTTGGACTTAATTTAACATCAAGTAACCAATTTGGATCTATGTAAACACAGCATTAGCCTGGCCAAGGTAGAATTTTATGCTAAAAGGTGTCAGCTTTTTCACTTGCTAAAGCTTCTTTTGTCAAGGTTTAGAGTAGGGTTAATAGCATGAACTCAGGAGCCAGATTTTATGGGTTCAAATCCTGGTCCTGACAGATGTGTGTCTCTAAGCAAGTTAATTAAGATTTCTCTGCCTCAGGTTCCTCATCTGTTCAAAAGATACGAGGAAAATAATAGTAGCTTATTTCACAGACTGGTTGTGAGGGTAAAATGAGTTAATACATAGAAAAATCTTAGTAAATGCCCAGCACATAGTAAGTCCTTCAAAAGCTATTATTTTGCCAGAGTCTAGCACTGAAAAGCAAACACTGTGCTACTTTTTAGGTAAAAAGACAATATTACTGAGGCTCCATGAGCCTCACGTGCTACAGGTTGCTTTTCTGTCAGTAAAAAGGATTTACTCTAGCCGTCCAACTAACTCTCTTCCCTTCAGCCCTTCTTGAACTTAGTGAATCTACAAGACAACTAGCTAAGACCCCACAAAGTTGGCTTTTCCACGGTCACCTTCACTGAACAGCAGACAGATGGGTGGAGGGTTCACAAAAGACCAGAACCATAGTATGCGGCCTTTCGGAGGTGCTATGAATGAATGAGCGATCAGACAGTGCTTAGAAGCTCCCAAAATCCAACCGAGGATTCAATCTATAGATGCAGGATCTTCTTTAAAATCATGCAACTCTCAACAATGTGCAGACTAATTTGTCTATTTTCTATGTACTTTCCACTTCCTCTCCATTCTGTTGTACATCTTCTCAAAATTTCTCTGCTTGTTATTTCGACAGAGGACTTAGAGAATACGGGAGAAGTAAACTTCAAATCAGTGGAAGTTTGGGTAGTAAACTACCCAAAGGATAGTTTTAGTTGGAGAAAACATCAAAGTTAATGACTAAATTAAAACTTTTGTATTACCAGTCAACATCAACAGATATGCATTCCTCAGCCAAATTAGGACGAATAATAAAAGTTGCAGCAAGTGGGAAAACAATCAGAGCTGATGCTTGGTACAAAGAAAGGAGGATTATTGCTTTTATTAACTGTTAATATTGCTTTTACTGTCGTGAACATCAAGGGGCTAGACAATTAACTGCTATAAATTAAGGGCAGTCTAAATTATAAGACTTGCCCACTAACAATTATAAAATAATTGCTTTTAGAAAACATAAAAGTATATGATTTAGACTTGAAGTCACAAAATACAGGTTTTTAAAATGATTTTACTGCCAATATTTCCTTGAAGCTCAGTTACCCAATGGTAATTAAAAACCCATCAGGACTACTTAGGTGATATGACTCAAGATATCATTCTTAAGGAAATTACCATAGAGCACAGAAGTTTTTTAGGATTTCACACCTTTCCAAAGTACTTTTTTTGGAAGGATATGGCCTCCTTTTTGTAGCTCTAAGCTTAAAAGTAGTGCCTTTTAACTATACACAGACTAATAAAGCAAGACTTATTTAAATGTAATTTTGTAACTTGTACACACAAACTCAAGCCAGTGGATGATGGAATGTTGCTAAAATTATCCTTATCCAGTAAAATGTATTGCAGTGATGAAAGTCTTGACATCTATTCCAAAGTTCAAATTAAACTTTAGCGTAATACAGTAGCCTGAGCTGGACCAAAGTAAAGAAGCAATTATTTATAGTAATTGTATGTGTGCATATTGCATGTATTTAACTTTCCAGAAAAAGTCAGTGAACCCACACTGTGGGGACTGCTGAATTAATTACGAGCGTACACAAAGGGGTATACTCTTCAATGATCTCAGCATCCATCTGCCTAATACCCACCTGTCTCGCGGCCCTCTGATTTAACCACATATTATGGCATCAATAAAAACTTTCGGATTCAAGGAAAACCATTGCCGTTTCCCAAGATATTTGCCTCCTAATAAACACAGACTGAAGGGGAAGTGTTGAAAGCCACGGCAATATTTTTTCTGTAACGTTTGATACGAATCCCAGCTGCACAATATTGTATGTTAATAACCATTATGTAATGAACAGATGAAGAAGCCCTTTTGAGCCGCTCTGGCAGATTTTGAACTTGATCTTCTATCATTTGATGTCATGCAAGACCAGATAAATGACCCGTCTTTCGAGAGTCTGCAGAGCCCCTTTGGAACAGCTGCACAGTTTTCCCCTCTTCTTTGCTGCAGGTTTCTCACTTAAGAAAAAAACACGCTTCATTACATCGCCTCTTACTTGAGCTGCAAGGGTCTATTCAAGGAAGATAAGCCTCTTAGAAATGAAGTAGCGTTGAATTTAGGTTTTGAGTGACAGCAGGAAGATTTATCCATTCAACAGACAATACCGCTTTCTCTGCATTAATCTAGGAGGCGGACAATGATCTGTTTTTTAGGCCTCATCTCATCTCTTTCCCACAGCAGAAGGTGATTAAAGTTAGGAAACGGGGACTGTGAAAGAAAACTTGAGCGCTATCTCTCTAGCCCTCCTGTTTCCTGAAGCGGGGGGAAGAGGGAGCCCCCAGGCCAAGGGCATCAATCACAGATTCACAACAAGGATACGATGCTTCCCGGTTGGGAAACCGATAGGCCTCAGGTAAAGGGGTGAGCCCCAGAACCCAAAAAGTATACCACTGTTGTTAGTTTCCCAAAGAGAGAAGAAAGCACAAAGTAGCCCTTCATAAGCGAAAGCCCTTGCATTCTTCCTGGGGCGCCCAGATGAAAACGTCGGGAATCTTTTGACTTCACGCGATATTCCACCACTATCCACAGGTGAGGGTCAACGAAGTCCCAAATTAGCTGGTCTGCGAACAGCCGCACAGACAGGAGGCAGAGGTTCTGCTCAACACGCGCTAAGAGGCCATACAAAATTTGAGCAAATGTTCACACAGTACAACCATTTCATCTGACCTTTTATACCCATCTTCTGCTGCTCAACAGACGCTTCCACAAAAGTCCCTGCGGCCCGATTATTAACGTGAAGTGTCCCTCTCTGGCAAGCACTGAGCAGAGCCCTCTGTGAGCACCTTACAGAGCACTAGTGACCTACAGGATGGTAAACTGGAGTCCAACATCAGAATCCCAGTTTACAGGCAACATCTGGCACTATCCTTAGGAGACTTGCCACTTTATTAGCAGAGTCTTTGCTTGGACTGTGTGGCACATAAATTGATGAATGGACTTGGGAGTGAATGTGGAGGCTCAAAACCATGCTTCCCGGTTAGGACATACATTTTTTTATTTGGGTTTTGCAATCCTAAGACTGTTGCTGTCACATCACAATAGCCAGAGACGCATTTTGTAGACTGCTCACAAACTTGCTCCTTTTTCCTCTAGCTCACCACGAAGATATCTAAATACCACGTATAAAATATAGATACAAGGGCTTCCCTGGTGGCGCAGTGGTTGAGAGTCCGCCTGCCGATACAGGGGACACGGGTTCGTGCCCCGGTCCGGGAAGATCCCACATGCCGCAGAGCGGCTAGGCCCGTGAGCCATGGCCGCTGAGCCTGTGCGTCCGGAGCCTGCGCTCCGCAAGGGGAGAGGCCACAACAGTGAGAGGCCCGCATAACGCAAAAAATAAAAAAATAAAAAATATATATATATATAGATACATGGAATAAAATGTTCATCTCCTGTTACCCTAAAAGTACCCCTGCATCAAAATAATCAAAGATGAGTCCAAGAAAATTTATAAACCAGATTTTGGACAACAAGGATGAGGCAAAATGCTTTCACAAGGTACCTATTTCCCTGAAAAGACAGCTCAAGGAGGCTGGGAGTCTCATTCAAGTGCGAACAGTGAATTAAGTTAGTGAGTAAGCAGAGGGAAAGTCACAGGCATTACCACAGAATTAGATCAAGTTGCCCCAAACGACTTCGGAATTTGAGAGCAGATTGTGTGTTTTCTAAAAATCAATATAGTCATCACAATTTGACATTTCCTATTGTTAAATTGCATTGTGTTTTGCTTTTGCAAAATGTATTGACAGTGAAAGCCTTCCTTAATATTCACCCTATGTGATGCTGGAAATATCTGTTTGTCAATCTTAAAGCTACTGTAACCAGCCAAATATGGTAGTGGCAGGATGTAATCCATTTTCAAGTCTCCTAAGAACCCAGATCCAACACCCGTGCTGGCCAGAAGAAGACGCTGAAGGGAAAAAAAAAAAAAAAAACACCACCTGAGCCCTTTGGAAATGGCACACAGCATGACAGCACGTGACTATGCTCACTCAGTGGGCAGCTCTTCAGAAAAGCAGTCATGATTCAAAACAAAACAAATCCCAAGAAACAGCACCAAGTCGCTGTTATGCTCATATTAATGCAATTGAGCCTCAGGAAGGACGGTTTTATTCTTATTAACGCTGGGTCTCAAATTCCTTAAAACTCACAGCACTGTTACAGGTAACTTCTTTTTACCTACTGCTTCCATGATCAAAAATTTAGCTCCCAGGTGGCAAAGAAAAACCAAATTGCCTCCCTCCTCCATCAAACCCCTACGTCAGGCCCAATCAGCACCTACAAAGATAGTCTTCATTTTCTTCTTTCTTTCTGCCTTTTTTTTTCTTTTTTAATTACTGAAGACTCCTGTTTTAGAGAAATCCCTAATTGCTTCATTTTGAGATGTTATGTTTAACCTCAGGAAATGGTGCTATAAGACCTGGCAAACAGCTTTCTGGTTGTTTCAATCAGGACCAGACTCTGAAGTCCAGCCAAGTAAGAGCCCTATTCATTTTCCTGCCCTGTCATCTTGATCTTATTTGGGTGTCTGGGGAGCTGGAGGTGCTTAGCCGGCCCTGGGTTTCAGGAGTGGGGGTGGGAGCACCAGGGAGAGCTATGCGATGTGTTAGAGACACTGAAAGTTTTCATTTTGACTCCTTAATGAGCACGACCTTTGACACGGGCTGATGAGTTCCATGCTTGTCCTGGTGCGCTTTTTGAAAACATTTGACACTGGTCACAGGTCTGACAGGGATATGACTAATGAAGTCGTGGTATAAAAATAATGGGCTGCAATTGCAAGTCATTTGCATGAAACCAAACTCCTTAAAAACTTGTCTCTGTTCACTTTCTGTTTTCTAAATGAGTCAATAATATGAATCAGATGGCTTGAAGGCAAGAGGCTCCCAAATATTCCTTCTACAACTTTGGTAAATTAGTTGGCATTTGGTGCAATTTTTGTTGCCTTGAGGCCTGGTTTAAATTGGACTGTAGTTACTAAATTGCTAGGGCGATTGTAGAATGTGTAGGATAATACATAATACCTTGTTTTTCTTAAGCGTTTCGTCAGAGAGCTTCTTGTGAGGTCAAGGAACCCAGACAGCTCTTTGCAGGGAACATCAACTGAGAGTAAACGAAGAAGAAATGGAAGGAAAGGGGTGCGGGGGGCAGGAGAGGGATAGAATAAAAGGAGGGAAAAGAGGAGTGACAAAACAGAATCAAAAATGAAAAGAAGAAGGCAACATGGAGTAAGGTCCAAAAATGCAAAGGGAGAGAAAAGGTAAGGGGAAAAAAGTGAAAGGGGGAAGAATAGAAAAATGAATGCAGAGGAGTTAAGAGTAATGAGGGGAATGGAAAACAGCAAAGAACCTGAAAGAAGAAACTGCTATTCCTATTTTAGTTTATCCTATGAAACTATATACTATTTACCCTCAGAGAGCGCTAAGCATCCACTAAACAAAATCCTGGGCTCTTCCTCTGTCTCTGCGTGATGTAGCCCAAGTCCATAATGGTTCATCCTTTCACCTGTAGCTCAAAATGCCCTCCATGATGGAGAAGCTTTCAGCAAAGCCTGTTTGTATTTGATCCCCCGATTCAGAAGCAGCAGCCATGGGGAACATATCACATGTGTTCCTTCTAGAACCTTCCTCCTTGGTAGCTTGGTTTAAACATTTGGGATTTTCTTTATGATTTGTCAGTTTCAGCACATCTCTTTGGGATTTCATTTTGCTCACTTGGTGCATATGACACAATTAAATATCACATGTCCCTAAACTTAGATAAAAAGAAATACAACTGATTTACAGATATACACCCATGCAGCAAAAGAGCAAATGAACCAAAGAAAGGTTGCTTGGCACAGACAAAACTATACACACAAGCTTAGAAAGGAAGAAGCTCTGCTTGCTCTGCAACATTGGGAAACGTTCTTAGTCTCAGTGAGCCTCAGTTTCTTCAGTCACAAAGTGGAGGATTAAAAGATTATGTTTCATAAAGTACTAGCAAAGTACCTGGCACACCGTGAGTAGCTAAAATGAATGAATGAATGAACGTAGTTGGAGTAGTAATATCTTTTGTTTGTGCCTGGCCTTCAAGAAAGTATTTCTCAACTTCCATTTCTAATGATACATAAAGAAATCAATAATAATTCTACTGATATCCCTCAGTAGTATTGAAGATGTGGGAAGAGAACACACACATAACTCCATAAACTTACCACAGTGCAGTTGCACATTCTGCTCCTAAAAACCTGAAATCCAAACAACTGACAACTGACAACAAACACGTTCTCTCTCCATCTCTCTTTCTCTGTCTCTCTCCTTCTCTCTCTCTTTTTCTCTCTCTCTCAAATGTACCACCATATTTCAAATACCCACTCACATCCTAGGAAAAGTACTATCAGCCCAATCTCCTATGTTTACTCCTAAAGATGCACGAACTGAGAATTATTGTACATAATTATGACTTGATAATATTCAAGATTAGCAAATACTTTAAAATCAAATTTTTGACAACTATTTTATTGTAGCCTAATTCTTAAAATATTGGTCAATCATGGTTACTTTCAGTACATTAGAAATGGCCATATTCTGGTCACCCCAAGCCCCAAATATTCTAGATATATATATATATATATATATGTATTTATTCTACGAATTTGTCCTTGGCAGGTAACTTAAACCATATTCACTGTAATATTATTTAATATATTTGATATAATATTAATGAGACTCCTGAGTCCATAAGCAAGTTTTGTTACTAGTTGCTGAAATAAAGATGTAGAAGATATCCTCATCCCAGGAAGCCAAGCTAACATTAAAAGCCAGCAATAAACTTTAGAATAAATTTCAAAAAAATTGAAGAGTTGGTTTTTGAGAAACAAAGTGAAGTTGAATAGAGTCAGATAGAAAAAAAATGAAGAAAAGTTCAGAGAAAGCCTGAGAAGTCTCAAAAGAAAGAAGTTTGAAGATTTTAGAAAATTTCCTGTTGAGTTTGAGTATATTACTGGTAAAGTACTGTCTATTTCTAAAGAAGGTGGGATTTAACAACTGGGTACAAAATTCAGCAACTAAGAAGTCATCCTTTCTCTTAAAGTCAGTAACGCTAAGAACCATACAAAATACCCCACGCAGCCCAGCATTCTAGTTATATTTTTAAAAATGAAAATGAACTAAAATGAACAATGTAAAAAGAATGAAAAATACACTATACTAGTAGAATGAAATTAGATCTATACTAATAGGATGAGAAATAGATCCTAAGGGGAAAAGATAAAAGAAATTCTAGTTAATTCACCCAAAGAACATGATAAAGAAGCAAGTATGAAAGGATCTTATGAGAATGATGCTGACTGGTGATTCTCCATTTCCACCGATTATCAAATAAGATGAAATGTTTCCCCATGGATAGACGGATTGAAAATAAAGAAAACCCTCTTGACAATAGTAAATACAAGAGTGCTATTAAGTATCGGAAGAGATGACCAACAGGTTACGGGTTAGAGATCTTAGAAATCTTTTAAAAACAGGAGCAATGACCATTTGTCTTAGATGGTTTGTGTCTTCACCCACCTGGAGGCCAAATACTGAATCATTACCAAATGTATGATTCTGTTATCCCAGAGATTGAGGTCATTAACCCTGGAGTTTAATGCATGGGAATGGAGTAGGCAATTGATAGTGCCGAATTGAGGATTTAAGGATGGAAGCAGACAATGACAGAATATAAGTCCAGCATTTCATTTCTCTAAAACTCCACAGAAAATAATTTCCTAAAAATAAAAACTTGCTGAAGTTCTATTTTGTATTTTACTTATGTGTGTATAGAGCTTATTTCCTTTATTAAACCATAAGCTTCTTGAGGGCAAGAGACATATATTCATCTGAGTTTCCCCTCCCTACCACCCCACTCAGAGTCCCCAACACCAGGGCTGAGAGTCAAATGTTACCATCAGACCTATGGGCGCCCGTAAAGTCATACTTGTCCGTGTCCTTTGTGACGGGTTTGGTGCCTAGACTCTAGAGGTAAACTATTTTGAATATCTTCCCTACTTTTGAGAGCTAGATTTTCGTGAGAGGAGGGAGTTTTATCTGCTTTGTTCATTAATGAATTCACAGCACCTAGAATTGTTTCTGGCCCATACCATGTATAATGACTATTGGTTAAATGAATGGTTGATATTCAGTACACTTGTTAAGTGCTAGGAATAACAATTTTTTAATTCTCCCAGACAGGAAAAAATATTAAAATCATTCTTAGCTGGTTTTGTATCCTTGGATGCAAATCCATACTAATCGTAACCTTTTTTGTCCTCCCTCTTCCTATTATATTCCTATGAAAGAATATGTACACCCAGCAAGGTGCACCGTAGTGTTTCAAAAGAGGGAAAATGTTTCAATAACACCGATAGTCACACACAGAATAATTACTTTAATTCCTACTTTTTAACTTTTCATTTCAAAAATTTCCAAATATCTGCCTAATCAGTAAGTAGTCCTAAAGCTACATTGTTCTAATCCTCTTCTCTGCAAGTAAAATGGGAGTGGAAGTATTTGATCCCAAGGGGGAAGGCATCATGAAAACCATAGAATTTTATAAATATACTATCTAATGTAAAAAAAAATTTTACATTATAAACCACACTGTGCATTTTAATACCTCCTTTTAGTTTTCCCATACCTTTAAATTTTAAGTTTCTAAAGCCAAAAACTAGTTTTCCATCTGGTTAGCATAATTTATTTGTTGCCTTGGGCGCAGATTTGTCATGTAATATAAATAACAATACTATTTTGCATGGCTATTATATCTCTGGAAACTTTCCCAACATTAATTTTCACAACCGTCCTTAAGGAACAGGTGAACACTCACATTATTAAGGCCCTGGTTTGAAGAAGAACACGTTTGCAAGAAAGTTTTAATTTACTGTTTGTCAATTCATTGTTATATGGGTGTCTACTTGTGTTTCACTAGATCTCTAAAAAAAAAATATTTGCCTTGTAACATTCCCCAAAGAACATATAATTTCAGTTTAGATCCTTCTCTTAACCAGGCAGGAGGCTGAATTCCGTTTGTTTATATGTCTGTTGTAAGAGATCTCTATGTCCACAGGATAACGAAGCTCAATTGGACCAGATACACAAGTGAAATTTCTCAGTTTGGTCAGTTCGTAAAGCATAACCATCTGACAACACTCTCTGTGCAATGGCTTTTAAAAACAGCTTCCCATTTACTAAGAACCAGCATTTGGTGTTGCCATCGCCGTAGTAAAAGGAGAACACAGTGTCGCCATCGTGGTAATAACAAGTAACATTTACTGAGGACTATATGCTTGTTCTTGTTCTAAGCACCTTATATGTATTAACTCATTTAACTTTCACAATAACCTTAAAACATAAGTGCAATTATTATCCCCTACTTCACAGATACAGAAACTAGGGCAAAATGAAGTTAGATAATTGCCCAAAGTCACACAGCTAATAAAAGGTGGGAGGGACCAGTGTTCCACAGCCTGAGACCAATATTTATTGAGTATCTGTCTTTTGCCAGGCACTTCATATGCTTTGACTGCTCAATATTTTCTACATTAGAGAAATGACCATCCTGTATTTTGATTCAGCAATGTTTACCAGAAAACCTGGAATTACCCAAATCTTTCTGATAATCACTTCTTTTACCTAAAACAGTAAATGCTGAGAAAACAGTAACAGATTTTTTTTGACATTGTTATGCATGGCTTGGATTCTGCCAAAGGGATTGTGGCTCATTACCACGTGTAAACACACACACACACACTCACACACACACACAATCACCTGTTGAATTGGCCAATTCAAACAACTAGTCAGTGTAATGAAGGTTGGGGAAATCAGAGTTACCTGACACCTTGTAGAACAAAAGGGGACAAAGGGAAGGGGATCCAAATATGTGTTGGTTCTCGTTTTTTACGCTTTAATAACCTGTACTGGAATCACACAAAAACCTAGTTCTGGATCCTGTGAAATATTGAGCAGGAAAGTGTAAGGACAACAGATAGAGCTTCTAGTGCCACTTGGAGACTGTACTGATCTAGTTATCTGGTTCCAAAGAGTTACTCTGCACAGCATCATAGCCTAATGCTTCATGGAACAAAGATCTTCTGGTTCCATCTCCATGTCTTTTATCTTTGAAAAATGCACTTTTCTATTTGTTTACAAAGTCCTATTATTCACCTACCAGGGAAAAAATCACATTTAAATTAATCCCTTTAGCCAAAACTAAATGCTGGTCTGAAAGGTTCAGCTCCAGAAGTAGACAGGGATAAATGTAAGCTCCATGCAGTTCCAAATCAATTTGTTGATTCAATTGGCATAACAATTCAAATTGTTGCTCTCTGGACCATATTTTAGTTGCAGAAACCAGAAGAAAACTATAAATGAATAGAAAAGAATCTTTATTATTTGTATTAAGCAAAATAAAATTACATAAAGAGATACCTGCATACGTAGAATATCTTTCACCTTTGAAGTAGTTGCTGTATCTTCTGTATAATGTTGAAGTTTTTAACATAGACATTCTTTTATCAAACCTCAGAGTAAATAGCAACATAAAAACATAGAGTAGCTTACTGGCTCATAGATGATGCCTTCCTAAAGGCTGCAGTGATTTATATATACCTATCTTTGGCAATTCATTTTGGAATGTTTTTTTCATTTTTCTGTAGAGATTTTGTGGGAGACTTTTATTTTATTTTGTTTTGATTCTTTCATGAGCTACAAAATTATGTGGCTCTCTGCTTCCAAGATTCCTCCCATTGAAAGTTCTGCCATCTTGTTAGGAACATACATGACACATCCACCAGAGTTCAGGGGTGAAGAGAAATGAATTTCAAAACCACACAAGTTATGTGGAAATGAAGCACATTCCTCGCTTGTTTCCGTGTGACATATGGGAAGACTGTGTGTATAATAGGCTGTTTGATTTCTGTGATGGACAGATTTTTTTTAAGCCCTCTGAAGAAAAAAAAAGTCACACTGGTTTCTAGTCTCATCTGTACTTCTTTTCCTGTATTTTCTGTGGAAACATTTTAGAACTCACAGTTTCCATATTAGGTACCCTTTGCACAGTTAATTAATCCTGTTTCCTGCATAACAAATGGCCCTATCTCATAAAAGGGAACATCGGCAAGCAAGGATTGAGTCAAAGAAGGTACTCTTTGATATTTATATGTGAATTGGGTTTTTTAATCTTAAAACATTGAACTCTCAAATTAGAAAAATATAGTACAACTACTATAGAAAAGTAAATATTGGCATCTTGTAGGTAAATGAAATGTATGAGTATTTTTTTTTCTCTCAAGAATGACAGTGCTCAATTACAGGGTAAGAAGTATGAGTGGTCCAGAGATTGGGTCAAGATGGCAGAGTAGAAGGACGTGCGCTCACTCCCTCTTGCAAGAGCACCGGAAACATAACTAACTGCTGAACAATCATCAACAGGAGAACACTGGAACTCACCAAAAAAGATGCCCCACATCCAAGGACAGGGGAGAAGCTGCAATAAGACAGTACGAGGGGCGCAATCACAATAAAACCAAATCCCATGGCCACTGGTTGGGTGACTAACAGCCTGGAGAACAATTATACCACAGAGGTCCACCCACTGGAGTGATGGTTCTGAGCCCCACGTCAGGCTTCCCAACCTGGGGGTCTGACAAGAGGAGGAGGAATTCCTAGAGAATCAGACTTTGAAGCCTGGAGGAATTTGACTGCAGAACTTTGACAGGACTGGGGGAAGCAGAGACGCCACTCTTGGTGGAGACACACAAAGTAGTGTGCCCATCAGAAACCAGGGGAAGGAGCAGTGACCCCATAAGAGACTGAACCAGACCTATCTGCTAGTGTTGGAGGGTCTCCTGCAGAGGTGGGGGGGTGGGGGTGGCTGTGGCTCACAGAGGGAAAAAGGACACTGGCAGCAAAAGTTCTAGGAAGTACTCTTTGGCGGGAGCCCTCCCAGAGTCTGCATTTAGCCCCATTAGGCTCTGGTGCTGGGTTGCCTCAGTCCAAACAACCAACAGGGAGAGAACCCAGCCCCACCCATCAGCAGAGAAGTGGATTAAAGATTTACTGAGCTCTGCCCACCAGAGCAACACCCAGCTCTACCCACCACCCGTCCCTCCCATCAGGAAGCTTGCACAAGCCTCTTAGATAGCCTCATCCACCAGAGGGCAGACAGCAGACGCAAGAAGAAATACAGTCCTACAGCCTGTGGAACGAAAACCACATGCACAGAAAGATAGACAAAATGAAAAGGCAGAGGACTTTGTACCAGATGAAGGAACAAGATAAAACCCAAAAAAAACAACTAAATAGAGTAGAGGTAGGCAACCTTCCAGAAAAAGAATTCAGAATAATGATAGTGAAGATGATCCAGGATGCTGGAAAAAGAATGGAGGCAAAGATCAAGAAGATGCAAGAAATGTTTAAAAAAGACCTAGAAGAATTAAAGAACAAAAAAACAGAGATGAACAATACAATAACTGAAATGAAAAATACACTAGAAGGAATCAATAGCAGAATAACTGAGTCAGAAGAACAGATAAGTGACCTGGAAGACAGAATGGTGGAATTCACTGCTGTGGAAGAGAATAAAGAACAAAGAATGAAAAGAAATGAAGACAGACTAACAGACCTCTGGGACAATATTAAATGCAACAACATTCACATTATAGGGGTCCCAGAAGGAGAAAAGAGAGAGAAAGGACCCGAGAAACTATTTGAAGAGATTATAGTCAAAAGTTCCCTAACAGGGGAAACGAAATAGCCACCCAAGTGCAGGAAGCTCAGAGAGTCCCACACAGTATAAACCCAAGGAGAACCATGCCAAGACACATAGTAATCAACTTGACAAAAATTAAAGACAAAGAAAAATTATTAAAAGCAACAAGGGAAGAATGACGAATAACATACAAGGGAATTCCCATAAGTTAACAGCTGATTTCTCAGCAGAAACTCTACAAGCCAGAAGGAAGTGGCACGAATATTTAAAATGATGAAAGGGAAGAACCTACAACCAAGGTTACTCTACCCGGCAAGAATCCCATTCAGAATTGACAGAGAAATCAGAAGCTTTACAGACAAGCAAAAGCTAAGAGAATTCAGCACCATCAAACCAGCTCTACAACAAATGCTAAAGGACCTTCTCTATGTGGGAAACACAAGGAAAGGAAAAGACCCACAAAAACAAACACATAACAAGAAAATGGTAATAGGAACATACATATCGATAATTACCTTAAAGCTGAATGGATTAAATGCTCCAACCAAAAGACACAGGCTCGCCAAATGGATACAAAAACAATACCCATATATTTGCTGTCTACAAGAGACCCATTTCTGACTTAGGGACACATACAGACTGAAAGTGAGGGGATGGAAAAAGATATTCCATGCAAATGGAAATCAAAAGAAAGCTGGAGTAGCAATACTCATATCAGATAAAATAGACTTGAAAATAAAAACTATTACAAGAGACAAAGAAGGACACTACATAATGATCAAGGGATCAATCCAAGAAGAAGATATAACAATTATATATATATATATATATATATGCACCCAACATAGGGGCACCTCAATACATAAGGCAACTGCTAACAGCTATAAAAGAGGAAATCAACAGCAACACAATAATAGTGGGAGACTTTAACACCTCACTTACACCAATGGACAGATCATCCAGACAGAAAATTAATAAGGAAAAAACAAGCATTAAATAACACAATAGACCAGATAGATTTAATTGATATTTATAGGACATTCCATCCAAAAACAGCACATTACACTTTCTTCACAAGTGTACATGAAATATTCTCCAGGATTAATCACGTCTTGGGTCACAACTCAAGCCTTGGTAAATTTAAGAACATTGAAATCATATCAAGCATCGTTTCTGACCACAATGCTATGAGATTAGAAATCAATTACGGGGAAAAAAACGGAAAAAACACAAATACATGGAGGCTAAACAATATGTTACTAAATGACCAAGAGATCACTGAGGAAATCAAAAAATACCTAGAGGCAAATGACAATGAAAACACGATGATCCAAAACCTATGGGAGGCAGCAAAAGCAGTTCTAAGAGGGAAGTTTATAGCAATACAATCCTACCTTAAGAAACAGGAAACATCTTGAATAAACCACCTAACCTTGCACCTAAAGCTATTAGAGAAAGAAGGAAAAAAAAAAACCCAAAGTTAGCAGAAGGAAAGAAGTCATAAAGATCAGATCAGAAATAAATGAAATAGAAACAAACAAAACAATAGCGAACATCAATAAAACTAAAAGCTGGTTCTCTGAGAAGATAAACAAAATTGATAAACCTTTAGCCAGACTCATCAAGAAAAAGAGGGAGAGGACTCAAATCAATAAAATTAAAAATGAAAAGGAGAAGTTAACAACAGACACTGCAGAAATACAAAGAAAGCATCATAAGAGACTACTACAAGCAGCTCTAGGCCAATAAAATGGACAACCTGGAAGAAATGGACAAATTCTTAGAAAGGTATAACCTTCCAAAACTGAACCAGGAAGAAATAGAAAATATGAACAGACCAACCACAGGTAATGAAATTGAAACTGTGATTAAAAATCTTCCAACAAACAAAAGTCCAGGACCAGATGGCTTCACAGATGAATTCTATCAAACATTAAGAGAAGAGCTAACACCCATCCTTCTCAAACTCTTCCAAAATACTGCAGAGGAAGGAACACTCCCAAACTCATTCTATGAGGCCACCATCATCTTGATACTAAAACCAGACAGAGATACTACAAAAAAAGAAAATTACACACCAACATCACTGATGAATATAGATGCAAAAATCCTCAACAAAATACTCACAAACAGAATGCAACAACACATTAAAAGCATCATACACCATGATCAAGTGGGATTTATCCCAGGGATGCAGGGATTCTTCAATATACACAAAGCAACCAATGTGATACACCATAGTAACAAACTGAAGAATAAAAACCATATGATCATCTCAATAGATGCAGAAAAAGCTTTTGACAAAATTCAACACCCATTTATGATAAAAACTCTCCTTGAGGTGGGCATAGAGGGAACCTACCTCAATGTAATAAAGGCCATATACGACAAACCTGCAGCAAACATCATTCTCAGTGGTGAAAAACTGAAAGCATTTCCTCTAAGATCAAGAACAAGACAAGGATGTCCACTTTCACCACTATTATTCAACATAGTTTTCAAAGTCCTAGCCACAGCAATCAGAGAAGAAAAAGAAATAAAAGAAATACAAATTGGAAATGAAGAAGTAAAACTGTCACTGTTTGCAGACGACATGATACGATACATAGAGAATCCTAAAGATGCCACCAGAAAACTACTAGAGCTAATCAAAGAATTTGGTAAAGTTGCAGGATACAAAATTAAGGCACAGAAATCTCTTGCATTCCCATACACTAACAACAAAAGATCACAAAGAGAAATTAAGGAAACAATCCCATTCACCATTGCAACAAAAGGAATAAAATACCTAGGTACAAACCTACCTAAGGAGGTGAAAGACCTGTATGCACAAAACTATAATAAGACACTGATGAAAGAAATCAAAGATGACACAAACAGATGGGGAGATATACCATGTTCTTGGATTGGAAGAATCAATATTGTGAAAATAACTATACTACCCAAAGCAATTTACAGATTCAATGCAATCCCTATCAATTTACCAATGACATTTTTTTACAGAACTAGAACAAAAAATCTTAAAATTTGTATGGAGACACAAAAGACCCTGAATAGCCAAAGCATTCTTGAGGGAAATAAAACGGAGCTGGAGGAATCAGACTCCCTGACTTCAGACTATACTACAAAGCTACAGTAATCAAGACAATATGGTACTGGCACAAAAACAGAAATATAGATCAATGGAACAGGATAGAAAGCCCAGAGATAAACCCACACACGTATGGTCAACTAATCTATGACAAAGGAGGCAAGGATATACAATGGAGAAAAGACAGTATCTTCAATAAGTGGTGCTGAGAAAACTGGACAGCTTCATGTAAAAGAATGAAATTAGTACACTCCCTAACATCATACACAAAAAATAAACTCAAAGTGGATTGGAGACCTAAATGTAAGACCGGACACTATAAAACTCTTAGAGGAAAACATAGGAAGAACACTCTTTGACATAAATCACAGCAAGATCTTTTTTGACCCACCTCCTAGAGTAAAGGAAATAAAAACAAAAATAAGCAAATGGGACCTAATGAAACTTAAAAGCTTTTGCAAAGCAAAGGAAACTACAGACGAGACAAAAAGACAACTCTCAGAATGGGAGAAAATATTTGCAAAGGAATCAACGGACAAAGGATTAATCTCCAAAATATATATACAGCTCATGTCAATATTAAAAAGACAAACAACCCAATCAAAATATGGGCAGAAGACCTAAATAGACATTTCTCCAAAGAAGACATACAATGGCCAAGAAGCACATGAAAAGCTGCTCAACATCACTAATTATTAGAGAAATGCAAATCAAAACTACAATGAGGTATCACCTCACACCAGTCAGAATGGGCATTATCAGAAAATCTACAAACAACAAATGCTGGAGAGGGTGTGGAGAAACTGGAACCCTCTTGCACTGTTGGTGGGAATGTAAATTGATACAGCCACTATGGAGAACAGTATGGAGGTTCCTTAAAATACTGAAAATAGAATTACCATATGATCCAGCAATCCCACTACTGGGCCTATACCCAGAGAAAACCATAATTCAAAAAGACACATGCACCCCAGTGTTCATTGCAGCACTATTTACAATAGCCAGGTCATGGAAGCAACCTAAATGCCCATCGACAGATGAATGGATAAAGCAGATGTGGTACATATATACAATGGAATATTACTCAGCCATAAAAAGGGACAAAATTGGGTCATTTGTAGAGACGTGGATGGACCTACAGACTGTCATACAGAGTGAAGTAAGTCAGAAAGAGAAAAACAAATACTGTATGTTAATGCATATATGTGGAATCTAGAAAAATGGTACTGATAAACTGGTTTGCAAGGCAGAAATAGAGACACAGATATAGAGAACAAATGTATGGACACCAAAGCGGGTAAGTGGGGCGGCAGGTGTGGAATGAATTGGGAGATTGGGACTGACATATATACACTAATACGTATAAAATAGATAACTAATAAGAACCTGCTGTATAAAAAATAAATAAATTAACTTTTTAAAAAGTATGAGTGTTCCATACCACGATTTTTAGGTCTACCGTATTTTGTGCTCTCAACTATGAAAATTCAGAAAATAAACACTACTCAAATAGCTGTGTGGTAGCCTTTGAAAATTGCCAATACAAAGGACCTTCCTTGTTTTTCCTCCCAAATCTCCAAGTTGGGGGGAAAAAATAATAAATTCCATATTATTAACTTGTTGACTATTTTTCCCTTTACTCAATATTAAATTAAGATGGGAAAAGCCCTGGGATATTAACCTAGCCTGTCAGCCTCCCACAGAGACACAGAACTTTATCCTTGCATGAGACATAGAAAGATGAATGGCACCACTATTCTTATCTATAAGAAGTGACTAAAAATCTCATTGACTGACAGTAGGTCGCATTTGGTTATCTCACATCTCTACACATCTCTAAAGACCAAGAAGGCATCATGCTGGACTAGATTCTGCTCTTGGCTTTATCAGTCAGTACTGATCCTGGGAACTTCATGCCGCCTCTCCGGGTCTGTTTCCTCATTCGTAAAATGGGTGGAAAAAACATTCTCTGATGGTCCCTCAGCTCCAGCATTTTATGATTCTATCTCATGCTATATAATATGGCTCTATTTCCACTCCCTTCACTCTCCAACCCCACTCATTTATTGCTGAATAGCCAGTCAGTACAATGAGCTCTGGGCTTAACCTGGCCTGCCTTGCATTGGTCCATCCAAGGTATTGCCCACCTTCCTCACTAAGCTGCAATTCTGACTCACATACAAAAAAAAAATCATCTATCTATTTATCTATCTGCCTATAAATATAGCCATCTACCTATGTTAACATGCAATTTCTGATGAAAAATTAATGTTTCAAAGACTGTTTCCCATGACTACCCCTGAAATCACTGCAGCTGTTTAGTCACTAAAGATCCTAATTTAGCCTACTTGCAAGGCCCTGGTGGTTTAAATTTGGGGCATTTCCTCTTCATCTTCTCTTTTATTCACCACTATCCCTTCTCAGCATCTTTGGACTCAGAAATGTTCATCCCCACATTTTCCATTGTATTCTATACCTGGACCAGAGGCAGATAAACAACAGATTAAGAACAAACTCAAGTAGTTTGTTTTTGTTTTGTATTTATATAAACAAGGGTAAAAAAAAGCCCTCTAAGTAAGCCTCAGTTTTCACCAACATATCTTTCTAACATGCCATATTTCTAGAAGAACATCTACTTGTGTGATAAGTAAGTATGGAAGCTGGGAAGCCTGTTCTAGGCAGTGGGGTAAATACTGAGACAAATAAGGAAGCTAAAATAGGTTTAATAAGAACAGTAACAACAGCAGCAGATATTTCTTGTTATTTGCTCTCCGTTACGAGTTGCAGTGTCCTTACTGGTGAGTGAGCATACGTGGTAAAATCTACTCCCACTGAGGGATGCTAGTTCAAAATGTCCTTCCCTGGGTGGTTTCAGAGACCAACTTGTTAAGAGGACAAGAAACAGAGTGAGAGTAAGTGAGCAAAGATCCCTCACACAGCCACTTGAGAGTGGATATGAAATAACTGTACATTAAAATTACTGAGCTGCTGCAGCTAGAAAGAATATTTAACAGCATTAAACTGGAAGTGACAAGGTACTCATGTGTCTGCCCAACATGGAATCAGTTTTTAGCTAAGACACTAATCGATAAGTCACTATTTCTACTACAGATGGCAAAATAGAAAGCATCCCTGCCACCTTCACAGCGTAGTATAATGCAGCATACAAACAGAACTTTTGCAGAAGTTATTAGAGAAACTGATCTGGTTTACTGTTGATAAAGATTCCCTAGTCAAAGGGAGATGGCGCAAATATCTCAGTACTAACTTTATGCTAACAAGCGGTCTCATACAAGGATGCCAACTTCCTCATATGGGATGACAAGGAACAAGAACAGCACGGGACACTACTTCATTAAGAATTAGAACACTCCGGACCCCACCAAGACTGTGGCAGTCTTCTCAGTTCTCTCACTTATTGGTGGAGAGGAGTTGGAAATAAATAGCAGAAGCACTTGGTACATCATTTATTACTTTGTTACATGTAATTATGCTTAAATTAATCATATAGTAAACTCGATATTACTCCAATTTATAATGAGAGTTTAGTCATTCTCAGACTCAAGGAAATGTTGGCTTCATAAAACCAAAAGTAACCAACCCCTTACACATACTTTGTAGGCTGTGGGCTGAGGAATCCCCAGAACGATTGTACAGTCGAGGGTCTAAGGCACAAAGTGGACAGAGAAATTCGGGAGCACTGCTTAGCCAACACTGCTGGAGGTGTACTTCTCTTTGGGTTTTCTGCTCCCTGTTATACATCCACATATTTATAAGACAAAGAACAGCGAGTGGCCCCATTTGGCTAAGTCCAAGGCCCACACGCTTTCTGCAACATCACACTATTGTGACACAGAGCCATTAACCCGTGCTAATCTCCTATTTCAAGTGAATGAACCAATACAACAATGTGTGGATTTGAGAGGATGATCTCATACTAAAAACAAATAAATTAAAAGAGGAACCTCTTATAATATGTAGGGTTCCTTATTACAAAGATGCAAATCCATGGGTCAAATAACATGCTCTCCAGCAACAATATGATAAAAAATTCTTTCCTAAAAGGAAAATTCCATTGAAAACAAGCATTCTCCATGTCCTAGCAGATGACCCATAACAACAGCATAGAGAATAATTTTCCATAACAAACACTCTTGTAAAACCAATGCTGTTGTTTTTCCTGGTCCCTGCCATTTCGCCTTCCTTTTCTAGAAACCAAGCAACTGAAGTGATGTGGCTGTTTACACTTCCAGAAGGAGAACAGAAAGCTAAGTGACTTCGATTCACACCCTTTTGTTCTACCATCAACGGTAGTTACCTTTCAAACATTCTCTCTTCTCATCCTTCACAATACAAACTTCAGAGTCACCCAGCCAGAAACAAACCCAAATAACCCCAAACACAGCATTAGAAAACTAAACAAAACATGAGATAAAAAATTCCAGGGTGGGGCTTCCCTGGTGGTGCAGTGGTTGAGAGTCCACCTGCCGATTCAGGGGACACAGGTTCGTGCCCCAGTCCGGGAGGATCCCACATGCCGCGGAGCGGCTGGGCCCGTGAGCCATGGCTGCTGAGCCTGCGCGTCCAGAGCCTGTGCTCCACAACGGGAGAGGCCACAGCAGTGAGAGGCCCTCGTAACACACACACACACAAAAAAAAAAAAGAAAAAGAAAAAATTTCCAGGGTGCCTGCTGCTCACAGAAACCTGCTATTTCACCAGCAAAGGTCTGGGCATCTTCTGCACTGTGCTGTCCACACTCCTCAAGGCAGATGTGGCTGGCTTAAGTCCCCAAGGCCTCGTCCTCTCTGGCTTTCACATTATCCATCCAGCAACTGCAGCCTACTTGTCCAACGTTATCTTCCCTGCACTTTCACAGAAGCCCTCCACCTCCTCCCCTTGTTCATCCTCTCCTCACAGCCTCTCCTCACCCCTCTGGGGGCCCATCTCCCTCTTCTCTCTAGTTCCCTCAAATCCTTCCCCAATGCCCAGTCTAGGTGCTGTCTTTACCAGGTAAGTTCATCCAAGCTCACTAGCTTCTTTCCACCCTGAAATTCTAGAGTCCTCACCACTTAGCCCCATGGACTTAAGAAGCTAAACTTATTAAGTTGCTTCATTTGTGATAGTCTTACCTTTTTATCTGGAGTAAAACTCCATGTCTGAGAATTCCTTGGCACACAATCCATCTCGATGAGGGTACTTAAAACCAAAGAGCTGCCAACATTTTCCTCCACGACATGCACACTAATTCTAGAAATCTACTGTGTGGAAATTCCACTATAATTTTTAAATGCAAGTATCCCATATGTTCCAAAGCATGGAATTTGTTGGGTTTACTGACTAACACTGTTATGTGGACCTGGTCCCTACACCTCCACCTTACCTCCCCCATTTAATCCCTTCCCTTCTTGTTCCCATGGCTTTCTGAGCTACTCCATTAGAACGCCCATCACACCTTACTATGTCAAAATCAGAATCCTGCCAATAAAAATGAAGCTCCTGTCTGGAGGGCAGGGATGAAGTATTATTGTTTTATGCAGCCATCCTCTCTCCATTAAAGTAGATAGATAGATAGATGATAGATAGATAAATGATATATATGCCTAATAGATAGTTATATGCACACACATACCATGGGATTTATATGTATGTATATATAAAATATGGTACATGTGGATATACATAAACCATGATATATACGTATGTATAAAGAATTGGGATATATATGTATTTGTTTATTTATTTATTAGGCACTTAATGTTTATCAAATGACCAGCATAGAGTGTTAGGGAAAGTGTTAGTGCTAGGGAAAGAAAACACAGCGGTGTTCTTAGCCTCACCCTGAACTCTGTAGATGGGGAAAATCAAACTTAGTGAAATTAATTTTTTCAAGATTGTGCTTGGTAGAAACAGGACAGGTTTGTGAAGCAACTATCAAACTTTATCATAAATTCCACAGGAAAACAGCATAAAAATTTCCATTGGGGCAGAAAGAGTTTGCAGCTGGACAAGAATGCTGAAAGAGAAAATTTCCCAACAGAGCAGGAACTGGGGGTTCCTGAGGCAAATACAATCTGCATGATGCAAATTGTCTACATACTGGTATAGCTCCTATGGCCCGTGAACACAACAGCCTGCAAATCTCCCTCAGTGGTACTGCTAAAAATTCACATTCCTCGGCAGCACCTCAGAGCTACCCAATTGGAATCTCTGGGCTGGGCCCAGGGATCTGCATTTCCCCCAGGGTCCCCAGTTGATTCTCTGCACAATAGATGTGAGAACCACTGGACTAGGCTTGCGATTCTCATCTCCACAGAGTCAGTAAGAGAGAAGATTCGAAGTCGGTCATTGGTGATTAAGTTCTACCAAAGAATCCAATTTTCTTTACTTATTCTGTATGCAAAAAATACTCACCTAGGCCTTCCCTGGTGGCGCAGTGGTTGACAGTCCGCCTGCCGATGCAGGGGACAGGGGTTCGTGCCCCAGTCCAGGAAGATCCCACATGCCGCAGAGCGGCTGGGCCCGTGAGCCATGGCCGCTGAGCCTGCGCGTCTGGAGCCTGTGCTCCGCAGTGGGAGAGGCCGCAGCAGTGAGAGGCCCGCATACCGCAAAAAAAAAAAAAAAAAAACTCACCTAAGTACTCCTCTAAGTACCTCATCTAAGTACTTCAAGACCCTCCACCAAATAAACACTGTTCTCTTAAAAACAGCTGGCCCTTTGCTCACACTGAAGAAGTGGATTGTGTGTGCCTTTTGGGAGATGGCTTAGTCCCAATTCTCTGTGTCTCCCTAGAACAGTGGCCCTCCTCCTCCCTCTCTCCTCTTTCTCCTCCTCCCCACCCTTTTCCTCTTCTTCTGTTCCTTTTAACTTCCACTTCTCTTCCCTAAAAATGTAGTCCCTGGACCAACAGTATCAGCATCACCTGGAAACTCATTTAAAATGCAAATCCTAGGCCTCACTCCAGCCCCACAGAATCAGCAGCCCTGGGCATGGGGCCCAGCACTCCTGTTTAACAGGCCTTCCAGGCTAAAGTTTGAGGACCACTGCCCTAAAGGAACACTGGTGGAAAAGGAGCTTCTACCAGCCCTTCTCAAGCCTGATCCTCCTCCTTGGGGAACCAGGAAGAGGTGAATTTCAGGTTGAACAAGGGGGACCCAGGCCCATCTGCCTCTGCCAGTCCATCTGCAGGTATTTTTCATGCAGTTGGCTTTTATAACAGAGCTTATCCTGAGCGCCAAAGTTGATATTCTATAAATATCAATTGGTGATCATACCAACATATTAAAGAACAAGGCAACACAGCAGGCCTGGTAGGGCACACAAATAAAGATAATGTAATCTGGCTCTAAAAGTTGTATCTGTATTCTAAAGTTAATGGAAGGGGAAGGGGGAAGGGGGAAGGGGGAGAAATAGTTTAATTTAGCCAAAATGTTTTACTTTAAAAGACTTGGTTGATTTAAGCCCTATAACCAGTTTCTAAGCACTGGCTTTCAAATTAACCACAGTCGTTTGAATGAAATGGTGAATTTTCTTTCTTTCCCTCCAGCCAGGCTCATATGGCTACCACCTGAAATCAATGATTAAAAAAAGTTTAATAGTATCTGCCCATCATTAAATTATTACTGTTAATTAAAAGTTTAAAAAGAAAATGAAGCTTGGGGTTTTTTTTCTACTAATGGATGTAGGGATTCCAATGTTACAAGTTACATTTCTAAACCAAAAAATGCACAAGGAAGTGAAGTATATGTAGAAAATTCATCTCTAAAAACACACTACCCACCAACGGCTACCTAATTTAGCAGAATATATTACCTCTATGCTTCATAAATCTTAATTAAAGCCGTTAGTTTTCCTATTATGTGATTGAGAAATGCCCCATTAAAGTTAAACAGGTTCTACAAGTAATTATACACATATACACTTTAAAATCTCTTCACATATACTAGAAACATTGTCTACTAAGTCAAAAATTTGCAGAATTTCATTAATGCAAGATTTTTTTATCTCCCAAAAGTCAAATGTGTCCCAGAGGAACCGGTATACTCAATGTTGGCTTCTTATAATACAATTTAATGCTCACAAACACAACTAAAGTATTTAAACATTTACAGGGGTTGTCATAAATGCTTTTCTTATTTTTGATCAAATTCAACCTTACACTTAATACAGTTAACTGTAGTTATTTAATTTAAAAACTTGAGATTCCAACCTCAAAAATTTATAACAATATAAATGTAGTTACTTGGCTATTGGATAGGTATACTATGGGGACTCCATTCTTCAATATGAAATACAAATGCCAAAACCAGAGAGGGGATATTTTTTAAAGTAGACATTATTTTAAATAACTGTTGGCACTTTGAAGAAAAAAACCTTCAAATCCAAATTCAAAAATAGATCGCTTTTATTCATAGAGTCATTTCAATCAGACACTAACTCACTAAAAAAAATAACTAATAATAATAATTTGCTTTGTTTCTATGTTTCTGTTTTGAAAATAATACAAGATAAACTAGTAACCTAGTTAATGGAAGGTAATTGTGTTGTTCAGGGTATTCTAGGCCATCCTAACTTAATAACTGGACAGAAGATATTATTGACAATTTCTCCATTTTCTCAGAAGGTGTAATTAATTTAATTCATTAAAATGTTACATGTAACTCTAATACTATACTTGTGAAAGCTGAGCAAGTTTAGTCTCCAGAAACAGTGTCACTGGCCTTAGAAAAACAGCACTTCAGTGCAAACTATAGTGCCAAGAACTTGCTATCCTTGGGCATACTGATGAACACATGCACAGAACACAAGAGGGAGGTGAGACCACCGCAGCCCAGGCAGTGATGGATAACCCCTGATCTGGGCGACTGTAAAACTTCTCAGGGCTGAGAGTCCATTATTAATTGAAATCCCTGTTTAGTTCCTCCATGTAGACCACTATATAATTGCATCTCTACCTTGAAAACTATTTTCTGCAGAATTCATAATGAGTCAAGTATCTTCAAAATATGTAGGAAGGAAATGTATTTCACTGACATGTGATTACCTTGCAATGTACATATTACAAAGACACTGAAGCCTTATGCCTGTTATTATGCGTAGAGCACAAAATAGATGCAGTTAGACTACCCTATAGCACATAAACAATTAAAATGCCATGTGACATAAAAAAATTAAAAAACCCAAAATTAAAAACCAAAAACAGCTGTTAAATAAAATTAATTTCTGCTTCCACCTAACAACAGATGTAAATGACCACAGTGTATTCTTCTTTAAATATAAACTTTCCAATATAAATTTCTTATAGTTACAAATAACTGAGTGAAATGCATCTTCTTTTGTGATTGTATTTCATGAGTCTAAATGGGACTAGTCAAACACATTAGCATTTTTTCTTATTCAAGTAGAGCATATCAAATCACACTCATTTAAAAAGAAAGTATTTCCTAGGAAAATGAAAGTTTTGTGTGTGTTGAGGGGGTGTGGAGGCGAGGTGTGGGTTTGGGGGTAGGGGATGTCTCCAAGCTAAAGTAAAGGAAAGAGTCAGTATCTCACTGAACTTCCGCTTGATATAAAAAGTAACATCCCTGAAAATCTCAGTCTTATCAAAATGTAAAATAGGAGACAGGGGCTAGTTAGGAGATGTTCAACATAGGTTTAGAAAGATAGACAGAGTAATAATCTATTCCACTAATGAACTGGATAAGGAGCAGGGTGGGGAGCTTAACAACCAGTCACACTAAATGACAGCTCAGAGGGCAAAGAGGTGTGGAAACTGAGAAGATAGACTTCCAAGTCTTTTCCTGAAAGTGCTTAGATTTTGAGGAGAGTCCAATGCTGCCTGACAAAAGAGTCTTTGTGCAACAACTCCAGGGAGGTGAAGGAGAGCTGCTCAGGAAAACCAATGAAGACAGGGCCAGCCTTGTACACAGGACCCGTGGAGAACTTTGAATCACATGGCCTGCGGCAAGGACAATGCATGTACTGCTAAAACGCACGGCCACCGTATTCAGGCAATATCCGAGTGGGCACAGGCCAGATGTCTTTAAAGAATCGTGTTGGGTTTTTTTCTTTCAAAAAAACAGAATAAGCAAGGACACAGCCTGCAACTTCAAATTGCATCAATAGTCTTAGACTAGTCCCCAGACATTTGACCACTCCGAGCGACTTAACCCACCCCGAAAACCACGATCCCTCTGTCTGGCAGGGGCTCTGATTCTGAGTTCTTGGTGAAGTTGGCAAAACAGCCCTGAAGGCTGTGTCTACACACACAGCCTTAACACCCTGAAGTTCCAATCCCAGAATGATGAAATAGGAGCCTGTTATCATTAAAGGAAGCCTGGAGACATAGAAAGAGAGGTTAGCAATTTTAAGTAGAGAAATATCTACTAAACATGGATGGTGGTCCACTATTTATCCAAATCCAGGATATCTACAAAAACTTAGGCTGGAAATCAAGCAAACTCATCAGATAATTGGCATTTCCAGCTTTAGCCAGAGTTGCCCAAGTTCTTGCCCTTGCAGGAAACCATAAATAAGAGATAAACACCCGGTATTAACCATTCCAGAACTTCAAAATATGGCTGCCTGGTTGGTTTCACTAGGATAAAAACATTAAAAGTTTCTTGGTAAGGGGACAAAGAGCTTATTTTTCTCCTTCACCAGTTTTAATTGCCCTGCTACCAATCTGAAAATAATTTAAGTGTTTAAAAGTATCCAATGACCAAACAATATCCTTGAATAAACTTTAAAATTAGATGCTAATCTTAAATTAGCATTAGATGCAATTTATCAGAAATGGCTTCTTTTCAGCTACAATCCCCATCATGTGAAATAAACAGCAAGTTACAAAACTGTCCAAAAATTTCTCAAAAATATTCACCTGCTAGTAAAACAAGTGAAAAAATTTCAGTCTCACACAGGAATTAAGAGACAATTTTGGGGGACTTCCCTGGTGGCGCAGTTGTTGAGAGTCCGCCTGCCGATGCAGGGGACACGAGTTCGTGCCCCGGTCCGGGAAGATCCCACATGCCGCAGAGTGGCTAGGCCCGTGAGCCATGGCCGCTGAGCCTGCGCGTCCGGAGCCTGTGCTCCGCAACAGGAGGGGCCACAACAATGAGAGGCCCACGTACCGCAAAAAAAAAAAAAAAAAAAGAATTCACCTGCCAATGCAGGGGACATGGGTTCAACCCCTGGCCCGGGAAGATCCCACATGCCACGGAGCAACTAAGCCCGTGCGCCACAACTACTGAGCCTGCGCTCTAGAGCCTGCGAGCCTCGACTACTGAAGCCCGCACACGTAGAGCCCGTGCTCCGCAAAAGAGAAGCCACCAACCTCAATGAGAAGCCCATGCTCTGAATCGAAGAGTAGCCCCCACTTGATGCAACTAGAGAAAGCCTGCACACAACAATGAAGACCCAACGCAGCCAAAAATTTAAAAATAACAACTAAATAAATAAAGTCACTTAAAAAAAAAATAGGGGACAAAAATAGATCCAAATGAGCCAGGTGGGAAGGAAGTATGGGAATAAGCATCAAAATAATGAACTTTGGAAGCATCACAGTTCAGCCTATGATTTAGTGAATGTGGTATGTGACTACTTAATAAAGTCAGTTGTGATATGATGTATGTAGCTTTAGAAACAGTCTACATCAAATTCTTGCATTTGGCCTGATGGATACGGACATATTAATTCATACTCTACTTCCATCATTCAGGGCATTGAGAAAACTGTTAAACCTGGTCCTCACACCTTAAATGGAATTTTACCTGATGAAACACAATCAGTAGTGGAGGACCCTATATGTATCCAGGTAAGCCACAGTTACAGTATGTCCCATGGAACATACTTATGAGAAATACATGATAAGAACAGGCAATTATATGTTTAACTTTTAAACAGGAATAAGATGGCTCCCAATATAAGCTTCATGAAGATGTTCCATTATCTGAACAATCAATTCTGTCATGGGAAATGGTGGAGAAATGGCTTTGTTGATCAGGTGCTATATTACAAATAAATTAGAAATTTGCAAAAAAAAAAAAAAAAAGGAAAAGGAAAGAAAGAATTAAATACACTTAACACCACAACATAATAAATATGTTGATTGTATTTTAATCATCCCTTGATCATTCAAACAGGAATTCAGGAATTTCCAAGCCTCTATATCATTATGATTTTCTCTGTCTTATAGACGTAGAAACCTGCCAACTAAAAAACAGTCATAATTAAGACAATGCCAATGGAGAGTTTTATTTTATAGGTGTATAATATTCTGCACAACTATCTCTTGATTTTACAACAAAATAAAATAAAAATTGAGATTTAACATAAACTCATAGCAAATTATAAATGTTCCCAAGGGATTAAAAACCAAGCAAAAATGGCAGAGAAAATAAGAATTATTCAACTGTCTTTTTTAAATGAAAAAAGAGGATTTAAATACATAACAGGAAGGTAGGCATAATTTCTGCAAATAACTCACATGCATGCATATCCCTAAAATGTACTAAATATCATTTAGATGTCCAAAAACAAGAAACACCAGCTGCCCAGAGGCCATGATAACGTTCTCCCTACAAGAGAAACCCGGTCCATAAAAGGCTTAGACGTTAGTATACTCAGTTCCACCCCAGGAAGCTCTGCTGGTGTTTCCATTATAAACCACATTTCAGGAGTTTACAAGTTGAATGTTTTTCAAACATATTGGGTTCATAATGAGCTCACACTTTCTTTAAATGTCCTTTTTGCTTTCCTTTAAAAAGTACGGCCTCTTTTGTGAACAAATCATAAACAAAATTTCAGGTGATTATTTTTGGCTGCACTCCAAGACACAATGGCTAAATGTTTAAATAGAGGAAAAGGACTAATTATTTTCTTCATCTGGAAAGTAGAGGAGAAAGGCCAGCCTGAGAAACACTCTACAGTACTTCCGTTCTTCTTTTGCAATATTTTCATTCAGTGGTTCAGGATCCTAGGACTGCAGCTAGGAATATGCAATCAAACTTCAAAAACTCCATTTCTACATCTGGAGATTTATGCAATAATCGCTCCAGCATTAGACTTTTCTGAAGTTATTAGTGGTCAAAATTACATGTACCATGAAAGCCAGGAAGCCTCTCAGAATGGAGCTAAAAGCCAGGTGGCAGGGCACCTACACTTAGGTGCCACCACAAATCCCAAATTCAAACCACCCCTGGAGTTTTACAAGGCCTTTCCCTGTGCCAATCCCCAGCTTAAAATAGTCCAAGGCAAAAGCTCTGCAGGGAACTGAGTTGATGAGTAGGTTAGGGCTTAAAACCATTTCTTTCAAAACTGGAAAAAAAAAAAAAAACCAATCTGGTGGTGCTGCCAAATATAAAACTACTCTCCACAGCAGCCCTAACACCTTTAGGGTTTAGAGAAGAGGCACACAGCAGAGAAGCCAAACCAGGGATGCCTCGTTCCCACAAAGAATGCATTGTTGGGCATGATCCACCAGGCCTTTCACATGGCAATTTTGGACGGTGCAGGACTCTTGAGTTCCAGAACCATGGTCCTGCAGCAGACTAGGAAAAACACCTTGACAGGAGGCAGCTTTGCTACCAAACTCTCTCATCACACCTTGACCTGGCTGTCAAGCCCCTAACAAAAAGATGTGCTCACTGAGCCTGTGAGTCGACAAAACTTCCCCCGACAAAGAACAAATTTTCATCTGCAGTCTCCTGTCATAACCAGAAGACTTGAAAAGGAACCCCATCCCCAAAGGAAGAGTCACACCCCATCATGTATTTGGCCACATGAACCTTTTAAATTGCAAATATGCAAAAGAACAAATGATACTGATTAAAACCACCCAAATTCCAACATCTAACTGATAATATCCCACATGTAGGTTAGAGGTCAAAAATGCCCTCCCACACTGTTATATTAATTGACAGGGGCAAACTTTTCCATCTGTTTCTGATCCTATCCATGGTTGGTCATTGGCCTCAAAAGAAAAATCCACTGCTAATAACAAATGAAATGAAATTTGCACTTTCCTCTAACTACAATCCCACCTTCAAGAAGTTTATACAGACCTACTAGAGAATGGACTTGAGGATATGGGGAGGGGGAAGGGTAAGCTGGGACGACGTGAGAGAGTGGCATGGACATATATACACTACCAAACGTAAAATAGATAGCTAGTGGGAAGCAGCCGCATAGCACAGGGAGATCAGCTTGGTGCTTTGTGACCACCTAGAGGGGTGGGATAGGGAGGGTGGGAGGGAGGGAGACGCAAGAGGGAAGAGATATGGGAACATATGTATAACTCTTTCACTTTGTTATAAAGCAGAAACTAACACCATTGTAAAGCAATTATACTCCAATAAAGATGTAAAAAAAAAAAAAAAAAAGAAGTTTATATACAATTGCCTTTTTTCTCCAGGCCAATTTCCTTTAGAGAAAGGAGAATGATGGAGGGGGCAGGCAGCTGGAAGGAGAAAGGTGTTAATAAGGAGTTGTGTGTAAGGAGGAGAAAGATTTCCCTGCAACGCAGCTTCAATTAACTGAGCTTTGAATGGTTTAAATATATGGGAGATAAGAAAAAAAATCACTCTCTCTCTCTCCCTCCCTTACACATGCACACACACGTACACACACACCAGTTCCCCTGAGGAGAGTACAGTTTGAAAACCACCCGTTTAGTTCATGGCTCTCATTCCACAGATGAAAACCCTGAGGGGTAGAGAGGTTAAGCGACTGGCCCAAGGTCATACCTCGTTAATGATAGGCTGGAAAAGCAACTCTGGCCGGGACTGATTTGCATTTGTGCCCCTGAGCCCTGTGGAAGCAGCCAGGCAGAACACTGGACTGGAGGCCTGGACTTCTGCAGGGAGGGGCTTGCAAGATGGCCGGGGCACACCACTGAAGACACAGCTAGCCAAGGCGATGTGAGGGTCCTGGGCCGGCCTCTCCGAACCCCGGGAAGGAGTCTGGGGCTTGCTTCCCCAGTGCCTCGAGAATCAAGCTCCTCGACAGAGCTGTCAAGTGAAGGGGCCCTACAACATTTTTAAGAGACACAAGAGGCACTTGCAGGGTACCCTTCCATGAGCTGCCCTCTAGAGGAAGTTGAAATAGTACAGAGAAACCTCTCAGCCCCTAAAAATGGGCGCATGATGACAGAAAATGAAGCTGCAGGGCATTGAGGCTATAGAAACAATACTCTCGGGCTTCCCTGGTGGCGCAGTGGTTGAGAGTCCACTGCCGATGCAGGGGACACGGGTTCGTTCCCCGGTCTGGGAGGATCCCACGTGCCGCGGGGCAGCTGTGTCCGTGAGCCATGGCCGCTGAGCCTGCGCATCCGGAGCCTGTGCTCCGCAACGGGAGAGGCCACAACAGTGAGAGGCCCGCGTACCACACACAAAAAAAAAAACAAACAAGAAACAATACTCTCTGGGGATCTCCCTCCTCCCATTCCCGCAAACATCCCCATACGAGTCATCTTTAAGATAGAATGAAGTTAGTACCCTCTTCTGGCCGCTGAGCCTGCGCGTCCGGAGCCTGTGCTCCGCAACTGGAGAGGCCGCAACAGTGAGAGGCCCGCGTACCGCAAAAAAAAAAAAAAAGAAAAGAAAAGAAAAGAAAAGAAACACTCTCTGGGGAGAGTATCTCCCATTCCCGCAAACATCCCCATACGAGTCATCTTTAAGCTAGAATGAAGTTAGTACCTCCTTCTGCTTGAATGGTATGGATGCCGATCTTCAATTGTAGATACCATTGAGAAGCATGTATAAATTCCAAGGCAACATGATAAGGATGGAAGGTCAGAAACTCTGATGGGAGCTTTAGCCAATTGCGGAAATACCTAAAAGATAGCCTGGCTTGCAGATTCCCAGACTCAAAGGTACCATTCAAGGAAAGAAGATGACATATAACTTCCCTTGGAACTTCCAACCAGTGGACCTAGACATACCCTGGAGCGCCAGACAGAATAAGCTTAATCCCACCCCTAAACAACAAACCCTTTCAGCTATTTTACGGCGGCTATCAAAGTCCCTTTCACTTTTTTGAACTAAAAAGAAACTACACAAAGGAAAAAAGGCAGAGTTACATATTTTCAAACTCAGACCCCTGCTAGCTTTTCTTCTTTTTTTCTCTAGGCATGGGGTAATAGACATCAACTCCAGGAGAGAGATGAAGTAACAGAATTTTCTCTGTCCCACAGAAATGGGGAACTGTAACCTTCTGAGTCCTGGGCACTGCAATTAAAACTGGATGATGCTGGAGGATGCCAGTTTTTGCTAGACAATAAGAGTGAGGGAGACAGAAAAAGAGTGCCCCCAGGAAGGAGTGGGGTGGCGATGAGGGAGGGAGAGAGGAGAGTGCCAAGAGTGCTGTGTGATCAGGTGAACGTACAGTCCCCGTGAAAACGGATCTACAATGAGTCGAGATGCCCATGGACCAAATGATCTACATTTAGAGTCCAGATGCCCATGGACTCTAAATCATCAAGGTATTTTTTGGTGTTCTGGAACTTCATGCCTCTTTTCCTAGAAATTATCACATCTTAAAGTTTACCCCATTTTTTAAAGCAGAAGCCATGGATAGCATGTGGTAAGTAACTGTGGTAAACTAGGTTTCATAAATGACATAGTGCACTTGATGCTGAAAGGAAAAGGGAAGCTCATTCATTCCTCCAAATCCTGAGTGAAGTAACATAGAGTGAGAGAGATGATTCCGTACAGAAACCAGAGCAACGTGAAAAGGTGAACTTTTTCCAGTCAGGTGACAGTTGACTGGCAAGACCAGTTTAGAGGGGAAAAAAGAATGACTATTTAACCCAGCCACTAAGCGGATGCCTTCTGGTTAATATTTAATGTATTACCTGTAGTATTCACTACGTTGATTAGAAATGAAACAATATACATTGTTTTAAACAATCAGCGTGTTGATGTGCTGCCATGTACCAGCCTACTGACTTCATATATCAGTTGTATCAGCATTCAGGCTAAGCTGCTATAACAAAGGGACCCCAAACTACAGTGGCTTAAAAGGAGAGAAGTAAGTCTCTTTCTAATGTAACATCCAGAACGGAGCAGGCAATCCCAGGCAGGTAGGTGGCTCTGATCTGCAAGGTCATCCAGGGTTCCAGATCCCTCCTAGCTTCTTGCTCTGCCATTTCTTAGGGCGTTGTTCTCATCAGTATAGTCAGAGCTGACTCACTACCATCAATCTACTTTCCTGCCCATAGGAAGGGGGAAAAGAAGAAACGGTGAACAGGTAGCTTCCTTTTCTAAACTGCAGATACTTTAAACATAGTTCTGCTCACATTCCATGAGACAGAACCCCAATGGCAGGGCCATATCTAACTCCAAGGGAGGCCGGAAATGTAACCTATTACTGGATGACCATACGCTTAGCCAAAGTTCAAGTCCTTTATTAAAAGGAGAAAGGAGAGGAATAGATATTGGGGAGCGATTTGCAGTCTCTGCCATTTTACCTCATTTAGCCCTTTCAACACTCCTATACCAGACTTTTTTAATGAGCAACACATCTGAGGCTGTCAGCAATTTGCCGAAGCACCACTGCAGGAAGTTGCAGAGATGGAACTCAAACTCAAGTCCATCTGTCTCAAAACCCATCTTCATACTACTATACCATGCACCATGCACCCAATCAATCTTACTCCAACAGAAAAGGCACGTGGTAAAGAATAAAACTTGTGCCACATGGTCTTTTTCTTAAAGCCAGTGCCTTTTCAGAAAATAACAACACCAACAGAAAGATTTTCATAAGGAAAAGACTATCAGAAACTCCTTTTTCGAAAGTAAAAAGTTGAGGGGAGAGGAAAATTGAAAGGAATTTATTAAAATACCACTATAAACGACACTTGAAAGAATGGATTTTTTTTCTTACCTCTCTAAGGCAATCTATTTGGGTGGTGTTGACCCTGAATTGTACTGATAAGAATAAAAGGGCTCATACGGAACAACTTTCTTATTATTGAATATACACCATAAGCTGCTGCAGGACAATGTAAAACAGCAATGGTCCTGTTTGGTGCCGTTGGTGTATGTACACACACACACACACACACACACACACACACGCACACACATCTTTATAAAATAGCATCACTGCATCCTACTAATCTTCAATTCCTAAACACCTGAATGGATCTATGTCATGAGATAAATGCTCGTAGAATAAAAAGTGACCACCCTGCACATTCATTACATTTGCATAAGCATTTTCGAGAAAGGAAGGCTCTGCTTGGGGTAGGGGTTTTCCCCCTTCCTTGCCCTCAAGTCAAGAGATATATGTTAGAGTCTACAGCTAGCTCCCTGGCAAATCTCCGTTCTTTTCAACCTGACAGACTGTTTGTCAGTTAAACTCCCCTTGTCATGTATCCCCACCACTGCCAACTCATGCACGGAGACCTTCACTTTTACTGCTACTACTTGCACCCTCTGCAACCTTTGTCATTGATCACTGATCCGATCCAGTGCCCACATGTTCTTCAAGTGCCTACACAAGTAATGAGGTACTTGTGGTGTAAAATTAAACTGTCAACTGTCAGCGATTGATAACCACAGTGAGAGCTGACCTAGAACACCTGCACCAGTGGCCAAGACAGGTGTGACATGTTTGATCGCTGAGGCCTGCTAGTCAGTCTGACCCAGTGTTGTCCCTTCATGGACTTGCCTTGCATTTCAGCCCCCCCACCCACCCAACCGGCTTCCCTGTGTCCCACAGTGGGCATCCCCAGGTGGCGGAAACCACTGTCACAGCCCGTTGGGGCAGCTTGGTCCAAGCGGCCATGAGAGAGCAGGTCTCGAGTCAGCAGGTTGGTGTGAAGGGAATCTGGCTTCGAGGTTTTCAAAGGCGGCTTCTGGAGTCAGCCTGGAGTTTTTTCTCCCACATCCCCCCAGTTTCCCTCTGAAAGCAGGTCTTGGTGACAGGCTTCACACACACACCCCATCCTCCCTCGACTGGACTTCCCAGGCGTGTGCCAGTGCCTGACAGCAGGGCCTTCCCTTCAGGGCAGGCCCACGGCAGTCATTTATTCAGAGTCTGGTGGAAGGATGACACAGCCCTAATGGAACTGCCTTATGGCTCTGAGCATTTGCTTGAAGGCATTTAAGTTGAACTGGCTCACATTCTACTAAAGCACCTTAAATGCAGCCTCTTCCTACTCCTATGTAAGTGAATAACCAGCACAAAGAAAAAAACCACGTTCTGCCCTGACTGTATTGTTTTTAGCCAGTGCTGTGGCGCAACATTTAAACAAAATTTTCCTAAGTTTTTATTATTTAAATGTGAGAGATGGGCTTTTTTTTAACCTTAAGCAAAAATGCACTTAAATACCTAAAACATCCTTTGTGAAAACTCTGAAAAGTGTGATGGGATTCCCATCCCATTCCACCAGCCCACCCCCACCAAAGAGTTGCACTATATTAAGTTCATGTGATGAGAAGATAAAAATCTATTAACTTTCTGCTGACCTTATCGACACAGGAATCTCTACAGACATTACAAAAGCCATATCTCTTCTGACTTCTACATCCAGAACCTCATGCTCCAAAGTCCCAAACCAAATGTAAAATCTTCATGATGAGTGAAACCCTGACACCAATTCAGATTCCGGGCTTGCTGGCTTGCAGTCGATGGAGGCTCCTCTGGGGCACAGAGGCTGGCCTTTACTTTGCATTTGACTTGAGGAGCTTTTTTTTGCCATATGCTACTGGGGACTCTGAATCAAAACTATTTCACGAGGACCATATGTTACGAGAAACTCATGATGGAAAATGAACGACAAGAAGTTGCCCCATATCACTGGGTGATGTATTACAAACATAATTAAATCTGAGTAATGTGCAGTGTTATTTCAGTTAATCATTTCTTTTTTCAATGTAAGCAAGGAAAACATAGCCCAATTTCCAAATGACATACCAAAGCCCAGATAAGCTAAAAGCAAATTGGTGGGAAAGGAATAAAACCAGAGCCGTACAGCATTGTTTAAGCTTCTGTAAAAGGTCTTGGTATATTTGAGATGTGGTGATAGGAAGGTGACACGAGAGACCATGTCAATAAGCGGTTTCAAACTCTACTCATTTTCCTTTCAAATCAGCAATGAATTCAGACCAGCTCCCTCTCACAAAGAAGCAGCAAGTCAAAAGACCACTTGTGCATTGGTTGTTTGGAATTCGAGAGCATGTTTCCCCATAGAAATTTCATTATCAGTAGCTGTTAGGTGCCCAGGCTCGCTCACGAAGACCTATTTAACCCAACTGTTTCTGAAATTTGGTATTTCTACTCTACCTTTATGGCACTGCTTAGAGGGGAGGATAGAGAATTATTCAATTCAACTCAATTTATTTATTTGGTCCCTACTATGTTTTCCCAGAATGTACTGATGACTGCATCTCCCCAAAGGATATCCCAATTTTGTCTCTTCCCACATAAAGAAATCACTTTCTATTCTGAACCCTCAGAACATTTTATCCATACTCTCTTAATCACTTCCTACCGGAACTGAGCTAATTACTGCTAACTAATTTTTTATTTCCCACATCCAAGCCCTGAATTTGGCAGACTCTCAGTTCATATATGGGAATGGATGATTGAGTAAATAAAGGAATACAATCTTCTGGGGTGGCCAGATATATTTTTTCTCCATCAGTGGCACTGAGAATCATGGGACTTGGCTGAAGAAGAGAGGGAGAGAATAAAATAATGATGTTGACGATGATGAGGATTTTAACAGCAAATAATATTTACTGTGTGTCTTCCTATAGGACATGCACCAGCCTAAGAACTTGACAAGTCTTGATTAATTTACTCCTCACAACAACTCTGTGTGGTAGATAATATGTATATCCCCATTTTACAGATGGGGATACTGCACACAGAGCCAGGAAGCAATCTTCCCAAGTTCATACCAATAGTGTAATACTGATAGAGATTTCTGAATACCAGAGTGTATTTGCTAGGTACATGTGCGTTAGTGGGAACATCTTCCTATATTCCTCCATAATCTGGAGTTTCTCTCTGCCTTTCTGATCTGCATTAGAGAAGGAACATCTCAGGTAAAATACTCCACTTCAGGGCTTCCCTGGCGGCGCAGTGGTTGAGAATCTGCCTGCTAATGCAGGGGACACACGTTCAAGCCCTGGTCTGGGAAGATCCCACCTGCCGCGGAGCAACTAGGCCCGTGAGCCACAACTACTTAGCCTGCGCGTCTGGAGCCTGTGCTCCGCAACAAGAGGCTGCGATAGTGAGAGGCCCGTGCACCGCAGTGAAGAGTGGCCTCCGCCTGCCACAACTAGAGAAAGCCCTCGCACAGAAACGAAGATGCAACACAGCAAAAATAAATAAATTAATTAATAAACTCCTACCCCCAACATCTTCTTTAAAAAAAAAAAAATACTCCACTTCAGTTCTCATTCATGAACCTGAACATAAGCTCTGTGAGAGCAAGGACCTTGTCAGTCTTATTCACAGTACCCCCGGCCTCTAGACCAACAGGTGTGCAACAGATGTTTGCTGGATGAATGAGTCTGTTTGGGGTGATGGTAGGGCTAAAGATGGGACTCTGGACTCAGGTTCCCTCTGCAAGTTCCTTGATTTACTAGTCCTATGGGGAAAGCATTCCAAACTTGCACAGTGATAAGAATCACCTGTGGTAATTGATAAACACCTCCTCTCCCTGGAGATTCTGAGTCAGTGGCCAGAGGTGAGGCCCAGGAATCTGTTTTTGTTGATGTGATGCTGCTGAGGTTTGAGACACGCTTCAGGTGGTTCTGAGCTTGGGAACCCCTCCCCACAGGGTATGCCTCTGGCTCTTGGGACACCCCCTCCATGGCAGTTACAGACATTTGCAAATTCTCTCAGAGTGACAAGCACGATCTCTGGCCACTGCCACCATTTCTTCTAGAAAACCTGTGTATTATGCTGGACTGCAATACAGAATGGGGCCTTGCACTTCTGCCTCAGCTGACTTCTCTACAGGGTTCTGCAGATCTCAACCAGGCCTAGGAAAGCTTCCATTCACACATTTTTTCCCCGACTCCTGCCCTTTCCAAGCATGCATCAATATCTGCTGAATGAATGAATGACTGAGCAAATTCCAATGGGGGCAAAACAAGCAAGCCAGCCAGTTGTAAAGAATGGGAGTGTTTCATAAACCTCTCTTTGGTGTTGCACGTATTTTTAGCATATAAAAACAAACAATGACAAACTAATACGTTAACACATCCTGTTTCTATTGCTTTCCTTCTGACTTAAAGAACATTCTTATAACAGCTAACCATCTCTGGGCCTCAGAATCATTATTTACCTTTTAAAAAATATTTTATTTTCCTGAGTTATAATGGGATATATTGTGACTTCAGGATCTAAAAGATTAACTTAGCCTTGCAGTTATTGCTCTCTTTCTTTTTCTCATTCTTATTCTCCCCTCTTCCTCCAATCCAACAATCTATGCCCAGAAATCAGTCAAGAACTTTGATTTTGGTTGGGATAAACGGCAAATATCTAAAGATGGTAACTGTCTATAATTCTCCTAGAGTCTAAACTTTGGCACTATTGAAATTTTGAGCAAGATAATTCTTTGTTGTGGCTGGCTGTCCTGTGTGTTGTAGAATGTTGAGCAGCATCCCTGGCTCCACCCACTAGATGCCAATAGCAACCCCACCCTCTAGTTATGACAATCAAAAATGTCCCCAGGTGTTTCCAAAATGTCCCAAGGGAATCACAATTGCCCCCTAGTTGAGAACCACTAATCTAGAATGATTTTTTAAAACAATGTATTTTTAACTGATAGATTAGTCAATATTTGGTACTATGTACAAAGATATATTAACCCATAAAGTTGCTAGAACATCGAACAAAATTATAAACATAATTTTCAAAGAAACTTGATTAAAAAGGGTCATGACTACCCTTTTAGGCATGAGGTTTATTGGACACCAGGAAGAAGCCGAAATGGAATTTGACATAGCTGAGATTTTACCAAAAAAATTCAGTTGGGGGAAGAGCAGGAAAACTAACTAAATGTCTCACTTTTGGCAAAAACATCCAAAGTATAATGCACTTTGCCCCTGGGTTTTTTGTAACTTAACGGTAGTTTTAATCTGTATGTTCCCAGTTTCTATAATCCAAAAATCATCAAAATGCTGTTTTATAAGAGTATCTCCTAAGCTTTGATGTCCAAGAAGCCTGGGGACCCTTTTTTATGTGCTTGTTTTCTTTTGAACCAGGAAATTGTGTTTTGCCAAGAGCAAATGGAACTTGAGCCTCAAAAGATTAGAGTTCTGTTTGAAATGTAGTACCCACAACTTCTCCACCAGTTTACAACTTGACAAAATACATGCTCTCACCTTCCCTCAGACCAAGTCTCTCCTGGTTCTATTTTAAATAACAGTTAGCAAAATCCTAAATGCCTAAGGATTAGAGAAAAAGAGTTACAAGGCCAAAAAGAAATTCTGACACAACACCCTTCTGGGTTGGATTCATGATCAAAATGCTATCCAAGGTAAGAGAAGATGAGAGAAGTGAAAGGGGAAGAAGAGAGAGAAAGGGGGAGAAAGAACTCAACTAAGTAACAAGTTCTTTGACTCTCCCCAGGACCAAATCCAGCAAGCAAGACATTACATCAAAGTTAAATTGTTTACATATTAGATGACCTGTCCATTTTTTTCCTTACCATTGATTTCCACAGTACAAAAATATTATTTCAGTGGCAAGGATGTAAACCTTATTCATAACAGGATTTCAACCACATCCTGAGAACGAAGCATCTCTTCAGATAGTGTGCCCTCATTTATATTGAAGTCATGCTGGTTTTATTTGTCAGTGTTTGTTGAGGGGGTCACAATATCAGGAAGCAGGAGATGGCTCATCAAAGCGTCTCTGCAAGCCCCTACTACTCATCAATTAGACAGTACCTTGTTTTTAACATCAGGACGGAAATGCATCTCCTATGACCCATTGTTAGAAGCTTCCTTCTGTCTTCAAGTTTTTTGGAAGGAGCACTCAGGACTCGACTTCTTTTTTCCAATAGGTAATTGTCACTAATTAATGCTCCAGTTGCATTCAAGAATGTGGACCTGTGACCCTCAGTAATCTGGGCCTGTATCTCTGGCCTTGGAGCAAGGACACTGTAGTCTCCGGACACTACCCACGGGGCCAGGTCACGGACACAAGGCTTCCCGCTGAGTTCCTGAGCTGGCCCCACTCTGCTTCAAAGCCTGTGAGTTCAGTGGGCAGGCTGACTTCAAGGACAATGTGGCATCTGGCCAGTGACTGCTGTCTGAGGTGAGGAGGTCTCTTCTCTGAAGGTATAGAGAGATTTTTACAGAAGCCCAGGTCTCTAGTTGTATTCATTCCACATCCATTCACTGGGCTCCTGCTCTGTGCCAGGCTTTCTCCCAGGCACTGAGGAAAAATGAATAAAACAGAGTATCTGGTGGCAAGGAACTAGGATCAAGCTCAGCCCCTTATTAAAATATTCTTCTAAGTATAACTAGACTAGTTGGTCTTAGTTTCTTTTTCAGATCTAATGAGATAAGAAAATGGTGCTTGTGATTTTCTTACTTATAAAAACTGATGAACCTATATATCCATTAATTCATCTCATTCCTCCATAAGATTCTTCATCTACTTTCCCTTCTCTTCCCATCCTTCCCTTCCCTTAATTTCAACCTCTCTCTCTCTCTCTCTCTCTCTCTCTCTCTCTCTCTCTCTCACACACACACACACACACACACACAAACTAAAGCATAGGAATTTCTGATGAACATATATTCACCATGACTTCAGGAGACAAAAATATATATATATATATAATATATATACACACATATATAAAATTTTATATCTGTATCTATATGTATATATATATACACACTCCCATAACCCTCAATGGAGCACTAGATTATAGAGGATGCCCTCCCAATATTCCTCTTTCACTTAAAGAGAGTGTTATGTTTCCTCTAGTAGTAAATCTTTCTCCAGAATCAAGGCTAAGAACTACCCTTGTGCATAAGCACCACTGGATTCATTTCAAATCAATAAGAGCAATATGAACAGATGTCCAACATTAAAAAAAGAAAAAGGAAACTCTAAACCTCAAAATAGATAAACAAAAGGCTTGGTGCTTATTTTGTAAAACAGTCTTCACGTTACCAATATTGGATTCCTTTCGAGAACTCCTTCCCATGTTTCTTTCAAATGTTTATAGCAGTTTGATTTCCACATTTCAAGAACATATCACTGCTTGAGAAGTAAGGGACAAACATGTATTTTGTAATCATGCAGCCCTAAATGATAGAAACAAATCTGCCAGCTAATGAGCAGTGTGCCTTTCACAATTCTTTTTGGCTTGTACCAATGTGTGCAACCACTTTGGAAAGACACCACCGCTCAGTGCCTGGAAAGACCCAAGAGCTGGGCTGCCAAGTTCATATCTTTCTCCTCCCATGATGTGGCAAGTTATTCAACCTCTCTGTGCCTCAGTCTTCTTATCTGCAAAATGGTGGGTTTAATAACCATATATTGGATGAGTTCACATCTCTCAAAGTTTCTGACCCATAGTGTAAGCACTGTACAAGCCTAAAGAACCATATACATGTTTATAAAACACACTGGCTTGCACAAATATCCAACCCTCTATTTAACCAAAGGAAAGTCAGGCTAGAGATATATTAGGAATATAAGTTGTTACCTTGGCTTAACTTTCTCAGTATGCCCTTTATCACCATGTTCAGGTCTCCCCTAGCCAGCTATAAAGTTAACACAAGAACCTGTCATTCATTCATCACAGTATCCCCCCATTTGGCCCAGGATAGTGCTCTATACATAGGAGACCCATAATAATATGAGCTGGATGAACAAACACATGATTTTGATTCTTCATTTCGAGGCTGAATTAAAAGTTATTTCTACTAACATTTTTACCACAAGTACTATTGAGATTCCTTATATACTAGTGGTAAAATGTTTCCTTATTAATTTGCTTGAGAAATGTATAATGAACTCAGTACGCCTTGTTCAGCTTTTTCTACTTGCTAAAATATAAGTAAACACCCATAAAATCACCCCCGCACACACATATACCTGCCAATGATCCATAGAGATGGACCACTTCACACCATTATGTTCATAATTCAGTTCTTTCTGGAAATCCTAACTTCAGGGAACATAATTTGGTGGCCAGGAGATATTCCACTGTCATCTTAAAAGATGTTAGTTTTTTGGGTTTTGGTGTTTGTTTGGGGTTTTTTTTCAATTGCAACTCAAACAATGAATCCTCCAAAGTTGGTTACATTCGCTCTACAAAAGTGCTGAGTTAATCTTTGTTCTTTAAAGTAAATACAAGCATTTCTTGGACAAGATACCATCAACTTTAATTTTATTTTTCTCACATAAACGTTAATCTAGAACTAAACAGATAATTTCCTTCTGTCACACGGCAATTCCACTGTGATGGAACAAAGTGTTATCTTAAGTTTCACAGAGCAATTGTTCAATAATTCCTGTTGGTGGCTCCTTTCCAAATCTTCTAGAATGGCCCAGCCTCCCAGTCCTTGAAGCTGGGGGGCGTGGGGGGCGGGTGTGAGTGTCAGTCAAGAGCTCAGGTTCTCCCCCAAGACCAGCTCCTGCTCGTGAGGTCGACACCCGAAGCCTGCTGTCTGTTTGATGACAATTGCTAAGAAATCTCTAAACCTTGAAAATATACAAACGGAGTTGGAGGCAGCAAGAAAAGCTCCATGTCCTCCTTGTTTGGTAAATTAAATTATTAGGAAGTTTGGAGAAGGAGAGACACGGGGCTTAGAGAAAGAAATTCATCCCCTGAAGCTGAAAAGCAGCACCAACACCAGTCCCGTCTAGAGTTCAAAGAGCTCTGCCTCAACACAAGAAAATATTGTTCCAACCTATACAACCTAACCCCTGCTAAAAAAAAAAAAAAAAAAAAAAATTCTTTACAAAGCCATCCTTTAGAATCAGGCTAACTAATCTTTTTAGGTAGACTGCCCAAAGAAGGAGGAAAACTCTGATACATGTTTTTCCATCAACTTCATCATACAAGATGAAATAAGTTTGTTGAACCTCAGATGCACAGAGCCTTGAGCCTATTTGGGATACCAAATCTGCTTAAGACACTATTCAGTGAAATTTAAGAATTAAAATGAGTACAGAATTGCTTAATAATCAAGTCTCTATTCTCCAACTCCTGATAAGGCTTGAAGGCCAGTCATCCAACAGAAAGTAGGGTTAGGTCCCTATTTTAATTTTATTTTCTTCCCCCTCCCCCAACACTAGTAGCAATTTGTCAAACTCAATACATTTTTTGAAGATGTGGGCATGGCTTTTCCCTCCCTCACAAAAAAGTCCAGAAAATCCAGATTTTTTCAATTAAAAGGCAAAGACAAATAGGGAAAATGTCAACAGAGGCAAGACCATGGGTAATTTTTTATGTATTTCTGTATTTTTTATAATCTTTATGATGAAAATCAATTGTTTGCATAATGAGTATAGGTGTTTGTATGTGAGGCTGTGAACAGGGTGAGGTTTGTCTTCTTGGTCTAACTTCACTGTTTACATAAATCACCTGTGCATCTTGTTAAAAATTCAGGTTCTAATTCAGTAAGTGTGGAGTGGGCCTAGCAGTGTGCATTTCTAGCAGACCCCCAAGTGATGCTACACTTTGAGTAGCAAGATTGTGGGTTCATCGGATTAAAAGCTACCCCTGGTGCCTTCTCTCCTGCCATGACAAATGAGGTTAATAAACTTGACCCCAAAATTTCAGAGGCAACAACCAAAGACGGAACGCCAAAAAACTGAAATGGCTTATAGATTACCACTGATTTTCCTCTTCTTCGAAGAGCTTTGGTTTGTTAACCAAAACCAGAATGTAGTGGCTAGTGGGAGGAACAGGACTATGAAAGGAACGGATTCATACGCATTATGGTTCTAGCCTAAGAATGGGCAGCCCACCTGACAAAGTCTAGGCTGGCCATTTAGAATCATGTGGAGGGTTTAAGCCCTGAAAGGCTGAACCTTGCCTGGTCCCGGAACACTTCTTGGAACAACTCTCTCCTTTCTCTGGTCTAAGGTGGTGGCTTTTCACTCTCCCAGCCTTGCTCCTTGCCCCTCAGCCCCCTTGCCCTGAGCTCTTTCCCAGCTCTCTCCTCCAAAATGTTCCTCGTCCCATGGCTCCAGGCTTTTCTTCTGCACTTCCTAAAGCTCCGTCTCCTGTTCAGTGCCATCAAAATGAGAAAACGATTTCATATCTATCGTCTCGTTTAGTTGTTACAGTACGCCTGTGGCAGATTATTAATCCCATTTTAGAAATGAAGAAATTTCAACATAGAAACAATAAGAGACTTGTCTAAAAGGGCCCAACACATAGGTGACAAGACCAGTCTGAACTACACACACACACACACACACACACACACACACACTTCCCGATATCTTGTTTGCCCTTCAGGTCTGGGCTAAAGCAGCCCTTCCTCAGGTACAGAGGACAGTGTGGACACAGGGGTGTGTTGAAGATCTGCAGGTGAGCCTGTATGACCTTAAAAGAACCTGAGGGGAAAAGGGGCAAGAAAGGAGACTGAAGAGGACGTGGGGAGCCCTCCTCAGGGTGCGGCATGGTCTCAGCACCACACTGATGTGCATCATCTCAGCATCTAACAGGAAAACAGAGTCCCTGAAGACATTTGGGCATCAATCTGCATGAAGACGATTGTGGAGAGCAGGAGTGAGTGGCACCAGAAGTAGAGACCAAGAGAGCCAGGAGACCGGATCATATTTCAGCGCTGCCCATTCTCCTTCCATATAATTTGTCAACCTTAACCAGTCACTACTTCAGTTCACTGTATCAACAATAGAAAGGACAAAATCCAGCGGGTAGCACTAGGTTGTTAAACAACAACTAAGTGAACTACAGCCTGGCTTCTACCCACTGAAATGTAATTGACCTAAAAACATCAAAGTAATTCTGGTTTAGTAATATTACTTTACAGTTTGCTTCCCCACTGCATGTGAGACATATAGTATAAATCAATTAGATATTTGTTCAGTAATGACAAATAAATGAGCATTTCTCACAGAAGATAACGAACTCTAACACAGACCATACAGTGGGCTCAAGTATTTTAGTTAAAAGCCACTGTCCCCTCAGAGGAAGGACGGTTGTTTCTTCTACTTAATAGCAGCATTTTGTTAAAGCTGATAATCTCTCACCAAACATTAAAAAAAAAATGAAGAAAAGGAGGTCCGCTTTTTCTCTAGTTAAGAGAATCAGCTATAAAAGCCAAACCAGATCTGAGCCAATAAGAGCTCCCAGCCTGCAAAATATGGTGGAATGTTCACAGTTAATTTTGCTGCCATTTGTGGCTGAATTTATTGTGGTTTAGAAAAAGTAAATTGCGAGGCTAACACAGCCCTGGTTCAGGAGTCCACCAGCGGCGGTGCATCCCCAGTCAGACTGGATATTTAGTGCCTCCGTGCTGAGAAGGCTGAGGAGAGAGCCAGGGGAGGGATTACTGCTCCATGCTGCCCATAAATCACCCGAGCACTTCACACAGCCCCACATCTCACAAATAAGGCTAGGCTGGCAACGTGTCACTGCTACACAAAAGGAAGGAGAGACCTGGATGTCTTTGGCCCGCCTGGTCCTTGCCCTACGTGCTCATAAAACAGGAAGCATCTCAAGGTTTGCTGCCACACCTTTTCCCTCACCTTCCTGCTCTCACTTTGCCTGGGGAGGAGACTAAGCGTCAGGAATCTAGTGGTTTTAGCCAAGGCAGGTCACCACCAACCCCTAATGCCAAAGTCACTTCTCACTTGTTCACTTAGGCAACACAGGCCTCACCCTTGGTGACTGACCTTCCCCCCAACCAAAGACAATAAATCAAGGGGACCCTCCACCCTCAGGTGTCTAGTGGCTGCCAAACAAACATCTGGACAGCCCTAGTCACTTCTTCCTGCACAAGAATTTTCAGAATATGAAAATCAGGGTTTTTTAATTGTTTATAAAAACGAACTGGCTTACTTTTTTATAACCTGCATAAACATCTAGGAGGTGCTAGTCATAAATGTACAGAGGATAAGAACCATTGGACCCAAAGGCTAAAGTGAAAAACATCACCCTGGTATCCCCCGCAGCGGAACCAGCCCTTCATGTTCTAAGACAGTCATCAACATAATTCCTGAAAACAATAGCGGCTTCTTGTTTAAAATGGAACTGCACCTGCTAGAATAACGTGTCAACAAACAATTGCTTTGTTTTTCATATTAGCCATCCAAGCTGAAGCAATGGGACTTCCTGAAGTGAATACTGGAAGACTTATTCTTAGAAGGGGACAGAATTCTCATTTCAACACAAGGCTCAGAGGGGCCAAATGATGGTCATCTTCCTTCCTTCTTTTGTACTCCTCGGTGTTCATCTTATTTGGTTTTCAACAGGTTTGTTTCCATTGCAACCCTCTAGCTTCCAATGCCCACAGTGCCATATTTGGCAAGTACACTCATTTCTGCTTCCTATCTGTGAATGATGAAGGGCTTTAATTGCTGTTCCACCATTTCAAACAGTTCTCAGAAGATTGCCCTCATCTGTTGAAAGACTTGGGATTAAAGCCTGATGAAAAATTCTTTGCCAAATGTTCAATCATTGCTAAATCATTCTGCTCTTTCAATTTCGCAGTCCAATTATGATGTCTGCTTTCAGCTTTTCTATCGCCATTTGATGCTTGTCTGTTGATCGAGTTGGGACACTTTTAAAAGGAATTATTTTGGTAGAATAAGGTGCTTGGTTGTGATTAAGTGTTTTAAGTGACTCAGCCAAGGTTGTCTCCATGGGCTCAGGAAATAACCACAGCCAAAACACCCTAGTTGGGGGGCAATATGAAAGGCGGAGAACACCTATTATTACCTTTATCAAGGCATAGCCAGACACCAGGCTCATGGGAGCAAGCAATGTTTCCGGCCTCCTTCACCATAGATCCTAATGCAGCCCGGGCCAGTGACAAGTACTTAACAAGGACTTGAGATCTAGTTTGTTTTGTGTGTGTGTCTTTGTTTTCTCTTCTATAGAATGGAAGGAGATAGAAGGCTAAATACAATGATTTTACACCATCTTGAAAATGAGAAAGTAACATGAAAAATAAAGCCTAGTATAGGAGAAAGGGTTCGGAGCTTAAAGTCTACATTCAAAGAGCTGTGTGATCTTGGGAAAGTCACTTCGCCTCTCTGAGCCTCAAGTTCCAAATCAATGAACAGTTGCTGTGAGCTAGCTGCTTTCAAAATTCCTTTCAGCTTAGAAAGCCTAGGATTTCTACTCTAAAGATCCAGCCTTGTAAAGGAATTAAAATAAAGTAGTCCAGCATATCAGGTAGTATGGAAGAATTTTTGTATTAATTTGAAACTTTGCTCCATTTGACATTTCTTAACTTCTTAATTTACGTTAAGTTCTCAGTACTTCAGTTTCCTAATCTATAAAGTGGGCATATTAATAGCATCTACTCCATTGAATTGTTGTGAGAACTAAGTGTATTAATACATGTAAGCTCGTAGAACAATTCCTGGCATGCAGGAAGTACTCCATAAATGTTAGCCATCAGAAATCACAATAGTAGTAGTTGTAGAATAGCTGTTTGATTCATTTGATTGTTTATAAATGTTTTTGAAAACTAAACAACCTTGAGAGGAGTTGTTTATTGTGTCCTCCTCAAATTGCTTATAAATAGGTGTCTAGAGCATCTGCAGTGCTAAAGCTTCTCTGTTACTGTCAAACACCACCATTACCTGCTGGCATTGACATATGAGGTAAGATTGACAAGAGATGGGACATTGGCCATCAAGTTTAAAAGCTAACAAGTTGAGCTTCAAGCACTCCAAACCTTTTTTCTCCATACTAAATATTTTGTGCTGTCACACAAATTCCAACAGATCCCCACCTCGCGCCACCCACCCCCCAAAAAAGGGCCTGCACAGCTTCTGCCAATAGTCAGTGCATTCTTAAAAGAAAGGGGTCGGACTAACCTAACTTCCAGGCCTAAGACTCTATGTATCTAAGACCCTGCTTACTTGTGGGCCATATGCTGAAAATAGATGTTACTTTCAGACTAAGCAAAAGCAGACAGCTGTGTGATTGATACTCTTTGAGCACCCACCCCCGTACCTCTCATAAAGCATATCCACTTGCACCTATGCGCAAAGATTATATCACCATATTCTGGAGACATTTTTGTCAGCATGAATAAGTTAGCTAAATGTCAGTGGGAGTTAGTTAATCTGATTACATGACTATTACCGTTCATTTATGGAGATCCTATTGTGTGCCTGGCACTGCGCTGGCTCCAGAGTTTCAAAGATAAGATCAAACTCTCATAAAACCAAGCCATACTCTTGCGGACTCTCAGACAGTATCACGGAGTGGTTAAGAGCATAGGCTCTGGGGTCAAACTGCCCGGGTCATGGTCCCTAGAAGGAAGAATGGCAGGTAATTCAAAAAAATTTTTTTCACTTCAGAATCTTTTCCCAATTCAGTTCTGCTTCCAGACGGAGATTATTTACTGAGCCAAAGACCCAATGAAAAGAGTAAGTCAGAACTCCTAAAATCCCGAACTCTTCTTTCACATATATTTGTGGCACAGAGAACCAGGAAGGGAGCTACATGAAGCATGGATCATTGAGGCCTGTCAAGTCACAAGGCAGTTTAGACACGAAGCCCCTTACCTGATGTCTTCATTACCAGGTGGCACGGTCAACAGAGTCCTGGTTAGCTGTTTGCATTCTCAACACCTGGTCATTCTAGATTGAACCTAGAAATCCATGTATAAATCCAGATGATGGTTTGTGCAAACAGACAAAAATAATATGGAAAATGTGTGATAGTTTCAATACCCCAAAACTGCACTTGTTTGTGTATTCTAATTCAATGTGCTCTCTTAACAAAATGATAATGCTTCACAATAACAGGATTAAGTATTACTGAAGAATGAGAACTTTCTAAACCTACATTTTCATTGAACAAGCAATTAATCAATTCTAGGGATTTGATGATTTACATAAAAATCAAATCCAGCAACAACCCACATTCTCATCCAATAGAAAATATAGATTAATGTTTGAACTGTGTGTTGAAATATTTTTATTGGAGGGTTTGTGGCTTGTATTTTCTAGATACGTATACATTGAATTAGGATGACTTGGGGCCATTTCCATTTATAAGTTCATAAAATGTAATTCTCCTCCACCTATCCTCCTTGCCTTTTAAAAAGTCATCTAGAAACACAACAAAATAAAACACAAACACCAATTTTTAGACAGAAAACATGCTGTGTCCCCTAAAACACAAATGGGCACACGCACACACGCAATTCCTCTGGCCTTTCCTTTAGTGTAACAAAAAGATTATTCCTTGACATATTTCCCACTCCTTTCTTCATGCCTTCTCGTTCCTTCCCCAAGCTGCTCACTCCACCACTGCCTTTAACTCCGATGACTCTTATTAAACACGACTACTTAATTACCATCAATCTATTATGCTATGTACTTCACCTCCACTGACACATCTGATCCCATTATGTGCCTGACCTTTAATGGTCATCAAATCAAAGTCATTCCGGTCAGTTCAGTCTGGGCTTGACACATGCCCAGGTCACAGAGATGAAGGCACAGGGGCCTAGCAGACCACGTCACCCTGCCCTTCACTTCACACCTTTGTCAATAGAATTTCACAACTGGGAAACTGCCAGCTCTCTGCCTGGCTTGAATAAAATGCCCCTCCTTTTACAGAAAGCTGAAATAAATAATTACACACATGCTGACCAGCACTGGCTTTTATATAATTGGTGCATCTCCACCAGTCTGACACGCTGCCCTCTTTGATATTTCTGTGGAAAAGCCTTTGGCTGGAAAGTAAAGACTGATGGGGCAGCCCTCTAGAAAATGCCATGCACTCCACACTGGCAGAGAGTCCCTGAAGGATCCTCCAAGAAAGAAAACTGAAGGACAACGTGAGTAGTGCCACAGCAATGCCACCAAAGGGGTGGCACCTTCCAGTGAAAGGTGAACTCATGGAAAAGTCTGGGTTCACAGACCTCTCTGCTACCCTCTGATAGGAGCAGCTGTTTGGGGCTGCTCTCCCTCAGAGCCATATGCTGAAAAACACTCCCACTCAACCTAATGAGGCAGCCATTTATAAAGCAGCCTCTTCCGGCTCTTGGGGCCTGGTCATTGTTACTCAGCCCTAAGCCTTCCCTGGTGGTAAACATGGCACTGTTTTCCCAGACCAAACACGGACCGTCCCGCGAGGTGGCCAGACACACTGTCTGGTGTGCACAAACATTTCGACTTTTGACTGGACGGCTCAACCTGCCAGTGTCTTCCCCTTGCTTTACTTTACTAATGTGTGTGTATTTTTACCAGCCCCTCTGGGAAAACGGCCCTGCTTTATGGCAACTTGTCCCTGACAAGGAATTTCTCATCAAGATTGAAATCTCTGACCATCCCCAAAGTGCCCAACCCTTCTGAGTTTCAGAGCTCAGCGTTGAGCAGGTTCATCCTTGAAAAGAACTCTGCCTTTTTAGGAAGCAGGATTGTAGTTTCTTTAGAGCGGTGATGAACAAAAGTCCACGCAGAGTCGCCAAAGGCAATTAAAAACACTTGGCGTGTACCGAATTAATAGCGGAGTTAATTCTTAGAAGAGTAATGTTTTACTTAGATCTTTTTTCTAATTTCTGGATTCTCTGTTTTCCTATTGAGTTCTCATTATCTTATTTTCTTCCTCACACCTCCTCCAGAAAATACTGATCTGAGATGATAAAATACATCTTCTATTTACTCACTCTCACTCTTTGCCAGGTTAAAGCTATTTTCACAACAGTTTTCTCTTTTTACCAGGCTCTTAAGCCTTACCTATTATATACTAAGTGTATTCATACTTAAAAGTCATAACTAGGGCCTCAAAAGCAACCCAACCCTCTAATTGTCTCAGGTATAGGGCTGAAGCAAGTTCAGTTCCCTGAAAAATATGAAGTTTCACTGTGTGAGAAATGGGAACACAAATAATAAATCAGAAGAAAAGACTTTGATCCCATTATCATCTTTCATCTGAAAGACTGAAATTCACAGTCTTTCCACAAATCACTTCACTTGCTATTAAATGTCCTCCGAAAGACTCTAAATGTCTTCTAAATTGAAGTTAATTGTTAAGAAGGATATGCTCAGGTGATCTATCATTAGACTCAGTGAAAATATTTGGCAACGCAAGCCTCATTTCATCTGAGAATCTCAAGCCAATTAACAAGCGATCAGAGGTTATTCCTGTACTAGGAGGGGTAATCAGAAGCTCAGAGCATAAGATAAATACCAACGTCCCATTTCAGAAAATTCAAACTGATTATTAAAAAAATTCCCCATCCAAAAATTAGCATATTAGAAAAAATAGCATAAGCTATTATTTGGTATGTAACAGCTAGTTATCAATTCTGTTTCCAAAATCTCATTTTATTCATAAGTTTATGTACATAAGTGATGATTACAAAGAGCAAAAATACTCCTAATTTTTTCCTGAGATTTTTTCTCCTTGGATCAAAATTAGTGTATCAGAAAGAATTCAGATAAGCCAGACACAGGACTGATACATTTATAAAATTCACTGTATCTTCTTGCCTTTTTTGTGTAGTTTATCCTCAAGCCCCAAACCTGAAGACCCATCTCTATTTTCATTGTTTATATTATATTAGAAAAATTTTCCTGGCACTGTGTATTTTCAGTATAAATTTCTCTATGTCTGCCTGGCATAAGCTGACTTTGCCCAGTTAAAAAGTTAATAATAATTGGGAGGGGTGGTAAGTGAATACCCTGTTGCTTTAACATGCATTCACCCTCAAGGTAGCTAATGGTGAGTTTGACAAGTCACAAAGTCTTAGAAACGATCACATGTATAAACTACACCTCTCCCTTGCACTCACCAAAACGGCCTTCACTGGTCCTGTTAGATCCCTGTGCTGAACTGCTCTGCAGTGAGACTTCCTGCCCAGGGCCAGCCCTCCACTCCAGCCTTCCTCTCCCTCTTCATCGTGATAGCAGCAATTTCAAGTTTTAAAGGATTAAACGGTTTTCCCTTTCCTTTACACATAAAACACACCTGGTTTCTAGGAACAGGCTTCAGAGTTGCATTTTTTGCCTGATTATGTCAGAAATGTTGAGGACTTCAGAGATTCTGTATGTCTATTCTCTGTCCCTTAACAATCCTATGTAAATTTTAAGATTTCTGGGACTTCCCTGGCAGTCCAGTGGTTAAGGCTCTGAGCTTCCACTGCAGGGGGCACAGGTTCAATCCCTGATCGGGGAACTAAGATCCCACATGCTGCGGGGTGCGGCCAAAAAAAAATTTTCTTTTAAAGATTTCTCTTTTTCCTCTTCCATCTTATCCTTGCTTCTCTCACTTCCAGTCTCCCAAAGAAGTTGAATTTTTCCCTTTCTCCGTTCTCAGTGTGTCTTCATAAACATCTTGACCTTGTGAGCACACAGACACACACACGCACACATCACAATGCTGTAGAAGGGTTATGTGACTGTCCAATGTGTCACTAAAATTGCTGATATCAGTCTGTATTTGCGTCACCTTAAAGGAGGGCCAATCAATTAACCCTTTTAAGTTCTGCTTATAAGGAGTTACGGCAGTCAAAAAAGTGATGCACAGGGCTTCCCTGGTGGCGCAGTGGTTGGGAGTCCGCCTGCCGATGCAGGGGACACGGGTTCGTGCCCCTATCCCGGAGGATCCCACATGCCGCGCAGCGGCTGGGCCCGCGAGCCATGGCCGCGGAGCCTGTGTGTCCGGAGCCTGTGCTCCGCAACGGGAGAGGCCACAGCAGTGAGAGGCCCGCGTACAGCAAAAAAAAAAAAAAAAAAAAAAAAAAAAAGTGATGCACAATCCTTTAACCAATACTAATGTGTTCTTGTGAAAGGATGCATTGACAGTTTTACGAGACTGGAGTCTAGTGAAAGCAGGTGTACACAGCCCCACAAAAATGGCACTGCACCATGAGGTCTGAATGGAGATGCGAAAGTCATTTCATATGGTTGGCATTTGCAGAATCTCCGAGAAGCGAGGCAAGAGTGGAAAGCGATCTGCTGCCAAGATACAAGTACAGCTATTAGCCTTCTCACTATTCACATGGCCACACCTGAAACTGATACGGAGTGACATCACCTAACAGCTTAATTAACGCTTTTCCACGCTGCATTACATACACATTGGCATGAGCCAGGCATAGGAAAAATACTTAGATGGAGTGGTACGTAAGTTGTAGTTTAATCAAGGATGGAAATGTTACTTTTTAAATAACATTTAAAATTTGTTCCTCACAGGTGAAAAAAATTCAAGCATTGCAATCTCAATCGAAGGTGGAATGTAATCGTGGGATCCTAATTATAGAAGATTCTAACAGCAACATTTTCAACTAAACTCTTAGAAGCAAACGAAATAATTCATGCTTCTTTTCTGGGCCACACCCTCCTCTTTATTTTTTGTTTCCTGCTGTATTTTAGACCAGCCTTTGTCCTTTCAAACATTAACTTGTGAGATAGACTAATGGCTCTCTCAATCACCCTTTACCATAAAGCACTTATAAACAAGGGCCATTAGAAAATCAGCAGAGAGGACAGGAATGAATTTACAGTTCTGTGAGGTGGTAGAGAAAGCCGTGATTTACATGTCAGACGTGAGCCATGCTGGGGTCAGATGGCAGGTGAGGGGCTGGCTTCTGGGATGCCCGTGCCACACAAAGTCGAGTCACAGGAGAGTTGCAGATGCACCAACTATCTTGCAAAAACTCAGGAAGCAGCTCTCCAAACCAAAGAGCACCCCCAGAGACAACCTTCAAGCCTTTAACCGGGGTCTCCACCAGGGGTGGGGTTGCCTGACACCTGCAGAACCTCGATGGGCCACCACTCCATCTCGGGGCCAGGAATTCCCAGCTTCCTGGTCCTCAGCTCCAATGGCTGGTTTTACACCTGCTGCGGGGAAAGCCTCAAAACATCTTAGCCACATTTGGAAGTAGCTCATTAAAGAGGTTCTAAATGCCTATTTTTAAAATATTTTTAGAACACTCAAGAGTTTTATAGCACAGGAGAGGCCTATAAAAGTAAAGTACTTTGCTAACAGTATATGGAAGGAAATTTTCAAATTAATTTTTAGTGCAAATTGTTGCTTCTAAGGGTTTTTTAATTTTTATAGTGTTAGAGGTTACACTCATCATTTTATTAAAAGACTCAATTGTATTTAACATTTATGGAGCACCTTTCCTTTGCAAGCCGCTTGGCTGAGGATTCAAGGTTGAATGAGAAGTGGACCTGAACAGGAAGCACACGGTGTGGTGAGACACAAACACACAGCTACCCATGTACACTGTCAAGGTACATACGAGGCAGCGATGCCCTTCAGGGGAGGAACCATGCATTCCCTGGCACAGTGGGAGTGCAGGGTTTGTGCTGTAAAGGCGATCTGGCAAGGTTTCAAAGAAGAGGTGGCGAGAGTTCTAGGCCTTAAAGGATGATTCAAAGTTCTCCAGAAAGGGCTCAGAGGGAGAAGTATTCCTGCTCCATGCTAGAGATACAGCTCATGCAAAGGCCCAGAGACTGGAAAGCACAGATGCCCTTGCAGACCAGAAGGTTGGCTGTTGGGCCCTGAGTGGAGAGATGCACAGCTATCATTGTTGGTCATTGCACTTTGATGAACATCTTACCGGGAGACAAAGCTTGGCTTATCAGCACACATCTCAAGGGTTATGCAGAAGCAGACTGGATTACCGTGGTGTTTTATTGGCCAAAGAACTCAAAGCATTTAATCCATAAAGAACACCATCCCCTCCCCCTCATTCTCTAGCTCCTGCTTGGAACTTTTTTTTTTTTTCTGGGAGTTTCTCTAGGTAATTGGAGGAGGAGGAAAAAGAAGGGGGCAAAAATTCCTTTACAAAAAACTGTGGTATATTGAAAATGTTAACAGGTAACAAATATATGCTCTTTGCATTTTAAAAATGTGTATATATATAAGATTTATATGTGTGCTAGAATCATCATGCCGTGTAGACCGCATGGTTTTGTAATGGCACATAAGTTCAAAGTTTTATAATGGGCTTTGTTCAAGCCTCCATATACCTCTGTTTCTGTATACATACACATTTGGAGAAAATCTCACAAGATTGAATTTAAGGCCCTGTATGAATGTAAAGCCATGAATGCACCTCAGTCCCGTGCCTCCACTCCCACCCAGTTCTTTGTAGCTGCTACTCAATGAACACTGAATAGGAAACTAATGACTGACAGCTCTCTCCCCAGCCAGGGGACTCTACTGTTGGAGCAGGTGTATCTTAGTCGAATATGTTTTTAAGGATAAAACTGGAAGGCCATGTGCGTACAAGAAGGTGCATGTAGGCAGCACCTTTGTGGAAAGCCCATCTCTCCTCCCAGGCCTCTTTTGCTAAGATTCCGAGCACATTGCCTCTGAAACTACTGAATGGCTGAGGACAAGCAAAGACCCTTGCTGCCAGTCACTCCACTTCCACCATTGCCACTAAGGCCCATTTCTTGGGCTTTGCTCCCTCTTCAATTCACTGCCCAGAGTGGAGTTAACGGGGACACGCTTCACCACCTCAGCCACTGGCGGGTGGTCTGTGCAGCACAGGCTGCCTGGCCATCCATCAAAGCAGGGCCTCCCAAGAGCAGCAGGAATGCCAGCTTCCCACCACCAGCCCACCTCGACTAGCCCTTCTCGGAGCCCTGCCAAGGAAGGGTCCCTGCCCCACTCTTCCACAGGCCATCCGGACAGGTCCCATCACGACTGGCAGATGGAGTGACAGAGGTTTGTGACACTCTCCAGACAGTGAAGAAGGAAACCTGCCTCCTTTCCACAGCAGGGAAAATACATGGCAACTTTCTGCCATGACCCCTGAGCCGTTTCCAAGTCATCAGCAACGACCGTGCCCCTAAGGGTAAGGGAGAGCCAAACGCTGGGACAATACGATCTCTGCTCAAAACACAAAACCTAGGGGTAAGACAGGAATAAAGAAAACAGACCTACTAGAGCATGGACTTGAGGATATGGGGGAGGGGGAAGGGTAAGCTGTGACAAAGTGAGAGAGTGGCATGGACATATATACACTACCAAACGTAAAATAGATAGCTAGTGGGAAGCAGCCGCATAGCACAGGGAGATCAGCTTGGTGCTTTGTGACCACCTAGAGGGGTGGGATAGGGAGGGTGGGAGGGAGGGAGACGCAAGAGGGAAGAGATTTGGGAACATATGTATATGTATAACTGATTCACTTTGTTATAAAGCAGAAACTAACACACCATTGTAAGGCAATTATACTCCAATAAAGATGTAAAAAAAAAAAAAACCACACAAAACACCTTGCGTAAGGCACAGGTGTGGGGAATTCTGGGGAAACAACAGGCTCAGGGGTCTGCTGGGACTCTGGAGCAGCTACCCTAGAAAGTCACCTGGGTTTGTCATGTGACCCGCGGGGACGATGCAGTCTGAGGCATTTTTCTCTTAATCCCCACAAGGTATGGGGAAGGAAAACCTACTCTTCTGAAAATTCCACCCCAAAATTCATCTGTACGCTGCAGAGGGATCTCAGGCTCGGACTCAAGGCCCTGGCTTCACATCCCAGCCTTGCCCCTTAAAGATCTTAAAGTGCTTTCCAGTACCTCCTTCACGGTCACCTGTATGTCACCTGGACTATAGTCACTGGTCCAATGGTTTTCTTCAAGCACTAGCTTCTGTCCCTTAACTTCATTTTAAAAGAACAATTTCAAATGGAAAACCAGTATCATCTGCTATGATACAGGAAATGGTATCAAGAATGAAAACTAAACAACGTTATTAAATTCTAGCTGAATTTTGTCACCCAACTAAGCCTCTTTATGTCACCCAACTAAGTCTTTATGCTGAATAGAGAAATTACCATGTGTTCATCTGCATTTGTTCTTGCAGTTGTTAGAAGGATTAAAAGAGAGCTTGAAAGGAAATGACTCTCATGTCTTGGTTCAAGGCTGTGGAGTCCTGAGCCTGTGAACCCCCCAAATCACCCCATTCTCCGTTCTGGCCTACACCCCACACTCCAGGAACCACCATGCGAAGGATAGGGAAGCACAAGGGTGGGTTTGTCTCTTGTAGCTTTGTTTGCCTCTTTCCCATCTCAGGGAGCATGACGGCACTTTGGCTCTTTCTTTACCACATACTTAGCACAAATCCCACAAGTTGCTTGAGTTCAGGGACTCTGTCTACACCAGCACCGGGCTTGCAAGGGGAGTGCTCAGCTTGTACAAGATCTTGTAAATGCCGGTGGCTCTCATCTTTTCTCACTTACTCCTTCCCTTTCACTTCCCTAGCAGTATTCCAGTGAGGCAGTATTCAGAATAAAGCTACGCAGAAACCTGTTAGAGATGGCATGATATCCGTTCATTTAGTTCAATGACACAATCCTCCACGCAAAATATTCCGTTCTCTCACCAGCCAGCTAGCATCCACGGATCAGGCAATACTTCTGAGAACAAATTACACGTATAGCTCCACTTCACAGATGGACTTGCTCAAAGTCCAAAGAGGTAACAAAAGTCAGCCAAGATCACATACAAGGGGTGTTGGATTTAGAACTCCAGACCTCCAAGCTTAAACTTTTGAATCACACAGTAGGGTTGGCCAAAGTCACAGCTCTCATGTGCAAACACACCAGAAAAGCCGTTCTATCTGCCAGTATCACAGTGAAATATTATGTCCCTCAAACGCTTTGTGAAATTCATAGCAACCTATCTCAGTTAGCTCATCCCAAAGCTCTTTATTTTTGTTTGGTTTTCTGAGGCCCTATCTGAATAACGGTTGTAAATCAAAAGTAAAAAGCTCATGTGTGTTTTCTGAACATTTTGTAGGATGCTTGCCTTTCCGATGTTCTGTATTTCTTGGCCCTGGAATCTCGAACACTAGGTTCATTGTACTACACAATAGTGTCGACAAATGCTATGCACTAAAGGAGAAAAGCAATGGACCTATCATCTGCTTTCTATCCCGTGTAGCTTCCTAATCAATCTTTTCCTGTGATGACCTGAGGATGGAGGATACATTTAAAGCAACACAGAATTCTGTGAACATTACCCATTCTCCAAAGGCATTTATTTTAAATCACAAAACAGGAAGTTCCAAGCCATTGAAACTCACCAGTATATTTGCTTGAAAATCTTCTGGAACAACAAAACAGTACATGCCTATACAGGCGAGCAGACTATTATAAAAGCAGATGTTTTGCTCACTTCCACCTCAGAGAAACACATTGTCAATTTAGTTAACATCCTCTGGTCGTTTGAATAGGCTTCTCAGGAAGTCAGCAATGATATAACTCAAGTACAATATGATCCTTATGTTCCCATTTATCTCGTACTTGTACATCTGAGCAGAAGATAGATGTGAGTGTGTGTGTTAAATGAATTAGAAAGAAGAAAAATGCTGGTAGTTGGGTTACTCACCACTCTCACTCAAATGTCAACCCCAGGATCGGGATTCAAGGAACAAAAAAAGGTGCTTGAAGGGCGGGGGCATCGTCATACATGGATTACATTCCTGCCGAGGGTTCAGCACTGCCTGTTCCCAACAGCAAGCACAGAATAAAACACCCACACACTCACCCTGTGGAAATCAACCCCTGGGAATATGGTCTCCAAAGTATCCCAACCGCCAGTGTCGGGGGCCTTCATCTGCCTTTTCCAGTGATCTGGTCTCACTGTGTCTGGGGCCAAGTGCCCATGTTTCAGGTCAGCAGACTCAGGAAGAGAGGTTAAGATTGGGATCGAGATGGAGGGGCAAAAGGAAAATGAAGAAACAGTAAGACAAGGGGCGGAAACAAGGTAACAGTCAGAGAGGAAACAAGGTAAGATGGAAAAGGAAAAGAGGCAGGTAAACAGTTGTGACCCTGGGCAAATAGGGGTTGAGAAAAGATGTGGCCAGGTGTCCACACAACAGTCCTGCTGCTGGTCGGAGAACCCTTCCACAGAATGGGATCACTTAGCACGTGCGCATAGCACCGGCAGCCACAAGGATGGGGACAGCAGGTGTAGGAACACGGGGACATGCTTTCAGCGTTCCTGTAGAAGAGGAGTAATTACTGCCTGAATGAACTTAGGTCCCCCCAAAACAAACAGGCTTCAGTCATTAAGCTAAGTATTGCCAAGTCTCCACTACACACACACATACACACACACACACACACACCTTTGCCGGCAACAATATAAGTTTATTAGTCAGTGATAATAGGACAGGTTTTACCCCTTATTTACAGAGTTTTTGAGGTCGTGCTCCAGTATGTTTTTTTAAGCTAATATGTTCATATAAGAGCATAGCAAATAAGTTTATCAAAGTCATTATTAAGCCCACACCCCCTGTTTTACTAACCTAGACTTTTGTTCAAATAGCTAAACTCTCCAACTTAATGATGCTAACCAAGCCACGCTGGTAACGGTAAAGGAGGGCAAACAGTGCAGGGTAGAAGGGTCCTGCTTCCAGGCAACCTTTTTCTCTCTCCAAGACACCAGTGCCACCCAAGTAGCACCAGACCTGCAAGGCAGCCCGACATCAGAGGGATTTGAACAAAGGGCCAAAGGGTCTCTTTTTTAAATGCCTGCTTGGGGCCTTGCAAACCCAGAATTTAACCTTATGCTACTGGGGTAATGTTCATTTGGGAGTACTTAAGCTTAAATTACCCTTAAATCACTTCTCTGTGCTAGTCACACCCAACTCTTGGCAGTGAACCAGAATCAGAATGCACCGCCCAGGACCCACTGTTCGAACCTGAAACTTGAAAGGCTTCAAAATCCAAAAAGCAAACACTGCTTCTTAATCACGTTTTTAACTCATCTGCTTCCTCTGTCTCCAGCACATTGTGTTTCTGTTGGGTAGCTCCAAGTAGAAGTCAGAAGTGACATGCTACTCCAGGATGGGCTGAATGGAGGACCGCAGTGTTCTCGGGGCTGCAGCAGGTGCTAAGAAGGACACAGATCAGCCCACGTGGACTCACAGGAAATTGCCCCAGCAGTGGGTAAGAGTATCACATCTGGGCCAGGCTGCAGCTCTGCCATTTAAGAATGGTGTAACTTTGGCAAAATTATTAAACCGCTGTGCCTGTTTTCTCATCTATAAAATGAGGATAATGGCAATGCCTAGCTCATAGGGCTATTGTGAGAATTAAGTGAGTTAATATATGTAAGAGCCTAGAACAGTGCCTATTAGCTTAGATTATTATTTTCACTATTATTAGTTGTTACCATAACTATTCTTAGTTTATAAACCATGGATTGCTCCCTCTTGGCTACAAAAGTAAACACACCCCGTGATGTGATTTTCAAGGTTTCAACCATCTGCCTTCAACCTACTTTTACAGCCTCATCTTCCACTACTACCTGCCATGCGCCATGTATTTAAAACCAAAGAGATGCTTTATCATTGCCTGGACGTAGCTCACAATTCCTTGACTCAGTTCATGCAATTTTCTCTGCATCACCCACCTCCACATTTCTTTTTTTATTAAAGTATTGTTGATGTATAATATTATATAAATTACAGGTGTACAATATAGTGATTCACATTTTTTAAAGGTTATGCTCCATCTATAGTTATTATAAAATATTTGCTATAGTCCCCGTGTTGTACAATATATCCTTGTACCTTGGATCCATCTTTCAAGACCATTCTCAAATACTACACATCCTTTTAGCTTGAATGGCCAAACATTCATTGACTACATAAAACTCAATATCTCTAGTTAGTTCTATAGTTCCTCAGATGACATGGCCACCAAGTCCTTTATAATCTATTTCACCCTCTTTTTCACGTACTTCAGTTGTCAATGCCCTTCTTCAAAAGTAGCGACCAACACTGTGTGCAATGCTCTGGATATGCTCTGACTAATCCAGAGTATAAAGGGGCAGACTATTTTCATAATTAATTTATTCCTTTATTGCACCCTAACATAACGCCCGCTTCTTAGAAGCTGCATGATATTCCCTAACTGATACATAGCTTCTGTTCAACTAGATATTCTTCACTTGAATCTGCTGTCGAGCCTTCGCATAATTCTTCCATTGATTTTTTTTCAAACCTAAATCAACAATTTTACATTTGTGTCTACTGAGTGGCACCTTGCAGGCCGCAGGGCAAAGTTCCAATCTGACAAAATAATTTGGAACACACTTTGTTTATCTTTTGCATTGGCTATATCTCCCAGTGAAGTCATCTGAAAAGCATTCTCTCTGCGTCATGGACACCAATGTGAAATAATATAGGAACAAGGACAGATTATTGCAGCCATCAACTAAAGAGTCTCCTCAGCTTGACAGATCTACAGACCTTGAGATATGGTTATTTTATCAGCTGTCTAACTCACCCAGCCCACGTTCATGACCTTATTCACAAAGACATAATGACGCTTTATAAAATGCTTTTTTGAAAGCACGGTTTTCCATGTCTGTACCATTCCCCTAACAAGAATCTTTTTTTTTTTTTTTTTTTTTTAGAGTCAGTGGATATTTTGCTGTGACAAACATATGTGACTCCCAGCAATTACTACTCTTTTCAAATGCTCCAGAACAATGCCTGGACACATTTTTCATGGAATATAAAAAAGAAATAGGAAACCAATAGGAAAGGCTCACAATTCAGTGATAGAAGAAGCCCAGAAACCCAACCAGAATAGGATATTTATTCTATGGAATCTAAGTGTCAGATGAATTTTTGAATACAATGCAGCCACTCCTTAGCAGTTTATAACTGCCAAGTGGGAGAGTACACCTCCTAGAACATTTACACTTTCAAAGATTCTTAATCCTACCCTGGTTGTCCTCCCAGATTGCATCGGGTGAGCCTTGGAGAAGTCTTGGAGGACTCAAGATCTCCTGTGCTCAGTCTCTTGATATTTTAGAGACTTTTCAGTCACAGTTCCAGATTCCTCCCTCGAGACTCCTTTCCATGGAGAAAGGCATCTTCCCATTCCCACCTTGATCTGTAGCAAACACAGACAACCTCTGAATAGAGTGAACAGTCTTGGATGATCAGACCTAGCCTAACACTCCAAACTGCGATCTGTTCATTTCTTAATTGACTTTGGTAAATAGTGTCCCAAAATGCTCCCCCACAAGCTATGAGCCCTGATATTCATGCCTTTGTATAGTTCCCTCCCCTTAAATCTGGGCTAGTCCTGTGACTTGTATTAGCCAGAAGGAAACAGCAGAAGGCATGGCTTCAATGCGAGGTCATAAAAAGCCCTACATCTTGGGATGTTCCTCCAGAAATCCAGTCACTGTGCTGGGAGAAGGCACATGCCAAATGCAAACACTCCAGTCAAGAGCCACAGCTGAAAGTGAAATAAGTCAGACAGAGAAAGACAAATACTGTATGGTATCACTTATATGTGGAATCTAAAAAATACAACAAACTAGTGAGTATAACAGAAAAGAAGCAGACTCACAGATATAGAGAACAAACTAGTGGCTACCAGTAGGGAGAGGGAAGAAGAGGGGCAATATAGGGGTAGGAGGAAAAAAAGGGTTATTACGGGATTATATGAAATTACCTGTATGAAATGTTGAAAATCATAGAGCACTATAGAATTTAAAGAATCTTTCATTCAAAAGACATAAGAAGAGCCACAGCTGAGCTCTGACAGCTGGTAGCAGTGGCCATTTGATTGAGCCATCTTGAATGTCCAGTTCAGTATCTTCTAATGACTGCAGCCCCAGCCAACATCTGACTGCAGCCACATGAGACTCCAAGTAAGAACTACCTAGCTGAACTCCATCAATACCCAGAACTGCAAGAAATAATAATAAACTTGTTTTAAGCCACTAACTTGGGGGCTGGTTTGTTACACAGCAATAAAATCAGACACAACATGGAGTCTGTGGATGCCAGAATCTACCCTATTCAAGGCCTGGGAATGCCAAAGATGACCCTGGCGTCCCAACAATTTACAACCAAGTTGCCTTGAGCCTCAGACATTAGAGGGCTACGACTGACTCCAAACTCTGAAATAAAGATCAACCAGAAGAAATGAACTCTCTGGCACTGTGTCTTCGAGACTGTTAGAGAATATCGCACAACAGCAAAATCTTACTTAATTTCAAATATACTCAACTGGAATTTCAATAAATCACAAATTTATTATGTATGCTCTTTAAATTTTAAAAGTTTGAAGCAATTTCTTTTTCTAACTTTTAGAATCTCAATTGAATTGGAGAAGCTACTCTTCAAACTCAAAAAAATCAAGAGCTGTTTACAACCATGGCCTCATAAAATATTTCAAACGTCATTCATTTGAAATTATTCCATACAGAGTGTAAGTAAGGTGATGGGTATGCAATTGGGGTCAAAGGACACATAGCCTTTAGCACATGCATAACCCATGGCACATGCAATCCAGTATGAAAGCCACACTCTAAACAAGTAGCCAATGATTACAACTTCCACATGGAGTACAGTAATAAAGAAGTGATGGCAGGGTAGAGGAAATTCTCATCAAAGAAGGTCTCTCTAGAGAAGAAATATTTAATCTGACACCTGAAGAATAAGCAAAAAAGCTATCCTGATGGACAGTTAAAACCCTCATGTAATAGAAAATTACAGTGAACTGTATTTCTTTTCCATGGCTGCCTATGCTGTCAGAGCACTTAAAAGTCTTCTATGGGTACCTGGACTCATTTCTGGAATGTCTGAAAGCCTCCTCCCACTTAATTACTCATCCTCTCTCTCTCTTCTGCTTTGTCTTCTTCCTTAAGACTCCCCAAACGCTGACTTAATAGTTTAGTTCTCACTCTGCACAAAGCCTTTGTCTGTGACCCTCCTGCACACATTCTCCTCACTTCAGCCCCAGCAGGCCTTTTGCATATAACAGGCAGTGTCTATCCCCTGCAGTCATGTACCATGACCCCAAGGAAGAGAACCCTGGCTCGAACCCCACCTGAGCCTTGGTCCTCACCTGTTCCTCAAGAGAGAGGAACCTGACTTCTCACAAGAATTCACTTATTTACTGGTTTAAAATATTCTCTGAAGTTATTTTTAAGCAATAGATGAAATTTTGAGCACATCAGTTAGTTCAATAGGCAATGGAGGGCTCACACATCTGCTTCAGCACAAATCAATGCCTCAGTGACATCAAGACCAGGTCCCCTGGTGTGGTTGACATAGTTAGTAGCCTCTCAACACTCACTCCATTCCTCTCCCTTTGCTCTGCATGGGTGGGATTAACATCTGTGGCAGAGTCAGCTGGCTGACCATCAAAGGCTCGTGCTCCCTTCCACAGTGTGGAGTGCATGCTGGGAAGCAGACGCCCAGCCAAGGACCACACTGCACACCTCTCTTGACCTAAGAGGGGCTGTGTGACTACTTCTCACCAATGGGATGTGAGCAGAAGGGATGTGTGTCACTTCCGGGCTAAAGCAGTTAAGAAGCAGTAACTCTGGAAGCTCTGTGTTGAAGATGAACCAACTCTAAGATACTAAGATCTCTGAATAACCTCTTGGAGGTGAACCAATCGTTAGGATTAGGAACATTTATACTAGTCTATAACATGACTGAGAAATAAATGTTTGTTTTATGAAGTCAGAGAGAATTTGGAATTTATCTGCTCTAGCAGCTGGCTTTCCTATATTAATATAACATCCTTCCAAGCTCCAGGGATGGGTTCTGATTTGGTTCAGAGATGGGCATGTATCCAAGGTCTGAGTCAATCAGTGCATGGTGTTCCTCCAGCCACAGAAGTTTCTCCAGAGGCTGACATAGTGCCTAAGTCAGTCCAATTAAAGGAAAGGTTATGATTTTTTTCAAAGTTTTAGAGAAAACAAGCCTTCTCTCTCCTCCTGAATATGAATAAGAAAGCATGTAGTAGAGCATTCTGCATCAGTCTATGGATAAAGTCAACATACAGAGGAAAGAAGAACAAATTGATAACTGGAACCAGATAGCTAACCAAACTATGCCAGAAGCATAATCTACATATAGATTTTAAAGTTTCATAAGCTAATAAATTTCTTTCATTTTTTAAGCCACTTTAAGTTTGTTTTTCTTTGTTAACAACTAGTATCTTTTAGGCATAGCTGATTACACGCAAAACTCCCACAGTCAATATAAGAAAAAGAAATAAATGAAAACCAATTACATCATTAAATATAATTCAGAATTCACCGAATACATAAAGGATATGTATATATAGTACATATAGGACATGTAATCGGTACATCAATGAAACATTCATCAAAATTCACAAATATTTATACCTATATCAGTCAGAATAGGCTGGGTTTAGCTGCTCTAACAAATAACTCCCAAAATCTCAGTGATTTATAACAAAAGTTTATTTCTTGCTAATATTATGCTATGTGCCTTTCTCTGGGTCAACTATGACTCAGCTCCATCTTTCCTCTAGGCCCTAACCTGCTAAAATAACCTCTATCGAATGGACTTGAGGATATGGAGAGGGGGAAGGGTAAGCTGTGACAAAGTGAAAGAGCGGCATGGACATATATATACTACCAAACGTAAGGTAGATAGCTAGCGGGAAGCAGCCGCATAGCACAGGGAGATCAGCTTGGTGCTTTGTGACCGCCTGGAGGGGTGGGATAGGGAGGGTGGGAGGGAGGCGCAAAAGGGAGGGGATATGGGAACATATGTATATGTATAACTGATTAAATTTGTTATAAAGCAAAAAAAAAGAGAAATGTTCACTCTCCCAAAGAAAGTTATGTTCAGTGTTTCACAGCAAATAGTTCAATTAAGAACAAAAATAAATAAAAAAGCAAACAAAAATAAATAAATAAAATAGCCTCTATCTAGAACATTTCTGCACTAGTGACAGAGAGAAAAGGTAAATCACGGTGAGCCACATGCTGAATCTTAAAAACTTCTGCCTGTTCACATGTATCAGTCAGAGCAAGCCTAAGGTCACAGGGTAGGGAAGTATAATTCACCCCCAGAAAGAGGCAGTGAATATTTACTTTGAACAATATTCAAATATTTTATTTAAACAATAAAAGTCTGCCACATTACCTAAAGCTGATAAACCATATATTACCTATTAAAGGAATAAAGACCCTAAAGAATAATCAGAACACAACCTTAACATTCATTGGCCCACAGATCAGAATCTGACAATAAGTTCATCCATGATTGAAAGAAACCAGGCCATCAATAAATAATTATTGAAAAGTCCTTTCCATAACATTGCCTTTTACTCTTCTAAAATTTTGATGATTACTACTGAGATGCCAGTCAGTAGAGGGCAGAACCAAAAAAAAAAAAAAAATCAATAGAATTAATAGAATTTGAGGAGAAACCTATCTACAGGAGAATGTCCATCTCTCCACACTATTCTGATATTTGATTTTACTTTTGGGGCCACTCATCTATAAAGGTAGGTGGTGATAGTAGCAGCTTTACAGAGGACATAGGACTGAAGAGGAGGATTTTACTGAGAATTTCAGAGTGCCAGGCATAATACAGATACAATCTCACAAGACAACACAACACCTCTATGAGGTAGGTGGTCTCACCTCTGTCCTACAGAAGTGAAGTTGATGTCTAAGGCTGCAGAGCTGCTATAAAACCCTAAAACCTACACCTCCCTTAAGCCAAGGTTTGCTAAAGCAGAGACAAGATCTGACCTCACCCAAATTGTGAAGAGGTGATTCCAAGCTTACATCATTCTCCCTGGCCCAATGAAAGCCCTCACTTGGAAGAGATCAGCCATCGTGGGAGAGAAAGATCAACATTCTCCTACAGATCCCAGGAAGATTTTGACCAACCACCTGAAGCCCTGCCAGTGACATTCCAGGCTCCACAGGCAGGAAGAATCTGCACTGGGTGAGCAGAAGTCTTCCCATGTAGGCGCCTTGCCCCCTGTGATGCTAAAGGCCGCCCTGAGATGGGAGTTAAGGAAGATGGGAGAGGGGAAGAAAATGGGAGGAAATCTATTCACTGATCAAGAAAGACTCATTTGGTGAAAATCCCAGACCAGAGCAAGATTAAGGCGTCAGGAGGCCAGTTGCTGAGGTCTAAGGGGGTGAGCTGGAGTCACAGCAGTGACAAGAAACAGGAAAGCACTTACAGTTATCTCAGGGCATGGCAGGCTGAAAGAAAATTAGTCAGTGTACCGACTGCTGTCTATTTGCACGGGGCACAGATCTGGGTGAGTCAGCACTTCTGTGTGACTTTAACCCCATGAAGCCAACTCCTTACTGATAAGGTTGCACCTTCTGTACTCCTGTGCAGTGGGGAGACTTGGCCCTGTTCACCAAAGGTTTCACTGCATGTCTGTGGTCAGCCCTTCATTTCCCCTGAAAATTATTTTATGATATATCTGTAATCTGCAATTATGGGGTATTATCACAAGTGTTTGATTCACAAGAGCTAGAGGACCATGTTGGCTAATTCAATACCAATGTGTACGCTATTTTTCAGCTAACAAAGTACTTTCCAGTATATTAACTCATTAGAAACTCCTGCCAATTCTGCAAAATAAGTATTCTCACTCCCACTTTACCAGTAAGAAAACTGAGGTTGGAGGCTGTTAACAATTTGTCCAAAGTCTCATAGCAAGTGGCAGAGGCAGAATTTGAATTTAGATCTTCTGACAAAGGGACATGGCGCTGAGGAAAGAAATTCAGAAATAAGAGAGGACAATTGTGGGAATGCATTAGAATGGAGAAGAAGGTCCATATGACAGCTGTAAAACTATTTCAAAGAGAAATGAAGATAAATTAGAATTAAGATGCCTTTTAATTATACATTTACCAGTGATCCGTCACTGGGAAAGAACTAATACATAGAGTATCAATTTCCAGTAAATATAAGTGGCAAATAAGGCATTTAATGAATTGCAAATGACAGTGTTTCTAAAAGTAGTTATCAATCATGAGTAAAGGCCTTCCCATTTATTAATCATATATTTCATTTCAGAAAAGAATCTAACAGAATGGCTTAAAGAGGGTCCAAGGATGGTGCAGATGGTGACTGGGAAAGTAGGCATGAAAAATAAAACTTCTGCTTTATCCATTTCAAACGTGAAGGGAAGACAAGGGAGAAGGAAAATATTCGCAAATGGAGTTTAAAAATCGCCGGGTAACTGATGAAATGTTAAGAAAATTGAAAATTCATCAACTAAAAGATATGTTCTTGGGCCAACTAAGAACAAAGAAAGTGAAAAGGAAAGACTCTTGGCTAGAAGTAAAGAGCAGTTCAGAGAAGACAAAGAGAAAGGGACAGAGGGCTGGAAGAGTCTCCATGGTTATGGAGAGGCCTCCAACGTTGCCAAATTTCCCCAGAGAGGAAGCCCATCAATTCACATGGTCTCAGGTATTTTCCCTGACCAGAGTTTTATTCAAAACAAAGGTCAAAAGAAAAAGTACTCTCGCACTCCCTTCCCCTACCTCATCCAAAAAAGCATTACGTGCCTTTGGTCAACAGACTGATTTTAGTATCATTATAAAGTCTTAATAGTTTGTTCTGGATGTGCTGGTAACCCACCATTCAAAGGATTCAGGGCAGAGTGAAATTATCAGGGGCCATAAACCTAATAGCATCTCTCGAGCTATTACAGAAGGCATGGTGCAGGAAAGAAATAACTGCCATTGGATGGTATATATATAGTATATATATAGTACATATATATATAGTATATATATATATATATATATATATATATGCCATTGGATAGTATATATATATATATAGCATACACATATATATACTCTATATATATATATATATATATATATGTATATATAGTATATATAACTGGATAAAAGAATCAGAGCTGTAAGGAAGGGTAAGAAATATCTACAAATGGTTACCATAATTGGCCAATCAAATTTTGCCTTTCTTCTAATTTTTAAATTACCCAATTATTTTACCCACTTATATACCAGGGTGGAAATGTCTGCAACCAACTCTGAAGCAAACCAAATTGCCTTTTTTTCTAAAGAGATTGAAGGATTCAACTTCTCATTCAAATAACATTGCATATTTATGAAGCCAGAGTCTAATTAAATTACATCAGTCATCAATCTGCTTTTGTTAAACGTCCTTTGCACAGAACTGTTAATAGAGACGTGTGAATCCCCAAATATGAATGTTTACGTATGGAACCCTTAGCACTGTGTTTTCTAAACAGATCCTCTTAGAGGCACGTCCGGTTTGCTCCGCCTTGCACATCCTCTCTCTCCCACATACCTATGTTTTTCTTCCACAGCCTTGCTTCTGCCATCCAGTCTCCCACCTCACAACTCCCATAATCCGAATGGCAAAAAAGTGTGAATGAGCAAAAACCAATTTTGTTATTACTACCATTTCCTTCTGCTTACTCTCAAAACAGAAGCTGCATAAGGGAGAGATCAGTCACATAAAAAATTATTAAAAGAATCTTTCATACAAAATCATTCTCAAAAGGGAAGCTTCCTAAACATTAACTGAGGGGGCCCCATGACAGCTCTGTCCTGGCCATGGGCCTTCACCTCCTGGGGATCTTCTATTTTATCTCAACGGTAGTTAAGGAGATCTATAGCAGAAACAATATTTACCAGTGAGAATGAAATGAGTGATTTCTGCATAGTGAAAAGGATGGCCCTCTACTAAAGATATTCCACTCCCAGAAAATAAGTTACAAAACTTCCTCTGATAGCAAAAGGTATGTGCCTTCTGGTAGCTAAGAAATCGCTTCCCTGTTGTTCCACGCCTCGTCTTCCTTATTTCAAGCCTCAGCTGCAGAATAGAATCATTCTATTTTCTCTCGTTGACCATATATTTTGCTGCAAAACCCCTCTTGCACTGCAGCTTATAACGCTCTTAAAATACACAGATTATCTCAAATATGTGTGATTCTATAGCCCCACTCCTGAGGCTAGAAAATTATACTCTCGGTTCCTAGCATTTTATATTTTATATTCATCTTACACTGGCATTATAATCAAAATAAACATTCAAAAGCTCTTATGAAAACATGGCTTTATTCTCTTTTTTTAAACGTCTGAACCACCTTATCCCTTTACACCTGGTTCGAAGAAAATTCTAATAATTAGAAAATGCAAGTGATCATTTTGAAAGAAAAAACAAAGGGGCAATTAGAGTAATCGTTGTTGAAATAAGCAGCAGAATCCAAATGAAATTCCTCAGAGGATTTGGGCATCATGGTTAATAATTTTGAAACGTACAACTTAAACTAAAACTGAAGGAGAGACCCTCAAGTGTCCAAAGATCCACACAAGAACACATTTTATAAGTACACACTCATGCCTTGTTGCCGGCTCAATCCTGTCTTTCAGTAAAGCCATTCTCCTTCACCACAAGTGCACACAAACGTCTATGTTTCTTCACATGGTCTGTTTTGGTGTCCATCCCACTGAGCTCAACGAAACCTCCAGAACCACTGGGCACCTTGAGCCAATGTGCACTCAGGTGCAACTGAACATACCTGGACCATCCAACAACATCCAATACGTTTATTTAATGCATCTTCCTGTATAAGGAAGTGAGTGACTGATAGCATTTATTAAAACCAGCCAAGCATAAGGGTCACTGGCATTCAACACCCAAACTTTCTAAAATATAGGGCAATTCCAGCATGAAAACCTACTCTGCTTTTTTAACATTCCTGGGCTGAGACATCTATTTTTTTTACAATTCATTTTCCATTTTCCCTCCTTGCCTTCTCTGGAATTTCCAGCACTCCCTTTGCATGGGAAGGTTAGTAGAGCATTTGTGTCTGGGATTTCTAGAAAACCAAAAGACAAAAGAAACTAGCAATATTAAAGGGCTCTCTCACCAAGCAGCTGGTGATTGTCTTTTTGTTTGGGTTTTTTTTGTCGTTGTTTTTTAACCTGAAAAACACTACTGTCTCCTTAGAAATGGCTACCAGATCAAAATGGTCAAAAAGATATCAGAGCTCCTGGACTCAAAAGATCATCCATTCTCTGTGATGAATCTCCTCAACAGTGGCCTTTCACAACTAGAAAGCTCTTATATATGACTGCTACAAAGGTTAGAAATCATAGGCAGAAAGCAAGTTCATGGAGCCAAGTGCTAAGAAAATATTTCCAAATTCCAATTCTGTGCCTGTAAAAACAGAAAGGAAGCCATACATTAAAACATATACAGACCTGGAATCACCTCCAAAGATAGCATTTGGAGCCACCTTACTAACTCTGCTACCTCCCTCATTCTTTAATCAAAATGACCCCCTTCTTCCCAGTTTCTTATATCCAGGACTCACTGCTCCCCACTGCCTGAGCTCCACCCCCGGAGATTCTGATTTAATTGGTTTGGGGTAGATCCCAAACATTGGTATATTTGAGCTCTCCAAGTGATTCTATGCAGCCACATTTGAATCACTGTATCTTCTCTTAATTTGTCCACTGCCTTCTCCCCCAAAATAGAAAACAAACCAAATTTTTTTTAAAAAAGGACTAGATCTGAGACCTTATTAGCCCTCTGCTTATTTAAATCCCACAGATTACTCAATGATGCAACTAGCTGAATACTTCATTGCAAGGTCCAAGTGATTTGGATATTAAAACAAAGTTGAGGATGGGTGAACAGGACTTGGTTTTAGATGTTGCACACAGAGGAAAGACTCGTAAAGTTGTGACTTGCTTTCCTTGCCTTAAAAATACACTGGTAACCTTGGGCAAATATACAGTCACAGTGCATTGTTCAGAAAATGTGAATCTGAATCCAGCACCATTCACCAGTAAGTTGTAAGGTGTAATTAGCTTGTGATTTCAGGTAATGAAGTAATGAAGCCTCTCCTAAATCATCCATTGAACAAAGATTTGTAGAGTTCCTTAAATAAAATTAAAAACATAAAGTGATGGAAAACCACACTGCAGATGACTCTGGGAAGAAAGTGGAAGACAGGAGACAACCAGCCCTTGTCATAGAGAAGATTACTCATATAAACTGAGGCAAAATTCCTCTTTACTAAGCGTTGTATGAAATCATCTCTTTAAATGAAGGTGTCCTCTAACCAAAATCTTATTACGCTTATGAGCTCTGGAATGCTCCAACAATGTAATGTTCCACTTTTATTTCTGGATGAAAAAAAAATAAGGCAGTGGAGTGTTCAGATTAAGTTCTTAGGCTTCAGTGTAAAGCAAATCCAGACTGGATCCTAGCTCTGTGCTCGGAACTGAGGGGCCTAGAGCAAAGGACTCACGTGTCCCCAGTGCCCTCATTGCAAAACCAAGATAACAATATCGCCTACCTCACAGAGGTGTGAGAATTAATCTCATAACACGTGAACACTCAATAATCTTCACTAGTACTGATACTTGTTGTTGTTGTTGTAAATTATCTCCATTTTACAGATGAAGCAACTGAGGCACAGAGAGGATAAGTAGTTTGTCCATGGCCACATGGCTTGGCAGTAGTAGAGCCAAGTTGTTAGCCTAAACAATGTGGCTCCAGAGTCTACATTCTTAATCCCTCCCTAGCATTTTTAACATTCTATAATTTTTAGAAGCACATTAAATTTACACAGCTCATTACAACTTACAAAAGCTTACACATATGTCCTCTTATTTTTAGCATTACTAGTCTGGAGGAAGCCAAAGCAGAGGTAGTTATTGCTCTTATCTTATACTTGAGGACACTGAGCTCAGAGAGTTAGAACCCTGCCCAAGGACACCGGGCTGATGAGTAGCAAAGTTGAGACTCAAACTATGTTCTGACTCCTTGGCCAGCATCAGCCATCAGAAAACAGTCCATGGTACCCAGAATATTCTGGACTTTTGAGATGAACACACCTAAGAAAACAATCAGAACCTATCTTCAAAGTAAATAGGGCTTAAAATGCTGCACAGAGCATTTTCTTCTTAGTGAAGTTATTACTAATTGTCAAGTCTACATAATGAGACGTTATGATGTCATCCAGGCAAATCAGGCAAGAGCAATAGAAGGAAATAAATGGTGGTGGTCCATACATCCTGGAAGTAGTGTACAAGTCCTGGTCAATGCCACAGATTCACTTGGAAGGTTTCCTAAGGTGCAGCTCATCATATTAGGTATCAGAGTATTTTCTTTTCTTGAAAGTAAAACCTTGGTGACTGAGAGATTACCATCACTCAAGGGCAGGAAGAGAGATCTGATACATAGATCATGAGGCCCTTTGAAAGCCCTGGATGAATATCGCTTTTTACCTTGACATTTCCCACCCCCTTCAGATTCATCTACCCAGTAATTTTAGGTCAAAGAAACAAAGATACAATGCTACTTCATGAGTCAAACAACATCTATGCTGCTGTTTTAATGTTGCAACATTATCAACAAGGATGCTTAGATCACTAGCATCTTATGCATTCAGGCACATGGAGAGTTTGCTCAGGATTTCAAACTGTGCCCAGCGGTAATGATGTTGGATGCACTGACTTCTCTGCCAAGCCTAGAGGCTGGAACATTAGCTCAGACACATACACACAGCACAGCACGATGTTTAGTAAAGAGAACTGGAAGAGAGGGGAGTGCTTTTTATTCTTACTTCTGTTTTACAAGCAACAAAATCACATGCCGGCCTGAGAAACGAGCCACTGCTCTGAGCTCCTGTCAGTCTTTGGGTAGCACTATCTTCTACCAGATGAAAACTGAGCCTAAAAGCAAGATGCACCTTTTGAACCATACAGACTTCAATTTGGGCATCAGATCTTTGCTCTCAGACACAGCTACAAGTGGCAAGGAGTTGGAGGAAACCCTTGGAGAGCCTCCAAAAAGAACTTCTTGAACTGTGATTGGAAAGTCTGCTCTAGCTGCACAAGGGATAAAATACTCTAAACTGGTGAGGGTGGGAAGAGCATTTTGCCCAGGTGCAGACCAAGGCTATGGGGCACACACCTCAAGCACTCTGCATCTTACTCCGTTCCTGCCATAGCTTTTCCCTAACTACAGACAAATGTGATGGGTGGACCTTTCAAGAAACATTTTATTGTTCATCTAATATACAAATGCCCGCCATCCTAGGCATTTGGAGTCTCAGAAGATAAATTTAGAAATAGGTCTTTAAATGCATTACACACATGCAAACCTTTAACCCTCAAATTTGAAACATGTTTTTTTCTGAGCTTAGAGGGATGTTGGTTAAAGAATTTTTTATCAGAATAGATGTGAAACGAGGTACACAGTCAGTCACATACCACTATCCAGATCATTGTGACTCAACCGGAGTAGGGCTGTGACCCTTGGGCTTGCACTTAGTCCACTGTACTGAAACCATCTATCCACATGTTCTGTCTCTCCCAATGGACTATAAGTTCCTCAAGTGCAGGAAACCAATTTTATTTCTCTTTGTACACTCAGTGCCCAATGCAGTGCTTGGCTCTGGCTGTTAAATAGGTATTCAATAAATATTTGTTTAACTGGACTGATTATGTGTTCAGAAGCCTAATTTGTTCTCTGATACTGCCACCTACCTAGTGTTTACAGATCAAACCCAAAACTCCCACTCCCTCCATCTATAAAGGAAGATCCACAAAAATCTTTGTGCTGGCCCCTAGGCTGTGGAGCCAGCTAAAAGTTTACATGTTATCTGTAAGTGCATTCTACAAAATGAAACCAACGACAATACTTTTACACCTTGTCTGCTTCTGCCCTAGGTTAGAGAACCAGGGAGATTGAATATGCCAGCCATAAGCGTCAATGTGCCACACTTCAAACACTTTAATAAACATTCTCCTCTCATCACTCTCTGCTCACATGCCACCTCCTCAGAGAGGTCTTCTCCAACCACCCTTCTAAAATAAGTCCTGGCTGCTGTCTAGCAAATTACCCTACTTTAATTTTCTCAATACCACAGGTCAACGTCTGGAAGTATATGACCATACACATTTATTTCTCCCAGAATGGGAGCTCTGTGTAGGCAGGGGCCTTGCCTGTGTGTGTGTGTGTGTGTGTGTGTGTGTGTGTGTGTGTGCTGCCACCTCCCCTTCACCTAGAATTACAGACATTTGATAAACAGTTGAGATAGTCACCAACAGCAAGTGTTTATAAAGGCCTGGTTTTGTTTTCAGGTATCTTGAATGGAAACCATATCAGCATTAACACGTAAGTAATTTAGTGAGGCAAGCAATGACCTCCACATCTGACAGGTATTAAGAGAAAATAAGTATGGTATTATTTTCAAATAGAAGACCCCCAATACTTGGAATGGCACTGCAGCTTGTTGGGTATATGGCTTCACAATGTTAACAATATATGTGGAGAAGAGTCAGGCATAGGATTCAGTATTCCAGACTCATGAAACCACAATGTGGTCATTGATGAGCAGCAACAGGCACACAGTGATCTTTCTCTCAGTTAATAAACCATTAATAAACCATCAGGGGTATGTCTGTCAAGTGCTGATGTTCACTATTTTCAGGAAAGTGAGTGTTTCTAGGATTTTGTTCATTGTGCCTTATATATACTAGGCATTCAATAGCTAGTTATTGAGTTGATTTGATTGATCTCATTTCAAATATGCTTTGAAAATGTTAACAAGAGTAATGCCCCATGGAGCAACTTTTATGCATCCATGAAAAAAAAATTGAATTTGGAACAAATACTGTACTCTAAGGAATCAAAATTGCAAAGTAAATTAATTCTTAAAAAGATTTATATGACTAAATTTTGATGCCTTGAATGATGCCTTTTCAAATCCAATCTAAAATGTCTAGTGTGTTTTTAATCTAATATAATCCAATGAGCTTTAATAAGTAAAGTTGTTCCCACTAGAACCAAAACCCAGCTATTCCATTTTTGTACACTTCTGTGTAAAGGAATGGGATGAACTAATTTTTTCTGAATTTTTTCTATTTAATCAACAACATCATTGCCAAAGAAAACCACTTTTCCGAAGTCTCTCTAGCCTGGTTTATAACTTATAATCAAAAACTAGAATTTTGCATCTGATGGGCTTTAGTGTGTAACATTATACTGTCATATTTTTGATGCTATAGTTAAAAGTAAGAGATAGTTTCCATTATAAAACTTTTCCCATAGCATGCTTACCCAGAGAAAATCTTTCCAATTCATAAGTTAGAAATTATTGTGGGTAATTTTTTTAAGAACATGAATAAATTTTTGATTGGTTTCTGATAACCTTCTGCATTTATCTAGTCTCATCAGTTGGTTTAAGCTGTATATACAGGATAGGACAGAGTGATAATAATGTACATGCAAAGAAATCGTAATTTAAAAACAAAAACAAAAACTTGAGATTTGAAACCCTGACAACTTACTTGTCCTTATCCAGTTAGGGGTATATGAATTGATTTCAGCTATAGCCTGTTCTGAGCAGCAGCAGAAAATGGAAATGGGCATAAATATGAAGTCCAGAACAATCCAGGAAGCTTGAAATATCAGTGATATATCACAGTGGATCTCACAAAGATGTACCTTAGCTCTGGCTTTGACCCTTGGACCTAGTGGGTAAAGATGCCTGGAAATCTGATCTGTCCTGACAGGGTGAGGCAACCCTCCATGACCTTCCCAAAGCCCCACTGTGTCCACGGCTCAGAGGCCAGCACGCTTCACCCTGAACTGTGAGCTTCCTTTAATTGTACACTTCACTTTCGTTTTCCCTTAGAGTCCTGGTTTGGAGAACTTCTCTGCCCTGTTCTGAAAATGGGAAACTACTCAAATGTCATCCATAGGGGAATGGTTCAGTAAAATGTGTCACATCCAAACAGTAGAGGATCTGCTGCCTTTAGAAGAATGGGTTAGATTGATACATAGTGACAGGGGAAGGGTCAAAGGTATATGATTAAGTTTTTAAATAGAAAAAAGCAACTTGTTGTAAAAAGTTATAAACTTATATATATATATATATATATATATATATACATATATATATATATATGTGCTAATAGACGCACCACACTAAACAGTGTATAGTAGCCATCTGCAGGCAGTGTGTGACAAAAAAGGGTAAACTACCAAGAACTTTCATTTCCTATGTGATAATTTTTGCAGTTTTTAAATTATTAGAACAAGTATAAATTTTGTAAGCAGAAAAAATATTTCTAAAATAATGAAAAAATATTGATAAAGACTTAAAAGACGTTATATAACAAACATACTAGGGTACAGCAAGTCTGGTCACATGAGTGAACCATTGTAATGCCTATGGCTGGAATTTAGAAGTCCATGAACCACTGAAATTGTATAAAAACTTGTATGCATATTTATATTTTCTAGAGAGAGACTTCATACCTTTTATCAGATTCTTACAGGGGTCTGAGACCCAGAATAAGGTTAAAAACCATGATGCTTCCAGAAACAAAGATAGTTGCTCAGTCCCTCCATTTTTGTTATCATCTTATCATGAAACATTTTATTACTAAATTTCATAGCTCCTGCCAAAGGTAAAGTCTATAATCAGCACCAAAGTATAAAGTCGTAGTTCTTCCTACTGTATAGCACAGGGAACTCCACTTGATCTGCGGTGACCTAAATGGGAAGGAAATCTAAAAAAGAGGGGATATATGTATACATATAATTGATTCACTTTGCTGTACGGCAGAAAGTAACACAACATTGTAAAGCAACTGTACTCCAATAAAATAAATAAGTATGTAAAATAAAATTTAAAAATCGTGGTTCTTAGTCTCTTCCCTTATTTAAAGGGCCTCCCAATGCTTTAAAAACAGTTCTAAGAGCAGGACAAAAAGTCACACCCCACTGATTAAATGTAATAATGCCATTTTCAGCCATATGCACAGACCTAGAGGTTGTCATACTGAGTGAAGTACGTCAGACAGAGAAAGAGAAATATCATATCATATGGCTTATGGGCGGAACCTTTAAAAAAATGATACAAATGAACATATTTATGGAATAGAAACAGACTCACAGACTTAGAGAACGAACATATGGTTTCTGGGAGGAAGAGTGGTGGAGAGGGATTGTTAGGGAGTTTGGGATTGACATGCACAAGCTGCTATATTTAAAATGGATAACCAACAGGGAACTACTGTATAGCACAGGGAACTCTGCTCAATATTATGTAACAGCCTAACTGGGAAAAGAATTTGAAAAAGAATAAATACATGTATATGTATAACTGAATCACTTTGTTGTACACCTGAAACTAACACAACATTGTTAATCACCTATACTCCAATATAAAATAAAAGGTCACAACAGGCTGCTCTTGGGAGAAGAAAACTTCTAACAGGAACTGAAACCCTGCAATCATTCAGAGCTTGAGGACAGTTATCCAAGGCACAAATAGCCCTGTTTTCTCCACAGAGATGAGAGATTTGTAAAATGGTGGGTGGGGGAAAGGGGTGTAGGGATTCAAAGGGAGAAAGACATAGCTGCATTTGAATTAAGGGGTCCCCATTGGGTGGGTGGGATTAATTTGATCAGTTAAATAAGATTTAATGTAACATCATTTTGTCAGCCTTAAATAGAAAGAGGCTTTCATTATAAATGAACATTAAAATATGCAGCAAAATTATTGTTGCTATGATCCATATTAGACTGCCTGAATTAGAGTTAGAATTTATCTAAAAACTGGGCTTCTGATGACCTTTGTGAAGCTGACTACCTCCAAGTCCCTAGGAATTATATGAGTCCACAAGCTGTTTCACCATCTCTACCCCGATTCCACTGACAGTCTCCAGAATCAGGTACAGTACAGAGTTTGATAAACCTTAAGATCAAATGTGGATCAATAACAATTTGTAATTTAAGTGAGGAGCCATGGGTTATACCTGCACTGGCAAAATGAGTAGCATTTATTGGTGAAAATTAGGAATAATACTCTACTTTCCAAATGTGCTTTCCAGGTGGTTTATCACTGTCAAAATAAGCCAACTGTGGATTTAGTATGCAATTAAAGTGTCAAATACCCCAGAGTTCTAGTGCTGACATTACCTGACTACGAAGGTTTTACAGGCAAAGAAATTGAAGGGGTTCACATAATCCACCAAAGGCCATTGCTAACCACCATCACCTAACTGTACTGATATCTGCCATATACAAAACATAGAAACAGGCACTGCACAAAACAGAAATGGACTCTCCAGGAGTTTTACAGTTTAGCTCGAAAAAGAAGATACAGTTAGTGAAGACAAGGAATTTATAACAAAATGCCCAAATGATGATACGTAAAAATAATTCCATACTATTGGAATGAAAAGACATAGAGAAAGCACATCTACAGGAGGGATGAGGATGAACCTCATGAAGAAGGAAGGGTTTAAACTAAATCTTAAAGGAGTTAGATATTGATGGTCAAAGTACAGTATGGGTAGGTCTACAGAATATGGCAACATCGTGGCCAAAGGTTGGAAGGTGGAAACACAAGACTAGGCTGACAAGAGAGTGAGAGAAGTAAAATGATTAAATGAGTCAGGTTGAATGGACTAATTTGGATAAGGAGAAAAATAAGCCTGAAAATTTTATAAAATAATAATCAACATGTTCTTAGTATATTTAAAGCACTTTAGGGCTTCCCTGGTGGCGCAGTGGTTGAGAGTCCACCTGCCGATGCAGGGGACACGGGTTCGTGCCCCGGTCCGGGAAGATCCCACATGCCGTGGAGCGGCTGGGCCCGTGAGCCATGGCCGCTGAGCCTGTGTGTCCGGAGCCTGTGCTCCACAACAGGAGAGGCCACAGCGGTGAGAGGCCCGTGTACCGCAAAAAAAAAAAAAAAAAAAAAAAGCACTTTAAATGCATTAGTTCATCAAATCCTCACATGAAGTAAATATCTTTAGTCTATAATTAAGGAAACTATGGCACAGAAAAATTAACTGGCTCACCTTTATTTCACCCAGTTAGTAAATGGGGGAGTCAGGATTCAAACCCAGGCCAATCTAACTCAGAACCTGGGCTCAGAATCACCATGTGACTCAAGAGTGGGAGGTCCTCAAAGGCCAGGCTAAAAATTCTGGGCTTCAGTATCAGGTGTAAAAATTGGGAGCTGGGTATCTCATAACCCTCATATAATGCTTACAAGCATGGTTCATCACTACTCAACAAGCATTGCTTTATCTGATGATTTTTCCAACAATGTTAACTGAAAGTAACAAGTATTTATTGACCAGTCCCTTGACTGTAGTGCTGATTTAGATATTATAGAGTTCTTCTTCCAGACTTTATTGGGAGAATATGTTGTATCAGTATTCCATCACCATACTTTGCGCTTTTAGTCCCCAGGACTTAATTTTACCTGTTCTTCACCCACCACTTCTGCTAGAAATAAAAATCATGACAATAAACAGAATAATGTATGTTTATTTTCAAATGTTCCCTGACACGTATACTCTTCCTGCAAGGAGAGCCACTCTTGTCAAATAATACATCCGTCCCGTAAAAACTGATTTCTCCATCTTAAGTTCATGTCTTAAAAGTCAGTTGGGTTCTTCAGTTACAGATGTACAGGACGTGACATCTGGACCCTCCTAGGGGGCAGGGGTGAACTCTTCCTCTGTTATACCCACAGTAGCCAAATGACTTCTTCTCCCACTGAGGAAAACCACAGAAAACTGTCTCCTAATGATTTACTGCCCAACCCCTAGCCCACAAATCAAAGAATTGGGATGAGTGAGAAATAAGGAAGAATGGCAGCCAGTGGCTATGAGATGGGGAGTGAGTGTTTCAGTTTATTTTCTTAAGCCAATTAATGATGAAGCAGCGTGAAGGGAAAGAAAGACACAACATGGCTGAGAAAGACTTTTTTTCCAGATAAATGGCCAGATATCAGATTCTGTAATAAGTACTTCCACCTATCAAAACACACACACACAGTAACTTTGGGGAGGAGAAGGAAGATATAGATCTTAAAAATACAAGGTAATATCCAGGAAGCCTTGTGGATATCGTAAAATGTTGGAACTTTGAAGGACCTTTGGAAATCATCTAATCCAGACATTGCAAAAACCAGGGTCCATGAACTATACATGACAGACAGAGGTGTTTGGTTGGGCCTGCAGAATGTTGTCTGTTGTTGTTTAAATTGAGTCAACATTTTAAAGTAGAGAAAATTCACAGAATAATCCAGATATGTGGCTTCTCTTAAAAATGGAAGACCTACAGGTATTTCGGTTTTTTACAATTTGAATGTTTGTGGTAACCGTGCCTCAAGCAAGTCTATCAGTGCTGTTTTTCCAACAGCATTTGCTTACTTCATGTCTCTGTGTTGCATTTTAGTAATTCTCATTGTATTTCAAACTTTTCATATTATTATATTTGTTATGGTGATCTGTGATCAGTGATCTTTGATGTTACTATTGTAATTGTTTTGGGGTGCCACAAACTGCACCCATGTAACACAGGGAACTTAATAAATGTGTGTGTTCTGGTTCACAAAAAAAAAAAAAAAAAAGGAAGACCTAGCGGCACTGGGCGCCCTTTCCCAAATGGCAGAAGCAAGCTGGGGCAGCTTAAGAGAAGTCTTGAAGGCCCAGCTTTTGCCACAGCCCTACCACTGCCTCTTGTTCTGGAATACAAAGGCTGAGCATCAAAATTTTCAATAAAAATAAGAGAGCGAGCGCTGAGTGCGCATACCACCTTGCCTCACTCATTTGTTGTACCTGCCAACTCCCGTAGGCCTTTGAGTTTACAAGCTCTGCTCTAGTGCAATCCCCTCATTTAGAGAAGAGCAACTCAGCTAGAGTAGTAAAGTGACTTACAAAACTCAGTGCCTTAAAAGTAAAATTTTCATACATGAGGGGTCCTGACAAACGGAGGATACGCACAACTGAATTTAGGCTGTGTACATGCACCTGGGGAGCAAAGCTGACATCTCAGTCACTTTATTCACACAGTGCCCCTTCCCTTCCCCGAAAAAGGGCAAAGGAAGATTCTCAAGTTTTCAGAATAAATGTACTGCCTAGTTTGGCTTGGTGTAGACAGTTTTGATGTGCCCAAATTTTAGATAGGACTCCCATTTATCCTGAGGGTGTGATTTATGAGGGGACATACAAACTGCTTACTATATACATGCAAATACTTCTAAAAATGAGACTGTGTAAAAACAGAACGGGGAGGAGGGGAAGATGTCTAAAAAATCTTCTTCAGAAAATGCAACTGATCTATCAGAAGGGAAGTGACTGAGATTTATTGAATGACAGCTTGTGACTGAGGTATGATGGGTACGTTTACTCTGTTTAACCCTTACAGCAGCCCAAGAAAGTGGTACTGTTACTCTTACTTTACAAGTAAAGATCCTGGAGCTCAGAGTCATTCAATAGCTTGAAGATGACCTGGCTATTCAGTCAGGGACCACACCCAGGTGCAGTCTCTGATGAGCACACTGGTAATGTTCATGACCAGGAAACGTGGCTCATTCCTGCTCACCAATATTTGTTTCCTAAGCCTGCCTGTCGCCAAAGCCCACCAAGGGCTGTGTACAAAGACTTTCATAAATGTCACACTTTGAACAACCTTAACTTACAAAATTAATTGCTTTACGCAGGTTCTTGAACAAGGTTAAGAAAGCTTTGGTCCTTCCTATTATATAGCCAGCGAGACCTAGGCAGGTGTTGCTGCAAGAATTAATAAAAGTCGCTTCTCTAAATAAAATTTCTCCTTTAGAATTGTTTCGAAAGTTAGTAGTCAAGGATTTAACTGAATACACAAGCCAAAAGCAGCACGTTTGCGGATGGATAAGAATAATAACTAAAATCAAAGTAAGAAGTAATTCAAGAATGAGAGCTTTTGAAGAGTCAGGAATTTGATTAAAATTCACTTGCTTTTTTTTTCTATAATGAAACAGTTCTTTAACCACAAAACAGCTTTTATAATAATGCAGAAGAGTATGGTTCCAAGTAAAACACTCCCCCCTATTTTAATCATGGCTATTATTTTTGAAAATGAAAATGACTGAGGTCATTATAATCTATTTTAGGGTTTGCATGGGTTGGTGGTATTTTTTTCTTGGCTTTGAGATCTCCATGGTACCAGCTAAATGTTATAGGTTTTGCTATGTGCCCTTTCAAATCCCATTCTTTTTAATAATGTTGTCCCTTACCCACATAAATTAGAGTGAATTCTACTTCCTTTCCTAACAACTCCAGATGGGGTCCACACTTTAAAGAGGACCAGAACTTACGTTTTCTTTTTAATTAAGTGTGTACTTCTTAGAACAAGTATGTTCCCATCTGCATAAAAATGCTGTGGATGTTCAAATGCTGAGAGATTAGTAAAAACGTAAGATTCGTGTGGTCCATTTCAAAACCATACTGAAATATTAGGATAACACATGTGTATCCACCCCTTCCAACTTACAAAGGCAGACAAAGATAGATGAATAAAAATGCCCAGAAACAAAACTCCATCTGGGCAGAGTTCCACACCTGCCAATGCTTATGGAGCGCAGAAGCCTACAGATAGCCATTTAGGACACATCAGTGAAGCTCTCTGTCCTGTAGGACCCAGCAGGCAGAATTATCAAATATCTAAAGACAGTGCAGTTACACAGTCAAGCCTCCCTTTGGATGTGATTAATATTGCACTGACTTTCTGAACTTAGCTTGGTTTTTTAATATAATTCACTACCACATCACACAGAACAGCCCAAGCTCCCTCTAAATAGCACCTACTCAGCCACACGTAAGAGAATGTCTTTGCAAAACACACATGTTGTTCAGGTCTGCCTATTAAAATGCCTTACGCTCTGTTTGTTTGTTTATTTTTTTAAAAATCAACTTGCAAGGCCAATGTAATAAGATGCTGTAGCTTTTATGCAAGAGGTGAAATAATTTTAAACACAGACACACAATGAGTTTATTTATTTAGAAACTTGTTAAATAGAGTCTGGGAATTCAAATATTCAATGTTGACATTGTACAGAACTGGCCAGGAGCCAGAACCCAGTCTCCAGAGGGACCCATTGGACAAGGAATTCAGGCCTTTCTCTCCTCCCACTTGAGCTAAATAGGTAGAGGCCATTAGTTATACCCACAGCAATATCTGAACCGCACTCAAATAAGCTGCCCTAGCCAGGGCACTTCAAAGGAGGGTAAGTGTGTTTAGCTTTTTAGTGCTGAACTGGAGCAATATGTCACACTTTTGAAAGAGTTTTGTAAACAGTTTCTTCCTTATGTAGAAACGTCTCTGAAGTTTCTTGTATGGCATGTAAGCAAAGGTAATTAACAAGGATTACACTTTTTTCATTTACTGGGGGAAAAATATAATACCCATCTGTGTGCAAACTGGGGATCTGGAAGAAGAAACATGCTGTTTCTCTCTTCCTTTCTCCCCTCTCGTGTTTTGTTCCACTTGTTTGTCTCCTTTTATCCTCTTCCTCACACTTCTTCTCACTACCCAGCCAATTTCCTTGAGAACTCCCTGGTAAACTCGGAAGGCCAGAAGAGTGGGAAGGGGAAAATCTAATTTTAGAAAGAGGACCTTGGCAAATGGAGTGGGAAGGGAACTAATGATTCATACTGGGCCACCCAGCCAAAAAGAAAAGCAGACTCCACAGATCTTTGTAGAAAGGGCCTAGAGCCTCGCTTCCAGCCCAGGAAGGGTTAACCACCTCTCCAGGAAAATGTGCCTGGCGTCCTTAGAGTGCGACTCTCTCCTCCCGACCCATCTCCCCCCTAGCCTCTCTCTTCCCTGGCCGGTGGGCTAGGAAGGGGCCTGCCCTGCCAGGAAGAGTGAATGAGTGTGTTCCCGCCCTCCGCACTTGATGTTCCTGAACCCCTGAGCTGTGAGTGTGTGTGAGGGCGCGTGTGTTCCTGTGCTGTACACGGTCAATGCACACCCGGCTCCGAGGGAAGCAGCGCGCCAGGCACGCAGCACCTCTGAGGATGAAGAGGCAAGAAGCTTTCTGGCCTGAGCTTGGGAGCCAGGAGCCCAGCAGCTGGAGGAGGGAGGTGTGGGGAGGCCTGGGGGAGCACTGCCTCCCTACTCTCTAGGGCCTCCCCAGCTCCACCCCCAGGCCCCATCACGGCGGGTTCTGACAGGAGGGGTGGGAGGGTGTACCCAGCTCTTAGGAATAGGGCTCTGCCAGGCCCTGAGTACCTTGGGAACAGGGTAAGAGCCATTGGCCAGAAGATGACAAGTCAAGTTCCCCCACTTCAGGGCCCGCTTCCAGCAGAGGCAAAATGAAGGAGCTGTGGGGAGAGAGGAGCCTGGGCCAGGAGTGCCGATGGCAACAAGTCGGTGCTCTCTTGCCCTCCTTTGCCCTACTTGCCCGGCGGGGACGGAGCCGGGAGTCCCCAGCTGTGGCCTTCCTACCCCAGGCAACGTCTGCAGTCTTGGATAACCTGGTCCCAACTCGGAGAAATGAAATAAAATAAACTCCCAAACGACAAGATGTTTAAAGAAAAACTGCTTAGAATTATTACCATCTACTTTTAAAAAAGAAGAAGAAAGTAAAAATGTCGTGGAATGACGCGTTAATTTCTATTCGATTAGTGTCCTACGTGTTGAATGTCTGCGGAGGAGGCCGAGCCCCGGGCAGTAAGGAGAGGACTCTGCTCAGAAAGCCTGCGAGCTGGGCTCCCCCCGCAAAAGACACAATCACGCACACTTATACACACACCGCCACGCGCATCGTCACCCAGACCTGCGACTCCTCAGCCCCTACAAATAAAAACCTGAAAAAGGAGCCTTTTATTCCAGCCTTCCTGCCCCTGTAGCTAATGAACCGTCCCCTTCCCCAGTGTTGAAGATGAGTGTGAAGGGGAAATGAAAAGCGTTGTTAACCTTCCCCTAAACACAGATTTTTTTTTTTTTTTTTTTTTGGCGAAACACATCAAAATGCTGCAGGAAGACTGCGCTCCAAGTGCCAAATGCAATAAAGAAGTCCTAAGCCAGGGTAATGGTCAAGTAATGGCAAATAAACCGCCTTCCTAAAAGGGGCCTCTGCCTCCGTAGGGCAAGCGCTTTTTCCCTCCTCAAAAGCAGTCTGAAGTAAACAAATAAAATACGTGTTTTAAACAAAGCTCTGTGTTTTAATCTGAGTTTTTTTAAGGATGAAGGAAAACGCAAGTAGTTGGGCATAGGGACAGTGGAGGCTGGAACCTGGGCTTGAGGTTCCTTTACTATCTTAGGTATTGGGCTGCTAAGGTGAGGAATTTAAGCGCGAGAGGAAGGGTCGTCATCTACCTTACCTACTTCAGAGCCTCTTTTTAAACAGAGATCAAGTGTACAAGTAACAAGTGCCCCCCCCTCCCGCCTTGCCGGGGGTCTTGCTAATCTCATCGCCTTCTGGGTCTTTACGAGACTTCTGCGGGCCCGGTAGCTAAGGCGGAGGGGGGTTATTCGTTGCAACTCGTTCATTGCTGTGATTGAAACCCTGCCGGGTGTCACTTTAGGGAAGTGGGGTTCCTTCGGTGTTTCGGGCCCTAGACATGCTGGGCAGACCCAGCTTCACTTCTTTCCCATCACCAGAAGAAAACAGTTGCAACTGGCATTTCTGGCACGACCCAGGTGCTGTCCTAGCCGCCCAAGAAAACGGCTGGGAAGTCTCACGGCGCTGCCAGAGCCTGCTTGGCTTTAGTTTTCTTTTCTTAAAGGTGGGAATAAAGGCCAAGGGCTTTAGACAGTACAAATGTCAATCTTCTTGCTTTTCCCTTCTTTATTTTTTTAATGAAATGGTTTATTCCTCCCAAATGATTTGCAACCAATTTATCGGTTTTGACTCTTGTGTAAAAAAAAAAAAAAAAAAAAAAAAAACAAGCCCAGTAAGTTGGGAAGTAGGTTGTGCATTCAGTCTGAGTTTAACTTCAGCGGGTACTTTCAGGGTCTGTGGTCTCTAGTTTGGGTTCATGGAATGCTGTACCGTAGCCAAGATCGCGACAGGACTTGGCCACCAAAGAAATTTACAAAACACAAAAAGAATAACAATCTATCTAGAAAACGACTGTTTCTAAGTGATTTGATTCCATTGCAATGTTTACTTTTGCAACAAGAAAGGTGGTTTTGTTTTTTAAAGTATGCTGGTCACACTGCCTCTTCCTAACCCAGAGAAAGAAAGAAACGGGTGCAGACACAGCCACAAAGTTTTCGTTAGATTCACAGCAGGGGTAGCCGACTGTCTCCGCCATGCGCTAGGAAACTCACGTACTACGCTGGGGAAGGAAATAGCGCTTTAAAATACAAAAAAATCCTTAGTTTTAATATGATTTCCTTTATTACCCAGACTGCAACTGAAGAATTGCATAAAGCAGCGCTCCTGTCTGAGAAAGGCGGCCGCGGTGGCAACAGCTGGAGCAGCGAGCGAGAACCTGAGGCTTAGCAAGAAAAGTTTGTAAGAGTTCGCATCTAGTTATCAGAAAGCCGCAGCAGCATCCTTAGAAACACTAGAGACAAAATAAACGGGTCTCCCACTGGATGAATGACAAGTATCATCAGATCGGAAACCGGGCTCGGTTTCTGGATGTTGAGTGGCCTGTGCATGCGGGAATGTTTCAATACGGCAGCGTACAACTTCGTAATTAAAATAGTTGGAAAAGTTGCCCAAGAAATTCGAAGGGTTTTGTGTTCTGCTTTCACTTCGGCGGATACCAGGCAATGAGGCGCGCGAAGCGTTCGGCTTTCATTTCACAACTTAGGCAGAGTTGAAATCGGCTCTCCCACCCCCTTCTCGTCCCCCCAACCACACACACACACACACACACACACACACACACACACACACACACACACACGCCTAACCTTCAGTCGGAATTGAAGCCTCCAGGCCTCCGAGCATATGTACATTTATTCTTCCTCAGATGAAAATAAAGACTTCGGCCCCATTAAACGCAAACAGGAAAAATAGGAGTTCCACTGGCGCGCTTTGACACTATCGAAGCTAAGTGAAATGAACAATATCCGAAAGAGAAATAGATGAACTGATGACCCAAAGAGCCCTGTACATATGTTGATCCCTGAGACCAGAGCGAAAGGAAACGTATTTGGGCATGAGGGAGTGCTTGGGTGAGGACTGGAAGAAGCACTGGAAAGACGCCGATGATGACAGCATCTCGCCGGGCTAGACCGCGGACGCTTACCGCCAAAGAAACCGAGCCCGCCGAGGTGCCTCTGCCTGCTGCGCTGCTGTGGCGGGGACACCAAAGGCGGGAAGGCGCGGGGCGTACTTGGCTTTAATACGCAGGGGTGGGAGAGACTGGGGATTTCATTTGAGGGAAGCATCCCACCCCACCACCCCATCTCTACTTTCTCTGGTCCACAAGCAAAACAATTAGAGTTCTGTTTTCAGCGAGGGGAAGAGCGAACGGCGGCCTTTGCTTTTCCGAGGCTGCTCCAGCCCCGCGTACTGACACCTTGAGGAGGAGCGCTTTGGACCCCTCCAGATTGCTCCAGTTCTCGGCACCGCTGGGTACCCTTAGACTCGAGGTAGAAGCATTTGGACAAACCCAGTCCCGTCGCCTACAGTCCCGGCTGAGGCTCTAGCTTTCTCGGACAGTGTCGGCTCGGCGGGCAAGGCCGGGCAAAGTCACCCAACACTTCTGCGAGAAGAGTGGGGGATGGGCGCACCGTCGCCCCCACCCCGAACTCAATCGCCCTTGTCCCGCGTGACGAAGGCCGCTCCACGCCGGGCAGGCAGGGGGCGCCGGGGAGGGTTAATGACCCGAGACCTCGGCTACGTCCAGAAGTAGCGCGGGAGGCTCCGCCGTAAGCTCTCCGCGGCCCAGTGTCCCTGCAGCCCGCCCCCTGGGGGTCACTCGGCGCCCAGCCAGCCTGGAGCTCGCGGGCCGGAGCGCGCCCTTTCGGCCTCCTTCTCCTCGGCGGCTGTCGCCGCTGGCTGTGCGCCCTCCACTCCCGGCTCTCCAGGCGCTCGCGGGGCCTCTTCTCTCCCCACCTGCCCGCAGCTCTGCTGAGCCTGTAGCTCGGCTCTGCCCGTGCCCTGCCCCCCCCCCACCAGACTACAGCCTCCACCCTCGTCTCCCCCACTCCCCACCCCAGTCCTCCCGCCTCGCCGCTCACGCCTGAGTGCACGGCCGAGCGCACAGCGCCCACTACCGCAACTGCCGCTCGGCGCAGCCCGCCAGCCCGCGCAACTTCCAGCGGCCGCCTCGCAACTTTTCCCAACTCTACCACTGATGCCCGCCGCCGCCGCCGCCGCCACTGAGGCTCCCTGCGAGCCTGCCACCCACCCCAAACCCCAGAAACAAACCCAGACGCGAAAAGCCTCCTCTCCCCAGCCCGCCCCCCACCCCATTCCCCGCTCCCCCTCCCACACCCGGGACCAGCTGGTTGGCCAGAGGCAACTCTCCTCCGCCTGGGGGAAAGGAGAGGGGAGGGGGAGACTCTCGCGTCTCCTCTCCCCCACCCCCCACCCCACCCCACCCCTTCCCGCTCGCTCTCGCGCTCTCTCCTCCCTCCCACCCAAGTCTTTGCTGCCCCCACCCCGCCCCCACCCCGGGGTTGCCACAGCTGGTCCGTGCACGGGGTTTGAGGGCTGCTCCGGCTCCTCTGGCGCCCAAACAAGGAGCAAGAGCTCGGGCGGCCGGCGCGGAGGCTGGGACCGGCAGGTTGCTGGGTCTGCTCTGCGCCTGCCCTCCACCCGGGGCCCCGGCGCGAGAGGCAGCCCCGCGCTCCCTCCCGGAGCGCTGTAGACAGATATGCAAGATGGCAGAGGAGGGTGAAAGCCAATAGAAAAGGGATATTGCACCTACTTGTGGCCAGTTTCCTTGCCCTGCCTTTGGATCTCATGCTGTGCCCAGTCCTGCAGCCGCTGGTGTGTGGTTGGGTTTTTTTTTTCTTGGATCTTTTCCTTCTTTTGCTCTCCCTCTCGCTCCCTCCCTCTCCTCTCCCTCTCTCTCTCTCTCTCTCTCTCTCACACACACACACACACACTCTTACACACACTCACTCTCTGTCTTTCCCTCTTTCACTCTCTCTCCCTCCCTCTCTCCCTTTCTCTCAATCCACACTCGCTATCTCTCCAGCATTGTCAGTTTGGACACCTTCGCACATGCGCGCTAGACGCCCCTCCAACATCTCAACGCCGCCAAAAAAAGTTTGGAGCGATTTATCACTTTGATTTGGAGATCTTGTCAGATGGCAATCGCCGAGGAGGCGGAGAAAGGGAGCCACGGGGAGGGCGGCGGGGGGCGGGGAGCGAGCACAGGGAGTCGGAGGGGAGCAGACACCTCGCCCCCCCCCAAAAAAAGGAATGAAAAGACTAGGGCAAATGATTGATTTCGTGTTGGAATCACCAGTAAGCTTGTATTATTAGTATTATTGTTTATCCCAACATAAAGTGCAGGAAATTTTCTATACCGTCCTTGGGGAAAAGCAAGAAGTGGGGGGGGGAGGGGGAGGGGAGAGGACGTTTAAAATCTTTCCCACACTAAAGAACTAGAAGGACCGGACTCTCGGCGAGCGATCCAGGAGAAAGTGAGAATCATCCTGAACTTCGGGAAATCTGCTGCCGCTGTTACTGCTACTGAAGCTATTGCGGCTTCTGCTTTCAGAGTTGAAAGCAGAATAAATAACTGTTTCTTCCTTGACTTTAGGTGTAATGCCAACGTTTTCTGCCATCCTTGTAACATATCAGTTGGTCTATTCTCACCAAGTAGTGTTGATCACCCTTGATTCCCAGGTCCGGGAAAGCTTGGGCATTTGACATCCAAGACCTTCTGCCTTCCCTGAGGTCGGCTGTCACCTTCCGGCCTCCCCCACCGCTGCCCCCGTCGCCTCCTGCTGCAGCTCAGCCTGCCTGCAATTTCACTCACTCGCTTAAACCCACGACCTCCCAGGTCACAAGAAGGAGGAGGTGGGGGAGAAATCCCCCCACACCTCTTAAAAAATACATTGTTGAAATTTGCTTTAATTACAGGATTTACCAAAGAAGTGGGCACGCAGAAATGGGGACCTCTTAAAGGAGCTAGCTGTGTTCAAGGTATGAATCAATCCCAAATATGTATGGATTTTCTCTTGGTACAGCCTCCTTGCGTTAAACAATTTCGTTCAGTGCCTTCCATGAGCTATTTATGTCCCCATTAATATCTGTTGCAAACCCTGTCAGACACCATAAAAGAAAATTACAATCTTTTTGTCTCTGTGCTGCAACGATACATCCTTGATGTTCAAGTTAAAGGAAAGAGAAAAGAATATCAGGTCCTGGGCGAGAGTTTGGCAAAGGCAGAGTAGGGGAAGGAAGATAACAGAAGGCTCAGTTGTACCTGTTGTCATTTATTGTCAAAACTAAAACTGGGGATGTGAATGAACAAATAGCAAGGGTCAACCCCAAAGGGTATTATCCATCAATGGCTTGCAGGAAATTAAAATTCAAAAGATTCACCCTGCCAGGGATACCCATCAACTTCTCTTTCTCCAGAGCTGTGTAATTCCAGGGGCATTTAGCTGTAAGATACAGGTCCCTGGAGAATCAAGCTACAGGTCCCAAGGGAGACAGATGCGTAATGTTGAAATGTGAGGAAGGGAAGTGGGGAGGCAGAGGAGGGTAAAGGAAGGAATTACACAGAGTAGAAGTAAAACAGCTTCCAAAAGAGAAGGCTCTGGTGCCCAAACACATGGGCACAAGAGACCTCTATCATCCCCTCGGGACTAAAGAGGCAAGTTGGGGGTTCGGGGTGTTTCCAGTCCTTCTACAATTTCTATTGCCCTGTACATACAGGTGTTGTGCTTATACATACGGCTGGTGCAAAAGCACCAGGCACTTCAGCACTCTGAATGTAGATGCCCAGGGTCTGTGATTGTGAGTTCACTGGCTTCCCTCAGTTTAGATGAAGGAGTGCCTTCCCTGCGACCAGTAAATGTCCTCGGTGGAAAAAGAGAAATGGGGGTTGAGAGCTTTCACCAAAGGGAGTAAAATCTCTAGGGAGAGAAATGCACTAGACTGGCCGTCCAGAAGTTCATAGAAACTGCTTCTGAACAGTTAAGGGACTCTCTGGGGACCCTCACCTAGGCCAGAGGACAGAGGGGCAGCCCGGAGGATCAAGCCCCTCCCAGCTATCAGAACCTAAAGGTCCTTGGCCTTCAGGAGGGGAGGTGGAGTCCACTAAGGACCAAAGAGCACCCTGGACAGGAGGAGGCTCTGCCTGGGACGTTTCATTTCACCTTCTCACTTCGGGGGGGATGGGGGCGCTGAAAAAAAATAAAAGCAGTTAACACGTTCCCCTCCACTTTTCTACTTGATTCCTTTCATCTCATCCCCAGGGAGTCTATATCCGGGTCCCACTGCAGAGTGGAGGTTAAGAGGAGGGACGGGGAATTTCCTAGGAAATGAAGGTACCATGGAATCAAACCCAAGATTAAATACAAGACCCACACGTGAAGCTGCGGTGGTTGTTTCGGCTGAGAAATTATAAACCACGTGGCGGGCCAGGGGGTGAGATGGGGGCTGTGAGGAGAACTGGGTGGGATGTGGAAAACTAAAGAAAATCAAAGCTGATGCCCCAACTTCAAAGATCTCCGTCGTTGAAGCTTTTCTAGAGGGTATGGGGTGGGGGGAGTGAGGCGCGGCTGGAGCACCCTCCCCTTCTGGTTTTTAAAATCCCTGGGGTCGCGGTCGCTTCAGCGAAAGGGTCTTTTGCCTGGTCTTTACAAGAGTTTCCGGACACGAGCGAATCCAACATATTCTAACCGAAATAATAAACACAAACTCCTCTGTGCCCTCGGGCCAAAGCATTGTGAAAAGATAAGGCATCATTCTTTTTGTTGTTGTTGTTGAACAAAAGTATTCACGAAATCGTCACTTTTATTTTCAAACCTGAAAGTTGGGTTTCTTTTCTTTTTCTTTCTTTCTTTTCTTCTTTCTTTCTTCTTTCTTTCTTTCTTTCTTTTTCTTTCTTTCTTTCATTTTTATCATGTGCTTTCTGCCCTAAGTGAGTGTTAATAAAAGAACTAACGTGCTAGTTCAAGTGTGTTTAACCTGATGGAGCAAACGCCCAGCAGCAGCGGACTGCGCTCACCGCTTGCAGCGCGGGAACCCCTGCGCGCCAAGCCCGGTGGGTTCCCACTCCCCAGTGCCTGGACCCCGTCAGTTCCACCTGTCCCAAGTCTCAGCCGTGAGACCCAAGCAGGTGACTTTCTGTTCAGCGGCCCCTGGGGTTCCCGACACACTTTGACGTCCCGTCTAGGCTGTCGCTGGCGCAAGAGAAAAGAGGCCTCCAACAAGTTGGCGGAGCTGCCCTCGCTGCCCGCCCCCGCACCGTCCGCCTTTCCCTCTCCTGGTGCAATTCGTTTCCTTAAGGGGCAGTAGCATGGGTCCCACGTTTTCTTGCGTTTCCTCCCACGGAAGCGGGCATCCTGGAAGCAATGCGTCCTTGGAAAGTCGATGAGTTTACGGGCTGTTTGGATTTACTTGTTTTGCTACTGTCATTTTTTTTCTTTTGGATTTTTTTTCTTTTTTTAAAAGCAGAAGCGGAGAGCTCGAGATGGGAGTTGGAAGAAAGATGGGTCGTTGAAGAAGAGAACAGGACAAGTATACCTTTTTTTCCAACTATATTTCTCTAATTAATACTAGAAACAGCAAAGAACCGATTTTCAATACATTACAGGCAACAGGAAATTTTCCTTTCCTCGCACCATGATTGAACCAGCCCCACAGTATCTTTGGAAGAAAGCTTGAATTCTTTAAGGAGGTATTTTTTGGCCTATTGTCTTTGTGCAGTGAACTTTACATCTTGCTATTCAATCACAACCTATATTCTCTTGGCTACCAGCAAGATTAATTTAATCATTGTAATGCAATTATTAATACTGTTTACCCAACGCGGGGTTTCAGTTTGGCTGTTAAGAAATTAAACTCTCGCTGGGTGACCAGAGCTAGGCAGGGGTTTCTTCATGTTGAAATGAAACAGTCCTCTTTATTTAGTCTCAGAGCTCTAGCTATCGGCCATCGGCTCAATTAGCCAAAATGGAAACAATTTTCATTCATTGCAATAACTCACTGTTCTAGAGATCGCTTTCAAAATATACACTTTATTATTATACGCTGACCTCGGTGGCGTGGAGTGGCAATAAAAGAAAGAGGCAGGGAGATCTATCTAGCCCCCTTGGGCTATAATTATTAGAAATTAATTGGGTTCAGGACCCTGGGTAGTCTAGCTAAATTAATAGCTTGTCTAGTGGTTTAAATCCGAATTTTTTGTCCACGGGAGAGAAAGAGAGAGAGTCACAGACATGAAATGCAGACCCAAGGGACGCCTGAGTTTACTTGCAAGACACTCATCTATTAAACAGTGTCCAGAATACATTTGAGTTGGGGAGAGGGGGCCGGAGTAGGAGGGGGCGGGAGCCAGAAGAAAGAAAGGAGCGAGATGGGGAGGGCGGCTACGAGTGAGCTAAAAGGTCTCGAGTTGATTTTATTCGATTTTTCTTGTGTGCATTGTTTTCGGGAGGGGTTGCATTTAGGGGTTAAAATAAAAAATAAAGATCCCGTGTACTCGGAGCTGTCGTGCCGGAGTAAAAGTGAAAAGGGAGCCTTAGGCAAAAGGAAATTACTGCGAGCCCGCGTGACCTTTCAGGGAGGTAATCAATCAAGTGATCAACAGGGATATTTATCATCGCTATATAGGACTACTTCGCCCTGCACGGGCGGGGGTGGGGATGCGAGAGGAGGGTGGAGACGCGCGCGCACACACACATACACACACACACACACACACACACGAGTCACAAAAGTTTGGACAAACCCGATAAGCCTCGAGACAGAGAACGTAGGCTTTAATAAATGTTAAGACTGTCCCTTTAGCCTGTGAAAAACACACACTCATACACCCACGCAGGGGGAAACGCGCACATCCCCGCTGCAGTGGCTGCGTGAAGGTGTTAACTTGAAACCGTCCGCTGCGCTTTGCCCTGAAAGGGAAGCTCGCGGTGAAATGAGCGCTTCAAGCGCGGACGAGGAGACTGTGCTGGGCTGCGCCGGGCCGGCGAGGCGCGGGGCTAGCTTGGTTTCCGTGACCTACCGGGGAAGGGGCGCAGCCCGCCGCAGGGGGTGCGGGGCGGCGGGATGCCCCTCTCCGCGGCGCGCGGACGCCGGGTCAAAGCATCCAGGCAGCCTCCTCTTCCTGCGAAATCCTCGCGCTGCCCCAGGGGCGCGGCAGGAGAGAGGCGCGCTCGGGGCCAGCCCGCTCCGGCGAGCACGCGCTGCGGGGCTTCGGCGGCCGCGCGTTTTCTGCCCATTTACCTTCTCTACCTTGTAAAACTCGCCGTTTTGTAAATTGCGTTTTCGGTCCCGTATTTCTTAGCAAATCGTTAGATTTTACAATCCTGCTCCCACCCTCTGGTCGTTCAATACCCCCTCCCCAACTTCAGAAAGGTATGTAAGGGAAGAGGGGAGAGAGGTGGCTGATTTTCAATAATAATGATAATGATATTAAATAGTCGACTTAAAATCTAGGCCCCCGAGGCCCTCTCCCAGCTCGGGGGTTATAATCAGCAGTTCTTTCGAGAGAAACTGGCTGATTACTGGCCCTCGAGGCTGGGAACTGTTTTCCGACGGGTTTATGAAACACAGGTTGGGGTGATGCGCGCCACCTCCCAGGTAGCGAGCCGCAGCTCCCGCGGTGTGGGAATGTGTGGCCGCGCCAGGGCCGCGCTGGTTGGCACCAGATGCGGAGCTCGCGCTCCCCCGCCCGTCGCTCCCGCCGCCCTCTCGGGCTCGGAAAGGCCTCGTCCCGCACAGCCTTAGTCTGCGGCGCCCCCGCCTGGCTTCCCCGGCCGCCGCAGCTCCGGGTGCGCCCGCGGAGTAAGTCTCCAGCTGTGCACAGTAGCCGCCAGGGCGTGGGGGTGGGAAACAGCTGGAGCGCCCCGGGGAAGCGTGTGTTGAGGTGGAAAGAAACCCAGCAAGGAGGATGACGAGGCGATCAACTCCTGGAGCTGCTACTGGTTTAGCATCCGGAGGAGTAGCTTCGGGGGGCACGAATCTCTGCCGGTGGGAACAGGAGCTCCGGAGAGAAAGCGGAGTGCGGGTGTGCGATGCCCGGAAAAGTCCGGACCTCCTTGGGTCCCTTCTACTGAACAAAGACTATGCCAGAGAAGTGCTCCTCGAAGTTAAATGTGCATGTAACCCCCCCGGGGATCTTGTTTAAAAGCGGATTCTGATTCAGTAAGTCTAGAGTGAGATCTAAGCAGTCTGCATTCCTAACACGCTCCCAGGTGAAGTGGATTCTCCTCCAAGTGTGGCCCGCGACCAGCCACATCAAGCATTACCTGCACTTCAGGAGAACAAAAAGAATCTCATGTGCCAACCCAGACTGACTAAATCAAAATCAGCATTTCAACAGGTGGTTCGCTTGAACATTGAAGTTGGAGAAGCACTGCTGTAGAATGTGCCTGGCCGGGTTTTCTTTCTCCTGTCTTGGAACATGACACCTCCATGATAACCTCATTTTAAATCCTGCTTTCTGCCTTGGTCACGGGAAAGGGTGGAGTGAATGAACCTATCCCGTTAAAAGCTACAACTCCTCTGGCCCCCGTCTGCCACCAGTGAGGCCATCCCGGACCTTGGTCTGATTGACAGCCCCCTCCAATTCCCTCTCACCCTCCTGTATTTTGCTGCCAAGTGTATGACATGTATTTCTCCCTCCTTAGATTAGAGTTCTTTGTTTACACATCTTTCTTCCCCTCTCAGCTGTAGGCTTCTTGAAGGAGACCATGCCTATATTCTCTAAGCTTTGTTTTCTCACTACAGCATGGAGTCATTCCTTTCCCCTTGGGATTAGTGTATAAAAATGTTTTGTGAACTGTAAAGCTGAAGCAACTGTTAACCTCTTTTTCTCAACTCCCCCTTCCGTAGACTAGCACAATGCTTTACATCACTAGGCACTTAGTCTGTTGTTGTCTCTCTCTGGAAGGTGCTTGAACTCACACATCTGATATCCTGAACCAAGAATTTAGCCAGATTTGAAGCTCTTTGAGTTCTAGTTTTTCTCTTCTATAGAATTCTCTAGAGAAAGAGTTCTTAATCTGGGAAAAAAAGAATTCAGAAGACTGTGTGACATCTTCATATTCTAATTTTGTTACTAAGAGAGCTGGTCCTGAAGCCTGGAAATCTCCGCATTCTAAGTGGTCAGTAGCTGGAGACTGAGATGTTTAAGAGTTAAAGGCTAGATTTTGTAAAATAAAATTAAGTGAGCCCTTTTCAGGGTCTGCAAAAAAGACAAATACCACCAAAGATCCTGGAACTCTTTTGGAAGCCATGGTTGACAATGTTAGGAAAAGATGGCAGTATTCAGATTTGGGGGCTGTTATAAGTTAGACAAACTCTGGGAGAGCAAAATAGAGTTCCAAGACCTTAAGAATCAAACCTTTGGAGATTCAAATCCCAGTCCTACCTTTACCAGCTCTGTAACATTAGGCAAGTTACTGAATGTCTCTGAGTCCCCATTTTCTCCTCTGTATGATGGGGATAATTATGTGTATCTTACAAAATTATTGCAAAGATTAAAGATAATATATACAGGGGCTTCCCTGGCGGTACAGTGGTTAAGAATCCGCCTGCCAATGCAGGTGATGTGGGTTCAAGCCCTGGTCCGGGAAGATCCCACATGCCACGGAGCAACTAAGCCCGTGCACCACAACTACTGAGCCTGCGCTCTAGAGCCTGCGAGCCACAACCACTGAGCCCACGTGCTACAACTACTGAAGCCCTCACGCCTAGACCCTGTGCTCCGCAACAAGAGGAGCCACCACAATGAGAAGCCCGCGCACTGCAACAAAGAGTAGCCTCCACTCACAGCAACTAGAGAAAGCCCGCACGCAGCAACAAAGACCCAACACAGCCAAAAATAAATAAATAAATAAAATAATTTTTTTAAGAAATTATGAAAAAAAAAAGGTAATGTATACAAAGTGCTTAGTATTTAGTGCCGGCTACATAGTAGAAATTTAACAAATGGAGCTATTTAGAGCTCCAAGCTCTAACATTTGTAATTTGGCACAATGAAAAGGCTTATAACGTGTGTGTGTGTGTGTGTGTATGTCAGGGATCTTGGACACTGCCCTTCCCTTTCCCATCTGTAATGAGATTTTTTTTTTCTTTTCTCAGCAGACTGTCCCCTCAAATAGCTGAAGCCTGAGACATTTGATATATATAAAACTAGCTGCTGCAACTAGATCTTAACACTGCAGTTTGAACGGGTACCAATGTGCGTGTGTGGTTGGATTTTTAGCTACATATTTTTAAGGGATTCTTGTGTACTTGCGCCTGCTCTCTATATGAATCAGGGTTATACCCAGCTCATCCCAAACAGACAGAGTCCTGACCTTGTCCCAGACAGCCTGAGGCAACAGGACCTGGGCCACATGATGAGGGCCCCTGAGAGTCACTGACAGAAACATTGCTTCTCCCTTAGCCATATGATTGCAAGTCTTTCAGGACAATACATACAAAGTCATCATTTGAAGATGTCTAGTGTGTCTCTGTTACCATAGTCTCTCCCTGTGAGATGGAAGCCACACAGATAATTCAAATAGAGAGTGGTTTTTAATGGGATTAGTAAGTGCTTTCTCTTTTTTAAAAAAGTTTTTTGTTTACTTGATTGTTTTGTTTGTTTAGTGTTTTTAAATTTTGGTTTTCATGAATCTAGCTGTTACCCTTACTTTCAATACATGAAACTATTGATTGAGTCTAGATCCCTGCCAGGAAATAAAAGATCTGTGAAATTTACATATGCAGTACTTTAAAATTCTTTACTCAAACAAATGATTATGGCTGACATGAGAAAATATAGACATCATCAAAGTACGTTAATTTACTTAATGTATTAATGTACTTTTAAACTTATAGATAGAGCAGATTTTCCACATCTTTTTAAAGTACAAACTATAGGACACATGCTGAAACAGCTTATAAAGGAGACTGCCGTGTAACAAGATCCTCGGTACTCAGTAACTTAATTCCCTTGACTTGGGTCCAAGGCAGTCCTGGTTACCCTCAAACTCAGCTATAGAGTGAACTCCTTTAGCCATGACAGAGTGTGATACAGGTGTGCCCTGCTTTATGAAAAGCCACATCACAATGTGATTATTCGCTCCATGCTATTTTATTAAATAATGAGTTCCCATGGGACATTTAAAATATGATTTGACTTACAAAAATTTGATTTATACTCACTTTTCCCAGAAACATACCTATGGAGGTAAAGCTCTATTTTTTTAAACAATGATGCATGTTCTTTAGCAAATGTTTTATAAGCAGTCCATTTTCAAAGGTGAAGACAAGGAAGCATACCACAGTTCTGAGACTAGGAAAGAAAGAATTTCTGTATAGAAAATCAATTGTACACAGAAGAAGCTAGAAACTGATCTGTTTAATTATCTATTTTGAGGCCTCATGTAGATGTACTGGAAGTCTGACACATGATAGAATTTGGTCTTGAAATGTTTCAGAAAATACAATGCTCTTGTACTGGGTTTTAACGGAAAAATTTCCAAGTCAACTCTATAAACACTCTTGAAAATACTTTTCAAAACTGGGGAAGAATTTTCTGTTGCATAGAGAAACTGAAGGATAATTCTAAAATTGGTCTGAGCTTATTCCCATTTAGAAGTAATAGTCTATGGGTTAAAATATTACCATCCACCTAACTAATTGGCATTGAACTCGAATTCTGAAACTGGATACATTGAACACATCAGGACATTTGGCATTGTTAAGGGCTCTGGAAGACATCTTCTATTGTAGCTGCTATGAATGCACCAATGCAAAGAAGCCAAGATGGTAAATACTATTTTGATGCATTTTTTTCTATTGTGTCATGTTATGCTGAGATTTTCACAACAGTTGTGTTGAAATCTCTACAGAAGCAACAATCATGCAGGTTTCTTCACCACACAGTCTGGTGCCTGGTGCCTCTTGTGTCCCTCCCCCATCACCCCACCCCCGGAAGGGACAACATGTAGTCATGGAGCATGGGCTCCTTAGCCCCAGGGACCACCTTTCCTAATCCGCCCTACACACCACTGCCTAATTAATCTTCCTATAGCAAGTTCTGAAAATATTATTCTACTACTCAGAATCTTCAAGATCCCTTAGTTATTATTTTCAAGATAAAGCCCCAAATTTTGCCTTTCATTCAAAGGCATTCTAGATAGAGGAAACAGCAAGAGAGATGGGAAAACATGAGGTATGCACCAGAAGTGTTAAAAATTTTATTCTGCCCGAGTTATGGGATTCAAGAAGAGAACTTTACAGGTTTGGAAAGATAGGTTGGGCACGTGCCATGGGAGGCTTATAATGAAAAGCAAAAATTGGAGGCTTTGTCCTGAAAATAATTGAATGATCTTGAAGATTCCGATTAAGGGGGTGGCATTATCAAAATTGTGCCTTAGGAAGATTAAGCAGGCAGTGGTATGGGAGAGATTACACTTCCTCTTCACATGTTCTGTCTACCTATCTTTTGAGATCCAAGACAAACATCACCTTCTCCAGTAAATGTTGATATAGTTCTCTGAACTGAAAGCAATCTCTTCCCATCACCAACCTCCTTTGGCACCCTTTCCTTACATGTTGGTTTTGCCTGTACCTCTATGATCTCTCTTAATACACTGTAAATTCCTTGAGTGGTATTTGTATCAACTCTTCTTGTCCTCCATTGTTAAAGTACGTCTTGCTAAGAACTAGCGGCCCTTTCTAAATGTAATGATTTTTGTTTTTCAACAATTTTAGAAAAAGTTCAGCAATTACTATTTTAAATACTGCCACTCCTTCAGTCTCTCAACTTGTTCTTTCTTGCTTTCTGATCAGACACTTTTGCGCTATCTTCCATGTTTCTTTGCCTCACTTTCTTAAATTCTCTTTATCTCTCTGTGCTTAATTCTGAATAATTTCCTCAGTTCTATATTCAAGTTCTTTAATTCTCTCTTTAGCTGTGTCTAATTAGCTATTTAACCTGTCGTTATTTTTTTCCATCTCAATTATCGTTTAAATTTCTATCATTTATATGAGTTCTCTCCAAATATGTGCCCATTATCTTTTCACACTGCCTTGTTGTCTTCTTATTTTCGAGCTCAAGGTTAAGTTTAACATTTTAAGTATAATTTCTTTTATCTGAAGTTTCTGGAGATGTAATACTGCTGTTTGTTGTATCTACTCACCTTTGCTCAGAAAAAAATGGTTTTCCTATATTTTAGAATTTTAGATTGTTAGTTCACCTTCAGCAAGACTTCATCTGTGGGAATCATGTTTAAAATTACTTGAAGTCTTATCTTTCCAGAGATAAGACTGTTTATATTTGCTTTATCAGATACCCCAGGGGTATAATCAATTTTTAAATTTATTTACCAGCCTGGGGTTTTCCAAACCATGGAGGAAGTGTAATTAGAACCAGAAACATAAGTGATAGTGGGCCTGTTGGGAAGAATTGTCAGGGGAGAATTTTTACTTTTAAACCGAGAGGCAAGATGAGATAGAAACTTCCTTGATTTTCTAGACCAGACTTTCACTGGTGGTATAACTCTCTGAGACTCAGCTACATGTACAGGGATCAGTTCTAACTCCCCAACTTATGTTGGATAGAACTTTATGTCCTGATTGCATTAAGGTTTTGAAACTTAAGCCCTGAGTTCTCAAAGTTATTGGCTCCCCATCCCCCAACACAGACTGCCAGGATTTTATTCACTCTTATGTTCAGCCCCAAGGATTTCCCTTCCTTTCTTTCAAGAACATTTATTAGTTATTAAGCCAAAAGCTTCAGTGATTTAGGAAGGGAGGGATTGCAGATTATTTAGTCCATAAAAATACTGGAATGTCTAGACTTGAAAATACTTGTGGTGGTTTGCTGTTAGTGAATTTTAGTTTTAATATCTTTTCTCGAATTCTTCTTTTCAAAAGAAATTTCTGGGTCCCCAAACAAATGTAGAACCAAAACATCACTTATAATTAGAATAATTAGAATCACAAAAACAGCCTTTACACATGTTTTTGATCAGTCTAAAATCTCTCTTACCACCTTCTTTATCTGGCCATCGAAATCATGTTCACCCTTCAAATGTCATCTCAGATTCAGCCTTCTTTCTAATGCTTTCATAATTATAGTAATAATAATTACAAAACAGTAACAACCATTTCTTAAGCGATTACTCTGTGTTAAGCAGTACACTGACTCTTTGCATATGTCATCTTACTTTTCTAAAAAACCCTATGACATTTTTAACCTCGTTGTTCAGGTGAAGACACTGATATTCCTAAAAGTTAAGTGACTTGTTCAAGGTGACCTAGCTAGTATTACGTTGAACCACATGAAATTGCTGATACTCAACTGCTTTTTAGCCACAGCACTCCCCCAACCCAAAAAAGCATTTTTACATGGTTCAATCGAAGAAAGGGGGAAGGTAGGATTCAAATTCAGGTCTGACTAATTTCTAATTTCACTTTTTTCCCCCTGGACAGCACAGCCTCTCTACTATACTAATTACTCCTTCCTCTAGGCTACTGCAGCTCTCATACCATCTGTCTTGATTCACTTTCCTTACTTGACTTTCAGTTACAATAATGTACATTCATCTGTCTTCTCCAGTGAATGTAAACTCCTTAAGGGCTGTGCCTTTGCTTTCTATCCCCAGTGCTTAGCACAGTACTTGGTATATTACAAGTCTTCAATATTTTTTTATTTAAATAAACTAAACGGGTATTCAAGAATTTGTCCATATTTGTGTGCAGCTGATTTGCTTCTGAGCTTTTCCCTTTCTCTCATTTTCTCTTAGTGGAAGTTTTAAAATATTGTCCCCGATTTTTTGACACTCTTTCCTTCAAGAGGTGGTGTCTGTGTCTCCTTTCCATGAACCTAGGCAGGCCTGTGACTGCTTCAACCAACAGAGAAGAACAGAAGTGCGTTCCAAGGCTGAACTATAACAGCCCATACAGCATCCGCCCAGGTGTCTTGGAACATTTGCTCTCTGAAAGCTCCCAGTTGGGTGCTCTACCTCAGAATCCAGTGGCCACACTGTGAGAAACATAATCCACATAGGTTCTCCGCCCAACAGTCCCAGCTGAGATAAGCCTTTGACTTACCCCAGCCCAGGTGCCAGGCAAGTGAGTGAGTAAGTCCCCAGATGATTCCAGCCCCCAGCTGTTTGGGTCACCTCCAGGCATTTGGGTCTTACCAGCTGAGGTCCAAATACTGTGAAGCAGAGACAAGCCATCCCTCTCTGTCCCACCTGAATTCCTGACCCACACACTCTGTGAACATAATAAAATAATTATTACTCCACACCGCTACATTTGGGGTGGTTTGTTGTACAGCAGTAAATAACTAGAGCATTGCCTTCACCTGGCTTGTCAGCTAACAATAGCTGTAGCCTGGTCAGTTCTGAACCCTCCAGCAGTTGGACTGTAGTAAGGGAGTTCCTTTCCTCCGATAAGCAGGGTCTGGCGGTGGGTGGCTGTTCCCATGTCCAGAATCAAAAGTGTACTTTGTGTCTGCATATTCATATATAATTATAATTATATATATATATATAATTATCTGGCTATAGTTTTTTTTTAGTTATTAAAGCCTTGTCCCACCCATCCTAAAACAAAATAAAACATCAATCAGAACTTTTAAGATATCAGCACTTCTCATTGCTTCTTTATTTACAATAGCCAAGATATGGAAACAACTTAAGTGCCCATCAACAGGTGAATGGATAAAGATGTGATAAATATAGTGGAATACTACTCAGCCATAAAGTAAAAAGTTGAAATCTTACCATCTGCAACAATATGGATAGACCTTGAGAGTATTATGCTTACCGAAATAAATCAGATGGAGAAAGACAAATACTGCATGATTTCGCTCAAATTTAGAATATAAAAAAACAAACAAAATAAATGAACAAACTAAACCAAACAAAAGCAAACACTTAGATACAGAGAACAGGGCAGTGGTTACCAGAAGGGATGGGGCAGGAAGAGGGCAAAATGGGTAAAGGGGATCAACTTTTTAGTGAGGGATGGAAACTAAATTTTTGGTGGTGAACACACTGTAGTGTATGCAGAAGTAGAAGTATAATGTACACAAGAAACTTATGTAATGTTATAAACCTATGTTACCATAATAAAAAATATATTTTTTTTAAACTGGGAAACAGAAAGTGTGCTTCAACTGGATTTTGGCTTTTGGACATGTTTTGGGCATTTGGCTCTCACCCTGTGTCTTGAGTCTGTCTTACTGACCTTCTGTCCTGGCCCAGGCCTGAACCCAACCTGGCTGGCTGAGAGCGGTGACCTCCCAACTCATCGTTGCCACTCCCCTTTCTTGGGGCTGGACCTTGCCTCTGCCATTCCTCATATTGACTCTGATAGGCCAACCTAACCTACACCAGCCAACCCACTCACCAGAAGCTGAGCTCTGTTGCTGCCTGGAAGCCCTGGTGCCCATTCTACCTTCTGGTTCAGGACCACTCAAGGACAGATTCCAGTGCAGGCCACCAGCCAAGCTTTGCCTTTGTGGACTTGGTAATTTGGATTCTGGCCCCTTCTTAGAAAGGGATAGCTCTTTCCTCCAGCCCAGCCATTTTACCCAATATGCCCCTTCTCCTTACCAGTTCTTAGGGAACATCAAGGCTAGACCCACCCTGTTAATTGCAATTAGTATCGCTCAGATCTTTACCTACAGAGACACACCTACAGAGGTACGCAGGCAGAGTGAGCAATGTCAGGCAGTGGTCACTAGGGGGCAGTTGGCTCTCCAGGCAATCCCAGAGGCAGAGGCATCCAGAACTCCTGGGGCAGCCGTGCTGGAGTTTCTGGCATCCAGTCCCATGCATTATGTTGAGAAGCAAGCAGGGACAGCCACATGGTTTGCTAGGTTAGGCTTGTGCTGTGAGAGGACATTTCTTCTAGTTGTTATGTAAAGCATCCAAGCCTGCTTCCCTGCTCCTCCCAGAGATCGATAAACTGCCTAGTATCTTTCTTTTCTTTTTTTAGTTGAAGCGTAGTTGATTTATGTTAGTTTCAGGTATACAGCATAGTAATTTGATATTTTTATGGAATATACTTTATACATACTTATTATAAAATATTGACTATATTCTCTGTATGGTACATTATATCCTTGTAACTTATTTTTTACCTAGTAATTTGCACCTCTTAACCCTTTTCGCCTATCTTTCACTTACCCCTACCTCTCTCCCCTCTGGTAGCCACTAGTTTGTTCTCTGTATCTGTGAGTCTCTTTCTGTTTTGTTATATTTGTTCATTTGTTTTATTTTTTAGATTCCACATAAAGTGAAAACATATGATATTTGTCTTTCACTGTCTGACATTTCATTTAGCCTAATACCCTCCAGGTCCATCCATGTGTTCGCAAATGGCAAAATTTCGTTCTTTTTTATGGCTGAGTAATATCTACATCTTCTTTATCCGTTCATCTGTTGATAGACACTTAGGTTGTGATTAATATTCAGAAATATGTTGCAATCCTATATACTAATAATGAACTATCAGAAAGAGAAAACAAGAAAACAATCCACAATTGAATCAAAAAGAGTAAAATACCTAGGAATAAATTTAACCAAGGAAGTGAAAGCCCTGTACTCCGAAAACTATAAGACGTTGATGAAGGAAATTGAAGATAATAAAAATACATAGAAAGATATCCCACATTCATGGATTGGAAGAATTAGTAGTGTTAATCTGTTCATACTACCCAAACCAATCTATAGAATTAATACTATCTTTCTATAAAACTTTTTTGCTTAAATTAACCAGAGTGGATTATTTTGTCTGGAATTAAGAACATTGAATTCACCATCTTCCAACTTCTTATGATCTTTGAATCATTCAGAAAATCCTAGAGAGACTTCCCTGGAGGTGCAGTGGTTAAGAATCCGCCTGCCAATGCGGGGGACACAGGTTCAATCCCTGGTCCAGGAAGATCCCACATGCTGCAGAGCAACTAAGCCCATGGACCACAACTACTGAAGCCTGCGCACCTAGAGCCTGTGTCCGCAAGAAGAGAAGCCACTGCAATGAGAAGCCTGTGCACCGCAACAAAGCGTAGCCCCCGCTCACTGCAACTAGAGAAAGTCTGCACAGAGCACCGAAGACCCAACACAGCCAAAAATAAATAAATAAATAAATAAATTTATTAAAAAAAATCCTAGAGCCATAGATTGTTTATTTAATTTTTGTTTGTAGTTCCTGACAGAGAGTACTATTAGTATTAAAGATCTACCATGAGCTCTACTGTAGTAGTAAAAAATTAGCAAGTACCATGCAATAATGTTAAAAACAATGACCAACCAATCAGATATGACATACTCATATTTACTTTCACTACAAGCTTTAGTGTTAACATTGATAATGTTAAATAATAAAAGTATCATTACTGATAAAGAAAGGCTTTAACTGTTAAAAAACAAATTTATGATTTACTTTAAAATTTCATCTTTGTTTCCCTTTTGACATTTATATTTGGGGAGAAATGTTTTATAAGGGATATATTTTACAGTAATACACATATGTAATTTTTGTTTGGGGGGGTTGTTTTGTTTTCTTTTGTTTTTGGCTGCACCATGCAGTTTGCAGGGATCTTAGTTCTCCCACCAGGGTTGCACCCTCAGCAGTGAAAGCACAGAGCCCTAACCATTGGACTGCCAGGGAGTTCCCAATTTTTTAATACTTATTTTGGAAGTACATGGCAAGATATTTTTAGTCATTAGTATGCATGATAAAAAAATTTTGCGGGCTTCCCTGGTGGCGCAGTGGTTGGGAGTCCGCCTGCTGATGCAGGGGACACGGGTTCGGGCCCTGGTCTGGGAAGATCCCACGTGCCTCGGAGCGACTGGGCCCGTGAGCCACAGTTACTGAGCCTGCGCGTCTGGAGCCTGTGCTTGGCAACGGGAGAGGCCGCGACAGTGAGAGGCCCGCGCACCGCGATGAAGAGTGGCCACCACTTGCCACAACTGGAGAAAGTCCTTGCACAGAAATGAAGACCCAACACAGCAAAAATAAATTAATTAATTAAAATCAGTTGATGATAATCTAGTGAGCTTTCCAAAAAAAAAAAAAAAAATTTGCAAACCGCTGCAGTGAATTTAACGTATTCATTCTTTTTCCTTTTCTTTTTTTTTTTGCTTTTGCCTTTTGTTTTTGATCAAATTTGTTTTCATTTTTTAAAACTGAAGTATAGGGGCTTCCCTGGTGGCGCAGTGGTTGAGAGTCCGCCTGCCGATGCTGGTGGCGCAGTGGTTGAGAGTCCGCCTGCCGATGCAGGGGACACGGGTTCGTGCCCCTATCCCGGAAGATCCCACATGCCGCGCAGCGGCTGGGCCCGCGAGCCATGGCCGCGGAGCCTGTGTGTCCGGAGCCTGTGCTCCGCAACGGGAGAGGCCACAGCAGTGAGAGGCCCGCGTACAGCAAAAAAAAAAAAAAAAAAAAAAAACTGAAGTATAGTTAATTTACAATGTCATGTCAGTTTCAGGTGTACAGCAAAGTGATTCAGATTCTTTTTCATTATAGGTTATTACAAGATATTGAATATAGTTCCCTGTGCTATACAGTAGGTCCTTGTTGTTTATCTATTTTATATATAGTAGTGTATATATGTTCATCACAGACTCCTAATTTATCCCTCCCCCCACCTCAACATATTCATTCTTAAAGAGACCTTAAAAAATATCTAATCTAGTAGTTTATGAAATGTTTTGGTGGCAGAAGTCTTTCACTGAAGAAAGCCCCAATACCTAAAACAAACAATATTCTTGGGCTTCCCTGGTGGCGCAGTGGTTGAGAGTCCACCTGCCGATGCAGGGGACATGGGTTTGTGCCCCAGTCCAGGAAGATCCCACATGCCGCGGAGCGGCTGGGCCCGTGAGCCATGGCTGCTGAGCCTGCACCATGGCCACTGAGCATGCGCGTCTGGAGCCTGTGCTCCGCAGCGGGAGAGGCCACAGCAGTGAGAGGCCCGCGTACCGCAAAAAAAAAAAAAAAAAAAAACCAACAAAAAAATCCCACAATATTCTTGATAGGGTTCCCCATCTGCTCCTTTCCTGAAGGGGTCAGAAAAGCACTATTTGCAGACCATTGATATGCTAGACCTCTCTCTTTTTACAGAATCGGAAACCGAGGTCCAGAAAGGAAATGTCTTGGCCAAGATGACTTTTCTATTTGGTGACTGAACTGGAGCTCAACCTACATTTCCTGAATCTCTTTTTGGCCAAAAGTCTTTCCACCACATTACATTATTTCATTGAAATGCTAGATTTGAGAGAGTTTCATGACACTTTCTAATTTGTGTTTCTTTTATGGTTCTGAAATGTTAAGAGATGTTTGCCAGAGTCCTGGGAGTATCTGAGAAGCTGGAGGGAAGTGCTAAAGAGCCTCACCCAACACACAACCCTCACTTACACTTCCTTGCAAGGCTTATCATATAAAAAACATTTTTAATAAGTTCACGGTGCATTTTGTTTCTGCTTCTTTTTGCCTGTTGGCTTTAGTCAAAAGAATCTGGATTAGAAACTCAGCCAAACACTTTCAAAGGATCTGATCACAGTCACACTGTCATCAGATAGAAACACAGCATCACCCAAACCTCTGGGTCTCTTGTTCACACATGTGGATTCTAACTAGCAAAGGAATAAGCTGTAGTAACTACAAGCAAATATCTCTGAACTTCACTGAGATTGATAACAATGGTAATAAAATTAGTCTTTTCCATGAGGAACACTACCAGTAAGTCAACTGTTAAAAAGAGATAGTTGTAAGAGTAACCGACGCATTAGCTCTTGTCAATGAGATTCCTTTTGGCAGTAATATATTCTGGGGGATTAAGTTAAACCAAATGTTTGTAACAATGAAAATGTAGTCATGTTAACAGTTAGGATTATCATCTTGGTGAATATTTACTGTAGTTACCTTCAGATTTACTCTTTATCTCTCTGGACACTGTTTGATCACTTTCATCTCTTTCTGATAAATTCCATTTTAGATAAAACAAACAGAAAGCATCCTTTCACATTTTAAAAGCCTTGCCATTTATCTTCTTTTAAAATGTTTATGCTTTTTTTTTCCCTTTGAGCTGCTGCTCACCCTGCCACCTGCACAGTGATGGGGGTAAGTAGTGAAAGCCCTGATTGAGAAAGTTCTGAAATTTCTTTGGCCACATTTGACTTTACTTGGTGCTCATAACTTTCAGGCCAAGCAATAGGTAAACACTACATGCACCTTTCCTGACTTCCCTTTGATTTTCACATCTGTTTCCTGCCACTTGGTTACTTCATGGCCACACAGGTAAGAGGCCCAGTGTTGACTCTGTAACCTAGGCGCTTATCTCTCTGGTTCTTGTGCTTAGAGGCAGCCTGTGCAGAAAGGTCCATCCATACATGACCTCACAGGAAGCTAGCCTTCTGCTGTCTCCTGATGTGACCCTGGACAACTCCTGGGTGCAGAATTCAACAAGACCAGGAACTAAAGTTGTGTATCACATAAGCACTTTGTTATTTATAGGACTGTTTCTGAAATTATTCTGTCATAATATTTTTGTTGATTAGTATTTTTAAATTTTTTTTTATCTCATTAGGCCATAAGTGACACCTTGCTATGTTTTTAATCCGTAAAATGGGTGGAGGAGGGTGATAGGGAATTTGCACTTTGGGTGGCTTTGCTGTTATTTTCTTTTATCACTTTTGACCATATACACACAGGGTGGCATTTATTCCTCCACTTTGAAAGAGAGGAGAGAGGCCACATGAACCACCTGAGAATGCCTGTGACCCAGATGCTTTGAGAGGCCGTCCCAGAGCTGTGCCATGCTGGTGGGTGCGACCTTCACTCTCTCAGGCCACCATACCACAGTGAGCTTGGAGAGCCCCGCGACAAATGTTTGCAACAATGGCAATGCCCTCACGTTAACAGTTGGGATTATTGTCCCAGTTAATATTTCCTGTACCTACATTCAAATTTACGCTTTTGGACACTGTTTGTTCAGGAGAGGAGGAAACCCTTGTTCATTCCCAGGTCGCTCCAAGGCCACCATACAACCACCAGTTGTTCAGTGTCCCACTCCTTCCACTAACCACTTGGTCCTCAAGCGTGAACTGACAGTCCATCTTCCTGGGACACGGTAGTTCTTAACCAGAATTGCACCTAAATCACCTATGAAGCTCTTTGGGAATTCCCTGGCAGTCCAGTGGCTAGGACTTCGAGGTTCCACTACAGGGGCCTGGGTTCGATCCCTGATCGGGGAACTAAGATCCTGCAAGCCAAGAGGCACGACCAAAAAACAAACAAACGAAACAAGTAAATCACCTATGAAGCTCTTTTACAACTGTTGCTGAAGTTCCAATCCCAAACAACTAAATGAGAACATTTAGAAGTGGGGCATGAACAGCCTTATGTGTTAATAGCTCCCCAGATGATCTCCTCTTACTTACTCAAGTACCCTCTTCACAGTAAGTCTTTGACCTCACAGAGATCTTTGATCCATTGGCCAGATTGCTTTTTCACAATTCATCATTTGGTCATGTCCTGGTACCCGGGTTCAAATAGTCCATAATTTTAATTCTGTGCCAACACTCAGTCTCTCCCCACTGTTATAGTCCCCTGGTGACGTCACCTAACACCATTAAACTCACTGCCACAGCTACTCCACATCTGGACCAGACCTCCAGAAGATTCCTAGGGAAAAGCACGTAACCAACCATGTTGGTTGTTTTAACTTTAACTCCATGATCACGAATCTGACTTGGGCACACTGCACAGCTCAAAAACCATTATGTTTTCAGATTTTCAGTTTACCTCACCTACACCTATTCTTTCCCCCAAATCTCCTGTATTCCCTTCCCCTTCCCACCATTCTTGACTGATGACATTGCCTCATAATTAATTGGGAAAATACAGATATCAGAGGGAATTCTTCATTTTCCTACCACCAAATCTATAAAACCATCCACATCTATATTCACACTCTTTGCCCTCACTCTACTGGCTATGGATGAAGTGTTCCTGCTCCTATCAAAGTTCGGGGCTCCCTGTTTGCTCTTGATCTCTCCTCCTCTTGCCTTTTGAGGGACTTCATTCTTTCCTTCAGAGGAATGCATTGTCAGCTTCTTCCCACAGTTTACAAATATGCTTCAGTATCTTGCATCTTAAAACAAATCTTCCTTAACTCCACATTGATCTTGGTTATCACACCACATCTCTGCTTCTCTTCACTTTAAAACTTCTCTAAAAGAGTTCTCTTTAGTGTCTCTCCCCACTTCCTCAATACTCCAGTGAAAACCTGATTATCAAATCCAGCTTCACTTTCCAAAACCTTCCGAGGTATCTAAAAGGAACCTCAAACTTAATACATCCACAATTTTTTTTCCCTAACTCCACAAAATAATCTAGTCTTTCTCCAGTCTTCCCATTTCATTCAATGGCAACATCATCCACTCAGTTCAAGCCTTGATTCTTCTCTTTCTCTCAACCCTATGCATAATTCATCAATGTTTTGTTGGTTGTTCTTCCAAAATACACCTGAATCCATTCACTTCTCTCCATTTCCTACCACTCCAGTCCAATCACCATCTTCACTGGGACTTGGCCAACAGCCTCCGGACGGTCCCCCATTTCCACTCTTACCTCACAACATCCATTTTCTATACAACATATTGTCTTTTAAAAACATAGATGAGGTCAGGTCATGTCCAACAGCTTCCTGCTTAGAATAAATTCTCTTTCCTAAGGCCTGCCTGATCCGGCCGTTCCCTCCTCATCAAACCTCATCTCAGATCACTCCTCTCACCCACTCCTACCTTTGCTCCAGCACTGGGGACTCCTGTACATTCCCGCATCACTCTGTACTCCAGAATAATCTCAAAGTCTTCACTTCTTCTGGGTCTGCCTCAAAGGTTTACCTCCTAGAACTTCTGTTGTCCAGCTCCTTCTTAGCTCAGCTCAAAAGTCACTTCCTCTCCCTGAACATTCGTTCTAAAGCAGCCACCATCCAACCCATCACTTTTTATTACATTACTAGGTTTTCTTTCTTTCTTCAACAAATGAACTTATTTCATTCTTCAATAGTCAACAGTTGACATCTCAAGAGTAGGTAGAGCTGCTTTTAAAGATAATCTCCAGGGATTAGTTCAATAAGGAAAAGCCTTTGGGTAAGATAAATTCTGAGGACATCTAAAAACAATACCTCACCTTTAAGGGTAGTACCTAGGTTGCACAGGTAAGTATTATTGGCTTTCTCGAATGTCTTTTGGAGAAGTTTGGAATTTTGTGAGTATAATCACTAATTCAGCTCTAGCTCTAACATCTGGGCTCTTTGACTAAATCACATGGCCCAAAGAATTTTGGATAATATATTCTATGTTCCTCTATCTCAACAAAAAGCCACCAACTCAGGGGACTTTCTTCTTTTTGCAAATGTTCAATCTGTCATCATCTATGACTTGGAGTGATTTTAGTGATGCTCTAAGTACTCTGGTCCTTACTTCTCAAAGTGTAAAAGCCCTTCTATGGTTAACTTAAGAGGTGACTATTTTTCCACTAAACTTCTTTTTAAGAAAAGAACATTAATTTTGCCTCCTTCCGAGTGATAACACCACCTGTGCTTTCAGAAACTAACTGGGAGATACCCATTTTGAATTCTTTGATACTCTTGACGAATGAGAAATATACATGTATAATTCTCCTTTACTGTTGATGGGAGTTAACACATGTCTTATGGAATAAAGTTCTCTTCCTTGCTACAATAATAGCTGGGTTTCAGAGGGTTGTTTTTTTTTTTTTTTTCTTTTGACTTCAGAAATTTTGGAATCAGTGTTCAGCCAACAGTAATTACTGCTTATTACAATAATCATCACCATCAGCCTGATCGGTCCCCTGGGGCAGAAGTCAGGGACTAAGGAAATGCATTTTTATCTAGGAAGATGATGAATTTTACCTGAGGCCCAGGGCGGCCTCTCAAGGAGCCAAATTTGATGACTGACACTGGCAGCTGTTAATATACTGAATTCCTAAGTCAGAATTATTGTTTTAAGTATTTTATGAGTGAAACCATATTCAAAGGAATCTGAAATTTCAATCTCATGTTGAAAAGTCTTTGCAGGTCCTGTATATGAAATGGAAACAAGAAAAATGTGGGGGAAAAAATGTTAGAAGCAACATTAAGCAAGGAAGGTAATTTCAGCAGTAACCCATATTACAGAGAAGTGGAGACCAACCTCTGCTTCTCGGTTTGGGGGTTCTCTTTAAAATAATATGCAATAGAATGGCTGGGGAGAAAGGTAAATGCTGGAGTGAGAGCAGACACCATAAGTGGTTTATAGAATAAAACCATAAAATCTCAGGATTGAAATGGGCCTGAGACTTGAATCCCATTTTTAAGCATTAGAGTGAACCTTTACTATGTACTAAGCACTAGGTATATTCAGGGTTCAGAAGTAAGGGCCTAGGCTCTATCTTTCAGGATGCAATTCTATCAGGATGGCATTTAGCTACATCCAAATAAAAAATCTATTCACAGTGCCTAAACTAAAGAAGGTTGTATTCCTCCAAATTTAGATCCCGAGATGGACAATTCAGAGTCATCCAGGCTCTAGCTCCAAATATCCCTACCATCACTAACATAGGGCTGGTCATTCAAGGCTGCCAGGTAGCAGCTTTACCTCCAGCCTCATGCCTCCTGCCAGGACGAAGGAAGAAGAATGAAGAGGAGGGAAATAAAGCTGCTTAAATCAAGAGAAAAAAACCTCTCCCGGAAATCTCAGGTTGACATTTGTTTATGTCTCCTGGCCAGAATTGTTCAGCAAGGCCACCCCTACCTGCAAAGTGGTCTGGAAAGGCAAGTACTTAAGCTAGGCATATTGCCATTCCAAACAAAACAGGGATTCTGTTGTAAGGAAAAAGAGAGAATGGGGGTTGGTTGGTGATAAGTAGTGTCTGCCATAGACTTAACAAGTATGTTGACAATTACACTATAGTGTGGTTTGTACATAATAAAGTTTTGCAGAACACAGGACTATCTACCCTCCTGTTAGGGGAGATGTTGTGCAGGGCTTCTCTGAGGAAGTAACATTTACACTGAGTTTCAAAGAAAAAATGAAATTGTTAGAGTAGACAAAAGCAAAGACTGTTTCAAGAGAGGGACTAAGGGTTAAGTGGGCATGGAAAAGTGGTTATTTATCAGAACATTTTCAGTTGCCACTGACAGAAAGGCAACTTGAACCAAAAAGTGCAAAGGTAAGGTCTCAGGTATGGCTGGCTCCAGTAGCCCAGATGATGTCACCAAGACTCAATATCTCTTTTTTTCTTCTCTTTGACTCTGCAGGTCAATAAGCAGCTCCAGGCTTATGTCGCATCCATGAGCAGCCCCAGAAGTTCCAATGAAGTTATGAATATGCATCTCATTGGAAGAACTTGGGACATGTGTCCATCACTCTGACCTATCACTGTGGACAGGAAAATAAGACATGCTGATTGGACAAGGCTGGGTTCCATGTCCACCTCTGGAGCCCTACCTGAACCACTTGAACTAAGAGTGGGAAAGAAGCTTCTCAAAAGGAAAACTGGGGGCTTCCCTGGTGGTGCAGTGGTTGAGAGTCTGCCTATTGATGCAGGGGACACGGGTTCGTGCCCCGGTCCGGGAAGGTCCCACATGCCGCGGAGCGGCTGGGCCCGTGAGCCATGGCCACTGAGCCTGTGCGTCCAGAGCCTGTGCTCTGCAAAGGGAGAGGCCACAACAGTGAGAGGCCCATGTACAGCAAAAAAAAAAAAGGAAAACTGGGAGTAAATGAAGCAGGCCAAAGTAGCAAATGTCTCTTACAGAGAGCAAATTATGTGAGTGATATTTAGAAGGTGTAAGGCACAAGACATGAGAGAACAATTGGCTTATTTTGGTGAAGGGCAGGAAAGACTCTGAAATAACACTCTAATTCATGCTTGAGTGGCTGGGTATGATGTTAGCACTAAGCAAGCTGGTGACTATACATGCAAGACCAGGTTGGAGATGGGAGGGGGGCTGAGAAGTTTAGAAGTAATAATAATAATAATAATAATAATAATAAACAACTATATTTCCTGGCAAGCCAAGGAAAAGGAACATTAAGGAGCAGGAAATATGGATCTAACATTTAGAACAGACCACTGGACTGGAGACACTGAGTTTTTACATCTTCAGGCCCATTTTTATTTACGTGAGCATTTAAAAATATATTTACTTTAATATGCAAAGCACTCTGGTTTTGAAATTTTCCAAACCACATCCTACCTCAGTTGTCTCTATTACACTTTCAGTTCTACAGTGTTTCCTTTCCTCTTCCTCTGAGATAATTAATGCCTTCAAAACACCAAAACAAAGGGTTAAATTAGCCATGGTTTGAGATGAGTAGAGATTAGAACTTGCAGCCATAATGAAAAATAACATTTAAATTTTTGAACCTACAAGAAGCCAATAAGCTGTCTATAAGTCAAGTTTAATTAATGTGTAGCACTTGTCTACACCAAAACTGTATGAATAAATCTTCAAAGCCAAATTAGTATTTTAAAATATGAGTTGGCCAATATGAGTCAGCATATAAGCAGAAATATTTCCATTCTGAATCAACATAAAGATTTACAAACTTTAAACAACATTTCTAGTACACAGATTTGGTCTTTCTTTCAACTGTCACCATTATAACAGAGATTTAGTGACCTGGTTTCAAAAGAACAAGAAATGTTTTTAAAAATATCTTTTAAATCTACATTAGTTGTATTAATCCCTTAAACCGGAAGTACCTCTGGAGGTAAATGTGGTTGTCAGCACTTCAATAAAACCATTACATATTGATAGAAATATTACTCAAAATGGATAAGAAATCCAATTTTTATATATGTTAATAACAGATTATTCTGAAAGTAGACATAATGAACAAGGTCTGTAATAGACATTGTGAGATGTCTAGCCAATGACCATTTTTCCATTTTCTCTTTTCTTATAGAACCTGGGTTGCTTACAGGTATGTGCTTTCCTTCCCAAGCCATCTGCACTGGGGGAGGTTGGTCCTGCCTCAGCCCCAGAAGGTGAATCCTGATTGGTCTAAAACCATGATGATGGTCCCGTTCCCCTCACAATGATTGATCCAGGCATGTGCTTGTGTGATTTGAGGGGAAGTCTGCTGGGAAGCAACTGGCAAGAGTTTCCTCACTTTTACAAAGAGGCACAAGGGAGAGACCATTTACTCCCTCCTATAACCACCTTGCTACCAGGAGGTAAGACAGCCCTAAGCCAGCCAACATGCTGAGACCGGCAGAGTGGAAAAATGGAGAGAGCCTCAGTCTGAGACACTGTTGAGCCACTGAATAAGTCAATCCTGAAGCCACCATACTGGGAGATTTTATGTAAAATAACATTCTCTCTTTTTTTTTCTTAATAATTGAGAGCTGGGTTTTTTTGTTACTTCCTGCCAAAGGATCCTGTTATATAATTTTATTGTTTTTTTAACTAATAAAATATTGAGACGTTAAGAAAAATAATAGCAAAAAGTTACATGATTTAAAAAAAGCAAAGTACATTTCACTTCTAGGAATTTACCTTCAGAAACACTTATGTCCCATGCAGAGAGATATATTAAGGTTCAGGGTTGTTCACTGAAGCATTGTTTGTACTAGCAAAAGAGCGAAAATGTAAATGTCCTTAAATAAGAAAGTGTCTAGGGAATTCCCTGACTGTCCAGTGGTTAGGACTCAGCACTTTCACTGCCGTGGGCCCAGGTTCAATCCCTGGTCGCGGAACTAAGATCCCATGGCATGGCCAAAAGAAAAAGTGGCTAAATAAAAAAGAATGAAATGATGTCATTTGCAACAACATGAATGGACCTAGAGATTATCGTACTAAGTGAAGTAAGTCAGACACAGAAAGACAAATATCATATGATATCACTTATGCATGGAATCTAAAAAAAAGATACAAATGAATTTATTTACAAAACAGAGATAGACTCACAAACATAGAAAACAAACTTACATAAATCTTATATATCTCTGAGTCACTTTGCTATACACCTGAAACTAACACAACATTGTAAATCAACTATACTTCAATTTATATATATATATATTTTTTTGGTGGGGGGACGGGCCACACCGCGTGGCTTGCGGGAACTTAGTTCACTGACCAAGGATTGAACCCAGGCCCTTGTCAGTGAAAGTGCCGAGTCCTAACCACTGGACCACCAGAGAATTCCCAATATATACTTCAATTTTTAAAAAGGCAAAATAGTTATAAGATATTTACCATAAAAAATAAATAAAAGGCAGTATCCCGCCCCAATAAATAATGTAAATAAATGGTTAAATTTTTTATAGTATAACATACTGTTGCCTCACTGTTCCACTTCTACTACCCCTCAGTGGGCCCAATCCTCCTGGAAGAACAGATGGCTATCCAAGCAGTAGTTGCCTCAAATGCCACAATCCTGAGCCAGTTTACACAGATCACCAAGAGAGCCACCATTTTCTAGCCCAAGGCCCATCCCTGACTGCAATGTCCATCATGATGACCAGGTGGTCATGGCTTAATATCTTCACTGACTTCGACCAAAGTCTGCTGCTAAGCAAATCCTCCTAAGACCCTAAGCAAATCCTCCTAAGAATATTGCAAACATGCAGGGTCAATTTGACCCTTTTATACATCCTTCAATTTCTTTCATGTTTCACTCCATTTTTGTCTCAGCAAAACCACCACTACCCAGCTCCACCCTAGATTTTTTCTCTAGATAAAGCTAGCTAGAACAGGGCATGATAGACCTCTAATGTATTTTTACTTCATTCTTATGTGGTTGTTCTTATTATAATAGAGATGGGTACAAATTACCAGCACTGAACCAGGAATGATGCATATATAGTTTGCATTTACCAAAACCTTAACTCTCTTTGGTCAAACTCTTGCTTTTGTAAATACTTTGAAGTTCCCTTCTCCTTGTTTTCTATTTCAACACAGTGTCCTCGTAACATCACATGTCCCCTTGATTTCACTAACTTCACACATTATATTTCTCATAATATATCAGTTAGGGTAGACTAGTTGACATGACAAATAGACCAAAGCATGTAATGGCTCCAACAATAGAATATTTATTCTTGCATCTAAAACAGTCCTGGTAGGGAATTCAGGCTAGTGCCTTGGCTCTCCTACACATGGTAATTCAGGGACCCAAGCTTCTTCCATCCTGTGGCTCTGTCATTCTTTAGGACATTATCATTACCTGCATCCGGCCTGAGGAAAAGGAAAGAGCAAAGAGGAACATGAGTGGGAGTGTTTTATCTGCTCAATGTCATCTCTTCAGAAAGGTGGCTACACGCCACAGATCAAATTCTGGATCAACCTCTTGTTTGGTAAACAAAGATATAGAACATCAAATTCATTGTTGCAAATCAAGCGTTCACATCAATATGTTTTCTGTTCCACATCTAATCGAGAGAAGTAACAATCTGTCTAGAACTGCCTCCTAAGGACTTATTTTATATGTTTAAGAGCACAAACTTCTCAGGATAGATATTTAAGGCCAATAACCTAATTGTGAACTTAAACCATGGATCTTATTTAGACATTCTTCAGTTTGCACAGAGTAAGTGAAGAGAAGCACATATTACTAACCTAAAACAATTATCCATTTAATTTTCTTTGGGGGGAGGGGGATCAAAAAAGTGATCAACAACAGTTAGGTGGGTCAGAATCACTGTACCTTGAAAAGAAGGATAATAGAAGGTGTTGCCATAAGAAAACCAGCTGGCTGGTTACCTATAGGTGGGCATTACGTTGGTGACATCACAGTACTCAAAGGTATGTATGGTCCTTGGCTTTACAGGTTCAAAAATTTGACCTCCACAGTGCACCAGAGTTATCAGACTCAGGGAGACTACTTCATGACAATCAAACACACAGGGGACTGATATGTAAATCATAATGCAATTTGTTCATTTAAATAAGAAATATGACCATGACACACAAAAGAATGCTCATTTTGGCATGGCCTGTACTTTCCCTGCAGGCAGGTAATATTTAAATCATATTATAACCAGAAGGTTGCTTGGTGAGCAGTGAGGAATTTTAACTGAGAGAGCTATTTGTATGATTCAAATATCTGATGGCCCTGTATTTTGATAGTCTAATTCTGTCAATTTCTATTTTTATGTTATTAGTAGGAGGATGCATTTTCAGCATAAAGTCTTACAAGGAACACATACATAGATATGTAGGTATATAGATACCTCTGCCCCTCTCTCTCTCTGCTCTGATTCAAACTCTGGTCTACCCAGAGCCCCACGTACTCAGCTACTCCGTAGTCTGGAAGGAGCCAGAAGAGGACCTCGGAGAAGCATTCCGATGAGGGAGCCAGCATTTGCAGAGATGCAGAACCATGAAAGAATGTGGCACGTTCTGTGAAGTGCAAGTGGTTCAGTAAGAATGGAATATAGTATCTGTGAGAGGAAAGAAAGAGGAAGTAGTAAGAGATCAGGCTGAAGAAATAAGCAAGAGACAAACGAAGGAAAAGGCTTGCCCGCCTTGCTAAATTATTAGATCTTATATAGAAAGCTATGGAAAACCTTAAAAGGATTTCCAGCGGAGCCATGCCATGATCAGATTGCAATTTTGAAATATCACTCTGGTTGAAAAACAGATAATTAGGTTAGTGGGAGGGGCACAATATATGCCAGGAAGATAGTTAGAGGCCTGTATCACATGCCACCAGCGCCTCACCCTTGCGACTTCGCTGCACACCATCAGTCCTCCAACTGCCAGCACTTGCATTTCCACACCTGAGAGCTTTCTCTTGCTGTTGGAGCTCACTTTGTTGCCCATGGCAGGCTTCAAGGCCATGAAGCCATAGCAGGCTTCATGCTCCTGTCACACCCTCAACCGAGGGTTGAGGAGGGCTGGCACCTGAATCTGGTGCATGTGTTAACGCCCCAGTGGGATTAAGCCCCAGTTACCCGCAGTGGGAGCTGGCTTGATAACAGACCTTTTGGCTGCTTTCTCTTCCTTGTTTCACATCCCGTTCCCCTATCCTGTGTACTTCACCTCTCAGATAAATTACTTGTACTCAAATCTTTATTTTGGTATCTGCTTCTGGGGAAACCCAGACTAAGACAAGGCCAATGTAGGTGAAGGATGATGAGCGCCTGAATCAGGCAGGGAACACAGAGACAAAGGAAGTGGATTAGAGGTGCATTCAAAAGATGTTACAATTAAATATGGAAGATATCAGGAAATTCCAGGATGGCCTCCAGGTTTCTGATTTGGGCTCCTGGGGGATGGCAATGCCGTTCACTAAGTAAAGGAATAGAGGCGAAGAGAGAGGATTGATGAAAGATGATAGGCTCAGAGTTGAATATGTCGAGTCTGAAGCACCTGAGGAACAGCCTAGTGGAGGTGAGAAGTAGGATGTTGGACATACCAGCTGGAGCTCAGAAGACTGGCTTGCTGTAGAGGTAGATACTTGATATATACAAAAATGGTGAACTTTTACCATTTTTGTGCTCAGTATCTAAATCCCCTTCCAATTTGGGGAAAATATAAAATCAGTGGAGGGAGCCCCCCTACCCCCACCCCCATCAGAGTAATCAGCAAAGGAGCAGATTTCCTCTCCCAGGCAGGGCACAGTCACGTGACCTAGGCTTGGCCAATCAAATGCCCTGACCCAGGATTTTTACCCATTGAGGGGATGATGCACAGAGCCAAGGGCAGTCTGACTGTTCAGGATGGATGTGGCAGAATTGAGAGTCCAATGTTTCTGGAAGTGATGGCAGCCGCAATGAGGTCCTCACTTCTAAAGTTTCTGCCAGGTGACTTTATGGGAGGGAGCCAAGAATCTGTGTTAGTTTACCATCATGATAGGAGCTTCAAGTCAAATTCCATTCTTTGTTTTTTGAAAAAGGATCAATGTTTTTTTCTTAAGATGGGAGGAAGGTACACAAATGCTTGTTTTATTTTTTTTTTGGTTGTTTTATTTTAAGCATTCCTATGTATTTTAAACATGCCTTTGTATATATATTTCACAATAAATTTTTCAAACAAACAGAGAAGCATGGTTTTTGAACAGAAGTGACAATGTAGAAATTATGTTAAAGGGTGAAAAGGATATAATGTCTGGGATTTGCTTTGAAATAAGGAAGAAAAAGGAAGATCCACAAAATGTTAATAATTGTTGATTCACAAAACATTGATAATTATTGAAGCTGAGAGATGGTTATGGTGGTCTTTGGAACATTCTCTTTATATTTTTATATGCTTAAAAATCTGCCTAATTATGAAATGGAAGTATTTTGGACAGTATGATGGGGTCTGGAAGACACATGAGAAGAGAGGAGAGATAAGACAGAAGGGTATCCAGGGCTCACAGAAGCACTTCACGGAGGAGGAACAACTCTCAGGAATAATCCAGGGGAAACCCAATGCCTCACACGTTAAAAATGACCAACACTCATGTGTTGATTGATCAAAATCTTGAAACCTGGCAACTGACGAAACTTTGTTGAATCAGAAAGCTAAAGTCTTCAGAATGTCTGAAGACTTGAGTCACCAACCGCCCCCAGTTCATTTCCTAGAAATTCAGACTCCCCAGATCTCAAATTCCCCACTCACCTGTGTGCCCCCGGTGACTCACAATTTTCTTTGGTAAACTATGGCTACTTCCCCCCTCCTCAGTAGCTAGTGTCACTCTGGATATTATTAATTCTACTTTTCTTCACCCAAAGCTGAGAAAAGCTTTTTCCTCAAATGGACTTCTGATCTCATTTGCCAACCTTGGACCGCCAGGGCTTTAAGATGCCACTTTGTTTTCTTGCTCTTTACACTGTACAGAGCCATGCCGACCACCACTATCCCTAAGAAGAGAAACTTGGAATGCGTTTTCCAAGGGCTGTCTGGAGGGTATTTGAGTGACACCGTCCTGGGCCACTAAAAAAGAACCAGCTCCCAGGGGTGAAATGAAATCTCTGCTTTTCCAGGATTCCTCCCCTCCTATTGAGTCTCAAACGTCTGGGACATAATGCATATCCTGCTTTATTCACCGTTTTATCCTGGTGTCCTAAAGGGAATTTGATCAAAAGAGAATCTCAGAATATAAACCAGCCTCACCTGCAAATTTTATTATGAGTATGTTGTTTGTTTGTTTGATTCAGATGGGGGAAGGATGGTGGAAAATCAAGCACTATGGGAAGACGACGGTCCTCACAGCTCAGCTCCTCCACTGCGGGCTGCTTTCCAGTTGGTGCAACAGGAGATCTGGGGCCTATGTTTGCTTTTCTTGGCATTCACAGAGGTGGTGTCTGTAGCTGAAGACACTAGGGCTGTTGCCAGAAGCCCTGCTGGAGCTAAGGCTGTGTGATTCCAGGTTCCAAGATCTCATCTGCTCACAGAGATGGGGAACATTTTGATCTTGGCAAACACTCTCATGCCAGCACTCCATGTCCACCCGACTCCTCTCCCTACTTCTCTGACCCCCAGCAGAGCAGCGGAGTGACCTCTGGACACACACCACTTATGCGTGTGTCCACACAGCTTGGCAGCCCCACCGTCTCTGGAATTCCTGTATCTCCCTGGGGAACTCACCACAGTGGACACAAACATGCTTACAAACTGCTAGTGACCTGGCAGCGCGTTAACCATAGGTCCCAAGAGGAGAAAGCAGAGTGAGCTGTCCTTCCCTGGTAGCTGCCTCAAGACCCTGCAGACCCCCAAGGTGGATGCTTACTTCAGACACTGAATACTTCCGCCATGTAGATTAGCACAGCCTGAGCAAAGTTAGAAAAACAAAATACACTCCCTTTATATGAGCGATGGGATCCCCTTCTGTTGGCTATTCTTGGTCAGTAACATGAGGGTGGTGTTCTCTACCAGCGCCTGAGCCAGAGCCCCGGCTGTCATTGTGATCCCTTTGAAACTCTGGATGTGGTCAATCTATAAAGTCTTCCAACACTCAGGCTCCCCGTTTATCACCCCAGCCTCTGCCTCCCATTTGCATGACCCTCCAGCCCACTTCCTGAAGTGTTACCTCTCTGCCCCACACTGCAGGAGCCCTTCTCATGCTCTCACACCCATGCACCACCCTCTTCCATATTCAAAGGCAGTGGTCCACTCCTCCTGCCTCTCCAGAGGCTCTGAGCTGTTTCTTGACAATCCATAGACAGGAGAGACAAAATCAAACCCCATATATTCATTCTCTCTCCCTGTTCTCACCTCCACGGGAACAGCATTTTCAGCTCTTTTGTCCCAATCCCTTAGCCTTTTTCCTGGATACAAAACAGATAGGTTACAGTTTGGCATCAACAGAGTGATTTTAGTTGAGAAACAGGCTCCATTCATCTGATATAATCTTTTAAAGTAATAGTTATTGAGTTAGGGGGTTTCCCTGGTGGTGCAGTGGTTAAGAATCCTCCTGCCAATGCAGGGGATACGGGTACAAGCGCTGGTCTGGGAAGATCCCACATGCCGCGGAGCAACTAAGTCCGTGCGCCACAACTACTGAGCCCATGTGCCACAACTACTGAAACCCATGCACCTAGAGCCCGTGCTCCGCAACAAGAGAAGCCACCGCAATGAGAAGCCCATGGGCCGCAAGGAAGAGTAACCCCCACTCGCCACAACTGGAGAAAGCTCACGTGCAGCAATGAAGACCCAACAGAGCCAAAAATAAATAAATAAAATAAATAAATTTATTTTAAAAAAACAATAATAATTAATGAGTTTTACTATGTACTAAGTACCTGATAAATACTATCTAATTCAGTCCTTATAACCACCATTTTGCAGATGAAGAAATTGTGGTCCAGAGAGATTCAGTTATCAAAAGTGATATAACTATCAAATGGTAGAGCCAGAGTTTGAACTTCAGCATTGTGAGCCCAGAGCCCATGCTTTTTTTTTTTTTTGTGGTACGCGGGCCTCTCACTGTTGTGGCCTCTCCCGTTGCGGAGCACAGGCTCCAGACGCGCAGGCTCAGCAGCCATGGCTCACAGGCTCAGCCGCTCTGCGGCATGTGGGATCTTCCCGGACCGGGGCACGAACCCATGTCCCCTGCATCGGCAGGAGGACTCTCAACCACTGCGCCACCAGGGAAGCCCAAGCCTATGCTTTTAATAACACTGTATATTGTTTCTCAGCCCCCAGCAGCACGCCTCTTTTAAAATTTCTTGTCCTCTCTTTACAGTACCCCTGGCCCAGATCACCATGGTCTACTACTTCAAGGAAAGTTTGCCACCCTGAAACGGAGCAGGACCTTATGATCCTTCCCCACCATGTCCTCAGTCTGCCTTTTTCTGTGGAAAAACTTTAGCCAAAGAATAAGTTTAATCAGAGAAGTGAGAAAATGAAGAAGCAAAGAAAAGCAGTCAAACAGGACAAAACAATAATAGTTTAGTCAGTAAGCAAAGTCAAGGACTTTTAGTTCCTTCTCAAGGGCTATAGATAATATTCTGAGCCATGGCCTTTGAGCCATCTTATAGATACTGAAACCCCCAGCAGGTGGAAGAAGTCAACAACATGGTGACCAGACCATAGCCATGACATAAGCTACCACAATTCTGAGAACTGGCCTCAAGAAAATGGGAACAAACCGACCCTGGAATTGAAGACTAACTCTACTTAAAACAATCAAGATGATGCTGGTCAGACCACTGATGACTAATTTCAAGATGACTGTCAGAGCTGACTGTGCTGTTTCTGCACGTAGCCCCCTCTGTCCGCCTATAAAAGCTCTTGCCCCCTGATCGTCAGTGGGGGGGTGGGGGGGCGGAGTCGGCCTTTAGACAGAAGTCCGCCCTCCCCCTTCCCCCTTCCCCATTGCAGCATCCAGAATAAAGCAAACTTTCCTTTCCACCAACCTGGCCTCTTTATTGGCTTCTGAGCAGCAAGCAGCCAGACCCTACTTTCAGTTACAACCCTACTCCATGATGTTAACTGGAAGCAATGCCTTCACCTTTTCCTTTGCCATCACTCTGGGGCTCCTGCCAGCTTAGTTGCTCTGATAACTCCTCTAATATCCTAGTGTCAGGATACTTTGGCTACAGGAATCTAAGCTCCCAACTCAGGCTGGCTTAATTGATTGGGATACGTATATAATAGGAATTTTTAAGGGTGGACGAGACTGGGGCTGCATGATTGAGCAGTTCAACAATGCCATCAGGGGTCCAAGGACCAAGGTTCTTTCTATCTCCTCACTCTGTAAGCCCAATCCAAAGGTTTCCCTCAAGAGTTTAGGGAGGCTGCCAGGAGCAACTGCCACCATAGTCTTGCTGTTGTCCCAGGGCCAGTGAGGGTGAGAACTCTCCTCCAATCATATCTGATTGGATAAATTTAGATCATACTCCCACCCTGGACCAATAACAGGGGAACACACAAAGTAACTGGTTTAAACCCAGATTCCTGAGCCAATCCCTAGCAAAGAGGATCCCTGAGCCAATCCTCCAGCTGTCAAATCTTTCAGAGTCTGCCTCAGCTTTCTAGGGGAGTTCATGCTCTTTTCCACTTGGCCCAAAGCCAATGACTAAGTAAGATGGTCGTTCAATGGCCCAGCCATTCCCATTCAACACAGGGCTTCTCTAATGGGCACTCCTTGTCCTGGAGCTCCGGGTCAGGAAGACAAAGGGTTCGTCAGGTCTGTGTCATGATCTGATGGCTCTCTCTGGCCATTCCTTCTCTTCTCTTTCTCCATTCACTGGTGTTAACTCCTAAATAAGCCTTTTGTACTCCTCACTCCATTTCAGCACCTGCTCTCCAGAGAACCCTCCCTGCAAAGGTACCCTGATAGCTAGCTGTGACTCTGTCTACACCTTCTGTCTCGACTCTACCCACATATCTTGCACCTCTAAGAAACTTGTCCTTCATCATCTACACTCCACTGCTCCTGCTAAGACTGCTTTTTATCTGCCTATGACCTTCAGTCCTTTGAGCCTCCCCTATTCTTACTCCACCAGCCGCCATCTAGTTTCCCTTTCCTCACACCTCAGCCCGGACCCCATCTTAACCATGACTTTGCTAGCACCTGACTTCTCCCCACCCTTAGGCCAATCCCCAACCCTGGGAAAGCTACAGTAAAATGTCCTTTCTTCCCTTCTGCTATGAGTCTACTGAAACCGGGTTTAATGACTTAATGACAAATCCACACTATCTAACTTTAAATGGGCCCTCAGTGCTGCTCAATGATTATTTTACTAATCTCTACAGACTCCCACTGCATTGATGCCAAATGTTTTCCTCTCCATTTACTTCCTAATGTCCTTTCCTCCTAATTTCTCCTTGCGCCCTGAGGATGAATTGTTAACCCTTTTCTTTTCATGTTGATCCAGTTTGTAGTCCCCAAACTTCCCCTTACAGTGGGTATCCATTGCTTTTACCTGCCCCCAAGATCCAGTACACCCAAATCTTCCTTGAAGGAACAGCCCCTCTCCCATCCCCAGTCCTTGCAGCTTCAGTGGCTGGCTCCCATCTCCTCCAAAGCTGGCAATGTGACTCAGGCCTGGCTGCCCAAGACACAGTAAACAAATCAAGGATGGGCATGGGAACCAAGCCAGACCAATGAAACCTTTGTCATATTTATTTAGGGGAAATAACTTTCTTCTGCTTTGGGAATTGCTAATCTGTAAAGAAATAAGCCCAGTACTGTAAACCCCCATCTTTCCCCAGGAGGGAAGAGCCTACCAAAGAAAAAGCCAGAGGAAAGAAGATCTGGTCCTGATGGCAACCTAGAGTTCCTCAATCCACCTATCTTAAAGTCATCATACCACAGGATGTTTCAATTATATGAGCCAATAAATTCTCTTTTTTATTTAAGCCAGTTTGAATCACATTTCTGTACTTGTCATCAAGGATCTTGACCTATAGCATCCTCTCAGTCTTCAGATTTGTTTATATCTTTACCTGTTCTGCCTTTATCTATCTCTGACAGAGGTACCATTCTCACTGGTATGGTTTTCTTGCTATGCCTTATTTTACTTTGGGACTTTTTTTTTTTTTTTTTTTTGCTGTACGCGGGCCTCTCACTGTTGTGGCCTCTCCCGTTGCGGAGCACAGGCTCTGGACGCGCAGGTTCAGCAGCCATGGCTCACGGGCCCAGCCACTCCGCGGCATGTGGGATCTTCCCTGACTGGGGCACGAACACATGTCCCCTTCATCAGCAGGCGGACTCCCAACCACTGCGCCACCAAGGAAGCCCTGGGACCTTTTTTTAATCTGTTTCTCTTTCTCCATTGACTTCTCCTCCATTGCCCATATCCATAACTGGCATTGGCTAAATAAATATTGTCAAACTATTTCAAATGTATTGTCTTTGATGAGAAGAGACAGAAGGTATTTCTGAAAGTATAAGATCATGGTTCTCTGAGATTGACCTGTTCTGGAGTAGGCAGGGGAGGGTCATTTCAAAGGATGGAGGGAGAAATTTTCTCAATGGCATAATCTCAATCCTTCAGTGTCCTCTTCTGCATGTTCCTCAAAGATGCTAAGATCTTACCTCCACACTCACCCTTTCTCTGGTTGTTGGCACATCCTGTTCTTCCTGATGAATTGTTTTCTGGCACACAAAGGTGAGCAGAATATGAGCTGTATCATTCTGTGTAATAGATTCTGCAGTGTTAAGAGGACTTAAGAGGAGGAAGCAGAACTGTGTATACCAACAGCTCTGAACTGTGCTCTGAAACTCTTCAGTGCTCAGTTGTTGTTTTTCTGTTTGTTTTCTTTTTTATTTAATTTTATCTTAGATAAATATATTTATAAGATTTAAAATTCAAAACTGGGGCTTCCCTGGTGGTGCAGTGGTTGAGAGTCCGCCTGCCGATGCAGGGGATACGGGTTCGTGCCCCGGTCTGGGAGGATCCCACATGCCGCGGAGCGGCTGGGCCCGTGGGCCATGGCCGCTGAGCCTGCGCGTCCGGAGCCTGTGCTCCGCAACGGGAGGGGCCACAACAGTGGGAGGCCCGCGTACCATAAAAAAAATAAATAAATAAATAAATAAATAAATAAAATAAAATTCAAAACTTGAATTTTAAAAGATATAAAACATAAAATATAAAGACAAATATAGATATAAAAGTTTAATTCCCCCACCCATCTAGTTGTACTATCAAGTTATCTGAAGTTTTTGGTTTATGATTCTGTACTTGTTTTCTATTGTTGCTGAACAAATTGCCACAAACTTAGTAACATAAAACCAAGCATATGTATTGTCTCATAGTTTCTGTGGGCCAGAAGGCTGAGCAGGGTGTAACAGAGTTTTCTGTTCAGGCCTCACAAAGTTGAAATCAAGGTGTCAGCCAGGACTGCAGTCTCATTAGAGCTCAGGGTCATCTTCCAAGCTCATTCAATTCCTTATGGTTATAGGACTGAGGTCCTTGTTTTCTTGCTGGTCGCTTTCAGCTCCTAGAGGCCTCCCACAGGTCCTAGCAAGCAGGCTTCCTCCACATGTTTTTCATGACACAGCTGTTTTCTTTCTTCCAGGCCAGCAGGAAAGCATCATATTGTCCGATCCCACCCACACTCAAGAGGAGGCATATATACTAGGAGGACAAAATATTGAGAGCCATCCTGGAATTCTCCCTACCACAGCTTCCATTGTTGTTGGGTTTTATATATCTATATATCTATATATCTATATCTATATGTATGTATATATATGAAAAGTAAAAATGCACACAAACACACACACACACACATCTTCTCCTTAAACAGTAACATGTAATGATATCACTTATATGTAGAATCTAAAATATGCCAAAAATGAACCTAGCTACAAAACAGAAACAGACTCACAGACATAGAGAACAGACTCGTGGATGCCAAGGGGGAGGAGTGGACTGGGGGTTTGGGATTAGTAGATGCAAACTACTACATATAGAATGGATAAACAACAAGGTCCTACTGTAGAGCACAGGGAACTATATTCAATATCCTGTGATAAACCATAATGAAATGAATATAAAAAAGAATATATATATATATATGTATAACTGAGTCACTTTACTGTACAGCAGAAATTAACACAACATTGTAAATTAGCTATACTTCAATTTTTAAAAAAAGGAGGACATGTAATAAATAAAATTTTCTCCATCTTGTTTTTTGCACTTAATAGTATATATGGAGCCCATTTTATTGTAACACTATATAGAGATAGTCCTCATTCCTTTTCAGCAGCTTAGTACTTCATTTTGTGTATAAACCATATTTTATTCAACCATTCTCTAACTGATGGCCATATGGGTTGTTTCCAGTATTTCTTTTGCTATTACAAATAGTACTACAATGAATATCTTTGTGTAGTCTTCTTTTGCTTGGTCAAAAAATTTTGCTAACTATTGCCAAATTTTTCTATATAGAGATGATGCCATTTTGTTCCCCTTCCTTTAAGATATCCCAGTACTACAGATTTAATCTGTGGTTTTCTTTTTGTGAGTGAGGTTAAGCAACTTAAGTTGAAGGGAAATTTATATTTCTTTTTCTGTGAACTGTCTATTCTTGTTCTTTACCTATTTTTCTACAAGTTGTTGGACTTCTCTCAATTTCTAGAAGTTCTTCCAGAATTTAGCCTTTTTTCTGGATTCTGAGAGGGAAATACTTTCACTGTCTTTTGACTTCTTATGTTGTTTGTGCTACAAAGTCATGTTTTATATATGTAGTTTATATAAGTAGTTGAATTTGTCACATCTTTCCTTTTACGGGCTCTGAATTTTGAATCATAGAAAGGCTTTCCCCATTCAGTGTTTATAAAGGAACCCATCATGTTTTTCCTTGTACTAGCATAATTTTTTACATTTAAGTCATTGATCCACTTAGAGTTTACCCTATTATATGTTTAAGGTATTAATCCAGCATTATCTTTTTCAAGTGTCTTCCCTATCAATAATTGTTCAATCATCAGGAAAACTGAGGAGTAAAAGTCACCAGAAACCAAGGTCAAAGAGAAAAAACTATCCTAAAATGCTTAATTGCAGGTTTTCTCGGGGCTGTGATAATGGGAAGTAACACAACTTAATTATCTGGCCAGGTATGCAATGCCAACTACCAGACACCTTTAATGAGCTGAACTTGAAGAACATGGAAACTATGTAGACTGTGGTGAGAGTATGAGGATAAATCATTGATTTCAGACTAATAACTTGTGTACTTCTTATGCTTGAGTTGATGAAGCATCTCCTTCTCAACAAATGCTACAAAACTTCAAAATCTTAATCTACTCATTTTTTCCTTTTAAATTCAATTATTTATAAAAGTCCTTAAAGTACTCTGGGTTTCAAATTTACATACAGTAAAATTCACTGTTTTTGGTGTACAGTCTATAGGGAATAGAGTATGCCTACCTACCTACCCTTTAATCATCCATTTAGAGTTAATATTAGCACTTTAAGTAAAATGTAGAAGAAGCCTTACAATTACCTAAGGTTCTTTAGCTTTCCCCCTTTTTGTGTTGTAGTTGCCATTTATGATATCTACATACATTGAAACCTCCACTAATCTTATATTTTTTCTGTCAATAGTCATATATATTTTAAAGAGTTTATGAGGGAAAATATGCTATTACATTTACCCAAATGTGTTTGGTCTTCCTTCATTACCAGTGTTTCAATTTTCCCTCTTGAATCATTTCCCTTTAGCTTGAAGAACTTCCTTTATCATTTCTTTTAGAGAAGGTCTGCTGGCAATGAATTTTCTTAGTTTTCTTCCTCTGAGAATATCTCTATTTCCCCATCACTCCTGAAGGATATTTTCACTAGATGTACAATTCTTGGTTAACAAACTCTTTTCTTTAAGCACTTTAAAGATGTTTTTCCACTGTCTTCCAGGCTCTGTGTAATGTGTTATTTTTTCTGGCTGCTTTCAAGGTTTTTTTTCTTTACCTTTGGTTTTCAGCAGTTTGATTGTAATGTGTCTGGTGTGGTTTTCTTTGAGTTTATTTTGTAACCTTATGTGTTTCACTAAATTGGAAAGTTTTCAGCCATTATTTCTCAAATATTTTTTCTGCACCAATCTCCTTCCTTCTCGCTCTGGGACTGCAATGACATACATATTATATCTTAAAGTATTTTCCCATAGGTACTGATGATCTCATTTTTAAAAAATCTTTTCTCTCTTAGTTTTTTACATCAGGTGATTTCTATTGGTCAGTCTTCAGATTCACTGACTCCTTTCTCCATCATCTCAGTTCTGCCATGGAGCCCATCCAGTGAATTTTTGTTTTTTCATTCGTATTTTTCAGCTCTGAAATCTCAGTTTGGCACTTTTGTTTATAGTTTCTACTTCTCTCCTCGAATTTTCTACCTTTCATTCATTTCAAATGTGTTCAGTTTCACTTCATGGAGGAGGATTATACATAATCACTGCTTTAAAGTCTAATAATCCCAACATCTGGGTCATCTCTTGGTTGGAATCTGTTGATTGTATTTTCACTAGGGAATTGGTCATATTTTCCTGCTCCTTTGTATTTGAGTAATTTTGGATGATATTCTGGACATTCTGAATATGTATTATATTTTGAAACACCAGATCCTATTAAAACCCTCTGTAGAATGTTGACTTTTTAAAATTTTGACAGTCAAATAACATGGTTAGATTCAGACTATGAGTTCTGTCTCTCCTTCAGTCAATTAGTTTCAATGTCAGTTCTATTCTCAAATCTTTCACTGCGCTGCTTTGTTCTCTACCACACATGAGCTTCTCAGGGATTAGTCTCTGAATTGTTTAGTAATTTATGTCATAGATCACTTTTCAATACCTTTGTTATGCAGCTTTGGACTTTTTTGTGCATGCAAATCTTAGGCTTGACACATGAGATTCCAATACGGTATTTCCTTCCATCAAGTCTAAGAACTATATGGGTGTTATCATACAGTCATAAAGTATATATTTTTTTCCATTACTGTCCCTTATGCCATACCAAGTCAACTTAATAGTGATTTACATTTGAATCACAAAACTACTAAAATTAATTTTCTTCTCACTGTTGTTAAAATAATTTTGTTTTAAAGTTTTGTTTGTTTTTCTTAATACCAGAAGCCAATACAGATGAAGGGCATTCTTCCCCATTTTAGTCTGATTTCAAGCCAATTTTCCCTCTTAGCCTCAATTTATCTCACTTTTGCAAAGTCTTCTTGCCATTCCATCTCTTCTGAGGAAGCAGATGGATCTATGTTTGATTCTTTCATTCACCAAGCATTTATCAAGTGCCTGTCATGTGCTAGATACTGTTCTGGACACTGTTCAATTAAAAAAATAACTACTGACACTGGACTGAATATGTTACTAGAGAAATTATTCCTCTGGAATTTTTAAGATAATCTATTTATCTATTCAAGATTGTTAACTAGAGGATGGCTTAAGGTGGGGAATGGAAGTCTCTTCTCAGTGTTCTGAGTTCAATGAACTCTCAAGACTGAAATAAGAGGGAGATACCATCAAACAAACCTAAAGCATCTCTAAGAGAAACCGAATTGTTTATAAGCTAGTGTCTCAAATTTTAGTGCTTACCTACCGTTGCAATTATACATGTTCCTACTTCTCATACTTCTCCCCAGGGCCCCACAAGTTTTGAAGGGAGAATAAAAGCTATGAACTCTGAGAAATACTACAAGCTAATAGCCACAGTCCAAATATCCCACCTTGTTGTCTTTGGGGGAAATGCTTCATATTCAGATTGTTCCCATCTTTCCCACACTGGTAAAGACAATGGGAAAAATATATAGTGAGCTAACTGGGTAGGAAAAGAATTTTATTGTTCTATAAACTAATCCCCAGTAAGTGTGATTAGCATAAACATTTTTCACATCAAATAGAATGAGACTTCACTAATGAGATGAGCATAATACACATCTGATAAAATACCAACTGCTTTTTATAAATACATAATAAAAGGGATGTAAGGAGGGAATATAATTAGCTTGCATGATTCAGCATGGATTTATTCCCACTTACTGTTTATGTGATCTTGGGTAAATTATTTAACCTCTCCAAGTCCCTCTTTTCTCAACTATAAAATTCAGAAAACAATAGCTGTTATGGTTTGTTGGAATTCAATGCCGGACACAGTAGATAATTAACATTAGGTGATTATGAATCCAAAGTCAGTAAAACTTCTGGAAGAAAATATATGCATTTCTCTGAAAAGTGTCCTTGGGAGAATTTATCCCAACAACTTATATATCTTATAAATTGAATAAAGTAGAAGAATTTCTTAAAACATTGTCATCTAGGGCAGAAGAACAAATCTTCCCTTTTAATAAATGTATCCTTACTTCGATATCCAATTCAATTAGATTAGCCTGGATGTATTTGGAAGGGACCTGACTACAATAATGCATAAAATTTTGTCTAATAGCTGGCCATGAGCTTTTGCTGACACTTAATGAAATCTGTTTAATTACTCTAGCAGCCCCTATATTGGCTGCTGTGCTGGGGTCACTGGAGAACTCGACCCTATGGTACTTGGGATACAAGAACATCTTCTGCTGATTGAAGCCTGTACCCTGTGGAAATGTTTTAATGTGATCCTTGAAGCATGTCCTAAGAAATGCTGTCAACACATATTCTTCCTTGTCAGGCCTTTATTTGGTCAGGAATACTCAAGAGCTCTGTCTTTCTGCCTGTGGTTTACCACATTGTCTCCATTTGCTTTCAAATATGGTTTAGCTGTGTTCAATGAAGCAGAGGTAGCCGAATTAGAAAGACATCATCAACACTGTTCCTCCAGAGAAAATTTCTCATCAGATAAATCACTAAACCAGCTACCAGGTTTTTTTGTTTTGCTTTGTTTTGTTTTAGCTACCATGTTTTGATGCATAGAAGCCACATCCTTGCACCCTATTCATTCACTTGCAGATAAACACATTCTCAATATGGTGAGCCAAGGGACGTGCCCAACAGACCATGAGGGAAGCTGGGGTTGATTGCAAATCCCCAGTACAAAGAATTTTAAAAGAAGAAGGAAAAGGCAGCAATAAAAGACAACTTATTTATAACTCATACTATCACAAGTGATTTTTTAAATAACAAATAAAAGTTCTTTGGCAACTACTGTTTAATATAAACTGAAAAGTATGACATAATCCTTAAAAACCTATAGCTGCTTATATAAACATATTGTTGTATAGTATGAATTGAGACATTAGGGTGAAGAGGTATTGACAAACATAAGAATTTGCCATATCCAAAAGTGTGTTGTTGTTTTTATTTGTTTTTAATGAATAGGAATTTCCAAGGAATAAGAAATTGCTTTAACTGTGATCATCTGACCAGTTGAAAATCATAATGTCATGGGTTTTTCACTAGTCCTGAGAATGGAGAATGTCCCAGTGCACAGTACTGCCCCAAACAGCTGGTATTTAGAGTGAAAATAGGGCTTGCATTTCTTTGAATAAGGGGTAGATTTCTTAGAAATGTGGTAATTGGAGAAAATCTTGATTTCATTAGAATTATTCTAGTTGTACAGTCTATATTAATCAAAAAAAACTTGAGAACCACTAACTTAACATATTTTAACCCACCTGGAGTAAACTGGAATGCCTGTACTGCATTTACAATCAGTTTTAGGCATTGATTAGTCCTTCCATATTAGGGAAGGATAATGTTAGAATTGGAAATTTCCCTCCAAATCACAGACTGTTACAAGGGAATGAAACTCCTCAACTTGATAAATAAGAGCCATGTTGGCCTTTCCCTTTTATTCTTCTTCAGCCACCAATGGCTATATGGGGCAGGATAGTCCTTCCCCCAAAAAGTTCAGAACAGTTAAAGAGTGATGGACCCACATTACAGAAAACTCGGACATTGAACTTGAGAGAGATGAAAAGATATTTCTGGACCAAAAAAAAAAAAAAGTCACAGCAAAAATCCATAAAACACCTAGAAATAAGCATAACAAGAAATGTTCAAGACCCCTGTAAACACAACAATAAAGCTAACAAACAAAAACAATAAATTAAGTTTTAAAACCTAAGACAGACCTTATTCCTAGATAGGAAAAAGCAATTCTGAAAAATTTTCAAGTGATATCAAACTAATCTATATGTTCATTCAGAACGCAAACTGTTAATTGTCGTTACCTCCAAGGAGTGAGGCTGGGGAAAATGTTTGCAATAATGATAGACAAATCTCCTGGATAGTATTGATTAAAAAAAGATAATAATAACTCCATAGGAAAATATGAACAAAATATGTAATAGATAGGTCATAGAGGAGGAAATACAAGTTGGTCTTAAATATATAAAAAGAAGCTTAGCCTCATTCATAGTAAGAAAATATAAAATAATACACATCTAAGATACCATTTTTAAATTACAAAATTGGCAAAAAACAAAGTTTGCTAGCACCCTTTTGGCATGGCTGTAGGGAAATAGAAACTCTTGTACATTAGTTGAATATCACTACATTGCTTGTATATTATAAATTAGTTACATTTCTATGGAGGGCAATTGCATAATATCTATTAAAATTATAAATGCATGTATTCTTTGATCCAACAATGCCACTTCCTACAGATATACTCACATACATGCAAAATGACACAAAGTTAATAGCCAAAACACTGTTTAAAAGGGTAAAAGATTGAAAACAGCCAAATATCCTTTGATTGGGGACCGAGTAACTAACGTATGGTAGATCTATACAACTGAATATTATTCAACTGAAAAGAAAAGGAACAAAATCTTTATGTGCATGCAGACATGGAAAAAGTTTCATGACATATTATTAAGTAAAGAAAGCAAAGTACATGAGAGTGTTTAAATATGCAAATATTTATGTGTAAGAGGGATAAATATGAATATATATTCAAACGTATAAGAATATAACAATGGTTACTTGGAAAATAAGGTATTGGTTGCAGGAAATACAAGGGAAGACCAGAGGTGAGAAGAATTTTCGCTATATACCTTTTCTTAACTTTAGATTTTTGAACAATATGAATGCATTACCTACTGAGAAAATTTAAACTAAATTTTAATTGAACATTATTTCTTTATGAATTATTTGGAAATAAACCTTTTTATACCATGAAGTGCCTTTGTAAATGTATTTATGACAATCCCTATTTTTTTAGGAGAACCATATTAAAGGCAATTATATTTCATTTAAAAATATTAATTGCTTTCTCATACTTAATTTTAACATAAAGTTTATCACATTACTGTAACTTGGCAAACAAAAAATTTCCAAATATCTTGAATATGCCAATCCCTCTTGATACTGAGGTAGGTACAGGAAGATAAAGGGGAAAATAGATTTTATATTATATTGTGTATACATACACAATACATATTTATAAAGAAATGGAGGTTAATTTTTGACAGTATTGCACTATCTCAATCCCTTATCATTGGTTTAAACTCGTCACACAGCCAACGTATCCCACAACAAATTGATTCTTGTTCACATACAAAGAAGTAGTGTGCGTTTAAATAATGCTGTATTTACTGACTAGGGAAAAAAAAATAGCACACTGAAGTCAGTGGACTTCTGACCTTGAAGAAATGTAATGAACTTGTGTATGGAGAAAAGTTCCATGGTGCCTAGTGGTGAAGGGCACAGGATTTTGGAGTAAGATCCATCTAGATTGAATCCACTGCCTATGTGACCTTGGGTGAGTTACTTCAAAGGGGACTGTTTCCAACACACAGATTCCTCATAGGGTTTTTATTAAATAAAATAATGCATATAAATAGGTTAGCATAGACACCTACATAAACTCTATCTTCATCATGAACTCTGTTCTTTAAATGTCTCCACATTCCTTCCTATGCTTGCAGAGAAAAAAGAATACAAGACAGGTAGAAAAATGGAGAAATCAGTGGCCTCTATGATGCAATTTGTGGGGTTTAAAAAGGTTCTCCTATTCAGACACATCTCACCAAAGGGGCCCACAAGTAGTCTGAGAAGTTAGCCAATTCCTCAAGTTAATCCCTTGTGAACATGCAAATATCTCTAGAAGGGGATTAATCCTCTAACTATTAATACTTAGCATAGCACATTCAACAAATATTACTTTAATAGCTAGTATCAGAAGACATCTTAGAGAATAGTCTCTGTTTGACGAAATACAGAGTCCTGATGTGTCATTTCAGCTGTGGAATGAGTCTTTGAGGCACAGCTTGAAGGAGGCAGGAATAAGACCAAGGAGCAAAACCATTCTGCATAAGAACAGACAGAAATTTGTGGGGTTTGGAAGCACGCATAAGTCAAAGAAAAAGAGCAGACTTTGAAATAGGGAGAAAGGGAACTCTGGGTCCTCCTCCTAGCCCAGAAGACTGCAACTGCCCAGAGGCAGCATGGCCAAAGGCTTCTGAGAACAGAAATATCTGAAATTTAATTGTTTTGCATGGCTTCATGGCCCCAAACCTTTCATAAGATCTCAGGCACAATCCTGAGTTGTCAGGACTTTCAGCAGAAGGATTTGAGTGCTATCCAGGAAGAAGACATATGGAAAAGCAGGCAGAAAATACAGAGAGTAGGATAAATGCACTGTAGAGAAGATTTCCGGAAGTGGAAAGCAAAAATCAAAGGGCCTTGGTCTGGGACATAGCTCCCCCGCACCCCTCACTGCCCCAAGAATCCTCAGACATGGTGGAAATGGGGATGGGGTTAAGAGATGCCTCCTTTCCCTCCACATATGGGGTTAGGGGCTGAGTCCATTTAATTAAGTCTTGAAGGATGGAATGACCCAGCTGCATGTCGGTTGCACTAGCTCTTTTTCCTTCCAGCTCTCTAACAGCTGGGGAAAATTTAAAAGCAGAACCCAGAGGGCCTAGAAACCAGGACTGACAGGAGAAGGATAGCACAATTAGAGGTCAGAGGAGAAAGCTTGGGAGGGATAATAAGTAAAGGGCATCAGATAGGGACACCTCAACAGGAGATAGTTGCTCTGAATAGAGAGGGTTCCTGTGGCTTGAGTAAGCCCTGCACAGATTACAAATTAACATTTCAAATATTATTCACCTAAAGTTAAATTTGGTGAGTGCTATGTGGGTAAGTGACCAAATACCAGATTACTGTGATAAATTACTGAGAGGAAACTACTAAATCTGTAACATGGCAAATACAATGGGAAAAAGCATGGATCAAACAAACAAATATGAAAATGGTACTTTTTCTTCCCAGCTGTCTATTTAAAAGAGTTAAATTAAGCCATGAAATGATCATATCAGCCTTAATTCTTTCTGTTATTAATTGAACACCTTCTTGGAAACATGCAGATAAAAGTCCCACCTTGGAGAATTTGAGATAAGAGTGAATGGAAAAGAAGTAAAATTAACAGGCTTTCCCAGTTCACACTCATAACCATCATGCTTTGTTTGTTCAAAGCTGCCTACAAATGCATAATATTAAATCAAACCTTTAATGTATTCTGACGTGGGGGAGCTTACAATCCTAAGGCCTGTTCTTAGGTTCACACTTTTCTTTGTACATAGTAGGGGCCATAAAACCAAGTGAACAGCAAAAGGCTATTGTGAAATAAGATAGATGAGAGTTCTTTGCGTTATAAAGTAATTCAAGCTGCTAATTCCTGTGATGAAGACGACACAGATACACATACACAGTGTAGACAGTCCTCAGCTAAATATAGTAGATCCTATAATGCATTAGTTTACAGTCATATTAATATGATAAAAGAAATGATGAAATTTAGGTTTTTGCCTGAAAGAAGACTTGTCATAAATAACAAAACTGGCCAGATGTCCTGTGATCCTAAAAATAAGTAAGCTTCTGCTGTGAAACCCATCACTTCACAGGAAATAAAGTGAGAAGCACAGCGGCACTCTATGGAAAAGATCCACCAAGAAATAGCCAAGATAATTTCCTTCATTTGACCATAAACCCATCAAAACTTCATGGAATGTGGTCACTTTATTTATGCAGGAACTCTGTTCAGTTAACCACACATGCCATAACTTTCTTAAATAATGAGAGAGACAGACAACCATGGGACCTGTTCTCTAATAGGAATTCAAGTATCAATGTAAATCTCCAGAATCCTAAGGAATTTTCTACTGAAATTAACAGTCATCAACACAGACTGACTTAGAAATAGATTATAATTTATGCTTCCTTGCCTCCTTAAAACATTTATTCTTGGGGCTTCCCTGGTGGCACAGTGGTTGAGAGTCCGCCTGCCGATGCAGGGGACACGGGTTCGTGCCCCGGTCCAACATTTATTCTTAAAATCTAGCTACTTAAAGTGAACCATTTTAAGAAAAGAATCCAAAAGTACTATAATCAGCTATACTGCTTCTGAGAGGCTGATCGTCAATCATAGGAAAAAAGGAAGTCATTTTTTTTTAATGAAAATTGGCCTAATATTAATGTGGGCCATAAAAACATTTGAAGTCTTGATCAGTATGATGTCATGGAAGCCAGGCCTATTTGACACCAGGTATGAACCAACTTTTGTTTTCTTTGTATGTTGTATATGGCTTGATGTTTGGTGGTGGTATACTCTTGCCATGCTTCCCAACAGTCCTGTCTGAAAACAGCTGTCTTCCCAACCACAGTTCTCCAAAGAGCAAATTCTCAATGGAACTATTTTGAGAAAAGGCCAACTTATTTTAAACTACAAAACAAAAAGTTATAGGGAATTCCCTGGCGGTCCAGTGGTTAGGACTCTGCACTTCCACTGCAGGGGGCAATCCCTGGCTGAGGAACTAAGATCCCATATGCCGCATGGCATGGCCAAAAAAAAAAAAAACCCATAAAGTTATAACCAATAAGCAATCAAATTAGTACCAAATGTTACTTATCAAAGATAGACTTTGATGCAGATAACACTCATTATGGAAATTCCTAAAGTAAAAGCTAGAGAGTATGTCAATGTGTTTCTCTCATCACAGCACACAGCACTATAACATTAGCATTTCCAAAGGCATAGATGATGTTAGATTCTAGGGAGGATACAACTGCATATTATCTCTGTCTTTAAGAAAACTTGTCTAGGGACTTCTCTGGTGGCCCAGTGGTTAACACTCTGCGCTCCCAATGCAGGGGACCCCGGGTTCGATCCCTGGTCAGGGAATTAGATCCTGCATGCAGCAAGATCCAGAGTGCGGCATATCCCGACTGCAGCAGATCCCACGTGTGACAGATCCGCATGCTGCAACTAAGACCTGGCGCAGCCAAATGAATAAACAAATATTACACAAAAAAGAAACAAGCTTGTCTATTGCTTGTCACAGAAGTAAAATTGTGGAACCTATAAAACAGCTATTCTGTTAGGCCATCAGTTGTCATTTTTGAAATTTTTGAAGCTGTGGAGCCATTTCTTCAAATAAATGTTAGAAATCCACTTTATAGGAAATGCGTTGGTTGAGGGGATCAGAGGAGGGTCAGATCTAAAGGAAACCTCTCCAAAATCCTGGTCTCAATCCCCCACCCCCTTTCTTCCTGGAGAAGGAACGTGTAAGTGTGGGCCTTGGGTACAAAACTGGCATTTTTAAATTTCTTTATTGCTTACTTTATTCCTCAAAAATAAAAATGTATGAAGTTTAAAATTTTCTAGGCAAACCACACTTTGAAATTTTAAAAAAGAAGCAAAAAACCTTTATGGGTATGTAACAAGATCTGAGCATAAATTTTAACAGAACTAGCTAAAAACTGTTAGCTTAACCTCTCTAATTCTCGCCTCAGACTGTCCACCTCTCCGTTCTCTTTGTTCACTGCATCCAGCAGCCTTTTCTTGGAGCTGCCTGCCTTTCTACTCTGGAGTAAATGAAGGCATAGTTTTCATCTACTCATATACTTTTGTACCCCTTCAACCAAAATTTTAAAAGTAAGATTATACTGACATGCAAACTGTTTCTGTCTTCAGTTTTACAATTTTAAATAGACTGATTTCACTCTGCAGGGTGGGAGGGAAAATAATCTAAGTCTGTAGTCATTACTGTGATTGAGGTTTTTGCTACAGGTGAACAGATATTGCCATCTACTGTTGAGAAAAAATAAAATGGTTAAGCCAAAAGCTTTCAGCCTTAAGGTTTTGACAGATCATAAATTTAAAACAGAAAAAAAAAATGGTTTTGGGATTTCCCTGGTGGCCCAGTGGTTAAGAATCCGCCTGCCAATGCAGGGAACCCGGATTCGAGCCCTGGTCCGGGAAGATCCCACATGTTGCGGAGCAACTAAGCCCGTGTGCCAAAACTGCTGAGCCTGTGCTCTAGAGCCCGTGAGCCACAACTACTGAAGCCTGCATGCCTAGAGCCCGTGCTCTGCAACAAGAGAAGCCACCGCAATAAGCCCGCGCACCGCAACGAAGAGTAGCTCCCGCTCGCCGCAACTAGAGAAAGCCCGCGTGCAGCAATGAAGACCCAACGCAGCTCAAAATAAATAAATAAATTTATTTTTTTTAAATGGTTTTATGAAAGTAGGATTTAGTATTCATAAGTAGTTTGAAAACTAAAGAGAATAGAAAATATAACAAACAAACAAAACTTTCTTTCCTAAAATCAGAAAAATTGTTATGTGCAATTATTCCTACTTTTGATTAAAAGTTGAAAGCAAATCATTGCTTTATCGGTTTCTATTTGGCTCACCATTTTAGATACTACAGTGGAGAAGAAATATAAATAAATTATCCCTTTTTAATTATCTTACTTCATTTCAAAATTTAACTTAAGGTATATATTAACTTATTTTCTTTGTTTTCTCATAAAGCCACTAGAAGTGCTTATCAGTTTTTAACTTTAGATTTAGCTAGAAATAAATTTTCTTTAGAAAAATAGGGTAGTTAACACAGCCTTCTTTGGGGCCTCTAATAGTACATAGTTAAGCTCAAATATAGAGAAAGCCCCTTTAGGGCAAAAAGCTACCACAAAAGCAGTGCATCTGAGTCAGAAAATCCAGGCACATTAAAACTCTCCTACTAGTAACAAGCAACGTGAAGAATGACCTGTCATTTTTCTGATGGCTGGTGATGAGCTGGAGGAAATGATTTGGTGGCTGAAATTCAGTTGTTTTTACACATAAGAAAGTATTTTTCCCTTTAAAGAGTATTTATTTAACTCTACCAACAGTCGAACACCACGTGACGTCCTGTGTCAGCTATCTCATGCTGGAGAGAAGTGGATGTGAAGCGTGATGTGTGGATGGCACCACGCAAGCCCCCAATGTGAATGTCTATGTAAAGAAAGGAAAGAGACTTTTCATCTTTGTAGTGTGTTAATCCAAGTATAAAAGCTGACTACCCACCATGCACGGTGTATGGTGTGTACGTACGTATATTTGTGTGTGTATACGTGTCTGTAAAGGACTTAAAGTTTTTAAAAATTGGTAATTGACTTTGCTATATCAGCATTTCTGGTTCCAACCATTATGGCTTATTATGCTGGATGCTTTAAGGGATTTTCATCATATCTAATACTGGTAGAGCATTTACTGTATTCAAGGGGCCCTCACTCACATCAGTTTATTTGCTCATTTAACAAATGTGTACTGAACACCAGCCACGTGCAAGGCTCCCACAAGCATCAGAAATACAAAGCTGGAAGACAGACCAGCCTATCCTTCAAAGAGCCTCGAAGTCTAAGGGAGGTGAGAAAGAAGCAACCTCGCAACTGGGTTTACAGACACTGTTAGAAGTTCCCTGACAGAGGAATGAAGGAGCACTAGGTAAAATGAAAAATAACAGATCTGTTTCTGCTTGGAGAGTACAGCAGAAATCGGGAAGGTGTAGGGGATAGAAACCTGTATAGTACACGAACCAGCAGAGGGGACACTTTTTGAGAACTACAGGTCATTACTGGATGCCACATGCTCAGCAGGTATCAGCAGGTGAGTCTAGGGAGGAAATGTCATGCAAAGAAGTCCCAGGTATATATGCCTAGTGTCGTATATGCAGGGAAGATACAACGGTTATAGGAGAAGCTTATGAGCAGAGAAGTGGTGGATTGTCTATAATCCCTTGAACTCTCGTTATAATTATAGACGCACAAGAATTTGCAAACATAGTACAGAGAAGTCCCATACACCCTTCACCCAGTTTCCCCTAATGAGACCATCTTACACAGCTATAGCACAATATCGAAACCAGGAAAATGACATTGGTACAATATATGTGTATAGTTCTTTGTCATTTTATCAAATATGATTTGTGTAGCCACCAATGCAATTCTGAACTATTTCACGAAGATGTTCCTCATGCTACCCACTTACAGATACTTCCTCCCCTACTTCCCTCCATCATCCCTATTTCTGGCAACCACGATCTCCCTCTCTATATTTTTTTCATTTTTAGAATGTCATGTAAGTGGAATCATATTTATATGACCTTGTGTGACTGACTTCTCTCACTCAGTGTAATGCCTGAGATGTACCCACGTTGTTGCAAGTATCAATGGTCCCTTTTTAGGGACTTTCCTGGTGGCGCAGTGGTTAAGAATCCACCTGCCAATGCAGGGGACACAGGTTTGATCCCTGGCCCGGGAAGACCCCACATGCCACAGAGCAACCAAGCCCATGCACCGCAACTACAGAAAGCCCACACGCAGCAGGGAAGCCTCACTGCAGCCAACAATAAAAATAAAAATAATTTTAAACAATCATTAAGAAAATTCAAACAATAGTAGCTACAATACTGTGGTTTTGTACTAATAAAATAAGTATTTTAAAGTATTCAGTGAAGGGTTATTTGAGTATTAGAAGAATGAAGGAATCCTTGCAGGTGACCTAGGCTCTAACTTCATGTGGAGGGGTGGGTGGGACTGAAAGTTTCAACCCCTAATCACCTGGTTGATTCCCCTAGCAACCAGCCCCCCAACTTTAGGTGCTTTCCAAAAGTCACCTTATTAACATAAACTCAGGTGTAGCTGAAAGGAGTTTGTTAAGAATATCAAGACATTTTTATCACTGTTACCACTTAGGGAATTCCAAGGGTTTTTTTAAATTTTATTTTATTTTATTTTGCAGTACGCGGGCCTCTCACTGTTGTGGCCTCTCCCGCTGCGGAGCACAGGCTCCGGACGCGCAGGCTCAGCGGCCATGGCTCATGGGCCCAGCCGCTCCGGGGCATGTGGGATCTTCCCGGACCGGGGCACGAACCTGTGTCCCCTGCATCGGCAGGCGGACTCTCAACCACTGCGCCACCAGGGAAGCCCGTAATTCCAAGGGTTTTAAGAGTTCTGTGCCAGAAAAGGGGAGGAACACCAAATAGATATTTCTTTTTACAATATCACGCCTCCCTAATCCACTAAAACTAATATTACCAATACATAAGATGACCGTGTAACACACTGTATAAACCAAAATTTTTGAGAATGAAAAGGGACATTTTTAATAATTACACTGGGATGATAGTCACAAACAGTGACTGTCCTACACACAAACTAGAACTAATGGAAACTGTATAACATTTCCATTTTGATGTTTCACATCTCACTCAACATAAAAACACTGAATCATTGACTTTCCTACAAAATCTATTTTTCCTCATATTATTAAGTCCCTGTATCCATCCCATTTGCTTGAGCCAGAAATCTAGGAATTATGACCGATTCCCCCTTCCCCTCTCTCACATGCATTTCATAAATCTCTATCATAGATCTATCTACAAAGTATAACCCGAATATATACACCTCCCCCCTCCTCCATCTACCACCTAAGTCCTCCTCTCCCATCCATTGTATTCTAGCACAACACCTGTTCATTTCCTTTACACTCTGTAATTATATATTTATTAGTTTATTGGTCACTGTCTGTCTCCTCTAGTTTACTGCCAAGGACCCTGAGCCTTGGTCACCCAGTGCCGGGCATTCCTAGCACCTAGCATAATGCTGACACATAGCAGGTACTCAATAAATGTTTATTGGGTGAATGAATACGTGAATAAACAGATGGAAAAATATAAGCAAATAGCTGCTGAACACCCTCAAGAAATACTAGCATAAACAGTGTGAAATTGAGAATAATATAGCTGAGTCCTTGTGCCCTATTTAAAAATCAGCATCTGAATCTCTGAGACAAAGACCAAACAACCAAGTAAGTGGGGAAAGACAAAAATGAAGACAAGAGAGGAGAAAAGTAGAGAGAACTGGTGAATTCAAACCATTCACTCTACTTAATATGATAATCTCTAGGTCCATCCACGTTGCTGCAAATGGCATTTTTTTCCTTCTTTTTTTATGGCTGAGTAATATTCCACCGTATATATACCACATCTTCTTTATCCATTCATCTGTCAGTGGACACTTAAGTTGCTTCCATGTCTTCGCTACTGTAAATAGTGCTGCAATGAACATTGGGGTACATGTAAATTTTTGAATTAACGTTTTCTCCAGATATATGCCTGGGAGTGGGATTGCAGGATCATTTTTTTTTTGCCTGCGGTACACAGGCCTCTCACTGTTGTGGCCTCTCCCATTGTGGAGCACAGGCTCTGGACGCGCAGGCTCAGCAGCCATGGCTCACGGGCTAGCCGCTCCGCAGCATGTGGGATCTTCCCGGACCGGGGCACGAACCTGTGTCCCCTGCATCGGCAGGCGGACTCTCAACCACTGCGCCACCAGGGAAGCCCCTGTTTTTTAAGTTAAAAAAAATTTTTTTCTCTAGTCCTCTCCTTTGCCCTCTATATACAGTAACTCTGTTTTAATTCCATATCTTGCACTAGCAGAGAAAATTATGTTATTGAACATGTAAGAACAATCTTTCTGGAACAGCATTCTGTCAGACAGAGAAGGGGAGATCTGTCGATATAGAAGTCAACCATTCAGAAGCATTATCATCAGCAGTGTTATTCTTTGCTAGAGTCAGGTTGTTGCAATGAATACCAAAGGAAGATTTGTTCTGTAACAAGAATAACACATTAGACAGTCATCCAATAACATGTATTAACTCTTTTTAAACATGAACTTTAAGACAAAAATTAAAGTAGATGGATATTCTCACTCAGTTATAACATTATTCATATGAATTTCTCTGTAATAAACAACCAAGCAAATAAGGTGAGAGCCTGTTCTGGGGAAAGGAAAGAATGGGAGTGGGAGATGGAGAAGGGCAGGAGAACTTCAAATTTTCATTATTGTATATCTCATTATTGAAAAGCTACACATCAATACCACACACACACACACACACACACACACACACACACAGAAGAAAAGATTCTTTCTCCTCTTAAGATAAGCATCCCAAGCACACTCTGTGGTTTCAGCTTCCTAGCCTTTGGACCTATATCCTGAATAGCATAGGTCTATTGTCAAGATTGGTTCTGCCTTAACATTACAGCCCCTGTGCCTCTGCCATTTGATATTATAAATAATCACAAGCCACATCCATGGTATTTGGTAGCTACAAAGCATCTCTAATAGGATAAAATGTACTTGCAAATATAGTATCTGAAAGTTGCAAGTCCTATCTTTAGAAAGGGCAATGCTGGGACTTCCCTGATGGCCCAGTGGTTAAGACGCTGCACTTCCAATGCAGGGCGTGTGGGTTCGATCCCTTGTTCTTGGGAACTAAGATCCCACATGCCACCTGGCACCGTAAAAAAAAAAAAAAAAAAAAAGGCAATGCCGCTTATCATTGGGGGTCCAGGGCATGGGAGTTTAAAGTGGAAGAAGAGCAGGTCCCAGAGGTCTCTGAGGCAGGCCTCCTATCTTACAGAGAACATTTCCTTCTAGGACAGAAGCCATCTTAACCCCTCTTTTAGGATAGGACCACCGTACCATTCCTTGGCAAGGTAGCAGTAAAACTGGCAGTCATGCCAGTCCTTCTGCACCGTTAAAGTAATTTTAGTAGAAGCAACAAGAACCTCGACTCCAACTGGATTAAACAATCAAGGTGATCTATCAGTTCATGTATTTGAAAAGTCCAGAAGTAGAGCAAGATTTTCAGTACAGTCCATTAAGGATTCCACCTCTCTCTCTCTGTTTCTCTGGATTCTGCCTTTCTTTATGTGTTGACTCTGTCCTCAGAATAGTTTCCCTCTTAGCTGCTAATAGCAGCAACATTGGTTTCTGACTTCTTCATTCCCATGTGAAGAGAGAGACCCTTACTTCACTCAACCAGTAAACTGAAGTGCTGGACTTGTTTCACCTGGACCATCCCAGAAAAATCACAATGGCAAGGGAGATGGGATTAGAACCATTCCAGAAATAGGCAAGGGTCAATCCATCCCACCTACAATGCCTGGCTGCAACTGAATGCACGAGGAGGGTGTGATGTAGGAGAGGCACCATTATGTCCATGTTCAGCCTCTGCACTGATATGCTTTGTCCCTGTAACTCAGAACCACAAAGCTGCCCAAGAAATAGACTCACTCTGTTTTTAGCCATTCTCTCTCTCCCCCACACACACTTTTTCTTCTCTCTTTCTCTCTCTCTCATTCTCCCTGTCATCTTTACCTTCTGCTTTGTTAAAACTGACTGGCCGTGAAAGCAAGGTAGGAAAGAGGATGAGGAATAAGACAGGAAAGATATAGTGTCCTTCATTTTAGTAGAAGAACTCTAGAAAACTCTAGACTCTAGAAAACTTCTAGACTCTAGAAAAATTCTAGACTCTAGAAATCAGTGATTAAATCTACACAGTTACCCAAAGTCTGAAGCTGTGGCCAGAACTAGTGCTCTAGATTAGCAGATGTATGTGGTAATCCAGAAAAAAAATTTATTTTGGGAAATTTTAGAAGAGAAAGCAAAATAGGTAGATTACCCAGATGTACTATACAAGTCTGGACAATTCTCCTTCAAACCAATACTATCCCTTGTGTTAGTCATGCACTCTTAGTAATTAAATAAATGAATAATCTAAAAATATGGCAGGGAGTTCCCTGGTTGCCTAGTGGTTAGGATTCTGGGCTTTCACTGCTGTGGCCAAGGTTCAATCCCTGGTGGGGGAACTGCAAGCCACACAACGTGGGCAAAAATAAAAATAAATTAAAATATGGCAAATGTTGTGCATAATAATTATTCACAGTAGCAGGAAAATAATTGAAATTAACTTAAATATCCATCAGCAGGCAAAGTGTTATCTAGATTATTGTACAATCATTCAATGGAACATTAAGTAACAGTATTAAATAATGGTTCTGAAGGATCTGTAATATCAAAAAGTAATGCCTGTGATTTACTACCAAGGGTAAAAAGCAGAATTTGAAAAATAATTACATTAAATGTACATATCAGCTATAATTATATAAAATAGACATACAAAAAGGAAATAGAAATATACCAATGGTACTTGAGTTTTACTGAAATGTGATTGTTTTCTACTTCTCAATGTTTTTTGTGGTACTGTTACATTAATTTTATAACTGAAAAAAATTAGAAAGCATTATTACTTGGCAGATATCTATTTAGCACTTTGCCTCTGTGCTGGTAAAATAGCAGTTACGATTAAGTGGTCTGTTCTCTGTCCCAATAGCACTCATTCATTTACTTGACAAATAATTATTCAGTACCTATTATGTACTAGGCACCAGGGATATTTCAATGAGGTAAATGACTTGGTCCCTGCCTCTATCCTTACAGCCCAGTGAGGAAGACAGACAATAAGCAAATAATTTATTACAAATCAGGAGAACATAGTATGAAGGTAACCAACATAATGTCATACTAGGAAGGGGAAGCTGCTTTAAAAGGGGGTCAGAGACGCTTCCAAGGAAGTGGTATCTAAATTGAGATGACGATGAGAAGGTGCCAAAAACTGCAAGTGCCAGGGCAGAGCAATTTAAGCAGAGGAGCTAAGGTGAGAAAGATCTTGGCAAGTCCTGGGAACCGAGAGGAGGAGACCCCGGGTGGCTGGAGCACAGTGCAAGAGGAGAAGAGGAGTTAAAGTGAGGTTGGAGGGCTTCCCTGGTGGCGCAGTGGTTGAGACTCTGCCTGCCAATGCCGGGGACACGGGTTCGAGCCCTGGTCTGGGAAGATCCCATATGCCGCGGAGCAACTGGGCCCGTGAGCCACAATTACTGAACCTGCGCACCTGGAGCCTGTGCTCCGCAACAAGAGAGGCTGCGATAGTGAGAGGCCCGTGCACCGCGATGAAGAGTGGCCCTCACTTGCCACAACTAGAGAAAGCCCTCACACAGAAACGAAGACCCAACACAGCCATTAATTAATTAATTAATTAATTTTAAAAAAATGAGGTCGGAGAGGTAAGGAGGGACCAGATCATGCAAAACCTTGATAAGAATTTTGGATTTTATTCCCAGCGCAATGTGAAACTACGGAACAGAAGAAACACGGTTCAGTTAGTATTTTAATAAGCTCACTCAGGCTGCTTTGTGAAGAATGACTTGGTGGTGAGTAGAGGACAAGATAAGAAGCAGAGAACTAGTCAGAAGGTCTGTGAAGGAGATGATAGTGAACTGGAGTAAGGTGGTGGCAATGGAATGAATTAGAGATAGACCAGAGGATATGATGAGGTGAGGGGAGAATGAGGCAAGGGTGATGCCCAGATTACTGGTTTGAGCAATCGAGTGTATGGCAGCGGCGCTTACCGAGATGGGAAAAGTGAGGAAGAACTGGGGGAATAAAATGAAGAATTTACTTAAATTTAAATAACACTGAACTGCAATTTAGAATCTGCTTATATAATCTTACTCTCCAGGAAGACCTTTAAGGACGGGGAATATGTTTTTCACCTTTGAAGTCTCAACAATGCAACATGTTACAGACTAGGCATTTAGTAAGTGTTTGTTAAATGAATGTCACAGCTTTGCAAATAGTTCATTCCTTCCAGTGCAATAAGAGTCTACTTATTGTGAAAAGCCTGATTTTAGACAGTTTTCCTTACCAAGGCAAACAAGGACAAAATGATTGACCATTAATTATTCTTTAACTGAAAAGGAGAAAGAAAAAGCATGAGATGCTTATTTTTTAAATTCTTTGTTTAGTTTTCTGTAGTTAAACTAAAATGGGAGTTCAAAGCTTTAATGTGTATGTTTAAATTCTTGGGCCTGCTACTGACCTTCTTCAAGTGATTTTACCTCCCAGTGTTTTAGTTTCTCCATTTACAAGATGGAGATAATGGTAGTTGCCTTATCTCACAAGGATGTCATGAAAATAAGTCAGATAAATTGCTTTGCCCTCCTTAGAGAGGGGCTCTAGAAAGTAAGTAATATTAGATATGATGATGAATACCCACAACTTCAAAGATATTTTTTAATTGCCCCCCAAGTCTTTGAACATGTTAAGCCTATGAATAGCACCCTGTTAGGTGTTTATACATTTCTGGCAAGCTTTCACCTCTTGTTAAAGCAGTAAATGGTCTTTGAACAAATGTATTTCTCATTCTTTGATAACTATGCTTCCTTGTTTGTACACTTGAAAGATGATTATCATCTGGCATATGAGGTCGAGTTGAACTCCTTGGTGCCATTACAGTTCAATTGCAGCTTTAATTGAGTTTTTCTCCCAAGGTTGAAAATAAGTCACTTGGTTCACTTTAGTAAGCTACTTACTTCCTAAATAATGGTGAGATGAATTCAACTATTTTCTGCAAATGATATGTATAAATAATGCTTTTCATTTTAGCTATAATATCCTCATTCAAAAATTGACATAAAAATTCAGTATTTTTATTTCTTCATTGCTGTATTTTTTTTTCTGATGGGTTTTCCTAGAATTGCTTTAAATATCTATAATTATTCATTTTAACATTTCTAACATAGACAGCCATGGTACACACATAAATATCACCAAAGTAAAAACCTACAACTCTCAAGACAAAATATAGGATAGTGAACATCATCTAGAACAACTTTATATTTTTTTTTTGGCCAGTGTGAAGCATGCTGGATCTCAGTTCCTTAATCAGGGATTGAACCTATGCCCCCTGAAGTGGAAGCATGGAATTTTAACCACTGGATCACCATGGAAGTCCCTAGAACAACATGCCTTATTGCAGATGCGCATCAAGTTCATAATCAGTGTTATATAAAAAACTTGACATTAGCAATTCCACCCTTATCCACACATCCTTTACCTGATACCCAACACAAATCAAAACCACTTTCTGCTGGAGTAGCCACAATGCTCCTATCAGAGTGCTATAAAATCATTCCTTGCAAACTATGAGAATAAGACCTACCTCTCCTCTTTAATAAAACCATTAAAGGTAAGTCTTAGTATATCCATTTAATAAATGTGGAATATGAAGTTGGGTGACTTATACTAGATTCTTTTGGCCAGGTCAGAACCCAGGTTAAAATCGTTTGACCATTTCTTCCTGTTTCCTTTTTCTCTCAAGGAAGAAATGAGAATTTGAAGATACTGTTATCAAACAAAGTTTGTGTGCATGATGCAGAGTGAGGACAAATAAACCAAAACGTCAGAGTTTGGAGCAAAGAAAGGTTTATTGCAGGGCCAAGCAAAGAGAACTGGTGGCTTGTGCTCAAAAAACCTGAACTCCCCATTGGTTTTTGGGGAAGAGTTTTGATAGGCAAAATTTGGGGCAAGGGCTGCAGGGTGTATGACTTTCTACTGATTGGCTGGTGGTGAGGTAACCCAGGGTGGTGGTCCAGGAATCTTGTGCTCAGCCTGAACTTGCCATCCTCCACCTGTGTGGGGGCCTTAGTTCTGCAGAAGAACTCAAAGATATTGTTATAAATATTCCTTGAGGAGGGACAGGGACCCTGCCCCAAGGCTACACTATTGCTTCTTGACTGCTCCTCCCTTGTTTCTGCATTCTCTCTCCTCCCTGATTAGCAACTGTTTGAACCTGCCCTTTGAAGCTCAGGGAAGTTCATAGAGGCTGAGTGAAGCCTATTTCCTACAAACTATTGGGTTGGCCAAAAAGTGTGTTGGGGTTTTTCCATAAGATGTTATGGAAGGGACTTCCCTGGTGGCACAGTGGTTAAGAATCTGCCTGCCAATGCAGGGGACATGGGTTCAATCCCTGGAAAGATCTCACATGCCACGGAGCAACTAAGCCTGTGCAACTACTGAGCCTGCACTCTAGAGCCCACGAGCCACAACTACTGAACCCACATGCTGCAACTACTGAAGCCTGTGTGCCTAGAGCCTGTGCTCCACAATAATAGAACCCACTACAATGAGAAGCCCGCAACGAAGAGTAGCCCCTACTCGCCACAACTAGAGAAAGCCCATGAGCATCAACAAAGACCCAATGCAGCCAAAAAAAAAAAAAAAAAGATGTTATGGAAATATATGAATGAACTTTTTGGCCAACCTAATAGAAATGGGCGACACAGAAAGGATTTGTACCCAGGAGCCCCACAGCGTCCTTCTTGGTTTCAATACTGCACACTGTGATGACTAAGAAGGGAGATCTAAACCAAGGTGGAGGAAGGGTATGGGAGAAATGGCCTCAATTCCACCAGGTGATGGTATAAGCCTCCTCATGTTACCAAGTCCAAGCTCGCTCTGCTTGCTGCATGACAGGCCAATGAGTGAGGAGATGAGGTGTTGAGATAAGGAATATGACTTTATTTGGAGAGTTGGCAGACCAAGAAGATGGCAGACTAGTGTCTCTGAAAAACCATCTTACTGGGGTTTGGATGCCAGTTTCTTTCATAGAACAGAGAGGAGGAGGAAGTAAAGCAAGAAGGCCATAAGATTCACATATGTACCCTGGAATGGCCAGCCTCGAGGAGGGAATTTCTTCTTTCTTCAGCCATCCACAGGTGGACAGGGTCAGGATGTTTCCCTGAACAAAGGCACTTTTGTTTAACATTCAGGCAGAGGGGCAGTGTTCCCTGAGGCAGGCCATTGTGTATAGACAGTATCCTTTTAGTGGACAAAAGCAACAGGAAGCAAAGGTTAAAGTAAAAGAAACAGATCCAACTTGTAGTCAGATTTCGCTCTCCCCTGTTAGACTCACAGCCCCACCAGGATCTGACAGAATGGATACTGAAGGACAGGCCTATCCCTCAGGTTGATTCATAAGAGCAAATATCGTAGGTGTCCTAAGTCCTATATGTGGGGGAGGAGTTCCAGTTCCATTTTCAGAATATTATTAAAGTTTTATTTTGAAATTTCTGTCTTTAGTGATATTCCCAGGGGCCTATAAAAGATGCTAAGAGCATAGCCTCCTTTCACATACAATTATCTTGCATAGGCCTTTAACTGGTGGGATGGCCCAAACTCCCATACTTCTGGGAGAATCATTCCTGACTTCTGGTATCATTGAATTTGTGTAGGCCAAAGGCCACAGATTAGTAGCTATGATGGGCCAGAGTTTTCCTCAAAAGGTTTTTCGAGTGGCCCATTGCAATGACTTCTGACACCAACTCCCAAGTTAGGCCAAACTTCACTGGTTAAGGGCACAGTTCTCCACAAGACTGCCCTTACTTCAGACACCAGCTTAAAGTCTGGGGTTCCCCAAGCCATCCTCACTTCTGACCAGCTGGCTACAATTCAGCTGGCTAACCCTCAGGTTAGATAATTCACTAGAATGACTTGCAGAACTCAGAAAAGTGCTATACTTACGATTACAGTTTTATTATAGAAAAAGGATTCAAATCCAAACCAGCCAAAGAGAGAGATGTAGAGGGTGAGGTCTGGGAGGGCCCCCAGTGTGAAGCTTTCTCACCCAAGCTTCAAAGTGTCCAGAGTTTTGACTGGGACTTCATGACATCAGCGTGATTGGTTGAGTCATTAGCCAGTCTCTAGCCCCACTCCTCTCCTAGGAGGTCTGATAAGGACATGTTTGGTCTTGTTGGTGTGACCAGTCCCATCTAGGTCATCCCATAAGCTATTAGGTGCTGTCTGAGGCACCCACCAGGAATAAGAAAGGCACTCCTACCAATCAGGAAATTCCAAGGATACGGAAGCTACTTCTCAAGACTCGGGAATAAAAGCCATCCAAATTCTTTATTGTACATACACACAATATGTAATTTTATTTTAAATTAACTATCAACATTTTAAAATCAGTCTTTACATAAACTAAACTTTTTGTCTCCCCCTGAAATATTTCCAATTTTAGGTCTCCGTTCCCACAGGGCTGCTTCCCCTTTAAAAAGGATATTTCCCCACCATCTCCACAGTCTAATTCTTGGTGTGATTCACTCCTTTTGTTTCCTTCTGGTGCACTGCAGACATTTAAATTTGCAAATCTTGGCCTAAGCCTTGGGTATTTTTGCTGTTTTTACTTCCATCACACATTATTACCTTAAAAGAATAAATGGGGAAGGAATGACAATTACCTTTTGTCATTTCATCCTCACCTTAGTTTAATTTAAAACTGCTTTTCCTCTGCACTTTGTGTGAGTGCGAGTGCAGGTGTCTTCTATCTGTCTCTTATGTCTTGAGCCAGGCCAATATGGAATTTTTGACTGCAGAACCAGGACAAACTAAATTAAAACTCACATCATCCTCAGAATCAAAAACTACAGCCAACCCAGGACCTTGGAAAAGAAGCCTCTCTTTCTAAAGACAAAACAAAACCCGTGTTTCTCAATATTTTTAAAGCTGTAATTTCCTTCACAAGCATTAAATTCTCACATTCTCCTTTATTATTTGAAATTCATAAGTAACTAAAAATAAATAAATTAGACAAATAGTTATTTTCAAATTTCATTTACCCCTTCCCCCATTAAAACCCTTTGCAAATCACTGTTTAAATAATCTTAAAGGCATGAAATAAGCCCCAAGTACTTCAGGGGCCATGTGGATACATGCAGTCTCTCTCAGGTACAGGGGTTGCACAGACCTTGTAGTATAGGCAATCCTCAATATTCGCAGATTCCATATTTGTAAATCCACCTACTAAAATTTATTTGTAACCCCAAAATCAATAGCTACAGCGTTTTTACAGCCATTCATGGACACACGCTGAGCAGTGAAAAATTTGAGTCACTTGACACAAAGTTTCCCCACTGAGGTCCAACAAGGTGACACGCTGCCTACTTATTCCAAAAAGAACACTGTAAACAAGTGCCCTTTTTGTGATTTATTTAGTGGAACTTTTTTTTTTTTCATTTTTGTGCTTGTTGATGATTTTGCTGTTTAAAATGACCCCAAGTATAGTGCTGAAGTGCTGTTTGGTGTTCCTAAGTGAAAGAAGGCTGTGATATGCCTACAGAAAATATATGTGTAGATAAACTCATATACAGGCAAGAGCTATATATAGTGTTGTTGAATATGAGTTCAATGTTAATGAATCAATAATATATATTAAACAAGGTGTCTTTAAATAGAAACATACATAAAACAAGATTATTCATTGATCAGTTGATGAAAATGATGTGACTAGAGGCTCTCAGGAACCTAATCTTGTATTTCCCCTAGGAGAAATGGCTTTGTATTCACTAATTCAGTGTTAAGGTGACTTTATAGAACATACTACCACAAATAACAAGAATAAACTGTACTTGTAAACTAGTGAGACACACAATGGACCTTCCAGCACAAAATCCTATCAAAGAAGGTTGTGGAGGGAAGTGAGCAGGGGATGAAAACTAAGCTCACAGGCAAGTAATCCTTAAAGATGTTATTTTATTTTAAACCAGAAAATGGTGGTGGAGCTAACACTAATCATCTTTCCCAGGAAAGCCAATGCAGCATTAAGGTGCCACATAGTAAATAGAACACTGGACTTTAAAGTTCAGGTGGCTAATTGCTGGTCCCAACTCTGCAAAAAATTAACTTAGCCAAGGGAGTTTCTTCATCTGGTGGAGGGACTTAAATCTTTTAGCAATAAGAAGTCACATGTGCCATAATTATTATCTCCAAAATGTTGTCATGTAAATTATCTCATTGGTTGAACTCTATGGCCCCTTCTTGCTCCAAAATTATATAATTTAAGGAAGAGAATCATTCTGCCAAAACAGAAAAAAGTATATCAAATGTTCATAATACTGAGAATTTTCCTTTGGAATGTTTATAAGACATTTGTCAAGGAGAGGATTTCAAGTATAAGAACTAGAAAACGGCTGTGCTCTTTTAAATTGTATTTATTAAATCACTACTTTCTTTTTTTAAAATGAGAGAGAGGGACTTCCCTGGCAGCCCTGTGGTTAAGACTCTGGGCTTCCACTGCAGGGGGCATGTGTTTGGGAAACCCTGCAGGCCTCAGGAGGCCGAAAGAAAAAAAGAAAAAAAAAAAAAAAAAAAAGAGCCTTCTCCCCAGTCGGTGGCCATCCTTGCCTCAGGGCAGACTCCATCACAAATTTTGTACGTGTGGAGAAGCAAAAGTACCACTAGATGGAGCAGGAACAAAAGACATCTATTTATTTCTAGTTCAAGGAACCCTGGCAGTCTTCAAAAGCGATCTTAAAGGTCACTTTCTGAGTAAATGGTAGCTTAGTGAAGCTAGCTGAGTTACCTGAAAAACCAAGAAAAATCTTTGGCAAAATCAGAACGAGAACGTCATTCACTAACTTACCCCATGTTCTTTCCACAAAACCATGCTGACGGGAAAACTTTTTCCTTCTTAGAGAACATTACCAGAAACAGTGCAGTCCAGGTTTTTCACATTTCTTAACTGAAGGCTAAGAATTGTATTAGACGACACTGAGGGACCTACTTCAGGCAACAGGATGAAATGCTAGACATGTTCATGTAGATACTGACATGGTCCTGATTTTTCTTTTCCATTGTCGGATCCAGCTCCAGGCTGTATATCACACTGATAATTTGCCTTTACAATTCAGGCTGCTGGGTACTCTCTCTCCCAGCAATTGCCGCCAGACTAACTGTCTCAAGGAAGTGAAGGCACTGACTTCAATTCCCACATAAACCTGGAAGTTAGGTTTCGGAGACGAATGGGCAGAATGACCTGTTGATTGTTTCCTAATGGGCCTTTTTCTTCCCCCCCGCCCCACACACACCTTGGCAAAGAAACCTGACCCAGTTCTTGGGAGGGGGGGGATATATACTTCTTCGTACACTTTTCCGTCACCACTTAATACTTTGCATCCAAAGACGGAGACAAAGATGAAAAGCAACGACCATTAAGGAACAGAATTTCCACTGTTTTAAGAACAGACTAGATCTTCCAGCTAACAAATATTGTGCTTAATAATCTCACAAAAAAATCACTGCTCTTCCATACCCGATTGTCGGGACTGATCGGGATCTACTTTGGAAGAGGCAAAAACCTCGACAAAATCCGCAGAGCAGGAACTGCGTTGTGATACTATGATAAAAAGCAACAAAACCAGAGGAGGGGGAGGACAAAAAAGCCCTACACAGGAACGGCTAGCTGGCTATTCGGCTCACTGCCCATTCATTGGGACCAATTTTGGAGATGCCTCCACGTGTCCTTCTGACAGTTGATTTGCACGCACTGTGGTCCAATCTGCAAGTTTGGAGGCCCACAGGCCCACCACTGACGGCGAGGGAAGACGGACGCGCACCAACGGAGTCCCTCCTTCCAGAGAGAAAGCAGACTGCCCGCGCCCCACCCCCGCAGCTCCTCCGGCTGCAAGTGTCTGAGCCGAGTCCCGGGTGCACGTCCCACAGCTCAGGGAAGGGCACCGCGCGCGGGGACAGGCTCCGTTCCTTTCCCTGCGGTAAGAGCCTCGCCTCGGCCCCCCAAGCGACCCGCGGCTGACAGAGCCCAACTCTTCGCGGCGGCAGTGGGCGCCTCCGAAGAAGCCCCGGGCCGACCGCGGCCTCAGGCGGGGCGCGGGGCCTGGGCGGGCGCCACGCAGGTTCCCGGGAGAGGTGAGCGAGCCAGCGGCTGACATTTTTTTTTTTTTTTTTTTTTTTTTGCTTCAGTCTGGATGGTGGATGGCGGTAGGCCGAGGCTTTTCCGCCCGCTGAAAGTCAGCGAGAAAAACAGCGCGCGGGGAGCAAAAGCGCAGCGCCTACGCCAGTTTCGGTTAGGGTTAGACAAAAAATGGCAGCCACCACTCCCGGGCCCACCCTCCGCAGCCCACAGCGCCTCCTCCAACGTCTCCTTATAAAGAGAGTGGCCGCCGCCTGCGCGGATTGGCTGGGGCCCGCACGCCGCGGCTCTCGCGAGAGCCGGTCTCGCAAAGTATTTTTTTTTTCAAAAGTTCTGTTTCCCGCCATGAGGACAATCGCCGCCCCACCCACACATTCCTTACGGGAAGATTTGGATCTTTTCTTCAGACGTATTAACTTGTAATTTGAAAACTAACTTGAATGCTTCTTAGCGCTGTTTTCCATCTCTTACAGACCAGGCGAGGTGCACGTTACTATCTTAAAGAAATGGAGTTCACATAAAAATTGTAGGGCCAAAACAGTGATTCTCAGTTCGGATCATCACGTTTGTTAGAGAACTTTACCAAAATAGATTCCCGAACAGAATCTTGGCTTGGCTCATTGGGCTGCCTCCGCGATCCTGACCTGTTCCCTTCTTGAGCAGAGGTTGTTTTATTACGTATAACTACTCCCTTCTCGATCTCAACATTGAGGACTGAATCTCCCTTTTATTAGGAAATAAAGGCTTTTCAGTCATTGACTTTGCTTTAATGTTGTGCCGTGATTGTGTTAAAAAAGAATAATGCACCGTAAATTGTAGCAGGTTTTTATATTGGCCGGTACATGATGTTTTTTCATATAACTGGCTAATCTTAAAAGTTGAACTCTTCAGTTGGGTGAACTTCATGGAGTTGTCGCTATTGGCACCGCGATCTGAAAGAAAAGTAAAATGTTAAGGGGATTGGTTTGATATGGTTTAAGATAGGGGAAAATATAACTAAACGGAAATTTCACATTTTATTTCCTTTGCCTAGATTACCTGAAAAGAATCATCTATGACCCCAATGAAGAGGCTAGAGTCTGTACAGAATATTCCAGGTTAGTTGTTGGGTTAACTGCCTAAGAAACCACAGTTAAGGACCGTGCCCCTGCCTAATCTAGCAAGCTACTTTGGAGATCACTTTAAATTTACATCTCTTAACCTCTTTACATCTCAACTTCTTAATTTGTAAATGGGAATACTATTTGTCTTGCCCATCTCTCTGGGATGTTGAAGTTTAAATTAGATAAATGTATCTAAACAGGTTAGACGAAATTTCTTTTAGGAAAAAAGCACTTTAAGAATTCTAAAGTGAGGGGGTTGGGATCATTCTGTTAGGGGAACCACTGACTAAAACCGCCTGCCCTGGCCAGGTACCATAGTAACCACTTGCAAGAGCTATCTTAAGCAGGAGGTCCTGGTAAGGAATGCGGAACTAACAAGCTACCACCAACCGGAAGAATTTGGGAAAGATCAAAAGGAGAGAGGAGACTCCAGTCCAAGTGTTGTACCAACCTCCCAGAATCCTTCTCGCTAGAATCCATCTTGGCTGAGTGATGCGTGTGCCACCAGGAAGGATCCTGAGTCAGAGTGATTGGCCAGAGACAACCCAGAAATCAACCCCATTACCATAAAACCCGAGACTGCGAGCCACGTGGCAGAGCAGTTCTCCTGTGTTCCCTTACCCTGCTGCTCTCTGCCCCGCCGCCCCTTCCCAATAAAGCCTCTTGCTTTGTCAGCATGTGTGTCTCCTCGGACTATTCATTTCCGAGTGTTAGACAAGAGCCCACTCTCGGGCCCTGGAAGGGGTTCCCCTTCCTGCAACAGTTCTCTCTACAGTGCTTGTGACTCTAGTGAGTACAGCATCGACTATTCAAACTGCTCTCAGATAATCATTTTCTACACCTTATCCAATCTAATAGTTTTGCTTACAATCACTAAAATGATAAACACATGTCAAAGAATGAAATGCACCTCTTCACAAATGCTTCAGGCCAAACTGAATTACTTCCTGCTGCTTGTACATGCCCATGATTTTTACACCTTGGAGGCTTTGCCCTAATGTTCCCTCTGCCATCAGTGTGCTTCTGGTCAATTCTATATATCTGCATATCTACTGGGAGTGCACCACAGAAGTCATCAGGGAAGGGGACAGAGATGAAAAGAGAAAGCCCACAATCCCTGTCCTCTAAGAACATATCTAGTAAGGCAGAAAGACAAGCAAACCAAAAGATAAGGCTGCATAAATTAAGTGGTCAATAAAAGTACAAGTAATATAATGTGCTGAAGGATACAAATAATCGATTTTACTATGGAGGAAGTAGCATGAGCTGGACCTATAAATTGTCTAATTCTATAAGCAAAAAATAACATTGTGAAAGTTCCCATAGAGACATTATCTCATTTGTATTTCATAAGGACCCTGTGAGACAGATAGAGATTAAGATTAGCAACCCCACTTATCAATGAGGAAATTGATCTTCAAAATATTTAAACAATTTGTTTAAATCATGCAGCTGGTAGGTGGCAGGGCCTGGACCTGAACCCACATATACTGCCTCTAAATTCAGAAGGACGGGCACTGTATTAGGTTTACATTTCAGCTTCAAGCCCAGCCCCCAAAAGCCTTCCCTGAGCCTTCAAGTTGTTTTCCCTCCTACAAGTCCCATTTTATACTTCTCTTAGAACACTAAGTCAGTTTCCACCTTATATTATTGCAATTAAAGTATGAATTTCACCTCTCACACTGGACTGCTGGCTTCTTAAGGACACAATCTGACTCCTGATTTAGCACTTACTGCACTTAGCACAGTGCTTTGCATAGAGCAGATACTACATACTTTGAGTTATGTCAACACTGCCAACATTCTCTCAGCTACCTTCATCATTTCAGACCCTTCTTTCCCCTTCATAACTAATTAGGCACCAAGATTTGTCAGTTTTTCATAATTTCTTCTTTTTAATTCCTATTGCTTATAATCTTGAGTATAAGACTTGACTACTTTATATCTACACTAACAACTTTCTAATTGATCACTGAATCTCCAGGGCCTTTCCCAGTCCAATTTATCCTCCAAACTACTACCACATTCATCTTAATTTCCTTATGTCTCCTGTTTTCACATCTTTAATGGTTCCTTTTTGCCTATAGGACATTTAAAACAAAGCCTTCCAGTCTCTGACCTTAATTTACCTTCCTAGTCATTGCTCTTAGTCTGCTCAATATGAGCTCTTCATTTTAACAAAACCAGTGTATTAAACATGCCTTGAATATGCTTTGTTCATTCTCATATCTAGCTTGTTGCTCATTTCCACTATGCTCTTCTGAATATCTGCCCTCTTTTATTATGCTCCCACACCCATCCTAATGCCACCCCATTCATGATGGCATACCTCTGCTATGAAATCTCCCCTTATAGCAAACTTCCTTCCATAAACTTCAACAACCTTCAATCTGTATCACTCATTTGGCACATATCATGTTGTACCACAAATTGCTCTCTCCCTCCAAAGGAAGTGTAAGATCTCCAAGGTAAAGAATAACATCTTCTCAGGACTTCTCTGGTGGTGCAGTGGTTAAGATTCCACACTCCCATGTTAGGTGGCCCGGCTTCGATCCCTGGTCAGGGAGCTAGATCCCAGACACATGCTGCAACTAAGGAGCCCACCTGCTACAACTAAGACCTGGCACAGCCAAATAAATAAAATTAAAAGAGTAATGTCTCCTCTAGCATTTAGTTTGGTTCTACTCAATAAATATGTTATTTGACTGCTTCATCATTATTTTCCCCCATTATAGAAACGCAACAGAGACATGGACCTTCCAATAACTGAAATATTTTTTCTCCCAGAAACATATAATATCCAAAGTTTTCTGTCACATGTACTCAAAACATTTTCTTCTAACCATTTTATCTGTATTCAGAAGCATCTTTGGTGTACTATGTTGGGTCCGACTTCTTTAAATTCCGCAGCGGTGATCCACATGTCCTGGAAGGCAGAGAGGGATGCAAGAACAGAGCCTCCCATCCACATTGATATTTTCCTTTCTGGGGGAGCAATAACCCGCACAGGGGTGCTGGCAGGCACCACCTTTGCTATATCTTTAACTAGCCGCTTATCTAAACCAGGGAAAGAGGTTGATCCCCCAGCAAGGATAATATTGGAGAAAAAGGAATTAATTCCTCAGATCTGTATCACATTTCATTATGCTGCTGAAGCACATCTTATCAATGCCAGGGGTCTCAAGATGCATGAGACTTGGAGAGAAGAGGGCCTCTGGACAATGAAAGAGCTGGTCATGGAGTTTGAGTGTCTTCCCATCAGGCAGTTGGTAAACCTCTATACAATCAGCTTTCTTGGCCTTTTCCTCTTCAAAGTTCATTGCCACATAACAATAGGTTTCCTTAATGTCTGTGACAATCTTTCTATCTGAAGCACTAAGCAGCATGATGCCGTGCTCCTTCAACAGCATCGTGAGGTAGTTGGTAAGGTCAAGACCTGCCAGATCTAGGTGCTGGACACTATAACGCAGACAGTAACCCTCAAAGATGGGTACACACTGGGTAACCCCAGCACCTGAATTCAGCACAAAGCCAGTTGTGAAGCCAGCAGCAAAGAGAGCTAGCACGCCCTGGATGGACATATAGAAGGCAGGAACCTCCAGATGCTCAAAAAACACTTCAGTGACCCGTTGCCGGTTGGCCAGTGGGTTCAGTGCTGACTCTGTAATCAAGACTGGGCCATCACAGGGCTTTAGCTTCAGGTTATCGTCATAGATATGCTTCCACATGATCTCCATGTCCCCCCAGCAAGTAATGAGACCACGCTCCACTGGGTAGCTGTAGGAAAAGCAATAAGATAAATGGCAGCTTTAAATTTTTCCAGTGTCTGCTCTCTTCAAACATGGGTTAATCCCCATATTTATTACCAGTAGCCCTTTATGGGCAGTGCCCTCCAGAGCCTCTCAGAGATGGTAACTGCCAGCAAAAGATAGCCCAGCTACCTTCCTCTGCAATTTCTGTTGATTTCCATCTTCCCTACCTCTTTGGAATACCCTTTTTGACTTAAAATAATAATAATAATAAGGAAATCTTCACAGTTTTAATATCAGTTAGTTGAAAACAAATAGCCCAGAAGACAAAGGTACCTTGAATTAACATTCCTAAATGAACTTATATTTTATGAACGATAACTGTGTTTGTACGTTTGAATACATTTGAAAAGATACAGCGAGCAAGTAATGTTCACTCTTTAGGTATGTGGTACCCTCAGAGATTTGCGGCTCGAGCGTTTGCAATAACGATAGCTGGCAGAGACTTTCCTGTTCCTCACTTCTTATCCTTTCTCTCAGTGTTGGGCCCCTCCTCTGGGCTCCCCCTACTTTGCCTCCACGCGGGTCCTGCCCGCCGGGAGAAGGCGGTACCTGATGGAAAGTGAGCTTCTCTGCTGCTGCGCTTGGTCTCCCACGCACACTTCCTGCGTGCCCTCTGCCCTCCAGGTCTGGCCTTTGGCGCGGCCTATAAAGTTCTGGTAGACAAACTGGGGCTCCCGGGACCCAGCCAGGCCCGCCTTGATCACTCTTGAGCCGTTGTCGAACACCACCGGTAGCTGGTAGTAGCTCACGCCGCGGCCGCCTCCTGTCGCCCGGCCGCTCGGGCTGCCCTGGCTGCGGGCTGCGCGGGAAGCGCGGAAAGCGATGTGCCGGTCCGACGACCTGGAACGCCGCGTCATAGAGACCCCGGCACGGCCCCGCGGGGCCTGAGCCGGGCTGGTGGGAGCCGGGGGCTGGGGGGTAGGCGGGGGGGAGTCCCAGGCCTGGGACTCAATGGATGCAAGGCGCACTCTAAAGTGCCACCCACGATTGCGTCTCACCCGGGTTGAACCACTCCTCACCCCCTTGGAATCCGGGAATACCAATATCAGGAAAACCTGACTTTCTTCCCAAAAAGCTAGATACAAATCTAACCCTTCACAAGAGGCTTTCTCTAATACCTCGATAAGCCATAAAAACAGTTTTATTTCTCAGCGTCATTACATTCTGGTTAATAGATGTCTGTCCAAGGACCTGCGGGAAGCTCTGAAATGCGCCCTCGAAACTGGAAAAAGGTGGAGAGATTTGACAGGGTAAAGTGTCGTAGCAGGGGAGGCACGGTTCATGCTTCTGAACTTCTACAAAGAGAATTTCGTCAACCTGTAAAAAGAGAAAGGCAAAAAGTGCTAGGACTTAAAGTGGGTTTTAAATACTTTTATTATTATTTCTATATATTCTGGGCAGTACTTTGTTGTGTTTCTTTCCCCGTGTTTTCTAAGCAAAATGTACTCAAAACCAAAAAAGTATAATCTCACTTTAAAATTTTTTAAGCAATCCCATCAGGTTACCCACCCCACGCCCCCGCCCCCGGTGTAATATGGAAGCTCATTCTCATTCCCTAAAAATTCTTGATTTTTAGGCATAAGGATGTGTCTGCCTCTTTGCAGGAAAAACGATATTCCTTAGGTCATATGAAGCTCAGGCTTAGAAAAATTTATGCATGTTGCGTGCCCAAAAAGTGCATCTTGATGTCTGATTTTCTTTTTTAACCTCTTCAATTTTGCACACCCTGTAGAAGATTTTAAAACAAGTGCCGTCTAAAACAAGTACAGAGCAGAGGAGGAAATTCAAAAGCTAACGACACGTCCCTCCACCAGAGGCTGGAAGGATCGCTTTCTCGCTAGCTAAGTAACAGCTAGGGAGTTTGGTGCTGCGCGGAGCTGCACCCCGCTGCGGGAGCCGGGACTCCAGGATTCGCGTGCGGCCAGCCCTTCCTAGCCCGCCAAAGCCCCGAAACTCATCCGGGACTCTCAACAGAGTAACGCGAAGAAAAGAAACTAATATAACACTTCTTTTCCGTAGAAGAGAGTAAACCCCCAAAAAGTGCAACCAACGGGTGCCCGGTTGCTAACTAGGGGCTTTGAAAAAAGTGTATGCAAATTCCAACTTTTGAAATGGTAGTACTGTCCAACTGGACATACGGTTATTTTTCATTTTGGGGGGGGGGTTCATTGTTCTTTCTGTTAAAAGTTACGCTAACCCTACCTTTAAGCGCTTGTGAATTGCACGTTACGACAGCGATATCAAGGACTTTCTCAGATACTACTGCCAAGCGGGTTTCCGTAGTGTAGTGGTTATCACGTTCGCCTAACACGCGAAAGGTCCCCGGTTCGAAACCGGGCGGAAACAGCCTACTCCTTTTCCCCTTGTTCACGTCCACTTATTTACTCCTTTTTCCCTTGTTTACGTCCACTTATTTACTCCTTTTTCCCCTGTTTACGTCCACTTACTTAACAGGGTTTTGTGATACTCCGTATGTTTGCTTTTCATTTTATTTTTTTAACATCTTTATTGGACTATAAGTGCTTTACAATGTTGTGTTAGTTTCTGCTGTATAATAAAGTGAATCAACTATATGCATACGTACATCCCTATATCCCCTCCCTCTTGCGTCTCCCTCCCACCCTTCCTATCCCACCCTTCTAGGTGGTCACAAAACACTGAGCTGATCTCCCTGTGCTATGCAGCTGCTTCCCACTTGCTATCTACTTTACATTTGGGAGTGTGTATATATCAGTGCTACTCTCTCAATTCGTCCCAGCTTACCCTTCCCCCTCCCCGTGTCCTCAAGTCCATTCTCTATGTCTGCGTGTTTATTCCTGTGCTGCCCCTAGGTTCATCAGAACCATTTTTTTTTAGTTGCCATATATATGTGTTAGCATATGGTATTTGTTTTTCTCTTTCTGACTTACTTCACTCTGTATGACAGACTCTAGGTCCATCCACCTCACTGCAAATAACTCAATTTTGTTTCTTTTTATGGCTGAATAATATTCCATTGTATATATGTGCCACATCTTCTTTATCCATTCATCTGTCAGTGGACACTTAGGTTGCTTCCATGTCCTGGCTATTGTAAGTAGTGCTGCAATGAACATGGTGGTACATGACTCTTTTTGAATTATGGTTTTCTCAGGGTATATGCACAGTAGTGGGATTGCTCGGTCATATGGTAGCTCTATTTTCAGTTTTTTAAGGAACCTCCATATTGTTCTCTATAGTGGCTGTATCAATTCACATTCCCACCAACAGTGCAAGAGGGTTCCCTTTTCTCCACACCCTCTCCAGCATTTGTTGTTTGTAGATTTTCTGATGATAACCATTCTAACTGGTGTGAGGTGATACCTCATTGTAGCTTTGATTTGCATTTCTCTAATGATTAGTGATGTTGAGCATCCTTTCATGTGTTTGTTGGCAATCTGTATATCTTCTTTGGAGAAATGTCTGTTTAGGTCTTCTGCCCATTTTTGGATTGGGTTATGTTGGCTTTTTAAAAAACATAATCCTGATAGTAATTTGCAGTACCTTGGGAATTTGAACTTTCAACTTGGATGTTATTTTACTTGTTCACCAAATGTTTTTTTATTAACGGCTTGCACATGGAAGAAGTGCTTCAGACTTTAAAAAAAAAGCTTTTAAAACTCACAACCTGATACTGAAAAAATAATATTATGTACAGCCTAGTAAGAGTAATCAAACACCGCGTAAAAAGTAAGCCCTGTTGCCCCCAGCACTCTTTGTATTACAAGTCATTTGGTTTTCCATTAGTTTTCCCCCTGAGATTGCTGATTTCTCTAAACGCCAGAGACCATGTTTTACGCTTTTTCCATATTCTTAGTATCTGTTTGACACCTAGTAGAGAGAAATATTTCTGAATTAATAAATTACTGAAAAGGATTCTGACAAAAATAAAGTGGAATCAGAAAAAAATTATATTCATAAAGATGAAATCAAGAAAGAAACCAGCCTCATTTTTTTTTCTTATAAACCTAACGGTTGTGGGTTTTTTTCACAAACATTATTCTTACCAGGAAGAAAGAATTTACAAAGAGAGCAAACAGAATCTAGTTGTAAAAAATCTCAAGAGAGAAGAAAAGAATAAATTCAAGTTGAGACTGTCCTTTAATATAAAATCACGAGTAAATTTCCTGTGGTCCTGACACAACTTTTTTTGATTTTAGGTGGAGTATAGTTGCTTTACAATGTTTTGTTAGTTTCTGCAGTACAACGAAGTGAATCTGCTACATGAATCAGGATAGATACATATATTCCCCCCCCTCCTTTGGACCTCCCTCCCACCCCACCCCCCAATCCCACCCATCTAGGTCATCACAGAGCACCGAGCTGAGCTCCCTGTGTTACAACTTTTAACAAGAAAAAATATTGGGCTTTCTTGGTGGCGCAGTGATTGCGAGTCCGCCGGCCGATACTAGGAACGTGGGTTCGTGCCCCGCTTCAGGAGGATTCCCCCATGTCGCGGAGCGGCTAAGCCCGTGAGCTATAGCCGCTCGGCCTCCGCGTCCGGAGCCTGTGCTTCGCAACGGGAGAGGCCACGGTGGTAAGAGGCCCGCGTACCGCAAAAAAATAAAATGTTGATGCTTTGGTTTTCTTAGATTATATTGTCCGCGGGTAGTACGAAAGAATTCACCCTAACATACCAGCACGACTTATCTTACCGTTTCTGCGTCTTTTTATCTTACGCAGATAACTGGCACCCCTTTCCCTCACTGTACAAAATCTGAATACGATGTAAATAATTGTATTAAAATTTTTCTAGTCCAGACGCAGAAGAACCCTTTCCGGTACAAAGCCCACCTTTCCCCATGCGCATGCCCAGTGTACCCTACTGCTTTGCTCCGCTTTCATGCAGCTCAGACTTCAATCACCACGTAAGGGTATCCTGCAAACTGGGCTCCAGTTGGCTGATGCAAACAAGACTCGTGGGTTCCCAAGAGCTTTCGGGTACGTAAACTAAAAAGGGGTGATCAGTTTCAGTTCAAAAATTCCCATGGCCCAGAGCCCGAGTACACAAAGCAGCTGTTCCTACTCGTGGGGCCTCAAAGAAGGGGAGGATGATGGGAGAAGACGAGCAACTAACTACAAGCCCCAGCATGCAGTGCGCTATTTGGCTCCTGGAAAGAGGCCCGCGGTGCAGCGCGGTTCCGCCTCGGCCCAGAACGCGGGCCGAGCGCGAGATGCCGATTGTCGTCCAACCAGAATGCTCAGAATGAGGAAGACAGGCGTGGCGCTGTGAGCGAGCCCTTAGATCTCGTATCCAAGACTCCCTGTTTCTCCCTAGCTCCTGGCATGCTAGGTAGCGGTGTCTGTGTACGCCAGACTATTCCCCACAGGCCGGCATCCTAGTGCCCTCCGAGATCCTAGTGCCTACGGTGTTGCCACGGAACGCCCGGAGCCGGATGTGACGTAGCCGTGGAGGAAGAAGGGAGAGGTGGAGCGTGGCGCGGTGACGTCCTTCCAAGATGGCGGAGAGAGAGTGAAGAAACTGTGTTCCCCTTTGGGTTACTATAGGTGAGTTCTGTCTTCGCCCTCAGCCTGCTGTCCCCGCTCTCTCCAGACCCAGGGACATTGGAGGGCAGGCTCCTTGGAGTTCGCGCTCAGGTCGGAGTGAAGGTGTTAGTGTGGAAAGCTTAAGCGAGGCAGCCCCGGTGTTGGCCTTGGCCACAACCTCTGCTGTGGGAATTCGCGGGAGTGGGAGCTCGGCGAAGGGCAGGGAGGTGGAAGCCAGGAGAGACCGGCTTTCGCAGTCACTCTCGGATGCCACCTCGAGTGGAGGCGGGGTAGGGAGGGGTGTGGCCTCCTGGGGCGAGTGAGCTAACCTTTGACAACTCTTGGCCCTGCTCGTTCTCCGCCCCCTGGGCGCCCACCTTGCGTTTGAAGCCACTGTGCTCCGAGGAAGCTAACAGGTTTCAGTGATTTGAGAGTTTTACATTTGATCTTAGCCAAAAGGCCGAGAAGCGATTGAGAGCAATTTTAAAGAACTCATACCGTGTCCTTTCCCCCTTTGTCCCAAGAAATCATTTCTTAGTGGTTCATTAATTTTTTTTCGTAATATACCTGTGCCTACTGAGCTTGAAAGTCTGAAGGTTCAACTGATGCAAAAGCGTGAAATTTTGCGGTGCTTTTATTTTTTCCACTTTGTGGAAAATGTTTTCACACATTGCCATTTATTGACGTGTCCAAAGGATTGTGTTAGTTTACCAAGCTGAAATAAAAGCTAGAAAGGCATTTATCCCTTCGGCAGTTTTATCCATAACTGTTTGATAAGAATTTTCTGGGGATATAAAATGAGAACAGACTTTATTCTAGTTCATGTTTTGTGTCTCTTCACTCATCAATTGCTTGGGCGAAAAGTTTGATGAAAACTTAGGGTTACTGATTTACTATTTCTTTTTGTTTTTTAGAGCAAGGGTAAAATTCGATTCTGATATCAAAATGCAGTATTCGCACCACTGTGAGCACCTTTTAGAGAGACTGAACAAACAACGGGAAGCAGGTTTTCTTTGTGACTGCACCATAGTAATTGGGGAATTCCAGTTTAAAGCTCATAGGAATGTGCTTGCCTCGTTTAGTGAGTATTTTGGTGCGATCTACAGAAGCACTTCAGAGAACAATGTCTTTCTTGATCAGAGTCAGGTGAAGGCTGATGGATTTCAGAAACTGTTGGAATTTATATACACAGGAACTTTAAATCTTGACAGGTAAGGTACACATTTTATTTCCACTTATAAAAGCTGGTCAATAGTCTTTAGAGCCAAAGCAGATTAGTTTTTTCCTATTTAGTCCCTGAACTCTGAGTCTTCAAATATTGATGTGCACAGTGTTGTTTTTAATAAAGAAGTCAGTGTCTCTGATTTGAGATAAACAGACCACATTTCATAAGCACAGAAAGTACAGATGTTAATACGATTAAAGCATGGTTTTTGACACATTTGATTTATCTACTGAAACAAAGCCTGTGATTTCAGTTATGTAAAGTTAAAGATCAAAATATGATGAATTTTAATTGAATTCCAATTTCCCCTTGCTTTTTGGTCTTTATGTTCCTCTGGTCTTCTCTCTCACTCTCTGTCCCCTACTTCTTAAGGTGTTAGGGGTGGGGAGGTATAGGTGGAGAAAGAAGGAAGAATCTCTGTGTTCATTTAATAGGGCTCCCATTTCCAGCTGTAAATAGCAACCTGCAGGACCTCTTCCTGATCTTGATTCAGGAAAATAACTTCATTGGCCATGACTCCTGTTGCCTGGTAGAGCTATCAGTGCTAATGCTTAAGTCTGGTCTAAGATGCAAGGATGCTTCTCTGAGATGCTTAATGCTGTCGCTGCACTGACAAGAAGTAGGTTCCGAGGAATCTGATAATGCAGGCATTTTGTGTCTTTCATACGTGATGAACTGTATAATTAGATTAATACTAATTCGTTTACTTGTTGTTGGGGGAAAGGTAGTGGGGATAAAAGGAAAGAGAAACCAATAAACTTAGTCCTGTCTTCTTTTCTCCATCTTTTATGAAAGTGTAAACATGAATAGATCATCATCTGACATAGAAAGATTATGGTCTTTAGAATTAGATCTTGCCTGTCAAGTCACCACGTCTCTGAGCAAGCTATAGCCTCTCTGGGCCTCAGTTTCTCCATTTGTGAAAATGAGATGATAATAACTACATTGGTTGTTACTGTGAAGATTTAGGATTTACTGCCTCCCAATGAACATTACTTTCCTTCCTTTATTTCCTCTTCTCTATCCTACTCTACAAGCCCATTAATTCCGCATTTATTGGAGAAAAATTAGGGAAAAAACAAAAAAGGAAACACCTGAAATTCTGCCACCCATTGATAACCACTCTTAACACTTCGGTAAATATTCTTTCATTGTTTTCCAGATGATCTCCATAGATATATGCATGTACACATTAAGCAAAGTTCTTCGCTCTCTTTACACTGCAGCTTATCATGGAAATATACTTCTTGAAAAGCTGGAATTAGGATGTTCCTTAATCCTATTGAAAAGGAAACATTCATGCTGTTTGGAATTGCTTTTAAATTTTGATGTAATGAAATTTTTGAGTCAGTTCCGTGTAAGTTGATTAAAGGAATAAAGCAGTGTCATAGATAAATGTCATATGATATTATTTAAATTTACTGAATATTTGGCTATACAAGTGCCTCTGATCTAAAAATTTAGAATACATAATATAAAATCACAAAACCAGTGAATTTTGGTTGATCTTCAATTTAGTGGTTTCCCTTTCTCAAATAACTTTACCAAAAATCTTGAACTGATTGGAACACAATGAACAGTGCCTTACTTTGAACCTTCGTGCAAAAAACCAATGTGAAGAAGAGCCAGATGTTTGGCTCAATCTTTTTTTTTTTTTTTTTGATGTGGACCATTTTTAATGTCTTTATTGAATTTGTTACAACATTGCTTCTGTTTTCTGTTTTGGTTTTTTGGCCCCAAGGCACGTGGAATCTTAGCTCCCCAACCAGGAAATGAACCCGCACACCCTGCATTAGAAGGTGAAGTCTTTTTTTTTTTTTTTTGGTATTTATTTATTTATTATATATATTTTTTCAATCACTTCCTTTTTTTTTTCTGCTTTATAACAAAGTGAATCAGTTATACATATACATCTGTTCCCATATCCCTTCCTTCTTGCATCTCCCTCCCTCCCACCCTCCCTATCCCACCCCTCCAGGCGGTCACAGAGCACCGAGCTGATCTCCCTGTGCTATGCAGCTGCTTCCCACTAGCTATCTACCTTACGTTTGGTAGTGTATATATGTCCATGCCTCTCTCTCGCTTTGTCACAGCTTACCCTTCCCCCTCCCCATATCCTCAAGTCCATTCTCAAGTAGGTCTGTATCTTCCTGTTTTACCCCTAGGTTCTTCATGACATTTTTTATTCTTAGATTCCATATATATGTGTTAGCATACGGTATTTACCTTTCTCTTTCTGACTTACTTCACTCTGTATGACAGACTCTAGGTCTATCCACCTCATTTCAAATAGCTCAGTTTTGTTTCTTTTTATGGCTGAGTAATATTCCATTGTATATATGTGCCACATCTTCTTTATCCATTCATCCGATGATGGACACTTAGGTTGTTTCCATCTCCGGGCTATTGTAAATAGAGCTGCAATGAACATTTTGGTACATGACTCTTTTTGAATTATGGTTTTCTCAGGGTATATGCCCAGTAGTGGGATTGCTGGGTCATATGGTAGTTCTATTTGTAGTATTTTAAGGAACCTCCATACTGTTCTCCATAGTGGCTGTACCAATTCACATTCCCACCAGCAGTGCAAGAGTGTTCCCTTTTCTCCACACCCTCTCCAGCATTTATTGTTTCTAGATTTCTTGATGATGGCCATTCTGACTGGTGTGAGATGATATCTCATTGTAGTTTTGATTTGCATTTCTCTAATGATTAGTGATGTTGAGCATCCTTTCATGTGTTTGTTGGCAGTCTGTATATCTTCTTTGGAGAAATGTCTATTTAGGTCTTCTGCCCATTTTTGGATTGGGTTGTTTGTTTTTTTGATACTGAGCTGCATGAGCTGCTTATAGATTTTGGAGATTAATCCTTTGTCAGTTGCTTCATTTGCAAATATTTTCTCCCATTCTGAGGGTTGTCTTTTGGTCTTGTTTATGGTTTCCTTTGCTGTGCAAAAGCTTTGAAGTTTCATTAGGTCCCATGTGTTTATCTTTGTTTTTATTTCCATTTCTCTAGGAGGTGGGTCAAAAAGGATCTTGCTGTGATTTATGTCATAGAGTGTTCTGCCTATGTTTTCCTCTAAGACTTTTATAGTGTCTGGCCTTACATTTAGGTCTTTAATCCATTTTGAGCTTATTTTTGTGTATGGTGTTAAGGAGTGATCTAATCTCATACTTTTACATGTACCTGTCCAGTTTTCCCAGCACCACTTATTGAAGAGGCTGTCCTTTCTCCACTGTACATTCCTGCCTCCTTAATCAAAGATAAGGTGACCATATGTGCGTGGGTTTATCTCTGGGCTTTCTATCCTGTTCCATTGATCTATCTTTCTGTTTTTGTGCCAGTAGAAGGTGAAGTCTTAACCACTGGACTGCCAGGGAAGTCCCTGGCTCAATCTTTTTTGATACATGTCTTTCCTGGGGAGCTGGGGAGCCAATTGTTTGAGCTCAGACACAAATGTAAGAGAAGACATATACCAAAAATAGAAAGTCTGTACAACTTAGTGATTAAGAAAACAGAATAATAAAGAATTAAGTGGACTCAGGAGCTAGATTACCTTGGTCAAATCTTAGTTCTAACACTCTGTGATCTTGGACAAGTTACTTAACTTCTTTGGACCTCTGATCCTTCATTTGTATGTAAAATGGGGATTATAATTACTCATAAAGCAGTTAGCCATATCCCTGGCAATATGTAATTAAATGACTTTCAGTGACTATTCAAAACGTGAAAGCAAGTTTGCAGGCACTTTAACTTCATGCTTATAAACAAAAGCAGATCAGTTATTGACATAAACAAATGCTGATTCTCTTAATTGTAACTGAGATAGGCTATCTGTGAAATAGATAATTTGTATGAATTACTGTTTCAGTACTGAACAGTTAGTGTGTGACTCAGTACTAGTTTGTATTGGTCTTAAAGGCTATCTCACCTTGTTAGTGATTCATTTTATGAAGCACTAAGCACAATTATAATTTGAGACCTAAGTATAATAAGTGATGGAGTAAATTTGGTTTTCATTCTAATAGTGTCTCTCATTTATTGTAATTTAATAATAGACTGTGTAACAGAATCAATAAAAATGCTTAAGAAACGTAATGTTTTTAGAAAGTGACAGTGCTATATACAAGGAAAAAGCATTTTGTATGGAAGATGAATAAGATTGTATTTATGTTTGGGGCATTCATGCTATATCTTTGCAAACAGGGAGTTAACTTGATTACAAAGATCATTTGTTATTTGCTCCAGAATTATAGCCAAAGGCCCTAAGAAAAGACTTTTTTTTTTTTTTTTTTTGCGGTACGTGGGCCTCTCACTGCTGTGGCCTCTCCCATTGCGGAGCACAGGCTCCGGACGTGCAGGCTCAGCGGCCATGGCTCACGGGCCCAGCCGCTCCGCGGCATGTGGGATCTTCCCGGCCCGGGGCACGAACCCGTGTCCCCTGTATCGGCAGGCGGACTCTCAACCACTGCGCCACCAGGGAAGCCCCAGAAAAGACTATTTTAAGTAATGTTTTCTTAGCTAAGGGAGTCAGTTTACAAACAGGTTTCCAAACTAGCCTATAAATCTACTCAATTTCCTGAAGAATTAAATAGTATCTGGGGAAAATGACAAGTAGGAAGTTTACTTGAGGGTGTGTGTGTGTGTATGTGTATGTTTATGTATGTATCCATCGTCAGATGATTAAAAGCGTATATTTTTAGTGTTAATACCAACTCAGCTCTGAGTTTACAGCTAAGAAAATTGAAGCACCCAAAGATGCTGATTTATTCTAATTAATTCAGCTAGTAATCCAGAGCCATTGCTAGCGTAACTGAACAGCCAGCCTTTCACTACATTGTAAGCTTCTGGAGGGCAGAGACTATTTGATATTTCTTAATATCACTCTCGGTACCACGCATGGTAAATGCTCAGTAAATTTTTTTTTCTTTTCACATTTTATTCAATACATATAACAATACATAAAAGATTTAACAATAAGGAGATTTTTAATTTTTTGCTTTTATAAATTGCTTTTCTTTTCTTTTTAAAAAATTTTTTTAAAAAGTAAGCTGCAGGCTTTGGCTTCGAAAACACCAGGGTAGTGGGGGGCATAAACCTGAGGCTCCTGCCCCTTATCTGCCTTCACGGTACTGTCCCCTTCTCCCAGCTCCTCCCTGACTCTGTGAGCCAGGCCTCAGACCTTCCAGCTAACCACTTCCCATGAGCCACTACTCTGATGTCAGCCTATAACCAAAGGAGCTGGGGGTCTGGGCCTGGTTACCAAACCTTCGCCACCCACTCAGTCAGGGTGCTCCCCACCTGCAGGCAGGCAGCAACACCCTATCTGCTACCATCAGCCCCACCCAGAGCCCACTGCCCCACCCCTCCCTGTCTAGCCCAGCCATATGCAGCTCTGCCCCATCTGGGGATGCTCTGCTCAGAGATGGGCCGGCAGGGCCGCCCCAGCCCCCCTGGTAGGCAAAGACTCTGGAAACCTCTGGGGTCCTGTGTTCAGCCATGTGATCCCAGGGGTGCACATGGGCCCCTTGGGTATCTGAACAGAAGGGCATGGGAGGGAGGGCCGCACCCCTGCAGTCCTGCTCTGCTGGTCTAATGGGCAGCTGCCCACCCTACCCCACCCTGCACCGCGGGCTCCTGAGTCGGCAGATTAAGCATTTTATAAAGTGAAATGCTCAGTAAATATTGATTGGAATGTTGAATATTAATTTTTTCTACATAACTCTAATATGACAAACTCTCCAGCTAATTTGGGTTGGGGATCACACACAGAAAAGCTGGGAAGGTTGCTAGAGAGAGCTTAGTGCATTCTAAAACCTTGTTCTTCCAGATGTGATCCATGGACCAGCAACATTGGCATCACCAGGGCGTATGTTAGAAATGCAGATGCTCAGGCCCCAAAGCAGACCTACTGAATCAGAATCTACATTTAACAAATCCTTGGGTGATGCACATGCACAGGAAAGTTTGAGAAGTGCAGTTGAAGTCCCTCACAGGGGAGCAGAGGAAGATAATAATTTCTTTAGACTCTTCTTGTTGTCAGTCCAGAAAAGTTGGTTGGTATCTGAAGAGGCCTCAGGAGAAATGGGAGGAGGCAGTAAGTTGCTAACAGCCACTTTCGTGTTCCAGCTGTTTTCTTAACAAGTAGAAATTTTAACATTTTGTTTTTCCATGGTTGTACATATGAATAATCCATTACTTTACATCTTTTCAAGTTCTGTAAAACTGGAGATTTTTGCCTAAACATTCTGAGTGAATAAATTTTTTATAAATTTGTTCTGTTAGGCCTTTTGTATCATTCTACTTCATTAGGTCTTTAAAAGACAAATATTTGTGTAGCTCTGTTTCAAAAATGTTTTTTCTTTGATCAGAACATTGTCATTTAGCCTTGTTTCCTTACAGTTGGAATGTTAAAGAAATCCATCAGGCTGCTGACTATCTCAAAGTGGAAGAGGTGGTCACTAAATGTAAAATAAAGATGGAAGATTTTGCTTTTATTGCTAATCCCTCTTCTACAGAGATATCTAGTATTACCGGAAACATTGAATTGAATCAACAGACTTGTCTCCTTACTCTACGAGATTATAACAGTCGGGAGAAATCAGAAGGTTCTACAGATTTAGTTCAGGCAAATCCTAAACAAGGGGCTTTAGCAAAGAAGTCATCTCAAACTAAAAAGAAGAAGAAGGCCTTCAACTCCCAGAAAACAGGGCAGAATAAAACAGTGCAATATCCCAGTGACATTTTAGAGAATGCATCTGTTGAAGTATATCTAGATGCAAATAAATTGTCCACACCTGTAATAGAACAAGTTGCACAAAGAAATAATTCAGAACTTGAGTTGACATCAGTTGTGGAAAATACTTTTCCAGCACAAGATATTGTGCAAACTGTTACAGTGAAACGGAAACGTGGAAAATCACAGCCAAACTGTGCTCTGAAAGAACACTCTATGTCTAATATAGCCAGTGTCAAGAACTCTTACGAGCTGGAGAGCTCCGGGGAAGAGCTGGATCAGAGGTATTCCAAGGCCAAACCAATGTGTAACACGTGTGGGAAAGTGTTTTCAGAAGCCAGCAGCTTGCGAAGGCACATGAGAATACATAAAGGAGTCAAACCTTATGTCTGCCACTTGTGTGGAAAGGCATTTACCCAATGTAACCAGCTGAAAACGCATGTAAGAACTCATACAGGTAAGACTGGTTTGTGGAAAGTATAATTGTTTTTATATTGTGATCGAAATAGTATTTTTATAAACATATTAACATACAGTGTTGACTGTTTGTGACCAAAATTTGGTATATACTTGTATTCATAAAAGTATTGAGCATGTTAGACTTGAAAATGTCTTTGTAATTGTGACCAAGTATTTAATGGCTATTTGTTTTGTTGTAACTGATACTCTGAAGTCCCAGTGTGTGAACTCTTTAAACCATTTTCCCTCACAATTAAAATAAGCATAAATTTAGTTCTACCTTGCTAAATATTTAACAGACAATATATTAAAACTGATAAAAAGTAATTTCAACTCAGGCCGATTCTCAGATTTTACCAACACATCTCACCACCTGCTTCTTTGTCGAACTTCTGAACATAAATTATATATACGTTCCTTCCTCAGCCTCTATATTTACCTTTATTGGTACACTTAGATTTGTGCTTTTTAAGATACATTATGTATTTCTCTCATTGATCACTCTTCACTATTATGGACTAAGAAACACTAATTTCTTTTAACTCTACTGGTGGTTTCAGTAATCAATCTGGAAAAATATCCTATTTGCTTTTTTACTTCTAGAGTTAATATTTTCTGAATACTGTTGATGAACTCTTTTGAAAGCTTGTATGGCTTAAGCAACTAAAACAATATTTCCTTCTAAATATAAATTTTATTTACTTTTCTTTTAGGTGAGAAGCCATACAAATGTGAATTGTGTGATAAAGGATTTGCTCAGAAATGCCAGCTAGTCTTCCATAGTCGCATGCATCATGGTGAGGAAAAACCCTATAAATGTGACGTATGCAATTTACAATTTGCAACTTCTAGCAATCTCAAGATTCATGCAAGGTAAAAATAAAAACAAAAAAACAGATGTTTGATCTTTGAGTCTGTCATTCACTATAGCCTTAAATAGACTATTGTATGAGAATTCAGGACAGTAGAGTTCTAATTGTGGTACCACCACACAGTATTCTTAGTACAGTGAAGGAACCGCAAGGGAGCCATGGTGCCTGGAGGGGAATAAGTGAGCGAGGGAAATAAGATCAGAATGGTGTTAGGGTGTCCACATGGTGAAGGTTTTGTAGGTCATTATAAAGCTTTTACTCTTGAGAATGAGAAGTAAGTGATGTAATCTTGCTTGCATTGTAAGAAGATCACTATGGATGCTATGTTAAGCAAAAGATTGTAGGATTGCAAGAGTGGAAGCAAAGCTACCAGTTAGGAAGCTATAGATAAAACCCAAGTGAGAGTGACAGTGGTTCAGGTCAGAAAGATAGCAGTGGAAGAGATAAGTGGTAGTCAGATTCTGGATGTATTTTAAAGGTACAACAAACAGAATTTGCTGCACATTGGATGTGGGGTATGAAAGAAAAAAAGAAGAGTAGAATTAAAAATGATTCTCAGGTTTTGAGCCTGAGCATCTGAAAAGATAGAATTACCATTAACTGAGGTGGAGATTTGTGGACAAAGCAGTTTAAGTAGGAGTACAGGAGTTCAGGAGTAGAGTTCTGATCATGTTAAATTTGAGATGACTATTAGACATCTGAATGGAAACGTGCATTAGATAGTTGGTTATCTAAGTCTGGAAGTCAGGGGGATGGTTTGAGTAGATAGTATTTAAAGTCATAACATTAGATGAGGTCCCCAAGAGAATGAAGATGGATAAAAAAGAGATCAAAGGATGGAGTCATAAGGCACACTAAGAGTTCTGGGAGACGGGCAAGTCATTATAAGTGACTAGGAAGGAACAACCAGTATAGGGGCAAACCAGAAGATTGGGCTGTCTTGGAATTCAGGTGGAGGAAATGATTTCAGAGGGAGTAATCATTGTGTCAAATTCTGCTGATAGGGAGATTAAGAGTGAGAATTGACTATTGGATTTGGCAAAGTGAGAGGTTAGCAGTGGTTTTGACAAAAGCAGTGTTAGCAGAGGCTAGTAGAGAAGAAATGAAAGTAGAACCATTGGAGACTCAAGATTTTACTAAAGGGGAACAGAAAATAGAGGAGCAAGTAAGGTCAGGGGTCTTTTTTTTTTTTTTTAAGATGGGAGATATATCAGTATATTAGTATGCTACAATCCAAAGGGGTGGTGAAACTAGATGATATAGGATGGAGGAAATTGCAAGAGTGATCGAGTAGGCAAGGAGGATAGTATCTTAAATATATAAACTGGAGTACTTGGATTCAGAAGAACTGTCATTCTCATATTAGAGTTAAGAAAAGCAAACTCTATAGATACAGATGCCTATAGGTGGGGATTTGTGTGGTAGAAATTTACTTCTGATTGCTTAAGTTTTTCTCGGTGAAACAGGAAGCAAGGACACCAGCTGAGAGTGAGGAGGGGTGAGGATGTGCTGAAGGTTTGAGGGAAGAGTTTTGAAGAGTGAGTGAATGGACAGACAAAAATAATTGCCTGCAGTATTATGGGCACACTTGACTACCACATAAGGCTGATGGCAAAACTTTGAACTAGTCTCAGAACTAATGTTTTGAAAACCAAAACATTCATTCTTGACAGTATACATTGAAAACTGTTGATTTTAAATACATACTGTTGATCTGTTAAGATGAAATGAAATAAGATACTGCACGAAGAATTGTATGAAAAATGTTTGCTGTGTGGCGTTATCCTTAGATTGTTTTACTTGCCAACATGTATCTTTATATTTATTTACTAATAGGAAGCATAGTGGAGAGAAGCCATATGTATGTGATAGGTGCGGACAGCGATTTGCCCAAGCCAGCACATTGACCTATCATGTTCGAAGGCATACGGGAGAAAAGCCTTATGTGTGTGACACCTGTGGGAAGGCATTTGCTGTCTCTAGTTCTCTTATTACTCATTCTCGAAAACATACCGGTAAGGATTTGACACAGGGATGGCTTAAAATAAGGAAAGTTGTAAATAAAAGAAAAAGGGAAATTGAGCCTTTACAAAAAGTAGGTTAAGGCTTTGTAGTTATATATCTGTTGTGTCTGTGCTTCTTGAAGCTTTTTGTGTTTCTGATTTTCACATAAATATTAGATGTAAAAGCAGACTTATTTTCTAGAATAATACACAGTGGGTGAAATTTTTTACCATGTAACTTATATACATTAAAATCAGATAATTTTGACAATATATAAACTTGAGTTAATAAGACATTTTTTATGACCTTAGAAGAACTCCTTAGGGTCTTGAAGCTTCATTTCCCTTGGATAAAACTGTAAAGTTAAGGGGTTGGGGTGAGTTTGGGTAGAACATTGATTTAATAACTTCTTAGGACTTTTTCTACACAGACATTGTAAGATTTGCAAATTAAATAGATACTTCAAACCCAAAGTATCAATTTTGAAGCAAAATCTGTTGTTCAAAAATTTTCATTTTTTTGTAGGCTAATTTTTTAATAGATCTTTCCTAAATGATTTTATTCCCCTTTAATAATCTTATAGATAGCAAAAACTGAAATATGGATTAATGAATTTTCATGTTTTTAATTATATAAAAATCAGACTTCTTGTCCACCTCTAGTCTACTAGAAGGATATTTGGAGAAAGTTTTATTATATGAAAAGCATCAGGTTACATGAACAGTGTAAAGTAATTACTAATGTTCATTTAAGTTGGATCACACTGAAAATACCTCTGAAATACAATACAAAGAGGTTTTAATTTAAATAATATTTTAGAACAGCTTACTTTAGAGTATTGTAATTGATAAATATTATATTGGTATAGTACACCACTTCGCTATCTTTTATTTTCCATCTAGGTGAAAAACCATACATATGTGGTATTTGTGGGAAAAGTTTTATTTCCTCAGGAGAGCTCAACAAACACTTTCGATCCCATACAGGTCTGTGTTTAGGGAGAACGTATTATTTTTTGTTCTCTCTAATTTCTTTTTATGTAAACCTTGACTTTAAACCATTATGGACTATATGGTATCTAATCATACTCTTAACTGTAGCTATATTTTAATGTATGAATATCAACTTTTTATTTGTTTATTTTTGTTTTTTTAGTTGTTTGGATTATAGATTAAATTTGGTCAAGAATTGTGTAGATTTTCTAAGAAGTGTGCCAGATAATCAATGGTTTTTAAATGATTTGGATAAAATTACACAGATAATACCAAAAAATGAAAAGGAATAGATAATACCAAGATAATATCAGATTTTCTTATTAAACAATGTTCAGTATGCACGTTTTAGGAATATATTTTAATATTGACATGTTTATTGTAAAAGGTAGTAATGTAAGTAGTACAAAGAAAATATGAAATACACAAAAATTTTTAAAACAAAGAACACCACTTTGAAAATGTACTGTTCTTTTTCTTTCTAAAAGTTATTTCTTGTAATTCCTACCTAGTATAGTGTGAGCACCTAGTAAACAGTTAATAAGTTTATTGGCAACTTCTATATCCTCATGTTCCTTACTTTGCATTATAAAGCAATGAACAGTTCTTATTTCAAAAGAATTATAATTTTGTAGTATTTTTATTCTGTGAGTATTTTTAAAGGATTTTCTAATTTATAAGCTACCTGAGAGCAGAAATCATAATTACGCATTTTCCCCCAGCTACATCTCTTAGCCAGAGTCTGGCATATAATTGGCACTCACTAATGTCTGATAGAAATAAAAAAGTAAGTTTTTTTTAGTTTGAAGGTTCTGTTAGTGAAAATGCTCGATTTTTCCTTGAAATAGGTACACTTTGTATTATAAAGGAAAGGAGTGCCTATGTGTATAGAAGTTTTCATTTCACTATATTAGAACCAAGAGATTAAAATGGTAATTTGAAACTAAATTTAAACAATATAATGTTTGCATTGTGTTTGTGAACATTGATATTTTTGCCTTAGTAGCTTCTGAAATACTGAGATTTTAATTTTTTAACTTGTTTTTCAGGAGAAAGACCATTTATCTGTGAATTATGTGGAAATTCTTACACAGATATTAAAAATTTAAAGAAGCACAAAACGAAAGTCCATTCTGGTAAATGCATCTGTTTTTTAAAAATTTTGTGCTCTCATATTTGTACTATTCCTTAAAATGTTGAGATACACATTGTAACAGTTTATATTAGATATATATTTTTAAAAATTAGGTGCACAGGGCTTCCCTGGTGGCGCAGTGGTTGAGAGTCCGCCTGCTGATGCAGGGGACACAGGTTCGTGCCCCAGTCCGGGAAGATCCCACATGCCGCGGAGCGGCTGGGCCCGTGAGCCATGGGCACTGATCCTGTGCATCCGGAGCCTGTGCTCTGCAGCGGGAGAGGCCACAACAGTGAGAGGCCCGTGTACCGCCAGAAAAATAATAAAATAAAATAAAATAAAATAAAATTAGGTGCACACATATGAGGAAGGTAGCTTTATAATGTGCCAATGAGTTCACTCTGAATTTCTTTCCATACTGACCTTGTAATAAACGTTGCTTGAAATAACTTCCTCCTTTAAAAACCTGATATATGAATGTAAAGCAATTCAACTCCAATAAAGATGTTAATAAATAAATAAATAAAAACCTAGTATATGAACAATTGCAAGAATGAGAGAATACATAAACAACTATATATCACTCTTTCCCATACTACAATCTAGGTTAACTGGGGTCTACTGTAGTTATGCGAAGAAAGGAGCATCATGAACGCTAGTCCAAAAAGGTATAAGAGGAAATAGGGAAACAGGTATCCCCAAATTGTTATGATGCATGAAATGGAAAGCCAGACTACAAAAATTTTAGTCTGTTATTTAAAATGAATCCTTGAGAAAGTTTCACTGTGCTTACCATTCTGTCATGATTAGAAACAAAACGCTAGTCTTCTTCACTGTGTAGAGATGATAGTAAGTCTTTGATAGTAAATATAAACATCATAAGGATTGAGGTAGTAATGTCTGAAAACTTCAGTGAGTTATTAATTCAACAGGCATTTATTAAATACCTCTAAAGTACACATAACTATGCAGGGTATATGAAGTTGAACAAGGCATAGTCCTAGTCCTCAAAGAGCTTACCATCTGGTGTGGGAGACCAGAAATCTAAATAAATAACTGATTACAACACAAAATACAGGATATAATAGAGATGCAAGAATACTGAAGAAGAGGTTAAGTCCTTCTGAGGTGAGTATTGGAAAGGCTTAATTCTGGGGAAACTGAAAGGTGGAGAAGAGTTCAAAGGGTCGAGATGGGAAAGGGAATGTTCATCCCAGGCAGAGAGAATATTGTGAAGAGAGTCATCGCAACAAGAGAGCGCAGGTTGTATTCTTGGCTGGCTGAACTGAAGAATAGTCTGGCAAAAACAGAATCATAACTTTAAAAAAGCAAATACGCAATTTTGTCTAACAAGGTTAGTGAGATTGAAATCATGTCAGTACTTTGAGAAGAACGTGGTAAAGCTAGTGGAAAATCTGAAGGGAAAAATGTATCTTTAGTCAGTGGGGTAATTACTCCCTTGAGTAACACAGAATTTTCTTACTTCTGAAAATAAATGAAAGTGCCATACCTCTGAACTTGAACTTACAGAATAATATGAACTACTCATTAATACATTCAGTGAATAAACTGGGTACTTACTATGTGTGTAGCACTATAAGGTACTTTGAAGGAATTAGAGAAGTATAATTAGACATTTACTTTGAAGGAATTTATAGTCTGTTGAGCATTCAAGGCACACCTAAGTAGAATGTTACATGCCAGTAAGATAGATGTCACAAGGTGGTATATGAAAAACTGACAAATGAGTGATAAAGTAGATAGGAAACAGCTTACCCTGGTCTAGCACAATTAAGTCCATTTTTATAATGGTGCTTAAACCTAATCTTGAGGCCCATAATGGATTTGTATAGATAATGCTAAGGGCAAATCAGCAAAAAAGAAACAATGTGACTAAAGGTGTGGGGCTGAGATGCAAGTTCTGGGGGTGGTAAATAGATTGAGTCTTCCTCATGGTTTTTGTTTTGTTTTTAAAGATGGTGAGTTTTTTTACCTTCCATTTCAGGTACAGATAAAATTCTAGATTCCAGTATAGAGGATCATCCCTTGAGTGAACAAGATTCCATACAAAAAAGTCCTTTATCAGAAACTTTGGATGTGAAGCCTTCTGATATGACTTTACCCCTAACTCTTCCACTTGGGACTGAGGACCACCACATGCTTCTGCCTGTCACAGATAATCAGTCTCCTACATCAGATACATTGTTGAGGTCAACTGTGAACGGGTATTCAGAACCACAATTGATTTTTTTACAACAATTATACTGACTTTGTGAGGAATATGGAATTGCTAAATCGTCTCTGGTAGTAAACATAAACATCTCTGGTAAGGTGCATATATTCATATTAAATTAACCCTTCATTTGAGTTGTGGCCATTATTTTTCATTCACTGAAGTAAAAGCACCTGATGCTGCATCATAACTGTGCAATGCTTATTTTGATATTTGGCTTTTATGTCTACATTATACACATAGCTTTTAAAGGAATTATACTACAGTAGCACTATTTGGGGTGGATAAGTTTTACTATCTTTTAGAGCTGCCTTAATTCCATATTTATTTTCATTTTAGAATTGCCTTTCATTTACTGAAGTAGAATCTATCAGTTTATCACTTAGGACCTGTGGGATGTGTTTATTTTCTTCCCGTCAAAATTTAAACAAAATCCATAATAGTATCAGCCCAAGCGTGGTGCTGTTACTAAGTGCCATAGACCAGTACATAAACTGTGGGGAAAAAATTCGAATCTCTGCCTAAGAAAATTTAGGTACTGAGTAAGAATTGTGCTATTTCTCTATTAATATAGTCCATTGGAGGTAACTTTTCTAATGAAACAAAAAGTGCTTCTCTTAAAAACTAGAAAACTATATATAAATTTTGTTCATTTAGAACTCAGTATTCTGGATAAAACCAATGGTCAGTACTTTTGAATTATCTGAGACTACATTTTCAAAATGAATTTTAAATAGATATTTGGTGTTTTTATCTTATTAAAGACAGTTTCAGATTTGATTCAGATTGTTTTAATAGGTTTCTAGATTACTGGAGATGAGGAAAATATACTGAGTTTTGAAAATTTTTGATAAGCCTCTCATATTCTTATGCACTTTTTAAAATATAAAATCCTAAAAAGAATTTTCTAAATAGCAACTTAATGCATAGTATAAAATACTTGTCTTCTGAATTTCATACATTATATTCATAAAGAGTTAAATTAACTTCAATTATAAGTGAACATTTGAGATATCAGAAAGCCAGTTTATTAAACATTTTATACTTGAGTTTTCTGTAAGTTTCGAGTTTTACATTTTTATAGATTAAACCACAACAGTTCATGGTGGTCGTAGTTTCACAGTAGTCCTTTTCCTTCCTAATGAACTTAGAAAATTCAGATTTATTCTGATATTTACTACCACTCTTCCCCCTCCCATTTTTCCCACATATTGATTTATTTCACTGCCTAATCTTTGGACAGTAAATTATCAGTTCCTCAAAGTCAGTTCCTATACTGCTGATCAAACACCATAGTGACATTATTTCTTATTTCTGCAGTGCATCATTTGTTTTCTGCTTTTAAACTATACCTGTAACCAAATTAATGTATTTTCTATTGGTATTGATTTCTTTAGTTGTATTTTCTCTGGCGTTCCTAGTCATAGGAACCAAGTAGAAGACTTAATAAAACTAAATTCTTCTAAACTGTACAGATCATCACCATTTTACAGCAGCATTTTTACAATGAATTGCCACCAGTGGGATTGACTTAATTAAATAGAGTTTGAAATACTGCCTTTGTATAACATACATCAAACTTAGTATTTAATTTATCTAAGAAATCTAATTATGCATATGTATTAATTTAATATACTGGGTTTAAATACAATTTATAAAGTTATAAAAATGTTCAACTAATCTATTCTGGCTTAAATTCAATAGGAATTTATTGGAATGTGAAGAAATTAAAGAAAATTAAGACAGCCTTTTTAAGAAGTCTGCTGAAATGGAGAGGCTATATTTAATTCACATCTTCATTAATCCAAGCATCTAATGAACAAAATTTCTTTTTAAAAACTGCTATAGTGATGTCATAATTCTGTAAGGGTAGTAGTTACCAAATTTCCTCTAACATGATGATAATTAGCATTTGCCTTTACATAAATTAGCCTTTAAATTTATTATTTTTAGGATTATTGGATTGGAGTGACTGAAGTTGATCTATTCTCTTCATCACATTATCTGCTTCTTAGCTAAAATAATTTTATTTTAAATTGACATGGCTTGACGCTCTTCCAGAATGACATGTAAAGAAAGCTTGAAGACTGAGTATCTTTGTCTTGTCATTCTTCTCATAATGCTGTATTATTCTTTATCATAATATGCATATATTTTAGTTGTATCTGCTATCATTGTAACACAATTATCAGTTAAATTCATCTTTAAATATATTTGCTACAATGCAGTGTTTTGGGAAAGTTCTATTCTTAATTATGTAAGTATTACTAAGTTTTTTGAAAGTCTTTTTAGGATGCTGAACATCTTATTGAGAAATTATTTTCTAAATTAATTTTGTTTTGTATTTGTATTAGATTATTCTTTCTGTATCATTAGATTTTAGGCTTTTTAAAAAAACATAGATTATATATAAATGATTTTTTGCTGGTATTTGTTTTATGTTTAATTTCATAGAATGATTTTGATAGATTTTAGAAAATTGTTTTATTTTTTTCAAAAGAAAAGGTTCTGTCAGTTCTCTTGCAACAATAGTGTGTCACTTTTCTGTATGTTTCGTTTCTATAGCAATTGTGCAAATGAGTAGTTGAAATGTGCTTATATAAAGACAATCTACATGTACTCATTTTTTAAAATATCCTAGAACAGTAGCTGACATTTGATGCATATCAGAAACATAGTTTAAAAATAGTGGTGTCCAAGCCCCACCCCACCTTAGGCTCTCTGAATCAGACAATCTCCAGAACATGCTGAAAAGCTCCATAGGTGATCTTAATGCATACCAAACACTGAAAACTATTATCCTAAACATTTCTTGGTGTTCTTCCTTTGGGCTCTTGATATGTGATATGTAGGCTCTATTTTTTTTTTTTTTCTTTTGGCCGCGCCATGCAGCTTGCAGGGATCTTAGTTCCCCGACCAGGGATTGAACCCGGGCCCTCGGCAGTGAAAGTGCAGAGTCGTAACCACTGCACTGCCAGGGAAGTCTCTCTGTGGGCTCTTGATAAATGAAGCTCTTGATATAACTTTTCACTTTTTACTCAGAGATTTTGAGTTTTTAGAACTTGTCTAGAAATACCACCAAATAAAAAGAAATTGTACTTTAATGCAATTTCTGTAAATTCTACATTTTTACTCATTATGTATGAACAATACCGATATTTAGTTTTTGGAGCATTTCTTGAGACAGTGATATGGTCTACTTGTCTGTCCTCTACAACCCCTGCCCCCCCTTCACTGAACAGAGCTTTGGTGTATTTGCTTAAGGAATTTAGATAATTATCATGTAAACACAGTAATCATTCAGAAATAGGGTATTTAACTTCCAAAGAATATACTGAAATAAACACCATGGATGTGAATCAGACATTTAGATTAAAATATCTGGCCATTATTTCAAATGCTGGAAAATTATTGAAATCAGAATACATACAGCTGTAAAGATGAATAAGATAATCTCCTCTTTTAAGTTTACAGTCAAGTGGGAAAGACAAGCCTGAATGCCAAGTGTTATAGTGGAGGAAGGAAAGAAAGGAAATGCTGAGCAGTCAATGGAAGTTGAGTGGACAGAGAAAGGGCTGTTACTCCCCTGGATAGGCAAACAAGAGGAGATGGCTAATGGGAGGAATTTGTACACAGCTGACTGAGGTAGGGAGAATGGAGAGAAAGTCTGAAAGGTGGTGGCAGAGATAGGAATCAAAGACACATCTAGCACTGTATCTATACCACCTTGAAATAGTCCTCTACCTTTAGCCTGTGCTGAAAGAGTGGGATTAGATAGCCATGTTTATAATGCAGGATCTCACACACTCAATTACAGTTGACTGCTGAAGGGCAGGGATTAGACAGCCACATTTGTAACACGATTCCATACTTGTGACCACAGCTGACGAACACCTTACCAGGGAGAAACAATTCTTAGGCCAAACTGAGCGACTTTCTTAAGAATTTGAGCTATGAAATTCAGAGACCTACTAGGTATTGGTGTACATGGAAAAGATCATTTAGATCTGGTCCACAGTCACTGAAGCAAGCCAAAGTCTAAAAGAAACAGTGAAGCAGAGAAAGCTGACCTGTAGAGCGAAGCAAGGGGATGAAGTAGGGTTTGCAGAACCAAGCGACTGAGGCCCTGTGAGAGAAGTGGCTTGGTTTCTGGCTTTGCAGCCCCATTCTTGAGGTCACACAGCTATGCTTCATTTCCTTGTTCTGGATGCCAGTGATTTTCTTACTTCCCCAGCCAGAGACTGAACCCACAAATTCCCTAAATCCACCTTTTCTTAGGCAGGCTTGAGTCAGTTTCTGTTGCGTGTAGTTAGGCAGTTTCAACTTAGAATCTTAAATTCTGATCCTCAGCGATTGAGTATATGGAGGTGCCATTAACTGCTAGGCAAGATAAGGGGGAGGTTTATGGAAGAGAAGACTTTATTTTGTATGTGCTGAATTTGATCGGTGGTGAGATACCTATGTGAAAATGTCTAGCAGTAGTTGGAAATGGGGACTGAAACCCAGCAGATGTTAAAGCTAGAGAAACAGATCTTGCAGCATAAGGCTAATAATTATTGTGATAGAAATGATTTAGGCAACGCTGGGAGATGGTACAGAAGAACAAAAGACGAGGACAAAATCTTGGGGGAAATGCATTTTAAGAATGAGCAAAAGACAGAAAAAGAGATGGAAAGTGATAATAGGAAGAAAACCAGGGTGATGCAAGTTTCACGAAGACAAAAGTGGCTTTGTACTGATCACGTGGTATAGAGAAATTAGATACGATGCAAATCAAAGACAACATTGGGTTGAGTTATTGGGTTGGGTAATTGGAGCATGAATGATCCCCTGAGAAAGGCAGCTGCAGTAATAATAGTGGGAGTAGAACCCAGGTGGATATGGTTTGAGTAGTAGATAAGACATAATGAATACTACCATTTAGTTTGAAAAGCAGAGTGCGTACAGCAAACAAGATCATTTTATCAAATATCTAAAAGGTACAAACCACTTTATTTCTTGCTTTTTTGCTTCAAACTTGAAACTTTGTTAAATGATGAGCATAATAGAGTCTGCAACACTGTAATTTGAGGCTGGATTTGAGCTGGATCTTAAAGGATGATTGCTAAGAGGAAAATGGAAGGAAATGTATAACATGTATATGATTGCAGATTTGGTCGTTACAATTCAGATGTGCAGAAGAAGGGATTTTTCCTACAGAACTCTTGCACCCAGTGGGAAGTCTAGAAAAAAATTAACTTTTAGTCCTAGGCACTTCAAAACCTAATCTGATACAAAGCAGGTAGAATTTATAATATCTTAAGGTACTGCTTAAACATTTTGAAAATTGCTGTCTTATTTCTACCCTTTGTCTTCTCTCAAATGCTGTCCACATATATGGGGAGGAGAGGAGGCTTGCATGACAAAATGGCATCAGGGAAGACACTGTCTTCACTCTGTTCTCTGGGCATCCTGCTGGCCTCTCATGCAATAGGCAACAGCTTGTAAAATATGTGATCAGGTTTTCCCTAGCCTGGTCAGAGCCCAGTAATTCTTGGCTGACCTGGCTTCACCTTAGTTCTCTTGGATGCGGAGAAGAGAGCTCTGAGACTTCTGCAAAAATGTCTCAAGCAGTCCGGTGTAAGTAAGGTTGCAGGTTTAGCACATGCCACTCCACTGCAGGCTCCAGATAAGCCTATTTCCCATTTACCTATTTGCTTCCCACTCAGCTACCTTGTCAGTCTCCCCTTGGGAGAATATAGGAACTTGTGGGTCCCCTCTGTAGCACAGAGGAACAGAGAGTAGCTTGGGAAAGCAAACTGCATTAGAAAGGTTTACTTTGATATGGCTGTGTCCTAGCCTGGGAGTATCTCTTTGAGAATCCTGTGGACTCCTACCCAGCATATTATGGAATACTTCAAAACAATGAAAGCTGAATAGACACTGCTACGTTAAACAACACGAATGAATTGCACTAATGTACAAAAGAAGTCTGACACAAAGCGTATATATACTGTATGATTCCATTTATATAAAATTCCAAAACATGCACAACTACTCTGATGTTAGACATCATGATAGTGGTTGTCTATTGGAAGATGGTTGGAGGTGGTTCTGGGGAAGCTTATGGCATTTACTATCTTTATCTGGGTCCTGGTTAACACAGATGGGTTAGCTTTGTGATAATTCATCTCGCTATTCACTTAGATACTTCCATTTAAAAGAAGTATATATTAAAGAAACTAATTTGAAGAATGAGAAAACCAGAGCATTGGTTTTTAAACTTCAGTGAGATTAAAGATGACCTGGATTGTAAAAATGCGGATTCCCCAGACTATCCTCAGAAATTCTGATTCAGTAGCTCTCACTCTAAGAATCTGTATTTTTAACATTTGCCCCGGGTGATTCTGATGCTCCATACTTTAAAAAATGCTGATTTGGTATCTTCAGTTTAAACTATCTTTACTCTTTGGACAGATGTTCAAGTGTCTGTGACAGAAGTCTGTCATAGTGTTTCTCAAGTCTGAGTTTACTGGCTATCTAATTGCTAGGAGTAGCATTTCCTCACCAGCTTAATGTTTTCCAAATGTAATGACAATTGTTAGAAATGTTTGTATTTTTTCCTATACCATGGTTTTCTTGCACTCATTGAATTCTGCAGTTTTTCAAATTTGATCAAAAGACAAAATTTTTTTAAATTTCCTATTGCATTTTTAACACTATAGACATGACCTTCCTCGGACATACAACTTTTTTTTTTAGATACAGTTAATTATTTCTAGCTATATTCAGCATGTAATAATGTAAAAGAACTTGGTAAAAAAACAGCTAGTCTTTGTATCTGCAGAGGAGAGATCTTAAAGTGGAAAGTAAGATCTGAAACATATAGAGAACAGTGGAAACTAAAGTTTGATAAAAGCTAATAACTAAGAGTAAAATAAAATTCATCTCTCTGAAAGCGTGAGAATGGATTTGGTAAGGCATTTAGGTCTTTCCTGGCTCAGTAGCTCTAGAACATTAAGTGCAAATCATGGCTTATATAATTTATTCAGATGTTCTTCCCATTTCATAACCACCACCACCATCTGTGCCACCCCCTCACCACCACCACCCCAGTTTCCCCAAGGAGTATGGAAGTGTGGTATGAGGTGCTGAATATAAGGAAAAACCTGTTAAACTTTAAAAAACATTAAGTAGTGAGTAGGGCATATTTATCTTAATTCTTTAATCTATTAAAGGAATGGACAATGACAGATGTGGGGGTTTTTTGTAATGTTAATTTTTGTGAATAAATACAGCTATGATTTGAGGAATTCACAGTACTTTAAGTGAAGGCCAATACTTTGACAACTGTAAAGCTATCACGTTTATTCCTCTCTCAACATTTAGAGATAGATGGTTTTTCCATTTAGACTGCAGAACTTAAAAGTAACCTCTTTAAATTGTTCACATAAAATTTTTTTTCTCACACTTTGCTCAGCTTTAGCAGTAATAAATCATTCAGATTAAACAGTTAAGTGGTATGTATGAATTAATTTGTGAACATGGGTCTGTAATCAAAGGATCGTGGTGTCTGTTGCCTCTTCATAGAAATTTTAATTTGAAAACAGGATTGACCACAGACAACAGTAATTGTTTGCCATCAAATCATGAAAATGTTATTGGCATCCTCCAAAAGAGAGAATTATCTTTTTTTAAAAATTCACTGGCAGCACTGACTTGTTTGGAAAGTATACATTTATATGTATTTGTATATGTTTATATATATTTGCCTGTATTTGTGAAATTGTATCAATAACCATTTGTAAAATACTTTTTCAACCTCTAAACCCCTTGACAGTCCCTGGAATCTGCCACCTGAAACCTTTTTACCACTTCATGACAACTTTCAGTTAGGATACCTATAATGACCTCTCCTTGTATGCTACTTTACTCTTTGGGTATATTTTCTTTATAAAAAGAAATTAGTTCCTTAATTTCCTTCTCCAGGTGTTCAAATTTTAGTCCCTATTTTGCTAAATTTCTTTGAAAAAATTACACTACTCAGTTTTTCACAATGGACAGTTATTCACAGTTTAGTATCTCTTTTCATTGTTCTAATTTATGAAAGAAAATTTAATAGACAATAAAATGTAATCTCTGTGAAGAGTAATAAGACAAATATATGAAAATTAAAGCTTGTTTTTCATAGATATTGACCTACTGGTACAAGAGTAAGACCTGCATTAGATGATGGGCTGCAAGCTTCTCCATAACCTGGTGTCCAGTAATAATGCCTTTTAAGGCCATTGGAGACTTCTGCAAGGTACACGTGTCCATCCACCACAAATGGCTCCACATCTGTATTGTCTGATTTTAGACGGCCCATGTGAATTAAATCTGAATATGCCTAGGATTTTTAAGAAAAACTGTATCATTAAGAAAATAGTTTATTCATTTTACAGTGCTTAAACGAATTTCAACATTCAAATTAGATGTGATAATTTATAGTTTAAAATAAAATATTCTGTATAACACTGCTGAATTTTAATATTTTCCAGGCATTGTAGTTTTTATTCATTTAATTCCACACAATGTAATTACAGTCTTGCAAAACTTATTTCTACATTTTAACGTTATTAGGCATGTTTTGTTGTTTCATGACTCCCAGAGATAACAATTCTATGTATTACCAATTTTGTGGACCAAAGGTCTCATGGTCAAAATTTTCAAGTCCTAAGGTGACTGACTGATAAATGAGGATGGAGTGCTGTTGTATATGCCCTTGAAGATCCGATGACAGCCAGGGATCCATTTTTCAGAAAAATAAATAATCACAGATTTTGGCATACAACTGTATGGAGTTCATGGACCCCCTGAAGGTAATCTTCAGATTTAGGCTTAGAGAGACCATTCCCATAGTATTAGATGCTGGCCTGGCTGGGCACTAATTATTTCTTCATTGTAGAATTTTCTTTGTATATATCTTATGGATCATTGATACCTACATAAAAGTGTCGTACAAACACGTTAAACTAGTTTGTCAGTACGGTTGCGATTATAGAGAATGGCAGAAATTAGACAGTAAAAGATTCAAAACTCTAGTTGCTTTCTGCTGTAGCTTGTCATTAGTAGTTCCAACTCAGCTCAGCCTCTAGTGTATAGAATGTGGATATGTTTTTCTGAAATCAAGGAATTTTTTTAATAGTGTACATTTTATTAGCCTTTTTAGTGATAGAATTCTGGTTAGTCTTTTGGCAATTTTTGAGAATTCTAACATATATATATATTTTTTGGCTGTCTTGGGTCTTTGTTGCTGCACGTGGGCTCTAGAGCACACGGGCTCAGTACCTGTGGCACACGGGCTTAGCTACTCCGCGACATGTGGGATCTTCCCGGACCAGGGCTCGAACCCATGTCCTCTGCAGTGGCAGGTGGACCCTTAACCACTGTGCCACCAGGGAAGTCCCCTAACATCTTGTTTTTCTTTCTTTTCTTTCCAAATGAAAACTATTTGTTACTATGCTTTTTGTGTGTGTTGAAAGCAGTATCAAGGGTTCTCTGTATTTACATAAGCAACACACCAAATATTTTGACAGCTTTTACTATATCTCTCCAAATTCTGTGTCTTGGTTTAATTATCGAGTAGCAGATTGGAGATTGTGCCACAGCAAATTTAAAATAAATCAACAATTGTGATTTAAAAAAACTTAACTTTGGAGAAATTGGGACTGTGTAATTCAGTGATCTTTATACTAATATGTAGTATTTGATATCTTTTCCTATTTCAACCACAAAACTTTCCAGTAGCTAATTTTTAGGACTTAACATTAAAATTTATCAAAACTGCAGTGTCTCGTTATGCTTTGTAATCATGTCTAAGGCATCTGTATATAACATCTGACGTTATAGGGAAAACCCCAGAAAAAGCCTCAGTGAAGAAAAAAACTTACCACACATGTAGCTTCATCAAATTTGTTTCCCCAAATGTAGATATTAGAGAGTGTGGGATTTGTTTTCATTGATTGTGAAAGTGCAACAAGTCCTTCTCCCTCTATGTTGTTGCTTACTACTGACAACCTATGGAAAACCAAAAAGTAATAACCCTGGAAACCAACAGTTCCACAAAGAATGCATAAGCTAGCAACAGCATTTATTACACACATTTTATTGTGTTAAGTCTTAGCATTAAATACATTTAATGTATAATCAAAATATTGACCTAATAATTCCTAAAATCCAAGAAGCTTAGTTTTCTAGTTGGATACTTCATGTACCTAAGTAGAGCTACCTACATTTTGGAAATAAACAGTCTATTGTTTTCTATTTATTATTCAGTAAAGGTTTGGGGTGGATTACAGATATATTTTTCAAGATAAAGTCATCCAAGTAATATTTACTTCTTTGATTCATTCTTATTTTAGAGTCTTGATCATATTGAATGATTATAATTTTTCTGTTAGAATTCAGGATAAAATAAGTAATCAGAATTTTCTCATTAATTTTAAGCAGTCATAACTAGAATCAATCTAATTTTTAAAAGACATTACTTTTGAAAAATAGAAGAAATTGAAATGTTTCCTGTAACTTAATATGTCAATTTAGAAACTGAGTTTTCATATTTCACCATGAATCTTAAGAGGTAAGAGGTTTAAGGTTAGTATTCTAAAAAATTTAAGTTTTTCTGTTATTTTGGTTAAATATAAAACCATACTAACGCTTTAAGAGTCCTGTTGTGTGAAGCAAGAGTGTCACTGAGATAGTTTGCTCCTGCATTTTCTATTCTGTTAAAAGAAAGATCTATTACTTCCAGGGTAGTATTGCTTTTCAGTACATCGGCCAAACACACCATTCCATCCTGAGTTATTTTATTGCTGGGAAAGGATAAATATGTAGTTATATTTGGAAATATGAAGTATTCTTTTATTCATAGAGATAGCATGCTTGAAAACATATAGTAATAAGTACTTTCTATTTTAGTTGAGATTTATTTTAATCACTCAATTTCCAAAAAATTTAATAAAAATTTGCCATAAAATGTTGCTTCTATTCTGGTTTACATATTTAAATTGATCTCAAGTTATTATATCGGTATAAGCCGAATAAATACTAAGGCTCAAGATAAAAAGTTGACAACAATGGTTGTATTTTCTAATTTTTGGAATTAGTGTCTAACAAAGAATCTTATCTACAGGGAATATTTACAGAGATTATTCCCATGATTTAACTCCTGAATTAATATATGTTATCACTTACCAGCTTACATCAAGGTAGCGTAGGCTTCTGTTCAGATACAGTGCATCACATAACTGTTTCATACCACAGTTTTTTATGTCATGCTTACACACGTGTAGTTCAACAAGGCACTGATTTTCTTTCAACATGTGGCCTAGATGAACTGTGGACTCTTCCTAAAAATAGATAATCTTTTTTCTAGAATATAATTTTGAAGCAGTACATGTTTATTCCAAACATGCAAAGTTATTTAAATTAGCTTTTAAAAAAGATTTTATCAGTTAAGACGATTAGTCTACGATTTGCAATTTGTTTGGCATGGCTTTTAAAAAAAATCATTTTGCCACAAATATCTTTACTGTCTTAGAAACAGGCAGCAGGAACTTGTAAAGTGCAGTGACTAAGTGATTTAAGAGAGGCTGGTTAAAAAAAATCATTACTAAAAAAGCAACAATCATCTCAGCAGGAAAAATAAATCAAAATAATTGGTCCCATGATTGAGCATGAGGGAATTCCCTGGTGGTCCAGTGGTTAGGACTCGGAGCTTTCACTGCTGGAGCTCAGGTTCAATCCCTGGTCAGGGAACTGAGATCCCACAAGCTGCACGGTGTGGCCAAAAAAAAAAAATTGAGCATGGAAGCTCCTTTACTGCTGTCCTCTCAAGACCAGGTGTTCTTGCCCCTTACATATGTTTCTAAACTTTGCTCTTGATCTCCACTCTTTGTAGTTTTTAGACTCCCTCCCTCCCTCCCTTCCTTCCTTCTTCCCTCCCTCCGCTGCTTCCAGGCAAAAGGTATGTAACCTCAGTGAGGATCTGAACACCAAGCACTTTAAATTTTTAACAGAATCAAAGCATGTCTTAAAATGAATGGGCCAAAGTATTTTATGATAAGAAGTCCTGATGCATTATTGCTGTTTTTATAAGTTTTATAGTCACTGGAAATGCTGATCATGGATAGCCATATATGCTCGAATTATCTAAAAGTACTTTGAGAAAAAATAAAAGTTAAGTAAAATCATATAGCAATAGCAGATTGTACATGAGCTTTATAATAAAACTGTCCAAATGCTAGCTTTACCTTGTACTAACTTTATCACTTTGGGCGAATTATTTCATCTAGCTGAGTCCCAGTTCCCTTTTCTATATAAAATAGGTAAAATTTTACTGCCCTCACAGAAGTAAATAAATTAACAAAAGTACCTGGCACAAAACTGGTGTTCTATAGAAAACCACAAAGCATTTATTATTGTTCAATATTCTATAATACTGTATCTGATTTAAGTTATTGCTTTGACACTGAAAATACATATCCAGAGGGAAGCTGTAGTCTGAAATCTTAGATGAGAACTGACCACTGAGAGGTCCAGTATTGCTCTGCATAGTGCCTGGAGCAGAGGACATACTCAATACGGATGTGATGTATGTCTTGACTGCATTTTTAGGTCAAGAAATTTGAAAGAGGGACCATCCTTATTAAGAAAGGGAACTAGTATCACAGATAGTAAAGGGTTTTTGTTGTTTGGTGTTTTTTTTTTAGCTCCACTCACTCAGTTTGTGGCTTAGTTTGGCCTAGGGTGGCACCTAGCATCAGCGTTTTTCTAAGCTCCCCCGGATAATGAACAGTAAAACCCTTAAATGAAATAGGTTTGCTGGCTTGTATTTGGGAACAGCAGGTATGAGGAAGCACAAGAGGATTCTACTCCACAACCATTTAAGAGAATAGTACTGTCAGGGTTAGAAGGTGGCGGCTGCCTGGGAGAGGAATAGAAAGCAGGCTAGTTTAGTTGTCTGCCCAGAAGCACCAGGCTAAGAGCAAGGTCCGGGGCCTGAGAAAGAGCCCTGGGCTTTTTTTTTTTTTTTTTTTGGCTGTGTTGGGTCTTTGTTGCTGCGTGTGTGAGCGTGGGCTTTCCCTAGTGGAGGCCCTGGGCTTTCAATAACTATTCTCAGATGGATTTAGGAGTAATGACACCACTCAACATTTAAAAGAGGAATTGTGCTTCTAATATAATTTCATATAGTTTAACATACTTCCTCAGGGATTTAATCCGGAAAAGTTTGATTCAGCCTTCAAATCTCTTAACATGTCCTCAATCTGAGAAGCTTCCTTGCCACCTCTCATCCCCCTGCATTGATTTCTATGTCTTTTCTCCTGCTCCCAAGGCACCCTGAGCATATCACTCTCCAGACTTGTGGATCTTCCTCCATGTGGACTGAAAAAAAGCTCTTTGAAAATTAGGGCTATGTGCTTTGACATTATCCCTGGCACCAGCATTGTTTCTTGTTTAGGGTTGCATTCAAATATTTACTGAGTGAAGAATGAGAAATGAAGCAATTTACTGAATGCTTACTTTGAGCCAGGTATTTTGCTGGTCTTTAAAGTAGGTTTTTCTATTTGAGGATTCTGGTTGTCTTTTTGAGATTAAATTTGTAAACATGAAGCAATTAACATGATGTAAAATTCCAAAATTTTTCGTACAGCAAAGTACAGAGATAATTCAAAGGGAGAGATCTATGTAGACAACGAATGCAAAATATACTTACAAATATGAAAAATATTTTTAAAATATGGTTAATTCTCAATTACTCATACTAATGGGGAACAGTGAAGTAGCTGATTTAAAGACGAAAGTCCTTGAACTTTTTCTTTTAGTAGATATTCTGTTTTTGTTTAGCCCAATAGTAAAACGAGTTCTTATTCCCTAGCATTTTGCTGATAAGAGAGGAGAGCCACCTAAAAGAGTGTTAAGGGGCAAGGAGAAGCCTTGAGAGTTGGAACCATGTTTTTACTGTCTTTCTGTCTCTAGCGTGCAGCTTACCTGAAGCACCAAGTCCAGACCTCCCAGACTGCTATTCATATGCAATTTGCCGTTATAGCTCAGGATTTCAAAAATGTAATGGTTCATCACATCAGTGTAACAAGAACAAACAAATCACAAAACAGTTCACACTGGGCTCTTATAATCCTCCAGCCTTTAAAACTTTCATCATTTATGCTTTCATCTTAAACCCTCTGCCCCTCACAGGTTTACTCACTGAGAATGAGCTTATAAGAAAAATAGACGACATGTTTTCTGTTTAAATAAGCAACATCTAAAACCATATTTGTAAAACTCTTACCAAGAATTTAAAATTTTCCTTTCAAGTTTTTTCTTTGTAAACAGTAGTTTACAGTTCTAAAAATACAATGCATTCATGAATCTTGACATAACCTTCAGTAAGTAGTACCTTTGTTTTATTCACATGTAGCCTTATTAACTGCTCACTTTGAATACATACCTGTTCACCATACAGTATAGGTCGGTTTAGGTTTAATCCCTTAATTGTTTGGTTTTGAGTTAGGACTGTAGCGAATGCTATCACACTCTGCATTCCCTAAAAACAGGTAAATTCATTAAGGAAACTGACAAAGTATATAAATTAACCCCTAATATTTCAAGATCAGTAATCTGGAGTCTGACAAATCAAAATTGTGTTTTTAAAAAGTTTAATTTCCTGATCCTTCAATTGTAAGTTGATCAAATTCAGAAATGAATTGTTACTGTGTTATTTTCTCTCTGCCCTAAAATCTATAACATACATGGGGAGTTTCTTAAGGTTTCAGTATCCATTTCCTCCGGTGTTTACCTCTAGGTTTGCTCCTAACCCCTCAAGGTTCTATATGATGCACAGAAATACAGACATACAAGTGGATCCCAGCTAGGGCTCTATACTACTTATAGTGTATATCCTTAATGCAAGCTTTCTTTTACATTCATACTAGTACTTTAAGTGTGTGTTTGTGGCAGGAAAGGGTTACTAATCACATTTTTCACTGCTCCCACAGGCCTCCCTCTACCTTATTGGAAGGGCCTAGTCCTCCGCCATCTCTGTGATGCACACACATCTAGTTGTTATGCCAGAAAACGTGGGCTTTTTTCCACTTCACCAGTCAGCCCTCTTACTCTCCTATCAGTTGATCAGCAAGTCTTACAGATTCTGCCTCCAAAAGATGTTTCAAATTAGTCCATCTCTGTAGCTACCACCTCATCGCCAGTCTTCATCACCCACCTGAATTACTGCAGAAACTGCCTAAGTGGTCAGTGGGCTTCCTCTCACCACCCTCTAATTCCCCACAGAGAAACAAGAGTGGTCTTTTACAAGCACCAATCATATCATGTCACCCCTCAAAGCCTTTCCATAATTTGCATTTAACTCCCTTTGTGTAGCTACTCTGGCTTTTTAGTTCTCAGACTCAGTATTTCATCATTCATGTACTCCCCTCATGATTTTTGCCATATCTGAGTATCAGTTTTACTCTTTACCTAATACTTTTCCATTAAATCAACTCACTTTTCATTTATATTTATTTTAAAACTGTGTCACTACCTTAAATGGAAAGCCACAATCCCTTGAAATAAATAGAAAGCATTTGTAAAAATAAATATGTATTAAAATTACCTCAGATTATGTCAGTCAGTATGCTACCCATACCACACTTGGGGAAGCACTATCTTAGAGTCTGTGTGTTCTGGACCCCCTGCCTGGAATGTTCTGCCATGGACCCTCTTCAAGGGAGCTCTTTCTCATCCTTCACGACTCCTAAGTATGACCTCCTCAGGTCTTCGGGGAACCATCCTATCATGCATATTACCTTCTGCCCATTATCAGAGTACTCTGCCAACTTTGTCGCACTTTTCTCTAACTTACTGATGTTTTCCTAACTAAAATATAACCTTTATGAGGGCAGAGACCATATCTGATGCACTCCTGTATCCTTAGAATCTAGAATTGTGACTGGTATGTGTAGACAATACTCAGTTGACCCTTAAAGGGTCAAGGATCAACTGTGTACCTTGGTATCCATGGATTCAAACAACCTTGAATCCTGTAGCAACTGTAGTATTTACTATTGAAAAAAATCTGCATATAACTGGACCCCAGCAGTTCAACCCGTGTTATCAAGAGTCAACTGTATATCGAATTAATGCTTTCCCAAGACCATACTGGCTGCATCTACCCCCTTCTTAAGCTTTAGAGCCTATTACCCCAAATAGCCTCCTTGGCTCATCTTACTGTTTTCCTGTCCCAGTAATTTTGCATTAACCTATTAACAATAGGTTCCTAACAGTAGGCCTGAAGGTTTGAAGGCCTGTTTGAGAAAATGAAGCCTAGAATTTGAAGACATGTAAAACAGAAAAACTTCTCATTATCAGTCCAGATGAAGGCTCAGAGCAGCTCTTAGCATCATCTTAGGTTTTATGCTATAACATAACTACTCACTGCAAAATGTTTCCATGAGTAAAAAATTTATATTATACGAATGAAGCAGTATTTGTTTAATTAAAAGGAACATAATCATCTTCTTTAGAAAATCCCATACAAGTTAAGAAGGGTAACAGATGGAAGTTTAGGAAGATTTTTATCACACTGGATATTCTTCCATAATATTATTATAATCTGATTCTTATTTAAAAAAAATATTTTCTCTGATATTAGACCTTAGAGACAAGCTTAATCATTCATAAGCCTGTCATTTAGCTGGTCTCTGACACTTCTCTATGCTAGTTTCCAGGGAGAATGATCCAATATCTGAGTGACTATCTCATACCCAATTTAACTCACCAGATCGCAGTCACCCAGATCTAATTTCTCTAAGGATGAATTAATTTGTAGCGTTGCAGCAAAAAACATTCCACCCTTATTTTCAATCTTGTTTCCAGTCATTCTTAGGTGTTTCAGAGTTGTATTCTTCTGAAAAGGAAAAGAGGCAAAACTTGGTTAAAATTTTAACTCACAGAATTCTCTTTAGATTACATGAGTTAGGAGACTCTATTACTATTTGCAGACTCATCAGGTTTTCATGGAGATAGAACAGGATATATTCCTTAAAGGTAACATTCAATTTCCCATAACAGATAAAAATCTAGTTTAATAGTTTAGTAGAAAGAATGCCCAGGAAATAGATACCAAAATAATGACCAGTGAATGAAGCAGATTTTAATAACTTTCCTTTCATTAGAAAATCTATAAATTTATCTTCTAAGAAAATTATACCACCTTTTAAAATTGAGATGAAATTCACATAACACAAAATTAACCATTTTGAAATGTACAATTTGGGACTTCCCTGGCGGTCCAGTGGTTAGGACTCCATGCTCTCGCTGCTGAGGGCCTGGGATCAATCCCTGGTTGGGGAGCTAAGATCCCACAAGCCGCATGGTGCAGAAAAAAAAATAAGCAGGAAAATGTACAATTCACTGGATTTTACTACATTCGCAGTGTTGTGCAGCCATCACCTCTAGCTAATTCCAAAACATTTTTATCACCCCTAAAGGAGACCCTGTACCCATTAAGCAATCACTTCACATTCCCCCATATCATTTTGAAAGTGATACAATTTCTCAGACATTTGTGAAGTTTAATTCCTTCTCTTATTTCATTTCTTTTGATAAATCTTTCACAAAATTACAGACATTTCATTGTCCTAGTGAATAAGTATTTGGACATACAAGTGTAAGTAATTATCTTTAAAATTAAGTCAAACCCCTTTAAGAGTGGGAAGAAGGCAAGGATGTCCACTCTCACCATTTCTATTTGACATTGTACTGGAGGGTCTAGATAGGACAATTAGGCAAGAAAAAGAAACAAAAAAGGCATCCAGGTTGGAAAAGAAGTAAAACTCTTGTTTGCATATGACATGATCTTATATGTGGAAAATTCTAAGGAATCCACCAAAAAAACCCAAACCAAACCAAAACAAAAGCTGTTAGAACGAATAAATGGGGAATTCCCTGGCAGTCCAGTGGTTAGGGCTCCGTGTTCTCACTGCTGAGGGCCCAGGTTCAATCCCTGGTCGGGGAACTAAAATCCCACAAGCCGGCGGAAAAAAAAAAAAAAAAAAAAACTAATAAATGAGTTCAGCAAGACTGCAGGACACAAGATCAATATATAGAAATCAACTGTATTTCCATACACTAGCAATGAACAATTTAAAAATGAAATTAAGAAAATTCCATTTATAATAACATCAAAAAGAATAAAACATTAGGAATAAATTTAACAAAAGGGCAAGACTTGCACATTGAAAACTACAAAGCATCAAAGCATGGTTGAAAGAACTTTAAAACAACCTAAACAGGGACTTCCCTGGCAGTCCAGTGGTTAAGACTCCGAACTTCCACTGCAAGAAGCATGGGTTCCATCCCTGGTCGGGGAATTAAGATCCCACATGCTGTGCAGCGTGGCCAAAAATAAATAAATATTAAAAAAATAAAAAACTAAAATAAAAACAACCTAAGTAAATGGAAACACATCCCATGTTCCTGGATCGGAAGACTTAATATTAAGATGGCAATATTCCCCAAATTGGTCTAAATATTTAAAGCAATCCCTCTCAAAATCCCAGTTGCATTTTTTGCAGAAACTGATAAACTGATCTTAAAATTCATGTGGAAATGCAAGGGACCCAGAAGGACCAACACAATCTTGAAAAAAGAAGAAAGAGGACTCACTTCTTGACTTTAAAACTTACTACAAAACTACAGTAGTCGAGATATTGTGAGAGTGGCCTAAGGATAGACATATAGATTAAAAGAATAGAATGGAGAGTACAGAAATAAACCCTCACATTTATAATCAACTGACTTTCAACAAGGATGTCAAAATTAATAGGGAAAGAACAGTCTTAACAAAAGGTGTTGGGTCAAATGGATATCCACAGGAAAAAGAATGAAATTAGACTCCTACTTCACATCATATATAAAAATTAACTCAAAATGTATCAGAGAACTAAATCAAAGAGCCAAATCAAAAAGCTGTTAGACGAAAATGTAAGTCTAAATCTTTATGACTTTGGATTAGGCAAAGTCATGAAGTTGTAGCCTTCTTAGATACATCACCAAAAGCCCAAACAACAAAAGAAAAAATAGATAAAATGAATTTTATCAACATTAAAAAATTTTGTGCTTCAAAAGACACCACTATGGAAGTTAAAGGCAACCAACAGAATGTGCGAAAATATTTGCAAATCACGTATCTAATAAGGGACTCCAGAAAGGGCAAAAGATTTGAACAGATAGTTCTCCAAAGAAGATACACAAATGACTAATTAGCATATAAAAAGATATTCAACATCTTTATTCATTACGGAAATGCAAATCAAAACCACAAAACCTCTCCATACCCACTAGGATAGCTCAAATCAAAAAGACAATAACAAGTACTGGTGAGGATATGGAGAAATCAGAACACCCATACACTGTTGGTAGAATTGTAAAAAGGGACAGCCACTTTGGAAAACAGTTTGGCAGTCACTCAAAATGTTAAACAGAGTTTCCAAATGAACCAGCAATTTCAATCCTAGGTATGTACCCTAGAAAACTGAAAACATACATGCACAGAAAAATGTGTGCAAATATTCATAGCAGCATTATACATTATAGACAAAAAGTGGAAACCCAAATGTCCATTAACTAATGGATGAACAAAATTGATATTTCCAAACAATGGAATATTACTTGGCAATAAAAAGAAATGAAGCATGTTACAACATGGATAAAATTTGAAAGCATTAAGCCAGTCACTAAAGGCCACATACTGTACGATTCCATTTATAAATGACCAGAATAGGCAATCTACAGGTAGAAAGTAGATGTGACTGCCAGGTGCTGGAGAGTGAGAGAGAGAAGCACAGAGAGGGATTACTAACGGGTACAGGGCTTCTTTTGTGGGGGGGAATGTTCTAAAAACAGTGATAGTGGTGATGGTCACATAACTGTGAATATAACTGACTGTTGAACAACACAGGGGTTAGGGGCGACGACCCTCTGTGCAGTTGAAAATGAGTTTAACTTTACATTTGGCCCTCTGAATCCGAGGTCCTGCATCCTCAGATTCAACTGACCGTGGATTGTGTGGTACTGCAGCATGTATTTAGTGAAAGAAATCTACATACGAGTGGACCCATACAGTTCAAACCTGTGCTGTTCAAGGGTCCACTGTATTCAATATACTAAAAAAACATTGAATTGAACACTTACAAAGGGTAAATTTTGTATATGTGAATTATATCTTAATAAAGCTCTTTATTTTTCTCTATTTTTTTAACTGAAGTATAGCTGATTTACAATGTTGTGCTAATTTCTGCTGTACAGCAAAGTGACTCAATTATACACATATATACATTCTTTTTTTATATTTTCCATTATGGTTTATCCATAAAGCTGTTTATTTTTAAAAATGAGTTCAAAAGTGCTCATGTAATGTCCAGATTTTAATAAATTGAAGTGAAATAAAAAATATACATTCGCACAATATTAAAATAAGTTGACTTAACATTTGTTTCTGTTGGTTCCAAGCTAAAACTAAAGAAGTTAAAATTCCCAAATAAAATGTTAGCTTGAGGTATACGAATGCTTACATGTAGTGCTTTAGCAATCAGTTCTCCACCTTCAGGCCCAATGTCATTAAACATAAGGTTTAAGTAAATGAGATTATGTTGTTTCTAAAATAAGGAGAGAAAAGAAGCTATTACATATGTATTATTAAAAATCAATAATATGTAAGAGCTGCTTTTTAAGTAAAAGTGTTTACCTCCAAAAAAAATCTTTATAACCAGGAAATTTCAAGGTCCAGCAAAAGAAAGGACCATTAAGGAAAAAAATCAACATGATCATTTAAACAAATATAATGGCAACATAAAGAAAAGAACTATATTCATTTTTGATCAATGATTCAAAGTATGGATGTGCTTTATGTACTTAACCATAGCATATGAGTTTGCAAAAGATGACTTAGGAGGCTCTAGGTACCAGCTCTACTGAGACCAAATACACAAATGGGTTTTTAGTATATTTCAAGTGTTATAAATATGGCACAGAGTCAGGACACTTGACATTTTGCAAAACTAGTGTTTTGTATGTGTGTCATTAGACTAGGTGATTTCACCATAAACAGAGCTAAGAATATTTTGATGATGATGCTTTTGCAGCATTTTTATTTGTGGTTGATGAAAATAACTTGGTTACTTCACTTTTTTTTTTTTTAATCTTCACTCTGTCCTTACATTGTGTGCCATTTCATGGACATGAGAATTTTAAGATCATTTTAAGCTCATTAGAAGCACTTGTAGCAGATGAGAATGGAACAAATAGGAAATTAAAAAGCCAATTTAAGGGAAGAATAAAAAACGATATATGCAGCTTTAAACATTTTATTTTAACTGAAAATACAGACATACATACATATGTGCCAATCTTCTGAGGTTGAAACATAGCCTTTTCTTTAACGACACCTATTCTGATTGGTGGACCACACTGTCTTTCTTAAATAAAATGCAACCATAAAACAGCATTTCACCTTGGGTATCTCCAAAGTGAAGTCTGCAATAAAGGGTTAGCTTAGCAGACTAGGGGTGCTGAAACCCTGCACGTTCCAAAGAAAGGGCTGGTTCTTAACTGGGTCCTGGGAAAAAAAAAATGAACCAAGAACATTTTGTAGTAAAATAATACCTGAAGCAGTTTTGCAGCATAGGATGCGCCAACATCACTTATGAGGTTATATCTAACATCCAAACCTGAAGAACACAGATGAATAGAAGCTGATATTCCTTCTAGTGAACAGTTAAAATCAGGAAAATGAAAGTTGGAAGGAACGATTCTTAAGGAGACATACCATTAATATATGGATTATTCTTTAAAATTCTGCAAAGAATCCAAAAATCTTCACCTGTTACTCTTTCTACTGGCATTAAGTGACAGTTACCAGCAACATTTAATGTGATTCCTGCCAATCTGTTAAAATATAAAAAAGAAATCCTGTCAAGAAATAAAAGTATTTTTCCTTCATGTTTAGTAACATCATGGATAGCATTTACTGGAACCAAGTATGTACCACAATACAGATTTATATCAAGTAACTTAAAACTACTGAATATTCTACAGCTTTTGCAAAGCACTTTAATATATGCATAGTTTAACTTCTCAACCACAAGAAAACCAAAGTATTCCCACTTGACAGATGATGACATTGAAGACTTCAATGATTTGCATAAGTAAACTCAGCTCACAGGAGTTAAGGACAAATCTGGAACCCAGACTTGGAGAATGCTGGTCTAGTCCTTTTTCAGTAAACTCCACTACCTCCAAGACCTAACTATGTCAATCATCTATGCTGAATCAAAAAGTATGTCCACTTTATCAAGCATTTGCACATGGCTTTCAAATCACTCAACGTTCCAGTATTTTCTCACAGATGAATATCAGTGAATGTTACTGATGTAATCAAGTATTTGTCTTCCTTACCCCTTTTCAATTTCTTCGTCCACTTCTTGGAGTATATGCAATATAAAAGGTTTAATTTCCTGGGATTTTTCCATACACAGCTCATAATAATATTCCTGTAGACCGCCAATAGGTTCTGCAGCTTTTGAAAAATAAATGCATTACCCTTCATCACATATACATTATCCCAGGTGCTTCCCCCCTGCCAAAAAAAAATTAGACTTCTTTCAAAGATACAAACGTGTGCGTATAGAGTTGAGGGCAGGGTGAAGAAAAGGAGATAACGTTAAGAATATAGAAAGGGAAGAAAAATAAGAAGGAATGGGAGAGAAGAAAAATGCTGTTTGGAGAACTAGGGCCATAGAAGTACCCACTTGAGAGTGGGCAGACACTAACTTCGAAGTGACACAGAGGGAGAACTAACCTCTGTTATGTAACAGGCCTGGCAGCTGAGGAAAATGATGTCAGAGAAATTACGTATTTTGCCTAAAATCATACAGATAATAAGGGCAGAGTACAGAATCATACTGACTCCAAAGTCTCTTCCTACTCTGCTATAATGGGTTAGGGTGACTCAAGGTTGCTTATCATGGCTTCAAACAAAGACAATTTTATCATAGAGTCTAAACTCAAAAGGGATCTGAAAAATCACCAAGTCCAATAGGCTTCTTGGAGACCCTCTATACCATGCACGTTGATGGCATTTGAATACAGCTCTGTCTGTGCTTCCTAACACCAAGTTGAGGCCTAGCTCACAGAAGCGCTTCACCTACCCTGGCCTTCCATTTCCTCTTTCTAAAGGTGATTTTCCCTGTCCAGTCCTTAATAAGGAAGACAGAAACAAAACAGGAGTTAAGAACTTGTTCCGCTGTTATACCTGCACTTTTCCTTAATGGTCTTATTATTTTCAATATTACTTTCTTTAAATTTTTATTGGAGTATAGTTGAGTTACAGTGTTGTGTTGGTTTCAGGTGTACAGCAAAGTGAATCAGTTATACATATACATATATCCACTCTTTTTAAGATTCTTTTCCCATATAGGTCATTACAGAGTATTGAGTAGAGTTCCCTGTGCTATACAGTAGGTCCTTATTAGTTATCCATTTTATATACAGTAATGTGTATATATCAATCCCAGTCTTCCAATTTATCCCTCCCCCCCTCCCTTCGTCTTCCAATTTATCCCTCCCCTACTACTTTAAAAGCATCCTTTTTGAGGCCCAGGCCTTCTTGGGTAGAAGGTATGTTGACACTTTTCTTAGAAGCACACACCACTGTCTGTATTTTCTGTCCTACCTTTTGGGTATGTCTATTTAACAGTACATGCTCAGAGATATCACTACTCAATCAGCCTGAGGTCTTTAGGATCCAGCTTCTCTAAGTCTCTACATCTCAAAGATCTTATTTGCTGAGTGGATTTCTGCACTATATGAACTAAAGAGTTTGCTAAACAAATATGCAAAACAAGATTTAAGATGAGGAACATCATATTACAAGTGAAAGCAAATAAACCTTCCTTATAGTTTTTTAAAATAAACTTAAAAAAAATAAATTTAGGGGACTTCCCTGGTGGTCCAGTAGTCAGGACTCTGCGCTTTCACTGCACTGCAGTGCAGCCCAAATAAATAAATAAATAAATAAATTTAACCCACACTTATTTCAGATAACTTGAAAATTTCAATATCAAAAAGAAAATAAAGAAAAGAAAAGAAAAGAAAAGAAAAGAAAAGAAACATTCATCAGCAATCCCACTACCAAAGAACCACCACAACTGAGGTCTGGGGGTATTTCTTCCCTATTATTTTTCTTTTTCTATATCCTTTTTTTCTTCAGTTAACATTGTGAGCAGCTTTCCCATATCATTAGATATTCTCTGAAAAATTTTAATGTCAGCATAATTTCTGTCTTGTGGATGGATGTACATAAGAAACCTTTCACTTACCAGATATAAAATAGATAAACAACAAGGACCTACTACATAGCACAGGGAACTATATTCAGTATCTTGTAATAGCCTATAATGGAAAAGAATCTGAAGAAGAATATACCTATATATATGTATGTATAACTGAATCACTGTGCTATACACCTGAAACTAACACAACATTGTAAATCAACTATACTTCAATTAAAAAAAATTTTTTAAAGAAATCTTTCACTTACTTTAGGAAATTTTCATGTATTTAAATAATACTTTAGCACAACATTTCCCAAATTGTGTTGTGGAATACTAATCTACAAGATGATCAACGATGCTCTAAATAGAATAGCTTTTACTGTCAAATAAGTTTGGGAAATGATGAATTGAACAATGCTAAACAGATTCCTACCTACAACACTTCTCAGGACATTTAAAACTCTCAGGTGCTCAAAGATTCCTCAGATTGTTGAGCCTGGCGGGGAGGGAGGTTAAAAATGCTCCCAGACTTAGGACTTTCGTGACCATGGTTAACATGGAATGCAATCCAAAAAATGCTAGTTTAGCGTCCTCAACAGAAAACAAAGCAAGTAGATCTCAAACGGATTTACTTCCTGGAGCTGGGCTCCCACTGGGCTTCTTTCCTCTCTTCTGGCTACTACTTTCCTCGGTATTAAAAATGTTAAACAATATTTCAGAAATAGAGACCTGATTGAAATAAAGGCGTGTTTATTTGGGGTTTGTTAGGACTGCAACCCAGGAGACACAGATCCAAGAAGCACTTGAACTGTGTTCCACCAGACTACAAAATGGTGGGGGCTTATAAAGGCAAAAAACCCACAAGGTTACATAAATTGTTTGTCAAGAATTAGGATTGGAGCTGGCAAGAAGTAAGGGTGCTTGGTAAGCAAGGATTGGTTAGGAGTCTGAAACACTTACAAAATTGCAAAGGTGGGGGTAATTTGAAACTACAAGGTTGCAACTAGCAGCTGCTAATACAGTTCAGAGAAAATTCAAGCTCTCAGTGATGAAGGAATGCATCTGAAATCATATCCACAATGGCCACTTGGCTCCATTTTGCGTGCTTGTACCACAGTTACTCCATTTTGATTTTTAAACGATCTTAAGTATGTCATCAAAGAGAAGAGAGGATTGCCCTGAGAATTTCCCTGACGTTCATTCTGCCTGCCCTCAGCTGGCACAACCATATCCAGGACATGCAGACAGATGTCAGACTTACAGGTCATGTTTTTGTGAAGGCATGAAGGAATCTTAGATTACAAGCTACATATAGCTAAAGAAATTTGCAAGAATATTTGTATTTAATTACCTGGCCATGGATGTAGATTATTTTAAAGCTTCAGCTATATCTTTCTGTTACTCTCTCTTTTATTTAAAATTCACCTATTGTATGTCAGGATTCTATGGCACCAATAATTTATTTCCTATAGTGTATTCATATTAGGAGAAAATAATAAACCAGTCTGCAAATTGTAAAGCAAAACCTAGGAATAACCAATTACACAAGAAAATGTCAAGACTCTAACCTGGATTTCATTTTTAATCCACACTGGGTCTTGAATTCCAAATAATTTTTACTTAATAGCCTGTTTAAAAAATTCTAGTTAAGGCTCATTTTGGAGGTGGTTCCCAATGCCCTTCTATACTGGAACAGCCAAGTACTGGGAAATCCAAGGGTTGAGGGTGTCATACTTGGGTGCCTATCCAAAACGTCTGTATGACGCTGAACAAGTTACTTAAATTCTTCTATCTTAAATTTCCTCTTCTGCTAAAAGCAGAGTATATCAATGCTCATCTCAAGGTGCTTGAGGAATACGAAGGCTTCTGGCACAATTCCATATCTACAACACAAGTGTCCAAAATGGAAATTGTGGAGGGAGAGGGCGTTCACACTATACCTAACTTGCTACCGGATAATTCATGGGTGCAGAAATACTTAAAACCGAGCTGGCGTAGAGGTGCAAATAGCGGTTTCCAGACCCTCTCGCCCACCTGGGCCCTGCTCTCTGGAGACTGCACAAAAAGGGGCCCGAGAAGTATATCCAGACAACCTTCTCAGAGACCGTAAGAGCAAAACGACACACACGCTTTAGTACTTCAGGACAACCCACGGCGCGAACTGCGTACCCGCTGCGGGAACTTGGGGCTCCGCTCCCGCCTGCGTTTGGGGGCGCCCCGAAGTTCCGGCCACAGCTGGGGTTCCCAGGGGCACCCTCCCGCCGGACCACCTCTGGCCCGAAGTCTGCTCGGAGGAATCGGCCTGGCCCCGACGGACCTCGCGCGTTTCGTCCGGGCGAGGCCGGCGCCAAAGGACCCCCTATTTCTTACCGCTACCGTCGGCCGCAGCCCACGCCGGAGTAGGGGTCGTAGATGGGGCGGAAGGTGGGGTCTGGGACTCAGGCCTGGCCTCCTGCGGGCTGCGTTGCATGCTCTCTGCATCCAGCGGGCCGCGGCAGCGGCGTTGTCATGACGACCGCGCGCGTGCGCCAGCCGCCCCAGGCCGCCAACGATCTGCGCAGTGAGCAGATCCACCGCACGACCCCCAGCGCCGGAACCAGCCGGCTGTGGCGACCTTCGCCATTACTCCCTTGGTCCCTGAGGCCTGATTGGGCGGGCAGTGACCGCCGATGCTATGGAGGCTCTTTGGTCACCCCGCTGGGTCCAGGTCACCTGCCCTGGGTTAAAGACACACTGAGGGAGGGCACCCTGGCTCCTTTTCAGGGAGAAGTTCTCGAGGTTTAGGGGGCACAGCTGGTGGGCTAGGGCCCGGGGATACAAAGACGATTATGACACGGTCCTTTCCCCAAAGTGTGCACATACCTGCGGAGGCCAGGCGCAAAAGCACAGAGTGGCACTAACACGGATAGGGCGCGGAGGTAAGGGAGCATAAAGGGGCTTGTCGATCAGTCTTATGGAGGGGTGGGGGCATCAGGGAGGGCTTCTTGGAAGAGGTATCATCCTGACTGGCCCGGGTGAACCTGCCAGAGGGCAGAACTGCTTTGTGCGTTTCTGGAGATGTGCAGGTTCTTGGGGCTGCCCAGATGAGCCCAGACTGTGTCTGTATTGGGAGCAAAGGGGGAGCTGTGTGGCAAGTGAGGCCAGATCCACGTGGAGTCCTGTGCATCCTCTGAGAAGCAGAGCTGTTATGGGGCAGGGCGCTGGGAGCTCTCAGATGGGGAACAGCTGATGGAGGATGGATTTGACACGACCTAGGGGAGATGCAGTATGAAGCAGCTCAGGAGAGATCATAAAGCCTCAGCTAAGACTGGAGTTTGGGGAATGAGAAGGAGACAGAACCCAGCGATAGTTACAGGGTAACATGGTCAGGATTTGGTACTTGGGCCTGGGGGAGGGAAGAAAAGGAAGGAGGGAAGGAAGGCCCTCTATTTGGGGTTACCATAGATCAAAGAGAAGTGGAAGGCCCCTGTAGAGCAGTGGTCCCCAACCTTTTTGTCACCAGGGACCGGTTTTGTGGAAGACAATTTTTCCACAGATGGGGGGGAGGCATGGCGGGGTGAAAGGGGTGGGGGATGGTTCCGGCGGTAACGTGAGCGATGGGGAGCGATGGGGAGAAGCAGATGAAGCTTCCCTCACTCACCGCCACTCACCTCCTGCTGTGCGGCCCGGTCCCTAACAGGCTGCGGACCTGTACCGGTCCATGGCCCGGGGTTTGGGGACCCCTGCTGTAGAGGACTCTGGAGCCAGTCAGAGACTTCTTGCCTGAGCAAAGGTGCAAGGAAGATCCTCAAGGTAAAAACAGGCCATTTAGGAAGACAGTTCAAAGGTGAAAAACAAAATGTCTGAGTCCTCTCTCCTTCCCACTACCCCACCAGCCAATTCCAGACCACCGCTCCACTGCCAAGAAATTGTGCCAGGCAAGGCAGAGGTCTCTTGAAACCCTGTGTAGCCCACAGATTTTAAGCATCACTTGAAGTATTTCTTCAGATTACACATGATGATGATAGAAAAGACAATTATATTTTCATTTACCCCACATGCTACCAACAAAGTTGAGAGGTAGCCTGAAATACTGAAGTGTGAGTGTAGGTGCAATTCAGCACCCGCCCTTCCCTATTCCTCCCTTAAAGTATTTTGAGTTAAGAAAATAGGGGATGGGCTTCCCTGGTGGCACAGTGGTTGAGAGTCCGCCTGCCGATGCAGGGGGCGCGGGTTCGTGCCCAGGTCCGGGAAGGTCCCACATCCCACATGCCGCAGAGCGGCTGGGCCCGTGAGCCATGGCCACTGAGCCTGCGCGTCCGGAGCCTGTGCTCCGCAACGGGAGAGGCCACAACAGTGAGAGGCCCGCGTGCCGCAAAAAAAAAAAAAAAATAGAGAGGTTGAGGATTAATTAATTGCTGCCCCAGGGGAAGGGAAGAACACTCTTCCAAAGGAGCTAGAAGGGCAGAATTAGACTTTTGTTCTAGAGAGTGGCTAACAAACAGGGTCAGAACAGAATAAACAGGAAAGAGCTGCCTTATCCAGGCAAACAGCACCTACAGCACTGTTCTCCCCATCTGCCTTAGCAAAACAAAAACAGTATTTACACAGAACGACAGCCTGCAATGTCAAAATGCGTATCAAATAGGATGGTCAAAAAGACACCACATGTACAGCTCATTTCCGTTAGTACCTTTCTCATCACCCCCAGTGATTTCCAGGTATGGAGGAGGGATGTAGTTTGGGGGAAAAAAAACCCTCCCTGATTGGGGGGTAGGGGAGCAGGGGAGAGGGATGCTGAGTGGATTCACTGGGTGCTTATGTGTCAAGAACTCGGAGTAGAGGTCTAACTGGAATCTGAGCTTTCTAGAAGTCAGAACCAAAGAAAATATGTGAGGATGTCATTGTTCCTTGTCATCCCTCGGTATCCTCAGGGATTAGTTCCAGGACCCACTCGGATCCCAATATCCGTGGATGCTCAAGTCCCTTCTCGGTGTTTATGGTAAGAGCAATGATCTTTTGCAACCTTCCACATCCAACCTGAAAATAGAATCAAAAGAGGCATTTCTAAAAATTGAAATTAGACAATCCTTCTTTTAAAATATGAGTCAACCTGTTAGGAGAAAGAGGGGTACTCTCCCAACATGAAACACTAAAACCTACATTTTATGTTGTGTCGTAGTGAGCACTAAATTTAATCAACTAAATTTTATTTCTCTTAAGTATACCAAATCTGGTGGCAAGTAAACTGATATTTTTTTCTTTCTTTTCACAATATTTCAGATTTTGAATATTTGAACTTTCCATCAGAATAATGTCAAATGACAACACAAAATCAGAACATTCATCTAGAATTCATCAGAAAAATGATCCACAACAGGTCTCTGATAGAACATTTTTCATTGACGTTTCTAATCAGAGCTTGCTTACCATTCCAGCGGAGATTTTAGGCTTACGAGAATTAGAGGAAGTGCATCTGGAAAACAACCAGATTGCAGAAATCCCCAAGGATATTCAGCATTTAAGGAATGTCAGGATCCTCTACCTGAACAAGAACAAGCTGAAGAATCTGTGCCCCGAGCTGGGGAAGCTGAGCAACCTGGAGGGCCTGGACCTGAGCGACAACCCGCTCCTGGCCTCGTCCCTTCGGGTCCTCAGCAGCATCCGCAAGTTGCGTGAGCTCCGCCTCTACCACACGGACCTGGCGGAGATCCCCATCTTCGTCTGTGAACACCTTCACCACCTCGAGCTGCTCGGACTGGAGGGAAACCAGCTGAAATCTCTGCCTAAGGAAATGGTGAACCAGACCAAACTGAGGGAGATCCACCTGAAGCAAAACCAATTTGAAGTTTTCCCTCTGGAGCTGTGTGGTCTCTTCAACCTGGAGATCATCGACCTGGATGAGAACAAGCTAAGTGTCATCCCAGAAGAGATTGGGAACCTGACGAAGCTGAAGAAGTTCTACGTGGCCTACAACAGCCTGCCTGTTCTCCCGGAGTCGCTGTGCCAGTGCTCCAAGCTGTCGGTGCTGGATTTATCCCACAATCGCCTCCACTCCATCCCGCACACCCTGGCCAAGCTCTCGCAGGTGACGGAGATTGGGCTGAGCGGGAACCCCCTGGAGAAGGTGCCACCCCTCCTTTGCAGGTGGACCTCGCTGCACCTGCTCTACCTGCACAACACGTGCCTGCGGGTGCTGCGCCGCCCCTTCCGACGCCTGGTTAACCTGCGCTTCCTCGATCTCAGCCAGAACTATCTGGAACGCTGTCCGTTGCAGATCTGTGAGCTGCAGAACCTGGAAATCCTGGCGCTGGATGATAATAAAATATGCCAGGTACCGATCCCCTTCCTGGCTGTCACTGTGCTCCCACCAAGGGCCCTTCCGGCCCTAAGTTGGTGTAGTTCTGTGTCTAAACATCAGGAAATCCGAACTGAGTTTATGAGTGAAAATCCGGGATTAGCAGATATATCCAACAGGGTCACCATTTATGTTACTTTTCCCCCCTGAATAGCAATAGTGATCATAAATGGTAGCTGATGTTTACTTACAATATGTATGTGCCAGTTACTGGGCTAAATGTTTTACATGTATTGATATTATCCCATTTAATCCTCACAATAACTTTTCGATGTGGGTGATATTATCCTCAATGATCTATGAGGAAAATGAGGCATGGGGAGCTTAACTAACTTGTCAAGGCCACACACCTGTACATGAGAGAGTCAGGATGCCAACACACAGCACTGGGTTGCAGGGTTCATGTTCTTAACAAGACCACCTCCTAACAGGGTTTCCTGAAACAGCAGAGTTCTCTGACATATACAACCTTAGGCTTTAATGTTCCATTCACGGGAAACTGCAAAATCAGTTTGTCCCTAGAGAAACTCTCCCACAGGTGTGCAGGGTGGTGTGTTCAAAAACGTTCATGATAACATTGTTGATAATCATGACGTACGGGAGATAATCTAAATGTCAGTTGGTAGAGGAATTCGCAAGTAAATTGCGGTATATTTGTAAAATGGAATATGGCAGCTTTTTTTTTTTTTTTTTTGCGGTACGCGGGCCTCTCACTGTTGTGGCCTCTCCCACCGCGGAGCACAGGCTCCGGACGCGCAGGCTCAACGGCCACGGCTCACGGGCCCAACCGCTCCACGGCATGCGGGATCCTCCCAGACCGGGGCACGAACCCACGTCCCCTGCATCGGCAGGCAGACTCTCAACCACTGCGCCACCAGGGAAGCCCCAGATGCTTTTTTTTTATTTTATGTTTTTATTGAAGTATAGTTGATTTACAATGTTGTGTTAGTTTCAGGTGTACAGCAAAGTGATTCAGTTGTGTATATATGTTTCTTTTGCAGATTCTTTTCCATTATAGGTTATTACAAGATATTGAATAACTTTTTTTTTCATATTTGAAAATTTAAAAGGACAGAGTTCTGTTAAAAGCAAATGACAACTGTAGAGAGAGAGAAAGGGAGGTTTGGAAATCAACGACAGTAACCAAATATTAGGTCTGTTTTTCCTAGCCGTGAACACCACTCTCATGTACTTCATACATTATAAAAGTCCTAGCCTTAAAGTTGTTTTTTGTTCTTTTTTAATCCTTTACTCAACTTTCAATTTCCAGAACTTTGGGGTTTTTTCTTTTTTTTTTTTTTTTTTGGTTTTCCTAATTGCTAGAGAGTTTCAAAACTGCCTTTCAGGAAGTAAATATTTTGATGATGACTTTAAGATTTAGGAAGAGAATCTAGGACTTAATCTCTACTTAGGTAGCAGCCCACCCTGGAGGATTTTAAAGGTTCTATGAGAAGCCCTCTGCCCATCTCCCAATTCTTTTGCAGCTCATGTAAGAAATTCCTTTTATAGTGAACAAAGTCTGTCATTCCACAGTTGGGAGTGAAAGTCTCAAAATATAAAGTGCCCTTGGGAAGTTCACTTAAATCCTATTGAGTCATGAGTGATACCTAACCCTTTCCTGTGAGACATTTTAAGAAATCAGGGGGGAGGAGGGAATCACACACAGATGGCTCCTTAACAAAGATTAGCCTCACCCAATACCAAGTTTTACTGCAAGTCAAACTGCACCGAAATGTGAACACGTTCAATGTTATTATGTTGAACATGAAGATCTCCATGTACCAGGGCTTATTATTCTTCAGTTCTTATGATGGTATTTCTGCAGCTTTTGTCTTCCTTTTTCAATTTCCTATTATGCCTCCAGCAACCTCCCAATGCATTTCTCTCCATAATGACACATTGCCTTTAAGCCAACGCCTAATCTCTCACACCCCAAAATTTACCTCATGGGCTTCTGGCGCTAGAGGCCTGGCCACTAGCTTTTTCTTGCCTAGATGGAGGCAAAAATAGCTAACTTTCAGTGTGTATCTAGATGGATTTTATTTGTATGGTACATTTCTATTGTTGACTGAAAAAAGACGGACAACCTAAAAGTTGAGAATTATGTTTTATTTGGTGGACAAAACTGAGGACTTGAGCCGGGGACGCAGCCTCTCAGATAGCTCAGAGGGACAGCTCCACAGAGGGAAGGGTGGAGCCGGGATATATAGGACTTTTTGCAACAAAGACTAGGTAGTCGGAACTTCAAAAGGTTACTGTTAATTAAAGAAAGCCAAATTCTCAAGTTAAGGAATTTAGCGCTTTTCTATGTACGGGAAGATGCAACAGTCTGGGCTCATGGAAATCATTCCTTTGATGTGCGCCTCAGCTCTCTAGGGCCAGTATCCTGTGCCTTCCCATCCTGAGTCTCCTCAGGGTGCACTGTGGAGGGTGACTGCAGTGGCTGAGGGCTTGGGAGTGGGCAGCCCATTTGTCTCCATCCTGAGTTCCCTCAGGGCTCACTGTCAGGGGGCTGCAACATCTTTTGTTTACTGATTTGGCTGGTAACATTTTTCATTCACACTATTAAGGGGGAAAATTCAACCTCAGAATGGCTACAGCTCAATTATAGTGTCAGCAATAATTGTTCTCATTTGATGCTCTGCAGGTTTTCTGTACATCCAAATTTACTTACACTATACTTTGATATGACTATGATGGGATTCATTATTAGATCTTAAATATCCTGGGGAAAAAAATCTTTAAAATTCAGTGGGCTTTTGAAAAAGAAAAGCTAAACCTATGAACGAAGTAAACAGCAATAAGAGTGAAATGACTAGGTTATAATGAAGTGGTTAGATTGAAAACTCTTTCCCCATTATTTTGGACCGCATTGAATGCAGATGCTTCCCACTGAAGGGATCTAAGGGCCTAATGAAGAATTTTGAAATAGCCAAGAAGGAAAGCTTAATCATCAGTGTCTCTGGAGGTTGACTTGTTCTGAGTTTTCTTTTTTTAATGTTAATAAATAAGTAAAACTGTAAACAGTTTATAACTTTTTAAGAAAATGAACCCTCACACTACACAATAAAGAGAAAAATGGCTTATGGCAGATTCCAAGTGTATGAGACTTTTGCCTGTAGGTCAAAAGAAAGCCCACTATAGAGATATCTATTCACTAATTATTTACCTATTCCACCCATCTAGAGAGAGATTGGGCTAAGCCAAACTCTATCAACCATTCTCATGGAAAGTAGAGTGACAGATTAGGGAATGGGTGGGGGGAAAGCCCAAAGGCTGAAGCAGGGACCTGTGAGGAAGGATTTCCCAGGGAACTATATTTCAAAATGAGTTAAGAAGCTATTAAGACACAGTTGGGCCATTTTTCCTACAAGAAAATAGATATTTCTGTAACATAATCAACAGGGTGATAGTGTCACATATTTTAAGAATGAGATTTTTCCATGTGGTTCTAGAGGGCCAGAAAGAGGCCAAAAGGTTGATGTATTAGTGACACAGATTTTGGCTTGACAGGAGAAGGAAATTTGATCAGTAGTGGTCTTCATCCAATAAGCTTTTCATCCCAGGAGGTGGTGTTTAAATATGGGCTGGATGGCTAGCTATGGAACATATTCAACCACCATATTAGAGGGTTAGAATAGAGAGACCTTTTTAAGGCCTTGCAACTCTGATGTTCTGGGAGTGGGAATCTGTGAAATGCCTGCCTAATACCAGGACAGATAGCCTTGGGATTCACTGGAGGGCAGAAGATATAATTGTAATTCATTGTTTCCTCCCAACTGAGATTTTAACTAAAGTTTCAGAATTGCTGAGCTAAACCCTTTAAGGGTGAGAGGTCATGTCACTAAATTGATCAGTTCCAATAACAGAATTAATTATGAATATTATAGTTGCAATATTACACTAATAAGCTTAGTACTCTTTCTTTCAGTAGTGTCAAGCATTTGATACACTACAGCTTAAAAATTTGCAATAAAGTAGGTTAAAAATTGCTCTAATTTTATCCAGTGCATAAAAGTAAAGAGCAGAGAGGCTGGGGGAAAGGTAGAACTCCAGACTTTAGATCTATGAGTATAAATACTATATATGCAAACATATGGGCTAACTTTTCATCAGTAGGAGATGCTAAATTGCTCTACTTATTTTTTAAACATTCTGCCTCAAAACTAAAAGCCCAATTTATTTTCTTACTGTTAAAAATAATCTTGACCTGAAACTTATCTTTTTGGAATACTTCCAGTTACCTTCAGACTTTGGTTTACTTTCAAAACTGAAGATTCTTGGACTAACTGGAAATCAGTTTTCTTCCTTTCCAGAAGAAATCCTTTCTTTAGAGTCTTTAGAGAAATTATACATTGGCCAAGATCAGGGAGCCAAGCTTACCCATATTCCAGAATGCATTAGGAAACTACAGGTAAGCCTCCCCAAACGAGCAGGCAAAGAATTATATGCCCTGATTCCTTAAATTGGCTGATATTGAGAAGACATGGTGTTGTTCTCACAGGCTGCATGTGGAATCATCCATACAAGATTCCTAGCTCCCAGCAAGCAGTCACTGTTACACTTTGAGGCTTCCACTGTCTTCCTGAACAGCCCCGGGATCCCTACTCCAAGAATATTTTATTGTAATTGCTCTTAGATTATGTCAAGCCATACTTGTTTCACTGTGTGGTTTGGCATGTTTTATTTGCAGAAACTGAGCCATACCACTTTCCAATTAATTTCCACTTTTAAAAAATATTCCCTGAAAATTATACTATTTTGAAGTTAAGGTATCATACAGATGACATGTCTGGGAGTCTGCATTTTGGATGGGACAGTCTGATTTCCCTCTCTGCATGGTGGAAGGCATATCATGGTGTACTTAACAATTGCACCAGGTTCATGCTGAAGATGGGTCCACAGCACTATGCTAAATCCTAGCAAAGCAACAAGATGACATCATTCAAAGTAGCCATACCAGTGTGTCTTTATATACGCGACCTTTAAAGATTTTTTTTTATGTTCTTGGTGCTACACTTTAATAATGATAAAGTAGGTGTAAGCCCCTACATAACTCCCAGTCATGGAACTGAGCAATGGCATGTACAGAACAGGTACTTCTCACCTATTCCTAATTCTCTATTCCTGTGCCCTGTGTTCATAGAGCTCCTTTCATCAACTTGCTCCTTGTACATGTCACGCCACACTCTCCAAAATCTTAGGGTGAAATGCAAACATTAAAATCTTGCCCAGTGAATCTGAAAATAGTTAACCTATTCTCTGTACATTTTGGCTACATCCATTTGGGCAATGTTGGATTGATGTTTGTGGCAATTGCAGTTCTGTAGCAACTGCCACAGAGAATTAGCTGTTGAACGGGAGCAAATGATATTTGTAGTTAAGTGATCCAAACTGTTTTTCCATAAAGTTCTCGTGAAACAAATAAACACTAGATTCCCATGTTCTCTTTTCCCTGCATACATGAGAACTGCAACTGATGGCTTAACTCAAAAATAATTGTAGTTTTTGATGATGATTCTTTAAATGTGTTTTTCCCTTTATCCCAATGCATAATATCCCCATTGAAAGAACATGGAGGGACTTCCCTGGTGGTCCAGTGGGTAAGACTCTGCACTCCCAGTGCAGGGAGCCCAGGTTTGATCCCTGGTCAGGGAACTAGATCCTGCATGTATGCTGAAAGTAGGAGTCCACATGCAGCAACTAAGACCCAGAACAGCCTAAGTAAATAAATATTAAAAGAAAAAAAAGAAAGAACATGGGAACTCACAGGTGATTCTGGTTACCATAATTCTTTTATCAATGTAAGGATCATTATGGTATACTCTCATGTTATTTCAGAGTCTTAAAGAGCTGTATATAGAGAACAATTATCTCGAGTACCTGCCTGTATCCTTGGGATCAATGGCCAACTTGGAAATTCTTGATTGTCGCTGCAATCTGATTAAGCAACTTCCAGATGCCATTTGCCAAGCACAAGGTGAGGAATCTTTGTAGATCCACAGCCCAGTGGAGTTTGAGGCTAGCATTTCCTGGGATTGAAGGCTTCCTTGCCCTACTAAAGATCAATCTCAGTGATGAGAGCTTAGACCTACCCCATCATCTCCTTGCAGAGCTTCCTAGTAGTGTGGGGAAGGCCAGGTGCCAGGTTAGTACAGCTAAGAGCCTCACAAAGGCAATTAGATTGTTTATTAAGAATTGAAAAGAAAATAGCAACTGCTAAGAAAGTTATCATTCATCCATATAGTCATTATGCCATGAACAAGAATTTACTGAATACCTACTATCTGCCAGAATTTGGAGTTGGGAGTCCTGTATTAAATTTGCATTAGGTCAATAAGTCACTTGAATAAAAAGGAAAAGGATTGACCCAGAGTAATGAAATTAGCAAGGGGGGACTTTTGGAGCTACATGATTGACATGAAAAATCATACATGATTCATATTTGAACATGCAAACATTTTCCACTAGGCTAAACCACTATTTGTAAATCCATCCATTCACTGAACAAGCTTTTGCTGAGATCCTACTGGAACGAAATAAAAACTTTTTTTTGCCATAATGTGCTGAATCTTCAGGTTTACAGATGTGTTTTCAAGCTATGACTTATTCTTTAATGAAAGGAGGATGAAGGAATATGAGTGGAAGCTGTTGCCTACCCATATACCCATAGGACATAATTCAAAGATTAGCGGCAGGGGTGGGTATGAGGTACTCTTTAGCCATGCTCCTGACCATGCATTTTTATCCTCTCTTTGATCCCCGGAGGAATGGAATGTTCTCAACATTTTTTAGTATTTACTATTTTCCTGTCTCTAACACTGATTTACACTGGCTCCAACAACTTTGAGTTGTTATAAAAAAGAGAACTTGGTTTGCCTCATTAAATGTGCCATCTTTTGTTACATGGCATAGGAGGAAACAAACATTTCAAAGTGATTGGACTAAAGAATGCATGCTCGGGCTTCCCTGGTGGCGCAGTGGTTGGGAGTCTGCCTGCAGATGCAGGGGACACGGGTTTGTGCCCTGGTCCGGGAAGATCCCACATGCCGCAGAGCGGCTGGGCCCGTGAGCCATGGCCGCTGAGCCTGCGCGTCCGGAGCCTGTGCTCCTCAACGGGAGAGACCACAGCAGTGAGAGGCCCACGTACCGCAAAAAAAAAAAAAAAAAAAAAAAAAAAAAAGAATGCATGCTTTAATTTTGCTTGTTTTTAAGACAAATTCATTATTTTTAAAAAATCATTTCAGCTTTGAAAGAATTACGGCTCGAGGACAACTTGATCACCCATCTTCCAGAGAATTTGGATAGTCTAGTGAATCTAAAAGTTCTGACACTGATGGGCAATCCCATGGAAGAACCCCCAATGATAGTGTATACTGAAGGCGCTGAGGCTGTATGGGCGTACCTTAAAGAAAGAAGAAATATGAAGACAATGGCAACAAAGGTAAAATCAGCAAAAATTTTGTATAACATATTCACAGTTGCTTGGAGTGGGATTAGTGTTAAACTATAGATTTATGAGGCTGCTCTTTACACATCTCTACCTTGAGAATAGAGATACTTATTTACTTTTATATCCCCATGGCTAAGCAAGAGAATTTTTAACATCATCCTAGCATTTTTTGTCTTTTCTGTTCCTTTTCTCTGTGTCAGATGAGAAGCCGACAAATAGGCAAAAGAAACCAAAACTTCAAATTCCCAAACTATCTAAAACTGTTGGACTATTCGCTGGAGTGAAAAGCTTATGTTAACAAAGTCAGTAAGATGAGGCTGAAAAATTAGAAATGAAAGCATTTATGGATCAGACATCTAGAGACCAGAGTTCTGCTCTGCCCCTAACTTAGCATCAAAGGGCTAAGAGCCTTGTCACTCTCCTCCTTGACCACCAAGCCCGTGGAAACATAAGGATATCCCAGACAGCCCAGGAACGTGTCCACTTCAGTCAGTATTCAGTATTCTTCATTCAACTGGTCCAAACCCCCATCATCTCAAACCCAGATGACTGCATTAGCCCTCCAACTAGTGTCCCTGCTTCCTCACCTGCTTCCCCTGTGATACATCTTCCACTCAGCAGTCAGACCTATGCTGTTAAAACCTAGGTCAGATCTTGCCATGCCTCTGCTGAAGTGGACAACTCTCCATTTTACCTGAAATAAGAGTTAGTCTTTGGTCTGTAAGACCCTTTATCAATGGCCCTCAATCATATCAGACCTAACATCCTCCCTTTCCTGGTAAATATTGTGTGATACCTCCTTTACGCTTCTGAAATTAAACTCATAGATAATATAAGCTACCACAAACATTATTTATTTATTTATTTATTTATTTATTTGTGGTACGCGGGCCTCTCACTGTTGTGACCTATCCCATTGAGGAGCACAGGCTCCGGACGCGTAGGCTCAGCGGCCATGGCTCACGGGCCCAGCTGCTCTGCGGCACGTGGGATCTTCCCGAACTGGGGCATGAACCCGTGTCCCCTGCATCGGCAGGCGGACTCTCAACTACTGCTCCACCAGGGAAGCCCAGTCCTACTATTTTTAATTATCTCATTTTTTGGTGTCCCAGAGCTTTTTGGAGTCCAGGGCAACCCCCCTGGTCAGATTCAGGTAGATGAGAGGCTGCCAGAGGGGCAGTTGTGAAGGGGCAGCTACAACTAGAGGATCAGCAGCTGTGTTCCTTGGCAGATACATTTCAGGGAGGGGTATGGATGGAAGTTGAAGCTCTGGAAATGAGTTGCTTCCAACCTATCTAAGCCTGCACACTCTTGGAAAGTCTTTGTGGACCAGGGTGCATGTCACAAAATAGAGGTCTGTTAAATCTTAACACACAAAAAGCCTCGTAAATTTCCAGAATCCCCCTCCTAGACAATACTGTTCCCCTGGAAAATCACCACCTTAACTGATCTGCTGCTTCCACTCTGCATCTCATCCTTCCCATTTTCACTTTACTTCAGTCACAAATGGGGTCCTTGGTGTTTTTTCAAGGCCCATGCGTGCTCCTGCTTCAGAGCCTTAACACTGGCTCCTGCCTCTGCCCAGAAGTGCTTTCCCCAGATGTGGACAAGACCGGCCCTCACTTAGTTCAGCCTCTGCTCAAATATCCACATATCTGCCCTTCATCCACCTTTTATAAAACAGCATACCTCCACCCACCTCATTCATTCATTCGTTCAACAAATATTTACTGAGCTGCTACTATGTACCAGGCACTGGAAATGCATTCACTGAACAAAATGGACAAATATTTCTGTCCTCATATTGCTTAAAGCCTAGTGTGACAGAAATAAGAACATGAAATATAAAACATAAAATTGTATACTAAGTTAGAAAGTGATTAATTGGTATTGGAAAAAAGCTCAAGTTAAGGGGAACTGAGGTTGCCAGAAGTAGTGTGTGTGTGAGTGTGTGTTATAGGGGTTTCATAAAAAATTTTTTTTTGGTCCAAACATTTATTTAGGCAGGAGAAACTGGCAGATTTCAGACTACTGTTCCATCCTACTGCACTACTAAAGTAGCCACTTACTATATTTAATCTCTGTTCTTTCATCTGATCTTACTTCAGTTAGCTTTTTTTTTTTTAATTTTTATTTTATATTGGAGCATAGTTGATTAACGATGTTGTGTTAGTTTCAGGTCTACAACAAAGTGATTCAGTTATACATATACATGTATCTGTTCTTTTTCAAATTCTTTTCCCATTTATGTTATTACAGAATATTGAGCAGAGTTCCCTGTGCTATACAGTAGGTCCTTGTTGGTTATCCATTTTAAATATAGTAGTGTGTACATGTCAATCCCAAGCTCCCAATCTAACCCTCCCCTGCCACCCTTCCCCCCGTTAACCATAAATTTTTTTAAAAGGATTATTTTTATAAATTTATTTATTTTTGGCTGTTGGGTCCCCGTTTCTGTGCGAGGGCTTTCTTTAGTTGCGGCGAACGGGGGCCACTCTTCATCGCGGTGCGCGGGCCTCTCACTATCACGGTCTCTCTTGTTGTGGAGCACAGGCTCCAGATGCACAGGCTCAGTAGTTGTGGCTCACGGGCCCAGCTGCTCCGTGGCACGTGGGATCTTCCCAGACCAGGGCTCGAACCCGTGTCCCTTGCATTGGCAGGCAGATTCTCAACCACTGCACCACCAGGGAAGCCCCATAAATTTGTTTTCTAAGTCTATGAGTCTCTTTCTGTTTTGTAAATAAGTTCATTTGTATCTTTTTTTTTTTTTTTTTTTTTTTAGATTTATAGGGGTTTCAATTTAATAAGATGGTCAGGGTAGGCCTCATTGGGAAAATGACTGTCTTAGCTCAGGCAACCATTACAATATATCATAGCTTGGGTGGCTTGAACAACAGAAACTTATTTTCTCACAGTTCTGGAGGCTAGAAGTCCGGGATGGTCCATGGTGCCAGCATGGTCAGTTTCTGGTGAGAGCTCCCTTCCTGCCTTGCAGATGGCTGCCTTCTCACCGTGACCTCACATGACAGAGAAAGAGCAAGCTTTCTGATGTCTCTTCCTATAAGAGCAATGATTCCATCATGAGGGCCTCACCCTCATGACCTTATCTAACCTCATTACCTTCTAAGGCCCAATCTCCAAATACCACCACATTGGGCATTAAGGCTTTTCAACATACGAATTGCGGGAGCAGGGGACACAATTCAGTCCATAGCAATGACAATTGAGCAAATTCTTGAAGAAGTGGAGGGGTGAACCATCCGAATATTAGGAAGAGTGTTCCAGGCAGAGGAAGCAGTAAAGGCAAAGGCCCTGAGCTGGAGCAGTACCTGTGTGTGTCTGAGCAGTGAGTAGGCCTGCATTGCTGGAGCAAGTGAGCAAGGGGGAGAGAGTTAAGAGATCAGGAGGGAGGGGCAGATCGGATAGGGCTTTGTAAGCCATTGCAAGGCTCTGAGTTTTGGGGTGGGGGGGAGTTTGTTTGTTTGTTTTTGTTTAAGACGTGGATATATTTAGAGAGATACACATTCCACAGACAGAATGCCGTCCATCTCAAAAGGTGAAAATGACCTTGGGAGAAACACACTCCACAGACAGAGTGTGGGCCATCTCAGAAGGTGAGAGGCCAGGACTTGAGTTTTTATTCTGAGAGAAACGGGGAGCCACTGGCAGGTTTGAAGAATCTACTAGAGAAGAGGTTTCCTGAGTGGGTGCGAAGGAATAGGATCTCAAGAACAAGTAAGGGCTGCCTGTAGGTAGGAGCTCGGGTAGTCCAGGAACAAGGGGAAGGCAGGGTACAGGCATACCCATTCCCCTTGCTGTGCACTGTCACCTCTGCCATCTGGCAAATTATACAGTCATGTGTTTATTGTTTATTGTCTATTCCCCTCACTGGGATGTGAGTTCCACCGAGTCAGTGACATTGGTATTTAACTGCTGTTTCCCAAATGTCTAGAACTGTGCGTGGCACGTAAAGCACCAAATACTTGAAAAATGCTTTGCCTGCATGACTGGCCAATTGAGAAAGAGAGAAAATAAGGTTCAGAGTTCTAGTGACATTCCATTCTCCACATCTTGAAAACTACATACCAGAACAAAGAGCTGTAACCATCCCCAGTCCATTGTGATACGAGCTGATGCTGTTCTTGTTTTCAGGTTCAGGCATGGTGGCGTGGAATAATGGTATGCAAAGGATTTGGGAAATTTGAAGGCCTGCTAAAATTGCAGAAGAAGGGAAGGAATTCTCCAAAAGATAAGCAAGGAAAGAAGGATGTAAAAGGAAAATCTGTAAAGAAAAATAAGAAATAATTCTATAAATGTATGAATTGAGGTAATAAACCCTGATGGATTAAGAAGGCAAAATCTCTAGGAATTAGATGCCTACCACACAAAAATTATTCACAGAGTTATGGTTATATATAAAAATATAGGTTATTTTACTGAAATGTTGATGGATAAAAATGCTATGATGCCTGGGAGTTGCTTCAGAATAATATCAGGGAGAGGTAAATGTGGAGGATCCAAATGAAACAAGATTGGCCCAAAATTGGTAACTGTAGAAGCATGTGATAGGTACATGGAGGTTCGCTGTACTGTCATATCTACTTTTAAAACTTTTAATTATGAAATAATTCACAGGAGGTTCCAAAGAAATGTACAGGGAGGTCCATGCATCCTTCACCCTCCCTCAGTGTTGACATCCTACATAACTATAGTACAGTAACAAAATCAGAAAATGGACCTCACTACCAGCCACAGAGCTTATTCAGATTCCATCACTTATACATGCACTTTTGTGTGTGTGCGTGTGTGTGTCTGTGTGTGTGTGAGTGTGTAGTCCAATGCAATTTTCTTACATGTAGCTTTTGTGAAGACACCACCACAATCAAGACACAGAATTGTTCTATCACCACCAATCTCCCTTGTGCTATTGCTTTTATTCACACCTACCACCTACCCCTCTTCCAACCCCTAACCTGTAATTTTGTTATTTTAAGAAGATCATGTAAATGGAATCACATAGTATGTAACATTTGGGGACTGGCCTTTTTATTCTGTATAATTCACTTCCAGTCCATACAAGTAGTGCGTGTATCAATAGTTCGTTCCTTTCTGGTTGCTGAGTAGTATTGCATAGTTTGTTTCACCATTCACCCTTTGAAGGGTGTTGCTCTGTTTCCAGTTTTTGGCTAGTATGAATAAAGCTGCTATGAACATTTGTTCATAGGGTTTTGCATGAGCACAGGTGTTCATGGGATTCATGGGAATGCCAAAAGAAGTGAAGAATCATTACCTAAAACATCCCCATTTATACCACTCAAGACCTCCTCACCCTGACGAATTTTCCTTTTTTTTTTTTTTGGCCGCACTGTATGGCTCGTGGGATCTTAGTTTCCTGACCAAGGATTGGACCCAGGCCAACAGCAGTGAAAGCAGAGAGTCCTAACCACTAGACTGCCGGGGAATTCCCATGATAATTTTTTCTTTTAGAGTGGTATTGATTTTAAATTCTACATGTCTTTCAAGCAATGATTGCAATATGAATTATTAGTGTAGCAAGAAGAAAGCAAAACATAACTTGACTGGAGCATATCAGAATAGAAATGTGTGAACAGACCCCTCAGCCATGCAATGATTTCATGCTCTAGTAAGAGAAAAATTAAAAATTCCAAAAATCACTTAGAGCAGTACAGAAACTTTAATGAGTTAAGTAGGTTTTATGTGGCAAATTCCATGTCAAAGAAATGCTCAGAGGTAATATGTTAATTTGTTTATTTTAGCAACAAAATATTTTACTTTATTTTAACAAGGTATTTTTTTTTTTTTTTTTTAATTTATTTATTTTTATTTTTGGCTGTGTTGGGTCTTCGTTTCTGTGCAAGGACTTTCTCTAGTTGTGGCAAGTGGGGGCCACTCTTCATCATGGTGCGCGGGCCTCTCACTGTCGTGGCCTCTCCCGTTGCGGAGCACAGGCTCCAGACGCGCAGGCTCAGCAGCCGTGGCTCACGGGCCCAGTCGCTCCGCGGCATGCGGGATCTTCCCAGACCAGGGCTCGAACCCGTGCCCCCTGCATCGGCAGGCAGACTCCCAACCACTGCGCCACCAGGGAAGCCCCTAACAAGGTATTTTTTGATACTGGGTTTTGAATTTTCGACCACTTTTAATGAAGGTTTGTATGTCAGTGGCCATTATTAGTGTTCATGGTTTATATCTGAGATAAAAGCCAAGAGAGCATAAAATAATAAACCACTGAAAGGAATACTTTCTGATAAACATGTGAGTGGACCACATTAAGATACATATAATGGTAAAGAGCATGAAAATGTTCCACAGCTAGTGTCTTTCACATTAGAATTTTACACACACATGCACATACACATAAACACGCACCCTTATATTTAAAATATTTAGGAAAAGAGAGGCAGAAAATTCCAGGACAAGACAAAAGGAGATGCAGTACCAGAATCTAAGCATTTTTGTCAGGGCTTCTAAACAGTAAGTGAACTAACTATATATCAAAACAAATGAAAATCCATTGAAAAGTGTCATTCTTGTTTTATAAAATAGAGAATAAAGCCATGCTCACATTAGATTATTATAGACAATATATATTTACAAAGCTCTTGTACTGTATATCCCACCAAACAGCCCAGAAACTGGTACTCCTTGATTTCGCCAGGATTCACTCTTGTTCTTTTCCTCCCCCTTAGGATGGTGAGTAGCTTAGTTGAGCCTTGAGAAGTCAGCTTACTGAAACCCACCATGGTCAAAGTGAATGCTGCTTTTGTGATCTTGGTCAAAGCCTTCTAGTTCTTCCTCCTGTGAGGCTGGGAGGACCCACCTCTTCATTCCTATCTCGGTGATCTCAGGAAGTTTGGTCACGGCACATAACAAGTGTCTAAACCATTGTCCACACTCCCGAAAAGCTGATGGCTGAAAGCTAATATCCAGCTCGGTTAACTCTTTGAGGAGCCACAGGTTTTGGCAGAAGATGGTCCATTCTGCATCACAGATGCTCTCATTATAGCTCAGGTCCAGCTTCCGCAGCGTGGCCAGGTGACCTGTCTGGATTACCGATGCTGAAAAACAAAATCACTCTAAATGCTAAAAGCCAAGGACACTTTCTAGTGTGACCATTTCCCACTTCCAATAACACAACACAGTAGCTCCAGGATTCGTAATGAAAAGACTGATACTTAGTAATGAAATGTTATTAGCTAGCAGTTTTATTCAGGGCATCTGAAATTACTCTAGTAACAAATTTCCTCTCTGCATTTCATGTATAGCTTGAAAATGGATTTTTCTTTCTCTTTCCAAATCCCATGCCAAAGAGTGTCTTTTTTTGTCGAGTTCCTGCTCTCTGCTCCACTGGAGTCCCAACTCTTACTGCAGACTTTCTCTAATTAAAGGTGAAGAGTGATGGCTCACTGGCTTTAACTCAGGACCATTTCTGAATAGTTTTCTTGCTGTTTAATGCTGTTTAATTATTCATTGCTTATTCATTGTTCATTCAACAGTTATTTAATTGAGCACTTTCCATGGGCAAAATATGCTTGGATAATTTCTAATTCATGGGTCAATTAGAGACTTTAATACATGGATCAAGTTTTCCTTTGAATAGCACATATCACAGTACTACCCATAATGGCTCTCAATAAATAACAGTTAATGATGAAGCTAAGAAAAGGAACTAGGAGAGACAGCCAAAGCAGACAGGACATGCTTCCCTTTTCAGCCAAAAACAGGAATGGATTACAGAGATGAGATGTGTAGAATCTCAGAGTTGGAAGGGACCTTGAAGGGCTCCTCATTCAACCTGATGGATGATCAGAGAGAAATCCCTCTCACAGCTTCTCTACTGGGGACCAGCCCAACTCTGCCTGAAGTCCCTCTTCAGGTTGCCCCAACAGAGGGAAGCAACTCTCAGTGGGAGGAAGCCATGCCTCTAGGCCCTATCTGACTTTCCCCACTGCCCACCTCAGCCTGCTGGGAACTTCAGTTCCTTCCTTGTGCCAACCATGCAATGTTGGACAACAGTCAGGTCCCCTCAAATGTTCCCCCTATAGGCCTAAACATGCCCTGGTCCTTCAATCGTTCCTCACACATCATGGCTTCCACACCAAGTGGGATGCTCCATCCCCATCATTTTCATCATCCCAGTCAGGACACTCAAGAGCTGCATTTGGTCCCTAGGTGTTCATGTTGATCGTGTCCCTTCCTATCTTTCTGTCTCGGAACATTACTCACCATGTTCTCAAGACCTAGCTAAGAGTTAAAGATAATGTGCATGCTTTTTCCCTTTAGAAAATTTTCTATTACAGACATTTTCAAACATATAAAAAGTAGATGGAATAGGAGTGAGAACTCCCATGTTCCCATCAATCAGCTTCAACGCTATTTTCATTACACTGATCTTGGCTCATCCAGTCCCTTTCCCCTACTTTTTGTTTGTTTGTTTTTTAGTATTTTAAAGCAAATCTCAGACATTGTTTTACCTTTCCTATACCATTTGAATTTTCCAATGATGTGAGTACTCCATTTATTATATTTTAGTATGTTATATGCGTTATATATTTTTAAATCTGGGTAATAGTATCATGGGTCATGAAAATACTATTTTTGTAGCTTACTATATGAAGAAAACCAATGCTGTTATTTACAAAAGAATAAAACACAAACTACTAGGGATTAACAAATTCTTAAAGTTTCTATTAGAAATAATCAAAACAGTTAAGTGGCAATGCTTAAAGCCACACACAGCAATACTTGTCATTGACTAAAAATTGAAAGAACAAAAAATAGCCTTGACAAAATGTAAAAGTATAAATTTGACCTGAGGAAGAAAACCTGGTAGTAAAAATTAAGAAACAATATATAATGGCTGGAGCTATGATTAATAAAATATGATGCAGACCAAAAACATTAAAAATTGAAGAAGCAAATTTTAATAACTTTAAATGAAATAATTTAAATATGTTTAGTGGTGTCCAGTTCAGGAAAACAAAACAAACCAAAGGCTTATTTTTTTAGAAGATTGATAATATTGATAAACCTCTTGTGGTAATCAGAATTCTAAGGTGACCCCAAGATTTCCACCCTAATTCCTAGGACTGTGTATATGATGGATTCCCATGATTGGGTTATATTACATGGCACACCTGAGTTTAAGAAACGCAGACCCAAGAGAGGTTAACCTACTCACAGGAGCCCTTTAAAAGCAGAGAATTTTCTCAGCAGGTGGTTGAAGAGGAAGGAGGTCACAGAAGAAGTAGTCAGAGTGATTAGCAGACATTAACAGGATTATAAGAAAACAACTTTATTTCCATAAATTTGACCTAAGTAAAATGGGCCATTCCTTGGAAGACACAAAGTGCCAAAACTCAAGAAGAAAAAGATAACCTGAATGGTGCTATATCTATTTTTTGAACTGGATTTGTAATTTAAAACTTCTCACAAAGAAAACTCCAAGTTTAGACAGGTTCAGTGGTCAATTCTATGAAGTTTCAAGTTAATGAAAAAATAATACCAAGTCTACAAAATCTTTCCAGGAAATAGAAGAGGCAGGAACACTTGCCAACTCATTTTCTGAGATCATTATTACCCTGATACCAAAGCCAGAAAAAGATATTACAAAAAAAACTATTAGGCAATTATCTCTCATGAACATAGCCACAAACATCCTCAACAAAATATCTTCAATTCATTATAAGAAATCTAGCCAGATTAGGATTCCTTTACCTGATAAAGGGCACATCTACAAAACACAAACAAAAACCTATAGCTAACATTATACTTAATGGGAAAGACTGAGTGCTTTTCCCCCAATATTGAGAACAAGGCAGGGATGTCTGCTCTCACCTCATTCAACATCTACTGGAAATCCTAGCCAGTTAAATAACCAAGAAAAAGAAATAAAAGGTATAGAGACTAGACAGGATGAAATAAAGCTGACTCTAATTATAGATGACATGATTGCCTATGTAGAAAATCCTACAGCAGCTACCAAAAATCTCATAGTACTAATAGATGAGTTTAGCAAGGTCTCAGTATAAAATGTCAATATACGAAAATCAATTGTATTTCTACATACTAGCAATGACCAATTGGGAATCAAAATTTAGAAACCAGTACCGTTTATAATAGCACCAAAAAATTAAATACTTAGATATAAATTTAACAAAGTATATGTAGGATCTGCATTGTAGAAACTACAAAACACCAATGAAATAAATCAAAGAGGACCTAAATAAAAAGAGAAATATACTGTGTTCATGGATGGGAGTGCTCAATATAGTTAAGATGTCATTTCTCCCTGAATTTACCTATAGATCCAATGCAATCCCAATCAAAATTCCAAAGCATCAGCTGATGCTAAAATTTATATGGAAGTGTCAAGGAACTAGAATAACCAAAATGATTTTGAAAAAGAAGAACAAAGTCAGAATGCCCATGCTACCTGATTTCAAGGCTTACTATAAAGCTATAGTAATCAAGACACTATGGTATCAGTAAAAGAATAGATGCATAGACCAATGGAACAGAACAGACCAAAAATAGACCCTCACAAACTGGTCAATTGATTTCTGACAAAAATGCAAAGGCGATTCAATGAGTCTTTTCAACTAATGGTGCTTGAATAGTTGAGCTGTCATATGCCAAAATATTTTCAGCTCATATTTCACACCTTGTACAAAAATACTCAAAATGGATAATAAGTCAAAATGTAAAATGTAAATGTAAACCCTTTAGAAGAAAATCTAGGAAAATCCTTGAGAACTTGGGTTTTGCAAAAAGTTCTAAGATGCAACACAGAAAGCCCTACCCATCAAATTAGCAAATAGATAAATAGATCTTTATCAAAACTGAAAGTCTTGGGACTTCCCTGGTGGTCCAGCGGTTAAGACTCCACACTCCCAATGCAGTGGGCCAGGTTTGATCCCTGGTCAGGGAACTAGATCCCGCATGCCACACTAAAAGCTCCCTCATGCTGCAACGAAGGTCCCGCATGCTGCAACTAAAACCCGGCACAGCCAAATAAATAAATATTTAAAAAAAAAAAAAAAACTGAAAGTCGTGCTATGCAAAAGACACTGTTAAGGGGATGAGAAGACAAGTTACAGACTGAGAGAAAATATTTGCAAGTTATAGATCTGATAAAAGACGTATCCAGAAAATCTAAAGAACTCTCATTAAGAAGAAAACAAACTATCCAGTTTTTTAAATTAGGCAAAAGATTAGAACAGACACTGCACCAAGGAATATATACAGTTTACAGATAAACACAGATAAACACATAAAAATATGCTCACCATCATTAGTTATTAGGGAAATGCAAAATAAAATCACAATGATTTGTCCACATCTTCCAATTACAGTGTTTGGCCATAACACTTGTTTTGAAAACACATATTTGTTCCAACTAGATTGAAATATCAGAGAACAGTGTGAGCATAACACAAATTTCTTGTTTGCTTATGCATAATTTACCACAGGAAACAGTAAGTGAACACAGAAAACTGCACCCAGCTGAGCCAAGGTGGGTATAGGCATAAACAAAATCCACACATGCACACACCTCTCAAGGACAAGAAGCCTCACCCATCCACATCCAGTGTTCCAACTTTCTATTCTACATCAGGTAATCCTCCTTCTTCCACCACCATATCTATGTCTATCTCCTTTTTATCTTCTTCTTTTTTTTTTTTAATGTTTGGCCGCACCTTGTGGCTTGTGGGATCTTAGTTCCCCAACCAGGGGTCGAACCCTCGACCCCGGGAGTGAAAGTGTGGAGTCCTAACCACTGAACCGCCAGGGAAATTCCTCCATCTCCTTTTATGAAACACTTTCCACTGTCTTTTTGGTTTTAGAATTGCCCTTATCTGATTTAACCAGCTCTCTCCTAAGCAGATGTCAGGGAGCAGGGAAGCTGCACAGAGGGCTTAGCTCCAGGCCTCGCTGCCTTCTCCACCTCCCTTGCCCTGGAGCGGCAGGGCAGGCACGCTGGGCTCTGAGTGCCAGGACTGCTTTGGATGGAACCAGTAGGTAAAACCCAGAAGAGCCACGTCCTCTGTCACCAGGGAACAGCTGCTCAGCCTCAGCACCCGAAGGGACGTTGAAAGCTTTAGCGTTTCCAGGAACAGCTTTAGGTTGCTGCCAACACACTTATTCCAAGAAAGGCTGACTATTTCCAGAGCAGGGAGGTGAACGGAGACTTCAGCTGAAATTGACAGTGATAAGAATAGCAATAATTTAGGTTTCCTTAGAGGTCATAAGTCTTGAATTTGAGGAACCTAGGCTAGGGCAACATTACTATCAGTGAGGTTAAGACAGTTGTAGAGACCGTTTCTCCTGCCTGAAATTCATGGCCTCAATTTAGGTTGTCTACTTTTATTTGGGAGAAATGTTGGAAACTTTAGAAAAGTAAAACTTGATTAAATGGGGACTTCCCTGGTGGCGCAGTGGTTAAGAGTCTGTCTGCCAATGCAAGGGACATGGGTTTGAGCCCTGGTCCAGAAAGATCCCACATGCCGCGGAGCAACTGGGCCCGTGAGCCACAACTACTGAGCCTGTGCTCTAGAGTCCGCAAGCCACAACTACTGAGCCCCCGTGCCACAACTACTGAAGCCTGTGCACCTAGAGCCCATGCTCCGCAACAAGAGAAGCCACTGCGATGAGAAGCCCGCATACTGCAACTAAGAGTAGTCCCAGCTCACTGCAACTAGAGAAAGCCCACGTGCAGCAATGAAGACCCAACGCAGCCAATAAATAAATAAATAAATAAATAATTTAAAAACTTGATTAAATGGAATTCACTATTGACTGGGATTTCTTTCCTTCACTTCACATTTAAGAGGGAGAAAGAGATGAACAGTTTTCACAGCTAGTCATGATTTCCAGAGTGTGTCCTGGTTTTACATGTCCTGGTCGCTGTTGAAATTCAGAGGCAAGGCCAAACCTCCCTAGAACTCTGAAACACCAAAATGTATTTGTGTTTACTTAACTGCAGTTAACAGAGACAAAGAAGGGAAATAGTGTATATTGGAAAGATTTTTAAAGGAAATTCAAAGATTTTCTGCTTAGTTCTCGGTTTTGCCTAACATTAAAATTAACCAGAGGGCTTCCCTGGTGGCTCAGTGGTTGAGAGTCCGCCTGCTGATGCAGGGGACACGGGTTCGTGCCCCGGTCCGGGAAGATCCCACATGCCGCGGAGTGGCTGGGCCCGTGAGCCATGGCCACTGAGCCTGTGCATCCGGAGCCTGTGCTCCGCAATGGGAGAGGCCACAACAGTGAGAGGTCCGTGTACTGCAAAAAAAAAAAAAAAAAAAAAAAAAAAAATTAACCAGAGCAACTTATCCACGAGGTATAGCCATTAATTACATTTTAAACTATTCTGCCTTCTTTCTAAAAAATAATATACATTTGAGGGGTAGATATATATTCCTTTTTATAATATCTAACAAGAGCACACTCCCACTCCTATGGTACAGAGACCTATCAATAAGAAATGGAACTTTCTTTTCTCAAAGTGATGCAGAGAAATATGTATTTACTTGATTTACTTCTTTTTTTTATTGTTGATTTACTTCTTAATTCAAATTGAATTAAACAGGTCTCCCTCGACTTATGGTGGGGTTACGTCCCAATAAGTTGAAAATATATTAAGTAAAAAATGAATGTAGGGCTTCCCTGGTGGCGCAGCGGTTGAGAGTCTGCCTGCCGATGCAGGGGACACGGGTTCGTGCCCCGGTCCGGGAAGATCCCACATGCCGCAGAGTGGCTAGGCCCGTGAGCCATGGCCACTGAGCCTGCGCGTCCGGAGCCTGTGCTCCGCAACGGAAGAGGCCACAACAGTGAGAGGCCCGCGTACCGCAAAAAAAAAAAAAAAAAAAAAAAATGAATGTAATACACCTAACCTTCTGACCATCATAACTTTGCCTAGCCTACTTAAACATGCTCAGAACATTTATATTAGCCCATGGTTGGGTAAAATCATCTAACACAAAGCCTGTTTTATACTAAAATGTTGAATATCTCATGTAATTTATTGAATACCATACTGAAAGTGGAAAACAGAGTGGTTGTCTGGGTACAGAGTGATTGTTAAGTTTACCCTCGTGATGGCATGAGTATTGCACCACGTACATATTACTAGGCCAGGAGAAGATCAAAATTCAAAATTCTAAGTACGTTTTCTACTGAATGTGTATAGCTTTTACACCACCTTAAAGTCGAAAAGTGTGAAGTCAAACCGTTGTAAGTCAGGGACTGTCTAAAGATTTATGTCAGATGATGTAATTTTGTGTAATATCTATTTGATTATGATCCATTGATTGTGTAGCTATAATTGAAAAGAGTTGTGCCTTCTGATGGCAGAAGACACAAAGTTAAAAACAAAATTTTCTTTAAAAATATTCAACATTTTCCATCTAGGAAGTATATTTATGAAATCTCATGTTGTCCCCAAATTTATTTTTTTGTGAAATTTTCCTAACATTAGTCTGAGCAGTGGAATGTGGGGTATGTGTGTGTGTTTACCTAGCCATTTTGGGGATTATAGCCCCCTTTGAGAAATTTGTTTGTCTGTCTGTATGTCTGTCTATCTATCTACTAACCTGCCTCTCTACTTACTGACTTACTTAACTAATACCGAAAATGTGCTTTGAAGGATGCAGTGAAGAATAAACACAATCCCTGCCCTCAAGAGGGTAACAATCTGGGAGAAGTATCAACATTATAAAACCACACAAGTAAATACATAACTATAAATTCTGATAAAGGCTATAAGGAAGATACAGGGACTTTTAATTCAGAGAGGGGCTGTCTTAAAAGGGGACATTTACACTGAGACCTGCAATCAGAGCTCCCCAGGAAAGACTAGGGGGTAGGGAATTCTAGAGAACAGGAAGGTCAAAGGCAGGAGAGAACTCGGTGATATGAAGGAACAGAAAGAAGCCAACTGAGGCTGGGTTCGGGGAGCAAGGGGGAGAGCTGCCAGGGGGCCTGTTAGATCACATGAAGGAATCTGGATTTTACCAGAGGTTCTCCAGGCAACCGCTGGCTTTTACAATAAAATTTACTTTTTTTTTTTTTTGGCTACACCGTGTGGTATGTGGGATCTCAGTTCCCCGACCAGGGATGGAACCTGCACCCCTGCAGTGCAAGTACGGAGTCTTAACCACTGGAGCGCCAGGGAAGTCCCAAAATTTACTTTTTAAGTAAAATTTATAGACACTCTCCCCATAATAATATTAACAATTGGCATTTATTGAGCATTTACTATGAGCCAGGCACATTTCCAAGAACTTCACATGTAATAACCCATTTAATTCTTACAACCCTATGAGATATGATCCTATTATTCCATTTACAGACAAGGAAACTGAAGCACAGAGTTGTTAAGTACCTCAGGTCATGAGAGCCAGAGCCAGGATTTGCTTTCAGATGTCTGATCCCAGGTGCTTTGGAGCCAGAAAAATGTACCATATGTTCCCCACCAACAAAAGAATTGGAATCAGTTTTAGGGAGTTCACAGCCCCCTGCCCAGGCATAACTATAGACTGACTCTCTTAAGGAAGGAGCCGTGGACCTCAGGTTAAGAAGCATACATATCCTGCTACTTTTCCCCATCCAGACACGTGGCCAATGAGATGAGCAGTGCTGGGGGAAGGCTGGGAGCAGTACATGACAAGGACCAAGACCCTGTGGGTCGAACAGTATACTTGGGCTGAAAAGGAGAGCAGGAGTACCCTAAATAGAGAGTTCTTAGAATTTGGGATAAATTATATGTACTTATTTTTATTAACAGATATTAATAAATAACTACTTGTTATTTTTTATTAATAGAATGCCTTTATTTCATTAAAATAGCCCTGTTGGGTCCATAGGACAATTCATTTTTAAGGGAGTATCAACAGACATAACCCTTGAGGGAAGGTCAGAGAGAAGGGCTCTGTTTTCACTGTTACCCAGGAAGCACCAGAATCCAACCGCACTAGTCTTGTGCATGTGTACAAAACAGAATTAACCTAACAGGCCTGAGACCACTATCCCTACAAAGTCCTGCTGGCAAGGTTGGCCCTTGGCTGACATCTGGAAACTTGGAATTTGGAAGTGTTGTCACCATTCCCTAACTTATAAGGGTGGTTTGTTGTGCCTACAGTGTTTGTGTACAAATAAGATGATTTATGCTGAACACTAGCTTTCCTTCTGTGAGTCTGGAATTTTGGTATGTACTTCGTAGAGGGTGCCTGCATGACCAAGCCCCACTAAAAACCCTGGACTTGAAGGGTCAGGCGAGCCTTCTCAGGAAACATTTCAGACCATGTCTTCACAACGTGCTGCAGGAACGGAGCGCATCCTTGTGACTCTGCTGGGAAAGGAATCTTGGAAGCTTGGGCCTGGTTTCCTCTGGACTCTGCCCCATGCATGTTTCCCTTTGCTGATTTTGCCTTGTATCCCTTTGTTGTAATAAATCTCAGCGGTGAGATCTGTGAGTCTCTCCAGTGGATCACTGAAGCTGGAGGTGGTTGAGGACCCCTGGAACCATGTGCTTAAAGTGTTGGATGCCTGCGTGGTATATTTGGGAAAATTGGGCAAAGTCCCTTTGCGTCAAAATGTCTCCCTCTACTCGCTGACAGTGCCCTTGCCCCAGCATAGGCAGAAATGTCAGATTTAGTAAATCCCTGATGTAGGCCAGGCTATATCCATGGTCTTCAGGCACGCCAAGATTCCTGAGAGAGGACAACAAACCCTGTTGGGACTAGGTGCTAGGCAGCCAGCTAGGATCACACACTAGTAAATGCCTCCCTTTCCAGTAATTCCAAATTATACTGTACAAGTTACCAGGAATGTGAGCCTTCAGAGTTGGTTATACAGCCGTCCCTCCGTATCTACAGGGGCATTGTTTCCAGGACACCCTGCAGACACCAAAATCCATGGAAGCTCAGGTCCCTTATATAAAATGGCACAGTATTTGCGTATAACCTATGCACATCCTCCCATATACTTTAAATCAACTCTAGATTACTTATAATACCTATTACAATGTAAATGCTATCTGTGTAAATGGTCGCCTGAATGAGACAAATTCAAGTTTTGCTTTTTGGAACTTTCCGGAAATTTTTTTCCGAATATTTTCAATTTGCTGTCAGTTGAATCCACGGATTTGGAACCCATGGTTACAAAGGGCCAACTGTGTACACTTTAAATTTTAAATGTTAAATTTACAATGCCAGAAATCATTCATGTGGCTTTGAAAGTCACTTTCAAGAAAGCATATTTCCTGAAAGAAAGACAAATTAATACTTTACGTTGCCTACAGCTGAGCCTTGGAATGAAATTCATTTGTAGGCAAAGAGAGGCCTCCCCTCTCAGATGTTATGTTACCAGTGCCTGCAGGGATTTGGGGAATGCTCTTACCCAAAGCAGTAAAAGTCTCACTTTCCAAAGCACAGTTGTTGAGTAACAATGACTTCAATGCTGGTAAAAATCGGAGCCTGCTGAGTAGGTTTTCAGAAGAGCTGCCCATCTTTCTGTTGGCAGATAAATCCAATTCTTGAAAACTCTAGAGAAAAGGGATAACCTGGGCTATTAAAACATCAACAGTGACATGTTTTAGGCAGCATCTCACAAAGGGTCTTCTGGGTGTTAGGGTCCCACAGTCTGCACAGGCTCCGGACGCGCAGGCTCAGCGGCCATGGCTCACGGGCCCAGCCGCTCCACGGCATGTGGGATCTTCCCGGACCGGGGCACAGACCCGCGTCCCCTGCATCGGCAGGCGGACTCTCAACCACTGCGCCACCAGGGAAGCCCCCACTGTCTTCTTGATCAGCAAGCACAGCTCTTCCCTCTCTGACTCCTGCCCTGCCTTACACACAATTACACACCACATACACACCAGCCATTCTTCCCAATGTGCAGCTTGGGCTCTTCTCCAAGCCTCTCTCAAGGCTAGAAGTTAAGAGCAAAGACTTTGGAGACAGAACTGGTGGTTCTAATCCTGGATTTGCTACTAAAGAACTGTGTGGTTTCGGACAAGTTACTTAACTTCTCTGAACCTCAGTTTTCTCAATAAGAATAACAATACTACTTCACAGAGGCAATGGGAAGATAAAACGACTTGGTATGTGTAAAGTGCCTGGTACAGTGCCTGGCACACACTAAATGCTCAATTAATGTTTAATACGATCATTCTTTTCTCAGAATAGAAGTCAGAAGTACTAGAAAGGTAATGAAATCAAGAAATCAGAACAGATATCTGTGGCTAACAGCACCAGAGTGGGGTCCTGAAGGCCCTTGCTGTGCCAGGAGTTACCCCTGCTTCGCTATCTTTCTGCTGCTTTTCCTGCTTCCAGACCTTTGCCCTAGTTCTTTCCAATGTGGCAAATGCAGTATCCTGGGATCTCTGTGGGGCTGGCTCACCTCCTCAGAATCTTCCAGGGCCACCAAACCCACAGTAACCCTTTGGTCACTATTACATCTCCCTATTTTCTTTTCCTCCCAGCACCCCCGTTACGTGATTTGTTTGTGTTTGTGTTTGTCTTCTGCCCTCCCTCCCCAAAGGTGAGCTCTGTGTGTAGGGGCTGCTTCGTGCCCAGTGTGTGCCTCAGAGCCTGGAAACCAGAAGCACAAATGTTAGTGGAAGGAGGGAAGGACAGGAGAAAGGAAGGGGAAGGGAAGGGAAAAGGGCAGGTACTTGCTGTGGTGTCTCCCTCTTCTAACGCCCCCAGCACCTTGTACTTCACCACGTATTTGGTTTATTGCTGCCCCCACCAGCCTGAAGCTCCTGCCTGTGAATTTCCCTCAGCCCACAGAACAGTGCCTCGAACAATTAGATGATCCATCAAACGTTGTTGGCTAAATGACCTGTAATTCCATTCCTTTGGAGCTATCGAGAATGATCAGATCAAAGAATGTTCAATTCTTTAACATCATAAGGTATAAACGGGATGTATTTTCAATTCCATCTTTTCAAAATTAAGCAGGAGAACAATGCAATTCACTACAGTTATTAAATAACCATTACCTTTCTGGGGCCATTTACCCGTGTTGGTGGCTGCAGATCTAGATAAGAGAGGCTAATCCCTCTGTTGTACTAGCGTTAACAATTCAGATCCTCTAGCACTTTAATCCTCCTCTGAGCAATAAGATGAGACAGGACGTTCGTGTTATTCAGTTGTAACAGGGAAATTCCTTATTTGGAATCTGGTGGATTGGTAATTCAGGAGTGTCTCCACAGGTAGGACATTCATAAGAAAAGGGGATGGTGACACTTCACAGTCTCCACCTGGAGCCCCAAAAGGGATTGTTTACTACTTTAAAATCTTCATGAAAGCCTTGAACTCTTCTCATTTTCCCCAATTGAGGGATAAGAGTCTAAGAAATAACTTAGCAGGGCTAAAAATCAATATTAGACCTAAAGACCTATTGTACTGTTTTTCTCCCCCAACTGTACTAAAAACAACAACAAAAAATTCTTTTTCTCGTTCCTTATTGATTGATTCATTCGATCAATCACATTCTCAACAAGCATTTACTGGCTGCCAACTATGTGCCAGACCCTGTGCATGAGCAACAGAGAGATACTGAAAAAAAAAACAAAACAAAACCCATCCCTACGCAGGACGAGCCCATAGCACGGAGGGAGGGCAGAGCATGGCTGGTGTGCATGAGCGTCAGCACACGTGCTGTGGCTGGAGTAGTCAATGGGGGGAAGGAATAGAGAATGCAGTCAGAGTGACAGAGGAGCAGGAAAACCATCTGGACTCTTGTAATAATCTAGGCATGAGGTGACAGCGGGCTGGACCGGGGTAGTAGAGGTCTAGATGGTAAGCCATGGTCAGAGTCTGGATGCATTCTGAGGGTTTATTGGGGCTGCAGGTGGAATAAAACCCTTGATCTCAAGAGTGTGCTTGCTGTTTGTTAGGGGAAACTGCACTTATACATTACAGGACTATGTCTGTGGTAGGAAAGTAAGCGTAGTGACCTCAAGTTGTAATGTACAGTTGTTATGCACCGTCCCACTGACTTTCTGTAACTTCATTTGTATCTAAGTGCCTCGGCTTCACTTGATTAGCAAGAAAGACTCAACACCCTTCGTTTTGGCTTTCCTTCTACATCCCTATTTGTAACACACTTTGTAACAGTAACAGATCCATTTCTAAACAGCCACATAAATTCAAAAATTTTCTCCCTCAAGCGCCACATCTATCCTTTACAGATGTGTGTAGGAGGAGTTTAGATTCACTAACAATTACTGGGTGCTTAATATTTGCCAAATACTATATTGGGGCATTCACAAAACTTTTATGATGTGATCCTTCTGGTAACTTCATAAACGGCACATCTCAAATTCGCCAGGTTTGCAAGCACATGGCAAGGCTCCAAGAGTCCTCGGCTCTGCAGTACCTGCTCAGCCACACCATGTCGTCGGCCGGCAGCGAGCACTGGTGAAGATCCAGCCCCTCCAGATGCTCAAGCATGGCCAGCCCCGGGGAGTCTTCATCTCCTTGTTGCAGGAAAGGTCTAGTGTCCTCAGCTCACACAAGTATCTAAAAGCAGCACCTACAAAGAAGGTCAGAACCCCATTCTGACATATTACAAGGTGGTCGGCAGGAGAGGGGGCAGGTGTGGAGAAGGGAGACTGAGACAATACGTACACTATTTGACAAAAGCCCAGACAGTAGGATAACGGTCCACTTTGTACCATCTACCCCTTTGGACCTGACAATGGCTTCAAATACACACTCCCTGTGATCTGCATTGATCGTCAATGGTTTTGATCAAAATCTTTCAACCAATGAAGCTTCCCCTACTATCCTTGAGCACTGGTGCTGACATAGCATTCTAGACTTATTCAAACTGCCAGGGAGAAGGATTTTACAGGCTCTAGAAGTTGAAGGGATAAATACACATTTCATTTCCTATTCTTTAATGTGGATACTCCATAGCAGAGTAAATTTTAACTACAGATGTCACTGAAGCTGTTCTTTTTATCAGTACCAATTCCTTCCTACTACTAAGCATAAAATAATGCTGGCATTTTCAAAAGTAAGAGAAAAATGGACAGCTTTAGTAGCACACTTATTTTGCACAGTGTCTCTCTCAGACCTATAATATCCTGGCCTTTTCAGAGTCAGCCGTTTTCAAAGATTATTTTTGTAATCATGAAGGTACATGCTCACTGTAAAAGACTTAGAAAATCAATACAACATGAAGAAGATTTAAATCACCCATTATCTTATTCCCCAACATAACCACTGTTGATGTTTTGTTGTATTTCCTAACAGCTTAAAAATTCCATATAGTATAAAGTTATATAGAAACTTTAGCCATTCCTAACTCACCCAGTAGGTTTTTTTTTTTTTTTTTTTTTTTGCAGTACGCAGGCCTCTCACTGTTGTGGCCTCTCCTGTTGCGGAGCACAGGCTCCGGACGCGCAGGCTCAGCGGCCATGGCTCACGGGCCCAGCCGCTCCACAGCATGTGGGATCTTCCCGGTCCGGGGCACGAACCCGTGTTCCCTGCATCGGCAGGCGGACTCTCAAACACTGTGCCACCAGGGAAGCCCTCACCCAGTAGTTTGACACTCTTTTGTGATAATCCACATGAATGTAACTTCAAGACTTTCAGATTTAAGGTACTTTTTAATCCCTGAACAATACTGTTGAGACTGCCACCGATGTTTCTGTTAATAGAAAGATCAAGTACTTCAAGGTTTTGCAGCCTAAGTAGCAACTGACCTGGAAGGAAGGAAATCCAAAGGACAACTCAGTAAAGATGCAGGGTGTGAAAGTTGGGGCAGGTAGGAGGGAGGTACATCTTCATATGACCTGGGATATAGTGAACCACTCTTTCAATTCAGGGTGAGAGAAAACACAGCTAACGTTGATTTCCAAGCTGTCCAATCATGGGTGCCTTCACATTTTTTCCTGGGAAGGACTCTTCCAAATTCCACTTACCCACAAACGCCCCATCTTCTGACGTGAGGGCATAGTCCACAAGCTCAGGCATTTGTATCTTGTTCCCTTCTCAGAATGTCTGGAGGATCAGAGGCAAGTTTCCTCCCACTTTACTGGACAAATTCAACTCAAGTTCAGGCAGTGCTTTAAGTGCTTCTCCTGTTACAAAATGGCCCAAAGATCAGGTTGATCGCTAATCCGCATAGCAGGGAATTCATTTCAAAATCAATACAGCCATTGTTTAAGGAGTATTGAAGCCGGGCCAGCTACTGGTTAGATGCCAGGGAACAGGGAGGAGAAAAGGACCCAGTTCTTACCTACTCCCAGCACGGTGAGCTTCTATATGTACAGGCACAGCAAGTCTAGTCCCTCCAGAATTCTGAAGCCATGCTGGTAAGTAAACATTGTGTTAAAAAAAAAAAAAATCCACCTGTTAGTAGGGGTGGTTTTACCGAATTGTTTTTATGGTAGTAAATATACTTTGGCCAGAGGAAGATTGGCCAGAGGTAGAAGCAAAGCAGGGCACTGGCCACCACAGAGGAAAAGCTCACTTTGACATCAAGAATATCACATACAACTGATCCAACCACTGCAGGGAGGAACCAGTAAGAGAGCATCGGGCACTAGCGTCTCATAACAGTGATGCAGCCTTGGGGTGGAGGAGGATGCAGTGAGGGGGGTGAAACTTGACATTTCTGATACCATTTCACACAGGGAACATCTGAGGGCTACAGAGTGGAAGCTGGGAGAGAACAGGGGAAGTGTGGGGAGATCAGCCCTTAGGAATAATTTTCACTGCTCTGGGGGTAGAACAGAATGGTGAGCCACACACATGACAAATGTGCTTTCTCAATGTCTGGAGTCAATTTTAGCACCAGTTAAGAGTGCTGGAAGGTCCACTGTGTCCAGAAGCCTCTCTTCCACCATCCACTACTGGGCTGGAACTTCTGCCACTTGTTATTTATTGCATGGTTTAAGGTTTTTGGAGTCTAGGAGCCCCAGGTTAAAATGCAAATTCTCCAGGAGTTATAATATCATAAGCCAGGAATAAACAGGTGTCATTTTGTATGCCATTGCCAGTCAAAGGGGCGTGGATATGTATCGCCCTGAGGCATCCCCCAGGATCAGGGAGAAAGAGTACCTGATTGTCTGCAGTGCATATGGTACTGGAGGGCCTAGGCATTTGCAATCCTGCACTAAGCAATTGTAACAGGTGTAATAATGTTGAAATGCCTCCTGATTTATGTTTTCTTATCAGTAAACCATTTATTCTCCTTATACTCCATCTGCCATTAAGGCTAAGCAGAGTATGGATGATAAGATAGCCCCTCCTGGTGGAGAGGATGCAGAAGTCCTTCCAGAGAGGATAAAATCTTGGGGAGAGGGGAAAGGACACAAAACATTAGTGACAAGGGTGCAGACTCTCTCCTGGACCAGATGAGTTTAGAGTGGGCCCCAGGGCAGAAATTCTACTTCCTGGTTTCTTAAGGATGGTGGATCATGAAAAAGATTAGATTAGTCATAGAAAATAATCTATACTTCTTTTCATGACTGAGTAACAGTATGTTAAATTTGAGACCCTGGTACACGATAACCAGCTGCTAACCAGTGGGGCTATATTGATCATGAAAAACCACAGAAAGGTAATTTTGGATGAGGGAATAGGGAAAGAAAGAATTATCGATTATTGAGTTCCTACTATGTGTCAAGCACGTAGTAGGTACTTTTCAGAAATTATTTAATGCTCACAATAATTTTTTTTGAGTTGGATATCACCCCTTTTCAGAGATAATAAAACTGAGGCTCAGAAAGTTAAGTATTTTGTCCATGGTCACAAAGAGAATCAGAAGTGGGACTAGGATTTGAAAGGACCTGGCCAGCTCTGAGATGTATAACGTTCTTCCTTAGCTATAGGAAGGGTGAACCAGGAAACATCAGCTGGCCCCTATTTTCTAGGGAAGGATTAGTGAGAAGACATTGGCATAAATTTTGTTGCTTTTACAGAAATCTTTGCAGAGATGTAAATGATCAAAATACATGATCGAAATAAGAAACTTCAGACAAAAAGAAGACAGAAAAAGTACTAATTGCATCTAAAACCAGCAAGCATTCTAGATAACCCAGCATTCATAACCCAGTAAAGCAGCTGGGTTAGTAGCATGACAAATTTTATCTTATGGGGCTTCCCTGGTGGCGCAGTGGTTGAGAGTCTGCCTGCCGATGTGGGGAACGCGGGTTCGTGCCCCGGTCCGGGAGGATCCCACGTGCCGCGGAGCCGCTGGGCCCGTGAGCCGTGGCCGCTGAGCCTGCGCGTCCGGAGCCTGTGCTCTGCAGCGGGAGGGGCCACAACAGTGAGAGGCCCGCGTACCGCAAAAAAAAAAAAAAAAAAAAAAAAAAAAAATTATCTTGTGTTCTATGTTATCCAATGTTTGATATACTATAAACTAACTTAATTGAGGTTCTAGTCCTATTTAAATCATTGCTTTTAATTGAAAAATCTTGTTTTGATCATTTTTTTAAAATGGGAATGGGAAAATAGAAGAGAGAAGTACTATTTTGGAATTGGAAAGGAACTTAATTATTATCTATCCCAACTCCTCTAATTTACAGATGAGGTAACAGACCCAAAGTGAGCAAATTTTACAGTTACTACCTCCACTTAAACTCCATGAGAACAGAGGCTTGGTCAGCCTGTTCCCTTCTCTATCCCAGGGCTTAGCACGATGCTAGGTGCAGGTTACACAGCTCCTTAGAAGGTATACAAGTGCTCAACACAGCATCACATCATGTACAGTCAGCGCTCTCATCCTCGTGCATGGGCACTTGAGGGGGTGGTGACCCAGATAATTCGCCCCTGAGGGTTTGGGTTGCAAAGATTCTTCCAGGGGATCCATCCCTTAAGGGAAGCATTCATCATACCCAGTGCTCGAACATCATCAGCAGTAAGTCTGCAACTACCCAGCCTCAGGATTTTTAACTTGCTGACAAGATGCATTTGCTGCATGAGTAAATGAAGGGTTCTGCCTATGAAATCATTCCAGGAAATATCCAGTTTTTCCAAGTCTGGGAGAGAAGGCAGCAAAGCAAGTAGAAGTGAACACAAGAAAAAACAGATTTGCACGTGTAATTTGTGATTTGTAGTAAATAGGATCCACTGCCTGTTGCTCTGTAAGAGGATAGAAGGAGTGTGGACTTTTTGACTTGCCACAAAGCAGGGATCTCTCAGCCGCACAACCGGAGACATTGTGACGTTTGCTTTACCTATTTCTTGGGACGTTTTCTATTTCTGCCAAATAACTGCACTCTGAAAATGCAGTGGTGTTTCCATAAGATTTCATAAGAACTCCTTTATTGTAGTGGAAATTGTAATTCTACTGCTAGGACTGTTACTACCACTGTCACTGTAATGTGTAGACGGGTCCTTTTATTTTGCAAAACCCCCTGACACCCGTCACCCTGTCGTCCTATTGGACCCTCAGGCTGAAGGTCTGGGGAATACTCCATTGGCAGGACCGCTGAGACTGAGGGTGCCCGTTACCTTTTCTTTCTTATCTTGATCACCTGGGTGTCACCTTATAAAGTTCCTGTTATACCTACATGGGCCAACATGTGCAGGTTTAGACTGGCACAAACCCTGACTGGAACCTTCTCTGAGTCTCCTCCATTGCTCACGAAAATTGAAGCTACTCTCTGTGAACAAGATTCTCAAAGGTCATCTTTATCTCCTGCAGCAACAAGACTTAAGAGTGGAAATGCCAAAGTCAGGGGGCGAAAGTGTCTTTGCTTGCTTGCTTTTAAACATCTGTCTTGAATGTTAAAATGGCATGTTAAAATGTTAAAGTGGCAGCAATCAGGCGCTGCATGGTGAGCTTCTAGAGTTACAGGCATAGCAATTCCTGACTTTCCACAATTCCGAAGAAATTCTAAAAACATGCTTAGGGGGCAAAAAATATATTTTCTTTCTACTAGCATTCAAAGCACTTTAGCAACTTCATCTTGTTCACCATGATCCTAACTTTATAAAGTATGAAAGCTTATTGAACACATTAAGAAGGAAAAAAACAGGATTCCTGGGGCCTACCCTCAAAGATTTCAATTCGGTGGGTTTGGGTTGGACTCAAGTGCCTGCATTTCCACAAGTTCTGCAAGAGATTCTGACATGTACATAGGCATTTGAGAATCACAGGCATGGTTAGAGCTCCCTCATAAGAGATCTGTCTCAAATATAATGGCATGGATTTTAATTAAAATACTCAAGGACCCCTCACTCAAAACGCAGTTCTTTTGATACCTCTGTTGGTAGCCACACCTAATTTGATTCAAGACTTGATTTAAGGTATCTGAAAAAAGAGCGTTTTTTAAAAAGGTGGTGACAGTGGTGTTGGGAAGATGGTTCTTCACAACCAAACTCCTGCTAGAGTGTCACAAACAGTAGTTGCACTTTTGTGTAAAACGGTGTGAGCAATAATTGCTGGTAGTGATAGTTTTCATTCCACAGATAACAACGAGATGCCCCTTTAAATTCCCAGCAGGGCTCAGTTTTACGGATGAGTTTACATCCTATGCAGGAACAGATGTGTTTCAGGGAGCTAGAGGTAATCAGTAGAGAAGTAAAATTGCTCAGGAAAAACAAACAAACCTCCCTCTTATACTCGGCTCAAATCTTTGAAGCTTGAGGAAGAATCAATTAACTTGTTAAAAAAAAAAATAGTGTTGCAGCTGAGCTTCCTGAGTTGTCTGGGCCACCCTGCAGACCTCGGATTACTAAGTGAGGACCCAGCACTTACCCTGCTCATCCCAGTCCAAAGGCCCTCTGTGCCTCTGCGCAAGGTCAACTCCATACAGACCTGGCTCCCTCACATCCGCTGTTGTTAGTCTACAGTTGTTCAAATCTAGACACTTGCCGGCAGGGTTTTTGCCCAGCTTCTGCAGGAACGGCTCATTTTCCTCCATCCTGGATCTTAATTCCATTTCTGAAGTGATAGTCTTAGCTGTATTATAAAAATAAAGAAAAATTTGCTGTGAATGACAGAGTGTATTAAAGATGCATAATGATCGCCATAAGACAAGTGAGAAGACAGACAACAACCCTGAACTGGTCCCTTGTGAAACCTCACCTCAGAAGGGGACAAAACCTGACCTCTGTTCCTGAGGTCGGTGCTCAGCACTGGCCGCTCCAGTGACCCATTTCCTAGAAAGGAGCCTGAGGAACTCGGTGGCTTTTCTTTTGTGGCCTGACCTGGGCTTCTTGCATGTAGATGGAGCTTTGGTCTTGGACAAAGAGGTAAACTTGTTAGCACAGGGTTTAAGACAGCGCTGCTGGAAGGATGCACAAACATCTTTGGTGAATGCAATCCTGTGGGTATGCCCAGGCACTGGCCTCCTAACCAGACAGGTGAGGGAGGGGAAGCACTGCAGTCACCACTGATGAGCCTCAGGTGGCTAAAGGGAGCGAGTGAAACACTCGCTGCTCATTTCCTAGACCCTTCAATTGACACATCCGGAGAGAGTAGTCCCTGGGAGAGCTTTTGTATTTTCTCAACTCCTGCCAGAGAATACACTCAGAAAGCCTCATGTGTCCTCATTATTAGGGACTTTTTATGTGGCACCCTTACCAAGTTCCACTGTAATAATACCACACTACATGATATCACTACAATTTTTAAAAGTTAAATAAATAAAAACAAAAAGCTATGATTTTATTGAGTGCCTACTATGTACCAGGGCTTTACCTACTGAATATGTCAACATTTAAGACATATGTGAAACACATCATACTTTTGTAAGGAAAAATGAATAGGCATGTATGGACAGTGACTTTAAAGAGGTTTTGTAAGTGAAAAGGCACAGTTTAAAACACACGCAAAGAGTATACTGGAATCCAATAGGAAAGCATAAGTTCTGAGTGTGCAGTAATACTCTACTACCCCTGACAAAACGTATACAACCACATAGCAAAAAAGAAATATATTAGTACCAGTGGAAATGAAAAGATACTGGCCTTACAGTAGTAGTAAATTTAGACTAAAATATTAGCAGGATAATAAAAACTCCCCCTCTCCTCCACAGTGTGTCTGGTGGCTTGCTATTTTTGTTTTGTTTTGTTTTGTTTTCTTGGTGGCTTGCTATTTTTAAGAAAACCACCTACAGGCTGTACATCTTTGTAGGGATGGTTGGTGTTGTCACATTCTACCAGTAGGGGGCAGCATCATCCACCTACCGTTCACCTCTTCATTTTCGTCTTCAATTTTTATTATGGTACATTGGATACAAGGTGTTTTGTTTTGGGTAGGGCTGCCAGATTTAGGAAAAATAAAAATAGCACGTCCGATTAAACTTAAACTTCAGGTAAACAAAGAACCATTGTTTAGTAAAAGTATGTCCCAAATATTGTGTGTATTTTTTCTGGCAACCCTAATTTTGGGTGAGGAGAGTTGTGGATGGAAGATGTGAGTACGGGGCATTTCGTGTAAACTTAATGCAAAGAGTCACAATTACACATAGTTTTGGAAACTGAGACTCAGAGAGACTGTTAAGCAGTAAGCAGCAGAGGCAGAATTTGAACCCAGAGCAATCGGCTCCAAAGCCCATTATGTGCAGCTGCTTTTTAAAATTTTTGTTCTTAAAAAAATTTTCTCTGCATTGTATCTTATTGCTCTCTCTTTTGTTTTTTAGCTTTTTATCTCCATAGGCTCAACCTACAATCATGCTCAAGTTCCAGCCTCACCAAACCTTCTTTTTCTTTGTTTTCTCCTCAAGCCACTGTTTTGTCAATCATTTCCTTTACTGTCAAATGTTTGGAAAGAATGGTTTGTATTTGCTGACCCCACTTCTTCACCACAGTTACCAATTAACCCTCTACATTCTGGTTGCCACACTTAAATTGTTTCTCAGAGGTCACCACCAATGACCTACATGTGGTCAGGCCATTCAAGATGGCTGTTCTCTTGCTCTCTGTCCATTCCCTGTTCCACCAGGCCCTGCTTCACTCACATGACTATCCAATCCTCTTAGTTATAGGGCTTAATCAATAACTGCCTGAGTGTTTGCCCCCTGCCCCTGCTGCTGGTTTCCGTGGTAACTGATGAGCCCACCTGACATCAATTCCCCTATAAATGGTAGCCTCCTTCTCCACCAAGTAGTGGAGGCTGTTGCCATGTCCTGTCTGCTGCCAGCCATCCATGGAAGGAGTGTTGTTCCAGGGCCTTTGTGGAAGATGTCCCTTAACCAATGAGCTTTGATGTCTCTGTTGTTGTCTCCAGGTTTTTCTTTGGTCTCAAGGCTGAGCAGCTACAAGATTTGCAGGCTGGTGGGGTGCGGTCCACCAACCAACCAGTTGACAGATTCAGAAATCTCTTCTCAGACCACAGCCTACTTGGGCGCTCTGTAATATTTATATGATTGGCAAGTCCAAGGCAGCACAACTGGAAAACCTGGTTCAACTCGTGGGTCCATCAGGTAAGCAAGTCACTTAACTTCTCTGAGCCTTGGTTTACTCATCCATAAAATGGAAATTATAATTCCTGCCTGGTTCATTTCTCAGGAACATAGTGATTAAAGTTACTGAGGCCTCCCAGGAAGATGGGACTCTGCAATGCCTTTTACATCAGAGGTACTTTGTAAGCATTTGTTGAATGAACAAATAACTGAGCGAATGAATGAATATTAGTTTTACAGTTCCTCAATAACCAAAATAAATCAAGATGACAAATCTTTATCAAACCACCTAAGTATAAATATGAGTACCAATTTATGAGGCCCCTGGACATCTCCTTACAGACCATATATTTCTTTTTTTTTAATCTATAAAACACTTTCTTCAAAAAATATCTTACGTCACACCTCAATATAAAACAGATGAGTCAGAGTTGCTACAGGTTGGCTGAGGAGGGAGGGCTGGCACTCCGTGGAGGGTGCAAAGTGACCACACATAAGCAGCTCCATGGAGTGACTCGGGGCCTTTTCTGGCGGCTTTACTGCTGAACCGAGCTCTTGCTTCTCCAGGTGATTCTGTGAGCCAAGCAGTATCTTCTCATTAGGTTCTTTTCCAAGCTAAACCTGTAGGGATTTGTTTCCGTTGTTTACAACCAAGAATCCCGATGCTTTCATAAAACATTTTTACATGTTTGTAACATGGGTGATGCTGTACAGGGAACCAAGGTAACAAGTTCCTGTTGCCAAGGAGCTACCTGTCTGATGGAGCAGACAGACAAGAAAGCCACAGAGGATCCAAAGTCCAGTGGGTGCATCTTGGGAAGCTTCCAGGTGAAGGTGGTAGATAAATTGCACCTTAAAGGGTGAGTGAAAGTCAGCCAGGTGGGTGGACATGAGGGAGGGATAAATGGGGGAGGGGTGCAGACGGAGGATGCCACAAGGGAAGGTCTTTCTAGGCACAGGTACCCACTTCAGGGGAATGTGGCCAGTTCAGGAAACAGTCAGTCAGAATGTCAGGAGTAGCAGATGAACATAAGATTGGGGGCAAGGCAGAGGTTGTGAAGAGATATTCAACTGATCACAAATACCTTGAAGACCATGCTTGAGAGTATAGACTTTCTCTTCAAGGCAAGAAAGACTCAGTGAAGGATTTTAAACCCGTGAGAGACACCACAGTATCTGTGGTTTAGAAAGAGCACCCAGTAGCAGTGTGGAGGACAGGCTGGCCACAGAGCAAGACCAGGAGCAGAGAAACCAGGGAGAAAGCTGTGGCAGTGGTCCAGGCAAGAGACAATGAAAGCCAGGACAGCAGCGGAGAGGAGGAATGAGGTCCCAGAGCTGTTTGGAGGACAGAATTCACATGACTCCAGGGGCCACTGGATTTGGGGAGAAATGGAAATGGAGAAGCCACGCATGGTGTTGCCCAGCTGGGATAACCAGCTGACTGGTCTTGCACGGTTAATTTAATCATGGTTATGGGTATCCATTAACCATGTTCCTGAAGCTCCAAATCATACTTTAGAACAAATATCAACAACTTTCTGATTGCCCTCTTTTAAAGGAAGACTTCTTAATTTTCTACTTCCAAAAATGCATTCAATCTGCTTACAGGTAAAATGATATTGTTGGTATTTGGTGCAAATAATCTGACGGACATGAGGGTAAGTATAAATGAAACAAGATTGGCCATGGATTGGTAATTGTTAGAGGGAGGTGGTCATGGGGACTCATACTGTTCTCTCTTCTTTTGTATATGTTTGCATAAAAAGTTTAAAGTGTTTTAAAAATACATTTAATCTAATAATATAGTGACGGCATTGTATACGACACATAACTTTAGAGAGAGATTTGGCAATACTTTCATAACCCTTGTATTTGTAATCTCTGTTCTGGGAATTTGTGCTAGTTGCTGAAACAGAGTAAAGCAGAAAATAGGGGAGAGGGAAAGCCAAAGATATTCACTAAAGGGCAGAAAAGGAACTTAAGTAATTATGGCATAGGCATGTAATGGAATATTATGCCACTGTCAAAATTGGGCATATGAACATTATGTAACAATATGAGAACGGAGCAGTATAATAATATGTCTCAGGGGCTTCCCTGGTGGCGCAGTGGTTGAGAGTCTGCCTGCCGATGCAGGGGACACGGGTTCGTGCCCCGGTCCGGGAGGATCCCACATGCCGCGGAGCGGCTGGGCCCATGAGCCATGGCCGCTGAGCCTGCGCGTCCGGAGCCTGTGCTCCGCAACGGGAGAGGCCACAACAGTGAGAGGCCCGCGTACCGCAAAAAAAAAAAAACAACAAAACTAATATGTCTCAGTAGGATCACAGCTCCGTGTAAGATCAAGCGGGCTTTATAAGCTCTTATAACTGTACAAAGTACGTCCGTTTGGCCTCAGCTACCTCTCTGACTGGTCTACTACTCTCATCCACTCTCCATCTCTCATCCTGCTTTAGCATGCCTAACCTCCTGGCTTGCTCTCAAGCACTCCAGGCTCACTCCCATCTTGGGCCTTTGCATTCACACATCCCTTTGCCTGGAAAACTACTCCCACAAATACCTGTGTAGCTGGCTTCATTCATTCTACGTGGCTGACTTTCAGATCTCAGCTCAAATGCCACCAAATCAGAGACTCCTTCCTTCCAACCACATCTAAAATAGCACCCCCAGCCCATCATTCTCTGTCTCCTCAGCCTGTTTTGTCTTCATATGACTTATCACACTGAAATTATATCTGCTTTTGGTTCTTTACGTACGCAAATGTTCTCTTTTTCATGGCTGTACTGCTAGTAACAGTGACTGGCACATAGCAGATACTCAGTGTTTGACTGGTTGGTTGACCATAAATGCATGTATATGAATAAAAGGCTGAAAAGAATCTTGAAGAAATGACCATTTGTGTTAGAATGAAAGGAAATAGGGTATTTTTCTCTAAACCTTTCTGCAACATATTACTTTTGATAATTTAAAAGGAAAGTGAGGGGAATTCCCTGGCGGCCCAGTGGTTAGGACTCCACGCTTCCACTGCTGGGAGCCTGGGTTCAGTCCCTGGTTGGGGTCCCACAAGCTGTGTGGCATGGCCGAAACAAAAAAGTAAAATGAGCAAATTGTTTAAAGCATTTAACAAAATAAATGTTTAGAACAGACTCATCATACTAGGTTTTGGTGTCTCGTCGCTGGGTCGAAAATCAGTTGTTTTAAGGTCATTGCTCTCTTTTCTGTTTTCAGCCTTGGGGGACCTGAATTTTGACCCCCTGATGCATTTGTTGACAAATGAAGTCTGGGGTTTAGTTTCTCCATCTGAGGAACTCTTGTTCCCTGTTTGACTCACGGACAATTTGAAGGGGGTCTTTCTCAATAAGCCATCTTCCTGTGGTTTTCTGTTTTCTAGGATTTCAGAAGAAAACAAGAGTCTGTCAAGCCTGTGTGAAATCCTAACTTCCCTACACCTGTTTTTATTTCCCCCTTACTTTCTGTTTTTGTTGCTGGCAGTGTTTAACATAAAAATAAGAATGATGCAACCCAGGATCCTGGAACTAACAGGTGGTAGCAGATACAAATCCAAAGCAAATTTGAGTTTTAAACTTTGCCCTATTTTATTGTGAGATACAATTCATTAAACACCACTTTGGCAAGCGCATTAAATGTGTCAATACTTTTTAAATTTCAACAGTCAATTAAAGTTCCCTTCCGGGAGAGAGAGCGTCAGAGCACTCGGCATGCCTCTGAGCTGTCTGGCCCTTTGAGAAACTGTCGCCCAGAGGAGACTGCCTCCAGGGACCCCAGTCGCATCTCTTGGCTTACCGTTTCTTTTTCTCTTGGCATTCTCACCTTCTCTACTGCAGCCCTTCACCCACACCCCATGAAAACACATTGGCAGTAAAGAATTAATTCACTCCATAAACAGAACTCACTGTTCTCGATGCTAAGAGATTCAGTGATAAACAAGACATAGCTCATGTCACTGAAGTCTTAACCTGGTGGAAAGATGGTTACACTGGAGCAAGGGCTGTCAGGGAGGAGAGACCCACGTAGTCAGGGAACCCACAGTTGGATCAAGCCTGTCTTGGAGCACAGCCTTTGAATGATGAGTGGCATGGCCTGGGTTTTGAAGAACTGAGATAGCTAAAAAGAGGAGAGAGAGGGAAGTGTCCCAGGCAGACAAATCAGGCTCAGAAACTTCCAGGTATGAAGATCTAAAGGAGCCTGAGGTTGCCTCTAGGAGTGAATTCTGGTTTGCCTGGAGCAAGAATGGAGGATGGAGGTTAGGGGTAGTTCTGGTATGATTTGAGGCTCAAGATTCATAAGGGTCAATCTATGAATCCCTCCGGGGATTTGCTTACATTTTAAGGGAGGGTTCAAGAATTAAAGGGATAAAACTATAAATGGAATTTTAGATTCTGTTAATAAAATCTGGTTTCTATCCTTAGGCTAGGGCCTAATAGGTATTCTTAAAGTTACAATGTTCATGGCTTCCTCCCTATAAAATAGGTCTTACAATGTTCCAGAATGGTTCAAGAAACGTTTTGCACAAGAGGATCCTCAAAATGACTTTGCAAAGCCCACCTCCATGCTTGGGGGATGGAATGTTCCATATACCTGGAGTACTATTTTAGAAGTCATAACTGGGCATCCTTTTTTTTTTTCTCCAAACTAGAAGCAGGATCCGGCCCACCAGGTTTACGCAGGAACAGACAGCAATGGAACCAGACAGGTGTCCCAGCCACAGCCCCATAGCTGACCGAGCCTCAGTAGGTTGGGTGGGAAAGAGAGACCTTCAGCTTGTGAATCCAGCCACAACCTGCTGCCCTAACTGCCCCATCCTGATTCCACCATCACCCCGGGGGTGCTTTTACTTTCACTGGTCCCCTGGCTCCCACCCAAGACTTACCTCTATGGTCACTTTCACTCATTTTCACCTTTGGGAGGTTTATACACTGCTATTCTTTGGAGAGCCATCACAGTAAATGCTTTTACTCCCCACCCCCCCAGTTGCTGTGACTCCATCTCCCACATCTTAAGAAAACACTGCTGGATGGTGCTCCAGGATGTGGTAATTTCCCCAAGTGAAACCCCACGCAGCTGGTGAGGCCCCGCTGGTTTCTCTGTGCAGATGAGTACACCACAGAGCAGGATGGGAAAGACCAGGGAGCCAGGGAAGGTCAGAAAGCACACAGGACTCGAGTGATCGGAAGAGGAAACAAAATACCGTAGGGAACAAGGAAGGCAGAAAGGAGAGGAAGGCAAGAGAAGGAAGCAACTGAGAGCTAACAGGGAATCTGGAAAGGAACAAGTGCGAGAAAGGCAGATTTGTGAGAACAAGGGGGAGAGCACCGGCATATTTCTTAATATACAGTGGGTTAAGCGGTAGGTTACCATGCTCGTGCTCAGAAAAGAATTTTTTTCAAAATGTATTTGGGAAATTTCTCTTTATATACAAACTTGTGCAAGTACTCAGGCTTCCCACACCAACTCGAGCTTTAAGGATGGCTTCCCCCTTGTCTCTGCACTGGGTTTTACTCTGTGAAGGTAAATCTTGGAAACCGAATTTGGGGAAATTTTCAGATCACAACATAACCAGACTACAGCAGCTAAAAACTAGGGTTTTGCCTCTCCTCCCAGGATCAGAGGCATTCACTTAAGAGCCCTCTGGGAAAACTAATGGCTGGCATTTAACAGAGTAGTTACTGTATTATATTTACTGTATTATCAGTAGGTAAGATTACTTGCCATGAAACCCCAAGGATAATACATATTTGGCAAGTAATTTCTCTTGCACTGAAGCGATTTTTGTTTTTGTAAAAGTGAGGTATACTTTTTTTTCTTTTCCATCCTTAGGTTTAGGCTTAACGTATATTTTATTTTATTTTTTTTAATTTATTTATTTATTTATTTATTTTGGGCTGTGTTGGGTCTCCGTTTCTGTGCGAGGGCTTTCTCCAGTTGTGGCAAGCGGGGGCCACTCCTCATCGCGGTGCACGGGGCCTCTCACCATCGCGGCCTCTCTTGTTGTGGAGCACAGGCTCCAGATGCGCAGGCTCAGCAGTTGTGGCTCACGGGCCCAGCTGCTCCACGGCATGTGGGATCTTCCCAGACCAGGGCTCGAACCCGTGTCCCCTGCATCAGCAGGCAGACTCAACCACTGCGCCACCAGGGAAGCCTTACTTTATTTTATTTTTTAACATCTTTATTGGAGTATAATTGCTTTACAGTGGTGTGTTAGTTTCTGCTTTATAACAAAGTGAATCAGCTATACATACACATATGTTCCCATATCTCCTCCCTCTTGCGTCTCCCTCCCACCCTCCCTAACCCACCCCTCTAGGTGGTCACAAAGCACCGAGCTGATCTCCCTGTGCTATGCGGCTGCTTCCCACTAGCTATCTATTTTACGTTTGGTAGTGTATATATGTCCATGCCACTCTCTCACTTCAGGCTTAACGTATATTTTAAAGCATTTTTGAGGAATGCTTTCAAAGGCCTTAAAATTTTTGATCCAGTGTTTTCAGAGTGAATCATATTTTCAGTGTTGCTTCTTAAAGGGAAATGCATTTTCTTTCTCCACAAAACTTTATTAAAAAGCATAACACATGCTGCGACATGAATGACACTTGAGGACATAAGAGAAGAAAGCTAGTCATAAAAAAAGGCAAATACTGTATGATTTCACTTACATGAGGTTTATAAAGCAGTCAAATTCATAGAAACAGATAGTAGAACGGTGGTTGCCAGGGGCTTGGGGGAGGGGGAATTGGGGAGTTGTCTAATCTGTACAGAGTTTCACTTTTGTAAGATGGAAAAGTTCTGGCGATCTGTTGCACAGCAATATGAATATATTTAACACTACTGAACTGCACACTTAAAAATGGTTAAGATGGTAACTTTTATGTTATGTGGGGCTTTTTTACTACAATTAGAAATTTGTTTGAAATATATTTAAAAAACATGATTCAGAAAGCTAGGACTCTAAATGTAAAGAAGTTTTAAGAGTACCTTAATCAATTTCTGATTTATTTTTCTTCTTATGTATGTACAAGTATGACATGATTTTTAAAACTCCATACCTAAATGTCTAAATAAGTTTTAATAAGTATAAAGTAAAGATCCTAGGTAATTTTTAAAAACTTACTTCAGACACTCAGCTCTAAAGCATTCTGGCAGCATGCAGTGTCTTGAGTTACATGTCTGATGGGCTTACTTCGGCCCTATTCAGACCTCTTGCCTTGAAAACATTATTGTAGATATATTTCTAGCATTAGTTAATATCACTATTCTCAGTTAATTTAAGCAGAAAAGGGATGTATTAAAAGGATGACAAAACTTCTATTAAAAAGATGACAAAGGTAAACATGTGTTTACCTCCACTCCTCTTGAACCCCATTTAAACAATTAAGGAATTAAAAAAACACAATCACTTCATGAATCTGTAAGGATAAAGAGAACTGGACAGATGCCAACAAAATTTTGGAATCTAGAGAGCATGAGGAGGGTACATTTACCTGACTTTACAGTTAATTACCTGCAAAGTTTGGGGTAACAGATTTTTCAAATTTCAGAATCCCCAGAGGTTCAGTAAGTGAACCAGTAATTATACCAGGTAACTCTGAAGGAAGAGGTAGGAATGGGTAGGGCTGAAAACAGGATGATTAGTTTAAAAGTATAAGAAGTTAAGCTATTAAATTCCATTTATCACCCTGGGGCAGACAGGAGACCGCCCTCATCCCCACCCTGGAAAAGATAGAAAGTTTATTTTCAGAAACTGTTGAAACACAGAGGATCTGGATTCAGAGACACTGGTCATGGTTTGAGTACCGTATTGGATAGGGGGTGAAGTAAAGTCTGTGCACGGAAGCATGAGATCTCTCCCTAAGCCCCCTTTAGTTCCTCTAAGAACACACTGGCAACCAAGCTTAATCACCCTCTTCCTCTGCCCAATAGAGGCAGGTGCGGGGACACCTCCCTGGGAAACTGACCAGCCGAAGAGAAAAAAGCTGCAGATATTGACTGTGTAGAGTCCCTCAACTAAATGAATCTGTTGCTGCCCAAGCAATTACAGAGAAGCCCACTGATTGACAAGTCCTACCTATATACATAGAGCCCCTCATTCTACAAGTGCCCGGAGGACCAAAGACCTCAAGATAGTTGAGGAAAGACTCTGATATGAAAATGAGGTGCAGAAACCGTAAGAAAAAGGGAACTTGGAGAAAATAAGGACAAAGTAAGGAGAAGAAAAAAAAGTTTTTAACTCACTATTATACTTAGAGAGTTCTTGGGCCCATAAGCCAAGAATCAGAAGATGTAAAAAGGGGGAAATCTAGGGAATAAAGGAACTTCTAGAAATTAAAAATGTGATCATTTCTGTGCAAGATTAAAGTGGCAATCATGTAGTTTTGAATCCACCTATTCCTCTAACAGTAACCACCACCACAACAAACACACAACAAGTATCTACTATAAAAGTAGTAAGGTATCCTGTGAACTTCGAATACAAGGAAAGGGCGGATTAACTGACAGCAGAAAGACCCACAGGGTATCAGCAAGTGGGCAGGAGGAAGTCGAAAGCAGGCAAAGGGTCTTCTGGTGGCACTGAACGGCATCCGACTTGTAATCAAACTGCCAAAGGTACTTACCCTAAAATCTAAATGTGCCCACTCAGCATAGAAAGCGAATTGGGTTTTTGGGGAACAGTGCCACTGCTAGGTTCTAAGGGTGAAGGCAAAGGAAAGATTAGGTGGTGTGGGGCAGTCTGGGCCCTATTAAATCTCAGAACTAACCAACTGACTCTCCTTTCCAGGACAAAGTCCCTCCCGGAGAAGGATCTGCTGGCAGTAGAATCTAAATTGAGCAGCACAGAGACACTATGAGCAAAGGCAAGAGACGATCCAGATGACGTGGGAGAAGGGGAAGAAAAGGTAGTTTCAAAAAGCATAAGGCAATATTGTCTGACTCTAGCATAACAACAGCAAAGCCACCGAGCTAGAAAAGCAGTCCCGGTGTACCCTCCTCTCCCAAGGTACACCATGGGGGCCTCTTCATAGGGCTGCCTGATATATTCTCACAAACTGGCAGCTGACATGCCAGAGCACATGATTCATGGGTGAAAGCAAGGAGGAAGCTGTGATGTCTGCGATGAGCTGGTCACACACCATCCCTCCCACCGTATTCCATTCGTTAGAAGTGAGTCCCTAAGTCCAGCCCATACTCAAGGTGAAGAAAGAGCTCCACTCTTTGAAGGAAGGAGTATCAAAGAATTATGGGCATTTAAAAACTGCTCTAAGATACAAAAGGACTAGAGAGAAAGCGAGAGCTGTGAATAGAAGACAGGCAAAGAGAAACCAACATTTGTTTGTCAACAGTTTTGAGGAACTGCCAGACTGCCAAAAGGTAAACACAATCCAAGTGTCCATCAACTGATGAATGGATAAATAAAATGTGATTTCATCCAATGGAATATTATTTGGTCCTAAAAAAAGTAATGAAGTACTGATATATGCTAGAACATGAATGAACCTTGAAAACATCATGTTAGGTAAAAGAAGCCAGACACAAAAGACCATATATAAGATTCCATTTATATTAAATATCCAGAATAAGCAAATATATAGAGACAGAAAGTAGGCTAATGATTACTTAAAGCTGAGAGGGGTAAGGGAAAGTGGGGTAGGGGAAGGTGATAGTTAAAGGGTAAGTGGTTTCTTTTCGATGAGATTAAAATGTCCTAAAATTGTTTGTAGTGAAGGTTGCACAACTCTGTGGAGCTACTAAAAACCAATGAATTGTACACATTAAATGAGTGAATTATATTTTGTGAATTTTATCTCAATAAAGCTGTTACTAAAAAATGAAGCTATTATTAACTACAGGAAAAAATGTATATACATTTCTGACATACTTTATGGTTAAGATGTGAACAGTTTTTACATAGCTGTAATAATATAACAGTAAATGTTATATTATAAAACTCTGGAATAACCATATTGAAGGGCTGTGGAAAGGGGAAATTTGTAGAGGTTTACAGAAATAAATTCTCATCTGCCCTACCAGGAAGACAATAGATAGTACCTAAGTTGAAATGACAGTATAAGTGTATTATTTAGAAATACAGATGTAAATAGTAGACAAAAGAATAAAAGAGTTGGAATATGTTGCCTGAATAAAATCTTATGACATTTAGGTTTTTCTCAACTACTTCTTTTTTGTGTGACCCTGGACATCTGTAACCTCTAAGACTCAATACTGTCTTCTGTAAAATAGAAGTTATAATAATAACATATAATACAGAGTATGTTGTGATGATTAGGTGAGATGATCCATGTCAGATGCTTATTATAGTGCCTGTGACATAGCAAGAACTCAGTAAATGTTAGATTCTGATGGCATCATGATCATAATCATTATCACCACCAGGACTATGAGGTAGCTGGCATTTATTCCAACCATTAGGGCTAATCGGATGCTCATGGGAAGATCTAGAAATAACCGCCAGGGAGTAGGAATGATGGTTTCTCTCTGCTGTGAGGCCCTCCACTTGTACCCAAGGCCCCTCTGGGGTCCCAAGGTAACAGAGGACAGAGACCAGTCTTGAGTGTAGGACCTTAGGTGCAGCCAATACCTTCCTGGCCTCTCCACAGCCCCTAATACTTAGTCTCTTATATCATCATCCACCCATGCATCCCTTATTATGCAGTGAGTTATCATGAAGGATGTAGTAAAAAGCCTGCCCATGGGATCTTCTCTCCCGTTTTAGGGCTGTTGGTCGTTAGTTGTTTCCTGCAGTGAACCCATCTCCTTATTGGCAAATTGTGACACAGAGGTCCCCCAACCCCCAGTCCCCGGTACCGGTCCACAGCCTGTTGGCAACCGGGCCGCACAGCAAGAGGTGAGCGGTGTGCCAGTGAGTGAAGCTTCCTCTGCCGCTCCCCAGCCCTCGCATTACTGCCTCAACTATCTCCTCCCCCATCCCCCGCCAACGTCCGTGGAAAAATTGTCTTCCAGGAAACCAGTCCCTGGTGCCAAAAAGGTTGGGGACCGCTGTTGTAGCATAAGGAACGTATCCATTTGAGCTCAAAAAGTCACCAGATGGGTTTAGATGCTCCCAACATTCTCCTTACCTAGATATCACCTCCCCTGTGCCCAGCACCAGGAGAACATCAAGACTCACAGAATTCTGAGAATCAAAGTTCTACCTAGACATATCCTGATCATGAAAGCAGCCCAAGATAAAGGAAATGCAAAGAAAATTAGAGAGTTGTAAAAGCACTGTCCAATTAGTCACAGAAAATAATATAGGCCTGGAGAGGTTTGAAGTATCTACCTTTCTCTGGTCCTTAAGCTGGAGGCTCAATGCAGCTCATCCCAACTGCATTACTTATGCTCCCTTTTAAATGTTCTCAAAACAGGAGCAGCTTCCTTACAGAGGGACTTACTGAGACAAATAACATTTGTATAATAAGCATGTATGTGTACCTTACGCAGTGCTGGGTTCTGACAAAGCTCATCTGTGATAAGGAACTTGCCCTCTTACAGCTTCTAATGTTCCTACAGCAAGGAACAGATGGAGAGAAAGGCACATGCTTTAGCCAAATGCAAAAGAAGTGGAGTAATACACACTTTTACAGTGGCTTTATTCTTGATAGGGGAAAAGACAATAGAAAGACAAGGAGAGTGGCACTAGATAAGTATAGGATTTTAAAGAGCTAATGTGAGAATTGGAAGATTTTCAAAAGTGGGGATCTCACTTTGATTCTTTTGATATGTGGTGTGATGAACACCATGAATTACACGCTCAAAATCTCTTTCAACCCCATCCAGCAGGTTTTCCCTACTGCAGAGACTACAAACTTAAAATGCCTTTTCCCAGCCTCCCCCAGAGCTAGGCTCTGGATGTGATTTAGGTTCTGCTGAGCTGCTACATTTGTGCAAGCCTTGAATTTGCAGCTGAGGTACATGGGGAGAGGGACAGGTTACGTGATGTCCAATTTCCTGATATGTGTGGTTTGGGGTCAGCAGCTGCAGCAGCTGCTTCCAGTTTCAACAGGCAGTGGCCTCATTGTGACAGGGCAGCAGTTTTCTTGGTGGCCCAGTAATATGGGGTGGCTTTAGGGTCTTCCTGGAAACACAACTCAGAATCCATTTTCCCATGATTCCATAACTGATATAGTACCTGTAACAAATCCCTTTTTGCCAATCTAACCAGAGCAGATCCTGGTCTCTTGAAGAACCCTGCCCAATACAGGGTGGGTGGGATGGTGGGAGCTACAGAAGAGTGGGAGACACCAGTCAGGAACCTCATAGGACAGGAGGACGTGCTCAATCTCTCAAGTTGCTTAAATCTCTCTCAGCAAGAAGGAACTCTGTGCCATTCCACAAGGGCTTCCGGGGTGGAGAAAAGTATGATAGGAGGGTGATACATGACCATTAATTGTTTCAGGAATACCCAAATAAGTTTTAGAAAAAGAGATTGAAATCTTTAACAAAGCCCACAAGGCCGTACAATGTGATTTCTACGTGTTTCATGAGCCTGGTGGACTGTGCCCTCACTTTCTCTTGTCCAGCCATGCTGGCCTTTTCTTCTTCAGATTCACTACTCCCTTCTCTGCCTCAGAACCCCAGCGGCGGATATTCTTTAACTGGTAACTCTTACTTGTTGTTAAATGAACTCTCTCATTAGACCTCAGGATGTCCATGTGATGTGCTCTCTTGACACGTTCTACCTCGCTTCATGAGTCATAGCCAGAGTTAAATGCTGATTTATATGTCATAAATATTAATAGATGTCTGCCCTGCAGACAGGAAAGTCCATGAGAGTAGAGGCTGCCATATCCTCAGTATCTAAAAGTGATTTGCACACAGCTGGGGCTCAGTAAGTATAGGTTAAGTGTACACACTCCATCTTCCTGCTCCGGTTTTGTTGCAACTCTATCTGAATACCTGCTCCCATGACTGTTGCAGCAAAGGAAGATAGATTAGAGACTTGGCCACCGGTTCCTAAATGCTTCTGCGAGGGAATGACGTGCATCACCTCCATGAATACTTCGTTGGCCAAAGCAAGTCACAAGGCCACCTAGCTTCAAAAGGGCAATCCAGGAAGGGAAGGAGAACTATGAATACTGGTCTGCTGCAGCCCCCTACCCTAGAAGCTGACTTAAACATTAAGGTTAGAAGGGGGAAAGTGTTGATTATTCTATAACTCGTGACTTGAGTCTTACTTCCTAAAGCAAGCACATTGTATTCTTTGTTCTGAGGCATATTTTCCCCATTTCACTTTCATTGTCATGTTCTCTACTGGCTAATGTGCATTCTTATCTAGGCAGTCCTAAGCTCAGGGCTTTACCAGAAATGTCCCTGTGAAAATGAACTTTAGGCCAATAGCAGAATGTGCTTACCCAAGCTGGCTCATCGTCTATTCATTGCCTCAATGAGGACAAGCACATTTAGTCCCTTTGTTACATATGACCCCTGGCTGTGCTGCTGTTCTCATTCATTTGCCTTGAAATTAGCTGCTCTTGGAGCTTGGCAGCATGGGGCCAGCATCCACAATCAACCACGTATGGACTGACCATCTGTTACCCAGAGTTCCTTTACCAGGTGTCGATAGGTGCAGAGAAACACAGTTCATGACTCTTGTCCTCAAGGAGCTAACCCTCCAACTGAGGAAACGAGATGTAAATCCCCCCAATACTACCTAAATTTATGGCCGTGTATGTTTAAATACAGAATGGGTTTTCGGGCAATGAAAGAATTTCAGAGGCAGGAGAAAGAGGGGGGAAAGGGAGGAAGAAGATCAGCCACAGTTGTGGAGGAGAGAGCCCCCGCCGTCAACGGGTGTGGAGGGCATGTTGCTGAAGCGGCGGGGAGAAATCCTGAAAGCAGGGCCAGTGGTGGCCTCCCCTTGGTCCAGTTGTCTCTCGGTTCTGACTTTGAGTGTTCCCAGGTCATGACTGCACCTGGGATTCCAGAAATTCTACATCTTCTGGAAGTCCAGCATTTGGATTAACATGAGAATGCTACTCCACATCAGAGATCTTTGTGTCCCGACTGACATCCTCCGAGCCCACAGCTTGCTGCAGGCATTGCTGGGACAGCTGGGTGTGTGCAGGCCTCACAGGACAGCGCTGCCTTGGCTGAACCCAGGAGCTCTGCTTCTAGGCCCTGGAGCTTCTCTGCCGCCACCTTGAGGGAGGCTGAAGGGAGCTGCCCAGAGTTCTACTGCAGGTGCAAGCCTGGAAGTGCCAGGAAGTTCACACCCGCCTTGGACAAACCTTGGCCAAGGGGAACTTGGGGGCCGTGCAGCAGGTACACGCTCCCCTCTTCTGTCCCTTGAGCTGACAACTGTGAAGGCATTTTACACATTTTCTCAGGAGTTCCCCAGAGGGGAGTAAAGTGTGAAGAGTAACCTCCTGTTTAACACACACTGTACTGACTTTTCTTCCTTCTGTTTCACAATTCCAGGTCCCCCAATAAGCAAATCCTATGCCCAAGTTAGGACACCCCCCCCAAAGAAAACTGCTTAAAGTTCTTTACTTCTTTAGTAAAGCATTTACCCCTTTGTTTCAGAGTTATTAATTAAAAAATTAAAATTAGAAAAGGCTAATTCTTTGCTCTTATACTTTAATAAACTATTCTGGAGAGCTTTTCATGTTAGGACAAAAATATCTATCTGATTTTTAAAATAGTATTCACTCTATGGAATATCATAATTTATATAATCAGTTCTCTATTCACTCTTCTGATAAATACTTTGATGGACAGCTTTATCTGTGTATATGTCCTCTTTTCCCAAACTGCCCTTTATCTTTATTTTAATATCATTTCTCCTGACCAAAATATTGGGAGAAATATCCTGGCCTGTGCTTTATTAGGATAGGTCAGGATTGATGGGTTTCAGGCAGCAAAGCCGAGCTGGTAGGGATTTTTCCAGGCCATACAGATGTGCCTTTAAACTTGTGAGAGTTTAGCCAACTGAGAAGTGAGAAGAAAACAGTCCACAGAAGAGACCAACCTCACTTCTAATACAAGTTGCAAGTTCAGGGGTTCCCAAGACCACTCTTAGGTTTGATAATTTGCTGGAGGAGTTCACAGAACTCACTGAAAGCTGCTATGGTTATGCTTTAATACAGCTAAACACTACAGATTAGAATCAGGCAAGGGAAGACGTACACAGGACAGAGTCCAAGAGAGTACGAAATGCTGTTTCTGTTTCCTCTTCCCATGGAGTCATGACACTGTCACTTTCTTGACATCGATGTGTGGCAATACGCATTGAATATCATCAACCAAGAAAGTTTACCCCAGCCTCGGTGTCCAGTCTTTATCCAGTGGGTAACCTCGTTCCAGCCCCTCAAGAGGTCCACTGATACCACCTCAAAACACCCACCCTACCTCATTTTGTGATTAATTGTCTGACCCCCAGGCTAACAAAGACTCTCCTGTCAAGAAGCTGAGGACAGTGTAGGTGGGTTCCCTTCTCTCCACACCCTCTCCAGCATTTATTGTTTGTGGATTTTTTGTAACAGCCATTCTGACTGGTGCGAGGTGATATCTCATTATAGTTTTGATTTGCATTTCTCTAATAGCGATATTGAACATCTTTTCATGTGCCTCTTGGCCATCTGTATGCCTTCTTTCGAACCCTCCTACAGTGTTGGTGGGAATGTAAATTGGTGCAACCACTATGGAAAACAGTATGGAGGTTCCTTAAGAAACTCAAAATAGAGCTACCATATGATCCTACAATCCCACTCCTGGGCAAGTATCTGGAGAAAAACATGGTCTAAAAGGATACAGGCACCCCAATGTTCATTGGAGCACTGTTTACTATAGCCAAGAAATGGAAGCAACCTAAATTTCCATCGACAGAGGAATGGATAAAGAAGATGTGGGGTGTGTGTGTGTGTGTGTGTGTGTGTGTGTGTGTGTGTGTGTGTGTATATATATATATATATATACACAATGGAATATTACTCAGCCATTCAAAAGAATAAAATAATGCCATTTGCAGCAACATGGATGGACCTAGAGATTGTCATACTGAGTGAAGTAAGTCAGACAGAGAAATATCGTATGATCATGATTATATGCGGAATCTACAAAAAAAATGATACAAATGAACTTATTTACAAAACAGAAGCAGCCTCAGAGACTGAGAATGAACTTACGGTTACCAGGGGGGATGGGGGGGATAGTCAGGGAGTTTGGGATTGACAGGTATTCACTGCTATATTTAAAATGGATAACTAACAAGGACCTACTGTATAGCACAGGGAACTCTGCTCAATATTATGTAACAACCTAAATGAGAAAAGAATTTGAAAAAGAATAGTTACATATGTATGTATAACTGAATCACTTGGCTGTACACCCGAAACCAATACAACATTGTTAATCAACTATATTCCAATATAAAATAAAAAATTAAAAAAAAAAAAACAGCAACTGAGGACAAAGGCCAGACCTCTTTTTGCAGTAAAAGATAGACTCTATACTACACAACACCAAAACAGAATTGACTCCATTAGATTTTTCTAGGGAAATATCCAATTAAAAATGTCTAATTTTTTTTCCCAAGAAAGTTATTTAATCAAGCAAAATGGGAATGACCATCAGTTTGCTCAATAGCAAAAAGTGTCCTTGACAGCAGTCAGCTCAACATGTCGCAAAGAAGCCCTGGTCCCAACCTCACACCCTGCCTGAACATGGCAAACAGCAAGCTGCACTGGTCACATATTTTCCCCTTGGGCTAGGATCTCTGTTTATTCTAAGGGAAATAAAATCCTTATGTTTCTGAATCATTTACACTTAACTCATTAAAAAATTTCACAATGGAAATTCTTTGGTTCTCTCCTTCTTTAAATCTTGGGGAGTGGGGTTGTGGGAAACAAAGAAGTTTTATACTAGCAGGTATTTCAAACATTCAACATACCGCAAACTTAGTTTCAGGCCAGGAAATCATGAAGAATAGTGCTGGTGTTAGTGATACCACATGACTCTATTCTTCTAGAACTTGAGTGCTCAAATCACACCAGATCCACAAAGGCTTCTCCCAGACAGGAGTTTTCTTAGTCCCTTTGGGCTGCTTTAACAGACTGTGTGGCTTATAAACACAAATTTATTTCTCACAGTTCTAGAGGCTGGGAAGTCCAAGATCAAGGTACCAGCAGATTCAGTGCCTGGTGAGGACCTGCTTCCTGGTTCATAGACAGCCATCTTGATCTGTGTTGGTACATGGCAAAAGGGGCTAGGGAGCTCTCTGGGGTCTCTCTTAGGACACGAATCTTATTCATGAGAGTTCCACCCTCACGACCTAATGACCTCCCAAAGTTCCTACCTCCAAACACCATGACATTGGAGATTAGGTTCAACACATGAATTCTGGGAGGACACAAACATGCAATCTATAGCAGAAGGGATCTCTCAGCCTTTTGACTGTTTTGCCACACCTCTGCTCTGATCTAATATGATAATAATAATGCAATATTATAATAATAATACAATGCTGCATCTCTGTTCTGATCTAATATTACCTTGAGTGCTTATCTCTACAACCAAAGTGTTATCTCTACTCCAGAGTAGGAGGACACCTCATACCTGTGCATACACTGCACATTGCCCAGCACAGCACCCTTTGATGATACTGATGACAGAGCACATAGTGGGGTTCAATAAACATTTGTTGACAATAAAACAATTTATATTTTTGCAGGTTCTTTTGCATATATTTATTTATTCTAAATTTAAAAAACAAGCTCCTTTACCCTCCTGTCCTCATTCTTTAGTTACAAAGTACTATACCACGAGTTTCAGTAAAGCCCTCAAGAATAGTGTTCTATGCCTATTTATCACATAGCTTCTGCACTACGCTGAAAAAGATGAAAGTAAACATGATCGAATGCAAAAAGAAGCAATCTGAGTGTAGGAAAGGAGGGATTTTGCCATTGGAATTTTACTATGGTTTTTAATTTTTTTTTTTCTTGCTGAGAAAGTAAGCAACTAACCTCAAGAACCACTGCACAACAAAAACCTACTGACTTTTTTGTTCCTTAAACAGGCTTTATGTAACTTATACATTAAATGAAGTTAGACCTTTCCTGGAGGTGCAATTACCACTAGTTCTCAAATTCTGTGGTGAGGAACAGTATCATTAACACACAATACCGGGTTTCTGCACATCACATTAAATTAACCCACTGGTTCAGGCATGACTGACTGGAAGACCATGTTCTGCCCTAAAAGAGCCCTTAATGACTAACTATTGTTGTCTACGAAAACAGTGAAACTCTGTGCCATTCAAGAAAAATATGGTCAGGGGACCGTTCCTTTGATGGCTTATGCAACTCCAGGTGTTTCATTTAGTGGGCCAGTTTTCAGAGTAATTTGGCCATAATAAAGATTTTTTAAAATCCAGTTTTAGATACATCTTTAAGGCTCTGAGGACAAACATTAATCAGATACATAAGCATTCCTTGTAATTTTTGGCCTCATATCCACTTTCCCCTATATTACTGAGGCTCCAGCTGTTTTATCTGGTAAATGTTTTGTAAAACTGGGAAGGTTGTTGACCCTCTTTCAATGGTAACTCTTGTAAAACAGGATAGAGTGTCAGCTGGATGCTGTGACAAGGGTGGTCCTAATGACATGGGCTCAAGGTCTCTCCCAGAGAAGAGCTTTGGGGCTGGTAAAAACCCTCTCACTGGGCTTCCCTGGTAGCACAGTGGTTAAGAATCTGCCTGCCAGTGCAGGGGACATGGGTTTGAGCCCTGATCCGGGAAGATCCCACATGCAGTGGGGCAACTAAGCCTGTGTGCCACAACTACTGAGCCCATGCGCCTACAGCACATGCTCTGCAACAAGAGAAGCCACTGCAATAAGAAGCCCACTCGCCGCAACTATAGAAAGACAGCACGCAGCAACGAAGACCCAACACAGACAAAAATAAATAAATTTTTTAAAAAATGAACCCTCTCACTGAGGTCCTTAGAGTGAAAACAGTTCTCACTTTAACAATGCTAAGATGTTATTTGCCTTGTTCACTCCTATGCTCTCATGACTGTACATGACATGTGGAGTTTTCCAGAGGCTATATGATATGTGGTGTCACAATAGATTGAATGAAGAAGGAAGAGAATCCAGCTGTCTTTTTCTAAGCCAGACATTACAGAGATTGGCAAAAATGCAAAACAGTGCCATTTTTCTCACTAATTTTTTTTGAAAATATCTTTTTTATAAAAATATTTTACTTATATTAACATGCAATGGGTTCATTGTTATTTTTAAATGAATTGATAAATGTTTTTGAAATTCTGCTTTAATTTCTAACACAGTAAATATTGACATACATTCCATTTGAACAAAAGTTTTTTAAGGCACCCAAAACATTTTAAGAGCAAAATTGATCCTGAGGCCAAAAAAGTTTGAGAATCACTGGTGTAAGGGAAACAGCTTTGAATAGAGATATCCCTGCCACTTACTAGCCACCTCTCCACACATCCCACCTCGAAGAGCACGCACACACACACACACACACGCACACACACACACACACATCCCAATCAAGCTCTTTCCCATCGCCTACTGAAGGAAAAAAAAAACAGTTTAATTCAATAAGTAAATATTAAGTGACTCAACAAAGCAATTAAAAGAAAAAAATTCCCCAACTGAGTAATGAAGGTAGAGGAAAACAGAATATGTCATCCCCAAATACCCGTCTTTGACATAAATTTATTTTGAGCTGAAGGCAATTAAGAAGCAAACAGAGGAAAAACTGTCTGTACTGTCCACTTTTTCTGCCTAAAGGCAGGATATAAATTCTCCTTTACTAGAGATGATGCTGAACTCATAATTATGAGCCCAGAGAAAACCCAAGGAAGCTGCAAACAAACCTTACTCCCTTATTTTCCTCCTATATGTTTACCTTCCCACAGCTTGCCACCTTTGGAAACCTAAAACTGCTTTCCTTTGTCTTGTCATTTCTCTACAAATTTATTGCTTTTTGTTGAAAATGCTATGAAAGTAGGAGTTCTAAGCCACCTTTTCTAGTTACTCTTCTCTTTCCCCAAGTTTTTCCCATGCATATGTGAGATGTTAACAAACTTGTTTGTTTTTCTGCTATTAATCTGTCTTTGTAGAGACCCAGCTGAGACCATAGAAGGGTAGAAGGAAAGATTTTTCCTCTCCTACGAACATACTCAGTTTGGGTATGGGAGCAAGGAAGGGAAAGCGTGAAATAGAACTAAATGCAAGTGACTTGGGGGTTATTTGGTATTATGCTATTTTTGTATGCATACTCAAATGAACTGTATTTGGATATTCAAAAGCTTTTAGTTTTTCTATTAGCTTATTATGGGTGCTCTAACCCTTTTGTTTTGAATACATACTATTTTATTTTCTTTTTCCTTCCCCAATTTTACTGAGGTATATTTTATCACCATAAACTGCACATATTTAGAGTACATAATTTGATGGGTTTTGACCCATGTACATACCTGTGAAACTATCATCACAAGTTAATAAACATATTCATCATCCCCCCAGTCTCCTTTTATAATTCACCCCCACTCCTCCACTCATCAAACAGTAATCTGCTTTCTGTTTAGTATAGATTAGTTTGCATTTTCTAGCATTTTATATAAATGAACTCACTGCAGTATATACTCTTTTGCAACATTATTTTGAGACTTAATCACGTTGCATTTATCATTAGTTTGTCCATTTTTATTGCTGAGTAGTATTCTACTGTATAGATTCACCAAAACCTGTTTATTCTACTCACTCATTGATGGACTGGGTTGTTTGCAGGTTTTGGCAATTGAAAACAAAGCTGCTATGTCCACTTGCGTACAAGTCCTTGTGTTACCAACCCTCCCCAGTCAAGCCCCAACAATGGCCCTCCTGCCCAGTATTGCCAGTGCCAGTAGAAGGAGACCGAGTTCGGTTTAGAAGCAAAGGGAAACTTTATTGTTTGATTAGAGAACGGAGAGAGGTAAGCTCGACCCTGCAGCACTCACTGGCCGCAACAGGCCGGCAGGTCCTGGGCGTGGCTGCTTTATAGGGATCTCGTGGAGGGCGCGGGGCGGGGTTGGGGGGCGGAGTTCTCACTGAGCAGGCGCACATGTGCTGCTCGTGGCATTCACTCGTATCAGCGCCAGGTGCAGCCCCTCTGCACACAGCCCACCACCGCCATCTTGGATTAAGGTGTGTGCGCAGCGTCTCTGCACACGGCTGGGGCTGAGGTGCTGGTTGCTGCCGTTTTGCAATGGGAACTCTGCTGAAGTGCTGGGTGCGAGGTGTCTGCTCGCGGCTCCCTATGAACAAGTGGAACTAGACTAAACACAAAGGAAAGGAAAAAGGTGAGTCTTTATCTTATTACCCAGATTCTGTTTTTATTTCCTGGGAATTGTTAATGGGCTTTGGCAGTGACAAATCCCTCCTCTGTCTTATGTCCTGCTCCTCATTTTTGAGGGACGCTTGTCTATCTTCTGTAATCCTTTTTATTACTGGAGTCTGGGAGGTTACTGTGTATCCTGCCAGCCTTTTTCCCTCCCTCATAAAACTACTTCTGTCCATGAACCATTCCTCTTTAGGGTTTGGGGAGGCTCGCTTCCTAGGTTGGGGGAACTGGCATAGACTGTATCTATTGTTTCTACACAATCACGTTCTAAGGACCCTGTTTCTGTAGGTAGTAAAGTGGCAGGATTTAGTGTGTGACAGGTTTTTATAGTAACCACTGGGTTGTCTAATGGCTCTATGAATGCCTGTTCTTGGGCCTTCCCTGTTACCCCCATAATTTTACAACTCGTTTTAAAACTAATTTTATTATATTTTATTAATTTTGAGGGAAAATAACTGTTGGCCTAGAATTCTACATCCAGATGAACAATTTTTTAAAAGTATAGTTGATTTACAATGTTTCAGGTGTACAGAAAAGTTATTCAGTTATGCATATGTGTACGTATTCTCATTCAGATTCTTTTCCATTATAGGTTATTACAAGATATTGAATATAGTATATACTCAAGTATATATAGTATATACAAGGCCATATAGTAGGTCCTTGTTTTTTGTCTGTTTTATATATAGTAGTGTGTATATATTAATCCCAAAGCCCTAATTTATCCTTCCCCTTTGGTAGTGAGTCAGTGAGTTTGTTTTCTGTCAGTGAGTCTGTTTTCTGTCAGTGAGTCTATTTCTGTTTTGTAAATAAGTTCATTTGTATCATTTTTTAAGATTCCATATATAAGTGATATCGTATGATTTTGGCTATCTCTGTTTGACTTATTTCACTTAGAAGTTTACAACTCTTGCAATCGAATTTGCCTGGTCTGGTCTTCAGAACCAAGTAAGTGACACTGGTGTCGACTAAGAATTTGACAGGCTTTCCCCTTATGTCCAATGTTAGCCAGGGCACCTCGGGGGCCAGATGGAGCACCAGCTTAGGAGCCCCATGGCCCTATCATTCTTCATCTGTTTGGACTATCTGCTTTCAAGGGTAGTGGCCAGGATCTGCCATTTCTATCTCCCTTTGGGAGTGGCAAGGGCATTCTCCTTCCAGTGTCCCTCTTGTTTACACGTGGCACACGGGCACTGATGGAGTCCTAGTTTCCTTGGCTTGTTATCCCTCGGTGGGGACTTGGGGTCACTCAGTGGAGTCTGGGCAGTTAGTCCAGATTCCCGTGTGACCAGTTGACATTGAAGGGCAACAGCCAGGATGTGGGCTTGCCTCCACACCTTTTTATCTTCTGACTTTTCTTCCTCTGTATCTCAGTTATTAAACACCTGGTAGTCAACCTCAACCAGGCAAGGGGTAGAGGTATCTGGTTCTATTTCCAGTTTCTGAAGTTTGCACCTGATGTCGGGGCATTTTGGGAAATGAAACACGACCTCAGGACTGCATTCCCTTCCAGTGACCCAGGGTCAGTTGCAGTATATGTTCAAAGGCATTCCCTGAGGCTGTCTAGGAGTGCCAGAGGGTTTTCCGTTGACTCTTGATTGATTTTCCTTTGTCTTACTCTAATTGACAGGTGTCTTTCCTGCTGTTTGGATTCCCTTTAGGATCATATTTGGTTAGCCTTTGCCTTCTACCCCCTTATCCATTGTCTCAGTGGTCCCAGTTGCGTTTATTATCTGGGACCCCTTGACTTCCTGGTCTGAAAATAACATGACCTACATTGTTTCTATTCTCTGCCTGCTTCCTCTCAGGCTTTTAAAAAGACCATGGCCTTTTCTTCCCCCATTAGGAGTACATTGAGGAGGCTCTAGATGTCAGCCCATGTGGGTCATGGGTCTAAAAGATTCCACTAATCAAATTCAGGAACCCCTCTGGATCTTCCCTCAGCCCCTTACTATGCCTTTTTTTCCAACTACCATCGGGGTGTTGGAGTGATTTGTTGGCACGCAAATGCCACAAGATTTGACCCAAATAAGATTTCCAGTTTGGGAAATTTGGAACCAGCACCAAACTGTTACTGGATTCCTCAAGAGACCCAAATAGGAGTGAGCTCTGATTGGGGGTTCCCCTTGACTTTCAGTCGGTGCTTGAAGACGGGACTGCCTCCAGGCCAGAGCAGCTTAGCTGAGGCGGGTGTCTTCCTGCCAAGTGAGAGCTAAACGCATGAGGGATTCCCCCCGCTCCCAGGGTACTCACCAGATCACGAGGGTTGATACCAGGAGGAGTGTCCGTGGAGCCTCAGTTGATAAAGAATCACCCAAGGCTTGCCTCACAAGCAGAAGGGGGAAGGAGCTTGGAATATTAGAAGGAAAAGAGATCAGGGAGAGGTCAGACGGTGGGTGTTTCCTGTTCTTGCCAGCAGCTCACAGGGCTTCCTGATAATGGGGCTCCTGGTCTTGCGAGCAGCTCATGGGGCTTCCCAGCCCGTTTCAGGGAGATTATCACTGACCAGAAGCGGTCAAGTCACCGGTCTTGTACCTATAGGGCCCCTTCATACTCAGGCGTCCCTGGGGCCTTTTCCTGAACTCAAATCCTGTGCCCTCATTCCGTTTTGTCAGGCAGTCTTTATTACCTGGGCCTTTTCCCCATCTAGCCTCTTGACTCACGCGGCAGGCCACTTTCCTTTACCAGACTGTGATGATGGAGGATGCACTGTTGACCCCTGGAGGTTGGCAAGGAGGGCAAGAAGCCCTGTTGCAGCTGCTACTGCCTTGTACAGGGGTCACGAGGCCAGCACTGCTGGCGAGACAGTGAGCAAGACTGCCTGGCTCCGTCTTGTCTGGTAACGTGGGAAGCCAGCCAGAGGCAGTGGGCAGACACGTGTGAGTTTCAGTCTCCAATCCCCAACACTGCCACAGTATGATCCCCTCAAGGAGGTGCAGTCCAGATGACTCTGGGGGCCACGCTGTGTGCTTACCGCACCTGGGTATTGGGTTGCTGGGCAGAGTTGCTGTGAATTTGGCCAAAGGCTGCCGCCGTTCTACCCCATCAGAGTGAACTCAGAGATCAGAGTCAGTCATCCTTATGCAAACCTCCCAAAACCTCTGCCATCCTCCCTCTGGAGCTGGGGTGAGCCTGGAGCCTGGTGGATAGGTGCGGCTGAAAAGGCCACAGTCCATCCTTCGCGGTCGCCAGAATTTGTGTACTGGTGTACTTGATGCCAGTAAAATGAGACTGAGTTTGGTTCAGAAGCAAAGGAAAGCTTTATTCTTTGATCAAAGAACGGAGAGGTGTGAGCTCAAGCTCTAAAGTACATGTTCTCTCTGAAAGGCCTTGGCTGGGTTGCTTTATGGGGTTCTCATGAGCAGAGGGAGGGCTGGAGTGCTTGCAGGTCGGGCGAAGTTCTGTGGCTCACGGCACTTCACACTGAAGTGCCAGAGGCTACATGTCTGCACACGGTCCACAGTCACTGTCTTGAATTGAGGTGTCGTGTGCAGCACTTCTGTACACAGCTTGCCAAGTTGGGGTGTCAGGAGCCGCAGTTCTGTGCTGGGAACCCTTATCCGATGTGTGAGGCACAAGGCCGCTACACACGGCCCCCTAAAAGCAAGTGAAACTAGACTAAGCACAAAAGAAGAGGTTAGATCTTGTCTCGTAGATACCATCTTATTTTTCCCCAGGGACCCATTGGGCTTTGCCAGTAACAAATATATATTTTTATTTCTCTCAAGTGAATACTTGGCAGTGCGGTGGTTGACTCATATGACAGATGTGTGTTTAACTTCATAAGAAATTGCCAAACTGCCAAACTGTTTTCCAAAATGATCACACCGTTTCACCTACTTATCAGCAGTGTGTGAGAGAGTTCCACTTGTTCCTACATCCTTGCCAACACTGTATGGTCAGTCTTTTAAATTTTAGGGAATTCCCTGGCAGTCTAGTGGTTAGGATTCCGAGCTTCCACTGCAGGGGGCCCGGGTTTGACCCCTGGTCCAGGAACTAAGATCCTGCAAGCTGCAAGGCGCGGCAAATAAATAAAATTTGGCCAATTGAAGGTGCATAGTGATAACCTGTTACTTTTCCTCTATCTCCTGATGCCCTATAACACCACTATTTTCCTAATTTTCTAAATATTATTCATCATTCAAGGCCAAGCACAATATAATATGTCCTTCAATGAAACATTAAGCAATCATAAATAAGAGTCCTCTGTTTATGCTGATAAGGAACAAACTCCAAGACATATTATGTGAAAATAGTAACGTCTAACATATTACAGTGCTTTCTACATGCTAGGCAGTGTTCTGAGCATTTAATATACCTTACCTTATTTAATCCTTAACAACCTTAAGAGGCAGATACTCATACTTTACTTCATTTTAGAGATCGGTGAACTGTCTCAGTGACTTTTGCCCAAGATCACACTGGTAAAAAGTGACAGAGCCAAGACTGGAACACAGGCTCCAGAATCTCAGCTTTTTTTTTTCCTTCCAGTTTATTAAGATACAGTTGGCATACAGCACTGTATAAGTTTCAGGCGTACAGCATGATCATTTGACTTAGGTCCATCATGAAATGATCACCACAGTATATTCAGTGAACATCCATCATCTCATAAGGATACAAAAGAAAAGAAAAAGAAAAAAAATGTTTTTCCCTTGTGATGAGAACTCTTAGGATATACTCTCTGAACAACTTTCATATATAACATGCAGCGGTGTCAATTACATTAATCATGTTGTACATTACATCCCTAGGACTTATTTATCTTATACCTGGAAGTTTGCACCTTTTGACAACCTTCCTCCAATTCCTCCTCCCCCGGTCTCCCACCTCTGGTAACCACAAATCTAATCTCTTTTTCTGTGAGTGAGTTTGTTTGTTTCTTGAAGAATAATTGACCTACAACACTATGTTAGTTCCTGGTGCACAACATAGTGATTCAGTATTTCTGTACATTATAAAATGATCACCACAATAAATCTAGTCACCATCTGTCACCATACAAAGATATTACATGATTATTGACTCTGTTCCCCAGGCTGTGCATTTCATCCCCATGACATTTATTTTGTAACTGGAAGTTTGTACCTCTTAATCTCCCTCATCTATTGCTCTCAGCCCCCGACCCAGAGCCTCAGCTTTTGATAGCTTGCTACACCATACTACCTCTGTGTTTCAAGGCACAGACTAGCTACAATTTGTAACTCCAAAGGGAGAGAAAATATCTACTCACATTTATTTATATATGCATGAGATATCTCTGAAAAAATATACAAAAAAGCAGTAATGTCAATTGCCTTTGAGGAGGAAACTTGGAGTTGAAGGATAGGGGAGAGAGGAAGATCTTTGAAACTTTGAATTTGGAATTTTGGATATTTTTACTCAAAATAGAAAATAAAATTTAAGTAATTAAAAAAAACCCCCACAAGTCCAACTTTTTTCCAGAATGTCTCCCAGATACTCAATTCCAGATCCATGTTGTATAACAAATGACATTTTTCACGTACTCACCTTTCTTTCCCAGGTTATAAACACTTTGAATGAAATACCACCTTCATACTTATAAGTCTTGGAGTTCCCTGCAGTACTCAGCACAGTACTGGGCATTAGCAAATGCTTAATAAAAACTTGTTTATTAACTGGTAAACCCATTCCCAAGAAACTGAAATCCTGACACGAATCCAGCTTTATGTAGCAAGTTGTCTTCTGTGACGAAAACACGTGGGACTGGGTCAGCTGAGGAGAGGATCAGGCACATGCTGATCAGCAAAAAGAGAAGCAACAAAAAACCTTTTTTAAAAAAAATTTGATATTTTATATTTGAAAAATAAATTGAAGTGGTCATCATGGGAAATACAAATGCTTTGCTGGATTCCGTACAAGTATTTTATAGTTTGAAATTGTTTTTACTTGTTTACATAATAGAGCACAGTTGTCTTTTCAACGTCTGTCTGCCCGCCCAGGGCCTCTAAGTACTTAATCCAGCTGGGAAATCACACAGAATAGATTTTTCCATGATGATGTAGTTTACTTGTCTCCTTTTTTTTTTTTTTTTTAAATTTAATTTATTTATTTATGGCTGTGTTGGCTCTTGGTTTCTGTGCGAGGGCTTTCTCTAGTTGTGGCAAGCGGGGGCCACTCCTCATCGCGATGCGCGGGCCTCTCACTATGGTGGCCTCTCTTGTTGCGGAGCACAAGCTCCAGACGCACAGGCTCAGTAATTGTGGCTCACGGGGCTAGCTGCTCCGCGGCATGTGGGATCTTCCCAGACCAGGGCTCGAACCCATGTCCCCTGCATTGGCAGGCAAATTCTCAACCACTGCGCCACCAGGGAAGCCCCTTGTCTCCTTTTTGAATAAATTAGTGATGGTGAGCATTTGTAGAAAAATCATTTAGAATCCCAAGGTATTTTATAAATGAGGCAGTAAGGGTGGTGGGTTATCATCACATAATTGAAGAGCTAGCCAGCCCTCCTGAAGGTGAAGGTGATTGTGACGAAATAAAAAGCTCAGGCCTTTTGTTTCCAACTTTGAGAACTGAACTTTTGGGATAAATCTCTAGTATAGATGCTAAAATTGGTCAAATTTTATTTTTCAGTAAGAGTGGTTGGCATTACAAAAACAGGGCTTAAGTGTTTGTACAGAAAAAAGTCCATTTCCCATCTCTTGAAGAGATTGTCACAAAAAATTTGCATATTCTCTCTGCCTGGTCCCTTCAGTCAGTAGGAAAACTGATTCACCCAAAATGTTAGCAGTACTATATTCTGCTTCCTAGGCATATTTATATTCTTCTAGGGTTAGCAACCCTTAACTCATAGAAATGAGTAACTTAGAGTAAAATTTCAGGTGATGAACCATTTAGAAGTTTCTGCTTCTTCTTAAAGATGATCTTACTCTCTCAGGTCCTTTCAGCTCTTAACTTTCGTTGCTACAATTGCAAATTATGAGTAAAATTCCATGTTCAAATTTAGAAACTGTCAAAGGAGAAATTTTTATTTTATCCAGGTTTGCTTTTAAACTTTTACAAAAGAGAGGCAGAGAATGTGGGCACCATTTCAAAAGCCAGATGCTGTTCTGACTTTTTTAAATTGTTTTGGAGAACAAAAGATTGTTTTTGTAAATATCAGAGTTGATTTTATATTCAGACACCTTGAAGAGATAACAACAGGCTCCTTGCATAAACCACCTTTACTTCCAACACCAGCCTTACTTATTAATGTTTTACAATTTCTAAACATGTTTCAGAGTTATTGACAAGCATGAAGGTTTGCAATTTAGTTGAATATCAAAACAATTTGGCAGTAAGATAGTCCTCATAAACTGAATATCATAAAAGCACAACTGAGGAAATCTGTTACTCATGATGGAACAAAATCTTTACTTGAGTCGTTGAGAGTTCGTCTCAAGCAGATTACTTTAAAAAGTCCTCTGTTTAGCAGCCTGAGTCATAAATATTTGTTTATCCTTTGGCTTTGTTTATCAGCATAGGAAGGCAATGAAAAAGTACTTTTCAGTAATTTGCTTTATCAATTCTTTTTAATCAGCTGATTCCTTTCTCAAAGGAAGTCATACTTTCTAACTTAAAATTTTTCCTTCTCGGAGAGATAAATATGATTCTGTTTCCATATCTATGAAGCCAGCCTGTGCGTCTCCTCTTCTGGACATTTACCCAACTCAGGCCTGCTCACCAGATTGTTGGACATTGAAAGAGCCTGGTGGGGTGCCAGGACACTTTAGGAATCTCAGCTGTGCTTAAGGCCAAACTCTTGGCAGGAAACTGGGCTGAGCTTTCCAGGCCCCAGTATTGGAGGCCAGCAGCCTGGTCTCTTTTATGATGGCTGGCTTTCACCAGACAACGGTGGAGCTCTCTGCCATTGCCAAGATATTGGCTAAGAGAGCCATATCCAGTGATCTCCTAGGTGGCCATCATTTTTAAAACATTATTTATTTCAGCTTTATCTCATCCTTTAAAATTTCTATTTGGGGTGTTATTATGCACATAATATATTAAATAATAGTACATATGTATAATTATAAATAAACATACAGTGGTGATTCACACTTGAAAATATTTTCTAATGGGAGTTAACAATAAAAAAGTTTGGACACCACTGCTCTATGAGTGAAAGTTCTGGAAAGAGTGTCTATGCCCTTTTCCCAAAAGTAGTTAAAAATCTTATGTGCAAGACTCAAGCACCAACTTGAAACAGCACCAACTGGCCAAAGATGGAACAATTTGAGCATTAAATAAATTTATTATAAAAGTCATAATGACATTTTAAAAATAATCTCATTGGTCACCTTTGGAGAATATTAGTGAACCAACTAAATATTTGGAAAAGAATAAAGCTTGAACCTGCCTTTCCTGTATGAGCTGTATCCTTACACTCAAGGAATAGTAGACTTAAAGTATCATCATATGGCAGACCTCAAATGAAATAAGATCTAGGCTCTGACTATCAGTAGCACTAACATCACAAGAAGAGAGAGAACTGAACATGATGTGCCTCCTGGTAGGAGATCCAACACCATCTTTGATGAAATATCGAATCTGAATCAGATCAAGCATCTAAATCTCATAACAAGGTTTCAGGAAATACAGAGGCCTGTGAAACATATTAACACCACAGGAATGCAATAAGCAAAACCAGACTGTGGGAGACTCGACAGAGATAACCTGTTTTCTTAAACAAATATATTTCGAAGAAAAAGAAGGGAGAGGAGAACCTACAGCTTAATAGAAACTCAAGGCACATAAACTAAATGCAACAAGTAGACATTTTTTGGAGTCTCATTCAAACAAATCAACTTTTCAAAAAGTGATGAGAGGGACTTCCCTGGTGGCACAGTGATTAAGAATCTGCCTGCCAGTGCAGGGGACACAGGTTTGATCCCAGGTCCGGGAAGATCCCACATGCCTCAGAGCAACTAAGCCCCTGTGCCACAACTACTGAGCCCGAGTACCATAACTACTGAAGCCCACGTGCCTAGAGGCTGTGCTTCACAACAAGAGAAGCCACCGCAATGAGCAGCCCGCGCACTGCAACGAAGAATAGCCCCCGCTCACCACAACTAGAGAAAGCCCGCGTGCAACAACGAAGACCCAATGCAGCCAAAATAAATAATTAAATAAAATAAAAACAAAAACACTTAAAAAGTGATGAGACCGTGAGGGAAACTTAACACTGACTGGGCAATAGATGCCACTTAGACTTATTATAGGTGTGGTAATGGGGTCACTGTAATTTTTGGAAGGTTTTTCTCTTTTAGAGAAATATTTGTGGATGGAATCATATCATACCTGGCATTTACTTCAGTATAAACCAGTGTGGGGAAGGAGAAGTGGACGGCATCACTGAAACAAGAGTAGGCACGAGTTTGTAATTGTTGTAGCGACATAATTGGTATACTCAGGATCATCCTTCTAGTCTGTCTCCTTTAGTGTATGTTTGAAATTATCCACAATAAAAAGATTTGTTTAGGGCTTATGTCCAACCACCATCCCCCTTTGTATTTCTAAACCGCATACCAAAGAAAATGTTCTTCAGAAACAAGAATTTCAAAGGCTCTAGTGGAATCCAACAAAATTACATGAAATGGACCAATCTGACCTCTAAGGAAAAGTCAAGAAAAAGAGGCCTTGATTATCTTGATTATTGTTCTATACAGGATTTCCACTCTAGAAAGGGAAATCCTGTAGTACTTAGTGCTCTCAGTTAAGTATTCTATACAGGAACCATAAAGTATTGTTGAAATAAATGAAACCTTGCTGTTCATCCAGATGTGCTGAGTCAGTACTCCTCTCCATCCCTATCTGACCTCTGGAGGCCTGGCCAGAGCAGCAATGTTGGAGACAGGCTTCAATGGATCCATTCATCAGAATATTTTAAAAAGGAGACAACTGAGTGTTTAACCCAATTTTATTTGTCATGTTTTTAAAATATTAATGGTTGCTGGGCATATAATAGTGCCTGTAAGTGTTCATTGAATGAATATTTGTGTATATAGTATTTTACAGGATTTACACTTATACTTCAGGGGAGAAGACATTCTAGTCATTCACCAAAACACGGCCTGGACCGAGAACACAATTTATGGGGCATAACCTCATCGTGATAGTGAGAACTGCTGTCCCTTTCATTCCTTGATATTAATGTTCCAGTACCTGGTGCTCTGAGGGCTTAACTGGATGCATTAGTTTCCTACAGCTGCCATAACAGATTCACAAACTGGGTGGCTTAAACAATAGAAATTTATTGTCTCAGTTCTGGAGGCTAAAAGTCCAAGATCAAGGTTTGGGCAGGCTTGGTTCCTTCCGAGGGCTGTGAGGAAGAATTGGTTCCATGTCTCTCCCCTAGCTTGCAGTGGTGTGCTGACAATCTTTACTGTACCTTGGCTGGTAGGAGCATCAGTCTGATTTCTGCCTTCATGTTCACATGCTGTTCTCCCTGTGTACATGTCAGTGTCCCAAATTCCCTTTTTATGAGGACACCAGTCATTGGATTAGGGCCCATCCTAATGACCTCCTTTTAACTTGATTACTAGGCCCTATCTCCAGGAAGGTCACATTCTTAGGTACTGGGGGTTAAGACTTCAACATATAAATTTCAGAGGAATGTAATTCAACCCATAACATGGGGTGACTCTTATTTTCCCAGGCTCCCTGTCCTTGGGGATGAAAACTCTTGAGTTTTCCAAGGAAGCCACTGGACTCCAAGGCCCCAAGCTTTCCTTCCTTTTCTTATTGGCTATAAGGCAGGCTTCCTGGTCTTGCTCCTGAAGCTTTCTCAACAGATGAAGCTGTGGTTCATGTTGCCTGTTCCAGCTCTTGGTGACCTGGGTTCGTGGCTACTACTTCCCTGTCACTGGAATATGATTCTCATCTCTCTCCTTTCACTGCAATAATCCTTAAAGCTATGGAAGAGTTTCTCCCCTGCCAGCAAACACAGTTTTTTTGGCCTAACTTCCAGTGGCCTGGTCTTATACTGGCTATTACATTCTTTAAGCCCTCCTTCAAAAGGTAGCCTACTTGTTTGAGGGACTTGGGATATATCTCCCAGATCTAGAGAAATGTGGGCAAGTAATAGCGCACCTCTCCTCTATTGTCCTTGAACTCTTCTCCGGGGATCAATTTTCCTTCCTTCATTCAAGACATGATACATCCTCTGCATTTCAGGGTACCACAGTCCCCCTAAATCAAAGGCAGCCTTCATCACATCTTTGTTTAAGACTCATCTTGATGTTCTAGGAGTTTGTAACTTCCCAAAATTCACTATCCCACTTCCCAAGACCCCGAGGGGGCCTCATGCAAACGGGAGTCCTAGTAACCAGCCAGGATACTCAAGATTTCCCATGGCCAATGTGCAAACCAGGTGTCCATTCAGCTCTCAATGTGTGAGAAACATCTTCACATAACCATCATTCCTGCTGTTCGGAATCTGTGCTCAGAGCAAACAAGCAAAGGAAAGCCTCACCCTTTCAGATATGTAGAGTTCTAGCTAGATTGGCTGCATTCTTAATCACAGTGCTTCCAAAACTAGAGCTAGAAAGATGACAGCTATGGACTCATGTTCCTTTAGCCGAAGAGTGCCAAGCATCATTAGCAGAGAACTTCAGGGAACTTATGCTCACCTTGTGTTTTCAAAGAGTAGACAGTTATGCTCCAGGTCACCACACAATAGTAATAATTGCGTACTGAGACCTCAATTGCAAGAAAAAAATGAGTAACCTGGGGAGACAGGACCAGGGGCTGGATAACCAGGAAAAGGCCCAGAAATTCCAATGACTCAGACCTGGGGGTGGAGATGCGGAGAGGAAGAGGGAGTTGTGCTCCAATCCACTCAACTCCCACCTAAGGCTGTGTGTGAAGGTGAGAAGCTTGTGAAGCCAGACAGACTTGGGTTCAAATCCCAGTTCTCTTACTAGCAGTGGGAGCCTAACTGTATCCTTGCCTCAGCATCCTCATGTATAAAATGAAAGTAATAATAGTACCTGCCTCACAGGTCTGTTGTGATGAATACATGAGATACTGTGTAAGAAGTACAAAGCATAGGGCTTAATACAGAGTAAGCACTCAATAAATGTTAGCTATCATCATCATTCTTGTATTAAGTCCGAGGTATTCTTGTGTCCTAAGGCTCTGTTCTGCTGAAGGAACATTGATAACCCTCTTGGCCCTAGCTGCCTGCATTTATGGACAAAGAATTTCCTCTCTCTAAACTCAGATTGGCACCTTGAGGTCAGTGTTATCCTGTGAAAAACATGCTGGCATGTTTCTCCCAAAGCCCAGGGCAGAACTGCCAAATTTCTTTGGCATTTTGTAAGATGGAGGTGCTTCCTCCAATGTTACATTTCATAGTCACCCTCTCTTCACACCTCCCACAGTTTGACGAGTATGGCTAGCTCATCCGTCTCACCAAATAAGACAAAATGTCCACAAAATTGGAGTTGTGTCCCAAAATGCATGGCTGGAAAGACTTGGATCCAAAGGAGCTTTCTCTAATTGAGAACAGGGACACAGGCAGCCTTTTACTCATGAGTGATAGGGTGAAACTCTAGCTAGAAAGGCTGTTGCCATGGTTGCTGAGGCAGGCATAGAGAAGAAATACCATTTTGCACTAATAGATGGAAAAGATAATATCTCACCCTTGTTTCTCACAGTGTGTCTTTAGAAGGGCAACAGCAGTTGAATAGAAAATAGGAAAAACTAGTAACAAGAAAAACTGATGCATTAACCCTAGGGACAAAGAGGCAAAATTACTTATTTTTCTATTATATATAAGCCATCCCAGAAAAATCACTTGACATGCCAGAAGTTGCTTGTATTTGCAATTCACTTCTTCTCTTCATGACTGACTGGTCTTGGCTCTATGGCTGGCCCCTGATTGCCCCAGAGTCTCCTCTGGGCCCTCCCCGTATGGGGGAACTGGAGGAAATCACGGTCCCTGGTTAATCCATACGGAGACCAGCTGCAGCTTGTTTTCCCTCTGAAGCATATTCCTCTTTCCATTTGAGAGCACCTGGGTTTATGACCCCAGGATATAGCACAAAGCACCTATCTTTGGTCAGGGGTTGTCCCTATTGTGTCAGGGTGATTTTGTTTAGATAAAAATTGGGTACATTTGATTATTAATTTTTTGGTGAACCTCTGCTGCATTTTTGACTGGAAACCTGAGAGGAGGACACTGCAAAGAAATGAAAACAGAACAGCGCTTGTGCAAAATGGTGACTAAGGTGTTTATGTGTTGGTGATGGGGGCAGGGGGTGGTGCCTGGGGAAGCTGCAGTGGTGTGTGTCAGCTGAATAATAATAATAAGGGCCAGACTGTTTTTCCCTCAACACTTCCTACACATGTTTTCAAGCATTTCGTCTCTAATCATTTTCCAAACCTACTCAAAGCTACAAGGTATTTAGAACCTTCCTTTAGGTGATGAATTTTAAAACCTCCCTTCTGTTGTAGGAAACACGGTTCTGACACGAGGAAGCAAGGACAGGAGGCACTAAAATTTAGCTTGATTCCCCTGGGGTCTGAAATCCAGTTCTTAGAACTACACCCAACAGCAACGACATTATTTCCTTTAGTCATTATTATCCTTCCAAGATACTGTCCTTATGACTGTCTTTAAAATTACATTGTAGGTGACATGTCAGGCAAGCTCTCGCTTTATTTGCCAAAATTTCTGTTGTGCTTTACAGTCACCATGTTTTCGACATCCATTTCATCATGCATGTTGCTACCTGGCTTCAGTGTGCCTAATGCTCTCATATTCAAGAGAACACAGACCCTATCCCAGGGGTGCAGGTACTCTCAAGGAGGGCAGGAGGGCAAGCAAAACCCCACAGCAATGAAACAAGGGTCACAGCAGAGATAAAAACACTTGGAGCGATCTCATGTCTGTGTGGTCCTGCAGCTGCTGTGCTCACCCTCATCAGACCCGAAGCCCCCTTCTCATAACAGACATTTTGGAGCACCCCTTAACATCCTGATGTGGAATTCCTAGATTATATAACCTGCTTACACACTTCCAGAAAACCAAGGTAATGTCCTAAGTGTAATAGGAAGGAGAAAAGCAAGTAAAATAACATTGAAAAAGTCATATGTATTTTAACATGCAAATACTCCAGCACAACTACACTGTAAGATACATGAAAAGTCAGCTGCTTATACCCACTTATATTGAAAATGTTTTATTTAATTTTTATGTGTGCTTACATTATTTAATACTTTATTATATCAACATATTTAAATTATATCTAATATTATGTTATTTATAGTCAATGTAATATTTTTGAGTTTTTAAAGTACTCGACTTTTTGAAATCAGGATTAAATTAGTATATTGTACAGATTAGCATGTTGTAAGATTTTCTAGAGAGAGATGTAGACATATAATGACTAAGAATGCAGAATGATATGATGTATTGATTTAGTGACTCAAATAGCATGAAGGGCATTGCTGTTTATGATGTGATTATTTTTGGAATGATGAACAACTCAAAAAAATTTGGAATGGAAGAAAGCAATTTTCCCTCAACAAACATCCTAGTTGAATATCTGGAAAATTCAGTGTATGCCAAAACCACTTTCTTCATGTAAAGTGGAGTTCAGTTCTAAGTTCTGCTAATTATAATTCATCTTCATAAATTCCCAGCAAAACAGTTTAAAATTGTGTACGAAACAACGTGATTCTTTGTTGAGCATGACTGTCCACACATTGCAGGATGTTGCCTATCCCTGGAACCACCCAGAAATGCCATAGCATTCTCTAAACAACCTAACAACCCAAAACCCTCCATTGGGTTCCACAAAACCCCTGAGGAGGTACCACTGTCCCCTCCCCATTGAGAATCCCTGGTCTAAGATCCCTGCTAGCTCTGAAATTCAGTGGTTCTATTTGTATACTTTACCCCAAACTTAACCTAATTAATTATTTTTAATTCCTAGTGTGTGCCTTGTCAATGAGGTAGGCAAAGATAAACTTGTGTCTTGTTCCTTTACAAAGACTTTTACAAATTTATCTCTAATGCCTAGCATAGCCCCTGATATATGGTAAATGCTCAATGAATATTTTTGAGTATATGCATACATATAGGAAGGATACTCAGGAGGTATAAAACATGAGTCTTTTCCTTACATTCTAATTGAAGATGTTATACATTTCCAATACATTCTAATTGGGAAATTAAGAACAACATGTGACAACAATAAAAGATCAGTACAAAATAATACTTCATTAAGAGGTGCATCTTATGGTAGAAGCTATAAGTATAATAAAGTGGTAAGAGAAGTTGCTGAGGTAGCCAGAGAATTCATAGAGTCAGTGGAATTGGAGCTGGGCCCTAATGGAGGGATTGAACTTGTATGAGGATAGGAGAAGGCTTTCCAGAGAAACTGAGAGGATACAGGGCCCAGAGTCAAGAATGTGCAAGGGCTGTGTGAAGACAGGGCTGGGAGGCACCCGGCTGCACTGGAAGTGCAGCAAGGTTCACATTAACGAGGTGTGGGAACATTGTGGTGAGGTGTACAGGGCCCAGATTTAGAAGGACTTGGAATACCAATTAGTTGAGACTTATTTGAAAAATTTTAAGGAAAGGCTAAAGTTATACACTGTTTTAGAAACCCAAACAAAATGCTTACATTGTTGGAGGAGGGAAGGACTGTTCATGGCTGAGAGCAGAAGTGGTCTAAACAGAGATGTGCTGGGGCCAGCTTGTACCAACTCACAATAGTGATTATTAAATTTTTAGGAATTTTGCAAGTTTGCTGTTAAACATAGCTATTATTAAAAATCAAGTTATGTACACACACTATTGAATCAATTATATTAAAAATAAGGTAATACATACTCAAAACATCACTTGCTAATTATTTTACCACATTTTACTATTTTGTATGCTTTTGAGGTTGTTTACATCTACTTATCAGAAGGGTGGAAGCAATGTATAATGCTGCTGTGTGTCCCTTCAGAGATGGTGGTGGCTTGAAATCAGTGGTGGTGAGAGTATGAACGCCATGGAAATCAGAAAATGCTTTGTATCAGTGCTCGATATGTTTTGTTGATCGTAGACTTAATAAGATGATGGAGAAAATGTTAATAATCCAGATGAAAACTTTAAAAGTGCATCATGTTTCTAAGCCATTGCTTAGAGAATAGCATAAAAAATTGAGGGAATATTCTTTCAGTATTTATAAATGTTTTTTCAGCTTTATTGAGGTATAAAATTTCCTCAAGAAAAGTAAAAATAGAATTACCGTATGATCCAGATATCCCACTCCTGGGTATATACCCAAAAGAATTGAAAGCAGAGTCTTAAAGAGATATTTGCACACCCATTTTCACAGTTGCATTATTCGAAATAGCCAAAATATAGAAGTAACCCAAGTGTCCCTCAGTGGATGAATGAATAAAAAAAAGATCATATATACATACAATGGAATTTTATTCAGCCTTAAAAAGGAAGGAAATTCTGATACATGCCACAACATAGATGAACCTAGAGGACATTATGCTAAGTGAAATAAGCCAATCACAAAAGAACAAATACAGTATGATTCTACTTATATGAGGTACCCAGAATAGTCAAAATCCTAGAAACAGAAAGTAGAATGGTGATTGCCAGGAGTTGGGGGAAGGGGAATGGAGAGTTGTTGTTTAATGTGTATAGAGTTTCAGTTTTGAAAGGTGAAAGGAGTTCTGGAGACTTGGTTGCACAACAGTGTGAATAAAGTTGCTACTGAACTGTATACTTAAAAGATGGTTAAGATGGTAGATTTTATGTTATGTGTATTAAGCCACAATTCAAAAAAAGATATTTCATGCCATGTGGCACTCATAAAACTGATTCATTATTGACATCTGAGATTGCTTTGAAACAGGATAAAGTATTGACATCTGAGATTGCTTTGAAACAGGGTACTGCTCAAGCCAGGAGTCAAAGCACTAAACTGGAGGGGAGTCAGGGAACCCAAGACCACTTCTGGTTTCATCAACGATATGCCATGTGTGAAGTACAGTTACTGCACCTTTGGAGGATTTGATCAAATGCTCTTACTGCCTTCTAAAAAAAAACTAGATGTTTTAATTATGAATGGGGTAATATTTGTAAAACTACAGAGGCTCTTTACCAAAAAGAAGACTTTAAGGAAAAAAAGTATCACTAGTGTTATTATGCTAATTCTATAAACATTGTTACATTGTTAAAAGGAATCTGTCCATTTAATGGTCTGTGCTAGATATCTATTAATGATAGGCCCTTTGTCACAGCAAGTAATATTTAGTTTCCAGAAACCAATCTTTAAAAGCCTGCTTTGTACAACTGTTGAAGTCTATCATTATGAGGATTTATTTTTGGCACTGGATCCTGGAGCTTTGGCTAATAGCAGTCAGCTGAGGTAATTCTACCTTAATTTTGCAAGTGTTCTAATGGCAGTAAAAATATATTACCCGTGAATCATGGTGACACTCAGCACAAGAGCTCAACATTTTATAAAGCTACAAGAGCACAGTAACTGTAGTTTTCATTTTTCATGGTCATTTTTTGTTGGAAATACTTTTATTATTTAGAGAAATGCAAATAATTTGGGGGGATCGAATTCCATTACAATTAATATCCACATAACAAAAATGTGTTCAATTCTAGAAGTGGTCAAGTAATCTAGATTCAAATTCCCTGGAGGAGTTTTTATCCTGTGTTCTTGGTACCAAAGAAAATATCACCATCAACACACAAGTGCAATTGTTTTAATGATCCTTTTAAATTAATTTTCCTGTTTGAAGATGAAATGCCATTTCTTTCTGTTTCCTAGACTACTTCCTTTCCTATACCTTGTCAGTTATTCTTCATGCTTGTTCTTATGCTATATCAGTAGTGAAGAGGGAGGAACAGGGGACTCATGTAGCAAAAAACAAGGGTCTTTAGAAAAAAAAAAAGTCATAGATTATAAGCCAGAAGCAAGAACCATGTTTCCAGCATACAATTCTCATCGTGCTTGGCATTTTATGGCCATTAAAAATCACTATTTAAGATCAAATGATATTTTTAAGGTACTTTGCAATGCAGTAAATAATTTTTTAGTATTATTTTTATTTTCAGGGTTCATGGCTTTCGAAATCTTAGTAAGATTTTATGTAATAAGATAATAAGTAATCTTATTTTTGAATGGGAATATCAAGGAAAGTGAGGCTTTCTAAAATTAGGGTAATTGGGACTTCCTTGATGGTTCAGTGGTTAAGACTTTGCCTTCCAATGCAGGGGGTACAGGTTTGATCCCTGGTCGGGGAGCTAAGATCCCACATGCCTCGTGGCCAAAAAATCAAAACATAAAACGGAAGCAATATTGTAACAAATTCAATAAAGACTAAAAATTGTCCACATCAAAAAAAATCTTTAAACAAATAAAATAAAATTAGGGAAATTAAGGAAAATAACAATTAAAACTAGTATTGAAAGAAACAAAAACCTCTGCTGATTGTCTTTCTTATCTTACCATTTCCAAACTGTTGTCCGCTTGTGTGATATACATGAGCAAGAGATGAACCAAAGCTCACTGATTGAATGAAATTGCCATTATAAAAATAATATACTTTATATTGATATGAATATATGCAAATTGATGGAAAATATGTTTGTTATTTCCAACTCAGTTATTTCCAGAAGCAAATACTTTTCATTTGTTCAAAGCTTATACTAAATACAGTATCCTATTAATTGTTAGAAGCATTATAAGGTAGCACATAACAATTTCAGAAGAACGTATCTAATGCTATCTTTTTTTTTTTTTTAATTTGGCTGTGCCAGGTCTTCATTTTGGCACGTGGGATCTTTAGTTGTGACATGTGGGATCTTAGTTGCAGCATGCATGTGGGATCTAGTTTCCTGACCAGGGATCGATCGAACCCAGGCCCCCTGCATTGGGAGCGTGGAGCTTTACCCACTGGACCACTAGGGAAGTCCCAAGTCTCCATATTTTTAACAAAGAATCACAATCTTATTAAGCTAGAGGTTCCAATTTTTTACAAACTCAGTAGATTTGAAGTTTTCACAATTTCCTTAGATCATGAAATAATTACCATAGAAGTTCTGGGCAAAGAAAGGGAAGAACAGATGAAGAAGGAATATTTCCTATTCTTTCTTTATAAGTCTTTTGTTTACATGGAAAAAGTGTCCTTGAAATTAATCGTATTACATTCTGTTTCTATACTTACATGCTTATCTTACAGAAAAAGATCTCTCAGCACTACAGGAGAAAATAATTTCAAGTGCGTGGTGGATCAGAAGTGTGTCAGCATCAAAACAAGTGAGGATATAAAATAGTTCTAAAGCAATCTTTATTTTTCAGTGTATCCTCACCACAATTAGATAAGTCACTGACAGTAAGTCAGTAAGAACTTTAGTAGTAAACAAAACCTGAAAGCTAACTTTATATTTTTTAAATAGATGGAGATGATACAAAAATGTGAAGCTATAAAGCCAGCAGCCACTTATGACCCCTCAGCAGCAGAGTCATGAGGCTCATGGCCACAGGAATGGAACGTGTGTGAGAACTCCCATCACCAAAGAGGCTGGGGTGGTCTGGCTTTGAGTCCCACACTTCCTTTTTTCATCTACTTAGTTGAGACTTTTATCCTTAAAACTACACTTTGTGGTGAGAGAATGGATAACTAAATTCCAGATCATCTCTGTTGGTTAGCATAACAAGAGCCAGGACTGGAGGACCTGCTCACGGTTGTGCGTCATCGGAAAGTCCCAGCAAGGCAGGAAGAGAGTGGCCTAGTTTTTGATTCTGGGAGCGCCCAGAGTACTCTAGGGTCCAGGAGAGGAGAACAGTGTTAGATGAGTAGAGGGGAAGCTAAGCACAGAAGCACGCTTGCCGCACGTCTCGTGTGGTTTCCTGGAAGAAGACTTCCCAGCAAGGTGCCCTAGAACAACCTCAGAGTGCCAAGAGGCCAGGCAGAGAGAGAGCCTGAGTTAGCTTTCCTGAGGAATCCAGAGTGGTGTGGAAGGAGGTGCCTGCATCCTCTTAGGCAACATTAGAGTAGCAGAAACTCTGCCCGGGAAGCTTGTTAGGGTGGGTCACCAATGCCAGGGCAAAAGTAACTCTGTGGTCAAGGGCTATAGCGAGGGCCACCTAAGCCAGGGAAGGGAAAGCCAAACCTCAGGGGCTCTGCTGTGTCAGAGGTTGAGTCAGCAGGTGGGGACTCTGGGTGAGCAGACCATAGATGGTGTCCACATGGGAAGCCAACAGAGCCTCCAGCCTGAAGCAGCATCAGGAGAACCAAAGGGCAGTATGTGGCCCCTCAGTACTCTCCAAGATCCCTTCCCCAACTCCTCCACCACAAGGACACTGCAAGCTGTCCACCCCCGGACTCCCATGCCATCTCAAAGAATAAAAAAGGAAAAAATCAGAAGGAGACCATTGAACTTGGAAGAGACTAAGCTACCGGAAAAAAAGAATTATAAATGGTAACTCCATATTGAAACAAGCACTGCTATTACACTGTTAGACAGGTGCTTATGCCTTGGCTGGGAACCTAATTACCCTTTAGGAAGTTGCATGTATAGAAGCAAAGCATTTATAAGTTCCCACTGAACAAAGTATAAACAAGCCTTTCAGGCACAAGCTCTTCTAATTTTTTTAAAAATTTATTTATTTGTTTTTGGCTGCGTTGGGTCTTCGTTGCTGCGTGCGGGCTTTCTCTTGTTGCGGCGAGCAGGGGCTACTCTTCGTTATGGTGCAAGGGCTTCTCATTGCGGTGGCTTCTCTTGTTCTGGAGCACAGGCTCTAGGCTCGGGGGCTTCAGTAATTGTGGCACACGGGCTCAGTAGTTGTGGCTTGCGGGCTCTAGAGCACAGGCTCAGTAGTTGGGGCGCATGGGCTTAGTTGCTCCGCAACATGTGGGATCTTCCCGGACCAGGGCTTGAACCCATGTCCCCTGCACTGGCAGGCAGATTCTTAACCATTGCACCACCAGGGAAGTCCCTCTTCTAATTTTAAGACTACCAGAGTGATGAAAATCTATATGCATTTATTATTTGTTGGCAGAAACTTCAAAATATGCATATAATACAATAAGAAAACACTTTAGTAAAGAAATCAAGGCAAAAGGAAAATAATGTTAGGAAAAACAAGATGAAGCCATAGATAATTTCTAGTTTTAAAATGCATGCTTAAAAGCAGGCCACAGATTTGGCCCTGAGCTTCCTAGCAGTTAATGCAAAAAAATAAATCACTAGTTACATGATTCTTGAGATTTTGTTTTGGCCGGATTTCTCAGGGAAAAACTCAATTATTCCTGGTACTGTGGGCTGAGAAAATTGTCTCCCGTGGATCCTCAACAGAGGACTTCATGTCATGTAGTTATCTAATACAATGGCTAACGCTAAGCGGGAACTAGCCAGGTAGTTTGTCTATTTTGTCACCTTCACATCTCAGAAAAACGCTATGAGGCCCTTCCAAGATAAGGAAACTGAAGCTCAGAGAAGTTTAATACCTTGGCCAGGTCGTACAGTTCATACACGGTGGGCCTGGGACTTGACTGGGTCTGTTAGTTAGTCATTTTAAGTCCCTGTTGTTGATGACTGCGTCATGAACAATCACCCTAAAATGCAATCAATACATCCCATGTGGTATTTTCTATAATGACCTCAATATCCAATGCTAAAAATGTGTGTCAACAAAGCAGCAAGTTATCGTCACTAGAAGCTGAAAACATTACTTGTAACTCAACTGTAGTTTTTTCATACAGTATTCTTATTTCGTACTTTCCACCAGTAAAATTGTTAGAAAAATATGGATATTCTTTTTCAAGGTTTCAACTGTTTCTTTAGTAAATAGAACAGGTCTATTTCAAAATTCCATATTTTCTCTTTTATATGGATCACAGCTCTCGCACAGATTATGAAAGGTTTCTTTCACTGTCTATAGGAATTAAAGTACAGTTGTCAATTCTAGAAGCTTCTTCCTTAAATATACTGCCATCTTTTGTTTAATTTTGCAGCTCTGTGGAAAATAACTTTTTTTCCCTACTTGCAAAAGGAACTTTTCCACTCAAAACCTGTTGGAAATAAAAAAATAGTTCTATTTCTATCAAAGAAAACCTTATTACTTATACGCAGAGTATTTTACTTTTGTGTCAAATTGAAGAGTGGCATTAACTGAATGCCCACAAAGCATCTTAAAGGCTAAGGAAGGATTAAAGTAAAGGCTAAACTCTGAGACAGGTTTATGTACACTGTGGTGCACTTTCCTGGGGCTTAACGTCTTTTCTCCTATCTGTAGAGGATATAGAGGGCAGCGTTTCTGTCATGAAATAGGACTAATCAACTTAGTTGAGTTCGTATTTAAGGCAAGGTGAATTAATTAAGACAGTCTAACACAGTTGTCAGATGTGTTTTTCAGCCTGCATTCAGAGAAGCTTCTGCAATTGAAAGACAGAAAGTCTTTGGATGGTTCTTCTATGAGCAATGTCTAAACCAAGACGTCTTCACAGTGGATGTAAGTACACAAATCTACACATTGATTTGTCCAAACGGAGGCTAATTACTTTCAGAAAACATGTTTGCACATAAAAATAAAGGGACAATTTTATCTTAAAAGGAATACGGTTCTATATGGGTCTAATGAAAAATGAAGACATAAGGAAATATTCTTGTATTATTCTTGTGTAAATAACATCAACAGCATTCCTCCCCAAACCACTGGGTATACTATAAAACATGATACACTTGGGAAAAATAAATATGTATAGAGAAATACTTAGATTTATCTATAAATTTTATCGGCTTCATTACTAACAGTATGTTAGCTAATAAATTCTTATTTGGCTGAAGTTACTAAAGAGTAAAGATTTATTTGCCAAATAAGTAAATACTGCCTGGCTTTAGTTTGGTTTTTTTAAGTAAAAGTAAAAGGAATTTTATTTGAAATAGTCATTTCAAAGTTGTTACATAAATTTATTAAGTGTTTCATTATCTTTAAATAGATTAAGTACCTGCTTCTGTGTGTCACAGCTATACATTTACTCCCCTTTCTTACTTTAATGGCCTCCCATTACTGCAGGTAACTATGTGCAAAAAAATTGTCACGAGGTATGGACCATGAAATGACAGAGTAGGAAATTTGGGGGAAAAAATTGAGGAACAATCAATGATAATCATGAAAAAAATCTCATTTTAATATTTCTTCATTCCTTTAAAAAGATCTAAGTGAAATATCTAAAATTCAGTTCAGTTGAGCACTGCTGGAATTTCACTTTAGTCTATGTACAGATTTATATATAATGGGTTTTGCTTCACAATCTTTGGAAGAAAGTGAACACAATGTATACAAACTGTGGTAGCACTTAAATTATGTTGATTTCAAGAAGAAAAGAAATTACGTAATTTCTACTTGCTTAATGATGACAAAGGCTTATCCCTTTTCATTATAATACTTGCAAATAGACCTAGAACTTTTCATTTCAAGAAGACATGGGTGGATCTGAGGACAATGAGCTTCCACAGTGAAAAGAAATAGGAGGTGAGGGAAGCACGCGCAAGCCATCTGTCATCAACAACACTTCCTAGGGAATGTGCATTTAGATGCATTTAGAAGAGTGCAAAAGTATATGCCTTCAGTAAAAGTGAAATATATTTTAGGGCCACTACCAAGTGCTTCAGTATTAACTGTCTTTGTTGTCAATACTACTTGCCACTATAGTGCTAACTCATTTATAATGTGCTTGTATAACAGAGAAAGTGCTTATTATTTAAAACCAAAATTAAGTCTAGCTGCCTTCAAAAGTGAGATGTTAGTGGTATAATTCAAACAAATAGAGATCACTAAACTCCCCTACCCTCAGCAAAGATGGAGTTGGGGAGGAAGATATGAAGAGACCAGAGTCAAAGGCCCACTGAGGAAAGGCTAAGAGCAGACTCAGGGAGAGGGGCTAGAGTGGTCTCTGCAAAATAAAGTGGGAAGAATTGCTTTAGAGTTATTGGGGTAGCAGCTGAGAGAAGGTTTAAAAAAAAAAAAAAAAAAAGAGCAAGAAGCCAGAGCCTGCATTTGTCAAAATTGCCCAAAGGACTGTTTCACAATGGAAAAGTCTGATGTTCAATTTTAAGATGTATTTGACACACACCGTCCCCAATCGGCCAAGACCTTGGTAAAGTCAGCTACACACACGTGTTACCTTGTGTTAGTGGTTTTATGTGGATATTGAGGGAAGTGGACTGCATTCTGAGTCAGTGTAGAGCAGAGAGGAGGGAAAAGCTTAAGGGAGTAGACTGGGAGGCCCACAGTGGCATAAACTCAGAACCCGAGCACCCACGAAGATGAAATCCCCAGGATTGGGCAGAGCCTTGTAGAAGATGTGAGATAGGGGCTGAAGGTGATATCAGCTGCTCAGATTTTAAGGAGTAATATCATTTGTCCTGTTATAAATGACCATGCTGCACATTTGGGTTGAAGATATTTTAAATGTAACTATTTCTTCCACTTGAGATAAGTGCTTGGATAATTTTAGAATTGCCGTGTAATCTTCTCAGGAAATACATGTATCTACAATTAGAAACAGTCAAGTATATATATATATTTTTTTGCAGTACACGGGCCTCCCACTGCTGTGGCCCCTCCCGTTGTGGAGCACAGGCTCTGGACGCACAGGCTTAGCGGCCATGGCTCACGGGCCCAGCCGCTCTGCGGCATGTGGGATCTTCCCAGACCGGGGCACGAACCCGTGTCCCCTGCATCGGCAGGCAGACTCCCAACCACTGCGCCACCAGGGAAGCCCAGAAACAGTCAAATATTTTATGCCAGTTATGCATCTAGTCTTACCTTAAACTTTATTTCAATTAACAAATGTATTTTGAATATCAATACAATTATTTTTATTTTATACAATTAACATTTATATAATTATTTTTAAAAACTTTTTTCTTATAGGATATAAAAATGGACTTTTTTCACGCTTCTAACTATAGCAATGAAAAATTGCCGTGACATCTCTTCTCACAGCTAGTTTTTCTGCTAAAAGTATTTGATCATGAAATGCTTTGGGGCAGCTCTCTTGGCCTTCCTAATTTAAAAAAAGATTTCCCATTTATTATTTTAAAACACTGAAAATATACTTAAGGACAAGTGAATTACACTTTAGCATTAACATGCTTTTCAGCACTCACATTAATACAGGATACTTAGAACAGTGAACATGTGAAGCTACTAAGGATTGTTTTATAACTTAAAAACCTTTAAGAATATCTCCCTCTAGTTTTAAGAATTTATATTTATTTTTCTCAGAATTATAGAAATAATTAATTCTATTGATCTACCTTTCAAATGTAAAAACTTACCAAATACAGCAGTTATTTAAAAATTAATTTATCTTAATGAATATAATCCCAGAATTCATGCAGCATATGTGCAATAAGTATTCGATATACAATTGCTTAAATTCAGGGTTGGCCAAACTCAAATTGTACTGACTTTAATGAATGGTCATAGTAAAGCCATATAAAGAAATGTAACGGAATTGGCACCTGGCTACGATGCATAAGGCAGGCAAGCGTTCTCCATAGTAGCAGTACTCAGTAAGTATCTGCTGATTCGGCAAGGGCTTTGTTTCATGGTTCAGCAAGTTCATGGAGTTCACGTCTTACTACTATTGCCCTAATCAGTTGAGACAGAATTAGCACTAGCTAAATCTTCTATGTGCTGCCTGGAAGGGTTTGTTGAGGGTAAGAGTCTGAAGACAGAGATTAAGGAGTCTTCATCCTCCTAAAGTGCTGGGCATCCAGGATCAGAGCCCTAGGTCAAAGAAATCCAACCTGAATGCAAACCTAAGCACCAGTGCATTCCTGCATTGGGGATCACCAGACACGCTCTGCATTCAGAACGGATATCCCAGTCTACGCTTTGACTCAGGAGCATTTCATCTGCCACAGCAAAGTGACCTTGGTTCAAAAATTGTCTACATGTTTCTAAACATGTAGAAGAGGATACCCTGAAAATGGGAAAGTTAATGTTTAAAGACTCATGGGTTGGTTGATCCATGACTGAGGAACTCCAAAACGGTGAGTTTGTAGAAACATACATTTGGAGCTTCAAGTATTTATCTACCTAGCTGATAAAGTGAAAGGTCTGGTCAACCCCAGAGTACTTCCTTGGAAGTGTCTGATTATATTTGCTTTAAAATATAATTTGGTTTAGGGCAGTGAAACTATTCTGTATGAGACTGTAATGGTGGGTACATGTCATTATACATTTGTCAAAACCCAAAGAATATACAACACAAAGAGTGAACCAACCCTAAGGTAACTCGTGGCCTTTCAGTAATAGTGAGGTGTCAATGTAGGTTCATCATTGTAACAAATGTAAGACTCTGGTGCAGGATGTTGATAGTGGGGAGGCTATACATGTGTGTGGGAGAGGTATGTGTGAATTCTTTGTACTGTCTACTCAATTTTGCTGTGAACATAAAAATAAAATCTGTTAAAAAAAAACAGTATGGAGGTTCCTTAAAAAACTAAAAATAGAACTACCATACGACCCAGCAATCCCACTACTGGGCATATACCCTGAGAAAACCATAATTCGAAAAGAGTCATGTACCATAATGTTCATTGCAGCTCTATTTACAGTGGCCCAGAGATGGAAACAACCTAAGTGTCCATCGACAGATGAATGGATAAAGATGTGGCACATATATACAATGGAATATTACTCAGCCATAAAAGGAAACGAAACTGAGTTATTTGTAGTGAGGTGGATGGACCTAGAGTCTGTCATACAGAGTGAAGTAAGTCAGAAAGAGAAAAACAAATACCGTATGCTAACACATATATATGGAATCTAAAAAAAAAAAAAATCTGAAGAACCTAAGGGCAGGACAGGAATAAAGACACAGATGTAGAGACTGGACTTGAGGACATGGGGAGGGGGCAGGGTAAGCTGGGACGAAGTGAGAGAGTGGCATAGACTTATATATACTACCAAATGTATAATAGATAGCTAGTGGGAAGCAACTACATAGCACAGGGAGATCAGCTCGGTGCTTTGTGACCAACCACCTAGAGGGGTGGGTTAGGGAGGGGATATGGGGACATATGTATATGTATAGCTGATTCACTTTGTTATAAAGCAGAAACTAACACACCATTGTAAAGCAATTATACTCCAATAAAGATGTTGATATATATATATGTAATTATAAAATATATATAAAATTTGGGACATTTCAAAAGATAACAGGCATGACATTAAAAATTGCCTTCATCCATTCAGGCTGCTATAACAGAATACTATAATCTGGGTGGCTTATAAACAGAGATTTATTTCTCACAATTCTGGAGGCAGGGAAGTTCAAGATCAAGGCACTAGCAGATTCAGTGTCTGGTGAGGACTTGCTTCCTGGTTCATAGATGGCCTTCGTCTCACTGTGTCCTATGTGGAGGAAAGGCTGAGGGAACTCTCTGCGGTCTCTATTCTAAGGGTACTAATTCCATACATGAGGGCTCCACACGCATGACCTAAATCACCTCCAAAACGCCCCACCTCCAGATACCATCGCTTTGGGGATTAGGTTTTAACATACGAGTTTCGAGGGGAGACAGTCAGTCTATAGCAGTGGGCTATAATTTTTTTTTAAGAAAATTTGGGCACTAGTAGATGTCGTGATAAGTAAGTAAGCACTTTCTCACAGGTGTAAATATGAAAAGAAACTAGGGAAGCCAAGTGGAGCCCAGAACTGTAACATCCAGGTGTGGTAGATGCCAATGACTCATTGTCCTCCTCAGGGACCTTCATGACAAAGGGACATTTCTGTAGACTTGGGAATAATTTACATTTTAGGAAAACATTTGGTAGACTGATTAAAAATAATAAATTACCATGTCAGAAGTGTAACAAAATTTTATAGATTACATTCAATCTCCCTGGCATTGCAAAAAGAAAGAAAGCCAGATTCAGGCACCATGGAATCCAGAACAGGTATGGTACCAAGGAGGGCTTTAATGGTAAATTAGATGAGACTTGTCTCCGATGCCTCATTTCTTCAACTCCATTGGCCAATAGTCTTAAGTTCCCCACTCATTTCACTGAACACATGAATAACAGTGGAAAAAAATCCAGCTGTGTTGTTGCAGACCATGGACCCTACAGAGCCTCATAGAAATATGCCTATGCCTGGCAAACCTGGTAGTCCAGAAGAAAGGCATTTGTATCGATTATCTAGTGGAATGACATTAGAAAGTAATCACGTGGCCTCAACAATGCTTGCTGCCTTACCCATATCCCCTTTCTGAGTTCACCTGCAACCATAGAGGTCATTTCCCATCTCAAGCACCTGTATTTGTCTGCTTCAGACTGAAGGCTTTCTCCCACACTGTAGGAGCTTGTTGGATCTAGCTCCGGCATAACCCAGATGCAAGGGAGAACTGTGCCCTCCACCAGTGGCTGACAGAAATCAATGGGTAAATGGCCAGCTCTGTGTCTTTCACTGGGACAATTATGAGGTGTGTACTACAGGTTTTCTTAGAGGGTCCTCAGAAGGTTGTCCATAGTGGTAACTCACAGATTATCTCACATCTTATTGGCTTTTTTCCCTTCCTGGTCTCACCCACTCCCTCATGTGGGCTTCCTGGGATTACCTCCCAAATAAATTACCTTCATTCAAGTCCTTGTCTCAGGCCTGCTTTGGAGGAATCCCAAAGTAAGGTAGTCTCATCCACTTTTGGTGAGTAATCTCCATGGCACTTCCCTATGGTGACGTGTGAAGTAGCGGGGTGGTTAGCCTCTAGGCAATGCTTGCTCTGGAGGGATTCTGCACTCCTTTTCTTCCTTCTCCTTCCTGCAGATTTGTTTCAGGCATCACATAAAATGCAAGATGAGCACTATATATCACAGCTTCAAAGTTTCTATCTATCTCATAGGTAAGTTCAAACTTCTACCCGAGACTGTCAATTCATGACACAACTCAAAGTTCAACAGTGTTTCAAGAGGAAACACCACATCGTGTCCCACACTGTTCTGTTGTGTAATAGACGAGGTGAAAAAAGGTGGCTGTGCACCACATCTCAGATGCGGAGGACCTGAGGTTCTAAGCCAAGGAGCAGTGTCCTCGCCACAGATGCAATCCCACAGCTGACACACCTGGCCTGAGTTCTTTCTTGGCATCTCACCCTGGCTGGTAGGCATCTGGCAAATATTTTTATCCTGATTCTGACTGGTCACTACTCTGAGGCCACTATCAGAGAAGAAATTATATTGACCTCACAGAAATAGTGAAAATAAATCCACATTAAAAACTTTAGGGCTTCCCTGGTGGCGCAGTGGTTGAGAGTCCGCCTGCCGATACAGGTGACGCGGGTTCGTGCCACGGTCCGGGAAGATCCCACATGCCACGGAGCAGCTGGGCCCGTGAGCCATGGCCGCTGAGCCTGCGCGTCCGGAGCCTGTGCTCCGCAACGGGAGAGGCCACAACAGTGAGAGGCCCGCGTACCGCAAAAAAAAAAAAAAAAAAAAAAAAAAAAACTTTAAAAAAATGTATATAGGGCTTCCCTGGTGGCGCAGTGGCTGAGAGTCTGCCTGCCGATGCAGGGGACACGGGTTCGTGCCCCTATCCTGGAAGATCCCACATGCCGCGGAGCGGCTGGGCCCGCGAGCCATGGCCACGGAGCCTGTGTGTCCGGAGCCTGTGCTCCGCAACGGGAGAGGCCACAGCAGTGAGAGGCCCGCGTACAGCAAAAAAAAAAAAAAAAAAAAAAAAAAAATGTATATGAATGGTGAAACCCAATGATAGGTGACCTGTGGACTTGAATTTTGAAGTTGATCAGTAGGTTTAGGCCTGGAAAAGAAACTAAAGAAGTGACTGCTTATTTAAATACCATTATATTTTTAGTTTTGGAACCATATGAATGTATTAACTCTTTTTGTTTTTTTGTTTTTGTTTTTGCATTATGCGGGCCTGTCACCGCTGTGGCCTCTCCCACTGCGGAGCACAGGCTCCGGATGCGCAGGCCCAGCGGCCACGGCTCATGGACCCAGCAGCTCCGTGGCACATGGGATCCTCCCGGACCGGGGCACGAACCTGCGTCCCCTGCATCGGCAGGCGGACTCTCACCCACTGTGCCACCAGGGAAGCCCCTATATTAACTCTTTTAAAAATTAAATATGCACACGAGAAAGAAAAAAAACACTACTTTGAAAAGCAGAACACTTTCTTCCTGATTTCCTTTTTTTTTCAAACATAGTTGTAGTTATCTCAATTTTTTTTTAAAGTAACGAGGATGAAGAAGCTAAAGTGACCTGTTTGACTAACACTCATTTAATATTTAAAATTCAAAATATGTTAATAATTAATAAAATATAAGACAAAATTTTACCCCTTTTATAATGGTCCCTTTTTCTGATCACTAGGTTCTAGATAAAGTTATGAATGCTTGTGTTTATGTATGTTTGGATATAACTTGGTCACTTGTTCTAATTAGACACATGCAGTCAGCCTGTATTCACTTTAATTAGATGTATTTTGGGCCATTAGGAAGATTTTCCTCTTTTCTGTTTTAATCTTATCAACTAACTAGGAATATTTTTCCAAAAATTTAACATATGGGAGCATACATGCATTTGTACTTCTGGAAATATAAACATCAAAATAAATTGTAATAAAAGAAGATGGTATTTCTGGAATCTTGCAAAACTGGTTTAATTTTATTAGTGTTGCTTGCAGTGTGGTATGGTATTACCTGTGGAGTCTCGAACAAATTCCAAAGGCACACGGAGTTCTACAATTGTATCTGGGTACTTACAATGGAGGGGTTTTTGTGTAACTGAAATCTTGCTGTAGTTAGTCTTCCCAAGTGTTGGGAAAATACAAAAGGTGTTCATCGTGTTCAAGAAGAATTCAAATAGTTCACAAAAAGTAGAGGTATTTGTTGACATATCTATCCGTTTTTTTTTTAGAACTCCATCAGTGGCGAGAGATATTGATGATAAATCCAATGATGGCCGTGAACCCTTTATTGACAGCATCAGGGCATCAGAGGATTCCACTGGTTCCCTCACCATTTGAACCTCCAAGTGTGGATAGGTATTTCTCTTCAATACGATATTCCAGTCAAAGGAGAAAATGGATATTATTAAGGTTTCAAATGCTGTTCATCCCAGTGTTGTTTTATTGTCTAATGTTATTTCAGGGAACTGTGGTGCAGTAAATCTGCCAGCCACATCTTCAACAAACTTCTCATCACTTCCCCTTTGAGGCCTGCTTGACATCCTCACTCAGCAAATAGCTAACGAGCACTTTCTATGTGACAGGCATTGCATAGGTGCAAACGTGGATGTAGTCTGCTAGGGCTGTGGTAGCAAAATACCACAGACTGGGTGGCTTAATTTTATTTCTTACAGTTCTGGAGGCTGAAAGTCCTAGATGAAGGTACTGGCAGGTTTTGTTTCTCCTGAGGCTTCTCTCCTTGGCTTGCAGACTTGGCTGCCTTTTTCTCTGTGTCTTCACATGCTTTTTTCTCTGTGTGCAAGCACTTCTGGTGTCTCTTCCTCTTCTTATAAGAACACCAGTCCTACTGGGGTCCCACCCTTATGACTTCATTTAACTTTAATTACCCCCTAGCCCTAGCTCCAAAAACAGTCACATGGCGGGGCAGGGGTTAGGAGCACAATTCAGTCCATAACAATTGGGTATCCTGGATTTCCTGTGATAGAGCAATTCTTTCTTTGCAATAAAAGTGAAGTTATCAGTATTTTGGTTGTACACTCTGGCAGTTTTCTGTCTTCTTTTGGATATATTGATATAGTCTGACATTCCGAGGAGAAAGAAAAATTCAGTATTTATGCTTGTTCATGGAGCATGAACAAAAGAGTTGGACTTCTAGAGACCACTGAAGTTTGGAGAAATAAATTGTCCACCCAGGTAGTCACTGATCCCAGATGGCAAAACTCAAGCCACAGTATGTTTATCAAATGAGAAAAGAATGTTGTGGTCAAGAATGGAAAATCAGACATTGGTACTGATTTGATTGGATCTTTTTTTTTTTTCCTGACATCCCTAAAACTTCCCTTTCCTGATATCTCTGTTGTGTCGGCAGCTGAGTTAGTCCTTCCTTAGTAAGAGCCCTTCCTCCTAAGCTTTCTCATCATATTTCTGTTTAAGCCAATAGAGACCGCAGGACTTCTGTACTTCATTTTGGGAAGAGATGATAGAATCCCATATGGCAATAAAAAAAACCTCACTGCCTATGCAATGGAAATTTTGTTCAATTCCATTTTCATTTTACCTAATTTGTATCTTTTTCCCTAGAGATTTATTGCCTCTCACTGTAGCTCCAACTGACCCAAGACAGTTTTGTGCTCCTTCCCAATTTGGATCCTCTGCTCTACCAAATGCAAATATGCCGCACGTGCTGTCCAGTCATGTCTACTCAGGTATGAGCAACAGATGGCTCTCGTCTGTGGAGCCACTGTGAACTGAATTGCTGCATTAAGCTTGCCATCAAATTTACTGGCAAATTTTAGAGGCAAAACTGTATGGTGATTATACTTGTAGTTTCTACAGTTACTACCTAGGTTTAAATCATGGTTCCACCACTGCATAACCAAGTATAAGTCACTTAACTCCTCCAACCATCAATTTACTGATGAATAACATGAAAATCTGCAATTACTATCTGTCTTATCTTACAGGCGGGAACTGATGAGGTCATGAGGAGATGAGGTCTGAGAGTTAAAGGCCCTGGGGCAGTTTACCTATGGCCTGATAGGTCATAGTGAGGACCTGCCTTTTATTCTGGGGAAGAGGGAAAGCTTTTGAGGAGTTTGAGCAAAGGAATGACATGGTCTGACTTACATTTTACCAGGATCACTCTGCTGCTGTGTTGGGGACAAACTTGATAGGATTAAAGTTCTGGAGTTAAACTGATGGGAGTTAATGGGCTATCAGAATAGTCAAAAGATTATGATGGATTGGCCCTGCGTGGTGACAGTAGGAATAGTAAGAAGTGGCTGGATTCTGTAAATACTTTGAAGGTAGAAACAACAAGATTTTCTCAGAGTTTAGATATGAGATGTGAAAAGAGGAGAGGTGTTAAGGATGACATCAGAAATTATGGCTGAGAAATGGGAAAGGTGGAGTTGCTCTTCACTGAGTTGAGGAAGACCATGAAAGCAAGGTTCTTGGTGTGGGAGGATATCCTAGGCATTTGAGATGCCTAATAGACAATCAATGGGGGATGTGTGGAAGGCAGCTGAAGTCCAGGGAGGACTTCTGGAGACAACATGGATATATAATTTTGGAAGTCATCAGGATATATGAGACTAGATGAGATCATCCATAGAGTGAGTTAAAAGGATGAGTTAGAAATTAAAAGGATGATCCCTGGGACATACCAACAGGGTCCAGAAAATAAACGGAGATATAGAAAAAGCAACCACTGAGGTGGGAGGAAACCCAGGAGAGGACGGAGGCCTGGAAACCAAGGGAAGCAAGTGTTTTAAAGAAAGAGCGAGCAACTGTGTCAAGTATGCCACTCAAAGATCAAGGAAGATGAGGACCAAGAATATATGATTAGATATAGCTTTGTGGAGGTCATTGATGATCTCGATAAGAGCAATTTCAGCAGAGTGGTGTCAGTAAAAACATGAGTGTAGGGGGCTCAAGAGGGAATAAGAGGGGACTTCCGGGTAAGATGGCGGAAGACTAAGACGCGGAGATCACCTTCCTCCCCACGGATACACCAGAAGTACAGCTACACGTGGAACAACTCCTACAGAACACCTACTGAACGCTGGCAGAAGACCCCAGACCTCCCAAAAGGCAAGAAACTCCCCACATACCTGGGTAGGGCAAAGCGGAGAGATTCCCGCACAGAGGAGCGGTGCCGAGAGGCACTCACCAGCCCGAGAGGCTTGTCTGCTCGCCCGCCGGGGCGGGCGGCGCTGGAAGCTGAGGCTCAGGCTTCAGTCAGAGCGCAGGGAGAGGACTGGGGCTGGCGGCGAGAACTCAGCCTGAAGGGGGCTAATGTGCCACAGCTAGCCGGGAGGGAGTCCGGGAAAACTCTGGAGCCGCCGAAGAGGCAAGAGACCTTTTCTTCCCTCTTGGTTTCCTGGTGCGCGAGGAGAGGGGATTAAGAGCGCTGCTTAAAGGAGCTCCACAGATGGGCGCGAGTCGCGGCTGAAAGCGCGGAGACCAGTGACAGGCGTGGGACGCTGGGGCTGCTGCTGCCGCCGCCAAGAAGCCTGTGTGCGAGCGCAGGTCACTGTCCACACCGCCCTTCCGGGAGCCTGTGCAGCCCGCCACTGCCGGGGTCCCGGGATCCAGGGGCGGCTTCCCTGGGAGAACGCACGGCGCACCTCGGGCTGGTGCAACGTCACCCCGGCCTCTGCCGCTGCAGGCTCGCCCCGCACTCCGTGCCCCTCCGTCCCGCCCGGCCTGAGTGAGCCAGAGTCCCCGAAGAGGCTGCTCCTTTAACCGTGTCCTGTCTGAGCAAAGAACAGACGCCCTCCGGCGACCTACACGCAGAGGCGGGGCCAAATCCAAAGCTGAGACCCAGGAGCTGTGAGAACAAAGAAGAGAAAGGGAACCTCTCCCAGCAGCCTCAGAAGCAGCGGATTAAAGCTCCACAATCAACTTGATGTACCCTGCATCTGTGGAATACATGAATAGACAACAAATCATCCCAAATTGAGGAGCCAGGAGTCACTGCTGTGCTTCTGAGGTGGGAGAGCCAGCTTCAGGACACTGGTCCACAAGAGACCTCCCAGCTCCACATAATATCAAACGGCAAAAATCTTCCAGAGATCTCCATCTCAACACCAGCACCCAGCTTCACTCAACGACCAGCAAGCTACAGTGCTGGACACCCTATGCCAAACAACTAGCAAGACAGGAACACAACGCCACCCATTAACAGAGAGGTGGCCGAAAATCATAAAAAGTCCGCAGACACCCCAAAACACACCACCAGACGTGGACCTGCCCACCAGAAAGACAAGATCCAGCCTCATCCACCAGAACACAGGCACTAGTCCCCTCCACCAGGAAGCCTACACAACCCACTAAACCAACCTTAGCCACTGGGGACAGACACCAAAAACAACGGGAACTACGAACCTTCAGCCTGCAAAAAGGAGACCCCAAACACAGTAACATAAGCAAAATGAGAAGACAGAAAAACACACAGCAGGAGAAGGAGCAAGATAAAAACCCACCAGACCTAACAAATGAAGAGGTAATAGGCAGTCTACCTGAAAAAGAATTCAGAATAATGATGGTAAAGATGATCCAAGATTCTATTTCCCAGATCCAAAATCTTGGAAATAGAATAGACAAAATGCAAGAAACAGTTAACAAGGACCTAGAAGAACTAAAGATGAATCAAGCATTGATTAAAAACACAATACATGAAATAAAAAATACTCTAGATGGGATCAATAGCAGAATAACTGAGGCAGAAGAACGGATAAGTGAGGTGGAAGATAAAATAGTGGAAATAACTGCTGCAGAGCAAAGTAAAGAAAAAAGAATGAAAAGAACAGAGGACAGTCTCAGAGACCTCTGGGACAACATTAAATGCACCAACATTCGAATTACAGGGGTCCCAGAAGAAGAAAAGAAAAAGAAAGGGACTGAGAAAATATTTGAAGAGATTATAGTTGAAAACTTCCCTAATATGGGAAAGGAAATAGTTAAGTCCAGGAGGTACAGAGAGTCCCATACAGAATAAATCCAAGGAGAAATACGCCAAGACACATATTACTCAAACTGTCAAAAATTAAACACAAAGAAATCATATTAAAAGCAGCAAGGGAAAAACAACAAACAACACACAAGGGAATCCCCATCAGGATAACAGCTGATCTCTCAGCAGAAACTCTACAAGCCAGAAGGGAGTGGCAGGACATAATTAAAGTGATGAAAGAGAAAAACCTGCAACCAAGATTACTCTACCCAGCAAGGATCTCATTCAGATTTGATGGAGAAATTAAAACGTTTATAGACAAGCAAAAGCTGAGAGAGATCAGCACCACCAAACCAGCTTTACAACAAATGCTAAAGGAACTTCTCTAGGCAAGAAACACAACAGAAGGAAAAGACCTACAATAACGAACCCAAAACAATTAAGAAAATGAGAATAGGAACATACATATCAATAATTACCTTAAATGTAAGTGGACTAAATGCTCCCACCAAAAGACACAGATTGGCTGAATGGATACAAAAACAAGACCCATATATATGTTGTCTACAAGAGACCCACTTCAGACCTAGAGACACATACAGACTGAAAGTAAGGGGATGGAAAAAGATATTCCATGCAAATGGAAACCAAAAGAAAGCTGGAGTAGCAATTCTCATATCAGACAAAATAGACTTTAAAATAAAGACTACTAGAAGAGACAAAGAAGGACACTACATAATGATCAAGGGATCGATCCAAGAAGAAGATATAACAATTGTAAATATTTATGCACCCAACATAGGAGCACCTCAATACATAAGGCAAGTACTAACAGCCATAAAAGGAGAAATCGACAGTAACACAATCATAGTAGGGCACTTTAACACCCCACTTTCACCAATGGGCAGATCATCCAAAATGAAAATAAATAAGGATACACGATACATTAAACAAGATGGACTTAATTGATATTTATAGGACATTCCATCCAAAAACAACAGAATACACATTTTTCTCAAGTGCTCATGGAACATTGTCCAGGATAGATCATATCTTGGGTCACAAATCAAGCCTTGGTAAATTTAAGAAAATTGAAATTGTATCAAGTATCTTTTCCGACCACAATGTTATAAGACTAGATATCAATTACAGGAAAAGGGCTGTAAAAAATACGAACACATGGAGGCTAAACAATACACTACTTAATAACGAAGTGATCACTGAAGAAATCAAAGAGGAAATGAAAAAATACCTAGAAACAAATGACAATGGAGACACGACGACCCAAAACCTATGGGATGCAGCAAAAGCAGTTCTAAGAGGGAAGTTTATAGCAATACAATCCCATCTTAAGAAACAGGAAACATCTCGAATAAACAACCTAACCTTGCACCTAAAGCAATTAGAGAAAGAAGAACAAAAACATCCCAAAGTTAGCAGAAGGAAAGAAATCATAAAAATCAGATCAGAAATAAATGAAAAAGAAATGAAGGAAACGATAGCAAAGATCAATAAAACTAAAAGCTGGTTCTTTGAGAAGATAAACAAAATTGATAAACCATTAGCCAGACTCATCAAGAAAAAAAGGGAGAAGACTCAATAGAAATGAAAAAGGAGAAGTAACAACTGACACTGCAGAAATACAAAAGATCATGAGAGATTACTACAAGCAACTCTATGCCAATAAAATGGACAACCTGGAAGAAATGGACAAATTCTTAGAAATGCACAACCTGCCAAGACTGAATCAGGAAGAAATAGAAAATATGAACAGACCAATCACAAGCACTGAAATTGAAACTGTGATAAAAAAATCTTCCAACAAACAAAAGCCCAGGACCAAATGACTTCACAGGCGAATTCTATCAAGCATTTAGAGAAGAGCTAACACCTATCCTTCTGAAACTCTTCCAAAATATAGCAGAGGGAGGAACACTCCCAAACTCATTCTACGAGGCCACCATCACCTTGATACCAAAACCAGACAAAGATGTCACAAAGGAAGAAAACTACAGGCCAATATCACTGATGAACATAGATGCAAAAATCCTCAACAAAATACTAGCAAACAGAATCCAACAGCACATTAAAAGGATCATACACCATGATCAAGTGGGGTTTATTCCAGGAATGCAAGGATTCTTCAATATACGCAAATCAATCAACATCATACACCATATTAACAAATTGAAGGAGAAAAACCATATGATCATCTCAATAGATGCAGAGAAAGCTTTCGACAAAATTCAACACCCATTTATGATAAAAACCCTGCAGAAAGTAGGCATAGAGGGAATTTTCCTCAACATATTAAAGGCCATATATGACAAACCCACAGCCAGCATCGTCCTCAATGGTGAAAAGCTGAAACCATTTCCACTAAGATCAGGAACAAGACAAGGCTGCCCACTCTCACCACTCTTTTCCACATAGTTTTGGAAGTTTTAGCCACAGCAATCAGAGAAGAAAAGGAAATAAAAGGAATCCAAATCGGAAAAGAAGAAGTAAAGCTGTCACTGTTTGCAGATGACATGATACTATACATAGAGAATCCTAAAGATGCTACCAGAAAACTACTAGAGCTAATCAATGAATTTGGTAAAGTAGCAGGATACAAAATTAATGCACAGAAATCTCTGGCATTCCTATATACTAATGATGAAAAATCTGAAAGTGAAATCAAGGAAACACTCCCATTTACCATTGCAACAAAAAGAATAAAATATCTAGGAATAAACCTACCTAAGGAGACAAAAGACCTGTATGCAGAAAATTATAAGACACTGATGAAAGAAATTAAAGATGATACAAATAGATGGAGAGATGTACCATGTTCTTGGATTGGAAGAATCAACATTGTGAAAATGACTCTACTACCCAAAGCAATCTACAGATTCAATGCAATCCCTATCAAACTACCACTGGCATTTTTCACAGAACTAGAGCAAAAAATTTCACAATTTGTATGGAAACACAAAAGACCCCGAATAGCCAAAGCAATCTTGAGAACGAAAAATGGAGCTGGAGGAATCAGGCTCCCTGACTTCAGACTATACTACAAAGCTACAGTAATCAAGACAGTATGATACTGGCACAAAAACAGAAAGATAGATCAATGGAACAGGATAGAAAGCCCCGAGATAAACCCACGGACATATGGTCACCTTATCTTTGATAAAGGAGGCAGGAATGTACAGTGGAGAAAGGACAGTCTCTTCAATAAGTGGTGCTGGGAAAACTGGATAGGGACATGTAAAAGTATGAGATTAGATCACTCCCTAACACCATACACAAAAATAAGCTCAAAATGGATTAAAGACCTAAATGTAAGGCCAGACACTATCAAACTCTTAGAGGAAAACATAGGCAGAACACTCTATGACATAAATCACAGCAAGATCCTTTTTGACCCACCTCCTAGAGAAATGGAAATAAAGACAAAAGTAAACACATGGGACCTAATGAAACTTAAAAGCTTTTGCACAGCAAAGGAAACCATAAACAGGACCAAAGGACAACCCTCAGAATGGGAGAAAATATTTGCAAATGAAGCAACTGACAAAGGATTAATCTCCAAAATTTATAAGCAGCTCATGCAGCTCAATAACAAAAAAACAAACAACCCAATCCAAAAATGGGCAGAAGACCTAAACAGACATTTCTCCACAGAAGGTATACAGACTGCCAACAAACACATGAAAGGATGCTCAACATCTTTACTCATTAGAGAAATGCAAATCAAAACTACAATGAGATATCATCTCACACCAGTCAGAATGGCCATCATCAAAAAATCTAGAAACAATAAATGCTGGAGAGGGTGTGGAAAAAAGGGAACACTCTTGCACTGCTGGTGGGAATGTGAATTGGTTCAGCCACTATGGAGAACGGTATGAAGGTTCCTTAAAAAACTGCAAATAGAACTACCATATGACCCAGCAATCCCACTACTGGGCATATACCCTGAGAAAACCATAATTCAAAAAGAGACATGTACCAAAATGTTCATAGCAGCCCTATTTACAATAGCCCGGAGGTGGAAACAACCTAAGTGTCCATCATTGGATGAATGGGTAAAGAAGATGTGGCACATATATACAATGGAATATTACTCAGCCATAAAAAGAAACGAAATTGAGCTATTTGTAATGAGGTGGATGGACCTAGAGTGTGTCATACAGAGTGAAGTAAGTCAGAAAGAGAAAGACAAATACTGTATGCTGACACATATATATGGAATTTAAGAAAAAAAAATGTCATGAAGAACATAGGGATAAGACCGGAAGAAAGACACCTACTAGAGAATGGGCTTGAGGATATGGGAAGGGGGAAGGGTAAGCTGTGACAAAGTGAAAGAGCGGCATGGACATATATACACTACCAAACGTAAGGTAGATAGCTAGTGGGAAGCAGCCGCATAGCACAGGGAGATGAGCTTGGTGCTTTGTGACCGCCTGGAGGGGTGGGATAGGGAGGGTGGGAGGGAGACGCAAAAGGGAGGGGATATGGGAACATATATATATGTATAACTGATTAAATTTGTTATAAAGCAAAAAAAAAATAAAAATAAAAAAATACAATAAATACAATAAAAAAAAGCGGGAATAAGAGGTGATCATTTCCTCACAATATTGAAGATCAGATGGATGCATCTTATCTCCCCAAAACTATATTCAGTGAGTTTCTGTTTGTCCCTGCTCTCCAATTCCAACAACTCTTAATATTGAGTTAGCTGAAAAGTTCATTCGAGTTTTCCATGTTACAGGAAAACCCAAATAAACTTTTTGACCAACCCACTAGATATGAACAATGTGAGTGAAAAGCCTGAGACAGAAGGAAATGGGATTGGTGGCAGGGCCAGTGAAGATACCGGCCTGCCTGGATTTAAGCATGTTGTCTGCCACAGTGCATGTGGATCCACTTCGATGAGATTGAGCAGGGGCCAGGTCTGAAACTAGACACACCCACTGGAGTGTGACAGGCCCATCAGCTGAACCTGGATGGTAGCCCCATCTGGCAGCAAGAACCCGGTTAAATCTATAGCCCGAAGTTACAGGCAGCAATTAAGCAGACCAGTGAAATAGCTGCATTGCTGACTCAGAAAGAGCTTCTTAGTGATGAAGAATCCAGAAACTGCCAATAGTTGGATACAAAGAGGCAGGTTGACAACCTGTCCCAGGAACAGAGTAGTCAGTCTCTCACCTCAAGGCTGACGTGTAAGAGCGTAAGCAAGGGCAAGGTAAGGGCCTCAGTCCTGTAGAAACCGAGCTACTAGGTAAGTTAGCAAAATAGGGATTAAGACAAGGATCTGTTTCAAAATTTGGGATGTTAGGTAGGGAATGGATTATTACAACAGGACTAGCACTAAGTTTGATGTCAACTATTTGGGAAAGAGAAAGAAACTTGAAATAGGTTTGATGAGTCCACATTTCATAGGGTGTTAAAATCCAGGTAATGAGAATTGTGCCCTCTACACTGATCTTCTTACATGGACATTCTCTGCATCCTTGGGCATTACCCCATGGGTTGGCAGTCTTATGCATGCCAGCTGTCTCAAGGAGAATATCTCAAAGCCCCTGAACTATAAAAACATAGAGCTTTAGAGTCAGAAGGATTTTTAGAGGCCATGTCATCTAACCTCTGAATTTTACAACTGAGAGAGAATCTCATAAGAATAGATACAGTATGGTGTATTTCAAGATAGGTTATTATTAATAGGAGTTTAACGAGCTCTGCTAGCTTGGTACAAGGCAAGTATAAAAACAGTTCTAGCCTTCATGATACTTGCCCTCTTGTTGGGGAGAAGAGATTTACACACATAAAACTATCATTGAACAAAACTCTGTAATAAGTATAATTTGTGCATCTGTTATTGTTACAGTGTGGTCTGTAGACCTATGCTGGTCTGAGAAGTGTTTGTACAAATAAATGCATAAACAGAGAGTAAGGCTTAGAAACTTTCACAGCAACTTGACAGGGTAATTTTATGTCTATTATCTAATCATTTTAAATTGTGCTTGTACTTGTCCTTGCTTTCATTTCAATTTTCTAAAATGTCATTTTATGTATTTTCTGAAAGTATTGGTCCATGTTGGGTTGGAAATTTTAAAAGAAAAATATAGTCCTTCACCAAGGGATGATTTGAGAAGCACCAGCATAGACTCTAAGTATATTAGGAGTCCAGAGAAAGAAAAAATCAATATAAGCATGAAGTTACCAGGCAAGAATAGAGCCTTGAATTCTGACGATGCTGTCATTATCTTAAGACATATTGGAAGGTTGACACAAGAATGTAATTGCTGTTCAACTCCATTGAAATTGTTTTGTAAAAAGTATTTTCCTCAGCTACACCCAAAAGTCCGTGTAGAGAACTTCATATTTTATCCACTTAAAACACTGTATTTATTTCCAGGGATTTCAGTGCATAAAGAAGCACTTAGTTACTTCTTTTTTTTAAGGTCAGTTAATTCTTTTCTTCCAAAAATAAATTATCAATATTTACTTAAAAAGCAAGTGATCAAGAGATCCACAGTTAATTTCATCTTTTTCCTTTTGAAGCATGGTAGGGAAACATTGCCAGTCATGAGACCCATACTTAAAGAAAAAAAATTATCTGGGGAATTCCCTGGCAGTCCAGTGGTTTGAACTCGGTGCTTTCACTGCCAGGGCCCTGGGGTCAATCCCTGGTCAGGGAAATAAGATCCCGCAAGCCGCAGCCGTAAAAAAAAAAATTATCTGGTGTTATCATGCCATCACCAAAGTGACTCTAAGATTCTGAACAGCCATGAACTGATACCATTTCCAACACTGTGCTCAGTTGGTGGTTTTTTGCAGATACTGTTTTAAATCATTATATTTTCTTTCATTATTTTCAAGTGGATATTGTTAATTTGTTTGTGGGGTGGGATGGTGGTTTTCTTGTTTAAGGTTGGGGCATTTTGCCACCTGAATCCATGAAGGCAATGGCTAGAAGGAATGAAATGATTCAAAGGCAGCATACTGCCAGGTAATGTAACAATGTTGTTTTATTTTCTATTCATTCACTTGTTTGTTTATTCATTTGTTATATATATACTTTTCTATATATTCATTCATTTATTGTTTTTGTGTATTGTTTTGTATATATTGTTATATTTGTGTATATGTATTCACTGATATATATACACACACACACACACACACACATACACGCACAAACACTGATTACAGGAATATTACAAAAAGAAACATATACAAACATGTACACAGGTTGTTTAAGGATAAAAACAAGATTAGAAATTACACAGTGAAGCCAAGTCTACAGATCACAGTAGCTTGTCAATGTCTCATAATTAAAATGCCTAGCTGTGATTCCTTTGAAATTCATACTGACATTTCTGTCTTAAATGACTTCAGTTCTGCCCAAAGATAGGAGCCAAGCTTGCCAATCCCACTTCAAACTATGCCATTAGAGCCCAGACAGCCCCCTGTCAACCTAAAAGTGGCCTTCAACAGCCAGGAGAAAGAAACACACAGCAGTGATGACTAGGGTATTGCTGTGGGCAAGAGAAAGCATCAGTCAGCTTTTTCATCGCTGAACATTAAGGGGTCCAGGTGATGACCAATAAGCAAAGTAAAGTAAGCAAAAATACCAGCAAGTCTTCCCCCCTTCTCCCTTCCCCAACCCTTACCACTGGCATTAATTTTAACAGTTGAGACTTCTGTGTTTCTTGAGTCTCACTAAAATTGTACTGTAAGGTTTAAAAACTTCTTCCCAAAACTTTAATTTCTTTGAGGATTAATCTCTGGCAAGAAGCTATGCTGTGCTGCATTCTCCCCATCCCTGCTACGATTGCCATACCCATTAGAGACAACGCTCTAAAGACTGGCCTTAGACTTCCATTGTGAGATTCAGCCAAACCCTTTACCTCTGATCTTACTCCAAACTCTCCTTCCCAGTGGCTCTTTGGGGGATTCATGTTTACACCTAACAGACTTCAGATAAGTAGCATAAGGACTCACAAGAAAAGCAGAGGTGCTACAATAGGGAAGGCAGAGGGCCATTAAAATGATATTTCTAATGGTTTTCTTGTGTTTATAAAATATATTGTTTTGTTTTTAGGATGGAAATGGAAGTGCATGCCATTTACCAACAAAGGAGAATAGAAAAAGTTAATTCCAAGGGACTAGCAGGCCTAGGGATACCATTCCTCTATGGCTTCAGTATCCCAGCTGGCCCAGCCACCAACCATGGCAGGAGCATGCTCCCTGCCAGTGACCTGCATGCTCACAGAAGCGCCCTGAGAAACCTTCAGGGAAACCCCTTGCTAGTGGCAACTGGTCCGCGCTTTCTAGAGAGCTGGGGGCAGAAATATCGTCGTCTCAGGAGAGGTACAGGGAATCAGAAAGTTCTAGACAGTGACACCGAGAGTTCTAAAAGTCGAGTAGAAGAAAAGCCCCTAGGCCAAACCCATGCAATTCCCTGTGAAGAGAATGAGTATGCAAAAGACCCAGAAACTGACACTGTCAACAATCACAAGTTGGGTGAAACCAAAGAAAAGCCATCTACAGCTCTTGCTCACACCTTTGGAGAGCTGGAGCACAGCCATGGAAAACCCTGGGGAGCTCATGGCACTCCCCTGGAAGAAAAGGCCTCGGACAGTGGGAAAGAGAAGGCTTCAGAGCAGGTTTTGGCAGCCTGTGGTGAAAAGAATGGGGTTTACCCTCCAGTTCCTCGACCATCTCTGCCAGGTAGGTGTCCAGGGGCTAATCCTCATGAACTGCAGGTCATCAAGTCCCTGAAGTTATTACATGGTGAGCTGTAACCACCGTGTTTCTTTTTATCGTCCTTTTTCTTAATCCTACTTAGAATCACCTCCTCTTGAAAAATTTATTACATTAGTTCCAATCAGCCATAACAGTGCAATGTATCTCTGTTTATATATTGCTATATAGAGAATTTTCAGCAAAGGCTAGGAAGGTAAATATGAGGAAGGATGGGAAAGCCTACTAGAATTTTTAATTAACATTTTAATTTAATTTTTAATTTAATCTAATCTCTTCAACACAAAACAGAGGGACTTCTTGCTTAAAAGTATGAATTCAGTCTCCCCTGTATTTAAGTGTAGAAAAATAAACAGAAGCTCTTTCAGTGCTCACTACTGCTATGATACTCTCTAACCTAAAAGTATTAACACACTACCCCCTGCCCCAAATAGACACACTGAATAGTTTTCAAGAACTTCTTTAGATAAAAAATAGTTTAAAACTGGAACTTCTTTAGATAAAAATATTTTAAAACACAGGGATTTGGATATGTGTAATCTAGCCACCATACCAACCGCTTCCCTGACAAAATATTAATTTGCCATTTTGATGAAGATGTAGCTAAATTCTCACATGGCTTAGAGAGCATGATAAATCATGTAACATCATAGAACCATGGTAGTATTAATCTGGAGAATGAAATCCACAGGGTATTTCTATTGGAATCTGAGATAAGCTGGAACTTTGTTTTTATTTATGATAAGGTTGTCATTAAAGATCCTTTAGAGGAAGAAAAGAAAGAAGGTAGCTAAGCTCTTTAAGAAATCCTCTCTCAGTAACTCTGTCTTTTAAGGGGGTTACGTGTAGATCTATGTAAAGGGACTGCTCTGTGGTAATAGAACATCAGGAAATGAATGTAACTATACATGAAACTGTACTCTTAGCTTCCCCCTTTTCCCTTTTCCCACAAAATAATTTTCTTTTTGTTTTAAAGGAACACATGTGCTTCTTAAAATCAAGGAAAATCTATCTTTGGATGAAGATATTCAGAAATGGACCGTGAATGACGTGTACAACTTCATTAGTGGCCTTCCAGGTTGTTCAGACTATGCTCAGGTGATGCAACATTTAAGTATTTTCTTAAAAGTTAGACACTTTGAAATATACTTCCTTCATAATGAGTTCTGTTGAACTTGATTTTGACCCCAGAGAGCATTCCTAATAATCTCTCTCTTTGTATGTCATTGGCTCCTCTGGAACAGAAGCCTCTGACTGGTGGAGCATGGGTCATGTGCCCACCACAGCCTCAGGGGAGGCTGGGAAAGCCAGTGTCTGGCTTTAGTTTCTGTCCCATCAAGGCTCCTGAGATGTGGAATTCTCCCAGAATTAGGAGGTTCAGAGGCCAAACATCCAAGAAGAATGAGAGGTATCTACTATATTCCCTACTCATCCATTTAGCAAACATTTGGAGGCATGTACTTCTGTATCAGAAGTTTTAGGCTACTCATCATACATAACAGAAATATATACTTTATTCTAAAAAGGACAAGAAGGAAATACATCTGAAAAGTAGGAAATTAACTATTTTAAAATTCCATTTTTATGCTGGGGCAATATATAAAAATGCCTACACATAATTTAATCTGGTAGATAAATACTATTTTTTAAATTATAATGAACTATCAGGACAGTTGAAAAGTAAAACTAGCCTCACTTATATGGGAAAATTGCAGATAAAGATGGTGGGTTGCCAAGTTTTTGAAGTTTATGTCTGTGCTTCATTTTCATGCATATAGTTTACTTTTTCAAGTGATTTAATAACACAATTCCAAGCAACAATGTGCCTACTATATCTGGTATCACTATCTTTGGTTTATATTTTAAAGTAAAAGAAAGCAAGAAAAGGACATTATGATTTAACTACATTATAAGTAACAGATGTTAGAGATAATTTTTTTCAGATCTCATTTTGTGATATTTTCTTCAGTGTAATGCTGTTAATTTTTTTTAAATTTTCATTTCTTTCTTTCTTTCTTTCTTTCTTTATTTATTTTCCTTTCTCTTTTTCTTCCTTTGTTCTTTTTATTGGACCAATGGAAAATTCATATAGAGTAGTGATTAAGAGTATGGCTTATGAAACCAGAAAGTACAAGTTCAAATCCTGGCTTTTCCACTTTCTGGACATGTGACCTAGGACAAATTGCCTCCTTCCTTGGTGTCTCAGTTTTTTCATCTGTAAAATGAGGATAATAGTATAATACATTTTCAAAGGATTGTTGTAAGCATAAATGAGTGCCTAGCACTCAGATTCTAATTTCAGCATTACCTCAGAGGCTTCTAGAGAAAGCAGAATCTCAAGTTACTTATGAGGCAAGTTGTATTCTTCAAGTCACCTACTTTTTCTTTTTGCATACCTGCTAAAAAATTTTGTTCTATTTTTTCCTATTCAATGAGTATAACCTTATTATTTTATTACTAGTCATTAACCGTGAGTAAGTCACTTTTTAATTGTATCTATGCCACTTTTCAAGTGGTACAATGAAGTTACCAAATTCTGATAATCAGAAAGAAGCAACCCCATGTATAACGCACATTTGATTACTGACTTCTGATGGATTGAATCTGTTTGAACTCACTATTTTTAATTAGTGATTCACAGTCATAAAAATGCAGTTTATAATAACCACTCTTGTAATAAATAATGTTACATGCATTTTATATTTTATAATCCCAGATGTCCCCTTATGGGTATAAAGAAGTCACATAAACGCGAAGACCCCAAACTTTGCTGACTCAGTTATCTCTTACCAACAGGATGTTGGTGCTTCCTTCCCCACCCCAAGAAGTGGTACCGTTATTTCTAGGTGTTTCTCAAATGTCTTTAGGGTCAAGTCCTGCTCTTGTTTCCTCACTAAAGTCAGTTCCCCTCCTAACAATTGCTGGTGACCTCAACAGCAAAGGATGCCATTACTCTGCTGGGCATGACCAGGCTGTGTTCAGTGACGGTGTTCTGTACAGAAATGGGGAGAACCGACGGATACACCAGAAATACAGCTACGCGTGGAACAACTCCTACAGAACACCTACTGAATGCTGGCAGAAGACCCCAGACCTCCCAAAAGGCAAGAAACTCCCCACATACCTGGGTAGGGCCAAGCGAGAGATCCCCACACAGAGGATCAGTGCCGAGCGGCACTCACCAGCCTGAGAGGCTTGTCTGCTCGCCCGCCGGGGCACGCAGCGCTGGAAGCTGAGGCTCGGGCTTCAGTCAGAGCGCAGGGAGAGGACTGGGGCTGGCGGCGAGAACTCAGCCTGAAGGGGGCTAATGTGCCACAGCTAGCCGGGAGGGAGTCCGGGAAAACTCTGGAGCTGCCGAAGAGGCAAGAGACTTTTTCTTCCCTTTTGGTTTCCTGGTGCGCGAGGAGAGGGGATTAAGAGCGCTGCTTAAAGGGGCTCCACAGACGGGGGCGAGTCGCGACTGAAAGCGCGGAGCCCAGAGACGGGCGTGGGACGCTGGGGCTGCTGCTGCCGCCGCCAAGAAGCCTGTGTGCGAGTGCAGGTCACTGCCCACACCGCCCTTCCGGGAGCCTGTGCAGCCCACCACTGCCGGGGTCCCGGGATCCAGGGGCGGCTTCCCTGGGAGAACGCAGGGCGCGCCTCGGGCTGGTGCAACGTCACGCCGACCTCTGCCGCTGCAGGCTTGCCCCGCACTCCGTGCCCCTCCCTCCCGCCCGGCCTGAGTGAGCCAGAGTCCCCGAAGAGGCTGCTCCTTTAACCCTGTCCTGTCTGAGCAAAGAACAGACGCCCTCCGGCGACCTACACGCAGAGGCGGGGCCAAATCCAAAGCTGAGACCCAGGAGCTGTGAGAACAAAGAAGAGAAAGGGAAACCTCTCCCAGCAGCCTCAGAAGCAGCGGATTAAAGCTCCACAATCAACTTGATGTACCCTGCATCTGTGGAATACATGAATAGACAACAAATCATCCCAAATTGAGGAGCCAGGAGTCAGTGCTGTGCTTCTGAGGTGGGAGAGCCAGCTTCAGGACACTGGTCCACAAGAGACCTCCCAGCTCCACATAATATCAAATGGCGAAAATCTTCCAGAGATCTCCATCTCAACACCAGCACCCAGCTTCACTCAACGACCAGCAAGCTACAGTGCTGGACACCCTATGCCAAACAACTAGCAAGACAGGAACACAACGCCACCCATTAACAGAGAGGTGGCCGAAAATCATAAAAAGTCCGCAGACACCCCAAAACACACCACCAGACGTGGACCTGCCCACCAGAAAGACAAGATCCAGCCTCATCCACCAGAACACAGGCACTAGTCCCCTCCACCAGGAAGCCTACACAACCCACTAAACCAACCTTAGCCACTGGGGACAGACACCAAAAACAACGGGAACTACGAACCTTCAGCCTGCAAAAAGGAGACCCCAAACACAGTAACATAAGCAAAATGAGAAGACAGAAAAACACACAGCAGGAGAAGGAGCAAGATAAAAACCCACCAGACCTAACAAATGAAGAGGTAATAGGCAGTCTACCTGAAAAAGAATTCAGAATAATGATGGTAAAGATGATCCAAGATTCTATTTCCCAGATCCAAAATCTTGGAAATAGAATAGACAAAATGCAAGAAACAGTTAACAAGGACCTAGAAGAACTAAAGATGAATCCAGCATCGATTAAAAACACAATAAATGAAATAAAAAATACTCTAGATGGGATCAATAGCAGAATAACTGAGGCAGAAGAACGGATAAGTGAGGTGGAAGATAAAATAGTGGAAATAACTGCTGCAGAGCAAAGTAAAGAAAAAAGAATGAAAAGAACAGAGGACAGTCTCAGAGACCTCTGGGACAACATTAAACGCACCAACATTCGAATTATAGGGGTTCCAGAAGAAGAAGAGAAAAAGAAAGGGACTGAGAAAATATTTGAAGAGATTATAGTTGAAAACTTCCCTAATATGGGAAAGGAAATAGTTAATCAAGTCCAGGAGGCACAGAGAGTCCCATACAGAATAAATCCAAGGAGAAATACGCCAAGACACATATTAATCAAACTGTCAAAAATTAAACACAAAGAAATCATATTAAAAGCAGCAAGGCAAAAACAACAAATAACACACAAGGGAATCCCCATCAGGATAACAGCTGATCTCTCAGCAGAAACTCTACAAGCCAGAAGGGAGTGGCAGGACATAATTAAAGTGATGAAGGAGAAAAACCTGCAACCAAGATTACTCTACCCAGCAAGGATCTCATTCAGATTTGATGGAGAAATTAAAACGTTTACAGACAAGCAAAAGCTGAGAGAGTTCAGCACCACCAAACCAGCTTTACATCAAATGCTAAAGGAACTTCTCTAGGCAAGAAACACAACAGAAGTAAAAGACCTACAATAACGAACCCAAAACAATTAAGAAAATGGGAATAGAAACATACATATCGATAATTACCTTAAATGTAAATGGACTAAATGCTCCCACCAAAAGATACAGATTGGCTGAATGGATACAAAAACAAGACCCATATATATGCTGTCTACAAGAGACCCACTTCAGACCTAGAGACACATACAGACTGAAAGTAAGGGGATGGAAAAAGATATTCCATGCAAATGGAAACCAAAAGAAAGCTGGAGTAGCAATTCTCATATCAGACAAAATAGACTTTAAAATAAAGACTACTAGAAGAGACAAAGAAGGACACTACATAATGATCAAGGGATCGATCCAAGAAGAAGATATAACAATTGTAAATATTTATGCACCCAACATAGGAGCACCTCAATACATAAGGCAAATACTAACAGCCATAAAAGGAGAAATCGACAGTAACACAATCATAGTAGGGGACTTTAACACCCCACTTTCACCAATGGACAGATCATCCAAAATGAAAATAAGGAAACACAACCTTTAAATGATACATTAAACAAGATGGACTTAATTGATATTTATAGGACATTCCATCCAAAAACAACAGAATACACATTTTTCTCAAGTGCTCATGGAACATTCTCCAGGATAGATCATATCTTGGGTCACAAATCAAGCCTTGGTAAATTTAAGAAAATTGAAATTGTATCAAGTATCTTTTCCAACCACAATGTTATGAGACTAGATATCAATTACAGGAAAAGGGCTGTAAAAAATACGAACACATGGAGGCTAAACAATACACTACTTAATAACGAAGTGATCACTGAAGAAATCAAAGAGGAAATTTAAAAATACCTAGAAACAAATGACAATGGAGACATGACGACCCAAAACCTATGGGATGCAGCAAAAGCAGTTCTAAGAGGGAAGTTTATAGCAATACAATCCCACCTTAAGAAACAGGAAACATCTCGAATAAACAACCTAACCTTGCACCTAAAGCAATTAGAGAAAGAAGAACAAAAACATCCCAAAGTTAGCAGAAGGAAAGAAATCATAAAAATCAGATCGGAAATAAATGAAAAAGAAAAGAAGGAAACGATAGCAAAGATCAATAAAACTAAAAGCTGGTTCTTTGAGAAGATAAACAAAACTGATAAACCATTAGCCAGACTCATCAAGAAAAAAAGGGAGAAGACTGAAATCAATAGAATTAGGAATGAAAAAGGAGAAGTAACAACTGACACTGCAGAAATACAAAAGATCATGAGAGATTACTACAAGCAACTCTATGCCAATAAAATGGACAACCTGGAAGAAATGGACAAATTCTTAGAAATGCACAACCTGCCAAGACTGAATCAGGAAGAAATAGAAAATATGAACAGACCAATCACAAGCACTGAAATTGAAACTGTGATAAAAAAATCTTCCAACAAACAAAAGCCCAGGACCAAATGACTTCACAGGCGAATTCTATCAAGCATTTAGAGAAGAGCTAACACCTATCCTTCTGAAACTCTTCCAAAATATAGCAGAGGGAGGAACACTCCCAAACTCATTCTACGAGGCCACCATCACCTTGATACCAAAACCAGACAAAGATGTCACAAAGGAAGAAAACTACAGGCCAATATCACTGATGAACATAGATGCAAAAATCCTCAACAAAATACTAGCAAACAGAATCCAACAGCACATTAAAAGGATCATACACCATGATCAAGTGGGGTTTATTCCAGGAATGCAAGGATTCTTCAATATACGCAAATCAATCAACGTCATACACCATATTAACAAATTGAAGGAGAAAAACCATATGATCATCTCAATAGATGCAGAGAAAGCTTTCGACAAAATTCAACACCCATTTATGATAAAAACCCTGCAGAAAGTAGGCATAGAGGGAATTTTCCTCAACATAATAAAGGCCATATATGACAAACCCACAGCCAGCATCATCCTCAATGGTGAAAAGCTGAAACCATTTCCACTAAGATCAGGAACAAGACAAGGCTGCCCACTCTCACCACTCTTATTCCACATAGTTTTGGAAGTTTTAGCCACAGCAATCAGAGAAGAAAAGGAAATAAAAGGAATCCAAATCGGAAAAGAAGAAGTAAAGCTGTCACTGTTTGCAGATGACATGATACTATACATAGAGAATCCTAAAGATGCTACCAGAAAACTACTAGAGCTAATCAATGAATTTGGTAAAGTAGCAGGATACAAAATTAATGCACAGAAATCTCTGGCATTCCTATATGCTAATGATGAAAAATCTGAAAGTGAAATCAAGGAAACACTCCCATTTACCATTGCAACAAAACGAATAAAATATCTAGGAATAAACCTACCTAAGGAGACAAAAGACCTGTATGCAGAAAATTATAAGACACTGATGAAAGAAATTAAAGATGATACAAATAGATGGAGAGATGTACCATGTTCTTGGATTGGAAGAATCAACATTGTGAAAATGACTCTACTACCCAAAGCAATCTACAGATTCAATGCAATCCCTATCAAACTACCACTGGCATTTTTCACAGAACTAGAGCAAAAAATTTCACAATTTGTATGGAAACACAAAAGACCCCGAATAGCCAAAGCAATCTTGAGAACGAAAAATGGAGCTGGAGGAATCAGGCTCCCTGACTTCAGACTATACTACAAAGCTACAGTAATCAAGACAGTATGATACTGGCACAAAAACAGAAAGATAGATCAATGGAACAGGATAGAAAGCCCAGAGATAAACCCACGGACATATGGTCACCTTATCTTTGATAAAGGAGGCAGGAATGTACAGTGGAGAAAGGACAGTCTCTTCAATAAGTGGTGCTGGGAAAACTGGATAGGGACATGTAAAAGTATGAGATTAGATCACTCCCTAACACCATACACAAAAATAAGCTCAAAATGGATTAAAGACCTAAATGTAAGGCCAGACACTATCAAACTCTTAGAGGAAAACATAGGCAGAACACTCTATGACATAAATCACAGCAAGATCCTTTTTGACCCACCTCCTAGAGAAATGGAAATAAAGACAAAAGTAAACACATGGGACCTAATGAAACTTAAAAGCTTTTGCACAGCAAAGGAAACCATAAACAGGACCAAAGGACAACCCTCAGAATGGGAGAAAATATTTGCAAATGAAGCAACTGACAAAGGATTAATCTCCAAAATTTATAAGCAGCTCATGCAGCTCAATAACAAAAAAACAAACAACCCAATCCAAAAATGGGCAGAAGACCTAAACAGACATTTCTCCACAGAAGATATACAGACTGCCAACAAACACATTGAAGGATGCTCAACATCTTTACTCATTAGAGAAACGCAAATCAAAACTACAATGAGATATCATCTCACACCAGTCAGAATGGCCATCATCAAAAAATCTAGAAACAATAAATGCTGGAGAGGGTGTGGAAAAAAGGGAACACTCTTGCACTGCTGGTGGGAATGTGAATTGGTACAGCCGCTATGGAGAACGGTATGGCGGTTCCTTAAAAAACTACAAATAGAACTACCATATGACCCAGCAATCCCACTACTGGGCATATACCCTGAGAAAACCATAATTCAAAAAGAGACATGTACCAAAATGTTCATAGCAGCCCTATTTACAATAGCCCGGTGATGGAAATAACCTAAGTGTCCATCATCGGATGAATGGATAAAGAAGATGTGGCACATATATACAATGGAATATTACTCAGCCATAAAAAGAAATGAAATTGAGCTATTTGTAATGAGGTGGATAGACCTAGAGTCTGTCATACAGAGTGAAGTAAGTCAGAAAGAGAAAGACAAATACTGTATGCTAACACATATATATGGAATTTAAGAAAAAAAATGTCATGAAGAACATAGGGGTAAGACAGGAATAAAGACACAGACCTACTAGAGAATGGACTTGAGGATATGGGGAGGGGGAAGGGTAAGCTGTAACAAAGTGAAAGAGCGGCATGGACATATATACACTACCAAACGTAAGGTAGATAGCTAGTGGGAAGCAGCCACATAGCACAGGGAGATCAGCTCGGTGCTTTGTGACCGCCTGGAGGGGTGGGATAGGGAGGGTGGGAGGGAGACGCAAAAGGGAGGGGATATGGGAACATATATATATGTATAACTGATTAAATTTGTTATAAAGCAAAAAAAAAAAAAAAAAGGGAGAACCCCCCTGGATGCAGCTGGGCTCCGTCTGAGTGCAACAAGCTCTGAAGCAGCGCTGCTTGTGCACAACTCTGACAGGAACCCTTGTCTGCAATGTGCCATCCGCTTTTCCTCACAGCCCCTGGGACTACTCAGGGCCACACCCCCTGTCCCCTTCTCTGTCCTCTTCTTCTTCACCTCTGCCTTAGGTGCAGCAACCTCCAACCACCCACCTTCTGCAGGTAGAAAAGAAATTCAGGAAAAAATAACCGCAGTGAAAATCTAAAGCCCCTTGCAAATGAAATCTTTTAAATAGATGTGAAGAGAGGATGGGTGGTTCAGCCATTTAGGGACATCCAAGGATACCGTGTAACACATTTTTTTTGTTGTTCAAAGTCAATGTCTAGTTCAAATAAGTCAGCAGTTAAAGTATTCTCTCTAAAAATATATGAAATTATTAAAAATACATGCATATTTACATCATGCACTTGGCCCAAACTGCTCTCATGAGAATGAAGTGAGGATATCTTCTGAGTGACAGAGGCATGTTCTGCATCCTTGCCTCAGGCCCAGGGTCCATCCACCATGACTGAAGGTTAGGCCCTCATGCATTTCAGGCCCTGGGTGCCAGCCTACCTCTGTGTGAAAATTTATCTCTGTGATTTCTCCTTCTTTGGATGCTCTCTCATGGTCCCTTCACTGCTCACTGGAATCTCTACAAAGGAGAGAGAAATTAGGTAAATTTTCTACCATAAATATAGGTAACTATTCTTATCAGCACTCCTTTTTCTGATTGGCAGTGGGGTTAAGCAGGGAAAATTCTGGATCAGAATCATGAACTATACATTATTTTACAAGTTCTCTAACAGGCAAGCTATGCTTTTTGGGCAACTCACTTAACCTTTTCTATGTTGGTTCTCTCATTTACAAAAAACCATAATAATAGCGCCTACTCTTTATTGGCAACAGACTGTGTGCCAGGCACAGTACTAAGTAAATTATTTAGATTGTCTTTTAAATTTAATCTACACCATACTTCTTCAAAGGAGATATTAACTCTATTTTGCAGCTGAGTAAAGCTGAACTTCAAGGTGGCTAGAGGACTGCTTAAAAAAATGTGTGTGTGACTACAAATCTAGCTCTTTCCATTATAATTACTCTACATTGAGGATACTGGGCCGTATGATTTTCGGCCAAGGGTACCTGGGGCCCTAGGAATTCTCAAAGGTGGTAGAAGTTATGCTTAAGTTATTCAAGATATTTCAAAACAACAAACAACCTAAGAAATATCATACATTTCCCCAAAATAAGGCTACATAGACTAACCCAAAGTGTCCACTTTTTTGCTTTGGCCCAAATTAAGTTACTTATATTAGCCATTCTACAATTTTATCAGTTAAAATAGGAAAAGAAATAATTACTTAATAAATATAGTTTGTAAATAACTAAAATCTGTTAGAACACAAAGTTCCTGGTACAGAAGTTTCCCAAGAAGAATCTAATCAGCTGGTCCTGAGGCATGCCCTCCAAGGCACAGAACACACAGTGGAAATGGGACAAATATGGTTCCTCTTCTCACGGAGCTTGTACTCCAGAAGAGGGGCACCATAAGGGATTCCACATCAGCGTGACCATGCTGGAGAGGGCAGCTACAGGGCGCGGTAGGAACACATAGGAGGGCCTTACGGTTTCCTAGAGGAAGAGGCATCGAAAGTGAGACCTGACAGTGAGGAGTTTACCACCTGAGGGGGAACAAGGTGAGAGGGAGGCAAAGGAGGAATTTCCAGGTGAGGACCAGAAGCCAGAGAGAACTTAACATGGTTGGGATTTGAGAATAATTTTTAGTGGCCAGAGGGCCAGGGCCAAGGTGGGAAAGGTGAGGATGGCAGGATAGGGGACTGAAGAGGCTGAAGGGGCCAGGCCACAGAGACTTGAAGGATTGTGACTTCATCCCGGAAACAGTCTAGGTTTTAAGGAGGAGTGGCGTGCTTAGCTTTATGTTTCAGAAAGGCCGCTCAAGTTGCTTTTATGAAAATAGGTTAAAAGAAGCAAGACTAGTGGGGAAGCCTTCTCAGATGAGCAATAATGGAGTTTGATCCAGGGTAGAAGCAGTGGGGTGGACAGGTAAGAATTCTACCTAAGAGGCAGAATTGGCACGATTCAGCTTCTAAGTTAAAGATATACATTAGGGGGCCTTCAGTATACAGAGACACTGAAGCCAAGAGACAGACTGAGATGAATCCAGAAGACCAAAGAGGACCTGGGTCAGAAGCCTAAGGGACTCTTAACACGTAAGGATGGACAAAGAAACAGTAGTCACAAAGGTGACAGCAAAAGGGAGGGCAGAGGGTCCCCAGGAGGGAGAAGCCTCAGGAAGTGCATTTTCTTGAAGGAGTAGTCAACAGTGTCAAATGCAGCCAGGAGTGTAAGAGATACGAGGACTGAAAAATATCTACACGTATGGCAGAGTCACCAGGGACCCAGAGGAGAGCAGGTTTAATGGACTTGTGAGGGTGGAAGTCAGACTCCTTGAGACTGAGGAATGACTGGGAAGTAAGAACATGGAAACAGGGAGCATCAAAACTCTTGAGAAATTGGGCTGTGAAGGGGATGAGAGACCTGGGGCAGGGTATAGAGATGGAGTGAGGAAGCGTTTCTGTATTTTCATCATTATGGCTTGTATAATGATGGTGGAGACTTGCTTAAAGCCCACTGGGAAAGAGCCAGCCAAAGAGGAGACTGACGATGAGACAGGGGATTATGTATTGTGCGGGGCCTGGAGGTGGGAAGGGTGCAGACACTTAGCCTATGTGGAGAGAGTGCCTTTAAAGAGTGAGGGGCCACTCTCCCCCTGTATCAGTACAGAGGAAGAAAATGTAAGCTTTTAGGTTGGTTTGGGCAGAATTAGAGGAAGTTCTTATCTACTGGTTTGTTTGTTTTAAGTAGGAAGTTACATGATCTGCTGAAAATAAGGGGGGATTCTGTGGGTTCTGAAGTTTGAGTGTGAAGAAAGCTTGAAATGGAAAGAAAAGAAAGCTCATCAATGTATGTAAGATTGCCAGGCAGTTTGAAGTTGGAGACCATAACGTTACAGTACTACCAGTCTGCCTAGTGTTTTCTGTCCCTCTCCTTATCTGCCTGGAAACTTTGTCCACCAGCAGCCTTCCTAGTTTCTGGAAGAATGGAAGGCATGGTGACATCCACTACACAATCAGAACAAATATGTCCAGCGTGACAGCTCTCACCTGAGTTTTCCTCTTCTCCCTTTACCACTCATCTAAGGCAGTGGACAGAGGCACTGAGTCTGTAAATGTGAGAGTCTGAAATTTGCCTGAAATGGTTTTTACCCACATCCCTTCACTCATACTATTTGTCCATTCATTGATTTGTCCAGCAAGGATTATTGCATATCTTCTGTCATGGGCCAGGCACTGCATTACACGTACATTGGTGAGTAAAACATGGGCTTGCCCTCAAATAATAACTATTCCAGGTTGGAGTTGCATTCTATATACAGAGAATTAGAATGTACTCCAAGGGTTGTTAAAGACTACAAACAACATGCTATTGGAGCACAGAAAAGAGAGTAACTGAAAATAAGAAATATTATGATTTTTGGTGTCATCCTCAGGCAGTCTTAATGTTTCCTCCAAAGCTAAAAATCTATATATAAAACAAGGTCTTAAAAAAAGATATTTAAACAAAGCTGACATCTTTTGTGTTTAATAAGGTGTTTAAAGATCATGCAATTGATGGAGAAACTTTGCCATTACTCACAGAGGGGCATCTTCGAAGCACTATGGGCTTAAAGCTGGGGCCGGCACTAAAGATCCAATCGCAGGTAGGGTGATTTTTCGTAACTAAACGTGTTAATGGTATGAAGCTTAAGAGAAATATGTTACCTTTATCTTGTTGTAACATTAACAATACCTATTTAACCTCTTTATTAAGCTTTTTCCCTCTGGTTGGGGACATGATAAAAGTGAGGGAATCTGAAAACTTTGGATGGGGCATTGGTACACGTTCCTAGTTTTGGTTGGGAAAGCACAAAGCAGTGGTGTGCTGGCCAGTGTTTAACAACCTGCTGTCTTTTAAAATGAACCCCGATTCGTAGCATTTGTCCATTTCTGTGGTGTCAGTACTCCCACCATGGCTGACAAACTCCACATGCAGCGTCACTGAATACAGAATTGGGAAGAGATGCACAGCAGCTCCCCATTTCAGACTATCTTCACCATGTGGATAGCACAAGTGTAAACAACCTCAAGAGCAGAGATAAAAATAAACAATTATAGTAAAATAAGTAGGTAAAAATAAGTGATAAGTTTGGGGCATTTAATACTTTAGTTTGCAATATAATATATCTAATTGTAACTTTATATAATTTAATTTTTAATAATGGCATTTTTAGCAGTTAGCTTGCACATTTCCTAAAAATATAGCAATCGGTCTCAAGAGCTGGAACAAGCCAGCTCCAGAGCACCACTTCTCATCACTACCTCCACTGCTTCATTCTGGTCTAAGGCACTATCTTCTCTCGTTGGATTACTGTGTTAACCTTCTGACTCTTCTCCCTGCTCTGCCCTTGCCCACCCAGAGCCTATTCACACAGCAGTGAAGAATGATTCTTCTAATACATGAGACAGATCATGTCACTCTTCTGCTCAGATGTCTGCAATAGCTCCCCATTTCTTTCAAAGTCCAAGTCAAAGTCTTATATTATTTGCACTCCTCCCCACCCATCACCACCCTTGCCTTCCTGACCTCATCTTCTAAGTCTCTCCCTGCCAGTTACTGCTTTTGTCAACTCACCTCTGGATGCTGTTTGAACATCTAGACAGGTTCCACCTTCACACTGTTCCCTCTGCCTGCGATGCTCTTACCCCAACATCCTCATGCTTTGCTCCCTCATCTCCTTCGTCTTTGCTCCACCATACCATCTCAGTGAGGTTTGCTTGGTTCACCTTACTTAAAATTGCACACGGCCAGGGCTTCCCTAGTGGCGCAGTGGTTGAGAGTCCGCCTGCCGACGCAGGGGACACGGGTTCGTGCCCTGGTCCGGGAGGATCCCACATGCCGTGGAGCGGCTGGGCCTGTGAGCCATGGCTGCTGAGCCTGCGCGTCCGGAGCCTGTGCTCCGCAACGGGAGAGGCCGCAACAGTAAGAGGCCCGCGTACAGCAAAAAAAAAAAAAAAATTATTGCACACGGCCCAGCCCCCATACATACTACTGCTATCCCTTTTTCTGGTCTTCTCTTTTTCCCCATAGCACCCATCACGTTCAATCACACAATATAATTTATTTATTTGTTATATTTATATTTATTTTTGATTTCCCTCTGCCCCCACTAGAATGTAAGCTCCATTAGAGCAGAGATCTTTATTTGTTTTGTTGACAGATATAACCTTAGAACATGCAAAACCCATAATAGGTCAATAGTTATTTGTTGAAAGAGTGAGTTTCCTAAAAGTCAAACCAAGAAGGCTCAACTAATTCTTTCAGAATTTATACAGTACTTTACTTATTCACAATACATGCTTAGACCAGGAGCTGAGTTTCCAGGATGTCCTTCAAAAACCTTTTTTTTTTTTTCCTAAACTTTTCAGGGTAAAGAAGTTCTTTATTTCTAATGCAAATACTTCAGTGTTTCCATTGATGTTCTTTTTTTCAGCTTCTTATCTTGGAATAACTTTAGATACAGAAAAGTTGCCAAGATAGTACAGAGAATTCACCTAGCTTTTCCTAATGTTAACATAATACATAACAGGGCACATTTGTCAAAACTAAGAAATTAACATTGGTACAATATAATATTCACTTTTAAATGATTTACTTTTCTTTAGTGAGGATACTATACCTCTTGGAATACTTACAATAACACTGCAGTTTTTTCTCAAATCTGATTTTCTTTGGCTTTGGTTTATCACTTTCGTTGCACTTTTTGTTCTGCTTTGTCCTTACAATGTGGCCAACCCCAAGTCATTCTTAATATTCTTCTCACTTGCTGCTAGCATTCTTATGCTCCTATCTGATACATATAAGTACTTCCATGCAGCCCAGCTGACCTATTATATCCCAGGCCCCATCTGCCAGCATAACAGGACAGGACTCCCACAGAAGCTGGGTGTGGGGTGAAAGTGGAGGGGGAAGGTCCAACTGATGCCAGATGTTCAACCAAGCAGAACAGTTTTAGAGTCCTTGGGATTGGGAATTTCCAGGGGTCCAAATGAAGCAGGAAAATTGGAAGGTTCTGAGTAACATCTGAAAGTCCCAGAAGGTGAGCAGGCAGGAGTTCATCAGTGGATAACAAAATCTCAATCTCCAAAATGGGAATCAAGGGCAAAATTCCATTACAGCAAGAACTGCTAAGAAGAAGGAAACCTACCCTCCAGAACAGAAACATAGAAGGTAGACCGGGACTGAGTACACAAGGAAAGGGGTAGGAGAAGAAAAAGTTACTGGAATTTGAGAAAGATATTATTAGAATGGAGGGTGTTGGGGTTTTGAGTTGTAACAATGTGAACAATATAGAAATCTCCTGGGCCCCACTCAGCATCAGGTTTGTGTAGGAGCCTGCTGGTTAGTACTAGGGCACCAAGTCCCAGCGCAGCCTTATTTATGTCTCAACACTAAGCCCCACTGAAGGCCAGTTGTGTGCTAAGGTTCTAAAGAATTCCAGCCTCGCCTGGAGAAGGACGGGCTGGGTGTTCGTGAAGGTGAAGTAGGGTGTCTGTGGGAACCCTTGTAGGACCATTGGGAAAGGAAGAGCTAGAGTGAACTCAGAGTGGAATAATTGTGTGTGCAGATGAACCACAGCAGAACCAAGAACAGGAACTGGTAAGCTCCTACCACCTTGATATCCAGTTTTACAATGTAAACACTATGATTCTAAAAGAAAAAGCCCACCGCATCCTAGAATTTTGTTCTTCTAGATGTCCCATGCCTGAAATTACCTCAGCCTCCCTGCCACCTGTGGCTTAGCAGAGTATGCTGAGTTATTGAAAGAATTCATAGATATAATTACTATATTTTGTCTTCTAAGGTATCTCAGCATATGGAAAGTATATTCTACAAGAAAAGTCTTCCACTTCCTACCCACATGAAACAAGCATTCGATCAACCAACAGATACAAACCCTCTTTTGGATTTTAATTCCTGGAGTGATACACTGAACATTCCTTGTTCCCAGGATATGATCATTCCTAAAAGAACAGAGCGAGATACTATGAGAAATTAAAACCCTCATGGAGCAAGAGCAGTCTTAATCAGTTTTCTGAAAAGTCTGGCATATTCTGAAAGGTGTGCGGGGGTTTCCCAGGACCAGATGGCGGCTCAGAGGGAGAGAAAGCCCACTCTCCTGAGCTCTCTGGGAGGAGGCCTTGCCCAGGCTTCCCGAAGTGACCACATCACAAAGTGGCTGGAGGCGTATCCTTGGAAGCAAATACTAAATGAAGGATAGAATTTGCAAACATCAAATTTGTATATATAAGGAGGTCTATTTCTTTTTTTTCCCTTCCAGTTTTATTGAGATACTATTGGCATAACAGCACTGCATAAGTTTCAGGTGTACCACATAATGATATGACTTAAATACATCATGAAACAGCTATCACAATAAGTTTAGTGCATATCCATCATCTCATAGATGCAAAATGAAAGAAAGTTTTTCCTTGTGATGAGAACTCTTAGGATATACTCACTTAACAGCTTTCATATATAACGTACAGCAGTGTTCATTCTATTTATCATGTGGTACATTGCATCCCTAGTACTTATTTATCTTACAGCTGGAAGTTTGTACCCTTTGATGACCTTCATTAAAGAGGTCTATTTCTGATTTTCAAAAAAAAAAAGAAAGCTATATTTGGATGTTTCCACGAGGATATCTGTGCAGAAGCCAGAAGAGCTGACACTGAAAAAGAGCTCCTAACCTGTCTTCACTGGCTTCCCATCCCCCAGCCCAGAGAGAGACAGAGGCAACCCAGTGGAGCCAGAGGAGGAAGAAGAGAAAGTGAAGTACAAAATGGAGAAATAGAGGAGCTGAGCACAAGGCCCCACCTTTTCTCATTGCAGGCTTTCAGGCTGAAGGAAGCTGGAGAAAGGAACGGGCAGAAGTTCTAACTTTAAAGTTCAGAGTTCGACTGTTACTCAGCATTTTCCTTCTGATATGAAACCATGTTATGACTAAAAACAACTGGAGGACTCCTTATGACCTGAGAGGGAGAGGAAAGGGCATAGTGACCACCTCCTATTTCACCCAAGACGTGGGGAAGAGTTACCTCCTCAAAGCAGTACTGAACTGGCAAGATCGAGGGGAGACGATGACGGCAGCCTTCTGCTCGAGCCCCGTGGAATCCCACTCTTTCAACTTCACATTTAACAGAAAGACTGTGAAAGGATCCGCAGGGAGCTGATAAGCGTTTGCTCGAGGGCATTGGGTGACAGCGGTGTGAGGGAGACTTCTTACTATATACCCTCTGGTACATTTTAAATTTTTAACTATGAGAACATATTTTCTGTTTTTAAAATTTATATTTAAAATAAACAAACTGGGACTTCCCTGGTGGTCCAGTGGTTAAGACTCTGAGCTTCCATTGCAGGGGGCACGGGTTCAATCCCTGGTCAGGGAACTAAGATCCCCCATGCCGTGGGGCGTGGCCAAAAAATAGGAAAAATAAAATAAAAATATAAAGTGTGGTAGGCAGCTTCTAAGATGGACGGCAATTACTCCTGCTTCCTGATGTTCATACCCTGTGTGATTCCCCTCCCCTTTGGGGTGGGCTGCAGTTACGACTCCTTTCTAAGGGATAGAAGATGGAAGACATGATGGGGTGTCACTTCTGTGGCTTCTGTCTCAGGTCCTCTCTCTCATTCTCTTTGGATTGCTCGCTCTGGAGGAAGCCAGCTTTTCTGTCTCCTGGCGGACCTTTGGAGAGGACGGTGTGACTGATCTTGGCAATAGATCTTCTGAGACCTGCCAATAGTCACGTGACTCTTCCCCAAGTCAAGCCTTGAGATGACTATCCAGCTCCTGCCCACAGCTTGATGGCAGCCTTGTGGCTGACCCTGAGCCAGAGGCCCCCAGCTAAGCCGCGCCTGGATTCCAGACCTACAGAAACTGTGGGATAATAAGTATGTGTTGTTTCCAGCCACTAATGGAATAATTTGTTTTGTAGCAATAGATTGCTAAAACAAACAAATTGCATTGATAAACATAGATAGCGTGCTTCCCATGTTCACTTTTTGATTTGGAAGATGGGCTTTTGAAGTCATTTCCCCAGCAAGCCATGTTAATTTAGTTGATCTTTGCTTTCTTTCATCTTTAATGTGAAAACAACAGGGTTTTTTCCTGACATAAAATTATATTATACTATCAAACATGCTTGTGGACCAAAGAGGGAGTATTGGTAACTTTGAGGGGAGAGAGAGAGAAAGGCCGAGAGAAATAATCCTTTCAAATTTCAAAATTTTAAGAACTATTTTGTCACATGACCTTTCACCTGCTGTAATTCCCAGCATATAAAAGTTTCACAAGGTGCCAAACGTGAGTTAACAGGTGTTATGGTACGGGATAAAAAGAAAGCTTAATTAATACTTTTAGTGGCAAAGGGATCATGGGATTCAATCCATATGATGGCTTTTGAATTTCTTTTCCCAGCTAAATGAGTCAGTTGAGTTGGTAACTGATTCACTTGAACAGATGTGTCTCAATGTTGCTCTAAGGAAAATGTTCTTATGTCATCCTGGCATGTACTATCACCAAAAAAAAGCACTGTGCTTAATTTTAGAACCATGCATAAAAAGAGAACCACGTAAAGGAGGCTCTCCCCAGCTCTCAGCACTATCCTTTGGAAGAAAAGGAGACTGAAGTTGCTTGTCCACACTAAGATTATTCTTTCCAGATTCATGACTCTAGGGTACCTTTTAACAAAAGACCCACTTTAGTAATCAAAATTATTTTGAAGGGTGAAAATTTTACTGATATTATATAGAAATAGTTTTTAACTCTTCTGCAAATTCAACTTTAGTCTTGATTGTACTGTGTACTCTGGAGAATAAAATAAAGAACAGCAAAAACAACAAAATTCGCTCTCATGTTTGAAAAACAATCACAATAAAAATGTGTTTGCTAAATAGGCTCTTCTGACTTATGAAACATTCTGTTTAGACAAGGGGAATAAACATCCATACAGTGGAGTACTATGCAACTGTTGCTCTATGGAAGTATTAAACAGCTATTAAAAAGCAATAATAGAATTCAAATATCACCACTTTGCACCCCTAAAAACTAAAGGACCTAAACAGTGATCATAAATGACTATTAACACCACAAAAAGAGAAACAATCAGACATTATATGCCTCCTCATGGAAGCTTATGAAACTGTTAGGAATATAGCAAAATCCAAACTGTGGGAAACTGTATAGTAGAAATGATCTGATTTTCTTCAACAAATAAATTGCAAGGAAAAACAGAGAAAGGGAAAAGGGAAACCAATAGATTAAAAGATACTAAAGATTTAAATCACCCAGATGTAAAAGTTTTAGGAACAGGTGGTGATGATGGTGGTGCTACATTGTGAATGTTATTATTGCCACTGAAGCGTACACTTAAAATTGGTTAAAATCACAACTTTTATGTTATATATATTTTACCACAATAAATTTTTTAAAGATTCATATCACCAATACAATTATTTGAATGCCTATTGAATATATTGTTAAAAAAAGAGAAATAATTGGGGAAATTTGAACATGATTGATGATATTCACTTCTATTAAAGAATAATTGTCTGTTTTTTAGATGCAATAATAGTGACGTTTTTATTGTGGTAAGAACATTTAACACGAAATCTTTCCTCTTAACAAATATTTATGTGCACAATACAATATTGTTAAGGCACAATGTCGTGTAGCAGATCTCTAGAACTTAGTCATCTTACCTAAGTTGTTTTTTTTTTTTTTTGAGTTCTTATCTCTTAAAGATGTATACTGAAATACGTACAGATAAAATGGTGTATATTGGATCTGGGATTCGATTTTACCTGACCTACAATCTAGTAAATTATCCACTTATTATTTTATGGAGCCTGGCAGAATACTCAAGACCCTTGGGTCAGAGACAAAGAACTTTATTACTCATGACACAATAAGCAGCACAAACATCAGCATATTTGTTTTGGGTCCCCTTGGTCTCGGTGCCACCAGGGTAACACAGATGGATGGCTGCACATGCAGTGGGTTGCTTCACAGCTGTGGAACACTGAGTTTGGGGAACTCACTAGTCTTGCAGCAAACAGTAAGCAAGAGCAAAGACCTACTCTTTGTCCAGGGGTGGGAGTGGAGGGTGGAGGGGTGGGGAGGAGATGTTACCTCATTTCTTAAAGTTACTGAGTACACAATCAACCTTGAGAAATGGGCCTGGTGAAAGCAGTGAGGGCCTTGCCATCTTGGTCCATCCAGCAAGATCTGTAGGAACGTAAGAGGCCCAAAGAAGAGTATCTCTCCCAACAATATCATGACATGAATTTGCTTCAAAAAATCCATTGAGAAATGAGGGTTTGGTAAGTCAGTGGGAGTATAGTGAAACAAGTTTGGCCATGAGTCGATAGTTGTTGAAGCTGGGCTGTGAGTATATATGAGTATATAAGGTCCACTGTACTATTCACCGTTTTTTTGTATATGTTTGAACTTTTCCATAATAAAAGTTCTTCAAAAATCTGTTTACTAAAGAGTTATACAATATGTATGGATTCCAATATTTTTTAATAAAATAGAATATGCAAAAATATTTGTTATTTTTAATTTATGGAATATTTAGTTCTGCCCAATAATACTAAGAATATACTTCAAGCAAATGCTATTCCTCATTATGGTAAATATATACATTGTCATCTCATTACAAATATATGAAAGGTCTGTTTTATAGAGAGTTGTAGTCAATTTACTGTACTTTTCCAGCCTGTCCTCTGCCAAATGAATGTGTCTTCACATAAGCCAATAACATGAGGTCCAAGGTCTTCGATGTATCTGCTAAGAATCCTGAGATGTCATTGTACAGCTGTGAAAAGTTAACGTCCCCAGGAAAGGTAAGAGTTCACTTGAACATCATTGGGTGCCATTTTGAAAAAAATCTGAATGCTTTTAGGTTGTGCATATATGTTTTTTAAACTAAACTTCTAATGTATTTCACCACTACCACCCTCATTCCCTAAGGAATGGCTCATTCCCTAAGGGGGGGTGGATTTTATTTTGCTAGTTAGAGTGACAAAAAGTTTACTGATTGTTTAATTGAATTAGATTAATATTTCTTTCATTTTGCTAAGAAGTTATTCTCATCAAATAAAAGCAGGGACTTCCCTGGTGGCGCAGTGGTTGACAGTCCACCTGCCAATGCAGGGGACATGGGTTCGTGCCCTGGTCCAGGAAGATGCCACACGCCGCAGAGCGGCTGGGCCTGTGAGCCATGGCTGCTGAGCCTGCGCGTCCAGAGCCTGTGCTCCGCAACGGGAGAGGCCACAGCAGTGAGAGGCCCGCGTACTGCAAAAAAAAAAAAAAAAAGAATCCGCCTGCCAATGCAGGGGACACGGGTTCAAGCCCTGGTCCGGGAAGATCCCACATGTTGCAGAACAACTAAGCCCGTGCACCACAACTACTGAACCTGTGCTCTAGAGCCCATGAGCCACAACTACTGAGCCTGTGTACCACAGCTGAAGCCCGCACACCTAGAGCCCATGCTCTGCAACAAGAGAAGCCACTGCATGGACCTAAAGTCTATCATATAGAGTGAAGTCAGAAAGAGAAAAACAAATACCGTATGCTAACATATATATATGGAATCTAAAAAAAGAGAAAAAGAAGTGGTTCTCATGAACCTAGGGGCAGGACAGGAATAAAGACGCAGACGTAGAGAATGGACTTGAGGACATGGGGAAGGGTAATAAGGCTGGGATGTATTGAGAGAGTAGCACTGACATACACACACTACCAAACGTAAAATAGCTAGTGGAAAGCAGCTGCATAGCACAGGGAGATCAGCTGGGTGCTTTGTGACCACCTAGAGGGCTGGGATAAGGAGGGTGGGAGGGAGACGCAAGAGAGAGGGGATATGGGGATATATGTATACATAAAGCTGATTCACTTTGTTATACAGCAGAAACACAACATTGTAAAGCAATTATGCTCCAATAAAGATGTTAAAAAAAAAAGCCACTGCAACGAGAAGACCGTGCACCACAACCAAGAGTAGCCCACGCTCGCTGCAACTAGAGAAAGCCCACCGGCAGCAACGAAGACCCAATGCAGCCAAAAATAAATAAATACATACATAAATTTATATATAAAAAAAAACAAAACCAAAAGCAAGGATCTCAAATACCTTGTTACTGTAAACAAATTTATCACCTTTTGTCTTAGTTCAGGCTGCTATAATAAAATACTATAGACTGGGTGGCTTATAAACAACAGAAGTGTATTTCTCACAGTTCTGGAAGCTGGAAATCCAAGATCAGGGTGCCAGCACGGTCAGGTTCTGGTGAGAGTCCTCTTCCAGGTTGCAGACTGCTGACTTCTCGTTGTATCCTCACATGGTAGAACTCAGAAAGCTGGAGCAAGCTCTTATGACCCTTCTTAGAAGGGCATTTATCCCATTCTTGAGAGCTCTACCTTCATGACCTCATCACCTCCCAAAGGCCCTACCTCCTCATACCATCACATTGTGGGTTAGGATTTCAACATGAATTTTGGAGGAACACATTCAGTCTATAACACCTTCATAGGCCCATTTTCTGTTAGTCTTCTCTCAACATTCTTGGGTTCTTTGATGTCTAAAAAATTATTCAGCAATCTCAGATGCCCTTCTGTGTCTTTTTGGGGTGGGGGAAATAGCCAAATTTCTGAACTTTTTTTTTCACAGTTCCACTCCTATATAGAGAAGAGCTAATTTCACTTCAAAAAGGGTGTTTCTCTCCTAATAAGCTGGGCCACGAACTGCCTTGAATCACAAACTAGAAATGCCTTTCAACTGCTCTTTGAACACTGCAAAATGTCCTGTGGAAGCTAGAAATTTCAGTGCTTTCTATATGGGACAGGTAGATAGTCTGTTGAACGCTCAACTTGTTTCTTGACATTTGTGAGACTAATCCAACCAGTTTTGTGAAGGGAGCACAATATTTCTTGGAGTTATGTCAAATGCAGTGCTGTGTTTTGCCTTGATAACAGAACTCTGCTGCAGTTTTTTTTTTTACTTTCAAAACAGGTATGATAAGTGTTTATGAAAAGCATTTGTATGATTTAATAAATAGTGGGAAACAGTTCCCTGATATTTTCAAAACTTCAGTTGCAGACCTCTACTAGGGCAACATCTTTTTCATACATTTAGGTCCCCAGACACTGAATAAATAAAAACAGCTTCATTCCAAGCTGCAGAAAGAAATTTTGTCCATGTTAGGTTTTTTTTTTATGAATTAGATGATGATCAGGTGGTTCCTTGTGTTAATGAGATTGGAGTTATTATTGTAGTCTAATAGTTGGTTTAGAATCCTTTAACACTCAGCTTTTCCTAAATTATCATCTTGGTTCTTTGTGCTTTAACACCAGTGGCTACCACTAAAACCACTCATTTAATTGACTAAGCAAATAAATATTCACAGCACAGGAATCAGAATGAACCATCCAAAATCTGGTTGTATATAAGAAAGATATCAACAATTCCAAAGAATAAATCTATAAAAGGCAACATTTTTAGTCCTGGGAGAATATGAAAAAAAGTCTTTATTCCAGGCCTGATGACTGCTCCCATGCTAGAGGCATAAAAAAATCATTACTCACCAGCCTTTGTCTACACTCACCAAGTCTTTAGGGAAATCATGTATGGAATAGATTCTAAGCATTGCTTCCCTCATAGAGAACTTTCCAAAGTGAATGGTCTGATTAGGTTACTTCTTATAATTACTATCCCTAAAACACTTGTTAATTCGTAAATCAGGGCTTTCTTTTAAAATTTAGGATGAAGAATAACAATAAAATGCAAGCATTCTTGTGAAGACTCACTTTTCATGTTTGAAATCTTTAATTTGAAATAATAGTTTTTTCAATTATTTTAGGGTAGTGTGTCAATTAGGATACTCTTATGATGCAAATGACAGAAAACCCAATTCAAACTGGCTTAAACTGTAAAAAGGAGCTTGTTGGATCTTGTAACTAAAAAGTCTAAATGTTCGGCTTCAGGCGAGGCTTATCCAGTGGTTCAAGTGATGTCACCAAGGATCCAGTTTCTCTTTGTGCTGCCTTCCTTTGACTCCAATGTTAAGTTCTATAGAAATGGCTTCTGAGCAGTTCCAGGGCCTCTTCCCCTGATAGTGAAATGCCTCTAACAGTCAAGACCTAATATTCTCAAATCATAGGATAGAAAGGAAGAGCATGTCTCTTCTAATAGATTCAAACTCCTGGGAGTCACTCAGTTTCATTGATTCCTTTGGCTCCTGTGCCCAATACCTATGAGCTGGATACAGATTGGTTCATCCCTAAAGCCTGAATTTGTACCTATATTGTAGCTCCTTAATTTTGTTTTTCATTTGTAATATCTCATCTCACTCTTTTGGGTATTAGCCCCTTGAAAGCAACTATGGAATCTAAATTTCTTGCACTATTTCAAAGTACCCACAACAATGAATGCTCAACAAATGGAACTGAATTATATGTAGCAATGATCATAATGATCATTCTTTTATTTATTCACTGTCTCTAGCATCCCAAAGTACTTTGTAAAAAATATGTTAGAGTCACAGGATGACCAATGTTCTCCATTGAGAGTGGGAGGAAAGATAAGTTAGAGTGTTTATTTATTCCTTGGGATACTTTCCTGCAAGTCTGCTTTCCTCATAAAGCCCACAGCTCCTGTCAGGCAACCCTCTCTAGAAACAACAGCTATGGCCCTTCCTAAGTTCTGGGTTGTGGGGAACCAGCCCCTCCTCTTGTCATTTCAGGCTGGGGGATGAAAAGGTTTCCTGCTATTGCTAGTTCTTGTTGGTTTCCCTTAACCCCACTCACACATGTGTAATTGGTCCTTCATTAAACTCTCCTCAATTATCTGGTTTAAGTGTGCCATTTGTGTCCTGCCAGCATCCTGACTTACACACACATACACTATTAGAAAATCAAACTCAAACTGCCTTAAATCATCAATGGAATTTATTGAATCATGCAGCTAAAAAAACAAAGATGTCTTGCTTCAAGTCAGTGCAGTGGCTCAAATGACGGCATCAAGGCAATTAGAACTGGAAGAAACTTTATTAATCAGATTGTTCTCTTGATTATAATATAATTAAATTTGTGTGCAGGAGGGATGAAAGGGTTTTTTCTGTTTTGTTTTTTGGGTTTTTTTGCTCCATTTTGCACTAAAGAATAAGGAAAATAGTTTACTGGCCCAGTGGTTTCTGAATCCTATATTAGCACTCTAAACATTTGAGATAAATAAATGAGAACTTTCAGAGGCCAAAAGCAAAACTAACTTCACAGAACTATATGGAACCTAAAGGAAAGATAATTGCTTCATCATTTTTATTTTTGCACATCATTAACTCTTTTATTCACAGTACCTGACACAGTCCTTACAGGGTAGGTTCAGTAAACTGATGGATGATGGAAAGTAGTGACTAGCTCTTTTCTCTCACATGATGCTGGAGATGGTATAGCAACTGATGTACCTCTCTGTTCCCAAACACTTGCTGGCCATTCCTGCCGATTTTGTATAGTGGAGAGACTGCAGAAGACCAAGGGCACTACTAGTAAATGATTTATAGTAACCAAGGACAGCGAAACATACACTAGTTCTAATTTTTTCAAATAAGAAGACTTTCACTCTGTACACAATATTTCCAATAACACTATAATGTCAAAGTTAAAGAACAAGATAACATAAAGTATGCTTAAAAGTTTCCCTTTGTTTCAAGCACTTTGTTTTTCCCTGTGAACAATGGACAATTGTGCCTTTAAACTGAAATACTTGTATGAGATTTAACACAGCTGACTTTCTCTCATAAAAACAAAAATTCATCTTTTACACTTTCTAAGTTAGGAAAAGGTTATTTAAATGTTTTTGATTCTTTCATTTATTTCTTTTTTAGGTAACCAGTGAGTGTGTCTCTGTTGTTCCATGCTATGCCAATGACAGCAGTTTGTCCCTTATTTAGCATGGACAAGTATAACAATCAAGAGGGTAATGTGACCATGAGAATTAATGCAAAGCACTTGCTGCCCAAGAGGCAGTAGCTGGGGTAAGATAGGGCCGTGGGAATACAAGAACGATCCCCTCCTCATCCATGCTCCCACCCAGCCATGGCTTCCCAGAAGCCAGATCTTTGGGGGAGGTGAGAGACCACCAAGGACATTTCAACCGTAGCCCACTTGGCTCTCTGAAGAACCCACACAGCATGTCTTAGTCAATTTTTTAAATTAAAAATAACTTTTTTCCCTCTTCCAAAAGCAATGCATGTTTATTATGCAGAGTGTAAACATTTAAGAGTAACAAAAGAAAGAAGAAGGTAGGAGAGAGTAGCCTTTAATTACCCCTCTTAGGAATGACCATGGTTAACATTTTGGTGTATACGCAAAGCTCACTCACTCCTTGTCTCCCTCTCTCTCTGGGATTTTACTATAAATATCCTTTTGAATATCTTTATACACCATTAATTTTATTCATCTTTTATTCCTCACAGAACCTAACACAGTCCTGCATGAGGAGGTATTCAATAAAAGGATGAATGGCTGAATGTCCAAATCAGCTCCTTTTATTCATATGCTGCTGGAGGTTAATATAGCAACTGCTGCACCACTCTGTTCCCATGTGCCTGCCAAAGGAGTATCAGGTATTGGGACTTATCTGAAACCATCAAGAAATCACAGTATTTGCTAACTCCACTAGAAAACCCCTCCTTAAAAGGAATGCTTCACAAGTGACAGAGCCCTTAACTTGGAGCTAGAAGATATAAGTTTGAATTACAATTGGTCATCTTACTTCTTAATTTACTTCTTTAAGCCTCCATCTTCTAATCTGTGAAATGAAGGCATTGACCTATGATGTATAGGATCCCTAGCAGTTAATAGTCTATGTTATCTATATATGTCTGTCTATCTATCCATCCATCCAACCAAACATACATACATGTATGTGTGTATATATTTTTAAAATTTTTTTAGTGAAGAAAGGACCCAGGTGCTAGGCCTTGAGGTGCTACTATGACAAAATCTGGTTTTGTTTGCCTGTTTTGTAAAAACTGAAAGTCTTATAGGAAACCCAGCCAACATGCTTTTCCATGCCCACAAACACTCTCTGTGGATAAATTGGGAAAATTAAAAGCATGAAAACCAAAAAGGAAAATAGAAAATAATGAAAGCATCTCTCTACATGTGGCTTTTATTGATTCTCAGATTCTCAGATGATTGTTGTAGTCTGTCTGAGGCTCCCTTTCTTGTTTCATAGCTTTACACTCTGTTGTGTCATTTTCAAAATACTCCCTCCCCCCATTTCCAAGGTTACAAGCAGAGAATAGCTCTTCACTGATCTGTGAACAATGAGCTCTGTTTGGTAAGAGAACTTGACAACTGAAGCAGAAGAAATCCTAATATCAAAACAGGTTGAGACAGGAAAATGATTAGTAACTCAAGTGTCTGGGTGGAAAGGGAGTATGAACTATCACCACCTACCCATTCCTTCCCATCAAGCTTGGAGCCATTTTAAAACCCCATACCAATTCCTGAGAGCACTTAAGAAATGATGTGTTTCCAACATGTTCTGGCTGATGCTGAGGGCTCCTTCCCACATGTGCCTCTTCACCCTGCCTAAGCAGAGGGGATGTTAAGCATGGTGGAGGGGACCAGAGGGAACCATACTTAGAAAACCCTGCTGCTAGAAGTTTGTCCATGCAAGCCCACCGAGGCTTTTGGAACTCACCACCTCCAGAGTGTTTGCTTTTTCCAAATGATCAATCTGAACAGGTTTGTTCATTCCTAATACAGGTGAAATGCACCCAATTCTTACTCACTTCCTCTAACTTGGGACATTCTGCCCTTATGCTTGTAGCACCACCGTGCTAAGCCTGGCTGGAAGTGTCGTCTTTGATTCCTAGGGTCTAGGCCAGGCCTTGCTGACCCAGCTATCACTGCTGTGGCCCCGAAATGGGAGGTGTGCTTAACACCTGGGTCCTCCTATCCCTGCAGTGGTGGGGAGCCACTGCTGCTTCCACCTTGGCTAATAAATGCTGCTCCTCTTCCCCCCCTTCTTTTGCTTTTTAAACTTAAATTTTTTAGTTTAAGAAAAGTAGTGCATAGGGTCACATGGCTCAAGAGGGTAAACCATGAAAAACCTCTGTTCCATCCCTGTCCTCCAGCCACTAATTGCCCTCCTGCAACAAGCAAAAATGTATATCTATTTTTTCACCCTCTTTTTACACAAATATTAACATACTACATTTGAGAGGGTTGTTTTTCATTTAACAAAATATTACACTGTTGCCAGCAATGAGTGAGTGCCTGTTATTCCAGCTCTCAACAACTTTTTTTTTAAGTTGAAATGCAGCTGATTTACAATGTTGTGTTAGTTTCAGGTGTACAGCAAAGTGATTCGGTTTCATATATATATTCTTTTTTAGATATATATTCTTTTTTAGATTCTTTTCCATTATAGGTTATTACAAGATATTGAGTGTAGTTCCCTGGGCTATATAGTAAGTCCTTGTTGGTAATCCATTTTATATATAATAGCATGTATATTGTAATCCCAGAGTCCTAATTTATCCCTCCCACACACACAGTTCTTTTCATTAATACACTAAGCAACTTTTACCAAGGGTCACACTAAAGCCAGAGGTCTGTGTTCTACATCAGAGGTAAGTGCTACATCAGCGATCTAAAATCTATACCTCCTCTGAAGCTAGCACTCTGTTTGGGTCTGACTTACCAGATCAGGCTCCTTTTTCTCTTATCAGGAGCTCCCTTTGCTCTCATGCCCCACATTGTTCCTTCCGAAACTCTGGTCCCATGAGGACCACATCCATCACACATGTTGCATATGCCTTCACAGAGTTCAAGGTCTTTTTCTTGGAAAGATGTTCAGCCACAGTGCAGATCCATGGATGCAAACAGATTCATAGTGAGAGATGAATCTTCTCTATGATCCTCTCTACAAAACCATACAAGTTCTTTTCCAGATCAGCCCCAATTAAAAAAAAAATCAGCTCCTCAGATATCACAAAAGGAAGCAGTTCTTGGGGGTGTAGGGAGGGGGAATGGAGATTACAGTACCCAAAGGTTGTCATATTAATTCTCATTCACAAACCATTCCTGACTGATGGTCTCTAGAGTCAAGCCAAATTGATAATTTTAAAAGTAAATAAATAATGGCTGTATCAATTTACATTCCCACCAATGGTGCAAGAGGGTTCCTTTTCTCCACACCCTCTCCAGCATTTATTGTTTGTAGATTTTTTTTGATACAGCCACTATGCAGAACAATATGGAGGTTCCTTAAAAAACTAAAAATAGAACTACCAGATGATCCAGCAGTTCCACTCCTGGGCATATACCCCGAGAAAACCGTAATTCAAAGAGAGACATGTACCACAATGTTCACTGCAACACTATTTACAATAGCCAGGACATGGAAGCAACCTAAGTGTCCATCAACAGATGAATGGATAAAGAAGATGTGGCACATATATACAATGGAATATTACTCAGCCATAAAAAGAAACGAAACTGAGCTATTTGTAATGAGGTGGATAGACCTAGAGTCTGTCATACAGAGTGAAGTTAGTCAGAAAGAGAAAGACAAATACCGTATGCTAACACATATATACGGAATTTAAAAAAAAATGTCATGAAGAACCTAGGGGCAAAACGGGAATGAAGACGCAGACCTACTTGAGAATGGACTTGAGGATATGGGGAGGGGGAAGGGTGGGCTGTGACAAGGCGAAAGAGAGGCATGGACGTGTATACACTACCAAACGTAAGGTAGATAGATAGTGGGAAGCAGCCGCAGAGCACAGGGAGATCAGCTCGGTGCTTTGTGACCGTCTGGAGGGGTGGGATGGGGAGGGTGGGAGGGAGGGAGATGCATGAGGGAAGGGATGTGGGAACAGATGTATATGTATGACTGATTCACTTTGTTATAAAGCAGAAACTAATTAAAAAAATAAATAAATAAACTTTTAAAAAAAAAAAAAACAGATGAATGGATAAAGAAGATGTGGCACATATATACAATGGAATATTACTCAGCCATAAAAAGAAACAAAATTGAGTTATTTGTAGTGAGGTGGATGGACCTAGAGTCTGTCATACAGAGTGAAGCAAGTCAGAAGGAGACAAACAAATACCATATGCTAACACATATATATGGAATCTAATAAAAAAGGTTCTGAAGAACCTAGGGGTAGGACAGGAATAAAGACGCAGACATAGAGAATGGACTTGAGGACATGGGGAGGGGGGAGGGTAAGCTGGGACAAAGTGAGAGAGTAGCATTGACATACATAACACTATCAAATGTAAAATAGATAGCTAGTGGGAAGCAGCTGCATAGCACAGGGAGATCAGCTCAGTGCTTTGTGCCCACCTAGAGGGTTGGGATAGGGAGGGTGGGAGGGAGACGCAAAAGGGAAGGGATATGGGGATACATGTATACATATAGCTGATTCACTTTGTTATAAAGCAGAAACTAACACACCATTGTAAAGCAATTATACTCCAATAAAGATGTTAAAATAAATAAATAGTAAATAAATAATTGAATAAACTATTCCTTACAATATTATCCCAATTAATATATGTAGAAGGAATGTTGACAATAGAAAATCAGCATTTAGCAACAGAAATAATTATTTCAGGCAAAGATAATTAATGAGTGCTAAAATGAGTGGGCAAAAGTATGATGAAAAGCAAAGTATTTACATAAAGTATCCTCTCTTAGATGCTATTTAATTTCAAAGGGAAGAACTGTAACTTGACAACAGTGAAACCTGGCAGATGCCATCTTAACTAAGTGATCAAGGTTAGCATCACCAGTGATGGAACACATCAACTATATTCCTCCTGATAGAATGTACTGAGCAGGGCACGATGTCACTTCTGTGACATTCTTGCCAAAAATTCATAACCTGAATATAATCATGAGGAAACCTAAATGAGCAACATTTTACAAAATAACTGGCCAATACTCTTCAAAGAGTCAAAGAAAGGCAAAGAAAAACTACTGTTTCATTGTCATGAAAGACAAAAACTGAGGACCGGCCCAGATTAAAGACTAACAAAGCATGAAAACTAAATGCAGTCTAAGATCTGGGATTGAATCCTGAGCAAAAAAAAGTAGTAGGACATGACAAAATTTGAATAAGGTCTGCAGATTACTTAGTAGTACTCTGTCAAGTTAATTTCCTGTTTTGAAAATGTTACTGTGGTTACACAAGATGTTAACATTTGTAGAAGCTGGGTGAAGAGTATATGTGAATTCTTCCATTTTTTTGAACTTTCTCATAAGTATGAAAGTATTTCAAAATGAATAGTTGAAAAAATTAAAAATAAATTCTAAAAAACATGGTTGAGAAAAATTCACTTATTAAAATATTAGTTTGTGGACAGAGTAAAAAATACATATTAATTAAAAGAAATATCTTCACTCTTGAATTTAAGACTAGACAAGCAAGCTTTTTCTTTGATTAGTCATGTGTAGAATTATTCAGGCATTTCTTAAAATCACACTCTAAACTCTCAGCATATACTTTATTACCAAAAGTTGAAGTTCAGTATAGCAACTATACATAAAAGTACTTAGATAATCTTGGTCTGTCCTTGTCACCATATCAATAGACCTCTGCTGGGAACTGTTTCATTATGACAGCCGAGCACTAAATTCACTAATCTTCAGGTCAGCAATTCCTGGGTGTATAGAAGAAAAAAGTTTTCCATTTGGCAGATGAAAAATCAAGACCCCCAAATCCCTCTCCTTAGGAAGTAGAGCTTAGGAAAAGAACCTGGTACTTTTTTGCTGTTTGCTCTGAAATACAGCACTTTAAATGCACTGAGTTCATTTCCAGTGGGGTTAGGGGTGACCCTGCATAACTCAGAAGCAACCTGTAGGGAAAAAAAAAAGGCAAGTGCAGTCATGGGAAGCAGAAGGTTTTACATGTCACATAGGAATATAATATGTTATATTTAGTAGTTTCTTATATATACAAAAAAATTGAATAACTATGGGGCGGGTAGACCCATAATTACCACAGCCTCCACCAGATTATTTAGGTAATTACCTAAAAGTTAACGTATCTACTCCGTAAGATTTACTGGCCTTTTGTTCCTTTCATTTCAGAGAAATCAGCATTACTGGACCAGTTCTTGAGCACAAGTGCTGTCTGAAAATTTTCTGAGGCCAATATAATGTGAACAAAAAATTAATCAATAGTTGATCTAAAAAAGAAATGGAAAATTTTATTCGAGCCAAACTGAGGATCATAACCAAGGAGACAGTCTTTCAGAAAGCTCTGAAGACTGTTCTTCCCATTAGAGATCAAAACACAGTTATATAAGTTTTTGAGACAAAGGGTTATATGTCAAATGACTATTGACAATTTACATAATCCAGATCTACACATACAAAGCAAGTAGTGGGTCATGCTCTTTTTTTGTTTTTTGTCTTTTAAATTTATTTTTGGCTGCATTAGGTCTTCGTTGCTGCACACAGGCTTTCTCTAGTTGTGCTGAGAAGGGGGCTACTCTTCATTGTGGTGTGTGGGCTTCTCATTGTGGTGGCTTCTCTTGTTGCAGGGCACAGGTTCTAGGCGCACAGGCTTCAGTAGTTGTGCCACGTGGGCTCAGTAGTGGTGGCTCATGGGCTCTAGTGCGCAGGCTCAGTAGTTGTGGCGTGTGGGCTTAGTTGCTCCGCGGCACGTGGATCTTCCCAGACCAGGGCTCGAACCCATGTCCCCTGCATTGGCAGGCAGGTTCTTAGCCACTTCGCCACCAGGGAAGTCCCATGCTCATTACAAGATTAAGAAGGAATGTTATTTCCTAAGGAGGGCTGGTTAATGCAGATCCACAGTACACACTAAAGGGAAGGTAGGAGACCCAAACGGCAAAGAAAAATTTTTATGTTTAAATTTTTCTTGTCATGACATAAAATATGAATTTTATTTAATCAACAAGAAGAAAAAATGTTAGGATTTTTCTCCCAATCTGCATGTGAGGTCCAGGTCTAGATGCCCTGGTTTTCTTGGCCCTCCTGACTTCAGGTTCCATGAATTCTGGGCCAATTGAACTTCTGTTCTCACCCTTGCCATCCCTCTCCTCTCTTCCCATCTTCATAGATGTTGCGTTTGGACAGAAAACAAGCTCTAGATATATTAATAACCTATGAGGTTTAGCTTTCTTTCCTTGTCCAAAAGGCTTTAATGTGGGGGATTTTTTGCTTTGTCAAACCCTGTATTTTCTCTCAAATTGCTGGGTTGGAGGTAGGTTGAGAAGGTGGATCCTTACACGTCTCTGTTCTCAGGTAAGACTACTATTATACAGGAAACCAAGCACAGTGACTGAAAGCTAGAGTCTCTCGTCTTGCACAAGGAAATGCTTCCTCCATCAAACCTAGGGAAGCTTATTAAACCGGTTTCTTCTAATTTCATAGAGGACTATAGAGATAACAGAGACCATGGATATAATGAAGACTTAACATAATTTTGTCCGTCTTATAAGTATATTTCTCTCCATTTATGAAAGCTGCAGAGGATAAGGACTATGTCATTGTCATCATTCATTATTTACTCCATTGACACCCATTCACACTAAGCCAGGCACTGGACTAGATATTGAGAACAGCAGAATAAGACGTAGTACCTGCCCTTAAAAGGTTCACAGTCTGGTAGAAAGAAAAACAACAAATTATACTATTTGTTTTTTAAATTGTATTATATATATATATATAATTTATAGAATTATTTTACATATAAATATATTAAAACTATATTAAATTATATATATTATAGCATTGATTGTATGAAATGTTGCAGAAACCCAGAAAAAGGAACAGCTAATTCTACTGAAGAAAGAATTCAGGGAAGGTTTCACTGTGGAAGTGTTAGGTTTCCTGACCCTTGAAGGATCTGCCAAGTGAGAAGGGGAAGAAAAAAATAGGAAACATGTGGGTATGGAAAGGCACTTGGCAGGATGGGGGAGTAGGAGAAGTGTGGTCTCACAGTATGAAAGATGAAGCAGGAAAGTAGTGACCCAGGTGATTCTAAGGAAGAAGATGATGGTTGGATATGGTCAGCTGGCACATGGCAAAGGATAGAAAGCTAAAGTCTTCATTCCTCAGACTCCCTTGCAGCTAGAGTCTGGTTCTAATTCAATGCACTGGTTGTATATCAGAAGGACAAAAGTGATGAGGAAGCCACCTTTCTGCTGCTGGCTGGCTTTCACTTTGCTGGCAAGCAAGGTCATGGAGACACAGGGTTCTTCTACAGCTCCAGTGTTCAGCCTTGATTGTGGGAGTTAAGAGGCAGCTGCATCAGTGCTGGCAACAACTTCTGATGCTGGCTTCCCGACAGGTTGATCACAGCTATCTGGTAATTTCTTGAACTCAGCGTGGCTATCGTGGACTCCTCACTCCTCCAAAGTAGAGATTCCCCTGAGTGGTTAGTTCTGCAGGGTCTGACAGGCCCAGACTTGATCCTGCTCTTGCAAACTTTCAATGATTTTGGAAGCATCTAATTCCCCTAATTAGGTCTTTACAAACAGCAACATTAGTAGTACAATCTTCATTCACATACACTGTACTCATGATTTCCTTATCTTTGCTCTATTAGGGTTCAGTGCAAAAAAAGAGAAACTAATCTCTGTATTTTAACAAGGACTTAATTAGGGGAATGACAAAACAATTACCATTTCGGTTAAAAAGTCAAAGTGACTTTTAAAAATGTTCTTAGTCAGGGCTTCCCTGGTGGCGCAGTGGTTGAGAGTCCGCCTGCCCATGCAGGGGACACGGGTTCGTGCCCCGGTTTGGGAAGATCCCACATGCCGCGGAGCGGCTGGGCCTGTGAGCCATGGCTGCTGAGCTGGCGCGTCCGGAGCCTGTGCTCCACAACGGGAGAGGCCACAACAGTGAGAGAGGCCCGCGTACCGCAAAAAAATAAAAAAATAAAAAATAATAAAAATGTTCTTAGTCTAATATTAGCGTACTAAAATTCATGTGCTTTTTTCAAAACAAAATATTGACGCTCATTTTTCAGTAATACATATTCATTGTCTTATTTATGCTGTTTCCTGAGTGGAAGTCTAAAGAATCAACTAAAACATTGACTGAAATTTTAAGTAAAATTAGGTTTACTGTATTTTATTTTATATTAAACATATCTATATTAAATTTTGTTTCTTTGTGATAACAGCATTAAGTCACTGACATTGTCAATTAACATATTTTAAAGTGCTTTTATAAAAATAATGCCCCCAAAGGCCTGGGCATTATTTGCTATACTTCCTTACAATTTTTTTCTTTTCAATTTAGTCACACATATATACTTAACATACAAGATGGACCCAGAGAAAGTGTTATTTAAAACAAAAACCTAAATGTATCAGTTTCCAGTTTGGTTAAGTCTGATCAATGGGAATACATTTCTATATACTATTCCATTCCACTTACTGGGATGGTAGATCCCAGGAAACTGACTTTTTCAAGTCCCCACCTAATCATCAGTCCTCAAGAGAGGGGAACCTGATCAGAGAACCCTTTGTTTAGCAGAACATGGTAATGAGTTTTTATATATTTATGCATCCCAAGGAATCCAGTAAAGAGTAAAGACCTAAAATTCTCTATATAGCAAGAAAAAAGCTGAGTTTCAGCCCCAGGGAGAAGAATTGACAGAGTCCAGGGATAAACAGAAGTTTTGCGTTGGCAAAAGAAAGGGAGAGGGGTAATGTGCCTCATTTGGGTGAGAAATAAAAGTCAAGTGACAGGAATGAGATTGCAAATTCATAGGGAAATCAGAGCAAGAAGTGGCCAGGAGAAACTGCCCACTACCACCATCAAAGATATAAATGGGGTGATGAGAAGAGTGCTTGAGCTATTTTTATATAAATTTTAAATGGAGGGAGGACCCAGAAACATGACATTTGGGTTACATGTGCAAACATTAGCCATCCTTAATGTTGCTGTACACTCTGGGGAGCAATGGTGCCTGGCGGGTGGTTAACAAGGGAGTGGAAGATGGTCTGGAGTGTAGAGAGGGTAGAGTTGGGGCGGAACGATTAGCAGGCTTTTGCAACAACATTTCAGGTAGGAAATGATAAAGACCTAATCAAAGCAATGGCAATAGGAATGATGAGGAAGGGAAGAATTCCAAACATCTCAGTTGCAGAGTCAACAGGATTGCTTACTGAGTGGCATGGTTGAGATACCTCCAAGGTTTCTAGCATGAGTGATTAAGTGAACAGTGATGCAGTTAACAGAGTTTAAAAATACAGTAAAAGAGACAGGTTTTGTGGGGGGGGGGGAATGGTGATTTCTAGTTGGACATTCAGTGGAGATATCCAGAAGACAACTAGAAATAAACATTAATGCAGTATTTTGGAATTAAGCTGTAAACATGAATAAGAATCCCCAGAATGCATGGAGAAAAGGGAACATGAGAATGGAAACATGGTGGCCAGGAACATTGAAGAGCTAGGTAAAGAGAGAGGAGCCAAAGAGAAATCAGAAGGAACAACCTGATATCATGAATGCCAAAGAAGGAGAACAAATTAAGTGCATGGTCAATATTGTCAAATCCTTAATAAGATGCTACAATTTGACATGAATTATTAATGGATGGTGGAGGTAGAAACCAAATTGTTGTAGTCTAAGGAGTGAATGTCAGTGAGACGTGGGAGAGTAAGTTAAACCTCTTCTGAAGAAAAAGGTGGTAGGGCAGTAGCTAGAGAGGTAGTTATTTTCCACGAAGGGCTTTCATTCCCCATCATAGTCCTAACCTAGCATTTTGCATCTAGTAGGCACTCAACATCTATTAAATACAATAATATTTTCATTTATAAAGTAACTTTCCTATGAAGAGAATCCAGTGTTCTCCAAATAAAACTGTACAAAACAGATCTACCCTCATTTTGGACGGGGAGGACTGAAGGAAATAAACACATTTCATATGCTGTGTTATGTTTTGGTTTAATTGGTAAGAATCATCATTTTTTCTCACACCTCTCTGACTACACACACCCTGATTGTAGAAGGAAAAGGAACCAAATGACTTGCTGATCCAGTCCCCAGACTGCAGAACTGCATAGTCCAAAAATGAACTTTAGCTAGGTTACTTTATAAAAGACTAGGCATCAAGATGCCACTATTTGCCTTAATTACATATTTAATTGCTATTAGGTTACATATATATGGGAAATAAAGAATTTTTTAAAGATATATGCTCAGCATAACATTAAGTGAAAAAGGCATATTATGCAATATCTCAATTGGGGGAAAGGGGGAAATATATACACACAAAGTATGAATAAATACTAGAAGAAAATAAACTTAACAGATCTTTGGACGGTAGCGTTAAGGATTTTTATTTCCTTCATCTTACTTTTCCATAAATTCCCAATTTTCCATTATTTAAAATGCTTTAAAATCTCCATCTAAAAACACTTACTAGCAATTTAAGCCCATTCTCTTTGACTAGGTAGCTCTAAAATAACAATAGTTATAATAGTAATTCACCAGACTCCAAATACCCTGCAGTCTTCTTAATTCCAACTTCTTAGAATCTCTCTCCTTATTCATCGTATTAGTTGCTTGTACTTCCGAGTTCTCTGACTCGGATTCTAAAGGTGCGTTTCGAGAAGCAACGTGGAAAATGGAATGGGGAATCCAAAGCTTGTTTCACATAAGTCCGACTACCCCCTACATTGTACGGGGAGATAATTTGGCTTAGGTCTCGTCTGTGCCATCTACCAACTGTGGAGCCTTAGATAAATCTGTTCATATCGCTACACCTCAGCTGTCTCGGCTTTCCCATCTTCAGAATGGGATTAGGAGAATTTACACGTGGGCAATAGATGATGCAGGGCTCACTGGCAAGAAAAGAAGTGCCACAGTTAGAGACGTCTAGAATTCCATAGGTCTCAGGAAATCCTCTGTAAAAGGCTCACCCCAAACCTAGTGACTCCGAGGGGCGTGGGGCCCCAGGAATCTGTATTTTAATAGCTTCCCAGGTGATTCAGATGCCCAGTCAGGTTTGAGAACCAAGGACTCTTTCCAGTCCTCCACTTCTCAACTTCCTTCTGGTCCCAGCGATTTCCAGTTCCTGCAACAAAAGGAGCCAAGAAAAGAGGGGAGAGAAAGCGCAGCCAAGACCCGCCGAGCCCGCCTAGTACCGGCCTCTCGCCAGCCTCCCCTCTCCGGCGCCAGCCGGTAGGTTACATAACAGCCCCGCGGCGCGCTCTCGCGATATTTCCGCCGCCCCCGCCTACCTCCACGTCAGAGAGAACCGGGCGGAGCGGCCAACATGGCGGAACGCAGGCGACACAAGAAGCGGATTCAGGTAGCAAACCCGATCCCTGGGATAGGGGACTCTCGGAAGTGGAAGACGCAGGGAAAGCTCCCGGGAAGGGCGGGCGAAATCGAGGACGAGGTGGGGTGGGGTTCCCCCGCGAGGTCGCCGGTTGCGGGCTGAGTCGTTGTGAGGGGCCTGAGGAAGGGCGGTGTTGGCGACGGCGGAGACTGAGGCGGAGGTGCTGGGGCAGCGGCGGAAGGCGGGAGGCGCGGCCGCCAGCCCAGGGTGGCGGTGGCGGCGGCGGCGGCGGCGGCGGCAGCGGCGGCGGCGGCGGCGTTGCCGGCCTGGGCCTGTGCTGGGAGGTCCGCGTCCTCCGAGCGCAGACACCGACCCTCCCCGGGCTCCTCCCCTCCCTTCTCCACGCCATCCTTTCGCCTCAGCTGTCCCGAAATTAAGGCCGCGATAATTAGGGTAGAAGGAGGCGGAGGACTGACCAAAAGCTGCCTGTTCTTTGTGCGCAGATAGAAGGACCGTAGGAGGGGGCAGTGATCGGGGTTTGGTCAGCTGCCCCAGGGGCCCAGGCGGCAATCTGCGTATCCAGATGTTTGTTTGCGTGCAGCCTCCTTTCTCCTCACAGTTATTAACTTAAGCGTCCAACGGAAGCTTTCCGGCTTTCTTTCAGCGACACAGTGTAAATAAACAAAACTCCCTTGGTACTGCAACGAGCGGGTCCCGCCCAGAAACCTTTCACATGCCAGTGTGTCATCCTCATAACCTACATAGCATCCCTCCCTCATTCCACATGCATGTCATCTGTGTATTTCTTCCTTGCAGTTTTCCCCCTGTTGTTCTTGCTCTTTGCCAAGAGGATTAAATATGGGGAACATCTTAGACTCAGGATGTTTTGTTGTCTCCTTATTAGCTCCTGTGCCTAGAAACCTTCATATGTCGTCATAAATTGATGGCGTGTTGTAAACTGTTAATATACTAATCACAAATTGTTACACTCGTCATCGTCTTTTTGTTCCTTACTATTTCATTGCTTAGATGACTTTCTGATTTTTTCCCCCATTTTTATCACTTAACTGACTTACACCACAGGTGATTTGAGCTATGCAAGTTAAAATTCTCCTGAAAACTTTGAAGTACTAGGGAAAAAAAAGATGCCAGTGATCAGTAAATTTGGAATTTTAGAATTAGGCAGAAATAAGAAAGTAGTTTCAAAAAGAGTACAGAAGGGGACCAGAGACAGTTGCCCCCCAAGTTCAGACAGGTCATAAAACCAAGGCTTAAGGTTATTATGGAAGAAGTTTCTAATTATACTGTTTCTAGTCTTTCAAAATTTAGTGTTATTGGTCAGGTATGGATACAAAATATACTTTTATTAGAATTTGTGTTGAAGTTATCAAATTAGGATTTACTGGACTTATATTTACACACATGGTACATTTTATGGCCTTAAATAAACATTGTTTTTACAGTTTCAACTGTTCTTTAATATTGTTATAAAGGTGATCCTAATTCACTTTGAATAGCTGCTCTATTTCAATTGTGATCTCATATTAAGCAGAAAGATAGATTTAAAAACCTGTATAGTAGTGGTAGTGACTGGGAGCTAAAACTTGTGCCTGTTTGTACCCCAGTGTCAATAATTATTGGCCGTGTAACTTTGGTCAAGTTACTTAACTTTTTTCCTCTATTTCCAAATCCGTAAGAAGGAATATTTACCTTAAAAAATATCCTCATTGGGTTGTTGTGGAAAAAATAAGTTCGTGGATGACTTGTTATTAAAGGTTATAAAAGCTATTAAAAGAGTGCTTAGCACATAACTCCTTTTTCCCCTTCCCCAAGGATGAAGGCTTTAGGATAATTTGTTTTGGTTTTTGTCAAGCACTCTGATATGCTGAAGAAAGATTAACAGTTATCTATTCAGTAAATAAACCTTTGAGTTGTGAGTTCCATAAAGAATGGCTATTTACTTACTGTTGTTTAGTTGGGAATTAGATAAGCGTATGAGGATCTGATTGTTAAAAATCAAGTTAGTATACTGCTAAGTGAAAATAAATAACATTTTTCACCTCCTCCAAGTTTTCTACATACCTGTGCTATGTAAAATGTTGTGGAGATCTTGGGAGTGCTACCTGGAGTACTACTGTGCAGTGTCAACAAATTAATAAAAGTGTACAATATCTTATAAAACTTCTTGGTTTTTTTCCCTCCAGAGAATCAGAAACTCTATAATATTGGCATTACTTTAGACAAAAAGATCAAACGTAATGACCAAATTCAGAGTTGAAGTTACAGAAAAAATTCTATTGTGAGACTCTGCGCAAAAAGATCTGTAATATTAACTCAGTTTCCTGTTGCTACTTGATGTTTCATGTTTAGAAACGATTTTTATGTTTAGTAGATTTACTGACCATGAATTGTAATTTGTATATTGGGGGAAATGATTGATACAAACAAGTTCAGGGTTTTAAAAAGTAGTTAATTCGTATGCTTTTTCTTTTTTTTAAATTTATTTTATTTATTTTTGGCTGCATTGGGTCTTCGTTGCTGCGCGTGGGCTTTCTGTAGCGGTGAGTGGGGGCTACTCTTCATTGTGGTGCACGGGCTTCTCATTGTGGTGGCTTCTTGTTGCGGAGCATGGACTCTAGGTGTGCAGGCTTCAGTAGTTGTGGCTCACAGGCTCAGTAGTTGTGGCACGCAGGCTTAGTTGCTCCGCGGCATGTGGGATCTTCCCGGACCAGGGCTCGAACCCATGTCCCCTGCACCAGCAGGCGGATTCTCAACCACTGCACCACCAGGGAAGCCCTGTATGCTTTTTCTAATGTAGCCTAATTTTAGATTCTGGTATTCCATCAAAGTTGGAAGCAAGAAGACTATTTTGTCACATTTCCTTCTTGGACTCACTTTACTGGTCACTGAAAACCAAAAGTGAGCTATGTGTTCACTGACGTTATTGAAAAGTTTTCATGATTGAGATTCTCAAGTGAGAGTGATCTCAATTCAAATTAATAAAACATTTGAAAGTAAATTATTGTAAGTTTTCTAAGAAATGCAATTATGTAAGTTTTTAAGAACATTACAATCAGGGCTTATAGGTTAACAAAGTGCTGCTTACTAGCAGGGTTAATTGAGAATCCTAGTACCATGAAATTTTAGAGTTGAAAACGATTTTCAAGTAGTAGGGGTTTTTGGAATCTTTTTGCACAAATGCAGCTCTTATGTAAAAGCAGAGGGGTGGGCCCAAAGCCCTATCTCCTCAGTACCCCACTACTTCACTACCATTATCCCTCATCCTTAAGCTACTTTTAGGACCTAGATCTAAAAGTATTACTAGGTATAAAACATATTGATCTAAACCATTAACATCATTTTACAGATGCACTGAGGTTCAGTGAGGATATGTGGCTTGACCCAGGGTCACTCATCAAGATAGTAAAACCAGATTTAGACCAAGTCTTCTAATTCCAGTTGAATGTTCATTCCACCGCACCATTGATAAAATAAAAAATAAAAATAAATTGTTTTGACATACTTTAATCTTGCAATCTTTATATTAAATTGTACAACAAAGACTTAACGAGACTTGTCCCTGCTAAAGAGACTTATCCCATTTAGTATTCTGCTTATGTGTAAAGTATCTAGTTGAGTTTTGGGACATTGAAATGGCTTATTCATTCCTGGAAATTTTATAATACCTGCATCTCAGTTAACTTTGTTGCACCCATCTGTCTCCCTGTCAGTAAAACCCTGACATATCATGAACCAATATGCTTAATTTCAGAAAAGGGAAAGTTTAGGATTATGCACTCTGACTCTGGGACTTTCTGAAGAAAAGAGATGGAACCCAGGAAGCCAGTCCTAGGTGAAAACTCCCCCCAGAGGCTTAATGAAGGGCTTACAGTGGCAGGGGGTGGGGGATTTTAGAAGGGCACTGCCAAAGTCAAGATACAGAGACTCTTGTAAAGCTCTATTAGTAACATACTGTGTGACTTTAAGCAAATGATTTATCTAAGATCTCCTCCAGCTTTCAGATTTTAACCTGTTAACCTATTTGCATTTTCACGAATATTTTATACTGTTTGTATAAAGATACAAATGGACGGTGAACTAATCTTTTTCTTTTGCTTAATTCATTCAACAAGCTTATTTATTACCTAAGCTTATTTCTATTGAATATAGCAATTTTTAAAAATTCTAGTCGTTTTGGGGGTGGGAGGATGGGGAAAACAAATTCTAAGTCAAAAATTCTGTAAGATTGAAGTTCATGGCTTACTGACTCTTGATCTAATATTTTTTTCTCAAAAAGATTATCTTAAGTACCAAAAATAATATATAGTTAGAAATGGTAACCCCAGTTTCATTGTAGTATTTGAGTGTTGAAGTATTCTAAAATAAAAATAGTATTTGTTAAATAATTTTAAAAGAATGTTCTACCCAAACTTTCAATTTTTTGTAATTTTGGATTAAGAGTTGCAACACCCGGCATCTTGGTGTTTGGGTTGGCAGTCCAGTCTCAAAACGTACTGGCTCTTTGCTTCCTCATTCTAAGACATTTGAGCTCATTCATTGAGCTACAAAGTTCTCTTCATTCAAGGCTTGATGAGCTGGTTTCTCTTTATTAGTGGGTGATGCTATTCGCAGAAGGCCTTCACTTTTTGTCAGAAGGTTTCTAGAAAAGTTAGGAAAATATTCTGAAGATTTCTTCACATCAAAAGGGAACAAAGAGGAGAAGTACTTTAGACTAATGTATAAACAGGAAGAGGATAAGACTGTTTTAGCCTGCAGCAGGGGAGCAGTGAGAATGAAGATTCCATGGCAGGCTCTTCTATATTACTAGCTTCCCAAGGTCATATTCTCTTGGTGCTCTTCTGTAGCAGTCTTTCTTTCTGGCTTTAAAGCCCCAGCAGATGGCACAAATCCTAAACTGTTAGAGGCAGTCTACAGTATGTATAACTTATATGTGGTATAATGAATATTTCATAATATTTCACAAAGGATAATAGAAACTTTTTAAGGATTTGAACTTGAAGGAGGAGCAAGGAAGGAATCAGTTCTGTTGTACCAATATGTTGATAGAATTCACTACTTTTCTAGTCAGATGTTTGAGGGAAGTTAACTGATACTTTAAGAAAGTATCAATGAATAAGTAACTCTGTGTCTGGTTGGGAGAGATTATCCAAGTCCATGTTTTCTGGGTCTGTTCTCTTCATTCTTGCTTTGTAGTGCCTTTACCAAGGAGGGGAAGGGAATGCAAATAGAATACTTGAGTCTGTTTTTGCAGCTGTGGAAAAGAGTCTGGTGAACTTGAAGTTAATTGTTAAAATGAGGTTTTAAAATGTGGATTCATGTATTATCAGATTCCCTATTATATAATAATAGAACGGACTTTTCAGTTTCTTGGGTATTCTAATAGATTTTACATCTGATGCCTCTTATCAACAATCAGTAGATTAGTACCTGTATGCCTGTGTTCAGTAAATGGTTTGAGTGTTAGTATGAGTGTAGACTTGTCATGCCTAAAGTTGATGTGATTGTTTTTCCCCCAGAATCACTTTCCTCCCACATTTCTGTTAATTGAAAAACTCTCCTTTCAGTTGATCAAATTAGAAATCTGACATCTTTTACTAAGCCATTTCATTCATCTTTTATCATTGAGTCCTATCTGTTCTACATTTGAAATGTTTCAAATGTCAAAATCCTTCCCATTCCTAGTCTAGTATCACATCACATCTTACTTGAATACTAAGTAGTTTTCCTGCCTTGTGCTTTTTCCCCCCAGTTCATTCTATATACAGGCTCCAAAATAGTGTCTAATTTTTTTTTCTCATTTTGTCCTCCTTCTATTCAAAACCTAGTTTCTGTGACTTAAGGAGTAAATCTGAAATTTCTTAGACTGCCTTGAATACTGTATAGCCCTATTATACTTACTTAACCTCACAATTCTTCCTAACTTGTCTCTACTAGAGCCAAATTTTATGCTCATTTTTAGCCACAGTATGTTTATGCTATTCATTCAGCTTATCCCAAATTTGTTCATCTTTCAAAATCCAGGTCCCTCTTCCAAGAGGTCTTTCATAGCTATTCTCATCCACATTGATAATCTCACTCCTTTTGTACTCCTAAAATATTTTTTCTACCACTCATTTTGGAAAGTAACAGTTGTTGTTTTGGAAGGTTGTAACAAAGTATAGGTATCATGCCTTAACAAATTTTTGGTATTAACAGTAGCACCCAGAGTTATTGTAGGGTAAACACTCAGTAAGTATGCACTTGAACAATTTATGTTTATTGAGACTTCTCCCCCACATACCATTTTTAATCAAGCATATCCCAGTAAGAAGTTATCAGTTAATTGGATAAATCTTTAAATTGGCAACAGTTGTATCAACTGAGGGAAAAACTGAACATATATGGGTGTGATTATAAAATAGAATTGGTTTCTATAAAGCCAATTATAGTATCTCATTATTTCCAACTATTTATATAGTATTACTTTTTTGGCTGTACGTGAATATATAGGATATTATTTACTAATAGATGAGGTTCCTAGAAATGCAGTGCGTTACACAGACATAATTAAATGCTATCGTTTAACATATACTAACATATATGTTAATAATTTTAGTGTGATTTCAAAAGCTGAAATATAGAATTTTTACTTTTTAGTTTGTCAGAAACTATATTTTGTGACTAGGACCCAGATTAAATAATTATGAACATTGTAGTTGTTACTGAACTTGGAGTGTTAAATTTTGAATTTATAGTTTTTTAAGATTCTATTTTTTTGTGATATGTGTTTTTATATATAAAACTAAAGGTCTTTTATTCACATAAATATTTGGTTTTTACTATAGTCTTCATTTGGATTGAATGGTTTGGGCTTTTTTTTTTTCTTTTTAAAAATTTTTATTGTATATTAGAGTATAGTTGATATACAGTGTTGTGCAGGCTTTTAATTTTTATTGTCACAAATAGTAACCCACAAATGGGGTAGTACGAGAGTATAAGAATCATGCATTGTTAATTGGCTGTTGGAAGTAGAGAAGTTGGGAAGTGCAAAGAAGGAAATATGAGAAGTAGCTTCCAGGTGACCCAGCAACCACGGCACAGATTTTCGCTACATCTCACAAATTACTCCTCTTCAGGATAAAATTAAAGCTGAAACTTTGATTTGTTAGTTGTTCCTTATTTTCAACAAACATAACTGAATGCAAACTAACTTGAAACTTTTGGGAAAACTGATGTAAAGATAGATGATTTAGAGAGTTTATTTTTCCTGTTTTGTGTTATTAGAATGTCTTGCCTAAAACATAACTGTCTTCAGCATTAATTTTTCTCGGCAGACTAGATTCTTGGCAGATAATTCTTTACTATTATTTGGCACTTTATTCATCTTAAGAAATAGACTTTCCTGAAATCATTCAGATTTAAATTGTATATTGCTAGAAATATTGCTTGAGTGCTGTATGTACTGTGCCTAAACATGTAATTAAAGACAGTACTTTTATTACGATAGCTTACAGCAATAAGACAACTAAAAGTATATATATATAAGATATATGCAAACATAGACTGACCTAATTTTCTTCAGTATATGAGTAGGGAAGATAAGTATACAGGAACATAAGTTCAGAATGTAAGGAAATAAAAGCAAGCTGGGGAATGATAAACAATGAAGCTGGTAGAAAGTTTGGAGGAGGGAATGGAAAAAAGAAAACAGGGAAGAATTAAAGCAGCCTTTCCAAAACTCTTTGTGCCCTTCCATTAATCAGTTCTTAAATGAGTTGTAATTTATTTCTCTATTGCATCTTTATTTTTGCTTTACCCCGTTCAGAAAGAAAAGAAGAAAGGCAAGGTGAGAAAAGATTCCCTGACAGTATCTAGAATCTGTAACCACAGGGGAAAGGGAAGGGAATACAAATCTTCAGCATCTCTGATAGTAGTTTGTATCTGGGACCACACTGGGAGAGCTGTCTTTGGTTAATTTGAGAACTCCTCTTGCAATCTGTTGTCCATTGTTCAAGGTACATGGCTTTGGCTGTTATTTATGGCACCTGTTTCTACTTACTTTGACATTTGGGCACTTACTATTGACAACCTCTTAATGTTTTGAATTATTGCCTTACGGCTTTTAAAAAGAGACCAGGCAAGAGTGAAGGTGAACTGGTACAAAATGATTACCGTACTGGAAAAACAACTCAAAATAAATGCTTTGTAGCTGAGGCCAAGAGGCAGACAGGTTTGGGCCCTATCAACTTGTATTTGAAAAACGTTATTTTAAAAATCTCCATTCTGTCTTCTGTATACATTACCAGGTCTGCTCCAGAAAAAGCTTGAAAGAAAGGGCTGTACTAAACTTAAAAAGATTTAAGTAACTGATTACATTAAATTAATATTCTTACTTTGCAGGAAGTTGGTGAACCATCTAAAGAAGAGAAGGCTGTAGCCAAGTTTCTTCGATTCAACTGTCCAACAAAGTCCACCAATATGATGGGTCACCGGGTTGATTATTTTATTGGTAGGATTACATCAATAAAATTATATTTGTGTACATATCTTATGAAGATACCTAATTTGGGGATAGATAGATATTTTTAAAATGCTCTCCAAGCATGATTGGTGCAGCTAAGTGATGAGCATATGACAAATGATTATCCTGTTCTTTCCTTTCATGATTGAAAATGTCAATAAGTATAAAAGAAAGTGCTTTTTAATAACGTTTCTTGGAAATCTTTAAAATAGGATTTATTTTCAGTACTAACACTAACTTTTATTAAGATAGTACATGTACTTAACGATACTCTGTAAAACTCTGGAATAGAATTCAGTGTGATACAAGTGTGTCAGAACCAACTTAGGAGTGTTTGTTCTTCACATAATCTAAACAACTTCATAATGAGCTAATATTATCTGTAATATTGCCCCATAGCTTATAAATCAATAGTTGTTGAGTTTGCCTGTCTGATCAGTTAAGGTTGAATTACCTATTATTGGGAAGACATTTATTTCTCTTCAGTGTTATGATTAATGATTTTGATAGTCCTTAAAAGTTTATAAAAATAGACATGCTGTTTTTTTCACATCTCATATATTTAGCTTCTTCCAGTGACAGTAGATTGTTTCACAGAGCTTATTCCTCGGTGGGTTACAATAAAGCTTGGTGACAGAATTTCTGTTACTGTGGTAGTGGAAGATTTTTGGTTTGTTTATCCCATATTATGATTATTTGATAAGAGTGTTATTTACATTTATTTTGAATTTTTTAAAGAACATTTTCTCATTAATTTATCTTGCTTTAGTTTATATTTTTGAATGTCATTTATTTCACAGCATTCTTTAAGAAAGATGCTTAATCAGTATGTTTCACAAATTGAGGTTTTGAGGACCTATTTGTCATGATTATGTTAGACTTAAATTTTCTGTTGAACTTGGTTTTATTTTTGGATGCTAGAATGTTGAAATTTGCCTTATAGAATATTGTTTAGATAGACACAAATTCTGCTGTATACTAAATTTAAAATAATAAATTTCTTCTTTAGCTTCAAAAGCAGTGGATTGCCTTTTGGATTCAAAGTGGGCGAAGGCCAAGAAAGGAGAGGAAGCTTTATTTACAACGAGGGAGTCTGTGGTTGACTACTGCAACAGGTAGTTTTTATTTCTTAGTGAAGGATAATATAAATAGTAATTTTAAAATATTCTCCATGGTCCTGAAGCTCCTTCCCTATTTCATCATTAAGTATAATGCTGTTACAGCATAGCTCAAGTATAGCTTTTACATGTAACCTGGATTTCTTCAGTACCTCTGGAAATGCATTTATTTGGTGTTAGGCTATCATATTTTTATAACTTTTATTTGTGTTCTGTTACATTTGTACATTTGCCAGGCTGACTGAACTCAAGGATCAGCAATAAAAATCATATACCAGTGCCTGTCATGAACAAAAAAGTTCTTTCTTTTCTAGAGCAAAAGTTGGGGAATCTTTTCCAAAACTTTGTCAGGGATTCCTAATAGACCTGTTGTCCCTGTTTTGTTTTGTTTTTGCAGTGCCTACTGAGCCATTAGCCAGGTACCCTTCCCTATTTTGTTTGTGATTGCTAATATATCCTTGTGAAATCAAGGCAGCTGAAACATCTGTCTTTCTTCTTTCCAAGATGAAGTATACACAATTCAGTAACATATCCATGTTTTTTATAATAAGTACTTCTTTGGGAAAAACTTTTCATGGTGAATGGTGTACAAAAATCACTTTTCTGGGGAATTCCCTGGTGGTCCAGTGGTTAGGACTCCTCACTTCCACTGCAGGGAGCACAGGTTCGATCCCTGGTCAGGGAACTAAGATCCCACATGCTGCATGGTGCAGCCAAAAAAAAATCACTTTTCTCTTGGAAAGAAGTATGCTGGGTTTTTTTTTTTTTTAATTCCAATTTTTCCCTTGGTTTATTTACTACTTAAACATATTTATTAAGATGTTAGTAAATCAAATTTTGTTTTTGTGACACTAAATTTTATAATTGGTGGGAATTTGACATTTTAGATTATTTTATATGCTTAGCAGGGAGATACACATAGCATTTACTAATGTATTGCTTAATGGCATTTAAAGTATCAGCCACATGAGATCCCTCTTAAAAACCACTATTTTACAACCTGGTTTCTAAAGCTGTAAAGTTGAAGAATTATTAACTATTTCTTAAAATTCTTAGCTGCCAGGGACTTGCCTGGCAGTCCAGTGGTTAAGACTGCGCTTGCACTGCCATGGGCCCAGGTTTGATCCCTGGTCGGGGAACTAAGATCCCACAAGCCACACTGCACAGCCAAAAAAAAAAAACTCTTAGCTGCCAAAATCTAGAGTCACTAACGGACCTTTCAGAAACTATGGAAATTTCCTTGTCGGGGCAGGGATTAGCTAACAGTGGTGTAGTCGGTATTTTCCTTTACAGCCATCTGTGTATTAGAACTCCAAAGTGCAAATTTCCCTGCCTGCCTCAAAACAGACTTATTTTTTATATATATAGTGTAAAAATAAAAAGATGCTATAAATGCAGAAACAGAGAAGTTAAATCACTTACCCAAGGTCACACAGCTAGTAAGTGGCTGAGCCAGAATTCTAAATCCAACAATCTGACTTCATAATCCATGCTCTTAACCACTGCACTATACTGTCTCCTCCAAAATGATGATGCATTTAATGAAGCAAAAATTAAGATGAAGAATTAACCTGTCAATACTATTTGAATATTAAATCTGAGCCCAAATCTCTGAGGAGAGCAGCCAGTATTAATACACTTCACTTGGCCTTTTAGGAGACTTGATACTTCGTTATATGAAAAGCCAAAAAAACCTGAGTACAGAGATTGTCCTAGCGATACACTCACTTTTTGTTGTATATGCTATTCCCATTCATATCAAGCTTTTTGTGTCCTTCTTGCACTAAGATAGAGAAGCATAACTACCTAGTTTTCAAAGCCACTTCTAATAATAACCATGACCTCATGATGGCCAGTCCTCATGGGTTCCTGCCTGACTACAGGCAAAACCACAAAGGGACACTTGTCCTGTCTCATTTTCTGAAGTCTTGAGGGAGTCTAAGGAAAAACAAAAGAAGACAGGAGACTGTAGGATGTGCCTCTTTATGGCCTATTTCAAGTACAGACTCTTCAACCTTTTATCTAGCATCATCCTAACCCTCCTAGTGACTTTGCATCTCCAACCCCCAGTCCAGTAGTGTCCTTCTAACTCTCATTCATACACCATACTCATTCTCTCTTCTGGTCTTTCTTTGATAATAACCTGCCATTTTCCACAAACAGTTCTTCCTCTGTCCTCCCTGCCTCTCAATATAAATATCTCTCAAATTCCATCTCTACCATTTAGTATTCCCCAGATCCTCTAGCCCACATTAATGTTCTACAGAATTGATAAAGGTAATAGCATACAGTTTAGTCCTTAACTATTTAAATAGAGTTGTTGCATGTGTGTTAGTTTTTCTGAATTTCTTGCCTGCTAAATCTGAAGGCAGTTGGAGGACTGTTTTATACTTTAGTGTAACTACACAGCAATTAGCACAATGTGGGCATTCACCACTGTCAGATAAGTGAAAGTCCTAAACATATGTCTGGCATTTAATAAACATTTATTAAACCTGGTAAAAAAAATTAAGAGGTGAAGAAAAATAATAAGCAATTTAATAACTTTTTACAAGCTGCTTTTAATCCATTCATTTATCTAGAAATACTTATCAAATATCTATTATAGGCCAGGCCTCAGGAATACACAGATAACTGTGACTTGGTTCCTGCCTCCAAAGCACATATTTTCATCTGTTAGAGAAGATTTGTGACTAATTACAATACAGTGTGTTCTGTAAGAAAGACAGAAATGGGGAAACTTCAAGAATGGCCTCTCAGGGAAAATGTTTTAATCAAATTTTGAAACAGAAATAGGTGATTACCCAGTAAACAATAGGAGAGTGGACATTTGATCCTGGCAGAGGGCACAGAACATACTGAGATAGGAAAGTATGAGTAGTCTGTGAAAATGTCTGAGTTTATGTAGATGATCTGTACTGTACAGTGTGTTTAAAGCTAAATAAATGGAGGCACTGATTTTATTAAAATAGTAAATGCCATCTCATTTTTTGAGGCATAGAGTGAATTGAAGTAGGCATTCTCTAAGGAACTGTCAAGGAATAAGTGAATGATTCTACCTATTAATGAATGGAATGAGGGTATGATGTAACTATTTATAAAACCAAATGTGTTTGTGTTTTCCATAACTATCAATATTAAATGAAATTCAAGATTTTGCTACAGCAGTAGTAATGGCTAACATTGAGAACCTGCATGTCAGGCACCACACTAAACAATCTACATGCTTCTCATTTATACCCCATTTTAGAAATACACTAAAATTAAGTAACTTACCCAGTACTACATAGCTCGTTAAGTGGTAGAGATGATATTTGAACCTATCTACCTGAATGTGAACTTCTCAAGACCAATTTGATTGGTTAATAGTCTTCTTTTCTCTCAAGGGGTTGGGGCAGCTGTACAGGAGGAGTAACAGAAGCAGGTGTTCCTGCTGATTCTGTGCTCTTCTGTATCTGGTCGTCAAGGGAAGGATTTTTTTTTTCTCCTAAAGTTCTATGGTTTATATTTTTTAATTGTTTATTTCTTTATTAAGAACATTTTTTCACTAAAGTAAATTAGAGAAAATTTTGAAAATGATACAGAAGAAAATCCAAATTACTAATAATGTTGCCTCATGGATAATTATATTACCATTTGAGACTGTATATTCAAGTATCTGTGTGTGTGTGTGTGCACATGTACTCTTAATATATGGAGAGCTATAATATGAACTGTAGTATGAAATGCTGTTTTTCAATTAACATACAATGAATAAGATGTATTTTTGTTTTCATATTAACACATTATTGACTGGGGTGGGGAGTTTTGGAGAAACTAATGCCTGTGGTGTTAATACATCTGTGGTCAGTAATGTGTGAAGTTGTAATGAATGATCCTGATAGAAAATCTGGAAATCATCTAAGTGCAAAAATAAAGAGATTAGAATATTTTCATTATAAATTTTTGTAAGAAGTTCTGAAGTAGTAAAAATTAAAGATCCCCCTTCATATTCAAATACCCACCACTACTCTTTAAGTCTCACTTTCTACTCATAAGTAGTTAATTATTAAGGGTCTCATTTCAGACTTTTGCTTGTTTACGTATATATGTATATGTGTAGCAGATATTAATGATGGATTCTTTGGGGGCGTTTCAGACAGTGGCATAATTTTATATGCCTTATAGATCTTCTGAACAAGTAAAAATCCAAATGAGGAGACCTAGAAGTTAGCTTTGTGGAGATGTTCATGGGGTGGACCTAATTGGGCAGCAGAAAGAAGCCCAGCCAAGCAGGTCAAAACACAGGTGGGCACAAGATAATGATCAGAAATAAGTGGTCTTTAGGCAAGAAGGAAGCATCTAGTTAGCAAGTGGTATGATGTGCTGGAGTAGGCACCAGTGAAGGTATTGAATAGAAAGGTGGATAGTTACCATTAACAGGCACAGATGGTGGCAGTGAGACCTAGCTTCTAGTTGTGTTTTGGTAGTTGTACTTTATCAAGGCAGGAATAAAGAAATCAGGAACTCTGAAACTGGAACATAAGATTTGAAAAGATGGCTTTTAGATGACAAAGGTAAGGGTAAACTAGTTTCTTGAGTAGGATTAGAAATGATTGAGGCAGCCAAGGTTGACTTAATTTAGGGTCAGCTGAGCTTCTAAATTCACCAGATAAAGAAGTGAATAAAGCAAGGATATTACTCTAAAGAAGTTTACAGTCTAGTGAAGGAGGCAAACAAGCATGTTATAAATTGTATATTAAACTAAAAGAATAAATGCTGTGGATAGGATAACAGGAAACAGGAGGAAGGATGGGGGATAGATTTATAATTTTAAACAGGGTAGGCTTAGTAGAGAGGGTAACATTTGAGGGAAGACTTGAAAGAAGTGAGGAAGTAGACCAAAAGGACATGCTTATTTGGGGGAAGAGCATTCTAGGTAAAGAAAATAGCCAGTGGAAATGCCCTGAAGTAGGAATATTAACAAACAAACAAAAAAAACCCTGCTAAATAGAAGAAAGGTCAGTTTATTGAGAGAAATTAGTGAAGCAAGGAACACATGGTGTTGTTTTGCTACATATATTATACAGTTTTCAACTTGATACTGTGTTGTTTTCAGAGTCCAGAAATCTCACCGTAGCATATTTAATTATTCATTAGTTAATTGGAGGTATTTCATTATAGTGACAGGCTGAATAGTGAAGTACATGGAGAGAAGAAAAATACATCAAGAAGGACAGCTGAAGACACGATTTGGATCAGTCAGATCATAGGCACTTTTTTTTTTTTTTTTTTTTTTTGCAGTGCGCGGGCCTCTCACTGTTGTGGCCTCTCCCGTTGTGGAGCACAGGCTCCGGACGCGCAGGCTCAGTGTCCATGGCTCACGGGCCCAGCCGCTCTGCGGCATGTGGGATCTTCCCGGACTGGGGCACGAACCCACGTCCCCTGCATCGGCAGGTGGACTCTCAACCACTGTGCCACAAGGGAAGCCTGGGCACATTTTTAATCTGCTAACATTTCTTAAACTGTTATATTTATTTTCCCCATATATTTATGTACCACTTATGTCTGCTCTTGAATTTGAGACTTAACTTTAAATAAAGCAGTCTTGATTACTCCTAATGAACCTAGAGAAAAACTTAAGGATAATTCCAAACCTATAATCTCATTAAATTATACAGTTAAAAAATGAAAATAAGGTTGACAACTTTCATGTAATCAAATTGGCTGCACAGGTTTTCAGTTAGACATTTTTGATTGTTCTTCAGTGGGCTTACTAGTTGTAATTTCTTTTGTGAGTTGCCAGTGTATGTCTTCCTTTACTCATTTCATTCAGGTCTTGATACTTTTGCTTTTTAGTCTGTATCTATATAATTTACAGAGAATGTAATGTCATATCTTTGTTTCCAAAGGCTTTTAAAGAAACAGTTTTTTCATCGGGCACTAAAAGTAATGAAAATGAAGTATGAGAAAGACATAAAAAAAGAAAAAGAGAAAGGAAAACCTGAAAGTGGAAAAGAAGAAGATAAAAAGAGCAAGAAAGAAAATCTAAAGGATGAGAAGACAAAAAAGGAAAAAGAAAAAAAGAAAGATGGTGATAAGGAAGAATCCAAAAAGGTGATTTCAACTAAAATTAAGTAAAAATCAAGAAATTATTACTTGCACGTTAGCACTACTGGTGTATCAGCCCTTTAAAATATTGCGCAACAACCACTTAAACCGCATTAGGGTTCTTACAAATACCCTGGTTGAGAATTTTGATTTCTGTGTCTCATATAGTGAAACTTTGACTATATGGATGTTACATTGCTTTTTGCTTGTTTGATAATGTGTTTTCTTCTATTCAACTTGTTTTTTAATAGGAGGAAACTCCTGGAACTCCCAAAAAGAAGGAAACTAAGAAAAAATTCAAGCTTGAGCCGCATGATGATCAAGTTTTTCTGGATGGAAATGAGGTGAGAGTATGTAGCTTATAAGTAGAAATCTAATTTTCCATAGGAGTTTTTAGAATTATCTTTGATGCCTTCACTAAGAAAGGAAGTAATTCAGATAAATTTAACCATGTAGATACAAAATCTACTTTTTACAAGTGAATGTCTCTGAATTTAGATTTATAAAAAATTTTTGAAATCAATCCGAGTCGGGTTCAGCTGTCTATGATAGATAGGAAACATGAAATAACAGTGGCTTAAAACAAATGAGATACTTGTTTCTCTCTCATTAATGAAATCGGAGGGTAAGCAGATACGGCAGCTCCATGGTGGATCTGAACTTTTCCGCCTGTGTGAGGCAGTTAGTAAAGATTACCTCATGGTGCAAAATGACTGCCAGCCTTATATCTGCATCCAGAGGAGGGAAGGAGAATGAGGGACATGCTTCCTTTTTAAGGATACTTTCCAGGAAGCTGGCGATTTTATTTCTGCATGGATTCCATTGGCCAGAACCTACTCATATGGTCATGCCTACCTGCAGTAAAGTCTTAGAAATATGCTTTTTATACTGGGTGGTCATTTGCCCAGTAAAATATAAGATTTCCATTAGAATCAAAGGAAAAAAAGTACAATAGTTAAGGAGGGACACCTACAGGTTTCTGTCTCTTATAGTTAGACACACGACTATAAGGGTCTAAAATTTTCAACATTACTTGATGCTTTACTCAAGGAGATCATTTTTATTTATTTAATTTAGTGGCTTATTTGTATGGTTGTAGCCTTCCATGAAGACCACTTAATTTAGTCATTTAACCAATACAGAAACATTTACTTATATACTGGCCATTGAGTTGTTGTGAATTTCTTGCTATACCTTATACAAAAGTAGTATAAATAGAAAGCAGTGGTTCCTGGAGCTGTGAGCTTGAAAATCTGGGAAGGCTTTTCACAAAACGTGTACTAGGCTCATTCCAGGCATACTTGCATGAAGATCTCTAGGGTGGAATCTATAGTAAGTGAGTGTGTATATGGATGTGTGTGTGTGTTTTGTATAATGTATTCCTGGGTGATTCTGATATGAACCCCTGCTTAAGAACCAATGTAATAGAAGACCACAGGTCTTTCTTAATGTGAAAGTGCAAATACCTTCAGTTAAACATCAGGCATTGGCTATATGCAAAGTCGTTTTTATAGGTGTTGGGAATAACATGATAAATAGGATAAAATTATCTTTTTGGAAGCTCTTATAGTCTAGCAAGCATACAGGTGTTTAAACATGGTATGGGCATGTACTTCTGTTTATTGTGCTTCAGAGATAAAGTTTTTTGTTTGTTTGTTTTCTTGTTTTCAGCAAATTGAAGGTTTACAGCAACCCTGCATTAAGTCTGTCAACTCCGTTTTTCCAACAGCATTTGATCACTTTATGTCTGTCCCGTTTTGGTATTTTTCACAATATTTCAAACCCTCCTCCAGCAAAAAAATTAAGACTCACCAAAGGCTCAGGTGATGGTTAGCATTTTTTAGCAATAAAGTATTTTTTACTTAGGGTATGTACATTGTTTTCTTAGACTTAATGCTATTACACACTTAGTAGACTATAATATAGTGTAAACATAACTTTTACATGCACTGGGAAACCCAAAAAAAATGCATGATTGCGGTGATCTGGACCTGAACTGGAAATAACTCTGAGGTACACTGTGTATATTATACAGTACAATATAATATAGTACATGCCTAAACTGTATTACAGCATGGTGAGTATTATGATGGGAGACTACCAATTAGGGGTAGGTAATTTAATCAAGAGAGGATAAGAAGGGTCTGGAGATTCTGGACACTTGACCTGAGCCTTGAAGGATGACTGGTAGATTGCCAGGTACACTGCAAAGGAGTTATAGACCTGTTAGACAAAGGAAGCTTTTTCCTGAGCAAAAGCATGGGTGCTTGCATTCCCAAAAAGGCTAAGATTTTATTCTGTAGAAAGAAGCAGGCCTTGAAACTTTTAAAGATGGGAAACGTCTTTAAAAACTTGTTTCTTTAGAATGCTAAATGGCAGAAGTGATGTCTGTGGATCCGATTTCCAGGATAAAAGTGCAGCATTAAAAAAGAGGAATGTTAGAAATAGAAGCAAATCAAAAAGCAGTAACCAAGAGCACTAGTCAAAATAGAACCAGGAAATGGAAGAGTACTGTTATTTATAGAAACTGAGAGATAAAACTAAGAGTTTTATGGATGATGAACAGAGTTCTGATTATTCTAAATGAAGTAAATTTCTGTTTTATAAAGTAAGCTTTAAAGCAGTGGTTCCCAGCTTTGTGGCTACAGACCCTCCGTGGGGAGCTGGCAATGAAATTATTGCAGGGAGTCGTAGAATCTTTATGTTCACTGAGCAAGATCTTTAATAATGGTTCTTTGCTTCTCATCAGTTGGGTGGAATTGAGAGCTGCTGGATCTTTAATAGGGCCTGACTGGAATCTATCATAACTGTGCTCTTAGACTGGTTGGTTCTACTCTACTCATGCCAGTATACATCATTACATTAGGGGCAAAAAGGCTGTACAATTGCTGGTCCTTAGTTTGAATAAGTAATGGTTTGCACACAGGAGTAAACTGTCAAAAGCATGCAAGTACATAGAAATGTACTTAACTGCGTTATGTAATTTATAGTTTTTAAAATAATTTTTTAACTGAATGGATACCAAAAGAAACACTGCTACTAAAGGAACAGTCTTTGGAATTTGTTTAACTTTAAAAGTAGTTCTTATATGTTAAGAGGTTGGAAGTAACTGTTGTTGTAATGTAGCCTTAGAACTTTAAGCACTGAGGTTTCTTGATTCTTCTAGGTATTTGTGTGGATCTATGACCCAGTTCACTTTAAAACATTTGTCATGGGATTAATCCTTGGTAAGTACAATCTTTAAAATTTAGAAAGGAATATAAACAATGCAGAAGCCAGAAAGAAAATATTTAACATAAAATAGTTATTTTTTTAAAGTACATTTTAAATAAAGCCAGAAGATAAATGATAAACTGAGGAGAATATTTGCACTACATCTTTAAGAGATTAACAACCTGCTAGAAAAATGGTAAAGGTAACTCACAGATAAAGAAATACAGTGACCGGACTTCCCTGGTGGCGCAGTGGTTAAGAATCTGCCTGCCAGTGCAGGGCACATGGGTTCGAGCCCTGGTCCGGGAAGATCCCACATGCCACGGAGCAACTAAGCCTGTGTGCCACAACTGCTGAGCCTGTTCTCTGGAGCCTGTGAGCCACAACTACCGAGCCCACGTGCCTAGAGCCCGTGCCCCACAATAAGAGAAGCCACCACAATGAGAAGCCCACGCACCTCAACGAAGAGTAGCCCCTGCTCACCACAACTAGAGAAAGCCCGCATGCAGCAATGAAGACCCTACGCAGCCAAAAATGAAATATAAATAAATAAATTTATTTAAAAAAAGAAAGAAATACAGTGACCAATAATTGTGAGTGATACTTAATCACACTCATATTAAATACAAATTAAAGTAACTGATTATCAAGAGAATTATAAAGTTTAATAGTACCTACTCTTAGTGAAGGTCCAACACTTAAGAAAAACCAGTACTCTCCAATAATTGATGATATGTCCATTATTTTATTTTTTATGGAGGGCAGTTTGGCAATATCTTCCAAATTTTAAATGTATACACACTGACTCAACTATTCTACTTCAAGGAATTTATGTCATGGTTGTTCCTAATACACTTGCACAAAGTGTCTATTCAGAAATATGCATTGACACTTTATTCTAATCCAAATCCCTCAAACTGTATTTAGGAGGGCCATTAGCAAATATCTTTCAAGGTTTTTTTTTTTTGAATTTTTGAATTTTATTTATTTTTTTATACAGCAGGTTATTAGTCATCAATTTTATACACATCATTGTGTACATGTCAATCCCAATCGCCCAATTCAGCACACCACCATCCCCACTCCCCCACGGCTTTCCCCCCTTCGTGTCCATACGTTTGTTCTCTACATCTGTGTCTCAATTTCTGCCCTGCAAACCGGTTCATCTGTACCATTTTTCTAGGTTCCACGTACATGTGTTAATATACGATATTTGTTTTTCTGACTTACTTCACTCTGTATGACAGTCTCTAGATCCATCCACATCTCAACAAATGACTCAATTTCGTTCCTTTTTATGGCTGAGTAATATTCCATTGTATATATGTGCCACAACTTCTTTATCCATTTGTCTGTCGATGGGCATTTAGGTTGCTTCCATGACCTGGCTATTGCAAATAGTGCTGCAGTGAACATTGGGGTGCATGTGTCTTTTTGAATTATGGTTTTCTCTGGGTATATGTCCAGTAGTGGGATTGCTGGATCATACAGTAATCCTATTTTTAGTTTTTTAAGGAACCTCCATACTGTTCTCCATAGTGGCAGTATCAGTTTACATTTCAGCCAACAGTGCAAGAGGGTTCCCTTTTCTCCACACCCTCTCCAGCATTTGTTGTTTGTAGATTTTCTGATGATGCCCATTCTAACTGGTGTGAGGTGATACCTCATTGTAGTTTTGATTTGCATTTCTCTAATAATTAGTGATGGTGAGCAGCTTTTCATGTGCTTCTTGGCCATCTGTATGTCTTCTTTGGAGAAATGTCTATTTAGGTCTTCTGCCCATTTTTGGATTGGGTTGTTTGTTTCTTTAATATTGAGCTGCATGAGCTGTTTATATAGTTTGGAGGTTAATCCTTTGTCCGTTGATTCGTTTGCAAATATTTTCTCCCATTCTGAGGGTTGCCTTTTCGTCTTGCTTATGGTTTCCTTTGCTGTGCAAAAGCTTTGAAGTTTCATTAGGTCCCATTTGTTTATTTTTGTTTTTATTTCCATTACTCTAGTAGGAGGTGAATCAAAAAAGATCTTGCTGTGATTCGTGTCCAAGAGTGTTCTTCCTGTGTTTTCCTCTAAGAGTTTTATAGTGTCTGGTCTTACATTTAGGTCTCGAATCTATTTTGAGTTTATTTTTGTGCATGGTGTTAGGGAGTGTTCTAATTTCATTCTTTTACATGTAGCTATCAGTTTTCCCAGCACCACTTATTGAAGAAACTGTCTTTTCTCCATTGTATATCCTTGCCTCGTTTCTCATAGATTAGTTGACCATAGGTGCATGGGTTTTTCTCTGGGCTTTCTATCTTGTTCCATTGATCTATGTTTCTGTTTTTGTGCCAGTACCATATTGTGTTGATTACTGTAGCTTGGTAGTATAGTTTGAAGTCAGGGAGTCTGATTCCTCCAGCTCCGTTTTTTTCCCTCAAGGCTGCTTTGGCTATTCAGGGTCTTTTGTGTCTCCAAACAAACTTTAAGATTTTTTGTTCTAGTTCCGTAAAAAATGCCATTGGTAGTTTGATAGGGGTTGCATTGAATCTGTAGATTGCTTTGGGTAATAGAGTCATTTTCACAATGTTGATTCTTCCAATCCAAGAACATGGTATATCTCTCCATCTATTTGTATCATCGTTAATTTCTTTCATCAGTGTCTTATAATTTTCTGCATACAGGTCTTTTGTCTCCTTAGGTAGGTTTATTCCTAGATATTTTATTCTTTTTGTTGCACTGGTAAATGGGAGTGTTTCCTTAATTTCTCTTTCAGATTTTTCATCATTAGTGTATAGGAATGCAAGAGATTTCTGTGCATTTAATTTTATATCCTGCTACTTTACCACATTCATTGATTAGCTCTAGTAGTTTTCTGGTGGCATTTTTAGGATTCTCTATGTATAGTATCATGTCGTCTGCAAACATCTTTCAAGTTTTAAATGCCTTTACCCTTTGACCTAATAGTTACACTTCAAGGAATTTATCCTGTGCTGTAATCACAGTTGCACACATGTACCTGTACATTGGTATTTGTTGCCCTCTTGTCTATAATAGGATAAAACTGGAAACAGATCAAGGCCCTCAGTAGGAGGATGGTGAAATAAATTACAGTACAACTGCATGCCAGAATATCATGCAGCTTTTAAAGAATTAGATAAGACTAAATCTTACTAGTACTCACGAAAAGATATCTAGAATAGATTAAATGAACACTGTAAAAGAGTAAGAGTATTATAAGCTCATTTTTGTAAAAAAAAAAATTAAATTCTATGTAGCTAGTTTTAATTGTATATAGGCAGTCTCTGGGAGTACAAATAAATCATAGTAATTAACCTCTGGGGAATGGACCAAGAATTGGATGAAGACTTCACATTATACCTTTTGGTTTTTTATTGTTTTTTCTTTTACTGTTTGGGGGTTTTGTTTGTTTATTTTGGGGTTTTTTTGCTTCTTATCATAGGTATGTGTTATTCCTGTAAATTTAGTGGGGGGGGAGGGGAGGGTATAGGAGTAGAGGGAGGGAATGATTTAACAAGTAGAAAAAAATAGCAGTTAAACAAGTTTGATCAATATGATCATAGGATCCCATTCAAAATAATAAATCCAGTCCTTAGCTTATAAATGAAATAGCTACAATTTGAATTTGAATCCTGATCTCTTTTGCTATAAATACCTAAAAACCAGGTCTTTCTTTTGATTGTTCCATGTGGTCCCACTGTACTTAGAAAAAAACTGGAGATGCTTGTATACAGCTTCCCTAACTACCAAAAATGATCTGTATCAGAATTTCCTGGTGAGCTTTTCATTTGATAGATGTCAGAGCTTCACCCCAGAACCAATCTCCAGGGAGGGATCTTTGGAATCATTTTTGGTTAGTTCTGTTGTTTGGTTGCTGTTTCTTTAAGCTTCCCTATTTGATAGATATGTTATAGTCAGAAATAAGGTTGACAGCAGCAGGAGTTGATCATTTAAGGAGCTAACAGTCTCACATTTTTAGACAGTACTTTTTTCTAATTATATATAATTTATACTAGAAAAATCCTAATCTAATTTAAAAATAGTAGTTAAACTATGAAATGGTTGATAATCCACAGTTTTTTACCTATAAAACTGGCAATTTTATATGTTTCAATATGGTTATGTTTTATTTCTCCCCCTAGGAGTATATTCACTGTTATGGCAACTAAGCCATTTAAAATTTTAATCTAAAGGTTGTGTATGTAACTTTTTCATTTCTTGTTCCAGTGATTGCAGTGATAGCAGCCACCCTCTTCCCTCTTTGGCCAGCAGAAATGAGAGTAGGTGTTTATTACCTCAGTGTGGGTGCAGGCTGTTTTGTAGCCAGCATTCTTCTCCTTGCTGTTGGTAAGTATTGTTATTAGTAAGACTGACCTCGGTAAGAGGTAGATATTGAGCAGTTTGGACTGTAATCTGGAGCTTCAGTAAAGTTTAACAGCAAAATTAATGTAAGTGAATCAAGAAATATATGGGCCTACTTTTTGGGTCATATCCCAAAACTGACTCAGGCTTGAAGTAGTATATGTGCTTGATTAGATTTGGTCTGTTGTGATGAAAGGATTTAATATGTCTCAGTCTGCAAATAGTTATGCTTTAAGATTTAACTACCACAAGGACTTCAATATTTTTACAGTGGTTGATCATTTATTAGACATAATACTTTCAGTAAACACTTTTTTTTACCTAAGGCAAATGAAACTTATTTTAAACATTTACATTTTATACAGTAAATGATTGTAAACAATTGATAGGCCATGTTTAGTAAAAATCAGTTTGTACCATGTACCAAGATAAATTCTTGATGCATTAACAGGTTGTAAAATGCTTTTTAAAAATCAACAAGAAAATGTAAATAATGTTATTTTATGTTTCTGGATGATTGGGGTCTTTCATAGCTAAAATAACAATATAAAAAAACCCAATTCAAAAGAGGAAATTCAAAACAATTGATTAATAAATATATGAAAAATACTCATCACTAGTTATTAAATGATAAAATTAAGATAATGTGGTATTTTTTGCTTATATAATTAGGAACTTTTTTTTGTTGTTTTGTTTTGTTTGAAATGGAAATAGTGCCAAGGAGGGTTTGACTATAAGGAAGTATACCTAAATATAAATGGTGGTGGTAGTTTTGAATGATTTTAATGTGCTTTACACGTGTCTGTATTTTATTTTTTTTATTTTTTATTTTTTTGCAGTACGCGGGCCTCTCACTGTTGTGGCCTCTGCTGTTGCGGAGCACAGGCTCCGGACGCCCAGGCTCAGCGGCCGTGGCTCACGGGTCCAGCCGCTCCACGGCATGTGGGATCTTCCCGGACTGGGGCATGAACCCGTGTCCCCTGCATTGGCAGGCGGACTCTCAACCACTGCGCCACCAGGGAAGCCCCTTGTCTGTATTTTTTACAATGAACATGTTACTATGAGAAAAAACAAGTATTACTTTGCTTAAAATTCTAGTCTTTGAAGATTTTCCTGTATAGGGTAAACTGGTCTAATTTAGTTTTTCATTTTGGGAAAGAAATAGGAATTTTTTTATGCTTGTCTAAAAACTCTTTAGTGATTTTTTTTTTAACCTTATATATAATTCTTTGAACCATCGAGAGCTTATGTTGGTATATGGTACTAAGTTCTGATTGTTTTCCTCAAATGACAAACGAGCTTTTCCACCAGGACATATAGGAGTACTTCTTTATAGAAATGTTTTTAAATATCCACATTAATGATTTAATATCTGTTTTTAGAGGACATGATTTGGCCAAGATTATCTGAGGAGGGTGTGTGTTACTTTGAGATTCTATGATATATAACGTAATAGATTCTTATGTTTATAAAGCATTACTGCTATAGCCCTAAGCAGTTACCCTCTGCACATCCCTTCACCCTGGACATCAAAGTGTCCTGAGTTGGTGCCACCACCCTTGGACCCAGGAATTCATTGAGTATTTTCATTCAATTCATCTTGTTTATGGGCCTCCATTTTTTTCTGGGATCTCTGACTGTGTGTGAAGCCTTTTTCATCCACCTTTCAGTTTTTCCTTCCTCTAGCTTAGTCACCTTGAAAATAGCCCCTGAAGTTTCTGCATGTAACAGCACACTTGTAGGCCAAGAAATAATATCTAAGAGTGTGAAGCAGGTAATTCGTGGTAGTGTACTACCTGCATCAAGAATGAGAAGCCATAAACTTTTATCTGCCATTAAATATACTAATCAAGTTGGTGTCTTCTGGTTCCCAAATCTCTGAAAATTTAGAAGCTCTTTGAAATTTTTCAGCAAAGGTTTAACTCCACTGAATAGAATTGACCCACTTGGTTATCTTTTATTTAAACCAATATTCGCAGTAATTTATGGTTATCTTGTTTTGCTTTTTAAAGTATTGTTTCTTCAGTAATGTTTTCTATAATTTTTCATTTTAAATACACTATGGATTTAAGTAGCATTGTGCATTAAATAGTCTTGTGAATCAAATCAGAAAATAAACCCAACGTTTTCATTGCTTCTCTTAGAAAATGTTGCTTCTCTTGGAAAATTCCAAATATACTTTCAAATGGTTTTGATCTTTACCCCACTTATAAATTGGAGATTTTTTAAATATTATCTCATGAAGTATTATATATTGGTCAAAATTATATTTGGTGCTACTTTGAATACATATTCTTAGTATTGCCATTTAAAATAAGATCTTTGCCGATTTTCTAAATATGTCACTTTTAGTATAGAAGTGGTATGACAATACATATCACAGCAGTTTTCTCATGATTCCTCTCCTTTTGCCCGTGATAATCTACTGCCACATAGAGAAAAACTGTAAAAAATGTTAGAATTCTGCTATACCCAGTTTATATATGGCATTAGAATTTAGATTTTATTTGCCATTTCGATATTGCTCTTTCTTGGATTTGAGGCAAGATTTCATATTATGAACTGTCTGTTTTAACAACCCTTCAAAGCCTATCATAACATCATAATTCTATTTGGAGGGAAAAATATGCAGCCTTCTTAAGAGATGTTCATTATTTTTTTCAGTGGCGTTTATTCACTGATTATTCCATAATTTCAAAGTATATTTGCCTTTTCTGGTTGTACCACAAAAGATACTGATGTATACACACACAGTCTTTCAGAATATTTATGTTCTTTTGTGAAAATAGAAATTACTGCTTTATAAAAGTCAAGGCAGCTATAACCATTTTATTTGTCCAAAGCAATATAATGGAAGAAACATAGATGAGCTTTTCTCAGGTCTTATTTGAAAACAATGATATAATTATCAGTAAAGAAAACAAAAACTAAAATAAAACCAAAAAGCCTGTCATAATTGATTAGTCCATAACATTCACATAATCATGACCTTAAAAAAAAGAAAAAGAAAAACCAGGCAAATCACTCACTCAGCTCTTCAATATGTTTGGTAAATTAAGAGAAAACTATATGAAATACTGGGGTTTGTGTTTGTGATAGCTCATTACTATAAACTTGTAAAATTCTCAATTTCTTCCATTATCTAAACCGCAGTTTTGTCATATATTGCTCTAAAAGAGTAACTTCAAACCTATTTGTTGAAGCAATCTGGCTTTCATTAGCACTGTATGTTTCCTAATATTGGGAGAAGGTTGGTCCTTAAAATAAACAGAAATTATATACTTATTTAAGAAACTCGTAACTTTTAGTAAAACATTATCTTATTGTTCAAAAGTATTTTTTCTTAGAAGACTTATCCTTTAGGCAGGGTAAGCACATGCCTTGAACTCATGATACATTTAGGGGCCCACGGAAATTGTTTCATTTCTTTTAAAATCAAAAGTAATAATATATACACATGTATACCATAGTGAACCTGTGCAGGATTATATTTGTATTTGTACCAGTATGGTCGGGAAAGCAGAATTTTTAATATTTTTTAATGAAGGAATTGCCTTACAAAGGCAAAAGTGTCTGGGGTCTAGGGAAGTCATGGTGCAGGCCTGCTTTCTCCTCTTTAAGGCTGCTTAAGGTATCCTTCATCCTGCATTTATTTCCTTTTTCTTCTACCGTGATCTCCTGTGTACTTCAGGGTCCAACTGGCAGCTGTGCTTACTGAACTATAACATAGCAAAGTGCATAAATCATAAGTATATCCATGAAATAGCACCCAAATTAAAAAATTATAAAAGCAATTTTTTGAATGGCATTGTAGCGTTATGCCCTCAAGTTCAGAGAAGAATGCTCTGTGCCTAGAATACTGTTGATAGCTGCTAAACTAGGATTTAATTGTTTATACTTAAGGTGCATGTAATATGCAAATAATAAAACTCTGAATGTTTTCCCACTTTTTCATTAACAAATATTCCATGCTTTCTGAGTCAATGCTTGAATTATTCAATTAGAGAAATTTTTCTCCCACAGCTCGTTGCATTCTATTTCTCATCATTTGGCTCATAACTGGAGGAAGGCACCATTTTTGGTTCTTGCCAAATCTGACTGCTGACGTGGGCTTCATTGACTCCTTCAGGCCTCTGTACACACATGAATATAAAGGACCAAAAGCAGACTTAAAGAAAGATGAGAAGTCTGAAACCAAAAAGCAGCAGAAGTCCGACAGTGAGGAAAAGTCAGACAGTGAGAAAAAGGAAGATGAGGAAGGAAAAGCAGGACCAGGAAATCATGGAACAGAAGGCTCAGGGGGAGAACGGCATTCAGACACAGACAGTGACAGGCGAGAAGATGACCGGTCCCAACACAGTAGTGGAAATGGGAATGATTTTGAAATGATCACAAAAGAGGAACTGGAACAGCAAACAGATGGAGATTGTGAAGAGGAGGAAGAAGAAGACAATGATGGAGAAACAACTAAATCTTCACATGAAAAATCATAATCTGGCTAATTTGGGGACTAAATAAGTGCAAGAGATTGGATTTTCTAGGTTGGCTGATCATCATCATGTACACATGACATTTGTAGCATTCTTTAAATCCATTTACTGAAGTGGATTTGACATCCAAGCAGTTATATTCAGCCCCACATTTCATGTAATACTATTATTGGTACAGTCTAAAGCCATTTGTAAGTTTTATCTATTTGATAATTTTACAGTAAATAGGTCTCATTTATTTTGATAGTTATCAAAGGTGCACTTTCCACAGTGACATTTACATTAATGACATTTTTTGATAGTTGTATGGCTTTTTACTGTTAGACTAATCAAAATAACTAAAAGGGATAAAAACAAACACCAACATTTCAGATTATGCATAGTTCTGTAGCCATTTCACAGTTTCTTTAAGGTGAAATGCTTAAATTATTGTTCTTGATAGTTTAGTTTTTGTTGTTTATAAAATTATACCAGAAAATTTCCAAGATTCTGAGTTAGCAAGGTTCAAAAGCATTTTGTGGAAACAAGCCAACTAGTAATAATGCAGCAACACTTAGTTTAACTACAAATTCTCCTTTTCCAACTTAGGAAATCCAAACTGATTTGTATGACTGATTCAGAGTAAGGTGGTCATCTCCAACAGAGGAAGCAAGCAGCATTGGCTGGAAGGTGATGGCTCTTCTTCCCATTTCCTTGTCATAAAGTAAAATGTATTCTGTACATAATTTACAAATAAACATTTTATTTTAATTGACTTCTTATTTAGACATTTTCTCAACGCTTAAATTTGTAAAATTAAGACCATTTAAGCATATGTTTTTAGAGAAACGGAAGTTTCAATAACCCACAAAACATCTGTGATCTTTCTGCAGCAGCTTCAGTTTTGTGCCAACATTCCATGTATTTGAATATGAATTAAAACGATCCTTATTAAATAAGAGCAGACTTAAAGTAGCTGTTTGTACGCCTTAATGTTCATTTTGATTTATCTTAAATCTCTACATTCAGAAATGGGGTGCTGTATTATCAGACCAGGAGGACTGCTATGAAAGATAATTTACTGTTCTAAAATATCAATTTAAAATAACATAAAAGCAAACATAAGAGAACCATTGGACTCTAATTGCTTTAAACTAGTTTTGCAGTTTGATTTCATGTCTTGCAAACTTTAGTTACAAAAAAAATCTTTAGGAAAAATCATGTGTTTACTTATGAGCATAATCATTCCTTGGAGTTATACTCTTATAAAATGATAATGAATATTAAATTATTTTCCTTCAGTCACAGTGAGAGCATTTTGCTTTGTAGTTGAAATAGGTGGTGTGTATAGGTCTTCATTTTTCTTTAGGCAGTTTCCCACCTAAGTGTTAGACTAAAGATGTTAAATTTTTCTAACTGTGAAAAAGTACACTTTCTGTATACTGACACATTTTGTTAAACATGGCTTGTTTGCTTCTTTATAGTATTCCTTGTTAAGTGGACAGAAATGTGGCTGTTTGATGTTAATGCAACTCTATCAAGGCTGCAGTCAGTTTAAGTTTCCTCCTAGCAAGTGTTCATTGATTTAAGTGCCTGGGTGTTTTCCCCTCACATTTTCAGAGCTCTTCTGCTTTATTTCCCCAAAAGGGATGCATAATTATAACTTCTGAGCTTCTTAATCACCAGTAGCATTAATACCTATTTGGGGATATGATAATGGTACCAAAAGTGTTTTTCAGAAATAAAAATGATTTAACCTTTACTGTTGTGATAATGCCCAGGCACTCAATATTTATCCTTAAGCTCTTTATAATATATGTACTGTGTCTAACCTTTAAGACATTTGGAGCATGGCAGGAAAGTCTTTCTTATCGATATGTGTGGATTCTTAAAGAATGTTAGTACAAAGTTTTATAAAGATTTGGTGGTCCCTGGGGGAAAATGTCATTCTTACTATGGTTAGAAAGCAAGTTAGAAATTTCAGCTCTTTTACTATTCAAGGTTGTATACTTTAAACAAAAAATCAAAAGACTGCCACTTACATTTCTCAGAATAATAGATGGCTGTCTTTGTTGACTAACATTATTCTTATGCCAGAGCATGGAAAATTGTTTACATTAGTCATTGGAATCGTGATTTAAAAAACAAAAAACAAAAAACTTCAAGTTTGCTATGCTACTGTAAATAGAAGCATGAAGCTTTTGGATAATGTAGGATTTATTGTGGAGTGGGTATAAATTGACTTAACTAATAAGCAGGATTGAATTAACGAACTGAGTCCAGATAATAATAATGCATTTGTGATTGTAAAGTCAATGTATTAAATAGGTTGTTTTTCCTTTTCCCTCCCACTGATTTCTTTAATTTTCAAACTATATGGCCTTCTAGATGACTTTCATTGAAATAATTTGGATTTAGCCAAATACTATCAAAAAGTAATAAATTTTAATATATCACATTAAAATTATGCAGTGGTGATGGGTTTTAATGTTTTCCCCCCTTCTGGTTTTACATTATGAGTACCAGTTAGCTGCTAACTATAGAAAAATCATCTTGTATCTTTTGTAAATTGAATTTTCTTTTTTGAATCTTTATGAGGAATTGGAAAACAATAAGTACAGTTGATCATCATTATTCGTGTAGTTAGGTTCTGTAAAGTCACCACCAACACGGAATTAACAAATACTGAATCATTGCTCCTCGGGGAAATACTGGGGTTATTGTGTGAGCTTCTGGCCACATTTTCACCAGCTAATCCATACATAAATTTGTTTTAGGTGTCTTTCTGTTTTGTTGAGTTAACTAACATTGAACTCATGGTCAACAGCACCATAACTTCAGGCCCAACCCAAGCTTATCTAACACACATGCTTTCTCCATATGGTCTATTACAGCCTTCTAGTACTTAGGAACACTAGACAGCATTTCAGCACTACATTTGGAGACCATTTTAAACAGTAACATCACCAATAAAACACAAAAATGCAAAAAACAATGCACTAAATAGAGAAAAGGATGCTTGTTTAAGAGAGCTGAACCAAGGACACAGCATGTCAACTTGTCACCCTCAACTGGGAACATATGCATTGGGCAAGTCAAATTTTTCACCTCTCTATGCATGATTGTGAAAGCACCACAAAAGTTTTAAACCACAGGCAAATTTACAAATACAGAATCCACAAATAAGGAACAGCTGTACTTAATTGTATTATAAAGCTGTGGACATATCTGTCTGATCTACAGACTAGGATTTATTGCTATCATGCTCCAGTATTTCCATAACATTTTAAATATCCATTCTGTCTGAAAGTAAATGCTTAGTTCCTAATTTTATGTAGTAGTTTCCTTTTACTCTTTGTTTTAGCAGTATTTCAGTTCTTTGTCCATTTGTTCAGTAATACCAAACACAACGTGCCAGAATTTTAGGTGTAGCCATGAATTTTTTAAAAAGTTTTGCGGGGCTTCCCTGGTGGTTCAGTGGTTGAGAGTCCGCCTGCCAATGCAGGGGACACGGGTTCGTGACCCGGTTCTGGAAGATCCCACATGCCGCGGAGCGGCTGGGCCCGTGAGCCATGGCCGCTGAGCCTGCACGTCCGGAGCCTGTGCTCCGCAACGGGAGAGACCACAACAGTGAGGGGCCCGCGTACCGCAAAAAAAAAAAAGTTTTGCCCTCTTGGACCATCAGATAGTGTGAAAAGTGCTATGGTAGGGATTTGCCAAATGTGCTGGATATTTCTACCTCTCCAGTTCCACTCTGCTTTCTGCCCTCAAGAGACTTATGAGTAGACCACAGCAGTGGGCTGCTTCGCCTCCTGGCTTCTGGGTGGGTGTGGCTAAGGAGTGTCCTAGCTGGAGATCTGAGGATGGTCAGGGTAACCTCTTCTTTCTGCTCTCCCACTATGGGCTCCCTCAATAGTCAAAGGTTACCACTTCCTCTAAACTTCTCTTCACTCCTTTCCTTCGAGTTGCCACTTCCTGTTCTCTTCCCTTCTGGCCAAGGGGTGATGTCAGCTCTGCTGATACTAGCCTGGAGTTGTTGAAGCTATTGTCCCTCCTCTTGTGGCTCCCCTACACCCCACATCTTTGTTAGTATCTCCTCAAAGTGTCTTAATTTAAGAACCATCTGCTTCCTATTGGGAACCAAGACCAGTAAACCAGAGAAATTCCTAGAGAACAATTCTGATGAAGAGTTTACCTCTTTGACAGGTCCTTGTCCCCAAACATTATTAGAAAGTATCTCACAACCTTACAGAGCATGCCCTAAGAATTTCGTTTTGTTTTTATTTTTGTTTTCTGGGGGGGAGGGGTTGAATTTTATTTTTTTTATTTCTTATACAACAGGTTCTTATTAGTTATCTATTTTATACATATTAGTGTCTATATGTCAATCCCAACCTCCCAATTCATCCCACCACCACCACCCCCGCCCCCGCTTTCCCCCCTTGGTGACCATACGTTTGTTCTCTACATTTGTGTCTCTATTTCTGCCTTGCAAACCAGTTCATCTGTACCATTTTTCTAGATTCCACATATATGAGTTAATATACAATATTTGTTTTTCTCTTTCTGACTTACTTCACTCTGTATGACAATCTCTAGGTCCATCCACGTCTCTACAAATGACCCAATTTTGTTCCTTTTTATGGCTGAGTAATATTCCATTGTATATATGTACCACATCTTCTTTACCCATTCATCTGTCAGTGGGCATTTAGGTTGTTTCCATGACCTTGGTATTGTAAGTAGTGCTGCAATGAACATTGGGGTGCATGTCTCTTTTTGAATTATGGTTTTCTCTGGATAAATGCCCAGTAGTGGGATTGCTGGATCATATGGTAATTCCATTTTTAGTTTTTTAAGGAACCTCCATACTGTTCTCCATAGTGGCTGTATCAATTTACATTCCCACCAACAGTGCAAGAGGGTTCCCTTTTCTCCACACGCTCTCCAGCATTTGTTTGTAGATTTTCTGCCCGACGAGTTTTGATAACCAAAATCCTATTCTGGTAGATACCTATGCAGATAACCACACAAAGAAACAAATTTGTCGTCTTTAGCAAGCTCCTAAGCCAATGTCTGCAGCATTTAGTTACAAGTTTTTGAGTAGGTCCAAATGCATTTACTCCACTCTTCTAGCCCAGAGACCCTCTGAAACTAAAGTAAATCACACATAGGTCTGTAGTTTTTGGATTGTCCAAAAGGCTCCTCATCTCTATTTCAGCATGGCATTAGAAAGAGTCAAGTGGGCTAAGGTTCTCTGGAGTCAAATCATCACACTTTGGTCTCATCTTGTTTTAACTGAATACCTAGATCACTTCAACTTTTTGTGCCATGGATCCTTTCTCTGAATAATGTTTTTAAGTGCAGAAAATAAAATGCATAGCATTACAAAACCAATTATGTTGAAGTGTAAGTTATCAAAATATGTATGTGTGTGGTACAGTAATATATGTTCATTTAATAACCAGATCTAGCAGAGTTTAATAACTGCTATGACATTGAAGTAGCATGAACAATATATTGAGATCTCTGCAACTGTAATGTGATATGAAAAGACCTGATTTCTGTTAGTGACGAAGTCACGTTACTGCCTAAAACAACTCTGCATTGTTGTATGCATTTATAATCAAAGGAAATACTAAATTTCAGTTACGGTCTAGTGAAAAAAAAGTAATTTTTTTCCCATCCAAGTTCACATATCCCCTGAATTTTATCAAATCCCTTAGAGGTCTGTGGACTCCAAGGTAAGACCCCTTTACCTAGCTAATTGGATACACCAATATCAAGTGAGACTATAACATATTCAAAGGCCAGTGATACTTAATTTAGCATAATTTAGTATTTAATGTGATTCACAGCTCATGTCTACTTCATTAACAAACATTTAGCAAGTTCCATGGTGGGACAGCCTTTGGGACCAGCCAGATGCTGTGCTGTTGCCGTGATCATACCTGTGCACTGCTTCACGTGTAGCAAGATCGCCAGCAACAAGTGGGAGGCCTGCCTGGGGCTGCTGCAAGCCCAGTACACCCAGGAGGACTCCCTGCAGTGCTGCATGCCACTGGCCCACATGGACCTGCCCGAGAAGCTGCTCAATTATGCACCTCTGCAGAAGTGATGGCTCTGGAGCCCGGTCATGGTTTGCCTAAAATCTCTTCCTTTGGGGAACACTCCTTCCTCTTCTGTAGTCTCCTCATTCCATTCTAGGGTGACTGGCCCCATGGAAGAGCGCATGACCCAACCCAGACCATCCAAGCCCTCTCTTCAGGATCTAGAGTTCTAAGGACCAAGTGGGCCTGGAGACACCAATGGCTGTGTTTCCTTCAGGTGGACCAAGCCTGCCTAGAAATAAAACCTACGTGAAAAAAGCAGAACCAGGAAAGAAGACAATGCCATCTTGGAACTCCTAGATCTAGCCTTGCCTGGATTTTTCAGTTACATGAGTGAATGAATTCCTCATTTTTGCTTAAACTATTTTGTGAGGCTTCTGTCCCTTGGAACTGAAAGATGACCGACTTACACAGGATAATAAGGATGAACAGTGACCCTGAAGTACCTTTGGAGGGAATTAACTCAAAGTGGGGAAGTGCCACAATCAAATTTGCATCTTAGACTATACTAACCACTTGGAAATGGGCTCATGAGGGGCAAGTCTAGAGGGAAGGAGAAGATGTGGCTCTTGGAGCGACCATCAGATTCTCTGAATATTTCTAATCTTAAATTTACGTGTTCTAACCAAAACTTCCCTCTTGTTTTAAAATAGAGATTATTTTCTTATTACAGAAAACTCAGAAAATACTTAAAAGCAAAAATAAGGAAACAGAAAACCCCCAAATCTACCCTGCAGGGACAACCACTGTTAAAACTTAACGTTTATACTTCTAAACTCTTAGCTGTGTAACCGTGTGTTCACTGAGGTAGGAAAATGTATTAAATAAGTGCAAGTACCTTGCACTTAGAATATGCAAAAATTGCTGATCTGGAAAAAGAACATGTGCGAAACTACAGACTTAACATTTTTTCCAGAAGAACAAATCATTGACCAGCTTATGATTTTAAATTGTATTTCTGTTCATCAACTTCAAGCTTCAAATTGTGAACTTAATGTTAACCTGAGACTAAGTATATGCCAAATGCATGTTACAAAGATTTCACATTAAGATGTGTTTGATGATCAACATAAGAGGGATTTAGATGAGGAAGATTTAATGGTTAACTTACCCATATCTTTACCTCTTACAATTATAGCAGTTTGTACTGCAAAGAAAAAGTAAAGATTACTAACAAATTAGTCTACAACTGAAGAAAATAGCAATGAGTATGTAGAAACTGGTCTGCATTTATTGAATATATAGTCTATACAATATCTGTCAGACTTCACGACTAGAAAGAGCTGTTAGATGCTACACAAGTAAGACAGATCACATCTCCATCCCTGCTCTCTAGTTGCATATGCTCTGCAAGGTTTACAAGATTGAAACTCTTAATAACTTTGTTCTCACTGTTTAGTAGAACCCTCAGAGTTCCCCACTTCTCAAACTCCTATACATTTGCTTCTACCTCACCTTCCAGCCTGCCTCCAATTCAGTCTCTTTCCTAAGGACAGATTGTACATTTTATTTCTTAAAAACAGCATATGCAAGGACTCTGAAGATGTCTAGTGATTCCCTCAGGCTCCAACCAAAGTGACTTATTAAATAACAGTACTGGAAGGCAGCATGGAATGTTTGTTTTAAAGTTTCCATCAATGCCAAGGCACAATTATAAACAGTTTCCCTATAGCAAGGGGACCGATTCCTGGGAAATAAGCTCAAATTTTCAGCCCCATTGCCTACTCACATTCTTTTTTTTTTTTTTTTCTGGCCATGCCGCATGGCTTGCGAGCTCTTAGTTCCCCTACCAGGCAGTGAAAGTGCTGAGTCCTAACCACTGGACCGCCAGGGAATTCCCCCAACTCACAGTCTTTATTCCACGCTATACAGATTAAGAGAAGTAGACTGCTTTTCCACGAGGCAATTACAGTTTTCTGCAGCACTCAGGAAGTTGGTCATCTGAAGAATCTTGAAACTGGGAGACCCGATCCACCTTCCCTTCTTCGTTCGGCCAACTGAACCCCTACTATGTACCAAACAAGGAAGATACAACATAAGGAACCTGTAGTCCCTACCCCCAAGCAGCTGACAGTCCAGGAAGGAGCATGCAGCAAGCCTCTGCCCATACAAGAGCAAATACGGTGCAGAAGGAGATCAATCCTCTACCCTAAGAGCACAATCTCTGCCACCTGAAAGTTTCCAGCCTTGTGGGGGAAGATAAGGCAAATACAGAGTCAAACGCTATGTTCCATGGAGAAAAAACATTGGTGCTGCAGGGCTTAGATCATGAAGGAAAGACTGGGGAGGTAAAAAAGGAAGACGGTTGGGGTAGCGCTTCTGTGACAAGCAAGGGTTTTACCGCTGCAATCACTCATTCCCTGTGCTTCCTTTTTACCATCAACAGATGTTTTCCAGAATTGGGAATATTGCCCTCCAGGAGTTTACAAATCCAAGTGAAAAATAAACCGTGAACTGTTGGAGTAGAAAGGAAAGGAACAAAAGAATAACTCCTTGGGCCTCTGTGATGGAGGCTTCTAGTACACAGCCTTAACATCTGGGACAATGTCAAACAAGCATTCCACTTATTTCTTAAGTATCTTGTGCTTATCATAGTTAAACCTGCTTAAAATAAAATCCACCAGGATGCTCATTTTGTTTACCCTATGCTGCACTACAAAGAGGAAGCAACCCAAGACATTGTTCTGTGCTGCTGAGAACAATTCCATTTCCTTCCTGTTGGCTGATTTTATTTTTCTTGATACAACATGTAATTATGGGAATGCTTTTCAAACAGATTTGTACTATAAAATTCAGTCTCTCCTGCAGCAACATAAGATCCTCCTGCAGATCAAGGCAGCCAAGAATGATGCATTTAGAGAAGGGGGTTTGCTTTAATGTTGTGTGTGACCAACTTCCTGTTGCCTTTTAATGTTCTCTTGCTGGAACAGCTCAACTGGATAATTAAGAAATGCACACATGCACAGGAAATCTTTTTAAATAAAATTTTGAAATAAACTAACATATCTGAAGAAAAGTATACAAATCATAAGTGCATGGCTCAGTGAATTGTCACAGTGAACACACCCACGTGACATCAGTCAGACCAAGAAGTAGAACACCAGCACCCAGAAACCCCCGTGCCGCCCCCAGCCACCTGACTCTTCCCTTCCCCACCATGCCCACTTCTGCCTGTTTTTAACATCATATAAAATGGAACTATCTTATGTACTCTTTTATGCTGGACTTTTCAACGTTGGGAGATCCATATTGTATGTAGCAACAGTTCCGTCACTTTGCACAGATGATTAATCACATCCTGGATGGGAGAGAGAACCACACAGATGAGTGGAGGTTTCCCTCAGACTGGGACTCCAAATGCTGTGCCATTGCCTCGTCTCCCCAGTCTAACACTGGAAGAACAGAGCCACCGCTATCCACTGAGGGTAGATTCCTGGCTGGGAGAGCAGTTTCCTGAGAACTCTCTGACCATTAAACCTCAGTCCCTATTAAGAATTCTTCTGTTCCCTTCACTGTGAGTTCAACTAGTATTTGCTGAGCGCCCCCCATGTGTAAAACCCTGTGCTGTGTGAATGCTGCAGGGATAACAGTCCCAAGAAGGAGCAATGAGAGCAATGAGACAGTACACCAATAACTGTCATTCAAGGGCGCAATCTGATTAGAGGTGATAAGAGAAATACAAGGTACTTTGGGAGTTTTAAAGTCGGAGATCACACTCAGGGATCAGAAAAAGACTTTGCAATAGTGTTCAAGACTTGGAGGCCTAATGGGATCCATAGGACGATCTGTGGAAAGACTCCAGGCCAAGGCTATCTGCTGAGTAAAAACAAAAAACAAAGACAGAGGGCTTCCCTGGTGTCGCAGTGGTTGAGAGTACGCCTGCCGATGCAGGGGACACGGGTTCGTGCCCCGGTCCGGGAGGATCCCACGTGCCGCGGAGCGGCTGGGCCCGTAAGCCATGGCCGCTGAGCCTGTGTGTCCGGAGCCTGTGCTCCGCAAGGGGAGGGGCCACAACAGTGAGAGGCCCGTGTAACAGAAAAAAAAAAACAAAGACAGATAAGGATCACTTTGTGGAGAGTAGTAAGTGACCCAATTGTCTTAATCATAGGGAATATTGGGAATTGAGGGGTTTTTTAAAGTATAGTTGATTTACAATGTTGTGTTCATTACTGCTGTACAGCAAAGTGATTCAGTTATACATATATATACACATTCTTTTTAATATTCTTTTACATTATGGTTTATTGAATATAGTTCTCTGTGCTATATGGTAGGACCTTGTTGTTTATCAGGAATTGAGTCTTGAAAGCCAGAAGGAAATCATTTTTCAGGAGGCCTTAGATGTCAAGGTAAGGAAGAAATTTATTCCAGTGGCTTTTTCCACTGGCTTCTGCCCTTTAGCCTACAAGGGTGCTCAGACCTCCCTTTTCTAACAACTTCTGTACACTTTTCTTCTAAGTATTTTTATTCCTCCCTTCACTCCTCGTCCTTTTTTTTTTTTTTGCGGTAGGCGGGCCTCTCACTGTCGTGGCCTCTCCCGTTGCAGAGCACAGGCTCGGGACGCGCAGGCTCAGCGGCCATGGCTCACGGGCCCAGTCGCTCCGTGGCATGTGGGATCTTCCCGGACCGGGGCATGAACCCGTGTCCCCTGCATCGGCAGTCGGACTCAACCTCTGCGCCACCAGGGAGGACCTCCTCGTCCTTTTTAAGAGTCTTATTCTCCACTTCAGTTTAACCCACTGCCAGCTGGTTTCTATACCGAACATTCTTCTAAAATTACTATTGCTGAGATTTCTGTATCTCCATCAGTACAGGGCTGCACCCCTTACTGGCTTCAAGTCACAATTGGCCCACTGGAAATCCAGTCATCCACAGTCCCCATATATAATCAGCCACCAAATTCTGTCCATTCTATTTCAAAAGTGCCCCTTTACTTACTGAAATATTTAAAAGATCTCTTGACTGCCATTCTGCTTACTGATTAGCATCGAAGATCTGGACTGGGTTTGACTGCTGGAGCCACAGCCTAGAGAGACAGAAGGGGAAAAGGGAATCCTATGTGGGAGCTCACCAGCTTCTGTACTTCAGGGTCTTCAAGAGCATCTTCTTTTTCTTCTCTTTTTAAAGTTTAATTTTGTATTATATTCACCTGGTTCAAAAATCATAAGTTATAAAGGGTATACAAAATGTCTCTCTTGGTCTTCCCTGGTGGTGCAGTGGTTGAGAGTCCACCTGCCGATGCAGGGGACACGGGTTCCTGCCCCGGTCTGGGAAGATGCCACATGCTGTGGAGCGGCTGTGCCTGTGAGCCATGGCCGCTGAGCCTGCGCGTCCGGAGCCTTTGCTCCGCAACGGGAAAGGCCACAGCACCGGGAGGCCCGCGTACCGCAAAAAAAAAAAAAAAAAAAAAAACTCTCTCTTAACTTTGCATCTGCCCAGTTTATCCTCCCACTCCACCCCCTCCCCTATAGATATCCTTCCAGAGTTTCTTTATGCATATATAATAAAGTATGAATAAAAGTTCTTATTTTCACTCCCTCCCACCCTTTGTTTCTACCCTAAAGGCACACACTATATCCTCTCTTCGGTATCTCACTTTTTGCCACTTAACAAACATGTGCTGGTAAAACTTTCCATATCATTGAATAGTAGAGAGCTGCCTTATATTTTTAATTTTTATTTTATATAGGAGTATAGTTGATTTACGTTATATTAGCTTCAGGTGTAGAGCAAAGTGATTCAGTTATACATATATATGTATCTATTCTTTTTCAGAGTCTTTTCCCATATAGGTTATTACACAGTATTGAGCAGAGTTCCCTGTGCTATACAGTAGGTCCTGGTTGGCTATCTATTTTATGTATAGTAGTGTGTGTATGTGTGAATCCCAATCTCCCAATTTATCCCTCCCTCAACCTTTCCCCTTTGGTAACCGTAAGTTTGTTTTCTAAGTCTGTGAGTCTGTTTCTGTTTTGTAAATAAGTTCATTTGTATCAATTTTATTAGAATCCCTATATAAGTGATATCATATATTTGTCTTTCTCTGTCTGAATTCCTTCACTTAGTATGATAATCTCCAGGTCCATCCATGTTGCTACAAATTGCATTATTTCATTCTTTTTAATGGCTAATATTCCATTGTATATTTGTACCACATTTTTATCCATTCATCTGTCAGTGGACATTTAGGTTGTTTCCACGTCTTGGCTGCCACTCCCTTCTGGCTTGTAGAGTTTCTGCTGAGAGATCAGCTGTTAACCTGATGGGGATTCCCTTGTGTGTTACTTGTTGTTTTTGCCTTGCTGCTTTTAATATGATTTCTTTGTGTTTAATTTTTGACAGTTTGATTAATATGTGTCTTGGCATATTTCTCCTTGGATTTATTCTGTATGGGACTCTCTGTGCCTCCTGGACTTGATTAACTATTTCCTTTCCCATATTAGGGAAGTTTTCAACTATAATCTCTTCAAATATTTTCTCAGTCCCTTTCTTTTTCTCTTCTTCTTCTGGAACCCCTATAATTCGAATGTTGGTGCATTTAATGTTGTCCCAGAGGTCTCTGAGACTGTCCTCTGTTCTTTTCATTCTTTTTTCTTTATTTTGCTCTGCATCAGTTATTTCCACTATTTTATCTTCCACCTCACTTATCCGTTCTTCTGCCTCAGTTATTTTGCTATTGATCCCATCTAGAGTATTTTTTATTTCATGTATTGTGTTTTTAATCGATGCTTGATTCATCTTTAGTTCTTCTAGGTCCTTGTTAACTGTTTCTTGCATTTTGTCTATTCTATTTCCAAGATTTTGGATCTTGGAAATAGAATCTTGGATCATCTTTACCATCATTATTCTGAATTCCTTTTCAGGTAGACTGCCTATTACCCCTTCATCTGTTAGGTCTGGTGGGTTTTTATCTTGCTCCTTCTCCTGCTGTGTGTTTTTCTGTCTTCTCATTTTGCTTATGTTACTGTGTTTGGGGTCTCCTTTTTGCAGGCTGAAGGTTCGTAGTTCCCGTTGTTTTTGGTGTCTGTCCCCAGTGGCTAAGGTTGGTTTAGTGGGTTGTGTAGGCTTCCTGGTGGAGGGGACTAGTGCCTGTGTTCTGGTGGATGAGGCTGGATCTTGTCTTTCTGGTGGGCAGGTCCACGTCTGGTGGTGTGTTTTGGGGTGTCTGCGGACTTTTTATGATTTTCAGCCACCTCTCTGTTAATGGGTGGCGTTGTGTTCCTGTCTTGCTAGTTGTTTGGCATAGGGTGTCCAGCACTGTAGCTTGCTGGTCGTTGAGAGAAGCTGGGTGCTGGTGTTGAGATGGAGATCTCTGGAAGATTTTCGCCATTTGATATTATGTGGAGCTGGGAGGTCTCTTGTGGACCAGTGTCCTGAAGTTGGCTCTCCCACCTCAGAGGCACAGCACTGACTCCTGGCTCCTCAATTTGGGATGATTTGTTGTCTATTCATGTATTCCACAGATGCAGGGTACATCAAGTTGATTGTGGAGCTTTAATCCGCTGCTTCTGAGGCTGCTGGGAGAGGTTTCCCTTTCTCTTCTTTGTTCTCACAGCTCCTGGGTCTCAGCTTTGGGTTTGGCCCCGCCTCTGCGTGTAGGTCGCCGGAGGGCGTCTGTTCTTCGCTCAGACAGGACAGGGGTAAAGGAGCAGCCTCTTCGGGGACTCTGGCTCACTCAGGCCGGGCGGGAGGGAGGGGCACGGAGTGCGGGGCGAGCCTGCAGCGGCAGAGGCCGGCGTGACGTTGCACCAGCCCGAGGCGCGCCGTGCGTTCTCCCAGGGAAGCTGCCCCTGAATCCCGGGACCCCGGCAGTGGCGGGCTGCACAGGCTCCCGGAAGGGCGGTGTGGACAGTGACCTGCGCTCGCACACAGGCTTCTTGGCGGCGGCAGCAGCAGCCCCAGCGTCCCACGCCCGTCTCTGGGCTCCGCGCTTTCAGCCGCGACTCGCGCCCGTCTGTGGAGCCCCTTTAAGCAGCGCTCTTAATCCCCTCTCCTCGCGCACCAGGAAACCAAGAGGGAAGAAAAGGTCTCTTGCCTCTTCGGCAGCTCCAGAGTTTTCCCGGACTCCCTCCCGGCTAGCTGTGGCACATTAGCCCCCTTCAGGCTGTGTTCACGCCGCCAGCCCCAGTCCTCTCCCTGCGCTCTGACCGAAGCCCGAGCCTCAGCTTCCAGCGCCGCCCGCCCCGGCGGGTGAGCAGACAAGCCTCTCGGGCTGGTGAGTGCCGCTCGGCACCGCTCCTCTGTGCGGGAATCTCTCCGCTTTGCCCTACCCAGGTATGTGGGGAGTTTCTTGCCTTTTGGGAGGTCTGGGGTCTTCTGCCAGCGTTCAGTAGGTGTTCTGTAGGAGTTGTTCCACGTGTAGCTGTATTTCTGGTGTATCCGTGGGGAGGAAGGTGATCTCCGCGTCTTACTCTTCCGCCATCTTACCCGGAAGTGACTCATGTAATCTTGATTTGCATTTCTCTAGTAATTCGTGATATTGAGCATATTTTCATGTGCCTGTTGGCCATCTGTATGTCATCTTTGGGGAAATGTTTATTTAGGTCTTCTGCCCATTTTCCTATTGGGTTGTTTGTTTTTTTTATTGTTGAGTTGTATGAGCTATTTGTATATTTTGGAAATTAAGCCCTGTCGGTTGCATCATTTGCAAATATTTTCTCCCATTCTGTAAGTTGTCTTTTCATTTTGTTTATGGTTGCCTTTGCTGTATAAAAGCTTGTAAGTGTGATTAGGTCCCATTTGTTTATTTTTGCTTTCATTTTTATGGCCTTCGGAGACTGACCTAAGAAAACATCGGTATGATTTATGTCAGAGAATGTTTTGCCTCTGTTCTCTTCTAGGAGTTTTATGGTGTCATGTCTTACGTTTAAGTCTTTAAGCCATTTTGAGTTCATTTTTGCATATGGTGTGAGGGTGTGTTCTAATCTCATTGATTTACTGCAGCTGTCCAACGTTCCCAGCACCTCTTGCTGAAGAGATGTCTTTTCTCCGTTGTATATTCTTTAGGTGCTTCATTTTTTGAGTACAGCAGGTTTGAGAGCAATTTGCTAGAAATACTAACCAGTTCTTATCTTTTCTCTATTACAAATCAGCTATAAGAATAACTGAAATGTAAACACACATAAAAGATGATTAGTCCACATGAGAAAACAGGATGCTGCCACTTTTCAGAATAAATGCCTACTGGGGGTAGAGTGGCAAAAGTGTAGAAAAATCTCTTTGGGGGTTAACAGCAGGAAATCAGCAGACCTACAAAACTGATAGTGGTCAGAAACTTGGGAGTTTGGAGGACTGGGATGGAATGGCTGATTCAGGTGTAGCAAAAGGAAAATGTCACCATTGGCTAAAGGCAAATGCAGAGGTGGATCTGGTGTCCTCCAAAAGCGCAGAGCTGAGCTCTAGACATTAACTCTCTCTCACTTCCTAGACTGATGACTTGAAGTGATTGACTTGAAATATAATAAGCAGAAGCAAACTACAAATAGAAGAAATTTTTCTAAACCTGATAAAGAGTACCTACAAAAATCTATTACAAACATCACATTTAAAGATGAATTACTGAAAACTTTGCCACTAAGACTGGGAATGAAACAAGAGGGCCTCCTATTCAATATCATACTAGAAGTACCAGCTGATGCAATAAGGAAAGAAAAAGGAACAAAGGGTATAAGAATTGGAAAGAAAGAAATTTTATGACATGCTTATATACAAAGAAAATATAAAAGAATTTACAGACAAGCCACTGGAACTAGGAAAGCTACTGGATAAAGGTTAACAGAGATTAAAAACTCAATGGAATTTCTATATACAAACAACAAACAAGTAGAAATTGATTTAAATGATACCATTTACAATAGCATCAAAAAATGTAAATTACCTAGGATTAAGTCTAACAAAATGTGCACAGAATGTTATTGTGCTGATATAACACTTCTCTACACTGAAAACTGAAAATATTAAGATGAAATAAGGCATATTAAGAGGACACAAATAAATGGATTAATATATAACATGTTCCTGAATTATGACAATATTATAAAGATTTCAGTTCTCCTCAAATTGATTTATGTGTTAAATTAAGTTCTAATCAGTATCCCCATAGGGATTTTTAAAATAGAAATTGACAGGCTGATTCTAAAATGTAGATGGAAATATAAGGGCCAAAAATAGCCATGACATCCTTGAAAAAGATTAATACTCACATGTTTATATTCACTTGATTTACAATAAAGATGATACTCCAGTCTGGTGGGGAGTGAATGTGAGTCAACTGGATATCTATATGGAAAAAAATATATTGACCTCCTACATCATGTCATACACAAAAATGAATTCCAGATGACTAAAGGTCTAAATATGAAAAGTAGAATAATAAAGGTTTATGAAGAAAGGAAAGGAGTATATCTTCATGACCTTGGGTATGTAAAAATTTCTTAAACAGGTCACCAAAAGCATGCAGACCATAAAGGGATAAAAATGATAAATTTAACTACAGTAAAAGTAAAAACTTCTGTTTATCAAAACCACTATTAAGAAGGTGAAAAAATAAGACACAGAGTAAGTAAAGATATATATAGTACTTATATCTGACTTGTATCCAGAATATATAAGGAACTCTTATGAATCAGTAAGAAAAAAGCAGATAACCCAAATAAAAAGTAAGCAAAAGATTTGAGCAAGCATTTCTCAAGTAAGCATCTGAAATGTTTCTCAAATAAACATGTGCAAACATGCTCAATATCAGTAGTCATCAAATTAAAACCACAGTGTGACACCACTACATAACCACTAGAATGGCTAAAATAAAAGACAGAAAACTCAAGTGTTGGTGAAGATGTGAAGCAAATGGAATTTTCATGCTCTGTCAGCAGGAGAATAAATAGATATAATAATTTCAGAAAGCTGTTTGACAGTATCTTCTAAAGCTGAACACATGCCAACTCTATGACCTAACCATTCCACTCCTAGGAATATACCAAACAGAAATGCATCAAAAGATGTTTACAAATTTTTTTTAAGATGAATCCAAGCAGCATTATTTGTGATAGCTAAAAACTGGAACCAATACAAATGCCCATCAACAGTGGATTGGTACACGTTGTGAGATATTCACACAATGGAATACTGTGCAGTAGTGAGACTGAATGAACTAAAACTACAGGCAACAATATGGATAAATCTCATGAACATAATGGTTGAGCAAAAGAAACCAGACACAAAAGAGTACATATTATACAATTCCATTCATACAAGTATCCAAAACAAGCAACACTAAGGTACACTCTTGGAGGTCAGAATAGTGGTACCCTTGATGAGGGGACAGTGACTGAAAGGGCAGGGGGCTCAAGGAGGTATTCTTTGGTGCTGGTGGTGTTCTGTTTTTCAATCTGTGTTCTGGTTACCCTAGTGTAATCAGTTTCTGAAAATTCATTGAGCTGTACATTTATGATATGTGCACTTTTCTATATGTAGATTATACTTCAATAAAAAGTAAAGCAAAAACAAAAATTGTGGAGTGTTAGAGAATATGAGAAAAGAAGTCTTTTTTTTAAATTGAAGTGTAGTTGATTTACAATGTTGTGTTAATTTCTGCCGTAGAGCAAAGTGATTGAGATATATATATATATATATTATTTTCCATTATGGTTTATCATAGGATGCTAAATATATTTCTCTGTGTTATGCAGTAGGATCTTATTGTTTATCCATCTCTAGCTACATCCATGTTGCTGCAAATGGCATTATTTTGTTCTTTTTTATGTCTGAGTTGTATTCCATTGTATATATGTACCACATCTTCTTTATCCATTCATCTGTTGATGGACATTTAGGTTTTTTCCATGTCTTGGCTATTGTGAATAGTGCTGCAGTGAACATAGGGGTGCATGTATCTGAGAAAAGAAGTCTTTAGTCAAAGGTTCTATGGGCTATTTACTTTGATATCTTTTATGTACTTTGAGATAATTGAGAAAAGAATGGACTGCTCCTTCCTTGAAGGTACTGGGCTCTAGATCATGCATCAGGCACTGGTAGAAGAAGACATATGCCTCCTTATCCTTAAAGGTACTCTTGCTTATGGCTTAGACCAGTGTGCTACTCAAAGTGTGGTCTGAGGAGTGGTGCTGGGCTGTAACGGTTTTATTACTAGACTACAAAAACAAAGAAAGCTTGTGCAAGAATGTAGTCAACGTACTGCTTACTTCATCAAGAAAGTCTTTATCTGAAGAAAAGTCAGGTACTAAACAATGTGCTTAGTGATACAGTTGATTTATATTCTGTTGCAAACCTCATCTGATTGCAGACCAATAGCAGCAACAACAAAAAAGCCATAATATTATTTGAAAGTACACTGTGTTAAGTTAAAGATCTGTATTGTAAGCTTTAGGGCATCCACCAAAAAAATTTTTTAATGCATGATTAATAAGTCTAGTGAAGATTAAATAAAAACATAATAAATACTCAATTGATCAAATTAAAAAGCAGGGAAAGAAGGGGAAATGAATTAAGAACAGATCAGACAAACAGAAAGCAACTAGAAAGATGGTAGGTTTAAGGCTAACACTAAGAGTAAGTGGTCTAAGTACCCCCCCAAGTAAAAGGCAGAGGTTGCCAGATTAGATAAACATAAAGGTATAGATAGGCTAAAAAGAAAAGGATGGAAAAAGATATACCGTGTGAGTGAAAATCAAAAGAAAGCTGTAGTGGCTTTATTATAACAAAGTGGACAACAATAAAGAGGGACATTACATGATGATAAAGGCATTAATTCATCAAGAAAACATAATCCCAAATGTGTATTCACCTAAGAACACCGTTTCAAAATACAAGAAGCAAAAACTATTAGAACTGATAGGAGAAATACACTGTTCTACAAACACAATTAGAGACTTTAACACTATTGTCTCAGGACAAGTAGACAGAAAAATCAAAAAGGATATAAAACTGAATTACACTATCAACCTTTTTGACCTAATTTCCATTTATAGAACATGCTACCCAATCACATCAGAGTACATATTCTTTTCAAGTGCACATGAAACATTCATCAAGATACACCATATCCTAGGCCATAAAAAATGTTTTAAAAATTGAAATTGTACAAAATTTTCTGATCACAACAGTTAAAACATAAATATAAAATAGAAGGTATCTGATAAATCCCCAAATGTTTGGAAATTAAACAACATGCTTCTAAATAACCCATGGGCCTAAGAGGGTGGCAAATAGACAATCAGAAAATATTTTGAATCAAATGAAAATAAAGACAAAACATACAGGAATTTTGGGCATATAGCCAAAGCAGTGCTTAGAGAGAAATTTATAGTACTAAATGTTTACATTAGAAAAAGAGAAGGTTTTCAAATTAAGAACCTAAGCTTCTACCTTAAGAAACTAGAAACAAACAAATAAACTAATTCCAAATCAAGCAGAAAGAAACCATAAATAGAAAAAGTGATATCAATGAAAAGGACAGAGCAAAATCAATGAAACCAAAGTTCTCTGAAAATATTTTAAAAGGGTATACTTCTAGCCAAACTCATCAAGAAGAAGAAAAAAGACACAAATTACAAATATGAGAGACTACAGACCTTAAACAGATAGTAATTTTTTAGTTGTTTTATATAATAAATTGGATAAATTAGATGAAATGGACAGATTCCTTGAAAGATGCAAATGATCAAAGCCCACTCAAAAAGAAATAGATAGGGAGGAGTCAAGAAGGCGGTGTGGGAAGACGTGGAGTTAGCATCTCCCCACAACTAGGGTACCTGCCGCCTGTTGGTGGGGAACTCTGACCACCAAGGATCGGTGCCCCTGAGGGAGGGGAGATCAGAAGAGGCAGGTGGGAGGGACTCTCCAGGAAGAAAGGAAAGGAGTGGAGGGTGATCGCCTGGCCCACTTGGGCCGGGGAGACTGCTGAGCTCCCAAGCCAGTTCCCCCCACTCCAAAGCCCCATCCATGCTGTGTGGGTACTTGGGGGCATAGGAGGGAGGCCAGGGGGATCAGAAGAGGCAGGTGGGAGGGGCCCTCGGGGAGGAGTGGGAGAGGAGTGGAGAGTGCCCCACCCACTTGGCCCGGGGAGCCTGCTGAGCTCCCAAGCTGGTCCCCTGCCCTCCAAGGTGCCCCCTCCCACCCCACCCCACCCCAACCCACATTGGTCCTGGGGGCATAGGAGGGAGGCCAGGAAGATCAGGAGAGGCAGGAGGGAGGGGCCCTCCTAGACCCCAGACCTGAGGAGCAGGAGAGGAGGGTGTTTGCCCCACCCACTCAAGCCCAGGAAGACTGCTGGCCTCCCAGGTGAGGTCCCCTGCCCTCTGAGACCAGGGGTGGGGGGCACGCCTGGGCCCCTTCTGTTCCTTGAGCCTAAGCCCCAGCCCCCACAGCTCCCAGGGCCTTTTCCAGCCCTGTGGGTCCTGAGCACTGGCCCAGCCCATTGCCCAAACCTCACCCTTGCTTAGGCCCTACTCTCCACAGCCAAGGCCTTCCCCCCCTCACCCCGTTTGCTTTTCCTTCCTCTTTTTTACTACTGTGGCACCAATGTACCTTCCAGTTGTTGATTCACCTATATTTTTATTTTTACAGTCTTTCTAACATATCTGTTAGTTTCCTAGTCTAATTTTATTTTTTATTTTGTTTTTTTTGCCACCCCACGTGGCTTGTGGGATCTTGATTTGCAATCCTGGGGTCACGTGGAAGCTCCTGCAGTGAGAGCTCTGAGTCTGAACAACTGGACTAACAGAGAACCTCAGACCCCAGGGAATATTCATCAGAGTGAGGTCTCAAAGAGTTCCTCATCTCAGCACCAAGACCCAGCTCTACCCAATAGTGTACAAACTCCAGTGTTGGAAGCCTCAGGCCAAAAAACCAGTAAAACAGGAACACATTCCCACTCATTAAAAAAAAAAAGAGAGACAGCAAAAAGTATGTCACAGATGAAGGAGCAAGGTAAAAACCTACAAGACCAAATAAACGAAGAGGAAATAGGCAATCTTCCTGAAAAAGAATTCAGAGTAATGATAGTAAAGATGATCCAGAATCTCGGAAATAGAATGGAGGCACAGACTGAGGAAATAAAAGAAATGTTTAACAAAGATCTAGAAGAACTAAAGAACAAACAAACAGAAGTTAACAACATAATAACTGAAATGAAAAATACACTAGAAGGAATCAATAACAGAATAATGGAGGCAGAAGAACGAATAAGTGAGCTGGAAGACAAAATCGTGGAAATAACTGCCAAGAAGCAGAATAAAGAAAAAAGAATGAAAAGAAGACAATCTCAGAGACATCTGGGACAACACTAAATGCACCAACATTCAAATTATAGGGATCCCAGAAGAAGAAGAGAACAAGAAAGGGTCTGAGAAAATATTTGAAGAGATTATGGTGGCAAACTTCCCTCACATGGGAAAGGAAATTGTCACCCAAGTCCAGGAAGCACAGAGTCCCATACAGGATAAATCCTAGGAAAAACACACCAAGACACATATTAATCAAACTAACAAAAATTAAATTCAAAGAAAAAATATTAAAAGCAGCAAGGGAAAAACAAAAAATAACATGCAAAGGAATCCCCATAAGGTTATCAGCTGATTTTTCAGTGGAAACTCTGCAGGCCAGAAGGCAGTGGCAGTATATAGTTAAAGTGATGAAAGAGAAAAACCTACAACCAAGATTACTCTACCCAGCAAGGATCTCATTCAGATTCAATGGAGAAATCAAAAGCTTTTCAGACAAACAAAAGCTAAGAGAATTCAGCACCACCAAACCAGCTTTAAAACAAATGCTAAAGAAACTTCTCTAAGCAGGGAAACACAAGAGAAGAAAAAGACACACAAACACAAACACAAAACAATTAAGAAGATGGTAATAGGAACATACATATCGATAATAACCTTGAATGTAAATGGATTAAATGCCCCAACCAAAAGACACAGACTGGCTGAATGGATACAAAAACAAGACCTATATATATGCTGTCTACAAGAGAGCCACTTCAGACCTAAGGACACATACAGACTGAAAGTGAAGGGATGGAAAAAGATATTCCATGTAAATGGAAATCAAAAGAAAGCCAGAGTAGCAATACTCATATCAGATAAAATAGACTTTAAAATAAGGACTGTTTCAAGAGATAAGGAAGGACACTACGTAATGATCAAAGAATCAATCCAAGAAGAAGATATAACAATTATAAATGTTTATGCACCCAACATAGGAGCACCTCAATACATAAGGCAAATGCTAACAACCATGAAAGGCAAAATTGACAATAACACAATAATAGTAGGAGACTTTAAAACACCCCTCTTACACCAATGGGCAGATCATCCAAACAGAAAATAAATAAGGAAACACAAGCTTTAAATGACACAATAGGTCAGATAGATCTAACTGATATTTATAGAACATTCCACCCAAAAGTGGCAGAATACACTTTCTTCTCAAGTGCACATGGAACATTCTGCAGGATAGATCACATCTTGGGTCACAAATCAAGCCTCTGAAAACTTAAGAAAATTGAAATCATACAAGCATCTTTTCAGACCACAACGCTATGAGATTGGAAATCAATTACAGGAAAAAACCTGTAAAAAACAAAAATGTATGGAGGCTAAACAGTGCACTGCTAAATAAACAAGAAATCACTGAAGAAATCAAAGGAGAAATTTAAAAATGCATAGAAACAAATGACAATGAAAATATGATGACCCGGGCTTCCCTGGTGGCTCAGTGGTTGAGAGTCTGCCTGCTAATGCAAGGGGACACGGGTTCGAGCCCTGGTCTGGGAGGATCCCACGTGTCGTGGAGCAACTAGGCCCGTGAGCCACGACTACTGAGCCTGCGCGTCTGGAGCCTGTGCTCCGCAACAAGAGAGGCCGCGATGGTGAGAGGCCCCCGCTTGCCGCAACTAGAGAAAGCCCTCGCACAGAAACAAAGACCCAACACAGCAAAAATAAATAAATAATAAACTCCTACCCCCAACATCTTCTTAAAAAAAAAAAAAAAAAAGGAAATACGATGACCCAAAACCTATGGGACGCAGCAAAAACAGTTCTAAGAGGGAATTTTATAACAATTCAATCTCACCTCAAGAAACAAGAAAAATCTCAAATAAACAACCTAACCCAACACTTAAAACAACTAGAGAAAGAAGAACAAAACCCAAAGTCAGTAGAAGGAAAGAAATCATAAAGATCAGAGCAGAAATAAATGAAATAGAAATAAAGAAAACAATACCAAAGATCAATAGAACTAAAAGGTGGTTCTTTGAGAAGATAAACAAAATTGATAAACCCTTAGCCAGACTCATCAAGAAAAAAAGGGAGAGGGTGCAAATCAATAAAATTAGAAATGAAAAAGAAATAACAACTGACACTGCAGAAATACAAAGGATTATAAGAGACTAGTACAAACAACTATATGACAATAAAATGGACAACCACGAAGAAATGAACAAATTCTTGGAAAAGTACAATTTTCCAAGACTGAACCAGGAAGAAGTAGAAAATATAAACAGACCTATCACAAGTAATGAAATTGACACCGTATTTTAAAATCTTCCAATAAACAAAAATCCAGGACTAGATGGCTTCACAGGCAAATTCTATCAAACATTTAGAGAAGAGCTAACACCGATCCTTCTCAAACTCTTCCAAAAAATTGCAAAGGGAGAAACACTCCCAAATTCATCCTACATAGCCACCATCACCCTGATACCAAAACCAGAAAAAGATATCACACAAAAAATTATAGACCAATATCACTGATGAACATAGATGCAAAAATCCTCAACAAAATACTAGCAAACAGAATCCAACAGCACATTAAAAGGATCAAACACCATGATCAAGTGGGATTTATCCCAGGGATGCAAGCATTCTTCAGTACACACAAATCAATAAATGTGATACACCACATTAACAAATCAAGGAATAAAAACCATACAATCATCTCAATAGATGCAGAAAAAGCTTTTGACAAAATCCAACACCCATTTATGATAAAAAAACTCTCCAGAAAACGGGCATAGAAACGAAATTGAGCTATTTGTAAGAAACAAAATTGAGCTATTTGTAATGAGGTGGATAGACCTAGAGTCTGTCATACAGAGTGAAGTAAGTCAGAAAGAGAAAGACAAATACCATATGCTAACACATATATATGGAATTTAAGAAAAGAAATGTCATGAAGAACCTAGGGGTAAAACAGGAATAAAGACACAGACCTACTTGAGAATGGACTTGAGGATATGGGGAGGGGGAAGGGTAAGCTGTGACAAAGCAAGAGAGAGGCATGGACATATATACACTACCAAACGTAAGGTAGATAGATAGTGGGAAGCAGCCGCATAGCACAGAGAGATCAGCTCGGTGCTTTGTGACCGCCTGGAGGGGTGGGATAGGGAGGGTGGGAGGGAGGGAGATGCAAAAGGGAAGGGATATGGGAACAGATGTATATTTATAACTGATTCATTTTGTTATAAAGCAGAAACTAAAAAAAAAAAGAAAAAAAAAAGAAAATGGGCATAGAGGGAACCTACCTCAACATAAGAAAGGCCATATATGACAAAGCCACAGCAAGCATCATACTCAATGGTGAAAAACTGAAAGCATTTCCACTAGGATCAGGAACAAGACAAGGATGTCCACTCTCACCACTCTTATTCAACATAGTTTTGGAAGTTTAAGCCACAGCAATCAGAGAAGAAAAAGACATGAAAGGAATACAAATTGGAAAAGAAGTAAAACTGTCACTATTTATCAATGACATGATACTATACATAGAAAATCCTAAAGATGCCACCAGAAAACTACTAGAACTAATCAATGAATTTCGTTAGGTTGCAGGATACAAAATTAATGCACAGAAATCTCTGGCATGCCTATACACCAACAACGAAAAATCAGAAAAAGAAATTAAGGAAACACTCCCATTTACCATTGCAACAAAAAGAATAAAATACCTAGGAATTAACCTGCCTAAGGAGGTGAAAGACTTGTACTCAGAAAACTATAAAACACTGATGAAAGAAATCAAAGATGACATAAACAGATGGAGAAATATACCATGTTCTTGGATTGGAAGAATCAATATTGTGAAAAATGACTACACTACCCAAAGCAATCTACAGATTCAGTGCAATCCCTATCAAACTATCAATGGCTTTCTTCAGAGAATTAGGACAAAAAATCTTACAATTCATATGGAAACACAGAAGACCACGAATAGCCAAAGCAATCTTGAGAAAGAAAAATGGAGTTGGAGGAATCAGGCTCCCTGACTTCAAATTATACTGCAAAGCTACAGTAATCAAGACAGTATGGTACTGGCACAAAAACAGAAATATAGATTAATGATACAGGATAGAATGCCGAGAGATAAATCCATGTACATATGGGCACCTAATTTATGACAAAGGAGGCAAGAACATACAAAGGAGAAAAGACAGCCTCTTCAGTAAGTGGTGCTGGGAAAACTGGACAGCTACATGTAAAAGAATGAAATTAGAACACTACCTAACACCATACACAAAAATAAACTCTAAATGGATTAAAGACTTAAATGTAAGACCAGACACTATAAAACTTTTAGAGGAAAACATAGGAAAAACACTCTTTGACATAAACCACAGCAAGATCTTTTTTGGCCCACCTCCTACAGTAACAGAAATAAAAACAAAGATAAACAAATGGGACTTAATTAAACTTAAAAGCTTTTGCACAGCAGAGGAAACCATAAATAAGACAAAAAGACAGCCCTCGGAATGGGAGAAAATATTTGCAAATGAAACAATGGACACAGGATTAATCTCCAAAATATACGAACAGCTCATGGAGTTCAATATCAAAAAAACAAACAATCCAGTTAAAAAATGAGCAGAAGACCTAAATAGACATTTCACCAAGGAAGACATACAGATGGCCAAGAGGCACATGAAAAGATGCTCAACATCACTAATTATTAGAGAAATGCAAATCAAAACTACAATGAGGTATCACTTCACACCAGTCAGAATGGCCATTATCAAAAAAGCTAGAAACAATAAATGCTGGAAAGGGTGTGGTGAAAAGCAAACCCTCCCACACTGTTGGTGGTAATGTAAATTGATACAACCACTATGGAAAACAGTATGGACGTTCCTTAAAAAACTAAAAATAGAACTACTATATGACCCAGCAATCCCACTCCTGGGCATATACCCTGAGAAAACCATAATTCAAAGAGATATCCACCACAATGTTCATTGCAGCTATTTACAGTAGCCAGGACATGGAACCAACTTAAATGTCCATCAACAGATGAATGGATAAAGAAGATGTGGCACATATATACAATGGAATATTACTCAGCCATAAAAAGAAACGAAATTGAGTTATTTGTAGTGAGGTGGATGGACCTAGAGTGTGTCATACAGAGTGAAGTAAGTCAGAAAGAGAAAAACAAATACTGTATGCTAACACATATATATGGAATTTAACAACAACAACAAAATGGTATTGATGAACCTAGTTGCAGGGCAGGAATAAAGAGGTAGGCACAGAGAATGGACATGATGACATGGGGTGGGAGGGCAAAGGTGGGGCGAAGCGAGAGTAGCATTGACATATATACACGACCGAACGCAAAATAGTTGGCTGGTAGGAAGCAGCAGCATAGCTAGCACAGGGAGATCAGCTCGGTGCTTTTCGATGACCTAGAGGGGTGGGATAGTGAGGATGGGAGGGAGGCTCAAGAAGGAGGGGATATGGGGACATGTGTATGCATATGGCTGATTCACTTTGTTGTGCAACAGAAACTAAACGGTATTTTGAAGCAATTATACTCCAATAAAGATCTATTTTAAAAAAAGAAGAAATAGATAACCTGAATACTGTTATATCCATTTTTTATAACTAAATTTGTATTTTAAAACATTCTCACAAGAAAATTCCAGGTTCAGATGGTTTCACTGGTAAATTTGAAAATGTTATCTACATAATGATTCCATTTATGTGATATTCTCAAAATGCAAAACTACAGAAATGGAGAATGGTTTAATGGTTACCAGGAGACAGGGATGGTGGTTGAATATAAAAGGGTAGCACAAGGGAGTTCTTTTGTGGTGATGAAACAGTTTTACATCTTTATTGTGGTGGTGGTTACATGAATCTATGCATAAGATAAAATACATAGAACTATACACACAAACAAAAACGAATGTATGTTAAAATGGTGAAAACGGGGCTTCCCTGGTGGCACAGTGGTTGAGAGTCCGCCTGCCGAAGCAGGGGACACGGGTTCGTGTCCCGGTCGGGAAGATCCCACATGCCGCGGAGCGGCTGGGCCCGTGAGCCATGGCCGCTGAGCCTGCGCGTCCGGAGCCTGTGCTCCACAACGGGAGAGGCCACAACAGCGAGAGGCCCGTGTATGGCAAAAAAAAAAAAAAAAAGGTGAAAACGAAACCTTATCTGTATTTTAACAGATAGAGATAATTGGTAAATTAACAGAATTGTACCAATGTTACTTTCTTGGATTTGATACTGCTCTACAGTTATACCACTGGGAGAAACTGGAAGAAGAGTACAAGGGACTCTATGTATGTTTTTGCAACTTCCCATGAGACTATACTTATTTTAAAATAATTTTTTAAAAAATTAACTGAGCACTAGCGAGCTGTGGAACAACCTCATCTTTTAAGATGCTAAGTGAGTGGATCTTAAAAGCTCTTATCACAAGAAAAAAATGTGGCTATGTATGATGATGGACATTAACTAGACTTATTGTAGTGATCATTTCACAATATATACAAATATCAAATCATTATTTTGTACACCTGAAACTAATGTAATGATACGTGTCAAATATACCTTAATTAAAAAAAAGATACAATGCTAGTGAAAAGACAGTAGGGCAGCATCTTTAAAATACTGAAATAAAACACTGTCAGCTTAGAATTCTACTACCCCAGTGAAAATATTTTTCAAAAACTAAGACAAAATACACTTTTTCAAACATACAAAACGTTGAAAGGATTCATAACCTATAAACCCACATTGCAAGAAATGTAAAAGGAAGTTATTCACATGGGATGAAAAGATGCCAGGTGGAAGTATGGATCTACACAAAGGAATGATGAGCTCGAAAAATGGCAGCAATTCTCAACGTATGGTCCAGGGGAACTCCTGGTTGTCCCCTTCCAGGAGATCTGCAAAGTCAAATTATTTTCATAATAATGCTAAGTAAGAAGTTATTGCCTTTTCATTCCCATTCTCTCACAGTGTATAGTGGAGTTTTCCAGTGTGATATGGCAACAGAATAAATGCAGAGGCAGATATAAGAACCAACCTTTCTTCTATTAACCCAGACATTCAAGAGGTTTGTTTAAAATGTAAAATAGTCACTCCTCAGAAATTTTTTGTTTTGAAAAATATATTTTTCATGATAACATTTTATGTTAACCTGTAATCTCTTTCATCGTTATTTTTAAATTAATTAATAACTATTTTAAAATTTTTTGTTTTTTAAATTTCTAATGCTGTAAAATATTGACAGAAATAATCCACAAAAAAAAGCTTTTTAGCATCCTGAATAATTGTGAAAAGGGTATTTAAGGACTCTAGAAACCAATAGGTGTGAGAGCTGCTGTTCCAGAGCAGCTTAGCATTTAAAGGCCTTGGACAAACATGACTGAAAATAAAGAGGGTTTGATGACACACAGAATCATGTGGGTTTGAAAAAAAAAAAAAAAAAAAGGATAAAGGAAGGGCTTTAGAAATGGAGGCAGACAGAATAGGACCAGAAAATCCAAGCTGGAGATTTACACAAAATGGAGGAGGGTCAAAAGCCCTGAGGACATTGTCTCTGGGGTGTAAATCATTTACCTGCTTAGCGTGGACCAGTGTTAGCCAGCAAACAAAACTGCCAGGCACCTTCAGCAATTAGTTGTTTGAGACACATGTATGAGTGCAGATTGTGGCTGCATTTAATAACAATGCCATTTAAATTGCATCTGGCACATAGGGACACTGCCCAGGTCCCGGTGGCATCATTGTTCACGGCTACCTTTCTGCCATCATCAGTCCTTTTACTTATGAAGAAATTACAAACTTGCAGAAGGAAGAATGAGGGACTTTGGATTCAGGGAGCCCTGGACTCAAAACCCTGTCTAATCCTGCCTTCATCTAGAAATTGCTGTGTGATCTTAACCATTTCAAGCTTGACCTGCTGAAAATGTGTGCCTTGGAAACAAAGCAGAATTCCGTGACTCTGGCCCTGGCTCCGACGCGTGGCTTCTCTGGCTGCGGCTCACTGCTTGAGCCTTATCCTCCAGCTTTTCCAGTAAGTGTCAGAGCCACTCAGACTTTAACAATCACTTCATCTTCTTTTATAAATGAGGGTTCCAACCTTTTATGACCTCCTTAACACTTGTTGCTGTCCATCTGTTGTTACTGCTGTATAGCCATCCTAGCCTGGGGTGGTTTCCATTGTTTGCAGCTAAAACAACTGTGGATAATCTCAAAATGAATTAAATCGTAAATACTTCATGGAAAGCCCTCACTGCATAACACTTCATCTTCCAAGTTGAGGGACTACTTTTGACTTGTGTGAGGACAGAGCAGGAGGAAGAAGTCAATACTGTATAACCATGGAAGACAAGTAGCATTGGCCCATGAGCCCATAGGGAACTCTCCACACTTTCGGAATGGATAGTTCCTAAAAATATTTAGGCCCAACTTCCAAGTGGCAACTCTTGCACAGGCTCTTTCTGGCTCCTGGAGTCCACATATGAATCAGGCCACAAGTTCCAGGGAGTTAAGTACATCCCAGGAGCAGACTTCAACCAATGACTGCTGGGAGCAGTTAGATAAATATTCCAGCTCCCTCCTCCTTCAGGCAGGACAGTATTTTTAAAGATCTTATCTCTCATTTTTAAAATCAAGATATAAATTACACATCATAAAACTCATACTTCTTTTAAATATTTATTTATTTATTTATTTATTTTTGCATGCATTGAGTCTTTGTTGCTGAGCGTGGGCTTTTCTCTAGTTGCAGGGAGCAGGGCCTACTCTTCGTTGTGGTGCGTGGGCTTCTCATTGTGGCGGCTTCTCTTGTTGCAGAGCAGGGGCTCTAGGCACGTGGGTTTCAGTAGTTGTGGCGCGCAGGCTCAGTAGTTGTGGCTTGCCATCTTAGTTGCTCTGCGGCATGTGGGATCTTCAGGGACCAGGGCTCTAACCTGTGTCTCCTGCATTGGCAGGCAGATTCTTAACCACTGCGCCACCAGGGAAGTCCCAAAACTCATACTTTAAAGTGTACAATTTAGTAGTTTTTAATATAATCATACAGTTGTGCAACCATTACTCCTATTTAATTCCAGAACATTTTCATCACTCCAGAAAGAAACTCAGTACCCGGTAGCACTCACTCCTCATCCCATCCTCTCTCCAGCCCCTAGCAATCACTAATCTACTTTTGATCTCTATGGATTTGTCTTTTGGGGAATTTCATATAAATGGAATCATACAGTATGAAGCCTTTTGCGCCTGGCTTCTTTCACTTAACGTTTTTTCAAGATTCATTCATGTTGAGCACATACTAGTATTTCATTCTTTTTATTGTTCAATAATATTCCATTTTATGAATATACCACATTTTGTTTATCCATTTATCAATTGATGGACATTTGGGTTGTTTTCACTTTTGGCTATTATGAATAATGCTGCTATAAGCATTCATGTTTTTGTGTGGACATATATTTTTGATTCTCTTGGGTAAATACCTAGGAGTGGAATGGCTGGGTCATATGATAACTCTCTGTTTAACTTTTTGAGAAACTGGTAAACTGTTTTCCAAAGCAGCTGCACTAAAGTTTTCACCAGCAACGTATGAGGATTCCAATTTCTCTATATCCTAACACTTGTTATTGCCATTTTTTTTTTTTTTTTTTTTTTTTTTGCGTTTTGCGGGGCTCTCACTGTTGTGGCCTCTCCCGTTGCGGAGCACAGGCTCCGGACGCGCAGGCTCAGCGGCCATGGCTCACGGGCCCAGCCGCTCCGCGGCATGTGGGATCTTCCCGGACCGGGGCACGAACCCGTGTCCCCTGCATCGGCAGGCGGACTCTCAACCACTGCGCCACCAGGGAAGCCCTTGCCATATTTTTTTAAGATTAAACTTTTTAAAGTAAATTTTATTTATTTATTTATTTATTTATTTATTTATGGCTGTGTTGGGTCTTCATTGCTGCGTGCAGGCTTTCTCTATTTGCAGCGAGCGGGGACTACTCTTCGTTGTGATGCACAGGCTTCCCATTGCAGTGGCTTCTCTTGTTGTAGAGCACAGCTCTAGGTGCACGGGCTTCAGTAGTTGTGGCTCACAGGCTCTAGACCACAGGCTCAGTAGTTGTGGCACACGGGTTTAGTTGCTCCATGGCATGTGGGATCTTCCCAGACCAGGACTCGAACCCGTGTGCCCTGCATTGGCAGGCAGATTCTTTTTTAATTTTTATTTATTTATTTATTTATGGCTGCATTGCGTCTTCGTTGCTGCATGCGGGCTTTCTCTAGTTGCGGTGAGCGGGGGCTACTCTTCATTGTGATGCGCGGGCTTCTCATTGCGGCGGCTTCTCTTGTTGAAAAGCACGGGCTCTAGGCACGCAGGCTTCAGTAGTTGTGGTTCGCGGGCCCTAGAGCGCAGGCTCAGTAGTTGTGGCGCATGGGCTTCGTTGTTCCAAGGCATGTGGGATCTTCCCGGACCAGGGATCAAACCTGTGTCCCCTGCATTGGCAGGCAGATTCTTATCCACTGCGCCACCAGGGAAGCCCTGGCAGGCAAATTCTTAACCACTGCGCCACCAGGGAGGTACTTGCCATGTTTTTTATCATTAGCCATCCTAGTGGGTGTGAAGTGGTATCTCATTGCTGTTTTGATTTGCATTTCCTTAATGACTAATGATGTTGCTATGGACTGAATGTTTGTGTTCCCCAGAATCCATATATTGAAGCCTTAATATGATGGTATTTGGAGGTGGGGACTTTGGGAGGTAATTAGGTCATGAGGATGGGGTCCCATGGTGGGATTAATGTCCTTACTAGAAGAGGAAGAGTGCTAGCCCCCTCTCTCTCCTCCATATGAGATACAAGAAGACAGTCATCTGTAAACCAGGAAGAGGGTCGTCTCCAAGAACCTGATCATGCCGGTACCCTGATCTTGGGCTTCTAGCCTCTAGACCTGTGAAAAATAAATGTCTGTTATTTAAGCCACCCAGTCTATAGTATTCTGTCATAGCAGCTGGAACAGACTAAGACAGATGTTAAACATCTTTTCTTGTACTTTACTGGCCATTTGCATGTATTTTTTGGAGAAATATCTATCCTTGCCCATTTTTAAATTGGGGTGTCCTTTTACTGTTGAGTTGTATCTGGCAGGATAATTTTGAGTTCTACACTCTCTGCAGAGTTCTTTCTCCATTTGGTCACACTGGTAACTTGCCTGATAACACATCCTTTATTGACACCTTCCCTTCTGTATTAGTCTGCTAGGACTGCCATAATAAAGTTCCACAGACTGGGTGGATTGAACAACAGAAATGTATTGTCTCACAGTTCTGGAGGCTAGAAGTCCAAGATCAAAATGTCAGCAGTGTTGGTTCCTTCTGAAGGCTGTAGGAAAAAAAAAATCTGTTCCATCCCTTTAACCTATATTCTGGTGGTTTGCATGAAATTTTTGGTGTTCCTTGGCTTGTAGAAGCATTACCCCAGTCTCTGCTTTCATGTTCACATGGTGTTCTACCTGTGTGCGTGTCTGTGTCCAAATTTCCCCTTTTGATAACGACATCAGTTATATTGGATTAGGGCCCACTCTACCTCATATGACCTCATCCTAACTTAACTAATTACATGTGCAATATCCTATTCCCAAATAAGGTCGCATTTTGAGGTACGGGGTGGGGGGCGGGTAGGACTTCAACATATGAATTTTGGGGAAATACAATTCAACTCATAACACCTTCCTTGTCTTTCCTACTCCCCAGCTGGTATTTCCTGAGATCACTGCCCAATGAACTACATACACTCAAGTCCTTATCTCAGGGCCTGCTTCCAGGGGAGCCAAAGCCAAGACAGAAAACCAATCAGGGCCTTAGTAGGTTTAAAGGCAAATATCACTCCCAGGTCCAACAGGGTGGAAACTTCCAATGACACTCTCCCTTTCAAAAAGGACCAAGGGTTTGGACTGGAAATGTGAACTCATTGCCTACTTTTCCTAAAAACTTAATATAACTTGTTAACCCTGGGGGTGGCAGTCTTTTTCAGTCAAACTTTTGTAGTTTATTTGGTGACATTTTCAACTCATAAAAATAATTCAAGTGATGTAGGTAGATTAGAAGGAAAGGAATTGGGTATGGATGCTGCCTAAAATTCTGGATAAAAATTGGGCACGTCACTGTTCACTTCCCCTAAGGCCCACCACACATGCTTCTGATCAACTGGAGTTTCGGATTTTCCCTAAACACACCAAGCGTTCATATATTCTTCTGCCTTTGCCTGGACTGTTTCCTCTATCCCACCAATGACTCATAAGTTCTCACAGTTCATTTAAGTTCCAGCTCAAATGTCACTTCTTATTTTAAGTCATTCCCAACTTAGTCTAACCAGAGTGAATTCCAGGACCTGTATGGCAGCTATTAGTGCAGACTGGCTGAGGCTGGAGCTCCTGGCACCATCTTGCTAACATATGGAGCCTGAAAATGATGCCAGCGTGGAGAGGAGCAGACAAGAGAGATAGAGACAAGCCAAGTCCTGGGGACATCACTGAATTCCTGGATCAAACTATGCCAAACCCTGCCAGTCCTTTGACATTTCAGTGTCATGTGCCAAAGTATTTCACCTTCTTGCTTAACTCAACTTGAGTTGGTTATTGATTTTTTTAAATGAATGCAGAGATTTAAGACTGAATTATCCATGAGATATGACTTCCAAGACATGGGCAGGACAGCTGTGGGGACTCTCAGCCCTTTGCTTCACTTTAGCAGGGGTCCTAGAATGACGCAACACCTAACTCCTGTGTCCAGTCTCTTCCGGGTGGAACATTTTGTTAATTAAGTCACATAATCTGGAAGTCCCTTTTATGTTATAACCTCACAAACAATATTACCTGCTGTTTTAACCAAGGAATTTGAGGAATCTAACATTTTCACAGTCTCTTGCACTTAGTGGATATTCAATTAAAATCTCTAGATATGATTTTTCTACTTCTTAGAATCTAGAATTGAAGAACTGGAGGAGATTTTAAAGGGACAGAGTCTGCTTCTCTCATTTTACACATGAAGAAACATTTGCACAGACAGGTTAAATGGATTTCCCAAAGGTCGTGCTACTAGCTAATGGGGGAGCCAGAGGGGTAGTACCCAGGTTATGCAGCTCCCATTCTAATGCTTTTTTCACTATACTTCTACCCAAAGCATCTAGCACAGTCCTGAGCACATAGGAAGTACCTAATTAATAAGGAAATGACTGATCATCCACAGGGCCTGCTGCTCAACTCAGGTGGAGGTCTGAGAACACCAGCTATGAGACTTCTCCAAAATGACAGGATCAATATCTGAAGAGCTGCCTAGCTGCAGGACTCCTTAGCGTAGCTGGCCTGCATTAGCCACCTTAGTGCGGTTTTGGATAGTAGCTCAGATTTCAAGTAAATTGGTTTCTTATAAGCCAGAGAGATGATTCCTCCAGGGTTGCTGCCAGCAAAAGCAAGTATCCTGGAGGTGGCTTGGGTTGAACCGGTGTTGTCCCAAGCTGATGTCTTTAATTGCTGCAGAAAATTCAAACAGCTGGGTCTCTCATTCTGAAATAGTAACTTCCTGTCTGTGGGGGAAAAAACACATGGTCACCTCTAAGACTTTGGATGTTCAGATGGAAGACAAGCTGGCTTACGACATGTCCCACATGGAAGGATTTGGGGGTTTTTTGTTATTTTTTTTGTGGTACGCGGGCCTCTCACTGTTGTGGCCTCTCCCGTTGCGGAGCACAGGCTCCGGACGCGCAGGCTCAGCGGCCGTGGCTCACGGGCCCAGCCGCTCCGTGGCATGTGGGATCTTCCCGGACTGGGGCACGAACCCATGTCCCCTGCATCGGCAGGTGGACTCTCAACCACTGCGCCACTAGGGAAGCCTGGATTTGTTGTTTTTAAGTCACCCTCTCCTCCAAGCAATAGGAGATCACAACCCTCCTGATTAAACAGTCCTAGCTCACAAAACTACAGCATCCACTTCAGTAACCAAAAGCTCAGAACCAGATGAGACTTGTGACATGACAAATAGCCCTACTACAAAAGCCTTTGTGCTTGGTCCTTCTGTGACCCTGACATGCTCCCTGCACCCGTCACCCGTGCTCAGGGAACACCCACGCTCTATACCCATCCCTTCCTTGCTATGCAACTGTCACCCTTCCTGCCATAGTTCCTGCCCCTGTCGTCACCCTCCTGATGTCACGTCGTCTTGCCCTGGCTGCCCTTCTGTCTGGCTCCAGCTGTCACTGCTCCACCCCTCGAAGCCTCCTCCTCTCTGGTTCAGTCAGCTGTCACCAACAGACTCTGTTTCGTAAACCATCTCCTTCTTTTTACAGGAAGGGGACACCAGGCACCTGGTAGGTTGGACTGGAAGGTGAGGTGAGCGGCGCTGGCAGGGACGCATCCAACAGTCTACCAGTGTCCACCCAGGTGTCGTGTGCATGATGAATCCTTGCTCATCAGGTACCCTCAGAAGGCTACCCAGTCACATGAGGATCTTAATCTCTGGTCCACCTTCAGCCCTACTAGCCAATCATCTATCCATCCATCCATCCATCTGTCCATCGTTCAGTAAATATAAATCGCTGATAAATACCAATGAGACAGGCAATTCCAAGAACTGTGGGTACAGTGAGTACAAGACAGACAAGGCTCCCAGGCCCTTAGAAGCCTATTTTTCAGTGAGGTGAAATAGTAAACAAGCATACAAACAGTAATTGTAGAAAGCAATGTGTTGTTGAAGAAATTAAGATCGCACAGACAGCAGGAGGAGGGCGAGGCCAGAACTTCAGATCAGGCTTCCGGAAGGTCCCTTGGAGGAAGTGACATTTAAATAGACACCTAATCAGGTCCAGCCACGCAAAGATCCTGGGAAATGGCTCCAGAGAGGGGACCAGCAGTGCCAAGGCCTGCAGGCAGGAAGGAACTCTGCTCAGAATGCGGCACCATGAGGGAGGTGAGCATGGTATGGGTGAGGCCAGGTGCAGACGAGCCTGTGCGCTGGTGGCAAGCCCTCACCCTCACCCCAGCAGCTCTGTGGAGAGTGGACTGCAGTCAGGAGGCTGTAGCACAGGAGAGGAGGGTGGTGTGCATTAGGGGGCAGCGTGGAGACGGGAAACAGGGCAGATTCAGAATATGTTTTTAATGTAGAGACAACAGGATTGCCTTAGGGACATATTCTAAACAGGTCACAGTTCTGGAGGTTGGAAGTCTGACATGGGCCATGGGGGCTAAAATCAGGGAGTCAGCAGGGCTGTTTTCTGGAGGTTCTGGGGGAGCATCTGTTTCTTTGCCTTTTCCAGCTTCCAGAGGCTGCCTGTCTCCTCCATCTTGAAAGCCAGTACTCACCTCACTCCAACTTCTGCTTCCGTTGTCACATCTCCTCTGACTCTCTTGCCTTCTTTCCTTTTAAGGCCCCTGGTGATTACATGGGGCCCACCCAGATAATCCATGAGAAACTCCCCACCTTGAGATCCTTAACCTTTCACATCTACACAGTCCCTCTTGCTGAATAAGACAGCGCATTCCCAGGTTCTGGGGATTGGAATGTGGACACCTTTGAGGGGGCCGTGATTCTGCCTACCACACTCTCCATAGATTTTCTTTTTTTTTTTCTTGCTGCTTGGTTTATTGTCACCTTTAGCCATTTCTAAAACTCTGGCATTCTTTCAGTTAGTTGTTCAGGCCTTCCTTCCTCCCTTCCTTTATTGGACAACCATTTTCTGTGCACTTACTATGTGCTAAACAGTCTGCCAGGTATTATGGGGAGAAAACCGTGTATCCAGACTCTACCCTCAGGGAGTTTACAGTCGGCTTTCCTGGAGAGCCTTGTTACTGGTCCCATTAAAGCGAGCTGGCCATACTGAAAGGACAATGCAGATGAGACAGGTACTTCAAAAGGCAGTCACTGAATTGCCACCTCTGCTGAGTTTCTCCCATGGGGGTCATTAAAACACTAACTAAGACTCAGGAAGAAACATCAGTAAGTTCACCAAACATGGAGAGAGCTAACAATGAAGAGTGGAGGCCGAAAGCTGAAGAACTGACTCGCCCTGAGTGGGCCCTGGCGCTGCCCTGGCTGCTCGCACATTCACCCAAAGCCTCCCTGCCCACCAGCCATCTCCTCTGACCTCGCTCCCCACCTCTCACAGTGCAGCTTTCTGGAAAACATCTGAGCCCTTTCTTGGCAAATGTTCCCACAAACCAGTCTCAGGAAATGCTCGACAAAACAGTCAGCCCCCAAAGAGTTCTTATCTCTTAAAGGTACATACTGAAACATCTACAGATGAAATGATACCAAGTCAGGGATTTGCTTCTGAACAAGCATGTGGGAGTAAGTGGGTGGGTACAGATGAAACAAGCGTGGCCGTGAGTTAATCATTGTTGAAGCTGGGTGCCGGGAACATGGGGGTTCATTATAATCTTCTATTTTTTGGCCTGTTTAAAATTTTCCATGATAAAAAAAGTTAAGAGGAAAAAAGGCCCCACATTTTGCCTTATGTCCCTGAAACAAACTTAACTTTTGCATATATTTTACTGCCTAAATAATTGCCTAGACTTAAAAAATAAATAAATGCAGGCATAGGAACATTTGACAAACATTTTGTACAGTCTCTGAAGTCACAGCAGGGAAAAGAAAGTACTAGATATCTTGCCTGCTGCTCATCTTGAAACAATAATGGTCCCGTCCCCTAGGGCAGAAACACATAAAACTCTGGAACATTATTCCAGTAATTGGATTCAAAGGGCTAAATATATCATCTGGGAAAAGATAGTTGAACTTGATTGAGAGATCACTGTGGATTCTTTATGATGGAGGTGATGAACTGGCTTGACCTATCTCAGAATTTACATACACTAATTTCCAGGCAGCGTATTAGCATTGTAATCCCTTTGAATCATGAAACTGTACAAGTCTGAGAAAAACAACTGTGATGTGGATAGAATTGTCTTTGGAACGTCTCCACCTGCCTTTTCAGATTCCCATGAGGCAGTATTATGTAGTGGAAAGACCGCAGGCTTTGGAGCCAAAAAAGTTGACTTGACTTCCATCTCACTCCTGCTGTGAATTTGGGCAAGTTATATAAGCTCTCCAGACCTCAGTTTCCTCATCTGTACAATGGGCCTAATAATGTCTGCTTTGCAGGGATGCTGTGAGGATTATGGGATACGTGTGTAAAATGCCTCTCTCATCACAGATACTCAGTTAATGGTAGCTTATTGTTTTTTGTTTGTTTGTTTGTTTTTTCCGTATGCGGGCCTCTCACTGTTGTGGCCTCTCCCGTTGCGGAGCACAGGTTCCGGATGCGCAGGCTCAGCGGCCATGGCTCACGGGCCCAGCCGCTCCACGGCATGTGGTATCTTCCCGGACCGGGGCACAAACCCGTGTCCCCTGCATCGGCAGGCGGACTCTCAACCACTGCACCACCAGGGAAACCCAAGCTTATTGTTTTTATAATCGCATATTCCTCTTTACCCCACTCCACACATCCCAGTATACTGCCTAACACGTGGAATGCAGCAAATCTTTGTTGAATTACATTAAACCTTGAGAAGGTAGATGGAGTTAATGGGAGGAAATATTAAGACTCTACCGGAATCTTCCCTTTGCAGGCCACTCATCCTCAGGAGAGCTTCTCTACCTAATTGCTCAAAGCAGAAAACAAGGACCCATTCATGATAGCTCCCACTCTCCCTCCCTCACATCTAATCAATCACCAAACTCCATCTATTAGACTTCTCGATTATCACTAGAATCGATTCACTTCCCTCAAATCCTACCGCTACCACCTTAGTTCAAGACTGTCTTCTTTTTCACCTGGTCTATAGCAAAGTCAGGTCTCCTCACATATGTTCTTAATCCTTTCTCTTTATTGTAGCTGGAGGGATTTCTGGGGGTTTTTTAATTATAGAAAAATTCAAATATTCACAAAAATAGAGTATAATAAACTTCCATATATTCATCACACAGTTTCAACAAATCAGTGAATGGCCAATTTCATTTCATATATACCCCACCTACTTTCTCCAATGTTCTTGGGTTATTTGAAATGAATTCCAGAAGTCATAGCTTTTAGGGAGGATCTCTTCATGCCTTCAGAATGAAATTCTAAATCTTCCAGTGAACTGCCATGACCTGATCCCTGCTGACTCCTCCAAATACAGATCACAATTTGCTATTCCCCCTCCCCAGACCCAGTCATACCAGCCTCTCTCAGTTCCTCCAGCATTTTATGTTGTCTCCTTACGACCCTGAGGCCTTCAGGCTGGACTGTATTCAGGGCCCAGAAAGCCCATTCTTTATCCTCTTTCACCCTCTTTGCTCAGCTTCAGCTACTCCTGCTCTGCCATCACCCTGCACATCACTTCTCAAGAGGTCCCTACACTAAGGCTCAGTGCCCCCTCGTCTGCTCTCTCAGTCCCCTGTGCTTCTCCTCCAACTATACATACGTAATTTCGTAAGTGGTCATGCAAAGGTGTCTCCCCTGTTAAAAATAAATTCCGGGCATAAGAGTTGTGTCTGCCTTCTTCTTTAATGAGGCACCCAGCACACGATCCTTTCCTTACAGGAGGCACTTAATAAATATTTATTGAATGAGTTCCCCAAGAAAGGTAAACACAAAAGCCACATCCACTTCATGTTATAAATTGCTTATAAACCAGTGTCCTAAACATTTTATAACCGTAAGAGCAATGTTTAGACCTTAAATTGTAAGTGTATTTTGTTATATTCAAGGTGATGTCTTTCAAAGATTACGAGATGCATTATGCTGGACACTGAGAGTTCAAACTGAATAATACATGGATCCTACCCTCAGAGAGCCAAGTCTAGTGGAAAAGACAGTCATTTAACTATTTAAAAATTGGTAATTTCGCATGTTTTATATATAGGAACCAGAGTATTTAATTAGTTAGACAATTTTTAAAGTGTCAAACAGCTAAGAATAAACAGGAGTTTGCTGTAAAAACAACAGCTACCATTTACTGGGTCCTTCCTTTGGGCCGGTATGGTATAAAGCATATTCCACACATGATTTCATTTAATCATTACAACACCCTTTGAGATATGCCTTATTATTCCCATTTTACAGATTTACCTTAAAAACCACCAAGGCATTAAAAACTTAGGCAACCCTCAGTCACCCAGGATTTGAAACCAGGAAGTCTAACTTCAGAGGGAGCACCCCTACACTCTATGCTGGGGCTGAGTGGTACTGCAGGAAACATACAATAATTCATCAGTGCTTTCCACTTGATGTCCTGGTTTCAGAAGCGATGTGGGCACGCTTTCATGGGAAAACAGCAGCTGTTGAAAAACCTGTTACTGATAAGGCTAGGTTCCTGTGGGCCCAAGGCACTAGCCACTGAATTTGGACTTTGTACCAAAGCTTTCCTATAAAAAATATAAACAGGAAACTTTCAAGTTGTGAAGCTACTGCCTGCCATGAACTTAGCCTGTCTTCTCAGCCAAATTGAAAGCTCTGCATTGTTTCCTTCATTGTACACTGTATCTTGTCTGCTTACCTCTTGCAGATGGGTTCTGACCAAAAGGAAATTTATTACATTTTAAAAGGGAGAAATTATTAGGGTAAATTACATGTGTGGACCCTGAACCATGAAAAGGGATTTTGTATTAATTATGCATATTTGGGAATTTGTTTTAAACTTTTTATTAAGGAAAATTTCAGTCACATACCAAAGTCGACCAAATAGTGTAACAAACCCCCATGTACCCGTCTCCTTGCTTCCACAATGACCAGCTCATAGCCAACCTGTTTCATTTATATTGCCATCGACTTCCACCCCCTCCCCTCCCCCACCCCGGTTTTATTTTGAAGCTAACATGTTTGGGAATATTTTGAATGTTGTGTTCTGTTGGTGAAGAATATATGGAATCAATAGAAGAAATAAATATGACTTGGTCAGCAAGATCCCTGGGGACTCAGGAACCAGAAAGAAGAATAGGCTGTGTGTGGTTTGACCACAGAAAAGACAGGAGGACTGGCATGGAGTATGGGCGGCATTTGCACAGGCAAGAAATTATGCCCACGTGGGGAAAGTTTTGACAAGGGAATGTGATGGGTCTGTCCTGCGTCTTGAGCATACTACCTCTGCCTTTTGTTTCCCTCTCAGCAAGTTCTCCGCCAGTATAATTAAATCCCTTTTTTGTGCGTATATATTGCCCTCCCCTCCGCTTGCCTAAACCATAGCTGCAGGAAAGGAAACCCTAGAGCAGCATTGCCCAATCGAAATATAATGTGAGCCACATGTATTAATTTTACATTTTTTTTAGTAGCCACATTGTAAAAAGAAACAAATGAAATTAATTTTAATATTATATTTCATTTAACCTAGTATGTATAAAATATTATCATTCCAACACGGTTATCAATATAAACAATTATTATCCAGATATTTTACATTCTTTCTTTTGTGCTAAGTCTTTGAAATACAATGTGTATTTTATAGTTCCAGCATATCTGAATTTGGACTACTAATATTTTAAGGACTTAATTCATAGTCATAAGTGACTAGTGGTTACTGAATTGGACAGGGCCCAGGGTAGGGGAGTCAGTAGCTACTTTGCAATTTTCTTGCAAATAATGCTACTAAAGATTTCTGGTAAAGTTGAAGTACAGTGTGTAATGCTGGGCTTCTCCAGGAAATATACTGAAATGAACGAGAGAAAACAACAATAAAAAACTTAGACAAGTCCATCTATATAAGCAAGGAAATAACTACAACCTCCAAAACCCAGGATTTGAAGAAACGTGGCTCTTCAGATCTTGAGCAAGATGCCTGAGCAGAAAGGATGTTAGCAGCTCCTGAGAGGTTCTCCGTTTACTACAAGTATGGTAAAGTGTAGTGGCTTTGAATACTCAAATCCTGGTTCTGTTCTTTACAAGCTGTGGGTCTTGGACAAATTCTTTCATCTCTCTGTGCCTCAAGTTCCTCATCTATAAAATGGGGATCATAAAATTTAGGGTGGTTGTAATGATTAAATGAAGTAATACATGTAAAACACTTAGGACCAGATGCCTCGCCATGTTAACCTCTCCATAATTGTTAACTATTAAAAACAAAAATAAGTAAAGACCTGCAAAAGGTGAAGGATTAAGTCATGTGTTATTTGGAAAAAGAGAGTTCCAAAAAGAGATAGCAAGTGTAAAGGCCCTGAGGCAGAAGTCTACCTGGCATATTAAAACAGGAAAACAAACAAGGAAGCTCCTCATCTGGCTGTGGCAGAGAGGGGAGTATGGAAGGGGATGGTACAGAGAGGTAATGGCAATGGGGGCCGACAGTGTAGCTCTATAGGCCATTGTAAGGACCTTGTTTTTTGTGTTTTTTTTAACATCTTTATTGGAGTATAATTGCTTTACAATGGTGTGTTAGTTTCTGCTTTATAACAAAGTGAATCAGTTATACATATACATATGTCCCCATATCTCTTCCCTCTTGCGCCTCCCTCCCACCCTCCCTATCCCACCCCTCTAGGTGGTCACAAAGCATCAAGCTGATCTCCCTGTGCTATGCGGCTGCTTCCCACTAGCTATCTGTTTTACATTTGGTAGTGTATATATGTCCATGCCACTCTCTCACTTTGTCCCAGCTTACCCTTCCCACTCCCCGTATCCTCAAGTCCATTCTCAAGTAGGTCTGCATCTTTATTCCCGTCTTGTCCCTAGGTTCTTCTGACCATTTTTTTTCTTTCTTTCTTTTTTAGATTCCATATATATGTGTTAGCATATGGTATTTGTTTTTCTCTTTCTGACTTACTTCACTCTGTATGACAGACTCTAGGTCCATCCACCTCACTACAAATAACTCAGTTTCATTCCTTTTTATGGCTGAGTAATATTCCATTGTATATATGTGCCACATCTTCTTTATCCATTCATCTGTCGATGGACACTTAGGTTGCTTCCATGTCCTGGCTATTGTAAATAGAGCTGCAATGAACATTTTGCTACATGACTCTTTTTGAATTATGGTTTTCTCAGGGTACATAAAGGACTTTGACTTTGACTCTGAATGAGAGGGAAGCCACTGGAAAGTTTTGACCAGAGAGGGACAATATCTGACCTACATTCTAAAATGACTATTCCAGGGAGTTCCCTGGCGGTCCGGTGGTTAGGACTCTGCGCTTTCACTGCTGTGGGTCAATCCCTGGTCGGGGAACTAAGATACTGCAAGTCGTGCAGCGCGGCCAAAAAAAAAAAGACTATTCCATCTGCTGCATTGCAGATGGGTTGAAGGAGGACAAGGACAAAAACGGGAACCATTCAGGAGGCTATTCCAACAATCCAGTCAAGGGATGGACGGGGGCCTGGACCTAGCGAGCAAGCTGTGAAGTGGGGAGATGTGGTCAGATTACACAAATGGGCAAAAGTGTAGGGTCAAAGATGTTCAAGGCGATGTCATTTGTAACTGAGATAAACTAGAGATAACCTAAATGTCCATTAATAGAAGGCAGGTTAAATAAATTACGGTCCTTTTTTTTTTTAACTTAAAAACTTCTGTAGTGATTGAAAGAATGTATTATTTTTAAAATTAAAAGCCAAGGGCTTCCCTGGTGGCACAGTGGTTAGGAGTCAACCTGCCAATTCAGGGGACACCGGTTCAATCCCTGGTCCGGGAGGATCCCATGCTGTGGCGCACCTGGGCCCCTGCACCACAACTACTGAGCCTGCTCTCTGGAGCCCACAAGCCACAACTGCTGAAGCCCGGGTGCCTGGAGCCCGGGGCTCCGCAACAAGAGAAGCCACCAAATGAGAAGCCCAAGCATGGCAACAAAGAGTAACCCCCGTTCGCTGCAACTAGAGAAAGCCCGCGCGCAGCAACAAAAGACCCAACGTGGCCAAAAATAAATAAATTAAAAAAAAAATTAAAAGCCAAAGTGAATGATAGTAATTTTTAATGTTATTCAATTTCAGCATAAAGGGATATGTTGTAGTTTCAACAAAAGCATATTTTTTGGACCATTTAAAACATCTTGCTTGGTAATTAAAAATACAAACCTCAAAGCATTGAAATTAGAGTTTCTTATTTAAAAAAAGAGAGTCAAACAGAAATATGCATATGTACCTGCTAAACTAGTGTACCAGTAATTCATGGCTGGTCACTACAAAGTCTATGCTTCTATTCTTTTCCTTTTAAAAAATTTTGGTAGAGTGTATATTGTCTAGGAGATGAGGAAACAAGACGCTAGGCAAGGGCTGGTTTTCACTGAAACTTTAAGAGTGACTTTGCTATTACAAAGCATCTAAGAGCTGAATAGACAAAAGATTTGTCTAAGGGGTGAAACTGGTAAGTGGATATATGATTCTGAATCTACATATTGGCCAGACATCCATTTGGTGGAGGCTCTAAACTGATCATTTATTAATCACTCACCATATGCCAGGAAGCACTATGCCTTGTATTTTTATGACAATTTCTAATTTTACAATACGTAATCTAATTTTAAAAAATTGCCCAAGGTCATTAGCTAAATAAATGGAAGAGCTGAAATTCATAGATTGTCTCATGCCAATCCCACCCTCTTTCTGCTATCACACTGTATTAGGTAGGGTTGGTGGATTGATTTTTGAGGCTTTTCTTTGGAAAGAATAGTGTATCCATTAGGATTGCATTCAATTGCTTGCAACAAACCTTAACCAAGAATGCTTTAAACAAGTAAGGGGGGACTTCCCTAGTGGCACAGTGGTTAAGAATCCACCTGCCAGTGCAGGGGAAAAGGGTTCGATCCCTGGTCCGGGAAGATCGCACATGCCGCGAAGCAAGTAAGCCTGTGCACCACAACTACTGAGCCTGTGCTCTAGAGCCTGCGTGCCACAACTGCTGAAGCCCAGACCACACAACTACTGAAGCCCATGAGCCTAGAGCCCGTGCTCCACAACAAGAGAAGCCACCGCAATGAGAAGGCCACGCACCACAACAAAGAGTAGCCCCTGCTCACCACAACTAGAAAAAGCCCACGTGCAGCAATGAAGACCCAATGCAGCCAAAAATAAATAAATTTATATATTTTTAAAAAGTAAGGGGATTATTTTTCTCATGTAATAAGAAGTCTGGAGCTCAGCAGTCTGCCGTAGGTGCTTTTCCTCCTTTTCTCTTGTGTGTTGTCCTGTGGTCATAAAATGGTTGCTCACCCTCCAAGCTCCCAGCAACCTCACAGCCAGAATAAAACAGAAGGAGAAAATCGGTGGTGTCCGCTTCAGGAAAGCAAAAACCTTCTCAGGACTCTCTAGGCAACTTCCCCCTCCACCTCAGCAGTCGATCCGTGTGACTGCCCCGCAAGGACTTCTGGGAAGGTGAGCATTTCAGCCCGGCGCGTCGCCTCCTGGAACAAAATCTGAGTTCTCTTCGAAGGGAAGAAGGAGGATTGGATATTGAGGAGACAGTAAGCAGTGTCTGCCCCATGAAAAATATCTGACAGATCAAAGATGTTGGGGAGGAAACAGCTGCCTCAGAAGTACTGCTGGATCAAATGGCTTCTAGGGGTTCTGGGCACCACCGTTGATGTGTTGATATTTTGCTGCAAGAGAGGAAGGGAAATGTAGTCTTTGTTCTAAGCAGGCTTGGGCTCAGCTTCAATTCTATTATTATGGAAGAAGGAGAGAATGGCTATTAGGGAACAAGAAAGGGCTCTTCCACAGTCCCTCCACCAGCCCCTGAAACCGAGTTCCCCTTGGGAAAGAGTCTGGTGTGCACAGCCGTACCCTCTGGCATCTGTTCTAGGCAGGCGCGGGTCTGAGGGCAGTTGTTGACACAGGCTTTGGAATGGAGAGACAGCAATGGGCACCGGGGGATACTTGAGGATGCTGAGAACATTTGAAGATAATTCAGCCTCCTGGATTGGCCTGGAAAGAGCCATGAAAAGTACAGGCTAGCTCTTGAGAGACCTCCCCCCAGTCCTGTCAGTAGCAAGACACCTCACATTCCTAGTCCTCGTTTTCCTCTTCTTTAAAGGGGAGTAATAACCCGACCACATAGTTTGAAGTGATGCATGTCCAGTTCCTGTTTTATGCTATACACTCCATAGACGGCAGCTGTTATTATTATTTTTTTTATACAGCAGGTTCTTATTAGTCACCCATTTTATACACATCAGTGTATACATGTCAGCAGCTGTTATTTGTGATAGGAGCATGATCTGGTCCCCACACCCCCTGCTCTAACTCAGTTCACATCCTCTTCTTCTCAGCTCTATTGACTCACTTGCTATTCCTCTGTCAGAACATGCACTCTCTGGCCAGCTTTTGGCTTCTGGCTTTGCTCACAGTGGAATCTTGGCTGAAACACTTCACATCCTGGTGAATCCTGTAGTCCTTCAGGACTCAGCACACATGTCCCCTTCTCCAGAAATTCCTCTCTGACCTTCCCAGGTTGGGTCAAGCCGCTTCTCAGGCCCTCTAGCAGCCCACACTTATTTCTATCACGGTTCAGTTCTTACTGCACCTTTGGGCGGGCCGTTGCTAAGTTCCTTGCAAGACCAGTAAAAGCTTTCTGGGAGGTTAAGATAGGGCCAGCCCATTCCACTTATTGAAGGCTCTTCAGGAAAAGGAGGAGGAGGAAACTGTGCTGGGTTTTTCTTTTCTTTTTTCTTGTTTTTGGCCGCGCCGCTGGGCATGCGGCACTTATTTACCCAACCAGGGATCGAATCTGTGGCCCTTGCAGTAGAAGCGCAGAGTCCTAACCACTGGACTTCCAGGGAGTTCCCTGCACTATATTTTAAATGTTTAAATGATTGGCAAGTCGTAGGTGCTCGACAAATATTTGTTGAATATAACAAATTAGTAATGTCACAAAGAAAGGCAATGCAGTATAAGTGTGCTATTTCCAAATATGCAATTTGCGGATTTTTATTTTAAATGTGAATTCATAGTGCATTACAGGTGGTTGTTTATATCAGGTTCTGTCACCCTATGTATACCCTCATCTGGAGGAAACTGCAATGGCCCCGTGCCGACCCTGCTGAGGAGATGGGAGCTCCTTGGGCAGGGCTGGGGGTGGGAGTATCTGAAGGCCCGGCACACAAAAGGGGGGGTCTCATCTTCCACCCTACACCCTCGGGGCGTCCCCTGTGCCAGCCTCGACCCCGGCCCCTCTCCTGCGCGCCTGGGTGGCGGCCTGGACGCCTCTCGCCGCCCCGCCCGCAGGCGGCGCCCTCCGGCCAGTCTCCCGCCGGGGTCGCGACGGGGCGTGCGCGCTCAAAGGATTGCATCCGCACTTCCTGGTAGCAGCGCGCGGGGCCGCCGCGGGGTTGCTGCGGGGTCCCCGGGGCCGTGCTCTCAGCCCCGGCCTGTCCCCGGTCACCTAGTGCCGGGCGCGGCAGGTGCCTGGGCGGCGACTTCGCCGCGGGTCTTGGTCGGGCGCCCAGCGCCGCGGACGCGGAGCGCGAGCCGGGAGCTGGGAGCCGCCGCGCCTCGGGTGAGTTGCGGGGACTCGCGCCTGGCGTCTCGCAGCTGCTTCCCTCCTCACCCGGGGCTCCGGGGTCGGGGGGCCGACGGCACCGCGCCGCTCCCCGCTTCCCTGGCTGTGCTCTGCGCGTCGTGGAGGGAGAGGAATTTCACTCCCGGGGATTCAGGGGCTGGGGTTCTTTATTACTTCAGAGATCCTGGAGTGGGTGGTGGCCCTGGACTGAAAGCCGAGGACGCCGTGCTCCGGCTGGGGGGTGATCGTAGCCTTTGCGCCATGGGTCCGTCCCGGGTTTGCACCCGGGGGTGGGGTGCGGGGATGGAACCGGTGGCCTAGGTTGGGTGTATACTCACATCCAGCTCGCACCCCCTTTCCAGGGGAGAGAGCTATTAAACATTGTAAAACATCAGTGTTTGCAACTTTCCTTCCTGAGACACACAGGTGGGCATATAGTCACGGGCACACATGCTCGTGTATTCGTTGGGGCGGACTTTGCGTCCCCTCTCTTGGCCCTCGGGCGTTGGGGACGGTGCCCCCGTGAGCGCCGGGCATTGGGATTAGGGCTTTTCAGGTTGGTTGTTCTCTGAGACCGTGGCGTTCTGGGTGGTTCCTCTGTGCCCAGCCTGGATTGCTCAAAATTCTCTCTAAATAACTTGGGACCGCCCTCCGGAATTTGTTGGCTCAATGAAACTCCTCTTCTCACCTGGGCAGGTGGCCTCGGGAGGTGGCAGCAGGGTCTCCCGCCCCCCGCATTCCGGAAGCGACCGCGAGGACCCGGCTTGCGGAGGAAGGTCCAGCTGGGAGGAAACGCACTTGCTTCGCCCCATTGCTTTGCTTGTGCAAATGACTCGGGTAAGGGCCGGGGCTGGGGAGTCGCTCAAACCCCGGAGATAAATCCACCACAGACCAGAATTGCAAAGGACACTTGAATGAGTGTTTGGATCTCAGAATTGTTCATGGCTTCAGGTCAGATCAATTTCGTTTGTGCTTTTCAGGTTACTTTTAAACTTCTTTAACTATAAAACGACTAATTAACATACACATTTTTTTCTTGACAGCCCCTAAGACTGGAGTTTCTTTGTGGTATCTCTAGAATAGAATTGTTGGGAATTGCAGGTGAGGATCATCCTGGCTGCTATGATAATCATAGGGATGGAGGGAACCTGTGGTTTAAGAACTATTTAAGAGACAGAAGGCGGCAATGCTATGTGAAAACCTTGGTTGGGTCCTGATTTGATGAAAATAGTTTTTAAAAAAATTGTGCCAATAGAGGAAATTTGTACTGGTTGTTTTTTAGTATTAAGAGTATTAGTTTTGTTTAGTTACTTTTGGTAACGGTATCATGATTAGGGTTTTTTTTAAACCCTTATCTGTTAGAAATACATTCTAAACTTGAAATATAGGTTGAGGATTTGCTTCAAAATAAGCCAGTTTTGGGGGAGGCTGCTAGTGGAGAAGTGAGGGGGAACAAGGTGAAGGGAGATTGGCCATGAATTGTTAATAGTTGAAGATGGATGAATGGTATGGGGGTGTGGACTGCCTTGTACTCTCGACTCTGCTTTTGTATGTTTGTCATTTTCCTTTCAACGTAACACCACTTGTGGAGCTTTTTTTGCAGAAGGTAGATTTGGAAGGTAACACTAGTGGTTCTAGATTCAAAGCCTTCCACAGATCCTCACTCTTTGTTAGCTGGGTATAAAGGCTGCCTCTCCAGACTCATAACAAGTCTTTTTCTCCCTCCCAGGGGTGCCGCTTTATTTTGTTCAGAAGGCATAGAGTATTTGCTGAGTGTGACAAAGCTGAGAGGATCAAGTTGATGCAGGTGGATGCTGGGTCAGCTTTTTTTTTATACAAAGGGTATTAGCGAGCATAGGGGTTGAGTTGTCTCCAAATGGATAGGTTGTGTAAAATGTGTTAGCAATTTTTCTGAACTGCCCAAATCCTTTCTAAGTTATGCTCATCAAAAAACAGAGGTCAGGGTAGTGAACACTCCCGTACACACTTAGGTTTTGTGTACACTTTTGGAAGCACTGTATACATCCATACAAAGTCAACATTATGAAAACGAATCACAAGGTGAGTGGAGCTTTACTTATTACCCGAGAGAGATCTTATCTGTGTGTGTGGCCTGTTTCCTGTCCTCAGCTTGTTTGCTTCAGGTATCATGCAGTGTAAATATTTAGCAAAGAACTGGCTCCTGAAATTTCTGTGCATTCTTTTCCAAGAACCCTGCTTTCAAGAGGAGGGACGCGGGAAGTTATATCTATATATTCATCCAACTTGCTTATTTTTGCCCCCTCTGGATTTATCATATAATTACTACTCATTCTATCATGCCTGAAATGGAGGCATAGTCCCGAAAGATAAACCCACATTTCTTAGTAGATACCGTGGAACTGATTTTAATGCCTCCTTACTTTTTTTTTTTTTTTTTTTTTGCGGTATGCGGGCCTCTCACTGCTGTGGCCTCTCCCGTTGCGGAGCACAGGCTCCGGACGCGCAGGCTCAGCGGCCACGGCTCACGGGCCCAGCCGCTCCGAGGCCTGTGGGATCTTCCCGGACCGGGGCACGAACCCGCGTCCCCTGCATCGGCAGGCGGACTCTCAACCACTGCGTCACCAGGGAAGCCCCCTCCTTGCTTTTAAGAGAAAACAAGTCAAGTAAATTATATCAGTGATAGCTAAAAGTTGAAGTGTTAGATGAATCCCCTCAGCCTAGACCTTGCCCGTGTAGATTCACTAGAATAAAAGAAGTTGTAAAGACGCTTTAAGTCAGATTCAGTTGAGGAAATGCCAGAGCATGTCCCAGTTTCCTTGTAGTGCATGGGAAAATGAGAGAACCAACAAAATCCCCTTACTGTTGGAAAATATCATAGTGAATTCATGATGGTACTTAAGTGAAATTGTTTGGCTTGTGACAGTTTTCTTTGTGTGAATCAAAGAAATATGCAACTGTTAAGTGACTTTGTTTTCTACCTCAGTTCTCTGAGACAAGAACATGGAGAGAGAAAAGAAACTTGCCAGGCTCTTAAGTGAACAGGCAGTGACCTCACGTTTGCTCTCCTCTGTGAGAGGATGGTAGATTGGGGCGGGCTCTGGAGAGTTGATTGTTAATCGCCATTTTAAGGAATTACCACAAATGTGACACTATCTTCTCCCACATCATGTTGTGGAAGGGTATAAACACATTAGAAAAGCAAATTACATACTGCTTTGTTGGCCTAGAAATGAGAGGAAAGGGTGTTGGCAATCCAGTCAATAATCCTCTTTAATTTGTAAGCACTCTGCTCTCATCTACATCACTTCATCCCATCCTGTGAAATTCAGCAGCGGTGCTGGAGGATTATTTTAGTTTTTAGCAGATGAGAAATTTGAAAATCTAAAGAAGCGAAGGCTTGCCAGGTGGTTTCTTTGGAGATATGGGGGAAGGAAATTTAACATTCATTAAGAGTTCGAGTCATCTTCACACACATCTTTTTCATTCTCACAAAGCTCTCTAAATTGGGTATTTTCAACCCATTTTGTGGCTGAAATTGTAGCTAAGAGAGGTTCGTAGTTCACTTGAGGTCTGGCAGCTGGTAAAAATAGAGCCAGGATTCAAATTCAGATCCGTTGGACCTTAGAGTTTACGTTATTTCCAGCCTCTGTGCTGGTCCAAACTCTAGCAGACAGCAGAGCTACCATACCCAAGAGTTCTTTAGTTAGTTTAGGCAAGCTATCTTTTTGCCACACTCAGCTGCCCTGGTTACAAACTGGGGCCATGTGCCACATCCAGCCGACAAGGATGTTTTATCAGGCCAGCGCAGTTTGGGAAAATCAAAAACAAAGCTGAGCCAATGTTGACAATTGGGAGATTTCAAATATTCTGCCCCCAAGAATTCCTGAAGGCGGTACTGGAGCAGCCTTCTCTCTAGAGGAGGGTCGTGTACTCCATTTCCACCTGGTCTCCACCCCTCCCTATGTGGTCCCCATCCTTGAGCCCGGGGACCATCGCACTTGTACCGTTGTTTCTTACAGTAAGAGGTCTTCCTACGTGTGCATCTACCCAAAATGGAATAACCCAAGAGAGCTTGAGGGCTCTTGTCCCAAGAAAACGGGAAACAGCATATTCCTTTGAGAGAATGAAGCCTCTTGTGTTTACTCTGCAGTGATTCTATGACAGAAAATACAAGGTATGTCATCATTTTTCTCACACCCCGTCTGTGTTACTCATTTACATAGAACTTTAGAGCTTACTATCCCTGCAATACAATAAAAATGGAGTACATGTGTGGGCACGCTGCAGCAGAGAAAAGGAGGGCCTCCCAAACCCCAAACCACTGACTCTTTGTGAGTGGGAAGATGGGTCTTGTGCACCTGGGGGGTTCCCCAGGGTGTCCTGTAGGGGTGGGCCACCAAGAAGCCCTCCGTCTTTAAGCAGCCTGACTTTGGGATCCAGAGGGATCCTGAGATTGTGCCCTGGCTCTCTGCTCTGAGGGGCCCAGAAGGTACTCCCCTCCCCCTCCTCTGCCCACCCCTCTCCAGCTGGTGACACATCTGTCCTACACACCACTGAGGCATGGCCCCGTCGGAAAGCTCCGCAGGCAGGAGGAACTGAGGGGCCCTAGTCCAGCCTTTGAGAGGTTTCTGGGGTGCAAGTCCAAGAGTGGCCTGATTCCTCATCTTGAAACTTGTACTCAAGGGTCGTGGGACCGATGTTCCCGCCTCTGTCTGTATGTGGCGTTTCGTCGCAGGGGAGGCTGCTGTTTAGATCTTTGTTTCCTCTCCCTGAGTTCTGAGTGCTCGCGGCTGCCGTGTGGAGGTGTGGGCACGGTGAGGCAGCAGTGCTGAGGAGGAAGTACAGATGGAACCCGGCCGTGCGGTTTTGAGGAAACGCCAGGTGTTGTTTTGAGACCTTTGTCACTAGAGCTGTCAGTCTAGGTGTGTGCGTACCCCAGTGTGAGAAGAAACGTGGGCGGGGGGCGCTGCCGGCGGGCTGCCTTGTGTGGTTGGAAGAAGGACATTGGAGGCCGAGAGCTTTCCTAAGTGCCAGGCCGGCGGGTTGATCGGAGCCTTTCTGGGGCGCTCTGGGGTTCAGGTGTGTGGGCGTGTTCTCAGGTAGGTGATTACTACTTCCTGGTCAAACAGACGGCCTGCAAAGAGACTAGGTTGATGACCGGCCTCAGCAAACACAGGTGAAGCGTGGCGCCCCCGAGTGTGGACTCGCCAGGTGGCTGATGTCTTCCTGGTTCTCCCACCACCTCGCTGTGTGACCTTGACCTATTTTACTAACCACTCTGCCCTTCGGTTTTCTCCTGTGTAAAATGGAAGTACTGATCACACCTACCTCACAGGGCTGCGAGGGTGAAGCGGCGCGTGGAGGGCCCGGCGTGGAGTAGGGGTTCCCTGAGCCTTGGCTATCGCTGCCGCTGGAGCCCTGCCTTCCTTCGCTTTGGCCTTTATTCGGGGGGTTTCCCCCCGAGAATGTTAGAAGGCAGGCTGCAGGGTAGACACGCTTTCCAGCTCTGACCTCCCTGTTTTCAGAGGCCGCCTGGCCTGCCTCGTGGCCTGAGGAAATGTCCTCCGTGACAGATGTCAGCAGGGGGTTTGGCGGAGCAGCGGCTTTGGAACTGATGACCAGAATGGGGCCGGGAACTGGGGCTGTGGCCCTGTGGTCTGGGCATTAAAATGCGCTGTGCCTCTGGAAAGGAGATGGGTCCCCCCACCGGCCCCTGGTGGGGGAGCAGCGGACTGCGTAGATGGGGCAGATGCCTCTGCCTCGGCGGCGGTGGGGCTTGGGCCACCTGAGTCCTCTTCGGTGCCTCTTCTGTCAGCTGCGGACGTGCCCTCCTCACGGGAATGCTGGGAGCAGCTAACAAATACGAAGTCCTGACCCAGGCCCCGTGAAGTACTGTGTCCGACCTGCCCTTTAGTGGCGAAGTCAAAGACCAGGTACCCCAGGGGGTTTACTTTTAACTTGGAGAAATAATAGAGGTGCTGTTCACCTGTACTGGCAGAGCATTTTGTAGTTTTAAAAGGGCTTCCCTGGTGGCGCAGTGGTTGAGAGTCCGCCTGCCGATGCAGGGGACCTGGGTTCGCGCCCCGGTTCGGGAGGACCCCACATGCCGCGGAGCGGCTGGGCCCGTGAGCCATGGCCGCTGAGCCTGCGCGTCCGGAGCCTGTGCTTCGCAACGGGAGAGGCCACAACAGTGAGAGGCCTGCGTACCGCAAAAAAAAAAAAAAAAAAAAAAGGGCTATCAATTTGATCTTTGACCAGTGGTGCGGGCTTATTTGTTTGCATTTGTTTCTCTTGCCTATTGCTGTCTGTCAGGAGAGGTACACAGGTGAACTGAGGTTCAGGCCAGAGGTGAGCCCAGAAGTGGGAACAGACGAGTGGGCTGTGCGTTCTGCTTTATCGGAGAAGGTAACCTGTGTTCGTACTCCTTATGCCCTTAAGGAGTCATAGGCAGTGATGACGTCTGGGGAGGGGAAGGGGGAGATTGAGAGCTGAGGTGTTCTCGGGAAGCTGAAAGCATCCCTTGTGTCCAGGGAGGCTGAACGGAGGGGTAGCCCGTCCCCGCCAGAGTCCCCTGCCAGCAGCCGAGGCAGAGGTCGCCCGGTTGACAGCTCCTGCCCAGACCCATTCACGGAGGTGCCAGCGGGGCGCAGGGGGAGGTGGGGCACTGGGCTGCTGGGCTCCCTCCTCCTCCCGCCCGGCTCCGGGCCTTCATGGAACTGTTGCCTTTCTCCTCCTTTTTTTCTCCTCCGCCGCTCCCAGCCAGGTGTTCCAGTGAGATGCGGAACAGCCTCCATGGCCCTCCCCACCCCAGCTAACAGCCAACAGAGCTGCTCCCTTCTGACTGTTCTGCAGGGCTTTCCCTCCACAGCCCCTGCCATTTCCCATTGGTATCCTGGCCTCTGCTGCCTGCTAATCCTGTGTGTCCTGCAGACCAGCAGCAACGGGAGCTTGTTACAAGTGCAGAATCTCAGGCCCACCCCAGACACAGTGAATCAGAATCCAGCTTTTACCAAGATCCACATTGAAGCTTGAGAAGTATTGGTCTACAAGGCCATGACCTTAGCAATCACAGGTGGCCTGGCATTAATTACCTCTGATCTGTGTATATTCATTCATTTTTCGGGTTTACCCAATATGGGAATAATACTGTATGTACCACTGGTTTTCAGCCTCCCATCCCCTACCCTACCGTTAGACTGTCTGAGGATAACAGCTCACGCCTCTCGGTCACACGGATTCTCAGGGATCACTAGAACCTCTGGAAGGCCTGAGAAATTCCATTACAGTATCTCCCCCCGTGAGAAACCCTGACACATACAGCTTTTATCTCAATTCTGTCATCTTACATTGTACTGTCAGCATTTTCTCGTCCTTTAATCTTTCTGAAGAGCTTGTCTTTCATGGCTACAGATAGTAGTCCATCTTATGACTGTCATAAATCATTTGACTACTTCCTTATTGTGAGGCATTTAAACTGTTCTGATCCTTTTGGGGTGGGAGAGTGTTCTGTAGGCCATTATAAGTATGCTGAAGTGAGCTGCTCAGGCCGTAATTACTTCCTTCAACTCTGATTATTCCCTTATGATGAATTCCTGGAGTGGAGATGCTGGATCAAAAAGCATGAACATTCTAAACACTCTTTAAAATGCAGGAGGAGTACAGGAAGTACCCTGACAGATACCCTCCCGGGCACTGGGTAGTGTGGTCTGTAGACAGATTCTCTGGGGAGCAGCAATCACGCCTTGTTCATCATCACACACGTCAAGGCCCAGCTTAGAGCAGATTCTGAGGTGTGACTCCCAAGGGGGTTGGCGAGTGGGAGGGAAGTTACCCGAAGGGTGGGTAGCTGCCTGTGATGGTGGCATTTCTTCCTCCTGGCCTGAGTCCTGAGTCCACTGACCAGGCAGCAGCTTCCTTCAGGGTGTGTCTGCACGTTTTAGCTTGCCTTCCAGTGGCAGGCGCAGGCAGGACGGGGAGTTCGTGGAGGCCTGAAATGACAGCCTCACTTACTAGTCCTGAATCTGCTGTTGCCGACTGGCACCAAACTTGTTTTTGCTTCATAAGTCTGTGACTGTTAGGTTCGTAACACTTTTTCCTCCCAGGAGCAGACCAGGAAACTCATGTTAAATAAACTGTATTCTGAAAGGTACACTCAGATTCTGTCATGAAGAAGAAGTGAAATATCAACATTGTATTTGTGATTGAGTCATAGTTTGAACTTGGATGCCAGGAATATATTTTTCGTCCTCTATAGATATGTTTGGAGTAAATGAGTGAATGAATATGCACAGAATAAATGAGTTTGATTATGTTAAATAACATACATATATTAGATATATTTGTGTGTATCACATGACATAATTAAAACATTTTAAACTGAATATTAAATCATTAGCCATTCATTTATATTAACTATTTGACATGTTATGACTTCCAAATAGACACACACACCATACTTTCTGGAAATAAGTGTGATGATTGATTCAGAGGTTGTCTACAGCAAACAACAGACTCTTTTATGAATGGAATACAGTATACAATAGGAAAACAAAAGTGGCTTCTTTTGTCAACATGTTTTTGAGATTCATGCATGTTGTGTATTTCAGTAGTTTGTTCTTTTTTATTAATAGCTAATATTCCACTCTTTGATTATACCACCATTAATTTGTCCATTCTGCCTGGAAGACCATTTGGGTTGTTTTCAGTTTGGGGCTTTTATGAAGGAAACTGCTGTGAACATTCTTTTACAAGTCCTTTTTTAAAAACACAGTTTTCTTGAGGTGCAATTTACATGCCATAAAATCCACCCATTGTAAGTGTACGATTCTATGATTTTTATAGATTTGTACAGCCATCACCACAATCTAATTTTTGAACATTTCTGTCACCCCCAAAGTTCCCTCATGCCAGCTTAAGTCCCCACTCCTAAGCCCAGGCAGCCATTGACCTACTTCCTGTCTCTTGCCTTTTCTGGATATATCCTATAAATGGAATCCTAGAATATGTAGTTTTTTGTGTCTAGCTTCTTTCACTTAGCATAATGTTTTTGAAGTTCATCCATTTGCAGCATGTATCAGTAGCTTGTTCCTTTGTATTGATGAATAGTTCAGTTTTACAGATGTAACCACATTTCATTTATTTCTTCGCTAGTTGATGGACATTTGAATTGTTTCTGGTTTTTGGCTGTTATAAATAATGTTTCTGTGCACATTCATGTACAGGTGTGTGTGGGCCTATATTTTTATTTCTCTTGGGTAGATTCTTAGGAGTGTAATTACCAGATTATATAGTAAGTTTATGTTTAACTTTTTTTTTTTTTTTTTTTTGCGGTACGCGGGCCTCTCACTGTTGTGGCCTCTCCCGTTGTGGAGCACAGGCTCCGGATGCGCAGGCTCAGCGGCCATGGCTCACGGGCCCAGCCGCTCCGCGGCATATGGGATCCTCCCGGACCGGGGCACATACCCGTATCCCCTGCATCGGCAGGCGGACTCTCAACCACTGCGCCACCAGGGAGGCCCTATGTTTAACTTTTTAAGAAACTGGTAAACTGTTTTCCTAACGAGCTGTACAATGTTAGAGTCCCACTGACAATGTATGATGGTTTTGATTTCTCCACATTCTTGCCAACACTCAGTATTGTTAGTTTTTTTTATTATAGCCATCCTAATGGCTGTATGAGTGTATCTTATTACAATTTATGTGTTTTTTTGTTTGGTTTTTTTTTTTTTTGGCCACACCACTTTCGGGATTAGTTCCCTGACCGGGGATTGAACCTGTGACCCCTGCAGTGGAAGCTCGGAGTCCTAACCACTGGACCACCAGGGAATTCCCTTATTACAGTTTAAATTTACATTTCCCTAATGACTAATGATGATTAGCACCTTTCCATTTGCTTATTATTATTAGTCATTCGTATATCTGCTTTGCTGAAATATCTAGTTAAATCTTTTGCCCATTTTTTAAATTGGGTTGTCACCATCGTCATATGGAGTTTCAAAAAAATTTTAATATTCTTTAAAATATTCAAATAAAAATACTTGAAGTAAAATATTCAAATATTTTTTTAAATTCTAGAGGCAAGGGCTTTATCAGATATATGACATGCAAATATTTTCTATGAATCTTTGACTTATCTTTTTATTTTCTTAATGGCACCTTTTAAAGAAAAAAGTTTTAAATTTTGATGAAGTCTAAGATATCAATTTCTTTTCTTTTATGGTTTGCACTTCTAATTACATATCTAAGAAATATTTCCTAACTGTGTACAAGCCTTTTTTTTTTAATAGACTTTATCTTTTACAGCAATTTTAGATCACAACAAAATTGAGCAGAAGGTACGATTTCCCAAAGAGATTTCTCATATATTTCCTGTGTCCACGTATGCATAGCCTCCCCTATTATCAGCATCCCCAATCAGTGACACATTTGTTATAGTCATTGACCCTACATTGACGCATCATAATCACCCAAAGTCCATAGTTTACATTACAGTTCTCTCTTGGTGGTGTACATTCTGTGGGTTTGGACAAATGTATAGTAACATGTATTCACCATTACAGTAGCATACGGAATAATACTAAAAATCCTCTGTGCTCTGCCTGTTCATCCCTTCCTCCCCTCTAACCCTTGTCAACTACTCATCCTTTTACTGTCTCCATAGTTTTGCCTTTTCCAGAGTGTCATATAGTTGGATCATACAGTATATAGCTTTTTCAGATTGGCTTCTTTCACCTTGTAAATGCATTTTTTAAGGTTCCTCCATGTCTTTTCATGGCTTGATAGCTTTTTTTTTCTTTAATGCTAAGTAATCACAGTTTATCCAGTCACTTTCTGAAGGACATCTTGGTTGCTTCCAACTTTTGACAATTATCAATAAAGCTGTTATAAAGACTTGTGTATAGGTTTTTGTGTGGATATAAGTTTTAAACTCCTATGGGTAAATACCAAGGAGGGCGATTGCTGAATCATATGATAAGAATATGTTTAATTTTGTAAGAAACCGCCAATCTAACTGTCTTCCCAAGTGGCTGTACCATTTTGTATTTCCACTAGCAGTGAGAGTTCCTATTGCTCCACAAGCTCACTAGCATTTGGTGTTATCATACAGGTCTTTTTGTGGACATGTATTTTAATTTCTCCTGCATAAATACCTAGGAGTGGAAGTACTGGATCATAGGATAAATGTATGTTTAAATGCCAGACTTTTCCAAGGGGTTGTACCATTTTATACTCCTATGTCTTTCCCAATACTTGGTATTCATCTTTTTACTTGTAGCCATCCTGATGGATGTGAAATTGTAAGGCTATGTGCTTTTAATTAGCTTTTTCCTGATGACTAATGATGTTGAGCACCTTTTCACATGCTGTTGACCATTTGTTCATTTTCCTTTTGAACTGTCTTTCAAGTATATTGCCCATTTTGGTTTTGAGTTGTCTTTTTTTTTTTTTTTTTTTTGTGGTACACGGGCCTCTGACTGTTGTGGCCTCTCCCATGGCAGAGCACAGGCTCTGGATACGCAGGCTCAGCAGGCTCAGCGGCCATGGCTCACGGGTCCAGCTGCTCTGCGGCATGTGGGATTTTCCCAGACCCGGGCACAAACCCGTGTCCCCTGCATTGGCAGGCGGACTCTCAACCACTGCATCACCAGGGAAGCCCTGAGTTGTTTGTCTTTTTACTATTGATTTGTAGGCATTATAGATAGATAGGTAGGAAGGTAGTTAAGTAGGTAGGTAGGTAGGTAGGTAGGTAGATAGATAGATAGATGGTCTGATAGTCTGAGCACAAATCGTTTGTTAGATATATGTGTAGTGAATATTTTCCCCCAGTATATCTCTTGCTTTTTCATTTTCTTATAAGCAGAAGATTTTAATTTTAATGAGTCTACTTTATAATTTTTTCTTTTATGGTTAGTGCTTTTGTGTTTTGCTTAATAATTCTTTACCTACCCCCAAGGTTGCAAAGATTTTCTTCTTTGTTATCCTTCTAGATGCTTTAGTCTTAGCTTTTACATTTAGGCCTGTGACCAATCCTGAATTAATTTGTGAGTATGGTGTGAGATGGGATTGAGCTCCTTCTTTTTCATACAGTTATCCATTTAGTGCAGCACCATTTATTGAAAAGACTTTCCTTTCCTCCACTGAATTGCCTTGGTACTTTCTTGTAAATCAAGTGGACTGTTGGAACTCTCTACTCTGTTCTGTTTGTCTGTTCTTCAGCTAGTACCACACTATCTTCAGTTCGGTAGTTTATCAGTTTTGAAATCAGGTAGTGTAAGCCCTTCAACTTTGTTCTTTTTCAAAAATTTTCAACTATTCTGGCCCTTTGCATTTTCTTTCTTTTTTTAAAATTAATTTTTATTGGAGTATAGTTGCTTTACAATGTTGTGTTACTTTCTGCTGTACAGCAAAGTGAATCTTTTGCATTTTTCATGTACACTTTAGAATCAACTTATCAGTTTCTACCAAAAAGCCTGGTTGGATTTTGATCGGGACAACAGTGAATCTACCAATCTAGAGAGCATTGTCATCTTAACAATATTAATCTTCCATAGACATGGTATATCTTGCCATTTATTTAGATCTTTAGTTTCTCTCAGCAGTGTTGTTGTTGTCTTCTCAGCAGTGTTTTATAGCTTTTAGCATTGATGATTTGTACATTTAAAAAAAATTATTTATTTACTTATTTTGGCTGCTCCAGGTCTTAGTTGTGGTGTGCGGACTCTTAGTTGCAGCATGCGGACTCTTAGTTGCGACATGCAGGCTTCTTAGTTGCAGCATGGATGTGGGATCTAGTTCCCTGACCAGAGATTGAACCTGGGCCCCCTGCATTGGAAGTGCGGAGTCTTACCCACTGGACCACCAGGGAAGTCCCTGATGATTTGTACACATTTTAAAAGATTTATTCTTATGTATTTTACATTTTAAAGTCTACTGTAAATGGCAATTTTTACATTTTCAAATTTTGTTTTATATATATGCTATATATATATATATACACACACATACATATATATATGCAATTTAAAAAATTGATCTGCAACCTTACTAAAGTAACTTAGTAACTCCAGTAAGTTTTGGATAGATGCCTTAGCATTTTCTGTATGTATAAACATCATCTGCAAAGAGTTTTACTTTATTCTTTCTAATCTCTGCCTTTTTTTTTTCCTTGCCTTGTTCCTTTAAGGGAAAAGTGGTCAGTTTTTCACAGTTAAGTATGATGATAGCTGTAGATTTTTTTATAGATGTCCTTTATCAGGTTGAGGAAATTTCCCTCGATTCCTACTTTGCTGAGAGATTTTTATCATGAATGGATGTTGAATTTTGTCAAAAGTCTTTTTCTGCATTTCTCAAGATGATCATCTGGTTTGTTTTCCTTTATTCTGTTCATGTGAATGTGTCTCTTTTTCATCTTTTGGCACTTTTTCATCATGTCAAATTAGGGAAAAAAAAAAATTAGGGAAAAGACCACCGTTACTACTTCTAACACTCGAACATCTTGGCATGATTCATTGAATGTAGGTTCAGGAGCATGATTTAGACAGTTTGAATCTGATAATCTCCATAAAATACTTTATAAACTAAAAAGCACCATATATATTTAGGTAGAATTATTTGACTTAAGGGGCCTACCTGTCCCCCAAAACTTCTCTTAATCTCTGAAACTTCTGCTGTTCATCTCATGCCTAAAAAAATCAGTATGAAAATAACAGAATGAGATTTTGACCTTAAAAGGTCTTACTTCCTATTTTCTGAGCTTGGGAGACCTAACTTATGGATATGACAAAGTCCTTCCATTTAAGTGTCCAGTAATATTTCTCAAAAAAAATTCTCAAAAAAATCTGTATATTTGTAACCTATGTCCCAATTGTTCATTGACCTGAAAATCCTGGGGGACTAAGAAGTCTGTGGTCCTTGGTCTAAACACTGGAGAAATCAATGACTTAAAAGGAATTTCAGATGATTTGGGGTGCAGCTATCACCCTCCCAGACTTCAGACTATACTACAAAGTTACAGTAATCAAAACAGCATGGTACTGGCACAAAAACAGACACATAGATTAATGGAACAGAATAGAAAGCCCAGAAATAAACCCACACACCTATGGTCAATTAATCTATGACAAAGTAGGCAAGAATATACAATGGAGAAAAGACAGTCTCTTCAATAAGTGGTGCTGGGAAAACTGGACAGCTACATGTAAAACAATGAGATTAGAATATTTCCTCTCACCATATACAAAAATAAACTTAAAATGGATTAAAGACCTAAATGTAAGACCTGAAACCGTAAAACTCCTAAAAGAGAACGTTGGCAGAACATTCTTTGATATAAACTGTAGAAATACTTTTTTTGGATCTGTCTCCTAAGGCAAAGGAATAAAAGCAGAAACAAACAAATGGGACCTAATTAAACCTAAAAGCTTTTGCACAGCAAAGGAAACCATCCACAAAACAAAAAGACAACTTACTGAATGGGAGAAAGTATTTGCAAATGATATGGCTGACAAGGGGTTAATATCCAAAATAAAGAGCTCATACAACTCAATATCCAAAACCAAACAATCAAACCCAATCAAAAATGGGCAGAACACTTGAATAGAAATTTTTCCAAAGGAGACATACAGATGGCTCAACATCACTAATTTTTACAGAAATGCAAATCAAAACCACAGTGAGATATCACCTCACACCTGGCAGAATGGCTATCATCAAAAAGAACACAAATAACAAATGTTGGCAAGGGTGTGGAGAAAAGGGAACCCTTGTACACTTTTGGTGGGAATGTAAGTTGGTGCCACCACTATGGGTAAAAGTATGGAGGTTCCTCAAAAAACTAAAAGTAGAACTACTATGATCCAGCAGTTCCACTCCTGGGTTTATATCTGAAAAAAACAAAAAGGTGAATTCAAAAAGATACATGCAACCCAGTGTTCATAGCAGCACTATTTACAATAGCCAAGATATGGAAGCAACCCAAGTATCCATCGGCAGATGAATGGATAAAGAAGATATGGTATATGTATACAATGGAATATTACTCAGCCATAAAAAAGAATGAAATTCTGCCATTTGCAGCAATGTGGATGGACCTAGTGAAATAAGGTGCTTAGTGAAATAAGTCAGAGAAAGACAAATACTATATGATATGATGTATATGTGGAATCTAAAAAATAAAACAAACAAATGTATACACCAAAACAGAAACATATTCACAGATTAAAAAAAACAAACTAGTGGTTACCAGTAGGGAGAGGGAAGGAGGGAGGGGCAAGATAGGGGTATGGTATTAAGAGACACAAACTACTATGTATAAAATAGATAAGCAACAAGGATATATTGATAGCACTGGGAATTACAGTCATTGTCTTGTAATAACTTTTAATGGAGAATAATCTGTAAAAATACTGAATCACTGTGCCATACACCTGAAAGCAATATAATATTGTAAATCAACTACACTTTAATAAAAATAATGAAATTAATCAATATAAGGAGATGTGTATGTTATATTTTCTGAGTCCTGAGAGAATGGAAAAAACAGGTGTTTATGGTAGTAGTGTAAGCTGGTATAGGTCTGGAATGCTGTTGTTGATGACTTATAGGACAGCTTGACCCTGGTTGATTGGGGAGGCTATCCCAGGTTGTGTGAAGTTGAAAAAAGGATCTCCCTTAGGTGATTGGCCTGGTTCACTTTCTCAGCAATGACCAACAGAGCCATAGTTTTAGAAACTATGGACAACTGAACTTCAGCAGCATCGTCATCTCTCTGATTGTTGAGTCATCCCAGGAGCCATGTTCAGTAGCTTGGGACTGCCAGTGAGGTCTCATTGAGCAGGGGTTTCTGATTGGTACTTTCCAGATCACTGTATGCTTAAACCCCTTCCTTTGCTTGAGAGCAGGACTAAAGTTGATGATAATCATTGAGAACTAGGAAGCAGTCTCTAGTTCAAATGTCCTTTGAGGACTAAACCTCTATAAACATGTTTACTAAGCAGTTGTCCCATATGTATTGGGACATTTCTGGTGGTGGTGCAAACACTAGCTCCCAAACTAACATGTCCTCCTTTTGAACAATTCCCAATCTGGTAACCCTTTTACTATTACTCTTATGAATCCCTTTCCCCTATGTATTGACTTCTTTAGGTATGTTCCTATTTATTGCTATCTTTCTTAAAATTTGGTGGCAAAAGCAATTAATACAAGGTATGGAACTCCTTTCTCCTTAATTCTGAACACTGTACTTGTATTAGTCTGTGTGTTCCCACCAAAATGTTGAAGAGATGAATATATATGTGTGGAATTTGCAATAAATAAGATACAGTCACATTGTGAGGGAGGGATATGTGAAAATATACATCACCAGAATATTAATTTATAAGCGAACCTAGGGCATTGGGTAAAAATTAATGATAGCTGTATGGAAAACCAAATCTCATCAATGTAACCTAATTTTTTCAAGAACATTTTAAGGATCTGGAGGAAACAGGGCACATATGTCTTGACTTTCTCATGCTGTTGATTTAATTATGAATAACATAATCAGCAACAACCCAGGGAGACATAGTTTAGCTTATATGATACCACAGTCAGATGGTGGGAAGGCCAGAGACATCAAGGATATGGTGCTGGTGCAGGATAGCGCTTACCAGTTAACCCTTCAGAGGTCAATCTGGGACCCAGTCCCATTAAATAAACTTTATGACTACTGATGTATTGTGTATATATTTGTTTGTGTGCCAGAAATACTGGAAACAGAAGTCAAAATAACCTGGATAAATTAGGTACTTAACAAACTGGACAATGTCAAATGAAGGCTAATTTTGTAAGCAGGAAGTTCAGATTGGAGAATGATTGGCTTTGTGCCTAGTCTGGCAGAACAAGCCCCTGGGCCATGGTGAATCACGAGGTAGTTGAGCCATCAATGACTATAATATGAGTATGTGCAGAGTACCGCATCTCATAAGTCAGTGCTCTGGCTAAGGATACTTTTGGGAGGCTGAGAAGCAGGCAAAAGATACAGTGAAGGCTTACAGTGGATAAAAATTTTGAAATAGAAGCAGGGACATAAATGCAGCAAGATGGGAGGGATATGAAAAAGAAGCAATTAGAAGTATTTTGTATTAAGTAGGATAGGCTAAAATGCTGTAAAAATAGGTAAAAAATACAGTGGCTCAAATTTAGTACAAGTTTATTGCTTTCATATAACAGTCCTGGGTGGATATTTCAGGTCATTGGGGGTCCCTCTATACTCAGGGACCCGGCTGATGGTAGCCCGGCTGCCTTCACCATGTGTCCTGCAGAGTTGCTCTGGTTGCCCGTAGGAAGGCAGAATGAGCTTTGCCCAGAAAGGGCTACTATCATGTCTGCTCACACCCCATTGGCTAGAAGTCAGTCATGTGACCATACCTCACTGCAAGGGAGACTGGGAAATATAGGTCCCCTGTGGGCTTCAGGAAGAGAAGAGAGCACAGATTTTGAAAACCACTAACTGTTTCTGCCATACCTCTAAGAAACAGCAGTTGACAACAGATTCCTCATTAACAATAACATTTAGAATACAAAAGAGTACATACCTTCAACTTAGAATTTAATACTAGTTAAACCATCATTCAAGAATGGTCAGCAGGGCTTCCCTGGTGGGGTAGGGGTTGAGAGTCTGCCTGCCGATGCAGGGGACACGGGTTCGTGCCCCGGTCCGGGAAGATCCCACATGCCGCGGAGTGGCTGGGCACGTGAGCCTGTGCTCCGCAACAGAAGAGGCCACAACAGTGAGAGGCCCGCGAACCACAAAAAAAAAAAAAGAATGGTCAGCAGTCCCTATGGAGGAGAATTTGGCAATATCTGACAAAAGTATATAAGTAAGTGTTTACCCTTTGACCTAGCAGTCCCGTTTATAGTAATTATTCCAGAGGATACACCTCCACAAATCATTTTTCCAGAAAGTGCTTAGTACCTACAAACCAGAAACAAGTGATAAGGGTTGGGTGGATATGGGTGGAGGGATAAGAATGGAAATGGGGCTTTTCTGAGTATCTGTTTTTTTCGGGTTTTTTTTTTTGCAGTACGCGGGCCTCTCACTGTTGTGGCCTCTCCCGTTGCGGAGCACAGGCTCCGGACGCGCAGGCTCAGCGGCCATGGCTCACGGGCCCAGCTGCTCTGTGGCATGTGGGATCTTCCTGGACCGGGGCACGAACCCATGTCCCCTGCATTGGCAGGCGGACTCTCAAACCACTGCACCACCAGGGAAGCCCTCAGTGGCTTCTCTTATTGTGGAGCACGGGCTCTAGGCGCGTGGGCTTCAGTAGTTGTGGCGCATGGGCTCAGTAGTTGTGGCTCCCAGGCTTCGTTGCTCCGCGGTGTGTGGGATCTTCCCGGACCAGGACTTGAACCTGTGTCCCCTGCATTGGCAGGAGGATTCTTAACCACTGCGCCACCAGGGAAGCCCCCTTTCTTGCATTTCTAAAAAATAGTTTTATCACCCAAGTGTGTGTCCCTGGAGACTTTAGTTTAGTCTTACCCTTTCTCTAAAAAGTATTTGAGATGTCTTTCAAGTCTCTCTTTTAATCTATGGATTGCTTCTCCATTCCTTCTGTTGAAGAACTGGACCACTTGACCTTTAGAGTTTTCCACTGTGACTTTTGCTGATTGCACACTCATGGTGCAGCTCAGTATGTCCCTCTGTATTTATTTCCTTGTTTAAAAACAGCTTTATTGAAGTATAACTGACATACAATAAACTGCACATATTTAATGTGTACAATTTGATACCTTTTGCTATATGTCTACACCAATGAAAACACCACCAGCATCAGGAGAGTAAACACGTTTATCACCCCCAAAGTTCCCTGTGCCCCTTTGTAATTTCTCCCTCTTACCCCTCCCTATCTTCTCAGCAATTGATTATTTGCTTTCTGTCATTCTGAGTTCGTATCTTCTAAGATTTTATATAAATGGAAGCATGCAGCATGCATTCTGGTTTTTGCCTGGCCTCTCTCACTCAGCATAGTTATTTTGAGACTCATCTGTGTTGTTGCATGTATTGATAGTTCCTCCTTTTTATTGCTGAGTAGTGTTCCGTTGCATGGATATACCACTCTTTTGTTTATCCATTGACTCGTTGATAGAAATCTGGATTGTTTCCAGTTTTGTGTCCTCTGCCTTTCTTGCAAATTGGCAGCTGGATCCAGAGATTTGATCAGACTCAGGTTCAGCCTATAGGAGGCACAAAATATCTGGTTACTCTCCTGTTGTGAAGATCAGAGCCATAGGTGCTTAATGCCTACATCTGTTAATTCATGGGTGGAATTCCAGGTCTACAACTTATTTTTCATTTATAAGTTGGAACGCTCTTTAAAAAGATGCTTCCCCTCATCTACTACTTGGTTACCAAGTGGTACATCTCATATATGGCAGGGTAAATGCTTTATTTTTTCCTTTAATTTATTGGTTTTCAAGATATCCATTCCATCCCTTAATTCTTTGTATAAAACTTCCTGTTGTTTTCTCTTGGGAAACTGGTTATCTCTTCTCTTTGTTATCACTGTTTTGAAATTTCTGGTGTATCTGTTTTCTTCCATCAAGGTGGAAGGTTTTCAATATTGAGAAACCTTCAGTTCTAGAAAATGTTCATCCTCTTCTTCCTTGATGTGTTCCCCTCCAGTTTATTCTCTTTCTGTGACTCCTATTATTCAGATATTGCACCTGCTAAATTTGTTCTCTATTTTATTATCCTGTATCTTCTTGTTCTACATTTTCTGGGAAATTTCCTGAACTTTATTTTCTAACTCTTCAGTTCAGCTTATCATTTCTGCCGTCAGACTTTTATTTTCCAAGGGTGATTTCTGTGATTGTTGTTTTAAATAGCCTCCTCCTCTTGTTTCATGGATGCAATACTTTCTCCCTGAAAACAATGAGTTTCTGAATAATGTTTTCCTCTAGCACTGTGTCTCTTTCCTCAAAGTTCTTTTTTCTGCTTTTGGGTTTGACTTTTCATTGTAGAGATTTTCTTCGAATGTCTGGGGCTCTGTGGATGTCTAGTCATGCATATGAGTAGGGCATCTGGGATGTTTCCTTAGAGAAGACTCAATTTCACTGTCTTTAGATATTTCTTCTTGGGCTGATCCCTCGAGAAGGATTTTTGGATCTTTATCTTTTGTGATAATGGTATTCCTGAAATCCAGGTGGGGATATAAGGCTGGAGAGCTGAGAAGCTGAGAAGCTTTTAATATGTGTAGTTTTACTCAGCCTCCATTTTCAGTATGGTACCCCTTCATCCTCAAATCTTGGCCACACTCTAGAGACTCTCTCTTTTACCCTTGCCAGAGGAGAAGACCTCCATTCTTATTCCATAGCTGGGGAGAGAGAGTTACGTGTTGCACTGAGTCGTGGAAGGGATCTGGGATCTGTTTATTTCATTTGCAGCTAATCCTCTTGTTTTTAGCCCCATCTTTGCATCCCTTTTCAAAGTTACCTGGGCCAACAATTCCTGAGCCTTTTGAGGGCCCTGACGTGTAAATTAGATTGCCACTGTGTTTTCTCCATTGCTGGCATTCTTCAGTCTATTATCAGTATATGTGATTCATCTGAAGATTTTATTGAAAATGCAGATTGATTCATTAGGTCCAAGTTGGAGCCTGAGATTCTGTATTTATAACAAGCTCCTAGGTGATGCTTATGTTCCTGCTTCTGTTTTGTTGGAAAGAAAAGAAGCAGTTTCATTGGAAGTTGTATCATAATTTATGTAGCCAATTTCCTATTGCTGGATATTTAAAGTAATTCCAGGTTTTTACTTTTAAATGCAATATTATGAGATGAACAACCTTAAAAATAAATTAATAGGGCTTCCATGGTGGCGCAGTGGTTAAGAATCCGCCTGCCAATGCAGGGGACACGGGTTTAAGCCCTGGTCCGGGAAGATCTCACATGCTGCGGAGCAACTAAGCCCGTGCGCCACAACTACTAAGCCTGCGCTCTAGAGCCCATGAGCCACAACTGCTGAGCCCATGTGCCACAACTACTGAAGCCCATACGCCTAGACCCCGTGCTCTGCAACAAGAGAAGCCACCCCAGTGAGAAGCCCACAATGAAGAGTGGCCCCCGCTCACCACAACTAGAGAAAGCCTGTGCGCAGCAACAAAGACCCAACGTAGCCAAAAATAAATAAATAAATAATATATAAAACTTAATTAATAAAACATCCATTTCCACGTTCTGTTTGAACTTTGAAAGATGTATAGAAACTTGTTGAACCACCACCCCAATCCAAATAAAGAACTTTTTTTTTTTTTTTTTAAGAACATTTTCATCTACAAACAGTTCCCTGGTGCTTCTGCCCCATCCTGGCCCTAGGTTTCCACCGATGGTCTGTCTGGCCCTACAGATTAGTTCTGCTGTTCTAGAATTCCACATAATTGGCATCATACAGTCTGTGCATTTTTGTGTCAGGATGCTTTCGTTCAGTGTGTTTTTTCAATTTATCCCTGTGTAGCGTGTATTCCTTTTTATTGCTGAAAAGTATTCCACCATATGGATATATTACAGTTTATTTCTCCATTCTCCTGTTGGTGGATATATGGGGTTAGTAGCCATGGTAAATCAAGCTGCCACACATTTGTGTACAAGTCTTTTTGTGGATATATGCCTTCACTTTTCTTGGGTAAATACCTAGGAGTAGGATTACTGGATAAAATGGTAATTGAATGTTAACATTGTCTCAAAACAGTTTAAGCAATGTCAGGTTGTTCTCCTTCCTTGTCAACACATGTATTGTCAGTCTTTTAGATTTTAGCTCTTCTAGTGGGTGTTGCAGCAGTATCTCATTGTGGTTTTCATTTCCCCAACGTGTCTCTTCAAATTTTCTGCCCATTTTTCTAATGGGCTAAGTCTTAGAGTTGTAAGAGTCCATTCATGTTCTGAGACCTAGTCATTGGTAAGATATTTATTGTGAATCTCTTCTCCCAGTCTGTAGCTTGCCTTTTCATTTTTTTAACTATGCTTTCAAAGAGAAGTAAGTATTTGCTGTTTAACAAAGTCCAGTTTATCAACTTGTGTATGTGCACGAGCACATGTGCACATCCTGAGAAAGCTATGCCCACTATAGTGGGTGCCTAGTGTCCCCCCAAAATTCTTGTCTATCTGGAATGTGACTTATTTGGAAATAAGTTTTTGCAGATGTAATGAAGGTAATAACAGAATAGGGTGGGCCCTAAATCCAGTGATTTAGGTTCTTACAAAAAGAGGAGAGGACACACACAGACACACACAAGGGAGAAGTCTATGTAAAGATGGAGGCAGAGATAGGTGTTATGCTGTCACAAGCCAAGGAATGCCAGGAGCCTCCAGAAGCTGGAAAAAGCAAGGAAGGATGCTCCTCTAGAGCCTTCAAAGGGAGCATGGCTCTGTTGAGACCTTGATTTCAGATTTCTGGCCTCCAGAACTGTGAGAAAATTAATTTTTTTGTTTTGACTACCCAGTGGTAATTTGTTACGGCAGCCCTAGGGAACTAATATACCTACCTAGGACCACAACGATTTCCTCCTGTTTTCTTCTAAAAATTTCAGTTTCACTTTTACATTTAGCCTTCTGATCCATTTTGAGTTTACTTTGTGTATGGTGTGAGGTAAGGGTTAAGGTTAATTTTTCCCATATGGATATATGGTTTCCAGCACCATTTTTAGAAAAGACTATCCTTTCCTCCATTAATTACCTTGTACTTTTGTTGAGAATCAATTGACCATAAGTATGTGGGTCTACTTCTGGATTCTCTTCTGTTCGATTGATTTATAGGACTATCCTTATGCTAATACCCCCTCTTTATTTCTATACCTTTATAGCAAGTCTTTTTTTTTTTTAATAAGTTTATTTATTTATTTTTGGCTGCATTGGGTCTTACGTTGCTGTGCGCTGGCTTTCTGTAGTTGCGGCGAGCGGGGGCTACTCTTCGTTGTTGTGCAAAGACTTTTCATTGCAATGGCTTCTCTTGTTGTGGAGCACAGGCTCTAGGCATGCAGGCTTCAGTAGTTGTGGCACACGGGCTTCAGTAGTTGTGGCTCACGGGCTCAAGAGCACAGGCTCAGTAGTTGTGGCACACGGGCTTAGTTACTCCGTGGCATGTGGGATCTTCCCGGACCAGGGCTCAAACCCGTGTCCCCTGAATCGGCAGGCGGACTCTCAACCACTGCGCTACCAGGGAAGCCCTATAGCAAGTCTTAAAATCAGGTAGTGTGGGCTTCCCTGGTGGCGCAGTGGTTGGGAGTCCGCCTGCCGATGCGGGGGACACGGGTTCGTGCCCTGGTCCGGGAGGATCCCGCATGCCACAGAGCGGCTGGGTCCGTGGGCCGTGGCCGCTGGGCGTGCGCGTCCGGAGCCTGTGCTCTGCAACGGGAGAGGCCCATGTACCACAAAAAAAAAAAAAAAAAAATCCTTTACACTTACAAATAAATAAATAAAATATTTAATAAAACAGAAATTAAAGAAGATCTAAATCCATGGAGACATATATGATGGATTGTTAAGACTCAGCCAGTTTTTTTTGTTGAAATTGGCAAGCTGATTGTACAATTTATATGGAAATGTAAAGGACCCAGCAGAGCCAAAATAATTTTTAAGAACAACAAAGTTGGTGAACGTACACTATCTGTTCTTTTTTTTTTTTTTTTTTTTGCGGTACTTATTTAGGTCAATACATTTTTAAGGAATTTCACATGTTCTGATTCCTTCCACTGCCAGTCACTTAGTTCCTCCAAGGTTTGAGTAATAATCTTCAAGATAAGATAGCCTTTTCAAAAAGAACTTTTGCTCAGTCCACAGTTGTCATGTCAGTCAGTCCACAATTCTTCTAGGTCACCTTCTTTGATCTCCCATAGAATATGGCCACACTTTAAAAATTCCCCACCTGTAATCTTTGGGATCCAATTTCTTCAAGCAATTTACTTTAGGACCATGTTTCAGGTCAGAGGAGACGGCTCTGACTGGTTCTGAATTTTAGACACCCTCTAAACATGCATTAGGTTGAAATCAGATTACTCCTAAGCTATCACACCCTAGAACAGTACATATCATTGGGCTATGCCAGTACCTTTTTTTTTTTTTAACATCTTTATTGGAGTATAATTGCTTTACAATTAGTAAAGCAATTAGTTTCTGCTAATTAGTTTCTGTGTTAGTTTCTGCTGTATAACAAAGTGAATCAGCTGTACATATACATATATCCCCATTTCTCTTGCCTCTCCCTCCCACCCTCCCTATCCCACCCCTCTAGGTGGGCACAAAGCACCAAGCGGATCTCCCTGTGCCATGCGGCTGCTTCCCACTAGCTATTTTACACTTAGTAGTGTATATATGTCCATGCCACTCTCACTTTGTCCCAGCCTACCCTTCCGCCTCTCCGTGTCCTCAAGTCCATTCTCTATGTCTGTGTCTTTATTCCTGTCCTGCCCCCAGTTCTTCAGAAACTTTTCTTTTTTTTAGATTCCATATATATGTGTTAGCATATGGTATTTGTTTTTCACTTTCTGACTTACTTCACTCTGTATGACAGACTCTGGGTCCATCCACCTCACTACAAATAACTCAATTTTGTTTCTTTTTATGGCTGAGTAATATTCCACTGTATATATGTGCCACATCTTCCTTACCCATTCATCTGTTGATGGACACTTAGGTTGCTTCCATGTCCTGGCTATTGTAAATAGTGCTGCAATGAACATTGTGGTGGATGTCTCTTTCTGAATTATGGTTTTCTCAGGGTATATGCCTGGTAATGGGATTGCTGGGTCGTATGGTAGTTCTATTTTTAGTTTCTTAAGGAACCTCCATACTGTTCTCCATAGTGGCTGTATCAATTTACATTCCCACCAACAGTGTAGGAGGGTTCCCTTTTCTCCACACCGTCTCCAGCATTTATTGTTTCTAGATTTTTTGATGATGGCCATTGTGACCAGTGTGAGGTGATACCTCACTGTAGTTTTGATTTGCGTTTCTCTAATGATTAGTGATGTTGAGCATCCTTTCATGTGTTTATTAGCAATCTGTATATCTTCTTTGGAGAAATGTCTATTTAGGTCTTCTGCCCATTTTTGGATTGGGTTGTTTGTTTTTTTGATATTGAGCTGCATGAGCTGCTTGTATATTTTGGAGATTAATCCTTTGTCAGTTGCTTCGTTTGCAAATATTTTGTCCCATTCTGAGGGTTGTCTTTTCATCTTGTTTATGGTTTCCTTTGCTGTGCAAAACCTTTTAAGTTTCATTAGGTCACTTTGTTTATTTTTGCTTTTATTTCCATTTCTCTAGGAGGTGGGTCAAAAAGGATCTTGCTGTGATTTATGTCATAGTGTTCTGCCTGTGTATTCCTCTAAGAGTTTGATAGTGCCTGGCCTTACATTTAGGTCTTTAATCCATTTTGAGTTTACTTTTGTGTATGGTGTTAGGGAGTTTTCCAATTTCATTCTTTTACATGTAGTTGTCCAGTTTTCCCAGCACCACTTATTGAAGAGGCTATCTTTTTTCCATTGTATATTCTTGCCTCCTTTATCAAAGATAAGGTGACCATAGGTGCGTGGGTTTATCTCTGGGCTTTCTATCCTGTTCCATTGATCTATATTTCTGTTTTTGTGCCAGTACCATACTGTCTTGATTACTGTAGCTTTGTAATATAGTCTGAAGTCAGGGAGCCTGATTCCTCCAGGTTTGTTTTTCTTTCTTAAGATTGCTTTGGCTATTCAGGGTCTTTTGTGTTACCATACAAATTTTGAAATTTTTTGTTCTAGTTCTGTGAAAAATGCCATTGGTAGTTTGATAGGGATTGCACTGAATCTGTAGATTGCTTTGGGTAGTAGAGTCGTTTTCACAATGTTGATTCTTCCAATCCAAGAACATGGTATACCTATCTGTTTGTATCATCTTTAATTTCTTTCATCAGTGTCTTATAGTTTTCTGCATACAGGTCTTTTGTCTCCTTAGGTAGGTTTATTCCTAGGTATTTTATTCTTTTTGTTGCAATGGTAAATGGGAGTGTTTCCTTTATGCCAGTACCTTTTTAAAGTCCGGACACTGTGTTATCAAGATACAAGCCTTAAAAAAGAAGCCATCTTTGTTTCATGTCAACATTAAAATTAGAGTATTAAATCAGTATAGCTGATAATTTCCCTCATATCTTATGCTTTTAAATTATCAATTTTACAGTCCTGGAAGCAACCTTTATGTGTATAAATACCCCCATCACTTGAACCTGTTTTAGGTATCATGTTCCTTCTTCTGTATCAAAACTCATACTGAAGAATGAGTTCTGGGTTGCAGAGGAGGATTTATTTTTGCATCTGTCTGTAAGTCTTTGTCCACGAATTACAGAAAAGCAAACACAAGTGCCATTTCTGCAATGTTTAAAATATTCCGAATACTGTACTTGCCTGTGCTTTGTCAAATTTATCCCTAAATGTTCCATAGTTTTGATGCTATGGCAAATGTTATTTCATTTTCCAATTATTTATCACTGGTATATGGAAATACAATTTTAAAAAAATTAACCTGCAACCTTGCTAAATTCACTTGTTACCTTTTGTAGCTCTTGTTGCAGACTTTCTAAGTACGTGATCATGTCACCCATGATTAAAGACAGCTTTACTTCTTTCTTTACAGTCTACATGCCTTTTATTTCTTTTTAATGACTTACTGCACTGGCTAGGACCTCTAATAAAATGTTGAGGAGGGTTGGAGGGTGGACATCCTTGCATCGTTCCTGATTTTAGGAGGAAAAAGCCCACTCTTTCAGCATTTGAGCTTAAATGTGGGTTTTTCATAGATGCTTTTTATCTGGTTGGGAAGTTCCCTTCTATTATTTGTTTTCATGAGAGTTTTTATCATGTTGGATTTTGTTAAATTCTTTTTCTACATCTGTTCAGATGATCATATAGTTTTTCTCCTTTATTCTGTTAACACGATGAAGTACATTGATTTTCTAATGTTAAACCAAGATTGCATAAACTGTGATGTATTAGGTTATATTATTATTTTCATATATTAATGAATTTAATTTTTTCATTAAGGATTTTTGCCTCTATATTCTTTTTTTTTTTTTTGGCTGCGTTCGGTCTTTGTTGCTGCACACGGGCTTTCTCTAGTTGTGGTGAGCGGGAGCTACTCTCTGTTGCAGTGTGCGGGCTTCTCATTGCGGTGGCTTCTCTTCTTGCAGAACACGGGCTCCAGGCGCGCGGGCCTCAGTAGTTGTGGTCTGCGGGCTCCAGAGCGCAGGCTCAGCAGTTTTAGCACACGGGCTTCTTTGCTCCTTGGCATGTGGGATCTTCCTGGACCAGGGCCCGAACCCGTGTCCCCTGCATTGGCAGGCAGATTCTTAATCACTGAGCCACCAGGGAAGTTCCTGACTCTATATTCTTGAGGGATGATGCTTTGTAATTTAGTTTTCTTGAAATGTCTTTGGTTTTGTTACAAGGGTAATTCTGGTCTTGTAAAATGAGTTGGAATGTGTTTCTCTCTTCTGTTCTCTTTAATCTTGGTATTTCTTCCTTAAATGTTTGGCAGAATACATCAGTGAAGACATCTGAGCCTAGAATTTTCTTTGTGGGAAGGTTTTTAAGTACAAAATCAATTTCTTTAATAGGGACTTTTAGGGATCTTTTTGTTTGAGTTTTGGTAGTCCATGTCTTTCCAGAAATTTGTGTGTCATCACAGTTGTCTCATTTATTGGAATAAAATTCTTCTTTTTAAAAAATATTTATTTATTTTTGGCTGCATCGGGTCTTTGTTGTTGCGGGCGGGCTTTCTCTAGTTGGAGCGAGTGGGGGCTACTCTTCATTGTGGTGCACAGGCTTCTCATTGCAGTGACTTCTCTTTTTGCAGAGCACGGGCTGTAACAGCTGCACGGGCTTCAGTAGTTGTGGCACGGGGGCTCCGTAGTTGTGGCTCGCGGGCTCTAGAGCACAGGCTCAGTATTTGTGGCGCACGGGCTTAGTTGCTCCACGGCATGTGGGATCTTCCCGGACCAGGGCTCGAACCCATGTCCCCTGCATTGGCAGGCGGATTCTTAACCACTGCACCACCAGGGAAGTCCCAGAATAAAATTATTCTTAATAATCCCCTGTTATCTTTGTAATGTTTATAGGATCTGTGCTGAGGTCCTCTCTCTCCTAATTTTGCTAAGTTCTTTCTCAGTTTGGTTGGAGGTTTACAATTTTATTGGTTTTTAGAAAGAACCAGCTTTTGGTTCACTGTTTTTTTGTTATTTCTGTTTGTTTTTAAAATTTCATTGTTTTCTGTTCTTTATTATCTCCTTCCTTTAGCTTACTTTGGGGTTTAATTTACTCTTCTTTTTCTTTTTTCTTTTTTTTTTTTTTTGGCCGCACCACGCAGCTTGTGGGATCTTAGTTCCCTGACAGGTATTGAACCCAGGCCCTCAGCAGTGAAAGCGTGGAGTCATAACCACTGGACTATGAGGGAATTCCCTTACTCTTCTTTTTCTTAAGGCGGAAATTCAGGTCACTGAATCAAGACCTTATTTTCCAATACAGGCAAATATAAGAATCTCAGAATGATACAGTGCAAAAGCAAATTAATGTAGTGGAAATTAAAACTGAATTTTGATTTTGCTGGTTTCTTATATTTGCCTTGCTGCTTTTCAAAGTTCTTTTTTCTACTGTAGATTTATAAATTCTGATAATATAAATAATACATGCTAATTCTTAAAAAAATATTAAGGGTACAGAGAATTATAAGGAATTTTATGCGTCAGGATAGGCCGTAACATATAATCACAAAACCCTTCCAGCTTGATACAACAAACTTTATTTCTTGCTTACACTGTACATCCATTCTGAATCACCTGGGGTTTTGCTCCACTGACCCACACAGTCACTCAAGGACCCAGATTGACAGAGGTCCCACTGTCTTGAGCTGTACTGTCTGGAACACATCCTGTTTATTCCCTGTAGCAGGGGAAGAACACTGAAGGGGCTCTCATGGGATCCTTTGGGTGCCAATAATCTACACAGTCACTCTTATTCGGAAAGCTCTTTCACATACATAAATTGGATCCCTTTCTACATTTCCAGTTGTGAGTTGAGCCATAATTGTGGCTTACTGAAGAGCTTTGAAATCAAACCTGAGGTTGAACTTCAAGCTTCAACACTTAGCAGTCACACATCCTAGGGAAATGAGCTTGTTAACCCCTGAGCATTTCCTCATGCAAAAAAATAATATCTGCCCTTCATGATTGTTTAAGGATTAGATAAAAGGTACGTAAAATCCCTGGACAAGGCTCAATACATTATTTCTCCCAGAGGCTTTCTTCACTTGTGAGGCTCAGCAAATCCAGCTACAGTGCTAATCCCATTTTCTGTATAATAGTAGACCAGAACGTTAATTGTGCTCATCTTCCCATCCTATTGTTTAATGTAAATGGTTTTGTTAGGAAACTTTTCTATGATTGCATAACACAACTATTTGATTGTAATTATGCTATGAAGTTATAAACCTCTTTTTTACTCTCAAACTCTCATGAATGTACAGTGGATTTTCCAAAAGCTACATGTGTGATATCACAGTTGATTTTATAGATGAGAACCCAGCTCTCTGCTGTTGAGCCAGATACTAAAGTAATTTGTGAAATGTGAAACAGTGCCACTCTGCTCACTCAATTTTTTTGTTTGGGAAAACACAGTAATTTTTCCCTTTAAAAAATGTTACTCACATTAACATGCAACAAGTGTCAAAAGGTCCTGAAATGAGTTTGAGAGCTGCTGGTTTAGACTCTGAACCTGTGGGTGAAAACTGCAATGTAGGCAGTATTTCTATAAACAGATACCATGTTATCTGCACCCATATCTCAGCATCTTTGGTGACTTTTAATCTAAGTATCCCTTTCCTTCCTTTTGCTGGAAAAAAGAAGTTACTTGCCGTAATCCTACAAATAGTTACAGTTTCTCTAAGCAGAGATCTGGAGGCAGTTACACTGAATTCCAGTTATTTAGGTGGCTATTAATGACGGTTATTTTATTTTCTATCTTTAACGCAGAGCTTATTCACATGGCATTTTGGTATGCCAGGAACCAAAAGTGAGATACTTAAAGGCAGTAAAACTGAAGTAAAATAGGAAGATCAGCCAAGAAAGACCTACTGGAGAAAGCAGAGTAAGTATGATGTGTTGTTAAGAATTAACTGGGTTATAAGTGGAAAAGCAGAGACTGGGTCAGTGAAAAGAAGTCGTGGTTTGTTTCTCTCAGGCCCTACTAATACTTCTAAACTGGCCAGATCACACAGCAAGCCCAAAGATGCCTTGAAAAGGACTTGCACATTAACTTCTTGAATTGTATATGAAGCATGACTTGATTCATAAGTAGTGTAAAACATCATGCAGGGAAAGGATCATATCTTCATAAATCTTTGCATCCCAGTAGTTAATGTGAACATTTTCCAAGGGAAAATTGGGGGACGGGTAGCCCATCAAAGGCTTTTTGTCTTCTATAGGGAGGTTTTTTTAAAGAACAAAATAATGGAATTTTGAATACTTTCAGTGGTTTATGGAGTAAGTAGGGTTTAACATTTTCATCTAAGAAAGTTTTCATTGGTTTCCATGATTATGGTGTTCAGGAACCATTGTAAAACGACCAAAACCTCATTTTCCAACATTTTTCCATACAGTCCCTTTGACTGCTTTTTTTTTTTTTTTTTTTTTTTTTTTTTTTTTTTTTGCTGTACGTGGGCCTCTCACTGTTGTGGCCTCTCCCGTTGCGGAGCACAGGCTCCGGACGCGCAGGCTGAACGGCCATGGCTCACGGGCCCAACCGCTCCGCGGCATGTGGGATCTTCCCAGACCGGGGCACGAACCCGTGTCCCCTGCATCGGCAGGCGGACTCTCAACCACTGCGCCACCAGGGAAGCCCCCTTTGACTGCTTTTTATTGCCTCAAGTTGCATATCTTCCCTAGGCCTTATCTTTCTTGTCTCTGAAGTCTCTTCCAGCTTTATGTTTCTCTTACATATTCCATTTCAGATTTGTTGTCTTCTTTCTCCCCATCTTCTTCTGAAGAGGTTCTTGGTTAGTGCCTCGGTGGCTGTGGCTGACCCCTGCCCCTGACCCGCTTCCTTGGCCCCTGGGAGACACTCAGGGTTGCTTCCCTCCTGCAGGGACAGGCCTGCTGTCCTGGCCTTCCAATCAGCTCCCCTGGGAGAGTCAGTGGTGAAATGGAAACTGAGGAAACATCCCTTGGATGTCGCCTACTTAAGTATGATTCCTTAGCTTTAATTTTGGATAGGACTGTAAAGTGTACAGTCATTTTATACTGATAATTCTTTCTTTTATCCTAAACATGCTTTTTTAATAAGTGGGTCTTTATAAATATGAACCCACATCGTTTCCCTTCCCCACCCCCATTCTGAACCAACATTTGCTATTTAAAACTAAGCCTAAATTTTTTCTTGGCACGAGGATTTCATATGGTCTTACCATTCCACCCAGGTTTCCTTATCCAAGGCCAGTAGTGTTTGTCAAGGTGGCAGCCATGACTCTGTGCCCCTGTATATCAAACCTGGAATGGAACTTTTTCTGAGAGGGTAAACTATATAGTATATTTGAGTATAGGAAAAAAATTGAGCGTACAAAAGAACTTGTTTCATTTGTTCTTTTATAACCTATAGTTATGAAAATAGGTATTGGATGATTTTTTATAACTGTCTTTACATATACATGTGTGTGTAAATAGATACATTATTTGTGTGTCTTAATAACTTAGCTAATGACAAGGTAGATTGATGGCCATGAGAATGTTAAAGAAAAAATTATTTATGATCCTTGTTAAAGAACAATGAGGCAAACTTTATTCAAGATGACTGCAATAGGTGTGGGGACCACAATAATGGGATTTTGCAGTTGGGGTTGGGTGGGGTATAGAGACTGGACTCAACTCCAAGTACAACAAGGAAAAGGGGGAATTTATACCCAAGGAAGAAGGTGGGGGTCAGGTCAGTGAATGGACTGTTACCAAGGAAACATCAGGGGTTAAGAGGGGATTCTGGTGAAACTGACCTACCAGAATTCTTGCTGAAGGCAGGTCAAGGTGAATAGACATCACCTAAACTAAAGGATGATGGGGATGAGGAACCTGGTCAGATATTAAGAGAGATCAGATATTGAGAGTGAGAGATTCTGCCTAAACCGACTTAACAATATTCTTGCTAAAACTGGACAATGAAAAGACAAATACCGAAGCTCAAAAGTTGGCCTAGTTGAAGAGAGTTGAATTCTCTTCTCGACTAGGAGAGACTCTTTGTCAACTTAGGGTTCATTCTGTCAACAGAACTGGTGGCCCTCTCCTTCTCTTTTCTTTACCCTCAGACAGTATCCTCACTACTTCCTTGAAATTAATCATCTGTAGGCAAATTGTTTTTTTACTTTTCAGACTTGACCTTGACACTCCCTTACTTTTTTTCTGTAAAGTTTGAGAAAATCAGAAAAACCTATAATACTACCATACTAATAACTTGATATGTATCTTTTCAGTCTTTTTCTATACATGTATAATATCTGTAAAAAATTAGATGACATGTTGCTGCATAATTTTTTATCCTGCATTTCACTTAAGTAAACATACTGTGGAAATTTATCATGGTATTTTTTTTTAACATGTAACAAAATCACAAGGCATAACAACATTTAACAAGTATAGAAAAGGTAGAGTGAAAACTAAGTCTTCCTATCCCGAGAAACATTTTTTTTTTTTTAATTTATGGCTGTGTTGGGTCTTCGTTTCTGTGTGAGGGCTTTCTCTAGTTGTGGCAAGCAGGGGCCACTCTTCATCGCGGTGCGTGGGCCTCTCACTGTTGCGGCCTCTCTTGTTGCAGAGCACAGGCTCCAGACACGTAAGCTCAGTAGTTGTGGCTCACGGGCCCAGTAGCTCCACGGCATGTGGGATCTTCCCAGACCGGGGCTCGAACCCATATCCCCTGCATTGGCAGGCAGATTCTCAACCACTGCGCCACCAGGGAAGCCCCTAAGAAACATTTTTAATGGCTGCATAATAGTACATCGTAAGGATGTATCACTTTTTAAATTTTTTTTTTTTATTTTTGGCTGTGTTGGGTCTTTGTTGTTGTGTGCGGGCTCCTCATTGTGGTGGCTTCTCTTGTTGCGGAGCATTGGCTTCAGTATTTGTGGCACATGGGCTCAGTAGTTGTGGCTCACGGGCTCTAGAGCGCAGGCTCAGTAGCTGTGACCCACGGGCTTAGTTGCTCTGTGGCATGTGGGATCTTCCCGGACCAGGGTTCAAACCCATGTCCCCTGCACTGGCAGGCGGATTCTTAACCACTGCACCACCAGGGAAGCCCCAAGGATGTATCACTTTTAACACATCCCTAATTGTTGACATTCATGGGTAGGTTTTTTGTTATTGTTTGGGTTTTGTTTTGCTGTTATAAACACTGGTTGAACAGTCTTGCAGAAACAACTTTGGGTCAACTGTGGTTTTTTTTTTTTTTTAAGGATAAATTTGTGTGGGGTTCTTTTTTTTTAGGCTAAATTTCTTGAATTTCCTTCCTTTTCTTCCATCCTTTCCTGATTTCTTCCTCTTTGAACTTTCCCTTTCATCATCTTTTTCCTGCTTTGAATGCATTTATCACTCAAGCTCAGCTCCTGTTCCTTTGCCCTTATCTAGCAATTCTTAACGTTCTCAGGTATCCCTACTCCTTCCCTGTATTCTTTCATCTCTCCAGGTGCCACACCTGATGAATCTTTTTCCTTAACCAATATTTTCATGATTTTCAGCTGAACCGTCTGTTTTTTATCTTTCAGCTTCAGAGATTTATTTGAATGATTGTCCTGCAGCTAAAAAGCTTTGAAACCAGCTATATTAAAGGGGCCTCATAAGCACTGTCTAAATTTCACGGACAGAAAGATAAAAACGGGTAATGTTGTCTGGTGTCAGAGTGGGACTGAGTCAGCACCTATTAGTGGATTGTTCTGAGTATTCCTATCAGGCTGCTATTTGAAGCCTATATATATATATGTTATATATATATATATATATATTATATATATATATATATATTTTATATATATATATATATATATTTGTATTTTCTTGGAATGTATTTTATTTTTAGAAGTCAAACTTACTAAATGTTTTTTTTCCAAAGGAGAAAATTCAAACCATCAATGTGATATCTTATTCACAACATAGTTAATAGTAGAATGATCTCATGATTATGTCATGACTTAATGCAGGAACCTTCCAGTTTTTTGGAAAGAAGGATCTCAGTTTTTATTTCCAGGGAACTGTTCTCTTTCTAGGAGAGTAAGGGAGTGAAAATCAGGTATCCTAGATCCTCTTTCTAGAGCTACACAGAGTTTCTATGCCTTTTTTCTGAATTATTCCCAGTTCTTCAGTTATAAAATTGGATGACATAAAACATGGCTTGTTTTTATAGTAGATATATTTCTAAGAGTGTTTCAGTCATTTTTTAAAATTAATTCTTATTGGAGTATAGTTGCTTTATAATGTTGTGTTAGTTTCTGCTGTACAGCAAAGTGAATCAGCTGTATGAAGCCTATATTTTGGCTCTGGTAGATAAAAGTGTTTTTCTACCTTTTTTCAACAAGTTATTAAAACCTGTGCTTATGTAGAAGTTAGTAATTTATATAAAAGTTTGGTTATAGATCTGAGAGTTCTGGACCATCTGGGTCTCAAAGAATGACGAGAGTGTACACATTAATTCTTCTTGATCATATTCTATAAGTAGGAGAAATATGTTTATTTGGGGAAATGATTGGATTAAAATAGATTTTTGAGATGAGGTGCTTGCTTTGTAAAGTTTTAAAACAGTGATAGCATCAAGATAACATCAAGGTTTTCTTTTCACTTTTCTTTGCAGGGATGGAAAATAAAGTGAAGCACTGTCTTATTGTAGCAGCAGGCCTTTGAAATTGAGCTGAAAAAAAATGACTGCTCTTACTTCAGAGAACTGCTCTTTTCAGTACCAGCTACATCAAACAAATCAGCCCCTAGATGGTAACTGTCTGTTATTCTTGATTACACTTGGGAAAATATTATTAAATATCCTCACACTAGGAATGAAAAGAAAAAACACCCATCAAAATTTTATGGAATATTTTTGCATTTCACTAGCATTTACTGATCTTCTACTTTTGGTGAATATTTCCATTATATCCTATTTCAGGGACTTTGTACTTTTAGGCATTAGGTTTACTAAATACCACATCTGCCTATTTACTCAAATTATTTCTTTTACTTACGGCTTTTTGCATTATCCAGTTTTTCTGATAGCTTGTATAGATTATTACCTGAATTTCTCTAAAGCCACCAAGCTTCCATTTAAGTGTCAAAAAGTATTTTATTTCTTTGCAGTTATTTTAATTTGGATTTCAGTCCTTACTTATGTTTTGGGAGATCCAGCTATCTACCAAAGCCTGAAGGCACAGAATGTTTATTCTTATCAGTGTCCTTTCTACATTAGCATTCAGAGTTACTGGCTGTCATTTTCCATGGTGATAATTTTATTTATGGCTTTTATAACCTCTTGGTCAGAAGTTATTACCTTGGTACAGGCTGTTAGGATAACTTCCTATATGAATGAGACTGTCCTATATTTTCCCTTTTCATCCCACTCTAGTTATACTGTGAGCTCTAAAAAAACACTCTTGCCCAAGTTGATTATCTGTTTTCTTGGTACCTGGTTACCATTTGTACTACTTCAAATAATTATCCTTTTACTTAAAGTACAGATTCCAGCGTACATCGAGATGAACATTCCGTGGTTGTACTTTGTCAATAGTTTTCTCATTGCTACAGTTTTTTGGTTTAATTGTCACACACTTAATTTTAGAAACATGGCATTACCTGTGGATCCATTTGTCAACTGGAAATGCTGCTTCATTCCACTTACAATTCATAATCTTGAGCAAATTGAAAAGCCTATATCAGTAATAATTTGTTGACATGTTGCCATGTTAAAACTAAAACTAACAAACAGCTACAAGAATTATAATTTTACAAATGGGAAAGTGATGCCTTGGGACATATAAAGAATGAACTGAACTGAAAGTTCTCCCCCGCATCCCAAACTTCCATACCTTTTCAGAATGTGTCTTTTTGGGATTGTGATATTATTTATTAGGTTTTTTTTTTTAACAAAATACTTCCAATAAGAAATATTTATACCTGTTGACCATACTGATATTTGTGTTACCCAGAAAACTACTGGATACAAACTGTTAGGTAAATCTGCGATTCACTGCCAACTTTTCAGATTTAAATAAACATTTTTATTACACTTAGAGCAAGAAAATCAAGATTGTTTTCTTTAAATAATTTGGTATAAATATTCTTTAACATAAGCGGAAAGATTAGTGTAATTTAAATTTAGCTAATTTTAGGACTTCCCTGGTGGCGCAGTGGTTAAGAATCCGCCTGCCAATGCAGGGGACACGGGTTTGAGCCCTGGTCCGGGAAGATCCCACATGCCGCGGAAGAACTAAGCCAGTGTGCCACAACTACTGCACTCTAGAGCCCGCGAGCCACAACTACTGAAGCCTGCGCACCCTAGAGCCCGTGGGCTGCAACTACTGCAGCCTGTGCACTCTAGGGCCCGCGTGCCTCAACTACTGAGCCCATGTGAGGCAGCTACTTAAGCCCGCACGCCTAGAGCCCGTGCTCCACAGCAAGAGAAGCCACCGCGATGAGAAGCCCACGCACCACAACGAAGAGTAGCCCCCGCCTGCCGCAGCTAGAGAGAAAGCCCGCGTGCAGCAATGAAGACCCAACGCAGCCAATAAATAAATAAATAAATTCTTTTAAAAAAATAAAGTGGTTAAAATGGTAAATGAAAAAAAAAATAAATTCAGCTAATTAAAAAATATATATCTCTGTTCTTAGTGCAAATATTCCTAAAAGAAAAGTTTTGGTTGCTCACCTTACAGAACTGGGAGTGGTGACTAGGTCTCTTCCCTGATGTAACAGAGCCATCTTCAGTTGTAACTTATCATTTGTCATATATTTGCATGACAACCCGTAATCACATTGGCGACGTACCACGGTGTGAAGGTAGGGTTTCTCACCCTCGGCTCTACTGACGTTTTCTGGTGGATAACCCTTCGTTGGGGGAGCTGTGCTGTGTGCTGCAGCATGTTTGGCAGCATCTCTGCCTTCTATCCACTAGGTGCCAGTAGAACCTCCTTTCCCAGTCACTACAATCAAAATGTCTCCAGAGACTGCCATACTCCCCTCAGTGGGCAAAACTGTTCCCAGTTGAGAACTCCTGGAGTGGAGCAATCTAAAGGGCAGAAACATCTGAAATCACTCTGTGAGTTAAGCTACACAGATCCCATCTGATTTGTCAATGTACAAACCGGCTCTACTTCTCTGTGTTACTTTCCTTCTGAATGTATTGGCTTTCTAATTGGCCATATGTGGAACTGAGATACTTAAGAATATATTTTACTTAATTAGTAAAGACTTATCCTCTCTGCAGATTTTAAACCTGGATAATGTATAACTATTTCAAGCCCCTCTAAGCTGTTTGTTTACTTAGAAGATGCCCCATGCCTCACAAGCTTAAAGGAAAAAAAGAAATTATTCAGTTGACCAGCCAAATGGAAGAGGCTTTTATTTGTAAAGAAATGAACTTACAACTGGTCTACAATATATTATTGTAATATAAACAATATAAATAAATGATCCTGTAGGCCCACTAACCTTCCATCCAGACCCACATGAAGAAATGTTACAACAATATTCTATGTGAAAATGTGCAGGTAACAAAGGTGCAATTACAAGCAAGTTTAAGCAGCAGAGTATAAGGTGCTTTAATTTAACAGTTAATGTTGCCATCAACAAACATTTGAAATGTTCAATTTTACTTCACTGAATACAGACACAACAAATAGGAAAATCTAAAATTCATACACATGCTACTGTTAATATGAAAGTGCTTGCTCTTTTTAAAAAAAATACACCAAATGGACAATCTTTTTACATAGATCATGGTGTGCTCTTATAATGCAAAATTAACTTCATTGTCAGGTTATACATTTTAAAACTGTAGCTATAGACACCATCTAGGAACGCTAATGCTAAGAGTGCTAGAACTATTTCATTCCCTGCAAGGAGGACTCTAGTACAATATCCAACATAAAGAATACATCTATATATAATCTTAACATTTGTTTTTTGTAAAGATAAAAAAATGTTTTCTTTCCCCTTGGTGATGCTTTGTTCATCCTGGTTGGGTCAGTGTTTGAGGTTTTAATAATATGAAAGTCCTATTTAATTAGAACAATGGGAGGAAGCAAAAGGAGGAATTAAAAAATCAGTTAACATGTGCATAAGGCATCAAAAATAAAAATTTTTAAAAGTTTATCACAATTTGCCTTTGTTAAGTCAACAGCAAAAAATGTTTTCAATAGGCAAGCAGACAAAAAGCACTAATTCAACAGAGGCTTGAAATGCCTGACACCAGTGTCAGTATCCATCCTGCGCACTGCTGTCTACAACTCCAACCTACACCATAAGCTCACCCCCTTACTTTGAGGAGTTTTTTGGAGCTTACTTTGACTTTTTTTTTCCTATGGAAAAAACAGAAAGACCAAGCTTTTGAATGAGGTGATTGGGAATCTAGTTAAATGTCTTAGAAATTAGATGTCCAAAATTATACCATCTTTGCACACTCCCACTGATTTTTTAAAAATTCAGAATATACATACAAAAAGTATTTATGTAATAGATATTTTAACAGCAAAAATATTTGAAAAATTACGTAAGTTAAAATATTTTAAAAGTTTTAACCAGTACCATGGAAAAAATTTTTTAAACCCAGACTATCTGGTCACTTGGATGTTAGTGTTCCTGTTTACAAACACTTTATTATAGATTCTAGTCTAACACGTATTTGGACATTTTCCTGCTTTAAAAAGCTGTGACTATGATACATAAAAGATCTTTTTAATATATTTTCATTTTGTATCTTTATGGGGAAGGTTAGTATCAAGTGATATTAATATGTAAAGTTGTGTCAATAGGAAATCACAATGTAATTCACAGAATCCTCGCGTTGTAAGGGACCTTCTTCCCAGTTAATCAATTCTCCCATTCTATATTTACTCCCCAAATACTTGTAAATTCAAGCTCCAAGCACAAAACTGTTTTACTGCTTACCGGTTCTGCATTTTAAAGGAAACCCTTTTACTATGCAATATATGAGTGCTTTCTAAAAAGTAGATATTTGTGATAATAGTAAAATTTTATGTAATCTTTCTTGCTTTAAAAAGACAAAAACAAAATAAAAACCAAACCTGTTCAGCAAGCTCTTCTGAGATTTTTCAGTTTTCAAAAGTTACTGCACTGTCAATACTGGGTGTAGTTCAAAATGTAGAGTAAATCAGCACCAGCTTCTTTGTGTTATTCTGTCACACACCCTGCATATAGCAACACCTCTGGAATAGATTCAAGTGTCAAAATAATTCTGAGAAATATGGGCTGTCACAACAGTTTCAAAATGTAAATCCTAATATTAGGTACCTTTAATTTTGTAACCTAATCAGATATATGGATTAGTATGCAAAATGTGTTATAGGAATTATGATGTGATTCACTCAGATCCCTTAAATATCACCTAGCCTAATCCTTCACCCAGTGCATAAAAATTCCCTCTCAGTTCCAACTTTACATTCAGTACATTAAGTAATAATAATTACATCCATGTTTGTTCAAGCCACAGTCAAAAATGGGGGGAAGAGAGGATTCTGTTTATTTATTACTAGTTCCTTAAGTATACCACACACTGTACAGTAAATGTTCAAATGGTTTGCTAAATGAATGAATGACAATGCTCAGATGTGTTCATATGTTCAGTGGTTTAGCAAGAAGCATTTAGAAAAACGTCCTCATTTGCTCATCTGTGTGAATTTTCTACCTTAATCCTTAGGATAACAAAGACTGTGGGTGACCCAGGAAACGGATGCTTAATAAATAATTATCTTTTAGCAAAGGCTCTTAAGTGTGAAATGAACCATTAAGAAAGGAAATTAGGAGAATTAAGATAAAAGAGAATTAAGTAGGAGCAACTTTAAAAAATACCCCATTATGTGGCCTAGAATCGTAGTTTTATATAGCTTAAAGATGATTTTAAACAAAATCAACATTTTGAGTAGTACAGGCTCCATGCTGTATATTCAGAAGAGGAAACAGCTTAAAAGCTAAGTAATGGCCTAAGGTGTCACACAGCTAATTCACCAACTAGAAGTAAAACCCCAGTCTCCCAGCCAGTGTTTTATCTTCATTTATGTTAATTTAATGATTATGTGCATCTCTTATTTACTATTGAAGTAATTATTTAGTACTACCTAAAACAAAATTATGGCTTTAACATAAGCACTAAAAGATTTTAAGCAATGGATACATCTGGTTTGCTTGAGGCAAGACTAAAAAAGTTCCTTTTTCTAAAATATGTTGATGTTCGTTTCACTACCATTCCCCACCGCTCTTATAAACCCCAAATTTTTCACCTCCATCAATTAAAGCTCCACAAAATCAAGGATTTAACACTGATAACAGTCCCTAAAGTATAACTTTTAAGTCAATAAGACGGCTACTATCCATCCTTAAGTACTGGAGTGAATTTAAATAGGTGGTCTAAAAGGACTTACGTTTTTTACTCTTACATTTAAAACTATACCATGTTAGAATAGTGCTTTAAATTTATATAGATTTCTTTTTTCCAAATTAAAATTCATTTATTACTTCTTTTAAACAATACATTTTAAGACCTTTACACACAGGTTTTCTTTTTCTATGGATTCATACCGACGCCACCAATATCACTGAGAGCAACTGTACTTTTCAAAGGCAGTAGAAAAAAACACTTTTTAAATGTACCTCTTCTCTAATGTCGGAGGTTGAAATTGTCACCTTTAAGTAAAGTTAAATGTTCACAAGCTATACAAAGGGAAAAAAAAGAAACATTTGTGGAAAACATTTCCCAAAGCTCCCATGAACATGGCACTTCAGAGGTGTGTGTTCATGTCGTAGAGCAGAATGGGAGAGTTTTCATTAGAGAAGCTGAGCTTCGGATCTGAGAAGGAAGGCAGGTCTCCCTTCTCATGTACGTGTACTAAAGTGAAAGTTCAGGAAAAGCCAGACGTTTTGCTCTGGAATATGATGGTAAAAATTATATTTGTGTTAGTGCTTTACAACTTCCAAAAAAACACCTTTACCATAGTATTATTTTAAAGTAGATGATTAAATAAGCTCTGAAAAATAATATGTAAAACTTTATAATTTTTAAAAATTTAGGAAACTTTTTTCCAAAGAAGATAATATAATTTTCAACATTTTTTTATTGAAGAAATGGCTTATATTAGTGCTATGAGGGAAACTATATAATGATACATTTTATGAACTTCTAACAAAAGAGGAATATCTTCCCAAAGAATTTTTTTAAGATGTACAGCTTATAATAGGTTGAAATTAAATTTTAATAAGATTGCATATTTACTTTCCCTAATATTGTATTTGTGCTTATTTAATTGAATCACAATTCTTAAGATGAAATCAAATGCTCCAAACAGATTCAGAAAATACCAATATTGATGAATGTAGATTAAACAGTTCATTTCATGATCCACACTACTGTGCATCAAATAGAGGTAGGCTTGTGTTTACTGAAATCCACGCTAATAAACAGAACCCTATAGCTCTGAGTCATCCAACTCTTAAACTGAGACACGACCTAACAAAACACTATCTTAAAAATCTTAAAAATGCCTTTCTTTGTAACAATCCACAAGGTTGATTCAACTGTAGTATCTGACAATGGATACTCTCTCCTCTATATAATTCTGATAACTCAGTTATAAAATTAACCTTTGAGTTCTTGACAAATATTCTCCACCTATAATAATTGTCACCTTTTTCAGAAGTCAAAAATCACCAATTTATGTATCATTGGAACTATTAATATGCTCCTAAGGGCAGAATCTCTTGATAAAGAGAGTAAAAGAATGAGTTTGATTACAGGTAAATCTTGACATAAAAAAAACTATACTCTGTTTATTGCTATAACTGGGACCCAACCATTACAATTTATTATCCTGAACTACTGATGGCCAAATCTATACTATACAACCTCACTCAGTTAACCATATTATCCTCTTGGGTCTGGAATGCTTTTCCCCGTTTGTCTCCTCCTCCACTTCCCTGTCCTTTCCCCTAGAAAACCTTCCCCAAGGCCCCGTTATAGTTACATGTCCTGCAAAGGAAACAGACTGAGCAAACATTGTACATAAATAGCCAGCCAGTTTCCACTGCCCAGAGGGTTTACGAAGACATGACTGTTAGGTATTAGAAATTCCTGCCCCAGTTACCTCCCTAAAATTAACCCTACTACAAAGTCCTCTGTAGGGATTTTCAGGCAGAGGTCTCTCTAAGAAGAAAGTTTTCACGCAGTTTCCTTGGGGCTTGAGGAGGTAAGGGGAGTGAGGCTCTTTCATCCTATAGGCAGTAATGCTCAATGCCCACTGCCCAGAGGCAGCATGAGTTCCTGCCATTCACTAAGGGTGAGGATCTTCAAACCACAAAATATAACCAGGCTGTTCTGGTCTAAAATATATCTTTGAAATGTTTTAACAGTGTGTCCAGCCAGGGATTTCTTCCACTCGATATGGCTATGAGGATAGCATCATTCCCATATATGTGCAATAGTTTATTCTTTCCAAGACTGTTTACACACATGCAAACACAGCCTAAGACTATACTCAATCTATATATTGCCTCCTTACCGTACTTGTGCCATGGTGGTACCAAAACCCTGCAAATGCAAATAATGGGACTTTATAACATTTACTTGAACAAGCCAGTGATATGGGGCACTTGGACAGATTTCAATCCAAGACTGGTATTTGAATAAACGTTTGACTATAATATTACACTGGATATGGGAAGATAAACTATGTCAAAAATTAAAATAAAGTGGGCTACCTACAAAAAATAATTTCTATTTGGAACTAGGTAAAACATGAATATTAACTTCAAAAGTGCAGAAATGTGTTCAGCGCTGAAGTGGGATAAACTAACAAAGTGCCAGGTCTCTTGTCTGCTTCTCCACCATTCTCAAGCTCCTTCACTAATACTTCTTTCCTTCTATTCCCCATTCTCTATTCTGAGGGGATGCCCTTAAACTGGGACTTTAAAAAAATGTCTGTTTAGAGGATGTGCCAGCAAATTAAAAGTACCATCATGGAAACATTACAGCCACTTAGAAAGTGACAGCTTGTGGGACAGCACTCTTATACTGATTATGTATCAAAGCTGCACAAGGCTTGATGAAAATGCACATCATGTAAGAAACAACTTTTATAAACCAGCTCTCTGTGTACTTTCTTAGGAACACATGGCTTAAAGCAAATAAAATTTCAAACTTGTAGGGATTTTCTTCCTCAATGGGAAAAGAGTGCATCAGTATAAAGAAGTCAGAAAATGCAAACTTAGGTAGCAAAAGTAGGAAGAACTTCCCATGTACCTACCCTTTTCTGCTTGTCATTCCCTCTCCTCAATCAAAATCCTAAAACAACTAGTAATATGAAGGAAAATGAAAATGACAGCACTCTCCCCACCTATTTCACACTAAAACTGTGCTTTAAGCTCAGGAGAGAAGTGGACACCCAGTGTTATCGTCTATATACATTATACATAACTGAAATTTTGAAATTCAGATAGTTAAATCACCCAGAAAGAAACAGCTGCATCAATGGGAAAACTACTAGTTAAAAGCCAATGAGCCATTTCTAAATAAAATAACTTGAAAAAAGCAAGTATATTTTCTGGGTATGTTTTGAGTAGGGACAACAGAAGATCTGGACTGTTCTTAAGATTATTATAAGATTTAGGATTATAAGGTGCTCTCCAATGGAAACCCCTCTTGTAAGCTTTCTCAGATACTTAACACAGTGCTACGCACAGGGGCTTTCAGTAAGTACATAATGACTGATATCAGAAGAGGGACCACAGTTCCAAGTTAATACCTTAAAGGCTATATATAGATAATATAGTTATGGGAGGTAATCATTATTGCCAGGGGAGTCTATCCCCAAAGAATCAATTCTGTATGAATTGTTTGTGGATCATCTGTGACAAAGTTTTAATTCCAGGGGAGATTTTCCATTGTGCCCTTCAGCCCTCATAGAGTGGACCATCTCCTACTAATGCTTAACCTATACTTGTGTTCTGAAATTACAAGATAAGGGGAAAAGTCAAAGCATATGACAACTCTGTCATAATGCTTAACTGCTAATAAATGAAAATTAACTGTAGAGTACCTACCTTTCCTTGAAACTGTAATCCAATAATTAAAAATGTGATATACAGAAATATGTGACATAGACTACAAGCTATTGTAGGTCTGGAACATGAGCCTTACGCTATATTACATATTCTAATCCTACACATAACTATCAGTAAATGTCTTTTTTTTTAAACATTACTACACAAAAGAATCCCACGAAGCATACATTCAAACAAGAGGCATCTAAAGGTTAAAAAAATTACCCGCTGTATTTTTGTATAAAAATAATCAACATTCTCTAATGTACACAAAGCCAAAAGATAAATATCTGTGATGTCTTTAATGACATCTTTAGTCTTCTACTAGCGTAACACAATCTTTTTTAAAAGATCAGTGACAATGACTGAAACCCATGGACTCTTCCTCACTTACTGAACTTCTGCCAAATATCTGTGTATGTTCCTTCAATTATTAAAACATTTCTATTGTATGGTAAAGATAAGATAAAAAAAAGGTTAAAACATTTTTGATGTCCAGGACTATAAAGTTCACAGGCCTGCCACAATTTTTAGTGCCATAATTCTAACAGAACACTAATTGTTCAATGAAAGGTTTTGCTTTAAAATTTTTTTTCCCTGAAACATGTACGTACAAAATTAGATCCAATTATCCAAGAGAGATCAGTTGGATAACTGCTTTGCAGGAAGCATACAAGGATTTAGTCGAGGAAAAAGGAATGTGCATTCTAGCTAGATCCAGCTTGTTCAACACTAGATAAATCCAAAGACCAACCACATAGCCACTACAAAGTATCGCCCTGCCAGCAGGCTGTGCACTGGTTCATAAGGCATAATCATATTATGCCTTCATCAGTGCAGAGAGATATGAAAGATAATTGTTATTATGACTCAATACTGAGAGTCAAAATTCTAAGTATGCTAGTCCTCATTTTACAGGCAGATTTTCCCCCTTTTTCTAGAATGCATAAAACTGGGAAAAATACTCTAGGAGAACATTAATGCTATCTGAAATACTTCCATTGTACAATGTATTCCTTATTACCTCCCTTTAAAAATTTTTTTTCTCAAAATATCCCTCTGGGTGAAAAAGAGCAACATTTATCCCTCCTATGTTATGGTTTCTCAACCTTGGCACTACTGACATTTTGGACCAGATAACTCTTTGTTGTAGAGGGCTGCCCTGTGCATTGTAGGATATTTAGCGACATCCCTGTCCACGCGTCAGATACCAACAGCAACCCACCCCCCGCAACCCCTAAGCTATGACAACCAAAATGTCCCTTGACATTTTCAAATGTCCCCTGGGGAACAAAACTGACCTCTGTTGAGAACCACTGCTCTAAAAGAACAAAAACTAAGAGGAAAACTAACTTCCTCAGTCACACCAAATTCTTGGTCAAGTTTGGAATAGAAACCAAATCTTCTAACTTCCAGATCAGTATTATTCATGCTAGAATACAATCCTTTTTATAGGCAAAGCAACTGTCTAAAAGACATGTTTTTTAAAACATACAGTGATATCTCACTGCATACAATTCCAGTCACTGGACTCCAAAATTATTCCTAAATCACTCCTAAATTATATCTCTCACGAAAACCCATAGAAAAATTATAGGGTAGAAAAGTGTATAAGAAAACCGAATCAAAAGAGGAGAAATGTAAATCATTAAATTACTTTCAAAAGGATTTTTTATATTAATGATAAACATCACCTTTAAAAAAATTATCTAGTAAAACACTTTGAAAAATATCATGGCCCTCTATAACAAGTCTTTCAATGTTGTGTGTAACCTGTAAAATTAATTCACCAATGTTAGCTAATTATGAAAATGTATCAATATAATGAATTATTTTATCTGTAGAAGAAATGTCAGCCTTAATGCAGAGATCCCAATGTGCTTGGCTATCCATCACAGTAAGTGATAATATTGTAGGCCAACTTGAGCCTTTACCTTACAAGTTTGTTTAAGAATAAAACTGCTGTTATCTCAAAGCCTCATGATCCCATTAAGGTTCCTTCAGAGAGTTGATGCGTGCACAGATCTTTAGGGCCGGGCCTAGCTTGATATTCATTGCACTCATAAGATGGTCTTCTTTTAGCAAGAGAAGAGCCTGTCCATCAATCTCCTGTGCTCTGAACTCATCTGCGATATCCTGGCAGCCTAGAATTTCATCAGAGGAAGGATGTTAGAATTAATACACAACAATCAGAGGTTACTCCTAACAGTCACAATTATGCTCTCACTGGGTCTGAGTATCTGAAATACAGGCTGAGAAACAAATGAAATTTATTGATGGTCGTCTTGGGTTCACTCTTGAAGAAGAGAGTATTTCCTGACATTCTAAAAAGTAAGAATTCCAAATCCAGGTAAAGCAATTTACTTGGAATTCTTGTTCTAAAAATAATATTGCAGAAATAATTATAAGTCAGGTAGAATGTACAGACTGTTCAGTCCAGATATAGATATAACATACTTTCATGAAAAGGGCAATGCTGTCACCTGAAAGCATGCCACACATACAGCAAGTCTGGATTAACTAGTCATTATACCTCAAGGACTTTACTCTGTATAACATATCCTTCACATACAGGTACAAAAGAATAAAATATAATGTTCTGCCATTTAAATAATAATTTAGAAATATTTTCTCAAGTACCACTTTCATTATCATTTGTACCTTTATTCTGATTTACAACCTTCAATGTGCCAGGCACATCCAAAACATTTTTATTATTCACTCAGGACAGAACCAATCCATCAAAATTATAGTATCAATCTATTGCTGAATTACAATGATCAACTTGTAATTTCAACTTCAAATCTTACTATCACTGGACTAATCTCCACTTCTGATAAGAAAACATAAATTCTCATTGAAATTTTGAGCTTGCTGGTTAATCTCTTGACAAATAACCAATATTTTACCTCTCTGTGTAAACCAAGTGCTTTAGAGCAAGTAACAACGTGAACACTCTACTTGAACCTCAAACGTTTCTATTATCTACCAAATTTTGCACAGCCAGGCTAATAAACTTCCCCACTAAGGGTAAAGAAACCAGCAGGGGAGGTAATGAATTAACGAACCATGAGAGGAGACAATGCAAAAATGTGGAAGCTTCCTTATAAAAGACAAAATTATAAAAGTGAATTTAAGAATAAAAACTAACAGCTTAAAGTCTTTCTTCTATTCAAATCAGCATTCTAAGGGAGAACACAAAGAAAAAGATAATGGAAATGGTTACATTATACCTTTGGATACAACTTTGCTGGAATGATTATTCTTTCTACTGCAAATGTATCATCCTCTTATATAATGTCATCCCTATAACCCCAGCACCAAGCACAAAACATTGTAGGTGCTAAATACATATATTTTTGGATAAGTGAAGGACTGACTGAATGAATAATGAACAAAAACAGAATCTGCTAAAAAGGAGCCATCTGTAAGAGTAACACAAACTTTTTTTTCTGTATTCAGCTGTGTGGCCAGCTTTTCTCTTGATTATTTCTTTTCCATCTTCTCTGTTGGTTGTATCCTTCCTGTTTCCTATATAGCAATCAGCTTTTCAATTTCTCTATTTTAATAATTTCTCAGATTTTTAAAAACTGACCCTATGCAAAAATTTAATGCTTTTGGCCACTTACCATATAAAAGAAACTATAGAGTTAAAATGGGATTACTCACCATAGAAAAGCCCCTTTTCTTTTCCCAGAGGTAGCTCTCAAAACTGGGCAGACAAAACTGACTAATCTTGCATCTAGTTGTGACTTCATCCTTCTTTTTATGAAAGAACTAAATGTTCTTCTCTCTTCAGTCTTACTTACAAGAACACAGGAAAGAAAAGAAGAGAGAGAAAGATAGCGTAGGACTTTCTTAGATTCAGAAAACAGAAGCAATGAGAAGTAACGAGGACCATAAGAGCTACATTTGGGAATAGAAACAAGGAGTTCTCCATGAAGAAATTCATAGCATGTGGTTGTTCCTCGGTATTATCAGAGCGCTCTTCAAATGTCTTCTTGTAGACAGACGGTAAATGTATTAGCAAAATAATACAGAACAGAAAGTTTGGAAACAGCATGATCAAACAGGAATGAATTATCTTCAGAATTTTAGATCACAACTTTCTTAAGCCAACCACAAAAAGGGTATTTATACATAAGTATAGAAATGAAAAATAAAGTGACTTTAAAAAGAAAAATTGAAAAAAAAAAGGCAGAAGCAAATATGCTTTCCTGAAACATATTAGAGAAAGATGAATTTTTTTAAAAAACCTAGATGCTCAAGGTATACTGAGCTATAGTTCTATGAATTTCTGACATATTTAGAATCTACTTCTGTAAAACAGCTGGCGCCCCAGGAACATTACAGAACATATCCCAAATGCAGCAACCAGTCAGCTCAGCTGGCTTTACATCACCACAAGCAGCCACCAGAATGGGCATGGACCTCCGCACATGGACACGGGTCCCAAATGAACCTTACAAATGTCCAGTCACTTTTCCAGCTAAACCTAAAACAAAACACCCCACCCCAAAACTAACATCAGTAAGGATGATGAAAAGATATTACCTGCACTCAATACTACAGAATAAAAAGTCCCAATATCAGTATTATGAAAACCAGTAAACCGTCATATGTTTTTAGACAATACCTACTTTATATGCCTACAGGGAAACCAAATCTACTGCAGATTCACAGATCAACAAACACAGACTAAAGTGATCTTTGCAAAAGGCAGTTCACTATATCAAGGAAGAGTTAAGGAAGATAACTGCAGTAAACTGAGAATAAAAAGAACCGTTCCTATAGAGAACTTTTTAATGTACAAAAATTTAGAAGAAAATAATTTTTCACTCTGGTAACAGCTATGACACTGGTCTGCATACCAGCTCTAACATGGTCCCACCAAGATGGTTCACAAGATGACATTACACAATGAGAAGAGTAAACTTTAGGAATAAATATAGGTGCCCTGATGAAACAGGGAAACCTAGCCTCAACTGGAAAGAAACAAAATACAAGAGATTACAAAATTTACAAGTTTGTTCACTCCATGAGAAAAGCTTAGGGGAAAAAAAAAAATCCAGCCCTGAATGAGCTGAAAGTGGCTCAAAAGGAAGTTTACAAAGGCCAGAGGAACATAGAGAAATAAAGATAATGGCATTTTCTGGCTGAGATTTACCTTAAGCTACAGGCATTATTCAGAGAAAAACTTTGAGAAAGAAGATGTTAACTGATCACACAAATAAGCTTGTTATTTTGCCTGTCAAAGCAGTTTAGAAATACTCCCATTTAATCAGGTAAAAGAAAAGCAGAGTTATATTCAGCAAACTCTTAAAACAGTACCAAGCAATTCTAAATTATAAAGCAGTCTCCTTTATATACAATGTTCTCTAAATAATTAGCAACAAAATTAAGTGTCTTGATGAACTCAATAAGACAAGCATCTCAAGTTATAAGAAATAATTTTTTTCAATTCAAATGAAGCAAGAGTAAGACAAAGGAGTTAGCCTTTGTTCTAATAAAGCAGCCAAGAGTAGTCTCATGGCAAATGGATGCTGGGGAGAATTAGAAAACTAGCCCTAAAAAAAAAAGCATATGAAGTCATAGAAGAATCAGCAGTATCTATTATTTGTTTATTATTTGGCCAACTACTTTCCTCCTCCCCAAAGGAAAAGAAATATTTTCCCCCAAATGAGAAATCAGGCTAACAGCTCATGTACCCCATTTGGAAGACTATGTCTGAAGACAGAATCAAAGTCCAGCCTCAGGGATTAGTGTCAATTCCAATGTTAATTCTCAAGATATCTAGACTGGTATAAAACTTACAATTTTTTGCACTAAGTATTAAAACCACACCCAGTGTAGACTCACCATTCTCTAATATGTCAGCTTTTTAAAGCAGATTCTAAACCCACATGGTCAGAACTTAAATCACACTTAAGTTTTCCTAGATGCATGCTTAAAACTCTTCCCATGAAAAATGTATCCCTTCTTTAAACAATTTCATCTTTCTTTAAAAGTGACCATACCTTGTTTTAAAAAAAAAAGAAAAACTTATTTAACATTTCTAAAATAAGATATTGAAACAATAATTTAGTAAAATTTCAGCGTTCTGTATATATATCTTCCTCAACTTACATCCTGACAAACCCATCGTAAGTTGAAAACATCAAATCGAAAACGCATTTAATACACCTAACCTTCTAAACATCGTAGTTTAGCCTAGCCTACTTTAAACGTCCTTAGAACACTTACATTAGCCTACTGTAAGTTGGGCAAAATTTTCTAACACAAAGCCTATTTTATAATAAAGTGTTAAATGTCTCATGTAATTTATTGAATACTGTGCTGAAAGTGAAAACCAGAGTTGCGTGGGTACAAAATGGTTCTATCAGCTATTTACCCTCATGACAGCGTGGCTGACTGGGAGCTGCCCTACCCAACCTGAGGAGAGAGTACTGTGCTTCATATCACCAGCAAAAGATCAAAACTCAAAACTGAAGCACAGTTTCTATTGAATGTGTATCGTTTTTGTACCACCATAAAATCGAAAGTTCATTAAGTCGACCCATCACAAGCCAGGAATTTTTTAAAAAGCAGAATACTTCTGAATATACTTTCTTTACTCATACAACACTTTATTTAATTAATTTATTTTAATTTTTATTATTATTATTATTTTTTGTATTTTGGCCGCACCACACAGCATGTGGGATGATTCCCCAACCAGGGATTGAACCTGGGCCTCTGCAGTGAAAGCGATGAATCCTAACGTCTAGGTCACCAGGGAACTCCCAACACTTTAGCTGTAAGTTTGCTTCTGAGACAGTGGTCACCTTCATAGAAAGATTAATTAGCAAAAATAGCTGGATTAATTTTAATAAGTCTGTAGACAAGTTCACAGGGGATACATTTTTCTGGAAAGCTTGTTGTCAAGAGAAATGACAGATTCTGAAAACCAAAAATTCTGATTCTGAAACTGAAAAACCAAAATGGAACAAATATTTTTAAAACCTTATTTTCCATATTCATAAGGTCAAAGTGAATGATAAAGGTTTGCTGATTAAAAAAATACATATTGTCTTAACATATATAGCAGTGTGGGTCTCATGATGAGCAAAGGTGCAGCTGTCTTCAGTAGCCAGCCCCTTAGAGAAAGTGGAAATAAAAGATTATTGTTGTAGTAAAGAAAAAAGATAAAGAACATAATGACTTAAGCTGATGCAAAGAGTACCAAATGAGAGAGCAGAAAACATAAACAAGAAAGTAACCCTCAATACTAGAATAGAATATCATAACTGAATTTCAGTTGTCTACTTAATTTCAGAAGTATTCTTGATGTCTATTTACTGCAAAGAATCAAAGAATGCAGCCTCCTTTAAAAGAAACACTTGTTTTTTTTTTAAAAGAAGCCAAAATTTTATATTCTAAAAGGTGCTGATTAGCTTTCAAAAAAGTAAAAGAAAAAATTATAGTCTCTCTTACTTCATTTAAAAAAGGTTAAATTAGGAAATAAGGAGGAAATAGAATAGAAAACTGGAAGAGCAGAAGGGAAGAAGTGTCTGACTCAATCTCTCTACTGACCTCTCGAGAGAAATCAGACTGAAGAGAAGAGAGCACCTTTAATCTCTTCACCGGCTGAGGTGTCACAGCAGAAGCAGGACTAGTCAGTTTTTATCGACTTGGGGGGTATGAGAAAATACCCAGTTGTGCTGAGGGAATAAGCAAGAGGAGACAGAACACATTTCAATACCAAATGCCATTTAATGAGCACATACACATAGAACTTCTCTAACCCTTCTGTGCAATAGGTGTGGATGGATCTAACGTCATTCCTCTGTGTGTGCACAAGACAAATATTAAGGCCAAAGCGGTGAACCACATACCAGGCAAAGAATGGATGAAGGCCCAGACGTCATCAACTGTCCATACAGATGGCTCCGTTTGTGCAACTGGTAGCAAGTCACTGTTCTCAGGCATTTTCCTCATTCTCACATCCCGAAGCTCACGCTCTCTTTCCCGCTCACTCTGCCTGCGCAGGCGTGTTGTCATTGCAGATGGCACAGAATCTTCGTGAGAAGCCAAGTCTTCTTCTGCAGATGGATAAGTAATTGGAAGCTGGAAAATGTAGTACAGGTAAAATACAGCATTGCACTTTCCTTGTATTTCTGAAAAGGGTATTGTACGTTGAATCAAAGTTTCTACAGACCTGCCTAAGGATATGTTCTCTTGCTGCCCCATCAGGGCCACTTGGACGACGGCCACGATGCCCAAGACTTTGATTATCAGGCTTACGATTCCAACGACTAAGTGCAAATTTTTTAGAACAGCTAACATTGTACCTAAGAAATTCAAGTAAGAAAAAAATTAAATGATGTATGGGACACTCCATTTAGTAATTAATTATGACCTTAAAGTGCAGTTGTGAATCAGTAAGTGCCATTTATTTCATTATGATCTGTAATACCTCATAAAGTAAACCATAGTGTTCAATAGATTTACTTATGCTAACAGTAAAAAAAAAAAAAAAAAGTGGCCTTGTTTTACATCACAGTATAGCTCTCAATATAATACTGGACACCTATAACAAGGTATTGATATTTTCTCCTAATAACAGCATGATAGAAACTCTCTGCAAAATACAGAGGATAACTCATTTTTCTAGCTGCAAAATAATTCAAGGTTCCAGGAGAAAATAAATTATGAATTAATCATTTAAACGTTCAAATTGTTATTTTTCCAGGTAATCATTTCTGAAGAGATATTAATAAAAAGAGGTTAATATAGTAGAGAGGGGGAATCTCAAATGGCTAGTAAAATATTTTTCAAATATAACTAAAATCAAGAAATGAAAAGGTAAAGTTGAGATTTCAAAGTTCCACAAGGAATTCATGGGTCTCAGGAATTCAGGAAATTCAAATATATATAATTCTTTAAAATTGGCTGAAAGATTATCTTTATCAAAATAGACTGTCTAATATTTTTAAATATACATTTTTAACATACATATATTTAAAATATGGAACACTTTATGTATTTGCCTATCATCTTTGTGCAGGGGCCATGCTAATGTTCTCTGTAGCATTCCAATTTTAGAATATGTGCTGTCGAAGTGAGCACTCTAAAATTTTTTAATGTAGACCTTTATAAAGCATGATGACAGCTTAAAAGAATCCTATGCCATTTACTGAGTTCCAACACCCTAGAACAAAGGCTGGCAAACTTCTTCTATAAAGGGCCAGATATTAAATATTTTAGGCTTTGTAAGCCACACAAATTTCTGGCACAACTACTCAACTCTGCAACTGTAACATGAAAGCAGCCATAGACAATAATGAATGAGCATGGGGACTTCCTGGTGGCACAGTGGTTGAGAATACGCCTGCCAATGCAGGGGACACGGGTTCGAGCCCTGGTCTGGGAAGATCCCACATGCCACGGAGCAACTAGGCCCGTGCACCACAACTGCTGAGCCTGCGCTCTAGAGCCTGCGAGCCACAATTACTGAGCCTGCGCGCCACAGCTACTGAAACCTGCACGCCTAGAGCCTGTGCTCTGCAACAAAGAGAAGCCACCGCAATGAGAAGCCCATGCACTGCAATGAAAAGCAGCCCCTGCTCTCGCAACTAGAGGAAGCCTGTGAGCAGCAAAAGACCCAACACAGCCAAAAATAAATAAATTATTTTTTAAAAAAATAATGAATGAGCATGGATGTGTTCCAATAAAACTTTATTTAATAACATTTAAATCTGAATTTTACGTAATTTTCAGGTGTCACAAAATGTTATTCTTTTGATTCTTTTTCAACCACCTAAAAAGTTAAATACTATCCTTAGTTCAGGGACCATGTAAAAATAGGCTCCAAAAAGGACTCAGCCTGGGCATAGTTTGCCAACCCCTTCCCTAGAAAGAGTGAAAAGAGATGATCTAAGATACAAATTTCTGAAAAGCTACACAAAGGCTAAGAAAAATATACACAGTTCCTCTTTTTTTACACATAAAACTACCATTGTAATTTCTTATTTTCAAAACTCTTTTGCTCTAAGATGATTTTTTCAGGGAAATGACAAGAATTTCCTCACCTATGTTTTATGAAAATATCAGGAGGTAGAAGTAAGGAGTACTATGAGAGTGAATAGGCTATTTTTCCACTAAAAATATAAAAAAGAAAAGTGTCCTGATGGTCACTTCATTTTACCCTAAAACAATTCAACAAGCTCTTCCTGTGTTCATTATGCTTATCTGTGGGCTCAGCTCTAAAGGTTTCTGATTTCCATTCACATCAACTGACAAAACTTCTTTCCTAGCTGACTATAGAACAGAGAAGAGAGACTAACTTTACACTTGCTATTTAGTCCCTAAATATTTAGATATCTAAGACAGATAGCTAGGCGGACATGTAAACAGCAGTTCTCAGGTGAGACCTAATTTATCCTCTCCTCCTTGCTCTTCTCTCGTCTGCATTTTCCTACATTAGGACCCCTAAACCTCTAAAGAGCTTCGCCTAAAGGTATAATAACAGGACAACTGAGCAATCACCTCTGGGAGAAGAGTGATCGTAGTGTGTTAAATGTCCTGAAATATTTCTAAATAGTCAAGAAGTTTAAAATATTCTGAAAGGCAATCCTTCTCCCTCAATTTTTAATCCCTTAGAATCAGAGAGCCACTATTCTTTCTTGTAGTACAAGCAAACTGGAAAAACTCCTAAGTTAAAATAGGAGTTACATAATTTCATTAGGACTATCAATAACATGAAAGAATATCTGAATAACAGATTGACAATTGAAAAACCAATAACCCATTTTTAGAGGAAAATACTTCTACTAGTTATTTAACTTAAGTTTTTACTAAGTGTATTTTAGGGGCACCATACTAAATAATGTATCCAAGCAAGAAATTCCCTGGATGAATCTTTAAGATCTTAAATTCTTTGAGAGAATAATAACTTTTGGAATAGAAAACAAATTTCAAAATAATCAACCTGTGCATACACTTCACCTTTAGTGGGAAATACCTATAATTAGGATTTATAATCATTATTAGAGGGGTGTTCTTTAATGTAAACTAAACTTGAGACTAGATCAATGAAGATAATAAAAAATTTTTTTAGTAATACTATTCACCTATAATATTACTATTGAAAATACAGGTTTAGAAGACAGGCCATTTTGTTGTCAGATAATATAACAATGTGGAGAACTTATGCTATAGCTGTCCCACTTAGAAACCTAAAATAAATAGGATATGGTTAAAAGAAATGAAACATTTTAAAATATAACAAAGTAAATCCAGGTATTTCAATATTGATAAAACAAATATTGTTTTGATACCTTAAGGACTAGTAGTCTATTCACAGGAGGGGTTCTCCTAAGCATATTCTTACCACCAGAAGATTGCCACTTCAATATTAGATTATGCTGTATGTGTTATGAATATGCAGTTTTCACGGAGCAAAAGTTAACAATTAAATAGCAAAGTAGCTCCAAATAATGCCTATTTGATATCATTCCTCTGTAATATCTAGTTTTGACTAATGGTAAAGTCTACAAGTTTTTTGGTTTTGTTACAGCAGTTGTTGGCTTGTGCTCTAGGAAATTCAAGAGAACAGAAATACCTTTTGGCACACGACATAGTGCAGAATCTTTTTGACCGCAGAAATTCATTAGCATACCCCATCTTTCCACAGAATTCACACTTGAGCAACTCACTGTCCATTTCTTCTAATGCCTCTAAAAAGAAGAAAACAAAGAAAAAACTTCCAAAAATTTAATCGTGGCAAATTTTCTTTTAGCTTCTACTTTGGTTGGATGCTACTAGTGTTCAGACCCTCCAGGAAACGTAAAAGGAATGGTCTTTTAACTTTTCAATCCATAGCCACTTTGGCAAGGCAAAGCCCCCCAAAACAACCACTTCCACCAATTTCCTCTTGCTCCTGCATAAAAATATTTTATGGAGTTTTCTCCACAAAATGCAATACATTTTAAAGGTTCATTTTGCTAAGAATCCAACCTACCTAAAATGTGCAAAATAAAACAAAGTCACTACTTTCAAAATTCATCATGTAGTATATGAATTTTGACACATTGTGCTATGTACAATATATATAGCAAAGAACACACTTCTAACTGGAGAAAATGAGGATGAATCCAAAAAGAAGGTAAAATTTTGATGTGTGATTTCAGAGGAGCATTTAAAACAGTTAACACTCTCAAAGATCTGCAATGTACAACAGAATATATAAAGATGTATTTATCTAATTATAAAAGTCCGTTTTAGTCTTATATTAAAACAAAGTAATTTACATTTACCTTCAAAATCACCATTGGTTTTGTAACTTCTAACCTCTGCTCCTTTTTGTCAGGGTGTCTCTCTGTTAAATGAGAATGTCCTTCCCTCCACCTCTATATCCATAACTTTCAAGTCATACCACAGGACCCAAAGAAACTTCCCACCTAAATCCTCAAGTATTCAGCAGCAGCAGTCACCTGTAAGTAAGCAACTTAAATCTTCAGGACCCACAGTTTCCTCATCTGTAAAATAGAGTTTAAAATACCCTTCCCGAAGAATTGCAGTGAAGATTACACGAATGCCCAATAGGTAGCAGGCATAAAAAAGTGACAGTTCCATTTCCTATTTTCCACATAAGAACTAAGAGTACTAAGACCTGTAATAAGTGCTTAAGAAACACTTCAGTGAAAACTGTTAAATTCTTAAATCCACCATATTTTGCCATTTTCATGCATCATCATAATTCCTATGCCGAGTCATATAAAATATACAAAAAAAAAAAAAAAAACGGGCTTCCCTGGTGGCGCAGTGGTTGAGAGTCCGCCTGCCGATGCAGGGGACACGGGTTCATGCCCCGGTCTGGGAAGATCCCACATGCCGCGGAGCGGCTGGGCCCGTGAGCCATGGCCGCTGAGCCTGCGCCTCCGGAGCCTGTGCTCCGCGACGGGAGAGGCCACAACAGTGAGAGGCCCACATACCGCAAAAAAAAAAAAAAAAAAAAAAAAAAAATACAAAAAAAGAAGTCCACTAACTAAAGCTTTTAGCTATGAGCTCCATATGTGCTTTTCTATGTTATTCATTTAAGCAAGACTTGTTAAGATGAAGAAAGGGACTCTGAAATGTAGACATGGATGACACATACTCAGTACATTCAAGCATCACATTATCCCAGTGTTACTGGAGAAGCAAACAGCAAAGTGCTAAATTAAGTGAAGGCAGCAAGAACTAAAAAACACACTGTGAAATATTTGAAGTTCCAAGGGACATCCAAATACACTGTCATGACCAATCAAATCATAAACTAGCAAGGGATCATCTCAAGGAAATTCTCAAGACTGTCTTCATAAACAAAACTCATCTATTTAGTAGCAATGAGGAACAAGAGTCTCAAAGCAAGTAAAGTAAAAACTGTTCCTTCCAATGACCTAGAGATGGCTTTCACACAGTTGTGCCCCTCAACACATCCCTGGGACCTAGTGTCATACTTCCAGGAGTATTGCTTTTACGCTGTGACACTTGTAACCAGATCTGACCTTGAAAAGCCTGTACTGGAGACAGAACCTCTCATTTGACCACCACTGCCACCAACCCAGCCCCAAAGAGCCCATTTGTCAACTTGTTCCGTTTTGACTATACTGAAAGCTTTATTTCAAAAGTTTGTATTAATTAACATAATAATATGCAACACTTGATAACAGGTTATAATACCTTATGAAGGAGAAGGAAATGTTTTTGCTGGTGAGAGAGGGGAGACCCCAAACAGGTATGGTCTAAGGGTTAACAACCCGACAAAAACAGAACATCAGTTTTATTTCTCATAAAGAAGAGAGGAATATTAACAGATTCAAAAAAGTCCAGTTCTAATATTTGGTCAAAATTTCAACAAATCTGGTAATGTTACCAAGGCTACTTTTTCACATTTGTAAATAAAAAATTACAGAGTCAAATAAGTTTAAAAAACTACTGCTTTAGCTAATAAAGATGGGATTCTATGTCAGAGACAGCTGGCAATTCCCTAATATCCGTTCTTCATTTTTCTCCCACAGTAACAAAATCCTAATATTTAGCTAGGAATATGGCCACTGAGAATAAAAAGTACAGTTTCTGCCCCATGTGTGGCCAATTTCTGACCAAATTCCAGGTACTGCCCTTTCTCCCATCTTACCATTAGAATGTGATCATGAAGATTAGCTATCTTGGAAATGTGAGCAACATTCTAGGGATGGCAGAGCCACTGACAGCTTAGGTGCCCAACACAATGGAGCCCTTCACTGCTTACCTTTAGACTATGTCAGAGAAAATTAAACTTTTTTATTTCATCAGGTATTATTCTGGGTCTCTAATGGAGTGGCCAAACACATATCCTAACCAATAGAGATCCCCAATTTTTTTGTGCAAGGAGGAGTTACTTTTCAATTTTCCTGAAGACTTGAGATCATGTGATGGTCAGCAGCAAAGAGAGGCGATGAGATAGAAACCACGATCAGTGTGATGATTTACCAGGGAAGACATAAGATATTTTGGTAAATCACATTTTGGTTGGAGATTCTGGTTATAGAACCAGTCCAAATAGAGACATAGTTTATCCTTTAAAAAAAGAATAATCCTTACATTGTTTTTCATACTGAATTAAACTGTATATACTACTACAACCAAAGCCACTAAATAAGTGACCTCACCATTTCACCCTGTAATACTTCCCGTAAACACCGAAGTATACAGTAACAGAAACACTTTATAAAATTACCTTGGGAAATTATGAAGTATTTAAAAATTTGACACATTTTCAGTAAATATATCTCCACTATGAAATAGAATAATCTTTCTTTAACTGAATATAGTTAACATAAAACAGTGTGTAAATTTAAGGTGTAAAATACATTAACTTGATACATTTATATATTATAATATGACTGCCTTTGTAGCAATACTGAGCACTTCTGTCACATTACATTTTTATCCTTTCATTTTAGTCACTGGGATAATTAAGTTTAAGTCTCTTAGCAAGGCTGATGATTATAGTACAATATTGTTTATACTCATTATACCATGCACTAGATCTCTACGGCTTATTCATTATTCATTGCATAGATTAATCATCTTTAAATCTCCCTTTTCCTTACTCTGGTATCTTGTCCTTTAAAAGTACCCTTTGCCTTGTCTTCCTCTTCCCACCATGACTACAGGTATCAATTACATGCCAAACCTCTACACTGCTCCTACATGTGACCAGCAGAGTTTCCAAAAACACTCTTTTTCATGTCACCTGCCTAAAAAATCTTCAGTAACCATCCTCTTGACAGCAAGATAACTCCTAACTCCATAGTTGAATATCAAAGTATGCTAGAATCTGACTGCCTTACTACCCACTACACTTCTCTAACCCAACTGTCTACTCTTTGCTGCCCCCTCCTGAAGTTACCTAGCACTTGCACATCTTTTGTGCATTTATTCATGGTATGCTAACCTGAAAGGTTATTCCTGTTATCTTAAGTCTATGCTTTACCAGCCAAGACCCAGGTCAAATCCCATCTCTAGAGAAAACTCACCAAACTGGCAATAATCCCACTCAGTTTTAACGTGCCAAGTTCTTACTGTCTATAATAATTCATTTAATACCTACCATATGTTGCTCCTTAGTTATCTTTCTGTTGTGGAGATTGCTACTTCCTACTAGATCAAAAGCTCCTCTAGGTTCTAGCATAGTCCAGCATATATTTTAATTGTATATAAACCATGAGCATCACAACATATGCTGTGAAGCTTCCTAAGCAGTTTTCCATTTTTCTCCAATATGTGCACACAAGAGAGCACATTACATATGCTTATTAGGCTAGAAAACTTTTGTTTATAAACTTATTCTTATAGATATAGACAAGAAAAAAAAACCCCTGCACATTCATCTTTACTACTCTTTATCTCAAATGAAAAATTTTCTCAGATAAATAGTATGCATAACTAAAAGCAAGTATTTAGGAATTAAATGAAATTAAATTCATAACAACAAAAGGCAAAATGTACACACTGTTTGGATCCTGATTTGAACAAAATAACTATAAAAGAACATTTATACAATTTAGGCAATTATACAATTGAGGAAATCTGAATATGGACCAGGTACTAGATGACACCAAACAGTTATTAATGTTGTTTTGTGTGACACAGCAATAAAATGTACACTTTTTGGGGTTCCCTGGTGGCGCAGTGGTTGCGAGTCCGCCTGCCGATGCGGGGGACACGGGTTTGTGCCCCGGTCCGGGAAGATCCCACATGCCGCGGAGCGGCTGGGCCCGTGAGCCATGGCCGCTGAGCCTGCGCGTCCGGAGCCCGTGCTCCACAACGGGAGAGGCCACAACAGTGAGAGGCCCGTGTAATGCAAAAAAAAATTAAAATAAAAAAATAAAATGTACACTTTTTATAGATGCACACTGAAGCATGAACTAGTAAAATACAGTAAGAACCATGATCTTTTTTCAAACAGAGGAATAAAGGGAGAAAAGGGAAAGAGAAAAAGCAACAGAGAAAGAGAGAAGGGCGGAACGTAGGGAGAAAAAAACAAAAGGGATGGATGAAGCTGGTGTGGCAAAATAATGTTTAAAATTGGGTAATGTTGAGTCTGGGTGAGGTGGGATTCATTATAGAGTTCTCTCTAATTGTATGTATGTTTGAAAATTTTCATGTTTAACATTCTTTTAAATAAAAAAAAATCAAATTGAACTCAACGTAAGTTAGCAGTAAAAAAATTTTATACTACTATCATACTCTTTGCTATTCAAATAAAAAGTAAAACAGTGATAAATACTTTGCAACAGTTCATAAATTACCACAATGACAGAGGAGCCTTCCTCTTAAGAATTAGGAAAACTGCGAGCCAAGTCAGTATCTATTTTGCTTACCAGCATGCTATTTTACTTAATTTTAGCAAAGTACAGGCACATAATATATGCTAAATATTTACAAAATGAATAAATTAATTTTAGATGAAATATATTAATATATTGATAATTACTTAGAGATGTTAATTAATTCACTATTACAGAGCTCTGACTATATTAAATGCTATTTAATTAAACTGAATGGTATCAACTGCAGAGCCATGATCAGAATCAATAAAAAGTAAAATATATCATTTTTGCATTTATTTGTGTTTGTTTTCCTAAAGTCACTTTGCATTACCACTTTGACTTTTATGGAAGAGTCACTATTAGAATAAGGTCTATAAAAAAAATTCTTTGACACTGAGAAGATTTAGTGATATTTTCCTCTATGAACAAACTTAATCGCCTTTTGACTGAAGACTACGTCCTTAACACAACTGTAATACCCACCTGATATCAAACATCTGAATACATAAAGTCTAAAACCAAACAACCCAGAAGCTCTAAATTTTTAAGCAGACTCAGTAAAACAGTCATTTATTTAAGTCTGCTTAAGAAAGAGAATTGGTTGTTTTGATCCTAAAATTCTGAATTAGTTTCATATATAATGGAACTTTTCCCAACCACACTCCTTCAAATGTCAAACTGATAGTATACAAATTAACACCAATTTTGCTATTCTAATTGTATGACCATTAAGAGTCTGATTAGCTTTCCCACTATTTTAGTCAAATAATGCATTATATGAGAAAAAAAAGTAAATACTTCCAAGTGAAAATCTGTGTGGAATAAATACCCATGTCTTGTTTCAAACAATAAAAGTCAAAGTTAAAGGGCATCTTAAAGAAAAATCTACAAACCTTCAGCAATCATGTCTTCCATCTCTGTGTCAGATGAATTATCTGCATGCTTTGCATTATTCTGTAGCTCTGGCTGAACACACACAGAATTTATCACCTGATTATCCAAAATAGGCCTTTTTTTCACAGGCTGTTCAATCAGCAGAGATGAACGACTCACCTTTAAAAGACAGACAGCACAAAATAAAATAATCTTTTAAAAGATTTTCAGAAACAACTTAGTTTAAAAATCTCTTGAAACGAATGGTATCTGTGATAATTTACGTGTATGACTGATCAGATCCATTCATTAAGGGCTTTATTCCTTGAGAAAAGGTTAAGCAACCTGAACATAAATGCTTTATATTGCAGTTCATGAGCAGTATGGATGCTTCAAAGTCTCAGTCAAATGGAACCAAGGGTCCTAGTTTAGGCAGGTAGGCTAAAAAGTTTTTTAAAAAATCAGTAATAAATTTTGATGAGCGAGTACCTTTAATATTTTTTTTTCCTGCAATAACCTTTAAGATTTATTTTTCATGCACAAAGCTTTTTATTTGTAGGATTATCTCCTCAGGATAGATCATTATCATATGCATTTTAAAGATAAGGCAACTGGACTTCCCTGGTGGCACAGTGGTTAAGAACCCACCTGCCAATGCAGGGGACATGGGTTCAAGCCCTGGTCCAGGAAGATCCCACATGCCACAGAGCAACTAAGCCCATGTACCACAACTACAGAGCCTGTGCTCTAGAGCCCGCAAGCCACAACTACTGAGCCCATGTGCCACAACTACTGAAGCCTGTGCGCCGAGAGCCTGGGCTCCGCAACAAGAGAAGCCACTGCAATGAGAAGCCCATGCGCCATAAAGAAGAGTAGCCCCTGCTCGCGGCAACCAGAGAAAGCCCGCGCACAGCAATGAACATCCAACGCAGCCAAAAATAAATAAATAAATACATACATACATTAAAAAAAAAAAGATAAGGGAACTAATATTCCAAGTATGCAGGTGGAGGAGGAGACCTTCAAGATGTCGGAAGAATAAGATGCGGAGGTCACCTTCCTCCACAAGTACATCAGAAATACATCTACACGTGGAACAACTCCTACACGTGGAACAACTCCTACACGTGGAACAACACCTGCTGAATGCTGGCAGAAGACCTCAGACCTCCCAAAAGGCAAGAAACTCCCCACGTACCTGGGTAGGGCAAAAGAAAAAAGAATAAACAGAGACAAAAGAATAGGGACGGGACCTGCACCTCCGGAAGGGAGTTGTGAAGGAGGAAAAGTTTCCACACATTAACACAGAATTAGGGGCAAAGGGCAAAGCAGAGAGATTCCTGCACAGAGGATCAGTGCCGACCAGCACTCACCAGCCCGAGAGGCTTATCTGCTCACCCACTGGGGCGGGTAGGGGATGGGAGCTGAAGCACTGGCTTCGGAGGTCAGATCCCAGGGAGAGGACTGGGGTTGGCTGTATGAACACAGCCTGAAGGGAGTTAGTGCACCACAGCTGGCCAGGAGGTAGTCCGGGAAAAACTCTAGACGTGCCTAAGAGGCAAGAGATCATTGTTTCAGGGTGCACGAGGAGAGGGGATTCAGAGCACCACCTAAATGAGCTCCAGAGACGGGCACGAGCTGCAGCTATAAGGATGGACCCCACCGATGGGCATGAGACGTTAAGGCTGTTGCTGCCGCCACCAAGAAGCCTGTGTGTAAGCAAGCACAGGTCACTATCCTCACCTCCCCTCCCGGGAGCCTGTGCAGCCCGCCACTGCCAGGGTCCTGTGATCCAGGATCAACTTCCCCGGGAGAACTAATGGCGCGCCTCAGGCTGCTGCAACGTCACGCCAGCCTCTGCTACTGAAGGCTCGCCCCGCATCCATACCCCTCCCTTCCCCCGGCCTGAGTGAGCCAGAGCCCCCGAGTCAGCTGCTCCTTTAACCCCATCCTGTCTGAGCGGGAACAGACGCCCTCAGGCGACCTACATGCAGAGGCGGGGCCAAATCCAAAGCCGAGCCCCAGGAGCTGTGCGAACAAAGAAGAGAAAGGGAAATTTCTCCCAGCAGCCTCAGAAGCGGCGGATTATATCAACTTGATATACCCTGCATCTGTGGAATACCTGAATAGACAACGAATCATTCCAAAATTGAGGCAGCGGACTTTGGGAGCAGCTGTAGACTAGGGGTTTGCGTTCTGCATCTAATTTGTTTCTGGTTTTATGTTTACCTTAGTTTACTATTTAGAGTTTATTATCACTGGTAGATTTGTTTATTGATTTGGTTGCTCGCTTCCTTTCTTTTTTTGAATACATTTATATATATTTTTCCTTTCTCTTTTTGTGAGTGTGTATGTGTATGCTTCTTTGTGTGATTTTGTCTGTATAGCTTTGCTTTAAACATGTGTCCTAGGGTTCTGTCTGTCCGTTATTTGCTTCCTTTTTTTTTTTTCTTTAGTATAGTTTTTAGTGCTGGTTATCATTGGTGGATTTGTTTTTTGGTTTCATTGCTCTCTCCTTTCTTTCTTTCTATTACTTTTTAATTTTTTTATTTTTAATACTTTAAAAAATTTTTTATTTTAATACCTTTATTTTATTTTTTCTTTCTCTCTCTCCTCTCTCTCTCTCTCCCTCCCTCCATCCCTCCCTCTCTCTCTCCCTCTCCCTCTCTCTCTCCTCTCTCTCTCTCTCTTTCTCTCTTGCTTTCTCCCTTTTCTCCTGAGTCATGCGGCTGACAGGGTCTTCGTGCTCTGGCTGGGGGTCAGGCCTGTGCCTCTGAGGTGGGAGAGCTGAATTCAGGACATTGGTCCACCAGAGACCTCCTGGCTCCACATAATATCACACGGCGAAAGCTCTCCCAGAGATCTCCATCTCAACGCTAAGACCCAGCTCAACTCAACGACCAAAAAGCTATACTGCTGGACACCCTATGCCAAACAACTAGCAAGACAGGAACACAACCCCACCCATTAGCAGAGAGGCTGCCTAAAATCATAATAAGGTCACAGACACCCCAAAACACATCACCAGATGCAGTCCTGCCCACCAGAAAGACAATATATATCCAGCCTCATCCACGAGAACACAGGCACCAGTCCTCTCCATCAGGAAGCCTACACAACCCACTAAACCAATCTTAGCCACTGAGGGCAGACACCAAAAACAATGGGAACTATGAACATGGAGTCTGTGAAAAGGAGAACCCAAACACAGTAAGTTAAGCAAAATGAGAAGACAGAAAAACACACAGCAGATGAAGGAGCAAGGTAAAAACCCAACAGACCAAAAAAATGAAGAGGAAATAGGGAGCCTACCTGAAAAAGAATTCAAAGTAATGATAGTAAAGATGATCTAAGATCTTTGAAATAGAATAGACAAAATACAAGAAACGTTTAACAAGGACCTAGAAGAACTAAAGAGCAAACAAACAGTGATGAACAACACAATAAATGAAATTTAAAATTCTCTAGAAGGAATCAATGGCAGAATAACTGAGGCAGAAGAACGGATAAGTGACCTGGAAGATAAAACAGTGGAAATAACTACTGCAGAGCAGAATAAACAAAAAAGAATGAAAACAATTGAGGACAGTCTTAGAGACCTCTGTGACAACATTAAATGCACCAACATTCGAATTATAGGGGTTCCAGAAGAAGAAGAGGCAAAGAAAGGGACTGAGAAAATATTTGATGAGATTATAGTTGAAAACTTCCCTAATATGGGAAAGGAAATAGCCAATCAAGTCCAGGAAATGCAGAGAGTCCCATACAGGATAAATCCAAGGAGAAACACACCAAGACACATATTAATCAAACTATCAAAAATTAAATACAAAGAAAAAATATTAAAAGCAGCAAGGGAAAAACAACAAATAACATACAAGGGAATCCCCATAACGTTAACAGCTGATCTTTCAGCAGAAACTCTGACAGCCAAAAGGGAGTGGCAGGGCATATTTAAAGTGATGAAAGGGAAAAACCTACAACCAAGATTACTCTATCCAGCAAGGATCTTATTCAGATTCGACGGAGAAATTAAAACCTTTACAGACAAGCAAAAGCTAAGAGAATTCAGCACCACCAAACCAGCTTTAAAACAAATGCTAAAGGAACTTCTCTAGGCAGGAAACACAAGACAAGGAAAAGACCTATAATAACAAACCCAAAACAATTAAGAAAATTATAATAGGAACATACATATCGATAACTGCCTTAAATGTAAATGGATTAAATGCTCCAACTAAAAGACATAGACTGGCTGAATGGATACAAAAACAAGACCCATATATATGCTGTCTACAAGAGACCCACTTCAGACCTAGGGACACATACAGACTGAAAGTGAGGAGATGGAAAAAGATATTCCATGCAAATGGAAATCAAAAGAAAGCTGGAGTAGCAATTCTCATATCAGACAAAATAGACTTTAAAATAAAGACTATTACAACAGACAAAGAAGGACACTACATAATGATCAAGGGATCAATCCAAGAAGAAGATATAACAATTGTAAATATTTATGCACCCAACATAGGGGCACCTCAATACATAAGGCAAATGCTTACAGTCATAAAAGGGGAAATTGACAGTAACACAATCAGAGTAGGGTACTTGAACATTCCACTTTCACCAATGGACAGATCATCCAAAATGAAAATGAATGTAAGGATACACAAGCTTTAAATGATACATTAAACAAGATGGACTTAACTGATATTTATAGGACATTCCATACAAAAACAACAGAATACACTTTCTTCTCAAGTGCTCATGGAACATTCTCCAGGATAGATCATATCCTGGGTCACAAACCAAGCTTTGGTAAATTTAAGAAAACTGAAGTCATATCAAGTATCTTTTCTGACCACAACCCTATGAGACTAGATGTCAATTACAGGAAAAAATCTGTAAAAAATAGAAACACATGGAGGCTAAACCATACACTACTAAATCTCTTGCTTAAGAGATCATTGAAGAAATCAAAGAGGAAATAAAAAAAATACCTAGAAACAAATGACAATGAAAACACAACAACCCAAAACTTATGGGATGCAGCAAAAGCAGTTCTAAGAGGGAAGTTAGTAGCAATACAATCCTACCTCAGGAAACATCTCAAATAAACAACCTAACCTTACATCTAAAGCAATTAGAGAAAGAAGAACAAAAAAAACCAAAATTAGCAGAAGGAAAGAAATCATAAAGATCAGATCAGAAATAAATGAAAAAGAAATGAAGGAAACAATAGCAAAGGTCAATAAAACTAAAAGCTGGTTCTTGAGAAGATAAACGAAAGTGATAAACCATTAGCCAGACTCATCAAGAAAAAAGGGGAGAAGACTCAAATCAATATAATTGAAATGAAATGAAAAAGGAGAAGTAACAACTGACACTGCAGAAATACAAAGGATCATGAGAGATTACTACAAGTAACTATATGCCAAGAAAATGGACAACCTGCAAGAAATGGACAAATTCTTAAAAAGCACAACCTTCCAAGACTGAACCAGGAAGAAATAGAAAATATAAAAAGACCAATCACAAGCAATGAAATTGAGACTGTGATTAAAAATCTTCCAACAAACAAAAGCCCAGGACCAGATGGCTTCACAGGCGAATTCTAACAAACATTTAGGGAAGAGCTAACACCTATCCTTCTCAAACTCTTCCAATATATAGCAGAGGGAGGAACACTCCCAAACTCATTCTATGAGGCCATCATCACCCTGACACCAAAATCAGACAAAGATGTCACAAAGAAAACTACAGGCCAATATCACTGATAAACACAGATGCAAAAATCCTCAACAAAATACTAGCAAACAGAATCCAACAGCACATTAAAAGGAACATACACCATGATCAAGTGGGGTTTATCCCAGGAATGCAAGGATTCTTCAATATACGCAAATCAATCAAGTGATACACCATATTAACAAATTGAAGGAGAAAAACCATATGATCATCTCAATAGATGCAGAAAAAGCTTTCTACAAAATTCAACACCTGTTTATGATAAAAGCCATCCAGAAAGAAGGCATAGAGGGAACTTACGTCAACATAATAAAGGTCATATATGACAAACCCAAAGCCAACATTGCTCTCAATGGGGAAAAACTGAAACTATTTCCTCTAAGATCAGGAAAAAGACAAAGTTGTCCACTCTAACCACTGTTATTCAACATAGTTTTGGAAGTTTTAGCCAAAGCAATCAGAGAAGAAAAAGAGATAAAAGGAATCCAAATCGGAAAAGAAGTAAAGCTGTCACTGTTTGCAGATGACATGATACTATACATAGAAAATCGAAAAGATGCTACCAGAAAACTACTAGAGCTAATCAATGAATTTGGTAAAGGAGCAGGATACAAAATTAATGCACAGAAATCTCTGGCATTCCTATACACTAATGATGAAAAATCTGAAAGAGAAATTAAGGAAACACTCTCATTTACCACTGCAACAAAAAGAATAAAATACCCAGGAATAAACCTACCTAAGGAGACAAAAGACCTGTATGCAGAAAACTATAAGACACTGATGAAAGAAATTAAAGATGATACAAACAGATGGAGAGATGCACCATGTTCTTGGATGGGAAGAATCAACAATGTGAAAATGACTATACTAACCAAAGCAATCTACAGATTCAATGCAATCCCTATCAAACTACCAATGGCATTTTTCACAGAACTAGAACAAAAAATTTCAAGATTTGTATGGAAACAAAAAAGACCCCGAATAGCCAAAGCAATCTTGAGACACAAAAACGGAGCTGGAGGAATCAGGCTCCTAGACTTCAGACTATACTACAAAGCTGCAGTAATCAAGACAGTATGGTACTGGCACAAAAACAGAAATATAGATCAATGGAACAGGATAGAAAGCCCAGAGATAAACCCACGCACATATGGTCACCTTATTTTTGATAAAGGAGGCAAGAATATACAATGAAGAAAAGACAGCCTCTTCAGTAAGTGGTGCTGGAAAAACTGGACAGCAACATGTAAAAGAATGAAATTAGAACACTCCCTAACACCATACACAAAAATAAACTCAAAATGGATTAAATACCTAAATGTAAGGTCAGACACTATAAAACTCTTAGAGGAAAACATAGGTAGAACACTCTATGACATAAATCACAGCAAGATCCTTTTTGACCCACCTCCTAGAGAAATGGAAATAAAAACAAAAATAAACAAATGGGACCTAATGAAACTTCAAAGCTTTTGCACAGCAAAGGAAACCATAAACAAGATGAAAGACAACCCTCAGAATGGGACAAAATATGTGCAAATGAAGTAACTGACAAAGGATTAATCTCCAAAATTTATAAGCAGCTCATGCAGCTCAATATCAAAAAAACAAACAACACAATCCAAAAATGGGCAGAAGACCTAAATAGACATTTCTCCAAAGATATACAGATTGCCAACAAACACATGAAAGAATGCTCAACATCATTAATCATTAGAGAAATGCAAATCAAAACTATAATGACGTATAACCTCACGCCAGTCAGAATGGCCATCATCAAAATATCTACAAACAATAAATGCTGGAGAGGGTGTGGAGAAAAGGGAACCCTCTTGCACTGTTGGTGGGAATGTAAATTGACACAGCCACTATGGAGAACAGTATGGAGGTTTCTTAAGAAACTAAAAATAGAACTACCATATGACCCAGCAATCCCACTACTGGGCATATACCCTGAGAAAACTATAATTCAAAAAGAGTCACGTACCACAATTTTCATTGCAGCACTCTTTACAATAGCCAGGACATGGAAGCACCTCAGTGTCCACTGACAGATGAATGGATAAAGAAGATGTGCCACATATATACAATGGAGTATTACTGAGACATAAATGGAAACAAAATTGAGTTATCTGTAGAGAGGTGGACGGACCTAGAGTCTGTCATACAGAGTGAAGTAAGTCAGAAAGAGAAAAATACCATATGCTAACACATATATTTGGAATCTAAAAAAAAAAAAAAAATGGTTCTGAAGAACCTAGGGGCAGGACAGGAATAAAGAAACAGATGTAGAGAATGGACTTGAGGACACGGAGTGGGGAAAGGTAAGCTGGGACGAAGTGAGAGAGTGGCATGGACTTATATACACTACCAATGTAAAACAGATGGCTAGTGGGAAGCAGCTGCATAGCACAGGGAGATCAGCTTGGTGCTCTGCGACCACCTAGAGGGGTGAGATAGGGAGGGTGGGTGCGAGATGCAAGAGGGAGGAGATATGGGGATATATGTATAGCTGATTCACTTTAGTTACAAAGCAGAAACTAACACACCACTGTAAAGCAATTATACTCCAATAAAGGTGTTAAAAAAATAAAATAAAACAAAGGAATGCCTATCCAAAAAAAAAATATGCAGGTAATTTCTTTACAAAAGCAGAATCAGGAACTCAAGTCTCCTGACTCCCTAGTTCAGCAACCTATTATAATCGAAAAAAGAAAAAATGGAAAACTCATTGCTGAAAAAACTGTAATATTCAGTGCTGCTAAGAGTATACACTTCTGGTATATGAATAAATTTAAATAATCTTCCAGAAAATAATTTGGCAATATGTATCAGGAGTCTTATGAATACATACGTTGAATACATATGTAATGTGATCCAACACCTATACTTCTAGGAATTTATGCTAAAGAAATTATTTAAAATGTGGATTTCAAATGTGGATAATTTACATACAAAAATATTCCTTTCAGGGCTATCTGACAGCAAAAAAATGGAAACCTGAATGTCCAACAACATAGTTGTCCCTCAGTACTTGCAGGGGATTGGTTCCAAGACTCCAGAGGATACAAATTCTGCAGATGCTCAAGTCCCTTATGTAAAATGGAGTATTATTTGCATATAACCTATGCACATTCTCCCATGTACTTTTTTTTTTTTTTTGGCCACACCACATGGCATACGGGATCTTAGTTTCCTGACCAGGGATCGACCCAATGCATTGGGAGCACGGAGTCTTAACCACTGGACCGCCAGGGAAGTCCCATCCCATATACTTTATTTTTTTTATTTTTTTTCTCTTTTTTTTTTATTAGTTTCTGCTTTATAACAAAGTGAATCAGTCATACATATACATCTGTTCCCACATCCCTTCCCTCATGCATCTCCCTCCCTCCCACCCTCCCCATCCCACCCCCCATATACTTTAAATCATCTCTAGATTACTTATAATATTGAATACAATGTAAATGCGAAGTAAACAGTTGCCCGTGCATGGCAAATTCCAGTTTTGCTTTCTGGAACTTTGTAGACTTTCTTTTTTTTTTAAATTCCTGATCTATGATTGGGTTGACTCCCTGATGTGAAAACTGTGGATATGGGGGGCCAACTGTAATGGATTACATAAATTACAGCTGTCCAGAAAGTGAAATATTATGTAACCTTTCAAAATGTTTCCTAAGTACTATTAATCAAACTAGAAAATAAATGCTCAAGATACACTAAGTGAAAGAAGCTGAACTGTATATATAATAATAACCTTGATCATATGAAAAAATATATATATAAAAATATACTCTGGTATTACTGAGGATTATTTGTTCTCTACATTTTCCAAATTTTCCATTAAAAAAATAATATATATTACTTTTGTAATCTGAAAGAAGAAGTTGTAACTGTCACTAGTAATAACTGATAATCAAAGCTATGGCCATTAAGTGCCAGGCACTACACAGAACAATTTATGCACATTTAGTCTTCACAATAACCCTAAGAGCAAAGTATCACCTCCATCTGCTGGATGAACAAATGAATTTCAAAAAGGCTGAATGACTTGACAAAGGTTACGTAGCCTATATGTGGCAGAGCCAGGATCCAATCACTGAGGAATAGGGAGAAAAAAAACCATTCCTCCACTCACTATATATCAGAGATTCTTAGATCCAAGCTTAATATACACACAGTAAACTGAAAGCAAAGACAACTGATTAGACAGTCAACTATCACAGTGCAATCACAATGCACTACCTATGAATCTGAAAAATCAGATAGTTCAAAGTCCTTCAAAATACATAATTTTGTTTTCTTGTCTTTGATTTGGGCTTTGATTTGGGCCACTTGTCTTGGTATATTTTCTAAGGGAAAATGTTCATCTCTAGATACTAGTATGTAATGTAGCTAGGGTAGCTGTAATGTACAGTTAGTCTCAAATCACAATACTTTTAGTGACAGATATAGCACCTCAATTTTGAGGTGAACATTTTGAAGCATCTTTGAAATCTGATTGAAGGCTGAGATTTAAGAATAATGAAAAAATCTAGTTGCTAATTTTAAAGCATCAACTGGGTAACATCAGAAGTATGAGATCACTGGGAAGTTATTATTTTCTGTATTCAAGTTAAAGTTCACAAAGTATCATATTATGCAAGAAAACACCTTTAAAAAGAAACTAATGCACTTTAGGTATCATTTCAATCCCCTTAAAAAAATAAGGGCTTCCCTGGTGGCGCAGTGGTTGAGAGTCCGCCTGTCGATGCAGGGGACACGGGTTCGTGCCCCGGTCCGGAAAGATCCCACATGCTGCGGAGCGGCTGGGCCCGTGAGCCATGGCCGCTGAGCCTGCGCGTCCGGAGCCTGTGCTCCGCAACGGGAGAGGCCACAGCAGTGAAAGGCCCGCGTACCACAAAAAAATAAAATAAAATAAAATAAAATAAAATAAAATAAATAAATAAAACACGAAATAACTAAAGTCTATTATTCTCCCCGGTCCGGGAAGATCCCACATGCCGCGGAGTGGCTGGTCCTGTGAGCCATGGCCGCTGAGCCTGCACATCCGGAGCCTGTGCTCTGCAACGGGAGAGGCCACAGCAGTAAGAGGCCCGTGCACCGCAAAAAAAAAAAAAGGGGCCTCCCTGGTGGCGCAGTGGTTGAGAGTCCGCCTGCCGATGCAGGGGATACGGGTTCGTGCCCCGGTCTGGGAGGATCCCATATGCCGCGGAGCGGCTGGGCCCGTGAGCCATGGCCGCTGGGCCTGCGCGTCCGGAGCCTGTGCTCCGCAACGGGAGAGGCCACAACAGTGAGAGGCCCGCATACCGCAAAAAGAAAAAAAAAAAAATAGAAAGTTTATTTCATTGGAGTAAACATAAAATTGCCTTCTCTAAAAAAAAAAAAAAAAAAAAAAAAATTGCCTTCTCTAAAAATTATAAAACTGATATCCTTATATCCTGAAATTTTTCTTCTTAGTTTATACATTTAAATAGGTAGCGTAAAATCCTAGAAGTATATCTGGAAATATATAAAGGATATATATAAAGAAATTCTAGATAAAAGATTAACAACTTTTGAGATAAAATTACAAGCTTTTTATTAGATAACAAAGATTATATATTTTAAGATAATGCTACATGAATAATTGTAAAAATACAAATTTGCTTGCTACTTACAGGAAATGGCTCCAATCCCTCCTGAATTACAAAGCCTTCAATAACATGGGTCAAGATCTGTGGCTTAACAATAGCCTGTGGAGGTTTGTTTTCTACACTGGGTATGCTACTAGGCATAGATGTACTATTACTCCTTGTGGTAGCAGCTGGAAGTAAGAGCGGAGGTGGAGGAACAGACACATGTGAAGGATCTGACGGAGATTTAATTACTGAAGCACTGACTGATGCCACAACAGGTAATTCTACTTGCTCTGTGGAACAAAAAAAAAAAAGTCATTTTTTTAATCTTTAGCATTCTGCCCAGGCAAATATGAAAGAAAATTCAAGAATAAATATTAGTAACAATAATAGTTAATATCTGGTGCTTTAAAAAAAACATTCTAAGCAATAGTAGTTAATATCTGGTGCTTTAAAAAAACATTCTAAGACCTTTATATTTATTATCTCATTTAATCTCCACAATAACCTTATGAGATACATACTACTATTCCCACTTACAGAGGAAGGGGGTGACTTGCTCGAAGTTGTCATTCCAACTTTGGTTACAAAGAACTGTCCCATAAGACACGAAAATGTTTTAGAATGTCAATTTAAGAATAATTACTAAAAAAACTTTTAAATTTTAAGCTATACAGATATTAAATTCCCTATGTTTCTGTTTATATATTCCAAATGATATGGGGGGAAAAAGTACTTTGAAAACATGCTTAAGAAAAAAAGGATCATGAAATCCACAGAATAAGTAATAATTTTAATGAATTATACAGGGCATTACCTTTATTTCAAGCTAATCCACATCCATGCACAAATGTTCTTTGTTGTTGTTATCTTTAACAACTCTTCACTGACACTGTACATGTCAATTTGGGGGAACACTGTATACCAGGCAATTGCAAAATGTTGGGCTGGATCACTGTGATTCCTCCCCTTCAAACTCTGAGGACCACAATAAGACAGACCCACAGCCTACAATGGAGGCTTTACCTCCCCATTCGGTAGCAATAAACCTTTACTAAGCTGTACCAAAGTGGAGAGACAGAGCCAGCTGATAGCTAGGAATACCAGTGAGTACAAGATGTCTGAGAAAAATAACAAAAAAAGAACATGTGGTAAAGACAATACTACTACTTACTGAGCACTTCTGTGCCAGGTACTGTATAAATGTCTTACATGTTATAACACATTTAGTCCTCAAAACTAGCCTATGGGTAGGTACTGTTATTATCTCCATTTTATAGATGTGGAAATCAAAACACAGAAAGATAAAGCAACTTGCCTAGAGGCACACAGCTAATAAGCAGTGGAGCTGGGATACTAACCCAGGCAGTCAGGTTCTGGGTTCCGGAGACAATGCTTTTTTCATTGCTACGGTAACTCCTCTCCACCATCAGTAATGAAAAGGATTGATATCACTATCAAAAATGCTCAAAATATAGCCCAGTTAGGTAGAGAAGAAAGAAAAGAAATCCCTATCGAATAAAAATTTCAGCTAACAAAATAGTGTAGTGTCAGAAATGGAAAAGCTAACAGTTCAGACATAGTAACTCTGATGTAATTAATAACACTATGTAGCTTATCACAGCAAGATTACAGCCATAACTTAACCTAGTTCCACCAAATAATCCACCAGGATAAACTGTACTGGAAAACCTATATAAAGTCACACAATCCCTCATTAAAAACTACAAAAGAAAGTCAGCAGAGGACTTCCCTGGTGGCGCAGTGGTTAAGAATCTGCCTGCCAATTCAGGGGACACGGGTTTGATCCCTAGTCCGGGAAGATCCCACATGCTGCAGAGCATGTGCGCCACAACTACTGAAGCCCGCCCGCCTAGAGCCCATGCTCCGCAACAAGAGAAGCCACTGCAATGAGAAGCCCGTGCACAGCACAAAGAGCAGCCCCCGCTCGCCGCAAGTAGAGAAAGCCCGTGCAGCAACAAAGACCCAACGCAGCCAAAAAAAAAAAAAAAAAAAAGCAAAGCAAAGAAAAAGTCAGCAGGAAATACTGGTTTGCTGATTTCCAGGAACAAATACACAATTGTACACACGCATTACCAGACTGAAGAACTCCATAAAAATCCTACCCCACATACCCGATTTTCACATATACTCCTAGAGGAAAAGGATAAAAGATATAATCCTGAACTGGGCTAAAAAGCAATTTTTCTGTTGGAAGGAAAATATAAATCTATGGAGAAGTGAAAAATAAGATAAATTTTAGTATCTCTTATAGATTTATAACTATTTTGTTACTTTAGAAATATAAAGCTGCATTAAGTATATTGTGGTTTATTCAGAAAATACTGCTTAGTATATGTTCTAACTAATTTTTGGATCATACATACAAATAGATCTAAATTTTGTTGAAAACAAAGTTGTAAGTTACTGACTTCTTAAAAAAGTTATTAATAGCTATGACTTGCCAGTTTATAATCAGCTGTTAAAATAAAAAACACAAGAAACATTGACATATTATAGCAGAACAAAAACACAATTATTGGGGACTTCCCTGGTGGCGCAGTGGTTAAGAATCTGCCTGCCAATGCTGGGGACATGGGTTCGATCCCCAATCTGGGAAGATCCCACATGCCGCCGAGCAACTAAGCCCGTGCGCCACAACTACTGAGCCTCCCCACTCTAGAGCGCGTGAGCCACAACTACTGAGCCCACGTGCCACAACTACTGAAGCCCACGTGCCTAGAGCCCGTGCTCCACAACAAGAGAAGCCACCGCAATGAGAAGCACACGCACCTCAACAAAGAGCAGCCCCCGCTCGCCCCAACTAGAGAAAGCCCGCGAGCAGCAATAGAAACCCAACGCAGCCAAAATTTAATTAATTAGTTTTTAAAAAAAAACAAAAAAAAACACAATTACTACACTCTCTAGATTTAAGACAACTGTGAGAGAGAAACCCCAAGTTAACTGATAAGACTTTGCCACAGGTTACTCTGCCTATTCACAGTCTCATTTTCTGAGCAAGATCTATGAGCTTTTTCTACTCTTTTTTATGGATGCTTTTTTAAGAATTCTTATAGATTTATGAAGACTGAATCCTGGGTGGAAACAAGTCCCTCTATTTTTATAGGTTAGTTTATTACATGATTTGATGAGCAACCTGTGCTTGTTTTTCCCCCCTCATATACTACAGAAACTAGTTAAGTATGATGTAAATTAAAGGAAGATTCAAAAATCTACATTGTACTTAGACAATTTAGCCAGAGGGATGGATATGCCTGCCAGGATCTCAGACTACATTCCTGAGGAAATAATGTGAAGATATTCTTGAGTTTCAATATTTCAAAAATGTTTAAATTTTCTTGAGTATCATTAGTAATGATTATTAGGTAATTAAATCACAGTCACAATGCAAGGTTAGTATCCAATTAAACACATATTTCTGCCTTTAAATCAAAACTCCAAGAAATCTGCAGCAACATAAATCCATTTTCAGTGTACACAAACTACAAAGATTTAATACTATAGTTAGATTTTCTTAAATCTATCTTTTGAGGTATTATTTTGAATAAGCAAAGGCAATAATATTGAACTTGTCTTAAATATTTCATATAATTTATTGACAAAATGATTTCTATTTTTCAGGAAGGGGAAAAAGTTGGAGGAAAATTGGTTTTCCCCCTCCGTGCTTTCCAGAGATTCACATTGGTAGTAAGGGATAAAAGCTAGAAAGAAGAGAAGGGATAGAAATGTGGCATGCTGAAGAAAAGAGAGGACAAGGGCTGCTTTGGTAGCAAAGTCAGTGCCCCGTTACAGTCTGTTTCCATGCCTGTTGTAGTGGTTCTTCTTAACTGAAAGTGATCATGAAGGCCATGAGATATTCAATAGAACAAAATACTTATGACAAAGCCTGAACCAAGATTAGTATTATCTGGATAAGCGGTCAGTAAACTTTCTCTAAAGGACATATGGTCTCTGCAATGACTCATCTTTGCTGCAGTAATGCAAAAGTAGCCACAGATAATATCTGAACAAATGAACGTGGCTGTGTTGCATAGAACTTTATTCATGGACAATGAAATTTGAATTTCACATAATCTTCATATGACATGAAACATTACTCTTCTTTTGATTTTTTTTTCAAACATTAAAAAATTTTAAAACCATACTTAGCTCATGGGCCATACAAAAACATGCAGCAGGAAGGATCTGAAGCGTGAGCTATCATTTGCCAACCCCTGACCTAAATTAAATACTTAAAAAAAAAAAAAAACCCTAACACAGAATATATCTTTTTTAGGACTTAGACACCAGGCTATAGATTATAATGTTTTAGTAAAATACCTAGGATTCATAGTCACTTTGATATTATGAGGAGGAGTATAGAGAAGATTTACTTGAACTCGTAAGTATGTTCTGAAGTAGTGAATAAGAATTTGTTCTGAAGTAGTGAATAAGAATTTGTTCTGAAGTAGTGAGTAAGAATTTGAATGCTTAAGCTCAAGAATTTTTTAATCCACGTCCCTAGTAAGAATTAGTAAGGCTTAATTTAAGTACTGTCTGGGAAAGAACACTTTTAAAAGCATTTACTCAGTCTGGATCACAAGCAATTATGACGAACGTCAGATATGACTTCAAATGCTTTGTGATTTTTTTTTTTTTTTTTTTTTGCGGTATGCGGGCCTCTCACTGCTGTGGCCTCTCCCATCGTGGAGCACAGGCTCCGGACGCACAGGCTCAGCGGCCATGGCTCACGGGCCCAGCCGCTCCGTGGCATGTCGGATCCTCCCAGACCAGGGCACGAACCCGTGTCCCCTGCATCGGCAGGCGGACTCCCAACCACTGCGCCACCAGGGAAGCCCATGCTTTGTGATTTTTGGAAAGTATAATTGAAATCTTCTGATAGAACTTTGATTTATTCTAGGTTTTAAGCTAGAAATAGCTTGACACATAAGTCTGAATGGTCATATGAAACATATCTGTACAAACTACTAAAAATTCAAAGGCTGAAATACATTTTTGATTTGGGTAGTTCCTCAACAACTGTTCTAATTATTCCTCATCAAAAAAAAAAAAAAAAAGAATCCGCCTGCCAGTGCAGGGGACACAGGTTCAAGCCCTGGTCCAGGAAGATCCCACATACCGCAGAGCAACTAAGCCTGTGCGCCACGACTACTGAGCCTGTGCTGTAGAGCCCGCGAGCCACAACTACTGAGCCTGCGTGCCACAACTACTGAAGCTTGTGTGCCTAGAGCCCATGCTCTGCAACAAGAGAAGCCACCGCAATGAGAAGCCCGCGCACCGCAAAGAAGAGCAGCCCCCACTCATCGCAACTAGAGGAAGCCCGTGCACCGCAATGAAGACCCAATGCGGCCATAAATTAATTAACTAATTATTTTAAAAAGTCTTGGATTCTAATCTATGTTTTGCAGCAATTAATTACACAGCAAATTAGTTTAATACCACCTCTAGTGAAAAAAAACTTTTTCCATTACTAACATTTCTCTAATAGAAAATTTCCCCAAATCCAGGCATTTCCTCACCTAACAAAGGATGCTCAGAAGTCAAATCTTCTCCTCTCCCCACAGTTATAGCTGCTGGAGACAATGTGGGTGGTGGTGGAGTTCTATCCATTCGGACACATTCTTCTGACTCCTCTGGCATTTCTTCTTCACATACATCTTCTACTTGATAAACCTGCAACGACAAACCATGCTGCCTAAAAATGTTTCTAAAATACATTTGATAAGGTGTTCTTAATTAACAAAATAAATTCCGAGTGTTTTAAAAATTAAAAGGCAAAATGACTATTTGACAGATTGAAAGGAAAACTTTAAAATCATTCAAATGAAGTTTTTCATAATCCTTGATGATTCATGATACTTGATGATATTTCACTGAAAGCAAGTTGTGGATCAGTACCTAGGCTATAAATCACTAAGGTTTCCCAAAGATGATAGTCAAGTCAGGACATATTTTTAATTTTGTTAATTTTTTTAAATGTTTTGATTTTATACACTCAAACAACTATTTGGGGAATTTACTATAGTTTCTGTTAACTTCCATTGTCATAAATCAAAATAGATACTAATATTTTTCACAAGCATGTTAAGTAAATCTCCAAAATGACACATATTATATAAGGAAATGCACTGTTTAAAGGACTACATCCCAGGTTATTCTTTATTATATTTATGTGAATTGAGGATTAAACTTTGAAAAGTAATGTCTGAGTACCCACAAAAAAGGTATGTGATTACATGTTTAATCTTCTGATCTACTCAAGAATCTAATGAATTTTTATAAGCTAGTATCAGTTAAACAGAAAACATCTGTCCTTGAAATAACACACACACACACACACACACACACACACACACACACACACACACATCCTAAACCATTTGACATATTACTTTTAGTTCTTTAATATTGTTCCATACTTATAGAAGAAAGTTACATCTTTAATTTAACTACCTTGTTATCCAATGGTAAAGATAATACTTAAGAAGAAAACATGGACTCAAAAGTACTCTGAGAAGGAACTTTAAAAATGTCTAACCTATTATTAATTTTTTAATTAAATTTAAGGCTGAATTTTCAAAGTCCACTTGTAGAGACTGACACAGGTATTTGTTTTAATCTGTCATCGTTTTTTATTTAACCATTCTTTTTGAAAGATGACAGGTCACTAAAAACAAAGCCACAAAGCAATTTACCCCCTTCTTATATGTACAAAGTTTATTACTTACATTTATAAAAGTTGTGAGTTTTTAAGATAACTTACCCAAACTGATTAATATTTCTAATAAATATCAAAACAAAAAATGTTTCTTCAACATTCACAAAAAACTTTTAAATGATCTAATATTGTATGTATTTTTAATCAAACTATTGAAAAAGTTTGATTTGAAATTAAATATAAAAACAATCAATATTCCTGAAACCAGCATAAACAATGTGTGATAAAAAGGACTATGAAGTTTTACCTACAAAGGCATATCTAACAACAGCAATAGAATTTAAAAACCAAAACAAACAAAAAAGACCCCTAATTTTTCAAGACTCCATTAAGAAAAAAAAGCTTCCTTTTTTTAAAATTAAAAAATCCCTTTGTTACTGATAATTTTATATCAAATATAATATCCTGAGCTGTGATTCGAATCAGCTACTAAGTAGGCAACATTTTTAAAAGTTATTTGCTCACAACCCTGAATCTGGAAACCTGTTTCACTAAGAGAGAGTCCTTGCCTCATGTCTGGATCCTCAGGAGTGAAAGCAGTCGTTCATTACTGTACAGCGCAACAATGATAGCTGCTAGTGTCTGTTCACGATAATTTTTTTTAAATGATGATAATGTCCAATATAGGGAAAGTCATCCAAAAAAATGTCCTGGGGGTTAAAGGAAAAACAAAAAACAAAAACTTCTAGTGAGGGGCACCTGCTGTAGTAGTGATTACCTTAATTTGGCAGAGTGGTGGGGATGTTGATTCAGAGGTAATTAGACAAGTAATGGTTGTATCAACCAGCTCAACTGTATCTATGTACCATTCCTTTATTAGATATTACTTTTCTTCCAAAGATCATCTTTTCATAAAATGCTGAAACTCTCTCTTTAATATTAATGCTGTCACAAGTTTTTCAAACACCTACTACAGTACCTTTCAAGGAATCAAAGATCATGCATGATCATGCATAGTATTCTGATTTTTAAAATGTAATGAAAGAGTTTTAAAGGATTAAAAGAGGCAAACACAAATAACATATTCTGAAATAATCCAACAAAGAATACTGTAAAATATTTTTCGTTCTTTACAGGTAAGCCTAACTATACATACTTTCTTCCACATCTCCCATGTAAAGGCAAAGTAAGTTAAGGAATAAAAGAAGTAGGCAAAAGCAGATCTGTCACAGACATCTGGCACCATCAGCATAAAAAAAATCTAAGTGCGACAACTAAAAGACTGAATAAAGCAAAGAAGTGAAGGTTTTGCTCACAAGATCATTTGGAAACTGTACATCACAATTTCTCTTTAATTCATAACTATGACTATTCTAAAACTAACACTGGCTGCCAAACTTACCTCAATAAAGTACATTAGTCCCATCTGTCTCCTTTCCCTAAATAAACTGTGGAAAACATTTATTAGTTCTAAATTATCTACACTTACCATATCTTACTTATCATACCTAAATGTCAATGGAAAATCTTTTAAAAAAACATACTGATTTTACTTTGAAAATTCACTTATCTTTGAAAATTCCACATCTCTTAGAAGTAAGTATCTCTCTACCTTTGAATATTTGAAACAACCAGGAAATTGTGAACGAATGTGTAATTCATGAAGAAATGTGATGGTTAAAAAAATTGATTTGATAAAGGTAATAAAAGAAAAATACAGCAATTTAATAAGTAGGCTATGGTACTCAAAGAAAGGTAAAAGATAAGAACAATAACATGGAAACATCTGTAGCAAATATGACCATACCAGTGATAGCAGAGAAAGTTATTCTTCTCATGAAAAAAAAAAATTCCAAAAATGAGGTAACATAAATTTTAAAAAAACCAAAATTAATAGAGGGCAGAAAATAATAAGATCCTAGATATTTTTAGCTTCAATTCAAGGGTTGTTATGTTTTGGATATTTCTATCCCAAACATGTTCCTCCAAGGTCTGCCCTAACAAAAATAATTAGAAAAATATAAGGCATATAGAGAAATTTTATTTTTTTACTTGTTAAAAACCAATTCATTGAACTAGAAAGTGAGAATATAAATTCAAATTAAATTTGATTTCTTTGAAGGTACTGTACACTTTTAAGCCTGTGTTTTTATATTATAATATCCATTGTAAACTCTTCAAAAATCCATTAAAAGAAAATATAGAGACATAATAATTGAAATACAAACTTATTTCTAGATGCCCATTGTTGTCTTTGTCAAGTTCTGTTCTTAATAAAAGTGAGTAGGAAGTGGAATTCAATCTCTTCATGCCTATTAAGATCAGTCAGAATGACAAGAATAAAGAATCTATAAATTTGCATCCTGAGAACCAAAATGTTTCCCCTTAAGGAACAGACTTTGAAACTCCTTTCCTTTCTGAGTTTATGGTTACTAGCCTTTAAGTGATAAAATCTCTTTAGTGAGGTTTGATATAAAACCTCCTTTGGGGGGTGGTGGTGGGATGAACTGGGAGATTGAGATTGACATGTACACACTAATATATATAAAATAGATAACTAATAGGAACCCACTGTGTAAAAATAAAATAAAATTCAAAAAAAGTAAAAATGAAAAAAATAAAACCTCTTTTGAGAATATTGTTTTCCTCAGTTATAAATTAATTATGAATTTGATCATTCTAACATTTAGAGACCTTATTTCAATTTTTATTATAAATTATTTTATAAATTTAAAAAGTCCTTTATAGAATGTTTAAAAGAAAAACATTTTTCAGGATAATTTTCCTCTGTAGGCAATATGTACCATTTCTAGAGGTTTATTTTGATAAATTTCACCACAATCTCAGTTACTCAAAACTTTTACTCCTCCCAGTGGATTTTTTCATCCTCAGTATTCAACTCATCCACTGAGATTTCCTTAGCTTTTTAAATGAGAAATATTTTAAGTATATATTCTCCCTTAGTAGAAATTTAAAAATCAGAAGTTTAATAATTCTAAAAGATGGCCTACAGTTAATGTTGTTTTTGCAAAGTTGGATTCTTTCCTAGAATAACTGGTTTTTACAAAGTTTTAATTACAAAATACAAGTTTACCAAAAAATTACATCAAACAAGCATACCTCCACCTTGAAGCAAAAGCCCCATAAAGGCCTAGTACTTCAGAATGCATACAGCCAAAAAGGTTAGCTAGATAAACCATACGTTTAAGAACATACAAGCCAACAGAAGGGATCTATGAAGGATAATCACCTTAAGAGAAAAAACTTTGTGCAGATGACACTGGTTCAAATGCATTCCCTTGGGGAAAAAAAATCAACTCTGTAAAGATAGCAGATGGATTTGTTTAAATAGTAATAAAATTAACGAGGGACTTTAATAACCATCACAAATTATCAAGCATGCAACCATACTACAACAAAAGGCATTTTTTTTTTTTTTGTCCATACAGCATGTATGTCAGATACTGACAGACGGAAATTTCAAGCTTTTTAAATTCATTGGCGTTTAGATCTAATGATATAACATAGCGTGGGAGAAAACGGTTTTTACTTTCAGGTCAGCAAGAAAGTCAAAGAGCTTCCAAGGGCTTACCACTGGTGGATCAACGGATGCTGGTGGTTGTACTTGTAGGTTTACCGCAACAGTCTGTGGAGGAGGAAGAGTCTGAAATGGCAACTGGACCAAAGCTTCTGCAGCTGGAAGCTCCTCTTCTGACACCAAAGCATTCTGCACCAAAACCTGGCCCTGGGACAGAATTTCAGGCTGCACTTGTAAAGACTGCATAGACTGCAAGGGCAGTGGTGGAATCTGAGCTGGAGGAGATGTCGACATCTGCGGAGGGGTTGCAATTGGGATTGGAGAGGACTGCAGGGTTGAATATTGCTGGTGTGATGCTGGAGACACAATCTGCTGACCTGGGGACACCAAGGCGGACTGCTGAACTGGGCCAATGTGTACAACAGGGGAAGCTGGAAGTGGAAGATGGGATGGAAGATTCAGCTGTGCTGTAGGTTGCACCTGATTAGCAGTGGACTGCTGCAAGTTTGACCCTGGCTGGAGAGCTGATGACACAAGTGGGTGTGGCTGAATAAGTGCTTGTGGATGAATAATTATAGTAGGAGACTGACTTGGTGAATGAGGTGGTGGAGGAGACACCACTACAGACTGCTGTGCTGACTGTGACTGGCTAGGAGACACTGGTAAAGGAGGGGGATGACTCTGAATTGGGGAACAATGCTGTGACTGGGCACTACTGGGAGCTGGAGGCAGGCCGTGGTTTTGGAGTGGTAAACAGTGCTGGGATGGCGGTGGGTCTTGAGTTGGACTTTGAAGTGTGATTGGCTGAATTTGCTGTTGCTGCTGTTGTAGCATCAGCTGATGGTGGGAAACTTTGGGAGGTGGTGAATGAAGAGGAATCTGCTGATGTTTTATTAGAGGATGAGGCTGAATTGGAGGATATGAAGCTGTGAGAGAAAAAAATGACAATTAGTATTTATTTCAAAAATAATCACATAAATTTTAAAATAAATCTAAATGAGGAAAGTTTTCGCATCAGAAGGTCACAATCATCAGAAATCTATTACAAGTCTTCCCAACAAGAATGGCTCAAAAATGTAATGACAAACAACTTTTCCTTGGAAAACTACATAATTTCATAAAACAAACTGTACTGTGATAAGTTCCAAAAGAAAACTGCCTAAAACAACTGATTCATAAATCTGAATTTACACATGATTTATTCTTATTAAATTTTATATGTCACCAGAATATTTCCATTAACTTTTAACAAAGTTTATCCACTTGAATTCCTTCTCTGGGAAGAAGAGGAGTGTAACTGAACAAGTGTAATATAAATAAAGATAATTTCAAAATCATAAGATAAAGGTTTCATCCTTTCTAATCCGTGTCTAAACATTCTTCCAACTAACAGTCAATGTAATTACCTATAAAGCTTCCCAAATAAGTTCCCCAATTTGAACTGAGATGAGTAGTTGGTACTATTTGACCTAGGAAAATATTTTGTATAAAAAGTTAATTCACTTAAGCAAAACACATATGTGAATCCTACAGCATGGTTAAATAATCACAGTAACTAAGAAATGAAATTTCAGGGGCCATTCCAAATCCAGGAGAGCAATAGTTTAGCTTGCAGAAAAAATGATGCAATCAGCCACGCTGTCTAGACAAATAATCTTGTTTTACTTCTCTCTCCCACATACACTAAAAGAAACCTACAGTAATCTATAAGTGATAATACCAGTTTTCTCCACAAGGGAGCCACTCACAACAGGAAATATATATGTAAGGATTAGCAAAATCAAGTAGTAAGTAGTTTCCACATCATTATGCCTCTTCTGCATACTGACTGGTGCATATGTTCACACAGAGGGAGATGCTGGTGAAATCCTATCTAAATAAGAATGGAAACTGGGTTCACTAGAAAATAAACTGAAAAGATTACTTAATATTAATATCATGTAACATTATCACATTTAAAATATACCTAAAAACAGGCAAACATTTTTTCTTAATCTCAGACTGTAATGCCTTGTATCTATTTTTATATTCAACCATTATTTGTGACAAAGACCTTATACAAAATTCTAACAACTTCTTTTCAACCTTTCTGTATTTGGTTGGTTATTATTTGAAATTCTGGAGATTCTTTAAGGAAATTAACATCTGATTAACATCTCAAGAAAGAAGCATTTAGAAGGTTCAACAAATACCCACAAATTGTTAAAACCACAATGGAAATTAGATCTAAAAGTTCATCTAACAAAGTAATTTTCATATAACTAGACTAGCATTTCCAACTAGGACTGAAACTTTTATGTCAGCGCTTTATAAATGTGTTGATAAAGACTCTCTATTATAGAGTACTCAAACAACTCTTGGGCTTTATAGAGTTACCTTTCCACCAAGGGGCTGAAGGTGCTTTCATTTCTCTCTCCTTTGTACTCACAAAATGCCTGTTGAGTAGGTACCCTTTTACAGATAAGGAAGTAGAGGTTTACCAAAGGCCCACGTTAATTCAATGTTTAAGTTATAATTAAAATTTACGATATTCTTGAAGTACAATGGAGATTATATTCATGGGAATAAAAAGTCTTTCTCTGCTCTAGCAAGTAAGCAATCTTTGCCTTCTAGAGCTGGTAATTCAATACAATAATAGTCATCCTTTCACCTAAATAAAATTTTTCTTTGATCAGAAATCAAAATGAGTCTATATATTTTATATTAGTCCATTAATTCCAACTGACAAGCACATATACTATAGAATAACTGTGAGGGTATCTTAAACAATACTTCCGTATAAGAAAAGTCCTAGTGTTCTGGAGAATCATGACGTGTGTTAATTTCTCTGATTTTAATAAACACTTTAATATTGTCAGGGTGGCCTTATAACTGGAGAATTAATGATTGGCACCATCTCTCACATATGCAGCAGAACCTTTTATTATTGCAAATAATTAAATATATTATTGTAAATTATTATATTATTTCATTCAGTAGTTACTACAACCCCATGAGGTACATAGGGTACTATACTAATCCAGTATATTTCAAGTGAAGAAACTTTCAGTAGTGAAGTGACTGGCCTAAAATCACCTGGCTATTAAGGGGCAGCACTGGGTATAAAAGAATCCACAGTCTTAGCTGAGTCTAGGTTCCTATTATGGTCTGAATGTATGTGTCCCCCAAAATTCATGTTGAAGCCCTAACCCTTAATGTGACTGTGTTTGGTAAGGGGGCCTCTAAGGAAGTAATTATGGTTAAATGAGGTCAAAAGCGTGAGGCCCTGACCCAACAGGATGAGACAGAAGAGAACTCGATATCCTCTCTTCTTGCACTCAGAGGAAAGACTGTATGAGGACAAACTAGAAGGCAGCCATCTGCAAGCCTGAAAGAGAGCGCTCACCAAAAACCAAACACTGCCAGTTCTTGATCTTGAGCTTTCCAGCCTCCAGAACTGTGAGAAGACAAATTTCTGTTGTTTAAGCCAGCGGTTCCCAACCATTTTGGCACCAGGGACCATTTTCATGGAAGACAATTTTTCCAGGGATGGGGAGAGGGGCAGATATGGTGGTTCAGGCCATAATGTGAGCAATGAGGAATGGGGAGCGGGAGATGAAGCTTCACTACTCACCCGCCTGCCGCTCACCTCCTGCTGTGTGGCCTGATTTCTAACAGGCCGAGGACCGCTACTGGTCCGTGGCCTGGGGGTTGGGGACCCCTGGTTTAACCTATCTAGGTCATGGTATTTTTTTTATGATAGCCTAAGCAGACTAATTAGGCTTTTCACTACATACTGGATTAATGTCTGCAAAAAAAGATGCATATTTTTTCTAACTAATTTCATAAAAGCTCTAAAGACTGAGCTCTAATATAGTTCATGATAATTTCCAGACCTTTGGTTAAATTTGCCTTTATTTTATATATTAAAAATAGGATTAATAAATACCAAGTGGGAATTCCACCCTCAAGAAGAAATGATGAAGAAAACTAAATGATGTTAGCACCCTAGAAATACATGTAAGGAAATAATAACCATGTCTGTTATATGTCTATTATAATAATTACTAGACTATACTATGTTAGAATACAAGCAGATTTTTTAATACTTGAAAGGGACCTGCAGGAGAAGCATTCTTCTAATTGAAGAAAAGGACAAATTACCAATTCAAGAATCTCAAAAAAAAAAAAAAAACAAAAAAAAAACAACTCAGCTTCAGACTAACTCCATACCAACAAGAGCAGAAAAACTAAAAGGGTAGAAAAATGATAACTGCTGCCTTGCCAGAAGATACAAATTGCTTTGAATAACTGCATTTTTAAGTTAAAACTGAATTTTTAAGTTTGGAAGCTGCAAAGGTTTATGTGGCTTAGGGTGTTCCATTTGGTTTTATTTCTAAAAAGTAACACCACAGAAACTGGAGTTGGGTTAATACACATAAGCTCTAAATCTGGAATTGCAATTGTCCTGAAGTCTCAGGATGGTGTAAGGCCCTCTTACTCTTAGATGGTTTTAGCTTACTGGTCTCCTCCATACTTACATAAAATATTGGCCATCAGAGGAAGGCAACTATAAAGATATTATCACACTATCAATGAAAAGGGGAAGAATAAGTGTTAACTTAGAAACAGATATTGTGAGTTCAGGGGGAATGAAAATCCAAAAGCAGATCTCTTTGCTTGAACTAACCCTGAAAGAGTTCCTACCTTTCTCTTTGAAAGGATATTAACCTACCCTCCATTATAATCTATCAAAACTATAGAAATCAATATAAATTGTCCCCTGAGCAGTCATTCCAAGCACAGTGGGTCACTGCCTCTCCACACTAACTCCTTCCACCAACACTGGCCAGGGAATTCCCTGGCGTTCCAGTGGTTAGGACTCCGCGCTTTCACTGCCGAGGGCATGGGTTCAACCTCTGGTTGGGTAACTAAGATCCCACAAGCCATGGAGCGCAGCCAAACAGAAAACAAAACAAAACAAACACTGGCCAGAGAGGCTGGTTTGAGGCTAAGAATACTCTGGACAATACAGTACAAAAATCCTGTTATCATGCCATATAGATAGCAGGACCTTGCACACAGATGTTTATAAAAAAGAATTCACATCTAACCATACTATGAGTGGATTTATTATTTATACATTCTAACAAACCCTTCACTTATCTAAGATTCAGACTGAAGAATTCTAAGCAGTGATACCTAGTTAGTACAAATGGAAAAAAAAACTGTGCTATAACTTCCAAAATTCAAATGGAAAAAAAAATCAACTATTAATCCAACAAATATTTACTATTGTCCACCTATTATAGATATAAGTACATATAAGGCACAACTTACTGCTGTCAAGATAAAAGAATGAAAAGGTTAATCTGAAAAAGAATAAAAAGATTTAATAAATGTAAAGTACCTGAAACGCGGGTGCTTGATATTAGTTCCCTACCCTCAAAGAGCTGACTTACTGTCTAGTAGAAAAGCTAAGATCAATAAGTATATAAATAACTATAAAAGAAAAAGTACCACAAAGAAATATAAAAATGCTATACAAGAGACTTCCCTGGTGGTCCAGTGGCTAAGACTCCACACTCCCAATGCAGGGGGCCCAGATTCGATCCCTGGTCAGGGAACTAGATCCCACATGACACAACTAAGAGTTCGCATGCTGCACCTAAAGATCCCACATGCCGCAACTAAAAGATCCCCGCATGCTGCAACTAAGACTCAGTGCAGACAATTAAATGAATTTTTTTTTTTAAATGCTATACAAGTTCAGAAGGATGAGAGATTTCTAACTAGGGGAATCAAACAATTCCAAGATCTTGAGATTGCATGATATAGAGAATGTTGGCAATATCAGCACAGAGGAAACATAAAAAGAGAAAAGGCAACCTTCGGCAGTGTAAAATGAATCTTTAAAAAGTAATGCAAAAAAAAGAAAAAAAAGTAATGCATAATTATAAAAGGATAGAAAGAAGATGCTTACCTGATGAGGCTGGATCAAAGGAAGATTTTTTTTTTTTAATGTGACATATGTGAGGTATCTAGCCCAGTGCATCTCATAAACACACACACAAACACACACACACACACACACACACTTTCAATAAACAATAGTTAAACTGGTATAAAAACATATGTAGATATATTAAGAATAGGAGAGATCTAAGTATGCTTAAGAAGCAAAAGAAAGGATCCATCATGAGGGAGACAAAAGATGCTATAATAACTAAGAAAGAAGGTCAGAAGCCAGTAAAAAAGACGCAATCAATGACACAAGGAAATAGTGCTAACTTTAAAGAAGAAAGCAGATAATTCCTTATCCTATTAAAAGTGAAGAAAGCTCAACACTGAGAAATTCTGAGATGAACAGAAGACATGGTAAGGAAACTCAGTCTGCACGGCTGCAGAATTTCCAGCATGAGAACCATGAAGCAACATTATCTGTAGATGGCAGAGGGAGCACACACGGGATTCAAAGGCTGATGAAAATGAAAACGACTTAGTCGATTCCCTGACATTTGCCTCTCAGAGATGAAATCAAAGATGGAAAAAAAGCAACATGGTGAGGAAAATAATTATGCATAATCCTTATTTTTGGAAACTGATAAATTCCTCCCACTAATGACAATGTTAAAGAAAAATACATACTTGCTTTTTTAAAAAAGCTTTTAATTTTGTTCCACTAAAGCACATTATAAACAAACCACAGGCAAATTTTTTTAAAGCTAAAAGGTTTCATCGACATAACAGAAGACCAGCACATGATGAAGATGTTAATCAAATGTCAACTGACCCAAAAAATCTATTTTATTATTATAATTTGTTTTAGCTGTTGGGCTCTTTTGATTTTTCAAGCTACACTACTGTTCTTTTGTTAACTTATAAAATTCACATTTTAAAATGTTTTAAAAGTATTCTCGTTCAAGTAATGGACATCTTTTGTTTTGCTAAGGAAATGAATAATGCAACTATTTTCAACAAAAGCTTTATCCCACCTGGTGCTATTAACTGGTGAATACTTGATGTCCGGGTGACAGCTGTGCTTCGTGATTCCAGACTTGGACTTTCTCCTTTCTTATTACTTTCTGGAGAAGGATCTCGTTGGCTGATTTTAGAACTGGTCACTGTTGTTTTGTTATGACAAATTGTCAATGACTGAGTTTGACTAGTACTTTTTGGCGGACCATTTTGTGAGCTAGATAATACACCCAACTTCTGGCTGCGTAATGTTAAGTTCTGAACCTAAGAACCACATAACAAAAAATAAGGATGAAACAGATGGTATTAATTGATGTGGTAATCATTACCATTATAACAACAATGACAGCACATTTATATTACGCTTTTTATATTATGCATAAAGCTACAAGCACTTGAAACAACTAATTAACCCTGAAGGAAAGGGGAGCTATTATTCTAAGTAATCATATCTTAAACATTAAGTGGCAATTTTTTAAAAAAGACATTAAGGAAAAGAATCATTAAGAACTAACTGAAAATAGAATATATATATATATATATATATATATATATATATATATATATATATATATATAGCAAATGAACTATCAATATGAGGAAATTACTCTGCAACATACTGCATTTTAAAGTTACCAGGTCAGAGACAGTCAAAAGGAAGGAGAAAGAGGAAGAGCATTCCAGGCAAAGAAGAAAACTTGAGCAAAGCTGCAGAGGTGGGAGAGCCCAGGGTGTGGAGGGAAGAATGAGCAGTTCCTTCTACTTCACTCTGAGTTCTCCATGACAGGATTGGGAAACATTTTAAGGCTAAAAGTCCCTCATAAACTTGTGAGAAATTACTACACACAATTAGGACAGTGTGGATACAATATTGCTATCTTAAAGATCAGAAAGATAACAAAAAAAGAAAGTTAATAGGTCTACAGAGATTATAAGGGAACTAATCTTCGAAGTAAGAAGACAAATTCATGAAATCACCTACCCCATTGTGATAACTATGAAAAGCATTTCCTATTAACTAACTTTAAAGAGTTAGTGAGATTTTGTTGTGGTGGTTATGAAACACTCACTTGCCTTTGAGAACTAGATCCTATGAACTAAAGACGTCGTGCATGGCCTTGAAATGGTTTATGTGATGACTCCTATCTACACCGGGGCTATTCTAAACACACCGCCAATCTGGATGGTGGCAAGGATTATCCCAATTACTCTCACCTGAGGTCTATAACATTTTCAAACAGCAAGGCAGAAAATGCCTCTCCAATAGCTTCCTAACCTTTTGCCTCAGAAATGAATGCACCTAATACATTTATGCCAGCACCGGCCCTGGGAGCGAAATTGAAGTAAGAGATTCTAAAGTAACAAACATATTGCTGCTTTATGAATGTTCTTCAGTTTCCTGTGTGTTCTGTCTCTACAACTGTATCCTTAACTGATGCTCTATACCTTCTCTTTCCAAGTGCCAATGCAGTGTTCAGCCAACAGCAGATGCTAAATAAATGTTTACTTCAGGGCAGTTGAAGTTTTAATCAGTTCTATTCTAAGCTACTGAAAGAATTTTCTAAGTGAGACCATATGGAGCATCTTCTCTGATTTTTGTCAAATATTTCACAGCACTGTAAATGGACTAATTACTGCTGTATTACTGAAATTTAATGCAAAAATAAAATATGCTAAAATCCAGATTTCTCAGCTTGCCACTCAAAGCCCTCCACAGTCTGGGCCCAAACTGCTTTGAGCCCCTTTTTCCACTATTCTATTTCACAATCCTCATACTCCAGCCAAACTGTTCTGCTCACCCTTCTCCAAACATACCTTGCACTGACTTCATTTACAGCCCTTGCTCAAATTCCTCTTTCCTCAACGCTGTCTCCTGAAGCCCAACACAGTGCTCAAGACCAGTAAAATTCCTACCCATTCTCCCAAAGAAACCTCTCGAAGTCTCTGGTTAGAAATAATTTCTCCTCCGCTCTATGCTTTTCCCATAGAATTTGGATCATAGTGGCCTATACCAATAACAAACATCTAGCTTGGTTTAGAATTACTAATGTCTATGTCTGTGAAATACTGAGACTCTGACTGGCAGGCTCTCATCTCTGACATTCTTTTTTTTTTTTTTTTTTTTGGTACGCGGGCCTCTCCCGTTGCAGAGCACAGGCTCCGGACGCGCAGGCTCACGGGCCTAGCCGCTCCGCGGCATGTGGGATCTTCCCAGACCGGGGCACGAACCCATGTCCCCTGCATCGGCAGGCGGACTCTCAACCACTGTGCCACCAGGGAAGCCCTGACATTCATTTTTGTGCTCCCTGCAATTCCGGCTGCACACATAACAGAAACTACACAAGTCTGAGGTATTCTCCTATATCTGATTCTGAAAAATGTATTGCATGGATTTTGTTGCTCTTGTCGTTGTTAAGTATCTTGTTTTATTTATGGTTTTCTTAAGCTAACATTAAAATCTGTTCATGTTTTACCAAAAGAAATCTCAACAAATGTCTAGCTGAGGAATATCAAAATCTCTCAGGAAGCAAGGGAAAAACAGCAAGAAATTTAACATCTGCCATAAATAATGTATAAGGGGGACCACAGAATCATGGTAATCAAGGTCTGAACTATAAGCTGAAAAACAAAAGCTTTCCTTCAAAGGAAAAGCATATTCAAAGTAAATGAAGGTCTGACACAGTGAACCCTTAAGCTGTAGCAGTCCATTTCTATAGAATATACTTTTTTCTTCTAATTTTCCTTTTGTTTTCTGGAATTCTGAAAGAAAACGTATGCATGTGCATATTATATACTGTATGTTATTTATATGAATAGATAAATTTTAGAATATGGCTTTACTATCTATGGTCATCTTGGCTTAACTATTTACAATAAATTTCAAACATGTAAACTATACTTCTAAAGCATATACAGAAGCTAACTGAGCTGTTAATAAATCACATATTCATATTTCCTTGACAGAACTTCACTTTTAAAAAGAACCCACCCTTTCTAAGATAAAGAATATTATGGCATCTAATGCCCAACTTTAATTTCATCTGAACTTTTCCTATGATCAGTTTGTGGAAATTTTCTGACTTTTGAAAAAGTCTAGATTTCCCACAACCTATTTTTGCTAATTTCACACCTTACATTTTTATAGTGTATTACCCAAATACTCTCACTTCAGTTTTTTAATTTGGATCTAACAAATAATGTGTTCTCTTCTTTGTAGATAAGGAAATTAAGAGTTCATGTCATACTGCCAGCAGTAGAACTGTTTCTAGCTTTTAAGTCTAAAAGGCTGTTTTCTCCTCAATTCTTACAGAATTGCCCAGAGAGCCTTGGTAAGATTTCTTACTTTTCTATAACATACTTTTAGTCTTATGATATCTTTCTGAAAGTCACATTTTTTTTTCATGATAAGGAGAAGAGATGGAGCATTTAAAATGGTACGGGTAAGATATTCCAAATTTCTCATTTTTTTACAGTATGCTATAAATTTTAATACTGAGGAAAAATTAACTGTTATACTGACTTTTGTCAGTTAAAGAGTATTAAAATAAAACTTCAGATTTGGTATTTCTCAATTACAAACAAATTAAATATTTTAAAAACTGCAAATATATGTTTAAAAATTAACAAAGTGGAACACAAATTTTTCAATACTAAGAGCCCTGAACTTGAGGAAAGTCACCACTGGAATATTCAAAATATTAGCATCACCTACCACTGTCAGCCTCATTCACTGCCACTTCTAAAGCACAGCAAAGAAAAACATTAGTAGAGAAGTTCCTAAAGGTCAATCCATCCCTCTAGTTCCTCAGTCTATCCTTGAATTGAGTCAGATTATTAGAGAGCCACATACCTATACACATCAAACTGGACGCCAAAGAGCTAATTCTATAAATTACTTTGACTATGAGAACCCACAAAACAGACTGTGCTCTAGAGAGTTTGTTAGTTGTATTTTCCTAATAACTGGTTTATTTTACCTTGGAAACTGCAAATCCTTTAAATGGTTGAGTTTCTCTCTTCACTGTTAGCTACGTGAAAGCTAAGAACCAAATTCATGACTCATCTTTAGACAGTGCATAACAAAAACAGTAATTAGTAGCATGTGATATCTTATGTGCCAGGCACTATGCTGAGTGCTTTATTTATGATTACTGTCTCATTTATTCCTTATAACAACTCTGAGCTATTACTTCCAGTTCACAGTGAAGAAACTGAGGCTTAGCATAAGGAATAACAACAGCTAACATTTAGTGAGTGCTAACTACGTAACAGACACTGTTCTGTTTTTCATTTATTAACCTATTTAATCCTCATTACAACCCTACGAAGCATTACATTTATTTTATTTTATATTGTTGAAACTGAGGTTTAAGGGTATACATTGAGAAGGTGGTAGAACACGTATTTGAATCCAGAGAATCTGGCTCCAGAGTCCAAACTTATAAACACCATGCTATACTATGACCTATCCAAAATCAATCAGCTGGCAAGTGACAAAGCAACTGTTGCTGAAGTCAGAATATAAACCCAGGTCTTCCTATTCTCCCCTTTGCAGAAAAAGTACTAATGACTACCTACAATATTCTAGACACTAAACATATATTACTCACTCTTCAACTTACCCTGCAAGTATGTATGACTATTAGAGATGTTTGGTAACTTATCTAAAGTCATTCAACTAATAAATGACTGCAGCGGGAGTTGAACTTAAGCCCGTGCAGGACTTCATGCATGTAATTTCAATGGCAACCACATGCCTAGCTCCATGCCACTTTACCATTCTGGAAGTTGACAGGTTTTATAAAACCAAACCAAACGAAACCAAAACAAAACAAAACAAACAGGAAGATAATTACTTCAACAAATTCATTCCACAAAGAGACATTTAAAGTTTAGAGCTGAAAAAACCTTAAAGTTAACAAAGGTCTCATTTTGTAAATATGGAAACTGAAGTCCAAATAAGTTAAGGAACTATAGAGGGTCACAGAGCACATTATGAGAAACCGGAGTTTAACTGATCACCATCTTTATATGCTGATATATGAAAATTGGACTTTGTTATTAAATAAAATAGAGATTCTATGAAAAATACCAAAGAATATTATTGCTATCTCATTTTTTACTTTTTACCAGATGATTGAGATTAAATTAAAAATTTGAAGCCAAGGATGACCTTGAGATATATCAATTTCTGCCATATGCAATCCAAAACATTATCTATGGAAAAATATCAAAATGGTATCATACAATGTAAAAGTCTACTCAACTGTTTTAATTTAAAATTTACTCAATTTCATTCATTTTTATTAACTTTACTGAGGTGTGACTTACATAAAATAAAATGAATGAACCAGTTCAATAAGTTTTGACATTATGTATATACCATGTTACCACCACCCCAATCAAGATATCATCACCCCAATCAACATTTCCATCACTCATGTCCCTTCCCAGTCAATCTCTCCCACCTTCTGCCCCAGGTAGCACAAATCCATTTTTTTTCACTATAGATTAGTTCTGCCTGTTCAGAAATTTCATATAAATAGAGTCGCAGAGTATTGCACTCTGTGATGTCTGGCATCATTTACTAATTATAATGTTTCTGAGATGTACCAGTAGTTTGTTCCTTTTTATTTCTGAGTAATATTCCACAATATGTTTATCCATTCACCAGTTGAAAGACAGTGGTTACTTCCAGTTTGGGGCTATTCTGAATAGAGCTGCTACGAACATTCATTTAAACATCTTCATGTGGATATATGTTTTCAAATCTCTCAGGGTAAACATCTAGAAGTGGAATTGCTGGGTAACATGTTAAGCATATGTTTAACTTTATAAGAAAACTGTTTTTCAAAGTGGTTGTACTCTTTTACACTTTCACCAGCAACATATGATAGTATGGTTCCTCCACATTCTCGCCAACATGTGGCATTTTCAGTCTCCTTCATTTCAGACATTCTAGTGAGTGTGTAGTGATATTCACTGTGGTTCTGATTTATATTTCTAGGAAGATTAATCATGTTGAGCATTTTTTCATGTGCTTATTGGCCTTTCGCGCATCTTTTGTGAAGTGTTCAAATCTTCTGCCCATTTTTAACTGAACTGTTCATGATCTTATTACTGAGTTGTAAACCCACTTTATATATTCTGAATACAAGTCCTTTGTCAGATATATGTATTGTGAACATCTTCCCTCAGTCTGTGGCTTTGCCTCTTTGTTTTTGTAGCAATGTCTTTCGAAGAACAGTTTTTAAATTTTGATAAAGTCCAATTTATCATTATTTTCTTTTACAGTTAATGCTTTTTGTGTCCTATCTCAGAAAGCTTTGCCTACCCTGGAGTTACAGAGATATCCCCTATGTTTTCTTCTAGAGATTTTATAGTTTTGTCTTTTGTCTTTAGGTCTACATTACTTCTGGTTTATTTTTGTGAATGGTGTAAGGAGAAAGTTAAAGTTCATTTTTTCCATAGTACCAAACAAAATATAAACAAAAAACTGAGTAACATTCTGCTCAATTTTTTAGGTTTAAAGTTTACCCAGCTCATTTTTAAATTTAAAAGCCATCTTGATGCGGTTATTACCTAACTGCTTACAAAGGAATCTAAAGAAAAGAATACATCTCACATAATAAATCTGCTTTACAATAAAACTAAACATACAATGTCATAGCAAAACGTATTAACTTTCACTAATGTCAAATAACCTAAATATCCCTGTTTAATGGCATTATAATTTCTATAAAACCAAAAAATTTTCTTGAAGTTCTCACTGGATTAAATGTTGATCTGAAATGTGTGACAAAGAGCACTGAAACCATCAGTAACTTAAACACAAATGTATGTTTACCTTTAACCTGAAGACCCAGACCTTAAGTACCACATTATGAAGCTAGACAAGCTCACCTGAGTAGCTGCAGACTGACAGGAAGATGACGATGACGACGAGACAACAGGAATGTCAGACTGTACAGCAGCCACAGTGGTAGCGGGTGTGAAAATCAGCTGTACAGACAGAAAAACCAAAAAAATACCCTAAGACAAAAGAACATGTCCCACACACAATGTATAGCAGGCAAGAGAGACTGAAATTTGTGACAGAAAGACAATGCAGTTTAGGATTGTCTCCTAAGCAAAAGGTCTTACATGACAAGGAGAACTTCTTGATAATAGAGAACTCAAAAGGAAAAAAAAAAAAAAACCAGAAACATTTTCGAAACAGCTCATGATTCTGATGAGTAGAAAATAAATCAGTGCTCAAAAAAGAAAATGTATTTTGGCAATATGAAATCCTCATACCAAATTTTTCCCCAAATAAGCTATTAAATTTTTCCCAGCTCAAAACTATTGTGGCAGGATTCCTAAAATGGAAGTTAGAATAGGCAACCATAGTCACTGCTCTCGAATGCAAACTAAATTTCAGTGAGAAACATGAAAAGAAACACCAAAAAGTCTTTTCAGTCCTCTTTACCCCAAAGGATAACTATGCCACATGCTACGTTACAATATTTCACTCAGCTACACAGGATCTGTGTAGTACAAACCTAGGTTGCTCTTGATTTTAAAACTATTTGTAAAGAAATATTCATTCTGAATGTAAATGCCACAACATGTTAAAAGTCAACAACAAAGCCGCCTGCAAAAAAACTTCACATCAAAAAAAAAAAAAAGAAAAAGGAAGGAAAGACATACTTGATTTATTTAATTATCACCATCTCTTTTCAAATACTTTTTTTTCAATACTGAAACAGAATGCCATTAAAAAAGGCAATACAATCCACTCAGAGATTATCCAATCCAATTTGGTAAATTATGACAGTTGTTTCAAAGAACATGTGAATACTGTATCTCAAAATTGCATCAAGTTATACAGTTCCTCAAAAGCCATTTCTATTTAAATTAAAATTACCAATTAAAGGATCATTTAAACTTCAGTTCTTTACATACTAAATTTAAGTGAATTAAATAACAGGTATAACTTTCACAAGGAGGTAATTTCCAGTATAAACAGCTAAAAGCCCTATACCTAAAAAGATGTTCTAGGGCTTCCCTGGTGGCGCAGTGGTTGGGAGTCCGCCTGCCGATGCAGGGGACACGGGTTCATGCCCCGGTCCGGGAAGATCCCACATGCCACGGAGCGGCTGGGCCGCTGAGTCTGCGCGTCCGGAGCCTGTGCTCCGCAACGGGAGAGGCCACAGCAGTGAGAGACCCGCGTACCGCAGCAAAAAAAAAAAAAAAAAGATGTTCTATCTAGCGTGAACCATATGAAACTGCTAGTTTTAGAGGTCAAAAACAGTACAGTAGCAACCATTTCAAATGGTTCTCCCTAATTCTGAAGTATATTATTGATTAAATAAGATCTCATGGGGAAAAAACCCAGAAATATGGTAAGGTCTATTGAATAGTCTGTAAATAAAAAGAGGGTCATATCATTGTTTCCTGTTAGAAATATGATGGAAACCTTCTGTGCAACTTTAGTGGAGAACTGGGGATCCAGATATATACTCAGTTCACTGGATAAAAAAGAATATAAATAAATACATATCAGGGACAAAGTTCTTCTCTACCTACCTGTAAAGACATCAAATAAAGTAAATGTCAACCAATTTTTACATTCCTTAAAGAAGGCTCAACAAGTAAATTAGGGAATCAGTAGATACTCAAACACACAATAGCAAATTAACATTCCTGTATTAACAAAAGATCAAAGTGAGCATAGGAACACAAATCATCTTGCAGATTTTAAGACGGGAATAACCAAAGCTAAGACTCATCTGGTAAATTATCACGAACTCCAATCCAGATTTCAGAAGATCCCACAATATAAATTCTAATTTATAGTTAACAACCAAGTTTTTTATGTTTCTAACAATTTCATCAAATCTAAGATGTCAAAGATATACGGTGATTTTATGTATCACTACAAGCACCAACTACAACCGTAAGATGCCATCAATTATAAAATGCATCTCAGTTTCAGAGATGTTAAAATATGAAAAAGGGTTTGAAATCAAAGAAATTTGATATTAAAAATTAATCACTCCTATGTTACAGAATCTGTTAGCTCCCTAATGTTGCTAATTACTATTTGATACACCAAGAAGGCCTACCAATTAAAGGTAGAATTTTTCATGACATAAATGTATAAGAGCTAGGCACATACACAAAAATTTTGTTAAACATTTCTTAAATATTAAAAATGCCTCCTATTGCATCAAATCAAGAAACATTTTGATCTCTCTCAAGTCTTTAAACACTGAAAAAATCTGGTAGCTCATATCTTACCATTTGAGCTCGGAGATACATTTGAGCTTGGCTTGCCGTTAGGGTAGGGGAGGTACTCCCTAGTAACATAGTCTGTTGGGTAATACTGCCACTGGTAGAACTGGAAGCCTGGGAACGGCTTATTAACTGTGCAGGTGTAGGAGAAGTAGAGAGGTTGATCTAAGGAAGAAAACATATCAGGTCATAGGCTTCCATTTCTTGCTTCCATGTCACTGAATTTCACCAAGCTGCAGTTAGGCAATCAATGGTATATATTGTGGCTGAGGAACCTAAGATAGGGCTTCATCTTTGACAGACCCATCACTGCTGTAGGCAATTATTTGCGCATATGCAAACAATAGCATGTACTGGTTAGTAATTAGGACAATTTTTAAGGATATCCTCATTGTGTTTCATAAGGTTCCAACATCTTAAAATATCATTTCTACTACCTCCCCAAAATTAGGGCTATTGTTCCATTATTTTAATATTCCATGTAGTGACTTAAAACATTTGAATCAACGGTCTACATTATTTTGTCATTTAATGTCACATTTCGAGGGATTTCTGAAATGAACAAAAGTTAAAACACAGATAAGCCATGCACATGTATATAAACATACACGTAACATATAACTAGTATAACATTCTCCTTCAAAAGTTCTCAGAAAATAGAATTGTTACTTGTCAAACAGATGGAAAACTCCTGAATATTGGTTACAAGATTAAACTATAAACACTAAAGCTGCTGTTAAAGAATAAACTAGTGCATGGTCTATCTCTAGGATATATAAGAGACTGGTAACTGGTTGTACCTGTAGGCAAACTGGGTGGGAACAGGACAAAAGGACACATGTAGACTACCACATGCATGTATTATCCATTTTAAAACTAAATAATATTTTTAACGAGAATAACATAATCCAACCTCAAATCCTTTTTATGGACAATGTAGAGAATAAAATTAAGAAATAAGAAATTAAGAAATAGTTTATTAGACTTCTGATTCAAGGAACAAGGCAGACTGAACTAATACACCCATGTGCCCAAATGCACTCACTGAAATGCAAGATCAACATGAAAAATTATAAAAATATATAACTGAACTCAAAAAAGGGGAAGGGAGGGGGAATTCCCAGGTGCCGGAAAGGAAGAAACAAAGATGTAAGCTCCAGCTGACACCAAGGCAATCTAGGGAGATATTGGCCCACAGAGATAGAAGACCTGATTTTGAGCCTATTTCAGGGAGGACCTAGAAGTAAAACCTGTTTTGAGCCAAGATCCTCAAAAGGGCTCCTCAATATGTGAAAAGGAGCTGGAAAAGCTCCACTCATGGCGTCCTGAGAAGCAGCAAGAAAGGTTGCTATCTGCCCTGCCCCAGGTGGAAGGAGAGAGGCTCTTACGAGAATCAAAACTCCAGGCTTGCACCACATAGGGGTACAGAATCCATATTCACACTACCTGCACAGTTCCATAATCTATCCCAGAACATTAGCATTTGTACCAGTCCAGGACATTTGTTAAACTGAACAAGTGACTGGAGGAGGCTGAGTGAAGGCTATACAGAAGGACCTCTCTGTACCGTTTTTGTAACTTCCTGAGTCGATAATTATTTAAAAATAAAAAGTTAAATAAACTGCATAGTGGGTACACAAGTTGATTAACTAATTCTCTATATTTATCTGTATCTTTTAAGTATTTCTTAATAAAATACTTAAATCTGTAATTCAGTGCATAAATACAATTAATAAAATATAAAAAATTATTCTGCAATCTGGCTTTTATTCTAGCACACCACTAAAATCCCATTAGCAAAAATCACTAGTTCCCTCTGACAAATTCAGTGGATTCTTTTTAGACCATTCCCTCTCGATCTTCTTTACCAGCTCTTCTTTCCAGCCCACCCCCAAACTGTTCTTCCTTTGTCCTCAACACTTTTCCTTTTCAATTCCTAGATTATCATACCTACTCCATAACAATTCAATCCTGAAGAGTCTCAATCCTTGACGACAAACCCTTACTCTCTAGGTCCAAATACTTACAGAACACATCTTTCTGGATGTCTCTTACCAACTCAAACTCAACATGTTCAAACACCAAACTCATTATCATTTCTTCATTTTATTTTATTTTATTTTATTTTATGTATTTATTTTTGGCTGTGTTGGGTCTTCATTGCTGCACACAGGCTTTCTCTAGTTGCAGCGAGTGGGGGCTACTCTTCATTGCGGTGCACCGGCTTCTCAATGCGATGGCTTCTCTTGTTGCAGAGCATGGGCTAGGCACGTGGGCTTCATCAGTTGTGGCACGCGGGCTCAGTAGTTGTGGCATGCAGGCTCTAGAGTACAGGCTCAGCAGTTGTGGCGCACGGACTTAGTTGCTCCACGGCATGAGGGATCTTCCCGGACCAGGCCTCGAACCCATGTCCCCTGCATTGGCAGGCGGATTCTTAACCACTGCACCACCAGTGAAGCCCTATTATTCCTTCTTAAACCAGCTTCTCCTCAAATGGCCACTGGCATCTTCTAAAAATCCCCCAAGACAGACTAATCTGGAAAATCTGGAAGTCATCCTAACTCCTCCCTCTCATATAACTCACACACAAAATCAGTCACATGTCTTACTGTTTCTACACCTTTATCTTCCTCAATTTCATTTTGATTTTGAATCACGTAGTTTGAGATTCTGAGCCCATAGCACTTCCAGCTACATTGCTTTAACAGCTGCAAACTGATCTCCCTGCTTGGAATATGGTCTCCTCTGACTTGCCAGACAATCTTTCCCTAATTTTAATTAATAAATATTAATTAGCCATTTAAAAATCTTCTAGATAACATTCAAACTCCCCTAACTACCTCTGCAGTATCATCTCCTTCCACTCCAATTTCCATATACTTCTAGCATATACTTCTGTCTCACTCGTCTAAACAATAATTTCTTTAAGGGTGGGGACCATGTGTTATTTATCTTTATATAACCAATATCTATGAGAGTGCCTTCATTCAATACGTTTATTAACTTAATGAATGCCATGTTATTTTAAGGCATACTTCATACTTTAAATGTAGTATATAAGCCTATCACAAAGAGTGAGCGTGTGTGTGTGTATAACAGCGAGAAGAGAAAACAATTCTGGTATAGCCCCTAACAAAGCAGAGTAAAAATGCAGATAGTGTGGTGATACTAGTTCAACTCTACTTTTGATGTGCTATATAATAAATTATTAATAAGCACCCCCAAACATATTCTTTTTCTACACCACTTCACAAACGGATATTTTGGATAAAGCCTTGCTCCAAAGATTAAATCACTTAGCAGGGTAAAATTGGACCAGGTTTTCTGACTCATATTTTGGCATGCAGGGTGCTTTCCTATACCGTGAGAGCTTGTTAATTTATGTCACTCTACAGTAATAATGCCTTGGCAGTTTTTCCAGTCAGTGATTCTTAAAAATAAAGGGGCGGGGAGGAAAGAAAGAAAGAAAGATACTCTAGTAAAGGATAGACCACACACTCTTTAAACAAAAACATACAAGTTTTTTTAAAAACTGACTGGCTGATAGCCAAGTGCCTGAGAGTGCTCTGTAAGGAATAAGGAAGTAGAACAAAAATTACAAATAGAATGCTTTGTTTTCTTAAAAAGGAAGTAAGAAAACTAAATAGTAGCCTCCTAGCCACCTGCATTTCACTTTGTCTAAGTTGTGAGATCAAAGAACAAATATCGTGTTTATTTTTAAGTTCCAAATGGCAAGTGCCATTTCAGACAGTGTCTACTAATGAGTGCCAAACCCATGAGGGCAAGGCTATCAGTAGCCAACCCTGCAAGAAGTCCCTTCCTTTCCACAACTGATATGTCTCTCCTTTATTTTCCGCTTTGCTTTGACCTAAACCAGATGCCCTCAACTGTTTCCATTACCTTCTCTGTCAATCCCATCTCAACATGCGTAATTCCCTTTCATTTTACAGCCTTGGCCAATCCTGTGGTCTCACACCTCAAGCCCCACACTCCATAAAGGAACTTACTCCTTTAGCCCTATTGCTGGAAGCTCTCTCCTTACTGACACTAAGAGTCACCAAAGAAAACTACATCTGCCAAGAAAAGCCACTTAACTCTCAACCACTCCTTAGTGCCCCCACTAGGAGGTTACACAGGGTCTCTGGCCCAGAGTACTCCCTAAAACCAAAGCCCATTTGAGACCCACTGCTACCATGTAACTGATCAGAATCAATCAGGTATATCTACAGAGAGATGTGGTACACAGACATTAAAAGGCTGATTATATCTGTATTCAATGGCATGAAAATATCTTTATGACCCACTGCTGAGTGAAAAAAATGTAGAATAACATGTAGAATATAATCCACTTATACAATTACATACAAATATCTGCATGTATGTATATATATATTCCACACATGTGAAAAACATGTTGAGAGAAAGATGTCTACACTGTATACACACACAATAATGCATACTCATAAATTTGTATCTGATTAGATTTGATATAGAAATATACACATACACACACACACCTGGAAGAACAGTCACCAAAATGCTGAAGGTGAATAATGCCTACTAGGGGTAAAATTTGGGAATGATTTATATTTTCTTTTTCAAAGTTTTTGTCTTTTCTATGTAGGTATTAACTTTAGAATCAGAGAGGAAATGATATTTTCCTTTTTTCATATTTACTTCAGTATATTGTTTTGTTTTTATCACATTAAAGCAGCATATAAATTTTCTTGCCTCATTAATCAGTGGGAATTTATGCAATCCAAATATCTAGAAGTGTTAAATATTATATAGAAATTTCAAATAATAATATCTACCCATGAAGGGATATCCTTTTTAAGAGACCACATATTTTTAGCAATGAAATGAAATAAAATGCCTACCTATTTATTACAGAAAATCATTATTTCTACCTTCTGCAATACAAGCTGTAAAAACAACAGCAAAACAAAAAACAACTTCACAACCTCCCAATTGTGTTCAGATTTTGACACCCTAAAAAGAAAAGCTGCAATGCAGAAACAATTAAAATATTGGAAATAACTGTCCAGCAACAAAGATAGTTATATAAGACAAACTGCAGCCACACTGTGCACAGTAGCTCAAGTGAGTGAGACAGAAAGCTCTGAAGACACACTGTTAAGTGTAAAAACAAAATGCAGAATACCTACGTGTGTTTATAGTGTATTAAAAAAATTGTGTATTAAACACATAGGCACACATTTCTTTATACTATATATGTCCTAAATGCATAGGTGAAGATCTGAAGGGATATCCAGCAATCTGAGAAAACAGAAGGACTGAAGGGGAAAGGAGGCTGAAGGCGACAACACTTTTTTACTTTACCTGTACTATGGGAATATTTTATAAGAATGCAGTAAAACTGCTCACGACCGGACAAATACGCAGGCTACAGTTTTATTTTAAACTGCTATTAAGCTTTGAAATAGGTTTCTAACAATCCTTGAAAACAATGAGTTTTAAAACTTAAAATAGCTCCTAATATTAATAATAGAGGATAAGTACCTTGGTTTTAAGCAAGTAATTTTCCCCCAGATAAATTCATAATGAATTCATTTGATATGTAGTTGATATGATTTAGACATTTTTAGAGAAAACTGATCGTTTATAAGGTTCTTGATCTAAAAACAATCTCACTGACCTAATATACTAATATTCCTAATATTCCTAAGAGTATACTCTTAGGAAATTTTTTTAAGAGAATTACTAGATATAAAGATACATAACATTCAATGCAGGTTTACTTATAATAGCAAAAAAAAGGGAAAAATTAAAACTGCCATCAAGAGGAAAATTCTTTTTTTTTAAAAAGGTAGAATATTATGTAGCCATTAAAAATCATGTTTATAAAACAATAAATACTGAAGATAATGGTCTGAGCACACCCATTTGCTTCTCCCTCCTACTAAAACCCACTGAAATAGCAGTTAATACAATAACAAAAAAGACTGGGGGAAAAGCAATTATACTCCAATAAAGATGTTAAAAAAAAAAGACTGGGGGAAACAAACATACAAATTTAGACTGTGGGACATTCCATAAGATAAGTGACCTGAGCTCTTTAAAAAAAAGGGGGGGGGGCTTCCCTGGTGGCGCAGTAGTTAAGAGTCCGCCTGCCGATGCAGGGGACACGGGTTCGTGCCCCGGTCTGGGAGGATCCCACATGCCGCGGAGCGGCTGGGCCCGTGAGCCATGGCCGCTGAGCCTGCGCATCTGGAGCCTGTGCTCCTCAACGGGAGAGGCCACAACAGTGAGAGGCCTGTGTACCAAAAAAAAAAAAAAAAAAAGTGGGGGGGAGGAGATCTTTTTATATTAAAGGAAAATAGGACATCCACATGCATGTGTGATCCTTAATTAAATCCTGGGAAAAGGTATTTTGGAGACTACTGAGGGAATCCAAATATGGGACACATATTAGATATTGTGTTGATATTAAATTTCTTAGGTGTGACATGGTACTGTGGTGATACAAGACAATCTCCCTCTTGGATAACACATGCTAAGCACTTGGGACTGAAGTGTCATGATGCCTTCAACTTATAAAAATTAAAGGTCAGAAAATCAGTGTAAATAGAGAGGAACTTAACAATTGTTATAGATAGCTACATGAAGGGTACACAAGGGTCAATGCTTACTCTTTCCATTTTTCAGTGGGTTTAAATGTTTTTTCAAAAAAAACCTGGGGGATTAAAAGAACAACATTAAACAAAAAGAAAACACACATACAGCAAAGAGAGAGAGATAAGGGTACCATCTGCATTTCTGTAAGACCTAAAGATGAGATCATACTGAAGGAGAAAACAGAGAGAAGGAAGCTCTCTGTAGTCCAGAATACAGGAATAAACAGACCAGAGTGGATTTAGTTAGACTCAGAATTTAGAGGTATGAAAGCAGAAGTAAGAAGTGGGGCTAAAAATTGAAGGATTATCTACAGGTCTGTCTAGAAAACAGACTCACCAGTCATAACCCCACCCCTCTCCCACAGAGAACAGGTATCGAGACCTAGGAAGAAAGGACACTTCTCTTTAAAAGTCTAAAAACTGCCACGGAAAAGCTAGGCTTCTAGAGTGGGTACTGGGACCTTGAAGTAAAACCCTCCTTATTCCAAAACTGCTGGCTCACCAGCCTAACAGCCAGCTTCTAACCTGCACACCTTCAATTCTAAACCTGCCAAAGATATATCCTTACCACTGTCATCACCACTGCTATTCCCACATGCAAATACAGAAATCTTAATCGGCCTTTCCACTAAGAAAAGAGGTCTGCTAGGGAAAAACCTATCTTCAAAGTAGTGGAAGGAACCCATGTTGATTAATTTATATAATCATTTACTCTTAAATATAAGCAGAAAACCAAGCATTTTAAGGGAAAACTTCTTTTTCTTATAAGAGAAAAACCAGCAGCATGAAAAAAAAGACCAAGATAATTTCTAAGGAACATAAATTATTTAGGAAACAGAAAAAAAAAGTTTTAAAATCTGATAAGTATCACAACAGAGATCTAAAATATTTCAGCCATAACAGAGAAATTGGATTCCAAGGGAAAAGAATAAGAAAATTCTCTTAGAAATTGGAAATACAAAGGCTGAACTAAAATTTTCTTTTAAATGTAAAAAGAAAGGGTTAAAAAAAAAGGGTAAGGAAATATGTCACAACAGAATAAAATGATAAAGACAGAAAACTAGTAAAAAGCTAACAGAAGTAAAGGATCAATCCAGAAAGACCAATATCCAACTAAGGAGCTCCAGAAAAAGAGAACAGAGAAAAATAGAAGGAAATAAATTTTTGTTAAAACTTTTTTAGTTTCATACACATGAACACTAAGTTTCACACTAAGAGAGTCCAAAAAGTGTCTGAACTCAATGACATCTAGAGAGCCTCATGAAACTCCAGAAAAGCTAAAGAAAACAGGCAAACCTAAAGACTGAAGAGAAAAAGTACCAATTAGTGATAATAAGACAAAATCAGCCTTTTCTTTGGTAATACTAAAATACTGAAAACCATGGTTTCAAGTTTCCTAAGAAAAATCATTTTCAATATAGAATTTACATACAAATAATCATTAAGATATGGGGAGGGAATTTTTAGGCCTACAAAGATTCCAAATTTATTTTCCACGTACCCTTTACAAGCAAGTTATTAGAAGATAACTCCAGTAAAACAAAACTCCTATCACAGTGTCCTTTGACTATTTACATGTCTGTAGACTATATCCACTGTACTCTAAGACCTCTGTTCACTTTGGATTCTTGACACCTAACACCACGCCTGGCACCAAGTAGGCATTCAATAAGGAAATATTGGCACAGATTATCCTCAGGAATGTGGGAGACTAGCACAGAATCCCATTCAGGAATGAATCCCTGCAACTAAGCTCTGCTATTTCAGGAACATGAGCTCAGGATGAGTCCTCTTCTCTGCAAACTCCACGTATTTTTTAAAGCTCAGCTTAAGTCCCCTACAAAAAGCCTTCTTCAACTACTCCAATCTCCAAAGATCTCTTTTCTGTTCACTCCCATGGAATTTATCACTTGATTATATACTGTTATGTTGGTTACTGTTTGATATGTCTAGGCACAGTTCTTCAAATGTCTATTACCGTCTCTGAGGGAAGGGACTTTGACTCATGTGTACCCCAGGGCAACTAGCACAGTGTGGGACAATAGGTAAACCTGATTAACTGGCTGCCTTGCTCATAACTAACAACAAAAGAATCTCATCACTGAGGTCAGGACTTAGGCTCTCTTCTATAATGTAATTTCAGGCAATCAGAAAATATCCTAAAATGATTCTTTGCACTGAAGATAAACCACTTGTGGTACCAAGATAACCAAGAATTAAAAATTAATACGATGTATTTATTACATATTCTAGTTGATGATTATAATTAAACTTCATCTTTCAACAAATATTTATTACACACCTACTGTGTGACAGGCTAAGTCCCTGAGAGAATCTTAGATTAACATCTAAACCACTGGTTCTCAAATTTTTTTTTTAATAGAACCCTTTCTTCACATACCGTCTTATTCAGAACTCCCAGATGCAAAGAGATCACAGAACTGTTCTGTCTAAAGTTTAAGCTAATTGGGCTTCCCTGGTGGCGCAGTGGTTAAGAATCCACCTGCCAATGCAGGGGACACGGGTTCCATCCCTGGTCTGGGAGGATGCCACATGCTGCGGAGCAGCTAAGCCCATGCACCACAACTACTGAAGCCCCCTCGCCTAGAGCCCATGCTCCACAACAAGAGAAGCCACCGCAATGAGAAGCCCGAGCACCGCAAAGAAGAGTAGCCCCCACTCGCCGCAACTAGAGAAAGCCCAAATGCAGCAACGAAGACCCAATGCAGCCAGTAATAAAAATTTTTTTAAATAAATAAATAAAGTTTAAGGTAAGGCTCAGAGCCCTATCTATCTTAGTCTGCTCAGGCTGCCATAACAAGGTGCCACAGACTGGGTAGCTCAAATAACAGAAATTTATTTCCCACAGTTCTAGAGGCTAGGAAGTCCAGGACCAAGGTGCCAGCCAATTCAGTTTCTGGTGCAAGCTCTCTGCTGGCTTGCAGATGGCCACCTTCTTACCTCTCAGCAAGACAGAGGGAGATCTCTGGTGTCTCTCCTCTGATAAAGCCACCAGGTCTACTGGATCAGAGCTCCACACTTAGGACCTCTTTTAACCTTAACCACCTCCTTAAAGGCCCTGTTCCTAATATAGTCACATGCGGGTTTAAGGCTTCAACATACGAATTTGGGAGGGATGCAATTTAGTGCATAGCACCATCTATTGAAACCTCCTTGATCTAGACCCAGGAACACATGGATAAAAAGACTAAAAACCATCTAATTAGACAACTTAATTTTACATAAAAGAAAACTGGGGTGTAAGGAGGTTAAATGACTTGCCCTAAGTCACACCACCAGTCAGTCACAGAACTAAGACCAGAAGCCAGGTCCCTTATGTCCTCCTTTCTACCAAACTTTCTCTCATAATATTCTACAATTGGTAGTAAAGTCACCATGTACTCTTCTGACTTGAATTGTCAATGAGATGCACAAGACATCACTAATCACCAGACCTGCCACATGAACTCCAAACTCATATATCCAATGTCTACTCAGCATCTATAGGTGGGTGTCTAACATACATCGTGTTGAAAACCAAACTCCTGATTTTCTTCTCCAACACCTGCTTTAGCAGATTCTTCCAGGTGTTCAGGCCAAAATACTACAGTTATCGGTGACTCTACCTTTCCTCACATCTTTTATCCAATCCCTCAGCACATACTGTTAGGTCTATTTTCACAACATCCAAATTTCTTCTTTTGGCCACACCGTGAGGCACGTGGGAATCTTAGTTTCCCAACCAGCGATTGAACCCATGCCCCCTGCATTGGGAGCGCAGAGTCTTAACCACTGGACTGCCAGGGAAGTCCCAAAACATCCAAATTTCTATAATAAAATATTGGAGAAAAAAAAATTCAGAATCTGGCTAACTACTTTTTACCACATCTACTGTCACCATCAGGGTCCAAGCCCCCAGTATCTCTCTCTTGGATTATTACAGGAACCACTTAACTGGTCTCCCTGCTTCTATAACTGCCCCCTAGAACTTACTCTCTACATTGTAGCTAAGTTAAACCCTGTGTGAGATCATGTCACATCCCTACTAAAACAGCTTTCCAGTAGCTTCCCAACTCATGCAGAGTAAAACCCAAGGGTTTAATAATCTCCTCGTGATTAGATTACAATTACCTCTCTAAAGTCATCTCTAAACATACTCCCACTCTCTCATTCCACTCCAGCCACACTACCCTCCTTTCTGTTCCTTAAGCATGTTTGCCTCCCTCACCCTCCTTCAAATGCCATTTTTATTAGTAATGCTTTCCCTTACCACCCTAATTAAAAGAGCAAATTCCCTCATCCCATTCCCCTTCCTTGCTTTATTTTTCTCTATAGAACTTACCACCATCTGACATATTATATACTAGTTTACCTATTATCTGTCTATCCCTAGCTCCATAAAGACAAGAGGTTTTATCTGCTGTGTTGTTATTTTCCCAGCACCTAGAACGGTGTTTAAATGCTCAATAAATATTTGTTGAATAAATGAGTGAATGTATGAATGAATAAAGTCATAAAACTAACTGGGCTTCAAAAGCTCATCTTGGGACTTTCCTGGTGGTCCAGCGTTTAAGACTCTGCACTCCCAAGCAGCGGGAACGGGTTCAATCCCTGGTGGGGGAACTAAGTTCCCACATGCTGTGCCCCCCCCAAAAAAAAAAGAAAGAAAGAAAGCTCATTTTGTCTGACACCAGAGCCAGAAAGCTATCAAAAATAAGGTTTTTCCTTCTTGACAGAATAGTACAGTGAATTAAAGTCAAAACATCTGGGATTAATGTAGATTCTAGGGCCAAAAAACAGCAAAGAAAGGGAAAGGGAATGAGATACAAACAGCCCTTGAGTCATTTATAGACCTATGACTGCAATTTCTAGCCACATAATCCTTTCCAGCTGAAAACGCCAAAGACTTAGAAGAGAAAGATACAGAATGATCGCTTACATTAAAACAAATAAAATTAACCATAGGCCTATCTATTTACATTTATGTATAGAAATGTACAGTAATAAGATAGGAAAGCTTCACATAAAACTTTGTCAGGGCAAAAGGGACTACTGAAATGGGATGCCACTTTTACTCTATATTGTCTGTACTGTCAGTATCTTAGACAACAAGAGAATATTCATGTTTTATTTAGACAAAATGAAGCTCTTCAACCTACTTCCTCAAAGATAACCACTGATTAAGTTTGTTGTGCATTACAGATTTTCTTCCTACATAACCAAACAGATATATAGATATAAATTTTTAAAAATAAGTTAAATGATAGGAATTGTTTCCAGGAAAGTGGAATAGACATACTTTTCCTTACTCCTCCCCCTAAGTATAACTAAAAATCCCGAATGTTACATATAAAATAAACGTAAGAGGATCCTAAAAGGTGGAGAAAAGCAGACTCCAGGACCCAGTGAATGATGTGGTTGCAAGCTCCTTGGGTTTCCTTTTTAAATCTCATATAACCCAAACATAAAGGTGAACAAGTCAGTAACCCAGAAACAGCAATGCGTACAGACGAAAAAAAAAAAAAAAAAAAGCTCCAATGGGCTGCTCTTTGTAGCCAAGGATCAGAAAAGGGACAGCCTAGCAACACAGAAAACTTTTAGGCAATAATTGCTCTGCCCCAGCCAAACACCACAGAAAACACTATGGCCCCACCCACATCCACATTAGCAAAGACCTAGGCTTCTACCCTCGCCAGGCTGTAATGAGGCACCCGGATCTCACAAATCCTTCCAACAGGTTAGTGTCAGAGAAGGCCAGGTAGAGAGCCAAGACTTTCATACCAGCCAAGCAGTAAAAGATCACGAACAACAAACCACGCCATCCCTGTAGTATCAGTGGAGACCACGTGGGGAGCAGTAACGCAGCATTCCTATCCCTCCTAGCCAGAGATACCTCAGTAGAGGCCTAGTGAGCCAGAATTCATGCTCACTTAGCAATTACAAGGAGCATCCCTCAGGTATCAATGGAAACCAAATGGGGAACCTGGACTTCTACCCCCAAGTGGCAGTAAGGATGTGGCAAACGCTCTCTTTCAGAAGCAGCCAAAACAGAAAATTTAAATAAGATTCACAATCTCATAACGTAATACGCAGTATGTCCAGGTTTCAATCAAAAACCACTCATTGTACCAAGAACCAGAAAGACCTCAAGCTGAATGAAAAAGACAATCAATAAATAGATGCCAACACCAAGATGAAAGAAGTATTTTAATTATCTGATGAAGATTTTAAAGCAATAGTCATAAAAATGCTTTGAACAGGCAATTATGAGCCCACTTGAAACAAATGAAAACATAAACTCTCAGCAAAAGAAACAGAAGGTACAAAGAAAAACCAAATGGCAATTTTAGAACTGAAAAATAGAATAACCTATTAAATAAGTTAAATGAGATGATATATTCTGCTTTTTCCACCTAATAACTAATGAAAACCTAAGTCTCTTTATATACACACATATAACATTTTTAAGCAGCTATAGTATTTCACTGTATGAATTAACTATCTTTTAACTAATCCTCAATTAGTGAACATTTGTATTGTTTATAATTTTCCACCATTACAAACCATGCATATTTGCATAATTATCTATATCATAATTATCTCATATTTAGTCAATGACATCACTAAAAATTAGACTGCTATGTGAAACGGCACGCAGAGTTTAAATTTTCATACACACTGCCAAATAACCCTCCAGAAAAGTTGTACCAGTTATTATACATTCCCACCAATAGTGTATGAGTGTACCATACTTGCCAACAACTGTTACTGTCTCAATGTTTGTCCCTGTTTTCTAATTTGACAAGTGAAAATAGAACATTATTGCTGTTTTTACATACATTTCTTTATTACTAATATGGTTAATATATTTTCATGTGTTTAAAAGCCAAAAGTAGTCTTTCTTTTGAAAATTACCAATGCAGGTCTTTTGTGTATTCTCATTGTTTATCTTACTAATATAACAGAGCCCTTGGTATTTTACAAATATAAGCTGGGTGACATATATGGTGCAAATACATTTTCAACCATTTTGCTCATTTTTAATCTTGTTGATTTTTTTTTGCATAAGAATTTTTAACTGGTTTAGATTTCATTTTAGCAAATCAAATTTAAAGACTAAATCTTAGTCCCACTAAGCTGAAGTACAAAGACATCAACCTAAAGACTCGGTCCCAACTAGTTTTAGAGACAATCAATCATACACACACACACACACACACACACACACAACAAAAACAAAAAAAACACCACTCTCACTACTGGTAAGAGTCTAGAATTAGCCCTTCTGTTCTCATGACAGTAAACAAGAGGATGCTGGCACCACTAATTACCTATACATTCAATTAACAATGGTCTCCTCCACATACACAGTTTCCCCAGATGTATGACTGGACTTCTTACTTCGTTTTTTAAAATACAATATTCCATTTCCCCATTGGCATTCCACTCCTACTCTGAACCCCAACCTATCTGGCTGGTGACTTGACAACCTACCTTGTAGCCCTCTTATCTACTGGAGGCTGGACCCTTCCCTCATGTCATTCACTGTTATCGGAAACCTATTTCAAAATAACCAAAACTCTGAAAACCAGCAGACTGCCACCTGACTGCTCACTATTACCACTACCTAGAGATTTCTGCTACCATGCTCTGCCCCTCTTTTGGAGACTGACCTAAATTTACTAAGCTACCTTGAGTATCATAATTTGGACTGCAAGTCCACTCACTTGATCTACTGCTCAGCTGGGATAGAGAACAAAACAAATGCTATGCATTATTCCCTTGTTTTTTCTAGACATCTATTCTCCCTACTTCTTTTCCCCCACCAGCCAGTCACAGGCTCTGGCATTCTTCATCATACAAGGCTACCTGGTTTATGACAAGCAGCACTAGCAATTTCATAAAAAATAAGCACAATCACTGGAACTGTGATTGTAAAAGTCACATACGTAAAATCATAATGAAACAAAAATGGTTTAAAAGGATACCTTTTAATAATGTGAAGGGAAAAAAATTCAGACCACATATCTCTATACATATATACCCTAATGCCATTCCAATACTTCACAGAATAAAGAATTTATCTATAATTTTTTTAGCCAGTTTACCAGTCCTTTCCATAACTACCAATGTATTAGTCAACGATATTATCTGACATCAACATCAGTAACTATAGCATTAATGCTTAGGGCTAAATTACATTACTTAAATTTTTCATTTTCTTCAGTCTAACATTTTCAAGTCGTTAAGTAATTTCTTTCTTAACTAAGTTTATTCACATGCCAGGATACTTCCATGCTAAAATGTAATTTTTTAATTAAAAATATCAGCTCAATAGCCCAAAAACAACTGTATGCTCATCATACATGTACTTAGTAAAGATCACAACCTTAGCTAAAGAAATACAGCACAAGTTCATCTTCAATTCCTCAGCAATCTATAAACTATACTCCACTGGAGTCAATTTTACAAAGCTTCAAAGTATTACCATCCTGGATCAGGAAAAAACATCTAAAGAGGATGTTATTAGGTTAACTCAACGGTTCTCAACAAGGGGCAATTTGGCCCCTCAGGAAACATCTGGCAGTGCCTGCAGACATTTTTGACTGTCACACTGGGGAAAGGAGGAGGGCATAGCCTACTGGTATCTAAGCTAGGCATGCTGCTTAATGTCCTATAACACACAGGATAGCCCCCTACAAGAATTATCTGGTCCATAGTATCTATAGTGATGAGGCCGAGAAATACGGGACAACTGATGAAATCTGTATATGAACGGCACTGCATCAATGCTAAATTTCCTGAATTCGATCCACTTCATGTGGCTTCGTAAAAAAATGACTTTGTTCCTAGGAAGTACATATCAAAGTTATTTAGGAGTAAAGGAACATGTCTCACCCACAAATGGTTCAGAAAAAGGTAATTGTATATATGGAGATAGAAAGAATGCATGATAAAGCAATGAGCCAAAATGCTAACAACTGGAGAATCTGAGTAAAGGGTATACAGAAATTTATTTTATTATTCTTGCAATTTGAAATTATATCAAAATAAAAAGTTAAACAAGTATTATTACCACACCTGTAAATTTCTTTTAACTGGGATACTCTGCACAATTTTCCAGTATATATGTGCAATATAACAAATCACCTTTCTTTTACTCCTTTCTCAAAATAAATAACACTATCTTGAATGGATACTTGTAAATTTAACCCACATAACTCAAGGAAGCATAAACTGAAGAGTAAAATTTCTAAAACGTGAATTACACAGAAAGAGCTAGAAACATTTAGATGTCTACCAAGGACATGACATTCTTTAGTATATCACAGTAAAAGTATGACCTAATTCCTTGAATTATGTATTTCATGCTTTCAATGCACACTGAAAACTGCAACCATTCAGAATCACAGAAGATGTGAACACAGTGAGTGGGAAAACATACATAAGAAATAATACAAAAACTTTTTTAAGACTCAGATTTTCAGAAGTTTGACATTAGTTCCAAATTCTTGAAATGTATCATTCTTGTTTCTAGACGCTTGTTATTTCAATAATATTCAACAGATAAACAATAACAGTTTTGTAAATATTAACAGTTCACTTCTGGAAAGCAATAATTTATAATTTTAAAACCAGGAAAAAATTTCGGGCACTTACAGATGTCTGGGACATACTTGACTGCTGTGTGACACTTCCTGTGGGGGATGTAGGTGGTCTTCCACTGGACAAACTTGCCTAAAATAATAAAATCTTTATAATATGTCTATAAAAGCCTGAAGTTAAAAACTTTCTGGTACCAGGATACCATAAAACCACAATAAAAGTCAAAACATCTATTTTACAGCTATTTTACAGTCAACATGGATTAAGCTTTAGCCAAACAGATTAAGAAAAAAAGAAAACACTGAACAGTGAAAACAGAAGACCCAAAGGCTAATCTTATTTTAATAGCCGCAGTCATTGTCAGTTTTACTCTACAGGTCTCAGTCTTCTTTGAAGTGAAATCACTACTCCAATGTTATGAAAAAGAAACTGGAGCTATATCAAGTACCAGTGGGTTTCGGTTTCCTTACTCGTATCATGTACACGACGCTATTTAAAATTACACTACCGAGAAGAAGTAACAGCTGGGGATGTGTTTATAACAGAAATAAACCTTTTTTTCAGGTTCAGTCAACTGAGATTCTCCTCTGGTGAGGACATTTAAGATTAAATCTCACACACAGTTTAATTTAAATAAACAGTGCAATAATAATGAAGATCTTTTTAAAAACATAAGCATTTAATCATAAAATCATCCTGTTAGCAGTAGGAATCATATGAGTGGATTTTAGAAAAGTGTACATACATATTTTTATACAGAACATTCCTGGAGGGATACATATTAAACTGTTAGTGGCCACCTCTGAAGAGTGGAAAATAGCAGGGGATATGGAAAAGGAATACCTCTATACTTTACCTCTTATGATCAATTTTATACTGTTTGTTTTTTTTAATGAGTGTAAATTAATTATGTGATTTAAAGAAGCTTTCTTGTTAAAATGTAGATAAGATTCATGTAACCCTAACTATTCACTGTTGTACCTAAAATTTTACACACAAAACCATGACATTAGTATAACATTTCTGCAATGTAGATAAAAAGCAGAGGGACAAAAGTTAGCAATAGAGTAACACATAAAACACATTCGTTTTTAAACTAACCTCAATTTGGCAGCCTATTATATTTCCTTAAGAAAAAATAATCACAGGACACCTGAAAACTCTAAAATAATACCCAACATATTTATTTTCAGGAATTATCTGCAGGTCATGTCAACTTTGGCCTCATAAGTTCTTAATTCATTTCCGTCTCACCTGAACAGCAGCAAGGCTCTGAAGCTGGGAGCTGCTTAAGTGCTGCTGCTGGAGAGCTGCTGTGTGCAGCATTAAGTGCTGTTGCTGGGCGGCATACATTTGCTGTAGATACTGAGCAGCTGAGCTGGGAGGGCGGTGCAATGCCTGTTGAATTACCTGTGGTAAGTCAATTGAACCAATGTCAAACCATAATCTTAACCATAAAATAAAGTATTAAAAAAGCAGCAGTTTAAAATTTCACTACTTTAAGAGAATGGACTTGAGGACACGGGGAGGAGGAAGGGTAAACTGGGACCAAGTGAGAGAGTAACACTGACATATACACACTACCAAATGTAAAACAGATAGCTAGTGGGAAGCAGCGCATAGCACAGGGAGATCAGCTCGGTGCTTTGTGACCACCCAGAGGGATGGGATAGGGAGGGTGGGAGGGAGACGCAAAAGGGAGGGGATATGGAGATGTATGTATACATATAGCCGATTCACTTTGTTACACAGCAGAAACTAACACAACATTGTGAAGCAATTATACTCCAATAAAGATGTTAAAAAGGGCTTCCCTGGTGGCGCAGTGGTTGAGAATCTGCCTGCCAATGTAGGGGACACGGGTTCGAGCCCTGGTCTAGGAAGATCCCACATGCCGTGGAGCAACTAGGCCCGTGAGCCACAACTACTGAGCCTGCGCGTCTGGAGCCTGTGCCCCGCAACAAGAGAGGCCATGACAGTGAAAGGCCCACGCACCACGATGAAGAGTGGCCCCTGCTTCCCACAACTAGAGAAAGCCCTCGCACAGAAACAAAGACCCAACACAGCCAAAAAAAAAAAAAAAAAAAAAAAGTATAGCATTGTCTAGAGTCTGTGCATGTACTTAAAAAAAAAAAAGATGTTAAAAAATAAACTAAAATAAAATTTCACTACTTTAATATTCAATGTCATCAAACTTATTAACATAGTTCTCTCCTAGTTACATATCACTAGGATTCACTAATCTGCACAAATTAAAGTTACCCAGTAGAGGCAATTCACAAAAGGAGAAAGTGCTAAGTAAGCATTTGAAAAGATCTTCAATCTCACTAGTAGTCAAAACTTACAAATTAAGACACTATTTTCCAACTTTCCAATGGATAAAGATTTAAAAGAATACTACTACTACTGAAGAAACAGATACTCTCATACACTGTTAGTAAGAATGTAAATTGGTAAAACCATTTTGGATAAAACTTGGTAGAATTTGCAGCTTGCGTAGAGAGGATATGTATACCCTGCAAGCATTACTAGTATCAATGTAGATCACTGCCATCCAATACAGCAGCCACGAATCTACTGAGCACTTACAAGGTGGCTAGTGCAACTAAGGAACTAAGTTTTTAATTTTACTGAATTTTAATTATAATTTAAATATAAAATAGCCACATGCAGCTAGTAGCTACTATACTGAACAGAGCAGATATATCTATTAACAAAAAAATCCCCAAATATATCATTAGGTGAAATAGCAGGTTACTAAATAGTGTATAGAGTAAGATACCATTTATATTAAAATATTTTAAAGAATATTCAGGAAGACAGTAAAAGACTACTGATGGGTAGCTAGATTAGAAGTGATTTTTACCTTCTCATTTGTATTTTTCTTTAAATGTCTGAAAATACTTAGTTCATTATATTAATAACCACTTAAAATTATAAAGCTATTTTTTTAGAAAATTACTAAATAATCACTTTTTTAAATGTTTTTAAATGTTTTTTAAACGTCAGATTCAACTGTTTCAAAACAGAATAAAACTGTTCTTTCTAAAAAAATTCCTGAAAAAGTGTTAATGACTGTGACTATTTATGAGTAAAATGAAAACTATGAACCTGAACTTCATAAATCGAGAAATGTAGAAAAGCAAGTATTCTAATAAGAGGAAAATCCTTTATCTGTCCAAATGGTAAGTTAGATTATACCAGTACTCTGTAAACACATCCTAAAGTCACATCATGCCCATGATGACTCTGAAACAGCACCCTAAATCTCAGCATCAAACCACAGTTTTCAAAGAGCTAAGGGAGTAATAGAGCCATAATCCTACAGCTTGAGCTTCTGAGTCAGAACACCTTTACCACAAAGCTATCTCTTTATCCAAATCCCAAGAAAACATATTTCCTTGTGTTTTTTACCTTCATGTGTTCATATCTCAATTCCCCAACAAAAGACTGGTATACTGGGCTTCCCTGGTGGCACAGTGGTTGAGAGTCCGCCTGCTGATGCAGGGGAACGGGTTCATTCCCCGGTCCGGGAAGATCCCACATGCTGCGGAGCGGCTGGGCCCGTGAGCCATGGCCACTGAGCCTGCGCGTCCGAAGCCTGTGCTCCGCAACGGGAGAGGCCGCAACAGAGAGAGGCCCGTGTACCGCAGAAAAAAAAAAAGACTGCTATACCTACTGCAGACTCCTGTCACAAAACCAATGTAGGCTTCTGACACCTAGTTGCAGGGGACTATAGATCTGCATTGTGATTTAGAATCACAACAATATGTCTTTTTCGTCAGGTAAATCTATATATGTTCTTCTAATTCTATAACAAAATTCTAAAATTAAACTGAAATAAAAAATGAATAACCTATTTGGCACATATTTCTGTCAGAGTATAGTAATTTTTTTCTGTTGTCAGCACAGTCTTTCATTACGATTCAATACTATACGCATGGGAGAGAGACTCTTTAAATGCAAGTTAAAGATATAGCACATTGTTCTTATTTTGTTCCTCTAAAGGAGCAAGGACGGGGAAGAGGATTCTCAGGACTGAAAAAGAAAGCTGAAAGGTATTGAAGAACTACTTAGGTAGTTCAGTAAATACTGATTTGATTACATTTTAAGGGAAGCAATTCTATGATCTCATAAGAATTAGAGTTAGTGCTATTTGTGAGATATATCTATATCTACACATCTTCAATAACTTTTTTCTTATTAACACATCCAGCTTAGGTAAAGCTAGAGAACAAAATGGCATTTAAAATGTCACATCATCTGTATGCTCAAGCTCTAGATACTCTTCCCTATATCCCTTGCCTCAGAGAAAGGTGAAAAACATTAAAAACACACTCTCCATTCCAGTTTGAATTTTTACTGAACTGACTGGGTCTCCAACAATTCTGATGCTACTCCACAGTAACTTCAGAATCCTAAGCCACAGAACAGCTAAATAGCCAGTATACTGGGATCTCCGCTCCAGAAAAATGTATCAGGGAGATGACTGCATCACAAACAGGTGAGTTTTTTTTCAGGGTGGAGTGCAATTGTGCAGATTTGAGAGAAAACAGGTATAATGGAAAAAATAAGAACTCACGGAATGGTTAAGGGCACAACTCAACATCTGTCTTTTTTTTTTTTTTTTTTTCTTTTTTTGTGGGGTTGCGACAGGTCTTAGCCATGGCATGCAGGATCTTCACTGCGGCATGCGGACCTCTTAGTCACGGCATGTATGTGGGATCTAGTTCCCCGACCAGGGGTCGAAGCTGGGCCCCCTGCATTGGGAGCACGGAGTCTTACCCACTGGACACCAGCGAAGCCCCAAGGGCACAACTCTAAAGCTATAGTACCAACTAGTTATGTGAGTTTAGGAAAGTTATTTAGCCAATTTACAACATCAGTTTTCCCATCTGTTATATGGAGAAAATCCATGTAAAGAATTTATCAAATGCTTGGCACATAGCAAGTATTCAATAAATATTAGCTACTATGGTTTACTGAGTATATATAATGTGCCCCACACAATTCTAGATGCTTCCTTTAATCCTCATAACTAACTAAGCAGGTGGTCTCATCCTCGTTTTTCAGTTTCCTGAGGCTCAAGGAGATTATGCCTCTCACCCAAGGCTACATATCTACTAATGATAAAGAAAATGGAATTCAAAGAGCACATCAGATTGCAATGCCCATGCCCCTTTCATGCTATACCACATAGCCTCAACCTCCATTATTATAAAGGTTAACCAGGTAAATTTTATTTTCCCAACTAAGCGAAGAGCCTAAGACTTTTCCTAATTAAATACTCCCTTCCTCCTCTGCCCCTTAGAGCTCTTAAATGGATCCTCCTGTTTAGGGTTCTTAGGCCACTTGGGTTTAAAATGAACCTCTTAACATATCTACAGAGCTGAATAGATCTGAACAGATCCTAAGTCCATATTTTGGGTTCAAATGTAAAATAATCAGAAAAACCTAGAGCCATTCTTCATGTTGGGGCTCTTGGTTGAGTTTCTCAATGTTGTAGCAGTACCTAGAGACCTTCCAATTATAATTTTCCCAACATATTGTTTTATAAGCTACACGCTGACAAATGTAGGCCCTCTCAACAGAATGATTATTCAATAACTCTGCTGGTTGTTCCAAACATGAACAATTCTAACTGTACTCATTTAGAGGGTATCATGTAACTCATTTGAGGACATGAAACAATAGATTCATCTGGCTTAAGCGAAAAGTAATGACATCCTCAGTCTTAGACTACGCATCATGGTAACTGAAATACCTGTACAGCATGTCGGTCTGAGCCACTATAGACAGAGATCTGTGGTTGCTGCATTCGAGAGGAGGAAGTGGTGATGGTGGTCGTGGTAGTGCTACTGGTTGTTGTCGATACCGAAGATGTTCCAGGGTTTGGTTCACTATCCATAGCTGTACTGTGGTCCTTAAACCTAGCAGATAACACAAAGGATTTATATTGGCAAAAGCATTATCTTATGGTGTTTAAAGAATAATATTCCAAGAAATAATCAGCAACAGTCTAAATTTCTAAGAAGGCCCTCATTAAATACAGAGAGCACACAGTCTCCATAAACACGTGCCAGGGAAAAACACTTCACAAATATATAGCATATTTAATGGTTCATACCTACTAAATTTGAATTCAAATGACTCAGGATATGTAACTCAGATACAGCCTGGCCTAAAGTTTACCTTTTTATTGTTGAAGGAAGATGAGTGTTTTGAAACTAAAACAGGTGATGACGGAATACTTAACTACCTAGGAAAGTTAAAACTGAAGCAATGTCAAGAGTATTAAAATATTTCTTTAGGGCTTCCCTGGTGGCGCAGTGGTTGAGAGTCCGCCTGCCGATGCAGGGGACGCGGGTTCGTGCCCCAGTCTGGGAGGATCCCACATGCCGCGGAGCGGCTGGGCCCGTGAGCCATGGCTGCTGAGCCTGCGCGTCCGGAGCCTGTGCTCCGCAACGGGAGAGGCCACAACAGTGAGAGGCCCGCGTACAGCATTAAAATATATATATATATATATATATATATATATTTCTTTATATTCTTGTGACCATACTAATTACAAATTAAAGTCATTCTTATCTAGACATTAAAATAGGATGCCTATGGACTTGTGTTAGCTTAGTTTAGTAGTTTAGCTTAGTTTAGTCAATTAGCTTAGTTTTTGGTTACCATATATACTTTATTTAAAAATAAGCTCTCGGGCTTCCCTGGTGGCACAGTGGTTGAGAGTCCGCCTGCCGATGCAAGGAACACGGGTTCGTGCCCCGGTCCGGGAAGATCCCACGTGCCGCGGAGCGGCTGGGCCCGTGAGCCATGGCCGCTGAGCCTGCACGTCCGGAGCCTGTGCTCCGCAATGGGAGAGGCAGCAACAGTGAGAGGCCCACGTACCTCAAAAAATAAAATAAAATAATAAAAAATAATAAAAATAAGCTCTCTTAGAAAATAATTTATTAACTCACACTGCTTTCCCTCTAATTATTCTACAACGTTGTCCTCACTACATGTAATAACTGAGTAATACTCATAAGCAGATTACTCTGACTGGGTAAATAAGAGAAGCAGCTGAAAACAATTTCCCCACTTCCTTACAAAAATCTCTTTTTCACAAATAATAGCTCCAAATTTTGAAAACAGCATAATTGTGTCACTTTCCTCATGTACGGACAGTAAAGTGCAGCTATGTACCACACTGATTCTTTTCCCTACAATATTACAAACTCATTTCACTGCTGTGGTACAAAATTCCACTAAATACAGAATCTGTATTTTAACAAATTCAAACAACATATTAAGTCAATTCTGAGGGGCTTAATATTGTTAGAAACGAGAACTACAGTATTTTTTTGAAGGGTCAGAAATGCACCACAATGGTGAAAGGCACACTGGAGAATATACTGGCTTTATCTGCTTTTCTTATCAGTCTTTTCTTCTGAGAGACAAAACCTGACCCACCTCATAGGAGCAGCATTGACAAGAATGTAACAAGAACACTTTATACTTCACGAAAAGACAAAGGAATTTGGCACTAACTGTGTATGCACGCACTATTCCCATAAGGTGTCCTTTTATGTACAAATTTTCTTTGTTCTTTATATCATGTATGTAAATAGTATTTATGTGCTCTTTCAGGAATCAAATGGTTTAAAAAATCCCGATTTAATAAGAGGGAAAGTGAAAGGAAAAAAGTGGGGGGGGGAGCTGACCCTTACTAATTATTTTGATTAGTAAATGACACATTTTTATGCTTCGCTGAGTTTTTTTTTGCGGGGGGAGGGCGGTTTGTAGTTTTGCAAACTGCCTTCCAATCATCAAATCACAGCATCATATGGTAACTGTTCAACAGCATACAGACACAGCGGTAGATGAACTTTTTACCAAATTACTACCTGTCATAGCACTTCTGAACCACGTACCAAAGATATGCAAAACGCCAGCTTAAATTCTGGTCCTTTTACAGTGCTATTCTGCTCAGCCATGTGCCCAACCTCAAACCCTACGGTAAGCAGTTCAGTAACTAAATATGGTCACAGAGAATCCAAATGCGAGACACACGTCTAAACATCGGTGGGTAGAACTGGCCAAACCACTGCACTGCATTTGGAGACCTGGCACAAAAGAACAATTTTGGTAACTCCGCCGTCTACGCAGTTTTGCCTGCAAAATACAAACGGCAGTGCTGCTGCACCAGCGGCCTACCCAGGAAACACTAAGTTTGAGTCGCTAACTAAGCATACCATCACACCGCCACACAGGAATGTGGCCCTCTAGGGCGGCATCAACACTGCAGCCAGAGACCCGAAGGAAAGGAAGATCTTTCCTTGCAGGGTGTTTTCAGCCTCGTCAGACTCGCAACAGGCCCCGCCGCTACAAGGCCGGCGCTGCGACACCTCCTGCAAGCCTCCCGGGGGAGGGCGGTGAGCAGCCCCACGTCTCGCGTTCTCCCACTGAGAAGCAGTGGGGTGGCGCTGGACGGGGTGGGGTGGGGGGGGGGGGGAAGGAGGCGAGCGCGAAGGAGGCCTGGCAGTGCCCGCCCAGCCCTACCCAGCCTCCGCGGGCCCCGGGCGAGGCAGCCGTCACAAGGCTGCCCGCGGGGCCCACTTGCAGGGATGACAGCGCCTGAGGGGCCCAGTCGGGCTCATCTTCCGGAAGATTCCTACGGTCGGGGTCCGAGGGACGACCCTGCGCACAGGGCCCCGCAGATCCGGGGACAGACGGCGGAAGGGGCGCTCCCGCCGGGAGGTAACTGGACCCTTAACAGTTCTCCTCCGTCTCCCCACAAGAGCCAAGCGGGCTCCTCCACGATAAGAAAGCTCTCACGTCCCCCTTTCCCCGCACTGCCCGCGAAAGAGCCCTGAGCTCAAGGGGACGTGTCGCTGGCCCCCACTCGCCCCCCGGTTACGACATTAGTCACCAGCAAGTAACTCACTCCGCTTCCGCCATCTTCTCTCCTCCATCACTACCATGGGCTGCGCATGCGCCCCCCGGCGGCGACGGCGGCGGCGAGAGAGGGGGCGGGGTCGTCTAGCCTCGGGCCCCCGAGGTCACGTGGGGTCCTCGTCTTCCAATCCCCCCTCCCAGTTCAAGCCTTGCTTGCTGTGGAAAGTGACCAGGTTTCCAGTTTAGATACCAGTGTCTCACCTTCCCTCGCGCTCGCTTTCTCTTGCCTAGGGTCTTCTTCCTCTTGGGGAGGGAGTCTGTAACCAAGATATGAAAAGTTCTGATTAGACTGTTAAAATTTTTAAGAACATCTAAAATATATCAAAGCCTATGTGAACTGCAAACAGTGAGATGAAAGAGAATACCACGAGGATTGGATGATGAGGCGTCAGAGTGAAAGGAAATGCCATGGTAGCTGCAGGGTTTGTTACCTGGGGCGCATGGCAGTTTGGGGATGGAACCGGCAATTCCTCTCTTGGGCTCAAAGATGGTGTTCTAGATCCCCATAAGGTGGACGGTTAAGGAATCATCATTATTACCCTATGAATATCATTCATGTGTTTGACATAAATTTACTGAGTGGTTAGTACAGATTGCAGACTTGCATACCGCAGGGAACAAGCAGGAATGGCCACAAGTTTGCTAATGTAATTTACTATATTCTACGCATATGGCAACTAATCTGAAGCAGGATGAGACAAACATGCAAATTTGAGTGAAACAAGTCCCTGTCTTCCAACAAATCTTAATCTGGAGAGTGAAGTGGGTTTTACAGAGATAGCCACACATTCTAAGTGATCTGACACAGATCCATCAGGCGCTTTGGCAACCTTAAGTTCAAAGAATAATAAATCTTTACTGTCCTTCACCAAAAACAGCATACTGATCACAAACAGTGCCTTCTTTTTCCACTTTTTAAGATGGTGGAGTCGCATTTCAAGAACTGAGAAATGAATTAGTGATATAAATTCATCGCAAAGTGTAATATGGTCTAATGAAAAGTATACTTAATCTTATAAATCCTGTGATGTCCTTAGGGAAGGTAAGAGACCACTGCCTATGTAAGGTAAATTGTCCTTTACCACTTCTCCCTGTATGATAACATTGTTTCTTTACCTTATTTTCTTATCTAAAGCAGTGCCCTTCCTCCTACTCCTAGGAGACCTCACTGAGAAAGCCCCCTTTGAAAAGTCCCTGTAGATGCTTAAAAATAAGATATTACTACCTTTTCTTTCTTTTCTGAGCTGCTCATACGATGCTATTTTCATTTAACTCTCAAGAATCAACTGTTGGGACTTCCTTGATGGCCCAGTGGTTAAGAGTCCACTCTTCTAATGCAAGGGGTGTGGGTTCGATCCCTGGTTGGGGAACTAAGATCCTGCATGCTGCGTGGGCAAAAAAAAAAAAAAAAAAAAAAAATCAACTGTCTATTGGTATTGCTGACATTTTTGTTTAGTAAAACAAAACTGAAGAAAGCAGTCTGAGACCTAAACATGAAAAATGCATAATCCAAAGGAATGTTTGGAATAAATGAGCCAAAATTGTGCCTTTTCGTCCCTCTTTCCTTTGAACATCTAAGGCATATATCTATATTGTCATCTCATGCAGATTGGCTTTAAAAGTCAGAACATATATTAGGTAAAATCAGGCCAGTACTGCTTTTTATTTTTTTATTTTTTATTTTTTTATTATTTTTTTTGGCAGCGGCTTGCAGGAGCTTAGTTCCCGGACCAGGGATGGAACCCAGCCCCGGCAGTGAGAGTGCCAAGTCCTAACCGCTGGACCTCCAGAGAATCCCCAGTACTGCTTTTTAGAAACATTTCAAAACCCAATATTTATTATAATAACAACTAGCATTTGTATAGCCTTTTACTAAAAGCAGAGGATTTCCACAAACTCATTTGATCATCACAACAATCCTAGTTATCATTTAGCACAGAAAGATAATGAGGCTTGGGCTTCCCTTGTGGCTCAGTGGTTGAGAATCCGCCTGCCAATGTAGGGGACATGGGTTCGAGCCCTGGTCTGGGAAGATCCCACATGCCTCAGAGCAACTAAGCCCATGTGCCACAACTACTGAGCCTGTGCTCTAGAGCCCGCAAGCCACAACTACTGAGCCCGCGTGTTGCAACTACTGAAGCCCGCGTGCCTAGAGCCCGTGTTCCGCAACAAGAGAAGCCATCACAATGAGAAGCCCGCGCACCGCAATGAAGAGTAACCCCCGCTCGCTGCAATTAGAGAAAGCCCGTGGTGCACAGCAACGAAGACCCAACACAGCCAAAAATAAATAAATTAGATAAATAACTGTATTTTTTAAAAAAGAAATATCATGAGGCTCAAGGTGATTAAATGCCTGTGGTGACTCTACTAGACTGTACCAGAAATGGGGTTCTAACTTAAGCTTTCCATGGGCAAAATCAAGTTTTCACTCCTGCATCATTCAGCAAGCCACTGTGTGAAAAGTTAGTGGAGACAAAGTATGATAAAGGACTACCCTCAAGAAATTTATCATCACTTATCTGATGAAACAGAGGAAGGTGTTTTACCGCTTTATGATTTCCTATGAAGAGATTTATGTGTCATGCTAACAGGCTGAACTTCTTTCTAAAGTTTCCAGGAAACGTTGCTTTGGAGATGTGCCAGCATCATATATGATTTTAGAAAAATCCCTCTAACAAGGATGGATTGGACGAAAGTAAAACTGGAGACAGGGAAACTAGTTGGGAAACTGTATTAGTCCTTAAAGGAATGGTAAAAGGCTCCAGGAATGAAAAAGAAGGATAGATTAAAATTTTTCCTCCTTTGTTGCACTAGTCACACTTCAAGTGCTCAATAGCCGTATGTGGCCAGTGGCAACTATATTGTACAGTGTAGACATAGAACATTTCTATCATTACAGAAAGTTCTATTGGACGGTGCTCATCTGAATGCTAGATCAGGGATTGGCAAACTACTATTTCTGTCTTAGTCAGTTTGGGCGGCTATGACAGAGGCCATGGACTGGGCAGCCTAAGCAAACATTTATTTCTCACAGTTCTGGAGGCTGGGAAGTCCAGGGTCACGGTGCAGGCACATTCAGTGTCCAGTGAGGGCCCTCTTCCTGATTTGCAGACAGCCACCTTCTCACTGAATCCTCACATGGTGGAGAAAGAAGACAGTATAGCAGGAATGGGGACCATGGGCATTTGGGCCACTTCTTCATGTAACTCGTGCCTCAAGCCCTGCTCAGCCCTATCATGTATAGTCCACTGCCATTGATGGTGGAATGCTGCTATGCACACCCAACTTTATGGTCTGGTGGACCAGATGACACTCAGTTCACAATGAGCAGCTTGCATGGTAACTTGGTGACCCATAGTTAAGCATTCAGTCTCTACTAAGGTCCAGTGGCAGGCCAAGAGCTGTTTCTCAAAAGGAGAGTAGTTATCTGCAGAGGGTGATAGGGCTTTGTTCCAAAATCCTGAGGACCTGTTCTGTGACTTCCCTATAGGGCCCTGCCGAAGGCTCCAAACAGCATTCCTATCTGCCGCTACCACTTGGAATGGAGTAACACACCCAAGTGAGGAATATGTTGCCTCCAAAATCCAAAGAGGCCCTCTAGGTGTTAGACTTCTTTTTTTGTTTGTAGGAGGGGCCAGATGCAACAATTTATCCTTCACCTTAGAAGGGATATTTCAACATGCCCCACACCTCTGGACCTCCTAGAAATTTCACTGACATGGAAGAAGAAATGTCGCTGAATTTTTCTCAGATTTATTTCCCACCTTCTGACACACAAACGTCTTACCAATAAGTTGAGTAGTTGCTACTTTTTGCACACTACGTCCGATCAGCATAATGTCGTCAATGTAATGGACCAGTGGACCAGTGTGATATGATGTGAAAGAAAAAGGTGATCAAAATTCTTGCAAACTGGGGCTTCCCTGGTGGCGCAGTGGTTGGGGGTCCGCCTGCCGATGCAGGGGACACGGGTTCGTGCCCCAGTCCGGGAGGATCCCGCATGCTGCAGAGCGGCTGGTCCCGTGAGCCATGGCCGCTGAGCCTGCGTGTCAGGAGCCTGTGCTCCGCAACGGGAGAGGCCACAACGGTGAGAGGCCCGCGTACCACCAAAAAAAAAAAAAAAAAAAATTATTGCAAACTAATTATGACACAGGGTTGCAGGGTTGATTTAGGCCTGATGTAGGATTGTGAAGGTGTATTGCTGGCCTTGCCAGCTGAAAACAAACTGCTTTTGATGGTCTTTACTAACAGGTATCAAGAAAAAAGCATTTGTCAGATCAATAGTTGCACACTAGGTACCAGGGGATATATTAATTTGACCAACCAATAAAAACCACATCTGGTACAGCAGCTGCAATTGAAGTCACCAACTGGTCAAGCTTAGAGTAATCTACTGTCATTCTCCAAAATCTGTCTGCCTTCTGCACAGGCCAACAGGCAAGTTGAGTGGAGATGTGGTGGCACTAATCTCTGCAATCCCTCCAGAAATATGGTATTGCTTTTGCTTTACTATTTTCCTAGGTAGAGGCAGTTCTACTGGCTTCCACTTGAACTTTACCACCATACTAGTCCTCACTCCACAGGTCAGGGAGCCAACGTGGTGATTCTGCCAGGTGCTCAGTGTATCTATTCTTTTTTTTGCGGGGGGGAGCTGTGTCGGGTCTTAGTTGCAGCATGCGGGATCTTTCATTGCGACGTGTGGGTTTCTCTCTAGTTGTGGCACATGGGCTCCAGGACTCATGGGTTCTGTGTTTGTGGCACGTGGGCTTAGTTGCCCCGTGGCATGTGGGATCTTAGTTCTGCCACCAAGGATCGAACCTGTGTCCCCTGCATTGGAAGGCAGATTCTTTACCACTGGACCACCAGGAAAATCCCTCAGTGTATCTATTCTAATTCCTCATTCCAGGACTAGGGAAATAACCATAGGATGGGCTTGGGGACCCACTGGGCCCACTGTGAGACAAACTTGAGGTAAAACTCCTTCAATCACCTGACTTCCATAAGCCCCTTCTGTGACTGGTAGACCACAGTGATGTTTGATCTCCTGGAATTAATGTCAGTTCAGAGCCAGCATCCAGTAGTCCTCAAATGGTCTGATTATTTCTTTTTCCTCAGTGCACAGTTACCCTGCTAAAAGGTTGTAGGTCCCTTTGGTGAAGTCTGGAGAAAGATTAACTATATAAACTTTGGCTGGTGTACCAGTGTCCTTTCTGTCGGGGATGTAGCCTCTTCTTTATTTAAGGGGTACTGAGGTCTGTAAACCAGCTCACGTCTGGGAATTGATTGAAGGGATATGACTCTCTTTTTATGATTCAGGTTAGACTTTTGTTTACTTGACCTAGAACTTTTCTACTGATACTGTTCAAGTAAGAATTTAGTAGGTTTCCTATCTGTTTCACTTCTAGGAATACCATGATCAACTAGCTAATGACATAGGGCTGCACAAGTCAGACTATTCTGATTGCTGCTCTGACTCTGCTGTCCACCAGTGCTGCCAGTTGGTCCCTGCAACCCTAGGATCCAATTACTCCTATTGCATTTAGGTTCCCCAATTCAGTGGCTACAGTTCCCACTGTAAGGTCTGGCCTACAGAGAAGAGCGATCACAGAGCCCTTCATGGATGCTGGAGCTCCCCTCACAAACTGCTATGGAGTGAGTATTTGTGTCCCCCCAGCCTTCAAATGTTGAAGCCCTAATCCCCAATGTGATGGTATTTGGAAACTCTGGGAGGTAATTAGGTCATCAGAGTTGAACCTTTATAAATGGGATTAGTGCTCTTAGAAGAAGAAAGATGAGAGATGATCTCTGTCCACCATGTGAGGATACAGCAACAAGGCGGCCATTGTCTGCAATCTGGGAAGAAGTTTCTCACCAGACACCACATTTGCCAGCACCTTGATCCTGGACTTCCCACTCTCTAGAACTGTGAGAAATAATTGTTTGTTGTTTAAACCGCGCAGTCTGTGGTATTTATTATAGCAACCCAAACTGACTAACACAAGCCCACAGGCCAAATCCAGCCTGTCGCTTCTTTTTATACAGCCCTCAAGCTAAGAATGGTTTCTACATTTTCTAATGATTGAAAAAACTATCTAAGGAAGAATATTTTGTGACGAGTGAGAATTATGTGAAATTTATATTTCAGTGTCCATAAATTAGGTCTCATTGGAACACAGCAATACTCACTCGTTTATGTATTGTCTACAGCTGCTTTTGTGCTTCAAGGGCAGAGTTGAGTACTTGCAACAGACACTGTAATGGTCCACTTGACAGAAAAAGTATGCTGACCTGTGTCCTAAATCACTGATCACCTCGTGCTGGACACTTGCAGGGTAGTTAATATAGTACATACACTGTCCTACACCCCAACTAGACTTGATTGCTGTCCTAATATCCTATATGGGGAGACAGAAGGTCAAGTGGCCCAGATTTGAATTCTGGTAAAGTACTGACCCTCCTTGGGAAACTGCTTCACGTTTTAGTTTATATTTTGTTGTTTTGTTTTGTTTTTTATTTATTTATTTGGTTGCGCCGGGTCTTAGTTGCTTTTTTTTTTTTTTGAGGTCTTAGTTTTATAATGTGAAAAAAAGAGGGACAACACCTTACAAGATGGTTGTACAGCCTTAAAAAACCAAATGTAAAGTCTAAAAAAGTTCTCTTTTTTCTTTTTTTAACTTTTTATCAAAGTCTTCCTTCACCTGAATTTGTTCAATAAATGTTACTGAGTATGCCTAATACTCAACAGGTTTTAAATGCTTGTTGAGGGAATGAATGCTTGAATATTTGGATGAATGAGGACTAAAATTCTAGTATATCCTGTAGGTTGGAATGACGCAGTATATGGACTTGCTTTCTCTTTTCCTTGAAAGTGATACAGTATACTAAAACCAAATACTTTTACTAAAGCAAATAGTACTGAAACTGAAAAGACAGTCTAGCCCCGCCACCTCTCATCTACTCTTACAATAATCAGTATGTTAATCATATGCTTATCAATCTTATCTTCCCTTGTATACCTGTGGTTGGCACTGTTACTAGTTGGCTACATTTCCCCAGGTGCTGAATAGCAGAAACTGGGAGCTTTAAAGCTTAAAGGGACATTAGACGTCAAGTGACCCATGCTGAGGAAGAATCCACGGCAAAAGCAGAATCTGAACTCTGATCTCCTAACCTCCTATCCATCCAGTCCGGAGTTCTTTGCCTTGTGCCACAATGCCTTACTTCAAGCATGTAGGTACTTGATAAACACTTGAAGCTGCTATGGACTTTCATTTCCATTCTGCTTTTTGCTTAATGTTTACTCAGCATTGTGGCAGCCTGGAAGAGTTGTGCTACGTAGAGCTGTAGAAACAGACAAACTTAGATTTCAATCCTGACTTTGCCATTCTCTAGCTGTGTGACCTCTTGCAATGCTATCGGCTGCACCTTCAAAATATAACCTCATCATAACTGAATCACTTTGCTGTACACCTGAAACTAACACAACACTGTAAATCAACTGTTTTCAAGAAAAATTTAGATATATATACAAATAAAACCTCATCTCTGGCCACACTATCATGAACACGCATGAAATTATCAAAATACAAACCAAGTCAATCTGACACTCCTCACCACCTCCACAGTTATCAGCCTAAGCCAGGCCACCATCATCTCTCCCCTGGACCACTGCCAGAGGCTCCTGACAGGTCACCCGGCTTTTATTCTTGCTCCTCTGTAATTTACTCTCCGCAGAGCAGTCTAAGTAAGCTTTACAGCTGTAAATCAGATCACATCACTGTCCTGCTCAAATCATCCAGTGCCCATCACACTCAGCAGAGAGTTTTCTCTTGTTCACTCTGCTCCAGCCTCTCTGGTCTCCTTGCTTTTCCTTCTCACACTTGCTACTTCCCAGTTGGGAAAGCCTTTTACACAGGTCTCACTTCCTCACTTCATCCAGGACTCTGCTCAAATATCTCCTCAGAGCTCACTCCCCACCACCTAACCCAACGTGGCCTTCTCGTCGCTTTCCTTCCCTTATCTCACTTTACTTTTCTTCATGACACTTCAATGCTCCATATATTATGTTATGTACATATTTGTTTATTTATTTACTACTCCCATCAACCTCCAGGTTATAAACTACACATTTTGTTTACTTCTACATTCCTAGTTCTTTAAACATTAAGTGTTCAATAATTATGCATTGAATAAATGAAGTTGACTTAACTGCTCTAATTCCCAGTTTGCTAATCTGAAAAATGGGGACAGTATTTACCACACTTATTGTACAAGTTGAAAAAAGATGAAATAATGTATCTAAACAGTAGAGCATAATAAACGCTCACTAAGCATAGATGTAATTATTTTAAAATTTTGCCACAAATTATTATGCTTAAAGTAAAGGAAAATAATCCTCCTATTGTATTTCCAAAAGTTACACAATTTTTATGAGGCCATCCTTACTTTTTCCTTTTTAAGATTTATTAAGTAATTAATTATTTACTTATTTATTTTTGGCTGCTTTGGGTCTTAGTTGTGGCACACGGGATCTTCGCTGTGGTGCATGGGCTTCTCTCTAGTTGTGGTGTATGGGTTTTTCTATTCTCTAGTTGTGGTACGTGGGCTCCAGGGTGCATGGGCTCTGTAGCTGTGGCATGAGGGTTCCAGAGCACGTGGGCTCTGTAGTTTGTGGCACGGCGGGCTCTCTAGTTGAGTTATGTGGGCTCAGTAGTTGTGGCACGGGGGCTTAGTTGCCCTGAGACATGTGGGATCTTAGTTCCCTGACCAGGGATCAAACCCGCGTCCCCTGCATTGTAAGGCAGATTCTTTACCACTGGACCACCAGGGAAGTCCCCCTTACTTTTAAAAGTTAGTTAGCAGATACATTTTTTAACATGCATATGCTGTATTTTAAAATATTTAGTGTCGGTATCTGAGAATAGATTTTTGCCTGTGTGCTCCTAATGTATTAAAGTAAACAGTGTCATATCAGTTTCATATTAAATCTTAATTGTAATGTTCTATTTATGGTAGATAAGTCTCTCTTAATTACATAAAATGCCAGAGACAACAGGAGGCAGAACAAAAAACATTATAGGGAACAAGCAAAGCTAGTGAACAGGAATGAAAAGTTAGCGAAGTTGGGGAAAAGTTATGTAACAGAGCACACAATGATATAGAACTTAATTTTAATATTTACCTCTAGCAAATCCTGAATACAAAATTGTCCAAAAATCTAAATAATGCAGAATAGGAAGTGAAAGTCCACTACAATCCACGTCCAAAAATAATCATTAACAGCTTATTTTATATATTTTTTGATTTTCTATGTACTAACATACATATAAGTATATGTATCTCTTTATCAAAAATGGTATTGGGGGCTTCCCTGGTGGTGCAGCGGTTGAGAGTCCGCCTGCCAATGCAGGGGACACGGGTTCGTGCTCCGGTCCAGGAGGATCCCACATGCCACGGAGTGGCTGGGCCCGTGAGCCATGGCCACTGGGCCTGTGCGTCCGGAGCCTGTGCTCAGCAACGGGAGAGGCCACAACAGTGAGAGGCCCGTGTACCGCAAAAAAAAAAAAAAAAAAAAAAATGGTATTGGACTATATACACTCTTTTGCAACCATTTTCACTTAATAGTATATCCTTCCATGTCAGTGTATGTGGTTTTCTTCCAGTTCCTCAAAGATGTCACTTTGCTTACCTCATGACCTTCCATACAATCCTGGAATATTCTCTCCCATACTTTGCAAATCTAGTTCCTTGTTTCCCTTTAATTCTCTGCATAAACGTCATTTCTTTAGAAAGGTTTTTCCAGATCAATTTATAGAGTTCTCCCCACCATTATTCTCTATCACTGCACAATATTTATTCCCCTTGGAGCAGGTACCACAGTTTGTAATTGTGCATTTGTTCACTTATTTTCTTGCCTATTTTTCTCTCTAAACTGTGAATCTCACAAGGACAGGGAATAAACCTGTTTTCTTCATGACTGTATATTCAGTGCCTTGCACAGTGCCAGGCACCATAGTAAGCTCTAAATAAATGTGTTGAAATAAATAAGTGTGTAAGTAACACACTGAAAAAAGGGTATTTGTTCTTTCACTTCCTGTCCATGATGGATAGAGCATTGCTTTCTTTTTTTCTTCAGTTCTTTACTTATTCTTAGTTAAGAAACAATACTGTACAGTTGACCTTTGAACATCATGAGCTTGAACTGTGCAGGTCCACTTTTACATGGATTTTTTTACATGGATTTTTTTTCAGTAAATGCATACTACAGTACTTACAAGATATGTGATTGGTTGAATCTGTGGTTGTGGAACTGTGGATACAGAAGGTCAACTGTAAAGTTATACACAAATTTTTGACAGCACAGAAGTTAGTGCCCCTAACTTCCTACGTTGTTCAACTGTACTTATCTTGATTCACACCTGGGATATGTTTTAATCAGGTATGGTAAGGTGACAGACACAAGGACAACTGCTTTTGAAATAAGAGTTTATTATTTACAGTTCCCCAAAAAAGGGAGCATGCCACACCATGCAGGGCCACATGGAGAAGCACCAGGGTCAGTCTGGAGGCAGAAGGAATGAAAGAGAAAGCATGGCCCAGAGCCTTTATTGTAGTTTCTGCAGAAAGGAATGGATGAGGCAGCATATGAAAGTTTAAGTAAATTTGGGATTGGATAGTTTGAATACTTTCAGCACGCTCTGGTCTATAGCGGTGGTCTCTAGTTGTCCAGTACCTGGCCCTGGGTGGGGAGGGGTGATTTAGAACAGGGGAAATACTGGCTTGGTGTATGAGAATTAAATAAAGGAGGAAGTTGGGGATATGGGCTTTGGATTGGTTGGTTTGCATATGAAAGGCACATTCACAGAGGAAGCCATTTGCTATCTCTAGGATAATTTTTAGAGATAAAAGCCCTGGGAGGGGCAGCCTCTCCTCTGTCAGTAAGACCACCAAGATATCAAAGCATCATAAAATATACAAAATAAAAAGCATGATTAATACATTTCCAACCTAATTTAGGTATCATGAATGCTCATTCCCCAGTTAAATTTTTCAGATGAAAGATATAAACCACATCTGTGTATATAAATCTTTGTCTCATTTAATGCAGGAAGATGGGCGGGGCCTGAAATTTGGAGTTAAGAACCTGAGTTTAAGCACTGATCCTTCCCATTTCCAGCTGAGTGCTCTTAGCCAATCCAATTAACCTCTCTGAACACCAAGTTCATCATAACTAAAGCAGGGATAACAGTAATATTTACCAGAAATGTGATTGTATTTGTCAAAATGTTTTGTAACTACAATGCACCATGTACATGTTTAAAGTTTTACTGCAATATACTGCAGGGACTTTTTCTCAGAATAAGAATTTAGGAGGTTTTTTGTTGTTGTAATTGTAGAAATGTTCAAGGGCAAGGCTGGAGGGGGAACACTAAAAATTTATTCAGGAAAAGAATAATAATTCACTGTCTAGTTACATAGTGCAATTTTGGATTAAAGGGTACTTTCCATCCATGGACTTCAAAGAGCTTTGAAACGTTTATTTATTTTCATAATATTTTGAAGTCAGTTAGGTTAAAGTTGTCGTCATTTACTCTCTGAAAGGGAAATAAATACACAGCAAGTTACATAACCTGCTTGAGTCAAAATTAGAACCAAGGCTTTCAATTTTGCCACATAGTGCTCAGACTGGAGCTGCACTGCTCCCCACAATAAGCAAGCACCTTCTTTTGCTGGAATCATCTAAGGTTTTGTTTTATCAAAATGTTTGCTGGATTAAGCAATTTAAGAAACATTAGAAAAGCTGTCATCAAATAATCATTAGCAATTCATTACCAGCAAATAAGCCTCATCAAGTGCTTCTAAGATGTAGGCATTGGTTTTACTTAATGAAGTTAAGAATCTGTGTCCTCTCCTGAGGTCCTAGAATTTTTTTTTTTTTTTTTTTTTTTTGCGGTACGTGGGCCTCTCACTGTTGTGGCCTCTCCCGTTGCAGAGCACAGGCTCCAGACGCGCAGGCTCAGCAGCCATGGCTCACGGGCCCAGCTGCTCTGCGGCATGTGGGATCTTCCCGAACCGGGGCACGAACCCGTGTCCCCTGCATCGGCAGGCGGACTCTCAACCACTGCGCCACCAGGGAAGCCCAAGGTCCTAGAATTTTTGTCTCTTCTGGGCCATTCTTCCCTCTGCTCTCATCTAAAGAACCAATGTTTTTACATTCCTCTTCTCCCTAAAATTACAGGTGATTTAGGACTAAATCCAAAGCTCCTTCTGTGGCTTATAGAGTCTTTATTTTCTGACTCTAAAACACCTTCTTCCTCTGCTTCCAATTGCCTTTATACTTAAGCCTCATTAAATTTCTCATCAGGCAGACAAAAACTAGGCCTTTTCACTGCCCTGCCTTTACACCCAACTTTAACTCACCTAAAATAGCAATAAGGGGAGGCTGAGAGGAGAAAGAGAAGGCTACACTCTTTAAATACAGTTGTCGCTCGGTATCCACCGTGAATTGGTTCCAGGACGCCCTCGGATACCAAAATCCATGGGTTCTCACTTCTTTTCTAAAAAATGGCGTAGTATTTCCATATAACCTATGCGCATTCTTCTGTATACTTTAAATCATCTCCAGATTACTTATAATACCTAATGCAATGTAAATGCTATGTAAATATTTGTAAATACAGTGTAAATGCTATGAAATAGTTGCCAGAGCATGGCAAATTCAAATTTGCTTTTTGAAACTTTCTGAAAAATTTTTTTTTTAATATTTTCGATCTACAGTTGGTTGAATCTGTGGATGCGGAGCCCGAGGATAGGGAGGGCCAACTGTCCTTACTGAGTACTCTACGTACAGTATCCTGTCTAATTTGCACAGCAAACCCATGAAGCAGGTATCATTATCCTCCATTTTGCTGATGAGGGTGCTTATTTTAGTGGGATTAAGTAACCTGTCCAAGGTCATACTGCTAGTAAGTGGCAGGATTAGCTTTGGAACCAAAGTCCACCTGCAAAATACATGCTCTGGCCTCTTGCATATGCTGACCCTCTCCACCCACTATTGTCATCTGGCATTATTCTTCAGGTTCCGCTCAACCTTTTCATCCTTTGGGCTTCACAGCCTCACCCAGATGGAGTTAGCGCTCTCATAGTACTCTGTTTATACTCCTCTAATAATACTTACCATGTATTTACTTTTTTTTTTTTTTTTTTTTTTTTTTTGCGGTACGCGGGCCTCTCACTGTTGTGGCCTCTCCCGTTGCGGAGCACAGGCTCCGGACACGCAGGCTCAGCGGCCACAGCTCACAGGCCTAGCCGCTCCGCTGCATGTGGGATCTTCCCGGACCGGGGCACAAACCCGTGTCCCCTGCATTGGCAGGGGGACTCTCAACCACTGCGCCACCAGGGAAGCCCCATGTATTTACTTTTAATTGAGATATAATTCACATAAAATTCATCTGTTTAAAGCATATAACTCAGTGTATATTCACAATGTCATGTAACCATCACTATTATCTAATTCCAGAATATTTTCATCACCCCAGAAGAAACTCCAAGACCTTTAAGCAATCACTCCCCATTCCCCCTTTCCTGAAACCTCTGGCAACCACTAATCTGCTTTCTGTCTCTATAGATTTGTCTATTATGGACATTTAATATGAATGGAATTATACAATATGTAGCCTTTTGTGTCTGGCTTCTTTTGCTTAGCTTAATGTTTTCAAGGTTTATCCACATTGTCATGTGTTTCGGGACTTCATTCCTTTTTTCAGATGAATACTATTTCATTTTAGGGATATACCACATTTTGTTTATCCATTCTTCAATTAATGGACATTTGGTTTGATTTCACTTTTTAGTTACTGTGAATAATGCTTACATGAACATTTGTGTACTGCTTTTTGTGCAGACATATGTTTTTAATTCTCTTGGTTATATAACTAGGAAAGGAATTGCTGAGTCATATGGTAACTCAATATTTAACATCTTGAGAAACTGTCAAACTGTTTTCCAAAGTAGCTGCACTTCTTCACATTCCCACCTGCAATGTATGAGGGTTCCAATTTCTGCACACCCTTGCCAACACTTGTTATCATCCGTCTTTTGATTATAGTCAACCTAGTAGGTATGAAGTGATTGAGTTGCATTTCCCTAATGACTAATAATGAATATTTTTCATGCTTTTATGGCCATTTGTATGTCTTCTTTGGAGAAATGTCTATTCAAATTCTTTGCCCACAAAGAGAAATTAAGTTATTTGTCTTTTGTAGTTGTAAGAGTTACTTGTATATATGAATACTAGTCCCTTATCAGACATATGATTTGCAAATGTTTTCTCCCATTCTATGGGAAGACTTTTCTCTTTCTTGATTGTGTCCTTTGAAATACCAACATTTTAAATTTTGATGAAGTTCAATTTATCTTTTTCTTTTGTTATTTGTGCTTTTGTTGGCAATCTAAGAATCCATTGTCTAATCTAAGGTCACAAAGATTTCCTGCTGTGTTTTTTTCTAAGAGTTTTATAATTTTAGCTCTTATACTTAAATCTTTGATCCATCTTGAGCTAATTTTTGTAAATGGTTGAGGTAGGAGTCCAACTTCATTCTTCTGTATATGGATATTCAATTGTTCCAGCATCATTTGTTAAAACAAATTACCCCCCCCCAAAAAGACCTATTTTTTTCCCCCACTGAATTGTCTTGGCCCTTTACATTGACACATGTCTGCTAGTGTGAGCTCCTTGAGGGCAAGGGTTTTTATATTACTACCTGCATGTCTAGCATAGGACTATGATGTAGTAAACCCTCAAAAAACGTGTTCAATAAATGAAAAGCTGATTTGAGAATCCTAGTGTCAACCTACACATACCAAGCACCATAGACTTTGCTAGATGTTGGGGAAGTTTTATACATGAACTCACAGTCTCGTAAAGTTTTCAAACCAAAAGTTTCCAAGGGGTCCGAGAATCTTACAATCCTACACTGGAATGGGTCTTGGAGGTCGCAATTCCAGTAAGGAAAAGCAGACCTGACAAAGCTAAATAGCAGCCTGTGGCCTATCTCATGTTAATTTGCCAGAGATCCCAGGTCTCTTTGAAATTACATTATGACTTTACAACTTAACAAAGGATTTTTTTTCAGTTAGGCCTCCATAAAGCATTTTTTCAGTTAGTAGGCCTTGAGAAAGTCCTCTCCAGATGAAAGACAGCTGTTTCTGTTTCATATCACTCTTATCTTCTGAGATAACTGCTATCAGAGATTAAAAATTTTTTTTCTCCACCCTAGCTGGACATAATCACTCCTTTCTCTGAACTTCTATAGCTCTTACTTGCTCTTCCACAAAATTAGCAATTTGTTTTGTACTGCCCTAGTGCTTTGGATTTTTATGTAATCTTGAATTATTTATCACCGGTTTATGTGTGAACTTCCTAAGTAGACTGCCCCAACTAGACTCAGGGGCAAAAGTTGCATTTTACATTTATTGTATGAAATATAGGGCTTTGTACCTAGTGGACATGCAACAGATATTTCTTTACATTATTTGTGTTTTAATTGAATTCATTTTTAAAATAAGAAGCTATTAGGCTTAAGTTTCATTCTGTTTTTCCCTAGAGGCTCAGGGTGACAGGCTCAAAGGGAGAAGCACCTTCTCTCCTTTGGACAATTACTAGTGACCCTCTACTTGCTTTCCTAGAGGAGTGGAGACACCAGAGAACTAATAATTAGTACATGTACATATTTAAATATTTCTTAATATTACTATTAAAGGTTTTAAAATTCTATGAAAAGGATAAAAGAGATTGGCAGAATTCCCCCCAGAACCCAGTAAATTAAACTAACTCTCAGGGAAACTCTGAGTTGTAGTTTTTAAATTACTGAGTCAGAAAGTAGAGAAACAGGGACTTCCCTGGTGGTCCAGTGGTTAAGATCCCATGCTTCCACTGCAGGGGGCACGGGTTCGATCCTTGGTTGGTGGAACTAAGGTCCTGCATGGCTTGTGGCATGGCCCAAAAAAAAAGTAGAGAAAAGACATCCTGTTTCTCTTCTTATCTGAAGCTTGCTTTCTAGTTATGAGGTGGAAGAAGGAGATGGAATAATCTAGCCTCATATTGAACAGTGCCCTGCAGAACATAACCAGAATCTTTGGAACTGTTTAACTAAGGTAAAATAGAAAAGGTGGCTAAATGGAAGAGTGAGTATATCATGACATGATACTCAGTACACTGCCATGTACCTATGGGAACACAGTGAGCCTGTTAATGGATTATGATAAGAACAGATTATGTGTGGATTAAAGTGATTCTCTACTAACAATGAATCTCCACAGCATTTTAGCATGTGGTGGTTAGATCGTGGAAAACAAACAAAAAACAAATCAAAACTAAGAATTTTGTGAAATTAATCTTTTTTCCTCATCTGCCAGAAATCACTCAGTCCTTGTTTCAAATTCATGGTATTTTAAAATTAGGCTAAATAATGGAAAACATTGGAACAATGATAAAGTCACTGTCATTTCAGTTCTTTGGACTTCATTTGTAAAATGAGGTGTAGATTTTTTGTTCTTCAAACTGTCATTGGGGGACCAGCAGCATCAGACCTTTTAAATCAGAATACGCATTTTAACAAAATCCCTGCCTAATCTGTATGGTTATCAAAGTTTGAAAAGACTGACCTGGACGATACAAAGTAACTTCCAGTTAGTAAATTCAACCATTCCCGTGATTCTAGTTGGAAGAGTCCACCTTAGGGAAAAGGAGAGTCACTTTCTTAGGAGTTGTGTTTGACTTGAGCAAACAGATTGCTCAGCAAGTTGAACTAACTTTTCAGGTCACAGCTTTAACAAAGCAAACAGAAAATGAAGACTTGTTCTGCTTATTTGGTGTTGTCAGCTTCCTTCCTATGACAGTAAGATTAATTTTAGTATTTAAGTGGACATAAACCAACAGAAAATTATTTCAATATTAAATTAAATAATTTAATATTTGTCGAATACCAACAATTTTATAAGTGCCAAAAAGAACTTAGAAGGTAAGATTCCTGCTCTTGAGGCACCTAATAATGCTTTGCTTTAAAAGTCTCAGTGTCTGGAGTCCTTATTAATTTAATTATAGGCTGATTTATAATTTGTTAGTTTCCAGAATGGGAAGCCATACCAATTCAGTAGAATATCTCATGCCTAAATCACAGGGTGATAAGCACGTACAGGTGAACAAACAGGCAGCTTTATCTCTGGAGTGCTGTTCCCCTTGACATTGTACATGGGATTAAGCAGCCAAAAAATCATTACAGACTATAAGCTCTGCTTTCCCCCCTTGCTTTCTCTGTGGCCCAAAATGGGATGTGGTTTAATTCGAGGTCAGCAGAAATTCAATATGAAAAGATTTGAGTCCAGTAGGAAGTAGGTGGAGGTGGTAGAGAAAATGGGCTAGTCCTCTGTGGGAGGGGTGAAGACGGGTTGACAACCTTGTGTGGGAGAGGAGTGTACTCCAGAGGCTGTGAGAGAGAACTAGGTTATTATTTTCTTTTAATATTTATTTATTTATCTTGGCTGCGCTGGGTCTTAGTTGCGGGCTAAGAAGCACGGCATGTGGGCTTCCGAGTTGCAGCATGTGAACTCTAAGTTGCGGCATGCATGCGGGATGTAGTTCCCCCACAAGGGATCGAAACCGCGCCCCCTGCATCGGGAGCGTGGAGTCTCACACACTGGACACCAGGGAAGTCCCCGAGAACTAGGGTACTGAAGGAGGCCAATGCTGGGGTGGGTGAGCTGCTGGAGTGGGGAGAAGTTATTAGATAAGGTTTACATTTTCAATTGGATACGCCATCCTCAAGAACAGGTTTGCCTCTTCAAATTGGAGGGTAGCTTACATTTAATGGTTGACTGCTGTTAGGGACAGCATACTTGGTGCGCCAACATCATTAAACAAATGATACTTTGAAAAGAAGTTTGTGTGTTTTGATGGAGGCTTTTTCAACCTGACATTTTACTAGTCAACTTTGTGCCTTTCAGTTAAGCCAGACACAGGTGGGTTCTTCTGGTTCCTAAAGAAGATGAGGTAGCACTCGGGAGCTGTTGCAATTATTCTTTGTCACTTACTGGCACACAGTTTCCCATTTTGCATTTTTTCTCTTTATTGGTATGTCTTGACATCCTATCTGGATTGTAACTTTCTTGAAAAGAAGGGGAGAGCATAATGCCTGCACCAACTAACCCCATAGGAGTTAATTATGTTGAGGTTTCTCAGACATCTTTGGCTATTCAGTGACTTTCATTAAGTAAATGTTTTATATTATTTTATTTATTTATTTTGCTGTCTCTTTGGCTTAATGGAACTCTCCACTGATAGTTCATTAAAACAAAGACATTTTATTTCAAAGGCAAAATAAATTAAGGCTCAAACTGCTGTACATCATTATATGTACTGTGGGAGTGAGATTGGGGAACTGCAATGGAAATGAGTGTATGTGGCTGCAGTGAAGGGAGTACCCAGATAAAGCTGGCGGTGTCAATGGGGCAGTGAGAAGGCACAGGAGAAAGAAGGGGGAAAGGGAGTCATGGGGGTATTGTTTGCTATCTATGCTAGCTCAGTAAGGGTAATTAACAGAATAAAAACTAAACTCTTACTAACAGCTGTCAGGACTCCAATCAGGAGTTTGGGTCACAACTTTTGCTCTTGAAGGTTAAGTAAAACAATTAATGTAATACTATTAGCACATGATTACACAGGACATGTGTCTACTATTTATTATCTCATTCCATTCACCAAGCAGCTTATTTCTTTGCTCCACATTGGGACAGGCACTCTGATAATGACGAAATGAGAGAATGTTGGCCAAAAATATTTTAAATCCCTTAAGCTGGTGGATTGAGCATTAATTAATTTTTTTGCTATTCAAGTCATCACAGTGATCCAAAAGCAAGTATAATTTAGCTCAGAGCCCAGTATTTATCTCTACAGGTCACAGAGTCCCTCCAAATGATCAGGACTTGCAGTTGAAACACTTTTCTCTCTTTTTAGTGACATGATCAAATGCTTAATGAAACCACAGAAGAATGCTAGGTGAAGGGAGGCAGGCTTACCCAAAGTTGAAGGTACTAGTAAGCACCATTTTAAGTACAACAGAAAGAAAATGGGCCGTGGGAGGCTTTTTCACAATGTTTATCATTGACTTCCCATTTTGTATCATGTGATTCTCAGTTGAGAAACAGGCATCAAAGATCCAGCAGCAGGATTTATTAGATGGCATAAAGAACATGAAAAACAAATTTTCATATTTGATCTATGTACAGCAGGACACACTGGTGAGGCTAGTTAATATTGAATATAAAGGCCTACCTATTCTGAGTAGACATTTTCTTGTTAGGCAGCTCAATCTACAGAAAGGAAGCCAGATTTTCCTAAAGATACGATTAATGTGATGCCAGGTTTCTTTTAAACCCTTTTAGAGCGTCCTGTTTCTTTAAACTAAAGAGATGGCTCAATAGTTTCTCATATTTTGTTACTAAAAATGACATAATTTCTGTGCCCTGATTATCCTATATGCTTAACTGTCTGTCTTGTATCTATTTTATTTATTTTAATTTTTAATTTTATTTATTTTGTTTTTTGCTGTGTTGGGTCTGTTGCTGCACGCACGCTTTTCTCTAGTTGCAGCAAGTGGGGACTACTCTTCATTGCGGTGTGCGGGCTTCTCATTGCAGTGGTTTCTCTTGTTGCAGAGCACGGGCTGTAGGCGCGTGGGCTTCAGTAGTTGTGGCACGCGGGCTCAGCAGCTGTGGCTCGCGGGCTCTAGAGTGCAGGCTCAGTAGTTGTGGCGCACGGGCTTAGTTGCTCTGCGGCATGTGGGATCTTCCCCAACCAGGGCTCGAACCCATGTCCCCTGCATTGGCAGGCGGATTCTTAACCACTGCGCCACCAGGGAAGCCCCTGTATCTATTTTAATTGCATCACACTGACTTTAAAAATTAATGTCAGAGCACTTCCAGAATGGAAACATGAGGAGCTCCCTGTATACTCTCCCCAATGAAACCACCATAACTGGTGAAAATTATAAATAAAAAAGGACCATTGGATCAGACTGTAGAACAATTTTATGCCCCAGGGCACTGTCAAAAACACTGGAGCAATCAGTTGCCAATTAGTGGAGGCTAACAGCTGGGAGCCATATCCATAAAGGCAAACCAGCCAAAAGCTTGATAGGGAGATGAGGAAAAGAGACAGTCAAAGAGAACCTGACTAAAACCACTGTCATCCCCCAGGGGAGGGACAAGGAGTCAGGGTGACGGTGTGCATGCCAAAGTTGCACCTTCTGAGGAGAGACATTAGAGGCTGCACACTGCGGAGGAAACAAGAGTCTATTGACCAAGTCTGGCCAACTCACAAATAAACAAGCAAACAACGACAACCACAACCAGACCTAGAGCCAATCTGGATAGGTCTTCAGAGTTGCTACCATGGAAATGTACAGTTTGCAACAAAAAAACTTATGAGACATACAAAGAAACAGGCAATGGGACCCATACACACAGAAACTGTCTTTGAGAGGACCCATATGTTGGACTTAGCACACAAAGACTTCAAAGCAGCTGTTACAAACATGTCTAAAGAACTAAAGGAAACTATGCTTATGAGTGTAGATTCAAAATTCCTCAACAAAATATTAACAAACCGAATTTAGCAACGTATAAAAACGATTATATGTCATAACCAAGAGGGATTTTTCCCAGGAATGCAAGACTGGCTTACATCTAAAAGTTAATGTAACATATCACACCAAGAGAATAAAGCACAAAACAACATGATAATCTCGATAGACACAGAAAAGGCACTAAACAAAACCCAACACCCTTCATAATAAAAATAGGCAACAAACTAGGAATAGAATGGAACTTCCTCAACCCAATAAAGGGCATCTACAAAAAAACTAAAGCAATAATCACATTTAACGGTGAAAGACTGAAAACTATCCACATAAGACTGAGAACAATACAAGAATGTTAACATACTTCTCTCTATTCAACATAATACTATAAGTTCTATCTAATGCAATCAGGCAAGAAAAATAAAAGACATCCAGATTGGAAAGGAAGATGTAAATCAATCTGTACTCTAAAATGGCATAATCTTGCACATAGGAAATTCTAAGGAATCCACCGAGACACTATTAGAACTAATGAGTTCAGCAAGCTTGTAGGATTCAAGATATATACAAAATCAATTGTATTTCTATACACTAGCAATGAATAATAAAAAATGAAATTAGGATGGGAATGTAAATCGGCACAGCCACTATGGAAAACGGTCGATATTAACAATGTTTTAACGATGTTAAAAAATGCTGATGCATGGATAGTTGGATGGGTTGACTGATTGGCTAAATATTCATTGTCCACCTGTTCCATGCAGTGGCAATCCACAAGGGCCAAGATATGGGGGGGGGGCGGCGAAGGAAGAAAAGTCAATCTACCATCATACCTTCCAGTTGAGTTTCTTCCTTTATTACATTCATTATTACATTTGTTACATATATTATACTTAATTCTTTTCATAAAAGAGGCTATACTGGGCAGTAACCAAATTCTTCTATCCAGAAAAGGTACTGTATGATTGAGATGATTTATGCAATTGGAAGAATTCACCAGAGAACAAAGTCTAGATTGTGACGAACCCCAATCATTTCCAGGGTCCTCAGGTGCCCACGGTGGATTCAGGACTTCCACGCCGACAGCTCCCGTGGCACAAGCTGGAGACACGGTCAGCAAGAAGGCGGGACGCTCTACACGTAAAGAACCTCAAGTCCCAGAATCCCATGGGGACTCCAAGTCCCAGAAACCCGCCCGGCAAATCTACTCCGAGTCCCTAGCCGTCTGACCGCGGACGCGACCAAGACAGGAAACTGGGGTGAGATGCCGCAGAATTTGTCCCCCACCATTTTCCTTGTAGGGAGGGGCTTTTTACAGAACTACAGTTACCTCAGTCTTCACATTCTCTCAGTTACAGCCCACAAAAGGCCCCTGCCGGCAAGTTTTTTGTGATGTTCAGCATCCCCCCTCCTCTCTCCCTTTTTCCTTGCCCCCGTAAGAATGGTTCAGCCGGGCATCTTGAGTTGGATCGATGGTTGCACCCGCCCTCCCTCGGAATGTGGGCCTTTGGAGCGAGTGAGGTGGGAGGGGCGGAGGTGGGAGGCGTGCTGGGCCCCGGCGGCAGCAGAGGCAGTGTCGGCCGCTGGCGGTGGGGGGAGCCGTGCAGTTCCGGCTGCCCCGGCGAGGCGACCTCTGGGCCCGCGCCGCGGGCGTGGAGGACAGGTAGGCGAGCGGGCAGCCGCGGCTCCGGGAGAAACTCGGGCCTCGGAGTCCCCTACGGCGCCCGGTGCGCCCCTCGCACCCTCGGCCTCCAGCGTTGAGGCGGGGGAGGAAGGAGATGCCGACCCAGAGAGACAGCAGTACCATGTCTCACCCGATCGCAGGCGGCGGCGGCAGCGGGGACCATTCTCACCAGGTCCGGGTGAAAGCCTACTACCGCGGGTGAGTGTGTGGGGTGGGGGGTGGGGGTGAGAGGGAAGGGGAGAGGCCAGCTGGACTTGGCCTGGAGGGGGGGCGGGTGTGGGGCTGGAGATGTGGAAGGGATGGGCTGGGCGGGCAAGTCGGGGGACTCGGGATGGGTGACCGAGTGGTAGGGGGAGGAGCACGGGGCACTGGATTGCGGCACCCCCAAGGTGTGGCGCAGGGCGCCCTGGAATCGCGCGGCCGAGGGTCCTGAGCAGGGTCCGAGGGAGGACCCTTGGAGTAAGTAGGTCCACCTGGTGGGTCCGAGAGACTCGCCTACCAAGAGATTTACAAGAGCTTTACGTCTTTAAGTCTGGATGTATTGGGGGTTGAGAGTTGATTCTGAGTGATGCCTTAGTTAGCTAAGTTTACCATGGGTAAAAGACAGGATTGCTTGTTTGTTGACCCTTTTGATTACCAGCAGGCCTAAAGCCTCTGGTTCTCTAAGTCAGGTTTGTCTTTAGCACATATAAGAGTTCGTGACGTGTATCTGGACTGTGATCAGGCTGCCAGTATATTAGACATAGGAGTTATTATTTGAGTAAAGTTGATACGTTTTCAGGGATATGCGTTAGGTACTTATGTCTCGCCAAGATTAGGTTGTATATGTGTAAATTAAAATTTGTGAACGCTTCTTTGTCAGTGTTGCTTCAAGGACTGTCCGATAGGGTGAGATATTGCAAGAAGAGAAGAGGATGAGCACAGGCACAGTTTTAAAATCTGTGATCTTTACTCATATTATTACCTAAGTTATAATTATTGTGGTTACCAGAAATAATCCAGTCCTAAAATCAGTGTATTAAATCATATTCCGTAGTATGACTGTGGTTTGAAGTTTCTTTGAGATAAGTATATTTGGGAGCATTAGAAAGTTGAACTGTTAGTGTGAGCATAAAGGTTTGAAACTAAGGGTTAACAGAACACCCAACCCCGTGGCCTGTCTTACTGCTTGTTCAAGCAGAAGTAAATTGCTTTAAAAAACTCAAGCACTAGGAGGTTTGAAAGTGCAGTACATACTTTTACATTCCTTAGAGGATCAGTGAAGATAGTGAACTTTCAAAATGCCTCTCTTGTTTTCATTTCAAAGAAGATATAAGCCCCTAAATGTCTTACTGATTTGATGTAAGGACTTCCTAGTTTGTTTGCTGCAATGAAGCCTCTGACCTCTCTCTGTTCATTAGCTTGACTGTATTCAGGAGTAGTTTAGAGGAGTTATTTTGGACAGTAACAGTGTTTTTGCTTAAATTGATCAGGGAAGTCTTGGTTTTCAAACAATAGCTATGCACTTTGCACTGTGGAGAAAAAAAGCTTTGCTTCCTTTACCTTACCTTTGATTTGACAGATGAGATATTTCACTTTAGAATATGTTCCACTTTATAGTTGACGGTCTGTGAGTTGTTAGGTGCAGAGAATGAAATATAGTACAGTTTCTTTTTTTTAAATAGTGTCTGATTATTGACAGTTTAAAAAACTAGATTAAAAATAAATATACGCACATGGTAGGAAAGTGCAAATTGTTCAGAAGTATAAAATAAAAAGTGTTCCCCATTCAATCCTCCCAACCTTCAGAGGTAATTACTATTGATAGTTTATTTCTTGTTCTTCTGGAGGTTGCCTTTATTACTTTAAAACTTATACTTCCGTTTGGTGATTTATCAACTTTACATGGTATCTATTGATTCCTTCCTCTGAAAGATGCGGAATTGGATGCACACTACATTTTGCTTCCTCACTCCCTGATGCCTCTCAAGTTTTGATTGTTACAGTATAATTTTTAGTTCTCCGGTTTACCTTTCTGACTTTAAATAATATAAATTTTTGACTTATTAAATTTAGGTAGTTTCCAATGATTCCAACTATGAAACACGAAGAAACTAGTGCTTCTTCCTTTTTTCCTATTTTTATTGGTTTGACAACTGTAAATAGGCCTAGTTAGTAAATTAAAATCATTGTAAGCTTCTCCTTTGGAAAGAAATCAAAGTCTTTAGAATGTAGGTATCATATAATATTTTCTTGGTTTATTGCTCCAATTATTTTTTTTTTTTAAAGAGGATAAGGACGGCTTCCCTGGTGGCGCAGTGGTTAAGAATCCGCCTGCCAATGCAGGGGACACGGGTTCCAGCCCTGGTCCGGGAAGATCCCACATGCCGCGGAGCAACTAAGCCCGTGCACCACAACTACTGACTCTGCGCTCTAGAGCCTGCGAGCCACAACTGCTGAGCCTGTGTGCCACAACTACTGAGCCTGCATGCCACAACTACTGAAGCCCGCACGCCTAGAGCCTGTGCTCCACAGCAAGAGAAGCCACTACAATGAGAAGCCCACGCACCACAACGAAGAGTAGCCCCTGCTCGTGGCAACTAGAGAAAGCCCGTGCGCAGCAACGAAGACCCAATGCAGCCAAACATAAATAAATTAAATAAATTAAAAGTTCCCTTTAGGGCTTCCCTGGTGGCGCAGTGGTTGAGAGTCCGCCTGCCGATGCAGGGGACATGGGTTCGTGCCCCGGTCCGGGAAGATCCCACATGCCGCGGAGCGGCTGGGCCCGTGAGCCATGGCCGCTGGGCCTGCGTGTTCGGAGCCTGTGCTCCGCAGTGGGAGAGGCCACAGCAGTGAGAGGCCCGCGTACCGCAAAAAAAAAAAAAAAAGTTCCCTTTAAAAAATAAATAAATTAAAAATAAATAAATAAAAGAGCATAAGGACTTATAACCCTTTTACTGCTTGACTAAAACGTCTCCAAGACATTCAAGTTAACATTTTCTTTGCTTGTTTTTAAAAACCTATGAATTTTGCTAAGTAATGAATCAACCCCTTGCCCTTTAGTGCTTCTATTCAACGAAAACTTTCTAATAGTGCCTTCATTCCAAGCCTCATTTAAAGACAACATCAGCACTCTAAATTGTACCAATTTCTGTCCTCTGAAATTACATCTGTTAAGATTATATGTTTATTAACAATAGTCTAAACTGATGGTTATATTACATAGTCAGCTGCCCATTACTACAAATGAAACTAAAATGAGTCACCAGTGAGGATAGTTAATAAACAGATTGGCTAAGTAGAACACCTGCCTGATTTTAAAGTAGAAAATTCTTCCCTTACCATCAAGAAATGTAAGGACAATCTGCATTTGAAAAAGTTTCTTTTCCTTCAGATCATCTGACAGCCATTATCAATTTTCCCCCATCTCCTGCTAACAATATTTCTTTCCAGTGAATATTGAAATCCCAGAATAGCCAGAATATTTTAGTGAAGGAATTGCCGTCTCCTTTCAATGATGTGTTTAGTGTTCTCATGCTGTTTAATTTGTTCTTAGTGCAACTGGGATGTCTCCCTAGATATAGCAGATATTTAATTAGCCTTTTTCTAATTTTTATTCAGGAGATTATTAGCACTGAGAATCTGATTTTACTGGAGGCCACCTAAGAGTGCCAGTCTCTTGGCCTGTACTCCTCTTTCCTCACCACAGGAGCTTGTCAACGAGTGGCCTGCCTTCCTTCAATCATTACCTTGTGGTGTTAGTTTGGAGGAGGAGAAACAGGTTTTGTGGGTTAGTGGTAGATTGCCATTGTGTGTGCTATCCTTCTATAAAGTTACTTGATATTACAGGGTAAAATTTAACAAGGAAATGTCTGGATTACTCATTTCTTTACGTTATAAATGTAAGAGAAATTTTGTAAAAAGCTTGTAAAAAAGCTTTTTAAACCAGTGCTGTTGAGCAGTTATGAATCCAGAGGATTCTTTCTGTGAACATCTACAAATAAAAACGATGAACTCCTTGCATATTTGGAAAGTATAGCTGGTTCAGTGAAGTATGCAGGATTTTTCTCACTGTGAACAAGTCTTGGCAAGACTTGTTTTTAAAAGTATTGCAAAATAATTTTAGTGATATACTTTAGCAATGGTTCTAAGGAAATAAAAATGATATATTAAGTTGAAAGTTGGGGGAATGTGAGTCATTGGTCATGGAGCTTCTGACATGTCACCTAACCATAAGGCAGCAGATCCGTAGCTTCACCAGAGAGAAAGAAGGGACATGGTGGCCTGGTGCCAAAACCAAAACAACCCTCTCAGAAATTTGGATTAGATAATGTGGAGATAAATTGCTTGTTAGCAGTGAGGACTGTAGCTGAAGAGCTTTGGGAGAGGCTGGTGAGGCCAGGATCACCCATATGCAAACTGAAGGGCTGAGGAAACAGAGGAGAAAAAAGCAGCTCTCTACAGAAAAAAATTTCCTGGGTAGCTTTCTAATACAGCTCCCAAACCTCTTATTAAAGTAACTTGAGTGTTTGTTTCTTTTATGGTTGAAATGAGCCTTATTAAAACACGATTTTAAACATTCCAGTCTTGTTTAGGATTTCACATTTTACCAAAATGTGTTTAAACTCAGTTTAATAAATATTGTTGAACAACTACTATAAGCCAGGCACATGGTACTGGGGTGGGCACAGAGGATGTAGAGTCGATAATACAAGGCTCTGTCCTTGAGGAACCAAGAGACTTGTGGGAGGAAAGACTTTAAAAAGTTAATAAAGGGATGTGTGTGTGCGTGTCTGTGTGTGTGTGTGTGTGTAAAGTACGTGCTAGGATGGCTATTGGGGAGAAGTTTGGGGTGAGGGAAGCCCTCCAAGAGGATGAAATGTTGTTTGATGCTTTTAAAGGATAAGTAGGTTTGCCTGGTGGATTATGATGTTGGGTGGGAGGTCATTCCAGGCATTGCACAGCTGCATGATACGTTTGGAGAATTAAGATCAGTTTAGTCGTTAAGTCCCATAGTCATTCCTCATTAGGACATAAAGTGTGAAGTGGGCACCGATGAGAAGTGAGCTAATAAGAAGGTTCACAAGCACTAGGTCATGAAGACTCTCAAATATCATACTTTGGGCTTCAGACTTTTTCTCATTGGTGAAGGTTTTAAGTAAGAGGGATGCACAATTTAGATTTTTAGTTTAGAAAGGTTATTCTTGGAACCAGTATAGTAGACGAATTAGCAATGGATGAGACTAATCTGGAGGCTTTGGAAGTAGTCCAAGTGAGAGATTCTGAGGAGCTGGAAAAGAGCATATGGATTCAATGGTGATTTTAGGGGGTAGAGTCAATATGAATTAGAGAATGATTGCCTGTGGAGAAGAGAGAGGGTCTGAGTCAGGCATGGATTTCTCATTTGGAGAGACTAGGGAATAAAAAAGAAAGAGATTTATTAGAGAGGGTAATTAATTACCTGGAGCAAGTACTCAAATTTTGAACTCAGGGTGCTTTGGGAGCATCCAGGCGGAAATGTCTAGAATTAACTGACCAACTGTTTTTTGTGTGCCTGCTCTGTGTCCCCAGCACTCTGCATGACAGCTAACCTATGTAGGAGCATGGCTGAGAATGATGATAGGAACAAAAATGCCTCCAATGGCCAAATACAGATCACAAAGACAAGGCACTAAAGCTAAATTTTACAAATACAGAGATATATAAAGTAGCCTCTCGCCCCCTCTTCGTAGGGATAGCCATTGTTAACAGTTGGGGATATTCTACATCATATCAATGTATCTGTAAGTGTAGGTGTGTGTATACACACAGACACACCCTTTTATTGTTCCAATAAATGGGTTCATATTTCTATACATGTTTCTTTAACTTTGAGTTTTTTCATTCATGGTCGTTTTTCCATGTCATGATAGACAGATAAATAGGTAGATACATACAGATAGAGCAATCCACCTCTTTCATTATAATTGGTACATAGTGTTCCATAGTATTGTTATACCATAATTCATTTAATCTTTTTTTCTGATTGATGAACTTTCATTAAATCCCTTTGTCAAATCATGTTGAAGGAACATCCTTATAGTTAATATGTATTCTTGCAAGCATGGTCAAAGATATGCCTGCTTTAAAACTTGATATTATCTTCCAAAAACGTATCCATTGACATTCCCAGCAAGTGTATAAATGAAGCATTTTCCTTATGCTCCCATTGCATGTTATTGGTCTTTAAAATTTTTGCAAATACAATTGGCAAAAAATGCTGACTTTTTTTTAACAATATTGAGAGGCAGATATCATTATCTCCATTTTATGGATGATAACTTCGAGGCTTAGTAAAGCATAATACAAAGCTGAGTCTTACCCTTCAGAGAAATTTCCCTTTACCCTTTTACTGTATTGATGGGGCTTTTTAAGATTACTTTTTTCCTTTATTGTCAAATTCATATTTCAGTTATTCTTTTCAAGTCCGTTTTCTATCTCTTGATTTTTAAAAATGGAAGTTTCATTATGGTTTTCTTATAATTAACAATTAATTTGAGGAGGGATACTTTGAGATTGTATGAATATTTCCCTAAAGCCTTTGACCCAGTGGTTTTACCATCCATGGATAATCCTGCCTCCAAAACTTTTTTTTTTCTGATTGTACTATATTTAATTTAGGAGAGAAGCTTATGTTGAGAAAGCAGAAGAACTGAATATGGTTCTTTTTCAGGTTTATTTTTAAAAGCAATTAGTCCTAAGGAAAAACTTTAGATTCTATATTTTAGAACATAGGAACATAATGAATGCTTAAAACTGTTTGACTGCTGAAGCAAAGTTAAAAATGCTTTTTTTTTTCCTTTTTTAAAAAAAATTCAGCTAAAACTATATCTAAATTTGCCATTTTGGGCATCTTTGTGGTGAAGCAGACTGTATTCTGTTGAAGACCAGTGGTAAGCTAATTTATGCCAACACTGAAGTTAAAACCAGGAAAAAAAAGAATCTTCCATGCATGATTTGTTTTGTACCTTTAGAAGTAATATCTTTATTTTGCAGCTTATTTTTAGCTTTGGTACTATAATAAGGATTTGGTGATTGTGGGGGGTATATGAACATGGTGCTTTCCAATTACTTGGAGAGTTATTTATAAGAAACTCCCTTAAATGTTTTAGTTCCTGGAACTTAAGGAGTGGCAGTTGATAAATCATGACTCCATCATTGAGTCCCTTTAGGATGTATGTACTTATGATATTTAAAGGATTACACAGATGTTTTAAAAATATTTTTATTTTCTGATAAATATTTTACAGCTCTTGAAAAATAAGGTTTCTGAAAATTCCCTATTGTTTGCAGATGTGCTTACGTATGTGTTAATTTTAACTACGTGTGGACCGTAATAAGGAAGTCTTATTTTGATGACATCTGATCATACTAATTTTTTCTCCTTGCATTCAGAAAAGATAATGTCACGCTTGTTCTTTGCCAGGGAAATTCAGTGGGAGCCTTTTCTTCTCTTCTGATTTAATTCTAAAATATACTCTCTCAATCCTTACCCCCTCATACTAGTAACCTTGAGGATATTTTGAAAGAAAAATTGCTTTAAGGTAAGCAGGTTCCCTTTTTTAAAAAAATTATTTATTTATTTAGTTATTTTTGGCTGTGCTGGGTCTTCGTTTCTGTGCGAGGGCTTTCTCTAGTTGTGGCAAGCAGGGGCCACTCTTCATCGCGGTGCGCAGGCCTCTCACTGTCGCGGCCTCTCTTGTTGCGGAGCACAGGCTCCAGACGTGCAGGCTCAGTAGTTGTGGCTCACAGGCCCAGTTGCTCTGCGGCATGTGGGATCCTCCCAGACCAGGGCTCGAACCCGTGTCCCCTGCATTGGCAGGCAGATTCTCAACCACTGCGCCACCAGGGAAGCCCCAGCAGGTTCCCTTTTAATGTCACTAGAAGAAGGAACTATTTTCTTATTATTTTAAAATATAAATTTTAAAAATAATTAAAACAGGGACTTCCCTGGTGGTCCAGTGGTTAAGACTTTGCCTTCCATTGCAGGGGGTGTGGGTTTGATCCCTGGTCAGGGAGCTAAGATCCCCCATTCCTCGCGGCCAAAAAACCAAAACATAAAACAGAAGCAAGGACTTCCCTGGTGGTGCAGTGGTTAAGAATCCGCCTGCCAATGCAGGGGACACGGGTTCGAGCTCTGGTCCAGGAAGATCCCACATGCTGCGGAGCAACTAAGCCTGTGCGCCACAACTACTGAGCCTGCGCTCTAGAGCCCATGAGCCACAACTACTGAGCCCGTGTGCCACAACTACTGAAGCCCGCATGCCTAGAGCCCGTGGTCCGCAACAAGAGAAGCCACCTCAATGAGAAGCCCACACACCACAACGAAGAGTAGCCCCCACTTGCTGCAACTAGTGATAGCCTTCCCCCAGCATCGAAGACCCAACACGGCCAAAAATAAATTTAAAAAAAAAGAAACCAGAAGCAATATTGTAACAAATTCAACAAAGACTTTAAAAATGATCCACATCAAAAAAAATCTTTAAAAAAAAATTAAAACAATTTTATTTATTTATATCAGTCATTTAAAATTTGTTTTATATCTTATTTATAATTATCATAAAATCATACCTTTACATGGTAGAAAAATTAATAATATTCCATGCCATTCAGAAAGGTCTAAGTATTGGTTTGGCCAAAAAGTTCGTTCAGGTTTTTCCCTAACATCTTTTTTTTTTTTTTTTTAATTTTATTTATTTATTTATTTTTGGCTGTGTTGGGTCTTCGTTTCTGTGCGAGGGCTTTCTCTAGTTACGGTGAGCGGGGGCCACTCTTCATTGCAGTGCGCGGGCCTCTCACTATCGCGGCCTCTCTTGTTGTGGAGCACAAGCTCCAGACACGCAGGCTCAGTAGTTGTGGCTCATGGGCCTAGTTGCTCCACGGCATGTGGGATCTTCCCAGACCAGGGCTCGAACCCGTGTCCCCTGCATTGGCAGGCAGATTCTCAACCAGTGCGCCACTAGGGAAGCCCTTTCCCTAACATCTTAAAAACTCAAACGAACTTTTTGGCCAACCCAATATAAAGTACATCTTCTTTCCATCTCTAGTCTCTCCTTAATCCCCTGTTCCACAACCTAGAGTTCACTACTATTAAAATTCTGCTTTCTTTTATTACATCTGTTAATCAGTGTGGAAGATGAGGAATTTAGCACTTCTTCATTGCCTCCTCTCCTGACTATTTTTAGTTCTTCTTGTGGTTACATTTATAACTTAAATAATATACCTCCTCCCGCTTTTCTTTTTTATTTATAATTGTGGTAAAAAAAATTTTAATTGACCATCTTAACCATTTTTTTTTTTTTTTGAGGTACGCGGGCCGCTCACTGTTGTGGCCTCTCCCATTGCAGAGCACAGGCTCTGGACGCGCAGGCTCAACAGCCATGGCTCACGGGCCCAGCCGCTCCGCGGCATGTGGGATCTTCCCGGACCGGGGCACAAACCTGTGTCCCCTGCATCGACAGGCGTACTCTCAACCACTGCGCCACCAGGGAAGCCCATAACCATTTTTAAGTGTACAGTTGAGCAGTGTTAACTATATTCACATTATTATGTGACCAATCTCCAGAACTTTTTCATTTTGCAAAACTGAAACTACATACTAACAACTCTCCCATTCTCCTCCAACCCCCAACCCCTGGCAACTACTATTCTATTTTCTGTTTCTATGAAGTTGACTACTCTAGATACTTCATATAAATGGAGTCATACAGTATTTGTCTTTTTGTGGCTGGCTTATTTCATTTAACATAACATTCTTCAAGCTTCATTCATATTGTAGCATGTGTCAGAATTTCCTTTCTTTTTAATGCTGAGTAATATTTCTTTGTATTTATATATCACATTTAGTTTATGTATTCATCTGTCAGTGGACACTTGGGTTGCCTCCACCTTTTGGCTATTGTCAATAATGCTGCTATGAATGTGGATGTACAAATATCTTTTGGATTCCCTGCTTTCAGTTCTTTTGGATATATGTACCCAGAAGTGGAATTGCTGGATCATATGGAAATACTATTTTTAATTTTTTGAGGAGCATCCATACTGTTTTCTATAGCTGCTGCACCATTTTACATTCCCACCAACAGAGCACAAGGTGCTAATTTCTCCACATCTTTGATTATACTTGTTCTGTTTTTTTCATAGTAGCCATCCTAATGGATGTAAGGTGACATTTCATTATGTTTTTTTTTTATTGGCATATAGTTCATTTACAATGTTGTGTTAACATCTTTATTGGAGTATAATTGCTTTACAGTGGTGTGTTAGTTTCTGCTTTACAACAAAGTGAATCAGTTATACATATACATATACATATATCCCCATATCTCTTCCCTCTTGCGTCTCCCTGAACATCTTTTTCCTAAGCTTGTTGGCCATTTGTATATCCTCTTTGGAGAAGTGTCTGTTCAAGTCCTTTGACTATTTTTAAGTTTCAAGTTATTTGTTTTTTTCTTGTTCCCTGCTTTTACATTTAATTATTAGTTTTAAATATATTGACTCTCCACTAAGAAAGAGACATTTTTGGATTTACACTTCCTTTTGCTTTCTCTACATCTTGATTTTTCTTGGTAATTTTTATATTGTAAAGGTTTATAACATTATTCTGTTCTTTAACTCCTATTTTTTAAAGTAATTTTAAAAAGCATTCATAATGAATTCTTATGGAAGTGTGATGCACTTGAAAAGCCAAGAAGTGTGCTTAGATGCTTAGAGAAGGAAAAGTAATCTTGTGTCAATAAAACTTCTTTTAAGGGTTCCTGTTAACTTTAGTTTTGGGGGCTGGTATATTTTTTCCATAAATTATCCCATCTGTTTTCAATCATCTAGGATTTTCTCATACTTTTTGGTCTGCTGCTGCTGCCTTTTTCGTGTTCTAAGACTTTGATAAACTTGTCATTTCAGTTTTCTGTCATTTCATTGGGCCCTTAGGATGAAAGCTTATAGATGTTTGTTCTCTCCACCATATTAAACCAGAAGCATCTGTTTTTGTTTTGTTTTGTTTTTCTGTGTAGTTTTTAGAAGGTTGGATTATTTTTATCTAATAAGGGTCTGCTTCTATTTAAAGTGTTATATGAATACATAATGTTTTAAAATTTATTGAACACATTTAGAGTATGCTATATGCTAGGTACTATTATAAGTATTTTAAACATGAATTCACGTAATCCATTAAATCCTTAAAATATCATAGGAGATAATATTATTCTCATTTTATAGATGAGGAAATTGAACCAACAGAGAAGTTAAATAACTCACCTAAGGTTATACAGCTGGTAAGTGATAGAACTGGGATTCAAACCCAAGCACACTGGCTTTAGCTCTCATGGTCTTAACCATTATACTATGGCTGCCTCGTATATGTCATTCCTCCAGACGCTGCTTCAGATATTGGTGATGCAGCAGTGAGCAAAACAAAATGCCTGCTCTCATGGATTTTATGTTTAGTTGGGGGAGACAGACTGTAAAATATGTATAATTTATATATGCTGGCAACGTATTTTCTCTGAAGAATAAAAAAAAATTAACTAGCTTCATACACTAAAGTAGACTCATTTAATCTCGGAAACAAGGGTGACAGTTTTTATTAGCCAAACTCTTTTTTTTTTTTAATTAATTAATTAATTATTATTTTTTGGCTGCATTGGGCCTTCGTTGCTGTGCACAGGCTTTCTCTAGTTGTGGCGAGCAGGGGCTACCCTTTGTTGTGGTGGCTTCTCTTGTTGCGGAGCCTGGGTTCTAGGCACGTGGGCTTCAGTAGTTGTGGCTAGCGGGCTTCAGTAGTTGTGGCTCACAGGCTCAGTAGTTGTGGCGCATGGGCTCAGTTGCTCCGTGGCACGTAGGATCTTCCCAGACCAAGGATCGAACCCGTGTCCCCTGCATTGGTAGGTGGATTCTTATCCACTGCACCACCAGGGAAGTCCCTAGCCAAACTCTTAAAAGTGAAATTGACTGACTATACATTATGCTTTTGTCACAAAATAACATCTAATGATAGCTGTGCGTTGGGTGGATGCTGCTGTGGGAGGTGGTGTTGCAGATTAGCATGCAGGTGGTTTTTCAGGAGTGCTTTTGGGGTTGACAGCTATGGAAGAGAAGGGGAGAAGCAAGCTTAGGTAGGAAAAAGTCAAGATGCCCTGAAGTCCCTACAGAAGTCTTAGTTGACCCTCCAGGGAGTTCTGAAGATGAGTTGACACTTCAGAGCTTTCCTGAGTCACGGCTGGGACCTTTATACCCCCATATTGAATTGGCTGTTGGTTGTGGGCTGACCAGGAAGGGAATTTGACTATAGGCGAGCAGTCACATCTCTGAAGGAGGCTGAAGACTGGGGATGTCTACTGGTAGCACTCCCGGTAGCTGGGATGGCAAATGCTCCATTGCTAATGGGGGATTCTGGAGGTGGGGTGGAGAGCAGGCAGGTCAGATCACAGCATCCACCACGAGCGTCATTAGGAGATGTGGATTTGAATTCGCATTCTGTTTCCTAACTGTGAGACTCTGGCAAATATTCCCCTGTGCTAAGCTTTTTAAATCTGTAAAACAGGATTAGTAGGTCTAGTTTGACAGTTATTATGAAGATCATATAAGATGTTTGTTCAAACACCTGAAACATGCTAAATATTCTGTACATGTTTATAGGCTAAGGAAACATAAACAGTGATATTTCCTTGTCAAGAGTGCACTTTTTAGAAGTTGGGTTTCTCCTGGAAAATACTACTTCTACATTCAGTTCAGAAATATCTGAGTCCCTATTATGTAAATAGTTATGTGAATATATTAAAAAGCAAGAATTTTTATCTTCCAGCTGTTTATAATCTAGCTAAGGATGTGTGTATATAATTAGTTGAATAACAAAAATTGGAACATAAGATACATGTTGGACAGGTTTAGAAGTATAGACCATCAGGCTTATGTGGTTGAAAAAGTTTTAATGGAAGTTGATATTGAAGAAAAAAGTTGATGTTGAAGAAAGAAGGTTGATGTTAAAGAAAGATCCCCACCTCCCTCCTTAAACTGAGGACAGGTCAGGATTAAAACTTGGATCATCAAGGTCTTATGTGTGGTGGTTTGAGTAAACAGGTGTCCGTAATAAAGAGTTTGTGTCGGGAATGGTGCGATCACATTGAGAATAGAAATTGGAACAAGCTTATCAAGAGTCTTAAATACCACAGAGAGAGTTGGAATTACAGATTTAGGAGACCCTTACATAGAGATAATAGTTAAAACATTGAATGTGAATTAGGTTTCAGAAAGAGAGAGACAATGAATATGAGAGCGTTTGTGAAGAATGTCTTGTGATTGGAGATAGAGGAGACTTAATAAGTGTTCAGAATAGTAGAAAGGGAGCCAGGGAAGCAGACTGTTACGAAAGCTAACGCAAGAGGGTTCCAAGAGGCAGGGGTAGAAAACCATGAGATGCTTAGAAAGAGAATGATTATCCAGAAAAGGCCATTCAGTTTCTATGTGTGGCTTTCTGCTTAAAGCCCCTAAAGACTGCAGTTTTAACTTTTTTGCACATGTCTAAAATTTTTAATACCTTATTTCTTACTCTGTTCTACGTTCCAGCTACACGTGTGCTTGCACAGTCCCTAACACAGTGTCATTTCCTTCCTTTCTTCAACAAATATTTATTGAATACCCATTCTGTGCTAGACACCGCGTTGGCCACTAGGAATATAATGAACAAAATTCCTACTTTAATCAAGTTTACATTCTAGCTGGGGTAGATGGTAGACTATAAACATTGGTTTATCTGTCCAGTGATAGAAGAGGTAGGTCAGAGGGGCAGCTAGGGCCATTCACACAGGGCCTTGTAGACCCTGCTAGAGACTTTGGATTTCCATTTACTTTGGGGAAAGCCATTTGGAGAGTTTAAAACAAAGGAAAGACATGAACTACATTAATTTTGTAAAACCCTTATGACAGAGGTCACTATATGTGTGTTAAATTAAGAGTCATTCGGTCTGTTTGACTTACCTTTGAAAGGATGACTGTGACTGGCTACGACATGGAGATTAGATCACTGGGAGCCTTCTTATGGCTCCCTGGAGGAAAACCCAGGCTTCTGTTCTAAAACATTTTGTTATGTTTTTAAGTCTCGTTGTGAATAGCTGCTAGGTGGCTTTATTTAAGTACTGTGACTTATCCAACAGTAATATAAAAATAAACACGTTTATGTCAATTTCTTCATCTTTTTTGGTGTCTACCTTAAAATATGAATCCTATTTTAAAACGAATTTTGGCAAATGAGTTGTTAATCTGGGTGATTAATCCGTGGAAGTCAGGGCTGAGGAAGAGGACATGACAGACCTTTGTCAAATTGTTGAAGGGCCATCTCTTGGATGAAGGTGGACTTTTGGGGGAGGGGAGATCTAGGACTAGAGATTGAAAGAGATTTCAGTTAAGTATAATGCAGAGTTTGTCAGTAATAGAGCTGTTTGTGGAGTGGAATGCCTCACAAAAGAGTGAGCTTCTGATAACTAACATTAAAGCAAAAGTGGAACTACTATCTGTTAGAGCAGTTAGGGTAGGCTTCCTGAATGAGGAGGGGAGATTGAATTAAGGTTTCTCACAAAATCACTATTTTTATCTTTAAGCATTATTCAATATTGGTATTTTATTTTTTACAGAGATAGTTTACTGGAAGCGACACAGGCTGGTGCACACACAAAATAACTGAAGTCCATCAAATGGTCAGGCATTCAGTAATATGTAGAGCATTATTAGTCTTAGTCATTGTCTAACTTAAAACTCCTTTTCTTTTTCAGGGATATCATGATAACACATTTTGAACCTTCAATCTCCTTTGAGGGCCTTTGTAGTGAGGTTCGAGACATGTGTTCTTTCGACACCGAACAGCTTTTCACCATGAAATGGATAGATGAAGAAGGTGAGTGAATAAAGAGACGGCTGCCTGTGTGAGCATTTGATTTAAGATACCATTTTGTAATTTTTTTTAACAATAAAACTATATTTAATTTCAATCAATCAAAATTTTGTAGCTTTTAGAATCTATTGCTCAAGACTGCACATAAGCAACTTAAATGCAAAGTATATCAGTAGCGCTTAAGGGAAGCAGACTGTGTACTTTTCTTTTTGCTCTCCTTCTATTTGATATTTTTTTATTAGTTATCTATTTTATACATGTTAGTGTTTATATGTCAATCCCAGTCCCCCATTTCATCCCCCCCCACACCCGCTTTCCCCCTTGGTGTCCATACGTTTGTTCTATACATCTGTGTCTCTATTTCTGCCCTGCAAACCAGTTCATCTGTACCATTTATCTAGATTCCACATATACGCGTTAATATACGATATTTGTTTTTCTCTTTCTGACTTACTTCACTCTGTATGACAGTCTCTAGGTCCATTCACGTCTCTACAAATGACCCAATTTCATTCCGTTTTATGGCTGAGTAATATTCCATTGTATATATGTACCACATCTTCTTTATCCATTCGTCTGTCGATGGGCATTTAGGTTGCTTCCATGTCCTGGCTATTGTAAATAGAGCTGCAGTGACCATTGTGGTACATGACTCTTTGAATTATGGTTTTCTCAGGGTATATGCCCTGTAGTGGGATTGCTGGGTCATATGGTAATTCTATTTTTAGTTTTTTAAGGACCCTCCACACTGTTCTCCATAGTGGCTGTATCAATTTACATTCCCACCAACAGGGCAAGAGGATTTCCTTTTCTCCACATCCTCTCCAGCATTTGTTGTTTGTAGATTTTCTGATGATGCCCATTCTAACTGGTGTGAGGTGATACCTCATTGTAGCTTTGATTTGCATTTCTCTAATAATTAGTGATGTTGAGCAGCTTTTCATGGGCCTCTTGGCCACCTGTATGTCTTATTTGGAGAAATGTCTATTTAGGTCTTCTGCCCATTTTTGGATTGGGTTGCTTGTTTTTTTTCATATTGAGCTGCATGAGCTGTATATATATTTTGGAGATTAATCCGTTGTCCATTGATTCATTTGCAAATATTTTCTCCCATTCTGAGGGTTGTCTTTTCGTCTTGTTTATAGTTTCCTTTGCTGTGCAAAGCTTTTAAGTTTCACTAGGTCCCATTTGTTTATTTTTGTTTTTATTTCCATTACTCTAGGAGGTGGGTCAAAAAAGATCTTGCTGTGATTTATGTCAAAGAGTGTTCTTCCTATGTTTTCCTCTAAGAGTTTTATAGTGTCCGGTCTTACATTTAGGTCTTTAATAATCTATTTGAGTTCATTTTAGTGTATGCTGTTAGGGAGTGTTCTAATTTCATTCTTTTACATGTAGCTGCCCAGTGTTCCCAACACCTCTTACTGAAGAGGCTGTCTTTTCTCCATTGCATATCCTTGCCTTCTTTGTCGTAGATTAGTTGACCATAAGTGCATGGGTTTATTTCTGGGTTTTCTATCCTGTTCCATTGATCTATATTTCTGTTTTTGTGCCAGTACCATATTGTCTTGATTACTGTACCTTTGTAGTATAGTCTGAAGTCAGGGAGTCTGATTCCTCCAGCTCTGTTTTTTTCCGTCAAGATTACGCTGGGTATTCAAGGTCTTTTGTGTCTCCATACAAATTTTAAGATTTTTTTGTTCTAGTTCTGTAAAAAATGCCACTAGGGATTGCATTGAATCTGTAGATTGCTTTGGGTAGTATAGTCATTTTCACAATGTTGATTCTTCCAATCCAAGAACATGGTATATCTCTCCATCTGTTTGTGTCATCTTTGATTTCTTTCATCAGTGTCTTATAGGTTTCTGAGTACAAGTCTTTTACCTCCTTAGGTAGGTTTATTCCTAGGTATTTTATTCTTTTTGTTGCAATGGTGAATGGGATTGTTTCCTTAATTTCTCTTTCTGATCTTTCATTGTTAGTGTATAGGAATGCAAGTGATTTCAGTGCATTAATTTTGTATCCTGCAACTCTACCATATTCATTGATTAGCTCTAGTAGTTTTCTGGTGGCATCTTTAGGATTATCTATGTATAGTATCATGTCATCTGCAAGCAGTGACAGTTTTACTTCTTTTCCAGTTTGGATTCCTTTTATTTCTTTTTCTTCTCTGATTGCCATGTCTAGGACTTCCAAAACTATGTTGAATAATAGTGGCAAGAGTGGATATCCTTGTCTTATTCCTGATCTTAGAGGAAACGCTTTCAGTTTTTCACTATTGTGAATGATGTGGGTTTGTCATATATGGCCTTTATTATTTTGAGGTCGGTTCACTCTTTGCCCACTTTCTGGAGGGCTTTTATCATAAATGGGTGTTGAATTTTGTCAAAAGCTTTTGATTTAAGGAACCATTTTGTCTTTTTTTAAAATTAATTAATTAATTAATTTTTGGCTGCATTGGGTCTTCGTTGCTGCATGCAGGCTTTCTCTAGTTGTGGTGAGCGGGGGCTACCCTTTGTTGTGGTGTGCAGGCTTCTCATTGCAGTGGCTTCTCTCGTTGCGGACACAGGCTCTAGGCACGCGGGCTTCAGTAGTTGTGGCACGTGGGCTCGGTTGTTCCATGGCATGTGGGATCTTCCCAGACTAGGGCTCGAACCTGTGCCCACTGCATTGGCAGGCAGATTCTCTACCACTGTGCCACCAGGGAAGCCCTGTTTTTAAAACGTAATAAAAGTCCTAATTAACTTAAGGAGGGAAAGGTATATTAGAAATTTGATGCCATTCTTATTTTCCTTCAAGTATTTCCTTTCAAGTATTTGAGTATCAAAGAGTACAACTTTGTTTTGCCCTTTTTACCCTTAAATATAGTGAAATTAATGTGGCTTTTTTCCAGCAATAAGGTAAACATCTCATTAAATAGTGTTACATTTTAGTTTAATTTTGAGTATATGTTGCCTTATATTTTAAGAGATTACTTTCAATAATTTGACAGTACTTTACAGAAAATATTCTTTAAAGAAAATGTTTTAGAAAAAGTGTAAAAATGATTGTGACAACCGTTATTTCAAAGGTGGTGGCAAAAACTTGATTCAGAAAACATTTATTGAATATGTGTGTGTTGAGGATAGATACTTTCTATCCTCAAACTCCACAGGGAGATGGACATGTGGAAAACAAATGTGACAGTTGAACCTAAATGCATAGGGGCCTCAGAATACAAAAGAAAGAGCATCCACATATGGCTGAAATATTTGCAAAGATTGAACTAAACGTATAACAGAGTAAAAGTTTTTGAAGTGGAGTAGGTGAGGGGAGAACCAGAAAGAAAGAATAATATATAAAAAGGCACAGAGGTATGAAGAACATGGTGTGTGGGGAAGAGCAGTAATTCACTAAATTGAAAGTATGGGGAGGCCTCCTTCTGGCGGTCCCATATTGAACTGGAGTTGGAAGAGGTGAGTCTGGTCTCAAAATGGAGGTAAAACCACCACCAGGTCACTCCCAGCCTGCTGCCACCAGGAGGGGGGCCATGATCCAAAGGAACCAACACTGTTGAGAAAACTGTTTATTGGAGGTCTGAGCTTTGAAACTACAGATTATAGTTTAGAGAACATTTTGAGAAATGGGGCACACTTACAGATTGTGCAGTGATGAGAGACCACCAAACAAAACGTCCCAGGACCTCTAGTTTTGTGACTTACTCTAGTGTTGAAGAGATGGATGCACCAGTGAGTGCAGGACCACCAAGGTTGATGGGTGTTCGGTGGAACCAAAGAGAGCTGTTTCTAGAGAGGATTCTGTAAAGCCTGCTGCCCTTCTGAAAGTGAAGAAACTTTTTGTTGGTGGTATTAAAGAAGATACAGAAGAATATGAAAGACTACTTTGAAAAGTATGGCAGGATTGAAACCATAGAAGTTGGTCTTTCAACCATGGAAGACAGGCAGAGTGGAGAAAAGAGGATTTATTTGCTTTTGTAGCTTTTGATGATCATGATACAGTTGATAAAATTGTTGTTCAGAAATACCACCCTATTGGGCCTCCCTGGTGGCGCAGTGGTTGAGAGTCCGCCTGCCGATGCAGGGGACGCGGGTTCGTGCCCCGGTCTGGGAGGATCCCACATGCCGCGGAGCGGCTGGGCCCGTGAGCCATGGCCGCTGAGCCTGCGCGTCCGGAGCCTGTGCTCCGCAACGGGAGAGGCCACAACAGTGAGAGGCCCGTGTAACGCAAAAAAAAAAAAAAAAAAAAAAAAGAAATACCACCCTATTAACGGGCATAATTGTGAAGTGAAAAAGGCCCTTTTTAAACAAGAAATGCAATCTGCAGATCTCAAAGAGGTTGTGGAAGTAGATCTGGCAGCTTTGTGGGTTGTGGTGGAAACTTTGGAGGTGGTATAGGGTTTTTGTATTTAACCTGTTAACCAGAAGCTGTGGGAGCCTAGTTACGCTCATGCTGCTTTTTAAGAGACAACTTTTCCCAAAAAATAATTAAAATATTAATCAATTACTATTCGGATGAGATGCTGATTATTCATAAGGGATATTACTGCTGCCCCAAAAGGGCTTGTTAAAAATTGCGATTTGATGTTAATTCACTTTTTTTAAAAATGACTTTTGAGGGACAGGTTCTTAAGATAAAACTAGTTTCTATTTTTTTTAATTAATTAATTTTAAAAGTTAAGGATGGGGGGCTTCCTTGGTGGCGCAGTGGTTGAGAGTCCACCTGCCGATGCAGGGGACACGGGTTCATGCCCCGGTCCAGGAAGATCCCACATGCCGTGGAGTGGCTAGGCCCGTGAGCCATGGCCGCTGAGCCTGCGCGTCCGGAGCCTTTGCTCCGCAACGGGAGAGGCCACAACAGTGAGAGGCCCGCGTACTGCTAAAAAAAAAAAAGTTAAGGATGGGGAGTGGTAAGGAACTTGGGCTAGATCCTTGCTACTCAAAGTGTAGTCTGTGGTACTTAATAGAAAAGGGGGCTCTCTGGCCCCATCACAGACTACTGAATCAGAATCTACATTTTAACAGGATCTACAGGTGAGTTGCATGAGTATTAAAGTTTGAGAAGCATAGGACTAGATCCCAGAAGGCTTTGAAGACCACATTAGACTTTATTTTACATGATGGAATGTCATTGAAGTGTAGTTGAAAGATGCCTAAATATACTAGTTTTGTATAATGGTTTTCTATTAATTGTAGTACCAGTGGAATTTCATTTTAAGGAATGTCATTTTAATATTTAGCTCAATATTTGGGGCTGGCCATTTCTATGTTCCATGATATGAAGAGCCCTGAAAAGATATTATTCCAGCTTCAAGCTATGGGTAAACTGAAGCCCATTTTCATTTTTTAAGGCCATTTTTTAAAAGTTTCTCTAAAGTAATCCCTGTTTACTGTTTGGGAAAAAAAAGAGATGATCATGAAATTTAAAAAGAAGTCTTCTGTTTGCCCTTTATCTTCTCTCTTCCCTCACCAATCCTAGTCCTAAGGGAGGAAACCACAGCTTAGTATATATCCTTCTAGATATATTCTATGCATATACAAATATTTCTTGTTTCTATACATCACTTATAAGCACACTTTATTTCACACACACAAAAAATGTGTATGAACCATTAAGCAGTACTTTCCTTTTATATTATGTATTGGCTGTTTTTTCATTTCAGTGTGCATCAATTTGCATCATTACCTTTTTTTAAACACTGCATAATATTCCATATTGTAGATATTTCATGATTTATTTAATCTTTTATTGACAGACATTTGGATTGTTTCCAGTTTTTGGCTATTATAAGTAGTATATAGTGAACATTTTTATATGTAATTTTGTGCTGTTGTGTGGGACTCTCTCTGTAGCAAATGTGCAGAATATGCACATTGTAGGTTTTGGTAGATAGTGACAGTTTGCTCTCTAAGAAAGTTAAAACAATTCATGGCACAACTACATTGAATGAGAGCATCCCTTCACTCCTGCCTTCACCAGCCTCAGATTTTTTGAAAATCTAGCTAGCTAGATTTGTATTTTAAATTTTGTACTATTTAGGAGTAAGCTGAGTTTTCTCATCTATTCATCTACTTTTTGACCTTCTCTATCTAAAAGTTTGTTTAAATATTGTTAATTATAAATGGTGTGGATATTTCACAGCATGTTTTCAGCCTGAAAATGAGACTATATGATTTAGCACAGTGCATAGAATATAGTTAGCATAGGGAGTTCCCTGGTGGTCTAGTGGTTAGGACTCGGTACTTTCACTGCGGTGGCCCAGTTGCAGTCCCTGGTAGGGGAACTGGAATCCTGCAAGCCACACAGCGAGGCCAGAAAAAAAAGAGAAGGAAGAAAGAATATAGTTAGCATCAATAAACTGGTTCTTATCCGAGCCAGTGTTATTTTTATGTTAATCCTGTCGTGATCATTTCATGTCATTTATTTTCCACTTAGGGTTTTTTCATTCAGTGGTTTTCAAACTGTAGTACACATAGGAATCACTAGATAATGCTTCTTTTTTTTAGAAGTTTATTTATTTAATTTATTTATTTTGGCCACACTGCGCAGCTTGTGGGATCTTAGTCCCCTGACCAGGGATTGAACCCGGGCCCTCAGCAGTGAAAGTGTGGAGTCCTAACTACTGGACCACTGTGGAATTCCTTAGATAATGTGTTTTATTAAAAGAAATTGGTTTAGAGACAGTCCATTTAAAATTTTATAGTACATTTATACTTTGTATTGTCTTTGCCTGGAGAGTTCTGTTCCCAGACTGTCTCCTGGCTGTCTCTTTCTTGTCATTCAGGTCTTAATTCAAATGTCATGTCCTCCAAGAAGCCTCTTAACCCCTATTCACTTTGTATCTTATTTGTATGGTAGAATGTAAGCTCCAGGACAGCAGAGATCCTGTCTTTTCCATGGAGTTCCAGTGCCTAGAGCAGTACTCAATAGTAGCATGCTCAAAAAATATTTGTGAATTTTACAAAGGGTGGTAGCAAGCCTTTCCACAGTTACTTTTATGTCAGTTATTGGAGATTTAAGCATTAGGAGTTGCAGTTTATTCTGTTTTTTCTTAACCTAATAGTGTATTTTAATTAACAGATTCACATAGTAAATTAAATTAATTCTCTGATGAAACAGGCTTATCCTTTTATAGTGTAACTCATATTTCTTTCTCTCTAAATAGCTATTAAGTGTCCTGATTTTCTGGGGAAACTATAAAACTGTAGCCTTTGCCTCATTCAAGTAAAGGTTAAACTTTTCATTAAGGTCTGTTGATTCCCATGTGATCCTTTTTACACTGGTGAATTCTGATACCAGTCTTTTCTTAATTTTAGGCTTACAGAGCCAGTGGTAATTATTTTTGAGCTCCTTGCAATTATTTTTCAGTTGTAATTTTTCATCTTTATTTTTAGCCGTGTAGGCATTGGGGCATGCTTATATGGAGAAGAAATTTTCTCTAGGATCAGTGGAAGACAGGACTATAATTTGATTTCTCTGGTTTATGAGAAACATTGTTCTAGGAGCTAAACATTTAATTGTGGGATTTTATATCAGAGCAAATAAAGATCATACTTCATTTCTTTACACAGATTTATGACAATCATTCTTCTTCTTTGTGTTCAAAACTAGTTTTACTGATTTGTTTTGATGTGCATGTGAAAAAACTGGTTTGCTTAATCTAACTAAACATTTTAGAATGAGTAGTATTTTGTAACAATCATATCCTGGTTCTCATATGCAGTGAGAGTGTGGGGCAGGGCATGATAAATGTGAGTTTTTAGTTCCCTATATAAGTGTGACTGCTTTTCCTTAAGGATGTGCTTTAAAAATATTACATCTAATATTGAGTATTTTCTAAATTTCTAATTCTATAAATTCTAATTTATTCAGGGCCTGAATACCCAGTTTAAATTTAACTTCCTAACTTGCATTATAAATCTGATTTGATCATGGGGGGAAAAATAGAGTGCCAAGATGCAACAAAACCATACTTAGGATGGCAAGAAACATATTTCTCTGATGTGATGTTTTCCAAACATCTTCAGTCTGGTGTAATTTTAGCTGGTATGTTAAGAACTAAAATAGTAAATCATTCTTCATACTTTTTTTTAATCCCCAGCACTATGCACTGATAACGGTAATCGTGTCAGAAAAACAGTGAGTGAAAACTTTTTGACTGAATGTATATTCAGTGTAACTTCAGTTATTTAGATAGCAGTATCGTGGCTCCAAACCTGAAAATTCAAAAATGAAAATCAACATCAATAAGAAAGAAAATCCGAGTACCTCTGAGCAGATCTTGTTTTGTAACTGGTATTTTCCTTCTGCTTGGAGAACTTCCTTTAACATTTCTGTAGTGGAGGTTTGCTGGTAATGAATTCTTTTAGCTTTTCTGTATCTTTACTTCTCCTCTAAAAATAGCTTTATTGAGGTATAATTAACATACAATAAACTGTACATATTGTAAGTATACTGTTTGATGAAGTTTGACACCCAGGAAACCATCACCACAAGCAAGGTAGAGAACATATCTATTACCCCTTAATGTTTCCGTCTGCTTTGCAGTTCCTCACTCCTGCTCCTCTATTCCAGGCAACTACTCATCTGCTTTCTGTCCCTATAGATTAGTTTGCATTTTTGGTCTGGCTTCTTTCACTCAGCATAATTATTGATACATGTTTTGTGTGTATCAGTAGTTCTTTTTTTTTTTTTTTTTGCTGAGTGGTATTCCATCATGTGGATATACCACAATTTGTTTATCTGTTCATCTGTTGATGGACATTGAGTGTGTTTCTAGTTTGGGGCTATTATAAATAAAGGTGCTATGGCAATCACATACAAGTCTTTGTATGAATATATATTTCCTTTTCTCTTGGGTAAATACTTAGAGATGGAATGGCTGGATCGTATGGTAGGTATATATGCTTTTCTTTTTTAGTGAAACAGGAAAAGAAAAATTTGAGGAGATGAGATGGGGTACTGCACTCTAGGCATGTTCTCAGGCAGATGGTTTTTAGAAAGGAGTTTATATGGAAGTTGAGGAAATGGATACCTTTAAAAAACTGTCTATGCCTGGTAGTCCCTGGAAAGTCTTCCTGTACTCCCAGGGGGTAGAGGACCCCGCGAGAAGATCGCTAACTTTTTTTTTTTCTTTTATCTTTTTTTTGCCATATGTGGGCCTCTCACTGTTGTGGCCTCTCCTGTTGCGGAGCACAGGCTCCGGACGCACAGGCTCAACGGCCATGGCTCACGGGCCCAGCCACTCCGCAGCATGTGGGATCTTCCCAGACCGGGGCATGAACCCGTGTCCCCTGCATCGGAAGGTGGACCCTCAACCACTGCGCCACCAGGGAAGCCCAAAGATCGCTAACTTTAAGAAGTCCCCAAGCACTTCTAGCTCTGGCCTCTGCCCCAGCTCCATGCCCCAGACATTCTGCCTAGTAAATTCTGGCTGCTACCATTTATATACCAGGCTGTGGTGATGCCTGAAAGGCAAAAGGATCAGACTGGGGCCCACCTGGGAGAAACCCCTTGCAGTGGTGAGGTGGGGATGTGTTGAGAGGTGAAGCAAGAGAGACCATAGGAGTCCAGCAGGGCACCAGGGCTCTCAGACATGCTGTCAAACATGCTCTGGTCTCTGCGAAGTTCTGTCCTTCTTGTTGGCAACCCCATCTCCAATTGCATTGTCTTCCTTCCCTCTGAAAGAGCCAACTACTACCATAGAATAAGTTTATAGTGTAAACTGTCTTTGCACTCCTATCCCTCCACCCCTAAGCAACCACTAATCTGTCACTTTTTATATGTAAACATGACAAAGTATAGTGCTTTTATTTATTTTATTTTAGTTTTTTTGCCATGCTATGTGGGTTGAGGGATTTTAGTTCCCTGACCAGGGATTGAACCCCGGGCCCACTGCAGTGAAAGCACTGAGTCCTAACCACTGGACCGCTAGGGAATTCCCTTTATGTGCTTTTAAATTTATATCAGTGGCATTATTCAGCACATATTTTGAGACTTCCCTTTTTTTTTTCTTTTTACTGGGCCTTATATCTTGAGGTTTATTCATGTAGATGGAGTACTAGTATATTCCTTTTTTAAAATTCTTTTAAAAATTGTCATAAACCATACATAACACAAAATTTTACCATTTTAACCTTTTTTTAAAATAAATATTTATTTATTTATTTGCTGTGTGCGGTCTTAGTTGCGGCAGGCAGGCTCCATAGTTGTGGCTCATGGACTCCTTAGTTATGGCTTGCGGGCTCCTTAGTTGTGGCACGTGGGCTTCTTAGTTGCAACATGGGAACTCTTAGTTGTGGCATGCATGCAGGATCTTGTTCCGCAACAAGGGATCGAACCCAGGCCCCTTGCATTGGGAGCACAGAATGTTATCCAGTGCGCCACCAGGGAAGTCCCCATTTTAACCTTTTTTTTTTTTTTTTTTTTGCCGTACACAGGCCTCTCACTGTTGTGGCCTCTCCCGTTGCAGAGCACAGGCTCCGGACACGCAGGCTCAGCGGCTATGGCTCACGGGCCCAGCCGCTCCGCGGCATGTGGGATCCTCCCGGACCGGGGCACAAACCCGTGTCCCCTGCATCGGCAGGCGGACTCTCAACCACTGCGCCACCGGGAAGCCCTAACCTTTTTAAAGTGTACAATTCAGTGACATTTAAGCACATTCAGAATGTCATGTAACCATCCTCACTACCCATTTCCAGAACTTTTTATCATCTCAAACAAAAACTCTATACCCATCAAACTATAACTCCCCTCCTCCAGCTCCTCCAGCTCCATTCCCACTCTTCCAGCTCCTGGTAACCTCACTTACACTTTCTCTCTCTATGAATTTGCCTTTCTGTCTCTATGAATTGTCTATGAATTTGCCTCTAGGTCACCTTTGTTTTTGCTTTTTTTTTTTTTTTTGATTTGTTTTTTGTTTTTTGTTTTGGTTTTTTTTGGCCACACTGCACGGCTTGTGGGATCTTACTTCCCCAACCAGGGATTAAAATCAGGCCCAGGGCAGTGAGAGCGTGGAGTCCTAACCGCTGGACTGCCAGGGAATTCCTGAGGTCATCTTTGTTTTTGAAAGATAATTCTGCTAGGTAAATAATTACAGGTTGATAATTCTTTTTCATTCGGCACACTGTTTTGTACTGCATTGTTTCTGATGCAGGATCTGCTGTCATCTTTACCTTTGTTTCTCATGTGTAATGTGTCTCTTTGGTTGCTTTTAAGATTTTTCTCTTTATCACTGGATAAAGCAATTTGATAATGATGGACCTTAGTTCAGTTTTCTTCATGTTTTTTGTCTTGAGATTTGTTGGTCTACTTGGATCCATGGGTCTATAGTTTTCATCAAATTTGGAAAAATTTTGGCCATTATCTCTTCAAATATTGTTTTCTGTCACCAGATTCCTCTCTCAGGGATTCCAGTTACATGTATATTAGGCTTCTCAAACTTGTCATAAAGCTCACTAACTCTCTGTTCTTTTATTTTTTTTCCTTTTTCAGTCTTTTCCTCTGCATTTCATTTTGTATAGTTTTATAGCTATGTTTTCAAGTTCACTAATCTTTTCTCCTGCAATGTCTAATCTGCCATGAATTCCCTCTAGAGCATTTTTCACTTCAGAAATTGTAGCATTATTTCTAGACATTAAATCTGGGTCTTTTAAAATATCTTCCATGTTTACTTAACATGCTCAATACCCATAGCTTCTGCACATATTGGATATAATTATAACTCTTTTAATGTCCATGTTTACAAGTTCTTATATTGGTGTCAGTCTGGGGTCAATTTCAATTGATTGATCTTTCTCCTGTTATGGGTCATATTTTCCTGCTTCTTCACGTGCCTGCCTATAGTTTATTGGATTCTGGACATTATGACTTTTGCCTTATTGGAAGTTGAATATATTTGTATTTGTATAGATATTTTTGAGCTTTGTTCTGGGATGCTCAAAAATAGTAACTTAAATAACCATTTAAGTTACTTGGAAACAGTTGATCCTTCATTGCTTGATTTCCAATATCTTGAACCATTTTTTTTCATTTATTTCGTCTAGTTTTTCTGTTGTTTTAGGAGGAGGGTTAAATCCAGTTCCTGTTAGTTTATCTTCTCCAAAAGTGGAAGTTGAGGATGAACAGCTTAATAGGATAGCACATGCTTCTGCAACCACTGATTTCCACCTCCCAGAAAAAGGAAGCAAGAAGCCAGAAATCTATTACTATCTGTTATGGGGCCTAATATTGAAAGGATGACCACCTAAATACCATATTATTCTTGGAAAATTTTTGCAAATCTGCATTTTAAGCAATGCAACCCTTTAGGTAATGCTGTGACTTTCAGAAGTGGCATACAGTGTCTTGAACCCAGTATTCAGAGGCAGGGTGGCAGTAAGAAGGTCTTGGTGGGAGCAGAGAGTGAATCTATAAATCTGTGACAGGCTCAAAGATCAGGAAGAGCTATCATCTATCTATCATCTATCAGGAAGGTGCTATATCAGGCAAATATTAAACGTTGCCAACTTTGGTTTCAGGCTGTGTTGATTCTTCCAAATGTGGGGCACTGAATTCAGCCATATGCTAAAGTACCTAATATAACTAGTGTTATATATGTGTGTCATGTTCATCACCTTGTGAAGTTATCTCATAAATAATTGGATCTTGCATATTTACCAAATGCTTTGAGGTCCACCGCTCTAATTTCTTTGTTTTTATAGGTGAAAAGAAAATGTAAATGCATTGAAAAAAGAGCAGACCTGCTGGTTAATATACAGATTTCATTACCTTTAAATTCGTTGAACTGAGCAGATCTCACTCTGGGTGTATGCCTTTTTTAGGATATGAATTTGGACTTTAGTAATTGAGTGGGCTTTGAAACATAGCTTTCTGTCTCATTTTTGTTTCATGATGACTCTACATGGAATGTTCTGCTTCTGAGTTATGTGTCCTGCTTTATCAGGCATTAAGCAGTTGGCCTGAAAAGGTAATACCTGAACCAAAGACATTCAGTCCAATAAAAACAGAACAGATTTGAGTATATGCAATGTCAGTGATTAACTTTACTTTCACACTTCCTTGTGGTTTTTCAAAAGCATCAATCTCTAGGTACATACTGAAAGCAGATATTTGACCTAACTTAGGTTTCAACCAACAGCAAGCAGAGGCTGGCCTGGCATAAAGACAATATCTAGCAAAAGAGAAAATTTGATTTTTTTAAATATGGTTATTACAATACTTTTAACACTGGTTAATTCCATTCATGGCTTTTAATCAAAGTGCAATATTAAAAGCCACACCTATAATGAACCAAGCATACTATGAGTCACTTTAAATAATATGATCTTTAGTTTTGCCATTATCTTTGCAATGTAGGTAATATAGCCCTTGTTTTAACATAGGAGAAAATTGTGATGGGATCTGGAGCCTGGGAGAGAAGCTGTATGTAAAATACTGCAGGACACCTCTTTGGGAGATTTTTTATTTATTTATTTATTTTTTTGCAGTACGCGGGCCTCTCACTGTTGTGGCCTCTCCCGTTGTGGAGCACAGGCTCCGGACGTGCAGGCTCAGCGGCCATGGCTCACAGACCCAGCCGCTCCGCGGCACGTGGGATCTTCCCGGACCGGGACACGAACCCGTGTCCCCTGCATCGGCAGGCGGACTCTCAACCACTGTGCCACCAGGGAAGCCCTGGATCTTTGGGAGGTTTTTTGATGCTCCTTTTTAATGGTTACATGCTCCTGACTCAGACATTTCCTAAGAACGTAATTTATTTTATATGACATTTATCTAGATGATATACAGCTTGTAATGTCTGGATGTTTTTTCCTTTGCTGCAGGAGCATGTAACCATCTAATTAGGTTGATATGAGTTGAGAATACAACATTATTCTCCAACACACGACTCCTTAAAGGCTTTTCTAGACCTTTGATATCTTGTATATGTCAGTTAAGAATTTAATATTAAGTCAATTTTTAAAGTTATAAATAAAACTTCAAAAACTGCATCCATAATCCTATCATCCTGATGCAGAATTGTGTTTATTTTTCATAGAGACTTGTAATCTTTTCAGTGATCCTTTCTTAATTTAGTTGTTCATTTTGTATGTATTTTGAATGTTTCCTTTGTGTTGTTTTGTTTTTTTTATTTTTTTATTTTTTTATTTTTTTAATTAGTTTCTGCTTTATAACAAAGTGAATCAGTCATACATATACATCTGTTCCCACATCCCTTCCCTCATGCATCTCCCTCCCTCCCACCCTCCCCATCCCACCCCTCCAGGCGGTCACAAAGCACCGAGCTGATCTCCCTGTGCTCTGCGGCTGCTTCCCACTATCTATCTACCTTACGTTTGGTAGTGTATATATGTCCATGCCTCTATTTCGCTTTGTCACAGCTTACCCTTCCCCCTCCCCATATCCTCAAGTCCATTCTCAAGTAGGTCTGTGCCTTTATTCCCGTTTTGCCCCTAGGTTCTTCATGACTTTTTTTTTTTTTTTTAATTCCGTATATATGTGTTAGCATACGGTATTTGTCTTTCTCTTTCTGACTTACTTCACTCTGTATGACAGACTCTAGGTCTATCCACCTCATTACAAATAGCTCAGTTTCGTTTCTTTTTATGGCTGAGTAATATTCCATTGTATATATGTGCCACATCTTCTTTATCCATTCATCCAATGATGGACACTTAGGTTGTTTCCAGCTCCGGGCTATTGTGAATAGAGCTGCAATGAACATTTTGGTACATGTCTCTTTTGGAATTATGGTTTTCTCAGGGTATATGCCCAGCAGTGGGATCGCTGGGTCATATGGCAGTTCTATTTTTAGTTTTTTAAGGAACCTCCATACTGTTCTCCACAGTGGCCGCACCAATTCACATTCCCACCAGCAGTGCAAGAGTGTTCCCTTTTCTCCACACCCTCCCCAGCACCTACTGTTTCTAGATTTCTTGATGATGGCCATTCCGACTGGTGTGAGATGACATCTCACTGTAGTTCCGATTTGCACTTCCCTAATGATTAATGATGTTGAGCATTCTCCCATGTGTTTGTTGGCAGTCTGTATATCTTCTTTGGAGAAATGCCCATTTAAGTCTTCTGCCCATTTTTGGATTGGGTTGTTTGTTTTTTTGCCATTGAGCTGCACAAGCTGTCTATAAATTTTGGAGATTAATCCTTTGTCAGTTGCTTCATTTGCAAATATTTTCTCCCATTCTGAGGGTTGTCTTTTGGTCTTGTTTATGGTTTCCTTTGCTGTGCAAAAGCCTTGAAGCCTCATTAGGTCCCACTTGTTTATCTTTGTTTTTATTTCCATTTCTCTAGGAGGTGGGCCCAAAAGGATCTTGCTGTGATTTATGTCATAGAATGTTCTACCTATGTTTTCCTCTAAGAGTCTGATAGTTTCTGGCCTTACATTTAAGTCTTTAATCCATTTTGAGCTTATTTCTGTGTATGGTGTTAGGGAATGATCTAATCTCAAACTTTTACATGTCCCTGTCCAGTTTTCCCAGCACCACCCATCGAAGAGGCTGTCCTTTCTCCACTGTACATTCCTGCCTCCTTTATCAAAGATAAGTTGGCCATATGTGCGTGGGTTTATCTCTGGGCTTTCTATCCTGATCCACTGATCTATCTTTCTGTTTTTATGCCAGTACCACACTGTCTTGATTACTGTAGCTTTGTAGTATAGTCTGAAGTCAGGGAGCCTGATTCCTCCAGCTCCATTTTTCGTTCTCAAGATTGCATTGGCTATTCGGGGTCTTTTGTTTTTCCATACAAATTGTGAAATTTTTTGTTCTAGTTCTGTGAAAAATGCCAGTGGTAGTTTGATAGGGATTGCATTGAATCTGTAGATTGCTTTGGGTAGTAGAGTCATTTTCACAATATTGATTCTTCCAATCCAGGAGCATGGTATATCTCTCCATCTATTTGTATCATCTTTAATTTCTTTCATCAGTGTCTTATAATTTTCTGCATACAGGTCTTTTGTCTCCTTAGGTAGGTTTATTCCTAGATATTTTATTCTTTTTGTTGCAATGGTAAATGGGAGTGTTTTCTTGATTTCACTTTTAGATTTTTCATCATTAGTGTATAGGAATGCCAGAGATTTCTGTACATTAATTTTGTATCCTGCTACTTTACCAAATTCATTGATTAGCTCTAGTAGTTTTTCGGTAGCATCCTTAGGATTCTCTATGTATAGTATCATGTCATCTGCAAACAGTGACAGCTTTACTTCTTCTTTTCCAATTTGGATTCCTTTTATTTCCTTTTCTTCTCTGATTGCTGTGGCTAAAACTTCCAAAACTATGTTGAATAAGAGTGGTGAGAGTGGGCAGCCTTGTCTTGTTCCTGATCTTAGTGGAAATGGTTTCAGTTTTTCACCATTGAGGACAATTTTGGCTGTGGGTTTGTCATATATGGCCTTTATTATGTTGAGGAAAGTTCCCTCTATGCCTACTTTCTGCAGGGTTTTTATCATAAATGGATGTTGAATTTTGTCGAAAGCTTTCTCTGCATCTATTGAGATGATCATATGGTTTTTCTCCTTCAACTTGTTAATATGGTGTATCACATTGATTGATTTGCGTATATTGAAGAATCCTTGCATTCCTGGAATAAACCCCACTTGATCATGGTGTATGATCCTTTTAATGTGCTGTTGGATTCTGTTTGCTAGTATTTTGTTGAGGATTTTTTTTTTTTTTTTATAAATTTATTTATTTATTTTTGGCTGTGTTGGGTCTTTGTTTCCGTGTGAGGGCTTTCTCTAGTTGTGGCAAGTGGGGGCCACTCTTCATCACGATGCGCGGGCCTCTCACTGTCGCGGCCTCTCTTGTTGCAGAGCACAGGCTCCGGACGCGCAGGCTCAGTAGTTGTGGCTCACGGGCCCAGCCGCTCCGCGGCATGTGGGATCTTCCCAGACCAGGGCTCGAACCCGTGTCCCCTGCATCCGCAGGCAGACTCTCAACCACTGCGCCACCAGGGAAGCCCTGTTGAGGATTTTTGCATCTATGTTCATCGGTGATATTGGCCTGTAGTTTTCTTTCTTTGTGACATCCTTGCCTGGTTTTGGTATCAAGGTGATGGTGGCCTCGTAGAATGAGTTTGGGAGTGTTCCTTCCTCTGATATTGTTTGGAAGAGTTTGAGAAGGATGGGAGTTAGCTCTTCTCTAAATGTTTGATAGAATTCGCCTGTGAAGCCATCTGGTCCTGGGCTTTTGTTTGATGGAAGATTTTTAATCACAGTTTCAATTTCAGTGCTTGTGATTGGTCTATTCATATTTTCTATTTCTTCCTGATTCAGTCTCGGCAGGTTGTGCATTTCTAAGAATTTGTCCATCTCTTCCAGGTTGTCCATTTTATGGGCATAGAGTTGCTTATAGTAATCTCTCATGATCTTTTGTATTTCTGCAGTATCAGTTGTTACTTCTCCTTTTTCATTTCTAATTCTATTGATTTGAGTCTTCTCCCTTCTTTTCTTGATGAGTCTGGCTAATGGTTTATCAATTTTGTTTATCTTCTCAAAGAACCAGCTTTTAGTTTTATTGATCTTTGCTATCGTTTCCTTCATTTCTTTTCCATTTATTTCTGATCTGATTTTTATGATTTCTTTCCTTCTGCTAACTTTGGGATGTTTTTGTTCTTCTTTCTCTAATTGCTTTAGGTGCAAGGTTAGGTTGTTTATTCGAGATGTTTCCTGTTTCTTAAGGTAGGATTGTATTGCTATAAACTTCCCTCTTAGAAGTGCTTTTGCTGCATCCCATAGGTTTTGGGTCATCGTGTCTCCATGGTCATTTGTTTCTAGGTATTTTTTGATTTCCTCTTTGATTTCTTCAGTGATCACTTCGTTATTAAGTAGTGTATTGTTTAGCCTCCATGTGTTTGTATTTTTTACAGCTCTTTTCCTGTAATTGATATCTAGTCTCATAGCATTGTGGTTGGAAAAGATACTTGATACAATTTAAATTTTCTTAAATTTACCAAGGCTTGATTTGTGACCCAAGATATGATCTATCCTGGAGAATGTTCCATGAGCACTTGAGAAAAATGTGTATTCTGTTGTTTTTGGATGGAATGTCCTATAAATATCAATTAAGTCCATCTTGTTTAATGTATCATTTAAAGCTTGTGTTTCCTTATTTATTTTCATTTTGGAAGATCTGTCCATTGGTGAAAGTGGGGTGTTAAAGTCCCCTACTATGATTGTGTTACTGTCGATTTCTCCTTTTATGGCTGTTAGTATTTGCCTTATGTATTGAGGTGCTCCTATGTTTGGTGCATAAATATTTACAATTGTTATATCTTCTTCTTGGATCGATCCCTTGATCATTATGTAGTGTCCTTCTTTGTCTCTTCTAGTAGTCTTTATTTTAAAGTCTATTTTGTCTGATATGAGAATTGCTACTCCAGCTTTCTTTTGGTTTCCATTTGCATGGAATATCTTTTTCCATCCCCTTACTTTCAGTCTATATGTGTCTCTAGGTCTGAAGTGGGTCTCTTGTAGACAGCATATATATGGGTCTTGTTTTTGTATCCATTCAGCCAATCTGTGTCTTTTGGTGGGAGCATTTAGTCCATTTACATTTAAGGTAATTATCGATATGTATGTTCCTATTCCCATTTTCTTAATTGTTTTGGGTTCGTTATTGTAGGTCTTTTCCTTCGTTGTGTTTCTTGCCTAGAGAAGTTCCTTTAGCATTTGTTGTAAAGCTGGTTTGGTGGTGCTGAATTCTCTCAGCTTTTGCTTGTCTGTAAAGGTTTTAATTTCTCCATCAAATCTGAATGAGATCCTTGCTGGGTAGAGTAATCTTGGTTGCAGGTTTTTCTCTTTCATCACTTTAATTATGTCCTGCCACTCCCTTCTGGCTTGTAGAGTTTCTGCTGAGAGATCAGCTGTTATCCTGATGGGGATTCCCTTGTGTGTTATTTGTTGTTTTTGCCTTGCTGCTTTTAATATGATTTCTTTGTGTTTAATTTTTGACAGTTTGATTAATATGTGTCTTGGCGTATTTCTCCTTGGATTTATTCTGTATGGGACTCTCTGTGCCTCCTGGACTTGATTAACTATTTCCTTTCCCATATTAGGGAAGTTTTCAACTATAATCTCTTCAAATATTTTCTCAGTCCCTTTCTTTTTCTCTTCTTCTTCTGGAACCCCTATAATTCGAATGTTGGTGCGTTTAATGTTGTCCCAGAGGTCTCTGAGACTGTCCTCTGTTCTTTTCATTCTTTTTTCTTTATTTTGCTCTGCAGCAGTTATTTCCACTATTTTATCTTCCACCTCACTTATCCGTTCTTCTGCCTCAGTTATTCTGCTATTGATCCCATCTAGAGTATTTTTTATTTCATTTATTGTGTTTTTAATCGATGCTTGATTCATCTTTAGTTCTTCTAGGTCCTTGTTAACTGTTTCTTGCATTTTGTCTATTCTATTTCCAAGATTTTGGATCTGGGAAATAGAATCTTGGATCATCTTTACCATCATTATTCTGAATTCTTTTTCAGGTAGACTGCCTATTACCTCTTCATTTGTTAGGTCTGGTGGGTTTTTATCTTGCTCCTTCTCCTGCTGTGTGTTTTTCTGCCTTCTCATTTTGCTTCTGTTACTGTGTTTGGGGTCTCCTTTTTTGCAGGCTGCAGGTTCGTAGTTCCCGTTGTTTTTGGTGTCTGTCCCCAGTGGCTAAGGTTGGTTTAGTGGGTTGTGTAGGCTTCCTGGTGGAGGGGACTAGTGCCTGTGTTCTGGTGGATGAGGCTGGATCTTGTCTTTCTGGTGGGCAGGTCCACGTCTGGTGGTGTGTTTTGGGGTGTCTGCGGACTTTTTATGATTTTAGGCCGCCTCTCTGCTAATGGGTGGCGTTGTGTTCCTGTCTTGCTAGTTGTTTGGCTTAGGGTGTCCAGCACTGTAGCTTGCTGGTCGTTGAGTGAAGCTGGGTGCTGGTGTTGAGATGGAGATCTCTGGAAGATTTTCGCCATTTGATATTATGTGGAGCTGGGAGGTCTCTTGTGGACCAGTGTCCTGAAGTTGGCTCTCCCACCTCAGAGGCACAGCACTGACTCCGGGCTCCTCAATTTGGGATTATGTGTTGTCTATTCATGTATTCCACAGATGCAGGGTACATCAAGTTGATTGTGGAGCTTTAATCCGCTGCTTCTGAGGCTGCTGGGAGAGGTTTCCCTTTCTCTTCTTTGTTCTCACAGCTCCTGGGTCTCAGCTTTGGATTTGGCCCCGCCTCTGCGTGTAGGTCGCCGGAGGGCGTCTGTTCTTCGCTCAGACAGGACAGGGTTAAAGGAGCAGCCTCTTCAGGGACTCTGGCTCACTCAGGCCGGGCGGGAGCGAGGGGCACGGAGTGCGGGGCGAGCCTGCAGCGGTAGAGTTCGGCGTGACGTTGCACCAGCCCGAGGCGCGCCGTGCGTTCTCCCAGGGAAGCCGCCCCTGGATCCCGGGACCCCGGCAGTGGCGGGCTGCACAGGCTCCCGGAAGGGCGGTGTGGACAGTGACCTGCGCTCGCACACAGGCTTCTTGGCGGCGGCAGCAGCAGCCCCAGCGACCCACACCCGTCACTGGGCTCCGCGCTTTCAGTCGTGACTCGCGCCCGTCTGTGGAGCCCCTTTAAGCAGCGCTCTTAATCCCCTCTCCTCGCGCACCAGGAAACCAAGAGGAAAGAAAAAGTCTCTTGCCTCTTCGGCAGCTCCAGAGTTTTCCTGGACTCCCTGCTGGCTAGCTGTGGCACATTAGCCCCCTTCAGGCTGAGTTCTCGCCGCCAGCCCCAGTCCTCTCCCTGCGCTCTGACCGAAGCCCGAGCCTCAGCTTCCAGCGCCGCCCGCCCTGGTGGGCGAGCAGACAAGCCTCTCGGGCTGGTGAGTGCCGCTCGGCACCGCTCCTCTGTGCGGGAATCTCTCCGCTTTGCCCTACCCAGGTATGTGGGGAGTTTCTTGCCTTTTGGGAGGTCTGGGGTCTTCTGCCAGCGTTCAGTAGGTGTTCTGTAGGAGTTGTTCCACGTGTAGCTGTATTTCTGGTGTATCCGTGGGGAGGAAGGTGATCTCCGCGTCTTACTCTTCCGCCATCTTCTGTTTTGTGTTTATTTCTGAAGTTCCTTTTTTGTTTTTCTGTTTTATTTATTTATTTATTTATTTATTTATTTAGGCTGTGCCGGGTCTTAGTTGTGGCATGAGGGATCTTTAGTTGTGGTATGCAGACTTTTTTTTTCTTGAAGATTTATTTATTATTTATTTTTGGCTGCGTCAGGTCTTAGTTGCGGCATGCTGGATCTTCCCTTGCAGTGCACAGGCTCTTCATTGTGGTGTGTGGGCTTCTCTAGTTGTGGCATGCAGGTTTTCTCTCTCTAGTTGTGGCGCATGAGATCCAGGATGCATGGGCTCTGCAATCTGGTTGAATCATATTGACCTATTTTTCAACTAGTCTCTTAAGATATCAACAACACTAAGGCAAATATAAAGTTAGTATATGAGAGAACAAATAGCTTTCCTTTATAAATGTAATACTCAGTCAGAAAGTATATTGGAAGAAAAGATTTCATCCATGTAATAACATAAATTTTTTTTGAATCTAGGAAGAAACTTTAAAGAAATGCATAGAAACCATATAAAGAAAACTTAAAAAAAAACCCATAAGTGTACATATAGCTGATTCACTTTGTTGTACAGCAGAAACTAACACAATGTTGTAAAGCAATTATAATCCAATAAAGATGTTAAAAAAACAAAAAAACAATTGGGTGCGATAAATAAAACCTGAATAATGGGTTAGGGAGAAGGAACATATAAAAAGTAAACTCCCTATAGATCAATCTGTAAAGAGCACAGTTCCCCCAAAAAATTCTAATAGGATTTTTTAAAAACTGGCAATTTCATCTGGAAAAATAAATGCTCAAGAGTAAATGTGAGGACTTCCCTGGTGGTGCAGTGGTTAAAGAGTCCGCCTACGAATGCAGGGGACTCGGGTTCAGTCCCTGGTCCGGGAAGATCCCACATGTCGCAGAGCAACTAAGCCATCTGCCACAACTACTGAGCCTGTGCTGTACAGCCTGCAACCCACAACTACTGAGCCTGCGTACCACAACTACTGAAGCCTGCACGCCTAGAGCCCGTGCTCTGCAACAAGAGAAGCCACCGCAATGAGAAGCCCGCACACCACAACGAAGAGTAGCCCCCGCTCGCCGCAACTAGAGAAAGCCTGCACAGCAACGAAGACCCAATGCAGCCAAAAATAAATAAATAAATAAATAAAATTTTAAAAAAGAATAACTGGGAAAATTCTGAAAAAGGAAATGTAAAGACGGAAGACTTTTCCTAATTCTTTATATTGAAAAACATCATAATCACAGATATAGAAGTAATAACAACTGAGAAAAAATATTTGCAACATTTACAAAGGATTGCTTATCTCTAATATAAGTCAAAAAGAAATAGATGAAGTATCTACTGAAAAAGGTGCAAATAGCTAATTCATAAATGACAAAAAAGCTCAAGGACCACTAATAATTAAAGAAACAAAGATTTTAAAATAAGACATCAGTTTTCATCTATCAGATTAGAAAATAGTTAAAATTTAATCATTACCTGTAAGGGTTAGGAAAAACACACTGTTGGTTGAGTGTATATGTCATAACCTTTTTGGAGTTACTGTCATTCCAAATTTTGAAATAATTGTCAGAATTTTAAATGGGCACACTTTGAGCCAATCATTTCTATTTCTAGGAAATTATCATGAGAAATTATTCAAGCAAATATTTCAGTTCAAGAATATTTACTATATTATTCACTAATAAATAAGGACTGAAGTACTGATACATGCTACAACTTAGATGAACCTTGAAAACACTCGAAGCAAAAAAAATCTAGACATAAAAGACCACATATTGTGTGATTCCATTTATATGAAATGTCCAGATAAGGCAAATCTATAGAGGCTGAAAATAATCAGTGGTTGCCTAGGTCTGACAGTGGAAGGAGAGGTTGGGGGGAAATGGGGAGTGACTGCTAATTGGAAGGGTTTTTTTTTTTTTTTTTTTTCTTTTTGCGGTATGCGGGCCTCTCACTGTTGTGGCCTCTCCCGTTGCGGAGCACAGGCTCCGGATGCGCAGGCCCAGCGGCCATGGCTCACGGGCCCAGCCGCTCCGCGGCATATGGGATCCTCCCAGACCGGGGCACGAACCCGTATCCCCTGCATCGGCAGGCGGACTCTCAACCACTGCGCCACCAGGGAGGCCCGGAAGGGTTTTTTTTGAGGAGGGGTTATGAAAGTGTTCTAAAATTGATTATGGTGGTGGTTGCACAGCTCTGTGAATACACTAACGACCACTGAACTGTACACTTCAAATGGGTAAATTGAATGCTGTGTGAATTGTATCTCAATAAAGCTGTTATTAAAAATGAGTAGATTATATCTAGCATTTTTTTAAAAATGTGAAACATTACCCCCTCAGAAGAGGGGGTAATGTTTCAGAAGAGGTTGCATTTGTCCTAGGTCTTGTAAGATACACAGAATTTCAAGATTCACCTTGAAAGGTGGCAGGAAGGTGTTTGTAATGTAACAAATCACCTCAAAGCCTAGTGGTTTTAAAGAAACCCACCCTTTTATTTTATAGTCTTTTTATACTTCTGTGAGTTGATTGGCTCTGCTGGTCTCACTTGAGGTCTCTCATGCAGTAGCAATTGGATGGCAGCCGGGTCTGGAGTCACGTGGAGGCTCACCTGGGATGCTAGCATAGTAGGTTCTCTTTCTCTCTCTGTGTAGTCTCAGGGCTTCTACTCTCAGAGGCAGCTGAACTTCTTACGTGGTGACTTAGGGCTCCCAAAAGCACAAAGAGCAAAAGATGCCAGATGTTTATAAGGTGGAAGCCTAGAACTGGCACAGCACCACTCTGTGGCTTTTTCTTAGTTAATATAGTGATAGAGCCAGTCCAACCATCACCACCATCCATCTGCAGAACTTTCTCATCTTCCCAAACTGAAACTCTTTACCCATTAATTTTACCCTATAAAGTTACTCTTTACGCAATAAATCTTCATTCTCCTCTCTCCCCCAGCAAGTGGCAACCACCATTCTACCTTGTTTCTGTGAATTTTACTACTCTAGGTACCTTACTGAAGTAGAATCATACAATATTTGTCCTTTAGTAACTGACTTGTTTCAGTTACCATAGTGTCTTCAAGGTTCATTCATGTTGTAGCATGTGTCAAAATTTGCTTCCTCTTTTTTTTTTCTATTTTATACATACTAGTGTGTATCTGTTAATCCCAAACTCCTAATGTATCCCTCACCCATCCCTTCCCCTTTGGTAACCATAAGATTTTTTTTTTTTTTTTTTGGCTTCCTTGTGTGTTCATTGCCACCCGCGCTTTCCTTAGTGGCGGTGAGCGGGGGCAGCTCATCATTGCCGTGTGGGGGCTTCTCATTTTGGTGGCTTCTCGTTGCAGAACATGGGCTCCAGGCATGCGGGCTTCAGTAGTTGTGGCGCACGGGCTTGGTTGCTCTGCGGCATGTGGCATCCTCCCGGACCAGGGGTCGAACCTGTGTCCCCTGCATTGGCAGGTGGATTCTTAACCACTGCGCCACCAGGAAAGCCCCGTAAGATTTTCTATGTCTGTGAGTCTATCTCTGTTTTGTAAATAAGTTCATTTGTATCATTTTTTTAGATTCCATAAATAAGTGATATCATATATTTGTCTTTCTCTGTCTGACTTCACTTAGTGTGATAACCTCTACGTCCATCTATGTTGCTGCAAATGACGTTATTTCATTCTTTTTTATGGCTGAGTAATATTCCTTTGTATATACGTATACCACATCTTCTTTATCCATTCTTCTGTCGATGGACACATAGGTTGCTTCCATATCTTGGGTGTTGTGAATAGTGCTGAAGTGAGCACTAGGGTGCATACATCTTTTTTAATTAGAATTTTCATCTTTTCTAGATATATGCCCAAGAGTGGGATTGCTAGATCATATGATGACTCTATTTTTAGTTTTTTGAGGAACCTCCATACTGTTTTCCATAGTGGCTGCACCAATTTACATTCCTACCAACAGTGTAGGAGGGCTCCCCTTTCTCCACACCCTTTCCAACATTTATTGTTTGTAGACTTTTTGATCATGGCCATTTTGACTGGTGTGAGGTGATACCTCATTGTAGTTTTGATTTGCACTTCCCTGATAATTAGCAATGCTGAGTGTCTTTTCATTTGCCTGTTGGCCAACAGTATGTCTTCTTTGGAGAAACATCTGTTTAGGTCTTCTGCCCACTTTTTTTAAATATATAAATTTATTTATTTATTTATTTTTGGCTGCGTTGGGTCTTCATTGCTGCATGTGGGCTTTCTCTAGTTGCAGCGAGTGGAGCCTACTCTCTGTGGTGCACGGTCTTCTCATTGGGGTGGCTTCTCTTGTTGTGGAGTGTGAGCTCTATGCGCGTGGGCTTCAGTAGGTGTGGCACATGGGCTCAGTAGTTGTGGCCCGTGGGGTCTAGAGAGCAGGCTCAGTAGTTGTGGCTCACAGGCTTAGTTGCTCTGCAGCATGTGGGATCTTCCCAGACCAGGGCTCAAACCTGTGTCCCCTGCATTGGCAGGCAGATTCTTAATACTGTGCCACCAGGGAAGTCCCTTCTGCCCATTTTTTGATTGGGTTATTTGTTTTTTTGATATTGAGTTGTATGAGCTGTTTATATACAACTTCCTTTTTAAGACTAAATAATACTTCTTTTGTGTGTACAGTCATCCCTTGGTGTCCACAGGAGATTGGTTCTAGAGCCTCCCAGGGATACCAAAATCTGGTTATGCTCAAATCCCTTAAATAAAATGGTGTAGTATTTGCATGTAACCTACGTACATTCTTCCATATCCTTTAAATCATCTATAGATTACCTATAATACCTAATACATTGTAAATGCTATGCAAATAGTTGCCAGTTCATGGCAAATTCTAGTTTTAGTTTTTTTGAACTTTCTGGAATTTTTTTTTCAAATATTTTTGATCTGAGGTTGATTGAATCCACAGATTCAGAACTTATAGATATGGAAGACCAACTGTATATACCATGTTTTGTTTATCCATTCATCTGTTGTTGGACACTTGGGTTGCTTCTACATTTTGGCTGTTGTGAATAGTGCTGCTATGAACATGGGTGTACAAATATCTGTTGGAGTCTCTGCTTTTAGTTCTTTGGAAGTATACCCAGAAGTGGAATTGCTGGATAATATGGTAATTATATGTTTTATTTTTTGAGGTTGCTGCATCATTGTACATTCCCACCATCAGTGCACAAGGGTTCCAGTTTCTCCATATCCTTGCCAACACTTGTTATTGTCTGTGAGTGTTTGTGTGCGTTTTACAAAACCTTATGGGTTTGAAGTGGTATCTCATTGATTTGCATTTTCCTAATGATTAGTGATGTTGAACCTCTTTTCATGTGCTTATTGGCTATTTGTATATCTTCTTTGGAGAAATATCCTTTGCTCATTTATTTATTTTTGTCGTTGTAGAGTTGTAGGAGTTCTTTACATATTTTGAGTGTTAATCCCTTATCAGATGTATCATTTGCAAATATTTCCTCCAATAGGTTGTCTTTTCACTGTGCTGATAGTGTCCTTTTACACACAAAAGTTTTAAATTTTGTTGTGGACCAGTGTATTATTTTTTTTCTTGTGCTTTTGGTGTCACATCCAAGAAATTGTTGCCAAACCCAGTGTCGTGAAGCTTTCTCCCTGTGTTTTCCCCCAAGAGTTTTGTAGTTTTAGCTCTTGTGTTTAGGTCTTTGATCCATTTTGATTTAATTTTTATTTATTATATAAGATAAAGGTTCAACTTTATTCTTTTGTATATGGTTATGTTTGGATATTTTATAGTGAATTTTTGTTAGTTTATATAGGTTTATAATGGTATTATGATTATATTAAGGAATTTTAATCTAGTGTTATAGGGATTTGCTCAGAATGACATGGTGGAGGAGGATAAGTGAGTGAGTCCACAGGTGAAACAGGATTTTGTAATATGTTTGAAAATTTCCAAAATAAAAAGTTAAAAGAAGAGTTGGGGGGCTACCCTGGTGGCGCAGTGGTTGAGAATCTGCCTGCTAATGCAGGGGACACGGGTTCGAGCCCTGGTCTGGGAAGATCCCACATGCCACGGAGCAACTAGGCCCGTGAGCCACAACTACTGAGCCTGCGCGTCTGGAGCCTGTGCTCCTCAACAAGAGAGGCCGCAACAGTGAGAGGCCCGCGCACCGCGATGAAGAGTGGCCCCCGCTTGCCACAACTAGAGAAAGCCCTCGCACAGAAACGAAGACCCAACACAGCCAAAAATAAATAAATAAATAAATTTAAAAAAAAAAGAAGAGTTGGGGACTTCCCTGGCGGCACAGTGGATAAGCTTCCGCCTGCTAATGCAGGGGACACAAGTTCGATCCCTGGTCCAGGAGATCCCACATGCCACAGAGCAACTAAGCCTGTGCTCCACAACTACTGAGCCTACACTCTAGTGCCCCCGTGCCATAACTACTGAGCCCGCGCTCCACGACTACTGAAGCCTGTGTGCCTAGAGCCCGTGCTCCGCAACAAGAGAAGCCACTGCAAGGAGAAGCCCACACACCACAACGAAGAGTAGCCCCCGCTCACCGCAACTAGAGAAAGCCTGCGCAGAACTGAAGACCCAACGCAGCCAAAAATAAATTAAATGAAAAAAAAAAGAGTTGGTAGACCTTTAAAAAAAAGAGTTGGTAGACCAGGAGAATGGTGTTTAGAAACCCAGACACAAAATTTCTGTAAATAGTCAGTGGATAACTTTGTTCGATGGTATAGCGAGGTCAACCAGAGTAAAGACAAAACATGCCATTGATTTCAGCAGCTGCTTCCATGACGCTAGATACAGCAGTTTTAGTAGTGTTTGGACTAAAACCTGATAGCAAAATTTTGAGAAATGCTTGGAAGATAGGAACATGGAGAAAGCAGGGTGGGTTCACTCTTGATAGGAAGAAAAGCTATTTCTAATAAGTCTCAAAGATTATAAATCTATGATTTAAAAAATACAGAAGAAAAGTATGAATTCAAAATTCAAAGGCCCTGTCCCTTTTTCTTCTGTTTCTTCTCGCTCACCCCCTTGTTTCAGTCTGTAGTTTACTCTTGAGATTTGTGGCTACAGAATGAATGGTACCCTGGGCAGGAGAGAGGTTTTTGAGAGGGAGACTCAAACATGCCTTTGCCTGAGAAGAGCTAGTGGAAAGAAAGAAAAAATGAAGATGGAACTGGGGAGGACTAGTGGAATAACGCCCAGAGAAGATAAACGAAAGGAGGGACTCAGTGGCCAAGTTGGAGAAAGGAACGGAGGCACTCATTTCTTTGAGTCAACAGGAAAGGAAATGACCTCACTTTTCTCTCTGAAGTAGTAGACTGAGTTCCCTGCTGAGAGCGACTGAAGTTTGGACAGGGTTGATGGCATCTCTTGGTGTAACCAGTAACCACAAGAATGAGCAAAAGAATGGCAGCGTTGAGGACCCAGCTGAGGCCCAACTAAGTTCAAAATGACTTTTTCATTGAGGAATGCCACCATACAGGGGGGCGTGCCATCTCATTGATTTCCAGGGATGACTCAGTTCACTGGCTGGTTGACTAAGGGAGGTGTTTCTTCCTTGTCCTCTCTGTGTGTAAGTTTACTAAACTAGGCATTTACACTTAAAAGCAATCAAGTAGGACTGCTCTTTAGTCCAGAGTACTTTAGTAGCTATGCTTGTTTTCTCTGAGCCTCTTGAGCAGGCTCTCCGGTGAAGGAAAAATTTGACAAAATGATTAAATAGAGACCTCCTCTGATCATATTGTGGCGATGAAACCATTTTCACTTCCTCTTTTGAAGAAACGGGTAACAGAAAACTTACCCCTGGCTGTTAATCATGTTGCAGTGACAATCAAAAAAAGAAAGAAAGAAAAAGAAACCCAGACACATAGTCAGTGGATAACTTTGTTATAACTTTTTTTGCACTGACAATCTAAAATGTGGTCAGGGTAGATTCTGTTTGCTATATTTTGAATGTAAACATCATCAAGAATTAAATGGTTTTATACATTTAAAGTTTGGTATCTGTGAACCTCATGTAATATTTTGTAGAAATAGGAGTGGAAGTTATGTTACCTACTTCAGAGAATAGAATTGTCTGAATAAATATCTCAAGTTTAGTCCTTGTCAAATATTTCTCTGTAAGTATGAATTTGTTCTTCCTCAAGATTTTATGTAGTAGAAGTTGTTTACTGGTCATATATAGAGGATTTTAAAAGTGAGCTTTACTTTTCCTTTTTATATTTTTTAGGAGACCCATGTACAGTATCGTCTCAGTTGGAGTTAGAAGAAGCCTTTAGGCTCTATGAGCTAAACAAGGATTCTGAACTCTTGATTCATGGTAAATGAGTAGTCATTTCCTACTCTTCTAGAACTATACTTCTTTAAAAACATAACCCTGTATCCTTAACCATTTAAAAACATGGTCCTGATGTCATTTTCTTAATCTGTATCCCTCATTTCTATGTAATTGTCCTTGTTCAGTAGTATCTCAAATGCTAGAGAAGACAAAATCGATCAGCTTCTTATAATCTTAGGAAATTTCTTATTTGTGTATACCTTCTTGGGTATTAAACTGTGATCATCTCAGTGTTTTACAGCAAAGTTTTAGCATAGAATTTAAGAATTGAGAGCCCAGTAGAACCTAAGTCATCCCCTTGCAGTTTTGTAATGTATGCAAATGACGGTTTCCAAAGGTAAGATATCTTAAATGTCCTTTCTTTTGTTTAAGGGTTAACTGTGAAACTATTTATGTAGTAATCATAGACATTAGTGTGTTAAAGATCAGTAAGCCTGAGAGGTGGGTAGTTGTATAGAAGGAGAGACCTAAACTCAGCCATCATGTAACTGGTACATTGTAAACCTGGGTTGTAAATCTAGGTATTCTCTTTCCAAATCTGTGTTCTTTTCATTCTGCCATGCTACCCCTCAAATTTTTTAGGTCATGTAGAATCCACTTAATATGCTTAATATAATTGCAATACATTGGCAGTATTTCATATAACATTTTTGGGAGCCTTAGGAGACTAGACCTAGGGAACTCTTTACAACTTGAAACAAATATAAATCTCCCCTCAATATAATGACTTATTTCAATACCGTGTTATTATTCCTTTGTATTTTCCTTTACAGTGTGATTTTTTTTAAAAAATAGTTTGATTTTTGTCTCCCTTCAGAATTTGACATAGTGGCTCCCATGGGATTCATACTCTAATTTGTTGAGATCCTGGAAGAATGTTAGAAGTCTTCCTTTGGTCATCTCTGTCTAGAATAAAACTACAGAGAATGTTTAAAGAAATTATTTGTTTTAAGCTTTATTGCTTTTTATGCTATATCAGAGATCTGTTTTCAGAACTTAGCTTATATTTCAACTTTTAAAAATATTCCAGGAACTGTGTTTCCCATACTCTGTGCTCAAAACCATGTCCTTTTTTGTACATCACAGACTACAAAGAGTTGACTAGATGTTTATAAATGTATGATTTCATTATATTCTATCTCTTTATAAAAATGTTTTAAATTAGCATTTTTATAAATCTATAGCTCCTAAGACAAAACTTATATTTTTGGATTTGGGTACTGTTTTTTTTTTTTTTTTTTTTTTTTTTTTTTTTTTTTTCTTTTTGCGGTATGCGGGCCTCTCACTGTTGTGGCCTCTCCCGTTGCGGAGCACAGGCTCCGGATGCGCAGGCCCAGCGGCCATGGCTCACGGGCCCAGCCGCTCCGCGGCATATGGGATCCTCCCAGACCGGGGCACGAACCCGTATCCCCTGCATCGGCAGGCGGACTCTCAACCACTGCGCCACCAGGGAGGCCCATGGGTACTGTTTTTAATGTTAATTTATTCCTAAGTTTAGTATACATCTTTAAAAAACTGCAGTGGCTTATGTTTATATTTGTATACACTTTGTAATTTTAATTTTCATCCTAGCAAATTTGTCACTACAATGAGGATTTAAGGAAGTAGTTAATGATTTCTCCAATGACCAAAAAAAAAAATCAATTCGTGATGTAATAGGGATTGGAATGAGTAATTTGAGCTTCTAATGCATTGTTTATGGATGTTCACTTGCGTAAGAATTTCTTTTATTATAGCCTTGGTAAAATGGGTCCCTTCCAAAAATAGTACTGACCATGTGTTAAGTATCTTGTGTCAAGAGAGGGTCAGGTTTAAATTTAGATAAATTTATGTGATATTTGAATTTAAAATTCTGTGTAATTTGTATGTTTTAAATATGCTGTATTAATTTTAGTTTGTTGTTTTTCAGTATTCCCTTGTGTACCAGAACGTCCTGGAATGCCTTGTCCAGGAGAAGATAGTGAGTGTTTGTATACTTCATACCTTTGAATAGAGTTATTTATGATACAGTGGCACGAGAGAAATCAGAAATAGAACTTTTAATTCATTTGATTTCTTTTCCATTCTTCAGTCTAATTTAGAGTATATTAGTAAACTGTCTAAAGTCTCTACTTCTCCCAAATCGAAATGAGGCAGTTTTTATTTTTTTTAATTAAAGAAAACATATTTATTTATTTGGTTGTGCTGGGTCTTAGTTGCGACAGGCAGGCTCCTTAGTTGCATCTCACCAGCTACTTAGTTGTGGCCTGCAAACTCTTAGTTGCAGCATGCATGTGGTATCTGGTTCCCTGACCAGGGATTGAACCTGAGCCCCCTGCATCGGGAATGCAGTCTTAACCACTGCGCCACCAGGAAAGTCCCCAAATGAGGCAGTTTTTAATTACAACTTACTGACATAAATGTCTATTGTGCATTTGAAAGGAAAATTAAGTTGATTTTAAGTCCTTTCCTGTTTTTTTTTTTAATTAATTAGTTTATTTTTGGCTGCGTTGGGTCTTTGTTGCTGCGCTCAGGCTTTTCTCTAGTTGCAGCGAGCAGGGGCTACTCTTCGTTGTGGTGCATGGGCTTCTCATTGCGGTGGCTTCTCTTGTTGCAGAACATGGGCTCTAGGTGCATGGGCTTCAGTAGTTGTGGCACGTGGACTCAGTAGTTGTGGCTCACGGGCTCTACAGCACAGGCTCAGTAGTTGTGGTGCACGGGCTTAGTTGCTCCGGGGCATGTGGGATCTTCCCGGACCAGGGATCGAACCCGTGTCCCCTGCGTTGGCAGACGGATTCTTAACCACTGCGCCACCAGAGATGTCCCCATTTCCTGTTTTTTAATTTTGGAAAATTTCAAACCTATGGAGAAGTTGAAAAAACACAGAAACATTGAAAACAAAGATACCCATATATCTTTACCAAGATTCACCAATTATTAACATTTTCTATGTTTGCTTTATCTCTGTATCTGTGCACACACATGCATAGGTGTATTTACATAACAAACACTTGTTTTATTTTTATTTTTTTGTGTGTACCCTTTGAGAGTAAGCTGATACGACACTTTACCTCTAAATACTTTAGCATGCATCCTTAAGAATTGTTATGAAACTTTCTTTTGAATATCTAAGCTAGTGGTTAGCATTAATGAGATGAATTGAAAGAGGCAACTATTTGGTCTGATGGAATTTGAATATGTTTATATGTATATATTCATATATATATACATATGTGTATATGTATATATATATTTGATATTACCATATATATACCAAATTTGAATTTAATGTATGGTATAATTTATAGGTTGTAGACATTAGGCAACTCATTTTTATTTTTGGTTTCTGTACATATCCATGACTTTAGAAGGAATAGTAGTAAATGTTTTGCTTTGCATTAAGTGAAATAGCTCTAAACTTTTAATTCTGTAACTCTTCGTGCAACTTGGTGAAAAGGAAAAATTAAAGAACTGGGTGTTTGTATATAGTGTTGAATGAGGGCTATGTACTTTATAGGAAGGTGGGGAAATATAAGGAGTAGGTAGGCCTCTGAAGCAGTAGTGAAAAATTTAAGTTTGGATTCAGCTAGGAGTATTTCATTGGGTTTCCAGTGGCAGATGGATTACAGCCAGTGTGGGCTGCCTTCACAGAGGTGTTGGAGAAGCAGCTCTCCTTTGTCCAGGCCAGAGTTTTGGAAGACTTGCCATTATAGCAAATCTTGGTTGCAGAGTCCCATCTGCAAATCTATTATGGGTCTGTAGCACACTTGCCAGATAAAATGTCTTTTCCTACCTTTTCACTGTATTTCTTGCTCACTTTCCCACTTTAAAATTTGCTGGTGGGGATTTTTATACACTCCTCTCCAGTATAATTAATATTACTAAACTAGAGCATGGAGGAAAATTGATAACCATTAAAGTGATCTCTTGGCTCTTTTAATTCCTAGGCAACATTAACATGTTTAAATTTAAGATATATCAGGTTGTGGTTCATGAAAGTTTCTGAAATAAGATGTTCTTTTAGGTTAAGATATTAACAAACTTTCTACTTTGGTTACTCCTAACAGAATAAATAATTAAAAATTAAAGCATATATATTTCAGGTTCTGTATTATGCTGTCTCAGGATTTCTAATTCAGAGTATTTCACCCATTTCTTTCTATCTTAATTTTAAATAGTAGACCCAGTGCTACATTTGCTTTAAAATGAGTTTTGAGGGAATTCGCTGGTGGTCCAGTGGTTAGGACTCCGCGCTTCCACTGCAGGGGGCATGGGTTTGATCCCCGGTCGGGAACTAAGATCCCGCAAGCCACGCGATGCAGCCAAAAAAATAAAATGAGTTTAGAAACCTAATGGAATTTCCACAGTGATTATTATTACTGTGGGATGACTAATAGACAATATATGTAATAGTGATTGACTTACCCAAAATTACACCGGTGGACTTGGTTTGATCTCATGGAACCTCTTTGTTTAGGGAATGTATTTAGAATAGTTAAAGCTATTAAAAAATATAAAAACCATTGCATAAAAGGTTGTTACGAAGAGAATATTCTTGTGGTTACAAAATGTCCCTTATACGGTATTTACAAAAATGTACCTTTACAAAGAAGAAAACTAACCACTTTAACAGAGTGACTGAACATGTAGTGGGAGTCAACAATCTCACATTTGTATATTTCTTGATGAGATGCAGTAAGAAATATACATCACCTGTGTATTATTTTTGCCAAAAGTATTTAATACTTTTTATCTGGGAATCCTTTTTTTTATCTGGGAAGTGTGTTACAAATCCATAATAGATTTGAGTCTAATGAGGAAACAGACAAATCCAGAATGTAGGTCACGATATAAGACATCTGCCTAGACTCTTTCAACATCATGAAAAGCAAACAACAACAAATAAGATAGAGTGAATGTTTTAGCATACATTAAAGAGACAAAAAAGGTATAGTAATGAAATTCAGTGCCTGAATCTTGATTGGATCCTGGAGAGAAAAAGAAAACTATGAAAGACACTTTTCAAGCAAATAGGGAAATTAGCAGATGAAGTGTATATTAGGTGATATTTAATTCATGTTAATTTTCTAAGACACAATGATGGTATTATGGTTAAATAGAATTAGGGGGAGTGTCCTTAATCTCAGGCAACGGATACTTAGGTATTTAACGATGAAGTGTTATGGTGTCTGCAATTTATTTTTAAATGATTCAGAAAAAAAAGTGTATGTGTAAATAGAGAAGAAAGCAAATGTGGCAGAATTATAGTAATAGATAAATGTAGGTGAAGGATGGAGATGTTTATTGTTCTATTCTTTCAACTTTTCTGTGGGCTTAAAATTTTTTCAAAATTAAAAGTTAGGGGACAATTAAAAAACAGAAAAGCCTAGTCTCTTGATGACTTTTATTTTTTCACTTTCAGATTTTTATCAATATATATTTTTTTCCTGCAATGAAATATCATGAAAAAAATCACAGACAATTATAAAATGACTTTATATTCACAGTTGCTCTTTTTTTTTCTTCCTTTCTTTTTTTTAACTTTTAATCTCTCTTCAGAATCCATCTACCGCCGAGGTGCACGCCGCTGGAGAAAGCTTTATTGTGCAAATGGCCACACTTTTCAAGCCAAGCGTTTCAACAGGGTAAACCTTAGTCTGCTGAATATTGATAATTTGAGAAATCCGGGTTTTTCCTCTCTACTGTTATTCCTTTCTAAAGGAGTAAGTAGGGTGACCTAAAATTCCCAGTTTGCCTGGGTTAGTACATCTGTTATCTTGAGGTAATTTTTAATAGCATCTCCTTGACTCATAAAAATGTTCCAGCTTGGATGATTAGTTATATGGTTACCCTAGCTGTAAGAAAGTTGGATTTTTTTAAATATAATTCAAGACAGCCAGAAAATAAGCAAGGTTTATTTTGCAAACCATTTACTGTTGTAAATTTTTTTTAGTTTTCCCTGTTTTAGAAAATGATAATTGCAGAAGACATTTATCTAGCTTTCAGTATGTACCAGGCACTTTTCTGAATGCTTGCCATATAGTGACTCATTTAATCCCTGCAACAACCTTGTGAGAGAGGTACTACGTATTTCCATTTTATAGATGAAGAAACTGAGGTGCAGGATGGTTAGATAACTTGCCCAAGATGACACGGCTAGTAAGTGGCAAAGCTAAGGTTGGAGATCAGTCTGTCTCCAGAAGTCCATGTTTTTAACTACTGTTGATAACTTATCCATTTCCATTCTAGAACTCGTGCTGTGTTCTCAATTCATTAATGTAATAGAAGCCACCACCCGAGGTTCCCAAATTCCTGTTCCCAGTAGCACTGATATTTAAAAAGCTTTGAAGTGAGAAGTCACTTTAGGTGTTGCTCTTTAAGAGAGCAGTGATGACCTAAATGGGAAGGAAATCCAAAAAAGAGGGGATATATGTATATGCATAGCTGATTCATTTTGCTGTACAGTAGAAACTAACACAACTTTGTAAAGCAACTATACTCCTTAATAAAAATTAATTTAAAAAAAAGAGAGCAGGGCTTCGGTTTGACCTCTGAACAGACTGATAGGTTTATGTTTGCTTGGGAGTCCTTGCACAGCTTTTTCTGCCATGTGTTTTTCAAGTTTAATTCACTTTTCCTATTGTCGTTACTCTGAACTTAATTAGGTGAAGACTGAAAATTCGTGGACTTAGGAAACAACATGGTTGCAAATTTCAGTCTCTTTAAAACAAGCTCTCCTTTCTGTTTATTTTCCCATGATCATCATAGCTTTGGAAAAGTTATGTATGATGAAGGGAATTGAGTTAGAGAAGAAAGCCACTTACTTTCACTATTTTGTGAGCAAACTGTTGGGAAATGATTATGACCTTTTTTTTGTTAATAAAATACTGTTGAATTACTTTCTCCAGCGTGCTCATTGTGCCATCTGCACTGACCGAATATGGGGGCTTGGACGTCAGGGATATAAGTGCATCAACTGCAAACTCCTGGTTCATAAGAAGTGCCACAAACTTGTAACAATTGAATGTGGGCGGCATTCTTTGCCACCGGTAAGACACTGTTGTCTAATTTTTTTTATAGAGCATTTTTGATAACACTGCTAGAACAGAAGGCTAAAATAGGGGGGTGTTAAGGAATCACACAGCTCAACAGTGTTGTTACAGAATGTGGGTAGGAATACTTTAGGAGTCCAGTTAACATGTGAATTTTGGAATTGTTATTACAAATTTGTTTGTAGGATATGGTTAACTTCTTTGTTTGACCTGCTACAAAATGATTTGGTCTAAATTAGGAAAATGTAAGGAGAACCATTTAAAAGATATTTCTCTCTTCTTTAAGCTAAACTCTTTAGTTTATAGCTTGCATTATTCTAGCATCAGGTGATGAGGTGAGAAGAGATCAGGTGAGAAGAGTCAGAGTCTTCATGTTAGCTATGTAAAGTGTGAGATTACTGGTGAGTTTTTGCATTTAAAATTTTTATTTTTCACTTTCTATTTTAAATATGAAATTAAAACAAGTTCATTATAGAAAAAATAGAGAATAAAAATGAATAAAGAAAAATTAAACAAAAACCCCCATGAAATCTACCATCTAAAGGTAATTGTCATTTAGTGTATATTCTTCCAGAAGTATGCAAATTTATATGCATAAACATTTAAAATTTTTCTATAGAGTATAATGAACTTCCATATACCAGTCATCCAGCTCCAACAGTTACTACCTCACGACCAATCTCGTTTCATCTATACCCACCCATTTAACCTGCCCTCATCCTATATTGTTTTGAAACAAATTCCAGATGTATTTCTGTATGTACCTCTAAAAGATAAGGACTGTTTTTTAAAAGTAGCTAAAAAATAAATTCCTTATATCAAATATCCATCCAGGCAATGTTCAAAATTTCAGTTGTCACATAAATGTTATAATTTTGTTTTCATAATTTTCATTGTGATGAATCAGGATTTAAATGAAGTTCATATTTGCAATTGATTGACCATATTTATAGTTGATTGATATGTCTTAGATATTTTTAAATTTACTGATTCTTCATCTCTCTCTCTTTTTTCCCTTACAATTTAATTATAGAAGAAACTGTGTTGTCATTTAAAGTGATTCAGAATTTTTCTCTTTGCTTCTCCATGGTTATATTTAAAATGTTCCCCTGTCCTCTTTATTTTCTGTATATTATAGTTGAATGTAGAGGTTTGATTAGATTCTGGTTTTTGTTTTTTTGTGGGTTGTTTTGAGACTATTTCATAGAAGGTAGTGTGTTTATCCATCAGAAGGCATACAATGTTTGGTTATGTCTCGTACTTTTACATACTTTTTAACAAAAGTGAGGTCATATTTGTACTATTTTCTAACCCATTTTTCTCACTGAACAATAGATTTTGGTCATCTTTCTATATCTATCTATATCTTCATCATTTTTAGCAAAGTATTTTATGTGTTTATACCATAATTTATTTAATCTGTTCCCCATGATTGAACATTTGAGTTGTTTTCTAAATTTTCCTATGAGGAATATCATAATGAACTTCCTGGTAAATAAATCTTATTATTTCCTTAAGGATTCAGAAGTAGAATTACTGGTTTAAAGGATATGTGTTTTTAAAAAGATCTGGGTTCATCTTTCTAAGTTATCTTTTAGAATGATTATACCATGTTTATTCGTAGTACCTTCTTTGGACATTGTGGAAGTAGGTTATTACTGGTGGCTTGTTGGTAGTAGAATTATTTAGCCAGTTCATGTAAGTTTACAAATGGGTTTATAGTTAGGGAGGTAAAAAGCCAGTTTTAAGGAACAGCAGAAGGCCAAAAATTGTGAACATAATTTATCCAGGTTACTGTTGATATTCTTGAGTATTCTTAGGCAATGGAGTGACTTGTGTGAGTTCCTAAATGTAGACGGAAAGAGGGCAGTGTTAGTGATTCTATTGATATTTTAGGATGGTGCTAAACACATTGAAAAACCCATGAGCTTATTTTTAAGGCAGGCTTAAAAGTATAACTTTATAACTAATGCTGCTTCTCAAGTTTATTCTTTCTTGCTGGTATTCATTAAACCTTGGTCCAAAATTAATGAATAAGTAAGCTTTTGGTTTCAATTAGCATTGTTCCTGAGGCTACTGGCAGTTAGTTTCTTGGAGGTATTTCTTTTCCTTTTTTGGGTCACTGACCCCTTTGAGAATCTTCAGAAAAATGGGAAACCCATAAAATTTTACATATAATTTCAAGAAGTTTATAGACATCTTGAAGTCTGTTTCTGGACATCAGCTAAGTAACTCTATACTAAGACTTAAAGTGCCAAAGAGTTAAAGTGAGTGTGTGGAGCTCAAAGGAAGAATAGGTGGTATAGAGGAGAAATAAATCAGAGTATATAGGAGTTTAATTTGATTTCTAATTGATAGTCTGAAATTAGTTTTGTGTTTTTTCTGTGATCTGTAAAATGTGATAACATTACGTCATTCATAGGAATGTTGTATGGTTTCACATATAAAATTTAAAATAAATTATGTATAGTAATGTAATTCTCACTTATTAAGTTAAGTTTCAAATTTAAATTTTAATATGCTGTGTCTCATCGAAATGATGTTGTTTCTGGATTTATAGAGGTATTGGGGTTTCAAAAGAATTCACTAAGTTACTGTATCTTTGGAAATGATTTGTAGGAACCAATGATGCCCATGGACCAGTCATCCATGCACTCAGACCATGCACAGACAGGTAAGAATGACACTGGCACTAACCATTGCTCATTAACAAAGTGTCATTTAAAGACTTCTTTGTGTGAATCTTATACCTAAATTTAAAGACATTTATATTCTTCCCAAATAAAAGCTAGGTAACCATATTTTGTGGTGTTAACATCAGTCGCAGTAGTTAACATATGTTTGGCATTTTAAAAAGACAACTATGTAAACTACAACAAATGGTTATTTTCTTTAATTCAGATAAATTTCTTTTGAGACCCCTTTATATTCAGCAAACCTACCTTTTTTCAATAATGAAAACATACTGATTTTGTAGACCGTATTGACTATATTCAAGTGACCTGTTTTTATTAAAAACTCTATTATGAGATGAAGAAATGACGTTAAAAGATACAGAGATGCTGTATAGACAATTCAAAAAAGATCGTGTGAGTTCAAATGTCTAAAAAAAAACCAAATGTCTAGTAGATACAAAACCTTAAATATGTCTCTGGGAAATTTGGAGAGCAATTAAATGGGACAGAGCAGCCTGATCTGGGATGAATCAAGAAAAAGAAAACAAGGGAGTTTTTCTGGAAGGACAGAATTTAGTATCTTCTTCATGGAAGAAGCTGGTTGTATGAAATGTAGGCCTTTTTTTTTTTTTTTTTTTTCTTTTTCTTTTTGACCCAAGTAGCTTTAAGGAATAGAAGCCTGGAGTCCAGTTGAGTCCAAACTAGAGACCCTCTATCACTATGCCTCAGTCATACTAATATAATTAAGTAGGGTTTATAGAGTCACCCTTTTGGAAGGAATTGATTAATTTGTAAAGAAGAGAAATTTTTTTTAAACAGCAAAAGTATTTGTTAAAATCAGTACTTGGCTATTGATTGGTTCCTCCTCTCTTTACCCTCATTAAAGATTAGAATTTAACTGGTATTTATGTATAATTTGTTATTAGTAGGACAGATACTCAATTTTAAATGATGAACACTTATTCAGAAATAAAAACTAAGAAAAATCAAATCGAGAAAATTTTAAGTGTAACTCAGTTAATGTATACTATGTTTTTCTCTTTTGTTTTTAATGTTTGGGATTTTTTTTTAGTAATTCCATATAATCCTTCAAGTCATGAGAGTTTGGACCAAGTTGGTGAAGAAAAGGAGGTAAGATAATTAATTAGTCTTATGGTACATTATGTCATCAGCTTTTTAATGTGACAGTTTAAAAATATGGCAAATTGACTTGCTTAAAGTTTAGATCATAATTTTGTAGGGATGATTTTTAGTGATTCTAGGGTTTTATTCTGAGTTAATTCAATAATTAAATTGCTAAAATAATTTAAATTAAGGAATAATCTGGTGGGATAACTTATATTCATTTAAGATAGCATAATCTAAAAATTATAATGTATTTAAGAATGGCATTTAGAATACTTGGTAGTATTGTTTAAAATATAGATTCTTCCATTTTATGGGCAAATTGTTTATTTAAAATATAAATCATTAAGCATCTTAACTGCCCATCTTTTTTCTGACTATTAAACATTTTATCAGCTTTTAAAACAGTTTAATTAAAATGATAACCAATTTCTTGAAAAAAGCTTATAGTAAAAAAGATTTATCGTGCCTCACACCTTCCACTTCCACTTTGACTTCTGAGAGGCAACCCCTTTTAGGCATTTCTAGTTGTGTCCACAATGTTTATACCTCTCTTTTTCAATTTTTCAGCTTTATATATTTCTAACCATGAAAGGTTTAAACTAGTACAATACCCCGCCCCCCGGCTCCCCCCCGCTTTTCTCTTCTCTTTCCAATGTTTGATAGGTGTATCATGTTTTACTCTGGGTAACCTTTTTATTACAGAAAATTTCAAACATCAATAAAAGTAAATAATACTATTCCAAGCTCCTGTGTCCATTACCCAGTTAAAACAATTGTCCGTACATGTTTTGTCTACCAGCTTGCCTCACTCCTGTACTGTTTTGAAGCACATCTGTTGGTTACCTATTTAATCTATCTCAGTTTATTATTCCATCAATTTAGTCAATACCTTGACTCTCCTTTAGCCATCCTTTCTCTTTCTTCCAGCTTTCCTCTTTTAGCTACATATTTACTTTTATGCTGCCAAGGTTATTAACCTTCATAATCTGTCCTGCAAGTGTAACCACATCTTTCATATTTTGTTCATTGGTTGACAATGAGTCATCCAAAGGAGGAAATTCTTAATAATAAGGAACAAATTCTCTGTTCTTCTGGCACCATGAGTTGGTAAAGTTTCCTTTTGTTTGATCCTTGATGTTATTTTATAGCTTTTTGTTCTTTTTGGAATTTCTCATTGCCTTAAATATTATTTATTGGTTTGGTTGTTTACCAAAGACTCATTTGGTTTTATTTTCAAGACTTTTAATACATTTAAAAATAGAAGAATAATATAGAGCAAAGTGCACAAATCATGGGTATATACCTGGGTCAATTTTCACAGAGTGGACACTACATAATGACCACACAGATGAATAAATAGGACCTACTACACATCCCAGGGGCCCATCTTGTGCCTTCCCCATTCCCTCCTCTGACATTCCCTCCTCCCTTCAAGTAACCACAGTCTTAACACCACAGATTAGTTCTGCTCTTTTCCCCAAGCTTTTTATAAATGGAGTCACACAGTATGTTTTGTTTCTGGCTTCTTTTGTTCAATATTGTGTTTGTGAGGTTCAGCCATGTTTTATATAGCAGTATATCATTTATTTTCACTGTTGTTTCAATTTATCTATTCTGTTGACTTCCCCCCACTGGACTGGGATTATTATGATATGCTGCTATGAACATTCTTGTAAATGTAGTTTGGTGCACATATTTAAGCATTTCTGTTAGGTACATAACTAGGAGTGGAATTCCTGAGTCTTGTGTACATTAGTAAATAATGCCAAGCAGTTTCCCAAAGTACTTGTATCAATTTATACTTTCACCAACAATGTGTGAGGGTTTGATTTGCTCCACATCCTCATCAACACGTTGTGTAGTATGTCTTTTAAATTTTAGCCAACCTGTTGAATGTTGTAGTTTTTATGTGCATTTCCCTGCTGCGTACCTTTTCATATATTTAATGACCATTTGGATATAATCTTTAGTTAAGTGTCTGTTTATATCTCTTTAAAAAAAGTGAGTGGTCTGCCCTTGTTGTAACGATTTGTGGGAGTTTTTGGTATATTCTCAGCATTAAGCTTTTATCAGTTATATATTGCAAATAGATTCTGCCACTCAATAGCTTGTATTTTCACTGTGTTAATGGTATCATTGATGAACAGATGTTCTTGATTTTTTTCTTTTTAACATCTGCATTGGAGTATAATTGCTTTACAATGTTGTGTTAGTTTCTGCTGTGTAACAAAATGATTCAGCTATATGTATACATATATCCCCATATCCCCTCCCTCTTGCGACTCCCTCCCACCCTCCCTATCTCACCCCTCTAGGTGGTCACAAAGCACCGAGCTGATCTCCCTGTGCTATGCAGCTGCTTCCCACTAGCTATCTATTTTACGTTTGATAGTGTATATATGTCCATGCCACTCTCTCACTTCGTCCCAGCTTACCCTTCCTCCTCCCCGTGTCCTCAAGTCCATTGTCTACGTCTGTGTCTTTATTCCTGTCCTGCCCCTAGGTTCATCAGAACCACTTTTTTTTTTAGATTCCATATATATGTGTTAGCATATGGTATTTGTTTTTCTCTTTCTGACTTACTTTACTCTGTATGACAGACTCTAGGTCCATCCACCTCACTACAAATAACTCAATTTCATTTCTTTTTATGGCTGAATAATATTCCATTGTATATATGTGCCACATCTTCTTTATCCATTCATCTGTTGATGGACGCTTAGGTTGCTTCCATGTCCTGGCTATTGTAAAGAGTGCTGCAGTGAACATTGTGGAGCATGACTCTTTTTGAATTATGGTTTTCTCAGGGTATATGCCCAGTAGTGGGATTGCTGGGTCATATGGTAGTTCTATTTTTAGTTTTTTAAGGAACCTCCATACGGTTCTCCATAGTGGCTGTATCAGTTTACATTCCCACCAGCAGTGCAAGAGGGTTCCCTTTTCTCCACACCCTCTCCAACATTTATTGTTTGCAGATTTTTTGATGATGGCCATTCTGACCGGTGTGAGGTGATACCTCATTGTAGTTTTGATTTGCATTTCTCTAATTATTAGTGATGTTGAGCATCCTTTCATGTGTTTGTTGGCAATCTGTATATCTTCTTTGGAGAAATGTCTGTTTAGGTCTTCTGCCCATTTTTGGATTGGGTTGTTTGTTTATTTGATATTGAGCTGCATGAACTGCTTGTATATTTTGGAGATTAATCCTTTGTCAGTTGCTTCATTTGAAAATATTTTCTCCCATTCTGAGGGCTGTGTACATCTGTCTGTTCTTTTTTGGGTAGAGATTTTGGGGCCTGTTTAAGAAATCTTTGTCTTTTCGAAGATTATTGAAGACATTGAAAAGACTATACTTTCCTCCATTATTCTGCAGAGGTATCTTTTCATCAATTATATGCCCATTACATGGTCTATTTCTGGATTCTTTTTTATTTTCCATCATTTATTTATTCTTATGCTGATATCATGCTGTCATTATTATTATTTTTTTTTTTTTGCCGTTCACGGGCCTCTCAGTGTTGTGGCCTCTCCCGTTGCGGAGCAAAGGCTCCGGACGCGCAGGCTCAGCGGCCATGGCTCACGGGCCTAGCCGCTCCGCGGCATGTGGGATCTTCCCGGACCGGGGCACGAACCCGTATCCCCTGCATCGGCAGGCGGACTCTCAACCACTGCGCCACCAGGGAAGCCCTGTCATTATTATTATAGGTTTATAATAAGTCTTTTATATCTAGTAAAGTTCTACTTTGTTCTGGGAATTATCTTGGCTACTCATACTAGCTTTTTGAGTTTCCATGTAAATTTTAGAATTAGCTCACTAGTTTCCATAGAATCAAGGAAATAAACCAAACCTGTTGATCAATTTCAGGAAAAGTGATATCTACAATATTAAGTCCTCATCCATGAACATGACATGTTCTTCCATTGACTTAGGTCTTCTTTCATTTCTCTCAGTGTTTTATAGTTTTCAAAGTTCTTCCACTAGAGGTATTGGAGGTAAATGGTATTCTTTTAAAATTTAATTGTCTATTTAATATTGTTATATGGAAATAAGGTTTTTTTCCTAAATTGCCTTGTATCCTGAGACCTTGCTAAATTCACTTATTAATTCTAATAGCTATCTAAAGATACTCTTAGATTTTCTAAATATATGATCATCTTATCATGAATAATAGTTTCATTTCTTCCTTTTCCAATCTTATAGATTTTTTTCAGTTTTCTTACCTTATTGAGTTAGCAAGGACCTCTATAAATGGCCAAAATAATGTTGAAAAGAAGTGACAATCAGATATTATTGTCTTGTTCCGCATCTCAGAGGGAAATCTTCCAATATCTTATCATTAAGTTTGATGTTTGCTATAGGTTTTTATTCTGTAAATACCCTTATCAGAATGAGGGACTTTGTCTCTATTCCTAGTTTGCTAAGATTTTTGTTTTCATCTTGAAAAGATGTTGAATTTTTTTTTTTTTTTTTTGCGGTACGCGGGCCTCTCACTCTTGTGGCCTCTCCCATTGCGGAGCACAGGCTCCGGACATGCAGGCTCAGCAGCCATGGCTCACGGGCCCAGCCGGTCCACGGCATGTGGTATCTTCCCGGACCGGGGCATGAACCCGTGTCCCCTGCATCGGCAGGCAGACTCTCAACCACTGCGCCACCAGAGAAGCCCAAGATGTTGAACTTCATCAACAACATATTATGGCATTTGTGGAGTTGATCATGTGTAAATTTCTTTCTTTTTTTTTTTAAATTAAATTTATTTATTTATTTATTTTGGCTGTGTTGGGTCTTCGTTGCTGCGTGTGGGCTTTCTCTGGTTGCGGCAGGCAGGGGCTACTCTTCATTGCTGTGCACAGGCTTCTCATTGCAGTGGCTTCTCTTATTGCAGAGCATGGACTCTAGGTGCGTGGGCTTCAGTAGTTGTGGTACACGGGCTTAGTTGCTCCGCGGCATGTGGGTTCTTCCCCGACCAGGGCTCGAGCCCATATCTCCTGCGTTGGCAGGTGGATTCTTAACCACTGCGCCACCAGGGAAGCCCAATTTCAGTAAATTTCAAATGTTAAGCCTGTTTTTCGTTTCTGGAATAAACTCCCTGTGTCATGATGTATAATTCTCTTTGTATATTGGTAGATCTGATTTGCCAATATTTAATTTAGGTTTTTGAAAAAATTAACAAGAATCATTGACCTGTAATTTTCCCTTTTTGTATTGGATTGTGAAGTTTTGGTATCAAAATAATACTGGGCTCATAAAATGATTTTGGAATTTTTCCTATTCCCAAGGAGAATTCTTATAAGATTGACGTTATTTCTTTCTTACATTTTTGGAAGAATTCACCAGAAAAGCACTCTGGGCCTGGAGGGTTTGTTTGTTTTGTTTTGTTTGTTTGTTTGTTTCGTGGGAAGGATTTCATTCTTCGTTCTATTTCTGAATAGATCTAGGGCAATTTAGCTTCTCTGTTTCCTCTTGTGTTATTCCTTGGAATTTGTCTAACCTAAATTTTCAAATTTATTGACACAAAGTTGTTAATTGCTGAGAATATGAAATGATATCCTTTTTTACTCCTGATAAAAAGTTACTGTGCGTTCCCTTTTTCTTCAGCAGTTTTGCCAAGGGGATGTCAATTTATTAGTCTTTTCAAAAAACTAACTTTTGGCTCTTTGTTGAATTCTTATATCCTATTCTATTGCATTGATTTCTCTTCTCATTATTTCCTTATGCTTTTTTGTCATTCACTTTTTTTTAATACATTCTTGTTTTAATATTCTTTTCCATTATGGTTTATCACAGGATATTGAATATAGTTCCCTGTGCTATACATTAGGACCTTGTTGTTTATCCATTCTAAATGTAATAGTTTGCATCTGCTAATCCCAAATTCCCAGTTCATCCCTCCCCCACCCCCACTCCTGCCCCCAGCAACCACAAATCTGTTCTCTATGTCTATGAGTCTGTTTCTGTTTTGTAGATAGGTTCATTTATGCCATATTTTAGATTCCACATACAAGTGATATCATATGGAATTTGTCTTTCTCTTTCTGACTTACTTAGTATGATAATCTCTAGTTGCATCCATGTTGCTGCAAATGGCATTATTTCATTCTCTTTTTTTTATGGCTGGGTAGTATTCCATGGTATATATGTACCACATCTTCTTTATTCATTCACCTGTTGATGGACATTTAGGTTGTTTCCATGTTTTGGCTATTGTGAACAGTGCTGCTATGAACATAGTGATGCATGTATCTTTTTGAATTATAGTTTTGTCCAGTTTTGTCTTTTTGAATTATAGTTTTGGTATATTCCTAGGAGTGGGATTGCTAGATTATATGGTAATTCTATTTTTAGTTTTCTGAGGAACTTCCATATAGTTTTCTTAGTGGCTGTACCAACTTACATTCCCACCAACAGTGTAGGATGGTTCCCTTTTCTCCACACCCTCTCCAGCATTTGTTATTTGTAGACTTTTTTTTTTTTTTTTTTTTTTTTGCGGTATGCGGGCCTGTCACTGTTGTGGCCTCTCCTGTTGCAGAGCACAGGCTCCGGACGCGCAGGCTCAGTGGCCATGGCTCACGGGCCCAGCCGCTCCGCGGCATGTGGGATCTTCCCGGACCGGGGCATGAACCCGTGTCCCCTGCATCGGCAGGCGGACTCTCAACCACTGCGCCACCAGGGAAGCCCTATTTGTAGACTTTTTAATGATGGCCATTCTGACTGGTGTGAGGTGGTATTTCATTGTGGTTTTGATTTGCATCTCTCTAATAATTAGTGATGTTGAGCATCTTTTCATTTGCCTACTGGCCATCTGTGTCATTCACTTTTAAATATATCTTAATCTGTATTATGATTTCTTCTTTGATCCATGTATTATTTAAAAGTATTGTTATACTAATTAATTTTCAAATACGTGGGAATTTTTTTTATTATTGTATTGAATAGCTTAATTCTGCTGCAGGTCAGAGAATGTATTCTATTCTCTGTGATTTCAGTCTTTTGAACTTTTTTGAAACTTGCTTGAAGACCAAGCACACAGGCATTGGTGAATGTTCCATATGTATTTTTGGATATAATATATTCTGTAGTTGTTGGGTGCAGTATTCTATACAGATCAATTAAGTCAAGAGTAGTAACAGTGTTATTCAGTCTTCTGTTACCTCACTGACTGCATGTTCTTTCTCTACAAACAGGTTTCATTTAGAATTTACCTGTCCCTTTTCGTTTTGTTAGTTTTTGCTTTACATATTTTGAGGCTATGTTATTGAGTACATGTAGATTTAGAATCATAATATCTTACATTGGATTAATGCTTTTTCATAAAGAAATACCCCTCTCTATTTGTAGTAATGCTTCCTTGCCTGAAGTCCTTATGTTCAGTAATTGCTGTGTAACAAATTACCTTAAAATATAGTGGCTTAAAACGACAAAATTTATTATGTCATAATTTCTGTGGGTCAGGAATCCAGGTTCTTGTCTCAGAGTCCCTTAGAGGCTGCAGTCAGTGTACTGGCAAAGACTGCTGTCGTCTCAAGGCTCAACTGAGGAAGAAGCTGCTTCCATACTTACTCACCTCCTTGTTGGCAGGATTCAGTTCCTTGCCATGTGGCCTCTCCATAGGGCAGCTCACAGCAAGGTAGTTTGCTTCATCAGAGCAAGCAAGCAATAAGATCCAGAGATTGAATGCCAGCAAAGCAGACCTCACAGTCTTTTGTACCCTAGTCTCCGAAGTGCCATCCCTTCATTTTTGCCATATTTTTTTTCATCAGAAGCAAGTCATTAGGTCCAGCCTATACTCGAGGGGATTACACAAGGGCATGAATACTAGGAGGTGGGGATCACTGGGGTCCTCATAGAAGTCAGCCTACCACAGTTGGCTACAGCTACTTTGTCTCATGTTACTTTAGCTACAGCTCTTTTTTGGTTAGTGATTACGTGGTATATAGTTTCTTACCCTTTTACTTTGAACCTTTCTGTACACATATATATCTTATTAACATGATAGAATTGGACTTCCCCCTCTGGTTTGATAGTCCTTAGCTGTAGTAGTTAGTGTGTTTTAATATTTATGTATTGTTACATTTAATATAAGTATATTTAAACTAACAACTTATTTGTATTTAAATCTACCAGTTTACTATGTTTTCTGTATCATCTATTTATGTTACTTTTCTAGCCTTCTTTTGGGTTAATTTTTTTTTTCTCACCTCTTTTAGCTTGTTTCACATTCTTTTGCTTTTTTATTACTGGTTGTTCTACAGATTGCATCTTATACCCTTAACTTATTTAAATTTAATTCAAATTATTAATAATACTTTTTACCATTTTCCAGGATATGCAAGGACCTTAGAACACTTTAAATTCACTCATGCTCCCTTCCTGTCTTTACTGCTATTTTTGTCATATTTTAAAATTCTGTATGTTTGTGTTAGTGTTTTTAAACAGTCAATCCTTATTTAGGTTTATCCACATTTTATTCTTTTTGTTCTGCTTTTGTTCCTGTGTGTCTGCCTTCCATATGAGATCATCTTTCTTCTTCTTGAAGAACTCAATATTTCCTTGAGTGAGAACCAACTAGTGACGGATTTCCTTAGTTTTTGTTTGTCTGAAAATGTATTTATTTCATTTTCATTTTGAAGGCTATTTTTACCCGCTGTAGGATTGTAGATAAGCAAGGGGGAGAGGGGGGTAAGCCATTTAAAAGGTGACATTCCACTGTTTTCTGGCTTCTGTCATTTCATTCAGCCTTATTATTGTTTATGTGAAGGAACTGTGCTTTCATTCCATTTGATTCTCTTTTATAGCTTCCAGTTAACCATATTTAAAGTCTATACATTGCTTTATCTTTTTACCATTTTCTGCTTTCTTAATGTGCCCTAATCTGGTTTCTTTCTCTCCTTTTTATTTATTCTTGTTATCAAGTCAGATTATTATTTCTAAATTTTCTTTTGGATAATCATCCTCCTTCAATTTTCATAATACTTTTTTTTTTCCTGTTTTGTGCTTACTAGCTTATCTTTCTGAAAATTTGCTCCTTGCTTCGCTGATACTCTTCACTTCAGAAAATTCATACTTAATTCTCATGGGTATATCTGTTGGTTGTATGCTGGGAATTTTGCAGGCATCTAATAAAAGATTATCTTTAGTCTTCTTTATAAATTTCCAGAAGCCTAGGTTTCCACTTGTGAATGAATTACAGGGCTGACTTTGTCATTCCACAGGAGTCTTGGTATTGTGTAGAAAAGAATGTTTTACATTAGCTGAACTGCCTCATGCTTGTTTTCTGCCTGTAGCTTAACTCAGATTTCATACATTAAGCTTCTGGCAGACTCTTTCATCTTGATGTCCCATTGTAACTTCTAACTTCAGTATGAAAAACTGAGCTCATTATCTCATCAACTCTGTCAATCTTACCGTGTGCTCACACTTTATTTTTCTATCAGTGCCACCTCCAGTCTCCCAGTCACCAAAGTTAGTGTCATTTTTTTATTCATGTGTCTCCACTGCCTCCATACCCAAAAGTTATCAGATTTAAGACATCCTTCAATGTTTCTCAGATTTCAACTCCTTCTCCTTTCCTAACACCACCCCTCTGACCTCAACTCATGAATTCATCCTACCTCTTGAGTAGTTAGATTATATCATTTAGAATGATATAAGAAACTAATTAAGAACTTAAATTAGAAAATATTTTAAAATCTTATAGGTATAACTAGGTGTTAGAAGTATATTGTGTTATGCAAAATACTTCAGGTATAACTGTTTGCTATAAATGTTCTCAACAGGCAATGAACACCAGGGAAAGTGGCAAAGCTTCATCCAGTTTAGGTCTTCAGGATTTTGATTTGCTCCGTGTAATAGGAAGAGGAAGTTATGCCAAAGTACTATTGGTGCGATTAAAAAAAACAGATCGTATTTATGCAATGAAAGTTGTGAAAAAAGAGCTTGTCAATGATGATGAGGTAAGCACAATGATGTTTTATTACCTCTAAACTGTTAAGTTGGCTTAAGTGTACTATTTCAGAAAAAAACTGCCATGAACCAGCCGGAGAAAGAGGATTTCACCGCCCAGGGTCAGAAGGGAAGGGGTAAGGAACTGAAGTAGCACCAACGAATGGGGTCAGAAGGACCAAGACAACTGATGGTTGCAAGGCAAATTTTATTGCGCTACAGTTGCAGATTATATAGACTAGAAAAAGGAAGGTTGCCAGATGGTGGTTTACATTATCTACAGACTGTCTCGGCTCAAGTTTAATTTCCCTGGGAGAAAACCCATAAACCCAGAATCATCAAAACTAACCTGCATGTGCAGGGGAGAGACAGCTTTGCTTGTCTCATTTTACATTCTTTCTGATCTCTGGGCCCTGGTGATTTATCTCCCATGGAATGGAACAAGGAGGAGAACAAGTAGGCACAGTCCCTTCGAGCAGTGGTGGCATGTCTGGCATGTCCGCAGCCTGCTCTCAAGGCTGACTGTTTCCCACAAAAAACCTCAATGTTTATGCCTTATTATTTCAGCCTACTTTTCTAAATACATGCTTCAAACAGATTATTTAAGGTATATTTAAAGTTACCTGATGGGGACTTCCCTGGTGGCGCAGTGGTTAAGAATTCGCCTGCAGTGCAGGGGACATGGGTTCGATCCCTGGTCTGAGAAGATCCCATATCCTGTGGAGCAACTAAGCCCATGCACCACAACTACTGAGCCTGCACTCTAGAGCCTGCGAGCCACAACTATGTACAGATGTAACAGTTGTAAATAACCTCAAGAGCATAGATAACAGTTACATGTAATAAAATAATTAGTTTTGAGTATCACATTTATTTTCTTTTTGTTTGTTTGTTTTTGTTTTTGCGGTACGCGGGCCTCTCACTGTTGTGGCATCTCCCGTTGCGGAGCACAGGCTCCGGACGCGCAGGCTCAGCGGCCATGGCTCACGGGCCCAGCCGCTCCGTGGCATGTGTGATCCTCCCAGAGCGGGGCATGAACCCACATCCCCTGCAACGGCAGGCAGACTCTCGACCACTGCGCCACCAGGGAAGCCCCACATTTATTTTCAATATAACTAATTGTAAGTTTGTAGAAGTTAAGGTTAATAATGGTTGTTTCAGAGAGGAAAACATAGGGAGAACACTCTTTGACATAAATCACAGCAAGATCTTTTTTGACACATCTCCTAGAGTAATGGAAATAAAAACAAAAATAAACAAATGGAACCTAATGAAACTTAAAAGCTTTTGCACAGCAAAGGAAACTATAAACAAGATGAAAAGACAACCCTCAGAATGGGAGAAAATATTTGCAAATGAATCAATGGACAACGGATTAATCTCCAAAATACATATACAGCTCATGCAGCTCAATATTAAAAAAACAAGCAACTCAATCCAAAAATGGGCAGAAGACCTAAATAGACATTTCTCCAAAGAAGACATACAGATGGCCAAGAGGCACATGAAAACCTGTTCACCATCACTAATTATTAGAGAAATGCAAATCAAAACTACAATAAAGTATCACCTCACACCAGTTAGACTGGGCATCATCAGAAAATCTACAAACAACAAATGCTGGAGAGGATGTGAAGAAAAGGGAGTCCTCTTGCATTGTTGGTGGGAATGTAAATTGATATAGCCACTATGGAGAACAGTATGGAGATTCCTTAAAAAACTAAAAATAGAACTACCATATGACCCAGCAATCCCACTACTGGGCATGTACCCAGAGAAAACCATAACTCAAAAAGACACATGCACCCCAATGTTCATTGCAGCACTATTCACAATAGTCAAGACATGGAAACAACCTAAATGTCCATCAACAGATGAATGGATAAAGAAGATGTGGTACATATATACAATGGACTATTACTGAGCCACAGCTACTGAGCCCATGCGCCACAACTCCTGAAGCCTGCATGCCTAGAGCCCGTGCTCTGCAACAAGAGAAGCCACAACAATGAGAAGCCCGTGCACCACAACAAAGAGTAGCCCCTGCTCACCACAACTCGAGAAAGGCTGCGTGCAGCAACGAAGACCCAACATAGCCAGATAAATAAATAAATAAAGTTATCTGATGATTATTAGATTTTTTAAAAATAAAAATCAAACCAGGGGCTTCCCTGGTGGCGCAGTGGTTGAGAGTCCGCCTGCCGATGCAGGGGACACGGGTTCGTGCCCCGGTCTGGGAAGATCCCACATGCCGCGGAGCGGTTGGGCCCGTGAGCCATGACCGTTGAGCCTGCGCATCCGGAGCCTGTGCTCCGCAACGGGAGAGGCCACAACAGTGAGAGGCCCACGTACAGCAAAAAAAAAAAAAAAAAAAAAAAAAAAAAATCAAACCATATTATTATCAAGGGCAAGTACTTGAGCTTTGTAAAATTTTCTAGACTGTTGCATAATATCAGAAGATTTACTGGTAGTATTTTCTCTTTGTATATAAATTACTATTTCATGATTATCAATGCTTTTGATATTTAGCCTAGTTAATAATTGCATTTATGGTAATAGAATTACTAGAACAAACTTATCATAGTTTTGATGATATCATTTCAGTTTGACATAGATTTCTTTTGTATTTTAAAATAGGATATTGACTGGGTACAGACAGAGAAGCATGTTTTTGAGCAGGCATCTAATCACCCTTTTCTTGTTGGGCTGCATTCTTGCTTCCAGACAGAAAGCAGGTAAGATAGAAAGATAATGGAATGATACCTGGGTTTTACACATTTTGGTATATTACACAATAAGAACCCTTTCTGCAGTAATTCCTAAAGTGGAAGTCACATGGAGACAGACACAACAGTATTATGCTTGTAATTTCCTGCTACTTATACTCCAACCAGTGATATCAATTTGACATTGAATCAGCATTAGGAAATTACCTGCTTTGGGCAAAAAAAAAAAGAATAGCCAGGGCTTCCCTGGTGATGCAGTGGTTGAGAGTCTGCCTGCCGATGCATGGGACACGGGTTCGTGCCCCGGTCCGGGAAGATCCCACATGCCGCGGAGCAGCTGGGCCCGTGAGCCATGGCCGCTGAGCCTGTGCGTCCGGAGCCTGTGCTCCGCAACGGGAGAGGCCACAACGGTGAGAGGCCTGCGTACCACAAAAAAAAAAAAAAAAAAAAAAAGCCAGGTCATAATTATGGCAGTTGAAATCCAACCTTTTAAATATCACCAAGATTCTAGTTTTAGAACTTAAATGTTCCTAGAGTTTAATTAGGGGGATAGATTCTAACTTCTTTTGCCTTAAGTGACGGTTGAAAATGACTTACACATTGCACATTCTAAAATTGGGGTGGGAGTGAGAGCTCTGGATTGCAAATGATACTATTGGCTGGGCCACAAAGTTCATTCAGGTTTTTCGTTACGATCTTATGGAAAAACCCAAATGAACTTTTTGGCTAACCCAATACTTTAGAACAGAAGTAGCAGGTTACAAATTATCTTTCTGATTTACTTTCTTGTATCTTCTGTGATTAAACAGCTTTCTACTCCAGTCACCCTTTGTTTCCACCAAATTCCTGTAATTTTTGTTAAGGGTGAATCATGTAGAATGCTCTCTATGCTGTGACTGGTCTCTATAGTTTTAAAATGCAAAGTTACACCACCTTATTTTGGATCTTGGTTTCATGTGTTCTCTCCTGTTTTTTAGATTGTTCTTTGTCATAGAGTATGTTAATGGAGGAGATCTAATGTTTCATATGCAGCGACAAAGAAAACTTCCTGAAGAACATGCCAGGTAAGTTTTTTGTTTATTGTTTGCTTGTGTTGAAGTTTGGTGGGAGGAGCTGTGGGACTTTTTATATGCCAGTGGTTGAAAACAGTAGATAAATCATTTATTTTGATACGAGCTAATTCTTTATAAGTCATGTAAAGACTGAGCTAAAAGTTAAATTATATTATAATGTGATATATATTACATATATAATATAATTATAAGCAATTGAGAAGTACAAACAATGTTAAAACAGAAACCTTTAGTCTATGAAACTCAATTATTTTCAAATATTTTATCTATTCAGTATCAGCCACTAAGATAATTAATGAATTTATAAACACTTCTTAATCTTATCAAGTTTGCAGTGATCACTGACAGTTTTTCATTAGAGGATTATTATTCATATATACTTGAGAGTAATAAAACAATTCCTCTTAACCTATTAGGTAATCGACTGTTCTTCCATAATTATAATTTCTGAATTGTTCTGCCTTTGGCTTCCCCCACTCTGATCCCATACATGTTGATTAATAAAAGAAAAGAGTATTAAATATCATTTATTTGTTTAGTGCCCTTAATTTGATATTCTTATACAGGATTGTAAGTTGTTGGAGGACTTAGGTGGGGAAGGATCATGGCCTTGGATAAGAAGTTTAATCCATGAGTGCCATGTTTTGTTTTGTTTTTTACTCATAATTAGCAGTAATTCTACCCTTTTGCACTTCACAAGAGTAATGCCAAAATGAGTAGGGTTTAAATACCTTTCTGTAGGCACTTACCACAATTTAAAAATTTGAATCAAATGAATAATTTTTCGTTTTATTTTAGATTTTACTCCGCAGAAATCAGTCTAGCATTAAATTATCTTCATGAACGGGGGATAATTTATAGAGATTTGAAATTGGACAACGTGTTGCTGGACTCTGAAGGACACATTAAACTCACTGACTATGGCATGTGTAAGGTGAGGGGAAATTTCTAGTTGTTCAGAAGATCTCAGCAGCTCAGGAAATTGTTTCAGTCAAATAACTTTGTATTTAATGATGGGGAACTAAGTGCTACTTTGTGCTAGAATTCCAAAAAGTATCCTAAACAAAGACAAATGTACTGATTTCCTAGCCATTTACAAAATTCCATATTTTCTGTGAGTGTTATATGTGCTATTAGAGTCAAGTTCTTTTTATTGTCTGTAATTTTTTGTCTTCAAAGTTGTGACACTATTGAAGAAAATTTGGAGGTAATAACTGTCTACAAACCCACAACTTTAAAACAACTGCTTGCATATCACCTTCCAGTTTTTGCCATTTAATTGTGACTCTTACTGATGCACTCAAGATTTTCTTAGGAAATCTAACATTTTTTATATATTTAAATTTAAATATCTGACAAAATTCAGTAAAGCAAAACAAGAATTTTATTTACTCTCAGGACATGTCCTTTATTTCTTGGTGTTTTATTCTTTTTGTAACAATGTTTCATTTACGGGTCCAATCTTTTTCCAGGAAATGTGTAGGGGGCTACTCTCCTTGTCAAAATAGCTGGGACCGAATTATCTTCAGACAGTGAATTTGGCAACAAGCATGTGAATGTGTTAATTGCCTTTCCCCATTCACCTGAGGGAAGTGCCTCCAGAGCCTGGTTCTTTTTATTCAAAGAAATTTGGGCATCCTGTTTTGCCTGGAAGATATTATTAGAGAAAAATCACTTGATCTTTTTGTTACTCTTAATGAAAAATAATAGTAGTTTGTTATATATTCCCATTCTTTCCAGAGGTCCTCAATCAAGTTAATCACGATCTTTGATAAATCTGAGAGGTTTTATTCAGTAGTTCTTTAAATTGGTTGTCTTGCTTACCTCCTTTTCTGCCTCCTTCTCCAGGAGCTATTTGGTGTTATTAGTAGCAAATGACACCAGGATTGGAACTTGTGTTCAGAGACTTAACCAACAGTACTTTGTCTCTTTTCCAACTAACATATTTACGCCCGATGTTAAACCTTATGGGAAATAAATCCCCTGGAAATTTGAATGTTCTTATCTTATGACTTAACATCAGTATTTAAACTTACCTAATGTCTGACCTTGGGCACATATTGGATAAATTTCTTTTCCTTATAATTATTCTTTGGTAAATCTAAATCATTTAAATTTTTTTTCATAATTTCTCCAGAAATACTTTCTTTAGTTTAATTAATTTAATTTCTTTAGTTTCTCACTAGATACTTTTATATAAAGAATGCAGGGACTTCCCTGGTGGTCCAGCGGTTAAGACTCCACTCTCCCAGTGGAGGGCATCCGGGTTTGATCCCTGGTCAGGGAACTAGATCCCGCATGCCACAACTAAAGATCACGCACTCGGCAATGAAGATCCTGCGTCGCCTAAATAAATAAATATTTTTTTTAAAAAAGGGGGGGATTTCCCTGGCATTCCAGTGGTTAAGACTTCGCTTTCCAATGCAGGGGGTGTAGGTTTGATCCCTGATCGGGGAGCTAAGATCCCACATGCCTTGTGGCCAAAATACCAAAACATAAAACAGAAGCAATATTGTAACAAATTCAATAAAGACTTTAAAAAATGTATTAAAAAAGTTTAAAAAGAATGCAGAGAATAGTGATGACTGGAGGCATATGAAAACTGCAATTAACATCTTCAGAGTTATGTTTGGAATATTTTATGAACATTGATTTTTTTAATTGACTGAAAAACCAGCTATTTTGTGAATTGATGTGCCTTTAACTATTTTTTATCAGCCAGGTGTGTTATAATAATATCTATGTTATGCTGTAAATAATTTAGCTGATGGGCCTATGTTCAGATATCCAGTCAAAAGGTGAATGATTTAGTATAGTTCTTTTACAAGTTAACAGACTGCATCCCTTGCCTCTGAGTCTTACCCTGAAAGTGCATGTCACTCACCATAAGACTGTATGTCGAGCCATTGCCCATTATACAAAACAACTTAAATCACATTCCTATTTCTTGTACAGGCATACCTCGTTTTACTGTGCTTCACAGATAATTGCGTTTTCTACAAGTTGATGTTTTGTGGCAACCCTGTGTTGTCAGATGATGGTTAGCATTTTTAAAAAATATTTATTTATTTATTATTTATTTATTTTTGGCTGCATTGGATCTTAGTTGCAGCACACAGAATCTTTTGCTGCAGCGCGCAGGCTTCTCTCTAGTTGTGGCGCATGGGCTCCAGAGCATGCGGGCTCAGTAGTTGCAGCGTGCAGGCTTAGTTGCCCTGCAGCATGTGGGATCTTAGTTCCCCGACCAGGAATCGAACCCGCATCCCCTGCGTTGGAAGGCAGATTCTTAACTACTGGACCACCAGGGGAAGTCCTTGTTAGCACTTTTTAGCAATAAAGTTTTTTTTTTAACTTTTATTGAAATATAGTTGATTTACAATGTTGTGTTTAAAGTATTTTTTATTTAAGGTATTCACTTTGTTTTTTAGACATAATGCTTTTGCACACTTAATAGATTACAGTGTAGTGTAAACATAATTTTTATATGCACTGGGAAACCAAAAATATTCACGTGACTCAATTTATTGTGATGTCATAAATGGGGGTTTGAAAGCAAACTGCAGTATCTCCATGTATGCCTGTATACAAAAATAACATATATATCCCTGTTAGAGATCTTTAAAAAATCCTTGGAGTCACAACATATATTACTAAGTATTTCTTCTAGATGTTTGTGTTAGTGTTATATATAATAGTGTAAAATTTGAAGACAAATACATACATCACGCCCAGAATATCTCTGTAGGAACACATAAGAACCTCATGACAGTGGTTGTCCCTAGGGAGCTGGAACTGGATGCGTCAGGGACAAGAATGGGAGGAAGGCTTGATTTTTAGTGTATATCTTCCCCCCCAACCTTTTTGTTTGGAATTTTGTGCCATGTAATTTAACAATAGGGAAATGGTTAGATTCTAGGTACATATGTTGAGTTGGATTTGTAGTTATTAATAATAGGAAGTCTGTAATTACGTGGGAAATTACATAGCTATAAAGTAAAAAAAGCAGATGCTTAATTGTATATTTAATATTATTCAGCTTGTATTTAGACTATCTCTTTATTATTTTTAGTTTTAATTGAGGTATGATTGATTTATAGTATTATGTAAGTTTCAGATGTACAACATAGTGATTTACGTTTTTTAAAGATTGTAGTCCATTTATAGTTATTATAAAATTGGACTATATTCCCTGTGCTGTACAATATACCCTTGTAGCTTATTTATTTTATACATAGTAGTTTGTGCCTCAATCTCCTACCTCTATTTTGTGCCTTCCTTCTCCCTCTCCCTCTCCCCACTGGTAGCCACTAGTTTATTCTCTATATCTGTGAGTCTGTTTTTGTTGTTGTTACTATATTCATTTGTTTGTTTTATTTTTTGAATTCCACATATAAGTGATAGCATACAGTATTTGTCTGTCTCTGTCTGACTTATTTCAATAGCATAATAACCCTCCAAGTCTATATATGTTGTTGTTAATGGCAAAATCTCATTCGTTTTTGTGGCTGAGTAGTATTCCAGTAGTATTTTGTCAGTGGTTTCCTTTGCTGTGCAAAAACTTTTAAGTTTAATTAGGTCCCATTTGTTTATTTTGGCTTTTGTTTCCTTTGCCTTAGAAGATAGATCAAAAAATATATATATTGGTACAGTATATGTCAAAGAGTATTCTGCCTATGTTTTCTTTTAGGAGTTTTGTGGTTTCTGGTCTTATATTTAGGTCTTCAATCCATTTTGAGTTTATTTTTGCATATGGTGTGCGAAAATATTCTAATTTCATTCTTTTACATGTGGATGTCCTGTTTTTCCAGCACCACTAATTGAAGAGACTATCTTTTCTCCATTGTATACTTTTGCTTCCTTTGTCATAGACCAATTAATGACAAGTGAATGGGCTTATTTATGGACTCTCTATTTCTGTTCCATTGACCTATGTGTCTGTTTTTTGTGCCAGTACCACACTGTTTTCATTACTGTAGCTTTGTAGTATAGTCTGAAGTCAGAGAGCTTGATTCCTCCAACTCTTTTCTTTCTCAAGATTGTTTTGGCTCTTTCTTATTTGCCTGTGGCCCAAGAATGATCTGAATGATATTAGTCCTTTGAAATATATTGAGGTTTCTTTTATGCCTTAGTATTTGGTCAGTATCCCAAAAGTACTTTAAAAAGGGTATGTAATCTATTTTGCATTCAAAGAGTCTCTCCCTCCTTTTCCGTTTCTCCACACATACACATAGATATATATGTATTCTATATGTATGTAAACTATACATATTTTTAACTCTAGCTTTTGTCCAAATCTTTCTCTGCTTACTAATTTTTTTGTTGGTATGACCTTCCATTTTTTTATATAGATGTGTTAAAATTACCTGTCATGATTGGGGATTGTACTATCAGTCCAGGCTGCTATAACAAGGTACTACAGATTAGGTGGCTTAAGCAACAAACACTTATTTCTCATGGTTCTGGAGTCTGGGAAGTCCAAGATGAAGGTGCTGGCAGATTTGGTGTCTGAAGGCACCCCTCCTGGTTTGCAGAAGAGTAAAGGCATTCTTCGTGGTTTGCAGATGGCTGTCTTCCCATTGTATCCTCAAATAGTGGGGAGAGAGAAAGAGGCTAGCTCTCTTTCTCTTCTTATAAGAACATGAATCCCATCATGGGGCTCAAACCTCATGATCTAATTACCTCCCCAAAGGCCCCCCCTCCCAATGCTATCACATTAGGGCTTCAGCATAAGAATATTAGGGGCACGTAAACATTCAGACAATAGCAGGGATTGTGAAATACTCTTAATAATTTTGTCCATTTTTACTAGTTGTATTTTGAGGCTGTGTTTTTAGCTACATACAAGTTTGTTTTAACTTCTTGGTGATTTTTCCATTTGTTATTTTGTAGTTTCTCTATTTATACATATTAGTGTGTTTTACCTTAATTTCCTCCATCCTGTAGCTATTAAAATACAAAACCAAAAAACGTGTGCCTTAGGAGAAATGACCAGAAGGGAAACATCATAATGCCAGCAGTGGTTGTGTTAGGAGGTGGGATTTAAAGAGCTTCTTTTCTTCATACAATATGATTCCTTTTACTCATGTAATTTAAGTTTTTCTATTACAATTTTACTTGAGTATAAATTATTTTAAGTGCAATTTTTATCTTAATTGAACTGACTCTTTACCTACCTCTAGTGAGGACAGGTTTTTTTTAAGGTATTTAGTAAAAACCCATGATTTTAATAATAAAGGCAACTGTGCTAGTGATATTTTATTTAAGCTCAATATATTATTACCTATAGATGCTGACCTTATGTGATAGATGAAATAAAAGAGGTGAATTTAAAACAGATTTTGCATCTTATTATTTTTTTTCTTTTTTTTTTTTAATAAAAGGAAGGATTACGGCCAGGAGATACAACCAGCACTTTCTGTGGTACTCCTAATTACATTGCTCCTGAAATTTTAAGAGGAGAAGATTATGGTAATAAATTGGTGGTATTTTGGCTATGTGCTAGAAGGGTGGTTAAATGTGGTACCAATTGCATTATAGTACACTATAGTATTTCAATACTGAGCTTATTAACATAAACTTTCTTGATCTTCTTAAAACCTACATAAAACCCCCAAATTCTGAAATCAGAGACGGTGGGACCTTGGCAGTATTTGGGGGTGCAAATTTAAATAATATTTTATTAGTAGCAAGCACTTAAGAGTACTAGGCACTATTCTAAGCAGTTTGCATATGTTAACTAAGTTGATCCTCTTAATAATCCTATGAGGTAAGCACTGTTAATTCACATTTTACAAACAAGGAAACTGATATACAGAAAGGTTAAATAACTTGCCCAAGGTCATGTAGCTAGAAAGTGGCAGAGTTGGGATTTAATCAGCCATGTGACTCCAGAGTCATAAACCTCTGGAAGATTGTTCAGATTTCCTGCAGTATTTCCCCCAGGAATCTGAAAGATGGAGGAAAGATTGTCTGCTTTTCAAGAACCAGAGGATATGCTTATCTCAAGAAAACATTTGACCCTTTGGATTCTGGCCCTTTGATTCCAGCAGTTGTAAAGGAGGATGGGTATTTATGATAGCTGCTCATAATCCAGTTCCAAAGTCCTTCAGGGATCTTTAGTCAGCTAGCAGAAGATCACGTTTCAGATCAAGGAAGGTTATTCTCAAATACAATTTCATTATATCCTCAAAACAAAATATTAGATACAGGCTATGAGTCTGAAATTACAGGCATATTTGGGAAGCAAAACTTATGTTCCATTTTCCATATTTTATTTTTAAAGTTATCTTTTAGGTACCTCCCCTTTTTGATAAGTGAAATATTCCTATAATCCTCGATGCCTACCATGATAGTTGTAATGCATTTCAAGTTTACTTTTTCATTATGTTTATTTTTTTATTATGTAATAAAATGAATCTCAAATTACTGACTTTTTAGAATGCAGAATGGATAATTTGTTGCTTTAAAATTTCTTTTTGAAGGTTTCAGCGTCGACTGGTGGGCTCTTGGAGTACTAATGTTTGAGATGATGGCAGGAAGGTCTCCATTTGATATTGTTGGGAGCTCAGATAACCCTGATCAAAACACAGAGGATTATCTTTTTCAAGGTAATTTGCAGTGTTTTACAGAGATTCACTGTGAATAATCTATTCTAGAACATGAATGAGGATGGCTCAAGTTATTACTTTGAGTAAGAAAGAGGAGAATAATGTGGACAATATAGTCCTTAACATGTGAGGCTTTGAGTTTGTTTTTGTTGTTGTTGTTGTTTTCATCTATCCTTCCTACCTCTTAGTCTGTTCACATTTGCCAGTTACCTTCTCATACTCAAAAACATAACAAAGAGTTTCCTTCAGATTGTATGTGACAGAGATTGGAGGAAAGAATTGTGTAGCTGGAGAGGACAGTCTTTTCACCTGGACCACGAGGCTGAATGCATAAGTCCAACAGCAATATGGGGAAAAAGCAGAGTACCAAGAAGATAAGAGGGATCAAAAGGTGAAGAAAAAAGCCGCACAATTGGAAATACAAAGAATTAAACAGAACGGAAACAAGCAGACAAGCACAAGGACCCCTCCCCTACCAACACACAGTCCAAAGAAGTGCGAAGACTGCCATAAAATTCTACATTTCATAATTAAGGCCATCACAGGAAATGAATGGATATTTCATGTAATAGGAAATACAGCTGGCTGTGGAATATATGGAAAGACGTTCAACCTCACTACTAATTAGGGGTGTGCACATTAAAACATTAATGAGCTGCCATTTTATACCTACACATTTGGCAAAAACTTTAAAGTCTGATAATACTAGTGCTGGTGAGGATATGGAGCAACTGGAACTCTGGTGGCAGGAGTGAAAATGGACACAACAGCTTTGGAGAATAATTTGGCAACGTCTAATAAAGTTGAATATAGTAATGTGCCACACATTTTACAGATACTAACTCATTTAAACCTCATAACACCCCAATGAATCAAGTATTATTTTTATTCCAATTTTACAGATGAGGAAACTAAGGTAAGGTAGTCAAAGAATAAAACATATGCATATAATAATAAAAACTGTTCAGAGTAGATAGAGGCTGTCTCTGAGAAGGAAGGAGAGGAATGGGACTGGGAAAGTACACAAGACGCTTAGGTAGTGTATGTAATGTCTTTGTTTTTTTCTGCTAGAATGCCTTAAATACCTCATAATAAAAATATAAAGATTAAAGCCCTGTAAAAGTTAAATATAATGCCGTAAATTTTATCTTTCTAGTTATTTTGGAAAAACAAATTCGCATACCACGTTCTTTGTCTGTAAAAGCTGCAAGTGTCCTGAAGAGCTTCCTCAACAAGGTATAAATTGTGTATAAAATCTTTAGTGATTTATCTCTATACAAATGAAGCTGGTAAGGAGAGGTTCAGGCAACGTAAAATTCCAAAACATCAGAGTATGTAATTTTTCAGTTAGATCTGGAACTTGTCTCTTCAGCAAAGAGTAGGTTGACAGAATTAGATCCCGAGATGAGGTGTTCTTTCCATTTTGCCAATATAATTTATCCCCAGCTTTATATTACATATGGTGTTTTTAATGTAAGTGAAAAATACCATGTACTCAGGGAAAAATTGCATCTCTGGGGATAGCCTCAATTGTACTTTCAGCTCTGTTTTTCAGTTTTCTTTAGATAATTATTCGTAGAATGTCTTAACTTATTGAGCACTTAGTGCAGTAGTGTTCCCTACAAATTCTCATATCACAACCCTATAATTAGATAATATTCAGAGGAAATGAAATGCTATCATCGGCGCTTTAAAAAATCTGAACATCTGAAAATTCTGTTGTTTGTTGCAGTTGGTAGGCTAGAAGAGTTTTAGGATCTATCTAAGATTATGATTCTGAACTATCTTTACTCATAACACTTCTAACACCAAATGTGTAGGTTTTTTCCACACCAACCAATTTTCCAATTCTTACGTTAAAATCTTATTTTAAATAAATGGTAGGTTAGAAAGTAGGCTGATGTGCATTTATTTATTTATTTGTTTATTTATTTAAAGAGCCCTCTCTCTAACACCAATCTACTTCTCTTTTTTAATAAATTTTATTTATTTTTTAATTTTTGGCTGTGTGGGCTTTCCCTGGTTGCAGCGAACAGGGGCTACTCTTTGTTGCAGTGTGTGGGCTTCTCATTGCAGTGGCTTCTCTTGTTGCAGAGCACAGGCTCTAGGTGTGCAGGCTTCAGTAGTTGTGGCACGCAGGCTCAGTAGTTGTGGCACACGGGCTCTAGAGCGCGGGCTCAGTAGTTGTGGCACACGGGCTTAGTTGCTCTGCGGCATGTGGAATCTTCCTGGACCAGGGCTTAAACCACTGTCCCCTGCATTGGCAGGCGGATTCGTAACCACTGCGCCACCAGGGAATCCCTGCATTTATTTTCTAAGATAAATAGATAAGATAATGATGAATTTTAGTAAAATAAGAAATTCAAGCTTGTTTTAAATGAGTATTTTATGTGAGGAAAGATTTAAACTGGAAACCTAAGCTTTAACACAGTGAAAAGTGAAGGTGAGAAGTGTCAGTATGCAAAACAAAATGCCTTTTACTGCAAAGAAAAATGGGAACATGTTCTCATTCATGATAATTTTATAAGTTGCAGGCCCCTTCTCAGTCCAGTGATTCAGATAATGGTTGTATCGTTGCGCTATACACAGATTATGGTTGTTGTAATTGGGCATAGGACTTTTAAATTGAGCTAAAAAACAAACTTGTAAATTTTGGGGGGTTGTATATTTTGACTATCGCTCTAACCCATGTCAAAGAAAGAGCTGGATGCTGCCTAGTTGATTCTGCTGCTCTTTTTCCTCCCATTTTTCTTTAGCAAGGTGTGGCGACATCTCTCCACTTGAATTACAAGGATAGCTGGAGAGAGAGCCATGAGGAAATCTTACTTGTCACAAGCTTCAGATACTCATTTGAGTATCTAGTGTTGCACTTTCTAGAAAAGAAAGGTAGACCATTCTGAGTTCACACATAAAGGTATCATATAATAGACACAAAACACAGGTCACAAAGATGATTTATTCTAAAGCAGGATATTCACCCAGTTCTTGAAACATTTCTTTCCACCATAGGACCCAAAGGAACGATTGGGTTGTCATCCTCAAACAGGATTTGCTGATATTCAGGGACACCCATTCTTCCGAAATGTTGATTGGGATATGGTATGTAAATTGTGGACTGTTTTATATATTAGGTTTCATTATTTTCATGGGCCAAAATTTATTAACTTAAAAGAATATTGAAAAACTAGTATATCACAGCTTAAATAATTTAAAACCACTCTCTTCAGTGCTTTTAAAAAAGCTTTTGAAACAGTAAAAGTTTAGAACATTAATTTAATGGAGCAGGTTGTAATATTATTGAGGCCTGCATCAATGTTCAGATTTGCAAATTATTTCCATCATTGTGAATATTGTAGAACAATGCCTAGGGACTCATTTTAATAAGACTGGGAAATATCTGAGGACAGAGGAGAAATGTAGAGGTGGAATATTTCTAAGAATGCAGGCTTGAGCTGTCATCCACTATGTCTTTTCTAGATGGAGCAAAAGCAGGTGGTACCTCCCTTTAAACCAAATATTTCTGGGGAATTTGGTTTGGACAACTTTGATTCTCAGTTTACTAATGAACCTGTCCAACTCACTCCAGATGATGAGTAAGTAATTCTATAGACTGAAATATTTTTAAAGTTCTTTGAAAGTCCCATTTTTAATGGCTACACAGTGTTTCATTATCCGATTATGCTGGGGTTTTTTTTTTTTTTTTTTTTTTTTGCGGTACCTGGGCCTCTCACTGTTGTGGCCTCTCCGGTTGCGGAGCACAGGCTCCGGACTCGCAGGCTCAGTGGCCATGGCTCACGGGCCCAGCCGCTCCGCGGCATGTGGGATCTTCCCAGACCGGGGCACGAACCTGTGTCCCCTGCATCGGCAGGCAGACCCTCAACCACTGTGCCACCAGGGAAGCCTCTATGCTGTATTTTATCTAACATTCAGTTATGGGATGTTTGAATTATACAGTTATCAAAACAGTAATTGTCATTTTCTTCTTTGCTTTATGTGTATTATCTCTAATTCTCACAACAACCTTGTAAACCTAGTGGTCATCATCTTTGTTCTACAGATGAGGAAACCAAGGCTCAGAGAGGTTAAGCAAAGTTATGCAGCTATGAGGTGGCAGAGCCAGGATTCAAACCCAAGTCTGACTAAGGCCTGTGCTCTTTCCACTCCACTGCGCTGTTTCCCATTTTGATGATGACCATCTTTGTCTGAGTTCCTGAGTATTACCTTAAGATAGATTCCTAGACAGGGAATTATGTCAGAGGGTGCGAAATTTTTAAAGCTCTTGATATGTATTGCCAAATTACTTTTTAAAAAGATTACATCAACATATCAAGTCCAGGCAGCAGTGATCTGACATACTTTTTGTGTTTATGTTGTATCTTTTAAAGTTTAGAATAACTTGGGGATATTTGACCCTTCACCTGTCATTACAGATTCATTCTCTCATCTCATAAAGCCCTTTCGGCTTGGCAGTCATTTTACTTTTACATCTTTTTAGTTCTTGTCACGTTCCTCACTGCAGCTGTTCTAAACTATCTCTACATTTCAGAAGCCTTCAATCCTACGCCTGCCTTCATCAATCTAAATGGATTAACCTTGCCTTGAGTTGACTGCCAGGATTGAGACCTCTCTGCTGTGAGCTTACTCCCTTTCCAGCTGTCACCAGACCACCTTGCATCTCAGAATTGCTCTCTAACTCTTCCCAAACTTTTGCTTCTTCCCAGTTCTTGGAAGGCAACGGGTACTCTCCCCTTTTCCTCCAGGGTTCATTTTTGTCAGTTATCTCCACTACTCTACTTTCCTTTACTTCTCTTTACCAGCTTCTTGCCCTCTACTTATAAACATGTTCAAATATCCTAATTTTTTCCACTTCTTTTCTGCTTTTTTTTTTTTTTTTTTTTTTTTTGCGGTATGCGGGCCTCTCACTGTTGTGGCCTCTCCTGTTGCGGAGCACAGGCTCCGGACGCGCAGGCTCAGAGGCCATGGCTCACGGGCCCAGCCGCTCCGCGGCACGTGGGATCTTCCCGGACTGGGGCACGAACCCGTGTCCCCCGCGTCGGCAGGCGGACTCTCAACCACTGCACCACCAGGGAAGCCCTCCACTTCTTTGAACCACCACATTTTTTTCTCATTTTCCTTTCATCTTTGAGCTTTTTCAAAAATAGTTAATAGATGCTTATGGTAAAAGAAAAATAAATAAGCACAATCTCTATTAAATTCCTTCGGAGTAGTCAACATTGATTATCTTACACTTTCTTGCTGCCAACACTTTAACCTCTTACAATTTAACCTGCTTTTTCACCTGTTGAAGGTTGAATTGACTTCTTAATTTCTAAATTTTAAAGCATTTTTTTAGTTTTTTAAATTTTTATTTATTTATTTATTTATTTTTGGCTGCGTTGGGTCTTCGTTTCTGTGCGAGGGCTTTCTCTAGTTGTGGCAAGCGGGGGCCACTCTTCATCGCGGTGTGTGGGCCTCTCACTGTCGCGGCCTCTCTTGTTGTGGAGCACAAGGGTCCAGACACGCAGGCTCAGTAGTTGTGACTCACAGGCTTAGTTGTTCTGCGGCATGTGGTATCTTCCCAGACCAGGGCCCGAACCCGTGTCCCTGCATTGGCAGGCGGATTCTCAACCACTGCGCCACCATGGAAGCCCTAAAGCATTTTTTGATCTGCCCCCATCTCCTCTGATGTCAGTAAAGCGTCTGGCACTCATGGCCTGCTTTAGTTGGCACTGCCTACCCTCTTTCTGCGTCATCTCTTTAACCACTTGTCATCTTATTTTCCCTGTCCCCTTGAGATTAGGATGCTCCATGGTTCTGTTCATGACTGCCTTCTCTTTGCTATATGCAGTTTGTACCTTGGAGATTTCAGCCACCCCCGTAGCATGGATACCAGCTATTAAATGACTCCCAGCTAAATTGGCAAACAATTCTTGAGCAAAAGGCACTATGCTAAGTACTGCACATTCAAAGATGATCAAGGCATAGGCCAGTCTCTCAGAAAGCTTACTGGCTACTAGAGGAGGGAGAGGTGTACCCAAATCATTATTTCTTGCAGCATTGTGTATTAGAAAGAGCACTGGATTTAACCAAAAGATAGGAATTTGAATCCCGACGCCACCTCTTACCAGCTGGGTACCCTGGGTGTGAATTGCATAACTTCTCTGAGCCTGTGTCTTCTCGTATTGCCTACCTCCCAAGGTGCTGTGAAGAGTAAATGAGCGGTGGTTTCTAAAGCTCCTAGCCCCTGCCCTGATATCTCTCCTGAGCTGCATTTCCCTCTACTAGTTTAAACATCTCTTCTAGTTTGTCAGATATGCACCTCAGACATATGAAGTCTAAATTGTTCTCACTCGGGTCCTTGTTTTTATTTACCCTTTTCTGCTTGTTGTACCACCGTGCAGTCCTGCATTTGGATTCAAGTGCTGAGTCAGTGGTTGTTGACTCTAACTTTTCCTTACCAAACTATATAATACCTTCAGCAGCCAAGTCCTCGTCTCTTTTTGCTTTACTTCATCACTTGTGTCGTTTCCATTCCCACTGCCATAAGCCCAGCTCAGCTCTCTCACATCATACATAGAATATCATGCCATCCTAACTGACTCCTTCTTTACTTTGCAGCCTATGCGGTACACTCAGGAAGTACCACTCCAGTTCTTTAACTCCTTTCATCAGAAACCTTCAGTAACTGCTACATTGCCTAGCAGAAAAAGTCTGTCCCCTTGGTTAGTAACTAAGGCCTCCCACCATCTACTTCAGCCTGACTTTCTAGCCATATCTCTCACTATACTCTAACACAAACACTGTGTTCTCATCAGGCTCAGTTACTCACCATTCCCTGATAGCATGCTGTTAACACTTCCTCTCTATTCCTCCTTCCTTTTCACCTATTGAAATCTTCTCCATCTTTCAGAGCTACCTCGGATGTAACCAGACCTTTGATGGATCAAGGTGGACCTACGTAGTGTAAACATCACTGGCGTCTTTGAGCTAGCCATTACCTTTCTTCCAACGTCCTCTGCCACTTAACACCCTTCTGTTCCTGTGCTCTAACTCTAACAAACTACTGGCATTCCCCAGACCTAACATAATCTTTCATAATTCCATTCAGTAAGTGTTTGTGGAATGATGCTGCCTTTCTTGATTTCTCCAAGTAGAAGTCGCCTTTTTCTTTAGAACTGTGGTTAGAGTACAACTTAGCTTGTCGTGTAGGAAACTTAGCAGGTACTGCTCTCTGTTATGTGAAGTACCTATCTTCTCTTCTTGAAGGAAGAGACTATGTCTGTGTGTAACATGGTGCTCTGCAGTATGGTACGAACATTTTTTTTTCTTTTAAACATAATTCCTCCGTCATTTTATTTATTTATTTTTGCTGTGTTGGGTCTTCGTTTCTGTGCGAGGGCTTTCTCTAGTTGCGGCAGGCGGGGGCCACTGTTCATCGTGGTGCGCGGGCCTCTCACTATCGCGGCCTCTCTTGTTGCGGAGCACAGGCTCCAGACGCGCAGGCTCAGTAGTTGTGGCTCACGGGCCCAGCCGCTCTGCGGCATGTGGGATACTCCCAGACCAGGGCTAGAACCCGTGTCCCCTGCCTTGGCAGGCAGACTCTCAACCACTGCGCCACCAGGGAAGCCCCAGTACGAACATTTAAGTAGTAAAGTATTTGATGGAAATACTCTTGTGAATTAAACTAGGAGCCCAGTGTAGCAGAATGCCAGCCTCTCTGCTCCCTGTGACCCACTGTCTCCCTGTGGTGACCCTTCCTCACTCCAGGTCTTTCAGTGTTCTTCTTCCTGTTGTCTTTTCATTTTGGTTAACTTCTTCTGGGCCTTCTCTTCACCATCTTCCATCTGGCTGTTGGGGTGACTACTAAATTGCATACTAATACAGACATGGATGTTAAATTATGAATGTCGTTCAGGTCAAAAGTTAAGATTACCCAGGATTATGATAATTTGTACCTTGTTTATTCCCAGTCTTCAGTTTTGGACTACTTTTTGGTTCTAAACTTGCTCGTGGGATTATTAGTCTTTTTTGATTTTCAACATTCCTGATTCTTCTAGAAAATGTTTTGGGGTTAATCTAAAAACTTGTAGATTTTCCCCCCATATCTTATATAAATTAGCCTTATTTTTAATTTTTTAATCTTATTTTTCCATTTAAGTAAAAAATCAAAGAAATCTTGATGATGAAAATTATTTTTCTTTCAACAGTGACATTGTGAGGAAGATCGATCAGTCTGAATTTGAAGGTTTTGAGTACATTAATCCTCTTTTGATGTCTGCAGAAGAATGTGTCTGATCCTCCTTTCTCAACTATGCATTTTGCTTGTGTTGCCATTTAGTGCATGGATAAACTTGTTACCAGCCTGGATACAAAGAACCATTTTATATTTTTCACCTGCAAAAAAAGCACTCAGTATATTCTATTGTTGGCTGTAAGAGTCAATTATTACATCTAAGTTTAACTATGGAAAAAAAATGAAACTAGTTTGCAGACAATCATGTCAAAATTTAGTTACACTGGTAATCCAGCAACCTACTGATGAATAACAAAGTTGTCTATTTTGTTTAAAGGAAGTACTGACTAAAAAGAGTATCTGTTGCATTAAGGCACATGGTGGGATTACATCATAAGCCTCCCCTGATTTTTGTCATACTCATGAAGTCATTTAAGTGTTTAATTTTGGAATGAAAGAGTAACGCAAAATACAACTTGTATTACCTACTACTTTCTGAGTTCTGTGTGTTTAAAAATTCAGCTGTCAATTTTATCATTGCCTTAGCAAATTAAATTATTGATTTTTAAGGCAACAATTATAAATTGGTAATAAAAGATGTTGCTTGCTTAGAATGAGGGAATACAGATTCTCCTTGAGGAAGAAAATAGGCACATTTTATTAAGAATCAGATTCCAAATCATTAGCTGTTTTTGAAAAACTGATTTAAGTGATTTCTTTAGTATGTTAAGGGGTTAGTGTCTGAGCTTGTCCCTGTAGTGGGAACTTTAACTGGAGTGTTAATAAATGTAGTTCAAAGAACCCAGGATGCAGTTAAATGGAACACTTCTCAGTATATAAAAAGGAAAAAATAGAAACTTAAAATAGATACAGAAAAGTGCAATGGTAATATTTATTTCTTATTGGACAGTAAATCTCACAGTCGCTTTTTGTGATTTGACTTAAATAATAAGGAAGCACTCACTTGCTACCAAATGTAAAAGCATTCCATTATCCAGTGGACACAGAATGTATACTATTTTTTCCTTATAATTCAGTATACAGGAAAATAATTTATCTTCCAAATAGTGTCTGAACCATGCTTGTTTCTTCCCCAAACCACATTATCCATACTTTCGGATCCTGTTTGTGGAGTCTTCAATGAAACTCAAGAAAAAATAATAAAGTAAACATGAATAAATTTTCAGGATATGCACGTACACTCACACTCATCACAGTTCCAGCTCCTTAAGTGAGTTTTTGTTAAGTAGGTAACACATGTAATCAGAGTAGAATACATTTCAGGGGCAGAGTTCTTCAGATTATTTTTTATTAATATTAGTGTTTAACAATTTATTATTTAAAGTGATGCCAATGATAGCATCCTTCTGTTGTTTATTTTTAATTTTTTTTTATGAAAAGGGACTTAAAAAATAACCATGATCATTTAAATTACTTATAATTGTCCAGTCTTAGTAAAATGTAACTTTTAGGAAAGCTATCTAGTCTTAAATTTAGAATGATTTAAAATATGTAGGCGTTTAATAAATTATCTCTTTTTTGGGGGCACGGGGATGCTGCATTTCATTTGAAATGTAATTTTTCCAAAGTTTCTGGCCATGTACTCTCTTTTCTTTGAATAGCTATGTCTGAAAGCAATGAAAACCTCCAAGGAAATGTTTATATAATTTACATGTTTATTTAAGAGGTACGTATGTTTCTCTTAAGACCTGAAACTTGTTTTAAAACAAAAGGAATATTCACTTCAAATCATAAATTTATAGAAATTTTTGACATATCAGAAATATGTTTATCATCTTGCTTTTAAGTGGTACTGTTTCCCTTAGGGCATTCGTTCTCAAGTTTTAGAATGTGGAATAATCACGTAGTAAGTGTGTTTAATATGCACATTACTGGGCCTGCCTTAGAATTCTGTTGGGTCTTTGGACCTCATTTTGAGAAACATTTTTTTTGAGTTTTTCTTTTAGTTTGTCCTTAGTTACATATTAGAGAGAGTATTCATGATAAAACATTTTGAGAAGGGGTGGACAGTACTATCTTATCTACAGTTTTAAATAAGTTTTGAGTAAATGACTTCTTCAAGTTAGATATCTTCTAAAAAACAATCCATCAGTTTTCTATCAATATTACAAATGATGAAACATTTTTCTTTGATGAGGTTTTAACCATTATTCAGGGTGGCCTTTTTTTAAAATATTTTTTTTAAACTAATAAGATTTACTGTGTATATTTTATACAGAATTAAATTACAAATATGTTTTAACTTGTATTCTGATTTTTGTAGTCCTTATGTGCCATGCCAATTCTTTTTGTATTACATAGAAGTTGTTTCAAATTGCTCACCAGGGGACTAAGGCAGTTGACAGAATGGTTGGAATTTTGGTGTTCTAAGAAAAAATTTATTTTGTATAAGCATGTATGTGGTCAGATCACTCTATGTGTATGCAACCTGAAATGCATATCAGGTATTATGCTTGTTTAGTACCTGTACATTTACTTTTAAAATTTTGTTTTGTTTTGATTTTTGTCATGTAGAATACTACCTTGGTATAATGTGATCTGTATTTGTGTACCTTTTTTTTTTACTTTCAAATCTTTAAATAAAATGTTTAATACTCATCAAGATTGGGACATGTTTAATATGTAGCATACCAGAGTTTTGTAAAAGAACAAAGGCATATCAAAATTTGTTCAAGAAGAAAAATGAAGATTTTAGAGTTTGGAATTTTGCTGTACTTAAAGCAGCATTGGTAGTTCTGATGCCATATTGTAGACATCTACTCATAAAATACTGTTCAGTATATTTTTGTCTTTTTATTTATTTATTTTTTTTGCGGTACGCGGGCCTCTCACTGTTGTGGCCTCTCCCGTTGCGGAGCACAGGCTCCGGACGCGCAGGCTCAGCGGCCATGGCTCACGGGCCCAGCCGCTCCGCGGCATGTGGGATCTTCCTGGACCGGGGCACGAACCCGTGTCCCCTGCATTGGCAGGCGGATTCTCAACCACTGCGCCACCAGGGAAGCCCTGTTCAGTATATTTTTAAACTCACCCCTCTATATCTCTTATGTTGGAAAACAAATTAGTAAAAAATCAGCTGAAGAGAGAGCATTTTAACTAGTTTTAAAACTGAACCAAATTTAAACAGATTCAGAACAGCATGTTCTACAGTGATGTATTCTAGAGTTCCAGAACTTCTTTCTTAATTGTAGCTAGTGTCCATATATAAACAGGTATGAGCCTGGTATCCCACACTTACAAACCTCTTTACCATTACTTAAGCCTTTCCTTTCCTTTCCAAGGCGAACGAAATCTTAAGTGCTTTTACTTTTTTCTTAATTGACTTGTTGGAGAGCTAGAGCCTGTATATTAAAACCACCAAAGACTGATCTCCTGTGTCTTCTCTATTATTTTATCCTAATATCCCCTGTACCAGATCATAAATTTGGTTGTTTTCTTTGTGTTAATAAAATCCCGAAACAGAATCCAAAGAGGAGTTTGAAGCTTTAGGGAAATTTTGCATTCAATAGGGCAACCAGTTTCTCCCTGAGAGAGAAAGTCAATCTCCAATCTTTAAAATCCAACAGGTTGGTTTCTGGATAACACCCAACAGCAAGTCATTTGGTATATATGATGGTCTCCCTTCATGGATTTACCCTCCTCTCCACTAGGACTTAAGGAATCAGTTAAGACCCAGATAGTCTGAGTAGTTTGTATCCAAAGTTTATTGTCCCAGAATGTTCATGGTGCTAAATAAGCCTAATAAAAAGAGAATCTCTGCCCTTGATATTCAAGATAGAGAACAGACATACTCAGAAAGATGATTGTCTCCACAGGAAATAGTCCAGTGATAAGAGCCAAATAAATGCAGAAAAATATACATTATGTGGTCATGTTAGGTTACAGGTTTACCAGTGAAACTTGTATGAATTTTACTTGATATTCATATACAATTGATCCATGCTATACTTTTTTTTAGATTTATGGTAGATTGCAAAAAGCTTGAAGAATTCATATATACATAATAAAATCTTAGATATTTCTATATACACACACATACACAATATATACTGTACTAGATATACTATATATAAGATTAATATATAAGATTGTTTTTGGCTTTTCTGCTCAGAAATATGAATTGGAATTTACATGGACATGGGAGAGAAAATTATCAGATGCTCCTGCTTAGATTAGATTTTGTAAAGTTCATCTCTGAAATTTATAATTAAGAGGAACCCAGCTCAGAATTTGAGAGTGATTTTTGGCTTGAAATGTGGCAGTGCAGTTCACCTTTATGCAGCAATTTGTGCCTTACTGGCATTAACACTGTATTTTTACTCCAATTACTGTTTTTAACATTTTTACTGAAGAAAATGGAATTACAGTTCTTCTAAGGACTAAGTGGCTGTTTCGTGTGATCTTTTACAGGCTATCTGAAAGTTCAACTCCATGCCAGATGTGTTCACTAGACTTGAGAGAGCTTTACCTCAAGTTTTTATTGACAGTTAACAGGTCAGAAGCAAATTCTCATTGTGTAAGAAAGGACCCTTTGCGGGTAGAGGCAGGGCTCTTTTACCAGGAAAATTTTATTCAAGCAAAATTTTTTTCTAAGGTAAATTTCTAAGTAAAATTTTCTAGAAGCAGTGCCACGTAACCAGATTTAAACCTTCCATGTTGTAAACTGTCTACAACGTGGGTGGTTATACTTAGTGACTTTTTACGTTATTCATAGTATATTTAGGGGAAAATATCATGTAAAGATAGTTAAGTACAGAAACCTAGTTCTAACTCACATTTTATGGTCTTACCAGAAAAATTTTTTTCAAGTAAAATTTTTTTCTAAGGTAAATTTCTAAGTAAAATTTTTTTCTAGGCACTCTTGATTTTTATTTAAAAGTTAGATTTTTAAATTTAAAGATCATGAAAGTATGTGCACTTGTGCATCATTTGAAAGTTTACTCAATTTGAAACAATATTTTAATGAAGAAATCTGAATCTATGTTAATGAGGATACTTTGCTACATTATTATTCCCTTCTTTAAGTTTAAATTTTTATTATATACGTTTATTGAAGGCTATGTAATGTGTCTAGTACTATGCTGATCCTACAGGATTTGGAAAAGTTTTATTGTAAGGAATTTTTTTATGATACAAGGAATAAATTCATTCCGGAAAAGTTGGCTTAGGTTTAAAAGAAAAAAAGTCGGTGTGTGTGTTATCCTTTGAGGTAGGGAATATTTCCTATGATTAAAATAAAAATTAACATTCTCCCCCAAGTAGTGAGGTCTGAAAAACGTGGAAATGGGAGATAGCAGCCTATGTGGTTCTGTCTCAGAATGGTGATTCCATCCACTTCATCACCACCAGGGGCCAGTCTATTGCTGTAATGAAGGTCAGACTTACCAGCACTTTCGCCCTCTGGAGAAGGCAGTATATTCTCTACAAGCTGGTTACCAAGAGGTTCCAGGATTTCATCAGTGCTTATCATGTGTGTTTCGAATTTACAGTTATCTGGGAGTCTGGCAAATTGTCATAGAACTGCTTTGCCTTCTTTAACTCTTCAGGGTGTTAGACCTTCCATATTAATTCAAAACAAATTAGGACCTACTATGTGCTGGGCACTGGGGATATATCAAGCAAGAGTCTAGTCATGTCATATTTCATGCAGTCTGGGCAGTCTTCCATCTGTGAAGGATACCTTTAGCTGAAAATAAAACCAGGGCTGATTTTGGTCATTTAAATATAGAAGAATTCAATTAAAACAAAATGCAAGAAATTGCCCACATTCTTTAGTTGTGGAACTTTCTATATCAATTATTGCATGGCATCACAGGTTTAACCCATGAATGTTTGTAGACCCTCAGAGTATCCATTAAAAACATGATTTCAGGAAAGTTTTGACTATGTTGCTATTTCACAAACACTAAACACTTTTATACTGGAAGTAAATAGTTGAAAGCATCAGTTTGCCAAGGAAAGACATTTTCCTGCTAATTCCGTTGAACATTCATTTCCAGCATGCTTCAGTTCCAGGCAGTTATTTACTTCATTGCCCAAAATAACTCTACAGTGTGCTGTGAGTTGCACTAAACAACCTCACACCTTCTCCTTCACAGATTTTTCATCAAGAAATTTTTAGATTTGTTGTGTTATTGACACCATTTTATAAGCTGCACATTGTAACTTGATAGTAAGAGCAACTAGGAAGTATGAAATCTGTCCACTTACAAAGTATTCTTAAAAGTATAAGAGTTCCTTTTTGTGAGCCTGCTTCTTTTTTGTTATATTCACTAGTTGTACTTTTTAGATTCCAAATACAAGTGATATCATGCAGTATAACGTGAACAAACTAGTGGTTACCGGTGGGAAGAGGGAAGGGGGAAGGGGCAATATCAGGGTAGGAGATTAAGAGATACAAACTATTAGGTACAAAGTAAGCTACAAGGGTATATTGTACAACGTGGGGAATATAGCCAATATTTTATAATAACTATAAGTAGACTATAACCTTTAAAAATTGTGAATCATTGTATTGTACATCTATAACTTATACTGTACATCTATAACTTATATTGTACAACTATACTTCAAAAAAGATTTTAAAACATTTTACCAAAGAATGGGGAATAGGTAAATATATTTTTACAAATTTCTATAGTGATAGAAATAAAGGAAAGAGAAAAAAAAATTCCTTTTTGTATCTCAAAACAGAGGTGAAAGATTGTACTTACGATGAGGCCTCGTGATTTTGATTTCTATCTGATTTTCAGTGATGCCAAAGGAGGTTAAGTTTCCCAAAGAAAGTTGCTCCTCACTGTTGGGTCCATGCAAATAGAAGTGGTATTTATGGATTTTAATAGCTGACATGGGCCAGGCATGTGCCAAACATTTCACAGACGTCTCATTTAATCCTAACAATCCCATGACTGTCTCCCATCCCGGAGCTAATGAACTGAAGTCCGTGTAGGCAAGACCAGAGACTAGCACCTCAGGTGATCTCAAGTTAAATTCAGAGAATTTAATCCACTAGCCTTATTAATATGTTCTATTATTACCATTCAACTGGTGGGGGAAAAAATGGAGTTTTAGGGAGGTTAAGTAACTTGCTCAATCAAGGTCCGTATGATTCCAGTGCCTATTGCCTCTCAAGACAGTTATATAACATTTGCTCCAAATTCTGTCTCCTGAGAAATTACACACAGCTAATTAATGCCCTGTTCTTCAAACTCTCTGGCTAACTCCTTCATGGCCATCTCTGTGGGTCTGGCCCCTTCTCTGCAACCCTCCATGTTGGCTCAACCCTGCCAGCCTTTTCCAGTGATGTTGCACTCCATCTTTCCATGCTCTGAGCCTCCCACTTCACAGATATATGAAGTACACTTTCTTGACTGGCCCAGGACTCCTTTCTTTCAAGCACTCAGAACTGTGTGGTAGCCCATCAGAAACTGCTCCTACATCCAACATTTGGTGTGAGCCTGCCCGGTGAAATACTCTGTGGCTGGCCTCACCCAACCACGACTTCCTCAGATCAAGACGTCCAGGACGCTGCTGATTTCTGGGAAACCAGGGTACCCCCTGAAACACACACACACACACACACACACACACACCTCTAATCCACTAGGTGACTGCAAAGGTTTGTTCTTTTAGACATCTTGGACTTAGTTATACCCATATGCTTGTTATTTGTGGTGATGCTTCAAGATGTGACTCCAGCAAGATAACCTGCCCTGTACTCTCATCCCCATTCTTCTCTGTTCTCGCCCTTCCCAAACTCAACCTTCCTTCTTCCTTTCCCTCCTAACTGTTCTCTGTGCCCACTGGGACCCTCCTTCCTGGATAAATTGACATCAAGGTTCTCAGCCCATTCGTTGCACTCTCCTTCCCCTTCTGAACGAGAACGTTGCTTTTCCTGCCGCCCTCTCAAGGGGAGGCTGCTCATTCTAATGGTTCCCAGGATTCAGCCTTCTTCTGCTCCCTTAAAGCTACTGCATCTATTACTCCTCCACCTTTGTGTAAAAACCCTGCTCCTTCAGGGTCTGTGCTATGTGGCTCAGCCCCTTTATCATACAACATCCTCCTGCTCATTCCATTTCATTTGAGGAAGATGTGGTACCTGGCTCACTGCTCTACCCTAAGGCCAGCCATCTGTAGCAACCAGTGTCTCAATGGACCAGGGATCCAACAACCAATCAAACTCCAAATCCCATCCTTTCTTTCTTTCTTTTTTTTTTTTTTTTGCTGTGTTGGGTCTTCGTTGCTGTGTACGGGCTTTCTCTAGTTGCGGCTAGCGGGGTCTACTCTTTGTTGCGGTGTGCGGGCTTCTTATTGAGGTGGCTTCTCTTGTTGCAGACCACGGGCTCTAGGCACGCGGGCTTCAGTAGTTGCAGCTCGCAGGCTCAGTAGTTGTGGCTCGCGGGCTCTAGAGCGCAGGCTCAGTAGTTGTGGCGCACGGGCTTAGCTGCTCCACGGCATGTGGGATCTTCCCGGACCCGGGATCGAACCCGTGTCCCCTGCACTGGCAGGCGGATTCTTAACCACTGCGCCACCAGGGAAACCCCATCCTTTCTTTCTTATCAGTCTTTTTCCTACCACACTTGTTTCCACCTAAGGATCTTAACACATGCTGTCCCAATGCCTCCTCTCCTTTTGCCCTTTCTCAGGTGGGCACCTTATATCCTTCAGGCATGTGTTTCTCTTCCCCTGAGAGGACAACCTAGGGCCACCTTACTTAGCCCCCTCCACTATTCTCTCTCATTGCACTTTGTTTTCTTGACAGCATCTCTCACAATGTGTAATTGTATGTTGCTGATTTATTTTACCAACATCCGTCACCTCCACCAATCTGTATGTTCCATGAGGGCAGGGGCCACGTCAATTTCATTTACTGTTGCAGTCCCAGCACCTAGAACAATGTTTGGCGCATAGACCCTCCAGAAACATTTATTAAATGAATAAATAAATGAGTGAATGAACAAACGTTAGCCGTGTACTTTGGAAAGAGAGAGCTCCCACTGGCTTGTGGTTTCACCATGAATAGAGGTTGGCAGGGAAACTTTCACTGATCCAGCAGAGTTGGGACTAAGGAACCAGTTTTTTGTTTGTGTTTGTGTTTTTGTTTTTGTTTGTGTTTTTGCGATACGCGGGCCTCTCACTGTTGTGGTCTCTCCCGTTGTGGAGCACAGGCTCCAGACGCGCAGGCTCAGCGGCCATGGCTCACGGGCCCAGCCGCTCCGTGGCATGTGGGATCTTCCCAGACCGGGGCACGAACCCGTGTCCCCTGCATCAGCAGGCGGACTCTCAACCACTGCGCCACCAGAGAAGCCCAGGAACCAGTATTTTTTTATAGACCACACAGATCATTTTTATGCTTTAATAAAGTCTGGAAAACAGAACCAGGGAAGGGCCTTCACCCACACACTAAATGCTGACCTAGGCTAGAGAACTTCTTGCTATAGTCGGGAAGGTGAGTCATTCTGGGCTTTTGTGGTATTCCCTAACACTGATGTAAACAGAAGCATTTAGAGAAGGCCCTCAATTACTCAGGTAATAAATGGAAATCAAGGGAAAAGGGACTCCTGAAAGGTTGTAGTAGAGACTGAAAGGTGTAGACTAATTTTAGTTTGTAATAAGTTTTCTGTTTTGTATGAGGCATTTTGGAGGGAGAATTTCAGTTTATAGATTTCCTTTGTTGCCTTAACCAGGTGAATAATCCTATTGAAACTCCTCAATGGCAGCATGTTTCATACTCTGAAGATGATTTCTAGAGGTAAACAGGACATATTATCCCTTCTCTTTGGCCACAGAGGAACTTCAGTTCTTCTCAGGAGAGAAGAAATGATGACCTAGAGAAGTTATTTTTCCTAGCGCAATGAATCCCCAAAGCTGTGGCTTTTGTCTCTTCATTGATCTCCCTGGATGTATCTCAGGTGCTTGCCCTGGGCCAGGCGAGCAGAGGATCTAGTTCAGAAGCTCGTCCAGGTCAGTGTTCACAGACCCAGAAGAATATTCAATTAGTTCTGTACTCCAGGATCCTTGTGATGGGATTTCTTGGGGGATGAGGGGGGGATGAGGATGAAAAGAGAGACTGCACCTCTCATTTAGAATCCTATCCCTAGAAGCTCACACAACTACAGGGTCTCAACCACAGACCGTGAGAGTCCTCACGAGGGTGCCCTCTAAAGATAGCAGAGAATGTCCCACCTGGAATCCCCTTTCCTCTCCCCACCCTCCCCCATCCACCTCCTTTACCACAGAGTAACCCACGCCCATCTCTGCTGCTAAGATGGGTAGGGGAAACACGGGTTGGAGAAGGGGAGGGAAGAACTGCAATTGCCTTGCTTCTGTTTTCTGTTTGTTTGTTGATTTGGTTTTAATTTGATCACTTTTAAATTTCTTTAAAAAAATCAGACATCTTGCATTGTGAGGATTAATATCCTATGGCTACTTCTCCAGGTCTAGGTTTAAGATTCATAACTCTCCCTGCCAGCACGATTCTTGGGTCTTTGGGGCTTAGAAGAGTTATCTGTCTCCTTTTAAAACCTGGGGTAACCTTACAAAGTTCCCTTCTATTAATGCTGACTTGACAGAAAGCATGTCTGACTTCCCCTTCCCAATTTCCTATCTCTTTCACTCTCTGACATCAGGCAAAGAGATGTTATAAATGATGGTGGACTGTACTGAACTACTGCTTTTGATATTGTAGGTTGGGCAGGGGTAGGAGTGAGGATCTAAGTGCCATTTCTAACACTGCCTATATGGGAAAAGATCTTCTATGTTCCAAACAAAGAACAGACAAACAAACTAGTGGACCTTGTATTACCATGGAAACAGTCCCTCCGTGCATGTATGGGTGGTCATACACATAACACATATAAAGGCGGTGCCCTGGGACATTCTGTCTATGACACTCCTTTTGGGACCTTGGGGAATCCCTGGCCTCACTGAGTATTACTTAGGGTAAACTACACTGCTCTAACAAATAGACCCATAAGGTGATGGAAGTTTGTTTCTTCCTCTCCTAACAGTCCAGGGAAGATGCTCTGGGTCTGGAGCTGGGAAGATGAGGCTGTTTCTCATTGACATTCAGGGCACCAGGTCTTAGGTGCCTTAGGGAAGGAAAGATCTAGGAGGCACATTCGTGGGAGGTGTTACAGCCCTGGCTTGGAAGTGACTTGCCTCACGTTGGCTCACATGGCTTTGGCCAGAACTCAGTCCTATGGCCTTTCCTAAAGCAAGGGAGGCTGAGGAATGTCAGCCAGCTGTGCACCCAGGAAGAAGAGGTGGATAGATTTAGAAGGCCTGCCAGCTGTTTTCTCTGTGCTGAGGCTGAGTTCCAGGCTGAACTGCATCAGATGAGAGACCCTGAATTGACCCTTGGAGGGGCATCAGCCTATGATTCAGACTGAGAAGGAAGGGGTAGGAAGTCCTGCACTGATACTCAGAGGGTCACCAGCACAGCCCTGTTTCTGGTGGCTGCAGCTGCTGTGTCCCACTTTGACTTCCTGCTTCAATCCCTGGCTCAGCTGGACTTCCACCTCCTTCCTTTGCTCTCCTCCTGGGCCTGCTCCCAGGAAGTGTGGCCTCAGGCTCCCAGTCTCTCCTTGCTACTGGGATCCACCAAGGAGTTTCCTGGTCCCTTATACACTGGACTCCCTGGCTTTCAGCTCAAATGTCCTGTAAGTCCCCTACTGTTCCTCCTAAAGTGGACAACAGCACCGGGGCTCTGGGCTCTCGTACTGATGCCCCATCCCAGGCTACTGCCCTTTATGGCCTCCCCTTGGCTTTGGCACATTCGGTCTCCTCTTTGTTTCCCTTACCTCCTCCAGACCCCCCTCCTGGCTGACTGCTGGTTTGGGAAGCTGTGCCTTTCACACTTGAAGACACTCAGCTTTTTCTCCCCCCAAACTCCAGACTGCATCTGTGTTAGGTGCCTTCTTCTCCTGCCTGGAGCTCCCTTGCTAGAAATCACCTGTGACCCAGGCAATTCAGAAGACGTATAGACATAAAAAAAACTCAGTAAGAATCCTTCACTTGTCACTTAGCAGATGTCAACAGCTTTGCAATGGTGGAGTTTTTTATGTAGGTGATCTGTCACCTCCTTCCCCATCTAAGTTGGAAACCCTTGGTTTATATTTAATGAATTTCTTGTTATGTCCTAAGTATTGTGGCACATATATACTTTGTTTACTCCACAGCACTTAGCATATACTAAGTACTCACTAAATACTATTAATACTAGCTTTTCCTCCATCCATTTATTATTTTAAGGGATTATAGTGCAGAGTTAGGTGATTTAAAACATTGCTACTCAGCCCTCAAAATAAGTATTACAAATGAAGGAATCATAGAAAAGGCTGAACATATAGCTCTACTGAGGAAGAGTATATTAAAAAACTAAAGAGAAAGGTCGTTTAAAGACTAGAAAGAAGTAAAGCTAGATATTTACTATACCATTCTGAAGTGTGCTTTGTCATTGTACTTATAGTGTGGTCTAGCTGTGTTTTTAACAGCATTATAACTACATTTGAAATTTTTTAAACAGCATTATAACTACATTTTGAAATGAGGACCTGTCTCGATAAAAATATGGAAGCTATAAAGAGAAATATCATGTATGCAGCCTAAAAGTTGGCTTGACCAAGAAATTCTTTAGAGATTCATTTATATTGTTTGGCTCAGCGGACCTGGAGAAGGAGTTGTAAGTTATGGAATGGTAGTCCAGATTTGAAAAGGGAGGTCTGCTAGGTCAAAAACAAATTCTTCTTTATAGAATCCAACTCATTTGAAATGGGGGAGAAAACTGATGGATGGTTTAAAAGGAAATGTTTGACTGAAGCCTGCCTGCTGTACCCATAGCTACCTGCCCACCAGAACGTGACTCCCTGGTGACAGCTGCACTAATTATAGAAAACAAGTTGAGTGGAAAAAGATGAATTATATAAATTTACAATCACTGAGGATCCTGTTGGAGCCTTTAGGAATTTTGATTAATAAAAATAAACCTAGGAGTTTCTTACATTGAAAAGCAATTACAAGATGAAGGATAATTTGCTATAGTCTTAGAATAGCAAGGAAACAACATTTATTAACGTTTTTATTTCTTACTGCTTATTCATTGTATTACATATAATTACATGTCATTGCACGTGTATCATTTATTACTATAAATTACTTGCTGGTAACAACCATTTTGTGGATTGGAGAGGAAGTATAAAGTGTGTTTTAGGCTGCATGTTTATATTTTTATTTTTTGTTTGTGAAAAATAATGAAAGGTACCAAAAAAGTCATGTTTTTCATAAACCCATGCTATTAAAAGAGAAGACTGCAACTTTCTCTGCTCCATTTCAACCAGTTCTTTTATTCTAAAATATAAACCTAGCTTAAAAGCTGAGGATTAGAAAACAATCAAGAATGGTAAGCCACTCAATCTTCTAAAAGAAAACATTTTTGTTTGTGTTAATAGATGAGCCATTGAAACTAATACCTTAATAAAGATGCTTAACACGTTTCTTTACACATTTAGAAATTTGATAAACTCAGGCTTAGTGAATCTGTTAAAAAAGTAAGTGAAACTGGCATTTAAAAATTTTTACTAGTGAAATATTACTCAACACAATTTAATATGCTGTAATTTTATTTTATTTTATTTATGTATTTTTCGCTGTGTTGGGTCTTCGTTGCTGTGTGCGGGGTCTTCGTTGCTGTGTGCAGGCTTTCTCTAGTTGCGGCGAGCAGGGGCTTCTCTTGTTGCAGAGCACAGGCTCTAGGTACACGGGCTTCAGTAGTTGCCGCATGCGGGCTCAGTAGTTGCAGCACACGGGCCCTAGAGTATGTGGGCTTCAGTAGTTATGGCGCACACTCTCAGTAGTTGTGGTGCAGGCTCTAGAGTGCAGACTCAGTAGTTGTGGTGCATGGGCTTAGTTGCTCCGTGGCATGTGGGATCTTCCCGGACCAGGGATCGAACCCGTGTCCCCTTCATTGGCAGGCAGATGCTTAACCACTGCACCACCAGGGAAGTCCCAATATGCTGTAATTTTAAATGACTCTTTTTTTCTACTCAGACACACTGGAAATGCTGCTAAATTGTTTCAGTCGCCAACTCACTGAACAACAACAACAACAAAAGACATTACTTGCTACATATCAGGAAGGGGAAGGGTCTACCACTAAGGCAGCACAATTCACAGGAAAGGTTCTCTTCTCACTCCCCATCATCATAGCACTTTGACTAAGCAGGGAAAACACCATTACATCAGAAAACCGTGCGAATGCAAAATGCTCTATGTTTATTGCCACTCTTAATTCCCAAGTATGTATATTTTAATAATCTACAGTTCAGGGGAGAGTACCCAAGCCTTTTCCCAAAGGCAGATCTCTCACGATTTGTGCTACACTGAAAACCTCTGTACAGACAAAGCACGGCTCAAGGGTACCCGAGTGTTCATATTTAGCACTGACACAGAGCTTTCATCTGTAACGTGCTTTACAAACATTGACTAATTAAGAGGAACAACACCCCTGCAAGGTATTTAGCAGGATGCAAAAATGAAAATTTACAAGAAAGACAGCCAGGATGCATAAATCATGAAGTGTTAAATCAGCATGACCTGGAAACCAGCAAGACTCCCTCCCCCTTTCTTGCCATGACGGTCTTTTAGATTTTATGCCAGGTGATGGTGGTGGTGGGGTGATGTCTGGGTGGGAGGGCTGTGATAAAATTCTAAGTATCACACTTGCAAAGGGAATTGTTCTACTAGCTCAGAGAAGGGGCTTCAAGAATATAATCCATTTAGAAGTACCCGAGAGAATAGGAAATCGATACAGTATTTAATTAATCTACTGCAGATTGACTTCACATAAAGGAACCCCAACCAGGAAAGTATCATGCTAAGAAATCTGACAGCGCACAGTTGGAGAGTCTAAGAGGGAAGGAAAATGGCCTGGGGTATAATCTGCATTTTTCATTCTTTCAGGAGGTGTGGGAGGGCATCATGACTGTCCTGGGGTCTGACTGCAGACTTCCCTCCCCTGTTCTATGAAAGCAGTCTCAACAGGTAACAGCATTACACAATGGTGAGTGGACATGTGCTACCGAGCCCCTGCAATGTGGCTAGTCCAAGAGATGAGCTCTCACTGTAGACTACAAGACAGATTTTGAAGACTTAGTAAAAGAAAAAGAATGTAAAATATTTTATCCATAATTTTAATATTTATTATATGTTTTTTTTTTGCTTTATAACAAATTTAATCAGTTATACATATACATATGTTCCCATATCCCCTCCCTTTTGCGTCTCCCTCCCACCCTCCCTATCACCCCTCCAGGCGGTCACAAAGCACCGAGCTGATCTCCCTGTGCTATGCGGCTGCTTCCCACTAGCTATCTACCTTACGTTTGGTAGTGTATATACGTCCATGCCGCTCTTTCGCTTTGTCACAGCTTACCCTTCCCCCTCCCCATATCTTCAAGTCCATTCTCTGGTAGGTCTGTGTCTTTATTCCTGTCTTACCCCTAGGTTCTTCATGACATTTTTTTTCCTTAAATTCCATATATATGTGTCAGCATACAGTATTTGTCTTTCTCTTTCTGACTTACTTCACTCTGTATGACAGACTCTAGGTCCATCCACCTCATTACAAATAGCTCAATTTCGTTTCTTTTTATGTCTGAGTAATATTCCATTGTATATATGTGCCACATCTTCTTTATCCATTCATCCGATGATGGACACTTAGGTTGTTTCCATCTCCTGGCTATTGTAAATAGAGCTGCAGTGAACATTTTGGTACATGACTCTTTTTGAATTATGGTTTTCTCAGGGTATATGCCCAGGAGTGGGATTGCTGGGTCATATGGTAGTTCTAAAATGAGAATATTTTGGACATATCGGGTTAAATAAAATATATGAAAATTAACTCTACCTCTTTTCACTTTTAAAAATTGTGGCTGAGGAAGACAGTTACAGGGCTGGAACCCACGCTTCCACTGCCAGGGAAGTCCCTCCACATTACGTTTCTATGAGGCAGTATTGTCTTGGACTTGGAACATAACTCTCAAATATCTTAGATCATGTACTTCATCAGTGAAAAACAATTTTGAAAATGCATCCCCGAATATATAAATTTTTAATTTATAAGTATACTTTATAAACATTAGAGACATACAAAAGCAGAAAGCAAACAGATGGATAGAAGTCTTGATATCTTCTTCTCACACTCTGATGATCACAAGTATACCCCTAGGGTGTGCACAGGCCCTTTGGAAATTGCTACCTTAGAAAGGACCCTTGATGAGGTAAAGGACTCCCACACTCCTTTGGGGAGTAGGGGAAATGGGTGATTATAATTGGAGAGAAACAAAATTACAATAAAATTGTAACAATACACAGATTGCACAAGTACAACCAAAGTAAAATATTATAAATGTAACAACATGAGTAAGAAAAAAATGCAAACAGTAGGCTCCCCTCAGTTGCAGCTGCAGAATTGTTGAGTGGGGGGTGGCCAAGTGAGAGGCCATGAGATCTAGTCAGAAGGTCCCTCTTTGTAGATCTTTACAGAAGATTGGAAGATGTCAACTGTCTGAATCAAAGTTATGGAGGAGGGACTAAGGCATACCCTAGGTGTTGCTTGGTAGCTTCTTCTCTAAACGCTCTCATATGGAAAAGAGGGGCAGATCCTGGGTTTTAAAAATTCACTAAGAAGAGGGGGAAAGGAAAGTGCCAGGGAGGAAGGGAGTGGAGAAAGAGCCGGTGCCTATGTTTTCAGGTCCTATGAGCAGGGGTGTGGAGGTGTGGAGTCCCACTCCATGTAGGACCGCACAAAGTGACAAGATCTTTCTAAGCAGCGTTGGGAGATGCTAAGATTTGAGGGCAGCAGAGAAAGACTCCTGTGCCCAAGTTTGGCCCAAGAACCAAAGAGATTATGGGCTTGGGTGAGGCATGAGGCCTTATGTGTGCTAGAGACCAGAGGACCTGCCCCATATATTCTACAATACACGAGACCATCTGGGACTCCTGGATGACCTTAAGGATGGGAAGAAGCCCAAATCATGACTGAGATTAATTTCCTGGCAGCAGAATTATTTGAATTAAAGATACATAGAAATGTGACACGTTTTTAATGAAAAATATCATAATTATTAAATGTACATAGTTACATAGTTTAAAATGTGAAATAGAGTATATGTATACCTGATTCACTTTGCTGTACCCCTGAAACTAACACATTATAAATCAACTATACTCCAGTAAAAAATTTTTTTAAATGTGAAATAGAAATGAAATGAAAAGTCCCTTGTCCTACCTCCACACTCCAGATTCCCACTTCCTGGGAAGAGCCACCTTCAACTTTTTTAGCTATTTCTTCTCACGCTTACCTCCATAATTCTAAATAAGTATTCTTACTATTTCTGAAGTTTTTGAGTTTTATATATTGCCTAAGAACTTCTCACTATAGAAGATGAAAGTTCACACACACACACACACAACACACACAACACACACACACACACACTTTGCCTCCCCTCTGTCCTCTCAATATAGTTATATCACAATTTTGTAATTTTGGTTATTAATAGAGTATTTACGTTACTATGACTGTGCCAATTTTATTCACAGCAGAGCCAGGTAATGTATTGTAATTTCCTTTCTTGAAAAATTTTTCCTTTTTTTCTAAGGTTAATGAGTACCTTAAAATTTTATTTGGTTTTTTATGAACCTATGAACCACTCATTCATTCTCGAATTTTCTCACTACACAGTAAGGCTCTGTCGATGTGTTCAAACATTAGGAAGTGTGTCATTTTTCTGTCATTTCTCACTTTCCTGCATTAATCTGGACTGGAACATGCTTGTCATCCTGGGGCTTCCTTTCACCATCAGTCTCACATTTCCCTTTGCCCTCATTTCTTGAATTTGTTGTTGTTGTTGTTGTTGTTCTTGTGGGTTTATGCTTACTTTATTCATTTACTTCACTTAAAAATTTTTTAAAAAATTTTTTGGCTGCGTTGGGTCTTCGTTGCTGTGCACGGGCTTTCTCTAGTTGTAGCGAGCAGGGGCTACACTTCGTTGCGTGGGCTTCTCATTTGTGGTGGCTTCTCTTGTTGCAGAGCACAGGCTCTAGGCACGCGGGCTTCAGTAGTTGTGGCACGTGGGCTCAGTAGTTGTGGCACACGGACTTAGTTGCTCTGCGGCATGTGGGATCTTTCTGGACTGGGCCTCGAACCCGTGTCCTCTGCATTGGCAGGCAGATTCTTAACCACTGCGCCCCCTGAGAAGTCCCCATTTACTTTACTTTTAATGAGGGTTCAAGAAGATGCAGATGTTATTTTTTTTTTCAGGAGTGCTGCTTATCAGGTAGTAGTAGGAATGTGACATTTCCCAGTCTCCGTCTTGTAGCGTAAACGTCATAGCAGCCTCACAGAAACAGCAGCACCTGAAAACGAAGTCCATGCATTGATGCAGCACCAGTGACACACTGAAGAAAAGCTCCTTCTCCAGCTGGAGCTGACTCCAACCATCTGCATGACATACTGCAGAGTCAAGTGTAGAGCCCTCTTAAACTCTAGTAACTCACTAATTGGGGCTACAAAAACCACATTGTATAACTCATAGCATCATTCTGTAAGTTCTGGAAAGTAGCTCTTAGTCATATGGGAAAATAAATGCTTCAATGACTGTGGTTCATTTATCTCTCAGAACCAAAGCAGCTCCTATGGCCAAAAGTGGGACACTGAGCAAAACTAAAGTGTAATGCATTGAGATACATCAAATGTGCTAAAATCCATGAGTTCATAAGGACACAAGAAATTAAAACCCAAAAGACTCCTTGGTCATCTTTGGAGGATGCTCATTATTCTGAGAACTGGTAAATAAAAGGAAAGAATCAAACATCCTGCCTTTCCTGAAAAAAAAAAAAAACCAAAAAACTGTACTTCAGGTTAACAAATAGATGACAACGGAGAGCTCTTCTTTAAAAAAAACAACAAAAAACTCCAGCTAATAAATGAGGAAAGAGTAAATAAGTGCAAACCCTATTGAAATAATGGATCCAGGCAATGATCATCAATGGTTACTGAAACCATTTTCTGAAAACTGATGGGGAACTTTATCTATCTATCTATCTATCTATCTATCTATCTATCTATTTATGCCACACTGTGCGTCATGCAGGATCTTAGTTCCCTGATCAGGGATCAAACCCGTGCCCCCTGCAGTGGAAGCACAGAGTCCTAACCACTGGACCGGCAGGGAATTCCCCAGTGGAGAACTTTATAATAGATGGATCAGGCTGACAACATCTGGAAACACTGATCAATCTTAATATTACAAAAAAGAGAGAAAAGGAGACAGTATGTGCCTCATGCGATGTAAACAGGAAGTACACAGCACTGCCAATAAAATATTCTTGCCAACAAATTACACACAATCTGATTGTCTCTAGATTTTACTACCACTGTAACAGAAAACAGAGGGAGTGGGAAGATGATAAATTGACATTATAGGGAGGCAGTCAACAAAATCATCAAAAATCAGAATACAGGAAACTCCTATAGGACAAATGACACAGTTTCTTCCACAAATAAATGGCAAGGAAAAAGGAGTACCTGTGGATTAAGAGACTCAAGGAACCCATACCAAGCATGGTATGTGGTTCTTGATTCAAACCTACCAACCATAAAAACAATCAAACAAGCAAAACTTTATGAGACAACCAGGGACATGTGAACCCTGACTGGATATTTGATGATATTAAGGGATCATTGTTAATCATTTAAGGTATGTCTCTGGTATTGTGATTATTTTTTAAAAACTTCTTGTTGTTTAGAGATACACACCAAAGTAAAGAGTCTCCTATTGCCTGCCTTCCTTGTCCCACAAACTCTTATCCCATCGGGTTGGTTCTCTTTACAACAGTCAGAAAGGCTAGTGTAGATGCTCAGGCCCTCTCTGGCTTGTAACAGAGCTTGCTCTGTGTGAGCCCTTGGCGTCAGCCTAGGTCTTCAAGGAAGAGCCAAGGGAGCTGGCCACTGTGAGTGGTAGTAATTGCTGAGTAATTGTAATTGCTCAGTAATTGCTGAGAATGTGTGCCGGGCCCAACAATAAGGAGTGGTGAGGGCTGTGGTAAATTGGAGAGCACACTGAAGACATTCAAATGCAATGCTAGAGGGAGGGAGGGAGAGAGAGAGAGAGAGAGAGAGAGAGGATGAACCAACATCGGAGGCCAAAGAGCGTGGATCCAGGCTATAACCTTTAGCCAAATTGGTGATCCCTGCAGCAGACCTAAACCTATACTTGAGCTGAATGTAGACTTTTTTGGAAGTACAACTCTTGGCCCTATCCATCTCTGTGACAGTCAGTACAGAACTCTAGTGCCTACTCACAGTGGATTAGAGAGTGTTATGCTTATCAAACTGACAAAGCAAGAACTGGTAGGAAATGTGCTACCAGGAAAAAGGCAGTCCCTTGAGGAGCCTGTCTGTGTTGATTTAATGACAAGAATCTGTACACCAAGGGTGTCAGCCAGACAGGAAATCCATCCTGGTGGAGAGTCAGAAGTGCCCCAGTTGGACTGACAGGCTGTGGCCACATTGATTGGCTCCAAAGGGCATCGTTATACACACAGGCAAAGGGCGTATCTAGACTTTGCGGTCACCGGAGACTTTCCTGGGGCACTGAAAGGGAGTATAGGGAAGGGGATTAAGGGCCCTAAGAAAGAGGCAGGAAATCGACTTCTTCTTTTCTCCCTGTGATCGATTGATTCTTATTCAATTTAAAAATAATTCTGGGGCTTCCCTGGTGGCGCAGTGGTTGAGAGTCCGCCTGCCGATGCAGGGGACACGGATTCGTGCCCCGGTCCGGGAAGATCCCACGTGCCGCGGAGCGGCTGAGCCCGTGAGCCATGGCCGCTGAGCCTGCGCGTCCGGAGCCTGTGCTCCGCAACGGGAGAGGCCACGACAGTGAGAGGCCCGAGTACCGCAAAAAAACCCAAAAAACAAAAAAAAACACACAATAATAATAATTCTGAGATTCTTCCTAAATAGTAGAGAAATATCAGAATGCGGTAGAGATTATTTATTAAAAAATGGAATTTTTTTGGTGTGTTTCAGGATCTTGCTGAAAGGATTATTCATTTATTTGGTGGGTTAGCAGGAAGGCTGACTCTAGCAACTGCTGCACTGTCAAGAACAAACACTTCTTGAGAATACGATGAAAAGGAACCATACCAAACCCTGTGGTGGATACAGGCATGAGTAAGACACAGTTCCTGCCCTGCCAGATCTTACACTACAGTTGAAAATCTGAGATCATAAAATTACACTAAAAAAAAAATTACACTATAAGACATAATGTGGTAAATGTAAATGACTATGAAATTAGGAAAGGCAGAGATGGACATGCAAAGCTTCACAAAATATATGGGGACTGAAAGCTTTGAAGGGTGGCCTGAATTTCAGTAGGTGTTAAAGGGAGAGAGAGCTTTAATCCCATCTAATTCTGTCATGGTATACCAGATATTGCCAGGGCCTGAATGTCTGCATTCCCTCAAAGAAACTGCCTTGCCCAAAGGCTCTTGCAGGCACTCATGCTTTAATGCCCACAGCCAACTATTCCAGCAGGTTAGGCAAGAGGTGGTTTCCTGACCCAGGACTGTCACTCCCAGGTGTGACCTGACTAGTACAGCCTGGCTTAGAAGGACATTCTGAGCCCATGAGAGTCTTCTTTTTGATAATTTAAATGTAGAAACATGAAAGAGCTCAAGTGAAAAGATGCCATGGGTAAGTCAAAGTTATGAAGGAAAGAAGGTGGTACCAGGCTCCCTTGGAGCCGAGGGCTCTCTGGGTCCAATAACAGGTGTCCTTATAATCCTCCACCTCTAAGTGACTTGAAGTAAATGGAATGGAAAACTGTTCCTTAACCAAATTATCTGATTAAAATCTATGAGCAAGATGAATGGAAATAGTAACAGTTTTTTGTTTTTTTTTTTCTCTCTTCGCTCTGAGACTGTCTCGGTACAAATGCCCTGAAAATCACCTTAGTAATTATAAGGTGGACATTGACCTTACATTTGTATGCAAGAGGATGTGACAAATGGCATGTTAGCCAGAACTTCCGGTTTCTCTTTGTTTCACCTCCAACTTCTTTCCCACCCTCCTTCATTTCTTGTCTCATGGATGAAAGGAGAGCAATGAGAAATTAAAGGGAAATAAAATCAAACTAAGTGTAGAGTGAACACAGAACTGTAGCTGGATTCAGTCTAGAAATTTGCTTCTGAGCTTCTGGGGGTATCATGGTTAATAACAACATTTTTAGTATTTGCGAGATAGAAGCAAAACAGTTGAGGCTAAACAGAAGTTTCTCTCATGGGTCCTCATAAAGGGAATACCCATTCTCAACCAACAGATGACAGGTGGCTCTTAGAAAAATCCTACAAAGGAGGGGAACTCTCCTTGTTTTAAGTATGAACATTTTGGATGGTTGATTTGATCCAAGGAAAAAAAAATCTAAGGGGGAGAAAACATAACATGCCTAAGAAGAGTGGATGGCCTTCCAGTACTCGGTAATCTTTGATGAACAGCATTCCTCACAACTGTGTTTTGGTAAGAATTAAAGGGCAGAGAGGTTATATCCTGAAGGGAAGAAATTGGATACAGCTGATAACACCAGATGCATATTTCTGACATTTTGATATGTGGAAAATCAACAGCGCAGGTGTCATAGTAGGCATCATTTTCTGGAAGCAAGGGGCCAAACTTGGAGAGGAGAAACCAGAAGATCTTCCAGTTTAGGTAGAAGTCTCAACTGAATATCTGAACAGGTGTGGGGCTGCTAGTGAGGACATAGAGGCCTGTGAGAGACTGGACTCATTTCCTTTTTGGCCGACCATGATCTCTGCAGTGTATACTTTATGGAGGGCCTTAGGAGTCTACATCAGTGTGGATGATTGCTTACAACTAAATAATTCGGTAACATTTATTGGCAAGTTGTTCTCCATTTTCTTACAATTATGCTAAGGCAATGTCTTATCTATTTTTAAATGTGTAAAACATACTGAATACTTGGCACTTGTCCATCCAGGAGAAAGTGACTAAAGCACATGAGAAAAATATTATAGAGAGCTTTTTTTGACATGCTGATTTATTTAAAAATCAACAAAGTGGCTAATGGAACTTTGGGGTAGTAATTTCACATTTATATTAACCTTTAATGAGCCCATGTGGTTTCTTTAAAATCTATATTATCTGTGTAAAGAAAACCTATTCATTAGAAACCCAGTCCCTGATTTTGGTAACGGAGCCAATATTCATATCCCATAGAGGCCAATTCTAGTGAGCTTTAACATTCAAGATATTTAACTTTATGAATATAAGACTTTATTATCAACACATTTCCCATGCTGTCAGTTGAAAGAATATGTTGACCACCTACTGTAACTAATTTAACTAGTAAATGATCGAGATATTAATGGATAAAACAATAGAGTTGTTAACATTTTTCTTAGGAAAATAACTTTTATACTTATATTAGGCATATTTGCAAATAATCATTTTACTGCCTGAGGTTTTAATATATAAGTTAATAATTTATTTATAAAGAAAAATGTATATGTCAATTCCAATTGGCTAATTCTATATTTTTCTGTTAAATTGTACAAGGAGAAAGTCTAATTGGCCTAATTAATTCATATGAACTTCTCTGGGCTGGGTTTTTTGGGTCAAAGTCTAGGTTGTTGGCCAGCCTGTGGTTCGGATCCCCACTCCTGACCCACTCAGTGATCACCCTTTGTTCAAGGAAAAGTCTAAGCTCACAGCAAGGGATTGTGAGCAGGGTGGGTTCTGGTATAAGAGGATGGAGGAGTTGCATGCATCATGATTGATGTATTTCACATTAGAATTTTCCAGTCTTTCTGCATTGTTAACAACACTGATACACGACCTTGTTATACATCTTTTTGCATTTGTCCACTAAAGTTGTTAGGATGAATTTCCAGAAGAGTAACTGTCAAGGGTCAAATGGTATAAAAAATTTTAATTTTGCTACCTATCTTGCTAAATTTTGACCATTATATTTCTCTTGGTCTCTTAGTATTTCACTTACTAAACACCAAGAATATAATTCTCCCTCTTTTCATGTGTGTAAACATGTAAGAAAGAAAAGTTTCGCTTCTGTAATCAGCTCACAAACATGGTTGAGTCTCACAACCTTGTTCTCTTCCTTTTTTTTTTTCTGTGAAACTGCTTATGAAAGATTTTTAATGTTATTTTGGGAAATATTCCTATCTCTAGAATGTTTTTTTACTTCAAGAAAAGGTTAGGGTGGCTTGACTGCTGCTAGTGAGGCTACCATCCAAGAAAGAGGAAAAGATAAAATTCCAGGTGCTCTTTTTTTCACTTAATTTTGCAAATTTTGTAAAAGATTAATTAAAAAAAACCCCAAACTGCTCTCAGGGTGGTGGAACAGCTGACAAAGTTTGGAAAGTCAGGCCTGGCTGTTCTCTAAGGAAAGTTTGCACTTGCACTCTGCCCTGCCTGCCCGAGTGGCTGGTATGAGCGATCCTGTTCCCATGGGTGTTCCTTGTCACACTTCAGGGAGGAGAATTCTTCCCCGTGCTTTTCTTTATACTTCCCTTGGTGTGGAGCTTCTCAAATTGAGAGGGCAGAGAAACACCTGGGAATTTGTGCAAACTGCAGAGTCCTGTGCTGCAACCCCTGAGATTTTCTAACTTGGTAGTTCTGGGGCCCAAGGACCTATATGTTTAACAAGTTCCTCAGATAACTGGCACAGGTGCTTGATAAACCGCACTTTGAGAAAAATTGCTTCAGGGACTTAATGGGTACTTTTGGGGTGAGAGGAAATGAAAATTAAGTTTTCTATTTAGGGACTTCCCTGGTGGCACAGTGGTTAAGAATATGCCTGCCAATACAGGGGCCATGGGTTTGAGCCCTGGTCCGGGAAGATCCCACATGCCACAGAGCAACTAAGCCCATGCACCACAACTACTGAGCCTGTGCTCTAGACCCATGAGCCACAACTACTGAGTCTGCGTGCCACAACTACTGAAGCCTGCGAGCGTAGAGCCTGTGCTCCACAACAAGAGAAGCCACAACAATAAGAAGCCTGGGCACTGTAATGAAGAGTAGCCCCTGCTCAACTAGAGAAAGCCTGCGTGCAGCAACAAAGACCCAAAGCAGCCAAAAATTAATTAATTAATTTTAAAAAAAGATAACTGATGCATAAAAAAAGTTTTCTATTTAAAAAAAATTGTTCTATAAAAAATTGGTTATGCTACTCTTTGTTTTAGTAAGTCAGTTCTGGGTCTTATCAAACAACTTTCTTAGAGAGAATATTGAAATCTGTCTCCCCAATACTTCACAAACAAGCATGCTATTGGCTCTTGCTTTTTCCTACTATGCATCCTGTTTAATTGACTTATGTGTTCACAGTCTTCTATTCCTAAATCCACTGGTTCTCCTGTTCTTTTTGGACCATACCAGAATCCATTGAGGAGCTCTACAGTTTCTCCTGATCCTACTTTAAGAATTAGTATTTTGAAGACTAGTCCCTTGGACAGGTCAGGGAGTATGTGGGGAGGTCATTTGGCTGTCTGCCAGGAAAGGACCAGGCTGATGTTATCTGGGTTAATTAGAAGCTGGCTCTTTGCCTTGACGGTTCAGATACTTGATTTTGTCAACAAACAGGACTGGATCTGGTCTGTGAGCAGGTTCACTTCAACCAAACTCACAGCACCTGGTGCACATGACCAGCCTGCCACGCATTTGTTTACAGATGGAAAGGAACTGGAACGTTTCCACCATTCGAGTGCTTTGGGAAGTCCAATCACAATCAGAAGTTTGCTTCCTGGGTAAGAAATCAGAATAAGGGAGGTTCAATACATAATTTGCTTTCTGATACCTTGAGGCTGATGCATTCATTGCCACAACTGAGATAGCCTTGCTAACCTTGCTGACCAGATAGCCTTCTGAGGGATACATTTATTTTGTAGATTTGTTCATGCTACCAGTTAAATTTTAATCTGACCAGAGAACTATCTTTTCTCTTCAAAGTGACTTTGCCTCTCTCTGCTTCCCTCCTTTCTTTCTTTTTGTTTATTTTGCAGGTAGTTCTTATTATCCTTTATCCCTTTTAATATCCTTTTCCCAAGTTATTGTGTGGAGTAGGAGGTAGAAATGCAGTTTACAATTACTGGGTCAGGCACTTCATAGTTGTGCCCTAGTGTTTCTGCACTGCTCCCAGTTTTCTTTTGATTCTTATCTTGACACTGCAAGCCAACTTTACTATTTGTATCTTGTTACAGAAGAAAACCTATTTTTAATGATTAGAGAGCTGTGCTGTTCAATATGGTAGCCACTAGCCACATATGGTGGCTATTTAGATACATATTTAAAAAAATTCGGGGAACTCCCTGGCAGTCCAGTGGTTAGGACTCTGTGCTTTCACTGCCGAGGGCACAGGCTCAATCCCTGGTTGGGGAACAAAGATCCTGCAAGTCTCATGGCATAGCCAAAAAAAAATTTTGGTTTCTTAGTTGTACCAGACACATTTCAAGGGCTCAACATGTAGGTAGTGTTCCCTACTGGGCAGCACAGATATAGAACATGTCCATCATTGTAGAAAGTTCTACTGAACAGCACTGGTCCACAGACTCCTACATTTAAAAGAAGTGAGAAGATCCTTAAATATCTCATATGCCAAAGGCAAGAAAAAATGATTAAAAACAATTTTAGTTGGGTTTTTTTTTGGTTGAGTTGAGGACTCTATTGCTAATGAGATTTGGCAGTTTATAACTAAGTCCAGTGATACATAAAATTGAAGTGTGTGGGTCTTTCTGCCACTATCCCATCCTTCCACTTCTTCTTCAGGCTGTCTTGTTTGAAAGTAATAGAAACCCACTGTGACTAGCTAAAGCAAAAAAAGGGGATTCTGTTCAAAGCTGCAGGATCATCCAAGGACAGGAGTACAGCTCAGCCTGGAACCAAACTGGAACCTAAGACTTAGGTCTTATCAGCACTCTATCTGCTCCTCTCTGCACCTGCCTCATTTTGGTTTCTCTCTGCAGACCAGCTTACACTGCTTTTCTACTCCATGATACAGCAAGTATGACCACCAATAGCTCCGGAGATTATATTACCTCCATTCACTATGTCAGCTAGGCTGAGGCTAGACTCTTTCAGTGATCATTCCAGTCATCTCTGGGAAGGTGTTCATTGGCCTAGCTCAGCTCAAGTGTCTATTCCTGGTCCAATGGCTGTGACTGGGGGCAAGGTCAACCATAGCTGCAGAAGCCTTGCTGCCATTACCATGTGGTTTAGAGAGTGCGACAGGAGCCAGGAAAAGACACAGCCAGGAAAAGACACAGAGCTTGGCAGCCAACCCCATGGGGGCCACCGCAATTCTCACTGTATCATTTGGTGGCCCAGGACTCCCCTCTTTAGTCATTTACCTGAACTATACCCCCCCTGAACTATTTCCCTCCCTGAACTATACCACGAATACACTCTATTTCCACATCCTCCTCTAAGCAAAGTTTCTTTATCTTGTGTACCAATATAATAGGATTCTGCTAGAAGGCCAATTATTCTGATATTGACAGCAAACTGTAGCAAAGATTCAGATAAACCGAGAATATCAGTTTCCTCACCTGATAAATGAGGATTATTTTGTCTAGCTTAGGTATTTTTTGAGGCTTAGAGTTTAATAATAATAATAATAATAATAATAATAATGCTATTCCCTTCAAAGTAATACATTTTCAGTTTAACCTGGATATTAATGGAAATAAAATATATTATGGGAATTTCAAACACTGTGTCAGAAAGGCAGTGGGGGAGATAAAAACTTTAGTGAAACTGAGGTCATATAATATAAACTTTAATTCTATTTTTTTACTTCCAGATTGATCCTGCATAGAACTCCGATTTGAAAATCAAGTATAATCTTTTTCATAATCTGAGCGGAAGGATTTACTTAGCTGTGTGGTCTTGAGCACAATACCGTGCCAGTTTCTTCATCTATAAAATGGGATAATAATAGCCACCTCCTCACTGGCTTGTGAAGATTAAATGAGTTACCATATGTAAAATATAATAGAACAAGAGCCTAGCAATAGTAAACACTATGTAAATGTTAACACTGATTATTATTCTTTGATACATTGTTTCTTAAACTGTAGGTTGGGATGCATTTGTAGCCAATTAAAATACAAAGAAACAGACCAGAGCAGAATAAAATATTAGAGAGCAATGCACATGGTACAGGTATTATTGTGGGTTGTGATAAATATGCCATAACAATTGGTACAATGCTACCTACTCTGTAAGTTTCAATATTTGCTCTTTTTTGGCTAATTTGAATGAATACCAAGAAGAGTGAGAAAACGAAGAATGGAAACTCCACTGATTGGGGGTCAGATGCATTTAGTTCTAACCCCTGTTCTGCCACTGATCAGCAAAGTGGTTTGACACATGACCTGAACTCGACACCTCTTTTATTAAAAAGGGAATTTCTTGTATGTATGTCAAAGGAAAGTGTGAAGCACTGTGAGCCCTTATAGTCCAGCACTACATATGAATTAGACAACACCTCTCAACTTGTCGGTTTTGAATTATAGCTTGGCAACATCATAGGGCTAATTATGACTCCCTTTTTTTTTTGGTTTGGAAAAAAAACACACGAAGTTCTCTGATTTGCAATAAATGCAACTTTGCCAAATTCTCTAACCACTCATGAAATTCCCAGAAGTGACAACGAAATACACTTAATATGTCTGTTACATTGATTTTAGAGTTTATTGCAATTTAAGCCTGAAAATTCAAACATTTCTAACATCACCTTTTTCTATTTTACCCTTTCCTTTTTGCTTTCTTTCCCTTACTTCCATTCCAATTCCATAGGGCCCAAGTTCAAACCTGAAGAAAAAGGCTTCCCTGGTGGTGCAGTGGTTAAGAATCCGCCTGCCAGTGCAGGGGACAAGGGTTCGAGCCCTGGTCCGGGAAGATCCCACAAGCCGTGGAGCCACTAAGCTCGTGCACCATGACTAGTGAGCTGGCACTCGAGAGCCCGCGAGCCATAACTACTGAGCCCGTGCGCCTAGAGGCCATACTGCGCAACAAGAGAAGCCACTGCAATGAGAAGCCCGCGCACCGCAACGAAGAGAGTAGCCCCTGCTCGCCACAACTAGAGAAAGCCTGTGCGCAGCAACGAAGACCCAATGCAGCCAAAATAAGTAACATTAAAAAAAAAAAAAAAAAAGACCTGAAGAAAAGAATTGCTATGTGACATTATTCAGGAAGAGGAAGTGAATAGTTTTTAAAACATCTGGTTCTCATCTTATTTAAAGCATGAAAATGAGAATTGGAATCTTGTAGATCTAGTATTGATTTGGCAGCTAAGAGAAGAATGGCGCCCCAGAAGGAAGTCTAGTCAATGAGGGGAAGGAACTTTGCACTGGCAGGGAGAGTAGCATTAAACTAACATGGGGAGTAAAGTGCACAGGGAAGAGGATTGGTAGGAAAAAGATGAAACTGCTCTGAGAAAGTTAAGGATCATCATCATCACCATCATCATCATCATCATAATTCTGACAAGTAGAAATAAATGAAAAGCTACAGAAAAAACTGAGATGGAAAAGGAATTAGTTGAGATTCTTTTGTGAAATTGAAGGAACTTGTAGCATCTGACTTGCTGCTTTAAAATATTTCACACAAGTTTTTTTGTTGTTGTGGATCAAGGAAGGGGGAGAAGAGGCAATAGAGCCATCAAGCTACAACTAGTTTCTCTTGAAAAAGAACAGAAGGTAAGGGAGGGGATATATGCATATGTATGGCTGATTCATTCCGCAGTGCAGTAGAAGTTAACACAATATTGTAAAGCAACTATACTCCAATAAAAATTAAATTAAAAAAAGAATTGATTAATTTAAAATGAATTAATTTAAACTAATTTTTAAAAATTCGAATAACAACAACAGCAAAAAAGAAACCAACTACTGATACGTACAACAACTGGGATGGATCTTAAGGGCATTATATTGAAAGAAAAAAGCCAATTTCAAAGGTCACATATGTATAATTCCATTTATATAACATTCTTGAAATAAGATTATAAAGATGGAAACAGTGGTTTCAAGGGCATAGAGATGGGGAGTGAGGATATGGAATGATGGGTATGACTCTAAAAGGGTAGCACGGGGGATATCTTTGTGATGATGTAATCATTCTGTATCTTGATTTTGGTGGTGGTTACACAAATCTACACATGTGGTAAAATGCCACAGAAGTATATAGACATATTGTGCCAATGTCAGTTTCTGAATAAGTGCAGGTACGCCTAAAGAACTACCTAGACTACCTGGAATGCAACACAGAACAACAGAAAGTAGAAAATATGAAAAAGAGATTACAAAACATGGAGGACAGAGTGAGGAGATTTAATATTATCTAATTAGTGTTACAGAAGGAGAAATGGGGAAGAGGCAAAACCAGAAGAGATCACATCTGGGCAGTCTCCTGGTGGTCTAGTGGTTAGGATTCGGCACTTTCATTGCCGTGGCCCGGGTTCAATCCCTGGTCGGAGAACTGAGATCCTGCAAGCCATGCAATGTGGCCAAAATAAAATAATAAAAAATTTTTTTTAAAAGAGAGGAAAGAGCAGAAGGTATAAACGAAAACACAAGCCTGTTGGTACGCTCAATAAACATTTATTTGACTTTTCTTCCCCATAATTCATAAAAATAAAATGAATTTACATTGAATGTTTGCACTTTACCCTTTTTTGCTTCCATGTTCTTCATAATTAATATCAGTAGGTCATTATCAATAGATCAGTAAATGGAGACAAGAAGAAAGCATTTACTTCAAACCATTTATCAGGTCAGAGGGCAGAGCTTGGTCTTCAAATTTTTTTTTTTTTTTTTTTTTTGCGGTTTGTGGCCCTCTCACCGCCGTGGCCTCTCCCATCGCGAAGCACAGGCTCCGGACGCGCAGGCTCAGCGGCCATGGCTCACGGGCCCAGCCGCTCCGTGGCATGCGGGATCTTCCCGGACCAGGGCACGAACCCGTGTCCCCTGCATCGGCAGGCGGACTCCCAACCACTGCACCACCAGGGAAGCCCTCAAATTTACAATCTCTAAATTCTTGGCTTCTATTATTACCAGACATCCGTAACTACTGAAAAAGATGTTCTAGACCACCTAGTACCAGCTAGTTTGCATCTTCTATCTGTGCTGTTTAATGGAAGATGAGACAATAGGTAGTGCCCCTGTACCCCCAATCATTTGGAATTTTAACGTGCACACAGGCACACACTCTCACTGTGGCCTTGCTCAGCACCTGCTGGCAGCCAAGATGGTAAGGTAGGAGGCCATGCAAAACCAGTTTAATAGCTATTTACTAACTGATACTTAAACTGACTTTTCAACACTGATGAAGACCAACAGTATGTGGGGATTACAATATTCATTACCTCAACGCGATTATTTTTTCTAAGGCCTGTATTCTCTGTGTCCATTCAATTCTGTTTCTCAGATAAAGAACCATTATCATTTGTTTCAGTGCTTTTTGTTTTATGTTATACAGTCAATTTTACCGATAATTTCCAAACATCCTTAAGTAGGACTGCAAAAATGTCGGTTAGTGTGTGCCTTCCCATCTGCCTCAGATCTATGTAAATGTACCCTGCTTAGTTTCACTTGAGTTCAAACCTGTACCTTTGAGGCCAAGACCTTGGGAATTCAAGGGCAAAGTGAACTTTAATCTGGTACATTTTGTACTTTGATGAATAGTGAAAAAAATATATCCTCAAAGCTTGATTGGTTCTAGTCACATTTGCCTGTCACTATTTCTCAAACCATTGTACATAAAGTCACCAGCACAAAAGATCCTTCACTATAAAAACATATTCCAGGGGAAAGCAAATCCAAAGAACAGGGGAGAGGATTAATGTTTTTGATTTCTCAAAAGTTTATGTACTGTCCAATTGATTTTGGCCCTTAGGCCTTTCGATGTGCTGCTAGCAAGTAATTATTTTTATGGTTGATGAGTACTGAATATTTATCATTAATTGCAGTTCGAAATCACTTTTAAAAATCTGTCATTTTGGTTTCTAAAAATTGTTTCTTCTGGCTAGACACGAGCCAAGTGCCGAGAGCTGACCAGATGCCAAGCCTCAGGACTGTCCAGTCTTCCACATCAGACCTTCAGCCGGGCCTTCTGACCATTCTTGAGGTTAGAAAATCTATCCCCCAGTCTCGCAGATGCTGTTCTCCCCCAGCTGGCTCTACAGAGAACATCATTATCTTTGCTGAGCTTCTGTCTCTATGGCAATAACAGATGGGAAGTGCTGCGGAATTATTCAGGTTCTGGAAAGGAGGCAGTCAAGGAGGGGAAGATGAGGGGTGGGAAAAGGGGGCACGACCCGGGAGCACGGCGAGGGTGGTGTAAAGAACGGAACTTGTGTGTGGAGGGAAAGAGAGGCTCGTGAGCCTTTGGTAGGCCCGTTGGGAGGAAAAGAGGGAAAAAAAAAAAATCTATGAGCACAGGGGTATTCCCAGTCGGCTGGCTCCAAATGTGGACCCCATACGAGTGACCTCGAAGCAGTAAAACCAGGAGAAATAGGGCGAAAACTGGCAAAAAGAAAAAAAAAAAAAGGAGGGGGGCGAAGCTCGAGTCTTCTGAATTCGGTGCACTGAGACCTGGGGGTCAGTCTCCTGATTTTGCGGTGGGGCGGGAAAAAGGGTTTTTTCTTGATGTTTCGAAATATGACGGAGCAGCTCGGCAGAGTTCAATATGCTAACTAGCCACCGCGGAACACAGACCAGGGAGAGCACTGTCCGGCCCCGAGGGTCAGAGCCGAAAGCTCTTCAGTCGTCGCTTTCCTCGTCTCATCTCCTGATCGCTTCCAAAACAAAACCCCAAAGCCCTCAGGAAACACTGTAGAAACATGTAATTTCTAGCTGCCTTTTGGAACCGAGAGAGCAGTCTGGTGAGGGGGTGGGAGGAGGGAGTCTGAGAAGCAGAGACAAAAATGTTTTCTCTCTGTTTTGCCGGAACTTCGGCCAGCCCTCCGGCCCGGCCCGATGGCGGAGAAGGTCAGCCCCGGCAAGGCGCCTGGGCGGAGGCCGCCCGTGCAAGGCGGGGGCCGCCGGTGTGGGGCGGAGCGCAGCGCCAGCAGCTGGCGGGGTGGCCCTCGGGCGGGGGGCTCCGCGGGGGCGGGGGGCAGCCCCAGCGCGCAGGGCCCACACTGTGGGGGGCGAAGCTGGGCGGCCGCCGCTCGGCGGCCTCCGGGGCGGGGCGGCCCAGCTGCGCCCCGCGGGGGGAGGGTCGCCCGTGCCTGACCTCGGGCGGCGGCGCTCGGCCGGGCGGGCCCTGCCTCCGCCCTGCCGGCTGCTGGGGTCGCGCACAGTGCACCGCGCGGCCGCCCTGCCCCCTCTCTCCGTGTCGCGCGGCGGCCGAGCGACCAGGGCGCCCCCGGGTCTGGCCCGTCTCCACCGAGCAGCGGGTGGGGCGGGGGCGGGGCGGTGGCGGCCCCAGACAGCCGGCTGGGCGACTAGAGGAAGGAAGGAGGGAGGGCGGCGGTGGGGGTGGGGCGGGGAGGGAACATCCTGTCTGCGCCGGGTGCACCGCAGACAGCGCCGCGCGCCAGCCGCCCAGACGGCGCGCGGGGCTGGGAACGCCGGTCGCGCGCCTGGGGGGAGGGGCGCGCGCGCCAGACGACGGGCCGGGGGAGCCCTCGGGAGCCACAATAGGCCAGACGGCGCGCGCGTCCCCGAGGGGCTAGGAGCCGCGAGGCGGCGGCCGGCCCGCGGGCGCGGTGCCGCTGCTGGCTCCGTTCCCTTCCCCCCCGCTCCCCCGCCCCTCCGCCCTCGCTCTGCCCCGGGCGGCCGGAGACGGCGGCGGCGTCTGCGGGAAGCCGTGTGTCTCCGCAGTGACGTGGGCGGGCCGAGGACTCGGTGACGTCAGAGGGCTGTGTGTAGCGATGTGTGTGGGGTTCGGAGCGGCGCCGGCACAGCCGAGGGGAGCGGGCGAGCGGCGGCGGCGGCGGGCACAGGTGCGGCCTCGGCTTGCTGGGGGGACGCGGCGGGAGGCAAGGGGCGCACGGCCCCCGGGGCGCCCGACGGCAGCGCTGGGGTTAGTGGGGAGTTAACAAAGCTCGTCGGGCTTCCTGGGGCTCGGAGGCCGGAGTCGGGGGTGCGGATGCGCGGGTCACGGGTGAGATCGGAGCCCCGGGGGGTGGGGGCGCAGGGCGGGTGTCTCACGGCGTATCTTGTCTCGCTGATGCCGGGTGGTGGGCAGGGGCAGGGCGCTGCACTTGACCGGAGCCGTCGGGACCCCGGAGACCTGGGCGCCCGTCCCCGCCCCCCCGGCCCTCCGCCCCCCCGCTGCCTGTCTGCGCTGCGCGGGGATGCCCCGGGCTCGACCCGGTTGGTCGGCGCCCAGCGGCTGGGGGATCCTGGCTGGGCTCCCCACCCGCCCCTCTCTCTTCTGTCCCCGGGCGGGCGAGGGAGGTGCAGTCTTAGGGGTGCTAAGGTAACACCCGAGAACTTCCCGGGGAGAGGGTGCACGGGGGATTTCCAGTCTTCCCAGCGGCCCACTCAGCGGGGTGGTGTGGGGAGGGCACTGAGGGTGTTCCGAGACCGCGGGGGGGGTGCTCCTTTCCCTCCACTTCCCACGACCCCCTGGCACGCCCCGAGACGTCCCGGGTCCCTTCCTCCCCACCCCCCCGCCGCCTCCTCGGGTTTGAGATGGGTGGGTGGCTTTGCGTGGGCCGAGGATTTCAGGGTTTGGGGGCTCCCCCATTCTAGGTCTCGCCTCCTCCCCTCTTCCTTGGCCAGCGTTGGCTGAGGTGTTCCTGTGGTGGGCGAAATCAGTACGTTGGCTAGTGGCCTTGGTCCTTAACCCTTTGGGTCTGTTTTAAGGTAAATTGCTCGCAGTTTGGGAGGCAAACATTTCTATTTATTGGATTCCTTTTGGAATTTCTGTCAAGAAGGAAGTGGAAGAAGAATCTTTTTTTCCCTCTTCCTCCATTTGCATTCTTTGTGAGGTCTGTCTGCCTTGTGCTTTTTGTCCCGGATTAGTCTTGTTCAAGGATGGAGACTCCCAGGAGTGGAGTCTGTAGCTTTTGGCTTCCATTAAGCAAATTCTCTAACCCTTTAAAGGGAAAGTTAATTTTTGCCTACAGTCATTCCAGAAAAATAGCCTACACTGACTAGGTGAATTGTGCACTTAAGATTGTAACTTACATATGGTAGGTATGTTAACTAGTTTCTGATTTTTTTGGATGAAACTGGTGGGTTTTTTTTTTTTTTGAGAGATGAAGTAATAGGTGATTTTAGCTAAAATGGCATAACTGAGAAAACCTTTAGTATTGAGTTTTGGGTGAGATGATCTCTTTAAGGTTCTTCCTGTTCTGAGTAGGCGTAGCCCTCTCCCTTTTGAGGGATATTATTGCAACCTTTACCCATTCTCCGAATTGCTTTCCTATTTAAATGAAGATACTTCTAGGTAACTGGTATTAGATTTAAAGGAATCACTGAAGTGTCACCTTTGGTAAAGTGAACTCAGTTTAAGATTAAGAAACTATTTTCAAACTGACCCTTTGGGCTCTGGAGCAAATTCAAATGTAACTCTCCCCCAACCCCCTTCTCTTCCAGATTAATTAAAAGAAGAATGAACAGTAATCCTGAAGATAACTGGGCAGTTTTTCTTTAGGTTTCATTTTTAATTGTAGAAGTTCAAGTGGAGTCAGAGGCTCTTCTTAACTGGTGTGAGGATTTATACAAGCCTTCATTTTGTCCACACAGACCAAAAGATCATCATTTTTAGAGAAGATACTTTTTTCCCTCCTTTTTTGGTGTCCTCGGTGCCAAATACTAAATTTGGGTGCATAATTTTGTCTCAAGTAATTGCATAAACTTTTCGCATGTTGTGCTTAAAACCAAACCAAACTGTTGCGTTGAACTTGGACATCTTGAATTGAGACAACTGGTAACTTTATTTTAATAGTATATCTGAAGAACTTAAGAAAACAAAGGCTTCCTTGGAGGTGTGCCTCTTAAAATTACTTTCTGTGTTATTAGACAATAAGAAATTTTATAGCACTTGCAGTGAAATTATACTTAGAGCATAAGCAGAACCAAAACAAAGTTGCAAAATCTATTGAGTAGTTTAGGGAGATCTCTTTGGAAATTTAAATTTCCTGTGAGAGTAAGTTACCATAAGTATTGGTATACATTGTGTTTCTCTCTTCAAATAAGCAACTAGATAACAATGCAAATCTCAGACTGACTTATTTAACACAATAGTTTTTAGCAATGGAAAACCTACAGACAAATTTTTCCGTGGTTCAGGGCTCAAATAAAAAACTGAACGGGATGGAAGATGATGGCAGCCCTCCAGTGAAAAAAATGATGACAGACATTCATGCAAATGGAAAAATGATGGTAAACAAGATGCCAACTGTAAAGAAGGAACACTTGGACGACTGTGAAGCGCCAATGGAAACTGACGAAGAGCATGTCAAGAGAACCTGTGCCTCTGTGCCTGAACCTTTACATTTAAATCCCAGTTTGAAACACACTTTGGCACAATTCCATTTAAGTAGCCAGAGCTCTCTGGGTGGACCAGCAGCATTTTCCGCTCGGTATTCCCAAGAAAGCATGTCACCTACCGTATTTCTGCCTCTTCCATCTCCTCAGGTTCTTCCTGGTCCACTGCTCATCCCTTCTGATAGCTCCACAGAACTCACCCAGACTGTGTTGGAAGGGGAGTCTATTTCTTGTTTTCAGGTTGGAGGAGAAAAGAGACTCTGTTTGCCCCAAGTCCTAAATTCTGTTCTCCGAGAATTTTCACTCCAACAAATAAATACAGTATGTGATGAATTGTACATCTATTGTTCAAGGTGTACATCAGACCAGCTTCATATCTTAAAGGTCCTGGGAATACTTCCATTCAATGCCCCGTCCTGTGGGCTGATCACATTAACTGATGCACAAAGACTGTGTAATGCTTTATTGCGGCCACGCACTTTTCCTCAAAATGGTAGTATACTTCCTGCTAAAAACTCATTGGCCCAGTTGAAGGAAACTGGCAGTGCCTTTGAAGTGGAACATGAATGCTTAGGCAAATGTCAGGGTTTATTTGCACCCCAATTTTATGTTCAGCCAGATGCCCCGTGTATTCAGTGTCTGGAGTGCTGTGGAATGTTTGCGCCCCAGACATTTGTGATGCATTCTCACAGATCACCAGACAAAAGGACTTGCCACTGGGGCTTTGAATCAGCCAAATGGCATTGCTATCTTCACGTGAACCAAAAATACTTAGGGACACCTGAAGAAAAGAAACTGAAGGTAATTTTAGAAGAAATGAAGGAGAAATTTAGCATGAGAAATGGGAAGAGGACTCAATCCAAGGCAAGTTTTTTTTTTTTAATAGCAATTTTGAATAACGGTAATGGTTTACTTTGAAGTTAAGAGTCTATTTAGAATATAACTGTTAAGAAACTATTACTGCTCATGCAACAACAGCAAAAACTCATCTAAATAATATGTTATGTTTGTATTACATGTTTTAGGCTATAAAATGCTTTCCTGTATGTGTTCTCATTTGATCTTCCAAACAACCTACTGAGAGAAGTGGGATTATTCCCATTTTACAGATAAAGAGAATGAGGCTCAGAGAGATCAGGTGGCTTTCCCAAGATTAGATAGCCAGGGACTGGAGGATTTGGGGCTTCTTTCTCAAGCCATGTCCTCGTTTTCACACATCTTGCTTTTTGATAACTAAATCAGTTATTTTCCTAGGACTCAAGATAATTTACACTTTGGTGTTATATCTATTTGCAAATGATATAATAGCTAGCCCAAACAACTCTGGTGGTGGGCCCCAAACAGCGTTTTTCAAAGGTATATTTAGGATTTCTGACATTGTTTCTATAATTGAATATTCAGACTTGATCAGTACTGGAGACAAATGCAAAAGACAGATTTATCTGAAGACTTCATGATTCTAGTCACCAAGAATTTTTTATAAAGAGAGGAATAATTTAAAAAAATTATGACAGAATAAAGATTATTTTATTTTTTTAATTAAAAAAATTTATTTTATTTATTTGTTTTTGGCAGCATTGGGTCTTCATTGCTGCACTCAGGCTTTCTCTAGTTGCAGCGAGCGGGGGCTACTCTTCCTTGCGGTGCACAGGCTTATCATTGCGGTGGCTTCTCTTGTTGCGGAGCGCGCGCTCTAGGTGCCCAAGCTTCGGTAGTTGTAGTGCGCGGGCTCAGTAGTTGCGGTTCGTGGGCTCTAGAGTGCAGGCTCAGTAGTTGTGGCGCACAGGCTTAGCTGCTCCACGGATGTAGGATCTTCCCGGACCAGGGCTCGAATCTGTATCCCTGCAATGGCAGGCGGATTCTTAACCACTGCACCACCAGGGAAGCCCAAGATTATTTTAGATTAAATAAATATTAATATAAAAATGTCTCAGCAAAGAGATTTTAAACTTATTTTCCCACCGCATTATCTGGTAGGCTAAACTAGTTCATTCTAAGAGTTTGAATGGCTGGCTAATAGATAAGATTTAGGCTATTAAATATTCAGTTTGTTGATCTGGTTTTTAAATATTTTCCTACTTGATTAAAATCAGTATAATAGCTAACACTAAGTGTTTAAAATGTGGCAAGCATTGTATTTGAACAGTTTTACACGTATAATTTTATTTGATTGGTACCACAAAAGATTGGCCATGTTTCATCTTAAGAATCTAATTTTTCCACTATTAATTAGTTTTTATTCCTTGAATATCTCTGCTCTTTCTACTTCACAGAAGTATTAAATGACTGAAGTTTATTTACAGCAAGATTAGAGCTTGGGCAAGAAACTAAGGTTTCGTGGCCTGTGCTTTAAACCTTGCAGGTTTTGAGGGAAATTTAGTTACAGTGTAGTTTTAAGACAGTGATTTGCTTCTGAAGCCCAGTGAAGATAATTTCAGACTTGAATTCAGGGTCGTTTGCTACTTGCTGATTCCAAAGGGTCAATACTTCTTGGAAATTCCTTGCCTGTGGCTACTAGATAAGTATATTGTTTAACTGATTTTAAAGCAGAATTGACTTCAAGCCAGTTCTCACATTGTTGGACATGCTTACAGCTGGCCTGGTCCCATGCTGAAAATTGTGTTTAGAATTGTCTGTTTTCTCAAAATGTGGAATGCCCCTTTTGATACTTATGATATCTTGCCCTAACCTAACTAGGACTCTTACATGTCCATAGGTGGCCACATTATTTGCCAGATATTCTTGGTCCAATCTTGATTGCTCTGACATAAGCATTTTGGGGATAAATTACTTTGCCTAATATTCCTGCTTTGTGTTTGTGAGAAAAAATATCTGAGAACCATGATAAAGGTTAAAAAAAAAAAAGGTGATGAATTTACTTAACTGAAACTGAATGTGCTAGGGTTTGGTTAAAATTGAAACTGTCCTTCATCAGGATGTAGTCATTTATTGTCTCAGAATTTATTAATTTGAATTCAGTTTTTATTTGGGGAAGCTGTGAGATTTTTTCCCCCATCTTTTTACTATGTTATGTTTTGCAGTATTTGCTAGTGTTTCTGGTGTATTCTGTTATTTTTTCCAATTTTATGTGAATTTTAAGCAATTTAAGGGAATTTGAAAATTTCCAGTAATCAAACCTTTAAGAAAGAAGTTTTTGGGGAGTTCATATGTAGTAATATATGCTTGCCACTTCACATTTTGAAAATTTACTCCTCAAAACTTGGTGAAGTAGTTCTCTTTTGAAGTTGAGATGAGAAACCGGTGGGTTCAGATGGGTCACATGCTTCTGGTTGTATAACTGGTAGGTGGTAGAATCAGGAGTTGAATGCAGGTCTTCTGACTTCAAGTCTAGTAATTTTCACTACTTTTCCCATAAGCAAACTCAGTAGCAGAAACTGAATTTTGAGAAACATTAACTTTTCTTATCAACTTACCTTAGTATAATGGTTCTTAAGCTCTCTGTTAACTTGTATGTAGACTAAGGTATTTTACTGGGAAGGGGGCACGGGGATAGTCCTTGGCTGGGGAACATTTTTCATTATCTTCTGTGAGTCACTGAATTGGTTGCCCAACAAACCAAATACATCCAGAGGAAGCTCATTAAAAAAAGTCAAAACAGGCTTTTTTAAAAAAAAATTAAAGCATATGCTAAATATATTAACCTCTTATCTAAAGGTCCTTAGGTTTAGTGTGAACACTAATGTAATTGGGTATGTTTAGTTAATGTAGTCAGAGTAGGGTTTTGGATTTTAAAAATCCCCTCAAACTCAGTAGGCAATTGTTTGAAATGTAGCAACTGTTGAATTATTTCTAAGGATGAAAATTATATTAGTGATGGTCACCAAACTATTTGCATAACTAAAACCTATATTTACTTTGCATAGTTAGGAGCTATATTTAGATGGGAGAAATAAGTGGTAGAAGGTCAGTGTTCTAAGTGAAGAGCTGACTATTCTTTGCAGACACCAGAGGTATAGTATTTTGAACTCTTTCTCACTCAGGTCACCACAAGAAATAATACTTGATTTTTAGATCTGCCTAGGTTGCTTTTCAAAATGGTGTTATCAAAACTGTCTCTTCGAGAGGCATGGACATATATACACTACCAAACGTAAAATAGATAGCTAGTGGGAAGCAGCCGCATAGCACAGGGAGATCAGCTCGGTGCTTTGTGACCGCCTGGAGGGGTGGGATAGGGAGGGTGGGAGGGAGGGATATGCAAGAGGGAAGGGATATGGGAACAGATGTATATGTATAACTGATTCACTTTGTTATAAAGCAGAAACTAATACACCATTGTGAAGCAATTATACTCCAATAAAGTTGTAAAAAACAAACAAAAAACCCCCCAAACTGTCTCTTCATATCATTTGAGTTTTTTATGTTTTTATTAGAAAAATTATTATTGTATTTTATAGTGCACAAATATATGGAAGAATATATTCTTGATTCTTTTCCATATCTCCAGTGGGTGTTATTTATTTGATCTAATTCTGATTCTGTTGAATCTTAGTTTCTATCTGTGGAAAAAAGGTTTGCCAAGCAAACTGATCATTTGTAAGTAAAATTTGAAGGGTGATGTTTCCTTGAGATTATTTTCAAGCACATTAGAAAAACCTATTTGTAGTCAACTGATAAGATCATTATAAGTGATTCTTTGCTGTTACAGCATGTGGCTGACAGTGTCCAGTTCACTAAGTAAAGATGGTTTATGCCTTTATAATTTTTTAGGGGTTAAAATTTAGATTTCTAACATTTAGACTTGACTACTGTTAGGTAAGTAAAATAATATAGTTCTTACTTTGCTTAGGGAAAAAAACCCTGTGGATTATCTGTGATGCAAATAGATTACCTAAAGATATCAACTTAAAAGTTTTCCTCTTAAAGCCTATTAATTAAACATTTCACTTTTTTTAGTTTTGCATTTTTCTTACAGTTCATTTCTGTGAGGTCATTGGCAATAATGATAATCCTACAAAATATTTCTCCCCTCTTGTAAGCTATTATACTTTTGCTTAGGAAGTGTGTTTCTTAATATAAACCTAAGTGAGGTAAAGAAATACACTAGAGAGAATGGGTAACTACAAAGAGTAGTGTTGGGACAAAATGTGTACCAGTAATAATTGTGATAGATTTGATGGTAATTTGTTACATCAGAGGCAGAGTTTGCATTTTATGATCAGCATAAATTTTTATTAAGTGGCTATAAGGTCAGAATCAAATGAAGTATTTGTGCTCATATAAGGGACGAGTATAATATTTTTTTCTAACTTTCTAAAATTAACAACTGTCTTAATGAGTTTTGAGACTATCTTTTTCCTGTTTTCCCAGAATTTAGTTTACTGCTTGGCAGGTCAAAGTTACTCAGTGAAAAAGGAAAAAATTTTTAAACTGAATAAATTTTGGGAGACAATGCTCCATTGTATTTTAGAATATTGGGGATTTTTTTGGAGAAATTATGGTTTAACCCTTAATAAACATATAATTTGCAAATAAACTGTTGAATAAGACAGCTGATCAAATGAGAGAATGGATGTAAAAGTACTTTGGAAGTTAAGAGTCTAGAAATATCAGATGGTACTTCAAACTATTATTGAAATATTTACTAATATGTATTTCAGGATTTTTCCTTTCCCCAAACATTTTCTTGATTTATCTAGAATTATCTGAAGATATTTCTAAGTAAGATAACTGAGTGTTGGGCTCAGCTGTATCTCACATTTAGTTGTTTGTACACAGTAATTATACTATTTGGATATTTGTTTATTTATCAAAATGAAGTATGCAAGAAGAAAGTACAAAACACGTTTGTTATAAAGTATGTTATAAGAAGGAAATTTCAGTGAAATCTTTAGAATGGCTTTGGGAATAGTGCCCCCTTATGGTTTAGGAAATATAGAGTCTATATTCATTTTATCATTAAAATTTTTTAATTTTTTTAACATTTTAAACATTTTAAAATGTTAATATTTAAAAAAAGGCTTCTGATAAAAAGCTTTATCCTTTTGGTCTGAGAAGTGGGAAAAAAATTAAGAAACTTCAAGGAAGAAAAGAAAAAGGATAGGCCTGAATCAGTACATAGTTAGCCAGTAGTGTTCTCATACCTATGCATATGTTATAATTTATACCACTTGGAGAACAAGGAAGAAAGCAAGAATTTGATTAATTTCAATGCCTTTAGAATTCTGGGAGTAGAGAGTGTGGAGCCAGAACTCAATTTGTTCAAGTAAAGAGACAGAATTAGTTTGGGAATAGTTTTAGTAATGGCTTGAACCTTTATTTTGTCCATGCGTAAAATTTGGTCTGTTGAGGTTTCATATACGTTACATATACATTAAAATAATGTAAGGATTTTATTTGACTAAAAAGGCATAAAGAATATATAATTTAAGGTGTGGTTTGGTTCCATCACTAAATAGAGTATTACAGCACCATGCTAGGCGAAAGAGAAATGAATAGGAAAGATTTATAGTTAGTTTAAAACTCATTTTGATTCCTAGGCTTAGAAATGGGTCACAGAAATATGTATGTAAAGACTAGTTGGAGGCTCCCTAGGGCAGGAATTCATCTTGTAGTTTCTAAACCTAGAATGTGATGGATGCTTAACAAAAGTTTGGATACAACTGAATGAAAAGTCTTAGTAGCCCTAGAAAGCTACCAGTGATTTTCAAGGCGGAAAAGAGTTTAGTTTTAAAGCAAAGCAGCATTTTGTTTTTATTTGTGGTATTGAATTTATTTTGAGATTTCTAATAGCCTTAAAAGTGCATATTTTGTTTATCTTATGGGTACAAGGAATACAAAAGTTAAAGAAAATTCCTAAAGACCATTTTGGTACATAGTACTACGGCTTTTATTCCATTTTGAAAAAAATTTTTGGTGTGATTATGAAAGCTATATAGGCCCATTAGAGTAAATCCTTTAAAAAGTACAAAGAAGAAAACAAAATTTCCTCATTATTTCACCATGGAGTGATAACCACCATTGGAATTGATTCCTTTACGTACGTAATGCTTTGTAAATCTGTGCAAAAGCATCTGTAGAGTGCACATGTTATTAATTTAAGACCTAATTGTTGAAATAATACATTTGGACAAACTTTAGGACATGTACTTAGAGTAGTGTTTATCAAATTGCAATTTGTCACCCATGCAGCCTTTCTCATCTGGGGCTCTATGAGAGGAGAATTAAGCCATAGAAAGGATGGTATATAGTACCTTTCTAAGTCCTTTGGAGAGAAGTTAATTTAGTGCATACAATGGAAGCTTTGCAGAGTTTGGGCTTAATTTTCTTGAGAACCTCAGTTGAGAAGGGTGAGGGGGGAATATCAAAGAAGTCAATTTACTGGGTCACCAGCATTTTAAAAATACATGAAATCGAGTAAAATTTTTAAAAATGCAATATATTGCACATAGTAAAATTAATTAATTTACATTTTGATATTGTCAATTTACATTATTTGAAGGCCAAAATAATCTTTTTTTTTTTTTTTTTTTTTTTTTTTTTGCGGTACGCGGGCCTCCCACTGTTGTGGCCTCTCCCGTTGCGGAGCACAGGCTCCGGACGCGCAGGCTCAGCGGCCATGGCTCACGGGCCCAGCCGCTCCGCGGCACGTGGGATCTTCCCGGACCGGGGCACGAACCCGCGTCCCCTGCATCCCCCTGCATCGGCAGGCGGACTCTCAACTACTGCGCCACCAGGGAAGCCCTGAGATAATTTTTAAAAAGCATCTATGCTGAAATGGGATAGAAAAGCAAAGCCTTACATGTATATAGATTAAAACTTTTTTTAAAAATTAATTTATCTTTGGCTGCGTTGGGTCTTTGTTGCCGGGCCCAGGCTTTTCTCTAGTTGCGGTGAGCGTGGGCTACTCTTGGTTGCAGTGCGCGGGCTTCTCATTGTGGTGGCTTCTCTTGTGGAGCACGGGCTCTAGGCGCGCAGGCTTCAGTAGCTGTGGCTCGCGGGCCCTAGAGAGCAGGCTCAGTAGTTGTGGCGCACGGGCTTAGTTGCTCCATGGCACATGGGATCCTCCCGGACCAGGGCTTGAACCCATGTGTCCTGCGTTGGCAGGCGGATTCTTAACCACTGCACCACCAGGGAAGCCCTAGATTAAAACTTTTTATAACATATTTTAGTGAAAAGATGTATATGACATGGAAATTTTCAAATAATTGCAATATTAAGTGGATTGGACACTATAGAATTCCAGTGTAAATTATTTTTCAAGTCCCAGAAATTATTTTTCAAGTCCCAGAAATTAACAGGATTTTTATCAGTTTGTTCTGTTTCCTTTAAGTTTTTTTAAAAATAAACTTTATTTATTTTTGGCTTCATTGGGTTTTCGTTGCCGCACAGGGGCTTTTCTCTAGTTGCGGCGAGTTCGCAGTGTGCTGGCTTCTCATTGCAGTGGCTTGTCTTTGCGGAGCACGGGCTCTAGGCGTGCAGACTCAGTAGTTGTGGCTCATGGGCTTAATAGCTCTGCGGCATATGGGATCTTCCTGGACCAGGGCTCGAACCCTTGTCTCCTCCATTGGCAGGCGGATTCTTAACCACTGTGCCATCAGGGAAGCCTTGTTTTCTTTGAGTTTAAGGGAGGAATATCGTACTACTGACTTTTACATGGCTTTGTTTCCATGAAGGATTTAAGAAGAGAGTTGCATATTATAAGAATGTGAGCCTTTGCTTTTCCTGTGAGAGTTTTTAAGCACTTTAAACCTAAAATTGGCTTTGTGAGGTAGATATGATTCTGCAGTGTGGAGGAGCAACAGACATTGTTGTGATTTCTGCAGATCCATCTTTGATAAGTTAGTGGAAGTGCTTAGACCATATTGTTCCGGTTTTGCATTAGGTTGATTAATTCTAATAATTACAATGAAATGAGGCACAAAACTAAGCCTTAAAATCTCTTAAGTAGCTATTTGCTACCTTGTAACACTATTCCTGTTTCAGTTGTTGAAACACTCATTCACAGCCTGTTGGAAGTATTGAGGAAACCTGATCCTATTCTGAGAGATTCAGTTTCTTTCAGTAGGAGTTGGCAGCTGTCTGGTAGGGTGTCTTTTGTGTCCTTCTGAAATCATTTATGGACCACTTGAATGTCTTAGTATTATACACAGTAAAAGGAACCTGGCAGGTATATTGGCTTTATATAGCTAAGGAGTTGTTGCTTAACTATGTGGTTGGTCATGTGTTTACTAAGGTTGCTAACGATTTATGTTTGGCTTGTACAAAGTAATGTGTATTTAATATGCATTATATTTTACTTTTTATGTAAGCATACCATTATAGGAGGATAGACTATGAAATTTATCAGTCTACTAGTCCTTCGTATGCTTACTGGCTTATAAATACCAAAATGTAAAAATTAATCTTTGTCTTTCTAAATTCTATTTTAAAAACTATTTTCCACATGTTTTAAAAAGATTTAACTCTTATTTTTTGAGGGGAATTTTTGAAATCCCATCAATACTTTGAGATATTGTCTTGATTTCTTTAGTTCATCATTGTTTGTCATTAGGACTTAAAGATCATAATATTAATCTGACACTGTAATTTAGAAACTAAAGTGCCACCTAAAATCAAAGTTTATTATTGAAGATAAATCTGGGAATTTTCAAGCATTTTGATTTTTGTTTTTGGGTTTTTTTTTAGTGCAAATTGGAATGTTAGTATACAAAGGGTGCTGAGTGGGTGGAATTGCTTTTGTAACTAGAAAGTGGTGACAAATGCTTATTGGTCTTTTTGTAAATGAAATCAAGTTCTCTAAACTATTTGTCATTGTGAGGCTAATAAGCATGGTAGCAAAATACAATGATTCTTTATTAGGAAACCTGATTATTAAAGGGTCATGTGTACATAACACAGTAAGTTGAAATTTAGAGAAACTTGCATATAACATTTCCTAATTTTTACTTATTTAAAGTTAACTTCTATACAGTTTGGGCTTATTTAAATTTTGCTTTCATAGATGTTATTTGTTGTTTTACGACTTAGAGAAAGAACTTTTGGAATGAAATCATATGTCTGAAATTTTTCTTGTATGTTTCAGATGAGGATGCCATCTGTTCATTTTGTGGTAGATAATTATGGGGAAGTTGGGCAATAGAAGTATTTTAAAATCTTAAGGCTCTAACTTAAGCTACTAAGTGATCTACTTCTCTTCTTTGCCAAGTAATGTAATGTATTCTATTTTAATGTTTAAGTACATGAAGGGAATTAAATTATTCTCATATTGAAAGGTGAAAGAAAAGGCAATAGATGTGCTTATCTTGGTGTCTCATCTTTATTCCTGATCAGTAGTAGCATTATTGCTGTGCCATTTAATTATATTGTTATTTTTTTGAAGACCTAATTTGTATGTTGCCACAAATGCAGAATAGATGAGAAAATCTGGCATGCCCGTGAATGTTCTGTTGTATAATATGTGCTTTTTGTAATTGTTTTTAACATGCAGTTAGGATAATTTGTTATAAATGTGTTCATGGCTTACCACAGCATATTAGGTAAAATTAACTCCCAACAGTTTATCATGGTTAGTGTTGTGCATTTCCCCATCATTTATATTATTTAATTTGTAGATCTGATCTCTAAAAATACAGCCCAGAGACTGTTAGGATTGTTGGTACTTCATTGAACAGAAGGGTATTAAATGTGAAAGAGACTGTCTTGTGAGTGTTGTGGTAGCAGATTAACCTTAAAAAAGGCCACCCTGGGAATTAATGAGCTACACTGTCATTCAGAATTCATTCAACAAATATTTATTGAGTCCCTACTACATGCCAGGCATGGTGCTAGGTACTGAAAATACAAAAGTGATTAAGACAGTACTTGACCTCAAGCTGCTGTTTAAGCAGAGGCGTAATAGCCACTCATCAGGGATTTTGTATAGGGAGTTCAGACATTAGAGGACTGCACTAGGTGATCTTTTAAGGAAGGTTTTTTTTTTTTAATAACCCCTCCTCTGTGACTCTCCTCATGTGTTGGTGCAAGAATAGGAAACAAAATAAAGGTCAGAAACTAGAGAGGGATGGATGTTTAAATAGAAAGAATGTGCTAGCAATTATTTAAAGTGGCATTTGAAGTTTAGAGACATCATAGAAACAAAGATATACTGAGTTTGGATCATGAATAAAGGTAAAACTTACACAAATCAAACTGTAGAGTTTTAAAATGCACTTGATCAAAATTGAATCAGATTTGAAGTCAAGATCTCTGGCTGAAGAAGTTTAGAATTTGTTATTCTGAAGATTTGACATTCCAGTTATCTGTAATAGGGAAAACTTTAAAATATATAAATCAATTTTAGTAATTTTAATTTAAAAAATCGGAAACAGTTGATTTCTTGGGCAGTACATCCAGAATTGTCTCAGATATAAAACTGATTTAAAGTGGAGCTTTCCATGTTTTCTAAATAATGAGTTTAACAAATAACTTCTAAAAATGAAGTTATCATTTAATTTGAGCCAATCTTATATTTCATTGATTTGTTAGAGTGAGCTTATCCCTGCTCATTAACACCTTTTTATCACAGTGTTGGGGTAAAAAATGTTCTGCCTAAGTGAGTTTTCTAGATGATGAAACTACTCTTCTCAGCACTGTGTCTTTTTAAAAACTTTAACCTTTTTTAAAATGAATTCTAAAATGTCTTAAATAGTTTTCAGTCTCTCTGAATGGTATGTGTATGGTATATATATGTATATGGTATACTAATAAATATAAATATCGACTATAACTATGTCATGTTGACTCAAGACTTCTTAAACATCAGTTACTCTGTTGTGATAAGGGTAGGAACAATTGAGATACATTAAATTATTTGCCCTGTCCTATGTGTGATAAAGCCCTCAGATTGTCTTGCTTTTTTAATCAGTTTTTGTGTTTGTGTCTTGTAATTCTCCTCTCTCCCTAGGCTGTCAGCTGGCACCTGGTATCTATCATTTAGTATTTCTGTTGCCAGCAGTCAGTTCCCTTTCTAATTTATGGTAGAACTAAGCTATAGGCTGAGAAACTGTGTAAACAAATGATTGATTTATTTTATAAATAAGCAGTTGATTTTGCCCCAGATTTTGAACTTTAGAATACTTGATCAGGATTGTGAGGTTTTGAAACAAATTCTACTCTTATAGAGTCTAGAGGCCGTCACTGAATACTCACCTCTTAAATCCTTTCGAAATGCTGTTCTTTTCGCTATAATCTTGTGCTCTTGTTAGTCTTTCAAATTCCTTGCCCAGTAATTCTTTTTTTTTTTTTTTGCGGTACCCGGGCCTCTCACTGTTGTGGCCTCTCCCGTTGCGGAGCACAGGCTCCGGACGCGCAGGCTCAGCGGCCATGGCTCACGGGCCCAGCCGCTCCGCGGCATGCGGGATCCTCCCGCACCGGGGCACGAACCCGTGTCCCCTGCATCGGCAGGCGGACTCTCAACCACTGCGCCACCAGGGAAGCCCCATTGCCCAGTAATTCTTAACAAAACATTGATCTCCTACCAATATGTGTGTGTGTCGGGGGAGGGGAGACAATATAAAACAAACCAAATGAGGAAGTTAGTAGCCACAGGTTATTTATTCTTTTCTATCAGTTTCTGGACCTCAGTTTTCTTAGCTGTAAAATGGAGATAATTATACCTACTTAATGAGGTATTCATTAGAAATAAGCAGGATATAAAGTTCTTATCATGAACTTTGAGGTAGCCAGTTACCTTCTCCTCTTACTTTATTTACAGGTAGAGTTCATCCTTCAGGGCTAAAAAGAGCTTTTCATATTTATGAGAAAATGTGGTTTATTGATAAGTATTAGCAGACACAGTGGTTTTAAAGTTTAGCAAAATATTGCTGTAGAATGTTACCTAATATAATATGCTAAGAAATACTGTAGGGATGGGGGGTATATTCTAGGTAATTGTAACAGTGAGAAGAATCAGAACTTAGTAATGCTGCACATTTGCAGAGTACTATTATTTAAAATGGATTTTTAAAATAGATTCCATAAGTATGATATTTGATGAAATCATTCCGGTAGTCCATGTTAACATACATGCTAAAACTGTTCTTGTGATGGGACAGTTCTTGTCCCTTTTCGGTTTTAAGTGACTACACGTGATACTTTAAGGAAAGACTGCCTTATTAGAAGATGATTCTTAAATAACATTATTCTTTACTAGTCAGTGTTCTCTGGAGGCAGCCTATGGCTCTGTCAAGTAGATACATAAAATTACCCATCACATCCTCCTTCAATAAACTTTTCCCCTTCCACATTTTTCTACAGATAGATACACCACCAGGAATGGAATTACAGTCATGGTATCCAGTTATAAAGCAGGAAGGTGACCATGTTTCTCAGACACATTCATTTCTACACCCCAGGTGAGTGGGTATTGGCTCATTCATTCATTCATTCAACATCTGTACATCAGGTACTATTCTAGGCCCTGGGAATTCATTTTATAGTTTTAGGTTTTTTTTGCTAATCAGTGAAATGAATTATAAATAGTGTTGAATATTTGAATTAACCTTTCCTGTGTGTTTCTGTGTTTTTTTTTTTCCCTAGAAATAGGTCATTTCTTTTTTGCCCTAAAGTGAAAAAATTGGAAGTTTTCTTTTTATTTCCTTACTTCCCTTCAAGAAGTAAACCAACTCTTCAAGAGTGTGGTGTGCAACTTTCATATTTTATTTTATTTTTATTTATTTATTTTTTTACATCTTTATTGGAGTATAATTGTTTTACAATGGTGTGTTAGTTTCTGCTTTATAACAAAGTGAATCAGCTGTACATATATGTATGTTCCCATATCTCTTCCCTCTTCTGTCTCCCTCCCTCCCACCCTCCCTAACCCACCCCTCTAGGTGGTCACAAAGCACCGAGCTGATCTCCCTGTGCTATGCGACTGCTTCCCACTAGCTATCTACTTTACGAATGGTAGTGTATATATGTCCATGCCACTCTCTCACTTTGTCACAGCTTACCCTTCCCCCTCCCCATATCCTCAAGTCCGTTCTCTAGTAGGTCTGTGTCTTTATTCCTGTCTTACCCCTAGGTTCTTCATGACATTTTTTTTTCTTAAATTCCATATATATGTGTTAGTATATGGTATTTGTCTTTCTCTTCCTGACTTACTTCACTCTGTATGACACACTCTAGGTCCATCCACCTCATTACAAATAGCTCAATTTCGTTTCTTTTTATGTCTGAGTAATATTCCATTGTATATATGTGCCACATCTTCTTTATCCATTCATCCAATGATGGACACTTAGGTTGTTTCCATCTCCTGGCTATTGTAAATAGAGCTGCAGTGAACATTTTGGTACATGACTCTTTTTGAATTATGGTTTTCTCAGGATATATGCCCAGGAGTGGGATTGCTGGGTCATATGGTAGTTCTATTTGTACTTTCTTTTTTTTGTAGTTTTTTAAGGAACCTCCATACTGTTCTCCATAGTGGCTGTACCAATTCACATTCCCACCAGCAGTGCAAGAGTGTTCCCTTTTCTCCACATTTATTGTTTCTAGATTTTTTGATGATGGCCATTCTGACTGGTGTGAGATGATATCTCATTGTAGTTTTGATTTGCATTTCTCTAATGATTAATGATGTTGAGCATTCTTTCATGTGTTTGTTGGCAGTCTGTATATCTTCTTTGGAGAAATGTCTCTTTAGGTCTTCTGCCCATTTTTGGATTGGGTTGTTTGTTTTTTTGTTATTGAGCTGCATGAGCTGGTTGTAAATTTTGGAGATAAATCCTTTGTCAGTTGCTTCATTTGCAAATATTTTCTCCCATTCTGAGGGTTGTCCTTTGGTCTTGGTTATGGTTTCCTTTGCTGTGCAAAAGCTTTGCAGTTTCATTAGGTCCCATTTGTTTATTTTTGTTTTTATTTCCATTTCTCTAGGAGGTGGGTCCAAAAGGATCTTGCTGTGATTTATGTCATAGAGTGTTCTGCCTATGTTTTCCTCTAAGACTTTGATAGTTTCTGGCCTTGCATTTAGGTCTTTAATCCATTTTGAGCTTACTTTTGTGTATGGTGTTAGGGAGTGATCTAATCTCATACTTTTTCATGTAGCTGTCCAGTTTTCCCAGCACCACTTATTGAAGAGGCTGTCCTTTCTCCACTGTACATTCTCGCCTCCTTTATCAAAGATAAGGTGACCATATGTGCGTGGGTTTATCTCTGGGCTTTCTATCCTGTTCCATTGATCTATCTTTCTGTTTTTGTGCCAGTACCATACTGTCTTGATTACTGTAGCTTTATAGTATAGTCTGAAGTCAGGGAGCCTGATTCCTCCAGCTCCGTTTTTCGTTCTCAAGATTGCTTTGGCTATTCGGGGTCTTTTGTGTTTCCATACAAATTGTGAAATTTTTTGTTCTAGTTCTGTGAAAAATGCCAGTGGTAGTTTGATAGGGATTGCATTGAATCTGTAGATTGCGTTGGGTAGTATTGTCATTTTCACAATATTGATTCTTCCAATCCAAGAACATGGTATATCTCTTCATCTATTTGTATCATCCTTAATTTCTTTCATCACTGTCTTATAATTTTCTGCATACAGGTCTTTTGTCTCTTTAGGTAGGATTATTCCTAGATATTTTATTCTTTTTGTTGCAGTGGTAAATGGGAGTGTTTTCTTGATTTCACTTTCAGATTTTTCATCATTAGTGTATAGGAATGCCAGAGATTTCTGTGCATTAATTTTGTATCCTGCTCCTTTACCAAATTCATTGATTAGCTCTAGTAGTTTTCTGGTAGCATCTTTAGGATTCTCTATGTATAGTATCATGTCATCTGCAAACAGTGACAGCTTTACTTCTTCTTTTCCAATTTGGATTCCTTTTATTTCCTTTTCTTCTCTGATTCCTGTGGCTAAAACTTCGAAAACTAGGTTGAATAAGAGTGGTGAGAGTGGGCAACCTTGTCTTGTTCCTGATCTTAGTGGAAATGGTTTCAGCTTTTCACCATTGAGGACGATGTTGGCTGTGGGTTTGTCATAAATTGCCTTTATTATGTGGAGGAAAGTTCCCTCTATGCCTACTTTCTGGAGGGTTTTTATCATAAATGGGTGTTGAATTTTGTTGAAAGCTTTCTCTGCATCTATTGGGATGACCATATGGTTTTTCTCCTTCAGTTTGTTAATATGGGGTATCACATTGATTGATTTGTGTGTATTGAAGAATCCTTGCATTCCTGGAATAAACCCCACTTGATCATGGTGTATGATACTTTTAATGTGCTGTTGGATTCTGTTTGCTAGATTTTGTTGAGGATTTTTGCATCTATGTTCATCAGTGATACTGGCCTGTAGTTTTCTTTCTTTGTGACATCCTTGTCTGGTTCTGGTATCAGGGCATTGGTGGCCTCATAGAATGAGTTTGGGAGTGTTCCTCCCTCTGCTATATTTTGGAAGAGTTTGAGAAGGTTAGGTGTTAGCTCTTCTCTAAATGTTTGATAGAATTCTCCTGTGAAGCCATCTGGTCCTGGGCTTTTGTTTGTTGGAAGATTTTTAATCACAGTTTCAATTTCAGTGCTTGTGATTGGTCTGTTCCTATTTTCTATTTCTTCCTGATTCAGTCTTGGCAGGTTGTGCATTTCTAAGAATTTGTCCATTTCTTCCAGGTTGTCCATTTTATTGGCATAGAGTTGCTTGTAGTAATCTCTCATGATCTTTTGTATTTCTGCAGTGTCAGTTGTTACTTCTCCTTTTTCATTTCTAATTCTATTGATTTGAGTCTTCTCCCTTTTTTTCTTGATGAGTCTGGCTAATGGTTTACCAGTTTTGTTTATCATCTCAAAGAACCAGTTTTTAGTTTTATTGAGCCTTGCTATCGTTTCCTTCATTTCTTTTTTATTTATTTCTGATCTGATCTTTATGATTTCTTTCCTTATGTTAACTTTGGGGTTTTTTTGTTCTTCTTTCTCTAATTGCTTTAGATGCAAGGTTAGGTTGTTTATTCGAGATGTTTCCTGTTTCTTAAGGTAGGATTGTATTGCTATAAACTTCCCTCTTAGAAGTGCTTTTGCTGCATCCCATAGGTTTTGGGTCATCGTGTCTCCATGGTCATTTGTTTCTAGGTATTTTTTGATTTCCTCTTTGATTTCTTCAGTGATCACTTCGTTATTAAGTAGTGTATTGTTTAGCCTCCATGTGTTTGTATTTTTTACAGATCTTTTCCTGTAATTGATATCTAGTCTCATAGCATTGTGGTCAGAAAAGATACTTGATACAATTTCAATTTTCTTAAATTTACCAAGGCTTGATTTGTGACCCAAGATATGATGTATCCTGGACAATGTTCCATGAGCACTTGAGAAAAATGTGTATTCTGTTGTTTTTGGATGGAATGTCCTATAAATATCAATTAAGTCCATCTTGTTTAATGTATCGTGTATCCTTATTTATTTTCATTTTGGATGATCTGTCCATTGGTGAAAGTGGGGTGTTAAAGTCCCCTACTATGAATGTGTTACTGTCCATTTCCCCTTTTATGGCTGTTAGTATTTGCCTTATGTATTGAGGTGCTCCTATGTTATGTGTATAAATATTTACAATTGTTATATCTTCTTCTTGGATTGATTCCTTGATCATTATGTAGTGTCCTTCTTTGTCTCTTCTAGTAGTCTTTATTTTAAAGTCTATTTTGTCTGATATGAGTATTGCTACTCCAGCTTTCTTTTGATTTCCATTTGCATGGAATATCTTTTTCCATCCCCTCACTTTCAGTCTGTATGTGTCTCTAGGTCTGAAGTGGGTCTCTTGTAGACAGCATATATATGGGTCTTGTTTTTGTATCCATTCAGCCAGTCTGTGTTTTTTGGTGGGAGCATTTAGTCCATTTACATTTAAGGTAATTATCAATATGTATGTTCCTATTCCCATTTTCTTAATTGTTTTGGTTTGTTATTATAGGTCTTTTCCTTCTCTTGTGTTTCTTGCCTAGAGAAGATCCTTTAGCATTTGTTGTAAAGCTGGTTTGGTGGTGCTGAACTCTCTCAGCTTTTGCTTGTCTGTAAAGGTTTTAATTTCTCCATCAAATCTGAATGAGATCCTTGCTGGGTACAGTAATCTTGGTTGTAGGTTTTTCTCCTTCATCACTTTAAATATGTCCTGCCAGTCCCTTCTGGCTTGGAGAGTTTCTGCTGAAAGATCAGCTGTTAACCTTATGGGGATTCCTTTGTGTGTTATTTGTTGTTTTTCCCTTGCTACTTTTAATATGTTTTCTTTGTATTTAATTTTTGACAGTTTGATTAATATGTGTCTTGGCGTGTTTCTCCTTGGATTTATCCTGTATGGGACTCTCTGTGCTTCCTGGACTTGATTAACTATTTCCTTTCCCATATTAGGGAAGTTTTCAACTATAATCTCTTCAAATATTTTCTCAGTCCCTTTCTTTTTCTTTTCTTCTTCTGGGACCCCTGTAATTCGAATGTTGGTGCATTTAATGTTGTCCCAGAGGTCTCTGAGACTGTCCTCAGTTCTTTTCATTCTTTTTTCTTTATTCTGCTCAGCAGTAGTTATTTCCGCTATTTTATCTTCCAGGTCACTTATCCGTTCTTCTGCCTCAGTTATTCTGCTATTGATCCCTTCTAGAGTATTTTTAATTTCATTTATTGTGTTGTTCATCATTGCTTGTTTCATCTTTAGTTCTTCTAGGTCCTTGTGAAATGTTTCTTGCGTTTTCTCTCTTCTATTTCCAAGATTTTGGATCATCTTTACTATCATTATTCTGAATTCTTTTTCAGGTAGACTGCCTATTTCCTCTTCATTTGTTAGGTCTGGTGGGTTTTTATCTTGCTCCTTCATCTGCTGTGTGTTTTTCTGTCTTCTCATTTTGCTTATCTTACTGTGTTTGGGGTCTCCTTTTTGCAGGCTGCAGGTTTGTAGTTCCTGTTGTTTTTGGTATCTGTCCCCAGTGGCTAAAGTTGGTTCAGTGGGTTGTGTAGGCTTCCTGGTGGAGGGGACTAGTGCCTGTGTTCTGGTGGGTGAGGCTGGATCTTGTCTTTCTGGTGGGCAGGTCCATGTCTGGTGGTGTGTTTTCAGATGTCTGTGGACTTACTATGATTTTAGGCAGCCTCTCTGCTAATGGGTGGGGTTGTGTTCCTGTCCTGCTAGTTGTTTGGCATAGGGTGTCCAGCACTGTAGCTTGCTGGTCGTTGAGAGAAGCTGGGTGTTGGTGTTGAGATGGAGATCTCTGGGAGGTTTTCGCCGTTTGATCTTATATGGAGCTTGGAGGTCTCTTGTGGACCAGTGTCCTGAAGTTGGCTCTCCCACCTCAGGGGCACAGCACTGACTCCTGGCTGCAGCACCAAGAGCCTTTCATCCACACGGCTCAGAATAAAAGGGAGAAAAAGTAGAAAGAAAGGAAGAAAGAGGATAAAAGAAAATAAAACAAAGTAAGGTAAAATAAAATAAAGTTATTAAAATAAAAAAATAATTATTAAGAAAAAAAATTTTTTTAAGTAACAAAAACACACACAAAAAAACGGATGGATAGAATGCTAGGACAGATGGTGAAAGCAGAGCTCTACAGACAAAATCTCACACAGAAGCATTCACATACACACTCACAAAAAGAGGAAAAGGGGAAAAAATAATAAATCTTGCTCTCAAAGTCCACCTCCTCAATTTGGGATGATTTGTTGTCTATTCTGGTATTCCACAAATGCAGGGTACATCAAGTTGATTGTGGAGATTTAATCCGCTGCTCTTGAGGCTGCTGGGAGAGGTTTCTCTTTCTCTTCTTTGTTCACACAGCTCCCGGGATTCAGATTTGGATTTGGCCCTGCCTCTGCGTGTAGGTCGCAGGAGGGCGTCTGTTCTTCGCTCAGACAGGACGGGGTTAAAGGAGCCGCTGATTCGGGGGCTCCAGCTCACTCAGGCCGCGGGGAGGGAGGGGTACGGAGTGCAGGGTGAGCCTGCGGCGGCAGAGGCCGGCATGACGTTGCACCAGGCTGAGGCGCGTTGTGCATTCTCCTGGGGAAGTTGTCCCTGGATCCCGGGACCCTGGCAGTGGCGGGCTGCACAGCCTCCCCAGAAGGGAGGTGTGGAGAGTGACCTGTGCTCGCACACAGGCTTCTTGGCGGCGGCAGCAGCAGCCCCAGCGTTCCACGCCCGTCTCTGGGGTCCGCGCTGTTAGCCGTGGCTCGAGCCCGTCTCTGGAGCTCCTTTAAGCAGCGCTCTTAATCCCCTCTCCTCATGCATCAGGAAACAAAGAGGGAAGAAAAAGTCTCTTGCCTCTTCGGCAGGTCCAGACTTTTTCCCGGACTCCCTCCCGGCTAGCCGTGGTGCACTAGCCCCTTTAGGCTGTGTTGACGCCGCCAACCCCAGTCCTCTCCCTGTGCTCCAACCGAAGCCCGAGCCTCAGCTCCCAGCCCCGCCCGCCCTGGCGGGTGAGCAGACAAGCCTCTCAGGCTGGTGAGTGCTGGTCAGCATCGATTGTCTGTGCGGGAATCTCTCAGCTTTGCCCTCCGCACCCCTGTGGCTGCACTCTCCTCCGCGGCTCCGAAGCTCCCCACTCCTCCACCCGCAGTCTCCGCCCGCGAAGGGGTTTCCTAGTGTGTGGAAACCTTTCTTCCTTCACGGCTCCCTCCCACTGGTGCAGGTCCCGTCCCTATTCTGTCTCTGTTTATTCTGTTTTCTTTTGTCCTACCCAGGTATGTGGGGAGTTTCTTGCCTTTTGGGAGGTCTGAGGTCTTCTGTCAGCATTCAGTAGGTGTTCTGTAGGAGTTGTTCCACGTGTAGATGAATTTCTGATGTATCTGTGGGGAGGAAAGTGATCTCTGCGTCTTACTCTTCTGCCATCTTACCCCTCTCTGTCAACTTTGATATTTTAAAACAAAACTTTTTTGAAACTTAGAGGATTTCATAGTAGCCACACCCCTCAAAATCAATTTTCATATTTTCAATAAAAATGCATCTTAGATTACAGTTTTTATTAATAAAACCTAGATTTTTATCTGCTGCTCTACATATTTATCTCCCTAAGCACAGTGATAAAGAATCTCAATCTTACTTAATTTATATAGTTCCTTCTATTCCTATTACATTTGAAGTAAGTTTTTGGGCAATAATAAACCTGTCAGTTTTCTTAGCAGAATACTGAGTTTTCATTCTCAGAATTCATGTGATTGGTAAAGAGGGACTATATAGACTATATAGATGTCCTGTACAAGGGAAATGTGATACGAGATGAGATTATTTAGAGTTCAGAAGATGAAGTGTTAGGTCAGTTAAATGGTTGCATCTTTTGGCTAAAGGTTCAGCAGATTATAGTTAATCATATGGCACTTAAATATCTAGCTCAAATTTTGTTCCATGAGTCTCTCAGATAATCTCCTGAACAATTTTATATGAGCTTTGAGTAAAATTGGTAGTTATCCCTTTGATCTTAGTTTTGCACAATTTATTATTGCTGTTTTATCAAATAAGTAAGAAATGCTAAAGTATTTTCAGAAGATTGCTCTGTGGGGTTTGATCCAAGGAGGACTGCCCAGTAGCTGGGCAGCATTCAGAATGCTGTTTCTCTCCCTGAGAAGGGAGAAGGCCCTGGGAGCTCTTTGTTGGGGCTGTGATGAGTCAGGCCATAGCCTTGCAGTGTGGGACTGAATCAGTCTCACCACAATAAAGAGCAAGGATTCCTTGCTTTGGAGGGGTGGCAGACAAGCAATAGTCTTCCAGAGTAGTGTATAGTCTGTTTTCTTTCGGCATAAACCTTACCTACTCAGGGCTGTTGAACTGCTCTGTAAAGTACTTCATGGTTTTAGTTCTCATGTGGTTTTGAGGGAAGGAGAAGAGACTGATTTTCAAGTGCTTAGAAACTACTTTTTGTAAAATAACAAAAATAACCTCATAATTTTACTCTTTCTGCCTCAACTACTTTTTCAAGAATTCCTTTCTATGACCCTTATTTTCTGAGTTGTTCTCTGTTTTGATTTTTAAAAAATTGTTTAACCATAGAAATTGATGTAATATATTTTGCTTTTTACCTAAATGTAATATGTATCTTCTTTTGCCATTCTCTGTTTTCAGCTACTACTTATACATGTGTGATAAAGTGGTTGCCCCAAATGTGTCGCTTACTTCGGCTGTATCCCAGCCTAAAGAGGTCACCAAGACAGAGGCAAGTAGATCTATACCAAGACACTCAGAGAAGCCTCACAGTAGTGGGAAACATCAAAAAATAGTGTCTTATCCAGATGTTTCACTGGAGGAACAGGAGAAAATGGATCTAAAAACAAGTAGAGAATTATATAGCCGCTTAGGTGAGTATTCAGAAATTATCTTTTTAAAATCAAATATCTAATAAACATATTCAGCATTTTCAAAGAGGATTTCTATTTAAGAGAATTTTCCAGATAATGGAAGCTTTTATCTTAAAAAAAAATACCACCTTTCAAAACTCTTGAGTGGCTACATAGACCCTCAGTTGTTCTGCTTATCTAGAATGGTGATATATATATAGAAGCTAATGAGATAGAAAATAGACTACCTGGCTGCATATTGCAAGTGACTTTTGTCTAATTATTTTTTCTTCTTCCAGCCTTTTCTTTACTGTCAGATTTCTTAAAAGGTCCTTATTTTTCTTTCTAATTTGCTGTGAACTGAGAAACCTTTTAACTAATAATATGAAAAGTATATGATAATCTATAAAAATATTGAATCAACTTTGTTATACACCTGAAACTAATATAATATTGTAAATCAACTATACTTTAATTAAAAAAAGTGTATGTAAGAGTAGTTAGGTATAGGACTCAGAGACACTTAGTCATAGAATAAGCAAGGTTTGAAAACTCATAGCTGTGGGAGCCAGGCAGATGGCATAAATGCAGAATGCTGGCTGGACATTAAAAAAAAAAACTGCATAGTTACAGTGCCTTTTAAAATACCGTGGACCAGACAAGACATGTCTGCTCACATGCTGCCTGTGTTACCCTCTTCATAGATGCAGAGCTTTGCTTACAGCTTAGGCAAGTGTGACAGTTCTTTTCAGCTTTCTCAGAGCAATCTAAGAGTCCTCTAGTTACCTGTTTTCATAGATAATTGAGATTCTTCAGGAGTTTTTGTACTTTAATTTTGAGATTTTTAAAACTCAGTTTTCCTTGTATTTAAATATGGCAAACAATAATTAGTAATGTATTAATACCATTATACCGTGTTTGCATTATATTTCCCAAATTATTTAATTCTAGAGACTTAAAAAAATTGTTAAGATGTAATTCATATTCCTTAAAATTTACCCTTTTAGAGTATATGAGTCAGTGGCTTTTAGTAAATTCACAAAGTTGTGCAATGATTACAAATATTTAATTTCAGAACATTTCATCGCCCTAAAAAGGAACCCTGTAATCCAGTAGAAGTTACTCTTCATTCTTTCCTTTCACCAGGCTCTGTCAGCCATAAATCTATTTTCTGTTTTTATGGATTTGCCTATTCTGGACATTTCATATAAAAGGGATCCTACAACATATGGCCTTTTGTTGTCTAGCTTCTTCCACCAAGGATATTTTCTCAGTCCATATTATAGCATGTATTAGTACTTCTTCCCTTTTTATGGCTTAATAACTTTCTATCATATGGATGGATAATACCCCATTTTGTTTATTCTTTCATCTGTTGATGGACATTTGGATGTGTCCACTTTTTGGCTATTATGACTAATGCTGTTATGAACGCTTACGCACAAGTTTTAATGTGAACGTACGTTTTCATTTCTCTTGGCTATATATTTTGGAGTGGAATTGCTGGGTCAAATGGTAACTCTATGTTTAATATCTTGAGGGACTGCCAAACTTTTCAGAGCAGCTGCACCATTTTCATTTCCAGCAGCGGCTTCTGAGGACTCTGATTTCTGCACATCTTTGCCAACACTTGTTATTGTTTGTCTTTTGATTATAGCCATCCTAGTGGTTGTGAAATGATATCTCATAGTTTTGATTTGCAATTCTCCAATGACTAATGATACTGGGTATCTTTTCATGTTTTTATGGGACATTGCAAATCTTTGGAGAAGTGCCTGTTGAGATCCTTTGCCTATTTTTAAATCGGGTTGTCTCTTTACAACTGAATTGTAAGAGTTCTTTGTACATTATGGTACTAGACCCTTATCAGATATAGGATTCGCCATTCTGTCAGTTGTCTTTTTACTTTCTTGGTAGTGTCCTTTGAAACACAAGTTTTAAATTCTGATGAAGTCCAATTTATTGTTTCTTTCATTGCTTACTTTAGGTGTCATGTCTAAGAAACCATTGCCTAATCCAGTTAAGAGTTTTAGCTCTTACATTTAAGTCCATGATCCATTTTGAGTTAATTTTTATATAAGGTGTGAAGTTCAACCTCATTCTTTGTATATGGATACAGTTGTCCCAACACTGTTGAAAAGAATACTCTTTCCTGATTGAATTGTTTTGGCACCCTTGTTGAAAACAAGTTGCCCATAAAAGTATGGGTTTGTTTCTGGACTCAGTCTTTATGCCAGTAGTACACACAATTTTGATTTCTGTAACTTTGTAATAAGCTTTGAAATTGGGGATTGTGAGTCCTCCAACTTTATTATTGTTTTTCAAGATTGTTTTGGCTATTTTGGTTTCCTTTTATTTCCATATGAATTTTAGAATCAGCTTGTCAGTTTCTGCCACAAAGCCAGTTGAAGTTTTGATAGGGGTTGCATTGAAAAAGTAGATCATTTGGGGGAGTATTATCATTTATTGTAGTCCATTTGGGCTGCTGTAACAAAAATAACATAGACTGGGTGGCTTATACCACAAACATTTACTTTTCAACGTTCTAGAGGCTGGGAAATCCAAGATCAAGGCACTATCAGATTTGGTCTGGCAAGGGCTTGCTTCCTGGTTCATAGATGGCCATCTTCTCACTGTGTACTCAAATGGTGGGAGAGTTCTCTGGAGTCTCTTTTATAAGGGCATAGATCCCATCAGTGGGGGCTCTACCCTTATGACCTAATTATCTCCTGAGAGCCCTATTTCCTAATCCCATTGCATTGGGGGGCTAGGATTTCAACATATGAATTTTGGAGGTCACTGACATTCAGATCATGATATCATCTTAACAATATTAAGTCTTCCAATCCATAAACGTGGGAGGCTTTCCATTTACTTAGGTCTTTTATTTCTTTCAATAATGTTTTGTAGTTTTCATTTTACAAGTTTTATACTATTTTGTTAAGTTTATCCCTAAGTATCTTATTATTTTTTATTTCATTTGTAAATGAAATTGTTTTCTTAATTTCATTTATGGATTGTTCTAGTGACATTTTAACAGAGTGATATTCATACTTTGTTACTTCATTTTGCCTCTCAAAGATCCATCAGTCTCGAATAATTCTACAAGCAAAAAGAAACCTGAGCCTACCACTTGCAACTTAGCCAGAGACACAAGCAAGGCGGGAATTGACCGTGATGCTGCAGCTTCATCTCCACTTCTTGTCAAAGGTGTCATTTGTGAGGATGATAAGGGAAAAATCATGGAAGAAGTAATGAGAACCTATGTAAAACAACAGGAAAAACTGAACTCAATTTTGCAGAAGAAGCAACAACTTCAGATGGTAAAATTGTTATCTAAATGATAGTCCATTGTGAAAAGATACTTTTGCATATTCTTAAAGAAGTCAAGATGAGATGCTGTAAATGTATTTAAGATTATTCAGTTTTACATTTATGAAAAAGATTAATATACTTTAAAATTTTTAGAGAAGATAGTTTTCAAGATAATTACTTATGTATAGAATTGACATGACAGCTGAATTTTAGATATTTTCTGTCCTGTTTTTTCCTGAATTGAAAATTCTAATGTGATAGAAATAAAGTAAAAATTATATTGTGATTCTTTAAATTATAGGAAGTTGAAATGTTGAGTAGTTCAAAAGCTATGAAGGAACTCACTGAAGAACAGCAGAATTTACAGAAAGAGCTTGAATCTTTGCAGAATGAACATGCTCAAAGAATGGAAGAATTTTATGTTGAACAGAAAGACTTAGAGAAAAAATTAGAGCAGGTAATGAAGCAAAAATGTACCTGTGACTCAAATTTAGAAAAAGATAAAGAGGCTGAATATGCAGCACAGGTAAGAATTACACAGTTTGTATAGTGTTGCCCTTTCAATGTGGAAATTGAAGCCGTTATTCTAATTTCATTAAAGAAATTACTTTATGTTAAGCTCATTTCATTTAGACTAGATTTCAAAATAGACAGTTCTGTTAAACACAACTTTATATCTTCCAAGATGATTTTTTGACCTTGATTACTTTATTACTTTAAACTTATCAGGGTTCTGTAGTTTAGTTGTCCAAATTGCTAATCTCTAGCTATCTGAATATCAGAGGTTATGTTATTCTAATGTAGTATATGGGCTTTCTAATCAACGAATTAACAAACATGAACTGTTGCCCACTATGTTCACAGCACTTGGGCAAAAATGAATAGTAGCTCACAACTTGGGGAAGATGAACAAATAACTCTTAACCTGAGCCAGCTGTGATGAGAGGTATACTGAAGTGTAGGGCATAATGAAAGTGTTCTAGGTGTTCAGTTCTCTTGACCTTTTGTATCACCCTCATTTTAAGGTCATGTCAAAGTATGATTAATAGTATTAGATATTCAAGAGATGCATGCATGAAATAGTTCATTTTTGTGATAAGTAATTTGAAACTAGGTCTTTGCCATGATGTGAGGAGTAAGTGGAAAAACAAAACTGAATGAAAACTGACACAGTCTTCTAAATCACACAGCTGGCAGAACTGAGACAGAGATTGGACCATGCCGAGGCTGATAGGCAAGAACTTCAGGATGAACTCAGACAGGAACGGGAGGCAAGACAGAAGTTAGAGATGATGATAAAAGAGCTAAAGCTGCAAATTTTGAAATCATCGAAGACTGCTAAAGAATAGAAACCTTTGAAGAGATTCATCTGTGTGTTCCCAACAGGGTTTATTTTTGTTTGTTTGTTTGCTTTGGTAATTGAATTCTGAACAATTTATCTGCATGAAAATAACTAGGCATTGTATCCATTTGTAGATCAGAGAAAGTGAAGAGATTATATATTAGTATATAAATTTTTACATTTTCCAAATGAATGAAAATGTATGTTTCTTTGTACTTTTTTTTCAACCAGCTTAGTAACAATACTTCACAGTTTCAACTATTACATAATCTGCCTATATTTCTAATGCAATTTAACAGTTGCATACTTTTTTTTTTTTTTTTTTTTTTTTTTTTTGTTGTTGCAGTACGCGGGCCTCTCACTGCTGTGGCCTCTCCCGTTGCGGAGCCCAGGCTCTGGACACGCAGTTTCAGAGGCCATGGCTCACGGGCCCAGCCGCTCCGCGGCATGTGGGATCCTCCCAGACCGGGGCACGAACCCGTGTCCCCTAGCATTGGCAGGCGGACTCTAAACCACTGCGCCACCAGGGAAGCCCGTTGCATACTTTTTAAAAGCTGCATTGTGTGATGGAAAATAGTTCTGATCAATTTTGTTATCCATATTTTAGATTCAATTTTAGATACAATGGTGGCTTCATATTTCATATATAGAGCTACTCAAGGGGTTGAATCTCCATTTTTTTTCATGAACACAATCTCCTTTCTGAGTTAATATGGTATACTCATTATTATAATCAAAATTTGCTTTTATTTTGTTCATATTGTTGAATGAATTTTCACCAGTTCTCTTCTCTTTAATGTCTCCTAAGAGACATTTTGTCAATAGAGGAATTTCATTGATGAGGTTATAGCACACCCCATGGGGAAGGATAACATGCTTTCTTATACGCTGCTGCTAAACACAAGAAGCGGTTATAATTAGATTTTCTGTTTAAATGTGGTTATATTTAGAAAAAAATTTTTATGCAGCAACTTTAGAAGAGGGAATAAAATGTAATAATTTTTGAACTTTTGTTTATGTTGTTAATAGTGGTGTGAAAATATTAATGTACTTGAGAAAAATTGATACCATTGATGTACATCAGTTTCCATACAATCCATAGTCCTCCTGTACAGTTTTTATATGTAGTTGTGGGTCTTACTGAAATTTATATAATGGATTTGTTTTCCTTAATGGATTTGTTTTCCTTTAAATTGTAAAATATTAAACACTTTGAAGGTTATTTTGGACTCTTGTATGTTTAAATGTTAAGTCTTACCAAAATGTGCATGAATGGACCATTTTCAGTTACTATTTAATATCAAAATCAGGAATTTACAGTCAACTGGTAGTGTATGATAGGTTAATATAGGGAAGTTTAGTTATCTGCTACTAAAAGGTTTTTAGATAATTTTTAGAAGACAGGAATTCCATAGTTTGGGGAAGGGGAAACTTGTTCTGCACTTTTCTTTTTTTTTTTGCACAGAAAATCCTGTCATTCTTTAATGGCAAATTTCATATTAGTTAATTCTTGGCTTAAAAGATACTAGGTAAAATCCTTAGTATGCATTTTTTAAAGAAAGTTTCCTGAAGCTACCATTAATTGACATTATTATCCCATGAATTTTATGTTTATGTTCTCGTGTAAGGTACTGTATGAAATTAACTTGAGAGCTAAGTTTATTTTTTAAATATATCAGCTAAGGTTAAGGTTATTTACTATTCCCATCTTAGATGATAGATACTTGGTATAGAACTTCAAAAATAAGTAGGTAATCATTTAACCAGTTATTTTCATATTTTGCTTAATGGTACTTATATATCCTAAAAGAATTTTTGTACTTCCCAAATACTAGAGTATGGTCTAAATGTGTATTTTCTATTTTCCATTTAACTTTTACTATATTAAACCTGCAATTAATTTGTTGATTCTTGTTCCTCCTTAAGGAGGAACGCATGTTAAAATGACATACAGGAACAAATATTAAAAATGACATACCCTCCTAATACCTTTTCTTCATCTGGAGAAAGAAAAATCACAAATACATTTTATGATACCGTTTCGTTTTAGTTGTGTGTTAGTTGTGTCACAGCTAAGCTTTTTGGGAGATATAATTCAGGCCCCTATAATTTCATTTATTTTTCTAATTCACTCAAAATCTACTTACGTTACATAGTTAAATGGTAAGCTTACTTAAGTTTCAACTCAAAACTTCTAAAACAAATTGCTTAATCTTTGAAATATGTTATTTAAAAATTCTAAGCAAAGCTTAATCACCTTGAAATTATCATAAACTCTTAATTTAGAGTTTAGTAAAGAACTATTTTTTCTAGTTCTTCACATAAGGGAAACTTGCCACATGAAATTGTAGTCTTCATTTTCCAGAAGATACACTGATGTGCCATCAGTTTCTGTCTAACTTCTTAGAAAATTTTTTTTAGTCAATTGTAAATAGTATGCCTATTATAGTTAAAAGTAATTTCAAGTTAAACTGTACAACATAGCTTGAAAATATAGAGACTTTGTAATACTCTACAAGTGGCCTCTGCTAAAAATATCCATATAATTATTATTCTATTTTTGCATGCTCATTTTGTGTGTTGGTTGCTAGCTTAAAGTTTGTTTCAGTGTTAGTTTTTGTGTGCCAATTCATCAGGCAAGCGGATTTTCCCTCAGATGTCATAATATTTTTCTTTTTAGGAAAAATATAAAAATATTTACTTTAAAAAGCTGCATTAAAGGAACGGCCTATCAAAAGTGCTAGAGCATCTTTAAAAGGAAGAAAAGATAGAATGTTAGTTTACTGGGTGATGAGTAATGTTTAATTTGGGTGATGATAGTTTCTATACTCTAAACTTTATGAGAAAAAGGTACCAAATCTATAGTAAATGTAAAACCTGCTGTCATTGAGGAAGCTCTAAACAACCCTTATTTCACAAATGCAACTTGTAACACTAGGAAAGGCTTTGACCAACAACGTAAGTTTGGCTTGTGCTTTAGTTTTGTAAAGCATATTCTTTTGCTTGAATTTCGGTGTCCAGGAGAGTCAGGATGTTTTATGGTTCTTGAACTAATTTTATAACATATTTAATATATTACCAGTTGAGCTATAAAATCATTTGAACATATTGAATTGAAAACCAGTTACTAAAGTAGGTGTAATAGACTGAGTACAATGATGCTTGCAGGTTATCCATATACCTTAGAAGACATGACAGAACAACCATTTTATTTGCACATCTATGGCTTCTGTTTGAAGGAAAGTAAAATGATAAAGAAACTTGAGTAATATGAAACATGCTCAAGGTTATTTCCCTAAAAGTAATAGGAAAGCTGGTGCTGAAAGTTTTTGATCAGTTTCTAAAATTTTCTTCTCAATGACATGTTTTGATTGCTTAGGGAAGAAGCCTCATTTTTATTTGCTCTTACACATTTAATCTGCACGACAGGATATTAAAAATTAATGGAATGAAAAGTTGTGCTCATACTGTACATCTGTTTCTGTGCTTGAAACTACTTGTTAGTTTTTACTGAGCTGCCGGCAATAAGGGACACATTACTGCTGCATTATACATTGTGGGGTTGAATAACTTAAACAGCTTAAAATTTTTTTCTAGTGTAAGACACTTAAGAATTTCCATTATTGGAAGAAATTCGTATGGGTATTCAATATTGCATCTTGTTTAAAAGGACAGTCTTTTTTTTTCTTTTGTAAAATCTTTCCATTTTAATTGGCTTCTAAACTAGAATACATAATGCAATTTGGAGCCTGTTTTTTAGTGATAGAATTAAATGTCTTATATAGTGCTACTGTGTTTGAATTAAAGTGAACAAATGTAAAAACCAAAATTTTAAAAATTAAGCCCAGAAAACAAAATAGTGTATTAAGTTAGTTGAATGTAAGAGAAATTCATAAGATTTTTTTTTCTTCAATATAAATACCTCACTTGAAAATAAAGCACAGCATACTTAAAGTAGTTCTAGTTAAAAAAAAAAAATCCTACTAAAAGAATTGCTAAATCTTGAACAACTCCTGGGGAATTATAGTTTGGGAGAAATAAAATATACTTGCTTTTAACCATCCTGTTAGAAGTATTTATTAGTCCTGATAATTTTAAGCCAACACAGTAGTCTTAAATTATTTCTGAAGTTCTAATCTGTGAAGGCAGTAAATGAAAGATCTGTTGTGCAACTGTTGAAACAAATTGTTGACTACACTGACCATAATTCAATTTAAAATCTTGCCAATGATGTACAGTTTTATGGTTAAAATTGCTGTGGTTGGTTGTATTACATGACACACAAAACTGTCCTCTACCTCACGTGAAATAAATATTTTATATGGTTTTACTATAAAACAAGACTCATCTATCTGGTCACTTAGTTTACAAATTTTGAATTATATTTATTGAAACATGACATACTGTGCTCTTAGCTTATACCTCAACTGTATTTTGTGCTGTTCTCCATTTTCATGCCTTGTAAATAACTTGTATAGATTGTGGATTAAATTCCAAATAAAAACTTTTAATGCCAATGAAATTGATTCAAGCTTTCTTGGTATCCTGTGTGAGTTCAATGTTCTTGTTTCTTCAGATTGACATTTTCTCCTTTTGTTTCTTTAAAGTCTATTCATTACATAGCAAATAACTAACTTGAGAAACTTTTTTTTTATTGTAAAATGTGAAATATGTAATATTTTATGTGATGAACATAGCATTTTGTGATTATTCTCTTTCAAGATACTTGGACTTTTGCTTTGACATCTTTTCCTCACTTCCACTTCTGGTATTAGTTGTCAATTACTGCATAACAAACTATTCTAAAATCTAGCAGCTTAAAACAACATATCTCACACAGTATCTGAGGGTCAGAAATCCAAGAGCAGTTTAGTTGAACGTGATGGCTCAAGAGCTCTTAGAAAGTGCTTTTATGATGTTACCTGTGGCTGAAGTCATATGAGAGCTTGACAGCTGTTGGATCTGCTTCTGAGCTCACTCAGGGCTATTGACAGGCAGTCAGTTCCCCACTGTACGGACCTGTTCATGGAGCTCTTCACAGCATGGTGGATGGCTTCCCCCGAATGAGTGATCCAAAGGAGAGAGTGAAGCCACAGTTTGATGACCTGGACTCTAAGTCATATACTGTTACTTTTGCCTTGTACTATTTGTTAGAAGTCAGTCACTAAGTCCAGCCCATACTCAGTTGGAGGAGAGTATACAAGGGAATGAATCCCAGGAGGCAAGTAGTATTGGGGGATATCTTAGAGTCTGGTTACCATATCCTCCAAACTTTTTGTGTGTGTGGCAAAAGGTACATATAAATTTACCATTTTAACCATTTAAGGTGTGTGTATAATTCAGTGGCATTAAGTACATTCACAATGTTCTGTAATTATCACCACTATATCCAGAACTTTTTCACTATCCCAAACAGAAGTTCTGCGCCTATTAAACAATAACTCCCTATTCCCCCTCCCTCCCTCCCTCCCTCCCTCCCTCCAGCCTTTGGTATCCTCTATTCTACTTCCTATCTCTATGAATTTGCCTATTCTAGGTATCTCATATAAGTGGAATCTAAATATTTGTCCTTTTGTGTCTGATTTAGCATTGTGTTTCAATTAGCATAATGTTTTCAAGGTACATCCATGTTGTAGCATGTATCAATTTCATTCCTTTTTATGGCTGAATAATATGCCATTGTGTATGTATACAACTGGAGAAATGTCTATCCAAGTTCTTTGCCCATTTTTAAATTGGGTTGTTTATTTTTTGTTGTTGAGTGGTAGGACTTCTTTATATGTTCTAGGTATTAATCCCTTATCAGATATATGATTTGCAAATATTTTCTCCCATTCTTTAGGTTGTCTTTTCACTCTTAATAATGTCCTTTGATACACAAAGTTTTAAGTTTTGATCAAGTCCAACTTTTCTATTTTTTCTTTTGTTGTCTGTATTTGTAGTGTTACATCTAAGAAATCATTGCCAAATACAATGTCATGAAGCTTTCCCCCTGTATTTTCTTCTACGAGTTGTAGTTTTAGCTCTTACTGGAATTGTTTTCTTAGTTTCCATTTCAGATTGTTCATTGCCAGTGTGTAGAAAATGCAGTTGATTTTTGGTGTTGATTTTGTATCCTGGGACTTTGCTAAATTTATTTATTAGCTCTAACAGTTTTTGTGTGTGGAATCTTTAGGGTTTTCTGTGTATAAGATCACATCACTTGTGAATAGAGATAATTTTACTGCTTCCTTTCCAATTTGGATGCTTTTTTTTTCTTGCCTAATTGCTCTAGCTAGAACCTCCAATGCTATGCTGAATAGAAGTGGTTAAAGCAGGCGTCTTTGTTTTGTTCTCAGAGGGAAAGCTTTCAGTCTTTTATCTTTGAGTATGATATTAGCTGTGGTTTTTTCATATATGGCCTATTCATTATGTTGAAGAAGTTCCCTTTTATACCTAGTTTACTGAGTTTTGTTTTTTTATCATGAAAGGGTGTTGAATTTTGTCAAATGCCTTTTCTGTATCAGTTGAGATGATAATGTAGTTTTTTTCCCTTCATTTTATTGCTGTGATATATTACATTGCTTGGTTTTCATAAGTTGAAATTTCTTTTGCATTCCAAGAATAAATCTCACTTGTTCATGGTGTATAATCCTTTCATATGCTGTTATTTATTTATTTGAAATAATTTGACATATAACATTCTATAAATTTAAGGTGTATATGTTCATTTCATATATTTATATATAGTCTAATATGCTGATTTTGATTTGCTAGGGTTTTGTTGAGGATGTTTGAAGCAATATTCATAAGGGATACTGGTCTGCAGTTTTTTGTTTTGTTTTTTGTTATTTTATAGTGTCTTTGTTGTTGTTATTAGGTTAATCCTGCTTCATAGAATGAGCTAGAAAGTGTTCTTTCTTGCTTTGATTGTTTTGGAAGAGTTTGAGAAGGATCGGTGTTAATTCTTCTTTCAATATTTGGTAGAATTCACCAGTGAAGCCATCTGGTCCGGGGCTTTGCTCTGTTGGGAGGTTTTTGATTGCTGATTTAATCTCCTTACTAGTTATAAGTTTACCTATTTCCTATTTCTTCATGAGTTGTTTTCATAGATTGTGTATTTCTAGGAATTTATCAATTTCATCTAGGTTATCTAATTTGATGGCATACAATTGTTCACAGTATTCTCAAAATCCTTTTTATTTCTATAAAATCGGTGAAAATGTTCCTATTTTCATTTCTGATTTTAGGAATTTGAGTCTTTTTCCCCCTTATTCAATCTAGCTAAGGGTTTTTTAATGTTGTTGATCTTTTCAAAGAACCAACTTGATTTTTATAAATTTTCTCCTTTTTATATTCTTTATTTATTTCCACTCTAATCTATATTATTTCCTTCTACTAGTTTTGAGTTTAGTTTGTTCTTCTTTTTCTAGTTCCTCAAAGTTTACAGCTTGCTTATTGATTTGAGATTTTTTTTTTTTTTTTGCGGTACACGGGCCTCTCACCGCTGCGGCCTCTCCCGCCGTGGAGCACCGGCTCCGGACACACAGGCTCAGCAACCATGGCTCACGGGCCCAGCCACTCTGTGGCATGCGGGAACCTCCTGGACCGGGGCACGAACCTGTGTCCGCTGCATCGGCAGGCGGACCCTCAACCACTGCGCCACCAGGGAAGCCTGAGATCTTTTTAAATGGATGCCTTTAAAGCTATAAATTTCCATCTTAGAAAATGAAAAGTAGTTACAAACCAAAACTGCAATAATTCTGGCTTTTATATTTGCCTATGTATTCACCTTTACTGGAGATCTTTATTTCTTCTTACTTCTTCAAGTTATTGTCTAGTGTCCTTTTGTTTCAATCTAAAGATTCCTTTTAATGTCTTGTAGGGCTGGTCTAGCGGTAGTCAGCTTTTGTTTATCTGGGAATGTCTTAATTTCTCCCTCATTTTGGAAGGACAGTTTTGCCAGATATAAATTTGTTGGTTGAAAGTTTTTTCTTTTGACATTTTACATCATTCCACTGACTTCTAGTGTCCAAGGTTTCTTCTGAGTAGTCAGCTAGTAAATCTTATTGAGGATTCCTTATTTGTGATGTCACTTTTCTCTTGCTGCTTTCAAGATTCTCTCTTTGACTTTGTCTCTCAACAGTTTGATTATAATGTGTCAGTTTGTCTTATGCGCAATACATTAAGCTTCTTAGATTTGTAGATTTAAGCATTTCATCATATCTGCAAGGTTTTCAGACATTATTTCTTCAAATAATCTCTTTGCCCCTTTCTTTCTTCTTCTAGGACACCCCCATAATTCTTCAAAATTTGTTTGGTTTATTTTTATAATTTCTATCTCTTTATTGATATTCTTATTTTGTTCATAAAATGTTTTCCTGATTTCTTTAGCTCTTTGTCCAGATTTTCCTTTAGCTTTTTGAGCATATTTAATAGTTGTTTTGAAGTTTTTGTCTAGCAAGTCCAATGTCTGTGCTTTTTCAATGGTGGTTTCTATCAGTTTGTTTTTTGGATGGATTATATTTTTCACTTTTTTTGTATGCCTTGTGATTTTGTTGTTGTTGAAAGTTGAGCATCTGACAGTTATAATGCGGTAACTCTGGAAATCAGATTTTCCTTATTCCCCAAGGTTTGCTTTTCCTTTTTTAAAATTATTACTGCTGTAGGCTGTGGTAGTCCACATGCTTTGAGATTTTTCCACACCTTTTGCAAAGACTATTCCTTATTGTGTGTGGTCATGGAAGTGTCTGTTCCTTTAGCTCATGTTCAGCTAATTTTTTTTTTTTCCAGTACGCGGGCCTCTCACTGTTGTGGCCTCTCCCATTGCGGAGCACAGGCTCCAGACATGCAGGCTCAGTGGCCATGGCTCACGGGCCTAGCCGCTCCGTGGCATGTGGGATCTTCCCGGACCGGGGCACGAACCCATGTCCCCTGCATCAGCAGGCGGACTCTCATCCACTGCGCCACCAGGGAAGCCCCAGCTAATGTTTTGACAGATTTCCTTGAATGTCAGGAGTTAAAAAACAAGACGACAACAAAAACTCACAAAAAATTTTAAAAAGAAGCAGAAAGACAAAAAAAACCAACTAGTTCTCACAGTCTCTGCATCTTGGCTCTATGTTAAAGCACTCCTTCAAATACTCCAGTAGGCTTTCTCTGATCCTAGGAATCAGCCCAAAGTGAAAACTTAAGGCCTTTTCAGGCCTTCCTGGGTATGCAGCTTGCCTGGGCATGTGTGTAGCTTTCTAAATTCCCCCTATAGACAGCTGCTTTTGAATGTCCTAATTTCCCAAAGAATCACATCCTAACTCATCCTCCAGTTCTTAGACAATCTATAGGTTGTTTACACCTGTAATCTTTTTTTTTCTTCTTCTATTTTTTTGGCCATGTGGCATGTGGGATCTTAGTTCCCTGACCAGGGATGAACCCATGCTCCCTGCAATGGAAGCGCATTGTCTTAACCACTGGACCACCAGGAAAGTTCCTCTACCTGTAATCTTTTGTCCCAGGCATCTGTGAGTCTGTAGTCCACCTTGCACCTTTTACAAGCAGTGCCCACTGCTTTTTCCAAGTTCCAAGTTAGGCAAATTGAAGATGAGCGTCTTGTGTCGGTAGTTCAAGCACCTCCAGAGATGTCAGAATAGATGTACATGATGCTTTTCAAATAAAGTCTGCTCTGTTCCTTTGTCAAGGGAGGGAACTGGGAACTGGGCTGCTGCTGCTTCAAGATCAAGACTGCTGTTGCACTGGGGTGGGAAGGTGAAAGGGTGAATAAAAATGCCCCCAAACTTTCCTATCATTTTGAAGATGGCTTTTTCTTGATTGGGTATTTGTTTTGTTGCTATAAACCTTTGACTATTTTTCAGAGCATCAACAACGGTCCTGACATTTTCTCCTTCTCTCTCTCTCTTTTTGGATGTTTCTGTGGAAACATATCAGTGTTTATCCAATATCAAACATACTGGAGTTTCCTAGTTCATCATTTGTCTTTACCACTCTTTTATTTAGCCCCAGTCTTTTTATAACCTGATTTTGCAAGTGACATACCATCACTTCTGTCATGTGCTATTGTTCATTCAGACTCACCCTGGAACAGTGTAGGAGGAACTACACAAGAGTGTGAATACCAGGAGGTGGGGATCACTGGGAGTCATCTTAGAGGTTGCTTACCACAGCATAGGATGAGAACTTTCCTCTAAAGTGATGTTGGTTGAAACCACAGTTTTTATTTTATTTATTTTTTCCCTTGTTTTTTGGCCACGTGGCTTGAGGGATCTTAGTTCCCCGACCAGGGATTGAACCCGGGACCCGGCAGTGAAAACTCAGAGTCCTAACCACTGAACTGATAAGGAATTCCCTACCACAGTTCCCTAGACATTAAGCTAGAACTTTCGTTTGGAAAACATTAAGAGAAGGTGTTTAGCTCAGATAACAATGATTACTGTTTGCCCTGGCCTCACACTGATACTCTACTAGATATTGGACTTCTTAGGGGAATGAGTCAGGCACAGCTTCCGCCTTTGAGGAACTCCCAGACAGCTGGACAGATAATTTGAAAGCAGCACGGCTCAGTCCTATACAGAGGGCTAGGGGAACCTGAGGGGTAGACTTTGCTCACCCTGGAGGGTGAGGGATGTTCCTGTTCCAAATGACACCTGGATAGAACTTAGAGAGAGTGAGCTGTGGCTGTGCTGGAAGGCATTCTAGGTAGAAGGATCTGCATGAGGATAGGTTGGAGGCTAGTAATGAATGCAATTATTATTCTTGCTGAGAAAACAATCCACATGGTTAAATTAGAAACTAGACAGCATAGTATGGGTAATTTATGTTTTGATAAAAGCATGCACAAGGTCTTATGGGACCCTTCAGAACTTCATAGGAAGAGGTAGGAAAGTCCTGTCGTAGGAGGTTCTTGGGCTAATTTCGGGTGACTGCAAAGTAGCTGGGTGGAGAGGTCACTTCTTGCAGAATGAAGGTGTAAAGCATAGGGGACCAGAAAGTGTGGTGTTCCGCTATAAGGAACGTCCAAGGAGTTCATTATGATTGTTGTGGACATTGCGTGGGGTAGGGAGCTGCACAGTGGAGGGGATTTCACTTAACTGAAATGTAAGGGTTGTTGAGGGGTTTGTGTCATAAAGGGCCTGTGTGACCCTATATCCTAAAGGGCTTGAACTACGTTCTGAAGGTAAAGAGGACTGCTGGTGAGGTAGTCACATAATCATCAGGAGGGTCACATAGTGTATAGGGACTTGAGGACTCTTCGTAGACCCTAATAATAATGAATATTTAAAAATTTTAAAAATATTTTATTTTGGTTATTTATTTTTTGGCTATGCTGTGTGGCTTGCGGGATCTTAGTTCCCAGACCAGGGATTGAACCTGTGCCCCACTGCAGTGCAAACATGGAGTTCTAATCACTGGACCACCAGGGAATTCCCCCAAAATATTTTAAATTTAAAAATTAAACATTTTTTTTCTCATCATAAAATCAACTCATGTTCATTATGGAAAATTGGAAAATGCCTAAAGAACAAAAGAGAGTAAAACCCCTCAATCTCACTACTCCAAGGAACGCTTGTTAATATTTCAGTGTATATTTTCCAAATATATTTATTTATATTTAAAAACTAGTCTCCAACTGTACAGGTGTTTTGAAATAAAATTTAGCAATTTCCATTTTGAAATTAATATTTTATAACATCATCTAGTTCTTAGTTGAACACTTAATTGAAATGTAAACTGAAAAAGTTAATTGAACACTTTCATAATAATTATTTTATTTTTTGTAGGTAACTAATACTGAATTTTATTTTATTTTAAAAAATTTTATTGAAGTATAGTTGATTTACAGTGTTGTGTTAGTTTCTGCTGTACAGCAAAGTGACTCAGTTAATACATATACATATTCTTTTTCATATTCTTTTCCATTATGGTTTGTCACAGGATATTGAGTATAGTCCCCTGTGCCATACAGTAGGACCTTGTTGTTAATTCATCCTATATATACTAGTTTGCATCTGCTAATCCCAAACTCCCAATCCGTTCCTCTCCTAATAACCCCCCCCCCCTTGGCAACCACAAGTCTGTTCTCTATGTCTGAGAGTCTGTTTCTCTTTTGTAGACAGGTTCATTTGTGTTGTATTTTAGATTCCACGTATAAGTGATATCATCAACATAATTTTTTAGATAGACTTTTAGAAGCTGGATCAAAGAATATACATATTTTATTCTATTTGATATATATTGCTGAATTACTTTTGAAAAGGGGTTTACCAGTTGTGTTATTGGTATTTGGTGATGTTCATTCTTTGTGTTAGTTATTTTTATTGAATCACTTTTAAATAGCATTAATGAGAGCCTGTGAGAGCCCCCCAGTGGCCAAGCTAATTTCTGCAAAAATATTATCAGTTGATTAAAAAGGAATTGTATCTAGTTGTTAAATCTTAATGGCAAAAAGAGGGGAGTGGCTAGAAATATCTTAGCTGTTTTAAAGGCCTTATCCTATAGTTAGAGAAGAGGTGCAATTTGCTTTCCTTTCAAATTCTTGTTCATCAGACTACGAAATGTTTTGAATTTCACTGCTGTGTAATATGAAGGTTAAGATTATGTTAATTTCAGGGCTTCCCTGATAGTGCAGTGGTTAAGAATCCGCCTGCCAATGCAGGGGACACGGGTTTGAGCCCTGGTCTGGGAAGATCCCATATGTCGTGGAGCAACTACTTAGCACCACAGCTACTAAGCCTGTGATCTAGAGCCTGCGAGCCACAACTACTGAACCTGAGTGCCACAACTACTGAAGCCCACACCCCTAGAGCCTGTGCTCCACAACAAGAGAAGCTGCCACAATGAGAAGCTTGCGCGCCTCAACGAAGAGTGGCCCCCCTCTGCAACTAGAGAAAAGCCCGTGCGCAGCAATGAAGACCCAATGCAGCGAAAAATAAAATAAATAATACCAATTTTTAAGAAAAGATTATGTAATTTCAAACAGGTTTAATATCAACTGATTATTTTTTGGTGTTAAAGCTAATATTTATTGAGTACTTACTATGTGTCAGTGCTCCAAGCATTTTACATGTAGCAATGCATTTAATTCTCATGGCTATTATGAAATAATTACTATTTTAAATACCATTTTACTGGCAGGAAATAGAATATTAGTTTCTAACCAGAGTTACTTATCAAAAAGGTTAAATAACTTGCCCAAGGCCACACAGCTAGTAAGTATTGGAGCCAAGATTCCAACCAGGGCCCTTAACCTCCCTGCTCTAATGTCTCCCTGGGACTTTGGTGTCCAAGAATGTTCCCATTCAGAATAATTTCATAAAATAGGATCTTTATTTATGTAAGAAACAAACAACAAAAACTATTAGTAAGATTGACACATAAGCTTCTCTTCTAGCCATTTTTAAATTGGAACAATATAATATTGATAACATAATCTATGACTTTATATTATATATTGAATGAGTAATGACACATGATAGTTTTGATCACTTTATAGTTCATACATTTTCAGTAAAAGAAAAAGTTTGACAAATTGCTCTGTACTTTGTTGCCTTAGGTAGCTAAATGCAAACACCTGCTCTTAATTTCTAAGCAAATTTAATAGTGTGGCTTTCTAGTTAATTTTCTTATTTTCCCTTTCCATACTTCCATACTTTATTACTATTATATTTTAGTAAATGTGATCCCCAGTTAGAGCTAAAACTAAGGACTTTTACTGCTCTTCAGGAAGTATGATCTCATTGGTTGAATTAGACGTGATTTCATCCAATGTATTCTGAAACTTCTGGTAGAGAAGCAGGTAAATAGAATTGGCTGTTAGAAAGCAGAAGAGAGAAAACATTTTGGAAAGGACTCAAACCTTATACCCCAGGTACAAGCTTTTCATTATTTTGCTTTATCTCCAAGTGGACAAAGGGGAAATTTGGAATAAAATGGCTTCTGAAGGAACAGTATTTTAATTGCACCATGAAGGCCAAGAAATGGGACCCTGAAAATGCAAATTTTTCCTTAGTTGAATTTGAAATTCTAGATGGAAGTAATTTGTGAAGATGCTGCTCTTCTCTTGATGGAGAAACCTTGACTGAGGCCAGCATCTCTCGATAATCAGAGATTTTCCTGCTTGAGACCTGAGTAGCACACATCCCCTCCTCCTACTGGAGAGAGCTCCACTTTAGGCCTTCACTCTGCCTCTTGCCCACCCCCTAGACCAGTTATAATCCCCATCTCCTGATTTCTTCTGCGCTGTCTTCAGATTCCCATCTGTCATGGACTGCATATTTGTGTCCTACCAAAATTCATATGTTGAAACCTAATCTCCAATGTGATGATGTTTGGAGTTGGGGTCTTTGGGAGGTGATTAAGTCATGAGGATGGAGCCTTCATTAATGGGATTAGTGCCCTTATAAAAAGAGACCCCAGTGAACATGGTCTTCCACCATGAGAGGACACAGTGAGAAGACTGCTATCGGTGAACCAGGAGGAGGACTCTCACCAGACACGAATCTGCTAGTTGGTGTCCTGATCTTGGATTTATATAAGTTTCATGTGTATGACATCATATTTCTATTTCTGTATACCCTACAGCATGCTCCCCACCAAAAATTTAGTTTCTATCCACCACTATACGGTTGATTCCCTTTATCCATTTTGCCTTCCTTTTGCCTCTTCCCCACTGATAATCACTACTCTATTCTCTGTATCTACATGTTTGTTTTCATTTGGTTTGTTCATTTATTTTGTTTGTTTGTTATATTCCACATATGAGGGAAATAATACAGTATTTGTCTCTCTGACATATTTCACTTAGCATAATACCCTCAAGGTCCATTCATGTTGTCACAAATGGCAAGATGTCATCTTCTTTTATGGCTGAGTAGTATTTCACTGTGTATATACCACATCTTTATCCATTCACCTGTTGATGGACACTTAGGTTGTTTCCATATCTTAGCTATTGTAACTGGCATTTCATTTTTTAAAGCTTATGTCTGATACATTATTTTACACTATGAATTGGTACTACAATGTTTCTAAAAATGTGTGTGTATGTGGAATTTTTGCATTACCAAATAGCGAAATCCACCAGAGAAATTTCTCCTTTTAAAAAGGGGTCTTATTAAAAGTATTTTTAAATGAATAATCTCACTTGAGTAATTTCATATATGTCCTATGTTTTCATGTTTGGTTTCCTAAAGAGATACATTTTAATATATGAGGAAAGCTTTCACAAATAAGTGTACATTCCACTTGGATCTAATGATCACACATTTGGAATTTGCGGTTAATAATGTTTCCCTACGAGTCATAGGCTTCTTTACACAGAAAATGTTTTTACCAGCTATGCAATGATAAAAGACAGCCACTAGTAGGCGCTGCGAGCCCACTCCTTTGGCCCAAGCTTTGCTTTCAATGTGGGCTTTCGATGCTTGTCAACAAATACATTCGCCAGTACGATGTGTATTTGTACTCTAACTGAATCACACTTAGTTTGATTAACTACTTTTAGGTATAAATAGTAGAAGAACAGTTAACCAGGCTGCTTCCTTTGTTCAGTACACATCTGGGGTTTAGGGCACTGACAATCTCTCTAATCCTCCCCTTTAAATATCTTTGAATAAATTGAGGAACTTATGCTCAGACCATAGGAAAGACTCTTACATTTTTCATCATGGAAAGAGTATTGGACTTAGGGTCAGAAGACCTGGAATCAGATTTCAGGTATACCTTACCAGTTCTGTTACATACTACAGAAATGTGAAGAGATGGCATGGCAAAATTTTCTGGGAGAAAATTAACTGGAAAAACCTCCATCTGGGAGGTCTGGGGATCCATTGTGCTCACTTATCTGGGGTGACTGGACCCTGAGAGACTGCTTCTCACAACTAAAAGGGTACCTGGGACTGTGGTAGACCTGGAATGTCAGTTTGTTAAGTTATGCTATGTAGGAAGTCAGATTCTAATGAAGAGTAGGGCTTGGGGAGTACAGTCACAGCCAAAGAATGCAGATGATTTTAGGAAAAGCACCTCGGCTGAGATAGCTTGAGGGACTTCCCCACTTTACAGAGAGCCTTGCCAAAGGGACCACATCCTCGGATTCTGTGGCCACCATACCATTTCCATCTCCTGTGGATAGTAGAGGATTCTCACGGCCTCTCTCTGCCTCTTGGTTTTGAAACATTGGCTGGTGTTAGGACCCTCCATTTGAGAACCAGGAAAAGGGAATTATCCTTCTTGGTTCCCCAAGAGGGATCCAGGGATGAGGAGGGAGTAACAGGAGAGTGTTGCTCGGATTCAGCCTCCTGCCTGGACCCTTCCCATGGGACGGAGATGCCAGGAGAAGGAGGATAAACGGGGGGACCAGGGAGCTGGCCCCAGTTCTCTATTCTTCCATGGCTGCCCAACTTTCTTTTCAAGGGACACACTCTCTCTTTATTTATGGCTAATTCATTCAAATAGGTTATATTTTGATGGCCTCCCTTGAGTGGCCTTTTGTACATCTGTGCTGTGATCATTTAAACATTTATTTTAGGATTTTTTCTCCCATTAATAGATAACAATAGCAATAACCTAATTATTTTAGTTTTAGTCTTTATCAAAGGCAACTCATATTTCCAGTCGATCAGTATTGCCTGTGAATAATACTAAAAGTAGCTAACATTTATGAGTGCCCATCAGTGCCGGGCACTGTGCTATGTACTTCGTAAAAGTTATCTCACTTAATCCTCGCAATAACTGTATCGGGGCATCTGCTAGTCTCACTTTATAGATGAAAAACCTGAGAGTCACATAGGATAAGGGACAGCCCAAGTAATAAAGTTGGAATATGAACTCAGGAAGTTCCATTCCAAGATCTTAACTTCACAACTCCTTCTACCAGTTAGAGCCTGAGTTCTGAAATCTGCCTTTACAGATGTCTCTGTGTGTCTGTGAGACCTCTGGGTGATCTGGGCATCGTTGAATTATGATTGGTTGAATTTTTATTGTTAGAATGTCAAATGCTCATGGAGTCGCAAGAGTGCAGATTGCATAACTTCTTTTTTAACGAATTGATGTTGCTTGGGTTTTATGTTTTACTTCTTACAAAAGCTCTTTTTTATGTTATAAGGAAATATCTGAAAGCATCCAGGTCAATAGACCCTGGTGATGAAATGCCCCAAACACAATGACTCACTCAAAAAAGGGACATATTCCTATAATAGAGTATTTCCTACAAATCAAACTTGTATGATTTCAAGGAGAACACATAAGAGTGCAAAAGCAAGGGTTCTGAATTATATATAAAAATATGTGTATGTATGTATATATATATAAAATCATATTATATATATCATATATAATAGCAGCCCAGGTTCCCTGAGGCCTTACTTTGTACCAGACATTGTTTAAAGCTCTGTATGTATATTAACTCACATAATCATCAAGAAACCTATGAGTTAGGCACTATTTTAACCCTTATTTTACAAATGAGAAAACTGAGGCCCAGAGAAGTGAGGTAACTTGAATCCACAGCTAGTAAATGGTGGAGACAGGATTCGAGGCCAGGCAGCCTGCATTCTTACCCACTGTGCTCTCCTGGGTGATTACTGCAGCTTTTTACTCGACACTCTCTCATCTCTTACAGAGCCTTTTCTGTCTGTGCAGTTGATTTCTTTGGGGTCTCCTTGAGGCAAGACTTCTCTAGAAGACATGGTGATTTGCCCAGCAGAGATATGGGAAAGCTTAATACCTGTGACTTATGATCTATATCTTAGAGTGTTGAGTAGGAGGTTTTGTGCTTGCTGAAATCCTTCTCATCTTTAAATCTCATGATTGTTGATAGAGGGATATAATAAGCCAAATGTATCAAAGGGAGTTAAAACTGTTTAATGTAAATACAGCCCAAGGACAACTTCTCTACATGATAGAAAAGTACATATAATAGGTCTTACCTGAATGCATGGAGAGAAGGGGGCTTGATGATGGTGATGATGACAGCTTACACTCGCAGAGCACTGACTCTAGGCTAGGCAGTGTTCTCAGTGGAGTGCAGATACTAACTTATCTACAGTGAGCAGGAGCCGTCAGCCTAGCTTTTAGTGCCAAAAATGAGACAGGAGCCCTTCAGGAATTTTCAGAAAGTGACAATCAGGACAGGTTCCCAGGAATGGATAATGAGGTGGGATGCAGGCTACCCCTTCCTTGTTATGTGAACTTGGGCAACTTAACCTCTCTCATGCTGTTTCTTCATGAGTATTATGTGTAAACAATCGTCCCTACCATAAAGGGTTGCTGAGAGAATTAAATGAGATGATTTATAAAATATAAACGCATGCACATGGTACATGACAGCTGCATAAATGTGAGTTGCTATTGTTGTTGTTACCATTACTCTGGCCATGGCCACCTCTGATGAGTTTTGACCACGGGCAAAGGATCATTTTCTTTCTACCAGTAACTATGGTATGATGAATGCTTCAAGTCTGTTTCTTAGGGCAATTCTCAGCTCATCAGTTACCATCCTGGAATACTCCTGGACAATGGAATATTACTCAGCCATAAAAAGAAATGAAATTGAGTTATTCGTAGTGAGGTGGATGGACCTAGAGTCTGTCATACAGAGTGAAGTAAGTCCGAAAGAGAAAAACAAATACCGTATGCTAACGCATATATATGGAATCTAAAAAAAAAAAAAAAAAAAAAGGTACGGAGGAACCTAGTGGCAGGGCAGGAATAAAGACACAGACATAGAGAATGGACTTGGTGGGGGAGGGGGAAGCTGGGGTGAAGTGAGAGTAGCATCGACACTATATATATATATAGATAGATAGATAGATAGTGGGAAGCAGCCGCGTAGCACAGGGAGATCAGCTCCGTGCTTTGGGAAACCTAGAGGGGTGGGATAGGGAGGGCGGAGGGAGGCTCAAGAGGGAGGGGTTATGGGGATTTATGTATGCGTGTGGCTGATTCACTTTGTTGTACAACAGAAACTAACACAGTACTGTGAAGCGGTTATACTCCAATAAAGATGCATTAAAAAACAAAAACAAAAACAAAACAATCCTGGGCCAAGGAGGAACTGTACTGGGCGCTCTTGGGAGTACCACGGTCCTTGCTCTCAGCTGGGAAGGAGTAGGGAGAAGCTGAGGAGGGATGGAGCGAAGCGGAGACCCAGAGATAGGATGAGAGAGGGGCAGCAAGAAGAGAAAAAGAATTCGCAGCAAAATAGAACTCGTGCCTGACGCGGGCCCTCTTGTCGCTGTCCATTACTTGGACCTGGATCGAATTATTTTCTCTCCAAATTTTATTATTTCCAACACTCACCGTGCGACGCTCGCCGGCGGGGCGGCGGGATCACCCCCTCCCTAACTCCGCTTCGCTCCACATCCCACTCCTGACCCCGCCCGGCAATTGGCCTGCTGGACCCGGGGCCGTCGCGGATTGGAGCTCGCCGGCCGGGTCTGCGGGGTTTAAAGAGGGGGGCGGGGACGCGCTGCCCAGCCGCGCTGCTGTCCTCGCTGCGCGCCCGTCGTGCAGCTGGGCTCGCTGCGTCTCGTGGCTTCCCGCTTCCTCCAGCATCCCGCATCTCGCCGTCGCAGGCCAGCGGCTCGCCAGCGCGGGAGAAGGAGGACCGGGCCAGGCGCCGTCGAGCCCGGGCGCGGGCGCAGCTAGTGAGGGGCGAGGCGCAGGGACTCCAGGGCGGCCACGATGGTGGCCACATGCCTGCAGATAGTGGGTTTCGTCACGAGCTTCGTGGGCTGGATCGGCATCATCGTCACCACGTCCACCAATGACTGGGTGGTGACCTGCGGCTACACTATCCCCACCTGCCGCAAGCTGGACGAGCTGGGCTCCAAGGGGCTGTGGGCCGACTGCGTCCTGGCCACGGGGCTGTACCACTGCAAGCCCCTGGTGGACATTCTCATCCTGCCGGGTAAGGACCCTGCCTTGCAAGTGGCTGTCCTAAATAAACCCTTTCCTTCCGGGCAGACGGGGGAGGGGAGCATTAGGCAGCGTTCACAGAATCATTTGGGGGCTTGAAGACTTTGGGGCATCTTTTGACACCTTCCGTCCTACTTTGTTGAGGAGGAATTAGGTAGCCCTGAACTTAACCTCTCTCAGCTTCAGTTTTCTTATCTGGAATTTGGGATGACAGTGGTGGCCACTGGCCGGGTCACCCTGAGAAGGTAATGAACTGAGACAGAGACACATAGTTGGAACTCCGTACGTGTTAATTACCGTAGCCTCACCTGCCGCGTGCTCCCACTGTGGGTGGATCAGAAGTACTTCATCCCCCGGCCTCCTCCTGCAGGCGCCCTGCTTTCCCTGTTAGAATCCACCCGCAGAGGCTGGAGGAGGAAAGAGAGAAACAAAAGCATTCCAGCTATCCGAACAGGCGCAGGCTGAGTTTCCCAGTCCTTGTGGGACGGCCGAGGTGTCCTGGCCAAGTTAGGGCCCTCCTACCTGCGCGCAGTCGGTTCCCACAGGCCCCGGGGCCTGTCCCACTTCCCCCACCCCTTGCCCCCGCAGTGGAGGGCGTCGGTCCTCGGGCCTGCCGAGACTCCCCTCCCAGTCTTCGCACCCTGGGGTCGGAGAGGGAAGAACGGGCGCCCCTGGGAGGGCCCATTCACTTTGGGAAAAGGCGCACCTCCGCGGGTCGCCCCCTCCCCTACGGCTGTGCCTCAGCGTGGGGAGGGGAGGGAAGAGTTGCCTAGTTTCCACCTTCCCCGACGCCAGCCGGTGCCGAATCTTAACTTGCTGCCCCGTTGAAAAATTCTGGGCAAGTTTCAATTCAGATTTAAACCTCGAGCCAGTTGGATGATTGACAAGGTCTCCGGAGCTCCTTCAGGTTTTCTGCTCGGAATCATGGCTTATCCCGGCCCAGGCCTAAGAACGACTGTCTCGCTAGCCTTTGAGGATGGTGCGCCTTTAAAGGCCTATCCCAGTTTCCTTAACAAGTGGAGTAACTGGGCGGTCTGCCGGAGTAACTGGCCCCGAGGCCGCCGCCAGTCTGGGAGGCTTTGGCTTTGGCCTTCTCCTGGATGAGCCTTTCGCTCCCGAAGACTGCCCCCCTTTAAGCCTCACCTCAAGTGCTTCCTATTTCCAGGTCCTTGTCGGAATCTATCTGCCCTTCCTCCTTGCCACCCTGGTATTTGACCCCTATCCCCGTCAGTGCACGTTTCAACTTTTCTGTTCATTGTTTGTGAGTCAAGTTCTCCTACCACATTTTAAATTCCTCAAAGATACAGCTAGCATCCTACCCTCTTTGCATCTTCCCCTGTACTTGGCACTGCCCCTGACACACAGCAGGTACGCACAGTGCGTGCCAGTCCTGCCCTCCATTTTGGACTTTCAGAATGACAGAGGTCTGGGGAACCCAGGTGTGGACCCACCTTCAGTTAAAGCTGCCATTGGTAGACCTGGGTCAGACTCTGGGATGAAGTGCTCACAATCCGAGTGATTTGGGACAAGTTCCTAACCTCTGTGAACCCCAGTTGTCTTCTTTTAAAAATTAAAATGAAACCAACCGCCTATCTTTCAGAGTTGTTTTGGGGATTAAATGAGATGAGAAGTGTAAGCCTCCTTAGATGTAGTAGAGGCTCCATAAATGGTAGCTATATTTTTTATTAAAAGCCGGGCATGGTATTTTTAAGAATCTGACTTGAAGCATAAAATGACTCTCTGCTTCCTTCCTCCTGAAATTAAGTTTGCTGAGCATTCAGTGACAAGTGGTTTATTTTTAGAGAACATAGACCATCCTACAGATGGAGTACATTTTAGGGAGGGCCTAATCCTTCCTGTGGTCCCCTCCCTCACACAGTAGGTGGGCACAGGGACAGATCTCAGTCTCCATCTTTAGATTCCCAAATGTGGCCTTGGCACCTAGCATGTTCACAGACTGTGCCATGGATTTCAGAATCCGGGTGGCTAGCTGACTCTCCTTTATGCCAGCCCTGGTTCTCTGACCAGTCGCAGGGGCTTAGGACTGAGGTCAGAGGTCTTGCCTCAGACCTCCTGTGGCTCCTTTCTGGGGGTCTTCAAGTCAACAGATACTTGATTGATTGATTGCCCTTAATTCGGAAGAAACTGAGTTGGACGATTGTTGGGAGTGTGTCCTTGTGGAGTCTGAATTCTGGCAAAACAAATCTTGCTAAGAGGCAGTCTTGCAGTTGGGTCTTGGTGCACAGGTAGGCTGGCCACATTTAGTGTGAGGGTCCTGGCACATGAGGCAGAAGCTGGGGCTTGTTTTGGGGTTTGCCATTAACTCTGCTTCCCCCACGTCACTAGCTCTACTTTCCTCTGAGTCAAGAGGGAGAGTTACAACTCCCCCACCCCCTTTTTTTGAAGGAGGGAGAGTGTTTTAGTGAGAAACGATACATTTAATTGTGTCATATTCTCCCAGCATCTTGTCAGATTTATTTCACATAAATATTGCACATATTATAATCTGTTTCTTAATAAAGTAGTTACCTGGCATTTTATTTGACAGTATAAAGTTCAGGTAGCTTTGCTCCACTCTTATTATTCAACTCGTTAATTCCTTCATTCATAATTGTATGTTTACATCATCTATTGTGGGCACTGTGTTAACTCCATGAAGACCAAGGCAGGTGTCTGTCTTCTAGGAATCCCTGGGACTGGAGAGATGCCTTTATGGAAAGTGGACCATTGTGGAAGCATGCCCAGGGCCCAGTCGGGGAGGCAGGAGATGGAGCCTGACCATCTATAGGGGACAGGATTCATGAGCAAGCAGTATCTGGGGAGATATCAAGAGAGGAAGCCTGAGCCTTAGCTTAGTCTAGTTAGGGCCACATACTGTTTATACACAATGTGAATTAAAAGCACATGGTTAAGGGACAAAATCACCTAGTACACCTGGAGATAAAAGTACTGCCTTGACACAGAGTAATATTAGGAATACCAGTAATAATAGCTGACCCTTTTTGGAGTACTTAGCCTGTGCTAGGCACTGTTCTGAGCACTTCATGAATTAACGAATTTAATCTTAGTTGAATTCCATTGGAGAGATGTAGGTACTATTATTATTTTTACTCTATAGGTGAGGAAAGTGTCAAGACACTTGTCCAAGGTCACACAGGTAGAGCATATCAACAGCAGGCTGGGATCAACACAGACCATCACAGAAGAATTCTTCAAAGATTTGAATTTTAATCTGAATTTTTCACAAGGTGATGTAACAGTGTAATTGTACTCTTGGCCTCTTCATCTCGGAAGCTTGGTTGAGTGGTCTAAACCAGGGATCCCCATTCAGTCTCCCCAGCCCCCAACCTTCCTTTTTTTGTCACTGAATCACTTTAAAAGTTGAACATGCAAAGTGATCTTGGACAACATTTAACATATTATAAGTCCTGGAGTGGGACAAGAGGGAGGAAGGCAGATGGTGCTGAATTCCCGTGAGGCAGGATTGAGGATTCAAGGGGACCCGTGGCCTAACCCACCCTGTCTGCACTCTTGTTCCCAGGCTACGTGCAGGCTTGCCGAGCCCTGATGATCGCTGCCTCAGTCCTGGGTCTGCCGGCCATTCTCTTGCTGCTGACGGTTCTCCCCTTCATCCGAATGGGCCAGGAGCCTGGCGTGGCCAAGTACAGGCGGGCCCAGCTGGCTGGCGTCATGCTCATTCTGCTGGGTAAGACAGCTTTCTGTAGAGCACCCCAGCTCCCAGAAACCTGAAGAATCTCGGGTCTTGCTGCTGCTTCATCGAGTTCAAGAGACGTGTGCAAGGAAGGCATGTGAATCCACTGGGGGAAAAGCCCCCCACAATGTGTATCCCTTTATGTTTCTTGGGCGGTTGATGCAGAGGGATAAGTAATGTCTGTGGGAGTCACTGAACATAAAATTAAGTTAAGGGACTTCCTTGGCTGTCCAGTGGTTAGGGCTTTGCGCGTCCATTGCAGGGGGTGCAGGTTCAATCCCTGGTCCAGGAACTGAGATCCCACAGGCCGTTTGGCACCACCAAGGAAAAAAAAAAGTGTAAAAGAAACAAACAAAAAGGATTTTGAGGGTATACCTAAGAGAGAGAACAGAAGGCAGAAGAGAGTTACAGGGCAGCTCTCCACTCAGGCTTCGCGATAGAATCCCTTTTTGGAAACACCTGTGTCCAGGTCCCACTGCAGGTCCATTGAGTCAGAATTTCTGGGCATTAGACCAGGCAAAGCTATTTTTTGAAAGCTTCCCAGGTGACTCATGAGTGCAACCAGGATTGAGAACTTCAGTTAACATGTAAAGAAAGACCAGAGAAAGAGGAGGGCAAGATAAAAGTAAGATGCTGAGGGTAGTAGATCACTAGGTGATGATTCCATCTTTTATTCAGTAGGCATTCACTGAGCATCTGCTGAGTGCCAGGCACTATGGTAGGCACTGGGGATATTGGAGAAAAGAAGGTAGTCTCTGCTTTGAGTGTCCTTGGACATCTTGATGTACTTGGTGTGCTTGCTCACCTAAAAAAGGTACACAGGCTGTGCACACACATAGGAAGGCACCTGATCCAGATTGGAGGAGTTTTCCAGAGCAGAGGACCCTAGCGATGAATTTTGAGAGTTGGATAGAAGGTGGTCAGGTCATGAATTGGAGAGAGGGACAGCTCAGGCCAAGGACATGACATGTGCTTGTTCAGTGTTCCTGATTACACCTGCACACGGGGGTCTTGATTTAACAACCTAGGGAGGGTCCTTCTAGCTCTACACTCTGACATGCATTTTAAGAACAGCAGCTCTTGTCGCCAAGTGCCCTGAGACATTGTGAGGAGACATTGGTGTGGATATGAGTTAGATATAAATCATGTTCTCCTGGGACAGGAAATTCCCATCCCCAAACTGGTATCAGACCATGTGTTTGAGGGGGAAAGGTAAGGAGCCAGGGTTCTGTGTGGATCAGTACCACTTAGTGATGGTCACCCACAGTGACACCGGTGAGGTGAGGAGACATGAGACATAGGGGTAAGGTTTCCCTTGATTGCAAAGGGATGGAGGTTTTTAGAGGCTTGTGAAGCCACGGAGAATTCAGAGGAGGGGCTTGCGTGTGTGTGTGTGTGTGTGTGTGTGTGTGTTAATAGGAGTGAAAAGACCAGAAAACCTCTGTAATTTCCAGAGAAGAATTTGGGCATGGACATTTTGGTTCCCGCCACAAAGAATTTGTGTGGGAGTGCCACACGGAACACACAATCAGCATCACATGCTTCATCCAACTCACAGGGTCCTTCCTTGTAGTGCTTTTCGATGCCCAGATCTTTGCATCTGAACTCCCTTTCCAGTAGGTAGACAAAAGCTCTACAAGTAAACTGGTTTGCAGAATCCAGGTGAAACCCTTTTCATCCTAGATATTTGCAGTTGTTTGTAACTTTCCTCACATTCTTACAGAAGCCTCAGAAGGATTTCTCTTTAGCTCTGAGGATCCCAAAACCAAAGGATGGGTCCGTTGTGTTGAGTGTTCATCTTTAGAAATCCTAGCCTTCCATATGAGAGTCACGGAATATCCACAAGTAAGAGAATACATGAGAAAACCCCAAACCCAAACCCTGTAGGAAATAAAGATATAAAAGCAAAGTCATAGAGACAAATTGGTATTTTAAAAACCCCTGAAAACAACTTAATTGTCCAGTTGAATATAATGATTATTAAAAAATAACAACCCGTTGTTTGAAACTTCCTAGATGAATTAAATACTGTTTTTCTTCATCTTTTTCAAGTGGGTTGGTGGATGCAGACAGAATCATAGAGAGGAGAGTGAGAGGGATGGGCAGGTATGGGTGTGAGCTTCTCAGTCCTTGTTTGCTTCCCAGAGGGAGACGATGGAGGGGGCATTGAGTGATCTGACACCCCTTCCCCCAGGGAGGCTGCCCCTTTCTGGCCACTCGCTGTAAGGATGGGATGAGGGCACTGCTCCTTGCCCTCTTGTAGCCTTGCATCTCCAGTGGTACTTGCGTCCTCTTTGATGGCTCCTGCCTGGATTTGTTTCTCAGTGGGTCGCAGCTTGCCTTTGGGTTGGATGTTGTTTAGACTGGAACAAGCTCGCTTGCTTGCTCGATCTGGAAATGTAAAGCTCATTGTCTCAAGTGTGGCATCTGCTGGCCTCCCCTAGGTGTTCTCGGCAGGGAGCCCGAGTGCCTTGTTTCCTCTGCTGGGCAGTGGATGGGAGGAACAAGAGAGAGTGAAGCCTCCCTTTGTGTGGCTCAGGATGGGCTTCTGTCCTAGGGGTCACCAGAGGTGCTCCAGTTGAGGTGTGGTCCCCTTCCAACGGGGGCCAGGCACACTGGGGTGTGGGAGCCTGGGAACCGGAAATGGTGTCAAAGCTAATCTTGGGATGAAAACTGTAAGCACTTTTAATTAAAATCAATTCTTCCTGACTCTGAAAACCTTTCATTATTTTTCAGAAAGCTTAAAAAAAATTATGTCTGTGGTACAACAGCTTATCTTCTCAGGAGTCTGAGTTCAGTGTTGTGAGGATTTGGTTCCTGCTGTGGGGGAAGGAATGGGCGCCTGATGCTGCCGACTTCTTAAGCCAGATGAGTAGTTCAAAGAGCAGCAGGTGCCTCAGATCCAGGACGGAGCAGAGGCAAATCTAATTCTAACCTATGGCTTTTCTAGAGCCCCTGCTGAGGCAAGAGGTATCTATGCCCTGAGATGCTTCATCTTATTATGTGGAGTCAGACCAACTGTACTAAATCTTGGACCTACCGCTTTCCAGCTGTGTGAATGGGGCCAGTTACTTAATGTCTCTGAGGCTTTATATAAAATGGGGACTGCCTGCTTCTGAGGTTGGTAAGAATAGTGAAATGATGTATGCAAGTTATTCAGCATGCATGGTGTCTGGCGCCTAGTAGGTGCTCAACAACTGGTTGCTATTTTATAGATGTTGTTGTTTAGAGGAAATAGAGAGCTAACCTAGAAGGCAACTGGGTATTCCTTCCATCACATCTGATTTCTGCAGGGTCATCTCCACACGTGCAACTGGTAAGGAGAGATGACGAACTGTTCCTGGAAACACCAGGTCACATCCTGGTCTAATGGAAATATTTTCTTTGCTTACTTTGTAAAAACCAGAGTGTAGGGATCAATAGTTTGAGTTTTTGACTTATTCCATTATGAAAAGTCATGATAAGCTACCCAACTGAAAATGCTCAAGCTTAGTTCTGATTCAGTCTAATTCTCATCTCACTATAGGTTACAAAGTACTTGATTTGGGTGTTTCTTGGGGAGATGGGGTAGGGAATGGAAGGAAAGGAAATGTATTTTCCTTCCTAAGTGGAATCCTTCGTCTTCTCTCCTCCTTTTAAAAAGTATGGCCTCAGGAATCCTATTTGTATTGGAAAAAAGTTTTCAACTTGGAACTTATAGGCTAATAATGAAAGTGCCGTAAAATAAAGGGTATATGCAAATGTGGGAAAAATTGAGCTTGTCACACACAGAGAATCGGATGTCCTAGGGGGATTGGGAATCCTTGGGTGTGAAATAAACAGTGATGCCCTTAATACCGGAGTATTGAGATAATAGAAAAAGTCTTCTTTCAAACTCATTAACTTTACACAAAGTTCCTAATCTAAATCAAATTTCATGTGGGTAGAAGAAAGGATGTAGCATCTTAGTATGGTTGTGGCTTAAAATGACCTTATTAGTAAAATTGGAGGAATTAACTGCTTTATGAGGTCTTTTCTGTCTCTAACTTCAGTGTTTTTTAAAAAATTAACAAATAACCACGAAGTTGGCTTTTAAAAAAGGCTGTAGGAAAAAAAGAGATAACGATGTGTGGAATAGAAATAAAGAGAAAAAAGTGCTGAAAGCAGGCCAGGAAAATAATGTACTCAAATGTTCCATTGACTTGATGATTGTTGTAAATATTAGATCTTCATAAAAGTCATTGCATAGAGGCCTGTGTCCTTTGGCAGCTGTTTTCTTAAGTCAAAATTTAGACAGTGACAAATGAAAAAAGGAAAGACAAAAAATTTTCTGGTTTCAAATTATAAGGAAACAACAAATACATATGACTCCAACCAACAGCTGGTTAGAAATCTGATTACTTGTTGTCTTGAGTTAACTGGCTTCTTTGTGAAAAGCTAAAGTGAATTGCTAGTTAGATCGTATGACATAATAGCATCAGTTGCGGAAGATGGCGTTCGGTGCACTGTAAAATGTTAAGTGGAAGGGGATTTTAAAAAAAGGTGGTGTGGAAAATTTGAAACATGCACAAAAGTAGAGGCTAGTGTAATGAACCCCTGTGAACCCAAACTCATTCCCAATAATGATCAACTCACATTCAATCTGCTTCGTCTCTGTATGTCTACTTTTCTCCCAGTCCCCAGATTTTCTGTTTGTTTGTTTGTTTGTTTGTTTGTTTGTTTGCGGTACGCGGGCCTCTCACTGCTGTGGCCTCTCCCGTTGCGGAGCACAGGCTCCGGACGCGCAGGCTCAGTGGCCATGGCTCACGGGCCCAGCCGCTCCGCGGCATGTGGGATCTTCCCGGACCGGGGCACAAACCCGTGTCCCCTGCATCGGCAGGCGGACTCTCAACCACTGCGCCACCAGGGAAGCCCTCCCCAGATTTTTTTGAAGCAAATCTCAGATATCAGATCAAGGAAGATTTTTTCCAGTATTACTAATGTAAGTCAGAGTAATTTAAGTTATTTTAATGAAAATATTGCTTTTTGCTGGAAATTATGCCTTTAAAATTTCTTTCAATGCTTAATACTGAAAGTGACAAAGCCTGAAAACAGAGGTGTTCATTGGAGGAAGGAAGAAATGTCAGGGTCTGCTGCTCTTCTGTCTTTCTGGGCTTCTTTGTCTGTCTGTCCGTCTCTCTCTCTCTCTAAGTTGTTACCTCCAAAGCCAAACACACCTGTACCAATTTTATTCAACTTCATCACATTTATTTAACTCCATGTATCATGTATCACCCTGTGTCATCTAATCCCTAAATAGATGAAAAGCTACACTTACATTTCATTCCTCTTAAACTGCCTTCCCAAATATTTTCTGTGTTTGGCTACATCAAGATCATTGCTAACTTTTAATAAGGGTATTTCCTATCAACTAAAGAACTGACTGTATTAAACTATTTGAAATTTATCAAAAAGGGCAAACAATTTTATTCTATGAAGAGCAAGGAATTCTGCTTGTGAGAGGACCAAGTCCAGATGAATCTATATCTACACAGTGAAGCTTTCTTCTCCCCTTCTCCTTCTTTTGTTTTTTTTCAGATGAAGATATTCCTAATTTTCACTTTCTAGTCCCCCACAAGTGGCAGAATTTTTTTCCTCTTGTGCAGGTAACTGTTGCATCTTCTGAAGGTAGAAGAGGAGAAACAAATTGAAAAATCTAAGTGTTAAAATTGCCCCTGTCCTATTTTTAGAGACTTAATTTAAAAATAAATTCTGATGACATAAAAAGAAATGAAAATTCCCTTTATCTTCCTTCAGTGTTCTTTACCTTATGGGTAACTGTGACTTTTTAAGAAAAACATTTTCTTTATTTTCCCCAAATATGGAGAGAATCATTACAAACTCTTCGTATGTGTGTGTGTCTCTGCAAATAGCAATAATTCTAGCAGGCCTCCTATGTCTTTAAGAAAGCCAAAAATTACTGCCAGTTCTATTAATGTGTCACATCTTTTAGTTGAGTATGATATGACTTGCATTTTTAACTTTACTGATTAAAACTAGTAAATCAGTAAATCCCCTTTCCCTTCAAACCATGCTGAAATTGAGTAAACTCCTTTTTTAGTTTTTAAACATTCTTCATTGTGAGTTCAGTTGAAGGTCACAGTGAACCTCTCATTCCCTTTATGTTGTGTGGCAGTCTGTCATCTTCTAGTGGTTTTTGATGTGGTCCATCTTTGAGAGCCACAGGAATTCCACCCAGAGTTCAATTATCTACTAGGAAATAAAGAGCCTGCTGGTGCTCATTTGCCTTGTTTTGCATGGGTTGTAAAAGAAGGAAATCTTTAATGAGGTAAATCATGAGCTTGTAGCTTTGAGTGTGTTAAAGTCACATTAAAGTTTTATAATTTTGGAAGTCAGTTTTGGTGTGGATGAGGTGGAGAATAGACTAGAAATGAATCTACCTCTCATCTCTCCATCTGTCTGTCCATCCATCCACCCATTCACTCACCCAGTCCTATAAGTTCATTATTTAAATGTTCAGACATTTTTATGATTTTTCCTTTTCTAGTGAATTATATAGGAATAAAATCTAACAAAATCTCTAAAACATTCAAAATCAAGACTGATAATTACTTTTGAATAGCGAGCCTGATTCTTTCCCTACGTGAAGATAACCTAGCTTTATTACTTTGCTTAGGAAAAGGGAAAGAGTTCAGTGAAATTAGAGGCAACTTTTAAATCTTATTCTATAAAATCTAAACCAACCTGCAAGTTAAGTGAGGTTTAAATGAAATGTGGAGAATGCTTTTGTTTGTGTGTGTGTGAGTGTGTGTGTGGTATATATAAATACAAAGTAATTGAAAAACATAAAACTTAATTTGAACCATAACTTGTTTTGAATCCAGTTAATAGTTTATAGGAAAGATCAATTGGATTGAACCAGATCAACTGGGAATCAAATCTTTTTTTTTTTCCCCTATGGAATTCGGCTTTTCCCTCCCCACCTTTCCCTCTAATCAAGCTTGGGTGTTTGGAAGCCCTTGCTAGGTTGCTGTTTTTTCCTGTATCAGAACGAATGCCCCTTTTTGGCATCTAGGGGTGTGTAGCTGGATTGTGTCTTGATATGAAGAATCTAGAGCAATTCTTTCTGGCTCAAACACTCTAGAAAAAGCTTGTGCCCCTTTCATGATAGAGAAAAGGCTTTTCTCTGTGCCTCACTGAGAGTATAACTATGACAATAGCCAAGCAGTTCTCCAAGAGTGCCAGATTTGGAATCTGTGGCCAGAGGAAGAGAAAGAAAAAAATTGTACCTTAAGTATTCAAAGCCCTGCGTTGGAAAGGGAAGGTTCCATCAACCAGATCAACTGGTGTTCTTGAGAATACTCTATTCACAGAAGGAAAATACATCTTCTTATGGTATCGCATATAAAAACATTACAGAAGCTGGCATGATGGTGCTTTACTCTTTAAGTGAAGCTATTAACATATGGATAGATTTTAGCTTCTTAGATAATCTATCAGTATATAAACTGCTTAAATATATGAATAGTTCACAGTTAATGGAATGAATTTAAACTGTTAGAAAGCCAGTTGGAGCAATTCAAAGCCCCCAAATTCACTTTCTTACTTCTGACTTCCAACTGGGATCTATACTTTTTTAGGACAGGAATCACATCTATTTATATATATCTATACACACCTTGTGGGGATGGGCTTAGTGTGTTGTCAACAAAACCCTATGTTACAAGCTACACAAGTGCAATGAGATAGTCTAAAAGGTCTTTCAAAATGGGTAAGACTTAAATCTTTTCTTCAGTTTAGAACTAATGTACAGGGCTGTTAGATTTGAGTGCTATGTTAAAGAAAAATTACATTTTTTTCTCTGTGGGCATAGAAGTAAGTTAGAAAATTACTCTGTATGAGCAGAAAAAAGCTTTCTGAGTTGAAAGTGACAAGGGTACCCCTTGTAGCAAACAGTGCAGTGCCCTGCAGTGAATTTATCAAAGGCTTTTTGACTAACAATTAGAAACCTTATTATTATTATTACTTTTTGGTCTGTCAACTTTAATGTGCCATCCCAACCTACATCTTTAACTAAAATTTCTGTCCTGCTGTAGTTGTGAGAGATCAGATGATACCAAAAGAAGAATGGAGTTACTTTGTCTAGAGCGTTGTCGTGTAGTATATTAGCCACTAGCTACATGTGTTCATTTAAATTTAAATTAATTAAAATTCAAAATTTGGTTTTCAGTCTCACTAGCCTCATAAATGTTCAATAGCCCATGTAGCTTGTAGCTACCCTATTTGACAGTGCTAGTGTAGAGATTTAAAATGTTTTGTCAAGTCTTTATAGGCTCCTGCCTGCCCTGTTTTTTTTTTTTTTTTTTTGCAGTACGCGGGCCTCTCACTGTTGTGGCCTCTCCCGTTGCGGAGCACAGGCTCCAGACACACAGGCTCAGCGGCCATGGCTCACGGGCCCAGCCGCTCCGTGGCATGTGGGATCTTCCCGGACCGGGCACGAACCTGTGTCCCCTGCATTGGCAGGCGGACTCTCAACCACTGCGCCACCAGGGAAGCCCATGCCTGCCCTGTTTTGTTACTTTGCTTGGGAGGAGGTGAAGAACTAAATGATGTAGAGGCTATTTCTTATGGTGATGACATTTGTTGTGATGGGTCACAACCCTTGAATGGGTAACTTCTTTTACTCTGAGAACTGTTCATGTGTGTATGGAGATTTTGTGACTGTGAAGCAGCACAATACAAACTCAGACTCTTCGCCGATACTCCACTGAGGTCTGGCAGTATTCACCACAGCAAGAGAATTTTCATAGCTTCTTCCGGTCTTTGTACTATGAATTGACCAAACTGAAAGAATAGAGTGGAAATTGGAGTGGACACTGTCTTGTTTCTCATTTTCGAATAGCTCAGGTCATCCAGTCGTTCAACTGGTATACATTGAGCACATACTCTGTGCTTTGTACTGAGCTAAACTCTGACTTTACAAACATAAGACATGGGCCCTGCCTTCAAGGAACTCAGAACTTGGAATGGGAAGTAGACATGTAAAGAGAGAATTATAATGCAATTAGGTAGGTGTAAGAGTAGAATTATAATTATAGGTATATAAAGTCAAGATATATAAATAAATACAAATACATATTTTTTGGACTTAAATGATGTATTTCTAGGTTTTTACATCAGAGTTCTTTTGTCTCCATCACCTGTTGAAAAAATAAGGACCTAGCAGTTTGGTACAAGCTTTTGATCAGCTTATTCCATAGATTCAAACCTTTAGGTTCAGATTGCCCCTGCGGGAGCAGAACTGAATGTATTGAGTTTGGGGAGTTGGTTGGAAGCCAGAGGGGTGCGTATGTGGGGTGAAGGGGAGCCTGCCCGCTGCTGGTGTGTGATGGGGATGCCCAGTCACAGCCCTCTCCATGTCTCCCCAGCTCTCTGTGCCATGGTCGCCACCATCTGGTTTCCTGTGTGCGCCCACCGTGAGACCACCATCGTGAGCTTTGGCTACTCCCTGTACGCGGGCTGGATCGGTGCTATGCTGTGCCTTGTGGGTGGCTGTGTCATCATCTGCTGCGCCGGAGATGCCCAGTCGTTTGGTGAAAACCGTTTCTACTACTCTTCGGGCTCCAGTTCCCCCACTCATGCCAAGAGCGCCCATGTATAAGAGAGCTACCAGCCTACCCATGGAGGTGCTATAGATGCTGGGCCCATGGCCCTAGGTTTGCTTGCCACAGTGAGGGGGTGGGAAGCCCACTCCTCTGCCAGGCTCCAAAGCCAAAGGTCTAGAAAAGCATCCTGTCTGGCATTTTGTAGTCTTAACACCCCCTCTCCTTTTGTTGCCTTAAGAGAAATCTTTAGCTCAGATGCCACACATTTTTTCCATGGTTTTGCCCACTATTAGCTGTTTTCTGGGGGCATTCCTTTGTCATATATATATATATATATATATATATGTGTATATATATATATATATATATATATACATATATATGGAAAAAAATATCCCTCTCTCTTTAACTTTTAAATATCTTGCAAACATTGCTGAGTTGGGTGTGGGGAGAGAAATAAAAGACACTTTCAAAGTGTTACAGATGACAATGGGAGCCTCATAAACATGCCTCTCTGTTCCCTCCCTCCTCTGTCAGCTCCAAGGTCACTTAGTTATAACCAATAGCAAAAGATAGAATTGGGAACATGGGGTGGGGAAGGGAGGGGAATTGTGGAACTTTCCCTCCATGGGAAAGTTTCCCTTTTGTAAGTTGAGGGCAAGGGGTGGAGATATTTTTTAGTTTGTGATTTTACATTTATCTGTACATACTTTTTCAAGATTGCTCATTTTTATAACCATGGTTTTCCTGAAATTCTCAATTCATCAGTATGAAGGAAGTGAACCAAATAGACTTTAATGATACCATAAATAACAGTACAAGTGAGTATAACTCTAACTGACATTCCACAAAACGTTTTTGATTTCCAGGTTTGTATGATGTAGTTTTGAATCCTACACTTGCATGTGCTTCAATTTAACACATTTTAGAAGCTTTTCCCCATTTCTCTCTATTTTCATTCTGTTAGCTGCCTTGAAGCGATATTGTTTAACATAAATTGTACTGTTGAATTTGGCTTTCTGGGTGCAAACACTGATGGTGTATCAGTATCTGAGACCCCAAACTCTCCAAACATTGATGGTGCATTTTGTTCTTTAAATGAAATCTGTGCAATAAAATAACGGACTGTCTGCAAAACTGGCCTTTATTATTCTGTTGTATCCAGAGGTATTCATTCATCAATTGAAAATTTTTTCATTAATCTCTACTAGTAATTTATAGGGAACCTGGTCAGGGATTCAAAAACAAGTCATTCTGCACTGCCATGAATAATTGAAAAGTTATATTTTATTCGCTGTATTGTGGTGGTAATGTGTGGTAGTAAAAATGTAACCTAGATGCTCTCTAGGTCTCTTAAGTGGGGATGTTATGGCTTCTTTAAGTCATATATAAATAGGCAGCCATCAATATCAAGTGCCAAGTATCACACAGTTAAACTCCTTTATCTATGTTGAGTGCTTAGTAAAGGAATTGGCTAGGTATAAAGGGAACTATAAAACAATCCCATTTTATTGGACCTTTAGGTCATAATATCTAAATGTATTTCGTTCAAACATATGTATGTATATGTTTGGTAATTTTGAACAAAGACAAATACATTGAATTGATTTATGTGTGTTTTCTATACCAGAAACTTTGTCAAGTTACAAGTCTGCTCTAAAAAAACAGATTACAGTCTATTTTGGCCGTATTTTTCCAAAAATACTAATTTCAATAGCTGATAGTATAATGATTGGCAAACATTTCCTCTTTGGAAATATCCACTTGGGCTAGTCATTTTTGTAGAGATCTGTGTACATCAGGAGATTATAACCTGGTGGAAACTATTTCTAAATTACCTATGGAGAAAAGATAATCTTCTTGTTGACCAAAATATTTGCTTAGTTATGATACAGTCTTGTAAGGGCACAAGTGGTGTGATTGATTATATTGGAGGACTCTCCCTACCTCATGAAAACTTGTCAGGGAGTAATGATTGGGAACATGGATAGAGCAGGAGGCTCTCAGGGGGCGTGGACAAGGAAGGCCCTAGGTCCCCACAACCGTCCCCCTCGTCACAACCACCGGCTTGAATCAGAAGTGTCCTCCTACGGATGCATGCACTCACTGACCCACCCACCTCCCTGAGACTGCTGCTTGCTTTCTCTCATGAGGGGGTATGCTTTAGGAGCCCCACTTTTCCCTACAGCAGGAGAAGAGATACCCCAGTCTCTCCAAGGTGATCGTTGCCCACCTAGTTAGGGAATCCCATATTGTAGGTCATAACTCCAGTGTTGGGTCTTATTATCAGTGTGAGGGTAGGAGGGAGGGGTATAGCTGTTCCTCCAGAACAACACTGTCCAGTAGAAATGTAATATGAGCCACGTGTATAATTTAAAATTTTCTAGGGGCCACATTAAAAAGCTAAAAGTAAACAAGCAAAATTAATTTTAATATATTCTATTTTAATACAATGCATCAAAATATTATCATTTCATTATGTAATCCATTATTATTATTATTATTATTATTATTATTATTATTATTATTTTTGGCTGTGCCACACGGCTAGTGGGATCTTAGTTCCCTGACAAGGGATTGAACCCGGGCCCTTGGCAGTGTGAGAGAATGGAGTCCTAACTACTGGACCGCCAGGGAATTCCCCGTAATCAATTATTAATGGGATATTTTATGCTCTTCTTTTTGTATTAAGTCTTTGGATTCCAGTGTGGCTTTTACACTTACAGCACCTCTCCATTTGTCCTGGCCACACTGCAAGTGCTCAGTGGCCATGGCCACATATGGCTAATGGCTATTGGATTGGACAGCACAGCTATAGAACAGCAGGTTCTCCCTTAGCAACAGAAGGGGATTCAGTCTTGATGATTTTAGCTGCCTTCATTAGAGCTCCGTTAGAATCTGGCACGTATCGTAATTGTCACTCAGGGGAAGACAATGACCCCTGGTCACAGGTAAAATGGCAGACCCAAAGAGCTCTACCTGAATAACAGGGAAAAGGGAAGTCCTGCTCTTGAGACCTGTTTGTGCCAGGAACTTCACACACTCAATCCTTCCCTGTTGTATAGATGAGGAGAAGAACATGTAGAGAGTTCAGGTTATTTGTCAAGGTCAGATTGCCCCTGTAGAGAACTAAAATTGGATTCAAGTCTAGCTCTAAAGCCCTTATTCTCCAAGATAAGGATCACTACAGGAAGTCAGGTAAATTGCAGATTCACCTTGGACACCGACTCAATAGATATGGGTTGTTTCCCAAGAAGGTGCATTTTTATTGTGCATCCCCAGTGATTCTGAAGAGGTGGTTCCCACGCCGCACTTTGATAAACAGTGAAGGGAAGGACCTCTTCCTCATGCCTTTTTTGTAGTGCAGCTAATCCCTTCCTTCATCCCTCTTAGATGGTCCTCGGTGGCAAGATTACTCTAACAGTTATATGCAGCTTCCCTCCAACTCTTTGGCCTATTCTGAAGGGACCACATGCAGGGGACCTTTGGTTTGAAATGAACCAGTTCTGCTCAAGCTTTCCAAGAATTTGATAGAAACCACGTTAGAGAAAGAATGTTTCAAGGAAATCTCTGAATCTACAGATGCTAGTTACAATGACAGAAAAAAAAAAGAAAAGAGAGAGAGAGAAGATTGTCTACTTTAAGAATACAAGTTACATATTTGTGCTGAACTGGTGGTTAGGGATAACAATAGAACAAGGTTTGGTTGTATCTTGCCCTGTAGTTTTGTTTTTTTTTAAATTTCAAATCTGCGTTTCAGTGTTTCTCTATACAATGTACACAATGTGAACTGCAACATCTTAAATGTTTGGCAGGACATTCATGCTCATGACCTCACATGCTGGGAGGACAGGGAGGCCACTGTAGGGCTGGCTTTGGGCAAAGGCAGCATCAGTGCTGCCATTGAGATGTCCCCACAAAAGAGTGTGTGACAGCCAGATGTGCAGCTTAAAGGAGACTAAACCAGAATTGTGGGTGGAACATTGGCACATGCTGCTTATGGCTTGAATAGCAGCTCTTGAGGAATCTATATTTCTTTACCTCACGCAGAATCTCAGAGCTCAGGCTTTGTGGCCCTGGGGCTGGGGGAGGGAGTGGAGATGGAAGGGCTTGTCACTGCTCCATGCCGCATTGTTGAAATGAAAAACATGGAAACTGTAAGCCATTTCTAGAGGATTGTAGAAGGTAAGAATTGCTTATGCTTTATAGCAAAATTACCTTCCAAATGGCAAAGAGCACCTAGTTGTCACAGTCTGGGGCTTTCTTTAATTAAAATGTTATGTCAAGTTACATTCAACTTTGCTTTTCAAACTGTGATGTTCATACCTATCACCTAGGGGTCTGGTTAAAATGCAGCTTCTGATTCAGCAGGTCTGGGGTGGGGCCTGGGACTCTGCATATCTAACCAGCTCTCAGGGGATGCTGATGCTTTTGGTCTAGACTCATACCTGGAGTTGTATACACTCATTAAAGAAAATTTGAACACTAGAAAAAGACAAGTCACAAGCTCTTAGAACTTTAGTCATCCTAAAATGGATTTTAAGAGCATCTGTTAAAAGTATTTATTTATTCATTAATTGATTCATTGGTTAATTAATTAAGCAAACATTTGATGAGCACTTGTTATGTGCCGGCCATGCATTAGCCACCAGATATGAAAAAGAATCTCAAAGTCAATCCCAGCCCTCAGTTAACTCACAGCCTAGTGGTGTAGTCAGGAACGTCATGAACCATGATGCCGTTAGCTTCTTATCATTGCCATCTTTAATCTACTTTGGAAATTTATACCCTGACTGAGAGGAGAAAATAAAATACCAGCAGAAGCACATTAGTGCACAGATTAAAGATAAGAGTTTACAGAATATTTGATATATAAAGGCATATTGACCAGATCTTCTCCCAACTTTGCACCTTTTTTATGGGTGTTGAAAGTCAGCCAATCCCCAAACTCCTTAATCTCTGTTGATTTAATTATGCACAGAAGAGTGAGTAATGGGCAGAGAAGGCCTTCTCCAGGTTTCTGCACCGTGTCCTGCTGAGACCTTCCACAGAGGAGCATGCTGTTTTTTAGGGGTGGAATTTAGTTGAAGTTGTCAATCTTTTCTTGTTTGAATGATATAAAAACTTCCTCTCCAGGTGTCAGAGCTCAGCTTTTATTACGATAGGTGCAACAAGAACAGTGAAGTCAACTGCTACTGACTTGTCGTAGAAGGCTCAACCAGGTATAGTGAGCAAAGAGGAAACTTGAAGCAGTGACCCCATGCTGGGGATTGTAGATGGTCCAAGGGTGCTGAACTGTTCCCAAGAAAAATATGAAGAATAATATTTCTTTTCTTAGCTGACTAAAAAACAAACAATAAAAGTAAAAATCTGGGCATTCACCGAGTGACTAATACAGGCACACGCTAGTACCAAGTCATTTCATGAAATCCATTCTACACACGGTAAAAGTTTAGCAATTCACAGTCTTGGCCTATTAGATGGTTCTTCTTCACAAGACCCTCAGGGACCCTGGCTCCTTCCAACTCACCGCTTTGCTAGCCCCAGGGGGTGACTCTTGAACTCATGGTGCAAGATGGCAGCATCTACATTGCAGCTGGAGAAAGGATCAAAGAAAAGGGCCAAAGGCTCATGCCCACCATCTCCTAAGATAGTTCCCTGAAGCTGCTGCAGGAATCTGCTTGCAGTAAGTCACATGGCCGCATGTAGCTGCAAGAGAGGCTGGGAAGTATGGTCTTTATCAAGATTGGCTACATAATCTGCAGTGCCCAGGATAAAATGAAAATATGTAGCTCCTTTTACAAAAAGCAGGGAAAAAGTGTGGTTAAAAATACTTAAAACATAAAGCTTTTTACTTTTTTTTGTGGTCTCTCTCTTGACTTGTCATGGTGGATTTTTTTTTTTTTTTTTGCTATTTAATGTTGTTCTAAGTAAAGAAAAATTAAAATTTTAAATTACAAGCCTGAATTTTACCATTCTTCTTTCTTTTGTGCATCTGTTTTAAATGCAAATAAAAGAACAGTTCACTTTTACATGGAAACACTAAAATTCCACAATTTCTATTTGGTAGCATGTACACATATTAGTATTTCTTATTAGAATGGTGGAAACACTGCACAAAAGTAACTCATTTTTTATTTTACTTCTTGATATGCACACATTCTGCCAACATGCTCTACCTTCAGCTTACTGATAAGTAAGGAAGGATTGAAATGAATAGGACCTATAAGTTGCCCTATCTTTCCCTTTCCTTCTATGTCATCATTTTCAGTGTAAAGTGGTTGGTGAATACAGGGAATTAATACAAAGATAATGTTCCTTGGTCATTCATGTTTCTTAGAATTCCATTGTCTTCTTTCTCTATTTGAAGAAAGTTGTTGTTTGAATGGTAAGTGTGGCCTCTGGGGACTGTCCGTGTACCTGTTTACCTAGGTTTAGTCTGTTCAGGCTGCTATAACAAAATACCACAGACCGGAAGCTTATAAACAACAGAAATTTATTTCTCACAGTTCTGGGAAGTCCAAGATCAAGACACCAGCATGGTCAACTAATGAGGACCCTCTTCCTGCTTCATAGGTGGCACCCTTTCCCTGTGTCCTCACATGGTAGAAGGAGTGAGGGTGCTCTGTGGGGCCTCCTTTATAAAATCACGAATCCCTTCATGAGGGCTCCACTCTCATGACCTAAGTACCTCCCAAAGGCCCCACCTCCTAATACCATCATTTGTGGGTGTTGGGATTTCCACATATGAATTTTGGGAGGATACAAACATTCAAACCATGGCACTCAGTCATAGGCATAACTAACACTTACCTCTGAACTTGCTATGAGTCCTGCTGAACTCCCATACATCATGGGTCCATCAGAAATCTGTGCTCGTGGGAATCACGAACACAGATAAGGTGGCAAGAAGTGATGGACACATGCATTGCACATATTTTCTCAGCTCACATGCATGCTCCATGGTCCCATTAGACTTCACTTACAAAATACAAGTCCCATTAGACTTCACTTACAAAACACAAGTTCAATGATAAAATTATTAAGAATCCGAGATGCCAACAGCAGAGAATTAAGCCAGGGTTTAATGGTCCTTCTGCTTGTAGGGCTTGCAAGACTATACAGGTGGCATGTCCATGAAGCTGGACTTGGCCTTTATTCTATCTGGCTGTGTGCCTGGTTAATTGTTTAAATCTGTAAGAAGAAAGAGTGGATTTTGAGGGAAACTTGTAGCCTATGTCATACCTTCTGACATTCTATGAAGAGGGCATCTGTTTTAGTCAGCTCAGACTGCTATAACAAAATACCATAGATCGGGTGGCTTAAACAGTCAACATTTATTTCTCATGGTTATGGAGGCTGGGAAGTCCAAGATCAAGGTGTTGGCAGATCTGGTGTCTGGGGAGGACTCTTTTCCTGGTTTGCACACAGCTGCCTTCTTGTTGTGTCCTCACTTGGTGGGGAGAGAGAGAGAGAGAGGGGGCTCTAGTCTTTCTTCTTCCTCTTACAAGGACCCAAATTCCATTACAGGGGCTCCCACCCTCATGACCTCGTCTAAACTTATTACTTCCTAAAAGGCCCACCTCCAAATATCATCACATTGAGGATTAGGGCTTCAGCATATGAATTTTGGGGAGCACACAAGCATTCAGTCCATTCAGCCATCAGTATCATCCCTTTTATCTATGTGAAGAAACTGGGGCTCAGGGAGGTGAAGTAATGAGTCTAGGCCACAAGCTAGTAAGTATCAAGGTCAAGATTTGAACCCATCTCTTCCAATGCTAAGGCCAGTTCTCATACTGCTACAGCATACTTGGAATTTATGAAATGAAACTAAATTATGTTTAACAAAATACAGTAAAATAAAAATGTCAGAAGCATGCCTCTTTCTCATAGGCTATTAAAGATAAGCATAAATTTTACTTGAAATATCGATAGTAACATAGAGTGCACCATACGTGTATTTGTTCATTTAATTCTTACAACAATTTCATGAGTTAATGGCTATCGTATACCCATTTTACAGATGAGAAAACAGAGGCATGGAGAGGTTAAGTAGATTGCCTAAGGTTCCACAGCCTTGCAAGCCTGACTGTAAAGCCTGAAGTATTGACCACTGCCCTAGCCTTCAAGTGGAATTTATTCCTTAAGAAAGGGGAATGGGACTTCCCTGGTGGTGCAGTGGTTAAGAATCTGCCTGCCACTGCAGGGGACACGGGTTCGAGCCCCGGTTCAGGAAGATCCCACATGCCACAGAGCAACTAAGCCATGCGCCACAACTACTGAACCCTGCGTGCCTAGAGGCCATGCTCTGCAACAAGAGAAGCCACTGCAATGAGAAGCCCATGCACCGCAATGAAGAGTAGCCCCCGCTCGCCACAGCTGGAGAAAGCCCGTGCGCAGCAACGAAAACCCAATGCAGCCAAAAACAAATAAAAAGAAGTAAATTAAAAAGAAAGGGGAATGAATTACTATAGAAAGCCATTTAATGAAAGGACAGATTCAAAATTAGCTTAAGATTCTTTAACATAAATATTCTCCCAATTGAAAATGTTAGTTTAGGGGTAGGTTTAAATTCTGGACCTGTTAGTCTTCAAAACAAATGTTCTTAGAAATGGATCATTTATCTGTGGTCACCTGGAAAGTAGAGGAAGCTCAAACTTCTCTATAGTACAAGGGCTAGTGAATATTTATATCTCTGAAAGAGGAAATGTAGACTCATATTCTCCGCAAACAGATTTTCAGGAAATAAGGGGAATTAGCTGATGAAGGGAGTATAGTCTCTTGTAGGCTTTGAAGTTCCAATGAAAGACAGAGATTATAATCTGTATGTAAAAAGCAAAGTCACAGGGGAGCACCTTTTGCTAGGCATGGGCCACTGTGATCACTACTTGTTAGCAACTCCAGTGTTGGGGGTTGATAAACAGAATTCAGACTGTGGGTTTTGTTTGCAAACAAATGCCAAGATGAGTCAGTACATGCTGTTTTTAGCAAAGAGATCATTGGGCTGGAAAACCCTAAAAATATCAATCATTCAATAAGGCCTCCTTAGGAAAACAATGCTGTGATTTTTGCACAGAGCCTCTTTGAAGTTAACCAATTTTGGCTTAAAATTTGAAAATAAAATAGAAAAGGAGCACTTTTGGTCAGGAGGTCTTTCTGAGCTACTTTCAATTCCAAAAGGCCCCTTGAAGGGAAGTAGGGCCTTGATTTTGCTTAAAAAGTATATTTGGCTTCAGGATGGGAAAGAGAGAGCAAGAGTTCTGATTTCTTAGTCACGTACTTTCCTCCCCAGCCCAAGGAGGGCAGTGCCAAGACCTGGGAGGCTATCAAAGACGCCCTCTGTGTGATAGGATCTGGAATTTATTTCTGATGTCATGGTAAGAACAAAAGAACTTTGCTCTGTGTCAGGCCGGAGTAGCCGCAGTGCTTTTGATAGACAGAGGAATGGGATTCATGTTCTCCTTGAGGTCCATCTCCAGAGCATGGAGTTCTCCCCAAACTTAATTTTCATTTGATAACCCTTTAGAGAGTTATTCTCTCAGAATGCATCTGAACCCTCCTTGAACCCATTTATGCTTGAGTTAGCACTGTCACTTGGAGTTAACAAGTTCCATATGTTTACCACCCATGGTGAAAGTAGTTATTCCTTTTATTTGTCCTCAAATTGTCCCCAGTAAGCTGGCTGCTTCTGTCTCAACAAGAGTTCATTTGGTTGCTACTAAGTTTGCTCACCTCCTTTCATAGGTCAATAAGCTGATCTCAGCAACCGAGCAGCTTTTGAGACGCAACTTTGGGGAGGAAGAGTGGGTAAATATTCCGTAGCGACTGAAGATCTGGGCACAGCAATAAGTGAACTAGCTTCAAATGCAGACATCTTCTAATCTGTTAAATGGAAGCAAAACTCCACAGAGTTTAAGAAAAGAAAAAAAAAACATGTTTGAACTATATTGCTATATAATGATAAGTGATAAAAATGCCTCTTATTTCCCTCTGGGCATTTTCTGGAAACAGACTTTCATTATATTCATGAATTCAAATTAGTGTGTTCTGAGGAAAGATACTAGAATGTGTCTTTGTTTGGTCAAGTGAATTTATTTAATGATGAGATCTTGAGAGTTTGTCAGAAAATGCCACTAAACTTCAATATTTAATTCCTCTCTGATACATTTTCTTAGCTGAATATATGGTTTCACATTCTTATCTTGTACACAGTGCTGTAGTTTACATTCTAATCTTTTACTCAGTGCTATAGTTTAAATTCTAGGACACTCAAATTTTTAGAGAGGATTTCTCTCCTCTTGATTATTACAAAGTAAATAGACCATGGCCTACCTAAAAGTATTTCCCCCCCATTTTATGTTTTTTTCACATTTTATGCACAGGCTCCATGGGCACTTTTTATGTCTCTGCTATTAAACCTTATAAGAAGATTTGCACTCTGCAAACTTTTATTAACTATCTCTTCTGTCTCTAGATATACCTATGTATGTTTATTTACTTATCTCTATAGATGAACAACTGTATTAATGTATTATGTACAGTACAAAATGTACAAAAAGTTGAAAGAATGGGAAAAATGAAACATTTTAATTTTATTTCACATTATTTATTAATTTATTAATGATAGAAACTCTTTTTCTTTTTACTAGTAATAATATTTTAATGAGAGCCATGAATTTGAACCTACTTCATTATTTATTTATTTATTTATTGTTTTTGTTTTTTTTTTTTTTTTGCGGTACGCGGGCCTCTCACTGCTGTGGCCTCTCCCGTTGCAGAGCACAGGCTCCAGACGCACAGGCTCAGCAGCCATGGCTCACGGGCCCAGCCGCTCAGCGGCATGTGGGATCTTCCCGGACCGGGGCACGAACCCGTGTGCCCTGCATCGGCAGGCGGACTCTCAACCACTGGGCCACCAGGGAAGCCCCTACTTCATTATTTAATACTGGGATAAAAATATTCAGAAGTCTGATTCTTAGTTCAGTTAATTATACTACTTGGTTTTAATAGCTGCTTTGGCTGAAAAAATGTACTTCATATGAATACATAGAACCATATAGAAGAAGTACATCACTGACTGTCTTCCTCAATCATTATACTCTTGTGTCAACCTCCTCCACAAAGTTTGCAAAGATTTGTATTAAAATTCGGCAGTTCTCCATCTTCCTTGATGCCTTTCAGTTGTTTTTTCAAACTAATCAGGTAGGTTGCATGTTTTTATTTCTAAAAAATTGTTTGAAAACCCATAGAGACTCTCTGTAAAATTTCTTAATCAGATTTTAAAATTAAAAATTTTCTGTATGTACAGTAGACCTGTTTTTATATTTGTTACATATTATTTTCAGTAAGAAAATCACATACATGTCCAAACATCTTTTTTCAAAATGACCTCTCCATTGCACTAATTTCCCTCAAAAACAAATTGCTTTCTCATGAATTGTATAAGATCATAGATTAACAATGTTTATTTTGTTTTAAATCCTTGTCAGATAGCAAACTTTTGTACTTTTTAGCTTCACTGTTTTTGCTGCAAAGGCTGTTTTATGGTTTCTTTGCAGGAGTCTTTTTAGATGACTAGCTCTTTTTGTGAGGTTAGTTTGGTAAAAACAGATAATGCAATCTATAAATCCACTTAAATAGGTATTTGTATTATACAAACTATCATAACTTGAATGAAATAGTGAGGCTGGTGCTGTCTACCCTCCCTCATTGAAGAGGGTCCTCTGGCCTCAGGAGCTCTTGAAGACCCAGATGATCATTAGACCCTCAGAGGAATGGTCTGATGAATATGTGGCTCAATAGATCCATAATAAGCTCCATAATACAATACAATACAAATCAAATTATGCATTGTACTTAACACTGAAAATATTATTATATCAATGTTAATATATTTTAATCAACATATTATATTAATACTTTAATATATACTATAATCAATACATTATACTATATATTAATATTATATAATATACTGAATATAAGGCTTAATTTTGTTCTTAATTTTTAGACCAAAAATATCTTAGAAAAATAGTTCTAATATTTTTTTTTCGTATTTTTTGGAGGCTTCTGATCTATAGCAGGAGAGAGACATATAAACAAATAACTGTATTCAACATGTAAATGAAAAAATAAAAATGCTATGGGATCATGTGGTTGGGGCGGAGAGGGTAGGGCAGAGGTTAAATTCCAGAAACCTAGAGAGGAGATACATTTGAGAGGAACTTGAAGGATGAATGGGAGATTGCTGAGTGGACAAGGGGGTAAAGGACATTCAAGAAGATACACGAAGACAGGAGAGTGTGCCCAGGAAACCACGAGGAGTCTGCTGTGGTCCGAATATCGGACGTGGGGGAGAGTTAGACATGCGACTGGAGAGATGGACGGGGTTCAGGCAGTGAAGTGTTTTGTTCTGTTGGCAAGTGGGAGCCACTGGAGATTTGAAGTAGAGGAATGACCTCAGTGAAGGATGTATTTCATTTATAAATCATGAACAATATGCACATTTTGAAAATAATTACACTTTTGGCAGATGTGGGTGAAATTCTGTTCAACCTAGTTTAACAAATAATTATTGACCATATTCCGTGTGACAGGCAGTATCCCCAAGGCAACACAAAGGTATAATGGTGCATATTTTACTTGGTAGAAGCATTAAACTGAATGTTTACAACTAAATACACACATATCTGCATTTATCCTTTAGCATTGTGATGTCTCTTTGATACCCTTGACATTCGGAACAAATTAACACTGGTATTGAACACTTAACAATACATATGTGAGCCAAGTATCCAAGCTTATGAACTCCACTTGAGTATGGATTCCTTCTGCTGAAGAAATATAAGCATCCTACATTTACACGTGTCAATGTAGAGAGAGAAATCTGTCTGCGGTATGGCTTTGAGATTCTATTATTTGTGTTGTTGGTTGGGAAGACATGCCAAGGTGCCTTGTTGGTTTGTCATTTAGGATGTGGCAAATATTTGAAAAGGCCCTTATAAGAAATAAACATTAATTACATTGTATCTTTGAAAATAAAAGTAAAATATATTTTGAAGAACATTTGCAAAAACCAGAAAATCATAAAGAAGAAAATGCAAAACCACCCCAAGTCAGACTTCTCAGAGGTAACAATGGTTAATACTTTATATAATCTCCTAAATATTTTTTCTATGCATATATAAAATATATATGTTTTCAAAACGAAGGACATTGTATGTAATCTTTGCATTTCACTTTAAAAATTTAATGTAATTAGTGAATATTTTCATGTCATGAAACATTCTTTGAAGACATTTTTATATGACTGTGCAGTATTGAGTTCTAAAGTTACACTATAATTTATTTAAACGACTTCCAGTTTGGGACATTAGGTTGATTCCAATTTTTTGTTATTTTTTCCTGTAATTACAGAGGTATTCTTTGGCATAGATCTTTGACCATATCTCTGATTATTTATTTTCATAGGATCAATTTCTGAAAAGATCTGAAATCTGTCAGAGAGGTGAACTGTCGAATATTTAAACAGGGTGATTGAAATTGTTCTCTACTTTGGCAAAATCATAGGGAGGGCCTCTGGATGATGAGAGAATACTTCTATTCATCCATTCCTTCAACAAGTATTCACTGAATGCCTCCTCATCCCCGGCTCTGCACTAGGTGCCAAGGTGCAGCAGGAAGCAAGAAAGATGTGTTCACTGTGCTCATGGCAGTGGTCTAGAAAGTTAGAAATCGTGGGTCAACTTCTTGTTTACAGATGAGGAAACAGGGGAAGCAGCTTGCCCAGTTTTACCTAGCCAGCTGTGGAGAGCCAGGATTGGAATACAGCTTTCTCTCTTGCAGTTCAAGCCTCTTTGCCCCCCACCAGCCATCTCTCCCCTCAGTGTGATCTTGAGGGCATCAGATCCGGTCTGGTTTATGGTGTCTTCTGTATTTAGATCTAACTCTTGGCAAGGTTGTCAAGTGAATGGGGCCATGTGTGTCTTTGGGGCCCCGGCCTCCCCCTTCTGTGCCATTTCACTTCCTGGAGTCCCCTAGCCCTTTCTCAGGCCTCCAGAGACCTCATAATCTTTTCTCATGACTTGCGAAAACATGCTTTCTGGGAAGGAACGGGTGTCAGTCACTCATATGTCAATGTGGATGAATTAAGACACTGTGTTTTTTCTTGCAAGGGGCGTTAACTGTGAAGGCATCTGAAGATCTCTTTCTTCTTGAGGAATGCCAGACCTTGTTTCCAGTGGAGGCATTTTGGGCATCAGGGAGCACACAGTGTCCTCCGCTGGTCCTCGAAGCTCACAGCGCACCTTCACACACACCATTTCCACCATAGCTGCTTAGCCCAATCTCCTCCTCCTTAAGTACAAGGTCAACGCGGCTGGGCAAGAAAGCTGAGGACATTGTATCCACACCTTGAACTTATTTCCAGCATATTAAAGGGGCTGCTTCTAACACAGAGCTTCAGAGAACAGGGAAACTCATTGCTAGGAAACCCCCTTCCCCCTCCCCACCTGCCCTGTGAGGAGTGACTCCTCTAGGAAGGAAATTCAATTACAGTCTTCCAGTCACCAGAATTGAATTTGGATGGACTATTTCCTCTTTGGATTCTGTTCCAAATTGTATTCCTGTTGCTGGGTTTGAAGTTAATTAGTGTCACAAGTCATCTGTATTTCCCTTCTCTAGAGGAAAGCCTGCCACAGTGCTTATCCTGTCCAGTTAATTGACTTCCAGAGGGCTCATCCCTTCCTGAAAGCACCCTAAATGGCTCTGATGGGTAAGCATCAGGCTTACACATATATGAAATAATAGCTTGGAGAATTCAAATTTCTAGGTCATAGAAATGCGGGTGTGTGTTTTTTTTCTCTCTGAGCGTCAGAGCTTAGAGTTTTTCTTTATTTGACTGAGGCCAATATGAGAATGCAAGGAACTTATCCTCAGGTAGATGCATGTGGGCTAAGGAGAGGAAGGGAACTTGACACAGAAAATACTCTTATTGCCATTCAGTGAACTGCTAATAGTTGGAAATAACACGTGGAAAAGCTGTCAATTTAATGTTTGTCAACTTAATGTTTGGGATATAGGGATTTCTTAAATTTCTAATGGGGTATTTAATTTTTAAAATGGTTTTGAGTTACAGACTAAGGAGAAGATGCCTCTAGAATAACCTTTAAATTTTTTTTTCACTTTTTAGAATTATGGTAAAATATACATAACATAAAATTTACTGTATTAGCCATTTTTAGGAGTACGGTTCAGTGGTATTAAGTACATTCATATTGTTGTGCAAATATCAACCCCATCCTCTCCCAAACTCAAACAGAAACTCTATATCCATTAAACAATAACTTTGCACTCTCCCCTCCCCCAGCCCCTGGCAACCTCCATTCTTCTTACTGTCTCTATGATTTTGACTACTCTAGGTACCTCATATAAGTGGAGTCATGTAGTATTTGTCTCTTTGTGACTGGCTTATTTCACTTAGCATAATGTCCTCCGTGTTGCAGCATGTGTCAGAATTATATTCCTTTTTAAGGCTGAATAATATTCTATAGTATGTAGAGACCACATTTTCTTTATTCATTCATTCATTGATGGACATGTGGGTTCCTTTCATGTTTTAGACATGGTGAGTAATGCTGCTATGAACAAATACCTTCGAGAATCTACTTTCATTATTTTTGGGTATATGCCTAGAAGTGGAATTGTTGGATCATATGGTAGTTCTATCTTTAATACTTTGGGGAATTGCCAAGCTGTTTTCCACAGCAGCTGCATCATTTTACTTTCTCACTAACAGTGCACAAGGGTTCCGTTTTCCCCACATAGTCGCCAGTAGTTGTTATTAAATAACATTTCAACTTTAAGACCCATGTAAGGAGGTTATATTTTGGTATATCAACTCAATTATTTTTGATCCTGATAATCCCTAGTTCCAGCTTGCCCTGTGACTCTTCTTGGATACTATTTGTAAACAGGCAAATGGGCAACCCTCCCACCAGTAAGAGTAAATTGCAAGGCTTATTGCCCCCAGGAAGGAGGATAATATGTAGGGGAATCCTTGTCAGATGGAAAAAAGAGTGGAAAGCCAGCCCCTGATGGTCTTGCTGGATGGTGGAGAGAGGAGGAGAAATAGAGGTAAGACGGAGAGGGAAAAATACCTGTGCAGGCTTTCCCTGCTCTGTGTGCAGCGGTGTGATAGGAGTGAGAACACCTTAAAACATCAGAAGGCTTATGGTACACTTAGCTGGAAAGGATATAAGCCATGGTGTGCTTATAAATGTTTAACAGCTCTCTGGAAAAACAAAAACAAAAAACAAAAACCAACCCTGATTTTGCAGCATGTGCCAGTTTGCACAGTGTAAAATACTTCCACCGTGGCTGATTTCAATCTATCAATGTGAATTCATTGAACATGGAGCTGGGAAGAAATGTGTAATAGCATATCATTATATAGTATTTCCCCCATACACATGTAACAGTTGTAAATAACCTCAAGAGCATAGACAATGGTTACATGTAATAAAATAATTAGTTTTGAGTATTTATCACATTTATTTTTAATATAACTAATTGTAAGTTTGTAGAAGTTAAGTGTTAATAATGGTTGTTTCAGAGAGGAAAACATAGGAAGAACACTCTTTGACATAAATCACAGCAAGCTCTTTTTTGATCCACCTCCTACTAGAGTAATGGAAATAAAAACAAAAATAAACAAATGGGACCTAACGAAACTTAAAAGCTTTTGCGCAGCAAAGGAAACTACAAACAAGATGAAAAGACAACCTGCAGAATGGGAGAAAATATTTGCAAACGAATCAATGGACAAAGGATTAATCTCTAAAATATATAAACAGCTAATGCAGCTCAATATTAAAAAAGCAAACAACCCAATCCAAAAATGGGCAGAAGACCTAAATAGATATTTCTCCAAAGAAGACATACAGGTGGCCAAGAAGCACATGAAAAGCTGCTCAACATCACTAATTATTAGAGAAATGCAAATCAAAACTACAATGAGGTATCACCTCACACCAGTTAGAATGGGCATCATCAGAAAATCTACAAGCAACAAATGCTGGAGAGGGTGTGGAGAAAAGGGAACCTCTTGCACTGTTGGTGGGAATGTAAATTGATACAGCCACTATGGAGAACAGTATGGAGGTTTCTTAAAAAACTAAAAATAGAATTACCATATGACCCAGCAATCCCACTACTGGGTATATACCCAGAGAAAACCATAATTCAAAAAGACACATGCACCCCAATGTTCATTGCAGCACTACTTACAATAGCCAGGACATGGAAGCAACCTAAGTGCCCATCGACAGGTGAATGGATAAAGAAGATGTGGCACATATATATACAATGGAATATTACTCAGCCATATAAAGGAATGAAATTGAGTCATTTGTAGAGACGTGGATGGATCTAGAGACTGTCATACAGAGTGAAGTAAGTCAGAAAGAGAAAAACAAATACCGTATATTAATGCATATATGTGGAACCTAGAAAAATGGTACAGATGAACCGGTTTGAGGGCAGAAATAGAGACACAGATGTAGAGAACAAATATATGGACACCAAGGGGGAAAGCGCAGGGGGGGCGGGGGTGGTGGTAGTGGGATGAATTGGGAGATTGGGATTGACATATATACAATAATATGATTAAAATGGATAACTAATAAGAACCTGCTGTGTAAAAAAATAAATAAAATAAAATTCACAAAAAATAATAATGGTTGTTTCAGGAACTGACTCACAAAAGTCACGGAAAGTTAATCATTGTTATGTGCAGGCTGCTGCACACCACTGGCTGTAAGCCTCCATGAACAGAGCGCAGAAATGATGGTGCATCATTAGTGAAGGGAGTGACTGCTACTTGAGCCCCAGGTGGTGCTCCTGGTTCTCCAGGCCCAGAGGGTATGTGGGGTGGGATGCAGTGGGTTCTAACGTGGAAATGCTGAGGCCTCAGTGGACCAGCAAAGGCCTGGAGTCCGTATGAAGAGGCATCAATGTGCAGGGACTTTTCTGGAGTTAAATGCCAGGCCTATGGACTTTGGAAATGAATGCCATCATGAAACCCCCTTGGCCAGTCATTCTTCAGTGGTCATCTGTCCAGGGAGCCATCCTGGTAACCATTCTTCAGCAGCATCCATTAAGGGTCCAGAACACCGTAGTTCTCATCTGTACCCCAACTCCCCCCCTCTTAGGAGATCTCATAGGCTCTGTTCCCAGATGCCATTTTGTAGAGAAGCAAGGGGGAGGAAGGGAGGGAATCCAGAAGATGGAGAATTTATCCCAAATAGACTAGATCATCTAAAAAGAGGCCAAACTGGAAGGCAACTGTGATTCCATAAATTAATATATTTAAAGTTTGTTTTTCTCTCCCCTGCCACCCAGGGGGGGTGAACCTTTGCAAGGGAGATTAAGGAGTTGTAGGATAAAGACATGGCAGGTTCTTCGCATCTCATGTGGTGTGGGCAATATGTGACCCTGATACTCCCCTCTACCTTTTCTCCAGGTGTCACTACCTGTGCCATCAAAAAGTAAAATAAATGAATGCTACTGTCATGAATTGGGTTTGAGACTATAGGCAGGTAATGTTCCTGCAATTTGTCCAAAAAATGAAGGAGGGCAATGACTCGAATGTTCCATGGTGCTGAGGGTGGAGTGGTGTGTGCCTGTGACTGGAGTTGGAACTGGGAATGGGGTAACTCATGAGGCAGCATAGTGAGTAGGGTCCCAGGGAGAGCCCTGTACCTTGTTGGAGGAAAATGGTGAGAGGGAGATGGAATCACGTCACGTTCTCCCAAGAGTCTGCTAAAGTGGAATTTTAGCTTCTTCACAGAAGTAAAGTGAACTTTATAAGGTAGGATGGCACTTTCTTCAAATTTAAATTTTAATAGTCGATTAGCTGTAATTTTTAAAATATTTTTATTCTGAAAATGAATTTTCCACAATAATGCAATTAGTTCCAAAAAATGAGCTCATTTATCTGGCTTTTCTACAAAGGACAATTGAAACATTTAAGGCAAGATTCACTTATCTCCATTTTAGGATGGAAAGAAAGTAGCAGACTTCAGATACTGGTTAAGGTAACAAAATATGGGAAAGCTCCTTTTTCTTTTCTTTTTTCTATTGGTCATCTCCTGTGTAAGAGCTTTACATTTTTATGTATATTTTATAGTAAGACACTTGTTTCTGACTTTCTTTATAAACCCATTTTTAAATTTAAAGGCACACAATAAAGCTTTATGCATTTATTAAAATATACACATTTTGGTAAATTTAGAATTTTCCCTTAGTGTCTTGATAAATCAATATATTGTCAACATCACAGTTATTTAAAAATAAAACACACTTCATAACATAGCTGCATATTATTTCTTTCTTCATGACACTACACACCCCATTGTACGGTGCACCAATGGGAATTAGAAACCACAAAACAAACTTTAACAAATACAGCAAGTTCATACCAGAAAAGGAAAAAAAAAAAGCAGAGAACAACACCAGAAGTTACCATCTGCAAAAAAGCAAGTTGTAGCTCTCAAGGACCAAACAAAAATGAAACACGTTAGTAAAATTTACAAGCTGTATTTATAACTTTGGATATGAATTAAACAGTAATGTTTCTTTTCCACAGTGAGAAAAGCTAGAATGTGAGTCCTGGTTAGATGGTGTGCCTATATGGGATGAGGACTATAGCTGCTCTTTAAAAGACCTGCAGCCCCTTCTATCAGCCCAGATGGTTGAGGTATTTATGCGCCATCATAGCATTAACTGTGTTTTTGCTTTGGAAGGTGGGTGTTCATGATTTCCAGGGTAGAGTCTAGCCTCTGGAAGCGTGAGTGAGTGAGACAAAGTACCTGCAACTGCCACGACCAATTAGTAGGAGATGTACAAGGAACAGCCTTCTCAGAATGAATACAGTCCTTCATAGTCTGCACTTCCTGGGAAATTCACATGACGCACAATTCCCGTTAGTCAATGCCACCAATGTCAATGTCAGGAAAACGGGGATAAAAAGCACAGAGGGAGTCCCTAATGAAAAAATCCAGGCTGCCCCTGTTTCCTAGTTCTAATATCAAGCCATTTTCTTTCCTTATTGTATCAAAATGCACTAAACGTTCTCGTAGAATGAGAAATTACAGCTACCTGCCTTCAGAAGACTTCAAGCCCAAAGCTGTCTTTGTGAAGGTCCTATGTGAATTTTGTAACTCCATGCATGTAGCATACTGTTTAATGATTTCTAACACTATTTTAGTTGATGCTACAGAATATATGTTCACTTTTGATGGTCTTCAAAACTTCCACTAATCCCTTTTGGGCGTTAAGTCCTAAAAAACGAAAACATTTTCTTAAAGAAGTAGTTATGGCACAAGGCAAGTGCCCAGGTATTTCAGAATGACCAGTGAGTTACTCAAACCGGGCAAGAAGAGGAAAGCCTTTAAGAAACAAAGTTGCTCCTGATGGGGGGGAAAATTACAAGAGCCTCTCCTCGAAAGTCTGAGAGACAATAAAAGTAGACACAGGACTAACAAATCTGTACACGAAAGGGGCTTTCTGCTACCCATCACCATTCCAGTTGAGAAATACAAACTCCTTTGTGGAAACAGCATCCAAGTTCCCGCTTGCGGTGGGACCTGCGGGTTGGAATGCTGTCCTGCGCTTGCGCGTTGTTTACTTACACCTTATTGGCTGTCTCACGGCGGCGCCACCACTGGTTACCAGTTGCCGCCTCTCTTTGCCTGTAGGCGAGGGGGTCCTCAGCGTGCGGAAGGTGCATGCATATGGGAGAAACTGAGGCTCCGTGGAAATTTGAGAGAGAAAAACCTTCCCGGACAAGTCTTGTTCTAAACACCATGGAGTGCGAATTCCACGTGGCGAATTTGGAGGGCGGCGAATTTGCTCCGCCCTTTCCTCCAGCATAAGAAATTAAGCTGGTCTTCGGAGTGCGCACTAGCCCGAGGGCTTAAATTCCAGAGTGGACTGTTAACCGCCTCGAGGACTCGGTGAGTTGACCCTAACTGTGGCTTCAGACACATTCTGACATCTCCACCCGACAAGACATTCTAGTCTGAGACACAGAATTAGTAAACGTGAGGCTGATCCTCAGTGGGCTTCCACTGACATCTCGGCCCTGCCAAAATCTAGTGGGAAAGGGGACAGCAATTTCCTCTAGTCTTTTAGACAGATTCTCAAACTCCTGTAGCTTCTCTTTATAATGCGGAGAAGAGGTAGCCCCTTGTAAAGTAGATTTACAAGTGGGATGTAAAGGAGTTCAGGTTCATCAACTCTTTTCAGAATGGGGGAAAGACATTTCTTTGAAGGAGTTTGTGCTTTGTTTCCCCGATATTACTAGGTTTATATCCTGACCAACCCACAGGTTCTAGAGAAAGATGGATCATTAAATTCAACAACCTTTCCCCCCCTTTTTATTAAACAGGCTCATCATGACCATTATGTTGACATTTGATTAGCTATTAGGTTGTTACTAAGAAGGAGAACTGGATTCTTGACCTAATTCTATCATTCCTTTCCTTTCACAAAGTGGCTTTACACTCAAGTTGAGTAAAATCTTGAGCTGTGGTTTTACTGTCCAGGTTAGATAGATATAAAATGTTGTTAGGTTTGGTTGTTTAAATTTATTGTTGAAAATTTTAAAGTGGCTGGGAATAACTTTGTGCTGTCTGTCCACATGTTAAATGACTATACTTCTCCTAAGTTGATGAAATCAGACAGGATTTCAAAGGAAGAATCATACATTGATTTAAGTATGGATATTTTCCCCCTTTAGGTATGTTAAATCAACTTGGAGGGTGTATGTAATTTCTTAGCTCCTTGCTAGGCAGATGAAGCCACTGCCCCAGCTTCTTAAAGTCCAGCCTTCCCTGATTGATACTTTCATCATTTCCTCATTGCCGCCCCACCCAAGGAGGGCCAGCCAGCTCAGTTCAGCATTCACGTCTGTGCGTGAGCCCTGACTTGCCTTCTCAGCATTATTTCCTACAGTTCTAAATACATATCATGTGCTCCTGTCAAACTAGCTTCTTGCTTTCCCTTGAAGGAGGCACAGTACAAATTATTAGTCAGGAGACAGCCGTTAGCCACAGTCTACACCTTTCTCATGCTGATCCTCCATCTGGCAAGCATCTCCTTCATTTCTACCTGGCAAAATTCTCCCCACCCCACAAGGCTCAACACAAGGGCTGCATTCTCTATGATCTTTCCAATGGAGGGAGGTCTTTTCGATATTTGAACCCCTACAGCACATAATAAACTCTCCACAAAAAATTGTTGAATAAATGATATTTCATTTTCCTTTCATTCATCCATCCACCCATCCATCTGATCATCAGATATTTATTGAACATCCACTATATGCCAGGCACATGCAGTTGGTAAAATCTAGCTCTGAAGCTTATTATGGTATTGCAATTCTCTGCCCTCATGGGGAAGGATATATTCTTATCATCCAGGAATACTTCTTGTTGTCATTACCAACAATTCCATTATGTCTTAAGTTGCCTCCTCATTGGCAAATCTAGCAATGCATGTCAAGGTTCTGCATTTGTGCACTAAATACACGTCTAGCCTTGTCTTATCCTTTCTATTTCTATTTTTATTTGCCTCAGTTCCTCACTTAATCTTTCTGTATTATATGTATTTTTATAGCCACCTGAAATCCTCTTGAAATGAAGCAGAGTGCTAATAAAGAGCATACAATTTAAAAAAAATCAAGTAATTGCCTCCAAATCATAAATCCACATGATGAAATCTCACTGAAAGAGCTCTTGCTACAGAGGATTCAGTAAAATATAGGTCTTTCTTGGACTCTGTTCAAGGGGCTAAGTTTCTGAGGTAATTATAGGGTGATCTTACTTATAACGTGGTCCCACAAATATGGTCTTAAGAGAATTAATTAGGAAACGCTACTATAATCATTCTAGTGGCTAATGGTATTTAAAGCTGCATTGTGAAATCTAGGACTGTTTAACAGAGGCTGGGAAACAGGAGGGAAAAACATGTCTATTTATCTTGAAAACCTTTTTCTATCATATTGACGAATTTTTTTAAAAAGCCAAGGTCACTGGTGAAATGACTAATCAACTTTAGAGCAATAACGAGAGCAAAGCTTAAAAAAAATATAGAGATGCTACTGGTGAGAAATGACTCCTGAAATGAGAGTGATTTAGAGAAGGGCTTCAAGAAATCAGGACCAACGGGGTTTACCAAAGCATGCCTTCTCTCTTCTCATGCTGCAGAAACTGCATACGTCTGCCACCAGACAATGGTTATGCTAATACCTACACCTTACTAGTAAAAGGAAGCTCTTTCACTCACGTTAAGATTTTGTTATTTTTGTATTCATATTTCTCTTTGAACACTTTTAAGGAATACAGCCCCATCCCATCTGTCTGGATGTGTCTCAAGTTTAACAGATTATATTTAAATGAGGCAGATTTGTTGAGTCCTAAGACCAGTTCGAAACTTTGTTTTCACAAAAATTACTGATAGCGAATTTAATCCCCAAGGATGTATTTCACACACCAGGCACTGTATCTTTATGGTTAATCTTAGGCGAGAGAAAAATGGCATTGCCAAGCATTACACTAAAATGAAAAAATGACCTCAGGAAACCAGAGCTCTAAACACTTAATACAGAGGAATGAAAAAGAAGATCTGGAAACAGTAATTATTTGAATTTAAATGACATACATTGGCTATGGGTGGGATATGCAGTTTATTTAAAAAAAAAAAAACTAGTTTCGGTTGATCTTTTAAAAAATATTATGTTAAAGCCCGGGGCATCAACCAAGAGGACTTGTCAGGTTCGGTTGTTTTATCTACATTTATCAGGCTCTGGTGCTGCTCGTTCCCTGGGCTGTGAGCCTCCAAGGACAGATGTTACATTTCTTTTTATTCGCATTGCTTAAGACTTGGTACATTCTTGATCAGTGTTAGTTTTGCATAAAAATGTGCTTTTGCCTCCTGTTTATAATCCTGAAACATGCCAAGGTGGCACAAACCTCAACCTTTAAGAAAGAATAGACTTAAACATTAGTTGGTGTTCTGGAAAACTTTTGGCATAACTCTAGATCCAGGAGACAGAGAGAGCAAAGAATTTGCTATTGTGCCCCCCTTTCAGGAAATTCTCACAAAGATTTTAGCTTGATCCAAATTGTGCCTTCACATACATGTGTGCACATCTCAAGGCAGTGTTGGAATCCCTGTAACCCAGGACTAGAATGCATAGACTATGTGTTTTTCTCTTGTTGCAAATGTTCTCTTCCACCTTGTTTCAGAGGAAATACCTTTAAGAGCCCCTCTATGGCCCAGATTTAGACCTTACCAGATTTTTCTCTGGGCTTCAGTGAAACTACTTTGGGAAATAACAGGAAAAATACACATCTAAAAGTGAGCTACTCCAGAGGAAAAAGGTTCAGAAGTGAAATGTGATCTCATGGAATGCAGTTACTAAGTAGCTGTGCTTCAATATTTTTGTTTTCAGGGCAGCACCCACCAATCAAGTGGTTGCATATCTCAAAAAACTACAGAATTTATAATTTTAGAAATCTGAAGTAGAGTTTGCAATGTGATCTCAGTGGCTGGGTCACTTCTCCTTGTAAAGCTTTTTTATCTGATCATAAAACAAACAGCCTACTTCTTCAAGGCATACTAGTGCCATGAAATCATGCTCCTACTTTGCCCTCTTTCATCATATCAGCAGGAGCTTAGAGTCTGGTATAAGAGAAGGCATGACAGAGAGTTTTGCCAATGCCCTTCTGGCCTTCACTGCAAGAGATGGTTATTCAGGTTTTTTTTTTTTTTTTCCTGGGCATTTAAGTAGAGTTTGATGGTGCTTCTCACCATATTATTGGGTCTATGGTGAGTCTGAAATCTTTGGGGTCATGGTCTCAGAGTCCCTGACCTTTCCTGTGTCCTAAAGTTCTAGTTGGGAGATTGTGAGAACCTTGGTGAAGAACAAGAGCCACGCATCTCCATGAATTTGTTTTTGTGAGATTTCAGGACAAAATGTGGCTTGCTGAGGAAGTGCCACGTGCCACCTGGCCTCAGGGAGCAGCTCTAAGCCCAGCATGCTGAGAACAGAGCTTTGCCCTTGTGGCCTCAGGTGGTTGAAATGCTACCTTGTGCCCACCCCTGCCTGCTTTGGCACATCTCCAGGAGGAGCTGCAGCCTCAGTGTGGTCCAAGAAGTTTACTCCCTGCTTCTTGGGGCCTTAGTAAGAAGCGAAAAGATTCAACCAGCAAAGCAAAGGCCTGGGAAACGTTAGCTGCCATCAGCTCTGATGGTTGCACCTAAGATAGAACTTCTTGTAGCTTCTTGTTTAGTGTTTTTGTTTTTTACAAGGGGACCAGCTATGGGACCTGGGTTAAGCCCTTCGACAGAACTATCCTGAAGAGCAGAAGTGGCAAATGACAGGCTATGACTGGGGACTGACTTTGGGGAAGGCTGGGTTTTTGAAATGAGAGCCAAAGACGTTTCCACCTTCTAGCCCACAGGTTAAGTTACTGAAAATAAATCACCATCATTTCTACACATTTCTTGCGTGTTTGCTCCTACTCTGGAGAGTAATCTAACTCATCATTGGCAATCAGGGCCTCTGAGTTCTGTTTGTGTTTGCTTTTGCTCTTTGCCTTGCCACTCGTCTGGGTGTTTGCCTGTGCATCTGACATCTGCTGGTAATAGAAGCCTTTGTCTTCGGCAGGCCCGCCCCAGTTCTCCTGGCTCTCGCCCTCTGTGGCATAGGAGAAACCTTCTTCCACTGAGAAGGGGTCGTCCACGTCGTAACGCTGGTACGTGCTTTGGTGCAGGGCTTCTTCTCGGGCGCTGATTTCCAGGGTGCTGTTCCAGATGCCGTACCCAAAATAAATGAGCATACCTGTAGGTGGGAGGTGGGGGGAAGCACAGGTGGGATAAACAGTTGCTTTGGGATCTGTGGGTCAAGCAGGGAGCTCACTATCAATTGTGAAAGCAGAGCTGGTGCTGGATGTGCTTTCTTTGGTCTATACAGTGTACTGAAAAGACTCGAATTAGATGCTGTTTAAAAATTGGGAGATGTTGCATTAAGCAACCCATATTTACAGCTTTCCCTAAACAAGTCAGAAGGACCGAGAGCACTGTACCCACATTCCGATATGGAGGCGTTTGGCTGGAGGTGAGAACTGGCTGCCTCTTTAGTTAGGATATGGGCTCTTGAGGTCACCTCAGTCCCCCCTCCCCTGTTGACATCTAGCTCACTGTACTCATGTAGGTGCTAGCCAGGAATTTGCATTTTCTACTCTGGATTAAATAGCTATGGATCACCAGCAGTGTATTCCCAACCTTCTCATAGCATCTTATTATCCCATACCTGCACTTAGGGACTCCATCTTTTATTTCACCACGTAGCAACATGCATATATGATCCTACAATGTACTTTGCCATTTTTCACTCACCAAAGTCATAGTACATTACTGCCACTCAGCTGTCCACTTTCATTTGTGGACTCTCACAGTGTCTAGTGCATGCCACTCTTTCGGCCCTTAGGATATCTGTTGTGTGCTTATCTGCACAGGGTGGTTCTATTTTATAGACTCTGCAGAAAACTGGCACTTAATGTTTGTTGAAGGAATGAATGAGAACTCCTGATAAGCATGCAGTGTCCAGCGCAACCTTCTCATTCCAAGCGAAGGAAAGAAACCTGCCTTCCTAGTTAATACGTAGCATTAATAAGGGCCAATGTTTCATTTCTATTAGAAGTTTTAGGAAAAGATATATGAAAATAGTTTGAGAGACCCCATTTTCTACCTTGAAAAGCCCATGAAGGCTCAGGGCCTGGAACGCTGAGAACTGTAGCCTTGGAGGCCATGGGGCATGATGGTTAAGAGTGCGAGGTCTGGGTTCAAATCACGCCTCTGTCACTATTAGCTGTGTAACCCTGGACCAGTTACTGAGTGTCTTTGTGCCTCAGCTTTCTCTTCTATGAAACCATGAGAATATTGTACCTGTACCTTGGGGTTGCTGTGAGGAGGAAACGAGATAAGCAGTGGTTCTCAACCCTGGCTGCACCTGGAGGGTCACCTGGGGAGTTTTTGCACAGTCCTGATACCTGAGCCTCATCCTCTAGAGATTCTGATTTAATTGGTCTGCAGTGTGACCCAGGCATAGGTGTTTTTAAAGCTTCACAGGTGATTCCAGTGGTCAGCCAAGGCTGAGGACCCCTGAGATCAGGAACATTAAAGCTCGTGATGTGGGAATTCCCTGGCGGTCCAGTGGTTAGGACTCGTCACTTTCACTGTCATGGGCCCGGGTTCGATCCCTGGTCAGGGAACTAAGATCCCACAAACTGCGTGGCGTGGCCAGAAAAACAAACAAACAAAAAAACAACTCCTGATGCGCATGCTTCACTGCCAACTTTGGCCATTTTGTGGCCTGGCCGCTGGGGGCCCCTTGGTTATGCACCCTCCTTCCAGGCCCCAACGCCCTCTTCTCGGTGGCACTAGTCTCTTTGACTTTGCTAACCCTGTGGGCATCTGCTGGGCTGTTTGCTTAGAACCACAGGGTGAAGCCTGCTTTCCAGCTCTGGTGCTTGAGGTATCCTGCTTCCTTTTGAATTTGCAGTGTGTCTTTTTAAACTTGGATTCTCCCCCCCACCCGACCCCGCCATCCCCCAGTGAAATCAACTTTCCAGGAGCCAAAGTAAGCAGAGATTTACAGTCCTAATTGGTAATAAATCCTGGAGTTAATCATTTGCAGAGGTAGCTATTCTGAAATAGCAACTTCATTTTTTCTGAGCATGGATCTTTACTCTTTCTTGTCTGGGGGTGGGTGTGGCCATGGGAGATAGTTATTATCCTTGTGTAGAGCAAGGCACCAAACTGAGGCCTCTCTTAAAAGGGCCAGCATGCTGCTTCTTGGAGAATGCATCTGTTGGAAGCATGTTTTGTTTGTTTGTTTGTTTGTTTTTGCGGTATGTGGGCCTCTCACCGTCGTGGCCTCTCCTGTTGCGGAGCACAGGCTCCGGACGCGCAGGCTCAGTGGCCATGGCTCACGGGCCCAGCCGCTCCACGGCATGTGGGATCCTCCCAGACCGGGGCATGAACCCGCGTCCCCTGCATCGGCAGGCGGACTCTCAACTACTGCGCCACCAAGGAAGCCCTGGAAGCATGTTTGTTTCAGGAGACTGAGTTTATCGTCAGGCACACACCTCCTTATGCCCGATTTTTCTTTCTTGCTGTCTTTACTCTTAGACATACAGGCAGGTGCCAAAGCTTGTCTTCTCCTTCGGCTTGGTATCTATTACATCAATTCTTTCCTCTTTGATCCCCTTCTTGGATCCTATTTATAAGCATGTTATTTCCCTACTAAACAATACCATTTTTTCTTTCCCCCTTTGCCCTTAGCTTCTCTCTTCTGTACTATACGGGTCATCATTCGAGCACTGGTTTGACATCCATTCTGACAAACCTTCCCCTCTCCCCACCAAGTATTGGGGTGTCAGGTAGATCGGTTTATGGGAATTCTCTGGGAGCCTTGGTGTGATTACTCATAGAATCATAGATATTTAGAGCTGGAAAAGAGTCAATGTCATTTACCTATTTGAATACCTTCATTTTACAGACGAAGAAATGGAGGCTGGGAAAGACTAAGTCACTTGCCTGGGTCTGTGAGGGACAGCAGCAGCATTCCATGAGGATAGAGAGAAGGCTGTAGCTTCTTCAGCCCCTCACACCCCCTCCGCTGCTGCGTTATAGACTGTGCCTAGCACAAAAGTATTTGGTACAAGGTTAGGTTCTATCTGGGGAGTGGCTGGGCCTGGAAGGAACAGGAGTGTGTGTGTGTGTGTGTGTGTGTGTCTGTACACAAATGTGTTGACTGTGATTACTTTGGGAAAGCAATCCATGGAAACCTACCACATAAATATTTATGGGCCTCCTAATGTTTGCTCTGAGCCCCCTACAGTTTCAAAGGTGTGTCACTCTGTCTTCAAAAATACATTTCAAATATGAGTGCTGTGAACCAAGAATCGACTGTGTGCATGGGCCTGACAGCATGAATAGCCGGCTTGGGCACATGCGTTCTCCTAGGGCTTGGCGTTCTGTCTGCCTTTATCCTTCTCCCTGGCCCTTGAATCAGTTCAGGAAAAGTGGTGTGAGGCAGAGAAGGACTGGAGAAAAGGAAGAATGGAGGGGGACAAAGGAACAGAGGGGAACAAATGAGTGGGGGCGGAGAGAAGAGAGAAACATGTATTACCATCTGTCACACATAAACAAGGGCTTTGTGTTGGAGGAGTAAACAGAGCTGCTAAAAGCCTCCTGTGTAGAAGCAGGGTGTTTTGTTTCTGCTCCTTTTTTCAGTTGGCTTAGAGAAGGAAGCATGAGGTCGTTTCTGAAAAATCTGTGGGGAGCTCTGGGAATCCTGAATCATCTGAACAAAACTTCACACAACCCCTCTGGGTGCTGAGGTCCTACAGTGATGCATCCTTTATGTCACACCTTTCTCCCAAGGAACGCAAAATGTTTTACAAATGTTGTCTTGTTTAGACTCCTCCTGGTCTGTTTCAGAATGGGGTGTGTGTGTGTGTGTGTGTTAAGGTTATGTGCGTTTCACAGGCTGGAAACTGCGGCACAAGGCGAAATACAGGACTTTCCACAGCTACACAGTCAGTGTTTAAGTAGTGTTTGGACTGTGGATCCTTCTGGGTCCTCCATGTCCTAATCCAGGCTGCTTTCAATTGTTCTTTCTCCCACCTACCAGGGGTGGCTGGGAGGTATAGACTGATCGGAAACAATTTTGCTGAACTTTACTTTTGAAGAATTTAAAACATACAGAAGTGGAGAGAATAGTATAAAAAAGCCTATGTATTAATCGCTAGCCCACTCCCTCCCCCGCTACCACTTTGTCTTTAGATTATTTTGAAACAAATCCCTTTCATCCTGTTTCATCTGTAAATGTTTCAGTATGTATCTGTAAAATAGACTCCTTTAAAAGCCTTAACTTAGTATCATTATCACATCTAAAAATTGATAATAATTCCTTAATATCGAGCTTCCCTGGTGGTGCAGTGGTTGAGAATCCGCCTACCAATTCAGGGGACACAGGACCCTGGTCTGGGAAGATCCCACACGCTGCGGAGCAACTAAGCCCGTGCACCACAACTACTGAACCTGCGCTCTAGAGCCCGCAAGCCACAGCTACTGAAGCCCTTACGCCACAACTACTGAAGCTCGTGTGCCTAGAGCCCATGCTCTGCAACAAGAGAAGCCACCGCAATGTGAAGCCCGCGCACCGCAGCAAAGAGTAGCCCCCGCTCGCCACAACTAAAAAGAAAGCCTGCGTGCAGCAACGAAGACCCAGTGCAGCCAAAAATACATAAAGAAATAAATGTATTAAAAAAAAGAAATATATTTTAAAAATTCCTTAATATCCTCTGATACCCAGCAGCATTAAGATTTCCCCAAATTATTATGTTTGGATAAACTCTTCACTTTTCGGAGCTATACACTTATTCCAATGATGCTATCATTGCTTGAAATAGTTTTTGGGTCCTGTCATTTAGGTTGTCACTGGGATTGGGTTTACTCTTCTGTAAACCCTTACAGATGGCAAAGTTTTGTCTTTTGAAAGTAGATTTGCTTTTAGCATAAGCCAGAAGTCATTTGGAACCAAGCCTCAAGAATAAGATGGCTGATTGATAAATAATATTACTTATTCTATTTGGGTACTTAATTCTCCAGTTCCATAAAAACTTAGATCCACTGCTTTGTAGTTATACATCTGATATCTGAATGAATGAAAGGCAGGTGTGATGTTAAAAATCAGAAGGGAATCAGCTTTTGTGTTGCAGCAGGGTGTTGGAGGCCCCCCCTGCGGGGCTGGAGTTATTTTTTTAGTTGCTGGATCGTGGAGGGGAGGGAGCACTCCAGGCAGTGACTAGTTAGCAGCAGGCACAGACGTGTTTCAATGTTTTAACAGCAGACACGGCTGTACTGGGCACCCAGTAATGGCAATGAGTCCCGTGAGAGGCTGTTTGCGCTGAAGGGACATATTCAAAGGGAGGCTCTGGCTTCTTTTCCGGACAGAAGTTCCCGGGTGGAGACTATGCCTGCCATATTGTCTTCATCTTGTCTAGCCTGAGAGGTTCGGGCTAGACAAGATGAAGAATCATGCCTTCAGCAATTGAATGGGCTTTCTCTATGTAACAATACCTTGTGATCAGAAGGCCCTTTATACAAACACACTTCCTCGTCCGTCATCCCAGAGAAGTTAAGAAGTGTGCAATATGCAGGGATTGAAATGGCACCAGAACTCACATCTCTTGAGTGTAAATGGAGGGCTGCTCCCATCCTACCCAGGGGCCTCCAGAAAGCTTTTCGGGATGCCAGGTTGCCTTCACGAGTTCAGGGCACCTCAGTGTTAGCTGGCGAAACACCTACTTACTCCACTTGTCTCGGTCCATCCTGTTCAAATTAAGCAAATGACCTCAAACCTACAAGTGAGAGGGGTAGGGGTAGGGGGTCCTCTGAATCATATGGGAGAAATCCAGAACAGAAACTGAATGCTGAAAAGAGCCCGGGTGACCTGGGTCTAGACAGATTTCCAATCCTGTAGGAACAAGCTCAGGTTATGAAGAAGGTCCCTGACCTCTGGAGTCCCCCAGGAGCTTCCTGTCCTCTGAACATGGCTCCATACTCAGGGCCAAGAGAGGTGGGCCACCTGACCTCAGGCTGGGTGGAGCAGCCTCTTCCTGGGGCAAGCTTTCCAGCAGGAAGCCCTGCCCGCTGAAGGTAACAAGGCACTTTGTTATGCCCGCAGGCTTTTTTATTTTTACTACTCTGGGATCAACTTTCCAAAACAGACACTTGCCAATGCAGAAATGAAGATGGTAATGAGAAGGTGGCCTCCCATCCAGCACAATCCCCACCAGCTCCCACTTTGCTGGTTATTTTTTAAATACTCACAAGCCCTGTTGATTGTAATAACAGTAAGGTTTGTTTAATATGGTGTGGCCAGGAAGAGCAGGCTCAGGATGGAATGGGGACCGGGGGAGCTTCTCTTCTGGCCCTGCAGCTGATCTAACATAAAGTCACATTCTTTATGCCTCCGTTTCCCACCTGCAAAATGGAGCTGGAGACCCTCATGTTATTTGTTGAGTATAATGGCTGTGAGACAGAATGCAATCTTGTCTAAAGACATATTAAGAAGTCCAATAATCCAAGCCAGCAGTTCCACCTCTAACTAAATAGAAGCCCAAGGGAAATGTGTCTGTGTGTCCACTGAAAACATGTACAAGAATGTTCGTAGCAGCTCTGTTCCTAATGGCCCTGACTGGAAACATGCTAAATATCCATGGACACCAGGATGGATAAATACATTGTGGTATATCAACACAGTGGAATGCTAGACAGCAAGGAGAACGAACAAACTAAAACTACAAGCACAAGTCGGATGAATCTCACAAATGTAATGCTGAGGGAAAGAAGCCCATCACCCACTCTTTCACAGCGCTATCTGTTAAGGGTGCACGGCACACACCCGCTCCAGGGCCTTCCACTGCCATGTTCTCCTCTCCCTTCATTCTCAGCCGGGTGTCTCCCTGTGTAGCCCAGCACCTCTGCCAGCAGGCAGCCTCAGCTGCTGAACGATTCACCTCCTCCCTCCCTCCCTCTTGGAATCACCCTGGCCCTGTGGCCATCCTCACTTTGGCCTCCGTGATTTTTCTTGCTCTTCTGAGCATGATTTTGATGTTGAAGCTGCCAGTTGTTTTCTTGTTTCCTTCAAGGAGAATTTCAAACTTATTTATGGGACATATCATCAGGAATTTGTTTATCTTGGTGCCCTCTCAGGTCGAATTCATGGCCCCCTTCTCTCCCTCCTCTTCCCTTCATCACAGTGGCTGCTTTGGGTCAGTTTCCAATAGGATTTCAGATGAGAGCTCAGGCGAAGACCGTAAAGTATGCCTTCTCTTTGGGATAGTGATGGTTTAGTACAGGATTTATGAGGGCCATTGCGCAAATCACAAGTCCTATCTGTTCTTTAGAGCTATAGATGGTAATTTGTTTTCCTCAGAGGGACTGAAAAAATTCCAGATGAAAACTTGACAGACTCCAGAGTCAGGGCACCCACAGCTGGTCTAACAGATGATTCATTTACAATAAAGGCCCACAGGGACCAGTAGACCTGACACATGCCTGGAAAATACCATTGTATAGTGTTCTTACTGGTCCCTCCTAGTTTCATATTCCCTGAGCCTCTGCCTAACCCCTGAGGTATTCCTTTACAAAACTGCATCATCGAAGAGAAAAGGTAGATGAAGGCCGCTTTGTGTTCATTTTGTTGGGGATTATTAAACATTTGCTATTTGTGTTATTTCTCTTGTCAAAAGGAAAATAAACAAGTGCTGGGTGTCTAGTTAGGACCGTGCCTCGTTTCTCGCTGTGAGTTGTGCTCTTCTCAAGGTCAAAAACTTAGCAAAACATTGTTACAAAAATGCTGTAATTAAGATTCATTTAGAGAAATTTGGGTAAAAAAATGTGTTTAAGAAGATTATCAAGTTATGACTCAGCCTAACCGTGTAAATCTTTTTAAAAAGTATCAGAAGTTTCATAAGAAGCTCCATTTAGAAATCTCTCTACTGTTCTCCCCAGGAAACTTATATTATGAATAGAGAGATTAAGAAGAATAATCTGGCATTTTGGAGGCTCAGATGTTTAGAGATAGGATTTTTATTCTACAAGATAGTTAAAAATTTTACAAACCAATTTGGGGTTGTGGGATGGATATACTTTATATATCCAAAAATAGGGAGTTTTATAATTAAATTATCTGCCCTTCTTGCTAATATCTTCTTATTCTTCTCTCTAGATCAGTGGCTCTCAAATTTGAGCATGCATCAGAATTACCTGGGGGGCTTGTTAAAGTCTAAATTGCCCTCAGAGATTCTGATTCTATCTGTAGGTCTGGGATGGGCTCTGAAATTGCATCTCTAACTAGTTTCCACATAATATTGATGCTGCTGGTCTGGGACCACACTTTGAGAACCACTGTTCTAGATCATTGTAAACCTGGCTTCACATTAAAATTACCTAAGAGAGCTTTAAAAATACCCAATAGTTGGCCATACCAGACCAAATGAATCAGAACATCTCTGTGAGGGGATCCTGGTCATAGAATGTTTTAGAAGCAACTCTCATGATTCTGTTGTGTAGTCAAGGTTGAGAATCTTTGTTCTAGGCAAAACTTACTTATATTCCAGCCTTCAAAGATCATGATACCAGGGGCTTCCCTGGTGGCGCAGTGGTTGAGAGTCCGCCTGCCGATGCAGGGGATACGGGTTCGTGCCCCGGTCCGGGAAGATCCTACATGCCGCGGAGCGGCTGGGCCCGTGAAGCCATGGCCGCTGGGCCTGCGCGTCCGGAGCCTGTGCTCCGCAACGGGAGAGGCCACAACAGTCAGAGGCCCACGTACCGCAAAAGAAAAACAAACAAACAAACAAACAAACAAAAAGATCATGATACCAAAGCAGTTAATAGCTAGCAGTTGGTGCTTCTTAAACTGCAGGCTTCATTGCCCTCTGTCTGGCCAGCCCAAGCTGCAGGGTGGCATCCTCCCATGCCAAGGAGTATCAGTTTCTGGAGCTAGTTTGAAGTTTGTGCTATCAGCAAGATTACAAAAGGTTCTCTGGGAGTTTTCTTCTGCCTGATAACTGGGAAGGCAGCCTGAGTCAGAACAGGTTCATGTTGTACTTTGGCATGTGATAGCTACTCTGGGAGACAATGAATCATTCTAGCTTTTTAAAAGAAAGGCAACAAAACAAGATTTCTTACTGCTTTCTCTGATATTTTCTTATTTAAGCCCCAAACAGCAACTAGATCAAGGCTAAAAGAATTATCTGCATTTTTACAGATGAGAAAACTGAGGCCCAAAGGAGTTAAGTGAACTTCCCAAGGTCACAAGGAAGTGGCAGAGCTATGATTGAACTTGGGGCTGTCTGACTCCAAAGGCAATATACGCAAATCAATCAATGTGATACACCATATTAACAAATTGAAGAATAAAAACCATAAGGTCATCTCAATAGATGCAGAACAAGCTTTTGACAAAATTCAACACCCATTTATGATAAAAACTCTCCAGAAAGTGGGCATAGAGGAAACCTACCTCAACATAATAAAGGCCATATATGACATACCCACAGCAATCGTCATTCTCAATGGTGAAAAACTGAAAGCATTTCCTCTAAGATCAGGAACAAGACAAGGATATCCACTCTCGCCACTATTATTCAACATAGTTTTGGAAGTCCTAGCCACGGCAATCAGAGAAGAAAAAGAAGTAAAAGGAATCCAAACTGGCAAAGGAGAAGTAAAACTGTCACTGTTTGCAGATGACATTATACAGTACATAGAAAATCCTAAAGATGCCACCAGAAAACTACTAGAGCTAATCAATGAACTTAGTAAACTCACAGGATACAAAATTAATACACAGAAATCTCTTGCACTCCTATACATTAAAAATGAAAATTCAGAAAGAGAAATTAAGGAAACAATCCCATTTACCACTGCAACAAAAGAATAAAATACCTAGGAATAAACCTACGTAAGGAGGTAAAAGACCTGTATGCAGAAAACTATGATACTGATGAAAGAAATCAAAGATGACACAAACAGATGGAAAGATATACCATGTTCTAGGATTGGAAGAATCAACATTGTGAAAGTGACTATATGACCCAAAGCAATCTACAGATTCAATGCAATTGCTATCAAATTACCAATGGCATTTTTCACAGAACTAGAACAAATTTTTTTTTTTTTTTTTTTTTTTGCGGTATGTGGGCCTCTCACTGTTGTGGCCTCTCCCGTTGTGGAGCACAGGCTCCGGACGCGCAGGCTCAACGGCCATGGCTCACGGGCCCAGCCGCTCCGCGGCATGTGGGATCTTCCCAGACCGGGGCACGAACCCATGTCCCCTGCATCGGCAGGCGGACTCTCAACCACTGCGCCACCAGGGAAGCCCTAGAACAAAAAATTTTATAATTTGTATGGAAACACAAAAGACCTCGAATAGCAAAAGCAATCTTGAGAAAAAAAAAAAAAATGGAGCTGGAGGAATCAGGCTCCCTAATTTCAGACTCTACTACAGGGCTACAGTAATCAAGACAGTATGGTACTGGCACAAAACAGAAATATAGATCAGTGGAACAAGCTAGAAAGCCCAGAGATAAACCCACACACATATGGTTACCTTATCTTTGACAAAGGAGGCTAGAATATACAGTGGAGCAAAGACAGCCTCTTCAGTAGTGGAGCTGGGAAAACTGGACAGCTACACGTAAAAGAATGAAATGAGAACACTTCCTAACACCATTTACAAAAATAAACTCAAAACAGATTAAAGACCTAAATATAAGGCCAGACACTATAAAACTCTTAGAGGAAAACATAGGCAGAACACTCTGTGACATAAATCACAGCAAGATCTTTTTTGACCCACCTCCTAGAGTAATGGGAATAAAATCAAAAATAAACAAATGGGACCTAATGAAATTTAAAAGCCTTTGCACAGCAAAGGAAACCATAAACGAGACAAAAAGACAACCCTCAGAATGGGACAAAATATTTGCAAACGAAGCAATGGACAAAGGATTAATCTCCAAAATATACAAGCAGCTCATGCAGCTCAGTATCAAAAAAATAAACAACCCAGTCCAAAAATGGGCAGAAGACCTAAATAGACATTTCTCCAAAGAAGACATACAGATTGGCAAAAAACACATGAAAAGATGCTCAACGTCCCTAATTATTAGAGAAATGCAAAGCAAAACTACAGTGAGGTATCACCTCACTCCAGTTAGAATGGGCATCATCAGAAAATCTACAAACAACAAATGCTGGAGAGGGTGTGGAGAAAAGGGAACCCTCTTGCACCGCTGGTGGGAATGTAAATTGATACAGCCACTATGGAAAACAGTATGGAGGCTCCTTAAAAAACTAAAAGTAGAACTACCATATGACCCAGCAATCCCACTACTGGGCATATACCCTGAGAAAACCATAATTCAAAAAGATACATGTACCACAATGTTCACTGCAGCACTATTTACAATTTCCAGGACATGGAGGCAACCTAAATGTCCCTTGACAGATGATGGATAAAGAAGATGTGGCACATATATACAATGGAATATTACTCAGCCATAAAAAGGAACGAAATTGGGTCATTTATAAAGATGTGGGTGGACCTAGAGACTGTCATTCAGTGTGAAGTAAGAAGGAAAAAGAAGTATGGTATATTAATGCATATGTGTGGAATCTGAAAAAATTGGTATAAATGATCTTATTTACAAAGCAGAAATAGAGACACAGATGTAGAGAGCAAACATGCATACCAAGGGGGAAAGGGGGAGGTGGGATGAATTGGAAGATTGGTATTGACATATATACACTATTGATACTATGTATAAAGTAGATAACTAATGAACCTACTGTATAGCACAGGGAACTCTACTCAATTCTCTGTGGTGACCTAAATGGGAAGGAAATCCAAAAAAGAGGGGATGTATGTATACATATAGCTGATTCACTTTGCTGTACAGTAGAAACTAATACAACATTGTAAAGCAACTATGCTCTAATAAAAATTAAGACAAAAACTGTAAACCAATCACATATATGAATTTAGATATGCTAACATTAAAAAAGTTTTCAAATAAAATCTAGCTTTGTATCAAAAAAACAAAACCATAGGCAGGGGGTTCCTGCCACCTCATCACTTTTGCAAAATTCCTCTGGTTCTCCAGAAACATAGATATTATGCAGGACTCAATACATAATTTGTAGGTCCCAGTGCAAAATGAAACCATGGAGCCTCTTGTTAAAAAATTGTTAAGAACTCAAGAAGACAGCAGCAGAGCATTAAGCCAAGTGCAGAGCCCTGTGTAACTGCACAGATCATCCACCCATGGAGCCAGCCCTGATGTTATGTGTTAATCTGCACAGACTACATCAAACATTCTGAGCAAATAAGAAGGTCTGTTCAGAGGCACCCTGGTGGGGAGGTAGGAACCCCAGATCTGAGCATGGAGATTCTGGATTGTAGTAATAGCTCTATGAATAACTTCCTGTTATTCCTGTTGACCTTGAGCATGTTATTTAACCTCTTGGAGGTTCAGTTTACTTATCTGTAAGGTTGAGAGAGGGAGAAGTGGGGAAGTGGTGGACTGTGTCAGTGTTTCTCAAAATTTATTTATATGTTATTTATATTCATATACTACATTTTTAGTATAGTGGTTATGATCATGGACTCTGGACCCACACACCTGAGTTCTAATTTGGCTTTGCTGTATACTAACTGTGTGACCTCAGTCAAGTGCCCCAGTTTCCTCATCTGTGAAATGCAGATGGTTGTGCAGATTAAATGAGTTAACATAAGTAAAGTCCTTGGAATGATGGCTAATATGTAGCAAGAGCTATATAAGTGTTAATTATTACTTTGAATCATATGGCACATGTACTAGTACTAATGTTTTCTTCAATTTGACTCTTTAAAAAACTTTTATTGCAGTATAATTGCTTTACAAGGTTGTGTTAGTTTCTGTTGTACAAGTGAATCAGCTATAAGTATACATATATCCCCATATCCCCTCCCTCATGAGCCCCCCTCCCATCCTCCCTATCCTCCCTATCCCACCCCTCTAGATCATCACAAAGCATCGAGCTGATCTCCCCGTGCTATGCAGCAGCTTCCTACTAACCATCCATTTTACATTTGGTAGTGTATATATGTCACTGCTACTCTCTCACTTCGTCCCAGCTTCCCCTTCCCTGCCTGCGTCCTCAAGTCTGTTCTCTATGTCTGCGTCTTTATTCCTGCCCTGCCACTAGGTTCATCAGTACCGTTTTTTTTGTTGTTGTTGTTTGTTTGTTTGTTTGTTTGTTTTGCGGTACGTGGGCCTCTCACTGTTGTGGCCTCTCCCGTTGCGGAGCACAGGCTCCGGACGCGCAGGCTCAGCGGCCATGGCTCACGGGCCCAGCTGCTCCGCGGCATGTGGGATCTTCCCAGACCGGGGCACGAACCTGCGTCCCCTGCATCGGCAGGCGGACTCTCAACCACTGCGCCACCAGGGAAGCCCAGCACCGTTTTTTTTAGATTACATATATGTGTGTTAGCACATGGTACTTGTTTTTCTCTTTCTGACTTATTTCACTCTGTATGATAGACTCTAGGTCCATCCACCTCATTACAAATAACTCAATTTTGTTCTTTTTTATGGCTGAGTAATATTCCATTGTATATATGTGCCACATCTTCTTTACCATTCATCTGTCGATGGACATTTAGGTTGCTTCCATGTCCTGGAAATTGTAAATAGTGCTGCAGTGAACATTGTGGTACATGTATCTTTTTGAATTATAGTTGCCTCAGGGTATATGCCCAGTAGTGGGATTGCTGGATCATATGGTAGTTCTATTTTTAGTTTTTTAAGGAGCCTCCATACTGTTTTCCATAGTGGCTGTATCAATTTGCATTCCCACCAGCGGTGCAAGAGGGTTCCCTTTTCTCCACACCCTCTCCAGCATTTATTGTTTGTAGACTTTGTGATGATGGCCATTCTGACCAGTGTGAGGTGATACCTCACTGTGGTTTTGATTTGCATTTCTCTAATGATTAGTGATGTTGAGCAGCTTTTCATGTGTTTGTTGGCAATCTGTATACCTTCCTTGGAGAAATGTCTATTTAGGTCTTCTGCCCATTTTTGGACTGGGTTGTTTATTTTTTTGATACTGAGCTGCATGAGCTGCTTGTATATTTTGGAGATTAATCCTTTGTCCATTGCTTCATTTGCAAATATTTTGTCCCATTCTGAGGGTTGTCTTTTCGTCTCGTTTATGGTTTCCTTTGCTGTGCAAAAGCTTTTAAATTTCATTAGGTCCCATTTGTTTATTTTTGATTTTATTCCCATTACTCTAGGAGGTGGGTCAAAAAAGATCTTGCTGCGATTTATGTCAGAGTGTTCTGCCTATGTTTTCCTCTAAGAGTTTTATAGTGTCTGGCCTTATATTTAGGTCTTTAATCCGTTTTGAGTTTATTTTTGTAAATGGTGTTAGGAAGTGTTCTCATTTCATTCTTTTACATGTAGCTGTCCAGTTTTCCCAGCTCCACTTATTGAAGAGGCTGTCTTTGCTCCATTGTATATTCTAGCCTCCTTTGTCAAAGATAAGGTAACCACATGTGTGTGGGTTTATCTCTGGGCTTTTTAGTTTGTTCCACTGATCTACATTTCTTTTTTTGTGCCAGTACCATGCTGTCTTGATTACTGTAGCCTGTAGTAGAGTCTGAAGTCGGGGAGCCTGAATCCTCCAGCCCCATTTTTTTCCCCTCAAGATTGATTTTGCTATTCGAGGTCTTTTGTGTTTCCATACAAATTGTAAAATTTTTTGTTCTAGTTCTGTGAAAAATGCCACTGGTAATTTGATAGCAATTGCATTGAATCTGTAGATTGCTTTGGGTAGTATAGTCACTTTCACATGTTGATTCTTCCAATCCAAAAAAATGGTATATCTTTCCATCTGTTTGTGTTGTCTTTGATTTCTTTCGTAAGTGTCTTATAGTTTTCTGCATACAGGTCTTTTGCCTCCTTAGGTAGGTTTATTCCTAGATATTTTATTCTTTTTGTTGCAGTGGTAAATGGGAGTGTTTCCTTGATTTCTCTTTCTGAGTTTTCACTGTTAGTGTATAGGAATGCAAGAGATTTCTGTGCATGAATTTTGTATCCTGCTGCTTTACCAAATTCACTGATTAGCTCTAGTAGTTTTCTGGTGGCATCTTTAGGTTTATATATGTATAGTATAATGTCATCTGCAAGCAGTGACAGTTTTACTTCTTCTTTTCCAATTTGGATTCGTTTTATTTCTTTTTCTTGTCTGATTGCCATGGCTAAAACTTCCAAACTATGTTGAATAATAGTGGTGAGAGTGGGTACCCTTGTCTTGTTCCTGATCTTAGAAGAAATGCTTTCAGTTTTTTCCCATTGACAATGATTTTGGCTGTGGGTTTGTCATATATGGAGTTTATTATGTTGAGGTAGGTTTCCTCTGTGCCCTCTTTCTGGAGAGTTTTTATCATAAATGTGTGTTGAATTTTGTCAAAAGCTTGTTCTGCATCTATTGAGGTTATCAAATCGTTTTTATCCTTCAGTTTGTTAATGTGGTGTGTCACACTGATTGATTTGCATATATTGAAGAATCCTTGCATTCCTGGGATAAACCCCACTTGATCATGGTGTATGATCCTTTTAATGTGCTGTTGGATTCTGTTTGCTAGTATTTGTTAAGGGTTTTTTCATCTATGTTCATCAGTGATGTTGGCCTGTAATTTTCTTTTTTTGGTGACATCCTCATCTGGTTTTGGTATCAGGGTGATGGTGGCTTCGTAGGATGAGTTTGGGAGTGTTCTTCCTTCTGCTATATTTTGGAACAGTTTGAGATGGAAAGGTGTTAGCTCTTTTTTAAATGTTTGATAGAATTCACCTGTGAAGCCATCTGGCCCTGGACTTTTGTTTGTTGGATGATTTTTAATCACAGTTTCAATTTCAGACTTGTGATTGGTCTGTTCATGTTTTCTATTTCCTCCTGGTTCAGTCCTGGAAGGTTGTAGTTTTCTAAGAATTTGTCCATTTCTTCCAGGTTGTCCATTTTATTGGCATATAGTTGCTTGTAGTAGTCTCTCATGACCCTTTGTATTTCTGCAGTGTCAGTTGCTACTTCTCCTTTTTCATTTCTAATTCTGTTGCTTTGAGTATTCTCCCTTTTTTTCCTAATGAGTCTGGAAAAATGTTTTATCAATTTTGTTTATCTTCTCAAAGAATCAGCTTTTAGTTTTAATGATCTTTGGTGTTGTTTCTTTCATTTCTTTTTCATTTATTTCTGATCTGATCTTTATGATTTCTTTCCTTCTGCTGACTTTGTGGTTTTTTGTTCTTTCTCTAATTGCTTCATGTGTCAGGTTAGGTTGTTTATTTGAGATTTTTCTTATTTCTTGAGGTAAGATTGTATTGCTATAAACTTCCCTCTTAGAACTGCTTTTGCTGCATCCCATAGGTTTTGGGTTGTCGTGTTTTCATTGTCATTTGTTTCTAGGTATTTTTTGATTTCCTCTGTGATTTCCTCAGTGATCCCTTTGTGGTTTAGTAGCGTATTGTTTAGCCTCCATGTGTTGTAGTTTTTACAGTTTTTTTTCCTGTAATTGATATCTAGTCTCATAGTGTTGTGGTTGGAAAAGATGCTTGATACAATTTCAATTTTCTTAAATGTAGGGAGGCTTGATTTGTGACCCAAGGTGTGATCTATCCTGGAGAATGTTCCGTGTGCACTTGAGAAGAAAGTGTATTCTGTTGTTTTTGGATGGAATGTCCTATAAATATCAGTTAAGTCCATCTGATCTAATGTGTCATTTAAAGCTTGTGTTTTCTTATTTATTTTCTGTTTGGATGGTCTGTCCATTGGTGTAAGTGGAGTGTTAAAGTCACCTACTATTATTGTGTTACTGTTCATTTCCCTGTTTATGGCTGTTAGCATTTGCCTTATGTATTGAGGTGCTCCTGTGTTGGGTGAATAGATATTTACAATTGTTATATCTTCTTGGATTGATCCCTTGATCATTATATAGTGTCCTTCCTTATCTCTTATAATAGTCTTTATTTTAAAGTGTATTTTATCTGATATGAGTATTGCTACTCCAGCTTTCTTTTGATTTCCATTTTCATGGAATATCTTTCTCCAACCCCTCACTTTCAGTCTGTTTGTGTTCCTAGGTCTGAAGTGGGTCTCTTGTAGACAAAATATATATGGGTCTTGTTTTTGTATCCATTCAGCCAGTCTGTGTCTTTTGGTTGGGGCATTTAATCCATTTACATTTGAGGAAATTATTGATATGTATGTTCCTGTTACTGTTTTCTTAACTGTTTTGGATTTGTTTTTGTAAGTCTTTTCCTTCTCTTGTGTTTCCTGCCTAGAGAATTTCCTTTAGCATTTTCTGTAAAGCTGGTTTGGTGGTGCTGAATTCTCTTAACTTTTACTTGTATGTAAAACTTTTGATTTCTTCATCAAATCTGAATGAGATCCTTGCTGGGTAGAGTAATCTTGGTTGTAGGTTTTTCCCTTTCATCAGTTTAAATATATCTTGCCACTCCCTTCTGGCCTGTAGAGTTTCTGCTGAAAGATTAGCTGTTAACCTTATGGGGATTCCCTTGTATGTTATTTGTTGCTTTTCCCTTGCTGCTTTTTTATTACTTTTTTTTTTTTTTTTTTTTTTTGCGGTACGCGGGCCTCTCACCATTGTGGCCTCTCCCGTTGTGGAGCACAGGCTCCGGACGCACAGGCTCAGCGGCCATGACTCACAGGCCCAGCCGCTCCGCGGCACGTGGGATCCTCCCAGACCAGGGCACGAACCCGCGTCCCCTGCGTCGGCAGGCAGACTCTCAACCATTGCACCACCAGGGAAGCCCCTCCCTTGCTGCTTTTAATATTTTTTCATTGTGCTTAATTTCTGTTAGTTTGATTAATATGTGTCTCGGCATGTTTCTCCTTGGGTTTATCCTGTATGGGACTCTCTGCACGTCTTGGACTTGATTGACTATTTCCTTTCCCATGTTGGGGAAGTTTTCAACTATAATCTCTTCAAATATTTTCTCAGACCCTTTCTTTTTTCTTCTTCTTCTGGGATGCCTATAATTCATTGTTGGTACGCTTAATGTTGTCCCAGAGGTCTCTGAGACTGTCCTCAATTCTTTTCATTCTTTTTTCTTTATTCCGCTCCCTGGCAGTTATTTCCACCTTTCTATCTTCCAGCTCACTTATCTATTCTTCTGCCTCAGTTTTCCGCTATTTTTTATTTAATTAAAAAAATTAAATAAAGTATTTTTAATTTCAGTTATTGTGTTGTTCATTACTGTTTGTTTGCTCTTTAGTCCTTCTAGGTCCTTGTTCAATGTTTCTTGTATTTTTTCTATTCTTTTTTCAAGATTTTTGATAATCTTTACTATCATTACTCTGAATTCTTTTTCAGGTAGTTTGCCTATTTCCTCTTCATTTATTTGGTCTTGTGGGTTTTTATCTTGCTCCTTTGCCTACAAGATATTTCTCTGTCTTCTCATTTTGTCTAATTTACAGTATTTGAGGTCTTCTTTCCCTCAGCTGCAGGGTCGTAGTTCCTCTTGCTTCTGTTCTCTGCCTCCGGTGGTGGGGTTGATCCAGTGCCTTGTGTAGGCTTCCTGATGGGAGGGACTGGTGCCTGCGTTCTGGTGGGTGGAACTGAGTATTTTCCCTCTGACGAGCAGGGCCATGTCATGTGGTATGTTTTGGGGTATCTGTGAGCTTACTAGCACTTTAAGTAGTCTGTGTGCTGATGGGTGGGCTTTTGTTCTTGTCTTGTTTGTTGTTTAGTGTGAGGCGTCTAGTGTTGGGAGCTGCTGGCAGTTGGGTGGAGCTGGGTCTTGGATTCATATAGAGGCCTCCAAAAGAGCTCTTGGTGATTAATCTTCCCTGGGTCCAGGAATTCTCTAGCGGTCCAGCATCCCGGGCTCCATGCTCCCACTCTAGAGCCTCAGGCTCGACTTCTGGTTGAGGGACCATGACCCCGCAAGTCGCTTGTCCTGGCAATAAGGGGGATTAAGAAAAAAAAAAAGACTAACAAAAACCCAGACAAACGGTAAAAAGTAAAATCATGCAAACAGAAACAAGGAAACATGCACACACACAAAAGAAACAAAAACAGAACAAAATAAATCAAATAGAAAAACAACCAGACAAACAAAAGAACCCAAGAAGAAAATCAAACAATTAAGAAGAAAGCTGACAAAAACCCCAAACCAAAAAATAAAACCAAAGCAGAGTGCCAACTGAAGAATGAAGCAAAGAAACAAATCAAACCAACAAAGTGGTATTAAGAAAAAAAAAAAGAAAAAGAGAAAGGGGAAAAAATACAGAAGAGCAGAAAAGCAACATAGAAACAAATATTTTAAAAAATAGAAAATATATTAAAGAGAAAAAAGACAAACAAAACCCCAGAGAAATGGTGAAAACAAAATCAAACATAAACAGAAACAAGGAAACACACACACACATAAAAGAAACAAAAACAGAGCCAAATAAAACAAAAAGCCAGAGAACAACCAGACAAATAGAAGAATTCAAAAATGAAATCAAACAATTAGGATTAAAAGTAACAAAAACACATAACCTAAAAACAAAACCAAAGCAGTGTGCCAACTGAAGAATAAAGCAAGGAAACAGCAAACTGATAAAAATGATTAAAAAGATAATAATAAAATAAAATAAAAAGGGGGAAAACACAGGAAAACAGAAAAACAAAGTATAAATAGAAATGTATAAAAAATTTTTTTAAGTTATAAAACAGAGATCGCAAAAGGCTAAATAAACAAAACAAAAAACCCCCCTAAAACAACAAGAAACAAACAAAAAAAGAAAAAGAAACCAAAAAAAAAGCTAGAACCAACAACAGAATGAATCAAAACATAATAAAGTCAATAGTAATAATTATGTTTCCATGGGTGTCTGCTGTAAGTGTCCTCGCACACGCTGTGAGCTACAGCCCCAGGAGGCTCTCCTCTGCCTCTGGGCTGGTCTCTGGACCTGCTGTGGGCACTGTGGGGACCACTCAGGCTCTGATCTGGCCCAGTTCCTGCTTGTGCTGCCCCCAAAGTCCACAGCTGCCAGAGTTAGACTTTTTTTTTATTTTTAGAAACTTATTTATTTATTTTTGGCTGCGTTGGGTCTTCGTTTCTGTGCGAGGGCTTTCTCTAGTTGCGGCGAGCGGGGGCCACTCTTCATCGCGGTGCATGGACCTCTCACTGTCGCGGCCTTCTCTTGTTGCGGAGCACAGGCTCCAGACGCGCAGGCTCAGTAGCTGTGGCGCACGGGCTTAGTTGCTCCGTGGCATGTGGGATCTTCCCAGACCAGGGCTCGAACCCGTGTCCCCTGCATTGGCAGGCAGATTCTCAACCACTGTGCCACCAGGGAAGCCCTAGACTGTTTTCATTTGTGGGAACACTCAGTGTCTACTCAGATATTCCATAGACGCAGGGTCTACCTAACTGATTGTGGGGATTTAATCTTCAGCTTGTACAGCTGGTGGAAAGATTTTCCATCTTCTTCCTTATTCACCCCATCCCTGGGGTTCAGCTTTGGTTTTATTCCCAGCTCTGCACATGGTCCACCCACAGGAGTCTTGTCCTGAGTCTGCCTTGGAGCTCTTGGGTCTGCCCCTGTGAGGACCAGGCGCAGAGGTGGTATGACTGCTTGGATCATGGGAGCCCCAGGGGTGCCAAATGCGCAGGGAAGCCGGTGGCCATGGGTGCAAGAGATATGGCCCTAGCGAGGGCCTTTTCTGCAAGAGATATGGCCCTAGCGAGGGCCTTTTCTGCCTCCTGGCGTAAGGCACATGAGGGCCAGCCCTGAGGGGGCTTTTTTTATTGTCACTGGCAGGTGCTGGCGTGTAGGTAGAGAGAGGCTACAGTAGTGGTTCCTCCCCCTGTGTGTGACTGAGCAATAGCACCCTGCTTCCATGGCAGTCCAGTCTTCCTCCTTAGGCATTCCCTGCTGCAGATTTCCTCCCTCCCATCCCCTCAGTCCGTCTCCCCACAGCCAACAGCACTTCTCCCTCTGAGCCTGTTCTCCAGTCCCCACGCACCAGCTCCCAGCCCCTGTGAATACACGTCCCAGTCCTGGGCACGTATGGCCACAGTATGGACTGTCTGTGTATTTCTCATTCTGCCCTGTCTCCCACAAACTGGCCGCTTCACCCTCTTCTGACAGCCTCTAATGCTTCCCCTCTGTCCCAGTCTATTTCCGCATCAGAAAGGGGGTTCCCCCAAATTTGGGGCTCTCTCCTCTGCTTCAGCTTCCCTTCCCTGGGGTGCAGGACCTGGCCTGCTTCCTCTCCTCCTCCTTCTCCCTTCTTTTTTTCCATCCTACCGAGTTATGCAGGGATCTTTATAGTCCTTTCCAGTGTCCAAGGTCTTCTGCTAGTTTTCAGCTGGTGTTCTGTGAGAATCGTTGCATCTACAGATGTATTCCTGATACATCGTGGAGAGGGATGAACTCCACGTCCACCTACTCTCCGCCATCTTGAATCTCCTTGACTCACTTTTAAAGTTTAAAAATAACCACCAGATTCATGGGAATGTATATATTTTTCTAGTATTTGTGAAAGTGAATAATAATCGTATAATATTTTAAAAAGTTCATTTATATACTCTCTAAAATCAGTCCAAATATTAACAATGGAATGGTCACCACACTGTGGGTAACACTGTACTGCATGTTGGAGGCTTCTTCTAGCTTAAATAATCCAGGAAAAGATGAATAAATTCATGTGTATTTGTGTCTGTGCTTTCATTCATTTGACAAATACATGACTCTAATATTTCCACCCACTTCATTCATTTCTACCCATAATAGCATCTTTCCATTGGTTAGCTTCTTGTTCCAGTGGGAAAATGTTTAAACAGAAAAGAGAGACTGTGAATGAATCATATAAATGCTTAGAACTTTGATGAGTCGGTGGGGTCCTCTCAAGAGATCCCTTAAAGTCTAACAAGGGATGAGGCTTAGGGTAGTGAAAAATTGGTACAAAATGCTTACAGGAAGGCATAGGATGGCCTTTGGATGTGAGGAGTTTTCTGGGAGGCATGTGTTCTTTCCTTTGAATACTGTGTTTTCCCCCCACCTTCCTCTACCTAAATCCTATCTTATAGGCCCAGTTCAAATTCTACCTCCTTAAAGTCCTTTCCAGCTATTCTGACTGGAAGTTTCCTTTTTTTCATCTGAAGAGTACTTTACAATCATAGAGAAGTATTTATTAAGCACAAACTATGTTCCGGCACAGAGGTCACCAGGTTGAACACCCATATCCCTGACCTCAAGGAGTGGATGGGCTACAACTCAATGACTCTCTATGCTGCCTTGCCCAGGCTGGTTGATTCACACATATTTGTCTTGCCTCCCTTAAGGCTGAGTTACTTTTTCTTTATTTTCCTATTCCTCAAAGCACCTAAGGACTCTCCTTAGCTAAGTATTTGTTGCCAGAGACCCCAGGGTTACCAAGTTGTATAGGAAATATAAAAATAGTGACTAAGGAACTTTAAAATTAGTCTTCACTTAAATATCCTTCTCAAGTTATCACGAGCACCAATCCCGAGCAATTTCATAAACATCAGTGATGGTCATATAGGATAAACATGTAATGTGAATATAATATAAATTGATCCCAAAGGAAAACTAGAAATCTTGGGAATGATACAGGACTTCCTGAAGGCAGTGAAAGTGAGTTTAGAGAGAGCAATAGTAATTCACTCAAAGCTGTGGACGTTGATGACCCAGCAGAGTCCTATCAGTTATCAATAGAAGAAGAGAAAAGCAACAAGGATGATGGTATGATGGGTACTTCCCAAGAGAATGATTATCAAAGGATGAAGAAAGATCTTGGGGAAAAAATGAAAAACTTGAATATTTTGCAAAGTCAACAAAAACTGAGGGCTGTTAAATGGTGCCGTGATACAGTTTTGTCAAAAAACTGTGCCTAAAACCCCATACTTAATTCATAGTTTGCTCATTTAAAAAAACATGGCATGATTGCTATTTTATTTTATTTTATTTTATTTTTGCGGTACGCGGGGCTCTCACTGTTGTGGCCTCTCCCGTTGCGGAGCACAGGCTCTGGACACACAGGCTCGGCGACCATGGCTCACAGGCCCAGCCGCTCCGCAGCATGTGGGAACCTCCCAGACCGGGGCACGAACCCGTGTCCCCTGCATCAGCAGGCGGACTCTCAACCACTGCGCCACCAGGGAAGCCCAGCATGATTGCTATCTTAATTTTGTTGAACGTAAGATAAATAAAAATTTTCATAATTTTTAGTTTCTAAGAATTCCAATCAGCCTTTCCCACCCTCATTTTTATGTTATTTTTGTCCCTTCTAAAAATGTGGATTCGTTTTAAGTGGCCTTTCTATGATACTAATTATCCACAAGAAGAACATCCAGTAATAGTATTCAGTGAAGTGATGGATTGATCAGTATCATTCTTCAAAACTAACAACCAAGATCATAACAGGCAGAAAGGGCACAACTGGCTTTTCTGACTCTAAAGCAGGAAGTAGGGATCTACAGAACCAGCCAGATTTCTCTTGGAAGAGTGATGCCCAGTCCAGCTAGGAGGTAATTTTGAGATAAGCCTGACCAAGTTCTTAGAAGGGAACTCTCAAGGCTTCAAAGGAAGTTGCTTACCCACAAAGCACCAGACCGCAAACCGGATCCACGTGATGGTCGAGAGCTTTAGCATGAGATAGATGTTCACCAACATGGCAAAGGCAGGCACAAAGGGGAGACAGGGAGCCATATAGGGCAGCTTCTTGGGGTTCTCTGGCTGCTGCAGGATCACAAACACCAGGATGCTGATCAGCAGGACCATCAGAATGACCAGAAGGATGGCCCACCAGCTCTGCTCTGAGATGTAGTCGGAACCAAAGATGATGAAGGAGCAGAAGATGAACATGAGGATGAAAAGCAGGAGCACACAGATGGTCACCGTGTGCCCTGTAGCTGCTGTGGGCCGGTCCATTTTGCCTGGAAGGCCCAGCCGGATCCTCATGGTGTAGTAACGGGGCCCAATCAGCTTCTTTAACTTGATGAGATAAATGTTTTCAGTTTCATCAGCTTCTATGCCTGTGGTCACGTCCACGGTGCCGTAGTTTGGGTGGTTGACGTTGTAGGTTGACTTGTCTGATTTCCCTATGAGCATCTCATTGTCTCCCAAGGATGGTAAATTCTTAGCCCCACATGTGTTGGTGGCTGGGCCGGAAAACTCTTCCCCTTCACTCACAGGAGAGCCAACTTCCTTCTCACAGTCAGCCAGAATGCCCTCCTTCTTCTTTGTGTGCTCCTGAGACAAAAACTTGACAAACCCGTCAATGTCACTTTCTGGTTGGTATCGAAGGAGCAAGACGCAGACAGAGACCAAGGTGTAGGCGAGGAGGGTGCCGATGGACATCATCTCAATCAGATCTCTCAGGCTGACTAATAGGGAGAGGAGAGCCGCCAGGAACCCCGACACAATGCAGGCCACCACTGGGGTCTCTGTGTAGGAGCTCACGTGTGCCAGGAACCTGAAGGGAGGGGCAAGCAGAGGGTTCATGGTGAGCTACACGTGGGGATTGATTCAACATGGTTTAACACCTCCTGGTCCTGTTTCTCCAGCTTACTTCTGGATTCACTGCCTTAAATACAGCTGCTATTCCTGCCCCAGGATTCGGTTCCCGGAATAGAATTTAAACAGAATTTACTTTAATTCCTTGAGTTTGAGCCAAACTTCTTTATTAAAATTCCTACTTCATTATGTGATGTGATGGGTTGATTGAATCTAGGGGGTTCTCAGAAATCTAAATTGAAGCATAGGCTTTGCTATGAAGAAGGGATACTTGGCAAAGTCATACAGACTTTGGGGGTCCTCTACACCTGTGTTACCCAAAGTGTGGTCTGTGGAGCAACAGCATCAGCATCACCTTGGAACTTGTTAGAAATATGTATTCTGAGATTTTACCTGAGACCTACCATGTCAGACTCTCTGGGAGTGGGGCCCAACAAACTCTACGCTTTAAAAAACCTCCAGAGGATTCTGATTTATGCCAAAGCTTGAGAAGCACTTGCTCTACAACAGAAGTACAGGGATTTGGTTGGCAAAATAGTACAGTCATTGAGAACATGTGCTCCTGGATGAAAGCTAAATCTGGCCACTCACTAACTGGAGAAGATAGAGAAGACCAACAAGGGTGACTGAATGGCACCCTTCTTTAGCAGTTCCTGGAGGCTTAGGTAGGTTCCCGCCCTCCTCCTCTCTCATTCTGGCACTCCCTCCTCCCTCCACTTCCATTCCTCCCTTATTTCCATGACTCAGTCCATGAAACAGGAATATAAACTGTGCTCGGAGCCCCAGCATCTTTCCTCTTGGTTTTCTTTGACAGCTGAAAAACCTTTTGGGTGTGTGAAGTTGTCACACCTCCATTATGGTCAGCCTTTTCTTTTTTTTTTAACATCTTTTTTTTTTTTTTTACATCTTTATTGGAGCATAATTGCTTTACAGTGGTGTGTTAGTTTCTGCTTTATAACAAAGTGAATCAGTTATACGTATACATACGTTCCCATATCTCTTCCCTCTTGCGTCTCCCTCCCTCCCACCCTCCCTATCCCACCCCTCTAGGTGGTCACAAAGCACGGAGCTGATCTCCCTGTGCTATGCGGCTGCGGGGAGGGGGAAAGGTAAGCTGGGACGAAGTGAGAGAGTGGCATGGACATATATACACTACCAAATATAAAATAGATAGCTAGTCAGCCTTTTCTTGATCTTTCCAGCTCCCCCAAGGTCACAGCTCGGTGGTGACCTTAGGGGGTATGCGGAGGAAACGGTGCAGAATGTGACAGCCGATGGCAGAGATAAAGTCCCTGAGCTGGATCCCTCTGCACTCCTGGGAGCTCCTTGGAGGTTTACTCCTTGTTTTGTGCGCTTGAAGAATGCCTTCCCTGTAAGCTCTTCACACAGTAGACACTAGGAACCAAGAGATGGGGCCACATCCCCTTTGTACCATGGGCAGATAGGCTACTTCATGGCCAGCTTAGGGGGCTGGAAGTGTCAGTGTACTGGTGTGGTTAAAAGTCTGGTTGTCGGGGTCAGACAGTCCTGGGTTCAAATCCTGACCCCGCCACCCAGCACCTGGGGGATTTGGGGCAAGTTTTTTTTTTTTTTAAACCTCTCTGAGTATATTCATCTAGTATACTCTTCTGTAAAATAGAGTTATTGTGCTGACTAAATGGGATACCATATACCTGGGATACACAAATGTTCAATAAATGGTAGCGATTGTTGCTACTATTACTAGGCTCTGTTCAGAGGGTCTTATCCTCTCTTTGACTGTAACTGTGAACTTTTTCAGCTTCAGAGGGGGCAGTCATCAGGCCTCAATGTGAGGGCAAGCCTCAGATGCCCCTGGGATGGGTTCTTCCTTCTGCAGGCCACCCAATGTAGCATTTTGGCACTCACCATCTTTATACAATGTCAAATAAGAGGGGAGGGGGCCATTGGGGGGACATATTATTTTTTTGCTAGATTGAGGGACCCAGAGTCAAACAGAGGGGCTGTTTTGGGACCTAAACTAATTTCACTCAAACCCTTTGCCAAGATATATGACAAGTTCCATTGTCTATGTGACAGGCACTCACATCAAAATTACAGTCAGGCTGACAGTGGGTGACAGTCTCCCTGGGCAGGCATGGAAGAATAGAATAAATACCACCGAGCATAGCCCTTACCTGAAAAGGAGCCCATCGCCAGCCATGGCATAAATGACCCTCGGCATTGGAAAGAGGGAGCCCAGCAAGCTGACTGTCAGTCCTGCAACTGACCCGATGGCCACTATGAATTTCGCAGCATAGAACCCACGAGCCACAAACATCTCCATGAGCGGGGATTCCGTGTCAATTGTGTAATATGGCACCATCAGAGTTAAGATCATGCTCACCTGTAAAACAAGAGGAACCATGGCTGGAGGTAGAGGGGTCTGTCTGAAGCATGGATGGAGGTCCCATAGGAGAGGAAAGAGGCCTGGTCCTGCATGGGGGCTTGGATCTGCCACTTCTTGGCACCTGCCTTTACTTTAGACCAGTTATTTGGCCTTTGGAATGCTTGGTCTCAGTATTTTCTCCCCACATGTGAATTTAGTGGACTAGACCAAATCATTTGCAATATCTCTCTCTGACCCTTTTGTATCTGAGGGATAAGTCTGCAGGTATTTCAGCTCCATGAAAGCAGAGCTACACTGATAGTTCAATGAAGGGCAGATATTATCCGATGGAAGGAGCTGCAGCCAAAGGCACTAGAGCCAGGGCCTGGCAGTGACCATGAGCACCCTGCCCACATGGACAAGAGTCTCATTTCTTTTATACCTTCAGGGTCCTACAGGATCTTAACTGTACTAGATCTTACCCTAAAGACCAGAGATCACAACTCTAAAGATAAATGCGTAGGAGATCCACAACCGATTAACTGACGGGACTCATGTTTCCATTTCCTCTCTGTAGCTCAGTCCCAGGAACCAGGCAGGCCAAGAAATAAATTATGGCATCAGGATGGAATCCAGTACTACTGTGGGCTCTAAGACCACTATGGCTTTGCTTAACCAGGACCTATTTCTCCTCACATGTCATAGATCTGCTGTAACATCCCTCCCATCATAATTGGCCCCAGGTGATGGAGCCGCCAGTCATAAGACCAGGTGCCCCCTGGCCTGTGAAGGCCAATCCTGGCATCAGTGAGGGAGTCCAGAGCCTGAAAAGGAGAGAGTGGTTCACTTCTAGATCACCTCTTTGCCTATTGCTCAGGAGCCAAGATCCTCCAGTGAAGCCATGCGCCACTAGGGAGGACAGCAGGCTGAATGACCACAGCCCAGCAATTTGACTTTTTCCTGGTGGTAGGATGGGCACCTGCTGACCAACACAAGACCAAACAACCCCTGAGGCATGGTTAGGGTCCACGCATTCTAAAAGCGAATCTTTCCCAGCAACATCGGGGTAGACCTGAGGAGAGAGGGATAGATTCTTACAGCAACTCTCGGAGTGTCTCCTGCCCACATTAGATTAGGATGGGCAAAAGTTGGTAGATGCATAGACATATTCAGTAGTCTATAAAGCACTATTCTAAGGAAGGAGCTGTGATTATTAACTTTACTGTGTGTGCTACAATGGTTGATTACTGGAAGAGGGGAGTTATGAGGGAGGGGGAATGCAGAGCAGAGTGTCTCTGCTGCTACCCCTGCCTGCTTCCCCCACCCCCAGCTGTTCCTGAACATTCTCTCTACAGGGCTAATCAGGGTTGGATAAGATGAAGCCAGTTGCATGTGTGTGTATGGGATGGGGTGTGGGGGGGTGATAACTGACCTATCCATAAAGATTTGGGTGGGCAAACCACATCCAGTGGTGCTCTCATGTTTTCCTTTGGCTTCCAGGACAATCCTGTTTTGCAGCTTGCCTTAATGATCCCTTGACCTGGTTTCTTCAGGTTGTTGCTGAAGGTGTTTTTCCGGTTTTTTTGGTAGGGGTTGTGAAGAGGTTCTTGTCGCATGCTGTGGCAGCAGGAGCGGCAGGGCCGACAGCGTGCACCCCGGCTGCTGGCTCTTTCTATGATAATTGTGGTGGCTGAAGTGAGTTGGACCCCCAGGACTTGGGGGGATTTGTGTAACCACGCATCTGTCGGCTCACCAGCTGGTCCTCTCCACTGCCAGGGGCTGAGGGGGATGTTGCATGTGGCTGAACTATTTCTGTGATAGAAATTCTGGGATGGGAGCTGAGAGATGACACATCAGAAGTGTGAGGAGTGTCTGAGGGGCGTGATCCTCAGGAGACAGCCTGAAGGCTTTATTCTAAGGACTTCCCTTGGCAGGGAAACCTGAAGGGGCAAACTTGAGCCAGTGTAAAAAGAGGGAGCAATAGCAGAAAGAAATTACATCTTCTCCCACTCTGCACCCCCCAACCCACCAGATTTAAGGGAGAAGCATTTCTAGAGGATGATGAATTCTCTTTCCCCACCCTGGGAGAGCCTTGTCTCTTTGCTGCCGGGAAGCTCCCAGAAGACAGAAGAGCATTGAGGAGGGCACGCAGAGGCCCACAGTGCCTCTGCTTGCACACCCACCCGTTCCTGCCAGCCTGTGATCTGAGCTCCTTGGACGGCAGCCCACTCCCTGCACACTATCCCGTGGGCAGCAGTGGACCCCAAGAGCCTGTGCATAGGACGGAGCAGGGACGGGGGCCATGGCTGAAGTGAGGACCTGGGGCTTCTCCTGTCTCCAGTTTGGAGCCCTGATTTCCTCCTTGGCATTGGTGGGTGGGGTGAGCTTGAGCCAGTGTAAAAAGAGGGAGCAACACAAAACATATGCGTACAAACACCGAGAAGGCACAAGTAAAGGATTACTTCCTGACAGAGGGAAACCCAGTCCCAGAGCCACATTTTAAGGTCAAATATGGAAAGGCCATGAGGAGGGTCACATAAGCATCTGGTACTTACAGATACATATGCTGTCAGGCAGATGACCAGGGAGGCAGTGATAGCATAAGGGATGGATGTGTTGGGATTCTTGGCTTCCTCTCCAGTGGTGGCGATGATGTCAAAGCCAATGAACGCATAGAAACATGTGGCTGCTCCTTGCAGCACCTATCAGGATGAAGACATTTATCAGACTCAAAGTGTCAGGGCAGCACCAGGGCCTGACGTGGTCCCCAGAATTGCCTGGTGCCCGGCAAACAGTACTGAGTGGTAGAAGGAGTAACATGGTGGAACTTGTGCTAAACGCTTGAGTTCTGATCTCTACTTTCTAGCTGTGTGACACTGGGAAATTCCCCCAAGTGTAAAATGAAGATAAGAAGAATTATATCCAAATAAAAACGAGGTCAGGGCTTCCCTGGTGGCGCAGTGGTTGAGAGTCTGCCTGCCGATGCAGGGGACACGGGTTCGTGCCCTGGTCCGGGAAGATCCCACATGCCACGGAGCGGCTGGGCCCGTGAGCCATGGCCGCTGAGCCTGTGCGTCCGGAGCCTGTGCTCCGCAACGGGAGAGGCCACGACAGTGAGAGGCCCGTGTACCGCAAACAAACAAACAAACAAATAAAAAACCAACCCCCCCCCAAAAAAAACGAGGTCATTCAACACATTCAAATAATTTTTGGAAGTAAATGGGGTTATAAATAAATCAATAAGTTGGCTATCCCTATGTCTTGGGGAACTCATTAACTTCTTTGTGCTCTGTTTTCATTCAGTGGTTCTCAATCACAACCAGAGTCTGTATGACTGCCCGTAGTTGTTTGGAAATGTAGGGAGGTACTTGTGACCGACACAGAGACATGGGGTGGGCACTTCTAGCATTTAGTGTACGGGGCTCAGACGCTTTTGCACAAATTGTCCTGCCCAAATTACCATTAGTGACCCTGGTAGATATTTCCAGGGCATCTTCCAGATGTGAAATGATATAAAAGATTTTCAGATGTTCAAATCGTGTAGTGTCTTTCATGGGAAGACAGGTGGAGACAATTTGACTTTACTGTTCCTTTTGGGGGCTTGAGTGGCCTTGGGCTACAGGGCAGGGGAAGGATGAGGAGTGAGGCAGTGTGAAGCTGAGGAGGTGGTAGCCAGTGACATCTGCTGGATGTCTGTCTGACAGGAGCCTATGTGATCCCAAGGGTGGTTGTGACTTGATGAGTCAAGCAGTGAAAATCTTCCATTGAGGAGTGTGTGACTTTCTTCCAAAGAATCTATCAAAGTTTAAATTATGTTTTCCCACCTTAGCATTCTCATTATCAGCTGAAAGTAAGAAATGTGCCTCTTTGAATGCTTGGGGGTGTCCCATTTGGGGAAGATGAAAGAGATTTTTCTGGGGTTTTGTGTATGGGGTGAGGGCATTTGACAACCTGCAAGCTCTAGCCAGGGGGCCAGGAGTGAGGCTCATTGTGGACTGACCATTTTTTCCTTTTCTCCATATTCGGTTTATACATGATGAAATTCTAAACACGTGCCAAGCAGACACCTGTCCCTAAATTTTCACTCTTACCTTTCCTACTGACTTCTCAATAGGTAAAAGACAAAATACTGAGAAGTGGAACCTACAAGGAACATCACAAAATGGAAGATTGTCTCAAACTTTCAAAAGCAACCTTTGCTCATCTGTAAAATGAGTTGGTCTCTTCTACAGTCTCTCCTGTCAGGACTTTAATGCTTCAGTTCTCTAACTGGAAGTTCTTATTCTGGGGTCCATGCAGTTCGCGGGGGAGGGTCTGAGAATTTTTCAGAGAAAAAAATACATCTTTCTGTTCACTACCCTTCAACTGAATGTTATCATTTCTTTCAATTATGAGTGTAGGTGACTAACAGTACCTGTGACTTTGTCACCAATAGCAATCAGCTATTTTCCCATCGTATTAGTTGTTGCAGAGATCTTGAAATACCACTTGTGCTCATTGTGACTTCCAATTTATGTCAGTTATTAGACATAGATATTAATATTTAAAGCACTAATAACAAAGCACGTTGTTATATCACAATTTAAAAATATTTTTATAACTATATTTCAATATACAATTGACCCTTGAACAACATGGGGGTTAGGGGTGCCGACCACAGCACAGCTGAAAATTTGAGTATAACTTATACTGGCCCTCTGTATCTGTGGTTCCCCCATGTACTCAGTTCCTTCATATCTGTGGCTCTGTATCTGCAGATTCAACCAACCACTGACCGGTGTAGTACTGTAGTATTTTGAAAAAAAATCCACCTAAGTGAAACCGCTTGGTTCAAACTCATGTTGTTCATAGGTTAACTGTAATTGATTTCTTTCGAACTCCTATGTAATTAGGTTATTCATTTATAAGCACAATTTATACATAGTATAAACATAACTCAAAAGGGGTCCATCGGCTTCACCAGACTGCCAAGGAGTCCACTGCACACAAAAAAATCTAAGAACTCCTGATCTATTCTAATAGAAAGAACTTCTCAAACAAGCAGTTGTCACCAGAGGGGTACTTTCTGGGAGAGGAGATAACTCCCAATTTCACACCAGCAAAGTCCTCCATTTGAAGATGTGGTAACTGTCTTTGGCATCCAGACAAGGAGGTCAAACAGATCTCACCTCATCGTATGTGGAGGTTCACAGGTTTGGAAACGTGCTTTGTTTTCATTTGTCTAAAAGATGTCTCTGGTGTTCAGGGATGAATGATTGCTGGGACTGTAGGCTCGCTAAGCTGCTCCAGTTAAGGAAAGGCTTGCTTTAAGACAGCTTCCAGAAAACAGTCCTGTCTTCTCTTCCTTTAACATCTTTCTTCCCGTACACACACACACACCTCTTGTAAATCATACAGTGACCTTCTCTGACAATCAGTCTAAAGATGCATTGCTCCCAATTAGGATGTCCCACGGCTATGGTGCCATGCCCACTTGGTGTGATCAGTGCTGGATGGAAAGGTCATAGATACTGGAAGAGCTCCCTGCTGAGGATAGGTGGGTAGGAAGGTCCTAAATAAGAACTATAGGGCCAGTCTACCCTGGAGAAAGGTGAGAGGTCTGTAAACCATGCCATATGAAGATTAACTGAGGACCAGGGGATGTCTAACTGAAAAAGAAGACTCAGTGGAAGATACCTCCAGACAGAATTGGAGGGACACCTTCCAATTTTGAAGGCTCCAGAGGGAATCACAGAGCCATGCAAATGGGTGGCATAGGACTTGGTTAGGAGTGCAGATTCTGTAGACTGTCAGACCTAGGTTGGTTCTGCCATGTACTAGCTTGGTGACCTAGAACAAGTTCCTAACCCCTTGGGGTCTCATTTTCTTTATCACTTAAATGGAAATAAAAATCGTGTTTAGCTCGTTGGATTGTTCCAGGGATTAAATGAGATAATACAGTCAACCACAGTCATAGAATACAATAGGTACTTAATAAATATTCCTCTTATCAGTAGTATTTTTATTACTATTATAAGTTTTTCTAGAACAGATGAAACCAAGGGCACAAATTCCTCCTCTTCTTCCTCGTCCTCCTCATTTTTCTTTTAGAACTTGACACATTTTTTAAACTGCTCCCAAGAACCAGGAACTGTGCTTGGTGATGTGGATGCAATTATGTGCAAAAAGCACTCTGAGCTTGACTTCCTGGGGCTTGGAGCCTAGAGGACACTGCACGACCCGAAATGCTACCTTGACTGTGGTAACAAACTGAAAAAGATTAATAAATATCTATATTATTTGTAAAACACGGATGCTACTATTTCCCAGATGAATGAAAGAATGGATGGCAATTACTGATAATGATTAGATACCAGAAAATTAACTATGATCAAGTTGGGAAGAGAGAGAATAAGTTTGCAAAGAGAATGTCTGTTAGCCTGAACTTGCATGTGTAGAACTAGAAAGAAATTATGGTTGAAGAAAGACTAAGCAGATCAAAGGTAGGACATCTGGAGGTTCTACTGTGATAGGCAGGACACGGAATTTAACTCAGATGGTTCAAATGAATGATTTCAGTGAAGGCGCTCTAGGGGTCAAGGCTGGGAAGAAGTGAGGAAGAAATACCCTGGCCTTGTTCTCTTCTCACCTTCTGATCTGATGATATCTCCCATTGGCTAAACCCAACAGGAAGCAACCAGCAGGGGGTCTTCTGGAGCACAGAACAGAGCATGAGGGGTAGCGAAGGGATCTGGGGACTGTGGGCAAATGGGGAAAAATCAGCACACCTGCCAAGATCAAACAGACTCTGGCCTAACAAGATATAGATTAAATAAACAGATTATGTAAGAAAAGATAATACAATTAGCAAATAGGGTCACCTTTTTACCTGAGTTAGTTTGAATGAGTTTTCTTCCTTGTAAGCAAATAATCTCTGGTAAATACAAAAGAACCACGAAATGAAACTGTGTATGGGTGTGTCTCTACCCAAATACCCACTAAAACTGCTTTCCACTTCACTCTACCCAGATCTCAGATCCGGCCTCTGGTATTTACGATTAGGATACAATTCCATGCATGAAAGAATGTGTGCGGTACCTAGGGGTGAGCATCTGTGAATTAAATTGGTGGGTGAAGTGTGTGTGTGTGTGTGTGTGTGTGTGTGTGTGTGTGTGTGTGTTTCTGGGTTCATCTGTACTTTATCCTAACTTTCCTTTAATGTTTTATGTAAATAAAAAAACGGTATTGATTTTTATTTGATGACATTAATGGAAATTGTTTTCCAAAGTCCACCTGGTATAGCTGCTGCTCAGCCAGGCGATCCAGATGGCTCCTTCCCTCTACAGAGGAAAACAGCACGTGCCTCAGTTGCTGGCGGGCCGCTGCTTAATTAGTTGACAAAAGAATGACATTGCTGGCCTGCTACTCAGCGTCTGGGATCCCTAAAAGCTGGCCCTTGTGACTTGCTGATATTTGAGAGGCATTAGGATGAGGCAGCTCTCTGTATTCTGCCTTGGCGTGTCTGCCAGATGTGCCTAGGAGATAATTAGGCACATTTTTATAATTCACTCTCAAGGTCACAAGCCAGAACTCCAACATTAACAACATTTCCTACCACCCTCATGCTCCAGATCTATTAGCAGCCTGTCCACAGGGACAGTGGAATGTGCTAATAGGTTCCAACAAGTGGATTCAAATGTGGAGACATGGGAAACAGGTTTTCCTTTGTTTGGAGGCTGTCAGCATTCCCCACAAATACTTGCTCTGAACCATTTTCCTGGGAGCTATTTGTGCTGGTAGAGTGTCTTATTTGGTTAAAGAGAAACCATAAGATAGCATCGAGAACAAATAACATATAGTGAATATGCATCCGACAATGTTCAAGAGCTGAGGAATTGCAGATAGAAGCAGGGGTTCAGCTGAGGGCCAGCAGTTACTTGATATAGGGAAAAAAATGTTTGTTGTTCTTAAGCTCTTCAAGACCAAAGAAGCATTTGACCCAGAACCTGTAAGTGAGTAAACCATCCCTTATGCTATTTTCTTTGGAAGGAAGTGGTTGGAGCAGGGAAAGAGTAGGCTTCTGAGGGGTCCATGGCCAGAGGATGGATTGCTCTTTAACTCTTTCAGAGTCCTTGAAAATTGTGTTTCAAGTCATGTAATGGTATCCTTATAAACCACTCTGTCCACAGTGGTTTCCTCCATCCTGTCCTACCTAAAAGGATTGAAGAAGAAAGTGGACTGGAACTCTGCACTAGTCCCCTTGTCAGGGGTGGGGGTCAGAATTTCCTTAAGGAGTGAAGAAGTTCATGAAGCTGCCAAGTAGGCAACTCGATTTTGTTGACAATTGTCAGATGACAGAGTAGGGAGTGTGTTTATTCACTTGGTGGATGACATGCTTATGAGAAGGTGTCAGATCTTAAAAAATAGCATCCATATTCAAATTGGCCTTGCTGGACTGGAAAAGCAACCTGAAACCAAAGTCGAGAAAGAACAGGTCTAGGCAGTCAGCTGTGGAGGAAATGTACAACGCAGAAATCCAAGGCCAGGCAGATAGCAGAGAGGATGAGTCAGCATCATCTTCACACTGGGCTGTCCTTTGTGCTCAGATGATGTTTTTAGGCACAGCCACTAGGACATATATTTGAATTTCTTGCAGGGAATATGGATTTGCAGTGAAAAATCCAAAATCCAAGCCAAGCTTTTTTGGTGACCAATGACAAGCCTACTCCAGGTAGCACGTTTGGGTTGGAGTGAGGTCAGTGGCCAAAGGTGCCAAAAAAGACAGTTGGTTCGATGCATGCAAACTTGGGCATAATGGAGTAAATAAGGGCTTTGGCTCATCTAGGACTGGGATTGAATTTCAACTCTATTACAGTCTAGATCTGTGATCTTAACTTTTCTAAACTTCAGTTATTTTGAGGTAAACGTGGAGATCATTGTACTTATCTTGCAAGGCTGTGGTGAAGATTAAATGAAAAGTGTATATGAAAGAGTATGTCATAAGGAAAAAATTGTTAGGGATGGCATCCTTCCTTTCTTTTTTATGCCTGATTTCCAATTTTCTTTTCTTTCTGTAGAAGCTAGTGAGAACTGGGATTGGGTAAATGGGAAACCCCTAAGCCTAGCTTGATTAGCTCCTTCTGTGATGAGGCAGCTCCTGACTGAGGACGGATGTGGAGCCCCTGAGCAGGGAGAGGAGATCCCCCCAAAGAGAATAAAGACCCCAGAACAAAGCACAAAAGGAAGAGCTAAAAGACTGGTTCATCTTCTTCAGCATGGGCAAAGGGTATTTACACAGAGGATATTGACTATTTCCAGTCTTCACATGGGGCCTAGACTACAGTGTGTGCCCGTTAGATAAGTTCTTAGGAAGATTTTGAAAATTAAACATGATCTGAGTAATTAAGAAGAGTTTTCAAATTACTTTGATATGATGTCTCAGTAAAAATGCACATTTGGCCTGGGCCGGCTTAACTATGCCCCCATCTTAATGCTCCTTCTAGCTCCAAGACCCCAAGACTTGGTGAAGGCTTAAAGGAAATGAAAATGTAACATGTCAGATTAATTACATTCTTACTTTTTTTTAAAGAAGGCTCAGAAGGGAGGGGTCATCATACATAAGGCACTCAGTGTAGTGGAAGGGACTTTGGAGCCACACACCTGGGTGGGAATTTCAGTCCTGGCACCGACTAGCTAAGTGACTTTAGGCAAGTTACCCAGCTTCTCTGAGCCTTGAATTCTCTATTTATAAGTTGGGGATAGCAGCACCTGCTTTAAAGTTTTGTTATAAGAGTGAGATAATATTCATAGAGCAGAATGCTGGGCACCCAGCAGGTAGTGGGTAAATTCTAACTCCTTCCTCCTGTCATGATCGCTGTTGCTAACCACACAGTGTGCACATAAAAACATCTAAGATTTTATTCTTGTTTTGCAAACATTTGGTTGTCATTAGTTTTACCACTTGATAGATGAGAAAACCGGAAAGCACAGAAGTTAACTGTTGGCCAAAGTCTCGTAGTAGGTCCATGACCCAGTAATTTCTTACATTGTTAAGAAAATGGTGTGAACATTTTCATGTGCTATGATGAAAATGCAGTTGAGTTCTGGGAAAACATTCTTTCTTTTTCATTATTACAATTTGTTGTTTTCTTATTTGATAGGAAGGGAACGATTTGTATCATAAGAAAATATAGACTTGGGAATCCAGAATGGGGTTAACAGTGTTTCTTTGTCTCTTCTTCTGGTTTTAACCAGTTTTAGGATTTATTCACTTCAAGGGGGAGGGATGAACTCTGCAAATTCTTACTGATAAGCAGAAGACTAGAAACCTTGGCTTAAATTGCTTCCTTGCTTGTTTCTCTGCACTGAACAGCGTGGCATGGTTTAGAATACACAGAAATTATTTTGAGTGTTCTCCAAGAGCTATTTCTGGTCCCTGGACCTCTTGGAGGAAAACCAGTGTAAGCAAAAACTACAAAAGCAAAACTGGTGGAATCCTGGACTTGCTTCTGTCACTGATTCTGGGTGGGTGTGCCTCTCCCAGCGTCAGTTTATTTACCTGTTAAGTGAGGGGATGGGATCAGGTGACCTCTGTGATCCCTTCTAACTCAAAATTCTCTGATTTATATTCAACTATTTAAAAAAAAAGAAGAACGAGCTGGTGAATTTTACCAATAAATCCATAAAGTAAGCATTTTTAGTCGTGCTAGAGAAAGAATCCAGGTGCGACTTAGAACTAGTACTTCTCAGTATAAAGAATTTGCCACTCGGACCTTCCCATCTTTCTTTAGCATAAACCACACCATCAGATCACAGGGATGAGATCTGAAAATGTCCTTTTGGTCCAGCGCACTCTCTTGCCAACCCCCAGACCACACCAGGTGGGCTTCTCTGCTCTCAGACCCCAGCAGGACTCTCCACCTTGGGTCAAATGTTGGGATTAGATTTGAAAACTGTTCTTTTCTTTTTCCATACCCAGGCAACACTCATGCTTTCCTCACCCGCCCACTCTCCCGGCCTCCTTTACTGCCTTGTGTACTTATGGACTGTCTGAATAGACTGTAGAGAGATTCTGTAGGACTGAGCTGTTCTTGTACAGGCTATGGAGTCAGACAGTCCTGGCTTTGGGTCCTGACTTGGACATTTAACACTGTGTGCTTAATAGCAAGCCATTTGACCTCTCTGAGTATGAGTTTTTTTCATCTGTAAGACCAGAATGTAAATATCCTCCTTGCAAGGTCATTAGGAAGGTTAAATGAGATATTATATGAAGAGCACTTAGCGTAATATTAGGTAATATTGCAAGTGACCCGAACTTCAAGTCTATTATTGTTTTCCACATAAAATAGGATCTCAAATGTTTGTGAAACAAATACATAAAAAAGAACCACTTCTTCAGAACATTCCAATTAAATTCAGATAAAAGGTGATGAAAAGAGTGCCATGAAGGTTATGAGACAAACAGCATTTTCTTGAAAGTATGTCTCAGACTTCACAGGGTGGAAAGCAGAGCGTGCAACAGGTACACTGGGATTTAGGAATGAACTCACCCCTGACCAGCCGTAGGGCAAGAACTGGCCCTCAGCCCAGTATTTCCCATTGATGAAGAAGAAGCCTGCAATCATGATGAATACCCACACTGCCAGGTTCAGCACATTGAGTACGTTGTTGAAGCCCACAGAATTCTTCACCCCCAGTGCGACAATGATGGTGACGATGACTGCGATCACCAAAGCCAGAAGATCCGGGTATGATTGTTTTCCTTTCCCTAGAGTGGAAAGACATGAGCTAATATTGTCCAGGGAGAAAAACTCCCAGGCCTACCCCGGTGCATCTGCACTCAGCTCAGAGAAAGGTGGTCAGTTTGTTACGGAGGGAGAAGGAACTGTGTGTGTGTGTGTGTGTGTTCGCCTCCACTGTGGTCCACAGGTGTCTATTTGCAAATGGGAAGGTTTTGGTTTATAGGTGAGGCGGCCTAATATCCTGGACCAAAAATTGGAACACATAATATGATAATTACAGCAGTGTCTATGGAACCATCACATGGAACATCCAAAATCAGGACTGTCCCAGGACATTCAGATGTATATATGGATCTGACATGCATGTTATTTGAACTGTTTTATCTTCATTGTTGTTTAGTTTATAGTCCATAAATTTCTCTTTGTTAGCAAATTTAGAAATACGTGTCTTTGAAAATTATTGGAAGAAGGGTGTTCTTTCCATTTGAGTGAATGTGGTTGCGAAGATGGCCGGGGAACATGCCCCGCTTTTTTGGTCTTGTCTGTTGGCTAGTGGACTCCTGCCCTCTATAGAATGGAGACGGCACTGCCTCAGCAGTCACGCTCCTGGATTTCAGCTGAGCTCTTGCCTGTAAGCAGCTGTGTGGCCTTGGGCAAGTGCCTCCTTTCTCCGGACCTCATCTGTAAAGTGAAAGGGCGGGCTACCTGGTTTTGGAGGACACTTTCAGACCTAAAATTCTATGAAATCATTATACTGAGAAAATGTGGTCTTCATATTTTTTATCTTCTCATGGTATCTAGGTGCTCAGCATTTTGGTCAGTTCTTCTGAGATAAGGGCACCAAAGTCAAATGACTTGCATGCAGCCACTGAATTAGTCCCTGGAAGTTCTGGGGCAAGACCCCAAAGCTTCCTCAACCACTGTTTAGCTTCCCTTGAATGTAAAGGGATAGTCAGACATCAGGATGGAAAGTGGGTGGTAAGTGAGGCTCAGAGCCTGAAGTGTCAAAGTATTTGTTACATGAGCTTCTGATTATTTAGTATTCACTCATTTCAGTTACTCATCCATTCTGTTTCTTTTAGAAATATATTTTGTTATTTAAAAATTAATGCATGCTTATTTATGAAAAATTTTAAAAATGTTCTAAGGAAACCACTGGAGAAGTTCCTTATAGTTCTTTTTCCTGTATTCGTTTTATTTTTATATAGTTATTAACATGATGCACGTCCAATTTGTATCCTTTGTCATACAGCATCGCATCAAAAACATATTCCATGCTATTATAGAAGTCTTCCTGGTCTTCCTTTTAATTGCTAGCTATATAATATGCTGCCCTAGTTTATGTAATCATTGTAGAATATTTAAGCTCTTTCTAATTTTTTGTTATTATAAATAAAGCTGTGATGAACATCTTTTCATATAAAGCTTTTATGGAAACTAGAATAATTTCCTTAGGCTAGATTCAGAGGGGAATTACTTGGCAAAAGAAGATGTATTAAGGCCCTGGATACATTTTGCCAAATTGCATCCTGAAAGAGGAACCCATTTATTTGACTCAGCAAGTTTGCATGTTGGGGTTAGAGTCTGTGGCAGTCTCACCCAGGCCGTTGAGGGTCCCCACGCTGTCCGCCATCCGGCGGCTGACCGTGTGGTTGGCCAGTGAGTCAAACATGCTGCTCAGAGCGCTGGCGCCGGCCGCAGTGCCAATCAGGTACTCCAGGATCAGGTTCCAGCCGATGAAAAACGCCACAAACTCCCCGACAGTGACATAGCTGTAGGTGTAGGCCGACCCGGTGGTCTTGGGGACGCGGACTCCAAACTCTGCATAGCAGACACCTGCATGGAACACACACATGGATGATGGATTTCAGGAGATGAGCTAAACTTCTGGTGGTTAACCATCTTGGGTAGAAAATACTGGAACTCTCTGGGATCTTAGAACAAATAGGCAAAGTTTTATATAAATGAATCAATTCAAAGTTCTAATGTGTTCCAGCTTCACTTCTGGAAAACTTTTTAACCTGAATGAATGCCAGAACTAATTCTAAGGAACTATTAGAAGCTGATCTTTTTCATTAGGAAAACTCCTGATTATTGTATGTGTCTCTGTCATTGTTCCTTAGGTGTCAGATATCCTGAGTGCACATGGATCTCACTCATTATGACCCCACAATTGATGGCACCAGGGTTAGATTATGCTAGCATTCTTCTCTTTCATTTTTACCTGTTACTCATTTGAGAGTGATACCTCAAGCAACCCTCGAAAATCCTGTACTATACTGGTGGGCGGGTGGGTAATAACAATGCAAATATAAGTAAATGACTAGTTATTAACTAGGAAATTTAGCACATACAAAAGATAATTTAATGAACACTTTTAGAGTACCTACTGTGTGCTTGGGAAGGTGCCAAGTGCTGGGACTAAAAAAAGACAAGTAAGGTAGGGCCCTGCCTTCAAGGGGAGCTATACCAGGGAATCAGCTCACATCATAGGCTGTATAAGCTCAATAATCCAGAGATGTACAGGAACAAGGAGAGCAGAGATACGACACGTGCCTCAGCTGGTTTTGAGGTATACGGAGGAATTAATTGCACTCAGAAGGTGGAACATGAGGCAAAGACATGGTGGGGAGAGACAGTATGAAGCTTTGGGTGGAGTGGGATGTGCCTGGGGGTACTAGGAGGGTCTGAGGCTGGAGAGGCAAGAAGAAGTCATGTGTTTTCCAACGTGGGTCAGGGCCCCCTTCCACCAGAGTCATCTGTTGAATTGTAGTTTCAGGAGATGGAGACCAGGAATCTGCATTTTAACAAGCTCCCCACTTATATTTGAGAAACACTGGTATATTGCCTCATTTTTTTGTTTTATAGAATTAGAGATCAAATTAGAAAGAGACAGGGAATACACCAAACTTCTGGAAGTTGGGAGAATATTCTACATTGTACTAGGAACTCTGGATTTGGGGCCAATGGGTGGGGTACCAAGTGGAAGGACAGACATAAGACAGCTTGGAGGAAATGCACCAGGAATGGGATATAGGAGGAGGTAGAAGGGAACTCAAAGTAAACTTTACTTTCAGTCCCAATTTTGTTAAGAGCCAACCTTGAGGTTCTCTCATCACAGATCAGGGAAAAATTGTTCACTCTTTTGTGACTAAAGAGAACAAGTTTCTTCTCCTTTTGAAGGGAGTAAAATCAATGCAAGGAAGCAAAAAGAGAGATGTCAAAAGCATGGACACAATGAATGATTAAAAATGATGCACTGTCTCTTTTCCTTCCACTCAGTGGCATCAGTGTCAGGGCGTCCGTGTGGAAGGAGCACTGGACCAGCTGGGCTGCCCTCTTGTCTTGACTCTACCTTGAACCTGTGTACCCCTATACGTTGTTTCCTTCCTTGTAAAGTAAAGGAATTAGGCTGGGCTGCTGTCTTAAGTGTCTTTCTACTCTGACAATCTAAGATTCTATTGTTATATGGAATTTTGCTACAAAATATATTGAACATAATTTTCTTTTACATTAGTTACTGTATTGTCCTGTATTATGGAGATGCTCTCAAGGCTAGCAAAGCTGTTTGTCCCTACCTTGAATGGCCTAGGCTGCTATTTATTTTGAGTTTCTATGTCATCCCCCTTCCCTCCACTTTGTAAAATAGTTTTCATCCACTTCCTGGAGGTCAGACTCTCAGTTGTTTCTTCTTGTTGCTGTCGCAAGGCTTACATGGAGCAGTCTGACCTCCTCCTATTCTAAATTGCTGCTTCCAACACCTGATGTTTAAATTGTTAGGGTGAGTCTAAAATTAAGAGGAAGTGGTGTCAGAAGGAAGGCCTGAGGAACTCTATAAGGAAAGCATAGAGTGTGTAAGTGCTGAGTGTGAGACCTGGTGATATTTTCTTGGATGCTTGGCGGACTTGTGTAACTTATGTGTTCTTTTCTCCTGAAGGGGGTTGAGTTTGCACATAGAGTAGGTTTCTTTTTAAGTGCAGTATAAGGAAGGGCTTAGGAGGTAACTAACTTATTCTCTGTAGTGCAGGATCCACATCTTTACCCAATAATTCTTTTTTTAAAATGTTTATTTATTTATTTATTTTCTTATTAGTCATCATTTTATACACATCAGTGTATACATGTCAATCCCAATCTCCCATTCAGCACACCGCCACCCCACCACCCCTCCGCTTTACCCCCTTGGCGTCCATACATTTGTTCTCTACATCTGTGTCTCTATTTCTGCTTTGTAAACCGGTTCATCTGTACCATTTTCTAGGTTCCACATATATGTGTTAATATACAATACTTGTTTTTCTCTTTCTGACTTACTTCACTCTGTATGACAGTCTCTAGATCCATCCACATCTCTACAAATGACCCAATTTCATTCCTTTTTATGGCTGAGTAATATTCCATTGTATATATGTACCACATCTTCTTTATCCATTCGTCTGTTGATGGGCATTTAGGTTGCTTCCATGACCTGGCTATTGTAAATAGTGCTGCAATGAACATTGGGGTGCATGTGTCTTTTTGAACTATGATTTTCTCTGGGTATATGCCCAGTGGTGAGATTGCTGGGTCACATGGTAATTCTATTTTTAGTTCTTTAAGGAACCTCCATGCTGTTCTCCATAGTGGCTGTATCAATTTACATTCCCACCAACAGTGCAAGAGGATTCCCTTTTCTCCACACCCTCGCCAGCATTTGTTGTTTGTAGATTTTCCGATGAAGCCCATTCTAACTGGTGTGAGGTGATACCTCATTGTAGTTTTGATTTGCATTTCTCTAATAATTAGTGATGTTGAGCAGCTTTTCATGTGCCTCTTAGCCATCTGTATGTCTTCTTTAGAGAAATGTCTGTTTAGGTCTTCTGCCCATTTTTGGATTGGGTTGTTTGCTTTTTTAATATTGAGCTGCATGAGCTGTTTATATATTTTGGAGATTAATCCTTTGTCCATTGATTCATTTGCAAATATTTTCTCCCATTCTGAGGTTTGTCTTTTCATCTTGTTTGTAGTTTCCTTTGCTTTGCAAAAGCTTTGAAGTTTCATTAGGTACCATTTGTTTATTTTTGATTTTATTCCCATTACCCTAGGAGGTGGATCAAAAAATATCTTGCTGTGATTTATGTCAAAGAGTGTTCTTCCTATGTCTTCCTCTAAGAGTTTTATAGTGCCCAGTCTTACATTTAGGTCTCTAATCCATTTTGAGTTTATTTTTCTGTATGGTGTTAGGAAGTGTTCTAATTTCATTCTATTACATGTAGCCCTCCAGTTTTCCCAGCACAACTTATTGAAGAGACTGTCTTTTCTCCATTGTATATCCTTGCCTCCTTTGTCATAGATTAGTTGACTATATGTGCATGGGTTTATCTCTGGGCTTTCTATCCTGTTCCATTGATCTATGTGTCTGTTTTTGTGCCAGTACCATATTGTCTTGATCACTGTAGCTTTGTAGTATAGTCTGAAGTCAGGGAGTCTGATTCCTCCTGCTCCGTTTTTTTCCCTCAAGACTGCTGTGGCTATTCGGGGTCTTTTTTGTCTCCATACAAATTTTAAGATTTTTTTGTTCTAGTTCCATAAAAAAATGCCATTGATAATTTGATAAGGATTGCATTGAATCTGTAGATTGCTTTGGGTAGTATAGTCATTTCACAATATTGATTCTTCCAATCCAAGAACATGGTATATCTCTCCATCTGTTGGTATCATCTTTAATTTCTTTCACCAGTGTCTTATAGTTTTCTGCATACATGTCTTTTGTCTCCCTAGGTAGATTTATTCCTAGGTAATTTATTCTTTTTGTTTCAGTGGTAAATGGGAGTGTTTCCTTGATTTCTCCTTCTGAGTTTTCATTGTTAGTGTATAGGAATGCAAGTGATTTCAGTGCATTAATTTTGTATCCTGCAACTCTACCATATTCATTGATTAGCTCTAGTAGTTTTCTGGTGGCATCTAGGATTCTCTATGTATAGTATCATGTCATCTGCAAACAGTGACAGTTTTACTTCTTTTCCAATTTGTATTCCTTTTATTTCTTTTTCTTCTCTGATTGCTGTGTCTAGGACTTCAAAAACTATGTTGAATAATAGTGGTGAGAGTGGGCAACCTTGTCTTGTTCCTGATCTTAGAGGAAATGCTTTCAGTTTTTCACCATTGAGAATGATGTTTGTTGTGAGTTTGTCATATATAGCCTTTATTATGTTGAAGTAGGTTCCCTCTATGCCCACTTTCTGGAGAGTTTTTATCATAAATCGGTGTTGAATTTTGTCAAAAGCTTTTTCTGCATCTATTGAGATGATCATATGGTTTTTATTCTTCAATTTGTTAATATGGTGTATCACATTGATTGATTTGCATATAGTGAAGAATCCTTTCATCTCTGGGATAAATCCCACTTGATCATAGTGTATGAGCCTTTTAATGTGTTGTTGGATTCTGTTTGCTAGTATTTTGTTCAGGATTTTTGCATCTATATTCATCAGTGATATTGGTCTGTAATTTTCTTTTTTTGTAGTATCTTTGTCTGGTTTTGGTATCAGGGTGATGGTGGCCTCATAGAATGAGTTTGGGAGTGTTCCTTCCTCTGCAATTTTTTGGAAGAGTTTGAGAAGGATGGGTGTTAGCTCTTGTCTAAATGTTTGATAGAATTCACCTGTGAAGCCATCTGGTCCTGGACTTTTGTTTGTTGGAAGATTTTTGATCACAGTTTCAATTTCATTACTTATGATTGGTCTGTTCATATTTTCTATTTCTTCCTGGTTCAGTCTTGGAAGGTTAAACCTTTCTAAGAATTTGTCCATTTCTTCCAGGTTGTCCATTTTATTGGCATACAGTTGCTTGTAGTCGTCTCTTAGGATGCTTTGTATTTCTGTGGTGTCCTTTGTCACTTCTCCTTTTTCATTTCTGATTTTATTGATTTGAGTCCTCTTCCTCTTTTTCTTGATGAGTCTGGCTAATGGTTTATCAATTTTGTTTATCTTCTCAAAGAACCAGCTTTTAGTTTTATTGATCTTTGCTATTGTTTTCTTTGTTTCTATTTCATTTATTTCTGCTGTGAGCTTTATGGTTTCTTTCCTTCTACTAACTTTGGGTTTTGTTTGTTCCTCTTTCTGTAGTTCCTTTAGTTGTACGGTTAGATTGTTTTTTTGAGATTTTTCTTGTTTCTTTCTTTCTTTCTTTTTTTTTTTTTTTTTGTACAGGGGCCTCTCATTGTTGTGGCCTCTCCCATTGTGGAGCACAGGCTCTGGACGCGCAGACTCAGCAGCCATGGCTCACGGGCCTAGCCACTCCGCGGCATGTGGGATGTGGGATCTTCCCGGACTGGGGCACGAACCCGTGTCCCCTGCATCAGCAGGCAGACTCTCAACCACTGCGCCACCAGGGAAGCCCTTTTCTTGTTTCTTGAGGTAGGCTTGTATAGCTATAAGCTTCCCTCTTAGAACTGCTTTTGCTGCATGTCATAGGTTTTGGATCATAGTGTTTTCATTGTCATTTGTCTCTAGGTATTTTTTGATTTCTTCAGTGATCTCTTGGTTATTTAGTAACATATTGTTTAGGCTCCATGTGTTTGTGTTTTTTACATGTTTTTCCCTGTAATTGATTTCTAACCTCATAGCGTTGTGGTCAGAAAAGATGATTGATATGATTTCAATTTTCTTAAATTTACTGAGGCTTGATTTGTGACCCAAGATATGATCTATCCTGGAGAATGTTCTGTGCGCACTTGAGAAGAAAGTGTAATCTGCTGTTTTTGGATGGAATGTCCTATATATATCATTAAGACCATCTGGTCTGATGTATCATTTAAAGCTTGTGTTTCCTTATCAGTTTTCTGTTTCAATGATCTGTCCATTGGTGTGAGTGAGGTGTTAAAGTCCCCACTATTGTTGTGCTACTGTCGATTTCCTCTTTTGTAGCTGTTAGCAGTTGCCTTATGTATTGAGGTGCTTCTATGTTGGGTGCATATATATTTATAATTGTTATATCTTCTTCTTGGTTTGATCCCTTGATCATTATGTAGTGTCCTTCCTTGTCTCTTGTAACATTCTTTATTTTAAAGTCTATTTTATCTCATATGAGTATTGCTACTCCAGCTTTCTTTTGATTTCCATTTGCATGGAATATCTTCTTCCATCCCTTCACTTTCAGTCTGTATGTGTCCCTAGGTCTGAAATGGGTCTCTTTTAGACAGCATATATATGGGTCTTGCTTCTGTATCCATTCAGCAAGCCTGTGTCTTTTGGTTGGAGCATTTAATCTCTTCATGTTTCCAGTAATTATCGATATGAATGTTCCTATTACCATTTTCTTAATTTTGGTGTTTTTTTTTGTAGGTCCTTTTCTTCTCTTGTGTATCCCACTTAGAGAAGTTCCTTCAGCATTTGTTGTAGAGCTGGTTTGGTGGTGCTGAATTCTCTTAGCTTTTGCTTGTCTGTAAAGCTTTTGATTTCTCCATCAAATCTGAATGATATCCTTGCCGGGTAGAGTAATCTTGGTTGTAGGTTCTTCCCTTTCATCACTTTAAGTATATCATGCCACTCCCTTCTGGCTTGTAGAGCTTCTGCTGAGAAATCAGCTGTTAACCTTATGGGAGTTCCCTTGTATGTTATTTGTCATTTTTCCCTGGCTGCTTTCAATAATTTTTCTTTGTCTTTAATTTTTGCCAATTTGATTACTATGTGTCTCGGCATGTTTCTCTTTGGGTTTTTCCTGTATGGGGCTCTCTGCGCTTCCTGGACTTGGGTGGCTATTTCCTTTCCCACGTTAGGGAAGTTTTCGACTATAATGTTTTCAAGTATTTTCTTGGGTCCTTTCTCTCTCTCTTCTCCTTCTGGGACCCCTATAAGGTGAATGTTGTTGCACTTAATGTTGTCCCAGAGGTCTCTTAGGCTGTCTTCATTTCTTCTCATTCTTTTTTCTTTATTCTGTTCTGCAGCAGTGAATTCCACCATTCTGTCTTCCAGGTCACTTATCCGTTCTTCTGCCTGAGTTATTCTGCTATTGATTCCTTCTAGTGTATTTTTCATTTCAGTTATTGTATTGTTCATCTCTGTTTGTTTGTTCTTTAATTCTTCTAGATCTTTGTTAAAGATTTCTTGCATCTTCTCAATCTTTGCCTCCATTCTTTTTCCGAGGTCCTGGATCATCTTCACTATCATTATTCTGAATTCTTTTTCTGGAAGGTTGCCTACCTCCGTTTCATGTAGTTCTTTTTCTGTGGTTTTATCTTGTTCCTTCATCTGGTACATAGCCCTCTGCCTTTTCATCTTGTCTATCTTTCTGTGAATGTGATTTTTGTTCCACAGGCTGTAGGATTGTAGTTCTTCTTGCTTCTGCTGTCTGCCCTCTGGTGGATGAGGCTATCTAAGAGGCTTGTGCAAGTTTCCTGATGGGAGGGACCTGTGGTAGGTAGAGCTGGCTGTTGCTCTGGTGGGCAGAGCTCAGTAAAACTTTAATCTGCTTGTCTGCTGATGGGTGGTGCTGGGTTCCCTCCCTGTTGGTTGTTTGGCCTGAGGTGACCCAACACTGGAGACTACCCTGGCTCCTTGGTGGGGCTAATGGCGGACTCTGAGAGGGCTCACGCCAAGGAGCACTTCCCAGAGCTTCTGCTGCCAGTGTTCTTGTCCCTTGGTGAGCCACAGCTGCCCCCCGCCTCTGCAGGAGACCCTCCAACACTAGCAGGTAGGTCTGGTTCAGTCTCCTATGGGGCCACTGCTCCTTCCTCTGGGTCCCGATATGCACACTACTTTGTGTGTGCCCTCCAGGAGTGGAGTCTCTGTTTCCCCCCATCCTGCCAAAGTCCCACAGTCAAATCCCGCTAGCCTTCAAAGTCTGATTCTTTAGGAGTTCCTCCTCCAGTTGCCAGGCCCCCAGGTTGGGAAGCCTGACGTGTGGCTCAGAACCTTCACTCCAGTGGGTGGACTTCTGTGGTATAAGTGTTCTCCAGTTTGTGAGTCACCCACCCAGCAGTTATGGGCTTTGATTTTATTGTGATAGCGCCCCTCCTACTGTCTCATTGCGCTTCTCCTTTGTCTTTGCATGTGGGGTATCTTCTCTGGTGATGATTGTTCAGCAGTTAGTTGTGATTCCGGTGTTCTCGATGGAGGGAGTGAGAGCATGGTCTTCTACTCCGCCATCTTGAACCGATCTCTATATACCCAATAAGTCTTATATTCTATGGGCCTCATCTCTCCATCCTTCTTTACCACCTGATAATGTACAAGGCTTATAAGTAGAATTTGTGCAAGGAATGCTTTTGAAATGGGCTTCAGTTTGATTGCAAATTTAATTTGGAGAGCCAGTATTGTGAAGTTTGGGTAGTCAAACGTTCTCTCCTTAATATTTGATCTGACAAATTAAATTTAAAAACATCCAATTCACCATCAGAACCCACTGACCAAGGGTAATTAGCAAAGAGCCAAGTCTTCTTTAGGTCTTGTGAAGGGACCCACCCCTTGATCTGCTGGATTGGAGGAAGAGGCCCTATGCTGTGCATGGTGCAGGAACATATAGAATCTTAGTCACTCATTTCCCCAAACCTGATTGGATCCTGATGACTAGAGTTTGGGGAGAACAGTGGGACAATCAATTAGCCACTAACCCTGTAAGACAATTTCTGCTACCATAAATCATTCTTTGGGACACATTCTCATTTTGAACACATTGTGAGGGATTTTATTTTTGAAAACTTCTAATTTATTTGTATGCAAGAATCCAAGCTTTTGTTGGACACTAGAAAGTTTACAGCTTGGCACTGAAGCTCAGTGGTGAGGAGTGAGTGATTTCAACCCCAAGTATTCTGGAAAAAAACTGGAAAATGTTGTCAGCCATTCAATGTTTGTTTCAACTATCTCATGTGTAAGAGAGACACATTCAAGGGTATCTTTCTAATTTCAATGAGAAATAAAAACCACGGAAAGGGAAGCCTTGTTTTTCATCCTAGATTATGTGGTAACCGAGTGTCCAAAGGCAAGTTACTTACCTCACCTGGGTAAAATGAGGGGGTCAACTAGATGAGCTTCAGGCTACCTTCTCATGCTATTGTTCTTTGGTTTTACAGCTAGAAGCAACTCTTAATCATTTGGGTCAATGGGGGAAACCCTGTAGGAAATACTGCAAGCCAGTAGTCTCAGGAAAGGTAGTACTGCCTCCTAGGGGAAATTTTGGAAATCTATGAGGGTGCCTGTGGTTCACATGATTATTGTGGGCACTCATGGCATTAAATGGGTGGGAGCCTGGGCTGTTAGACATTCTGCAATGTGTGGGACTGTCCCACTGAATGAGGCATTGTCCTGTGTCTTACATGATTCCGAAGGTCCCAGTGGACATTCATGTAAGACAAAACCTGTTTATTATTTCTGAGCTTGAATCTATCTTCATTTTACATATTAACAAAAAGCATTTTTTTGGTATGGTTTTATATACATTGAATTTTCCTGGGATGTAACGACTGGGAAAATTGAGGGACAGTTGTAATTTGTTTTGTCTCAAAATTTACCAGGAGTTGCTCATCATTTGGGAAAACCACATCAGCAGCAGCTCAAGACTCATGGTCTTTGAGAACCAAACAGCACACCTATGTGAAGGTACATTTGTAGCAGTTGCATTCATAGTGGTTCTACAAATGACGGCAGGCAACCGACAACTCTGTTATGTCCCCTAATGTACTTATGCCCCAGCGTTCACATGCTGATATATTATTTTTATCAGAAATTACTCTTCTTTCATTTATCTTCTATACAGAAGGCATGGTGATTTTTTTTAAAAGTTAGTATTTAGGAAGGTAACATTATCTCTAGTTTGCTTTGCAGAATAGTAGAAAAAGAATTGTAGTGTATTTATTATCTAAAGTTGATTTGGTGTACTAGGATGGAGAATCACTATTCTAAATGTGAGAGAAGTTTATAAACAATCTCTACTCAATTTAGTAAGGCATTTCAAAAATTTCTTGCCCCAGAGTTACCTTCCCAATCATATTTGCCTTATGCTATTATCAAAGTGACTTTGCATTCCTTGGCTATTCATCAAGTGGTTGGAGAGGGAGAGGCATATTCATTCCAAAAGTATAACCGTTGCTGGGCCCGTGAGCCATGGCCGCTGAGCCTGCGCGTCCGGAGCCTGTGCTCCGCAACGGGAGAGGCCACGACAGCGAGAGGCCCGCGTACCGCAAAAAAAAAAAAAAAAAAAAAAAAAGTATAACCGCGTAGCTGGAGAAAATCAATAGAGAGTACAATGTCAGGGTGCAGATGGCCATCAACGAGCGACAGTGTGCTGCAGAGAACATGACGGAAGTTTTCCCATTAGGGCTGTTCAGAGGTGGCACGTCCTCGAGCAGTATGGAGCATTCATTTCTGCAGGACTAGAGAAAACAGGAATGGTTCCTCATAGCCTGCAGCTCTGATATCCTTTTCGGTTATCTACCTTTTAAGTATATTGTAAACATACCCCTGTTCTTATTTTGTAATATCCCTAGTGTTCTGTTTTATTTCCATACCTAGAGCTACTTTTGGTTAAATTGAGTAATTCCCAGCCTGAAGAGCAGTCAAACTTAGGATTTACACATTGAAAAGTGGGTTGGGACAAGATACCAGAAGATTCCATATTTGAAACATTCTCTATCCTTCCCTCTGTGAGTACCCCAAATGTGTGATTTGAGGTTCAGAAAAGTTCGGTTCCTTTCAGTGTGAATTTCTTTTTAACTCCGAGAGTCTATGGTCCTATCATATATAGGTATAATAGGCCAGGCTTCGGTTAGATACTTCCAGGGAGCCTACGAACAATATTGAACTTTCTTAACTTGTACCTAAGACAGCGCTGCCCAAGAGTTAAGATGATCACTACATGTTCCTCCCCGTCTGATGTCATCCTGTCATTCACAGCCTGCCCACCCTGGTTCTCTAGTACCTTCTCAGGACTAGGAAGCAAAGATTCTCCACCCTAAGAGGGTGTAAAGGAGAGAGATCCCGCTGGCGGTAGGTGAAAGGTAGAGAAGGGTTTCTGCACTCGAGAAATACATTTCCCTCTTCTTTCCACCAAAGAAAGCCATCAGACAAATAAGTACTTTTTAAAAGTGTACTTGGGCCTGGGAAGATTAAATCTAGTGGTTAGGGCTTCCCTGGTGGCGCAGTGGTTGAGAGTCCGCCTGCCGATGCAGGGGACACAGGTTCGTGCCCCGGTCCGGGAAGATCCCACATGCCGCGGAGCGGCTGGGCCTGTGAGCCATGGCCGCTGGGCCTGCGCGTCCGGAGCCTGTGCTCCGCAACGGGAGAGGCCACAACAGTGAGAGGCTCAGGTACCGCAAAAAAAAAAAACCCCAAAACAAAAAACAAATCTAGTGGTTATTACACCTGAACACCAATTACTCTACTCAGATAAAGAGAGGTTTTCCCATTACCATGTAGTTTAACCTATTGACTAATTCCCTAACCTACTTATCAGCGAATTTGCTGATTTCCTGAATAACTTCGGACATCCTAATTTCCTTCCTTTAGTGCCTACTAAATCAGGCACTGTGGTGAGTATCAGAGACTTAAACGGAAAGTAAGGCAGGTCTCCTGACGTTGAAGCGTCTATATTCCAATCGGCAAAGAGCTTAATAACCGGAAGATTCCACGCGGCTGATACGTAACGTTGTAGGGTATTTATGAGGTGCTCTGGGAGCCCCGTGGGGTGAGTGTGGTTCTGAGGGAGCATGGTTCTCTGGTTGCCGGGGAAGTGGGGAAACGAAGTGGGGAGGCTTTTGAGTTGCATCTTGAAGGGTGAGCTGGGCTTTCCCAGGCAGAACAAAATGGGAAAGGGGGGTCTCAGGCAGATGAAAGGGCACAGCTGGAATGACGTATAGGCTGCTTTGGGGATTGAAGATGATGAGTCTGCAGAGGTGGACTGGGGTCAAGTGTTGAGGGAGCGGGACCTGGTTAATAGGTTGGGGGAATCTAGCAGAAAAGGGCCGTACGGTTCATATCTACTATAGTCGTAAAGCTTTCTCTTGGTTGTAAAACCCACTCTGCCCACAAAGTCTTATTTGAGAGCTTAATACATAAATAAGTGAAAGCAGGGTGCTCTGTCTGAGGAGAGAGTAGGAGACCTGAGGCTGGTCTGCCCAGGATCTCCCGCATCCCACGCCTCCCCAGAGCTTTTGACTATCCTCTGAGGACCCACAGGCTGTACTGAGCGCAGGGTGGGGAGGGGTATCAGCTGCTCATCTGGGTGGTGTTCTTACTTGATAGAGGATGCAGCCGAGCCCCAGACCTGAAGCTGCATATTCACGTAATGACAGAGCAGGGGCTAGAATGGAAGTCTCCTGATACCCAGTTCTAGGAGCTTTCCAATTCATTCATTCATTTATCTGAAACATTTATAAGGTGCCATCTTGATGCATCTGTGGTCGATTTTAGGGACTTCAAGGTGAATAGGAAGAATACAGTTCCTTTTCTGTGGGTCTTATAGTCTAGTGGCGAGGACAGACCAGAAAAGCAACAATTATAAGAAAACAAGAAAGGAGATATTAGTTGCAGGGAGTGGGGGAAAATGCGTGGGCTGCTTTAAAGAACTGCAACCCTGAGTTCTGAAGTGAGGTGTTCAGACAGCCAGAAGGACTATCCATAGAGAAAAGGAGGTATGAGAAGGAGTGGAGGTATGAGAAGTGTCAGGAGGTATGAGAAGGAGTGGAGAGGAGCGTCCAAGAAAACAATTAGCCAACTCTGCAGTTTCATTCAGGCTTCTGGGATCAGTCCCAGCCTGTGTGTTGCTCAGAGGAGCCTGCCTGGGGTGACTGGCCACAGGTCACAGATAACAGGCCCGATTGGTTGTTTTGAACATGGTGTATCGGTCAGCGATTCCTTGTCCATGAAGTCAGTTCCTCCTGAGTGCTAATTATCCTCTGTCTCCTAGACTCAGGAAGGAATCAGCTGTTGGATGACACCAGTGCAACTCACCACTTAGACCCAAACATGTCTTTAAGGAAGTCCTCACCAAAGACAGCATTTTGCTGAGATCATTGTTACCCATTTCCTTCTCATTTTCTTAGTCTTCTTAAAATATCTCTGTTCCATTAACAAATTCACAGCAGGGCTATACATGTTGTATATGCTGATATGGTTGCTAGTACTGCTAGTAGGTTGCGAGTGGGGTATAAGGAGAAATCACAGGACCCTAGAGAGAAACAGAGTGCGAATTCTCTTGGAAACATTTGTGTTCTTTGCAGCACTGAATTCCAGATGGTGGTAATGAAGTATCCCCATCATCACTGTCCCCCTTGAGAAGCACGTTGCTGGATTCTGAGAAACATCTATTCAGCCCCCTGCGACCCTGCACCAATGTCCTCTTCCCAATGCTCTTGATCAGCCAAGAAAATTGTGGGTTTCTTTTTCAGGGAGTAATCCATCAGGCTCTCTGTCCCTCCCACTTCGACTGTCTCTTCTACCTGAGTAACCTTGGTCACTCCATCACCTGTCAGTGAAGCCCAGGCAATTTTTACAAATGCATCTGGAAGAAAAGCAGTCTGTCTGGGAGCGCCATAAGTTTTCTGCCAAAGCGGGTCCCAGGTGGACAGTAAGAGCTTGTGTTTAGGGAATGGGTGGCATCTTCAATCAGTGGGTGTGTGACACTATTACTTACTGAACCTGACAGGCCTCCAATTAAAGTTGGGTAGGAAGCAGAGAACTGGAAAGTTCCCCAACCTGCTGTACCAATATATCAACATATAAACAGGAAGGAAAGAAGCTGTCCTCATAGTCAGAGAAGTGACCCCCAAAATAGGTCAAGGAAGTTGATTAATTTACTTATGAAATAAGACCAGCCTATCTGTTTACTCTCTTGTCTACATCTCCCCTTTGAAAATATTTTAGAGGTTATTGGAAGGTACAGTTTTCATAACATGATGAATTCCAGTATTATATTGTCTGGTCATGCTATTGTTAATGTCATCATTAGTGTACATTAATTTTATTGCTTTATCAATGATAATGAAGATGGTAATAATAATAATAAAGATCATATGGTTGCTTTCAACTGAAAAATTCACAGGGTTAGCTGTTCCTGAGTCCATCTTCTGGCCCAGATTGGTCCCTCTTCATTGCTGAGGTGGCAGGTGGGCTAGAACTGCCCTTTCTTCTGCTCATAACATTTTTATGTAGGTGACCTTGGGTTAACATCAAAGAGAGCCTAGCAGGGGAAAAGATGTTACAAAAGGGAAAGACACATGTGTTGGGGCATCTACCCATGGTAGGCCCATTGTACATGGTTCCTCATCTGATGCTCAGGTAAGCTGCGAGGGAATGTTGGGGCCTCCATCAGCAGCCCCTCTTTGCTTTAGGAGAAGCCGTGAGGTGTCATAGAAGACACGCAGCCTCTGGAGAGAGACCCAGAGAGTGCTTATAACAATTAAATGAGATAATGCACACAGATCACTTTGCCCAGTGCATCGCACACAGTAAGTGCTTGATAAATGGCAACTAGAATTATTACTAACTGTGGCTTTGAGCAAGTCACCCAATTCACTGACCCTTAGTTTCTCAATCTGGAAACTGGCAATGGCGATGCCTACTGTGCAGGTTGTCATGGGCAGGCACTCCTCCAGCGGGAGCTATGGCTGTTACTACAGTTGAGGAAAAGGGTATCAGAGAGCTTTACTTAGCAGTAGCTTCTGGAGTGTCTGTGCAGAAGCCTTTGCCTCGTGGATGGGATAAAAGAGATTAGAAACAAGTACTGTTGGCTGATGGTTTGAGAGACTCAGCATTGGCAGCGAAGTCATCTAGAATCTAGACCAAGCCCTATGTGTGCTTGATTCACTTCTAAATCAAAACCTGGAAAACTTTCTTTTTAGGTTCTTAATCTTTAATCTAGAATCATCTGTTCTTTTCTACAAATCCTGTTAGAAATTGTGAGGGTGAAGAGAAAGTTCCCATTTTCTTGGTCAACCTTTCTTTATGAGACCTACTGCCCCTCGTCCAGATGACTCTGATGACTGAGCCTCAAAGGCTTTGTGCAGAAAGGCAAGGAGGGCAGGCACTGAAGTGACAACCAGTCAAACATTTTCCAGCTCACCTCTCCGGGAGTAGGCAGTGCCCCCGTTTCTGAAGCAGAGGAAAGTCGCGCTGACAGAGATGACAGTCCTAAGAAGCTTCTGTGAGGGGACCAGGCCATCACCCCCTTGCCCTGAGAATTTAGTGGGCAGGACTAAAAGAGAATGCTAAGAGAACACACCGGAGCCCTGGTGTGGCCTCCTCAGCCCATTTGACAATCACGGGGGACCAGGTTCCCCTGGGACAGGCTGCGTTCTTGGCACGTGCCCAGGAGGGTGAGACCCAGAGAATCTCTCATGGACCTGGATCTGCTCTCAGTGGAGGACCTTGCCAGAGACATGAGAAACCCCTCCTAAAAGGGGTGCCATCTTGACTTTTTTCCAAAATGGGCCAACATGCAGAGAGGGCGGACCAGAGACTCAGGATTCAGGACATTGTTAGAGAGAATCTTCTGGGTGTGGGGATTTGGTTACAGCTCCTAATTCTTTCTATTATAGTTCTCCTCCCTCCAGGGATACAGACACGTACCACTTTCACCTCCCTCCCTCTCCTTCGCCCTTTCTACCCTCCAGCCCACAAACTCTAGAAGAATTTGGCCTTCTGTAGGGCATAAGAATGAAGTTTGTATTTTAAGGAGTGAGTGTTGCTGCCTACTGGTCCATGAGGATGGAAGGATGAAGTGCATGGTAAACAGTACTGGGGCACAGCTGACCAGGATCTGGGGTAACTGTTTTTCCTAGATTCTCACCTAGATGGTCCTAATGGATTGCTTCCAACTGGACAGCCCCTACCAAATACAATAGCGATGGTGGGATTTTAGCTGACTTTTCTACAAGACAACTCCAGTGAATGGAACAGTGAATCCCTTGGATATGTTGGTGGCTTCTTGACAGAGGCATGCCCTCCAAGGAAAACACTGAGTGCTCTTGACCTGTTTTTTTGTGTCGAGTGCTCTCATAATTAAAACATGCTTAGAAGTGTCTGCAAAGGAGCAGGCATTTGTATCTATGTTTTATACATAAAGAGAAATTCATTGCATTGTTTATTTTCTTTAAAAAGCCTCAGAAGGGCTTCCCTGGTGGCGCAGTGATTGAGAGTCCGCCTGCCGATGCAGGGGACACGGGTTCGTGCCCCGGTCCGGGAAGATCCCACGTGCCGCGGAGCGGCTGGGCCCGTGAGCCATGGCCGCTGAGCCTGCGCGTCCGGAGCCTGTGCTCCGCAACGGGAGAGGCCACAACAGTGAGAGGCCTGCGTACCGCAAAAAAAAAAAAAAAAAAAAAAGCCTCAGAAATTATAAACTGGGGTATTTGTAAATAAAGTCTCAAGATAAATAACCAAGGACTATTATTGAATTTATTACAGAATCGGAAATTCCTGAAGAGTTGATAGGATATAAAGATATATTTATGTGTGCCTGTGTATACATACATATTTATGTAAATGTATACGTATATTTATATGTGTTCAACTACTTTGCAGGGACTTGGAGGGCCAGGTCTATGTAAATGGCCAGTGGTGAAGCAGAGTATGAAAGGTTTGTGATGCATGCTAGTAAATCATTGCTTTTCACACACATACAGCTACCCATGGACACTCAATAAGGCACAGGCACAGATGAATGCATTTCTTGGGTTGTTAAATCAGAGTTTCACTTTACTGCTTGCTGTTCCCTCTTCTCCATGCCAGCTCTACCCTTTGTATTACGGTGTTTGTCTATGCTGTACCCCAGAGATTGGCAGCTCCAGGCCACAGGCTGTCAACTGGAAAGGCCGTTTATCAGCGTCCCTGCAGCTTGGGATGCCAGTGCTTACACCTTCTTCAGTTCCATGTGTAAGAATATATTCTTCCTTCAGTTTCATTCCTCCTCCTCTGCCTACATTTTTCTTTCTCCATTATTGCTTTCGATTTCTCCATCTCCATCTGATTGTAGCCATTTAACCAAGTTCTGCCCTTTGTTCTTGTCTCTTCATACCCCCTTTGCTTTGGTGATCTCACCCCCTTGCCAGGGCTGGTGGAATTTGCCGGGGTAGGGGCAGTGGGCCTCCCTGATTCACTCGGCTGGCCATGGGCCCTTAGCACCAGCCTCTGTGGCCTGGCAGTGTGAGGAGGGGCACCGAGTGGGGCAGGGTGTTCAGAGCTGATGGCTGGCACACGCAGAGCTCCTGAGCCGCTGTGGCCAGCCAGTTAGACTCTGTACATAGTCTGCCTTTCCCCAGAGCCCCAAGGGCAGGAGCTGGTGCTAGGAATAACTCCTCTATGAGTTTCCATGAGCGCTCCTGTCTCAGGTGGTTATGCTTTCTTGCTGTGCCTGACTCACCTCTAGCCCCTGTTTCAGTGCACAGATTGGAGGCTGCTTAAATATCACTTGTTCAGAGAGAGAGAGTACTTTGCATTGGTACCCTGTTTAATTTCCATAGAGCACTTACCACAATTTGTAATTCTCTTATGTACTTATTTACTTGTTTTTTGAGGCGCAGCTTTTCTGTATGTTTTGCAGCACAGCTTGTTTGAAGGGGACTGTCCTTGTAGAGATGAGAGTTCCTCTTGGGCAAATGCCTTCAGAAACAAAAGTATGCTTTTTGCCCAAGGTTTATCTGGAGAAAGGGTGAGTAGGAGGTGGGTCTGAGTCTTTTACTAGGTGTGCACTGAGGGGTTTCAGAATCTGAACCTGCTCATTTGCACTAAGAATGAACCTAGCCTTGTTAGGTTGGAGCTCTGGCCAGCCGTAGTGGTAGTAAGGATAAAAATAAGAGCAAACATTACTAAACATTTACTGTGTGCACCAGCTCTACTGAGCACTTTACATACTCGATCTTAATCTCACAAGATAGAAATGATGCTGAGGCCATCATTATTCCATTTACAGAGAATGAGTCCAGGATCTAGACAGGTTCTCAGGACTTCCCAATATTTTCCACTTGACAGAATACACCTAGAAAATGACGTTTGTACGGATGTGGGAAGGAGGTCATGTGTAAAGGGACGAGGCCGTTCACAGGTAGCGGTGAGTAGCCTTGGGCCTCTCCCACCTCCTGCTGCCCTGAGGGCTGAGGGAGCAATACCTTGGCACACCTATAATTTTTGGCAACCTGCTTGGGAAGCTCTAGGTTAAGTACATTTTTCAAGTTGCACAAGTCGTGAATGGCTGAGCAGGGCTTGAAGTGAGGTAGATCAGCTCTGGGGCTAATTGCTCTGATGCTACCTGGTGCTCCTGTGCTACGTGGTGTTGGGATGTGTGTGGGGGGAGTTGAGGCATTGGACCTTTCTTTACAAATCTTTCTGCTCCCTAAGTTCTCTTTTTCACCCTAACTCATACAGGCAATCGAATCTGAACTCTTCATTGTGCATAGGAGGAAATTGAGGTCGAGAGACGTGAATGACTTGCTCCAGGGCCCTGAGCTGCTGAGGGACAGAGCTGGAACTAGATCCCAGGTGTCCTGACTTCTGACCCAGGCCCTTTGTCTCTTGTAGCTCTCATGACTATTTCACGTGTGCCTGTCTTGTTTCTTTGCATCGATCGATGCCAAGCCCTTTGTCTCGGAGTTCTTGCCTGTCTTCTGCGGCCCCCTGCCATGCTGAGCCCAGAGCCGGCGGCCAGTCCCTCTGACAGCCGTGCTGGGGGCTCTCGGTATGCACTGTCCACCCCAGCAAGTGCTGGAGAAGATGCGAAAGAAGCCCAGTTTCTCCTGGGTTTGCTGGAGGAAACTCATTTTCACAATCAGCAATTTGAGAAACTTGCATATTTCTATTAAACTGTGCTCACCTTTTCTGAACTGGTAACTGACATCCTTCCTACAGGGCTGTCAATCCAGCCCCACATAGAAGAGCTACATGCACTTCACAACACCCTTCTCACTGCTGACAGGTGACAGAAAGCCGCTGAGCTTAGAAGTCATTTTCATGACCTGGGTTACAGAAGTTTTGAGCTAGAAAAGTGCTTCCCTAATCAATGGAATAGAATGAGCTACAGGCTCTTTTGAAACCCTAATAGGAATGAGGGTTTCCTTGATTCATTCGATTCTCTCCGGCGAGTTTTTAAATTTTTTGAGGGGGTGTGTCTGCATGGAGCAACATGGTGGTAACAGTCTCTGGAGCAGGCAGAATCGAATTTAGACTTGCCTTTTGCCGCTGACTGCTTCGTTGCCCCGGACAAGTCACCCATCCCACGCAAGCCTCAGTTTTGTCATCTGCAAAATGAATCTGACAATGGTATTTGTTTTGTAGGATTTGTTGAGAGGATTGTGCCACTGGTGTTCAGCTAGTGCCAGGCATGTTATCAGTGCTCAGTGGCTTAGCTATTGTGATTGGGCATACTACAGGAAAGCTACTATCACCTACCAGGGAGGCTGAGAGGATTAAATGAGGTAGTATATGCATGGTGCCCAGGGCACAGAATTTGCCTAATGATAATAAAAACAATAGTAATAATAATAGTAATGGCTAACATTTACTGAGTGTTTACTAACTTCTGTCTTAGAGACTTTACAAACGTCAGGGGCAGCTGCTATCATTATTAAGATTTCAACCTACAGCTGTGTATCTGGACAGTCTTTTGGAGAGCTAGTCTTCAAGAAGCTTGAAGACGGCCCTGAATTTGTTCATCTTTGCATTTCCTCTCTACCCTCTCACCCACTTTGCATTTCTGCCTCTCCTACCCACCCAGTGTGGTTAAGAGCAGTTCTCAGATATGTTCGGGGGAACAAATAAATGCAAGTTTGTGGAATGAATGAGTGATCTTAGGTCATTGAAAATAGGTTGCAGAAGGGCCAACCCTTCCGGTGGTCACCTCTCAGGTCTGGCTTCAATTTGGGGAGGGGGAAATGGTCTGTTCTGGAAAACAAAACAAAGAAACTCACCAGACTATCTAAATAGAGCCTAAATATTTAGCGATCTTCCTCGGCATGAAAATCCAACCTGAGATGAACACTGGAACGAGGGGACTCTGCTTAAACTTTGCGAAGATCTGCGGAACAAGCCCTGGGAGGCGGTTGGGAGCCTCGTCTGTGGGAAAGAACTCTGTTCCCCTTAGCACCTCTCCAGGGATTCAGTTACCAGGGTTCACCTAATGATGGTTGAGAAGATGCTAAAGAGCAAGTGAGGATGGCAGGAAATACAAATGATCAACCCTAGTGCTGAACCATAAATTTAGAGTGCCGAGAAACATACTACTTGGTGGGACGGTCCTTTATTGCCTTTTAGACCGTTTCATCCATTGCAATTTATTAATCCCCATCTAACGAGAAAGAGTGTTTTGCTTTAAAGATATCAGAGGCAGCTTGCTGAAATGGAGGACCGTGCGTTTTGGAGTCCTGCAATCTTAGATTTGAGTTCTGGCTCTGCCAGTAAATATCTGCCTGCTTCTCAGGAAGTTACTTTAACCTCTGACACCCTGGCTTCTCATCTGAGGGCAGAACTAAAATCACCCCTCCCTGCACTGGCTTGGTGGGGATGGAGAGGAGGCGCTCCACGAGAGCACCGTATGCAGTGTTCTGAACACAAAGATTAGTTTACTGTACCTCGTGGTGTCTGTGGCGGGGGCTCTTTACTAGAGTTTTCTGTTTCTGCCTTTGCTTTCTTTCACCAGGATGGTATTGTAAATCCATTGTTCAAATGACATTATCTCAAAAACGTTCTCATTTATTATGTGCCTTTTCTGAGCTAGAAAGAGCATTTATCCTTCTCCCTCACCCTCCCTCATCCAGCCATGCCCCAAATCTTCTTCTCCATCCCAGGCTTCCTGTCAGCCTCCGCTTCAGGGCCTAGAGCCCCGTAGTCTCTTGCCTGTTCTGTACAATATGCACACAGCCAGATTCCCACCTCTGTTCTCTCCCCGCTGTGTTACTAAAATACAGATCTGGTCACGCCACTGAACTTCTCAATGACTACAGAATGATCTCTAACCTTTCTGCCCTGGCTCCCAAATCCCTCCTTCTAGACCTCACTTTGTTTAAATGAATGATCCTGGTGGGCCATTTTGGTTAGGGGATGATAGTCTTTGGAGAATGGCCAGGATGAACTTGGAGGGCGATAGAAAGATATGTAGACTGCTCTGGATAAGATACGAACAAGAGTTTTAGGGCATGGGCTTTCCTGGTGGCGCAGTGGTTGAGAGTCCGCCTGCCGATGCAGGGGACACGGGTTCGTGCCCCGGTCCGGGAAGATCCCACATGCCGCGGAGCGGCTGGGCCCGTGAGCCATGGCCGCTGAGCCTGCACGTCTGGAGCCTGTGCTCCGCAACGGGAGAGGCCACAACAGTGAGAGGCCTGTGTACCGAAAAAAAAAAAAAAAAAGAGTTTTAGGGCTTGACAGTGAGCAGGTGAGGGAGTAGAGGTCAGTTTGAAGGAGGAAGGCTGCCCATCAGTGGGGCTGGAGGCTGAAGTCAAGAAGAACAGAGGGTTTGTGGACATTCTCTAAAGCCAGGGAGAATTGGAGTAGCCTATATTCCATCGTAAGCTTGCTGTCTGCTGGGATGGACTGCATTATATCTCCTATCTCTGGCCCAAACTTTCCATAAAGTTCACTGCACATACAGCTTTACCTTGCTGTTACTTGGAGGACAGGAGGGACTGGGGTATCATCTAGTTGGATGATGACTTGAAGAAAAGGGAAGAAGCCAATGAAACATGGAGTGGAGACAGAGACTCTATGGAAGCAGAGATTCAGAGCTGGAGGAAGTAAGCTTCACAACTCTCTAGGTTTACTGAGGGAGACTAGATTTTCTGATTGTACATTACTGGGAATCAGAACAAATTTTACTTAAATGTTTCAGAACAACTTGACCTCAGCAAACTGGAGGGCTTAGGGGCTATGCATCCGTTATAGATGTGGCAGTGACAGCTAGTTTTCCTTTTCTTTACCACCAGTAGAACCCCTAAAATACTTGGGTTGGCAATGTACCCAGTCAGAAGACTACATTTCTCAATCTCACTCGCTGTATCTTAAGTGTTCAGGTTTTAAGCAATACAAATGGAAGTTATAGGAAAGGATTTATGAGAAAGCTTCTTTAAAAAGGGACAGAAATGTGGGAAATGACCTGCCTCAACTTCCTGTTTCCTTCCTGCCTTCCAAAACTCAGACAAATTGACTGGAGCTTCAGCAGCCATCGTGGATCTTGCAGTCACCTTGAGGATGGAAGCCAAGTATCCAGATGGTGGAGCAGAAAGATCAAGGGGCCTGATTACCCATGACTGCAGAGCCACAGTAGCAGCCTCCCTCCAGACTTCTTTTATACAAGAGGGAAGTGAAATTATCTTTCATTTTTAGTTTTCTGCTGTATCAACTGAACCCTATCCTAGTCTGCTAACACAGTAGCAGAATAGCAGAGTGATTCATGAGAGGGCTCTGGAGTCAGACTGCTTTCACTCTATTCCTTGCTCTGTCACCTCTTAAACAAGAGCCTTAAACCAATTACCAAAGGTTTCAGAGGCCTCCTTTTTCTCATCTGCAATATAAGGAAAATAACACGACTTACACATGGGGTTGTTGTGAAGATCGAGTAAAATAATGTATAAAGCAATTAGAGCTCTTTAGGCACACAGTAAGTGCCCAATAAATGGTAGCTGCTACTATCATTATTATTATCATTACTAGTATTGCCATAATTACTTATCAGGTTTAGCATTCATCTCCATTAATGGAGATGATGGGTCCTTTAGGGTAGAGACAAGTTCTTATTTATTTTTGGTATTGCTCCAGGATTGGCATGTGGTAGGTACCCAATACAGCTTTCCCAAACCATATCTTATTAGATTTTTGCTACTATTTCTCATGAGCAGATGATAAAAATTACTGGTATTGTGTACCGGGCAGGGGACTGATACTATGCATGCTTACTGTCATTTAATCCTTACCAAAACCACCTGAGAAATGGGCTGAAAGGGTAGTTGTAGACAGTGCAAGAGCTTAGGAGTCATTCAGACCTACACTCTGTTTGAGGTTCAATTTTATTAATATTAAAAGAACTGGAAATAAGTTTTATTTCTCCACGCACGTTCCATTCATAGGAGCCTCTTGGGGCAGATTACTTTTAATGCCCAGGTGTCGCTGACACAGAGGCTTTGCATTGTGTTTCATCCCAAGCCAGTGAACTAGAGAACCTCTATAAACTACCCTCCTTCCATCCCTCATCTTGCAACAAAGCTGTCAGTGGGAACCAGGAAGAAAAAACTATTTCCCCTATCTGGTTTATACAGTCTGGTATATATAAAAGGGTTTTAAGGTTTGGCATGGGCATGGGGTCTGGTTGTGGGCTGCTGAGCTATTCAAGAGTAGATAAGACCTTTTGGACAAGGGTAAAGGTTACAGCACAAGCTGCTTCCTCTGATAAATTTCCCTCCACCTGTGATAGGGCTGTGGGCAGTTACGGTGTTGGGGCAGGAACAGTAGGAGGAGCCTGGGAAGTTTTTTTTCTTTTTTTAATTTTATTTATTTTTGCTGCGTTGGGTCTTTGTTGCTGCACGCAGACTTTTCTCTAGTTGTGGCGAGCGGGGGCTACTCTTCGTTGCCGTGCGCGGGCTTCTCATTGTGGTGGCTCCTCTTGTTGTGGAGCACGGGCTCTGGGTGCGTGGGCTTCAGCAGTTGTGGCGCACGGGCTCTAGAGCACAGAGCTCAGTTTTTGTGGTGCATGGGGCTTAGTTGATACGCGGCATGTGGGATCTTTCCGGACCAGGGATTGAACCCGTGTTCCCTGCATTGGTAGGCGGATTCTTAATCATTGTGCCACCAGGGAAGTCCCTGGGAAGTTTTTGTAACTTTGGGTCTTGTCAAATTATAGGGAAAGTGACTCTCTCTCTTAGATTTGTTTCATGTTATAAGCTGGTTTGCTCATCTCATGGGAGGTGATGCCACAAGGGCAAAAGTCTCTTAAGAATCTGCTGGCCAAATAGTTCCTATCTTTTTTTTTTTTTTTTTTTTTTTTTGGTATGCGGGCCTCTCCCGTTGCGGAGCACAGGCTCCGGAAACGCAGGCTCAGCAGCCATGGCTCACAGGCCCAGCCACTCCATGGCACATGGGATCCTCCCAGACCGGGGCACGAACCCTTGTCCCCTGCATCGGCAGGCGGACTCTCAACCACTGCGCCACCAGGGAAGCCCCTATAGTTCCTATCTTAACATACATTTCCTCTTCTTGTAGGTCATGGCTATTCCAGAGGTAGCTCCTGGTTCCTATAGTGGAGTAGTTCTTAACCCTGGCTGCACATTAGAATTCCCTGGGGAATTTTTTTAAAATGCCAGTTCCTGGGCTCTACCCCAGCCCAACTGAATTAGAATCTCTAGGGCGTAGAGCCTGAGCATCGGTATTTTTAAAAAGAAATAAACAGAAATTAAAAGAAAATTTTAAAATGAGTCACAAACTGACAGAAGATATTTGCAAAACCATATATCTAATAAAGAACTTGTATCCAAAATATATAAAGAAGTCTTAAAAGTTAATAAGAAAATGAAGACTCCAATTAAATAATGAGAAAAATACTTGAACACTTTACCAAAGAATATATTTGCATGGCAAATAAATGCATAAAAAGATGCTCAAAATATTCGTAATTAGGGAAATGCAAATTGCAACCATATTGAAATATCACTATACACCTTCTAAAATGGCAAACAAACAAATAAAACAGCCACAGAAAAACACACCTGACAATTCTTAGTGCTGGCAAAGAACAGAGCAACTGGAACTCTCATGTATAGCTGGTGAGAATCAAAAATAAGATAGCCACTTTGGGAAAATGTCTGGCAGTTTATTATAAAGTTAAACATATACTTGCCACAAACCCCAGCAATTCCACTCCTAGGTATTTACTCAAGAGAAATGACAACTTGTGTTCACACAAAAACCTGTACCCAGATATTTATAATGGCTTAATTCATAATGGTCCCAGACTGGATCAACCCCGTTGTCCTTCAACTAGTAAACTAATAAACTGTGGGGGGCTTCCCTGGTGGCACAGTGGTTAAGAATCCACCTGCCAATGCAGGGGACATGGGTTCGATCCCTGGTCAGGAAGATCCCACATGCAGCGGAGCAACTAAGCCTGTGCGCCGCAACTACTGAGCCTGCGCTCTAGAGCCCGCCAGCCACAACTACTGAGCCCACGTGCCACAACTACTGAAGCCCGCATGCCTAGAGCCCTTGCTCTGCAACAAGAGAAGCCACCGCAATGAGAAGCCCGCGCACTGCAACGAAGAGTAGCTGCCGCTCACCGCAACTAGAAAAAGCCTGTGCGCAGCAACGAAGACCCAACAGAGCCAAAAAATAAAAATAAAAAATAAAATAAATTGAAAAGAAAAAAACAAACAAACTGTGGAATATCCATAAGGTGGGATACTACTCAGAAATAAAGTGTAACGTCTCACTGATAACACACAACACGAATGAATCTTAGATGCATCATACTAAGTGAAAGAAACTAAACTCAAAAGGTTACATACTGAATGAGTCCATTTATATAACATTCTGGAAAAGGCGAAAGTATAGAGACAGAAAACGTCTGTGGTTGCCAGGGGTTGGGGGTGGCAGGAGGGGAAAATCACAAAGAGGTAACATGAAGGAATTTTTTGGGGGGTGATGGAACTCTTCTGTATCTTGATTGTAGTGGAGGTTACACAATTGTATGTATTGGTCAAAACTCATAGAATTGTATATTTAAAAGGGTCAACTTTACTGTATGTACTTATAACTCAGTAAAGCTGAGCCTCCCTCCCCCAGTCCATTACTCAGAAGCAAATTCCCCAAGTAATTTAAATTCATAGTCAGGGTTGAGAGATATTGCTGGCGTAATAAATTCAAATCTAGTTTCTGTTATTTAAACTTCAGTTTCCTCATATGTAAAACTGGAGATAATAAAACCTACTTTGAAGAGATATTATGAATTTTAAATGTGATGATGTATGGCAAACTCCTAATATAGGGTTTGGCACAAAATAATAATAACTACTTAATAGGTGCTACGTGCCAGGTGTTGTATGGGCATTTTACAGATACCTCATTTAGTCTTTACAACAGCTCTATGAAGTAAGTATTATTGTCACCATCTTCAGGGTGGAGAAACTGAGGCTCAGAGAAGTTATGGAACTTGCTCAGAGTCTCACAGCTGATCAGTGGCTGAGCCAGGTTCCAAGTCTAAACTTATCGTTACTGATTACTTTACCTCTCTGAAATCTTAATTTCAAGCATCCTACCCTTCAACTTCACTTCTGTCTTCTAGTTCACTTTCTCGGTGTTTTTACTTCAGTGATTTCCTGACCTCACTGAGAACACCAGTCTTCATCTATCCTACCACTTCTCATAAGTCACCGCTACCTTCATGTTCTCACTTCCCTTCTCATCCAACCTAAGTTGTGTGGTCCAGCAGTATTTCCTCTTCCTTTTCTAGTATTCCCAGCCCCATTGCTTTTTTCCCCCTCTCTCTCTGCCTGGGAAAAGCTAAATCTAGTCAATCCCAACTTTTTCTTTATTCTCCTCTTGCAACCAAGCAGCAGTTATTGCTGGAGATAGATGCAGATATGGAGAAGCAGTGGGAAGTTGGGTCCAGAGAGAAGCTCTACGGAGATGATGGTGTGGGAGTGGAAAGAAGAGGGTGGAGGGAGACGCTCCTTGGTTTAATGGCAAAGGATCATAGAGTGAGAGGCCTGCTTGAAGAAAACTGATATAAAAATGCTAACCTTGGCACAGTTATTTTGGTCCTGTCCCTGGCTGGGGGCTCTAGGAGGATTCTGGCTGGCCTCAGCTGGGAGATGTCAGTTACAAAGTGTAGAGAAATGTTATGGACGAGGCCATGTGCAGAGAGGGGCATCCCTACTTGGACAGAAGCAGGGCTTTCTTCTGGTGCCTGGTGCCGTGGTGAAGGCAGTACCAGAGCCTTCGGTGGAGCTGGTTCAGTGATGTGGTGGTAAATGTTTAACAACTCACTCTCTGAAAACAAACAGCAAACAAACAAACAAACAAACTCTGATTGGTAGCATTTGCAAATTTCTGTGGTGTAAATACTCCCTCCATAGCCCCAGTCTAGGTTACACAGCGCCCATGAGCATGATGTCAGGGGGACAGGCTACCAGAATGTGACTGGGCTTTGTTCTAATTTCTGAATGTAATGAAGCACCTTGAAGGATAAGAAGGAAGGATTCACTTGTGGCAATTGTCATGGTTTGGGGGACTGGGCCTTAATAGGATGGGATCTAGAGGAGGCTGTGCAGTCTGCACTGACCAGGCAGGGCTCTGAACCATCTGCCCTGCACCCTCTGTAGCACTCCCTGGTTACGTGCCTGCCTTTTTTCTTACCCCTGCTCTTCTGCTCTATGTGCTAACATGTTTAGATTTATAAATTTATGGTGAGTAAGAATCTGGCACCTTCCCCCAAATAATTTCCTTGCCAAACAAGTTTGAAAATGATTGCAATCAAGTTAATATTAATAGAATTTCAAGCATCCACAGAAGTTATTCATGTGAATAATTTATTTTCATCTATAAGGAAAAAATCCTCTGTTCTGCAGGAACCTCAAATATTAGGATATTCATGCATATTAGAGAATGACTTCAGGAAAAGATAGTGGTAAGACCAACAAGGATATAAGCCATGACAGGAGATAAATAAAATCGGTTCTGGAAATATTTTCCTCATCACATTAAAACGATGTCAGATATAAACCAGTGCACTTTCTGATGGCGTATCCCTAGTCTGTGCATGCCACATGGATGAAGACTGTTTAGTCTGGATGTACGATCCTAATGCAGAACTCTTCTTGTGATGGTGTGCATTAGTACACAGAACTCCCAGTGTCGGTTAGCATCTTTCCTTCTCCAGAAACATTTGAAGAGGCCACAACATTCACTGCCAAGGCATGAGTTGACCCACGTGATCTACCAGTCCCAAACCCAGCAAAGCCTCATGCTTTTGCAGTATAACCATCAGGAAGCAGGAAGTTTTCCTGTTCTTTCTTTTTCAAGGTGTCCATTGACCCATCCCCAGCATCTGGGAAGATACTGTGGATTCCAACTCAAGAGAAGAGGAGGAAAGAGGAAAAGGAAGTAGAGCTATTTCACAAATTATCAACATGTAAGTCCTGGTACTTCATTAAATAAAACAAACAAACGAGTTTTATGATTCTTTCTCAAGGAGAGAGAAGGAGCTAGCTGAGCTACCTCTGCAGAATATCAGTCTGTTGAAGTGCTGTGGCAGATGGTGCTTTGTGATTCTCACGATGGCTTTATTTCCTAACTTGGTTTCCTCCTGCTTGGAGATCACAGTGCCAGTCTGAGGCTCACAAAATCCCAATCACATCAGATTTACTGACTTGTCATTTTGCTACTCTGCCTATCCAGTATTTATTATTTATATCCTGGCTATATCCACCCCCCACGAAAGAACTAACCTATCTTCTCCTGAAAGGGAGACAGAATAAAAATAGAGCCATTACGACATGACAGGGAATGAGAAGTTGGGCAATGGCTAGGCACCAGAATATTTATTTGGATCGAAAAACCAAAGAAAAAGGAAGCTGCTACATGAGCCAAAACCCAGCACTGAACTCCCTGATAGTCAAGGCAAAAAGGGAGCATGATGACCACTTTGCTCATCTCACCACTAAATACTCTAGGAGGGTGGGACGAACAGTAACAGGCCTGCGGGCACGCTCTCCACAGGACTGCGCCCGCACAAGATGCTTACCTGACAATATGGATGCAACGGCTGCAATGATGAAGGACACAATGACGCCAGGTCCTGCCATTTCCTTGGCCACCAGGCCAGACACCACGTACATCCCAGTGCCCACGCAGCTGCCAACTCCGAGCGAGATGAGGTCCACGGTGGTGAGCACCTGGGCTAGCTTGGTGCCATGTGCTGTGGTGGCCCCAGTTCCCTCCAGCATGGACTCCACCGGTTTGGTGCGCAGGATCCTGGAGTGCATGGCGTACCAGGCAGCCCCCCACTGCACTCGCCGGGGGTCCAGGGAGGCGAGGAAGCCACTCATCCTGAGCGAGATGGGTTGTGGTGAAGGTCAACTGATGGCAGAGGGCTGCAGAAGCCTTAGTGGATGCTTCTGGAACTCATCTAGTGACCAGGGATCTCCCTTTTAGGAGAGGTCGAGAGGGCCCCAGGGCAGCCTTCTCCTGGGAATGAATGTCTGCAGGAAAAACACAAGAAAAAGGAAGATGAGACCAGGTGGGAAACAAACCATGGCTTGAAGGCATGGATGGAGGTCCATGTACTGAACTGGTAGAACTGATCTAACCTGTGTATTTATAATGCAGGAGGGTTGCATTTCCCCCTTTGTCTTGCCTCCAGTCCTAAAAGACAGTCCATAGTTTGCACTGTGTGGCATAGTCGTTATGAAGAGGGTGGTCTGAGTCAGGGCTCTGCTGCTTACGGTTCTGGGAACTTGGGAACGTTACTTCATGTCTCTGTGCTTCAGTTTCTACTGCATAGTGGGGATAATCAAGCCTCCTGCCTTGTGTCAATGTGAGAATTAAATTAGTGTTTGTCTAAAAAGAGCTTAAGACAATGCCTGGCCTGTGGAAAACGCTCTTCTGTCAAACTCTAAGTGCTTCTTACCTGGCTCTGCCAAGACTTGGTCTGTGATTCTTGGGCATAATCTCTGGGGACACAAATCCTCATTTTTTATATAAGGATGTAAAATTAGACCTACAACTCTCAAGAGGGGCAGTGCCACCCCACGGGATTGTCTTCGAACTTTGTTCTCAAATGAAATGAAAATGTTTTGAGGAATTTTTTGCTCTCAGAGGTTGGGGTAGGGGGAGTGTTCATGGCATTTGGTTGGTGGGCCCCAGAGATGTTAAACATGTGGGATGGTGTCATACCATTTTCAGATACCGGACATTTTTTTAAAAATTAATTTATTTTATTTTTGGCTGCGTTGGGCCTTCGTTGCTGTGCACAGGCTTTTCTCTGGTTGTGGTGAGCGGGGGCTACTCTTCGTTGCCGTGCATGGGCTTCTCATTGCAGTGGCTTCTCTTGTTGCGGAGCACGGGCTCTAGGCATGCAGGCTTCAGTAGTTGTGGCGCACAGGCTTAGTTGCTCCACGGCATGTGGGATCTTCCCGGGCCAGGGATCGAACCCGTGTCCCCTGCATTGGCAGGCAGATTGTTAACCACTGTGCCACCAGGGAAGCCCCGGACATTCTTGTAGGTGAAAATTCTGGTTATGATGATCTGAACCTAAAACCTGACTCTGTTTTACATATAAGCACATGAGATTATTTTGGATGGTTTCAATAGACAAGTACCTTGACTTTTCCAGGAAGGCAATTACAGAATAAATTGAAGGAAGATTGTAAATTCTTTAGTTTTGAACTTAAGTGGAGTTCATCACTGTTTTAGAAAACCAAGACACGCTTTCAGTGCAGCCCATGGTGCTGCATCACGCATTCAGCACACCTGTAACAGACTCTGCCATTTGAAACTGGCACGTTTACAGTACTTTTTCATATACTGCAAGCGTCTCATGATGACAGCTGTACTTGCCTGAGTGTTTAAATACTGAAATATGTTATATATAGGCAGGTTACCCATGAATTTTGCTTTAGGATATTAAAGAGGGGTGTATCAAAACATGTATTACAAAAAAGAGGTGCTGGGTCTGATAGACTTGAGAATTATTATACTAGATGATTTCTAAAGTTTTGTCAAGTTAGAAAATGCCAAGATGATATGAAGTTACTTTCTTTGGAAGCCAGAAGCTTCATAAAATTCTATAAAGAATTTAAAAAATACATCTGGAACATTGATTCCAAGTACTGTGCTGATAAGCCTAGGACATTTACATTTACAGCAGGTTCCAGCCTGTGTAACCTACCCATATTATTAATTAATACTACTTAGCACTTAATGTAACACTTGTCCACTTCTATTTTTTTTTTTTTTCTTTTTGCGGTATGCGGGCCTCTCACTGTCGTGGCCTCTCCCGTTGCGGAGCACAGGCTCCGGACGCGCAGGCCCAGCGGCCATGGCTCACGGGCCCAGCCGCTCCGCGGCATATGGGATCCTCCCAGACCGGGGCACGAACCCGTGTCCCCTGCATCCGCAGGCGGACTCTCAACCACTGCGCCACCAGGGAGGCCCTTGTCCACTTCTAAAAGCTTTGTAGATACAACCTAATTAGAAGAATCAGGTGAAATGTAGCAGTTTGGTTCACAGGGGTTAGGTGATGGAACTACTGGTTTAATTTCCTCCTAAATTTGACAGCGTTGCTTCATGCTGTGTGTTAATTCTTGACATCTTAGGTATCAGTACATTTAGATAGTGCCACTGTATATACCAGAGTCATTCAAAAGCCTAGAGTGCCAGCATTTTTTTTTTAAGATTTCCAGATTTGTGAGAAAATGTATACCAGGAAGGCTGCAAGAACAGCTGCTCTACTTGAGCTCTTGTGGGGAAATCAATGTACATATCTATTTAATTTCAACTCAGCCAGCATGTACTGAGCATCTGTTATGTGCCAGGCATGACATTAGGCTCAGGGATGCTAAGACATGGTCCCTGCTCTCGTGGAGTTTCCAGTCTAGAACTGGAGATGATGGTCACCCAAATCACCGTGCAAGGGAGAAGGTTTTTTTTTTTTTTCTAAAAGCCTTGTCTTTACTTATTTTTCATATTACAAATGTATATAGCATGGCCTTTGCAGAAAAATCAGACAGTATCAACAATAACATTTAGTGAAGATAGATAAGACAATTCAACACACAGATAGAAAAATAAAACCAGATCATTCTAGAGAGGGATAAAGGGTATGTTGTAGTGTCCCCCCAAAATTTATATGTTGAAGCTCTAATCCTCAGTACCTCAGAACGTGACCTTATTTGGAAATAGAGTCGTTGCAGATGTACTGAATAATTAATTAAGATGAAGTCACATTGCAGTAGGATGGGGCCCTAACCCAATACAACTGGTGTCCTTATAAAAAGAGGAAATTTGGACACAGAGCCACACACACAGGGAGAACAAGCTGTGAAGATGAAGGCAGAGATCAGGGTGATGCATCTGCAAGCTAGGGAACACCAAGGATTGCCAGCAAACCACCAGAAGGTAGGAAAGAGCCCTGGAACAGATCCTTCCTCACAGCCCTCAGAAGGAACCAACCCTGCTGACACCTTGATCTCAGACTTCCAGCCTCCAGAACTGTGAGACAATAAATTTCTGTTATTTAAGCCTTGCAGTTTGTGATACTTTGTTATAGCAGCCCTAGCAAATGAATACAGGCTATAAAGGAAGTCAAACAGGGTGATGAAGGGGCGAGAGGGTCTCTGTGGTCACAGCATTGGCTCCTGAGTGACGGGAAGCAGCCAGTCATGCCAGGTGTCAGAGGAGAGTGTCTTGCAGAGCTGGGCCAGAGGGGAGACGGGGTGGCCTGCTCTGGGAACTGAGTGACACTGGGACAGTGTGATGAGGAGGATTCAGGTACCACGTGAGAGATTTACATGTGTCAACTAGTTAAATCTGCATTTACAGGTGAGGCAGAGAAGGCCGGGGAGGTCCAGTAACTTCTCCAAAGTCATGGAGCCTATGAGTGCAGAGCTGGGCCTTGGCTCCACTTGCCAAGCTGTTATTCCTGGCTTTCCTGCCTGAAGGGCACAGGGTCAGGCTGCTGAGGGTCTCTCAAGCCAAGACAAGGGGTTTGTGTTTACTCTAAGAGCCATGAGAAGCCATGGGAGGGTTTTATTCAGGTGGGCAACATGATATGATTTACATTTTTAAAAGCTCATTGTAGCTGCTGCGCAGTTAACTGAAGACTCATGCCCAATGATGAGTCAGTGCCAGGACAGATGTATCAGTACAGAGGGGAGTGAGGTGTGGACCTGCTGCTGAGGGCAGCCATGGTTCTCCAACTTGGCTGCACAGGGGAATTACCTGGGGATCTTTCAGGAACAATGGTGCCTGGCCTCAGCCCCGGAAATCCCAATTTAATTGGTCTGAGGTGTGGCATAGATATAGGGATTCCTTAGATCCTTAGAGCTCCCCAGGTGATTCTAGCACAGCAGGGTTAGGGTCCACTGCCCTGTGAGTAATGACTAAAGTGCTGGTGTAGAAAACCAGATGCTGCCTGTGATGGTTAATTTTACTTGTCCACCTGACTGGGCTAAGTGATGCCAAATAGCTGGTAAAACATTATTTCTGGGTGTGTCTGTGTGAGTGTCTCTGGAAGAGATTAGCATCTGAATCGGTGGACTGAGTAGAGAAGGTCCCCTCATCAGCATGGGTGGGCATCATCTGATCCGTTGAGGGCCTGAATAGAACAAAAAAGCAGAGGAAGAGTGAATTCACTGATTCTGCTTGAGCTGAGATACCCGTCTTCTCCTCTCCTCGGACACTGGTGCTCCTGGTTCTTGAGCTTTCAGACTCAAACCGGGACTCACATCACCTGCCCCTTCCGATTTTCAGGCCTTCCGACTCAGACTGAATGATACCACCAGCTTTCCTGGTTCTCCAGTTTGCAGACAGCTGATCATGGGACTTCTTAGCCTCCATAACATGTGAGCCAATTCCTCATGTAAGAAATCCCCTCATATGTATCTGTATAAATCCTATTGGTTCTCTTTCTCTGGAGAACCTTGACTGACCCATTGCCATTTTCCACGTGGGGTCCCAAGGCCGACAGGTACTTCCTGTTTCTCTTCCTGGGCAGGTAATTGGGCCTTTCAGCAGCAGTCTTCTGCAGGCAGTGACTGTGGATCTGGAGATACCCTTTGGGATATTTGTCCTGATCAGCCCTTCATCAGAAACTGTCACAGAGACACTGAGAAAAGAACCAGGCTGCTTAGGGTCATGACAGTTTCAATTTGGTAGATAATTAGAAATCATGGTGAAAACATAGAGAATCAACTAGAATAAAGATTGAAGGTGGTAGAATTCCTTCCTGGCTCCATTCCCTCCATGTAATTCCTCTGAGTGCTTGCTTTATTGATGAAAACAGGAGCTTGGGGCATTTCCTTTCTTGGTTGGAAATTTACTGGAGAGAACAAAATGTACAAAAGAAAACATACTTCTAAGTGACTATTGACAATATCCATATTCATTACCCCCAGATTATGTTAATCAAAGAGAGTTTTGGAAGCTTATTGCTGTTGTCTTTCCAAGATGAGCAATAAATGTGTGTTGTGCTTTCTCTAGCACTTTAATTCAAGTTTCTCAAAATACTTCACAGCTATAGCTAAGGAAGGCTTGCAGGGCCCCTGGGAGAAGGGAGTCATCATTGTGGTGTTTGCCGGCATGCTTGAGGGTTCAGTGGGCTCCGAGTATGGTGACAGTAAGAGCAGGTTTGTGTGAGGATGAAAATAATTATGGCTTGGAAGTTCACCGACTAGGTAGGATTGTTGAATTAGGTTGGAGCCTGCGTCTGAAGGTGAAGAGAGGAAGGAAACGAAGGCTAACAAAACAGTAAACAGCCTCCAATCATTCCTGCCTGATTTTGCAAATACACTAAGGGACTACAAAAATCCCTTCCTGACACTTCCCATGAGCTGGTGTCCAGCCTTTGCTGGAACATCTGGAGCAGCAGGAACATTGGCCGGTGGAAGCTGCCCCTTCACGTGGTTGAACAGTTAGGATTGCAACAAAATTCTTCTCATCAATGTCCCCAGGCAAAAGGAGGTTGCAGTTGAAAGTGCCAGGTTTGATGAGCCCTTCCAGGTGACCGCAGGATCTGAAGGAGCCTTCTGAGGCCCCGCCCCCAACTCCTGTACCCTGGGTCGTGTGCTAGCCCTCCTCCCCACCAGCCCCGCTGCTTCTCCTCTGGGCTGAGCTCCTGGCTCCTGGTTAAGGACCTAATTCAGGAGCCAGGTCCCCTGGGTTCAAAGTCTGGCTCTGCCCTTACTCGCTAAGAGCCTCTCCATGCTTCAGTTTTGCCATCTGTAAAATGGGATAATAAGGGCGCTAACTAGCTCACAGGGCTAGTTAGCAGCGAAGGAGTTAACGTGTGTGGAGCTTTTAGCACAGGGTCTGGCATACATGACTGCCAGGAAGTGGCAGCCTGCTAGCATCACCCTCCTCTGGCCGATGACCAGGTCTTTTTGTCCCTGACTGCTGACACCCCCTCCCACCTCCCTAGGCAGCTCTTAGAGGGTCCTTGGCCTACTGCCCAGCCCTTACCCGGGGCTCTTCTCTGCTGAAGCTCCCCTGGATTCTATGGCTGCAGACTGTACACCCTGGTATTTCACTCCTAGGTGTTCATGCTTGCCTTTTTCATGCTTTTAGGGAAGGGCTTTCTCCTTTCCCGTGTTTTGTTATCTAAAGGGGTATCCTCAGCCGATTTGCTTGGACCTTTGGATGTTATATCTGCTCTCATTCCTTGACACCCTTGACTTTTCTGCCCAAAATGCACACACACAAAGGTGGCTAGGGCATGGTGGATTCACCTGTAGTCACCACCCGATCCCTGAAAGCACGACCTCCTTTTGACTTTCTTGCTGTGGCTTACTGTGGCTCACTTAGCCAGAGTCTTTGATGGCAGATTCTCTGCTGAGGTTCTGGCTTCTGTTGCTCTTCTATTTCTTCCAAACTTGCCAGTTATGGCTCTAAGTTCATATCCCAACTGTGGAGTCACTTGCCTGTCAGTCACTATGATTTTACACGGGGTGGCCAGATACAGGTCAGATATATGTGAATCCCAGGGTCTGTGGCATCCGAACAGAACACCCTAGTAAATTGAATTGAGATCTGTGTCCTGGTAAATTTCTCCTGTTGTCCCCAGTTTTGTTCTCTGTATCTGTACTGATTAGGGCTGATCTGTTTATAGGAAAGTCTTCAAGTTTTTGAAGGCAACTAACATATCTGTTGGAGTCTTATCTTCCCCAGACTAAACATCTTCAATTTCTTCAGTGATCAGCAGTGTCTCACATGGTATGGCTTCTAGATCAATCACATTCTGATTTGTACTTCTTGGGCAGGTTGCAGTTTATCATGGTGACATTTTTGGACCATAAAAGAGTGGTAAGGGAGATGTTTTTGATCAGTCTGGCCGTGTGTGTGTGTGTGTGTGTGTGTGTGTGTGAGAGAGAGAGTGAGTGTGCGTGCGTGCACGCATGAACCTCCTAAATCATACAATGCTGGTGCCTGACAAATTCACTCAGATGTACAACTGGCTTTAAAACCAGGGTTCCTGATTTTCAGACTGCCAACCTTCACAATTATGTCTTTGCTAAGTGTTTGATTGATCAAGTCCACTTGAGGTATTTCTTGATCACCTACTACGTTACTTATCAATGTGCTAGCCCATTTACATTGTATGTGAGATCTCAGACACAGCTGGCTTTGTTTTGCTTGGAATGTTTTTTACAGGAAAGTTTGAATCTATGACAACTGAATAGCTATGCAAAAGAGGTGGTATCATTTCGGCTTCCTTTACAAAGCTTACTATTTCTTTTTCTGTTTCTAAAAAGTTATTGACTGCGTTAATCAGCTTTTGCTGCAGTAATAAGCAGTCTTAAATTTCAATATGTTAAAACAATGACATCTATCTTTTTTCTGATACATATTTTAAAATATATATTTATTCTTTTAAATTGATTTACAACATTGTGTTAGTTTCAGGTGTACAGCAAAGTGATTCAGTTTTATATATATATATATATATAATATATATATATATATATATAATATACATATATGTCATTTTCTCCTCCAACACCCACGCAGGGAGGACATCCCCACCTGATATCATCTTCCCCTCCTTCCTCCCCCTAACCTCACACCAGTGCTCTTCCTACTGCTCCATATTTAAGAAGGTGGCATATACCCTGAGAAAACCATAATTCAAAAAGAGTCATGTACCAAAATGTTCATTGCAGCTCTATTTACAATAGCCAGGAGATGGAAACAACCTAAGTGTCCATCATCGGATGAATGGATAAAGAAGATGTGGCACATATATACAATGGAATATTACTCAGCCATAAAATGAAACGAAATTGAGCTATTTGTAATGAGGTGGATGGACCTAGAGTCTCTAATACAGAGTGAAGTAAGTCAGAAAGAGAAAGACAAATACCGTATGCTAACACATATATATGGAATTTAAGAAAAAAAAATGTCATGAAGAACCTAGGGGTAAGACAGGAATAAAGACACAGACCTACTAGAGCATGGACTTGAGGATATGGGGAGGGGGAAGGGTAAGCTGTGACAAAGTGAGAGAGTGGCATGGACATATATACACTACCAAATGTAAAATAGATAGCTAGTGGGAAACAGCCACATAGCACAGGGAGATCAACTCGCTCCTTTGTGACCACCTAGAGGGGTGGGATTGGGAGGGTGGGAGGGAGGGAGACGCAAGAGGGAAGAGATATGGGGATATATGTATATGTATAACTGATTCACTTTGTTATAAAGCAGAAATTAACACACCATTGTAAAGCAATTATACTCCAATAAAGATGAAAAAAAAAAAAAAAGAAGGTGGACAGAGCTGCCTACATTTTCTTTGTATGATATCACAGTCATACCAAGCTTGGGGTGATCCCCAAAGGAAAATGAGGCATTTACCTAGTTGTCTGTGTGGTAATGTTCCTTTAAAGGAGCTGAGGGTGTTTAATGTTCCTCAAAACTTTTCCTATCGACTTGGCTTCAGTGGGAATTTCTTCATCCTAATTTGGAGAAGCAAGAGTCTTGTAGGAGTCTAATAAACACTTTTCATTATTAACCAGCTGGCTTCCTCAGCATCGCTCAGGAAAATCCTTAAGTAGATACATCCCTGCAGCTTCTCTCCCTGCATATGCTAAATAGAGTTGCCCATATGAGAAGCTCCCTCACAAACCCATAACTGCAATTTGGATACCTTTGTGCCTTTGGGTTTGGAGCCCATATTTGAAACTCCTTTTGTGTTCCCTATTCACTGTGTCTTAACCCATACCCAGGCCTCTTTGTACTTTGATTCAGTTATTCTGGAGATTCTTGTCTCTGAGATTCCTTCCAGTGCCCCCAAAGGAAATTTCTACTATTCTAAAGAGTCTGCATTTTAAGTCAGATAACTTCAAGCAGATCCTTCAAATTTTGACAATGGCCGCTTGTATGTGATACAATAATAAACAGACAAGTGGACAGAATCTTAATTTTATTGATGTAGGTTATTATACATGCCTCATGAACTTTCGGTTCTCAGCAAAGCCTGACGCCACATACCCAACCCCTCTTTACTCTGGGTTTGTACAGTTTGCAATACACATCATCTGCTTTATGGGTTCAGAGCACCTACTAAATGTCTGGCATCATGTGTGCAAGATGCAGAGACAGAAAGAGGAGGAAGATGCCCCCCTTGTTCTCGGAGCTCCCAGGCTGGCCAGGAAGACAGGCATGACGATGATGTACACACTGACTACCAAGATTTTACTTCTTAGCCTTTGCTTCTTGCTTCTTTCCCCATCTTTCCCTCCCCAAAGCTATCCATATTTTCATGTTCTTTTGGCACTCAGCTCATATCTCATCTGTCGTTAAATGTATGTTAACCACTTGGGGCTCCTCTGATTTCCCCCAACTCAGCATATGTTAAGTTGTGTCTTGCCACAGATTGTTATACACCTGAAGGCTTGGATCTCTTTAAAGCCCCCCAGATGGTTTTGTCTTGGAAAGAAAATAAAATCCAAGTTCCTTACAATGGCCTACAGGGCCGTAAGCGGCCTGGTGTCTACTTCCTCTCAGAGTTCATTGCCTGCCACCCTCCCTTTTGGTCCACTGACCTCCTCTCCGTTCTTGAAACACACTAAATTCTCTGTTGCTTCAGGGCCTTTGCACTTATTTCCCCTACCTGGAATCTCCTATCTCAGGTCTTTGCATGACTTTCTTTTTCTCCTGATTCCAGTCTTAGCTGAAATGTCACCTCTGCAGAGAGAAGCCCTCCAGGATCATCTGGGCTAAAAGTAGCCCTGGTCTTTCAGACTCTTTCTCTCAAGTTCTATCATCTATCTCTCTATCTGTCTTTCTGTCCTCTACTTATGTATGTATCCATCCATTTATTTTTGAGTAATTTATCCCTACTTGACATTTATTTAGTTATGTTTTCATTGTCTGTATCCTTTCTCTAGACTGTAAATTCCTTGAAGGTATGGATTTATCTGTGTCGTTCTTTCTTGAATCCCCAGGGACCATAGCAGGGACTGGCAAACAGTAGGTAATCAACAGTTGTTTGTAGAATGAAGATTTTTCCACAGCTAAAAAGAATATTTGGCATAAAATATTTCTTTATAAAAGATATAATTTACAGTAGGAGTTTGTAATAATCCATGTTCTCTTGAGACATCTATTACAGTGTAAGATGACTTCCTTTGTTGAGTACCCTTTGTGCATAACATCAAAGAACACAAAACCTCAGAAATCATTTAATTCAAGTCTCAGATTTTACAAATGATTAAGCTCATTGACTGCCTTCACAAATCCCTTTGGAAAACCAAATTATCTATATTACCTAGTTATAAATAAATTATATTTCTGTGTTTTTGATCCTTTAATATTAATTAAGTCAAGGGAAGACTGAATTAAAGATCCACAATATTATAATATTAAAATATTTAACATTAAAACAGTAATGTCTAGTTAAGGTTAGAGTTGTACTTTTTGGTATAGATGGTTCATGTACAATAGCTCCTTGTAGACTTCAAACAGTCTTTTACCCAATCAGAGCAGTAAATATCTCATACATTATAGAGTATGCACCATAGAAGAGAAGGTATAATTTTTAGTTTGCTTCATTGCTTTTTTTTTTTTTTTCCTTCATCTGGGAGGAAAATAGTTGAGCACTTTGACAGCCTGGAATTTAATATGTTTTTGAAAAATGGAGATCACTTTGCCCTGTGGGTATACTGTTCATTTCTAGCTTCTGAGTCTACTTGGAAGATAGCACCCACTCAGGGTTCATGGATCTGCAGGCCCTTGGTGTATACTTTGGATCCACAGCCCAGAGAACTCCTCTCTGGAGGCAGGTTTCTTTCCTGACTGTCAGCATGTCTGTTCATTAGGAAATCTGAAAACTGGGAGAGCACATTTCAATGCCAACAGCACTTAACTCACAGAGGAATGCCAGATTCCATTTGGGGACTTTTAAATGAATTTCCAACCTACAAGCTATTTGACTTAAAAGTGCTTGCTTCCAAGCTGTTGAGTTAAAATTTTTGTAAACTGCAAGTTCTTGAATTCAAATGTATTCCTCATAGAGCACATTAAATAGCAACTGTTAATGCAAATACAAATATTCAATAATATGGATCAAAGAAATGGGTCAAAGAAATGATACTTCAATACACTGACTGTGGGAGTGTGAATTGACATAAATGTTTTTGGAAAATAAACCTATCATGTGAAAATAATCAGGTGCAAAAGAAGTTTTTTTTTTTTTTCAAGGGCCATTGCAATATCATTTATAGTGGTAAAAATTGGAAACAATCTAAATGCCAAAAATAGGGACAGAGTTAAATGGATTATGAGGCATTCAAAGAATAAAATTTTAAGCATCCAATAAAATATTGTTCTAAAATAATATTTAATGACATAACAAATTACTCAGAATATATTAATTTAAAACAACTATAACAATAATAAAGGATATAAACTGTACAGTGTACTATTTAATTTCATTCTCTTCTGAAGGCAGAGTGTTAAAATGTTAAAAGGAGGTATCAGGGCTTCCCTGGTGGCGCAGTGGTTGGGAGTCCGCCTGCCGATGCAGGGGACGCGGGTTCGTGACCTGATCCGGGAGGATCCCACATGCCGCGGAGCAGCTGGGCCCATGAGCCATGGCCGCTGAGCCTGCGCGTCAGGAGCCTGTGCTCCGCAGCAGGAGAGGCCATGGCAGTGAGAGGCCCGCGTACCGCAAAAAAAAAAAAAAAAGGAGGGATCAGTAGGTGGTAGAATTAGGAATGATTTCTATTTTCATCTTTTCTGTGGTCAGCATGTATCTTTTTTTTAAATCAGGAAAAAATGTTTAATTGAAAATCAAAACAGCCTGCTCCTATTCCTGGCAATGAAGATATATCCTTGGTTTTTGTAGTTATGTCTCCATGCATCTCCATTATGGGGAACTGTTTTAGGATCTGTTTCCCTCATGGAATGAGATGAGCCAACATTATCATTATCACTCTTTTCACTTGGGAGATAGAATTTTCAGAGTATTTCCAAGGAAAGCTCTGACTTGGTTACAGAATCATCCTTACACAGCAGATTGGAATCACCAGGAGGCTGGAGTCAGGATTCTTCCAGTTGCTACACAAAGCTCAGGCCAACACAGGAAGATAGAATCTGCCCCCGAAGCAAATACCTCAGTCCTATGACCCTGGCTTCTCTTAGATTGGTTTTCTTTCTTTCCAGGTTGACTATCCCCCATCCCCCAAAGGCAACTAATTCTGATAATTTCTTGGACTGTTCTAATAATTTGAATTATTCTCGATAGTTTCATCTTAAAAAACAAACAAGTAAAAACACCCCTCCTCCCCCAAACTGCCGTGCCCTATTTAGGTACTGCCACACTTTAGCTATTGTCCTCCAGGCTGTCTCCACTTCTTCATATCTTGTCAGTCGTTGGCCTTCTCTGTTCTGCCTTCTGTATGTTCCCTGCCACCAAAACTGCATTGCTGAAGTAATCTGTGTTGCTAAATCCAATGGACATATTCTAGCCCTCATCTCCCCACCTTGGCCTGTCAGAGGCATTCAACACTGTTGTTCACGTCCTCCTTCTCAAACACTCTTATTTCATCTTATAGCAGTGAGAGCCATGGGTTGAGTGTAGTAGTGTGCAAGCTTGATGGTGACCTCCTATTAGGAATAAGCTATTGTGATTTTCTTCTTCTTCTTTAGTGTAATGGGATTTTAAAAGGAAGAACGCATCCTCTAGAAGATCTTCACTGCTGGTACATTTTTAGTCCTTAATATGGGGTCTACTGTTAAATGGAATCATAGAATGATATTTACAAGTAACCATGTATTGGTCAGTGTGAGTCAACATCAAGAAACCATTATGCCATGATGCTGGAATGTCTTGGCTGAAAGAGTGATTTAGAAGGGGAAAAGACACCCTTTCATTCAACATGACAAAGAAATGGGAGAATCTACTTAGCAAATATAAACAAAAATACAAATATTCCTTGAGGTAGAGGATTAGATGGTTTACAAACTTTCAGGTCCATCTGGGCTATTGGTCATCCATGCACCTTGACCCGTACTTGGAACTGATGTGTCTGAGACTGTTGCCCTCTCTGAGATCTGAAGCTTGGTAGAAGGTGTAAAGTCCCTTTTCCAGGCTAGGCTGGTGGACCTGCTGCCCTGGAGCCTTTGACCTCCCCTCTTTCCCCGGAAGATGCCAGCCCAGATGTGACCTACTCTTCTCTGTCTACCCCAGAAGAGAAGGCCATGGTGTCTGGTGTTCAGACCCAGCCCCAGAAGGTCCATTTCACTATATTCTGCATCAATGAGATACATAAAGAAGTACAGTCTCTCTAGCACCAAGCGGGGTAGGGTGGGTCAAACTCTGTGTCATATTTTGACAACTGATGAATATCCCAACAAATGAGCCTCTGTGTTCAGAGCCCGGTATTGAGAACACTTAATTGGTCTCACCTGTCATAGGCAAGGGCTAAGAGTGTAATTCCTTCCTGTCTGTGGTTTGGGTCTGACTAGGACCCCATTCTATTCAGTTAGTGAAAATCTCCAAGTAAAAAGGGGTGAACTCCCCTTGGGACACATAAAAGGATTAAAACAGTCCCCTTGTTATTTTGAACCCTGGATTTCATTCTGTTGCAAATGGATATGGGGTAAAATAGACAAAAAAGAGAGTCGTTTATTGTGAGGCTAAAAATGGGGAGGTCATATGGTTATATGTCTAAAATGCAAGTCATAGTGCTTAAAAAAGAGGGTCTTCCCTCTCTGCCTTTTCTGTTCATCACATGTCAGGTAGAAATATTTGCCCATCTCTTTCTATGTGCCAGACGCTGCCCATATCCTATCTTGGGTAACAATTCACTTATAGAATAGCACCACTTATATGATGCTTACTATGTACCAGGCACAAATGTAACTGATTTATATATATACATATATATATATATATTATTCTTACAACAGCCCTGTGAGGGAGATTTATTTTTAACCATCTCTAAATGAAAGATGAGGAAACTGAGGTACAGAACAATTAAGGCATTTATTCAAAGTGACACAGCTACTAAGTGACAGATATGGGATTTGAACCCAGGATTTGTATCTCCAGAGCAGTGGCCCATCTAGAGCAGCAATGTCCAGCAGAGTCCTGTGGTGATGAAGTGTTCTTTGTGATGTCCGGTATGGAAGCTATAACCTCACGTGGCTATTGGGCACTTGAAATGTGGCTAGTACAGCTGAAGAACTGAATTTAAATTTCTATTTAATTTTAATGATTTAAATTTAGATAGCCACATGTGGTTAGTGGCTATTATACTGGAAAACATAGCTGTAGAGTCCGTTTTTAATAACTTCCAAAAAAACATCAGAAAGGTGGTGGTATCCTTTCCAGAAGAGGACAGTGAGTGTCAGTAAAGCTGAGGATTTATCCAAGGTTCTGAAGCTGGAACGTGGAAGAGCCAGGCCACCAGCCTCTAAAACCACGTGCTGTGGTCACCAGAGATACACCCCCGCCTCTGACCCCCATCCACTCTCCTGGCTCTTCATCTCTTTCCAAACGGGATCAGAAAGCCTATCTGTCTTCCTCCACCCTTATCAAAGAGTCTCTTTTTCCCTTCCTTTATTATTAATGCCGTAACAGTAGAACAGCACTTTGAGACAGAACATCATGCTACGTGTTTGGGGGATGTGGCATGGCCCTGTAGAGTTTCACTGACTAAACTGGAACAGCTTGGTAATAAGTAGTGTACTCATTTTTAACATTCGTAAGGGCTTACCTCAAACTATTATTTTGTTGTCTATTTCTTCTTGGTCATTCCTCCTTTCAACCCACCCTAATTCTTTTACCGTTGGTAACAAAATATATGCCCCTAAATCAAAACAGCCTTTGGTTAAAAGTACTAAAGTTATATCAACCTCCAGCTTTGCTCTTTAATTTGAACTCCTCACCCACCAAGAAAAACACCCCAAAACAAAACAGAACAAAAACTTCTTTCGATTAGGTTCCCATTAGCTAATAGTATTATTAAAGAAAAGACAGACAATCATGTATGGTTTGGAAGATTGTCATGTTTCTAAAGCATAGTTTTGAATAAACCAACTTTATGTTAACCCACGGTGAGCCAAGCACCGTCTCTTGTACCCAGTAACCTCTCAATAACTATTAACATTTCATTGATTTGCCTTCCTCTGCGTTACTTTAGTGACTTAAGACTTATGCGAATAGGAAACCCCACTTTAACTGTTGGGCATGAACAGAGAAAACAGAACTCTATTCAACAAAGAAAGCCCAAGTCCAAATACTAGTGCACCCAGGCCTCAAGCACCCAGGCAATCCTTTCTGGCACCAGAAGAGAAGAAATGCTGTGACTTCTTCAGATAACAGTCTGCCCATCTGATCACAAAATGCGATCGCTGTCTTGTCTGGAGACAAGACTCATCCAACTCCCAGACAGGAGGCAGAATCTAATGTTTCCTGTTGGGGAGGGGCAAGCCAGTATTTCCAATGACCTGGAAAATAGGAGTTCGTTGGAAAGCAGCTTGAGAAGAGACTGAGGAGGACTCTTTTAGGACATTGAAGAACGGGGAGGAAGGGCATGAAGAACGGGGAGGAGGGGCATGAAGAACGGGGAGGAGGGGCATGAAGAACAGGGAGGAAGGGCATCTGTGTTTGAGTCTCCTTGATGCTTCCTATTCCCCTGTGACATACCCTGGACTCGGTGGATCGCAAATGATGACTGAGTTATGCAGCTACAGCCAACCTGATGGTACTTAAAAATTCAGAGCAGTGACGTCAATTAGTGTCCTCATTTCCACTGACTTCTTTAGAGGGAACAAATTCACGTGGTAGTACAAATAGAGAAGGAGAAAGGGATAAGGCATTTTATAACTTCTCAAGATATGAAATCTAGCATTGTACTTTGAAACAGAAGCTTTTTCTATTCCCAGTCAGACCTCCAAGCCACCTCCTGGAGCAATTCCACTGTCAAACTATGCTGTTTCCTGGTGTGTCCACCAGTAAAGCAATCAGAGGGGGGCCCCCTCACACTGATACTCAGCTGGCTCTAGAAGGTGATTTGGTTCAGGCTTTTACTTGTCAAATCATTTTTTTCTGCCTAAAGGCTGGACTTGAACTAGTATTGTTGGTGAGAGCTGTAGCACCATGAATAATACCACATGCAGGTGGATGATACACAGACCTCCTTGGCCTTTCATGTTAGACCCCCAGACATTCTCAGGCTTAGAGTCTTTTAGAACAATTTGAGTCACCTGGGGAGCTTCAAAAACTAACAATAGCCAGTTCCACTCCCAAGAGATTTCTATTTAATTGGTCTGAGTTGGGAACCTGGCATCAGTGATATGGGGGGATCCCTGGTGATTCCAATGCACTAAGACCCTGGATGGAGCAACCAGCAACCTCAGGACATCAGAACCCTGTCCTGCTCCTTCTTCTGTCTCCTGCGGTGACTCAACAAGCCAGATAGAGTTGGTTCCACTTTCTGAAGTGGAGGGTTTTGTTTTCTTTTATGAACGTGATACTATTTTCCATCTCCTGGAAACAAAACAATATATACCTATTATAAAAGATCTAAAAAAGAAAGTTAAAACTACTACTATTTCTTTTTAACCACACACACATGCATGCACACATATGTATATATTTTTACAAAATTGAGACACTATTTTATGATCTTCTTTCACTTAGTGTATCAGAGATATCGAGACAGTTAATATAGATATACATCATTTTAAAGAGCTGCAAAGATTTGCTCATTTTATGAATACAGACATTCCCCAACTTAATGATGGTTTGACTTATGATGGTGTGAAAGCGATACACATTCAGTAGAAATCATACTTCAACTTTTGAATTTTCATCTTTTCCTGGGTTAGCGGTATGTGGTACAATACTGTCTCTTGATGCTGGGCAGTGGCAGTCAGCCGCTGTGTAAACAACTGATACACTTACAACCATTCTGAACCCACACAACCATTCTATTTTTCACTTTTAGTACAGTACTCAATAAATTACATGAGATATTCAACACTTTATTACAAAATAGGCTTTGTGTTAGATGATTTTGCCCAACTGTAGGCTAATACAAGGGTTCTGAGCACTTTTTTTTTTTTTTTTGGCTGCGTTGGGTCTTTGTTGCTGCACGCGTGCTTTCCCTAGTTGAGGCAAGTGGGGGTTACTCTTTGTTGAGGTGCGCGGGCTTCTCACTGCGGTGGCTCCTCTTGTTGCAGAGCACGGGCTCTAGGCACGCGGGTTTCAGTAGTTGTGGCACACGGGCTTCAGTAGTTGTGTCTCGCGGGCTCTAGAGTGCAGGCTCAGTAGTTGCGGTGCACAGGCTTAGTTGCTCTGCGGCATGTGGGATCTTCCCAGACCAGGGCACTAACCCATGTTCCCTGCACTGGCAGGCGGATTCTTAACCACTGTGCCACCAGAGAAGTCCAGTGTTCTGAGCACATTTAAGCTACACTAGGCTAAGCTGTGATTTTTGGTAGGTTAGGTGTATTAAATGCATTTTTGACTTATAATGGGTTTCTTAAGAAGTAATTCCATCATAGAGGAACATCTATGTTCAACAATTAGTTTAATCTTCTTTAAATAGAGGTTGAAGCTCTTATTATTTTCCTCTCATAAGCAATGCCCAGTGGACATATATTTTGCAGACATTTCCATATAATCCCTTACCCTAAGTTCCTAGAAGTGGAGTTGCCCAGTTAATTAGGTATGCATCTTTTACGTTCTGGTGCCTTTGCCAGATTGTCCTTTCAAAAGATTGTGGCACTTTACACACTCCTCAGTATCTTATGCCTGTACCCATTTCCCGCCAGTATTAACAGCTTCTGAAATTGGCAGTTCCCATAAAATAAAAATTTGCATCAGTAAAACTTGCTTCAGGCTGCATTTACAGAGTGTCTAATGTGTACTGGGTGCTAACAATACCAAGATATATAAGCCAGAGTTCATGCCTTCTCCTACCCAGTGCTCCTGGGTACATTACAGGTATGCAAATATCACCTGGGCATCTTGTTAAAATGCAGTTTCTGCCTCGGTAAGTCTGAGATGGGGCCCGAGATTCTGCATTTCTAAGAAGCTTTCAGAAAATGCCTCTGCCTGTGCAGTTGGTCTGCATCTAGCAGCAAGACCCAATCCCACCTCTGGGCCTTTGCAGGAGCTGTTCTATTTACCTGCTTTGATCCTCCCCACTCTTTGCTGAGGTCAGTTGTTCCCGCATCTGGCTGCACATGAGAAATCACCCAGGAAACTCAAAAAACCAAAAGCACAAACACAGCTCCTCAGGCTTTTTCACATCTCTGGGAGTGGGGTCTAAGAATCCGTATTTTAAACAAAATCACAGACCAGACTCTTGAAACTTCTGGTTAGGTTGCTCCTACTGACCTCCAGGCCTCACCTGAGCATCGTTTCTGATCTATGAATGAGTTTGGTCCTATCCCCCACCTCTATAATCTGTTATAGCACCCCACACTTCTCCTTTTGAACACTCCATGGAATAAATGAATTAATTGTGTCATTATTCATTAGAGTTTGTCCCTTTTAGTCTCTGAGTTCCATGAAGGCAGAGCTGTGTCTGTCTTGGGCACTGTAGTGTCCCCAGCACCAAGCCAGGACTTCTGGCAACACAGGAATGGACACATGAGTTGACATTCCTTGCAAAACACTTTGTAAATATTTTCACATTCAATTGTCCTAAGTCTGTAAGGCAGGAAGTAAGGCATTAATATTCCTAAACTAAGAATGAAAAAAAGAGGTTTAGAGACATAAAGTGACTTGTTAATGATGACACAGCTTAGGTCCAGATTTGGACATTGGCTTTCTGTCCCTTCTCTGCCTCTCCAGGCTGTTCCTCTACAGGTTTTATACTCAGCCAGAGCTGAGGAAATTTGTTTGAATGTCCCCAATGTGACACTTATTTAGGATCTCAGAAATTAAGAATACCAACAGTTATCCCCACCTGACATCCTACAGAGAGGCACTTGGCTTGAACAGTGACATGAAGATTGCATCCTTTGAGAGTAAACAATGGTGCCTGTGGTCACTTCCACACTATACTTTAAAACATGAGCAGGGGAGAAAGCATATGTAGATCAATCAGGAAAAATCACCTTACCCCAAACCCACGGAGGCATGGGGAGTCTGAATGAGAGCAAAGATAGAAAAGCAATTTAAGCTTTTTACAGGAAATCTTTTAATTACAGGGGCAGAGGCCTAATGGGTAAGGCTTCAATGAAGAAAAGAGGAAGATCTTGGGTTATAATTAAATGATGGTTGTGACTGAGTATGTGTGTAATGAGGGGTTGATTTGAAAATAGGTCAAGGTCCTCAATTCTATTAGCCTCAGTGCCAGCTTTTTTATAGCACACATTACATTATTAATGTGATGGGGAATCATACCCATTCCTCTACTGACATGAAATTCATAGGTAATATAATTAACCCACAAACATTATTTAAGAAAAATCAATATAATGCCCTTGCAGTTTGAAGAACTAGAAGGCAATTAATTTATAATAAAAATGCTCTTCAAACTGTAAATTCTCAAGCACAATATAATGAAGTACTCAAACTTGCATCTATGCCCAGGGTGCTCTCAGCAGCCACAAGTAACAAAGTTGTGGGCTGTTGGTGATCCAAATACTACCAATGAGGGTTTGTGAGTGAAGTGATTTTCTGAAAACTTCCAAATTAAACCTAATACCACTTGCCCTTGATTTGTATGTTAGTTGCCTTTCTGAAAAATTCAGCACATATAAAATTTAAAAATTGAGTTATAACTCACCTGTCATAAAATTCATTTTTAAAATGTATGATTCAGTGGTTTTTAGTTGCATACCCATCACAGTTGTCTAATTTCAGAACATTTTATCACCCCCAAAAGAAACGCATACCCATGAGCAGTAACTCCTCATTGCCTCTTCCCCCAACTCCTGGAAACCACGAATCTACCTTTTGTCTCTATGGATTTGCCTTTTTCAAGTATTTCATATAAATGCAATAATATATGTGGCCTTTTGTGTCATAAATTTCACTTATAATGTTTTCAGAGTTCATCCATGTTGTATCATGTATCAGAACTTCATTTATTTTTGTGGTTGAATAATAGTCCATGGTATGGATATACCACATTTTGTTTATCCACTCATTGGTTGATGCCATTTTGGTTGTTTACACTTTTTGGCTATTATGAATAATGTTGCTGTGAACATTTGTGCACAAATTTTTGTCTGGACATATGGTTTCAAGTCTGTTGGGTTTATACTAGGAGTGGAATTGCTGGGTCATATGGCAACTCTATGTTTAACATTTTGAGGAACTGCCAGACTGTGTTCCAAGGCAGCAGCAGCATTCTACTTTCCCACCAGCACATAGGAGGTTTCCAGTTTCTCCACATCTTCATCAGTACTTGTTATCGTCCATCTTTTTTTTTTTCTTCTTTTTTTTTGTAGTACACGGGCCTCTCACTGTTGAGGCCTCTCCCATTGCGGAGCACAGGCTCCGGACACGCAGGCTCAGTGGCCATGGCTCATGGGCCCAGCTGCTCTGTGGCATGTGGGATCTTCCCAGACCGGGGCACAAACCCGTGTCCCCTGCATAGGCAGGCGGATTCTCAATGACTGTGCCACCAGGGAAGCCCCCATCCATCTTTTCTACTACCGCCATCCTAGCGAGTATAAATTGATATTTCATTGTGGTTTTGATTTGCATTTCCTTAATAACTAATGCACATCTTTTCATGTGCTTATTATCTGTTTGCATATCTCCTTTAGAGAAATGTCTACTCAAATCCTTTGTCCATTTTAAAATTGAATATTTGTCTTTATTATTGAGACCTAAGAGTTCTTTATATATTCTGAATACTAGATCTTTATCAGATATATAATTTGCAAATATTTCCTCTTATCCTGTGGACTGTCTTTTTACTTTCTTGATGGTATCATTTACAATGCAAAAGTTTTTGGCTTTGATGTAGTCTAACTTATCTATTTTTTCTTTTATTGCTTATGCTTTTGGTGTCATATCTAAGAAACTATTGCCTAATCCAAGGTCATGAACATTTATATTTATGTTTTTGTCTAAGACTTTTATAGTTTTAACTCTTACATTTAGATCTTTGATCCATTCTGAGTTTATTTTTGTATATGGTTTGAGATAAGATTCTTTTGTGTATGGATATCCAGCTGCCCCAGCACCATTTGTTGAAAAGACTATACTTTCCTCATTGAGTTGTCTTGATACCCTTGTCAAAATCATTTGCCCATAAATGTAAGGGTTTAATTCTGGGCTCTCAATTCTGTTCCATTGATCTGTATGCCTGTCTTTATGGCATATATAAAATTTATGCATAGTATTTGCATGTAAAATGGTATTATGTTCTGGGCTCAGACAATTGTCAACAGGTTTTTCACCTGTATGTTTGTCCAGTGGGGCATTTGAAAGTCATGTGAGAGGCAGGGCAATTCTTCCTTCTGTGAGACTATGCTGCCCATTGCAGTACATCTAGCATTATTAGCCCCTGCCAGTGTGCCCTCCAATCATTTTGACAGTTAAAATGTCATAACTTTCTAGAGTATCCCTCAGGAAGCAATATTCCCATTGAGAACCACTTCTCTAAAGGCACCTTCTGTACCTTCAGCCTTTTTCCTTCTCTGCCTCTCCAGCCCATCTCCCACATGGCTAAAATATGAGTCTTTCCAGGTTATTCCTTGCTCAAAAGCTTTTAATAGCTCCTTATGCTCTGTGAAATGAAGTTCAAGCCTTCCAGCATAGCTCATCAGCTTGATTACCCTCCAGATCCCTGTCCTGCACGCCACCTGGCCTACAGAACTGGCCTTGCCACTACTCACTGCCCCTCCATTGCTCACACTGACAGCTCTTAGGAAATCACATTCATTTTCTAGAACCAGCTCCATCAGCTCCTCTGGAAGCCTTGTGGGTTCCCTCTCCAGCTGGCGGTGCCCTTCCTTGAGTTCCCAAGGAACATGCTTGGACTTTGGGCTTTGTTCATCTTGGCATCTCTGGTTCCACTTCAGTCCGAAGTACACTGCCTGGTACACTGTTGGGATCAGTGAATTTTGTTGCAAGAGTGAATCCTCAGTACTCCTGTAAGTTCTTTTTTTTTTTTTTTTAACATCTTTATTGGAGTATGATTGCTTTACAATGGTGTGTTAGTTTCTGCTTTATAACAAAGTGAATCAGTTATACATATACATATGTCCCCATATCTCCTCCCTCTTGCATCTCCCTCCCACCCTCCCGCCCCCCAATCCCACCCCTCTAGGTGGTCACAGAGCACCGAGCTGATCTCCCTGTGCTATGCGGCTGCTTCCCACTAGCTATCTATTTTACATTTGGTAGTGTATGTATGTCCATACCACTCTCTCACTTCATCCCAGCTTACCCTTCCCCCTCCCCGTGTCCTCAGGGCCATTCTCTAGTAGGTCTGTGTCTTGCCCCTAGGTTCTTCACGACCATTTTTTTTTTGAGTTACTTCACTCTGTATGACAGACTCTAGGTCCATCAACCTTACTACAAATAACTCAATTTCATTTCTTTTTATGGCTGAGTAATATTCCATTGTATATATGTGCCACATCTTCTTTATCCATTAATCTGTTGATGGACACTTAGGTTGCTTCCATGTCCTGGCTATTGTAAATAGAGCTGCAATGAACATTTTGGTACATGACTCTTTTTGAATTATGGTTTTCTCAGGGTACTCCCCTAAGTTCTTATTCCTCAGGAAACTAACTGCTCTGTTTCTCCTGAGGCATTGATTAGCTTTGCAGCTCACAAAGATTTATTATCACTTATTTATATAACACATATACCTTTATTTGAGAAGACAGACAGGGGTCTGTATGTGTAATTCAAGAGAGTAAGGAAAGGAAGCTTCCAGGTAAAAATATCAACTTCATCATCATCATCGTCAACAACAACAATAGAAAGTCTTCCAAATGCTAGAAATTCTATGATGGGGCAAAGCCTTTTTGTTCCATTAGGAAAGAGGCAGTTTAATACCCAAATGCCCGTGTAATATATTCAAGGAAAGTGGAAATGTCTGATGGAAAATAATTAGAGGCTATGGAGAGATGAGGAAGCTCTGGGGAACTAAAAGCAGCCAGAGTGCAGGGAACAGTTGGAAGAATAAGTTTGTCTGTAGTGGCAGCTGCTGTGTTTAAATTACTTATTTGCAAACATTGGCACTAGAGTCAACCCTGGACACCAATTCTCCTGCTACTGCTCTGATGCCCAAGCCACTGATAAAAGTTTTTTTTTTTTTGCATGACTTGACGTTTTTTTCATTCCAAAATTAATACACACTAGTTGGAAAAATCTTAAGAAATATGGTTAAATAAAAAGAAACAACATCCATCACCATGAATTCCACTGTCTACAGATGGCACTGTGAATATTCTGGTGCACATGCTTCCAGTAACTTTCCCTCCGGTGTTTTTAACCCCTCCATGGTGTGACTTTGATAGTCAGTCATTGGGGAAAACTGCAGATTTCAGAGCTAAAAAAGAAAAAAAAAAAGAGGACAAGAGCAAGAAGAGGATAAACTCTTCTCCTCTGTCCAAGGACTGTGCTGGGCATGGCTAGGAGTGATTGATTAGAGTATTGATTGTATTACATGTTGCACCGCACAGCCATGACGTCAGTAACACAATTCAGAATGACCAGAACGAAATTAACCTTGAGCCAGATGGCAGCTCCTGGCTTTTTAAGCTAAGGAGAAATGATTTTTGTCGGGGTTTATTGATTCGGTATTTTCTCTTCTATGCCTATGTTTCATTTGTTTAGTACGAAGTCCAAAGGGCCATGTTGAAACTGCATTTTAACTGACATTCAGCATTTTCCTCTCCACAAATGGGCAGCCTGTGCAATGTCTCTGGCCTAGAATTAGCCACTGTTAACATTTTGGTGCAAAATGTTCCAAGTTATGCTCAAACTGTACATACAATATAGGATTCTGTTGTTTTCACCTCTTATTATGTTATGGACATTTGCTCAGATCATTAAATAGTCTTATAAAATATGATTTGAATGGTTATTCAATGTTTCATGATATAGTTGTGCCATAATTAACATAATCATTCATCTCTTGTTGGTACTGTTAGGCATTTAGGTTTCTATCAAGTTTTTACTATTATAAATAATGCAAAATGAACTTGCTTGCATATACATTTTTGACCACATTTTTTATATCTGCTTAGAAGAGATTCCTAGAGGATGGCAACTTATAACTCTTCTGCCTGTTATTTTAATAATTGGCATATTTGTTTTATCTCCTTTACTAACGTGTCTACCCTGTGCGAGCTGGCACAAAGTTCTGCCTGAAGTGGGTGTACTATAACTGTTGGTTGAATTAAAAGACGGTTCACCTCTCTGGATCTCAGTTTCTTCAGTTGTAAAATGGAAGCATTGAATTATATTACCTTTTAAGGCATGCCATTCTAAAGTTTTTGTACCTTCAGACTTTAGCTAATAACATATATTTAAGATATGATATTCATAAATGGTTGGGATCACAGCCCATTTCTCATATAGATAACTAATGTCCCATGGGGCTCAGGACGGCCTGCAGCCTGTATAAGGACTGGGGTTAGATGCCGGGAGGCAGTATGGCAAGTTGGGAAGTCCACAGGATTGCATTCCCTTAGTTCTGGCTTCCATTGCTGCTCTGTGTGCCCTTGGGCAAAGCACCTTTGCCTCTCTGTATTTCAGATCTTCTTTTGTAAACACTATTAATCATCCCTACTTGGATGTGAGGACTAAAAGGGATAATGTATGTAGGGCTCCTTGTAAGGGTGGGTTTTAATTGTCATGCTATTTTTGTAGTGCACATTTCAGTGAATCACTTAGTGCCCTGGAGGATGCCACACAAGTTTGATATAACAGGGTTGCTCTTCAAGGAAGATATTAATCCTCTTTTTCAACATCAGCACAGTAAATGGTGGGTCACCACATGGGAAAAAATAGTCAAAATGGCTGGATTAACACATATTTTATATTTATAGTAGAAAAGAGCACACTTTGGAATGAAACATTTCTGTGTTAAAAGTTTGTCTCTACCCCATACTAGTGCATGGTCTTGGGTAAGTTACTCCAGCCCGCCAAGCTGTGCAAACTGGGGATAATCACAGCACCTACGTTACAGGGTTCTTGTGAACAATGCTATAAAATGATGTATGTGAAGTGCTTAGTACAGTCCAGGCACATTGGAAGTACTAAAGAAACAAACCCAGGGACTTCCCTGGTGGCGCAGTGGTTAAGAATGCACCTGCCAATGCAGGGGACACAGGTTCGAGCCCTGCTCTGGGAAGATCCCACATGCTGCGGAGCAACTCACCACAACTAGAGAAAGCCCGCATGCAGCAACGAAGACCCAATGCAGCCAAAAATAAATTAATTAATTAATTTAAAAAAAAGAAACAAACCCACAAACCAAACCTTTTATGATTGATCATATCATGGCTTCAGGCCAGGAAGTTTTCAATCAGCCTTAATTTGTCACTGTTCCTGAGTTATGTAATTCCATACTGATTTTAAGAACAGTGCCTCTGGAGTTGCCTAATTTTGTTACCTAGAATAGTTCAATCCTATTTATCAAACTCTAACCAAGTGCCGATTCTGTGTCAGACTCCGTGCTGGGTGCTGAGGCTGGAAATGAAGCGGTGGGACCCCTTTGAGCCCGTGTAGTGGAGGTGGCATTGGGTTGGGAGACATAGATGGGAAGGAAATAGTAAGACCTAGTGGATAAGAGTGGAGATCTGGCATCTGACCACCTCCATTCAAATCCCAGCTCTGTCACTGATCAGCTGTGTGACCTTGTAACTTGAGCTCTCCACATCTCGGTTTGAGTTTCTCCTTTTGTGATATGGGGGTAATAATAGCATCTTCCCTAAAAGGGCTATTGTAGGGATTAGAAGAGATGCTCCATGGAACTTGCTTAGAAAATGCAGGACTTACAGTAAGCATCAGTAAATGTTGTTTAATTACTATCTGTTGAGAGACAAGAGTGAATTCTGAATTCTAGTCCTCTCTTTCCCACTGAATAGTTTTGTAATCTTGGGTAATAGTCATGTCTCTGAATCAAAAGGGAAGGAAGGGGGTTACTGTGTTGGCTGGGCTGATTGGTCCTGACAGCCAAGGGGAAATTGGGTTGTACTACACAATGGGGGCAAGAAGGATAAGTCTGGAATACAGGGAGGAGCTCCCCTAGGGCATCTCATATTACCTTGTCCTGTGTTCAAGTCACTGGGAAACTGCACCAACCCAATTCAGGCAGAACTGCTGGGAACCTTGGTATTCTTAATTTAGAAAATAAAAAGGCAGGGTGGGAGGGATTAACTACTTACATTCCCTTTCAGGTTTACAATTCTCAAGTTCTAAATCCCCATTCTACTTCTAACTTGCTGTGTTTTGTACACTATCTGGGCAAATAGCCAGTTTTATTTTCAGATCACCATGGTAGATGTGAGTAGCTCAGTGATAAGACTGTGGCTGAAATTCAAATAGGGAACACACGCACTTGGTATGAAAAATGTCAAATGACAGAGTTAAACATGATGTTTTTCTTATAATGTCATTCTCAATGGAGAATTACAAAGTTGGATTTCAATGACTGGGCTTTTTCACTGGCTATAAGTATAAGGTTATAGTATAAGAATGGCTTGTTTAAGCTTCTCCTTACACCTAAGCAGAAGGGGTGGCAATTCCGTCCTGTTATAATAGTGCGTAGTCCTGATATAAATAGTTCTCCCTGTGTGTGGCCCTGTTCAGCTCAAGAATGTGAGCTGTTGATTTTCTTTTTTATTGGGGTATAGTTGTTTTACAGTGCTGTGTTAGTTTCTACTGTACAGCGAAGTGAACTAGAGTTCCCTGTGCTATACAGCAGGTTCTCATTAGTTATCTATTTTATACATATTAGTATATATATGTCCATCCCAATCTCCCAATTCATCCCACTCCCCCTTTCCCCCCTTGGTGTCCATATGTTTGTTCTCTACGTCTGTGTCTCTGTTTCTGCCTTGCAAACAGGTTCATCTGTACCATTTTTCTAGATTCCACATATATGCATTAATATGTGATATTTGTTTTTCTCTTTCTGACTTACTTCATTCTGTATGACAGTCTCTAGGTCCATCCACATCTCTACAAATGACCCAGTTTCATTCCTTTTTATGGCTGAGTAATATTCCATTGTATATATGTACCACATCTTCTTTATCCATTCATCTGTCAGTGGGCATTTGGGTTGCTTCCATGACCTGGCTATTGTAAATAGTGCTGCAGTGAACATTGGGGTGCATGTGTTTTTTTGAATTATGTTTTTCTGTGGGGGACTGTTGATTTTCATGCTAGTAACTGCCTGGCTAAATGACGGCCCTGGGAGATGTATATAGGAGTCTAATTGCATGAAGGTCTGTTTCGTAAAAACCACAAGTGACATACAGTGCTTTCTAAACTTGTACCTCACAAAATTACTAATTAATGTGTTTCTACCAGTTGCTAGTATTAATGCTGATAAAGGGCCTGTTTAAACAGAACATTAGTGATTTCACAGGGTTGTTTCAATTTTTAAATTTGTTCAGGGGGAGAAGATAGAATGCAATTCTTTTCTCTTTTAGAAAGGTGGAATGTCATTAATTCAAATTGATTTCTTAAGTGATTGTAAGATTCTCTTCTGGGTACCAGAAAAGATCTATTTCTCTCAATCAGTAGAAATACAATAGAACTGTATTTCTGATTTCAGAAATACAGTGTTACTCTTTTTTTCTTAAAAACTTTGTTACTATAAAATTGATAACTATCACTGTAAAAAATTTAGAAAGTAGGAAGAAGATTATAGTCTACCACCTTAACATGCCTACCATTATACCAGTTGAAAAATTGTTTTCATGTAAGGGATGTAGCATTCACAGAGTAATTTTTTGTTCCTTCCTTTTCTCTAGCAAACAATTTTTCACCCTTGAACACTCATTAGGTTGCTTGACTCAAGAATGGGATATTGATTAATCCCTGTTCTAGCTGAATGCCACAGATTTTTTTTTTAAATTACTAATTCTAATACCTGGGCTATAAAACAAGCAAATAGATTCAACTGACACATGCGGAGTTTCTCCCCCCGCCCCCCCTCCCCTCTTGAATTTGGGAGGCCAGACTATGGTTGGCTTTATTAGGTGAGATTCCAGTCTCACACAGTGTGTAATTAACAACCAAATCGAAATGAACCCTTTCAGTCCACTGGCATTTCAGAGGTGAGAAGGACCAGCTCAGTCTCTGCCAACTTTCTGGCCAGGCTGAGTCATCCACTGGGACCAGGACCTTCCTTCCATGACAGAGCACCTGTGGCTGTAGCTGCTGGGATCTCCAGTCTCTGAAGAAACAAACACGGATCGGACTGGGCTGGTCAAGGTGTGCGAGAGCCCTGCCTGGGGTACCTGATGGTCTCATCCCTCATCTCTCTCTGTAGGACTGTGACCTCCAAAATTCCACTCTCTCTTTTTAAAAAAATTATTTTCTCTTGGGACTTGAGAATTCTTTTCTTTGACAATGGCCGCACTGTGGGGCATGCAGGATCTTATTTCCCCGACCAGGGATCGAACCTGTACCCACTGAACTGGAAGTGCAGAGTCTTCACCACTGGACCGCCAGGGAATTCCCTCCACTCTCTCATGAATTGTTAAGAAGACTTTTCTCAAATCCCCCAACCTCAGTGAGGCCATCTTGCTGCTCTGATATGGGACTAGGCACAGTGCCTCAAATTTTAAAACAAAACATAAAAAAATTTAAATTATGAAATATTTCACACATACATAAAAGTATAGAAAGCAATATGATAGCCACTCCTATTTAACAGATTTTACCAATTTTGCTATAGATCTCTCTTTCTGAAAATAAATAAAAGGTACCAGTTAATAGCTAAGACTCTCCTATTTCATCTCTTCCCTCTTTCTCCATAGAGGTAACTACTATCCTGGAGATAGTACGCATCATTCCCATGGATGTTTTAAACATTTTTTTTTTAACCACTTAAGTTGTATTCTTATAGATTATTGTGTTTGTGTTCAAAATGTTTAAAAATCGTATCAACTGGCTTTTTCACTTAAATTTTTAATTTTGAGGTTGATCTGTCTCTAGGTCTAGGTAATCTATTTTCATTCATGTGTAATATCTTACTGTACAAATCTACTAATTTATTTACTCATTCTCCTAATGCTGGCAGTTTGGTTGCTCCTCTTTTTTCACGAATGCAAACCATGCTGCAGGGAACATCCTTTCAGTGTGTGTCTCCTTCCATGTGTGTGGTTAGGTTGCTGGGTATAAAGTGGGGGGACCTTTAACTTTACTAGATACTAGCGAGCCACCAAACTGCTCTCTGAAATGGTTGCAGAAATTGGTACTTCCATCAGAAACGTGCAAGACTTCTGTTTCTGCACATCCTCACCAACACCTAGTGTTATCAGGCTTTAAAGTTGTTGCTTATATGATAGGTTTGAAAAGCCTTCAGTGGGCTTAATGTGTTCAGCATTTCTCTGATTATTCAATTTGTTAAGTAGGTCTTTTCATGGTTTTTCTTTGTTTGTTTTACCGCATGGGTTTCCTTTTTTGTGAATTGCTTGTTCCTGATCATTGCCCGTTTTCTACTGTGCTGTTGTTTCTTTTCTTATACATCTGTAGGAATTTTAAAATACATGTGATTTATACTAATTCTCTGATAGTTAAATGCATTGACTGTATCTTCTGTAGATCTGTGGCTTTCCTTTCTTTTCTTTTTTGTTAAAAGTTCATTTTATCGTGGTGTCAAGGAGACTTACAGCTCTTGCACTTCTTTTGCTGACAGAATCCTCAAATTAAACAGAGATTTTTCTTTCCAATGAAGCATGGTTTTCAGAATCTAAAATGGAAGGTGCTAAAATATCCTGGCAAATGTAGACCTCCTGTGATGTTTCTCTCTACCTCTGATAGCTAACGGAAAATTTGCTTCAAAAGAGGATTTAGTTGGAATAATGCTTTAAGTATCCCAATTCTTGTGAAAATACTGAGGAGAGAAATTTTACTCCAAAAAAAGGAGCTATGGGGATTGGGTTTTCTTTATCCAGTACGGCTGTGCTCTTCAAAAATTTTTTGGTTAAAACAACTTCTATGTTAAAAAACCAAAAGAAGTCAACTAACTGGGAGGTGAGCCTCTTCCCTGAGAAACAAAACAAGCATTGCCTCTCCACAGAGCCCCTCATAATCTGCACATGATGGACCAAAGTTTTGGTTTATGGAAAACCATACCAAGAGCAGGGAGTGTCTTAGCATTTGCAGCTCTTCTCCATAACAGAAGGAAATCCTGAGCATAGCTGGATGGTGTTTTTAATTTCCAGTGAAATATTATATTCAGTTAATCTGTTTGACTTATTTTATTTAGTCTATACATTGATATTGCCTGAGTCACATATATAACCACTTTCACCATGTGTCTAGAACAATACATAACAGAAAAGACACACACACATCCACATACACGTTTAACTCTGTAGTACTGACCTGTAAAAAACAGTACCAGCCAGTTCCCTAAACTTTTTTTTATTCTTACACATATAAGAAAGAAATGAGCTATGAGAGCTAGTGTTCTTTTCTATCTTAACATTCACTCTGCATTCTAATATGTCATATGTAGCTCATAATGCTATAAGGACTCTGTGACTTGTCTTTTTTTAAATAGTATCTTTTGTACAGAAGTCTTTAATGTTAATGTAGTCAGTTTATCAGTATTTTCCCTTATGATATGCTGTGTGTGTGTGTATGTGCGTGTGTGTGATTTATGTAAGAAATCTTTCCTTACTCTGACACAATAAAGTTTTATTTTATATGTTTATCTAAACATTATTTTTCAAAACAAATAATTTTTTATGGAAGTATTGTTGATTTACTATGTTACATCTAAAATTTTTTAATAGCTTTTCACATTTGGGAATTTTATGTATTTGATAACTTTTGCTTTATATATTTTGAAGTTATATTGTTAGGGGTATACAGGTTCAGAATTATTATATATTCCTGATAAGTTTTTCCTTTTATCATTATGTTACTATCATTTTTGTTTATATTTTATACTAAAATTATTTTGTATGATACTAAAAGAGCTATAACATCCTCTTTTGGTTAGTATTTGAAAAATATTGATTATATTTTTCTAGCCCTTAATGTTAGACCTTTCTATGTCTTTAGTTTTTCAAGTATATCCCTTAAATAAAATATTAAAAATCCACCCTAGAACCTTAAAGTTACTCATTTAATATGTTTATACTTTTGGATTACTGGAATATTTAGATTTATTTCCCCTATATTATTTTGTCTTACGTATTTACCATGTCTTTTTTTTTTTGCTCTCCACTTTACCCCTTTTTTAATCAAATGAATAAAAAATACATTTTCCTTTTTATTCATTTGATTATATACCATCTATTATTTTTGTTAGTTACCCTTAATTTATTGACCTAAAATATGAAGCTAGTCAATATCTTTCCCTACTTTCTACATGAAACAAGTGCCTTTAACTCCTTTTGCTCTTATTGATTTCCTTCACTCTTCAGTGTTATTGTTGGCTACTATTATATTCCTACCTTGTTTTTAAGTCCGCACTGCCTTGGCCATTATCCTTTATTTTTGTTTATTTATTTATTTATTTTGCAGTACTCGGGCCTCTCACTGGTGTGGAGGTGTTCCTTTAGGTTTACCCAAGTTTCCAGTTTCCTTTTTTGCTCATTATTCCTCTGGTATCAATATTCTTCCTCTAGAAGAATATTCCTTTTTAAAATAATTAATTAATTAATTTTATTTTTGCTGCGTTGGGTCTTCGTTGCTGCACGCAGGCTTTCTCTAGTTGCAGTGAGCAGGGGCTACTCTTGGTTGTGGTGCACAGGCTTCTCATTCTTGTTGCAGAGCACGGGCTCTAGGCATGCGGGCTTCATTAGTTGTGGCTCACGGGCTCTAGAGCACAGGCTCAGTAATTGTGGCACACGGGCTTAGTCGCTCCACGGCATGTGGGGTCTTCCCAGACCAGGGCTCGTACCCGAGTCCCCTGCATTGGCAGGCAGATTCTTAACCACTGCACCACCAGGGAAGCCCTAGAAGAATATTCTTTAGTTGTTCTTTTATCGAAGGTCTCTGAGTGAGTAAGTATCCTAATATTTGTTGGAAAATATCTTTATTTCAGCCTTACTCTAAAAGTGTATAGAATACTAATTGACAGTTATTTTCCCTCAGCATTTTGAACATTATTATTCTGCTGTCTTGGTCTCTATTGTTGCTATTGAAAAGTATGCTTAGATTCCACTGTTGTTCTTTTCTAGGTAATCTTTTTATGCTTGCTGTGTACATTTAGGATTTTTTTGTCTTGTCTTTGGCATTCTGAAGTTTATTACATGTATCTAGGTATGGGTTTATTTTTATTTGCCCTGCTCAGAACAGGTGGCTATCCTTATACCTGAGAATTCATATCTTTATGAAATTCTGGAAAATTCCCAGGCATTATATTTTCAAACATTGTTGCCTACATATTTTCTTTTTCTGATTTCTCTTTCTGAAATGCCTACTTGATAAATGCTTGGCCTTCTCATTTCATTCTTCTTATCTCTAATGGTGTTTTCATATATCCAGCTCTTTTATCTTTCTCTACTGCATCCTATGCAGTTGCCTAAAATCTTTCAATTCACTGATTCTCTCTCCAGCTATGTGTTATCTCTTCGTTTAATTTCAGTGACCATATTTTCACTTCTAAAAATTCAATTGGTTCTTTTTCAAATTCATTTTTTTTCTCATGACATCTTGTTCTTTCTTTGTGGTCCCCTCCCCACTTTCTTTTGGTTTTTAAATTATTTTAAACACATTTATTTCAGTCTCCTTCAGGTTTTCTATTATCTTAGGTTCTTGGGATAACCTCCAGTTCTCTGTGTTTACTCATTCTGACTCATGGGGGAGCAATTCTTTATCTGTTTTTAAATTTTTGATTGTGAGCAAACTTCAGTGGAGCTTGTTTTATCTAGGATATCCTGTCTGGCCTGGGTTGTGGGAGTATCCTTCCAGAGTTGTTTTGCATTTTTCTTCTGCCAGGTGCCTCATGGGTATTTGTGGCCCAATTTTTATGTTAAATTCCCAGCCTTGGGATTCTCATACTGAGTGAGCAGTGTGAATCTGGACTCCACCCTTGTGTGGAAAGGCTGAGGTTTTGATTTCTCAGGCAAGACTTTTTTTGTTCTCTATTCAGAGCTCTGGGCAGAGACAAGCTCCCTTGATGATCATTGATGGAGTGGGTAGGATTTTTCTTGTCTCTCCTTTCACTGAGAATGAGGTACTTTGAAGGTCCTAGATCTGTGTAGGGGTCTCAGTTTCAAGTCCCCTCTTCCAGAGGGCCTAAATCTACAGTCCTTCCTGCGTGTACCTTCAAAACCAAGTCCTTAAGCGTTAGTGCCCTGTCCTGGTTCTTATAACCCTTCTTCCCCTCGCTCTCCCATTTTTTTCCTCTGACTCACCTCTTCATTCTCTGAGCCTTAATTGATGCCAATATTACTTCTGATAATACATCTTGTGGCCTCAAGTCCCTTCACGGTCTAGGCGCCACAGCTGTCAGCTCCCTGAGGACATGACCTATGTTTTAGTCTTTTTCAGGGTTAATATACAACCTAGCAAACTTCTTGCCACAAATATTTGTTAATTGATTTACAAACTTCCCAGTGTGAGAAGTTGCTATGTCTGCACCTCACACAAAAAATAGAAGCTGTTTTCCACTTAAACTGATATAGTTGGGGGTGCCCCAAGCCTCAGATCTTATTGGGGTATTGTGGACAGAGCCCTGGACTGAGTCAGAAGCCTAGGGTATTAGACTAATCTGTTGCAGAAAACTTGTGTGTCTTTAGACAAGTCATTCTACCTTTCTGAACCTCAGTTTCTTTGTCTACAAAATGAAGATAGTATATTCGCTCTGTGTACCCTGCAGGGTTGTGAAGAGGATTAAATAAGAAATGCCATGTGGAAAAGTGATATAAACTTTAAAAGGCTATCCACAGTGTGTTGTTGATAATGTATTGTTGTTTGTGGGTCAGGACATGGTAAACCACAGAGGCAGTAATAAGATTTCCTGATTCCTCCTGGGAAATATTGTTTATGTCGGCATTGTCTGGTTGCCGGCCTTGCTACAAGAAATATTGTTTTTGCTCGTCAAACTCTCTTTAATTGTTAACATGTTGACCAAAGGAGTCCTATTAATATTCTACATGGCTTAGATGAAGCTTCACTTTTGGTTGTTTGACTCAAAGAATTGCACCATATATCATCCTCTCTTCTAGCAACATCCTTCTAGTTTTTTAAAAAGTCAGTGCAATATTTACTGCCATGATGTCTTTCTAAGCAGAAAAATGGGGCTCCGTCACATCTTACCTCCACTTTCCATTCTCCTTCCCTCACCCCGCTGCATAGATTCATCCCTGTGGGCCTTCTGCCATACAAACTGTACTCCCACATCAGTTCAGCAAATACTGGTCCCTAATGCTTGTGTATAAAGCAAAGCTTTGCAAACAGGATATCTTATTTTCACATTAAATAACACACGTTCCCACTTTGGTTTTGATCTGCATTCAGTCAGCGTTGGATTTAGTATCTATCACTCCATCAAGTTCAGTCTCTGACAGACTGAACTTGATACACTATTTAGGAATCCTGGTGATTCCTTTTATTAAATGAAGACTCCTTGCTAGTAAATAACCCCAGCCCTGCCTACCATTAACATGTTCTCGTAATGGGTTTTCACATAAGAGGTACGTGTGGGTTGTAATATGGACCTTTTACCCTGTTTCATTTTTGAGTCACTGTCCCCTTTAACACATGGGTGACAAAAAACGGGGCACAGATCCTCTCTCCAATGTCATCAGAATGCCGTGGAGTGGAATGCTGGTGGAATAAACAGCACTGAATATTACCTAGGCTGGCCCTGACCAGTGGGTAATCACAGTCATATAAATTATAGGTTCTCTTTGGAGAACAGAATGATTTTCTGAGTCATTTCCAGAGCCTCTGAAGTGGCACTTCCTGTTGTTAGAGATCTATTGTGCTGAGATAAGACTTTAGCTGCTGGCTCCTGTGAAAGAGACATGCAGGGACTAGAAAGCACACTGCCAGGTGCTGGAGCTGGAAGAAATAATTGGATCCGAAACTCATTTCATAGACAAGGGAAGTGTAACCTAAAAGATGTGCCCAGGGTCACACTGCTGGTTACAGGCAGTAGTCCCAGGACCCAGGAGGTCTGTCTCCAGTTCACTGGCTTTGGTTTTATTTCATCAAGTTTAAGTTTTAGCAGTTTATCCGTTTGCAAAAGTAATAGGCTATAGTCTTGGAAGTCAGACCGATTTGTGTTAGAGTCTCTGCCTCACCTGTTGAAGTTTATAGTCTTTCTGAGCCTTGGTTTCTTTTTCTTTTCTTTCTTCTTTTTTTTTTTTCTTTTGCTGCACTGTTCAGCATGCGGGATCTTAGTTCCCCGACCAGGGATGGGACCCGTGCCCCCTGCATTGGGAGTGCGGAGTCTTAACCACTGGACCGCCAGGGAAGTCCCTGAGCCTTGGTTTCTTTATCTAAAAAATGCACATAGAAATGCCTACCTTATAGGATTATTGTGCTAATTCATGTTAATGTATTCAGTATATGAAGTGCCTGGTATGTACTGGATTAAAATACAGATATTATTGTCATGACTCTAGGAGACAGGGCGGGACCAACTGCCTCCTCTAATTCTAATAGTAACTTGTACTTCCCATAGAACTTTTTTGGCAACTAAATCTTTCCTTATCTCTCCAGCTTTGGGCCCTATGTAGATCCACATAGGCCTTTCTTGGGTATCAAGTTTTTATTTTTAAAATATTTCTAGCCACCCAATAATCTGGTTCTCATTGCAGAATCCTGGGTTGTTAGGAGGAAATCTCTAGTCTCCTTAACCTATGAGGAGCAGGAGAAATAGACTCTCACTTCCTATACTATCCTGGTTCTCTTTCTTTTGAGATAATGAAGTTGCCCTTGGAATATTAACCAGACTGGTATAGGAAGTGAGACGCCGAAGTAGTGGGTCGGAAGCCCTGGGCTGGGGGTGGGAGTGGGGTAGAGGAACAAAATAGGGGAGACCCTAGCTGAGCTCAGCTTCAGCTGAGATGAGCAAGACAAGGAGCTGAGGCCTCTCAAATGCAATAGTAGCTCAAGGGACTAAAAGACAAGTGACTAATTCAGTGTCCGGTCCTTTGGAACTGAGGCCTCCATGGCCCTGCTGACTGACTGGATTTGAGGAAGCCAAGCTTAAACAGAGGCAGTTGCAGATAGGAGGCTGGACTGTGTGTGTACATGTGCGTGTGCATATTAGTTATTGTCAATCTAAACTACAGCAAGACTTGTAAAAATCGCCTCTCTCTTTATTACTTTTCCTAGGGTAAAGGGGGTGACAACCATCACCTTGCTTGGCTTGCAGGCAGTGAGGGAGAGAGTTGCTTAGAACATCTGGAAGCCTGCAGCTTGGTGGAGAAAGCAGTGATAAAAAAAAAAAAAGTCAGAAGGGAGGGTGAGTTCAACTTCCTCTTCTTGCTGGTGCTGGGCTGAGGGTCACCAGCAGAATGATGTGGAAAAGAGCTGGCTGGTTAGGCCCTGGCTTCTCCTTGTCTTGTCAATAAACAGGTGATCTCAGTTTCTTGTCTTATTGAAACAGCCCCTCCCCTGCTGCCACCAGAAAATGAAGAAACAAATGGAACAGGGGAAAAATACTCTATCAGAAAAATAATGGAAAAATACAAGGAACAGAGGGAGAAAAAATAAACAGAGGAAATCAAGCCCTTTGGAGCTTTGGCATTTTGTACAGTGGTCCACGCTGGAATTGAATTGAATTGAATATGGTCCGTGAAATGCATCTTTAATAATACGCTGCTGGTGTTATACATTTTCAACCTGAAAAGAACCATGATAATCATCCATGGTAGCCTTTCTGTCTTACAGATGAGGCATCTCAGGCCCAGAAAAGCAAAGAGACCTGTGCGAGGTGATGCACAGGCAGCTGGAGAGAGGCAGACTTGAAACCACCGCCCCTGCTTCACTTCCTCATGGTGCCTCCTTGGCGCCATTTTGGTTCCAGGCAGGCAAAGCTTATCTGGTGTTCCCCCTCTTTGTACTTCTGCTCATCCCCACCAACCCTTTCACCACAAGTGTAGAGGGGCTCCTGTCAGCTGAGAGAAAGGGGGGCCACAAGTCAGGTGTGACGCCTAGGAGAGAGGGTGCTCTCTCTCCCCAGTCCTGGTAGCTGTGCTCATCTCAAGATCCAGGCGACATGATTCCACACCAGCCAAGAAATAGCAACAACGGCCCCTGATTCTTACAGCTATGAAATGCACTTTTTCTAATGCGCTTTTTCTTGTACGTTTTTCACAGTTTAATCTCCTAACTTCACTTTTCTGTTTCCACCCTCTCGCTGTCTCACTCATCTATCCCAGTCACTGTTGCCAGAAACTTCTGTCACTCTTCTGGTCACAACTTCACTGTACGAAAACCTTGGGGGGCTCCCACTGCTTGTGACGTAAAGCCTAATCTTAGCTCAGCATTCAAGGTCCGGGACAGATGAGTTTTACTAATCTTATAGCCATCGAGCTTGTAATGAAACACTTCTCCAAAAAACTCCAAGCAGCTGAGCAACAAACAAATTCTGGTGAGGGCCACCTTATAGTTCACTAAAAAAAAAAAACAACAGCAAAAAGCTAACCCTGAAACCTTTGCTTTAACATTTAAAGCAAAGTTAAAATGGATCACCCTTAGTGTTGTGATGCAGTCAAGCCATAAGTTACATTTTAACATTCCACTCACAAACTGGTATTACCCTACTTTTTGACTAGAAACTGGCCCTGCAGACACGCTAAGCTGTGAGATTAGGCTGGCAAATTTACTTCATTTTCTTTTTTTTCTTAAATTAATTAATTAATTAATATTTATTTTTTGGCTGCATTGGGTCTTCGTTGCTGCGTGCAGGCTTTCTCTAGTTGCGGAGAGCGGGGGCTACTCTTCATTGCGGTGCGTCGGCTTCTCATTGCTGTGGCTTCTCTTGTTGCGAAGCATGGGCTCTAGGTGCATGGGCTTCAGTAGTTGTGGCACGCGGGCTCAGTAGTTGTGGTGCACAGGCTTAGTTGCTCCGCAGCATGTGGGATCGTCCGGGACCACGGCTTGAACCCGTGTCCCCTGCATTGGCATGTGGATTCTTAACCACTGCGCCACCAGGGAAGTCCAAATTTACTTCATTTTCTAATGACTGTGATTCTCCCTTGATTTTTTTTTTTTTTTTTTTTTTTTCTTTTTGCGGTATGCGGGCCTCTCACTCTTGTGGCCTCTCCCGTTGCGGAGCACAGGCTCCGGATGCGCAGGCCCAGCGGCCATGGCTCACGGGCCCAGCCGCTCCGCGGCATATGGGATCCTCCCAGACCGGGGCACGAACCCGTATCCCCTGCATCGGCAGGCGGACTCTCAACCACTGCGCCACCAGGGAGGCCCCCTCCCTTGATTTTTGAGTTTGTGTTTGTTTTGTTTTGGTCATGTGCTGGGAAAGGCTTGATGTCCCTTGTCTTAAGAGGAGAAAATTACCTTAAAAGTCCAAATAGTTTCCTGTATATAAATTAGGCTTCTAAGCTTAGTGAATTGGGGATCATTAGTTAATGGCTTCATGACGATGCCTTTTGCAAGTGACTTTGGAAAACTGGAGGCAAATTGAGTGATTCAGAACTGAGAAAGACCCATCTGCTTATTTGTGTGAGATATACCTCTTACTCTCAAGCCTGGGACACTGGTAAAGACTTTGATTGAGGGAAGGGAAATGCATCTCACTTCTTACTGCCCAGCAAATGCCCCCGTGCCTCCAACCCCAATTTTTCCTTTGAAGGGAAAGTACTTTAGGAAGAATGCAATTTCTTTCCCCTCCATTTTTTTTGGTGGACTTAAGTTTCTTTTTTACTCTCTCATTCAACATTTTCTTAATATCCTCTAGTCCATCAGCAAGATTAAACTTTAGAATTTTCTTAAACTGAACAACAAAATGGCCTTTCAAATTACTTCCCTTTCTTTCAAATCCCCCATCCTGTTATGCTTAATAAATATCCCTTTTGCCATCAGTTCTCCCATTACAGCTTATTAGTCTTTCTGTACTATGTTCTTGTTTTGGGGTAATCACATAATCTCAGCCTTCACTGAAAGAAATGAGTTCCTGTAGGCAGATGAAAATGCACTTTGAAGTTCTACAGTATTCATTTCTTTTAAGTCTAGAGATGTATTGTGCATCGCTGACTGTTTAGGACAAATTTGTCTTCAGAAACCATTCACAGGAACCTTGAGGATGCAGGCCACTGTTTTTGTAAGTAGTAACTTGCATTACATTGGTCAGTTGGGCCTGTAATTTTGTTTAGTTGACAGTTACATGAGAAGAATTCAAATCACTTTGCTGATTAAGAAATGAACCCCAAACAATCAATCCTGAATGCAATTCTCCACCCTAGGTACTTGGGACTTAGTATTGTTTTAATTTTAGCAACAATAGTCTGAACAGGGGTTCCTATTTTTATTAACAGCTCCTAGTCTGTGTTTTTCTCCTTTGTAGCTTCAGTTTTTAGTATATTTTGTTGAATGAGTGAATAACTAAACGAATAAAGAGCCACTATTTTTCTCTTTCTTAGATGGAGTGACTGAGGCCTAGAAAAGGTATGACTTGTCCAAGGTTCCACACTAAGTCTTTGGACCTCTGGGTCTAGTCCTCTGATAAGGCCATGAAGGTACAGCTGCAGAGTCATTCTTATCATCCATGCACTCATGTAAGATATACTAGGATTAGTCTGCTTCAGAGAGAATTTTAAAATTGTGGATGAGTAACGTGAATGGGGAAGATTTTGGTGTCAGAGGGCACAGTGTTTGACTCTGGCTATGAGACCTTGGGCAAGTCATTTAAATTCAGTAATTCTCATATGTAGAATTGGGATAATAATACCTATATCATAGGATTAAATGAGTAAACGTGAGCTGTTATTACTATTATCAGAAGTATTATGACGTAGCCATGTAATTATCCTTGACTTTAAGAAGAACACTCAGTAACTTGCCATATTGGAATCACATGTATAAAGAGATAACATCACAAAGCTCAACTGACAGGTTCTCCCCAGATGCCTAATGTACTGTGTTGGCACCATAGTATTTATTTACAACTGTAGTTTGGAATAGTCTTGGGGGCAGAAAAGAAGAACACAGGCTAGTCATGAAGACATTATTGAGATAGAGAAGTCTTCTTTCTATTTTGACATTAAGTTCTATGGTGGCATGTTTTAGTCGTCTATATTAGGAATTTATTTCTGGCACGACAGTCTATACTCATTCAGATATTGTCTTCCTCTGTGTTCTGATGCTGGAATAGAAAGTGTGTCAAAAGTCTGTGTGACTAGGAAAGAACTTAAGATGAATCCCAAACAGTCTGTTGTAGTTTGTGCCTGCTTGGAACTAGGATAACTAGTCTGCTCAAGGGGAGAATAAAAATAGTTAAAATGGTTGTTTGACCTCTGTCAGAGGTAACAATGGTGTCTGATTTTTAAAAAACATTTTGAGAGTTGATTCCTTTGGCATTTTGTGGATGAGTCATAGTCACCCCATGAATGTTTTCTGTGTTGAGAGTGACTAATGAATACAGTTTCAAATGTCAGGGTCCACACATGAAGATTACTGACAAGGATAAACCAGATCTGGTGCTCTCAGAGCAAGGTCAGATCATGGCACCCTCTGGAGAGGAATAAACAGAATCAGCACAAAGTACAAGAGTTTTGCCCCTTACAGAAATAACCCAACCACTAGTATGGCTTATTCATGACTGGTGGTTAAACTGGGGCACCTACCAGAACTCCCTAAAGAATACTAGCCTGTAACAAATATAAGATAGACTATGAGTTAGGAAGTTATAACGTGTATGAAATAATATCCTAACAGAAGATGGGGGAATGCATGGAGACTAGATAAAGTCTCTACCTTCTGCTGAAATAATTTCCCAAAGTTTCTCTAACACTAGGGAAAGGGGAAACAAGACCCTTTATTTGAAGGGCCCAACATTCCAGTAACCTGAAAGGTGTTCTTGGGTGGAATTTGGAAGAATTCTCTAGTCCTTGTTGCAGCCTGGATGGTAAATTTCATGAGACTGCCTGTCCAACTCCATTGATCCTGATGTGCTCACAAGTCATCTCATTCGGTTTTTTTGCTATCCTAATACCAGGATGGGAATGACCTGGGTAACACTCACAAGCATCCTGCATTGCAAGTGACTATATTGGCATCTAGTTAACACATCAGTCTCTTGGGATTTGGGGATTATGGCTTGATTCTTCAGAGCTAGAAGACTTTTGATAGAACTGATAAAATCAAGTTTCTATACGTAATAAGGCTGGTCAGACTGTGAGACAATCATGACCCTATGAAACCCTACCTGAGAAGCCAGTTCTTAGATTTCTTCCCTCATTCTCTTTTCAACACAATCTTTACTGAAACACCACCTGTTTTTGTCTTTAAATGATTTCTCAGAATGAATTTATATAGAAAATATGAGTTTCATTGATTTTCTAAAAAAGAAAAACCCTATCATTGTAAGCCTTGTGTACATTAAATTAAATGTACCGTGCTGATCAATTTGGGCAAAACACCTTGCCCCTGAAGCAGAAATGGTTTGGGAGTTCTCTTTTTTTACTTTCTTACTCTTTTTAAATCAATCTTGCTTAAATCTATCCATTTACCCAATTATCTGGTCTCTGGGTTTATGAATCTAATAACCTGCCATTTACAATGAATTTGGGATGGACTTTGCTCCCTTATCAAATGATGGGAGCCATGGACCCTGCCCTCTTTTTTCGTGGGCACACTGTTTTCTGTGGTGATCTCTATCTTAATGGCTTTAATCGTATATAGCCTCTAGACTAGAAAGTGTCCTGCCTCCATAACCAGCTTCTTAATATGATAGATGGATCAATACAATGTGGGCGATAATAAGTTGTGGGTATTCTAAACAAGGTCCTGGAATGAGCATCTGAGCACAGTGCAGTCAGTCATTTCCATCCATCCTTATGGGGTTGGTCAATGAATGGGGGGTGTGGAGAGTGGGAAGATGCTCTGTTACCTACTGTTGGAAAGCAGCGGCTTGGTGTGGAGGGAAAAGCCTGGGACTGGAAGCCAGAGAATCTAGTCTGTTCACAGTGCTGCTTTTAGCTGTGCAACCTTGAGCAAGTGGCTTCACCTTTCTGGCTCTCAGAGAGAGAGTTTCATCTCTTGTAAATTGAGTGGATTGGTTTAGATGATCTCTGTTGGATGTATATTGGAGGACAGGTGGCCAGAGAAAGGAAAGTGGGAAATAAGCAATCTCAGAACCTAAATATGCACAGACTAACTTGACTATGAGGTGAAATTTAAGACCATAAGCCTGGATAAATTATTAGGAGTGTGCAGATGGGTGAAAAATTTAACCCTGCTACAAAGAGGGATGGTGCTCTGGAGCCTGACATCCTATCTCTGACATGCTCTGTGTGCAGGCAACTTCATCTTTCTGAAGGCTCCCTCATCTAGAAAATAGAGAGGCTGTGATCATTTATATGCAAGCATGAACAGCATATTATTTACAGAATCACCAGAGATTAAGATGCCTTCTGTTCAGGCTGTGCCTCTGTAATCTCTGGCAGTTTGAAACGAAGAGGCGGGGAGGGTGTGTGAGGCGGGGGAAGAATGCCATGCCCATGTGCTGGGTATGCTGCTTGTCTGTGTTTCTGAAGAGAATATTCTCATGTAGAAGCAGCCCAGGATCTGATCTCTCACTTGGTTGTTATGAAGGAACCATATCTTAATAGTGAGCTTTGGAAAACTTGGAGCTTCGTAAATACTTAATAATCACATTGTGTGTTACATTGGATTATGCTCCAATGATGAATAAAATTCCTGAAGGCAGTACAGAGCAGGGCAAAATGTTATGAACTAAGAGGATAGACTAGGCTCTAGTCTTTATCCTGTCTCCTGTCACTAATTTGCTGGCTGACCTTGAGCAAGTCACTTAATGTCTCTGGGTTTTAATTACTTCAACTGTAAAACATAAGGAAAGGAGAAGGCTGGCTGGGATGATTTCTGAGGTTCCTTCCAGCTGTGAGATTAGACTTCATGATTCTGATATCTGCCATGAACCAGCTCTGAATTCAATGATATTCCCAAAATATTCATAAAAACCCTGTTCAAAGGATAAACTCCAGGCTGATAAATACATCCACTCAGCTGTATTAAAGTTTCTTCAGAGTCTTTCTAGTATGACCTTTCACCATTCTTAGCCAGGTCTCTACTTAACCACATCAGTCTGCACATATATCATTTTCATTCATACTTCTAGAATCTGCTTATGCTATTCCCATTTCTACAATAGCCTTTCCCCTCATTTATCCACATGAGAAAATATTATATATCATTCAAAGTATGGTGCAATTGTAATTTCTCTATGGAAGTGAATCGTTCCCTTGTCTCTTTTTGGAGGCTCCTTCATAACATGTTATAGCATATGTCACATTGCATAGATAATTAGTGGAGTTTACATGTCTGACTGCTGGAGTGTTGGTGACTTGAGGGCAGGGATTGTGCCAGTGCTTAGCTAGATCCATGCTTCTCATAAAGTAAGAGCATAACCCAGTGTTTCTCCAGTGAACTGTAAAGGTGGTGTTTTTCAGAATTGTATTCACTAATTTTGGGTCCTCAAATGCCAACCTTTAGTCTGGGCCTTGCAATATGGGCATATTACCCTACTGGGACTTTTTGCACCTGCAGAAGTTGGAAGGGGCTTCTTATATAAACTTCTGAGGGCCAGTTTGAAAACCACTGATCTCTGACCTTATATTTTACTTCTCGATAAAATTACTAGAATCCCAGTAATGCTTCTGAGCTGTTGTAGACTTCACATGAGTATGGCTGGATTTCACCTGGGGAAGGATACCAAAAGTAAATTCTCTCTGTATCAACTGGGGAACTAGGAAGCACGAACAGCATCTCACCTTGAGCACTATTTCTCAGTGGAAGAGGAGTGCTATGGGCATTAAAGGTAGGATTCTTTTTATTGTGCGGGGTTGTCCTGTCTAGTGCAGGATATTCAGCATTCCTGATCCCAGTCCACCAAAGCCAGTAGTAACACCCACCCCCAGTGTATGTAACAATAAAAAAACTACCCTTTAGTGAGATAGCACCTGAGGTTGAGAACCGTTGATTTTAGAAGAAACCAGGAGGCCTCCCATATTGTAAATGCCATTTTCTAGACATGCAGCTTAGATCTAAGATCTTCTTAACCCTAAAGATTTTGATTTAGCCGTCAACTCTAGTTCAGGACTGTATATCAGCAACTTGAGAGTTATTTTTGACTGAGAAGAACTGAAAGGATGAAAAATCTGTTCCTTTCTTTTGTAAAGACTTTATGGTTTATAAGGAGTTTAAAAAGTGCTATCTCATTGGCCCTTCTTGTAATATGAGGAGCAGATTTAGTGCACATTAAAATCCACAGTGAGATAGATAGATACTGTGATATATTCTGTTTGACTAATTTGGTAAGGTAGGGTTAATGAGAAGAAAATGAATTTCACACATGATTTTGAAAATTTTAGTCTTACTTTTGACCGAAGCCCACCACCAGGAAATGGCACTCTGGAAACTCTCCATCTCTGCCTTAAAAGCTGTCTAGATTGTCACTCTGAGTAAAAAACCTAGAGGCAAATCCAGAAAACTCTACTGAACAGTGAAGATGTGGTAGGCTGACATTTGTAGCCATAGAAGGTGCTGAATCCTACACCAACATTCATTCATTTCTGGCAATGCAGGCAATTCATACATTCTGGGAAAAGCAGCATCATGCAAAGCCCAACATTCAGTACTGAACCACTGAAACAATTGATTAACTTGAAAAAGGACAAGAGCCACCTTGCAGAAAGACAATGCAGATCCCTATATAGTTTCATCAGAACCAGAGACCTGAAGTTCTATTTACCTTCTTGATTGCTATTCTAGCCAGAAAATGTAGGTAAAGTAAAAATTCCCCAGAGAAGGGGCTTTGTGTGTTGTTAAGTGGCCTAAAAATGAGGCACATCAGTTATCTGAGAGACCGGCTATCTGGTTTTCAAAGATGCAGAGTCACATGGTGCTTAAAGCACAAACTTGTTAGCTGGATGAATTTGCGCAGGTTATTTAACTGCTTGGGGATCCAGTTTTCTCATCTGTAAAAAGGGGATAATAACATTACCAACATTTAGGGTCAGAGTAAGTGTAAATAAGTATTAGCTATCATGATCATCATCATTGTTATTATTGTTGTTACTTTGTGAAGTACTAGCATGAAATGTCAGAGCTTCCAATAAATAATGATGTAAAAATAAGAATTCATTTATTTTTGATTATTTGGTCTGAGTGAGGTAGTATATTCAAGTCTTTGGCCTCATTTCATAGAACCATAGAATGTTATAGCTGGAAGGACCTGAAACACTATTTAATTCAAATTTCTTGGTTTAGAGATGAAGATGATGAAGGTAAAAGGAGTTAAATCCTTGCTCAAATTCTTGCAACAAAGATTCTGAAGTTTTTAATGCTTTTCTTCTGGTTCATAGTTCTACCCATGAAATTTCTACCTGTTGATTATCCTTGACTAGTAGTTCACCTGGGGGTGCAAGGAAAATAATCTGAAATCCAAATACCTTCACTTTCCTACTCTTAGCAGCTCTGGTAAAGGTTTGGTGGCTAAACTCATTGATAAAAAAAAATTTTCATGGCTAATGAAAAGATGCATGATGTAAAAAGATGCAAAGAGCAGTGGATTGAGAGAGAGGCTCAAGTCTTGCTTCTGCCTCTCCTATTAACTTGGGTGACCATTCTCAGCCTCGATTTCTCTGTTTGCAAAATAAGAAAGTTGGGCTGTGTGATTGTTACAGGATATTGGCACAATCATATATTGTATAAATATTTTCTCTAATGAACAATCAAGTCTTTACAATTATGAGAAACATTTTGTCATCAGAATGTTCAAACACCTGGATGCAATCGGTTTTTTTGTTTGTTTGTTTTTTGTTTTTTTTTTTGCGGTACATGGGCCTCTCACTGTTGTGGCCTCTCCCGTTGCGGAGCACAGGCTCCAGATGCGCAGGCTCAGCGTCCATGGCTCACAGGCCTAGCCGCTCCGCGGCACGCAGGATCTTCCCGAACTGGGGCACGAACCCGTGTCCCCTCCATCGGCAGGCGTAGTCTCAACCACTGCGCCACCAGGGAAGCCCTGCAATTGTTTTTTAATTTGCTAATTATTTGAAAAACAAACAAAGGGAAAAAAAAACAATTTAAAAAGTGAACAGGCCATGGAAACCAGCTTGCTCATTTGTGGGACAGTTTATTGGGTTGGAATATTTTGCCTTTGGCAAATGAGAATCAGTTAATTCCAGGCATTTGCTTATTGACTTGCTAGAATAGAATGATCTATTTTTCTTTCATTTTTGTCAGTAATCGCCAGTTAAAACTTTTAAAGGGAGGCCCAATTATTCCTGGAAAAGGATAATATTCTATGACCTGCCAGACTGTGATGTCATCAGCTCTCCTCTGATCAATATATGTGTTTTCATTTTAAGCTAAGCTCCCTATGAATTTAGTAATAAGAGTAATTGCCTGCAACAATCATGAAGGCCAATCAAATACTTTCTCAAGGAAATAAATACCTCTTTCAGGTAAAAGTGAAAAATAACATACAATTGCATTTAAGCATTAAGTTTCTGAAATTGCCTCATCATAGTGAAATGCAAGGCCTTTGGGCTGATGTGTCCCTTGTTCTCTGGAAGAGGACAGCAAGGCACAATTCTCAGTAGCAGTCTGTCTTGGCCATCACTACCTGTGCCCCTAGAGGGGCTAGGAGGGTGGTTGTCAGGGTAAGATTTGATGTTCTGTGTTTGTCTCCTGTTTTATTTGCTGAAGGAAAGTGCCGCAGGGAATACTCATTTCTTGGCTAGATGAGTGTATGGCACGAACAGACCTGGAACAATGGTCTGAGTTCAACAAATATTTACTGAGCACCCATGTGCCAGGCTATAGGAATTGCAACACCTGTGACCACAGCATTTCTCTGCTAATATAGGACACTCCTCAATTACTTTATTGATTAAGTGAATGATTGTATACTACCAGCATGAGTTTCAAAGCTACATTGTGAGTTCTATTTACTTCTTGGGTTGTAAAATCAGTTAAATCCCTCAAGCTAAAAACAGTGAAAATTAAACTCTTTTCAGCTCCGAGGTAAAATATTTTCTCCCTTGCAAAATCCAAGCCCTTTCAAGAGATACGCAGTTCCCATGAAATGAATAAGCCAAGGTTCCTCCCAAAATGGTATTTATAATTAAAGCCAGCATGATCTGCTAGAGACCAGAGTTGACAATCTCCCTAAGTTCTCCTTCAGTGATAAAATTACATATGCAACAACCGGCTGAGAGTAGCATGCTTGACCAGCATCAGGTTAAGAGTATATCTCAGCTATTTCTCTGGCAGAGTATCTTACAAGTTACCATTCCTTTGTTAAGATCTATTTATCTATCTATCTTAAGACAAATATATACATATATCGTATATAAGACATATATATATATATATATATATATATATAAAGTTTATATAAATTTGAATTTTGAATAAGAACCGCTAGGTTATTTCTAAGTTGGAATTCAGGAAACCAGTAAGACAGTAAAATGGAACGTTTTACTTTACTTTATGGTAAAATGGAATCTATGTGAAGCAAACTCCAGAGGTCACCAGCTCCTTGAGTGAGACGTGTTCTCCTTGCTAGCCTTATTGTCTTGAGCATCTTTGGGCTTTGGGGGATGTCCTAGTCACAAGTTGCTTTTTCTCCTCTCATGGCAAATGTTTCAAAACGGCATCCCAAATCCTTATTCCCAATTTCACGTTCTCAGTTGCTCTGAGGATGTTTTTAGCACTTTCCAAAGCAACATTGTCCAACAGAACTCTCTGCAGTTTTCTGTATCTGCACTGTTCAATAAGGCAGTCATTAGCCACATACGGTTTTACTGAGCACTTGAAATACGGCTACTGTGATTAAGGAACTGAATTTTTAATGTGTAAATTTTAACTAACTAAAATGTAAATAACTTCATGTGGCTAATGACTACCATATTGGATAGAGTGGTTCTAGACAGTGTAAGATTATGGTTCATGGGGCCGAGCAACCCAGCAACAGCACCCTTGCAGGATCACCCAGTGAGGGTATAATAGAAGTTATGCATTTAATTATGAGTTATGCCTTAATTTCTTCGATAAGGGGTTTGAAGCAGAATGTCAGTAATAGCACTAGGAAGACATAAAGGGATCTCTAAGTAAAGGATAACAAATGGGAGGAATATGTTGTGGTAAATATTAAGAGATTAAACAGCAGAACAGTGCCATTTGAACTGAATTTGAATTTGAATTTCTAAATTCTACATATTGGAGCAGGATAGAACTATCCAATTCAATATAAAAATTACATTTTGCCAGTGTGATTACTAGGGCTATAAAAATCCAATTAATGAAGGTGAGATTTTACTGTGGGCTGAAATAGAAGCAAGCAAAAATGAATAGAGTATCAGGTCCACTGTATGTTAGAGTAGACTAGAACTCTAGGACCATCTCTAATGAAATTATCTACTTGACTGAATTGTGAAAATTCAATGAAATGATTTATGAAAAGACTTAGCATAGTGGCTAGAGCATAGTGGCTAGCATTTGATAGATATCAGCACTTATGATGATCAGTTATTTCTGCCTAGATCTTTTTGAGGCCTCTCCCAAGTACCTTTGAGAACATAGGAAGATGCTAAGGGTAACTGATTTTGGCAGAATTATTTGTTGAGAGTAGATCATAGAAGAGGAGATATAGACAACATAAAGGCAAGCAAAGAAATGCCACACCATCTTCCCCATTTGCAATTTGTTGCTATAAGGAGAACAGTTACTGAGGAAGGTGGGTCAGGTATCTCAGTTATGTTGGGTCAGACAACACTGGAATAGTGAGACCAAAGGGGAAAGAATAGGTAGAAAAAGTAGGAATGAGGACTGCTTGTATTTTAAGTGTTTATAATTACTGAACATAGTTCACTCATGCTGATGTTCTTGTCAAAGATAATCAAAGAGGACATGGAAGAATATTTGAGGCACCATGGGGGTCGTGGAAAGGGCACCGGCCTTGGAGTCAGGTCAACTGGATTCCAATCCTAACCTTTCATTTTTCTGACTTAGACTAATAACCATCTTGTGGTTCCCAAATTCTCCTTTTTGTAAAACAGTGATGCTTAATGAATTTGAAGATTATTCCAGCCCTCTAACTCAAGGGTGTAATTCTAAATATGAAAGCACAAGTGGGCTCTAATCCTCCAGATTCCCCAAAGCCCTGCTGTTCTTTCAGGAAAGCCTGCTGTTTTAGTCCTCTAATGTGTTTCTGTTATCCTGAAGCTCAAGTTGTGTGAACAGTGGTGTCTCAAGCAGCATGCACAAAAGCAGTTGGTATGGTGGGAGTGAGTGACAGTGGGTGGGTGAACAGATTAAAGAGGAAAGGGTTGGAAGAGAGAGTAGTGTGTGTGAAGAAAAAAACAGGCCCTCTACCTTTGACAGACTCTTGCTATATTCTCCAGTAACAGCTATCCAAAGCCAAATGCCAAAATGAAGGCATGAAAATAGCTTGCACTTCAGCGTTAAGCAGACTTGAATTTGAACCCAAGCTCTGGATTTGAGATACGTAACTTCAGTTTTCTTAACTTTGTGAAACTTACGGTTAGCAGCTATTGTAAAGCTTAAATGAGATAATATGATTCAGCAGATAGTAGGTTTTTAGTAAATATTCTCTTATCGTGGCCTCCCTAAATTGGCTTAGTTCCTTCCTCATCTAGCCCATAATGTAAAGGACTCATCAAAGAAACACACCGGGCTGCTTAGAGATCTATATCTAGAAGCTGTAAACAACGTGTGGTGGGGAGAGAAGGGTGCTGAAGAGAGAAAAATCTTTGGCCAGGAATAGAAAGTCCGGTCTCTCCATTGATGAAGCCTCTTCCTTTGTGCTGCCTCACAGTTCTCTGGTTCTTGAAAGCCACAGAAGTGTTTACCAGAACAGCAACCCTAACTGTGTTTCCAACGCTTTACCAACAGGAAGATTCACAGCGCAGGCAGAGAAAACAGAACGAGGCGCCACATTCTTTCCCATTCGAAGACCGCAAAGCTGGATGCTCCAGTGACAGCCGCTCCTTGCTCCTCTACCCAGGGGTGGGGAAAATCTCCTTCCAAGCGGAGTCCGGGGGAAGGCAGAGAACCAGGGAATGCATAGCACCTTTACCCATCTCTCTAGGTCGCTTGCTCCACCTGCCCCCCTTTACGTGGTTCTAACGCAGTTTCTGCTTTGGAGAAATGTTGGCAAGCGGTGAGCCGCCAGTCCCCTGGCAGGATTATCTCCCTGTCTCGGAGAACTTTCAGCACCGCGGACAGCGTCCCTCCCCGCCATCCTCTGTGTGGTCCAGGCTCCTGACTGGTGCTATCCTGCCGCTTGGCGTTCTCCCGGACCCCTTCCTGGAGGGGGCTCTGGTCGGGGTCGGGGGGGGAGAGGAGGTGGGTTATCATTCTGTGTTTCTTGGTCAACTCTGGCCAGTGACCGGCCCCGCCACTTCAGTGAGAACCCCTCCCCAGAGCCGGTTCCTTTGCGCCTCTCGGTTCAAGACCTCAATGAACCGAGTCTGGCACAGGTGGTGGGGTGGGGAGTGCCAGGAACAGGCGAGAGCTCTACTGTTCCAGCGTTCCCGCATCGTTCCTCCGCCTTCACTTCGCTTCTAGTCATTTGGCGACTTCTATCTTACTGTTCAATCACAAAACAAAATACCTGTGTTTGGGGGGGGGGGCGGGGGAGGGAGGAGGTGACTCAAGAGCGAGAAGGAGGGTGGGGGCTGAGTCCCGCAAGGCCACACTGCCCTACTCTGGCCCTCTGGATTCGTAGGACACTGATGTGCTTTGGCATGGGGGAAGAGAGGAGGCTTACGTGCAGGTGAGAATCCTCTCCCCAGGGTTGCCCCCTCTGGCCAGGGAGCTTCCCTTCACCCATCACGTCCTCCTCGTCACCCCTGGCGTGTCACCGCTCTCTGGGGACAGATGCCCCTGAGAGCGCACTGGCCTGGTCAGGTCACCGGGCTCAGCTAGAGTCCCTTTGAAGAGTTTGCGCTCTGGTAAAAGGGCAGACGTTGTTTGTCCCCGCTCTCCCCTCGGGCTTCGGCCGGAAAAGCGTCTCTTCCTCTCCGTGGGCTCTTTCCGAGGCCGAGAACCGAGCTGTGCGAGCCCGGTGTGTGCAAGGCATGGGAGGACAGGACGAGCCCGGCGTCGGTGGAGACCCGGGGGGCCCGGGCGCAGCTCGCGGCTCCCTCCTTCGCCTCTATCTCCTGCCGCGCCTGAGCTGCATTCGTCCCAGCCCCGCCTGGTAGCCCTGCGAGTTGGAGCCCGGCGTCCCCCTACCCTAGATGCTGTCCAGGCCACATTCCGGGCCAGAGCCGGAGAGACCCCGACTCGCCTCCTTCCTTTTTACAGGAGACCCCTTCCCGGAGGGCGCGCCTCAGCCTCCGCGCCATGTTCCTGCTTCCCCCCTCCCGGTGGCTCCGGCTCCCTGGTTCATTCAACCAGAGGCAATCATTCCCATGCGCGGGGGTCCAGCTGGGGTGCAGAGGGCACGGAGGCGGACAGACCGCGGCGAAGGGGGACGTTCACTCACCGGAGGGCTGGAGGCGATGACCTGGCTGCCGGGGCTGATGGCTGGCCGTCCGCACTTACAGCGCCCGGCCCTGCCTCCTGTGATGCTGGCTGGTGGCGCCAAAGGAAGGCAGCAGGCAGCCGCTGCTGCGGAACAGCTCCCGGGTTATGCAGATTACCCCGTCTACCCCGCACCCTCCCCGCGGCCTGTCAGTCCTCCCTCCAGCTAGCTGGTCTCCGCCCTCCTGGAGTCACGTGGGCTGCCCAACCCCTTACGTTATTGAGCCGAAGCCTCTCACCAGACGCCCCCCCCCACCCCGCAAACACACACACGCACACGCGCGCTCTCTCTCTGTCAACTCCTTCCTGGCCTACTGAGCCTCCAGGTGCCGCTTCCAGTATCTCAGGCTATATGAGGCCGAAGGGCAAGAGATGCAAGGAGTTCTCTGTCCGGGAAAAGGACTAGGCAGGACTCTGCAGTATCCGTGTGTTGCGAATGCGCAGAGTCTGCCAGAAGCTCCACCTCTGCTGGACTTGGCATTGGACAAAGCTGGCCACCCAGACCCGCTTCCTGCCCTCTGAAAGCTTCCCCACTTCTTCACGGAGCCCTTGCTGCTCTTAAACTTCTTCCACCTCCCTTAGCATTACTGAAAAGAAAGGATGGGAGAGATTGATTTCCCCTCCCTTCCTAAAAAAGACAAGACCTTCCTCCTTCTCCAAAGTTCAAGTAGGCCAAGTTTATCTTTGGATTCTTAACATCTTATGAGTAGAAAGATCGAGGATTTGAGATTTGAAGACTGACCAGGAATTTCAATCTATGTGACCTTGGGGGTATCTAACTTCTACTAACCTTTCTTCTCTCATCTGTGAAATGACCTCCTCACAGAACTATTATGAGAATTTAAAAATGATAATATTCTTAAAATTGCCTATCTCAGGGCTAGACACATATTTAGAACTCAATAAATGAGAGTCCTTCCCCTGTCTGTTAAAAAATAAATTTCGGAAAACCAGGAGATTGTGATTTGTGCCAGTAGAAAGGAAGTATCTTTTGTAAACTTAGAAGGGAGTATCTGTGCATTCAGGCTAGACAGATAACGTCTGAGTGGGGACAAGATATACACGGGGCTTATATTTTTTCATTGGCTCTGTTAGGATGAGAACTATGTTATGTCTCAAAAAGATGAGGACTAGATGGTACAAACCCAGGCATGTTGGGCCTCATCAGAGAATGAATTATTTAACATGCATTGAATAGACTGATTTAGATGGAAAGTACCTACATAAATTCTTGCATCTTTGGTCCAAGCCCTCAAAATACATGGGATCTAATGAGATGTAACTCTCCATCCTTGGAAACAAATTCACTGGGCTTCTGTTTGAGAAGAATACTGGCTGTCTGACACTTCCCTCCTAGGATGGAGCAGTTCAAGTGTACCTTTAGGTTGTGGGTTCTAGCTCAGAGGACCTGAGTTCTCCCCAGAAAAATGACTAATCAGTGCCAGGACAGTCTGGGAAAGTCCACCTAGCTTAAGCTTATTATTGCCTTGGACCAGCATCCAGGTCTGAAGTCTTGAGACATTCCCATAATTTGAGCTTATGAGAGTTCTGCAGGGTATATCAGATCTCCTGGGATACCCAAGAAGCTATGAAACATTTCAGGACAGGCATAGAGTTAAAGAATCAGAAGTTTGGAGCCTTAATGCAGTCTCTGCCAGTTGCTTAGTGTATGATCTTTGACAAGTCACTCAAGCTCTCAGAGTCTCAGCTTTACAATGGGAATAGAACGTCTGTCTGCCTTCTCCATGAGCTTGTTGTAATGTTCAAATGGGATAAAGTATGAGAAGCCATACCGTGAGAGGTAAAGAGCGAATAAATGCAAGCTATTAACATTATAGACTGAAGAAAACCCTGAATTTATTCTAGTCCAGATGCATTACAGTCATGAAGAGATAGGAAGTTCGGATTTGTCATGGAATGGGCAGCTACTAAATTGTCCGTGTTTTCCTGTAAGTCTGTGTGTGTGCATGTAATTCAAGGGGTGTGGTGTTTCAAGCACTGTATTTTCATTTTCCCTGTCTTCTTTGATGGATTTCTGGATTAAATCTCATTTTTTCCTGGCTTTTCATTATTAGAACACCAGCCACAATCACAGTGGTTATGAGTATTTAATATCTGAGATAAGTTTGTGCCTGGACAAAGGGTTTCAGGACAGAGGGTTTACACTTTTCTGACTTTCGCAGGTGAAACTGATTTGGGTTAGAAATTCAAAATGGGTCTGATTTCAAAGAAAAAAATATTCAGCATCCAGGAGCAATTTCTGGTTAATCATCAGCACCTTGAATGGTGATATGAGTCTCCAGTCCACTGCCAATAAACCCAATGAAATCTTCACACAAACCAGGAACTCCTGAGGAGTTCTCCCACCTGTAAGCAGATTCTAGTCCACTTGCCTGGTTTACTTCCTTTTAATATTCTTCAGAAAGTGTCAGTTTGGACCTCTTTATATTTAGGGACACCAAAAGACCAGAAGGTGCCAACTCATGATCCTATACATATCATTAATAAAAAATTGTCCAGGGTTGGTAAAATACTACCTCTGACTCCTACCTACCTCTGTGTTGTCATGAGGAAACATAAGAAATGGAAGAATAAGCATGAAATAATTTAATTTTGCCTCAAAAATTGTGCCTTTATGAGCAGTTACTTGGATGAGCATAAATTTCAGAAAAATTTGGACAGTTTCACCAGAAGTTGCTCTGGGACTCTGAATAATTTTTTCAAACCAGTTTTCAATGTCCAATTCACCTTTCCCAGCACAGAGCAGAAAAAGGAGCTTAGGGGACATATCTTGCATAGATTGCAATAGAAAGTTACACCTTAACAACGATTTCTTGATAAGGTTTCCCTTGGGTCCTACTCCTTTACTTACAAACGCTTATCTTTTGCCTGTTGACTGCCTCCTTTATGAGACACTGCAGACACTTTCCAGCTGTAGACAGAGCATTAATGAACCAATGAATAGAAATGCAGTAGATAAAAATGTAGTGGAGCATTTAGAGCCACACACAGCAGGAACAATTAATGCATATCTCAGTTCCAGAGTTGAGCAATGATACTGCAGAGTGACTGCTAATTAGATCTTGAAAGTACACATCCTAGTTTTCTTTTTCCAAGAGTTGGAATGTGGGACTTTTTTTTTTTTTTTTTTTTTTTTGTTGCAGTACGCGGGCCTCTCACTGTTGTCGCCTCTCCCGTTGCGGAGCACAGGCTCCGGACGCGCAGGCTCAGCGGCCATGGCTCACGGGCCCAGCCGCTCCGCGGCATGAGGGATCTTCCCAGACCGGGGCACGAACCCGTGTCCCCTGCATCGGCAGGCGGACTGTCAACCACTGCGCCACCAGAGAAGCCCAGAATGTGGGACTTTTGATTCATTTATTCAGTGTATTCTAGACACATGAGATATAGTCATGAACAACACAGAAATGGTTCCTGCTCTCCTTGAGCTTACAGTCTAGTGGAGGGAGTCAGACCCTAATCAAGTAAACAGAAAAGTGGAGATAAGTACCATGATGAAAACAAAATAGAGCTATATAACAAGGGGCGAAGGGCGTCACTTTAGTTGAGTGGTAGAGAACTGACAAGAGCAAATGCAGGGGCCTAGACACAAGTTATTACTTTCCAAGGAAGGGAAAGTGCCCTCTTACCCAAGGCCTTTTGCCAAAAGTCTACATTATTAGCAGGGTAATCATAAAATCCTTCATGATTGACCCACATGGATGGATTATGGTTAGGCCACCAGGAGATTGGCCAGATACCTTAACGACCATTACCTGTTTTTGTCTCATGATTCATGACGATGAATACCCAATGCTTTCTTCTAGAAGGATCCCAAGCTCATCAATGCCCCTGACTTTTGCCTCTAAGCAGATTCAGAAGCTGAGAAACCAAAAACGCCACTGTGACAGCCTGGCCAGAGGCTGGTCAAGAGCCCTCTAAATGGAGAGGTTGCTTCTGGGCAGCAAAAGGAGAAGAAAAGACAGAACCAGAACCCAGTATATCACAGGCACACAGTAAAGATATAGTAAATAAATAACCTGCTGCTAGGATTCTAACAATTGGGCTGGGAATTTATAAGCAAATTGTCTATGAGTAATTATCCTCTGGCTATTTAAATTCCAAGAGGAAGAAGGGGGATGCTGACCTGAGCATGTTCTTTTCATTCCTCCCAAATTTACAGAGAGGTATAGCAACTTTCCTCACCCTGACACCCTGAGGCATGAGTAAAGTTCCTTAATGATGAAGCTGTGGAAAGAAGTCAGGAGTATCAAACCAATGGAGTTCCCTGACGTGAAAGGAAACACCAAAGCAAACACTTCTTCCCACTTATTATACATTTTCTTTAAATACACTCACTTTTCCACTTATTTTAAAGATGTTGCTATCACTAAAGAGAAAACTGGCATCAGTTGCCATATAGACAAGATAATCATTTAAATAAGAACAGTGAAAATAAAACACTGCTCCTATAATCAAGCTAAATACTATTGCCTGCCCAGGAACCTGAGGCTTGCTTTCTCTTTATGAAAAGAAGAAAATTAGGGGACTTCCCTGGTGGCTCGGTGGATAAGACTCCGCACTCCCAGTGCAGGGTCCCGGGTTCAATCTCTGGTCAGGGAGCTATATCCCACATGCATGCCGCAACTAATGAGCCCACGTGCTGCAACTAAGACCCGCTGTAACCAAATAAATAAATAAATGAATATTTTTAAAAAAAGAAGAAGAAAATTAGCAACTGTTAAAGAGGTGTTAAAGATATATTCGCATCAAACTGAGACTTTCTCCATGAAGGAATCAGAAACGTTGAAAGACGAGTGGAAAAGGATAACTTTTTCACTGTGTGATTATAGGTCATTTACTGCTGAATCCTAGTACTATTTAAATCAGTATTTCTCCCAATTTTAACGTGCATAGATATCATATGGGGATCTTGTTAAAAATGCAGAATTGGATTCAGTAGGTCTGGGGTGGGACCCAAGGAGTTGCACTTCTAACACAATCTTAGTGATGCCGATGCTGCTGGTTTGGATCACTTGTTGAGTAGCAAGGATCCAAAGTACCAGTGATGGTATGTGTCCCACATTTTGGGATATGCCAACTCTTATTTTACAGATGAGAAAAGTGAGGACTTGGGGGTTGTAAATAACCTAAAGTTATTTAGGTTCTCTTCCAAAAGATCTGTATGGTCACTGACTTGCTACTAGGGCCCTCAAAAACCGTTTTTCAAGGGGCTATGACATGAAAGTCAAGGTTCAGACTGCTGTGTTCTACAGGTTATTCTGTGGTAACAGACACACCCAAACTCTCAGTAGCTTAAAATAACAATACTTATTGTTCACATTATGTCTCCACTGTGGATGACTCTGGGTTCTGCTCCATGTAAATCACTTTATACCATGTTATGATGCCCCATCTCAACATGATACTTCAGAGTTGACCTTGGCAGGCAGGACCAAAGCTGGAGGACCTTGTACCATCAACTAAATGCTCTGGCTTGGAAGTGATGCATGTCACTATTGCCCACAACCCATTGGCCAGAACATGGCACCACTCAATGGTAGTTACAAGCAGGGAGTGGAGAAGAAGAATACTTCCATCTTCCTGGAATAAGAGTAGAATCAGTTACAGTGAACACTAAAAATCTCTACCAAATAAATCGTTTTTCTGTCACTAACAATCCTTGATTCTGTAATCTCAGTCTTTTCTCTCTTCTCAGGATCTCCCATATCCAATGTTCCCAGGCCATGGGGCCACTGTTAGCCCACCTCCCCCCGCCCCCTAGTCCTTCTGTATCATACAGAAGGAAAAGGCAGTATAATGGCAGAGGGAATGCAGGATGCCAGGAAACTTTGGTGATAGCAGGGGCATCAAAAGAGATAGGCCAAGTCAGGGAAAGTGGCCATGGTGACTGGGAGAGAGAGAGGAGTAGAGAAAAAGGGGAGCAAGGGAAAGGAGATGAAACAACCATTTCTTTAGGGCCTACTAAATGTTAGGCCCTGTATTAGGATATTTACATGATTTTGTTCTCATAACATTCAGGTTGTTATTGGCCTGTTTTACACTCAAGGAAACAGAGGCTCAGAGGGCTTATATAACTTGTCAAGGTCAACACAGAGTGTAAACTGGGATCGATGCCAGACTGTAAGCCTAGAATCTCCCAGGAAGTCTAAGAAAGTCACTCTCATAAAGCAAGGCAGGACTGGTCCTGAAGAATGGACTACCTGTTCACACTGACATTGGAATTCCTTGGTTGTAGTAAGCACGTGCACACAAACAGCTGAGACATCCTGATTCCACAGTGGCTACTATGTGGGGTTATACAGTACGCCTGGGAGACCAAACTTCTGAAGTCCTTGAAGGGAGGATGTAATAGTTTAGGTCAGTGTGGTGTTGGGAAGTCTTGCTCTGGAGCCTGAGAGGGATGGGGGCTAGAATTGTCCCATGTACTGTTCAAACCAAGGTAGGAAGGCGCAGAGGCTCTGGAGTCAGACAGACCTAGGTTTGTATCCAAGCTCAACCGCTTATTAGTGATGTGGTATTTGGCAAATCATTCAAGTTCTCTGAGACTTGGTATTCCAACCTGTAAAAGGGGATAATAATGCCTAACTGCAGAGTTGTGGTGAAAACTGGAAATAACAGACATAAGGTGCCCACCACATGTGGTTGCTCAGTGTCAATATCTAGTCTTAGTGTTATTAGTGATAAGAGGATCCCTCTACCTACCTGAGTGAGTTCAGCCATGGCAGGTTCCTGTTCTGAGCCTCCATTTGCTCTTCAGAAACATGAGGGAATGGGAGCAGATTTCCTCTAAGAGCTCTTCCACAGACTCAAGTCAATGCACCAGGAGTCATGGGGTTCTCCTGGGGACAGCTGGGGAACGGGCCCACTGAGCAGCCGTACCCAGTGCAGCACTGAGAAGGGGAACAGCTTATGCTGAATGAAGAGTCCCTGGGCCCACTGGCAGGGTTCCCAAGCCCCAGACAGTAGCAGACTTCATTTTGTTGCCATTGCCACCAACCAATGACCCACTAAAACAATAGGTAATGTAGGGATGACTATGGGTCCAGGGGTGGTCTTTTTAGCCACCCTTGCACATAGGAAAGACCACGTTGCTAACAGAAGCAGTGCCTGCCAAGGCAGTAGCTCCAGCAGCAGCTTTGAATACAGAACAAAAATGTCAATAAGCACCAGAGAGAATTGGAGGGAGAGGAATGGCGCTCACACTAATGGGATTGTTAGCTTACTCCAGTCTCAACAGCTCATGCTATTGCCACCAAGTGGAGAATGGATTATACGGGTAGTGTATAATCAATTATGTCCACAGCAGATTCCCTTCATGAGATGGGCAGGCAAATCACTACCCTCTGAGTAAGCATCCGTCATGTAAAGCAGTGATTATTTTATTGTCAGCCTTTTAAACATATGTATTCACCTGCTGTGTATAAGCTTTCTCCTGTTTAATTCAATGACTTTTAGAAAATGAGAATATTTCATTCCATTTACTCATTTCTTAAAGCTCTTAAGAAGACCAAAGACTCTATAAAGCATTCCAATACATTAGATGAAGGTGATAAGACAATTTAGAAACGGGAATGAAGCTCCAGTTTCTGTCTGTTCCCAGTCCCAGCTGGGGAAGGCTTAAATCCTCAACCACAGATGTCTGTTTCCAGAATCCCAGGGAGGGAGAGTTCACTGGCTCCCGCCTCCCCCTCCTTCCACAAAATGTTATTGTGTTTAATTATCCTTGCAATAAGGTTTTTGTCTCATTGACCATGTCAGGTACCAGGAGGGCCTTTAAGATGATCCAAGGTGGGGCTTCCCTGGTGGCGCAGTGGTTGAGAGTCCGCCTGCCGATGCAGGGGACACGGGTTCGTGCCCTGGTCCAGGAAGATCCCACATGCCGCGGAGCGGCTGGGCCCGTGAGCCATGGCCACTGAGCCTGCGCGTCCGGAGCCTGTGCTCCACAACGGGAGAGGCCACAACAGTGAGAGGCCCGCATACCGCAAAAAAAAAAAAAAGATGATTCAAGGCAAGAATCAGTATGTCCTGCTTGGAGGATTCAGTCATCCCAGTCCCTGCAGCCCTCTGTCTTCAGATTGGCCAATCACTCTGGCACTGGCTGTTGGGTCTGTGTGCAGCTTTGTCTGGAACACCTTCTCCATGTGGTGGAGCAAGTACCAGTGAACTTCCAGATCTTGAAACATGACTCGGCCTCTTGGATCTAGTCCTGAACCAGACACCAGCTCACTGCTTTCTAGGTTCTGACCCTACAGGCCCCACTTTTAATCATCTAGCCAAGCCCTGTGTTATTGCAAAGGATATACACTGAATTGTTTTCTTAATTTGATCTCTCTTAATATATCCGCATTCAGTAGAGGCTTGGGTATCTGTTAAAATGGTGACCAAACAGGAGGCACTGATCTAATGTATAAAAACACTGTTGTGAGAAATAAGGATGGCTCCCTTTATTCTTACCCTGTCCTGATGAGTAACTGCATAGGTTTGCTTCATTCATGAGGTCTGTTTCCAGTCTTGAGCTTTTCTTTCTGTTCTCTGGGCTCTCCGTCTTCTGATGTGGAGATATGGTGACGCAGGTGATGACGGCTGTGCAGTAACAGTGCTGATGCCTTCCCACCTGCTCCCTGCACTTCAAGCCCCCTACCCTGGCTGAACCAGCTGCTGCTCTTCTCACTATGGTTAGTCTAGGAGACATTTGTACCAATTAACATATCATCAGAAGAAATACTTTAACCTATAATGGGAAATGAGACAAACTTAATCCCATCTCACAGTAGCTTAAAGACTTTAATTGTTTTGTCCAGAATAGATGCTGACAATGGCTGGTTTAAAAAGCAAGTGCCCATCTCCTTTGAATTCTCTAAGTGGCTTTAACATCACTGGTTCTTTACTAAATGAACTCTGCATAAAACTTGTGCCATCTCACAGATGCCAATGCTTTTGGCTGGTTAGGAATCTTCATAAAACAAGAGAAAAAGTGTCAATGTGAAGGAGAGCAACAAGAGAATGTTTGCCCTATTCCGGAAGGTGATGTGACCTCTGGCTTTGAGAAAGGTCTGTGTCTAGCCAAGGGAATAGCATGAAATCTTTCAAGAATTAGGCTTTCTTCCATGTCAGGTAAGTGAATTACAAGATAAAGAAATCTCCAGCTGTACATATTGTGTTTATGTTGCGGGGGGCATAAAATAACCTTAGTGATGTGAGATGTGGGAATGATTGCTATGCCCTGACGCCTCCCATGATGAGACTTAGGTGGGTTTAGGAGAGATATTGGAGGAACTGTTTATTTGAACTAAATGGAGAAGGTGCAAGTAAAAAAGCATAATTTTTTGCGGGGACGGGGGAGCGGTGATTTCAGCCTGATCAAGAAGACCAGATGTTTAAAAATTAAAATTATAATGGCTAACATTTATTGAGTGCTGACTAGATAGGGTTCAAGGAGGTCATAGATATCAGTCATCTGTTGACTAAAGTCAAATAAGCTCTGAATAACCAAATTAGTGGTAGAATCTGATGTGTAAGTTTTCAAGGAGAACTTCAGAATAGCTGCCCTGAGGAGAATTTATTAAACGAACATCAAATAAATATTTCCCAAGAGCTGACTATGTGCATGGTGACCAAGCTGGGCCTTTGTGATAAAGGAAAAGAGGAAAAACAGAACAGCCTAAAACTGAGTTGCTGAGTAGAACTGAGAGATTTTTTTTGGATGGTGTATGTGTAATGAATACTAGGTAGAGGTGAGGGGGAGTTGGTGTCCAGCAGTTTGGCTAGCTTGCTGTGATCTGACATTGAGTGGACAATAAGGAGAATGTGGCTGTGACGTGGCCTTTTCAGTTTTCCCTGTGAATGACTTTCTAAATGAAAAGTTAGGGACTTCAGGCACAGCTGGGTCCAGGTGCTGAGAGAACATCACGAGGTGTCTGTCATCATCTCTCAGTTCTGTTTGTATCTGAGTTAGCTTCATCCTCAGCCAAACTCTCTCCTCAAGGGTGACAAATGGCCACCAGTGGCCCCAGACTCATTTTTTTTTAAGTCTTTACTGAATGTGTTACAATATTGCTTCTGTTTTATGTTTTGGTTTTTTGGCTGCAAGGCATGTGGGATCTTAGCTCCCCGACAAGGGATCGAATCCACACCCCCTGCATTGGAAGCATAGAGTCTTAACCACTGGACTGCCAGGGAAGTCCCCCCAAACTCACTTTTTTTCCAGGTTAACAACCCCAGTAGAAGGAGAGTATCTCTTTTCTAATAGTTCCCACACAAGTCCCAGGGCTGACTCTCACTGGACTGACTGAGGTCATTTACTCATTTATTAATTAATTACTAAGTTCAGGGAAATGGAATGTGATAATTGACTGGTCTATGCCCTGTGCTCACCATAGTTCTGGGAGGTGAGGTTAGTACCACATAAGCCACATGGACTGGGAGTGGGGATAAGACACTGTTATTAGGAGAAAAATAGATTCTAGGCAGGTGAAAACAGTGGAGCATTTCCCAAAATTTATTGCTCAAAGAATCCTTTTTTCTTGAAGTTACTATAGAGTAGAACATACTTGGGGAAATGCAGTCTTCAGTGATCAGATCCCTAAATATGTCTCATAATATTCATGGTCTTGTGCCTAGAAATTTTTATCTGACCCCATTAACGTTGTTTTTAAATGAAGATGAAAAATGCATTGCCTAATTTTTTATACCCTTAAGAACTACCATATTGACAATGATAATAGTGATTAAATTTGTTCTTAAAAGTGCCTCTTTGCATTTGTTCAGTGCTGTACACCTTATCAAGTTTTTCCCCCAACATACTATCTCATTAGCTCTGAGATGCTATCAACAGTAGTTAATTACTCAGTGACCTCAGCTACCAGACATCAGTCTTCTTGTCATTAATTGTCAAAATATCATACCTGATTCCCAGCTCCCTTTAGCTCCACCTGTCACCTTGCTGGACTCAAAAACTCTTAATGAAGATGTTAAATGTACTAATTAACTTTGCCTTGGTGAAAATATCTTTTATTTTAGTGCCATAAGAAACTAGCAGAAGACAGTGCTGCTTGAAGGAAGAAGACTGGCAAACTGCTTCCAGCTATCAATCTGAAAAGTGACAGAAGGCAATGGTCCAGGCTCAAAATTATGTTCAAAAGCATTGGAGTTGGGATGGCTTAGTTGGAGCTGCCACTGAGCACTGGGTACTTCATTTTTACCCAAGAATGTATAAATGTATGCATGTATGTATCAGTGAGGATGCATGTAGTTGCAAGTAAAGGAAAGCCCAACTCAAACTGACTTGAAAATAAAGGAAATTTATGGCTCTTATAACTCTATGTCTGCCTTAGATCCTTTTTAGGACAAGGATGGATAGATAGCTCGATTGATCTATCATATTATATGTATGGTTCAAGAGTTCAAGATTTGTTGGATTCAGTGGCTTAACACAGTCATCAGACAGGGCTTCTTTTTGTGGTGTCAAAATGGCTGGAATGGCTCCAGGCTTCACCTCTGCATCATATTCTATCCAGAAGGAGAGAGCAAGCCTTTCTTTCCTATGAGCCCTTTCATATGACCCCTTCTGATCAAAAGCTTTAACCAGATGTTTGGATTATGCCAATTAATATTGTACCCCTGATGCCAGACTTGAAATTATTTTCCCCTCAGTTATATGGGGGAATTGGGTGGTTACCAAGGAAGGGGGGCTGGATATGGGGGAGGCAACTTCAACAAAGCCCATTAGAGTAGGAATATATTATTGTATTCCCTGTCACTCCCTCTCTACCTCTCTCTCCTTTGAAATACTATCTATTTATCCTCATTCTACAAAGGATTTCAGTCAGATGTGGATCATCTATAGGAGGAGTTTGGGGATAACAAAAGAGCACTGGATTTGGAATTCAGTAATGCCATACACTATCTCTATGACCTTGGGCAAGTCCCCATATCTAATATCTAAAATTCAACCTCTCTCATTGGATAAATGGGAATAATATTTACCCTATTCACCTCACAAGGTTGTTGTGATCAAAGAAAAGATCATGAATTTAGTAGCATTTTCTAATTTATAATTCAAATGTAAATTATTACTATTTTTCTCGTGGGTGGCATCATATAATGAGGAATAGAGATTTCAGAGCAATCACTCAGAGAAGCAGATTTGCTTCAGAAAATGTTCTATCCCAAACCTCCAGTTGCAGAAAAAACAGTAGCAGTGGCTTTTAGATATATGGTGCTGAGCACAGAAAACAATGACTTTGGAATAGCTGGAGAAAGACCAGATGGATGCCTCTATGATCAAAGGAGTTATTTTTAGAAACATGTTCAGTATCCTAGGACAGTGTCATGGGGAGAGAAATTATGTTCTGCAGTATAAAGTACTGTACTAGTATTCCCCTTAGAATATCCAGAGGTAAAAAACATGGGTTTTGGAACAGACAGACACCAAATTATCATGTAACCTTGAGCCAATCATTAACCTTTTTGATCTTCAGCTTTCTCATATGACAAAGGAGATAATAACACTGACCTTATAGTATCTGGGGGATGGTTATACAAGTTGGTGACATACAGTGCCAAATAGTGCCTGGCACATAGTAGCTGCTTACTAAATAATAACACCTCTGGCTACCTGCAGTAATCAGTAAATGTATAAGTGGATAATAACAGGAGGACCTTATCTCTGAAGCTTTCTTCCTAAGCCTCAGAAGTCCATAAAGATTTTGAATAGAATTCTTTATATTCTTATTCCTAGGAAAAATGACTCAGAGATGATGCTAAGATATTTAAAGCCAGACAGTTATTTCTGAACTACTTTAAGTGTCTTAGCATGGTTGGCTCTATGTTTCCAGGTCAGTTTCTATTACCAGAATGATTTGGATATAAAATACAAACAGGTAGCCATCCATTTAGTTATCAATATGCCAATTTATAGACTTAATTATCACCTTTTGAAAGTTTATAGGGTTTCTTTTTTTTAATTTTAATTTATTTATTTACTTAACATCCTTATTGGAATATAATTGCTTTACAATGGTGTGTTAGTTTCTGCTGTGTAACAAAGTGAATCAGCTATACGTAGTATATATATCCCCATATCACCTCCTTCTTGCATCTCCCTCCCATCCTCCCTATCCCACCCCAGTAGGTGGTCACAAAGCACCAAGCTGATCTCCCTGTGCTATGAGGCTGCTTCCCACTAGCTATCTATTTTACATTTGGTAGTGTATATATGTCAATGCCACTCTCTCACTTCGTCCCAGCTTCCCCTTCACCCTCCCTGTGTCCTCAAGTCCATTCTCTACATATGTGTCTTTATTCCTGTCCTGCACCTAGGTTCCTCAGAACCATTTTTTTTTTTTTAGATTCCACATATATGTGTTAGCATACGGTATTTGTTTTTCTCTTTCTGACTTACTTCACTCTGTATGACAGTCTCTGGGTCCATCCACCTCACTACAAATAACTCAATTTCATTTCTTTTTATGGCTGAGTAATATTCCATTGTATATATGTGCCACATCTTCTTTATCCATTCATCTGTCAATGGACACTTAGATTGCTTCCATGTCCTGGCTATTGTAAGTAGAGCTGCAAAGAACATTGTGGTACATGACTCTTTTTGAATTATGGCTTTCTCAGGGTATATGCCCAGTAGTGGGATTGCTGGGTCATATGGTAGTTTTATTTGTAGTTTTTTAAGGAACCTCCATACTGTTCTCCATAGTGTCTGTATCAGTTTACGTTCCCACCAACAGTGCAAGAGGGTTCCCTTTTCTCCACACCTTCTCCAGCATTTATTGTTTGTAGATTTTTTGATGATAACCATTCTGAATGGTGTTAGGTGATACCTCCTTGTAGTTTTGATTTGCATTTCTCTAATGATTAGTGATGTTGAGCATCCTTTCATGTGTTTGTTGCCAATCTGTATGTCTTCTTTGGAGAAATGTCTATTTAGGTCTTCTGCCCATTTTTCGATTGGGTTATTTGTTTTTTTGATATTGAGCTGCATGAGCTGCTTGTAAATTTTGGAGATTAATCCTTTGTCCATTGCTTCATCTGCAAATATTTTCTCCCATTCTGAGGGTTGTCTTTTCTCTCGTTTATTGTTTCCTTTGCTGTGCAAAAGCTTTTAAATTTCATTAGGTCCCATTTGTTTATTTTTTATTTTATTTCCATTACTCTAGGTGGTGGGTCAGAAAAGATCTTGCTGTGATTTATGTCAAAGAGTGTTCTATATTTTCCTCTAAGAGTTTTATAGTGTCTGGCCTTACATTTAGGTCTTTAATCCATTTTGAGTTTATTTTTGTGTATGGTGTTAGGAAGTGTTCTAATTTCCTTCTTTTACATGTAGCTGTCCAGTTTTCCCATCACCACTTATTGAAGAGGCTGTCTTTTCTACATTGTATATTCTTGCCTCCTTTATCAAAGAAAAGGTGACCATATGTGTGTGGGTTTATCTCTGGGCTTTCTATCCTGTTCCATTGATCTATATTTCTGTTTTTGTGCCAGTACCATACTGTCTTGATTGCTGTAGCTTTGTAGTATAGTCTGAAGTCTGGGAGCCTGATTCCTCCAGCTCTGTTTTTCTTTCTCAAGATTGCTTTGGCTATTCGGGATCTTTTGTGTTTCCATACAAATTGTGAAATTTTTTGTTCTAGTTCTGTGAAAAATGCCATTGGTAGTTTGATAGGAATTGCATTGAATCTGTAGATTGCTTTGGGTAGTAGAGTCATTTTCACAATGTTGATTCTTCCAATCCAAGAACATGGTATATCTCTCCATCTGTTTGTATCATCTTTAATATTTTCATCAGTGTCTTATAGTTTTCTGCAAACAAGTCTTTTGTCTCCTTAGGTAGGTTTATTCCTAGGTTTTATATTCTTTTTGTTACAGTGGTAAATGGGAGTGTTTCCTTAATTTCTCTTTCAGATTTTTCATCATTAGTGTATAGAAATGCAAGAGATTTCTATGCATTAATTTTGTATCCTGCTGCTTTACCACGTTCATTGATTAGCTCTAGTAGTTTTTTGGTAGCCTCTTTAGGATTTCCTATGTATAGTATCATGTCATCTGCAAACAGTGACAGTTTTACTTCTTCTTTTCCAATTTGGATTCCTTTTATTTCTTTTTCTTCTCTGATTGCTGTGGCTAAAACTTCCAAAACTATGTTGATTAATAGTGTTGAGAGTGAGCAACCTTGTCTTGTTCCTGATCTTAGAGGAAATGCTTTCAGTTTTTCACCATTGAGAATGATGTTGGCTGTGGGTTTGTCATATATGACCTTTATTATGTTGAGGTAGTTTCCCTATATGCCTACTTTCCAGAGAGTTTTTATCATAAATGGGTGTTGAATTTTGTCAAAAGGTTTTTCTGCATTGAGATGATGATATGGCTTTTATCCTTCAGTTTGTTAATATGATGTATCACATTGATTGATTTCCATATATCGAAGAATCCTTGCATTCCTGGGATAAACCCCACTTGATCATGGTGTATGGACCTTTTAATGTGCTGTTGGATTCTCTCTGCTAGTATTTTGTTGAGGATTTTTGCATCTATGTTCATCAGTGATATTGGCTTGTAGTTTTCTTCTTTTGTGACATCTTTGTCTGGTTTTGGTATCAGGGAGATGGTGGCCTCGTAGAATGAGTTTGGGAGTGTTCCTCCCTGTTCTATATTTTGGAAGAGTTTGAAAAGGATATGTGTTAGCTCTTCTCTAAATGTTTGGTAGAATTCGCCTGTGAAGCCATCTGGTCCTAGGCTTTTGTTTGTTGGAAGATTTTTAAGCCCAGTTTCAATTTCAGTGCTTGTGATTGTTCTGTTTGTATTTTCTATTTCTTCCTGATTCAGTCTTGAAGGTTGTGCTTTTCTAAGAATTTGTCCATTTCTTCCAGGTTGTCCATTTTATTGGCATAGAGTTGCTTGTAGTAATCTGTCATGATCCTTTGTATTTCTGCAGTGTCAGTTGTTACTTCTCCTTTTTCATTTCTAATTCTGTTGATTAGAGTCTTCTCCCCTTTTTTCTTGATGTGCCTGGCTAATGGTTTATCAATTTTGTTTACCTTCTCAAAAAGTGAGCTTTTAGTTTTATTGATCTTTGGTATTGTTTTCTTCATTTCTTTTTCATTTATTTCTGATCTGATCTTTATGATTTCTTTCCTTCTGCTAACTTTGGGGGTTTTTTGTTCTTCTTTCTCTATTTGCTTTAAGTGTAAGGTTAGGTTGTTTATTTGAGATTTTTCCTGTTTATTGAGATAGGATTGTATTGCTGTAAACTTCCTTCTTAGAACTGCTTTGCTGCATCCCATAGATTTTGGGTCATCATGTTTTCATTGTCCTTTGTTTTTAGGTATTTTTTTTATTTCTTCAGTGATTTCTTGGTTACTTAGTAGATTGTTTAGCCTCCATGTGTTTGTATTTTTTACAGTCTTTTTCCTGTAAATGATATCTAGTCTCATAGTATTGTAGTCGGAAAAGATACTTGAATATGATTTCAATTTTCTTAAATTTATCAAGGCTTGGTTTATCCTGGAGAATGTTCCATGAGCAATTGAGAAGGAAGTGTATTCTGTTGTTTTTGTATGGAATGTCATATAAATATCAATTAAATCCATCCTGTTTAATGTGCCCTTTAAAGCTTGTGTTTCCTTATTTATTTTCATTTTGGATGATCTGTCCATTGGGGGAAGTGGGGTGTTAAAGTCTCCTAATATGATTGTGTTACTGTTGATTTCCCCTTTTATGGCTGTTAGCATTTGCCTTATGTATTTAGGTGCTCCTCTGTTGGGTGCATATATATTTACCATTGCTATATCTTCTTTTTGGATTGATCCCTTGATCATTATGTAGTGTCCTTCTTTGTCTCTTATAATAGTCTTTATTTTAAAGTTTATTTTGTCTTACATGAGAATTGTTACTCCTGCTTTCTTTTGATTTCCATTTGCATGGAATATCTTTTTCCATCCCCTCACTTTCAGTTTACATGTATTCCTAGGTCTGAAGTGGGTCTCTTGTAGACAGCATATATACGGGTCTTATTTTTGTATCTGTTCAGCCAGTTTATGCCTTTTGGTTGGAGCATTTAATCCATTTACATTTAAGGTAATTATCGATATGTATGTTCCTATTACCATTTTCTTAATAGTTTTGGGTTTGTTTTTGTAGGTCTTTTCTTTGTGTTTCCTACCTAGAGAAGTTCCTTTAGCCTTTGTTGTAAAGCTGTTTTGGGGGTGCTAAATTCTCTTAAATTTTGCTTGTCTGTAAAGGTTTTAATTTCTCTATCGAATCTGAATGAGATCCTTGCTGGGCCGAGGAATCTTGCTTGTAGGTTTTCCCCTTTCATCACTTTAAATATGTCCTGCCACTCCCTTCTGGCTGTCAGAGTTTCTGCTGAAAGATCAGCTGTTAACCTTATGGGGATTCCCTTGTATGTTATTTGTTGCTTTCACCTTGCTGCTTTTAATATTTTTTCTTTGTATTTAATTTTTGATAGTTTGATTAATATGTGTCTCAACGTGTTTCCTTTGGGTTTATCCTGTATGGAACTCTCTGTGCTTCCTGGACTTGATTGACTATTTCCTTTCCCATGTTAGGGAAACTTTTGACTATAATCTCTTCAAATATTTTCTCAGACTTTTTCTTTTTCTCTTCTTCTGGGACTCCTATAATTTGAATGTTGGTGCATTTAATGTTGTCCCAAATGTCTCTGAGAACATCCGCAGTTCTTTTCATTCTTTTTTCTTTATTCTGCTCCCTGGCAGTTATTTCCACTATTTTATCTTCCAGCTCACTTACTGTTCTTCTGCCTCAGTTATTCTACTATTGATTCATTCTAGAGTATTTTTAATTTTCTGTTATTATGTTGTTGTTCATCACTGTTTCTTTGCTCTTTAGTTCTTCTAGATCCTTGTTAAATGTTTCTTGTATTTTCTCCATTCTGTCTCCGAGATTTTGGATCATCTTTACTATCATTACTCTGAATTCTTTTTCAGGTAGGTTGCCTATTTTGCCTTCATTTATTTGGTCTTGTAGGTTTTTACCTTGCTCCTTCATCTGTAACATATTTTTTTGTCATTTCATTGTTTTTTTTAATGAGTGGGACTGTAGTCCTGTCTTACTGGTTGTTTGGCCTCAGGTGTCCAGCACTGGAGTTTGCAGGCAGTTGGATCGAGCCGGGTCTTGGTGCTGAGATGAGGACCTCTGGGAGGCTTCACTCTGTTTAATATTCCCTGGGTTCTGAGGTTCTCTGTTAGTCCAGTGGTTTGGACTTGGAGCTCCCACCACAGGATCTCAGGCCCAACCTCCAGCATGGGAACCAAGATCCCTCAAGCTGTGTGGCATGGCAAAAAAAAAAAAAAAGATAAAAGAAGAAAGAAAAAGAGGAGCAGTACAATATCAAAGAATAGAAAAGAAAAGAAAATTAGAAAGATAAAAAATATATTAGGGGCTTCCCTGGTGGCGCAGTAGTTGAGAGTCTGCCTGCCGATGCAGGGGACATGGGTTCATGCCCTGGTCTGGGAAGATCCCATATGCCGCGGAGCGGCTAGGCCCGTGAGCCATGGCCGCTGAGCCTGCGCGTCCGGAGCCTGTGCTCCACAACGGGAGAGGCCACAGCAGTGAGAGGCCCACGTGCCACAAAAAAAAAAAAAAAAAAAAAAATATATATATATATATATATATATATATATATATATATATATATATATTAGGAAAAATAAAAATATAATTGAAGCAACAGGTTGCTGGAGGTTCCTCCTGTCCCCTTAGGGGTCCATGGTCCCCCAGCAGTGCCTGGTAGGTGCCCTAGTTGTGCAGAGATGCGAATTCCACATCCTCCTAGTCCACCATCTTGACTCCGCCCCTGTAGTGTCCTTTTAATAACACTGTAAAAAATCTTTTGAATGGAATAGTTGAATTTACCAAAAAATTTACATTGGGTTATAATTGGGATATAACATAGGTATAAAAATTTGCACAAATCATAAGAGTATAGCTTAATGATTTATCATAAAGAGAACAGTCCTATGCTCATCTTTCAAGACAGGAAATAGACTTTATGAATGTCTCCCTTTTGTTCCCTTTCTTTAATAACCCTTCTTTCTACCTTAGAGTTAACAATTGTCTTAGTTATCTATTTCTCTATAACAAATTATCACAAACTTGGTGACTTAAAACAATAAACATTTATTATCTCATAGTTTCTGAGTGTCAGGAATCCAGGGGCAGCTTAGCTGGTGATTTGAGCTCAGGCTCTCATTAGGCTGCAGTCAAGATGTAGTAAAGGCCTGTAGTCATCTGAAGATTTTACCAAGACTGGAGGATTTGCTTCCAGAAGGCTCACTCATATGACTATTGACTGGAGTCCTCAGTTCCTCACTGGCTGTTGTATGAGGCCTCAGTCCCTCACCGCATGGGCCTCTCCTTAGGGCTGCTCAGAATGTGTTAGCTAACTTTCCCAGAGTTGGGGTGGGGGTGGGGTGGAGGGAAGAAGGGTGGGGGAGAGGGGGAGGAGGAGCTATGGTGACTTTTTCTGACCTAGTTTTTCAAGTCACACACTGTCATTTTTACTTTATTCTATTTGTTAGAAGCTAGTCTCTAAGTCCAGCCCACACTCAAGGGGAAGAGAATTAGACTCCACTTCTTAAAGGGAGGAATATCAAATAATTTTATAAAATCACTAAAACTACATTTACTTCTAATACCTTTTCATTTTTCTTTTTTTGAACTTCATAGAAATAGAATCATACAATATATATTCTGTATCAGGCTTCTTTCATGCAGAAACAGAATCATACAATATATATTCTGTATCAGGCTTCTTTCATTCAGTATTATGTTTATGGAATTCATTTTTGAGCATAGCAGTCTTCTGTTCATTTTAATTTCTGGATAGTGTTCCATTATATAAATATATCACAGTTGACTTATTCATGGACATGGGTTGATCCTAGTTTGGAGCTATTACAAATAATAGTGCATGAAGGTTCTTGGACATAACTTTTGATGCACATACGTATGCATTTCTGATAGTTATGTATTTTAGAGTGAATTACTGGGTCCATAGATTATGCAGTGTTATGTATTAAGCATTAGTAAATGATGCCAGAGCTTTTTCCAAAGTGGTTGTATTGATTTACATTTCCACCAGCAGTGTATGAGAGTTTTGGTTACTCCACATTTTTGTTAACACTAGGTCTGATCAGTCTTTTTAATTTTAGTCATTCTAGTAAATGTATGGCAGCATCTCATTTTAGTTTTAATTTGTATTTTCCTCATGATTAATGAGATTGAGCTCCTTTTTAGTTCATTGACAATTTGGATAACCTCTTAAATTGTTTCTTCAACTCTCTTGCCCACTTTTTTACTGAGTTGTTTATCTTTTTTTATTGATTTATGGGAATTCTTTATAAATTTTCATTGCATGAATTACAAATATCTTTTCCTGCTCTGTGGCTTGCTTTTTTCATTCTCTTAATGGCATCTTTTGATGAATAGAAGTTTTTGACTTTAATCCAATTTTTCAATCATTTCCTTTGTTATTAGTGCTTTTTTTGTGTCTGTCTATCTTTCTCTATGCCTAATATGAAAATATTAGTCTGTATTATCTTCATTAAATTTTAGTGTTTTACCTTCTTCAGGTAGATCCTCAATCAATTTGGCATTGATTTCTGTGTAAGGTGAAGTAGAGGTCATTTCATTTTTTAAAGCATTCACATAATTAATTGACTCAGCATTGAAAAGATTGTCCTTTCTCACTACTCTGCATTGCCACCTGTGTTATACTTCAAGCGTCCATGTGTGTAGGTTTGTTTCTGGACTGATATATTTCACTGATCTATTTATCCCCACATCAATACTACACTCTATTAAAAACCATATCTTCATATGTCTTGAATTTATTTAAGTACTTCCTTTTTTAATTATTTAATATTTTTGCCCATTCTTGACCCTTTGCACTTCTTAATTAATTTTGGAATCAACTTGCTTAAATATCTCTTAAATATTGAGATCAATATTGAGATCAATTGATCTATTAAATATTGAGATCAGTTTTGAGGAGGATCAATTGATTTACAACATGGAGTATTCTAATCCATAACACGCTAGAGCCTTCCATTTATTTAGATATTCTTTTATTTATCTCGGTAATTTTTTAGAGTTTTTGGTAGAGGTCTTGTGTATCTTTTATTAAATTTATTCCTAAGCAATTGAGATATTTTCTACTTTTTTTACTTATATATAGAAATGCTACTGATTTTTTTAAATATTGACTTGGTATCCAGTAACTTTGCTAAATTAAATTATTCTAAAAGTTTTTCTTTAGTGCCTGTGGATTGTCTACACTACCATGTCATTTACAAATAATGATAATTTCATTTTACTTATTTGTTTAGTTATTTATTCATTCATTCATTCATTTATGTATTGCACTGGCTATGACTTCCAGTACAGTGTTTAATAGGAGGGATGGTAGCAAACATTCTTGTTCTATTTCTAACCTCAGAATTTGAAATCTCTGCCTACTTTATTTTATTTTTTTCTTTTATGGTACGTGGGCCTCTCACTGCTGTGGCCTCTCCCGTTGTTCAGACAGAGCACAGGCTCCGGAAGCACAGGCTCGGTGGCCATGGCTCACGGGCCCAGCTGCTCTGCTCTGCTCTGCCTACTTTTTATATTTACCTTTATATTCAGATATTCAATCCACATGAAGCATTTTTTAAAGTATAGTTAAGAGATAGGAATTCCACTCAGTTTGTTCTACATATTGATATTTTTTTCCAATACCATATTCTAAATAATACATTCGTTTGTTGTTGATTTGGCTTGTCACTTTGATTATATACCAGATAAGCAATGATGGTCACTTATATCAGTATGGGAGTGATAGATTTGGTGAGACATGGCCAGAATCTGGGTGTTTTTTTTTTTTTTTTTTTTTTGGTACGCGGGCCTCTCACTGTTGTGGCCTCTCCCGTTGCGGAGCACAGGCTCCGGACGCGCAGGCCCAGCGGCCATGGCTCACGGGCCCAGCCTCTCCGCGGCATGTGGGATCTTCCTGGACTGGGGCACGAACCCGTGTCCCCTGCATCGGCAGGCGGACTCTCAACCACTGCGCCACCAGGGAAGCCCTCTGGGTATTTTTTGAAAGACCTTTTTTTCTAATTTAAATTTTAATACAACCCATGAATACAGAAAAGAGTACACATACTCTGGGTGTGTTATGAGAGTGATGAAGGTTTCTGATTTTGTGTTTAGCTTAAGAGTATATAATTCTTGCCATAGATAGTCTTTATAAGGAAGGGCAGCAGTTCGCTATAAATCTGCTTGACACCAAGGGTCAAGGCAATAATGAATAACCTCTTGACACTATCATATGAAGCTGTTTATGTGGCATCTGGCCTGTTGGCAAAGAAAGGCAGAGGAAATGTATATCTATGCATTCAGGTAGCTCCAAAAGGAAGTTAAATAAGTTCTTTTCCTAAAAGCTTTTTAAAAAAAATCATAAATAGGTGTTGGACTTCAGTGAATGCCTTTTATGCACCTACTGAGATATTTGTGTGGGTTTTCACTTGTAGTGCTATAATGTGGTATAAATCATTATATTTAATATGCTATTCAATTCAGTTAGCTAAGGTAGTAGATGCCGTGTGTGCCCTGGTCATATCCACTTGGGATGAACCATTTCTGTGCATGCTGAGCCCACTACCAGTATCTGTGATTCTTGGCCTGAGAGTTTTCTCTAGTCACTGGAACCTTTTCTGTCTGTGTGCAGGTCAGGCTGCAAGTACCAGAGAATGAACACTTCTCCCATCCTAGGGGCAGCCCTCAGCCAATAACTGATGGAATTGAGAGGATAAAGGACCTAGTTTCCGTGCCCCTTGGGAAGGATAAAACTGAGACATGTGTTCTACAATGGCTCCCAGTCTAACCTAATGTATTAAACACAAGTTGCTCATAATGATAACTTGCTTGAAAATGCACTTGCTTCCTTCTTTCATTCTCTTACTTTGCTCACTTACTGGTGTTTCCTAGAGTCACCTTCCAAATAAATCATTGCCCATCAATCCTTATCTTAGGGTCTGTTTCTGGGGCATCCCAAAATAAGGTAGCTAACTTTTTTTTTTTTTTTTTTTTGCATTTTGTATCTATGTTCAAAAGTAAAATCAGGGGGCTTCCCTGGTGGCGCAGTGGTTGAGAGTCCGCCTGCCGATGCAGGGGACACGGGTTTGTGCCCCGGTCCGGGAAGATCTCACATGCCGCCGAGCGGCTGGGCCCGTGAGCCCATGGCCGCTGAGCCTGCGCGTCCGGAGCCCGTGCTCCGTAACGGGAGAGGCCACGGCAGTGAGAGGCCCGCGTACCGCAAAAAAAAAAAAAAAAAAAAAGTAAAATCAGTCTGAAATTTTTTAATCTTATGTTTCCCTTTTCCAATTTTATTATGAAGATTACACAATCCTAATAATGTTAGTTTGATAGCTCTACTTTTTTTTCTTCTTAAACAATTTATATTAGAGAGTGATTATTCTTCAAAGTTCGATAAAACTCACACAGAACCATAAGGGTGTGATGCTTCTTGGGGAGCAAAGAGGTAGCTTTGATTGCAATTATAACGTCTTTAATAGCAATTGGTTTATACAAATTTTCTATTTCTTTTTGTGTAAATTTTGCCGTATTTCATACATTGCAAGAAAGTTATTCATTTTAACTAGAATTTCAAATATATTGGTTTATAGTTGTTCATCATAGTCATGTAAGTTGTATGGTGGAGCTGGCTCATACTAGTTCATGAGAGTTGATGATTGTTAAATTTTCAGTAACTTTATGAGCGGTTAGTGTCACATTGGTAACTGGTCACAATTGGAAATTGGCCATGGTGGGAGTATTTACACCATGGAAATTGGCAAACACTACATATTAGGAATTTTTTTTCTTGGTGAACTTGTTGTTGTACTTACCAGCACACCACTGGTTACTCTCATACTTCACTGGTCCCTCCTCCTCCATCTCCTTTATTGATTTCTCCTCTTTTCCTTGACTCTTAACATTTCAATGTCCCATTAGACAGTCCTTGGTCCCATGTTCATCTCTGTCTTCACTGACAGCTCCTGGTGATCTCATCTAGTCTCATCTATCCTCAGGGTTTTAAAACCTACCCATATTCCCATGAGTCCCAGATTTCTACCTCCAGCTTGGACCTTTCTCCTAAATGCCAGACTCACATGGCCAGTTGTCAACTCAGCATCTCTTCCTTGATGTCCAATAGACATCTCAAATTTAACATGATCAAAACTGACTTCCTGATATACTCCCTCAAGCCTGCTCCCCTGGCAATCTTCCCCACCTCAATTGTTGGCAACTCCATATTCCAGTTACTCAGGCAGAAAGTCTTATAGTCATTCACGATTTCTGTCTCTCTCATACCCTACATACACTCTATTAGAAAATCATATTAGCTGTACATTAAAACGTAAACAAATCTGGCAATTTCTCACTCTTCTACCCTAAGTTCCCACTATCTCTTAACTGAATTATTGCCATAGCCTCCTAATGGGTTTCCTCCTCACACCCACTCTTGCCCTCCCTAGAATACGTCATCAAATCCTTCAAGTAGTCAGAATGATCCCTTTTTTTTTTTTTTTGGCCACAATGCACGGCTTGTGGGACCTTAGTTCCCTTGCCAGGGATTGAACCCTGGCCCCCTGCCGTGGAAGCGCAGAGTCCTGGCCCCTGGGAATTCCCCAGAATGATCTTTTTTTAAGCATCAGATCATGTTACTCCTCTGCTCAAAACTCTGATGACTCCCAGTTTCACTCAGAATACAAGCCAGAGTCCATGTGATGGGCCTCACCTTTACTTCTCTGACCACATCTCCTACTAGACTTCCCTCCCCTCAAAGTCTACTCCAGTCACATTGATCTTTTCACTGATCTTCAAAAAAACAAACAAACAAAACCCCCCAAAACCTCAAAACCAAAAGAACAGCACAGGCAAACTCCTGCCTCAGAGCCTCTGTCTGGTATGTTCTTCCCCCAGATAACTGCACAGCCTACTTCCTCATTTGATTCAAAAACCATATATCATATGATTGCTATTTATTATGTCTCTCTGAGCCCTACAAGGGTAAGAAGTTTTCTGTTTGTTCACTGATATATCCCCACAGTGAGACAGAAGATTGCCTGACACACTGTGATGCTCAGTACCTATCAGCTGAATGAATGTATCAGCTCAATCACAGAAGATGTGGCCTTGCTCTTCTTGTTAAGTAAGATTCAGGGCTCTGCTTAGTCTCCCCAGGATAGTCTCAGGTAATGGGACACACCAGTTTGGGAATTCATATCACACCTTCTGAGAGCAGCCCCCATGCTGTCCTTTGACTGGAGGAAGCAGACCTAGTTTTCTTAGGAAATTACAGCGGGAACCACTCCACCCCTTCTTTACCATATCTGTAAGTGTGAAATCCTGCTTGGAATGAGAAGAAACTTTACCCTTCTCTGGCTGAGAGCCTCACTCTCTTTTGTGATCCCCCAAATTGGGATTGAGATTGGAAGGCAGATTTAAAGTTTGGTTAGGTTTTACCTCTGCTTACCAGCCTATGTTCCCTGAATTAATGCCCTTTCTTTAAAGGTCATTAACTCCACCCCTGAAATTAGACAGTTAGCCGTAAATCAGTTAAAGACAAACAGGTAATGACTCAGAAATGGGTTTAGCAATTTATTGAGGAGATTCAACTCAGTGGAGTACAACAGTTTTATTTTTTCCAATTACCTCTTTAAACTATGCTCTGATAAGTCCTCCATTTCCTGCCTTTTAGCAGTATCTTCAGCTGATTCCATAACTTTCTTGTCACTCTTGCTAATTAAAAGTCCAGTTCAGTTTCAAAGTCTATTAAAGCTCATCCTTTCCCCTCCCTGCAGCATAGGTCTGAGCAGTGACCTCTGGATTTTGGAAGCAGAAAAGTGGAGATGAACACATCCTGCCCTCTCTTCCTCTAGGTCTCCATCCTCTTGGGCAGTAGGGGGCTGGAAGGAGAGATGGTGCAGTCAGGGGTCATCGTACAAAACTGGTCACATGTGTGAGGCAGGGAAATATCCCTGGACAAGCCCTGTTTTGATATGGTTTTGTTTGATGCTAGTGGCCTCTGCTGATGGAGTGGCTTTGCACAGATACTATTCAACTTTTTTTTGAGGGCAAATTTTGTCTGATTCCCTCCCCTCTCCACCCTTGGTACTAAGAATCCCTCAGTGAAAGACAGTTGGGTCTCTTTTTGGTCTGGCAAGTGGTCCAGGTCTCCACCCTCCTCTCCTGATGGGGTATCACCTCACCTGGCCTGGTGGCTGCCTTGACAACCCTATAACTCATCCCTCCTGCTATAGCATCTATGCTCTTTGCAAGATGTCATCGAAACCACTGAGGTATGTTCCACACCCTCTGAGAGTTCTGGGGGCTTGGACTGAGGCTGTCTCAACTATCATTTCCTTACATGGCATAATACATTATAGTTCCCTCTCATTCTGACGACCCTTCTTTAGAAATAGGCAGACAAGAGGGAAGCACCAGTCTCTAGATTCAGGAGCACTTCCTCTCCCCATCAGTGACTGCATGTCAGGATATCTTAAGAATTCAGGGGCTTCCCTGGTGGCGCAGTGGTTGAGAATCCGCCTGCCAATGCAGGGCACGCGGGTTCGAGCCCTGGTCTGGGAAGATCCCACATGCTGCGGAGCAACTAGGCCCGTGAGCCACAACTACTGAGCCTGCGCGTCTGGAGCCTGTGCTCCGCAACAAGAGAGGCCGCGATAGTGAGAGGCCCGCGCACCGCGATGAGGAGTGGCCCCCACTTGCCGCAGCTAGAGAAAGCCCTCGCACAGAAATGAAGAGCCAACACAGCCATAAATAAATAAATAAATAAATAAATAAATAAATAAATAAAAAAAAAAAAAAAAAAAAGAATTCTGTCATCACACTCTGACCCTGCCTGGAAGGCAGTGTCAGAGCAGGATTTAGATGCCATTGCTCAGCAAGCATCCATCCAGGGATGAGGTGATAGGCACCACTTCTTGTGAGCCCCTCCAATCTCTACAAAAGATTCCCTTGGAGCCTTCTCTACATCATGTGGCACTAGGTGATGTATGGTTGTGGGTAGGTGTCTGCTCCAATTTGTGTTCCCCTTCCACAGTAGAGAGAAGTCCCTGGGAAAGAGCTACCCAACCAGGAACTATAATTCTCAGCCCCCTTTGTGTCTAGTTCTGCCCACATGACTTGCTATCACCAACGGAATGTGAGCAGAAGTGATAGGACACTTCCGGGCTGAAGCATTTAAGAAGTAGACATGCCCCCTCCAGGCACTCTTCCCACTTCCAGTGGTTGGTTGCAGATGATGAGGACTCAGGAAATGGTGGCAAAGCCACAAGGTGGGGGAAGCCAGAATCCCTGAATCACTTATAGATGAAAGCTCTCTGCTGAACAAGAACATCTGCTTTGAACTGATATGTGAGAAATAAATTATTGTGTTTGAGCTACTGTGTAGAGTTTGGGCTCATTGGTTATGGCAGCTAATGTTACACTAACTGTTACATATGAGAAGGAAGCTGCTGTCCTCTCCCCTGGTTAAGGGAGAAAGAAGCCTTTCACAATGAACACTGAACTCCCTACATGAGACACATCACACTGTCTTTCCCAACTTCCAATCTTCTTGGATAAACTGGAGGCTGGAGTGAAGCTAGGGAGTAAGGGGGGATGTTTTGTTGGCTCTTCTTTTGCTATGGATGCAGTGTGTGGTCCAACTATGGCTGTATTAGAAAGTAAAGCTATCTGGTTACCAAGTCTAGGGCAATAGAAAATGCTGCATTCAGCATGTTGTGATGGGAATTTTTGAAAATATGAAAAGGTGTTCATGGACTCCTCATTAGCATCATCACACAGCCTTGAAAGAGCCAGAAGCCCCAGACTGGCAACAGACGTGGACTCCCTGCTTTTGTTTATTGTTGCCTCTGTTCCCTGTCACTGGCCTGCTAATGTTGAGACTTCACGGAGGTGCAGTTGTGGTGAGCCCAATGGCTGAAGAAAATGTCTTATGGTTTGATGCCTGGAGGAAATATTTATGGAATATTAGTCAGGCCTAGCTTTGGTGACAGTGACTACATGACTCCACAAAATGCCTCCTCTGCTACCTGCTCCTGAGCTGAAGTGTGGTTGGTCCTGGGACCATCAGAATGTGCTTACTTGGTGCCAAGATATCAGTCGGGTTACAGGAGGTACAGTCAGCTGGCAAGAGGTAGCAATACAGACAGGTGGATGGTGAGTATCAGAGAGGCCCTGGGGAAGGCAAGAATGAATGCCTGGCAGGTGGGAGAACTGAGGCATTGTTTAATTTGTATAAGAAGACGGGACCATAAGAAATCCCAGGCTGGAGGTGGGCAGGAGGACTCTGGTTTCCAGAAGGTGAGGACCAGTGTGCTAGCAAGGCAGGCTTTAGGAGAAACTGGTGCAGTGTAGGGAATCAAGATGGGGCCTCAGGCACTGGAACCTATAGGAAACACAGGAAAAGTGTGCATGGAACTCTTTTTAAGGTTGCCTTGGTACCGAGTCACTGAGTATCTATTATAGGGTTGTGTAATCTTTTCTGGTGAAAGAGATGAATTGTCCCAGAGCCTGGCCAAAGGTTGAATCTACAGCTAAAGATTAAGTGGTCCAATCAGATGATATCACTCATATGTGGAATCTAATTTTAAAAAAATGATACAAATAAACTTATTTACAAGACAGAAATAGACTTACAGATATAGAAAAAAAACTTATGGTTACCAAAAGGGAAACGTGGGTGGGGAAGGATAAATCAGGAGCTTGGGATGAATATATACACATTGCATATATATATATATATATATATATATATATATATATATATATATATGATAGTAACATATGTATCTATCATATATATATATACATATATATGATAGATAACAAACAAGGACCTACTGTCTAGCACAGGGGACTCTACTCAATATTCTGTGATTACCTATATGAGAAAAGAATCTTAAAAAGAATGAATATATGTATATGTATAACTGAATCACTTTGCTGTACACCTGAAACTAACACAACATTTTAAATCAACTATACTCCAATAAAATAAAATAAAAAGATTAAGTGGTCCAAGAGGAACATAGGTGCAGGGACATAAGTGTTCAGGCAGATCAACACCTTCTGGTGTCTAAAATTTCTACCATTAGAGTTTAGACTTTAGATTAAAATAGAATGTAAGGCCATTATAAAAATGCAGTTATTTCCCAAGAGAAGTAATTAACATTGGCACATCTGCATATTAGAGTATCACCTCACAGTAATTTGCCAAAGGACACACAATTCATAAGTAGCCATGGTAAGTTGTATTATTGTTGAAGATATTTGCTGTCCCTCCTTGGGGATGGGTTAAACCTCCCTCCTCTGTTGGTGTTGGACTTGGCCATATGACTAGTTTGGTCAGTAAAGTATGAATGGAAGTGATGAGAGCAGAAACTTTAAAAGCCAGCATAGGATTTCATGGTATCTTCTCTTTCTTCCATGAGATCAGTTTCCCAGATTGAGGCTGCTCCTTTAACCTAGGTCTTGAGATGAAGACAACATGAAACAGAGCTGCAGCTGACCCATAATTGATATGTAGACTGAGTAAGAAATAAACCTTTGCTATTGCAGCCACCAAGATTCTGGATTTGTTTGTTACTACAGCATAATTGAGCCTAAGCTGATTAATATAGTGACTGAAACAGGATTCGAACCCAGGCCTGTCTGACTCCAAGGCCCATGCCCTTTCCTTCATAGCATGCTACCCCTCGTGCCCACCCCCCACCAGCAGAAGAGACACAGAGGCTTAACCACCTGTCCGTGCAGCTGGCAGCCTCTCCTCCCACCTCCTTAAACAAATGCCTAGTGGAAGCTTGAGAAAGTTTCAGGAGAGCACAGCCACCCTGAGAGGAGCCCCGCCTAAATGGGAATATAGTGCTACCGCAGAGCAGATCTGATTCCCCAGTTTCCTGTCAGCCTCCTCCTTCCTGGAAACACTAAAGCAGGGAATGGAAGAGCAAGCGATGACAGCGATGAGTTCCGTGCTGCCCAAGCATGTTCTAGATGCTTTCTCTAGCTTGGAGTTGGTGCGATCTGGTAGATGGGCACTGGCTGGAGTGATGGGCCAGCATTCCACTCCCAGCTTCCTCCCGCTTCTGGAGTAACTGGGAAGTCCGTCATCCCAGATTGGATGTGGGCACTTCCCTGTCGGGAGGGGAATGGGCCCAGTGCATTTCATTCAAAACAAATAGGTGGGGCTTCCCTGGTGGCGCAGTGGTTGAGAGTCCGCCTGCCGATGCAGGGGACATGGGTTCGTGCCCCGGTCCGGGAGGATCCCACGTGCCGCGGAGCGGCTGGGCCCGTGAGCCATGGCCGCTGAGCCTGTGCATCCGGAGCCTGTGCTCCGCAACGGGAGGGGCCACAGCAGTGAGAGGCCCGTGTACCGCAAAAAACAAAACAAAACAAAAAAAAACCAAATAGGTGTTCTAATGAAAATCAGGCTGAGCCTTCAGGCAGAATGGAATTTTGCTGCTTAGACGGACAGATTAAGTCAGGTCAGCAGGGAGAAATAAACAGACAAACTAATCAACGGGAAGAGCTCAGCTAATCGAAAAAGGGGTCTGACGTTGCTGCTTTTTATTTTTCAAACACCTGTGACATTTTTCCTCCAGAGATTTAAACTATGAAAATGGAGTTGGCAACCCCACTCTTTGTTTGAATTTTCCCCTAGGATTCTGTGTTGCAGGGAAAAACCTGGGTCAATGGCCTGGAGAATTGTCCTGAAGAATCACCTGTCCTGGCATCTGTCACAGGGACCAGCAGTCAAGGAGCAGCTGAGGCTGCCTGGGCAGAGAGTAGGGCAGACCGAGTCTGCCGTTAGCCTGTGACCACGGAAAGGAGATCTGTGTAGTCAACCCGCAGGACACCAGCCATCATTTGTTTTGCTTCTTCTTTTTTTTTTTTTTTTTTGCAGACGCGCAGGCCCAGCGGCCATGGCTCACGGGCCCAGCCACTCCACGGCATGTGGGATCTTCCCGGACCAGGGTACGAACCCGTGTCCCCTGCATCGGCAGGTGGACTCTCAACCACTGTGCCACCAGGGAAACCCCTGTTTTGCTTTTAAACTGTATTTGAGCCATTATGTAATCTGCCCCAAGTGATGGATCATTTTGAGGAACTGATTGGCACTTGAGTCTCTTGGGTCTCTTTTTGTGTTCCTGGAATTCAGAGCAGCAAAAATATCATTTTGCTCTGTTTCACGATATATCCTTTTTTGTTTTTTTAAAATATATTTATTTATTTTTGGCCGCGTGGGGTCTTCATTGCTGCGCGTGGGCTTTCTCTAGTTGCGGCAAGCAGGGGCTACTCTTTGTTGTGTTGCATTGCACGGACTTCTCATTGTGGTGGCTTCTCTTGTTGCGGAGCACAGGCTTTAGGCACGCAGGCTTCAGTAGTTGTGGCGCACAGGCTTAGCTGCTCCGTGGTGTGTGGGATCTTCCCGGACCAGAGCTCGAACTCGTGTCCCCTGCATTGGCAGGTGGATTCTTAACCACTGTACCACCAGGGAAGTCCATGATATATCCTTTTGATATGCCTACAAAAGAGGCATTTTGTAGAAAACCTAAGGGTCAACACTGATATATAACTGATTTACAAAAAGCAAGAAGATACCAAAACTCCCTGTGTTCCACAATATGTATATTTGCTCCTGCTGTATTTACCAGTGAGGCTTTCCCTCATTATAAGTCACCATTTGAGGGAAGAAAAGCATCTTCTTGGTTCTAGTGTTCTCAAGATACGTGATGGCTATAGTGGACTGGCCAGTTGACCAGTTCCAACGAACCTGGCTTTTGATTCAGTTCTCCATTTTGTTTAGTTCTGCACTGTAGTTAATAGCCAGCGTTTGAAGAGGGCTTCACTGCTCCTACAATGCTTTTACATGCATTGCCTAATCAAACCCTCACAATATCTTCAGGGTAAGTTGAGCAGAATATCATTAGAAGCCCCTGTATATAGTGGGTCATATAATGGTTTCACCATTAAATAGTGTGGATCTAGAAAGTTAGGGACCAAGTTGCCTTGGTATGGTTCTGGATCATGTGCTCTTTTACCTCTAAAAAAAGGTGCACAAAATGAGACAAAAATAAGGAAAGAAAGAAGAGGAGGAGAAATTGGCTAAGAGGAAGCAAAGAAAGAAGATGGGTCAGAGTGCTAAAATAACAGTTGAGCATTTAACCAACTGGAAGCCCCCGTTGGCTGGATTGAGCAGTCCATCACCAGGCAGACTTGGTGGTTCCCTTCTCTGATCTATCACAAGCCCTGAAATGGCACCTCGTGGGGGCACTTCCTTCAGTATTTACTGCCTGAATTGATTAACAGGGATGATTTATAACACTTACACCTATGGAGGAATTCTTGTATTTTTATGTATATGAGACCCACTCGCCTGTTCCTGTCATAAAATAACTGGTAACAAGTGTTCCAACAATCTAATTTTCTCTTGCTTGGATAATTTCAAATAGCACGAGGGTAGTATCTTTCCACTAAATTGATTGAGTTAGCAAGTTGTTCCGGTAATGTGCCTGCCCTACAATAATTTAGTGAACTAATTGTTTCCCCTAACTCAGTGTGGGCAAACCCTCGCACTGTGCACAGAGCCTGTGGCAAAGGCTGGCTGTTGCCCTCCTCCTCGCGTGCCCTGATTTTCATTCTCTTAAATAAGAGACTGTGTCTGGGAATCTCTCGAAAATTGCACTAACTCTTAGCTTCTATAGTGTCATTCACTTTGATATTTAATTGTTTTCTGCCTTTAACATTGTTTCAAGCATATAGGGCTTAGCTCACGGACTCAATTGAAAACCCCTTGAGGACAGTGCTGTCGACTGAATTATGTCCCCCCAAGTCCATGTGCTGAAGCCTTCCAAATGTCACTGTATTTGGAAAGAGGACCTTTAAGAGAAGTAATAAAATTAAAATGAGGCTGTTAGGGTGCCCTAATCCAAGCTGACTGTGTCCTTATAAAAAGAGATTAGCTCACATAAGGAGACACAGGGATGAACACAGAGAAAAAGACCATGTGAGGACATGACAAGCAGGCAGCCATCTGCAAGCCAAGGAGAGAGGCCTCAGGAGGAACCAAACCTGCTGGCACCTCCGTCTTCCAGACTCCAGAACCGTGAGAGAAATCTGTTGGTTAAGCCACCCAGCTGGTGGTATTTTGTTATGGCAGCCCAAGCACACTAATACGGAGAGTGACATCTTGTATTTCTCTGATGCATCTCTGCCCCATTGTGCCTCACAAAATGCTCAGCACACAATTTAGATGGCATTTAATAACACCATTTGAATTTATTTTAATTTTTTATGTATTTAAGGAAATCTATTCATGAAATGTTTAACATAGTTTATTTCATATGCAGTTCTTCGGGTTTGTTGGCCATCAGCTCTCTATCTTCATTAACGAAGAGTAAGTCATCTGTTTGAATAGATAGTAATGTGTCCATGGTAAATATTTTAAACAGTGTGAAAGACTATATAGTGAAAGGTAAACCTCACTCACACCTCAGTCCCTTGTTCTCTTTCCTGGAGGCAGCCATCATTACCAGTGTGGGATCTGTCTATCTTTCCAGATACCTTTGCTTAAAAACATCTGTGTGTGTGGGACACACATGTTTATATTATAGATATATAACATATATATTTATGCAAATATATGCTTTATGAAACTGTCTCTCTATAGATATAAATATATGTCCTCCTCTCCGATTTTCTTTTCTGTTTTATTTTGTTTTTAACAAATGATAGCATAATGTACGTGTTTCTACTTTTTTTTGTTTGTTTGTTTTTGTTTTGCGGTATGCGGGCCTCTCACTGTTGTGGCCTCTCCTGTTGCGGAGCACAGGCTCTGGACGCGCAGGCTCAGCAGCCATGGCTCACGGGCCCAGCCACTCTGCGGCATGTGGGATCTTCCCGGACCGGGGCACGAACCTGTGTCCCCTGCATCGGCAGGCGGACTCTCAACCACCGCACCACCAGGGAAGCCCCATGTTTCTACTTTTTAAAGAGAATAAATTTAACAGTGTATCTTGGGAGTGGTTCCACATAGGACATACAAATCCATCTCATTCTTTGTAACTTATTTCATTGCACTTATTTTAAATGCATCGTCCTCCCTGCTCCCTCCTTAATTAACCCACATAGTTTCACACAGATAGCCACATGGAGCACATAGGAAATATAACTTTGAAAGAGGCTCATTCTTGCTGCTGTTTCCTGATAGGAATATTTGAATGAAGGATTTCATCAGGCACTAAAGCCGTAGGCATTAAACAGGGCACAGTTTTTAGGCAGTCCAAATCAGTAGGAATAGTCACAGTGAGACTTTCTCAGACAAACCTCATGTGTTTCTAGTCAGTACACTAACTGCAGGTACACACCAGCAATCATATTTATAGCCCATGTTCCCTCTGACTTTATTATGCAATTAATATTGCACCAAGAAATAATAATAATTTTTGAAAGAATCATACATAAATTTACTATGCTGGAAAACCAAGGTGTTTTTCCCTGTTGCCTACTAGTACTTGTTCATTTGTATACATAGTTTGATCGTTTTAATTACAAATCAGAGCAATGATGCATTCTGCTTTGTCTCTTAAAGTGAGTCATAAACAGTGCCATTTGTTACTCTAGTGCTATTTGTTTACATAATAATGATTTTACATGGTTGCAGTTGATGTATTGTTTCCTCTAATTAAAAAACGGACAACTGTATTATCTGAGCTATAATTAAATAAACCTCACAAGAAAATCAATCTGACACATATTAATGATATACATAAATATTATGAACTACAATGTAATTGACTCTAAAATGGAGAGCAGCTCACATAAATTATAATAATTACTTTCGATACCCTTTGAAATCAGAACTTTTTAGGGGAGAAGCTATAGAAAAGGAAACTGTTCAGATGCCCTCCTGAAAAAGGAACAGACCTCTCTATTCCTTTAAGAGCTGGTTTCAGGAGATGAGGCTGCATTTTTTGTCCCTTTCCTGCAGCTGCACCTCTACTTGCACAGAGGTGGAGGGAGCAAATTTGTGTGTCTCAAATCAGATTAGGTTAATTAGATTGATTTCCTAACAACTAGCCATCAAGTATGAATAACTAATGGTCTTCTTTAATTCACTAACTTAATCCACAAGTATTTATTGAGCACCTATCATGTGATGGATGTGAAATACATAGGAAAGAAGATAACCTCTGCTCCCTTAGCATTTACAATCCAGGCAAGGGGTAGAACCATAATCAAATAAATAATAAAGTAATTACAAGTTTTAATAAATGCTAAGAAAGAAATAAAGAGGACACAATCACAGGTAGAAATGAAAGCGGGGCATCCTATAGATAGGTGATCAGAGAAGGCCTCTCTGAGTAAGTCATATCGATGCTGAAACTTGGAGAAGAAAGCGTCAGCCACGCAAAGAGTAGGGGAAAGAGGGAAGAGTGGGGCAAAGGCTCTAAGGCGTGATCAAAGCTGGCAGGCTCACTACTGCCAGTGAGAGTGCAGCGTGCTGAGCAAAAGGAAGTATGGCCCTGGGTACGGTGGAGAAGAGGGCAGGGGCCCCATGGTGCACGGCCAGGACACCATGGTAAGAACCTAGATACCATTATAAGTACAATGGGAAGCCAGATGAAAGTTTTAAGCAGGTGCATAGAATAATACAAACCATGTTTTAAGAAGAACATTTGGCTCCTGTGTGGAAAATAGATTGGAGGGGGTGGGGAAGAGTGGCAGTCGAGTGAGTAATTAGGAGGTGGTTGGTGTCGCCCCCATGAGAGATGACAGTGGCTGGAACCTCCGTGCTGGCAGTGGCAATGGAGACTGAAGGATGGGTGGATCTCCATCAGAGATAGAGCTGACAGCTGAACTGGCTATGAAGGACGAGGGAAAGGGAAGATGTCAATAAGGACTCCGGGGAAAGCCCCAAATTCAGAAGTGGAAGGCAGGAAATCAAGAGTTCTCTTTGGATCTTCAACTTGGAGATGCCTTATGAAGCATCCAGGTGGAGTTGTCAGCTAGGTGGTTAGATACATGAGTCTAAGATCAATTTGGGAGTTGTCAGCAGCCTGATGATATTTGAAGCCTGAAGACTGGATGAGGCTCTGAAGGAGAGTGTGTAGTTGGGGAAGAGAAAGGGGCCCAGGACTGAACCTGTAACCTTCCCAAAGATGCCCAGTCATGACCAGAAGTAAATCCCCACGTGGTGGGACCTCAAGCTCTCTGGGGATTCATTATGTAGTCATTATTAACTGCCCCCTCTGTGTCTGGGAAATTGTCCAGGGACATTTTTTCCTTTCAGATCTCTTAGTTTCTTTCCTGCCTATCTCTCTTAACTCTGGTATCTTCTGAACCCTGGGAACCCTCCTATGAGAAAAAGAGAAGGTGAGTGCTTGTGAGGTTGTTTATGCCTCGTGACCCTGTGGGCTGTCACCTTAAGCAGTGGGACACTGGAAGCTCTGCACAGCTGCCAGAGTATTTTGCCATTTGTCTCTCTGTTTTCATGAGTGTAAGCAACTCTGTGGCTCTTCCCTGAGAGCCAGAACCCCACAAGCTTTTACCTCTGCAGCTACCAGTAGCTTGTGGGTCAACACTTCACAGCTTAGATGCCCCATAGTGAGACCGTAAAGTAAAGAGCCAGAGGGACCTTTGAAAACACAAAGCCCGAGCCTTCTATTTTACAAATGAGGGAACTGATTCACCCACTGCCCCCCATGAAATTTCAGGTTTCATTTCACCGACAACTAATAACTTCTGATCAAGTGAACCCATCAGCCTTCATTCAATCCAAGAGATGACTTCTCTGTGGCTCCTAAGAAAAGATCAATCCAATGTTTGAAACCTCTCTAATTGGAAAAAGAAGTTGAGAGTATTTCCAGGGCTGAAACATGGATATGCTAAGAAATACTCGATTCTTGCTGCACTTTACCCCAGCCTGAAGAAATGAGGTAGATTCTGTTATCCAGGATCATCTTCAGTTTGAGACACTGCATCTGCAGAGGCTCAGAGTATACTGTACTATAAGTGACCATAAAAAAAAATTAGAAAGATGGGTTTTGCATTGGCCTAAGGAATCCCAAAGTCTACATAAAAGGCATTGCCTCCACAAGCAAGGTGAATAGCAATAGGCTGACCTGTATTAAATACTTGATAAAACTTCCCTCTTCCATAAAGACTTCTGTAAAAACAACAACCAGAGGATGTAATGAATTCAGTGGGAAAAGACACTGTTTAATCTTTTCTGAGAAGTGTCTGTTGAGAAAAACACGCATTATTTTCTGATTCTGTCTCTTCTCCACCTGATATTTTACACCTGATTTATGTGAAGAAGTGTCTCAATGCCTGTTCGTGATTTCAGTGAGTTGAGGCACATACTTTTCCTTCTAGGATGTCAAGATTCATAGATTTGGGGGGACAGCAAGAGCTTTAGAAATAATTCAGTGCATCTCTCTTACTTTCCAAAGACAAAACGAGAGAGGTAAGAGTCTTGGTCAAAATGACACAGTGATTAGAGAGCTAGGCCTACCATCCAGAACTCATGGTGGACAGCCCTGCTTTTCCCATTGTTTGAATTCAAACTAGTAGAGAACTGCTTGACGTGAGTAAGGTTTTATTTTCTTTGTTAACTATTCATTTTATACGAGTTTGACTTTTCATTCTATTAAAAAATTGGGGGGACATAGGAAAAAGAAGAACTACTATGCATGTAATCACTGTTAGCATTTTAATGTATTGCTTCCCAATGCATTTTTTCCTTCTGTATATTTTAAAATAACTGTTATTTAGTGTGTACATAATTTTCAATTTTTCAGTTAATATATTGAAAAAATTTCTAATGAATGCAAAATATTCAGGCAAATGGATATACCATAATTCACTGAATCTTTCTGTGGTTGTTGGGTATTTCAGATGATATCAATTTTTTGCTACTGCATATAACAATATTTTTATATGATATATAAAATTCTTATGGCATATAACTTTCTTGATAGATTATACACTTAATATGGAACTCCAGAAATAGAATTAAAGAGCCATGGTTATTAAAGTCATCCTGATTCACTCTTGCTTTACAACATTAAGTATCATCATAAAAAATATTTGCTAATTTTCTTATTGAAAATGGCACTTGTTTGAGCTCTCACTTCTTTTACGGCTGCTGAGTCCTCCTCTGGACTTCTTTACTCATCCTACCTTAAGCATTTTAGCTTCTTAACTGCTTATGTTTCCCTGAGCAAAACAGCCTGCTCCATAGATTTCGTTTTCAGGCCTCTCTCGACAAAATAGGAATCCCTTGAGGATAAGATCTGTGTTTTATTTACCTATAGGTTCCTGGGATTTTGTGTAGTGCGTGGCACACAGTGGGTGTTCAATAAATATTTATTTAACAAATGGATGAATGAATGAATCAGTAAATGAGGCTGAACATTCCCCCTCTCACCATGTTTGTTCAGTAGCTGTGATTTCTGAATGCGTTGTTTGGTTGTGTCCTTTGTCCATTTACTTATCAGTGTCAGATTTTTATTGATTTTTACTAGTGTTTGAATATGAGGACTCTTTGCCTGTCACACTTGGGCTAATATTTTTTTTCCAGCAAATATGGTTTGCTTCATATTTTCAAGCAGAGAGCAGAAGTAGGGCTAATAAATGTGTCATCTCCTGCTCCATTTTGTCCACTTAAAAGGAGCTCAGAAGGGAGGGGGAGGAAGAGAGAGAGAGGGGGAGGAAGAGAGAGAGAGGGGAAAAAGAGAGAGAGAGGGACGGGGGAGAGAAGAGAAGAGAAGAGAAGAGAAGAGAATTCTAAGGCAATGAGTTCTGAATTCTGAGAAAAGTCAGACAATTTGGTTAGTCTATTTAGGCAGATTTCATGGGTTGTTGATGTGAAAAGAGTGACTGTGTCGACAACATTTCAGGCCCTCTGAAGCTGAAAAGGTCAACCAGCCCCTGCCTGCAGTGAAAAACAAATTTTGCTTGTCCATGCAGAGGGGTAGGTTTCAATTAAAAGACACACAGATATTCCATTTGTAAATGAGAAGTGAAAACACTCATTAGTAATCCTTAAATCGTTGGTGAATCAGCACTGTCCATAGAAAACAAACCCGTACTACCCTGTTTACATTGAAAGGAGAAAAAAGATTCCACTTGCTTTTTTTCCCCCCTTCGTTGTTAGCTATGCTTCTCATGGTTGGTTTTTTTGTTTGTTTTTTTTTAAGCACAGTGAAAATTGTATCATTACATTGTCCCTCTGGGTCTGTTGCTGGATTTGCAAACTTTAATATTTTTCTGGTTAATAGTTTGTAAAGCAGACAAACTCACAAAATGCAAGCTGTCAAGAGCCTTCAGGATAACATCAGTCCCCTCTAATCAAAGTGGAAGCTTAAGCCACATGGATGGAAATAAAGAGAAACAAATTCCAATTTCCCAAGATTGTTGGATCTGTTCTTTGGAAGAGGAGATTTCTGATTCACAGGCAAGAGAAACAAACAAAACCCCAAAACAAATAGCAACAATAAAAACCCATCTCCCCTACTAGAAAAAAGCTTCTTGAGGTTAGGGATCCATTAAAGACATGTCAGTGTGTCCTCAGAACCTGGTGCGACACCTAGGAGATGACTCTGAACACTTGTTTGAAAGATGAATAAATGATTGGGGTGGTCCTGCCTTGTATGGTGGATCCCTCCTGTGTGCACCCCCAGACCCACTCTCCCTCCTCTACCTGCTTCTCCGCCTGGGAGGCTACCCCACACAGCCCACATCAATGGACTCCATTCGCCTGTGGCTTTCCAGGTGAGTTCAGCCAATGTGGAGTCCCAGAAGGAGTTTGGAGGGCTGGAGCAGAGGGAGGTTGGGGTATTTATTTCCTGGGCATCCTCCATGCGAGATTGTCTTTGACCAGCTGCTCTCCAGAGGTCACAGCGCCTGTCAGGTGACCCTCTCGCCTGATCCAGGTTCCAGTGGCCGCCTGACCCTCATCCTTTCAGCCTAGGAGTTCTGTGCTGTTCTTGTGGTTCCTTCCCTACACCCTACCCATACCTTAGTGGATTCCCCTTTATTAAACTCTCCTTGAAGTATCCTAATTTGAATGTGCCAACTATTTCCTGCTGGAACATGACTGATATGGAAGGTTATGGGGTGTGTGCATGGTGGTTCAGTGGCTGCACCCTAAAATTCAGCCTTCCATCTGCTCACCAAGCTGTGTGCCCTGGAGAAAGAGGTGCCTTTTCCTAATGCTCATACTGGAGAGTGTGGACTAGTGCCACCTTGGGCTGAGTGTATGTATATGAGCCTCAACTTATTAGAGAAGAAAATCTGCTGATAGATCCGTTTTCTCTGTCGTCTCTCCCTCCCACCCCCCTTATCCTGTGAGTTGCAGCTTTGTCTGCAGCCTGAGTGAGTCATCTCTCTCTACAGCTGCAGCCACAAAAGCAGTAACATGGTTGGGGGCAGGGGGAGGTCCCATTGCTCTCCAAGTGTTGACTGCTTTGGCTGTTTCTGCAGAAGCAGAAAGGCCACACAAACCAATAACACCTCTGGTTGTTTAGTGTTTTGTGGGCAAAACAGCCTCGGGTGGCTGTTTTCCCCTGTTCCTTTAGTTGTATTTTCCTGCAGACTTACCCTCTCTCATCTCCCCCTCCCCCTTGCGTCATACAAAGGCCGGCAGAACCTGCTCTTATCATTCCCATCTTAGCAGATGTAAAGGACAAAGGATACCTCAGTGCCTTGAAATGATCTGCCCTCTCCTCACACCCCCTCCCTTGTGGGACGTGAGGCCCATTCCCATGGAGGTGACGGGGGTACTTAGACTTCCAGCCCCTTTATTGTTCAAGTTTCTTTGCCAGTCATCGCTGATGATTTTAACTACTTCACAACATCTGCCTCAGAGCCTGAATGGTCCCAAGTGAGGGTACTGTGAACTGCATGTTAGAAATGGGATGTGTCACTCCATTCAATTTGTCTGTCTCCAGTGACCGAGGGTGTGCTGGCTGAGGGGAGCGAAGGAGACATTCATTTCTCCTCATCCACACAAAGGAAGTGACGGTTACCTGGGTTACTAGACTGGGCTAAGGCCCCTAAATCCGACTCGATTGTTCGGTTCAGATATTGCTTTCTGTTTTTCTCTTCCCTGTGCATTTTGAAGCTCATCTGACCCTCTGACTATTCAGCTGCTTGTACGGCACCGGCTTCTCCCTATAATGCTAGTGTTGAGCTGATTTTAGGTCAGAATCCAAGAGATCCTTTCAGCAGCACTCAAAGAGATGAAATCTCTAGCTGCAGACTGTTCTTGCTGCTGAAAGAGACTGGCAAGATTTCACCAGCAGTAATTAATTTCAAAGAAATTTTCCATCTCCAGGCCTTTACATCTCACTAATTATTTTCAAGGTAAATTGGATTTGCTTTGCCGTATCTTCCTGCCCCACCTTGCACTAAACAATTTAACGTGAAATTGCTGACCTGTACTTGCTCAGTCCAGCCATGGATTCCTAATCCTTTTACAGTTTAGAGTTATATCACCTTAGAGCTGCAACTGAGTTTTCCACCAGCATGATGATCACTTTCTTTATTTTTACCTGTAACAAGCAGCAGTATTACTGAAGCGCGCAGGGAAGCTTCAGTTAGTCACTGAAAATTACAGAATATCAATCGTCAACGTCTGTGCTGTTGGCGGGTGGCAGCGTATTAGAAAATGAAGTAGGTCATTTGGGGGAAATATTTCAGTGAAATCCATCAACCTGGGTGATGTGCTGAATCTTAAGCCAGAAGGCAAGAAAGCCAAACCAAACAAAAAATGGTTGTTTTTCCCTTTGAAGGAACAGATAGCAACAACTTTAAATGCTAAATTACGTCATCCCAAGCCCTGGGGGGTGCCCCTCAGAGACTGTTGTCTGAACTGCCAGTCAGATCACTTGGTTTTCTGCCCTCTGTGCTTCCTTCCTCTCCCAGCTTTCATTCAAATGTTCTGCAGTGATTCATAGAGAGTAGTCAGCCTTTTATTTCACGAGACTTCCCTGTAATATTAGAACTGTATTAGAGTTATTTACAAATCATTCTGCATAATGGCTTAATTTTGTCACACCTATATGGCAGCCAGTGATAGGCAGAATCTCTAGACTTTTGACTTATTTATGCTTGGCCTCAAATCAGGTCATTTCTCCTTCAAAGTTTGCCAGGTGCTTTAGAAACCAATTCCCTTGGAGGACCCTTGACCTTGTGTGTGAGGAAACAGGCACCATCTAAGGAAAGAGGGTGCACAGGGAGTCGGGAAGACAGTGGATGAAGAGCCCACAGTTCAGCAGGAGAGAGCTGTACACGTCCAGGGGCGCCCCTGATCCCGAGATGGAGCCCAGACCTCTGAGAAGGGCTCACCAGGGTGGGGCTGACGTTCCCAGGAAGGAGGGGTAGACCCCCAGTGGTTCTCAACCAGGGCAGTTTTGTCCCCCTGGGGACATTTGCCAATGTCTGGAGACGTTTTGGTTGGCACAACTGAGGGGCAGGTGTTTTGTTCTAAGTGTGAGAGGGGAACCTTTGGGAAGTTTCGAGTAAAACACGTGGGTTAGAGGAGTGTCTTCCGTGGCTGAGACTCTGCTGGCCAAGAAACGGTTGAAGTCAGTCATTCTGAGCCCTGGCTGCACATCGGGGTCACCTGGACCCCTCCATGCACAGGTTCCCCCCAAGACCAACAAAAATTAGGGTCTTTGGGGGTGAAGTCATCAATATTTTATAAAATATAGCATCACCTCACCAGGTGATGCTATTGTATTGCCAGAGTTGAGGGCCTCTGGATTAGGTGAACTCAGTGGCAAAAATGAATATCTTTGTAGAAATAGAGTTAGAAGGAATGTAGCCACTTCTTCCTGGGGTGAGAAAGTTGTTGCTTTTGAGCTATTAGTTGAGGAGGACTGGGACATAGAGAACTGGGCAGAGTGGAGGGAGTCATGTTCCCACTGATGAGGGAGCAGGTTGACCCCTGAGGCCTGGTGTGGGCCAGCTGCACAGCAATGCTGCAGAGCCCCGGCTGGGGCAGGGCTCACCCTGGGAAGCTGGGCTTCTGTCTGGGCTTTCTTCAGTGTCAAAGTTCCCTCTGTCTGCTGTTGTTGCCTTGATTGTTCCTCTTGAACCTACCTCCTGCCTTGTCCCCGGTTTGCTCCCTGACTTCAGCCTCCTGATAGGGGGCTGGCTTTGATTCTCTGCAAACCTCCCGGCCTAGAGCACACTCCCAGTAAGCATTCCCAGCCTGTACCAAGATCTCCTGGTTCAAGCTTCTAGGTCAGAGTCCTCAGGCCCTGTTTACAATTAGGAGGCAACTAATACCTTCTTTGGGGTCCACTGGTTAGTAGACTTTTAGTGATGTACAGTTCATGATTATGTGCCTGTACATATTCACACACACACACACACACACACACACACACACCTGTTTTTCCTGGCTTTATAACCATGAATGACAATTACTAGGACCAGGTGCCATCAGTCAATTCTCTTTCTCATACCCATGCCAGATCACATTTCCATGACTGATGATTATGACTGTCCTAGTAGCCAATAGTAATTGCCAGGCAAGATGAAACCCTGGCTTAAAGGTGCCATGTCTTGCTTCAAACAGCAGCTTGTTGTGGACACGGGCCGGAAGAGTGGTCTACCAGGAATGGATAAACCTCCTAGGTACAATCCGAGGGGCAGATGTCAACTTTACAACCATAAGAAAATGGGAAATTTCTCTTGCTACATAGAGTTTCAAAGTAAGTTCATGACTAAGGAGTTTAGACATCATTCTGTAATTCACATAGGAAGCCATCACAGGTTTTTGGCAGGTAAGTGACAAGACTAGAGCTGTTCTTTAGGGAGACTGATCTTGCAACTGCATGTAGGGTGAATGGGGGTGGGGTGGGGAGATCACACATCAGATAAGGTAGGAGGTGCACAGACTTGAAGGGGATTGAGGGTATATGGTCCCAGATAGTTTCTCTGTTCTTGGGCAAGGCAAGTTGTGGGACTGAGAAAAGGTGTTGGCATCCCCAAAGGCTCTGAACCCTGCCTTGTTTACCAGGTCCGGCACCCACAGACATCGGGAGAAGATTCCCTGGAGACCAGACAGGTCACCACATAACATATGCAGTTAGAGCAGCAGTTTACATGGAAAAAGAATTCATTACCATCTAATTTGCCTGGCCCACTGTTTGTGCTCATGGCCAAGAGTCCAGGGCAAAGCTCCTTAGCTGATAGCTGGCGATGCTTTCCCACTTGCTCTGGGAGAACATGAGTCCAAGATCAGGGTTGCTTTATTAAACCATAACCACTCAAGCCAATGGCAACAAGGGAAGAGGCCAGGGCATTTCTCACCCTCTATCCTCCAGCCCCAGGCTCCCACTCTGTGAAGATGTCCAGACTTGGCCAGACATCTGTGTGCAAATTATGTTTATTTATGAGGCTGAATATATACTTCAACTAAAGTTGAAATATATATTAAGTATCAAGTATCTTGGTATGAAAAGGAAATATTTTTACTGCAGATATATAAAGATTCTGAAATCCAATAACAATCCATGGAATGTACTCACTATAATCAAAGTCATTTGTAATGAAGGGAAACAAAATAAATAAACACAGGTCTGTCCAATGTTCAGCCTCAGGAGTAACTTCATTGCTATTACTGACAGACACCATTGTCATGTTGCAGCCAAAAGTAGCAGATGTCTGCAGAGAGACATAAGGGACTTGGGGATGCAGCGTTGACAAGCTGGCATCTCATCTCCCTGCTCAATTAGATCTGGGCCTTCTCTTCCTAAAGAGCTTAGGTCTTGGCTTGGCTTCAGAAAAGACAACTATCAACAAGCTGGCTGCTGGTAGATAGTGGGGGCCAGCTATCACCTGACCTTAGTGTAGTGAATCTAGTTTCTTCATGTCTTCACAAGAAAGTCTTTATTTTTATTGAGTGAAATGTGGAAATGTTTGGCTATCAGCTGGATGCCAAAACCTACGGAAAACAAACATTGCTTGGAGCAACATGGTGGCCCAAGCCAGATCCACTGTGAGCCACATCCAAGCAGTGGGTCTGAACCAGAGAGAATTTTGAAGATTTCCTGGGGGAAGTGGCTGAGCCTAGATCACATGGGTGGTCTATAGAGTCAGAGAGGCTCAGCCTTACAGAGTCTTCCTAGAAATAGTCTGGTCTCTAGGGTTACACCACAGCTCAAGGAGCCTAACAATGCCAGTCCATTCTCCCAGGACCAGTATTGGACCAAGTACTGACAATTTACGGCTCAAATGAAGGTCAAAAAATCATGGGGTAAGAATGGGCTTTGTTGTAGGATGGGGTAAAACCTAGAATGTGGGGATGTTATTGGGGTGATGGAGTTAGTTTCACAGTTAAGACCACCCTGTGTCATGCTTGAAAGTTGCTAGGTGTCATTCTCTCCACTTATTCACAATCACTCCGTATCATATTAGCAGCCAATGCTTCCTGCTCCTTTCCACATTTATTCATGAATGAAATTTTTCCAATGACGATTTTTATTAGAAAAAAATATTATAATCAAAAGAAGGTATAATAGCCACAGAGGTGACACCTGGATCTTCATTCCCTACCCATGGCCCTGTGATGGAGTCCCCTTCTCTCCTTCCCGCCCTGCTGTGACAGAGGAAATGCACCTTCCCAAGACCTATGAGACACTGTTGGGGAGGGCTGTGTGAGCTTCCCCTCTCAGACTACCTGGTCCACCTTCTAGAGGCCCACACCTGTGCTGAGAGCCAACCCCAGCCTGCTCTCAGCAGCTGCAGCACTAACCTGGAGTGGAAGGGTCTGGGAGACCACAACTCCCTCTGTGCCCACCTGGTTCGGCCCAGGTGCTTTGCCCCTGAGGACTTGTCCACTGAAGGATCACTGTGTCAACGTCTGCACTTGTTATCGGTTGTTAGTCGGATGGGATTTCCTGCATCAGACTAACAACTTCTTTGATGCCTCTTCCCCGCTTTCTGATGATACACTGACCAAGGCAGGCCATTTGAAACTCTGGTGTTGTTTCCCCTACGGAGTGAGGAATTTTGTTGCCACCAGTAAGGCCAGTGCCTCAGGTCCTGTGGCTCCATTTTGGCTGGTGGGAGCCAGGCTGCAGTGGGACTTCAGGGCAGCCACACAGCACCTCCAGGGTTACCTTGGGACCCCTCAGCCTCAGCACTCAGACACGGCTTTGAGTGCAAAGCAGGAACTGGGCCGTGTGAGGGCAGAGGTCTTTTCGAAGTTCTCACCGTGTTTGTGTTAGCTTGTCTAAACAGAAGCAGAAAGTTGCTTCTGTACTTTACAAATGAGACAAAGAAGACCGAACAAAACAGCCAGGATCCCAAAGGGCGAGTGGAGGGCAGGCTTTGGGACCCCTCCTTTAGCTTTTCGGGAACTGTAGCTTCACTCCCCATCATGAGAGAGGGCCTGTCTCGCCCATGCCTTTTCTCTTCTGCCCCGAGAAGGTCAGAGCTGAGGAGGGAGACTACTTAAAATGGTGCTCCGGGGCGTCCCTGGTGGCGCAGTGGTTGAGAATCTGCCTGCTAATGCAGGGGACACGGGTTCGAGCCCTGGTCCGGGAAGATCCCACATGCCGCGGAGCAACTAGGCCCGTGGGCCACAACTGCTGAGCCTGCGCGTCTGGAGCTTGTGCTCCGCAACAAGAGAGGCCGCGATAGTGAGAGGCCCGCGCACCGCGATGAAGAGTGGCCCCCGCTTGCCGCAACTAGAGAAAGCCCTTGCACAGAGACAAAGACCCAACACAGCCAAAAATAAATAAAATAAAAATAAATAAATAAGAAGACCCCAAGATCACTATTTAAAACAAAAAATGGTGCTCTGGCAGAGCAGCTCTCTTCCTGTAAGGCAGGTTGAAAAGATGGAAGAGTGAATGGCTGACTCAGCGGGAACCCCTGGCCAGGGCGAGGCTGGCCCCGGTCACTGCCTTCAGAAGATTCTGCCAGAACTCTGGTGCAGAAACAAGGGCCTTCAGGAGGCGGGAGAGATGGAGGCACAGCCCCTTGGAGAGGCCGTCGTGCTGCTGGGACGCGCACAGCCCCGGGGGAGGGTGCCGTCGCGCTGACAGTGTCTGTGCTGTGGGGTTAGAGTTGAGGCGGGTTGATCCCAGGGAATGTGGGTGGAGCGGTGTCTTGGGCTGGACACGGTCTGGTGTGTTTGGTGACCCTTTCTCACATGCTCATTGTTGCCACTTAGCAGACAAGCCCTGGCAACAGCGACTGCTGAACTCCAGCCACGTCCAGGCTGTGAGGGGCACTGGCTCAAGTCCTCCATCAACTCTCGCAGGGCTTCTGCTCACCCCGTCCTCCACCTCCCACTCTCCTCCTTGCCTCCCTTTTCCTCTCCCCCTTGTCTTCTCCCTCCCCCTAATTCCATTTGGTTCCCCCCCAACCCCCCGCCCTGACCCCATCTTCAAATTCTTTTCCTCCTCTTCTGAATTAACCACTTTTCTCTTTCTAGACTTCAAATTTTGGAAAACTTTTATTTATGTGTAGGTCAAGAGTAAGGAGGCCTGAGCTTCCCTGGTGGCGCAGTGGTTGGGAATCCACCTGCCAATGCATGGGATGCGGGTTCGAGCCCTGGTCTGGGAGGATCCCATATGCCGCGGAGCAGCTAGGCCCGTGCGCCACAACTACTGAAGCTCACGCGCCTAGAGCCCACGAGCCACAACTGCTGAGCCCGTGCGCCACAACTACTGAACCTGTGCTCTAGAACCCCCGTGCCACAACTACTGTAGCCTGGGCGCCTAGAGCCCGTGCTCCACAACAAGAGAAGCCACCGCAATGAGAAGCCTGCGCACCGCAATGGAGAGTAGCCCCCGCTCGCCGCAACTACAGAAAGCCAGTGCAGCAACAAGGACCCAATGCAGCCAAAAATAAATAAATAAAATAAATAAATTTAAAAAAAAATTTTTAATAGTAAAAAAAAAATAAGGAGGCCTGAAGACATACAGATGGCCAACAGACATGTGAAAAGATGCACAGCACGACTAACCATCAGGGAAATGCAAATCAAAACCACAATGAGATATCACCTCACACCTGTCAGAATGACTGTTATCAAAAAGACCACAAATAACAAGTGTTGGCTAGGCTATGGAGAAAAAGGAACCCTCGTGCACTTTTGGTAAGATTATAAATTGGTGCAGCCACTATGGAAAACAGTGTAGAGGTTCCTCAAAAAATTAAAAATGGAATGGGGGCTTCCCTGGTGGCGCAGTGGTTGAGAGTCCACCTGCCAATGCAGGGGACATGGGTTTGTGCCCCGGTCCGGGAAGATCCCACATGCCACGGAGCGGCTGGGCCCGTGAGCCATGGCCACTGAGCCTGCACGTCTGGAGCCTGTGATCTGCAACGGGAGAGGCCACAACAGTGAGAGGCCCGCGTACCACAAAAAAAAAAAAAAAAAAAGGAATGACATCCAACAATACGATCCAGCAGTTTCACTTCTGAGTATTTACCTGAAGAAAACAAAAACACTAATTCAAAAAGATATATGCACCCCTATGTTCATTGCAGCATTATTTACAATAGCCATGATATGGAAACAACTTAAGTGCCCATCAATAGACAAATGGATAAAGAAGATGTGAGATATATAGAAAAAATGAAATATTAGCCATAAAAAATGAAATCTTGCCATCTGTGACAACATGGATGGACCTAGAGGGCATTATGCTAAGTGAAATAAGTCAGACAAAGACAAATACTGTATGTTTTCACTATATGTGGAATCTAAAGAAATAAAACAGACCAAAAAAAATGAAAACAGATTCATAGATACAGAGAACAAACTGGTGGTTACCAGATGGGGGGGTGGGTGAGGAAGGTAGGTGAAATAGGTGCAGGGGATTAATAGGTACAAACCTCCAGTTACATAATAAATAAGTGATGGGGATGTAATATACAACATAAGAAATATGGTCAATAATAACTATTGTAATAACTTTATATGAGGACAGATGGTTATGAGACCTATCGTTTCATAATGTATGCAAATATCAAATCATTATGTAGTACACCTGAAACCAACATAATATTGGAAGTCAACTAGATTTCAAACAAACAAAAAAAGAAACACTTGGGAAAGACACAGGAACTATATTACAGAGATCCCTAGCTACACCTTACCAATTTTTTAAAAGCTTATGTATTGAAAAATTTCAGATAGTACGAAAGTAGAAAGAATAGTATAATGCACCCCCATGTACCCATCACTCAGCTTCAACAACTGTAAACTCACGGCCAGTGTTGCTCACCTCCACCCCTGCCCCCTCCCAGAGCTTTGACTGAAACAAATCTCACACATCACATTATTTCACAGGTTTCAGAGCTGACTTTTCTTGATGACTAAAAATTATCTTTCACTTTTCAGAGGTTAGGAAATACAAATGAAGAAAGCAAAAGGAAAACTTTAAGTAAAATTATTACTGTTATTAAGATAAATTATATAAACTTGTTATAACCCACCCCCAAGGCTCCCACACCCCAAAGAAAAGAATAAGGGGGCCTTGGTCCTAGGAGCAGCTCTGCCATTTTAGCGAGCTGTATCACCTTGGATAAACTACTGGCCTCCAGTCTGCCACGTGGCCTGAATATTTATTTAAGTTTTAAAATATGTAATAATGTGGTTCAAAAACTTTTAAACTTTACAGCAAAAATCCTGCCTCTCTCCAGCCGTGCAGTTCCCTCTCTTTAGACAAACAAGGTCATAGTGTTACCTCCCAGAAAGATAAGCAAATACACACACACACACACACACACACACACATAGATTAGTGCTCTTTCCTTCATTTTCATAGGAACACACCATGGACACAGTTCAGCACCTTGCCTTCTTCATTTAACCTATTTCAGGGACCTTTCCACATCAGCACATGGACGGCTGCCTCGTCCTTTCTTCCAGGTGCTTAGTATTCCACTGAAGAGCTGGTCCTCTATTGGTGGACACCGAGGCTGTTTCCAATCTTTTCTGTGAGGCGTGCTGCAGTGAATAACCTTGCTTGTACATCTTGTGCCTGTATGTGAGCAGATCTGTGATATAAAGTCCGTGAAGTGGAATTTCTGGGTCAGACAGAAAGAGAGCAGACAAACACATCCTAATGTGACCTCGGAGGAGGCACTTGATATTTCTGAGCCTGTTTTTTGTTTTTGTTTTTTTTTAATTTGTAAAATAGGAGGGTTAGCCTATGTGACTCGCAGGTCCTTTCCACCTTTGGAGTTCCTGGCATTCAGAACCTCCCACCTGGGAGGAGTTTGACAAGGAAGACTGTGGTGGCCCTTGTAATCTGCCCACAGACACAGTGTCCCTGGGTCTAGGCCACCACAGCCAGCTGGGAGCCAAAATTCATTTTGTGCACAGCCAGCAGACCAGAACTTGAAGAGACAAATCCAAGAGTCAGGCCTGACCTCATTTGTCCCCAAGTGGCATGTCTCTTCTGTTTTGACGTCTTTAAAGGTAGCTGCTTTGGTAGGCTCTCTGGAAATCAGATGGGACATGGAGGTCTTTTGCCTCAGTTAACAGAATCGAGGGAAATGAAAGGGATAAATATACTTCAGATGAACAGAGTGAAGTATTAGCCAGAATACTGGGGGATAGGAGGACATTAATGAGATATTTAGCAGAAGATTATTCAACAAGGCAATCAACCAACCAATGCGTATTTTGTTGGCACACAGACTGCAGACAAGCCTGTCTGATGCTTTGCCCTCACTGAATATTGAAATTGTGTGCTTGCTAGGCTAAGTCTTAAGACAGCCACAGCCAAGGTATGGGCCTTCTGCATGTGCCCTGATGCTCACTGTTATCACCAATCAGATTTGAGAATCAGACAGTGTTTGACCTGTCAGATGTCCTAGGGTCACACAAGCAAGCCTCTTACTTCTGCACACGGAGATGAGGAAATGGAAAGCAGAAACGGGGAAGTGCACAAGGGCTGTGGTCACTGAAAGGGAAAGGGCCCTGGAAGCAGACCCAGGCATTCGATGGCGTGGTGAGTGGGTCGGGCTGTGGAACATCCGTTACAGCAGGTAGGGAAAGCCGTACAGAAGGCACTGCAACAGATGGTCACTCCCCAATAGCACGGCCAGTATGCCCGAGGCACCTAGTGGTGCATAGAAAGTGGAGTGGTGGAGCTCCACCTGGGGAGCAGGTAGAGCTTGGAGATTCAGGCAAAAGACTTTAGGAACCTCTGATAAAGAGAGGAGGATTAGCGGGGCTCCAACCTTAGAAGGCTTGTGTGTCCCTGGGCAGGCTGTTGAGATGCAGACGTAGGCTCAAGGGCAGGAACAAGGCAAGGCCCCAGATTCCAAGACTGAGGCACACCATGGGGACAGAGCAGAAGCGCAGCTGTCGGAACTGGGACCCGAGCAAGAGGGGTTTGATTTGAGCAGTAGCTCCTTGCATCACCCTGTCTGGGCTCAAGATTAGCTCTAGAGACTTGGAGAAGTAAGCTTGCAGATGGGAACACTCCAGTCCAGAGTGGGGAGAAGGGAACCAGGAACCAGGTGGTTCTGATTACTTCTTAAACGAATTCCCCTCAAATCCTTCTCTCCTCCCTCTGCAGACCCACCACTGCCCTTGTTCAGACTCTCATGTCCCTCTTAGGACTAATGCAACAACTGGTGACACCTTCCGCATCATTTCATCCCTCAATCTGTTCTCTACTTGGCATCCAGGTCTGACCATGTCCCTCCTCTGCCTAAAACGGTTCAGAAAAAAGTATGTATGTGTGTATCTATCTATCTATCTACTATATATTTATCTATCTTTTATCTATCATAATTAAATACCTATCTAAATATTGATACTTATATAAATGTTTATTGTGCAGTTATTCCACCTTCTTGGTGTTTGAAATTTTTCAAAATAAAAACTTGAGGAAAAATTATTGTTCCATCCAGATTGGCTGGACCTTCTGTCTTTTCACAAGTTCCTGAGTGGTGCGGCTGCCCAGAGCTGGTGAGGGCCGCGGCATTCATCACTTACCACATTATCTGACAGTCTCTTTGTTGTGACTCTGACTCCCCTAGAAGACAACCAGATCTTTGAGATTCTGTCTTTCAGAACTTTGCATCCCCCAGTCCTCCAGCCTTAGCAAGTGCCTGGGATGTAGTGGGTATTTAATATGTGTTAGTTGAGTGTAACCGATAAGAAGTTATATCCAAGGCAGATAGGTGATTATAATATTTATTATTCATTCATTCAATGGTTCTTTCATCATTTATTGGGTACTTAACTATTTCATGCATGTCTGAACCACAGTGGGTCATATAATGATCTCAGCACCATTGATATTTTGAGCAGATAATACTTTGTTGTGGCGGGCTGTTCTGTGCATTGTAGGATGTTTAGCAGCATCCTTGACCTTTACCCACTGGGTGCCAGTAGCACCCTTCCCCCTGCCCCCGCCAAGTTGTGACAATCAAAAATGTCTCTAGTCATTTCCAAATGTCCTCTGGGGGGCAAAATCACCTCCTGTTGAGAAGCACTAATCTTCAAGACAACTTGCCTTTAAGAAACTTGAAGTGTAATGAAGGAACAGACATATGCATGCAATGAAAGACAAGGTGTGTGAGGGACTGTGGTGTATCACAGAGTGCTGCAGAGCACAGGAAGAGGAAACAATTCCATTTGGGGAAACACTGTATGAAAGAACTGGGTCTGAATTTTAATGGTCTTACAGACGGGAAGCTCCTTCTGTGTAATTTCCTTTCTTAAGCTTCTGCCACCTTACCCGTCTACCGTCTACGGTCACCCATGTCATCTTCTGGCCCTCGTTACAATCCTGTAAGGTAGACAGAGTAGCTATTAACTCTATTTTATAGATAAAGAAACTGAATTTAAGCTAGTTTGGATAACTTGAGAGGCAATAACGTGGTCCACAGCACAGACCCTGGAACCTGCCTGCCTGGGTTTGAATTCTAGTTCCACCACTTTCCATCCGTGAGCTCTGGGCTTGTTTCTTAACCTCTTCACACCTCAGCATCTTCACGTGGAAAATGGAACCCATAATAGCTCCCATTCCACAAGACTGTTGTGAGACAGCAACAAGTGTCAAATGCTTAGAGTGGTGCCTGAACTATTAAATATATTATAGAAGTGTTTGCTACTCTTTATTGTCATCAAGGCCATGCAGCAACTTGATGACCAGTGTGATATAATAATCTGGATCTGCGATATCTTGGTCCCGTGTTCTCTCCATCTCAAAGTCTTCTTGCTATTTGAGGAAGAAGAATCATTTATGGCTCAACCAGCACTGCTGGGAAAAGCAGACCCCCTGACAACCAAACTCTATTTAAACTTCACTGTCCAATAGAAATACCATCCCAACCACATATGTAACGGTAGATTTTCTAGTAGCCACATTAAAAAAAAGTAAAAAGAAACAGGTGGAATTAATTTTGTTAATATATTTTATTCAGCTCAATATATCCAAAGTATTAGCATTTCAACATGTAATTAATACAAAGTTATTAAAGAGATATTTACACTTTTTTTTCATACTAAGTCTTGGAAGTCCAGGGGGTACTCATACAGCACATCTATCTTGGATTAGCCACATTTCAAGTGCTCCATAGCCGCATATGGCTTGTGGCTACCATACTGGACAGTACAGGTATTCTAAACATAGCAAAGGGCGTTGTTTTTGGTGGCTGGACACTCATATTATTTCAGACTATGTCCTGGAGAGGGCAAATCAGAGCAAATAGTGAGAGTCTTCCTGAGTTTTATTTGCAGGACACTGAATCCTCTCCTTGCTTGTTCCTATCCCAACTTCATTGAAATAAGCCAATTATATATTTTTAAAACTATGTACTCAGTAATTAACCTTCTCACTTTTGATTTAACTTGAGTACAGCTTTCAATAAATCATGCCAAGACAATGCCAGACGCTACCTTTCAAGCAGCTCCAAAGTGCATACAACCTTAGAAGCCCCAAGCTCCCAACCAGATGAAGCCCCTCTGTGATCAGGCTGCCTCGCCTTTTCTTTCCACGGCAAACCCAGGACCACTTGCCCTGACTCTGGTGAAGGTGACCTCATATCGCCTCCCAGTACCTCTTGAGCAAAATGCCATTACCCCTCCTCTGCCATCCCGAGATATGGGAATGGAATGGAGGCAGAGAACAATTAGTGACCCGACCTGTCTGAGGCCAGGCAGCAATTTGTTACCAGCAATGGAACACAAGCTCTCAGACCCCTGGGTGGCCTCTTTAAAATGCTCTGTAGTGCAAGCATTGCATGATCCCAGCATTTTTATAAGAGCAGCATTCGGGATGATAATAAATACATTCTCACCATGCTTAGTGTTTTACTCAGTTGATTTGATCTTCACAGCAGCCCTCGGAGGCTGTTGCTCTTATTGGCCCCATTTTACAGATGAGGAGACTGAGGCACGGAAAGTTACATGGCTTTCCTAAGGTCAGAGAGATAAGAGGCAGAGTCAAATCCAGACAGAGCCCAAGCTGCCCACCACACCATGGTGCCCCTTTTGACTGGGGTTGGCCTACTAGCATCTTCTTCTCAGTAGGGAATGTAGGCTCTTGCTCTGTCCTCCGTACCTACAAGGCAGCATGACACTTACCAGGTGCTCAGTAAATATCCATTGACTGACTGTCACCTGTTTGCTGCTGGTGATGTCCAACCTTAGCTTGAGACCACATGGAAGCAGATGGTTGCTCCACTTGATGCCTTTGTCCAGTACTTGAACTGACTTTGACTTCATGCCTTGTCTCCTGGACTGCACTTGACTTTTGTCTGTGGCCTTTCTGTAACTCAGGCTTAAGACAGGCCTAATCTTGGCACAAGCACCACTGGGTCCCATTTTCCCACCTGCTGAATGAGGACTCTGGGCCAGATGATCTTGAAGGAGTATCAGGCTTCCCACCCCTTCACTCCTGGCAGGGTGGGATTGGCAGGTGGAGGACTTGGGAGGGGGGGATAGGGTAGAGGCTGATGTGCCAGGATTTCTGAGAGCAAGAGAATATGCCCTGAGCCAGCCTTCATGGTTGGTTGCAGGGAGGAGAGTCTGGCACCAGCTACCCATCCACAGACCTTCAAAACCCAGCCTGGGTGTAGCAGGTTCTCATTTTCCTTCTTCTTCCTACCCCAGGCCCTAACTCAGGTCTGCCTGACTCCAGGGTTCATTTTGTTTCCACACTGGCTGATGGCTGAAGGCCTGTCCTGAAAGAAACCATCCTGTGCTCCCTTTCCACTCACCCACAAACACCTCTAAATAACTGCATCTGAATCACTCCTGATTTCTCTGCATCTGAATCCCAGGCATAAAGACCACTAAGGGCTTCCTTGAATGAGAGAGTGTCAGAGGTGCAGCCTCAGGAGGGCCCTGGGGAGGGCAGGAGGTCCCTTGTTGTCTGGGAACCTGCAGCCTGGTGGCTCCACCTCTTCCCCTGTGCAGGCTCAAGCCCCTGTCCCAGGAGGTATGCAGGCCCTTACGGACCAGGCCTGGGGCCTTCACGCTCACGTATCCTGCTCCTGGTAGAGGGCTTCCTGAGAGAGGATGCCTTGAACTTTGTGGAGAGAAGCTGGAGAGCTGGGCCATGAGTAGGGGTGGGATACAGGGCCAGCTAAACTAGGACTCAGGTTTTCCCCTTGAGTTTGATATCCTTTGATTCTCAAATGGGGACATTTCCATGATACCACAGGCAATGTTTGACCAATTTTCTCTCTTTCTCTCTCTCTGTCTCACACCCACCCTGGTGTGGGGTACACCAGGCTTCAGATCTGAGGTCCTCAGGAGTATTATTCAGCCATAAAAAAGAAGGGGTGACAACATAGGTGGACCCTGAAGGCATTATGCTAAATGTTAAGTCAGACAGAGGAGGACAAATCCTGCATGGTATCACTTATACGTAAGCTCTAAGAAAAATAATGAAGAAAGAAAATGAAGTCAAACTCATAGAAACAGAGAGTAGAAAAGTGGTTGCCAGGGGCTGGAGGAATTAGGCAGAGGTTGGTAAAAGGGTACAAACTTTCAACTATAAGTGAAACCAAACAGAACCCTCCCAGGCACAGAGGCCCCTCTGTATCCCCTGTTTCTTGTTTGTAGGAAAAAAAGGCTTTAGTCTCCGTTTAGTCTCTGTGGCCTTCCCTGAGTTCCAAAGAGCAGGTTCAAGCAGTTAATAGGACGATAGAGTCACAGGACTGCTAGTGCCTCCTGAAGGGGTATAGATAACATTCTCATGCATGTCCTCCACCAGGTGGAGGATGGTGACTACATGCTGGCCACAAGCATGCAGACCCCAGACTGGTTGGAATCAGAAGGTTGAGATTCCAGAAACATCACTCTTATTTCCTCACCACAAACCAATCAGAAGAAAGTCACAGACCCTGCAGCCCTCACCCCAAATTTTGCCTATAAAACTCTTCCCCAAATACCCCTGGCGAGTTCAGGTCTTTTGAGCGTGAGCCACCCATTCTCCTTGCCTGACCCTTGCAATAAAGCTTTCTGTGCCCCAAATTCTGATGGTTTGCTTGTTTGGCCTCACTGTGCATCAGAAACATGACCTTGGGTTCAACAACATAAGATGAATGAGATCTGAGGATCTAAAGTAAAGCATGATAATAGTTGATTACGCTGTGTTGTATAATCAAAATTCGTTAAGAGAGTAGAACTTAAATGTTCTTACCAAAAAAATAAATATATGATGAATGGTGATGAATGTGTTACTTAACTGGATGGTGGGAATCGTTTCACAATGTATATGTACATTAAATCACCACAATGTACACTTTAAATATCTTACAATTTTATTTGTCAGTTATACCTCAATAAGCTGGGAGAAAAAGGGCATGAGGGCAAACCTCTCAGAGGATTTAATGTCACACTTCCAAACTTGATTAAACAAAGCCATCTGGAAACTCTCTTTCTCCCAGAGGCTGTTATTCTTTAACTCCCTCAAAAGCAGGGGTTAGTGGTGCTAAATGCAGAATGACATTTAGCCAACTGAGTAATACCAGCCCTGAGGGTCAAAGGCTTTGATAGAAAAGCCAACTTTTATCTCAGGCATTAGCAGACTAGATGTAGTTTGTGAAACCTTTGGAGCTTTAAATTGTCTGGTGCTGTCCGTCCCTTCCAGGGACAGCCTGGTCAATCAGGACACAGATCTCAGACAGGTCTCTACCTCACCTCCACCTGACAGCTCAATCTTCCAAAGGGCCTCAGTGCTTTCATTCTCTGCCCACAGAGACAACTAAAATCAGGAGACTCCTGGATGAAGGAGATGTAGCACAAGTCACTCCAACAGGTTGTGAAAGTGGTGAGCTGGAGATGGAGCCTGGGTTTGGACCATCCACCACCGATGGGGAGGCATGGGCTGGGCTCCTGGAGAAAGTAACACGGAGCCGAGTCTGGAAGGGCGAGTAGGAGTCAGCTGGGTCATCCCTAGCATAGCGGACAAGCGTGCGGATGTGGTCCATGTTAACTGGAGGGTCAGGCAGGACACACTTGCGGCCCGAGGAAGAAGCCATTCATGGAAAGCCTTGTGTGCTGTGATAGGGAGCTTGAACTTCATCCTGCAGGTAGTGAAGCACCAGCAGAGTTTTAACTAAGGCAGTAATGTGGACAAGTAATAGTAATAGCTGTACTTATTGAATGAATACTTCTTATATGTCAGGCATTGTCCTAAGTACTTTGCATGTGATTAAGTCACTAAATCCTTAAAACCTACAGGGCACATATGAATATTATTCCCTTTTCACAGCTGAGGACACTGAGGCATAGGGTGCCCCCAGAGTCACAAACCTCCTAAGTTATACAGCTGGGATTTGAACCTAGGAAGTTTGGTTCCTGGGCCCACTCTCTTAGCCACTCTGCTATTACTTATAATTTTATAGTCATTTCTCTTCAAAAGGTATTTTAGGTGATTTATAATAAAACTACATATATAGAGAGTAAGCAAATTAAAAATAAAATTCAACAGAAACAGAACAGAAACGTGGCAAAGCAAGGAGAAGTTGATAGCAAGAATCCAGGATGGATAATCACAGAACTTGAGCCCTAGCCTCCACCTGAGCTTTCTGACAAGAAAAGTGCAAAATGTGTCAGGAATCAACAACTCTCTTACTTTTTGCTGGGTAAGGGGGAACATACACATTTATCTGGAGAGACTCTGCTTTCTTGTACGGAATTCTGGAAGGAAATTTGTTGTCTAATCCCTGATATTAAGTTTGATATAAGATACTAAGGGTATTAGTTTCTAGGACTGCTGTAACAAATTACTGCAAATTTGTGGCTTAAAACAACAGAAATTAATTTTCTTACAGTTCAGGAGGCTAGAGGTCCAAAATCAAGGTGGCAGCAGGATTGGTTCCTCCTGGAGGGTTTGAGGGAGAATCCATGCCTCTCTCCTAATGTCTGGTGGCTGCAGGCAAGCCTTGGAGTTCCTTGGCTTGTAGATGCATCACTCAAATCTCTGCTTCTGTCTTCACGTGGCACTCTCCCTGTGTGTCTCTGATCCCTGTGACGTTGCATGGTCTTCCTCTCTGTGTCTTGAACCTACCTCTCTATTCTCTCATAAGGACATCAGGCATTGGATTAACGGCCCACCCTAAATCCAGGATGATCTTGTCTTGATATCTTAATTACATCTGCCAAGACATTATTTCCAAGTAAGGTCACATTCACAGGTAACAGGGTTTGGATTCAGACATAGCATTTGGGAGAGCCACTATCCCATTCACTACACAAAGCATTCAATAGCAATTCTGAAAAATAATTAGAAGTATTTTTTTAATGCCTGTCTCTCACAGTGGTAAAAAGGCAAGGAAGGATAGTGTTTTGATTGCAATTCAGCCCACTTGAGATAGGTAGCTTCATTTAATTGGGCCACCAAGGGGCTTATGTGTCCTCCTGAAAGTGTTTCTGAATAAATGTCTTGTGAGCTACGTGTCTCTGGTGGAGAGAACTTCACTGTAGGTGAACTCAGTTGATAAAACAGGGCTCTCAGTAGGAAGGAGAGTTTTTGGCCAGGGCCTGTTTGTGGGAGGCTGCCCAATCAGTAAAGAAGTTCCTAAGTAGGGGCACATGTGAGAATCACCAGGGAGATTTTGCAAACTACACATGCCCCAGTTGCACCCAAAGCAAGTGAAGCAGAACCTCTGATGTCTATTGTCCTTTCTCTTGTATGGGCTTTTTAATGGGAATTACCATCTGGGATGGAGTGGTTGGGACAAACCGTTCCAGTCTCCCACTGGTTTCCTTCCAGTCTAATGACATGGAGAGGGGGAGAGGGGGCACGTGTGCTAGGTGCTTTACATAATTTATTTGTTGTTCTGTTAAAACATGCATAACATAAAATTCACCATTTTCAGTGTACAATTCAGTAGCATTTAAAACATTCACAGTCTTGCCCAACCATCACCACTATCTAGTTCCAGAACGTTTCCATCATCCCAAAAGGAAACCCAGTACTCATTTAGGAGCCACTGCCCACCCCTCCCTACTTCCAGGCCTTGGCAACCACTGATCTGCTTTCCATCTCTGGATTTACCTATTCTGGTCACTTTATATAAGTGGAATCATTCAATATGTAGCCTTTTGTGTCTGACTTCTTCATTTCATGTGTTTTCATCCATGTTGTAGCATGTATCAGTGCTTCCTTCCTTTTTATGGCTGACTAATATTCCATTGTAATGGATATACTACATTGTGTTTATCCATTTATCACTTGATGGACGTTTGGATTCTTTGCACCTATTGGCAACTGTAAATAATGTTGTTATGAAAATTTGTTCACAAGTTTTTGTTTGAACACTTTCTTTTCAATTCTTTTTATATACTTTAAAAAGTACATTTATTAATATCTTATTTTACAGATGAAGAAATTAGGTGATGAAAATCATATTTGTTGAAGTCATCTAGCTAGTAAGTCACAGAGCTGGAATACAATTGCTGGTTTCTGTCTCCAGATTCTGGGATCTTTTCACTGTACGGCAAGCTGTTTCTGAGAAGTCAGACCTGACTTATCCCCTATGGTAACCTTGGAGTTACACTTTCTTACTTTCTGTTCTCAACTTTTTCAGGCGTCCAAGACATGTTATGTCTGACATGAGCTTGTTCTTTCTTTGACGTCCCAGAAGAGCAGCCAGGACTTGAGTTTATCAAAGGAGGAGATTTGTGTGAAAAGCTCCTTGAACACTTTATGATAAAGGATTACCCAAAGTATAGTGATTCTTTTAAAATGTGTAAATATACACCCTGAACTGACGGCATGATAAATAGTTCCTCCCTCATCATGATAAATGTACCTTATCCTCCTAGAATCAACTCTGTATTATGCTTATCGGTATGGATGTAGGATTTATAGGCGTTCACTTTCATAATCAGTCAAACATTAATGACAAAAGAAGACATTGGAGTTACTGTCATCTTGAGACTTGAGGAAAATGATGGTGAATGATGAGAAAAGGAAGGAAATGTGAAGCCTCTCAAGAGAGAGCCCATGAGATAGGATTTTTGAGATGCCTAGCAGTTACTGGAAGCAAAGGGAGAAAACAGAGTCTCTGCTGAAGAGTGATGAGGGTCAGCAAGTTTGGGGGCCAAGGCTAGAGTAACCCATGGTGCTTTGGGCTTGAACTGTGGGAGCTGGAGCTTGTGTTTTGGTGTCCTGCCAGGAGGAAAATTCCCAGGTGGATTGGGGGAAGTTGTATTTGGATTCCTGCCAGAAAAGCGCCAACATTCTCAAGGGCCAGATAGCCACTTGGGGCTTAAGAGAGGTGGGCCTGAATAAGCCAGACTTGGTTGTTATGCTTTGCCAAGTACTTTTCCAGTTTATATACTGCTGCAGAAAAAAATCATCCTAAAACCTTGCTTTAAAACAAAAATATTTATTATTTCTCATAGTTTCTATGGATCAGGAACTGGGGGACAACCCAGCTGGGTGCTTCTGGCTCAGGGTCTCTTATGCAGTTATGGTGAGTCACTTCTAGCTGGAGCTGGAATCAGGAGCAGGTGAGGGCTGGCCAGCACCTCTTTCTCTTCAGCGTCTCAGGGCTTTTCTGCAGGGTCTCTCCACATGGACTAGCTTGGACTTCCCCACAGCATGGAAGCTTTGGGCTTCTTACCTGGCTGCTCAGTGTCTCAATTTGAGTATTTCAAGAGAGAGAGACCTGGTGGAGGCGGTACTGCTTTTTATGACCTAGGCTCGGAAGGTCACAAAGCATCAGATTCACCATATTCTATTAGTCGAGGCAGTCAAAAGGCCTGCTTCTGTTCAAGCAGAGGACACCTAGACTCCATCTCTTGGTGGGCAAGTGGCAGAGTTCTAGAAGAGTATGTGGGACTGAAAAGATTATTGCAGCCATTTTTGGAAAATGCAATCTGTAACTAAGTACCATTTTTTCTGGTAATTTATGCAGTTTGTTACTCTCTCTTACTTCTTCTAGATTCTCTACGTGATAGGAATGATGATAGGAGGGTCTTCTCATGCCCTCTCCTCTCATTGTGAGGAGAGGGCAGGAGAAGACCCAAATGTAAACCCTGGTCATGAGGCTGTAGAGTCAGAATGTTTATTCACACATTTCTTCTTTTTTTTTTTTTAATAGGCTATATTTTTTAGAGCAGTTTTAGATTCACAACAAGATTGGGCAGAAAATACAGAGAATTCTCATATACCCCCTTGCCCACTCACATGTATAGCATCCCCCATCAACATCCCCCACCAGAGTGGTATATCTTTTACAATCAATGAATCTACATTAACACATCATTATCATCCAAAGTCCATAGTTCACATTAGGGTTCACTCTTGGTGTTGTACCTTCTATGGCTTTGAACAAACGTATAATGACATATCCACCATTATATTATCATACAAATAGTTTCACTGCCCTAAAAATCCTCTGTGTTCTACCTGTTCATCCCACACTTCTCCTCAACCCTTGGCAACCACTGACCCTTTTTACTCTCTAAATAGTTTTGTCTTTTCCAGAATGTCCTGTAGTATGTCATACAGTAGGTAGCCTTTTTCAGGTTTGCTCCTTTCATTTAATAATATGCATTTAAGGTTACCCCCTGTCTTTTCATGGCTTGATAGTTTATTTCTTTCTAGTGTCGAATAATATTCTATTATCTGGATGTAACACAGCCTATTCATCCATTTACCCACTGAAGGACATCTTGGTTGTTTCCAAGTTTTGATGATTATGAATAAAACTGCTATAAATATCCACATGCAGGTTTTTGTGTGGACCTAAGATTTCCACTACTTCAGGTAAATAAAGACATAAATTGATGAATCATATGGCAGTTTTGCATTTCCACCAGCAATGAATGAGAGTTCCTGTTGCCCTACATCCTCACCAACATTTGGTGCTGTCAGTGTTCTAGATTTCAGCCATTCTAATAGGTGTGTAGTGGGTTCATTCATTCTTTCAGAAGATATTTACTCAGTGTCTACTATGTGCCAGATAATATCATCAGCACTTAGACCACATCAGTGATCAAAACACAGACATAGATCTCCACTCTCAAGTGGCTTCCATTCTAGTAGAACACGTATCAAGAGTACTCTATGTGCCAGTTTCTCTTGTAAGCACACCACATATGTGATCTCATTTAATCCTCACAGCAACTCTATGAAGTAGGTACCGTTTTTATACCATTTTACTCTGGCACAGAAAGGATGAGTAATATGCCCAAGGTCACACAACCAGCAAGAGGTAGAGTCACAGGGTGTATTCAGGTGTCCAGCTCCGGAGTCTCTATGCTGTGCTGCCTCTAGGTCTGGAAGGGATCTTGGAATTCAATTAATTCATCCTTATTCCACAAATGTGGACTCACAGGTACCAGATAGTCAGGTGACTTGCCCAAGATCAAAGAGCTGGTTAATATCAAAACTGGGACTGGAATCTTATCTTCTAGAACATGACTCTTTTCACTCTACCCTTAGATTATTTGGGCAAAGAATTCTGTGAAGGATGAGGACTTAGCTATATCCTCCTTCCACCCCTCCTCCCGCCCCCCTCCCCCCGCTTGAATGGTATTTCTTTCAATACTCACTACTATTTTTTCTATATTGTCTACTCGCCTGTAGTCCTTGTGCTGTCCTCCACGAGTGGGTAGAAGATGCCCTGCTCAAGTTCCCTAATGGTGTTTTTCAGCCTAGGATAGCTCCTTCTCATCTGAAGGCGCATTTTTCTTCCTCCTGATCATCCATGGGATAAATGCTGTATGTGGGTCTCTGGGACCATCATTACCCTTGCCAGTTTTTGCCTCTCCTTTCCTCAGCCATCCGTGAGCCCACTATTCCCCCATGGCAGTGCCACCACGGTGTGCCTACCGAGCATTGGTAAAGAGAAAGAACACAGGGATTAGTTGTTCCTTCTCAAGCAGCCACCTCTGTTCATGAGAGGCCATGGAGGGAGGCACGACAAAGACGGTGCTCTGTGCATCTCTCGTTTTCTGTCAGAACCATCGTAGTCACCAGTGGCCTCTCAACCGCAAGGAACCTGCTAGGCTAGGGAGCAGAGTGGAGCATGAATGTCCCATCATGGGGGACCAGACAGCAGAGCTGTAGAATTCCAGCTGGAAGTTAGAGTTTGGCAGCTATCCTTCTCAGATTTTCCAGAACAGTTCCAATTTCATGCAACATAATTATTTTTAATAAAGATGACTCATTACATAAGTAACTAAATGTGATTTAATTTCTATGCCTTTTAGAGGAGTTTTCATTTAAATAAATCCTCTAATCAGAAAAACAAAAGCCTTTCTCAGTGCCAAGGTACGTATTCAGACTTTGGAAATATAGTCCCCTTATTTGTGGATCATCTTGACTAGAAAGGTGTCAAAGAGGAAGTTGGCTGGGCTCAGATCAGAGAGTGAGGGAGTTGGAATCACATGCCTCCCCTGACTAAAGGAGGGCCATCATGTATGAGTGTACAGGTTGTGCATTGTACAAGGCTGCCACATATAAGGATTCTCTACTCACATTGTAGATGTCATTGATGTGTGTGTTTGTTACAACAATTTCATGACCGGTGGGCAGATTTTATTCTAGTATAAACAGTATACAATATGAAGACAATTTCAAACAGAATGAAGCAACATGTTTTAAGGGAGGGGTACCTGTTCTAATTTGCACAGTCATGTCCTATAGACCACAGGTGATCTAGACTAAATGTCCAGTCCCACACAAGTCATGGCCCTGGGATAGAGAAGCCAGGATTCAGAGCAATAAAAAGAAAGTGGAACAGCTGACTGTGGGACCTAACACATCATTCACACATCATTTCAGTGCTTCTCAAACTTGGCTGAACATTAGAATTTCTTGGGGAGACTTAGAAAATATTGATGTCAGGGTTCTACCCCGAGAGATTCTGATCTAACTGGTCTGGAATGCAGTCTGGGCTTTGGGATAATTGCAGGTTCTTCATGTAATTCTAATGAGCTGCCACGGTTGAAAGCATTGCATTATTTTTCAGATGGGTGACAGATGAATAAATAAATGGATGGATTAGCCGATGACTGCATGGATGAGGTGCATAGATGGATGAATAAGTGAATGAACCAGGAATTGGTCATAGAGTTCATGGCTCAATATGGTTGTCATGACGTGGCATCTGCTTAAGTCTCCGGACATATTCTCTCTGATCATTCCCCAACTACTGCCATCCATGCTCCAGCCATACTGAATTTCAATCAGTTCTAATGTGGCGACTCTTTTGCAACTCTGGGCCCTTATCTTCCCTGTTCTCCTTAATTAGAATGCATTTCCTGTTTCTGTTTGCCTACTAGCTCCTACTCACATTTCAGGCCTCTACTTAAAGATAATTTTATCCTAGACTCCTCTTAACCCTGGGTCAGATGCCTGCCCTCTGTGTTCCCATGACCTTTTGTCCTTCTGCATCAGAGCATCTATCACCTGGAATTGCCAGCTGGGCTCAAAGGGGGAGACACGGGAAAACCCAATGGTTTATTTCTCCTGGCCCCATGCTGTGTGGCCTCACCCCGATTCAAGCATTTGAAGACAAGTACTTACTTACTTTGACAAAATCTGCGCATCATCCTCTGAGGGCTTAATAAAGAATGTGATGCCTTTGGATGACGCCTCCTCTCCCCCTGCCCTGCAGTTGTCATTTAAATCTGCCATGTGTCAACCTATAGAGTGAGAGTGGCTTTCTCTATGTCCATACAATACTAATCAGGATGAGAGAATCTTGACAATAAGAGCCAGAAGGGACGTTAGGAATACTTGCATCAGATTCTGCATTGTAAAGATGAGCAAGTGGCTATTTCACAGGCAATGACTTGCCCAGGGTCACACGGTGAACTAGTGACAGAACTAGGACTCAAACCCAGTTTCCTGGCTCCAAGCCCGGCTGCCCCCACATTCAAGTAATCTTTGGAAAATTTCCCAAAACTCTAAAGTTTGGCCTCTTCTCCCATATCCTTCCAGCGTTGAGGCAATAGTACGTGAGCAAAGCCCTGCATTAAAGTCATACGAGGATGTGGTGGGAGCCGTTGGCAGGTACTGTCTTTATGGGCATAGTTACTCTCTGGGCAGCTCTTAAAGATAGGACATGCCTATGAGGGTGTCAATATTTTATAATAACTTTAGATGGAGTATAATCTATAAAAATATTGAATCACTATGTTGTACACCCAAAACTAACATAATAGTGTAAATCCACTATACCTCAAAGAAAAAAAGTTGAGTTTTGCATAAAATAGGAAGATTTGGTGACACTGGCCCTCATTCTTTTGAAGCATCCATAGCAGGGAGGAGAGCAGTGGCTGCCCCTCGAGACAGGGACCCAGCTCCCCTATACCCACTTGATGTGGTCCCACTTGGTTGATTTTTTTTTTTTTTTTTTTTGGCTGTACGCGGGCCTCTCACTGTTGTGGCCTCTCCCGTTGCGGAGCACAGGCTCCGGATGCGCAGGCTCAGCGGCCATGGCTCACGGGCCCAGCCACTCCGCGGCATGTGGGATCTTCCCGGACCGGGGCACGAACCCGTGTCCCCTGCCTCGGCAGGCGGACTCTCAACCACTGCGCCACCAGGGAAGCCCCATTTGGTTGATTTTTGATTTTGTTGCTTGTGCTTTAGGTGGTATATCCAAAAACTCATTACTAAAACCTTTGTCCAGGAGCTTTATTTCCATGTCTTCTTCTAGGAGTTTCGTGGTTTCAGGTATAGACCCCCTTTAAATCATTAGAAAGTAATACATGCACATGGTACAAAATTCAAAAGGTCAGAGTAAAAGTAAATCTTCCCGATGCATCGCTGAAGCCTGTTAGCTTCCCTTACTGCCTCTGTTACCAGTTTCTTGTGTATCCTTCCAGAGAGATCTTATAAATATATAAAATATATGCATATAGATAAATATATGAATACTTTTTATACAACATTCACACTGTTCTGTAGCTTCTTTTTTCACTTAATATACCTTGGAGATTTTCCGCATCAGAAAGAGTAGCCTCTTTTTTAATGGTTGCACAATATTCTATAGGAGGATGTGCCATAAATTGACTTAACTGGTCTACTATCAATGAACATCAAGTTTGCTTCCATGCTCTTGCTATTTTTAACACTACTGAGATGAATACAATGTACATGCGCATTTTGCAGGCATGCATGTATCTGTAGGATAAATCCCAGGACATGGGATTGTCGTGTCATGGGATACGTACAGCTACATTTTGATAGACATTGCCAAACCACCCTCCAAAGAAGTATAATCCAAACTGAAACAGACTTATTAAAGCTCTATTGCAAACCTAACCCATCTATTTTCCTATGACAGAGATGTACTAAGTGCTCAGGGTCCTTTTGTTTTTCTCTGCCCTTATTCATTCATACCTGCCATACCAATCTTGAAATGGAAACAGTTACAGCTTCCAGAGTTGTTTTGAGGGTTTCTTTAGAGAGCTTGGCACTGCTTCATCCTTTTTCCCCTTCAGAAGGTTTCCGAGAGAATCTTCTTTGGTCATCCATAACAGGCAAACGCCTGGCCCTGACTGCAGCAGCAAGGTGCCCACGCCACAGAATGACTCCCGTGGTAAGTCAACATGTTCTTGAGCATATATCGCTCTAACCTAAAGATTCTCCTAACACCTTTGCTTGAATGTTTTAGATTGTTAAACACTAATCAATGAAGAATTTCATTTAGGTCAAAGAAAAAGATGAAAGCCATCGTTCTTTGGAGTAAAAATATTGACTTACCAATGAAGTGGAAAATGACTTGTTTCTTAGCCTCAAGGTAATCAAAGACCAAATGCCATTGTAAATTGAAAAACAGCTCTTCAGATGGTCTTATATTATGATTGCAGTGACTCCTGATCTCTTCCTTGTCATCTACCTTGCCACCCCATTTTTTTATCCTTCAGATTAACTTTCTTTGTTCCCCACGTAGAGGCAGAGACTATTACCAATCCAATCGACTTTCTTTTTCAAATTCTCCTCTGGGTTACTTCTCAATGTCTCCCACAAAGGCAAGGGCAGGGGACACGGGCCCAGCAGCCAGTCTGTGGCACTAACTGTCAGTATCTGGACTGAATTTCTGTGAGAGGTTTGAGAGCTCCCCTTGGGACTTCACCTCCTCTGGCCTGAGGGTAGGTGATCAACGGAGAGGATTCCAGAGAGCTCAGTCCACACTGGGGGCGGAGGGGAGCTGAATACCTTCCGATTCATATGCAAAAGACCTCCCTGCAAAGGAAAAGACTAGTAACTGGGATGAATAAGTATTATAGTTTTACAGTTTAAAATCTTTCTTAAATATTTTTTAGTCTTGATACAAATTACTGCCTAGGATTGTGTTTTTTAAATAGTGGAATAGTTTAGGTATTTAAGTTCCAGCCCTCGCAGTAAGCTATTTTTATATTGATTTTTATCTTTGCCAAAGTGGTATTAATAGCAAGCAAGGTAACAGAGAGTGTATTGTGGACCCACCGACACTGCATTAAGTCCAGTTCACCATTATTGTATCTACAGTTGCAGCACAGATTTGCCCAAAGCTGCTGGAAAAATGCCCAGGGATGTCTGCCCCCTGAATGAAGTCTCAATGGCAGGACAGTTTGGGTAAAGTTGGCCTAAAACTAAAAACTTCTTCCTAGGCAGGGGTGGGAGGAGGCAGTTGCTGTTAGAGCAGCGATTCTTGACCTTGGCTTCACCTTGGAATCATGTGGGAGCTTTCAAACTCCTGATGCCTAGACTGCACCCTAGCCTAGACCAAGGGAGTCAGAATCCCCGGTGAGGACGGTTTTGGTGGGAGAAGGGGGGCAGACCTGGGTGAGAGCTACTGTGTTAGGGAGTAAAGCTACCTTTTTTTTTTTTTTTTTTTTTTTTTTTGCGGTACACGGGCCTCTCACTGCTGTGGCCTCTCCCGTTGCGGAGCACAGGCTCCGGACGCGCAGGCTCAGCGGCCATGGCTCACGGTCCCAGCCGCTCCGCGGCATGTGGGATCTTCCCGGACCGGGGCACGAACCCGTGTCCCCTGCATCGGCAGGCGGACTCTCAACCACTGCGCCACCAGGGAAGCCCAAGATGCCATTTTTTAGTGTCTCCATTTCCCTCCCCCTTGCTCTGAGCTTAGTGGGCTGGAGGAGAATGGGAGAAGTGAACAAGAGGATGGACTGGGAGCTTCAAACCACCTTGGAGAATAAACACCTCACCCCTGGAAGCACGGGCGCTCCACTCCCCCTAGTGACAGCTGAGAGAGGGAGCTGGAACCTGGACATGGGGGTTCCTGTCTGGGTTGGGTGCATCTAAGTAGGCTGAGAGTCTTCTCCCGGCTTCCTTTGTAGAAAATATATATAAATGGGTGAGGATATGCTTATATATTTGTATATTTATTTAAATAGGATTTACTTATTTTTTTATTATTTATAATAATGCTATAAATAATGTAAATATATACACAGGTGTCAGCCACAAAGAGCTCTAGCATATTCTGGGTTTAGAACAGGCAGAGGAGGGTGAGGCCAAGCAGTGACCCCAGATGCTTTTCTCTGGGGCTCAGAGTGGATCCCAAATGGAATGGTAGGGCCTGATGCCTTATTCTGAACACGTGAGCTGGAGTGGCCTTCTGGATGGACATGTGAGCTGGACATGTGAGCTGAACACGTGAGCTGGAGTGGCCTTCTGGATGGACATGTGAGCTGGACATGTGAGCTGGAGTGGCCTTCTGGGTGGACATGTGAGCTGGACACGTGAGCTGGAGTGGCCTTCTGGATGGACATGTGAGCTGGACACGTGAGCTGGAGTGGCCTTCTGGATGGACATGTGAGCTGGACACGTGAGCTGGAGTGGCCTTCTGGATGGATTGGTGGACACACCTGTTTCCCCAGCCCTTCAACATAAGCATACACACACTCCTCCAGTTGCAGCAGATCAAAGATATGCCTGTTCCTTCCTAAAATTTCAGCATTGGACTTGGTCATTTTCCCCATACAGCCCCCAACACTGACCCTTTTGCATCTTTCTCCTTACATTTAAAGCCAACCATATACATTCTGACATATGTACAGAAGCCACGATATTCTTTATCCCCACTTAGATAACATTTCCTGCCCCAGGACAGGGTGTGGGAGTACAGGGATAATGATTTTTATCCTGAGACTGCTGCGCTCAGCCCATCTTCTGCTTATTAAATTGGGCTTCTGCCCCCTTTACATACTGCAGAGCAGAGGTGAAGGGGCAATAAGCCATGAGCACCATGTCTAGGGACCTCAGGGAGAGCGTCACAGAGACTGGCCCTTGTGCTTTCCCACTCAGGTGCACACAGGACCCAGGGCAAGATACCAATGGACAGCCAACACCATATGTCTAAATACTTAAAAGTTTTATGTCAAGATAAGAGACTGATAAGTGAATATATTCCATCCTCCTACTCTCACAAATATATCTTTAGAAAGACCTGGGAGACCAGGCTCAACTGTAGAATTCTTGTATTCCTCAGAGCTCCTCCCCAGAACATGATGGCATGAAATAGGCAGTCCCAGGCTCCCAATACCTGATGACAGCCTATCCACCTGCCTTTCCATCCCCTGGCTCCATCCTATCCCACAGGAACCCCCTGCGTGTTGGCACACTGGCTTGCCTGCCCAAGCTCTCTCCACACTACCTTGGCAACAGCCAGAGCCTAAATGGTAACACAGCCCACACTTTAGAAAATGGAGCCACGGGAGATAAGACTGAAGCGGGTCTTTCTGGGCAATAATAGCTTTTGCTGATGTTAGCCACTTTTGACCTTAATGCAGCTCTTCAACAAGGATTTCCTTGCAAGATCTAAAGGAGGAGAGCCTTCACTTGGAAGCCAGGAGCTCTGGATCCCGAAGTTTACTCACTGGTCAGAGCCAGTTCAGCTGACCTCACCTTATCAGGCATGCAGTTATAGAGAGGACTGCATGACTCATCTCTTGGTCTTCTTGAAATGGTTTATTGCCTGTTGTTTACCCATGCCTTGTATCAATCAGCATAGGCTAAGTTGTGCTGCAGTAAAAAATACCCCCCAAGCCTCAGTGACTTAACACAAGTTTAGATCTTGCTAGGATGACCATACATTTTGAATTGTGCCTGTTGACCCTTTCACTCTCAAAATTGTTCAGTTTGGAATCCTAGTCCTCAATCACACTACATGGCCAAAGCAAGTCAGAAGAAGATTTAGCCCACTGTAAATGCTCAGAGTCTCAAGCTGGAAGAGGCATCATCCTGACACATGCTTTCATCATCATTTCAGCAATGGGAAGGGACCGAGGCAAACTGCACATTGACTTGTAAAGCCACCACTCACAAATCATTGGCTGAAGATAATCACGTGACCACATCAAATCTCAAAGGGGAGGGGAAATGCAATGCCTGAATCTGTGAATAGCACTAATGACTACCCTGATTAGGATCAAAGGTTTTATTCAGCATTCAGAAACCATCAATAAAGGTGAAGTGTATAAATGCTTCATCTGATTTTGTTGTAAATGTTTAATTAAATAGATCTTGTCTAGCCTAATCTAATAAACCATGCTTCCTACTCCTCAAACAATCACAAGACATTGGGAAAAGAAGGTGCTCTGGGATACTCCATCTATTTGTGGCCTTAAGTTTGGTTCTACTCTTCTCTGCTGTATCTTACTCCTGATCCCACCTTGTATTCAAACCCCTCCACTATAGTTCTTACTACTCCTTAACCCATTTTTGCCTTCCCCTAATTCTTAAGAGTAGCAAGCTGTCTCATCTGTAACCTCTCTCTCTGGCCATGACTCTGCAGGCAGAAACATTTCTTCAAATTTATCTCAGACCCTGACACTCCTGTCCTTCAACTTTCAGATTTTTCTCAATGCAGTATGATGATTTATATAAACCATTCTATAAAATGTGTTTTAATAAACAAAAAGTAGGTCACTAATAAAACAACTGCTATCAAAGTTTATGCAGAAACGAAATGCAGTATTCAGATGCCACAAAGTATAAGTCCTGTTGCTGCGCTCTGCTTAAATGTATTGATAGTTGGACCCCACATTTAAAAGGGGCCCTGGAGAGGATCAGGAGGGGAATGTCTAAGATAAGAAAAGTATAGGAAATGTGGAATGTGACTATGAAGGAGACTGGTAAGGTATGTGAAGATTACAGTGCAGACCCCATAAGAGTTACCATGACTCCCGTCACTAAATATCTGAAATGCCCAACTGAGTGTGGCACTGGTATCAGCACCCTGAGTATGATACTGGTATTCATACTCTGAGTATGATATTGGTATTGATACTCTGAGTGTGGTACTGATATTGATGGTATCCAGGGTGGTGCCACCACTACTATGATTACTACTTCTACTTATTACTATTGTTCTTTCTTTGGAAGGATTCTTCTGATTTCATTCAGTTGGAGCATTGTCCAAAGTATTAAAATAAATGAATCTTTAAAGGGCACTGGAAATTTTCCTTTATTGATAATTTCGGAAGCTGATGATGAATGGCTTTTGCAGAAAATTAGTATGAGCTGTTCATTAAAAACACATCATGAGACATGCACCCTGCCTGGCAAAGAACCGTAATCTGACCCACAGAATTCGATTTCCAAAACCTTATGGAAGATTGTACATCATTAATGAGAGAGAAACTCCTTATCTAAATCATTTATGACCTCCAACAACTATGTTAATTTATGGTTACATCCTTTACTGTTGCTAGGCACGACCGTCTTAGACATACACTCAGAAGCTTGGAAATCGGCCAAAACAGTTAGGCAGTGGATGCTGTTATGAACACAGACATACATTTTTCTTAGTAGAGTTGTTCATTTCCTACTATGGTTTAAATGCCAAGTGTGTAAATAAAAGGACAACAGGGTGACAGAATAAGGGATATCCTACAGTGAAAGACCTTTCTAGAGAATAATAAGCAATCTTACATTCCTTGGTCTCCTAAACTTGGAAGTCTGTCACTTTGTTGCTGAGAATTCTAACAATTATGGATTTATGTAAAATTTAAATGTGTTACGGGGGATGAACAAAAATCCATAAATAAGAAAATAAAAATCTCTACTTTGCACTTTAGTCATCCCCCTACCCAGTCAATCCTTTTTATCAAGCCTAGTACTTGGAAGCAAAATGAGATTGCTCCATCTGCTTTCTCAGTCCCCCGAAGGTAATGTTATCAAGAAGTGAAATAGAGAACCAGAAATAGAAAATAGGGAGAAATCACGGACCTGAAAAGTCTCTACCATTGGATAGTTAAAAGATTTGCCTATAGCGTAACACAGCTGATCGTCTAAGTCAGTCAAATACCCATTCTCTTTATCTTCTGTCTTTCTCTTGAAACTTTCTTATCTTTCAAGTCACTTATCATTTTGAAAGAATTGGGTAGAGAGGGGAATCTAGATACAAGACTCTATGAGAAAAACAGAAAAGCCAGATAACCAAGAGAAGGCTTAAAGTGATAATAGGAGGCAAAGCATTTACCACGGTGAATAGGGTGGCTGTGAGGTTTCCTCTGGAGCTTCTGTGCTCCCTCATCTTGATGGTTTGATCACAGGGGGAAACATGAATCAAGACGGCTCAGTGAGACTTTCCCAGCTCTTTCAGACTTGGAATCAAGAAAGAACACAAATAGGGACTTCCCTGGTGGCGCAGCGGTTAAGAATCTGCCTGCCAATGCAGGGGACACGGGTTCGATCCCTGGTCCAGGAAGATCCCATATGTCATGGAGCAACTAAGTCCGTGTGCCACAACTACTGAAGCCCGCGCGCCTAGAGCCCATGCTCCGCAACAAGAGAAGCCACCACAATGAGAAGCCCGCGCACTGCAATGAAAAGGAGCCCCCCCTCACCGCAACTAGAGAAAGCCGACGTGCAGCAATGAAGACCCAACACAGCAAAAAATAAATAATAAATAAATTTATAAAAAAAGAGAAAAGAAGAACACAAATAGTCTCTCTCTAATAGCTGAATGCTATTGAATACTCTGCTAGAGAAGCAAGGATGGTCGACAGAGAAAGAGGAAAAGAAAGATGCAGTTGCTTGAGATGGAGAAAGAGTTATTGGCAGCGTTCAAGTCCCTGGTTCCTGTTGACTTTGAGACTCCATTGCCCTTTTCGATACTTGGGTTTTCCATAATATAGCACCAATAAAATCCATTCTCACTACAAGGCTAGTTCAAGTTCATTCTTGTAACCAAGAGTATTAATGAAGACAGTCACCAAATCCTGTTGAAACTCTGCAATACTGGGTCACGTGTTCCTGCTTTTCCATTTCATCTACAGGATGATGTGTCCCTGGGGGCAGAATGGCACCTTGCTTATCTTTATTCCCCTTCCAACCTAGCACAATGCTTGGTACAAAGGAAGCACCAGGAAAGCTTGCATTGAGATGATTTCCTGCAGCACACCCCAGTGGCCCATCTGTGTTTCTTCAGCACTCTGATTCAGCGATTACCTATGTGTGTCCTATCACCAGTGATTTGTAGCAGAGGCTTGATTAGGATATAGGAGCAAGTGTGTGACCTAAGAGGCTGGGCTTGATTTTGGCTCTACCATCAAACAGCTTTCCATCATCACATTTGATCCACATTTCTCACCACTCCTTGTCCATGTTAAAAGGATGAGGCTATTTCTTCTCAATCTGCTCTGTGCCTCTCTCCAACAGATTGTTTTCTTTTTTTGAATTTTATTTTTTTATACAGCAGGTTCTTATTAGTTATCTATTTTATACATATTAGTGCATATATGTCAATCCCAGTCTTCCAATTCATCCCACCACCACAACTGCCCTCTCCCACCCCCAGCTTTCCTCCTTTGGTGTCCATACAACCAACAGATTGTTTTCTTAGACAAAACAGTGAAAATAATTTTCAACACGGAACAACAGCCTAACATGTCCTCTCAGCATGCACCTTGTGAAGAAGACAGGAAATGTGGGGAAAACAGGAAGAGCAGAATGACACAGTAAGGGTGGGCTCTTGGAAAAACTGTCAGAAAGACATACATCTTATACCAATGTCTTCTGTCAGCCCCCTGCCTCCTGTTGACTAGAGTTCAGCCTTTTCGCTTCTCTGCCACTCCCTCCTCATCTGTTTCATTCCAGGGCATCCAAGCCCAGTGATTTGTTTTGGAAATGCTATCATTTCTTAGCTTAGCTTTTATCTCAGTTGGGTGCCTTTCCTGTCTCACTGCTTTCCTTTCAAGGAGGCAGAACCAACACTTGACTCTGGGAGTTTTATTCAACACACCCCCCGTGGTTAGATGAAGCTAAAGAAACTTTGATTAACAAGCCTACCCAGGTTCCTGGGATGGCCTTGGGTGTGTTTCTGCCACCCTCTGAAGCCGGAAAGAGAGATGAAGTGAATGGAGCTTCTGTTTGGAATACTGGCCTTGTAAATAAACCCTGGCAGGGTGGAGCCCGAGGATGATCTGCTTATGTCTGTGTGGAGCAGCCTCCACCATCATCAAAATTGTTACAGATGGTGACACTGGAGTCGTGACTAGAGTTCCAAGATTTCTGTGCTGCCCAGGCCAGTTTCTGCTGATGCAAAGTTGGCCTTCCCAGGCAATGCAGAATTCCTCACTGGGATTCTGGGGACTTCACAGATGAGGAGGGACCAAAAGGGAAGGCAGGCATACAGAGATGATCCCACCTCTAGATGGGAAGAAGTTCCTACAAATGACTGGCAAAGAGCTGTGGGAAATATTGATAATCATCATTGTCATCACCCTAAAATTTTATATTTGAGTAGTGTTTTCAAAATATTTTTTTAAATGTATTTTTACAGATTACTTTCATAATTATTAATCCACTTGTTCTTCCAAAACCTTGAGGGCTAGAACTATTCAGAGAGGGGGAGACCATGATATAGTGGCATTGCTAATCTATAAGTGCCTTAGAAGGCTGAGGTCATCAGCCCAGGCTCACTGTAGATGGAAAGGGGAGAATCTAAGAGCTAAAACGTATAAACTAAAGCATCATAAGAATTGGAAGAAAATACGAGAAACTAAGTTCAGCATCTTGGTGGGAAAGAAAGACTAATTTTGCTTATCAGTTCACAAAATCCCAGAAGCCCTGTGGAGAAGATTAACAGACTGGGCTACGTGAAGAGTTAAAAAAAAAAAAAGTTGTTTTATTCTCTTATCTTTCATCATGAGGGTTTCATCAGGTGTCTGGGGATCCTTGTCCATCTGCTCATGACTATGAATAGAGGGAAGAGCAAATTGGAAACTGAGTGTGTGCCTAGGGCTTCTTGACACTGAACTTCTCTGTTGAGTGAACTGGGTGGGCCATTTACTGAGGCATTCCTGAAGTCCATATATAAATTTCCTTTTTCTGCTGTAAATTAGCACACATTTAGTGGCTTCAAACACCACAAATTTATTATCTTACAGTTCTGGAGGCCAGATTCCTAAATAAGTCTCACTGGGCTAAAATGAAGATGTCAGGATGTCAAGATGTCGGATGTTGTGTTCCTTTCTGAAGACACTAGGGAAGAATTTGTTTTCTTATTTCCAGCTTCTAGAGGCTGTCTGCATTCCCAGCTCCTGACCTCCTTCCGTTTTCAAAGCCAGCAATGACCTGTTGTGCCTTTCTCATATTTCATTACTCGGATCCCTTCTGCCTCCCTCTTCCACATTTAAAGACCCTTGTGATTACACTGGCTCCACCCAGATAATCTAGAATAATCTCTCTTTTAAAGTCAGCCGAGAAGCAACCTTAATTTCCCTTTGCTACATAACTTAGCCACAGATTCCAGGGATTAGATTGTAAACGTCTTTGGGAAGGCCTTTATTCTGCCTATTTCAAGTGTCTGTACACTCATGCATGTACATGCACAGTAAAAGGCTGGAAGGGCATATACCTAACTATACAGCAAATTAAAATACAGTGGTTGCTTCTGAAGAGGGAATGGGAGTTGGGTGAGAAATAAGGGAGAACTGTCATGTTTTGCCTGATGATTCTCACATTTATTTTGGAGTAACAAACCTGAACTTAAAGATTTATAAGCATAATCATAAAATATTATTGAATGCTAATTTATTTATATTTTTCATTTGAACATAATGTATATAATATTATGGTAGATAAGAAATATATATTTTGGTGTTCATCCTGGACTCTTGGCCAGAGTTTCTAAAATCCTTATAATTTCCTAAGGGGTAAGAGTAATAGGAGGGGCTTCCCCGGTGGCACAGTGGTTAAGAATCCGCCTGCCAATGCAGGGGACCTGGGTTCGATCCCTGGTCCGGGAAGATCCCACATGCCACGGAGCAACTAAGCCCGTGCGCCACCACTACTGAGCCTGTGTGCCGCAACTAATGAAACCCGAACACCTAGAGCCCGTGCACCACAACAAAGAGTAGCCCCCGTTTGCTGCAACTAGAGAAAACCTGCGCCCAGCAACGAAGACCCAACGCACCCAAAAATAATAAATAAATAAATAAAATAAAATAAAATTGAAAAAAAACCACAGACTCTTTAAAAAAAAAAAAAGAAAAAGTAATAAGAGCATCTTTTGTTAAAATATTTGTTTTTTGTTCCCAGTTCTGAAATAGCTCCAGGTCAATAAAAGTGACAGGAAACGTCTTTTGTTATTCACAATAAGACCCTTTCAACCACACCTGAATTAATGTTAATGACGTGTTAGTTGGAAAGCCCCCAGGGAATACCAACAGTGTGATTAGAGGGTCGGAACTTTCTGCCCCACTACGTAACCTCTGGAGCAGGGAAAAGCTGCAGGCTGAGTTAATCACTAATGGCCAATGATTTAATCAAGCATGCCTACTTAATAAAGCCTTCATAAACACCCTAAACAACGAAGGTTGGAGAGCTTCTGGGTTGGTGAACAAGAACAAGTCCACGTACTGGGAGGATGATGTGCCTCGCACTCCACGGGGACAGAAGGTCCAGTGCTCGGGACTCTTCCAGACCTTGCCCTGTGTATCTCTTCATCTGGCTGTTTGTTTTCATCCTTTAATAAATCGGTAATAGTAGGTAAATTTTCCCTGGGTTCTGTGAGTTGTTCTAGCCAATTATTGAACCTGAGAGGCGGGGGTCATGGGAATTCCCAATTTATAGCTGGTCGGTCAGAAGTACAGATGACAACCCAGGACTTGCAATGGCATCTGAAGTGGAGAAGCACTCTTGTGGGATTGAGCCCTTACCTTGTAGGGTCTGGGCTAACTTCAGGTAGTTAGTGTCAGAAGTGAGTTAAATGTAGGACTCTGACTTTGCTGAGAATTGGAGAGTTGCAGAAAAACCCACACAGTGAATGTTAGAAGTGTCATGAGGGTAGAGGAAACAGTTTTATTCTAATGTACAGTCTCAGTTTTAATACAAAATCTCAGTCTGTAGTAAGCAATACTATACTTAATGGGTTCAGTGGTAGAATTATTGAGAGGTCAGTGTAAAAACTGTGGATAAAAACAGAGGTATAAGCATTCTGTTAACAAAATCTGCCCATTTGTTTTGTTAATAGTCACTATAGAAGTATATAAAGAACTGTCTTATCTGCCTCTGGGAAGTACACTTGTGTCAGATGGAATGAAAGGTGTGTGGTATGAGATCAATGTTGAAGTTTACAGAAAGCTGACACATTTCCTGTCACATTCTTGTACCTTGATTATAGGTTGTTACCTATCTCAACAGGTGCTTCTATTTCACTAGTCTTCAGGAATTTCACTCCTTTTCATTTCTGACACACCTCCTTCTGTCTTCTTTGTCTTCATGGTCTTTCCTTTTTTCAACTATTCTTATACTCCTTGAATCATTTAGATTTTTGATTAAATAAATACTCTAAAATACATGAAAGTATTTGCATAAATATACCCTCACAGATGCATATAATTATCAGAAATGCATTTATGCCTTTTTTTTTTTTTTTTGCGGTACGCGGGCTTCCCACTGCTGTGGCCTCTCCCGTTGCGGAGCACAGGCTCCGGACGCGCGCAGGCTCAGCGGCCATGGCTCACGGGCCCAGCCGTTCCGCGGCATGTGGGATCTTCCCTGACCGGGGCACTAACCCGTGTCCCCGGCATCGGCAGGCGGACTCTTAACCACTGCGTCACCAGGGAAGCCCCATGCCTTACTTTTAAAATAAGTGACACCAGTTTAAAGTTACACTTAAAGAAATTCTAAGCTTACTTTAAAAAATTAGCTGCTTGAGCACATACAATTCTTCTAAGGACGACCCACCTCACATATATCAAGGTAAACACTTGTAAATTAACAGCAATGGTTTTTTTCTTTTTGCGGTATGTGGGCCTCTCACTGTTGTGGCCTCTCCCGTTGCGGAGCACAGGCTCCGGACGCACAGGCCCAGAGGCCATGGCTCACGGGCCCAGCCGCTCCGCGGCATATGGGATCCTCCCGGACCGGGGCACGAACCCGTATCCCCTGCATCGGCAGGCGGACTCTCAACCACTGCGCCACCAGGGAGGCCCGCAATGGTTTTTTGAGAATCACAGGATGCTTGAACATTCATCGGTTAGAGTGAGTATGTGAAAAATCACACCAGACTCTGCCTAACTCTTAAAGCAAGAATATATACGAGGTGGTGTTTTGTTTTTGTTTTTTTTTTTTTTAATGAGAGAGAGAGAGAGACTGAGATTCTCACGTAGAGAAGAACTGGTGTTTGGAATGGATCGGTGGGTAGTAGAAGCATAGCAGAGTGGCTGCCTGCCACCTAGCAGATCAAAAAAGAGGGGAGTGAAGGTGCTGGCTAGCTCAGTTTGTGGAGGATGGTTTCTCCGTGTGGCCCTTTGCAGCCATCCGGAGGGGACACTGAGGTAGACCTGCAGCAGGAATAGAAAGGGTGTTACTCAGGGCTGAGAAGTTAGAGAAAAGTGTCCTGCAGGGAGTTTTCATTTCTGCTGAAGTAGAGGGAGAGAGGAGAGAGATTACCCCATTTCCAGAAGAGTCCAACGGCAGAAACAGTAGCCTCCGAGGCCCGGTCTGCAGGGACAGACAGGGGCATGTTGGCAGCCCTAATAAGTGGTAACAGTTATGACCACAGCAAAATCCTCAAACTCTCTTGCCTTCATGGCCCAAACTGCCCACTGGTGTACCCAACCTTTGGCCCATTCATTCTGTACATATCTCATCCAGTCTGCTTATTTACAAGAATGGCATACTCTTTGTGTTTTCACTATATTATTTTCTATTTTTAGGTTGTCTTCTCCTTCAGGGATGAGCCTGTGTTTTTATAACTTCTTATGAATATGCAACACAGACCAAGCACAAAAGCTCTTTAATGGTGAGGATTAGACCTAGAGAAAGGGGGAGACTTCACATTCACATTCATTTGGGTAAATCTCAGAGAACTGAAATATTTGAAAAAAGACAGTGAGTGGAAAGGCTTTTGTTGTTCTTGTTGTCTTGCCCTTTTCCAATAAAGCGCAAGTCTTTTTTGTATCCAGTATCCTTCAGAAATTTATTTTAATTAAATAAATAAAAGGAGATAAGTCAATATATCCAGAAAAGATATAAAAAATCTAGTAAAATTCCAATGAGAGATACCAAATTGAACCTATGTATTTAATTCCATTTTTTCCAAAATTCCCACTGAAACATCAGTAAGATGATTTTTTTTAAAGCATAAACTCTCAAGGAAAAGAAGACTATAGCAACCAAAATTTGGAAGCTGAGAAATTAAAGGAATGAGTGACAAAGTGACAGTTGACCTTAGCAGACCAGAGAAAGTGGAATCCTGAGCTTGGCAGAAGGAAAAGGTGAAGGAAAAAAAGAACCTAGCAGACCCCTCAAAGGGCTCAGGGTTTGATGGCACCAAGACCTCTAGAAGTGGGGTATGTGTGTGATCAAAGACAACAAGATTGACGAAAAGTGCATCAAAGAAGCAGTTGGACCCTGAGTTCCTTTCCTGAAATCCAAATGACTGGTATGTGCCTCTCCTTTATCTTGGATGAAGACTGGAGATTTAGTCTCTGGATATTGTAACCAAGGGTCTCTGGCCTGCAGGACTTGATACTGACTATTGTAGTTATTACTGCTATATAATTACTCCCACCTCCCACTCCCTCCCCCCACCCCCCCAAAAAAAACCTTAGTAGGATAGAACAACTATTTTATCATGCTCATAGATTCTGTGAGAGTCAATTAATTCAGACAGTGCATGACAGGGACAACTGGTTTCTGCCCCACATGTCTTGGCTGGTTAGGTGCTGGGATCATCAGCTGAAGTGTCTCCACTCAACACGTCTGGCAGTTGATGCTGTGGGCCTCAGCTGGGCTCAGTTGGCCAGAGCCAACTGAACTCCCAGTGTGGTCTCTGTGGCTGGGCTTGTTTGGACTCCCTCACAGCATGGCGGCTGGATTCTTAAAGCAAGTATCCATGAGAGAAGACAGGAATATATGGTTTTCTTGTCATCTAATCCCTTCAAGATATGGTATTCCAAAAGATGAATCCAACTTATGATTTTGACAATCTGCTCATATCTCAGAACCACCAAAAAATATCACAGCATCATCCTCAGTGTTGGGGATTATATTTTTATCAGAGGCTACATTGGCTCTGATTCTAACTCTGACAATAAAACCCACAGAAGCCCCCACTTGACTTCCAAAATCATTTTTGCAGAGACCTTTGTTCATGTCAACTGCCTTCAATGGGAGTGGTTTTCCTTCAGAGCTTTAAGTTCAATCTTTAAGACATTTTGGTCACTATGAGTTTGACGTATTATTATTCAGATAAGCATCTATTGAATACTTTTTGTCATTTTGTATTTAGTTTGCAAATTCATCACTTGAGAGTCTGCTAATCCCAACTCACTTACAAAGTATTCCTGAAATTTGGATATCCTGATTTAAGGACACTTGAGGTATCTTAGTTTTAGTCAGAAGTCTACATAGCAGGCAAGTGAACTGAGAAAGAAACCCCGCTTTTTCTATCCAGCCATAATCTTATAAAATATAATATTATTTAAAAATATATAAGTACATTAAAGAACAGTATATTTAAACATGCTGTTCTTACAGAGCAAGATTTTAAAAAATAAACACCTATGTATATTTGTAGCATCTTATTAGTAAGCCTCATTGATCATGGTTGCTAAAATTTCCTATATCTTTCTGTAGACAAAACCCTGGCATTTTTCTCTCCCCTATTTGATTTGCCACTGAAGTTTCTCAGCTTATTTGAAGCCTAGCTCTGCAATGGAGTAACATGATTGTTCTTAGAGCAATCCATATTTGCTGTCTGTCTGGGTCGTGCTGCCATTCATTAAATTGACAAAGAACTGGGAGTAGAATGCGAAAAACACAGCATCACTCCTCTTTTCCTCCTTGGAGGGGTTGCCTCTCTTTGCCTTCCACAGAGCAAAACCAGAAAACGTAACACTGTGGTCACACTATTGTCACACAGCCGTGTAAGAACATTTTTCAATCAGAAAAAAAAAATTGTTTTCTGAGAAAATCTCACTCCTCCCCTAAATTCATAAACAACTCCGCCTTAGAGCCTGAGGTGATGCTTCCAGCAACTCCCATGATTTGTAAATCAGTTTTCCTCCTTACCAAAAGAATTATAAACAGCTGTCAGTTTCAAAGCATGAAATATTTTAAGCTTGATTTCTATTTATTTTTAAATTTTATTTTAAGAACTTTATGTGTTTTTTTCTAAAAGCACTTTAAATCTCACCATCCTCTGTAGTTCCTCTGAGTGCTGTGCTCTGCCTGGTTGATGAGACTTCCTTCTGGTTTCTACCTCTGCCCCACCGGGCCTGATCTCAGCTGCTGGTCCCTCTCTCCTCTCACATTCCCATTCTGCCACAGGTTACAGGACATCTCCTGGATCTTTTCTCCCAAGCCTATTTCTGTCTCCAGCACCGCAAGAGTCGGCTTCCTCCTTTGGCCAAGGCAATGGTGGAACCCAAAAGAGCGAACATGCCACATCTCTTAGTTCTCTGAGTTGGAATCAGCTGAGAGCATCTCCTCAGGCCCTCAGCTCATCATCCCATTATGAGAATAAACAGACTCCGTGGATACACCTCTGAAAGGGAGAATTAGAGGAAACAAAGACTTTCTACTTGATCGAATCCAGCTTGGGGGCGGTGACCCGCAAGGAGGTAGCGATGAGCACCAACGGTTAGGAGGATACCAATGGGCCAAGTCTGGAAACCCAAGGGGATGAGCTTCCACTTAATGTGGACAAACAGTTTCAAATCCAGACTCCACTGGGGGGAGAGTTGACGATGCCATTGGCAGTCCTGCTGCTGCCACTTCCTGAGATGTCCTCAGGGACACAGAATACAGGGTCCAGGAGACTCCCAGATTGAAATCAGTATCTCAACCAGGTTTTACAGCTTTAGCAGGAAGAATGCACATATTAAGACACACCACTTGCACCTCACTCAGGAGCCAAACTAGAATTAGGAAAAATAACTTCTTATTCTCTGTGCCAGGATCTCTGTGTACTGCTCTTACAGTAATGGAGATTAATTGGCCAGGGGCAGACTGTGAGTGAGCAAATTTTTCCAGACGGATTGAGGTGCTTCTCCTCCGAATTCTAGAACTTCCCTGTGCCTGACTCTGCCATAGCCCTCACCTCACTCCCCTCTACTTGTCTGCGGCTTGCCTTTCTTCCCCACTTGGCCATGACCTCTGAGAGGGCAGGTACCATATTAAATTCATCTTAACGCAGTTCCTATACAGTGCCTGGTCCAAGACAGGCACTCTGTACATGTTTGTTAAATGAAAGCTTCGACAGGTGAAAATGAAAGAGGGTGAAGAAAATAATGTTTTAATCTAAATTTTGATTAGGCAGGTGTCTTTGCTACATATGGAGTCATTGCTTTCTTTTGCTTTTGCTTTTTTCTTTTCCAATTTAGAGTCACTGCTTTTAAAAAATATCTCCCTGTTCAAGTCAAGGGAAGATTCTCCTTCATTTAGAAAGCCTGTTCCAGGAATCTAGTAAGCCTAACCATGGAGCTATTTGTCTTCTGCAGGACTTGTGTAAGACAGGCCTCATTTATAAGGGCTGATCCCATTCATGGAATCAGGTGGCCTGAGGAAGAAGAAAGCATATGGGGAGCCAGCCAGGTGAGAAGATCATTGTATAATGTATCAGGAAACTGTGGCATTAAATCTAGACAGGTGAGTGTCAGACTGACAGTCTGTCCAAGGTTTGTGTGCTTTTCGCCCTCTCTAGACTGTCAGCTTCTTGGGGGCAGGGATCGAGTCTTCTCTGCATTCCCAGCACCTGGGGCAGTGTAAGCAGAAACTTACAACAGTAATAACTGCAATAGTCAGTATCAAATATCTGAAGATATGTCATGTTTTGGAGGCAGACTAGGAATGGAAATGGGAAGGCTAATATACAAGAACAGTAAGGAGGTAGGGTTCTTTCCCAGGTGACCTGTGGCAGTGAGGGGAGAGGGAGGAAAATGACTTTTGTTGAGCACTGACTGTATGCCAGACATTGCAAAAGGTGATTGCTTCCAAAATTTCTGAGACTTGGTTTGTCCCAGATTAACAATGTTTCTGGTGTTTGAGTATTTTAACTCCAAAGAACAAAATAATAGAAAAATAATTTTCCAGGTGTGGTTAAAAAAATGAACAAATTTTGAAAGAATTATGCTTTTAAAACTCTTTTATATAACTACATCTTGCAAATCAATTGAAAAATGCAGTACATATCCATCATTACTATGCATTACTTTGCATAGACTAAAAACATCTGGATGTATCTGAAAAGGAAAAAACATGACACGTTATGTAAAACCCTAAGTCTCTAGGCACATAAGCACGTATACAAAAATAATACATTCTATTTAGTATTTCTCATAATGAAAAATCAGAATTTGTAATACTCATTCATTCCCTTAAAACTGGTGATATATACACAAAGAATAAATTTCCAAAGGATAAAACATTTATATATATATATATATATATATATATATATATGTAGACATTTCATTCTTTGGAAAAGCTTGCTCATCTATGGCAAATTCCCTCATCCTTGGGAGCTGGCATAATTGCATCTGCAGAATCAAAGGAGAGCATGACGCAGTGGCTCCTCTGAGAAGATTTTTGGTGCCATCTGTTTCCTCTAGCAGAGCTCTTTCCAAACTCCCCTCCCAGCTCGTGCATCTGGACCGTCTCCATGAAGTCTAGGAGGTTTTCACAATGTCACAAGCTTGGGAGGAGCCATTCTGGCCCATCCATCAGAGTTTCTTCCCCTCTGTCCATGAGCCGTGGTGACATCACCGTGCAGCCCGAGAAGCCAGGGATGACAGTATCACACCGTTCCTCTCTGGAAGGCTGCTGTGCTGACTCCCCAGTAGACGATCCTCTATCTTGTCTTACTAATCCTCACAGAAACCACCATCTTGCAGGTGAGACAACTGACTCTCAAAGGGGTATAAACACTGTTAATTTGCCCGTAAGCACACATCCAGGGACTGGAATCAGGAGACTTAGAACTTGAACCAAAGTCTGTCTGACTCCAAGAACTATGCCCTCCTTACCGCACTGCTCTGGGAGACTCGTCGAAGAGAACAACACGACATTAGGGGGATCATTGAGCAATGGGTGCAGCTTTTGATCCACAAATTTGAGTACAGAAGAAATGTCCCTGCTTCATTTGTCTGTAACTCAATAGGATTTGTAGGACAAGATACCATTCTTCCAGACATAAAATTCCTAGTCCATCCAGGTTCCCTGTCTCCTGACTTCTTTGGTTCTCCCCAAGCTCTGGGAGGACTTCGGGGTGGGAGGGGAGGCATCTGGTTCTTAGTTGTCATCTGCTGGCACGGGGACACAGTAAGCCAGGCACCCTGCCCTCGGGTCATGTCCAGCATTCCTCAATCTCATAACAAACACCTTTCATGCCTAACAATTTTCTCTGCTGCTTTCATGCCCCTCTTGGGCACATGATACTCATTCTCCACTTCTGGACCATGGGGCCATTCTCCACTTCTGGACCATGGGGCCATTCTCCACTTCTGGACCATGGGGCCATTCTCCACTTCTGGACCATGGGGCCATTCTCCACTTCTGGACCATGGGGCCATTCTCCACTTTTGGACCATGGGACCATTCTCCACTTCTGGGGCTAGGGAACTCTGTGAGGCTCTCTGAGGTCCTGTCTGCCTAGACATACCAAGTTCAGGAATTTCTTCTCGGGTATTGCTTCCTCCCAGGTTATCTGCCTGGATAGAGGCCACAGGTCTCCTCTGCTCTCGGATCCCACCTTCTGCTCGTACACCAGAGTAAGCTCCTTACAGGCAGGATTATGTCGAATGCACCTTTGTATTCTCGTGCTTCTCATCAAGACTGGCAGACTAAAGGACCCTCTATAAATGGTTGTTGAACTAATGATTGTCATCTTCCTAGATGTGAAGCCCTACCTACTTTCTCCTGCTGTGTATGGTCTGTTTACATAGCTTATCCAATATTCACTAGGTATATCATAGGATGGAAAACATGGATTTTAGACCATGAATGTCCTCTTTTACACACATCACAACTTAAGGCAACAGCCGCATTCCAGGAATACAGCTGCCGTGTTCCCGAGGGGTAGATTCTAGCAGACGCTGTGGGCATCTCACCCATACGCCCTCACCCCACAACTTCAGTGCGTGGCAGCGGACTTCCAACTGCCAACACTTCTATTCCTTTGCTGAGGGCTCTCCCTGCCTGCAAAAGCCACGTTGCTTACCTGTGCCACAGGAAGTGCCAGGGTATTAACACCTTCCAGCAGGGGCTTTCAGCTAGTGACTAACAAGAGTTGGTGAATAAATACCCTGGATCCCCCATGCCCAGGGTGGGATATCTCAGAGGCATGTTTACACTGCTTCCAAATGGTTGTCTCCAGGGCCCAAGTTCCAGTTACCCACAGTGGTAACTGGCTCAGTCGGCGTTCTTTATTGGTTTTCTTTTTCTTTAATTTTTATTTATTTATTTTTATTTATTTTTTTTTATTTTTGGCTTTCTTATCTCACCTTTCCACCCCTTCACTTCCGTATAAACTACTTGCACTTGGATCTTTGTTTCATGGTGTTTCTTGGGGAACCTAACCGAAGAAACAGATTTACAAAGACACTGAGGTAACTTTTTGTTCTGGATCTACTGGATTGTTTTTGGAAGTTATATACAAAAATAATGGGAGAAGTATTGGGGGAGGGGAGAGTGAATCTAGACGATCACTGCGTGTTGACTGTGAAGAAAACTGCGCGGCTTTCCTCAGGTAAGGCTTGAAATGGCTTCAAAGGTGTTTCTTCAGGCATGCATTTCCTGCTTGCTGTATTTAAAAACATTGTAACGTTTAGCAGATATAATCTGTTAAAGATATGATCTGAATGTAGGTAAGCATTTTTGCCCATAGATGTTCAATGAAGTATTTTTTGTGAGAGTGAAATGTTGAAAACAACCTGATTGAGGACCTAGTTAAGGAAATTATGACAAAATATGGTGTGTCTACTTAAATGGAATATTATGCATGCACTTAAAATGTGTATTTTAAAACATGAAAACTACTACTAATATAGGCATGATAAGGATGTTTTTCCTTTATCCACCGCTAGGAGCAAGGGTCCTGCCTCCACGCTTCTGTTTATATTTCCTGTTGCTCCTTAAGAGTAATGACTTCCGGGCGTCCCTGGTGGCGCAGTGGTTGAGAGTCCACCTGCCGATGTAGGGCACCCGGGTTCGTGCCCCGGTCTGGGAAGATCCCACGTGCCTCAGAGCGGCTGGGCCCGTGAGCCATGGCTGCTGAGCCTGCGCGTCCGGAGCCTGTGCTCCGCTGCGGGAGAGGCCACAGCAGTGAGAGGCCCGTGTACCGCAAAAAAAAAAAAAAAAAAAGTAATGACTTCTGAGAGGGAGGCCAGAAGGTGGAGTTGGAAGGAGGACAAGTGTGCAGTACGGCAAAGTGGATAAAACTGACGTAAACATCACAAAGTGAGGAAATGGGAAGGGAATCAAAAGGAACTGCACCGGCTGAGCTCCGCTCCCCACCCCACCTCCTTGGGCTGCATCCCTGCCACCAACAAAGGAGTGATCACATGTCTATCATTTATTGTATGCCGACTACATGCCACACACCATCCTAGGTGTTTTAGAAACATCATTTATAATATTTCTGATAACCTTCTAGGAAAATATCACAATCTCTATATTTTCAAATACGGAAAGTAAGAATCAGGATGATGTAAGCAACCAGCCTATAATCACTCAACAGAATTCAAACTCTAGTATTTCTGCTGCTTAGAAAATCAGGGCTAGGGACAGAAAAATGACCTTTCCCACGTGATGGGGAAGTGATTACCAAACGCCAGAAAAAGACCAGGGAATGTGTGACTGCAGGAACTTAGAAAGACAGTCTGTCTAATCCAAGCGGGGCTAGCTCCTGGTGTGGCCACCTGCAAGGTGACCTTGTTCTCATCTTGTTTCCTTTCATTTTATATTGAACTGACTGTAGACTTGCCACTGAATGTGGTACAGAGTGTTGGTCTTTTCCTACAGTTGAGCCAGTTCTCAGGGCAGCAAACAATCACCAAACAGGAATTCCAGCTGAGAGGTGTGCATCTAGCCATGTGCCATGGCCATCTGCCTCTCTGGAAGGATGTTCTTCCTGGCTCTAGAGAGGTGCAGCAAGTTGGCTGAGTTAGCTCCTTACTGGCTGTTGAGACAAGATTGTGTACATCTCCTCCCAACTCTGTTCAGTGATATCCCAAGGGTAGCTTAAAAGCTGCCATGGTGTGGGTATTTGCACCGCGGAAATCAGTAAACACTGCAGATTTCCCTGCAGAGGCCTTTTATCTTGGAGATCCAGTTGATTACTGGGTGTCTCCCTGAAGGAACAGAGGCTGTCCAGTAGACTGTGCCATCTGTTCTGCTGTGGCAAAGACAAGGTGGTAAAACAGTGGGTAATGTCAGCTGTGTCTTCAAACCTATTGGGGTTTTAGGGAGCCAGTAAGTACACTCCTTTTCCCTGACCCAGTTTGGAAGCAATTGGGATATACAGAACGGTCAGGCAGATGGAGTCCAATGTGTCACTCTTTTACTGATAAAGGCTGGATGGTGAATATGGTTTAAGTGCAGAAAGAGTGAGCTTCCGGGGACTTCCCTGGTGGCACAGTGGTTAAGAATCCGCCTGCCAACGCAGGGGACTCGGGTAAGATCCCTGATCCGGGAAGGTCCCACATGCCGTGGAGCAACTAAGCCTGTGCGCCACAACTACTGAGCCTGCGTTCTAGAGCCTGTGAGCCACAACTACTGAGCCCCCGTGCCACAACTACTGAAGCCCATGCGTCTGGAGCCCATGCTCCGCAACAAGAGAAGCCACTACAGTGAGAAGCCTGTGCACCATAATGAAAGAGTAGCCCCCGCTCGCCGCAACTAGAGAAGGACCACGCACAGCAATGAAGACCCAACGCAGCCAAAAATAAAAATTAAAATTAAAATTAAAATTAAAAAAAAGAAGAAGAATGAGCTTCCGGTACTGCACTCCAGATTCAGGCAGACTTATCCACCTGGTCACAAGCTCACCTGGACAGCCACCAGCATATGGAGCTCTCCTACTGAAAAACTTCGAGCACGGAGAATCAGAACACTTGCTGTCTAGGAGCAGCTGACTCTCTAGAGGAAGGAGAGAGGAAAGGACTGAGTTCTCGTTGCCTGATTCCTCTCCCAAAGGCTCTGGGAAGAGCAGTCACTCCGCTCCAGGGGAGAATCAGTGAGGGAGCAGATAGGCAGGAGAAGCATCATGACTCGCATCGAGTGCCCACCACATGGAAGAGAATGACCACTGTCCTCTGAAAACCTAAACAACCAAGTGGGAAAGTGATGAGAAATGTAAACTGGATGCTTTTTTGTGCAAATTGAGTGTCACATTGAGTTGACTATAGCTTTTCCAGGCAGGGGAAATTAACAAATGAGGTACAGAGAATTTAGACTCCATAAGTTGCTTTCACGGCTGGAGTGTTTTAGACCTTATCTTGAAGTGTAAGACCATCAAAGCAACGCCTCCACATGTGGCCAGTACACAATTCAATCTACCTGTGTGAGTATGAGTTGAATTTTTTTTTTTTTTTTTTTTTGCGGTACACGGGTCTCTCACTGCTGTGGCCTCTCCCGTTGTGGAGCACAGGCTCCGGACGCGCAGGTTCAGCAGCTGTGGCTCACGGGCCCAGCCGCTCCGCAGCATGTGGGATCTTCCCGGACCGGGGCACGAACCCGTGTCCCCTGCATCGGCAGGCGGACTCTCAACCACTGCGCCACCAGGGAAGCCCAGACGTTTTTAAAAGTATCAGATTGTCCTGTATCTTGAGGAATATATGGTAGTGTTCTCATGGGCACACACGCGCACACACACACCCTTTCCAACCATGACACTGCAGATGGTGTCTACAAAAGAAAATGCAGTCTATAAAAGTCATTATGGAACCTCAGAGTCCCCTTCAAGCCTGAGACATCCTGAGTAATCCACCCACAGGTGAAAAATTCTTGTGGGACCTGTCTCAGAGTAAGCTTTGCCTGTCCCTCTTCTCTGTGGAGCCTTTCCGCAGAAGCCTCTGGGGTACCTGGCCTTTATCCTGATACCACTGACTTCTCCTGTCTCCATTGGTTGTGAGCTGATGCTTTACACTGGCTGGTCAGCAGGCTACATGAAGGGTGGCATTCTGCAGTGAGTCTTTACAGCGTTGTTTTTTTTTAATTTTTGGCTGCGTTGGGTCTTCGTTGCTGCGCGCGGGCTTTCTCTAGTTGTGGCGAGCAAGGGCTACTCTTTGTTGTGGTGCGTGAGCTTCTCATTGTGGTGCCTTCTCTTGTTGCAGAGCACGGGCTCTAGGCACGCGGGCTCCAGTAGTTGTGGCGCATGAGCTTAGCTGCTCCGCGGCATGTGGGATCTTCCCGGACTCGAACCCGTGTCCCCTGCATTGGCAGGTGGATTCTTAACCAGTGTGCCACCAGGGAAGTCCGACAGGGTTTTTTTTTAAGTGCATATCCCCTCAGTTCTCATTTAGAAAATGTGGAAATATTCTGCCCTTATCAATCTTCTGGTATCCTGCCTGCTAGAGCAGTCTAGACCAGAGAAGCTTTGAACTGTGTGAATGGGCTATTTCCGGACTTAGCTCCTAGCTCTATTTCCATTATAGTGAAACGGTCCAAGAACTGGCTATCCCTTTGGAACAATGAAAGGAATATAACTATTTCCACAGACCTTGAGTTTAGTGTGCAGGATAATTCCTAGTTAGTTATTCTTGATGTGCTTTTATATACTCATGTCTCTTAGTGCATTATTATTCAGAATACTTACTAGGTGGTAAAAAAATCAATGATAACTTGCTGTTTGGGACATGAATTTGAATCCTTTGGAATTTCTCTAGTGCAAATTGGGTCATGATCTCAGCCTCCTTCCACTGGCATTGTGATTCTCCTTCTGTCATAAAAATGATCTATAATCTCTTGCAGGTCTTATTATGTTTGGACTGTAATTTCTAAAGCTTTGGATTTTGCTTAAAACCAAAATGAGAATACACTTTAGATTTTATGGTTAGAGCCTTCCCAATTGATGATATTAGATTGTTAATACCTCCAGAAGATTTTCTTATTTTATTGAACATAAGCCTGGACTTTACACTGAAACTCAGTATTTGCTTGTTCATCTATCCAACAACTGCTTATTGAATGCCCATGATGTGCCAGGGTCTGCACTGGGCACCAAGGATTAAGGTACACCCAAGAAGTAGAATGAAGAGAAAGACATGTTGGAAAATCATCACAATTTAGTAAGTATTATAATGGTGGGTTACTAGAAATGGTGGAGGGATGGAAGAGTTATGTAAGACTGAAGCATTGAGTTAAATTTGAAGAATGAAGAGGAATTTTTCAAGAGGACAAATAGGGGAAGAGCCTTCCAGGCAGAGTGGAAGGCTTAGAGAACAAGGCATTTGGTGGAACAAAGCAGTATTGTTGGAGTGCAAAGGGCAAGGGAAGCAGTGGGTGAGGCTTAGACTGGGCCACATGCTGTTAAAACTGCTTTATATTGATTATCTTGCATAATTTTGACCACCTCTGAGGGTGGTATTATTAGTCCCATTTAATAGATGAGGAAACTGAGGCTTAGGGGGGTTACATAACTTGCTCAAGATTACTGACTTAGTAGTTGTTAGAGCTGAGATCTGACCCATTTGCAGAAGTGACATTATTAATCACTATGCAAATCTGCCTCCTCCATGTTTATCTTCATAGTCAAGCTCATAGACAAACTTTTTTGCTTTTTGGTCTCATCAAGTACCTGCCAATGTCTGTTTTATAATCAAGTTATTTTTATCTACAAGAGCAGCAAAGGTAGCTGGTGTGTGGAATGCAGCTATTTTACAACATCATCACTCCCTGACTAAGAGGATTGCAGATCAAACCCCTTTCCTCTAAACTCAACAATCGCCATATGGCAAATGACTTTCAAATCTGAGATTCAATAATTATCAGATAGTCAAATTGTAGCTCCACCAAAACTGGGGCACACCCTTACAGTAGCTTTTGCAGGGTTTGAGCTGTTGAGGGAGTTTTGGAGGAAACTGTTTGAAATTAGAAGGATGAGTGTGCTTATGAAAAAGCATGAGGAAAAACAGGTGCCTTTAGCACTTTCACCACTCTGCTTCCAATGAATCTCTTCATTCTCCTAATACTCTAGCCTGTGCGTGAAGAGCCAGCCCGGCAGGATGGAAATGCCAGTGAACCTGCAGTCTAAGATCTTAAGTTCGGTCGCTTATGTCACTGTGGGATATTGGGCAAGAAACGTTCTCTTCTTCACTTCCTTGCCTACATAGAAGAGTGGTTGAAAGTGCAGGTTCCGGGGCCAGACTTCCAGAACTCAAATCCTACACTGCCATTCCCACCTGCGTGCCCTTGTCAAGACACTGAATGGCTTGTGCATCGGTTTTCACACCTGTAATTCAGGGGTAGTAATAGTACCTACCCCATGGGGTTGTTGGGAAGAGTAACTGAGATAGTTCATAGGAGGTGCTTAGAGTGGTGTCTGCTGACGAAGGAACACAATAAATATTAGCTTTCATTCCAGTTGTTTTCTTCTAGTTCTGGGCCTCCCTGCTCTGTTCAAGGCTAAGTGCTCCTTCCTGGAGAAAATCCTTCTTTCTCTTTAAATTTTTTTTCCGTTTAAGGAAAGCCAGTGTGAACTTCCGTGTATTCCAGGAGACTTGCACACACTGCATCAACCTCCAGCCTTGGCATGGCATGTCGGGCGCTTGGTGTCCTTTGTTTGCTGCAGCTCCCCAAGACTAACAAGAATCCATTTTGTTCCAGAAAAACAAGGGTGACCTTATTTCCTGTTGGTTCTGCAGAGAGAATTACTGTCTCTTTGCCATAACAAAACATTATAATCTTTGCATAATGGAAAAACAAATATCAATGAACTTTTTATTTGTTTCTCTTAATGAGGGAAAACCTACTATTTTAGGTTGACAGATTCTACTGGAAATAAATCATATTGCTATGGAAACCATGCCCAATAAACTGAAACGTGGTTGCTATCTATGTTCTTTAATTGTACATGCTCGAAGCATTATATTTTAGCACATATTTGACTTTCGATTCTGTTTCCATAGTGTTAGACTAGAGCCCAGCTTCTGACTGCTTCCCTGTTTAGTCTTTTAGGATTCCTTGCCATCTTTGGGATGTTGAATCATGTGGTGGAAACCACAAAAATCTGCCAGATTAGTTCTGGCTATGCTACTTCTGTCCAGGTGTCCTGGAGCAGGTTTTCTAATCTTTCTGATCCAAGAAAATGATAAATTCTCTAGATGATAAAAAATAAAGATAATATCTTGTAAGGCTTGGGTGAAGATTAAATAAGGTGATACATGCATAGCTATTTAGTACATTTTATATAAAGGTAAAAGAGTTTTGCTTTCAGAAAAGCTACCCACTGCATAAACAACATACCCCAAAAAACTTCAGCATTCTTATTTTTTCCTTAGAGTTTTGTTGTGAGATGTAAGAAGATGTAGGGGATAAATGCAGACCTACTAGGATAAAAATTCCCATACTGCTCACTACCTATGTAACCTTGGGCAGGTTACATGACCTCTCTAAGCTTCTTCATCTTTAAACTGAAAATAATAAAATTTATATCCAGGGTTACTGAATAGATTAGAAAAAATTACCTGTCGAACACAGTTCTTGGCAGGTAGAAAGCACTTAAAAATGGTATTCACTGCTGGAAATAATGATGCTGTGCCCAAGCCGACACCATTAAACAAATTCCAAACTGCTCAGCAATTTGGAACTTGCTCTACTAAAGGGAATACCATTTGTCAACACCTGAAAATTCTCATCCACTCTTAAAGAGCATTCATTTAGAGGTAACAACTACTCATGGATTCTGCAACAAACATTAATTGAGCATCTACTAAGTGCATGGAAAGATGAATAGAAAGACAAGGTTCTTGCCCCTCATAGGGTCATAACTTATGGGTGTAAAATAAGCATGCACACCAGTAACTGCAATGTCAGTGATAACTCACTGATAAACACATAACAAGTAACTCTGGTGAACATTATACTAACATGACTAAGAATGCAGAGCTAAATTCTTCAAGCAGAATTTCTTGCCTAAGAGTACATGAAAACTCAGAACAAGAGAAACAGATGCCGAGACTCATCAATACTAAGACCCAGCAGTGATATATCTGTCCCTGCAAAGCTTTGGAGAGTCTCTGGCTGACGCTAAGGTTGAAGACCAACTGGGGAGAAAGAGACAGAGGGAGAGAGAGAGTGTGTGTGTTACTATACAGGATGCTTCTGGACCTTATTCATTCTGGTAATTATCGTCTGTACTAGTATAGTCACCAAGACATTTGATTTGCATAGAAGTTGAAAGTATATGGTCTTCTTGGTCTAGAACTGACCTTTGTTAGAGAGAAGAAATAGGTCTAAATTGAAACAGACCAACCAGTAACTCAATCAAGGAATGTTAAATCAGAGTCGAGAAAGAAAGGCATCTCGTTTTCTGTTTTGGGGCCTGTTCATCTTGGCTTATTTAGTAAATTAATTGTACATTAATTGTAAAGCATGTAAATAGCACCCTGGCCATGGATCAAATGTGATAAATTTTAATAAAACTTCTGAAGCAGTAGCAAAAACTGCACATGTGCTGTTGTGCACAAACATGCACATGCTTCCATGCGTACACACACACACACACACACACACAACTAGACCCTGGATTAGAATGCTCTTCATGACCTACTGAATTATTTGCCTCAGACCAGTGGGGTGAAATGGCTATTCTGTTTCCTTCCTTTTCCTTCTCTCCCCACCCCTTCCCTTCCCTTTATTTCTTTTTTCTTTTCTCCACCCCTTTCCTCTTCTTATTTCTTTTCTGCCCCTGATTTTAATGACGATGGGATGCCAGTGGAAGGGCAAATCAATCATTTAGAACTGGTAAGTCTCTCAGACTGCTATGCCAGGAGTCTGAGGGAACAGCACATGCCTCTGGGTGGATGGTGGGTCTGAATCTTGCCTCAGACTTCCTTTGTGGGAGGCAGCTGAGCATTTATTGAACCTCCCTAAGGAGAAATATCTTGAGGAGTGAGACGATGCAGTAAAGAGTCAAAAATGTACTCCAGGGGCTTCCCTAGTGGCGCAGTGGTTGAGAGTCCACCTGCCGATGCAGGGGACACGGGTTCGTGCCCCGGTCAGGGAAGATCCCACATGCCACGGAGCGGCTGGGCCCGTGAGCCATGGCTGCTGAGCCTGCGCGTCCGGAGCCTGTGCTCTGCAACGGGAGAGGCCACAACGGTGAGAGGCCTGCGTACCGCAAAAAACAAACAAACAAAAATGCACTCCAGAGAGGACATGTGGATTTTAAATAATGCTCTTCTTCATAAGGGAATTGAACAAGAATGAACTTTTCCCCTGAGTAAAGTGAATGTGGAGTCCTAGGAACTCAAAAGAGAATCTGTTGAGTGAATAAACTGACCAATGAGGAAAAAAGAAAAAAGGTTTATGAAAGTAAAATATGGAGAATGAGAGGAAAATATTACTTGAGGTTCCAAAATACCCCATTTCTGCTTACTATATATATATATATATAGATGTATATACTATATACATCTATATACATCTATATAGTATATACATCTATATATATATAGTATATATATCGTATATATATGTATATATATATATCAAATGGAATATTACTCTGCCATAAAAAAGAGTGAAGTTTTGCCATTTGAAATAACATGGATGGACCTGGAGGGTATTATGCTTAGTGAAATAAATCAGACAGAGAAAGACAAATACTGTATGTTATCACTTACATGTGGAATCTAAAAAATAAAACAAATGAATGAATATAACAAAACAGAAACAGACTCACAGATATAGAGAACAAACTAGTGGTTATGAGTGGGGAGAGGGAAGGGGGGAGAGGGAAGGTAGGGGTAGGGGATTTAAAAGTACAAACTACTCTGTATAAAATATATAATATACAAGGATATATTGTACAGCACAGGGAACATAACCAATATTTTATAATAAAATATTTTTTTCTGGCTGCGTTGGGTCTTTAGTTGTGGCATGCATGGTCTTCATTGAGGCATGCGGGATCTTTCACTGCGGCACAGGCTCTTCGTTGTGGCGCGCGGGCTTCTCTCTAGTTGCAGTGCCCACGCTTCTCTCTTACTGTGGCATGCGGGTTTTTCTCTCTCTAGTTGTGGCGTGCAGCCTCCAGAGAGCGTGGGCTCTGTAGTTTTGCAGCACGCAGGCTCTCTGGTTGAGGCGCGCGGGCTTAGCTGCCCCAAAGCATGTGGGATCTTAGTTTCCCGACCAGGGATCGAACCCGCGTTGCCTGCATTGGAAGGCGGATTCTTTACCACTGGACCACCAGGGAAGTCCTTATAATAACTCTAAATGGACTGTAATCTATAAAAATTTTGAATCAGTATGTCGTACACCTGAAACTAATGTAATTTTCTAAATCGATTATACTTCAAATATGTTTTCAAAAAAGAAAAAGAAGCACAGCCCAAGAAACAAAGTACCAGAGGAATAAGAAAAGCAGGAAGAGAAAGAAGCAGAGAAGGAGGCTATCTGCAAAAGCCCAACTCACTCCAATCCAGCATAGAGTTGGGATTCAATGTAATACATTCCTCAATTTCCCATTATTTATGAGATTTTTACAAGGAAATAAAGATGCATTTTAGCTGGTCTTTATAACTCTTTCCTTGTCAATGGATTCAGTGGTCTTTCTTTCTAAAGCATCTTTTAAAAATCTATAGAGATTGAGTTTATAGCCAATTATAATGCCTAGGGCAATTAAAATAATCAAAACATTTCCACATTTACATTTCACAATAGCCACAAAGACACTATACGGATCACATTTAATTTTCAGCAAATTGTCTTAGGCAGTGATTCTCTGGCTTATGAATTTTGTGAAATGGTAATTTCTCTTAATGTGTGGCATATTTACTACAGTTAAAAGCATATATATTTTGTTCTCAGTTTAAGTTTCCAAAAGCACAATCTGTATTATGTTGATGCTACATTTAATGTATGCAACACATTTATAATTAAACCTATGTACACTCTGTATATAAAACTCTACATTTTAATATAATTATATATATAATATATATGCAGCTGAATATAAGGGGGAAGGGAGATACCCCACTGGACAATACCACATTCCAGGCACTGAGGTAGGTATTTTATTTATTTATTTATTTATTTATTTATTTATTTATTTTGCGGTACGCGGGCCTCTCACTGCTGTGGCCTCTCCCGTTGTGGAGCACAGGCTCCGGACGCGCAGGCCCAGCGGCCATGGCTCACGGGCCCAGCCGCTCCGCGGCATGTGGGATCCTCCCGGATCGGGGCACGAACCCATGTCCCCTGCATCGGCAGGCGGACTCTCCACCACTGCGCCACCAGGGAAGCCCTGAGGTAGGTATTTTATATTTATTACTTTAGTCTTCAAAAAAGTCATGAGAGGTAAATTTACCTTTTACAACAATTTTGGTTGCTTCCTTGATTTCTGGAAAATTGTTGCCAGACCTTTCAGAAGCCATTTCTAAGGGGCGGAAAGCTTGTCAGATCTTAAAGTTGGTATCATCTTTTGCAGGTGCCCCCATTGGCCAGGAAGTAGGTAAACTGAGGCCAATGGAAATGTCTCTGAGTTACTGTAATGATTTACTTAATTCTGAGCAGGAATAAAGTGGAACCAATTTCCTAGAGAAGGAAGGAGCGATATATCATTATTAACTCGTTTCAGTCACCTAGTTCTTTATAATTAGATATATTCAAGTATGTGTTTGCTTAGGCTTTAAAAAGGTCTGCTTTTCCTAACTTATTTAGGTGTCCTTTACACAGGGACACATAACAATCAAATGTGTACTAAGTTTGACTGAAATAGCAGGTGGTAAGAGGGATAGTCAAGCATATGTAGGAGTATAATACACATTTCTTGCCTTCAGGAAACTTTAGTAAGGTTGGGAATAGACCCTCACAGAGGAAAACAGCTATTAATTCAAGGCAGCCTTTGATATGGTATATGAAGGCTTAAAGCAATAAATAAAGCCTGTGAGTATATAGACGAAGGGAATGAGATCAGGCAGGGTCCTGACAGGAAGCAGATGTCAGATTCAAACTGGGAATTTGAGGAGACTTTAATTTTTTAAAAAGGCTATTTACAAAGGTGAGTGTTGGGTGGAGGAAAACCACAGAGAGAGTTCAGTATTTGGAGAGTAAGGGAGCCGGTCCGTGGCACTCACTTCCTGGGGCAGGGAGCAGGGTGGAGAGGGTGGAAAGTGGATCTGGAGGGGCAAACAAGACACTAACCTTGAGAAAACTGCCCTGTGCTGGAATGTCTTGGCAAAGTCCGTGAGGAGGAAAAGATGGACCTCAGCTTTGAAAGAATGGAAGTAGAACGTATAGGTGAAAGAGGAGGGATGAGGACGCTGCATTCAGAGTGAATACAGGACATAAATGTTCATGTTTAGGAAAATGCATACTCTGGAGTGACAAGAGGCAGAGGAGTGGAACACAGATTACAAAATAGTTTGGGGCCAAATTATGAAGGCCTTGAATGCCAAACCAGGGAGTCTGAGCACAACAGCCAGAGAACACTTTAAAATCAGTAATGAAGCTGGCATCTTAGAAAAAGTAATCTACATCAAGGAGAAAACTGGTTTGCAAGAAAAAGGCACAAGTGGCAGAATGTTCAGCTTGTATATAATAACTTGATATGAGGTAATGGAGGGCAGTGGGACTGAAAAGGGGAAGAAACAGGGGACATAGTGAAGGAAGACATGGTCCTCTTCAAGGCAAGGCCGAAAACCTGCTTCTGAGATGTTCTTTCCTCCCAAATGGTAATCCTGATTGAAATGTACCATGAGTGAGCCAGGACAAATGTCCCATGTGAGCTGACAAAGTGCCCCTCAGGTTGGACTCTCACCAATATAGGGCTGGTTGGGGTGTGGAAAAGGCTTGACCTGGATCGAGAAGATGTGGTTTGAATCACTGCTCTGTCAGGTATAAGTGAAATGTCCTTCAGCAGATCGTCTGGACCCTCTGAGCCTCCGACTCACATCCTCAAAATGAGACATTACTATTTATTGCCTAGGGCAGTTGTGGGAATTCATTCAGTGAGATTTGTGGATTGCAGAGAACCCCAAGGGGGTGCGGATTACCTGTGGATGAGGATGGGGTTACTGTTATGCCTCTGAAGACCTTGTCTTTCTAGGCAGGGCAGGTGGAGAGGAAGCAGGCTCTTCCCAAAACGTTGAATTAAGCCCCCATTCTGTTTCTTACCAAAGCTGCTGTGTGATCAGATTTGGTTGATTACTGTAAGTCTCAGCCTCCCAAATATCCCTCCACTACTGGGTAAAGCAGTACATTTTACCTGATAAGGTGAATTTTTTTTAAAAAAATCCTAGTTTATTTTCATTCTCCCAGCCCATGACTGCAAAAGGTTTTTTCCCTTGCTTCCCTGAGTTTGTACTAATGCTAGTTTTGGCTGAAGATTATTTCCCCAGTGCCTGGTCCTTTTTTGGCCGGAGTATATAGCAACATGCCAAGATACAGATTAAAGCAGTGAGAGTCCATGTAAATTAAATGGATGTGAAACGTGGTTGTTTTCACATCTTTGAGGTTTATATGCAAATGCCTCTATGAATTTCCCAATGAAAACATTGCTTTCGATTTTAGGCGATCTTTACAAATAATTTATTTTCTTCCCTTCAGAGAGTGTCTACAGATCTGATAATAGCTATAAAATAACATGACCACATTGAGATGTAGACGTTAAGTAGCTGTCTAGTCTCACTCACCAACTAAAGCTCCAAACCATTAAGTCCAAATGTATGCTTTCACAAATTACAAATGACCTCCTGCCATGGAATTCTATGGCTGGCTTTGAATAATTGAAACCATGACTTTAATACCTCTAAGGCCAGGGGTCCCCTTCAGTTGATCTCAATGGCTTGGCAATAATTTGGGTGGGGGGGAAATGCAGCAAGTTGTAGTTTATGGTAGAAAATCTGAATCTTGTTGCTCCGATTTTTCTGTATTCTTTAATGACTGAACTTTCATTCAACACTTATTTATAAACATAAATGAAGCCCCTGCTAAACTCATAGTGCTGTGCTGGATGCTCGGGGAGAAAGGCAAAGATCTACGAGACATGCCTCCCCTCCTCGAAGGGCTTACTGGGGACGTTGGACCCACGTAGTACTGATAAGTGATTGTCCTCTGTCTCACCTCAGTCACGTACCCCATACTCATACCCTAGACCTGGCCATTCCATGCATCCTGCTTTCAGACCTGCTGACCATCTTCTCAGGCCACCTTCTGTAACACTCCAACTCCAGTGATTCTTCAGTCTCACCAGGATGAGTCCATCCCTGTCACTGTCTCTCCCCCCTCTAAGGTCTGTACTTTCCCCTCTCCTACTCTGCTAACATTCCATGGCCCATCATTAACAATTGCTCACATGTATTCATTGTCCTTATTCCCATTCCCTTAAAGTCGCTTTTCCTTCTTGGCATCTGCCTGGTAAAACCAAGCTTGAATTCAACTCCCCTCCTACTCTTCACCTGTAACCAGTGGCTGATTGTGGCTGGAGAGAATCTCCACAACCCAGTGACAAGTCTCACTTTATATTCATGACTCCCAACCTCAGTGGGTCTGTAGAGCTGCTGGCAATCTTTCTACATTGTCATTGTCCATTCAATTCTCTACTTCCTTAGATCATTATTTCACATGTTCTCTTCCTTCTTCAGACCTCCAGCATCTCCTCCATTCTTTTATCTCTTTCTATTTCACTGGAGGGAAAAAAATAGAAACTCCCAGAAGAGAACTTCCCTATTCTGCCAACTCCCACTTCTCTCAACTAACTGTATCTGTACATAAATGCCCTGCTTTCCCTCTTGTTGCTCAGCATGATCTGGTTGGGTTCCTATCTAAAGCCAAACCCTCCACTGTGTACTTGATCAAATCCCTTCTTATCTGTCCACAAACATTTCCAGTAATTATCTCTTCTCTTTCCTGATCAACGATATTTCTTTTTCTATTGGATCATTCCCAGTAGCATACAAACATGCTGAATTACCACTCATTTTACAAAAACAAAACAAAATCTGCATTGACCCCACATTCCCCTCCAGCTACTGGTCTCCTTTACAGCAAATCTCCTTGGATGAGCCTTCTAGACCCAGTACTTCCCATTCCACTTTCTCAATAGTCTTTCCTAAATACACTTCAGTCAAGCTTTCATTCTCAAAATTGCTTCCAGCACTGTCCTTATCAAGATTTTCAGCGACCTCGCCCTTCCCACATGCAATGGCTTATTCTCGGTCTTCACCTTATTCATCTTATTGGCAGCATTTTACAGTGGATCAATACTTCAATACTCCCATCACTTGGCTTCCAGGGCATCACTTTCAGTTCTGTCCCTGGTTGCTCCTTCTCTGTCTCCTTTCCGTGTTCCTTCTCATTTTTCCCAAACCCTGAACACTCTTTCAGTGAGTTCCAGTCTCACAGCTTTAAAGTTTGTTTATATGATTTTGACTCCCTAATTTGCATTTCAAGCTCAGATGTCTCCCTCTAACTCTAGACTCACATATCCATCTGCCTAATGGGTCTCTACTTGGGTACTGAATAGATAACTCAAACTCAACTGATGCCAGAATGAACATGAATCTCCCTCTACCCAGAATCTACTCCCCCCAATCTTCCCCGTCCTCCCAGTTGTGCAGACCAAAGAACTTGGGGTCATTCCTGACTCCTTTCTTTCTCTCCCATCACATACTCAATCTACCAGAAAATCTTTTTATTCCTTCTTCAAAATATATCCAGACTCCACTTTTCACCACCTCCACTATTATCATCTTGTCTAAGCCACCATTGTCTCTCACCTCTTACTGCAAAAGCCCCTTTAACTTTCTTTCCTTCTCTCCTTATTCCTCTGAAATCTATTTTCAACACAGCATATGGAGTGAGCCTTTTAAAAATATAAGTAAAATAATGTAACTTCTTTGCTCAAAAACACTCTCATGGGTTCCCAAGTCACCCAGACTAAAAATCGAAGTCCTTCCCATCACCCACAAGAGCCTACGTTCTTGACCTCTTCTCCCACCCACTCTCCCTGGCTTACTCTGCTCAGCCACACTAGTGTCCTTCCTAGAATATGCCAAGCTTTCTCCTGCCTCAGGGCCTTTGTACTGGCTAGACCCTTTACCCTGAAATGTCATCCTGCCGGTTCCTCATGGCTCACTCCCTCTACTCCAGTATCGTCTCAGAGAAGCCTTTCTTGACCACCTGATAAATAGTATCCTTCCCACTCTGGCATTCCTTTTTCTTCTTGTCCTATTTTATTTTTCTTCATACCACTTACCATTATTTGACTTACCAAATTTCTTTTTATTTGTTAATTAATTATCCCACTCCTCCTACTATAATGTAAGCTCAGTGAGAGCAAGACTTTGTTCACAGCTGTATTTCCAGCACCTATAACAGTGTCTGGTACCGAGTAGGTACTCCAGTAATATTTGTTGAATAAATGAATGAATGAATTCAAACAATGAACATCAATGGCCTTTACTGCTGTTTCAGAGAAGGTAGAGTATCAGACACTGAAGTCAGAGAATGCCCTGATGAAACGGTAAATCCAGACACTGAGGGATGGGTAGAATTTTGATAGGGTTAGGAAAAAGCATTCAGGTGAGATACAGGTAAAAACTAAAAGTTGAAGCAAGAAAACTTCAGCAACATTTATTGAGCATCTACTACATATGCCAAGTACTTTACATTCATTATCTCACATCATTCTCATGATCACTGCAGCAGAGAGCTATTATTATATCCATTTTATAAATGAGGAAATTTTGTTTCAGGTATTTTATTTTATTTTATATTTAATATTTATTTATTTATTTATTTGGTTGTGCAGGGTCTTAGTTGCGGCAGGCAGGCTTCTTAGTTGTGGCATGTGAACTCTTAGTTGCGGCATGCATGTGGGATCTAGTTTCCTGACCAGGGATCGAACCCAGGCCCCCTGCATTGGGAGCATGGAGTCTTAACCACTGCGCAACCAGTGAAGTCCCTGTTTCAGGTATTTTTAAAAGTAAGTTTCCCCAGAACCTATAACTAGTAAGTTGCAAGCCATTCTTGCAATTGAGGTTTAACTGAATCCAGAGTCCACTCTCTTTCTCATTTCTTTATCATCATCACTATTATTAGTGTTATTCAAGCTCCTCCCCTCTCTGCCTATCATGCTCCTTCCCACGCTACATGATGAAAGACGACCCTTGTTGGTATTCAATTAAATGATAGATAAGAAATAGATGTACCAACAAATATATTCTCAAATCCTTCTTAATAACCTACCGAAAGTTAAACCTCTTTTACATTGATGGCAGCACACACTTTCAGTGTTTTGGCCGACATTACCAAGCCATTTCTCTGGTGGCCATCTCAGCATGAAACGCCAGTTCATTTATTTCTTTGCTGTGGCTGAATGGAATATTCCATCATTGGAAAGTAAAGCTTCAAGTTTAAATTTGAAATCTTTATTCCTATCTGGCAAATTGGCGCTATCCTTAACAATTTGGAAGGAAGTGATGTTTTTGCTGCCATCAGCTGCACAGTGTTGGATGCTCATGGTGCAATTTATCAGATTTACTTAGATTCCAGGTGACTCTGATCCAGTGGCTACAAAGAGTGAGTATTAAGCTAATTGTTATTCTATCCTCCCCCACCCCCATGTCTCTGATATGGAAAAAGCAATTGAATCTGAATAGAGTCAGGAATTAAAACATGTTTTTTTTCACCCCTGAAAATCATGGGATGCCGGGCAGGGGAGAAAGGAAAATTTTTAACTTTTCCAAAACCCATTGCTTTCAGAATAAAGTTAAAAAAAAAATTGTTGGTTAGTTTTGCTGTGGCAAAACACAACCCCAAAATTTCAGTTACAACAGCAAAGCAATGGTTTATTTCTTATTTATGTTACATGTTACTCATGGGTCATTGTGGGGTCAACAGTGGTTCTGCTCCATAGGTCATCGTCATTCCAGAACTCAGCTGATGAAGCAGGTCCTGTATGGGATAAGCCATTCTGGTGCAGAGAGAAAAAAGCAAGAGAGCTGTTGGAAACAAAGAATGGCTCTTAAGGCTTCTACTCAAACATGGCGTATGTGGTCTACATGTCAAGGCCAAGCAAGTCACATGACCAAGCCCAATGTTAATGGCGCAGAAATGTATACCCCTCCCACTGGATGCACTGAAAATCCCATGGCAGTGAATGGAGATGTGTACTTCTCTTGCAGGATGGAAGTGTGGAGAGCTGGGAACCAAAATGAAATATACCACACATTCCTTATCCTAGCATTCAAAACCCATAGGAAAGCCAGCTTCGTGTCCCTCCACATCCCTTCTTTTGTCTGTGCTCTGGTTTCTTGTCCCCTAGACACCACACTCTCACACTTCCATGTCTGTTTCCTTAGCTGGAAATGCAATTCCCTCCATTTTCTGCCACCTGAAGTTGCTCTCAGTCTTTAAGGTCCAGCTCAGATTTCATCTACTTTATAAAGCCTCTCTCAATTCCCCAGTTGAAATCAAACACCTCTGTCTTGGAGCTAGTAAGGCAGACTGTTTGTACATCTCTCCAGCACTAATTTTTTTTTATATTTATTTTTTACTTATTTTTGGCTGCGTTGGGTCTTCGTTGCTGTGCATGGGCTTCCTCTAGTTGCGGCGAACGGGGGCTACTCTTTGCTGCAGTGCGTGGGCTTCTCACTGCAGTGGCTTCTCTTGTTGCGGAGCTCGGGCTCTAGTTGCACGGGCTCAGTAGTTGTGGCTTGCGGGCTCACTAGTTGTGGCTTGTGGGCTCACTAGTTGTGGCTCGTGGGCTCTAGAGCGCAGGCTCAGTAGTAGTTGTGGCACATGGGCTTACTTGCTCCTGGGCATGTGGGATCTTCCCAGACCAGGGATCGAACCTGTGTCCCCTGCATTGGCAGCTGGATTCCCAACCACTGTGCCACCAGGGAAGTCCCTCCAGCACTAATTTTATTTATTTATTTATTTAATTTATTTATTTTGTGGTTCGCGGGCCTCTCACTGTTGTGGCCTCTTCCGTTGCGGAGCACAGGCTCCAGACGCACAGTCTCAGCGTCCATGGCTCACGGGCCTAGCCGCTCCGCGGCATGTGGGATCTTCCCAGACCGGGGCACGAACCCATGTCCCCCTGCATCGGCAGGCGGACTCTTAACCACTGCGCCACCAGGGAAGCCCTCCAGCACTAATTTTAATCTTCCTTGGTAAGTCAGGGTAAAAATCTCCTGGAGGGCAGAACCCAGGAATTCTGTTACATTGGCATTCCTCTCCAGCTTCTTTGGGGTCAGAGTCTTGACCTTAATAGATGCTTAATAAATTCCATTGAATGACTAAAAACCTACATATTCACCACCAAGCTTATCCATAATGTGAAATTTTAAGTCTTTTCTACAGGAGGCATATGTAGGCAAACCACATAGAGGAATCTTTTGGGAACTTTCCTCAGTCAGAAGCATGGAGATGATTCTGTTGGTTCCACAATCTAGACTCTACCAGTTGTGTGTGTGTGTGTGTGCGTGTGAGTGTGCATGTGTGTGTGTGTCTGATGATTCCTACCTTCCCACCAATAAACCACTGTGGGCACCATGTTCTCACAGCAACATTGCTTCCCTTGCCAATTATCACTACATTGAGAAGTGGTATTTCTTTTCCTGCTTTTTCAGTGCAGTATTATCTTCTCACCTTTGGCGTTCTGCATGATGCACTTGTACGTTGCCGCTCAATAGGAGGGGTGGCAGGGAAAGGACGGGCCACAGGAGAGGTGCTGTGGATGCAGTGGAAAGAGAAGAAGCTTACAGACAGAGAAGCTGTGTCAGAGCTGTCTCCACTCCTTACTACCTTTGTGGCCTTGGGCAAGTCACTTGACTCTGCTGTCCCTTCAATTTTCTTATTTATTTAAAAAAAACATAAAGAGACAATTAGAAAGATAGGAAAGGATGTAAGGATATTGTATTACACTAACTGTGAACAGAGCCCAATATCATTTTGGCGTGTTTTGTGCTTAAAAGTCAAAGGACCTTGGTTCCTAGCCAACTTCTTCAGCCTCATCCCATCTGTTTACCCTTGACCTTAATAAATTCATGAATTTTCAAACTTAGTGGTTCTCATCCTGTCTCGTGTGGACATGGTAGTGAAAAATCAAGGCGAATAACCCTACATTTCTAGTTTCTAGGTAGAAAGCCAGACTTTACTGGGAATTTGGAAAGGGAGTTATAGGCTCCTGACCCTCCAGGTCACTTCTGTGACAGCTGCCCACTCCACTTGATGGTCAGAATATGAAACGGTCATCATCAGAGAACTGGACTCTCACTTTCAAACGTGCTCTTTTCATCTTTCTACTCAACAAATGTTCTGGATTTTATGAAAGAACTGGACATTCCTTTGAATAGGTAGATGTTGTATGTAAAACTTTGTTCTGTCCTGAGTATGGGCAGAAGACATTGGTTTTATCAGATTTCAGAGGAGTCTAGAGCTATCCATTTTCAACAATTCTCTCTCTTTTTCATCATAGTAATTGTGTTAGGGCTCTCCAAAGAAAAATATAGAGAAAGAACCAACGGGATATATGTGCACATGCATGTGTGTACGTATGTCTGTGTATTCATTCCACATCCTGTTTGATTTCTCTCTATATAAGTTATAGATAGATGGATAGATAGATAGATAGATAGGTGATAGAGAGAGAGAGAGAGGGATAGAAAGATTTATTTTAAGGAACTGGCTCACACAATTATGGAGGCTTTGTGAGTCCAAAATCTGATGGGTTAGGCTGGCAGGCTGGAGACTCAGGGAAGAGTTGCAGTTCAAGTCCAAAGGCAGTCTGCTGGCAGAATTCCTTTTTGTTTAGGGGAAGTTAGTCTTTGTTCTGTTAAGTCTTCAACTGATTGGATGAAGCCCACTCCCATTATGGAAAGTAATTTGCTTTACTGAAAGTCCATCAAACATTAATCTCATCCAAAAACACAGAAACATCCAGAATAACATTTGATCAAATATCTACGCACCATGGCCTCACCAAGTTGACATACAAATTAATCATCACAATAATGTAAAACAGCAAACAACCCACTGACATGAGAAGTAGAGTCACAGAAACTAAGAACAAAAAGGAACCTTTGAGAACATCTGGTCTGCCCTCTCTCATCTTGCAGATAAGAAAACCAAGGTTCAGGGATGACACACCTCTTTAGCCAGAAAGCTAGAACTGGATCTCAGGTCCCTGACTCTTTCTGTGACTGCCAAATTCAGTTATTGGCTGTTTAATTCAACATGAGATACAATTTAATGTCCTTCCAAGAAAATTAGACAGGGTCAAGTTTAGATGTGGATTATGTGTGGAGCAATTGCAAAGCAAATTGCAGTTAGACCCAAGTTTCCTTCTTAGCACAATGTAAAAACATGTAATTTGAGACAATAACAACAAAAGGGGATGGAGCTTGTTAGGGGCTGAGTTTTTGTATACTATCGAAGCTAAATTATTACTAATTCAACCTAGATTGTTACAAATTTAAGATGTTAATTGTAATCTGCTTTTTCTGAAGTAGCCGAAGTCATCCATGGAAGAAGCCAGTGAGTAAATTCCCTGAGCTGGAAGGATTGGTCTAAATGTGTAAGAAAAAATTTATGCTTCAGTGAAAACTATGCCTTGCCTAAAGCACATGCTTCTGGTTGTCTGATTCTGATTCCATGGGAGCTATTTTAATCTGAAAATTGTAGATAACCGATAGCAAGGGAAACCAATTCTTTTTATAAACATGCAAATGAATTCAGTGCAGGGGAGGGACAACCCTTCCTCTACTCCAAGAAAAGGGCAGTTTTGCCTCCATTTGCACATTTATTTCAACATTCCTTTACTCTGTATAAATTTGGGGGTATAAATCTGTGCTTGCTTGACTCTTCTTTAATCTAGTTATAACGTCTGCCTGGTTCTCGCAATTAATGAGTCAAACAAAATCTTTAACATGTGTTCATTTTATAGCTCTATGAGAGTCATGATTTTGCCATTTTCTGAAAATTATCCTTTAATGAATGTCATGTCTTTCCCAGTACATAAAAAGAATGGTCTGCTGAATTAAAATAGACCCTCTGCCCTGCATCCATTCAGCTCTATCCTGCTCTAAATCTTCACATTAAAAAAAAAAAAAGTTCAATTACAGGGTTTGCTGCATTCAAATCTGGGGGAAAAAATCGAAGTGGAAATAGAGACTCTGACAGCAAAAGAAAATAGATTGGACAAGAGATGGAAAACCACATGGATTTCTTAACCACTTAGCAGAGTATCTGAGAAATTAGGCTGAGATGAGAGAAGGCGGAAAATAGGATAAATAATGGCTCAAAGCGATTGCCTCTGAGACCCGCCCAAATCATCAGTTATCCCTCTAATGAGCTGTTTTATTCCACACCCACCCTCCACATAAACTTCTAAAATGGGTTATTAACAAACATACTGGGCTCCGTTCATCTCGGGAACATTTTAGCCTGCAGAGTCTGGGCTCTACCAGTCCTAGGAAACAGCCAAGGAGGATATCAAGAAGTTCCTAAGGCGAGTTCTTAGAAGAGGTCAGAATAGTGGGGATCTCTTTGTCTTCCTCTCCTCCCTCTGTAACCTGGATCCGCCAAAGCTTTATATGCGTGTTGAGGCAGGAAAGGGAGGCAAGGGGATGTACAGGACACACTCCACAAGCTAAACCCAGGACCCCTACCTCTGCCTGGCCCAGAAGGTTCGAGCTGCTTCCACACGGCCTCTGCTAATAGTTTGCCTGTTGTGTTTGTCCCCACCAGGTCACTCTGTGCTCCAGCTTCTCGATGGCCTCGCTGGATGTCTGTTGCCATGGCTGCTACTTTTCCAAAGGATGCCTCCACCATCAGCTTCATTATCGGTTTGGCATTTCTTGAAGGTCCTGCTGCGCATTCCTTCCAGACAGTAGCTTTCATTTGATCCCAGAGGATGCCCGACTCCTTAACTCCTCACCATCTTCTCTGATGGGAGAATCTCCTGGGGCTTTTACCTTACCTTATCCTATCTTACCTTTGCTATTCTCTCCCCTATGGTCACATCAATAGTCCAGATCCTCATCATCTCTTCTTTGGTGTATGCAACAGCCTCCTAAGGATTGTATTAGGTTGGGGAAACAAAGAAACCCCAAAGTTCTAATGGCTTAACACAGTACAAATGTATTCCTTGTTACCAGGTTGACAGTAACAACAGTTATATCCCTGATACAATCTTTCAGAGACACTGAGTGATGAAGGCTCGTCTCTGCTCAATATGTGGCTTCCAAGGGTTCTGCGGGCAATGACACTCCAGTCAGTCGGCAAAGGGAAGGAGAATGGAAAATTGTGCATGAGAGTCCTTTCTGAGCCAGACCTGGAAATGGCACACTTGCTGTCTGCTCATCCTGGCAAAATAAACACAGTCACATGGCCACACCTATCTGCAAGGGAATCTGAGAAACATAGATAGACCAAGCATGTGTCCAAAGAAGGGAGGGTGGATGAGGGGTCACTGGTGGTCTCCACCACAAGGTCTCCTGCCTCCAGTCTTGTTCCCTTCCAGTCCTTTGTACCGGCCCCTGTTCAGAGGTTGAACATGCAGAGTCTCCCAGCCAGTGAGCGGTAAAGCTAGCGCCCAGCCCGGGTCTGGCTGACTCCAAAGTCCATGTGCTTCCCTCACATCTTCAGTCTCCTGTAGTAGTTTTCCGCATCCCATCTTCACCTCTTCATTGTTCTCTCTTCCTGAAATCTCACCACATTCTCCAGAGTGAGGAGGAGTTTTGGTAGAAGGAATAATCCTTTCTTCTTTTTTAACCCAACTTAAGCCTGGGTGTTAGTGTGAAAATCTTTTTTCTTTCCCACATCTTCTCAGCTGCTCCACTTTGCCTCCTCCACAATGTTCTCAGCTTTGCAAAGCCCCAAGCTGTTACTGACTGTGCGAGGCAAAGGTTAGTTCTACCTCTGATAGAAACACCTCCTCATCACCTGCCCCACCAAGGTCCCAGGCCTCTCCCTCCTGCATGACTGCTTGTCTCACTTATTTCCCGGTCTCTAGTCCATTGGTCACAGCGAGTCATAAGGCCTGTCTAGCGTTCATGTGGGAGAGGAAGTAGACTCCCCCTCTTGATGGGAGGAGTGGCAAAGAATTTGTGGCTGTCTTTAATGAGCCACAAGTACAGTAAAAATGAATGATAACGAACATTTGCATAGTGCTTGGGAATTATGATATTTTTACATTATCTCATTTGAAAAAGTTAGATTTGGGGACTTCTCTGGTGGTCCAGTGGTTAAGAATCTGCCTTCCAATGCAAGGGACGCAGGTTCGATCCCTGGTCGGGTAACTAAGATTCCACATGCCACGGGGCAACTTGGCCTGCACCCCACCACTAGAGAGAAGCCTGCATGCCGCAGTGAAAGATCCCGTGTGCCGCAACTAAGACCCAACGCAGCCAAAAACAAACAAACAAATAAGTAAATTTTTTTTTAAAAAAAGAAAGAAAATGTTAGACTTTATTTTTACTCCCATTTTTCCAAATAGAAAAAAACCCCATGGCATAGTGGAGTTAAGTGACTTTCCCATATCACTTGTCTAGGAAGTGACAAAACAGGGGCTTATATTAGGTCTCCCAGCTTTTATCTTGTGCTTTTCCCTCAACTTCTCACTGCCTAGGTCTAGCCCTAAAGGAACATGGAAAGAATTCCTTTTGTTTTCCATTTGCATTTATTTTGGCAATCCCACATTCTAGAGAGATTGAAGAGCTATGAAAAACAGACTGTGGAGACAAATGAAATGAAACGTATTTATGACGCTAAGTTGTGACTTCTAGGCTCTATCGAAACTGTGCTGAATAAGGTAAGAAGCAAAGCCCCGAGAAAGCTATTAACCACTGTGTGGTATGAACATGGTTTTCCTTTATCACAGAAATGATTACAGACATTTCAAAGGTGGAGCTGGGTGAGGTTTCCCTTGAGCAGATGACTGGCAAGGTTAGGTACAAGTGTACACGTATCAGTATGTTATTCTGCAATAGCATCTTAGTGCCCAGGATGGGGCCATGCCAACCACTTTAGCTGACAGTGAGAAAAGAAAGAAGAAGTAAAGGAGGAGGGACAAGAAGGAGGCAGGAAGAGATGGTGGAGCAGGTTAGAGAAGCCCAGGTCTCATCTAGCCTCCCAAGCACTCTGCCATCCCCCCAGCCCCAGCAAGGGTAGAGCCCTGCCAGGGGCTTCCCGAGACATCCTGGGGCAGGTTGCTCTGAAGAAGAGCGGCCAGCAGAGGGGCAAGTGGGAGCTGAAATCCTGCCTGCACTCCACTTTCCAGCTAGGCACTGTGAACAGACTGCCTACTCAGGATGGGGAAGACTTTCCCGTTTTACCCAAAGGCACAATTCTTTCCCCATGTCATGTACACAGAGGAGGTGCCTTTTGTCTAATTTGGCCCAAAGGCACCTTATGCCCCAGCAGCTGATGAGCTGCTTACTGCAAAGTAGGTTTCGATTTCATAAATTAAAAAGCCACACTCGTTGGGCTTCTCTGGTGGCGCAGTGGTTGAGAGTCCGCCTGCCGATTCAGGGGACACGGGTTCGTGCCCTGGTCTGGGGAGATCCCACATGCCGCGAAGCGGCTGGGCCCGTGAGCCATGGCCGCTGAGCCTGTGCGTCCGGAGCCTGTGCTGCACAACGGGAGAGGCCACAACAGTGAGAGGCCCGCGTACCACAAAAAAAAAAAAAAAAAAAAAAAAAAAAAGCCACACTCGTGTTGCCCTTTCAAAAACCTGTCATCCCTGACCTCGACTCTCATGCGGATCATACAGTCAGTGGTCTCGCAGCATGGAAACCTGCCCAGACTTGTGTGGGGTTTTTCCACTGGCTGTTCCACAGGCCATTTGGACAGGTCACTCAGCTTCTCCTCTTCCTGTTCCTGTCTTTGAAATGAGGGAGGTGGCCCAGGTGACCTTGGTGTCTTTTCCTGGTTATAACATGCTATGGCTTATAATTCTGTGAATGACAGTAAGTCAGGGAATAGGTCAGACTGGAAAGTCCAGTCTGGGCTTCTCTCTCGGTAGCTTTTTAAAATTTTCTTCTTTCTGGCCATTTTGTTGTCCTGCCTTGCACTTGTAATCAGAGGACTACAGATATCTAGAGAAAAAAGATTTCAGCCTGAGATAAGATAGAGACTAGTAAATACAAGCAAACATTAGGTCTCTTCCTCTACCTCAGTTCACTTTCCTATCCCAAAACACACATATATGTGTGTGTACACACACATACACACAGGTGCACGCATGCACACACACAGATGTGCACACATACACATGCTGAGCTTAGGACAGACCTTTCCTCATTTCAAAGCATAAACAATAAGATACAGTTTCCCAGATGTAATCATTTAATGCACTCTAAATTTATTTCTTTAAAACACAGAAGCAACTAAAGTGCAGAGAATCCATGCCCCGGGCATTTCTATTTACATGTCTTCATATACAATTTTTGAAGGAAGTAGTTCATATTAATAAATGAGTTGGTTTGCCTTCCCAGCTCTCTCCTTACAGTAAGTGCTATCAAAAACCTCATAAATCATTCCACACCACCCAGACTCATCTGTGTAACACAAAGGGAGCCCTACTCCACTCTGAAGCTTTTTATTTATCTCCCATATACTTCATGCATTTCCATTATTTATATTTTCCCATAAAGCAAATGATTCCTCAGTGACCCGAGGCAGGCAGATAGATGCTTTATTCCTTGTGCTGATAGGTTAGCAGGAGTGGGAGAGAGAAGAGTGGAGGTGGAGGGGCGGGTGGAGAAAGCCAGACTTGTTGGCTTATGAAATGCATGAAAATGGGGGAGAGGAAAATTTGGGGGCTGGGAGAACAATCAATCAATATTGATTTAACACTTATTCAGCACTGTATGCACCTTTGCCCACCTGGACGTCCCACAGGCACCTGGAAATCAGTAAGTCCCAAGTTGAACTCATTCTCCACTGCTGCACTGACACGCCCTGTCTGTCCGCCACACTGTGAATGGCACCCCCATCCATCCAGAGGTTGCGTGTATTATCTCCTTCCATCCTCACTTCCCTCCATGAAATAGAAATTATCGCTCCTAGTTGACAGACAAGGAAACTGAGGCTCAGAGAGGCCAAGTGTGACAGTCTGCTAGGGCTTCCATAACAAAATACCATGGATTGGGTGATTTAATAGATAGAATAATAAATAGATGGAAATTTATTTTCTCACAGTTCTGGAGGCTGGAAATCCAAGACCAACGTGCCAGCAGTGTTGGTTCCTCCTAAGGCCTCTCTCCTTGGCTTGCAGATGGCTGCCTTCTCCCTGTGTCCTCACATGGCCTTTTCTCTGTGCATCTGAATTCCTAGTGTCTCTTCCTCTTCTTGTAGGGACACCAGTCTTATTGGATTAGGACCTACCCATGTGACCTCATTTAACCTTAATTACTATTTTAAAGGCCCTATCTCCAAATACAGTCATATTCTAAGGTACTGGGGGTTAGGACTTCAAAATATGAATTCAGTCTATAACACCAAGGGACCCACTCAACACAACAAGGATCCATGCTTGGGTCCTTTCGCTCCAATTCCAAAGCATCTTTATCTGCTTTCATTTATTAACTCTGCAGAATAGATGGTAGGTGGTAAATTGAGGGTGGAGGGAATTCCAGGGCTCAGGGGGTTTAGTGTGATAAGCATGTCATACCCAGGTCGAGGATAGTGGTAATTCATTCACTTGGCCACGGAAATTTATTAAATGCCTATTACTTAAAAGCCCAGGAACTTTTCCTAGGCATAGATGATGTAAAACTGAGCAAAAACAAACCACGTCTTGGCACATTTACAGTTCAGTATTTACTCAAAGTATTAAAATTACAAATAAATGAAAAAGGTACAATAACATACAATAAATTACCACTGTGGTGAGGATGTGAAGGAGAAGCAGAGGCCAGCGGTGTTATGGGAGTGTAGCAGAGGGGCAAACCTGGTCCAGGAGGCTGTAGTGGATGCTGTGATGCCTCCCGGCTCCCTCTGCAGGACAGATGACTCATTCCCCAGCTACTGGTATTGGTGTTGCAGGCCCTCTGCTGAGTCCTTCTGCAGGAATTGCCTCCAGTCAAAGAAAGTCTCCTCATCCAAGGTGCCCCCTCCCACATCCAATGACTAATCCCTGTTGGAAGGAAGGGGTTGTTAGTCATAAAGATCTGGCCTCCCCTCCTGACCTCCTTATGCTCAAGATGGACAACTCTGAAGGGCCATCCCAGTTCCGGGGTGACCTTGGCATCAGCTGAGCTCTGGATTACAAATGCATTGCAGTTCAGCTTCTCCCTCTGCCCAGTCTCCTTCTGTCTTTCCCCCCAGCATCTTCTCTCTGTGTGTCTCTGTCCAAATTTCCCCTTTTGATAAGGACACCAATCATATTGGATTAGGTCCCAACCTAGAGACTTCATTTGAACTTGATTACCTTTGTAAAGAACTTATTTCTAAATAGGGTCACATTCTGAGGTACTGGGGACTAGGACTTCAACATATGAATTTGGGGGTCACAATTCAACCCAAACCCAAAAGACTACCTAACCCAAAAGACTTTGTTGGGGGCAGGTAGCACTTGAAGCACTTGAAGAATGACACTGATTACGGGAAAATAAGGCAGCATTGATTTGGAGCAGTAAGGCAAGGATGGTGGGAGAAGAGTTCCAGGGAGAAGAGTGGGAGTGGGGAGGAATAGGACACAGCCAAGTACAGTTCATGGGGAGGAACGGGAGGGGGCTAGGATAGGTCCTGACCATTCATGCAGAAGCCATTCACAGACCAGCCCCGCAGGGCTGATTGCCAGGATAATATCCAACAGAGAGTCCTGGGGCTTGCCAAACAATGATGTTTCTTGCAGAAGGTAGATTCGTTTATAGTTTGGCTGGGCTAGAAGAAGTTAGCCTTAGGTTGAAGCCAAAATATACCAAAGTGAGTTTTGAACTCTAAGAATGAGTAGAGCTAGGCAGGGGGGTGAGGCTTAGTCATGAGGAGACAGAGTGCAGAGTAATATTTAGAGGAGGAGCTGGACAAAACAGGACAGTTTACAACTAAGGCTGAGAACACCGAGGTCCCCTACCCACCACAGCCCTGACGGAGGGCATGAGAGGAGGAGAGGGAGAGAAGAGGAATAAAGCTGTGTTTCCCCTCCTTTGCAGTCTTGCCTTCTCCTGGTACCCACAGAAAGATGCACTGACTCCAAAATAGGGGCTTTTAACCATTAGGTAATATAGAATAAACCATCAGAAGAGGCTGAACCAAAACTACCCAAATAAGAACATCACTAAGAGAGCAGCTGGGTCTTAGCTTCATTTAATTCTGAGGTTTTGGCACACAACACTGTCTGGCACATGGTAGGAATATGAGGAATACTTGAGTCGTTGTCCCTTTGGTTTTCTAAGAGGACATCCCAAGGACACCAAGAGTTTCCAGGTGAATCCTATGAGTCTATCCCCAGCCTTGGAGACCTTCCTCTGGAAAGGGGGAGATTATTGCAATTCACTCCATTTTCAATTCTTTTCAATGCTGATTTTGTTTTTGTTGTATTATTAGTGCCTGAGGTTTTTTAATAAGGAGACTGAGATTAGATGATGCACTGATCTTGGAATTTGATAGCTCTTCTCCAAGAAGGAAATCAAATTCTTTCTAAAAAATATCTAAAATACATGGCTTAATTACACAAAGGAAGGCAGGTTCCATAGGAAGATGTGGTTATTTTTAGAGCATGTGTTTTGAATTTTATTATTTTGGTCCTATTTTCCTGGCTAAGTCACATTTTAAGCTTTCCCTGTTTTCTGTCTCTAAACCTCAGACTTCTTGTGCCTTTGAGGAGGTTTGCTTAGAAGAGCACCCAGAATGCAAATCTTCCCATCATTAAACTGCTACACTATTTATCAGACCTACGGTTTGCTGGGTTTTGTATTGAGTGGCATTATAACATCAAGAAATTGTCAGGCAATCTGTATCATTCACTCCCAAAGTGGCAGCTCTGAGTAAATGAATTATAAAGAAATAGCTGGGGGCCATTAGAGTGATTTTTTTTTGCCTCTCCTCTAAAGGGTGGCTTTAGACAACTTTAGTAGGAAAGCAGAGCGAGAGGTGAGGCCTGGAGTTCTCCTGGGGGAGAAAAATCTAGTGAAGTAGGAGTTGCTGAGAGCTCAGAGAAAGTAGCAGAGATGAGTGAAAGACACATTTAACACCTGCCATCTAAGGTGCAGGTGGCCATAACATGGGACAGATTGACCAGAACCGAGGACATGGATTGAGGAAGAGGGATGCTGGCTAATTTTTGACTGGATGTTAGACATTGACAATTTCACCTTTTTGAGTGTTGGATATTTTGGGGTACCTGTAAGCATTCATGAGATTTGTTCCAGTACACAATTAAGTTACCTAGACACAGTTTGATCCTTCTGGGTTTTGATTTTAAGGTATTTTAGGTGGAACCAGAGCAGCATTTATTGTAGAACTAATTTTATTCCTCTCATGAGGCAAAGAACTTTTCAGTACTCTATCTGATGTGGATTATGAGGTTTTCCATTCTAGCTGGTGGGGTCAGAAACTATTTACTGCTCTGCGTGAACCCCAGCTATGTTCTCCATAATCCTTTTGGTTGGTTCATTTACTAGCCCCACATAGTTTCATGTGCCAATCAGTATGAAGCTGAAGACACAAGGGGGGCCTTCTGCAGATGTCTGAAGTTCTCTGTGTATGCAGCTTTCTCCTTTCTGCCACTCTTTCCTGAGAACTCCAGCTGCCTTGTCTACCCCAGATTCCCCACTTCATCTTCTTCACTCAGAGGAGCCACTGGGTCACCTGCGCTCCCCCTGCCAGCGCCCCAGCTTGGACATTCTCTGCAAGCAGGAACTGGGACAACCATAGCCCTCACTGTCTTTCTTTGCTGATGTCCAAGTTCATTCATTGTCCTGGTTGTTTCTTATAGTCTGTCTAGTTTTTTGTTTTTTTTTTTTGCTTTTTTTTCAGATGGGAGGGTAAAACCTGTCCTTATTATTCCAACTTTGGCTGAAGTGGAAGTTCACTTGCTTTTATGAGCAAGTCCAGAACCACACATAGAGCCAGTTTAGATCATTCTGTCTTGATAAAACTTCTTTATTCACAGCAGATTTCACTCTCTTGACATTGCCTCATTTTTCTGTTTAGTAAATAACGGACAAAGAGTAGTCCACAGGATCTCTGCTGATTATCTTTTCTGTTAATTGTGATACCTTTCCTGGAAAGACCAGGGCTAGGCAGTAACGTTTAAGTAATAAAACAGAGATTGAAGTGTCTTTAGTTAGACACATCTGGCTTTCATTACTGTCTCTGCCACTGTCTCTACCAGAGATACAGCAAGAGTGAGGGACGACATGTTAAGAGATTTTCGATTTATACTATGCATACCTCCACATTCTATTACAAGGAGGATGCATTTTTTTGTAATTTAAAAAATAGTTTAAAATAACAAAATACACAATAAAGGATATCTGATCCATAGGGCCATCATAAATATTAATTGAAATAATATGCATGATCAATAAAGTGGAGCTATTATTTAGCCCATCTTTCCACTGTTCCAAGTACAGAGCAATCATATTCTAAATAGCCAGTTCAATTTTACAGATAATAAAAGTATGTCTTCTATAAAAGATTCAATTTGCTTTCTTTCCCTTCTGAAAAGCCCTGGGAGTATTCCTTAGGGCCCAGTGGGGTTTTGCAAGAATAGTTTGAAATTCCTTAAATGCGTATGGACATTGCTGTACAGATTTCCACTGAATGACCTTTGATTAGGCAAACCTCAAAAATGCTGGTGAAGGGAGACTTTAGGCCAATTTTAAAATGGATAGAGGCTTGGATTCATGAAAATAACTAGCTGAGGAGTGAGGAGGGAGGGAGGATCTAAAGTCTATTCAGAAAGGAAAGAAAATCAACTTGTGATTAACATTTACTGCATGCAATTAATCTTGAACGAATCACTACCTCTCATTCTTTGAATTCCTGGGTCATCCCTCACTCAGTTTTCTTGTCCATCTCAACTCCTGTCATACTCTTTCAACAGGTATCACAAATGTATGGCACAATTATTACTTTTCCCTCCTCCTATGAGCAAATATTGCTAATCTATCATGGTACTCTTTCTATCTGACCCTAAAAATGGCCTCAGAATTCTTCTGAACACAGTAGTCCAGGCAGCCAGAATATTCAATCGTGTTTGGCATAAAATTTGAAAACTCGTTACCACCCTATGAAGCTTTTAATGTTCATTTAGGACATTCATCCAATAACTTAGCCCTGCAGTTCCGAGACCTCCTGATTTTAATGACCTCTTCTCCACTTCCGCCACCAGCACCCACCCTAGAAACTGCTGTGAGCTGAAACAGATGTCTGGTTTTTTTTTGTTTTTTTTTCTTCAGTACATGGGCCTCTCACTGTTGTGGCCTCTCCCGTTGCGGAGCACAGGCTCCGGTCGCGCAGGCTCAGCGGCCATGGCTCACGGGCCCAGCCGCTCCGCAGCATGCAGGATCTTCCCGGACCAGGGCATGAACCTGTGTCCCCTGCATCGGCAGGCGGACTCTCAACCACTGCGCCACCAGGGAAGCCCTGAAACAGATGTCTTAATAGCCTTCCAAGTGACCACAATCTTCAACCTTTCCAAAGCTCTCATGACTCCACTTTTTCTGCCCTTATTCTTTGACCATGGCACTTCCATTTTATCCAGAAGTTTCTTTCCTGACTTTTCTTTCCAACACTGAACCCCATGGCGAGAGCCTAAACCATTCTTTGCCAGCATCTTCAAATTCCCTGCCACCATCCATTCCCCCTGTGTCTTGCTACACCCGTCTAGCAAAATATGGTACCTGATTAGTGCTGCAGTCTTCTTTTTCCTTCTCCAAGAAGCTGAGTGCTACTGGAGAAAATCCTACAACCACACAAATTCGTGCAACAGCAGACTCATAGCTTAAAACCTCAGCCAGGCTCTCAGTGTCGCCCTTGACTTTGATCAGCTCCTTCCTCCATTCCCTTCAATGGCTCTTTCAAATTTTCTCCATTTTCTTTAAGACTTTCTCAATCTCTCAATGCCTAGAAAATCATCTTGTCTGTTCCATTAATGAGAAAAACAAGGAAACAGTATTTTTCTGACCCCTTCAGTTTTCTGAACTTACTCGCAAATATATCTAGAGTAATGCCTGCCCTTACCATCAATATGCAGACCGTGATAAATGGCACTGTCCCATTTAGATTTACTCCTATTATTCTCAAAGTATTGTGTTTGCCAGAGAATCCCCAAAGCCTTGCTGATTGAATCTGCCCAAATTCTTACTACCAACTTCAGCTGGACCTGGATGGTTACCCACAGCCCTGGGATTTGGCTAGGGCACTTCCAAATCTCTCAGGTCCCCAAGGCTACCTTAGCATCACCTTCTGAGCACAAGGGGGCCTCTGATTCTCAGCTGATTCTCTTTGATCCTCTCCTTTCCATTTCCCTAGAGCTTTTCCTTTATGCCCATCACTGAGGAAGTAACCCCCTCCCAGTGACAGCCAATCCTGCCGCCTATGGTTCATAGTCCTAGACGTTATTCATCAATTATCTTCCTTTCCTTGTGTCTTCTTTTTTTTTTTTTTTTTTTTTTTTTGCGGTACGCGGGCCTCTCACTGTTGTGGCCTCTCCCGTTGCGGAGCACAGGCTCCGGACGCGCAGGCTCAGCGGCCATGGCTCATGGGCCCAGCCGCTCCACGGCATGTGGGATCTTCCCGGACCGGGGCACGAACCCGTGTCCCCTGCATCGGCAGGCGGACTCTCAACCACTGCGCCACCAGGGAAGCCCTCCTTGTGTCTTCTTATTGAAGTCTCTCACAGACTTAAAAATAAAATAGAATAAAAATTTAAACTTTCTACCCAATTAAGCTACTTCATCATACCCCTTCTCTTCATCAGAAAACTTTTTGCAAGTCTTTACTATCGGCCTCCATTTCCTTAAAATCTATTTTTTCCTAACCCTTAGAAATGGGGCCACTGCCCCACATTTTTTCTGAAACTCTTTCTTGAAGCTTAACAGTAAATAACCCACAAAGCCAAGAGCCTCTCTGCTGTGATCCACCTAAACCCCACACTGAAATATCTGTAAGTTTTTATCTTCCTCTTTATTAAAAAAAAGTTTTTTTCAACTCTTAAACAGCATATGCATACAAAATGTACATACCACATAAATATACAGCTTGATGAAATGCTGCCATGTATTCACTTCCCAGGGTAAGAAATTAAACAGTGCCAGCATCCGAGGAGTGGGCTGTGGCCGTTCCAATCCCTATCCCACCCTCCTAAAGACAAACACTATCTTGACTTTTATGTCAGTTACTTACCTGCTTCTCCTTATTCTTTTACCACTAGTGTGCAACCCTTAACAGTTGGTTTTGCCTTTTTTTGAAGTTTATATAAATGGAAGCACACAGTATATACGTTTTTGGATCTGGCTTCTTTCACTCAATGTGATATTTGTGAGATTTATCTGTTTTCTTGTATTCAGCTGTAGTTTATTCATTTTTATTGCTCTTATAGTGTTCCATACTATATACCACAATTTATCCACTCTACTGTTGATGGCCATTTGGGTTGTTTTCAGGTGGAGGTAGTATGAATAGTGCTGCTATGAACATCCTTGTGTATGTCTTCTGATGCGTGGGCACATGTTTCTTTTGGGGATATGCCTAAGAGTGAAAATCCTGAGTAAGAGAGTGCATGTATCTTCCTTTTCAGTAAACAATGCCAAACTGTTCTCCAAAGTGTCTGTCCTAACTTACACTCCCACCAGCAATATATCAGTTTCCACAGCTCTAAATCCTCACCCAAACTTGGCATAGTCAGTTTTATTAATTTTCTCCATAAAAGTAGATGTAACTTTAATTTTAATTTGCTTTCCCATGATTACTAATTGGGAACCTTGGACATATTTTTGGATATTTGGATAACTTTTTAAAAGAAAGTACCCTTTCAAGTCTTTGCCTGCATTTCCCCTGTGCTGCTGATACAACAGTTATATGTGTCACCAATATCTTCTCTACTCTATACCTTGCCTTTTCATTCTCTTAATGGTTACTTTTGAAGGACAGAGTTTTTATGTGAATGCTGGTGACCTGAAATAGTTTTTTTCCTTTAAAGGTTCTATGCATTTTACAAGATGAAAAAGATGGTTTAAAGGACTAAAGTTACAGTATCTTGAACCTTGTCTACGAAATATATAACAAAGCAGCATTCACTATATTAGTATTTATGTAAATGCTTATTAGACTGTAAGTTTTTTGAGCAAAACTGAAATTATATCTGTGCTTTTCCTACTGTGCCTGCCACTGAGCTTTGTCTATAACAAGTCCTCAATAAATATCTCAATCATGCAACAAATATTTACTAAACATCTTGATACCTATAAAATCAAAACACATTTATAACTTGTAATCAAGCAAAATTATTCTTTATTGTGTTAACTCATGCAGGCCACAAACCAACCATCTTTAACCAACCAGGAGTAGCTGGGTGGAGAGTGGGCTGGGGTCAGGGAGACCTTTGACTCTCAAGTCTTCCTGCAAAGCCATCTGCCCATAAAGCGCTGGTTCGGAACACACACACCTGCGAGCTAGAGCTTCGGGCTGGGGTACCGCAGAGTCTTACCTCCAGTTGGAGCTATGGGTGAGAGAGAGAAGTGGCAGAGGCAGCCAAGCAGAGGAGACATTCAAGAACAGGGATTCCAGAAACTACGAAAAGTTGAGGACAGGATGGATCCCAGGAAGCAAATGAAAACAGCGCTTCAGAAGAATGCTCTTGGAGAAACTTCACTTAGACTCCTTGCTCTGTGCCAGGCTCTCTGCTAAACACCTGCCACTCATTCCATCAGTTATTCCTCAATAAAACAATGAGGTATGCACTGTCATTACCCCAAGTTTATAGATCAGGAAATGAGCATTAAGGAAGTTCCATAATTGATCTTAAATCACCAAAGTGGCAAGTGAGAGCCTGAATTTGCACCCAGGTTTGCCTAACCCCAGAGTCTGAACCTGTGACCAATACACAGGAGCACCTCTTGGCTGGCCTCTTGGCCCCATATACTCGTTTTTGTTTGTTTCAAACAGCAACAGGGGAATGTTATCAGGAAGGTAAACTCCAGTCACTCAGGATGTAGCACCGAGCAGGCCTTGTGCCCTCCAGGGCAGTGTGGGGAAGAGGAGGAAAGAGAGCAGGGTTGGGATGTATTTTAGAGGGAGCCTAGAGTTAATCATGTTCACCAGGTCTCAGAAAGACCTCCTAAGAGTCCTCTGGAACATTGGTTTCAACTCCAAATATCTTCTGAACTTGTGTTTTCTGCCTAGCCTTGTGCTTAGTTGTGTTTTTTTCAGAATTTTTGAACTACCTCAGAGGTTATTGTAGCTCTGATGACGTGAACATGGTATCACAGATGTGTAGGGTGTGTTAAATATGTAAAAGAGAGACCTGGGGTTGGATAGGCTGGTGTTTATAGGAGCCAATTAGGGAACAAGGAAGATGTTCCCCCCCAGGCAGCTGGTGCCAACACCGGTCTGTACATTCACACTGGGAACAAGCTTGGTGATGAATCAGTAACATGTATTTGTATGTCTCTTAAGAGCATGTATTTAGAACCTACTGGGTGCATAATGCCATATGCAGATTCCAAATAAATAGAAGGCACGGCCCCTTCTCCTTTCTCTAGTTGTTGATGATACAGCTGAGAAGACATGAGGAAGATTTCAGCTTACAGAGCAACATAAACATCTCAGATTCAGAATGACACTAGCCACTCCCAAATGTTATGACGCCCACAGACAAGGTTGGTTATGGATTATGTAAAGGAACTAGGCAAGGAATGTCAGTGTTACCCCTACTTCTCTTCCAGATCTTTCCCTTGAGTCCACAAAGCCAGATTGGAAGATAGAAGTGTGATTAAAGCACTCATTACTTTAGATTTTTCAGTTCTGTGAGGCCCGGAATGGGCTTGCTGGGGTGTTAAGGGCTTAATGCTTACGTGTTCTAGGAACCCCAAGGGATCAAGAGATCAACAAACTTTGTCCTGGAGAATAACAATAGTATGTTTGGGTTCCCATCACCTGGGGCAGTGTCTGGCACATAACAGTCGCTTAATAAATGTTGGTTAATAAATCAATGCATGATGATAGAGGGACTTCAAAAGCTTAGTGAAAGCAGCGTGGTGATCAAGTGGAAGATGGAAAAAAGCTTCGTAGCAATTGCCAGGAGCTCCTGATGCCCTACAAGATCCCTGACTAATACAGACTCAAATCAGGATGACTGTCTCCACCAGAGACCTCAAGCTGCTGCCCTCATTTTGGAACAGAGAGGTGCCATCCCACTCTCTGATTTCATCTGGAAAGTAGAAGAGAAAGATGGGATTTTTGCCTGAAGCCATTTTTAGAAGATGAGAGAGAACAGAATCATTCCTGCCTGTCACTGCTGCTTGCTCGATTTGAACAAGCAAGATTCAGGGGTGAGCAAACCATTAATGTAAAAGCATAAAAATCAATGTGAAATGCGAATTCTTATGTGATGTTTTGAAAACATAGTTTGGATGAGACTCGAGACTGGTTTGTATTATCGTTATTTTGTCGTTCGTCTTCACTCACGTATCTTACTTTCTACCTGGAAAAGGTACTGAGAAATCTACACTTACTTTCTACCTGGAGAAGGTACTGAGAAATCTACTACTAGTCAAAGACTTAGAAAGTAAATATCTCACCTTCAGTGAAAAGGAATTTTGAATATAAAATAAGATATGACAAGGTATCTTTCCTCCTTTAGATGCACAAGCAAATTTGCTTTGGTATTTATAGATTTCCTAACCTGTGATTCATATTCAAAGAGAAAGCAGCAGCCCACCGGGGATTTGCTCACATGAAAAGTGCACTTATTATATTAACTCAATTAGATCCACATTAGAATCTGTTCTCCATGTGGAAAAAAACGAACAGTAGAGTATAAAATCACTGTAATTTGAGGTTCTGAGCAGCATCCTGGGTTTCAAAATGACTCACAGGAAAATAAGGAACAACCCAAAACTCATGAATTAAGACAAAAATAACATCTCCATAATTCTTTCAATTTGGTAGTTTAACAAGATTTTAGTAATGGCCATAGAAATAATGACTAATTTAAGATGTGTGTGACATACAGAACAAGGAGGGGGGGCAGGGGGAATTACCCACAATTCCTTTTTGTTGCTGTTTTTTTTGTGTGGTACCCGGGCCTCGCACTGCCATGGCCTCTCCCGCCGCGGAGCACAGGCTCCGGACGCGCAGGCTCAGCGGCCATGGCTCACGGGCCCAGCCTATCCGTGGCATGTGGGATCTTCCCGGACCGGGGCCCGAACCCATGTCCCCTGCATCGGCAGGTGGACTCTCAACCACTGCACCACCAGGGAAGCCCCTGCCCACAATTCTTGAGTCATTTGGCAAGAGCTTGTGACACACTATCACGTAAAAGTGGGGATTTCAAATCATCATCAAATGTCACAGAATTCTTTTTCCTATTTACTCATTTCCCCCAGAATTTATTGGTAACATTTGAATACCTACACAGACATCATCAATGGCAAATAATAAATCAATTTGGGGAGCCATGATACTTATCCTTTGCATAAGCAAGGTATACATATGTGTATATATTTGTATGTATGTATATACATACATACATACATATATGTGTATATAGTACATTATATACACATATATGTGTGCATTTTTCTTATTGTACCCTCTTCTGAGTACACTATAAGGATAAATTGTCCTGGAGAGTCTCAGTACTGGGATAAGATATACATAGAGAGCCACAGTCATCATTTCATTCAGGTTTTGTTGTCTCCTTCCAGTAGGAAACTTTTGGAGGAAGTAGATATGCAAACCCAGAATACTAAGAAATTGCTGGTCAGAAATAAATGGCCACAATGAAACCACTCTGCTGATGAACTCTGACTTTCTTTACTGATTCCTTAAATGAAAAGAGAGTTGCATCAATGTGTTGGCTTTTCAATTTCTTCACAAATTAAAAACTCTCTTTTCTTTTCTTGCTGGCAGATCTGAAACGTCTCATGCCTGGTACCTAAATCAGTTTTCTGATTGAAATGAGTATAGACAAGCTCTGAGGCAGTTCTGGCCAGGTTAGAGTTCACGAAACCAGTATTTTAAAGGGGTAAAACCTGTTGGGTAAGAGGCACCTTGGGGTATAAACTAGACATAGACAGGTAGACTACTGGGGCAATCCTTGCAAACTGAATCCAGCCTTATCTAGTTAAGAAGGTAATTTTTCAGACGCCACAGGAGTGAAGTGTCAGACTTAGCTTTCCCAGCTCACACCGTTCTATTGCATGGCTATGTAAGAAAGTGGAAATCTATTTCCATGGTATTTCTCCTCTAGCTTTCCAGAGAGGCTGTGGACCATATAATCACATGGGCTCTGGAGTCAGACTGCCTGTCTTAGAATGCCAGCTCCACCACTTACTAGCTCTGGGACCTTGGAAATGTCCTTAACTTCTCTGGGCCTCAGTTTCTACAGCTGTAAAATGGGGCACAAACATACTATCTTCTTCATAGGTGTTATGGGTTGAATTGTGTCCCTCCAAAATTCATATGATGAAGTCCTAACCCCCCACCCCCAAGTACCTCAAAATGTGACTTTATTTGGAAATAGGGTCTTTGCAGATGCAATTGGTTAAGATAATGTCACACTGGAGTAGAGTAGGCCCCTAATCCAGTATGACTAATGTCCTTAGAAAAAGAACACCATGTGAAAAGAAAGATAGACACAGAGGGGCGATGCTGTGAGGAAATACAGGGACAAGACAGCCATGTGCAAGCCAAGGAGAGAGGCCTGGAACAGAGCCTCCGTCACAGCCCTCAGAAGGGACCAACCCTGGGGGCTTCCCTGGTGGCGCAGTGGTTGAGAATCTGCCTGCTAATGCAGGGGACAGGGGTTCGTGCTCCGGTCCGGGAGGATCCCACATGCCGCGGAGCAACTAGGCCCGTGAGCCACAGCTACTGAGCCTGCGTGTCTGGAGCCTGTACTCCGCAGCAAGAGAGGTCGCGATAGTGAGAGGCCCACGCACTGCGATGAAGAGTGGCCCCCACTTGCCACAACTGGAGAAAGCCCTCACACAGAAACGAAGAACCAACACAGCAAAAATAAATAAATAAATTTTTTTAAAAAAAGCAAACATTTAAAAAAAAAAAAAAAAAGAAGAAGGGACCAACCCTGCCGACACTTTAATTTAGGACTTTTAGCCTCCAGAACTGTGAGATAATAAATTTTTGTTGTTGAAACCACTTTGTTTGTGGTATTTTGTTACAGCAGCCTTAGCAAAAGGATATAATCAGTTATCCCTGAAGGTTCAATGAGTTATCGCATATAAAACTTTCAGTGGTTTCTGGCACTAGGTGAGCAGTGTGCAATTGAAAGCTGTTGTTATTGCTGTTGTTATTGTTGCTGTCGTTGTCAACACACTAGATTGCCAACAAGTGGAGTTAACAAGGTACTTGGTTGGGTCTTTCAAGAACAAATCCCACGTTTAGGCCCAAAGAAGCTTCAGGATGTTTTCTTTTTTTTTTGACTAAAATTACTTATTTTATGTTTTTATTTTTGGCTGCTGTGCGTGGGCTTTCTCTAGTTGCAGAGAGCGGGGGGCTACTCTCCGTTGCAGTGTGAACCTTCTCACTGCGGTGGCTTCTCTTATTGCAGAGCTTGGGCTCTAGGTGCATAGGTTTCAGTAGTTGTGGCTTGTGGGCTCAATAGTTGTGGCACACGGGCTCAGTAGTTGTGGTGCACGGGCTTAGTTGCTCCTCCGCACGTGGGATCTTCCCGGACCAGGGATCGAACCTCTATCCCCTGCATCGGCAGGTGGATTCTTAACCACTGCGCCACCAGGGAAGCCCCCTTCAGGGCGTTTTCTGAAGCTCTCTTGAGGAGAGAGACTCCTTGGTCTAGTTCTTCTCACACCACTTGTGGTTCATTTAGTTTATTAAAAAATTGATTCATGTTCACTAAAGAAAAGCTTAATTTTCAGAAAGAATAAAAACATAAAAACAATCTCCTCTAATTGCTCACTTCTCAGAGGCAACTAATTTTGCCACATTTCTTTCCAATCTTTTTGATGCTTTTCTTATACAATTGGCTTCATTCTCTCCATACATGTATCGTAGTGCCCTGTTTTGGGGTCAGCATTATATCATAAGTATTTTTCATGCCATTCAAACACTTCACAAGCCTAACTTTTAATACGTACATAACAGCCCATTTATGCTTATACACGATTTATTTTTTAGCCTCCTTCTATTTTTGTTCATTTGCCAAGTGCTTTTAACTTCCAAATTGCTTTCTTCTTGTGCCTGAGGTTAATGTCTTGAAAATCGATTTTTTACTCACATCTCACCCTCTTTTTCTTCCCATTAATGCCTCTCTCTCTCCCCGCCTCATACTGCTTCTCCTAATCTCAGCTTTATAAATTTGCATTTATAACGTCTTTTCATTAATACCACTTTTGCACTTAAAAAGAGTTTTCTCACATTCTTCATCTTCTTTGGCATCCACAAAAATCCTCAGGGACAAGCAGGGGAAATAGAAACTAAAATGCAAAGAAGTGATTTGTCCAAGGTCACTTAACCCAGAAGACTCTTCATTCAGTGTTTACATGACACCACTTTATATGATGGTTCTTTTGGACACGTGTTTTAAAAAGCTACACAAAATACACGTAGGTTTAGAAAAACAGTTTTTCATTATTCATGTGTATTTCATGGCTCATGAGTCACCCACTTAACAATGCATCTCTCATGTGTTCTTCCAAGAGTTTTAAAAATAGGGAAAAACAAAATAATTGGCACAGATAAGCTTTAGCAAAGAACTTAAAAGGGCATAAAGTAGTTATGTGTGGTCTTTCAAACCTTATCAGCAAGTGTTGTAATGGCCTCAAGGTATAATTCCCCATTCTGCTTTGAACTGATCCCCACGTTTTCTAAAACAAGCATGTACTAATCTGTTAATGAGTATTGAGGACTGTCTCCTGTGACCTCCAGCTGTGTTAAATTCTCTCCCTGAAGGGAAATATTACCCCCCATAATCACCCCTTTAGCTCTGTCTTTCCAGGTTTAAAAAGCGGCTTTGTTCAGTCATGAGATCAGAGTTCCCCGCTTTGTGCAGGTTTTCTGGGGACCAGCAGGCTTCCTGAGGAATATAAAGATAACCAGATTACATGAGACTTCCTTTCCCAGATGGTCTCCCCAAGACAATACCATCTCTGAATTTTGTCAAATTAAAAAGTGAAACATCTTATTCTATGTATAATTGAAGATTAAACCTTTACTGCTTCACTTTGATTTTGTCAGTTTTTCAGGACAGTGTTTTCAAAGCCACATATTATTTCAATAGCTGGAATAATGCTAATATTTTCTGATAACAATAGCAAACACTTTTATGGTGCTTGCTATGTACACTGTTCTGAACCCTGTTCTGAGCCATTTTCATTAATTCATTTAATCTCATAACACCCTTTAAAATAGATACAATTATCGTCCCATTTTACAGATTGGCAAACCCGGGCACAAAGTTGTCTGCCTTGCCATAAATTACACATACAGTGAGAGCCTGAGGGGGAATTTGGAAGGGACAGTCCAGCTCAAGTTTGTGCTCTTACTCTACATTATGCAGACCTCTCAAGCACTGTGCTTGGTCATTTTATACACATCATCTTATTTAATTTTCACATGGTATAAAGTGTATTATTACCTCCACTTTACAGATGAAGAAAATAAAGCTCAGTGGGGTTAAGCATCTTGTCCAGATCCCACATTGGTCAGCACAGAGAGAAATCGATTTGCCTTCCTATTTCCCTGGTATGTGAAGCCATTGACCAAGTGTTGAGACATCCCAGAGAATGATCTGAACACTGGTCATAGGATCTTCCTAGAACTAAAGTGGTGCCGTCAATAAATGAAGTCTAAATAAAGCTGCTCTGCCACTCTACTATGTGCTGCTGCATTTCTACTTAGGAAAATAGTTCTTACCACCAACGCACAAAGCTAAATAAGTCACCAGGGAGCTGGGAAGCAAGGGGGATTGATGACCATCTGCAAACAGACACCGGAGAGAGAGAAACACTCTAGGGGTGGGCTATCATTTTCAGATTAGGTAGAAAAACAGAGGTGGTGAGGCAAGGTATGGAGAGATTCTTTGACCTTGACCTTAGGCAGGAAGTAAAGTTCACTCGAATCGCTTAATAAAAAGCATTCTTCAAAGAGACCCAGTCTTACATGGTTATTTCAGCAAGCATCTTGCCTTTGTGGAAAACAACTTGGCTTTCAAATCATTTTAAGCTTGGATACTAGTGCAGTGAGAGCTTAATTGGGGAAGTAATGAGATCACCAAAGGAAATGAGAACCATTAACTGAGGCACAATGAAAGCATGCAGCCTCTGGTAAAGGAAAATGAGATTCATGAAGCTCTGAGGCCGGGGGAGGAGAAGTAGATGAAGAGAACAAGAGGGAGGCGACTCCTGAGCTCTGTAGCAGAAAAATGAGATTCTTAAGCACAGAGGAAATGTTTTAAAAATACAACTTTACAAAAAGGGGTTACAGATTATTTTTCAGTTAGTATCAGGGAAGCAGCAACTTCTCAGTCACAGCTGGAGTCACATTTTTTTCAGAAGCACAGAGCCTTTCCTTGTTTTATTGCACCCTAGGGGGTATTGTTGAAGATAACAAGCTAGATTTCTTTATGAGCTCATTGGTACTGCAGATACCTGGGCATGCATTGTGAGGTCATCCATCCTAATTCGGACACGCAGTCGGCTATGAATCCAATCCTATAATCTCCCTTCTATAAGATTTCCTCCCAAGGTATCCCAGTCAGTCACACCTTCCACTCCAAGGAAGCAGGAACCCTTCCTAGCCAGAAATATTGACCCTTTAACACTTCAGAACTGAATCATGTCCCATTCTTCACACTGGTTATTTGCACCCATCCCAGTGCTCTGTCATGGTGTCCACGGGGGGCTACTCATTGACCACAGATGGAAATGAATGACAATGCAATACAAAACTTTCAGGTGAACGTACATCCTTGGGCTTCTGTAAAGGAGCGACAGAATAACAAGTACAGCGTTTTCCGTTACGTACAGATTGCACTCCGAACCACCTGGAACCTGATATAAAGTCCAAACTGGTTGGAGAGACGCTGTCGCTATTTCAGCTGACCCATTGTTTCTACTCTAACAGGGTCTGGTTGCCTGCTTGACGAATGTAATTGAATGATGACCACAAAGTGAGAAAGCCAGAAATCTGATTTGAGTTCCCTAAAGAATGCACTGGTCATGCAAGCTGCAAGGTTTAAATTTTTTTATTTTTAGAAACATGTAGTGCAGCCAGGGGCACAAGCCAGAAAGCCAAATCTCATGGAATCATAGCACTCGAAGGACTAGCTGAGGTCCTTTTGTGTCCATCCTTAATTTTGAACGTGGCCTTCAAAGCAACCTAAGAGACAGTTCCCTCCATTTCACAAACTTTACCCTCTTCTATTGAGAAATTCTTCTTTACGTAGAATCTGAAATGCCAGCTCTCTCCTTTTCTCTCCTTGTCTCTTATTCTCCTGTCCCTTCTCTTTTTTTTATATATTTTCTTTTTCATTTTGCTGTTCTTTTCTTGACCATATCCAATATCTTGATACTCTTCGATGTTTAGATCAACCCCTCCTCAATAATGTGATATTGCCCTCTATATACACTATAAAAGGTTAATATTTATTCATTTCTTAATTTTTAGTCCCACCCTGGATTCTGCAAATTTCAAAAACAGCTACACACTGTTGACCCCTATTTAAACCACAACTGTTTTCTATTATTCTCTCACTTCATAGCTTGCAGTCCAGGGAGCTGTGTTGAACATTTTCTCCAGTTTCAATCAAACTTTTTCTGATTGTCTTATGGTCACCCGTTCCAAATTTTGAGGTACCTAGTTGGTTCATACTGACGTTGACAAATTTAGGATGTTACTTTCAATTGGTTACTTAAATATTGATTTTTTTAAAAGCTGCTAGAACCAGCACTTTCTCCAAGGACACTTTCTCCAAGCTGTGATTACCTCAACTCTTGACTTGTCCCCTCTGGCTGCCTCTGAGTCTGAATCTCCCAAGGAACAAATTTCTAGGAGGCACTAGATTGTGGAAGAATCAGGGACAGCATTCTCTCAAAGATCTTATATATTATATTGATGCCATACTCAGCAGTGAGCTGTTATATCCATTTGGGGAAATCGCCATAATTTTCAACTTGTAAACTTTTTAAGACCTTCCTGCATTCGTCACACGTGCATGATTTGAGTGGTGTTATCAATGTTTTTGTAAAAATTTACCATGTTTTTTTATTTAGCTTAATTCCAACAATTTTTTACTTTAATAAAATGTTGTAAACATTGCCAAAAAATGCCCCTTGAAGCTTAACATAGATCCCAATACTATTATTTTTGCGTGAAACAGTCAGCCTGTGAAGTGTCACAATAAAGGTGAAATAAAATTTTAAAAACAGGCTAAGGAAACATAAAGGAAGGACGAACTGCATTGCAGATAAGTTAACACGTGAATTGTGCATTAAGGAACCTGCCGTGAAACGTTCGAATGGTCTATCTTTGGATTTACTGAGAACTCCAGCTATCATCTCATTATACTCTAATAGTTGACTTTCCAAAAAGAACAATCATACAGAAAGGAAACAAGAAATTAGAGAGCATAATCCTCTTAACTGCTTGTGTGTTTCAGCAGTACTAATAGCTACTAGTAATGTGCCATATATTTGAAAATTGCTAAGAGATTAGATCTTAAAATGTCTTATCACAAGAAAAAAATTATAACTATGTGAGGTGATGGATGATAACTTATTGTGGTAATCATTTTGCAATATATACACATATCAAATCATCATGTGTACACCTAAAACTAATACAACGCTATATGTCACTTATATCTCAATGAAATGGAAAAAAACAGCTAACATTTAATGAGAACTTCCTATATGCTATGCATTGTGCTAACTGCTTTACATACACAAACTCAATAATTACAATAGGCTAAGGTCCTAGGCATTTTACCCCCTTTTAACAAATAAGGTAATTAAGTTAACAACTTCTTCAAGGTCACACAGTTAATAAGTGGTCAGGCCAGGATTCAGCCTCAGGTACGCTTGACTCCAAAGCACATGCACTTAACCAACAGGCTTTTAACTCTTATGCTTTATGGCCAGTGAAATCTTGTCTCACAGTTAGCAAACATCAACTTGCTCCAAATAGGCCTTCCCCAAAGAAAACAAGCCTAACCTAAAGCAGGTGTCCTGTGCGTTCCAACAGTTCAGCGGGCATCCTGCCCCTAGCCTACCCAGGTGTCAGCCTTGTGAAGCCAGGCACAAGCCCAGCATGTAGAGTCACATCGCATGATCATTTCCCACCAGCCCAGCCTGCCCCTTAGTCTTCAAAGGCACAGACCCCATCCGCTTCATTGTCCACCTGCTCAGTGTCCCACTCACAACCACTGAGGTTTCTCCTGTCTTCCCATTGCCACCTGCTGGGCCCCAGGAAGTCCCTTCCAACCTTGATGTCAAGGTCCTCAGGGAGGGGAATTCATGGTTGCTGAGTGCTGTCTATGTGCCAAGAACTTTACTAGACATATTGCTTAGGTAATATAATGTATTAGCCATTTAATAGTAATAATAATGAGGTAAGGCATGTAAAAGCACAGCCTTCAGAGTCAAATGTGGGTTTAGATCTAGGCTTTGCTACTTTCTAACTGTAAGACCTTAAGCAAGTTAACTAATCTGAATGTCATCTGTAAAATGAGGATAAGGAGGTTATTTGAGGACTGAATGAAATGGTATATAAAAAGCCCTTAGCAAGTGCCCAGCCCATAGTAGGTACTCAATAACTGCTGAAAATTGAGGATTGAAAAATCAGTTAAAACTGACTTAAAAGTCTTTCAGTACAACACCAAGAGCAAACTGTACTGTAAACTATGAACACTGGGTGATAAGGGTGTAGCAATGTAAGTTCAACCATGGTAACTAATGGACCACTCTGGTGGGGATGTTGATAATGGGGGAGATTATGGATGTGTGGGAGCAGGGGGTATATAGGAAATCTCTGTACCTTCTGCTCAGTTTTGCTGTGGGCCTAAAACGATCCTAAAACATAAAGTCTTGGGGCTTCCCTGTTGGCGCAGTGGTTGAGAGTCCGCCTGCTGATGCAGGGGACACGGGTTCGTGCCCCGGTCCGGGAAGATCCCACATGCCGCAGAGTAGCTGGGCCTGGGAGCCATGGCCGCTGAGCCTGCGCGTCCAGAGCCTGTGCTCCGCAACAGGAGAGGCCACAACAGTGAGAGGCCCACGTACCACAAAAAATAATAATAATAAATAAATAAAATAAAGTCTTAACAACAGCAACCCAAAAGTCTTTCAGAGCCCAAATCTCCTACTTGCAAAAGAAATCTCAATTATACCTGTTTTTTTTTTTTTAGTCTGTCTAGAGAATATTATAAATAAAGTTTAGTTTGCAGTTTGGGCCTCTCTATAGAAAAAACTGTAATGAACCTTCATTATTTCTTATTTATAGAAATTAGACCCTCCATTCCCCCTCCCCATTTAAAAATATACATATTTTCATGTAACACGTCACCACATATTGCTTCATGTTGGCTGATGGAAGACAGAGTGGTCTAGGCACTGGCTCTCCAACCTGGGGAGGGTGTGGCGTGGACATCGGGACTTTTAAAAATCTCCTCCAGTGATTCTAATAATTAGCAGCCAAGTCTGAGAACCCCTGATACAAGGAGGGCTTGGAGATAACCCTGGCGCTTGCTAGCTGTACGGCCTGGGTCACATCACTTCTCTGAGGCTTTTTTCTTTTATCTGTAAGTTGGGATAAAAATAACTACCCTGCAGTGTTGCTGCAAGATTACAGATATGTGTGAAATGTCAGTCAAATAGCAATTTCAATATATAACAGCTATTTTTAACAGTTTTATTGAGATGTAATTTGTTTTCAATAAGTCACCTGTTTCAAGTGTACAATTTGATGAGTTTTTTTTTTTGGATTAAGAAAATTAGGTTTTTTTTTTATTTAGCAAATTTAATCAGTTATACATATACATATGTTCCCATATCCCCTTTTGACAAGTATCTCTAGCCTTGTAACCACCCCTCAGTCAAGACTTAGGTAGTCCTTGCTTTGCACAGCAGTATGGAACTGTAAAAATGACCGCACAAGCTGAGACTGTGCAAAGTAATCTTAATTAAAAAATGGGGAAATTTTTTATTATTCCATGACCTTAAAAATGTTTGTCAAAATATTAAAACATCTCTTACGATCAGTTATAAATGAATAGAGAAATTTTTACTATAGTAAAACAAATATTTAGTACATTGTAATTTAAAACATCTGAAAATTTGAGAACTAAGGTATTTTATTCACTTGTAAAAAGCTTATCAAGAGTAGTTTGAACAACACTTGTCTTTTTCTTGTCCTGCAGTTTAATATACAGAGTGAACATCTTCTATACATCTTGGTGAATTGTCGTGTCCCTTTCTAAGTTTGAATGAGCTTACAACGTTGAATCCTTTGTACTTTTAATGTAAGACAGCTTGCGAACCATCCTCTGAGATTAATGCCCTTGATGTGGTGTGTGTTTTTTTTTTGTTTTTTTTAACCAGTGTCCCTTCTCCTCATCCTTTTAATCACAGTCATTTTTCTCACTTATGTCCACAATAAGTTCACCTTCACTAAATTTCTCCAGCTGTGTTTCTCCAATGGTGGCAGTGTCAGCATTCCCACAGTCAGCAATTGCTTCTATAACTTTACATTTGATTCAGATTTTACTTCCAACATTATCATTTTTCAGTTCTTTGCTGCATTTTCATCTCTGTTGGCCAATTCCTTCTTTCCATCATCCATTTTTGTAAAACGTCATGTGGGTCTGTCACTGGGAGACAAGGCAGGAACACAAAGGTGTCTGTGAGTGAACTGGAGAACAGGTGGCCAGTGACCAACTGTCAACAGACTGAAAGAAGCGATGTGGTTGGCTACTGATCAAGATGCACATCCGCTCCTTACATCATGATCTGTGGACTGAAGAGCTAGCTGCAAAGTTTGTAACTTAAGCAATTACTCAGTTAAGATACTGTGGTAACTGAAATGTGAACTATGTTGGTGGGGGCTGGTGTTATTTATCTAGATGGTGATAATCGAAACGTGGGCGTATCAAAAGCATGCATACCAAGGACTGCCTGCATCGAACATTTCCAAGCTCCCAAATAGCTCCCTGGTGCCCATCTGTAGTCAACGTCCACCGCAACACCCAGGTCCTGGCAAACACTGATATGCTTTCTGTCACTGTAGTTTTGTCTCTTCTAGAATTTCATATCAACACAATCAAACCATTTGAAGCCTGTCGTGTCTGGCTTCTTTCATTTAGCGTGATGCTTTTGAAATTCATTTATGTTGTTGCATGTATATGATGGCTATTTTTCTTTCTTTTCTTTTAGACCACTAAACCAATCTTTCATCTTAAGTGAAAATACAATGAAACAAAATAAATAGGTAAATAAACCTTTGATTCCACAGCTTCCCCTATCTCTCTCCTCTTTGTAAGCAAACTTTTTGAAACAGTCATCCCTTTACTTTCTCTCCTCCACTCCTTCCTCAACACACTGCATGCTGGTTTCAGCCCACCACACCTATAAAACTACCTTTAAGGGCTTCCCTGGTGGTGCAGTGGTTGAGAGTCCGCCTGCCGATGCAGGGGACACGGGTTCGTGCTCCGGTCCGGGAGGATCCCACATGCCGCGGAGCGGCTGGGCCCGTGAGACATGGCCGCTGAGCCTGCGTGTCCGGAGCCTGTGCTCCGCAACGGGAGAGGCCACAAAAGTGAGAGGCCCACGTACCGCAAAAAAAAAAAAAAAATGCCTTTAACAAGGCCACAACTTCCTTTCTGCTACATCCATGGACCCTTCACCTCTATCCTTCTTATCTTTTTAGCCACACTTGATGCTGTTGAGCACTCCTCCTTCAAAATCTCCTGATTCTCTTCTTCCCTCTTTGACCCCGCCTTCTCAGTCCCCTTCCTCCAGATGCCTTTAACCTAGTGTTCTTAAGGCGTAGTCCTGGGACCTCTGTGATGGTCACTTGCAGCCCCTGCCGGGACAACCTCAACTATTCCCATAGTTTTCTCTAGCTCTAATCTCTTTCCTGAATTCCAGACAAATGTATGCTACTGTCTAATAAACATCTGAATTTGAATGTCCCATTGATACCTTAGAATCATATATTCAAAATTAAACTCATCATTTCAATGCCTCCTCTTTCCCATGCCCCCCCCAAAAAACTGTTCCTCCGTGTTCCCAATTTTAGTGAATGGTTTCAGTATCAGCCATTTGTCCAAACCAGAAACCCAGCTTCCTTCCTCTCCCGTACTCCCAACCCCACACATCCAATAGAACACCAAGACTAGTCAACGCTACCGCCAGCTCTCAGAATCTGTACACATCTCTCCATTCCCACTCCTACTACCCTGTTCCAGCCACCATTACGTCTCCCCACAATCACTTTCATGCCTTGTAATGTTTTGATCACTGTGTGATTTTTCTCAAACACAATCTGATCTTTCACCTCCCTGTTTAAAACTATTTAATGTGTCCCCATCCCAAGCTCCTAAGAAAAAAAGCTCTCCGTTACCCTGGCCCCAGCTCACCACCCAAACTTTACAAATAATCAATATATTATGTGTCAGCCACTTTGGGGAGACCATCTCACCCTTTGTCCCTTGTTTCTAAACAGCAGAAACTAGGAATGCAATGAAGTGACAGGTTCTTGGCCATTTCCCATGAGTCTGGGTCTTGGCAGATGACTCAGCTGTTGTTTGCTTTCTGCTTCAAAGGACAGGGTAGGGCCCCCAGCCCGGAGGCAGAGGAGCTGTGTGCAGGCAGTGACACAACTTCCAAGTGAAGAGAAAGACAAGAAAAGGGGAAGAGGAGAGGAACTCGGAGGTCCTAGCTGGAAGTCGCAGGTCTCTGGTGAACAGACATAGCCTTCTTTGCTCTGTTTTGCTCCCCTCAACAGTCCTGCATCCTGAAGTAGGTCAAAAGCCTCCTAATGAGGACAGAAGCATGACTGTCTTCAGAGTTCTTCTCATAACAGTTCAGAGCATCTTTTTAATCAGCCAGCTTGGGTTTGGGGTAGGGCTAAGACAGCCTATGAGGCAGACGCCTGTCCTTTCCCAGCTGCCTGGATCAAAACATGCACTGGACATTCAAACCTGAGCTGGGACCGTGGGGTTCAATTTACCACTGGGTGTTTAAGGTTACTGTTTTTTCTCAGGATTCCTTTCTACATCACACCTCACACCCCAATTCCATTTCCCTGAGCAGAGTGAGTTATCTCTTTGTGGAAGAGGCTCTATTACCAGCAGGATCCTTGCAAAGACAGCAAGACCATCTTTCTACTGCTGAGTTAACCAGGAGGTAGAATAAACACACATTCTGGTCTCCTGCAAATTAGGGGCATAAAAAATGTTTTTAAAGAATTTGGTTACTATTTCCAAAAAAAGATGTCAAAACAGTCATTGTAGGAAAAATGAGAACTTCATTGCACTTCCTACAATTTGCTTTATAGTTTCATAGTGTTTTCATTTTAAATTCTATATGAAGGCACTAACACCAGAGGTGTTAGTCCAGCCAATTCTGCTGGATGATATCCTCTCAGAGACCAACCTACCTCTGACAGACCCTTGAAGGAAGTCAGAGCAAGCAACACTGCTTTTGAGCAAAGGTGGCTTTCCTCTCATTAATGAATAGACACTGTTGGAGCCGTCAAGAGGCCGTTAGAGGTCACCTGACATCCCTCCCCCGATCTTGCATTAAGGAAAATGAGGGTCAGTGAGATCGGGTGCCTTGCCCAAGGACAGGTGATTTGTCCAAGGTCAGATGGCTTCCCTGACATCAGGTGACTTGCTTAGGATCACACAGTTAAGCTTGTATCAAAGCCAAGACTGAAAACCTGATCTGGGGCTTCCCTGGTGGCGCAGTGGTCGAGAGTCCGCCTGCCGATACAGGGGACGCGGGTTCGTGCCCTGGTCCAGGAAGATCCCACATGCCGCGGAGCGGCTGGGCCCATGAGCCATGGCCGCTGAGCCTGAACATCTGGAGCCTGTGCTCCGCAGCAGGAGAGGCCACAACAATGAGAGGCCCGCGTACTGCAAAAAAAAAAAAAAAAAAAAAAGAAAACCTGATCTGACTCTGGGATGATATCTTCCCACAATATCACATGTGGCTCAACAGCAGTTCATAGCCCCTTCCTCACCTCTGCTCCCAAACAGCAGACACATCCCACTTTGGAACTTGCAAACTCCTTCTGAGTAACCAGAATGTGTGATTCTAGCATCCTCAGCTTACAGAGTTGGGTCCCGCTGGTTCCTTTTCTTTATGGGGTGGGGAGGAGGTGAGGGGTGCTGATGACTTCACCACAGACCATGCAGTGAGTCAGGGACTGAGCCAGCTCCCCAGACCCTGATCCCTGGTTTATCTTTCTGTTTCTGAGTCAGCTGAGCTAGTCAGACTTCCATGCTGTAAACACACCACAGAGCAGGGAAACCATGAGGCTGCCTATTTAGAAAAGACCTGCTTCCCTGCTGAGTGTCACTACATGCCTCTTTCTGTGCACTTGAACATTCTGTTCCTGCAGCTGGCTACTAGGAAACAGGTGAGAGGGATGATTGTGAGATAGTCCCCTTAAAGGGGGTGACCCATGTCCTCACTGAAAAAAAAAGCCCCCCAAAGTCTCAGGTGAGCAAGCAAGCTGAAGTGGAGGCCATGGCAAAGGTTCAAGTCGTTAGGACCATTTAGACAGATGTGCCTTTACTAGATCATGCCATGAAAGACACACAACCAGGAAATAAATATTACTGTGCCCTGGAAAGGAAACTGCCATCTTTCTTCACCAGCTCAAACCCCAAGCTTGCAAGGTAGCCATGAAGGAGAGAAAGATCTACTTCCACTTCCCCTTCTCCTTAGGTAGTGTTTCTCAAACTGTAGTGAGCACATCTTCACAATGCATACATTTGGATCTCACTCCTAGAGGAGGGTGGATCTGGGGGAGGGCAGGATGCCTGGGCATCTGCATTTCTAACAAGTACCCCAGGACCACACTTTAGATGCACTTCCTCATTGCTGCTGCTGCCACTGGGTAGCCTTTTAGGGGTGCTTTTCCCCATTTATTGCTCTTACTCACATCTCCCTTTCCGAACAAGGCTGGAACATTTCAACAAGACTATGCTAAAGGCCTCGAAAAGAAAAAAAGTAAATAAGCAGAGAGTAGCTTGCAACAAAATCATCTGATTTATAAGAGACAGTCTCCTCATCTTCAGTGTGGGGTCCCCTACAGGGCTATCTCCTAGCTGGACTCCAGGCTGTCTGTGCAAGAGGACATTTCTTACTACCTACATGGGCATGCCTTCATGAATACAGAGGTGCCTTGAAGTCCAGACCGTGCAGAGGAAAGCTCAGGAGAAGCCAAGAGCGCCCTGTTCAGCCCACCTTCAGTCCATCTTCTGAGCTTCACTCATCTGTCTACGAAACTACTCACCTCTTTTTTTGTTTTTTAATTTAATTTTATTATTTTTTTATACAGCAGGTTCTTACAGTTATCTATTTTATACATATTAGTGTATACGTGTCAATCCCAATCTCCCAATTCATCCCACCACCAACACCCACGCCCCCGCTTTCCCCCTTTGTGTCCATATGTTTGTTTTCTACATCTGTGTTTGCTTCTGCCTTGCAGACCAGTTCATCTGTACCATTTTTCTGAAACTACTCACCTCTTTCCTCAACAACTGATTCTGGGAGAATCTAAACTGGTCAGGGCGGAAGATACAATTCTCTAAGCCCGCATCAGTATACCTCAGTCGGTGCTACATCTGGATAAATGTCAATTCCAGAATATAAAAACAAGAGGGAATTCGGGAGGGGCGGTGGTAGTAGAAAGGGTCAGTTCCTCTCACCTCATTCCCGACAGATCCTGGTGATGAGATCGTGGTGATTCGAGAGGCAGCAGCTTGCAAAAGAGGCCAGAGCTGACTTTTCAATGTAGCCACTTGTTCTTTCAACCAGTAGTTTTTGAGCAACTATTACGTGCTAGATCCCATGCCAGGCACGGTAAACATTGCAGAGCAATTAACAAGATAGGCTCATTTGCAGTGACATGGATGGACCTAGAGATTATCACACAAAGTAAGTCAGACAGAGGAAGACAAACATCATATGATATCACTTATATGTGGAATCTAAAATATGACACAAATGAACCTATCTATGAAACAGAAACAGACTCACAGACATAGAGAACAGACTTGTGGTTGCCAAGGGGGAGGAGGAGAGGGGGAGGGATGGAGTGGGAGTTTGGGATGAGCAGACACAAACTGTTATATATAGCATGGATAAACAATAAGGTCCTACTGTATAGCACAGGGAACTGTATTCAATATCCCGTGATAAACCATAATGGAAAAGAATATGAAAAAGAATGTATATATATGTATAACTGAATCACTTGCTGTACAGTAGAAATTAACACATTGTCATTCAACTATACTTCAATAAAATAAATTAAAAACAACAAAAACAACAAGGTAGACTCTTGCCCCTATCCTCACAGCACTTATAGCCTAGCAGGGAAAATGACTAAGACAACTCAACAGGGCCTCATCTGATGGTCCTCAGACCACCTCTGGGCCCACACAGCATGTGTTTAATATGCACGTGTTTAACATCAGGGTATTTCTCATCAAAATCTGGATTTCTAACTTCTCTTTTAAAATCAGAAAAGATGGCAAAAGTGGGCTTGTATTCCCCCATGGCAACACTTTCTAGAACTGAGAAGCGGCTGTCCATTTAGAGAAGCGTGCCCTCTCCAATTTACCACACTCTGCACCACTCCTAATTGTCTCAAATATGGCCGGTTTCACCCATTTGACTCACCTGTCCTGTACCCAAACACATTTGAGTTGAAGATTCTTGTATGGAAGCACATGGCAGAGGACCTAAACTGATCCGAAGAATGAAAGATGAATAGGGTTTCTCAGGTGATGAAGGGCAAGGAAGGGAGCAGGCTAGGAATGTGGGGCAGAGGAAACAGCACAATGCAAAGGCCCAGAGATGAAGGCTGGAGAGTCTGAGAGTATGGGGCAGGTGTGTGTGAGGAAGGTGGACTGTGGCTTACAGGTAGAGCTCTAATCGAGAGGTGAGAGGGACTTCCCTGGTGGTCCAGTGGTTCAACACCCTGCGCTTCCACTGCAGGGGAGGCGCGGGTTTGGTCCCTGGTCAGGAAACGAAGATCCCACAAGCTGCGTGGCACGACCAAATAAGTAAATAAATAAATAAGTGAGAGGTAGGAGATGGAGGTGGAGAGCAAGGCAGGGGTGAGTCGTATTAAAAATGTTGGACTTTACCCCATGTTGCACAGTAGAAGACAGCAGAGGGTTTCAAGCAGGATAATGGCCCCCATCCGACTGTTTCTGGAAGGCTGCTTGGACTGCTGTGTGGAGAGCAGACTGGAGGAAGCAAGACTGAATTGCAAACAGGAATTTCAGGGTGTTCATGAGAAGTCCCCCTGTACAGAAGTCACTGGGGAATGCCAAAGGGTTGTGTCCTATTTTCTCTTCCTCCGAGCCCCTGCCCCTACCATAGAGCAGAGTCCTGGGCACAGAGCATGGGCTCGGGGAAGAGTTCTGACCCAAACCTCAGGCGGAAGCAATGACAGAAATGTTTCAGTCCTGTGGATTTAACCTTTTCTACTTGACCCTATGGGAAGGGTAAAGTTTTAAAAAATAAAATCAAATATGAAGCTATTCTAAAGTCACTGACCTTCTCTGCTGGCTCATCTTTGATGTGGGTGACCCCTCTGGCTTAGCCATGACTTTCTTTCCTTCTTTTTTTTTTTTTTTGCGGTACGCAGGTCTCTCACTGTTGTGGGCTCTCCCGCTGCGGAGCACAGGCTCCGGACGCACAGGCTCAGTGGCCATGGCTCACGGGCCCAGCCGCTCCGCAGCATGTGGGATCCTCCCGGACCGGGGCACGAACCCATGTCCCCTGCATCGGCAGGCGGACTCTCAACCACTGCGCCACCAGGGAAGCCCAGCCATGGCTTTCTAGAGAGGGAGAACATCACGGCTGCCAGGTCTCCCTCAGACGTTCATCAAGTTTAAGGAAGAGACACGAAAATCTTGCAGATTAGTGAAAGGGGAAAGGTGCAGATCTAGATGTGCAAATAAAATAGAAGAAGGACACAAACAGCTAGAAAAAGGCCAAAATGTCGACATCAGGTGGTGGACGGGGAACACTTTTTGGAAGGAAAATTTTTATTTTTCAGCCTGACACAACTGAGTGGGCTGGCGGTGTAGCTCCATTTAAAATGCATTTAGAGAGACAGAACACTGCTTGTTTCAAAAATACAGTTCCATCTTCGCAGCCCTCCTCCTGCATCACAAAATGTCAAATCCTGGTGTGGGAGAAACCCATTAGAACTCAACTTTATAGTGCTCACGTGGTCTGCTTGGATTTCATCTAATGGGATATTTACTTTGGATAAAATGCAAGTTCTCTGCGGCAGTCCGGGGGAAATTACAACGGATGGAACAAGCAAGGCGTTTTGCAGATGAAACCAACCCCCAAGTGGGATGTTCCACTCAAATTAATTGACTCTCCCACATCCGTACTCCCCTTTGTCTGATCCTGGGTCATCTGTTCTCTCTTCTGGGATCTCAAAGCTCTTTTTTGAGCAGATATTTTTCTGTTCACATTATTGCAGAAACTTGAAGTGCTTTGCGGCCAGTCAAACTGAGACATCCACTTATCTGGAAGTGAATAGTAAGGGGTGGGACCCAAAGAACAGGGTTCCCAGTTGCTTTGCCTTATATGCACCTAACTAGTATTCTGCAAGAATTCCTACCCATCCAAAGGCTCGCAGTATCTGAAAGAATAGCCCTTGGTCATTCACACTCCAGGCAATAGGCGTTCTCCCTCATTTATGATAATAGGAAGGAAATTTATCTGCCAGGAAGCATCTGGTGGTCTACAAATCAGAGTGCCTGGCTTAGTTCTGGTGTTTATTATTTTAGCTGAAGACCACACATCAGAGCCCTAATACCTCAGTCCCCATCTTATGTGCTTTAAACCAATAGAGTGAATCCTAGAGACATCAGTAAAACTCCACAGAAACCTGTAGCTCCGATTTTCATTCAACAAATATTTATGGAGCTTCTGTGATGTTGCCAGGAACAGTTCTGGGGACAGAACTGAACAAAACAGGCAAGTCTGTGCTTATGCTGAACTTGCAGTTTAGTGCCGGGGCCGGGGTGGGGGGGGCGGGGGTGAGGGGTAGAAATAGACAATAAACAGATAACTACAGAATGTGGCAGGCAGTGATGAATCTGCAGATGAAGAATAAAGCAGCCTAGAGGGCCGAGGTCATCAGGAAATGCCTCTCTGAGCAAGGTGATCTTTGAACAGAGGCTAAAGGGACCAAGGGAGCCAGACACAAGGAGTCTGGTGGAAGAGCGTTCTAAGGTTAAGGAACAGCAAAGGCAAAAGTCCTGAGAGGAGTTTATATAATTCCTGCCACCCTGGTTTTTTTTTTTTTTTTAACATCTTTATTGGAGTATAATTGCTTTACAATGTTGTGTTAGTTTCTGCTGTATAACAAAGTGAATCAACTATACGTATACATATATCCCCATATGCCCTCCCTCTTACATCTCCCCTCCACCCTCCTTATCCCACCCCTCTAGGTGGTCACAAAGCACCAAGCTGATCTCCCTGTGCTATGCAGCTGCTTCCCACTAGCTATCTATTTTACATTTGATAGTGTATATATGTCCATGCCCCTCTCTCACTTTGTCCCAGCTTACCCTTCCCCCTCCCCATGTCCTCAAGTCCATTCTCTAGTAGGTCTGTGCCTTTATTCCTGTCCTGCAACTAGGTTCATCAGAACCATTTTTTTTTTTAGATTCCATATATATGTGTTAGCATACGGTATTTGTTTTCCACTTTCTGACATACTTCACTTTGTATGACAGACTCTAGGTCCATCCACCTCAGTACAAATAGTTCAACTTCATTTCTTTTTATGGCTGAGTAATATTCCATTGTATATATGTGCCACATCTTCTTTATCCATTCATCTGTCGACGGACACTTAGGTTGCTTCCATGTCCTGGCTATTGTAAATAGTGCTGCAATGAACATTGTGGTACATGATTCCTTGAATTATGGTTCTCTCAGGGTATAGGCCCAGTAGTGGGATTGCTGGGTCATATGGTAGTTCTATTTTTACTTTTTAAGGAACCTCCATACTGTTCTCCATAGTGGCTGTATCAATTTACATTCCCACCAACAGTGCAAGAGGGTTCCCTTTTCTCCACACCCTCTCCAGCATTTATTGTTTGCAGATTTTTGGATGATGGCCATTCTGACCAGTGTGAGGTGACACCTCATTGTAGTTTTGATTTGCATTTCTCTAATGATTAGTGATGTTGAACATCCTTTCGTGTGTTTGTTGGCAGTCTGTATATCTTCTTTAGAGAAATGTCTATTTAGGTCTTCTGCCCATTATTGGATTGGGTTGTTTGTTTTTTTAATATTGAGCTGCATGAGCTGCTTGTATATTTTGGAGATTAATCCTTTGTCAGTTGCTTCATTTGCGAATATCTTGTCATTCTGAGGGTTGTCTTTTTGTCTTGTTTATGGTTTCCTTTACTGTGCAAAAGCTTTTAAGTTTTCTGCCACTCTGTTTTACAGCCTGTGATGTAGATCCATTCCACAGGCGCAGCCGAAAAGGGCGCTGCCTTGCCTGCTCCTTTCTTTCTTGTCTTTCCCTTTCTCCCTCCCTCTCTTCCCTCCTTCCTCCCTGCTCCAAACCTTTGCTTCCTGAATAAGTGTCTCCAAACCCTTTGCTCTGGGGCAAGTGCACTAAGGATGATAAACCTCAAATGCTTTCGTGACAGGACAAGTTTCCCTTTTCTGGAACCTGGCGGCTCCTGAGACTGAAGGATAGAAAGAAGGCTTTTGCATTATACCTCAAGTTTGAGAGAGAAGCACTCTGTTAGCACGATAAGGTTACAGCTTATCCTAGAGCATGTCCTAGCAGGCATTGTGTTTGTAGGGACATCCCAGGTCAGGATCTGAAGAGGCATGTCCCCCCGCACAGCCCCGCATGGAGCAGAAAATGGCTAGCTTGTTATACCGGGGATCAGATAAAAGGCAGGACCTGGGGAGTGGGGAGCAGGTAATGAAAAGGCTTAAAAGGGGCAAGTGACTCTGTGTGTGTGTGTGTGTGTGTGTGTGTGTGTGTGTGTTTGGTACAAGGGAGACGGGTGCAGGAGGGCTGAGTTCTGCTGACTGAGTGCTTAACCACAAAGCAGCCCCCAAGGGTCTAGGGTGAAGTTCATGTGTCTGTGGATGAACCTGGGGACAGGTGGATGGCATGGAAATCTACTCCTGAACCTCCACCAAGTTCCGCCGCATCATAGCAACCCCTACACCCATCCCTGTTGACTCAGTATGTATGGGTAGGCTTATCTTTTGAGCCCAAAGAACTGAACTCAGAAATTTAGAGTTCTGTGTATTTGCTTGGCTCACTGATTATAACCTTTTTTTTAGTACTGATAGTACCATCTCCTCTTTCAGCAATAAGCGGCATAGTGTATGGATTGCACTCTTAAGACAACTTGGAAGCTGGCATCCTATTTTCCCAGAAGAGAGTGCGCTGAGGATTCTTTGTTATTTTGCTTCTCTCTCAGCTTTTATCTACCTTTCTCCACTTGCTAAAGCCCCATATCTTTTTTTTTTTTTTTTTTTTTTTTTTTTTTTTTGCGGTATGTGGGCCTCTCACCACTGTGGCCTCTTCTGTTGCGGAGCACAGGCTCCAGAAGCTCAGGCTCAGCGGCCATGGCTCACGGGCCCAGCCGCTCCGCGGCATGTGGGATCTTCCCAGACCGGGGCACGAACCCGTGTCCCCTGCATTGGCAGGCGGACTCTCAACCACTGCGCCACCTGGGAAGCCCCCCTATATCTTCTTTTAAGTGCACTTATAATTCCCTCAGTATTTGTTAGTTTAAAATGCAACACCACTGTCCCTCCTTAGTACCAGCTTAAAAAAAATAATTATATTCATTTGACTGAGTGGTGTATTAAAGGCTGTCAACTGAGTTTCATGCCACATCTTTACAACCTAACTGTAGTGCTAGTAAATCTAGCCGTTAAATTTGCATCTTTATTTCATCTACCAGCCTCTTAGCCATCAGCCACACAACACACACACACACACACACACACACACACACACACACATCACCATAGAGCTTCCTTGTATTCATTCAAGGAGTGAGTGTTACCATGGATTATTAACTTGAGGACAGCTGTGTGGCACATTCACTAGGGTCTTCCCTATAGTGTATAATCTAATAATGCAGAGAACTATTGGGCCAAGCTTGAGTAATCCTTTGGATGTCCTTAATCTTGGACACAGTGCATCCCCATATTGCCAGGTGACATGCAATAGCATCATTACATGTTGGAAGTCAGGATATCTCACCTAAATCTGGCATGTTTGGATTGCACACAGTTTCTCTTATTTGTTCTCTTTCAGTGAAAGAGATAGCCCTTACCTGCAAAAATTCTTATCTATGTGAGCACTGATTATGACCCTTCAGTCTGGTTTATACTAGGTCAGATTACCCCTCTTCTGGCTATCTTATTTCCCAACAATTTATTCACCTTGGATGCCTCTTTCATGGACCTCCACATAGTACTCAGTTTGCAGTGATCCATGGCAAATGGCTACCTTAAAGTCTGTGATCTAGATGATAGGACGCCGGTCAATGGGTCACATAGCCAACTAAACTATATGCCAAGACCCTCACGGACAGGTAGACACATGCTTGGTCAACTTACTGTGCCTGATGTCTGATGGCCAAGGTGGTTTTGCAGAATTCTTCCATATTTTTGTGAGAGGATGTGACTGCCCCATAGAGCGAACAGTGCCCCTTCCCTGGGAAACATATAATGATGTCCCGGTGGCTTTCTCTTCCACACTGCACATGCTCTACTGCTGTCCCTCCTCTATGCTGGAGCCACTACATCCATGCCACTTGGAATCACTCTGTATAATGGCAGATGTTTGTTACTGATGGGAACGTATTACATATATAAACCATCTAGGGGTCTAAAAGAAGTTGAAATATTAGACTCAGAATACAGGCCAACAACAGATTAAGAAAACTGAAATGGAGGAGAAACAGGTCGGTTTCACTCTCACTGCCAAGGAATTCCAATGGGGATTCTACCAAACTACCCTCTCTTGGCAGTCCAACAAGCTGATTAGAGCCCCATCAAGTCCAAACCAGCCAGCTGCCTAGGGAAACACCCAGATATGAAGTTCATCTGTGCCCAGAAAAGATCTTCTAAGACCACTCTAGCCCCAGTGCCCAGCCTGAATCCAATCCAACCATCTCAGGCAAAATAATAAAATCAGAGAGAGGCTGGCCAACCATCAAGGTGTGCCTAGGACTAAGGGGATTCCTGGGGTGCAAAACTTTCAGTACCAAAATTGGGAAATTCTGGGCAAATCAGGATGAATTGGTCACTCTATCAAAGACCATATTATGTAAATAGTAAGCTTAGGTGCTATGCTTCCATTTCCAGTGCTATTCTAGCTCCAGGGAGATGCTTTACTTGGCTATAGATATGGATTGCCATGGTACTCATGTGTACACTATATACACTCTGAGGCTTATTTAAATTTAAAAAATGTAAGGTGTCTCCTTCAAATACTTGGAACTCAATCAGTGACACTCCAAAATTAGCTTTAAGTGATAAAATTTTATGTAATTATGACGACCATCTCTAAAATAAGTGATTAAGTGCTTCAATTAGAAAAGGAATGGTCTGAAAACAAATCTCTCAGGAATTATAAATATTCTCTAAGGTATTTGCCCAATTAGAAGCTCTCTGAGTCTTGTTTTTATATTTCTTGCCAACAAATGTTGCTTAGCAACAGTCAGCCATCTCTTTTCTCTCATTAGTTTCCCCTCCCACCTTTGCAGTTCACACTAAAGGAAAGGAAAGCTATTGCTCTGTGATGACCTCCTCTTCTCAGTTCGTAAACAGAAGAATGAGGGTTGTTTAAATTCAATGGTCCCTAATGCTTGCACCAAGGTTTGTACAGTCTGAAGGACTGTTACTAAGAGAAGTTAAATTCTAACGGTGTATTAACTCATTAAAACCCATATTAGGAGTAAAAGAGGTTCAGGCACACCAATAATTCTGCAAGGGCCATTGCTGGTATCTTTGTGCCCCAGAATCTTTTTTTTTTTTTTTTTTTCGGCGGTACGTGGGCCTCTCACTGTTGTGGCCTCTCCCGTTGCGGAGCACAGGCTCTGGACGCGCAGGCCCAGTGGCCACGGCTCACGGACCCAGCCACTCCGCGGCATGTGGGATCTTCCCGGACCGGGGCACGAACCCGTGTCCCCTGCATCGGCAGGTGGACTCTCAACCACTGCGCCACCAGGGAAGCCCTGTGCCCCAGAACCTTGACTCAGTTATTAGCTGGTGGAGAGGGATGGAAACTACACTGCTAAGGACCAACTTTGTGCCCTGCCTTAAGTAGGTGCTAGTTTAATTTGGCTCTTAGAATTGGACTTGGGCTGGCTCAGGTGGATTTTTGTTTTTTAGTTTTAGGTTTTTGTGTGGGCGGGGAGGAAGGCAGGCAGGGATTAGCGTGGAGACAGAGAACGTACTGGACTACAAGAGCCACAGCAGGACCTGGCCTCATGGAGCCTGGAACCACACCCCAGCCATCCTTGGGGATCTCAACAGAAAGGTCTCATTCCAGTTTTCCTTTAGTCCTCCACCTTTCCAGAGTTCCACTGCTCTCTCTGCCTGCTCTTCTCCCTGTGTGGGTCGCTGAGTCCGCTTTTGCTGCCTCTCTCTGCCTTATGTTCTGACTCTAACCACAGATCTCAGCTTATTCAAACGTCAGAGCTGCTGCCGCCACATAACTGACTTGCTCAGGGACCCCTGTCTACCTCAGGGACTCTGTGTTCCTTTCAGCTTCAGCTCTTCCTGCAAACTGCCTGATTGTCTCTAGACTTCTCAAGCCAAATACCCAAGAGTGAAATTTCCAGTCTAAACAACGTTGTAGGCCAATGGCCAACTGTAACTTGGTAATCCTGGCCCAATCAACTGGTACCTGAATGAAATAGGGATTGTAGGTTAAACTGGGTGCCCTCAAAATTCATGTGTTGAAGTCCTAACCCTCAGTCCCTCCGAATGTGACCTGATTTGGAAATAGGGTCATAGCAGCAATTTGTTAAGATAGGATGAGGTCATGCTGGAGTAGGATGTGAGCCTAATCTGACATGACTAGTGCCCTTATCAGAAGGGGAAATTTGGACACAGACATGCTGACAGGGAGAGAGCTATGTGAAGAGACACAAGACATAGGCAGTCCTCTACAAGCCAGGGAAAGAAACCCTATGAAAGATCCTTCTTTCATAGCCCTCAGAAGGAACCAACCCTGCCAACATCTTAATTTCAAACTTCTAGGCCCCAGAACTGTGAGATAGTTTATGGTACTTTTGTTGTGGCAGCCCTAGAAAATGAATACACATTTTGGTACCTGTAAGGAGGTGCTGCTGTAACAAATACCTAAAGATGTGGAAGTAGCTTTGGAATTGGGTAATGGGTGGAAACTGGAAGAATTTTAGGGTGCATGATAGAAAAAGCCTAGACTGAGCTGAAGAGACTATAGAAGTATGGATATTAAAGGAGATTCTGATGAGTACTCAGAAAGAAAAGAGGAGAGCTATAGCGGAAGCTTCTATTATCTCAGAATACATGTATCATCATGAACAGAGTGTTGCTAGAAATATGAATATTAAAGGTGCTTTTTATGAAGTCTTAGTCAACTTGGGTTGCTATAACAAAATACCATAGACTAGGTGGCTTAAACAAGAGACATTTATTTCTCACAGTTCTGGAGACTAGGAAGTTCAAGACCAAAGTGTCTTCAGATCTGGTTCCTGGTGAGGGGGTTTCTGTCTGACTTAGAGATGGCTGCCTTCTTCCTGTGTACTTACATGAGAGCTCTAGCCTCTCCTCTTCTTTTTATAAAGACACTCCTCCCATCATGGAAGTCCCACCCTCATAACCTCATCTAAACCTAATTAATTCCCAAGGCCCCATCTCTAAATACCATCACACTGGGGGTTAGGGATTCAACATGAGAATTTTGGGGAGGGAGGGGAACACAAATATTCAGTCCATAACAGAGGTCACAGACAGAAATGAGGAGCATGTCCTTGGAAACTAGGGGAAAGGTGATTGATCCTTGTTAAAAAGTGGAAGAGGACTTTGCTGAGTTGTGTTCTGTTGGATGGAAGGAGACCTTGTAAGCAATGATCTTGGATATTTAGCTGAGGAGATTTCCAAGCAAAGTGTTGAAGATGCAGCTTGGTTTCTCCTTGTTGCTTATAGTAAAACACAAGAGGAGAGAAATAAATTGAAGAAGGAACCGCTAGGCAAAAAGAAACTGGCACTTAAAGATCTAGAAAATTCTCAGTCTATTCAAATGGCCTGCTCTGGAAACAGAGCCAAGGGTGTGTCTGGACAGCCATTTTCTAAAGAGATTTGGAGTGTGACTCATGGATCCAACCAACCATCTCACCAGAAGCCAGGAATAGAAAGGAAGTTATCCAGGAAAGGTCTATGGAGGATCCCTTTGTCTGATGTCTTGGATCCCCATGAATTGCATGAGAGGCCAACATGTTTTCTGGGAATTCTTTATGAACAGAAACACTGCCAACTTGGACTGAAAGCGACAGAGATGAGATGAAATGGAGGAAGAATGACTTTGAGTACAGGGCCAAGGATGGCAGCACTGCAACAGCCACCATGGGCCCAGAGGGCACAGGTCTAGGGTTTAGGGCCACCACCTCCTTGGCTCCAGAAGGCAGGCAAAACTAATACAGAAGATGGCAGACTAAACATGGCAGACTAATCCCTGTCAAGGAGAAATTTGGGCAGGAAGTTTTGCTTCGGAGTGTGAGTAAGGTAAATATCTGGTACAGGAGCTTTACATGTTTTATGTAATTTAGTCCTCACAGAAGACCTGGGCATCGGTTTTATTCTCATTTTACCAGCTTGGAGACTAAGCCATTTTTTGAGGTCTCATATCTGGGAAATGGAAGAATCAGGGTTTAAACCCAGGTCTGATCCTGGGTTCACTAGAAGAGGTAAACCTTTCTTCAGTTCACTAGGAGAGGTATTGCATCTAGGACTTTGTAATGACAACAAAGAGGTTATGTAAAATTAACTAAACTCAGTCTATGCTGTATCTGTATATCTATACCTATATATCTATATCTATGTCTATATTCATATCTGTATCCATACCCATATTTGTATCCATATCTATCTGTGTGTGTGTGTGTGTACATAAAGCAATAATAAGTAGCACTGGCCTAATAACAACTTCCAACCCTTCAATCTTTCTTAACTAGAAATTGCTGAAACCTTTAGTCAAGGATGGCCAAGGGAAATGTCTCTTTTTCATTTACTGCCAATCTATAGATTCTTTGTCTTTCTGAAGGCATTCACCACCCTCAGCATCTGCATTTGAGATGGCTGCTTCCTTATAGCAGAGATTTTCATACAGTTTTAGAGAAATCACAAATCTCTTGGCAACAATGATTTTTAAAGTTCATTCTTTAAGTCTTCATTACATGCTGGAATTTAAGAAGATTTACTTTTCTTTTGTACATTCTGCAAAATGCCAGCTGAAGTTGCTTATTATCTGGAAGATGCCCTGTCTCTATTTAAATGGCATGGCAGCTCTCTGCCCTGTTTTTTTCAGCTTTTTTACTCTGTTATATTCTGTGTTGCTGTACATGGTGATAGGGAGCGTTTTATAAGCTTGTGCCTTTTGCTCTGAGAGACAAATTTTAGGCTTATCTCCCCCTGTAAAATGTTTCCCCACCATAATAATACCTGGATTTTACCCTACTTCCTGTTCGCCCTATTGAATATCCTCCTGTGTGTAGAAAAGTAGCATTTTACATTTTATGCATTTCCTGGTCATTATTATATAGGTTCTATTAAGATATAAATAGACAACATACAATTCTAAGAATTCTATGTAACATTTGTTTCAAGATCCAACCTCAAATAATCACAGAAAATTGGTCTCTGCTGTTACTGCAGTCTTGCTTTTGTTGTTTTCTTTCATTCTGTTTTGTTAATAGAGGTAATTATGGTTCTCTTTTATTTTTGTCTGTCTTCCAGGGTTCCTGGGCTACTTGAAGTGGTTTTTATTTTTTTATTTTTTTAGATAAATCCAAGCGTATCATGAAGTGGCAGCTACAGTTTTTGCCCAAAGGTCCACAGAAACGTCTGCTGGAGGCCCTCTTGTTTTCATGGTGGAGATCTGATAATTACCTGTGTAAAAGTTCCATGAGAGTCTGCTGTGTTTACTTGTATATCCCCCGTGACAAGAGAAGCACTTGACACATAGAAAGTGCTAAATAAAGAGAAGAGAAATTAAAAACAAATTACAAATTCTAAAAATACCACAGGCCTAGGCTACAAACTCAGGAGTTCTAATAAATTCAATTTTATGTGATTTCTATCAAAAGAAGGAAAAATATAGGTGTATTTATAATTGTACTTGTTTTATTAAATATATTCTTGATAGGAGAGAACTTCTGGCTTGACCAAGTGTTAATGAGAATGGATTCCTTCACTTATAATTTTACATATCTGATGCTTGGAAGAATTTCCACAGACTAGCTTCTGGCTCTGTACGTTTCAAACCATGTGGTTTCTCTGCTCTCTATTCCCAAGTCCTGGGTAACAACTGGATGCATATGATCTCTAACACTGCATCTTCATGTCAAGATGTCAGGTAAGCTGGGCCAACGTCCTATAGGAGTATTTCTGGAGCTATTCCTATACTAGAAGGGCTAGAAACATCTAAACCATACATGGAAATCATTGCAAAGTGTGTAACTATATCCCACAAAAGCTAAAGCAAATGTATACTCAACTCAACTGCCCCAAGACAAATGCCTATGGCCACTCGACATTGCTGGGCATAAGGGAAGTGTGATGGAGGGGGAGTCAGAGTGGGAAGAGATATGATTAACATAGTTACTTTGGCAAATTCTACAATTTAGCTGCATTGACTTCATGGTAAATACACTTCTGATTTATTCAGAGGTAAACATGTCACCCCAACATAGCTTGGGGAGAAGGCAGTGCTAGTTGCTAGTGGGCATTCCAGTTTTTCCTCGGATTAGAGTACGGAAGGTGGGAGAGGGGACTTCTCCTTCTGCTGAGGTTGCTAGGCAGAAACAATATGGTGAGTTAGCAATGTGAGGGCAAACAAGGCCACAAAGAGGGCACCGGCTGAAAGGGTGGAGAGGCAGAGAGAAATTACACCATATGAGCTTTCAAGTTGGGCCATGTCTGAATCCAGCTACAACTCTGTACTCTCCTGTTCTGTGAGTCAACACATTTCCCTTTCTAACTCAAGCCAGTTTGAATTTAGGTTTCTGTCAGTGAAGCCAAGAGTCCTGACTAATATACCAAATGATAGGCTGTCAGCATTATTTTGCTCGTAGAAGTCTGAGATAGTCTCATATTGCTGAGAAAAAAAATAATTTCTGGTCATATGGATATTTTCTCCACTGGAGGTCTGGAACATTATTTTAGGCAGAGTTTAAGTACCCTCCAGTAATAATGACAGTGATACTTTACATGTACACAGCATTCTGAAGTTTCAAAGTGATTTTTTACACATTATCTTCTCTCATCCTCACAGAAGACATGCATTTTCATTAAAGTCTTTCAAATGAAGAAACTAAAGGCTCAGAGGGGTTAAATCACTTGCCTAAGGTCGTCCAGCTGGAACAAAAGGCCAGGTCCTGCACACCTTCCTGAGCACACCTGCAGACCCAGAGCCTCCCACGCTCACTGGAAATTATACTTCTGGTCAGAAAATAAACCATCCAACACCACTGGGCCAGATCCAATCCTGGCACATGACTACTAGTTCCTTTGTCTTTAGCACCTAACCTTCCAGATTATTGATCCTAGCAACTTTAACTTCTCTGACTACTTTCTCTTAATCCTTTGCCTAAAACATCAGACTTCTAAACTCTCTCCCATGTCCTAACTGCTGAGAACCACAAAGTCTCTGGCCTTTGCCTTACCAACTTGATATCAAGCCTTTATTAAAATTTTCACCACCAAGATCTTCAAACATGATTTCTACCTTTACCTTTGGACACTTTTCTGGCTACTATATAACATGGGTTCTTGGTTCTTTGATTCACCTAACTCCAATCCTAATTATGATTGCTCTCATCTTGCACTGTCATTCTTTCTGAAGCATTTGGCTCTGTATTGTTTATTTCCAGAGGAGGAGGAGGAGAAGGAGAGAAAGAGATAGAATGAGACACACAGCCATCTGGCCTGTGTTCCATCTTATGAGTGTGGTTGGAAAACCAGAGTCTACCAGAGCTTACAGGCTCTGTTTCAAGGACTTTGAGATGAGGTTTTTCTTTAGGAATGGAGGGCCAAGAAATGGCATTTCTTGATGTCATTTTACTGGCAGAGAAAGAGAGTGTCGATTCTAGAGAACAATTCACTTCTGACCATTTCAACCATAAACTCCCTAAATGACAGTTCAGATAGAGTAGTCTTCCTCTTTGCAGTAAGATAGAACCAGGAGAAGCACAGCATGGACTGGCAGGAGGTGCCCAAAGAGGCTGCTCTGTGGAGCATGTCACTGCCACCTGGTCAAGGGTCCTCCCAAGATTAGTTCCCACCTGAGAGAAGGGTGTGGCTTCTGCAAGCATTGGCCAAGAAAGGTCTTCATGAATAAAGGGTTCAGCATTGCCATGCGTCTAAAAGGCATGATTTAGCCAGGGCATCTTCAGGAATGGAAAGAAAGCTGAGAACAATAATCCAGCAGGCATTTAAGTACAATTTCAGAAGGTACTTGGGAACTATGGTTCAGGGACCATGATAGTAAACATCAGAAAGTTCTCCAAAGCTTTGTAACTTCTCCATGGATAATTTTTAACATCGTTTGTTTCCTACAATCTCCTATATAAAGACAAGGGTTGTATAATGAAAAGAGCTGTACATTTGCATGAGGGACAAAAGGAACTGGGAACCCCAAAGCCAGGAATCTCAGGCGACAGAGTGGGAACTGGTAGCTTCCCCTTGAAGGGAAGAGTAAGTAGATGGTCTGCTCTTGAGACTTGGTGCTAGGACTTAGTAATAGGAACACCCAAGATGTTCTCCAGTGGGGGTGTCAATGTTTGTTGTCTCCCCCAAACCTATACCTAATCCCCTTTTTCCATACTGGGAGAGCCAGATTTTGAAGATGATAGATCCTGATTGGACTAACCTAATTATGGTGGTGACATTTCCCTTGTCACTGATTAACTTAGTGGTAGGCTTGTCCTGGCCAATGAAATGTGTGTAGAATTCTACTGGAGAGCATGCAGTTGGCAAACTTTTTTCTGTTTTGGGTTGTTTTTAAGCTCTTAAAAAGAGACACACAAAAGAAAAACCGATCTTATTTTATGGGATGTTGCATCTTCATATACTGGGTTATAAGAGAAGTATTAATAAATTTAAAATAATTTAAATCATATACAGTGTGTTCTCTGATCACAATGCAATTAAATTAGAAATCAACAATTGTGAGATATCTGGAAAACCCACAAGTATTGAGAAGTTTAATAATATACTTCAAAATAACCTATGAGTAATAAATAAATTATAAGGGAAAGTTGGAAATATTTCAAACTAAAAGATAATGAAAATACAACATATCAAAATTTTGGATGCAGCTAAATTAGTGTTTAGAATAATTTTTAAATCCACAGCTTTAAATGCCTATATTAGAAAAAAGATAAAGCATGAAATAAATGACCTAAGTTTCCACTTCAAGAAGCTAAGAAAATAAAGGTTAAGTAAGCCTAATATAAGCCTAACAGGGTAAAGTAAGGGAGGACATAATTAAGATAAGACCAGAAATCAATTAATAAAAAACAGATAAAAAAACAGAGAAAATTAACAAATCCAAAGGTAGCACTCTGGAAAAAAAAATCAACAAAAAAGAGAGAAAGAGAACAGAAATGTATTATGAATGTAAGAAATGAAAAGAGGCTATAGCACTAAAAAGTCTACAGTCATTAAATGGATAATAATAGAATATTATGAAATTTTATACCAAAAAGTTTAATGAAATTATATGAAATGAGCAAATTCTTTGAAAAATAAAACATACCAAAAATGACAGAAAATCTAAATAGCCATTTAATAATTAACACAATTGAAATTGCTACCAAAACCCTCCCTCAAAGAAAAGTCCAGGCCAAGATGTTTTTCACTGCTAAATTCTATCAAAGATTTAAAGATGAAATAATGTCAATTTGTGACAAATTCTTTCAGAAAATAGAATTGGTAAAAATACTTCCAAACTCATTTTATGAGGGCACATAATGCTGATATTAAAAACTTTGAAAATACATCAAAGAAAGAAGAAAGGAGGGAAGGAAGGGAGAGGAAGAAGAAGAAAAAGAAGAAGGTAACAAAGAAGAAGAAGAAAGGGAGGGAGAGAGAGAGGAAAGGAGGGAGGTAGGAAGGGAAAAAGAGAAAAGAAAATTACAGCCCAAATCCCTCATGAATATAGGAACAAAGATAGTGTACAAAATATTAGCAAATAGAATTGAGCAATATATAAAAAGGATGACAAAGTTGGGTCTATTAGAAATCAAATTTGATCTAACAATCAAAAGTTAATCAATTCAGCATATTAATAGAAAATAAAAGAGAAAATCTAAAAATCTTCTAAATAAATGAAGGGAAAACATTTGATAAAATTCACCATCCATTCATGATTTTTTAAAAAACCTAGCAAATTAAGAATAGAAGCCTCTCAATATTATATAAAAAAAAACTCTAAGAAAAACCAACAGCTATTATCATACTTAATGGTGAAATAGTGTACCTTTCCCCCTTAAGATTGGGAATAAAGCAAAGATGTGTATTCACACCATTTCTGTTGCATACTGTACTGGCCATCCTAGTCAGTGCAATAAGATAATCAAAAGAGATAAAAACCATAAAGATTGGGATGGAATGAATGGAAATATATCTATTCACAGATAACGTGATTGCATATGTAGAAAATCCTAAAGTACCTACAAAACCACTATAGAATTAATGTTAGTTTAGTCTTAACAAGGATACAAAGTCAATATACAAAAAAATTCAATTGTACTTTTAACACTTAGCATCAATTTGAAAATTAAAAAACAATTCCATTTGCAATAGAATTTTAAAACACACAAGATATTTGAGAATAAATTTAACAAAACATAGGCAAGACCTCTACACTAAAAATTAATGTGAGAAATTAAAGACCCAAATAAATGGAGAAATGCCATTTACATGAATTGAAGACTCAATATTTTTAAGATGTCATTAATCCCCAAATTGATTTATGGGTTCAGTAAATCCTGAGTCATAATTCCATCAGGAGTTTTGGTAGAAAATAATAAACTGATCCTAAAATTTATATGGAAATACAAAAAACTTAGAAGATCCAAAGCAAATGGGAATAAGAAGAATAAAGTTGGAAGACATCTTACTTGACTTTGAGACACTATAAAGCTACAATAATCAAAACAGCCTGGTACTTGTATAAGGAAAGACAAATAGAGCACCACAAAAGAAATGGAACAGAAAAGCTAGAAATAGATCCATATTTATACAGTCAACTAAATTTGAACAAAGCCATCAAAACAATTCAATGGGGAAAGGAAATCTTTTCAACAAATGATTCTTGAATAACTGGATATACAAATGGAAAGAAAGAAACCTCAACCCCCTCCCTCACACCTCTGTCACACCATTCACAAAATTAATTCAAATGGGTCATAGATCTAAATGTCAAAGCTAAAACTGTGAAGCTTCTAGAAGGACACAGAAAGCAAAATCATTAAAATTTTTTAAAAATTTCTCTCTATCAAAAGATACGATTAATAACATAAATAGACAAACCTTAGACTGAGAGAAAATGTTAGCAGAAAATATACATGAAAGAAGACTGATATCCAGAATATGAAAATAACTCAGTAACAAACTGACAAACCCAACAAAGTTGGGTAAAATATTTGGAAAAACACTTCACAAAAGAAAGATATAAAAATGGCTTATAAGCAAATGAAATGAAATAGTGCTGTATTATGGAAATGCAGATTAAAACCACAATGGGACCCAATATCCATGGCTAAAACAAGAAGGATAGACAGCAACAAACATTGGTAAAGATGTGATGGAATCATAACACATATATTGTTTGTATAAGTTACATTGTTGGTGGAAATGCAAAATTTTACAACCACTTTGCGGGAAGTTCTGGCAGTTTCTTAAAAAATTAAAGATAAATTTTTTTTTAATAATCATGGAATTCCCTGGTGGTCCAGTTGTTAGCACTCTGTGCTCTCACTGCCGAGGGCCTGGGTTCAATCCCTGGTTGGGGAACTAAGATCCTGAGGAAAGCCTCGCGGTGCAGCCAAAAAAAAAAAAGAAGTAAATTTAATAGAGTAATACACATTAAAAAAATTATTTTTATAATCAGCATTTCTATTCCTGACTATGTACCTGTGGTAAGCAGTTATAATACCCCCCAAAATGTCCAGGTCCTAATCCCCAGAACCTGTGTTACATACAAAAGAGAATTAAGGTCGCAGATGGAATTAAGGTTGTTAATCAGCTGACACTAAAGTGGGGAGATTATCCTGGCTTACCTGAGTGTGCCCAATGTAAATACAGGATCCTTTAGAGTGGAAGAGGGAGGCAAATGAAGAGAGTAAGAGGGAAGTATGATTTCAGAAGACTGGTCATAGAAATACAACATTGCTGGCTTTTTTTTAAAAATTAATTTATTTTATTTATTTATTTACTTCTGGCTATGTTGGGTCTTTGTTGCTGTGCACAGGCTTTCTCTAGTTGCGGCGAGCGGGGGCTACTCTTTGTTGCAGTGCACGGGCTTCTCATTGCGGTGGCTTTTCTTGTTGTGGATCATGGGCTCTAGGCGCATGGGCTTCAGTGGTTGTGGCTCATGGGCTCAGTAGTTGTGGCCCGCAGGCTCAGTAGTTGTGGTGCATGGGCTTAGTTGCTCCACGGCACGTGGGATCTTCCTGGACCAGGGCTCGAACCCGTGTCCCCTGCATTGGCAGGAGGATTCTAACCACTGCACCACCAGGGAAGCCCCAACATTGCTGGCTTTGAAGGTGGAAAAAGGAGCTGTGAACCAAGGAAGGTGTGTGGCCTCTAGAAGCTGGAAGAGGTAAGGAAACAGATTCTCCCCTAAAGACTCCAGAAGGGAACACAGCTCTGCCAACACCTTCATTTCAGCCCCGTGAGACCTGTGTTGGATCTCTGACCTGCAGAACTGTAAGATAATACATTGCATTGTTTAGCCCTCTGAGTTTGTGGTAATTCGTTAAAGCAGCAATAGAAAGCTAATACAGTACCCAAGAGAAATGAAAGCATATGCCTCAAGAATGTTCTTAGCAGTTTTATTCATAATAGCCAGAAATTGGAAATGGCCTGGATCTCTACCAACAGGATAATGGATAAACAAACTGTGGGATATTCACGTAATAAAATATTACTCAACAATAAGAAGGAACAAACTATACTCACAAAGTGGATGAATTTCAAACACATGCTGAGTGAAAGAAGCTGGGCACATACTGTGTGATTCTTTTTATATGAAGTTCTAGAACAAGCAAAACGAATCTATGGTTGGAAAAAAAAAACCCTCTGGTTTGCCTTTGGGATAGAGTGAATGTGAGGATTGATTGGGAAGGGACTGAGGGAATTTGGGGGGATAGAGGTAATGCTGTATAGTAGTCCCCCTTACCAAAGGGGAATGCATTCCAAGAACCCCAGTGGATGCCTGAAACCATGGACAGTATCAAACCCTATATATCAGGGGTCCCCAACCTCTGGGCTACGGACCGGTACTGGTCCCTGGCCTGTTAGGAACCGGGGCACACAGCAGGAGGTGAGCGGCGGCTAAGCGAGTGAAGCTTCATCTGTATTTACAACCCCCCTTCTGTCGCATTACCTCCTGAGCTCCGCCTCCTGTCATCATTATGGTGAGTTGTATAATTATTTCATTATGTATTAATGTAATAATAATAGAAATAAAGTACACAATAAATGTAATGCGCTTGAATCATCCCGAAACCATCCCTCCCCACTGTCCGTGGAAAAATGTCTTCCACGAAACCAGTCCCTGGTGCCAAAAAGGTTGGGGATCGCTGCTCTACATACTATGTTTTTTTGGATACATACATACCTATGATAAAGTTTAATTTATAAATTAGGCACAGTAAGAGATTAACAAGAAAAATTAATAATAAAAATAGAACAATTATAACAATATACTGTAATAAAAGTTATGTGAATGTGGTCTCTCAAAATATCTTATTGTACAAATTTAATGCCTTTTCCATCTTAACTGAGCACTTATCACACACCGTGGTCGTAACTTTTGCAGTTTGAGTTGCAACAGTAAAACTAACATGAATTTCTTTTTCCTTCTTCATAATTTCACAGATAGAAGATTCATTCTTATCATAGATTTTAGCAATCTCAATATACGATTTTTTTTCTTATTGTTGAGAACCTTCACCTTTTCACTTATAGGAAGCACATCACGACTTCTCTTTGGCATATCCAAATTGCCAGCATCGCTACTCTTGTGCTATGGGACCATTACTAAGTAAAGGAAGGGTTACTTGAACATAAGCACTGCATTACCTGACAGTCCCTCTGGTAGCTGAGCCAGCTACTAAGTGACGAATGGGTGGGATATGCTGGACAAAGGGATGATTCACATCCAGGGCAGGATGAAGCAGGATGAAGCAGGACAGCACAAGATCTCATCATGCTACTCAGAACAGACCAGCTCTAAAATTTATGAATTGTTTACTTCTGGAATTTTCCATTTAATATGTTCAGATCGTGGTTGATCTAGGTCACAGAAAAGGAAACTGCAGAAAAGGAAGGGCAACTGTATATCTTAATAAGGATTTCAGTTGCACAGGTATATGCACTTGTGAAATCTCATGGAATAAGCTATGCACTTTATCGTGGGTTGAACTGTGTCCCCCAAAAGATATGTTGAAGTCCTGACTGTCAGTACATGTGACTATGACTTGACTTGGAAAAAAAGGGGTTTGCAGATGTAATCAAGTTCAGAAGAGGTCATACTGGATTAGAGTAGCCTTACATCCAATGATTGGTGTTTTTACAAGAAGACCATGTATAGACACAGGCATACAGAAAAACACAGGGAGAATGCCATGTGATGACAGAGGCAGAGACTGGAGTAATGTAACTACAAGCCAAGGAATGCTACAAGAAGCTGGGAGAGAGGCTTGAAAGAGATTCTTCCACAGAGCCTCCAGAAGAAGGCAACCTCACCAACACCTTGATGTCAGACTTGTAGCCTCCAAAACTAAGAGAGAATAAATTTCTGTTGTTTAAAGCCACGCTGTTTACAGTATTTGTTATAACACCCCTAGGAAATGAATACAAACTTAAGTTTGTGCACCTCACTATATGTAAACTTTATCTTAAACAGATAAGCATAAAAATACTGGATTCTAACTTATAATATGTATGTGAAGCATTTAAGTGTCTGAAACTAAATTTGAATTGTTGAAACTAAATGTTGGGTATATGAGTATTCAATGTACAATTAAACAGCATTGTACAGTATACAATTCTTTAAACTTTTCAGTATATTTGAAAATTTTTATAAAATGTTGGAGAAATAATTGTGAAACTTGACTCATCACTGAGAGGTAAAATCAATTTAGTGGGTTAGATTAACATTTTTCTAAAGTAAAATAGAGTAGAAGAGAACACACACAATAAGGGCAAGTGTTTCATTTCATTATACATAATACATATGCATGTATATAAATGTAATGGATCATGATGTAAAATTATTTTCTTATGGGAGGTCAAGTCAAAACTATTTGAGAAATACTACCTTAGTCTCACAGGCTTCCCAAGATTCCACTTTTTCCCTTCATCACATTGCATCCAATGTTTTTACACCCACATCTAATCCATACATCATTTACACAAATTCAGAGCTCTTGCTATGAAAATGCTTGTATATCCATCTCTCTCTGATTCATTATCGCAGTTAATGAACCACATTCTCCTAAAACAGAGTTTCTTTGAAGGGAATTCACAGGGCTCTTTGTGAGCTGTATCTATACCTTTAAAATCTCAGGGTTGCTTTTAGTAATTTTCTGCATCATGACACCAAATGGAAGCTTGAAAGAATTAGTAAAACTCTTACTAGATGTTCTTCCTTTGTCATTTTTGGGGAAGGCATAGGCAAAGTAAGCTAAAACACCTCAATAAAAAGTTTAGCCTTAAACCCTGCAGTTAGAGATGAGTTCGACCTAGAAAGCATGTGAATTCCTATCATTACAGCCATCATTTGGATTTAAAGATAACATGAGTCATGTTAGAGAGAATCTTTTTTAAAAGATGCTGATTACGTTGAAAATAACTATTTAAATCCACTATAGTGTTATGTTTATGTGTTCAATAATGTAATGAATGTTCAGTTCAGTTTAGTTCAACCAATATTTATTAACATTCACCTATGTGTCAGGCACAATGCTCTAGGCTTAGAGGATATAATGATAATTAACACTGATCCAGCCCTTGAGGAGCTCACAGTGTAGGAGAACAGGCACATAAATAGCTCATTTCAAGAGTCAGGTTAAGTGCCATCCACAGCGTCCTAGAGGTGCACAAGTTTTTGGCTAAGCTGGAGTATTCAAGACCTCAGTTGAGCCTTGAATAATGTGAAAAAGTTATCTAAAGAAGAAAGGCTCTGGGCAGAGGTAGGATATGTTCCTGACTGTGTTCTAAAGAGGGTGTCTCTGGCTGACTACAGATATTTTAGTTTGCTGGAGTACATACTATCAATATCACTTATCACTGTTGTTCACTTGATCACATGGCTTGAGATAGTATTTGTTTCTCCACTCTAAAGTTTCTCTTCCCCACCCCATATCCCCTCCATCTGTACTCTTTGGAAGGTAGTCTCTATGTACAAGTTGCACTTAATGAGTGAGGAGTTACGCTTCACCTCCTTTAAGGGTTGAGTATCTATGTAAATTATTTGGGATTCTTCTGCAAAGGCGATTTATTTATTCTTCATCATTTATTGATTCAATCATTTATTTATATCAGTATGGACTCATGGAGATTTATTTTATATTTTGGGTTATAATCCAATACTACCTTGTTTATTTTATTGCTCAGATTTTTCCAGCTTTGGCCACTGGGAGCTCTTTCAGTGGACTCCTGTGTCCCTTTGACACATCCCCATCATTGTGGGTTTTACTTTTTGAGCACTTTCTAACTTTTTGGCACTAACATTTTGGCTCCTGGAGCATCTTGTGTATTTCCTGCTCCAGTCCTAGAAGCAGCCGTTTCTCCAAGGAGACCTAGTTCCTTTTATTGTAGAATGGTATTGGAAACCAAGATCTGGGTGCAAGGTGTGTTCATTACTATTGGGGTGTCATTGCTTCTAGTCTCTCTTAGCCAATAAAGCAAGGAGATATATGTGTGAATATATTTCCTTGTGTATATACACATTACTATAAATATTTCAAATATTACCATGTGTATCTATATTAAGCCAAATATAAGTTCATACTGATGCCTCCAACTTAATCCATTACCTTAAGCATCATTCTAGCCTCCTTCCCTTTGTAACCTCCCATTCCAACAGTGGAAAACGTGGGTCCCACCATCTTCCATCCATTTGCTTCATTATCCAATTCCAGTATACATGTACAGTGGTTCAGAGTTACTAACTTCTACCTCAGTGGGAAACAACGTTATCAAGTACAGTACTATGCTTATGTACAGTTTATTCTGCCTTTAGTGTTTACAGACTCCACTCATTTCCAAAGGTACTTAGATTAGCACTCTTTCTCCCACTCCCTTTAGTGAGGTTGTTTCATACTCTTGTAATAGAGTTAGATTGTTTTGTCACATTCTACATTCCATACTGGCATTCTCTGACCTCCTAAATGATTTTTTAAAATTCTTATACATTAAGGTTTATGTTTTCTTGTGTGCTGTAAAGTTCTACGGGTTTGGACAAATGCTCAATATTTTGTATTCATCATTACAGTATCATAGAGAATAGTTTCACTGCCCTAAGAAATCATCTGTACTTTACTTATTCAAACCCCACTTCCCCCAGCCCTCTGCCAAATCTCTGGCAACCACTGATCCTTTACCATCACTATAGTTTTGTTTTTTCAAGGATGTCCCATTGGAATTATACACTATGCAGCTTTTTCAGGCTGGCTTCTTTCACTTAGTAATATGCAGTGAAGATTCATCTACACTCTCCCATGGCTTGATAGCTCATTTCTCTTTATCACTAAGTAATATTCCACTGAGTGGTTGTACTACAATATATCTGTTCATCTATTGAAAGACATGGTCATTATTTCCAGGGTTTTTTTTTTGATATTATGAGTAAAGTTTCTAATTTTCAAATCTACTGGGCAAACACCTAGTAGCGTGATTACCGCAACATATGAAAAACTATTTTTAGTTTTGTAGGAAACAGCCAAACTGCCTTCCGATGTTGCTATATCATTTTGCATTCCAGAGAGCAGTGAATGAGAGTTCCCATTGTTCCTCATCCCCAGGAGCAATTGGTATTGTCAGATTTGGGGCTTTTAACCATTCTAATAGGTATGTAGTGTTTTTTTTTTAACTTGACATTCCCTAATAACAAATAATGTTGAATATCTTTTTGTATGTTTTTGTATGTTTTTGTATGGTTTTTTTGTGTGGTATGCAGGCCTCTCACTGTTGTGGCCTCTCCCATTGTGGAGCACAGGCTCCGGACGCGCAGGCTCAGTGGCCATGGCTCACGGACCCAGCCGCTCCGCAGCATGTGGGATCTTCCCAGACCGGGGCACAAACCCGTGTCCCCTGCATCGGCAGGCGGACTCTCAACCACTGCGCCACCAGGGAAGCCCTTGTATGCTTATTTGCCATTTGTGTGTCTTCTCTGACGAAGTGTCTGTTCACAATTTTTTAATTAGATTGTTTGCTTTCTTATTGTTGACTCTAAGAGTCTTTTATATATTTTGTATGCAAGCCTTTTATCAGATATGTGTTTTGCAGATATTTTCTCCCAGTCTGTGGCTTGTCTTTTCATTCTCTTAACAGTGTCTTTTGAAGAGCAGAAGTTTTTATTTTTAAGAAAGTTTAATTCATAATTTTTTCTTTCATTTCTATTGGTGTTATATCTACAAACTCATTACCAAACCCAAGACTGTGTAAATTTTCTCCTACTTTTTCAAGAGCTGTTGTACTTTTGTACTTTACATTCAGGTCTGTGATCAACTTTGAGTTAATGCTTGTGAAAAGTGTAGGTCTGTGTTTAAGTTCATTTTTTTGCCAATGGATGTTCAATTGTTCTAACACCATTTGTCTATTGAATTCCCTTTGTTCCTTTGTCAAATATCAGTTGACTATTTTTGTGTGAGTTTACTTCTGTGCTCTCTATTCTGTTTCACTGATCTATATGTCTATTATTTTCCTAATACCATGCAAAAAAATGAAATACTTAGAAATATATTTTAAAAATTATGTCCACAACCTACACATTGAAAACTACCAAATATTCTGGAGATGATCTAAATAAATGGAGAGATATATCATCTATCATCTAGATCAGAGAACACATTGTTAGTATGTCAGTTTTTTCCCAAATTGATCTGTAGATTCAATGTATTCCTAATCAAAATCCCAATGTCCACTTTTTGTAGCAAATGACATGCTTATTCTAAAACTTAAAGGTCTTCCTTGAGTTATAGTGGGGTTTTGTCCTGATAAACCCATCATAAGTTGAAAATACCATAAGTCAAAAATGCATTTAGTACTCCTAATCTACTGGACTCATAGCTTAGCCTAGCCTACCTTAAACATGTTCAGAACATTTACATTAACTCACAGATGAATGAAATCATGTAACAAAATGCCTATTTTATGATAAAGTGTTGAATATCTCATATAATTTATTGAATGCTGTACTGAAAGTGAGAAACAGAATGATTGTGAGTACAGAATGGTTATAAGTATATCAGTTGTTTACCTTGTGATCATGTGGCTCACTGGGAGCTGCAGCTCGCTGCCAATTGCCCAGCATCATAAGAGAGTATCATACTGTATATTCCTAGCTTGGGAAAAGATCAAAATTCAAAATTCAAAGTATGGTTTTCACTAAATGAGTATTGATTTTGCACCATTGTAAAGTTGAAAAAGCCACCATCTGTATATGGAAATTTCAAGGGCCTAGAATATCCAAAACAATATTGAAAAGACTATTGGAATACTTACACTTCATGGTTTCAAAACTATATATATATACACACACACACACACACACACACACACATATATGAATTACTTTGCTATATACCTGAAACATTGTAAATCAACTATAGTTCAATAAAAAAAATTTTTTTAACTTAAGACAAAGATTCGGTAATCAAGACAGTGTTGAATGGGCATAAGGATAGATTGAGAATCCAGAAGTAAACCTTTACATTTATGATCAATTAATTTTCAATAAGGACGCCAAGACCAGAAATGAATAATCTTTTCAACAAATGGTGTTGAGACAACTAGATATACACATGCAAAACAATGAAGTTAGACCCCTACCTCACACAAATATAAAAAAATAACCCAAAATGGATTATAGACCTAAAAGTAAGAGATAAAACAATAAAACTCTTAGAGGAAAACATAGGAGTAAATATTCATGCCCTTGGTTTAGGCAATAGTTTCTTATATATGACTCCAAAAGTACAAGCAACAACAATAAAAATAGATAAATTGGACTACATCAAAATTTAAAAAAATTGTGCTTTAAAGGACACCAGTAAGAGAGTGAGAAGTCAACCAAGGCAAAGATTCAAAATAGTCACAACACCAAATGCTAGCAAGGATGTGGAGCCACAGAAACTCTCATTCATTGCTGGTGGGAATTTTAAATGGTACAGCCACTTTGCAAGACAGTTTCTCACAAAACTATACGTACTCTTACCATATGATCCAGCAACTATGCTCCTTCGTATTTACCCAAAGGAACTGAAAACTTATGTCCACACAAAAGCCTGCTCACAGATGTTTACAGCACAGTCACCAAAACTTGGAAGTAACCAAGATGTCCTTCAACACGTGAATGGATAAATAACTGTGGTACATCCAGATAACAAAATATATGTCAACACTAAAAAGAAATGAGCTATCAAGCCATGAAAAGACATAGCGGAAATTTAAATGCATATTATTAAGAAGCCAATCTGAAAAGGCTACATACTGTATGATTCCAACTGTATGACATTCTGGGAAAGGCAAACTATAAAGACAGTAAAAAGATCAATGGTAACTGGGGGGAAGAGGCAAGGGAGGGATGAGTAGCTAGAGTGCAGAGTATTTAGGGCAGTGAAACTATTCTATATGATACTACAGTGGTGGATACATGTATATATTTGTCAAAAACCATAGAATGGGGGATTCCCTGGCGGTCCAGTGGTTAAGACTCTGTGTTTCCAATGCAGGGGTTGCGGGTTCGAGCCCTGGTTGGGGAACTAAGATCCTGCATGCTGTGTGGTGTGGTCAAAAAAAAACAACAAAAAACAAAAAACCGCAGAACGTACAAAACCAAGAGTGAATGCTAATGTAAACTATCTACCTTGAGTGACAATTATGGGATAGTGTAGGATCATCAACTGTAACAAATGTCCCACTATGGAACAGGGGGATGTTGATAGTGAGAAAGGCTGTGCATGTACGGGGACAGGGTGTATATGAGAACTCTCTGCACTTCTGCTCAATTTTGCTGTGAATTTTAAATTGCTCTAAAAAATAGTCTTTTTTTGTCAACCCATAGAATGGAAGAAAATATTTGCAAATTATATATCTGATAAGAGATTCATTCCCAGAATATTTCAAGAACACTTGCAACGCAATAATAAAGACAAACAAATTACAAACGGACAAAAGATTTTAATAGACATTTTTCCAAAGAGCTACAAGTGACCAATAAGTCTTTGAAATTATGCCCATCATCCTTGGTCATTAGATAAATGCAAATCAACACTGCACTAGGACACCACTTCACATCACACTAGGATGGCTATACTAAACAAAAGACAGCATTTGTGAGAATGTGGAGAAATTGGAACCCTCGTACATAGCTCTGGGAATGGTAAAATGGTGCAGCTGTTTTGGAAAGCAGTTTGGCAGCTCTTCAAATGTTAAACAGAGAATTACCACATGACCTAGAAATTCCATACCTGGGTATATACCCAATATAATTTAAAACAGGTGCTTGAACAAAAACTTATCCACTAAAGTTCAGAAACACTATGCACAATAGCAAAAGGTGGAAACAACCCAAATGGCCATCAGCTGATGAATGGAAAAACAAAATGTGGTATATCAAAACAATGGAAAATTATTCAGCAATAAAAAGAAATGAAATATTAATACATACTACATGGATGAACACTGAAAACATTTACTAAGTGAAAAAAGCCAGACACAAAAGCCACATATTGTATGAGTCCATTCATATGAAATATCCAGAATAGGCAAGTCCATAGAAACGAAAGATTGCAGTTGCTAGGAGCTGGCTGGAGGGGACAATGAGGAATGACTGCTAATATGTATATGAGTTTCTTTGTATGGAGATGAAAATGTTCTGAAATTAGTTCTGAAATTAGTGTTGAAGGCTGCACAACTCTGTGCATATACTAAATACCACTGAATTGTATGCTTTAAAGGATGAATCTTTTGATATATGAATTATGTCTCAATAAAGCTGTTGTAAAAAAATAACTGACTGGGTTGGCAAAGAAAACTCAATAGCTAGAGTGCGGTAATAGTTTATTAAACTATCCCAGAGATTCCAGAGGATTATAAGCATACTTATCATTTCTAATATGTATAGTCAAGTTAAAATAAATCAGGTAAATACTTGATTGTTTTAAAAGAAATTGAGGGCTTCCCTGGTGGCGCAGTGGTTGAGGATCTGCCTGCTCACGCGGGGGATGCGGGTTCGTGCCCCTGTCCGGGAGGATCCTGCGTGCTGTGGAGCGGCTGGGCCCGTGAGCCATGGCCGCTGAGCCTGTGCGTCCGGAGCCCGTGCTCCGCAACAGGAGAGGCCACAACAGTGAGAGGCCCGCATACCGCAAAAAAAACCACCAAAAAACAAACAAAAAAAGAAATTGAAAGTCTACAGCCCAGTGCTGTTAACTGCACCACAGAGATTATCGTTTGTTGTTTGGCAAAGCTCACTACATTTTCCTTATGGAAGTGGTTCTTTAGACAGATCCTGTAGAGCTAAGTGTGCAGAAGAATTAAATTCTGGTTTATCTCCTAAAATCCTATGGAAAATTTAAATGGCCAAATTTCAGAACAGCTCATTCAGAAACTCTGTAAAAAGTATAAAGCCATAAGACTTAGCCAAATTAAGTGAAAAATTTCTCCCCACTGGATCTTTTATTCAAGAACATAATTTAATGATCAGCCACATCCATGAGCTGGTCACCTTATCAACTGCCTCTGAAAAATCCCAGGTGGAATATCTATCCACAGTTTGTATCTACTCACCTCACTGTCTCACTTCTTGTTGCTAGGATACCACTTCTTTGTGATGTCGACCTATTGAATATTAAAAATTTATTTCTAATCAAGCTTTTATTCTACATGGCTTTAGGAAAAGAAGAAAGCAAGGTCCATGCACACATAAAACAGCTTCCAGAATGAATTTAAATCATTGATAATAATTCTAAACTAATTTCTGATTTAAAAATTGAAAAACCTGATTTTATCATTAAAATTGCAAGTCTTAGCCTTGTGTATTAGTTTTTAAGTGGAAGGGGAAGTCATATCACAGAATCCTTTCCTCCCTTCTAAAATGGCTGACTAATTTTTATCTCTCAAAGATGAAACCTCCAGGGTACAGAAAAAGTTCTCCTTCAGAGAAGATTCATTTTCTTCTTATTTCTTAGGGCTTCCAAGTTCAAAACTAGAAACTGGAACAATCTATTTTCCTGTCACTTTCCAAAAGTGACAGATTAGAAGGTTAAAAAAATTGGTATTATTCAGTTTATTTTTATTCCAATTAATTCATCTCAGTGATGTATACTGAACACCCTCTATGCACAAGTCATTGTACTAACCAATGTGGAGAGTGTAGAAATGAATTGGCAACAGTCACTGTCTTCAAGAGGATCATAAACTAGTGAAGAAATGAACATATGTGCAATATCCAATGTCAGTCTCCAAGTAGCAGGGGATGGAGTCACTCCAGGCCCAGTGGGTAGAGTCCCAGCACCTTCTCTGGGGTCTGCAGAAACACAGGTCTGGAGCCTGCATTGGTTGGGTGTTGATCCAAAGGGGCAGGTAAGTATGCAGCATCGTCAGGGTACTAGAGTAGCACCAGAGTAACAGCTCGAAGCTGGTCACCACACGAGGGAAAGCAATGTGTGAAGACAAATTCATAGGGCAGGGCTCAGCTGTGCACTCCTAGGTGGTGCCTGGGGCCTCTGCCCTGGACACTGAGGGGGCTGGTAAAGGAGGACATGACCCAACTTCACTAAGCAGAAGTAACAAGGAATGGGCATACAAAGAACAAGGAAGAGGAAAACAAAATATGAAGGCTGGAGAATGCTGCCATATTAAAGCAATGGCTAATAGTGGTGGGCCAGGAGTGTGAAACGTATTCAGCTGTGGGGTGAGGAAGCAGTGCTGTGGGAGATAAAGCTGGGATCTTGGGCCAGATTAAGAAGGGCCTTGAAATGCCATGCTATGGAATTTGGACTTTATTCTATATGTGCAATGAGGATTCATCCAGGACTGTTGAGTAACGCAATGTTGTAAAATCTTGCCCTTCAATAACAAGCTAACTTAGCAACTTAGCTCAGTAACAGTTAAAACTCACTTGCTTTTAAACATTTCAAAATAAGTTATTCTCTGTGTGCCCCGTCAGACCCATTCTTTACCTGTGCTGTGCCCGAGAAGGCTGACTTCACCAGGCTCCCTCGCCCTCTGGCTTCTGGTAGGGTGTGTCCAGTGGGAGGCACCAGCAGGCCTGCAGGTCACGAGAGGAGAGAGGTACGGATGTGTTTGGTCAGTGTTTCTCTCCCAAGGCCTCAGCTCTTGTGAAGTGTCTCCTTCCTACAGCTACAGCTCTCCCCCAGTTCTGGTTACTGCCTCCTTCTCCTGCCCCTTCAGGTCTGAGGGTGGTAATGAATCCCCACTGTTGCTAGTCACTGGATGCCTCACCATTCCTTAATGTTTTCTTGAACCTGATATATTGGTGTGGGTGAGGGGTCAGTTCTCTAAGACCACCCTCCGGTTAGATGATTCACTGAGAGGACACACAGGACTCAACATATATTCATACTCATGGCTAAGATTTCTTACAGCAAAAGAATACAAAGCAAAATCAGCAAAGGTCAGAGGTACGTGGGGTGAAGTCTGGAAGAAACCAGACACAAGGTCCAAGAGGGCTGTCCCAGTGGAGTCACACAAGACCTGCTTAATTCCTCCCACAAGGAGTTGTGACAGCCTGTGTGAAATGTTACCTACCAGGAAAGCTCATTAGAGGCTTAGTGCCCAAGATTTTTACTGGAGGCTGGTCACATAGGCCCCCTCTGCACGTACCAGAATGCCAGACTCCTAGAGGGAAATCAGGTGCTCGACATAAACCATACAGTTTGCACAGAGTTTAGACACAATGAAACTTTCTTATCAGGGAATAGTGGCAACCCTCCCCCTCCCCAAATCCAAGTTCCCAGATGCCAACCAAGGGCCACCTTTGCAAGCAGTCCTGTCTAAGGATAGCGGTCCACTCTGTTAACTCTTTTCTGTACACCTGCCCACACATCTGTAAATTATTTCTTCACTCAAGACTTCTCAGTCAAACCCTTTCAAGTGCACCGTTTCCTCCCAAGACCCTAACAATTATAAGATAATATTTGTATCTATCTATCTATGTGTCTGTTCATACACATATATACACTGATGGGCAGTCACTCCTGCAAAACTCACTACCTTTCTCTTCAGTTTTACTTCAGAGTTTCCCAGGTCTGATGTGGAGGCATTGAAGGCACCCCGGGGCCACTGAGCACAGCCTTCACTGGGAGTTCTCCCCCATCTTCGTGGTCACATGATTGAGTTTCTCTCTCCATTTGTCCTCTAAGTACTCTCAGGGGATGGATTCTGTTCTGACTTCCAGGCTGTTCATCTGAGGCTCTGGAACACTTCCCACCACTTAACATCTCTTCCTTTTGGGGTTGGCCCTGCACAAACCAGACGGCAGACAAGGAAGCCCACTGCTCGCACCACCTGACTTTCAACTTGGCCCCTTTTAGAATCTCGTGCCATGCCACCCTTGACCCTGCCACTGCCTAAATGGATCTTGAATTTTCGAAGCCCCAGTAGATGCACGGTTAATTGAACTTCGGGGCATTTTGATGCCCCATCGCCCCAGCCCTGATACCCACCCCCCAGATGGGTTGGTCCCCTTATGACTCATCCAGTGGTCTCTGGCTTTTTTTATGCCCTTCCCACAGGTCCGAGCCCACCCCAGCTTCCTTTCTCGCTATTGTGAATCTTTCGGCTAACTGCTGTTACATTTAAAATCCCCCTTAAATTTAGTGGCTGAAATCATCCACCATTTTATGATGCTTTTGTAGGTCAGGAATTTGGGCAGCGTTTGGTTGGACAAGTCTTCTGCTCCACACGGTGTCAACCGGGGCCACTTGGTGGTATTCAACTAGCAGCTGGGCTGGGTTGGACGGTGCAAGTCAACTGGGAGGCTGACTCAGTGGGTCTCCTCTCCACTTGCATGCAGTCTCAGGGCCTCTCTACATGGTTCCCCCAGCAGGTTAGTCATATTTCCTGCATGAGAGCCAAGGAAGCCAAGAAACCACAATAGAAGCTGCCAGTCCTTTTAAAGGTTAAGTCTAGAACTGGCACAGCATCACTCCTGCCATGTTCTACTGCCCAAAGCAATCACAGGCAGCCTGGATTCAAGGACAAAGGGAAGAGACCCTACCTCTCGCTGGGAGGAGTGTCAGAGAATGTACAGAGAAATACGTGGAGGTTCCGACATGTCTCACAGCCAACTAACTATATTCAGATTATGAGCACAGATCTCTTAAATAAAGCACCCTAAACCACATCTTGTTATTCCCAATTTCAGAATCATCAGTTAGAAATGGAGTTTTCCCTCAGGAACTTAAAAGAGAATAAATCAACAGAAACCTTTCAACATCGCCTTCCCAAGCAAAAGGTTCAGGGTATTGACAAGACACGGGGGAGTCAAGGATGGATCTCAAATGGTACTTATTCTCAACACTATTCCTTTCTGACACTACAGGTGATCCTGTGATTAATATGTCTTCTTACCAATGTCCTCCAAGGAATTACTCTGGGAGAGGCTCTGTGTAGGAAGCACATAACATGAGTCTTCAGTCTTAATACAGTTGAAAGCCAAACAGCGTGATGCTGGAGAAAAGCTTTGTTGATTTGCCAAGAATCACTGGGACAGTGTGCTCCAAACAGTATCATGTAAGTAATAAGCTCTCACAGTTGTGAGAGTGGCCTATGCTTGTTTCTTCCGTGAGGAACAGAGATAGATTGTGATTTAAATTCCTCAGGAATAAAAGCCTTTGGCTGTTCAGCCAGTCCTCCCTTTGGGGAAACTGAAGTCAATGGCCAATGGCCAATTTGGATTTGGGGCACCTCAGAGATGAATAAATACTGAACAAAATATTCAGAAGACATATTCTATGGTCACCTTGGCCCCAGAGAGACATCACATAAACACTTGCATCTGCTCGTAGCTAAAGGAAACAGGATGGGGAGGAAAGGTAACTGGACTGGATGCTGAGCTAGTTTCCTGGTTCCACAGGGCTGTGGTGAGCTGCCTGCCAGCCACTTAACCACTCTAAGCCTCATGTCTCCATCTCGAAAATGGAGACATTAGTTTGGAATCCCTCTAAAGAATAGTAAATAAGAAACATCTATAAAGTGGACCAATCCTCCTGCCGTCAGGATTAAAAGCCTGAGAAGCATAGTGCCCTCAGCCCCCTTGATGTGGAACATTTACAGTACTCCTCCAGTGTGACCTTGGACTCCAGCTACATTCCTTCAAGAGCAACTGAGGTTACCTGTGACCCCACAGTTGGCACTCCTGTCACTTCAGACACAGTGTCTTCACCGTTTCTCGTCTCTGCTCCCCATTATAAAGGACTCATGCAAGCCATGGATATCTTTTCATGAACCCTGATACGTTCCCCCTTCAAACAATCCTGCAGCCAAAAGCATCTACCTCTTTTCTCCTAATGTTATTTCTCCATCTTTTAACAACTACACCGTTTCCAGTCACACACACACACACAGAGAGAGAGAGAGAGAGGGAGAGAAATAGATAGATAAATGATTGATTGAAAGATAGGTAGATAAGTAGATAGGTAAAAATAAACTCCGGGGGAGAGTCACGTTGTCTTGGCAGGATGCTGGTAAGATTTGTTATTGTGACTACATACCTAAATTATAAATCCCAGGAAGAGGACAAAGTTAAATCTGAATGTCTCTGTAGTAAGTTGGAAAAAAAATTCTGATTTTAATCTAGTGGAAGAAAAACAGAAACCATATACACAATATCTCTAGCCCTGTTTTAGGCGTGGTGTCTTGGGGAATCCTAGAGCCAGGTTGCCTGGGTTCTGCTATGGATCAGTTTGTGTCACGCTGGGCAACTTGTTTAACCTCTCTGTGCCTCAGTTTTCATCTATAAATAATATTAAGTACTAGTACTAATCCACAGAGTTATCTTAGGGTTAAATAAGATAACATCTATAAAGCACTTAGCATAGTGCCTGAGACATAATAAGCACTGTACATATTAGCTATTATTAAGGTGAACTTGGCTTAAGAGGTTGGTTTGTTTATCTTTAACAAAGATAGTTAAAAGCTACCTGAAGGTAGAATAAAAGAGATACATGTATGTGAGATATATTCAGGGCTTAGCATAGTGCCTGGCACATAGTAAAAGAACAAAGAAATTGTAACTATTGTGGCATAGCTTTAGCTCAGCTGGCTGGAAAACAGTACTAAAAATCTCCATCCCTTTTGGGCACAACTGCTGGACTGCAAGAAGGTTCAGCTGAGAGGGAGCAATAGGTGGGCCACATTATGTCACCAATCACAAACGAACAAACAAACAAACAAAAAAACACCTTCATCAATGGTAGGATAACAACAGTGTCCTAGTTTGTGAAGGTCAGCATATTCTCTGGACATAAAACACTGTTAAAAAGACAGTGACATGGGCTTCCCTGGTGGCGCAGTGGTTGACAGTCCGCCTGCCGATGCAGGGGACGCGGGTTCGTGCCCCGGTCCGGGAAGATCCCACGTGCCGCGGAGCGGCTGGGCCCGTGAGCCATGGCCGCTGAGCCTGCGCGTCCGGAGCCTGTGCTCCGCAACGGGAGAGGCCACAACAGTGAGAGGCCCGCGTACAGCATTAAAAAAAAAAAAAAGACAGTCACATAATGCATCTCTCTAGAACATACATATTCCCTCCACAACTCTCTCCAATGTAATCAAGTTCTTTCATTGTAAAGAATGTGGTGAAAATGCCAGGGGCATCATCAAATTGTGAGTCATATACTATCTAAAGGTACTTAGAGATTACTCCCTCCAACCCCACATTTATTTTTTTTTTTTTTTTTTTTTTTTTTCTTTTTGCGGTATGTGGGCCTCTCACTGCTGTGGCCTCTCCCGTTGCGGAGCACAGGCTCCGGACGCGCAGGCCCAGCGGCCATGGCTCACGGGCCCAGCCGCTCCGCGGCACGTGGGATCCTCCCAGACCGGGGCACGAACCCGCATCCCCTGCATCGGCAGGCGGACTCTCAACCACTGCGCCACCAGGGAGGCCCATCCACATTTATTTTTGAGGGTGAGGATGAGAAAGATCATTGATGGGGGTGGATTGTTGACAAAAGAGTTGCCCCAGGTCCCATGGCCAGCCAGTGGCAGAGGTGGACTTAGAGGCAGGCTTCCTGATTCTAACTCCTTGCTGTGCTCCACTGCCTCTCATTCCCACACTCTTCACCACTCACCTCAGAATCCTAAACCCAGCGTCTCTTTGCGTCTCCGGAAGGTACGCTTTCCCTGAGGTGTCCCACCCTTGGGGACTTCTAAATCCTCGTGGGCTGCTGCTACCTAGGGAATTAAGGTGAGTCCTCCTCCTTCGGCTGTTGCCTTGGGGCAGTGGCCATGCTCCCCCGTCCTATCCCGTGCCTATTTCTCAAGGCTCGCTCACCAAATAGCAGAACTACTCGTATCCCAGATATTCAGATAATACCCACCTGACCCTTGTTGATGAACCCATCCTTTTGTTTGTTCTTTGAAATATTGTTAGGGAAATATTCAAACCCTGAGGTTTAAAAAATATTGCTCTGGGGACTATTGACTAATTCCTGAGATCTGGTTTAAAATCTGACACTTTTCAAGGTGCTGATAAGAAGGGACTCATCAGGCTTCCCTGGTGGTGCAGTGGTTGAGAGTCTGCCTGCCGAGGCAGGGGACGCGGGTTCGTGCCCCGGTCCGGGAAGATCCCACATGACGCGGAGCGGCTGGGCCCGTGAGCCATGGCCGCTGAGCCTGCGCATCCGGAGCCTGTGCTCCGCAACGGGAGAGACCACAACGGTGAGAGGCCCGCGTACCGAAAAAAAGAAAAAAAAAAGGAAGGGGCTCATCTGCTTCGTCCCCAATATCGCAGGTAGGAGAATAGCAGATCAATTAACTCAGGTTCAGTGTGTCAAGACCTGTTCACTCAAATTCGTTGTTAACCATACTTCTACTTTCCCCTGATCACTCCCTATTTCATTGTTTTATAGCCAGATGCTTGTACTGACAACAAAATAGCCATTCATTCCTTCATCCTTGGTTACTTGAAGGCCTTCACTGAACCAGAAACCGATGAACCAGATCCCCTAGATCCTAGTAAGTCCATCAACTGGTTATAGAAATGATGAAAGGGGCTCCTGACAAACAACAACAGCCCAGGCTGACTTTCTATGCAATTGCAGCCAAACTCCAGGAATTTCCAATTCAAGAACAGAATAAATGAAAATAATCATAGTTGATTATTTTTCTAAGCAGAGAAGGTTAGAAAGTTTCTTATTTTAGCATGTAAGCATTTTTTCCAGCTGCATCATTATACCATGCCACATAAAGATATGACTGCTCCGCTTTTTGCTAAGTATTATTTTAGGCTTTTAAAGGATCTTCGGATAGTCCTGTAGCCCTGAGTATGTCTCCATACACTTAAATGCTCTCAAGATGCACAGGAAAGCATAGTGGTTTAAATATTTGAGTTTAGAGACAGACCTGGGTTCAAATCCGGGCTCTCTCTTGCACTTGCTAGTTGTGTGACCTTCTGCAAGTTTCTTAAAATTCCTAGGCATTGGGTACCTCATCTATGAAACAGTGATAATAATACTAATTTCAGTGTAGAGTCACTGTGAGAATTGAAGATAATGAAGACTTGGTGCTTAACGCATTGCTCAGCCCATAGTAAGTGATCCATAAAAGTTAGCTACTATCATCATCATTCACGTAATCACTGCCAACATAAGATCCTCAGTTACATGGAGAAGCGGGAGAATAGAGAGGAAGTCCTCAGGTGGTTCGTGTAAAGTAGACAGTGGCACTATAGCCAGGACTGAAAATATGCTAGTTCAAAGCCCAGATCTGTATGAACATTAGAAAGTACTTAGCTTCTCTGATCCTCAGTTTCCTTATCTGTAAAATGGAGATAATAACCGACAACTTGCAGATTGGTGTGAAGATTAAATGAGATAGTGACACAGAAAGGATCAAGCCCAGTACCTGGCCCACAGGGAGAAAACTTCCCTTCCCTTCCCTTCCCTTCCCTATGACTGTCTTAGGGCTCTTGCCCTTGGTCCTACCCCTGCTTATGCCAGTCACCTCCTGCAGATGAGGTGAAGGGTGGCAAACCCTAATGAGGATGCTCTGGGGGAACCTGGCTTCATGATTCTGATCCTTTTATCCCATGACCCCAAATATAAAAAAGGCTTTCATTGGTTCTCTACTTAGTATATGAGAAAGTGTATGAGAAGAAAGCAGGTTACAGTGGCTGGGAGACCTGGGGAGGCACGCCCCAGGAGATTAAGGAATATCAGCAAATTCTGGCTAGGAGCCACAGATTTGTGTAGGGGGCCAGGAGAGGACAGGGGATGGCTGGGGGACTGGAATCTGATGTTACCTGTGATCAGCATCCCCAACTTGGTGACTCATATCCTTCTTGCTTTGGGCAGGCTAGGCTGATATACCACTATTGAATGAACTTTAAAAGCTTTCTGAAATATGGGCAACATTTTCCCTCCAGGTGTATTTTGAAAAGATGACATGATTTGGACACAACGTATTTTCTAACCTGAAGCAATGTCTACACATGGTGTTAATGTATTTAAGTCAGACAGCATGTCTTGTTTGTGCATGTGTGTGTGTGTGTATGTGTGCATCGAGTACTCTCCTGTATGGTGCACGCACACTCACACAGGTCAGTTATTTATCTTGCAATGAACTGGGTTTTGTTTGGGGTATCACACCCCAGAGCTTTTCACCACACCATGTAGTCTATTGTGTAAGGTCAATACACATCATATTACTACTTAAACAACTAGATCTTTGGCTCCCCACAAAAACACCCGCAAGAGCTTCTAACCCTACCCCCAATACCACACTGAACGCCCCACCCTAACGCCACACCCCCATAATGCCTGTCCTTCCCTTCCTCCTCTTCTGACGAGAGGGAAGCCCCGTGCGCCCCCTAGTGGCTCAAGGGCAAAATTGCATCCCAGGGTTTTGTTACTTGACTGTTTATGGACAGTTTCACCAGCAGGGCGGTGGCCAATCTCGAGTGTCAAACTCAAGGATGTTTGGGGGCTGCAGTGTGGAGGTTTAGTTGCAGCTAGTGAAGAGCTTGAAGGTCTTTGGGTCTGTGGAGCATACAGCTTCCTGTGTTTGGTGTACCTCCTTTAGAGTTTCCCTTTTCCCACGTAACTGGTAATGTGAGAAGGGCTGGTGGCCTCCTCCTCTTGTGACCACACCCACCCCAAATTTTCCCGCCCCAAAGACTTTGCCCCGTTCTCTATGCCAAGTTTCCTGTCCTCTCTAAGTTTCCTGTGGCTGTGGTCACGGAAATGGTGTAGCGTGTGTGAGAGACGTTGTCCCAGATGGTCAAAACCTTGGAAGCCCAGGAAAATCCCGTGTTTAATTTGGTCCAGTTGCCAAAGTTCACCCCCAGCTCTTGCTTTGGATTTCCCAGAAATTCATCTCATTGATACCTTTAAGGGCCTCAGTGTACAACTTTGCCACACCAAAACAATAGCTCCAGCACTGCTCACCCAGAATATTTGTGGAATTTGCTTGCTCAAGAAACAACCATAGTAAAGGCCACATAAGGAATTACCGCTTAAAGTAGAGGTGTGATAGAAAACAAACTTACAGCTACCAAAGGCGAAAAGATGGGGGGAGGGATAAATTAGGAGTTTGGAATTATCAGATACAAACTACTAATATAAAATAGATAAACAACAAGGTCCTACTCTATAGGGAACTATATTCAATATCTTATAATAAACTATAATGGAAAAGAATCTGGAAAAGAATATATATATATATATATATATATATATATATATATATATATATATATATATATATATATATATATATATATAACCCAATCACTTTGCTACACACTAGAAACTAACACAACTTTGTAAATCAGCTATACTTCAATAAAAATAAATAAATAAAGTAGAGGTCTGTTTCCAGTGGTCCCCACAGCTCAGTGAATATCCCACTACTCTAATAGCTACAGAGTCAGTCCGTAAACTAGGAGCTCCTTAAGGCAGGGACTGAAACTTCTTCAGAACTTATTATTCCCAGAACAGGACCCAATACATGTTACGAACTGCATTGCATTCATCTCAAATCCGTATGTTGAAGCCCTCCCCCACAGTGACACTGGGACTTTAAGGAGATAATTCAGGTTCAATGAGGTCATAAGAGACCCTAATCCAATAGAACTGGTGTCCTTATAAGAAGAGGAAGAGACACCAGAGAGCGAGCTCTCTCTCCTCATGGGCGCAGAGGAGAGGGCATGGGAGGACACAGAGTGAGGCGGCGTCTACAAGTCAGGAGAAGAGGCCTCACTAGAATCCAATCCTGCCAGCACCTTGATATTGGACTTCCAGCCTCCAGAATGGTGAGAAAATTGATTTCTGTTGTAAGCTGCCCAGTCTGTGGAATTTTGTTACAGCAGCCTGAGAAGACTCATACAGAAAGGGAAACTTTTTAACAAAATTCCTACAACCAGACCACGCACAATTCTAAATTCCAAAGAAGGAGGGAAGACAGAAACTAATTTGTATTGAGAGCCAATACACACATGGCAGCTTTGTGCCAGCTACTTCTCAAAGAAATTCACCAGCTGTCTTCTTATCCTGGGGAAACTTGTGTTCATCCATCCAAATGCCCACATGGGAAGCATTGCCCCCAGTGTTGTTTCTCATCCTCTAGAACTTTCTTTTCCCAGCTGCAGGCTGGCTGTGATTTCATGGGTGTGTGAACTTAGAATCAACTGTTCACTAGGTGAGATGAAATTAGGCAACCCAAAGTTCTCCTGTTCCCCTAGGTATTGCTCCTAAATGCCCCCATGGACATCTGCAAACACCCAGGAGTAAATGCTGTGCTTCTCACGCTGAGTTGGACTTTATGGCCTCCGTTCCATTTTGATCAACAAAACGTAGTGAGAAAACTGGGCTTGCTGTGAGGAATGAGCCAAAACCAGTGTCAGGTTTTCATCATGAACCTTGTCTTTCCCTTCAATAACAGACATCAGGCCACCTGCAAAAACATATCCACAATTACCAACGACTTTTCAAAAAATAAATATTCACTACAGACGTGTGAGTACTGCCTCTGTCCTTCAAGTGCGCCAATGGAATCTTTTCCTCTTGACAGTGGAAGCAAGGCACACAGGTAAGAGTGGAGAGCAGTGCAGCCTTGCGTCCCGTGCAAAGCTCTTCAGGAGCTGCCGGCCTTGAATCCTGAGGGCTGTTCACCAGTCGCTGGATGTGAGGCCTTGAGCAAGTCCCTTAACCTCTTCATGTCTCAGTTTTCTCTCTCAAAATTGATGATAACATCATAGTGAGAATGAAATGAGGTTATATATACACAGCACTCCCAATCGTGCAGAGCAAAGAATAAGGCTTCGAGGAGAGTTAGCCAGTAGCTGTCCTCCCATCAGGAAGAGAATAAGAGGACGGAAAGTGTTAAAAAAAAAAAAAAAAAAAGTGTAACCTTCTCTATAAAAAAAATTCCTGCAAGATTTTTTTCCTGCAGCTTCTTTTGTTGGTTTATTGTACAAAATACGGAAAGAACATGTGGCAGGATAGTACTATACGATGTTAATCAACGTTTTTTTCCCGTGTTTCCTTAAAAGAACGCCTCCCTTCCCCCGTTCAGTGGAGGCTCTCACGGAGCCAGGAAGGGGTGAAACTGGAGAAGAGGAAAAGAAAGGCCTTTGGTGACTAAAGTCAACGTTTTGATTTGTAAATCCTAGACCAGGACAAGAAGTACATGAATAAACAATAGATTTGGAAGACTGCAAGGTGATACAAGAGGCAGTTCGCCTGTCCCAGAGGAGCAAAAGATTCTCTGGGTAGAAACGCCAAGAACAGCCCTGAGAAGGGGCTCTGTGTTCTGCCCACTCCTGCCCCAGCGCCCAGCCAGTCCCAGGGAGGGGAAGATGGCAGAAACCTACAGGAGGGTTTGGGGAATGTGGGTGGAGCTCAGGAGGGCTGCAAGTTTTATGCAGCAACCCCAAATGCAACACGGGGGGCTGGCAGAGGGCATATCCAGGCCGCTGGGGCTGAGATGGCCTCAGAAGTTCCCTGTTTCCCTTAAGGTTCATGGAGCAGCTGAATAGTTCCCAGTAGGGCTTAGAAGTTCTGAGAGAGAACCCAGCTGGGAGAAGCTTTGGACAAGCAAGGAGGCTCCAGCATCAGTGTGGTCAACCAACTCCCTTGGAGGCCAGATGGGAATCAGGGCGTCTCAGCAAGGACAATGTCACTGACGAAGACTGTGGGGACTCCATGCCTCCGTTGCCCCGCTCCTAATCCAGTGCCACCATTAGAGCTTCCTGGAATTTACCTAAAACGTCAAAGAAATGGAGTCCTAAATTAGCTGAGCCCAGGACGGCCACACATAGAGGTGCAGGTCGTTCATTGCAGAGAGGTGCCCCAGGGAGCAGGTGGAGATCAAATCTGGTTGGTGCTTTGCCATCACACCACGTGTGCTAATGTGGGGCTGCACTGGCCTGGAGGAATACTTTTTCCAGTTTGCACAATGATGTCATGGGCCATTGGCAGCTTGACTGAATCAACCTGATTTGCAGAATTGACTGAAAAGTTTTCACCACAAGCAGATTGGGGCTCTAAGTAGAAATTAATTTGGAGTACATAAAAATAATGTCTATTGCACCTCTGAATCTGTGGCCTGATGTCTGTGACCATTTTATAGAGAACTATATAAAGAAACTCACCCTCCCTAAAAACAAAAAACTCACCACTATTTGTATCGTGGTTAATATATTGGTATCTTTTCTTTCAGTCTTTTCTCTATATAGTTTTCCATAATTAATATACAAGGTATATGCTCTTTGGTATCATGTATTTTCTATTAAAAAATATATCACAGGGGGAATCATAGAGTCAGTGGATCTCAATCTCGTCTGCATGTTTTTTTTTTTTTTGCGGTACGCGGGCCTCTCACTGTGGCCTCTCCCGTTGCGGAGCACAGGCTCCGGATGCGCAGGCTCAGCGGCCATGGCTCACGGGGCCCAGCCGCTCCGCGGCATGTGGGATCTTCCCGGACTGGGGCACGAACCCGTGTCCCCTGCATTGGCAGGCGGACTCTCAACCACTGAGCCACCAGGGAAGCCCTCGTCTGCATTTTTGAATACCTGAGGTTCATACACAAATGCCAGTCCCCTGATTATTTCAAACATATTGAATAAAATAAGACAAAAGCTAAAAACAAAAACAGAAACAAATGCCAGTCCCTAAGGCCATTTTCCCAGACCAATGGAATCAGAAATTTAATATGCTACCAGGTGCTAGAATCACTAACTCAAGGCACAACTGAGTATAGAAGATGTCTGAGGACTGAGTCTTCAAGAACTCGTTATTTATACCAGTGCTTTTCAAACATGACTGTGGTGAATCACCTGGAGGTGCTGTTAAAATGCAGATTCTGATTCAGCAGGGCTTGAGGGGGGCCTGAGATTCTGCATTTCTCACATGTGATTCAGTGGTCGGTGGACCATGGGCTTAGAGGTCAGGAAAATGAAGAAGATTTTTAAAAATTCATTAATAGTTTAAGCATTTTCCCAAGCTATTAAAAAATATTTTTGAACTATTATATTCAATATTTATACATATCATAGAATGAATAGGCCATATTTTTCCCATAACCATTTCCCTATTGTTTGTCAATTTGTTTTCAATTTTGTTATTGTAATCAATGCAGCGATAAACTTCTTTGTGCATACTTCTTTGTCCCCAACTTTTAAATGAGCAACGAATAGAGGAAAGAGATAAAGGTGGTGAAGTGGGCCCAGTGTAGCACAACCATCTAAGGCACAACTTCCCACCCGGCATGGCCAGTGTGACCATGTGTGCTCAGGCAAGTCAAGCAATGACTTTTTTGCCTCAGTTTTCTCTGCTATAAAATGGGCTTTTTCTTTTCTCATATTCTTAGGAAAAAAGGACTTCATAAAGCAATCTGCAACTCAGTACTTCCTTCTGTGGAGCCACTGTGTCATGAGATATTCATCCCCGCTCAGGGACAATGATCAGGTGCACCAACTGCAGTCCCTGGAGTCACCCTACCCTGAATCCTCCCAGGTACAGAATCACTGGTGCCACAATAATGAGGAAATACTGGATTTGGCCCACCCTTGGCTGTTTAGATTTCAGTGCCAGGGTAGAAGGTCTGAAAAACATGAAAAGAAACAGCTGAATTCCAAGACACTCCTTCAGATAAAGTTTCCTTTAAAACATTTGTACCATTCTTCATCAATATTTATAAAGTGATGACTAGATACAGCTACATTCCTCTTGGGCCGTGTCTAGAACACACCCATAATAACTAATACAATTGTTGTTTGTTGGGGGCAAGGGGACGCTTTTAGAGGCAAGCTTCTTTGAAAATGAAGAACTAAGTCAGCCCCACATAGCAAAAAAATAAAATCAAAATCGGTTACATGAGCACAAAAAGATGAACGCAATTTTTAAGGGCAACATCGTGTGGTAGAAAAATCATGGGATTCGGGGTCCTGGTTTGATTCCCAGTTTGGCCTCTTGCTAGCAAACTGGGAGCAAGTTAATTAACCACTTTGAGCTCCAGTTCCTTCCTCAGGAGGCACTATGCAAGTTATTATAAACTCAGAGAAAAATACTTTTCTAGAAGGAGTTGATTATCTGGCCTTGTGAGAAGGCAGGATGTTAGTAAATACTTGCCAATACTTGAAGATTGAGGCCCCTAAGGGTTTTATCCTGTATTCTTAGTCTAATCTTCAAGAGACACAAGAAGGCTTCCAAATAAGTCCCTCAGTAGGTACCACGTGGTACCTGGAATTTCCAAACGACTCATCTTTTGGGTTAGGATTCTCATCCCTTGCTTATAAAAGAATTACCTGGGAAGAATGTTTTAAATGCCAACGTCCAGGCCCCACCCTCAACCAAGTAAGGCCATGCTCTGGTATTGTTTACAGAGCTCCCAGATGATTCTATTGTACAGTCTGAGCTCAGAACCACTGAATTACAATCTTAAGCACCTATTGGAAATCCAGACAGGTAAAACTGTAAGTTATTTTCCTTCCAACAGCTCCAGTTATCACATTAGCTAGTCAGTCCCTCCACAGTGCTTTGCCAGAAGGGACATAAACAAGTGCTTCTGGATGTCCAGATGATGTACAACCCAGAAGAGCCTAGAAGCCCTGCACCGCTACAAAGAGGCAACGTGAGAATAAACTTGTTCGACCTCAACATCATCAATTACCTTTTACTGAGTCGCTACTAGGTGCCAAGTACCGTATGCCAAGCATTTCACATTTTATTTTTACAATACTGGTGTGGAGGCTGCAGACAGAGGTAGGGGAAGTGTGTGTATGGAGTAGTAAGACAGTGCAGCTTTTCTGGAAAACAACTCTGCAGTATATGCCAAGACCCGTCAAAATGTTCACATTCTTTGGCCAAAGAATTCCACTTCAAGGTGACTATCCCACAGGAAGGGTCACAAATGCAGACGGTGCTTTTGTTCACAAAGATGTTCATTGCAGCAGGATTTATCTTAGTAAGAAACTGGGAATAACTTGAATCCCCAACAAATGGATGGTGATTGCACAAATGTTGCTACATTGTACACTGGAGTATAATACAACCACTGAAGATATTTTCCTCTGTGAATACTTTTATTACAAGGAAAATATTTTATTATAACAAAGTAAGATCTAAAATAGTATCTATGCTGTGATTCAAAGTTCCAAGAATGGCAAATAGTTGGAGAATTTGTTATACTACAAGGTTGGTTGCAACTGGCAAGACCCCATTTGTACCCTTATCTCCTTCAGAGAGCAAGCTTCAAATGGTTAAAAAGTATACAGCCAAAGTTAGAATCTTTTAAGAGCAAACACTTTGATTGAGCTTGTCATGGTGCTGCGGAGTCATCCCTGCTTTGGTTCATGCACTAAGGCTTGAGTGTGCACCCCCCTCTCCAAACAAAGCCAGGCTGGGAGGCTAATGTAAATAGTCAGAGGAAACGGAAAACAAATGACAACTGATTTAGAATACAACCAAAATATTTGTTTCACAAGTTTTCCTTACTACTAGCATCGGGTTCTCTGTGGGTGTGAAAAGAAGAGGAACTGAGAAAGAAGGGAAAATTTGCAGAGGAGAAAACAAAGGAAATGGAGCATGTGGGGGGAAAGCAAACAACTGCATCTCAGCTTGCTGAAGGAATTTCGGATCTCCCAGTCCATTCGCAGAATCTGCTTATTCCTCACACAGCCAGGTGTGCTTTCAGGACATTGCCATTTTCTGACATTGTGCATCTCTTCTGAGGATGGCCTGAGCAAAATTGACCCCACGACATTTTTCAGGATGATGTTCTCCTGTTGCAAACTTCCTTTTCCCTCCTGAGTCCCAAAACCCAGGCACCCGAAGTCTTTTTGCTTCCCCAATAGGACAAAACTCCAGTCCCATATATGACAGTCCCAGTCTTTTCCAATCTGAGACAGTTTTTGATTAAAGAAAAAAAAAAAAAGGAGAGGGAGTGGAAAGGAAGACACGCCCTCTGTTAGAGTAGTTGTGCTTTTATCATCCATCGGTTGAGAACATGTAGAATGACCAAAGCTACCATAAATTCAAAACTAATTTTTTAATGAAGTTGCATTTTTAAGAGCCATAACAGTGTCCACATACTTTTTGGGGGGGGGATTTCCTTCTCATTTAGGTTACCACAGAGCACTGAGTAGGGTTCCCTGTGCTATACAGTAGGTTCTCATTAGTTATCTATTTTATACACAGTCTCAATAGTGTATATATGCCAATCCCTGTCTCCCAGTTCATCCCACCCACCCTTTCCCCCTTGGTATCCATATGTTTGTTCTCTACATCTGTGTCTCTATTTCTACTTTGTAACTAAGATCGTCTACACCTATTTTATCAGATTCCACATATATGCATTAATATACGATATTTGTTTTTCCCTTTCTGACTTACTTCACTCTGTACGACCGTCTCTAGATCCATCCACGTCTCTACAAATGATCCAGTTTCGTTCCTTTTTATGGCTGAGTAATATTCCATTGTATATATGTACCACATCTTCTTTATCCATTCCTCTGTTGATGGGCATTTAGGCTGTTTCCATGTCCTGGCTATTGTAAATAATGCTGTGATGAACATTGGGGTGCATATGTCTCTTTGAATTATGGTTTTCTCTGGGTATATGCCCAGTAGTGGGATTGCTGGGTCACATGGTATTTCTATTTTTGTTTTTTTAAGGAAACTCCATACTGTTCTCCATAGTGGCTGCATCAATTTACATTCCCACCGACAGTGCAAGAGGGTTCCCTTTTCTCCACATACTTTTGAAAAATGGAATGTGTGAGGCATTTTATACATGCTGCCTACAGACCATGCCTGACACTCAAGAGGTTTTAAAAACAAGCCAGGACTCAGGACTCTCTACCTGCCTAGCACCTTGGCCTCTATCTGTTCTATTCTCTCAAGGCCTGTAGTTGAGACTAATCCTTGTTCTCCTATCCTGCCCCTTTTAGCGAGCTATTGAGTAACCCTCCCAGGTAACTGTGCTTATCACCAAAGGGAGCAGGATACTAACATTCATTGAACATGTGCTGAGTTCCAGGCACTGTGCTGTGAAATACTCTTATTAGCTGCATTTTACAGATGGGAAAACTGAGGGTAGAGCGGTTAAGCTAGGAAATGCTGGAACTGGGATCATGTGACTCCAGAGCCCTTTTACCTGCAACCTACTGGAACTGTCTAATGTTTCACCCTCCTGGGTAAAATCACCTTTATATTGAAGGGGAATTTGGGCACCTTAGCAGAACTATTTTGCAAATAACAGCACAGATGTGGACGTCTGTCTTCTGGGACGGGTCATTTTTGTCATCCTGGGCTGCTGATCCAGGCTATTTTTATGATATTATGATATATCGCATAATAATGATATATATGATAATTATATAATAAAGAATATAATGATGACATATCATAAAAGTAGGCTACTTCTTTCAGTTCTTAATAAGAGCAGCAAAACTGAAGCCTCGAAAAATATAGGAGTTTGATCTTGTGTCAGGTTGCTGTGCACTGCAATGTAAAATTGCTCTCCAAGTATTTCAGAGCCAGGCAGATGATTTTTTTAGTCTAAAAACTGGTTAAATTAAATCAGGCTTTGAAGTCCTTTGTGAATACCACCGTTCTTTAAAGATTTCTTGTAATCCAGATGTTTAACTCCTTGTCTAAAACTCTTTGATTGGGGCGAATCCACCTGGGAACATATCAAAATCAGCTCTCCTATGAGGTTTTCCTCTCTCTTCATCGCATTCTGGTTCCTATAAGTCTGAGCGCTCCCAGTGACTTGTCTCTTAGCATAATGGCCCTCTTGTGTCAAGGCAGATCATGCTTACATTTAAATTAGTTATAAGAGTTTGTAAAAATTGCATAAAGGATCCAACTTTCTTCTCCAATGTTAAGAGGCACCACTATTCTCCAGCCTTTGGGATCATCTTTGCTTTTAATGGCCAAACAAAATATAATTTTAAGAAATTCCATGCTCTCCACAAATTTTCTGGAAGAACTCATTATCCTGATGCTTGGCTGTCACCTCTCACTCCTAAACCTCTCCTCCTGGTCTCATTTCAGTCTCCCCTGCCGTCCTCATCACCAGTCTTCTCAGCTGCTGTCCTTTTCATTATCACTTTATCCCCAACGTGGACTCACTACCCTTTTCCTCATTCTCCAAGGCAATGCTGTTTTATGTAATAGACTTCACTGAATGTTGGGAGGTAACAAAGACGAATCACAGTGCAGATTAAGAAACAATTCAGAATTAGATATGCAACACCAGTGTTCTTGAATTTCCTTGGTATCCTGATGTGCTTTCCCAGCTTGCTGTCTTGCCACCTGCTGTAACAAGAACTGGACGATAAGGTGTGTCAGAATAAGTCATCATCACTACTGCAAGACCAAGTCTGTGTCCCTAGTCAATCCCAGGATCCATGGGGCCCAGACTCACACGATATGACACTCAAAGAAACAGTTCAGGAGCAAAGAGACACTTCAATCTCTAATTGCATCTGTTGAAGGATATGAGAGGCATTTGGTCCAAAGCCCACTGAACCTTTCTCCTCTCCTCTCCTCTTTCACCTCCTGTGGTTATTCCAGAGCCTCTCACTCTCCAATATATTCCTTACCCCCAATTCTCCTCTATTTCTCTTCCCAATGTCCAGCCAAAGTGGATTTTTTTTTTTTTTTTTGCGGTACGCGGGCCTCTCCCTGTTGTGGCCTCTCCCGTTGTGGAGCACAGGCTCCGGATGCGCAGGCTCAGCGGCCATGGCTCACGGGCCCAGCTGCTCCGCAGCATGTGGGATCTCCCCAGACCGGGGCACGAACCCATGTCCCCTGCGTCGGCAGGCGGACTCTCAACCACTGCGCCACCAGGGAAGCCCCAAAGTGGATTTTTAATATATCTCTTTTTAACACTTTATTGTGTACGTCAGTTTAGCCTCTCAGGCTTCCTTGAGTTTGTCTGTTTACCTAGTTCCAGTATTCAGGGCTATAGAGAAAAACCCTGGGAGTTCTGACCATCAAGCAAGAATCTTCCTCCACTCAGAAGCTAGGAAGGGAGGAGAAATCTCAAAATGTATATATTGATCTTTTCTGTCCCTATTATGCATTAATATTTTTCTCTGCTGTAGTTCAGTAGACAAACCCACCTTGGTAAGTTAAGAACAAGGTAATGGCCTGTTAAGAAAGCAACATCAGGACTGTCTATCTAGCAGTGGGGGGAGCCAATAGAGCAATGGTTCTCAAAATGTGGTCCCTGGACCAGAAGCATCAGCACTGCCTGGGAACTTGTTAGAAATGCAGTCCTTCAGACTCCAAACCTGCTGAACCAGACATTCTGGGCTGGAGCCCAGCACCCTCTGTGTTTCAGCGAGCGCTCCAGGTGATTATGAGGCAGCTACAGTTTGAGAAGCAAATTTTTTTTTCCTGTTCTGGACTTTCCCAGGCCAAGGAACTCATTAAACTTGATTCCAATTCCAGGGCTGCCTCCTTTCAGTTCCATGACCTCCACCAAGTCACTAAACCTCCCCAAGCCTGGGAGGAGACCATATTGGACTTTCCTGCTGCGGAGCCACAGGACTCCTCATGTCAAAGGCTGAGCCCACCACGATTAAATTCCATGGCTCCCACCCACAGGGGCTCAATGTACCTTCTTTCTTTCTTCCTCTCTCTTTGGGGAGCTGCCAACATCTTCTCTGTCCCTTAGGGTGTTTAACCCCCAAGTTTGGGGACCATTTCAATAATAATAATAATAATAATAATTCCCAACTCCTTTATGATAGTGACATTGAAATGACAGACCCAGAATCTACACGATCAGCTTGTTCTTGGCCAATAATGGCATCAAATTTGCTTCCCCAGTGCAGGTACACTTCCTGAAAATCAGCACCCTTGGAACTGGGATAAAGCACTTTGACCAAATACAGTTCTGTTATGTAAATGGCTCACCTATAACTAGAACGGGAAGCCAGCAAGGGATTAAAATAAGAAGTTGAAACAACGTTTCAACTTTAAATAGGTCTCTCTCCACTCATCACTTCCTAACCCCTCCTCTTCTCCAGCAAGCTCCTAATTACTAGGGGTTCGAGTCCTCAGTAGCAATTGCTTTCCTCAAGGCATTTAAAGCTTTGCTCTAGGAGCTCTGTCACCAGAGCACAGCCTTAACACTTTGCCCATTAGTGCCCAACCAGACAGATTTTGGTGAAACAGAGGGGTTTTGCTGCCTGGTTGCTGATTCTCTAGGTTCTGGGCTTTTCAGGAGAAGGTGGCAATTACACCTGGTCAAAGTGGGGCACATCCTCAGATGCAGCAATGAGCCAGAAGCCACAGAGGGAGGAAAAGGCTGCAGCTCCAGAGAGAGAGGTATACCCAGTACTGACTTGCACACCTGCTGGAAGGAAGAAAGGCAGGAAATAGAAAGCCATCTCCCTGCCCAGGAACTGCCCTCACACTCCCCAGAAGAAACTTTTTGGCTACCTGAACAAATGCTTCTCAAATGGTAATGTGCATATGAATCACCTGAGGGTCTTATTAAAACAGTTTGATTCAGCAGTGAGGGTGGGCCTGAGATTCTGCATTTTTAACAACCTTCCTGGAGATGCTGATCCGACTGTGCAGAGCCCACATTTTGAGTAGCGTGACCCTAACTGCTCCATTTGTGAAGTCCTTGGCTAAGAGAAGGAACTGTGAAAACACAATTGATTCATTAGCTGGGAGTAACTAAGCATTTCTGCTGGGCTATCATCAACCTTATCCTCAACAGTGTGAGTTAAAATATTATCTTACTCAGAGTCTGTCTGTTTTTACCTTTTTTCAGAAAAAAAGACAGTTTAAGTAGTATGTGTATGCTGTTGTTTTGTGTGTGTCAGTGTGTATTATATTTCCATTTTCTCTGTTACATTTTTGCTTAAATGCAAAACTGATTCCAGAGCGCAAGATATAGGAGTGGGAGGGACAAGCGTCACTCCCAGCCAGGGCAGTGGTTTGGTGGGTAGAACATAGAGTTTAGAACCAACAATTAAGGTTCTCAACCTTGGCCAAGCTATTTTCCAAAACACCACCCTGGCCAGTGCTTCTCAGACTTGTTTGAGAGATTGAGTGCTTGGAAATCACAATGCTTCCAACAAGGCACAATGGAGGAAATATTTATGTTTTACATAATGATATGATACAATTTAACCGGCAGAAAATAGGGCTCTAATAAATGAATGCGGCATAAATAACAACTCACCCTAAGAACTGAAAATGAGCCCCAGTTTCATGATTTGTAAAATGAGGTTAATAACCCCACCTCGCAAAGGGAGACCTCTGATCCTTGAGTTGGAGCCAAAGACATGCCCAGGATCTTTGCTCCCAAAGCTTCCATAGTGATCACCACATGGCCCACCAGATGGCAACCATGACGTCCACTGCTACTGGCTGCCGTTTATTTAGCATCATCTACCATGCACCAGATACTACGCTAAGGGCCTTGCAAATATCACATTAAACTGGACGAAACTCCACTAGGTGAGTATCTTCATTAACTACATGTTACAGATGAAGGAACTAAAGCTGAGAAAAGTTAAAGCAGTGGTTCCCCGACAGAGTTCGTTGGTAGACTTCAGTCCTCACTCATCTTTCAACGGGCCACTTGCCAGCCCATGTGCCCAGCTCCTTGTCCCGTGCTAGGAATTTGCTTTCTTCCTCAAGAAATTAACATGTGGCTTTTGACCAAGCAAGTCTCCGTGGCGGTATTAATGTTTTCTGAGTTGCAATTCCTTTGATCATCCATTGAAGGCCATGGACTCTCTGCCCAGAAAAACCCACATAAGCAAACACACCATCTTGCATTCAAATTCAGGGGGTTCGTGAATCCCAAGCAAAGAACTTCTATCCTACAGAGTTTAGAAAGACAAAGAGGGCCTTTTCAGACTTCAAGGTGAACATGGCCTGCTATTCCACACGCTAGCCTGAAATGTTTTCCTTAGCCATTTCCCTGATCATTTTATTTTTCAAATATTTATATTGATAAAAGATTAAACAGACCCTAAATATAAAAATATTCCCTGGCACCAGGATGCCTATAGCGCTTCCAACTTTTTTTAAGCATCAGTCATCAAAGAGACTGTCTTTCTATTATTAGTAGAAAATATCAGTTCAGATTAGGGACCGTCCAGAGAATGCTTGTTCCTCTTTCTCTTGGTATCCGAATGAAAGAAGATCCTTAGAGCAAAATAACATTATTGCTGCCCCCACCTGCCGGTTTTTTGACATAAGAAGAGACTTGAGCTGTTGAGAAAAAATACAGAGGTGAGAAATAGAGTCCGGTGGTTTCTATAACCTCTAAATAAGAAAAAAACAAAAAACAAACAAACAAACAAAAAAACAGTAGGAGTGAGGAGGAAGGGAGAAAGGGAGGAAGGAAAGACAGAGATCAGATATTCATGTTTAGAATAATTTGAAATTAATTTTTGTTGTGTATCCTACAGATCCATGTTTCTCAAAGTGCACTCCCTGGCCCAGCGGCATCAGCATCGTTGGGAACGTGTTAAAAAGGCAAATTCTCAGACCCCACCTCAGGCCTACTGAATCAGAATCATTAGGGAGGGGTCAGAGCAGTCTGTTTTGAACAAGCCCTCACAGCGATTCTGATGCACTAAACTTTGAGAAGCACAGGTGTAGACAGAAGGAACCCTCTCACAGAAGGAACCCTCCCAGCTAGTCCTATATCAAACCACTGGCCCATAATGAAAGGAGAGCATGAAGAAGAGCACAGTGGTGAGGGAACTAGTGTTCATGGAGCGACAACTACAAGTCAGGCACTGTATGTTCATGATCTCAGGTCACCCTTCCATAAGCCCTAAGCATTTTTACTCTGTCTCCATTTTAAAGATTTCTTAAAGAGAGAGAGATTTCACAAGATCATGTAACTGCTCAAGCTTACAGACCCACTAGATAGTGGGCTCACAGTAGGAAATTTGAAAAGTAAAAGAAGTTATAAAGAAGAATAATATAGGAATTACCCATAACCCCACTCAAACAAACCACTATTAGCATCTAATGTATCTCCGTATTTTTTTCCCCTGTGTACAACCCCTCTGGATTTAGAGTTCAAGCTCCAGAGAGGGTTTCTTTCTCTGAGATCTGAAGACCCCCAAACTAATGCCTTAGCCCCCAGCCTTGTACTGATCCCCCTAAAAAGCAGATGTCTGGATCCTTCGGTTCTCCCTCCGTCCCTATCTTTGATCATATACAGAAGGAAGAGCTTAGTGAATTAAACAAGTGATGCTGAAAGCTGACCTAAAACGAAGCAGGAGCAAAGGCCCTAATCTAAGATTGAGCAGAAATGGACTTTGAGCCAGATGTGGAGCGAGCTATGTACACTCTGTTCCCTAGACAGAGGATGGAGGCTTGTTCTGAGACGTGTGGGTCTTGTGCTGGGGCTGAGGAGAACTGCTGATTCTGGCACACACTGAGAGTGCTTGTCCCGGCCAGGACACCGTGGTCTCTGCACCACCAGCCAGGCCTTGTGCACCAGAGTTGGGGAATGGAAGTCATCAAAATTCTGGACGGCGCTTTGTGATGTTTGGATGGTTCTCTATTTAACCCCTGTGGAGACTGGTGTGTGTCTGTTTCGTGCCAGACTCAGAGAAAATAGTAAAGATAAAAGACAGGAGGCTGAGGCTTATAGATGTTGTTTTCATAAAGTGTTTGTTTTCCTTGCTGTTAAGACCACTTGTCCAAGTGTATCATTCTGAGTTTTATTAAAGTGCCGCAAGAAGAAAAAAGTCAAAATGTTTTTAGACTATATAGCTGTGGGAGCCCAAATATAATGAGCTTCCTCTTTTGAAAAAAAAAAGAAAAGAGAGAAAGAAAGAGAGAGAGAAAGAAAGAAAGAAAGAAGGAAGGAAGGAAAGAAAGAAAGAAGAAAGAAAAGAAAGAAAGGAAAAAGCTTAGCTTTTTTCCCCAACCCTGCCATTAATTCTAAGAAACGTGGAAGCAATTACTGTCCTCCTACCACCCCAAGCCCTTAGTTTTCACCAAACATAAAATGAAAATGAAGATAACCTGCAAAGATTTTATATGACAGAGATTTGTCATATTCAGCCTGTGGATAATTGAAATTTACAATTAACAATTCTGTCAGAAGAAAGCCTTTTAGTCTCAGGAGTCCTTTATTATGTATGCTAATAGGACAATTTAGGATAAAGGCAGGTAGTAGGTTCTAAAAACAAAAGCACCATTATGTAAGTTAAGGAGTAAAACAAGGCATTCACGTATGAGAGAGAAATTTTAATATATTTTACTTACCTACTTTCAAATAGATAATATATTCATATAGTTCAAAATTCAGACAGTACAAAAGGAGAGATAATGAAAAGAATCTTTTCACATCCCTCTTCTCCACCCTCCAGTTTTCCTCTCAAGGGGTAATCAGAGCCTCTAGAGTTTTTTGTGTTCTGGCAGAGGAATATTATGCATAAACAAGCAATACACATATAGTCTTAGGCCCTATCTTCTAATGCAAATAGGAACACACTGTTCAATAACACTGTTCCATGCCTTTTTTTCACACTTACAATATCTCTCTTTTTTTTTTTTTTTGCGGTACGCGGGCCTCTCACTGCTGTGGCCTCTCCCGTTGCGGAGCACAGGCTCCGGACTCGCATACTCAGCGGTCATGGCTCACGGGCCCAGCTGCTCCGCGGCATGTGGAATCTTCCCGGACCGGGGCACGAACCCATGTCCCCTGCATCGGCAGGCAGACTCTTAACCACTGCGCCACCAGGGAAGCCCTACAATATCTCTTGAATGTGTTTTCATATCAGTATATAAAGAACTTCCCTGTACATGATCCCTACCTTAAAATTATGCCCCATAATAGAGGTTCCTTCTAACTGCCCTCATTTGTGTCTGTTTTGTCCCTTATTTTACTGTTTTTCTGTCTCTGCTTTTGTTGTAAGCCTTCCTTTCTGTTCCTCTTACATTGCATCTGGCTTAATGGAAGAAGATCCATCTTTGTGCTGCAGTGACCCTAAGCTTCCAAGAACTCTGGTGATAGCATGTCTGAAGAAAATTCCTGAGGTTGGGGGCTTGTACCTTTTTGGAGAGACAGATATGTAACAGGAAGTAAGGAGCAAGAAGTAGGAACAATGGAAAATATCAATAGAACCAAGATGAAAGACAAAGGCAATGTAAGAACCAAACATTTGGGATAATACATCCCAAGTATATCAATCATCGATGATGATTTGGACGACTGAACCAGTAAAAGCTGTTTTTCTATGTGAGGAGTCTGGTAAATGTGCACAAGTGCCTCACAGATTAAAGCAGTAGAAGAGGGATTATGCAGATGGGCAGACGGAAATTGTGCACAGGGAGCTATAGAAATCAATGTAGTCACTACAGATGGGAATGTAAGTTGATATATTTCTAGTGTCCAACTTAGAAAAAAATATCAAAAGGATTAAAATGCACACACCCTATGGAACTATTCAGGAACTCCTATTATTTTAGGAAAACAAGGATGAACGAAGTTATCACATTATTCAAAACAGCAAAAAATGGAAACCATCTAACATATCAAACATAAGAGACTAACGTAGTAAATTATGGTGCATCCACAAGCTAATATACTATCAGCTGTAAAACATGTTTATAGGTTTGAGAAAATGTTCTCCATAAATTTCAAAATTATAAAAAATTATAACAGCAAAAAGGCTCACTCTGTACATTTATTTTAATGTAATGATAATAGCAAATGTTTGTTTAGACTCACCATGTCCCAGATTCTCTTTGCAGCATTTTAACTATGTTAACTCCTTTAAGCCTTACAATACCAAAAAATTAGGAACTGTGATTTTTTTCAAATTTTCCCGTGAGAAAACTGAGGTACAGAGCAGTTAAGCAACTTGGATGAGATGGCATGGTTGGCAAGTGGAAGGCTGGTAACTGGCCTCAGGTCACTGGTCTCAGGTCTTCTGGTTAATACCCACACGTTTAAGCACATGTGACAATGTCTACCTACGTATGGAGAAACCTAGGAGACAAATGGAATTAGGCTGTTTTTGAATGGTGACCATAGGAGAGAAAATGCATCTCTGCATGGAAGGAACTCATCTTCTGAAAGCAGCTCTTTAAGAGAGGCACTGAGGGAGATGGGTCCAAGACTGGTCTGCCTGTGGTGCAAGGGTTCAGTTCCGACAAGGCTGATACGGGAAACTGAAATCAAGGGTAAACAAATCAATCTAAGGAGACCTGGAAGGGGCAAAAACACATCAACTCAGTATCTTGAAGATAATTTAACCACAAAATATGCCATGAAAGCATTCAGATTTAGAAAAACAAACAACATTCAAGTGTTCATAAACCTGAACTTACAAAGTGATCAACTATTTACTTATTTTCTCACATCATAATTTCTTTAGTCTATAGTGATTGCTTAGGATGCCTTTTACAAGTGAGCTCTCATTATGCACTTAAAATTAAATTAAAATATTCAAGATAAAAGAGTAAAATGAGAGTCTCTGTTATAAGACAAACAAAGTCCAAAAAATCCTAATATTCAACTTACATGTTGAACAATTGTGTGGGAAGACATTGCTCATATTTTGTCACTTTTCCTTGGAAATGCTTTCAAAACTACTTTTATTATTAATTTATTATTCTACATTGTTTTTAACAAATCATTTTACCTACATCATTTACCATACTTCTCACCAAATGACTATGTTTCCAGAAGTTCAAACCCACTAACAAATGATGATGACTTGCCACCAGAGAAGGTATTTTAAAAAAGGAACTGCAGCGTTTCTAGACTCAAAGAGATATTCCCATAACATATTTCATAATGTCAACAGTGTTAAGATAAGTATATCTTCCTCAGATGGCTCCTGAGAAATCCTGACATTTTGTTTAAGAACAGAACTAGTCACATTACTTTATTATCACGTATGTAACTTCAAGTTTAAAAAATCTATTGTATAAATTGAGCTATATTTATATACACATATCTAGAATTTATTTCAAGGCTTGTGGGCACAGTATTCCTTAAAGTACAATAAACACTATTTTCCTCTTCATTGCATAATAGCCTGGGGCCTTGAGCAAACTAAAATAAACGACACTAATTTTTCAGTTGTATGTTAAAGCCTTAAATCCACCACATAAATATTCCAAAACCAACTCAGAACAGTAAGCTGATGGTTGGATGGGAAGCACAGAGGGATTACTCTAAGGCTTTGAGGGAGCAGGGGAAACACGTTTCTTGACCTTCTGTTCTGAAAGGCTCCTTTTCATCTGGTTTCAATTCTCTTGTTTGTGCACCTTGCCATATTTATTATTGAATTCCTGATTTCTTCTCTTTGTTTCATGTTCCGTGTTCCAATGATTTATGAGAAATTGCTGATCTAGATGTTATCTTTGGCATCCAGTGAGTGCACAGAGCCCCTTAAGAATGCTGAGAGAAAAAAAGTGTTTTGAGCTGCACAGTGCCCAGGCTGAATAGACGTCCATCAGTTCGTGAAAAATGCCAGCCGAAGATGCCTTAATGAGACACATTTTTTTTCTTCAACACAGCAGTAGCAAGGATGTTTTCAAAATCACTGGTATTTTTTCGTCTTTGGTGGATGATTTTTGTTAGAAATAAGATGTGGTCCTAAAATAGTGATTTGAGAAGAAATCTGGTCAAAGACAGATTTTTTTTTTTAAGTTTAGCTCAAGATGAAGTGGCATGTTTTCTGTATCAGTGTTCTGCCTTATTTGGTTTGACTAAGAAATGAAATATGCTAATGACATTTCAGTTCATTTCTAAACATCTTCATAAAGATGATCTAGTTTATACATGTGTAGGGAGTGAGAGGGTTTTTTTTAATGGTGACCAGCTTTCTCTAGTTAAATTAAGTGAAAATTAATTAAAAAGTTGAATGTGCTTGGAGAAAATCATCTAATTAGATAAACTTTTTTAGGCTAATCAAAACAGTTGGGGAATTTCCCTATGTTTCTTCCTCTCCACTAGACACATCACCAGAAACATTGTTCTCACTGAACTTTATCTTTCTAGGCAAGGCCTCTGTTTTACCAAAGCACTATATCAAACACCCTAAAGCAGACATGTATACAGATTCCTTAGTAGACTTAGTGTTTTGTGACCTTATCCATAGAATTTAATAATTTCTAAGTGACTACAGGGTGAGATGGGTCAATATATCGAGTCCTCATTATTTAAAATTACTTTATTCATTCATTTCCATCTTATTTCTCAGACTAAAATCAGAAAAGCAAGACAAAGAATAAAGACAACAGGTAAAGAGGTTAAGGAACACTATAATAAACAGTGTACTTGCAATAAAAGATATATAATTTAAAAAAAGAGAAAAGTCCTCTTTTTTCATGATAATAAGGGAGAAAGTGGGGACTTTTTCCCTGTTTCTGCACACACAAATATCAGCTGTGATAGAGCACCTAGAGCAATGAATATATTTCTAGTTTGGTAGTTAAGCAAATTCAGCAAGGAAGTAAATACCTAATTATTTTAATAAATCAAATGTTCATTTCTGCAGTTCCAAATACTTAAATCCTAGGGTGCTTAAGAAATCATTTTAAGGGCTTCGCTGGTGGCGCAGTGGTTGAGAGTCCGCCTACCAATGCAGGGGACACGGGTTCCTGCCCAGGTCTGGGAAGATCCCACATGCTGCAGAGCGGCTGGGCCCGTGAGCCATGGCCGCTGAGCCTGCATGTCCGGAGCCTGTGCTCCGCAACGGGAGAGGCCACAAAAAAAAAAAAAAAAAGAAGAAAGAATTTTAAAAACTGAAGATTTCTCCTGCAAATTTTAAGGATTTTTATAGGACATATATACCTCAATCTTGACCAAAGAGCAAATCTTTGATTTCCAGGGTTGTTCTTTATAGAGCTCATCAACTTAGTTTCCAAAACTCAAATTTAACATTGTAGGAAACAAAATATTAATTTCTGGGTGGTATGATTAAGTATGATTTTCATTTTCTTCTTTATGCTTTCCTATTTTGTATGGTTTTTATAGTGTTTATCACTTTCATAATTTGGGGGAAGGATACTGGAAAAAAAAATCCTGGGTTACCAAATACACACTGTGCAGTTTACAAGTCATGGCACAATGGTGAAGAAAGGAGTTTTGTTGAGACAAGGTTTCATAAGGATGGCTACTGACCTACTCTACATTCTGGGATTCAAAAACATAGCCATAGATGTACTCTTGTATCCTTCTAGGTTAGGTACCTGAGTGTCTTTTCTGAGAATTTTATTAAAGGTTCAATTAAGAAGAAACAAATAGGGAGAGGAGTGGACTGGGAGTTTAGGGTTGGTAGATGCAAACTATTACATTTAGAATGGATAAACAACAAGGTCCTAATGTATAGCACAGGGAACTATATTCAATATCCTGTGATAAACCATAATGGAAAAGAACATAAAAAAAAGAATGTGTATAGGTGTATAACTGAGTCACTTGGCTGTCCAGCAGAAATTAACACAACATTGTAAATCAACTATACTTCAATAAAGAGATAGTAATAAATAAAAATAAAAAACCAAATAAAATGACTTGTGATAAAATTAATAACAGAGGCCAAAAAAGCTTTAAACAAAGCCCCAAAACAAGGGATTTCCCTGGTGGCACAGTGGTTAAGACTCTGCGCTCCCAATGCAGGGGGCCTGAGTTCGATTTAGATCCCACATTCATGCCTCAACTAAGAGTTCACATGCCACAACTAAGGAGCCCGCCTGCTGCAACCAAGACCCGATGCAACCAAATAAATAAACAAATAAATATTAAAACAAAACAATATCATATAAGTAGTATACAAACAAAACGGTATTATCCCCAAACTGTTCTCTCTAGGATACAGAAGAAACCATGAATCAGAAATGATTAGAGAAATTACTAGGGAAGCCATGGTCCCATCTAAAGTCTTGGATTCTCAAAGCCTTGTTCAATATCATTTGAGGGCTACAGCTCTGTGCCCCTTGCTGGACTGTATCACATGCTAGTCTCAGTCCTCACTCAAACATTTTGTTTCTTTATATTGTGCTTGAATTCTTGGTCTTTCTGTCTCCAATTGTTCAAGTCTCAGACTTCAAGAAACAATGTCTTCTTTAATTATACTGCTAGTCACCAGTTACTTCAGTCTCTAACTGCTGTATCACAGACCTTTGCAGATATGACTCTGTTCAAATGCCATAAATGTCCACTGTTGTTCCTGGTACAAAACACCTTCTTCTCTCTCAGACAATGAGTGTACAAGGGGTTTAGACTCCTGGACCTGCCAGGCAGTGCAGTAGTTTTCTTTACAATGAAGATATAGGGTGTCACTCATCCTCACAGGCTGACTCTGTTTTCACCCAACAGCAGTAGGCACTTAGGCCCCTGCCCCGTTTTACACAAGAAAGACAGTCATTCCTAGCGCTTTGAGATTTTTTTTTTACTACAGATTTTAAATGGGAAATAGAAGGGAGGTCTTACATTCCACATTCTCAGAAAACTGCAGCAAACATCCAAATCAGTGCTGTCTCTCCTCCCTCACTCCCCAGCTTTGCTGCCAGCTGGGGTTTTCCTTATCACCCTTCATCCTTCAAAGAGCCCCCAGCCCCTCTGGCTCCCTTTCCTTCCTCCAATCTCTCACCTCCAACCTGCATACTTATATACCCAGTTGTCAGCAAATTAAGACCCTTCTTTATAAAGTGGAGGGGGCTTATGAACAACAATTTTATTTTCTCTTGTTACGTTCACACTAAGTACTCACAACAAGCCTTCATGATAGGTTTCAGCATCTCTAATTTACACTGAGGAAGCCCAGGGTATAAACCCAGGTTTTCTCTCTCCAGAGCATCATTCTAAACTACTATACAATGTCTATTTCCTTGTATAATCAAAAGATGTCTCTATAACCCTCACATAAATCAGTGTGAAATACCCAAACATCAAAATCCAGGCAGCTACAGATACAGTAATGGATTTTATGATGCAAGACAAGAAGTAACCACAGAATTATGTTTTTGTCTCTTTGTTCTAATAATGAAGGAAAACATCTCAAGGTCAAGTCCAACTCTGAGGTTGTCTCCCTTAAGAAAACAATGCTTGGACAGCCTATACACCCTACCTATCAGAGTCACATAAATAAAAGAAATCATTTTGCGGCACCAAGCTAGTATGCAGAGTAACATTAAGCCAAACATTCTTAACTTCCAGTATTTATAAAGATGCTTGTAGTAGTAAATAAATTGCGTGGTGGTGCAATAGAAGTAGAAATAGAAGTAGAAATATGGTTTGTGAAGATTCTACACTTTAAAATCTGGAATTGAGAACTGTAGAAAAAGAGACTAAGAAAATCTGCACCTTTATTATCAGTCCTTATCGAGTAAAGGAACTGTGACTTGCCTGAGGTGTGAGCAACCATGGGAGATAAAAGGACAGCGATGAATGAACCTGGGTAAAGACAGGATTAGACCCAGTAAAATGAGGAGAAGTTTTACTAGTAAAAATGAGTCCTGATGCAAACTCTCAATGCCTTCCCCTGCACCACACTCCCAACTTGCTCTACACCCTTGAATATAACCAAGAAGAGCTTCCTTTTTCTTGCCTTTGAACAGAGGAAGCAAAGTTGACAAAGCAAAAACTAGGTATGATGTGATGAGGGGAAAAGATGGCTTATGTACTTTGGAGAAGAAAGACGCTGCACAGGAATTGGCTATGGAAGCTGCCAGGGAGCTATCCACAGGAGTGAGACTACCCACATGCTCTGACTCACCGTTGATGGGGAAAGAGCCACCGTCCCACAGGCAGCTGGGTTGAAAGACGTGTATCCATCAGAAGGGGCTAGATTTTGCTGTAGAAACAAACTACAAAAATCTCTGTGGGGCTTCCCTAGTGGCGCAGTGGTTGAGAGTCCGCCTGCCAATGCAGGGGACACGGGTTCGTGCCCAGGTCGGGGAAGATCCCACATGCCGCGGAGCGGCTGGGCCCGTGAGCCATGGCCGCTGAGCCTGCGCGTCCGGAGCCTGTGCTCCGCAACGGGAGAGGCCACAACAGTGAGAGGCCCGCGTACTGCAAAAAAAAAAAAAAAATCTCTGTGGCTTAAAACAGTGTTTATTTCTCGCTCACACTTCCGTATCCATCACAGATTGGCAAGGATGCTCGCTGAGCCATCAGGGACCAAGGCTGATGGAGATGCCATCTCAACATGTGCTTCCACAATCACCAAGGCGCAAAAAGGGGCAGTGGCAAAACATACACTGACTTTTAAAGCTGCCACCCGGAAGTGGCACCTGTGACTTTCCTCTCCTATTTCATTGGCTCAGGCAAGTCATATGGCCACAGTTAACCTCAAAGGGAGTTGGGAAGGTGCAATCTCATCATGTGTCCAGAAAGAGAGGTGGAATTTTTGGGAACAGGCCTGATGAGTACCACTAGGAGCCTCAATCCTATTTTTTTTTTTTTTTTTTTTTAGTTTCTGCTTTATACTCAATGCTATTTTAATAAGGCAGAGGTGGCAGGTTGTCCTTCCTCAATTTCTCTGCCTCCAAAGAAGGGGAGAAAGGCTGTCCACGTGCCCCCATGTTGGATCAGCCATGTTGGATTAGCCTCACCATTCTTTAATGAAGAGGGATTATAATTAGCATCAGCAACTCTCTGTACTTCTAACTCTATATTAACTAAAACCCATATATCAACATTGGGTTTAGTAAACTGCATATCATTCATTCTAAGGGTGGATTTATTCATTTCTAGGTAATGCTTTTAGTTATCTTTAGGTAAAAATCTTGAGTGAAGAGTCATATCAAAAAGTGATAAGAAAGGGACCATCCTATTTAGATACCTGACAATTGCATTTAAGATTCTTAATATTCACTTTCATATACTGCTGGTTAAAATATCACTTGACACAATCGTTTTGGAAAGAAATGTGGCAATATGTATCAAGAGCCTTCAATTACCTCTCATTCTTTTACCTAGCAATTCAACTGTTGGAAATCTATCCTAAACAATCCCAAATGTTTAAAAACAAAACATTATGTTCATTGCCATAATGTTTATAGTAGTAAATTAATTTAAAATAACCCAAAAATGTCCAATAATAGAGAAGTAATTTAAGCAAATTATGGTGAATCTACATGAGGTACCCAATAAAAATTGTTTGTGGGGAAAGTGATTACATTATATTAACTAAAAAATAAGGGTACAAAATTATTCATATAGTGTGATCACAAATATGTTGAATGTACCTATACATATATATTTTTGTACATATTTTGACATTCATTGTGAGCAGACCACTTCGTACAATGGTCCTAAACAAGACCTGTTTCCCTTTGGATATGATTCATGTTATAAATGCACAACTGAAGGACTAGCATTATTTCTTAATTAGTGACACAGACCAACACCAATGTGCTGACGATGTGAGGGTCTGTAATAGATGTTAAGCTGATTTTAGAAAGTTGGAAGATAGAGGCAAACACATATATAAAAAAGAGAACACTAGGTAACTTATTTGGCAAAAACCGATTTTCAAAGTTATCAGAAGAAATTGATTCAGTATAAAAAGGCCTAGCCAGAAAAGACCTAGTAGATACATTATAAACACTGAGACTGTTCTGGAGCATAATTCTGGGATGTGTGTATATATTAATAGATGCCTACAGAAAAGTAATCCTCCTATATATTATGCCCTTAATACACCAATGCATACAAGATTGAGGCTAGTTGTTTTTTAATAATTACAAAGTTTGTTAAATGGTTACAATGGAAAGATCTTGAAGGGAATTGAGATTATTTAAGCTGGAAATAGAAGCTGAGAAGGAAATCAATATTCAATGAGGTAAAGGTATATTTGTGAAAATGTTAATGAGCAGTTCTTTTAACGGTCCTTAACATTGACTCTATCAAATATCTGATGAAAGCAGACAGATTTAAGACAAATTAGAAAGCATTTCCTAAGTAGCAAAGTAACAACATTCTGAAATATAATGCCAAGGAAATTCGGCAGTGTCCCTCCATAAGGTTTCTTTTGTTTGAAGGAATGGGAAGATGGCCATCTCTCTTTCAGAATCTGAGGTAATTTTGTTTGGGCTGGGGATGACTAAATGATTTCTCAGTTGTTTTTTCAGCTTGAACTGGAGATGCCCTGCTCTTTACATTACTTTTCTGACTTTTTTGAAGCAGAGGAAACCAAGACACTCTTTTCAAAAGTAATTAGGTTTATTCTCAGTCATATTACCTATGATGAACTAATTTTGGATTTAAAAATTTTTCTTACAGTATCTTCAGAAATAATTTTTTTTAATTTATTTATTTAATTTATTTATTTTTGGTTGCATTGGGTCTTTGTTGCTGAGCGCGGCCTTTCTCTAGTTGCGGCGAGCGGGGGCTACTCTTTGTTGTGGTGCGCGGGCTTCTCACTGCGGTGGCTTCTCTTGTTGCGGAGCATGGGCTCTAGGCCCACGGGCTTCAGTAGTTATGGCATGCAGGCTCAGTAGTTGTGGCTAACGGGCTCTAGAGCACAGGCTCAGTAGTTGTGGTGCACGAGCATAGTTGCTCCGCGGCATGTGGGATCCTCCCGGACCAGGGCTCGAACCTATGTCTCCTGCATTGGCAGGTGGATTCTTAACCACTGCGCCACCAGGGAAGCCCCCAGAAATAATTTTTTGCATACTTATTTTTCTTGCTTACTAATATAAAATAAAACTTATCACAGTTTCATGATTTCTTTTCTAAAAGCCTTGGAGACAACTGTATTTTAAAATTCAGTACTTTTCTGATTTTGAAACAATAATATGGTACAAATATCATATATTATGTAGCACTCCCAGTGAAGTTGAGGCAGTATCCATAATCAAACATATTAATATTTCTGCAGTTATTCATACAAATACTTGCACTAAGTGAGGTAAAGAGTATGAATAGCCTCGCATCAATCTAGGTTACATTTTCCAACCAAGTAAGTTACAAAAACCTTTGGTTTTCAGAATGGGTTACAAGATAAGATACAGAATGTCCAGATGAATTTGAATTTCAGATAAACAGCATATAATTTTTTAGCATATGTCCCAAATATTGCACGGAACACGCTTGTGCTAGAGAAGTTATTTGGTATTTATCTAGAATTCAAATTCAACTGAGTTTCCTGGTTTTTTATTTGCAAACTCTGGCTTTTTGAACTTCAGAATTGCAAACAAGTGATTGTGGACTTGTATCGAGAAATATCCTAACTGAAATACTATTATAGGTACTACTGTTCCGGGGGTAGGGTTTGGTTTGGGCCCTTTTGAAGGGAGTCACAAGAAACAAAGTTTTATTAAACATGCTTTATATGAACGGAGTATGTAAAATATAAGACCCATGCAAAGGCACCCATGTTAACAACTCAAGATATTTCAAAAATTATAAATAAAATGGTTACTCTAAAAACCATTTTAATATGTAGTTCTTCCTTGTTCCACATTAAAGTTCATTACCTATCAAGCATTCCTTTTATAAAAATTCATAAATTCTCCTGTAACAAAGATATAGCTCCATCTAATGGAAAAAAACATCCAATTACACCGCTTCATGGAGCTAGGAATACTTCCATGAGCGTTAGTAAAACTGTAAAGTATATGTAGGCCACAGACACACACACACACACACACACACACACGCTTTTCTGTGCCGCTTTGTTTTTTGAAACCAGATAGGACCCAAAGGTACTTAGTCATAGTTTTTGCAAGATCTGCTCTTTCCCTTAGATTTGGACTAAATAAATGAAATTGGGATCTCTGGGATCCACCCATTCCTTCCTCTCAAACCAAACCCTCAATGCCTCCTGCCCAGGTAACTACTAGTGTCTCTTAGCTAATTTTTTTTGAGGGGGGGCTATTTTCCCAGCCTTCATTCTCTCCCAACTAATAATACATTCTGCATGTTATTTTCAGACTAAATTTCCTAAAACATGGTCTTCATCATTTCATTGCCCTGCCTTAAAACACACATCTCCATTTCATTTTGTTCCTTACTCTCACCCCAACCTAACTATCCAAACTTTTCCCTTCCTGCTTCCCATTCCCATCCATTCATGCCATGTCGGTAGGTCCTTTTCCTTCTGCTCATTCATACTTTAGCGCCTGGCTGTAATGGAACAAAACAAGTTCGTGGAATCAGACTGTTCAGACCCAAGCTCAGCTACTTAATCACTCTGAGCCTCAATTACTTCATCTATAAAAATATAATATATATGTAATATAAACAGTATAGCCCTGGACTTACCTTTTTGCTTAAGTCAGTTTGGTTGGGGTTTTATGTCCTTTGCAACTTCATGAGCCTTACCTCTTGAAAAAGAGAAAAACAGTCAGGAGCTGGCCTGGCACTCACAGGCTGACAAAGGTATTCTGTAAAACATAAAAAAATTCATAAAATATTAGCATCAGACAAAGTCACTCTGTGACCATGAGAGAGCAAGACAAAAATAAGGCAATTTAGTAATCAGGTCTGAGCAAAGGCAAAAACAACAACACTTTCCAAACCTCAAAAATGATCAAATATTCCCATTTTCTGGCTAATATAAGGAACTGTTGTTACTTTATTATTACAGTTTTAGCCCCAATTAATTCTTCCTACCTCCTAGGTAAGATTCAGAAAGAAACCCAATCACAGAATTATTCCTACTTCTGATACCACCCAAATTTGAGCCATTTGCTGTTATTTTAAACCCTCCCTGCATCACCTAACACAAGATGCAATCCTATAACTAGGCCTGCTACATAAGGTTTATGTGCATTTGTTGAACCAGACAACAGCAAGATCTACCCAATAGCAAGGGTAAGGTCAGAGAGAAAAGGCATCAAAATCCATTCCTTCAAAATTTTGAGTTTATCTCATTAGTCTTCTTGTTAGATAAGGATAATTCAAAGTTTTCTTATTGATTTTACTTTTTATTTTTATTTTATTTTTCCAAAATTTATATTTATTTATCACACCATTTAGAAGAGAAAACCTTTCACTCTGGAAGTACTTCAATTGATGTTTCTCAGTACTAATTTTATAAACAAACAAGCCATGTTCTCCTTGTTTAAGGTGCCTGAATAAGAACTGTTAAAAAATGGTCCATTTATTTTGAAAATATCTCCCTCTTGAGGGCATTACTATTTATGCACCAATATACTTTTAAACTGCAGCCCTCTGATACATACCGGTGGGTGGAAACAGAAATAAATTAATACAAACACCTTGGAGGACAACTTGGCAACATCTATTAACATTTCAGAACCCATGAGTACTAAAACCTATAGGCAAGGACAGTCACACAAGCACTATGTAGAGTCACCCAAACTGTAAGCCACCTAAATGTCCAGCACTAGGTTACAAGTGTAATGCATACAGTGAAATACATGTAACTATTAAAAGTTAGAAAATCTATATATACTGACATAGAATTATCTCCAAGACATGCTTGCACACACATACTTGTACACGTATAAAAATACCTCCAGATGAATGCTGGTAATAGCTATTGCCTCTGAGAGAAGAAATGGGTCAGGGGGAGGAAGACATACTTTTCATTGCATACCCTTTCCTTATAAACCGATTTTTAAAACCATCTATATGTATTTTCTGTAAATCAAAAATCTAATAAATTCAATGCTTTATAAAATTTTAATTTTAATTTAATTTAATTTATTTATTTATTTTTAGCCATGCCACGTGGCATGTGGGAGCTTTAGTTTCCTGACCAGGGATTGAATCCACGCCCCCTGCAGTGGAAGCGAGGAGTTCTAACCTCTGGACCACCAGGGAATTCCCTAAAATTTTTTAAAAAGAACTTACATATAAAAAAATGTACAAATCTTAAGTGTGAAGGACAACAAATTTTCATAAAGTTAACATAAGCAAGTAACAAAAACACATATCAAGAAAAAGATCTCTGCTAATGTATATTTAAAAGAAAATCCCAGCCATTTAAAAATTTTACCTGTAAATATTTCAGTACGTATCTCTTGAGAAAAGATTTCAGCCTAAAGTGGAACGGGAGGATGTGAAATGGAGACTCTCAGGCATGCACCCTCAGGAAAATAAAACTTAAGAACGGAAAGACTGATTTCCCGAAACTTATCTCCTGACCAATGAACATCCACCAAGAATCCCTCCCCATTTCCTATGCACTTACTGCCTGAACTCTGGCTGAACTCCCCACTCTTTGCACTTCTTGCCCATGAATACCACCTGCCCCAAACCCTCAACAGACTCACCTGTAGCTTGGTGTGTCCCAGATTGCAATTCTCCTGCTATTTCCAAATGAACTAAATTTCTAACAATTCGAGCCTGCCTCAGTTTACCTCTTTATTTAGACTGATATTCAACATATACCATAATACCATTAATAATAAAACATTTAAAAGCATAACCATAATACCATTATCACACCCAATAAAATTAACAATAATTAGAATTTTAAATATTTAATGCTTAAATTTTTTAATACCCAGTTCATGTTCAGTTTTTTTTTTGCTTATCTCAAAAATGTCTGTTTACATTTGATTTGTTTGAATCATGATCCAGAAAGGTCCATGTATTATATTTGGTTGATTTTTCTCTTAAATCTTTTTATTCTGTAGAAGTCCCATCGCTTTTGGTTAATGCTACTTCTTTGTTGTTGAAGAAACTGGTCATTTATCTTAGAATTTCTCACATTCTGCCTATGGCTGGTTGAATCCTCCTGGTGTTGTTTAACACATCTTCATCCACTGTATTTTTTGTAAGCCAGCAAACAAACCTAGAGACTCGATGTGCTTTCTTGAGTTGGTAAATAAAAGTGCTCTATGATGCAGTATGTTTGGTAAATGCTGTACATTTTTTTTTTTTTTTGCGGTACGCGGGCCTCTCGCTGCTGTGGCCTCTCCCGTTGCGGAGCACAGGCTCTGGATGCGCAGGCTCAGCGGCCATGGCTCACGGGCCCAGCCGCTCCGCAGCATGTGGGATCTTCCCGGACCGGGGCATGAACCCGTGTCCCCTGCATCGGCAGGCGGACTCTCAACCACTGCACCACCAGGGAAGCCCTGTATATTTTTATAAATCAACACATGGAGATTTACAAATAAAGACCTGAAAAGTCCCAAAGTGAGGAAATGTTTAATTGTGCTTAACCGTGCATTTCCCATGTGTTTTGTTGTTATTGTTGTCGTGCTACCTATTACACTCACATGGAACTGGAGTCCTGTTTTACACACTCTATATACACTGGAGGAAAAGATCTGAATGGTCTTCTCAGCATTCCATAATTTTGTATGGTGCAAGACACACGGCAGATGTTCATAAAGGTTTGCTGATAGATTGATCCTGCAGACATGTATTGTGTGTTTTCTATCTATAGGGTACTATACACCAAAACACTATTCTTGTTCTCAAGAAATGATTGAGTTAATGAATCAGCAGGTATCCAGGAAGCCAAGGCACTGTGCTCATTTAAAGGATAAGGCAGTAAAAAAAAAATCTGCTGTGTAGATTGCAGTCATGGAGAGGAAGGCCTGGTGGGGTTCACTGGGGGTAAGCTTCAGTGGTGAGGTCAGCTTTGCAGCCGAGCAACAAGAATTGGCAGCAAGTCAGAGCTGAAAAAGGCCCCAGAAATCGTCCAGTCTAGTCTCTTCATTTACAGAGGACACGAAGCCCAGGAACAGGAAAGGACTCTCAGTAACAGCTTAGAACTAAATGAGGGACACATCTTAGAACTAAAACCCAGCTGTTCCTGCTGCTAAATTTAATAATACCCTGAAAAAGTCCCTTTCAAAATTATTTTTGTTGTAGGTAAACTGTTTCGTTTTGTCTTCTCTCTGGAAGCTTTTAGGATTTTTTCTTTATACTTTGGAGTTCTAAAATTTCTTCAAGGTGTGTCTAAGTATGAGCTTTTCCCTTCATTCTGCCTGGCTTACAGTCAGACTTTTTAATATGAAGATCCAAGTTTCCTTAGGCTCAGGGAAACTCTCATCATTTCCTTGCATTTCTATATCTAGACCAGTTGTTTTCATTTGTTCATCCAATCGTTTTATCTTTGAGGTTTTATTCATTTGAGGTCATCTTTAGTTGATCCTTCCACATTTATGAATGAAAGGTCCTGTTTATGATCTGGCTTGGGATTCATCTGTAGTTATAGATTTCTTTTTTTTTTTTTTGTGGTACGCGGGCCTCCCACTGTTGTGGCCTCTCCCGTTGTGGAGCACAGGCTCCGGACGCACAGGCTCAGCAGCCATGGCTCACAGGCCCAGCCGCTCCGCGGCATGTGGGATCTTCCTGGACCAGGGCGCAAACCCGTGTCCCCTGCATCGGCAGGCGGACTCTCAACCACTGCGCCACCAGGGAAGCCCACATAGATTTCTTTACATTGAAAGGCGCACAGAGAAAAACTTGACCTTGAGGTATTCACAGTCTAGTGAGGGAGGATAATGAGTAAACCAAAAATTCTGTCAGGGGGTCAGAATGCCTATAGTGCAGCTTAAGCAAAAAGAAAAGGTGGTGGTATCAGTTTGTGTGCCAGGAAATTCCAAGTGTGTCCCTCATCCAACTTCAGTAGCTGCCTCTGGCTCTTCCTGGGTTGGGCCGGAAATGGAGGGGCTGGCAGAGAACAGGTAAGGGTAGAAAGGTCAGACTTAAGAGCAACGGTTTGGTGGCATGGTTCTCTGGACAAGAAGAAAGTTCAAGCCTTATTCTTTATCTCAAAGGATACTGTAAACAAAGAATGATGTCCACCATTCCAGTTCTACAGGGGTTAAGCCATTAGCCACTGCAGTTGCCCTTAGGGGAATTCAGGATGGAGAAAAACAGGAAATATTCTGTGCTTTGGTATACTGGCCCTAGATAGTTAAGATGCACATCTAAGGAATAATTTCAATGAACCCAGCTTCTTGCACCTTCCCATACATAGAAAAACACTAAAATCATTAATTTGAGATGTCTGTTCTTTGTGAATAGCAATAATCTTTTGACATTTGACTACATGTTTTTTTACAGCAAAAACCCTCATATATATCCTGGTTCCTCCTTTACCTCTTCAGAGCAGTTCCTCAAAGCTGTCTGAGAGGCTGTTTCCTGCGCTATAGTCCTCAGTAAGGTCCATGAATGAAACTTAACTCATAACTTTTATGTTGTATGTTTCCATTTCAGTAGACAATACATATCTGAATTTCTCAAAGATTTATCACTGAGAATCTTTATCTACAACATTTGTGGCATGGCAATGCTTTTTCTTAGAACTTTCACTTACCACTTGTAGCCTCTGAGTACTTCGTGGTTCATTCTACACAGATTCTTTTTGTTTGGGGTCCCCTCTCTCTCCCAAGTAGTCCTCTTAAGCAGACAAAAATCTAACCCAGGCCTGGTCCTTCTTCATGGACCACATTTGGTCCAGAGAAACATTTGTTCATCCTTGCATCTGTGGACATGCATTTCTTATTGCTCTGCTGTAGGTAAACTGCTCTGGCCACTACCGTGGGCCTTAATTTCTCAAGGATGAGTCAAACACCCAGGAGTCTTCAACTTCTCATAGGTCCTGCATGTAGGTAGTGAACTAAGGCTTGTAGAACTGGAACCTGAGCACCTCCTTTGCAAGCTCTACAGAGACTATAAGCACCTTACTTTGGAAGTGGGAAAATTTGACACGTTTAACTTTGTTCTCAGTTTTTGGGATCTCAGCTGAAAGGAAAGAGAAAAAGTCTCATTGTAAAAGCTTGTTTCATGCCTAGAAGAAAAGTGTAGGAGTGATGAAATATGGAATCTTCCATGCTGTTTCTAGAAAGCAGTGGGCCAGCTCCCATGATTGACTTTATTGCAACAAAGGTATGTGCCAGACAACCGCTTTAAGCCAGTTTGTGGGTCTCAAGCAGTAAACAAAACAAAACAAAATATTGGTTCTCCTAAGCAGCTGAATGGAACCAGTTGAATGTGTATCACTATGAGAAAGAACTGCCTGGCAGAGAGAGAAGTTTAGAAACATTTTTACACTAAATCTTTTACACAGAATGACCATTGAAGTCAGACAGACCTGGAGTTTATTAGCTGTGTGACCACAGGTAGACAGTTTGTCACTCTAAGCCCTTGGTTTTCTGACTTGTAAAAGGGAAATAATAGCTAACTTGAAGGATGGCTGTAGAGACCAAATGAAATGTTGTATGTAAAAGACTGTGAAACAGACGGCCCTCTATGGGTTATCGCCACCATCACCATCCTTCCTCAGCCTAGAATCCGTTCCTCCTTCTCCCTGCCCCATTAATTCCTTAAAGATAGCTCTGAGGGCTTCCCTGGTGGCGCAGTGGTTGAGAGTCCACCTGCCGATGCAGGGGACACGGGTTCATGCCCTGGTCCAGGAAGATCCCACATGCCGCGGAACGGCTGGGCCCGTGAGCCATGGCCGCTGAGCCTGCGCATCCGGAGCCTGTGCTCCGCAACGGGAGAGGCCACAGCAGTGAAAAAAAAGATAGCTCAGAGTCAGTCACCTTTTCGATGAGGCTTTCATGGACTCCCTTTCCCCCTCATTATGGTATAGGTGCTTCCAAAGCATCTTGTGATATCCCTATTTTGGCACTAACCACATTTAACTGAAACTGTAAAGTCGCTTCCCCCATTAGAACTGTGGGCTCCTTGAATACAGAGAACACTGTACTTCTGCGAGTACAGCTCTCAGGACAGGGCCTGGAAGAACAGTAATCAATGACCTGACATTTGTGACATATGTGGACACCATCCAACCTCAGAGATAGGGAAAGAGCAGTCTATGTCACTGATTCCCTCCCTTGGGAGAAAACATATCCAGTTAATCAAAATTGAGATGGCAGATCCCTGATTCCGTCCGGGTCTTTGAATCATATAACTCTAAGGCAGGAAAAAGCTTTAGAGAGTGCCTCATCATGGCAGGAGGGGGGAATATCTCAAGGAGCTTGTGTGCCTTAAAAAATGTATTCGACATTATAAGTTTATATTTGGAAAAGTTAAAGAGGGACTTTACTTCGTTGTTTTGGAATGGAAAGCCCAAAAAAACCTTGGTTGGTGGGGATATTTACACATCAGTCGTATCATGGGGAAGGCAATCAGAACTGGGGCAGGGAAACATGAGGTATCTGTATCTATCAAAAGGAGGCAGGCATTACTGAAGTCTGACAAACACTGATCTATTTTCAACCATTTATTTGCATACATATGAGGAAACTGAGGCCCAGGGGGATAAAGAGGTGTGTCCAAGGAGACACAGCTTGTAGGCAGCAGAGGCAGGATTTGTGACCCCCAGATTAGTGTTCCTCCACTACATCTCAGCCTCACCATGGCCTCGTGTGATGAAGAAGTGGCACAGCCCTAGGGCAGGAGGAGCAGTGGGTTGAGGACTGAGAGGTGGAAGGCATGGAGTGATCCTGGGAAAGCCAGTGGTCACATGCTCATAGACAAAATGGGGAAGATAATGTTCTATCACACAGGGCTGATGAAGGGTCAAAGGAGAAGAGAAATTCCTTTATAAACTGCAAAACATTACTTAAAAGTGGCCTTTCTGGCATTTAAATCATCCAGCTTGTAAAAGAACAGCACACTAAAGCTATAAATGTAGACTCTCCATCACTTCAGCATAACCACAAACAAGGATTTCCAGACAAGTAGGAAAATTAATGCTAATCAAAACTTCCTGAGCACTTTTTTAAAAAAATTATTTATTTTTGGCTGCGTTGGGTCTTTGCCGCTGTGTGCGGGCTCTCTCCAGTTGCGGCGAGCGGGGGCCACTCCTCGTCGCGATGCGTGGGCTTCTCACTGTGGTGGCCTCTCCCGTTGTGGAGCACAGGGTCCAGGTGCCTGGGCTTCAGTAGTTGTGGCTCGTGGGCTCTAGAGCACAGGCTCAGCAGTTGTGGAGCACGGGCCCAGTTGCTCCGCGGCATGTGGGATCCTCCCAGACCAGGGCTCGAACCCGTGTCCCCTGCTCTGGCAGGTGGGTTCTCAACCACTGTGCCACCAGGGAAGCCCAAAACTTCCTGAGCACTTTTTAATCAGGGGTAATGGTATAAATGGGTAGCCACATGGGGAAAAAAAAGGTAAAATTACATCTACTTCTCAAATTGTAAACCAGGATAAATTCTAAATAGAACAGAGACCTAAATTTTAAAAATAAAACCATACAAGCACTAGAAGAAAACATGAATGAATTCTTCTATAACCCGAAAAAAGGGAAAACTTTCCCAACCTTGACTCAAAAATTCTGAAACAATGAGGAAAAGATTAGGATTCAATTGCAGAAAAATAACACTTCAACAAGATAAAACAAAAAAATACCATAAATATAAGGAAAAGATTCAAATTAAAAAGAAAATGTGCAACTTATATCATAGGCAAGTTTAATAGCCTTAATATAGAGCAAGCTTCTAAAAATAAAGAATAAGGGACTTCCCTGGTGGTCCAGTGGAAAGAATCCACCTTCCAACACAGGGGACGTGGGTTTGATCCCTGGTCGGGGAACTAAGATCCCACATGCCGCATGGCAACTAAGCTCGCGCACCACAACTACTGAGCTCATGCGCCTCACCTAGAGCCTGCGTGCCACAAACTACAGAGCCCACACGCTCTAGAGCCCACGCCACAACTAGAGAAAAGCCCGTGCACCACAACGAAGCGCCCACGTGCAGCACCTAAGAACTGACGCAGCCAAAAATAAATAACTTTGAAAAACAAAGAAAGAATAAAAAGACCAAGAATCCCATATACATCCTAGAGATATAAACAAGCAGCCCACAGAAAAAGAAATGCAAATGGTCTTTAACTTATTACACTCAACCTCACTCATAAGAGAAATGCAAATTAAACTATCCTGAAAACAGTGTCTTACCCATCAGACAAAAATACCCAAACTGGACGACAAAATCTGTTAGTGAGTCCATGCACATTTCCATATGTTGCTGGTGGGAAGGCCATTAGGAGGGTAAAATGGTAAAACCCTCATGGAGGAAAATCTGGCAATATATAGTGAAATTATACATTCATTTATCTTTTGACCTAAGAGTCTCACTTCTGGAAATCCACTCCAAAGATTTGATGGCAACAATACGAAAAGGCATGTGCATGAGGCTTTTAATTGCAGCACTATTTATAGTAGCAAAAGCTTGGAAACAACTCAAATGCCCATCAGTGGATAACTGGTTGCATAAAGTTCAGTACATCCACATGGGAGTGATGACTCCACAATACTATTAAGTGAAAAAAAAGTAATGTGGAGAAAAGTGAGTACAGTAAGCTATCATTTAACTAATGGTGCATATTTTTTTAAAAATGGATGGAGGATTCCCTGGTGGTGCAGTGGTTAAGAATCCATCTGCCAGTGCAGGGAACACAGGTTCGAGCCCTGGTTGGAGAAGATATCACATGCTGTGGAGCAACTAAGCCTGTGTGCCAAAACTACTGAGCCTGCACTCTAGAGCCCGTGAGCCACAACTACTGAGCCTGCACGCCACAACTACTGAAGCCTGCATGCCTAAAGCCCATGCTTCTCAACAACAGAAGCCACCGCAATGAGAAGCCCGCGCACCGCAACGAAGAGTAGTCCCCACTCGGCGCAACTAGAGAAAGCCCAGGCGCAGCAACGAAGACCCAACGCAGCCAAAAAAGATAGAAAAAAAAAAAAAAAGACAGATAAACCAGAATATCCTTTTTAAATAGCTACCTGTAAGGGAAGGGATGAAACTGAATGGAGGGGACTAATACAGGAGCTAGATTTCTTTAAACATACTTGTTTTGGACTTTGGAAACTTGTAAATATTTTACAGAATTATAAAACATAAAAAGATTTTAAGCAAACTTTAAGAATCAAAAGAAAATTGAAATAAATGAACCCGTGTATCAAGTCTGTGCCATAGCCATGGAGAGATGAATCATCTCCAGTGACTTTAAAACATAGGACTTTGTTCATTCCTAGTGGATATACCGTAAGGACAAAAAGAACTGTGAAACAATCTTAAACTGTAAAGTATTATATTATAGGTAGTAATGCTGGTATTGCCTTTTTGAGACTATTATGTGTGGATTGTAAGGTAAAGCAAACGAGTACTGGTGTTGGTGTCACTGAAATTTTCAGCATGGAAAAAGGAAATATGTCTATGCAATAGATGAGGTAAAAACTGTCATCCTGAATTTGAACTGGAAGCATCAGTATAAACTCATTAAGTATACTGTCTTGAAAAACAAAAATATATTTCCTTTCTCTGTCCACTGAATATGTCTAGAAACAATGATCAAACCAGTAGCAATGAGCCCCTCTGACACCTGGAACATGATCCAGAGCTCTTTAGAGAAATGGATGATTCCAGATCTGGGGAAGGAAATTTGGAAGAGCCTGGAACATGTTATCATGTCAGAAACCATGGAAGAAATAAAACACTACTGAGATCATGTCAAAAAAAACCTCAGGAGCCAATTTGAAGAGGCTCTCATTGGTCAAAATGGAACCATTTGAGTCAATAAAAGTAATTACAATGGATTAGAACATACCAAATATTCAATACTTTTACACCATAGGTTCAGTATGACACTAAAATAAAACAAAACAAACAAAAAAACCAAAGAAACAAAACCCCTCATTGATCACCTTTAGAAGCAATCTGCTTGGAAATTAACTTGAAAAGTAATACATAAAAGAAAAGAAGCAAGCACTTATCCTATCTTTCTTATAGTTGTAGCTTGGGTTTGATGAGGGGCACTTCTTCTAGGGTGTTTCAGCCCATAAATTTTAAAAGAATGATAGAGTATCACCATTTGGACACCTCTAGGGAAATAATGAACCTAGGCAGTGGTTTCAGTGGTACTAACGTGACAAAAGGAAATCAAACATCATACACTTCTTAACAGATATACACAATGACACCTATAGGTATTCTAGCCCCCCCAAAATCAAACTTCAATCTAATATTTGATCAAGCTTCTAGAACAAACTAGCAATTCACAGCAAACACAGTGGACAGAGGAATGTGTTAAATGACACTACTGAGGCTGGGAGGTGAGGAATCATGAAAATCCAGATTGTGGGAAATTCTACAGGGCAAATGACCCAGTTTGGTCAACAAATAAATTGGGAAAGGAAGAGGGAGAGAGGGAGAGAGACAGAAACAGAAAAACTCTAGATTAAAGGAGGTTTAAGAGCCATTATTTAATTACAACCCTGAATTGCACAATTAAAAAGTTATTTGGGGGGCTTCCCTGGTGGCGCAGTGGTTGAGAGTCCACCTGCCGATGCAGGGGACACGGGTTCCTGCCCCGATCCGGGAAGATCCCACATGCCGCAGAGTGGCTGGGTCCGTGAGCCATGGCCGCTGAGCCTGCGCGTCTGGAGCCTGTGCTCCGCAACGGGAGAGGCCACAACAGTGAGAGGTCCACGTACCACAAAAAAAAAAAAAAAAAAAAAGTTATTTGGGGAAATTTAAACACTGATTTGACAATGAATAATATAAGAAAATATTGTTAATTTGTTATAGGTGTGATAATGGTATGGTAGTTAGCTTTAAAGAGTCCTTATCTTTTAGATACTAAAGTTTAGAGAAACAAACAGAAGTTTATGGGTGAAATGATATGTTGGGAATTTGCTTTAAAATAATCTGGGGGTGTGGGGAGTAGATAGGAACACAGAGTAAATAAGTTTTCTCTTCCTCCATAATAAATAAAAAGTTAAAAATAAATAAAAACAATAATGTTAAAAACAAGCCAATTTCCAGTTGATGCAGAGACCCTGTAAGGCAATCCGAGACTCTCTCAGCCCTTCAAAATAAAGTCAACTTCCAAACTGTGAAGTCACCTGCCCAGAATGCCTAGTCTGAGATTCTCTGAAATTCTGAAACTTATCATAGACTAACAAAATACTTCACTATAATCATTCATTTAAAATGTCAGATCATGACACTTCTCTGCTCAAGTCTCTCAGTAGCCCCTCATAGAACTCAGAAAAATAGCTGAAGCCCTTTCAGTGGTCTACAAGCTCTCCCTACTTGCCATCCCCTGTAGTAGCCAGCCTGAAGATGACCCCAATGATCTCCACCTCCTGGTATTTGAACTCTTATGTAATCCCCCCCCACTCTGTTCCAAGGTAGCCCTGTGTGATCAATAGAATAAAGCGGAAGTGATGGCATGTTATTTCTGAGATTAGGTTATAGACACTGCAGTTGCCACCTCGGTTGCTTTCTCTCTCTCCCGTGAATCACTCATTCTGGGTAAAAACCAGCTGCCATGTCATAAACAGGTCCATGTAGAGCCCACCTGGCAAGGAACTCAATTTTCCTACCGACAACCTCGGGAGGGAGCTTAGAAGCTGATCCTTGAGCTCCAGTTAAGCCTAAAGGCAAGTTTTTCTTAAAGGGCCAGGTAGTAAATAGTTTAGTCCTTGCAGGTCATACGGTCCCTACTGCAAACTACTCAACTCTACCGTTGTACGCAAACAAAAAATAATGGGTATGGCTGTGTTCCAATAAAACTTTATTTACAAAAAGGGACAGTAGTTTGTTAACTTTCGCATGACTGCAGCCGAGCCCCACAGCTTGACAGCGATATCATGAAACCCTGAACGACGACCACCCTGATAAAGAATCCTTAGATTCCTGATCCTCAGAAACTGTAAGTTGACTGTTTTAATCTGCTACGCTTGGCATAACGGAAATAACACACCCTCCCCTATCACCGCCCACCCCCCAACACACATACCCCTTCACCTTTCTAGTTTTACCTCATCCTTCTACTCTCCACCACACACTCAGCTCAGCAGCCTTTGTTGTTCCTTGAATGTAGCAGAGGCACTCCTGCCTCAGAGCCTTTGTTCTCTTATTGTGTATCTGGATGCTTCTCCCCCAGGTATCTAGTTGGATCCACTAGCTCCTTCAGGTCTTTCCTCAATTGAGCCCTTCTCAGTAAAGCCTTTCCTGACCCTATAGACAAATTCAACATGCCTCCCTCCTTACATTCCTTGCCTCTGATTTTTCTTCATAACATTTACCACCATGTACCATACATTTTACTTTGTCTTCCTCCACTGGAGTATAAGCTTCACGAAGACAAATGTTTCTATTTTGTACTGCAGTATCCCCAATGCTAGCAAGCAGCTGCTCCCAACAAATTTGTTAAATGAATGCGCTTGTCTCAACTAACCTGCCAACTCCCTAAAGGCATGCATATCTTACCTGGCATAGTGTACCCAGGTCCTAGCACACAACATCAAATGCTAAATTAACTGTGTTTCTGAAAGATTACTCTAGGGGAGAAATTAAGGAGGCAGCTGGTGTTTGCAACACTTGATCCTCACTCTGCGCTCTCCATAGGCAGCTTCACCCATGCCCACTGTTTAGTACTACCCACGTGCACAAGACTAGCAGGTATCTTCACCTAGATCCTTCCTCTGAGCTCTAAACCTACGCTATATTCAACTTCATGCTTGACACCTTCTGGATCTCAAATTCAGCATGGCCTAAACCTACTCTTACCTTCTTCCAATGTTACCAAACTTGGCAAATGCCACCATCTAAGCCCACTGTACGTCACCCTTGACATTTCTCCCTTTCCACCAATGTCCATCACCAAGTCCCACAAATTTTATCCTCTGAAAAATCTCTAAAATCTACTTCTCCCGTCTGCAACACCTCTTACCTACCATCATGGATACAGCCATAAGCCCCCTGTCTCCCTGCCTCCAACGACTGCCACTGAAAACCATTTTCGTTAACGCAGACACTGATCTTTTTCAAAATGCTCATCTCAGTACACTCCACTTAAAATTCAGTAGCTTACCATTTCTCTCATGATTAAAAGGAAGCATCAACTTCGGTCCTGCATGTGCTGGTTTCTGCTTACCTTTCCAGATTCTTCTCATAACCAATCATTCCATTCCAGATGCACTGGATGCCAACCACATCCTCAATGTCCTGAGAATTTTACCTATGCTGTTCCCTCTGGCTGGAACACCCTTTTCTCTTTACCCAGAGATTACCTTTCCTGTTCTAGGTCAGCTCAAACACTTCCTCACTTTCCTTGACTGCATCAAATTCCTTTTTAAATAACCCCTCTTCTTTGTTGTACTTTATATGATTATTTGGACAGTTTCCCTCACCATACCAGAAAACAGGCTGTTTTTTCTCCATTGCATCCACAATGCTCAGCAGAGCAAGCACGTAGTAGGATGTCGGTAACTATTGGTGAAAAACATGAACAATTCAAATGGGGCAGTTAGGGAGTTGCTGTGTAACATTGGTGAGTACTTAAAACAAGCTCTTAATAAGAGAATTAAAACTTTTAACACTCCCAAAACCAATTATATTCATCTGTATTAGGTCGGTATAGTCAAGACCTGGTAACATGACTACTGCTATCAGGACTCACAGCCCATGCCTGAGGTACTAATACCACTTTGGGACCAATGGAAAAGCAAATTTATATGGCTCCCATAATTCTCATTTACAATTTGGATTTTGACAAACCATGCTGCTTAGAGCTCTCAAAGGTTGCTTTACTTGGGAGAAAGGGTCTATCTACTAAAAAGTTTTAAGCAACAGAAGACCACCATTTTTAGCATGATCAAGAGGGGGGTTGAGAGGAGAGAGAAGATTCCAACTGGCTGAGTGAATTATAATTTTTCAGACCAGGAACACAGAAACAGTGTAGTGGGCAAGATAATGAGTTCAGATGTGAAGGTTTTGAGTTTCTAGTGCCCACAAGGCATCTGGACAGAGACCTCTAATAGGCAAGCTGGTTTAGAGCAGTACTATGCTCAACTCACAGAGCCTTTAGGCTAATTAGGAAAGTTGCTCCTTTGAAGCAAAGGGCAGGAGTGATTCAATATTGAGCACCTATGTGCAAGAACAGTTCTAGGCACTCAGGATCTCATTTATAGACTGCACAACAATATTTGAGAGTCAAGAGAATTTAAATATTTTATTATATAAAGTTATACCCAAAATTGTGCTTCATTTTTTCACTATATACTTTAACTCAAGGACATTTGTAAAAGTAGTACACTTCAGAAATCCTGGAAGAAATTCCACTAGCTATAGGCTATTTAAATACTGCTTACAGAAAGTATTAAAAAAAAACAACAGGGAGGGCCTCCCTGGTGGCGCAGTGGTTGAGAGTCCGCCTGCCGATGCAGGGGATGCGGGTTCGTGCCCCGGTCTGGGAGGATCCCATATGCCGCGGGGCGGCTGGGCCCGTGGGCCATGGCCGCTGGGCCTGCGCATCCGGAGCCTGTGCTCCGCAGCGGGAGAGGCCACAACAGTGAGAGGCCCGCATACCGCAAAAAGAAAAAGAAAAAAAAAAAAAAAAAAAAAAAAAACAGGGCTTCCCTGGTGGCGCAGTGGCTGAGAGTCCGCCTGCCAATGCAGGGGACGTGGGTTCGTGCCCCGGTTCGGGAAGATCCCACATGCCGCGGAGCGGCTGGGCCCGTGAGCCATGGCCGCTGAGCCTGCGCATCCGGAGCCTGTGCTCCGCAACGGGAGGGGCCACAACAGTGTGAGGCCTGTGTACCGCAAAAACAAAACAAAACAAAACAAACGAGTACAAATGAACTTATTTACAAAACAGAAGTAGAGTAACAGATGTAGAAAACAAACTTATGGTTACCAGGGGATAAAGGCGGGGCGGGGGCGGGGGCGGGGGCGCATAAACTGGGAGATTGGGACTGACATGTACATACTACTATACATAAAACAGATAACTAATAAGAACCTGCTGTAGAGCACAGGGAACTCTACTCTGTAATGGCCTATATGGGAAAAGAATCTTAGAAAAGGAGTACATGTATATAACTGATTCACTTTGCTGTATACCCAAAACCAACAAAACATTGTAAATCAACTATACTCCAATAAAAATATTTTTTAAAAGTATTAAAGGAAAGCCAGCACCATATAAATAGCATACACTTAAATGAAAGAGATGAATGCTTAACATACAGAGTAATGTTTTTTATTCACTGATAAACTAAAGGTCCATTTCAAGATGTTTCTCTTGTATACTTCATTTGTTTTGTTAGTAAGCAAAGCCCTGAAAGGGATGGCTTCATCTAGTCCTCAGACTCGGATCCATCTTCATCTTGACTAATCTGGAAGTAACGAAGTTCGTAAGTCTCCTTGTCAGATGCAACCACACGAAGCCAATCACGAAGATTGTTCTTTTTAAGGTATTTCTTGGTAAGGTATTTCAAATACCTTTAAAATAAAAACATGAATTTCAAAAAATACCTACTATGTAAAGGCTTATTATATAAAATATGCACTGTCATATTCATCTTCTGTGTTCCCAGTTCCAAAATATTTCCTTTCATTTGTATTAAGCATTGAGCAAGGTTGCTAGGGATATAAATATGGCAGCATCTCCACCCCAATTAAAATCAGTTTATGCCCTATCAAAACCCTTATTTCTCCCCTCCCCAAATAAACTTTATGCTTAAGAGCAGTAACAGTAGTTTCCTCTTCAGTCTTACTGCCACATTAGATTTTTTAAACGATATACGATCTCATTCTTCAAATGTTATGTACTAAAATGTCAACATTCTCTTCCCCACTATCAACCTCCCTAACCTTAATCCCACCTTGGATAAACAAGAGGCAACCTGTCAACAGCGCTGAATCCAATTCACAAGTTTAAGATTATCCAGTCTTGCAACTAGCATATGGCTCAGTCCTTATAAAAAAGCTTACAGCACGGCCTAATTTCATCATTCCAGCCATTCTCACCATTTACATTTTACAGCAATCCTGAACTCCCAAGCATTCCTCTCAAGCCTCCCTGCCCTTTGTTAATGTTGCTCCCTGTTAGGAATACTTCATTCCACTGGCAATGCTAAGCTTATTCTCAGATTCTCTGCAAATTCTTGCTGTACCAATCTCTACCTTCAATGTAACAGTTACAGTACTGCATTTATAACAGTTATCTGCATGTCTATAAGATCCTTGAGGACAGATACTTCATCTCCAAATACCTAGTGATTAATTCATGACCATAGCTAACATGCCCTGCTACCACCTTAATCCAAGCCACCATTTCCTACCACAATAGGCTCCTAAGTCTTCAGTTTCCACCATCAAGCTTCCTCAGCCACAACAATCAATTCCTTAATTTGCATGGCTCACTACCGCATTTCATTTAGATGAAGCTTTCCCTGACCACTTTATACATCAACCTTCTTTATGCACTTACACAGCACTTATCAACTACTTAATATTGCATTTCATTACCTCTCTTCTCCACTAGAATTTAAGTTCCTTGGTAGTGGGTACTTAGTCTGCTTGGTTCACTGCTAGGCTACTCAGTCCTGCAAGAGTGCTGCCATGTATTATTTACTATTTGCCAAGTAAACTGAATGAACGAAAACTGGCTGCAAGATTAATGTTAAAGACGTCACCTTTGATTGGCTGCTTCTACTAGGCAACCAAAAAACTAAGAAAGTTGGGACACTACTCCCAAGTTACACAACAGACATGTTTCTTCAAACATTCTAATATTAAAGCACCCAACATTGTTAAAAAAAAAAAAAGACAATGGAAAACAAATACCAACCTTTTAGAGAACTGTTTCTCAGAAACAACTGTGATTTTATTCTTGAAGCGTTCAATGTGAACGACATTCCCAAGATTTCCAGTTTTTCCATTCACTTTAACCTTCTCCCGTAGAAACTGTTCCTATTTTAAAACAGAAAAAATGCCACACTAGGGAAGAAAACCCTAGATATTCACTAGGGAAGGTACCCTAGGAACAGAGCTTAGGTTAAAATCAAATATTACATACGCAATTCATTTTTAAGAACTCTACTACAATGATAAAAAACAAGCTGAATAGAGTGATACTTACAAAATTTCCAGAATCAAAAATTCCATCTTCTACTGGATGAGTAAGGTCCAAATTAAACTTCCAGGTTGACTTCTTAGGCTTCTTGTCTTTCTTCTACAGAAAGTTAATATAATTATGACTCTCTGCAAGAATTTATTCACTTAACATACAAAATCAAAGATCTGTTATCAGTGCAGTATTGTACAATGAGGCTATATACATGAAATGGTGCAAAATTCTAAAAAAATTCCTTAATACTCATCAGATATACCCTAACTTTTTTTTAACCAGGCTATGTGTAGGGGAGTACACTCATTAACTTGGTTAAAATCACGTTTCATGAAATCCGATGGAAACTTCCCCTGTTCACCACATAAGTGCCTCACAAGTGCAAAACTCAAGAAAGCGCAAAGTATATGCTGAGCTACTACTAGCTTCCTTCATCAGAAGATTCCAAAGAATCCTATTTTTTAAATGGAAAAGAATAAGAGAAGCAATCTACTTTATACTACAAGTTAAAACTAAAAAATACCCACCTAGCTTGGTATGAACCGCTAACTAGGCCCATTTTGTTCAAGTTATCAAGACTTAAGTTTTGTGGGCTTCTATTATTGATATTTTCCAGACCACAGATATTCAATTTTAAATTACCAGGCACTACTTTATTACTGCCATCCCCACTGCAGATGGGGAAACAGGTAGTGTACCACCTAGTCCAAGCTCAGCTACATGCCAGAATAGGATATTCTGCCCACTAATGTGTAGGGAATTCAATCCTTAATGCTGTTACGGGTGAGGAAAAGGGAGGGGAGAGATACCTTTAATCTGTTTGTTTGTTTTTTAAAACATGAATTACTTTTTCCATACCCAAAACTTTTAGGCCAATACCGCGGAATAAGGCTACACGTAAAATCCAACCAAATGGATACCAAGCACTAATGCCAGTTTGCTTTCTTAGTCAGTGGAATACTTTGTGCCAAAAAAATTTATCCAGAACTTGGGACTGGTAAAAGAAGACTAGGAACTGGCCTTGACTGGGCAATTTATACCTTTGTTGGGGCATCAGTTAACTTCGGAAAGGCAAATAATTTATCTGGGGGGAGAGATAAGCCCAGAGGGCTTTGGACATTATCTAGTTTCGTATTTAACCCAGCAATTTTACCCTAACATCAAATGTTCTTTGGACCGGGTTTAACGTATTACTGGTTCCCTTATTAATAAATAAAGTCTTTGAAGCATGTTCCTTTTCTATTTGCTTAAGAGTCGTGGCTTTCACCTTAAAAAAAACTCGTTATGAGATAATGAATAAACTTCTTCCCCAACTTAGTTTTAAAGTTCTCTGAAACTTCTGCAACCGCGGGTATCCCGGGAGTGTCTCGGGTCTCCCTCCGCCCTGGCAAGGCCATTCGACCGGGCCTGCCCGATTACCCACATTTGCTTCCTAGTGCAAATAAACAGGTTATCATCGGCGTTACCAGGTACGAGGGAGAAAAGAAATGGCCCAAATGCTGTCCCACTAGCCCCGTTCACCGTCGTGCCTCCTCCTTCCCTGCGCTCCCACGACCGCCCATCCTAACCCAATTCTGGGCCCAGCTCGAACTCCTCCAGACCACATGGCAGTTGCCAGGAGTCAGTAACTTATAATCTTAACATCCTGGTTGTGTTCCTGACCCAAGTCTCCATTTTTACCCTTCCTCGACCTAGAGTTTGACGCTCCCAGCTCGCCAGCTGCAAAAATCATCTACATAAGAGTAATATACCGGCGAGACCACCGTCACTCACCACCGCCATGTTGCACGCCGGCAGCGCGATCGGAGAGAAAGCGGGAGCCGGCGGCACATATTTATACCAAAGCGTGCTGCGTCACGCGCCGAGAACGTAAGATCACCGCCTCCCGGAAGAGAACTTGGGAGGAGCGCGGAGGCCAGTAACCCAGGAAACCGGGGGCGTAGCCTGGAGGGCAGTAGGCAGTCGCTTTTCCTCAGAGCGTCCACCAGCGACGGTAGCTGAAACCATTCACGATTTTACGCTGGTGACGACAAACGCTGGTTGACCACAGAGGTCTCTGCGGTTGCTTGCTGGGAGGCCGCTCCAGATGCACACACCCGAGGGATACAGGAAACATTTTTCACTAATCGCCTGGATCTTTTTTCCAATCAGGGCAAGGCAATGTCTCAGGTTCCTTTGGGATCTCCTGTCTTATATTGCAATTATAATCTTCCAGCAAAAAAAATTATTTCTGTATATATGTTTTTAAGTCTTGTTTTCTGAATGACTGTTGAGGGAAATCAGTGTTTCAGGGAGCCAAAGCAAACTTGGTTCTTGAGGGGAAAAAAAAAACCAAAAAACAACCCAAAAAAACCTTTTAGAGAAGAATACATAGTGCTCACTTGTTCACACACTGTGTGTAATTTATTCTATTTTATAGGTTTTAGAGTTAATCCTATGACTCCTGACTTTCATCCAAAATGCCTCGCAGTTAATATTCAAGGAATATTTGCTGAGACCTAACTACTAAAATGTAAAAGACACACTAGGATGGATGTGCAGTGGTGATAGTCTTGATGACAAAAGGAAAAAAGAAGTAGTTTTTGAGTTTTGAAGGATTGTAAGTTGACATCGTTTCAGAAAAGTGGCATGCCTCTCACCGTTTTGCGATATTTTTTGGTGAGGTTAAACTGTCATGCGGGGGACCGGGGGTAGCAGATGGGGTGGACTTTTGATGTTAATTTGGAGGGTGACCCTAGAAAGCGACAGCTGTGTATTTCCTTTATGACACTGATTAGTAATAGTGAGAACTATACTTAAATGAAGCATACAACGTGTAGGTTCTAAAAAGAGGTGTTGAATTCCTAGAAGAAATCCGTTTCAAGATTTTTTGCTTGTTTGCCTTAAGAACCACTATGACTTCATTTGTTTTCCAAACATTAAGGGGAAAGAAGAGCCATTGGCATTTTCTCCTTGAGGGCTGCCCAGGCTGAAAAGCAGAAATGATCCTTGTACTATTGGATGTTTTGAAAATAAGCCATTAATTGAGGCACTTATTACTTTGTTGCTTGTTTTTGGCAGACTTCCATGTCATGACAAAAAATCCTTAAGAACTATTAAGCCATTTGTACAAAGTGGGTATTAAAAACAACATGTGTTTCAAAATAACTAGTAATCCCAAAATAACTAAATAGAAGCTATAACAGAAAAAAACCCCTCTTAATTAGGAAAAAAAAACCCTAAAAAATATATTAACTGGAAATGTGCAGATAAGATAGTAAGGTTAAATATTGTAAATAACCAAATTTTACATATACAGAGTCTCTCTCCCTCTCTCTCTTTCTCTTTTTCTCTCTCTCTCTCCATGTATATATATGTATGTACATATATATAGAATGCCTGTCAACACCCCATAGATATTTTTTATTTTGACAATAGATTCTAAAACATATGAAATAATAGGTGTCTAAAAAGAGCCAAGACAATTTAGAACAATGAAGGGAAGTTGTCTCTTCTGCAATTCAAATATAAGATCCTATAATATATGATAGATACATTTCTGATATATTATAAACTTCAGTCATTGAATCTATATGATAATGGAGCTTGAATAGAGCAGTAAAATAAAATATAGAAGGATATGGCAGATTAGATTCACAGGGAAACCCTACCATATGTAGCCACCTTAAAAAACTGGCTAAAATATAGTTTTAACAATAATTTCTAATGTATGGTTAAATTGGTGGAAAAGTAAAAGAATTTTTTTGGAGACAGAAATGACCAGTCCTCATGCTCATACAAGTTTAGGGCTAGAATTAGGTCTGCTCAAATAGCATAAGAAAGCTCCAGCCTAAAAATGTAGTTTAAAAGTATGCTTGGCTTGGTAGTGTCTGGCAGAAGCAAATGCAAATTAGTATCTTTAATATATTTAAAAGCAAAAACTATTTAAAATACAATAAGGGAAACAGGGACAGTAGAAATTGGCCAGGAATTTTTTTTTTTTTTTTTTTTAAGAACAAAGTAGGGCTTCCCTGGTGGTGCAGTGGTTGAGAGTCCGCCTGCCGATGCAGGGGACACGGGTTTGTACCCCGGTCCGGGAGGATCCCACATGCCGCGGAGCGGCTGGGCCCATGAGCCATGGCCGCTGGGCCTGCGCGTCCGGAGCCTGTGCTCCGCAACGGGAGAGGCCACAACAGTGAGAGGCCCGCGTACCACAAAAAAATAAAAATAAAAAGAACAAAGTAGAACTTCTAGAAATTAAAAATAGAAGATCTTTAATTAGAAAAGTGGATGAGTTAAACAGGAGAGTAGACAACAACTGCAGAGAAAATTAGTGAATGGGAAATTACTTAGAATAAAACAGAGAAAAGCAAAGAGACAGAAAATATAACAGGCAGGTTAAGGGACAAGGATGTCAGAGTAAGAATGTTCCAGTTATGTCAAATGGGAGATCTAAAAGGATACAATAGAGAAAATGGGGGAAAGGGAAAATTTAGAGAAATAACGGCTGAATTCTTAGATTCAGGAAGCCCAATGGACCTCAAGCAGGATGACTGAAAAGAAACGCACACCTAAACACACTGTAGTGAAACTTCAAAACACAAACGCAAAATTATTTTGAAAGCATCCTGAAAGAAAAACCAAAATATTTACTAACAGGGGTTATATTAACAGCTGACTTCACATCAGCAATAATGGAAGCCAGAAGCAGAGGATTATTATCTTCAAAGTGCTAAGAGAAAATAACTGTCTACCTAGAACTAAAAAGTATAAAACTATCTTTCAAGAGTAAAGATGCATTTAAGACATTTTTAGATAACACAATGGAAAATCTGCTATCAGCAGACCCCCAGGAAAGGAACTCTGAAAAATATACTTCAGGATAAAGGAAAAGAATCCTAGAAAGAAGGCCTATGGGCCAAAAGAAATAGTGAGCAAAGAAAATGGCTAACTTGTGAGTGACTCTAAACAAACACCTACTGTATAAAAAAATAACATGTTTATTTTGTGGGCTTAGGGTGCTAGTAATGTTCTGTTTCTTGATCTTGGTGGTGGTTACATGAGTGTGTGTAGCTTGTGAAAATTCATCAAGCTGTAAATTTATAATCTGTGTGCTTTTCTATATATGTATATGTTACATTACAATTAAAAATGAGAATAGTTTAAATTACTGTATGCCCAATTAGAAGAAATGAATACTGAAAAATACAACTTAGAATTTACACAAGAAAAAATACACTATCTGAGAGTCCTCTATATTTTAACTAAATATAATTTGTAATTAAAACCTTCCCATAAGAAAAACACCCAGATAGCTTCACCAGTGAATGCTACCACACATCTGAGGAAAAAATAATGCTAATTTTAACGGATACCTTTTATGCCCAAACTCACAGTTGGTCAGCTTCCCTTTTAATCCAGAAGAGGGGAGCATTTATCCACAGTTTCCTGTCCCCCATTGGTCAATGGTTATACATGGGGTGTTAACTGCCTTGTACTTCCAGGTTGTACATGTGTAAATGAGTGTTAGTAGGGAGATTCCCACGCCTCTCCTCAGAGAAGCCATAGAGATAAAAGGTGAAAAATATATGGGGAGACACTGCCAAGTTACACCTGCCCCAAATTGCCGCTCCCTTCTTCTTTCTCTTGAGTGGACAGTTCAGAAGTACATTCTAGGGCTTCCCTGGTGGCGCAGTGGTTAAGAACCCGCCTGCCAATTCAGGGGACACGGGTTCAAGCCCTGGTCCCGGAAGATCCCACATGCCGCGGAGCAACTAAGCCCGTGTGCCACAACTACTGAGTCTGCGCTCTGGAGCCCGTGAGCCACAACTACTGAAGCCCGCACAACCTAGAGCCCGTGCTCCACAACAGGCGAAGCCACCGCGATGAGAACCCCGCGCACCGCAACGAAGAGTAGCCCCCGCTGCTCGCCGCAACTAGTGAAAGCTTGCGTTCAGCAACGAAGACCCAATGCAGCCAAAAAAAAAGAAGTACATTGTACATCATTGCATGGAAGATCCCAGCAGAGGATTAAGCCTCACTTGTCCCCAGCACATTACTTTTTGCTTTTGCTCTTTCCCAGTTTCACACTTCCCAGTTCTTTATTTCTGTTACCTGGGATCATTTCCCCAAATAAACCAAATGTATGAAGGCTAAGACACCAATTTTACACAAACTCTTTCAGTCATCAACTTGTTTATATTAGTAGAAATATTTATCTTAATATACTATAATCACAGATATATTATTAATAAAACCATATCCAGCAATATGTTATGCAGCAAGTTGGGCCATTATTTGTAGTGGATATGCAATTGTATATATACAAAATTTAAAATAATCTACAGATAAATTATCAGAATTAATATGTGAATTTATCAGGATTGCTGGATACAAAGTTTAGGTATAAAAATCAATTGCAAATCTATAAACCAGCAATACATTAGAAGATGAAAAGTAAAGAAGATATTTTCAATAACATAAATATATCAAATACCTATTAAAAAATAAAAATGTACAAGACCTCTATGCAGAACTATAAAATATAATTGAGAAAAATGAAAGAAGACTAAATAAGTAGACATTCATTGTGCCTTGACTGGAAAAACCAATAAAATAAAGATGTCAATTCTCTCCAAACTGAATTATAGGTTCAATGTGATCACAAACAATAGCTTAACAGATGTTTCTTGTTTCTTTCTTTCCTTCCTTCCTTCCTCCCTCCCTCCCTCCCTCTCTCCTTCCTCCTTCTCTCTCCTTTTCCCCTTCTTTCCATCCATCCATCTATCCATCCTTCCTTCCTTCTCTCTTGAAACCAATTTGAAAATTTGTATGAAAACACAGATACCAGAATATACTTGAAGAAGGAAAAATAAAGTGGGAGGACTTGCTCTATAGATTAAGATTTATTTTAAGGCTACTATAATTAAAACAAATGGATATTGTTTCACGGTTAGACTTGCAGACCAATAGAATAGAGAGCCCAGAAATAAGCACACACAAATGTGTGTTTTTGCCATTTATGACAAAATGGCACTTAAGAACAGTGGGGAAAAAGTTCTCACAACAATCATTTTTTTTCTAATTATTTTTCTAATATGCAAATCCATGTACACCTGTAAAAACATAAAACTTGGCGGTCAACGTAAAACTTTAAAATCCACACTACTATTTTGTACTGGAAAGGTTATAGATATTTTAATGAATGTTTATAATAGTCTAATAAACATTTATCCTTGTAAGTACCAATATGTATTTTGAACCACACACACACACACACACACACACACACAATATTATGACATTTATGCAAACAGGCCCTGAACAGAGTTTTCTGTCATGGTGCATTTGTATTTCATACATCTGCTTTTCCTGCAGCTCTGTGTCTGTACTGGGTTTGTGCATCACACAAAATATCTTACAGGATCAGATGGTGTACCTCAGTCTTACAGCGCTCTCTTTTGGAAGACCTCAGGACTGTTAACATCACAAAGGATCACACTGTAACATAGAAAGTAGACAGTATCTGCATATCTGAAATTTACTTATTATTAAGACTCACTTTATTTGCTAGAAGCTGATTTATGAAACTGGAATCTGAAAATTTCCCTTTATCCAAACCTTCCAGTATTCAATGTTATCACCATTCAAGCATTGTATTAAAAAAAAAAAGATTTTGTATATGTAGGAAAAATACCATTTCATAGTTTTTATTATGGAATTGTTTCTTTCTGCGCCATGTGCTACAAAATGGAGCATGTTGAGTGTCATGAGGCATTGCACTACCCATCTCCAAAAAAATATCCTCAAATGACATTGCAGACAGTCCTATGGAAGTAAACTGCACAGCTTTGACAAAGGATGTGCTATAGCCCTTCTGTGCAAACAACAGTCAGGTGCTGAGGAGAAACTTATTACTACTGAAGAATATTGCTTCTAACTCCTCCAACTTAAGAATGTTCTTTGTTAGATACTCATAAATGAAAGTTAAGGGTATCAGGCAGGGGAAATAGGAACTGAAGTCGCTGCTTGCACTTTTCTTTACTAATTTGATAGGAAAGCATTAAAACCTATGATTAAAAAAATGTATACTTGCTTCAGTTCATCTCTTGTCTCAGTATGTATTTAGAAAAACCTAAGTAATTTTTAAATTATTTTTAACAATTGCAGTTTCAGAAGTAAGATTTTCTCGTTACACAGTGCCACAGGAATTCTGAGTAGTTGATCAGCCTTTAAAATGAGAGCAAGTATCTTTTTCATTGCTTAATTTTATTACTTGTCATTTTTAGCTTAGTCATTCACCTGTTTGTGTCCATTTGGAGTATTTCCATTTTTCACTACTATAGACAATGCTTGAGGAACTTTTAAATAACAAAATTATTATCCTCTTATGCCGAAAGAAATGCTCATGAAAGGAAATATAGAGAAGCAAAAAAGATAATGCATAAAAATATCTAAAATCCCACCTGCTTAGAAATAGCTATTTAATGCTTTGGGGCTTGAATGTTTATGAATGTGTATTTGTATATCTATATCATTTGGATTACACAAGTAATTACATACATTTGTAAATACTGGTTGGTACTATACACACTTTTTTGAAATTTAAAAAACTTTTTATTTATAAACTATTTCAAACTTACTGAAAATTGTTAAAATAGTTCAAAACGCACACACGTTATAAACATATAAATATAAATGCATAAAAATCTGGATAAAGAATATATAAATATATATGTGTGTCTATATATCCTTTACCTAGATTTTTACCTATTGTTAGCATTTTGCTCCATTTATTATTTTTTCTTTACAGTATATCTATATATCTATAAATCTTTTTATTATATCTGCATTTTCAGTCATAGTTGAAGTCAAGTTATAGAGAAATTCACCCATACTGCCTTCTAGGACTTAGTTTATTGTTGCCATTTGGACCACTGTTTCATTTGGAGTTTATTCTTGTGATCATCTGAAAATAGAAAAGTTTTTTCTCTTACTTTTAAAAGTCTAATGTGTCTTAACTGTCTTCTATTGTCCGATAGTATTGGCTAATGCTTTCAGAACAATATAATAGTGGTCAAGATAGTGGGCATTCTTGCCTAGCTAGTTCTTGACCTTACTGAGAATGCCTTTAGTGTTTTTCCATTAGGTAAAAGGCTAGCTTTTGCAATTTTACAAACACACGCACACGTGAGCATGCACACACGTACACACGTATGTTATATATACCATGTTATCATGTATAAACGTAGATATATTTATGTTATTCATCCACCTGTTGTTTTTTGTTTTTTTGTTTTCTGAGAGATATTTTGAGGATGGGTATTGTTTTGTCCAGTTTTTTTCAGTATCTATGGGGAAAATAATATGACCTATCTCTTTAGACTCATAATATAGTGAATACTATTAAGAGAGATTTCCTAGATATTAACCTGTTTCCTATGGGAGTGAATTAATAGATTTCATAATATTGAGCTATTCTTGCATCTCTGATATAAACTCCATGTGGGCATGGGTATCATTTTCTTCATGTGGGGTTTGAGTCTATCACTACTAGTATAGTATATTAGGATATTTGCATAAGTATTTGTATTTATTTTGGTTAACTTTATCAAGTTTAGGTATCAGTTATATTTGTTTTGTAAAAATAATTTAGAAGTTCTGATTTTCTATGCTCTAAAACAATCTATGTAACTTTGAAACCATCTGGTCTCTAAAAGTTTGGTAAAATTCTCCAGTGAAACAATTTGCCTGGTTTTGGTTTTTGGCTATTGGTTTGTTTTTTGTGAATAGTTTCTCTATTTCTTTTATTTAAATTGTTCTGTTTAAACTTTCTGTTTCTACTGAGGTTGATTCTAATAACCATATTTTCCTTAAAAATTATATCATTTAGGTTTTCAAATTTATCTGCATAGAATTTATATTTATTTTCTCTGCATTAGTCACTCCTTGTCATTTCTCATTTTTGACATTTGTGTTTTCTTCCTTTACCTTAAATTAGCCAATGGTTTGTTAATTTTTCAAGAAACCAGAATTTAATTTTTTTTAATTTGCTATTTTTCTATTCACCTAATTCTGTTTTTATCTTTATCATTTCTTCCCTTGTGCTCCCTTTTGGTTTATTTTGCTGTTTTTTTTTTCTAGTTATTTGATTTAGGACTTTAATTCATTTATGTTCATTCTTTCATTTTTATTGATATAGGTGTTAAGGCTACAGATTTTCATCTATACTGCTTTACATGGATTCGGATATATAGTGTTTTCATTATCTTTCAGGAATTCTTTGTTTGTAGTACCCCTTTCATAGTAGAATTACATAATAGGTTTTAAAATTTCCAGGTAGAAGAGTCTCTTTATTTTCTAGTTTTTTTTAATTTAAAATATTTTGGGGCTTCCCTGGTGAGGCAGTGGTTGAGAGTCCGCCTGCCGATGCAGGGGACACGGGTTCATGCCCCAGTCCAGGAAGATCCCACATGCTGCGGAGCGGCTGGGCCCGTGAGCCATGGCTGCTGAGCCTCTGCGTCCAGAGCCTGTGCTCTGCAACGGGAGAGGCCACAACAGTGAGAGGCCCGCGTACCGAAAAAAAAAAATAATAATAAATAAATAAATAAATAAAATATTTTGAAATAAATTTAACAAGGTACAAAGCCTACATCTAGTTTTGTTTTTAATTTCACTTAGGACTGGTATCAGAGTGTTATTTTTAATATTTCCACTTTATAGAAACTGTTTTGTGTCCTAAATGTCCTTTTTTTCTGAAGGTTCCATGTATATATTTTTTTCTGCAAGATATACCTCACTGACTGTATAGGAATTAAAACGAACTAGAGTGACAATAATTTAAGTGAAACATACACATAACTGTGAACCAAAAAAGGCAGACACACTATCATTACTAGGTAGATAAACCTCCATTCTCCCAGTTAGGATCTTTGTTGCGAATCTGATAGCAAATGTGGTTGCCAAGCCTTTTGGGCCCGCCTAAACACTGGGACACAAGTCATTGTGATGCCGGGTAGTACCCGTGGGTGGCAGCAAATTATTTTGACTGGACCCAGAAATAACTCTCAAATTGGAAAATGGATTGATAAAACCTTGTAGGTGGGTTCTTTTGAGCCGATACACATCCAGTGATTGTAACTGATCCTGCTGAATGTACTGTGGCAATGGATACTTTAAGTTCCCAGTGGAACACACACTTTAGACAAGCAGTAGGGTTTTAAAAGTGGTAATTCCATAGGACACCTCCTGTTTGGATAGAATGTTTAAATATGAGGTTGGGGTGGCAGGAAGAAGAAACTCAAGACAGGCTGATACATAACATACAATTAGTCCCTTTTCACTCTTCTTTTACCCTTCTCATGCCTACTTCTGGGAAACAAGCTACTGGTATTTGCAAGTGGCAAAAAAGAGTGGGGCTGAGGGGTGGAAGACTTTAATTTGGTGCTTCTCCCACTGCCCAATTATGCTTGCTGGATATGGAAGATTATGGATAACAGTGATATTGATCATGGATACAAGGTGACAACTACACTGGAAGTCTTGGTATGGTCCACAAGTCAGGAGTGACAGAGATGTTCTAGAATAGTACAGTGTATAAAAGGAAGAAACTGCTGAGCCACCTGAGGACGAATCTGTCCAGATGGTGTTGATTAGATATGGTGAGGATTGGGAAAAGTGTGAAGAGTTTGCTTCAGGGACTCATTCCACCATTCACATTGCTGTGGAAAGAGAACAGCAACTCTGGTAAAGAAGGAACACTTCAGATCCTGGGAGGTCAGGGGAGGGGAAGGGACCACTAAACTCTCTTGCACTGTGTATCTCTGGAAGAATGCACAGAAAGAGGATGAAGATGGGAAGATGTTTTTATTCTTGTACCTATAGAATTTTGAACCACGTATTTTATGTATTCTTAAAAACTATTAAAAAATTAAAGATTAAAAGAAATGTACCTAAATCTGGAACTAAAATCTAGAAATTAACATTCCCAGCTGTAAAGCTAGGGTGCTGTATAGTAAGAACCTAAAATTTAATATTTTAAAAAATACAAGTTAGATTTTCTTTTAACAGTAATATACAAATTAATTTCTAGTATGAAAATGTTTCTAGGAACGTGTATATACAAGAATAGTGTAAGCTGTTAAATTAACTTTATTTTTATTTAATATAACTGATGAAGTTAACAGACAAATATATTTTAATGTAACAAAAATTATAATTGCTAAGTTTACCATCTACATTTTAAAGGATTTCACAATTATTTTAATATAGACAAAGGCTTAATATTTTAATTTTACCCATTTTTGAAATGTAAAATACATGATTATAATAATACTCATACTACATATCTTACAATTTTAAAGTTTTAGCTAAAACATATGAGTCTCTGCAGGTAAAAGCATGAGTTCTCTTATACCTATGACAAATAAAATGTATTACTAATAAAGTGCCACTGGATTAGACAATGCCATTTCAACTATTTTCTTTTTGGAGAGGAGGACAAAAACAGTATAGAGATAGTAATTTGCACTATACTTTGTAACAAGCACAAGAGTGCTTATTTATAGTAGATATTAACCACAATAAAGAATTCCTTTCAAGAATGATCACAACTATGACTTATGAGAAGCTGTATAGTCATCACTGAATAGTCTGTATCCAGAGTTTTAAAAATGTGCAATCTTGAACTAAGATAAACTTAAGTCTACCAATATCAAGACACAGTTTTAGGGACTTTATATAAGTAAAGGAATCTCTCTTTCAATTGTAAAATAGGTTTCGACCTGTTTTAAGGAGACAGAAATAGTGGTGGATGGTAAAGTTTGGCAAGTGTGTTTTTAGAAGGTGAAAGCCTGATATGCATTGCTATAAGATGCATCTTTCATGTAAGCAAAACATGCTAATAAGATGTATACAGCACTTTTCAGGCACTTGACCTCACTTGGTAGTTACCTTGATGTTCAGATGGTTATTTAATGAAAAAACATTATATAGAACTTCAAGTCATGTTCCCACAGAACATCTGTGTTCCGTAAGCTAAATCCAAATGTTCCCTGCTAAAATCAAATAATGCCATATACCCAATTCAGAGAAAAAAATTTAATAAAGTTAATAGATTGAATTTTCTCAATTTTAAGATTTTCCACAATAAATTTTTCTTAAGCTTTTGTTGCCTATTATTTGTCTGAATGGTAGGGAAAAAAAAGGCTTGAAAACTATGAAATACTTTGCTTAGATTATATCAGAAAATTTTAAACTGTTGACAAGTTCAATATAATATACTGTTTATGGAAATATGCTTATAGTTCACACATTTTCTGCTTAAGAGCCATATTTTCTCATAATAAATTTGTTCCTAGTTCATATTACAGAATTCAATATGTAAACATTTTAATGTACCCAAAAAAGTACTATGAATTTTTGTTCTGTTGTCCCTAAATATGTTTGAGAATCACATCAAAGTTTGGCTCTAAAACTATCTTTGGGTTCCAGGCCAAAGGAATGCTTTCAGATATATCATCAAGGATAAGGGTCTAAGATAAGACTACCAAATTCTTTTCTAAAATGAAAAAAAATATGGCAAGATTCCAGTACAGATATTACTAATGTTCTCATTTTTTTCTTGAATATTTAGTATATGGTTTAAGTATGTTGATATTACGGAATTTTGTTTGTATGTATCACTCTATTATAATTTGGGAAAAATTTGCAATATACTTTCAGGCAGTTAGCTTTGAAATAATGAAACTTCAGCACTTAGCACAAACAGCCCTGAGAACAATGCATTCAAATTACAGTTCAACTAGAAATAATCTAATTGAGAAACTTTAAAGTACAAAAACACATTCTGGAAAAGCTGTAAATTAAAAAAAAAAAGTTACCAACATTTGAGGCACTACCAGACTACAGTACTTTTAAGAGTTGGAATGACGTTGTAAAAAGAACAAACATACAAAGCTATGTGTGCACATGCACACTCATTGTGCTATAATGAAAAGTTGTGTCCCCAAATTTTATAGCCTAAACATTTTATTGCAGCATCTCCTATTAAAGATTTCATGCTCTGGCTGCAGGAGAGTTCTGATAATTGTTATAAAGCATTGGTACAGAATTTTGTACCATAAATGGAAATGTATTCAAGAGCTTGGTTAGCAATAATTTCAAGTGACTGACAGCCCTTGGAGGGGAGCATGAAAGAAACATCATAATTATGTTTATGATGCAAATGCTAAGTCAAAGTAGCAATAATCTGATCTATTTCAGAGGGTATACAACTTTGTAGTGGATAAGGTAAAACAAAGTCTTCACAGTAGAAATAAAGTATGTTGTTCTAGAAAGAAACAAATATTCCACTTGTTACTATAATATTGTGTATAAATTGGTGAAATGCCTACAAACAAAAAGGTATCACTGTATAATCTATCAATGTGACAGTCTACATTCTATACATGGTAACTTTGACATTTAACATTTGCTACAATAAAGTACAACAAATACTAGGAATCAACTTTTAACATTTCTGATGTCAAAAAAGAATGAAGTCACTTCTGTTCTGTTAAAAAATATGTTTCCTGCTTCCTTTTAATACAATTTATAAAGCTTTTCTAAATGAAATATATTGTTCTAGCAAAACATGTACTGACTTATGTGAAAATAAACAGTCCCATATCTTTAAAAATCTATACTTATAATTAATTATGACAGAAGAGTACTTATACTTCATTATAGTACTTAAAATGAAATATTTAAGCATAAATAGCTTTTGCCATTCAAGATATGAAGGTACAGATGCATTATTATAATTTATATACACTTACCTCACAATTGAAAATATATTTATGTGAAGTTTGACAAATTACGAAGAACAAGGGCATGCCAATCCAGAATTAATACTAAACCAGAACATTGGTGGTTAACTGGGGTCATATGAATGACCAGCAAGTAACACAGACTGATAACTTTTTGGAGTTCCTGTGGGTAACAATGCTAACCAGTCACAAGTAAGATACATATTACAGAGTACTAAAAAACTAGACCAGTATGTAGTAGATACTTAAATGGAATACTGGAAAGAATTTAGTCTAGTTACTAGCTGTGCTTTGGATGGGCAAAAACTAAAATGTTATACTAAAAATGATTAACTACAACCTCAATATTTCTTGTGCTTTAGAATTCCTCTTGCATTTCCTTAAAGTATCTTGCTTCTTCTCCAAATGGGTTTGCTGAGGCCAATACAAGATTTAAAAGTGTGTGCAAATTAAGTAACTAAAACTTTGCGATCTTTTGTTCCTAATGCTATTTCCCGTCACTGAGTAGACCAGTTACAGCATCGTACATATTTTCCTCTAGATGATAGGTACAAAGGCCTTTTAAAAGTCAAAGTATGATGGGAGAGGTCTCATAATGAGTCTTAGAGAATGAAGTTATTACTGAAATGGTGATTTTGTTCTAAGTTTCACTGCAATATAATGACTGGTATTGAGTCAAAGGTCCTCACAAACCCTGTGACAATGCCTAGAGTTCTGGAAGTATAAAGATATATAGTCCAAAAGACTAAACAGAAATGTAGCAGAATCACCTAAAATACTTTTTAAAATAATTGTTTATAGAATTCTTTCCTAGATATATTTCGCACCAGTAACTGAATTAAGTCACATGACAATCAGATAAAATACATATACTTCTTAAGTTAAATAATAATTATCACATAAAGTGACTTTTCTTCTATGATTCACTTTCATGTTAGAAAAAACATACATAAATTTAACAAATGTTCCAAATCAATTTAAAGTAAGAATTTCCAGTTTTGTCTAACAAATATTTTGATGTCAAAAAAGTCTACTTAAAAATGGCTGAAAAGGAGTGACTACTACAAATACCAACATTCATTCAACATAATTGATAAAAAGTACTGCATAGTATCCTGTAAAGCAGGTCACTCCTTTAAATAGAGAAAACAAGAGTTAAAGGCAAAAACACAAATGGAAACTTCCTATTTTTATGTTGAATACAAAGGCCACGAATAAAAACCTATAGCTTTAACCAACATCCTTTGCCACTGTCCTCTGTGTCTTCCTTACAATATGACTTGCTAACAATCACAAGACAGTTTAATGCCTCTGTCAACCATAAGAAAGTACTAAAATCACCATAATATAGGTTATATTAAGTGTACCAGCAATTTGGCAAAGAAGAGAATGACTGAGGTAATACAGGTGGGCTGCACATGGTTACTAAGATAACTGGCACTTTTTGATAACATGATTTTTGTTTAAGGATCTGTACTTGCCACACCCATGCTGAAACTCTGACAATTCCAATCCATAATCTACTTATTCTATGATATTAAGTTTGAAATTAATGCAGATTAATTCAACTTAAATGTACTGCTTCAATACCACTAGATGCTACATTGTTTGATTTAAAACCCTGGTTTATTTATCATTTAACTAAAATTTAGGAACGATTTGCTCAGACAAATCACATCTGCTGAAGCTATCTTGTCTGTTTCTTAGACTTACATACTGAACACCACAGGAAAGTTATAGGAAAGACATCTACAAAATTTAAAAAAAAAGACTTATACATCTTGATCATTTTTTTAAATTACGAATTGCCTGCAAAACTAACTCAGCACAATTTCAAAACAATTAAAAAAGAAATGAGGTTGCTTATGAACGCCATAGCTTTGGTGACAACTTAGAACTAAAGATCTTCAGTTGATCCAGACCTAAACATTTTGCTCATGCCTGATGTTCCCATTTATTTGCAGGGCTTTATGGCTACAGCACATTCTTCACTCATTGCACACATGACAGACACCTAGAAGGAAAAAAATGCAGGCAAAAATGTATTCAAAAGGCAATACATACATAAGATACAGTTAATTCATCATACATTGGATTTTGTGGATATTTTATACATATTGATGTTGTAAAGAGGTATTCCAAGACCAAATAATCTACTTTTTTTTACAGTTTTCTAAAGCTAAATTTCTCAAATTGTGGTTTTTAAGAAAACTTCCAGGGAAAAGGAGAATAAGAACTATAAATGTTTCAATACTTATTAGACGTTATACTTCTGGGAGTTATAACAAGATAAAGTAAGTCACCTTCACTTTTTAGTATTCCCATAACATCCTTTCTCATCCTTAAGAATAGTTCAGGCTGATCTTCAAAACAAATTCGGGGTTGACAGTGTCTATGTAGTAAAAAATGAACTCTGATACTTTCTTTGGTAATGGCCATGGTAAAAGGTATCATGGGAAAACTGCCTAGTTCTAGAGATCATTTTCAACATTTCAGCAGTATTTAAAAGCTATATTTCACATATAGTATTTTATGCTAACTAGTTTAGGTCAAAGTTTTTATAAAATGATTTAAATAAACAATCTCTCCATAGGTCTTTACCTGTACATCTTCACCTGCATTATATTTTCCTTCTATTTCTTTGCCTAGTTCACCTTCTGGCAGCTTAAGATCCTCACGAACTTCACCAGTTTCTGTCAGCAGGGAAAGGTAACCATCTTGAATGCATATCAGCTATTGAAAGAAATTATATCATTTGCACTGATTAGATTACACCCACTCCTTTGTAATTTTTACATAAATTGCCAATTACATTAATTTGTATAAGTACACAGTAATACATTAATAAATTTTTGGTGCTTAAGAATGCTACACATACAAAAGCATAAAATAGGTATAGACAAAAAATATAAGTTCATTCCTTCCTGCACTCTCCCCTCCCGCAAATCTCTAGGTTATTAAACAGTTTAGGCTTTTTTATAGAGTATCCTGAAGTTATGTACACAATATATAGTTGCTTTAAAAAATAAATGAGATATTATAAGTATTTTTCAGCAAGTTGTTTTCACTTAATATGTCTTAGAAATCTTTCCGTTTTGGAAAATATGGACCTACCTTAGTCTCTCTAATCACTTCACAACTGCAGTTATACTGTAACTGATTTAACCATTTTTGTATTAATGGGCATAAAAGTTATTTTCAGTTTTTCACGATTACAAACAATGTGTTTTATAATTTGATTACAAACAAACTCAAGTGGAAAATTTTTGGTCTCCAGCTCACTGCTAACACCACTAGATTTTTTTAAAAAGAAAAACATTAGCTTGTTGATGACATTAATGAAACAAAACCAGTCATCAACCTAACCTGCAAAAAGGCACAGTATTGATATCATTGAATTTCTTTCATTACAGGTATGAGGAATCAGCCAGGCCACATTAATTTATTCGAAAAGCATGTACACCATCAGTGTGCCTAGAATTTTAAGTTTTTTTTTAATTGGGGTATTATTGCTTTACAATATTGTGTTAGTTTCTACTGTACAACAAAGTGGAGTTCCCTGTGCTATACAGCAGGTTCTCATTAGTTACCTATTTTATACATATTAATTAGTGTATATATGTCAATCCCAGTCTCCCAATTCATCCCACCCGCCCTTTCCCCACTTGGTGTCCGTACATTTGTTCTCTACATCTGTGTCTCTATTTCTGTCTTGCAAACAGGTTCATCTGTACCATTTTTCCAGATTCCACGTATATGCGTTAATATACGATATTTGGTTTTCTCTTTCTGACTTATTTCACTCTGTATGACAGTCTCTAGGTCCATCCACATCTCTACAAATGACCCAATTTCGTTCCTTTCTGCGGCTAAGCAATATTCCATTGTATATATGTACCACATCTTCTTCATCCATTCATCTGTCAGTGGGCCTTTAGGTTGCTTCCATGACCTGGCTTTTGTAAATAGGGCTGCAATGAACATTGGGATACATGTGTCTTTTTGAGTTATAGTTTTCTCTGGGTATATGCCCAGTAGTGGGATTGCAGGGTCATATGGTAATTCTATTTTTAGTTTTTTAAGGAACCTCCATACTGTTCTCCATAGTGGCTGTATCAATTTACACTCCCACCAACAGTGCAAGAGGGTTCCCTTTTCTCCACACCCTCTCTGGCATTTATTGTTTGTAGATTTTGTGATGATGGCCATTCTGACCGGTGTTAGGTGATACCTCACTGTAGTTTTGATTTGCTTTTCTCTAACAATTAGCGATGTTGAGCATCTTTTCATGTGCCTCTTGGCCATCTGTATGTCTTCTTTGGAGAAATGTCTATTTAGGCCTTCTGCCCATTTTCTGATTGCATTGTTTGTTTTTGTGATATTGAGCTGCATAAGCTGTTTGTATATTTTGGAGATTAATCCTCTGTCTGTTGATTCATTTACAATTATTTTCTCCCAGTCTGGGAGTTGTCTTTTTGTCTTGTTTATGGTTTCCTTTGCTGTGCAGAAGCTTTTAAGTTTCATTAGGTCCCATTTGTCTAACAGGTTTTATAAAAGGCAATCACCCAGCATACCAGATGCTACCATTGACATACACAAAAAGAGTTAAAGACATGGTCCCTGGTCCCCTTTAGCCACTATGACATAACACAGGCATACCACAGAGGTAGAGTTTCAAAGCTCTCCTCTATGGCACTACCAACTCTGGCAATGGCTTTCCATAGAAACCCCACCTACCACCGGAGATTTCAGTTTTTGCACATGTCTACAATCTCAAAAACAAAAAACCATCCTACTAAGCCACCACAAACACTTTTTTTTTTTTTGCTGTACTCGGGCTTCTCACTGTCGCGGCCCCTCCCGTTGAGGAGCACAGGCTCCGGACACGCAGGCTCAGTGGCCACGGCTCACGGGCCCAGCCGCTCCGCGGCATGTGGGATCCTCCCGGACTGGGGCACGAACCCGTGTCCCCTGCATCGGCAGGCGGACTCCCAACCACTGCGCCACCAGGGAAGCCCCACAAACACTTTTAATTAATCTTTTGGTCACTCAAACATTTGTGAGGTAGTTGGCAGAAAAGCGGGAAGCAAGGAGGTTGAGACAGAAGTGTAATTTTTAAACAATTAACCACAGGCTCATCTTTTTTTATTTCAGCTCTTTCAACAATTCCCTGAAGTAGAACTTGTCAATTTCAAGAGTTAAAGGTTCCCACTCCACTAGTGACTGAACCACATAAACCAAATAATAATACTGATATTTTGGTATTTATATGGTATTTTATTTTTTTAAGGGAATAAATAAAATAAGCCATGGGATGAAATATAAAGCATTTCAAATACAAAAAGATACAGACATATTATAAAACATCTACTAAAATATATATTTATAAATATTAAATATTAAAATAAATTGCTATAAGAAATAAAATTTAAAATTTCAAAAATAAGCTAAGCTACAGAAAAGTAAAATTAAATAATAAAAATGAATTATTTGATCTTAAATAATTTATTAAAAAATTTTCAGATATTGAGAAAAGTTGCAAAAATAATGCAATGAAATCCTTGATCTTTTACCTAGATTTACTCTTTGTTAACATTTAACCACATGTGCTTTTTTTCCCTCTCTGTATATATGGAATACATAAAATGCATACCATATACATTCTTATTCTTTTCTTATTTTTGCTGAACCATTTGAGAGTAAGTTTCAAACATCATGACTCTTCAGCAATAATATTTCAGTGTGTTTTTCCCAAGAACAAGGACATATTCTTACATAACCACAGTTTATTTTTCAAAATCAAGAAATTCAAAATTGCTAACATATTATTCAATATATAGTCCATATTCAAATTTGCCAATTGTCCCAATATTGTCTTTGATAACAATTTTTCCCTTCCAACTCCAGGATCATGCCTTGTATTTATCTGGCTGTCAGGTCAGTTTAGTCTCTTAATTTGGAACAGTTCCTGACCCTTTGTGTTGCATGACATTGACATTTTTGACGAGCACAGGTTCACTGTATTATAGAATGTTGCTCAGTTTGAGTTTGTTTCCTAATGATTCAGCTAGTGCATTTTTGGAAGGATTAGTACATATATGTGTCCTCAGTATCACATCAAGAGGCAAATTATGTCACTATGTCCTATTACTGGTGATATTAACTTTGATCACCTGGTTAAGGTAGTATCTGCAAGATTTTTCCTCTCTCAAGGTACCACTTCCCCTTTTGTAATTTTCAATCTTGAAAAAAAAAAAGCTAACAGTGTCATTTTTGTGTTTCAAGCGTATTTCTGTGCAACTTTTTCAATGTTCCCTCAAAGCCCTCTCTGATGCTGTAGAGTTGGAAGGAGAGGATGTTAAGAAAAGTTATAAGTCAATTCTAAATATTTCCTTCTGATCCTTCACCTGTAAGCAATCTACTTATTTGATAACTTTGAGATGTTTATGAACAATTTTTTTTTGGTAGAGAGAGCAATCATTTTGCTAATAGCAAGCAAGGAGACAGGAGAGGGTAGAGTCAGAAAACTTGTAATAGAGGAGTCAGGCATGCAGTGGTGTAGCAAGCTGCTGAATGACATTTGAAATTATACCATACACCCAAAATACTAGTACCAGAATGTGGTATCTGTCATTTCCTACTAAAAGAATCCAATGTATGGTGCTATTTCTCTCCATAGGGCTCCTGGGAAAATGGATAATTCCAGGTCCACAGTAGGAAGTATACAAGATCAGAAAACATGGTGCTATTAAAGACCACTAGGTCCATATCAAAGGGATTCAGGAGCTAACCAGAATAAGGTCTGGAATAAAGAAAGAACAATTTGAGAATCAATAATGATAATAACTACAATGGATTGAAACATAAATGTGTTTAAATGTGTTAAATGAGTTCACAGTGAAAAAAAAATTTCACTGGTCATCTTCAGTAGATGCCAGGAAACCAACTAATTTTGAAAACTGGTACTTAAAGGGAAAGAATCAAGTATTTATATTGGCTTTCCTATTATATACTGTACCACAGGGTAAACAAAATAGCTGAAGGAAACTTTCTCTTATAGAAGTGTTCTGGCTTTTAAAGAAAAAAAAAGTAACAGATTATTACTTTGTCTCCTTTAATAAATTAATGGATTGAGGCAATTTTTACATATCTAATAACAGCACAAAAATAGAAACCATCAGGGGCTTCCCTCATCGCGCAGTGGTTAAGAATCTGCCTGCCAGTGCAGGGGACACGGGTTCAAGCCCTGGTCCAGGAAGGTCCCACATGCCGCAGAGAAACTAAGCCCTTGCACCACAACTACTGAGACTGTGCTCTAGAGCCCACAAGCCACAACTACTGAGCCCACGTGCCACAACTACTGATGCCTGTGTGCCTAGAGCCTGTGCTCTTCAACAAGAGCAGCCACCACAATGAGAAGCCTGCGCACAGCAATGCAGAGTAGCCTCCGCTCACCACAACTAGAGAAAGCCCACACACAGCAACGAAGACTCAATGCAGCCAAAAATAAATTTTAAAAAATTTTAAAAAAAATGAAACCATCAGACTCATTTACTTGATGGTTGCACAGAATATCACCTATGGAGTAATTTTTGTTAAAGAAAAGAAGAAGAAAATAAAAATCTAAACTGGATATGATCAAGTCTGTACATCTAATTATCAATTTTCAGGAAATATGTGGGACAAAGGAAATGCAATTAGCAAAATACAGACTGTGCGAAAGTCTACCGAACAACTTATCTAGTTTCTTCATCAAAAATGGAGGGGAAGAGAGAGAGAGAGAGGGAGAAAGAAGGAAGGGAGGAAAGAGAGGGAAGAGAGACTCAAATGCATGTCTGAGAGAGGAGAACCTATAAAGTAGATTTAAGAGATACCTCAACCAATTTCAATGCGTGGACTTTTAGGTCCTGATTTAGAAAAACTGTAAAACAAAAACAGTAACTATCACATCTGAAAAAGCAAAACGCAAACAAAAAAAAACAAAGACAATTAGGAAAGTGTAGATATTGATTGGATATTTGAAGATATTAAGGAATTACTAATTTTGGGGGTGCCACAGTATGCTTTCTGTTTTTTACAGCCCATATCTTTTAAAAATGCATAGCAAAATATTTGCAAATGAAATGATATAATATCTGGGATTAGCTTCAAAATAACCAAGAGGTAGAGGGTACAGGAAATAAAAATAGATGGTGGGGTACAGATGAAACAGGATTGGTTATGTACTGATAATTGTGGAAGATGGATGATGGGTACGTGAGGTTCATCATATTTTGAAAATGTCCACAATAAAAAGTAAAAAAGAAAAATGCTATGGTATATCAGAATTCTAGAAAGAGCACTGTAACCACTGAATAGTTGGGGGTACAGGGAGCTGAGGAAGCAAAGCATGAACTGAAAGGAAGGATATGGGGAGAGTAAGTGACTGCAGATTCTATCCATGATGTGGTCTGGTAAGAAAGAACATGAAAAAGGAGAATTATGGGGGAACGTTTTTGCTTGTATTTGTATTATTGGTATACAACAGAAGAAGGCTGGAGAAGGAATAGCATCATTACAGGTGGCTTAGCCCTAATTTATGAATTTAATTTTATTTCTCAATCTATTTCAAAACAGTCAGACTTTTAGGTAAGACCTCCTCCTTTCTCCTTCTTCCTTTTCCTCTTCCCGCAGCACTCTTAAACTACTTCTTTAGAGCTGCTGGTCCCTGGGGGGAACTGAATGTTTGATCATTGTTATCAGACAACACAAGGAAATAACACTATCATCAACTAGAGTGTTATCTGACACACCAAGCTATAAAGTTGGGTATGCACAGCAGCACTCCATCATCAAGTGGAAGCTGCATATGTGAGATCAACTTGAGCAGCTCCTGAAGACACCAACAAGTTGTATTAGACTTGGAAGCACCTTCTTCTGCAACATCCACAATTTCTCCCTCAACTTGTACCAATGACTTTTTGGGGAGTTCCCTATGACCACCTGACTGAAAAACAAAATTCAGAATGGTTTCTAGATCGTTATGCATAGTCTGATACAACTATTCAGAGGTGGCCCTGAAAGACAGTGGGGATGAGAACTTCATGTACTGGACTTGAAAGAAGAGAGAACCAAAGGTTTGGGTTTACACTGATTATGGGCAAAGGCTACGAGTATGGATGGAAGGTCAACAAAACTGAAAGAAAAAGATGGGAAAATTGCTGACAATAAGGTCTGGGAAAGTGGTACGTGGAGGGACCTCTCCAAATAGTTAGAGAATGTGTCCATATAAATGCTTACCAAGGGGACATGCTACCGAGGAGGCAGACAATTAGGTGACAAGATGATTCTACCTGTGAATGTCATTTAGCTTCTTTTTGTAGTCTTCCCATTCCTTGTTCAATTGGCTCACGAACAATTGGCCATGGTGGCATGGCCTCAATGACACCCGTTTTCTCTCACCAAGGCTGATCTGACTACAGCCACTGCTGGTATCTCATAGCAAAGACCAATACAGAGTCCCTGATATGGCACCATTTCCCCGGGGGAAGAGCCAGCTACCTGGTAACATTGTATCCCCTGCCTCATGGAAGAGGCAGCAGTTTGTGCTCACTATAATGGGTCCTTACTCCACATATAAACTTGCCTTTGCTGCCTTCAGTGCTTCTGCTAAAATCTCATCTGTGGATTTGTAAACTGTCACATTACTGTCAGTACCTCACACAGTATCATTTCTAACTAAAAAATTCATTTGACAGGCAAAATAAAAAGACAACAGGACAATGCTCAGAGAATTCACTGGTCCATGTCCTCCATCATTCTAAGACAGTTTGCCTGTGTGCATCTGCCTATTGAAGACTCATCTTTGCCTCCTGCTGAATGACACTCTCTGGGCCTGGGTGCTGTTTTACAGGTTAAATATATTCCAATATATGGTACTATTTCTCCCATAGGTAGAATACACAGGTCTAGGAACCAAAGGTAGGAGACTCTTCTCACTATTACCCTTAATGATACTGTAGCAAAATATCTGTTTCTTGTCCCTGCAGTACTGGGATCTTCTGGTTTAGAGGTTTTCTACTCCAAAGAAAAACTGCTTTTACCAGGGAACACAAAGATTCCACAGAAGAGGTATAAATTATAAAAAGACTTTAGGCACAAGGAATTCATAGCATCATTATTTTCTTTGTTGTCCTATTTTAGTTGCAACAACAAAATTCAACTCCACATCCAAAAGACATACCACTTATTTGAAGAATATACTAGGATTTAATATTCACTGTTTTGGCAATTCATCAATAATCCAAAGATGCACAATATACACTTTAACATGTCCTGTAGTGATTAGTTTTCCTTCTGAAAAGTGGTCTTTAAATAACAGGTAAAACTTTAGCAAATGCAGAAAAGGCATTTAACTTGTGGTGTAGTGCACAGGAACACAGAACCTTCTAAAGAAATATGACTCAAGTGCGTACCAGAGTTTGAACAAGTGTTTCTATATTTAAGAGTCTGGGGATTCCCAAAGGTGTCTGGGTGTATTTGTATTTTACACCATCAGTGAGCCCCAGATAACCATAACTACTTTTGGGAGAAGTGATGGAAATTAGCAATTCCAATCCAAGCTACATCTTGGAATGGAATTCAGGAGACAATTTTCCTTTCATTCTGAACTTATGTTAAAATATGTAAAATTAAAATTGTAAATATTGATACATTTCTTTTCCTAAACAAAGACTTACTTTTTAATTATTATAATGAACAGATATATATATTTCACTTTAGCTGACTGTCAAACTGGCACTTGAAATACTGAATTCAGCAAATACAAAGGACTACATGTAGCTAAATAATAAGTAGAAATTTAATCAAGGCACTTGGAAAGGTGAGTGAAGACCACCATAGGACAATAAATATAATTGGAAAGGCTCATGGAACTAATTTTTTTTAATGAACAGAAATAAGTATTCTATGGTGATTTGATAATGAAGGGATGTGATCACTGAGTGCTCACTCTGCAAGGCACTATTCTAAGAATTAACTAATTAAACCTCACAGTGATTCCATGAGGAGTTTATTATTCTTATCCTTATTTTATAAAGAAAGGCAGGTGAGAGATTAAATAACTTGCCAACCAAGGTCATGCAGTTAGTAAGTGCCAAAGCAAGGATCTGGACCCAGACTGTTAGGCTTGAGTCATTCTCTTATCCGCTCTGGAACACAGACTACATACCAAAGGCTGGGACTACGGCAAGGCAAGTGAGGCACTCGTCTTGGGTGCAAAATTTAAGGTGGCGCACGCACACACACGCACGCACACACACACACACACACACACACACACACACACACACCCCTCAGTGATCAGGTTAATGTAATATTTTTAAAAATTAGAATTAATGCATAAATTCTATAATGAACAAAATATCAGAGAGGATCAGGCCCCTGTGTGGCTTGGCATTGTTTCTGGTACTGTCTTTATTTAAAATTTTGTGCTTGAGGCAAGGGCCTCACTCATCTCATACCCCTCATCCTAGTCCAGGTCCTGCTTTATCTCAAAATAAAACCCAAACCAAAATTTTCCTTTATGTTAAATCTTGAGCTCCAATCAATGACTGGCTAATTTGATCACTGTAGTAGTCATCTGAACTACTGATACCATCTTTCTGAAACACTCAAGGGCAAAAGCATTGTATATTGAATGAATATTAATGAATATTGAATATTCAAAGCATTCACACGTTAAGGATAAAAACAGAAATCTATTTTTGGCAAAAGAAAATTCTATGCTTAGCTTTAGTTGGCTGTACTATCTTTACCTCATTGAGTAATCATGTATGCATTTAACAAATGTTTATTGAGCATCCACTAAATGCCATGTCTAAATTAGGTGCTCCAAGAATAATGGAATGATTAAGTGAAGTTTTTATACAGGAAAAGGGGAAGCAGAAAAAAAAAACTACTTTTTGGTACATATCTACTTATGAGGGAATTATGGAGTACATTTTCTCATTAATCTTCATATTACCCCTCCTTTGTAGATGAGAAGACTGAGGCTCAGAGAGGTTGCATAATTTGTTCAACATCACCCAGCTTGAAAGTGGCAGAACTAGATCAAAACTCAGATCTGCCTGACTTAAAAAAAATCTTGCTATTATTATACTAAGACAATTCAAATTTCTATGAAGACTCCAAAGCAACCTAGAAAACATTTGTAAGTGGGAAAGTGAAAATATAAAACTGCTTACTAGATTAAAACTGTGCAAAAATATGTTTACATATGGACAAAAAGTAAAAGGAAATCATTGGATAATTGCAGTTAATGGTGACATTCTTTAAAAATTATACAACACAATATGAGGTATAGAAAGGAACAAGTTTAAATTGGGTAAAACGAATTCGAGTGTCACACTTGTATTTTTCACTATGTAAAATGAAAAGAGTTCTATATATAGTATGCTTGATAAAGAAATTGCAGACTTTCAAGAAAGACTTTAGTTATGATTAATCTGAGCTCCCACATTCTATGAGGTCAGTGGTTTGGTTGCCATCAATACTCCAAACAAGAAAACTCTATCATAAAACATGACTTATCCAAATGCATAATTGGAACTAAAACTTGCAGTTTATACCTATAATTTAACAAAAGATCACAGCATGGTCACTAAATACAAATAAAACAATTACGAAGTTTTTGTATTTTCTTCACCATATTCAGTGACCATACACTTTATCCTTTGTATTTATGGCTTTCAACTTATTTCCCTATTTAAGAATACCAAATTCTGACACACATTCACTAATACACACAAACTTGGTTGGTGGAACATGAATTCCAATAATTTCTTGAGAGTCTTAGGTCTGGTAAGGGAAAAGAAATACCTGGAAAGTATTTACAACAAAGAGAAATAATTTACAACAAAGAAGATAGTAATTTTACTAAACATTGGACTCACAATATAGAGTCACTTGATTTAAGAAATAATAAGTGTTCAAATTTTTTAAAATGCAATAATGTTAAAAAGTGGCAAACTAGCAGTCATCCTAGATAAGGTACAAGTGTTAAATAGCACTATTTATTTCTTCAATTTCTAAAATAAGTGGTACTTAACAATTGGTTAGAAAAACCTACAAAACTACTTGTGGGTTTTATTAAATTACAATGGACAGTAGAAAGTATTTGCACCTTCGGGAAACAAGCAGCATTCTAAAGGAAATTAGTACTTACTTGATAATCATTTCTCTTAATATTTGGAACATCCATGTTGTGAGTAGAAGGGCAAATATCTTCATATTTTTTGCCCGTGAAAATATCAATTCCAACAAGGTGAACCTAACAGAGACGGGAGAACAGGAAACTGTTTAATCTTTGCCAAGATATCACTCATTACATACACAGATGCATAATACTAAAGCTGATTATGACAGATTCTTTCTCCTTCCAAGGTCATCTAATTTTACTTTCTTAAAAAAAAAAATGTAGTGGTCATACAACTGAGAAGCAGTGAAAAACTAAACAGTATCATGACATATCCAGACCCAATATCATATAGTCTAGTAATTCAATCATAAGAGTGATTAAGAAAAATGAATTTAGGTTCGTTAGAATGATGTTAGAACAGGTTTTCTCATTTGTAAACTGAATAGATTGTCTAAGTCACTAGGATTCAGGAAAGTTTCAGTTCCCAGTTAATGAAACATTATAAGGGCCCAAGAAGGAAATGTTACCTTTCAGTATTCAAATAGCTGATCACCCAGTAATTGTGGGAAGAAAAAAAAAAAAGTGTCATTATACACTTATAATTACAGAAACTGCATGCTCTGTAATGGAATACAAATGATCAAAATCCCAACACCAAGAAAGACCTGGAAGGGCATTTACCTTCGCATGACCGTGCTTTCCAGTTTTGGAAGTTGACATCTCCACTATTTTGCATGGTCGTCCTTTGAGCACCACGAAGCCGTTTTTGCGCAGGGCCGAACACTGCATAGGGTAAGTGCTGGAAGCCCCAGCATCTCCAGTAGTGAAATCAATTTCGTCCGCCATGGTGGGCTGGGGAGATGGTTGCTTTTCTGAGGGTACTATGCAAAAAGTTTGTTTGCTTTTTAACAACTGGCATGCAGGCAGGGAAACGCCTCATTTCGGAGAGGTTACGAGCCACGCATCATGGATCTATTATTTTTGCATTTATAGAACACCCACCCAGAATAGTGGGGACTTTCTAACTCCGGCCTTACAAACTTTTCCATCCTTCGTTGGGGAGGTGGGAGGGAAGTCGCAGAAGAGCTCGTTGAGGCGGGGGGGATACCCGCCCAGGGCGCTCACCCGCGTTGGGGGCAGCAAATCCCGGCCCCCACCGTCCCACTGCAGGAGGAGCCGGTGACTTTCCCGCACCGCGCCGCGCCCCGGCCCTCCGCCGCCGCCCGGATCCTCACTGCGGGGGGCCCAGCCCAGGCCTCATGTCCCCACGAAGGATGGAGATAACAGGACCCGGCCAGCAGCACCTGGCCCTCGGGCAGCGGCAGCGCACTTCTCCCCCCAGCCCGCAGCGCCGTCACTTCGACCTCTCAGACGCCCCCTGTCCTGCCGGCATCCCCGGCCCGGCCCGGCGCCTCACGGGCCTGAGCCTTGGCGGGTCCCGCGCTCGCCTCGGTCCCCCTTCCATCCTTCCTCCTCTCCACGGTCGGGGCTCGGCTCCGGCCGCCTTCCCCGGCCCTGCCTCGCTCCGGTCGCAGCCCCACCACCTTTTCCCAGAGTCTTCACCTTTCAGCAGGGAAAGAGCGCCTCTCGCCTGCGTAACCGCGCCAGTCCCCCACAGCTGCGGCGGCGGCAGCGGTGGCGACCTCGGCAGTTCCAAGAGACGGGGCGGGGCCGCCACACTTCCCACACCCCGGCCTCCCCGCCCTTTCCCGCCCCCACATCAGCCCTACTTCCGGGATAGGTCCCGGCGCGTCATAGGCACCGCCCTCTCTCGCTACCATTGGCTACAAGGTTCCCGAGGCTCCTCCCAGTCACGTGAAGAGCGCCCTGGCAACCCCACGTGCCGCGGATTAGTGCACTTCCGGCGTGAAGAGCACTTTCTGGAGTTCGGTTGCTGAGGGTAAACTCGTCGGCAAGGAAGCTTGCTCCCTCAAACTTTTAGGTTCGTTACTGTTCGGGTCCCGGTCGAAGTTAACGGGAACCAAGCCACGCACTCGGTGGCCCTTGACGTCAGGCGCGTGGCGGTTGTCATGTGACGGCTGCCAGAACTCGCGAGGCATGGGCCTTCAACGGTTGTGCCTCGTGACTGTGGAGGGAACTTTGTGTTCCAAATGCTGGCCCAACTTGCAGCCCTACTTGGCGTTGAAAACCATGCTTCTTCCTCGAGGAAGAGCGCGAGTGCAGTATTTTATTACGTGGCTCCCACTGTGGGTTTTGCGGGGGACCCTAGCCACCCATGATGAGATTCCAGCAGCCACTGCCGCTGCCGCTCTGCCAGGATCAGCAGCGCTCTCAGGGGTGGGAACTCCTGAGACATCCACGACCTAAAAAGCAGCGGTGAAATGACCTAACTCACTCCTCACATCAGAGGCTGTTACGGAGTTTTGGAGGCGAATGGGCGTCTGACTCCTACTGCATTGTCCAGCAGAAAGATGTTCTGCCAGACGCAGCTCTTCCTTCCTCCTGGCATTGGCATTACTTTGAGTTTGAGGTATGTCCATACCTCATTAGATCAGTTGGGTTGTCTTGGAATCAATGTGGAGCCAATAGCGACTTGAATAGGATTAGGATCGAGATTCTTAGAAAGAGATGCGTTCTCCTTTTCTCAGTGGTTTCACAACCCACCACATTCTCCTACCTTGGAGAGGTGACCTTTACCACAGTTTCTGTGGCCCTGTGATTTTGTATTGCTGTCTCATGAAAAATCCCATTTCTCACTTTCCTATGTGGCTCTAAGTTTTTTCACAGATATTTCACACATGTTGTCTAATCTAACCTTTACAATAAGTAAGTGAACTCTCTAAACTGAGCTCAGCCTCTACCTAATATGTGAAAGAGCCAGATTAGAACCCTGGTTCATGAGTCCGCTCTGCTTTTCCTTACACCACCTAACCTTTCCCTATTATTATTAGGACAGTTACAAATATTTAAAGAGTATTTATGTAAGCAGGTACTGCATTATTCCTTTAATTTTTACTGTTACTCCTTTTTTAACTTCAAATTTACTAAGTTATAACTTATACAAAGTGGAATTTACCCTTTTTAGTTCTATGAGTTTTGAAAAACATAGGCAGCTAAGTAACTACCACTATAATCCCATAAACAAGATATAGGATATTTCCCTCATTTCAGAAGTTTCTTTGTGCCTCTTTGTGGTCAGTCCCCTCCCACCACACCCAGCCTCTGGCAACCATTAGCGACTACTCTTTAGTCTACATTTTCAGTTGTGGAAAAAGGCAGAGAAAAGTTGAGTAATTTGCCCCAAATTACACAGCTAGCGAGTCAGAGAGCCAGGATTGAACTCTAAGGCAGTTTGGCTCCACAGTCACTGCTACCACCATATACTACCACATGCTGCCTATATACCACCATATACTGCATTCACACAAGATTTGGATTTGGTCAAATGATCCAGCGTCATTCATTCAACATAGCTGATTCTAGTAAAGTTGCTGGAACATTGAATTAGCAAATACTGAACTATTGCTACTAGAGGAAGTACATAGTACGTTCCTGTGAGCATGACATTTTGGTCAGCTAATATATAATCTTGCTTTATGTGTGTTTCTATTTGAAGACACTTTATTTAATATATATTGTTTCATTAACATTTAACTCACAGCCAACAGCACTGTAATTCATGCCCAAAGGAAGCTTATCTAATACATATATGTTCTCTGTAAGGCACATCACAGCCTTCATGTGCTTAGAAACACTAGACAGCACTTCAGTACTATTTTCCCACTTCAGTACTATTTTCCCACTTCCCACTTCAGGGACCATTTTAAATAGCCAAGTCATCAACAGAAGTCACAAAAATGCGAAAAGTGGCACTAATAGACTGTGAAAAGAACACTTGTTTACAGTTTGATAGCTGAAACAAGAAAGCAGAGCCTTGCCTTGTTTGACCTGGCTAGGAAAATATGTATTGGATGACTCAAATCTTCTGCTATTCTGTGAATGTCCACAAATGACCACGAAAGCACAGTGAGTATTGATTTTGGGGTTACAAGTAAATTTTAGTGACCAGGCATATTCACAAATATGGAATCCATGAAAAATGAGGATTGACTTTTTATCTTAGCGCTCTCAGCACTGGAATTACTCTGTTAACCAAGATAGCCCCTTGTTCATTAGATGCTTGCTGTCCAGTGCAGGACACCATCTAGCAATTTTAACAGATAGAATACTGCTAAAGAAATAACTACAGGGTGCTGGAAAAAAGGGCTTGGTCGTCCTCATCTGGTCTAGGTATTGTCCAGTTGAAATATAATGCAAACAACATGTAATTTTGAGTTTTATTGTAGACATAAAAAAGTAAAAAAGATGAAATTAATTTCAATAATATATTTTATTTAAGCCAATACATTCAAAATATTATTTCACATGTCACCAGTATAAAAATTATTAATAAGATAACTGTACATTTCTTATACTAAGCCTTCAAAACCTGCTATAGACTACATCTCAATTAAGACTAGCCATATTCAAGTGCACAATAGCTGTGTGTGACTGGTGACTACCATATCAAACATCACAGGTCTAGAAGATTTAAAGATTACTTCTCTGGGGGTGATATCTTAACTTGAGATCTGAAAAATGAGTGAAAGCAATGAGGAGGATTTTGGAAATGTCATTTTAGGCAAAAGGATTGGGAGTACAAAGGCCTATAGATGTCAGAATTGTGGCATCATCCTGGACTGCATATGGTTTAGTGTGACTAGTGTGTACTCTAAAAAGAAATGGGTGAATTTGGATTTTCTCCCAAGGGCAATAGAGAAACAGTGAAATGGTACATATAAGAAAATGACAAGAACATATTTTTTATTTAGAAAGACCATTCTGGTTGTGATAAGGAGAATTTTTAAGGGGGAGAAAATATTGGAAATATGAAACCAATTAGGAAGAAATAGTCAATGTTGGTGAACAAAGGTGGTGGCTATGAGAATATAGAGAAGACAGATTTAAGAGAATTGTAAGAGAAAATGGAAAGAATGTCATGATTAATTGAATGTTGAGGGTCAAAAGGGAAGGGAGACACAGGATGTGAAGAAGAGGAAAGAGTCAATTTAAAAACTGGAAAGATGGTGGCACCATTTGTTGAGATAGAAAATATAAGAGAAAAAACAAGTTTCCAGGGAAAATTGAGTTCACTTTTAGGTAGATCAAGTTTAAGGTTCCTGTGGGAGAGAGTTATATGTTAAATAGAGATAGACATATGTGAATCATCAGTATATAGATGGTGATTAATGCTAAAGCAAGAGACTCACAGCTTTAAGGACACAGACTGAAAGTGAAGGGATGGAGAAAGATATTCCATGAAAATGGAAACAAAAAGAAATCTGGGGTAGCTGTACTTAGACAAAATAGACTTTAAGACAAAGACTGTAATAAGAGGAAAAGAAAGTCATATAATGATATCAGAGTCAATCCTAGAAAATGGATTAACGTTGGTAAATATTTATGCACCCAGCATGGGAGCACCTAAATATATAAGACAAATATTAACAGACCTAAAGGGAGGAGTAGACAGCAATACAATAATAGTAGGGGACATCAATATCCCACTTTCACAGTGGATAGATGATACAGACAGAAAACAAATAAGGAAACATTGGACTAAAACTACACATTTGACCCAATGGACTTAACAGTTACAAAACATTCCACCTGATAGCAGCAGAAAACACATTCTTCTTAAGAACACGTGGACCATTCCTCGGGATGGATTATATTTTAGGCCACAAAACAAATCTTAATAAATTTAAAATTGAAATCATATCAAGCATCATTTCCAACCACAGTGGTATGAAACTAGAAATCAATTGCAGTAAAACTGGAAAATTCACAAGTATGTGGAGATTAAACATGCTACTGAACAACCAATGGATCACAGAAGAAATCGAAAGAATAATAACAAATATCTTGAGGCAAATGAAAATGGAAACACAACATACCCAAACTTATGTGATGCCACAAGTGTAGTCCTAGGAAGGAAGTTATACCAATAAGTGCCTCCATTAAGAAGAAAAGAAGATCTCAAGTAAACAGCCTAAGTTTACACCACAAGAATCCAGAAAAAAAAAGCCTAAAGTTACTAGAGGGAGGAAATAACAAAGATTAGAGCAGAAATAAATGAAACAGAGGGTAGAAGGACAATAGAAAAGGTCAGTGAAAATAATCAGGTTTTTAAAAGAAGATAAACAATATATACAAAGCTTTAGCTATACTTACCAAGAAAAAGAGAGAGAAAACTCAAAATTATAAACAAAAGAGGAGACATTACAACTGATACCACAGAAATACAAAGGATCATGAGAGACTACTATGAACAGTTGTATGCCAACAAATTGGGCAACCTAGAGTAAATGGATAAATTACTGGAAACATACAGCCTACCAAGACTGAATCATGAAAAATAGAAAATCTGAACAGATGAATTACTAGTAAGGAGATTAAAACAGTAGTCAAAACTTCCCAACAAACAAAAGTCCAGAACCAGATGGCTCCACTGGTGAATTATACCAAACATTTAAGAAGAATTAATACCAATTCTTCATAAACTTTCCCAACATATTGAAGAGGAGGGATCACATCTAGACTCATTTTATGAGGCCTGCATTACTCTGATTACCAAAACCAGACAAGGACACTACAAGAAAGGAAAATAACATAGTGCAAAAATCCTCCACAAAAATATTAGCAAGATGAATTCAGTACATTAGAAGGATCTATTCCAGGGGTGCAAGGATGGTTCAACATCTGCAAATCAATGTGATATATCACATTAACAAAATGAAAGATAAAAATCATGTGATCATCTCAATAGACACAGAGAAAGCATTTGACAAAATTCAACATCCATCATGATAAAAACTCTTAACAAACTGTTTATAGTGGGAATGTACCTCAATATAATAAAGGCCACATATGGCAAACCCACAGTTAACATTATACTCAATGGTGAAAAGATACAAGCTTTTCCTCTAAGATCAGGAACAAGACAAGGATGCCCACTCTTGCTACTTTTATTCAATATAGTACTGGAAGTTCTAACCAGAGAAATTAGGCAAGAACTAGAAATAAAAGACACCCAAATTGAAAAGGAAGAAGTAAAATTGTCTCTATTTGCAGGTGGCATTATATTACACGGAGAAAACCTGAAACACCAAAAAAACTGTTAGAACTAATAGACAAATTCAATAAAGTTGCAGGATGCATATTCAAAAACAGTTGAGTTTCTACACTCTAACAATGGACTGTGAAAAAGGGAAACTAAAACAACAATCTCCAAAGCAACCCAGTGTCTGTCAACAGATGGTTGGATTAAGACAATATGGCATCACACACACACACACTGGAATATTACACAGCTATAAAAATGAAATACTGCTATTTGCAGCAATGTGGATGGACCTAGAGAATATTAATGCTTATTGATATAAGTCGGACAGAGGAAGACAAATACTGTATAATATCACTTATATGTGGAATCTAAAAAAATAATACAAATTAATGTATATGCAAAACAGAAACAGACACACATATAGAAAACAAACTTGTGGTTATCAAAGTGGTGGGGAAGGGACAAATTTTGGGTATGGGATTAACAGATTAAAAACTACTGTACATAAAATAGATAAGCAACAAGGATATACTATATAGCACAGGGAATTATACCCATTACCTGTAATAATCTATAATGGAGTATAATCTGCAAAAATACTGAATCTGTGCTGTACACTTGAAACTAACATAATATTGTAAATCAACTATACTTTAATAAAATAATAAATAATAAAACAATCCCATTTATAATTGCATCAAAAAGAATAAAATTCTAAGGAATAAATTTAACCAAGGAGGTGAAAGACATATACACGGAAAACTCTAAGACTTTGAAATTGAAGAAGACACAGATAAAATATTTTCCATGCTCATGGATTGGAAGAATTAATATTGTTAAAATGTCCATACTACCCAAACCAATCTACAGATTCAATACAGTTCCTGTTAAAATTCCAATGACATTTTTCACATAAATAGAAAATCCTAAAATTTGTGTGGAAATATCCCAAATAGCCAAAATAATCTAAAGGAAGAAGAACAAAGCTGGAGACATCATGTTTCCTGATTTCAAACCATATTACAAAGCTATAGTAATCCAAACAGTATGGTATTGGTACAAAAACAGACACATAGATCAATGGACTAGAAAAGTAGCCCAGAAAATAACCCATGCTATATGGCCAATTAATTTATGACAGAGGAGCCAGAAATGTACAATGGGGAAATGATAGTCTCTTCAATAAATGGTGTTGAGAAACCTGGATAGCCAGATGCAAAAGAATGGAACTGGACCCCTATCTTATAGCATACACAAAAATCAACTCAAAATAGATTAAAGATGTGAACATAAGACCCAAAACCATAAAACTCCTAGAAGAAAACATAGGGGGTAAGTTTCTTGAAGTTGGTCTTGGCAATGATTGTTTTTGGATATTTCATCAAAAGCAAAAGTAACAAAAGAAAAACAAGTAGGACTACATCAAACTAAAAAGCTTCTGGACAGCAAAGGAAACCATCAACAACATAAAAAGACAACCTGTGGGATGGAAGAAAATATGTATGCAAATCGTACATCTGATAAGGGGTTAGTATCCAAAATATATAAAGAATCCACACAATTCAATAGCAAAAAAAAAATCTGATTTTAAAATAGGCAGAGGAACAGAATAGACAACGTGTGGGATGGAAAAAATATGTATGCAAATCATACATCTGTTAAGGGGTTAATATCCAAAATATACAAAGAATCCACACAATTCAATAGCAAAACAAACAAACAAACAATCTGATTTTAAAATAGGCAGAGGAACAGAATAGACACTATTCCAAAGAAGACATACAGATGGCCCACAAGTACATAAAAAGGTTCTTAACATCACTAATCATCAGGGAAATGCAAGTCAGAATCACTAGATTGTCACTTCACACTTGTTAAAATGGCCATCATAAAAAAGACAAGAGATAACAAGTGTTAGCAGGATGTGGAGAAAAGGGAACCTTTGTGCACAGTTTTTGGGAATGTAAAATGGTGCAGCTGCTGTGGAAAACATCATGGAGGTGCCACAAAAAATTATAAATGGAACTACCATATGATCTAGCAATCCCACTTTTGTGTATATACCCAAAGGAAATGAAAACAGGATACTGGAGAGATATCTGCACTCCCATGTGCATTGCAGTATTATTCACATATTCAAGGTATGGAAAGAACCTAAGTGTTTGTCAGTGGGTGAATGGATAAAGAAGATGTGGTATATATACACAATGAATAAAATATTATTCAGTCACGCAAAAGACAGATATCCTGCCACTTTTGACACATAGATAAACCTGAGGGCATCATGCTAAGTGAAATAAGCCAGATGTAGAAAGAAAACTACTGCATTTAGGTTTCATTATACATGGACTATTTTAAAAAAAAGATAAAAGTATGACATATGACGTGATGGATGTGCCAATTAACTAGATGGGAGGAATCTGCTCACAACATATACATGTATCAAATCGTCATGATGGACACTTTAATTTTCTTACAACTTTGTCAATTATACCTCAATATAAAGTTTTTAAAAGAATGTAAAATATCTCATTAATAATTTCTTATACTGATTACATGTTGAAATGATATTTTGGATATGCTAGATTAAAAATATATTATCAGTGTCAAATAATTAGATGGGGCAAATAGAAAGCAAATAGCAAAAAGAGAGAACTAAATTTAACCTTATCAATAATGACATTAAATATAAATGGATTAAATATTCCAGTTAAAAGGCAGTGATTGTAAGACTGGAGAATCACACAATACATGCTAACGACAAGAACTACGTTAAAAATAAAGACACATACAGGTGAATGTAAAGGGATGAAAAACTAGATGCCATTCAGACAGTTAGCATTAAAATGTAGGAGTGGTTATATTGATATCAGATAAAGTAGACCTCAAGACAAAGAGTATTACCAAAGGAAAAGAGACATTTCATAATGATAAAAGGATTGAATCTTTAGGAAAATCTGTAATTTAAGTGTGTATATGCCTAATAACAGAGCTTAAAAATCCATGAAGCAAAACTAATAGAACTAAATGGAAACATAGACAGGTTCACAATCACAGTTGGGTATTTTTAAATACCTCTCTCAGCAATTTGTGAGAGGTTGGCTAGATTTGTCCTGTGGGTTGTAGTTCACAAATCCATGATCTAGAGTAAGTAAAAGGCAGGAAAGAATAAATACAAACACAGGATCAATGAGGTACTTTAAAAATAGAGAAAATAGCCAATGCTGAACCCTAGATAGAGTTCTAAATAACAAAAAAAGAGAATACACAAATGACCAACATCAGGAATGAAAGAAGGGCTAGTGCCATAGATTCTTCAAAATAAATGGGTAATATAGAAGTACAATGAACAACTTATGGCAATAATTTTAACAAATTAGGTGAAATGAACACATCCTTAAAAAATGCAACATGGATACAAGGTGAAACAGAAAATCAGAATAGCCCTGCGTCTATTTTTAAAAATTGAACTCATCATCAAAAATATTTCCGGAAAGAAATCCAGATGTTTTCTAATGAATTCTATCAAAATTTTAAGAAAGAAATAGCACCAATTTCACACAAATTCTTCTAGATATTAGAGAAGAGTACATTCCACAAATCATTTTTTGAGGCCAGCATAACCCTGTTTCCAACTCCTGACAATTACAAGAAAATTATAATCTAATATTCCTTATGAAGATAGATGTCAAAATCCTTAACAAAATATTAGCAAGTTGACTTCACCATATACATATGAAAGGGTAATAACATCATGATCAAGAAATCAAGAGGGTTTCACTTTGGGAATGCAAAGGCTGTTCAATATTTAAAAATCAACAAATGTAGGAGTAAATGGATTTTCATGACATTGAATTAGGTGATGGTTTCTTAGATGTGGCACCAAAAGCACAAGGAATAAAAGAAAAAGAGACAGATAAATTGGACTTCATCAGTATTAAAAACATTTGTACTTCAAAGGACACCATCAAGAAAGTGAAAAGAAAACCATGCAATGGGAGAATATATTTGCAAATCATATATTTGATAAGGGATTTGTATATGGAATATATAAAGATCACTTACAACTCAAAAATAAACAGACAACCCAATTTTAAAAATTGACAAAAGATTTGAATAGATATTTCTCCAAAGAAGATATAGAAATGGCCATTAAGCACATAAAAAGATTATCAACATCATTAGTTATTAGGGAAATGCATATCAAAACCACAATGAGATACCACTTTATACCCAGTAGGATGGCTAAAATAAAAATACAGACAATAACAGTTGTTGACAAGGATGTACAAAAATTGGAACCGTCATACATTGCTGGTGGGATTGTAAAATAGCGCAGCTACTTTGGAAAACAGTTTGGCAGTTTCTCAAAATATCAAACATAGAGACAGCATGTGACCTAACAGTTCTTTTTTTTTTTTTTTTTTTTTTTTTTTTTTTTTTTTGCTGTACGCGGGCCTCTCACTGCTGTGGCCTCTCCCGTTGCGGAGCACAGGCTCCGGACACACAGGCTCCGCGGCCATGGCTCGCGGGCCCAGCCGCTCCGCGGCATGTGGGATCCTCCGGGATAGGGGCACGAACCCGTGTCCCCTGCATCGGCAGGCGGACTCTCAACCACTGCGCCACCAGGGAAGCCCCCTAACAGTTCTACACCTAGTTATATACCCAAGAGAATTGAAAATGTACACCCCCCAAAAAAACTTGTACATTAATGTTCATAAAAGCATTATTCATCATAGTTAAAGCTGGAAACAACTTAATTGTTCATCAGCTGATGAATGGATAAGGGAAATATGCTATTATATAATGGAGTATTCAACAATAAAAAAGGAATGAAGTATGGTGTGGCCAAAAAGTTCGTTCAGTTTTTTCCATAAGATGGCTGTAGTAGCACTTAGTTGTCTTTAACTTCATTTGAAACAATTTTCTTAGACTGTATTGCGACAGCTGTCATATCAGCATGCAGTAAAAAAAAAACTTATCAAAATTGGTGAATTTTTGAGTAGCCATTTTAAAATTGAATATGGAAGAAAAACAATATTTTCAGCATATTGTGCTTTATTATTTCAAGAAAGGTAAAAATGCAACTGAAACGCAAAAAAAAGATTTGTGCAGTGTGGGGAGAAGGTGCTGTGACTGATCGAACGTGTCAAAAGTTGTTTGAGAAGTTTTGTGCTGGAGATTTCTCACTGGGTGATGCTCCACTGTCAGGTAGGTAGACAAGGTGAAGTTGATAGTGATCAAATCAAGACATTAACTGAGAACAATCAGCGTTATACCATGTAGGAGATAGCCGACATACTCAAAATATCCAAATCAAGCATTGAAAATTGTTTGCACCAGCTTGGTTATGTTAATTGCTTTGATGTTTGGGTTCCACATAAGTTAAACAAAAGAAACCTTCTTGACCATATTTCCACATGTGATTTTCAACTTAAACGTAACGAAAACGTTCCATTTTTAAAACAAATTGTGATGGGCAGTGAAAAGTGGATACTGTACAATGCTGTGGAATGGAAGAGAACCACCACCAACCACACCAAAGGCTGGCCTTCATCTAAAGAAGGTAATGTGTATATGGTGGGATTGGAAGGGAGTCGTCTATTGTGAGCTCCTTCTGGAAAACCAAATGATTAATTCCAACAAGTACTGCTCCCAATTAGACCAACTGAAGGCAGCACTTGATGAAAAATGTACAGAATTAGTCAACAGAAAATGCATAATCTTCCATCACGATAACGCAAGACCCAATGTTTCTTTGATGACCAGGCAAAAGCTGTTACAGCTTGGCCGGGAAGTTCTGATTCATCTGCTGTATTCACCAGACATTGCACCTTCGGATTTCCATTTATTTTGGTCTTTACAAAATTCTCTTAATGGAAAAAAATTTCAATTCCCTGGAGGACTGTAAAAAGCACCTGGCACAGTTCTTTGCTCAAAAAGATATAAAGTTTTGGGAAGATGGAATTATGAAGTTGACTGAAAAATGGCAGAAGGTAGTGGAACAAAATGGTGAATATTTTGTTCCATAAACTTCCTGGTGAAAATGAAAAATGTGTCTTTTATTTTTACTTAAAAAGAAGGAACTTTTTGATCAACCCAATATAAATAGTAATTGTGGATAAGCCTTAAAGATTTGCTACATGAAAAAAGCCAGCCACAAAGCCTCCATATTGAATGATTTCATTTATGTGAAATGTCTAGAATAGGCAAATACATAGAATCAGACAATATATTAGTGGTTGCCAGGGCCTGGGTGGAGGGGAGAATGAGAAATGAATGCTAATAGGCACAGGGTTTCCTTTGAGGTGATGACAATGTACTGAAAATAGATAATATGATGGTTGTGCAACTCTGAATATACTAAAAATCACTGAATGGTGTACTTTAAAGGGGGAATTATATGGTATATGAATTATACCTCAATAAAGCTGTTACTTAGGAAAAGATAAAAAGTAAGGATCAATACTCATCCACTCAGCATAAATAATTTTGCCATACCATAGTGAGGGTCCTTTTGCAAGCCTACTCCTTTGTATGCCTAACATGAAAAACTCCATTTATTATCATGACTTTCCTGAATATTAATAAAAAGCGTATATAAAAATCAATATAATTAACCATATTAACAGAAAAATGTTGAAAAACATATGCTTATCTTAATGGATGCAGAAAAAGCATTTGACAAAATTCAATACCCTTTCCCGAGAGAAACAGCAAACTAAAAATGTAAAGGAACTTCTTCAACCCAATAAAGGACACCTGTGGGGTGGGGTGGACAACTAACATCATATTCAGCAGTGAAAGACTGAATGTATTCTCTCTGTATTTCTCTTCTATTGTGCAGTAACAAATTGCCAAAAATTTAGTGCCCTAAAATAACACCCATTTTAAAATCATACAGTTCTGTACATCAGAAGTACATGCACAGTGTGGCTCTGCACAGTTTATTCTCTGGATTTTAGCAGGCCAAATTCAAGGTTTCAGCAGAGCTTTGTTTTTTTCTGGAGGCTCTAAGGATGAATCCACTTCCAGGCTCATTCAGTTGGCAGAATTCAGTTCCATGCAGTTTTAGTACTGGAGTCCCTATTTCTTTGATAGCTGTCAGATGGAGGTTGTTCTCAGCTTGTAGAGGTCACTTGTGTTCCTTGGCTCATGGCTCCCTTTCTCCATCTTCAAAACCAGCAATGGCAAGTCAAGTCCTTCTTATGCTTTGAATCTCTTTGACCACCCATTCTTCTTCGTCTTTCATCTACTGCTCCTTCTTCAGCATCTCTCTGACTGACTTTTCTGCCTTCTTCTTCTACTTTTAAAGGCATATGTAATTACATTGGGCCCAACAGAATAATCTTCCTAATTTAAGGTTAAGCTGATTAGTAACCTTAATTCCATCTTCAGAGTCCTACACAGCAATACCTAGGTTAGTACAGACATACATACATACCTTGGAGATATTGTAGGGTTGGTCCCAGACCACTGCAATAAAGTGAATATTACAATAAAGCAAGTCACACAAATTTTTGGATTCCCGGTGTATGTAAAAGTTATACTTACACTATACTATAGTCTAATAAGTGTGCAATAGCACTACATCTTAAAAAATGTGCGTACCTTAATTAAAAAATACTTTATTGCTAAAAAATTCCAACCATCATCTGAGCCCTCAACAAGTCATAGTAGTAACATCAAAGATCACTGATTACACATCACCATAACAAATATAATAATAATGAAAAGTTTGAAATATTGCAAGAATTATCAAAATGTGACACAGAGACATGAAGTGAGCAAGGCTGTTAGAAAAATGACACCAATAGACTTGCTCAACACAGTGTTGCCACAAACCTTCAATTTGTAAAAAGTGCAATATCTGCAAAGGGTGATAAAATGAGGCACAATAAACCAAGGTATGCTTGTATTTGATTGAATAATCAGAGGATGGGAATCTTGGGGGACATTTTTAGAATTCTGCCTACCATGTCCTCTAAGAACAGGAACAAGACAAGGATGTTCACTATAATCACTTATATTCAACATTGTATTGGAGATCCTACCCAGTGCAACAAGATAAGAAAAAGTATACAGATCAGAAGTTACTTTATTCGTGATGTCATGATCGTCTAGTTGAAAATTCCACAGAATATATAAAAAGAGGACTACATGAGTTTACTAGATTATTAAGTGAGGGTACAAGGCCAATAGGAAAATCAATTATATTTCCATGTTAGTGACAAACAACTAGAAATTAAATATTTTAAAAAAGGGAACCACTTATAATAGCATCAAAAAATGAATACTTACTTGTAAATAAAATAGGTGTAAGACCTATATGTTGAAGACTATAAAATAATAAAAATATTCTGGAGATAAGCTAAAGAAGACTTAAATAATTGGAGGCATATACCATGTTCATGGATCAGAAGACACAATATTGTTAAGATGTCTGTACATCCTAAATTGATCTATAGGTTAAATGCAATCCTAATAAAAATTCCAGTAGGTTTTTGTATAGAAAGTGACAAACTTATTCTAAAATTTTATTGGAAATTCCAAGGACCTAGAATAACCAAAATAATTTATAAAAAGAACAAAGAATACAAAATAAATTAAAAAATAAAAAGACATCAGGGGGCTTCCCTGGTGGCGCAGTTGTTGAGAGTCCGCCTGCCGATGCAGGGGACACTGGTTCGTGCCCCAGTCCGGGAGGATCCCACATGCCACGGAGCGGCTAGGCCCGTGAGCCATGGCCGCTGAGCCTGCGCGTCCGGAGCCTGTGCTCCACAACAGGAGAGGCCACAACAGTGAGAGGCCCGCGTACCGCAAAAAAAAAAAAAAAAAAAAGTTATGTATGTTAACATGTAACAGGTTTAATATTTTTAGCAAATAAACAAATATCTTAATGATTAAAAAAAAGGAAGAAGAAAAAGAAGGTTGGAGAATGCCCACAACCTGATTTCAAGACATTATAAAGCTACAGTAAAAAAAAAAAAAAAAAAAACAACTTCAATGAAAGACAGCCCATTTTTTAAAATGGGCAAAGGACTTGAACAGACATTTCTCTAAAAACTATACAAATGTCCAAAAAGCACATAAAAAGATGCTCAGCATCATTGGTCAGTAGGGAAGTGCAAATCTAAACCACAATCACTTTCACTAGAATGGCTGTAATTTAAAACAAAACAACATGTATTGTTGAAGAAGTGGAGAAATTGGAACCCTTGTGCATGCTGGTGGGAATGTAAAATGCTACAGGCTCTGTGCAAAATAGTTTTGTCGTTTTTCAAAAAGTTAAATATAGAATGATCATATGACCCATTAATTCCACTCCTAAGCATACATCCCAAAGAACTGAAAACAGGTATTCAAACAAATGCTTGTACACAAATGTTCATAGCAGCACTATTCATAATAGCCAAAAGGTGGAAATAACCATGTCTTTTTTTTTTCCTCCTTTTGGAACAGCTTTATTGAACTATATAAAGTTCACTCATTACAAGTATACAATTCAGTGCTTTTTTTAGTACATTTACAGAGTTGCACAACCATCACCATGATCCAGTTGTGCATTTCCACCAACAAAAGAAGAACCTCAGTCATATGCTACATAAAAATTTATCAAAAATAGATCATGGACCTAAACTTAAAATTAAAATTCTGGAAGAAAACATAGGGAAATATCTTCATTCCCTGGGAGTAAGCAAAGAAATTTTTAGACAAGACATAGAAAACAATAACCATAAAAGAAAAAATATGTTAAACTTCATCAAATATAAAACTTCTTATCAAAATGAATATTCAAGCTATAGACTGGGAGAAAATAATAAGAAAAATATATGTAGCCAAGATACATTTCAACAGGTGAATGTATAAACCAACTGTGGAATATTCAAGCAATGGGCTGTTACTCACTGATGAAGATAGAGGAGCTATCAAGCCATGAAAAAGACATGGATAAGCCTTAGATGCATATTGCTAAGTGAAAGAATCCAGTCTGAAAATGATTCCAATTATATGACCTTCTTGTATAGACAAAACTATAGGGTCAGTAAAAGGTCATTTGTTGCCAGGGGCTTGGGGGAAAGTAGGGAGAGTCAAATAGTTGAAGACAGGGAATTTTTTTATGGCTGTGAAACTACTCTGTGAGATACTATAATGGTGGATGTGTAACATTATGCATTTGTTAAAACTCATACAACTTCACAGCACTAGAATTAAACTTAATCTATGCAATTAAAAGAACTCATTTAGGAGGTTGGTGGATCCAGGAAGGAATGCAGACATTACAAATGAATCTGTGTTACAATGTATAAAACAACCCCAGTGAAAGATGTGGTGGGAAAGGTGCTGATCTAGGTAACTATGGAAATGAGTCTCTAAGGCCAAAGGCAAAAAGAATTGCACATAAGCACTGTACTCTAGTTGATAAAAGTTGATAAAGGTGTTTACCATGGGGACATAGATTAACAATCCTGATACTGCTATACATGTATTCTGGAATTGAACAATGAAGTAAATGGATGGTGCAGGACAGAAGGCAGTTTTCTCATTGTGTAGGTGTAAATTTACAGGTAAACTGTGACAAAGTGAGAGAGTGGTATGGACATATATACACTACCAAATGTAAAATAGATAGCTAGTGGGAAGCAGCCGCATAGCACAGGGAGATCAGCTCGGTGCTTTGTGACCACCTAGAGGGGTGGGATAGGAAGGGTGGGAGGGAGGGAGATGCAAGATGTAAAAAAAAAAAAAATTACAGGGGAGGAGACTAGAATGATCTATGTAGTAATGGATAAGAATTGGAGACATCAGAATGAACTCATGTTTAGCTTAGTATAACTACACATGATTACATACATAGAAATATTTGTAGATGTGTATATTATCCAGGTTGATATTCATGTATATATTTTCTAGCTCTGTCAGCTGAGAAGGCCTGGAGGTAGCAATAAGCAAATCTGTTGCCCAGATCTTGGTTTCTAATATCATTCTGCAATAAAAGGAACTAGAGCTTCTTGGAGAAATGTCTGATTCTACAACTAGGGCAGGAAATAACCCAAGGTAAACCTAGAGCATTTTGTAGAACCGGAGTGTAAGGAAGTGCTCAAAAAACAAAATAAAACAAAACCCAAAAAAGAGGATGGAAAGAAAAAAGCTTACATTGATGGGGATATGTCAAAGGTACACAGGAATCAACTGAAGTAGATTCCTATTGCCAAAGCTAGAACACCTTGAACAACAAAATAAAGTCACGTTGGATGATAACCCAAAGTATAAAATAAATATTCATAAGTACATACTGACATAAACAAATGATTAAATTAGTAAATAAATGTTGAATAATAGATAAGTTATCAGGACAGAAGATTTCCAAATAATTTATGTAGCTGTTCCAACCTTAAGGAACTGGAACATGACTTCCCACTCCTTAAGTGTGAGCTTCATATAGTGACTTTCTTCCTATGAGTTATGGAATGGGAGAAAAAGTATCAGTGGGGAAACCTTGCAAACACTACCCCAGCCAAGTGATCAAGGTTGATAGCAACAGATGAAATACTATTGGATTATAACCCTAAGTATTAAATAAATGTCATGTGTCCATAATAGTGATATAAATAAATGATTGAATAAATAAGTGAATGGAGGAAAATAGACAAACCTCCCTTGTAGAAAAATTCCAAATAATTTATGTAGATGCTCTGCCCTCAAACAGAGGGAGCATAAATCCCAACTGTGCATAGTGATTATCTTCCAAAGAGTACAGTATAGAAAGAGGTAAAAACAGTGACTTTACATTGGAGAAACTTGTCAACACTACGTCAGCCAGGTGATCAAGGCCAATATCAACAGTGATAAACAATATTGATAATGTGTACTTTGATATTATGTGAAGAAAATGGCACTTTACCGCTGAAGTCTTCATCCCTAAAACCCATGTCCCTGGTCTAATCATGAGAAAAACAGCAGACAAATTCCAGTAGAGGGGCATTCTACAAAGTATTTTCCTAGTACTCCCCCAAACGGTAAAGATCATTAAAATAAAGGAAGTCCGAGAAACTGTCACAGCCAAGAGGAACCCAAGGAAACATGACACAAATATGTAATGTAACATCCTGGATAGGATTCTGGAACAGAAATATACATTAGTTTTAAAAAAAAACCAAGGAAGCCTGAGTAAACTATGGACTTTAGTTAAGAATAATATAACAATATTGGTCCATTAATTTTAACAAAATATCATACTAATGTAAGGTGTTAATAATAGGGGAAACTGGGTGAGGGAGTATATGGAAACAGTCTGTAATATATTATCTGTTTTTCTGTAGATCAAAAACTTTTGTAAAAAAAAGCAAGTCTATTAAAATATATATGGCAAATGGCTTACATTCCTCCTAATTAAAGGAATCCTACTTAATAATAAATGCAAACAATAAAAAAATGGGCAAATAACTTGAACAGATACTTCACAAAGGAAAATATATGAATGTCCATTAAATGCATGAGGTACTTAATATCACTAGTTAGCAGGGAAATGCAAAAGTAAAACCATGGTGAAAAACCACTATCAACCCAACAGAATAATGAAAATTAAAAAGACTGAAAAGACCAAATGGTAGCCAGGATGTGTAACTCCTGGGATTATAAAATGGTACAACCACTTTTGGACATTTTTGAGTTTCTTATAAAACAAAACAATTCCAATTTTAGTTACTTAACCCCCAAAATAAAAAAAATGTCTACAGAAAGGCTTGTACATGAAAGCTTATTGCATCGTAATAGCTAAACCTGGAAATAATCCAAATGTCCATCAATGTTTATCTTTATTGAATAAACAAATTGTGTTGTATTCATAAAGTGGAACATTACTAAGCAATAAAATGGGACAAACTACTGATAACCATAGTGATATGGATGAGTGAAAGAAGCCAGAATATTATGCTAAATGGAAGAAGCCAAATATGAAATAATTCATACTGTAATGTATTTTTTATGATGTTCTGGAATAGGCAAAATTAACCTATGGTGGGAAAAAAAATCAGAAAAATTAATTCTGAGAGAATAAAAAAAAATCACTCTAAGAGAGGGGGTGGTGTATGGACGGCAGAGGGGCATGAGAAGACTTTCTTGGGTGATGAAAATGTTTTATGTCTAAACGTGTGGATTACCTGGGTTGTATGCATTTATCAAAAGTCATCATATAGTAAAGACATGTGCATTTTACTATGTAAATTTTACCTAAATTAGAAACTCTTAAGGGAAAAAGTTTAAGGAACAACTAGGATTTTGAATTGGTAATTTTAATAAATTGAACAATTATTTTTCAAGAATCCTTGAATATTCTTTCTGTGTTTAAAAACTATCAGTGGAGGGCTTTCCGGGCTTCCCTGGTGGCACAGTGGTTGAGAGTCCGCCTGTCAATTCAGGGGACACGGGTTCGAGCCCCGGTCCGGGAAGATCCCACATGCCGCGGAGCAGCTGGGCCCGTGAGCCATGGCCACTGAGCCTGTGTGTCCGGAGCCTGTGCTCCGCAACGGGAGAGGCCACAACAGTGAGAGGCCCGCGTACCACACACACACAAAAAAACTATCAACGGAGACGTTAGAAAAAAATTCAAGATTAGAAAGTTTTCTCCAGAGATTTTTGCTAAGAAAAGGAGAGAAATATAATAACAGATAGAGTCAGATGTGAAGTCAAGGGAAAGTTATTTTACTTTTTTATATGTAAGCTTTCTACTTGGAATGAATTTTAGATTTATAGAATTGTTACAAAGATAGAATAAAGATTTCCCATATACCCTTCACCGAGTTTCCCCTAATATTTATATCTTACATAACCATATTATCTATACATTTATCTAAACTAAGAAATTAACATTAGTACAATATTATTACTAAAGTAGAAATTTCATTGAGATTCCATCAATTTTTCCTTTGATTTTCTTTTTCTGTTCCAAGATCCAATTCGGGATATCACACCATTCTATTTCATTAGTTTCCTCTAATATGTAACAGTTTCTCAGTGTTTCCTTGTTTTTCATGAATTAGTTTTGAAGAGTACTGCTCATGGTATTTTGAAAAATGTTCCTCAGTATGAGTTAATATGATGTTTTCTGTTCTGTATTTTCTTAGATTCTGTATTCATCTATTTGGCATCCATTAATCACAGAGCCAAGTGAATGGCCAAACTACTTTGCATCTCCACTGTGATTCAGCATTCACAGGCACATGAAAATCATTTTATAAACCTTGGAACCAATCTGGGTGCATACCCTGAGCCACCTCCTTTATCTAGCTCTCATATACCAATCCAATATTTCCCCTGCCTAAAATCACCCAAGGCCAGGTACCAGACATCCTATAGCTCAGAGCCTATTGACATTATTCACACTAGTCAACCCTAAGCTGTTTCCCTTGCCCTGCCTTGCCTTTTCCATGGAAAACACAATGAAGATTTTAGGCCATGTTTTCTATATTCCATTCAGTGGAAGCAAATCACTAAATCCAGCATATCCTCAAGAAGAGGAGTTAATGTCCACCTCTTGGTGGGAGAAATATCAAAGAATTTATGGACATATGTTAAAAATGTACCACAATTATTAATAAATACATTGGGGTAGATATTTCAAGGCTATGCACTTGTCTGGTCTCTCCTTAAAGCTTCTCCTACAAATTATAACATTCATCTGTGGATCTTGCCTGCAACAACTATTACTGTGGTATTCTAATGGTGATTTTCTATTTCCCTCATCCCTTCTTAACTTATTACTTGAAATTCTTCTGTAAAGATTTGTCGCTTCTATTTGTTTGCTTATTTTCATCAATAGGACTCATGGATATTTATTTTTTTCTTTGGTATATAATCAACAATATCACTATTTTGTAGTTTAAATTTTTCCAGCTTTGGCTATTGAGAGCCTATGTCCTTTTGACATGCCCCCATGTACTTTTTTTTTTTAATAAGTACTTCCTCACTTTCTGGGATTATACAATGCACCAGGCTTATCTTGTATTTTTCCTGCTTGGCCCCAGAATCAAATGGTATTTATTTACAAATCAGGATCTTGTTTCTATTAGGTATGCTTGCTGCTTTTAGGCTTTAGACATAACTAGGAAATAAATGTATGTATACTAACTCGTGTATACACTGTGTGTGTGTGCATGTGTGTGTGTATATATATATATATATTCTTTTTTTCCTGTATGTTTCATTTTAGTTTCTATTGCTATTCCTTCAAATTCATTAATCTTTCTTCTACAATGTCAAATCTGCCATTAATCCCATTCATTGAAATTCATCACAGTGATCCTAAGTTTGATTTGGATCTTTTTTGTATTTCTAAGTGTCTACTCAACTTTTTGAACATATGGAATTCAGTTGTAAAAACTGTTTGAATGTCTATGCTAATTATAACATCTTTGTCAGTTCTGAATCTGTTTCTAGCGATTGATTATTTTCCTTTTTTTAAAAATATTTATTTATTTATTTATTTATTTATTTATGGCTGCATTGGGTTTTCGTTGCAGTGTGAGAGGGCTTCTCATTGTGGTGGCTCCTCTTCTTGCGCAGCACAGACTCTTGGCTCATGGGCTTCACTAGTTGCAACATGCGGGCTCAGTAGTTGTGGCTCGCGGACTTAGTTGCTCCATGATATGTGGGATCTTCCTGGACCAGGGCTTGAACCCGTGTCCCCTGCACTGGCAGGCGGATTCTTAACCACTGTGCCACCAGGGAAGCCCTATTCTCCTTTTTATGTGTTGTGTTTTCGGGCTCCTATGCATGACTGGTAATCTCTGATTGGATGCCAGACATTGTAAACTTTTCCTTGTTAGGTCCTGTAAACCTTCTTGAGTTTTTCTCTCCGATGCAATTAAGTTACTTGGAAGCAACTTGATCTTTTCAAGCCTTGCTCTCATGATTTACTACCTGGGTCAGAGCAGTGCTCAGTCTAGAGCTAATTATTCCCACTACTGAAACAGCACCTTCCTGAGTGCTTTACCCAGTGCCCCTGAATTACGAAATTTTTGCAGTCTGGCTGGTGGGAACAGTCACTATTCCCAGGTGTATGTAAGATTCAGGCAGTTTTTTCCCTTTAATCCTTTCATACGGTTCTTTCCATGGCTTCAGGTAGTCTCCCTACACACACGCACTGAATACTGATGGGAATCCTCGATGGGATCTCTGGGGCTCTTTCTCTGTGTAGCATTCTCTTCTCCAGTATTTTGTCCTTTGAACTCTAGCTGCTGTGGCCTCTTTGTACTCTCAGCTCCATCTCCTCAACTTAGGAAGACTGCTGGGCTCTGACTTTTTCCCTTAGTTTCCCTTGTTTGTTTTCTGTCTGTTGGGGACTACTGTTCTCTGTTCTCTACTTATCTAATACCTTGAAAACTGTTGTTTGATGTATTTTGTCTGGGTGGTTTTTGTTCCTGTTGTCATTAAGGCAGAGAGTAAATCTCATCCTTTTTACAAAATTTTGACTGGAGGCAGAAGTCTAGATCAAAATTTTTTAAGGAATAAAAGAAAAACACTGTCATACTAGAATTCTCTCTCTAGTAAAAATGTTCTTGTGAAATGAAGGTAAAATAGAATTTTTTACATGCAGACCTAAGTAGATCAAGAAAAGTTAAAGATGTATATTTTAATCCCTATAGGAACCACTAAAAACTTAATGCAGAAATGTGAAAGGAAGTTCTATAGACTGAAGGGAAATAAAACCAGAAAGAAACTCAGATTTTCAGAAAGGAATAGTAGCATCAGAAAAGGTAATATGTATGTAAACACAAGATTATTTTTTCCTCTTATTTTAAAATATACATATACACAAGTATACATATATACAATATATGTACACATAAGCATATACTTAAAGTACATATAACTGTTTAAAGCAAACATTATAATACTCTTTTGTAGTTTATAACATATGTAAATGTAATGCATTACATATTACAACTATAGCCTAAAGGATGAGGGGTTTTATGAACCAACTGATTGCATAGTTACCACATTTTATGTGAAGTAATATTAACTCTAAGTAGACTGAGAAAATTTAAGGATATATATTGTAATCTCTATAGTGACTACTAAATATTTAAGGCAAAGAGGTATAACTAAAAAGCAGCAGGTAAATTAAATTTTTAAAATTAAAATGTTTCACTAAAAAAAAAAGGAAAAGGAAGAATGGAGGAACAAAAGCCAGGTAGCACAAGTAGAAAGCAAAATAGTGAAATGATAGACTTAAACTATATTAATAATTACATTTCATGATTATAATAAGGCACCTAGAAACACTCCAACTTTCATGCAGAGATGATCAAATTGGATAAAAAAAGCAAGACCCAACTCTATGCTATCTATAAGAGAGGCACTAAAGTGCTACTTAAGCAACCATCAACTTAAAATAGACTATTGTATACATAGGTTGCTATACATGACCCTCATGGTAACCGCAAACCAAAACCCTATGACAGATACAAAAAGAAGAAAAGAGAGAGAGAGAGAGAAAGAATACAAACAACACTAAACAAAGTCATCAAATCACAGCAGGAGAGAACAGGAGAAGAAAGGAACAGAGAAAAACTACATAACAACCAGAAAACAATGAACAAAATGGCAATAAATATACCTATCAATAATTACTTTAAATGTCAATGGACTAAATGCTCCAATCAAAAGACATAGGGTGGCTGAATAGATAAAAAAAACAAGACCCATGTATATGCTGAGAAGAGACTCACTTTAGATAAAAATAGATGTGGTATATATTTACAATGAAATACCATTCAGCCATAAAAAGAATGAAATCTTGCCATTTGTGACAACATGGATGGAACTTCAGGGCATTATGCTAAATGAAGTACGTTTAGATAGAGAAAGACAAATACTGTATAGTTTCACTTATATGTGGAATCTAAAAAACAAAACAAACAAACAAAACAGAAACAGACTTATAGATACAGAAAACAAACTAATGATCTCTAGATGGGAGTGGGGTTGGTGGGTGAGGGAGATAGGTGAAGGGGATTAAGAGGTACAAACTTCCAGTTATAAATTAGTCACAGGGATGTAATGTATAGCATAGGGAATGTAGTCAATAATACTGTATGGTGATAGATGGTTATTAGACATATTGTGGTGATCAATTTGTAATGCATATAAATGTCAAATTACTATGTTGTACAACTAAAACTGATATACTGTATGTCAACTATACTTCAATTTTAAAAAAAAGGAAAAAACTCATGTTCCTAAAAATTTATTTTGACATTTAATGTTTGTTTTATGGTAGTCAACAAATGTGAAATATCTAAACAAAGTTGGAGATGATTAAGCACTTGATGGTATTTAATAAAAGATGTACACCCAAAATTTTATTTTACATAGACCATAGACTTATACATAAAAAGTAAAATTATAAAGCTTTTAGAAGAGAATATAAGAAGAATATCTGTGACTTACTGGTAGGCAAAGGTTTTTTGGGAAGGACACAGAAAAGCGTAATTGTCAAAGAAGAAAAATGTATGAATTGCACTTCATCATAGTTTAAAACTGCTCATTAAGAAAATAAATAATACAGGGACTTCCCTGGTGGCGCAGTGGTTAAGAATCCGCCTGCCAATGCAGGGAACATGGGTTCGAGCCCTGGTCCGGGAAGATCCCACATACCGTGGAGCAACTAAGTCCGTGCGCCACAACTACTGAGCCTGTGCTCTAGAGGCCGCGAGCCACAGCTACTGAAGCCCGGGCACCTAGAGCCTGTGCTCTGCAACAAGAGAAGCCCCCGCTTGCTGCAAGTAGAGAAAGCCTGTGAGCAGCAGCAAAGACATAACACAGCCAAAAATAAAATAAATAAAATATAAGGATACAAAAAGATTAAATATAAATAAACAAAAATGATGTATCATGAAAATATTAAAGAACATCACTGAGATAGAGGACCACTTCACAGTGACAGAAGTTTTAATCCACCAGGAAGGTAAATGTTACAAAATATTTTCCCCCTGTTAACATAGTCTCAAAAAATATAAAGCAAAATTTCACAGAAGTAAAAGGAAAAAAATTTTAATCCATGATCATAATGGGATACTTTAGCCTGCTTCTCTCAATAATTGAGAGGACTATTAGACCAAAAGAAAACCGAAGAGTAACCCCCGCTAGCTGCAACTACAGAAAGCCCCCGCAGCAACGAAGACCCAATGCAGCCAAAAATAAATAAATAAATAAGAAAATAAAATAAATAATACAGCCATAGAATGGGAGAAAATATTCACGAAACATATATATATATATATCTGATAATGAACTCGTATTCAGAACATAGAAAGAAGTCCATCATAAGACACAAACAAAAATAAAAACAGAGAAAAGATTTGAGCAGACACTTCACAAAGGAAGATATTCAAATGACTAGTAAGCATATCAAAAACCAAGATCTGGGTGCTAGGTATGCTGTTGCTACTGTAATTCCATTGTTTAAATGATTAGTGGACAGAACCAAGAAGTAATTTTTTCTTAAATCATGAGGTAATATTGATATTTCTAATTCTAATGTAACATTATAGCATTTTTCCATACTTGATTTTATTTTATTTGTGTATCTCTTTTATCTTACAGTGAAATCTTTTTTCCTAATTTCATGAATATACTTGCTTATTTGCTTTATTCTACAATTACATTAAAAAGTTTCAGAATTACAATACCTGTATAATTACTAATAATGTATTAAGTAAAGTTTAAGATCTCTTTTTCAGTTCCTTTTGTCTTTAGAATATATTACACTAAGGATGTACAGAGTACTTGGTCAAAATCTACTTGAATCTCAATTATTGTCTCCTTTGTTATTTTATCAGATTGATTTATAGTTAGGTTAATTTGTTTCTGTTTAATATATGTCAAAAGAATGATAGAATATCATCATTTTGCAATTCCAAGTATAATAAACTGATTCAAGTAAGGATTGTCATTGTTATGTTAAAACCTTTGGCTAAAATTTTGTTAAGGTCAAGATAGTCACATGGCCTCAAAGTAACACCCCACTCATGAGATTACTTACGTAGGGTGTATTTTGCAGTCACTACTTAACCAAGTGATCAAACTTAGCAACACCAATGGTAGGACAACCAGATATTATGTTTCCTGGAGTGATGCAATAAAAAATACACAAAGTCACCTATGATGTATTCTTGTCAAAATATTTAATGTGAATCTAATCTAGAGGGTAATAATAAGACAAATCCAGAATGTGGGACATTCTACAAGATAACTGGCCTGGATGCTTTAAAAAAATGGCAGTGTCATGGGAAGTTAAAAAAAAAAAGTAGTGAAAATTGTTCTAGATTAAAAGAGTACTTAGAATCATAATCAAGTGTAAAACATAAATCTTGATTAGATCTTAGATTAAGAAATACAAACTTCAAAACAATTTTTGTGAAATTTGAATAGTATATTATATGATGATGTAGAAGTATTGTTAATTTTTCAGGTAAGGTGATGGTATTATGTTTATGTAGAGAATATTCTTTTCTTAGAAACTTCATGCAGAAAATTTTGGAGTTGAAGTGTTTCAATGTCTACAGTTTACCTTCAAAGGGCTTAGCATATATACACATACAGAAAGAGCTAAAGCCAATGTGACAAAACATTAACAACTGGTAAATAAAGATGCTGGTATAGGGGTGTTTATTTTAGTATTCTTTCAACTTTTATGTATGTGTGAAATGTTTTCATACGAAAAATTGAAAGAAAAAAAGATGGAATTCAGGATGTTTGGGGGGGCAATCTGAGTTATTGTCACCAGGTGGTGCTCGTGCTTTTCAAATATAGCTAAATAACTAGGCCAACAGCCTGTTGACAATTAATTGGATATTTACTTAGGAAAAATTTGGGTGGGAAGGGTCACAGACTATAAATCCAGCTTTTAAATTTTGCCAGTGTTTACTCTTTCTTGCATTATTATGTTCTACATAAATTGAAGAGTCTCAGCTATAAATTTTCTTTGTCTCAGTCTGCCTCTCTCCCGTCCCTTTCTGTTTCCAGGCCCTTATTTACTTCTCACTGGGGCTGCTATAATGATTCCCTACACCAAAGACTGCTTTGATCCACACTGCTGACACAGTGACCTTCCTGCAACATTTCTCTCCCCTTCACCAGCTCCCCATTTCATTCCAAATAATTTCTACTCCTCAGCAAAGTGTTAAGTTTGACACCAGTCTGCTTCCCCAGGGTATCTCCCATTATTGCCTTGCATTATCTCTACTCGTGAGACACCTTGATTGCTGTCCTTTTTTTAAAATGAATTTTAGACACTTTGTTGCCCTTGAGTGTTTCACTTCATATGTCTCCATACCCAAGGTGCCCTTCTGCCCAACACTAGACAAAGTTTGACTTTATTCACATCAAAGCCCAGATTAAATTCATTTTCTTTATGTAATCTTCCCAAGCAACCCATTCAGAAATCTTCACACAGCACTTTGTAATTTTCTTATTTTCACGTTTTGTATTAGGTAATAATTATATAATTAAATTATAAACACTTTCAAGGTAGGCAGTTTGTCTTTATAGTCTCCACATTGTGTTTATGTTTGTACTATGTGGCATTCACTGAAGGTCAGTGGAATTGAATTTCAAGATTATTCAAAGCTAGTTTACAGTAGTGGTGAAAGTGCTGACTAATCACCATCAATTGCCAGCCTTACTCTGGTTTTTCATTTCACAGATATGCAATGAGGGGCCACTATAGTGAGAAACCAACCTGGATGAAGGATGTCCATGGCTTATTAACCAATTTGAAGTAAAATTTCCATTCAATTTGACACTATATGTGAAAACTATTAAACTTTTGCATGTCATTTGATCCCTATATTCTACTCCTAGGTAAGAACATGATAACAATACTGTAAGATTTGTTTGAAGAATATTTGGCAGGGCATGTTTATAAAAGATAAAAGTTGGAAATAACCTAACTACCCAACAATACAGGGTTGGTTAAACAAATTCATACAATGAATTGCTATGAAGCCATTAATAATATTTAGTGAATTGAGAATTCTCTAAATATTTAGGGAATAATATTTAGTGACATAGAGGTTCCTGATGTATTAAGTGGAAAAAAATTACAGGATAGTGTTGACATCACAATACCTTGTAATGGAAGGAAAAATATATATGCATAGAAAAAAGACTGAATGTGATGGCAGAGGTATTTCTAAGTTTGGAGATTATTTTCAGTTTTCTCTGTTGCTTTTTCTTTTTAAGTTTTAATGATGAGCTAATTAAGAAAACAATAACAAAATTTATTTTTAGAAAATAATTGTATCTCAAAAGTTATTGTATTGTATACATAAAATTCAGTAAAACAGGAAGAAATTTCAGTCTGTAACACTAGTCCTTGGGCCTCACACAGAACCAGGGGACCGGAAAGGCCAAACAATGACACGGGGAAGACGGTATTAGAGGCCAGAAAAGATGAGGAACCCAAAGAAGGTTAAGAAGTGCAGTTACCGTGCTTAGGAGCAGAGGGACACAGGAGTACAAGTAGGAGAACCACAGAAATCAAGCAGATACCATGTTTGCAAGATAACTACACTTAGAAATCTAGGAATAATACTTAGTGTTATTGTTTACTGAGTAGGTGGTCTTGAGTAAATCATTTATATTTTTGAGGGTCAGAAAATACTTTGAAGGTATTTTTATTCCCATTTTACAAGTGAGTAAAGTGACATTCAGAAAATACAAATAAAGTCATGTATGTAAGCTAGGGTTTCTTAACATTAGTACTACTGGCATATTAGACCGATACTTCTTTGATGTGGAGAGCTATTTCATATGAACAGTTACACTAGTATGGGATAATAAATGACGATGTCAATTTTAATAAAGAAAGGAGAGTTGCCCAGTGAGAGGAAAGGAGGTGAGAGGCATTTTGTAGTTCATCAAGGAACTAGGACTGGTATGCCTTTTTATGTAAACTCTCCCTAAATTCTCAGTATATATCTCACCAAAGGGTGTTCTCCCCTGTTGGGGACTCTGGAAAACTTCATTATCTATAGTTGGTAGGCATGTGCTCCAGATCTACGCAAGTCAAGTCAAGCCACCAGTAAACAGAGCATCTTGTGTAAGTGATTTTAAGCCCAATCTTCGTCAAAAAAGGATCTCTTATATCCTTCCTGTCTATGTAGAGATAGGTCCTTAAGATGAGTGGCCCTGAGGGGGGTCCAGATATGTGTAAGAGCCTGAATCTAACTTAGAGAAGAAGTGGAAAGGGTAATGAAAGGGAGTTCTGACACTGTGGAGCTATTTGTGGGTAGGGAGGATTCTAAAATAACTCTTCAAATCATGATACCATGTTAAATACATGGAGTATGTATAGTTTATATTAATCCCATTTTTTTAAAGATAACTGTCATTTATTATTATTTCTACAATGTACCTCAAATTTATTCCAAAGTAGGGATATGACTTTAATAAAAATGGGAATAAAAATTTAACTTCATGTTTTACTGGTAGGTTTCATTTTTGAAAAAAAAAATTTTAATATGCAATTTAAACATTTTCACATTTTAAAGATTGGAAAACAGTAAACAAAAACAACAGAAAAGAGAATAGAATTTGTATGTAACTTCACCACCCAGATAGACCCAGTAATCATATATGGTGGATAGACTTTAGACTTCTTAAATCAGTAGTTCTGAACCCAGACTACACATTAGATTCCCCTAAGGAACTTTTAAAATGTAACCATGACCAATGTCATCCCAGAACAATTAAGCCAGAATCCCGGGCAGTATGGGAGTAGGTGGGGAGCCAGGCAAAGGTAATTGTTTTTTAAGCTTCTCAGGTGATTCTAATGTGCAGATAGGGTTCAGAACCACTGTCTTAAATGAGTGCCATATTAGTGCTATTGTCTCAGCTGAAGCAGCTAGGCCACACTAGGCCAAAAGATGCTGGTGGTTACACTGAAGAGGCACTTTGATTGTAGTTGCCATTGGTAACTAGGAAATGAGAGTGGTAGAGAGGCCACGGGGCACGCAGCAATCCTTAGTGGCCTAGCACCATCCAAGCCACACCACCACTGTCTGCGGTAAACAGTACTCAGTAATTTGGGCAGCAGTAGCTGTAGATATTTTGCAAGCAGCAGGCTGCCAGCCACACAAGAAGGCAGTTACTCTATTCTTATTTTAAATTACAAAAAATGCTAGAATTTATCACCAGAATGTTATCTTTGAATATACAAATTCAAATGGCCTGATGAGCTTTGTGAAACACTCCCAGGTAAGCTAAGTGGTGGGAATGTGTGGAGGGTACGGATTGCTTTGGGTTGATCTCAGTGTGGCAGCTCATCATGGGTTCTGGGGAACTATTTGTGTAAAGGGACAGGAAGGTGGTATGGGAGAAGCACACTCTATGATCAGGTTGAAAGGAGAATCAGTCACCTAAGAAAGTTTGTCCGTCAGCTGTTCCTGTAGAAAGGGGAGTGGATGGAGGGGAGGCAGGCAGGTTTCTCAGTTGGGGCCTCACAAAGCTGCCTTTTCCACAGTGGGGTCTGACCTCAACTTTGTACAGCCCAGAGATGGGAACGTTCCAGTCTCTCCAGTGGAGGATCAGCTCTCAGGACAGCTACACACAGGAATGCTGAAGTATTATTCAGAGGAGGAGAGTACATACCAGTGACCAGAATAATTTGCGTTTATTACTCCTAGGAAGGGAAACGAGATAATGAGTGAACATTTATTAAAATGTCAATGTGTCAGGTGCTTTACATTTTAGCATTTCATTTACAGATGAAGAAACCAAGGCATGGAGAACATGCCCAAGCTCCCCAAACTGGTCAGTGTGATGAGAGCAAAATTTAAACCCTGGTCTCTCTGGCTCCAGAATTGTGCTAGCCTTCCCGGGAGATTGAACAAGGATTTAGAAGGATACTCAAGAGACTGAGAAAAGGGAGAGGAATGATCCTGATGGAAATGTCACGAAGGCCATAAGAATATTTGCACTACACACGTCTGATGATGGGGTGGGTCTCTCTGGTAACCAGAATGATTTAGGTTGTCAAATACAGCATCCCATTTTTGCGAAGTGCTTATGTTTCTTTTTTTCCTTAACTTGGTAAAGTCTCACAGAGAAGTAAACAAATTTTAGGTTTATACTTAAGAACTCAATGAACTATTACAAATGTATACACGTCCTATTGCCATCACCCAAATGAAGTTAGAGGGCATTATTAGCAGTGCAGTAGCTTCCCTCTTGTCCCCCTAGTCAAAACCGGACTTCATCCTCTGCCTCCCCCAAAACCAGTATCCTTAATTGTGGCACACAGATTTGTTTTGCCTACTTTAGAGCATCATGTAAATGGGCTATACTTTATGGACCTTTTGGTATCTGGTGTCTTTTGCTCTACACTGGCCTGTGGAATTCATCCATGTTGCTCTGTGTAATTCTTAATATATATTTTTTTCACATGCTCCAAAAAGATATCACTCCTTGCCACATCCCAGTATCCAAGCAATCAGATTGCTCATATTTGACTAGATTTGCTTATCTTTAGTTATAGTGCTATTCCGAGGACAATCCCTGTACACCCAGATTGGACTCCAAATATTGGGTTGGCCAAAAAGTTCGTTCGGGTTTTCATGTTATGGAAAAACCCGAACGAACTTTTTGGCCAACCCAATATGTCTTCTATCCACATCAGCTAAATATCTAGGCACTATTTCTTAGGATGGACAGTATCTTCAGAGGTATTGCACACCCACTATATGCTTATTTTTAATGTTATAACTCTCAATCGTAATTTTTTTTCTTCACGTTACTGCCTTTTACCTACCATAGCTCTGTCTTAAAAAAATACTTTGGTTTTTTCGTTTTGTTTTGTTTTGTAAACGCATTGCTGTCTCTCAATATAAACAACCTTTTGAGAAGGAGGTTTAACTAAATACTGTGTTTTTGTAATGCAAAGAATTTCTGTGGCTTGTAGGGAAGTCTTGTAATGATGATAAATTGTTGCCAGCTTTTGTGTATATATATGACTCCAAGTTCTGGAGAGATGGAGCTGTTTACCTTCTTGATTACTTCATGCTCACATCTGGACCATCACTCCCACCACTCTCTATTCCTTCTCCCAATATTGGACATTGAAGTCTAACCCTTCCCACAAATAGGTGGAGGGAGGGCCAGTTCTCAGTGACTCACAGGAGCACTCTCCTCTGCACATCCTCCCCTCCTTATTAAAAAACTATTTCCTGATCATTACCCGTATCACTGACAATTGAATTCTTTATAAGAGCCAGCAGTGGCACTACTCACCCACCACATTTTCCCTTCTCTCTTACCCTGTTTTTCTCTCTCTCTCCACCCTTTCTTTTTTTTCTTTTTTTTTTTTTTTTTTGCCGTACGCGGGCCTCTCACTGTTGTGGCCTCTCCTGTTGCGGAGCACAGGCTCCAGACGTGGAGGCTCACTGGCCATGGCTCACGGGCCCAGCCGCTCCGCGGCATGTGGGATCTTCCTGGACCGGGGCATGTCCCCTGCATCGGCAGGCGGACTCTCAACCACTGTGCCACCAGGGAAGCCCTCCACCCTTTCTTTTTTGTTGTTATGGCAGGGGAAAAAAATTAAGTAGTTGAAATCTTGGCATAACATTTTTTAGAAATTGCCAAGTCTGATGTTATTGGAGGGAAAAAATAGGAAGACCTAAAGAAAACATTTAGAAAAACTGTTTTTGTCTGGAATTTTTGTATATAATTTCCCCCCCAGATTATATAGTTCTAGGCCAGAAACTATCACTGCCTTACCCCTGTTTGTTTTTTTCATTTCTACAAGCATTTGTTTCTCTTTTCCATGGTACTTGTTATTATAAAGAATTTGTTATTGCTTCTCGTTTGGTTGGTTGGTTTTAACCACTTCGTGGGAGTTAGTGCATTTGTTACAATCAGTGGAGAAAGGTAAAAGCATGAGGAGATTCATGCTAGCACAGTAGCCTCTGAACACTTTAGTCAAGTTTGGGTGATGATGGTCTATGGTGCTTTTGTTTCCACTTTGAAAAAATATTTCCCAAGAGTCACCCTTTCCCCTTACACATGCCTATATACAGTATTTCAACTAAAGGATTGGGTAAAAAAAGATAAATTGAGTACATGGGTAGTAAGTTGTACCCATTCCTTTCTAATTATTTTATACAGGTAATTTATTCATATTTAGCAAAAAAACAAAAACTTTTTTTGTTTAATTCACAATTTTTTTCAAAGCATGTTAATAAATGATTATCAGTTAAACATTACTGTTTGGAGGCTGATTTATTATCTTTTTTTTTTTTTTTTTTCTACAGTACACCGGCCTCTCACTGTTGTGGCCTCTCCCACCCGGCCATGGCTCACGGGCCCAGCCGCTCCGCGGTATGTGGTCTCTTCCCAGACCAGGGCACGAACCCGTGTCCCCTGCATCGGCAGGCGGACTCTCAACCACTGTGCCACCAGGGAAACCCTGATTTATTATCTTAAACACACCTACTATATTCAATAATTTAAAAATAAATTCCAGTATTTATGATGACAACACCTAGAGATAACATTCATGTTAAATACATTTTTGAAGATTCTCTTTTATTACATTACATAATGAATGGACATTTTAAACAGCAATGCAGACACACATTATAACTAAGTCAGAGACAATATACGCATATTAAAGTTCTGTATATTTCGATAAGGTAAAAAATAAAGCTATATAAACTGATCTTTAGATTATTTTCTGCAAAAGTAGAACCACACTTTAATAATGCTCTGACACATCTTCATTAAAGCTTTGTTTACAGACAATCAGAATGCTTCTCACCCCTATTCATCTACCCTCTAACTAAAAAAAAAAAAAAAGAATGCATTCACCAGCTGACATTTTTCCTGTTGTTAACGTTACACATGGGAAACTTCCAAAAGAAAGTGCATGCCAAGCTGTTACACTGAGTTGTCAAATAAATACCATTAATTTTAAGATAAAGCAGAAGTGGTTGTATTATGTTATTAATAGTCAGTGCAAAACAGATGAACTTAGTAGTTTTAAAGAAAACGGCTGGAAACTCCTTTTAGGTTGCCCTGAACTTTTGGTTGATGCCCATGAATTTAAGAATAGTTACACAGCATGTGCAAGGCATTTACAAAAACTTTTTATTTTTCTCTTTCCTAATGTAATACGTGTTTATTGTAGAAATTTAGAAAATAGAGATAAGTGAAATAAACTCTTCACCTGTAAAAAAATTCGTTTCTGATTCTACAGCAGAGAAAAACATTATTGCTATATAAGACTATAACATCCTTTCAGTAATGTTTATGTGTATATACCATTTTGTTCCTCTTTTCCTTTCTGACATGCACAAAAAATGGGTTTAATTTTTTAAAAATTTAATGTATTGAGAATGTATTTCCATGTTATTATTATTTTTCAGCATCATTTTTAATAGAAGTCCAATATTCCACTGGGTGAACAGATCATAATTTATTTAAATAATCTCCTATTCTTAAATATTTATATTCTTTTATTAGTAAGTAACATACAATAAGCATAAAAGGATATGCTTTTTAAAGACCCTTAACTTCAAGTGTGTATATCTTTTTTTTTTCTCCCTAGGTTTCATTCCAGTATCTATTTCTGTAGTAAGACAGCAATTAAAATTGTAGAACAATAGGATGTTACCATTGGTTCATTATATACTTCATTCATTTATCTAACAAATAATTATTGATTGCCTACTTTGTGCCAGGATCTGTGCAAGGTACTCAAGATATAATGATGAAGAAAGTACAAGTTGTCATTAATCTTAGGAAGTATAGTTTTATGTGAGAGAAACACAATAAATAAAGTCATTGGATAGGTGCCATTATAGAAGAAGTACACAATTCCAGGGGGGCACATAAGAGAGGCAGTTATTCCAGACTCTGACGAAGTGTAGTTAAGGGGAAATGTTCACATTGCATGAGAATTTCCTGTGCCATATATTCTCAGGGTGGAAAAAGACTTCAGATGTCATTTAGTTCAAGCCTCTTTGTTGCTAGAATTTTCTGTGTCAAGTGGTGATGTAATACACAGGGCTTTGCAGTATGGTCAGTGGAGTTAGATTCCTTGGATTTGAGTCCTGGCTCTACTCATTTAGTATCTGCATGTATGATTTCAGGCAAGCTGCTTAAAATCCCTGTGCTTTTTAAAAAATCTCTAAAATGGGATAATAATAGTGCCCACTTAAAGATGCTGTTGTGATAGAAGATTTCATATAGGTAAAGAGGGTCTGGCATATAGTATACGATCCCCGACCTACGATGGCTCGACTTAAGATTTTTTGACTTTACACTGGTGCAGAAGTGATAGGTGTTCAGTGGAAACTGGACTTCAAATTTTGAATTTTGATCTTTTCCCAAGCTAGCAATATGTGGTATGCTATTCCTTCATGATGCTGGGCAGTGGCAGTGAGTCTCAGCTCCCAGTCAATGCAATCATGAGGGCAAACAACCGATACCCTACATGTCCTGTGTTTGAACATGCTTAAGGTAGGCTAGGCTAAGCTGTGATGTTCAGTTGGTTAGGTGTATAAAATGGATTTTCTTTTTTTTTTTGCGGTACATGGGCCTCTCACTGTTGTGGCCTCTCCCGTTGCAGAGCACAGGCTCCGGACGCGCAGGCTCAGCGGCCATGGCTCACGGGCCCAGCCGCTCTGCGGCATGTGGGATCTTCCCGGACTGGGGCACAAACCCGTGTCCCCTGCATCGGCAGGAGGACTCTCAACCACTGCGCCACCAGGGAAGCCCTGGATTTTCAACTTACGATGTTTTCAGTTTATGATGGGTTTATTGGGACGTAACCTCATCATAAGTTGAGGAGCATCTATACATGCAATTCATGTACACTCAATTCATGCAATAGTCATGTTAATAATATGGAGCTCACTGTCCACCAAAGCTTTTGATTGTTAGAAAGTTATTTTGTGTGATAGGTTGAAATTGGGCCCCTGTAACTTTTACCTGGAAGATATTCCCACCTGAAAAATGGAAGAAATTTCAGGGAGGCAGCTTTTGGTTCAATTTAATGAAGTAGTTTCCAGTATTTAGAGCTGTCTAACAGAAATGGACAGCCTAAGGAGGGGTGGTTTTCACAAGTTAAAATAACCACACAGCCTGTTGTTTGCAGAGAGTTCCCTGGATAAAATCCAGAATAGCAGATTTCAGAGCTTATCTGTACTACAGGTGGACTCTGAAACTCATTTTGAAAGCATGTGAACACAAACACATTAAACTTTGATTTTGTACTATAGTGACACTGTTATTGGCAAACACAGTTTGAAATTACAGATTTGCGTAAGAACATGAGCACATTGTCTTGCACTGAATTCCGTAAAGGAACTCTCACAACCCTCAGATTAAACTTTGCTCAACAACAGAGAACTGGCGACCATTCTCCTTTGTTACTATTGAATCAATCCATACATGCAATGACATTTAGATTATGACATCTAATCTAATTATGACAATCAAAAACAGCCTTCTGCCAGAGACCCCTGCAATGAAGAAGCATTAGAAACAAGACAAAAGAAACCATGTTACTTTTTAAGCTAGTTTCCAAGGCTTAACTGAAATAAATATGCTTTCTACTGAGAGAGAGTCTCACCATGGGTTTCCTAGTGTGAAAGGTTTATAACAGATTTTAGACTAATGGAAACAACGATGCTTTGGAACAGAGTTTAAGTAGGAGTTGATGTGTGTTTATCAGTTTTGAATTGATTTACAATTCATGAAGCCCTTAGATGACAGAAAAGAATGACTACTCCATGAGACACCTTGGTGAAGATCACGGGGGTAGTCAGTAGAGGTCAACGGTAAGTCAAAGCTGTGAATGGAAACTTGCAGGCCCACTGCTACTGCTGCAGTGGCCATTTGGTAATACGGATGGGCTCACCCTCCCCTCCTGTGTGGCCTTTTCATGCCTTTCAATATATAATCTGAGTTATGTAACTGAGCAGCTTATTCTTTGAGGATATGACTCAAGTTGGATTATTTCTAGGGTCGAACTATTATAATTCCTAGCAACTGTATAGAGATTTACATTTGAAAATTAGAATTAGTGTAGTATAGGATAACATTATAATATACTGTGGGGTTTTTTCCTTTTAAAAAAAGTGGGTCCTCCACTTTTAGATACGTTTACCAACTTAGAAGGGGTAATTTCTTTTGCTCATTTGAACTCAAAACTGACTTCCTTATCTTCCTCTTGAAATCACTTCTTTTCTCTGTGAAGTTTGGCATCATCTATTCAAGCTAGCCAGGCTCCAATCTGAATCTCAAAACTGTGGTGTCTCACAACTGGACCTTAAGGGATCCTTAGTCCATCACCCGTTTGATACTTAAAGCCTTTACCATTATCTAATTTGTGACTCCCCAAGTATTTGAGTACCTACTCAGTACCAGGCACTGTACTCACTCTACTGAATAATTATTTCTGCCAGATATTAAGCACCTCTGGGAAGAAAGAAGATATAGTCATAACAAGGCACATCCTGCCTTAGTGGAAGAGGCAGCTACGAACATTTTAATACGATGCAGTGAGTGCTTTGCAGAGGTCATGCAGAGGACTGGGGGAAGACAGGAAAGGTGCCTAGCCCAGAGGAGGCTTCAGGAAGGGTAATTGGGCCTGCTTTCTAGCATAGGGAACACTAGAACTGAATCTTGAAGGATGAATAGGAGTGATCCAGGTGACTGGCAAGTGTGTGTTCCAGGCAAGGAAACTGCAAGGACAGAAGTGCAGAGAGACCGTGTTTATCTCTCTAAATCTTGGTTTCCTCATCTGTAAGTGTTTACTTTATAGGAGTGTTGTGAGGAATAAATGAGAAAACGTTTATAATGGACATACGAAGTAGTCACCAAATTATTATTATTCTCATCATCGTCATTATTACAACTGCTGCAATATATCAATGTAGAGATATGCAAAGTAACCATATAGCAACCAGATGACCCCCACGCACATGCCCAGGCCCATAATCCTTGCCTGATAAATATACTAACATATCTATAGTAGGAATGTTCCAATCTGAAACAATCTCAGAGCCTAATGCTACTAGACACTTCAGGTCATAACAACTCCCCTTGCTTGCTAACATTCCATGTTCAGTAAAAACCATGTTGCTTTGGCTTCCCTTGGAGCCAGGTCAGGTCAATACGAAATTCCAGATTGCTCAACAACTCTGTTTTCTCACTGTAAAATAATTTGCCACTATGGTATTCTGACCAGTCTCTTATTAATTTTGTAATAACACTCAAAAAGCACTGACTATGTGCCAGACACTAGTCTTAACACTATTCAAATATTAACTCATATTTAATTCTTACAACAACCCTAGAAGGTAGCTAACTATTACTATCATAATTTTTTAAATGTGGAAACAGAGGCACAAGGAAGTTAAGTAACTTGCAGCTAGTAAAGAGTAAAGCCCAGATGCAAACTGAGGTGCTGTGGCTTCAGAGTCCCTGTTCTTTACCTCTCCATGCACTGCATCCCTGAGGCCAGGGAGGCAGCTCTGGGACCCTATGGGACTGACTTTCTGAGCCCACAAGGCTGAGGTCAGACTCTGTGGTAAATGCAGCAAGATAAACACTACTTTGCTGGGTTTGTCTGGGTGCCTTTGGCAGCTGGTCTCCCAAAGTGCCTTCTTCAACTGATTATCTCTTGCTTTCAAGATATCAGATGCACTGGCCTGCTTGTCTTGCATTGGATCCAAAGTTTGCCCTAATCCACATCAGAAGGGCCTTCAGGTCTGAAAAATATCTTTGAGGCCTACAGCAGAACAGTTCTTCAGCTGTATTCTGAATGGGAATTTACATTTCTTAGGTTTAGAAGTGGTTATTCCATTCCCATGGAGAATCTTATGGTTTGAGTTTTTCTCTGATGAAAACTGAAGTGGCCAGTGGCCCACCATTACAGTGTCCCAAGGAGATCTCTACACAGAAGCCATATTCCAGGATGATACACATTACTTATTCCTGTATAACATTGACCCCACTCCTTTGAGACATCCTGGCCTTGCTAAACTCAGTGAACTGTGAATGAACCAGGAGGACTCCCTTTTGCCTTTCTAGCCTAAAGCTAACCTGAGAACAGGTCCTTCCTCAAAGCCCACACTCCATACTTGGCTTTGGGGTCTTTTCCACACTGATGACAAAAAGAAGCAAAGACAGGGGAATTGCTACCCTTCAGAGCAGTACTGGCTCTATCTCCCCACCTCTAGGCTTCTTCAGGGTGGAGGCCCCTCTCAAGGCAGGGCTCAGACCTATCCACACCAGCATCCCAAACAGAACAAAGTCGAGGAAGCTAAGAACCGAGAGAAGCTGGAAAGAAAGAAAGAACCCTAAAGAGCCCTTCATGCGAAAGCAAGGGCTTTTACTTTCTTCTGGCACACTGAAAGCTGCAACTCCTAACAACATACCTTCAGAGCTTCCCCTCTAATGCTCCTTGAGGGGAGGATGGAATTGTGTTGAGTCAGGGTGGCAGTGGGAGAATGTGGAGGCGGGGTGGCGCTTGAGCTTCGCTAGAAGTTGACTTGCGCTGCAGATGCCTTGTACCAGTGAACAAAGTCATGGCCTCACCTGACCTGCTCTTGAAATTCACAGACGAGACAGGATACAGAGTATCATGGGGTTGAAGAGTCCCAGGGACTCTGGAGTCAAGTTACCTCAGTTTGAATCCTGCCCTACATTTCCTATTTGAGTGCCCTCGTACAGTTTACTTATCCTCCCCATCCCCCAGTTTCCTCATTTTTAAATGGTTATCATCATAATAGTAGAGTTTAGAATCATAAAAATTTTGGGGAGGTGTATGTATGATGGTGGCACAGGTCATGCACCTAGGCAAATCCAGTTACACCTGGAGACTTCAATACTTCTCTCTCAGCAGTCAGAGAACAGGTAAAGGAATAAATCATCAGTAAGGAAATAGGAGACCTGAACAACACTATCAACCAAATTGACCTGATTGACATTCGTAGGATACTCTACCCCACAGCACAGGCTACACAACTAGACTCGCCGCCACGTGAACTGAAAGCCAGAGTTATTAGAGGTTTCCTGTGTATTTGATTTCTAACTTGATAAAAATGAAATATAATTGCAGAACCAAAAGAACAATGATTCTTGTTTTACAGTATGTATAACTCATCTCACATTCTTTCACTTCTGATAGTTCCATCATATTTACATGATTAGGTGCTTTTTGCTTTTGCAAAGTGTGGTGTGTGGGACATGTATGCTGTTCATCCCTCTTCTTCCACTGCCCCTGGAATGTGGGTGGGCAACAGAGGACGGCAGAGATGGGAAGGGGAATCTGGAGGCGGGCACTAAATTGCCAAAAATATTTCTATGTGTGTTCTTATTTTACAGTCATAATGATGTGGGAGATGAGGACGGGTCTTTGGCTATCTTGTCACCCTGTTATTTGCTGTTCTTTTTCTTGGCTTTCACCGAACAGCTCTGGTGTCAGAAACCATCATCACATGTTTCTTACTCCAGCAAAGTGGTGTTAGGCGATGTACTAGTTAATTGTATAAGACATCCAAGATTGATTTCCCTACATACAAAATATACTTTTTAACACCAATTAGGAATAATGGAACACAGCAGATCCTATACACAGGGGAATAAAAAAAAGAAAAAAACAACAACTGTGAGAAGAGCATGAGATGAAGCAAACAAATGGAGAAATCTTTAATGGGGTAGATGAATCATTATTCTGACTTCCCCTGGGTTTTGCTTGCCCATGCCCTCCTGCTGAGATAGATGTGCTTTTGCAAGGCAGAATTGGAGGTGAGTAAATAAGAAGGCGGTTATCCACTTTTATCATCACAGCACCCCACATGTCAGTTCAAGAAAATGCTAATGAAGAAAATTCTGTGAGTTTGTGAAATCAGAACCCAAATTACTTTTAGAATTTAAAAGAATCAGAGTAGGTACAGCACCAACCACTTAATCCAATGAAACAGAAAAACCCTAATGGAGATCATCTTGGCACGTTAGGAAAACAACCTCAGGGCTCCCGCTGACAGGATACTTTCCCCAAGTACTATTAATTATAATGCATTATTAGCTAACTGCAGGCAGTGGACGCCCTTTGCATGTTAACAAAAGTGCAACAGCCTTTTAGTGGGGCTTGCTCAGTCTTCAAAATTGTCTTAATCATTAGTGAATTAGTTAAACAATAACATTAGGAGATAAAAATAATCACCAGTGTCACTTGGGAACAAGTCTAAAGTAGAACTGGCTGCCAGAGGCTCTGGGTACAGACATTCCTGACTCTACAGATTGACGGGTGACAATCAGTACAACTCCAGACAGAGACAGCCTCATCCTGGCCTCCTCAGGGTTACACAGTAACATGAGATTGTTGTTGTGGAGTTGATTTCTGCTACAGAGCGTGGTAGGTGTGTGAGACAGGGAAAGTGGTACCATGGTCCCGCTGTTCAGTTCTCAATCATTCAGAAATTGACAATACAGTTAGCAGATTTTTGAAACTCATGTTCCTTTCAGTGCTCTCTTTTTGGGCCATTTCACTGATTGTTAATGGCTCCACCTGGGGAGGTCTGGCAATGATGCTGAAACTCTGTCAAGCTTCATTGGCTGTTCTGGAAAGAGGTTTTGAATGTCAGCTCAGAGACTGAAGAGAAGCTCAAATCGTGCTTTAGGATTATCTCTGGATTTTGATGATTGGCATATTCCTCTTCTGCTGATTCATATTTTGATGACTGACCATAGGTAGAAAAAAATGGAAAAAAATCTCTCCGCGAGTGACCTGAGATGATAAATTCATTGTCTTTTGTTTTATCCAAATTTTAAAAAACACTAAATTTACTTTTTATAAATTTTACATACAGTAAAATTCACTCTTTTTGGTATACAGTTCTGTAAGTTTAGAGAAATATATAGTCAAGTAAACCACCACTACAATCATAATAATTTGTATTATCACTTCAGCATGAAGAAATGCTAAGAAAATGTCTTCAGAATTTCTTTTAGAGCAGGTCTACTGGTAACAAAAATCTCTTATTTCTTCTTCACCCAAAAATGTTTTTTCTTTCCTTTCATCTCTGAAGGATGTTTTCTCTAGATAATACTAATTTATGCTTCCACAAGCAGTGTGTCAGGCCTTTGTTCTCTTAGCACTCTTGCCAGCCTCAGTAGTACCATTTTTAATAGTTTTGCCAAATTGGCAGGAAAAAAATGGCATCTCATTCTTTAGTCATTAAGAATATTTGCCCTTTGTTGTGTATGTTGACAATTTCCCCCCACTTTATTTATTTTTAAAAAACATACACATGTTTAATACTTAGGTAGAAAAAGCTATCTTTTTTTCCTTTATTATTATTATTACTATTTTGCTTTATTTTAGAAAGATCTTTTACACCCTAGGTTAGATTAGTATTCATCCACATTTTCTTTTGGTCCTCTAGTTGTTGTTTTCTAAATTTAGCACTTTTCTCCATTTGCAACAAATTGCTTTGGTTAGTGTGAAGTAGGCATTTAACTTTATTTTTTCTAACTGGTATGTATATGTTCAGTAACATTTATCAAGTTATATATACTTTCTCTTTGTTTGAAATACCCATTTTGTCAAACGTTAATTACTTTTATATAGTTGTGATTGTTTCCGAGTTTTTAATTCTATTTTGCCAGTCTGTGTATTTGTACATACATGCCACGATTTTATAATGGTAAGTTTTTAGTATTGCTAGATTTAGCAAATGAAAATAGAGGCCACTCAGTTAAATTTGAACTTCAAATATGCAATGAATAATTTTTTAGCATGCGCATGTTTCAAATATTGCATGAGATTCCAAACTTCAAATTTAACTCAGTGTCCTGTATTTTATCTGGCAACCCTAAATTCCAATATCTGCAACACATACTGCCCCCAGTCTTTTTCCTTTTCCAAAATGTACAATTATTTTTTTTTAAAAAAAGGGTAGAGTCCTTTAAGAAATTGATGGGTAGATGCTTTGGGAAAGTTTTTAAGTGTGATTAAAGATGACACCAGCAAAAGAAAGCAAAAATGGGCTTCATTTTCATTCTTCAAAATAGAATAATATTAAAACATGTTAATTCCTCCAAGACAGGCTGGTCCTCTTTCCACCCCACCCCTCCCTCAGTGTGTCTTTTGTTTTTCTCTCCTGGAGGTAAAAGTTCTTTACCATTTGTTGTTATGGACTGAATGTTTGTGTCCCCCCCAAATTCATATGTTGAAACCCTAACCCCAAAGTGTCTATACTTGGAGATGGGACCTGTGAGGAGGTGATAAAGGTTAAATGAGGTCATAAGAGTAAGCCCCTAATTGGATAGAGCTGGTGCCCTTATAAGAAGAGGAAGAAGCACTAGAACCCTTTCTGCCATGTGAAGACACAGGGAGAAGGTGACCATCTGATCTTGGACTTCTTAGCCTCTAGAACTGTGAGAAATAAATTTCTGTTGTTTAAGTCACACATTTTATTTTGGCATATTTTGGTATTTTATTATGGCAGTCCAAGCAGACAAATACGTCATTTGAGAACTAAATTATTTGCATATTTCATTAAAAATTTTTTAACAATTATTATTTGCATCTTGCAAAGTCCTATAATTTAAGGAGAATCTGTGCTATCTTTATTTTCATTTTACATTAAGAGCAAATGACTGAAACTTTAGAAGATTATGTGAACTGCCCAAGATGACTCAGCTGATAACTCTATAATCAGGGTTTAGCATTAGGGGGCAATTGGTTTATAGGAGTTGGTTCAGGAATCAATGATCTCTAAGATTCCTGCTCAGGGTAGGAGCTCACCTAGTACTTTCTCTGCAGAAAATGGCTAGTCAACCTGATACAAGAAACTTCAACATTTTTACTCTTTGCCTCAAAATGTCTTCATATCATTTTTCCTTTTTAAATTTTTCTCTCACCTTTCTGTTTCCTCCTTTCTAATAGCACTCCCTGTGATTTTTATCTCAAACTTTCCCATGCTTCACTTATCCTCTCTCATGAATCTTGAAATTCCTTCTCTATTTCTCCTTTCCCTTAGTCTACAAACATATTCACACATTCTCCCATTGTAATCAAGTCCTGTATTGTTCTTCGAATTGCAGACCCTTTTCTTCTACCATCTATTTCTAAACGAAGGTTAATTTCCCCCACATTTTTTTAGCCTATCATAAGCATAATATACGTGCACAATGAAGAAAACTTGGACCATACACTCACACACACACACACACACACACAAACACACACACCCTAACCCCAACACCAACCCTAACCCTAACACACTACCTGAAATCCTATCACCTATTGATAACCACTAACCACTGTACGTTCTTCTCTTGTCCTCTCTCCCTCTCTTCCTCTTCTCTCTTCTCTCTCTCTTTCTACCCCTCTTTTTTTTTTTTTTTTTTTTTTTTGCGGTACGCGGGCCTCTCACTGTTGTGGCCTCTCCCGTTGCGGAGCACAGGCGCCGGACGCGCAGGCTCAGCGGCCATGGCTCACGGGCCCAGCCGATCCATGGCATGTGGGATCCTCCCGGACCGGGGCACGAACCCGTGTCCCCTGCATCGGCAGGCGGACTCTCAACCACTGTGCCACCAGGGAAGCCCTCTACCCCTCTTTACTCTCTCAATCTCTCTCGTCTATCTAAAATATATTGTGTATATATAATTTCATCCATTTTTGTGCTAGATAGCATTTTTTCAGTTGATTTAATAGTTTAACTTAAAACGTTTATTGTTATTTAATAATTTCTTAATTTTTATAAAATAATGCATGTCTATAACTTAAAGATTAAAGACTAGCACAGGCTTATATTACATATTTTTAAAAACACAATAATTTCTTGCCCCATCCGTCTTCAACCATGAGTCTTCTTAGAGGTGAATACTTGAAAAGTTTTTAACTATTTCTTAAAGCTTTAATATCCATGTTCTAATTGATATGCTGTATTGTTTGGGTCCCAGCAGAAACAGATGGCCCCCTGAAAAGGGGGGGTTAAAGAAGCTTAATGAAGAAATGATTTATAAGGGAGTGGGCCGAGTTAAGGAAACAGCAAGGGATGGTAAAGCACCTGGGACTAGCAGTAGTGGAACTAACAGTAGTATGATGCCATTACCAACTCTAGGATTAAAAGAGGCAAGATTCGGGGGAATGATTATCAGAACCCAATAAGAACTGTAGCTGTAACTGTACAGGAGCTGTGGCCTTAAGTGGAGGATTGCAGTCACTGCCCAAGGAGTGGGAGGCTGGAAGGTGAAGGAAACAATAGCCTTCTTTCTGCCTCTTCTTATCCTCCCATTTCCCACTAGGGCAGCCCATTAAGCAAACCCAGCTAGAAGCCAAAGACAAGGAGCCTAGATGATGCAGTCTGAAGAGATCAGCCTTCTGAGTCACAGAGTAGGGTGGAAAGGGTAAACATAGATCTGCAGAAGCACAGGGAAAATTACCAGCACATAGGCTTATATGGATATTTTTTGCTTTATAGATTTTGGTGGTTATGTGTCGACAACTTATTATGATAAATAATAATTGAGATTTTTTTCTCACAATTTCTCACCTTCTCCACATATCTCATAATACAGTACTATTATAATTTTTTAAAATTTTTATTTATTTATTTTTGGCCGCATTGGGTCTTTGTTGCTGTGCGGGCTTTCTCTAGTTGCGGCGAGCAGGGGCTACTCTTCATTGTGGTGCGTGGGCTTCTCATTGCGGTGGCTTCTCTTGTTGGGGAGCACGGGCTCTAGGTGCGCGGGCTTCAGCAGGTGTGGCGCGCAGGCGCAGTAGTTGTGGCACATGGCCTTAGTTGCTCCGCAGCACGTGGGATCTTCCCGGACCAGGGCTCAAACCCGTGTCCCCTGCACTGGCAGGCAGATTCTTAACCACTGCGCCACCAGGGAAGTCCAGTACTATTATAAATTTTATTTGAAAACAAGAATTGTTAACAATATCCAGTGTTTTACGTAATTATGTGAATAATTATTCACCACTGAGCCAAGAAGTGTACTAGGACATTTTCTTTCTATGCTGCTCCCTACCATACTCTCTCCTTAGGAATTCATAATTGCCTCCTATTTGCATTTGTTTAGTTTTCTATGTGCTTGGCACTATTTTTTTTTTCTAAATGTTCCAAATTATCTTCATATGGCCAAACACATCAGAGAATATTTTAGTTTTGTTTTTCCCTGGAACCTTCTTTTTCTTGCTTCAATCTGAATTGGTTATTTTCTAGGCCCTGGAGCTTGCTGTCACCTATGACTCCTGCCTTGAGACTTAAATTTTTAATTCTCTCCTTTTGCTGAATTCCATGTCTTTCTCTCTCTCTTTTTTTTTTTTTTTTTTTGGCACAGTACACATTCCACTTGTTTCATGAGAGAAGGTACAGAACAGGTAAGTTTTTGAGTCTTGCATGTCTGGAAATATGCCTAATTCTACTTTTACACTCAACTGGTAATATGTCTGGGAACAGAATTCTAGGCTGGAAATAATTTTCCTTCAGAATTTTGTAGGTATTGTTCCATAGCCTTTTAGCTTTCACAGTTGCTATTTAGATATGACATGCTTTTATGAAGGCCTGTTTCTTTGTATGTGACTTGTCTTTACTTTCTAGATGCTTTTATATGTACTTTTTAACTGCTGGTGCTCTGAAATTTCATGATGAAATGTTGTGCTTTGTTTATTCGTGTTTCACACACAATAAACTTTCAATCTCAAGCCTTGTTCTTCAGCTCAGCAAAATTCCAGTATGATTTGTCTTTGATAATTTCCTTCCTTCTATTTTGATTTTTTTTTTTTTTCTCTTTTGAGCTCCCATTGTTTAGATTCTGGATCTTCTGGGCTGATCCTCTTAAGTTTCATTTCTTCCTCTCCTCTCCTCCTCCCTCTTCCTAGCATTTAGTTTGTTAATAACTTATAATAACTTGTCAGAGTTGGGCATGTTATCTCTTATTCATGGACAAAAACATATGTTTTCATGCTCAATAATGTGCCTGCAGTTGGGCATTAAGCCAGTTCTTTGCCCAACACCTCTTTCATAGTCATCCTTCTCCTACTTTACAAAAGACAGGTATAGTCCTCCTTGAATCCTGACTTTCACCGTGGCGCATTGCCCCAGACTCAAACCTTTAGCAGTGCCAAAAAAAAAAGGATACTTGGAAATGACTTTAACTGTGACGCCTACCTTAATTAAGGTGGCATAAGAAATAGTATATTTGGGCCTGAATTAGGATATTTTGAATTCAGACATTGTAGAACAGGGTACTGACCACTTTGATTTAGCAGACCTTACCCAATTATTTTCAAAGTGCATTTGCTCCTGAAGGAAAGACCAGTAAAAGTAAAGAATATAAAGCAACTGTAAGAAATGCAGGAGACAGACTTGTGACCAGTACCCATGTCTCATTTACGTTTACCTGTGGAAGCACTGGAATTCAGACATGAGATGACTGTCACAGGAATGAGTATTAAGGTGCTCATTGGAAGTGAAAAATTAAGTCAGATAGAAAGTGTCTGATTTAGAAAATTAGTTTGACAATAAGGACTGAGTTTGCCCATTGGTTATAACAGACATTTTCCATGAATTGAACAAGCTAACAAGCTGTATATGAGCTCTCATCTGAGGTTTGATGTGACTAGAGCATGTGATAAAATAGAAGAATTTTATCACATATATGTGAAAATGCATGAAATTAATAGTATTTCAATTCTCCCAAACCCTTCTGAGTATATCATGTTAAGCAAGTTGCCTCTAAGTGAAAGATTCAACAATATAACTAATAGTCTTTTAATAAGTCTTGGTAAAGCCTTTTTGGTATGCTGCCCAGAAACTAGGGAGAGAATAATTTTAACAACTGGATAACAAGTCCTTTCACAACACAGGTTCTTTGATTTCAACAAAATTAAAGGGCCCAATTGAGTTATTATCTGATAGTTTATTAAAAATTACTTTGATGATTAATTTTTATGTGCTTTTTGGCTATAACTTAGAAACAGTTATAGAATTAAATGACATTGGTCCTTCCATTCCATTATTTATGAAAACAAGATTTTCAATACATCTATAATAACAAAAAGTAATGATAGGATTTATGTTGAACACTTTCACATTGGCAATAAGAAATATCTCTCCGTTAATTTTTTTTTTTTTTTTTTTTTTTTTTTTTGCGGTACACAGGCCTCTCACTGCTGTGGCCTCTCCCATTGCGGACCACAGGCTCTGGACACGCAGGCTCAGCGGCCATGGCTCATGGGCCCAGCCGCTCCGCGGCACGTGGGATCCTCCCGGACCGGGGCACGAACCCGTGTCCCCTGCATCAGCAGGCGGACTCTTAACCACTGCGCCACCAGGGAAGCCCCTATCCATTAATATTTAAATTATTTGAAGAAAACCCATACTTCTCACTGAGATGAATTTCTAAAATAAATATTTTTAAAATGATAAATGTATATAACTGAGTCACTTTGCTGTACAGCAGAGATTGGCACAATATTGTAAATCAACTATACTTCAATAAAAAAATTAAAAAATGAATAATTTTATCAAAATTTATAATATGGATAATTTTCATCAGTTATGTGCTACTGATTATCATAAATGCTAACTCAATCCAGAAAAGAAAAAGAGGTTAAACATTTTGACCTTTGTAGACACAGGACATTTTTAAAAATTAAAATTCAAATTATAGATATTTTTTGTTGCAGAAACTTAGAATCATTAAAAATATTTTAAAGCACATATATTTATTACTTTAGGATAAAATTCTGGTGGAAATGGAACAGAAATATGAGAATAGAAAATAATGCAGTAAATTTTCCAACTGTTAAATATAAAAATATATTGATATATATATTTTAAATGGTTATGGTGAGTAACAAATTTCTATGGTAATTAAATGCTATTGAATAAATAGAGCATAGCAATTTTAAAATGTAAATATATACTATATTTTGAAAAATTATATCCTTTGCAGCTATTTAAACATATGATGGAAAATTTTAGATATTAACTTAAAATTTTTAAAACCACTAACTTACAGCTTTTCCTTTTCTCTCCTTTGTACTATAACTATTTGTTTTCAAATTTTATCCCCTTTATGAGTATGCAGATGAATGAGGATAGGGACCATGTTTTCTAAGCTTTGTATCCTTTACAAAACTTTAATAAAGTGTCTTGTTCATAATAGGAGCACAATTCAATATTTACTGAATTAAATTATTTCTATTTTCATCAAAGGGAGTCATTCATTCCTCTTCAATTGTTCTTCCCTAGCCTACAGGTTAGTTTTTTCTACTACTGATAATCAAAACAATTGCTTGATGGAAATAAAATTTTGGTTTAAAATGTAACTCACTTAGTATCTTTAAAATGAGAATAGGAAAGATACTGTGAGAAGGAAATGAGTATATACAATAAACCAATATCAATTTTCTTAAATATGGTTATTTTCTACATAAAATAAAACAACACAGTATTTGGAAATATACTTATTGACATAAAACTATAGTGTATGCATACTATAAATATGTATACATTCATATAGTTTATGTATGTGTATAGATATTAATAGTGTATACATACTAATAAAACAAGTTTATTTTCATGATGATTCTTTCTAATGTGCACTCAATTAGAAAGCAGTAAAAACACCAGCAGATGGCTCAGAGTGGTTGACAATAAACCTTTTCTCCTCAGGTCACTAATACAGAATTGTAATGAAAAATTATATATACTTTACTCAGCACCTTTGCTTAGGACAATGTAAGCACAAGATATTGCCTACTTCTGCTTTATTTGCTATGTTTGCAACAATAAGCTAGCAAGAAGAAGTAGCTTATGCATGTATATTGGTTTACACACTTTTGCAATTTTTGAGGATTATCAAGGTTTGGTCTTGCCCTGTGGTTTAATCCTATTAAATTACATTTAAATATGATATATAGCATTTTATTTTGTACTTAGTATTGTCCAAGGAAATAATATTACATATAGACCTCTTAAAAAATAACTTTGGCAAAAACAAGTTTAAAAAATACAATAGAAACTCTTATAACCTACTTAGAAATATCAGGTATGGGTTTAAGAATTAGATAGCCTAATATCTACCCTAATTCTTACCATTCCCTTGTCATCGTGAGACTGTTGCTTGAAATAAGAAAATATTATCTTGAATTTATAAAACTTTTTTTATTCAAAACAAAAAATTGGAACTATCTTATATATGATAGTCCTGTATCCTAACAGTATCTTCATGAATACTAATTCTAGGTAACATTTATTGAGCGCCCCCTTTGTACCAGACAATCTGCTTATCACTTTACATTTAATCCTCACAACAACTCTCTGAGGTAGGTATATGATTGAGCCCTCTTTACAAAAGAGGCCTTCAGTTTGAGGTTCATGGAAGGAAAAAGATGCAGATGGGGATGTTTATACCCTGGTCTTCCTGAGCTCCTCAATAGACTGAGCTCCTTGAGGAGGGGCTTTCTCTTACTGTGTCTCAGCATGCATTACTGTGCTGATCACGTAGAGGAGAGTGGGGAGAAGGAAGTGAGAGAAGATCCTTGCATTGGTGTCATGACAGTGGGCAACACTAGATCTAGCAGATGAGTGGCCAGATCAGAAGTGTAATCATGCTCCGAGCAAGCTAAGAGAAAATCACGTTTGTAAGGATGTTAGAGTATGAAAATAATTCCACAAGAATGATAGCGTACTATGAAAATTAAACATTCAAACACACGTCTAATTTCCCTGGGATTAAATCTAATTAATTAGTGTCGATATTATTATATATTATGATGAATATTGTTGAAAACCTAGGAGTTTTTTTAATCATGTTAAGCTAGTTCCTTTGTCTTAGCCTCTTATTTCACCTAAATGTTTCTTTTCAACTCACTTGTATCTCTGAAAGGAAAAAATTATGAAAGGGAAACAATGCATGTCATTTACATTTCTCTGAGGCAGAAAACTTCAGGGTCCGAATATTTGGTATTTGTGGTCAATCAGAATAATTAAGTAAAACTTAAAAGGGGTCTTTTGGGTTCTTTATTTAAACCTTTACTACTTTATTCTAAATGAGGTCAGGAATAGTGATTAAAGAATGTGAATAAATCACATTCATTGCCTATAAATATGTTAAATTTCTTTACCAGTGCAACTTTGGGCTTCTCAAAGGCCATCAGCATCCTGAAGAAGACAGGAGCCGCAAGATGAGCCATTTTCCTGCTCCTGCCCTATTCAGAGTCCCTACTTTTTTTTTTTTTTTTAACAGAGTTCACAGTTTAGCAAAGACGTCTACTGAACTATTTAAGCTCACTTTGACTATGTTCTGAAGTCCTAAGTGAAAGTAGTTTATCCCAAATTGGCCCAGAGGAAACAAAAATCAAAGTGAAAAGAAATAATTTCATGTTGTTTGGAATGTCAAATTACGTAAAGGGAAACACATTTGGTCAAAAAAAGGAAAGAGAAATAAAGGAAAAAAAAAAAGAAAAAACAAAACAACCCCCCACCAAGTGTTCAGTATTGTTTTTCCCACTCTTAAAGAGAACTTTTTAAAAAGTGCCTTTCTTTTATGCACATTAAAGCAAATGTAAGAAAGATTGATTCAGTGCTCTGCTTTGTGAGGAAAACAGCCTGAAGATACTTTAGCTCCCTGCTAAGCCTTTGGTATCCATCAGAACTGTATTTCCATAGTTGCAAAATTGACTGTAATTGAAAGTCTGTTCAATTATCTGTGTATTTCCAATTTGTCCACATAAAAGCACTTGTAACAGTGCCTGGCACATAGGTAGTGTACAATAAATGGTAGCAATTGCAATAGAACAGCTTAGATAGCATCCATATACTGCTAAGGCAAAAAAGGAAACGTCAAATGGGATGATTGTTTTGTGTTAGGGGACTCAAGTCTTTTCAAGAAAATTTAAAAAGGATATTGATCAAGTCTGAAATTAAACATTCATGAATTTTCAGGAGGCTGCCCTCAGGATCTTCCAACCTTACCTTTTCAACTCTATTTTAAAACATAAGAATTCAGAAAATATTTTTTAACAAACAGAGCAATCTTTTACTTCCAATTTCCTAGGTTAGACTGTTCTATCTTATTTGGGGTTTGAGGAGATATACAAAGTGTTTGACTTATCACTGTTTGAGTATATTTTATAACACAACTCAGAAAACCAAGCTGTGCTCAGTTAAAAAGCAAAACAAACTATAGCTCAAAGGATTGAACCAGCAAGGAATTAACATGGGTTTATAATAGCTGTTAATATTAACTGATAACCCATGCTAAATGACCAGGTAAAACCTTTTAGTGTTTAATCTTACAAAAACCATTTGGTCATCAAAGTAACAAAAAAAATTTTTTTTCCCCAGATACTGAAAGATTTTGGTAAGCCTACCCAAAATAAAAGTTTTTCTTTATAACCATATTTTAATGTGCTTAATAAACTATTCCGCATGAAAAATAACAGAAAAAACTTTTTAAGCACAACACAAATTCTAATGCACAAGAAAAAAGCTGAGGGGAAAAATTGGAAAAGTTATCAATTTTAACATGGACCTTACTGCCACTAGTCGTATCTCCCTTAGTATTGATATGAGGTCTGCAGGTAGGAAAATTCCAACTTAATCGTATTTAAATATGTAAATTTTGGTTGTGTCTTCAGGTTTCTAGTCACGTGCTTAATGAAGCAATAACTCTGAAACTGCTTCAACTTCAGGATACTCTTGTTGTAAAGGACAGCACTAAGAACATTAGAATGTACTTGCCATATAGTGTACCAAAATGAGCTAGACTTTTTGGTTTACTTAATTATAGAGTCTTACCACCCAAAATAGATTCTCGAAGTTAAAAAAAATACTTTCTTTGTAATATTTGATAACATTTCTGATCAAAGCCTATAACATCTCTTTAAAAAAATGAAACAGTACTTCAAGATGTAGATATAAAATTCTCAAAAAACTTGTCATTTAAAAAACACTGCTTCCCTCCTGTTTCTGTTCCTGTCAAAAAGCAGGTTATCTTTACACAGTTTCTGTAGCTCCAAGGAATTCCATTTCTACAGCAGCTTTTGGTGCTTTGGTTGAAGCACTCTTCCTTCGGAACTCTGCTGCTATTTCCTCAAAGGACTTTCCTTTGGTTTCTGGAACTTTGAAAAATGTAAACAGAGTAAAGGCCAGGACTACACCAGCAAAGAGGAAAAACACATAAGGTCCACAGAAGTCCTGCACAGAGAATAAACAGAGTTCCAATTAGCAGCTCATCAACCTTATCTTCTGCTCAGTAAATTTGTACAGTATTAGGCTGCTTACCGCAATGTACTGGAAACACAGAGCTATAATGAAATTGCAGGTCCAGTTGCTGAATGCAGCCATTGCTAAAGCAGCAGGGCGTGGTCCTTGACTAAAAAACTCAGCCACCATGAACCAGGGGATGGGGCCTGGTCCAATTTCAAAAAAACTGACAAAGAGGAAGATGGCTGTCATGCTCACGTAACTCATCCAAGGCAATTTATTCTGAGGAGAAAACAAAAACAAAGCAAAAGTGGAACTGACATTGACTGCTTCTTCCTTAAGCTAGGTAGATTCTCACTGAGTTCAGAGATGACATAGCTCCCTTCTTGATGTGTTTATATTCAATTAAGTATAAGTTATTCTAGTCATAGACAAGTTTATTCTAGTTTTAGTCATCCTTAAATCTTTTGCGCTATAGGAAATCCTCTGGATTAGGATTTTCCTTGACTCTTAGTCACTCTTTTCCTGTGAAAGAGGAAAAGCAAGGATCCAGTGACCTTTGCTTCTACTCATACCAAGGTTGCTAGACAGGATGGATGACCTCCTGTAAAGTAGTGGATGCTGGTGCTGGGCTGGAAAGGTCTAGGTACTTGTCCAAGGTCACACAGGCAGCCAAGTGGCAGAGCCAGGATTAGAACCTGGTTGGGCTAATCCCAGAGCTTGTGCTCTACTATTATATACACTGCCTCTCTGGGTAACAAGCACAATTTACCTGCTGATGTTCTATATTTAAACCCCTAAACTAGTTCTTTTTCTTTACATTTCTCCTTTGTATTATATGCTGTTCCTCTTGCTTTATTTCGTAAATCAATCTCAAACGTTTAACCTACAGCTCAGAAGTGCTATTATATGGTAACCAAAAATCTCAGTGCAGGCACCAAACTCACCAGTAGCACAAGTCCCACCGACATGAAGATGGCACAAACAAACATCCCACTCATTCCGATTAAAAACAGAGAGCGTCGCCCTGCCTTCTCCACAAGGAATACCTAGGAAAATTTTAAAACATATTGGCTTTATACTTAAATCGTTTTTTACTGCCAAAGAGATCATTTTAATTTATACAGCTGGAAAGAGGCCGTTCTGTTATTCCGTTTTACAGATGTGGAACTCAGGAGGGGGGTGACTCTTGCCTGGGGTGGCAAAGCTGTTCTCAGTGAACAGAGGTGATTAACAACTACTGGCTTCCTTTCATCACGTTGATTTGAACAGGCCATTCTAGAGAAAGAACCATAGCATTACCACCACTTGCTGTTTATCACCTTGGGTGCAATATTTAGAGACTGGACCTCTTGGATCTCTCCCAATATATTTCCTGTAGACTTAAAATACGAAGGTCCTACATAAAAATGACGTTAATTTCCCTTCTGATAATTATCCTAAGTTATAATTGCAAGGGTTTGAGCACTGCAGACCCCTGAAACAGTACAACTGTTGATGTGTTAACTATTCTCATCCAACTTTCTTACTGCAAATAAAGTCAAACTGTGTCCACTCAGGGGAAGCATACAGAATTTGATGGCCTTACCAAAATAGTCAGGTCCGCATTTTTCTGGTGAGCCTAAATGTACCTGGTGCTGGTAATGAACTATCCACTTGAAAAGGTATGACTTTAAAGCAAAAGGTTAAAGTGCTTTCTTATCCTAATTCAGGAGATTTGGCGTCGATTCCTTTGGGTCTGTGGATCTCTGCACTAATGGTTAAGATTTACAATGAGCCAGGACCAGAGTTTGTTGAATAGACTCTTGCTTGATCCTTGGAATACTGCCAAGGTTGGTGAGTTACACATACAAAAACTACCTGTCATAATTTCTCACTTCAGTGAGTAAATTGGTTAGGCTCATAAATCTATCAGTAAATCAGCAGCAATCCAATACCCTTAGTATAGTGAGCTTTGGCTCTGAAAATATCTGAGAAACATTTCTTTTCACCTACAATGAAAGCCCGTTTCGTCTAAGAGGCATTTCATATTAGAGTTTCAAATCACTTCAGGGTGGTAAGCAAGGAGCCACATTAAAAAAAAATTTTTTTTAATTTTCTTTTTTTTTTTTTGGCTCTGTGGGGTCTTAGTTGCAGCATGCGGGATCTTTCATTGTGGTGCGTGGGCTTCTCTCTTAGTTGTGGTGTGCAGGTTTTCTCTCTCTAGTTGAGGAGTGCGGGTTCCAGAGCGTGTGGGCTCGCTCTGTAATTTGCGGTACATGGGCTGTCTTGTTGAGGCGCTCGAGCTCAGTAGTAGCGGAGCATGGGCTCTAGGGCGTGCGGGCTTCAGTAGTTGTGGCTCATGGGCTCTAGAGCATAGGCTCAGTAGTTGTGGTGCACGGGCTTAGTTGCCCCGTGGCATGTGGGATCTTAGTTCCCTGACCAGGGATCAAACCTGCGTCCCCTGCATTGGAAGGCGGCTTCTTTACTACTGGGCCACCAGGGAAGCAAGAAGCCCACGTTTAATTGTTGAGAAAAAAGTGGGAAAAACAAACCTTTCTCAAGTTCATAAAATTTCTCTATATATTTTGACTCTTTAATTATGACTTTTAAATCTGATTTGATGACACCATGTCAAGCTGCCAAGAAAACTGGAGGATTTCTTCAGGAATAAGGGCTTTTACTGTGTCTGTTTCTTCTATTTCTGAACAATTATTGCTAATAGGGTTATAAACTCTAAAACTACATGTCTTGAAAAATGAGTTGGACTCCCTCCTTGGGGCTAGGTGACACTCAGGAAGGGGTGTGATACAGGGTGAGATTTGGTCAGGGGCCAGAGATGTCTACCTGACCTTAATTCTCATTTTCGCTGCAGACACTGTACATCACTCAGATCCTGGATGCTTACTTGGAGCCACTCTTTCTCCTCTAGACCTGTGCTGCCTTCCAGTTCCCTTTATATTCTTCCTGTTTTGTTTGCTCACTCAAGATTACAGGCTCCCTTCTACCAGCTCATTAGTTTAAAAGAAAATCTGGAAATGTGGAACATAATTCAGCATCGAGTTAGGAAAGTCTATCTCTTTCTCCAAGTACTCATCCAGAAAAAAAATTGATTATGTTCCTTCCAAACTGTTGAAACATTAATGTTATCAGTACATATTCCTAATTGCACATCTTTATTTGAAAGGATACACGGAATTCGGTAAACTTGGTTGATTTTGGCGAGAGAAACTGGAAGACTGAGAGGCTGTCCTTTTTGTACTTCTTTGAACTTTAAAACAACTTTTCAAAAATAAATATAATTAAAAATGTTAACTGTTATCTGTAGTCCTGGAGGGTTAATTAGACAGTTGATTAGAGTTGACTTTTTAAAATTGTGTCAGGGGGCTTCCCTGGTGGCGCAGTGGTTGAGAGTCCGCCTGCCGATGCAGGGGACGTGGGTTCGTGCCCCGGTCCAGGAAGATCCCACATGCTGCGGAGCGGCTGAGCCCCGTGAGCCATGGCCGCTGAGCCTGTGCGTCTGGAGCCTGTGCTCCGCAACGGGAGAGGCCACAACAGTGAGAGGCCCGCGTACCGCAAAAAAAAAAAAAAAATTATGTCAGCCATGCAAAACCTTTCACAGAATAAAAGGATGAGTTCAAAAAAGGTAGATTCAAAATAATCAAGGCTCTATTTTCAGAACAAGTCTTCCCACTCCATGGGGTTGGCTGGTGGCGGGGAGGGCACAAATGGAATTCTGCAGTAGTTTTCTCGTTAGGCATTCTTAGAGTTTGGGTTTCCCTGATCTTGATAACATGATGCTTTACATAGCAAATCCTGTTACACATAAAATGTTTTAATCATAGTCTCTATATGAGAAAAATATGTTGAAGTGGGATTTGCAAAATTATTATCTCAGGAGACAAAAGAATGGGAATAGTCCCTTGGATTCCATCCTAGTACCAGGCCTTTATTGGTTTAGAGTGGCCTTTTGGATTGAACAGGCATTACCTCTAAAGGCATTTCTACGGACGCACTGGTGTTCCCTTATTATCTATTCTTCCTTCTCTTTCCAAGGTCCAGTTCTGTTTAATGTGGTCTGGACAAACCTGCCTTTTGATCTAGGTAGCCAGGCTGTAATTTATTGACTACTCTAGGTAATAGTTAAAAGTCCATGTGCTGAGAATGAAAAACAAGTGACTCAAGTATATTGAGTATATAGCACTGTGACCAAAATTAAAAAGCACAAGCTTGTTTAACATCTGTATTCAAAGATAAAAATAAGCTCAATTATCCTCATTTTAAAGTGAGTTACGTTAGTTGGGAAGTTTGGGGGGTTTCGTTGTTGTTTTTTGTTTACTTTAATTCTTAGATTGTTATATTAAATATTATTACTGTCAATATACTGAATCGTTCCTTAGATAAGGTATTTGGTCTTAAGAAGAGTATATGACCTCTTCCCTTGTTGAGAAAAAGTTTCAATAGTACATAATAACATTTGACAGTTGAAACAAGTTACATTTCAAAAATAGCAATAACATTTCAAGTTATAAACCGCTTCTATTCCGTCCTCTCATAATACCACAGTCATATACATCACCAGAAGCCATGGCCTTGTGAACTACCTGGAAGTTCTGCCCAATGGCCTAACATCGTAAGAATTTACTGAATCAGTTTAATTTTGCTAGAGGCTTAGCTATCTAATTGAGGGGACCATGTTTACTTTTAAAATGTTTTTTCTAAGATATCAGGATAAAAATGTTCAACCATGGAAGGAGAGGATCTAGGATCCAATGCTGATAGAAATGACAAGCTGTTTGCTAATATCAAGGGGCTTAAGTACAGAGCAAAGGAGAAAGAGCCCAGGTATTTACACAAAAATACCAAGTGTCTGTGTCCCCAAGTGAGTTACTAATTCACAAATGAGTGACCAATGACATCTTCAGCAGATAAGGAGAACCAGTGATCCACCTGTTCAGTTATGCCTAATCTCAATACAGTGGTTGGTTATTCACATATAGAATTCTCCCTGTGACCCACTTGGTTCTATCTACATACCCACTACACGTGGACAATAAGTCATAGGTCACTTTTATATTACAAGGTTATTTTACTCCCATTTCTGGACTGAGGAACAAGCAGAATATTTATATAGAGTATTTTACTTACGGAGAGAGCAGTGAAAACTGTGTTGACAGCACCAACTCCGATGGTTGCATAAACAGGTTGGCTGATTCCAGCTGTCTGGAAAATGCTGGTTGAGTAGTAAAATATCTGCAAAATAATAATAGTTTAGCCTTAATCAAGAAGCCTAGCACTCATGGCTTTAAAGCAAGAATTATTTTAGTTTGTTTATTTTTAGGTGTTTCAATGGAACCAGGGTCCCTAGAACTCCCAAAAGGTTTTATCCACCCTCTTCTTCCAGGGAAGGAGAAACCACAATCTTCCTTCAGTGTGTAAAGCTTCCAGTCACTTAAAAGTTCTCCTTATATTTAGCTGAAAACTCTACATCTGCACTTTATTTTTTTGTTAAAGTATAAAATACATGCAAAAAAGTACACATATTGTTTAAGTGTACAGCTCAATTAATTTTCACAAACTAAACACACCTGTATAGTCTAGATCAAAAATAAATCATTTCCTGCCCTCCAGAAGCCCCCTAAATGTCACCCTTTTTTCAAAGGAAACTCTTTCAACTTCTATCCTTACAGGTAAATTTTGCCTAGTCTTGTACGTGATATAAATGGAACCACATATTTTGTGTGTATTTTGTATCTGGCATCAACATTACCTTTGTGAGAATTATCCATATTGTTGTGTTTTCAGGCTGTTCATTATCATTGCTGTTCAGTGTATAATTGTATTAATATACCACAATTTAGTTACTCATTCTACTATCGATGGGTATTTAGGTAGTTATCATTTAGAGTGGTTATGAATAGTGCTGCTATGAACATTGTAGTACAAGCCTTTTGGTAAAATATGTATACATTTACACCTAGGAATAGAATTGCTGGGTTGTAGTGTATGCATGTTCTCAGCTTTGATAGATACTGCCCAACAGTTTTCCAAAGAAGTTGTGTCACATACATACTGCTATATATAAAATAGATAGCTAATGGGGACCTACTGTATAGCACAGGGAACTCTACTCAGTACTCTGTAATGGCCTATATGGGAAAATAATCTAAAAAAAGAGTGGATATATGTATTTCTGTAACAGATTGCTGTACACCTGAAACTAACACAACACTGTAAATCAATTATACCTCAATAAAAATTTTAAAAAAAGTTGTGTCAATTTGTACTCTCACCAGTGTGTATCAGAGTTCTGGCTGTCATTGCATGTAACCCCAAATTTTCCACCAGTCTCAGTAGATGGAGAAATCTGATTCACAACCTCCCTAATAGGCTTTATTATTTGGTTATGTCCTTATGTTTATAATAGTCTTTTAGATCATCTTTTTTGTTCTATCATCTTCCATCAGTTCCTTTCCCACATAACATGTCCTGCTGGTGCCTCTCCCTGCAGACATGGTTGACGCAGGAGGACTGTTGAGACTGTGTTCAGGGAGGAGTGGATTACTCACTGCGCACCAGCCCAGGCTGCCTGACAGAGCGTGGTTCAACACTTCCCGGATGCCTCTAAGTCAGGCACTGGGATGGAAGCTAAAGCAGGGAGGTTTAGAGAGATTAAGTGTTGTGCTCTTGGATATACAAGCAGAGCTGAGAGAGAGGATACAGAATTTGGTCGCTGAGCCCCAAAGTTATAAAGAGTTAAGAGATAAAAAATGAGTATCAGGGACCTTTTAAAGGAGGATGGAGACCACAGCAGAGCAGCATTCACTTTGTGGAGTGAGGCTCAGGTCTTCTTTTGCTTCAACTCATGCTTCAACGTTTGCTTTCTTTGCTTCCCCCAAGTCTCTGCCCATTCATCAGTCACCCCCAAAGTGTCTTTGTGAATCTAGGATTGGCTCACTATAAAAGCCCAAACCACATTTTTAACAGCAATGAAAGGGGATAAGTGATTTTCTTTATCTAGTTTCTTAACAAACACTTAGTTTTTTTCTTCTAGTAGCTAATTGTCAGTAGAACAACTTGAGTCTGCATAATACAAGAATTTCAATTCAAAACCTAAATGCTAGCTAGTTTAGTACTCAGAATGTTTTTCAGTCATGTCTTTTCTATTACCCTTACTCACCAATATCATATCAGTTCACTCTATTGTTTATTTTGTGTGCTATCTCCCCCAATAGAGTGAAAGTTTCTTGGATGGCAGGAAACTTCTTTGCACAAGGCTATCTGGTATACTTCATTTAAATAGACAGAGGGAATCATGGACTGCTTTTGCTTAGGCTATCAGAAATCCTAAATTTGATACTCAACTCTGGAAGCCCCTTGTAATTTAGTCTTCTAGTTATATTTATTCTCCTTTTCCCTCTTTTGTATTCATTATGACTTGCCTTTTAACCTTCATCTTAATAGACATGCAGACCATTGATTATTGACATTTTAAAAACCTGTAAGGTGATTTTAGAAGGCAGATGAGTCAAGACAAAAAATTAATGCTCATTCAATATATTTGTTGCAGTTAGACATGTGATATCAACATTTTAAAGTATGCTTTAGTTATTTAAACTTAAACCCCTTTCCTCATCTATCTTAATTTACTTTGCTCTTAAGAGTTAGGGGACGTTCTTAAACTTACCCCATTGATTCCAGAAAATTGCTGAGCCATGTGCAGCATCAACGACACTAGAATAGGCTGTCGGTAGCTGGAATTGGTGAAGAGCTGAATTATGGAGACTTTCTTTTCACTTGATGCTTCTTCCCTTTCTTTTCTCATCTCAGTGATGTCATTGGTGACATCATCACTTCCTCTGAGTCTTTTCAAGCCTGTCCCCCAAAACGATCAGGTTGACACAACTCAGGTCAAAACAAAAATAAATTTATTTGTATTATGTTAATGAAAGAGCTACAGTTCTGCATAGCCCTTTCTGTTGCTTAATAGCATGGGTGTTGGAAATTCTATCTTGTTAAATTAAATCCTGCTTTTTTATTTCTCAAAAAAGCAGAACATTTTGCTTCATCTTATGACAAACAAAACTGTGATCCTCATTATCATAGAAGGATAATGCAGGAAAGGTCTTTTAGAAGTCTCTGTATGTGGATTTTCTGTTTGGGTTTGTGTGAATGTTTATGGTTGCAAAAGGCATACACCAGTCATATTAAGTGATCTTGCATATTCTTCTTACGTATAATCACTGACTTCATTTGGAAAGCACTGGTACCAATTTCATGAGTATCCATTCATGCACACTCTTTCTCATTAGCTGATAGTTCCAAAACAATAGGAAGAATGTAAAACCACCCATAGACTTACTTTTCTTTGCTTTGGCTTCCTCATCCAACTTGATGTAAAGGTATCTGGGGCTTTCTGGACAGAAGAAGAGCAGCAAAGATTGGAGAACAGCTGGCACAGCAGACAGACCAAGCAGGATGTGCCACAGCTCATGATTGCCCAGGATAAAGTCGAGGCCAACGATCTGAAAAGTCAGGGAGGAAGCATATCAACTGTACATCACTTTGGATCTGCCTTCTGAAACAATTTGTTGAAAAAGCACATGGCTATTTGATAGTAATCCCTGACAACTGTGACTCACGTACGCACAAGCATGCACAAGATGAAAACTACTGCTAGTGTGTCTCATCTGAACTGAATTATGGACTCTTTGTTCTACAAAGAATTCACCTAGATTTCTTTTCATTAACTCCTATGGGACATTTAGGATGCAAATCAACCAAACTTTTAAGCACACATTTGATATCTAAAACAACAGCAAAAATCATGCATCTTTGGACCTTTGTTAAAAAAATTTCTTCTTAGATTACCCAGAACTTAAATAGAATGGGGTTACATAGATAAAACAATTAATCTGATGAGAACTAGTTTTGTGATCCCTACTGCAAGTAGTTTATCCTCTGGATAGCCATAGGTTTGAGGTTCTAGGACTCCCTCTGAGAACGTAGGCCAGAAGGAAAGAATAGAGCCAGCTGAACAAGAACTGCTATTGTAAGCATTTGCATATTAAATTTGAGCAGGTAAGATGCTCAGAACAAAGGAAATCTGAGTAGGCAAAATTTTGAAATTTTTTATTCCTTGAAATCTAAATGGACTACTTTAATTCTAGAATAGCTCCAGCAGTTCAAGACGTGGCTTACCAGGTCACCTCCAGTGCCAACCCCACCACAACTCCAAGGGTAAAAGTGAAGAGTGGAGTAGTAGTACTTTAGCTTTGAGCTAAAAAGCCTATGTCTCTATACCACCTCCACTACCACCTGTGGAACTGCCTTTTTCCTCTGTGTTGTTCTACAGTGAGAGTGGACAATCAGGGAAGGAGAAGTTGGGTAAAGTAGAGGATGGGTGAGGTAGGGGATGGGAGTTTTTACCTGACTAATAAGAATGCCTGTGACAATGGCCAACTGATGAAGGGCACCAATAGCACCCCTGAGCGTGGTTGGAGCAATTTCACCAATGTACATTGGAACCAAGCCTGAAATTAACCCTGAATGAAACATGAACATAAATGTTAAAGTGTAGCCAGGACTATCTCAATAACAATAATTCTGTTTAAGTACAGTCAGTATTCTGCTGAAACTCCCTTCCTGAGTTCATTGGAAGGAAGTGCCCTTGTCACCAACAATTACACACAGTTTACACAAAGAATGTTTGTTGGTGCAACTCCAAATGAAGTTGTAGTTGGATATACAAATAGAAAGGAATGGTTAGTCATGCATTTGGCAATTATTCATAGCATTGTCTTATTTAGTTAAAAAAATCCATGTTAATATTGAGTTTGTATCATAATGCCTTAGGTTACCTTCAGAAAAGAGACTGAAGAATGCTTTAACAATATTCTTAAAAACACAATAATATTCTCACTCTAGATTTGTGGGATTAAAGGAAATTAGAATTTATCTAGGCCAACTTCTTTACTTGATAAAGGTGAGAAACGACTTAGCCAAGATCACAGTGCAATAGAGTGTTAGTGGAGAACTACAAGCCCTGTCTGAGTTTCCACAATGTGGAGGTGCCTCAAGGTCACAGTTGAGTTGGCCAGGCCAAGGGGGAAGGTGGAAGGGGTTGAGGAACTCAGAGGCTCTTCCCCCAATCACTCCAACCAGAGCAAACCTAGCTTTATTCTCTCCAAATAATAGGCTTCAGAAAAGATTTTATTTGCATAAAGACTTCTGGTGCTTAAAGGAATACAGAAATTTGAAAAGCTCTAGGCCATTCTGCCTTCTATAGTGCTCCTAGATGCAGATGCAATCAGTTATGTTGGAAATGGTGGAGTATCTAGCCATTTGCTGAGTGCATAAAAAGGTCAGAGACTATCAGTGAGCAAGGCTGAATGCGATGTTTGGCATTTTCTTAAGAATTTAAAAGTAAGATTTGTCAGAGGCTTCCTCTTAGAGAGACGGCCTGCCTATCAAATGTATGAAAGATGCTTTGAGGAATTGTTTCAATATTTTTTTCAATATTTTTTAATGCTTCAAATTGTTCTTAATATCACATGAACATTTGCATGATTGATACAGCATCTGAATTTCTGCTTTTACATGTAACTCTAATGAGTGGTCTGTTGATCTTAAAGACGAAGGGGAAAAAAATCCATTTGTTTGGTCCTATTCTAGGCTGTACTATTTTTGTGTAATGCCTAACATTATACCCCAAGAACAGAAAATGCAGATAAGCTCACAGGTCTGAAGTCACATGAACCTGAAGTCAAATTGTATTTCCTATAATTTTTAGCAATTTTAATGCTTATAATAGGATTGGACATAATTTTAAAAGGTGGTTGGAGAGTACAAGTTACTTGGTTATGCTAGTGATAGGTTGCTCCATGCTATGTTTACAGCATTTATTTTCAACTTTACCAAAAATATTTTGTAATTTTTTTCTTGCTATATTTTAAAAAATAGAGAGAAAAGATAGAAGAATCATGATTTGGACTTCTTTGACTGAGTTATTATTCGCATTTTACAGAAGAGGAAACTGAGTCTCACATTCAATTACTAAGGCCAGACAAAGACAGTGTCAGAATCGATTCACTCTGAATCCAAAGCTTTTTCCACAAGTGGGGTGACTCTTTACCTTGATCAAGCTACCCTTTCAGTTATTTTTATTAGCACTGAAATTAACAAAAAGAGACAAGTAATCTTAGACTTTTGTTTCAACTGATCATTGAAGACTCATGGAATTATAGTCTTTTCCCCTTTGCAGGTAAAAGTTTTAAAAATATTTTATATACCATTTTGTGCCCTCACTTTCCTCTCCCACCCCCAATGGATATTATTAGTGGCTATGATTTGGGACAATGGGTGTCACTGGGATTGAGAAGCAAAAGATCTGACTATTTTAGAGAATGCATGATCCTCCCTTTCTGCTGATAAGTTGCTTCAGGTAGTTTGAAAAGCTGTCTCCAAGAAATAGTGATTTAGGGCTTCCCTGGTGGCGCAGTGGTTGAGAGTCCGCCTGCCGATGCAGGGGACGCGGGTTCGTGCCCTGGTCCGGGAAGATCCCACGTGCCGCGGAGCGGCTGGGCCCGTGAGCCATGGCTGCTGAGCCTGCGCATCCGGAGCCTGTGCTCCGCAACGGGAGAGGCCACAACAGTGAGAGGCCCGCGTAACGCAAAAAAAAAAAAAAAAGAAGAAAAAAAGAAATAGTGATTCAGCTGTTTAGATGTGAAGTTCTTAGGAGGAGCACCCTTCCTCCATTCTGAACTCCTCTACCAACTGATTCTGCCTGATTCTCTCTCCCTATATGGTCAGCACCACCCTTCAACCAGCTACATGTGGAAGCATTTAGGGCTAGGGAATGTGGTCTGAGAGATGGGCCAGGATGTCAGGGTCTTTCCAGATAGGAGAGACAGAGACACCAGTGGCCAGGGAGGCCATAAGGGTAGAGTTAGGGGTCTGGGCATGGCAGTGTTCCGCTGTCTACTGAACAACAGGAGTAATGATAACAGCTAGCACATCTGGCAGCTTGCTGTAGTCAGATTCTATGCTGAACACTTATTCTCACAAGCATCTCCAGGAGGTAGATACTGTTATCCTTCTCACTTACTGGATAAGGAAACAAAGTTAAATAATTTGTCTTAGATCATACGCCTAGAAATGTTGTCATTGCTGTGGATAAGAACATACCCTTACAACTCCACTTACTGTCCCAAACCTCCCTGACTCAGGACTGCAACTTTATGCTACTGCCTTTCCCTTTCAGGATGTCACTCGAGGCTCAAAAAAATTCCCTACATGTAACCACATCTGCCTTCAGAATAATTTTCAGATGTGTGTATGTGTTTGTGTGGGAGTGTGCGTGTGCATGTGTGTGTGTGTGCGTGACTTACCACAGTAGAGTCCTGATATGCCTCTTCCTGAAATTATAAGAATGTGAGATGGTCCCAATTTCGAAAACCCCATCAAGAGAGCTCCAACTAATGAGAAAATGTTTGCTACCAACATGGCTTTGATTCTGAAAATTTGAAAAGCAAGGATTATAAATTTAGCATCAAAACTTGATAAAATTATTTGCTTTCAGAGCATGCTGAGATTTTTACCTAAGACTGAATATTTTACTTTGCTGATAGAGCTAGTTGGGGAATCTTAAACCATGATTGCTACTTTGATCTGTCTGTGGGTTAAAGCATTAACAGTAAGTAATATATATATAATGGGAGAATTTGGGTTGCATGTACCCGATCTCCACCTTTTGATAGAGATGATTCAATTGTGATGATGACTGGTTTGCTTTAAGATAACACTTCTGACACCTTTTCAAATAGTTAACAATTAAGTTTTCTAGAAGTTGATTGTTTTAAAGAATAATTGCCTGGTGATAGCTAAATTTAATTCTGTAGTTGTAACCTATAACTCCCCCTTTTTTTTTCTTTTAATGGTACAAGTTTTTAGTTGATATAGATCATGAGAGGAACTTTCAAAGTTAAGTTTTCTTTAGTATGAATTATTTGGCAATAAATTAAAACATGCTTTTACTTTAAGCCTTATCATAGAGAACTATAGTTACCCCTATTTTATCATTGTGTGCCAGCATATTTCCAGAATCTATGAGTTAATGTCAACCAATGTAAAATATGTAATAAAGCTGACAATAGCAACAAAAACATCATTTTCAAAATTAATCATATGAAAATTGACATTTGCAGGTATCTGATACTCTTCCTCCTGTTAAATGGGAAAGTGAGGTACACAAAAACCTTCTTCAAAGTTCAGTCGATGCTAAGGCCAATAAAAGAATTTGAATGAACAGGTGTGAAAATTTTTGTCCCACAAAGAAATGTAAGTATCTTGTTATGCTCTATTTCAGTGTTTCAAACTTTAATAGCTGAGCTTTTTCTAAGCAAGTATCTTAAACACCAAACAAATTTTTTTTTCTGGAAAATAAAACTATATAATCTCAGACTGCAATGATTGCCCAAAAAACCATGTGATAGGCTGGATAATACCCCACAAGAATCTACATCCTAATCTTCAGACGCTGGGAATATGTTACTTTATATGGCAAAGGGATTTTGCAGATTGATTAAATTAAGGATTCTGAATTGAAGAGATTATCCAGTCGGGCCCAATGATGTAATCACGACTATCCTTATACTAGGAAGGCAGAAGAGAAGGTGATGTGATGAAAGAAATAAAGCTTGTAGTGATGTGCTCTGAAGATGGAGGAAGGGACCACAAGCCAAGGAACAGAAGTGGCCACCAGAAGCTGGGAAAGGGAAAGGAAATGGACTCTTCCTCAGAGCCTCCAGAAAGAATGAGCCCTGCTGACACTGTGACTTCAGCCAAGTGAAACCGAATTTGGGTCTCCAAAACTGTAAGGAAACAAATTTGTGTTGTTTTAAGCCATTGAGTTTGTAGTAATTCATTAGAGCAGTAACGGCAAGCTAGTATATGCAAGTTATCAACTACCCAAAGACAGGTAAATAGAGTGCTTTAGAGCTGACCAGCTTCAGAACTGCATAGTAGAAAAAGACAGGGGTGTTTCTATGTGAAGTGCTTTTTCTCTGCACAAGGACAGAGGGCAGGCAAATTCAATAATTTACCCTAGGAAACTGTTACTAGCTAGCTAATAGTATATTCCATTAGGCAGGGAAAAGATAAAAAGTCGTAAAAGAGATAGATAGCCTGAAAGTATTTTTGAAGCCAGATTGCTCTAAAGTCCCTCTTCCTTACCACCGGTGGATGCTGGAGCACTCTATACACCTTAAAGGATTTTAACTTCTGCTCAGATGTGAGAAATGGCCAAGAATAAATAATCTAAAAATACACGAAATGGTTGAATAAGGGAGAAAGAAATATATGTCTAAGTATATTTCTTTAAATCTTGCTCTAAATACTTCTGTAGGCATAGGCTTCTTCATCATCATCATCTACATTTGCTGCCTGCTCACTTTGTGCCAAGCAGTGTACTAAACCTTTTATATTCATTTTAATTTAATCCTTACAATAATGCCACGAGGGAGGTATTTTTTTCCCCACATTGCAGATAGAGGGAAACGTCTTAGAGAACTGAGGTAACTTGCTCATTTTCACATAGCTATTAAGTGACAGAGCTGGGATTTGATCTGTGTGAAACCAAAGGTTAATGCTTTATTTTGGTGAGTTCCATTTTTGATACAAAAGAAAGAACATATTCAAAGGCAAGCTGTGTACACCTTCCTTCACTCATGGTAGTGTGGATTGCCCAGATCATGGTCTCCCCCACCTTACCCTGGTACTTAAATTTTAAGTAAAATTTGACTTTGAGAACCCAAATCTATAAAATAGTGGCTATAGACATCTATTGACTATTAACACAATTACAAGGAAAGATGTTTTTTAAAGCAGTAACGGAAAAGTACACTTTTATTTACTTTTAACTAGTAGAGCAATGACCCTGGCAACAAGGACCATTATATTATTTCTCAGTGAATCTCCCTAGAAAAATAGTTTTGTGAGAGAGACTGAACTATTTTGTCTTAATTTTGAAGTTAAAATTATTAGTTTTAGGGCTATTTTCAAGGAGGATAATTTTTCTACTGAGAGTTGGAGGAAGTCTCACTTTTAGTTCACAATAAATAATTTGATAAATGGTCATTTGACATTGTTTTGGGGTATGACCATTGTTGATGCTAAATCCTAAGACCTTTTTTTTTTTTTTTTTTGGCTGCGCTTCGTCTTAGTTGCAGCAAGCAGGATCTTCATTGTGGCATGTTTTAGTTGCGGCATGTGGGATCTGTAGTTGAGGCATTTGGGCTCTTAGTTGTGGCATGCATGTGGGATCTAGTTCCCCGACCAGGGATTAAACCTGGACCCTCTGCTTTGGCAGAACAGAGTCTTACCCACTGGACCACCAGGGATGCCCCTAAATCCTAAGACTTGAGAAGACAAGCATCCTGATTCCATCACCAGGACACTAATTAAATGTTTTAGAGTAAGTCACTGGATTGTTAGAATCTCTTCTCTAAATGAGGGACAAGGGCTTAAATTTTTTCTTCAGTGATGAGAAGAAGTATAAAACGTCAATAGCTGCTAAAAGAGTCGGTCTATCCATATTTAAAAATTTAACTTAGCTTTGCTTAATTTTATTTATTTTAGACATAATTAATCTAGAAAAATTTCCAACTACTGCTTAAACCAACTTGGTGCAAATTGAAATGATTTTTAAATTTTAAAAATAATTAAAGCCAGTTAATAACCTGCATAATTTATGGATACTGATTTAAAGATCAGCTAAACACCAGTAAGTTGATAAAAATTTGAAGAACTGACCATTTTCTTTTATGGTAGAGGAAGTCCCTCTCAAATAAGAGTAAGAATAAAACTTGCATTACCATGCTACCCATTACTTAAGAGAAATTCTTAAAGTCTTATTGTATAAAAGCTCCAGTACAAGAGGAAGAACTTACCAGAATTTAATAACCAGAGAGGGAAAACTATAACTTAAAGTAGGAATTTTAGGACTTCCCTGGTGGTCCAGTGGTTAAGACTCTGCACTTCCACTGCAGGGGGCGCGGGTTCGATCCCTGGTCAGGGAACTAAGATTCCTACATGCCATGTGGCGTGGCCAAGAAAAAAAAAAAGTAGGGATTTTAATAATTAAATGAGGGACTTCTCTGGTGGTCCAGTGGTAAAGAATCCGCCTTCCAATACAGGGGACGCGGGTTCGATCCCTGGTCGGGAAACTAAGATCCCACGTGCTGCAGGGCAACTAAGCCCACATGCCACAACTACTGAGCTCGCGCGCCTCAACTAGAGAGAGAAAACCAGCACGCCACAACTAGAGAGAAACCTGAGCAGGCTGCGTGCCATAACAAAAAAGATCCTACATGCCTCAACAAAGATCCTGTGTGCTGCAACTAAGACCCAACACAGCCAAAAAAAAAGGAAAAGAAATAAATACAATAAATAAATATTTTTTAAAATAGTTAAATGAATTGTAATCCAGTATTACTAAGATAGTTGCCTATATCATTTAGAACTTTAAAGGTTTTGCATTTTCTAACTTTTCCATATTTGCATGTTTTTATCATGAGAAAAATGTGATAAAAGATGGATGCAAAGAGCAGAAAATAAATCTAAAGAAATAACCATTTTATTTTCTGTTTTACTTCCTCTCTATGGGGGTGGGGGGATCCAAGAGCTTTAGTACATCACATGACTAAATGAAATTTGAGTGTAAAGGAGTTCCACTGATGTTTTTAATCCAAAACACATAATAGAAACCAAAGTAGAGAAATGGAGACAACACTTGCTTCAGCCCCTTGTTGGGGCTTTGAGATAAAAGGAGCAGCAGCTAGAAACCCCACTCCAAGTATATTGGGCAACTGGGAGCTGGGGATATTGACTGGACCTTAGGACCTGACTGATCCAAATGTCAAACTCTAATCTGAAAATGAAAACCTGGATGTCTGAGAAATGGAGCAATTTGATGAAGCCAACAATCGACTCCCAGGTTAAAAATTCCATGCTTGACTCCCCACTGAGTTCCTGAGTAAACCACTTGTGCAGTGGTTTCTCAATATGTTTTACAAGTTACAAAGTCGGAGAATCAGAGTGATTATCTAGAAATACACACCAAACTCACTTCTGCTGTAAATGCCTCCACTATTAAGCCGATGGTTGCAACAGATTTCTCCATTATTTGGTGCAATACCAACCTAACTCATAGGGTCGTGAGTTGAAAAAACAACTCTGAAACTATTCCACAAAAGGAAAGATGATTTCTTTCTAAACAAATTATGACACCCAAAATGCTGACGTTTCTGTGTTTCTGCTTGTTTATGAAATTTGCCTACCTTCCAAGCTGGTCTCCAAGCAACCCACCAAAGAATGAGGCAATCATCCCACCAACTGGAAAACTGGACACAGACAGGGACCAGAGCATAGTGATGAGGCTAGCAGATGCCACAGGCTCTTCCTCAGCCCAAGGGGTTGGTGTTGGGTCCCCTAGGCTTGTGGGTAGTTCCTCTGTACTGTTGATAGCATAGCTGTTGATAGCTTTTCGGTCATCAAGCGGAACACCCAAAACATGTCTATAATGGGTTATTATTACCTAAGGAGATAAAATAAAGAAAAATAGCTCCAATATTCCAAACATTCTGTATATTTTTTGTTTGTTTTTCCTTTAAAATATTTGTTAGGTGTTTAAACAGGATTATCTCAATTATGTGTGTTATGCACATACTAACGCATATAGTTGTTTCAGTTGACCATATCCTATAAAACAGAGGTCACAGATTCCAGTGCCAACAGGAACCAGGCAGGAACAAACAAGTGAAGGAGGCAAGAAGGATCTTGATGACTAGAGGACTGAAATACTGTCTGTAATTTTGAGAATGTAATAGTGAGTTGGCAGAATTTATTTGTCCCATCTGAAGGAGGAAGTTGCAATGTGAGACTAGTGTTGCATGACCTTTAATTTTTTTTAACATCTTTATTGGAGTATAATTGCTTTACAATGTTGTGTTAGTTTCTGCTGTGTAACAAAGTGAATCAGCTATATGCATACGTATATCCCCATATCCCCTCCCTCTTGCGCCTCCCTCCCACCCTCCCTATCCCACCCCTCTAGGTGGACACAAAGCACCGAGCTGATCTCCCTGTGCTATGAGGCTGCTTCCCACTAGCTATCTATTTTACATTTGGTAGTGAATATATGTCCATGCCACTCTCTTACTTCGTCCCAGCTTACCTTTCTCCCTGTCCACGTCCTCAAGTCCATTCTCTACGTCTGAGTCTTTATTCTTGTCCTGCCCCTAGATTCATCAGAACCTTTTTTTTTTTTTAGATTCCATATATATGTGTTAGCATATGGTATTTATTTTTCTCTTTCTGACTTACTTCACTCTGTATGATAGACTCTAGGTCCATCCACCTCACTACAAATAACTCAATTTTGTTTCTTTTTATGGCTGAGTAATATTCCATTGTATATATGTGCTACAACTTCTCTATCCATTTATCTGTTGATGGACACTTAGGTTGCTTCCATGTCCTGGCTATTGTAAATAGTGCTGCAATGAACATTGTGGTACATGTATCCTTTTGAATTATGGTTTTCTCAGGGTATATGCCTAGTAGTGGTATTTCTGGGTCATATGGTAGTTCTACTTTTAGTTTTTTAAGGAACCTCCATACTGTTCTCCATAGTGGCTGTATCAGTTTACATTTCCACCAACAGTGCAAGAGGGTTCCCTTTTCTCCACACCCTCTCCAACATTTATTGTTTGTAGATATTTTGATGATGGCCATTCTGACCGGTGTGAGGTGATACCTCACTGTAGTTTTGATTTGCATTTCTCTAATGATTAGTGATGTTGAGCATCCTTTCCTGTATTTGTTGGCAATCTGTATACCTTCTTTGGAGAAATGTCTATTATGACCTTTAATTTTTAACGAGAAGCCAGAAATCTGGAATTTTATGTAAAATTCTTCAAGTTTTAAAGGTTGGCAACTATCCAAATTGAAAATATCCTGCAGGTTGAAAAGATATATTTTGACTCCACTGTTACCCCTGCATAGCAGGATTTAAATTGGCTTCTGTAAATATTTTCATAGAAACATAAAAGTAGGTATAAGAATAAAGATTGGGAAAGATAAGGCCAAAAATAAAGTTGGTATACAAATTCAAACACTAGGTGCTGTATCCTTGCTTAAGGTGAGCTCTAAATTTATTAATAAGCTTCCTAGCAGTCAGTGAAAAGAGAGGAAACCATTCATATATACTGGTGAATTCTGAAGATCAAAAACAACTCAGTAGTACCTGAGAAGGTATTGAGACCTGAAGGAAGTTTCTTGTATGGGTCCTCACAGAGTTCAGTATGTAAAAGAATAAACAATGTTCAAAGCTAGATTTCACAGTGCCATATTTTATTTTATTTTATTTTATTTTATTTATTTATTTTTTTGTGGTATGCGGGCCTCTCACTGTTGTGGCCTCTCCCGTTGCGGAGCACAGGCTCCGGACGCGCAGGCTCAACAGCCATGGCTCACGGGCCCAGCCGCTCCGCGGCACGTGGGATCCTCCCAGACCGGGGCACGAACCCGTGTCCCCTGCATCGGCAGGCGGACTCTCAACCACTGCGCCACCAGGGAAGCCCCACAGTGCCATATTTTATAACGTGTTTCAGTAGAGGTAAAGATCAAACAAAAGTATCATCGAGTAAAGGCACATGCTTCAGGCTTTCTTCCTTCTGTGTCATTCCTCTTGATGATTTGGTCACTATTCAGCAGCAGTGAGCTGGGAGGACCTCTGACAAGGACCTGGAATGCAGCTGCCCTAGGTTGCCAGTCCTGGGCAAAGTGCTATGTGGTAAAATCAGCTGATGAGGGAGAGAATGATATCCTCTTACAATAAAAGAAGTCTGATCCAGACATTTACCTCATGGAAGGTCACTCTATATGGATAATATACACAGAAGAAAGGCTGAAAGGAAATATCCCAAATGTTCTCAGCAGTTTGCTCTACATGAATAATCATGAATTTTTTTCTTCTAAAACTTTCTGCAACAGGCGTGCATAGTTTTCATACTCGTAAAAAAAGTGTGACTTTAAAATACCCTAAAATAATTCCAAATGTCATTCTGCTCATAAAAACAAATGGGCCTGAATGACTCTTCTTTCATAATAGTGTTTAAGCAGCTCTTTCCATACAGAAGGAAGGGGTTATAGAGAGGGCACTAAGCCAGATGCCGGTGGGGGATCTCTGTGTTTAGGTCTGGCTCTAGGACTTGGATTGGAGGAGGGGAAACCTTAGATTAATTTTCCCTCCAAGACTGAAGAGGATGCTTTAAATAAGGATTTGAAAAGTTCTCCCACAAGAAGAGAAAAGGTTCTACCAATTCCAAATTTCAAGAATCCTGTTAAATTAGCATGTGTTGTCATCACCCACAGAAAAAATAATATGGCCCCCAGAGTTATTCCCTAAGTCTCTCAGCCTTGGCAAGGGCTGCCACACTCATGATGATATGTGGTACCTAACCAGGGCACATCTTTTAATTCAAGGAGCAACGCTTTTCAGCAGATGGACTGTGGCAAGTACACATTTCACACGTTCAAACCCTGTAGTCTCTTACATTTTCCTTGGAGTCCAGTGTCGTAAGAGAAGCAGCTGAAATATGATGGATTCATAGAAGGCCCCGAACAAATGCTTGTACCATCACCTTATGCCACCCCTTCCCTTAGCTTCTCTTCTCTCTCTCTCTGTCTCTTTCTCTCTTTCGTCTTCATTCACTAAACGCCTTATTGTTTACATCAATCATTGTGCTTTGCACTGGTGCTAGGAAGAAGAATAAGACATCAATCCCACCCTAAACGACCTGACTGTCTGATTCAGAGCAGAGGGAACGAAGTCCTGGTTTCCCCACTTACGGGCTGTGGGATCTGAGAAAAATGATATCCTTCTCCTGTCTATTCACTGGAAACCAGAGTAGGGATGCACAAGGTAAATGACAAAAGTGATAGAAATTATTCAATATTTTAAAAAAATACCCATTCAAATAGTCAACATGGAGAAAACCCAAACTTTGTTGGCCTTCTTGACTATTATTTAAAAGTTTTGTATTATTTTACTTTGGATCACCTATGGGAGACGGGTAGGGGGAAGGACTAGAATCTTGTTAGTGTTAGGGCTCCTAAGTGTTTTTTGTTTGCTTGTTTGTCTTTTTTTTTTCTTGTGATGAGAACTCAGGATTTACTGTCTCAAAAACTTTCATATATAACACACAGCAGTGTTAATTACATTTGTCATGTTGTACCTTACATCCCTAGTACTTATTTATCCTATACCTGGAAGTTTGTACATTTGACCTCCTTCATCCAATTCCATCTCCTCCCCTGCCTACCCCCCACCCCCGCAAGGTTCCAAAATGTTTTGATCTGGACAAGAAATGGGCATAATAAGGTTGCTGGGCGAGTCAAATGGGAGAGAGCATATCTTAGTGCCTGACGCACAGTGAGCTGGTGCTCAATACATGTTTGTGCACTGAAACAACCCTATCCTTCCATTGTTTCCTCTTATTCCCTGGCATTTCCACCTGTGCGTCTGGGAGCTCTGAATGTATGCTTCACTCAGCTCTTAAGTTTTTTTAAAAAAAATCCTTAGGCACGTGGTATTCTAGCTGGAGTTTTCTGTGAGCTCAGCGAATAGCTGAATCAGAGATCAAGGATTATTTATTACTCTTTCATTTTCTGTGAGGGTTTTAAAGTGAGGAGTCAAGGCCAAGTTATCAGCCTTGGAACCACGCGTGTGGAACCTGACAGAAGACCAGGATTATCCCGTGTTCCCCGCATGGACACACCTTACCTCTCTGGATGCGGAGCAGATACCTTTCTGTCACTGATAGAAATTGCCAAAAAGAGAACTTGTGCATGTTTCACTTGCCTGTTGAGGTGCATTGATCATGCCAATGTCATATCCAAACTGGAAGGAACCCAGCACGGCAGTGAAGACAGAAAAAACCAAGGTCCTGGTGACCTGTGGGGAATGAAACACAGGGCTGGGAAACACCAGGCAATTCCAGTTACCATCGTCCCATCACTCTGCAGCTTGGACTTCTGACAGGCTCCACTGGCTGGTTCTTGCCCCTTGATACTCATTCACTGTGTGCCCTATGCTCCTGGCAGGGCTCATTCATATGGGACTGTGGGCACCTTTCATTTCCCCTACACTGCTAAAGCAGCAAAAATCTGGGACAGCTTTGTCCAGGGGAGGAACCAGACATCCTTTTCCACATATATATGTGTATATATTCTTTTAAGCTTCAAAATCAGGACTGTGAACTAGAATTGCTGCTGACTAAAGGACACTGCCAAGATAAAAACAGTTTTAAAATAAAATTTTAAAAATCATTGAAAAGTCAAATAAGACACCAGTAACAAAGAGATAGGGAGCTCTCCTGGACATTGCCATGATACAGAAACACCTCAAAACTCATCTAAGAGGCATCACAATCCACATCAACATCTAGGTAAAATACTTTTCAGGATCTGCAGCTTGTTGAACCTAGAGTTGTGAATTAAGGGATATTATTTTCTCCCGAACTTCATGCAGCTACAAAAAACTGTAGGAAGTGGCAGGGCATCCATCCCTTTCAACTTATAATTACATGTCTAACCATCTTAGAGAAATCATACCATGCATACAGAGTCACATATAAGGATATTTGATGCAGCATTTTTGTGCATGTTATAGCAAGGATTGTGGGAAGAACCTAAATGTCTTTCAGTGGAATGGCCAAATAGATTCAAATACATCATGATACATACAACACATTATGCAGCAGTTAGAATAATGTGATTGTTATACACTGACTTTTTAAGTGACAAAGGAAATTGTGAAATCTCATTATTTTTTTAAAAAGACGTAAACCTAAGTGTTATTAGATTTGTGTGTGCTTTATGTAACTCATAGAATATTTTCTTGAAGAAGAAATAACAAAAGGATGACCTTTGAGGAGGAATGTGAGATTGGAGAGGTGGGGTAAAAGAGTATTTTTCTTTTATTTATATTATTATACATTTTGTAAGGAAAATATTTCATGTATAATTATGTAATTTGAAATTTTAAAGTAAATGACATGAGATACAGTAGGAATTTTGTTGAATGAATTAATGAGTCATATCAACACAGCGTTTAGTTCCCACTCTGATACTTAGTGGGTATGTGACCCAAGCCACTTTCCCTATATAATCTTCAGTTTTTCTCTAAATTGGCAAATAATTGTAAATTCCCCTACTTCAGCATGAAGAATAGCTAAGTAACCAGACCTCCTTATTCCCCAATTAAGCTGGAGATCAGAAATTTCACAGTGTCATCATCAACAAAGTATTATCACAGTACCACCCTGAGAGCCCTTGAAGTTACTGTCTAGTGGTCCTAAAACCAGACTTTACTTGAAGAGCTTATTACATGTGTAGCTTCCTGGGGCTCACCTCAGATCTACTAGTGGATTGGAATCTCTGGGGTGAGGATTGGGAATCTGTATGTTCCCTCTCTTTCTACCAATTCAGAATTAACTGCAGGTGGCCCCTATATAGACTTTCCCTCCCAGTAACTTTGTTCCCTGAAAGACAAGACATCAAAGCTGACCCAAATTGTATGCTAATATGATATATATATATCTCCAAAGAACCATATAATATCATATAATTATGAAGCATATATGTAATATCTTATATATCATAGAATTATATAATGCACATTTGTATTTATTAGATATAAATCATATATACATATATAGTTATTTATTAATAATCAATAGTAAAATAATTATAAATAAAATATATGTAAAAAGTGCACATGTGTGAGTGCCTGCACACACAAATACACACACACAGTATGGTTATGGTGTGTGGGATTACCAGAGACTTTGAATTATCCTCTAAAATGGAACTGGAGACATCTAAAACACAGTGGCTCAGGCAGCCAAAGCTAAAATGAGGTTCCATTCACTTGGTTGGTGATCCCTCCTTAAATCCTTTTTCCCTTTAAGCTGTTTCCAAGGACAGAGAATTTCATCCCGTTTACAGATAGCATCAGTAGTAATGAGGGGACCAAGAAGTGCCTTACGCAGGCTTTAACCCCCTTCTTGATAATCTCCATTACTACAATCTGGACAATCTGATGTTAGGTGCAATGCAAACAGAGCTTCAACGCCTAATACTGATTATTTTGCCTACTGCATGCCATTCACGGCTGTATGTGTATTGTGTCATTTACCTGTAATAGTTTTCTCTTGTTGCTATTACAAATAACCAAACAAAGCAGTGGCTTAAATAACACAAATTTATTATTTTACAGTTTTTGTAGATCAGAAGTCTGACACTAGTCTCATCGGACTAAAATTAAGGTGTTGGCAAGCTGTGTTCCTTTCTGGAGGATGTAGGGGAAAATTTGGGTTGATGATAGAATTTAGTTCCTTGTGGTTGAAGGAGCAGGGTCTGTGCTAGCTGTAAAGCAAGGGCCATTCCCAGCTTTATAGCATTCCTTGATTAGTCATGCCCTTCCTCCATCTTCATAGCCAGAATCTCCCTATCTCAAGGTCCATAACGGTAATGGCATTTGTAAAGCCCTTTTTACTATGTGAGGTAACATATTCACAGGTTCGGGGGACAAGGTTGTGGACATCTTTTGAGGACCATTATTCTGCCAACCACACTCCTCATGACAGTACCATTAGTATCCCTATTTTATAGATAACTAGACTAGTTAAAGCCTTACAGCCAGTAACTTGTATTGATAGAATAATGATTTGGGACTTCCCTGGTGGCGCAGTGGTTAAGAATCCGCCTGCCAATGCAGAGGACATGGGTTCAAGCCCTGGTCCAGGAATATACCACATGCCGCGGAGCAACTAAGCCCGGGCACCACAACTACTGAGCCTGCGCTCTAGAGCCCACGAGCCACAACTACTGAAGCCCGCATGCCACAACTACTGAAGCTCGTGCGCCTAGAGCCCGTGCTCTGCAACGAGAGAAGCCACCACGATGTGAAGCCCACACACTGCAACGAAGAGTAGCCCCCGCTCACCGCAACCAGAGAAAGCCCGTGTGCAGCAACAAAGACCCAATGCAAAAATAGTAAAATATAAAATGAATAAATAAATCTTAAAAAAAAAGAGTAATGATTTGGATCCAGAATTTATGCTTTTAATTATTTGGTTATTTTGCATTTCTCATTGATCAGAAACAAACATTCACAAGTCATACAGGTCTGAAACTCTAGGATCCTAATCTTTCTAAATTGAAAAAAAAAACTAAGAGTGCACACATTTATAGGATTTGCCAATTGTGATGCTGAAGCAAATCACCAAACACCGACCAGTTCCAAGTGCATTTTCCATTTTCCCACCACTCACCACACAAATCCCCTCCTTCCTCACACACCCATAAAAAGCTTTTGTGAGGGCTTCCCTGGTGGCACAGTGGTTGAGAGTCCGCCTGTCGATGCAGGGGACACGGGTTTGTGCCCCGGTCTGGGAGGATCCCACATGCCGCGGAGCGGCTGGGCCCGTGAGCCATGGCCGCTGGGCCTGTGCGTCCGGAGCCTGTGCTCCGCAACGGGAGAGGCCACAACAGTGAGAGGCACGCGTACCGCAAAAAACAAACAAACAACAACAAAAAAAACAAATGTGGTGTTTATTTTGTGGCTTAGAAATCAGATGGAGTCTATTAGGAAAAACAAGTAGGTTTGGGAGTCAGAAAACCTGGAAGAGTCCCAGCTAGACCCTTAACATCCCCAAATCTCAGTTTCTTTACCCCACAAATGGGTATAATAATAGTTAATGCATAGAATTGTTATAAAGGCTGAATAAGATACATACTATGGTCTTCCTATAAATAGTGAAAGGGCTAAAAAACAACTGATCTTTAATCACATCATTATCATCTATCACTCTTGCCAAACAACCACCTGTCAAATTTTTAGAAATCACCAATAATCTTCACAACAGTACTGCAAAGTACATGAAATTATCCACATTTTACAGGTGAGGAAACCAGGGCTCAGAGATGAAGTGGTATGCCCAACACACATAGCTGATGAATAACAGATACTCTTGTATTGGAAACCAGAGCTCATCTTAACCTCCCACTGCAAAACAAAGAGGCAGATTCTCAGCATCTATTGATTGAGTAGGTAGGGAGCAGAGCTTGTACTCTTTCCTCTACAAAATACTATGTACACCAACCCAAAGGTGATCTTGCACCCAACTTTGGAAAAGTCCAGGAGCTTCTCAAGCCATAGAATTTTCAAGCTGAAAGGGACCTTTGAGAGCAATGGATTCTAGGCTAATCTCTTCCTTTTTCAGTTGAAGAATCCGAGTCCAAGTCTTTTGAATTATACAGTGCATTACTGGGTATATCCAGAGTGAGAACCCAGGTCTCCTAACCCTCAGTCTCATGCTTAGTTCTCTTCTTTCAAAGTCTAGGTGGTTTTACAAAGCTATAACATTGTGCTTTACATCAGTTCTCATTCTTTCTGGGTTCCCTTTTTAGGCAATTCCTTAATTCTCAAGAGAAGTACTACAACACAATTTCTAAAGGCCCCTAAGGGAATTTAATGATAGTTCTATATGAAACTTGATTATAGGCTATGTGCCAGGCACTATGGTTAAGCACCTTTCTTTTTGCAATATCTACCAAGCTTCAGTTGTTTGAACACTACCTTCATAATTTTTGCCAAATCTACAGACCATCTGTATAGTTACTAACTTAATATTTGTCTTTATACTATTTTTAAAGGTTTAACTACTTTAACTGTATCCTGGGCTGTTATAGGAAATCATGAAATCCTAGTAATTCCTTAAATACACATTATATAAATACATAACTATTGACATTAAAATGTTTGTCATCTGAGTTTCTCTAATATTATCTCATTTAATTACTCCCATACAGTAGAGAACTATTATAATTCCTGTATATCTCATACTATACCCTTATGTTATATCCCAGTGTGTTCTTAATTTGTTGCAATAGAGAAGAGCACTCAAGAAAATCACACAGACTAGTCAGAAAACAGAGAAAATATCCTTAAAATCTCAATTAGTGGATAGGCCAGTTAAATAACTTAACCCCAGTATCACAGCAGGTAAGTAGTATCAGCACACTCCAAATCCCGGCCCCTGACTGCAAAGACTGTGCTTCTAGCCTTGTCACTTACTGATATGAAAGATGGCTCAGCAGAGTAAGTTACACCAGATCAGAACTTAGAGGTCCTACTCTAACATGCATTTACCCACTTGTATGATTGTGTGCAGGGGTGGGTGCATTTGGTTGGGGGATACTTAGAAGACAGCAACAGCACTATACCCTTTTTATTTTCAAGTTTTTATTTTGAAAAGTATATCTACAGAGAAGCTGAAAGAGTAGTGCAGTGAACACTCCATAACCTTCACCTGTGTTCACCAAAGGTTAACCTTTACCAGATTTGTTTAACTCTCCGTGTGTGTGTGTGTGTGTGTGTGTGTTGTTTTGGCTGAATCATTTGAAAATAAGTAGCAGATACTTGTGTCACTTCACTCCTAAATACTTCAGCATGTACTCACTAAGAACAAACACATTCTCCTACATAATTACAATACCATTATCATATCCAAGAATGTAATAGTTATAAAATATTATCTAATATACCATTTTCAAAATTTCTCACTATCCCCATATTGTCCCTTAGAGCTATTTTCTTCTTCCTTCCACCATCTAAGATCACTTGTTGCATTTGGTCATCAGTTCTTCTTAGTCTCCTTTAATCTAAAACAGGCCTTCTACCCCTTGTTTTTCGAATATTGATATTTTTGAAGATTTCAGATCAGTTTCACGATTAGTTAGATTTGGGTTAATATGCCTTGTTTTGCACATTCCTTCCATAATATGGTTATGTAGTACCACTCGAGAAAACATTACACAGACTAGTCAGAAAAGAGAGCAAATATCCTTAAAGTCCCAATTACTGAATAAAAAATATGATTTTTTTAGCAGCCAAACTATCAATCGGCCAAGAGAAGTAGCTTTGATCTGTGATAGCTACACCCAACATCCCCCAAATCCTCAATATGCTCACTGACTTCAACAGATTTCCCTATTCATATCCTCAAATGGACATAATACGACTGTACCTTATCTTCTGTCATTTTGTGGGTTGGAGTCCTCCTCTTAATTCCCGGTCCTGTAGTGAGTGTGGCAGATACAGTGGCCAGTCCCTGACTGTCCTCCTCCAGCTTCCTGAGACTAGTTATACATTAGAGTAGGAGGAGCAAGGCAAAGAAGGCATGAAGCCAAGTCTAATCCTGGGCAGAGGGCGAATATTGATGGGAATCCAATCAATAAATGCTTTGCCTCTGTGACTTGTGGCTTCAATGCCTTTGTTCCACCAGGAAGGAACATGGGAGCAGGTCCCTTAGGCGTAAGTTAGAAACCAGAGGCGGTCATGCTTTAAGGCACGTTCTAAATGGGGAAGTAACCAGGGGCAGGTGAAAAAAGAAATCTTTGGGGTCTCTTGTTGAAAATGAGAGAAGCATGGCATGCCATGCCATATTGTGGGGAAAAGAAAGACAGGTGCGTGGGAGGCACATGCACTGCCCTGCAGAGAAAGAGTACTGTGATGCTTTGCGCTTCAGAGCTGGACTGTGTGGCCAGAGGTCACTGTAGGCTTGAGTGGTTACCTGAATGCGTTTGGAGAGTCAGGAACTTGGGTTTGAACCTCACCATTTTACTGGTGTTGTGACCTTAAACAAGTGGCTCATTGTGACTTTTCTGTGCCTTAGTTTTTTCACATGACAGAATGAAAATAACAGAATATACACTTTGTTTATTGGTTGGGTTAAATGTGGTAATATATGAAAGTGTTTAGCATGGTGAATAATAGGTGCTCAGCAAATGTTGGCTGCTCTTGTTTTTGCTGTTATAGTTACTGGTTCGGTGTATGTCAAGAGGCACCTGGAGGAGGCAGTAGTGGAGCTCTCAAATAAAGCTCCCGGGGCTTGGGCTTGTGCCCGGCTGCACATCCTCTACCATGTCCAGTCGGGGGTGGGGGGCGGGCAGGTGACATCGAAACTGGTTGAGCTTGAACTGTGCCTGGCAAACCGTGTTACTGGTTCCACTGAGGCTCAGCTGGAACCAGTGTCCAGCAGGGAAGATGAAACGAACAGCCCCGTAAATGAGGGGTGTTATGAAGAAACAGAATGAGGAGGTAAAGGAGGCTCAGATTTCATTTGTCTTTTATTTCCCCACTCTTTTCATTTGTATCACTTCTGCAAGGTAATGCAAGTGAGTATCATTCAATTCAAATCACAAACTCTTATTGAGCCCAGCACAGTCCCAGGCTCTGAGATGCATGATAGAAATACGACACTTTGGAGCTCATAATGCATAAGGAGAGAGAAACGTAACCATAAACAGCAATACAGTAATTTCTTAGTGGAAAGGCATGAATGTATATTACTAACAAAGATAGTTAATCTTTATTGAGTTCTTGTTTAGTGCCAGGTGCCGCTCTCAGCGCTTTACATGGATTAACCCATTGAATCATAACATAAGGCACTCTCCCTTGCAGAGTCAAGCTTTGGGGAGCAGTTTTGAAATCAGAATTGAAAGACCCCAGGTAGCCACGCTGCCGTTACTAAACAGCCGGCTCCTGGCTTTCTGCTCCAGTTTCAGCTGGTGATGCGCACGACCAATTGTCTGAGCGTATTTAATCAGGAGACGATTCCTTAGCAATCATTTTCCAGTGACAGGAAACTCTGCCAGAAAGTCTTTGTGCGGCTGTCAAAAATGATAGTTCCCTCTGTTTACCAACCTTTGTTTTTTTAATCTTCCCTTTAAGAGATGGCCTTGAGTGCTGCGTGGGGCCGGGGAGCCTTTAACTTCTCCTGCCGGGTCGGAGCTGCGCGCACAGCGCGCAAGGGAGCTGTTTTCTCCATTGGAAGCACGCCCTGCCACTCGCTTAACCGGGACGCTGGACCTTAAGCCACCTAGACCAGTTTCCACTGGTTTAGCCCAGACCTCTCCTGTTCTCTTACTCAGAAATAAGTAATCTCTGCACATTTTAGGGATGGCTGAAAGTTTATCTCTGGCTGTAGGGTGGAGGAATTGTTACAGTGATTGCATTGGGATTTAGCCTCCGGAGAACTGATAATGCATTTCGGCCTCTCAGGAGAGTTTGCCTTAGCGCCCACCCGAGGAGCTGCGGGTCCGATTGCATGAAGGCATCTTCGTGTTTCCCTGGCTGTGGGATAAAGTCAGGCTTTTCTCGCTTTGTTGTCCGGATGGGGGCCCCTCAATGAGGTGAGCCAGTGTCCAGAATCACCCAGAGATCCCCTCTGGGCTGCGTGAAACAGCTCTGTGTGGTTGTTTTTTCAGGGTTCACTTTGTAAACCCTTCAAGTAACATTCTGATGACTTATTTTTTTCATTTTTAAAAAATTTTTAAACATCTTTATTGGAGTATAATTGCTTTACAATGGTGTGTTAGTTTCTGTTGTATAACAAAGTGAATCAGCTATATGTATACATATATCCCCATATCTCCTCCCTCTTGCGTCTCCCTCCCACCCTCCCTATCCCACCCCTCTAGGCAGTCACAAAGCACCGAGCTGATCTCCCTGTGCTATGTGGCTACTTCCCACTAGCTATCTATTTTACATTTGGTAGTGTATATATGTCCATGCCACTCTCTCACTTCGTCCCAGCTTACCCTGCCCCCTTCGTGTCCTCAAGGCCATTCTCTATGTCTGCGTCTTTATAAAGTCCACTGATTTAAATATAAATCTCATCCAAACCCCTCAGAGAAATATTCAGCATAATGTTTAACCAAATGTCTGGGTACTGTGGCCCCAAGTTGAGACATCAAATTAATCGTCACAGCATGCTACCTTTGAGGTTGGTATTTTTCACTCAGTATAACTCCTTCAAGATGCATCTAAGTTGCATGTATCAGTTGTTTGCTTCTATTGCTAGTATTGTTCCATGGAATGGATGTACCACAACCTGTTTAATCATTAACCTTTGAAGGACATCTCAGTCCTTTCCAGTTTTGGGTTATTACAAATAAAGCCGCCATAAATATTCATGTAAATAAAGGAAAACCTTTTTGTGTAGCCATTAAGTCTTCTTTTTCTGGAATAAATGTCCATGAGTGCAGTTGTTGAGTCATATGGTATTTGCACATTTAGTTTTTAAGCAACTGCCATTTTACATTCTTACCAGGAATGTATGAGTGATTTAGTTTTTCTGCATCCTCATCATTTGATGTTGTCATTATTTTTTTACTTTAGCCATTCTGAGAGGTGTAGTGATATCTTACTGTGGTTTTATTTTACATTTCTTTAATGGTTAATGATGTTGGACATATAATTTAATTATCTGACATCTGTATATCCTTTTTGGTGAAATGTCTCTTCATATCTTTTGCTCATCTTCTAATTGAATTATTGTTTTGTTTCCCTTCATGGTAGAACTCTTCTGAAAAATTGTCTACACTCACTTCACTACTCACCATCCTTTTCTCCTCAATCCAACTTAAGTGGGTTTTTGTCCCTCACCGTGCCTCTGAAGTAGCTTTTTATGGGTTTCCCAAAAATCTGCATCTCCCTAAGGCTAATGGACAATTCTGTATCCATTGGAGCACTATCCTTTTCCTTAAAACTTTTTCTTCTCTTGTTCTCATGACAATATGATCACTTGGACTCAACGGCCACTGCCTCTTATTATCTTACTCCCTCTTTATTCCTAGATTTCTAAATGGTATTGTTGTCCAGGGCTCAGTCCTTGGCCTGTTCTTCTTTTTATCTACATTCATTCTGTAGATGAACTGTATATCATCAGATATAATGGCTTTAAGAACCACCCATACTAGCCCTGTGCAATAGAATGTTTTGTGATGATAAAAATATCCTACATCTGTGCTGTTCAATATAGTTGCCACTAGCCACATGTGACTATTTAAACTTAAATTAATTAAAAATTTAAATTTCAGCTACTCAGTCCTACTGAAACCAAGCAGGACCCTGCGAGGTCTTCCCGGGAACAGGCTCCCCTCCTAACCACAACACACCCTGTGTCCTCTCCCTCTTGTTTGTAAAAAAGCTTTAGCCTCCCTGAGTTCCAAAGAGCAAATTTAATCAGTGAAGTGAGACAATGCAGAAACAAAGGAAAATAGTCAAGCAAGAGAAGATCATCATAGTTTAGCCATAAAACAAAGTCAAGGACCTTTAGTTCCTCCTTGGGGGTTATAGGTAATATCCTGAGCTATACCCTTGAGCTGATTTGCAGATACTAAAACCCCCACCAGGTGGAAGAAGTTAAACTTTACCGCATGCTGACCACAAGCACATAGATCCCAGACTAGTTGGAACCAGAAGGTTGATGATGTTGTTTCCCGAAATACCACCCGGTCACCGCACTACCAACCAATCAGAAGAATGTCCACAAGCCGACCAGGCACCTTTCGACCCTCTTCCTCACCTTGCCTTTAAAAATCCTTCCCCAAAAGTTTTCGGGGTGGTTTGGGTCTTTTGAGTGTGAAGATTATCTTCAACTTTTTTTTTTTTTTCTGGTACGCGGGCATCTTACTGTCGTGGCCTCTCCCGTTGCGGAGCACAGGCTCCGGACGCGCAGGCTCAGCGGCCATGGCTCACGGGCCTAGCTGCTCCGCGGCATGTGGGATCTTCCCGGACCGGGGCACGAACCCGCGTCCCCTGCATCGGCAGGCGGACTCCCAACCACTGCGCCACCAGGGAAGCCCTATCTTCAACTTTTAGACAAACAACCAGCAAGGCAAGAGGCAACTTCACAAATGAACTAGGAGTTAGGAAAATAATTAACAATCAAGTTCCTACCACCTCTTTCTAAACTACTGAACACCTACCATGGTTCAGAATTTCACACATTGTCACTTCATTCCTATAGCACCATTTAAATAAAATATTCTCATTTACCTGTGAGAAGGCTAAGCCTCAGAGCATTGAAGGATCTATCCCAAGTTTCCATGGCTAATTAGTGGGAAAGCTGTGATTACTCATTCAGCCTTTCAACAGCTGTTTGTAGATTATCTTTTATGTGCCAGAACTGGAGACAACAGTGAACCCTTCAGATAAGATTCCTGTCTTCCAAGAATTTACATGCTATAGGGATGGGGATCCAAGTTTTAGAGCCTACATTGAGAGCACTCAAACTTTCCCAAATGACAACCTATTAGGTTCCACATAAACCCAGGTTTTTAGCGTCAGATCTTTCTGCTATAGCCCACCATCGTGGTTACTGTTCTGCAAGACATTTTTGAAGCTTGTCATCATGTGATCTACTCCACAGTGAACGTTGGCTCTCTTTACATTCATATGCTGTATGGCCCAACTTATTCAACAATTAATAACTGGATTCTTGACCACTAAGGGTACGAGCGAACAGTTGTTTAAACTATAAAAGCATTGTCACATTTTCCGCCCAGTCTAGAGACCCTCATGCCTACTCACTCCTCCTTTCAGTTCTACCTACAATCCAAATAGAAAGTCATCTGTTGTATGGAGAATACCCATTTAATAAGAATCCCTATGATAGCTTTCCTTGTGAAAAGATAAAATGAGGACTTTACTGAATGTATTGAGAATAAGGTTTTGAGATTATTTAATTTGAGAAGACCCTAAACAATTTAAGTAAATAGCTTGGAGACAATTTAGTGGCCACAGAATGTTTCAAATTCAAGCCTTAATTAAACTTTGTGTCCCTAAGCAATGTGAGGCAGTTGGACCAATAATATTAGACCCTTATTTCTTCGAGTAGGTTTTAGGAATAAATACTCCAATGAGCACTGAAGTCTGAGCTTTGATGTAATAGACTTGAGGGAGGGGTTTGATGAAGTGTAGATATTTCTCTGACGGACAGTAATGTGAGTGTGGGTTGGGTGGGACAATGAGTGAAAAAGGAAAGATGGAGGACAGTAAAAGGAATGGAGTCCAGGTCTCCAGGAAGGCCTGCCGAGGCTGGCATATTGTTCCTGATCGTGCTCTGGGACCCACACTGACCTCTTGGGCTTCCCCTGGAAATGAGCCTTGGCAGAGGTCCAGCGAGGTCAAGTCTTTGTCCAAGGTCAGTGATGGTCTCTATCTTCAGCCATATCCATGGCTAGGGGAGCCTGCTAGGATCTTAAGGAGAGTGTCCTGTGCTGGCACTAAGAGGGAAGGACATGGGGCAGGTTGTGCCAGTTCTGTCTGTGACAGCCAATAAATTGCCCTATTTCCTTTATTCCTTTTCTTTTCTTTCTTTTAAACTTCGCTGTTAATGTGTCAATTCAATGAATCTATAGGTGGATAAGAAAGGATTAGTAGATTCTTCTGGCTAGCTCAGTGGTCACCTGGAGACACTCAGACAATCTTAGGTGATAAACCCAAATGTACACAGAGGCCTGTGGGACCTCTTAACCCCCTCCCAAAGGCAAACCTATAGCCCCAGGTGCAGGGAAGAGGAAGTAGCCCTGGTCACTGGGGCTGTGACTGTCTACTTCTTGGACAGATACACTGACCTTAACAGCCTTTCAATGACCCACACTGGGAGTCTCAGGTACCAGATGAAAAGCTACCCAATAGCTGTACAAGTCTAGGCACTGTCCTCACTTTTCCTTTGTCTCTTTTTCTCCTTTCAAAAATATTTACTTCATTTTAATAGCAAATTAAATATAAATACATGAGACCATTGTCATTGAGAAAATTTTGTAGAATACAGATAAAGCTGAAATAACCCTCTACCACCACCTTCAACCAAGATAGCTCCTCAGAGAGATGTCTCTGTTTTCAGTTTGGTAGGTGTCTTTCCAATCCACCATCCCCTTTGAATCTTCTACTCTTAATTGTTTCTGTCACTTTGCCTCCTCTCCAAATTTGTCCTCTCTGCCATGTTAGGATGAAGCTTTAATTTAACTACTACTCTTCAAGAAGAAGAAGTCCTCTTGGACTTCCCTGGTGATGCAGTGGTTAAGAATCTACCTGCCAAGGCAGGGGACATGGGTTCAATCCCTGGTCTGGGAAGATCCCGCATGCCATGGAGCAACTAAGCCTGTGTGCCACAACTACTGAGCCTGCGCTCTAGAGTCCGCGAGCCACGACTACTGAAGCCCGCACACCTAGAGCCCGTGTTCTGCAATAAGAGAAGCCATCACATTGAGAAGCCCCTGCACCGCAATGAAGAGTAGCCCCTCCCTCGCCGCAACTAGAGAAAGCCTGCGTGCACAGCAACAAAGACCCAACGCAGCCAAAAATAAATTAAATAAATAAATAAATAAATAAATAAATAAATTTATTAAAAAGAAAAGAGAAAAAAAAAAGCTTCCTCTTGATTTGCTCTCTTTGGTATGGCACAGAAGCCATAGACAAATGATGCACAATTCCTCAGGTGTCTGGATATCCTTTCCCAGCACCCCAGGCCTATGCTTGTCTGAGAGAGAACATGAGAAGAAGAACAGCTGTGTCACCACTTCTGCTAGACCAGATGATATCTGGCTGACCCCTTTAGCCTGGTGGACATCACTTTAGAAAGGATGAAAAGTTTTCCCTTCCTGGAATGGTTTTATATCTTTTCTGAACCCAAGGAACCTTGTAAAATGAATTCATGTCACCCTCTCACAAGGGTTTGGAGCACTGGACTGGGGTCAAAAGGTGTTTTTTGGGTTCTCCCTCTCCAGAGCGTTTGGCTTTTTGACTATGGGTAAGTCTTGCTTAACTTCTCTAGACTTCATCTGTAGAACAAACTAGATAATCTCTGTCTCTTCATGTGTAAGATGGAGATTGTATTGGATTCGTGGGATTTTTGCGGGGGTTAAATAAGATAGTATGGATACAGTGCTTAGAATAAAGCCCAGCACATAGTAAACTCTCAGTAGATGTCAGCTGTTATTATTTTTCTGCTGTCAGTTTCCATGATTTGTTCTTAATTTAACATCCTCTCCAAAGGTTAGTATAGGGTCCTGTGACTCCCAGGGTTGACTAGCTATGTGAGCTCTGTTCCCTTGTTTTAGCCTGGAGTTTGTGTTACTTGGTTCATTAAAAGAACAAGGGGCACTACCAAACGTAAGGTAGATAGATAGTGGGAAGCAGCCGCAGAGCACAGGGAGATCAGCTCGGTGCTTTGTGACCGCCTGGAGGGGTGGGATGGGGAGGATGGGAGGGAGGGAGATGCATGAGGGAAGGGATGTGGGAATAGATGTATATGTATGACTGATTCACTTTGTTATAAAGCAGAAACTAATTAAAAAAAAAAAGAACAAGGGGCCACCTACTGAGTGGCCACTTCCCTGGATTTGTGCCATTCACGTAAGGAAGGTTTGACAATTTGTGACAAATTCCTTTGACAGACGTGCATCTATGGTAATTTATCAGTGGGCTCTGCCCCAAGTTAATTAATCATTGGGCAATTCAGTCTAAATTGAATGGTGCTACTGCATGCAGAAAATTTTTGTTTGCAATTCTTGAGTCATCTGAGTTTAAAATAAGTCAATTAAAATTCTCTGTTCCTAACAATTTTTCAATCAAGTGTGCCTAAACGGCCACAATACTCTGCAGGGCATCTTTCTGTTTATGAGTTTGTGTCTCTTTAATGTCTGCGGGTTAATCATTTTCCGATGGTGTGCTCTTTTCTACCGCTGCCTTCAGTAGCTTTTGCTGCTAGTTTGCGGGGTACTAAGGGAGGCTTATGTGGTTGACATAAAAAAGTGGGAGTGAAGATCATGAGGTCATCATTGAGGTATAACAAACAATGTTGCTCAGTGTTATTGACCAATAGGTCACCAATAAAAGAAGCAGTGTCAGGGAGACATGGTTCTCGTGACAGCTGTTTACCAGACATAGAGGAGTTCCAGGAATGTACTGTAACAAGCAGATGGTGCAACTCGGTGATGGGTGAGTTGTTGACCAGGTACTTTTTTGTCTTGTAGATCTTTAAGAGACATAATCAGCTTCAATTTATTAGCCCCATTCTCCTCAGAAAATCCCCAGTGCTTACCAACACCCAGTGTGGGCTCTGGCATCTGTTCAGAGACTTGGAGAGTCAGTGGCAAGACTGGTAAAAATAAACCCAAATAGAATTTCTCTCTCCCTTACAACTTGATATCATCTTCCCTCTTTGGACAGGGCAAGTGGGTTTGGGGAAGCACTTTGTGGTGGTTGTTGGGGAGAGGAGGTTGTTTTCATTTTTCATCAGTGAGTCAAATGAGTACATCAAAAATGGAAGCTCAGTGCCTTGGTGCCTCCCTGCAGTAGATAACACAGTGTCCACTGTCCTAGAAGCAATCCTCTGAGCCTCTAGGGATGTCCAAGGCAGCTGCAGAATGGAGCCCTCCTTTGTGGTGGCCACGGTCTCCCCTCACAGCTGGAGTCTACCCCACGTTTGCGTCCTGCCTTTCTTCTCAATTCTGTTCGCTCCTTTTTCTTCTCTCTTCCCAAAGGCTCCTCAGGTGACCTATGGCGAACTGAAGGGGGAAATTGCTTTGTTCTGCTACAGCAAGAGCACAGGGTCTCTCACCCTGACCCAACTGTAAGATTCCAACCAAGCCTTATGGTGTGCTCTGTTGCCTTTGTTTTGCCACTGACGGGAGCAAGATGAAGAGGGTCAGGAATGTGGCTTGGTGGGGAGGAAAGAGTGCTGTCCTAGGAGCCTTCTTGTTCCACTGCTGATGCAGGCCTCCAGCCCACCTTGAGCCACTCAGGGACTTGGAGCCGTGGTCTCTGAAGGGTTAGGCTCTAAGTTCCCTGAAATTTTGTCCTTCCAAGACATGTAAGATCACAGCAAGGATAGGGATAGGTTTCTTGCTGATGGCTTCATAATGAAGGGCGAAGAGATGGTCGAGTGTTCCCATAGCTAAGTGTCCTGAGTGACAAATTCTAGTTCATTTCTGGTGGTTATAGCACTGGCTAGGAGGCGGCCCCAACACTAGAATGTCCGTGATCCTTTTGTCCTCACCAGTAGCACCTGACCTGACTCATCCATTGTCCTTACAGATTTCTTGCCAGTGAGAATTCCCTTAGCATTTTAATCCATTAATTTGCTGCTGCAGAGCCAGCTCTGCCTAGGAGATAACTGCTCCAGATGCCAAGGCACTGAAAGATTGCTGTCTGAAAAGTTTACTGAGTAATGAAATAAAAAAGCGTCTCAAATACCAGATGCACAAGGTAATGTTTTTTCCGATTGTCATTGTTAACTTCCACAAAGCTTGTAGCAGAGTGCTGTTGGGAATGTGGAGGCGAGAACTGGATCGGGGGAGAAACCGTGAGTTTGCCACAGAAGTCACTGCTTGATTAGTAAGATCAAATCTGAGTCTAAAGACAGACTTCCTTATAAAGTATCTTTCATTAAGGTAGAGTTCTATTCACTTTTTTTAACCATCAAAACTTAAGGAATGAAGCAGGCATATAACACAGGACTATAAACCCAAGAGCACCAAATGAAAAGTGCATCAAACAACAGAATGTCAAAAAAAGGTAATTTGGTTTTTTAAAAAAGGAAAAAAGGGGAAAAATAGGATTTTGGGTATTGAGAATGGCAAAGGCACATTATTCTTTCCCTCTTTAGATAAACCAATATACATATTTAAAAAGTAAAAATGGTATTCTTTTTTATGTAGTTATTCCTCTAACATTTCTCTTGAATTTTATGGGCATTATAACAACAACTATGCACAAAGTTTACAAAGAGCTTTTTTATTGGTGATCTGATCTGATCAACATAACACAAATGTGAGTAGGGTAGGAATGGCCTCATGACCCCCATTTTAGAAATAAGAAAACAGAGGCTCAGAGATGTCTGTTTGCTTAGGGTCACCCAGCTCACACATTGTGTTCTGACTTTAGATTCTGTTCTTCCATGTATTTTACAAATAAAGTCCCAGTTCTCAGCTTTCCCTTTTCCCATTGTTTTCTCATGTCCTTTTAGTGAAAGGCCAAGGAAAACCTTCTCCCAGGGTGATCACTGACATTGAATCACAGTCTTGACTCTGATGTCTCAGGAACCAAATGCTTTCGGATGAGATGCTACTCAGGTGTTCTTTATTTTAAAGAGGATGGGTGCTCTTTGCAGGGTCATTGTTGATGGAGTGGTTTGGTTGAAAGAGCACCAGACTGGTCACCAAAAGAGCCAGCTTCTTATTTAGGTTCCACCACTGCCCACCCTAAGATCTTGAACAAGTTATTTCTTCTCTTTGCAGCTCAGTGTCCCCATTCACAAAATGAGGGGGTTAAACAGAATGAGCTCTAAATTAAAATTTAAATGAGGGACAATTTTTAAATATGTTGGAAAAAATTAAAATGCATAATGAAACAAATAATTAGAACATATAAAAAGTAGGCAAGACCAATGAAACAAACCAAGAGACCAAGAAATTAAGAGTAATGAGAGAATATAAATGTAGATTAAAGCATAAAATGTAAATAAAAAGAGGAAAAAGGGTAAAAGCAAATAACATACAAAGGTAAATGGAGATATTTAAGCATAAGAATATTCAAAGGAGAAAAGCAAAGTAAGAAGGATTTAAAGTCACAAAGAAGTAGAAATCAATACAGCTGCCAAATAAAAGGGAGAGGTTGGACTTCCCTGGTGGCTCAGTGGTTAAGAATCTGCCTGCCAATGCAGGGTACATGGGTTCGATCCCTGGCCTGGGAAGATCCCACATGCCGTGGAGCAGCCAAGCCCGTGCACCACAACTACTGAGCCTGCACTCTAGAGCCCGCGAGCCACAACTACTGAGCCCACGCACTGCAACTACTGAAGCCTGCGTGCTTTAGGGCCCGCATGCTGCAACTACTGAAGCCCTTGCGCCAAGAGCCCATGCTCCTCAACAAGAGAAGCCACCGCAATGAAAAGCCTGCATACCGGAACGAAGAGTAGCCCACGCTCGCTGCAACTAGAGAAAGCCCGCGCGCAGCAACAAAGACCCAACGCAGCCAAAATAAAATAAAATAAAAATAAAAGGGAGAGGTTAAATAGAAAGTAAATAGCTTTGCTGTACACCTGAAATCAACACAACACTCTAAATCAGCTATACTCCAATAAAAAGTTTTAAAAAAGTAAATAGCTAAGTAAGAGAAATTAGAAGTTGAGTATAAAAAGACAAGTATTAAAGTAACAATAGAAATTTTTTATCTCAACCGAAATCTAAGAGACAATAAAAAAGATGGTAAAAGTCAATGGAGGTTTGAAATTTTGAGATAGAAAGAGGGTCAGCATGAAAAGTTCAAAGCCATATAAGAACAGCAAAGTGTATGCAAATAGGCAAAAATCATAGCAATAGAATGTACTTTTAAAAGGGTATATTTTAAAAGTGAAAGGTGTTATTAACTTCAAGAAAACAAGAAGAAAATGGCCCGAGCAGGAGAGCAGGTAGGCGTCCTGTGTCTTCGGCAAGGCCCTCTGAGCTGAGGCCATGTGCTGCAATGTTGCGTCTCCAAGTAGGAGGCTCAGGCCCCCGTGGGTAGCAAAGCTCCCGGCTGTGAGGAGGAGTGTGCCCCAGTGACGAAGGGAAGTAGCATGGTAGATGAGGAGTGAGGTCGGTGGCCCAGATAGCTTGTCCCATTTGGCTGCAATCCCTACTTGGGACAAAAGATGGTACCAAGATGCTTGCATAACATGAAACAGGGTGGTTGTTTGCACACACTTTTGGTGTCTAGACATACTGGAAACATGCAGAATTGTTCAAAGGGGAAGAAAGGAAAACTCCAGAAGTATAGTGTCTCTCAAAGTGTGGGATTGGGGGTGGTTCAAGACCACGGGCACCCAAATTACAGACTACTGCTCAGAGCAGAGTTGGGGTGTTCCAGAAGGTCTGCCTGAGTAACCAGCATGCAGGTGATTCCTATGACCAGGAGAGTTTGGGCAAGTAGGGCCCGGGCCAGCTTCATGCTTCAAAGCTGGGCTTCAGTGAAGAAATCTGGGGACTTAGTCCTACAGACAGCAACTAAAAGAATGCTGGGAATTACATGCACGAAATGATCCATTCTCACGGGTTTCACCACAAACACACAGGAATCACTGCGTTCTTAACTGACGGCGTGATTCATTCATCAAACATTGCCCACGTTGGCCAGGCAGCTGGCTGAATCAGGAATTTGAAAGCCCTGGGGCCTATGTTAGAGGACTGGCATAGGGGTGTAAAGAATATGCTCCACACTCATGTACTCAGGTGATTGTTTTTCCTGCTCCACCAGCACTTTCTCTAGTCATGCTGAACTACTTGCCATTTCCAGGCCCACATGCTCTTCATTCCTCTGTGCCTTTGTTCAAGCCTCTCCCTCTTGTTGGAATGCCTCTCTCCCTTTTTCCTGTCCCATAACCTGGTAAAGGCCACCTGCTCCTGGAAGCCCTCCATAACCATTCTAGGCAGAGGGTCCCTTCTCTTCAGTCCCATAGTGGTCCCTACATTCCTCTGTCAAATACTGGGCTCTGCTTCCTTCGCTATTGTCTCTGTGCCTGTTTTTATTCCTCCCCTGCCTTCCCCACCTGCCCTGGAGCAAAAGGAGACTGCATCACCTTAGGGGCAGGGATCATTTCTTCATCAGCTGTTTCTGCCTTAGCATCCAGTGGTGAGGCCTGCTATGTATTAAGCAGCTGGTAAATAAATGGTTGCTTTGCTTTTCTCTACACAGGTGGGTTTGTGTTGGTGGCTTGTCAAAAGTCAGATCATGGCTGTCTCAAGCACTTTAAAAAATAAGATGGCAAAAAGTAAAAATACTGTGATGAATTTTTTTGAGCTCTCTGATACTTGAAGGTGATAAGGCAGCTTTATTAAGGTGAACGGAACCAATGACTGTTAATATATACACATTAAACATTGCCATAAAACACAACCAATATACAAATGAAGATTCTTAGGGAAAATGCTTATAGTTACGTTTTCCAAATTATGGGCCAGGGACCTCAGCAGGGCTTGGGGTTGTGGATCTATAACAAAGAGTCCAGTATCCAAGCATATACCAAGCACTGTTTGTAGACTAAATGACTCACATGTATAAGTACTTTTTTTCAAATGCGTGTGGCTTATAAATTGCAGTTTCATTTAAAAGTGTTACTGAACTTTTTGCTGCTTTTTAGTTTCGTAGGTGGTTATGATGGGAAGTCATCATACTTAAAATGATTGGGAAACTCAGGCTTATTAGGTGTCTGGGATGCAGTTAGTTGATGACTTCTGTGTTGTGCAATGTCTTCCGTCACAGCATGTTCACTCTGCGCTGGTATTTAGGAGTTGTTTGAATTCTGCCTGAAATTAACCACCACTTACCTGGATAAAGCCAGGAACAGAAGTCTAAATATGGACACCAGGGCGGGCATCTGCTTTGTTCCTGATGCTGGATCATGCTCTTCCCCTTTCCCTCCCTTCCTATATTTATCCCTTCAATTTTTGAGATGGGCAGTACATTTCTATACTAAACAAAGATCTGGACTTCTGTAAGTACTCTAGAGCAGTTATTACCACATTAAAAATTTTTTCACTAAGCAGGATAATTTCAAAACCAAAACCCCATACAACCCCAAATCCTGTGGGGACCAACAAGAAGGCTGCTAATTTTTAATTTTGCCAAACCAGAACATTTAATGAAATGAATGTGTATATATTGTCACCAGACTCTCAAATACATCTTTTCACTATACAGTGAGAACATGCTGCCTCCAGATAAGACTGTCTTTAAGTGAGCTTTATGGAAAGCTCACTGTGTTGTCCTTTGTCTTGGACTGGTGATAACTTTGGCCTGCCCAGATTGATGGGCCTCCAATTATGAAGGGCTGTCCTAGTGAGGAGGAAGGGTGAGATAGGGGAAAACATCAGATTGACCTGAAGGCTATGCTCTTTCTTTCTGGTCCAGTGATGCCTTCTAGCCCTAAATTCCTCAATCTTAACTGGCATCTCTTTTACTAAACGAGTTTAGCAATACAAGATGACCCGAGATCATGCAGCAGTGGGTGTAGGGCTAAAATATTTGGTCAGACCATGATATTGTTAGTCCATGTCCTCATGACACCATCTGGTAAATTAACTTTGAACTTTGGAAACCAAGATGACTATTTTTCTTGGCTGGAGGTGATCTTCTTTCAAATTGTTATTGTCATGGAACATGAACTTAGTTGCTTATGGATGTATAAAAACATGTTTTCAAGCTGGTGATATTCAACTTTAAAGAAAACCAGCACTCAAATATTTTCACATAAATTATTGAGAACTTATTTTAAAATCATTTATGGTGTCTATACAACTGGAATTTTTGATGCTTAGATTGTTCACGATGACTGACACCTTGGGCATTTCTCAGCATCTGTTCCACATTCTCTGTCTGTACCTGGAACCAATGCTCTGTATCTTTTGTAAGGACTCCAGGAATCTACAGCTAAGTACCATGGAATCCAAAAATGGCTTTGGTCCTGGAAAAGATTAAGACCATCACCCTTGCTATTTAGCACGAATTATATATTATCTTTCATCTCAACAGATTTGTGAAAAGACATGGAAAATAATAGAGGAACAAAAAAATTCTTTCACTGTTATATTGCTTCATATTACATCATTTCACTATCTTCTTCCTTTATTTTTTAAAATATTTCTTTTATTAAGTGAGCAGGAAAATACATGATTGAACAAATTGAAACTACAAGCTGTGACCTTTACAAGACTGAGTGAAACAATAAATTCATCAGAAGGCATGTGTCAATTTCCTACAACAAAACTTCATGCAACAACATTCAGTGGAGCTGAATATATACAGATGTTAGAGGCTGCCCAGGGAAGCCTCAGAACTATTGTCACTTGGAAGAATCATAAGACCCAAATGTCATTAGGCTTTCTTGAAGCTGCATTTGGCAGAATACCTTTAATGTTGTTTATTTCTTGTTTTAGAAAAAAATTTGTTGTTATCATATTTAAACGTTTAGACCAGAAAACAAAATTCAGTATCCTCTTCCCACTTCTAGTAACTCTGTACTTATTGCACTGCCAGTAGCTTAAAATGGATCGTTATCTGTATAAATGTAATGGTTTTGAAATACATTTTTCTCAAGGTTCTATATGACAGCCTGTCTTCCAACCCTGCAGCTTGGCCTGTTAAGATGATTCATGGAGCAAGAAAGTACAGCCAGGATTATAGCGAGGTGTTAGGTGTTTTCCATCCACAATAGCCTTCCAGGAAAGGAAATCCATTAGGTTTTCCATTATCTACATGAAAGCAGACCTATGCTTTTATGATATAGACTTTGGACACAGCTTTTTGTTTTGATATTGAAATGAAAATGAACTTATAGTTTTATACCTTAATAAAAAATCCCCAAACTCTGTTATTTATTTTCATTCATTCATTCATCCGATAAATACTTACTGAGTGATTACTATTTGCCAGGCATTATTATATGTACTGGAGATAGGCCAGTGAACAAACTAGATGTTGATAAGCGCTATGAAAGGCAGAGACTAAGTGGGGGATTGGAAATTATTTTATATAGGTTTCTGATAGTTTAGGAATATTTGTGCAGAGACCCAAAGGAAGGGGGGAGCACATGATACAGGTACATGAATGGAGAGCTTTCCAGACAGAGGAAACAGCCAGGGCAAAGACCCTGAGACAGGAGCATGCTTTGAGGGTCTCCTGGGTAAAGCAAGGAGGGCAGTGTGGCTGGAGCAAAGTGAACTAGGGTAATAGTAGATGAGGTCAGAGAAGAAGTAGTGGTGGTTGGGAATGGAGCAAAGGCTAGGTCAGATTTATTAGGGCCTTATAGGCCACTGTAGGACTTTGACATTCTGAGTGAGATGGGAAGACACTGAGCACTTGAGCAGAAAAGTGGCATAAACTGGTATATTAGTGGATGACTTAAAAGTGTCATCTCAGGTAAAATGTGGCATGGTCTCAGCTTGGATTATGGGTATTTTCTAAAGTGGGCCGGTGCGGGGGAATAAGGTGTTTTGTTTTTAATGGATTGCATCCGGTACGCGAAAGAGAAAAATGAAGGGAAATGATAAGATCTGGTCTGGAGGAACAAAGTTGCCATTTACTGACATAGAGAAGACTGTAATGGGAGTAGATCTGTAGGTGGGGTGCAAATTAGTGTAGTTTTAAATATGTTGAGTTTGAGATGTCAATTATGCATCCAATGAAGATGCCAAGTAAGTAGTTAGACATATAAATTGGGCTTTCAGGAAAGAGATTAGGGCTGGAGATAAAAATATGAGTATTGATAAAAATATGATGGTTTTTCAAGCCCCAAGACTAGAAGAGATCACTTAGAAAGGGGATGTCCAGTGCTGGGCACTCTAGGAATTCAGCAAAGGAGACCAATAAGGAATGGTCAAAGAGGTGAGGGAACATGAGAGGGATATCCTAGAGCTGAGAAACTATTCAGTACTTCAAGAAGGAAGGAGTTATTACCTGTGTTAAAGACTGCAGGTAAGTTAAATGGCACGAAGTCAGAGACCTGACCATTGCATTTGACAGTGTGGATATAACTGGTGTCCTTAGCAAGAGCTGCTTGTGGTGGGGATGAAAAGCTGATTTGTTTTTTGTGTGTGAAGGGGAACAGATAAGTAAGATGGCAGTTAGGGATGGTAGTGGGGCCCAGGGTGTTTATAACACAAGAGATTGCAGCACGAATGCAGTGCAGCCCTCCAATAGAATGAGTAAAGCTGGCAACACAGAAGATTTTTGGGGTGATGACCTTTATTTGGTGACAGTGGATGGGATCCACCTAGAGCAAATGGGAATTGCCTGCTACCAGTTTAGGAGGTGGTGAGGTAATTGGTAATGGTAAGTTTCACTGTTCAAGATCAGGAAACTGAGAAGCCAGGGATTCTCTAAGTGGTTCTTGAAATCACCAAGAATTAATCAAGGGTGGTGTTGGAGATGGTGACAGTGAGCTAAGAGCCAAGATGCTGAAGCAAAGAGGGGGAGTGACCGAAGGTAACTGGAGAACTTATAGGCTGAGGGCAAGAGCTTCAAAGCCTTGAAGTGTTGAGGAGGAAGAAGGGATAATAGTCTGGAAGTGGCAATGAAGAACAAGCAGGCGTCCTACTACTATCAATATTTTATTTTTCACATTTTGATAGAGATAACATAAAATAGTATATTCCAGGGTGTGGCAGTCACAGTACGGGAAAACCCCGGCTTAGAACCTATCAAATCATTTCTAACTACAGCTTGGAACAAACTTAGACAACAGTAACTGAAGGCTTTTTGAATGCAGGGGAAAAAAAAAATACTTGAAAGTAACCAAAAGGTTCAGACTAGAAAATATCCAAGAAGATTTTCTTCTTTTAATACCCTGACACAGGTGAGACTTATCTAGTTTCAGCACGTTTTTGACAATTTAAAACACTTTAGAAAACTGGAGATTTAAACAATGTAAACACTTGTAGGCATAGTGAAATGATAGTTTTCCCTTCCAATATTATAAATTTGGCATTTCTACAGTTATGTTAACATTGTAAAAAAGACGGCTAAAATGCACAAAAATAGTTTCACAACATCCAATTTTAAACTTCATCCAAGCTGTCATCCTTTTTTGTTTTTCCCTGCTGCAGATTTATTTCTTGCTGTCACCTAACACTTGAAATTCTGATTCAGGGTGATGTCTGAGGTTTTTAAATAAACCATAATACAGAATTACTATTCCTTAATACTAACCCCGGGGGAAGAGATAGGAGGAAGAGGCAGCTGGGGCATGGATATTTGCTATGGACAAACAATGATCCATTGCTGGAAATGAAAACTCACCTTTCCTCCAGTATTTGCCCAGCCTCAACTGTGCAATGCAATTTAGTGTGATAAAAACAAACCATCAAAACCAAACCCTATCATGCAAAGAGTTAAGTTAGTTTGAAGATATCTACTCAAAGCAAAAATCTGGAAACTTTAGAACATTTCTATTTTAAACTGTATTTTCTAGTCTTCATCCAAATGTTTGGCATCATGGACAGAGTCAAAGATTTTGGTCTGAATTTAGAATATCTCAAAACTTATCCAGGAATTTTTGCTTTTAAAATGCTTTTATGAGTTTTATTTTGGTGCATTCTGCATTTTCTGGAATGACAGCCTAGAAGAATGAAGTTCAAAGCAGAGAGTTATGGTCTCATACTGTTTGATGCTATGCAAATTTTTGAATATTCTAATTGTCTATGGAAAAAGTCCCAGAACAATGATACAGTATGCAGATCAAACAACACTAGAAAATATTTGGTAGACATGTACAAATGGTCAGTTTTGAACTCGCAAATTCTCAGGTTTTCTTTTTTGCTGGAGCTTCTGAAAGAAGATCAGTTTATACCCATTTTGGGACCCATAAAAGGAGAGCAGCACATTTTAAGGTTCTCGATATTGCAATCCTGATCAAGGCCAAAGTGTAATGGTATTTATGAGAAATGCTGGCAGGTAAATGAAATCAAATTTAGATTTTTTTATTTTATTTTGTAACTGTATAGTCTCAGGGAAGCCAGCTTTGGACGTGTTTGTTATTCTTTGCTATAGTTAGATTTAAAATTTTGCGAGATGAACTAAAAGGTAACTGATAATTCACAGAAACTGTTGAGATGGTCAGAACATAGAATCAGGAGATTTGGGAACATCGGGAGCATGGCAGGGTCATTCAGAATTGCCATCAGCATGTTATGGATATTCTCCTATTTTCCTCCGGAAGGTTAAAAAAGTTTGATCAGTAACTGCATCTTCTTTCTTAAAAATAATGTAGCACATCTTATACCTTAAAGCAGTCAGCACAAATGCAAGTGATGCCTGTTCAAGCAGACTTTCAAAGACAGCACACACTATTAACACAAATAGCTCTTCAACATTTCAAGAATACAGTGACAGGAAGTGGGACACATACTAGTAGGGAAAACATTTTTTTTTTTTTAAACTTCATGGAATGTGAGGTCAGACTTCAGCCGCTTCTTGTCTGGCAATGGACAAAACCAAAATGGCTCCGGCCTGAATTTCACATCTCTTTCTAATCTACTGCACAGGAGGGACCAGAGACACCAATTACCAATAAGTCACAAGAGCAGACAGAAAACTGTTAGTAGGTCTTGACAACCAGGAATTAAGATGCTTTTAAAAAATGTGTACTTGATGCAACGTATGTAAGAAACGTGTCTTGGAAAGCTGTGTCAAAGTGTTAGAAAAATGGAGTCCCTGTTTGAGTGGCCTTGTGGGATGTCATCTGTGCCTTAACCTATACTGTTGAAGTAGCTCTAAGTCTTCTTGAAGCACTGTTCGAAAGTCTTCAAGACAAATGATATCTAAATAAGAGTCATTAGATTTTATGTGGCACTTAGTGCAAGCTGTCTTCACTTATATTGTGTGCAAGGACAATGGTCTGAATGTAACTGGCATGGAGAGAGAGTACTCTCCCCATCTGAAGGGATCTTACAGGTCCGCTGTTCCCATTACCCACTGCATGGAGGAATCTTCTCTAGCGTCCCGGACTAGCACTCAGCAATGATAGTCACCTGACAGACCCTGGCCACGACGATGGTGTGAGCAGCTGCAGTGGATGTGACTGCATGATTATCAATTGAGAGTAGCAAGGACAGAAAAGATCTAGAGAAACTTACTTTGGGGGAGGGAGGGCTCAGTTTCTCTTTGTATAGAAATCTTAATAAAAATTTCTTTGGTCTTGAAACTAGTTTCAGTTTTTAGTTTTATTTTTTCCTGCTGGGGATTTTATCTCTGGAACTGGCTCATTTTATTTTTAAGATGATATTGAGGGGGATGAAAAGCACAACCACCCCCTCCCCCCTGCCCCCTCCCCCCAAAAGAATAAAGAATTAAAGCAAACCCAAAAGTTGGGAATTGTTACGGGCCCAAGAATAGTTATTCTGAAATATTCTGCATGACCTAGGCCTCAGTATTTCAGGGCTAGGGCCAGTCCTGATGGAGGAAAATGTATTTTTGGAGATAAAAGCTTCAAAGAATTCTTTAGAAATCTTTTAAGGAGCACAGCTTTGTGGGGGGCCCTTTTTAAATTTGGTTTTGCCTTGTACTCTGTGTAAGATATTTGTACAAAAATATAAAAGGCATGGCTTGATGTTTAACGTCTGTGTTTTATTGTTGTTGGCACCAGAAAAGCTCATGTTCTATGTTATGTCACTGTACATACTGTAAACAAGACTGCATTAATATTGTTCTCTTATGATTTTTTGTTTCAATGAATCTAGGCTTTAAAAAATACATTCACAAACTACCTTATGTTTAAACACAATGATTCCCTTTTATTTCTTAACTGTACCCCAAATCCCACAATAAAAAAATCATTTAAAGCTGTGTGTTTCGAACTTACCACTTAGAAATAAAAACAAAACAAAACATAAAAACAAAGATCAGTTTGCAACATAATTTAAAGAAGCTTCTGGTTTAAAATACCACAGCAGCAATATAAAGAGCTGGTGGCAATCACATGCGAGGATGAGCCCCAAATCAATATATCTTGTCCACGTCAGCGTCCAATTACAGTAGTTGCTAAATTCAATCCAAAACGTTATTGCTGAATTTGTTGCACGGAATTTGTGAAGCTAATATTGTCCAGCAGCAGAACCTTAGCAGTAAAAATGAGAACGGGAGGATAGCATTGCTTTTGAGCACTAAAGGGACCACCATGAGGACATCTTGGTGATCGCCTGAAGATAATCCTCAATTCCATACCTGTGTTACCTGCTTAAAATAAATGCAAATGACAACCACCTTTACAGGAGGGGCAGAATCATCTATAACAGAACTAGAATATTTCCCCTTCCCTGTCCCCCTCTTGCCTAAGCCACCAGATTGAAATGGCGCCGTTTTCCTAATGTGTATTTCGTTCTCATTAATAGTACATCAGCTGCTCATGTATTTAGGCAAAATCAGTAGGATCATAGATTTTTTTGTTTTTTGATCTGTTTAGAGTAATTGTTTTCTCCAGAAACAAGCCACATTAGTTTTGTTGTTGGATTTTTTTTTCCAATTTTTCAAGAAGAACAATTTGGTCAACTACTGTTTTATTTTAAAATATTAAGTGCACCTGAGATTGCCAGTTGAGCTCTCTATATGTCTCCTGGAGATAACACTGCTGTGATGAACAGTGAAACAAAACAAACGAAACGAGGTAGGTTAAAACAGGAAGCGCAACACAGATATCGTTTTGCAACACCTTGATACCACAGGCGGCCATGCTGGTAGCTTTGGAAAAAAAAATCCCAGACAGTCACGTAAAAGTTCAAATCATCCGCGTAAGAGTCTATAAGGACATAAGTCAACCTGAACGAAATACATACATATTCTGCACAAATGTTGTTTACCGTATGTTGGGTAATTTGGAGGAAGGTAAAATGATTAGGGTCTCAGAATTTTGGCCAAAGCCTTGCTTTCAAGTTCTATAACATCTGAACCGATGATGCCCACTGGGTCTCAGGCAGGCTTAGTAGTCTAGTCCCTTCTCTCACCAACCCAGAGAGAACACAGGCAGCTCAGAAACATTTATTATTATTATTTTTTCAGTCACAGTTTTCATCTTGGGAAAGTGGCACCCTCAGGAGAAAGCTGGGAACGACCAGAGCTTGGATCTTATTTATTCTCCAATTCCCAGAAAGAACAAAGTCTTAACTCCTAATGAAGCCCGAACAGAGTGACCTCTTAGCTGGGAAGTTTTGTGCATTTGGAAAAAAAAAAAGTGTGTGTGTGTGTATATACATTTTTAGCTTGTTTCCAGAAGCTCTTTCTGTCTGACCCCCTCTGTCATCCCATCTTTTGCCCTGATCTGTTGCATAATCGCTGAGGCAATGTTGTATTATAGAGTCCCTCATTCACTAGAGCCAACTCAACTCAATGGCACTACTATCCCATTCAACACACTCTGTTCTGTACAGGGCCATATAAAATAGGGCCTGCCAGACTCACAAAAATGGTAGTTGATTTTATTAGTCTAAGGCTAGTAGTTTAGCCGTTTAAAATCTATTTCCCAAAAGAGGGGAAAACTAGTATTTTTCTTCTCTTTTAAAAATCCATTAGCAGTTGCTATCAAAAAGCAACCTTTTGGGTTCGTGAAGGCAAAAGAGTTCTACAATTACCCCACTATGTAGTTATGGCCTTCAGTGTAAAGAGATAAGGTACATTTATTGTGCTGTCTCTCACCATTCAAAATTGGAAATTTTACAACACATTGTATACTTAAAGCTAGCAGGCAGACAGAATTAAAAACAGACATTTTCTCAGTATGCATTCTTTCCCCATTCTTACAAAGTAAAGGGGTAAAGAAAAAAGGTAAAAAAACAAACAAAAAAAACCCCCTCAAAAACCCAGCAGAACACAGCTTAATCATAAGAGCACACAATATTTGTTTCTATCCCTAACTCCGAAGAGCACATGGTCCATCTTTGTCCACAGACAACGCAGCATTCTTGGGGATCTCCGGGAAATTCCTGCCACCTTTTTCTCTCCTTCTCAACCAGGCTGCAACATTGAAAGATGGACTGTACTGGGACGGGTGAAGGGAGAGGAAAAGGGTAAAGTGGTATGGTCAACCAAGCCTTCTGATTCTGCCTCTAGACTGGCATAAGTCCACATGAGTTATGTTCTTTTAAATTAGAAATAACGCCATGAAGATAAGTGCCAAGTGCTCTTCTGTTACCAGTTCATCATGGAATTTCTGTTGAGGGTCATGAAAAACACTTGGCTACTTCCTCCAGATCGCACGGATGCAAAAAATACCTGTTTGAAATTAAAAAGAAGTTAGTTCAACTGCATGGTTTCTTTCCCTCTTTTCTTCAACCGTCCATCCATTTTCTCTCACATGTCCTATCCTTGCCATGTGTCAGCTCTTAAGACTTAATGGCTGGTGTTTATAAAGTGCCTTTTAATACAGTGCATCCTCTGTAAACATTCCTGCCTTTATTCCTATGAAGGTTACTATGACTGATTGTGGCATTGGCCTTCAGGGACCCAGAAGGGGCTATATCTTGATTTGTAACGCTCACTTTTTACAAGGGAGTTTCGTGCTAGGATAATATGCTGGATTTCTGGTCTAGGACACAACATGTCCTTTGTTAATTTCTGGAAAGCCACAGGGGCTCCCCTTTTCTCTCCCCTAATAACAAGAGGGCAGACTTTGGGAATGAAGAGAATCCTCTCACATTTCCAAAGTCAAGGGGGAATTTGGGGCCTACTGACTACTATACAACTTCATTTCTCAATTAAGAAAAAAAATAAGTGGTTCTGGTCAGATAGGGTAAGGTGTTTAATGCCTATTCACTTTGGCATTCCAAGAGTTAATGCTTGGTTTCTCTGCTGATGAATGCATATCTTAGGCCAAAGGAGACCATGGCATTAGTAAGGAGAACCACAGCCCATTCAGTCTGGGTCTGCTAAATCATTTTATCAAACAACTGAGAGAAGCGAGCAAAATTTGGGGTACAGCTTGCTTGAGCTGAACATCAATGAACCACTGCCCAGCAAAATAATATTCTGGGCTGTGGCCAAGTCCTTCAGTCAGCCAACACAAAACTTTGGTCCAAGGCATTTACTTTTGTCATTAGTTTAAAGTCTCTGCTACTTCATTCCCACAGTTTCTTCAGAAGAATGTTGTCTCTCCCAACAACTTCTTAGGAAGTTCTGTGGAAATGCTCATCTTTCAGCTAATGCTACATATGTAAGTAAAGCTACTGTTAGGGTCAGTGAATCGAAATGGGGAAGCACAGAGGACCCATGGGAACACAATGAGGGAAAGAAAGGGCTGCTGTTGTCTCCAGGTTCTGTGAGCCCTGGCTCTAAACCTCGGGCCCCAGATGCTGGTGTGGTCCCAGCCTGCTGCTGAGGGTGTGGTCGTGACTTGAAATTGGCTTTCTGGGGTGGGACTTCAATGAACTGGAGTGTGGGTGTCCATGCCCAGATCACTCCTAGTCTTATGATTCCCAGAGACTAGGCGGGGGTTGGAATTTTACTAGGGGTCAGGTCTGTTTTCTGGTGTATTCTGATAAGGGCCTGGGACCATCCTTGCCATCCCCAGCTGTTGTACACCCAGACCACACCAGACCATACCAGGTCAGAGTACTTGGCTACTCCAGGGCCAGACTAAGACCGGCCTGGCTTCTGGGGAACGGGAGTGAGTCAAAAGATGCAGGTCTGTTCAACCTGTCACGTTCTTTTCTATAGATGTTTATGTCTGCTGTTTTGGGGACAGCATTTCTAAGTTGGCCATAGTCCCAAAGGATGAATTCACAAATACAGTATATCTTAGCTACTAAAAACTCTGGGTTAGTCTACAGGGAGGGCAAGGGAGAAGCAGCACTGCGGCAGAATAGGCCTTCTGGGCGACATCATGCCAGACAAACACCGCCGATTTCACTGGAAAACAGTCCCCCTATGACACTTCAGAAGAAACATGGCTGGAATGACACAGGACATGGCACTAGTTGAGTTTGTGATTGTGCATTCCTTAAGGTATGGGTGACACTTTTAAAAAGTTTATATTTCTACATGTCAAATGTTTTACATTTAAAATCGAATATAATGTGATGGGTTACGTCCCAATAGTGATTTTGTGAAAAGTCTAAAAGTGGGGTATAAAGTTGACCCACTGTGAGATGACTAATGAGAGGCCGGCTCTTCTAAGTGCTTAGGAGAATTTGGGGTATTTGCTGAGTCATCTTAAGGCCTGCAAGCCACACAAGTTACTAAGAGTTTACAAGAAATATTTTAGATGTTTTTATGTCTTTTTTTTTTTTTTTTTTTTTTTGCGGTACACGGCCTCTCACTGTTGTGGCCTCTCCCATTGCGGAGCACAGGCTCTGGACACGCAGGCTCAGTGGCCACGGCTCACGGGCCCAGCTGCTCTGCGGCATGTGGTGTCTTCCCGGACCGGGGCACGAACCCATGTCCCCTGCATCGACAGGCGGACTCTCAACCACTGCGCCACCTGGGAAGCCCTTATGTCTTTTTTGGTGCGTGAATAATATATTTTGAGGATTCACATGAATCAAACCAAATAATGCCATTTCAAGATAATATTGATTGTTTAACACAGATGTGATTCAAATCAGTATAAAGGAAAATGAAGGTTTCACAGGTACCTGGTGGTCTCTTAAAATGCAAACACTAATGCAAATGTTGAAACGGATTTACCTTATCATTTCTTTCACATAGAAACTTTAACCTTTGAGCTCGCTTATGCATAAATACTCCATCCAAATGTCCTGTTTCCACTGACCGGATCTCAATAGCTTTCTCGCCCCAGCCCATTATCTGATTGGAATGAATGTAGGCTGTCAAAAGGAATTTCCAAAACTGCATTAAAAACATTAGATGGGCAATAACTCACAGCATCTGTTCACATCTTAACCACAAAAATGACAAACGACTTGAGATAAACAGACAAAGCAAGTCTTACAAGTGTTATTCACAGACTTTTTTTGTGGAATCAAATGGTTGTTTCACATTTCTTGACTTTCGTTTCATTTGGGGGGTGTAACTGCTGAAGGAGATAAGGAATGGTTAACCTACCCACAGACGTGGGCATTTCTCCCCATTGGAGCACCACATCCTTAGTTATCCGGCCGTAGGTGTTTACATACACCCCCTCATCCTCATAGCAAACAAGCATTTCCATTCCATCTGTTTTAGGCAAGATGACAATGGCATGAGGAGTAATATTGCCCTGAATCTAGAAGACAAAGAAAAGCCAGGCATTATTCTTTTAAAAAATAAGACAGTATCTTAGCTATTAATCTCTAAGAATTGCAAAGAAAAAAAAAGTTTTTCTTTTCCCTTTTCCATTTACATTCTAGAGACTGACGTTTGGCTTTGCTTAATTTAACCACCGACCTGTCAAATACCCTGGTAAATACAAACTTAGGCACTAGGTTGAGAATCCAATTTACCTGTTCTAAAAGCAACAACTACAGCTATGGAGCAACTGCCCTGTGCCAAGCGTGGGCCCTTTCCATGTATATCTTCTGGCCTTTAAAACAGCTCCCCATGCTAGATATTTCTGTCTACAGATGAAGCAACTGCATCTCAGAGGGGTTATGTAATTTGACCAAAGCTGCACTAGTATATGGTGGTAGAATTGGGATTTGAGCACATTCCCGTGGACATTGAAAATCTCGTGTTTTCTATCTACTTCCAAAAAAGATGAGGAGAATGCAATCCAGTTGGAGCTGATGGAAACAGCCCAAGTGGGGCCAAAAGGTGGGACCAAAACAGGCTATGAACAGTCAATACAGATTGTTTATCCGTATGCCTAATAAGTCCCCTACATATGAACCTTCAAGGTGCGAACTTTCCAAGGTGCGAACGTGTGTTCGCATGTCCAATATTCACGTGCCTGGTGTACATTGTGACGTGCGTGCATCCTCTACAAGTGGTTGTGCTTTTGTGTACTTTACTTTTACAGTACTGTATAGAGTACAGTAGTACAGTATCATTATTTCAAGCCCAGGATGTCCAGAAGCAAGCGTAAAAGCAGCAGTGATGTAGCTGGTACTGCTAAGAAGTGCCAGCTGTTGTACTGTACTACTGTACTTCTCAAGGTACTGTACTGTAAGATTAAAAATGTTTTCTTTATTTTTTTGTTTGTTTTTTGTGTATTATTTATGTGAAAAGTATCATAAACTTATTACAGTATAGTACTACATAGCCGATTGTGTTAGTTGGGTACCTAGGCTAACTTTGTTGGACTTATGAACAAACTAAACTTATGAACTTGCTCTCAGAACGGAACTCATTCTTATGTAGGGGACTTACTGTAGTCCAAATTAATGGCTTGTTGAGAAAAAAATTTAAAAATTACCGTTCACTAAAAAAAAATCATACTATTCAGATAAGTGTAGATTGACTTGTTCTGGAAAAAGAGACGTGGTGCTGCTGCGATCCCCTGGTTGAGAATGTCATGGCCGTCCAGTAGGTACATGGTGGACAGGAATGAGGGGATGGAGGATGATCATGGGGACAGCCCAGTCCCCTCACCAAGAGCACGGGCTGTGAGTCCTGTGTGCACATACACACACAAGAAAAGCTGTAATGTAACAACCAATGACGTATGTGTGTCGTGCACCAAAACAACTTTTTTCAATTGTTGTGTTCCTTTGGAGTAAAGTCTTTAAAGTCTCAAAATACCACACAGCAACAGATTAGGTCTCAGACTTTGTTGATGAATAATTTCTACTGTATGTTAGCCTTGGGACTACATACATTAGAGGAAACACAATTTACACTGCACTCATCCTACTACATGAAACCATGGGCAGCACGTCCCTTAAAAGTCATGTTTTAGGCAATGTGTCAGTACAGTAATATTAATAGTACAATTTGCAGGGCCCTGTGCCAACTACTTTAGATGTATGACCTCACTTAATGCTGATGATAATCCTATGTGATAGGTCCTCTTAGCCCCATTTTACAGATGTGAAAGCTGAGGGTTGGACAGGCTGCCTAATGTGTCCACTATTGCAAAGCGAATAGGTGCAAGAGCCAGAGCATGTGCTCCAGGGTGTCTGATTCCGCTACGTGACACTGTCCTCCACTTGAAGAGAGGAACAATAGCAGAAAAAGGATCACTGGACTTCTCCCACATAAAATGAACCAATCTCCTTCAAAAACTAAAAATAGATGCTCATCTACTATAGTCTTGCTTAAAAAACAGAATCTATGCCCTTGAACGAAAACCACTGTATGTATTTTAATGTAAAATCCAATGAGACAACATGTCCAGTAAATGGCAAATAATTGCTATTACATGTTACTCAATTTTAAGCAGTCATAAAAATCAGTTAAAGTTACATGTTTTGTGTCTTAAAAGCCTCATCTATTTAGTGAAGACCATAAGTCCATCTACTTTACTGATTAGTAAAAGTTAGCATGACCTCCACTAAAAATGTACAAAAACAAATCCATACACACAGGTTGTGGAACAGAGAGTCTTGACAGTCTGCTTCCAGGAACTTACATGAGATGGTATGTAGATATCATAAGAGTTTCCTGAATCAACATCAATTACATGGAAACCAGTGTGTGAACCAAAAATAACCTTTAATCTTTGACCTTCTTCTACTGTGAGATCAACAAGCAGTGGCTTGTGCTGGAGATCTGCAAAAGACTTTAAAAATCACCCCATGAGTACCCACATCATTCAAAGACGTTATCTTAATAAATTTTTCCTTTAGCCATTTCCTGTGGAAGTTAATGTCTGACTTTCTTAAATTGAAAAGCTAGGAAATCTTTCTTTCAATTTTAGGGCTACTCATATTCTGACTCTGGGAGGAAGAGTCTAGCATCCATTTGTTCCCCTTTTTCTACCCCTTGTGCTCCAGGGCAGAGAAGCTGGTTGACAGTTGTCAGTTTTGATAGTATCGTCATATATTAAAAACTTGGTGTCTGGGTGCTGCTGTTCTTCCCTGTTTACTTCTGGCCTTTTCCCCAAGAAGAAGGTCCAGTCACCTCTCTGGCCCCTCCCCTTCCCAAGGGACAGCCAGGCCCAGGCATAGCTACTACCTTTTCAGAGACAGACTGGGTGGGCAGGCGGGCCAGCCCTGTGCTAAGCCTGTTCAGGGTTAACAGGCATGCTCTGGTTCTGACTCTCCTGGGTGAATGAGTACACATCAGGCTGGCGCTTTCTCTAAACTTAATGTTGAGATCTGAGACTTGGGTTTGGGCGATAGAGGACGGTGGGGATGATTCATCTCAAGACTCACGGTTTACGTTGGCTAGCTGGGTTTAAAGGGAAAAGAAAAAAAGAACTCCAGCCACGTTTATCAAAGTTCTGTGTGTGAGACTCCAGAGTCTAAGCCCCAACTAACTGTCAAGTGTTCCTCTGTTTTCCTTTGCCATTATTTAATCCACACTCCACCTGTATTGGCCTTGGAGTCTGGGCGAGAATCTGTAAAACCACAAGTGCCTCGGCTACCATGCCACCGTCACCTAACAGACCCCTCCCTCCTTCTCTTTTGCTAACATCATTCTCACATATGGGAGGTTCGAGCCTCATCTCCTTGTCCCACGGGAGGGCTCGACCCCCTGCCAGCTCCAGTCTTTCCTCTTCGAGTCCTTGCCTTTGCTCTTCCCTCTTTCTAGGCTGGCCATGGTTTGCTCAACAAAGCATTTTGCAGTCAATCCTGCACTTTGGCTAGTACACTGATGACAGTAACTTCAGAACCGGAATGGGAACGGGATCTTGATTGAAAAGCTTTTGTGAAGAGAGACTTTGGCAGGCCAGCAGCACAGCCGCACAGCCGTAGCTGTCAGGAGTCATCCCTGAAGTGTTATTACTAACCCAATGCATTCCAAACATTTCTCTCCATAAAAGCGGGGTTAACGAGTGGGGCCCATTTCGCATCTTCCTGAGCACATCACAAGTGAACTCCTTGCCCTGCTAAAGGAACAAGATAGAAGCGGGGGTGATTCAACTCTGAAGAGGGCTTTGTAATGTTCCCAAGGCAAATTCTGCCCTCACGTGGCATATGTGGCAACAGAAAATACATAAAGGGTCAAAGAAAGATAATAGCCATAAAGGTGGGGAGAAAAAGTGAGGGCCAAGGAGATATAAAGAAAGAGAGAGATGTAGGCAGAGAGTAAGAATGAACAGAAGGTAAATTCACACTGGCTATGGGTAGACTGTGCAGCTCTGAAAACATCAGAGTGCCTGTAAGCACTGGTCCTTCTGGCATTTGGGGGTCAGCTTTCATGATCTGGAGTCAATGGGACCAGCATTTCCCCATCCTACTTCTGTTGAAGCTCATTAGTTATCAAGCCAACCACAGTGGGTACAGACTTAGACAAGGTAAAAAATGAAACAGCAATGAAAATTGAAGGATGCAGAGAAACTAGGCCATTTCCATATGTGACTACATTCAGTATTCATTTCAGAGAAGTCCAACAGCAATGGGGATATATAAGCATCAAGTGAGTTTTAGCGACTTTTCCCCAAAAGGCTTACAAGGATTACAAGATTTAGAGACTCAGTTCAGCCTTGAGCTTCAGTGCTGCTTGCTGTTGATCTGCCTTTTTCAGATGAAATATCAAGAGAGTGCCCTAGTTAGGTGGGTGTATAATAAATCTCATTGCCTACTAGCATAATGAATGCGTTGCCTGGTCACCATTCCATACTAAATGCCACTTAGAGATGAGGATGCATAGACCTGAAATGGAGGAGGGTGTACCCAAATTTTAATTTGACTAATTAACAGTATTTACTAATACCTAGTCTTTACTTTTAGAATAACAAATAAGAGCTCCTACACTTTTAAAAGAGGTTTATTACATACAGAAAAATTGGTACTAGTGTATGTGTAAGTTAACCACTGTTAACTGATGGGAACCTAAACTATATAAAAAAACAAGCCCTTGTTAGGTAATCACATGCCTACTTACCTTAAATGCCATGAACTTATGATATGGTTTAGGAGCCCAAGCATATATCTCCACAGCATTCTTTAAGGCAATCACCAAGAATTTGATCCTTTCATATTTGACTGTAATAGAAAAATTATGAATTAAAATAGTTCATTAATTTATTCAAGTTTTTGTATTAATGAATGTGTAAACCACTATATCTATATATCTATATCTATATCTATATATATATATATATATATGTATATATACACATACATACACACACACACATATATATCATCCTGATTGAGGGTAATGCTCTGGTGTGGGATGTTCTCATAGATACAGATTTAACTTCCTTTAATGTACTTGGTTTGCAGGATACTTGGGGCCTTTTGCTTCATACTGAAGGCTCTTTTCTTCATCTAAAGATGTAACTGGCTTAGGACTGCCTCTAAGCACTAGGTCTAGATGTGAATTATTTATTCTAAGAAGAATCTGTATAAAAATCCTTCATGTTTCCTTGCCTGGCTTTTATGTTCACACACATGTAAGCAGCTGAGAGCTGATATGGCAAGATGGTAGAAAAATCAACAAATGGGTAGAGACATAATGGCTGCCACTCGCTTATTACTCAAATTTGGATTCCAGTTATTAGGAATTCAAAAAGGACAGTGCCCTTAACATGAGACCCCAGAGAGATCCCTCTCCCTTCCTGCTATGTGAGGTTATAGGAAAAAGACCACTGTCTATGCCCCAGGAAGCAGACCCTCACCAGATACTGAATCTGCCACCAACTTGATCTTGGCTCTTCCCAGCCTCTAGAGCTGTGAGAAATAAATTTATGTTGTTTATAAGCCACCCAGTCTGTGGTATTCCGTTATAGCAGCTTGAACAGACTAAGACAGTACACATGGCAGTCTTTTTATTTACAAAATGTTTGAAAAAACAGAATATTCTGTGTCCTAAAGAATTTAGCCCAGGATAACTGACCAAATTCTTGTTCTCTGAGCTCTTTTTCTGTAGCATGCCTCTCCTGTTTACTATTCTGTCTTTAATATACTTTCAAATACTTCTTCAGTGATTTATTTCCATATTTCTAAATGACATGCTGGTAATGTTATTTACAACTTTTTTCAGCTGTAGATATTACCTACTGACTCTGGAGAATGGACAGGGTCTAGTCTCTTACAGCCATCTCCTCTCTCTAGATCTCTCTCTCAAACGTACACATCTCTTCCTCCCCACACCTCCAATATAGTTATATTTACAAGTTTTGGTTAAGTCAAAATCCTGTGTTTAAATCATTATTGTTCATAGATGAGGCATGTAGTATACCATTATTATACTGCCTTTCTCGCTGTCACATTGTGTTCACCTCCTCATTTTCTATGTATGTGTCTCTAAGCACATGGAAACTTTCTGTTAGTGCTGTCAGTACAGTCAAAGATGGCAGGTAATCTATTAGTAACATTTTATTTTTCTTGTAGGTACCTCTTCCTGAACCCTCCATTGTCCCACTTTGCCTGGACTAATTTCTTTCTCCTTCTCTGTCTTTCTATATATACACATCCTGCCTGTTCTGTTTCTCTGGAGAGCCCTGGCTAATACAGATGGGTTATAAAATACTAAGTGAAAAAATCTTTTCCTTTAGAACTTTGAAAGCCTTGCTCCATTGTCTTTTTTTCTTTTTTCTTGGCCGTGCTGCACGGCATGTGGGATTTTAGTTCCCTGACCAGGGATCAAACCCTCGCCACCTGCAGTGGGAGCATGGAGTTTTAACCACTGGACTGCCAGGGAAGTCCCCTCCATTGTCTTCTAACCTTCTAGTACTGCTGCAAGTCCCAGGCCACCTAATTCTGTGTCTATTACATGTAAACTGTTTATTTATTTACTTATAATTTGAAAGCTTTAAGAGCCTTCTCATTTCCTGGGTGCTGAAATATCATGTTGCTATGTCTTCTTGTGAGTCTTTTTTCATTCACTATACTAGGTACTCAGTGAATCTTTTTAATTTGAGATTTTGAGGTCTTAATTCTAGAAACTTTTCTTGTATTCTTTCTTTGATGCTTTCTTCCCCTTCCACTTCTTAATCTTTTTCCTAAAACTCATGTAACTTACATTTTGAACCACTTGGACTGAAACTTTTATTCTCTTACCCATTCTTTTTTCTTTTCTTTTCATTCTACTTTCTAGGACATTTCTCATCTTTGTCTTCCGACCCTTCTACTGCATTTTCTATTCCTGCCAATATATTTTAATTTCCAAGATTTTTTTTTCTTGGTCTCTGAATGACATTCTCCAACCCTGTTCCATCTTTTTTAAAAAAAATAACACCTATTCTTCTTTTATGGAAACAGTATTTCTAAACTCTCTGAAGTTATTATATTGATAGTTTCTTTAAAAAAATTTTTGTTCCACTCCTCATTATCCTTGTTTCCTCTAAAGTCCCTTCTTTCTGTTTAAGTTTCCTTCCCATTAGTGGATTTTCCCACTGTCTGCTCTAGTGGGCTTATCGACTGATGGGTTTCACTTTTAAGGTGGTTAGATAGCATGCTCTTTTCACGGCATTTCAAATATTAGTACCTCAACATCTTTTCTTGCTGGCCATTTAGTTTCTCCAAAGACCATCTTTCAATCTCTTGCTTGGGAGTATAAGCATGGCTGGCAACATTTGGGGTGCTAAACAGGGGAAGGAGGTGTGTGTGTGTGTGTATTAGTGTGTCCTTATAATTCAATATTCCCCATCAACAGATTGGCTGTGCCCACCTTTCATCTTCTGCTGCTGTCAGGGAGGGTGGCTGCCTGACTGGGTTCTGGAGGATTTACTGTTCATCAACTTTCCAACAATCCTCCCATTTTCAATCCCACCCTCCACCTCCATCTCAGATACACCTGGGGCCTCAGGTCCTGGGCCTTTCTGGGTGCTGTTGAGTGACTGGATTGATTTTGATGACTTTCCTCACAGCAGACTTCGAATTCAGCATTTCCTGGTCAGCTAGTTCTGTTCCTAGTCATCTAACAATTCTTGTTCAATTTTGTTGACATCTCTTATCTGTTTTCTCTTCTCCTGGTCCCTTTGTCCTTGTAGGTTTACAGCACTTTTATTTCTTCATGGTTATTTTAATGGGTCTTTGGGAGTGAGTTCAAACTGGAGCCTAAGACTTTATTCTGAATGCATTCTTTGAACTTCATCAATCTAACTTTCTGGGGAAATAATGCAAGTATATTTAAGGTTCCAGCAGTGTCTTAAACTGGTCACAAATGCATCATCAATATCTGATGGAAAAAAACTAAATGAAACTTAACTGAGTAATTTGGATTGAGCAAACAATTCCATGTCTTCAGACTTACCAACTTTGTAATGTATACAGCCTTCCAAGTCCCCAACAGTGATCCAGCCTTGTTTCTTTTCTACTTCTGGGTCATTGTGTAATATTCTGTTTCTTAACCATGAAAGATAGTAAACTCGTAGCTTATTCTTCTTTCCTGTTGAAGTAATAGAACTTTAATTTCAAGGCCCTGAGACAGCTTTTTCTCTCAGTCCTTCTCCATCTCCATTTTATTTTGTTTACACTTGTGTGTGTGTCTGTGTATGTGTGAAGGCACAATAACCAGTGTCTCCAGCATCATCAAAGTATTGTCTCTGCCAGAACTTACGATCAAGACAGGTCCAAGTGTTTTGGGCAAATAACCATTGCATAATTTGTCTTTACCTTCTGGTGCTTTCTTATTTGAGCAAGGTGCTCTTATTCTCTCCTCCCAGTGCAAAGGGCAGTGTCTGCTCAGTAAGACCTAATTCTGTAACGGAATGGTGGATCAGTGTTCCAAAACATTCCAGATCTAATTACATGAAGGAGTTTTGACAACTGGACATTTTAGCATACTCATGTGTGACTACCTTTCCCTCACCTTCTACCCAACAGCATATGTTAATGCAGAGCCCCCCTTACTCGCCTCCTCTATTACTTTAAAGACGACAGCTGGTAGTAGGTTCATTTTACCAAACAGAAAAAGGAATTTCTTAAGGAGATATGAGAAACAAGTTCAATGATGGCAATCAGGGCTCAGAAAATAACTCTTGGACATGTCTACAGTGCTGAGATCCCTAAAAGGAGTGTCAAACAAAAATAAGAACGGAGAAAAAGATGTGTACTTGGAAAAAAACACAAAAGTTCCCTTTGGTAAATGATGGGAAAGAGATCATGGAGTAAAGAATTCTTAGTATGATAAGGAAACGTCTTAAAAACATTGAGGAGTTTTAAATTGAGGAGCAAAATTTAATATATTGAGATTATCTGAGTACCAGATAAGAAGATGTCCCTTTGGGTGGCTTTTCCTAAGTGATCAGTAATTTAAGCCTGTGGGTTATACTTCTTGGGGACTTATTTTCCTTTGACTTCTCTTAGGTGTCAAAAAATGTTCCATATTTTGCAGCTGTGATATATACCAGAAGAAAAGAATTCATTAAAGCATTGCACACTGGATTTGACAGGAGAGTACATTTATAACCTAAATTAAGGGAACCATGTGCAGTTACTATTCCTTTTTATAACCAAAAGCCTTGAATATGCATTGATTTCTATAGCTAGGATGGGCAGGAGGGCTGGTGCTTTCTCCTCTGTGCCAACACAGATCCGAGGGCAGTTCAAGAAAATTTGGCTCCTGTTTTTATTTTCTTCTTTCCCTACCTATGAACCTCATGATAATAGGAAAGGGTTACACTTTTTAAAATGGGATGTGTCACTAGCAACATAATGAAGTCTGAACATGAATTTTCTGATATCATTTCCACTTTTGGTAGGTGACTGGCAGACGTACGGTTTTAAATTTGATTTGGGGGTATTGCAATCAAGAACGCATTACCCAGAATAAAGGAGTACGCTGAATTAAACAAAAATGATAATACAAGAAGAATTTGCTTGGCAAACCCTTATTTGGGGAGAATAAAAAGAGATGAAACTGAGCATTCAATGGACAGGCAAAAGAGGAAATTGTAGCCTCAAATGAGGGCACTTTCTCAAAACAGAAGTACAGCTGAAGAGTTAAACTTTATTCAAGGTTCAACCCAAGAGGAGCCCTATGTTTCTCTTTGTAAAACAATGGCTGGTTCTCAAACTTGGCTGCACAGTGGAGACACGTCAGGAGCCATGAAAGCTTCTGAGACCTGGGCCACACTCCCAGATTCTGACCCGCTAGTCTGGGGTGCATCCTGGAGTTTTCACACCTCCTCAGGTGGTTCTAATGTGCAGGGGTACTGTCGGTTTCATACTGGATGGGATGGGAGGGGAAAAGAGGGGTATTATTTATTAAACTCCTTCAAACACCATCCGAAAGAAAAAACTTGCAAGAACATAGACCCCTTCAGGTTACATTTTTAACTTGTCAGTAGTAAGGCCTTCACTTTTGTCTCTCTTTTTTTTTAAGCTCTTTTTGGGAAGTGGAAAGCTGCAGAGGGTGGCAATGATTCCTACCTTCCAATCTCCTTGCAGACTCAATCACCCAATGGGCCAGCTGCACTTGCTAAAATGTCAGTGAACTATAAACTAAAGCAGTTCTTATAAGAGACCAGAGAAATTTCTGCTTACAAAATTTCTCACTCCCAGAAGCCTACATTTATTGTTTTGAATTTAATTTTATTTTTTATACAGCACGTTCTTAATAGTTATCTATTTTATACATATTAGTGTATATATGTCAATCCCAATCTCCCAATTCATCCAGAAGCCTACATTTTTATATTCTCCATCTGAGAGTGGACGGCAATGACTGGAGTACAGACACCTTAAAAGGATCCTTGCTGAGTCCTGGCAGAGGGTGAAGGCCCATACGTACACAGCCGTGGTGGTATGTCTCTGTCTCATTCAGATTTCAGGCAGAGGTGAGAGACTTCCCTTTGAAGGTCAGAATCTCTGGAGTTACAAAACGTGGGTGATGTCATTCTGGCCCTACTGCCATAATTTATCGTGCTGCTCGTTGGCTGGGAAGGGCAGAGCTTACTATTCCTTCCGAAGTGAGGTGATCACCTTTTCCATCTGTGCAGACCTGGAGGACTTGGTCACCCCAGCAACATACCTGATATCGTCACGAGGACATTCAGTCCCTCTAGCACATCCATCTGCTGAAATCGCCTCCGGTTGATCAGATTATAAACTTTGCCTTGCCCGCTTCGGTCCAAAAGCATCAGGCCATTTTCAGTTCCCACCAGGAGGTTTACACCTGCAAATTTAAGAAGCATCCCAAGACTGACTCTTATGGACTTTACTCTTCTGCATCCAGGGTCCCTTTAAAACCTAAGAAACTGTGACTTGTAAATATAAACTAATGGGCAAGCAGGTACGACAGTAGGGAGTGTAGAAGTAGTAGCTCTGAGACAGTAATTAAATCACTGTCCCTCTGGTAATGAAATTAGTTTTCTTTTATAAAGTAGTAGCAGCATTCATTACATGTAGCCTTTTACTACCTAAACTAGAGTTCTTCTCAAGAGGAGCCCGAGGCACAGATGTGATGCGAGCACAATCTGCTTTTATTCCTTTCCTGTAACACCCACCCTTTTCTTGGCTCTCTCTATAAATCATACCTCGAGACTTCCCCAAGGTTCACCCCACTCCTATTCATGCAGTGATTTCTAGCCTACCCACCTTCTACATATAATTGAGTGCCCCAATCCCATACTCTATTGGAAGAAAAGTCCTTCTTCCTTCTCACACCAAAGTTTAATTTACATCCCATACTTTAAGGTTCTGCTCTTTGTTAGGGAAATAATAAGCCAATTCAAGTGCAGGTATTACTAGCCCAAGAGGCACAGAAATATTGACTGTAAGGCAGGGGTCCCCAATTCCCCACCCCCCGCCGTCCGTGGAAAAATTGTCTTCCACAAAACCGGTCCCTGGTGCCAAAAAGGTTGCGGACCGCTGCTGTACGGGACTTCTCAGGCATCTAACTCTAGCCCAGCCCATCTCCCATGCAGTAATTCCTATTACAAAAACTCTGGTAGGTAAGTGGTCTTCTCTGGATAGCTACAATCTTGAAAATTCATCTCTAGGCAAATAAACACCCCTGACTCCCAACATACACACAGACACGTGCACACATTGTGAGTTCAGCCGTGCAATGGCCTATATTTACGAACGGGTAACTTTTCCACTTCTTTTGCTTACTGCACATCTGTCTTCTAAGTAACGTGAATGTCTGCTCTTTCAACCACATGTTAGTCAATATGAAACACGGTTATCTTGTTGTTTTCTAATAGTCTCTTCTCCAGAGGACAGAGCCTTACTCCCCTGAAATGGTTTCCAGGCTCTGTGCTCATCCCTGCTAACAACTCAAATGCTTTTGCCCTTATAAAATTGTGGTGCTTCAAACTAGGTGTAGTATTTTAGATGGGTGCAGATGAGTCGTGTCCTTCCTTGATCTGTATGTCATGTTTATGGTAACATAGACCAGGCTTTTGATAGAATCTCATCACACCTATACTGAGTCTGAGGTCAGCTAAAATCTGTAGATCTTTTTCACAAGAACTGCAGGTTGATTTTTTAAAAAATTAATTAATTAATTAATTAATTAATTTATTTATTTATTTTTGGCTGTGTTGGGTCTTCGTTTCTGTGCGAGGGCTTTCTCCAGTTGCGGCAAGCGGGGGCCACTCTTCATCGCGGTGCGCGGGCCTCTCACTATCACGGCCTCTCTTGTTGCGGAGCACAAGCTCCAGACACGCAGGCTCAGCGGCCATGGCTCACGGGCCCAGTTGCTCCGCGGCACGTGGGATCCTCCCAGACTAGGGCTCGAACCTGTGTCCCCTGCATTGGCAGGCAGATTCCCAACCACTGCGCCACCAGGGAAGCCCCAGGTTGATGCTTTGAACTAAAAGGGAAGGCTCATCATTTGTTGTCCTTTTCAAGTTTTATCTTGCTACTACTACTGGTATGGCCTTTGGCAATTCACTAAAATATTCTGTGCAGCTTTTTCAACTGTCACATGAAGGTCACGCCATTATTGTCCTTGCAGAATGTTGTATGGATCACAGAGACAGGACGTGGGGCACATCACACAGCGCCGGGCACAGAGTGGGCGTATATTAAGTGGTAGTTAGTTCTGTTGTTGGCTTTAGCCCATCACTGTTATGTGACAAGGTCACTCTGAATCTCATTGCTATCCTGGGTATCAGTTCTTTCTAAATATAAAATTGTATCAGTTAGGGTATCAGTTCTTTCTAAATATAAAATTGCTCTTGGTCTCTCTTGAGGCAGAGACAGTCCCAAATCGGGTCTCGAACACCCATGATTCAATCAGCACTTTTCTGATAGTAAGATTCCTGTTTGAGGGCCAATTCATTAATGAATGGTAAAAAAGCACCAACTTACCCCACAGAGCTGCACAGAGTATTTCTGAGTTGAATCGCTTCTTGTATTTTCTGATTTCTGGTGTGTCGCTATGAGGCCGAATGTTGGTTGGGTTTACGTTTACCACTGAAATCTTTCTTGCTTCATTTAGTTTGGCCTGTTCTTGCCTAAGAAGTTCGCTAGTAAACAGAGCTTTGAGAAAAAGAATCAGAGAAGTCAGTGGCATCTTAAAATATAACCAATGGAGATATGGAAAAGGGGCTTCAAATAACTACGATTTCTCCTTGTTTAGTGTGCATTATGGTAAAGGCAAAGAAACACTGAAACTATAAATATTTTACACTTTTTTAGTTAGAATAAAGTATGTCATTCATAAAAGCAGTGTTTTATCCGTTAGTAAAACAGGCTTATAGACACTACTTGAGTAGTTTAGGGAATTAATATTCATCTCATAAAATTCAACACACCATCCTCATCTCCTGTAATATATGCAGGACAGATTAACTTTTTGAAATTCCACATTATCAATTGACAAACTGGTCTAAGTTGAGTCTGATGATTAGTGAGTTGCAGAATTCTAGAAAGCAAGACTGTCCTCTAAATCAGCCAGACTTTTGAAGTGGGAAGCACACACCTAGAACTCAACACAACTCAACACGCATTTATTTTGTCTACTGCGTGCACAGCACTGTACCCAGAAATTGCTTCTGAGAAATATGTGGTGAGTTTGGAGATCTCTGAGGAACAGCTTTTCCTAGGGCCCCTGGATACCTCTGGGTTCCTACCAGAATCAAAATAGAAGAGATGAAAAAAAAATAGAAAGAACTTTGTTTGAGGAATCCTATTTAAAAAAAAGTCTTCCCTTTAAGACAGGGCCTAAGCAGTTAATGGCTTAACTATTGAACTAATAATTAATTTTTTATCAGGTCATATCAGAAAGGAAAACCAAGCTGTTTCTAAAACACTGGGGCCTTCTAGCTTACCGGCAGCTGATGATTCCTCATCCTCTTCATCTTCATCAGTGGGAGACGTCTGGTACACTCTGGGGTCCACAAAGGGGGTGAAGGAGGCTTTGGTGCTGCTCCCCATGCCATACTAATAAATAAGCAAGAAGATTAAGAAGAGCAGATAGATAAATACGGTAGCAACAAACGATGCTAATAATACTTTGCTTAAAATTATTAGAGACTCTTCAAACCATCCAACTGTTCACACTCTGACCCCCAAGTCGAAGTGTGTGCCTCTCTCTCCAGCTTCTACTGATACTGGTTCCTCACTAACCATTATGTCTTTGCAGGGTTTCATTAATCATCAGACTGCAAGAATTGTAGTGAGCAAATTATATTATGGACCATATGTAGCACCTTAATATCTGATAAGATGGCTGTAGTGACAGAGCCTATTTCTCCCTTGAAGTAAAAGCAATCTCCTATTGACCAAATGGTTTTAAGAAAAGCTGACACAAATTGGCAGTAAACTAAGTAAGCATAGCAACACAGCAGCACTTCATCCTGAACACATGATCAACCAAAGACTCCCTCTTGGGGCCTTTGGGGCCTTCCATGCTGGCCTGGTGATGCAGGTGGATTGGTGTTGGCTCAAGAAGCCTTAAAATCTGCAATTCAGGGACAATTTCATCCAGGGAATGAAGATTTTTCCTTTCCATGATAGTTTCCTTAAAAGGATACTTATATGCCCTATGTGGGAACTTCATGAAGATATTAGGTTTGCAGGCAATATACCTTAAGGGCTTATTTAAAAAATAATCTCAAGGGCTTAGAGAGCACAATTAAGATATGAAGTCAGAACTAAACTAGGGAACAGTAAACTATCAAGGCTTCATGTCCCAATATTCCATTTTTGAGTTTTGTCAAAGGAGCTTCAATATCCATCTCCCAAATTTGTCTATCTCCACTCCTACTTACACTCAAGTCCTTTTAATATTATAAACAGATCTGCATTCAATATAAGAAGCATCTTTTGGGGGGATAAATGTCTTTAAGTTTTAATTTTTTAAGTTTTTTTTTCAGGTTTTTATTTAAAAATAAAACCAGTATCCCAAGACCCCTAAACACATAAGGAGAAAACCACAAAAGCCCAATCTGACTTTAATGCAAGATTTCCCCTTCACGTTATGAAATCAAAACAATTTCATCCTCCATAAGGTAGGACTACCCCTCCCAAATAGAGCACTTTCACAGACATTCTCTCCTTTGATCTTTAGAAGTCTATGAAGGAGGTGTGCAAGTATTGACATTCCCACTTCGAGCTGGGGAAGCAGCAGAATGTGAAGTAGGGTCTGACCGCACGGAGTCCTCCTTGGTACCCAAAGTCAGGCAGAAAACAACCGTCCACCGTGCATGAAGCTATAATAGTGCTCTATGTTCTTTTCCTTGCAGCAAAGTTCACCTGCTCTATAGCTTTAGAATCCAAATGGTGCATCATAAAAACTCAGTGCATGGACAACCTCAAAAACAGCGTTATAAACTGTGTGCATTATAAACACATGTAGGGTCTATGTGTGATTCAAAGGACTATTAATGGAACATGACCAAGCACTGTGATCTCATCCGACTGGTCAAGCTCGGTCAATGAAATCTACAAGCACTTCCTGGCAGATTGTTTATTCTGGCTTTCTTCCCCAGACTCTTTTCTGTGTAGGAAAGATAATATCCCACTTCTCCCTTTCTTGTGCGATTTGGAGTTTAGGAAGATGAACACTTTGAGAACGTATCTATTTTTATTTTTCATAAACAAATCATGTCAACCTTATTTCACCTAAGTCAAACTTAGTTTGACTAAATTAATGTAACTATGAACTTCAACTATTGGCCTTGGAATCTCTATAGGTTGAAGTTTCCTTTCCTGGCCTGGGAGATAGGAGGTCTCAGTTCTGCTCCCAGCTCTGTCACGAAAGAGCTGTGTGCCTTTAGGCAAGGCACTTAACCTCTCTGAGCCTCACTATTTGCTTCTGTAAAAACAGGCTTTGGTTCAGATGCTACCTGAGAACTTTTCACTGCTCTGCTTCTAGGATTTGGTCCATTTGATCATATGCATAAGTAGTTATATAGTATAATAAAACCCAACCGAACACGCTTCTGGGAGCTTGGCAAAGCCTCCTTCTCAAGGGGCCCGGGGTCTCAGAACCCCCTGCCGGAGGACAGAGCTGTCGTGGCTATTGCCCAGCACCTACTTCAGTCCCAGAGTCCATCTCCTGGGGGTGAGTGGAGACGCGCCCCAGGCCCTCAGTGGGGGTTCCCGCAGGGGAATGGCTCTGCTGCACCAGGTCCGGGAGGTTGATGTGGCCGGCGAAGCCATTGCTGTCACTATGGCCAGATCGCTTCTTCTCTCCAGATGTCTGAGGGGGCACAACACATGACGGCCGTTAGAGAGGGAAGGCAAAGGCCACAGAGCGATGTCACCCCTCACACAGCACAGCTGCGGTGGCCTGCAGACCGTCCCACTGGGGAGTGGGAAGATATTCAGATTTCTATTTTATCTAAGAAAATAAGAAAAAAGTTAAGCTTTGCTAATATTTAGTACACGGATTGACGCTGGGGCCTTATGCTCCTGCATGAAGGGCTGTCAGGGGTCACATACAATGAGGAGGTGCCCTGCGGGAAGACAGGAATGCTGCGGGTGGAGGGGCACTACGGGGGCCGTGCATTGTGTGTGTGTGCGCTGTGCACGCACACCAGGTCACATCACCAGGTTACAAAGACACAAACCCACAAAACAGAGACATCACCTAAACTATCGCTGAAAAGGAGCAGTAGGATGAGATGTAACACTAATCATTCATGCCCAGTGTACTCCAAGAAAATGCAGAGATGATTCCCAACTCACAGGGTTCTTTGTCAGTCACGAGGTCAAACCAATGATTAACTAATCATATCTGATGAGAGTTACAAAGAAAACATGGAAATCATCTAAAGATTATTTGAAAATAGGAGTTTACATCCACTATCACTAATGTTGAATCTCTCGTTAAGCAGCTATGGTGGCTTGTGCCAGGAGCTGGTAAAAAAAAAAAAAAAAAAGAAGTTATCATGACTGGCAAAGCATCTGAAATATTGTTTATAGCATCCTTTTTTCCCCCCACAAATATTATCTCATTTATTAACTGTGGCTCAGAGATGTTAAATAAGCAGTCTAAGATCACACAGCCCAAGATGGTGAAGGCAGCAGAGACCCGGAGTGTGCCTGCTTTGGCTGGACGCCACTGCCTGCTTCAGAAGCTCGAGTGGGCAAACGGGGGCAGGAGACCAGTCCTCGGGCCCTGTGGCCCTTCCTCCAGTGCCCTGGGCAAAGCCTTCCTCTGAGGTTTGGGAGCGAGGGAGAGACTCTGGGCCACTAAGTCAGCTGGGTCAGCCTTCCCCTAAGGGCCAAACCCTCCCCCCTCGGGTCGGGTCCTTGCACCCATCCCCAGAGCCCACCTCTCCCCTCCCTTCCCCTTCCAGGATCTCCTCCAGGCGGCCACCAGAGCTGTGGAGGGCAGCCTATAGCATTCCTTTTTAATGTCCTTTAAAGGTATTTTATAAAGTATATAATGTTAGTGCAGTAGGACAAATGCATAATTTGTAAACAAATAAATACACTGTGTTATGTGGCAGTCCCTGAAATGCTTACTGATAAGGTTGCATGACCTAACACGTTGGAAATCATTGCCGTGGAGAGCAAAGCCTCCTCTCAAAGATGCTAGGGACGACATACAGAATTAAAAGAAAATCCTGCTCCCAAAAAGCCAGTGCCCATACTGTAAGTCCTGGCTAGTATTGCACTTTCTGATTTCACATTTATATGACTGGCTCACTGAGGTTTCTTACAGCAGACCTGATTAAGTAATGAGTCCCTCTTTGCCTTTTCTCCTTTTCATTCATTTGTCCAACATTTCTGAGTGTCTACTAAGTGTGAAGCATTTTGCTGAACATGAAGGAATCAATCAGGAGCAAGGGAGACACACTCCCTGCCTTGTTTGGGGCTGGCATGGCAAGGGTTCGTGCTGTTTCTCTGACCACCTCACTGGCCTGGCTTCTTCCTTCCGGAGCCTGTCCTGGTCTTGCAGTTATAGCTCTGCACCTGCCTCTGGCTGCAAGTGAAAGGAGGCACTTTTGGGGGAAAGATGAAACAGACTCCCAAGTTCCTGAAGGGGTGCACGTAATTGATGTTACTAGGAAGTTTGAGAAATAACTGGATAGCCTTAGCGCCCTCTGTGTCTCTGGGCACAATACTTCTGGCCCACAACTGTTCAGGAGAGGGGCATTTTCTGGTCTCATTTTGTCACAGTGCTCATCTAAACATTTCATCTTCTAAATTACATTTAAGGGGTTCAGCCCTAATTTATTGTATTATCCCCTCTTTTATGTGTACTGGGCAGCTTCTCCCACCTTCTTACTTCTGTTCAAATACTGAAAAGCTTTTTACCATTTCCCTCCAACTTTCCAGTAGCATAAATCGCACATTGTCTCTTTAGAGTTTTGTGGTCTCTCTTGTATCAGCAGTGTTCTGCCTCAAGCCAAAAATTAATGCAGACACACTGGTTATCAAAGAAAGACCTGAAGAGGCTCAGAAGGGAAATGGCCCAGACAGTGAGAAGCTTGAAGGAATTCAGCAGTGACCCCTGAATCTTCCCACTTCTGAGTCATCACCCCTTTGTTCATTCAACCACCACCCTCTAGAATTAAATACCTTCTGTGTGCCATTCTGCTGGGAACACAAAGATAAATGAACAGCAGCTCTGTCCTTTATGATCTCATTAACAGAGCCCCAAAGAGCCCTACGATCTTCATGCCCTCACCAGTCCCATGGCGGTGGGCACTTGGATGTTCTGAGTATCAGTAGATGCTGGGTATCATGCTGAACACCTTAGGTTCATCTCCTCACAATTCCACCGGGGGCTAGCTTATATTACCCCCATTTTACAGATGGAAAAGCTTCAGTGTAAAGAATTCAATTAACCTGCCCCATGTGACATGGGTTGTAAGTGGTGAAATCAGGGTCTGAACCAAGGCTGTCTGGAAGCACAGCCCAGCTCTGGTGGCTGCTGTCCTATGTGGCTCCGCTCTCAGCCACAGCTGATTGACTGGACCAGGGGTGGACACCTGAGCCAAGCACGATCAGATTCCCATTGGAATTTCCAGTCAGGCCTGAGAGATACTGGTTAGTCTCTGCTGGGCAGCTGAACTGGGATGTGGTGAACACCTTGCAATTGGGAGGGTGGGTATGGAGACGTGAGAGTACGTGCTTGAGGGGGAAGAGGAAGCTGGTGTGTGGACAGAGAGAACAAGGGAGACAGTGGAGGAAACAGAGATGAGGGTAAGGAGAGACAGGCAGTGAGGGAGCCAGAGATCTGCACACGAGAAGCTGCCTGAGCTCCTAATCCCTTTTCAGTTTCTGGTTCCAACCCTATACAGGGTCCCAACTTGCCTTCTGCCTTTGGATTCCTTCCAGGAAACACCTCGGAATCTCTGATACCTACCCCACCTTTTTTTCTTAATCTGTTGTAAGTGGGTTCTTTTTTCTAGTACCTGTAACCAAAAGAGCCTTCATGACGGTAAGCTAGTATCCTCGTTCAGTGGGTGGACAGACCCTGGAGAGATACCAGCTGGGCAATGAGGAAGGTGCTATGGACAGAGGCCCATGGAGTCCCAGGAGAGGCTTCAAGGAGGAAGGGAAGCTGAGCCAGACCCCCAGGGGTCTGCTGGGTGAAGAGTGGGCTGCAGTGAGGGAGGCAGAGGAGCTCTTCCAGGAGATGGGGCCCTGTGGACAAAGTGGTAGATGGCAGCTGGTGTGGTGTATCCTAGAAGGAGAGTAAAGAAAGGTCCTGTGGGGCTGTAGGAGGGGGAAAGGTAGAATCACAGGGGCAGGGGTGTGCACTACAAGGGGGATTGCCTCTGACAAGACCATGGGTAGGAGAGCCAGCATGCCCCCATAGAAGCATCTGGTCTACTCCAACAAGAAGTACGAGTTAAGTGACTCTCCTTGATGTTCATCTTGGGGAACTGAACCATAAAGAGTTTTTATTTTCTTATCCTTTTGTCATACTTTAATTTGTATTTATCTTTTTAATACACATACTTTTTTTTTTTTTTTTTTGCGGTACACAGGCCGCTCACTGTTGTGGCCTCTCCCGTTGTGGAGCACAGGCTCCGGACGCGCAGGCTCAGTGGCCATGGCTCACGGGCCTAGCCACTCTGCGGCATGTGGGATCTTCCCGGACCGGGGCACGAACCCGTGTCCCCTGCATCGGCAGGCGGACTCTCAACCACTGTGCCACCAGGGAAGCCCAATACACATACTTTTAATGGATTTCAAGTCAGGTTGTTACTTTAAAAGCCCACATTTGTAAAAAGAACACTTCAGAAATTGAGAGGACAAAAAGATTTTAGGGCCCGCAATAGATCAAATTCATATATGACACTGCTGAATGCAATTTTCAAGGTGATTGACTGTGGTCATAGAGTATTGGAATGCTTTAAACAATATGGAGCCATTTGGATGTGGCTGGCAACTGAAATCAAAATGTGGTTCCAAATATCCACGTCAAGGTATTGACTCTGTCCTAAAGATTCAAGCAAATTTGAAACCACATTAGAAATTGGAGTCCTTTTATTTGGAGTCAGAGAGTAACTCATTCCAGAACATTTCCCCTCATGCTTTCCCAAGTGGCAAGGTCTAGTGAGAGAAGCCCTCTACACTTGCATTGAAAGTATCCATTCACCGCACTGGGAGATTTATATGCCAGCACGACACAATGTCAACTTCAGCAGCCAAGTCCATTTTTCATTTCAGGCTTCCGTGAAAGGACTCTTTAAAGTCTACTTGAAAGATTCGGCAAGGCTATAAAACGAAATTCTAGCAAGTTGCTTTGTGAACTAGTCTTCCAGTTATAGCTCTACTGCCCATTATTATTTCAAAGACCTTATTCATCTCAAAACTACAGTTCCTTTCTTTCTAACAAAAATGAGATGCCCTCTGCCTTTTTGGAGACCAAAGCCTGCTATTACTGTTTTCCAATCTACCCTAGCTGAGGAATGGGAATGACAGATCATATACGTTTGTGTTTCAGAAGGAAGAGTGGGAAGTGATAACAAGTAAAAGGAGAGCTTGACGCTATGGAGAGGGTGAAATAAAATAGGTAACATTTATTGGATGCTTACATGCATTAACTCATTTAATCCCCTCAATCATCTTGTGAGTCATATACTATTACTTAAGAAATTTTATAGATGACAAAATTGTTGCAGGGAGAGGTCAAGTAACTTTTGCCCAATGTCACCAGACATTACTTTCCTTCCAAGAAAAGACCTTGCTTGCACGGTGATGATGACGTGAAAAAGAAGAAAAGACGGATTCTAATGTGTCCAGGCCCTTCTTATCGGCACAGATACAATGGGGAAGTAGTGCATGTTGGAGGGACAGGTGCAAGGGAATGTGTGCCCCCTGCCCCCAGATGATGTTCCTAGAGTTTAAAAAGACAAAATTCCTCAAAGTGCTAAGGCGCATTTTTAAGTACATCTTCGGATTTCTTTGTTCTTTCACCAGTACAGCTTAATAGTCTTTAATGTTAATTTAACTAGATAAGATGATATCACCATTTCTTGGAACTACCGAGCATTTTCTACATAAAATCCACAAGGATAAAACCTTGGATGGAGAGGAGAAGGCATAATAAGGCCACTGATGTTATTTGGATAGACCATTCATTTCTGTTTTCCTGTGGTAGGAAACATCTGGGTTTGCCAGTCTTATATCCTCAGGCTCAAATGCTATATTCCGATTTGCATAGCTTCCACTGAAGAATCTGGACAAATGCGATTAAGCTCAGAAGGATGCAGGAAAGGAGGAAGACAATTAAAATCACTCAACCATTTAGAAACACGGGTCCTTCTCCCTCCCCCCACCCATTCCCTAAAATACAAGCAGTAAGCATCCTCTGTGAAAGCTCTAATATAAAAACCAATTAAGAAATGCACTTCTTCTACAGTTTTTATACCAACTTACTTCTCTTATCATCAAGGTCCCTTCTCTTGAAATACTGCTGCTGAAAGTGTCTGCGTGAGAGGTCTCCAGCCCCTGCATGCCGACCATTCCCACATTGTACTGCTCAGCGCTCCCGGGGGCTCCTGTGGGTCTGAAACGGGAAGGAACAACTTTCACGACAGTGTATGTTTAGGGAACACCTGTTTCCTGTCCACAGTAATATTTTTTATTGTAGTGAAATATACATAACATGAAATTTACCATTTTAAGTGTAAAGGTCAGTGGCCTGAAGTACATTCCACTTTCATCTTTTTTTTTCTTTTCTTTTTTTTTTTTTTTTTTCGGTACGCGGGCCTCTCACTGTTGTGGCCTCTCCCGTTGCGGAGCACAGGCTCCGGACGTGCAGGCTCAGCGGCCAAGGCTCACGGGTCTAGCTGCTCCGCGGCATGTGGGATCTTCCCGGACCGGGGCACGAACCCGTGTCCCCTGCATCGGCAGGTGGACTCTCAACCACTGCGCCACCAAGGGAGCCCCATGACTCTTTTTGAATTATGCTTTTCTCCAGCTATATGCCCAATATATTTTTAGTTTTTTTAGTTTTTTAAGGAACCTCCATACTGTTCTCCACAGTGGCTGTATCAATTTACATTCTGACCAACAGTGCAAGACAGTTCCCTTTTCTCCACACCCTCTCCATCATTTATTGTTAGTAGATATTTTGAAGATGGCCACTCTAACCAGTGTGAGGTGATATCTCATTGTAGTTTTGATTTGCATTTCTTTAATGATTAATGATGTTGAGCATTCTTTCATGTGTTTGTTGGCAGTCTGTATATCTTCTTTGGAGAAATGTCTATTTAGGTCTTCTGCCCATTTTTGGATTGGGTTGTTTGTTTTTTTGATATTGAGCTGCATGTGCTCCTTGTATATTTTGGAGATTAATCCTTTGTCAGTTGCTTCATTTGCAAATATTTTCTCCCATTCTGAGGGTTGTCTTTTTGTCTCATTTATGGTTTCCTTTGCTGTGCAAAAGCTTTGAAGTTTCATTAGGTCCCATTTGTTTATTTTTGTTTTTATTTCCATTTCTCTAGGAGGTGGGTCAAAAAGGATCTTGCTATGATTGAATTGATACAGCCACTATGGAGAACAGTATGGAGATTCCTTAAAGAACTAAAAATAGAACTACCATATGACCCAGCAATCCCACTACTGGGCATATACTCTGAGAAAACCATAATTCAAAAAGATACATGTACCACAATGTTCACTGCAGTTCTATTTACAATAGCTAGGACATGGAAGCAACCTAAGTGTCCATCGACAGATGAATGGATAAAGAAGGTGTGGCACATATATACAATGGAATATTACTTAGCCATAAAAAGAAACGAAATTGAATTATTTGTAGTGAGGTGGATGGACCTAGAGTCTGTCATACAGAGTGAAATAAGTCAGAAAGAGAAAAACAAATACCATATGCTAACACATATATATGGCATCTAAAAAAAATGGTTATGAAGAACCTAGGGGCAGGACTGGAAGAAAGATGCAGGTGTAGAGAATGGACTTGAGGACATGGGGAGGGGGAAGGGTAAGCTGGGACGAAGTGAGAGAGTGGCATTGACATATATACACTACCAAATGTAAAATAGATAGCTAGTGGGATAGCAGCTGCATAGCATAGGGAGATCAGTTCCGTGCTTTGTGACCACCTAGAGGGGTGGGATAGGGAAGGTGGGAGGGAGACGCAAAAGGGAGGGGATATGGGGATATATGTATATGTACAGCTGATTCACTTTGTTATACAGCAGAAACTAACACAACATTGTAAAGCAATTATACTCCAATAAAGATGTTAAAATAAATAAACAAATAAATTTTTTTGAAAAGTAAAAAAAAAAAAGGCATCTTCAGGTTCTTGGATCCTATCAAAGTCCAAGGACTTGATGGAATATTCAATCTAAGAAACACACCAATCTTATGACATCTCTGGGACAGAGAAGAAACCTGTCAAGGAGTTTTATCCAAAATGGAGAGACGAAAATATGAAGAGGTGAATCCAGACAAAAAAATGTACAGGAAGACACTTACTAAACTAGAGCAGTGGATTGAATACATTTAAGTACAGGTTAGAACTGATGTGTTTGGGAAGAAACTCCAAAGAAGCATTTTCATTATTTCACTCCCAGAAAGGAGCTATTAATAGTGTTTAAGAGACACGGAAAAAGAAATTTCTGCAATAAATTCCTGGTGTACTGCTAGATTGGTAAATCAGAATAATTCTCAAAACTCTGATTTCTTCACTCATTTATTTGAAAATTTGTTTTATCTTGTATGCATTTTATTTTCAGTTGCCTTAAATTCTTGTTTAAGGTAAGGTGGTATAAAACAAATAAATCAGTAAATGAAGCATTTATCAAGAGCCAAAGTCTCCTAGGAGAGGAGGCACTTTCCTTCATCACTCAGGCATTCTTTGCCACTGTCAGAGGTTAGATGGACCTGGTGGCTGCCACCAGGCTAACACTGTACAATCAAGTTCTCTTTCAGAGTCTCACCTGAGTTCAAAGATTAAAGATATTTTGGCTCCACGTCTGTTTTTACCCCAATGGTGTTCTGATTCTTTTTTTTTAATTTAATTTTATTTATTATTTTATACAGCAGGTTTTTATTAGTTATCTATTTTACACATATTAGCGTATACATGTCAATCCCAATCTCCCAATTCATCCCACCCCCGCCCCCCGCCGCTTCCCCCCTTAGTGTCCATACGTTTGTTCTCTACATCTGTGTCTCAATTTCTGCCCTGCAAACTGGTTCATCTGTATCATTTTTCTAGGTTCCACATATATGCGTTAATATACGATATTTGTTTTTCTCTTTCTGACTTACTTCACTCTGTATGACAGTCTCTAGATCCATCCACCTCTCTACAAGTGACCCAATTTCATTCTTTTTTATGGCTGAGTAATATTCCATTGTATATATGTACCACATCTTCTTTATCCATTTGTCTGTTGACGGGCATTTAAGTTGCTTCCATGACCTGGCTATTGTAAATAGTGCCGCAATGAACATTGTGGTACATGTATCTTTTTGAATTATGGTTTTCTCTGGGTATATGCCCAGTAGTGGGATCGCTGGGTCATATGGTAGTTCTATTTTTAGTTTTTTAAGGAACCTCCATACTGTTCTCCATAGTGGCTGTATCAATTTACATTCCCACCAACAGTGCCAGAGTGTTCCCTTTTCTCCACACCCTCTCCTGCATTCGTTGTTTGTAGATTTGCTGATGATGCCCATTCTAACTGGTGTGAGGTGATACCTCATTGTAGTTTTGATTTGCATTTCTCTAATAATTAGTGATGGTGAACAGCTTTCCATGTGCCTCTTGGCCATCTGTAAGTCTTCTTTGGAGAAATGTCTATTTAGGTCTTCTGCCCATTTTTGGATTGGGTTGTTTGTTTTTTTGATATTGAGCTGCATGAGCTGTTTATATATTTTGGAGATTAATCCTTTGTCTGTTGATTCGCTTGCAAATATTTTCTCCCATTCTGAGGGTTGTCTTTTCATCTTGTTTGTAGTTTCCTTTGCTTTGCAAAAGTTTTAAGTTTCATTAGGTCCCATTTGTTTACTTTTGTTTTTATTTCCATTACTCTAGGAGGTGGATCAAAAAAGATCTTGCTGTGATTTATGTCAAAAGTGTTCTCCCTATATTTTCCTCTAAGAGTTTTATAGTGTGGTGTTCTGATTGTATCCAAACATTTTAATCAGAAATATCTCAACATGGATAAATTTTCATGAAAAAGGTATTTCCTAGAGCTCTTTCCAATCCGACAATTCCTTAATTAATTTTCTACATATCTCAGTTAAATTCTTCCCTAATTTTTGCATTTTCATCATAATTTTGCTAAAATTACCATCACTGGTTCCAATCCTTTTCTATGTAAATGTTATAGCAAAAATTTCATACACCTATCAGCTTTTTTGTCCATATCATCTTTCAAAGGCTCTGTGTTCACTACTTCTACCAGGTCCAATTTTAAAGGTGTAAATTTTATTAAGATTTGATTCACTGTCAATTTTTAATCAATAGTGTTAGTGTATAGTGTTAACCACTGTCAGTTTTACGTTTCGCTGAATATTTTTCTGAGACTATTTTTTTCCTGATCAATTTTATACTTTCAATTTTATGAGCCAGAACTGCTTCATTTATGATAAATTTTTATAGTGATCATTTTGGGCTGTTTTGAGTTTTATTCTACATTATTTCTACTAGTAATATTCCTCATAGATTGACTAAAAGATGATAATCTATATTCCTTCCTTTGTCAATTTTCTTCTAAAATAGTGAGCAATTCCTCTTAGTTTAAGGTTGTTCTATTGTGCAGGATTTGTCTGTTGTATTGTGAATCTTCTGTATATACCTGCTCATTCTGTGTACCTTGTACTAACTGCTCACACCACTAATTTCTCTGCTACCATGTCATCTGATATAAGGTAATGGCTTTTGATGACGGAAAATTCCCATAAATTTCTGCGTGCTCCAAAGTACTTCTCTACACATTTCTTTTAAAAGGCAAACTGCAGCCCACAGTTCATGTTTCAGGGACTGCAGAACATTTTTAAATCGTAAAAGAAGACACCTTGCTGTGTCTGTCATTGTTGAACACTTCCTTCTGTCCTTCTTACTGCCCTGGTTGTCCTTTCATCCTCTGTCTCTGTATGTTTCTTTTATGGCTCCAAGCTCCCAACTCTGCCACATCAATCTTCATCAACCCCTTAGAAATTCTTTTGTGCATTGATTCATTCATTTACTTGTTAAAAGTTTGTTATGTGATATACATTGTACCAGACGCTAGAATAAATATCTGAAAAATAAGACATAACCCTAAACTTCCAGAGGATTATAATCTAATGGAGGTTGAGAGACTAATAAGGTACATAAAGTGCTTGGCAAAACACAAAACAATTAGTTTAATAATGCAGTATTTCTAACTCAGTAAGAAGGCTTCAATAGAAGAGCAGAGGACCAACGTCAGTTGGAAGTTATTCCTCTCCTTCTCCTTCCCGTGTTTTCACAATCCTTCTCTCTTTACTGTCTCTTTCTTCCAATCAATAAACAAGATAAGGTCTCTCCTGTCTCCCATTTCATTAAAACATGTCTCTTGACCCTAATTCTGTATTTACTATCCACACTTACATTTCTCTTTCCTTAAAATTCTCCTTGCAAAGTTCTCCAATTTATTCCTTAACACACTCTGATTCACTCCTCAGATGACTACTTCTCATACTTGACTTCAAGCACCTTAAGGAAACTCCCTAAGTCATTTCTAAGCTCTCAGTTTCAATGATTGCTCTTCGACATGGTGTTTGGTCTCTTGCCTGTGTCTGGTATGACTGATCACTCCGCCATTTCGCGTACCACGAAAAAAAAAACAAAAAAAACCCCGCTAAGGCTAAAACAACTATAACATTTTATAGCTAAAATAATCCTTTGTTCTAAAAATTATTTTTCTTTTTCTTTCTTTCTTTTTTTTTTTTTTGCGTTACACGGGCCTCTCACTGTTGTGGCCTCTCCCGTCGTGGAGCACAGGCTCCGGACGCGCAGGCTCAGCGGCCATGGCTCATGGGCCTAGCCGTTCTGCGGCATGTGGGATCTTCCCAGACCGGGGCACGAACCCACGTCCCCTGCATCGGCAGGCGGACTCTCAACCACTGCGCCACCAGGGAAGCCCTAAAAATTATTTTTCTGATATGGAGTCTGGGTAGGAAGAATCAGGTGTCTGAATTTCTATAAAGACTGTGAAAAACAAAACACATCAACTAATTAGAAAACTATAGAAAATTTACTGTAATTAGGTCACATGTTTAGAACAATAATCTCTTATTGGATTTGTCAAAGTGTTCCTGCAGGTATTGACTTAATTCAATTCAATATACATTTATCGAACACCTGCTACATGAAAGGCCCTTGGCTTGGCACTGGGTAGCGGATATAAAAGCTGAAGAAGACACGGTTCCTGAAACTACAGAGATTAGCATCTGGAAGAGCATAAAAACAACGCAAAGACTCAAATGCATGGCAGATGTAAGTGAGAATGTGGGACAGAGGGACAGAAGGTCATTCCAAGAAAAGACAACATTGGAAAAGTGTAAGGCATTTGGAAAGAATAATGAGAAGGTCAGTTTGGCTGGAGCACATGCTGTGACAGTCATGGGGCCTAGGAATGAAAAGAGTTGTAGGGCACTAGGGGTACAGCATGACCACAGCCACACTTCTACAACACTACTCAGACCAAAGACTGAGCCAACGGACAGGACGGCTGAGAGGACGGCAGGCAAGAGGCGGCGTGGGCACAACAATAGCCTGGCTGGTGAACAGGGCCAGAACCATGGCTTTCTAGTGAGACTGGGAAAGAGGGGGCATAAGACATGTGGCTTTCACTGTCCAGCCTGCATTTTATGAGATTGTGCAAAATTCAGGGACTGAAATAGCAATAGATGGTCCTAATGATGAAGACCACGCCTCATATGTACCGATCTGATGCATGTGCTGGCAATTGAGGGAAGATACTGATACTAAAGGCTGCCTCTTCAGCTTGCTTGGGCTGATGCAAATCAGCTTATGTGACTTTCACTCCCTCCCTCCTATTCTATAAAGCTTTTATTTTTTTCCTGATTATAAAAATAGTGCATGCTTAACATAAAACTGGGGCTATACATAAAATAAAAATCCTTTTGAGTTGTATAATCCACAGGTAACTACTATTATAATTCCCCCTCACTCATTATTTTTCTATGCATGAGGCACTGGGAAATAGTGCAGTTGGTTAGTTATGGAATACAATCTTAGTTATGTGCACTCTTATAGGTTAAACCTCATACTATTAATATGAAGCCAACAGTGTACATAGAAGAAGTTGTTGTTTTGCACATCAGGATCTCCAGCTGCTTGTCGGAATGGCTGTGCTCTATTTCTAAAAAGCTCTTTTGTAGAGACTTCATGATAGTGAACTGTGTTGCAATATATTTATATAATTAATATAATATATTAATTTTTTGCTTTAAAAAATACAGCACAAAATGTGAAGGTTTACCTTAACAGTAGAAAATAAAATAGATAAGAATGTATGTAAGAAGGAGTCTAACTCAGAAATGTCTTATTCCTAAAGAAACAATGGATTTTTTAATAGCATGAAGTTTCTCAGGCATACAACTGTTCATGCTGTAGCAGCACATACTGTATATATTGGGCTGGCCCAAAAGTTCATTCGGGTCTTTCCGTAAGCTCCTATGGAAAAACGCGAACGAACTTTTGGGCCAACCCAATATTTTATATTCACAAAAGTGCATATATTTGGCAAATTGGAATAAACACACACATACACATGCACACATCTGTATCCTGTTTCTTCTCTGAGTACGTTTCATATACAATTATATATTTTAAATGTTCTTTAATGGACAGTCATGTCAATCTGTTTAAAATTTACCAATTCTTCAAGAGCCACGTCAAGTTTTGCCTCCACTATAAGTATTCAATGACAGCCCATTTATTACTTCTTGGGATTACAGTAATAGATCCTCTGAATGCCTTTACCAGTATCTAGCCTGTTCTCTTTCCAAATCACTTTGATGAAATGATTTCTCTCAAACATGGCACCAATCATGTCACTCCCCAGCTCAGGAGACCTTTGACGGTTCCCCACTGGCTACATGATACCGGTCTGGTTTCACTAGTCCAGACTTTCCTCCCCTCATACCATCTATATTCCCACCAAACTTAACCTTCTGTGCTTTTACTTCAACTCCCCCCACCTGGGATTCTAACATCACTCCATGTTCCTTTTTACCTTGATGACAGTTATTTGTGTACACGTCTTTCCTCTGGATTAGGCTATAAACACTTTGAAGCCAGGATCTGCAATTTCAGTGCAGTGCAGTTAAGTGTAAATCAAAGTCACTGAAGACCAACTCTATTCCAGACACCAGGCAAGGTGTTAAGAGTAGAGAGTAAATAAGGCTCAATCCTCACCCTCAAGGATCTCACAGCCCAGAGAGGGAGACAACATGTAATAAATAACCTGATTCAAGGTACTCCATGAAATGGCAGGAATGCACAGGAGACACCATGCAGCACAGAGGAAGGGATGGGCTCTGCCTGTATGGGCTGGGCCGTGAGAGGTGATTTCTAAAGGAACAAGAGAGTGCCAGACAGCAGAGAAAGTGCAGCACAGCATGGTATACTTAGGCAATTTTAGAAAGGTGGGTGTTTCCATAGTGGGGGAAGAGATGGACTTGCCTTTAGAGATACGAGGGTAAATACCACTAAGAGTCTTACAAAATATGACAGGAGGCTTAAAAACCAACTGCAATTTAACATCTCTTCCAAGGCTATTGGTTATTCTTCCAACTATTTATATTACTCTGAACTTCTCCATGTATAATTTTGTCTCTCTCCAACTAGAATGTAAACTTTTGGAAGGCAGAATTCATGTACGCACTTTTGAATGTCTCAAAGCCCTCAGCATGGGGTCTAGCACACAGTAGAAGTCTTACCAATCTTTTAAATTCACAATCCACCCTCATAGCTGTATGCTCAGTGCTTAAAGGGAATTCAAAACATCTGTTAGAAGAATGAACCAAAGCTGAGTTAAGACAAAAACTGAAAGGACCAGCATATTTTGTGGGAATGTTCTGGATTAGTGATTTTGCCTCTAGAACAACTTTATTTGCTGTTAAAAAAGCAATTTAATGCAATTTGTTTCCAAATGTCATATTTTAGCATATTTATGGCTGTCAATAACTGGGTAATCAGCAGTAAAATAACAAGTATGGATTTTCAGCTATGATAATTGGACTTGTCTCCAGAATTGCTTGTATGTAACGATCGTTAATCAATGGACGACATTTCCTGCAGACTGGGAGGCCCTGTCTCGCCAACCTCTGCTGGACAGGACTGTAATCTGTGGCCTGAAATGACATCTTCTCTATAGGGAGTAAACGTGGTGCGATGACCAACATTGGTAGCTGAGTCAAAGAAATGGAAGTGAAGATGGAAAAGTTAGCATTGTTCTTTATCGAAGTTATGGCAAACCAGGGCTGGACACCTTGTGTTTATTTGGGAGAGGAAATGAGAGATGTATGTGAGTGTGATTGTATGAATATGTTTGTTTGAATTGGGGAAGTAATAGGGGAAGAGGAGAGGTTCTTTTCTAGGATCTAGTCTGATGAGAAAAAGGGAGCCTCCCTCTCACTTAAAAAAAGAAAAGAGAAGTAAAGGCTATAAATACTAAGGGAAAGCTAGGTAGCTATAAATATCTAAAAAAGAAGACTATACGTGGTGAAGTCACAGGCTGCAGCAAAAAGGATCACATAAAAGGGAAAATGGAGAAGATGAAGTAGAAAATCAGGGGTGTATTTAAGTCAAACACTCAGAAGTTTCTCTGCAGGTTTGTTCGACTCCTGATTGTTTTGCTGGGATGCTAACCCATGCTGCCTCCTGCATTCCACCTTAGTGGTGGTGGTGACAGTGAAATATACGTCTCATGTTGTCAGTTTTAACCCCTAAACGCCATTGCCTATAATTTTGCTCTTTAGTTCTAGGGTGTGGCTGTCAGTATCACTTGCTCAGAGATGACAGGAACCAAGAAAGCATCACCCAAGGGATGGTGAACGCCACAACAGCTTAGACAAAGCATATGCAGTCCTAGAAATGCTACATATTCTAAGTAACTGTGTCTAGGGAGAGGGGTGAATATAGAACTATGCTCTAATAAAAACGTGAATCCCCAAAGTCAACTGATCCTGCCCGAGACTCATAAATGATCTTATATTTAAATTCATATTTCCTGTCCTTTGTCTTGGAGACCTAACCTCTCCTGGCCTACAATGATGAAGCAGGTCTCGGGAGGGACCTCCCTGGTGGTCCTGTGGTTAAGACTTCACCTTCCAATGCAGGGGGTGTGGGTTCGATCCCTGGTCAGTTAAGATCCCACAGGCCTCGGGGCCAAAAAACCAAAACATAAAAAAACAGAAACAATATTGTAAAATGCAGGTCTCTTACATCAGTCTGGGTATGTCGCTGACAGCCACCGTCCCGTCCTGGGTCTCGCTCTCTCCATCTTCCTCCTCTTCATCACTGCTTTCCGACTCCTCACTCGAGGAGGAGTAATCTGTCACTTTCTTCAGTGGGCGGTTTGTTTCTTCAATCCGGAGTTCTCTTAATTCTTTGGCTAATGCCGTCAGATCCTACAAGAGAAAAGTGTGTCCAGCGTATATGAATTATAGATACGACCAAAGTGACGTCTCTCAGCAAGTCTCCGGCTCAAGCAACAAGAAATAAACAAGAAAAAATAGCTCTCTATAGAACTGTTACAAACATAGTTACTGCATGAAACCAAGAAAACGATGTTTGTAGCGCAGAGAAACTAGAAAAAGAAAGATGAAATAAATTTAAACTTTGTTCACAACCAATTGCTAGACTGAGACTGTTCGGTTCTGAATCTGCATGTGTATATATGTGTATGTGCACTGTGTGTGTACACATATATACGAACACTGGGTTCACATTTTATTTTGGGAAGGTGAAGTTGGTCACCCACCCTCACAGTTAATTACCCACAGGATTAGAAATTATTCCCCAGTATTTTGAGACTCCTGCCCAAGCCATAGTCATGGCCTTTCTCCTCTTATGATTGCTACTGTACCAAAATCTAGGATCAGTCACAGAACAGAGCAATTCCCAAGGTTCCAGCTGCTACAATGACTCACTTAGTGTGTCATCATTCCCTGGAGAGCCGAGGCACCACATCAAATAATGGCCCACCCCAAAGCCCAGTGCCACTGAAATTTATAGCCACAGAGCTGAGTTAATCAAGAGGAACAACAACAAAATAAAACAAACAAACAAAAACAAAAAAGAGTTCTCTTCCAGAATGATAGGTGTTTCATTTTCTTTTGTTTTATATTGAGTCACCTGGCAGAAACTCTGGCGAAGAATACTGAAAGGAATGTGCAAACACCAAAAGGAAGAGGTAAATTTTCAGTTTTCCATGAGTATGATGAAACCTTTAGCCTTATGGATGTGATGAGGTGGTATTTAATCACCAGGCACATGGCAGGCAGTGTGCTGAAGATCTGACTACCTTTTATTGTACATGCTTTCAGAGCAATGCAGAGGGAAGCAGTTCTGCTAAAGCATGGCCGCTCTAATTTGCATGGGTTAAACTGCCCTTGGCACACAGCATGCAAATGAAGAAAAAGCAATTTGACATCAGTCTTACCATTTCTCCCTATATTAGTGACCCATGTGGGAATCAGAGCATTCAGTGAGAGACGGGATTAGGGAGAAAGAAACTCATTTGAAGATACTAAATCCCAAAGTTTTCTTATGGCCATATTCTCTCTTTATTTCAATCCAGAGATGTATTTGCCCAATTCACCTGATGTAAGGTTAGAGCAATATAGGTGATCTAAATGACATCTGATAATCTATCCTGATAGTTAGAAGAAAAGTTGTGATAAATGTGTGTAACTAAATTATAAATATAATTTTATTTTGAGAAGAAAACAGATCATCCTGTTTCTTTACTGTTGCTTATATGTGAGGCATTAATGTATTGGTTAAGACTAAGGACAGAAAATGCTTCAGGTTTTTTATTTGGTCTAGAAATTTAGAAAGTTCAAGGTGTTAAGTGAAGGATTTATTTCTTTCTAATTTCATAAAAATCAAAGGGACAGCAATGACAACTTTTACAATTTGTTCCGTAGTCATTTGAATTGAAGCCCTTGGAAAAGGGAAGCTCTTGAAAATTCAAATTGTGCATTTTCCACCCAAACATGCTTGCTGGGCTTTTACACACCTGCACCCACACATGGCCTCAATCTCAGTGGGTATATTTATCCCATCCATGAAAATGAAAATAAAATTGTATTTAAAAGACTCAAACTGTTTAAATATAATGTACACCATTAATGAAGAGGAAAATTACCACACAGAATTTTATGCAAATTTATTTCCGGTTTCTTTGGTGATGGGTCAAAATAAGAAAAGCTAATGTTCAGATTTCAGCTTTTTACTTCTTATTTCCTCTTGACAATTGCCAATGTTTATCTTTATCAAATTGATGAGAAAGTGAAGGGTATGCTACACTTGAGCACACTGGGAAAATACAGTTTAGATATTTGTTAAAGCAATTAATGAAAAAGGACAGTATAATCCTCCAAACCAATAAAATAATTAAAAAATTAGATAAATTTATTTTGTATTTTTCCTTCTCTATGTTAGGAGCATGTTATGTCTCATCAAAGAATACAACTAGCATCTAAAATGTTCCTTGTCATTAAAAACACATTTTATTATAATTTAAAGAGAGAATATGGTTAAGAGAGTTTATTTCTAATGTCAGTAATTCTGAGTAAAATATAATAATATTAACTATGACTTATTTAAATTAATAATACATTTTCCCCATGGACTGGTTTTCCTTATCGCTGACATTTCAAAGCAAGACAAAGAAGATTTAAAAAAATCAAAACTATTTAGAAATATTTCGCTGGTCCAAAGCCCATTGACTTAAAGTAGCTCTCACTTGTTAAAATCACCTAAATTTCTCCAAACACTGTATTTAGGAACACTTTTAAAGCTCTGACCTGCTTTATAATTTCACTTTTAATTAGAGGGTTTTTTTTTTTTTTGGTTTCTGTGTTGTTAAAAAGTTATCTTTCCTGAAACTTTAGAAATAGTTGCAAATTCCTTTTAAGTTTAATTGGTAACAGCTTGGCAGGTGAGACATATATGAAAATCCCAAGGTACCAATAATGAGTAACTCAAAACTAATACCTCAGCCAAAGAAAATTAATCTTCCATTGCCCATAGTCTGTGTGTTTAGCTGAAGTTTTGTTCCTTATCCATCCACCCTGGAAAAACTTACAATAGCAAAGTTATAGGAAATAGACATGATCTAAAATTGACACCATTGCGTTCAGATCCATTTTCATATGTTTCATTTTCTGACAATACCAATCTTCTCCATATAATGAGTTTTTGTGGTAATTTATTGCTTGACTATCTCAAGCCTGGAGCTAAAAAGTATTAAAAAGACAAGAAAAGTGCTATTTACAATAAAAATATTTGAGAATGTATAACTCAAAAAGAAATATGGCAAAATGTTAAGCTTTTTGACTACAGAGTAAAGATAGTTAAGGGGCTCTCACCCAAAGGTTTCTTTCATGTAACACTTTTTAGAATCAACTTGATATAATTTTTCTTTCAAAAAGGCTTATTTAATCTGACAATTATGCATACTCTGCTTTAAAAGGTGCTCTTTTGGGTATCTTTTTAAAAACAATATAGTTTATGCACATTTTAGTTCAATTTTTTAAACTATTAAAATAATAGTTAAAATTTTTAAAGTTGTTTCTTTCTTTACATAGTAAAATAATTCATTTCCTTTTCAGGAAATCTAAAGATATGACTTGGGGAAGTCACTTGACTTCGATATCTTCAACTGAGGGAAAAAAGGTTTGTTCCATTTCTGTCCAGTCTATGGATGTGCTCTGGAATTTGTCAGATTTCTACATACAATAAAAAAGTAGTGGTAAAGCCAGTGTTTGCTTATGTATCTAATCTTCATGACATCTATTTAATTGTGCTAAAGTAAAAAGAATATTTATTTTGGAGGGTTGTATTAAATAATCACAGACTACACTGCACAATCTCATACTCCATAGGAAGGAATGCCAAATGCATGGACACGCCCCCAGACAGACTTTTATGGAACTCAAATAATTAAATTATCAATAATAAGCAATATGTTTTTGGTATTTTAAGACTGCTCATTTCAAACTCGGGTTATCTAAATGGCATATCAGTCACGGTGGATGGAAGCCATCTTAAAACCTAGGAATGGAGATGGGAGAGAGATTTAACTCAAGGTTTTTTGACTGTGGCACTACTGACATTTGGGGTGGATAAGTCTCTATTGTAGGTTGTTTTCCTGTGCATTGTAGGTTGTTTAGCAGCATCTCTCTGCTCTACACACAAGATGCCAGCAGCACCGCTTCCCACCTCCAAGTTGTGACAACCAAACTGACTCCAGACTTTCCCAAATGTCTCCTAAGGGAAGGGGAGTTGGGGGGGATACTCATCCCTGGTTGAGGACCACTGGGTTAGGTAGCACCAAGGAATCCTGTGTTTTGGATCAGTGATACTCAAGCGGTAGGGTTAGAAGAATCACCTGGAGGCCTTTTTCCAGTCATCCATGGCTCTAGAGATTTTGGTGTACAGCTTACACCCCCTCAATTATTTCTACCTCTGTTGCCTACCTCTCATCTCTGTCCAGTGTGCTAGAGTATCCTGAAATAAATAAAGCAATTTTAAAAAGCCTAAAATATCCTGGGGTAACCAGATGAAATCCATGAGAGCCCTCTCCCTCATGACAGCCACCTCCAAGCTAATTTCTGGACTCATAAGAGGAAACCTTGAGTTGTGCACACACACGACCATTTTATTGGCAGCCTGAGTACCAGAACTGTTTGGGAGAAAACTGATAACACTTGTGATAATCCCTGTCCTTCTCACTCTCATGAGGAGAAGGGGCAAGGCTGTAGCACAGAGCAATTAAAAACATTTCCCTTTTTTCTTTCTATAATGCCATCCACACACTGTAGACATGTAGAATCTTTTTTTTTATAAGCAATAATTCTTTATCTATGATAATGACTCCCTAAATCACTCTGAATGGTGAGGCGGTCATAATTCTGAAAAAGTGATGCTTTTTGGTAAAGATCAGAGGCATAGAAACATGCTTCTTCCACCAGAATAGCTCCACGCCTCAGGCCCTGGCTTTACATAGCACTTCACACTTCAGAAAATGCTCTCACACTCATGATCTTGAGTGAACCTAAACAATCTTGTGAGTGAGGAAAGGCAGGTGTTTTTATCCCCATTTTACAGATGAAACTGCCCAGAGAGTTCGTGAGACTGGCCCCTCCAGTTATTAATTGGGGGAGACAGAATTTGAATGCAGCTTGTTCACTCCCAAAGCCAGTGCTTTTTCCATATCATTTCACAAAAACAGTGCTCAGCCTTAAAGCCATAATCCTAGCCTTCAGATTCCATGCAGTTAGGACTCTTTGCAGAAGGCCTCTCTTCCAAAACAACTCCACTATGCTGTATTCATGCAGGTCTGACAAACAGCAGTGAGGCAGTCATCCTTCTTAGCAAGCTACTTAAGATTGGCAAAGCCATATGTTTTTCTAATGGAAAAATGTCACCACAGATAAGGAAATAAAGTTACTTAATTCGCCAGGATTCATTAACTAAAGTTGACGTTGCTGCTGATGCTGTAGTTAATGTGCCACAAATTAATCTAACAATACCCGGTAACTCCTTGTTCACAAATCACACACTATAAATTTGGACGACCCTAGAATGATGTCTCTTTTCTTTGTTAGTAAAACCGCCATCCCCTAGCAAGGCTGGCGAGTGCAGGTTAAAAGCTCAGGCTTTGCTACTGGAAGATACTAGAATGAGAAACTGTGCCAATAACAAAGCACCGATGCTTATCTTTAGCTAGACTGGAACGTTGGAAAAGTAACATTTTGGCTAGAAGGAAAGTCTCTGGAGCTATACACAGTGTCTGAGGGGCTCAGGCTGGCTTCTGTGAAAGGGCTCTCCTCTCAGCAGATCACTCCAAAGGAAAGAACTTTAATCTGTGATCCAATTGGCCACCTTTCTGAATATCAGCCTCAGGAAGTCAGTTTATATTTACATCTCGTGAAAGCATGACCAAGCAAAAAGGTAATACTAACCTCATCTATAGCTTTCTTATAGCTCTGAGATAAGAGGAAACCAATCCAGAAGAATCCACGGGAGGGGGAAAAGCCGGAAGAAAGGCAGCAGGTTAGACACAAAATGAAAATTGTTAGTACACAACTGATAAATGCAAAAAGGGCAACAAGAACCTCAACCCAGAATGGTGTGAATGCCCTTCATTGTTACCCTCACTGTACTTCCTTACTTTAAAATGTAAAAAAATTAACGAAAACATCTTCACATCCATTTCACAGAAAAGATTCTTGGAAAATTTAAATAAAATAAGTGGACAATAACTCATTCCGAATTAATTTCCAACTTTCAAATTTCAGCCTCCATCCTCTTCTTTCTTTCTTTAAGGCTATTTGGGGTCTGATGTGTTACAGCAATGAAGCTAGATTTCAGGTTGTCAGCCCCCTATCAGACCATGCTTATCAAGTTTTGGTCTAGGAAATACAGTCCTAGAGCAGCAGAAATGCAGCAGAAAAACTGTAATATTAATTCATGTGGAAAATAATATAGGAAAAGGTCAGAATATACAAGAAAAATCCATAGGAAGTGCCCAAATATTCTTAATTGTTACTTTCAACATCTTTTTGCTAAAGCTACTGAGTAGAAATTATGGAATAATGTGAGTTATTTCTCTTCCTGTTTTATTCTGTAACAGTGTTAATGATCAGCAAAATAACCAAAGGCAGATAAGCAATCCAAGATATGTTCATTTCTTTCCTAATCTGGTATGACTTCCTTCCAGATGCTTCTAGCATCCGTTCTTATTAATCTCAACATTTTTTGTTTCATAGTCATGAGTGCATCCCCAACCACTTTATCCTGCAGGTTCTCTGGGAAATTAAAAGAGTTCAAAACTGTTTGAGAGAAAAGCACTCACAGCCGGTCGACTAGGTCGGGTAATTTCCCTGGATTCTTCAGGTTTCACCTTGGAAGGCTCATGGGGGAGCACAGGTGATCCTTCCGACTTACTGTTGGCTAGAGGAAAAAAACAGAGGGCCAAGAAAGATAATGACCGTCAGAAGGTGCTGGCTCAAGTTCTGGAGTTCTGTGGTGAGTCAGCCTTGGAAATGATTCAGCGGACACCTCATTCACTTAGGCAAATCCTCAAGCACATCCGTGAAAAAACAGTAAATGTTCAGGCAAACAAAATCAGCCATACACATTTAGTCTTATAACCTGGAGGTCACTGGTAATTATATGAAAAACTAGCGAGCACCGCCATTTGCTGAGCACTAATTTTGTGTCAGGCTTAGTGCTAAATGCTTTCTATGTCAATTGTCTCATTGAATCCTTGCTCCAACCCACTGTTTTCCTGTATGACAGTTGAACACAGAGAGATGACACAACTAGCCTAAGGTTACACTGAAGTTATGTGCAGAGCTGGGATTCTGTCTGATTTCTCAAAGTCCTATTCTCAATTATTATACTAAACCAGCCTCGGAGTTAGCATTCTATGTTTGATTTCTTCTTTTACCACTTGCCCATCAGGATAAGTTTTTCTGACAAAACGTTGTAGAAAAAAATAGAAACCTGTTTTATTTGGAGGAACAATTTTTAAATGGGGGGAGGAAAGGGGAGTTGTCTAGGGTGAGGGCAGGAAGGAGAGTGTTGGTGATAAAGCGGAAGGGTCCTAGAATAGAGGTTATAGAGCAAGGGCTGGGGGAGGGCTGCCTGACAGCTACAAGTGAAGAGCATCCCTCCGATTTATGAGCTTATAGGTAGAGAAGAAGCAATCTAAGGTGGGAGAGATTCTTTTGTTTGGTTTCAAAGTGGTCTTTCCTGGGTAGGGATACACCAGGGATATGAGTGCTTTTAACCCAGGAAAACTAAAGGCCAAAGGAAAGAAGATGAGAATTAAACCTGAACCAGATCAGAGAATTAAAATGGTATACCTAAGTTTGGTTTTCTTTAGCATTTGCTCTAACTAAGCAAATTAAGTTGCTTATGAATAGAAAAAAGGTAAGGGAATGGCAGTTTTCCAAAGTAATTAACTTTATATCTGGATCAAGGCAACAAAAGTATACATAGCTCTGGGTGGTGCCACTGATGTCAGAAGATTGCACATAGGGGCAGCCACAGGCCAGTCCCTATCCCAATTCATAGACACAAGCATTGCATGTCTGACATCGACCTTTCCAAAATGTACATACAGTGAGTTTACTCAAATAAATATTAGGAGGTAAAGTATAATTGTGTCTAATGAAGAGGCTAAGAGAGAATAAAGAACTGGTGGTTTTCATTAGGCAGAGTAATTGATAAGTGTTTTCCAAATTGCACTTTAAAAAAATCCCGGTCTTTATTACTTGGAGGCAAAATTATCTTCTGAAGAAGATTATGCAGAAAGAGTACATTTTGATTAGCTATAAACAATAGGTTATCATGTATAATTAGCTAGACACATTAATGTTTTTCACAAGCTTCCTCATTAATGAAAACTAAGCAATGAAGAATGACTTGAATTAAATGGTCAGAGAGGCTAATTTTTACCTCTCAAACAGGAAAACCCAGAAGAGTCAAGTATACTTTTTAAGTCATAAATTTTATATCTTCTCTCAAGTGTATGTTTATTCTACATTAGCCATTATTAACTTTCCCTTTGAAAAATACCTTGTATTCTGAACACAGTTGACACAAGGGGAAGAGGATACTTGGGGGTCCATGAAACTCTAACCAATCAATCAAATGGAAATGGAAATGCAGGTGACTAATGACTACATTTTCAAATAAGACCAATATTCTGTGATCTCCCTGGAGAACACTGGTATCTGCAATTAGAAAGCATTTAGTCCACACTGATGTCACACATATAACTGGGGATGGTGGTCCACTCCCCTAAGGAGACGGAGGCTGAGAGCAGTTAAGCGGCTCTTCAGCATCACACAGTGGTGGCCATGCCAGGACCAGAAGTCACAGAAGTCAGTAAGTAATCTGGTTCCCTGTGCATGGCTCTCCTCCTCAAGGAATGCTGTCCTGGAAAGGTAGGGGAAAGCGTTACCTCGAACCCTGGTCCGTTCGCTGGATCCTGCTTGTGACCCAGGCTGAGAGCCTCCTTGGGAGCTGGGCTGGGAGCTAGGGGTACTGGAGCTGGAGGAACTGCCACTGCTGGTCCTCTGCAAGGGGCTCTCCACGACGGGCTCAGTTCTCCGGAGGTCAGGGTTGCTGCATGGACAGCAGAGCACAGAGATTACACTCTCAAGACCTTGCCACTGGTAGACACAAGCATAGTCTAGTCCCATCCCCAGTACAAAGGGGTAAAGAGAGTACTTATATGACCTTGCATTACACGGGTCAATGGTAATGATAGTCATGCTATCCTCTGTGGAGCTCCTGGCCAGATTCTGCAACTCTTGGGTCATCACACCAAACGTATTAGCTCTGAAATGGTGAGTCTTCAAAGGAGGCTTTCTGGGCTTCCCTGGTGGCGCAGTGGTTGAGAGTCCGCCTGCTGATGCAGGGGACACGGGTTCGTGCCCCGGTGTGGGAGGATCCCACATGCCGCGGAGCGGCTGGGCCCGTGAGCCTATGGCCGCTGAGCCTGCGCGTCCGGAGCCTGTGCTCCGCAACGGGAGAGGCCACAACAGTGAGAGGCCCGTGTACAGCAAAAAAAAAAAAAAAAAAAAGGAGGCTTTCTTTTAAACCCCTTTTCCTATTCTCATTGTAAAACACTTGAAAATATTACAAGATAAAAATAAGGAAGCAATGCATGCAACCTCTGAATCAAGAGATATTCAACTATATTTTACTGGATGGAATATTATCTTCTAGTCTTTTTTGTTTTGTATGTATGGAAGCACACTGTATATTCAATTTTGCGTCTTGCTTTTTTCCCCTTTAGAATGCAATGAGGGCAGCTTCTTATGCTTCTAAAAACAATAATAGCTGCAAAGTATCCCATTATATAGATAAATTAGTTCAACCATTCTTCTATTGTTAGGTGCTTCCAATACATTGCTATTATACGTAACAGTGAAATAACCATCTAGATGCATACAAATATTCACAATCACATCTCTCCTAGAACTGGAATTCTTGGGTGGAAGGACATGAACTTAGGTATGTATGTGCACATATATATGTATGTGAATGTATAAACATACTGCCAGTTTTCACTGAAGGGTATGAGACGATCCATCTCACTGAATTCTTACTAGGCTTTATTATGAACAGCTAACTAATTTGGAAAAAATTGTATTTTGTTGTTTTAGTGCAGTTTTTAAAAATTAAGTGAAGTAAGTCAGAAAGAGAAAAACAAATACCATATGCTAACACATATATATGGAATCTAAAAAAAAAAAAAAAAAGGTTCTGAAGAACCTAGGGGCAGGACAGGAATAAAGACCCAGATGTAAAGAATGGACTTGAGGGCACGGGGAGGGGGGAAGGGTAAGCTGGGACGAAGGTGAGAGAGTGGCATGGACATATATACACTACGAAACGTAAAATAGATAGCTAGTGGGAAGCAGCCACATAGCACAGGGAGATCAACTCGCTCCTTTGTGACCACCTAGAGGGGTGGGATAGGGAGGTTGGGAGGGAGATACAAGAGGGAGGAGATACGGGGATATATGTATGCATATAGCTGATTCACTTTGTTATACAGCAGAAACTAACACAACATTGTAAAGCAATTATACTCCAATAAAGATGTTATTTAAAAAATGTAATTCTATGCTTTCCTTTTGCTCTGCCCATTTCAGGAGTATCAAGTGGGTAACAGGTACTCTGCACTGTGTTGGGTGTCAGATGCTTCATGTATAAATGTGAAAATAATATGGTCCCTTCCCTTGAGACACTTGCAGTTTGGTCTGTTAAAATCTGGCCACAAAATGGCATCATTAAAGCAGCAACTAAAGCAAATAATTTTTTTCTGAAAACACAAGAGTCTTGCTTTGCAGTAACGTATTTGGCGAAAATATTTGGTCGAGTTGCAAAAATTCTTAAATATTGGGTTATTGGAAGACATGGCTGGTGGTCCTGGAAAACATGTGAAAATAAAATATGTCCTTATAATTTATTAATTTTGATCATACAAATGTAGAATTTATGACAATATTCACCTCTTAAATTTTTTATGGTAAAGAGGTTGCTAAGTCAACCTAACAGTAAAACTGACTGCAGAAGTGAGTGTTGGTAAACTTAAGGAAAACTTTAAAAATTCTTGATATTTTTATGGCACTCCTTTGAGTAGTAATTATTTTTGTGAAAACTGCTAGCATTTAATTGATTGAAATAGATTTGGATCCATAATGGAAATACCCTCCCTCCTGTTCGGAGAATACCTAAAATGATAAATGTGTGATACTTCTGCAATATGCCACCTTTCAAATTTTTCATTTATTTTTTCAAAAAGAAACAATCCTATCTCCTTTCATTCCCAAATAATGAATTCTTCCCCATTGCCCTCTTTCATTAAACAGTAGTGGTCAAGAATTATTTATGTGTAATTAATAAATTCTAAAAATATTTTTTCTAAAAATTATATTACAGGTCAAGGGTGATGGGCATACTAAGGTTTCTTGGTGGTTGCTCTCATTTTGTGGAGATGTAATGTAGCGTTCTTTGTATAAAAAAAAAAATCTATGAAGTGAATACAGTTCAGTGAGTTCTGAGTATTTTCCCTGGCAGCTGTGGTGTGGTAGCAGGATCCAGCTCTTTGCTCGAATACAGCACTCCTTTGATCATTTAACCAAAACCTTTCTATTAAATACCTGCTTTGTGAGACCAGTGGACCAGTTTGAGGGACGGAGGAGAGTACAGGTCACAGGGCAGACAGTCAAGGTACAACATAATCCTAGAGGTGAGACATGTGCGGTGGAGACAACAGCCAGCAAGGCAAAGCTCCATATGCTGTGCGAGCATCTGCAAATGGTGTTGGAGTTTATGAAACAAGGCATGCAGCCTGGAGCGGTCAACAGTGGTGTCAGGAAGGAGACAGGACTTGATTAGGCTTCAGAGGGGTGGGGGAAGAGTGAGAGCAGACATTGACTGGGGTTTTCCTGGGGCTTGTTGACATAAAGAGGACACCACCCTGACTGGGTACCAAGTCTGCGTTAGGAAACCCTGGAAGAGTGGGTCATCAGAAGAAATGGGCGGCTTATGCAGCAATGGCCTTAAAGTCTGGCAGAGAACATGGGCCTCCCAGGGCCGGCTTATGAATGACTGGTCAGGACGGAGGCAGGCGGACCAGATAGGAGGCTGCTGCCACGTTAGATGATAAGGCCCAGGCCAGGGTTGTCCTGGCATAAAAGAGTGGCCCGGGCATCAGCAGAACCAGCGAGCGGATGAGCCTGCGTCTCTGACTGGGGTTCAAGGGCCTCTGTCAGTGTGAAGTTAATTGGATCCCATGGGCATTAAATCCCTGATCTGGGCCTTGTTAGTACAAGTCCCCTCCAACTGGAGCTAACCAGTGTGGGTGCTGATCTTAATAGGGTGCTATTTTTGCTGCTGGAGTCTGAAAGAAGTGTTTAGTTTCTATGTAACCACACATAGAAAGAGGGAAACCTTTAAAATGCTTTTCTACCTTATTTGCTTTTTTGGTAAAATATGAGTGTTTTGAGAAAATGTCACACTGTTCATATTTTTCTCTTTCTTATTATGTTGTAATTTAGTCTGGCCAAGGGGCCAAGGGGGCTGAGATAAATGCTCTTAGAAGGGATCAATTTCAGAAGAATTCCATGAAATAACAGATTTCCCTTGTTCATATACTAACTGAGCCTACTCAGATCCAAATGTGTAAAAACTTGAAAACATTCATATAGATTTCTTTAAATGCTAACTTTTAGCTCAGACATTTGTCATCCTGCAGAGAATACTGTTTGGTCTATAAAACACACAGTAAAGTGAAAATTATTCCATTTACTTGAGTCATATAAAAAAGTCAAAACAGAAAATTAGGATTACAAAGTGATTTCTTGGCCCAAATACTAGGGCCAAGTCTATAATTAACTGGCTGCCCACCAAAATTCATTTTACTTTGCTCTTTGATGACATAGCAAATGAGAACAAACAAGCCATAAGAAGACAGGTTTGGGATGGGATGGAGAATTATTTTTTGAAATTAAGCATTTAGTCATTGGGTTTTGACTGGGTGTTATTGGATTAATTTAAATCTTTTCATACTCTGAATGTATTTGTTTAATCAAATTTTAATGTGCTTTAAAAGAACACATGAATCAAAGTTAAATGTTAAAGTGCATGGAAGGTTTTAAAACAGAAATTTAAAAAATGAACAAATCAAATCATGATTTAAACTCAACTGTTCACCTTGACATTTAAGGCAGTATGAGGCATTTGGGAGTCTATAACAGTATTGCAAAGGAAAAAATATTTAAAAGCAACCCTTTTTTTTATGGCTTTATGGATGGGCAGTTGTCTGACAAATGGTACAAAAAGGACTATGAGGACTTTATTAGAACCAATAGAAAGTAAGACAGTCTCTGTGTTCAGTAACAGTCTCCCTCCCATTCTGCTCCCACTGCCCGTGAATCATATCTCCCATTGTCTGTGCCCCTGTGTATTTCCTTTACACACTGACTCTGGGCTTGGCCATGTGACTTGTGGTTGCCAATGGGACATCAGTAAAGATGATAGAAGCAAAGGCTTCAAAAGTGCTTGTGTATTGGGGCTTTCCCTGTTGGGATGCTGTCCTGAAATCACCAAACGGTCAAGAAGCCCAGGATGAAAGACCACGTGAAGGTACAGTTGACCTATCAGCTCAGTGCAGCTGCATAAGCAAGCCCAGGTGAGACCAGTGGAACAACTTTGCAGCCAACCCACAGAATCGTGAGCAATAATAAATCGTTACTATCTCAGGCCACTATGTCTTGGCACGCTTTATTATGCAACAAAGGTGAACTAAAGCCATCTCTAGCACAGTAAATATACCAAATCCCAAAACGTTTTAAAGTGCAATCCAATCTAGAGTTGCAAAGTCTGATTCACATCTTAAATGCTGGTCACTTAGAGATACGTGACAGCAAGGAACAGCTTTGTTGGGCAGATTGTTCCACAAGGCAGAGATAGGGATTCTCCATCCTCCTCCTCCCCTGCAATGCCTCTGACTTTCATTGCAGGTAAATAATTATTACCTCTTAGCTCACTTCCTCTCTACCTTTTCTGTAAGCAGAAAAACATTAGTTGTCTTCACAAGGTCTGCATTCTTTGTAAAAAGTACAATGTTTAAGAGGTTCCAAGGGAAAAGCACATGTTTTGCAAACCGCTGACCATCAAACACCAGTTATCTTACGGCCTTAATATCATTAAAATAACATTTCAGAGGGAACAAAGAGCTGCTTTTTATTTGGCTATAGAATGACAGTTCTCTTTCTTTTTGGTTGAGAGAGGGAAAAAGATTTAAAGTTGAAATGATGCTTGATCTATAGCAACTGAAGTTCTAAACAACTGATCTAATGAACACAGCCTTGAAGGCAGGGTTCAAATGGGCAAGAAGCACTGATAATTGGGGGCTTATCACCGCTCGAAGAGGGGGACTGATAAAGCTCAGGCCGGCAATCCAGGCTGACATTCCTTAAGATCCCTGGTCACAGTCCGCTCCAGGCTTCCTCAGCTGCTCCCAGCACCAGCTCAGCATGAACCTGATGAGTCACTGGACAAAAATTGCTTGTTGGCAACTCCACTCAGACGAGCTAGCTTCTTTGCCCTCAAGGGATGAATGTTTTCAGTGCAGTTCCATCTTATTTACGGACTGACCCCTTCCTAAGGCTTTTCATGTGAAGAGGAAAATGAAAGCTTTATGATCAAAAGCATTCCATATTTTAGGATCTGTACAAATAGTCATAACCTTCATTTTCAGTCTCTCCTTCTCTTTGACTAGCAAGAGTCCTCACAATGAAGATGAACACAATGAAGATGGATAAAACAGCCTGCCCAACTTCCTTTTTATAGTCTCAGCAGAGGCCATTTGCTATTTCAGTTCATCCTAAAAAGGAGTGTACTCTTCATGAAAAATCTGAGGGAAGCTTGATGAACTATAGCAGCAAACAGCATCTGTTACCACATAAAATCTGCTCAGATACTGTAAGGATATTGTTTATTCTCCAGCTTCTGCTCTTGAGACCTCGACACCAACCAGTAGGTGGATGCAACTTCCTGACTGGAGGAATATACAGGGTTGGTAGAAAATTCTAGGAGAGCACAGAGCAACAGTGGGAGCCTCACTGTATTTCAGTGATGTTCCTTAATGCCAGAGGTGATTTGCTCATGAGAACTAGTTCTTCTGTCATTTGCCACACTAGGGAAGTTCTGCAGCTGGTGGCTACAGCATTTCTTTGGCAATACTTTGTACCGTCTCAATAGCTCCCATGGCACAGTTCTTGACCTGATGCTAAAATCAACTCAGATCAGGCCATTTTGTTTGGCTGGCTTCATGAAATGGTCTCTGAAGTAACGGTCAGGGGCGCTGCACCCAGACTTCTATTTGTAGTCTTACTCCCACATTTAAAAAACTGCCAAGTAAGGTAAACCTGGTTGGATTCTGGGCTGATTCATTCGTTGACTCTGTGATTCATTGACTCGTTCATTCATGAGCCCTCACTGTACACTGATTTCTGTGAAAGGCTACTGAAGAAATAAAAGACATGTGTCTGGTCCACCAAAGCTTACAGTCTGGGTGGCCAGCCAACATGCCTCTGAAGTGAAAAAAGCACAAAAACATTTTTTTAGGAAAGCAACAATGACAACGGTAGGTGGGGAGTTCTCCCTTCAACTTACGCATCTTCCTTCCCTTACCTTGCTCTGATGGGTTGAGATCCTAGTCTGGGTCCCAGAGCACTACCATTTCCAGGAGAATTCTTTCTCGCTAATGCTGGGGATATAGAAGTTGTTCTTTGAGGCACCTGAAAGAAAACCAGAATTCAGAAATATTTTCCATAAAATAGCTTCCACGGGGTTCTGCCTGAAAAGCAACCTACTCCTTCCCTAAGATCTGCCAGGAGATACAGAACTATCAGAAACAGGAAAGAAACATCTTGCATTTCTCAAAGAAATATTTAACTCCCTAAATAAAATCAAACGAAAGGCAATGAGGCACATTTCAGCCACCATTAGGGAGTACAAAGTGCTCAATTTTAAAAACAAATTTAGAAATAGACCAAGGGAATTATTTTGATTTACTGGGCTAAAATAATTGATTTCCTTCATTTGCACAAGAGTGGTGGATATCAGAAATTTCTCTGGGGTATCATCAACTCAGCTGATCATTGGAAATTGCATCTGATGAGACACCCAGATAAACCGAGTTCCTTTTTTTTTTTTTTTTTTTTTTTTTTTGCGGTACGCGGGCCTCTCACTGTTGTGGCCTCTCCCGTTGCGGGACACAGGCTCCGGACGCGCAGGCTCAGTGGCCATGGCTCACGGGCCCAGCCGCTCCGCAGCATGTGGGATCTTCCCGGACCGGGGCACGAACCCGCGTCCCCTGCATCGGCAGGCAGACTCTCAACCACTGCGCCATCAGGGAAGCCCCCGAGTTCCATTTTTAACTCACAATACAACTGATAAACAGGTAAGGAAATTAAGAAATCTGGTGAGAAATTAGGTATCAGGCTAGAACTTGGGACATAAGCCACATGTTAGTGAGCTCAGAAAAACTACTGCAATAGATCCTGAACGGTCCCACTTCCTAATCAACTTGCAATTCTAATTAAAAACAAACCACCAACACTGAACTTTGGAAGGTCAATTTGCAAATGTAATACAAAACAGGACTAATACTGAAAATACTGGAAGGTCTTCAAAAAACTATGTGAATACCAGTCAGACTGTGAGGTACAGTAGGAAAACGTACCATTACCTTATCTGTCAAGGGCCTAAGGTAGAATTCAAGTATGCCTCATGTTATAAAACATTTTCTAATGAAATCAAATACTGGTAAGTGCACCAAAGGAGTCCAACATGAGGGGAGAGTAGAGGAAAAACTTACTTTAAGAAAAGTGACTAGGAAATGAAAATGTACATCTCCTGTGACAGCTGGTTGGGCTAAACATTCATCAGGTGCTTCAACTTTTATTTATTTTTAGAGGCCCTTTTAAAGTAGGTTTATGTTTCGTACTAGGTATTTTTAAATTATGCTTTGTTTTAATATTATGTTTAGTATATTAAATGATATTTAACACTAATACGGATCTTATTGGTTATTATAATACATTTTAAGATAAAGACCTAGAAAGATGAGTCAGTGAAGTGAAGCAGAATAACCAAATCAGTGTTCCCACCTGCTCAAATTAAATATTACTATCACTAGTTTTCCTTTTGCACTTGGTCAACTGAAATAGTTGTAGAGAGAGAGAGTCTAATGAATTATTAAAACCTAAAATGTTGGTATTGATCTAAATTTTTTCTCCCAGAGTTATAAGTGTGTGCCTGCGTGTTTTTAGACAGTGGACCAATAACGTCAAATGTTTCCCCAGCTCTCCTGTCTGCTCCTCTGCCCGTCCTATTTTCCAGATTGAACTTTGCTCCATAAATAACCTTTTCTGATGACATCTCTGCTTCCACAAGATGAGAACAACAACAAAAGAGCCATTATCAGCTAATTTCACTTTCACAATAATGGAAATTCTGGTATAATATCCTTCTGAGAGGAAGATGAGGAAAAATATTTGAAAATCATTGGGTAAAAAGGTCTTATTTTTTTCTGGAATCAACAATAGCATCGATTTCTGGAAATTGTGGGACATTCCATTTGTCATAGCTCCTATGCTGAGTTCAGGAGAAAGGGGAATCCTGAACCGGGAAGAATCTGATGCAAAAATTTCTACAGTATTTTGATGTTTCCAGGTTGTCTGTAGTGAGATGCATGGCCACGTTTTAGGACATTTTTTGGAATGTACAACAAGTTGGTATAGGCAAAAACAAAACAAAACAAATGAAACCAAACCAGTGGAATGGCTGGTCATTTTACCCTAGAGTTTAATCCTCAGTAATCAATTAAGGCTGGAATTAAATCACAACCTGGCCTAGAAGGAGCTTTCCTTAAGTGGAGCCAACTAAAATATTCTAAGAGCATTACTATCTTCTGAACATTTGAAACCTGTTTTCACTTTGGGTTATTAAAACTAGGAATAAAAAAATTCCTTACTTTTTAATCTGGAAATTTTAAATTTGTCTAGACATAGATTAAGTCATCGATGAAAATATCCATATTATTCTATTTCTTAAGATGGATAGTTAAAAGAACAGTTTGGAATGCTTGGGGTTGTGAGTTCTAATTCTGGATACAGGATATATGCTTCCAAGTCATTCAGTCTACCTGAGCCTCCATTTCTTTGGGGAAAATGGAGATCAAAAATGATAAACGACAATCCAAGTCTTAGCTTGGGAATGAGGAGGAACCAAAACAAACGCGAGAAGGGACGGTACTTTGGTGCCAGGTTCTTCAATACTATGAATGGTCTGGAACAGGGGTAATAACAATGATAACAGTAATAGTAATAGTAATAATAATAACAAACAATGATGACAATGATAGTGATGTTGATAAAAACCCCAGTAATATTACCTTTGGTGGAATGTCTTCTTCCTGTCGTAACCAAGAGCTTCGGTCAAACTTCTCAATGCGAGTGGGGAGAGGTGGGGTTTCAGAGGTGGGATCCGAGTTCTGGCGCGGCATCTCCACACGGTGAGAGCTCACGTTCAGAGCCTCCTGAAACCCAGAGAGGCCCTTCGTGGGCTGCTCGTGCACTGACTGGGAGGCGGTCAAGGCAGGTCCCTGGGATTTCACAGCTACCAGATGTGGGATCTAAGCATCAAACCAACATCACAGCAGTGTTATTAGAAGAAAAAGCAGATCAGCTAGGACCTCACTCAGGGGAAGGGAAAATAAAATTTTAGGGAGAAAGAACCAGAGTACACAGAGCCCATTACAGTTCCCTGCAGCACACTTTTCAAAGCCCCCCCCCACCCCAATTTCCCATTTAGAGCTGGAGGGCTGGACCAGGGTTCCTGGCAAAGAGTTAAATGATTGACTTGGGACTGCTAAAAAGTCAGTGAAATAAGTGTCATGATAATGATTTTTAGTGAACATTTATTGAGCAGCAATACAGTATATTTATAAGCACTTCTCTTCTAATGTTACAAACTTCCTCCTTTCAACCTCTTAACTTTGACTTCAGAGAGTGCTCTGTGAAACAAGAATTGCTCTGAACATTTTCCTTCTTGTGAACTCACTAAATTGACCATCAGATGGACACAATTATTTTCCTCATGAGAATGTAAGGATTAGAGAGGGTAAGTAACAACCTAGATTTCACAGTTAATATGTGCCAGAGCCTGGATTATAACCCACACATACGCTTAATTGTAGTTCCGGTATTGTAACCCCACAGTCTAACTGCTACACTATCCTGCTTCCTGGTGAACTGGCTCTTACCAGCTAGGATATTATATATCTCTCGACACCAGGATGTTTCTTTTAGAGTTGCGTTAAGTCTCACAATTTGGCATGTGTTGATGTTGTTCATGCAGGGAAGAAATGTAGTCTTTAGGCAGAAGGGTGGCTTTTAAAGACAAATCATGAACATCTAGAGTTCAGAGTACCCTTTACCATTAGCACTGTTTACACTTCATTGTTTGTGCTCATGTGAGCCTGAGTCCCCCTCCATCACATAGGTAAGCTCCTCAGAGACAAGAGCCATGTCTGACCTCCTATCTCTGAGTCTAGCACCGTGCCCGGCATGTGAAGATGCTCAGTCAATCTTGGCTGGGAAAACACCTAGAGTACTTTCTAAATTAGACTGTTAATTTCACAAACATTAATCTAGTATCTGCTTTGTACAAGGGACCTACCAGACCCTCTTTGGATTGAAATCTCAGTGTCCAGACTGGTGGGGAGTATCTCTACAGCCCTCCTCCACCAGCCTGGCCCTGTTCCTCTTGCCCTTGAGGTCTTATCCCTGGAGCAGCCCTGCCCCAGCCTCTTCAGACCATCCTGGGTCTGAAACCTGCAATGTTATTCATTATGGTTCAGAGGAAATTCTCAAAGTCCAGTTCAGTGGAATGTTATGCTTCAACCAGAATAGAACTGTAACCAATCAAATTTATATTAAGGGTAAATATCATTAAATATATTAAGTATTAATATGAAAACAAAGCCTATCTTACAAATATGTAGTACATGCACCCCAATGTTCATAGCAGCACTGTTTACAACAGCCAAGACATGGAAGCAACTTAAATGTCCACCAACAGAGGAATGGCTAAAGAAGATGTGGTACATATATACAATGGAATATTATTCAGCTGTAAAAAAGAATGAAATATTGCCATTTGCAGCAACATGGATGGACCCAGAGATTATCATACAAAGTAAAGTAAGTCAGAAAGAGAAAAAGACAAATACAATAAGGTGGAATTATATGTGGAATCAAAATATGACAAAAATGAACTTATCTACGAAACAGACTCACAGACATCGAGAACAGACTTGTGGTTGCCAAGGTGGAGGGGGTTGGGGAAGGAACAGATCGGGAGTTTGAGATTAACCGATGCGAACTATCAGGTATAGAATGGATAAACAACAAGGTCCTACTGTATAGCACAGGGAGCTATATTCAGTATCCTGTGATAAACCATAATGAAAAAGAATATGAAAAAGAATGTAATATATTTATGTTTAACTGAATTACTTTGCTGTAAAACAGAAACTAACACAACACTGTAAATCAACTATACTTCAATAAAATAAAATTTTAAAAATGTACTACAAAACTCAAACCTACTTTAAAAGAGCCCCCAAAATAAAAAAAATTTGAAGCTCCTGAAGAATGTTTAATCCCATTAGCTGTCACAGGATATCTACATTTTCATTTCCTAGTCACTTCAATAGAGTTTCATAAGTTTTCCCTCTACTTCCCCCTTTTACCGGGCAAAAGTATCCTAAAAGGTCAACGTTAGGGGCTTTATAAAGAGGAAGTTTGTGTGTTAAAAGAGAAGTTTCTATAAAAATGTACCCCATGGACAAGCCTCTTAGATAGCGTCATCCACCACAAGGCAGACAGCAGAAGCAAGAAGAACTACAATCCTGCAGCCTGTGGAACAAAAACCACATTCACAGAAAGAGAGACAAGATGAAAAGGAAGAGGGCAATGTACCAGATGAAGGAACAAGATAAAACCCCAGAAAAACAACTAAATGAAGTGGAGATAGGCAACCTTCCAGAAAAAGAATTCAGAATAATGATAGTGAAGATGATCCAGGACCTCATCCTGGAAAAAGAATGGAGGCAAAGATCAAGAAGATGCAAGAAATGTTCAACAAAGACCTAGAAGAATTAAGGAACAAACAAACAGAGATGAACAATACAATAACTGAAATGAAAACTACACTAGAAGGAATCAATAGCAGAATAACTGAGGCAGAAGAATGGATAAGTGACCTGGAAGACAGAATGGTGGAATTCACTGCTATGGAACAGAATAAAGAAAAAAGAATGAAAAGAAATGAGGACACCCTAAGAGACTTCTGGGACAACATTAAACACAACAACATTCACATTATAGGGGTCCCAGAAGGAGAACAGAGAGAGTAAGGACGCAAGCAAATATTTGAAGAGATTATAGTTGAAAACTTCCCTAACATGGGAAAAGAAATAGTCACCCAAGTCCAGGAAGTGCAGAGAGGCTCATACAGGATAAACCCAAGGAGAAACACGCCGAGACACACAGTAATCGAATTGGCAAAAATTAAAGACAAATAAAATTACTGAAAGCAGCAAGGGAAAAACGAAAAATAACATACAAGGGAACTCCCATAAGCTTAATAGCTGACTTCTCAGCAGAAACTCTACAAGCCAGAAGGGAGTGGCATGACATATTTAAAGTGATGAAAGGGAAGAACCTACAACCAAGATTACTCTACCTGGCAAGGATCTCACTCAGATTCACTGGAGAAATCAAAGCTTTACAGACAAGCAAAAGCTAAGAGAATTCAGCACCACCGAACCAGCTCTACAAGAAATGCTAAAGGAACTTCTCTAAGTGGGAAACACAAGAGAAGAAAAGGACCTACAAAAACAAACCCAAGACAATTAAGAAAATGGTAATAGGAACATACACATTGATAATTACCTTAAACATGAAGGGATTAAATGTTCCAACCAAAAGACACAGGCTTGCTGAATGGATACAAAAATAAGACCCATATATATGCTGTCTGCAAGAGACCCACTTCAGACCTAGGGACACATACAGACTGAAAGTGAGGGCATGGAAAAAGATATTCAATGCAAATGGAAATCAAAAGAAAGCTGGAGTAGCAATTCTCATATCAGACAAAATAGACTTTAAAATAAAGAATGTTCCAAGAGACAAGGAAGGACACTACATAATGATGAAGGGATCAATCCAAGAAGAAGATATAGCAATTATAAATATATATGCACCCAACGTAGGAGCACCTCAATACATAAGGCAACTGCTAACAGCTATAAAAGAGGAAATCAACAGTAACACAGTAATAGTGGGGGACTTTAACACCTCACTTACACCAATGGACAGATCATCCAACCAGAAAATTAATAAGGAAACACAAACTTTAAATGACACAATAGACCACATAGGTTTAATTGATATTTATAGGACATTCCATCCAAAAACAGCAGATTACACTTTCTTCTCAAGTGTGCACAGAACATTCTCCAGGATAGATCACATCTTGGGTCACAAATCAAGCCTCAGTAAACTTAAGAAAACTGAAATCATATCAAGCATCTTTTCTGACCACAATGTTATGAGATTAGAAATCAAATATAGGGAAAAAACCCGTAAAAAACACAAAAACATGGAGGCTAAGCAATACTATATAACCAAGAGATCACTGAAGAAATCAAAGAGGAAATCAAAAAATACCTAGAGACAAAGGACAATGAAAACACGATGATCCAAAACCTATGGGATGCAGCAAAAGCAGTTCTAAGAGGGAAGTTTATAGCTATACAAGCCTACCTCAAGAAACAAGAAAAACCTCAAATAAACAATATAGGCTTACACCTAAAGGAACTAGAGAAAGAGCAAACAAAACCCAAAGTTAGCAGAAGGAAAGAAATTATAAAGATCAGAAACAAAGAAAACAATAGCAAAGATCAATAAAACTAAAAGCTGGTTCTTTCAGAAGATAAACAAAATTGATAAACCATTAGCCAGACTCATCAAGAAAAAGAAGGAGAGGATTCAAATCAATAAAATTAGAAATGAAAAAGGAGAAGTAACAACAGACACCACAGAAATACAAAGCATCCTAAGAGACTACAACAAGCAACTCTATGCCAATAAAATGGACAACCTGGAAGAAATGGACAAATTCTTAGAAAGGTATAACCCTCCAAGACTGAACCAGGAAGAAACAGAAAATATGAACAGACCAATCACAAGTACTGAAATTGAAACTGTGATTAAAAATCTTCCAACAAACAAAAGTTCAGGACCAGATGGCTTCACAGGTGAATTCTATCAAACATTTAGAGAAGAGCTAACACCCATCCTTCTCAAACTCTTCCAAAAAATTGCAGAGGAAGGAACACTCCCAAACTCATTCTATGAGGCCACCATCACCCTGATACCAAAACCAGACAAAGATACTACAAAAAAAAGAAAATTACAGACCAATATCACTGATGAATATAGATGCAAAAATCCTCAACAAAATACTAGTAAACAGAATCCAACAGCACATTAAAAGAATCATACACTATGATCAAGTGGGATTTATCCCAGGGATGCAAGGATTCTTCAATATATGCAAATTGATCAATGTGATACCCTCTATTAACAAATTGAAGAAGAAAAACCATATGATCATCTCAATAGATGCAGAGAAATATTTTGACAAAATTCAACACCCGTTTATGATAAAAACTCTCCAGAAAGTGGGCATAGAGGGAACCTACCTCAACATAATAAAGGCCATATATGACAAACCCACAGCAAACATCATTCTCAATGGTGAAAAACTGAAAGGATTTCCTCTAAGATCAGGAACAAGGATGTCCACTCTCACCAATATTATTCAACATAGTTTTTGAAGTCCTAGCCACAGCAATCAGAGAAGAAAAAGAAATAAAAGGAATACAAATTGGAAAAGAAGAAGTAGAGCTGTCACTGTTTGCAGATGACATGATACTATACATAGAGAATCGTAAAGATGCCACCAGAAAACTACTAGAGCTAATCAGTGAATTTGGTAAAGTTGCAGGATACAAAATTAATGCACAGAAATCTCTTACATTCCTATACACTAATGATGAAAAATCTGAAAGAGAAATTAAGGAAACACTCCTATTTTCCATTGCAACAAAAAGAATAAAATACCTAGGAATAAACCTACCTACGGAGACAAAAGACCTGTATGCAGAAAACTATAAGACACTGATGAAAGAAATTAAACATGATAACAAACTGATGGAGAGATATACCATGTTCTTGGATTGGAAGAATCAATATTGTGAAAATGACTATACTACCCAAAGCAATCTACAGATTCAACGCAATCCCTATCAAATTACCAATGGCATTTTTTACAGAACTAGAAGAAAAAATCTTAAAATTTGTTTGGAGACACAAAAGACCCCGAATAGCCAAAGCAGTCTTGAGGGAAAAAAAAGGCTGGAAGAATCAGACTCCCTCACTTTAGACTATACTACAAAGCTACAGTAATCAAGACAATATGGTACTGGCACAAAAGCAGAAATATAGATCAATGGAACAGGATAGAAAGCCCAGAGATAAACCCATGCACCTATGATTAAGTAATCTATGACAAAGGAGGCAAGGATATACAATGGAGAAAAGACAGCCTCTTCAATAAGTGGTGCTGGGAAAACTGGACAGCTACATGTAAAAGAATGAAATTAGAACACTCCCTAACACCATACACAAAAATAAACTCAAAATGGATTAGAGACCTAAATGTAAGACCGGACACTATAAGATTCTTAGAGGAAAACATAGGAAGAACACACTTTGACATAAATCACAGCAAGATCTTTTTGATCCACCTCCTAGAGTAATGGAAATAAAAACAAAAATAAACAAATGGGACCTAATGAAACTTAAAAGCTTTTGCAAAGCAAAGGAAACTACAAACAAGATGAAAAGACAAACCTCAGAATGGGAGAAAATATTTGCAAATGAATCAATCGACAAAGGGTTAATCTCCAAAATATATAAACAGGTTATGCAGCTCAGTATTAAAAAAACAAACAACCCAATCCAAAAATGGGCAGAAGACCTAAATAGACATTTCTCCAAAGAAGACATATAGATGGCCAAGAAGCACATGAAAAGCTGCTCACCATCACTAATTATTAGAGAAATGCAAATCAAAACTACAATGAGGTATTACCTCACACCTGTTAGAATGGGCATCATCAGCAAATCTACAAACAACCAATGCAGGAGAGGGTGTGGAGAAAAGGGAACACTCTGGCACTGTTGGTGGGAATGTAAATGGAAACAGCCACTATGGAGAACAGTATGGAGGTTCCTTAAAAAACTAAAAATAGAATTACCATATGACCCAGCAATCCCACTAGTGGGCATATACTCAGAGAAAACCATAATTCAAAAAGACACATGCACCCCAATGTTCACTGAAGCACTGTTTACAATAGCCAGGACATGGAAGCAACCTAAATGCTCATCAACAGACAAATGGATAAAGAAGATGTGGTACATATATACAATGGAATATTACTCAGACAGAAAAAGGAACGAAATTGGGTCATTTGTAGAGACGTGTATGCATCTAGAGACTGTCATGCAGAGTGAAGTAAGTCAGAAAGAGAAAAACAAATATCGTATATTAATGCATGTATGTGGAACCTAGAAAAATGGTACAGATGAACCGGTTGCAGGGCAGAAACTGAGACACAGATGTAGAGAAAAACGTATGGACACCAAGGGGGGAAAGCGGGGGTGGGGGTGGGGATGGTGGTGGTGGGATGAATTGGGAGATTGGGATTGACATGTATACACTAATATGTATAAAATGGATAACTAATAAGAACCTGCTGTATAAAAAAAATTAAATTTAATTTAAAAAAACCTTGAAATTTGCAGCAGTTATGGTTGCAGACTGAGTCTGCTTATAACCATGGTTTATAATTGGCATGATTTGTATAAAAAAAAAAAAAAGTACCCCATGGAAGGTTAGGCCTGGACTCATTATATACAAATAAAAACAAACAAGTGCCAAGCTGGCTGGTACTGAAAAATCTTGGACCTCATATACTAAAGGCAAACTTAAAACCAAGACTCCTGGATTGTATCTACTCTTAAACTCCAGTTCAATTAGCATTACATATTTCAAAGGTGACCTCAGAATATTCTGTGGAAGTGTTAACACAGGTGGATACCTGGAAGAAGTTTAAGACATTGGGGTGAAAACATCTATATTACCTTTATTTTTCATGAAATTTCATACTTCATTACAATTCCTATTTCATTTTTGGTACATATAAAATCCTCTAAAAGTTCCAGAAACTTCCTCCTTATCTAAAAGTGAAGATATCTTCTTTCCTTTTCCAAATAGCTTAAAACAATGGTTCTCAAACTTCAAAGTGCATCAGAATCACTTGGAGGCTATTAAACCCCAGACTGCCAGGCCCCAACCCTAGAGCTGCTGACCAGTAGGTCTGAGGTGGGCCTCAGAATGTGCGTTTCTACCAAGTTTTTGGCTGATGCTATGCTGCTGGCCCAGTGACCACACTTTGAAAACCACTGGCTTAGAAGACACAATTTTACTTAACCTAGTCCATTTAATTTTTCCAGTTTCAGGCTCATGTGAAAATCCCAAGGAACAAAAGATAATATAATAGTTTATACGTATCAAAGGTCTACACAAATTTTAGTTTTGGTAATTATAACTAAAAGGATGCTCGTTCTGACCTGGCAGGAACTCCTCCGGGTCTCCAGAGAGGCAATTTTTACCAAGAAGTGACCTTGTGGTTGGCTCAAAGTTAAGGATGGTGCTTTTTTCTTTCTCACTCCTTCTCCTGCCCTTCACATTCAGTGGGGTCTCCTATCTTACTAGAGATTTGATATTAAAAGCCATGACTTGGTTGGACCCATGCCTGAATCCATGTTACAATTCCTGGGCTTTTATTAGACTTTACTGTGTACCTGTTGAAAAAAGCCAGTGGAATGAAGTGAGGATGTACCTGGGGATCTACTGGTCTGAGCATGGGGGGTGTCCGAGCAGGCTGAACCCCACTGATGCTGAAGGACTCCGACCGTGGGGGCAGGTTGGGGTCTGATATCCTGTTGGCAACCTTGTGAGGCATGGCAGGTGAACTCTGCCGGTTGAGCCTTGACCGTTCTTCTACCTAGAAGCCAAAAAATGAAAAAAGAAAGAAAAAAAGAATTCCTCAATGGATGGAAGCTGATTTACTTCCTAGTTAGGACTTTCTGTAGTCACCTGCACAGCCATTTTGCATCCCTCTGATCAAATCACTTTAGAAAGCTGAAGCTCTCCCTATCTGCTCTGCAACAGAAGTTTGCAAAAAGCTCTTTCTGTCAGAGTAAATACTAGCATGAAGAACTCACAGCACACTTAAGCCATCATCCTTCCATCACCCATTATCTTGTGCTATTCCGTTGGTTGGGAATTAGGGATCTGCTTAAGAGTTCACCGTGCGTTAGTTGGAACACAGTCCTGCTAATTGGTCACAAAGCCAGGGGTCAGTGAGGGAGAGAGGTAACTATGGCGGGCATTACGATTGCTTGGGGAAAATAGAAAACTGCTCTGAGCTGACTCATGGGACAGGGCAGGGAAGAACACAGGAGGGCTGGCAGGAAGATGAGCTGAGCGTACTCACCGCCATTGATTTCTTCACATGCCCTACTCATGGGCAAGTGGGCCTCTCAGGCAGCACACTCAATGAGCATGGCCTGTCTTATTATTATTATTATTATTTTTAATTTTTTTGCGGTACGCGGGCCTCTCACTGCTGTGGCCTCTCCCGTTGCGGAGCACAGGCTCCGGACACGCAGGCTCAGCGGCCATGGCTCACGGGACCAGCCGCTCCGCGGCATGTGGGATCTTCTCGACCAGGACACGAACCCGTGTCCCCTGCATCAGCAGGCGGACTCTCAACCACTGCGCCACCAGGGCAGCCCTGGCCTGTCTTAAACTGACTTCCCGTCTCATTTTCTTTTTCTCTCTTTTTCTCCCTTTCTTTTCAGGTGTCTCTCCCGGCTCTCTAGAATACACTGTCCCAGCACCTTCCTTCCATTCCAGCCTGGGCTCCACTACCTCCCTCTACCCTCCTCCTGCCTGTGTCTCCACACATGGCATTCATTCTTGCTACTCCTCCTCTCCTCTTCCTCCTCCAACCCTCTCTCCTTTCTGGACACTTCATTTCCTTGTCATTCCCTTTCTGCAGAGTCTCTCTCAGCCCAGAGGGGATAACTGATCAGAAGTGCTTTACAGGGAAGGCTCTCTTTACAGATAAAAGTTACCCTTGGTAACTTATTTGCTGCAGACAGACTGTGGCAGAGGACAAATTAAAGGAAATTTTAGATAAACAAAATGTACACTGCAAGACATGATTTAAAATCTTCGACAGCTTTAAGAGGTCTAGCATTTTTCTTCCAGGTCCACCTTGTCCTGCCCTCTATTTCTTTAGGGTCAATTTGACAGTTGTGATTTCCAAATTCACGGGGGCAATGCACCCCACCCTGATGACCCGTAACTCTCTTCTGCCGACTCACTATCTTTGTGTTGCAAGAGCCTGTCATGGAACCCACATGCAGGTCCTCAAGACATATTTGTATGTCTCAGCTAAGAGCTTTTTTATCTATTTTACTTCCTGATTGGAAAGGAAAATTCAAAAGAGCTATTCTTTCCCATCCTCCCTACCTTATTTTGAATCTTCCTAGAGGCAGAGTCAGTCTCATATACAAAATAAGTCTGTTTTTAAAACTCTCAAATCAACTACAAACATGTTAACATGTTAAGATGTGCCATAGTGTAGAAAACCACCCTCTTGCCTCTACTTAGTGGTAATTTGAACACCTCTTCCCTGACCGTGGTTGTGCAGGGTACATACAATTGGCATCTAGTTGACTTTGGTTTTGAAATTCCACGTCCCAGAAGCTTACCACATACCAAATAAGATTAGCTGCAAAAAGCCAGGAATATAAACCAGAACATGTATACTTTGTATGTGTATGTGTGCAAAGTATTACATCAGCAATAATGGGCTATTATTGCATTGAGCAAAAGGAAATAACAAAGCCCGACTTGAGATAAGACCACAAAGAAGAGAAAGTCCTGCAAAGACAACCACAGATAAACTGAGACCAAGGCATGCAATGTATTGCTTTTCCAAATACTAGACTCTTTGAAAAGAAGGTGACTCTTTCCAGATGACTGGAACTAGTCAAATATTAACCATTTTCTTATTTCCAGGGAAGATCATTAAATAGATAAATCACATGTATAAGTACCCCTCACTATCTGAACTCTCACCATCCAAACCATTGCTGTCTGAGGTCAGGAATCCAAGAGGTTTGGACTCATTTTCAGATAAATGCCTGGCTATCCAAACTATAGCCACTTATTACCTGACATTTAGGAACCAAATATTATAAGGGAGTGAAGAGTACTTGCTATTATTGTTTTTTTAGCTGTAAAATATCCTCAGACTGTTTTAAACCCACATTCAGAAACAGCACATTAAAAATAACAGTCTAAAAGTCTGTCCCCCAAGACTCCATCTTGAACAAAGAAATTATATTTGAGATAAAGAATTTTTTTGGCAACTGCCAGTAACAAGGCTCCAGTAAAGGCAGCACCTTTGTCTCTAATAGGACCATGGGCCACACGGGCCCTAAAGCTGTTGTTAGAAATGAATGGGGCACAAAGTGGGGTGCTAATTTTCACAGGCAGTTAATGGGTTTGATTAGTCAAGTGTAGCTATCACTAATGTACTTCTAGTAACATTTCCTATGCCTTCTCTAAATTAGTTTAATACTAAATCCTACCATCATTATGTTTCAGTTTGTGCCATCATAAAATATATGGTGTGAATAATCTATTGTTATACTCAGCAGATTATTTCAGGATAAGTCCAATGTGGTGAAATTTCCTGGGTTGAAGTTTGTCCAAAGAAATTTGAAAATCTATGCGACAGGTGTAACTGAGGCATCCGGCTACTTTGTCTCAAGAAAATTTTGTCCTAAAGTCTTTAGGAAGATAATGCTGCCTGTTGCTTTTGCACCAAAGGGTATTGGAGAAAATATATCAAATAAAACATCCAAATAACAGTTTCAAATGGACAGAGGGGAAGCTGGCCCTTCTGCTTATTTTGCTACTGGGCAAAGGCCTGTCTCCTGATTCATCACATCTTATGTCTACTAACTGAACAGTGAGTGAGACAAAAAAGAAGGTGTTTTCCCCCAGATTAAGAATATATTGTGATTAAAAACTGGCTTACAATCAAGATATGTTTCAGTCTGCCTTTCATGATACTAAAAAAATAAAATCTATTAGCTGAGCCTTTGCTCCAACCTCCTGCTGCCAAGAAGTTGTAAAATATCTTAAGTACCACCAAAAAAGAGTGTTCTAGTAGCATCAGATAAACAGTGTCCAGGTGCTAGACCATAACAACAAGACATTTATAACAAAGGATTTCACACTTGACGGGATTATCAATAAATACAGAGAACAATACTAGAAGAGACTGATCAATTTTACTATAGAATCAGGTTCTTTTCTTATTAAAAGGATCATTTTAACATCAAAACTAAAATAACTTTGGAGAGGTTTGGATAACCTCCACAGAAATGCTATACTATTTATTACAGCATTACGGGGAGAAAGAAAAAATAACTGTGGTCTCAGAAATAAAATTCTGCTCCAGGCAGGACTGTATTATCCACTGGGTACTAAAAGAGTGATGTCTAAGGCCTTTGAGATATATAAAAGTCGCATGAATACAGACGACCTGAAAAGAAACACGTTAATTACAGGATTTGAAAAAATTTCAAAATAAATAAAAATACACTGAAACATGTATAAGTGTAAACATTATATCAATGTCAACTGTTAAATTGTTTTGTACATTTGAAAACAATTTATAGCTTCCAGTGTCTCACTTAGCAATAATGAATGATAGCTGCTGAGAGAGAATTTCAAAACAAAATTATAAAAGTAATTTTTAAAATGTTGACGACAAAATATATTTACTATGTCATATGGGTGCATTTTAATAATACTTTATATGACTGTAGGGTCTGTGGGGTTTACGAAGCTCTTAGAAGGCCTGCCTTAAGAGCTAATATGTGGTGAATTGAACACAATTGTATGGGAATATTTTTTCCCCAACTGGACAAAACAATTTGATTTTTGTCTTTACTGGCAATGTTGGAGGAAGAGAAAGAAGTCCAATGATTTTTAAGTCCTCGTTAGGTACTCTGACCCTGCAGTCACAGGGCACATGAAGAGTTTGAGTCACGTTGTCTTTTGGCAAAACCACATGGGCAGATGGCTGCTGAGTAAGACTGGTGCTATCCCTTCTCTGGGGCACCTCTGAGGACAGGGGAGGCTCTCATTCATAGAGAATGATTAAAATGTAATCTTGTCTAAAGATAAGGGCCTGGACTACTTTTCCAAGATCTACTCCTAACCACTGATTGCACAGAAAAGTACAGATCCTTATGTGAATGGAGCACATAACTTAAAAGTAATGAGGCAAATCTTTGGCAAGCTGAGATGGGAAATTAAAAAGTGTGTATCTATCACCAGGGAGAGGTAAGTGGAAGAGATGGGAGATGCATGAGAACTGCTCATGTGAAATCCCAACCAGAAACAACAGGGGCAAAACACTTATTCCTTGTGGGCAACAATGGCCTTGGGAGCAAAATAGAAATATGTTGAATCATGTATTTCATTTGCATTTGTACAGCACTTACAGTTTCAATGGCACATTCACATACATGGTTGCCCAGGATCCTCCCAACCTTGAGACAGAAAGTACAGGTGGGGAGGCTGCACCTCAGGAAGACTATGAGACTTCCAGGTCACAAAGACTGTAAGTGGAAGAACTTGAACTCAAATAAGCTCTTTCCTATTTCCTGTCAGGTCTCTCTCATGCTAAATCTTACGAGAGATAAGTAGAAACTGAAGAAAGATGGGAAAAGAGCCATAAACTCTCTAAATAGTAATATGGGACCTCATATATAAAATAATTCATATAAAAAGAAAAAACCATCAATGTAGAGCAGAGAAAACAAGTGGAGAAGAGTTCTTATGTACAAGGATTTCAAAGTCCAATGGGCTGATGGGATATAAAGAGAAATCTTGGCCCATCATTTGCCAAATAAAACCATGCCCAGATGACTGGCATGCATCAGAGAGAAAGAACATGATGAAGTGTTAAAAAAAAATTAAAATACCATCTCACGCAATACTCACGTAGACAGAGCATTCTGTCACTGCTGTGTGCTGGTGAAAATAAAAAAAAATTATTGCCAGGCCAAGACAATCACATGCCATTATAAGAAATAGGAATATGTACCATTATAAAGAAAGGGCATTATAAGAAAAGGAATATCCATCTTTCAAAAAGTGCCAGTGGGAAAAAAAAATCTTCAAATTTTGCTGATTTTTAACAGAATATCATATTGATGTTTTCACAAAACAAATCTGACTTCCATTCCAATCTAGAAATGGCAGAGAATTTGAAAGGGGTGAGAATGCCCCCCACTCCTCCTTTTAATGGAGACATTAATGTTCCTTTCTGGCTGAAATCTGAAAATCAAAGTCAATGTAACATTTAGGACAACTAGAATACTCAGTAAAAGGAGAGAGAGAAGAGCTCAAGATTTGCCAATAGCCAAGTATTTTCATTTGTTCTTACCACATCCGACAGATTAATAAGAAAGGAAATGAGAAATGTGATGATTTATGTTTTACAAAATGAAGCCACGAAAACATGAAGGATGAAACATTATAATAATATTACACTGCTAATGAAAAAAATGTCGATTGGAAATAAGGAAAAGTAAGTGGATGGAAAAGTAATCAAAGAAGGAAAAACCACCCTGATGAGAAGGTATAGAGCTGAGTTAGAAAACAAATATGGGAGCAGATTACAGAAGAGGCTGCTGTGGGTGGAAGATGGCCCGGTGGTGTCTTCAATGGTATATGGGCCAAAAAAGCCCAGACCCTCTATCACAGGAGACCATGGTATAGCTGCTGCCTATCCATCCCTGGTGAGGATATTTTCAAATTTATATCCTCGCAGAGGATGCCTTTGAAAAAGAAAATGGTACTTTTATTCTACCTCCAAAAGAGAGTTTAACCCAGGTTATTTTTATTGGTTGATAATTAAGATACTGCTGAGCTAGAAATTCTGTCCATATCTAAAGTCTTGAAATGTATTTCACTGTCTGGCTCCTTTCAACCCCACCTACCTCCTACTATAAGAAAAGAAACCTGTAAATAAAGCTCTAGAAGAAAAGTTCATACACTGCTGATTAGAATCATTGAGAGATCAGGAAAATAAGGATTCTCACACTCATTTTTATTCCCATTTTAAGAAGTGGGTGTTAAAAAATGATGAATTAAACTAAAGCAGACAATTATTTGTACTTATTTGTATACCAGTTGCTCCAATCCCCAATTTAGCACTGTCACTCATTCTATCATCTAAATGTTTCATCTTTCTTCTAAAATATGAATACCCACTCTAAGACTTGGGAACTGTTTCATGGATGGGTGGTTAGTTGGAAGCTGGATTATGTTAAACACACCCAGGAGGATAGGATTAAATCTAAAATCCTAAAAGAATGTTCCCACATGTCTAAAAGTCCATGAAGCCCAAAGGAAGAACTCCAGCTGTCAGGAAGCCAGGGACCTTGGAAGATGTCACCCACCAGATGTGGCCCAGACTTAGGATGGCCCAGGAACCTCACATCGGGTGTGCTTGATGACACAGCCATGCTGTCTGCACTCCCACTGGCTATGTTTCCTTTACTGCTAGGAGCCTGGCTGAGAAGCACAGGGGAATTAAGAGGTCTACAAAACTGCCCTGATGATATCTGCAAAGATTTGCCTCCAGGAACGGCATGGCTTCTGAAAGCTTGGGAACTGAATTCGTTCTGAAGAGAGAGGACAGGCCAGGAAATTTAATGATGAGGACAAATAGTAATTAGAAAATAATGAAGTCAAAATGTTTAAGTTCAAATCAACACATGCTGGGTAGAGGTGGAAAGAAGGAAGTGGAAACTGCTTTATGTTTCCCCCCGCCCTTTTCTGGTACATTTGTGCATGAGGGAGCTGCACAAGGGACAGAAGAAATTCTGGTATGCTTTGCAAGGTATCATGGTCTTCTCCAATGGGATCTGTTGGTGTCTGTTTCCTAAACTCATGCTTGGGGCTGGGAGCACTGAAGGTCAGGTGGTCATGCATCAAAGAGAGGTCATTTAGTGATGCAGCACTTCTTAGAGGAGTCGAGGTACTTGTATGGATGCATGAATTCATGCCCCTCCTGCCCTGAGGTACACATGAGTCTCTAAGGCCCTCCTTACTTGTTGTAATGGATAACTGGGGGCTCATCACTTTGGAGATGCTGGGAGAGGACACACAAATGACCTTAAGTCCTGACTCTCGAGTTGGGCTACATCTTTGGGAGCGAGATCGCTTTGTTGATCTCACTGTGGTCCTTGAGGCTCCCTGAGGCTTCAGTTGCTCTTCAAGACCAAGTCTAATAGGAGAAGCTGGTCCGTCTTTCTTCCATGAGCGATGCTCAAACAAGGGTCTTGATCTGGAATCATTAATTTCTGCAGGTGCTACTGGCATTAGTTTAGGAGAGGCTAGTTTTTCAGCCTCTCAATACCTGCCATGATCATGAGCTGTGAGTCTGGCTTAGCTGAGGGTTTCAGCTTGATGTGGCTAAAGAATGGTTTAGCAGTGGAGGAAGGTGACACATCTCTGCTAGCCAGGAACCACATCAGCTGCTGTTTAACAGCATAGTGATTGTGCTTAGCTGGAAGAACAGGTGGGTTATTAAGGGGTTGGTGCTGTACCTGGGAGTAGGATCACAAAATTGAATTACTGACCTGGGAGAAAGAGGCAGTTGTCACAGACATAGGTAAATACAAATCGCATTCATAGACTCTAAGGGAAAATGATCAAAAACGTTCTTGACACTGAATGACTTTTCTCTACAGATTTAGTTTTTAAGTTTTAAAAGTTATTAGTTTTGTAAAAATAGTATAAAATCACTATAAAGGATTTAAACATAAATACATAAAAGTAATAAAAAGTTTAAAGAAAAAACTCTATAGTTTCTACTTCCCATAAACAGCCATTATTAGCATTAGGACAACATAATTTCAAGCATTTTCTATACATGTGTAAGATAGAGCAGAAAATTAAAAATTATACAAATAGGATCTTACATAAGAAATCAGGTTCTGGAATATTGTAGTCTAGATAACTTGAAATAAGCTCTAGCTATAAATATCTGAAGATACTAGAAGAAAATGCAGAGTAATATAAATCACCCTTTCAAATGACTAGTTATGCTCACAAGAAAATAAAGGAAATCATTAGTTGCCACATTAATGACAGAACTGAAAACCAGGGTGTCAGGCATATGAGATGACACAGCGACTTCCTGGAAGGGTTGTTGATCTTGGCGAGAGTTATTATTTTGTTTGTTTGCCTTACTCATTTGGTTACCACCTTTTTTTCCCTACTATTCAAATAATTTTTAATGAGATTTTTCAATAGCTCATCACAGAGTCAAGTTCCTGAAAATTCTTTCTTAGTCTAGTAGTTAAGCAAATGAAGGACCATTACTTTGAAAGTGTTTGCAAAAGAAATATAAATGACCTCTGACCCGGTAAGTGAACCACAATCACAAGTCTGGGTCCAACTGTGTGTTCACTGTTACCACAGAACATGGAATGTTAGTGACAATACTAATGATCACTTTTAGGGTCTAGGTATGGATAGGAAATGATCCTACCTAGAATTCCTTAAGTCTTAAGTCATATTCTTCCATGAAAAAGTCACTAAAAATCCTCCTGCCACAAACTCAATTGGATTCCAATAAGGAAAAGGATTTTCTACTTCCTGTTGTTACTTACAAAAAAAAGAACAAATGGATTAAGGTAGAGAAATAATGTTACAGTTCTTCCCAAAGCAAAGCATGTGTGTCTCATAATGAATTATTTTCTAACTTTGTAGCACTTGTTTAACTCTCTATTTCTACTGGAGAAACTCACTATGGCCAATTTCCCCAATACAGCATAGGTACAGGCTGTACTTGCTTGCTGACTTACCTCCTTGGCCCACGCTGGTTTCTCACTAGGACTCATCCCTTCTTTGTAATGGTACAGTGGCTTCTTCTCCACAGGCCTCTGCTCCTGCCGCTGATGCTGAAGGGAAACCAAGTAGTCTCTCTCTTGCTTTAGCTGTCTCTGTAGTCTTTCTGCTTGTCTCTGTTCTTCTAACTGTTTACGCTTATATTCCTGTCCAGATCAGGAAAGAAGAACAAAGAAAAGGCTAAATCACCATACGGAAACCATTGGCCAGTACCAGTGAAGCATGCAATGGAACCAAAAGAGATGATAAATAACAAAGGACCTTAATACCAACAGAACCACAAGAGGACATCAGGATGTGCCATAGAGATAAACTACAGCCTTGGGTTAGCATCTGCACAGAATGTGGCATTTAATGAAAACACTATTGTTTTAATGGCAACCCCTACAGAATACCACCCTTTGTAAAGTGACTTGCCCTTGATGAATTGTAACCAAGAAAGTGGCAATAACGAGGACATTTGGATGGTCAGCACGCAACCCCTATAAGGAACCGTCCACTTCCTGGTTTAGTAATTAAATCATTCAAACATGTACAATTAAGTACAAAACGAAATAAGTACCTAAAGATACTGCCTAAATCATCTTTTGTTTAACAAAACTTGGACCAACGAAACCATTAGCAAAAACCATGTAGGCTAAAAAAAATCACAGTGCCACTGAATAAAAAGTTCAGTTAAAAAAAAGATACACCAAGAAGCTCATTTGGAGAGCAGTGCAATAATAATAATAAAAAGTACTTCAAGTGGAAGCCGCCTGAGCAGGGAACACAAAATGTTCCCATCGTAAGGGTAAAACTAATAGCTTGCAAATGAAATATGACTACAGAGCTGAACGGGTTCTTACGGAAGAGGGGTGCTTTGCTGTGATTGTATTCCAGCATGTTGCAAATGACCTCAAACATTACTCTGCAATAAACACAGTGGGTCTCAAAAACAGTCTGAACTTATTATAAGGTTGGATTCATGTTAAAGTTTCACAAGTAGCTGGAGTTAATAAAGAATGCATAACAAGTATATTAAACATATTGACTCAGCACACTGGGTCAGGAAACGAATTAAGTTTTAGGAGATTTTCCAGGTCCATGAGGCTTGGAGGATCCCCTCCTTCCTGACTGGCATGTTAGAGGAGACCACACACACACACACACACACACACACACACACACACACACGTGCGCGATGAACACAGAGCAGGTCAGCTGCCTTGGCTTTCCCATTACCAGAAGTAGAGCTTGTTCATGCAGTAGCTGCTGCTGCAAGATCTCTAACTGTCTCTGCTCCTCCTCTAACTGTCGCCTGATGTACTCCTGGAGAGGTAGGTGGCAGAGAATTCAGAGGAACACAACGAGAGAAAGAGAGAGAGAAAAAGAACCGGTAATTTCAAAGGTGACAAGAGCTGCCAAGTGAAGTGTGGAAGGAAGGAGGGGAAAAAAGTACCCAGACACCTCCTCACTAAACAGGAAAGGTACCCCGCACCGAAGCAAAAGCGTTTCAATGCAGTCAAAAGCACAAGCCCTCGACCTGCAACTGCAGCGGATTGAGATGGCTCGGTGCTTTGCTGTTACTCTTTGGTTTGGAGAACCCAGCTATATTTTAAAACTTTTCATGACAGGTTCCCTCTTTAGGGGCTACCTGAAATTAACAATGCTATAAAGTTCAGAGGCTCCTGTGCAAGCAGCAGGGGTAAAATAATGGTTGCATGCCATCATGCACTGCCTTTGTAACGGAACCATCTTGCAGTGTCACTGCACTGTCAGAATGTGATTCTAACAAAGAGAGAAAGGGCCTGCATCGATGGCTCCAAGTCCTGGAGACCAGAGTTGCCTGAGTAGAAAAGCTCTTCTGAAGCGATGAAAGAGGAGCACTTGGCTTGTTTATCACGCTCCAGTGCTACTTTCAAAGTAGATGCCCAGGGTTGGGAAAATCGCGAGATCCAGGTGCGTCAGGGGACTTCGGCCTGGGGAGGAAGCCAGGTCGAATGAGTGGGCTTTGCCAAGGTTGTGCGTTTGACTTCTTGAATAGGTGAGAATAGTTGCTTGAGAAAGAGTAAAAACCTGCTTAACCTGAGCAGACCTAAGAGCAGGTGACCCACAGCCCAGAGGCGGCTGGTGCTGGCGCTCCCGCGGGGTCGCCTGGGGGGCCCCGGCTGTACCTGCTCGTGCTCCGCGCGTCTCCGCTCCTCCTCCCGGCGCATCTGTTCCTCATAGTGACGCCGCTGCTCCCTCTCCTGCTGCTTCCGCAGCTCCTTCTCTCGCCTCTGTTGCTGTGGGGCGACAAGCAGACAACCGTGAAGGGAACGGGCAGTGGCGAAGGGTGTCGGGAAGCCAGCAGGGAGAGCTGCAGGACCGTGGCTGTGAGCTCTTAACGAGATGCCTGCATGCCTGAGGGCTCCTCGCCTATGCCATTGGGGGACGCATTGGCCAGGATGGACTGATAGAGGGCAATTCAGTGTTTACCACGCAGGTGGGCTCCCCAGGTTTATATGTCTCCCAAGAAGTTCCCATTCAATGCGTCCTCCCAGTTGACTGATGAGGGTTTCCAAATCAGGGGTAGGTAGAATACCGATGTATAATCAGTTACTTATTATATATCATCAAACTGTTTGTGAGATGCTACAGGCTTTAAAGCACATTCGCAATGCTCATGCCATTCAGTCTTTTGGACACCACGTAGGGCAAATGTATCATAGATCAAAAAAGCAAACACCAGGGGCTTCCCTGGTGGCGCAGTGGTTGAGAGTCCACCTGCTGATGCAGGCGACACGGGCTCGTGTCCCGGTCTGGGAAGATCCCACATGCCGCGGAGCGGCTGGGCCCGTGAGCCATGGCCACTGAGCCTGCGCATCCGGAGCCTGTGCTCCACAACGGGAGAGGCCACAACAGTGTGAGGCCCGCGTACCGGAAAAAAAAAAAAAAAAAGGAAACACCAGAGAAGGGAAGTGACATGTTCAAGGCCACACAGTAACTGTGACTGTGGACAAAACAGAATCTACTGACTCCCACCTGGTCACTCCACTTTCTGATAGACCCTGCTGCCTTTCTTTTTTGGGGCAGTCACTTTTAAGTGTCGATTTCAACTTGTCACTCAAGTACGATGTTAAGTTCAGGAGCCACCATCATCTCATACAATCATTATGTCTCTGAAAGTGGACGTCATGGCAAGCACCTTTCATGCTTTATCCTATTTCAACTGCACAAAAATCTTTTCAGGTAGGTGTTATTAATACTACTATCTCCTATTTTAAATGAGAAAACAGAGGCACAGAGAGATTAAGTAGTTGTCCGAGGTCATGCCCACATTCAAGGTCATACTCAGTAAGTGGTGGAGCTTGATTTCAAAGACAGGCAATGTGACTCCAGTCTGAACTCAATCAATACAGAAGAGGAAGAGGGAACAGGAGTGACAGATCATAATTAATCCAGTCCTTCATTATATTCTCAGTAAGGAGAATATCTTAGGAGTAGTGACAGGAGCCAAGGTTTCCTAGGTAGGGATGGTACCATTCCCCAATCCTTGGAGCATCTGGCATGTGTGGGACACTCATACATTACAAAGTGTTTCCCCGTACCACATGCCAGTGGTGCCTCTTTTGAGAAATGTTGCAGGCCCTTTGTGTTGGAGCCCCGTACTGGCATTAGGATTTCTTCTTCCTCAAATACAAGGTTTGGAGGGGCGATCAGAGGGTCCATTCCCCTGTAACAGTCTCAACAGCACTTCACTGCCTTGCTGAGGAAGCATGGGGTATCCAAACTAAAACGGACCGTGACTGTATCTCACTGAGAAGTTAGCTCTATAAAGCCTGGGAAACAGCTTTCTAGTACAAAAACTCTCTGTCCCAAGCCCAGCTAAACCAACCACAGATAGTCAAAGTGCCAAAGAAGCCCACGAATGAGGTGGCCTTCCTGATGTGGCTGGTGCCTGCAATCCTCCAGACCCGCTCTCTTCCAACAGTCTCTGAGGCTTGGGAGATAAACTGCATCTTTTGAAACTCAATGTCTATCACTTCCAGATCAAGAATTGTTTGTCCATCTTAGATTGTAGGCAATGGGGAGCCGCTGGAAGACTATATGCCATCAAATGCCATGACCAAACCTGCATTGTCAAGGGGGCTCCTACCTGCCACAGGATAGACAGCACTAGAAGCTGAAAATGCAATGTGAGGCCATTCTATGGATCCAGACAGAAAATGACAGGGCACCCATGAGCTAAGTAAGCAAAGGCAGCTGGAGAATCCATGTTCGTCATTGCTGCTGAGACGCAGCCAAAAGGAAGAAAAACTAAAAACTATCCGGATTTCCAGTCATTCCAACAGGACTGCAGTGGACGCCAACTTAAAGGCAGAAATTAGAATTAGGCCAAAAATAAAACGGGCAGAATTTGGTGACTATGGGGTGTGTGAGGGTGAGTGGTGAGTGAAGTTTCTGGCCCAGGAGCATGGCAGGTGGTGTGATATACGAGTTTAGGGATGGGAAGGAGGGGTGTGCTGGGGGGCAGGGATGAGTCGAGTTCCAGACATGTGATTATTTGTTTTACAGAAAAATAATACAGGAAGATGTGAGTAGAAAACATCATCATAGGAACTGACTGAATAATTTGGATTACAGACCCAAAACAGAGATATTTCCAACACTCAACCAAAGTGAATCAATGCCAGCACAGAGAATAAAATAATTATGTGTACAGATCTGGCTCCTGGCAGGAAACAGCCCTAATTTAGCTAACATTTCAAGTTTTTTACTCCCACCCTCAGTCTCCTTCTTGAGGAAAAAATATAATCAAGGCTTTTGAAGATTTAGCTGATTTTTATGTGAAGGATTTGTACATTTTCAACCCCCTTTCCAGGAATCAATACTGTTTTATAATTACAGGCCACTCAGGTCCCTGTGCAAGGTGTACATAGTGTTGACTGCAACTCAGGAGAGTCTGGGCTTCCCAAGAACTCTGTAGTTTCGGAAAAAGACACTCTAAAGTGACTAATAATTACTAATGATCTCATCTGGATCAGCTGCTGCTAAGGCATGGAGGCATCTGCCAGGGCCTTGGTTCCTGCGGTGAGGCTGGAAAAATAAATCACTTCCCCAACCTTGTGGAAGGCACCTTGCCAATTCCTAGCTGCTGTGCCTCAATGTTAATCACCTTTCCAGGAAAATTGTTTGCTCTCTCTCCTCCTGGCTGTGGGACTGTTTGAGGGGACATATCAAAACATGTCAGAGAAAGACCAAGTCCCTGGCCTCAAGCAGACACCTTTACAAAGCTCTGATGACTCTTGCTAGAAGTAGCAATCTGAGAGCAAGGCCTGTGCTTGACCCCCACTGGACCCACCAGCCCCTCATGGGGGGCCTGGCACCTGGCAGGTGCAGAGATTTTGTTCATTGAACCGAATAAGAAATTTGTGGCAAAAGCAGACAATTCAGTACCATCCTAATTTTTTTTCGGCGGGGGGGTACATTTCCCTTCCTATCAGTGCTTATAGCACACCATGCCTTATGTTATAGTTATTTGAAATGTCTCATCTATTCTGCAACCTAGATCGTGGGCAGGGTCTCCGCTCTACTCTGGTTTTTACCTCCCACTATATCCCATAAAGGGCCTGATACCACTGATGTTTGTTGTTTTATATACTATAGATGGGGCAGCAAGAGAAGAGGAGAAAGGCTCGCAGAACCTCAGACCACCCCTTCACCCTTCGACGCCCTCCCGGCCCAGAATATTCTTTTATGCTGAACATAGACAAGGCTTGGAATGTTTTTCTAAAAAGAGAGCCACCCACGATTGGCACTGGCATGGGATTTATTTTCCATCTTAGAGAAAGGCAGGAAAAGAAAATAAGGGAATAGAAGTCTAAGCTGGACGGAGTAGAAAAGGGAAGAAATAAAAATTTTTCTAGGGACTTCCCTGGCAGTCCAGTGGTTAGGACTCCAAGCTTCCAATGCAGGGGGCCCGGGTTCGATCCCTGGTCGGGGGACTAAGATGCCATATGCCGCACAGAGTGGCCAAAAAAAATAAATGCATAAATAAATAAATAAAATAAGATAAAACCCACAGCGCAAATAAGTACCGAAAGAACTTTCAAAAAAAATTTCTAAATGTCACTGAGTTATGCATAAAGATGACAGTGGTTCTGTCAAAAAAGAATAGCTTAAACCAACTACTCTAAACTCTCAGCAGGAACTCCCCACTCCCCCGCCCCAAATATACTGAACTGCCTAGAAGTATATTTTCATCCACATCTCCTTGGAGCCATCTCCAAAAAGTACAGCACATAAAACTAGACATTCAATAGGTTCTTACAAGTTTCTTAATTTTTTTTCTGGTTGGGGAATGACTGATAATACCTACTCTGAAACTTTTCCAGGCTAAAATCATTGTTGCCTTGATCTATGGAGTAGATCATAGGGGTCTTTTTGTCCCTTTGCCTTCTACTGGTGTTCCTGAAGAATGATTCTTTTAGGACAGTTTTTATCTTCCCCAGTGGGTGCTCCCCTCAGGCCACGGCCAGGTGAAGGCTGTGTGGCTGTACTTTCAAGTATGTTCATTTTAATGGAGGAAATAATCCTGTCCCCTTCAGCTCTTCAAGGGCATATTATCTTAGCCCTTAACTATTCAAACTGCATTAAAGTTGTGAGAAATAATACACATGGGTGTTCATCACAAAGGCCATGAAGTTGCTCCTTCTTTCCTTTTATTCCTTTAAATGTTCTTTTTGGATTAAGTTTAACCAGTAGAAAGGTGTGTACTGCACCAGGGTGCTCTGGCCCCGTAGAAGTGACTTTGATGACCTGTTAGAATATGAATTGCATTTTACAGTATTATGAGAAGAGTGGAAAAAAGCTAAGAAGTGCTGAGTTTATTCATATAAATAACTCAGACGTTATTCCTAGCACTATTCAACCACTCCCAGGTGAGTGCACGGGTTTTCAATGATCTCGGAAAGCTTGCCTGAGCAATGGGTCCACTCTAATCTGGACAACATGAATCTTGACCCATTCAAGACTGCCTCTTTCCTTAGCTGCTGAGACTTTCAGAGTCAGACGGGGGCCCACCTCTGGCACCCAGACACCACGTTGTATAGGCGTTTTATGAACTGACGCTACCCTGGCTTCTTCTTGCTTTTCTCTTCAACTCTATTGCTCCTTTCTACTTTATTTTTCTTGTTTATTTTATTTTTAGTTTCTGCATTAACCTTTGTAAGCCACCTTAAAGCATCTTTTTGGAATGGAAAAAAGTCATAAAGAAGGGTATACACAGGCAAACAATAGCTTGGCCCTCCATGTCTTTTGAAACCTCAAAATCTCCCTTGGGAAGATCAAAATGGAGATAAACGAGAAAGTGTAGACTTGTCCTTTGGTTCTTTAAACTCATGAAGATGCCACCTCTGTGTCTGTCAGCTGAGCATGTGGTTAATGTCATTTTCCCACAAGTGGGGATCAATTTGCTCTGGTGCTACCACACCCTCTCACTGGAGAAGTGGTTAAACTGAACTACAGTAACATGTCTAGAACTGGCTGGGACCTACAGGGAAACTTAGCCCAATCTCCTATCTAATCTAAAACTCTGTATCATGGGCCAGAGCAAATATGGCTAAGTACAGCTCACCCATCATTCTAAGGATACAGGATCTTTGGGAAAAGCACAGGGTTGTAATCTGTGCGTATGGTGTTCTTTTTTTCGTTTTTCTGTTTTTTTCTTTTTTACCCAAAGAAGTACTTCATTCTATATTATTCTAATTGGAGCCTCACATTAGCCCTGTTGGGTGATGCAAATGTCATTTTCTTTATTTCCCTCATTTAGAGACTTTCAGGAAGGTTCAAGTCCTTGTCAGTGGCCACATAACAAGTTGAGGGAAATCATGGAATGAATACAAATCATTGTAACAGGCACTGTCTATGTGTGCCAGGTATTTGCTGAGCTGGGTGATTTACATGCTTCAGTTCATTAAATTCCACGATGTGACTCTGAAGTTTATTGCTATCATTCCCATTTTACAGATAAGCAAATTGAAGCTCAGAGAAGTATACTGTTCCATGTCACACGGCTGGAAAATGGTGGAGCACTCTGTGCCCTACTATCCCCCCAGTCCCTAGTACCTGGCAGAGTATTCTATCAATTGGAGAGGCATCCGATCCAGACAGGATACTCTGCTGCTTTTTTCTACTTGCTGAATGTTCAGGTTGAATCTGAGTTTGATTCTTACAACATTCTGGTAGATTTGGGGAAAACAAGGCTAGTTGCCTTTGTGTAAAGGTTTTGGGCCCTTCTATCTTTTACACACATTGTGTTTCCTATTATACAGACTCAAAGGTAACATTCACATTTGGGAATTAATATCCCACAGCTGCAAAGTGACATATCACTGGGGGAGGGGAGTAGGTATGAGAGGCCACAGGACCTGAGGGACAGAACACCGGATCAGAAAATGTAGGACTAGATTCCAGTCCTGCTCTGCCACTGATACAAACACTGCAGACCATACCACACAGTCTCAACAAATATTCGTTTAATGGATGAGTGAAGGTTGTATGACCTTGAATGAGTCACCTTAACCCAAACCTTCAATGAGGGGGAAGATTAGGTGATCTTACAAGTCTGTTCCTTCTAAGAGTCTAAGCAAGAATATGCTACATGGCAAAGCAAAGATCGACTAACAATTCAGAATGAGAAGGGAAGTGAAGCAGAGTTCTGGCTTGTTCTTGAGAGCTCTGCTTCTTTTCATCCTGGGTGACTTCCTGGAAGTGGTGAGAGGAGACCCCACTGACTGTGGAAGACCAGAGTGGGCCTCCAGAGGACAGCACAGCAGCCAGTGCAGGATCAAGTCAGGCTCCTTGGGAAGTACCTCAAACCTTCCCCTTGACACAGGGGCTCTCTCTGTTCAAAGACATTTGAAATGAAAGGCCCCAGCATGGTCTCTCAAATCGACTGCACAGCACACATGCCCCCTCACTTAAATAGGACTGTTCTGTATAAGCTTTGCAGGAGCTATACTTGTGACAAGAGGCATTCAAGCTTCTGGGTACCCCATTTGCCCATTTTAACATCTGTGAAAGTTTCAGCTTTGGAAAGACCATTGCATACCACCCACTTCAGGGCAAGGGTATGATTCCTTGCAACTAACACTGGGATTCCAAGCCTTTTTTTTAGAGGGAGGACGAGAATGAGAATGATGGTCAAGCAGTCTGGCACCTCTGAATTCACTACAAAGTAATCAGAATCACAAAAATGAATAATAATTATTCATGATAAGAACAAACAGTTGGGTAGTGCCTCCTACGATGCCAGGCACTGTCCTAAGCCCTTCGCTCATAGTAACTCATTTAGTTCTTATCACAACCCTTTAGGCATGTACTGCCATCATTATCCCCACTCGACAGATAAGGAAACCGAGGCACACACAGGCCAATATCTTGCCCAAGTTCACTCAGTTGGTAAGTGCAAAGCCAGAACGATACTCTGCATCTGGCTCTTGCCATGCTGCCTCTATGGATTTGAAAGACATCTGTGGTTGAGACGTCTATATATACAAAGTGAAGGATGTTTTATTAATGCTTTTTCAAGTGGCCATTTTCCCCTCTACCTTCACTTTGTTACCTGTCTTTTCCTCACAGAAACAGTAATCAGAGAACCACTGAGAAAACTAGACCAGCTAGATATACCTCATTCTTTTCTTTTTACATGTACTTTACACTATTAAAGATAAACCATCCAGACGCAAGAGGGAAGAGATGTGGGAACATATGTATATGTTTAACTGATTCACTTTGTTATACAGCAGAAACTAACACACCGTTGTAAAGCAATTATACTCCAATAAAGATGTTAAAAAAAATGAGCTGGAACTGTAAATAACAACAACAACAACAAAAGATAAACCATCCAACCCACCCGTCCAGAGCTTTCCTGGAAAATGAACAGCTTAAATGAGACTCTTCTTTTGGGCTCCCTAGCCAACCTTTGATCACTAGGCAGCCCCAAGGCTAAGCACTGTCTGGGTACATGTGGGCCAAGCTAGTCTTTATGCAGGTAGTACAGGGAAAGAAAGTTCTAAACAGGCTGAGCTGCGAGGAGGCTTCATGAAGAATTCTGGTCCTGCCTCTTCCTTGGATGCTAGTCAGAGTGATTATTTATGAGCTTACCTCTGAGCTGCAGTTTCCCTGGGGAGAATGGTTGGTTTTCCTGGGTATCATACAGAGGAGCAAGATGGCCCAATGGACATCCTGAGCACCTATGACTCTGTAGGTTAGTGTAAAAGTCAAGTGCAGATGTAACTCTCAAATTCCTTCTGCCATTGTTCTGAAGACTTAATATGAGACTTTCACATTGAGTCCTATGAAAACAAGCCCATTATAAACCAGTTTATTAATACAATGTCTACAGAGAGGGCCACTCCCACACATCTGGGATGATGGTGAAGATGCTAAATTACATCATATATAGCAAGGTTGCAGGAACTGGTGACATTTGGGCAAGAACACTATCATTGCCTTCAACCATTTCTGGGGCTTAGGTGGAAGGCATTTTAGTTTTGTTTGGTATAACTTGTATTAATGCAGGGATAGCACAAGGACTTGAATCAATAACAGGATACATTTTCTAACAGTAGGAGTTGTTCAAAAATAGAATAGGCTGCCTCAAGCCTCTAAAAGTATAAGCAGAGATAATATGTTAAACAGGTTAAATGTCTGTGAGGAGTATTGTCAAAGGGATTCTTGCTCTGAGAGAAGAATTGGCTTAGACCACTTTTGAGGTCTCTTATGTTCCTCAGCCTCTAGGATTCCATGCAACCGTTCATTGACTGAAGAAAACAAGAGTGAAATGAAAACAATTCGATTTAAATGTCACGCGAAATAGTACTTTTCTGTGAAACTATTTTGTTATCGTAGTTCTATGGTTGGGAACAGCTAAGAATAATGATGGTGTAACATAAGAGATGCAGACTGGATGTAATAAAAGAGATTCCATGAAGACCCCAGACAACTGAAGGCAGCTGTAATGCCCATTCCTCACTGTCACTTAAAAGCAACCCCTGTCATCCACCTAAGCTGCCCTACATACACCCAGGGCCAGAAACTGCCTAATGGTGTTTTTTTCTTTTTTTCTTCCCGTATGAAATGCTATAAATATAAAATACTAGCATATCCTTCCCATTCCTTGAAAGTGTAGAAAGGGGTCTGAGCAAAAGGATTTCAAATATCAGTAGCATTTTAGGCTGCAGTACAGGATTTTCAGGCCAACCTCCTCACCTGGGCAGGAAGCCCCTCCCATCACGGGACCCAGGTGACCAAGCGGACAAAGCCAGACTCCTGCAAGCATGGCAGGGAAGTTAGAACAGGGAATCTTCCTGGGATCCACTGGGAAGCAGGGTTCCATACATCCATGCAAACCACACGACCTCTTGAAGCACGTGTGTGAATTACACGCGTGCCTGATGTGGACCTCGTCAGAGGCCGTGGGCAGGCCCTGCCCTGGACAGTAAGCATCCACTTTGCCAGCCTGGCTCCCATCTGTTTCATAATTTCTGTTCAGTTATTGAAATAACAGAGCAAAAGCCCAGGTAGCACAGGGAGATCAGCTCAGTGCTTTGTGACCACCTAGAGGGGTGGGATAGGGAGGGTGGGAGGGAGACGCAAGAGGGAGGGGATATGGGGATGTATGTATACGTATAGCTGATTCACTTTGTTATACAGTGGAAACTTACACACCATTGTAAAGCAATTACGCTCCAATAAAGATGTTGTTTAAAAAAAAAAAAAGCCCAGCTAGTAAGCGTTCAATCTTGGTGCCTATGCTAACAGCATCCAGGAAGAAAGAGCTGCTCTGGCCCCGACCAGCGGATGCCGCTCGCAGGACTCATTAGGATGCCTACAGTGAATGATTAAGTGAATTAAAGGCTGCTTCTCAGCAGTGCCAACAAATTAACACTCCAGGCCCTGAAATGGGAGAGTTATTCTTGTTCACGGTGTTTTCTTCCGGCTAAGGGCCTGGGAGTGTGGCCTGTGCATGGGAACGCAGCATCCCCTGTCTCCTGCCTGCTCAAGCCACAGTCAGCTGTGAGCCCTCACCTGGAAAAGAAATGACTAAGGGTGGCCACAGCAGGCAGATGATGGGAAAGAAAGATGTTCCTTTTATGGGCAACTCTTTTCTTGATTATTCAGGTACTTGGTGCCAGCTACTGTTCTAAGTGCTTTGTATGTAGAAACATTTAATCCTGGAAACTGTTACTCTCCCATTTTATAAATGAGCAAATGGAGGCTTAGAGAAGTCATGTCTTGCCCAAGATCACAAAGGCAGTAAGTGGCAGAGCCGGGATTCAAACCTAGGCAATCTCTTACTGTACCCTTGACTGTCTTGTTTCTACCTTCCTGGAGAAAGGGTCACTCCCAAGGTGCTGTGTTCCAGGTGCCCAGAAGCTTACTCTTCAGGAATCACAAGAGCTCTACCTTCTTAGGGGTCTTGTTTAGATGCTGGTAGGAGGTGAGACTTGATGCAGCCACTGGTGGCGACGATGGGATCATAATTACATAGTGTGGGAAGTGACAATAAGAAATACTGATGAGAGCATCCAACAAAAAGCAGAGTTTCCCCAGGGGAGGGTCCTCTGAGGCTTGGCTGGGAGGAGGAGACCTTCCAAGGTGGCAGCTGACCCTGTAAGATGAGGTGCATCCAGAAGGATGAAGAATGCAAATGGGCTGCCTCCCTGTGCTGGAAGGCCAGGACTGCTAGGTATGTTGACAGTAGATGCAGACCCCAGCAAGACAAGAACAAGAGGGCTCTCAGAGAAGAGCCCTCAAAAATGGATGGAAAAGTAAACAGGGAAGGTACCTTAGAGAATGAAGGAAGACAGGCAATGGGAGATGCCACCTATTCAGAAAACCCTTAAAACGAAACAAAAAACCTAACAACTTTGAAATCACCAGTTGCAAAATAACAATAAAATATTCACCCACCAATGTCAGTCTGTTCTTCTGTCAGGCGCTGTGCCAAGCCTTCTGTACCTATGACTACATTTACCCTACAACAATTCTGCCAAGTAAACAGTATATTGATTGTGTATATGAGGAAGCTGAGGGTCAGAGAGGGCAAGTAATTTGCCCTAGGTCACGTAGCTAGGATTAATCCTTGGTCTCTGTAGCTTCAAAGTCGGTGTGCTTTGCCCCTACACTAATCTGCTAGCCAGCCACTTAAAAACTGGATATATTTTTTTTCTCTTGATGACATAACCAAATCCCTACTAGTATTATAAACAAATATTCTTTCCAAGGTCTGAATAAAAGTTTACCTGTTGGTACATTTATTTTAATAAATTCAAGAAGGTTTTACTGCCGCATGTAAAAGAGTAAACTTTTGGAAATTATACCTCGGACTCCAGACAAAGGCACCCACTCCAACAATACTCACAACTAATATTTACTGAGTATGTTCTAAGTGTTGCTGCTATTCTAAGGCTTTCTATGAATTGACTCATTTAATCCTTACAATAGCCCTGGGAGGTAAATGCTACTGTTATTTCTAGTTTTACAGATGAGGAAACTGAGGCACAGGAAAGTTAAAGAACTTACATCTAATAAGGAAGATAACGTCAGCCAAAATACTACTCTCAGCAGAATTTCCCCAAATGCTCTGTTGCTCATGGACTCTTCTGCAGTTTCCCCTTGATCCCCCTTTTCCCCCTTTTGGTCTGAAAGCACCTGGGAGAAAATACTTAGGTCCCAAAGAGTAACCATACCCACCAGTGGCTTTTCTGCATTTGGGCTCCAGCTGCCACAGCTTGTGTGAAACTGGCCTGGTCACCCTGAGTGAAAGTGAATACTGAGAGATGATGTGAGCAAAGCTGACCACAATGGATGAGCACATAAGTACGAAAAGTTCTCCAAACGGAAGCACGAGTGGGTCCTGTTAGTCATGTTTAACCTGGATTTGACAAGTCAGTTGAAAGCGAGATCTGTCCAGCTCTTGGCGGTTGACAAAGCTAGGTCTTTCACATCCATCTTCCGGGTTAATCCTCAGAACAACTTCGGTGGTGGGAACAAGCTTTCTTCGAAGCCTCCTCGTAGAGCTTAGGAAGCGGGGCTCTGGGGAGACTTAGGGAGCCACCCAGGCAGGTAGGTGGTGCACGGTGGCCTTCAGATCTAGACCTTCTGACTTCCCGAGCAGGTTGCTTCCTTCTCTCCAAAGCAGAGATGAAACGGATACATTTCTAGAGATTACTACACTAAAACTACCTCTCAAATGTCTTCTTTGTCACTGAAACGAAGGGCTGCTGTTGGCTTACTCCTCTGGGCAGCGTTCTGCAGAGCTGGTCCTGTAACTCCATCGTCCGCTTGAATATGCAGTTTCCTCTGCAACAACATTCAACTCTCCTACGTCCTTATTAGTCTTCTCTGCTTGCTTCTCCTCCCCTACTCTAGTTCTCAGAGAGTCTAGTTCCTAGACTCTCCTCCTCTCGATGCCTACTTCCATGACCATAAACCAGTAATTCCCATTTTTCTTCCCATCCTCAACCCCTCTTCTCTGGCTCTAACTATATAATCCAACTGCATCCGTGGCATCACCACTGGCTGCCTCATAGGCAGCTTTAACTCACTACATTCCAAACTGATCTTATCCTACTGCTCCCAAACCTGGCCCTCCACCTGGATGCTCCAGCCTGACATCGGAGAACCTTCTGTGACCACCTGTGCTCCTTCATGGAAGACATCTGATCAACCACCACATCCTGCATGTTCTATAGGCTCCCATCTCTCTCAAACGTGCCCACTTTCCTCAATCCCCACCCAACCACCATCCACCTAAAGCACCACCCTCTCTGGCCTGGGCTAACTGGTCTCTCCTATCCACTCTTGCTTCCTTCCAACCACTTTCCCTGCAGCCCAAGTCTCATTTCAAAAACGCAGATCTGACAGAAAGACAAATATCATATGATATCGCTTATATGTAGACTCTAAAGAAGAGGGTACAAATGAACTTATTTACAAAACAAAAATAGAGTCATGGATGTACAAAACAAACTTATGGTTACCAAGGGATGGGGCGGGAAGGATAAAATGGGAGATTGGGATTGACGTATACACACTACTATATATAAAATAGATAACTAATAAGAACCTGCTGTATAGCACAGGGAACTCTACTCAGTACTCTGTAATGGCCTATATGGGAAAAGAATCTAAAAAAAAAAAAAGAGTGGAAATGTGTATATGTATAACTGATTCACTTTGCTGTACACCTGAAACTAACACAACATTGTAAATCAACTATACTCCAATACAAAGTAAGAAAAAAAGGGTCACATAAAAAAGAAAAACAACAAAAAAACCCCCAGAAGATCTGATCATATCCCCTTGGTTGAAACATATCAATGACTTCCCACTATTCTTAGAACAAAATATGAAATTCCTTAACCAGGCTTACGAAGCCCAGCAACACAGTGCCTTGGCTTCCCTGCCTAGCACCCCCGCATGCCCCTCACCGCCTTCAGCTGAACGCTGACCGACAGGCCTCCACGCCCGCCTAGGCTCCCAACCCCGTGGTCTGCTCCCCTAGTGCGCCATTCTTTTCCACCACAGCAGTCTGGCAATGATGGTGAAAATGGTTATTTGGGTGATTATTTGCTGAATGCCTGTCTCCCTCACAGATCTCATCTTCACAAGGGCAGACCATTCCCAGGGTCCAGCATGGCTGTCCGCAGAGTGGAGCTATGCATCCACTAAATTTGTCAAGTGACTGCCAGTAGGAATAGGACAAAAGTTTTAATTCTACCATACACTTAAACAGACACTTGATCCCAACGTCCTTAAAAGCCCCAGTCACTCACAATAAAAAGCTAGAGGCTTATAGGGCATTTTAGACTCCAGGCTCTCATTTTGTAAGTCAGTGCTCAACTATTACTGGCCAGTAAGATACTGGTGGTATTTAACTTTTTTTTTTCTGGTGATAGAACCAAAGCAGTATAATATCTTTCAGCTAGAGCTGGTTGTTTTTACAACTGGACGATGTTATGATTGCCTTGAGGGCACCAAATGAGATCTCGGTGGCTTGAAGAACTGAATACAGTTCTCCGAAGAATACAACTTGCTACCATGGAGCAGGTTCGTGCTCCTGGGGTCAATGTGACTCATTTCTGTGACTCAAAGATACTCTCCCCACAATGGAGGTATAGAAAGAAAGCTCTCAGCAAGTTGAAAAATATATATAGTAATTACTAACATCATTTCAAAACTCTTGAGCAGAATCAAGCATCACCACAAATCTTCTGCCCAAGGTTGGTCTGAAAAGATGACCAGAGTAGGTGCCCCAGCACCTCAGGGTCCTGATTCCTGGACCCTAACTCTGTGACGGAGAGTAAAACAAGTTGTGCATTGACTAGGCCAAGTGCCAGAAACTTCTATCAAGCTGGATAAAAATAGAAGAAGCCTTCTATATACTTTTTCTCACTATTGATGGACTTATTCATCTTAGCTGGATTTAATCAAACTCTTGGAACTTAGTTATAAATTGTACTTTATCATTGGTCAAAAGCGGTGCCGTGTACCTAGCATTTCATTGGCCTGAAGCCACGTCCTTTTCATGAAACTGATAAATGACTACATTCAGTGTACAAAGTCCTTCTAAGAATATACAGATCCTGGTTTCGAACCTAGCCAAAACCACATGGTTGCCTATAAATAGCAAAGAGCATACAGGGATTCCTTAGAAACTCTGGTTGGAGGTGACATCTGAGATCACTGAGCAAGTCAAAGGCTACAACCTACACAGCCTTGGGTCACCAAAGGGGTGTCTGAAGGGCCTTTATTTGGAAAAGGAATGTATTTCCCAGGATGCCTGCACAAGGCCACCTGGCTCACAATGAAGCAAAGTTCACAAGCCTAACTACGGGCTTTAACTGCTTCTACGTGACAATGTAGTGCAAGTTCCTGCCAGGGCAGCAGACGTGGATGGGATCCAGCAGGACCGGAGGCGGGAGAGGAATCCCGGGCGGCGGGGACAGTCATTACTTAGGGGTTCAGAACTTACAGTCATCTGAGAATTCAGTATTTCTTTTTTTCTCTATTGTGCAATAGGGGCAAGATAAAGGATCAAAAGATAAAGTGGGTAAAATCTCTTGATGCCCTGTGGTCACAAGCATTCCTGCTTCTGGTGAGAAGCTAGGGCGCATGCACATTGATGCCTAGAGCAAAGTGTCTCCATGCACGCCTTCTGTGCCCGTGGGGTGGGGACATAGAGGGTGTGCCCCACTGGATGCCTGTGCCCCACTGAGCCTGAAAACATCCAAGATAGAGGCTCCAGAAAATGCAGCAAAAGAACAGACACGAGGAGGCCTTGGCAGGAGCTCTGACTGGGAGCCTGAGAGTCAGAGTCCAGTTCAAAGATGAGCACCTGCTGAGTGCAGCTTCTTTGACCTTGCTCAGAAATCCTTAAATTCTCAGTGTAAAAGACCACAGAAGCAGAGGCCAGGTGAAGACTATGGAAGAGCACACTGACTCTGGCTTGCCGGGGGAGAGGCAGGACAGATGCAGTGACAGTGGCTGGGCTCTGGAGTCCAATCTGCTGGGTTTGAAACCTCGTTTTGTCTCAAGCTGCGTGACCGTTAGCAAGTTGTTAGCCTCTCTGAGACTCAGTTGCTTTATCTTTAGACTGGGGGTTCTTGTGAGGATTAAATGAGACAATTCACATGAGGTACTGAACAGAGTACCTGTCTTATGGTTAAGTGCTTCCTCACTGTTAGAAATTGTTATTCGAGCAACTTGATGAAAAAAACATATAATGTTTAAATAGATCAAACCAGGTACAAGAGGAAGAAAATCTAAAAAAATAAAACCAAAACAATACAATGCATCCTCTGAAAAGACTGTACCAACTAAGGATCTAGCTTCAAAGGCCAAGAGTTCTTGTGTTAAAATTTAAAAAAAAGAAAAAGAAGGAAATTCATATAAGAGTGTGCTTGTGTGTCTGTATACACGTGTTTGCATTCTGAGGTATGTTAAACGTTTTATGGGATGACAATGGGGATTTTCTAGGGTTACTTGGTAAATGCTTTTAGCCTGAAACTAAGTGTAGCAAATCACCAGGCAAGGAGCTCATTAGCCAGACAAGGGAAAGGCAAATGGTCCAGATTTCCAGGGCATGATGCTCCAATGAGGTGAGGGCCTCGGGAAATGCTCTTGGAAGGAATAAACCACAAATCAGGAAAGAAGCAGGAAAGGCAGGGTTGGGGGGCAGAGCCTGAGAGGGTACTGGCTGCGGAGAGAGGTTTGATCAGAAGTTAAAAGGAGTAAGCCTTGGATCCAGACAGCAGAGGACGTGGTCCTCAGGAGACCCGAGAGACCGAAGGAAATGGTGCAGCGCTGGGCTGGGGGCCAGTACAAGAGGCTGCAGCCGGCCTGGGTGGGCGGAAGGCAATGACACCGAGGCACAGCTGCAAGGACCTGTCAGAATTTCAATTTGTGCCCAGGAGAGTAACCGGAGGTGAGGCAGGCACCTCCACTCCTACACTTTGTACTTTACTTCTGAGAGCTGGCTAATTACCACCCACCTCCCTTCACCCTGCCTTTGCCTGCTCCTTTGAAGGCGTCTGCCCCCTCAGCACTACAATGCCTCCGTCTACTATAGTGTAATTCTGAGAATACAGGATGGTAGGTGACCTTCAAACCTTTTATGGGCTGAGCATTCGTCACTCCAACAACGTCCTAGACTTACTTACTTAGATTGGAAAGTCCTTCATTTCCCTACTGCTGTTTGCAGACGCTTATAAGGTTCAATTCTGAGGATCACAGTTCACGGCTCTGATTACATATCTACCCTTAGTGCATCAGGGCCCGCATGGCCATTGGGAGAAGGGAGACCTGGGTGTGAATCCTGGCTTTGTACGTACTGGCTCTGTGACGTGGGACCAATTTCTTCCCCTCTTTGAACCTCAGTTTCCTCTTTGTTAAATGGAGATATGCACACTTTGCACGAGAGATCATGGATATACACAAATCCACGATAGCGGTGACATCCTGGATGTAAGCAAAGCACCCCACCTGGTATTTAGCACACAGAAGTCACTCAATAATTGTAACTGTTGGGTATGACTGCTGCCGGTCTGCATACTAATACTCTAGGGACATAATGAGGTTGATGGGATTTATTGCAAACTGGAACGGAAGCCCTCACTGATCCGGGAAGGCTGGACCTGGATGTACGATTTAAAAAGCAAGCCGCTCCTGGAGTCTGCAATTCACCACCCTCTAACTGCAGTGGCCACCTGACAGAGCAAATGAATTGCTGTAAACCGTTAATGAGGGGCAAGATGGTGTTTGGGAGAACTGTAAACTTACTCCCCCGTTACCATGCCGTTAGTGAAGCTTTCGTCTGCCATCCAACTTCCCCAACAGCTATGGTCTCTCAGTTTCCTAACTGTCTAGAGGTTTTGATTTATCTGGCAGAGGAAGGAGGCCCTGGACCAAAGTTCTGGGAAAGAGGCTTTAATAAACGTCTGTAAGACCACACAGGTGAGAGCCTGGCCCAGGGTAAGCCATGCAGGAAAGTGTGGCTGGCACTACGGGTTCCCACACAGATGACAACACACCTATTGGTGAAGGCAAGTCTTGCCCACTAGCTACGGGACAGGCCCTGGGTACCAAGGCGTGCGTGGAAGGACTCGGGAAATGCTTTCTTCAGTGTTCAGAGGAGTAACAAAGGAGTAGCAATAGGCAGGCCCTGCTTTTCCATATTTGACGTCTCGCTTTTCTGCCTATTCACTGTGGTCACTGTGGTCTAGTCAACACCTATACTTCACCTCTTGGTCATTGACTCATTCACTTGTATATTAGTTCAGTCATTCCACAAATATTTAGGAGGTGTCTACTGTGTGATGGGCACTGTTTTAGACACTACTGTCTAGATGCACGATGTAGAGATACACAGGGATAAAAGAGAGAATCTTCCGTCCTCAGGGAGCTTACATTCTAGTGCGGAGAGACAGATATACGAAAGTACATAAAGTACACACGTGTGGGGCTTCCTTGGTGGCGCAGTGGTTGAGAGTCCGCCTGCCGATGCAGGGGACGCGGGTTCGTGCCCCGGTCCGGGAGGATCCCACGTGCCGCGGAGCGGCTGGGCCCGTGAGCCATGGCCGCTGAGCCTGCGCGTCCGGAGCCTGTGCTCCGCAACGGGAGAGGCCACAGCAGTGAGAGGCCCGCGTACCGCAAAAAAAAAAAAAAGTACACACGTGTGAAGGTGATAAGAGCTATATAAAAAAATTTAAGCAGGGAAGAGCAACAGGACATGATGTAGAGAGGGGCTGCGATTAAGTGAGGGGGTCAAGGAAGCCTCACTAAGAAGGTGATACCTGAGCAAGACTTGAAGGGGCTGCAGCCTTCACCTGCTTTCCTGATGTGACCACACCAAGGTTACACCACCCCCAGCAGGGAAGTCCCCCGCCTGTAAGAGCGTCTGGCTGCAGCCTCCTTTGCAGTTCAGCTGTGTGCGCTCCAAGCAGGCTATGGCCTTGACCTCACGGGCGGGACCCCGGGCGGACACCCAGAAAGGGACCGCAGCCACAAGGGGCGGGTCGCAAAGGCGGCCGAGTGCGTCCTCACCTCCTCCAGCCGCCGGCGCTGCTCTTTCTGCTCCTCGATGCGCTTCTGGCGCTCGGCCAGCAGCTGCCGCTTGTGCTCCTCGTTCTCCCGCTGCTGCTGCTCCAGCTGCTGCCGCCGCAGGGCCTCAGACCGCTCCTTGTTGGCCAGCTGGAGCCTCAGAAAGTCCCGCCGCAGCGTCGACTCACCAGGCAGGTTCAGAATGGAGCTGCGCGGCAGGAGAGACAGATCAGGCTCCCGCTCAGGGCGGGGCCATCGCTACCGGGGGTCCCGGCAGAGGCGAGGCAGGCGGGTACCTCACCCACCTGCGGGGAAAGAGGCCACATGCTCAAGCACGGGCTCTCAGACCCTCCGTTAATTCCACTGCTCACCCCCCAAAAGAAATAGAGTCCACGTAACAGACGCGAGTCCAGCCTCCCCTTCAGTGTGACTACTGCATGCCTATGCCGCTCCAGCGCCACAGAGATGTCACATGCCTGAAGTCATCACCTCTCTCCCGGACCGTCCACACCACTCCCTCGCCCTCTATTTCTAAAAGCTGTAGTGAGTATGCAAGCCCTGAGCCCCAGGCCAGCTTATTTTCACTTTTAAGAAAGGCAAGAGCTAAGCCAGCAAATAAAAATGAATAATCTGGAGCGGTGAGGGAGCTTGCTCTACTTGGATGGGTACATCGTCTTCACCGACATCACTGCCTTGAACAGCACAAAGCTACAGACTCCTTGGTTCTGCTTGAAGCCCAGCAAGGAGGAGGGAAATGGTTCCTACTTACTCATACAGACCTGGCCTTTTTAATCTTTCTGGCAGCTTCCCCTTGAAATAAATCCATTAAATAATTATTGAGTACCTACTATGCGGCAGGCACTATAATAGGCTCTAGTGGATACAGCAGTAGCTAAACAAATTCTCCCTCTAGTTATTTTCTTGTGGGGAAGAGAGACAGGCAAATAATTAGACAGGCAGACAAATTATTACAAATAACATAATTTCAGATATTAATAGGTTCTACAGAAGGCAAAAAAAAGTGTAAGAGTTTAAAACGGACAGTGCCAAGGCACTGGGGCTAGGATGAGGGTTCTGCTTGAGATGGGGTGATCAGGGAAGACCGCTCCCAGAAGCTGATAGTGGAGATAGGCCCCAAATGATGAAGAGTCAGTCACACGAGGAGGTAGGGGAAGAACCTTTCAGGCAGAAGGAAAAGCAAGTTTAGAGGCTTGTCGTGGCAACAGGGGTGGCCTTTTTGAGGGTCTGAAGCCCAGGCAGTCTTCCCAGAGCAGAGCAAATGAGAGGGGGAGCGGTACAAGAGGAAGTCAGAGAGCAGAGAGGGTAAAGCCTGAGGCTGTGGAAGCCACACGTGGAAAGCTTGTTAACAGGAGCGTGACATGGTCAGATTTGTTTGGCTGCTGAATAGATGATGTTCTGCAGTGGGTACAAGGGCAAGCAGGGTCACCAGTTGGGCTGCTGCTACAGTGGCTCTGGGGTAGAGACTAACCAGGTAGGGGAGGTGGGGATGGAGGAGGCATCTGGGGAGAGAGTTAATGAAACCTGTTGATGGATCTAATGTGTGGAGTGAGGGATGACTTGCAGGTTTTTTCTTGGCGTCTGGGCTGTGGTGGTGATGCAAACTGGGATGGGGAATGGAAGGGGAGGAGCAGGTTTGGTGGTTGACAAGGGGATCATTCTGTCTTGGAGAGTGGGTAGCGTGCTATGTGAGATACTGCCGTAAAATGACATCAAAGGCGTGGTTCACAGACAGTGCTTGGATTCTACTAATAAGCCTCCTTTAAAACCAACAGCCTTTGTGTAGAACTTTAAACAACCCCCCAAAGGAGGAGCTTATCTACTCAGGCCACATGGTCTGTGCAAAGGTGGTGGGGATTAGGGAACCCAGCCTCCCATGCACATGAGGACGAACCATTAATATTAACTGATGTTGAATCAATGTCAGGCGACCCGAGATGTATTACTGACTGAATCATTAACTGCGTGTGTGAGCTGATTGCTACCGTTGGGCTGTTACCTCATTTCTATAATGAGATAACCACTATCCCTTTCTATTTTACAGGATTTCATGAAAATTAATTAGATGCGTCCAGAAAATAGGACTTGGAACATAATCTTCGATGTGATATAAAGACACGTGACAATTATAGAAACGTTAAGAGATGGCTAGGTCATCCACTAAGTGACTCCAAACATGCGGTTTAGCAAGTGTTAGTTAAGGTGAGGTTCTCAGCTCCATGGAGAGTGATCAGAAGGGCTGACAGGTCTGTCTGGGTGAGCTTTGGAAAAATAGCGTACGACTCTGAAAGCAAGGCATTTGGCCCTTTGCTTTACAAGAATGTTCATTTTCCATGTCACTACTTGGCAGTCACCATATTTATGCAGCTAAACTAGGGGCAGAAAACATATTAAGTGTCTAGATGGAAGGAAAGACTTCTCTTTCAGTCTTTGACCTTGAAAATTCCCGTAACAGGTGAAGAGAGAAAAACTGATGGCCCTGTAACCTCAATCCCATCCTCTTCCAGTAGTTTTAGCAATAATCCAGCTTGGTAGGTCTGAATTAGCTCAGAAAAAGGAGCGCACTAGCTTATTCTAGCAGCAGTGGCTGAACTGGCCCCTTCCCTGGTTCAGAAGCTCTGCTTCAGTCATACAAGAACCGCTCCTTACTGAGTACTGGGTCCCTCCCTTGGATGGCTAGAGGATGGGGACCCATATACCCCAGTGACCCTTCTGCTTTGTGCACTTCCCCCAGTAATCTCACTTCACATGTACAGTGCATCCGCCCTGGTGAGCATGCCCATGCCCCTTGATTCACCAAACTGCCATCAGCTGAATTCTCTTACAAAAGAGAAATCCTGGCAGTGTGAGCACATGGGCATTAATTACTTATGAACACAGACTAGAAGAAAGTCAGAAACAAAGTCAAGTGAAATTCAAAACGTAGGGATGATGATAATAAAGAAGCACTTGATTCTGGGGGCCAACGTATGACAACAGGAATGGGAGTGAAAGTTTCTATTTAGGGTTCACCTCTAGAGTGTAATTTGATTTCCTGGAAACTGTTTCCTCTTGGATTAGGCTGTGTTGAAAACACACGCCATGTGACGACGACAGTGGCCACCTACATGTCTCAAAGGTATGAAGTAATGGACTGGATAACTCAAGTCCAAAAATACCACTTTGGTCTCCAGAAAGTTGCAGTTTTAGGCACTTTTAGACCTGTATTACCCAGATAATTGCCTCCTACCCATTCTACATGTTACACATGTAGAGGAAACAAGGGAATAAATCTTGAAAGACAAGATAAAGTATATCCTGATTTCCATGTTCTTGTAAGAGTCTGCCTAGGGAACTTTTCCCAAATTAATGAGTACATTTGTGGGCAATAAATTAAATAAGACCACCCTGCTGGACTCTTAAAAATGAACCTATAAATCAAAAGGATGTGAATTTCACACAACCACAGTGCAAAATGTGAAACTGAGAAGATAGCTCTTGCTCGCCTACCTGGGCTCTCCTGAGTCATTCTCCTCCTCTTCTTCCTCACTCCCGCTGTACTCATACTCCGTCTCATCTAAAGAGAGATCCACAGAATATTAGTGTGCAAAAAGATGCTACAGCTCGGTAAAGCTCATGCCCTCATTTTATGTATAAAGAGTTGCCCTTAATGCTGACCTGGGACAGGCTCCAGGCCTCCTGACTTGTGATCCAACAGTGCCCACCAGCTAGATTCAAGCACATGGAATTAACATCCAAGACTGCCCCAGCCGACTCTAGATTCTCTCCCTAATGCGTGGCATTCACATGAAAGTGAAGACAAGGAGCTGAAACGTAACTTTTCAGTTTGTGTTAACTCCCATTATAGGACCACCTAACCCAATCTTTTATTGGGCCACTGTTAACTTACTGACAGGAGTAATCATTTTTTACGTAGGAATTTTATTATGACTTACATAGACTCACAAGTTGCCTTTAGATATCTTAATACCAGACAGAAACTTTTGACAACGTGTGCTATTAAAAATATAGAGTTAAATGTGTTTTGATTGACCCACTGGGGACATTCATTTAATTCCCTAATATATTAAGCAAGTTAACATGCCATAATGAACAAGATCGAGTCTTTGCTTCGGAGGAGATTAGAATCTAATGGTCAAGACAGATAAGTAAATAATCAGAGCCTCCATGATTATGAAGAAAGAGAACTAATCTTTATTGGGTATCGCCCATGCTGGTCACTATGCTAGATACTTATGTTCTCTCATGTACTTCTCATAACAATCCTTTAACATAATACCCATTTTGCAAGCAAAGATACTGAGATTATAAGCAGTTTAGTAATATTACCAATAAATCTGAGATTTGGATTCAGAATTCAATCCAGAATTTCTCCAACTTTATAATTAGCATTCTTTCCAACACATTATATACTAAATAGAATTACATAAAAAGAGCAATGAGATATCAGAGAAAAAAGCGGCTAAGTCCATGGGTCATAATGGGGGAAGGGAACAGTGAAGTCTTTGAAGAAGAAATGAGCTGGACCTTGGAAGATCAGTAGCCCTTTTCTAGGCAGATGGCAGCTGAAAGTGCTGGGAAAGGGGCATTCTAAGCAACATAACCACCTGAGTAAGGCTAACAGTATTATAGTGCATGAATGTTCAGGAAATACTGAGTTGTGAATGGCTGGTGTGAGAAAGCAGATGGAGTGAGAAAGCCCAGCAGGTCTGATGTAGCTTAATGATCTTTATATATACCATGCTGAGGACTTTTCCGTAGGCAATGGGGAGACTTTGGAGGAGATTTTCATTTTAAGCAGGGAGGTTGTCACAGGGCTATCATCCCTTGATAGCTATGTGTTAGTAAATACAACTTTGAAGACATTTGTACACCCCTGAAAAGAAACTGAAATTGCAATTTGGTTATGTTACCACCAGGAGACAGCAGTCACGTGATGAGAACTATGGAATTTGACCATAAACACATTTTGCTTTCCATACTATTTAGCCATTAAAGGGATGATGAAAGGGAGCCATAGCACAATGACTTCAAGAGTATTTTTAAAAATCATGTAAAAATTAGCTTCACATGTTTAAGTAAGTATGAAGTTTTCAGGCTACTTTTTAAAAAGTATTATTTTATGAAAATGTAAAGAACCTTCATAAAGTGTTTCAGTGTTCCACATTGAAAGTTCAATACTGCAAACTTTCCTTAAATGAATCAACAGAGAGTTCAAAGTAAAATGCAGAATTTTATCTAGTAAAGTAAATTATAGCAAGGAAAAGAAGCACACAATTAATCTAATTATTTCTCCTCTCTAGGGTAAAAATTTCATTTGTCAATCTCCTCAACTATAATACTTCACCAGAATCCAGCGGGATTGCTTTTATATTAGTGGCTTAAATGAGCATGTATCAACATATCTGAAGGAAAAAATAATATCAGGTTAAAAAAATCACAAAGCAATGCACATTAAAAATTTTTGATTCTACCAGAAGCTGGTCTTAGAACTACTTAAGAGAATGAAAAAATATTAGAAGGAGCAAGTTAAGTCATTTAATCAAACCAAGCAACTGGAATGAAGTCTCATTTTGAGCAACACTCCTTCTTGGGGAGCAGACAAAAAAGAAGGCTGCTGGTGGCTCGAAACCGAAACAGAATGAGGTTCCTTAAATCATCATGCAACTCTCGAGTAAGCCTGCCTACTCCCAAGGATCTTACTCTTTACCCTGCAGAGAGGGAACACATTAAAAACAGTCTGTTTTCATGGGGTGGTGAGTTCTAAGTCACATTTTAGAGTTTGTGCCCCCAAAATGTGAAAACAATCCAAGGCACAAGCTTTACCCACTCTTACAGGGCAGAGGCAGAGGTCACATGATCTCAGAAAGTAACCCTGAACAGTGCTGAAAAATTGTAGGTCAATAAGAATTGTCTAAATAAGGATAGCTTACATTTATTCAGTACATCTATGTGCCAGACATTGTATTAAGCATTTTACATGCATCATCTCATTTAATCTTTGCAAAAATGCCAGACAATACTAATTATTATTATACCCCCATTCCTATTTTAAAGATGAGAAAACTGGGGTGAAGTTCACATAACCATTAAGGGGTAGAAGTAGAATTTGAACTCAGAATTTGAGTCTGAAAAGAAGAGTCCGAGTACTTAACCTATTCTATATACCTATAGGAAAATAAATTTTCTTTTTAGAAAAGTTGGCCTTTAATGGGCTGCATGTCTGACACACTGCCCTAAACTATTCCCTTTATCTTTATTTTTTTAACTTTTTATTTCATATTGGAGTATAGTTGATTAACACTAAACTCTTCCCGTTAAAAGCCTGACTTCATGGAGTGGCCCAAGACCACTATTAATAAGTAGCAGTTGAAAAATCAATCCCGGCACTTTTTGACCTGACTCATCTATTTCTCTCCAGCTTAGTTCCTCCAGCTTGGGCTGCCCTCCCAACTCCTTGGGCCCTGATTGATACCTCATCCCTCTCCATCCACTAACGACTGAAGATGAGCCTCCTTTTTGGATTAGCTTCATAACCTCCTGTTCCTGAGTCTAACCTGATCACACATTTTCCTGCATCCCCGAGGCCGGCCGCAAAGAAGGAACTCTTCCCTTGAAGCTTCACCGAGGATTTCTCCTCCCTTAGCTTCTGCTGAGCTTACCTCTGCCCAGTCCTGACCCCTACACGGCTCACCACCCCACTCCTAGGACCCTGCTCATACCTTGCCACCTGAAGATATTAACTGCAGAGGCAAAGAAGAGGGGAAGTTCAAACAAAAGGAGAGCACCCTCTCTTCTGTGCTGCCCACCACCCTCCCTGCTCCATCTGGATCGTGAAGAACAGAGGAGAAAGATGGAGAGTACAGAAGTGGAGCCAAGCACACCACCATGTACCTTCCACCCTTGGTCCCTGGCCTCCCCCTCTGCTCTCTACCTGCCCACCCCCCACCCGCATGCTCAGTGCTCACCTGGCCAGCCCTCTATCGCCCCCTCACTGTCAGCCGGGCCAGCTGCCCCCTCCTCCTCCCACCAGGGAGCTCTCACCTTGTCTGTTCTCTGCATCCCCACCTTTCCTTCCCATCCTCAACCTTCCCTACCTCCCTACCCAACTAAGTCATAAAACCTGCCCCAGACCATGTGAGTTTTCACCTTGGTCAGGATGCTAGTTAAGGAATTTTGAGTCTCTATTCAAACAACTTGGGCACAGTCCCAGGGCCCCAAGTTTGGACTCATGTCTTTTCCAGTGATGCAGTGAAAAGATAGTATGGTCTAACAGCTAGAGCCATAAGAGAAAAGAGTTTTTGAATCTATAAAGAAGAAAATGTGATGTTCCATACACCAGCTTGGCAACTTCTTTATATCGCTTTGACTATAATAAAAGTCATTCTGACTTCCAAATAACTAAATTAGAAATGAGTCTCAGAGCACGAAAACTTAAATGGTGAAGAGTGCCAATACTGAAAAATGTCAACTAGATGGTTTTTTTTTTTAAGGTTGCCTGTCTTCTGTAGATGTTGAGTCTTTGAAACATGAATATTCATTTGAATTAAGAAAATCACTTGTCGTATTAAACCACTTTATAGTATCACTCAACATGACTTTTTGTTCAGTGCCTGGAAAAGGTAATATTTCCCGAGGTCCTATTCTTTCATGAAAGATTCCATTTCAGCAGCCTCCCTCTTAGTGATGCCCGCAGGCTGTGATCTCAGAGGCAGCCCTTCACACTAAAGAACAATGCAGTCCTATTTGGAATCCCCACCGTACCTCCAATACCTCAAGAGCCCATGACTCACTTGGTCTTTTGTTTCCCTTGCTGAAATACAAATGTGTGTCTCACCTTTCTCTCCTCGCTTCTTCTTTGTTCTATCAATATGGTCCTTGAGCTGAATGCGGACCTGTCGTTCATTAGGTTGGTCTCGTATAAATGGATGCTTCATCAATTGTTCTGTTGCTGGTCGCTGGCTGTGATTCTTTACCAAACAGCTCTCAATAAAGGACTGGAATTTTTTTGACCTGCCAAACAGAAGAGATGAACCCATAGATTAAAAGACAATCCAAAGAAAAGCAAACTTTAGGGATCAACCAATCACAAAGTCGGTCTAGCTCTTTTTTGGCACAGCGGGGTACAAAGGCATCATTGCCATCAACACACAACTCAGGCAGTGTATGGTAGTTATAGCACGAAAGCATTTTTGCAGTTTATCCATAATATCACACAGAAGACCAACAGGCACCAGAGGAGAGAAAGACCCTGATAAGAATCACACCTGGAAGGTCTATTGGAATGAGGGAACCAGAGCTGGGCCTTAAAGAATTAGGAGAAAAATCACTCTTGGGAGGCTTCCCCGGTGGTGCAGTGGTTGAGAGTCCGCCTGCCGATGCAGGGAACATGGGTTCGTGCCCCGGTCTGGGAAGATCCCACATGCCGTGGAGCGGCTGGGCCCGTGAGCCATGGCCGCTGAGCCTGCGCGTCCGGAGCCTGTGCTCCGCAATGGGAGAGGCCACAACAGTGAGACGCCCGCGTACCGCAAAAAAAAAAAAAAAAAAGAATTAGGAGAAAAATCACTCTTGGGAAAGGATAGTTCAGGGAAGTAGAAAATCAGTGAAAAACTAAGGCTGGGATTGAGCATAATATGTCAGGGGACATTGAGGTGAGTTCTCTAAATGTGGCAGAAAATACAAGCTGGGAAAAGTAAAACCAGGGTTGGACAGGTAAGGGGGAGTACATTATGTAGGAATGAGCAAGATTCTTATATGGTAAAATGAACATTAGGCAAATTTTTTAACTGGCAGTTTTGAATCACTTTTGAACTTTGTTTTCCAATGAATAAGAACAGGGTGTATGTGTATGTTTGCTATCAATCCACAGACTTGGAAACTTAACTTATAGGGACTAAGTTCATACCCAGAAGCAAATTTATCTCTTTCTAGAAAGGCACCATTTCCTCAGAGATAAACCCTGTGTCAGAGACGCACAGGGGCAGGGGAAAGCTGTGAGAGATACCCGCGAATAGGGCACAAGTCCATAGCGTGGTAGATACTAATGATGACTTCAGCTATGATTCATGAGTTGGGCATGCATGTTCTGTCTGAAAGTTCCAAGAAATTGTCCAGCATCATAAATAATTAAGCTCATGACTCTACAGCATGCCTTTCCGAGGTGCCCTGCTGTCAGCAGGGCATATCACCCTTGGAGACCTTGGGGGAACCCTGCTCACCCTCCCCGTGGCCCAACCCTGCTCAGGAATGAATCCATTTTGCGCTCTCTGTTGCCCTCCTGTGGAGCACTGGGGAGTTACAGGAGCAGATCCCCGACGCAAGCTTCCGCAAGCTTGCGCAAGCTTCCCCAAACTTCCCAGCGGGCCCTGTATATATATCCTTCAGGCCTGAAAGGTGTCTTCACCACACAGAACACAATGGTGAGCGTGTTCTTCAAGATTCAAATGGGAGAGGGCACTGCTATACGTACCACTCTCCATTTCTGCCCCAGTCAAAGCAGTTTTTCACCTTACTCCATGTTTTTAAAGTAGTACTGAACTACTGGTATTTTTTTCCTCCTTAAATTTCCAGGCTATGTTCAAGCTTTTAAATTATTTTACATAGAAGTAAAGGTCACCTGAAGGTCAGCTTAGGATGAATCAGGATTGGAAACACTGAGGACTAGACATAGGAACAGTAGGACGGACATTCTAAGCACCTCCCTTTAAGTCCTTCAGCTCATACCCCTGCCTCCCTGACACTGGAAATTCTCCCCAGAGTTGGGAGCTGCCTGAGTCACCTTCCTGTCACGAGCACACTACGTGTCTGACAAACAGATGAATGCGTGGATGGTTATCGGGTGAGAATTCTGGACGAGAGCTGTAATGTGGCTTCAAATGCGTGCTTCTGAGGGACAGAGATGAAGGCTTAGAGAGAAGATATCACTTGATACACTTTCTTTCTATCCATTGGATTAATCTGTGGAGGCACTAATGTGATATCATCTAAGGAGGGACTCTGCAAAAAAAATAAACAAAAAAACACAAAAAACCATAATGAAATAATGGACTGTCCTAAGGAATAAAATGAAAAGAATAAGGTTAACCTGCATAAAGAAATAGACAAACTCCACACAGTACTCTTCTAGGTAGAAAATCAGCATTAACAAGGTGAAAACAAAAACAAATGAAGACAGAAAGCTATTAAATATTCACGAGGAATGCAAATGGCAGTTCTTTTTTTTCTGCTTGCAACTTGGAAGAAAAAGTTTGTTCTTTACAGAGGGCAACTATTCATTAGGGGATGATAAATAAAAGAAATCATAACCAATTTAAAAAGAGATCCAGACTCAATAGACTGAACATTCCCTTCCCCGATACTGACACCTCACAAAAGTCAGAGACATCTCCGGGATGAGAGAGTGTTCAGGGAGTTTAATGGGAACAGCTATAGCAGAGTCTTTTTTCCATTATCTCTCCTGGTGAGAAGGAACCTCAGGAGATATTCAAGAGAATATTTTGGGGCCCAAAGGATGGGCCAAGACGTGTAGAACTACAAAGCTGGCAGTCTATCCCATGTCATCTGCAAATGGTTCTCAGTGAAGAGAAAATAATGCTACTTAAAACAAATCTTCAAAGAAAGATTCATTGTCTCCATTTAAGTTAGTGTGACCAAAGAATCAATATGCCTAATTGCATGTTTAATTAAAAGTAAAAATACTTCACCTAGGGCTTCCCTGGTGGCGCAGTGGTCGAGAGTCCGCCTGCCGATGCAGGGGACACGGGTTCGTGCCCCGGTCGGGGAAGATCCCACATGCCGCGGAGCGGCTGGGCCCGTGAGCCATGGCCGCTGAGCCTGCGCGCCCGGAGCCTGTGCTCCGCAACCGGAGAGGCCACAACAGTGAGAGGCCCGCGTACCGCGAAAAAAACAAACAAACTTCACCTACATTAAGCATCACCTGATGCTTTGCCGAGAGGCCGAATGGGTTTAAAGTACATTTCTATAACTTTATTGTTTCAGTCTTGGCTGCTGGTAATTTAGTTCTGTCACTTTAAAAAAAAAACAGCTCAAGATTAGTAGTACTAATTTCCCAAGGGTTGGCACCGAGATATAAATGTTAGTGGCTGGTACTTACAGTCTGAGATACTAGTTCTTCTAATACCAGTGTCACTGAACACTTTATCTTCCCAGATTTTTCCTGTTTATGTATTAAACTGTGTTAGAGGAATTAAAAATGCCTGAACGATTATGACATTAATCACTATAATGTTTTCATGAGCTGGGCTAAAAGTTTTTGGTAATCTTCAGACTCCCTACATGCAATTTGATCTTTAAAATTTGCACTTGCCCAGAACTACTCTTTTTCTCTCTTTCAGTTTCCATCATTTACTAACTGTGCGATCCTAGGCAGATCCCCTAACTTTTCTGTGCCTCAGTTTCCCTGGTTGCAAATGGGGATACTGTTAGTACTTATCTCAAAAGACTGTTGTGATGATTAAATGAGTTAGAACCGGGCCTGTTACATCATAAATGCTGTATGTGTGTTTGCTATGATTGTTATTATTATTACTATTACTATGATGACAATGTCCCAGCGTCTCTGACCACTACCAGGCTTCAAGAACAGGAGGATCTGCCTTGAGGGCTACGAGAAGAAATTTGAAGGTGATTTTCCCCACTTGGGTTGAAGCAAATAGTATAAAGTTCCTTAAGGGAATTATTTTACATATACTAGGATTAGATGCATTAGCAGGAAAAGTCACCAGGATCATTATCTCTAAGGAGACTGCAAAAAACGGTTAATTTTTTAAAAGTTTGCGTAATAACTTTTGTTTTGATTTCAATAAAGTCCAAAGTCACACTACTAGTAGTAAATTCAGTCTATTTGAAGTATTTTCTGATATTTCCTTTCTATTATCATTATTTTATTTACAGTCCCCTCCTCACCCAAGAGCATTGTCATTTCAAAAACAGAAGTGCTTGATAACCCAGCAAGAATCAGAACTGGTGTTTCATAAAATAACAGAAATGGTTGTAAGCTCTGGAGTAAAAGCAGAAGGCTGAGGTTCCAGGCTGCCATGAACCTGGGACTCAGGATAAGCCAGTTAACCATACCAGGCCTCCAGTCTCCATCTGGAGCATGAGTGGCTTGGACCAGGAATCTTATACCTCTTTCCAGTGATAAGCAGTTAGGACTTTTCTGATGAGCTCAATCGAGTGCTGCTTTGCCTGTGTGGAATCTTCACATTTAAAGGGCATGTGAAAAGGACAAGACTGACCATCTTTCACAGGAACAGAAGAGTCATTTCCATCCTTCTCCAGAGATCCCTGGAGGGAAGCTACGGCATGGAGTATACGTGTGAGGGCAGGGGAGCCGGGGTGAGCACGGTGGGAAGAGAAGGGAGAGGAAATCTTTTGAAGGGGATGGTTACCCATGTGGGTTGAATCCAACTACACACAGAGCAGGAGTAGAGACAGGAGGGGAACATGGGAATCGCACCGCACTGGTCATTTGTTGACATGGAGACAGATGGTGAGAGCATCCTTCTCCTCTGATTCAACTCCGGTTGTAACCCCCCTGGAGGCCTAATCAAAGGTCTGAGCCACATGAACATTGACTGGAGCCCTGACCACAGGACTTCCTTAGCCCGAGGCCTCTCCTCACTACACTGATGGGGGAGGAAGGCCCCGGCTCCTGCTGCAGGGATGCGCTCCTTTCCTCCCATAACAAAAGGGGAAAACAGCAGGGTGACTGCCTTTGTTTCCCTAATGTTAAGGCTCAAGGAACAAGTGCTCACACTTAGGGACGAGTACAGCTCCTTCTCTACCACTTTAACCTTGAACTTTAGGAGGTCAAATGGTACAGTAGAAAGACTATGGGTTACAAACTTGGCAAACGAAGACTGTACAGCCTAGTGCAAGGAGCGTAACCTACCTAAGCCTCAGACTCTCATAAAATGAGGACTCAGAGCATCTGTCTGGCATGGCTGTGGTTAAGAATAAAAAGGGTTATTATGGGACTATACGAAATCATGTGTGTGAAACTTTTGAAAATCGTAAAGCACTACAGAATTTAAAGACTCCTTCATTCAATAAAAAAATATATAAAAAAGATTAAATATATACTTTACATATATAGTTTAAATTTATATATATATCTTAAATACACATACATGCATATAAGTTGCTGAGTCTACAACATACATATGCCTTGTATGTTGTAGACTCAGTCACATTCCTTGGAAATGACCCTCAGCTGAATGAATGCTTATAATGAAGAGTTCACTGCCGTCTCTGCCACAATGGCGCCCCCTTTGGTCATATGCTGGAATACACGCTAGGAACAGTGTACTTCATCTGATAACTCATTTAAGTAGAGAAGAGCTGGATATAAAAGAACATTTTAGAGTTTTGTTTCTTTTGATGGGGGAGGAGAGAAAGAAGGAAAAGGAAAACAGACAGAAATATTTCACTTCCTCTCAAACCCGATTCTATTTGAAATCACTTTGGACCTGGTCATTCAAGACAAGTACTCTGAAGTGCCTAAGTATTTTCACTTAAACACTGGAATTCTATGGCAGAGAAATTCGAGCCACACCAAGTGTCCTGTGGCCCGAGGCTGCACAGCCATCTTTATAAAGGCTGGGTTCTGAGTGAAAAAGTCTATTTTTACCAGGGCTTTTGTTTTTCCCACTTGCTCTCCAACAGTCAAGTCATTTTCCCATCCCCTGCCTGGCAGTGTGGGACTCCTGCTTGTAACTGGCTTTCCTTCCAAGCCAGGCAAGGGCGTGCAAGGAGGCTGGTGAGATGAAGGTGGCCTGCTCTCCTTCCTCACTGTTCCTGGACGGATGCAGCTCCCTACAGCATTATCACAATGAGCTCTCATTGCCAAGGGTTTACAGCAGAGAAGTTAGCCTGTGTTTCTCCCCAGGTCTGTATTTCTCAGACAAGGTCAGTGCAGGGTTTGCCCTTTTTGGAGCAAGGTCAACAGAAACTGTAGTGCCCGGGCCAGTCACTCACTTCTCTGGGGGCCAGACGGGTCACACAAAGGGCGGTGCAGACCAGGGGTAAAAAGGAAACAGGACAAGTGGGGTGACCAACAGATACCAGCTTCTGGGTTGGGAGAGGCAGTGACTGGGGCAGAAGCACAAGCTCTCACCTTCAAAGGGAGCAGGAACCACTGGGCAGGACAGTATCGCTGCACCTTTGTCAAAAAAGGTCAGAAATCTCCATGGACTGCTCCACTGCCAGATTTTTTAAAGTTGGCAATCAACACAAATATTTCTGAAACGAGGTGTGTGGCCACACCGTGCCAGGCAAACGGCAGACGTGTGGATGGTCATTTTGTCCAGCAGCAGTGAAGGTAGAGGAGGAAGGGAGGGGACAGGGCAGGTGAAGCCCACTGGACTCAGCAGCCCTCCCACCCCCCTTCCCGGGAGGCTTGGCATGAAACACAAGCAGAAAGCTAGAGGAGGGCTTCACAGTGCCACTGACACTTCCAAGGAACAGAACCGAGCCAACTCCTCCCCAGGAGTCTGTTCCAGAGAGAAGGGAGGAAGCAGTGCCTCTGGGCGCCTGTGGATCACGTGCTGTGTGGTGCCCAATGGAAGGCTGTTGCTGGGGAGAGAGGGATTGTCTCACACCACAGTGACCCTCCGGAGAGGGGAGGAGGGATGCTCTGCCTCCTCGTTACCAATAGCAACTCTCACTCTCTTCCTGTGCAGCCCTCGGCAACTAACTCCGAGGCTGTCGTCTCTTCTGGCTGTTTCCTTTCCCTCCCTCTGTGCAGTACGCCTTTCTCTTGTTCGACCAGGGTCGCTATGTCATTCCTGGATGATGGTATTAATTAAGATTGCTCTCATATAGTGGAGGGTGAAACTGTGGGTGGGTGCATGAGAAACATGAGGGCCTCGGTCAAGGACCTGATCACGAAGTGGTATGAAAAGGGGCAGAAGAGGGGCTTCCCTGGTGGTGCAGTGGTTAGGAATCCACCTGCCAATGCAGGGGACACGGGTTCGAGCCCTGGTCCGGGAGGATCCCACATGCCGCGGAGCAACTAAGCCTGTGCGCCACAACTACTGAGCCTGTGCTCTAGTGCCCGAGAACCACAACTACTGAGCCCGCATGCTACAACTACTGAAGCCCGCGTGCCTAGAGCCCGTGCTCCACAACAAGAGAAGCCACCGCAATGAGAAGCCCACACATCGCAACGAAGAGTAGCCCCCACTTGCCACAACTAGAGAAAGCCCACACATAGCAAGGAAGATCCAACGCAGCCAAAAATAAACATAAATAAATTTATTTAAAAAAAAGAAAAAAAGAAAAGGGGCAGAAGAATCTTGTCCCTTCAGGCTCAAGCTGCCTAGAATATGTCTCTAGAAAAGGGTAGGAGGTCATAAATGGTCCAGGAATTGGGCCCAGGGCAAAGGGAATCAGAATTGAGAATGTACCAAGGAGGATATACCATATCCACAGGGGGAAGGGGAGGAGGAATGAATTTTTGTCACAGAATGACAAGATACAAAGACCCTGATGTAAGTGCACAAAATAGTCAAAAGTCCAGCTCCTGGCCTAACCTGTAGAACTCTGTTCCCAAACTCTAGTCAATCATACACTACCAACACAATTTTTACCCTACACTTCACCACCCATACAAGTATTCACTTAGCATTTTTCTTTAAATTAAGTCACTTTTTATGTGAATTAGTTTATTAGATGGAAAAGTTATATCACTGCCCCAAATAAGAAGCCAGTATCACCTTCCATAAAGAGAAAGCAACAGCAAAGATAAAAATTATAAATGCTCATGCACAGAGCAGTAAAATCATCTCGCATACCACCGAGCGTGTATACACATTTAGGGAGTTAATGTCTTAAGGAACAGAAGAACGTCAGCCAATCTAATGGGCTGACTCCAAACTATCACCCTTTCTGATGAGATGTTCTGCGCTACCAGGAAAGATATTACTCGGAGTAATAAATCAAAGTGCTTCCATGTTATTACTTGGGTTCTGCTACCCATTTTAGCTAATACCTCCTTACCTTGAAGGTGTGAAGATGAGGACTTACTGTGCAAATAGTAGGTCCTCAATATGTCCTTTAAGATGAATAACATTATAATCACTCACCAAGTCTTAGTACATATTAGTCTAATCTTGTCAGCAGGACCTAAGGATTTGAGCTCATCCAAAAGAGAATCACAGAAAACCCTGCTCTTAGACCTGTAAAACACTGAAGACCAAACTCACCACTTCTTAGACTTCAGCCGAGGCGCTGGGTTCCGGGGGATGAGAAAGAGGGCTCTCATGGGGTGCATGTCACACAGAGCTGCAAGAGACCAAAACAAGGGCCAGTTCCGGTTAGGAGGCCAAACCCAGGCCAAGCCCGTCCTAGTTTTGCTGCTAATGCTGCCAAATGGCTCCCTGAGTCCAGGCATGACCAGTGAGTGGCGTCAGAAGATCATAAAGCTTCCGTTTGGTGAGCAGTTAAATGAGCTGATTATAGGAGTCTCATATAATCCAACACATTTCAATTAGAGGTTGTTAACATGTCTACTTTTCACTTCATTTTTAAGGACAACAAGTTAAAGGCTCAACAACCTTTGCTTTACTATAAATAACCATCTAAGACTCTAAGTAAACAACATCAAGATAACAACTACAATGGAGATAGTAAGTTATTTTTAATTAGTAAAATCCAAAATCATAAAATAAAAGATATTTGATAATCCACTGTCTATTTCTTAGATGCTGGAAATGCAATGTTACCTTAATGGATTTTTGGAGTATAAAGCACTAGACCAGAACACCTTTCTATCTGTATTTCCAAACACTTTGAATGGCTTTTCATGATGGGTTTTTTCTGGGGTTTTGTTTTGTTCAATGGCCCCAGGAAGACCAGAGGATTAAGGCAAAGGAAGTCTGGCAGAAGAGATAAAAATATCTCAAATTGTGAAGATGACATTTAGTGAAAACACTCATACATTCTTATCTTAATCAGAATATTTCACTAGTTTACTTTTCATCTGGGAGTATCTTTTCCTTTGTGCCTAGAATAAGAACATATTCTCCCCCAAAGCTAAAGGATTCGGTGGGTGGAAATTTATTTTTAGCCCTCTCTGCTACTCATTAAGAATGATGATATGGTTTCAAGACTGCCAATATTATTTTTCTGATTCATAAATGCCTATTAGCATTGTGGATGAGGGGATTTTGTCAATAAACACTCCAGTCATGCTACAGATGAATTCTACCAACTCTGGAATGAGAAATACGAAAACTATGATAACTTGAGGGTAAAAAGTCATATGAGCACAATGACCCGTCATACAAACAGGGGGCCTGCTTTGGTCCGGGTCCTCTGGAAAGCAGACACCAAGGTGGTATTAAACATGAGAGGATATTACTGGGGGAAATTTTTGTCTGAACAGAGAGGGAGCGAGGGAAGGCTGGGACAGTTGTCAGATTGTTATGAAGTGTGCTGGGAGGGAGAAAAAGTAGGTGGAGTGTGCTAGGCTGTCCCACACTCTAAGAAAACCAAGGAGGGAAACTAAGGAGTGAAAGCTGCCTTCTAAGGAATCCCTGTCTTCCAGGAAAGGGTCTGCCTTATATCCCTGCCACGCTCGGTCACTGGTGCGGAGTGGCCCTCAGGAGGTGCAGCCTCGGTGTCATGGCAGCAGCTGCCCCTGGTCAGTTGCACTTCCTGCGTGGAGTCTCTGAGGTGCATGCTTGTGGTGACCATGGGGCTGGGGAGATTCTCTGTGGGGTCTGTGCTCAAGATCTCCAGGAATTGGAGAGGTTCTCCAGATAGGCAGAACCCTGGCCACTCTGCCTCCAATAAGCAGGGAAATCTAAAACTCTAAACAGTGGTATTTTAATAGGAGTGAGAGAAATGGAGTGCAAGTGTTCACATAACCCATGCACTGAAAATCGGCTGTGAATTTTTGTTATGTTGGCGTTTACAGCCTCTGTGGCTTGGTCGCAGTTTTACTACAGGCGAAGAGTAGTTCAAGAATAAACCACACACCAGATCTGTAAATAGATTAGACTCTCAAAGTTTGCTTCCCTTTGCTTTCTTGTTTCCCCTCATAAACACAAGATCCTCACACCCCTCTGAAATGAATGGATTCCTGGTTGATTTAAGATGACTCTGCTTTCTCAATATGCCAGCTTGAGTCCATGCAGGGCTTGGTGTAGCAGAAATAAAGCTACTGCAGCTGCTGGCAAGGAAGCGTCAGTACCTGCAGGGCAGACCAGTAACAGATTTCACCCAGAGGAAGGTACTTACGGGGAGCACCTTCTGCCATCTCGATGGCGGTGATTCCCAAAGACCACAAGTCACTCTGAAAAAGAAGGAAGGCACAGACACATGCGTAAATGCAGTCAACAGAGGATAACTTGGTTAAACCTGGTAATTGCTTCAGAACTGCCTGTGGGAAAGCTGTCCAGCTGTCTCTTTACAAACTGATTTTGCCCGCTAAGCTTAAAAGCAGGAACAGCTCATTCGCTTTCCACTGACAATAACTTTCACGGTGCCTGACACATGGTGAGTTTTCAATCCAGGTATGAAAAATGAATATAAGGTTTCAAACATAAATTTATCACTAACATTTATCTATTGATTGAAACATATGAAATTGCTGCTGTTCAACTGTTTTTAACACCTTCATTGAGGTATAACTGTCATGTAATTAATTGTGCATATTCAAAGTGTACTATTTGAAAGGGTTTGATGTGTGTATACACCTGTGAAACCATCACCACAATCAAGACAGCAAATACATCCATCACCCCAAAAGGTCCCACCTGCCCCTTTGCAGTCTCTCCCTCCTGCCCTTCCTGTCCCCAACCCCAGTTCCTGTTCCAAGGCAACCATTGATCTGCTTTCTGTTACTATGGATTAGTTTGCATCTTCTGAAGTTTTGTATAAAATGAAATCCTCTGGTTTCTTTCACTTAGCACAATGTATTTAAGGTCCATCCATGTTGCCGCGTGTATCAGTACTTCAGTCCTTTTACTGCCCAGTAGTGTTCCATTGTATGGATATACTACAATTTGTTTATCCATTCACTGGTTGATGGACATTTGGGTTGCTTCCAGTCAAGGCCATTAAAAATAAATCTGCTACAAATACTCATGTACAAGTCTTTGTTTGGATGTATGCTCTTACTTCTTTTGAGTAAAAACCTAGGAGTGGAATGGCTGGATCATAGAGTAAATGCTAGATCATATTGTATTTATAATCAATTGTTTTTAACCTACAGAAACAGCAATTTCATATCATTTAACCAAGCAAGATGCGGACAGGGAAGCTTTTGGATGGTGGTGTTTACTGCTGTATCTCAGTGCTTCGAATAGAGCCGGCCACAGTAGTAGTAGGTGTTTGATATATTTGTTGAATGAATGAACAATATCTTTTATCTTGTAAGTAAACAAATATGTAAAATAGAAATCCTATACCCTTATCATCTTTCTTATTCTCAGACTGACTTTTATGCTCTTATCAGAATTTTCTAGGCTAATGTCTCCACCTCAACCTGTGCAATCTCCATCTCTAGCACTATGCTTCTCCCCTACTCTGTGCCCATGGCTCAGTAGTTTCTAAATAGTGCATAGGAGGGAAACAAATCAAAAGATGGGAAAACCATAAGAAAACACATGTAAAATTCAGTTCAATGGCCCACAGTCCTGAGGAAGACTTTCACCCTCCTTTCATTTTAAATGTATCCTGCATTTCGTACATAATTCCAAACTCTCACCGATAACCTCACTCAGATTTCAGAGATCAAAGTTCAGTTCCCTTGCTATTCCCATCAAACAAATGTCAAGCCCACACAGAAAGGATATGTAACTGGAAGAGTACTATGAAATCCACCCTGAGACATTCCCTAGGACCAAACTTCTCAATATCCAGTGGGTGATACCCAGCCTTGTTCAGTATTTGGACCGAGGCCCATACAACCTAGAGGGGGCTTTCTATGGGGTCTAGACTCTTGCCTAAAGTGCGATCTACCTTAGAGCAGGTGGCTGGGGCACACGCTAACCCCACACTAGGACCAAGGGGGGATTCTTTAATTCACAAGCCATCAACCTGTCCACATAAATATTACAGTTCATAAAGGTTCTCAGTCCAAATGGGGATAACAATGCACCTGTGCAAAACCACTGTCCACAGATTCTAAGTAACTTCTCTGAATAGAACGCAACTCAAGGAGTCAACTGTTGTCCTTTCTCTTTCTTCCATTTCAAGTGTATTCAAAGTTGTCACTGAACACACACACGCACGCACACACACACAGTCGGCACAGCCCAGCAAATGGCTGAGTCTTCCCACAGGCTGCTGGCCTTGCTCACTGCGCTTCCTTCTGCAGCTAATGGGGAAAGCCCAGGCCACCCTTCACAGGCTGGCTCAGGAGCAGTAACTGGTAAAGATGACCACACAGCTCTCTTGTACCTGGAACGTTATGGTTGACTGACACAGACAATCATTGGGGAACATGATGAAAACCCTGAGTCACTAGTGTGCAGGAAGCATTCAACAGGAAATGCGGCAAGAACAGTCTGGAACTGGTGGGTTGGGCTGTTTTGATAAGACTCCAGGCCTTGGTAGTTCTCCCACCACCTTCCCAACATCTCGAGGAACCGAGTGTTTCTGCAGTGTGAACCGAGGTGCAAATTATGAAGGTGGTGGCCAGGCTCTATGGACCTACTTGCCATGGCAAAGTCAAATTTAAATGGCCTTTAAGTCTAGGAAGCTTGAGCTGGTTTGAAAGCCAACACAGCTGAAAGGAAATGATGGAACTGGGATGAGAAAGGCTCCAGGCCAGTCCTCAGAGAGGGGAAGAAAATGCCCAGGAAACTCAGGCAAACTCCTGGTACTCACTCTGCCTGAGGGACCAAGCCCAATTATGAGCTGGCTGACTCCCTCCCCTCCATAAAGTGTTTGTTCAAATGCTGTGTTCTCAGTGAGGACCACCGAACCTCTCTCCCAGCACTGCCAGATCCCTTCCCCTTTCCCACTTTTGTTCCCCAGAGAACTGGTCATCTTCTGACAACTGTGTAACTGACTTGTCACAAATTTATTACGTTTTTTGTTCATTGTTTATGTCCCTGTCCCCAACACACATACACACTAGAACATGAAGTCCACAAGGGCAGGGATCTTTGCTTTGTTGACTGGTCCACAGTACCAGAACAGTGCCTGGCACATAGTAGGCACTGAATAAATACTTGTTGAAATAATGAACACATGAAAGATGCATGAGAGAAAGGAGCAAAACCTAAGTGTCTTAAGGCTGTTAGACCTTTTGCAGATCACCTAGTCCAACCTTTCATTTCCCAGATGAGAAAAAAATGACTTACCCAAGATCACAGAGCAACTCAGCACCAAGTTTTAATCAGAGCTTGGTCTCCTGCCTCCCAGGCTAGTTCTTTTTTTAACTATCATCACACTGTAAGGACCTGAGAATTCACTTAAAAAAGCCTTTTGGGGCCCATAAAATAATTGCTTCAGATTCCTACTTTGTCTACAGGTAATTGAAGGTGTGGCAACTCAAATGAACGTGCTGAGATTCCATGAGGCACACCCCAAACCAGTGCTCAGCTTTTTCTAGAGGCAGCATGAATAGGCTTTCAAGTCAGACAGCCCTGGATTCAAGTCCACGTTCCCAACTGAACCGCATCCAGAAGACTGCTCAGAGCTTAGCTTTCAACTGTGGCATGTATGCATGTAGGTATGCTGCCTAGCACAAAACCTGGCATACAGTGGGCTCAAGAATATTAATCATTTTCTTCTCCTCTACTGTCAGGTGAGCCTGCCTTTGCCTGCCCAGTTTAGTCTTCTTCGATTTCCCTCTACTTGGTTGTGGCCAGGACTGTTTGTTGGCTAACCCAACAGGCATTTCAGCCCCCACTGCCCTTGCTGCCTCCATTTCAGAGTATAGGAAAGCTAAACTTGTTTATCCAGATTTCCCTGCAGCTAAGGATGGCAGTTAAGGATGTGACCTCATGAGACTCAGGCAAACATCTTCTGGGAGCTTCTGTAAGAGCTTTTGCTTTTCCTGAAATAAGTGACAAATATAGCTGGTGTCTTGACAACTCTTCCCTACTTCTTATTGCCTTGAATAAAAACATGCTACCTGGAGCTACAGCAACCATCTTGCAACCATGAGGCAATAAGTCAACAAATTAATGATGACAGGGCAGAAAGGTAGGAGCCTGGGTTTTGAAGACATCAGTGAGCCACCACACCAACCCTGGACTGCCTGCCTCCAGAATTCCAGTGACATAAGAAACGTAAGTATGGCTAAAAGCATTTCTTAGTGATAATATGTATAGAGCGATAATTTGAGAAAGTGTATTTCGACAGTAAGGAAAAAGAGAGGTCCCAGTTGTTAGGTGATCCCGGATTTATCCCATAGGAAGAGGGAAGGGTTAGTGAAGAGAGGTGTTTCCTTTATTCAGTACACAGCATGTCAGATCCTCTCTTAGGCTGCTTTCCCCAAACCTCCCAAACAACCCCTTCAAACCAAAGGTCACAGCATCCCAACTCCTGTGCATCCTTTGTCACGTGACCAAGCCAGAAATTACTTCTTCTTTAAGCCTTCATTTGATATCATCATTAAGATAATTTTTCCCCCTGGGATTCTCTTGTTTTCCAAAAGGAACATTTATATTCCTGGCCCTATATACCCAGAGCTGCTTGTAAGCTACGCTTAACTGCCCATGCTAGAAAGCAATAAACGTCCTTGACGGGCCTTGTTTAAGCCTTTGGATACATTAGCAAGTCCCAGAGACACTTCAGAACTTAAATATGGGAGAAAATGTTCCAATTACAACTGTCAAGACAGATCACAGGAGACGAGAGAGGGAAGTGGGAGGAACAAGATGAGGAGAGAGTCGGGGAGAGATAAGTTTCCTTCGTGGCCGTGGTGGGACTCATTTTGGCAGGAGCTGGGTAATTCATTATTCTAGAGGTGCTGTGCAGCCTGGCCTGTGGCATGATTAATAGCCCAGTCCTGTGTGCATTACAAACAGAACAGAGACAAATTCTAGTGCCTCCGAGAAGGCAGAGGCAAGCACACAACTTCTGGCTGGTGAGGGGCCAGCTGACACGAAGGCAGCTTGAACGTAATGATAGAGCATTCCTCTTGGGGCTAGGCTGCTCAACAAGTGAAGAAAAGAACACTTCACTTTTTGAAGAAAAGAACACTTCCTTGTGCTCAGCCACACAAGGAAGGAGAGGCAAGGGGGCCCAGGAGCAGAGCCCCAGCGTGCGCCAAGAGGCAGAAAGAACACATGCTGTGCAGCCAGCAGAGCTGGGGCGAGCCCCTCGACCCCTCTGAACCCATCTCCTCACCTGTAGCCCAAAGAGAACACCCATCTTGCAGGGTTGATCGAGAATTCAGTAAGATAATATCTGCAAAGTTCACAACACAACGCAGTGTCTATAGTGGGTATTTAACAAATCCTGAGGTCCAGTTATCACTGACTGGCAGTTCAACCAGCAAACTTGAGTCAGGTAAGCTGACAAGGAGCCCTGGTACTCAAAGAAGTTGCTGGGATGATGCAGGAGCAAACAGGAAGCTTAGGGGAAGCAAACAGGAAAGGGCGTGTCCTTCCTTCTCCAGCCTTGCAGTCTACCCAGAGGGACAGGCAGAAATGGGGTTAGCGGAATCCTGGCCCCATCATCCCACAGCAGAGGGTAGCAAGGTGGTCTAGAGTTGACAGACAATAGCTTCATACCAGGCATACCTGGTGCAGTGGATTCTACCAAGTTTTAGCTTACCAAGACCAAGAAATCAGCCATTTTACCAAGACCAGAAATTAGTCTTTTGTCATGTAATTTATTCTTTATTCAGTTTTTGGAAATGTTCCAGCTGGAAAAAGGAAATTGAATTGATTGTATGGGTCCCTAAGGGCAGCACCTTAATCTAGAGATAGAATTTATAGAGAAACAGATTCTGGCTCAGTGTAAGCAGACAATTAGAGGTGTATAATGCAAACAGGCAGTTCAAATCCTATGATATTGCTGGGGTTTCTTTTAGGTCAAAATGGCTCCAAATGGCAGTACCTTCACATGACACATAAACACAAATATTAACTATCGTATATTGAGTACTTACCAAATAGGCATTGAATTAATTCCTTTACATATGTTAGCTCATTTTACTCTAATATAACGTTGTAATATACAATCGTTATTCCCACAGAGACTCAGAAAGGTTAAATAACTTCCCTGAAGGAATAGAGTGCAAGGAGATGAAGTCTACATTTTAAACCAGTCCTGTCCAACTTCAGAACGCTGACATATTCCCTATGCCATATACTTACATACTACATTATACATAAACAGAACCAGGGTGGTGAGTTCAGGGTGACTGAGGATAATCAAGCACAGGTAGTTATTCATAATCCCATTTCCCACAGAGTCCCTTGTTCAACTACATTTGTTATCTGACCAGAGGGAAAATGCTGGAAGAATAGCTTATTCTCTTCACCTGGGGATCAGCCTGGAGCCCAGAGGAAGTGGTGATATGTCTGACTAAGGAATGCTGTGTAGGTGGGTGTGAACATGGAGCATGAGAAATATGTTTAATAGAAGTTTGTTTCCGCTCGTAATAATAACGGTGTGTGTATCATCCTTCCTTCTTACCGCATGGGCATGAGACCTTTGTTGAAATTTCAGTAGACAGAGGCCAGGTCTCATTTGAGAGGTAAACCTCATTCTGCGATGTGAATATCATCCTCTTACGTGACACCCCGCATACATCTTGGTGGTGCTCCCCTGACTAGTCAGGTTGCTCACTTTATCTCCAGTCGAGCCTCTTACCTACAGGGGTTCTTTTCATTCTGCCTGAATAAAGCCAATTACCCATAACACAGGAGAATGAGTATTTCCTCTACAGCCAGAGCACAATACTGACCCAAACGCTGCAGGAGACACCAATGACTTTAAATGGTCCACAGCACCTGTGTGCACAGTCTCATAAACAGAGTTTAGGTGAATAACAAATGACATTAGCACACATCAGGCCAGAGGATGGGTGGTGGGGTTGAGGGGATATGCCATTTCACTGTACTTCCTTTACTTGACTAAACCACTATGAAAGCATGACCATTTATGGTGTAAAAAATTAGAACAGGACAGAAAGATACATAAAATAAAAAGTTTAAGTTCTCCATCCACACGCCATTTATCCATGGGGTAGGGAAGAATAAGAGTCTATTATGTGTACTATACTGTAAGTTGCTTTGTGTACCTAACACTGTATCTTGGGATCTGCCCAACTTCAACACATACACTACCTCATTGTTCAAATGGCTGTGTAATATTCCAGTGGACAGATGTGCCAGTCTTTATTCAGCCAATTCCCTATGAATGGGCTTTTGGCCACAGAGAACTTTCTTTAGTGAGTGGTTCTGTTAAAGCAATAAATACATAGGACTATAAAATACTTGGCAAATCCCATCCAACTGAAATGAAATTCAAGTTAAAAAAAATAACAATTTAAACAGCCTAGGAATTTTGAACAGTTTTATTAATTTCAAGTCTTTTAAATGCTTATTATTAAATGAGAAAGCTTTCATTATTGCCCCACATACTTATCAGGAGAATGAAACCTTTCCTTTTGCTTGAAGTGTTTTGACAGATTTTCTGAAAACAAGAAAGGAAGGGCCTCTAGGGGAAAGTGAACACACCAGGCAAATGAGATTCCGGCACTCCTCCTTAGGATAGGGGTTATTTTCAGTCAGTTACTTACTGTGCCCAGTAGATTATCAGACAAAACCAGATTGCAAAAAAAAGCATGAGCTCTTCAGACTACTTTCCACAGAGGCTCTTATTTTATTGAATTTCTCCAGTTAAAAAAAAATTTATAGCAGTTTCTAAAGACATTGTAGACAAATAAAGTAATAAATAATTAAGAAATAATCAAATATTTGCAATAAAACCAAACTATACTCTTTTGCATTTTGCCTTTATTTTAAAGAAAGGGCTTTTGTGATAGAAAACCTAACAAAGCCCAGTGGCCTTCAAGTCATCTTTTATTCTAAACATGCCCTCTAGGCTGAAAGTATCTACAGCACATGAGACCCCAAAATGCTGACATCAGTTTGAGGCTGGGATACACTCTGGCTCAAATGGACAACCAAACACACAGTAACAAACCATTTAACTTTGACGGGGTCGCAAATGGACTTTCTAGATGAAAACTGCACATACAGATAGAGCTTGGCTAATTCCTTTTGCATAGTGGTTATTCAATAAATACACGCTGAGTGAATGAATAAAGGGTTTTGAAAGTCAGTATATTGTCAAGCTGTCTCCTGGTGACAGGCTACATTCCTAAGAATAGTGAACAGAAAAAAGTATAGGATCTGATGCCAAAGAAGAAGTAGAAAGATTAAAGTATAGCTTCTTCTCTGATCCACAGTAAAACTACAAAGTAGTTAAAATGAATCTTCAAAGAACCCCCAAATCTTCCCTTCTGCTTGGTCTTCCTAATCTACCCTTTTGTCATGCTCCCAGGACAAGTGATCAGTGAAGCTCATATTTTTGCCATGACTTCTTCTTCCTCTTGTACAACCTACATTTATGACAATCCTAAAAAACTAATTTGTACTAAGGTCGAAAATGGCTGATAGAGTTGAATCTGTTCTCTCATCAGGATTCTTTATTTTTTAATAAAAGGCACAGAAATTAATCTTCAACTTATTAATGTCTCAGGATACTTTCATAGTCACAAGGACTTCCAGCACCTCTGAAATCACCCTGTGCAACATGATGTCCCCTGTGGTTATTCATACATCAGGCTTTGTCCACACCTAGGGTTATGCATTAGGCTCAAAAATTTTTTCACTGACCCCAAACTGTATTTCTTAGTCCTAATCTGAACAAAGAGGTTTAAGACACCCGTTTAATTCCAAGTTTTGGCTTCACCAGAGAAAGTCTTCTTCTAGTTACTCTACTGAAAACAACTACATCACAGGGATATATATATATTTTGGCCGTGCCGCGTGGCATGTGGGATCTTAGTTCCCCAACCAGGGATCGAATCCACGCCCCCTGCATTTGAAGTGCAGAGTCTTAACCACTGGACTGCCAGGGAAGTCCCACAGGGATCAAGTTTATGCCACAGAACAAAAGTCCCACATATACTACAGCCAGCCAAAGTACTTAAAAGGCTAAGCTAAGGTTGAAAGTTTGAAACACTCTGATTCTCCATGGTATGTTATAAAGCAGTCTAAAATATCTGTGACCCAGATGTAGACTAGTTAGCACTTGTTAGGTATAACTATAGTTTGAAGAATTGCTTATAGCCAATTATGATACACGTATCTGGTCTGTGACATATATTTGTAGTGGCTCCTCTGAAGGGATTTGCAAATCAAATTATTTAAATGTGCTTATCATTAGCAGTTTAAATAAATGACATTTATTTTGGCAGGAGATTAATTTTTAACTTGGCAGCTGTTTCCAGACAGATTGGTGTCAGGTTATTACAGTGACTAACTCTGAAAGAAGGAGGAAATTTACAGGAGATTATTTTGTTTTCAGACCTTCAAGCTTGCATTTCTCCAAAGAAGCAATAATTTTGTCAATGCCCTGAGACGCTGGGTCCCAAAGACATTGCAATGTCTGCATCTTTGTGACCTGATTTCCATAATAACCCCACATGTGGAGAACTAAAAATGTTCTTTAATAGAGGAATTCTTTAAATATACTCTTCAGAGGCTGTTTTGTTGGTAAATTGGATATTTATATAGGATTGCATCTGAGCGAGGCAGGGTAGTATATTGGAAAGAGCTCTAAACAGAGAGTGGGAGATGTGGGATCAAGTCTCTGACAAGATCACTAACGGGGTGTGCACTTGCGAAGGTCTCGGACCTCAGTTTCCACAGCTGTAAGATGAGGGTGTTTCAAGGTGATCATTAAAGTACTTTGGTGAAAAGTCCATGCATCTACAGAGAGAAGTAAGTCAGAAAGAGGAAAACAAATACTGTATGCTAACACATATATATGGAAACTTAAGGAAACAAAAAAAAAGGTCATGAAGAACCTAGGGGCAAGATGGAAATAAAGACGCAGACCTACTAGAGAATGGACTTGAGGACACAGGGAGGGGGAAGGGTAAGCTGGGATGAAGTGAGAAAGTGGCATGGACTTATATATACTACCAAATGTAAAATAGATAGCTAGTGGGAAGCAGCCGCATAGCACAGGGAGATCAGCTTGGCGCTCTGTGACCACCTAGAGGGGTGGGATAGGGAGGGTGGGAGGGAGACGCAAGAGGGAGGAGATATGGGGATATATGTATATGTATAACCGATGCACTTCGTTATAAAGCAGAAACTAACACACGATTGTAAAGCAATTATACTCCAATAAAAACGTTAAAAAAAAGGAAAGAAAGAAAAGTCCATGCGCCTATGTTCTTGAAAAGATAAAATTGACAAACCTTTAGCTAGATTCACGAAGAAATTAAGAGAGAAGGCTCAAATAAATAAAATCAGAAATGAAAGAGAAGTTCATTTCTCTTACAACAGATACCATAGAAATACAAAGAATCATGAGACTACTATGTACAGCTATACGCCAACAAATTGGACAGTCTAGGAGAAATAGATAAATTCTTAGAAGCATACACCCTTCCAAGACTGAATCATGAAGAAATAAAAAATCTGAGTAGACCAATCACTAGTAAGGAGACTGAAACAGTAATCAAAAACATCTCCCTAAACAAAAATTCAGGACCAAGAGGCTTCACTGATGAAGCATTCAAAGAAGATGTCATACCTAAACTTCTCAAACTCTTCCAAAAAACTGAAGAGGCTAGAATACTTCCTAATTCATTTGACGAAGGCAACATTACCCTAATACCAAAACCAGACAAAAAAAGAAAACTACAGGCTAATATCTCTGATGAACATAGATGCAAGAATCCTCAACAAAGTATTAACAAACCAAAACAACAACACATTAAAAGGATCAAGTGGGATTTATTCCAGGGATGCAAGGAAGGTTCAACATCTGGAATCAATGTGATACACCATATTAACAAACTGAAGGATAAAAATCATATGATCATCTCAATAGATGCAGGAAAAACATTTGACAAGATTCAACATCCATTTGGGTTAAAAAAAATAACTCTCAATAAAATGGATATAGAAGGAACGTACCTCAACATAACAAAGGCCATCTATGACAAACCCACAGCTAATATACTCAGTGGTCAAGACCTGAAAGCTAGCCTTCTAAAATCAGGAACAAGACAAGGATGCCCACTCACCACTCTTACACTCTTAGTCAGCGTAGTATTGGAAGTCCTAGCCAGAGCAGATAGGCAAGAAAAAGAAATAAAATGCATCCAAATTGGAAAGGAAGAAGTAAAACTGGCACTATGTGCAGATGACATTGGTTTTCTATTGATTTTACACATAGAAAATCCTAAAGACACTACTAAAGGAACTGTTAGAAATAATAAACAAATACGGTGAAGTTGCAAAATAAATATACAAAAATCTATTGTGTTTTTATACACTAACAAACTAGCAGAAAGAGAAATTAAGAAAATCTCATTTACAATTGCAACAAAAAGAATAAAATATCTAGGCATAAATTTAACCAAGGAGGTGAAACTGTTACTGAAAACCATAAGACATTGTTTCAAGAAATTGAAGAAGACACAAAGAAATAGAAAACTATTCTGTGCGCATGGATTGGAGGTATTAACATTGTTAAAATGTCCATATACCTAAAGTAATCTACAGATTCAATATAATCCTTGTCAAAATCCCAATGACATTTTTTACAGAAACAGAATAAAAAATTCTAAAATTTGTATGGAACCACAAAAGATCCTGAAAAGCCAAAGCAATCCTGAGGAAAAAAAGAACAAAGCTGGGGTTATCATTTCCCTGGTTTTAAATTATACTACAAAGCTATAGTGATCAAAACTGCAGAGTATTGGCATAAAAAAAGACACAGATCAATGGAACAGAATGGAGAGCCCTCCACACATACAGACAACTAATTAAGACAAAGGAGCCAAGAACATACAGTGGATAAAGGAAAGTTTTATCAATAAATGTGGTGGGAAAACTGGACAGCCACATGCAAAAGAATGAAACTAGACTGCCATCTTACATGGTACAGAAAAATTAACTTAAAATGGATTAAAGATTTGAATATAAGACCTGAAACCATAAAACTCCTAGAAGAAAACATAGGTGGTACACTCTTTGACATCAGCCTTAGCAATATCTTTTTGAATATGTCTCCTCAGGCAAGGGCAACAAAAGCAAAAATAAACAAGTGGGACCACATCACACTAAAAAGCTTCTGCACAGCAAAGGAAACCATCAACAAATCAAAAAGGCAACCTACTGAATAGAAGAAGATATTTGTAAGTCATATATCCTACGAAAGGTTAATATCCAAAATATTAAAAACTCATACAACTCAACAACAAAAAAACCCCAAACAATCTAATTGAACAAATGGGCAGAGGAGATGATAGATAGTTTTTCCAAGGAAGACATACAGATGACCAACGGACACATGAAAAGATGTTCAACATCACTAATTATTAGGGAATTGCAAATCAAAACCACAATGAGATATCACCTCACACTTGTTAGAACAGCTATTATAAAAAACAAAAACAAGAAATAACAAAGAGTTGGAGAGTATGAGGAGAAAAGGGAACCCTTGTACACTGTTGGTGAGAATGTAAACTGGTGCAGTAACTATGGAAAACAGTAGGGAGATCCTTAAAAAATTAAGACTAGAACTACCATATGATCCAGCTATTCCACTTCTGGGTATCTATCCAAAGAATATGAAAACACTAATTTGAAAAGATATATGCACTGCAGTAATATTTACAATAGCCAAGGTATGGAAATAACCTAAGTGCCCATCAATGGATAAATGGATAAAGAAGATGTGATATATATATATATATATATATATATATATATATATATATATATATAGACACACACACACACACACACACACACACACAATGGAATACTACTCAGCCATAAAAAGATGAACTCTTGCCATTTGTGACAACATGGATGGACCTTGAGGCTATTATGGTAAGTGAAATAAGTCAAATGGAGAAAGACAAATACTGTATGATTTCACCCATATGTGGAATATAAGAAATAAATGGACATAAACTTATATCCCCATATCTCCTCCCTCTTGCGTCTCCCTCCCACCCCTCTAGGTGGACACAAAGCACCGAGCTGATCTCTCTGTGCTGTGTGGCTGCTTCCCAGTAGCTATCTATTTTATATTTGGTAGTGTATGTATGTCCATGCCACTCTCTCACTTCATCCCAGCTTCTGGTTCACTTTGTTATACAGCAGAAACTAACACACCATTGTAAAACAATTATACTCCAATAAAGATGTTAAAAACCAAAAAGATACATGTACCCCTACGTTGATAGCAGCACTGTTCACAATAGCCAAGACACAGAAACAACCTAAATGTCCATCAACAGATGAATGGATAAAGACATGGTACATATATGCAATGGAATACTACTCAGTCATAAAAAAGAACAAAATAAGGCCATTTGCAGCAACATGGATGCAACATGAGATTATCATACTAAGTGAAGTCAGAGAGAGAAAGACAAATATCATATGATATCACTTATATGTGGAACCTAGAATAAGGCACAAATGCACCTATCTACAAAACAGAAACAGACTCCTAGACATAGAGAACAGACTTGTGGTTGCCAAGGTTGGGGGAGAGGGGAGCGAGAGGGATGGACTGGGAGTTTGGGGGTGGTAGATGCAAACTATTACATTTAGAATGGATAAACAATAAGGTCCTACTGTATAGCACAGGGAACTATATTCCATAACCTGTGATAAACCATAATGGAAAAGAATATAAAAAAGAATATGTATGTATGTATAACTGAGTCTCTTTGCTGTACAGTAGAGATTGGCACGGCATTGTAAATCAACTATACTTCAATAAAAAAAATTTAAGAAAAAAAGAAATGAACAAACAAAACAAAAACGAACACATAGTTACAGAGAACAGATTGGTGGTTACCATAGCGGAAAGGGGGCACAAAATGGGGAAAAGGGATCAATTGTATGGTGATGGAGGGAAACAAGACTTCTGGTGGTGAGCACGCTGTAGGGTATACAGAAGTTGAATTATAATGTTGTATACATGAAACTTATGTTATAAACCAATGTTACCTCAAATAATTGAAAAAAAGGTCCATTCACCTATGAAATGACTATCAGGTTTTCCCCAAGGTTGTCCTGTGATCTACACAGAGACCACAGGGTGTCTCTCTGTCTACTGGATAATCTGAACACCCACAGTTCCTACATCGCATTTACCTCCAACTTTCAGCCTGTAATTCACGACAACAATGTCACCTGACATTGCAGCTATCGATGGGATAGTAAACACAAATTATGTTTGATTATTGCCTAACAGAATGGAAAAGAGGAGGGCTTCTTGGAGAAGGGGACAACTTCCACCTCTCTACTTAAACACTGCTTTGAATTTATTAGCAAATTTCTAGTTTATGGTACAAGGTATCAAGCCACAAATCATATTTCTATGAAACACTGCAACAGGCTACAGAAACACCATGAAGTAGCTACCAACATCCCATCTGGTTCTCTCTCATTGAAAAGAAACTCTAATAATTAAACTTTGAGCAATGTAGAAATGAGTAAATATGATTATTTTTAATCAGAAAAAGATGACCCCCCAAAACAAACTCATATCTTGGGTTTTTTTTAACATGAAAAGCTCTCAAAATATAAATACTTTGCCAAAAATCTAAACTATAACCAAAATAGAAATCTGTTTTCTAATAAGAAGCAAGAGAAGTTCAAAAGAATATAGAAAATGGTTTAAACATTTTTTACCAATAGGCAATCAGATATGATGGATGAGTTCATTACAAAGATTCTCACTTGGATGTCCTCTAATTTTAAACTCAAGTAATGTTTTTTAGTTTTCCCGTTGGATTATATAAATCACAAGCCCAAAGCCATGAGAGAATTCTCTACCAGTCTTAGGGTGAGATTTAGGCACACTTTGAAACGTAATGAAGAAGTAAGAAGTCATACCTTGAAATCATATGTGGCATCTGGGTTTTCGTCACAGGCAATAACTTCTGGAGCCATCCAGTAGGGCGTCCCGATGAAGGTATTCCTCCTGCCCACTGTTCGATCGAGCTGGGCACTGACTCCAAAGTCCACTAGTTAAGGGAAGACAAGTGAATAAAGTCTATCATCTAAGGTCTTACACAGTGATAAAATGAATGTGTATTTTTTTTACTGTGGTAAAATATACATAACATAAAATTTACTATTTTAAGAACTTTCTAGTGGACAGTTTTGTGGTATTAAGTACATTCACATTGTTGTGCAACTATAACCACCATCCAACTCCAGAACTTTTTCATCTTCCTCAACTGAAACTCTGTAGCCATTAAACATTAACTTCTCTTTCTCCCCACCTCCCCACCCCGCCGGGCCTCCAGGCCCAGGAAAGCACCATTCTACTTTATGTCTCTATGGATCTGACTACTACAGATACATCATATAAGTGGAATCATACAGTATTAGTCTTTTGAAGACTAGATTATTTCACCTAACATAATAGCCTCAAGGTTAATGCATGTTGCAGCACGCATCAGAATTTCCTTCTGAATTTTTGAAGACCGAATAATAGTCTATTGTATGTAGGTGCCACAATGTGTTTATCCATTCATCTGTTGGACACTCAGGTTGCTTCTTCCTTTTCACTATTGTGAATGTATATATTTAAAAAAATTTTTATTTTATATTGGAGTATAGTTGATTTACAGTGTTGTGTTAGTTTCAGGTGTACAGCAAAGTGATTCAGTTATACATATACATATATCTATTCTTTTTCAGATTCTTTTCCCATATAGGTTATCACAGAGTACTGACTAGAGTTCCTTGTGCTATACAGTAGGTCCTTGCTGATTATCTATTTTATATGTAGTAGTGTGTATATGTTAATCCCAACCTCCTAATTTATCCCTCCCCCCAACCTTTCCCCTTTGATAACCATAAGTTTTTTCCTATGTCTGTGAGTCTGTTTCTGTTTTGCAAATAAGTTCATTTGTATCATGTTTTTAGATTCCACATATAAGTGATATCATACGATATTTGTCCTTCTCTGTCTGACTTACTTCATTAGTATGATAATCTCTAGTGAATGTATACTTTTAAACTTCATGTATAAATGGATAAAGCGTACCAATGAGAAAAGCACAGGGGGTTATATATGGTTACATCAGGGCTACATAGGGGGCCAAAAAGAGGTGTTAAATAAAAGTCAAGCTTGGGCCATAAAGGATAGTATTTAGAGGATGCAAAGAAAGTAGTTAACAGCTAAGTTTCTGGAGTCAGACTGCCTAAATTTGCATCTCATTTCTGACACTTATTAGTGATGCAACCTAGGGCTACTAGATCAACCTCTTTGAGCTTCATTTTCCGAATCCATGAAATGAGGATGATGAGATTCACATGGTGTTATTCTGATGTTTAAGTGAAATAATCTACCTAAAAGCATTTTGTACAGGACCTGGCATATAATATTCTCTCAACAAGTAACTGTTAATTAGTGATGAGTGAATATTCTGAGGATAGCTTATGTAGTCAGTACATATATAACTGCTTTCCCTACCTAATGTATGCTTTTGTTTTAAAAGGGAATATTCATGAGATGAAATTTTGGCCCCAAATTCTAACTAAGAAAAAAACAGAAATTGTATATTTTAACAAAAAAGGCAAGAGCAAGTGTTTGGGATATAACCATAGGAGACATTTAAATCTCTTTGAAAATGAACTATAATATGGACAGTGATTCTTTTGTAGGAAACAAATTGTATATCCTATAGAGTATTTGTCAATCTATGCTCTTACTCATATACATCAAGTAGTCAAATGCGTGTGGAGATTCTCTACCTTATCTGGATAATCCCAGACTTATTGTGGGAAGGGCTCTAATAGACCAGAGAAAAGGGTTCCCTCACTGATAACTCTACAGATGGAAGTGGGATAATTAGTATGCACGTGAAGTAGAATACTGAGCATCCATTTTGTACAGGTGCCCTAGATAATAATGAAATCGATGTAAATATAACTTAAAACATATGGGAATATAGCAGGAATTCATTTTTCTAAATAATGAATGTCTAACTGTGGATATTTTTAATTAAAAAAATTTCATCATTGTCTGTTATAGCAGCAACAATATAAACAAACTGTGAGATAGGGGAAACCATTCCAAGGTCAGTCACTTCTAATCTAAAGGGTCTTTGCTTAAAAAAACAAACTCAGTTGTTTCTACACACCGATTAAGCACATGGATCTGCTTACCATATTGTATACCAATTCACTCCTCAAAGTGCTTTTAGAAAATGTTTTTTTTTTTGCGGTACGCGGGCCTCTCACTGTCGCGGCCTCTCCTGCCGCAGAGCACAGGCTCCGGACGCGCAGGCTCAGTGGCCATGGCTCATGGGCCCAGTCGCTCCATGGCATGTGGGATCTTCCCGGACCGGGGCACGAACCCGCGTCCCCTATATCGGCAGGCGGACCCTCAACCACTGCGCCACCAGGGAAGCCCTAGAAAATGTTTTCTTTTTTAATAGCAAAGAAACATTTTCCTTTCTATTCTAGGTACAATGACCTCCAAATCCACAGTGACAACTTTACATTCATTATTTAAAAAAAAAAAAAAACAGCTGAAACAATCCTATCATTTTCTGCAATCCCTAGGCTCACTGGATTCTGTTCTTACCTAGTTTAACTTCTGCATTTTCAGTCAGCAAGACATTTTGCCCTTTAATATCTCGATGAATCACTTTATGCTGGTGCAGGTGACTCAGCCCCTGGAACGAAGGAGAGTTGAGAAGGGTTAATAGGAATATAAATCCAGAGGTAAAAAATTATTTTGGATGTTAATGATCAAAAAAATTTAAACTCACCCAGAGATACTTTCATTATTTTATTTATATCTTTCATGTGGTCATAATTCTAAATGGAGCACAATGTTTGTTCTAAACTTCAGGCAATGATCAATATAAACTGAAATATACAGGTGGTCATTGCAATGCCTGGCACGGTGTTAAATGAAATGCTTGCATATCAGCTTTTATCTCAGGTAACAAGAGACCACACAGGCCATGACACGGTTTCAACATGCACATGTTTCAGCTAACAGTACTGTGAAGGACCACCTATATTTGCCAGTTGGTAACAGTAATATCTACAGAGTCTATACAGAAATCTGATTTAACTGAAGCCTCCACTTTTTTGTGCAGTTTTTGAATTTAAAAGTTAAAAGTTGCCCTCCACTTTTTTGGTGCAATTTTTGAATTTAAAAGTTATTATACAATTCGAATTAAGCACAATAAAATATTACTCAGACCAGCCAAGAAATTTCCCATTGGCTTTAGCCAATATCTCACATTAAAAAAGGAAAACAGCCAACTTCTATTTCCTTTGTTAATGTTCATCACTGCCATTTTTAGTGCTTTATATTTGTGACTTTGTGCTCATTATGTGAAATAATTATTCAGTGACATCTCAACCTGATTGTGTTCCATTTCTCCATGTATTAGTCTGATTTTGGGTTTTTTTTTTGTGGTGTGGGCTCGAAAACCTACAGACTTGTTCTAAGGTGGTCTCATGTTTCTCAGATAAACTGTAACCTAAAAGAATCTAAAAATGTAGTACTGAAGTAAATCATGTTATGCTAACACTTGTTAATTCAAGGTATTGGATACCCAAGTGTTGTTGTTTTTTCTTTATGATTTTCTGTAGTTTTAATTTTTTCTCCACAATAACAAAACCATGGTATGAAAGATGAAGTTGAAACAAAAAGAAAAGAAAAAAAAACTAGATATCTGAATCCCCTTTTGTTGAGAAAATTCAGCATGAGAATATGAATGCCCCAAAAGATCCATGTTTGTGTTTAGGAATATCAGTAAACATAAACCATAAGACAGGACAGTTTGAGGCACTAGTTTGGGTCTTATAAAATCACCTTTTTTATCTAGTCGATTTGGCTTGAGGTAGGCATCAAATAGATTAAAATGTATAGTTTTCACAGTGTATTACCACTCCATGAATCCTTAAAAGAGGGACTGAAGATCCATTTCCTTCTTTTACCATCAAAGTGGCTGGAAGCAGATACCACAGCACGTAAGTGAGCCAAAGGTTGTATTTAATGAGATCATAAAATGCATGGAGGGTCTTCTCTAAAACTTCTTGCGGCTAGGGACCTTTGGGTGATCAAATGTCCCTTCCAATGAGTCACTATATCTCAAATACCAGTATTATCATTTGGGAGAACATATTGGAGGAAGGAAGAAAACCATGTTTTCACATGTTTTAAAACCAGCTATTGAGAGATACTCATGGGGTGAAACATCCTTGCTGTTTTTAGAACCCTGGAGATCACATGACTGATCCCCAGTAGGGTTACCCAGGAGTGCAGAAAGCCAGAGTGGGCAGAACCAGCCCTGGAGACTCAGTAGATTCTTGGCACCCATGGGGTGGTCTGGATGACTAAATAATCTATCATGCTTTCCTGAATGAGTAAAATTCTACATCAGAAATCCAAATTAACTTTACACAATGGCACATCAATACTTGGAGATACATGTCAGACTTGAAGGAGTTCAGCAAGCATACCTCATTGTTTTTCCCTCAAATTTTGTTTTGTGCTCTGAGAAATCTTTTTTGCCTACTCCAAACCATGGAGGTATTATCCTATGTTTTCTCTTAAGAGCTTTATTTTTTATATCTTTTGTACTTATAACCATAATCCACCTGGAATTAATTTTTAAATATGATACAAAGCAGGTATAAGCTTCATGTTTTTATATGGATATTCAATTGATCAAGCACTATTTACTGATTAAAAGACCCTTTCCCCAAGTGTTGCAGCACTTGCTTTTGTCACAAATCAGGTGTCCGTATGAGTGGGTCTGTTCATGGACTCTCCATTCTGTTTCATTGGCCATTGTCTATTCTTGTGACAATACCACTCTGTTTAAATTACTTAGCAGCTTTATAATAAGTCCTGGTAACTGGCAGCATAAATACTTCAGCTTTGTTCCTCAAAATTGCCTTGGCTATTCTTGGCCTTTTGTATTTCCATACAATGTTTTAAAAATCAGCTTGTCAAGATCGACAAATGTACCTAGAAGGATTTTGATAGGCAGTTTAATGATACCAAGGATCAGATGAGGGAGAAATAACATCATTATAATATTGAGCATTCTAATTCATGAAACAGTATATATACCTCTATTTGTTAATGTCTTCTTTAATTTGTCTGTAATATTTTGTAGTTTCCAGTGTAGAAATCACTCACATGTTTCTGTACATTTATTTTTAAGTGTTTGAATTTTTATGCTAATACAAGTGTTATCATTTTAAAATTTCATTTTCTATTTGGTTTTTTTCCTAATGTGGGTTGAATTAAAGGGATAAACATAATTTTGTAATGCCTTCCTCCCTCCCTCCCTCCTTTCCTTTCTTCCCCAGCACATAATCTGTCTCTCAAAGGCACATCTTGGACACATCATGCAAACTGTTTTACCTTTTGTTCCCTTATACTAAGAAGGCAGAGTAAATAAATAAATAAATAAATAAATAGCTGCCAAGCAGATCTAGTAAGAATGCTCAGTGGACATATAATAGCCTCCTTATTAGTAGCAAGAGATAATTAAACTAATCTGAACAAACTAAAATACGACCAATTACCTCCTTTCTCCCTGAAGTGAACTCAGAAAATATGTGACACTATTGTCTAGATTGTCTGATTGTGGGATTTGTGGGCAAAACTGGGCAAATGGGCACATTCTTGTCCACTGTCTTGACTGGTTTTAGATATTGTCTCAAAGAATATTTTTAAGGTAAAATCAATTAAACTAGGTTATATGTACTAAAATGGCTAAAGTCACACGAGCCTTAAATTAGTTATAAACTTTCACAAATGGAAAACTCAAATGAGTGATCAAAATATCCCTAAACAATCCATTTCTTAAGTGGGACACTATCTCTGTCATCTAAAATCAGATTTCCAATTGGAAGCCCCATAGGAAATGAATCCCAGGTTAAGAGAAATCACCCAATTAACCCTCCAAATGAGAGTGCACACGCCTATTCAGAATGGCTCTCACTTCCATTATAGCAGACCACAACACACTACCACTGCCACCAACACTGTCAGAATAAAGCTCTAAGGAGGTTTCCAACACGTTTACAAATTAGTGGAAGGTCAGTGCAAAGTTCAACACCTCCCAAGGTATCCCGTGTTGTCACTTACTCGTAAGATCTCCCTGCAGATGTACGCGATCCACTCTTCCTTCAACGTGTTACCTTTCGTGTTCTTGATCAGGTCAGTGACAGAGCCAGCACCACAAAACTCCATCACCAACTGGCAAAGGAAGCAAACATGCCATTGTTATCATTACACTTCACGGCTTCCAATGAGTTAAGAAAGCATAAGGTGTCCCACCTGGATGCTTTGGAATGCCTTTCCTGCAAAGAAAAAGCGACCATAAAATGATATATAAAACATAAATTTTTATCTTATTTTTTTCCCAAAATGAAAGAAAGGAAAGATTATTTTTAATTTTCCAACCTGAAAATTATAGCTGGAAAACTAGGAAAATCTTCATATTCTAAGTATTTGTTTTAAATGAGGGCAATTAGGTGGTACAAATGTAGTTGAGAATATCCCTGTGTTTTTATCCAATGGTCAAACTCATCTTTCCTATAAAAGTAGCATCATTCCCCTGTCTGAAAGAGTTGTGGTTGTCTAGGCAATCCCAAGTCAGAACAATTCAAGTGCACACTGTTTATGTTATTGGCTTGTAAGTGGCACTGTAAGCTGTCAGAGTGAGGACTATCTGCTTTTAATTAACTTCAGCAAATGTTCCCAGGAGGCTGGACATATCAAATAAATTCAATAAACAATAAGCCCTAATTTAGCACTTTTCATCCCCAAAGCTCCAAGTTCTCTATAAATATAAACTCATGACAGTACTCAGCAACTTTATAAAATAGGCAGAAAATGAACATCTCCCTTAGTTAATGGAGGAGTAGAGACTAGAAGAGGAAAAGCTATCCATTTGCTTTTACATTCATTTTCTAGGTTTAGAGAAACACATCCGTTTCCATACATTCTCCCTCTTCTTCAAAAAGTCTGCCACAAAAGTCATCTTTTTGTGACAATAACTTAGAATGACTAGCAATCAATCTCTGATTTGACACTAGAAACAGAACTAAAATGGGGCCATAATGAAATCACATTGATGGTTTTGGCTTTGTCCAAACCTACATTCCTAACCTCAGCACCATGTCACCAGGTCCTAAAAGATACCCCATCAGGCTGTAAAATCTTTGGGCAGAAATAATGTTCCCTTTTTTTTCTGCATGTCTGGCTGAAACAATAAAAACTCATGAAATGAGTTTCCTGAATGAGTTTCTAATGTCTGTTCTGATTTATCTTCTTATGATTTTACAAAGGGTAATGAAACCCTCCAATCCTCTCCAGAGTACCGCTGGAGACTGATCAGGAGCTTTTGTAAGGAAATTTGAAAATGTCACAATAGACCTCGTTCCAACCCAGGAAGAGTTGTAAAATTACCATATATGAGAGCCAGGAAGCTATCAAAGACTACAATATCATGTTAGGACTGAGGAATCAACTTTAAGAGGTCTCACTGGCCAAAGATGGGATAATTTGAGCATCAGTAAGAATAAAAACTGCAATATCTTGAAACACATTAAATATGCTGAACTAAATGCATTAATAAAGACACCCCTTAAAAAGAATATAATTGGCGCTGTTTGAAGAAAACGAAGAACCAACTTCTTATATTGAGACTGGTAGATAAAGGGAAAGAATGAAGAATTTACACTGCCTTTCTTATACAAGTTTTACCACAGTGATTAAATAATAAAAGAGGTAAAACTTCTCTTCACAAAAAACAAATATTCCATCTAAAAACTGAAGAAGACATAATAGAATTAGAATATCATTATCTCACAACCTCTAATAAACTAGTGGATTTAGGCACTGATGATCAGTGGCTGCTAACATTAAAAAAAAAAAAAAAAAAAGAAAGAACCAGTTATGATTTGCTTCTTGATTAGAATAACACAACATCACCTCAGGAGTAGTCTTGCCAAAAACAATAAAACTAAACAGAACAAAAACCCAAAACTAAATCTGATCAAGCCTCTACTTCCAGTTACCAATTTACAGGAAATTCAGAGGACTGAGGAGCATGTTACATCATGGGGATATAATCAACAAAACGTAGAATAAAAAACTCCACAGCGTAAATGGCCCATTTGCTTCAACAAATATATATCAAGAAAGATAAAGAGAGATGGAGGGGAAATCTGTAGATTTTAAAACATTTAAAAAGATATATCGACAAATTGCAATGGATGCAACATATCTGGATACTGATTTTTTTTTTAATGTTGCTAAAATTTTTGAGACAGTCTACAGTCTAGATATTTGCTGACACTAAGGAAATGTGGTTGACATTTTTTAAGTGTGATAATACTACTGTGGATATGTGAAAAAAATAGTCCTATATTTTAGACAAACATACTGGAGTACTATGGATAAAACGATATGATGATAGTTTCTTCTACAAATAGTGCTGGGTCAACTGGATATCCACATGTGAAAGAATGGTGTTGAACCCTTACCTCATGCCACATACAAAAAATATCTCAAAATGGATCAAAGACCTAACTATAAGAGCTACAACTGTAAAACTCTTAGGAGAGAACATGGGGTAAATTTTCATGACCTTGGACTTGGCAATGGTTTCTTAACTAAGACAGCAAAAGCACAAACAACAAAAGAAAGAGATACATTGGATTTCATCAACATTAAAAATTTTGTGCATTGAAGGATACTATCAAGAGAGTGAAATGACAATATCTAATAAGGGTCTAGTATCCAGATTGTATAAAGAACACTTACAACTCAACAACAAAAATATAAACAACACAATTTAAAAACAGGCAAAACACTTGAATAGACATTCCTCCGAAGAATATATACAAATAGCTAACAATGTTCCACATCAATAGTCGTTAGGAAAACGTGAGTCAAAAGCAGAATGAGATATCACTCCACACCTTCTAGGATGACTGTAATTTAAAAAAAAAAGAAAAGCAGAAAATAATATGCTGGCAAAATGTGGAGAAATTGGAACCCTCCTATATTGCTGGAGGGAATGTAAACTGAGACAAACTGATGGTTCCTCAATAAGTTAAAACATAGAAATACCACATGACCTAGCAATTCCACTTCTAGGTATATACCCCCCAAAATTGAAAACAGGTGTCCAGACAAAAACTTGCATATGAATGTTCAAAGCAGCACTGTTCACAACAGACAAAAGGTGGAATTAACCAAACTGTCTATTATCAGATGAATAAATAAAATGTGGTATAGCCATACAATAGAGTATTATCAGCTGTGAAAAGGAATGAAGTACTGATGCATGATACAACATTGGATGAACCTTGAAAACATTATGCTAACTGAAATAAGCCAGAGGAAAAATGCTAAATATTGTATGAATCCGTTTATATGAAATATCCAGAATAGGCAAATACACAGAGACAGAAAGCAGATTAGTGGTTTCCAGGTGGAGGGAAGAATGGGAGTTCCAGCTTAACGGGTACAGAGTTTCCTTTTGGGGTGATGAAAATGTTCTAGAACTAGACAGAGGTGATGTTTGCACAACATTGTATACTTAATCCCACTGAATTATACACTTTAAAATTATTAAAATGGTAAATTTCAAGCTATGTGTATTTTACCAGAAGTTTTTTTTTTAAAGATGATGAGATTTGTTTCAAAATAATAGAAGGGAGGAAGTAGATGGCTGTGTAGATGGGGCAGGATTGACTACTGGTTGGATGACTGTTGGGGCTAGTTTTGGGCACATTATACTCTTCTGTCTACTTTTGTGTACTTTGGGGATTCTCGATATATAAATACAAAGTTAAAGAAAATCTCAGTTATGTAAATTGTGGTTTAACAGCAGCAGGATGGACCAAAGAAACAACTTTGGGTAGAAAGAAAAGAACATTTTCTCAAGTGAGCAAAACATGTGTGTGCCCCTTCTCCAAATCCTATCTTGAAAAACACAGCGACCAGACCTCCTACAAGTGCATCCATTGCTCCTGTATCAGCTGAAGAAAATGTCCCACCATTGAGCTCTATTAGCCACATAATTATAGTTCCCAAGGAAAGCAGTGGAAGCCCAGTGACTCCAGTCTTTCAAAATTAGATTGGACAAAATACTTTCAAATATTCAGTAGGAAACAATCCTGCTCTAGCCAGGCACTAATGTCAGTGGTTTCTATAATTTGCTTCTCCATTCAGCTCCAGCTGAAGGCTGCTAAGTTCTTTTCATCTCACTACGGAACAAAATGATTGTTAAATTATGTAATGGGATTTTTTTTTAAAGAAAAAGAAAGAAAGAAACCAGCCTTTGCCAGCAATCGGTTCCTGCAGCCTTACAGCAACACTGATAATTACTGCCACCACACAGCGGGGACACTCCCTCACCACGAGTTACCTCATCACATTAATAAACAGAAACAGGGCTCAACATGCCAAGCCCAGCAGTGATAAGTCAATAACTTCACATCTCACAAGCAAGAAATAATGCATCATTAATATTCTTCCTGAAAGAAAGTCCTCAAAGAGTTGACACTGGGGCAACAATGCTTGCTAACATTTACTGAGAAGTTACCGTGTGCCAGGCACTGGGCTGAGTGATTTGCACTTATCGTTTCATTCATTCTCCTTCTCCTCAATTCCCTTTTCTTTATTTATTTGGAAATGAAGGTTAGTTATGGTCTGCAGCCTTATCCATGGTATATATACTCGTTAAGTAACTAGGGTAGGGTTGAAAGCATCATTCTTTCTCGAGTACTAGCTGTATGAACTTGGGCACGCTCCCTCACTCCGCTGGGCTCAGCACCCCGCCACCATCACTATTAAAACAAAATAAAAGCATCAGCCTTATATGTGTGATGTGAACACTGTGTTCTACAGAATGGAATGCCTCTGGTAGCCAGAAATTTCAAACTCTATTACTTATCTATTCTTTGGCCTGTTTGCATTTATTAAAAAAAAAAGTTTCCAACTTGGAAGATAGCATTAATAGCTCCCCAAGGTCCACTTCACTTGGATGGTGAGGAGATGGCTGAAAGAGCACCTATAAAGGGCACGGTGCACATGTGTTTCTAAAACTTCTGTTAATGAAAGAGTACCAAGCACACATGTCTTTTTCTCAAGCTTGTATCACACAGCAAGAAGACACAGCAGTGCATCCTCAAACACTGGATCTTTTTATTTGGAGGGTTGGAAGAGGGTGTAAGAGGTTTAAAGAGAATCTTATATTTGAAATTCTCATTCCATATCACCTACATAACTGGGTCAGAAAATGAAAATACACATGCATGTCCCTTGGGAAGAAAGGAGGCAGGTTAAGTTAAAGTGAGGACAGAACTGCGCTCAGGCACGATGGGGGCTGGGCCTGGGCTGGACCTGGAACCTTGTCAAGGTGGAAATATTTAAAAAGCAGCACAGTGTGTAGTGCAACCCAACTGTTAGGGAAAAGGTCGCCTGGATTGTTGAATGTGGGTAGCTATTTCTACCTAAATTAAAATGGTTAATTTTTAAAAACAAAGGCTTCTAACATATTTCACAATTTGCATGGTTGTTTATCACATACTTTTGTCTGATGAGCAGGATGTTTTCTCTTAGAGGTTGTGGGGTAAGGGGGTACTTATTATGCCCTCCTGTGCTTTCCCCCTCCTTCAGGACGGTATTTAAGAAAAGGGTCTTTGATTGGGAAATTGGGATTGACATATATACACTACTATGTCTAAAAGAGCTAACTAATGAGAACCTCCTGTATAGCACAGGGAACTCTACTCAGTGCTCTGTGGTGACCTAAATGGGAAGGAAATCCAAAAAAAGAGGGGATCTATGTTTATGTATACGTGATTCACTTTGCTGCACAATAGAAACCAACACAACATTGTAAAGCAACTATACTCCAATAAAAATTAATAAAAAAAAGAAAAGAAAAGAGTCTCTGGCTTCAGCTGATCCCAGAAGGAGTCCCAGAAGCACTAGGTGAGTCTTCCCTGAGGTTACCCCTTAACCGGGAGGGGCATGGGTTTGGAATCAGCAGATGTGGTCACTTCTAACTTGCTTTTTCCAACGCGAGTCACCTCTGAAAGAATTTTAAAAGGTTTATTCGCAGAGCCAGCCTAAGAGGCTTAGGATGATTTCTGGGGTCCCTATAGTATTCACTCACTTGCTAGTTAATTGGTTTTAAGTTCCTATAACAAGAAACAAAGCTTTAAGGTATTTTAAAACTGCAGGACTAGCCTAGAATATCTTGACAAGAACATATTCCCCCCAAATGTCACTAGTCAGTCACCCACAGGAAAAATGACTACTAACAGATTCCTTCTCTTTTATAGTAAAAGGAGGAGTGGGGGACAGGGGTGAGGAAGAGGAGGGAGAGGGAGGATGAAGGTCGACCTAAGATGAAAGAAGTCTCCACCAAGCAATTGCAGGGGCAATCTAAGAAAAGGAGAGGAAAGATTAACTTCCAAGAATTCACAAGTCTGCAAAGGATCAGCCTATTGACCTTGAAGGTCCAGAAACATCAGCAAGGCACAGGATATTTTTATCATGTGTAGCTGGGAATAGCCAAAGATCCCATCTGCATGATTTATGAAGGTGGTAACAAAACCCAAACTCAGTACTTTGTTACAGAATGCTGCTTCATTTGCCAAAGGTAGTTTAAGTTGCACAATATAAAATGTGTGTATGGAAGTACAAAAATTGGTGGGTATACATTTATCATTTCAGTTAACTGATGCAAAGGTAAAGCAAAACTGTGGGGAATTTCAAATTTGGAAAAGCAACCTATACTGGCTTTTACATTCATTTTTATTAATTTTTAAAATTTTTATTTATTTGTTTATTTTTATTTATTTATTTTTGGCTGAGTTAGGTCTTTGTTGCTGCATGCGGGCTTTCTCTAGTTGCAGTGAGCAGGGGTTACTCTTCCTTGCCGTGTGTGGGCTTCTCATTGCAGTGGCTTCTCTTGTTGCGGAGCACGGGCTCTCGGTGAACGGGTTTCAGTAGTTGTGGCACGCGGGCTCAGTAGTTGTGGCTCGCGGGCTCTAAAGTGCAGGCTCAGTATTTGTTGCGCACGGGCTTAGTTGCTCCACGGCATGTGGGATCTTCCTAGACCAGGGATCGAACCTGTGTCCCCTGCACTGGCAGGCAGATTCTTAACCACTGCACCACCAGGGAAGTCCCTTGCATTCATTTTTAAACTAGCATGTATTTGGGGAAACAAAAACTCCTTTGGCTTCTGAATTATATTCTTGGACTTGAAAACAGAATGCTTATAACCACAAATTCTAAGTCCCACAAATTCTAAGTCTTCCAAACATAAAAAGATGAGCCCCAAGGATGTGAAGTCTCAGGGTTTGTCAATAAAGTTTCTGGATATGAACAACTTTATATGTTGAGAATGACAATCACAGTTTGAATCTACTAAGCCAGCTGGTATTTTTAGCAACAAGAAGCCTGCTCAAAGGACAACTAGAAATACTCGGTAGTCGCCCATGTCTAAGGAGAGAGCCATCTTAGAGTCCGCATGACAGCATTCAAAGAAAGAGAAGTTAGCTGCCTCTTGGATTTGGTACCTGGTGCTCCAATTTCTCAGTATGCATGCAAGATCTTCTGGAGGGTATTTCCTGTTAGGGATAAATCACCACATGTCCACTTGAGTCATGGACTCAATCATAGAAACTAACCTTAAAGGCTAGTTTTAGAAGAATTTGGGGTGGGGATAGGGGAGCAAGTTTTCAGGAAAGTTAAAAATAGGAAAAGTAAAAGCAACACTGGCTTTAGAGGACTTAGGACTAAGAAACTTGGTAGTTGAGAAGTTTGAGAAGTGCAACACAAACAGGCATATTGGCTTTGGCTCAAAATTAATCTAGAATAGGAACCAGAGGGTTGTGTAGACCATTAGCAGAGTAACTGTAAGCATATATAAAGTCTTCCTTCTGCTAAGGTGAAAAGCAGTTTAAGCACAGTTCAAATGAAATTTATTGGGATAAAAGAAGAAATCATTTTCACATTCTTGTCCTGTGACAAGAATTAATCACCCATTCATTCATAAAAATGACTCCATAAAAGCTGAACTCAAGCCCAGTTGCAAACTATTAAATCAGGTGTAGCTTTAGCTCTGTGTTTGTATGTAAGCAACTTACATTGTCTCTACGGGTCATGCAATGGGGCAGCTCCAAGACTGGGAGCCTGTTTACAATCCCTCCTCCTACTATTTCAGGCACGCTTCTATATTTACCAAATTCAGCCTTTACAAATTTCTACTCACAAATAGTAAGATTCAATCACTTCTCCAGACAAGTGACCTAGGCTGTATATATGAAGGAAGAGAATTCTTTAGTAATAAAATTATCAAACACTAATTAACCCCCTCTGCCCTACGAAAGCCTCATTTCTGATGCATGGAACTAAGAAAAGAGTAAATTTCAATGAACTGTTCAGGAGACTCAGCTACAGGTGGTTGGATTTTTAATGGTGCTATCTGTAGCACCTTACATTTCAATCTTAAGACAACCAAAAATGTTAGTAGGCATGCTTTTTGCCAAACCAAGATGCTACAGCAATGTAAATCCAAACTATAAGAAACTTGGATTTCGGGGGCTGTGGCTAACATCACTGCAGATTCTAGAAAGGATCCCCCATTGGTGATTGAAAGACATCTTGGTTCATCCCAGTATCTCATTCCCAGATGATCTTACATGGGGTGTGGACAAGCAATGTCAGTGCATGAAGTGGAGCGTGCATGGAAGACAGCAGGCAGTGATGGGCCTCTTGTGCAATTGGAGTGGGAGCGTGCCCTCTAGACAGCCAAGCTACTGCTCTAACATGCTGCTGATATTCAGGCCCAAGAGTTCCAGATCATCTGATTTTTCAAAACCTTTCAAGGAATCCAGGCTTTTGTGTGGAACTGCTGTATTTTTTTCTAACGTTGGCATCATTAAAGCACCACCACCTTATGTGGGCCAAACTAAACCCATTTACCTGGGCAGCAATTAGTCTCCGGGTCGCCAATCTGAAAACTCAGACCTCGTCCAAATTTATCGTTTTTAAGAGAAAGAAACCAATGACAGTGATGCTGCCTCTGCTCAAGGTGAGACTCCAGGTCTCTGGACTCCAGGCCAGGCCTCTGGACTCCAGGCCAGGTCTCAGGACTCCAGGCCAGGTCTCAGGACTCCAGGCCAGGTCTCTGGACTCCAGGCCAGGTCTCAGGACTCCAGGCCAGGTCTCAGGCAGCTGCTAGCATGTTTCCCCTAAATGCACACAATATAATTTCTTCTTCTTTTTTTTTTTTTCTGCGGTACGCGGGCCTCTCGCTCTTGTGGCCTCTCCCATTGCGGAGCACAGGCTCCGGACGTGCAGGCTCAGCGGCCATGGCTCACGGGCCCAGCCGCTCCGCGGCATGTGGGATCTTCCCAGACCGGGGCACGAACCCGTGTCCCCTGCCTCAGCAGGCGGACTCTCAACCACTGCGCCACCAGGGAAGCCCCACAATATAATTTCTTAATGCTTAGCTCTGCAAGTCTTCAGGGATACAGTCTAATAAATGGCTTATTGAGTCATCTCAGTATAATAATCTGCTATGCCACTTGACCAACCTACATTTTGGAAGCTAATCAGAAATGTTTTTCCTTTTATAAGATAGTCTAGCCCTGTGATTGTTGAGGTGGTATCAAAAAAAGGTAGCAAAATATGTGTGATTTTGCTTTCTAACTTTAGGAAATTAACCCATTTAATACACAGGCTTTCTCACTCCTGGTGTCTGAATGGCACGCAGCAAAGTGGAGAGCCTCTCTTTGCTGAGATGCAGCAGAATGAGATGGCCATGCTGTGTGTCAGGGTTCGCCTTGTTTCTGAGAGATCGGAATCTTTATTGAAAGAGCTCCCTTTTTTGATTTCCGGATCAGGCCCTGAGCAGTTGATAAGGGAGAATTACTTGGCCGTTATCAGAAGTAGTTGTATTTCCACAAAGAGCTGGTACTAAACAACAGTTTATCTCTACGACAAGACTGATAGAATTCACACAGATTATAATTCAATCAGACACCTGAAACAGCACAAATATTGGTTGGTGGCCTATGTGCAAACCTCTGTCCTCCAGCCACTGCAAAAGAAATACCTGGGGAATAGCTCCTGTCACCTGAAAACTGGGAATAAATGTTAGAGTGCTGCTCTTGGTTGCTACAGGCTCCGTCTCTATAAAATCCATAATAATATTTTTATATAAATGTAATCCTAACAGAATGCCATTAGCCCAAAGAGTCAACTATCTGTGACCTTTGCAATTATTTGCTAAAACACTCCCAAAAGGTTTAATGTACTTTTCAAAGTATATTTCTTAGACTTAAGAAATACTGTCTTCGTAGCAGCTAGCAGGTCTTGCTGTCCTCTTCGGAAGCTGGGGAAACTGACAAATGAAGATGAACGGTGAACTCAAAATAAATTTGTGTAAACGCAAAGCTTTAGTCCTATTTGGAACACCAACCTCTGAAACTATTTTCCCAACTATTGGAACTATTTTTCACAACAAAAAGGAGAAGAATGTAGGGTTCAGGGGCTTGATTCTAGCATGAGGCAGCTTGGGGTTAGCTAATATACTGGCTTCATCACTCACTAGTTGTGAATCCTTAAGCAAACTTCTTAACTGCTCTGAGGCTAATTTCCTCATCTGTAAAGTGGGGATAATGAGAATATCTAATTTGTAGAGGGATTGTGAAGATCTAATGAAATAATATGACAATGCAAAAACATACAGTACTTGGCACATGGTAAGTAGGTGATAAATATTACTTGCCATTGTTATTAACACAGAATGGCCCAAATTTAGTGAGTCAGAGGCCTTGGAACAAGTACACACTATTATATTCTATAGCCAAGTTCCCATCAATATTGTGATCTGGTGTTAATTTACCAACTATTATGTTTCCGTTCTGCCTTTAATTTTCTAAGTTCCTCCTTAGTTTGCCATCAAATAGAAGAAGAACAACTAGAAAAAGAAATGATGCTCCTGTACCCATGAGGCATTTCATAGCTTTGTATTTTTATCCCCAGGGACATAGAAGCTAATGGACCATTTCTGGTGGGGACAGTCAGAAGAGTCCTCTGCATGGGCACAAATCTGACAAAAGGGAGGCTCTCTGTCTACCAAGCAGAATGTGGGGCATATAATTGCTGCATTTTGCCACCAGCATTTGATTGCAGGTGGGGAAAATGGAATGTGAAGGCAGAGTTCCTCCCGCCATGGCGCAGGTTTGGAAGTGATCACTACTTGTAGACGCCCCTTTGTGAAATACAGGAAGCGGATCAGCTTGCTCAAACAGTCTCCTCATTGGCCTTCCTGCTCCTCCTCTGGCCCCCATCTGGTCTAGTCTCAACCCAGCAACCAGAGGGACCCCTTCACTCTACGGGTCAGATTCCATCCCTTCATCTTCAAAACCCTCCAGTGGCCCCCAGCTCACTCAGAGTAAAAGCTGACATCCTACCAATGTCCTGTAAGGCCCTGCCTGATCTGGCCCCAGGTCTCATTCCCACATCTTCCAGTCACACTGGCCTCATTGTTATTCCTGGAAAACACCGGGCCTGGAATGCCCTTCCTCGAGTTATCTACAATGGGGCTTCCCCTGGCCACTGCAGCACCTACCTGCAATCCTCATTCGTCTTTCCCTGCTCTTCCAGGCATTTATCCTCTTCCAGCATGCTGAGTAGCTTTCTGACTTATTATGTTTATTGTTTGTGGTCTGTAGCAAGAATGTAAGCTGCATGCAAGTAGGGGCTTTTATCACTTTTGTTCATTGATATATCATAAGTGTCCGTAAGAATGCCTTGCGTCTAGCAAGTGCTTGATATGTATTTGTTGGATGAATGAATGAATGGATGAATAAATGAACACATACTCATGCAGGCTCCTAGCTCCCAGCAACCACAGCCATCTCCATGGGAAGAGCAACTGGCCAGGGTGCGAAATGGTGGGCAGTGACTTGTTTCCAGAGCATAAAACCTCCTGTTTGTGCCATGCAGATGCAAACAGGCTTGCTTCTTTCTTCCAGTGCCAGTCTGAAAATGGACTGCAGATTTTGCTCATTAAAAAAAAAAAAAAAAATTAAAAAACCCCAAAACTTCCAGTGTCTTTCGCAGAACTTCAGGCCAAGCTAAACTTTTCAAGACATCTGCATTCTTGTCCTGTGTCCATCCATTAATGAGCTCGGAGGCTCTGAGAAAGACAATTAGCTTCACTGGGATCCAGTAAAATAAATGACGACTAGTTTTCTTTCCAGCTTAAAAAAATCTCAGCATTAGGAAAAAGGCGAAAACAAGTCAAGCCCTGCTTGACCACTCCTCTCCTTCCTCAACCAGTGATTTGTAATATATATACCCAAATTTTAATAGTTCAGCCTAATAAGAAAACTATCCTGTCTGGCCCATCTCACAAAAGGAATGATATTAATAGTTATGTGTGACTCATCTGGAAATAGTTGTACTACCTCAGGTGATAAGCCAGAGGTGATTCCAAAGCTGCATTAATGCTTTCTTTTAATCTGGAGCCATAGCTCTGACCAAACCAAAAAATGCTTCTGCAGACAGTATCAAAATAGCTATCATTCTCCTCTTGTCATCTGCTGCAGCTTGAAGCAAGGCAGGGGTCATTGCTAAAATGTTAGATTCCTGGCAGTATAAAAGTCCTTTGGGAACACAGAGATATTTAAACTTGTGCCATCTCATCATATCCTGCTGAACATGCAGGCCACAGGGAAACTGAACTCTCACAAGTACCTGTAGCAATGGTAGTAGTAATAATAATAATCATCATCATAATAATAGCAACTAAGTTTGTACCAATAATATCACTTTCATAAACAAAACAACTATTTTGTCAGCATCAAATGCCCAGCCCCTTCCTAGTGTTGAGGAAGACACATTCCTTGTCCTCAGAGCCTGTCTATATGAAGAGCAAAGATAGCCCAATGAGAAGCAATTAAGAAAGACATGAAAAAAAGTTTCCAAAATTAAATTACTGAAATTACTACCCAGAAACAAATATCTTCAACATTATTGGCGTACATTATTCTAGACATCCCCGTCATGTTAATATATGTATATATATTTTTTCCTTTTTCTTTCTTTTTTTGACAAAAAAAGAAAATGTACTATATCTAATCATAGCCTCTAAAAAAGCTTTTAAAAACCCTTACTATAATTGCTCATGTTCATCCATTTGTAAACATAGATCTACATCATTTTAACTGGCTGAATATTGTCCCTTAATGGATTTACTTAAGTGATTCCCTATTAGTTAGCATCTACATATATTTTTATGTAGTTACCCAAATATTCATTTAGGATACATTCCTGTGTGTGAAAATACTGGGTCAAAAGTAAGGCATTTTCTTTGGGAGATTAAATATAGATATAGATATCTGTGTGTGTGTGTGTGTGTGTGTTCCAACTGTCCTTGTGTAAAGTTGTACCAACATTCATTTCTACAAGCAGGGGGCGTAAATGTCCACTCTGAGTATATCATTAAAAATAATCTTTGCCAATCTCCTGGGTAAGAAGTGGTATCTAACTCTTGTTTTCTTTTGCATTTATATTGCCAGTAAGATTACACTTTAAAACCATCTTTATTGGTAATTGATATTTATTACTTTGTTAATTGCTGCCTTGTCTTAACTCAATCTTTCTATTAATCATTTCACATATTTTCTTATTGATTTATAAAAACTCTTCATCTCTAAAGGCTACCAAATTCCTTCTCATCATATATTTCTTAAATTAGCTATTTGCATTTTTTACTTTGATTATTGCATTTTTTGTATTTTTTATATTGTAAAGAACTTACATTCAATATTAGATCCTGAATCTTTAATGACGGACATCAAAAGTCTTTAAAACATACCTGAATTCAATACCAGCTTTCTCTAAAATATACCTGAATACAACTATAACCATAGATCTATACACATTTTAAATGTATTCAAATATTTTTTGAATTATCATTTTTCACAGTAAAATCTTTTAAAAATTGTTATTAGTTTTTCGTTTCCTTTTGTCCTTTATTTTATATTCATTATTTTATCTTTTACAGCAAAATTGTCTATGGCCAATTAGTTGTGTGGCGAAACTGCTTGTGGTGAAACTGCCTGCAGCAAAGATGTTTAAGCCAAAATACAGGACATGAGTTTACTTCTCTGTAAACCTTAGTTTTGTCATCCAAAAGAATGAAGATAATAATAATGTCTACCTCAAAGAGCTGGAATAAATGATAAGATTCATAAAAAGCAAACAGCATGGTACCTAAAGTATGATAAAAACTCAATAAAGGTAGTCATTAGTGGGAAAAAAAACAGAGAACCTAACAACTAGCTTTAGGGATGGTCCACATTAAGGGATAGAAGATAGAGAGTTATTCAAGGAAATGGAAGAAAACGTCAAAAACACAATTTATGGATATCATGGAGTAAAGGATTTCAAAGAACAACTGAACTTAGTAATGAGGATAGAGAAATGCACTATTCAGTCCTGGGTGTTTTCTATGTAAGAAAAGCAAATTTGGGCAGCACTACATACCCAAAGTTGGTCATCCATGCCTGGTGGATTCTTTTTGATAAAAGCACCATAGTATGTAGCAATATTCCGGTGATGAGAATATTTCTTCAACATGTTAATTTCTTGTTTGATTTCTTCCTCTTCATCCTATATTAGAACAATAAATATTGTCATGAAAATCCAGTGTCTTTAGTAGGATTCTGTTTTTCATCACCATCTATATCAACTATGCAATAATTTCTTTCTTAAGTTTTTTCTTCTGTGGTAACAAACAAGCATAATTACCAAATAACTTGACTTTCTTCCTTGACTACAAAGAAAAAATTTACAAGATAACACATTGGCAGTCCAAGGGGGTCTTCTGTTTGTACAGCAAACCAATACAGCAGGCAACCTGCTAGGAAAAAAAAAAATTCCTCATCCTTTCACCTGGAAGAGATTAAGGTAGACAAGCTATTAAGATAAAACTCACTCTAGGCCTCTGGGTACTATGTCCATCAAGTACCTATCACTGATCATACCTGGTATAGGGAAGGTTAAGAAAAGTGAAAAGAAAAAAAATACAGGCTCTTCGATTTAAAATTTGTTAGGTTCATTTTCTTTGAAGTCTCCTTTTATTGAAGTCCCTGATGGAAGATGATGAAAGTCAGATGGGAAAGGGAGCAAGGGTAAGTTCCCTCCATCTGAGGATGTTCACAAAGCAGGAGTACCCATCTCACCTTCAGGAAAGTACACATGAAAAGAAAGGGGACATGTGGTAGTGCCACGAATGTGAAAAGAAAGAACCCTCCTACAGAGTAAGTTTCCTAATTCAGATTTCACTCATTCCCAGTTTCAATTTGGAGTCCACTAACTTGGACCTTTTTAAGAGAACCTGACATCACTGGTGAAGAGTGTGTGTGTCCTCCCATAATTTTTTTAAAAAATATTTATTTATTTATTTGGCTGTGCCAGGCCTTAGTTGCAGCATGCGGGATCTAGTTCCCTGATTAGGGATTGAACCCAGGTCCCCTGCACTGGGAGTGTGGAGTCTTAACCACTGGACAACGAGGGAAGTCCCTCATAATTTTACTTTGAAATGTACACATCAATTGGACTTTTACATAGTATTTTATTCTTGAGGTTGGTGGAAAAAATTTCTAGCCCAGGAAAACTGTTTTAGATGCAGCAGTAAGAATCTCTGCGTGTAAGATGTTACATGGCCATTACCTGAAAGACCATTCATGGCGTGTCCCTGTCTGTACCCTCACCTCCTCCAGCTACTTGGTCTCTACGTTGCTGGGTCCTTCTGTGGTCTCCCATGAGTGTCTTCTTTCCCCTTCCTCTTCTTCACATAATTTCTACTCATCCTTCCTGACTGAGTTTAATGGACACTCTTGAGGGATGTTTTCCCTAATTCTCTCGGGTAATGTCAAGTCTCCCCACTATATCCTGTCCACCCCCAAACCTGCACACACATTTGTTGGTACTAGAACAGAGGTATGGGTCATACTGTGTCATAATTGCCCTTTTACTTGACTCCCTTCTCCATGGCTTGTAAGCTCTCTTCTGCCTTCAGGTCTCAGTTCCAGGATCCCTTCCCCAGCAAAGTTCTCTGATCTGCCTGCCTGTGGTTCTAGCCCCAGGGATCGTCACGTGTCTCTTCCTTTGCAGCACCTACCAGAATGGCAATCCACATTTATCTATCTAAACATTTGATTGGAGCCTCTCTTCCCTGTCAATCCATAAAAACTATCAACGCAGGGATCCTGCCTGCTTTTGCTCTTTATAAATAACATCCTAGCATCAAGCAAACTGCCTGTGAATAAATATGAATAAAAGAATGAATACCTACAAAAGTTCCAACCACTTACAGCAGCATTCCTTATAGCTTGAAAGGAACTGGTAAAAACAAGAGGAGGAGAGTGGTGAAACGCTGACATTTGCTGACCACGCAAAAATAAGTTTTAGTAAAAAGCAATGGTGGTTTGCAAACCTAGAAGAACGCAGTATGTTACATATGACGTGGCTTAACTAAGTCAAAGACTAGGTAGTCTCAAAATAGAATGTATGCTTGGGATGCTGAGCTAAGAAGAAGCACGTGGCCTTCACAAAGGAGGGAAGTAGAGGGGTGAGGGGCTGGGATGGGGGCAGGGGATGGCACATGCCGACCAAAGGAATCTTCCCTGCGGCTGTCAGAACCTGCCTACGCCTTCACTGCAAGCCTTAGGAGAGAATGACCTTCACAGTCCTTCAACTTGTTGCAGGGTCCTGCAGCAGGCCTCCAAATGTCTGACGAGTGTGCATGTTAGCTATTTTAAACCCACCACGCGGGGCCTGATAATCATGGATGAATATAGGATGTGAGCAGATGTACGTTAGGGAAGCCTAGATAAAAGCGGAGAAAACAAACCTGAGGGTTTCTGGGGCAGTCTGGCATCTGCTTTCGATTAAAGAGGCAAGCACATGAGACAGTAAAACACCCGTCATTTTCCAGCGGCCGCCGGACAGACTCAGCTTGGGTCATTCTTAGTGAGAAGCGGGGCTGGTTCTACAAGTATTTGCTGCCTGCCTCAGGTTCTCAACGGGATGGTGGCTGATGCGGGAGAAAGAGAGGAGGAAAAAGTGCCTAAAAAAGCTCACCATATCATTAAGGAAACAAGAACTTATGAAACAGTTAAACAACAGTGTGATTTAGTATATAATTAAATCCAAAATAAATAGTACTGGAGACCAGAATGAAGTCAGCATGTTCTCCATGGCTTTGCAAAGGTAAACTGAGGCAACATGGTAATGAAGAAAGCATATGCATTAAGTCAGGAAAATGAGGGGTGGCAGGTGGGGTGCATGTTCAGCTTGAGCTCCACTCCTTTCTGGCCGCATGATCTCAGGAAGGCAGCCTACCTTTTGGAGCCTAATTTTTCTCATCTATAAGGAGATACAGATTTTATAATAGTATCAATATTATTATATGTCCCAATCTTCTGTGAAAATTAAATGAAGTATGTGAAAGTTATAAAATATAATACAAACTAAACATTATTATTAATCTTCTCAACCAATAAATAAATAACAAAGGTAGGAGAGGGCAGGAATATAAGTAACTTGAGTTTTAGGTTTAAATTGTTTACATTCCAAACACAGTTATGGAACCACTGTGGGTCATGGTTACGTAGCTCTAATATATAACCTTGATCTTGATCTTATATGGCCTTGTAAGTGAGCGTGAAATTTATCAGGCCTTCAGGGCTACTGTTTATCCAGATTTCAAGACTAGTGCAATGATGGCCGTAAGTTACTCAGTGAAACGGAAAGGGAGGCACTTATTATGACCATAAGAACACATTTAACCCCTTCATAAGCAGTCCAACCTCTTACAATACGGCTCATTGAAGGAGATGGGTTACAATGCTTTCAAAAGGACAAAACAACAACTGAGGTTAGAATTAGATTACAAAGTTATAAGAAGCTTATCTTCTGTTTTGTAAATGGATTATTCTTATGTCCTGAGAATTGAGCACAGGGATCAAGCTCACTGGGAAACTAATGACCACTGGGTCATAGTGAAAAACAAAGTAATGGTACCAAATTGTCACAAATGTTAAAAGGGAGTAATTTTAATAAGCTAAGTCCAATACTCTAGGAAGAACCATTATTTCAATCAGAAGAGTTCAAAATCTTGTCCAGGGCTTCCCTGGTGGCGCAGTGGTTGAGGGTCCGCCTGCCGATGCAGGGGACGCGGGTTCGTGCCCCAGTCCGGGAGGATCCCGTGTGCCGCGGAGCGGCTGGGCCCGTGAGCCGTGGCCGCTGAGCCTGCGCGTCCGGAGCCTGTGCTCCGCGGCGGGAGAGGCCCACGTACCGCAAAAAAAAAAAAAAAAAAAAAAAAATCTTGTCCAAGCTGACTTATTATGTAAAGTCAGGCACGGCCATTTAAACTCTCCGAATGCCAGATATTTTCCCCTGTAAATGGGAAAAAGAATACCTATCAAAGTCACCTCCTAAGGCTTAGAAATGATTAAGTGCTTATGTAAGCACAGCTTTATTATCAACATAAAGAAGATTGTTTTTTCTCAAGATGACGAGAATCTATTTATTGCTTACTGTTTGTGGTAGACTAAAAGGAAAAATGGCCCGATATGTGGCAGCCTCCCACCTGAAGAGGTGGAGTCCATTTCCTCTGCTTGTCTCTGGGCTTGGCCATGTGATTTGCTTTGGCCAATGGGACATTAGGAAATACGACGCAGCAGAGACTTGAAAAGTATTTGTGTGTAGGGGTGGACTTCTCTTATTGCTTGCAGAGAACACTTCTATGTGAAAAACGAGAACCAGCCTCCTGGAAGATGATACAACAGGTGAAGAGACAGTGCTTTTCAAATGCAAGGAAACGGATGATCCCAGACAATGTTTTCAAGCCACCGACCACCTCTGATGACTATATGATGACCACAACCGTGGTCATAAAGTATAGCCAAAGCCAACCTTATGTAATGTTTTGTCCCAGAGGTTGTATGTGTATTATCTCATTTAATATTCAAAACAGCTCTAGGAAATACATGTTTTTAACGATCCCATTGAACAAATAAGGAAAATGAGTTTCAGAGAGTTTATTCCTATTTTAAATGTTAGAGCTAAGATCCAAAGCCAAGATTCGTCTGACTTCAAAGTCAGTGGTCTTAATTCTAAACTGAAAACTCCTAGACAGAAGAAGGGCAATTACCTACGGTGATAAAACCAAAGCTGCTAAATCATGAAAGAAGAGTTTAGGAGCACCTTAAGCCAGGGCTGAAGAGAAACCTGCCTTTGGTCCTCCAATTAAAGGAGCTTGTTAGCACACACTAATATTTGCTTATGAATGATTCCAGGGGATAATGGAGGGACTTTAAGTTGCATATTTATTACACAGGGGAATATACTTTAAGCACCTATAATATAGTAGGATTTAAAAATGGAATTAACGAGACACTTCATATTAGTGTGCTCTATAACAAAGGGTTTTGCCCAACGTTCAGCTCTCAACCCATGGAAGAGAAATAAACCTGTGTAATTCTTACAACAATCCAAGGCACTGGTCAGTTCGAGCTCTCAAGGAAGTATGAGGTGTACAGACTCATAAATGCGACTACACCCTGATGTTCGGACACTGGCTAGAACCACTTCTGTTCCTGCTCACCTGTCCTGCTCTCCACAGTGGTTGCTGGCATTAGGCAGGTTTTTGTGTTAACATGTCTACCATTTTCACCTTCGTCGCTGACTTAATGTGACAAAAAATTGAAGACAAGTTATTGTTAAAGAATCATAGACTATTAGAATTTGTAGGGATTACTAACATCTTCTAAAATGTGATTTTAAAAAAATTTAATAATCTGTAGCACTAAAATCCCTTTCTCCAACAGAAATTTTATTCAGGATGCCAATATACAGCATCAACAAAAACTAGACTTTTAAAATCAGTAAACATTTATTTTTATAAATTAAACTATTATATGTAGTACACACAGCTATATTTAAAATGGATAACCAACAAGGACCTACTGTAGGGCACAGGGAACTCTACTCAATATTATGTAACAACCTAAATGGGAAAAGAATTTGAAAACGAATACATACGTGTATATTTATAACTGTATCACTTTGCTGTACACTCAAAACTAACACAACATTGTTAATCAACTATACTCCAATATAAAATAAATAGTTAAAAAAAAAGAAACAGGGCTTCCCTGGTGGCGCAGTGGTTGAAAGTCCGCCTGTCGATGCAGGGGACGCGGGTTCGTGCCCCGGTCCGGGAAGATCCCACATGCCGCAGAGCGGCTGGGCCCGTGAGCCATGGCCGCTGAGCCTGTGCGTTCGGAGCCTGTGCTCCGCAACGGGAGAGGCCACAACAATGGGAGGCCCACATACCGCAAAAAAAAAAAAAAAGAAAAGAAACAAAGGATGACTAAACTCTTAAAAAAATTAAACTATGTAATATCTAGATATAAAGTTAATCAATGACAACAAAGGGGCTATTTTAGTGGAGACAAATTTAGAATTTTTGAAAGAAAAAGTCACATATCAGCTTCAATATCTTATTAATTTTCAGTTTTGTTTTGGTTCCAAAGGATAGAGAAAATCTACATTTCCTCAGATAGGTAATTGTAAGTGGTAACAATTACTCTTAAAAAGCATGCCTTAAAATTTCAGTGGAAGATTCATACTGAATGACATTCTGCACACGAATGGAGTAACCCAGATTACAAATTGAAAAGTTGTTGTTTTCTTTTCTTTTTAAATTTATTTTATTGAAATACAGTTGACTTTAATGTGTTAATTTCTGCTGTACAGCAAAGTGATTCAGTTATACATACATGCACATATTCTTTTTCATATTCTTTTCCATTATGGTTTATCACTGGATATTGAATAGAGTTCCCTGTGCTATACAGTAGGACCTTGTTGTTTATCCTTCCTAAATATAATAGTTTGCATCTGCTAATCCCAAACTCCCAATCCATCCCTCCCCCACCCTCCCTCCCCCTTGAGAAGTTGCAATTTTCTAGTGTGTTCAAAGTTGGTATATAACATTGAGTTTGAGGGTTTTTAAAAAAAAATCAGTTTATTAAATATTAAAATATATGAAACATTAAATGAGACTTAAGCATGTATGGATCCTCTAAAATTATCTCAAGGTGGGTAAACACCTGCAAACTATATATTTACAGATCTAAGGAAACTGGTCTAGCATGATTCAACGAGTTGCTCAAGCCCATATTTCTTCATTGCAGCACTGATAGAACTTGGGTCTTTGCCACAGCATACTGCAAGCAGCACTTGGATTTGTTGTATATGTTAACCCTAAACTAAATGGATTCATTCAATAAATATTTATCTGCTACTCTATCCCAGGCACAATGCTAAATAATAATAATAATAATAATAATAATAATAATAATAATAATATAATACAGTCGTCCCTCAGTATCCATAAGGGATTGGTTCCAGGATCCTCCATGGATACCAAAATCCACAGATGTTTAAGTCCCTTATGTAAAGTAGCATAGCACAGTCGGCCTGCCATATCCGTGGGTTACACATTCTCAGATTCAACTAACACTGCGAATACAGAGGGCCAAGTGTAATACAACGATGGACATAAAACATTCAAGCTCTTCCACAATGAAACTTACTATAGTCTCGTGGGGAACACAAATGGAAATCAAAGAATGGTACAGATACATGCAAAATTACTAACTTGAGAGGTATGAGTAGCTGATGTAATTAGGGGCATGAGGGGAGAGAGCCTAAAAATCCAAGTGTGAGCTGAATTTTAAAAGCCATGCGGGAGATTACCCAGCTAGGGGAAAGAAAAAGTATAATATGATGTGACTGAGGAGGGATTGGTTTCCTGGCAGAGAAACAGTGATTACCAAGGCCCTGTAGCTGGACAGGGTAGGGCATATTGTCTCCTATGGGAATCGTTGGTGCTATGGAGAGAAAATGAAAAATGTCTACAAGAGATGTCGTAGTAGTAACAATGTGCACTAAACACTGTGTTCTACATATTGCTCTCAAATGCTTTATTTATTTATTTATTTATTTATTTATTTATTTATTTATTTTTTTATGGCTGTGTTGGGTCTTCATTGCTGCCGGCGGGCTTTTCTCTAGTTGCAGCGAGCGGGGGCCACTCTTTGTTGCGGTGCACGGGCTTCTCATTGCGGTGGCTTCTCTTGTTGCAAAGCTCGGGCTCTAGGCGCACAGGCTTCAGTAGCTGTGGTGTGCAGGCTTAGTAGCTGTGCCTTGAGGGCTGTAGAGGCGCAGGCTCAGTAACTGTGGAGTACAGGCTTAGTTGCTCCTCAGCATGTGGGATCTTCCCGGACCAGGGATCGAACCCAAGTCCCCTGCATTGGCAGGAGAATTCTTAACCACTGCGCCACCAGGGAAGTCCCTCAAATGCTTTATAAATAACTATATTTCCTTCTCACACTAAATGTATGAGAGAAGTAATATTATCCATATTTATACATGTGGAATAAGGGGAGGTTAAGCAACATGCTTGGGGTAAGAGAGACAGGAAGTGTCAAAACTAGGGTAAACCCAGATGAGTGACAGTTTGCAGTGCTCTTTTTTACCACTAGGCTAACCTGCTCTCTCTTTAGTAGGAAGTAGTATCCCTTAGAGAAGCAGACAACACGAGGGTGACATGCATCCTTCTCACACCCAAGCCTGCATTGATGCATGACTCCCAAGAGGACTATGAATTTTAAAAACAGGTTTTAACCCTAGGAATGTTGTCATTCATTTAAAATCTATGATAAATGAGATAGCTTTTGCAGCAACATGGATGGACCTAGAGATTATCATACTAAGTGAAGTCAGAAAGAGAAAGACAAATATTGCTTATATGTGGAATCTAAAATATGATACAAATGAACCTATCTAAGAAACAGAAACAATCACAGACACAGAGAACAGACCTGTGGTTGCTAGGGTCGGGGGGGTGGGGGAGGGTTGGGAGTTTGGGGAGTCTGGAATTAGCAGCTGCAAACTATTATATATAGGATGGATAAACAACAAGGTCCTACTTGTCCTACTTGCACAAGGAACTGTATTCAATATCCTGTGATAAACCAAAATGGAAAAGAACATGAAAAAATATATAATACGTGTGTGTGTGTGTGTGTGTGTGTATATATATATATATATATATATATATATATATATATATATATATAACTGAATCACTTTCCAGAACAGCAGAAATTAACACAATATTGTAAATCAACTGTACTTCAATAAAATTAAAATAAATAAATAAATGAGATGGCTTATATCTTCAAGAATCCTCCACCTACAATTCAGGTAACAGCCCACAGGAATCAGAATGGGTCTTCTTTTCTGATGGTATTAACAGTGTAAATGATAATGTCTTCCCTTTTGTCTTTGGTTACCGGAAAAAATAACTATCAAATTCCCTGTGCCTTGTAATTTGGATCTGTTTTTTCTTCATCTGGCTTTCTAGTCTTTATATTTTCTCTGGTCTCTTGTTTTTACACATATAATATCATTTTGTATAGCATCTACTACGTGACAGGTCCTAGGTCAGCAGGCTCTGCAGGAGGTACCAAGATGGATAATGCACAGTTCCTGTTCTGGGCTCATTAAAGTCAGCAGGCTTTAAACGAGAAAGAGAGGACTCTTCATAAAAGGAAAACTAAAGGTGAGCTTCACGTCATTCAGAAAGCCAACGTATTGATGAGGAGGTCAAGCCTCAAAAGAGCTCAACAAGAGGGAACCAAGTAAAGTCAAAAGAGGGACCTAAATGTGAGACGGGAAAGATGTGCTGGCATGCAAAGGAGAGCACGGATCTACGAAAGGAGACCCCCACCGTCCACGACTGAGGAGCTTGGTAACAAATCTGGATTGGAATGGCCTGCTTAATGATTCCAGGCACCCCAACCTCTGTGGGTCAATCTCCTTACCTTCATGCATCTCGATTCCACTAGGGGGATAAAAGAACAAATTGTAGTTTTGATCAAATACTTGGAGGTACACAAATGAAAGGCACTACTAAAAACAAACCGTCGCAATGGAAAAACACTTCTAACAACTAGTGCACCTAAGTGTTCACCTTCATTAGTGTGGGGTATAGACAGGAGTCCCCAGGCCCATTTTTTGCTCTTAAGCAATCTCTGGAGCATGCATGCATACACATACTACAAGGCCACCCACGCAGCACGCATGCACACGTGCAGAGACCCAGACACGCATAAGCCACCAAAAGGGGTGTCATCAGTATGTAAGGAGAAATGCTGAAGTGTGCATGGAGTAAGCAGCTCAGCTTGTCCATTTTTAGAACTTAGAAGCTTTCCAAGTTCTACGTGCTGTACAACACACAGAACTGAGACCCTGGAAATAGCCCCAAAGGTGGAGGGTATTATGGAGACAAAAAAAAAAAAAATCTGTTTATCTTTTCTCTGTTAAAAGTTCTCAGGGCTTCCCTGGTGGCGCAGTGGTTGAGAGTCCGCCTGCCGATGCAGGGGACGCGGGTTCGTGCCCCGGTCCGGGAAGATCCCACATGCCGCGGAGCAGCTGGGCCCGTGAGCCATGGCCGCTGAGCCTGCGTGCCCGGAGCCTGTGCTCCGCAGCGGGAGAGGCCGCAACAGTGAGAGGCCCGCGTATCGCAAAAAAAAAAAAAAAAAAAAAAGTTCTCATCATGTGCTTTATCTGACCGGTCTTTCTGCTAACTTTATCTACTTGAAAAGTCCCAAAGAGGTGTCTAGAAGGGTCTCTGCAGCAGAAGATCCTCGGGTGGGGATTCCCAGGCTTTGCTGAGAGTCAAGCTTCCACAGCTGGGAACGCCCCTCTCGGGCCCTACCAACCTCACCAATATCTACCCATCCTCTGATCTCATGTAGTTGTTACTTAATCAGGGAACGAACGTACTGCCACCTAGATAGGTCAGTTTCCTTCTTAAATTCTCCCTTAATACTCTCTGTACAGTCCTTGAAAGTTCATCAGAACTGTCAAATAACTGTTCAACTGTTTGTTAAACGTCTTTCACTCACACTGGAATGTAAGATTCCAGAAGATAGCGCCTGTGTCTGTCTTATTCACACCTATCACCCCAGAGCATAGCACATTCACTCATTCTTAAGTGAATGAATAAATGAATTATTGTGATTTCAGTCTTCAGCTTCTGGAATCCAGCCCCACTTTCTGCCCTGGATCCTGCTCTACACTAAGTCATTTTGACAGTTACCTGTTGTTCAGGGTAAGACTAATAACTTTATAACTGAGGTAGTGAAGACAGGGCTGAGTCAAACTATTTACATATATTGACAATGAACTAACCCACATATGGCATGTATGGCATGTGGTTCATAGCACAGGCTACCATCCCCAGCTACAGAAGTCCAATGCACATTATAACATCCTCTCCTCACTCCTATTGCCTGCCCCATTCACTGTCTCTTACCAGGACTAATATGTAGTGAGGAACTGTTATGTACCAAGCACTAGACATTATATAATTTTAGTCTCAAAACACGTTTGCAATGTTTGTATTCCCATCTAACAGATAAGAAAAATGAGATTCAGAAAAGTTAAAAAATTTGCCCAAGGGCAGTAAGGAGAGGAGTGGGTGTGAACCCAGCTCTATCTGAATCTGAAGGCCATGCTCTGGTGATGCCCCCAACTCCCAACTCACATCTCTCATTCTTATAACAGGGCCGTGGGGAAGGGCACACCCTGACTGGCTGGATTCGAATTCCAACTCTGCCATTTACCGTCTGTGGCGCTTGGGCAAGTTATTCAGGATTTTTTGCTTTCAATTAATTCCTCATTTGTAAAATGGATATTATTAGCACTTCTCCTCTAATGGGAATTGTTTCAAGGATTAAATGAGTTAGTGTATATTGTATTAAGTACTAAGAACAATGCTTGGCACATATAAGCAATCAATGATAGCCATCTTTATTTTTGACTCTGGCTGTTGTTGTTGTTATTACTGTTACTAATATTACCTTCTATGCTACCAATCATTCCACTGAATTGCCCTCCCTTTGGGAAGGAGGAATCAAATATGCCTGGAGCAGCATGTCCCCTGATTTCTCCCAGTAACCGAAGATGAAAAGATTTTTCTTTTTTTTTCTTTGGTCCAATTTCAGCAAACATTCAATGAGCCCGTTAACTCTGGGCAAAGCACTCTACCAGAAACTACTGGGAGAAGGCTGCTTCCTTACTCTTCAAAGAGGGACGGAGACTGGCTGAAAGCTTCACCTACAGGAATTCAGTAAGTGAGACAGAAATAGAAACTCAATCAAGCAGGGCTTAAGATGGATCCTTCTAGTAGGCAAATCCCATCCTGTTACTTTGCTATTTACCTTCTGGCTTCCACACTGGCTCTAGCAGTGGTGTGAGGACGGGGCCAGGACTGACAGCCCCCCGCCCCTTGTAAAAAACAACCCGCCTTGTATCTCTTCTATCTAATGGGTTTTTGCTTAAGACTCTTTGCTCTCAGGGTTCTATTGGGGAAATTAAAAAGTTTGAAAACCTTGTAAGGTCCTTGCCACAGCATTCAATTCCCTCATGACCTGACCCTAACTTGTCCAGATTCCCCTTGTATCGCTCTCTCCTCAGCACATTTTTTATACTAAAACTAAACTATGCGATAGTGTCCAGAACATGTTCCACCTCTCTCAGCCTCCATGCCTTGGCACAGATCGTTTTCTTGGCCAGGAACGTTCTCGTCTGATTGTCCTCCTGGGCTTAATTACTACCCCTCACTGTCACATCAAACTTCACATGTAACTTTATTTACGACTTGTACGACTTTATTATAAACTAGATTAGCTTTACTTACAAAGATTTAGAGCAAGGTTGTATTATTGTCAGCTCCCCTTCAGGCAAAGAACCACTTTGTCGTGTTTGAATTTCAAGTGTCTGTCATAAAGTAGGTGTTTAGTAAATGTTTATTAAAGAAATTAATTTAATTAAACACTAAATATCCTTCTATGTTAAATGAAGACCTATGGCAGTGTGAGAAACAGGGTGGACTTAAAAAGTAGAGTTAAAATACTCAGGTTGAAATATTCACTCCGCCATTTACATGTTACATTGAGCAAGATACTTAATATGCCTGGTTTTCTCATCTCTATAATGGAACTAATAATGGAGTCTGGTGGTTGTTAAGGGCATTCAGTGAATCAATATATAGAAAATATTGTAAAGAGTTCTGGCACATAATAATCACTCCATCAATGTTAGCTACCATTATTATTACTTCAGGCTGAAATATAAAAAACGTAACTACAGGGGCACTTTACTTAAGGACTAAGTCAGTTTTAAATACATCTACTAAAATGATTTGAGCTTACAGTAATACATTGAATTCTCTTGTTTTTCCCTGCCCAGCATCTATCCTACCCTTTGCTTTAACAGTTCTTAGGTTTTTGTTTGAGGAATCCTTTCCAACTCTCAGTCCCTGTGGTAGGTTCCAGGGCCAGGCACCCAACCCAGATGTGGCTGGAAAGAAACAGGGTTTGGTTGTCGGATAGTGAGGTGACCCAAGCTGGGCCACTGATGTTCACACTGGCACTCTTGCTGGGAACAAGGGTAATGAAGTAATTAGAACATGAGCCTGGAGCTGCTGGTAGAAAGAAAGGAGAGCCCAGAGATGGAGAGATACAAAATTCCTAATCAGTCATGCGACTTCCTAGATCTTGCTGAGCCTTTTCTTTTTTAAAAAAAATATACACAAGACAGGGCTTCCCTGGTGGCGCAGTGGTTGAGAGTCTGCCTGCCGATGCAGGGGACACGGGTTCGTGCCCCGGTCTGGGAAGATCCCACATGCTGCAGAGCAGCTAGGCCCGTGAGCCATGGCAGGTGAGCCTGCGCGTCCGGAGCCTGTGCTCCACAACGGGAGAGGCCACAACAGTGAGAGGCCCACGTACGGCAAAATAAATAAATAAATAAAATAAAATAAAATAAAATAAAATATACACACGACAATAAATTCTGTTTTCAGCTTCATCTAGTCTGAGTGGGGCTTTGGTACTACAACCCAAAGTGTCCTGAGTAATGATCACAACCAGTCATTGTAAAGATGAAAGCCTATGACAGTAAGTTATTATCTTATTAATTCCTACATGGGCTTCAAGGTATCATTGTAAAGGGACTAGTTTTCATCAGGAATTTTGGTTCAAATGAAGATGGGTATTATTTGCAGGATTATCAAAGAATCATGGTCTCTTCATACTTGGTAGCCAGAAAGCAGTAAATACAAGTCCCTAGAAAAGTGTTCCTCTGACTTTGGTGTGCATGAAGCTCCTTGAGGAGCTTGTAGAAAAGGCAGGTTCTTCCACCCAGAACTTCTGCAGCAAGCCCACGAATCTGCCTTTCTGATGAACACCCCAGGGGTGCCGACGGTCCGTAAATGCTGGTTGTCCACCTTGAGGAACACTACCCGAGAGGGCCCAATTTTGTTTAGATGATTAAAGTACACAAGTCCAGCTGGGAAGAAATCCCCAGAAAGCGACAAAATGCAGAAATTCTCATAATTATTTCAGAAACTAAAAGAACTTCAAAGACTGAGTCTGAGTTTAAGCCCTAATTCTGAAGCAAATATTAGCAAATTTGGAAGTGTCTCAGCAGTAAAACAGAAAAACATAAGCATTATATCCAGTTTTCTTTATGGTTATTTTCTTTTAAAAACGGAAATGGTATAGAAAGAAAACAATAATTTAAAAATTGATTTCAAGCTTATAGTTTTATCAAATTCATTACGATAAACTATAGTAACTTCGCAGTAGATCACTGCAAACAATTAACAAAGATGACCTTTGAGAATTCATCTCAGAGCAGCTATAATGAGCACAATTATAATAATTGGTAAGAAGCTTTTGCAGCGTTCCATAATGCACAAAAGACAACATGACAAAATGAAATAGATTGTTTTCTGAGGACACCACATGAGTTTCACAAAGGAAATTTTATGTTGACTGTGATGTGTAAGGGGGTGATACAAAAGTCATTTGATGCTGGATCATACACCATGGGAAATAAGAAAACCATTTCCTGATGTGTATCCATGTTTGCCTTTGTTAGGGGTCAGTGGTTACATAATGGTCAATGATGTGCCTAAATCAAGGAACTATCCAGCCCTTTCAACAGAGGTTCCCCCGAGAGAATTAAGCCTAAATACTATAAAGCATCCATTGTAAGCAATAGACTGACTCTCCTATGCATTGAAAATGGTGCTAGCTCTGTACCATGCTGGGGAGAATTGAGAAAACAGACTCTAAATCATTTTCTCTAGGTCTCAGTTGCCTTGTGAAACCCAGTTTAGAGAGGCTAACTGACACTGCTTAAACTGAAAATACATACTCTGGGATACATTGCTGTGTAACTTTTTTGATTCCAAGCAAGGTGGTCTAGAAATAGTAAATGATTCTTTGAACAATTTAAAATCTCACAAACAGAACCAGAGAAAGTGATATTCAATGCTCTCAGGTCATACTTTGTGCATCAATATACAGCTTTGTACACTGAGATTAATGACGTCAGTGGAACTCAACTGTAGTCTGCAGACCCACACAACAGAACTTTACAGAATTAATGTCTTGGGCTCCATCCACATCCATTAGTTGTTCAACTGCCAAGTGCATCACATTATGTGGAGATCCTATTCAATTCAAGGAAAATACAGTAGTATGACTTTAGCAGAATTGCAAAAAAAATTCTGATTTGTTTTGTGCTGGGAGCTTTGTAAAAGATTTGCACATTTCTAATAGGTTTCTATGTAGAGACTGATAGTATCTGATCTTGATTTTTGTGTCAGACCCTGCTAAGTAACAATACAAGTATCCATTCTCTCTTCATTCCTGACTAATACTAGAACCCAAACTAACTGGACAGGTTGGTAGAATGAAAGACCACATTTCCCAGCTTCCTTGCAGCTAGGTAGCCAATGACTGCAGAAGTAAATAGAAACGTTGTATGCGAGTAGAAAAAATTTCACTGGAAGGGGCTGTCTTCTGTACCCTCTGCTCTCACCCACTCCCCGCCCTTCCCCGCACTGCCTTTTTTTTGCCTGCCAAAGAATGTGATCAATGGAAATCCAACAGTTACCTTAAATCACAGAACTAACCTTAAGTGTGGAAGCCATGTGTCAGAATGATGGAGCAGAAAGATAAAAACACCCGACTACTCTATCACATTGCTGTTACACATCCCTGGACTGTCGCCCCTAGACTCCTTTAACATGAGAGAGCATGACACTTCCATCATACTTAAGCCTGTTATTTTGAGTTTTCTCTTGCAAGTGGCAGAACCTAAACCGTATTAATATAATCTACATGTATTTTCTTACTCAGTAAAGGCCAGGTGAATTCATAAACTAATTGGGATGAAATATTTGAACTGGTTTGCAAGCTCTGAAATTTGAATAATGCATTTAGGACAAATAAAAGGAAGGATTACTTTATCTAAGTTCTTCTAAACATATGGGAACAAAATTTTTTCTTGTTAAAAATGCATATAATTTTTAAAATGCATAGAACTTAAAAAGGAATTCAGATAAATAATAAGTAAGGAAAGGAAGACAGTACAATGTGTGGTATAAATGAAAATTAGTGAAATTAGTATCATGGTTAATAGTGTAGCATATAATGTATACTTATCAAAGGTAGCAAACTGGACCAGAGAAGGTATGGACCGAAGTCTGACCTACGGACATACTGTGTGTTTTTCTTATTTGTATACTGGTTCTTGATACCTTTGTGTGACCCATTCATTCTACATCTCTTTACATTAAATAATCCACTTCTGGGCCAAACGGAAGACTTTGGTCTTTTAGCTTTTGTGTACAGCTGACAGACATCTTAGAAAAATCCCTGGGGACAATAGAAAATCATTAACATGCTTTTGATTTCCAATAAGTCCTTTCAAGTCTGATTTTTGCTCTGTACTCTAGAAAGGGCATTAAAATATTTTAAATAGACCTAGCAAAAAGGATTGAAAGCGTAAGATTGTATTTAAAATAAAGTCTATTCATTAGATTGCTTTTGATCATCCAGGCAGAAATTTTGTTTCAGTGTTGCTCTATAATAATAAGTATTTGTAGTTATTGTGATTATTTGGTCTATAACATTTTGGGGAGGAAAATATTCATGTTACACATCCTACTAGGATTTTAGAGTTATCCAAACTCTTGTCTACTCCAGTGTTAGGTGGACTTTGGGGAAAACTGTTAAGACCCACCTCTTTTGTGTAATCTCAGTATTATTCTCTTAATACCTTCAAATCCTTGTTCTGTCTTCATCTGCAAATGTCCTTGGCTGTGTTTATGTAAATTATTGGCACACATGTTCTTCATTCTGACTACATAAGGCAGTGTGTAGGTATCTAATTTAATTAGAGTGATTTACCCATGGTCATCTCTGTCAGCTGCTAAATACTCTTAATTTTTATGTTAAGCACAAGTGGGGAAAGGTCTTGGATGTCTAAAAAAATTCTATTTCCAAAAAATGATTTTTCTCTATCACCAACTTCTCTATTACAAATATATAACTTTGAGACGGCAAGATAATGATACATTACCCCTGTGACATCCATAACCTTGATGGCTGCAAGTTGGCCCGTTTTGACATGACGACCCTGTAAAAAATTTTTTTAAAATATTTCAGTTCTGATGAGCAATATTAGCATTAGATTTCAACTGTAAAGAACAATTACGTAGATCAATGTTACAGAGTGCCAATGGGGAAGACAGACAGACAGACAGACAGACAGACACACACACACACACACACACACACACACACACACACACACACGGAAATCTTAAATGCTTTGAAGATCAATCTCTATTTAATGTTTATTTTGTAAAACATCTCCATCACTTTGTCTGTTGGGTTTGTTTTCACAGTGGTTGTCAAGTTAAATAAAAGAGACAATGTCGAATAATTTGGTTTTACCTCCTCTTCAAGGTGTTAGATAAGGGGTTGGGTGAGAGGAGGATTTACATGGAAGGGGAGCTAGATCTGGGTGGAGGAGACATAAGCATCTCCTCGGTTGGAAAACACTTGGTATGTGCAGAAACTTTAGTTTCCTTGATTATTAAAATATCTTGTAACAGTCTCAAATGGATATGATTCTGCTACTCTTCACCTCAGACTATTAATTTCTCTTCATCTTAAAAGGGGGCCTAAAACAAAACAGATAGCAATCAATCCGAATTTGTGACCAAAGAGACAGTACTGAGCATAAGGAACTGCTTCCCCAGAGTAGGTATCCCTGGTCTTTGCAACCACAGGGAAGCATCAACCACAAGGAACTGGAAGAGAACAGGGTGCGGTGAGGGGGCAATCCCAAAGAGGAGCTTTCTCTGCACTTGCTCCTCGAGAAACATAAAGTCTACATCTGACTCTCAGACAGTAGCAAAGAGGGTCAATATCCATTACTTCTAAATGCATTTTCTATGTGGCTTCTACAATACATTTTACCTACCATTGCTATTATGCAGTATAATATACCTTCCAAGATCAGCTGGATTCAAATCCCAGCTGCATGACCTTAGGCAAATCCCTTAACCTTCTAGGCCTCAGTTTCCACGTCTGAAAAATGGAAATAATGAGAGTACCTAACTCATAGTATTGCAAGGAGGATTGAATGAGATAATGTATATAAAGCGCTTGACAGTACCTGGCATAGAATAGCTGTCAGCAGATGCTGGCTATAATTATTTATAGTCCTGTCTTGTGATTAATTTTAAGTGTTGTCTTCCCTCTTAAGTTCTATGTTTCATGAAGGAAGGGACCGTGTCTCATCATTGTATTTCCAGTGCCTGGAATACTGGGTGCCTAGCCCATAGATGGGGTGGCCTGTTTATGGATGAACAACAACAGCAGGTAGTGGAGTCATGTCCACTTGAAGCTGGAGGAGGTAGCTTTGGTGCTGCCTGCCCCTTTCCTTCTCATATATCTCAGCTTTGTGTATGGATCTACCTGATTCTGATAGTGTTTCCTTCACCTTTCAACCTCCATTCTGCTCCCTCCCTTTCCTCCTCACTCAGAAAAGAGCACAAAGAAGAAGACATTAAATCAGTAACCTAATAGGGTCACGGGCGTACTTCAACTTTCAAGAAATTGAGGAAGGGGGCTGAAGCATTACCACACCAAGAGCCCTGGACCGGAATTCCAGACGCCTGGTTCTGCCCATGACCAGCTGGTTCACTGGGAGCAAGTTATGTAACCCATCTGGACCCTGGTTTCCTCATCTGCAAAATGTGGGGAGCCTGGGCTCAGTGGTCGGAGGTGGGGGGGAGTAGGTGTCACTGTTAACATCCCCCCTTTCCACCCCAAGGAAATTCAGGAAAATTAGTTGGAAATTTAGTTTTCACAGTGACTGAGTGGGGAGAGTAGTATTACTGTCACTTAGTACCCAGGGGCCAGCCAGCAATACTAACTTCCTGCAGAGCCTGGGTCAATCTCCCACAGAGGTGAAGTAGCAACAGTGCCCTCTGTTGATAAGACACTGAATGACCTCCAGGGTTGTCCAGGTCCCAGTTAAGTCTGTTATGTTGTAATGGTGACCTTAACAAAGGAGTCATTAGCTTCTCTTCGAGAATAGAAAGTCTTTAAAGTAAGGGCCACAAATCATACCTTAAACAATGGTTATTTCTCTACTAAAGTACTAAAGGAGTGTAAGGGACTGCAGACAAATACAGAGGGTCTGGCTGATGTCACACAGCTGATTCACCCTGAAATTCTTTTAATGGTGCCGTGCAGCCAGGAAAGGGGAACACCTGGGTATGTCTTGCGGGGACCTCTAAGAACTGACCCCCTGTCTGCCACGCCACCTTGGTGGGCTCCCACCTGCTCTGACGCTGTGGTCCCCGACACTAAACCGCGCTCTCTAAAGGTATTGCATTGTTTCTTGTCTCCCCGATGGTGTGTTTTCTTGGCCTGGAATGCCCTTCACTCCCAACTCCCCAGTAAGCTTACTCACTTTAGATTCACCCCTGGCCTCTGTGCTAGTAATGAACATTCCATGTTTCTACTACAGCACCGAGCCCAAAGGACCATTAATCCGCACCCCCTCCCAGCTGGTCTGCTTCCCTCTCTCCTGTGCTTCCCCTCTGGTTCCATTTGCAGCAGAACCTTTTCTCACCAAAAATCTTGAAAGGCATCCAACCTCCTTGTTCAAGCAGGGGTTTGAGCAGCCTCCTAACTGCCCCGGGGAGCTCCTGAATTCACCTCAGCCAACACAGTTTGAGAAATGTTACACTCTATTTTTAACTCCTTAAGTGACAGGGAATCTTCTTCGAGCGAATAATTTGCTACAAGGACATGTCAACACCTAGTTCTTTCCATCAGCAGCCAGGGAGGGCATGGACAGGATACAATCCACTTTACATTTCAAATATAAATGGCATTGGGCATTGAGCAGCTCTTGGTTTGAAATAAATAAATTAAATAGCTGTGACGTTTTGGAACTTAAGACACAGGGTTGTTTTTGTTTTTGTTTTAGCAACTGCTTATAACATAACACTAGAAAAGAAAACCACCTACTTCTCCTCCATTTAAAAATTTCCCTTCCAAGCTGAAATAACCATTCTCAATGGGTCTGACAGATGACTGAATAATACACCTTTGGGATGGCAGTTTGGGCTTAAATGAGATCCTGGAGGTGGAACAATTAGCAGCCTCAGCTCAGTCCCAAGCAAAGGCGTCCTGTGCTCTGGAACAGGAAGGCTGCTGAGCTGTCAGCCTTTGATGGGGGAGCCACAAAGGAGGCTGCCCAGCGTGAGTTGCCTTTTCCATCACTAGAGAATGCCAAACCAAATTAGGATCCAGATGAAGGCAGACTTTGAGGGAATGGCTAGGAATCAGCTGACCTAAAGATCACTAGAAACCTGAGGCACATCATTGTTCAGACAGTGTTTAAAGTGACAACTCCATAAAGTCACAAATAAATTGAGTAGGAGTAGCCCCTAAGGTGCCTAATCTAATCCTTCTTTTAGAGATGAGGCCAATATCTCACAACTAATGGGGACCTAAACCCAGGACACTTTCTCACCTGTTCCAGTTCTACCTTCCAGCTCCTGAATTAGAAATTCTTTTTTTATTTTATTTTATTTTATTTATATTTTTATATAGCAGGTTCTTATTTGTCATCAATTTTATACACATCAGTGTATACATGTCAATCCCAATCGCCCATGAATTAGAAATTCTTATCACTAAAATTTAAACAATTTTTTTAAACAAACCTTTTCAAACTTCACTTAAATTGAATTAAACATGAACCATTCATCTCTGTTTCATGTAGGATTTAATTTTTTTTTTATTTGAGGGCAATGGGGAGGATGTTATTATTACAAGAGAATTTTGAGGTGAAAATTCAATACTACTCCTAATTTTAACTTATTTCCACTTAAAGAGAAATTAAAAATATAATCATAGACCCTAGTTTGGATCTAAACTACATAGTCAACCAAGGAGTAAAAATGAAATTCTGGGGGAAAAGAAACTTTAAAGGAGACAAAGAGTTAATATTTTTTATCCACGAAAATTATGGAAAAAATCCCATCACATTGCAATTGCTGAGTCATTTCTTAATAAAAGAATGAAGTAAGATTTTTTTTCTACTGAAATAACCAACAATAACAAAAATAACAGACTAAATCTAGAAAAACAAAATTGGCATTCCAGTGGGACCCAAAGCCTCAATCAAGACTTCAAGCATAAAAAGGCCCTCTGAAAGAAAGGAAGAAAAAAACCCGTCAAATCAAATCAGGGAAAGCAGCGGCTGTGGGGTCACTCGGCTGGCGTGAAGTTGAGCGTCGCTAAACCAGAGTTCCTCTGCCGAGTTTATGATTAAGCTCTCTATCCAAAACTTTATTCCCTTTCTAGTTTTACACCTGTTCCCCTCAAGACTGAAGAGTATCAAAGAAAAGAGGGAAATGAAACTAAGCAGAACCCTGTGGGGCCCTCCTGGGTACAAAAGCCCCTTCGTGTCTCCCGTTTCTTGTTTGTAGAAAAAGGCTTTTTCCTCCCAGGCCTTCCCTGAGTTCCAAAGAGCAGGGTCAAGAAGTTAATGATTAGGACAATAGTGTCATGGCACACCTAGTTCCTCCCAGAGGAGGATAGATAACAATCTCATGCATACCTTTGAGTTGTTCTCTGGAAACTAAGACCCCCACCCAAGTGGAGGATGGTGACTACATGCTGACCACAAGCATGCAGACCCCAGACTGGTTGGAACCAGAAGGTTAAGTTTCAGAAACACCACCCTGTAACCTCACCAGGAACTCATCAGAAGAAGGTCCACAAGCTGGTCACATATCCTATGACCCTCTCCTTTAACACTGTCTTTAAAAACACTTGCCTATGGGCTTCCCTGGTGGCGCAGTGGTTGAGAGTCCGCCTGCCGATGCAGGGGACACGGGTTCGTGCCCCGGTCTGGGAAGATCCCACATGCCGCAGAGCGGCTGGGCCCGTGAGCCATGGCTGCTGAGCCTGCGCGTCCGGAGTCTGTGCTCTGCAGGGGGAGAGGCCACAACAGTGAGAGGCCCGCCTACCGCAAAAAAAAAAAAAAAAAAACACTTGCCTGAAAGTCATCGGGGCGTTTGGGTCTTTTGAACACAAACCACCCGTTCTCCTTGTTGGCCCCTGCAATAAACCCTTCTCTGCTCCAAACTCTTGACATTTTGATCTGTTTGGTCTCACTGTGCATCAGGCACATGAACTGGGGTTGGACAACAGGCGGGCGCACTCCATTCCAGTGCTTAGACAGATTTACACACACACTCTGCTCCCCTTTTTCTTTTTCTTCTACCTCACGTTTGAGGATTATAGTACCTTCAAGGATTATAGTACCTTTAGCCCTCTGTATCCACAGGTTCCACATTCATACATTCAACCCAACTCAGACAGAAAATACTCAGGGAAAAAAATTCTGGAAAGTTCCAAAAAGCAAAACTTCTGCATGCCAGCAACTATTTACATAGCATTTACATTGTATTAGGTATTATAAGTAATCTAGAGATGATTTAAACTATACGAGAGAATGTGTATAGGTTATATGCAAATACTATGCTATCTTATATAAAGGACTTGAGCATCCACAGATTTTGGTATCCAAGTGGGGTCCTGGAACCAATACCCAGCCCTGACCTCCACTTCACCACAGATACCAAGGGACTATGTTACCCCTTTACCTACTCCCTAAAATAAGTACAAGAGAAAAATAACGGTTTTGTCTGAAATAGCCATGCAAGCCTGGGCTCTGCTATTGCTGTTATTTTCTAAGGAACAGCAAGATGGCTTTAGAACTGCTAGCTTGAGGCAAGTCTGGAAGAGAGAATCCTTTCATTTCTAGGTCACCAAAATACATTTGTTTCCAGCGGAGCACATGAGCAAACCAGGGTTGTGCAAAATGCAGACACTCCACCCACCATCTCCATTCCTCCTTATCCAAGGACTCACACAGGTAGAGTGTTTCTAGCTCTTCGTGCTTAGCTTAGATTTGATCTCATGTTTATTGAATAAGAGTTCTTCAATTTCCTGATTGCAAGGAAATGCCCTTACCTGTGTGTTTTCACAGCATCCGACACTAACCTACTGATCGTAATCCAATACTGTGATTTTCAAAATGTGCACCATAAGAACCATGAAAATAAATCAAATGAAATAGAAAAAAAAGTCACAGTGTAGAACATGTAATAATGGCAGCTGTTGTTTCACGGATTAACTGTTACGGTTACATCGATCACCTATCTATCACTGATACTGTAGACTACCACCCGATTCTCCTTTCAAGACTGAAGTATCTGAGAGGTCTCAACCAAGGCCCTCTCTGGGAATTGCCCTCAGCCCAAGGTCATGTTCCATCCCGGAGACAGCCAAACCCAATTTCTGGTTGATACAGAAGTATAAAGGCTCAGGCCTTTAGTCTTAGAGTTGGGCAATTCTGAAGAGTCCGCTTAGCTCCTGACCTCTCCTTGGGATGGGTGAGGTCTTTGTTGAGACTGTATTACAGTTAAACTTCTTCCTCTACACAATGCTACTTTCTTCACAGGTGTAGATCCTACACTCCCCAGTAAAATTCCTACATATAAATCATCTCAGGATCTGTTCCTGGGGAAACTCCATCTAAGACAATTGGTACCAGGAATGGCCTGAGGAGACAGGCTCTCAGAGTAGCTGTCAATAAGACTCCCATCACTGGTGGCAGGTGGCTCACTGATAGTCCCTGGCATGCTGTAGCAGGGTCACTGTCAACATGGTCACTAGTGGGGAACTGAAGTAGGATACAGGTGCCAGGGAACACACTGGTGAGTCCAATATTTCAGACTTTTGCGATGTCCTGAGGAAACAGTAGTTTAAAAAGGTAGAATCAGATGGCTTTTGCTGAGACTACTAGCGAAAGACAGTGGAAAGCTACAGTTATTGATCAGCTGAAGGCAATGTGTGAAAATCATAAGGGAAATCAGGTTAAATTCCAAGGTCTGTGCAGTATCTTCAGTCAAGATGGGAACATCGGGACTTCCCTGGTGGTCCACTGGTTAAGACTCTGTGCTCCCAATGCAGGGGGCACAGGTTCAATCCCTGGTCAGGGAACTAAGATCCTGCATGCCTCACGGCATGGCCAAAAGAAAAAAAAAGGATGGGAACATCACTTCTGTAGATGCAGAGGATGCCAGGGATGAGAGGTTTCAAGCTTTTAAGTGCATCAACCTGGACGTCTCCATTCCAAGTTTCAGAAATCATTCCTTCCCAATCAGGCTTGAATTGAGGATTCAACTTTTGCTTTACCCTAATAATTAATTCCTGGATCTGGTCCTCAGCTTTTTCTACCCTCAGGCTGCAGAAGATAAGAGTCTTTTTATATTCTACACATTTTTTTTTTTTTTTTGATAAATGGACAACAGCAGCAGTCAAGCCTGAGACAGGCGTGTTGAGCAGGAGCTTGGACTTCTCAGGAATAAATATGTGTGTCACCCCAACAAGATTGCCATATAGACCGGCAAAGATGCTAAACAAGGTGGGGGAGATTAAAATGGGTAGCAGAGGAGGGATATGATGAGCAACAGGTACAACCATTGGACAATATGTAATGGCGGGGGCTTTCTTCCCACAACTTTGCCTGGGAAAAGAGACCAGCCAGAATTCCAGAGGAAGTGTTTCCAGAACTTATTATGCAAAGCAGATGGATCCAAGCATCATAAGGAATTGACTGTAGTGGATGCTGTGGTGTGCTCCCCAGCTCCCTCCTTCAGGACTGGGCTACTCTGAGTCTTTCTTCAGGAAATACCCTTAGTCAAAGAGAGCAGTTGGACCCAAGGTCATGCTCCTTGCCTAAGGTAATACCCCTGACCCGGAGGCAGCAAACATTCAATGATTGGTTGATATAGGAATACAAAAGCCTACATCATTTATGTCAAAGTGGAAAACTTTGAAGGGCCATCCCAGCTCCAGAGCTCCTTTTTGGGGGGATTGCCTGGGGCTTTGAAACTGCCATCAACACCTTCCTCTGCCCAAATCTGTCTTCACTCTCTTATTGGTGTTGATCCTGAGAGTACCTCCCAAAACACTTCCTACAAACACATCTCTGCCCTGAGAATCTGTTTCCTAGGGAACTCAATCAAAGACTCATCCATCTATTTACCTATCATCCTTATATCTTCCTACCTACCTACCTACCTACCTATCTGTATTCTCAGTGTTAATGTAAAATAATATTTCTTACTATGGGGTGGAAGTTTTTAGAAAAGCTCTGACCTAAAGGATGAATAGAAAAAACTAGGTCAAGCATTGGGAAATATATTCCAGATAAAGGGAACAGCATGTTCAAAAGTCCTGTGGTGTAGTTGCTTGAGCATTTGAGTAACTGAAAGCAGGTCAGTATGGCTGGAGTAGACAGTACATGTCTAGTGAGTCCATGCAGGGCCTCACAGGCCACTCTGGGGAGTTCTGTCTTTTCCTTAAGACCAATGGGCAGCCACTGAAGGGTTTGAAGAAAGAATGTAGGGTCATCAAGTTTTCATTTTGAAAAAATCACTTTGGATGCAGGACAGGGAATAGAGGAAACTGGAAAAGATAACGGAAGAATAACACAGTACTGCTTGGTAATTCATTTGAGAGCTAATGGCAACTTGGACTAGGATGGAAATAATGGAGAAGGTGAGAGGTAGAGAGAGTCCAGAGCTATTCAGGAGGTCAAATCAACAAGATTTGGGGATGGATGGGATATATATTCACCCCCATGTTTTCCAGAGTGCTTGACACAGCAGGGATTCAATAAACATTTGAAAAATAATGGACTGCATGAAGTAGTGACGTTTGAGGGTCGTATTCAGGTTCTTGGTCAATACCATCCATATGTCCACATCAGTTTCTTCCGTTCCCCTCCCCTCCCCCCGCCAATACACACACACACACATTTTTATCCAGCCACAAAGTGTACAGGAGCAGATGAGGTGGGGTTGTAAGTAGGGATTACAATCATTTCACCCTTAAATAAATTAGAAGATGACTTTAGTGGATGAAGTTCCCTTAAACTCTATAGAGAGGCCAATTTACTTCCCCTCTGCAGAGATCACAGAGAAACTAGAGATTGGTCTTAGCTTTCCCTCTGAGAGTGAAGATGAACTCTGATTTTCCACTCACAGTTAAGATTAAAGCATAGTTAAGATATCTAACTGAACATCTTCAGGAATGCTACCATTCTTTGGTACAACACGTCTTGAGGCAAAGAGGTAGACAAGGCAACTTTATGAAAAGACTTTGTACATCCTTATGATCAAGGAACAAGAATGTTCAAGAATATGCTTGGCATCGTGTCTGCTTCTAGAGTTTCCCCAGGTTAACGGGGCCTCTACTTTTCCTTGGCCTGCATGTGCCATTCATCTGAGGCTTAAAAAATCCTCCTGCCCACACAGACAGAGCTGTGATCCAGCCCTCACTGCTCCCAGACTGTGGCAAAGATGAAGCAAGGTAGCGATACAGGACAGTTCCCAAGCAACAGCTCTCCATCTCAACACCACTCACTGTGAATTCCTCTGCTTGGCACCTCTGAGAAGCAGAAAATGGATTGTTTTCAAGATTGTTCGGGGCTGGGCCAACTGAGAATTGAGGCTTGCTCACAGACACAGGGCTGGGAAGAAAAGACTGTGTCTCATTTTTCTTTGTTAGAAACTAGCATTCCTCTGTCTTCATGGCTGCCAGTTTGGCCCAGTTTATAAACATCAAAATGGATGATTAAAAGAAAACGATCAAACAGTCACAATTTTGAGCAGACAATGGTTAATGTATGCAGAGTCCGTGGCAGGGAGCCTGACGCCTGTACCGAGCACAGGCGTACACAGCTAAAGTGACAGCAATGACGAGCAGACAGGCTGTGGGGTGATGAGCGCTCAGAAAAGTAGCAGAACCAGTCTCTTGGTTATGGCCATAAGCCAGGCACACATTGCCCGATAATCTCCTCTCTCAACCCCCCACATGAGCACAGGACAGAAGATCTGACTGGCTCTCATCTAATTTATGCCACAGAATTACCACAATCATTTGTGGCTTTTGTACATTAACTTCTGGGAGGAAAAAGCCCCCCTAGCTATGAGGGTTCAAAGGCTGGGGATAGAATACTTGCATGCGGCCAGCTCCCTGGCCTCCCCAATATTCTACCTCTCCCCACCCCGCATGACAGCCTTCCCTGTCCCCCAAGTCCAGGTGACACGCGGGGATATGCATGGCATTTAAAAGCCTTGGTTCCTGGACACCAGTCTAGGATGAAGTCTTTACCCAATTTCAGTAAAAGGAGAAAAATAAGAACTTCATGACAAAGTTTTCCAGAAAGCCGCAAGTATTCAACTTAAGCAGCCTTCTTAGGATTTGGGGCATTAAAGTGTCCATTAATTACATGTTCTCAATTTTTTAAAAGTAAAAGTAAACAACCCTACGTGGGTTCCCAGTAGTTATTTTTGTTTTTCATTGGGGTGGCAGGGTGAGATTTTAGTGCCCTATGAAATCTGAGAGTCAGGCACAGGTGTTTTAGAACACATGGGGACAGTATGGTAGAAACACTAGGAATCCCCTTAAGATACAAAGATGGGCTGTTCTTGAGGCTGTCCCTCAAAGGTTAAATGTAACAATGTATACAGTGCTCAACAGCGTACAATAAATAACCCATGTGAATGCTATGGGGACCAATTTCTCTTTCCTCCTTAGTCTCTAAGGCCATTGGACCTTAAGTCCATCAGGCATGGCTTCTACACGCTAGAACCGAAAGTGAAAGCTCCTCAGAGCACTCTGCCTTGTGTCTGTTTAATCCTCTGACATCGTCAAGGACAGCATCTCACAAAGAGTAGGTGCTAAATCACGCTGGGAAACGTGAAGTTTCTAGGACTAGTGGACCCTGTAAGCTGTCTCTAACCACAGAGAAGAGAGACTCCAGTGACCCATCATGGCTTAATCTGGGAGAAGCTTGATAGAACTGGGGCGAATGCCTACTTAAGAGGGGCAGGAAGAGAGACTGTAAGAATGGCTCGCGGTATGGGGACTGGAGGAAGAAGCCACTTGGTCCGATGTGAGTATTTTGCTCACGAAGGTTTCGCTTTTGTTCTTTCCCAAGTGTGAACACCCACACCGGGCCGTGGAGTAATCCTGGAGACCTGAGGAGACCTTAGCATTCTGCATTTCAGAATCTCACAGTTTACCTGAGGAAGAGAAAGGTATGACAGGAGAGTAGCAAGGCCCAGATGCTGCCCTGCTACAGTTCCTCCATCTCTGCCCCCACTTTTCCTGAAAGAGTACTAACCCTAGGCAGGACAGATCCAACCTCTTGGGGAAGGGTAGCTCATTTTTTTAGATTTCCAATCAATAGCTCCCTCTCCACGGACTATTTTACGAGGCAACTCTGTCTTTCCCTGAGGACCTCTGGTAGATCCCACCTCCCAGCTGCAGATTAAGAAGATATATGATGTCTTCCTTCCAGGCCTTGCATAGGTTTGTCAATTACAGTACCCGCCCCTGTGGTCAGATTTACAACCACCGGTCGGGAGTGGGCAGGGTTGGCGTTGCACCACGAGGCACCAACAGGCACGGGGGCAGAGATAAATAATAATAATAAAAAGACAGTACTGCATTTCATTTCACCTAATTTATGGCTTTAATAGGAAACCAGTCCACCCACAGCGCCATCTGGGTCACTTAGAACCTCTGTGCAGCAGCAAGAGCGGGTCTGGAAGCTCAGAGCTGTGCGGGAAGAGAAAGGACCGCACCGAGGTGGAGAGAAAAACAAAGGCAAAGGACCACAGCGTTCCCAGACATCATTCTTGGGGCGGCAGGAACACAAACAGGGGCCCATTTGACTCTTCATCAGGGCTATTGATGCATAAACCCTCTCCCACAGTGTCCTCAAACCTCCAGAAGTTTTAATTAAAACAAAAGAAGTGTCAGCAGAAGAAGTACTGGAATATAATTAGGGCCCACCAAATCTAAAGTAATACGGGGAAAAAAAGACTAGTAATGAGAGGGAAGCTTTCATGTTCTTACTGAATCCCTGCTCTGTTGCTGACACAAAAATCAATTTCAATAGGCTTTAGTTGTATCTGAGCAGGAACGCAGGCGACAGACGAAATTTAGTGAGCAATTTACTGGAGTCAAAATGATTTCCATGAAAGAAAGGCTGCAATGAGTGCTCTCAACCAAATGCCTCCTCTGTAAGAACTCTGCAAGAATATGTGTGTGTGTGCCCGCGTGTGTGTATGTAGATATAGATGGGGGGCGAGGGTGGGGATTTTGAATAGTTATCTATGCTTTAGCCTAAAAGAAAAAAAAACCCTCTTTACCTCACACCTTTTAAGGGCCAATTTTAGCTCCACCCCAGGTGACATGTGTGGATGCCTGGAGACATTTTTTGATGGTCACCAGTGTTCAGTGCTGCTACCTATATCTAGTGGGTAGAGGCCAGAGATGGTAACCTTCTACAATGTACAGGACATTTCCCACCCCCAACAAAGAATTATTGGGCTCCCATTGTCAACCGGGCCAAGACTGACAAACCCCGATTTAAAAGAATTTGACATTTAATAGGTGCTCAATGAATGCTGAATTCTGGTAAATGTCATAGTCCCCAGAGGAACTGAGGTTACAAAGATCAAAAGATAAGGCCCTGCCCTCTGGGATCTCCAGTGGAGGTGGGGAGGAGTGGAGGTGTCACTGTTCTTTCTTTGCTTAGTTAGCAGTACTTACAAATGAGGGGCATATTTCTCAAATTCCAACATCCATGGCCTTTTAGAACACAGGTAATACCCAATAGCCTGTGAAGCCACTCTCCGTCTGGCTTTCGTGTGTGTTAGGAGGCCAATTCTAAAATCTTCACTGTCTCCCAATGAAGCAGCATTTTCTAAATTTCAAAAAACAACTGATAAAGTAGTATTGGGGCTAAATAAAATTTGGTTTATATTTAAAATTTGGGCACAGAAGTATAATTTTTGCTAATTACATTAATTTTGGGAAGAATATCCTATTTTCATTTCTCAACAACTGTTAGATCTTCTCAACTCTCCATAGTGTGTGTGTGTTCTTTCCCCCTTCTCCAATGTTTAGTTACAGTTTTTAGCTATCGGCAGCTCAATTCAGGAATACATTATTTTGTTTGATTAAAATAGAATTCATGATGAAACTTTATGCTTAAATATAAAGGTCAACTATATAAGGATAAAGATATCTGCCTTTATCCAACATAGGTTCTTCAAATGAAGGGATGTAGGAATCTTGCAGCTGTTGTAAGTGATCTGTTTCCAAGAAATAAGGAAAGCGGATTTCTTTTTTTTAAAAGAAAGAATAAGATGACCAACATTATTCTCTATTAATGACACCGTTCACCCATTTTAGGCAATTGAGGATTAAAGAGCCCAAGTTTCTTGAAAGTGGCCAAAGAAAAACATCCCAAATATGGATCCAGCACAGTGTATGAAATGATTATGTCATTGTCATGGTTCCACATGCAACAGCAGAGGACCCAGATCTCTGCAAAGGCTAAAACCTCTCTCCTGCCAACGGAGGTCTTCTGTGTCAGCAACACAGATTGCATTAGCAGCTATGCTTTCCAAGCGAAGGCAAATCATTTTTTAGGTAGGAGGGCAAGAGGACAAAAATGACATTTGAAAACTGAAAGCATTTCATAAATGCAGGAAGGCTCTTACATACTTATAATCTTTCAAAGTGGTGGTCAACACGGACTACAGCAATTTGTCAGCAAACACATCCATCCCTGTGACGCAAGCTGCTGGGAGGAACTGCTCATGTGCCTCTCAGAAGCCTCCACCCTCCCTCCAGAGCAATAATGCTGGGCGAAAGGTGTTGACACCTGAGAAAGAAAGAGGGCTCTTAAGTAAATATGATGTGCCCTAGGATCTGGGCAGGTTGCTGACTAGTTAATGAGTGCATTGATGTGCAGCTAAATTTAGCTGTGATCTAACTGTGACCTGTCAGGTAGCTTCCTCTCAAGCAGGGTGAGGTTCCCCTCACTCCAGTGAAATTCTTCTCTTTCACCACAGTTTCATGCTTCCAGCCTAGACTGACTGATCAGGGATTGTGTGAAGGACAAGGAGAGCATCTGGCTGACTTTTCGACCAATCTTCTCATCTCAAGCAGGGATTTCACCTAGTCTCAGAGAAAATCACCAAACTGAGCAGAAGCTTTGGAGCACTTGAGAGATGAGTATGGAAATTAAGAGGAAAAGCTTTGGAGGAGGTGTGAGGAGCCCTTGTACGACTTCCTGGGCCTAGAATTACTTTTGGTGGATAGTTTCCTTATCTGTGAATTGGGTATAAAATTATTTGCTTGCTAGCTTGTTGTGAGGATTCCATTTATATATATATATACACACACACATACAGTCGTGGTATAGTGCCTGGGTAAATGATGATGATATTTCAGTGTTTTCAGTGTTACTTAAAAGGTTCTGTTTTGCCCTCCTGCTGTCCGCCTCCCCCCTACCCAGCCCTGGAACTTTACATTTCCTTCTTGCTCTACTTGCTTCAGATTTTGATTCAAAAGTCACCTTTCCTCGGGAGTCCTTCCCTGGCCATCCTATCTGACAATTCAGCTCCACCCTAGCTCTTACTATCCTCCTCCCCTGCTTTATTGTCATCGAACAAATGATAAGTTTTATTTATTTTGTACATTGGGCAGCTCTCACTCTAGAATGGAGGGCAGACACTTCTCTTTGTCTTGTTCACTCTCTGTCTTCAGTGGCAGATCAGTGCCTGCACTCAATCAATACAGGCTGTAAGAATGAATCCCCAACCTTGGTGGCAACACTTGTCCAGGTCCCTCTGTTCTCATAAAAAAATCTCATCATCTCTTATTCGGAGGCATACAACTGATAGATCAAGTACTGTCATCAAATGAGAAAACTGAGGCTCAGAGAAGCAAATTTTTTGCAGGTCATATTTTCCATTCAGATTGGCCTTGCATAAAAGTAAACCAAGCAAAAATGCATTACTCCTTTTTAATTCTATTTAAAATTCTCCCTAACGCTACAGGGTAAAGAATAGAGCTATAAAATAAAATGCCTGACAATCAGAGTATATTTTGTCTAGGAAGATATATTTGTGTAAACATATATAATTGTTCTATTTAAATATTAGCAACATGGATTGAAAAGTTATATAATATAAGAGTATGGAAACATTACAAAGTATATAAGTGGGGGTGACTGCATCTTCAAATTATATTCTTGCTAGCAGCAGCCAACAGATCAACCTTACAGGTAGAAATTAAGGATGAGGTTGTTTGTGCTTTTTGAACCAAAGAGAACACTGGATAAACTTTCCTTGACACAAATGTGGAAAGATGGAGCTAGTACATTCACCTAAACCTGTAAGACCTCAATCAGCTAAGGTCACCTGCACAAAAGAATGAAGAATTGCCTTTCCTTCCTCCTCTTTCTCATTTCCAGTTGTGGAATAGGTGTAGGCATATGGCCAAAGATTCAAATATCAAATCTAACGTAAACCTAGTCGCCAGGACCTGATTTCTGTCACCTTGGGCCTTAGGTACTTGCCTACTAGCCAAAATATCAGTATCCATCTGCATTTCTTTGGAGTTTAGCCCAGCAGTCTTGCATCTGCAACATTAATGATTTATTTCACCCACGGCTTCTGTCTTTAGTAAGGACGGTCAGAAAATCAAAATGGTGCTCATTTGGGCTTCCCTGGTGGCGCAGTGGTTGAGAGTCCGCCTGCCGATGCAGGGGACACGGGTTCGTGCCCCGGTCTGGGAGGATCCCACATGCCGCGGAGCGGCTGGGCCCGTGGGCCATGGCTGCTGGGCCTGCGCGTCCGGAGCCTGTGCTCTGCAAGGGGAGAGGCCACAACAGTGAGAGGCCCGCCTACCGCAAAAAAAAAAAAAAAAAAAATGGTGCTCATTTAAGCAAATAACTGAACTGATAGTTTTTATTATTAAAGTGTGACTTAGGACATCTCAAGATCTCCTAACCAGAAAAATCTGTCTTAGATTTAGCAAACCATTAAATGATAGGATTTTAATGCCAGTAATAATACAATGTATTAATTTATTAATCACTGATGGACATTCAACAATTTACAGATGCGACCCTTGAAAACTACATAAGAACTGTACATACTATGCTTGAAAGGCTTGAATTACACTTTTTAAAACATTGTATTTCTGTTTCTACATGTTTTAATATTTACTTTTTCTCTTTGAGAAAAATACCTTTTAGAAAACAAACTCAAAATCAACAAAAAATCCTCGGAAGATAGTAAATGCAGTGGAGCTGAAGGGTAACAGTACATACATTCTATTCAGAATTTGATCAGTTTCCAATTTTTCAATAAGGCTCTAGGCAAATCTCTTTTACCTTTTCATGCATTTTATAAAGAAGGGAAAGATAAATACTTGCTACGCCTGTTTTATAGGACAAAAATGCAAACAAGAGCAACCAGATAGAGTTGAGTTCTTATGACTCAACTGACTGAGTCAACATTTCATTGTGTTGTTCATGATAACGTCCAATAGAGTTGTCTAACCTTGACAATTTCTGTTCAGGGGTTCACGATATATCACAAATACAATCAGTACAAGATTCCCTTATTAAGCAAAATAAGACCATAAAAAACTTTCCAAAAAGACCTCATTTCTATAAATGGAAATGGATTTCAGACACGTTGGAATGTGGTCAAGTGTTTACAAAGAAAGGTCTTATAAAGGAAATCTAATTTCACATAAAATGGGCATAATAATTATAATAAGTTTTAAAAAACCCTTCTTACCCTAGTCACAAGCCACATTGTTACACAACTCCAAGAAACACCAATCCCATTTTTTTCTATATAAATGGAAATTTCCTGGACTTGAACAACATGGCAGCCTGTAATTAAAATTTAAATTCACAGACTACTTACTGAGCACCTGTTATATATATAAAGTGCTGTGTCAGTCTCTGAGTGTCTGAGTCATAATAATCATAATTATTAAAATTATTAAAATTTCTTGTGCTAATTTAAGTTCATTTTAATAGAGTTTACTCCTAAAAGAAGATTTATAAAAATACGGTTTTGCTTCCTGTTTGTTTCACTTTCAGAGGCTTCCTCAAGTCATGCCATCTTATTTTGGTGAAGACACCATTAAAAAGAAAATCTCTAATATATGTGGTCCTTACAAGACACAATAATTACCTTAAAGAAAAATAGCAAGAAAGAAATCCACCTTATCTCATTGAGAGAGAACTGTTTTTATTAGATCCAGAATATTCTTTTCTAATCTATTTTGCAAGGTCCTCCAAGGACAACCCTACTGCAGAAAAAAATTGAAGAGGATTGAGATTTTAGAGAGGGTTTTTTTTTTTTTTTTTTTTTTTTTGGCTGAGTTGGGTCTTTGTTGCTGCGTGTGGGCTTCTCACTGAGGTGACTTCTCTTGTTGGGAAGCACAGGCTCTAGGGGCTCAGTACTTGTGACACACGGGCCCACTTGCTCTGCGGCATGTGGGATCTTCCCAGACCAGGGCTCAAACCTGTGTCCCCTGCATTGGCAGGCAGACTATTAACCACTGTGCCACCAGGGAAGCACAAGAGAGGCTGTCTTTTAAAGGCCATAATACAATTTTAACTTTGTGCTTAGTGCTTACTATTCTCATCAAAGATTTTTTTACTCAAATAATCAACATTACAATACATTCTCAAATATATTCACTTATCCTGAAAAAACAAAACTTTTCTCAAACAGTTTGATAAATGACAGCAAGGAACTTCCTGCATTTCAGTTTATATTTGCCAGTACAGAATCACTCTCCAGTCTGGTCACATATTATTTCTGCCACAGTTTTAGAGGAAGATGCTATTAAGAAAATATCATGTTTTTCAATTTGAAATTTAATCTACTGGCCTGTGTTACAAAGGTCAGATGGAAATGAACCTTATGATTGTATGTTATTAATCGATACAGCTCTATTTGATATATTTCAATCAAATTGAAATTTGATTAATTACTTGAAAAATTAATTCAATGGCAGTAAGATAACAACAACTTACTGGTTCTCTCTATATATATCATAGGAACTTGACTAGGCTTCAACAAAAGACCTGAAAGTACTATGAGATTATGAAAAAGGAGCAAGGAAGCTACCTAGAAAGATTTGTATAAGTTTGTTAACTATTTTGCATTTAACTGCACCATTAATTATTTATGAACAATTTCTTTCTGGATTACCAATATTCTCAGATACTCTTAGGAAATACAGTATTAAAGCAAACGATTTGGAAAAAAGAAGTTGGAATAAGAGGAAACAGGAATTCAGATCTCTTGAAATGTCAACCTCCATTGTGTACAAAGGAGCCAGCTGTGTAGGGATTTGGCTTCTATAAAAAAAAGACCTTAGGGGCTTCCCTGGTGGCGCAGTGGTTGAGAGTCCGCCTGCCGATGCAGGGGACTCGGGTTCGTGCTCCAGTCTGGGAAGATCCCACATGCCGCGGAGCGACTGGGCCCGTGAGCTATGGCCACTGAGCCTGCGCGTCCGGAGCCTGTGCTCCGCAACGGGAGAGGCCACAACAGGGAGAGCCCCGCATATGGCAAAAAAAAAAAAAAAACAATACTAACTCCACAACCTAAATTGAAGTTAGAGAAGTTAGAAGTACCTGTGAGAGTGATCTGAATGATTTGGAGGAAGGTGTCAACACATTCATGATATCCCAGGCTAAGAAACAGGATGAGAAAAATATATAGTAACAGGCATCAACTATATGAATGTCACTAGAACAGTGGATCACCTTTTATATGAAAAATAAAAGAAACAATAAATTTAATTCATAATTTAAAATTTTAAATTTTCTTATAAAGTAGACTTGATGAAAGGGTCAGAGTTACCTAGGGAGGTTGGGACATCTTTTTAAGATATTTTTACAAAAACAGAATTAGATACTCAGGATTTTAGTATGATGAGGGTGTTATAGTACTCCATAATGGAAAAGGGGAAACCCAGATTAGGTGTTAAAAATCTGTACAGTGATTTGTTTTTTTACAATTTATACATTTCTTTCCCATAGATCGTCTCATTTGCTATTGATAACTTTCCTCTGAATACCTACTAATACAAATATGAATAAAACGCTATTTCTTGCCCTCATGGAACTTAAGTCATAGCTTTCCTACATTATATGTTTTTAATATTGTGAATATTTTAACTTAAGGAAACGAACATCAAGTCCTGTGGGAAATGGTAAGAAAAAGAGAATTGGAGGTGGGAAGTAGAAAAGAAGCAGAAGTAGGTGTTTCTATAGGGCTGTCTTGAAACCATAAAGGAAGTAAAGGCAAGGAAAACGGGAGAGTGGAACTTCAGGCAGATGGCAAAGAGTGTGAATGAGAGAGAGAAGGCGAGGGAAAGGGAGAGGGAGGGAGGGAGGCAGGGAAAGAGAGAGAATGTTGCAGAAGAGGGTAATGAACCCAGATCAGCCTATTCTGCCACATTCTGGATGTCACGGGACAGAGCAAATCCTGAGCCCTGAGGGAGATGAGAAATGCGTACTACGATACTCTGAGCTGGACTTGCTTAGATAAACATGATCCAAACTCTTCCCAAGTCAAATAAAAAGGTACTTGTTTGAGACAACAGTGGAAACTAAGATGACTCCACAACTGTGAGTAATAAATTAGATGCCACTGAACACTTGGATTGGAGAAGCAGTCAAAGAAAATGTATCTCCCCTAAATTAAGACCAGACACTATAAAACTCCTAGAGGAAAACATAAGAACACTCTTTGACATAAATCACAGAAAGATCTTTTTTGACCCACCTCCTAGAGTAATGGAAATAAAAACAAAAACAAACAAATGGGACCTAATGAAACTTAAAAGCTTTTGCACAGCAAAGGAAACTATAAACAAGACGAAAAGACAACCCTCAGAAGGGGAGAAAATATTGCAAACCAATCAACAGACAAAGGATTAATCTCCAAAATATATAAACAGCTCATGCAGCTCAATATTAAAAAAAAAAAAAAACCCAATCCAAAAATGGGCAGAAGACCTAAATAGACATTTCTCCAAAGAAGACATACAGATGGCCAAGAAGCACATGAAAAGCTGCTCAACATCACTAATTATTAGAGAAATGCAAATCAAAACTACAATGAGGTATCACCTCACACCAGTTAGAATGGGCATCATCAGCAAATCTACAAACAACAAATGCTGGCGAGGGTGTGGAGAAAAGGGAACCCTCTTGCACTGTTGGTGGGAATGTAAATTGATACAGCCACTATGGAGGACAGTATGGAGGTTCCTTAAAAAACTAAAAATAGAATTACCATATGATCCAGCAATCCCACTACTGGGCATATATCCAGAAAAAAGCCATAATTCAAAAAGACATATGCACCCCAATATTCATTGCAGCACTATTTACAAAAGCCAGGTCATGGAAGCAACCTAAATGCCCATCGACAGATGAATGGATAAAGAAGATGTGGTAAATATATACAATGGAATATTACTCAGCCATTAAAAAGGAACGAAATTGGGTCATTTGTAGAGACATGGATGGACCTAGAGACTGTCATACAGAGTGAAGTAAGTCAGAAAGAGAAAAACAAATAGCGTATATTAACACATATATGTGGAATCAAGAAAAATGGTACAGATGAACCAGTTTGCAAGGTGGAAATAGAGACACAGATGTAGAGAACAAACGTATGGACACCAAGGGGGAAAGCGCAGGGGGACGTGGGTGGTGGTGGTGGGATGAATTGGGAGATTGGGATTGACATATATACACTAATATGTATAATAAAATAGATAACTAATAAGAACCTGCTGTATAAAAAATAAATAAATTAAATTAAATTACAAAAAACAAAACAACAAAAAAGAAAATGTGTCTTCATATTCACACTTCAAAACAAGACAGATTCTAATTACATCAGTAAAAATACGGGGGCTGGAAATAATAAACAGTATGTGGTCATCATAGATGGTAAGTGAAAAGTATCATTCATAGCTAATACCTACTTAGTGCTTACTATGTCAGGCACTGTTTTAAGCCTTTTACATATCTTAACTCATCATGACCAACTATGAGGTAGGTATTAGTATTATCCTCATTTTACAGACGAGGAAACTAAGATACAAAGCAGTTACACACCTTGTCCAAGATATCTATTATTTAAGATATATAGCTTCTCATTGATGGTAATTTCACTTACTACATTTTCTTTATTGCTTCATTTAATAACCAAAAAATATTTCACAGGGCTTTCAGGAGTTTGCTTGCAAACTTAGTCTTTCTAGCACTAGTTACTCTCTCAAGATTTGGGGTTTTCAGCTATGATTTCTCAAAATGGAGTTTTCAGAAACTCTCAGCTTGAGAAACTGATATTATGATAGACAGATGCCCATATATTTCACAGAATCGGAGCCAGAGCAGCCAACACAGATTGGGCTGGACAGGAATGGTAGCAAAGTTAAGACTTTAATTCAGTTCTAAATGATCAAAGGGACTAGATCAGGAGAAAGACAGGGAAGGACATTTAAGGCACTGAACACAGGTATTAGTCAAAGTATTAGGAAGAGCCAGAATCTGTGTATGGCTGTGACAACATTTGTGTATGGAAAACAGCAGGAAATACGGTTAGAGAAATAGACAGGGTCCCAATCAAGAAGAACTTCCCATGCCATACTAAAGAGTATGACATTAAAGGGTTTATGCTGGGAGTCACAGGATCAGATTGGATTCCAGAAAGGACACACTGTCACTGTTTTCCATACCCCATCCTCACCTCCTCACATACCACCATCAGCTCCAGGACTCAGTTCATCCATCCTCTACCATGATTTGGAGACTATTAAACCAGTCAGGATCTGAAACAAAGTCTGTGGCAGAGAGAAGAGAATGGATCCAAGGGATAAATAAGAAGTAGAATCAACAGGACTTTTATACAGGAAGGAGCTGACATTTCTGGCGTGTGAATCTGGGTGGGTCAGGGTACCACTCCCTGAGACAGAAGACTCACAGGAAAACATGAAGGGGGAGGTGGTGACTTCAGTCTGAAACATACAAGGTTTCAGGGGCTTGATGAACACCAGACTCGTGTGCCCACTAGGCAGCCAGAGAGGAGGCTAAGCTTCAGGGGGTTGAGCTGATCTTACTGAGACAAAAGAACTCACAAAGGACACTAAGAAAAAATAACCAGAGGCTGAGAAGAGAGAAAGTTGCAATGTCAAAGGAAGTTAAGGAATGAGAAAATTTCAGAAAGGAGGGTGTGGTGAGTTTTAAAAAGGAGGGTATAGTCAGAACTGGATGCTACAGGAGACCGAGTGAAATAAGGACTGAAAAGGGCTCATTCAACCTGGCAATGATGAGGCCTCTGGGGTAAAAGCAGGAATTATAAGGCAGAGACAGAAGCCAGATTAAACATAGGGAAGGGAAAAAATGGGAGGTGACCGAGGGGAGACAAAGAAGGTAGAAAAACGTTGGCTCAGTTTGGAAAGAGATAGACACTGATACTGAGGTCTCACTGAAGAAGTCTGTGCTGAGAGGAAAGAGGCAACACAGGGAGAGAGGAGCGAGGCCCCAGAAACAGGAGAAGGGAGCCTACACCAAGGCAGGAGGACCAGTCTTGAACAGAAGAAGGGAAAGGTCTTGCACCAAGACAGGATGGAAGAAGGTAAGAATGTGGGTGGGCAAAGATGAGCTGGTGGAGGGAGAGAGAAGCATTGTGGGATACCTGTCCACTGGCTCTTCTTTCTCCAAGAGGCAGGAAGGAAGGACACCTGCAGAGAGTACTGAAGCCAGGGGCAGTAGAAGGGAGGAGAGGAAAAGTTTTGGAGTAATTCTTCCAGGAACAGGAGAAGGAACTGAGTAGGTAAGTACCAAAGATGATTAAGTAGTACCGAGTGCCACTGGAGTTGGGTTTTGTGCTTTTCCCTGAGTTGTGTCGTGCAGCCCAAATGCAGAAAAAGGAAGCAAATGGTTGGACTGATCTAAGGTAAGGTGTCTGCAAGGTGGATATTCGGGAAGACAAAGGGCACAGGAGATAGCACATGTTGGCTTACAATGATTAAAATAAGGAATCATGGGGCCCAAGGCTGGATAGACAAGTTATTAAAGTTTCAAGACTGACAGAAGGGACCAGAGGGTTTATTCATAAAGAGCAGGTGTGCAGGGTGTGAGGGAGTATAAACGGGAGAGTCAAAGACTGTGTTCTCAGATTGGGATGCTGCATATTTAAGATTTTAAAAGCAGAACAGACCTGGGTCAGGATAAGTCCAGGCTGTGAGTCACAAGAGCGGGGCATTGTTACAGGTCATAGTAATACAATTATAGTATCAATATTATCCCATTTCACTAGTGAGCCAAAGATTAGGTGACTTATTCAAAGTCACAGCTAATTAACGGCAAGGCCAAGGTTTTAATCCAGACCTTTGCTGCCAAATCCTGTGCTCTTTTCATACAAAATCATTTCACTTGGTACTCTTTTCTTCCAACCTTTGAATAAGAAATAATAAGATGATGATTTTGCTTTCAGTCTAGAACCAAGTTATAAATAAAAGAAAGCTATAAATCTGACTTAAAATGCAAGTGAAAGTGACAGTATTATTTTCAGTATTCTGGTTATTACCTCTAGTGTAGAAGCTTATGAAATTCTGTTAAAATGTACCTTTTTACACAGTGTTTTCTTATTATAAAAGCATTAAATATAAATAGCTATCTAACATGGCAACAAAAATAGCTAAGAACCATTTTAGCTTATGAAACATAAATCCAGCCTGAAGTGGCAGGTCGGCCATTATTTCAGTACACTATACCCCACTAGCTATCAAGTACCAGGTTGCTTTAGGATGATTTAGGAAGATAAGGAGATATAACATCACATATTTCCAATCTAGGTATATTTAGGTATATACCCAAAAGTGAACACCTGATTTGTTCAAATGTAAATGGGGCTGCCATTTTCTTTAAGAAGAATCACTCGAGCCCAGAAAATCCAAGGAAGATAAGGAAGCTGGCGGTGGACATAAAGGGCAAATTAGAGCCCTACTGCAGTTAGTTACTGCTAACCCCATCCTGGGCAGCCCTTAGGATATTATACATTAACAGGCATATTCAAATGGAACGATAGTGGTAAACATAATTCAATCTGGAATAATTCATTACAAAAGGCAAATGAAAAAATGTCAGATTTGCTACCTATGACATTAGCTATTACTGCCCTTTACTATATATTAAAGGGAGGAGCCTGCAGGAAAACATATTCTTCACCCATTCTCACATACGGTTATACCATAGCTATTTATTTCACCCACTCTTGAAGCAGCAGGGTTTTCCTCTGTCAGCCAAGGCCCATCCAACCCGGCTTATCAAGATTCTCCAACTGTTCCTGGGATTCCTATTCTCACTATTAGTAGCTACTAGCTTGCTTTTCCTGAGTAATTATTTGCCAGGTTAGGACTTTACCTGGACTGCTATTTAATCCACACATCACCCACGTGAAGTAGGTACTGTTACCATCCCCCACCCCCATTCTACAGATGAGGAGAGTGGGGCACCGTGACAAGCTCACACAGGTGGTAAGGCCTGGCTCTTAGCCACTCCCACATACCCTCTCCATGCCTCAGCCTTTACTACCTCCCCATCCAGATTTCACCCAACTTCTGCTCTACATCTCAGAGGTCACATGTTCGGGAAAACTCCCCACTTACTTGGGTCCACACTGATCACTCCCTTCTCAGAGGAAGCTTCTTCATGCCCGGATAGAAGCCTTGCTTTGTGCCAGCATCAGCACCCTCTAACGTTCATGGGGAGGACCTTGGGGAGACCAGCTGGCCCTGTTTGCTGGGAAACTGGTGTTGACAGATGAGACAGTGTCTTCACAGAAATGAGGCTGGGTTAAATAGCATCAGCACTTTAAAAATTCTAAGATGTAATCCAAGCCCTGGTTCCTCAAAGTGTTCAGGGATAGGGATTCCTGCAAATCTGAATTATGTCTTTTCTTTAATCTCATGTGCTCAAACCCGGTAGACTTGAAAGACTAGCAAAAATGAATGTTAGAGCTGTTAGAGACATTTGTGCGCAATTATATTAACCCCTTCCAGCCTACTCCTCCAAGGCCACGCAGGCAACTTAGAGAACAGCAAGGACTCCAACTCCTTCAGCTGTGGGAGGAAGGAAGAACACTGCCCTGGTGTTCGGAGAATCTTAGTTCTGCACCAGGCACTGTCACCCACCAGCTGCGTGACCACCAGCAAATCACTACGATCTCTCTGGGCCTCAGTTTCCACCAGTGAAACAAGAGTAATGATACCTAAGGCTGTTGTAAGAACTAAATGAGCTGGCAGAAGAAAGTTTGTAAAATGTATGATGCTCTGAAAATGCTACAATTTTCCATTATTACTTTACATTTGGGATATCAGACGCTTGTGTTGGAAACTTTTTCTTTTCCTTACAATTCTCTGTTGCAGCAATCATCCACTGATGGTGTTCAAGACCACTGTCAAATACAGTGTATCTTATTCAAAGGCACCAACTAGCAAAAGACCACAAGCATAATGTGTTATGATGCATCTGAAAATGTCTGTCTGACCATGGAATAGCTGAAGCTCATCTAAACTGCAGCGGGAAAACCAGTAAACCCAACAAAAGCTATCACCTATATATATCGACTGCCAGACAACTTAAAGGTGGGTAATGGGGTATTGAAGATAAACCAGAGCACATGTTGTAACCTTCATGGTTTTCCTGGGCAGACCTGGACAAATAGTAGAGGCCAGGACACAGATGTAAGGGCTTACTGTAGGAGGGAGAAGTGATAATTTCTTGACACTTTTAAAAGATGATGATTTCAAGAGTGTCGACTGCTTTGGTCTGTTCCAGCATGAGGCTTGTCACTCTTGCTGCTGGAGGTCTGAGATGATGTCTGAACGTGTTTGGGGCATGATTTTGATGATCTGTACTGATAGCCGGGCCCAGAAGTGAAAAGTAGGAAATGCCATAATAGTTATCAACCTTCCTTCCACTGTTTTGGGGTAATTTCCTCTGGCCTAGGCAGGTTAGCAACCTAGGGCTGGGGTGGAAGCAAGGTGCAAGGGCATTGCATGATACTCATTATGAGATTTTTCATTTAACTCAGACCCACAGAATGTATGTGCTTAGTTGGGGCCTAAATTACCAAGAACTCTAATTTCCTATTAGACTACTTGATATTTAATACAAATGTTGTGTCCAATTTTATTTAACAAAACTACTGGGACTTGCACTGAAAATGGATTTTGTCCCTAGGCATTAATACCATTGATGTTTAAATCATTTTAAAACTGCCTTCACCACATTCCTCTGAATATTGAAAAAGAATTATGACCCATCTATATTTGTTAGAGAGCATATTTGATTTTTTAAAAGAGTTTGATATCTTTCCAAACAGGTAAAGAAGGAGAAGGATCATGTTGAATAAAGGCACTGTAGGGTTTCCCTGGTGGCGCAGTGGTTGGGTGTCTGCCTGCCGATGCAGGGGACGCGGGTTCGTGCCCCGGTCAGGGAGGATCCCACATGCCGCGGAGTGGTTGGGCCCGTGAGCCATGGCCGCTGAGCCTGCACGTCCGGAGCCTGTGCTCCGCAACGGGAGAGGCCACAACAGTGAGAGGCCCGCGTACCGCCAAAAAAAAAAAGCACTGTAAAGCTAAAATGATAAGTGACCAAAAAGCTACTTGGTAGTTTGTGCACCTCATCTCCAAAAGAAGGTAGCCCTCAAATACATAAGGCAATTGCGTTATTTTTGAAAGAAAAAGGTATAGTCCTCTACTCTGAAGGGAGGACATTGATTTGCACAGTTAAATTTTGGGGTCTGCATGTCTTCTCTTTACTTAATTGGTCACCTGTAAAACCTTTTGTGTTACTCTCTAGTTTGCGTGTATGTTTGTTTACATAAATTTCTTCACTGTAAGCAGTATAGGGAGAGAGAATGCCTCTATACCTTTCCTATGCTCGCCACCTGGCTCCAGCCTAGTGCCGGGCATACGGTAGGTATTGAAGAAATGACTGAATAGGCTTCAAATTTTAACTCTACATAAATACTCTGAACATAAGAACTAGAAAACCAAAGGGATTTGCGCAGCTGGTAGAAAATTTACGCATTCATTTATATGAACAGATGACATTAAACAATGGGGGTGGGGGAAGAGGAGAAGATGGAAACAAACTCATGAAAAGAACCAGCATCTTGTACTATATTGTCCCTGAAAGTGTCATAAATTTCCATTTGTCTTCTGATAATTCAAGGTAGATAGCCTGCATATTAAAATATCATGGTGGTAGCACTGCATTGCTTTCCCCACTTAGAAGGGAAAGTACTAAAGCCAGCACGTGGCCTGCCAGTGTGAATTCAATCAGAGCAATATTGTCTATCATTGCGTAGAATTGGTTCTTTGACATTCATAATGTAACTTTGATGTAAGAAAGCAGTTTGGTTAGTTTATCTCTTTAGGAGAGAGAAAACAAATCTGGGTTTTGTAAGAAAGTGAAAAAGGGATAAGGGTGGTGGGTTGGGAGGAACACTAGGTCCAAGTGACACCATCCAGTTCCCTTAGAACGTGAAAATCAACAGCTGGGATTTTACCAAGTCAGAGAGAGAAAATGGGCATTTAAAGAAAATTTAAATGTAAGGAGGGGGTAGTGAAGCATTTCATACTTTAGAATGCATGGTTTTACCAGGGCAGAAGTAAGCCACTCTCCTTCACTTTTTGAATTAACAGAAGTATCTGGGAATATTAAGCCAGGACTTCAGAGCAGCCCTTCTGGCAGCCTGTAGGAGGCTGCGAAGGCCTCTCATTCCAGGTCCCTCACTCAGGCTCCATTCTTCCACCTTCGGATTTGGTTTGTCTGGTAAATCAAGCTAAAAGCAAAATCTGCCACGAAGCCTCGGCATGCTTCTCTGTTACCCCAACCTTGAGCTCGAGCTTGGGACCATATGGGTGTTTTAACCCTCCTTCTTTTAGATCTGATTTCAAGAATATAAGATACCAAAGGGCAGTTATTTTTTAAAATTCTGTCAAATGTCACAGCTAGGAAGAAATGTAGGCTGGCAGGGCCACCAAAACCCTAGAGTAAAGGCGAGTGACAAACCTTCTCCACCATCCTCCCCACAGGGAAATCTGATCAATGAATCCAGCCACCTTCTCCCTTAAAGAACAAAATCCACAAACTTAAGTTTAAAACTAGTTACCGAAGATTGGAAAATGGCAGGAAATGTCTTTATTCTACTAATAAGTACTTCCGGAGAATTCAACAGAACAAAAGATGTAACCAGCTGGCCTTCCATTGTTTAAATAACCTCTTTATAAAAAAACACAACTGGGGACCTCCCTGGTGGTGCAGTGGTTAAGAATCCATCTGCCAACGCAGGGGACACAGGTTTGATCCCTGGTCTGGGAAGATCCTACATGCCGCGGAGCAACTAAGCCTGTGTGTCACAACTACTGAAGCCCACGCACCCTAGTGCCTGTACGCTGCAACTACTGAGCCCACACGCTGCAACTACTGAAGCCCGCGTGCTCTAGGGCCCGTGTGCTGCAACTACTGAGCCCGCATGCTGCAACTACTGAAGCCCGCACACCTAGAGCCCGTGCTCCGCAACAAGACAAGCCACCGCAATGAGAAGCCTGCACATTGCAACGAAGAGTAGCCCCTGCTCGCCGCAACTACAGAAAGCCCGTGCACAGCAATGAAGACCCAACACAGCCAAAATATAATAATAATTTTAAAAATTAAAAAAAAATAAAAACACACAACTGGCAAAATTATGAAATGCTTCATAACTTTCAGGATCTGGACATGGCTCAGACAGCCAGCCATCTCAATCTCTCTTTATATTTCACTTTAAAAAAAAAATCTGCTCTTAAATCCTCAATTCACACCAAAATACAAATGACTAGTAACTACGTTAAGTATCCTCTTTCATAAGGATACGTTCATTTTAGCAAGAAATGATAGTAACTTCTAGCACTTGTATAACAACACAACAAAGACATTCTGTAGCTCATTAACACTGATCTTCTTAATGTAGGCTATCCATTATTAAAGGCATTTTATAGAATAAAATCCCCAAATAGTCTTTGAAAGATGAATTGACTTTCTTAAAGTCCATTCTCCAATTCTTCTGACCCCAAAAACTACCCACACTCTTCCCCTATCAGGCTGCCACAAGATGAAGGGGTGATTAATCAATTTACAGAATTCCAGGCTTTACCCAGACTACCGGAGAACTCAATTCTTAGGGTTTTAACATTTGCTCACAACTTCCTCTTATAAACCCAGACTCCCTGCAACTGTAAATTCAGTTTCTGGATATACAGCACCAAAATAAATTAAGTTAGATACAAGCATCACCCAGAAGTTTCACACTGTGTTGATATTAATAAACCCACAAGCCTCTCTTTTTGGTGGAAAACAAACAATATTATTACGAATCAAATTTCTATTACTGGATGAAGACTCTCAACTGCTAACCAATAGAGACACATAATCTATCCATCCCTTTCCAACTAAGATTTAAGGGCTAAATGAAAATCTTAGTTTTATAACATTAATCCATCATTTTGTGATAAAGTTTGTGGGCAGATAACACACCAAAGAGACCCACTGTTTTAATTCTATTTCAGAATCAGAATGTGATATGCAAAATATAAGCACAGAAATGTTATTTATGGAAAATATTTATGATTCTTCACTGTTTTCAAATAAGCAAGATAAGTACTTTCTCGTTTGAAGTATGGTAATGGCTTTAACAATTGTGTTCTAAGAAGCAAAATGAAAAGGGATTTAGTATGTAGATTAATGACATGGCTTTTCCAAAGATTCAAAATGAGAAAGCCATTTTAATGTATCTAAAGATCACTTTGAATTTGCAACACCCGCCCCACCTCAGCCTCATCCCCTAATTTTGGTTTGTAACTACATCTTATTCTGCCGGGCTGGAGCTGATTTTGAAGTTGCAATGTGTTTTATTTATTGCCAATTCAATTTAGAAAATAAAGGAGTGAAGTTCTTGAAAGAAACATCTGGCCAACAACACCTGTGATACTGATGGAGATGCTATTAATCACTCCTTTGGCTTATGGAAAATCCCAGGTTCAAATAAACCTAAAAGATCCCTCAACTTCTATCCCCTAACTCTCCATGAAGAAACAGTAGATTTTTCTAAAGCAATCTGGGTGACAAATGCTGTCTGGTGATAAGCAATGCTCCCCCCAGCTTAGGTAGAGCCAAGGCAGTTTCAGAAACAAACTACAAATCATTTTGAAAGTTCCCTGTTTTGCAAGCTCCAGATACAAGCTTTAGCTATTTTTCTATTCACTACCTAGACATCACCTGCTCATCAACAGACTGTAAGATACCTTGCAGTGGCAAATTTCCAAAGAAGGTGTTCACAGGTAGCCTAACCACTTATCCACTCTACTGACTCTTCAAAAGCAGCAGAGAGGAAATACAAAGTTGTCTGATAAGTCAGACGATGAGATGAAGTCAAGCTGAGGAGCCTGAATATGGGCAAAGGAATAGTTCGTGTCACAGGCCCAAAGGAACAAAGCTGATTTTGTTGTATATCCTTAGGTGTCGTGGCTCACATCCCCGGGTACCTTTAGACACCACAGGTGGGGCTGCGGCTTAGTGCTTCAGAAATGTCCTTCTGTTAAAAGGACACTGAAAAGTCATAAACACCACAAGAGTTTGCTCTGTCTTTTCTGAGCCCTCGATGGTTTGAAACCTGTCACATCTCCTTGGGTTCATATTTAGAGTGGATACAGGGTTATCTAGTTCCCCAGGTGGAACAAGAAGGAAGGTGGTTCTGTAGAACCACAGATAGGAGTAGACAACAAAGTATTCTGAGCAGCCCGTAAGACAGATATTCACTACATTGCCATGCAGGGAAAAAAGAAGGAAAACATAAACCCCACAAGGCAAAAAGGAAAAGTGTCCACAGCCTCACCACCTTGCCTGTTTGAAGCATGGTTGTTGTTTCAGGATGTTTCCAAGTCTTGTTTCCTTCCTCAGTTATTTTCTCTACTTCACCATGCATGAGAACCAAAAGCTGACTGACTATTAGAAATTCTCACACTGCCAGAAATTCAACAAATGGCTCTACAATTCCCAAGGCCCAGGGCCTAGAGAAATACCAGCTGAGAATTAAAATAAGGAGAAGGAAAAAAATCTATAAAGAGGTTGATTAGCTTATGTACTACAGTCCAGGGAGGCGGAGCATTTTGCTGGGAAACAGCCAGGGCTCCCCCTGGGGAGACTCTAGTTTCTTAACTAAGTGAGATGCTTGGGGAGCTCCTCTCTGCGATACTTCACAAACACTCAGAAACCAAAGCCACAGACGGGAAGGACAAAGGGCTCCTGGGGAGCTAGTCCATGAAACCTCAGGAAATACTATATTCACCTCTAGCTGACTTCCTCTAAGCTTCAAGGTCAGATACCACTTTAAAGAGGGTGGAGAGCTGAAGGGCCATCTGATTTACTTCCTACTGATACAAAAGAGAAGCCATTTATTTCTACTAGTGGGGATGGATGGATTCGGATCCCATCCCATTTTGATGCCTGGGCTTCTGTATGACACCAGAAGGGCATTTGGAAGAAGGCTAGCTGGGATGAAGACTGGAGTTTGAGGCCAAGGATCAAAATAAACTAAATGCTTATGCAGGACAGTACAATACCTTTGGCCTCCTTCATGCAGAGTGAGTCCGCTGCATGTGTGTGACATGTGACAGTGCATGTTTCCAGTTTGGTGTGAAAAATCAGGAAAAAAAATAACTCTACCGGGCTTCCTTGGTGGCGCAGTGGTTGAGAGTCCGCCTGCCGATGCAGGGGACACGGGTTCGTGCCCCGGTCCGGGAAGATCCCACATGCCGCGGAGCGGCTGGGCCCGTGAGCCATGGCCGCTGAGCCTGCGCGTCCGGAGCCTGTGCTCCGCAACGGGAGAGGCCACAACAGTGAGAGGTCCACGTACCACAAAAAAAAAATAATTAAAAAAAAATAATAATAACTCTACCTCTAAGAGATACTTCCACTTCCCCAGGTCTGAACATCCTTTCCATCTTTCTTTAAACTTGAACAGCACCCACAAGAAACTATTTCTTCTAGCTCTAAAGTGGGGAGGACATAATGAACGGCTGCCTTGAAATGGTCAGGAGGCGAATGAAGCCATGAAAGAGGCAGCTCTAGACCTGTTCCGTCTCAAATGAAGATGCTGCTCACCGCTGTGTGGCACTCTGTGGAGGTCTGGAGTGTTTGAAGAATCAGGGAGTTGTGTGTGGGGAGGACCAGGGCACACGCTGCTGTAGGACTGGCAGTTCACCTTCCACATGCTCAACAACAAAGGAATTTAAGCCATTACATATACCTGTCCACATTATGGCAGCAAGTGAATTTATTCAGCATTGCAGGCATGCAAATCCCAGTTCTACCTCTACCAGTCATGTGACCCTCAGTCTCCTCTTCTCAGAATAATAGCATCTCCCATCTCAGATAGGCGCTTGGAGATGGCCCATGTAAAATACAAAGCAGATCCTCAAGATATGATGACAATTGTTATTACCATAGACCTAATTTAATTGTATGTATGCTCATCACAGCACCCTGTCCTTGTGATCTGGCTTCTCAGAATGGAAAATAACACTTTGATGACAATGAAAGCAAGCTGGGCATCTCAGGTACTTGAGAACCCATGCCGCCTGTAAAGCCCAGCCTGGGTTCTCACAGGTACCCAAGAGAGCCAGGGAGGCCATTTGCCCAGAGCGTCTTCTCTGGGAACATTAACGCCCCATTCACCTTTGCCATAAACTAAGCCGCACTTCATGTGATGCTCTGGAGGGCAGGCATCCCTACTCTTTCATCGCAGCCCAGACTCTGTGATCGCACTACACCGCCCCTGGGGATTGAATGCTGCGTGTGCCGCCAGCAGCACAGCGTCTCCAAACACCTCTGCAGCACCGACTGCCGGTCAGGGTTCTGGTTTCATTGCTGATGAATCTCATTCCAGAGGTACAGGTCAGAGCCTCTTTTGGTGTTTGCATTCGGAGATTGTCCCTTACCAATGCAGACAAACACATCTTCCGTGCTTACGGACCGGTGCTTTTTTCCCTAGTCTTCATTTTTCCACCACAGAGATGACTGATGCCCCCAAGATCTCATGAGGAATAATGGCAGCAAAGTGAAAAGCATATGTGTCACCTCAGGGAAGACACGTGGGCAGTAAAATATAGCTGTACCAAGGCTTCGTGGCCATAACTCTTAATATTTCTGTGTAACTGGAAATGATTAAAAAAAAAAACCTTTAAGGTTAATATTTTATCTAGAACTCCCACCACTATGGAGGAACAGAACAAAGGAAAGGCACATTCCAAAGAGCCCTTGGCATCGATAAATATGGAACCCTTGAAGAGCCACACTATGCCGCTCGTGATTTCCCAGCTGACCCAAATCAACTTTCAGGGAGAAAATGCAAATAATAAAGGCCTAGGAGAGGCGAAGATGACTCATTTATTTCTCCCTCTAGCTGTTTTCTAATTCCCCTCACCTATTTCCAGGGCCCCCTGTCAGTCAAAGAAAGGAGAGCCAATGGGGAGCCAGGGCTCAAAACAACTGCCTGCAGCCACGGCACCAGCTGCCCGTGGAGCTGGGAAAGGAAAGCACCGCTCAGGCTCCTCTTGGTGAAGGTCAGCCAAGTTCCAACTTACAACAGATGAAAGGGAAGTTCTTTCACACCAACCCCATTTAGGGCTTCTCTCCATTTCTTCCAGGGACACCATGCCTTGTCCTGCCCCTTCTCTGCCCTTTCAGCCTAGTTCCCAGGATTTTTACTTTCTGTTCACCTGGTCCTCTCAGAAACTGTGGGAGTGGTGTTTATCTTCCCTGTGAAGTATAAGCAGAGACCATTTCTTTGATGGTGGTCTCCTTACAAATGCAGTAACCAATGATCCTTGCCTACTCCTTGGACTGCTCAGTTCACTTTCTCTCTCTCTCTCTCTCTCTCTCTCTCTCTCTCTCTCTCTCTCTCTCTCTCTCACACACACACACACACACACACACACACACACACACACACACACACACACACACACACACACACACACACACACACACACACACACACACACACCACTGAAGTTTGATTTCTCCCTACAAATGTCCATGAGTCTGTCAGCCTTGTAATGACCTGTGTTTGTGATTTCCACGAGCACAGCTTATGTCTTGCAAATGACTATGTGCTTTAAGTGTGTATGTGTGTACCTGGCACATAGTGTGGGTGCTTAAGAAATATTTAGGGAATAAAGTTTAGACAAGGCCTAACATTCAGGCACAGTGCTGACACCTTTAAGCAGGACTCGGTCATGTTGTGCTTTTACGGGCCACCATTAGGGACTTATCTCATGGATGATGGAAGAAGCCTTAGGTTTTAGGATGAAGGAAGAATTGGTAGTTGTCATATGGCAGTTGATAACCACCTCTGAAAGCTCTGCCTGGTGGCCTAGAAGCTGACCCTCACAGGAGTCTAGCCATGACCATCGAAGATGTGATGAGTCTCTAACACTAAGCCCCTGAACAAAGAGGGTTGAAATAATTCTTGTGCTTTGCAGTTTGCTCCCCTCAAGTGCTGGGAAGACCCAAGTACCCATAAATATAAAGGAAGAACCCAGTAGATTACTGTATAGAAAGAGTGGAAAGAAAACAAACCACCTGTCTAACCAAATGGCTAAAGGTCAAGAATTTGCAGAAATTGAGTCAAACACTGAAAAGTGGCAGCCACAACTGAATAGCACTCCACTCCTTGTACTTTTTAGCCAGGCACTCTTTATCATATCATGGAGTCATCGTTCTGAACTCTGTCATTGCCTGTTTCATTCCCCTCGCCCTTCACCCAATGCTCTTTCCAAGAGGGGAAGGATGTGTTGATTTGGAAGGGATGGGGTAGAGAGGGTGACTAGGGTACAGAGGCTCCCAGAATTAATAGTATCTTTGTCCTGTTAGTTCTGTGCAGCTAAATTGACATGCACTTCAGAAAACAAGAGAGTTGAGCTTGGCTCACAATGGCAGCTGCACCATCTGGTTCCCAATGAGTTGTTTTTAGCTAAATGTTCAGCTAGTTTCATTAAAATCTAAGACACTTCAGGGTTTAGTTTAAACAAATGGGCTCACACAGCATTTAAAAAACTCAGTAGAACTTTCCTTTCCTTTAATGGCTAAAATGCTTTACAAAATCCCTTTGGGTCAATTGAGGTGTTTTTCCAAAACCAACTGCTTTAAGTATAATTAGGGTTACTACTGAAATATTGCAGATTCTTACTTTTAAATCTTTTCCTAGACTAAGGGTTTATTTTACATTAAGTGTTTAATAAAAATCTAGGACCACTAATACTAGATTATTTTAAAGCATATGAATCATATTTTATAGAGATTTTGTCTGCTTTCCTTTCTTCCACCATCAAAGGCCTACTGCGCACAAGACACAATGTTAAGTGATGGAGACTCACCAGATAGAAAGACACGGTCAGTCCACTTTAGTGTTGTGGAGTGGAGAGGCAAGCAGAGCCCTGGACCTCAGAGCCTCTGTCTAAGGTCTGCTCTGCCCCCAGTGCATGTCCTTGAGCAGCCTGCTTAATTTTTGCAAACCAAAGGTAAGCCTGGCCACTTTTGGTTTTTGTGAGATTTAAATAAGGATTGATGCAAAAGCCCTTTCTCTAGTGTGGGTGGGACAGGTAATGGTAGGAGTAAGAGTATCAGTAGTGGGACTTCCCTGGTGGCGCAGTAGTTAAGAATCCACCTGCCAACGCAGGGGACATGGCTTTGAGCCCCAGTCCAGGAAGAACCCACATGCCGCGGAGCAACTAAGCCCGGGCGTCACAACTACTGAGCCCGTGTGCCACAACTACTGAAGCCCATGCGCCTAGAGCCCAAGCTCTGCAACAAGAGAAGCCACTGCAATGAGAAGCCTGCGCACCGCAAGAAAGAGTAGCCCCCGCTCACCGCAACTAGAGAAAGCCCGTGTGCAGCAACGAAGACCCAACGCAGCCAAAAATAAATAAATAAATAAATTAAAAAAAAAAAAAGAATATCAGTAGTATTTACCACTATTTTCCTCAACACTGCTATTTTGAATGAAACTGCTTGGAGATGACCGGCCTGCCTTTTAACTTCCCATATTTCATAAAGGAATAGACCAGCCTGCCTTTTAACTTAACATATTTCATAAAGGAATAGACCAGATTGCCCTTTAACCTACTATATTTCATAAAGGGATAGGGAGGGGACTGATGGATTTAAATCAAAACATCTTTATAATACAGTTTCACAGAAGAATATATGATATACAAGAAAGATTACATGCCCGTTTCACAAACTGCCTTCTACACAATGCTGAAGAGAAGCAAAGGTGGCAATAACTTAGCATATATAATTTTAACTTTAACCTAACATCCCACGACTACTGATACTTACAACTTTCTGCCAATCTGTCCAGCCACACATAAACCTGTCATCTATCTGTCTATCTATTAATCTTTTTACCTCTTTGAAAGGGTGCTAATGCAAAAGATAGCTAGACACATAACGGAAAAAATTCTGGACTATAATTCTGCTGACTGTTTTCACTAACATTGTATACCTCAAGAGTTTCCAGTAGGTCCAGGTGCAGCCTTGGTCATCCCAGTTGCATCCCTAAAGCTTTCCTGATTGCAATGGAAAATACAAAGGCTCTGAAGTTCCTGGTCTGCTAGGCACTAAGCCATGTGACTCTGGAAAGATACTCCACTTCCATGAGCATCAGACCCTCACCTGTACTTATTTCTTAGGGCTTCTATGTTCATGAAATGAGTAGCACATATAAAGGACCCAGAATAGTGACAGGTACATTTTAAGGAGATGTTAAAGAAGTTAACTTACTTATTCTTGTGTACCAATTCCACCAATGGTCATATATGTGTTTTTATTGTGGTATTTTCGTTTTAAAGTTTTAGGTGTGATGAGGGGAGCATAGTTACTCCAAGCAAACATGAAAATATATTATTTACATGGCCCAATTACTTTAAAGTAAATGAATTCTTCTTTTTTTCTGTCATCACATGCAAATAATCATACCCATATTGGAGGTATTCAACATTTCTGTACTGCATAAATGCAGCTCTTCTCAAGGCAATACTCAAAACTAACAAAGATTTTCATGTAATCTCTTGCATACATACAATATAGGACTTGATATATATCCAACATACAATCTTATCTCTGTAGCAAATGCTAATAAGATCTTACACCATAAATAATATTTCCTTCATCACCATTTCCAACGTTATATAGAGACTCAGAATTAGGACTATGTTCCCTATATTCCAAAGTAAACATACAAAGGAAACTTAGTTCATTAAACCCAGCAGAGCTGAGGCATTTGGGATTAGGTCCCAACCATGGCATGAGGGATCTTTTACAACATTGCCCCCAAATTTGTCCACTCTCCTCTTCTCTTACTTCCTTCATTCAACAGGCACACCGAAACACACTTACAAACACCCAACAAACACCAAGAGATGTGGGGTACCTTAACACCAGGGAATGATTCTTACCAGTCTCCATAGCAGAACACCTGACACATAGCAGACACTCGGTGCCTTTTTACTGACTTGCTAAGTCATCCTAACGCTTTTCCAAGCCCTCTCACACATGACAGTCTTTCAAACATTTCAGAGATTGATCTCATGTTTCAGATGATATTTTCCCCAAATAATGATCCCTAGTTTCTGTAACTATTATTATATATCATATGAATCCCAGACTCTTCACCATTTTGGCTGTTTTCCTTCACTGGAAGTACCCCCAAATGGTCAATATCCCTGCTAAGATTTGGAGACCCAAACACAACCTTAGTGCTGGGCAGAGACAAGCAGGGCTCTTCATTCTCCTGAGATGAAGGGCACCCAGGCAGTTCTAAGAAGATTTAGTTGTAAGGCTGCCCCTTCTCCTCCTCCTGACTTGCTCAGGTTTATTTCAGGGTGTTGCATTTGGCCCTATACAATGTCAACTTGCTTCACAGTACCTCCGCCCAATTAGATCATTTTGGTTTTATCAACCCCTAGATTAGTGATCCTCACCACCTTTGTCTTATCTATAAATTCCATATTTAGGCTTCCAGTGTCTTTGTTAAAGGCACTGATTTTAAAAAGGAAAGCAAAGGAGCAAAGAGAGGAGGGGAAGGGAGGGGAGGGGAGAACAGGAGGGGAGAGGATGGCTGCCATTAGAAACCTCCTACCAGATAGATGATGGCCCATAAATCAGCACAGGCCTGTGTGAGAAGTCATAAGTCAAGCCAGCTCTACTCTTATCTAACCAGTATATTTTCATAAATGATGTCTCAAGACACAACACTGATAAGTACATTGCATAGTTTAAAATTTCTTGATAGCTCTTCATATTCTATTCTTATGTATTTTACAAATCAGAGTCAAAATCCTTAGTGTAATATACAAAGCTATCCCCATAGGGCCTTTGTCAGGCTCTCAAATCTCAGCTTTGGTACCATGTCCCCTCCCCCCAACCTTCACACTTGCAAGGCTCCTCTCTGGCCATTTAGGGCTATAGCATTTCTCCCATCCTTCCAGGCCATGCCACCTTAAGCTCGTGCTGATTTCCCTGCCAGGATTGCTCTCCCTACTTTTGTTTGGTAAACAGTCATATATATTTCATGACCCAGCCCAAGTATTATTTTTGGTGTCTTCCTCACACTTCCTCCCAGGGACAATCAGTTGTTTCCTCCTTTCCTTGCATATAATTTTAATCATGATATCTTCATATTTACATGTAAATGTCTGTCTTCCCTACTAAATGTCAGTCTACTTTCAAACAAGAGCCCCAGCACCAATGATAGTTCCTGGTTAGTAGTCAAGAAACGTTTGTTAGGTGGATGGGTAAACGAATATCATTTTTGCAAAAATCAAGGAAAATGGCCATGTTATAATACCAAAGGTAAAGAAATCTATTTTAATTTCCTGCCTTCATTGGATAAAGTATGACCTCCTTGTATAAAGCATGACTCATCTATTCAACAACTGAGCACTTATCCTACGGGTCATTGTTCCAGGAGCAGCAGGTGAGACAGACAAGGTCCTCGTTCTAATGAAGTTACACAAGTAAATACATAAATGAAGATCATTCCAGATCAACATACGTGGTATTCAGAAAATAAAATTGGAGTCAAAACACAGAGGCAAGATGGTTTGGAGGGAGGGGACACACAACTTTAGATTGGTTTGGGTACAAAAAGTCTCTCTGAAGAGGTAACATTTGAGCTGATTCCTGGGTAACACAGTATGAATAACTGGGATAAAACATGAGTATTCCTGTTTGTAACCTTTTCGATCCTAATGCAGCAGTGGGGTCCGTGGTAGACCATCCTGGAGACAGCGGGAGCATGGCCTAACTCTGCTCACCATAGACCTCTCGAAGGGATGTGTCACCACGCTGCTGATTAACCATCCTAGAGCAAGAGCAGACTGACCCAGAGGTTTCCATTTCCTTAGTTCTGCTTGTAAAAACTGTCTGCTCTGTTTGATTTCACTGACCTTTTAATAAAACAAGCAGGTTCAGCTTCTGCCTGTCTTCCTCATGTACCCCCCCATCACACCCCACCCCACCTCACTCCACCTCCTGTCTGAGATGAGCCTGAATGCCATTCTTCATCACATGCATCTGGACACTGACAGAAAGAACAAAAGCTGGCATTCCACATCTCAATTTATCTGCTTGCCCCCCAGAGCCCATACGTAAAACAAAAAATTCTAACCCAACTCTTAAAAATACTCTGGAAGATGAAAGATCAATGTCTGGAGGCAGCTTCTCTCAAGCTCCAGGCAGAATTGACAAGTGAGAATGGAAGTCACCCATTCCTAACCTTGAAGTTATTCTACCCGGCATTCCAAGGGGAGTAGCATTTGCCAAGCCCTGTGGTTGAAGCACTGTGGAAAGCAGTTATACGAATACATCTATGGAGAATTACAAACGAATTCAAGCTCCAGGTCTGCTGCTAAGCAGTTGCTTGTCTACCAAAACCAAATTATTCTCCCTTACTTTCTGGATAAGGGAACCCCAATTTTGTTCTAGTATCTACCCCTCAGTGAAATGGCACTATTCCAAGTAAAGGTATGAATCCTGACCTACCTTGATAATCCTAGCCCTCTTGCAACTGACTGGCTTAGGAGTGGGTATGACCGCTTCTGGCCAATGAGAAAGGAGGCAAAATCTGCTGAAGGTTTTCTGGGAAAAGATGCCTTGCTGATGAAACACCCATAGAAAGAAACAGCCCCTCTTAGGTTGTGGACGTCATCGCAACTACATGTGACACACTGAACTTGAACAGCCATGCTGAGCCTCCAAGTAAACCAGCCTACAGACAAGCTGAAAGCCTTCCAATTCATAAGCTCTGTCACCTTGAAAAGTCACCATGCTACTCCCAGACTCAAAAACAAGTGAGTTGTGTCACGTAAGTCTTAAAGTCCTTTCTAGCTCAAAGAAGTGTGGGATTCTCAGGAAGGCACATGAAGCAGTTTTAGGTAGTAGAGCCATGATGTATGTGACGCTCCCTGCAAAAACTCTGCCAGGTGACCAGAGAGGTTTTTGTTCGTTGGGGGATGCAAATTGAGATTTGTATGCCTGAAAGCTTTCAAAATCTAATTTCTGGAATGAATCAAAAACTAGAGGGGTTTAAGAGAAAGGGCCTTAGTTAGGACAAATACAAGTACTGACTGTGCCAGACTGCATTTCTGTTAATAGAGCAAAACACTTTTGAGGAGAAAATAAAGAGTATGGCTTTCATATTTCAATGACTTAAAAATAATTTCAGAAACAACTAATTTCAAAAATGTTCATTTTTTTAAAACCTCCACTTACTCATTTACCTGTTCAATAAACATGTGTGGAGTACCTAGTGTTTGGCAGGCATTGCCGATATGCAATGATGTAGTAAAGCACAATTCTTTTCCTCAGGGAGCAAACAGTACAGTGAAGGTCACAGAGAAGTAAAAAGATATTACAACATTTCTGACGAGCCATTATTAGGAGAAAGCACAAAGGATTAAGAGAGGGCAGATATGGGGCTGTTACCCTGGCCTGGAGCAAGTGGTACAGGGAGGGCTTCCTGATGGAAGCAACCCTGAAGCTGAGACTTGAAGTAGAAGGGCCTGATGTGAGGGGTGAGAGGAGGCCTGGTGCATGTGGGAACACAGTGTTTAAGTGAGGCTGGATGTTGGGTGTGAGGCAGAGAGCTGTGAAGGTGGAGGTGAAAGCTAGGGCCAGATCACATGAGACATGTTAAGGAGTATGGGAGCTCTTATTAGCACTCGGGAAGACTGTGAAACAAAAGGCAGTTTGTCTGCAATAGTGTTCTCCCTCCCCTATGCCCAAGCCCCCCAACCCCCATTCCTTACGCAAATCTCACCTCAGGAGGCTCTCAAATTGGAAGGAGACCCTAAAAACTAGCTTACACTGTGGGATAAATGAATGAGTGCAGCTTAAAGTACAATTGCATACACAGAGGAATGAAGCTACATTTTAGAGATTGCAGAGATCTATCTTAGAGGTAAGTTTAGGTCAACTCAATTTACAGGTGAGGAAACAGGGGCAGAAATGCTGTGGAATGGTCCCCAGGCTCACCCACAGCATTCAGAGCTCTGCCATGAGACAGCGGAGATGCTTTTGGGGGGTGGTGGTGGGGTTCCCTTCAGAGGCTGTAGACTGAGGCCCTAGGGGCTGCCAACTACTGAGAACAGCCGCTCTTACCTTCCTAAACACCTGGGCCACAAGCTCTGTGAGGCCAGGAACCTTGTCAGTGCCTACTATGGCAGGGCACACAAAATATGTGCCCGTTAAACATTTACTAGAGGAAGGGAGGTCCCTGCTGCTGTTCCTCACGTAACGTGAGAACGTGCAAGTGAACCCCGGTTCTCCCAAAATGCGGGCACCAAGAAGCAGAATATGGTGCACGAAGTGTATTTTTGAAAGAGAAAGCTGGCAAATGACAGAATCCAAGGAAATTGGACAGCTGCTTGCCATTTGAAGAATCAAATACTGAAAATATTTCAAATAATAAAAGAAAATCTGGAGGAATTGTGACTTAGGACCAATTTGGATAGGATTTTTAAGCAGTGAATGCTCAGATGTGTGGATGCTCATTTTCAAAACCTACACTGACTTCTTCTCAGAAAAGCCACAGGCTAGAAGAGCTTCCTTAGTCGAACTTGATGCTTTTGTTTTTAATGACACAACAGGTATTTCCGAGAACTGTGCGGTCTCAGATCCGCATTCATTCCTGGTAGAAACACACATTTCAAAACTGTCTTGTGAAAAAAAAAAAAAAATTGGAAGAGTGCCACTCTTCAAGTGTTTAATTTCTTTGCATTTTCAATTCCAGCACATGCTCCCAACCAACACATATGCAAGAATGGCTAAAGGTTGCAGGAAAATGGTAATTAAAATCATCCTCATAAGGTGATTCATTTGTGAATATGCTACCACTGACTCAACAAGCCAATGTTAATTTAATCAAGATTAATTAGAAAACAGGAGGAAAGGGGGACTTTAAAAAAGAGACTGGGCAGTGGTTGAGTCTTATGAAAGACTGGCCTGAATCACTAGGTGTTTGTTGTAAAGAAGCATTTTTCCTTTGTAAAGTCTGGAAAAGGGCAAGAACTATAAGATAAGGAGCTACAGTTGCCTGTTCAGTAACCCTGCAACTCCCGGGAGCCTCCAGAGGCAGCCAGCTTGTCCTGGCAGCTTGAATTTAACATACTTCCTGGTTTAGCATACCTCCAAATGCAGTCTAGAATCAAGAGGGGGCAGGTGCAAATGGGACAGAATCCCAGAGAGCTATCAGAGTTGAGAGAGAAAAAGAAAGTGAGGAAGGCAAGAAGGGGAAAGAGAGCAGGAAGGAGGAAGAAAGGATGGAGAGAGGATAAGAGGATGGAGAAAAGGAAAGGGGAAGGAAGGAAGGAGGCAAAGAAGGGGCTTCCTATTCCACACATCTGACCATTGTTGACAAAGGACCATGGACATGAATTTTACCAAGTGAACACAAAAATAATGTAAGCTGCTCACATTTCTAGGAATTGTCATTTCACCACCCTTCTCAGGGCGTACCTGCTCAGGAGGTAGAGGATTCATAAATATTTTGAAATTCTATTAAAGCCTACATTAGGGTCTAATACTTGGGAGCATTAAAGAACAACAACCACTACCAAGCTTCTGGGAGCATCTCCCCCTCTCGTGTCCTTCCATCTTCTCCCACAGAAAGGAGGAATGGGTTTTGCTAAGGTCACCCCCAAAGCCGTCACCTAAGCACACGGAACAAGGGCTGGACTCCTCTTTATCTGAAATCCCTGTCTGGGGTTCTCAGTGCTCATTATTTTGTCCTCCTGCTAATTGAGAATGCAGCCCTGCTCTACCACACTTTGAGATTTGCCAAGAGTCTAATCCAACCGAGTTGTGAAATCTGGATGGTTACATGGGAAAATCTGGATCTTAGCTGGAAAAGGGTACATTTTACACAATGGGAACTGAATAGAAATTTGGAAAAAACCTGAAAAAATTTAGAGAATGCCTTTGAAAACACTTCCTTCCCCTGGCCTTTGAGAAACCAGAAACCACTGGCTTCCAAGTTGAAAACTCACTTGCAGCTTAAGTGAAACGGGCTTCGTTCTGTTCTCCAAAGCAGATGATTGTCATATTTGACTATTCTCACCCAGAGTCTGTTCAGAACAGCCTGGCCAGTGCAAAATCCAAAAACATTTCACTCTCAGATTGCTGTTTAAAATGCCTCTCTTAGAATGGCAAGCCTAGACACGGCAAACGGCATTTTCAGCTTTACTAGACTTTTTCTAGTGATAAGAAGCTGGCACAGATAAATCCATGTTATATTTCTTGGGATGCAACTTAATTTTATTTTTTTCATTTTTAAGGGCTAATAGGGAAAAATATTATTCAGGGTGTATATTAAAGGAGAGTTTGGGATCAATCCATCCCTGCGGCAGGGATGAGTCACCATGTGAGAGTCGGTAAATACAGAATTGACATCTTGCTTAGAGGAGCCAGAAGGTTCTCAGAAAGGCAGCCAAGGCTGCCGGGGCGGGGCACTCTCTTCACCTGGCTTGGTTCAATACAGTACCAAAGGATTCCTGGCTCAGCAGATTCCAACAGAAGATGAGGGGCCAAGCTCTTCCAAAGTGAAATAAGATCCGGTAAAGGGAGTACACTTAATTTAGAAAAGAAGTGTGGCAGGGCAGACAGGAGCCTGAAATCAGAGTCAGATAATCCCAGGTCTAATTTATCCCTCCTCCGCTGGCTAAATGTTTACAGCCTGAATGTTCCAGTCATGGGAGATGGTCATGAGTTCAAAAAATCTTCCTCTCAAGGCAGCTCTCTGGGCTACAATAAATTAATATGACAGTGAAATGCTTTGTCTTCATCCTTCTGATTCCAGAGACTAAATACATGACAATCAACCTATCTCCTCGTATGGAGGAATTACATACAGTGCCACCCATGAGAAAGGTACTGACAATTATCTAGTGACCATAACCTTTGGAGAGGGCAGGAAAAATAAAGGTAATTTTTCATAGAACTGAAATGTGTAAGAGAACAGAGCAAGGTTTTCCAACCTCTCTATGTGCCAGTTTCCTGCCCTGTGAAATTAATTCATTTAACAAATTTACTGAGCTCTCCCTATTTGTCCCTGGGGGCTGAGGATTCCACAATATGCAAGATAGACATAGACTGCACAGCCAGTCTCTGCCAATTCCAAACCTTGACAATGGCCCTGAACCCTCATCTCCCCTTTCCCTCTTCATCAGAAGAAGCCTAACATAACTCTCCCACTGCACGGCATTACAGTCAGGACTGCACTCGGAAGAGTCCTCTCAGAAGACTGTCTCAAACTTGAGCCTGACGTCAAGTTGATTTGCTCCTCATTTAATATACAACCCCTCTTTTAAGAATAATATGCTTACCAGTGACAATGAGTATCTCCTTGACTAAAGTTTAGTCCAGCTCTTCTATATCCTTTTTCCAACTAGATCTCAACTTTCGGACTTTCATGTCCATCTTTGCCCAGTTTTAGCAAGAATTCTATCAGTGATTTAGCCAGAATCCCCTACCCTTGATATATGATCACCTTCCTCACCCACCACCGTCCCCCAGCTAATAACTGATGACCCTGAACTGCAGTCTGCAAGAATCCTGTTAGGTCAGTTAGCGAGAATCACCCTACCCTTTGAGTAATTTTCCATCCAAAGACTCACTACTTTGCTCCTCGACTATAAATCGCCACTTATTTTTGTGGTACTTGGAGGGGGGCCCAGTTCTATACTGAGGGCTCTTTTCCCTTACTGCCATAGTCCTGAATATAATCTGTTTTTACTGCTTTCACTATTGTCCAGTTCTGGTTTTCTCTGACACCAGTCACCCAAACCTGAACATAAATTACTTCAATCACCCCGAGATATAAGCTTAGGCAGAGACCAGCTGTGGGAAAGAACTGGAGTTTTCTTTTGGGCGAAGGTGAGGGGGAAGGTAATTGTAGTGAGAAGACCTGGGTGGCGTGTCATAAGAGGAGGAACTGGACAGGCTGAAGATCAGAGCTCCAGAGAGCTGCAGAGAGGACTGGAAGAGGAAAGCAGAAAGGGGACCAAATGCACTGTGCCAGTGACGAGAGCTGGCAGCTCTCAGGAATGCTTCTGTGGCCAGAATAACAGCTGCTACAAGGAGCACTGCAAATACAAAGGCACGCCTATGTCACAGCAATTTCCACTTTCCAGCATATTAACCCCATGCATAAAAAACTTTTCTATTTTTTCAGACTAATTCAACTCATTTGATATAGCTCACTCAAGGTACCAAAGTTTTCGCATTGACAACTCAATACAAAACTTTTCAGGATTACTCAATGCTTATTTGAAAAGCTTCAAAAAATTGTAATTAAAAGTACAAAATGGCTGCCTTTGGCTTCTTGAAAAAAATCAAACTATAATTTTTCTTACAATGAAAGTAATACTGTCTGTAATTTATTTAGAGTATCTAGCGTAATGCAGACATGCATATTAAACACTATTTCATTTCATCTGACTAAATGAATAAATACATTGCACCATCCAGACACACAGTTGAAACATTTCCCCAAGTATTCTTTAAACACAATGTGCAAGATTGCAATGGATCATGACTGATAAAAATGACAAAGACGCTGTGAATCAAGTGAATAACAAGCAACAGCATGAATTATTTATGCCAGTAATATTTGTAACCATACAAATTATATATTGATGTTATATTGGAGTGTTTAGTATTTTAGCTAACATACATCACACAATGCCCCCTCTCCGCCTCAATACTTAATTTTCTTGGAGAGCTTTAATTCAGTGGTAGCACTTAGAACAAAACCATGGGTACAATGGCAATTTTTTTTTTTTGGTTGTCTCAAAATATGATTTCTCTCTTATTAGGGGATAGTCACTCCACAAACCACAGCCATGGCTGGTGTTCTTTTATTACTTCCTACATGAAGACCACTGAATGACCTACGCTGGAGAGACTGGAGTTCCACTTTCTTTCATCTTCAGCAAGAAGGTGGTGTGTATGACAATCACCACTGAAATGGTTTTTTCTCACTCCTGTATTAAGATCAGAGTGAAAACATTTTAAAGGAGGGGCAGATAAAGCAACTGTTCTAAGACAGGGGCCACAAAGAGTTCCATGTGTTTTGTATGTTTCAGAGAACTTCGAAAATAATGAACATCTAGAAGGATCTTCACTTCTTCACCTATGAGATCAATCATCTATGCTGATTCCTATACCTCAATAGAAAATACACTCACAACCACACACACAGGCACACACTCACATTCACACTCATTTTAAGCAGTTCAATTCTGTCCTGGAAACTGAGAAGATAAGGTTTTTTTTTCTTAGTTAACCCTACCTTTCCAAGTTTGGAAGGAGCTACTCAGGTACTGCCACAGTTGGGCTGGACACCCACCAAATTGTGAGTTCCTCAAGGGTTGGGGACAAGTGGGTCATGGCAGCACTCCCACAGCATCCACTGTTATTGAAAATACTGTGCAATTATTAAATTGGAGTGGATTCTCACTGAACAATTGAACCCCTTAGGAAAGAGCTAGCAGGTGTACTACATCTTCCTCCTTGAGATCTACTTCCCTGCCCACATAGAGATGAAACATATATGGAATGCACTAGAGAACGTCTGCCAACACGGACAGGAGAGAGGCCAAAGGGAAGACGCCTGGTAACTTCTCCAAAACCACCCATCTCCTTAGTGAGAGCATCCCATCTAAATATCACAATGGCAGTCAAAAGATGCCCCAAATAAAACTCATCTCTAATCTTCAACCTCATCCTTGAACTCTCTCTATGCCTTTTCACATGTTAATTTCACTTCCTGAAATACCCTTCCCCAACTTTGCTGGCTCCTCTTACAGCTGCCCACCACACAAACTCCTGACAGGGTGCAGTGGTTACACCTGGGTTTGAATCCTGCTTCTTGGGTTTGAACCCAAGAGCATGGAGTTGGATTTGAACCCTGTCTCTACCATCACCTCGTTGGGTGATCCCGGGGAAGTTTTTTCATGCTCAGTGCCTCAGTTTCTTCATCTACGTAATAGAGGTGATAAAAGTTCCTGCTTCATAGGGCTATCAGGAAGGTTAATTGAGTTAATAGGTATAAAATGATTTCAATAGACAATGGCACATTCATAGGTGGATTTGGAGTGATGGTCCTCATTTTTCTGTTATTTCATTCCACAGCTGGACCCTGTAAATGTTCTTAATACAACACTCATTTGTTCACCTTTCTGCCTCCTCTACTAAGATGAATTCAGAGACTATTTGTCACTTCCCCTGCATCCTCTGAGCATGGCTCCTGATACAAGATCAAGACACACTACATGTAGCAGGGACAGGTTGGGTTCTAGCTTCCCCTAAGGACAATCTTATCCTCACCGTGTCTGGTTTCAAAGCCTGTCTTCAAGTCCTGTAATGACTCTGCTTCTAAATGTGTTCCCTTCCCACTGTGTTGCCTACTCTAATAGTTTTGGCATTTACACATCACTTGCATGTTTGCATTATTCTTATCATTTGCCTTCTTCATCCTCTCACCCTGTCATCTGACTAATCTTTGTAAAAGCCAATCTGGTTATTATTTTAAAAAAGAAAATGGTTAATGGCTTCATTCAGATCATGAACATCAAGTTTAAGTTCCCTTGCCTGGCACTAAGACTCCTTTACAATAAGACCCTGACTTAGCTTTTCAAGGTCATTTCCCACGACCTGCCCTATATACACCCCCTAACTCACCTTCCATTTCCTGTCTCCAAGCCTGAGCTCAAACTCGACCTTCATTCTGGAAACACTCATGTCCATCTGTTAAAATATTATTCTTCACGATCAAAACCAAATAACAATTCCTCCATAAAAATTCTTTCCAGGGGCTTCCCTGGTGGTGCAGTGGTTGAGAGTCCGCCTGCCGATGCAGGGGACATGGGTTCGTGCCCCGGTCCAGGAAGATCCCACATGCCGTGGAGCGGCTAGGCCCGTGAGCCATGGCCGCTGAGCCTGCGTGTCCAAAGCCTGTGCTCCACAACGGGAGAGGCCACAACGGTGAGAGGTCCACGTACCGCAAAAAAAAAAAAAAAATCTTTCCAAAATTAATCTCTACTTCCCATATAGTTTCAAAGCACTCTTTACAGGAAGGCTGTTTTTATTAAAGTGCTTGTGACTGTTTTGACTTTAGTTATTTATGTATATATTAAGTTCTTAGAAAACAGAGACCATGTCTTAATCATGTTTGTATCCAGGAATGTGCCTAGAACAGTGTTCCACAACCTACTGTATATAGTTTTTAAATTGAATTAAAAAGGAAAAAATGTAATTGATGCCTGGGATGCTAATACTCACATCTGCTTACAAGCAAATTTAAAATTTTTAATTAAGTTCCAATTAAGTTTCATTCTCAGAATTACCCTTGAGTGTTAGATACTTGCCTGAACCCCACTATTCAATTATAAGACTCAAAGTCTCCTTTGTATGCTCTGAAGCAGCTTGTACAAAACTGGCACTCAAAACATGTGTTGAATTTAATTGTTGAATTGTTTCTCCCTGGAAAATTCAGGCAAATGTGTCAAAAGAAGGAGTCCACAAGATTACAGCCGCCATCTAGTTACGGTAAGGGTGCTGCGTGATGACATCAAAAGGAAAGAAAAGACAAACTAGCTCCCTTTGCTGGTCCCTGGTTGCCATGCAAGCACATGCATGACTTAAAGAACTGCCCATTACTTTCCCTCATTCCACCCTACTGGAGCCATGACTAGTGTTGGGATTGCCAAAGTCCTCCTGTTGAGGGTCTGTAGGCAAGATGTGAGCACCAAGGGCTTCACTGACAGAGAAGGTAATTGTAGTGTCAATCTCTGAGGAAGTCCAGGACCCAGAAGCCAGGCCTTTAGCAAATGGGAAAAGGATTTCCACATCTCAATCAAGGGTTAGAGTTCCTTAGCTACGAGTCGCTAAGGGGCCTCTCCTAAGATGGCACCCTACACATGGAGACAGCTGGGGAGCCAATAAGAAACAGTTCTTGAAGAGGCTGCTCTCAGGCTGAGGAGGGAGAAACCAGACAATTCTCTTGCTTTTACCTTGAGTTTACCTAATTTGTTTAATCTTGTGTTGATTGATGCTCCCTTCCAGTCTTCAGTAAAGTGTCCTTTAGCCATTCCAGCCGTCTTAAAGCATGAACAGTGGTGTGATGGTAAACGTTTACAACCAGCTCTCTAGGGGAAACACCCCTAGTGCTTGCCAATTTCTGTGGTGTAAATGCTATTGCCATGGCCAATTTCAAACAACCAATGTGCTGTCAATAAACTCAGAGTTGGGAGGAGACACACACCATCAGCTCCGGAGGAGACACACACCATCAGCTCCAGGCAGTACCACCTGGCTAGAACACTCTTCACCTCTTCCCCACAGCAGTATCAAAGTCAGTGAAGGACCTATATCAGCAAAAGATTCTCCTTCAGCACAAACTTTGCTGGTACTAAGCTCTATTTTTATTACGGAGGGCAGTATACCTTTACCACACATACTCACATTCCAAGGGAAGAGGAAATTTGAGGTAAGAGCCAGCTGTGAATTAATACCAAAGGCTTCAGAGCCATCCACTTTTGTGTACACAGCCTGAAAACACACAAAACTTGGTGAGACAGAGATTGGTTAGGTGTTCCAAACTCGGAAGCATAGCTGGCTACAATACCCTGTGTCCTTGCTGTTAAGCCTAGACACATATTTCTAACCAATCAAATGTGAACAAAAGTGATGTACAATCTTTCCAGGTTTGGCTGTAATATCCTACCAATATAGTCTCTTTCTCCCCACCCAACTATTTTCTCTTCCACTGGCTTGAAGCAGACAAACACTGCAAGATATATTTTTTAAGTGGCAGAATCACAAAATGGAAGGAGTCCGGGTCCCTGAATCACCTTTGGAAAAATAGCTGCTCTTCTTCCAAGGAGCACCTGTTTTTGACCTTTCTTAAGCAAGAAATAAGCTTCTATTACATATGAGCCATCTAAGGGTTTGTTTGCTTAGCAGCTAATGTTAACCAGTACATGTAGCAATACCTGCCATGATCCTGTGTCCCTACTGGGGATCATGAATACTCTGGGAAAAAAAATTTCCAGGCACAGCTAAAGAAGAATTTAAAAGAGTCCAAGGCTCTTGATTCACAAAATGCACTCTGTTCATTTTGACTTGGCTACAATTTGAGCCCTTGCTGAGAGATTTTTATTGTTGATATTTTGTTTGTTTCTTTTAAAGATTGACTTTCACACTAACTACTCTACATGAGGATAGGAAGAAGAAATCAGAAAAGATTTTGAGAAGGTCAAGTGAATCAGAGTAATGTTCCATGCCTCGCTGATTACACTGTACCTTCTCTACAATTTGTTTGCATTTAAACACATGCACATATGCTCAGATAATAAGTGATAGTTAAAAGTGAATAAAACAACAACATATTTTAAACTATGCCTATGTCATTTTCACAAGCTGGAAATGTCTATTAAAGATTTTTCTTCCCCCCGGTATGTGGGCCTCTCACTGCCGTGGCCTCTCCCGTTGCAGAGCACAGACTCCAGACGCACAGGCCCAGCAGCCATGGCCCACGGGCCCAGCTGCTCCATGGCATGTGGGATCCTCCCGGACCGGGGCACGAACCTGTGTCCCCTGCATCAGCAGGCGGACTCCCAACCACTGCGCCACCAGGGAAGCCTATTAAAGATTTTTAAAAGTTGTATTTTGAATGCTGCCAAACCTTATCCAAAAATCAGTTTGTATTTGTTTACATAATTATGAGAAAGCAGTGGTAACACATGAGTCTACTCACTCAATTTAAATGTGTCCCCTTTTGCACTAAATTAAAGTTATTATATATTTAGAATATATTAAATATTTCATTATATTTGCATAGGGGTTGGTCTGACAACTTAACCTTACTATAAAATCATAATATAATAAATACTATAATATACTGAACATATTATACCATATTATATTCGAATATATTATATTTGCACTTTAAATCTATTTCGTTATTTTCAAAACCTGCCTTGCTGTCAGCCCTAGCTCGTCAGTGCCCTGATGGGCAGGGATTGTGACCCATATCTAAGCTACCCACTGCATCTCACACAGTGCCATTCTATGGTGGGCACAACAGTGTGGGATGCATGAGTAAATACACAGGAAAAGTAATTTTCCAGGGACTCGTTCGGATTTTCATTAGCAGTAATCCCTTTTTAAATGTCTGATGAGTCCCTCTTCCCTTTTAAATCCACACAAGTGGTCCTGAATGCACACAATTGGGACCTGCTAAGGCCAGGGCTGCCATAGGAAGCCATCTCCAAGAGGAGTCCCCAGCATCTATTTACGGAGGTCAAATTTGAGTGCTAGATCATGGGACAAGAGTAGCCTGTAGTCAACAGAATTATGCGTATTTTGACTTGATAGCCTCTGCCTCCCTTTTAACCATTTCCCAAGGTTAAAACCATGTAGTTCAACCATGCAGTTCTCATTACATTTTGGTTTAATATACACAGTAGCCTACTTTGTGCTCAAAGAGATTCTCTCATTTCAGACAGAAGTGTTCTGTCCAGAGGGATGGACTGGAAAGACCATCACAGTCTGGACATGGGTCACCACTTAGATGCTTTCCCATAACAGCAAATATGTTCCAGGTTTCTGAAGATGAGTCTGGACAAGCTTCCTGGAAAATCCACAAGCACTTAGAAGGGGATGATGTGCAGTGCTCACATGGACACTTATCCAAATAAGGGATGTGGATGTAGTGAAGTATGAAGACCAGCCCACACCCACACAGGGAGTAAAGGGTTCAAGTGGAATTAGATGGAGCCTCAAATTCCATGTGACAGGCCACCACCAGGACTACATCTGAGAAGCCTCATGGGAACCTTGGGTCTGACAATTTCTGAGTTTGTAAAAAGCCTTAGAAAATTACCTTCAGTTAAAAAAGCAAAAGTCTACAGCTTTTTAATAACTTTTTTACCCTGGAAGCTCAAAATTTACCACTTGGGTATGTGTTACTTAAAAAAACAAACAAACAAAAAAACTTGTTATTTAATGTGATTTGATGTAATAAAAAATGTGACTAGAGCCTAAAGAAATTGGCATGTGAATGATAGAGACTTTCTGACAACTGACAATGAACCACAGAAACTATTTGTAATGTTTAGTTTTCTCAGGAGGGAAACTGGAGTAAGAAAATCTGTGAATTAACAGCTTGATTTACTTTAAACTTTCATGGAGAAGCCTGGAACATCAATAAGACATAAGTCTTCCTAAGGAGCTGAGCACTGACACCCCAGACCCCCGATTTCTCTCCATCCTCTTGCAAAACATAGACATGTATATTCATAACGGCCCGATAGAAAATGGGAGAGAGGAAGTGAGTTAGCAGGCTCTGTATCAGCAATGCCGCACTCTGTGTTTAAGGTGAAATAAGCAGCCCAAAGTCCTATATCCCACAGGGAGACCAGCCAGCGAACATTCTTTAGCATGCAGGGAAAAGCCTTAGCAGAGGGAAAAGCACAGAAGACACATGAACATCCTCATTCTAATTTTCTGTACTTCTCCAGTTAATTTGGGGTGTTTGGAATTTTCAGGACCAAAAAGCAAGACAGAATCATGTGTAGGCCACTCTAATGTATCAAAATACAATTTATTATCAAAGCTATGGATAAACCCATTCTCTCTCTCAGCTTGAGTGTAGGGATAGGGGCCAAGGAAGGAGTAGAAATCATCTCAGAAGCGACCGACAGCTTTTGGCTGACTAATGAATAAGGAGCGACCTCCTCCACCCCCCTGAGTTTCTGCCAAGCATCACACGAGATAAGAGGAGGGATTAAGAAGAGGGAAGTAGAAGGGGGAACGTTATAATGTAGTCTAGAAATATGGTCCTAGAATCCTGAGTTCCAATTAATTCTCACACGGATGAAGGCCAAGTTGGCAGGCCAATCCATATACAGATATTAAATGGACAGTAGAATAAAATATTGTCTAAAAGCAATTCAAACTACAGGTGTAGAAAACAATATTGTGACTTCTGATTGACCACACAAGTTGGTTGTCTCTCTCTCAATCAACCCCACTAGAATGAGAGTTAAAAGATTAAAAATCACATAAATCCACAACATTTTTTTAAATGCAAAGGGCCCTGCGAAGGTAAGAGATCCAAACAAGCCTAGAAGTCAGAAAAAAGATGGAAGAGTGATAATGAAATATGGCAGAATAGTCCACAATGAGGAAATCCATGGAAAGGACCCAACTGACCTTGCAGAACTTGGCAACACCTGAGATTCCTTGTAGGACAAAGGATGAGAGTGAGATGAGGGGCAGGAAAAAGAAATTATTTGAAAGCCTGTATATGCAACAACCAATCACTTACCCCAACCATGTGGCCCCTCCACACTGCCAGCTAACATTCTCTTTCCCTCATGCCAGACCTTGCCCCTGCTCCCCACCCCATCCCCGCCCAAAAAAGAAATTCATAGCAATCTTCAGTGAAGAAATTGGAATGCCTCAGAGAAAAAGACTCCACATAAAGCTCACATAGAGAATCACAAAGCCACTGGATAATGGCGTCACTCTTCAATATGAACGGATAAACATGATAAATGAGGCAAACCTCCAACACAGAAGAACACAAACAAGATAAATAAATGGGAGAAAAATGGTCTTAAAGAAAATACAAATAAAACAGGCAATAGAAAAGAACCTCAAATATCCCAATGAGAGTCCAAAAAATATATCCATAAAATGAGGAAAGAATGCTACAGAAAGAGAATGAGCAAGCAAGAAAAAATCCTGTTAATTAAAAATTACTTTTTAAATTAAAAATTAAATAGAGGATGAATCAGAAAATATTCTCATTTCTCATAAAATCATGATGTAATTTCAGAATTTGAAGTCATCACAAAATGTGCCTTCATATAAAAAGAAGAAAAGAGGAAAACTGGTCCTCTAAGGGGAACAGAAATCACAGAGGAGTAAGAATTAGACTTTTCGGGAGGCTGGAAGACTGAAGAAAAATCACATTCCCACTGAAAAGTCACTCTTTCCCTCTACCCCATTCTTACCAGTCACCCTCCCAATCCCTAAGAATGGAGCCAAAGGAAAATGACATTCATCTTAGAATTCTATATTCATCCTGATAATCAATCCAATATAAGAATAGAATAAAAACATCTTCGAACATGAAGTTAGGCCCTTGACACCTTTTTATAGAAAGGTAAGTGAAGATATGTACAACCAGAACGACGGAGTGGCCATTGAATGAAGACAGGATGATTTTGTTGAACCAGTAGATATGAAGCAGGAAACACCCAAAGGACAGGTGAGCAGCAGGCCTAAAGAGCAGAGGGACGAAGGACCCTGGGGAGGAGGACCTGGAGAAAAAGGGCACAGTTTACTTTACACAGAAGTAAACCCTGTTGTGGGAATCACAAAACAGAAGTTGTGATTAAAGGGTGAAAGGGCAGGAGAAAAAACAGCATTTGGAAATTCCATGAAAATAGAAAGCTACAGAAATGAAATTCTATGAGCCTTGTTACACAAAAATAAAAAGAGGTGGGGAACGCAGGTGAGTTAAGGTCCTAATTTTACAAAATAGGGAATCTAAAAGATTCTGTTAGTGAAAAGTCATCAATCTGTGTACTTAAGAAGTGGACTTCTTGGTATGAATATTTATTTCAGTAACAAGTAGAGAAACAAAAAATAACAATTACATTGTGTGTATGGAAGAATGGGCACATGAGAATATCACTGAACTAAATTCTCACCTATCTTAGCAGAAAGGCAATGGATGTCTAAAACTAATAAATTAGGAAACAACAATAAAAGCCGTGACGTTGAGATTTGAAGGCAATATGCAGAAAAAATATCTAAAGGAGAAATAAGCAGTTATATTAGGGTACAAGTCTAGGAAGTAGTAAGTAGAAGTTTGTTGCTTTTAGATGCATACTGGCATTTTTTCAGGTATAAATGACATAAAACATTATATTAGTTTCAGGTATACAACATAATGATTTGACGTTTGTATATATTGTGAAATGATCACTGCAATAAGTCTAGTTAACATTCATCACCATACATAATTACAGAATTTTTTTCTTGTGATGAGAATTTTAAGATCTACTTTCTTAGCAACTTTCAAATATCCCATACAGTATTATTAACTATAGTTGCCATGTTGTACATTACATCCCCATGACATATTTATTTTATAACTAAAGTTTGTACCTTTAGACCCCTTTCACTCATTTTGCCTACCCAAGCCCCCTATCCTTGGCAACCACCGGTCTTTCTCTGTATCTATGATCTTGGTTTTTTTCTTTTTCCTTTTTTCTTTTTTTTTTCAGATTCCACATATAAGTGAGATCATATGGTATTTATCTTTCTCTGTCTGACTTATTTCACTTAGTATAATGCCCTCTAGGTCCATCCATATTGATGGATGGCAATTTTCTTTTTTGTGTGTGTGTGTGACTGAATAGTTTTCCATTGTATACGTGTACAACATCTTTATCCATTCATCCATTGATGGCCACTTAGGTTGTTTCCATATCTTGGCAGTTGTAAATAATGCTACAATGTACATGGAAGTGCATCTATCTTTTTGAGTTAGTGGCTTCCTTTTCTTCGGATTAATATTCAGAAGTGGAAATACTGGATCATATGGTAGTTCTATTTTTCATTTTTTAAAGAGCTTCCATACTGTTTTCTATGGTGGCTGCACCAATTTATCAATACATTGCCCTCAACAGTGCACAGGGTTCCCTTTTTGCCACATCCTCAGCAACACTGGTTATTTCTTGTTATTTTTTTTTTCTTTCTTTTTTTTTTTTTTTTCTTTCTGCAGTACGCGGGCCTCTCACTGCTGTGGCCTCTCCCGCCGCGGAGCACAGGCTCCGGACGCGCAGGCTCAGCGGCCATGGCCCACGGACCCAGCCGCCCCGCGGCATGTGGGATCCTCCCGGACCGGGGCACGAACCCGCGTCCCCTGCACCGGCAGGCGGACTCCCAACCACTGCGCCACCAGGGAAGCCCTATTTCTTGTATTTTTGATATTAGCTATTTTAACAGTTGTGAGGTGATATGTCATTGTGGTTTTGATTTTCATTTACCTGATGATTAGTCATTCTGAGCATCTTTTCATGTACCTATTGGCCATCTGAACATCTTCTTAGGAAAAATGTCAATTCAGGTCCTCTGCCCATTTTTAAATGGGGTAGTTTGGTTTTTTTTGTTGTTGAGTTATATGAGATATTTATATATTTTGGATATTAACCCCTTACCAGATATATGATTTACAAATATTTTCTCCCATTCAGCAAGTTGTCTTTTCATTTTGTTGATGGTTTCCTTTACTGTGCAGAATCTTTTTAGCCTGATGTAGTTCCAGTTGCTTACTTTTGCTTTCCTTGCCTTTCCTTTTGGGGTCAAATCCAAAAAATCAAAACCAAGAATGATGTCAAGGAGCTTACTGCCTATGCTTTCTTCTAGAAGTTTTATACTTTCAGGTCTTATAGTCAAGCCTTTAATCCATTTTAAGTTAATTGTTGTGTATGGTGTAAGATAGTGGTCTGGTTTCATTCTTTTGCATGTGGCAAGACTGGGCATATAAAAGTGGTGAGAGTGGCCATCCTTGTCTTGTTCCAGATCTTAGAGGAAAAGCTTTCAGCTTTTCACCATTGAGTGGGCTTGTCATATAAGGCCTTTATTATGTTAAAGTCCAGTTTCTCCATCACCATTTATTGAAGAGACTGTCTTTCCCCATTGTATATTCTTGGCTCCTTTGTCATAAATTAATTGACTATATGTATGGATTTATTTCTGGGCTCTCAGTTCTGTTCCTCTGATCTATGTGTCTGGTTTTATGTCAATACTATGCTGTCTTGATGACTATAGGTTTGTAATATATTTTGACATCAGAGAGCATAATGCCTCCAGCTTTGTTCTTTTTATTCAAGATTGCTTTGGCTATTCAAGGTCTTTTGTGGTTCCACACAAATTTTAAAATTACTTGTTCTATGTCTGTGAAAAGTTCCATTGGAATTTTCATAGGGATTGCATTGAATCTGTAGATTGTTCTGTGTCATATGGACATTTTAATAATATTAATTCTTCCAATCCATAAGCACAGAATATCTTTTCATTTATTTATGTCTTCTTCAATTTCTTTCATCAGTGTCTTATAGTTTTCAGTGTACAAGTCTTTCACCTCCTTGGTTAAATTTATTCCTTGGTATTTCATTCTTTTTCATGCAATTGTAAATGGGATTATTTTCTTAATTTCTGTTTCTGATAGTTCAGTATTAGTGTATAGAAACACGACAGATTTCCACATACTGATTTTGTGCCCTACAACTTTACTGAATTCATTTATTAGTTCTAATAGTTTTTTAGTGAAGTCTTTAGGGTTTTCTATATATAAAATCAATGTCATCCACAAATAGTGACTGTTTCCCTTCCTTTCCAACTTGGATGCCTTTTATTTATTTTTCTGGTTAGGACTTCCAATACTATGATGAAAACAAGTGGCAGGATAAGGAATCCTGTTTTGTTCCTGATCTTAGAGGGTTAGCTTTTAGCTTTTCACCATTGAGTATGAATGATGTCAACTGTGGGCTTGTCATATATTGCCTTTATTATGTTACGCTATGTTCCCTCTATACCCACTTTGTTGAGATTTTTAATCTCAAATGGATGTTGAATTTTGTCAAAAGTGTGTTCTGCATCTATTGAGATGATCATATGATTTTAATCCTTCATTTTTTTAATGTAAGTATCACATTAATTGATTTGCAGATGTTGAACCATCCTTGCATCCCTGGAATAAATCACTCTTGATCATTGTGTATGATAGTGCTGAATTCGGTTGGCTAATATTTTGTTGAGGATTTTTGCAACTCTGTTCATCACAAATGCTGGCTTGTAATTTTCCTTTCTTGTGCTGTCCTTGTCTGGTTTTGGTTGCAGGGTAATATTGGCCTCGTAAAATGAGTTTGGAAGTATTCCCTCCTCTTTAATTTTTGGGAAGAGTTTGAGAAGGATTAGTATCAATTCTTCTTTAAATGTTTGGTAGAATTCACCAGTGAAGCCATCTGGTCCTGAACTTTTGTTTGTTGTGAGTGTACTAGCATTATTATAACTAAAAAATTAATTTAAAAAAATAGTATTGTTGTATATGTACAATGTATTGACAACTTACAAGATAAATAAATTTCTGTGATCAGGTCTGGGAAATGAATGGTCATTTATAACAAGTGTTGACAAACTAAATCTGGTTCATTGCCTGTGTTTATAAATAAAGTTTTATTGGAACACAATCACACACCCATTTATTTACACATTGCCTAGAGCTGCTTTCTGCTACCACAGCAGAGGTAAGTAGTTGCAACAGAGACTGCATAGCCCACAAAACCTAAACTATTTACAATCTGGCCCTTTACAGAAAACTTTCACTGATCCCTGACTTGTAACACTGATTTTCTGGGAAAATGCTATCTACAGTCAACTCGATTTTTAGAGAAGAGTCAGTTTCTAAGTTGGGGGCTGCCTCTCTTATGAGCATAGCTCACCTAATAGAAATCATGTCCCAAGACTTGATGACCAATGTTTTCTCATTGGGGGCATGTTAAAGATCCCTGTCTCCATTATACAGCAATGGGAAGAGTCTGTCATCACATTGTAATTCTCCTGACCTTTCAGATAACAGTAAGAACCTGGCTCTTGCATTTTTATTGCTACATGCTGGACATTACCTGTCAAAAAAACAGCAACCTTTACATGCACACATAAAAATGAATTTCTGCCTGTATCTCAAAGTAGGTATTAGAATGAAGCCTATCAACATCAACTAACACAAGCAGTCAGCATTCTAGATCAAAGACGCAGCAGCTGGGCATCAAAATACATACTATAGATTTTTTTTTTAAAGATACAGTGGTCTGAATGCCATGTCCTTGGAATTTTTCATCACAGTCCTTTAAGTTGCCATATTGCATGGACATAAATCCAAATTATCAGAAGAGAAAATAGGAAATAAAGTAATGGTCTGCTAATAAAAACATTAAAAAAAATAGCAGTATTCCTTCTAAATGACAAGGGCTGACTTTACCTAAATTGTGTATTTAAAGTGAACATCAAACAGTCATACCTCTTCAGTATTATAGGAGGTTTTTCTGCATAGAACTCATTTGACCTTCAAAAGAACTTACACTTGTGACAAAAATCTTTATTCCATATCAGCGATTCTCAATGGATGTGCGATGGTAGAATACGTAGGATTCATTCCCTTAGAATTGCATCAAAATTTCAGGGTAGGAGGAGTCTTTTAAAATTGCACTTCCCCAAGTTAGTGAGAAATATTACTGTATTGATTAGAATTGGCAGCATCCCTCAGGAATGTCGATGAAAAAGATAGTACTACATAATTCTCCTCCACAGGAGAAAAAAAGACTCATAAAAAAAAGCAGGATCTCATCATTCTTAGTATTTGGATGAAAAGTTTATATGTAGACATTTATGGACAAAACTGTGTATAACTAGCAAAAAAAAAAAGGGTCAGCCAATTCTGAGAATAGGATGTTAACTTATTACCTCTGGCTTTAAATAAACTAAAAAACAAACTCATTTGAAGGTATCTACTAAGACATATGTTTTTAATAGGAGACTCCTATATATAGTATTTGTACCTTGCTTTTCTTCACTTTATTATTATTACATCTTTCCATGTCCATAAACATAAATCTCTATCTTTAATATCTTCAATTAATATCCTTGTACTCAGTTTAGACACATGTCAAATTATTTCTAGAAGCAAAACTAGGTTGAAGGGCTTGCGCCTTTCTAGAACCTTTGATAACAGATTTCCTGACTTCCCAAGAATTATATCAATTTGCCCTCCCACTACCAGTATACGACTGTGCCAGACAGTCACCCTTTTGCCAATTCTAGCTACTGGCATTCATTTCCATAACTGCTGTTTTCATGACTCTCAAAATGGTTCATAATTTGGTCAGGGCTTTGTCTGAGCTGCTTTATCCAAGCACTTAACATCTTTCTCATCAGCAACAATGATGATGGTGGTGGTGGTGATAACAGCCACTAACATTTAGAACAATAGCTTTGTTCTAAGCATTTCACATGTTATCTAATTTAATTGATACAACAAACAACTTTATGATGGGATACTATTATTATCCTCTCCATTTTACAGATGAGGAAACTAAGGCACAGAGAGATGATATAAATTGCCCAAGCCCACAAAGCTAATAAGAGGTAGAATTTGGATTCATGCCCATGCAGTCTGGTGCTAGAGTCCTTGAGAATCAACCTTGCCTTTCCAGGTATTAATACATACCTGCTTATAACCCATCCACCACATGGAAGAAGATTCACGAAACAAGAGAGATCACCATCCATTCCTACCTTTGGGAAAACAGTTACAGTTTCTACAGTTTTACAGATGTGAGCTTACTTAAATACAACTAGTCAAGTACCTTCCCATCTGGATTCTCTTCCCTTTTAAATCAGAACCTATGGCCTGCCTGTTCCCGCCTGGATACAGGACACTCACGAATAGAAAGGCACTAACTCTCCATATCATTCGCACCAGTGGGTCACATCCCTCAGCCTTGCACCTCTTGGATGGTCTTGCCCCTGCCCAATATCCAGATAATCACATGAAGCATCAACTGAGCCTCAAGAGCTCTTACAACTGCTGTGGTTCTATCTGATCACTGTAGATGAGACTTTTGTACAGGGTAACAGACTCTTGGGTTTTAAGAAGCAATTGAGCATCATGTGCAAGGTCCCAGCTTCCAGGGTCCACCACTTAGAAGCTGTGTGCCCTTGTGCCCTTGGACCAGATGCTTAATCTCTGAATGTCAAGTTTCTGTAAGTAAGGATAAAAATAATTATAGCTCATAGAGTTTATATGAAAAGAGGTTTATAAAATGTTTAGCACTATGCCTGACACACAGTAAATTCTTCATAAATATCAATTATTGTTATTTCCAGACATTTCAAATGTTAGCTCCTTTTTGTTATTCCTTTTGATCCCACCTTGAGAATTATCATGATGCTGTATAGTCCAAACTGTCTCTAAATTAAAACTGCCTCCAAAAGAACAATTCTTCAGAGATGTATCAAAAGATGAAATAAAAGCATTCTTCACCTTAAAAGAAATCAATATTAATGCATAATATTATATAAAATTTTCTTAATATCAGGTATCTATAAACTTCAGCTTAAATGCTGTTACTATAAATTAGGGCTAATATTTTAATACTTGTTACCCAATAAATATGAAGTATCAACATTTATATACTATGTATTAATATTAATGCAGTCAACTAATTATAGTAATTAATATTAATGTAATCACATACAATAATTACTGTAATAACAATAGAGAGATAGATATTTCATGTTACTATAATGCTGACTACAGCTCTACAGAAATACCTGATGACATCTAGAACAGTCAGTAAAACAGATGGTGCTGGGAACCTACTGAATAAACAGTCTCAGCCACACTTCCAGGAAGTATCCCTATGAAGAAGCAAGGGATTAATAATACCCTCATAGAATGCATAGCATTAAATACAAATAGTTCCTATCTATTATTGGGAAATATAATATTCTGGTTAAACTGAGAAGGATGAGATCTAGTCCCCCAATTTTGCTTGGATGGGAGCTACTTTCTATTTCTCTTGTGCCTTAAAAAAATAAAAGTACTCTGAAGGTGAAACACTAGAACAGAGGGAAAAAAGGCAGGAAGCAGCCTCCCATGCCCTTTCTCATATGAAAAATCCAAAGTTGGCGAGGAAGAGGAATGGCATTACACAGTCAACAAGCTTTGATCATGTTAGACCACAAACAGAAATTTCCTCAGGGTAGCAAAGTGCAGAAGAACTTTGCTTTCAAGCCAGATAGATACGGGTTCACATTCTGATGTTGCTATTTACCCTCTGTGAAATAATGAAAAAGTTCTTTATCTTCTTTCAGTCTCAGTTTCTTAATCTGCAAATGGGGATAGTAACAGAATCTACCTCATAGGCCTGTTGTGAGGATTAAATAAGTTAATACACATAAAGTGCTTAACACAGTGCCTAGTCCAAATGAGCAAACAATTCACTTTAAATATCATTAATATTTCTGATATCTCAACAGTTAACTCTAAAACTGTACAAACTATACATTACTTTGCTCTCTCACACATACATATACACATTTATATACATCTCAGACAGCCCTCTGGATCTTCCATACCTGAAGGTCAGTAAGGGCAATGTTCACCGCCATTGTACAGTACAATTAAAAAACTGTGATTATGTGAACTGGCATGCTGTGCCCCACTCATAGCACAGGCTTGAGATGTGATCTAGACAATGAGTGTCTGGGCTACAAGAAATCATCCAGGCCACAATCAGTGTCTTCAATTCTGGTACATATTACAATCTTTGGTTATCGTCAAAATAACATTTTGCTCACAGCATCAGGCCAAGATCTCCATCCCAGTGAGTCACAAAGAAGAGAAAGAAGAGCCAGCAGGAGTATTTATAGGTCACTGACTTGAGGCAGGGCCAAAAGTATTTTTTTAACCACCATCTCTGCCAAAGGAACTATCTGTGGATTCTCCTAATGGTATCTTGAAGCTTTTTAAAATAACAAATGAAACTGAAAAGAAAAATAGAGATATCAAAACAGCTATACCAAACTATTCTCTGAAGCTCATGACAAATGATGTAAAAATCTCAGGAAAAAGACAAACTACTTTCTTTCTGTAAGATTCAAAGCAGAAACTTAGAATGTCAAACTCCATGAAAGAGAGGGAAGAGGAGAGACAGCACCTGGAGGTGAATAGAACCCTCATCTTCTAACAGACTTGGACAAATGCTGTTCTTAATTATTCCAGGGGAATGGTGTAGGTGGGCTCCTCAGACACTGGGACCCAGCTTATGTCAACTGCACAACGAGAGTGGGACCCTAGCACACACAGGTCCCCTTCCACACTACCTTCTTATGGAAACTCTTATGAATAAGAAAATAGAGGCCTTTATAGAAGAATAATTTTATCTAAACTGTGTAAACTGGAAGTTTTTTAGCGTCTTGTGGAGGAGTGGAGGGAAGCTAAATTTTATACTTTTTAAAAATCTCATGTAATGTTAGCAACTGACCAAATTCTCCTTGAATTTCATATGTACCAGGAAAAGGAGCTAAGAAAACAGTCTTCTGAAATGTTTCCTGGATTCTTTCCTCTTTTTCCACAAAAATAGAACTACCCTTTTTTCTTTTTTGATGGGAGATGAGGATTATATATGAGATTTGGCAACCTCAATGCACATATGAGAAAGCCAATTGTATAACTACAGGAAGTAGATCCCCCAAAATTATTCACTTAGGAGAATTTCAAACTTTGGTGCTAATGCTTCAAAATAATAACCATCACCATCACTGAATGCTCTCTCTCACCAAGTTGCTGAGGAGTTCAGTCTTGCTGACTACCAATTAAAGACTCTGAAAAAGAGAGGCTTTTGGCAGCCAGACAAAGCTGGACATTCAGGAGAAACCATAACTCTTGTCCTCTGTAAACCAAGGAGAGGAGGAAGTAGAATTCTGTGTAGCTGGGAAGAAACGTTATAGATACAGGGCCATGGGGACGGCAGCTGAGGAACAGGAATTCCCACCACCCAAATAGGGTTCTGGAAGGCTTGGTAAACTGCCAGGCACCGAAACACCAGTAATTGGTTCCCAGAAGTTCCTCAAATGACAGGGACTAGAGGAAGCCAGGCAGATATGGCGCTGCATGGGGACGCAAGGAGACCCATCTCCCCAGAATTAACATGGGAACTGCCTCTCGGCCATCTTCGGGTCTCCCACAACCCCCAAAGGTTCCTTCAGGTGGACATAATTTGGGTTACTTGCAGGACAGAGTTGTAGCACAACTTCATTCAATGGAATGGTATCAATATCTCATCTCTCAGACCCAAACTTTCGGGGTTTCACTAATATTTGCTCATTATTCAATCAGAAATATCAGCATCACCTGGGAACTCGTTCATGAATGCAAAGTCTTGGCCCCATACCGGACCTATGACTGAGACTTTCTGGAAGGGGCCCAGCAATTTCTGTACTAACAAGTTCTCCAAGAGATTCCGATGCACACTGAAGTTTCAGAGCCCCTGAGCATCCTAGAGCATCACAAAACTTAGCTTTGAAAACAACATCTGGATGGATGTTGGGCAATAGATAGGTACATGAAAAGAAGAAACCCTCTCTGTCCACAGTTGGTTTCCATTCCCGAATTATTTTACTTAATTGTTCCCCTTTGCCAAAAATGTCCCCTCACATGCAGCCTTTTATAATGAGCAATCTATTGCCAGTAGCCAGTCTTTAAAAAATTCCCCTATCTTTGCAGTTTCTCTCAAAATTGCACATTATTTAAGAGACCTGTCTTTTACACATTTTTTATAACCCATAGAGTCATACAAATCTTCCACAAGCTCTAGCTAATATGAACTAATAAACTAATAAGTAATTTGGGGAGCAAACACTCAAATTAGTAAGGTCTGGTTTCCTATAGATTACCAAAGGGTGAGGAGGTGGAAGGGGGTGAATTCAGATAAAATACGCATTGACTAAGAGGCAGAAAGGAAGCAGAAAAGTTATTCTGAATAGACGCCAAGGTTTTGTCACACGCTTACAGTAAGAAAAATGTAGCGTAGGGAAAAGTATTTTTAAAACCTTCTTTCCTTGAGAACTAAGTTAATAATAGCCCTGCTTTAAGATATTAGGTAAACACTTTTTCATTGAAAAAACGTTCGGCAAACACAGAATATTAGCATGAAATATGCCTTAAATTATTTAAAGGATACAGACTATTTATCTTCTATAGACAGGAATTACCTGTCTTCAATGATAAAATTCAAGCAGATAAATTTTTGATAAAACTGTTATCTTTATAAGCTGTTAATAATGTATCATTTATACCCAAGGCTGGGACAAACACATCAGCCATTGAAATTCCTCAGCAATATTCAGGCTGCTGGATTTGTTAGCAGTAGCTAATATACTAGCCTGCCTGATTTTTTTTTTAATAAATTTATTTATTTTGGCTGCGTTGGGTCTTCATTGCTGCACGCGGGCTTTCTCTAGTTGTGGCGAGCGGGGGCTACCCGTCGTCGCAGTGCCCGGGCTTCTCACTGTGGTGGCTTCTCTTGTTGCGGAGCACGGGCTCTAGGCACGTGGGTTCAGTAGTTGTGGCATGCAGGCTGTAGAGTGCAGGCTCAGTAGTTGTGGTGCACGGGCTTAGTTGCTCCGCGGCATGTGGGATCTTCCCGGACCAGGGCTCGAACCCATATGCCCTGCATTGGCAGGCGGATTCTTAACCACTGCGCCACCAGGGAAGTCCTAGCTGCCTAATTTTAACTGCATTTACTCAAAGAAAAAAGTTGATGAGAAAGCAAGAGTGTAGAGATAATGTAATAGAGTAGGTGATGAATAAATAATAATAATTATTAAGAAGCACCCATTTTCATTTTCAATCTATTTGTCAGATGTTAATAAAATTAATCCTTATTCTTCCATTTGGCAGACAAGAAGGCGTATCGCAGCAGTTCTCAGCCCTGGCTGTACATTAGACTCTCCTGGAGAGCTTTAAAAAAAACCCTGCCATCCCCACCACAGAACAACTGGACCACAATGTCTGGGGATGAGGCCTGGGTATTGGTGGCTCTGGTGCTTCATGAGGCTTGACAAACACTGCTCTAGGAGAATTCTTTATGAAAATCAGTTTGAGACAAATTGGCTATTTGGGGACTTGGTCTTTGAGTGGATTGGTCCACTCCATTCCCAAAGAATCAGGAATAGGACATAGTCTTATTCGCCTTAGGTTTCCTGGGAGATGTCAAATATACCCTATGGTTAGGAAGGAGAAAAAAACACTTAATTCAATATTTCCTGGTTACCCTTTGGTGGGAGGAGAGGGGAATATGCTGACGGTGAGCCATTGAAATAGCGCATCTGGATTAACTAAGATGGTAAAGGGAAAGTCGGAGATCCGAGTTATCTGTTATTCTCAGAAATGTTCTTCCTTCTCCATCATCACAATCATCAGCACCATAACCGATACCTAAGGAGGCCCTCCTGTAGTAAGTACTTAGAACACAAACTGAGAGTAAGAGGTAACTCACGACTGCCTTGACTCATTACCTGGAAATTAAAGAGAGGTGGGGAACCTATTCCGACATCTCTGGAAGAAGCCTACGTCTTCCAGAAAGTCTATGTCATTCTTTCATAATCATATGTAATTCTTTTATAATCTTTCATATCAAAAGTATACATTGTATGGGCTTCCCTGGTGGCGCAGTGGTTGAGAGTCCGCCTGCCGATGCAGGGGACACTGGTTCGTGTCCCGGTCTGGGAAGATACCACATGCCGCGGAGCAGCTGGGCCCGTGAGCCATGGCCGCTGAGCCTGCACGTCCGGAGCCTGTGCCCCGCAACGGGAGAGGCCGCAACAGTGAGAGGCCCGCGTACCGCAAAACAACAACAACAACAAAGTATACATTGTAAATTGAGACATAAAATTTTAAAGGCAGAAACAGCACCTTGGAAAGCAAACAGATGTTTTAATATGTGTTCTGACTCAAGGAACATTACCTGATACCAAATACAAGCCACAGCCATGCAAAGTACTTCCATTTACACAGTCTCACTTATGACACAATGCTGTCATTTGTAGGGCTGTGTACCATTTTCTAGTACAGGGAGATCTCTTGTAATAATCAATTACTGTAGAAGCTTTATGACACTAGAGTTGTACTCTATATTTCATATCTGTTTTTATAGCTTATTGTTGGTAAGATGGTTTATACGATGCCAAGTCTTTATTCAGAAAAGCTGCTCCTCTTCATAATATTGTTCTCACAGAAAAACATATCTGCTTTAGGATAAATCACTCAGTGCTATTGTTTCCAGGAATATGTTAAGGGAGATGTAGGGGCATCCTCTATGGTCCTCAAGCCAAATCAGGATAATCCCGGATATTGTATGTTGTTGCAAATCTTTCTTTTTTCCTAGCAAAAACTGAATTAAAATTCTCATTTTAATTGTTGAGAAAGTTTTCAACTCTATTACCTTAGTATATAATGTCAAATCCTATTTTTATCATTGACGTTTTTCAAATTCAATATAGCTAAACTTTAAATTCATTATATCTAAAAAATAGCCTTAGTATATCTAATCAATTCATTTTATGAATTTTCCTTTGGTTTTAACGCAAACTCTAAGAAGGTCACCCCAGTTGTACAGAACCTGAATCTAACAGGATTATGTGCCTATTGGCTTTAACGATTGGCTTGGTGACAACCATCTCTTGTAAAAATTCCCACTTAAGTGAAAATGATGTATTTTGGAAACTTACTAGAAATTTTACTATATTTCACAGTGATATGGCTTTAAAAGATTACAAGTTTTGATTCTAATCAAATCTAAGGCAACAGCAGGTCAAATAAGGTCTTAAATGTTGTTGAGTGTTTCATTCAAGGTTAGTGTTGCCAGTACTGATAAAAACATTCAAGATTACCAAAGTCAGTGAACTTCCTCCTTTACAGTTCTTCCCCTCTTTAAACTTATGAATCTCCTTCAAATGATAACTTGTTCCAAGGTGGGTTAAAAAATTTAAGTTGTAACATGTACATTTTCATTATAAGTGCCCTTTCAGAGGTAGTTCAAGAAGAATAAAGGGAAACCTCTCGAAGAGCTCATTACTTCAAGGATGGTTAAGGGGAAGTGGAAATAAAATGTGGTTAGGATTGCCCTAAATTGGGAGTCAGGACATCTGAATGGTAGCTCTGGTTCTAGGCTGACTAATTGTCCCTCCCTCTGAAGTGGACATTAAACCTCTCTTGGTCTTGAAAGCACCTGTACAAAGAGAGTATGAGAATGGCTTTCTCTAAGATTACTTCACACCTTTAAAAGACTAGACTTCTAAGTAAACTTGGAATTTGGTTTTAGTAAGGTCTTAAAAACTCTTCGTCTTTCCAATTAAAAATGTGCCATCTCCTATAAATGTCACTACCGGTCTGATATCCTGCCATGGCAGTCCAGACATGAGACAGGAGAAAATGTGACAGGCTTATATAAATGCTATTCCCATCCTCTCACTACCCTGACTTTGCCAGGAGCCAGCTCAATCCTGGAACACTTCAAAAAACATGTCCTTACCACTGAAGTTCTAGAATAGGGATTCAAAATTAAAGTGTAAGAGAAGGCTTCAGTTTAGATTTGAGCCCAGATATATGATTTCACACCTAGCTCTTACATTACCATTCATTTGGGCCTCAGTTTATTCCTCTGTATAGTAGAAAATAACAAGTAATTTTACAAATGCTATGAGATTTAAGTAGGCTAATATTTTAAGATAGAAGTAGAGGAATATGGGAAAAAGAGCTTCTAGCACCTTGGGCTCTTGGGAAGGCATGTACCATCTACCATCACCACTGGATCATGTAACTTGTTGCAACTTGTTATTCTCAAGTCCTCAAAAATATCTGTGGATGAATGATGATGACAAAGCAGATGTCAACATTTAAATCTGAAAACTTCAAATGGGAGGAAATGCGATGTGTGTGAAGGGTAAGTTTAAATCCCAGCCAATCATCATTAACTACATGGTCTAAGACAAGTTACCTGACCTCCCTACATCTATTCTCCCATCTGTAAAATAGTGTAATTATAATTTTTTCTCATTGGCATTATTTTGAACGTTAAATGATATATGACAGGTAAAAAGTCCCGTATAGTACCTGGCACATAACCGGTACGTGATAAATGGCAGTGATTATTATGTAACAAAATCGACTTAATTAAGAAAACTCAAATATTCTGGACATCAGATCTCAGTTATCCACTACTAATAATATTATGAGCTACCGCTCAGCCCCCCATAGTAATCTTTGGCTTGTAACTTGCCAGCAGGTTATCTTTAAGAGAGGACAATCTGTATGCTACAGAAGACATGTGTTAAATATTTTTCTTCATCTGAAACTTCCTAATCCTCATCACCTTAAGTGTTGAAGGAACAGCACTGTAACTCTGAAGCTCACACATTAATAGGGAATGGGGAAACACGGTGACAAAGTGCAGTACCTCTATGGGAAGAGTTAATTCAATGAAAGCAGCCACAGAAGCAGAAGGAAGGAATGGTAAACCAAATATGATGATTCTATGACAAGCCCACAGAACCAAAAAAGACCTGCTCTCTAACCATGTTAGTCTATCCATAAAACAAACACTTCAATTAATTTTTTGAATTCCTTTTTAATATACCCACTGGGGGGGTTTTAGCTATGCTCTCTGCACTATTTTTTTTCAGTGTTGCTCTAGAGAATATAATCCTTAAACTTTCACCATCTATTTAGGGTTAATACAGTACCAATTTCACAGAAAATACAGAAACCCTGCAACCATATATTCCATTTAAAGTCCCCTCCCCCAATGCACTGTACTTCATGCTATGGTTGTCAAATGTATTACATCTACATATATTAAAAGGCCCACAAGATAATGATACAATTTTTGCTGTAAATAGCCTTATGTATTTTAATCAAATTGAGAAGAAACATAGTCTTTTTTATTTATACAGGTATCTACCATTTCTGATGTTTTACATTACTTCCTGTAAAATTCAAGTTTCCTTCTCATAATATTTCTCTACCGATTAAAGAACTTTCTTCAGCATTTCTTATAATACAGATCTGCTGGCAATGAAGTCTCTTATGTTTCTGTTTATTTAAAAATATCTTTGCCTCTATTCTCAAAGAATATTTTCACTAGACGTAGATTTCTGGTTTGACAGGGTTTTTTTCCCCTCTCTAGAACTTTAAAGATACACTGTTCCACTCTCGTTCAGCCTTCACAGCTTTGGACAGGAAGTCCACAGTCATTTGAATCAGTTATCCTGTATGTAGTGTGCCATTTTCCTCTGACTGCCCTCAAGATTTTCTTCTTATATTTAGTTTTCAGCAACTTGACTATAGTGTGCTTTGGTGTATTTTTTTTTTTGTATGTATCTTGTTTGGGTTTCACTGAGCTTTTTGAATCTATAAATTTATGTCTTCCATGAAATTTGAAAAAAATTTGGCTATTATCTCTTCAACCTTTTTTTGGCCCCATTCTCTTTCTCCTTTCCTTCTGGGATATTAAACATATTTTAGACTTTAATATTGTCCCTTAGGGTTCTGTTCACTCTTTAATCCCTTTTTTCTTTTTTTCTTCAGGGATAGTTTCTACTGATTTATCTTTAAGTTTACTGAATCTTTCCCCTTTTACTTCCATTCTGCTATTAAGTCCATATGGAGGATATTGTTGTTTCAGATATTGTATTTTTTTGTTCTGAAATTTCCCATTTGTGCTTTTCTATGTTTCCTACTTTCTTGCTGACATTCCCCATACTTCCATTCATTTGTTACAAGAATATTTTCCTTTATCTCAATTAAAATAGTTGCTTTAAAATCACTGTCTGATAATTCCAACAACCAGATCATCTCAGGGTTGGCTTCTGACCATTTTCTCTTGAGAATGGGTCATAGTTTCCTGCTTCTTTGTAGGCCAAGTAATTCTGGATTGTATACTGAACACTGTGAATACTACTTTGTGAAGACTCTTCATTTTGTTATATTCCTGTGAACAGTATTGATGTTTATGTTAATGGTAATTAACTTTGTTAAACTGCAAACTTTGTCTTGCCTGCTGTAGGTAACAGATCAAATCTCAGTTAAGTTCTTTTGCTTTCACTGTGCTGCTTTGTGTCTGTCCAATGCTTGTCAACCAGAGACCTGGGCAAAGTCACATACAACTGGGGCTTTCCTTGTCTGACTCTCTTCTTTCTGGTACCCACCCCCCCTTACTTTCAGGTAGCTATGGTCACTCCAGCCTCTGTCCTTTTGTAACCCAGGCAAGAAAGATAGCAGGTTTCATCAGAGCTTCAGCTGTTCTGGGCCAGGCAACAACCGAAGAATGCTTTGAAGTCAAAGCTACAAAAACAGACAACTCATATGCCCTTCTTTCAGATGCTCCACTGCTCTACAAAACCTGCTTGCCTTTTTTCACTCTCAAGAACTTTCAGGGAGCTACTTTGTAATATTTTGTCCTGAGTCATAGTTGTTATCTGTGGAAAGTTAATTCAAAGCTCATTCTATCATACAAGGAGTGGAAACCACAAATATCTCAATTTTTTAAAAATCTCAAAAAACAATATACGTATATAATCAAACTTTAAATGGTGAACCACAGGCTGCCAAGTCTTTCTTTACCCACTTTAATCTCATTTTACCCAACCCTTTACAAGAGTCACATCGTGTTGGGTCTACTTATGATGGCCAATGAGCATTTTCTATTGTGCATTTCAGCTCACCCTCAAGCCTTCATTTATATCTGATCTCTGCTTAGTAGGTCTTTTCCTAAGAGCAGGGTGTGCATTGCTGGTAAACCAGATGACATCAGGTGGCTGAGACACAACATTAAATAACACTGAATCACAACTCTTCTGATTCTGTCAAGGAATAAATCTCAGTTTGGTGCTAATATGCCTTTAACACCTCTAATAGTGGCTAATTTCCCCCTTTTCAAACCTAGAGATAGCAGGTCTCATGTGAAGAACCTTCTCCAGGCAACAGCATCTAGCTAGAAATGACTAACATTATTTTGTTTACACTTGATGTCTTTTTAGAGTTACCTTCTATTTGTAGTGATAACTGTTTTCCATTTGTGATAATCATATGAAGTTTAATTTAAAAGTCAAATTCACAAAAAGTGAATTGATTATAAAATAATAAATGACAGTATTGGTCATATACAGATAAGAATAGGAAAAAGATTTGTAGTAGACTGGATAATTCTAGTTGCTATAAGAGATATCCCCCCATTTCCCAAATCTCTGTAGCTCAACACAACAGAACTTAATTCTTGCTCATGAAAATTCCAACTGGATGTTCTGATCTATCATAGTTGTCCACATGTTCATTCAGAGACTAGGAATGACAAAGTCTCTACCAAGTTCAACACATGAATTCTAAGATCACTTTGAGCATGTCTGGCCAGCAGTCAGGGAAGAGAGAGAGCACACATGTCATAGAGTATGGCAGGTTTTTATTGGCCAGGCTTAGAAAAAATGTAGATCCATCTGCCCACATTACACTGGCTAGAACTCAGACTATGACCACACTTAACTCTCAGAAGCCAGGAAATGGGTCTAATTCTATGCCCAGGAGAAAGAGAGTCTGGGGTTTTGGTGAGCATAAAGTTCGGGAAACTGCACTAAAATCTGGGAAGCTCTGTACTAGGTTATGTTCCTTCAAAGCAGAGGGGAGGAAGGAGCCATCCTGTCTCAGAAACCTCCCTTTTGTAAGGATGACTCTGGATATTAGTGTCTCTGCTTCCTGTTCACCTTCTAGCCCCCAGTATTAGGCTTCCACCCAAGAAATGCAGAGACAGGCCATCCTGAGAACTGTTCTCTCCACTTCAGCAGACTTCTCCCCACAAAGGAACCTGGGGTGCTCACTCCAGCTCCACAGTGCTCAAGGCTCACGTCCCCCCATTTCCTTCCTAGCAGTCTGGTAATCACCATTTACCAATCCTGCCTCTCACCCTCTCCACAAAGTCTTTGCTATTGAAGAGTCCAATTAGCTAACCTGAGAAAGTAACCAGTGTTCAAGGTAATTGAAAGTTCTTCCTCCCTTCCCTCCAGGGAAATTAAGGACATTTTACACAGTGGCTTCCTGGAGCTCACGATGTTGTTTCCATTGTGGCCTAGTAAGATGCTACAACTGTGGCTCCTGCCTGGACCACCTCCGACCAGGGAGGGAGGGAGACCAACAGGGAGGGTGGGACCTTCCTGATGGGATGGCTGTCGCTACACCAACCCCTCTTCTTGGGTATCTGGCCTGTTCTGATTTGGCTACTCCCTCATGCAAGAAAGGGTGCCAGCTTTTTTTTTTTTTTTTTTTTTTTTTTTTTTTTTTGCGGTACGCGGGCGTCTCACTGTTGTGGCCTCTCCTGCTGCGGAGCACAGGCCCTGGCCCAGCGGCCATGGCTTACGGGTCCAGCCGCTCTGCGACATGTGGCACCTTCCCAGACTGGGGCACGAACCCGTGTCCCCTGCATCGGCAGGCTGACTCTCAACCACTGCGCCACCAGGGAAGCCCAAGGGTGCCAGCTTTTTAAAAGCAGGACATACCCCTCTCCAGGATTTTTCTTTGACATCCACAGATCACAGAGGACTTAATTCAGGGTCTGACTTGTCTGCTTGGGCTCAGTAAATGTAACTGAATCAAATTCAAATGACTGATTCATCACCACTGAGACATTAGCAGTGATTTAAGTTGTGTCCTACATCTTCCTTAAAAACAGTATATTTTTAAACAATCAAGAATAATAAGTGTCAAAACTTTGTTCATTCCCAAAATGCTGTAATTAAACAGTCAACTCCTCACACTTCTCAGAGCACAGTGGAAGGCACCCATGGGCGCTGGCCTTCACTTGCACGTGACCGATGCTTGACACCCGCTATCTTAAACTCGCGAACTGTTGGCAGAGTGCATCAGCAGGCATTAATTTCTATAAATATGCTTCAGAAAAGAAGCAGCCCCTGCAATAAACAAGTCTTTCATGAGTGTATCAATAAAATGCTATCCAGTGGCCTTCTGATACTGAATCTTAAATCCACGCTCCACACACTCACACCCTTTTAAGAAAATATGTGGAGCACCTAGATTCAGACAGTTTGGAGGTTCCCCACAACGCTTTGTTTGTTTATTTGTTTGTTACATTAATTTTAAGAACAACGCCATCTAAGTGGTCTTCTCAGCTGCCTTGTCTATTCCTGCAGAGCACGATCGAGGTGCTGGAGCCAGAGGTTTGAGTCCTGGATTCACCACTTTCTAGCTATGAGATTTGGAGTAAGTCACTTTACATAATATTTAGAATTTGCTTTAAAATTCTCTACCCAAAGAATAAAAGGGAAGCAGGGGTGGTGACAGAGTAGGTGAAACAGGATGGCCAAAATATTGATGATATATTGAAGATGGTTAAGATATAAGTAATTCATTCTATCTACTTTCATATTTGTCTGAATTTTTTTTTTTTTTTTTTTTTTTTTTTTTGGCTGAACGCGGGCCTCTCACTGCTGTGGCCTCTCCCGTTGCAGAGCACATGCTCCGGACACGCAGGCCCAGGGGCCATGGCTCACGGGCCCAGCCGCTCCGCGGCATGTGGGATCCTCCCGGACCAGGGCACGAACCCGCGTCCCCTGCATCGGCAGGCGGACTCCCAACCACTGCGCCACCAGGGAAGCCCTGTTTGAAATTTTTAAAACTAATTTTCAAAGGACACTGTTTATTATCTAGAGCATAAATAATTTTCCAAGTCCTTTTACAGAACAATTTTCTCTTCTATTCCAGAGATAAATGGTAGAGGACACATTGGGAATTCTGTCCTTATTTTGCAGCACAATTTCTTTTCAGCTTCCCTGTTCTCAGATGTTAGTAATATAACAAGAAGGACTTTACCTTTTTTCCCTTCTACCATTCAGCTGTTCAGACCTAGGAAGAAATCAAATTCCCTGACGTGTATTTCACTGCAGTCCTTGCCTCTTACAGGCCAGTCGAGGTCCTAGGTGTCTGGACATAGCTATAATTTGGTGTCATTCTCAGTGTTTGCTCTGAGATGCCAGCCCCTCGATACCTCCTCTTTCCAAAAGGGGAGCGATTGGAGGCTGGAGGAGGAGAGGACAAGGGAAGGGATGTACCGCATTCCATTTCAAGCACCAACACACAGCTGTGTTTTTCTCCCGTTGACTCTTCAACATCTGGAGTGATCAAAACACAGATGCCACGCCCACAGAGAGAGGAGACTAGGAAGGTGATGTGTTGGTTCAGCATATACTTTTCTTTTTCATCCTCACCTCAACTTTCACATGTAAGTAATGCACTGAGAAAAAAAGATGGCTTCCCACTGGAGCTCCAAGAGCGCCAACAAAAACTGCTGGTTCCCCCCGAGTTATATTAATATAACTGACTCACGGGTGATCTCTGTCAGGGCTGAATATGATAATGTCAAAATTGTGTATATCAGGGAAAGGCTATTTGAAACACTTTCCCCAAATTATCATTTTTACTTGTATCCCAACAAAATCTGGACATCTCTTTTATTACTGACAGATCATATAAAATTCAGACTGTTTTCCATCATGTCTTTGAGAAAAAATGAACTCTGAATATAATTTTATTACTTGTTTCATATGTCTTCATCAGCTAAATTAACCTGGATTTGTTCTTTTAAATTATTTTAAGTGTAGGGCTTCCCTGATGGTGCAGTGGTTGAGAATCTGCCTGCCAATGCAGGGGACATGGGTTCGAGCCCTGGTCTGGGAAGATCCCACATGCCATGGAGCAACTGGGCTCGTGAGCCACAGCTACTGAGCCTGCGCGTCTGGAGCCTGTGCTCCGCAACAAGAGAGGCCATGATAGTGAAAGGCCCGCGCACCGCAATGAAGAGGGGCCCCCGCTCGCCGCAACTAGAGAAAGCCCTCGCACAGAAACGAAGACCCAACACAGCCAAAATAAATAAATAAATAAATTTATATATTTTAAAATTATTTTAAGTTTAAAAAAATGAAATCAGGGGCTTCCCTGGTGGCGCAGTGGTTGAGAGTCCGCCTGCCGATGCAGGGGACGCGGGTTCGTGCCCCGGTCCGGGAAGATCCCGCATGTCGCGGAGCAGCTGGGCCCCGTGAGCCATGGCCGCTGAGCCTGTGCGTCCGGAGCCTGTGCTCCGCAATGGGAGAGGCCACAACAGTGAGAGGCCCGCGTACCGCAAAAAAAAAAAAAAAAAAAAAAAAGAAATCAGTTTGAATTTTATGTTAAAAATTTAATAATGATCACTGAAGTAAAGGTTAAAAATACATTTAAACCAGCTAATATCAGCATCAGAAGAAGAGAAAGTATATAATGACAGTTCTAATGATTACATTCTCTTGTTTTGCACTTCTGAAGAGCAGCAGTTAATTCTCTACTTAGACTTATGTGGAGAAGAAAGTGTTCTGCACCTGCCATACAGATACCGTTTCATTTCCTTCACCTACAGAGAGAGGTTTACCTCCTTATACTTTAGACCAGGGTCAGCCTGGTGAATGCAAACTGTTTCAACAGTAGCAGTGTCTCTGATGATTCAGGATGGTGTTCATCTACCCCTTAATTTCCATTCAATATGAACAAGTACAGAATTAACTTCCTAGCCTCTACCAAAATCAGTACAGGCTAAAGTGTGTGTTGGTTTCCATCCAAGCAGTACGCATGGACCAAGGGTATTTTCTGAGGGCAGGAACACCATCATTCACTGTCCGGGTCTTGGGCAAGCCCCTTTCTCTGAATCTCTCATTCTTTGCCTCTTTCTTTGGGCATTTATTGTGAAAACACTTTGTAAAATGTAAAGCATACACTCACGGAACATCTATGGGTCAATATCTACCTGTTAAAGCTCTAAGCCAGGCTGGTGGGTTGCCTCTGGGGAGATGGGTGCCTGTGGTAAAGACAGTGTGCTCACCAAATTCTCCATCTGTCTGTCCCCACGCTTCCCAGGCTCTTTGTGGTTAGGTTGGGCCATGTGATACTTCTGACCTATAAGCTGTGGGCAGAAGTGACTTGTGTCACTTTTAGGCCAAAGCGTAGAAGAGCTGGTACGAGATTTTCTGACTGTGCCTTCTTCTTGCTGTGGGGACTGAAGGTTTGAGACACTAGAGGTACAAGGTGGTAAAGCTGCTGCCACCAGCAGCGACCCCTGAATGACTGTATGGGGTACGACACCACCGCCAACTCTTGCCGGATGTGTAAAGTGAACAAAAACCAAATCTTTGTGTGTTAAGCCACGGGAAGATGGGATTATTTGTTCCTGCAGCCCATCTCTCCTATCCTGAATAAAATAATGTTTCAAATCCAAAAACCTTAAAATGTTCAACTAACCAGCTTCACAGAACTCCAGATGCTTTACTTCTGCAACTTCCTCCCACACTGAGAGATGAGAAGGAGGGCAATGTGTAGGGAATGGCTCCATCACGGCACCCTGGCAACCGAGCACGTCTCCAACCGGCCACGGGGGGCAAAGCTTATCTGCTGTCTGACCCAAGCCTTGGTAGGATGCCCTGCAATTCCTGCTGAAATGAAGGGAGATAAGCAGCCTTGTGGGGGGCTGTCACACGGCAGGTCCTCATCCACCTCCCAGTCGGGTGGGAGCCTGCCACAAGGCCGTCTCCCAACCCTCTCCCTCATTTCAATTGAATACAGGACTTTCCACCTCATGCCCCTACCCTGCAGGGAGGGCACAGCTGCAGGCTTCCGTGTCTGTAACACTACTTGGCTGTAATTTAGAGATGGCTCCTCTAGGACAGAACGACCTACTGCCCGTGCCACCTGTCATCTGGTCCCTCCAGTTCAGTGTCATCCTGTGTATGGGACCAGGGAGGCAGGGCGCTGACACCACGCTGATCTCACTTTCACTGTCTAAGGGATACATGTCTGAAGCCATTTGAGCTCCTTGTGTCCTTAGGAGCCAAATCTATGGAAGTGTGGTGATCCAGTGCAGTAACTGCCCTACTAGCCGCGACACTGCTGCTTGGGGACTGCTTGACCACTTAACGCATTTAAAGGTAGCTTTTATGATAACTAGTTGCTGCTCAGCTTCAGACAGTTGTGTGCTGGGGGACATCTCTCTCCTGTTTGAAAGAATGAAATGGGGCTCCACGCAGAACTATAAAACAGCTTTCCAACTTGAAGTTAGAGAACAAATGAGCCAGGTTGATTTCCCATCACTTTAGCCTCTTCAACATTTTAATAAAGTTAGCATAAGATTTACAAAAGTTAGAAAGCTCCAACAACCCAGGTCCAGCTTCAGATGTTTGGTGGCAACACAAGGTGACAGAGTCTGAAGTGTGCTGAGTGGTGGCCACAGACTTCGGTGAAAAGTCCATAAAAGAAAGTCAGTACACTATCTCATGGGCAAAGGGACAATTTGTGGCATTTCATATTTTTACCATTCTGATGAGCCAGAAACATGTATCACAAGGATGAATCATTTCTTTCAAATTAAACAATCAGATAACACTAAACTTCCTGAATATTAATAACCTGAATAGAACACAAATTCTTTTATTAACTACTAAGCAACAGGAACTGCATGAGAAAGAGGGTCTACAAAGAGAAACAGGATTCCATCTTTAGATGTAAACCAAAAGGTCTACAAGACGGGCAATATTTCTGACTTGGCAGTGAGATCCAGAAACACACCCTGGCTTGAGCCCTTGGATATGAGGAGATTTATAGTAACTTTGTGACTGGTAAACCTATTGTACTTATTAAAATGGTGCAACCATGCACAGCATTCTCTGTTGGCAATTACACAGTATAGCCATGCCCCGTGGTACCACAGAAAATGGTAGTATAGTTCTGCTCCTCTCAAGTTTACAAATATCCTATTGGGAGTAAAACTCAACATGACATATTTTGATGGTTGTAAGGGAGAGATTTTCTCAGGAAGAGAAAGGGGGGAAATATCTCACATTATTTCTGGAAGAGACACATTATTTCTTTATGGGACTTGGAAATATGTTGCTTTAAAGATGATCCTGGGAGAAGAATGGTGAGGAGAAATCTGTACTTTTAGTGAAAATGATGGTGGTGGAAGAAATGCTGCAGGCTGGTAAAAACCACAGAGCACATTGACAAAGCACTCAAATATCCATGTTTTTCTGAAAGAAATAACTAGCGTTCTAAGCAGAAAATGTTATATTTAATTAAAAAGAAATAGTAGGGGCTTCCCTGGTGGCGCAGTGGTTGAGAGTCCGCCTGCCAATGCGGGGGACACGGGTTCATGCCCCGGTCTGGGAAGACCCACATGCCGCGGAGCGGCTGGGCCCGTGAGCCGTGGCCGCTGAGCCTGCGCGTCCGGAGCCTGTGCTCCGCAACGGGAGAGGCCACAACAGTGAGAGGCCCGCGTACCGCAAAAAAAAAAAAAAAAAGAAAGAAAGAAATAGTAAAGTGCCATCCTTCTTATTATTCTCTCAACCACGAAGGTTCAGCTAGGTCTCTCTCTGTGCCATGCATGATGCTAGGCAAAAAGCGTATGAGGACGAATAGGTATATGTTTGGTCAATCAGTGCCTTGGCGCTTTTAATGCCTTAAAGCTCTATTTCCTTGGAGCTTCTTTGATTCTTACAGTAACCAGTAGTGCTTAGTTAAAAGGTTCTGGACTTCAGCAGCCATTGAAATAATAATTGATTCAGGCAAGGATTCTTAATGGATGTCAAAACCATTGGGTCAAAGTTTGGAAGGGAACAAGTGAGTCGCACGGTTCTCAAAGTATTACCCCACAGGTTACTTATTAATTACAAAAAGGAAAAGGAAAAATCTCTGCAATGGGGAAATCTAGTGGGTACCAGTTTAGCCAAGGGATCAAATTCAGCACCACCAGTAATGGGACAAGCATTATGTGGCTCCTGATATGATGCAACAGGAAGGACAAAATATTGTCTACATGTTACTCGCACAAAATTAATTAACTTGAATCTAATCATAAGGAAGAAAGCAGATAAATCCAGATTGTGGGACATTGCACCAAACAACTGGTGAAAACTTTTTCAACACTGCACTGCAGTGATATAAAAGACAAAAAGAAGTGGAGAACTATTCCAGATTAAAGAAGACTAAAGCAAGAGAACAACTACAGGCAATGCACGATCCTTGAGCAAACCAAACAGTTGTACAGATAATCTTATTTGAACCACTTGGGAAATCTAAATAAGGACTGTGTATTAAATGGCGATATATATTGGTGTCAAATTCCTTGGCACTTGATGGTTTCGTGATTACACAGGGATAGGTCCTTGTTCTTCGATGATAATGCTGAAGTACTGAGGGGGTAAAGGAGCATGGTGTCTACAACTTACTTTCAAATGGTTCAGGAAAAAAAAAAGTGTGAATATACATAATTATATGTGAGAAGAGACACAAAGCAAAATTGATAAATTAAAATGAAAATTATGTGGGTGTGCATTGTACTATGTTCACAGTTCTTCTGCTTAATTTGAAAGTTTCCATTAAAAATAAAGTAGGGGGCTTCCCTGGTGGCACAGTGGTTAAGAATCTGCCTGCCAATGCAGGGGATATGGGTTTGAGCCCTGGTTCGGGAAGATCCCATGTGCCGCAGAGCAACTAAGCCTGAGCGCTACAACTATTGAGCCTGCTCTCTAGAGCCCATGAGCCACAACTACTGAGCCTGCATGCCACAACTACTGAAGCCCGCGCACCTAGAGCCCGTGCTCCACAGCAAGAGAAGCCACCACAATGAGAAGCTCGCGCACAGCAACAAAGACCCAATGCGGCTAAAAATAAAAATAAATAAATAAATATGTATTTTAAAATAAATAAATAAAGTAGGAGAAAAATGTAAAAAACAGCAGCTTGCTGAGCTTGGGTTACAGTTGTGGGTCACAGAAATCAGAAAGGCTAAGGGGCCAATTGGATGAAGCCTGTGCTCTTGGCCTCACAAGCTCCTCTGTGATACGTGGGCCTCACCTGAACGATGGGACAGTCCCCAGGTGCATTCCTACTTTGAAAGACGCTTCAAGTGCCATACCTGAAGAGAGTCATCTGTTTTACTATACCTACAGACTTAAAACAAGTATGCTTCAGAAAATGGACAACTTCTCACTTATCTAGGCCAATGAAAAGTTGCACAAATTCCCCAACCAAATAGTGTGAAATGCTCAGTAACTCACTTCGAGGACAGTGTTGGTTGAGCTTTGGGACAATGTGGGTGAGTGTGCCTATGCCCTCAAACATGCTCCCAACCAAGCCCTGGCTGAGGTAGGAACCTAAACATTAGACTTTAAAATTTTCTTTTCAAGGGCTTCCCTGGTGGCACAGTGGTTGAGAGTCTGCCTGCCAAAGCAGGGGACACGGGTTCGTGCCCCGGTCCGGGAAGATCCCACGTGCCGCGGAGCGGCTGGGCCCGTGAGCCATGGCCACTGAGCCTGCGCGTCCGGAGCCTGTGCTCCGCAGCGGGAGGAGCCACAACAGTGAGAGGCCCGCGTACTGCAAAAAAAAAAAAAAAAAAAAAAATTTCTTTTCAATTATGAATTCTCTGCTGAATAGTCAATAAGAAATGCTGGCAGAAGTCCACATAGGAATGAATACATTATATGTTTCAAAGGAAAGTCATGAATTCTTTGTAAATAATCTTTCGGTACCTAAAGAGAAAAATCGAAAGATGTGATGTGTACATAAAGGAATGACAACTCAGGATTCCACCTTCCACCCTTTCTCTGCCCTTTCATAAAGCCCTTTACACCTGCAGAAGACACCGAGATATTTCTACCCTACGGTCTCGATCTCCTCCACCATCTGCTCCACATCAGGCCCAAACCTCTCTTGCTCAGGTCATCTGGTTTCCTTCTCATTATCAACCAGTCTTTCCAGTTGCAGCTACATAATGCAAAATCAGATTCAGCTTATGAAGTGATTGTTTTTCTTTACAGATTGTCTACTACTAACATTATAAAAAATGCCTTTATAACAAAGGTAGTGGAGCTAACACCAATCAACACCAAATTCATAAAGTCAAAGTTTCTGTTTATCACACAGCTCAAAAGGAATATTCCTATTAAAATTGAGCAGAATCAAAATGACCCTTCCCTCATCTTTTATTGTCCAATAATAAAAAGAAAAAGGTAGTTCCTATTGGGAAATAATGTGAAACTGGAGACAGTCAGCCCTCCTCCTTCATTTTCCCACACCAAAATTCCAGACTCTATTTGGCCTAATGTATGGCTTTAGCATTTTTTAAATGAATAATCTGTGATGTTTTACTTAACATTATGAAACACATTTCAGGTATCAAAGTATCTGATATCACTGTAGAACTAGAACGTATCCTTTCAATCAACATAAGGAAAAATATTTTTTCAACAACCCAGCACATATCCTTACTTTTCTAAATACATAAATACATTATATATATATGTAAATAGAATATGTTTCTATACAGAAATATAGAATATATAACATTTCAAAACATTCAGATTATAGGACTAAATGCTTGTCTTTCCATCAAAAATTTGGGGCTTTATATGGCACAAACTTCATACAAAAAGCTTAGAACTAGGCACCCCAAGGTCCAACTCACACATTTTTCCTTTGCTGTCTCCTATCTGTCAAACATGTGTATGGAACTATTCTGCTAAGACCAACTCTTCAAAAGCTAGCATGTGTGAGTAAACACTCTATGCGTGGTTTCCTGGCTCCACCTGAGTCTGGTAAAGCAGAATGTCATTGCTAGCCTGTGGTCTCGTCCCCAGGAGGAAGGCACCAGGACTTGCAGGATAATGTAGAGGGTAGACTGGATTTATGCAGAGGACCTGGAAGAGTCAAGCAATATGGACTCACATTTTAGTTGAGGAAGCCCCAGGAGGAAGTGGAGCCTAAGCTGGACATTGCAGGAGGGAAATCCAGAGGGGAATCGAGGTGAGAGGAATTATGTAAAAGGTGAGACAGAAAGAACACGGCGTGGATGTCCACAGGGAGGAGGCAAGCCCAGTTGGATGAGCATGCAGGAGTGGGAGAAAAATCCTTGCTCCATAGGATAGCCCTACTGGGAAAGCAAAGGAGTATGCACGACAGTGGGGCTAAGAAGGATGGGGCCATGGGCAAGCTTAAGTAAGAAAGGGGCTTGGAACAACGTTAACAAACACTTAACAGCGTCTTAACTTAGGTTAAGACAACTTAGGTTAACGGCGGTCTTAGAGAGCTAAACGTGACCTTGCTTTAGTGTGGCCATTATACAGCACATATGGCTTTCTTGTTTTCCTTCTTTCTGTTCAACCAGACCACGAAGAAAAAGGCCACACTGAGTGGAAATTTGGAAATTCATCTGGAACTCTTTCAATAGCTTTGCATCACAGATCTGATAGTGTGGAGTAGAAAGCAACGTGAAATTAAGAAGACAGGTTATAGATGCCAGCCGTGCCCCTCAGGGCATGCTAAAATCGGATTTAAAGCAGAAAAAATAAGCAGATGAAATTTTTAAAATCTTTCCATTTCAGTGATCAATGGTGAGACTGTTAGACATTTGGACTCAATTTGAACCAAAAAAAAAAAAAATTTATTTTTGGACGCCAAGTGTCTCGCTCAAGTAGATTTTCATGAAACAGTGAAATGACAGGGCCTAAATGTAAATATCACCAAAGCCCAGGAAACTAGAAAGAAAAACAACCAGTAGGGAGAATTTGCTCTCGGTGGTTAGACCCAGCAGCAGTGATTCCCAGCAATTCCATGCTCAGCTTTTCTTGAAATAACAAACTCTTTAAAGAGGGAAGGCATGTGTGCTCTGCTGTCGTGGTGATGGGGAAATCTCGGCCAGCAGCAATGGGAACTGACTGGGCAGATTTAGCAGACACGGGCCCTAAGAACAAAGTCAACAGTGTGCTTCATGTTTTAGGGAGATTCATCTGTGCATCTTCAGAAGAAAGACTGACAGTGGGATTCACGGTCACAGTCAGAGGTCGACTAGAAAAAGGGCAGCTAGTGTCAAAAACATCTGCCTTGGGGCGGGATAGGGAGGGTGGGAGGGAGACGCAAGAGGGAGGAGATATGGGGATATATGTATATGTACAGCTGATTCACTTTGTTATAAAGCAGAAACTAACACACCATTGTAAAGCAATTATACTGCAATAAAGATGTTAAAATACTTAAAAAAAAATCTGCCCTAATGCCAAACCTTCCTTTGCATAAGCCTCCAAACCCCGTTTCCTAATTCATTCTTTTGGCCTTTGAACTCTTCAGACACAGAAGTCTACGCGTGGTGCTGGGGCGAGGGCGTAGTGGGGACAGACTTACTATTCCGCGCTACCTCTCTGGGGAGAACCTGGAAAGGTGGAAGAGCTTGGCAGGCCACGGTGATCAATCCAAACCCTGCCTCCAGGCTCATCCACATAAACCAGGACTTGGAGGGAAGGCCTCTTCTTAAATACTCCCCAGTCTGGGGACCACACACACATTCCATGTTCACTTACTCCCAGGGTCAAGAAGTTGCTTATGGTATATGACGAAAATACATTCTCTCCACTCAGTTGGCTTATAAATCTAATTTAACATGTTTAAAAACAACTGAAAAGTTAGAAACCATGTAATTTTGTTGTTGTTGTTGTTATTGTAGAGTTTTCTTCCTTTTTTACTACCAGCAGTTCCAATGCCGGACCACAAAGCAATTTGTGAAATTCAACCTTCTTTATTTTTAACCCTTCATACAAAGTTATTCATTTTGGAAAAACAAGTGAATGATAGTTTACTGAATTAGTACAATCACCTCAAATTGAGTATAAATGGCTATTATGTCGATGGTGTAGAGCGGTTCTCAAAGTGGTTTGGGGACCTGTGAGGGTCTCTGAGACCCTTTCCTTTCTGGGGTGGAGCGGCAGGGGGAAAGGAGGGTCCATGAAGTCAAACTATCTATGGTGTAACTTGCCTTTTTCGCTCTCATCTTCCATGATTGTACAATGGAGTTTTTCAGAGGCTACATCCCTCCAGATGATACCATCACTCTATAATAAATAATTCATAATAAGTAATGATTTATTATTTAAAAAATTTGTTGAGGTATAATTGGTTTACAATGATGTGCCAATCTCTGCTGTGCAGCAAAGAGACTCAGTTATACACATATAGACATTTTTTTTTTATATTCTTTTCCATTACGGTTTATCACAGGATATTGAATATAGTTCCCTGTGCTATACAGGACCTTGTTTGAAATGGCTACCTGCATATTCTTGTACTTTAAAACTCCTCATTGTATTTTATAAATTCCCATTTTTTGATAATACAATAAACATTGACAGGTATAACCCACATAAACAAAAGCTTTTCAGAGTCCTCAATAATTTTTAAGAATGTAAAGGGATTCTGAAACCAAATTTTATAAGGGGTAAAAAGTCTTATTAAGAGAGCCCTTTCATTCAGAATCTAATAACTTTGTAACATGGTGTCACACAAGCAGCTGGGTGTTTAAAAATAAAAAACGTAAACATCCTTGAACTTTTTTCCTTTAAGTGGTAGAATTCCAGCGATCTCTAGCTCTTACCACTATTTGGCTTTTTCCTTGCCTGGAACTGCTTTTTCTCCTCTTGGGGAGAAGGCATTCATCTAATTCACCGTCCACTGTTCCTCCATTCTGTTCTTACAAATAAATCCTTTTCTGAAATACTATCTACATGGTCATTCACTGAAGCTCGTAGTCACATACCTCCTTGCCTATTACTTAACTTGTCCCCATTGTAATGATCACCTTTACTTCTTTACTCATTTTTCATGATTATTTACAATTTATCTGCTCTTTTTAAAATGTTAAGTGATCTATCACAAAAGATACACATTACTGCCTCTCCTATAATGTCTTTCCCATAGCTCTCTGCCTGGCAAACTAAAAGGTTCCCCTGTGCAGCCCTGTGTTAGGTCTGGTATGCTTCTTCTCCCTCGACAGATGGTGGGTCAGGGCTTGATGGAATACAGACTCTGTTGAACTTAGTTTTTCTTTACATACAGGGTTTCAACCCACCATGATTTTGAGATTTATAGGTCTTTTTCTTTCCCTTATAATTAGCACAGAAAATACGTTTGATGACTGAATCAGTTAATGAATATAGGACTGTAAATTTAGAAATTAAAAATCTGAGAGAGAAAAGGGGAAGCAAATGAGCAAAATAATAAAGCTACAATTACTACTTATACGGCATTAAATCTAGTTCTGACCTTCCTGAAGGCTAAGAGAGAAAAGAAAATAGGGATTTGACTTTATCTGTTCCACTCCCCCATCTAGTAGAATAGCGTTTAATAATTACTCCTCGTAAACTGATGCCTCTTCTCAAGGGACAAAATTTGAATTTTCTGTTCAATGATACATTGAGTATCACTAAAGATGCTCCGCAGGGCAGGTGGGACTTCTGGAGGAACCTCTGTCACCCATTTCTAAAGACGGAATTGAACTTTGGACTTTCCGTATTACAACTTCTGTCTTTCCCTTCAGGATGAGTTTAATGATAAAAATAAAGTTACTTCACCAAGGGAAATGAGACATACTTAAGTTTATTGAGAGGAAATGCATCGAGCTTAGAAAAGTGAGATAAATAGCTAGGATGGAAACTAAGGAATTTTGCTTAATTTCTTTAACTTTTTTTCTGAGAAATTTTCTCAATTCCTTTTCCTGTTATACACTATTATTAAGCAATCTCAGGTAACATATTAATATTTATTACTTAAATAAAGCTTGTCTTTTCAAGATTATGATAAAAATCTACTAGTCCTTCATCTTTTCTGTTGTTGTTTATGAGCATGACTTGCCATTTTATTATAATTTTTAAGTACCCACTTTTTTTAAACATCTTTATTGGAGTATAATTGCTTTACAATGGTGTGTTAGTTTCTGCTGTATAACAGAGTGAATCAGCTATACATATACATTTCTCCTCCCTCTTGCGTCTCCCTCCCACCCTCCCTATCCCACCCCTCTAGGTGGACACAAAGCACCGAGCTGATCTCCCTGTGCTATGCGGCTGCTTCCCACTAGCTATCTATCTTACATTTGGTAGTGTATATATGTCCATGCCACTCTCTCACTTTGTCCCAGCTTACCCTTCCCCCTCCCTGTATCCTCAAGTCCATTCTCTAGTAGGTCTGTGTCTTTATTCCTGTCTTGCCCCTAGGTTCTTCATGACCTTTTTTTTTTTTTTTAGATTCCATATATATGTGTTAGCATACGGTATTTGTTTTTCTCTTTCTGACTTACTTCACTCTGTATGACTGACTCTAGGTCCATCCACCTCACTACAAATAACTCAATTTTGTTTCTTTTATGGCTGAGTAATATTCCATTGTATATATGTACCACATTTTCTTTATCCATTCATCTATCGATGGACACTTAGGTTGCTTCCATGTCCTGGCTACTGTAAATAGAGCTGCAATGAACAATCTGGTAGATGACTCTTCTGGAATTATGGTTTTCTCAGGGTATATGACCAGTAGTGGGATTGCTGGGTCGTATGGTAGTCCCTCATCTTATATGTTGATAAGCAGAGGGAAAAAAGGCTGATGCTGCTCTTCGGAATGGTTGCTACAAGCACGAAGCAAAAATATTTACCTTTTTATTTCCTTCCAGGAATATATCAAGCTCTTATGAAACACGTGTTCTACCCATATCATCCAACTATCATGATGTTTCCCCAAATGTGTCTATCTTTCTACTCAAAGTGACCCCCCAAATCCCAATATCCACTCACCACTCCCACTCATGAAAATTTTGGAAGGACGGTAGTGGTGAGAATGTAATAGAAAGGTACACTGCAAGCTTTATTCACAAATATAAAAGCACGTTCTGACAGCAGAGAAAAATATTTTTCAATTCAGTGAATTTCTCACCCATATCTTTGTAATATGAGAAAAAGAAAACTCGTATCATAATATATGATGAGAACCTTTCTGCTGATTAATATTTTGTGCAAGGTGTTTATGTGGCATTTTATTATCATCATTCACTGCCTCAAAGATGAAATGTGTTCCTTCTGCACACTTCCCAGAAACCTCCAGGGAAAACAGAAGAAACAAGTTCCCTAAGTAAGTAACTACTATGTGCTAGGAACTCCACACATATTGTCATTTCCGCTCCCTAACCATCTGGGAAGTATGCCTCACCATCTGTGGTCCATAGATGAAGAAAATGATGGTCATAATAGTTAGATAACAGGCTCAAGATCATACAGAGAAGTAAAGGGAAACCAGCATTCAATTCCAGGTCTATCTGATTCCAAGACTCGTGCTGGTTCCTCCATACTACTCTGCTTCCTGGGAGCCACCTCTTAACATCAAGAACCTTCCCAGTCCCAACTAAAAATTGTCACTGGCCATCTGGTTCTACAAGAATAAAGTCACTAGCCACTGTAGTCTCTGACCTTCAACACACCCTGAAAGGAGTTCAGGGTGGAGATCAGGAATGAGGCACTTTGTGCTCTAGGAAAAACTTGCAGAAGAGGACTTCAGATAGATAGATATTTTCAGGAGAAGATTTTATGAGCCCAATTTCTTGTATCTTCTCATATCTAGAAAAGCACTAAAATCATTAACGGAGACATCTGCTCCTCGTGACTAGAGCAAGCTTCTGCCAAAATACGTGCCTGATTGCACATATATCCCCTTCACTAAAATCACATATATACTGACCTCCCACAATATCTCTTTGTAGCAGTTCCTCAGAGCTATCTGAGAGGCTGTCTCCCAGGCTATAGTCCTCATTTTGCCCCAAATAAAACTTAATTCATAACAATCATGTTGGGTGGTTTTTTTTTCAGTCGACATCAACAACCAAACATGTGTCCCTTGACACCAGTTGACCCAGAAATAGTGATTGTAAAGGTTCTCCAAGCATTTTCCCCCGGCTTTCCCTGTGATTTTAACAAGTTCTGTTAAGTGGAACAACACATCAAGTAATACCTTTTCTTTACAAAGGAATTTAGAGAACAAAACCCATCATTTATATTGTGCTCTTTCCTCATCATCTCTGCTGCAATTTAGATAAGCAAAAGCTTAGCCACCTCGATTTTTATAGCTGGGTTGGAAGGGGCAGGAAAAATTTCAGGAACTAACCTACATGCAAGTCCAGAAAGTGCCAAAGCCCCCAAGAGTACATGTGATTTCCCCCAGAGGATGGAGAGGGAAGGTGCCCGCACACCGTGGGCAGGGTGTCTCCGAGAGTGCAGCCCTTCCTCTGGAAGCTACCTGTCCACACACGACCCACTGGGCTGAAGGGACAGGAAGAGGGAGGGGAGGCATTTTGTGGCACTGACCTGCATGCCCTTAGCTGTCCCTAGAGGCCACTCCTGATCAAAAAAGGCCAGATAATGCTTGGCATATATGATTTTTAAACTGTGTGCACAATTGTATATCTGCTATGTTTAAAGTATGGGTTAAAAAAAAAGACTAGAAGGAAATACATCAAAAGGTTATACCAGGATATTGGGATTACCAATGGTGAGTTCCTTCTGTATTTTTCTTCTTCTTCCAAAATTATCAGAAAATGTTATTTTTATAACAAGGAAAATCTATGTAACTATATGTGGTATAGCATTTTAAATATTTCTATTTTCAAATTTTAAAAAACGCTGGAACTAGAAGGTGGTAGCTTGACTATCCAGAACAGCTGCTCTGTGATGGGTCCCAGAAAACTGAAGTTAATCAGAGGATTTAACTGCTACAGACACAAACCACCTAGGATGTGTTTGCCCAAACTGCACTTTTCTTGGTGGGTATCCAATAGGTCAGAAGATCTTCTTAACTGAATGCTTTCAACCTTTTGTCCCAGGACTCTTCCTTTACTGGAGGTCTCCTTTCTGTTTCACTGTCAATTTTCACATTTCTAAAATATATCCAGTAAACTTACCAGTTTCCTTCATCTATGGTATTGAAACTTAATAAACTGCCCCACTTTTTTCCAGCAGGAATGGAGCAATGCCCAGTTCATTCATTCTGCAGCATCACTGATGTGTCTCTGACAATACAAACTACTTTGGCTTTCACAAGATGCATATTCCTGAATCCTGGTTTGTGGCCAAAGTCCAGCAGCTCCCATGTGGGACACTTCCTTGAGTATCCATGGCAATTACTAATGCTTAAAGACGAGGGTATTGGACCACAGTGTGTCATTAAATGTTCTTCTGACCTTCAAGATCTTGTGTGCTTAACTTCTCCGAGTGGATCCTGAATGCTCCCAGCATGCTACACAGAATAAGAGATTACATTCCAGGAAACTCACTTTGCAATCATGGAGACTGTTTTGAAAATGAAGGAAGTAAGAATACAAATGTTTAGAAACTACTCAAGAGATTTTTACCAGCAGGTAGTTTATAAATTCAAAACCAGGAATATTGCCTCTAAAGATTTCACCTTGTTCAATTTTGAAATTTATCTTTGTCATTATTTGTGGTGCTGTTTACCAACTTTTAGCTTCCCCCCCCCCACCAAAAAAAAAGAAAAGAAAAAGGCTAGAATTACACATAGCTAAAAAAATCACAGAACAGTAGAGCTGGAAGGGAATTCAGAGACCCTCAACTTCAACCGGCTCGTTTTAAAGATTAGGAAAATTGTGGATTAAAAAATGTGGAGAGATTAGGTGACTTGATGAAGGACACACAGACTGAGTGGCAGAGAGGGTCCCAGAAACAGCTTACTGCTGTTTTCCTTATCTACCAATCCTAGAAAGTAAAATCTATAATTGCTCCTTTTGTCATTGGAGGGATATGCCATAAGAGAGTATTCTTGCACGTAAAAATAATTCCAACAGCATGATGTTCACTAATAATAATAAAAGATTAGTGTATTGTGGGGCTTCCCTGGTGGCGCAGTGGTTGAGAGTCCGCCTGCCGATGCAGGGGACACGGGTTCGTGCCCCAGTCCGGGAAGATCCCACATGCCGCAGAGCGGCTGGGCCCGTGAGCCATGGCTGCTGGGCCTGCGCGTCCGGAGCCTGTGCTCCGCAACGGGAGAGGCCACAACAGTGAGAGGCCCACGTACCGAAAAAAACAAACAAAAAAAATTAGTGTATTGTGAAATAATAAAGATGTAGCCATGCTTCCTCAAAGCAGGGTTCTGGCTTCAGGGGGAAGTGGGAGAGAAAGGGTACCAACATTTAAACAATGAGGAAATACACAAAGAGCAGATCCATCCCCTTGAGAGCTGCAACCCCACCACCCGAATCTTGAGAATAAACATGATAGAAATTCTCTCTTGAAAATGTATTCCCTCCGATAAATCATTTATTGTACGAAATTAACTGCTCAAGGACCATTCCTTTCTGTTGGTGTTGTACCGTGGTCCCGAGAACTGGTCTTCATTTGATATGTGTACTATCATCTGACATGTGGGAGGCTGCATAGGAGGTGCTGGGGTGGGAGTGGGGTACGTGGAGGGAGAACCTGGCTGCAAGTTAACTTAAACATCCTATCCTGAATGTTTTAGGCGCTCAATAAATGCTGAACTCTTCGTGTCATATCACAGTATTTTCATCATCTTGCAGATGTGGAGATGAGAAGTAAAGAACATAAGGAAAATGAGCCGCACTCTCCAGAGTAAGGGACCACTGCGTTCTCTGTTGCTGGAGTCACCTGACAACCCTACCCCTTGATGCAGCCTGTAAGCTCCGGGCATCAGGGATTTCCAGATTAGGAGACTCGACTTCAGCCTTATCCCTCTGTTCGAAGAACCACAACGGTGGCCAGTCTTGCCCCATCTGGATACGACCCTGCGACCTTCGGCTGGCACCTCTGAGCAATGGTCTCAAGAGAAGAGCCTATGAAAATATCTGACTCAATTCTTCACGGACAACAAGACTAGGAGATCCATGTAGAGCTAAAGGCTGACCTGGAAGTTCTCCAGGCTGGCACTGCCATCCTGTTCCTGCCCCTGTGTGACTTGCATGGGGACTCACCGCAGAGTTCCATGTTTATGGTCCTAGATATATAAAAAGGGAAGTGGCTGCTAAAAGTCAGGGGATTCCTGGCCTAACTCAGGAATTTCTAGGAATTTCACTCATTCATTGACTCATTTATTTGATCACTCATGAAAGAGATGCTTCCTGCATGCCCACTGGGAGAGTTTGGTTACCTGTCCTCCCAGGACTCAAAATCTACTTGGGAAAACATACACAGACAAAATTTCATATAATAAAGTGAAATGGAGGGACTTCCCTGGTGGCGCAGTGGTTAGAATCTGCCTGCCAACGCAGGGGACACGGGTTCGATCCCTGGTCGGGGAAGATCCCACATGTCACGGAGCAACTAAGCCTGTGCACCACAACTACTGAGCCTGCGCCCTAGAGCCCGTGAGCCACAACTACTGAGCCTGCGTGCCACAACTACTGAAGCCCATGCTCCTAGAGCCCATGCTTCACAACAAGAGAAGCCACTGCAATGAGAAGCCCGTGCTCCGTAATGAAGAGTAGCCCCCGCTCGCCGCAACTAGAGAAAGCCCGTGCGCAGCAATGAAGACCCAATGCAGCCAAAATTAAAAATAAATAAATAAGTAAAGTAAAATGGAGATGTGTGAGACTTGAGAAGGTCATGGAAGCTTTACAGACTTGGCGTTGTGATGGATCAAGAGTTAGAAGGATTCAGGAGGCAGAAGGAGTTGAACGGCCTCCAGGCAGAAGAAGGTGGGATAGTACTTGAGATTAATGAACATCTGATTAGTATAGCTTTCAATTGTCACTGAACATCTTGGTCCTTTCATTGTTCTTCCTTCACAAATAAAACAAAATTAAAATATCATGAATTCCTGAGGACTATGGAATTTAAACAACAACTGTAAAATGCTCTGAAAATATAAAATGAAACACTAATTCGAACAACTCATTAATAACAACCAAAAAAAAAAGTATAATTGCTGCTTTATCCTAAAGTGAGCCATTCAACTGGAGGGACAAACACAAATTGCCTGAGGAAGCAGGGGATGGAGACATAAGGACTAAGATTCTACTTTGGAGGGAGAAGGGGTAGAGTTACTATTTCAACATATAATGATTTTAGCTTTTTATATTCCCTCACCAGGGACTTCTCTCGTGGTGCAGTGGTTAAGATTCCACACTCCCAACGCAGGGGGCCCAGGTTCGATCCCTGGTCAGGGAACTAGATCCCACATGCATGCCGCAACTAAAAGTTTGCATGCCACAACTAAGAAGCCCACATGCCGCAACTAAGGAGCATGCCTGCCACAACCAAGACCCGGAACAACCAAATAAATAAAGTAAATAAAATAAATATTAAAAATAAATAAATAAATAAATAAAACTGTTCTGAATAATAAAGTTTATTAAAAAAATAATAAAATAAATAAATTCCCTCACTAGCCACGGTGACAAAACACACAACTTTATTTCTAAAGACAGAGCCCTGTGGGCAATTAAGTAATTCAGTTCAGCCTCCTCAACTGATGATGATGTTGTTAACTGTGAATTCACATTTTTTACTCCTAAAAGAGAGGTGGAACAGAAAAAATATCCTGAACTCACCCTGGTCTTTCAGCATTGAACAGAGCAAACACAATACTCTATTCATTCATTCAATCATTCATCCAAATTCATTCGTTTACCCAACATGACTGCATTGGGCCCTAGTTCATGTGAACTTCCCTCTATGAGAGCACATTCATTTTCTTGGGCTGCCATAACAACTTAACACAAACTGGGTGGCCTAAAACAACAGAAATTTATCCTCTCACAGTTCTAGAGGCTAGAAGTCTAAAATCTAGGTGTCACCAGAACTGGTTCCTGCTGGAGCTTCTGAAGGAGAATCTGTTCCCTGCCTCTCTTGCAGCTTCAGGTGGCTGCCACCACTCCTTGGCATTCCTTGGCTTGTAAACTCATCACTCCAATCTCTGCCTCTGTCTTCATATGGTATTCTCCTCTGCATCTGTGTCTTTTCTCCTCTTCTTATTGGACACCAATCATATTGGATTATGGCCCAACCTTATCAGGTATGACCGCAACTTAGCTTGATTACATCTGCAAAGACCCTATTTCCTAATAAAGTCATATTCATAGGTACTGGGGGGTAGAACATCCACGCATCTTTTGGGGAGACACAATTCAACCACAACAGAGAGCGTGTACCCCACTACAGGGTCATAGCTGGCTTATCTTATTGCCTTCTCTACCAAGCAAGAGGCTATCACTGAGGTTAAGGAGATTACAGTCTAGAGAGACCGAGATATACAAATCTCTCTATCTCCCTTGCTCTTATCACAGGTGCAGTTTTAGCTCTGTGAGTTTCACTGTGTCCTTACTGCCCATCTCTGCCTTAACACCGTAAGCTCCCAGAGCACAGGTACCACGTCTATTTTCTGCTCTCCATTACATTCCCATCTCCTTGCACAGTTCCAGTAAGCATTCAGGAAATAACTGTTGAATGAATGGATGGATGGGTGAATGAATTAATTAAATACAAGCAGGAATGACAGAAGCCTATACAGGTAACAGTGAGACACACAATAGGCCCACAATGAGGAACAGAAAGGAAGAAATCATTGATTCTGATTAGTAGGACTGCAGAAGGTTTCATGAAAGAGAAGGCATTTAAACTCAGTCTTGTGGGATTAGTAGAATCTCATAAATGGATAAGGAGTAAAATTTATTCTCTACTGACCAAACAGTATGAGCAAAGGCCTCGAGATATAAAGCATGGTCTTCAGGGGAAAAGCTGATAGACCAGATAAGCTGAAGCAAAGGGTACCTAAAGGATGTGAACGTACTTGGGATGAAAAGCAGATGAAAGGCAGCTCATAGAGGCCTCTGAGCACAGGCTGTTCTGAGTGCAATAAGGTGCCACTGGTCTTTGTTAAAAAGGAAATGATGCAATCCTACCTGTGCTTCAAAAGGAAAAAATATATAGATATGATTCATGCTTATATTCTTTCTTTATCCTCCTGCCTAAGTGATAGTTCTTATATTACTACAAGGAGTATTTTATATTTAACTGTGAATCTACTAGGTATTTATTTGCCTAAAGAACTAAGAGTTATACATAAGTGATTACATTTTATAGTTATTAATTACTTATATTATTTTATTATATAAACTATACAAGTATATATCTTTTATAATCAAAAGATCATATCTGAGAAGTACTTAAATAGGGTGATGTCACAGATCCTAAACCTCTTCTCAGGACAATAACCTGGAATTGAAAGCCCAGGTGAAGATGGATTTTTCTATCAAAGCAGTAAGGAGACCTTTCGCCTGTAGCAAAGCTTTCCAACTTCTGAATCAAGACTGATTTTTTTCCTTTGGTTTGCATTTGAGCTTGGCAAGCCCACAGACCAATAACATTCACATTTGAGACGGAGTGGGGTTACCATCTGTTGTTCTCTCCACGAAGCACCAGGGACCCCACATCTTACCAGTGACATCTGGAGAGCAGCCAGACACCATTACAGTGGGACCTGAAGGAGACACCCCAGTTACCCATGGAGATCTGTTCAGCGGCTGAAACTCTGCCAAATGAAGAGATATTTATTTATGGTCTTGCTGCCTCCAAAGGTCTTTGGTAATAATGCAAACATTCTTAGATAGAAGTATTCAACCATTCACCTATAAAGGAATTCATGATATGGAACTGTTAACCAAGAGAAACAGCTACCCACAGAGAATCTGCCCCAGCCAGCAAGTTCTGCTTAAGCAAATGGGGCACCGGGTGCATGCAGGGGGTCTCGTGAGCAGGATGGAGATGGCACGAAGGAGAAAGACAACTCATTTCATCCTCAAACCCGACAAGGTATGCCCCAGAATTTCTAATTTACAGTCATCTCTTTGTTATTTAGGCTCCAAGACAGGGTCAGGACTGTGTTTATCTGTCTCATGCTGGTATTTAAGTCTTAGCACTATGCTAGCACATAGTTAGATGTTCAATAAATGTGAGCCGTCAGGCAGGAGGGTCCCAACTCCATGGTACTCTGAGCACATTTCTCTGACCTTGCGCATACCCAGTACATATATTAAAATCATGCCTATGATTCTACCTCTCCCACTGGACAGTAACCTCCCAAAGAAAAGAAAAAGTGCTTGCTTATTCCTAGTACAGTGTCTGACATTTAGAAAGTATATAATTCTTGAGCTTCAGTGGGCTTAGATAACTTACACGAAGTTAAATAGCTAATTAACAAGAGGCTTAGGTTTGAGCTAGGTCTGTCTCCACCTAAAATCTATGTTTTTTCCTACTACATTGTTTGGCCTAAACCTGGCCACACGAAAGGATTAAGATATTTTTGGAGGGCTTCCCTGGTGGCGCAGTGGTTGAGAGTCTGCCTGCCGATGCAGGGGACATGGGTTCATGCCCCGGTCCGGGAAGATCCCACATGCCGCGGAGCGGCTGGGCCCGTGAGCCTTGGCCGCTGAGTCTGCGCGTCCAGAGCCTGTGCTCCACAACGGGAGAGGCCACAACAGTGAGAGGCCCGCATACCGCAAAAAAAAAAAAAAAAAAAAAAAAGATATCTTTGCAAACAGGTTAGCCATTGTACTCCAACCTGGTAAGACAATCTGTATAATTATCTACTATGAGTATTTCAATTATTTAATGTCTAGTCAAAATACAAGCATAGCACAATTTAAACATATGCAAAAACAAATACATCCCAAACACTGAGTCCAAGAAATCATTTTCCAAGATATAGATTTTTAGGTACTAATGTTCCTAAATTTCTGTTTAAGAAGGATAAGTTTAGGGAATTCCCTGGCGGTCCGGTGGTTAGGACTCCGTGCTTCCACTGAAGGGGGCGCAGATTCAATCCCTGGTCGGGGAACTAAGATCTTGCAAGCCACACGGCGTGGCCAAAAAAAAAACACATAAGTTTAGGTGGATATAGAAAGTTTTAGAGAAATTCAAAGCAAAAAAAAATTTTTATTTAGTTAGTTATTTATGTTTTTGGCTGCGTTGGGTCTTCGTTGCTCTGCACGGGCTTTCTATCGTTGCGGCGAGCGGGGGCTACTCTTCGTTGCGGTGTGCGGGCTTCTCATTGCAGTGGCTCCTCTTGCTGCGGAGCACGGGCTCTAGGCACGCGGGCTTCAGTAGTTGTGTCATGCGGGCTCAGTAGTTGTGGCTTGTGGGCTCTAGAGCGCAGGCTCAGTAGTTGTGGCCCACAGGCTTAGCTGTTCCACAGCATGTGGGATCTTCCCAGACCAGAGCTCGAACCTGTGTGCCCTGCACTGGCAGACAGATTCTTAACCACTGCACCACCAGGGAAGCCCCAAAGCAAAAAATTTTTAAAGTCAATTCCTATTTTATGTATAATCTAGTTCTTATTAGGAAATATTATAAATTTCCTCTTTTAACCCATTCTCCTAAAACTCCCAGCCATGTTCTTACTCAAACAAAGACAGATTAGAATAAATCTTCAAAGCTAATTATTTTTAAACTGAAGTTTCTCCCATGGCCTATGAACTTTATCCTTTTGCCAAAAGACCAAAATAATTTTTAACTGAAGAAAGCAACTTCTAAAATGCACTAGACTTCTTTTATAAACTCTCAAATTAAGACATCTTAGTTTAGGAACTTATGCAATATATTTCATTCTCGTGGACTCCAAAAATTAACATTGTACCTACAAATATCCCAATAATATGAGTGTAAAAGAAAATTTATACTAGACCCATAATGTTAAAAATTACATGTAAAAAACATCAGGAAATAAATTCTGTCTTGAGGAATGCTTTATACTTTTTACTTTAGAGTTTTATAGAATGGGCAACATTCTATAATTTTTAAGAAAATGTTATCTCACTATTGGGCAAGAATTCTCCCCAGCTGATCTCTAACCACAGTCTGGAAGAAAATTAAGCATGAAGACATGTTAAAATGACAGTTAGGGTTGTTTTTCCCATTATTGATAAATTAACAAGTCTAAATGTTACGGTTTGTAAAACACACATTTATCATCTTTTCTTGGAACTGTTGAAAAGATTTGGGAAGGTTTTAGGAAAGAATTCCAAGGCAAGATATTCAGTAAGCTTGGTTGGTTGGCTGGTTGGCTGGTTGACTAGGTAATTGGTTGGTTGGATAAACAAATTTTAAGCATCCATCTTGGATTCCTGAACCAATAAAATGGAATTCTGAACAGTTGATTAGAGAATCAAGTTTCTTAAAGCTCCCTTATAGCTTCAGTTTCTCAAGGCATTAAGTGAAATGCACTGGGACCTTCTTAAGGTACCAGAAGTTAACAAGGAAAATGCCCTAAAAAGATCATTAAGAAATCCTCCAGGGACTTCCCTGGTGGTCCAGTGGTAAAGAATCCGCCTTACAATGCAGGGGACGCGGGTTCAATCCCTGGTCAGGGAACTAAGATCCCACATGCCGCAGGGCAACTCAGCTCGCATGCCACAACTACTGAGCTTGCACCTCAGCTAGAGTCAGAAAACCCACACCCCACAACTAGAGAGAAGCCCGTGCACCACAACGAAGATCCCGCATGCCGCAACTAAGACCCGACGCAACCAAACGTAAATTAAATAAATAAATAAATAATAAACCTTTTAAAAAAGAAAGAAAAGAAATTCTCCAGAAGGTTATAACCACCTTGCTGTACATATGTGCCAACTACCCTAATAGATATTCTGATGCTGCCTTCCAGAAGCATCAATTTGAGAAGGCAAGGTGTCAAGTATCTCCTTATGAGGACAATCAGTATTCTAAACACTGAAATTTCAAACATCTATTCTTACCAAAATTTGTAGGGATTCTGAGAAGTTTAAGAATAAAATGACTCTGAAAGCATCGGAAAGGACAGTCAATCCTGTGGCTACTCACTAAGTATTTGACACCCAGTGCCTGCAAAAGAACCTCATTCCCAGAGGAAGTTGACCTCCCTGGTATATTTGCTCTCTTACTACTGATCAAGCCAGAGAAAAGGGGGCCTTCCATGAGCCCCCTGGCTTCTTCCACATTGACCTGTTATACCTGAGCAGCTTACCTGTTCTTTAATTAGCAGGCAGAGTTAATAGAACAAAGATGTTTGGATTTAAATTTGCTAGCTAAATATCCATGATGACATTCTAATATGTCTTGTCTTCTGTCTATAGAGTGACTAATAAAATTATATAAACTGCTATTAGGGACTTCACTGTAATGGTCCACAAATAAAAGGCTAAATCTAGAAGATTATTTAAAAAAAAAACTCAGTAAAATTATCTATGAAGGGAAACAAAGAAATTGATTTATCTATGTCACTGTCAGTTTCCTTAGGTTGAAAAGGTAATGTGGAAAGAGATGTGATTGAGTTTTATGACACTTAGAGGGAAAAAGTATTTCTGGTCTCAGTACTATCTGAAAGCATAAGAGACACTAATTCTTTGTGGCTCAAAAGTAAGAGTTTCTCATCATCAAGATTTCCTTCTCAAATATATGATTCATGAAAAATGAAGCAAAAATATTTAATGCATATCTATTGGTTTTGATTCAAACAACAACTACAACAACAAACTTGCTAATGGTCTTCTAATGAAATAATATTAATCCCAAGTGGGCATACCTCATGAAGAGTAATTTTACCTGGTCCTCATATTTTTTTCTAAAGCTTTTGCCACCTTTGTAAATGACTTTCCAAAAGAGAAGGCAAACAAATGGCATTCTGAAGAGGCTGTGTCAGGGAGAAAAAAACATATTTGGTTATTAATACTCCCACTCCTGCTGGCTTGCCTAAACAGGACTGGCTGTATGTCCTTATCCAACATGGAGGACCAAGGGGACGCTGTAAATCACATGTGTCTGACTCCATAGACACCTTCATTAGGAAGCAGGGTGTCAGATGCAAGACCAGATACCCAGAGGCTGTGACGCCTATAAGTAGGATCATTCCAATTAAAAGTAGAAAAGAAGACAAAATAATAACAATAATTTTTAAAATTGTATCTTAGTGAACTAGAAGGAGAGGGGAGAACAACCATTCCTTTAACAACAGCTGTGCAGACTAATTTTTTTTTTAATCATTCATATACTTTCAAAAGCACTCATTCCCAACTGCTGCCTTCATACTGGCAAATCCAAGAAATTCAACACATGTAAACAGAATAGATTTGCCCTTAAATCCCAAGGTCAAAGGCAGCATCTGTTGCTTCAGAGAACAAGAAAGCCTTTCTTCTTGCTGGTTAGTTTGTTGTGGTTCTTTTTTTTAACAGAAAAAAAGGAAACTCAAATTTTCTAAATGTTTCCTCCTCAGCTTAGGTGTTGCAAAATAGAAAAACCTGCATAAAAGAGAATAAACATCCAGTGTTTTGATATTTGAGTTGCATGGATGAAAGGCTGGCCATGCTGTGATTTTTAAAGCTGACAGAAAAATTCATTTCCATACCAAGTCCCCCTCATGCCATTTGGCTATTAAATTATTCAGGGAATTTCTCTGCTTATAAAGATGAATAACATCAACCCAAGACGTTTCTGAAAAGTACTTTCACCTCCTGTAGGAGACAGATGGACCACAGGAAAACAGCCTATCACATTACAGGCAGACAAAAAGATTTCAGATTCCCAGATTAACACACGAGGCAGGGAAAGGATGGTAGAAGTAGCAAGGTAGGAAATAACTGACAAATGGAACCAAATATTCTTCAGAGCCATCATTTTGAAAATAAACATAATTTGGAGCCCGCTGTAATTCAATTTTACCTGTTTTCGGCTCCCAAACCCAGCTAATTAGCATAAATGTCAGTTCCAATTTGACCAAAGACTTTGAAAATCTAGAGGAAGCTTATTAAAACACATTGGTATCAGGGGACAAAGACACCACCTGCTTTAAAGGCCTTTTGTGTGTTAGTAAGAAATGCATTCTGAAACTCTGAGTATACGCACTGGATCCACAGTATAGTAGATCGTGGGATTTTATTGTCCTTTCATGTTATTTGAATTATTAGCATCCCTTGAGAAGACAGTCTTGCTCCTACGAAATCTAAACACTTCTATTTATCAAATCTCTCCCAGATGAAGGGACTTCCAAAAAGTTATATTTCAAGAAGGATCAATATGAAAAGACTACAGTGTCACAGAAGCAGGCAGCATTTACTTTTTCATGAATACATATTTTAAATTAAACACCTAATTTTAATTCCACAAACAATGCAAGGATCATTTTTATGTAAACAATTCAGAAAAAAGTCAAGTACCACCCCTTCACCAATCCTGCTCTCAATTCTCACAGGTAACCACTGTTATCATTTAGTAAATACCTTCCAGAACTTTTTACAAGCATATATAAAATACATCATTTTTTGCATAATGTGCTTTTAAAAAAAAACTGGGATCATACTGTATTTTCCACAATTCCCTTTCACCATCCCAAATGGCTCAGGAAATATATCGAATGCAATATGAAAACTTGGTCTTTCTACCACACACATACATGGGCACAGAGGCAAGCATGCATGCGTGCATACTTAAACAAAAAGTGATACAAAAATAAGACAGTAGGAAAAAGCTCCTTTGTGTCTCATTTCAGCGATTAGCTATGTAGGAAAGCTATATGGCAGGTAGAGCAAAAATGTCCCTTTTTCCCAGCAAAGCTTCGACTTTGGTACTGTTTGTTTTTAGTGCAGGGGTCGCCGAACTCTGGCCAGCAGGCCATATCCAATCTACCACCTGTTTTTTGTAATAGCCAGTGAGTTCAAAATGATCTCACATTGTTAAATGTTTGGGGGAAAATTTTCTTAAAGAGTAACATTTCATGACATGTGAAAGTTATACAAAATTCACATTTCAGTGTCCATAGATGCAGTCTGACTGCAACGCAGCCATGCTCATTCCTCTGCCTATTGTCTATAGCTGCTCTCATGTTACAAGGGCAGTAATTGAGTAGGTTTGACAAAAACCCCATTTCCACAAAGCCTGAAATATTGACTATTTGGCTATTTACAAAAAAAGCTTGCCAACCTCTCTTTTAGTATGTGAGATTTATATTCCCAATATCTTACTTATGAAAGATTTTTTTATATGTCATGTGGACCCTCTTTCAGTGGGTAAAGATGACCAGAAGTTGGAAGGGAGGCAGGAGTAGAAAATGGTCTCTTAACCAGGAAATAGGTAATTTCCATGTGGACCAAGTTCCAGCTTCTCTTTTGTGACATTCTAAAACTTGATTAGTCCTAAAACACTGCGTATTACAATCTGCTACTGAAGTCAGGGTGCCATGGATTACATTGCTCTAAAGTCTAATTCATTCATCTTTCTGTTGAGCATCTGTGTTCCCGGTCAGTGCTGGTCAATGATGATTCCAAAGTCAACAGGTGGACATCAACTCTGCCCTCAGGGATTCCCAGTCCAATATATTCGTTACCACTGTAAGAAATTACAAAAGTATAGATCGGAGGACTAAACACGGTCTGAGGGGTAGGGTGGGATTAGAAAAGATTTGAAGTAATTTCAGTATCATCATGTTGAAAACTCTTAAAACAGTGTGTAGTTGCTGTCCGCCCCCAAAATCAAGCAGCAATGAGAAAAACTGCCACCACCTCACTATCTCTGTGTTCTCACACTCTGTTCTTTATAAGCTGTGATTTAGAGCAAAGGGAGCATTTGAGCCTCTGATGAGATCTCGATCCAGTTTACGACTAATGTCAAAGTGTGAGTGCTGGGCACCATCAACAGATTGTGAGTGCAAATTTCTCTTTTTTTAGTGTATCTAATCTAATTTGGTTTTAGTGTAACCAAAACTAAGACCCCTCCATGGAAAACAGAAACGAGACTACTACCCATCTAGTAACCATACAATGGCATTTAAAACTAAAAGCAAAACACCATCCTGCATAATTCCACAAGGCAATCCTAGCAGCCATTGGCAGTGACAGCTGGTCAGCAGAACTCCACCCAGATAGCAAAGACTCCGTGTCCAAATAAAATAAATCCACATTATGGTTTTTAGACGCTTGAAATTCCCATACACACAAAGTGAAAGGGAAGGAGAGGAACAGGAAAATGATGATTTCAGCAGTATTCTGCAATCCCTGTGTTGGGAGGACTTTGGGTGAAGCTCTAGTGACTTCAAGGTTCTGTGCCTTTAAGGCTTGAATTCTTTTGAGTAACTGAACTATGGGGACATTCAAATTGGGTCAGAGTCTCTCACTCTTCCAGGCTTCCTCCGTGTCCTATGTTCCTGTTGACTTGATAGAGAACTAAGCAAGCCTAAAAAGTCTCTGGAGAGAAGCAGCAACTGAAATCTAGGACAGAAAGAACAAAATGACTTTACATGGCTGCTGCTAGGTCTCTGTTTTCACTTAGAAGGCTGACAGTCCCATTCAGCAATTTGTATCTGACACTATCTACACGGGTTCTCTCATTAGGACCTGAGCTGGTGGGGGTCAGGTGTTCCATTCATCTAATTGATGGTAATTAGATGGCCACCTTCACCTACACAAAGACCCGGTTTGAGAGTTAAGAGAGGTTCTGTGATTTACCAAAGATAAAAATCATAAAAATGAACTGGAGTTAGCTAAGCTTTCAGAAACACCAGGTTTTTTGACCCACAACTATCCAGATAGTACTCCAAAATGGAAAGATTAACCTAGTTTTCAGGGCAAGACTAGTTGGTTAAAGGGAAGAACTCAGATTGGCTGGTGCTGTTTCTAATAGGTCAGCCTTTCTCTGCAAACAAGGCAGAGACCAGGAAGTTGAACACTAAGAGAGGAGAAAGGAGAGGTTGCCCAAAACCACAGGGGCAGTGATAAAGTAACAATGGCTTCATAAACAAAGAGTCCAAAGGCCAAATGCCTTTGCTGACTTGGGGCTATGCCTAGGGATTGGTAAGAAGCCCTGGACATCTTAGTGGCCTCCAAGTATTTCTTTGCCATGGGTTGTGGCTAATAAAAAATATTTAACAAGTAATACTTCTGGATGCCTGGGTAGATTTAAATTTCAGATAAATTAATTCCTTAGTATAAGTATGTCCCATAACTAAGTATGCAATGTGGAATATACTTAAGACTAGAAAAAAACTAGTTGTTTACCTAAAATTCAAATGTTCACACATTCTATATTCAAGTAGTCCACATTCAAATATTTCATACTTACTGGCTATGAGACATACTTACACTAAAATGTTATTTTTGTTTTTCTGAAATTTAAATTTAACTGAGTGTCCTGTATTTTATTTGGCAGCTTTAGTTGTGGCCCACAAAAACAGCCAAGGTCAGTGGCATTTTAAAGATTCAGGGAAGCAGACAACAGTTCTCTAACATGCCAGAAGACCACTTTGGAAGGGGCTTATTTTGAGGTTTGATTCATTCATTAGTTGATGTTTGCAGAAGGGCCAGGAGGTCAGGCATTTTTATTTTAAATCTGCTTCCACCACTTGTATGAAAAAGAAGCAAACCTTGCTGACATCAGGGACTTGTGCCAGAAAGCAATTCCCAGAGCAATTCCCAGAGCCCTGCAGGGTTGGGTCCACTCTGTTCCCAGGCCTCATCCCCTCCATCCTCCAGACATCACAATGACTGAGGTCCATAATCACGTCCTAGGGTCCCCCTGGGACTGTTCATCTAGGATGGCATATTATGGGGCAGGAGAGGAGGAGAGTTGGAAATGCTTCCAATAAATAGGATTACACATTTCAGGGCCCTAAAAAGTCATCATGACCAGAGTTTGGGATCGACAAAGAGAAGAGTGGCCAAAAGTAATCAGTAAAAGCAAGAGGAAAACTAAGGTTGGCCAAAAAGTTCCTTCAGTTTTTAAAGTAAAAAGACACATCTTTCATTTACACCAAGAACCTTACTGAACAATGCATTCACCGTTTTGTTCCACTACTTCTGTCATTTTTCAGGCAATAATTCCATCTTCCCAAAATGTTTTATCTTTTTGAGCAAAGAACTTTTCCAGGTGCCTTTTACAGTCTTTCCTGGGAACTGAAATTTTTTCTATTAAGAGAATTTTGTAAAGACCAAAATAAGTGGAAACCTGAAGGCGCAATATCTGGTGAATATGGCGGATGAATCAGAACTTCCCAGACAAACTGTAACTGTTTTTGCCTGGTCATCAAAGAAACATGCAGTCTTGCGTTATCCTGATGGAAGATTATGTGATTTCTGTTGACTAATTCCAGACGCTTTTCGTCCAGTGCTGCTTTCAGTTGGTCTAATTGGGAGCAGTACTTGTTGGAATTAATCGTTTGGTTTTCCAGAAGGAGCTCATAATAGAGGACTCCTTTCCAATCCCACCATATACACAACATCCCCTTCTTTGGATGAAGACTGGCCTTTGGTGTGGTTGGTGGTGGTTCATTTCGCTTGCCCCACGATCTCTTCCGTTCCACTTTATTGTACAGTGTCCACTTTTCATCACCCGTCACAATTTGTTTACATTTTCATTACATTTACGTAGAGAATAGCATATGGAAATACGGGGGTTTTTTTCCACTTAACTTATGGGGAACTCAAACCCAAAGCGATTAACATGATCGAGGTGGTGCAAATGATTTTCAATACTTGATTTGAATATTTTGAGTATGTCAGCTATCTCCCACGTGCTATAACGTTGATTGTTCTCAGTTAATGTCTCGATTTGATCGCTATAAACTTCAACTGGTCTACCCGACCGTGGAGTATCATCCAGCGAGAAATCTCCAGCACGAAACGTCGCAAACCACTTTTGACACGTTCGATCAGTCACAGCACCTCCTCCACATGCTGCACAAATCTTTTTTGTGTGTTTTTACCTTTCTTGAAATAATAAAACATAATATGCCGAAAATGTTGCTTTTTTTCTTCCATCTTCAATATTAAAATGGCTACACAAAAATTCACCAATTGATAAGTTTTTCTTAAAAAATGCACGCTGATAAGACAGCTGTCACAATACACTCTAACAAAATTGTTTCAGATGAAGTTAAAGACAACTAAGAGCTACTGGAGCCATCCTACGGAAAAAACCAAATGAACTTTTTGGCCAACCCAATACAAAGGCGTTTTGAATCAGTTTGCTTTTTAAATGTTTTTAAAATTTGTTATCCTGTTTCTTCTGCTTGATTATGTAGTACACATAAAAAATAATGGATAATCTTAGGCACTTGAACTGCCTCAAGCTACCTTTCTAGATATTGATTCTCACTACAGAGTATTGTAGGCAGACATACAAAAGAAGCAGGCATCTAATCTAAAAGAGTAGCAGTTTCTCTAACAAGAGTCTTAAAAGGCTTATGTCCATCTCTTTCTCCCACAGGAAAAGAAATCCCATTCAGACTACTTAATTACTACTTAGATTTAGATAAAACTGCAATCAACAGGTAAAATCTATGCCAGTGATTTGCAAACACTGATGTGCATCAAAATCACCTGGAGGGCTGTCAAAACACAGGTTGCTGCCCTCTGTGCCCAGAATGTCTAATTCTGTGGGTCTGGGATAGGGCCTAAGAATGTGCATTTCTTAAAAGCTCCCAGGTGATGCTGATGCTTCCAGTTCTAACCATCCTTTGAGAAACCCAAATCTGTGGAACTATAGGTAATGATATCGTTTAATTCATTAGTTCATATTGAGTACTTATGCTTTGTCATACCATAGAGGCAAACCATCTCTGCCCTTGAATGAGCCCTTCCTAGGATTCATATCTCATCTGCTTATATTTTTAGACTGTCTAGAAAGTCCTCAACTCACAAACACCATACTTAGACTCATCCACTCCTACAGTATGTCTCCTACACAAGAAGCATTGTAAAAATGATGAATTTTTAGAGAATCTTTGGTAAAGAAAGGAAAGAACCTGTGCTATCCCTGGGATGAGACTCCTACTTCAAGGCAGAAATGATGTCTGGAATGGTTGGGGTTGGGAGAGGGAAGTCCTGTTATGCAGTTATATCTCAGTGGGATTTGTTTGAACCAGGGTGGGTTCTTCTTCATGCTACATCAAACTAGGGTTGAGGGCGGAGAGGTCAATAATCCAGATAATGGATTGGAGTATCCAGCAGACCTGGGTGGAAAAACACTGGGAACATGTAGCAAACTGCATCAGGGAGAGGACTATAGATTGTGGCTGCAGACCCAATGCTATGTGTGTTGCCATGGCCCACATCAACTATTTCTCTTGACTACTGAGCACATAAGCTACCTTTCCTGGCCCCTTTCATCTAGGAGGGCTCAAGTTCTGCTTAATAGAATATGAACAGAAGGGCTAGACAGTTCCAGGCCTGGTCCCTAAAATGACCCACAGGATGGACACTCTCCTTCCTCAGCTGTCTCTGCAGGAGTCTCTGAGGAGGCCCTAGGGGACAGCGTGACTGGATCAAAGTCACCAGTGTGCACTGCTTGGAAGAGAGTCACCCATCAAAACAATGACCCTGGACTTTGCAAGATCAAGAAATAGACTTTAGGGCTTCCCTGGTGGCGCAGTGGTTGAGAGTCCGCCTGCCGATGCAGGGGACATGGGTTCGTGCCCCGGTCCGGGAGGATCCCACATGCCGCGGAGCGGCTGGGCCCGTGAGCCATGGCTGCTGAGCCTGCGCGTCCAGAGCCTGTGCTCCGCAACAGGAGAGGCCACAACAGTGAGAGGCCTGCGTACCGGGAAAAAAAAAAAAAAAAAAGAAATAGACTTTAGAGCATTAAGCCACTGAGATTTGGGGGTTATTTGTTACTGCGGCATAGCTGAGCCTTCCCTAACTAATACAGCTACATAAAAGAAGTTGCAATGATAGCCCCTTCCTCATCTGAGCCAGACCAGATTGATGGCCCACAGTGTTCTTCTGTACAACATAGAATCCATATGCTCTTTACCCCAGATCAGTGGCTCTCAAACTTGGCTCATTAAGAAAATCACTTGTTTGGAAAAAGAATCCTGTGCCCTTTCCAGACTCACTGAATCAGAATCTCTAAGACTGAGGCCAGACCACACCTCAGACTTGCCTTCCTGGGGCTACGATGAAAAGTCCTTTCACAGGGCCATTTGGCTCCTATCCAGAAACTGGGTAATGTTACTCCAGGTGCATAGTTTAGGACATTTTGATAGGGTTAGTAAACTTTACCAAATTACTTTGAAGTGAGGATTTTAAATTATGTATTGGCAAGAATCAGATATTCAAGTGTAATGGGTTTAATTAATTTAAAAGCTTCTCTTTTAAGATGATGCAATCATTGGCATAAAGCCTGAAATGCTTGAAATACCTACCAGTGAGAAAGATTTAAATGCTCAATTAAAATGATATGCATTTTATGGGTTGTGAAGGGAGTATTTCAATATGTAAATGGATTGGCTTCCCACCCTCTCCAGCTTGGGTATAGCTTCCGTTGACCTTTCCCCAACCCCTTTAAAGGAGTTATTTTGCCCCTTGAGGACAGAGGCAGTCATAGGGTGGACTTGGGCTGTCACAGGAAGTCACTGAGGAAGCCCAGCCTGAGGATCCTCTCTCAGTCAGAGCAGAAGAGCCCCATCTGAGTTGTCTGAGACTGCCACTTCCCTGTTGATTCTCAATACAATACCACCACTCTACCTGAGGGCCTTTGCACTTGCTATTTCTACCACAGCCTTTCTCAAGACAGCCTGAAGTCTTGCTCCTTCAAGTCCCTTATGTATATGCTCAAATGTTAAACTATTCTTGAGGCCTTCAGTGAAGCAAGAACCCCTTACTACACACACACATACACACACACACACACACACACACAACACTCCTTATGCCCTATTTAATTTTTCTCTATAGCAGCTTCACCATCTGACTTGTTAAAAATTACTTGTCTATTTGTATATTGTCTATTTATCTCACTCATATGAAATCCATGTATCCCTAGGGTTTAGAACCTGACACATAAGTGGGTGCTAAATAAATATTTTAAATGAATAAATGACCAATCCCATCTTCTCAAAGATTAGTGAATTTAAATAACCTGAGTATTTGGGGGGCCTTACATAAAATGTGGGCATGGACTGGGCCCTGATATCTTGGTTACACAAATAAGAGAGGGTTTTCTTTGGATTGGACCGTTTTTATTTCATACTGCTTGGTGTTTTGCTTCATTCTGGGTGAATCTGCCACCAAAGTAAAGATGCAGTAAAAGAGTTGCCCTGAAAATGTTTAATTTCTCATGTTCAGAAAAATATACTTGAACTGAATACTTTGTCTTTTATTTGCAAATTTATAGATTAAAATACCATATATATAGGAAGCCTGGAGCTTGCATAGGAGCTGTGTTCTACAAACATGTAACTCAGGGCCTGCTTCCCCTCAGAGGGATGTTATAAAGTGGTATGGTGGCCAGTTCACACTGGTGGGGTGCCTACAGAAGCAACCCCTCCCCAACACCAAATCACGAGCACATGACATGGGAAAGCATGTCCTAAGCAGGAGGAGAAGGTTGAGAGGGTCACCCTTCTCCTATTAGCTCAGTGCAGGACTGGCTGTAAGCAGAGAAAGTCTAGGTTTGCCTTCAGTGTTTTACCAGGATCTTTCTAATCTCTTCTGAGGCCACAGTCTCAAACCCTGCAGGGAACTTAGTCCCCACTCTGCAAGAGCCCAACTTCATCCTCAACCAGTCTTTCAGAGGGAGAAAGGGTAACCCTTCAAGACCACTTTAAAATTTGTTCACAATAAGAGGGTTAGAAGAAAAACACATTCTGTAATGATTTGCCCATGAAAATTATTGATACTTAAGTCCCCAAATATTATTTTTCTATGATAAAATATTATAAGGACATGAACTCACAAGACTAATATTTCATTTCATTTCCATTTATCCTGACCACTTTTAATGTTAAACTCAAGTTGCTGTAGTGAGATAAAGCCCTTGGACTATGAAGACAGTGATGCTGAGCAGGGCCCTGTGGGGGTCCCGGGCATGGAGGCTTTTTGTCCCCCATTTCTCGTAGGCAAGACTCCAGCCTCCATGACTGCCCCTGAGTTCCAAAGGGCAGATTCAAACAGTTGCTTTCTTTTTTTTTCTGAATTTTATTTATTTATTTTGATATATATCAGGTTCTTATTAGTTATCTATTTTATACATATTAGTGTATATATGAACAGTTGCTTTCAAGGGAGGAGCAGCCAGGAAACCACCTGAGGCGAGATTAAAAGGATCAGGGAAGCTCATCAAGATTAGGAGACCACCTGAGACCCTGTACACACCCTAATCTTGTCAGCAACCCCACCCTTTTGAAACCTTGCAGAAGAAAGAATGCAAGACTGTTACTGCCTTGATCCTTATCACATACCTCTGACCATGAGTCCTGACTATATAAACCTCTCCCTATTCCCCAGGGAGGGGGGCACAGTTCTTGAGGCGCTAGCCTACTGTGTTTCCCCTTTGCCTGGCAAAGAAATAAAGCCACTCTTTCTTTCTCCTCCATAACTCTGCCTCCGTATTTCTGCTGGCATTGGTGCACAGAGAGCCAAGATTTTGGCAACAACAGCAGGGTTTGAGTCTCGGCTCTGCCATTTACTGACTTTGTGACCTTGGACAAGCATCTTAACTTTTTTGAGACTCATCAGTAAAATGGCAAGAACATGGAACCCAATCTCTGGATCACTGTGAAAGTTAAACAGTGCCTGGACCAAACTAAGGCTCAATTCAAATAAATGTTGTGTTATTGTCATTTTCAAAAATTATTTAATATTACGGTAAACATTTTTCATTGTTTTATGAGGCGTTAAGATTGGCAATTTTATTTCAGTTTATTTCTCACTAATAAATATCTAACATAAAAAATTTTTAAATAAAGAGAATGTAGTTGAAAACATCAGGGCTTCTGGACAAAGAAATGTGTCCAGTTTTCAGATCTTTTACTAATGAGCTGTGTCCTTGGGCCATTTACCTTGAACTCTATGAGTTTCAGTTCCCTTATAGATAAAATGAGGATAAAAATTCCAACTTTCAGGGTTGTCGTGAGCATGAGAAACAAAAAAAGGAAAAACCCCTAGCACATAGTGGGCTCCACTGATACTCTGAAGGAGGAGATGGCAAAATAAAGAAAATAAGAGAATCAATCCCTTTTTATTTGGGTCAGTCATTAGCTAACAGTCAGCCACTGTGAATGAAAAAAAGTCTAGTAAAGTCAATAAAATGTGAAGCGAAGCCTAATTCATTTTTACAATATGACCTACTTTCAGCTATTTTTGATTCACGTGAACCACGGAAGTTACAAGGAGCTGATTCTGCAAAGACTGTTCATTAAAAGCATTTTCTTTCCTTTTCTTTATGGCTTTCAGCTTTGAGGGATAAGAAAACAGATTTTCAGTTACAAGCATCCTTTGAAAGACCCCTGACACTAATCTTACAGTGTTGCTTTCAAAATCTATGCAGTGTCAAAGGTTGTTGCAAACGGGGGAGGGATGCGGAGGCTGGAAGGAAAGTGGTTTTTAATTCCCCTCAAGTATGCAGCTTCCATTAGGCAGCTCTGAGTGCCCCAAATAGATGATTCAGATCTTAGCAACTGAAGGTTTGCAAAAATAAAACACTGAATGATCTTCTTTTCCTAAGAAGTACCAGTAGATACACCTAGGTTTATGCTCTGTGGAGAAGGCCTAGTTGTGCTGGTTTTTCATTTGGGACAAAAATGTGCTTATTAGATACTGACCCCAAATCACTTAAGGGCCATTTAATCTTAGACAGCAGCTGAAGGAAAAAATATTTTCAGCTGCTTTGGAGTATCTTTGTAAAGTGCCACTGTTTTTTCTTTCACAGGCTGCAGTATTCTTAACCAATTTAATCTACCCGCTAACAAAGATGGAAGAAGAAAAGCTTATTTTCCCACAGAGCTAAACAAGGATTAATGATAACCAACCAAACTGTTTCTTAATTTTCTATTCTTCTCCCTCTCCAGCTGGCCTTCTAGAGATAGAATGTATAGATTTTCCATTAGTTAAGAATGTTAACGGAGAAGGCACCAGTATTCTAAAAACAAAGAGTGGTTTTTGGTTTTGTTTTTGGACATGCCAGGGATTCTGCCTTATAAACTGGAGGAGCGATGGGGACATTTCATAATTAGGGTATTCTTAACCTGCAGGTGGAGAACGTGGGGGACAAAATCTTCTTGGGAGAATCTGATAAATGATATTGCCATTATATTCTCCAAACCTAACCCAAAGGAGAACCTTCACTGCTCTGTCCTTCAGACCTACCATCCCAATTATGATGACAACGAATGATTCATCACAACACCCTCTTCCTACCTGAACAGACCCCTGCGTTAAAACACCCACAAGTCTCCTACCCAAAGAAGAGTAAATGCAGGTGAGTAGGTGGGATGGGTCTGTCTGGCCTCACTTCAAAATATAGGGACAAAAGACATAAACAATCGTCCCATAAAATAACAGAAAAATTCAAGCTATGCAGGTACCAGTTGTGACAAAATTCTTGAATTGAATAATATAAGCCTTTGAAACTGCAACATGAAAACAAGATTTTGTGATCTTCTGAAACTGCAGTACATGTTCTAGGGCCTGACTGAGAGCAAAGCACTAGGGATCATTAACTAGTTCCCAAACCCTTAAGTGAACCAGATCCTCTCCTTTCTGAGTGAAGAAAGGGGCTGCCCCAGATCTAGGGCCTCTCCCGGCCCTTTCCTAAAGAGCTTCCATTCAGGAACAACATAGCAAAGAAAACCTACTCAATACCAACTGCTGTCATTTCTTAATGTTTCCTCTGATGACTTGCTAAAATGACAGGGTTTATTATTTTTAGCTTTCAGCTTTGGTGAGCTGATCAGTCAAAACAAAGTATGAAAATAGCACCCACTTGGTAAATTCAATTTCAGATGACTGGATCTTAAACTCATATCCATCACAGACCCATACAAAACTGACTGTTACAGGACTAAGGAAGTTTGAGAAGAAATAATAAATACTTAACTCAAAGAGGCAGGATGAATAACTTCTTTTGTCTTAAATACAAGTCTATTTTGGAATCAAATCCAAAAGTAAGTCAATGATAAGCAACAGATTCTTTTAAATCACTTCAGGACAGATAGCAAAGTTCAAGAGGGTCTCTGAATGTTCTAACATTCCATCTAGTACCTGTGAAATGCTTGAGATCTCAGTTAAATGTAGCATTATAAATAAGTGGTGGTCCCACATGCCTTTTAATGAAGAACATTAATTTTTTTTCCTTAAAAACCTCCTTTAAAGTAAATAATTATGTGGCTTGTGATAATATAAGCCACAGAAAGCTCTTTTTTATCATTTAAAAAATAACTTTTATTCTAATTTTATAAAGAGTATAGGGGAAAATGGGTAAGGTATACTGGAACTCTATACTATCTTTTCTTTGAAAAAGAAAAGCTATCCTAAAATGAAAAGTTTATTTTTAAAAAAGTAATACTTTAAAAGTTTTTTAAAACTGTGGAATATTAGGGAAAATACAAAAAATTATAGAAAAGAAAAACAGCTATGAAAATAGGTATACATATACCTATATCTAAATTTGTGTGTATATGTAGTTTCATATCCTGTTTTCTTTGGATTAATATGGCATTTTCCCGTGTCATTAAAAATTCCTCATAGGGCTTCCCTGGTGGCGCAGTGGTTGAGAGTCCGCCTGCCGATGCAGTGGACACGGGTTCGTGCCCCGGTCCAGGAAGATCCCACGTGCCGCGGAGCGGCTGGGCCCGTGAGCCATGGCCGCTGAGCCTGCGCGTCCGGAGCCTGTGCTCCACAACGGGAGAGGCCACAACAGTGAGAGGCCCGCGTACCGGAAAAAAAAAAAAAAAAAAAAAAAAAAAATTCCTCATAAACACTGTTTTAAAGGGCTACTTATCATATGGCTAAGCCCAAATTTTTAAAATCATTTTCCTACTGTGAATCATTTAATTTGTTTACTATTTTTAGCTACCGGAATTAGTTTTACAAGCAATATAATTGTGCATATTTCTGATCATTTCTTCAGAGATGGATGCACATTTTTAGACACGGCCAAACTGCTTTCCAAAAAATTAACTTACCCTTGAAGAGCAAGCATCACCCAACCTCAGCTCCAAGCGCTGCCGCCACATACGACAACTTTCCACAGTGGCTGGAACCCTGCCAGTTTCACATGCTATGGCTCTTCCTGGAAAGCGCCTCAGGACTGAATATCTACTGTGAATCAGGGCTGCTAGAGCCAAAGAAAGGTGTGAGATGCCCAAATGTCTCCGGGTAATCCTTCTGCCCGCCAAACCACCTCCTGATTCAGCTAAACCAAAAGCCAGGTGCATGTATTCAAACAAAACCCACTGAAATTGGAGTAATAGGGGCAAGATGGCTGAGACGAAGAAAGAGTTTACCAAGAGTTTGGCCCAAGACTGTTCCCAGCAAAAGAAACACACACAGAGATACCTGGATATTGTCTATGATGATACTGGAAAAACCTCAGCTGGGGTTTTTGTTTCCCTAGGAGTTATTTGCAAAGTTGAGGGCATTTTATTGGGCAGAGTGACAGGAAAGCAATATTGGATGGGGGGGATGTAGTGCTGGTAATCTGTGATATGCAGGTGAGTTCCATAGAAATAAGAATCGTTCAGCAGTGACATTCTTGAAGACATTTTGTTTGACAAGAGGGAGGGTAGGGAGGAGGATGGAGTCTCTTTTTAATGTAATTGAACTTTTAATTTATTTTTACTTTCTATTGGAGTATAGTCGATCTACAATGTTGTGTTAGCTTCAGGTGTACAACAAAGTGATTCAGTTATACATATATCCTTATATGTATACATATACATACATAGTTATACATATATTCTTTTTCAGATTCTTTTCCCATATAGGTTATTACAGAATATTGAGTAGAGTTCCCTGTGCTTTTTAATTTCAAATTCAAATTTAATCATTTGGAAATTTAACATGAAATCTGGCTTCTCTCAAAAAAATCGTAAGATCTGACAACGCTGTGCCGAAATTCCCACAGCAATAACTAGTGGAAGATGAGTAGCCAAGCCCCCTTTGACTGAGAGGACTGGCGGGTTTTACTTATTAGAATTACCTGCCTGGGCCTCCCTGGTGGCGCAGTGGTTGAGAGTCCGCCTGCCGATGCAGGGGACATGGGTTCGTGCCCCGGTCCGGGAGGATCCCACATGCCGCGGAGCGGCTGGGCCCGTGAGCCATGGCCGCTGAGCCTGCGCGTCCGGAGCCTGTGCTCCGCAACGGGAGAGGCCACAGCAGTGAGAGGCCCGCGTACCGCAAAAAACAACAAAAAAAGAATTACCTGCCTGGCAAGCCCCATCTTTTTTTTCTTTTTTTATCCAAGCCCCATCCTACTGCAAGGTCTTTAAAAGGTTTCCTCAATTCTCTAGATGGGAAATTCTAGAAAGGCCCCATGTAGTGCCCTTCCCCCTTGCACCAATGCTCAGTTACAAGAGAGGTATGACACAGGGAACTTCTCCTGCCAAAGGTAATTTTTACCCTGGGGTAGTGTGTTTGTCTTTTAATTGCCATCCCCTTTCCCTCCCTGGCTGACTGAGCCGGACAACCCAGAAGTCCTCCTGGAGCCTGAGAGCAAGTCTTCCAGTGCCATGGTCTTGTTTCTTCCCCCACACCATCTCCACCATTACAACCATCATCACTCCCTGGACCACTCAAGCATCAGTGCCTCCTCCACAAAGAAGCCCACCCCACCTCCACAAACTGGAGAGGAACTTCACAAGGTCCATCAGAAGCTCCAAACCCAAAAGCCTTAGCCCAGCACAGGGCCAAGAAAAAAGAAGGCATATATAGCATTAAAAACTCTGCCAAAGAAGTCAGTCCTGACAGATCCACAACCTCTGGTCCAGACTCAGCTTTTACCTCTCTTTTGGCTTTGGCCTTGTCACCTAGGCCCTCTAAGTCCTAGTTTCCCTATCTGTAAAATGGGGATAACAAGACATCTTTCACAAGCTTACCAGGAGGTTGTAATGAGATCTTGAATGTGAAAATGTCCTTCATGGGTCCTGGCATGCAGCACAAGCTTGGTAAATGTTAGGCGAAGGTGAAGTTAGTTAATAGTATGATTTTACTTCCTCTGCACCCAGGGTAACATGTCCTGTCTGGACAGCTGCACCTGGGAAAATAAAGTATCAGTTGTCTTATCTGTCCCTGGGTACAGGGTATTATTAGCTCCTTCCTGTAACTTCTGATGTCAGATGGGTTCATTTCCTTTATCATTGTTTATTCAGTGATGTCTTGAACAAAATGACAACTTCAAGAAAATCAAAGAATAGTGACAAAAGCATATAAGCACACCATTAGTGCTGAGTCTAATAAATCCTGTATCAGAGATACACAGCGGAGCTCAGGGAAGGGAAGGTGACTGACTACCTCCTCAGGAAAGAGGCCCAAGAGGTCAGGGAAGAAAAGGAGAGGTTTAAGTTTCACCTCAAGGCCGACTGGAAATTCATCTAGAAGACAAAAAGAAGAGATGCATTTCAGACAGAAGGCCCTCCATGCAAACAAAGAGACAGTGTCAAGGTGCTTTTGAGAAGATACAAGTAGTTTAGCATAACTAATGCAGCAGGTGCTGGTGAGGAAGAGGGACAGGGGTTGAACTGGAGGACCCACAGCAGGGCCTGGATTTCCAAAATGAGAAGGGTTTTAAGAACTGGAAGAGAGGGCTTCCCTGGTGGTGCAGTGGTTGAGAGTCTGCCTGCCGATGCAGGGGACACGGGTTCGTGCCCCGGTTCGGGAAGATCCCAGATACCGCGGAGAGGCTGGGCCCGTGAGCCATGGCCGCTGAGCCTGCGTGTCTGGAGCCTGTGCTCCGCAACGGGAGAGGCCACAGCAGTGAGAGGCCTGCGTACCACAAAAGAAAAAAAAAAAAAAAGCATATGGCTCTGAGTACAGGCCTGAAAGACTCTCCAAGAATCAGGCCTGTAGGCTTCTCCAAGGGACCTGATGACATACATTTTATGATTTATTTTCAGGTCAGGGCTCTGCATTAGAGATAGGCAGAGTCAGTTAATAAATGTCCCTGGGATTTCCAGACACACAGAAAGTTTGAGGGGACTTACCAACCAACTCTGATGCATCTCTGAGTCAATTTTTCTAGTTCTACAGCCATAAACAATACCAAAACACAAGCATACCTCAGAGATGTTGTGGGTTTGGTTCCAGACAACCGCAATAAAGCAAATAACAAAATAAAGCGAGTCACATGAATTTTTTAGTTTCTCAGTGCATATAAAAGTTATATTTACGCTATACTTTAGTCGATTAAGTATGTAATAGTTTTATGTCTAAAAAAAGTACATACCATAATTAAAAAAATATTTCATTGCTTAAAAATGCTAACCATCAATTCACTGGGCCTTCAGTGAGTCGTAATCTTTTTGCAATAGTAACATCAAAGATCACTGATCACAGATCATCATAATATAACAATAATGAAAAAGTTTGAAATACTGCGACAATTTCCAAAATATGACACAGAGACACGAAGTGAGCAAGTGCTGTTGGGAAGATGGGGCTCAATGCAGGGTTGTCACAAACCTTCAATTTGTAAAATACGCAATATCTGAGAAGTGCAATAAAATGAGGTGTGCCTGAACATATTATCATGTTTAAGGAGAGCAAATTGGGGCAAGAATAGAGATTGTGCTCCAGGGCAGTGTGTCAAAATAAGTCCCCAGAATTCCTTTTTGTTGATTCTTTCTAATGGCCTCATGCTCACTGAAACCCTCACAGGGATGAGGAGCATGGGCCCCCTCCCTCCCTGCCTGGGAGAGCCTCCGGTTCTAAAGCAGCTCCATCCCTTCCAGCAGTCGTGACCTCACTGCTCTAAGACAGTTTCCTGTTCTATAAAATGGGAATAATAAAGTACGTACTGCCCACCTCAGAGCACTTTGTGCCAGTCAAACGGGAAAGAGAATGTGCCAGCACTGCATAAAGGTTAATATGACTACAGGAGACCAGTGTTATTACAGCTCCAGGGGGAGCCTGACTCATCAGGAGTCCATCCACGACAATCTCATGCCAAGGCAGAAGGCTCCTAAGAAGAAAAACAACAACAAAGACACAAATACCCCTTCAACTGGATGGAGAGAAGGATGACAGCCTCATGGTGAGAACAGAGGGACACACCATGTTGCCTACATGGAGGAAGTCCTAGGAAGGGGGAGAAATAGAAACAGGTTTTGAGCTGGGAGGCAGCAAGAGACCGCCGATACGTAAGTGTGAGGAAGGGACACGGAGTCCAAAGGATGAATGAAGACACAGCAACACCGGGCACAGGGGCATACATGTATGTACAAACAGTTTAAATCTGGGCATCCTATTGGTGCAGAGACAGCTACAATGCCATATTTCTTGTTTTTTTTTTTAAATTGAAGTATAGGTGCTTACAATGTCAGGTTAGTTTCAGGCGTATAGCACAGTGATTCAGTTCTATAAATACACACACACACACACACAAACACATATATGTGTGTGTGTATATATTCTTTTTCAGATTCTTTTCCCTTATGGTTTATTACAAAATATTGAGTATAGCTCCCCGTGCTATACAGTGGGTCCTTGTTGGTTACCTATCTTATATATAGTAGTGTGTACATGCTAATCCCAAACTCCTAATTTATCTCTCCCCACCCCACTATCCCCTTTGGTAACCATAACTTTGTTTTCTATGTCTATGAGTCTATTTCTGTTTCGTAAAAAAGTTCATTGTCTTATTTCGTAAATAAGTTTTTCGTAAATAAGTTATTCGTAAATAAATTTATTTCGTAAATAAGTTCATTGTCTTAAAGATAAGTTCATATCTTTTTCTTTCAGATTCCACATATAATTGATATCGTATATTTGTCTTTCTCTGTCTTGCTTACTTCACTTAGTATGATAATCTCTAGGTCCATCCATGTTGCTGTGAATGGTACAACGCATATGTCAATCAGGAGTTTGGCGTGGGCAAAACTTTCAGTGAAACTTCAGCTCCCTATTCCCACCTAAGTGTTCCCTACCCATAAGAACAGATGCCAATTACATATACCTCTCACCCTGCCTTAATGCATCTACTATGATAGCATCATTCCTAACAGAATTCTTATCCAGGCCCAAGTTCCTCAGTAGTCAAAGGTAGGAGATCACCTGCTCAAAGGAAATGCCTGGTTATTTAATTCACTTCTAGAAATATTTTCTCAAGATATTCTGTGCAAACAAAGATTCCTAGACTCTTCCCAATGTGAGAAGTTAAAAATGCCCTCAGGATCAACACTGTTTCAACGAGCGGAATCCAAACCAAAATACAACATTAATAAATAGTGACCCTAGCTCTGGGTCTTCTTTTCTTTTATACCATCCTAGCCTGATCAGAAGGGAGAGATGTTGTTCCCATAAAAGAGAACAATAAAGCCATTTAGCAGCTTAATCTGCCTTTTCAACCAGGTTCTCCTATATGGACCCATTTTTCTGTAATTATTATCATAATGTGATTGAAGGAAGATACATGTATCATGTGCCTTCCCCCTCCAAGTCTTTTATGTTCAGTCAACCAACAATTAATTTTTGAATAACATCACACATGCTAATCCTTCTACTTTTCCTTGCCTCATCTCTAAGCTGGGAGAAGCCCTCATTTCAGTAGGAATAACAGGTGATGTACAGAGGTGTGTGTGTATCAAATTCCATCATAGTTCATTTTCTCTACAGAAACAATAACGTTTCTCCATCTTCTAAGGTCAGGATACTGATCAAAAAGAAAGTTGGACCTCACCACAGAATGTGTAATATATTCATAATATCCCCTCAAAAAAAATTCATTTAAAAAAGTATTACTGTTGTTTTTAGTAGCTAACATTTATCGAACACTTACAGTGTGCCAAGAAATATGCTTGGCTCTTTATAAGAACTGCCTCACAACCCTAAAGTGTGGTTAGTATTACTATTACTAGCCCAATTGACAGATGAGGCAACTGAGACTCAGAGATATTAAGTAATGAGTTCAAATCTCAAAGACCTTGAAAATGGAAGAGTTAAGAATTGAAACTAGGATTGTCGGGCTCTGGAACCCAGACTCCTAACGAGTATCTTTTAGTCTTATTTTCTTTCTTCCATGCCTCGCCCATAATGCTAATCTTTCTTTTTTCCTAAATTCACGTATTTGCTACAACAACACTTCATTCAAAACCTACTATGATACACGCCAGGCAGGAAGCTAGATGCTGTAACACAGTTCTGAATTCTCCACTTTAGTCATTGGCACTAACTTCCATCTCCCATAACCAGCTCTTGGCATCCAGATGCCAGCACTGGACCCCCATTCACAGGCTGAGGCAGGTGCTCATTGTTTAGTCCAATGTGACCTTACACCAGAAAGGTGCACTTTCAGGTGTCTCTTCTGTGACTCAATGATAAGTCCCCCTTGCTGTGAGTTTGGCTGTGGCCTTGTGCATTCTGATAATCAGCTCTGTTCCTTCCCCGTACTTGAGACTCCCTTGGAATACACTCAATATTCTAGTTCCTCAAGAACCAGAGTTCCACCTTGCTTTTGCCAGTGCCTGTCCAAGGAAGATTTTCCTCACTAGAATGTAAGTTTCATGAAGGCAGAGATTGGTGTCTGTCTGTTCACTGAGGTTTCCCAAGCTCCCAGCACAGTGCCTGGTACACAGTAGGCCCTGGATAATGTTTGTCGGTTGATGAGACTGAGGTCCTTCAGCTGAATCCCAGGCTGACTGATGGCCACGTTGCTTGCCACTTGACCTCCTGATACTTACTCCCTCTTGCCCAGTCTTAAGACCATCTAAGAGGACTTGGGATAGTCTGCAAGCTTTCTGGATCCCCTCATGCCAGGGGACAACCAGAATCAGGTCTGTTGTAATTTTCAGATTGTATGCCTTGACCACCAGACTTAAGCTTCCTGGCAGCACCTGCAAGGTATGTTTGTTGGCACACACCAGCTCATGGGATGAATTCCAGACCCTCCCAGCTTGCCTTGCTTGGCAGTATTAATTGGCCTTTCCCTAGTTTTATCTAGAAATATTTTTATATAATTATATACAAAAATCATGTAAAATTCATAGAGATTTATGTTCAAAGATGTGACAGGAAGAAATTGGAATGAATAATGAAACTGTTAGATAAAGTATATGGCAGACACACACAATGGGCTTGCATTCTGCCGTCAAAATAGTATGAAGAATACTGACTGCATAAGAAAATGCTTATAATATTTACCAAGTTATAAGATTTACACACAGTATGATTCTAACTATGGGAAAACACATTTTTTAAAAAAAATACCAGCAATAACAGCTGAATTATGAATGATTAAGGTTTTTCATGAACATTTTTCTGCATATTTCTAAATTTCTAACATATCACCAACAAGCATATATTACTTTTATAATATGGAAACTCAGTAAGTTTCTTGTTGCAAACACATACTAAAGCAGACACAACTGTGTCTTGACAGCACTTGTCTCAAGTTTTTCAGCCACTGGGGTCTGAATTCCTAGCCTGTGGTTTCCAGTAAGCCTAATTTAATAAAACAAGATGAATACTATTCAAATTTTAATTTACTCCCATCTTATTTCAAGCTAGTGAACAGAGGACAGCCTGATCACGGGGCACACAGCTCAAGTCTTCTGGAGTGCCTGATGTTATGCTCTGTTAATTACACTTACTTGCAGACCCTACTCCTTTCTCCCAAAAGGCTATCAGCTCCCTAAGGACAGTCCTGGAGGACCTGTACAGAGCCTACGTGTCACTGGTGTACCAAAGATGCCTATGGAGCAAATTAATTTTCAGAATGTGCCAAACTGTTCCAAAGCAGTCAACTTCTTCCAAAGGTATCATGGAAGAAATAACCAGGCAGTCCAATGGAAACAATCCCTTCTTTGGTCCAAAAGTCCCTCCCCTGTCCCTCTCATCACAATGGCATAAAGACCCGTGGTCTTGTAAAATAAAAAACAACTACAAATTCAGAAACAAAAGTTGTCCTCCTCTTCTAAGGCAGAACAAAAGTTGGATGAAGAAGGATAGATGGATGAATGAAGAAAGCTGTTTAAGAGGCAGATGGAAGTGCGTGAGGTATCTCCAGTCCAGTGTATCAAACACGTTGTTTCACTGAGACAACAGACTCAGACATTTCTCTGATAATTCAGGCTATGCCAAGGGGATTGCAGGAGCCCAATCTGCCATGACGCCACACTGCACTCAAACGTTCCCCACCCACTAACCGGTGCTTGCAGTTTCACATTGCAGTAGACAATCCTTCCTCTGCAATGCTACTCAAAATAGCTTAGGTGAGTGAGCACTTTGGGTAATATTAGGATGAATATTTCTCCTTTAATAAATATGCATTGACTTTAATGTTGACTAGAAAATATATAACAAAGATTACAAAACCACAAGTTCATGGCTATTGATATCGTTGTAAATCGAATAAAATTGTCAACTTCAAGAAAATTAGTATACTATAGATGAATCTGTCAAACCCCATTAAAGTGTACACTGAAGAACTGTATATTTCATTGTATGTAAATTCTCTCTCAATTCTTAAAAAACTTAATAGAACAGTACAGGTGGTGTGCAGATGAGGTAGGAGTCCTAAGGTATAATGTGGAAACAAAAGACTGAAAAATAATGTGATTATTCCACAAACATTCGATGAGTTCATCCATGTATAGACCAGGCATTGTTCTAGGCATTAGCGATTGCTACAACCCAAATAAAGTCTTTATCCTTATGGTGCTTAAAATCTAGTGGAGGAGAGGCCCAACACAAAAATAATCCCAGATATTCATTCTGGTTCACCAAGCACTGTTGAATCCACCATCTTATTTGACCCTAATGGAGGAATTCCTGAAGTTAACAGAGCTGCTTCTGAGGTCTATAAAATGGACACAGTGCCCAGCAAGCTCTGGTACCCCATCTCTAAGAAATATTCCTTCACATCAGTATATTTTCAAGATTTCTTACATCTTCCATATGAAGAAAACCAACCACCTTGGTTTAGAGTAGTTTTTTAAGGTTTGCTTTGGAACAACATACAATAATCTAAGACAACCAAAAGATTCACTGAGTTTGTGTCTTTTATGTTGCCAGTCACAAAATTCATGTGGTCTGGATCAGAGGTTCTTGAACTTCAGAGTGCATCAGAATACACTGGAGGGTTTGTGAAACACAGACTGTTGGGTCCCCATCTGTTTCTGTTCATTATATCAAGGGGTGAACCAGAGAATATGCATATCTAACAAGCTTGCAACTGATACTGATGCTGCTGGACCCAGAAACACCTGAGTGTTTGAGAACCACTGATCTACATTACACTTTGAAACAAACAACTCTAGAATCTCATTAGCTTGATAGAATTTTGTTTTCTTAATGAGAATGCATGGCTTTTTTTACAGGTTGACAGAAAGGCTTTGCATACTGCAGTCGCTCTGAAGTATCTTGTGGTGCCAAAAAGAAAGGAAGTGCTCCCCTCCTAAAAAATGGTGTCTTGTGCCAAAGAGACACAGCAGACTACTGAGAGCTTCCAATGGCCAAAGCTGGAACAATTTGAGCAACAAAATAGATAAGGTTGTATTTGCGTATAACTCAAAATATAAAAATATCCGTGTGTCAATACTGAGCTAAATAAATGAACAAATACATAACTGTCAGGGGGAAAGGCAAATCCCCTGTGCAGAATAATTCTAAATAATGTATGCAGATACTCTGTGCTCAAGGATAAGTATAAGTCCCCATTTCTTAAATGCGGGCTGGGCATTGTGATGTCCTTCCAAAAAGGACAACATGGAAACAAAGGGAGTAAATGTACGGTGGAGGAAGCTCAACCAGGTGATGACAGTGAACAGCAACAGGGACAAGTCATTTTGATCGTGTGCCCTTCAGATGATGTGATGAGTACTTTACTTCTGTGATCTTCCTACCCCAAACCCAATCTAATCACGGAAAAAACATCAGACCATTGAGGGGCATCTTATGAACTGCTTAACCAGCACTCCTCAAAGCTGTCAAGGGCATCAAAAACAAGGAGACTCTGAGACACTGTCATAGTCAAGAAGAGCCTAAGGAGACATAACATCTGAATGTAATGTGGTATCCTGCCTGGGATCCTGGAACAGAAAATGGACATTAGGGGAAAACTAATGAAAACCGAATAAAATACCAATTTCATTCAATTAAAAAGCAAAACACTGAGGCTCACTGAGCATCCACCATCTCTAAGGCTGTTGGTCACCTTGACCAAGGGAAAGAGAAGTCTGAAGGCACTGAGACCAGTAATTAAATGCTCCACTCCATCACTTTTGCCCACAACTCATTGGTCATTAACTAGTCACGTAGCCCCAGCCACCGACAAGGTGATGAGGACATGTGAGAACCACCGCATACCCAGAATGGGGGGATGAACAGTAGTAATGACTATCACCACACCTGCTTTCCACCCTTTTGAAACAAAGCCTTGTTTCACTTAAGCCTTGTTCAGCAGATTCTTCGGAGTCAACCTGTAGATTGATGGGCACCGTGACTGTGCATGCTGCATGGTTTCCATTAGAGATCATTTATACTGCACCTATTTTCCCCTGCTTCTCCAAGGGTTGCCTAGAGTTATGTATCATAATCGGGATTTCTAGTCTTTTTCTTTTCTTTTTCTTTCTTTTTTTTTTTTTTTTGCGGTACGCGGGCCTCTCACTGTTGTGGCCTCTCCCGTTGCGGAGCACAGGCTCTGGACGCACAGGCTCAGCGGCCATGGCTCACAGGCCCAGCCGCTCAGCGGCATGTGGGATCTTCCCGGACCGGGGCACGAACCCGTGTCCCCTGCATCGGCAGGCGGACCCTCCACCACTGCGCCACCAGGGAAGCCCATCTAGTCTTTTTCTTCAATGATTATTCTGATTGTATCTCAGACCCAGTATCTCATCACAACCAAGTCAGCTATTTAAGAATTGTTTGGTAGTTTACTCAAAAGGCACAAATGAGCTTAAATGCCTCACTCGTTTCAGTAAAATGAAAAGGGCAGCCCCTTTGTCACATGAATCTGCCCAACCAATTTTCAGACCAAGCTTTCAACATGCCTGGTCTGAGCAGAAATCAACATTTCAAACTAAGTGTGTTTCTTCCTTCCTCTCCCATTACTCAATTCAGTTCTCAGTCTTTGCCTCTTCCTAGAAATAGTACTATTTCATTTCTCAACTCCTCCAAACCCCCAATGCAAAAAAAGATCCCCCAAACCAAACAATTCTCCTTTAATGCCTGAATCTTGACTGTTTGCATTTCTCTCTGCATGACTACAGCACAATTTTAATTTTCACTTTGCATTCACATGTCAGGGAAGTTAAACACATGACCCTTCAGTGGGCAGTTTTCGTAAACTCCTCCCAAAGGGCTTGACCTTGAGATTGCCTGCAAACTCCAAAAGTAGCTCCCTCTTTGAATAAACAAGTATTCTTTATATTCTTTGTAGGTTATGAAACAGCCACAAGAAGGTGTAGGGGTTTTGTGGTGATAGTGGTGGTGGTGGGGTGTGTGTGTGTGTGTGTGTGTGTGTGTGTGTGTGTGTGTGTGTGTTCATTTTCCTTTTTTTCTAATGCAACGGTTTTATATTGTGGCCAATCAGTACTAAAAACTGTGTAAATCACACCCAAGAAAGGAATTACTGATGGCCTCATTTCAGGCAAGTACTAGATGATCAGACCTCCCTTTGTATTTTGCACAGCTCAGAATTATAAAAGCCAACGCCTGAGTTTTGTGAACATTGCCCCCAAATATAATCACAACAAAATTCCACTACTTAACCCACTAAATATATTTTTCTTAATCACCTCTTTCCATGTCAACATTAAGAAATTCTCATTTTTCTTAACTGACTCCTACTTGAAACTATCCCCATTTTATAACAACAAATTTGCTAAGATGGTTTAGGATTATTAGCCTTACCAAAATTATAGATACTATTTTATGTAAGAATATTTAACTCTGTATATTTACAACATAGTTGCCATAAGGATCCAACCAACATAGAAGCTGCTGAGATGAATAACTCATTTGTACAGATATCATGTACTCGGGCCCCAGCTCTGACACCATCAACACTTTTCCTAAATTGGAGTTCCCAATCCCTTTATTAGAGATAATGAATTCGTCTCATGACCAGGAGCAGATAATGATTTCCATGGTCTCGACTGATATGAATCAACCCCTTGGGGTTGGGAATATGTCTTAATTGTATCCTTGTTCTTGAACAAAAATACTGCTTCCATCTGATTTTTTCCCTTCTTAACTTACCCAAATGATTTTCATTCTTACCTCACTCAACAACTTGTCAACTGGAGAACAGGAGCTATTTCCTTTCTTTGTTTGGGATTCTGGCTGCAACCCAGGCACCATTTTCCAAGTAATTAATGAACCCTGCAATGTCCTGGCTTGTGACCACCAGCCTCCTCCTTTGTTATATTTCTTGCCGGGAGAAGGACTGAATACAGAAGCAGGCAGTAGGCTGCCACTTAATGAAGAGCAAGCTGCTATTTTTTAGGTGAAAATATCCTAAGTTCTTTTACTCTAGCCACAAGGCAAAAGTGTGTGTTTATAGTTGTATCTGAGGCTCATGAAAAAAATGTGAGAAACAAAAGTCTTTAAGAGTTAGGGATTTCTAACAGACTGCCAGGAGATGAAATGGGGCACACAATCTGGTGGGGGGGAACTCGACCTCTGCGCCCACCTGAAAACCCAGAGTTGCTTTTCCTGCATCAGCAAAGAGAAAACCCAGAAGACGCAGTTTTTCGTGAAGGGCATAAAGAGATCAAAAATGAAAGTGGACTTTTTTTCCTTCCTTATTCCTTAGAAACAAAGGAATAAAATTTTGAGGTTTTCTTTACCATGATCATTCACGTATTCAAAAAATATGCTTTTGATGTCTTCTAGGTATCTAGCATTGATCTAGATGCTGAGATAGAGTACTCATTAAACAGAGTCCTTATCCTCAAGGAAGAGTTTAGTGGACAGAAACTGAAATGAATGAATGAATGAATGGCAGATTAATGATGATTGCTATGGAAGAAAAAATTAAACACAGTAAGGAGAACAACGGATAGGAGGTCCAGAGTGTGAGGTGTTACTTTCTAAGAGGTGGTCTGGAAGGCCCCTAATAAAATGACATCTGAGCAGAGACCTGGAGGAAGTGAAGGAGCAAGCAGCAGGGGTATCTGGAGGAGAAGATTCCAGGCAGATGGGACAGCAGGCACAAAGGCACTGCAGTCAGCCCACGCTTGACACGGTTGATCACTAATTCCTCTAAAAGCTTAACAATCTCTGCAGAATCGAGCCACTGTAGATAAATAACCACTCTTTTAAGCCCCCAAACATTGATTTTTACCATTTATGAAGCAAAATCATTGAAAATATGTTATATAACCCTCTGCCCTGTAAGAGATATGGTCCATAATTAAATCTTTTCAGATGACTCCAATATGTAAGTGTCACACTTTATTCATGGACATACAAAGCACATAATCTATGCACTACATTCTACTTATTCTTTTATTGATTAAACATCTAGTCTTTACGAGGTACTGTGCTAGTTACTGGGAATAATATGATGAGCAAAGTAGATAAGTCCCTGTCCTCACAGAGCTTGCAGTCAGATAAAGGAGAAAGGCATTATTCCACTATACATGCCACGTAATCTGAGTGTAGCGCCCTGAAGGATTTGGGGGTGGGGTTGGGGTATGAGAACGGAAAACAGGGACTGGGATCTTCTGGAGGATGAGGAAAGGTTTTTGTGAGGAAGTGACATGAAGTGAAGGAGTTAATAAGAGGAGAAGGAGCATTCCAGGAAGAAGGAACAGCATATGCAAAGGCCTTGAGATGGGCAGGAACAAATTGGGTTTGCTGTATTAAAAGAAAGCAATGAGGGACGTCCCTGGTGGTGCAGTGGTTAAGAATCCGCCTGCCAATGCAGGGGACACGGGTTCGAGCCGTGGTCCAAGAAGATCCCACATGCCGCGGAGCAACTAAGCCCGTGCGCCACAACTACTGAGCCCGCGCTCTAGAGCCCGCGAGCCACAGCTACTGAGCCCGCGAGCCACAACTACTGAAGCCCGTGTGCCTAGAGCCCGTGCTCCGCAACAAGAGAAGCCACCGCAATGAGAAGCCCGCGCACCGCAAGGAAGAGTAGTCCCTGCTAGCTGCAGCTAAAGAAAGCCCGCACGCAGCAATGAAGACCCAATGCAGCCAAAAATTAATTAATTAAAGCAACGAAAACTGAGTTTGGAGAAGAAGCTGTAGTCACATCGTGCTGGGCCTTGTGGGCTAAGTTTGGTCTTGATCAAATGGGAAACCATTTGAAGGCTTTTAGGTGGAGAGAGACACAGAGTCAAGTAAACATTTTCATATGACCTCTCTGGCTGCACGGTGGGAATGCAGGGCTGCAGGGATAACTCCAGGGGAGAATCCACTGCAGGCACTTGGATGAGAGGATATGCATTGCCTGGACCTGGAGAGGGGTGGTAGAGACAGAAAACAGAAGAGGGAATTGAGAAGAAATAAGAAGGTAGAGTCAGCCGAGCTTGGTGATGAAATCAAATTCAGGAGATTAAGATGTTATGGGCGACTCATAGTTGGTTTTTGGAGTAATAATAATGCCCTTCATTCACTGGTTCACTTGCTGGAGAAAAAAAAAAAAGAAAGAAAAAAGAACAAGACATCCTATCTCAGGCACCAATCACACAGAGCACAGTATGTCTCTTCTCTTTGGCAGTCAGGCTGGTTCTAAGTAGTATCTAGATCCCTGGTATTCAAGTCCTCAGTGGCCCCAAAGCTGGCCTTTGGCTGAGAAGGGGCTATCACAAAACAAGTTAGAAGAGAAGCCTGTAGGCTACGTTAGACTCGGGACAAATGAGCTCCTGATCCAAATGACTCTGTTTCAACTCCATCATGGTGGCACTTAGCTGGTCACACCTACAGAGAAATCAGCAAACTGGGTGACCCATTAGGATTTTCTTTCCAGAGAACAAAGTACCTAAATAAAGACCCTTGCATTTAGCATACAATACAAAGACATCTGAGCAGCAGAAGCAGCAGTTTGGGAGAATTTCAAGTGTGGGATTTAGGTTTGAGAGAAGAAGTTAGAAATCAGAGAACTGATCTCACAAACAAAAAGCTTTCATAATAGCCTGTCCTGGATAAGACAGTAATGAGAGGACAAAGAGAAAAACCGTCCTCCTCTAAATACCAAGGAAACCTAGGGAAGTGACTTCTTAAAAAGGAGCACGTGAAAAGAAGAATTTTAGTGTCATCAGGAGTGACTGTTCTTCCTCTTTGCCAGAAATAGCTAAGAGTCTAAATCACTCATGAGGCCCTAAGAAAGGAGGTGCTTACAAATGAGCCTGAAGCCAAACAGTGCTTTATAGATTCTTCTAGGCTCGTCTAAGAATCCTAATGGACTTTATTCACCTTAAGATCACCCGATTATGGTCACAACAGATTAGGATAATACCTGTAGTTTGTTTCTGACATAAATCCATCATAAACCCAATTCCTACCCTTGACCATAGGTTTTTTTTGTTTTGTTTTTTTTAAAAAAAAAGCTTTCTAAGCCTTAAATGCCTTATGCCTGGGTTTCCAAACCAGAGACAATGTACTCCCAGGGGGCACATCATCTTATAGAAACTGATGAGGGTAGTCATCAGCCAGCCATTAATACATAATAAACTGTAATCTGCCTTCGCTGATCAAACTTGCCTTAATTGCTCTTACAAAAACGTGCAAGTCCTTCAAGCATCACATAGCCTAAACAATAAAACGTTTGCCCAAGTTGTTTTTCAGAAATTTGGAGTCAACTGTGTCCAGTTTGAGCTCAGGCCATTTGGTTAAGACTGGTTAGGACCATTGACCCTCTAACTGGGCAAGCACCAGTATCCACTAGGTGACTTTCTGAGGTCAGAGGGACAAAAACTGTACCCTCAGAGCGTGCTAAGGCCACCATATTCTGAACATGCATCCCACGAAGAAGCCAGTAGCTAGCTTAGTTGTGCCTGCGCAGACGACGGTTACCTCACTTTTTTCTTATCTCCAGTCACCTTTCCCCATGCTCCCCACGCCTCAGGCCACCCTGCTTCTTTAACTCATAAATATCCAGAGCCCTTCACCTTCTGGGAGGCAGACCTGAGACTTGTCTCCTCACTTGGCTGCCTAGTGAATAAAGCCTTTCTCTGCTGCAAACCTCAGCATCTCTGCATTTGGCTTGCTGCATGTTGGGCAAATGAACCTGGTTTGGTAATGCTATGCCCAGCAGGGGTGGGAAACTACAAAACTCTTTTTTAAATTTACCTTTCTATAAGAATTAAGTTCAGATAATTTTAAGTTGAAGGAACAATAACTATTCCAATGTATAAAAGGCAAAATCCACCCGAATTTTCAAGCTAAAACACAAGATTTCAAATATATTTCATTTTTGTGGTTTCCCCACCACCACCTCGAAGGAAGCCCCCAGACCTCTTGATATCAGGAGATGCATAGTTACAGGCCGACTCCTCCACAGGGCACTGTGGGTACAGCACCTGGGACCCACAATGCTTTTGCAGCTGACAAAAATGTCCTACGAATTTTAAAATCAGAAGAAAACAATTAACTCTTAGGTCAAAGTAAATGTTTTAATATATAATATTAATATGTTTGTCTTTATGCCAAGGAAATTGTAAAATCTAACTTAAAATGTTTTTTATGGAGTCAGGAGACCACGAAGGCAAAAGTAAGAGCCTAGGTCCATGAGAATCACACTGTGACCCTGGATAGTTGGTATTGTTGTGCTGGTAAACCTCAAAACACAGGTGACAATAATATTTCTTAAAGTATGGTGGTCCAAATAACACCATGATGTGATGGGACAATGGTTAACATTTTTAATTTGAAAAGTATGTGTTACATATTAAAGTGTAATTAAAAATAATGGATTTCCCATTCATGGTAGCAATAAAGTTTCCTTTTCGGAAAATTAGAAATTTGGATAATGGTCTGATTGCTTAATTCCATTTTAAATCATATATCATAATTGTTTTTCAGAATTAGTAGGTCACAATGTTGAGAGCAAGAAATATTTGTTGGTTGGAACAAAGCATCTCCTTTTACTGGCACATGAAACGGGCCTACATAAGTCTTGCATTGTACAGACAGAGGCAGATAAGTGATAAAGATTCCGCACAAGAATAAGACATTCATGTAAAAATGAGATCAGCAAGTCCAGTCCATCCAGCCGGGATCATTTTACAAGGGTCAGACAGCCTTGGGGCATAAACTAATCATTCCAGGGTCTGGAGGAAGCCACCTCCTGATTCCCAAGAAGCAGCATCACACGATTAGATTGTTTACTCTTGCTCAACACAAATTTGACGCATTTTCCCAAAACTACCTGTCTGGGGCCCTGTCAAAATACGATGATGGAAAGTCAGAATCATTTTCTGGCCCAGTATATCTAACATTCCAAAAATCCATTCCATTTCGGTCATGTTCTGGAGGTAGGGAAGGATATTTTCCCCACTAGTACTTGAAATCAATCCATTCTTGCATGCTTTAGCTCCCCACAGCATAGACCCATTGCTGAATTCTAAGCAGCCAGTGGCATCCAGGACCTTTGAAAAGTAGTATTCTAGGGCTTCTTTTTTCTCTTGTATGTCTTCGAGTTGTTAACTTAGAGGGAAGGGACTTACCTACTCTCAAAGCAAGAAGGCCTTATGTTGTTTTTAATGGCCAATGAAATTTTTCCCAGGGATCTGCAAGAGGGTTGCCCAGAGAAAATTCTATATATTTCTCATGAACATTTACAGAAGCACAAAGCAAATAAGACATAGAACACAACACTACTGCAAACATTTTTGAGAATAGTAAATAAGATTCTCAGTTGTTTCATTCAGCTCTGCCAATATTAGCTATACCATCATCCTCACCTAGTATTTGGACAAAAATATTGTAGCTAGTAATAAAAATAATCAGGATTTGAACTCAGGTCTGCTTAGACCCAAAGTCGTGTTCTTAACCCCTGGAACAAAGCTGGTAGTCAGTACATATTTTTGAATCTGAATCTAGATAAGGGAACTGGTCTTTCTGACCCAGGATGCTGAAGTATTTTCTGGAGCTACTTTACAGCTAATCTCAACTCCCAGAATGAAGGAGTTCCGTAAAACATCTGAAGAGATTAAATAATACCAGATGCAAGTATTCTTTCTAAGGAACGGTTTCCCAGACAAGATGACAGTGATGCAGAGATTCTAGCCACACCTCGGAACAGATCCTACTGGACTAGCAACACAGAAGTCACCCTGGGCCCCTTAATGAGACAGGGAGAGAGTTCTGTGACCCCACTAGGTAGGGTGTACGAGCCCCATACCAGTCAAAAGAAGCTACAGAAGACAGACCTCCACCCTTCTCCTCCCAATAAAGATTTCTTGGGGTTCACGTCTCTCAAGGGGGATTTGAGGCAGCAGATAGATGGGCCCCAGGCCGAGCAGCTGGAGTTCGTCCCCTGTGGACAGATACTCCAAAATAGCAAGGAGGGAGGAGAAGCTGAGCCCTGCCCAGGTAAGAGATAAAAAAGACCATATATTCCCCATTCTCGAAGTCAAGGCGGCCTTCCCAACTACACACACACAGAAAGGCTCCTTGAAGTTCAAAAGGGAGGGGGTGCCACCCCATAGTAGGTGATGTCAACCTACCCACAGGCCTCTTCACTAGAATCCATCGTGGCTAAGAGATGCACGTGCACACATGGAAAGAGCCTGAGATGAACCAAATATGAACTCAGAACCAGACAAAGCAAGACGATTGGCCAAAAGAAGCCCAGAAGAAATGCCCCATATAAGTGATTCAAACTACCACGAGGGTACGGCTCTCTCTCTCTGAGTTCACCCGTGTGTCTATCCACACGTACTACTTTTCCTCCAAATAAACACTTTACGTGCTTCACCACTTTCCGTCTTTGTAGGAATTTTTTTCTGCAAAGCCGAAGGGCCAGGGTCTTGTCACTGGCCACTGGTCCTGGTGGTCTAGTGGCTAGGATTCAGCGCTCTCACTGCCGCGGCCCAACCTCAATCTCTGGCCAGCAACGGAAACCCTGCTTCAAGCCACTGCAGGCCGAGGCCACCCAAGATCATATTTGATTTTATCACTTGTTGAAATCCAATTGGGATGAGAAAAATTAACTATTACAATTAAATAAGCAGGAGAAAGTGAAAGATTTCCATGTAAAAAGCTTAAAGTTCTGTTCCTTAAAAAAAAAAAAAAATGTCTAAAGAAACTCAATCCTTTAACTGGGACTCCAGATAACAGGCTGTATGTACTGTATATAGAAAGTAGATAACACTTTTTTTTTTTTTGAGTACTCGTTTTATTTTTAAATTCTTCTAAATGCATTTCATGTATCATCTCATTTAATCTTTATGAACTATATGAACTTTATGAATAATAGGTACTATTATTATTCCTATTTTTCAGCAGATGAAACCAAGGTACAGAAAGGTTAATCAATTAACTCTAGGTCGAACAGCCAGTAAGTGGCAGAGTCAAGATTCTAGACTCAAGGGATCTAATGCCAAAGCCTATGCTCTTAACCACTTTGCTCTGCTGCTTCTTATAATAATAATTACCACTTACTGGATACTTTATTACGTGTCGTATATGCTTTATGTACATTATCTCATTTACTATTCCCAACAACCATAGGAAGAGTGTTTGTATGTACATTGTGTATATGCATGCAGACATAGAAGTAGGTGTGTGTATATGTGTGTGTGTATATGTGCGTATGAATGATTCTAGCTTCTATCCCATCACCCTAAAACATGTGACAAATCTCTCTTGAAAGAAAGCCATCTTAGATACTCTGTGATTAATCATATGAAGTATTCACACAAAAACTGCATTATGCATCACCTTCTCATATTTCCAGTAGGTGATTTGATTGAATCTTTATTTTGAGAAGAATAGAATTCATTTACTCTCATGGTCTTGTTCTTTTTATTTCATTTTAATATGAAATATAACAGCACCAGAGAAAGTTCTGCAATATCTTAAAGGACAGAATTTTAGGACTATCACTGAATTTATAAAAGTTCCAAGGAAAACCTCCAAGGCATAGTAGCAGCCAAATGTCTCTGTACATACTCAGCCAATCTGTATGTACTCTGCACTTGAAGATTATAAGGCTCCACCATCATGGTTATCGCCAGAGCTAAGAAGATCTGCCTTCTCCCCTTCACTGATCCAAGTGTGTGACTTATCTCTGTGGACGTGACAAGTCAGCCACCAGTGGGCATCAAGGCCTTGGCTTCGCATTCTCACTTCCCAGAGGAAGAGTTCAACACAGAGGCTAGATGGCCCATTCAGGCACCCAGTCTATTATGAATCTGGATTATGCCTTCTCTTTATCTAGAAAAGGTGTTTCTCCTAATCAAGTGGTCTCCAGTTCTCAGGGCCAATGAGGTGGCCTAATTTCATGCTTCCCAAATTTAAATGTGCCTACAAATCATCTGGGGAATCTCATCAAAAAGCAGATTCTGGGGACTTCCCTGGAGGTCCAGTGGTTAAGACTCCACCCTTCCACTGCAGGGGGCGAGGGTTTGATCCCTGGTCAGAGAACTAAGTTCCTGCATGCCATATGGTGAGGCACACACACACAAAAAAAGCGGGGGGGGGGGGGGGGCGGTATTTGTTTGAATTTTTGAAAGGCCCACCTAGGGTTCAAATCCATAGTGATCTAAAAAAATTTCCATTATAGTCATGTGGCATGAAAAACTCTAGACAGTCCTTAGAAATATCCATTCACTTTTTAAGCTTTCGGACTCCACAAGGATGTCTCACTCCGGATAGGGAGAGAGACCATTATTCCACACGTGAAGCTAAAGGCATCCCTTCCGTCACTGAGCCACCTGTTCTCTAGTGCCCAGTGATCCACAGAGTAAGCAACTAATAATTTCAGATTCTCCAAAATGGTGAATCCTTGACCTAAATGTGTTTAATACTCAGTAAGCCTCTCTAACTCAGACTACTTGGGATGCGAGAGTTGTTACCACTATGTAAACAAGGAACTATTTTACTGTATAGTTAAATGAAACAAATACATGCAGTACAAATTCTCTGGAGGAAATGCTCTAATATTGAAGAGCAACTTGTGATTAGCATATCAATAGGAATACATAAACAGCAGTTTTAAAATACCTGAGGGCACTTAAGGACAGGTTTTTCAACAAACTTCTTAAACTTCGGTTTATAGTCTGAAACTACTTGAAAAACTCTTTCTTGTAAGACACTTTAAAAGGTCAAGTTCAGCCCACATCTCCTCTTTGAAAATTAATAAGTTTTTAATGTACTCAGAGATGCAGAAGTGATGTCAAGCTTACTTGATTGACCCAAGCCAAAGAACCTTCTAGAATAGCAACATGTTTTGGCTGGGTTTCTACCATTAAGTCACTTGTCCTCTTAAGTGGGATATTTTAAAGTACACTTATTTTGACATATTAGCAGAATTACTAGGTCACTTGTAAGCAGCAAAATAATTCTCTTTAACCTTTTTTAAATGGTCAAAGAGGAGAAATGAAGTATATAAACAATGCTGAGGAATAATGGCTTGTTATTGTTACCCCTCCCACTTTAAAAGGGACCCTAAGAACTGGGGACCATAGATCTCTGTTAAGCCAGAAATTTTAAAATTAAAGGTTAAATCACTGAATGCTTGAGTTCAGCCCCACCTTGCTTTCATTCTTCCAATGAATTATATCTGCTTAAGTCTTTGGTGTCAAAAGGTTGTAGGTGGGTTCAACTTCCAGTTGTCGGAGTGACCTAGGGCAAGTCAAGCTTTCTAAGGCCAGACTCTTCATCTGAAGAGCAGGGATCATAAGTATTAAGTTATCTACCTCATGACACTGTGGAATGGAGCCTTTCCTATAATGGGCATAAGTACTATATATATACACTGTACATATATATTTACATACCAGTACTGCTTCTATTGTTATCAGAACAAAGTCAGTCCTTGAGCTTTAAAGAGACAGGTGAACCACAAGAAAAGTCAAGAACTTCCACTTAAAACCACAATGAGGGCTTCCCTGGTGGCGCAGTGGTTGAGAGTCCGCTTGCTGATGCAGGGGACACGGGTTCGTGCCCCAGTCTGGGAAGATCCCACATGCCGCGGAGCGGTTGGGCCCGTGAGCCATGGCCACTGAGCCTGCGTGTCCGGAGCCTGTGCTCCGCAACAGGAGAGGCCACAACAGTGAGAGGCCCGCGTACCGCACCAAAAAAAAAAAAAAAAAAAAAAAAAAAACCACAATGAGATACCACGGCACACCTGTCAGAATGGCTATCATCAAACAGACAACAAATAACAAGTGTTGGTGAGGTGTGCACTGTTGTTGGGACAGCACATTGGTGAAGCCACCATGGAAAACAATATAGAGGCTCCTCAAAAAGTTAAAAATAGAACTGCTATAAGATCCAGCAATTTCACTTCTGAGTGTTTACTCAAAGAAAATAAAAACACTAATTCATATATCAAATACATATCAAAAACACTAATACATATATCAAAAAGATATATGCATTCCAATGTTCATTGAGGCATTATTTATAATAGCTAAGATATGGAAGCAACCTAAGTGTCCATGGATAGACAAATGGATAAAGATATGGTACATACATATATATAATTCAATATCACTCAGCCATAAGAAAGAATGAAATCTTGCCATTTGCAACGACATGGATGGACTTGGAGGGTATTAAGTGAAATAAGTCACACAGAGAAAGACAAATGCCACAGGATCTCACTTATATGTGGAATCTTAAAAACAAACAAAACAAAAACAAACTCATAGGTACAGAGAATAAACGGGTGGTTGCCAGAGAGAGGGAGAGGGGACATAGATGAAGGGGATAAAGAGGTCCAAACCTCCACTTATATAATAAATAAGTCACCGGGATACAGCATAAGGAATATGGTCAATAATAATGTAATAACTTTGCATGGGACAATTGGTTACTAGACTTATGGCAGTGATCATTTCATGATATATGCAAATGTCAAACTATTATGTAGTATACCTGAAACTAACAAAACATTGTACACCAACGATATTTCAATTAAAAAAAAATACTGCCACCTAAAACACAAATTAAATCTATGAAACTCCTAACCACAAGAGAGGACCCAGGGTAACACATGTAAGGAGACTGTTCTTCAACAAACTACCAAGAGTTCTGAATGCATCCTAACCTCTAAGGTTCAAATCTAGAAAGACAGAAACATTCTTCCTCAATGTGACCTTCCAGGGCACACAGGTCACTGGGCTGTGTTTTTACCGGTAAGTCAGTTCTTAGGCTTTGAGCATTTCATCAAGATGCTCCAGTCCTTCATCCAAGCAAAGCTGATATTTGCTAGTTCTTACAACTTTTATTCTGGAGAATTTTTTGTAAATATCCTCCATGCTCCAAATCCCTTCCAAAAGTGTATGTTAGTATGAAGTGCCATTATTCTAACAAAATCAGCTTTTCTGGCCACATATATATCATAGGGCGACACTACACCACCAGGAACTGTCCTCAACTGCTACCTCTTCTTAGGGAGAAATCCAATTCCAATAAAGCATAGAACCCTGTCAACACCAACACCAAATAGATATACATACGCTTGTACATCTACTCATTTTTTTTAACAAATATTCAACACTAGGCACTTAACTGCTTCTATTTTAACCCAAAACACAAACTGTGAAAAGGGGATTTTCTCCCCCATATTTACTCTGGAAGAGACACCAGCCACAGAGAAGTCAGGTAAACCTCATGTACCCACAGACCTGAGGTGGTTAGCTCCCTGAGCTGTGTTCCTCAAGGAAATCTGGAAAGAAAACCTCTGGGCTTTAACCAGGACCTCAGAGAGCAGAGAGGAGGGCGGAGGGCTCCTTAGCAGAGCTCTGTGGGCTTGTGAGCTCTGTGGGTCACACCCTTCCTGAGAGGCAAGATCCGGAGTAAGACGTTGAAACCTCTGGATGTTCATGGTCTCAGTCAGCAAATGGGTATGATAATCCCACCCAATCTCTGGATTCAAGTGTTAGAACAACAACATGAGGACCACAGACTTGGAAATGCCGAGACGCTCCCTGGAGACCAATGCACGGAATAAAGAATCTCTTCAACACTGATCATGCAGACGGCAGAATGCTGAGGGTGATGGAAGTTGTGACTGGAGTGCAATGGGAATTACCATCAGTACCTGTCTTACTTTTACATGTTCACAAATATACGGATTTGAAGGAGAACTAACAACACGATATGTAGTACTTAGGACAAACTTCAAAGACCACAACTGACCATGGTATTACTCATCAGCTGAACCGGTATTCATAAATCTCCTTTGCTTCTGGACTGGAAAAGAATGGTCAAACAACGAGCTTTTTGTTCTGGACGCTGCTATTTTTGTTTTGAGTTTTGTTGGTAGCCTTGTTGTTGTTTTTTCCTCCCTATTTTGTGTTTTTCCTTATCCCCTACCAACACTCCAACACTGGTTTCTTGGACACACCTTAAAATTAGAACATATTTACTCAGATGATTCACTGTAGTCATTAGCCTTGTTCAAGCAAGACTTGTCCTGAGCAACGGGTAAGCTGGAGACCCAAGGAAGAGGGCAGCCTCCGCTCCTCATCAGGCATCTCCTCATCCCACCCCATCTCCATCCTGCTGCAGACCATTCAGGCTGGGTGCTGAGCACCTCCTCCTTTCAGCACTCACAGACGGGCACATCAGTATGGGGAGGGGAGCAGCTTGGGTGCTTAGCTTCCATGATAGGTTTCTTCAGGGAATGAAAGGTTTTGAAAGTTCTGAAGGATCTCTCAACGTGGGTAAGTGGGTACAAAATTGTAGAACCCAAAGTACTAAACATTTAGGTGACAAAACATTCCTCTTCTGCTAAAATCATCAGAAGGGTTAGCTGGGGGAAATCAGAATCTGTTTAATTTGAAACTTCTTTTAAGAGAATATACAATCAACTCTGCCTCCATCCAAACAAAAAGACTCATTGTCTTTGGTTTTCACTAACTTTCACTCTTTTGACACATAAAGAGAAAGAATGAGGTGAATACAGGTCAAACTTCTCATTGAAGCAGCTGATAATAGCCTTTAGAGGCATTGCTGGAGCTCTTGGGTCATGGGCACTACCTACTTAAAATCTGCAGGAAAGAAAAAAAAAAAAAAAAAACGTGACTAGTGTGGTCCTTAATGGAAACAGAAATGGAGAGTCTCCACAGAGAGATTCCCAACCTGCATTCATGATAAATTATTCAACAAATAGTTTGTATCTTGATACTGTTGCCAGATCACTCTCAACTACATTACCCAGAAATTCTGTCCTTTTATCGTGTTTCACTCTCTCTCCCCATCCTCAACCCCAAACACACAAACCTAGGCCCCCCTAAAAGGGGAAAACACAAAGGCAAAGAGTAAACAATCTACCACAATGCCACACCAGGTTACAGCTAACTGGAGAGAAGAGTACAGATTATGCACTGGCAAATATTTGCCTGGTCTCCAGAGCAGTAAGATTCATCCATTTGCTCACAAAAGTACATGACTGCAGCTGAGAGAATAAATCAATTCAATTCAACAAACATTTATCAAGCTCCAGTCTGATTGCAGAGTCTTTTGGAGGAAAAATCACGCACCTGGATATTGGAGCTGATTTTTGAAGAAGTCTAGAAATATGCTATTCCTGCCCCCTCCCACCAAAAACAAGTCATGAAAAAAGAAGCAACCAACTCCCTCAGATGACCAGCACAGCAGCAGTTTACATTGTAAAATGTAACAAGCCCAAGTTCCTTTTTGTAGATGGAAAAGAATTCCCTTCCTATATTTCTGCGGAAATAGCAATTTTGCTTGTTGTATAAAAACATAGTGTAAGAAACCAGTGATTAATCACCCAACCATCAATCACCTTTCAGTATTCTGGATATAAAGATTAGACCAACTATATATTGAAACAAGTTATGTCATCACTGCTTTATATTATATATTCAGACTTATCAGGGATCTACTTGAAATGAATTCTAAACATGCAGTGCAAGAGCAGGGCAAAACCAATCCCTGCCAAACACCTAGGGGGATTCTCCATCCCCTGCTCCCACCCCAGATTTCCTTCTGGGGAACTTGTGTGTGGAGCTGAGAGAATTTAGGCTATGTGACCACGAGTCAGGCTCTATCGCCTACTTGTTGACCTCAGGAAAGTCATTTATAAAGTGAGACCTAACTTTTTCAACTTTAAAACAGGGATAATCATATCTTTTCTATCTCACTTGTAAGGTCAAACAGAATAATGAAGATGAAGGTTTTATAAAAACTGTTATAATCATCAATATTGATGTTCAATTCCACAGTCCTGGAGATAGGGGAGCAAAAGGAAAACCTAAGAAAACCCACCTCTGTTCCCAGAAGTGTGTAACAGGGTCTTTACAAGTTTAAACGGCCTGTAGCCATTTAGCCACAGGGACAGTTTTAGATCATGTCCATGAAACCAGTTTGAAAACGAAGGCGAAACAGTTTTTTCCTTATCCTATTTTTTTCTGTTATAATGCATGGTAGGTGGACACTGTTTTGATGTAACTTATCAGTATTTAGCAGCTGTTGGCTAGTATTAAATATTATACTGAGGGTCAGTCTCCTTGATGTATATACTTCAACAGTTGAGATTAAGCAAAAATGACACATATTCCACTGAGATAGGGCATTCCAAGCTCAGCAAAACGTGAAAGTGGTATCCTTTTTTTTAAAGTTGATATTTTTAACCATCTACTCTGTATTGGCGCTAGGGAAAAAGTAAAGTAATGTTCCGGAACTCAAGGAGCTCAGAGTTTAGAGTGGAAACAGCCAGACAGAACATTACAAAACAGTGAGGGCAGGATGATGAGGAGAGGTCAGCAAGTGTCCCGGGGTGCAGAGAGGGAGGGCTGCTGCTGAGCCAAGGGTTAAGGCTGTCGGGTAGGTGGCACGGATAAACAGAAACTGCTATAGCACTGTGATAGCACTGCGCACGGCTGAGTCAGGACCCGCCCGAGACAAGGCTGGACAGGGGGACAGAGGTCGCGTCCTGAGGAATCTGGGCCTGGGGACCTCAGTGCGGTGCTGCTCTGTGGATGGATGCAGGAGGGGTGTTCAGGGGAGTGGCGCACTGGAGAAAGGACAGCTGCATCGGGGACACCCTGACCACCTCCTTCCAGAACATTCTGCCGTCGTATGAAATACTGGAGTTTCATATGGAAGAAAAAAAAATTACTTACTGAAAAAGAAAACAGGTGCTATATTTAAAGGTAAAGGGGAATCTCATTATAAAAGTGTGATAAAAATAATCACAGCCCAGTTTAATAGAGAAAACATTAACCACACTCTGTTAGGATTCATAGAAAATGCTTGCACATTGATTGACCTCTACCTCTACTTCTACCTCCACCCGAGAAGGATCAGTTTATTTAGACATAAACAGGCTAAAAAAGTCAAGGGCAAAGTCAAGGGCTTCCCTGGTGGCGCAGTGGTTAGGAGTCCGCCTGCCGATGCAGGGGACACAGGTTCGTGCCCCGGTCCGGGAAGATCCCACATGCTGCGGAGCGGCTGGGCCCGTGAGCCATGGCCGCCGGGCCTGCGCGTCCGGAGCCTGTGCTCCAAAGCGGGAGAGGCCACAACAGTGAGAGGCCCGTGTACCGAAAAAAAAAAAAAAAAAAAAAAAAGTCAAGGGCTTCAGCCGGTTTCAGCTTCCTGGAACAAGATGCTGCTCTGCAGATGCTGGGCAGTCAGTCACCTGGAGGATAAAGCAGCCAGTGAGTCATCCTGAGGAACACACACACGGACACGCAGATGTGCAGGACCCTTCCGGCCTTGTTGGAGAGCAGGTGTTACAAGAAACTCTCCAGGAAACCATCACTTCTACAATTAAGTTTACTGGGAATACTTTTGAAAAGGAAGACTGGAGGTTGGGGGAAAGAGGTGGGGTGGGCAGTAGGGAATTACTGTTTACTGAGTACAGAGTTTCAGTTTGGGATGGTGAAAAAGTTCTGGATTTGGATAGGGGTGATGGTTGCACAACAATGTGAATGTACTTAATGCTACTGAACAATATTTTATGCCATGGATATTTTACCACAATAAGAGAGGGTGGGGGAAGGAGAGAGGGAGAGAGAAAGTACGAGGCAAAACTAAAAAGTAGTAAGATTTCTAGTAAATTCAACTGAGAGCCTCCTACTGCCTTCCTGAACGTGATGCACAGAACAAAACTGAATTTCTCAAGAAATACTCTAAAGAAAAGCATCATCTGGAACATGCTAGTGGCCTGCCAAAGACTATATGTCCCAACGGGCTATATTATGTAATCATGGGCAAGTTTTCTAAAACAATAGAGCACCTTCCCCCTAAAGGAGACTGAGCTCTTCACATAATTTAGTTCATAACTCTTCCCTGCAGTCTAGAAAGATGATCTCGTTATTACCATTATTATTATGGTAGCTATTTTGTATTTATTAAGAGTTCTCAGTGAGCCAGCTGCTATCCTCTCTTCCTTTGCTGTAGATGGGAACAAAACACACAGCAGTTCTGTGCATTGCCTGGGAAAGTAAGCAACAGGACCAAAATCAGAAGCAATGCCCAAGGCCACAGCACTCGACAGAAGAGGCTGTACTCTGCCCGATTTGGAGGCCCGGGCAAGGCTTCACTCCCCCATTCCAGATCCTCACCACCGAGCAGGGCTCCTACTTAATAGAGAACACATGCTTGCTTGCCAAACAGTACATACTTATTTTTGCACATGCAAAATATCCAAGTGGACTTAATAAAATTATATTTGAGGTTAAACCACAAAGATAAGAAATTTAATCCAGGGCCCCAATTAATTATTCTTTTTAAGAGAGTCTCAAATGTTTCCCATGTCTAAAGAGTTAAAACTGTGCATGGCCCTAAATTCTGTGCCTGTAATCCTGATGGAGTTTCATTTCACAGGTTACAAAAAAACCCCAAATAATAATTACATAGTTACTATTGGTTGTTTAATTACTTGAGACTGCCTTATAATCACCAAATCATTAAGCGTGTTATGAGATCTAAAAACTACAAGTCACCAGGGTGCTGTGCACCAAGTTATTTGGTAATTCACTGATATGATATGGAAGGGAAGAATTTTGAACTAAAGTAATCTAAACACTTCTAAGGAAAGGTGGCACACATGTGCCAAGCCAATAATGGATGCTTATTCTAAAGGCTGATGTTGAATAAATGAACAAACAAGGTAAACAAAACCCCAGGATAGAGATAAGAGTGGAAGAGGGCTTCCCTGGTGGCACAGTGGTTGAGAGTCCGCCTGCCGACGCAAGGGACACAGGTTCGTGCCCTGGTCCGGGAGGATCCCACATGCCGCAGAACGGCTGGGCCTGTGAGCCATGGCTGCTGAGCCTGTGCGTCCAGAGCCTGTGCTCCACAACGGGAGAGGCCACAGCAGTGAGAGGCCCGCGTACCGCAAAAAAAAAAAAAAAAAAAAAAAGAGTGGAAGAGACTCCTCCCCAAAGGCAAAGACACCAAAAGGATCCTGTAAGCTACCTGAGAGGCAAGACCCTAGCCCAGTGTATCTCAATTCTGGCTTTGCATTAGAAGCATCTGGGAAGTGCTGGAATCCAGCTTTACACAGTCCTACACCAGACCTACTAGAACCAAATCTCTAGAGAAGGGCCCAGATATGTTTAGTTTTTCAAAGCTATCCAGATGATTTCCATAAACAGTGAGGGCTGAGAAACACTAGTAGCAAAAAGAAATCCTACAAAGTCCCCTGTGGCAAGTTTTAGTAGCAACTCCGGAGGTCTGGCCACCCAGCAGAGAAAGTGACCTTCCTTATGCCTATGGCACACAGGCTCACAAAGGTCTTCCCTCTGTGCTTACATGGCAGCCATCTAATTCATTACACCCAACGATCACAGCATGAGGTGACATCGTCTTGAGCCAAATTAGATGCAAAGAACATGGGGATTTATGAAAAGCTCATCAAGCCAACCCATTTCAAGGGTAAATGATTCTACTTATGGGGCAGGAGTAAAATTGTTACCTATAATTCTGGCAAACTGCAATGAAAATACCTTCTGAGACTAAATAATAATAACTAAATAATCCTAAAGTCTTAGCTATAGTCAAATGAACCTATGACTAAGAACAATGCTTTGCATGTGCTACAGCATCTTAGAGACATGTCTATTTGATGTTAAAAATCACAATTTCTGCGCTCCTAGAAAAATAGTGCTTGGGTATTTTTGGCAGGTACAACTTTTTTTAATTGAATAAAACCAACTAGTACCCTTGGGCTATATCAATTTTAATAGATAATCTGTTACTATAAACAGTATGAAAATTATTTTTAAAGGTGATCGACATACTGGACCTGGCCCAAGAGCCTGGTTTATAGGGAAACAGGAAAGATAGACCTGCAGCCATGTTTTATATAAAATGCCCCTGATGCAAAGGATGATACGGAGGCTGAGGCAATGGGGAGATGGGCACTCAGCTACGGTACCCGGACATAAGCCATCCTGATTTTCTGTGTTCTATGGAATAGTTCCAAGAGGCATTAAAAGCAGTTACTTGGGTAGGGAGAGGAAAGGGGAGATTCCACAGTTAAATAAATTGGGGAAATATTGGGTAGAACCAAGTACTATAAATGCTAATATTCAAGAGTAAGGGATGGTTAGGAGCACTATGAAACCTCTTTAGTCACTCTATTCTTTTTTCACAGAGCTGATCTTGGGGTTCCACTGAACACACTTTGAGAAATGTGACTGTCTAGATAACAAATGTCAGTGAGGCAAAGGCAAAGCCAGAGAGACCTCCACTCAATCCAATGACCCTGTTTGCCTGAAGATCACAAAACAGAAGGGGTGCAAGAATGAATCTGTAGCTGAAGTCAGGCCACCCAGAGGGGACTTTCATGTACTTGGTAACACACAGCTTAATGGGCATAAGGATGAAGAAGAGAAAGGTGGACTCAGGATTAAGCTTCCCTAGTCCCTATATACAGGACTCTGCCCCCTACCTTGTAATAAAATAAAAGACAATAGCAATAATCAAACCTTAAGTGTACACAGCAGTTTAAATTTAACAAGATACTTTCATAGCCCCTAATTCATTTCAATCTCACAGTAACCTGATGGGATATATCAGGAAAGGCTTTTTTTTTTTTTTTTTTTTTTTTGGTGGTATGTGGACCTCTCACTGTTGTGGCCTCTCCCGTTGCGGAGCACAGGCTCCGGACGCACAGGCTCAGTGGCCATGGCTCACAGGCCCAGCCGCTCCGCGGCATGTGGCATCTTTCCGGACCAGGGCACGAACCTGTGTCCCCTGAATTGGCAGGCGGACTCTCAACCACTGCGCCACCAGGGAAGCCCAGGAAAGGCATTTTTATCCTCATTTTACAGATGAGAAAACCTGAAGCTCTAAGTGGTGATATGGCAAGCTCAAAGCTACAGCAAGTTAGAGGCAGAGCCAAACCCATAAAGACAGATCCTCAGTTCCTAACTGAGGTCCTTACCACCCCACTCTCCTTACGAATCTCATAAAAAGGGCTCTCTACTTAGATCTTGTACTATCTTAAGGGGAAAAACTGTTGATTCTTCCCCCCAAATTTGTAAAATATATAATTATTTAAAAATCACTCTCACCTCACTAAAATCCCAGAGAGCTACACCCAATTCTTCTTACGTCCTCTAATAATCTACTTCTTCTAACAAATTATTAAGAAATTGGCTTTCTTTAAACAAAGACCAATTATAATCTACTTCTTCTTACAAATTATTGAGAAATTGGCATTCTTTAAACAAAGACCAACGATAGTATCTGAATGGCAATTATATCATCAAATGCCATAAAGAAGAATTAAGAATTGGACTTACTGTAAATAATGCAATTCTGAACATACATAAAAAAACCAAGAACTCGGGCTTCCCTGGTGGCGCAGTGGTTGAGAATCTGCCTGCTAATGCAGGGGACACGGGTTCGACCCCTGGTCTGGGAGGATCCCACGAGCCGCGGAGCGACTGGGCCCGTGAGCCACAACTACTGAGCCTGCGCGTCTAGAGCCTGTGCTCCGTGATGGGAGAGGCCGCAATAGTGAGAGGCCCGCGCACCGCGATGAAGAGTGGCCCCCGCTTGCCACGACTGGTGAAAGCCCTCACGCAGAAACGAAGACCCAACACAGCCAAAATAAACAATAAATTAATTTTTAAAAAGATTTGAAAAAAAAAACAAAACCAAGAACTCAAAGGTAGAAGGTGAAGCACAAAGATGTGTGTGTTTCTGACCTCATCTTCTATGAATGCTTCTTGCACATCAGAAACTCTTCTGCAAAACCAAGACCAAGGAAAGAGCTGGTAAGCTAGGCTCTCCCTGGTGCATGTGTTTGGGAAGAAGAAAAGGTTGCTGAGTGCCTACTATGTGTCAGGCACTAGGCTAGGGATTCCACACACATTACGCTTTAGTTTTCATAACAACCCTACACTGTACTATTACTAACAGTACTGTTACTCAGAGAGCAAGTTGGCCATCTTCACAAAACTAGAACGAGGCAGAAACAGACTGGACGCCAGCTCAGTCCTGCTCCTAAGTCCTTTCCATTACACTCCTTTCCACTTACGAAAATGTTAAATTATACCCCAACATATGCACATGCCAAGGCCTCTAAGCTTTTTCCAAATCCCCTTCCCACAATTCATTCAGGTCCCCACTCTGACTCATATTGCTCTATATTCTACGCTCTCACTGTCTCTGTTTGCACATCAATTTTAAGAGTTTTTGCTATTTTCTCTTACGCTTAGAGAAGTGGTCCTCAGCTGCGGAGAACTTTGCCCCTCAGGAGACAGCTGGCAATGTCTGGAGACATTTCTGATTGTCAGGACTTTGGGGTGCACTGGCATCTCATGGGTGGAGGCCAAGGATGCTGCTAAACATCCTACAATGCACAGGACAGCTCCTCCACAACAAAGAGCTATCTGACCCCAATGTTTCTCAACCCAGTGCCAAGGCTGAGAAACCCTGCCTTGAAGGGATAATGTGGTTTAATAAATGTGCTTTAGTTTCCTCCCCTATAAAATCATAAGGAGTAACTAAGACACCATATATGAAAAGCTTTAGCACACAGTAAGCATTCAGAGTCCTAATTAGTTAATCTGACTGCACACTTTTTAGAGTAGGAACCACCTTGGTGGACTCTGCATTCTTCCCACACAAAGCACAGGGCTTTTGTCACGGGCACTCAACAAATGTGAAATAATATATTCTTTATATTTGAATTTTTGTTTAAAAAACAAATGCCACTATTATTTAAGAAACACAACATTCTCCCATACTCACTCCTTACCAAACAAGAAGTGAATAGTATAATTCATGATTCATTAGAACAGAATATGAAAAGCTACATTGCATCCTGAGTATGTCATAGAATCACCTCCATAGCAAGACTATTAATAAGCCTACTATTAAAATGTTTTGTCTCACTTCAACAGAAAATTTATTAAGAGATCGCAATATATAGATTTAAGGAAATCTCATGCAACAGGCTCAGATTCTTCTATCTATACCAGTTCAGTTTTGACCGTATCAATTGTCAGGTCTTGAGTTGAATTACTCAGAAACCACCTTAAACTGTAATCACAAGCATGTCAAATAAAAACAGCAAAAGTCAAATCTCAGAATGAGTATGTCAGAACTGGCTGGCATCACATCTCAGGTCCAGATCTTTGCGTTTTTTTTACCTTTCTCAGTTTATGCATGTTAGAGTCGGCACAAAAACCCTAAAGTAAATGATTACAAAAAAACATTAGGATTAACATTCACTCAAGTGGCCCTACAACAGGATAATCTATAATCATTTTTGCAGAGTTTCTGGAGGTGTGGCCCCAGGGCCCTGAACGTCAGAATGAACCCATACACTTATCAGAAGTACAGATTCCTGGACCCCAGACAGACCTACTGAATCAAAATTTGAAAGGTTAGGCCTGGAAAATTACATTTTAAATCATTTCTCAAATATTTGTTTTGCATAGTAAACTCTGGGAACCTCTGCCAGGAGGGTGAACCCCAGAAAATTGATTTGCCTCATTTGTAAATTTCCAGCATATGTCTTGCTTCTACAGACTATCAATAATTAATTTAACATAAAATCCACACCCTTACCATAAAAAACAGGGAGAGAATTCTGTTGATGACTTTTGTCCAAATGTGCACATCTGAAGTAAGCAGACTGATATTTTATGGGAAATGCTGAAAAAACTGGGAATGAATATCCATAGAATTATCAAGGAAAACAGAGCTCAATTCTGAGCCACACACAGGTCACCATCTGCTATGTACCAGATGGGGGATACAGTGATGGCTAGACGGACTAGGTCCCTACTCTTATTTTTTCCTTATTATGCATTTAAATTGTTTAATATATACATAAACAAAGAAGTATAATAATTTCAGAGAGTGGCAATGCCATGAAGACAAAAAAACAAGTTGACAGAGGAAGTCATTGGGAGGAGGGAGGCAGTGGCAGTGGCTGGCTCTATTAGATACAAGGATGAAAAGTGGTTGCCTTGAGCAGGTAACATTTGAGCTGGGACCTGAAGGAGAGAAAGCTAGTCATGAGAGGGTTGAGGGGCGAGCGCTCTAGACAGAAGAAACTATTACTAGAAAGACCCTGAGGTGAGAAAAAGGTTCGCATGAAATTATTATTGAAATTAAATCAGAAATCAGATAATACATACAAAATATTTCATGACATAGAAAACTATTTTAAGGTATGAAGTATTATTATTATTATTATTTATTTTTTTTTTTTTTTGTGGTACGCGGGCCTCTCACTGTTGTGGCCTCTCCCGTTGCGGAGCACAGGCTCCGGATGCGCAGGCTCGGCGGCCATGGCTCACGGGCCCAGCCGCTCCGCGGCATGTGGGATCTTCCCGGACCGGGGCACGAACCCGTGTCCCCTGCATCGGCAGGCAGGCTCTCAACCACTGCGCCACCAGGGAAGCCCCTGAAGTATTATTTTTATTAACATGTTAGAATCGTTTCAGGGCAGAAGCCAGGATAATGAAGGACCTCAAGCCTAAGTCATACGAAGAATTAATTCAGCAACTGTGGCTACATTGCCTGGAGATGAGGAGACGCAAGTTATGTGTTTGGGGGAAGAAGGGAGAGGTCTTCTTCAAATATCTGAAGGACTATGTTCTTGTGGCAGAAGATTACATTTATTTTTTTAAATAGCTCCGAGGGAGTGAAAGGAGCTTGAACTGGTTAAACATTTTAGGAAGGGAGAATCTTGGCTCAACATGATAATGAACATTCAAAGGGAAGTGAAGGCAAATGGAATGACTGGGAGGTAGTGGATCCCACACAAGTGGAGATGATCAAGGATGGGCTGAACAGACGCTGGCAGAGGCATGACTGGGCTAGATGACCTACAAGGACCTTTGCAACCCTTTGAAAACACACACACACACACACACACACACACACACACTCAGTCACAGTGTTCTCTCTCAACAAGTACTATAAACATCAATATGGCCTCTTTACTTCATACTTTACAACCTAGAGGAGGTTTTAAGAGAAACCTGAGAGATACAGAGGAATCCACCATATTCCCAATTCACACTATCACCCCAGAATAAAGTACATCTCCATCTCTGCAATAACCAATATACAGTTCCAAAGGGCAAATTAAGAAACAGGATAGACTAACATTCATTTTTGAAATCTGTGGCTAAGATTTAATGGTGTTTTAGCAATAAACATTAAACAATTACTTGGACCTATTAAAATAATTACTCTATTTTAACAAAAATGTGTCTGGATTCCATTAGGTCCCAATAAGTGGCATGCCAATAAACAGCCAAAGCCTTTAGCAAACGGGTATGTGGCCTTTGGTTGGTTCATTTTTTTCATGGGAGCCATAGGCCCAAGAAGATGATTTCCTCATTAAAAACCCTGACAGAGCCTCTTTACTCTTCATTATTTATGCAATCTGTCTAGTAAATAAAGCAAAAAACAGATACTGAACTACCACTTGACCACCTGGGACCAAAATGATAAACAAATCTAACCTTCCAAGGAGAGACAGACCAAGCTAGACTTGGGAGTAAGGCTAGAAGCAACTTTGAAAAGCTAAATGTTATTAATGACCTTTATATAAAATATGTTTCCACATCTAGATTTAAGTGGCTTATATGAGATATACTTCAAGAAATACTCTCTTAATATCTATGTATACTTTTGTTTATTGAATTAAGTCTACTTCTTAAAAACTACTTGTAAATAAAATTATATTATGACTCTCTTAGGACAGCTTATTAAAAGAAACTTATAAGGATCTTTCCAGAAAAGAAAGGCTACATCTGTATAATTGTTCATAAAATTATACCTCATTTTATGAAATCCAGGAACAACAAAAGCCAGGGTTACAAAAAATTAAAATCAAAGGTTTAATATTTAATGTAAAGAAAGTATTTATCACAGACTTTTTTGGTATAGAAATCTGTTCCTAGGGCTTTAAAATTTATATTTATGTTTACACTATTTTAGAAATATACCTATTCCATAAAAGTTAAATATAACCTATAATGTGGACAATCACTTCCTAAATTATTTCTCTTTGGGTTCATGTGTATTTGAGTTCAGGTTTTGCAGTTTATTAAGCTTTAATCCTTCAGGGCTCAAGAGTAACAACAGGACTGGATTAGTGACCCAGAAAACCCAGGTGTCTCTGTTCTTGAGGGGGTGCCACCTAATATCATCTGGGTTGTCTAGAAACAAAACCCTTAACTGGGCATGGAGGATTAATCCTTCAGGTAAATCATTCCAAGTCCCCAAAACATTTATAGCAAACACCCTCACTTGACTAATGCACAGAAAAGCTGCTGTGCCACAAAACAATACATAGGGCTGGTAAAAGAAACCAAGCCTCCCGTCTCAAAGTCCAGTGTGATCACCATGGCCATCTTTGCAGTCTCCCCTCAGCTTGAGAGAGGCCAAATTTCTGTATCAACCTCTATGAGAAGGGCACCCTTTAGAACAATAGTGTTAACAACTTAGTTGGTGAATTTCTTTCCTCTCTGAAGATCTGAGACCTCTTGGGACTTGTTTCCTTTTCTTTTTTTTTTCAAGTAACAAGAAATTAGGGCTAATTTTAGATTTTCCAAACATTCTCATCCTTAATTGAGAATCCTATCTCTTTGTTATCCTCCCTTGCAAGAGGGTACAGTCCACCTCTTAGATTAGTGGACAAAGCTGTGAATCATCTCCCAGATGTGTATTCTACAGGTGGGAAGCACAGGACAATGGAATGGCACTATAAAACCAATAGCATTACACAGAGTTGCTTCTCCAAATTGACAGCAAATCAGAAGTAATTCTCTACCTAAATCAGGGCTTAATTCATAAGCTCACATTAATTCACAAGTTCGATCCAACTTCTCAAAATGCAATAGCACAATCTTCCAACCTGATTATCTTCACGGAAAGTATTTAAAAGCATTTGCTGAGACACCTTTCTTTCTTGTGTCAGACAGGATCAGTGTCAAGTGAACAGCTGGAGGAGACTACATTCTGTCTAATTGCAGGGGGTTGACATTTTAGGAAATAATCATTTCTTGCAAGACAGAAATTTTCCCCTGGAGTGGACACCAAAGGGTACCTCCTGGTAAATAAAGGCTTAAGTATATCTATATATATATATATATATATATATATATATATATATACATACATACATAAAAGTATATAAGTATATATATACACACACATATACTTTTGACATTCTGTAGAATCGGAAATATTACAATCTGGATGACTTCTACAATAATTTTAATCAACTAAGAGAAGTTGAGGACTCAAAGAAGTAATTTTTTTTAAATAGAACAACAAGAGAGAATTTGTAGTGAAATACCATCCCATATCACTACCACTCAGGAATTGACTGATATTTCCCTTGAAATAATCATGCGGAAACAGTTGGTTTGTTTTGAAGGCATTTATTTCAATAGCTCATTCACTAAAACCCCCTGACCTTTAGTCCAAAAAGTTAATTTCCATTTTCTTTTGATAATCAGGAGAATCAACCCACTTTTCTAAACAATCACTTTTTCAGATCATTTTCTGGGAGAAAATATGTTTCAAAAGCATGCTTGGAGTGAATTTGTAAGCGAAAATTTAGTAAAAGGGAAAGAAGAACTTTTCATTCCTCAGCTCAATCTCAGCTCAAATTTAACTTTTAAGTATTTCCTATCTTGTAAGAGTCGTTGCTGCCATTAGGCCTTTCTTTATGAGGCGGCCAGTTTTCTCCTAACACTGTTCACTAAATTCATTTAATTCATGCCCTAGGCCAGTAACAAATCTACTTTTCCAGCTGTGATACTTTAATAGATTAAATTTCTAAAGTAAATAGCATCCTTCGCGCCTTTGAAAGCCAGTTCTGGCAGTGATTAAAGTAAAGAAACAAAACATTTAAAGAGCTTCAGATATGCACCATCAGAATGCATGTGTCAGCTATAAGCTCTATAATATATAATGAAGGGAAATGCCCAAATCCCAGAATCCGGTTTAGGCAGTGGGACTACAGATACATTTAAAAAGATGGAGAGTCAATTAACAAGTATATTATTTCATTTTAAATCTGTTATGAGACATGTATGAGTGAGAACACACAGCACTACTATTCAGCATTCATGAACCGAAACCACACATAAGCCATGTTCAGGCTCAAGGAACTTACCTTATACACTTGTCCGTATGTTCCATTGCCAACAAGTTCCACCAATTCAAAGATCCCTGCAGGGTCCTGAAAGAAAATAAACAATAAAAAGTCAAAACGATATTCTAGCCATTGTCTTAATCAAAAGCAAATACGCATTTAAAATAAGCAAATAAATAACAACTTTAGCTTTGGGGGGGCTCTCATATGTTAATATGAAAGAGCATTAAAATTTAATTCAGCTGCAGCTATGAAATGAGTCAAAATCTATTTGTTTCTATTTTACATTTCTATGAGATGTGTTTAAATCAGACAAAAGGAAACAAGACTTCGTTGAAACAATAAAAAAAAAGAATTAATTCATTTTTCACTGTCAAATGGAAATACACTTGTAGGTACATTGGGCTAAACTGAAAGGCTCACCATCCTGAAGGGGTTCTAATTTTGAAGATCCTTCTGTTTGACATTTCTGAGCTGCTCATTGTGTTGGAACACTGGCAGTTCAGAAAGGAGTGCTCCTGTGTTGTGGGGCAATCTTCCCTGCAGAAGTCAACAGTTTCCAAGAGAAAATGGAATCAACCTAACTTCCTCTCTCAGAAAGTATTTCTCTGGATTCATCTCCCCTCTCGACAATGCTGCCTCTGCAAAATACGCTTTTGCGGCTGGCCTCCAGTTCCTGCAGGACCTGGAGAGTCCCAGGCAGGATCTAGAATGCAAAGGAAACTGGAGAACTAGGCAAGTTCTTAGCACCGAACAGGTGTCTGCTAACCCTCAGAGTCAGCTGTGTTAGAGCGCTCAATAAATACCCAATAATCGTGGATATTATTACCGAATTACCATCCCCAAAAGTCGAAAAGAAAAATCAAAGCCTATAAGATTCAACTCAGAGACAGAAAGTGCCTTTGGCCTCCTCTGATTCCTAACTGTACAGAAATGATTTCTTTAAAGGCCTAGCTCACGAATCCCAAACATACATGTCCACAGAGGCCAGGCAAGTAACGGAAAAGAGTGAGGGGGCCGCAGGGGCCTGGGACAAACTGAGGAAGTCACGTCCCCTTTGGGGGGCAGGGGGGCCAGCTGGAACCAATCGTTGTCATGTCAACCTATGAGCACAGTCTTGCCAGGTCTGAAGATTTTTTTGAAGAAAAACTGAACATTTTGTTTCATGTGAGATCTCATTTTTAAATGTTAGGCACGGACTCACTTTGAAAAGAACTCTGGGGGACAAATGAAAAAAACGTCAGCCTCTGGCCTAAAAAGCATTTCCCCTCTCCAGTCAACAGGTTTACGAGCACTGCCATATGGTGTGACAGTGACTGAGAAGCAGGCGGGGAAAGCCTGGATTTTAGCTTCAGACAGGCCTGGGCTGAGCCCCAGCTCTGCCTTGTCTGGCGGCGTGATCCCAGATCTCTCCCCTGGGAGAGCAACTCAGTCTCCACGCAGATAAAACGGGGAGGACATCTACCCAGCAGAGCTCTGGGGAAGAGTAAGTGAGGGCCTAGCACCACACCTGCACGTAGTCGGCAAACCTAATATCTGACAGGAATCATTTTTAAGCTGAGGAATCCCACACCTCTAGTAGCATTTAAAGGGAGAGGGGCTGCTATTCACAGGGAAGGGGACAAATGAGTTGGAGGTGACAAGTTAGAGCTCTTTAAAGTGACAGTCTTCAGCAAATCAGGCCCAAGAAGAGCCCTTTGTGATGTGTCTTCAAAGATCTCACATAGAAAACAAATTTAAAAAGAAAAAAATAAGACAAAACAGCAACAGCGGAAGCACTTAGTCACTCACAAAGACTGCAATTAGCATTATCCATTGTTATAAAGCCAGGAAGGCAAGAAAGCCCACTCCAGACTCATGTCTCGACAGATGGAGAAGTCCAGAAGTTCCAGCTATGCCCCACCTGGTCAGGGCGGTGTGGACATCATCCCAGATGGAACCATGAGACAGGAGAACATGGGAAAAGGACCTAGAGGTCTGCAGACGGAGACCCCAGAGCTAAAAGTCACTGTCAAGGCCACCTGGGAGGTGCCTCAAGATGGGAAAGAAAAATCGTGTTTGTTAAACTACTAGGCCATTAGAGCAGCAGGTTTTATTATGAATGGAATTAGAAAGAAATGAGGAAAAGGGGGAGAAGTAGCCCACAAATGGTGGAAGCTGCTGTTTGTTTCTAAGCTGTGCTTCCCAGTAGTTTGCGCAGTGGTGTTTCTGCAACAAATTTCAAGAGAGGTCCTACATTTGCTTGAAATATCTCAATTGTGTGTTGTTTTCTTTTTTTTAATATTTATTTATTTATTTATCTTTGGCTGCATTGGGTTTCGTTGTTGCACACGCGCTTTCTCTAGTTGCGGTGAGCAGGGGCTACTCTTCCTTGCGGTGCGCGGGCTTCTCATTGCGGTGGCTTCTCTTGTTGCGGAGCACGGGCTCTAGGCACGCGGGCTTCAGTAGTTGTGACACACGGGCTCAGCAGTTGTGGCTCGCGGGCTCTAGAGCGCAGGCTCGGCAGTTGTGGTGCACGGGCTTAGTTGCTCCGCGGCATGTGGGATCTTCCCGGACCAGGGCTCGAACCCATGTCCCCTGCATCGGCAGGCAGATTCTTAACCACTGTACCACCAGGGAAGGAAGCCCCTCAATTGTGTTTTCAATATTCATTTTTCTTGACTTAAAAAAAAAATATGAACAAAAGAAAGGAGATGTAGGATGGTGAGTACCAGCTGCCGTAAGGAGCCCGGGAAGTGTAAGGAGGGTGGCAGGAGAGGGAGGTGCAGAGCGGGACCCACTTCTACACCCAGGGGTTGTCCCACCTCACAGACCTCTCCTCAGGGCTGGGGTGTAATGGGCAGGTCTCAATATGAACCAGGCAGCTGACTCCTAGGTTCCTTCCTCTCCTCAAATAGTCCATTCATAGGCATATTGGTCCAGCCAGTCGGAGCCAAGAAGGTTCAATGCCAAGACTTTCATTCCAGGTGCTGGGAGAGAGGCTCTTCCCACTGGACACATCAACGGGCTCAGAAGCAAAAGTCAGAGGGACTACAGAGTTTGATTGGCATCCTGCCTTGGGTAAGCAACCAAACCGGAAACAGTCGTCAAATTAGGGTGGTTCCCCAGGTAACAGACTCTGAGAACCACCGAGATTTACACAGAGGGTTAACTGGGATGTGCCTCATAATCAACGCCAGTGGGGAGTGAGTGAAGAAGGCCTGGACTGAGCAGATGAAGGAACTCAATGCAATGCAGTGGAACAATGACTTCATCTGCTCCCACAGGAGCTCTGGAGTTGGGATGACTCTTCAGAATTACCCTACCTTGAGGCATGGGGGCCTCTGTACCCCACCTCCATTGACTAGTCATTGCGTGCAGGCTGTCCCCCATCCCCGTCCCAGAGGTTATGATCTTGGGTGAAGGGACACTCTTTAGCCGAGGACAATTCCCAGGTGAGAACCATCGCTAGCCGCCTACACTCCCAGCAGGTGGATAATGAGCACCTCAACAGTGGACAGGGAATCGGGGTGACACACCATGGCATCCACTGCAAGCAAGCATCCTGGCTAGAAATGAGGACCCACTTGGAACTGGAAGAGAAGTCTCCAAGCATCTACCTTCTACAGTATGCAGATAGTAATAAGACAAAACGACACAATTAGAGTCATGGTGTTTGCAAGGAGGGGGCTCTCTGAGACCCTAGAAAGCACAAGGCAGAGCTATTGTTCAGGGACACTTGAACTTAGCACTGACTCTAAGCTTGCCTATTCCCTCTCCCCCAATCCAAGTACCTGGACAGCTGGATGTTTGTGAATATTCCCTTACACAAATGCATATAACTGTCAGAGACTTTCTTGGGGAATACTGATACAGCTTGAATGTTGTAAGCATTCAGCTGTGTGCTCCATTCTTGCAGGACTCTAAAGTAATTTCTCCTGGCTCACCAGTGACCTCGATCTCTTGTTTGTCGTGGTCTCTTCTCAGTCTGTCCTGGTTGTTCCCTCTGAGGCACTGCCACTGCTGAGCATCGCCACTCTTGGTGAAATCCACCCCCTCCTTTCTAGTCCGTCATCCAGTCTCTCAGAGAGATTTTTCTTTCTCCTGCCCATACCTTAAAGGTTGGCTGACCCCAAGGTTCCATGCTCCTGTTGTTCACTAAGTGCTAAGGATTTTATCTCCAGAAGTCCACCATATCCGTCTACTCCACCCTCTTCATACAACAGCCCTCACCATCTCTTGCTGGGACTGTTTATTTCAATCAATTCTCTCCTCCTTTCAACCTATCCTTCACACCAATCCTTCTAAAATAGACATTCCTAAACACAACACACCACGCTTTAAAATCCTACACAAGGTGGTTCAAATGGAAAGTCAAGGTCCTGTCATTCTTAGGCCCAGCTTTCATTCCCAGCTTCATGTTCCATCATTTTGTGGTACATCCAACCACTTCAAACCTCACTTCCCTGACACATCACACTTAGCCATGTCTCTCTGCCTCGGTTCATACTGTCTGCCTGCCACGATTATTCCTTCTACTATTCTCTATGAGGCAAAGCCCATCCTTGAAGGTCCAGTGTGACACCTCCTCTGTGAAGCCTGTCTCAAATGAGTGCCCCCGCCTCTCTGCCCCCATAGCACGTTGTGCATGGCTCCATGATAACCGCTCTCACACAATGAGGTCCCCTCTTCCATTTCTCTCTCTTGATGAATTACAAATGGCCTGAGAGCAAGCACGGAGCATATTTATCTTAGTGTTTCCAGCACTTAGCATGGTGTCCAACACACAACTGCTAGACATAACTATTTACTCACTAAGGTTGATGTCCCACAATGCTCCACAATATAAGTAGAGGAAGTCACAAAAAATGGGATCAGAACGTAGAGCCAAAGGTCTAACAAGCTTACGTCATTTCTTTTTCCATCTAGACATAGCTGTCCCAGCCACTGCCCCTTCCGCACCCCCCTGACCCGGCTCCCAACTGCACAAAACTGTCACATGCATAAGCTCCTATGGTTTTCCCAGCTCTGAGGAAAATTCATAAGGGCCATTGTTGTAAGCTGTGCCTCAGGTACATGGAGAAGACAGGCTGTCAGGATGCGGCCACGTGCAATGCAACAAGGAGAAGATGCTGTGCCTAATGATCATGTTACAAAGACAGGAAGGGTAAGAGAAAAGAATCAGCTTAATCCTCCCTCTCATATTTGCTTAGAGGCTCCTAAAGCCAGGATGGGCAGCATGGAAGAAGGTTACATACACCAAGGAGAAATGAGCAAATCATTGACATTTACCAAAGTCAGGAATCCCTGTTGGCTACACATGCCTTTATTCAGATCTTAACCTTTGCTGGGAGGCTGAAAAGAAAATTTAATTCTAAGATAGAGCAGGTTACATTATTTCATAATGAAATATAACGACATATCAAAAGACATGCTGTTCCATGAAAGAAAATGTAACTTTTCAGCAAGTTACTGATGAAGGCAAATTTGATTAGTCATAATAATAAAAATCACAATAATCACTAACATTTCATGAGCACTTACGTGCTAGGTACTATTCTAAGCACTTTCCATGGATAGATTATTTAATTATCACAACTCTTTCAAGTGGTTGCTGTCCTTGTCTTTGTTTTACAGAGGAGGAAACGGAAAGTAAGCACTAAGCCGAGGTCACACCAACAATGGGTGGCTGAGCCAGGATGGGTCAGACTGCAAACCCCAGGCCCTTAACCACTCACCACCCCATCAGCTTCACAGAATCAGAATTCCCGGCCCTTGATTTTCCACTTGCTAGCTCTCCAGCCCTGGGCAAGTTTCAAAACTGCCCTGAGTCTCAGTTTCTCCATCTCTAAAAAGGGAACAATAGTATGTCCCAGGCAGGGTTACTGTGAAGACTGTGAAAGTGTGTAGACTAGCTCAGGGCGTGATACTTAATAGGACTTCAATAAATATTAACCTCTTTCCTTCCTTTTCTTTTTCCCTTTGAAAAAAGAATTCATTTAATACACAAGGAATATGCTGCAGAAAAATTCAGCGTGTGTTTCAAATATTTTCAACTCATAAAGCCAGTAAAAGAACACCGATTGTTTATTAACCAAGATCGCCACATGCTTAACAAACAGAGTCAGATATTTATGGACAAACAAGTGTCTCTTTAGAAATCAGTGAGACATTTGGAAAGACGCATTAACTTTTCGGGGCTCCTGGGATGCTGGAATGAATTCTCTCGTCTATCAGCTGATGAAATTCAGGTGGCATTGGCAGGCTCAAGTCTGACTTCTCAGCAGGGTGGAGTGATTTAAGATCTAGGAGTTAATATTCCCAGTCACTGAGTTATACTTTTATTCTTCCAGGTCCCCTGAATGACACTGGATTTATCAGAATACTAAATAACATCTCTGGACTAAATCCCAAAGATTGGAAAAGCCAAACCTAAATATATAACTAGGATGACTACTTCCTTAGTACCATAAAAGATGATACATATTCTTCCCAGCCCTTTCCCCCTTCTCTGAAAATGAAATCAAGAGAGAAATTGGGAGCTTGTACAGACTCTAGACAACCCTTCTCCCAAACTCCTCTTCTTCAAGACATGGCCATTCTGTGCCAGATCTTTCACCTGAGGTCACCAGTTCTGTGTCAGGGTGAAATAAACCCTCGCAGAATATGGACGGCTGATACGGCTCCCAGAATGACTGCCTACCCGCAGATTCCCTACTGACATCTGCTAAAAGACTGTGCTTACTCCAAATGCATGGGCCTTAAAAAGACCAAAATGTTATTTCTCTTAGAACCATATTTAGCAGCTGATTTGTTCGGTTTCAGCCCTAACTGACAAGCATATGCTTACAAAAGCAAAACAGGACAAAGAAAACAGGAACAGTAGGAGAACTCTCCATATTTATCTTGAGCCTTCAGGCTTTTCAACACCATCGTTATTCCAAAGTAAGTAGAGGACTGGGAACCATCGTGCTGACTCAACACAGCACCCTCAATTCTAGTCCGTGCTGCACTCACAGCCAGGCCAGGTCCCTCGAATCATTTTTCACTGACCTTCCCTACTAACGTGAGGGTCTGAGGAGCGAACGGTCTTGCACAATGGGGTTTATTCAGTCCCTGGGCGCTACCGGCACCCTCCCACGCACCTGCTGTCTGGGGTGGAAGCAGGCGGTACACTGGCCCTGTCTCCTGGTGCTTCCAGTCTGATGAAGGAATAGACATGAGCAGATAACTACACGTACACAGTCATTAAATTACAATGACAAGCGACATGCAGGAAAAATTAAAGGTGCTCTGAGAGCATATTCCTGGGAGATCTACAAAACAGCCCAGATTTCTCTTCATAAACATACTGCCCAAGCCATGCCTCTCAAATGGGACAGATAATTCAAGTAAAAAATACATACAAAAATAACATAAAGCTAAAACACTGGTTGCTGAATTTTCTCACTTGATCATCTATATAAATTAAGCTCTGCAGAGCTATCAGAGGATTGGTGCAAAAATGTCAGGTTTCACGTCGGGATTCTGCTCCTTGCTAGTGTTATCTGACCTCTCATATTCTGATTTCCCCATCTGTAAAATGGGAGAGTCCCGCTTGGCCTGCGGTCTTTGCAAGGCTGTATCCCACACAAGCTGGGCACCTCCCCAATACCACAGGCCCTTGGTTGTCCTCTGGGAAGGGCGGTGCTAAGTGCAGGCTGACTCCAGGATGCCCACTGCCCCTTACGGCTGTGCTTGGCTAGAAAGTATTGGCGTCCTTTTACCAATACTAACTCTGGCAGGTTCTGGACATGGTCCCGGCCAAACCTCAAGGGACACGGCCCTCAATGCTGGTAGCTGCTAGCCCTCGGGTCAGGGGGACCGGAGCCTCCCCACTTCCTGTTCAGGTCCCAGTTCCACCGGCTACTCATACTCAGCAGCCAGCGGCAGTGGACCAGCTTCCCCACGCCTGCCACGGCCCACCTGCTCCACTCGGGATGCTGCATCCCCCGCCTGTCCTCAAGAAGCAGCCTCTAGAATGAGATCTGAAACCTGGCTCTTCAGATTAATAGGGGTGAGACCTTAAGCTATAATGGTCATTATCACCGTCTCTGGGATAGACAATGGCCTAAATGCTTTATATACATTTTCATATTTAATTTTCATAGCGACTGTGGGAAGTAGATATGACTAACCCCAATTTCCAGATGATGAAACAAAAGCTTCAAGGAATTAACTTGCTCAAGGTTAAATAGTATGTGGTAGAAACAGCAGCCAAGGCCAGACTGCAAAGTGAGGAAAAACATACATCCCATGAGGATTGTTCGGAGGATCAGAAACAACATATATAAAGCATTTAGCACGATGCACAGTAGTGCTTAACAAAAAAGCTACTGCTATTATTGCCCTTGCTGCTGGTATCATTAAAAGTTGCCCACGGGGCTTCCCTGGTGGCGCAGTGGTTGAGAGTCCGCCTGCCGAGGCAGGGGACACGGGTTCGTGCCCCGGTGCGGGAAGATCCCACATGCCGCGGAGCGGCTGGGCCCGTGAGCCCTGGCCGCTGAGCCTGCGCGTCCGGAGCCTGTGCTCCGCAACGGGAGAGGCCGCAGCAGTGAGAAGCCCGCGTACCGGAAAAAAAAAAAAAAAAAAAGTTGCCCACGATGACAGTATTGTCAGTAGTAGAGGCAGAATTCAAATCCAGATTATTATTATTTTTTTTTTTTCGGTACGCGGGCCTCTCACTGTTGTGGCCTCTCCCGTTGTGGAGCACAGGCTCCGGACGCGCAAGCTCAGCGGCCATGGCTCACGGGCCCAGCCGCTCCGCGGCATGTGGGATCTTCCCACACCGGGGCACGAACCCGTGTCCCCTGCCTCGGCAGGCGGACTCTCAACCACTGCGCCACCAGGGAAGCCCAAATCCAGATAGTTTTAATCCAAGCCCATCACTATTTCTCACTTCTCTACAAATGGCCAATGCTGAAATTACCTTGAGGCTGTGGGGTTGATGAAGGCCTTGCAGTTTAACCATGGAGCCGGAGAAGCGCCAATAACCTCAAACCAGGCAGAGGCAACCAGGCAAGTGGCTGGGAACCCGGAAGTAAAATGTACCACAGCTGCTCGACGCCCCTCCTTCCCATCAGAGCCTGGAGTCCCAGACACGGAGACCAAGTGGGCGCTGAGATTTCCATCCAAAGCTTCCGTTTCTTTTTTTTCTTACTTTGCCATCAGCTAGGATGAATACTGACTACTGTAAGTTAACCAATCAATTGCCAGTGAGAAGCAGTAAACTATAGTAGTTAAGACCATAGACTACAGCCAGAAAGCCTGACTCTGATCCCAGCTTTCCCCTTTACTAGCTGTGACCTTGAACAGATTATTTAATCTCTCTGTGCCTCAACTGTATCTGTATCACTCAACTGTAAAAGAGTGATAATAGTAGTACTTACTTCCAAGGATTACTACAAAATAATTAATATATAGAAAACATTTAAAGCAATGTCTGGCAATATGTAAGTACTCAAAAGTGTTTGTTAATAATTCCTTATCGTAGAATGAAAATTCTAAGAAGGAAAGACTTATACTGGTTTGGTTCACTGCAGTGCCCCCACTACTTAGATCAGTGACTGGGACATTACAGACCTCATAAATATAGATTTGGGGGCCTCCCTGGTGGCGCAGTGGTTGAGAGTCCGCCTGCCGATGCAGGGGATACGGGTTCGTGCCCCGGTCTGGGAGGATCCCATATGCCGCGGAGCGGCTGGGCCCGTGAGCCATGGCCGCTGGGCCTGCGCGTCCGGAGCCTGTGCTCCGCAACGGGAGAGGCCACAGCAGTGAGAGGCCCGCATACCGCAAAAAGAAAAAAATATATATATATATAGATTTAATATAAATATATAATATAGATCTAATAAATTATAGACTTAATAGCTGCTGGATGAATCATGTCCCCACTGGTGTCACCAGTTCCACCACCAAAAGCCACCTTACGATAAGATCTCTGACATCTGGAGCAGGGATTTCTGAGATTGTATCAGTAAAATCCCTCTCCTCATTTTTTTTACAGAAGAACAAAGTGAGGCGCAGGCAAGTCCTATATACTCATAAAATCATAGGTTTTTCCAACAAGAAGAGTCTAGGTGGCGTGTCCAAGGTCTCAACTAGTTAGTAGCAGATTAAGGTCAAGACCCCAAGTCCTTTGACTTTTAGTCTTTCTCTGTGTTCAATAAAATCCTTTGATAAACCGAAGTAATCCCTCACTGTCTTTCAAACAGTGGACCTAGAAGGGAAGAGAGCAGGAACTGGCGCTGGGGGGAGGGAGAATGTAGGCACCAGTATTCAGGTGTAAATTCCAGGTACTTGTGTTGAAAAGTGAATTTATTTCACACCCAGAAACGATGTAACAAGATTTATCACACATCGCCAAGTTGATATCATTGAAACAATGAATTTACTTGTTCACAAGTACATATCAGCATAGATGAATGGGATTTTTCAAAATATACTTTTCTCAGTTTACAGACCTTGTATATTCACACTCATATTTAGCTTAGCTCCAAATTACAGTTGACCCTTGAACGATGCAGGGGTTAGGGGTGCTGAAAATCTTCATATGACTTTACAGTTGGCCCTGTGTAGCCACAGTTCTGCATCCATGGATTCAACCAGCCATGGATGGTGTAGTACTATAGTAGGTATTTATTGAAAAGAATCTGCTTATAAGTCGACCTGTACAGTTAAAACCCAGGATGTTCAAGGATCAACTGTATTTCCTTACAAGAGAAGAGAAAACAAAGAATTCTACATAATTGTTGATGGTTGTTTGCTGGCTTATATCGGAAAAATGGGCATGCATAATTAGGAACAAAAAATTAAAAAGAGAGCTGAGAAAGGCTTATAATGTAACTTGGAAATTTATTCTGACTTGGGTACTGTAATCCTTTGTCAACTCTTGGGATTCCCAGACAGCCCGTCTCACCCTTCCTGACCTGGAGTCCCTGAGCTGTGGCCACAAACCTGCCTGTGCACATGTGGAATAAACAGAACCCACCACTCTCTTCAGGGACAATTTCCAACACAACTGCAGTCAGGGAAAGGCACATAACTCCATGAAGCAGCCGGAGAGAATTCTCCAGGATACTAGGTCACATGGCAGATTTTGGACAAGGAAGGGATCTCCACCATCCAGGACTTGCCTCAACTCTCCCACAGTCTGTTCCAGCTCGAACATTTAAGTTGCTCTGAAGGTCAATATGTACATAAAGGCCTCCCACCCCGGCCCCTTCCCTCCCACCATCAGGTTGTCTCAGAGATTATACAGCTGTTTGGGGAAATGCATCATACAGTTTACAGATATGCAAAGATGGGATCTCTCTAGGCCTGTCAGGACAAGGTAACTTTCCAGCATTTCCAGCAACACGAGGTCGAAATGATGGGAACCAGACTAGCAAAGATTTTGGCATTTTGCCTTTTCAAAGATGCTTAGATGAAGAAAAAAGAGAACAATTGCAGCAGATGGACTTTAAAGACAAGAACTGATTACCTAAATAATTAAGTAAGAAAGATTAAGAAAGCATCCAAGGTTCCATTTTGGAAAAAGGAGCCTTAACCCTTCCCCCAAAGGTACTCATTTACCGCCTGCTTCCAACAGACCAATGGCACACATTTGCTTGAAAGCATTTTGAGCCTTTCTCCTCACACTTATAAGCAACCATTCAGTGGACAACAGGCCCTCTCTGTGGGATGAGGAGGTTAGTATTGGCTGGCTGGATCCCCTATGACTCTCACTTCCAGAGAGCGGCAGCACAGCTAAGAGCCATGGAGAAACAGCCAGGAGCCCATCAACATCAGCCTGGGGCAGGGGTCTGTCATCTGGAAGACAGCAGTGTGAGCCCATCCCAGTGCATCATTTGGTGTCGCCACTAATGGCACAGATGGCTGGTTAACAACAACCCTTAAACAGATTGTTTTTGACAAGGCTTCACTGGCATCTGGTCTATTTTTTTTCTTCAAGGCTTTTGTCCCTATGACTAGGCTAGCACTAAGGATATACAACTTTGTTTGTTTTACAGGGTGGATACTTTTTTGAATGGGGGCTTTAGACCATCTTTTCAAGGGTCTAAATAGTTTTGCAAATCCAAGAAGCTCAAACTAAACTTCTCTGTGTCCCTCCAGACTTCCAAAGGCGATGAATTTCCATTGTCAAAGAGGTTTGGGAACACCGAGTTTAAAAGGTTAGCAATTTAGCTCTTTCTTTATTGCAGGGCCTCTCAGAGCCTTTAATGTATTAATATGCCCTGGAAATCTCCAAGAGAGGGCCAAGCTTTCCACATTCCCAAACCTGTCTGGCTGTAGAACACTTTTTAAGGGACCCTTGTGTCTCTCTAAGCACTGGTGTTCTGTGGATCACAGGTTAGAAAATGATAGGGTACACAGCAATCTTTCCCTTCTCATTCATGCTTAAGCAAAGCTTCCATCTTAAGTTACTAGAGCAGGAACTGCCCAGTGCCATCCAATGTCCATTCTCCCTTTGGTCCTTAGTAACAAAAACTCCCAATTTTATTTGGGAGACAAAGCACCCAGATCAAAAACTACATGCCCTAGCTTCCTTGAAGCTAGGGGTGAATATGTGACTAAGTTCTGGTCAGTGATGAGTAAGCAGAATTATTGTGTGGGACTTTCAGAAGGGTTGCTCAAATGGAGCTGACTTAGCTGAGAGAAGCACTCTTTTGTCCTCTAACCTCCTCCTTCCAGCTCCCTGGAATGTAGATGCGATGGCTGGAGCCCTGCAGCCATTTCTGACCCTGAGGTGAATTTACAAATGGAAGCCTCAGGCTAGGTTGTTATGGCAGAACAATAAAATGATTCTAAGTCTCTGATGGCCATGGAACTACCGTACCACCACTGGACTGCCTATATCTGGACTTCTTTAAATTGAGAGAGAAATAAACTTATATCTTCCTAAACTCTCTAATATTTAGGGTTTTCTGTCCAATACAGCTGAATTCTTATTCATTTACTTTGAAGTTTACTGTTCAGATATTTTTATTTATTTGTGTTAAACTAACAGTCCTTCTTTAAAGTACTCTTCTTCATCAGCCTTTGTTTTGGTAGAGGTTGCAGATATTATAGTTGTTCAACAGATATTCCTGTTCTCCTTCCACTGGCACATTACAGGATGGCACTTCCTCACCCCTCTTTAAGTTGGGTGTGGCCACATGATTTGCTTTGGCCAATGCAATGTGAGTGTAAGTGATGTGCCACTTTCAGAGGGAATATTTGATTGTTAGTGTGAGATATTTTGATAACTATGGAAGCATGTGTGGACATGAAGCCTCCTCTAGTCTGTATCCTTGGGTAGCTGATGAACAGAGTCTCTCCTGACGGGCTCTGGACATGTGGCATGGTCAAGAAATAAACTTTAGTTGTATTAAGTCTCTAAGATTATTTGTTATCACAGCATGTCTTAGCCTGTTCTGGCTGACAGAAATGACCCAAAGATGGTGATAATAATCTCACTGTATAATGTTTTACGGTTTCTGAAACAGTATTTCAGAAGAATCACTTTTTACTAGGTATCTCCTATACCACAGACATTGTACAGAGCATTTTGCAAAAATTATTTTATTTGATCTCTGCATTGATCCTGTAAGGTAGATTGTTCACAAGAGAGAAAACTGAGGTTAAGAGAGTAACCTACATAAGAGCAATGTCCAATGCCAAAACGCACATTCTCCCCACTGTCTCCAACCTGCAACATCTGAAGGCAGCCCTGGAAACAATGAAAACCCTTACAAAGCTGACTGGTGACACAGGAATCCTTGGAACCCTTTGTTACTAAGGAGGGTGGGGGGAACCGAATTGAAAAATGGAGTTTGCGCTCTCGTGGCTGACCACATCCTGTATGGACTAAACCAGGGCATGCTGGGGCTTGTAGTCCTAGTACCACACTGAGAACAGCAGAACTACGAGTGCTCTGTTGCTCATTTGAGTGCCTTAAACTCAAAACCTGCTTTTTGAGCCACTGTCAAGGTAACCTAGCAGTTGAGAATAACTAATTGGGCAACATTCTCTGACTGCTGGCATGAACAGTTATAATCTCAGCATCACCGTGGCAACCTGACTGGAATGCTGGTTATTCACACAAAGGAAAACCTGTCTCCATTCAGACCAGGATTGCATTTTGTCTATATTCCACTTTTCCCATTACAAGTTGCTACCGAAGGAACAATGCTTCTTTTAAGAAGAATGTTTATTACTGGTCTGTGGAAAAACAGCATTTCCATAGCCTAGAAAAATTTGGAATGGGGGGAAAAAGTAATATATCCTTTATTGCCACCAGCAAAGAGATTTTATTAAGATGGCTCTATATAAACAACAGTTAAGGCCACCGTGGAGTAAGTGACCTGTAACTGGCCACAGAATTCTATGGAGATGTCAACAGCATAGTATGGGCAGTGGATTACTAACAACTAGATCACATTAAATTGACCAGGGCCCATCTCCTGGGTACATACAATGTCCTGTTGTAGACCCCTCCCCCAAACCCCAGTGGCTCCCCTGGCCTATTCTATTTCACCATCCAACCCCAGGCTGTATCTTTAAAGCACAGGCAGCCTGTCTCCATGCATCAGCTACAGCCAACCGCTCACCAGGCCCAGAAGATGCTCTTCCGTTCTGTGTCCTTGTTCTTGCTGTCAAGAAAGTCCTTTGTTCCCATTTCTGTCAAAGTCTTATTTGTCCTTTGAGGTCCAACTCAAGTCATATTTCACACCTAAGACCCTCCCAACATTACATTAGTGTAAACACATTAAACTGCATCCCCAAAGCTGCCTGAAATGTGTCTGTCTTACTGCCCTGGAAGGCAACTCTTCAGTGAGCAAGGTCTATGTCTTCATTATCTCTGATCTCCCAAGATGTTTAACAGTGATGCCTGACACATCAGTAGTATGACATGGGAGCATGAGTAGTAATTTGTGTACCAACCGATCAGGGTTTGAGTGGGGCCACCTCCTGGTGTGTAATCTTTGAAAAATTACTTAATCTCTTTCAGCCACAGTTTCTTCACCTAGCGACCAGATGCTACTCAAAGTGTGGTCCATGACCAGCAGGGTCCGCTGCACCTGGGAGGGGTTAGAAATACAGAATCTTGGGCTCTGCCCAAAACTACTGAATCAAAATTAACATTTTAATGAGATCCCAAGTGATTCGAGTGAAGACTGATGTTTCAAAAGTACTGATCAAACCTACTTAGCAGAATTATGGTGAGAATGAGGGAAAGTTTGTGGAAAATACCCAGCAAGGAGCATGATGCCTAACAGATCCTCACTAAATGAGGCAACTATTACTAACGATAAGAGTATACTAACGTTTAATAATTTACTGATATACTAATAATTCCCTAATATAAAATGGAATGAAAATTGAGTTGTCTGGTGTTACGGAGGATTCAGATATCATGACATGAGCTTCCTTCAAGGAGCATGTCTAATTAGTAATAACAGAGGAAAACAAATGTAATATAAATGAAGAGAAATGAAAGGACTGTGGTTTAGAAGATCATAGTTCTGAACCTGACTTCATCATTTACAGTTTTTTCTGACCTTGACCAAATCCACTGAAATTCTCAAGTTCTTGGTTTTTTCTCCTATAAAGTAGAAATAAGAATACCATTTTCCTGCCTGCCTTTCAGGGTTGTACTAAAGTTGAAATGAAACACAAGCATGAAAGAATTTTGCCAGGGTGAAGTTGGGTTGTTATCCATTAGTACAAAAATAAAACATGCCCATCACAAATTTTCCACTCCTGAACCCACTCTCAAGGGTGGCCACCCTTGAAGGACAAAACTGCATGTTAGGGCCACTGCAAAATGATGTTCAGCTTCTTCCATTTTATAGGATTTGAGGATGGAGCTTTAATGGAAGGAATGAGGAGAGAGATAAAGGGGGCAGCTGGCTCTGCCTGCTCAGGCAGTGGTCATGGTAAGGTACCTAAGCTGAGGGTACCTACGGCTTGGAAAATGCTGAGGAAGGCATGGGAGGGGCCGCCAGCATGAGCCACAGGAGAAGGAATTCATAGCAGACCTGGGGCTTTCTCAGCTCCAGAGCTTAGGAAAGAACAGTTAAGGGAGTCCTGAGGATTCCAGTTTGCCAGGCAGTCTACTGGGGCAGGAGCCTGAGACTGGAGGGTACTGTGGGGTCGGAGGAATAAGGAGGCAGCATTTGCTGGAATCCATTTCTCAAGGACCCGACTCAAGGAGACGCGATGGAGTTTAGCAGAACACAACGCAAATGCCAAGAGAGTTCAGATGCGGGGAGGAGGGGGGAGATGGATACAAACAACACAGTCAAGGAAGGCTGAAAAGAAAAGGTGGGCACCAGGCTGGACTTGGAAGCACACACAGGATTTGCACAAGCAGGGAGAGATTAGCAGAGGGAAGAAATTTCTTTTCTAATGGTATTTTTTTTAATTAATTTATTTATTTATTTTTGCTGTGTTGGGTCTTCGTTTCTGGGCGAGGGCTTTCCCTAGTTGTGGCGAGCGGGGGCCACTCTTCATCGCGGTGCGCGGGTCTCTCGCTATCATGGTCTCTCTTGTTGCGGAGCACAGGCTCCAGACGCGCAGGCTCAGTAGTTGTGGCTCACGAGCCCAGTTGCTCCGCGGCATGTGGGATCTTCCCAGACCAGGGCTCAAACCCGTGTCCCCTGCATTGGCAGGCAGATTCTCAACCACTGCACCACCAGGGAAGGGAAGGGCCCTAATGGTATTGTTTTAAAAGGATACACGTTAATTGCATGTATCACTTCCGTCAGAAATAATCCGAACCTGGAAACGTCACTCATAGGACCGCACCCTCATTCAGCATGATTTAGATTATTTCTAGAAAGCTTGGGTCCATAAGCATTTCATGAGGCAAACAGATTTCAAGCACTGAACCCACATAGCTATCACAAAGTGGCAGACACACATGGGATAACGAATAAAAAGCCAGTATTTTTTTTAACAAAATGCCATGTTTGAAGCCTTATTTCTCCTAGGCAACAAAGGAACAAATATATAAGTTACACTGCTGTAGTAATTTGTTTACATTCATTGTCCCTCCACACTCAACTATGCTCCCTCTTCCCAAAAAGCAGGGGCCAGGCTCTCTTCCTATTAATATTCTTAGCAACTCGCACAGTATCCAGGCCACAGAGGGCACTTAATAAATGTTGGTTAGGTAAATAAATAATTTTACCAAGACTCACAATAAGATAACATATATAAGCTGTTATTTACTTTTTTCATTGGTGAAATAAAGAGTAATTAAGGCAGACTTTATATATCATGAAAATACGGATATGCATTCCTCAGGAGTACACAGCTAGGTGCCAGAGAATCTGTGAATCCACATTCAAATACGATGCATCTTCCTGGAAAGCCTATTTTCCCTGAGGACTTACGTATTTATTTTAATATATGAAATTAAGCATGGATAAGTTTGTGTCCTTGTTAAAGATAAAGCAGAAAGCTTCTAATAAATTTCAGGTTTCCAGTGGAGGTACTTCAGTCAGCCCACCAGCATCTCTAGGGGCTCAAATTTACTCTCTTTCACTTATAGGGATGTTTTGGTATGCAGTATTCAAAAGTACACTGTTCACCTATACTACCCATATCCCTAATTTTCTAATAGAGTCAGTGCCCTTTATTTCACCTCTATTCATTCAGAACTTGCAATTACTTAAGTTACAGCTGGACAGCAGTTTAATTTTCTATTGCTCATACAAAATAGGGTTTAAGAAAGTAATACATCTAAAAAATAATAAAAGGAATACTTATTTTTTTAAAAAACATTGCAGTCAAGTGCCATTCACATCTGATCACTGGCTAATTACAATCAGACATCTCTACTAAAGCAGGCACTCCACAACCTGCGTTAACACTGCCATTCTAGTACCTCACAGGTATCATCTAAACTTAAAAGGGATTAAGACTCTTTACAATTTATTATTGTCTTACTTTTCACCAATATAAAAATGCCCCCTGCTCCTCCCAGTTCTTTGGATTAGTGAGGTTGTTCTGTCAGGCAAATAGGATGATTCTAGTTCTCAAATAGAAAGATGATCACACAGGTATTTATAAAATGAGCTAAACATTTTTGTTCTGTGCACTTTTCAGTATATATTTCACAATTAAAAGGCTTAAAATAATTTAATCAAGAAGAATTCAGGGCTTCCCTGGTGGCACAATGGTTGGGAGTCTGCCTGCAGATGCGGGGGACATGGGTTCGTGCCCCGGTGCAGGAAGATCCCACATGCCGTGGAGCGGCTGAGCCCGTGAGCCATGGCCGCTGAGCCTGCGCGTCCGGAGCCTGTGCTCCACAACGGGAGAGGCCACAACAGTGAGAGGCTCGCGTACCGCAAAAAAAAAAAAAAAAAAAGAATGCAGATTCAATTTTGAAGAATAAGCAGCCATCCAACAATTAAAATACCAGTTCCCTGTCCGAGGAGTGCTTCAGAGATCAGTAAACTAAGGCTTACTTGAAACCCAGTAGGTACGCATCCTTTGTTACGTGCAGAAATTCTCACCCTGATACAGAATTCCACTCAGTAGGTGACCATACCATACAGCACAATGCTAAGCATATAATATTTGTAGACAAAGCATCCACTTCATTGACATACTGTTTGCCAGTGAATGTGTACCTAAAACGAGCCTGTGGTAACATCCCCAAAACCTGATATCAGCTCTCTCTCACATCTTCCACACTTGTTCCAAATCTTTCTAGGGATAGTTCTTTCAAACAGCCTTCTCATGTGCCCTTCTCAGCCACTATATTCAAATGCTTATTTGAGACAAGAGACTTGGGGAATACGTGGCTGAAGATATTTTTAGAAAGAAGTAGAATTTTGTGCAGTTGATTATTAAGTCAAACAATGAATTTAAAATGAAAACAACTGAAAAATCTACATGTCATTAAACTTTCCCTCTTGAGTAGAACCATCTGACTTGTACCAAAGCCACTGTAGTACTAGGAGATTCTAACCACTAAGAATGAGGCATGTGAAGTTCTAGCTAGAACTGGCAAGAAGACACTAATTCTTGTACTAGTTGCATCTTATAGGTGCAAGTGGAATAATTTTAAGTTCTCCACAGGTGAAATGTACAGTTAACATGGCTTAATAGTTCAGAACTTGGACTCCAGGAGAACCAAAGCAACGACTGTACAATCATTATTAATCAATAATGACGGCAGAGGACTGGGGGATGGGGCAGATCATTCCAATGTAGAGAAAGGGTTCCTACCAGCGAACGACGTGGGTATTTAATATGTTTACTTACTTTAACCCTCTCCAGGAATAATATAACATAAATAAACAGCCTGTGTGCATTTCTGTGATTTCTATATGCCCTAAAGTACTCAATGGAAATACTGGCCAGGGGCGGAGCTGGTAAACCTGCCCTGAGCCTCCATCTCTTAGTACCATCTCATCCCTCCTGACCACAAGGCCAGGTTTCATTTCCTCCTCACAAGGTGGTTGCTTGGCTTGCTGGAGAAGCCCAGCAGATCTCACTCACCCAAACAACCACTGCTGAAAGGTCTGGCTTAGAACCTCATCTTTGTAACAGAGGACTTGCCATTGACACACATTATTAACTAGAGATACTCTCCTCCTGAAAAGGTTGGGGCTCTAAGAAGTAATATGAAACACACTTAAGAATGTAATTTACATATATTTAGAATTAGGTATAAAAAGGAGGAAGGAGTAGTGGCATTGCACAAATCATTTCAGTCCCAATTTTAGGCCAGGCTACTTGCTACCCATGTGAGTTTCAGCACGCTATTTTATTTTGTTGAGTTGCCTAAATTTCTTGGGAAGAAAGTGTGTCTACCACAGGAGACGCTCCTTCCCCTACCACTTCTGCACACACACACACACCCTCACACACACACCACTCCCTTGCTCTACTTTAACCAGCTTCAATTAGTCTGTTCACAAGCATCTTCCTCACCAGCTGGTTTCCACCCACAAATCAGATGAAGCATCATGTCCGCCAAGCCCTCCCTAAAACCCACTTCCTTTCCCCAGAAGAGCTTAGGTGCTCCTCCTCTCTGTTCTCACAGTATTTGTTCTAGAAAATGACTACAGCACCTGCCATGTATTGTAATTATGTGCTCAAGCGTCTGACTCCCCCTTCTAAACTGTGAGTGAACTACTTGAAACAGTTCTGAGTCCTACTGGTATCTCTAACTTCTAACAGTGTCAAAACTCACAGGAGCTCCTCAGTAAGTGTTGAATGAATGAATGAATGAGTGATAGTTTTCATTTCTTGAGCACTTACTATGTGCTAAAAGCACTTCCATGTATTATCTGTAATCTTGGCAAGAATTCTACAAGGTGGACCTGAGCATTTCAGTTTTACAGATGAGAAAACTGAAGCCCAAACACAGCAAACAAGTGACTAAAGTCAGGACTCGATTGACCTACAACCTGCCTGCAAAGAATCTAGCAGAACACCTAGCACTTGTTAGGGCCTCAGAGAGTGGCATCTTCCTTCCTTTTGCTCAGACAACAAAGAGGATGTGGCTGCAGTCATGGAAGGCAGTATCAGAAACTAAGCTCACTCCTGTTGATCAGCGCTGTAACTTAGGAAATTTGAAACAAAAACCTCATCTCAACAAATTCTGCATCAGCACTCATGAACAATGTTTTCAATGGCACATTGGAAAAAATCATTCCCCAAATATTTCCCGAGCGCCTGCTCTACGCCAGCTCTGTACTGTGCACTGGGAGAGCCACGGATGAAAAGTCACGATCCCAGTCGTCCAGGAGCAGACACCGGGAGGTGGCGGCATTTGTAGAGCACCAGCAGTGGGTACTTCTGAGTGTCTCCGAGCACATATTCTTAATGGGCAGATGTTGCACGCCCATTAAGTCTGTCATTAGGGGACCTATGAATCATTTCATGGAACACTGAGCAGCCTGCTCTGTGCCACGTATGTGGCCGCAGAAGATTCTTTTACAAACATAATGTTCGTGCTACAACTGAAGAGCAGCCCACATGTGGACTCCTACCTCCCGGGGTACTGAAATGAGTCCTTAGAGAGCTGCTCAGGGTTTCCAATGAAACCGCAATATGACTGCCATCCAGCAAAGCAGTGAGCATCAAGACATCAAAGTCACCCATCACTGAGACTTCATTACACATGTCCCGCCAACCCTTCCCTGGAGGAACCTCTTGTTTCCACCAATGCATTATGTCCATCTTGAGACTGGTAACCTGGTGCACCTCTGCTCACAACCCCAAAAGGCACCATTCACTTGGCATCCTATGTGAACGGCACCCCAGCACAACACAACATAACAGGAATACATCGTGAATGGTGTGCAACAGAAGTGGTCCTCACTACCAAGGGAGTTAAGGTTTCCATGCACCTTCCGTGGCCAAGCCATGACTGGCAAATCCAACTTTCATGCAACATGTGAGAAGTTAACTGTCCCCTTCTGGCACTGACTGACCAAGGTCAAGCAAAGCCTGATGATCAAGGTGCCTCTCTTCCTGCCCAAAAGTGCACACAATCAGCCACATATAAGAGGAATTATTCTCAGCACTTTAATTAAAACGCCACCCAACTGAATATACTCTTGTCAGATCCCCACTCGGTGTTAACTCCATGTTAAGAGTTGCCACACCGTCTTTGAAAGCAACACAAATAGGATTGAAAGTGGATAATAAATAATAATGGAGCAAGATCACAGCCTCATTTTATGTTTTTTGTCACCATAACCACATGTGATCTCTTTTCTAGGCCTTCGGTTCTCACCATCATTCCCTCGTGGGCTGAGCAATTATGGTTCACACACCCCTCTGAACAGCCCCTATTTCACAGGGTCTCCCACATAGCCACTCAATTAATAAAACTAGATGCCTTGGTTAGGTTCGCAGAAGCTGCCAACAAACTGCCGCACTGCACTTGGTCTCTGCTTCCAATGAAGCACTTGATGCTGGGTGATGTTGGTGACCCCAACATCTTTCAGGTGAAAGTCCAAGACCATCAACCTGCTTCCCTGACTAGCTGAGTAGACGCATGTTAACCTAACACCCGCCCTTCATGAGTACGCTAGTTTGTAGCTGCTTCGTGGGGTTCAGAATATGCCACCCCAAAATATGCCACTTTGACATGAGGTTTATTTTGAGCTGAAGATAACTGAAGAAGCAGGCACGCACGCACGCACGCACACACACACACACACACACACACACACACTCTGCCCTCTCCAGGAAGGGGCAGTGTGATTCTTATTAATCCCCAGAAACAACTCTAGATTCTTTTGGCCCAGAGATGGCACCAGAGGAATTTAAATAACAAATCTAACTAACAGACCCTTGACTTCCATTGGCTTGCCCTGTATATTTACCTTCCCAGAGTTTGCAGCTCTTGGAAGCCTAAAACCCATTTTCTTTGTCTTTTCTCTTCTCTACAAATGTACTGCTTTTTTGTTAATAAGCCATATAAACCCAAGTTATAACCACCCCTTTGAGTTACTCATCGAGTTCTCCCGAATGTATGCATGATGTACATGTTTTTTAAAAAAAATATGTTTTTGTCTTGTTAATCTCTCTTGTCTATCTAATCTGTAGGGCCCCACCAACAGACCTAAGATGGGTAGAGGAAACAAATTATTTTTCCTCCTCTACCCTATAGTCTATCAAACAGATCTTAACCTGTGTCCATTAGAGCCTGTGAACCTCCTGGAACCAGAGGCCATGTTTTGTGCACGTGCATTTTTTTCTTATTTTTTGCGGTACGCAGGCCTCTCACTGTTGTGGCCTCTCCCGTTGCGGAGCACAGGCTCTGGACGCGCAGGCTCAGTGGCCATGGCTCACAGGCCCAGCTGCTCCGCAGCATGTGGGATCTTCCCGGACCGGGGCACAAACCCCTGTCCCCTGCATCGGCAGGCGGACTCTCAACCACTGCGCCACCAGGGAAACCCAGCACATGCATTTTTAAAGGAAGAAAATCCAAACATGTGATCATTTGAAAGGGCCCTAATATCCAGAATCTTGGTTGACCCTTCAATAATCCTTCAACACGAACTGGGCTAGTGGTACACTCACCCACATCTCATAAGAGAAGAACAAACTCTGAGCTGCCTACACGCCTGAGTCACCTGAGAAGAGGTATGGGGGCCTTCCTGCTCGTTAGCCACAACTTTCCACAGGATGCAGCCACAATCTCTAAGACTCATCTCGCACAGATCACCTTGGCTGGGATGACTCACTCTCACCTAGACTCTAAGTCCTAAGGACAGAAACTATTTTTATCTTTTTTATCTGTCTTGTATTATCTATGTGTGTGTATTAGGGGGTGGGGTGTTTGTATATAACTATAACCATGATCAGTCAACTGAAAGAAAGCACCTTCCATTTCATAACTATCTATTTCTGTTTTCTGTCACAAGAATCTTGTAAGACAACTTTTTAATGTCTGTATATAAGGCCATAAGATGTGGGGCGACAAGACTTTGACAAACTTATAGCAGACACCAAGAAAAATCTGCTCAATGACTGAGAGAAAAGAACTTCAAGATCCAAAAGTTCCCAACACTTCATAACTGCTGAAGATAACTGACTAAAATTCTAACAAAGTAACAGCTCAAAATGTCCCTTCAAGTCTGTTCAAAGTCAACGAATTCATTCCAAAATATGGTAAGCAACTACCCAGGGTAGTTGTGCTTGGTCTTACAGAAAACACAAAGATCAATCGGGTGTGCCTCCTGCCCTCAGTGAGCTTAGGGACTACAGAGGGAGAGGAAACTGAGACACAAGAACAGACATACCTGCAGACCATCTCCCTCCTTAACAGCTTCCCAGACGCCTCTTTTTTTTTTAGAGTAAGTTTTTTTTTTAATTTTTATTTTATATTGGAGTATAGTTGATTTACAATGTTTTGTTAGTTTCAGGTGTACAGCAAAGTGATTCAGTTATACATATACATATATCTATTCTTTTTCAGATTCTTTTCCCATACAGGTTTTTACAGAATATTAAGTAGAGTTCCCTGTGCTATACAATATGTCCTTATTGATTATCTATTTTATATATAGTAGTGTGTGTGTATGTTAATCCCAAACTCCTAATTTATCCCTCCTCACACACCTTTCCCCTCTGGTAACCATAAGTTTGTTTTCTATGTCTGTGAGTCTGTTTCTGTCTTGTAATTTTTTTTAGATTCCACATATCATAAAAGTGATATCATATGATATTTGTCTTTCTCTGTCTGACTTACTTCACTTAGTATGATAATCTCTAGGTCCATCCATGTTGCTGCAAATGGCATTATTTCATTCTTTTTTATGGCTGAGTAATATTCCATTCTGTGTGTGGGTGTGCGCGCACACGTGCGCGCACACACACACACACCACATGTTCTTATCCATTCATCTGTCAGTGGACATTTACGTTGCAGCACTATTTACAATAGCCAAGACATGGAAGCAACCTAAATGTCTAGATGCCTCTTGATTTTCAATTCTAAAGCCTCAGAGACTATACACACCTCAATAAACAATATCTTGGCCAATGCATACATACAAAAATTTTTTTACTGCAAAACTCAAAAGAATATTTTCAACAAAATACAATCTGAGATAAGTATTAACTTATACTTCAAACTCAACTGGTGAAACATCAGAGTGACGTGTAGAAGATTTTGGAAAGTGCCAAACTCAGTCAGCACAAAGAGTGGTCTGGGATGGCTGCTGACTGCATATCTATGTACAAAACAATCCTTAGTGAGGTTTAAGCATTTTATATCCTAAAAAAGGAGCTTACTTACAGATATTTCTACTGTGTTTTATTTACACTTTAGGAAATTGGTTGGGGCTTTGGAGTTAACATGTAACATATTATCATTTTTCTCATTTTTTTAAAGAAAAGGAAATCTGCCCCAGGTAGTTTTTCAACAGAATGTCTGGCTTCCAGGAAAAATTAATGCCTGTATCCATCATGCAAGGCAGAAACTAATTAAGGAGCACACAAAAAAAGTACAAACGAAGCCATGGCAGTTCAGAGCAAGGAGAAATTCCTTCCAATAGGCAAGAAGCAAGGAATATTTTGTTTAGGGGCCTGAGTTTGGGCCCAGATGTTGGAAGGCAGCATTTGGACAAAGGCAAATGGTAGGAGTCACCCGGCAGAACTAAAAATTGGGCAGGAAGCTTCAGAGCAGGGGTAGATGAAGGACACATGAAGGGACCTGGTGGAGAGCTGGACATTTAAAGCAAGTTCTAGTCACAATGTCCAAATGGGTGGCTGTGAGCAAAGGGAGGAGAGGGCTGGTGTAGGCAAGACCAGATGAAAGGTAGCGACAGAAACGCCCACAAAAGGTCCACGGGGCTCCACCTAAGGGAAAGGCATATTGAAATATTAACGTGCGGCATTTTCAGTATATGAAAAGAGCACATCCTTGATCTGCCCGAAGACAGTCAGCAATTATTCTAACTCCTTGTTAAGAAAATACAGTTGTCCTATACAAGGATCTTTTAAAAGCATTCTTTAGTCTCCTAAGAGAGGAAACTTTCAACCCTTTCACTGGGCACAAGAATAGCCATCCTAGTCTGTCCCAAAGAAAGAGGTTCCACAACCTTTCTGTCTTCTTTTCCAATAAACAGTGTCCTCACTGCTTCTACACGGTGCGGCATGCCCATATAAGTCACATTTCTAGGAACCATCGTAAAAGGGGCCCCTTATCAGTATATCTAAGGGCGGACAGCATTTCCACCACCTCCCTCACCCCTTCTCTCCAGGCTCAGTGTGCTTTCTCGGGTTGCACAAGTACAAACACATGGAGAATGTGAAGAATGTATCCAAGTTTGGCAGCCTCGCTGCATTCTGCCTGGAGAAGAGCCCCCAAATGGTGTGAACCGAGCCGAAACAGCAACAGAAGCAAAATGCAATCTCGAGGTCAGTGCAGACCCAGCTGCCCTTGTCTCTTAGATATTCCTGGCTGGAATCCCACTGAGCAAATGTGGGGGAAGAGCAGACACGATGGACCCGAGGATCAGGAAACACCCAGCTGCAGCAAGAGAGAACAATCATCGAAAAACATAAGCTAAGCATACAAACAGCAATTTCCCTCCAGGAGGGCCCCCAAGGGCAGACCTGTAAATTATCCTTGAGTATTTCTTTTTAATCACGCCAGGACCTTATCACTGATTTTTTTTTTTTTCGGTATGCGGGCCTCTCCCTGTTGTGGCCTCTCCCGTTGCGGAGCACAGGCTCTGGACGCGCAGGCTCAGCGGCCATGGCTCACGGGCCCAGCCGCTCCGCGGCATGTGGGATCTTCCCGGACCGGGGCACGAACCCGAGTTCCCTGAATCGGCAGGCGGACTCTCAACCACTGCGCCACCAGGGAAACCCCTTATCGCTGATTTTTAAACACCGCCTCTTGAACCATATGATGGTCCCCTAGGGAGACGGTTGTAGGTCCACACACACAGCTTCACTATTTGACCTGAAATCTAAATGGAATAATGTCACCCCCCACCACCACCAAGAGCACTTCCTCATTCAGCCAATTCTGAAATCTCTTTTCCAAAATATTCTATCAAGAGTGACGGTTACACCCACAAAAGGACAAGTGTTCAAGGAAAAGAATCAGTCATTTCTTTAATAATTTTAATGTGTCAATTCATGTGCCAAATGTACTGTTCATTTCTCAGGTATTTTATTTTATTCCAAGTCTACACAGGACACTGATGGGAAAAAAATCACTCAGCCATTCTTTGACAAATATATATTAAGTACTTAAGACTGCCTTTCATCAATTCTAAAATACATTTTTTTGTTTTCACATTGTATCATCTCTGGAACTAAAATACAGCTGAAAATTAAAATACTGTTTTTCTTCTTTTAGGACATAAAATAGCATCTGACAATCAATTATATGCACCACACAGAACTGTTTAATACTTCTCAAGAGTAAAACCATCTTTCCCCTTGAATCTGTCCTTCCTCCCCAAAGCATCCTGGGACACTGCCATCAGAGCAATCTCTCTGGTCATGTGACCCTTCCCGTAATTTAAATGAGCCGATGAATTCCCTTTAGCTGTGGGTAAGGAAGGAGTAAGAGGCCCATGACATGTCCCAGAGCTACTTTCTCAGCATCATCTCCTCTTGCCTCCTGCCAAATTATGAGCATTTTCCTCAATGTACCAAATTTCTCTCAATTCCATATAACTTTCAGGATTCAGCTCAAGTATCGACTACCTAAAATCTCTTTCTCTGATAACTCCCCTTCTCCAGGGCTGAAATAAATGTCCATCTTCTGATGTCCCACAACCTCCTTGCTTTATTATAGCATTATCAATCAATAATTTGGAGTTCTTTCTCTATATCCTCCAATAGACCATGATTTCTGTGAAGGCAAAGGCTGCATCTTGCATGTTTCTGATACAAAGCCCTTGGGACGCTGCCCAGTATGGAGTTGAGATCAAAACAAAATTATTGAAAGGATGGATGAACAAACCTCATGACATTCTCTTCCTCAGTTTACAGGGTGACTCACGAGTTCACAAAGTTCATGATTTTCTAGGTCATCAGTAGTCAGATAGGATTTCACGTCTTCTTGGTTACTCCTAAAGTCTCAGGTCCCCCTTGTCCGAAAAATGAAAAGTTTAGACTGCTGATCTCTAAGTTCTCTTACAATCTACAATTCTGTTATTTACTCTCCAGTGAAAGCTACCTGCTATTCTAATATCTGGCCCTGATCCAGTACTACTTTCCAGTGTGAAAATGGATTCTGAGATTAGCAAAAGAGCCTTGTGCTCAAAACTTTCAAGGTTGTGTGTTGGAGGGAGAGGGCATGTCTAAAAGTCCAGGGGAAATGTGTCATTTGAAAATGCATATTCAGTATAATTTTATATCTAGAAAACAAATACTCTCCTTTTTTCACTGAACTAAAGAATATAAGATTTGACAAAGGGATCTTGGCAGATGGAGAAAGAAAAAAGATAGTGATTCTCAATGCAAGAGAGGGCATGATATTTTCATAAAGTGGAGCATGGGTTTTAGAAGCTCACAGAACACTGGCGTAAAGGCTAACATGGCATGGTCGTTAAGAGTAAAGACTCTGGTATTACTTTGGGTTAAAATTCCAAATCTTTCTCCTACTTAACTAGCTCTGTGATTCTGAACACTTTACTTAATCTCTCCCAGCCTTAGTTTTGACATCAGTAGAATAGGGATTAGCATACACATCTTCTAGGGTCATTCTAGGAATTAAATTAAAGATTGCATATAAAGTTCCTCTAACAGTGCTTGGCATTTAACAGGCCCCTAATAAATGGTCTCTATTATTACAACCAGCATTACTAATATCTCTTTCTCCAATCACAGAGATCTCATTACATGCTCCATTACATTGCATAGGACACTGGAGATGCACCAGCTACTCAAGAAACTGGAAAACGGTGATGGTGATGATGACAATGATGATGATGGCAGTCGAATGAAGCAGTAAGTATCCATGGAATGACGTTTGATTTTTTTAAATTATATATTGAAAAGAGATCTTTTCTATGAGTTACCAGCTTTTTTGCATCAGAGAGTTTTTTATTTATGAAATATAATAGATGCTAGGAGTGCTTATGATACCTGTGTATAGTTTAAATAAAAATTATAGGGCTTCCCTGGTGGTGCAGTGGTTGAGAGTCCGCCTGCCGATGCAGGGGACTTGGGTTCATGCCCCGGTCCGGGAAGATCCCACATGACGTGGAGCGGCTGGGCCCGTGAGCCACGGCCGCTAAGCCTGCGCGTCTGGAGCCTGTGCTCCGCAACGGGAGAGGCCACAACAGTGAGAGGCCCGCGTACCGCAAAAAAAAAAAAAAAAAAAAAAAAAAATATATATATATATATATATATATATATAATAAATTGAACACAGTGAACATCCATGTAGCCACTACCCAGCTAAGGAAACAGAACACGACCACTCTTTGAAATCACCCTCCTTGAGGTATGCTCCCTGCATTGCCCACGGCAACGCTACCTTGAATTTTATGTTCCTTATCATTTCTTACCTTTTTCAAAAAACCATTTTCTTCAGATATAATTCACAAACCATACAATCACTCGTTTGAAGTGTATAATTCAGTGGGTTTTGGTATATTCACAGATGTGTGTAACCATCACTACAGTCTTTTTTTTTTGGTCAGGATCTGAACTTAACAGAATCAAGCCGTCCCCACTTCCTAACCATTCTTGGTTCACTCCTTGGACTCTCAAAACATCCTTTTAAAAGCATTTTTCTTTTATATCCCGTCCACAATTTTTGTAATTTTAATAATGAAACCACTAAAGGTGGAATATAAAAGTGGACCAATATTGAAGACCTACAGAAATCTCAACCCATTAGGCATAGTCTATTTTTTCAGACTTATTTTCCAGCAAGTATGTTTATAAAAATTAAGATAAATCTACTTCCCACCAAGAGTCTGTATTGTCAGGAATATGCTGACATTGTATGATGTCATCATATGATGACCAGAAAGTGGGCGGGGGGGCGGGGGCAGGAGAGAGATTAAAGTGCAGAAGCTTCATCTCAGAGTCCCTGAAATGTGGCATCTGGAAAGTCTATTCACACCCTCAACAATCAGTGTGGGTCTGATGTGTCAGTCTCTAAAGCCTTCGATACAAGAGTGCTAAGGGCACCTGTTTCTGGTTTTCCTACTGAACGCCTGCCTTGTTTTCCACGGTCTACCGCACGCCTCTTCTGTGATCATGGCCAGAATGATGGACGCAGAGAGGTGACAGACCAAGGAATACATTACTTACCTCTATGTTATCTATGCTGAGCGGGTTAAGAGGTAAGGCCAGTACAGAAGTGCCTCTGAATGTTAATGTGGTATTTCTGAGTGTCTCAGACTCATGTCGTACCGCTGCTCAGAATGATGTGGGGTCGGTCCCACAAAGCAAGGATTCTAAATACCCCATGGCAAGTGCCATGAAAATATGCTGACTGCTCAGCTACTCATGGGAACTCCATACGCCCCTAATCTTGAAGTGCAATGAGTTAAGAACAGGAGAAAAAAAATGAAATCTCTCCATGCAGAAACAATTAAACTTGCAAAATGACAACTTACAAGAAAATTATATTTACTTTTAAAAACAGAGGTATCACTGTCATATATTTATACCTCAAAGAAAATACGCATACAAAGACTTATATAATTTCCTAAAATCCAAATTCATTCAGATGATCCATGTACACCAGACACTAGTGTGTAGAGTTTATCAAACTATTGAAACTATTTCTATTACATGACATAAGCACATTTTTTTTTCTTTTCTGCTTAGTTCTATGGTCTAGATTCACAATATCTACAAAACAAAAATATAGTAAAGCAAAGGGCTATCTAATATCCCTTTAGGAATCTTAAGTTTTTTTTTTCTCAACCTCACTGCTGAGGAATTCTTAGACCTCAGATACGAAGTGTGATGTAATGAATAGGAAATGCTGGGAAAAGAAAATGCAGCAGTGATATGTGGAGCTTTAATATATGTTGGCCAAAACACAATTTTCCTATTTACTGATTCTTTTCACACCAGTCACAGTAAATAGCACAGAACTTTGGGAGATACAAAAATAACTGATGTTTTACTATTAGCACTTTTCAAATCATTCCTCCTTAGACTGTCACCTTTTGCCAGCTCAAAACAGACTGCACAACTGCAAATTTCCACCGTGTAGTTCCAACACTGCAATATTTTCCCCAAAGAGGCGTGAAACAGGTCAGTGTGCAGAGCTAATAGCATCAAATTGTTATTTGGGGGAAAGGATGCATATTGTGGAATTGCTAAGATAGCAAAAAAGGATGCCAGCTGTTAAGCTACTTGAGGACCCATATCTTCTACCTCCACAGTGGCCTGTAATAGACGGACATCCCGAAATAGCTGACAAAGGAATCCAAACTCCTCCTTGCACAGCCCACACAGCCCTTCACAATCTGTTCCCAGCCCAACTTTCTAGCCTATCCCCCACTATCCTTGTACCATGTGCCCAAATCATGTTACCTAAGCTTTTTCACAATGCACAATGATGTGCACTGAGGTAAACGGGTGAACCTGCTCAAGGCCTAGGGGCTCAGCCCTGAGACTGACGGGATCACTGTCTATGCAGACCTGTCGCCTCGTGTGGCACAAAGGTTGGGAAGTTCTGCTTAGATGCCACCTAAGGGAATGTACGCACGGTTCCCTTGCCTTGTCATGTCACCAACACAGTTCCATGGTTTTGCACATGCCCTTCCCTCCCCTTGGAGCATCTACCTTCTCTGCAAAAAGAAACATTTCTCGTTCATCAAGATTCAGCTCAGGCATCACTTTTGTACTCCAGGCCCTTGCTGGCTTTCCTGGCCCTGTTAGCCCCCCCCAAATCAGAGACTTTTCTGTGCTCCCACGGCGATTCTTACCCACAATAAGCCTTTGCCCTGTCTGTCCCTGCACAGCGAGTAAGCCCCTTGAGGGCTTAGTTACTTTTGTATCCCTGGAGGTAAGCACATTGGCTGACAAACATTAGATGCTCCATTGCTCTTCTTTGAAATAGCTTAGAACTCACCCAGAGCACGCAAAGAACAGAGAAAATTCAGAACCAGTCTCTAGCAAATAGGAATTTATTCTGAAGCCTATGTATTCAATTTCACCTGTGACAAAGCTTACCATTCATGGATTCCTGAAGAAACTGCCATTTATGGATTCCTGAAAAAATTCTTTATTTTGAAATCCAGCATGCAGTCTAGAAGCCCTCAAGCAAATGTGAACAAATTTAAGCAGCAGGCAAATTCCCTCGGCCCCTGAGCCTCCCTCCCTCTTGGAGGCTGGTTTAGCTGCAGGCCAATCAATCGTAAGAGTGCTGGTCCTACCCTGAAACCCAGCAGCATTCAGCATCTAGAACGGTATCCTAAAGAAATAATCAGCAATGCACGAGCAATTATGTTCAAGGTTATTAAGTGTAGCATTATTTATAAGAGCACAAATTGGAAACAGTCTAAATGTTCAACAACAGGAGATTACTTAAATAAATTATGAACATCTCAATGCTAGAATACTAGGCAGCCATGAAAAGAATCATGTTGATAAGAATTTTTATGACATAATAAAGATCATTATCAAAAAAACAGAATAAACAACACTCTATAGAGTATGATCCAAATTTAATCGATAAAAACATGTATATGAGTATTTGCATAAGTAAGAATAATGGAAGGAAATATACCAAAATGTATAGAGGTGTCTATATCTGAGTGATGAAATAATGGGTGATAATAAAATTTATTTTATTCTCCATCCTTTATTCAATATTTTCTAAGTTTTCTACAGGAAGCATGCTTTACTTTTGTGTGGAGGGGAGAGGGAAGGAACAGCAACAAAAATCAAAGCATAAGGAAGTGAAGAGTGCTGATTGATGGGTTGTCCTGCTCTGGGCTACACGTAACTGCGCAACAGGTTTCTGTGAAGCAGGTCCACTGTCGGGGTCCCAGAACACATATACACACAAGGGTGCCCTAGATCTAACTTAGCTTCCAGTAAATTCACCAGACTCAAAAATGATCTAAGTGCCGCGGAGCGGCTGGGCCCGTGAGCCATGGCTGCTGAGCCTGCGCGTCCCGGAGCCTGTGCTCCGCAAGGGGAGAGGCCACAACAGTGAAACAGTGAGAGGCCCGCGTACCACAAAAAAAAAAAAAAAAAAAAGATCTAAGGATTGACTGGTTTTCATGAATTGTAGAAACCAACCTCTGTACCCACAATTCTCTTGTCATCCTAGGATTAAACCAAAAACCTAAAACTTTAAGTTTTCTGAATTTGATTTAGAGGGGTTTTAAGAAATAATGCCAAATTCATCCCCTACTGTCATTTTCCTCACAAAAAAATTCCAGATCCAGACCCCTGCCAGAAAGACTGTTCCTACCCAACAATGCTCTTCCACTACCCCATTCTGTAAATAAAGTAAAATTCTATTTTATTCTTAGTTTTTCTGAAAAAATTATTTCTTTTAGAAACACTAAAAACAAGGAAGAGATTGAGCAAGAGAATTAGGAGAACTAGGAGTGGATGGTGTCACAAAAGGCAAAGGAAGAGAGTCTTCTGAGCATCCCATGCCCCAAGGAAGCTGCTATGGGACAGATCCCAAAATTGCCCCCTGGATCTGGCTTCTAGTGAGCACTGATGTTCCTTATCAGAATGATTTAGGTTGGACTGAAGTCAGAACCACATAGGGTAAAAAATATAAACTACTCTTTAAGGGCTTATCTGAGAATGGCAGGAGAGACACAGGCCAGTCATCAAAGCGTGAAGAGAAGAACCTAATCTGTGTTTGAAGTTACAGTGAGGGATATAAGGAAAGCGGGGGGGAGGTCAACGAAAATTCAAGACAGAAGGGAATATGAGTGGGGCAGGTCTAGTTCTAGAAGAACAGAAGGAGGGATTAGGAACAAAAACCTGGGTGGGGACCACTGTCAAAAACAGAAGAGTCACTCCATCATGGGGAGCCCGGCCCACTGATTCTTACCCAGGGAGCACATCACAGTCTCCCGAGAAGATATTACAACCACCACACACCTGAACCCCACAAGATCTGTTACACCATCATCTTCGGGGACACGGGCCAGGCTGAGTTTGTTTGTTTTTTTTAAGTTTTCAACTGATTCAGGTGCACCGTGCTGGTTAAGAATCACTAGTTAGGGGCTTCCCTGGTGGCGCAGTGGTTGGGAGTCCGCCTGCCGATGCAGGGGACACGGGTTCGTGCCCCGGTCCGGGAAGATCCCACATGCTGTGGAGCGGCTGGGCCCGTGAGCCATGGCCGCTGGGCCTGCGCATCAGGAGCCTGTGCTCTGCAACGGGAGAGGCCACAACAGTAAGAGGCCCGTGTACCGCAAAAAAAAAAAAAAAAAGAATCACTAGTTTGAAAGGAGGGGATGCTGAGTACAGAAGAAAACACATTCATAGACATAAGGGCAGGAAACTGGAGGAGGAAAGAGTTCAAAGTTCTCTTAATTAGAGGATAAGGTCATGCCAAGAGAGAAGGCAAGAGCAGAGGACTAAATTTAGGAGCAGTGAAGTCTTAGCGTGGTCTCTGGGCGCTGCTCAGAGCAAGGCATCTGAGGGCAAGAGGTGGGGACCACCATTTTATGGAACATCTAGGAACACCAATGTCCACCCTGGAATCGTTTTCCCCCATCGGGCTCAGTAGCGCAGAGACCACTGAGAAGCAGATGGTCAGACGAATATAAATGGAGGAGGTTAAGGAGAAATTGGCATGAAAGAGGAAAGAAGCAATTTAATATCAACCTCATAGGGCAGTTGGAAGAACTAAGTAATGCATGTAAACGTAGCCCAGTGTCTCACACAAAACAAGAGCTCAATAAATTAGCTGTTATTGTTGTTGCTGCTACTGCTGTTGTTATTTATTTCTGGAAACAAGTGAAGTGACCCCTGTTTCTTAGGAATGAGTGAAATCTAAGTCAGAAGTTAGTGCTCAATTAAAAGGAAAATTCACAAACTATGTTGGGTGTTAAAGTTCCCAAACAAGAGATGCTAACGACCATATATTTCTATAGGTTTCCATTCATACTTTTGAATAGTTGGTGGTTGAGCGTTCTTGGGATAATGACTAAAGATAACTGGTACCATTTTTACTATAAATACGGCTACTGCCAAAAGACTTAAAATAAAAGAGTGGAAAATAATGCTCCCTTTAGAAAGCCCACGTGAGGCTGTTTTAGGGTAAGGCATTCTGAGCCTGTGTGTTCCATTACTGCTGCTCCCACCTCATTTGAAAAGGATTTGTGGAGGTTGGCAAAGACAACAGACCAAAAATAAGAAAGTGAGGCAATCAGTCTAAAGAGAACTAAAGGGTAGGGGAAAATTTATTTGGTGCCCAACGGAAATGAATGGACATGCAAACAGGTCCCTTTTCTTAATCCTAGTAGTGGGTCTCAAATTTGGCTGTGATCACACAGCCGTGAATGCAAAGAGTGAAACAGGATCCGCAGAATAACTGATGGTTTCCAAAACTAAGGGGAAATACTGGTATTGCTGTGACTGAAGCATGAACATTTTTTTCCTTCATAAATTGACAGTAATACAATGAACAATGTGTACAATAACATCCTTACAGCAACACTTAATCACCTAATTAAAAGTATCCTTCTTTCATGCTCAAAAAACACCCTTAATTCCTAGTAGGAGAGACAAGGTACTAGAATCAAAGGCTAGCTCTCTGAAATTCAGAATTTTTTCTATATTGTTTATTAGTCTTTTTTGTTCCAAGGTAGGCAGAATCACACTGAAATATATCCAGCTCAAATCAATTCATGTTCCCACCTTTTAGAGGAAATAAAGTCACACACTTACATATGACCCATATATTCACACATCTACAAATAAAGTATGGCTTCCTACTTAGAACTCTTTACCAAGCAAAACTATCCAGAAAACATGAGAACATGATAAAGACACACTCAGATACGCAGTGTCTGAAATTTTTCACCCTTTCTCTGAAACCTCCTGAAAGATGCTCACCTTGAAAATAAGGGAGTAAACTAAGAAAGAGTAGACATGGAATAGAGGAGAGGAGATCCAACAGAGAGGGCCAAAGGATGAAGGGGAAAGGAAAGCCCAGGACGGCAGGACAACAGGCCATCCAGACTGGAGGTGATTCAAGGCTCCAAAAGAAATGACTCCAAGCCGATGGAGGAGCTAAACACCTGCTGTAGCTAAATATACTGGCAGTTCTCACATGAGCAAGAATAAAGGGATACAATAGGGATGAGCACATAAGAAACTAAGGAAACAAACAGATAAGAGCTTTGCATTAGAAAGAGAGGTAAATTACTATATAGTCACATTTGCTCAAGTAAAGAAACAATGGAAGCACAGTAAGAAACTAATAAAAATGGCTTCGTATAGGAGGTGGATAAAAACAATGGGTGGATTAGGACAAGAATAGGAGTGAGACTTTTTAAAGTATACCTTTTATGTTGTTATCATTTTTGAACCATGGGAGTGTATTACCTACTCAAAAATAAAAGAAAGTAATTTCTAAATATTTTTTAAAAGGTGTTGATAGGCCAGTAGCTTTACTTGGTCTTGTTTTTCACAGCAACAACTGTTGACCTATACCTGGCCTTCATACTGTGCACACCTACAGAGACTCAACGGTAAAACGTCCCGGGACATGACTACAGCAATGAAAATGAAATCAGTGAGGATGAGAGAAGTGAGAGAAGCATTTCCAATTAATGAAAACATAAAGTGCAGCCACTTGTTCTCTGTAAAGTGGCACTGGCTGGGTACTACTTTAAAAGGTCACATGTAGGACCTATGTAAGGATACAGAAATCAGGTAGGGTCTTCCCTGGTGGTGCAGCGGTTAAGAAACCGCCTGCCAATGCAGGGGAACAGGTTTGACCCCTGTTTGGGGAAGATCCCACATGTCGCAGAGCAACTAAGCCATGTGCCACAACCACTGAGCCCGTGCGCCACAACTGCTGAAGCCCTCTCACCCTAGATCCCATGCCGCACTACTACTGAGCCCATACACCGCAACTACTGAAGCCCGCACGCCTAGAGCCTGTGCTCTGCAACAAGGGAAGCTACCTCAATGAGAAGCCCGGGCACCACAACGAAGAGTAGCTCCTGCTCGCCGCAACTATAGAAAGCCTGCACACAGCAACAAAGACCCAACGCAGCCAAAATAAACAAAGAAAAACAAAAAAAATTTTTTTTAATTAAAAAAAGTTTAAAAATTTTTTTAAATTAAAAAAAAAATTTTTTTTAAGAAATCAGGTAACAAATTGTTTTTGATGGGGGCACTGTTAGAATTTTGAGCAGGGCAATTCTTTGTTAAGCTGGACTGCCCTGCTCATTGCATGGAGTTTAGCATCCCTGGCCACTGCCCATCAAATGCCATTATGATGCCCCATTCATTATGACAACAAAAATCACCCCCTCCCACATGCCATATTTCCAAAAGCCTCTGAGAACCACTGTTCTCAGGAACAAGGAATAAGTAAAAAGAATAAAAATTAAAACTTGCCAACTTTATTTCCTATCACTGCAACTAATTTTCATCAGTTCATTAATTTAATGAATCTTCATAACACATTCATTAAGAAATCATGAGCAATCTGATCTCACACATGTTTGGCTGTTACTAAAGATAGTTTGAGTCTTGAGTTTTTTTTTTTTTTAAATGAGCTAAAGAAAATCTGAGGAATCTCGAATTCCTGCCAGCCTTCAGTCAAATCTACTTCACAACTGCAGAGTGCACAGTTTAATTTAAAAAAAGAGAGTTCATATATGTTCTCTCATTGATTATGCTAATTAATTCTCTTATGAGTCCTGTAAGCTTGGCAAGGAAAATACTATTTTCCCCATTTGCACAGACAAGGAGTCTAAGGCTCAGAGCAGTGATTTTTCCAAGCACATTAATTGACAGAACTTAGGGTGGAGACCAGGACTTTTTGGTTGCCAGGCTGGCAGTTTCTCCACTCAGCTAAGTACTTACTCTAGATAGTATTTCCTCTATGCCAAGCCTATAACATATCAGCTCAATTCAAACCTTTAACACAATTAGAAATGTGAAACTCAGCATCTTCTTTTTAAATCATTAGATCAGATATAATGGTCCTCAGAACAGTACAATTTTAAAAAATCAATAAAGCTGACTTTATAAGCCCACACTGGTTGGTAGAGGCAGGTAGAGTCGTTATTCCATTTTACACATGAGGAAATAGAGACAGAGAAAGGGGTAAGCAATGTGTTAAAGGTTACACATTGGTAAGTGTGGGGATTTGAATGCAGGCAGTCTAACTCTGTAGGAAAAACTTATAATCAATTAAATTAAAAGATAAATCATGAAAAAAGAGATAAATCACCTGAAAAACCAGTAGGTGGAATGCTTTAGATAAACAAAGAAATGTTCTCTTTAGCTTTGTAAATAACATATAAGTCAGCATCCCTCATATAACCGTTTTGTTGATTTGTAAAAGTGATCTCACAGTATAGAAACAATCCTATAACTAGTCCTTTGCCGAACTAACCAGTACTTTAATAACTCAAGAAAGGGGCATTTAATAAGTTATCAATTTTCTACCCCTTGTTTTCTGTGGAAACAAAGTAACCCTGAAATAATCATATAAGACACTTGACCATCTTGTTTGGATGGCGTGACGGTCTTAAAATTTTTCTACTCTTAGTTTACCAGTGTATATCTTGAAAAGACTAAAGAAGTAAATGTACAAAGAACTCCCAAATACCAATTTGGTGAAAGATCAGAGCAACACTGATATACAGGCAACCACTGGGTAAAACAGCAATCTGGAGAAAATAGATCCATTTAATTCAAACAACTCAAAATAGAAAATGGAGAAGCTGACTCTATTCTACTCCATGTAGCAGATTACATTGGCCATGACTGATAACCAGTGCAGACGACTCATAGATTTTCTCCTCTGCAACTTCCACAGAGCATCCCAAAATTCTATTTTTTTAAACCAATTTTAATCTCCAGAAGTAAGAGTATGATACCCTGCTAGAAAACACTACTTAAAATAAAAATTCACAGTTGTCAAATAGCACTAGTTTAGTAGAACACCGCAAGAGTCATGCTCATGCTGAAAAAAACAGGCCAAGTTGAGGGTAAGTAAGAATTTAAGGAAAACCCTGAGCTATAGCCAAGAAATCATTCATCTGACTCCTCAGAAGAACCATAGCTCTACAGAGCTAAGACTATAAAGGGCTGGAGAAAATGCAGCGGTTAGTAAAACTGTGTGGCCTAAACTTTGTGATAATTTATATGTTTGATGCTACAACATAGGTTGACAAGTATATTGGGGTATATAATACCAGGATCACAAACACACAGCCAAGTTAATAATTAGGTATTCAATGGTGGATGACCAAAGAAGAGCTAGAAGAAAAAAACACAGCAGGCACTTGCTATTGGTTCGGCGGTGGTCCCTGCTGACAGCAGACTGTCCTTCATCGCAGAATGTTATGGCTATTCCATTACAGTGCCTCCCTAGATGACAGAAATCAGATGCCAGGGTGAGTACCTGGCAGGGATCTGGAGCAAGATGACCAGAGAGTCGGGGGTTGAACAGAACCCAGAGCTCTGAGGCATGCAGCAGACATTGCACACAGAGCAATCATGGGCCAAAGACTCTCTAGAAAACATCCCACCAATTAACTGGCCAGAGTAAGTGACCACGTCCCCATTTTACAGACGGAAAATGGAAGCATTCAGAAGTGCGATAGTCCTCAATTCACTGAGTCTGTACTGAACACATTAGATAGCACAGTGATTGCTGACAAGGATCATAATAGATAGCATAAGATTTTACCTAGCGCAAAGCCGGGGAGAGAGGCAGAATGGGAGTGGAGGAGGCCTCCCAGTCACGCTCAGTGGAGGGGATGGAAGTGGGGAGAAGTAAAAGAGGAGAGGGAGAGGCCCCTCCAGGACAGGTCGGGGAGGAAAGGTCAGGAGGCCTGACCTCCTGACTGGGGGAAGGGGTCTCCACTGGTGTTTAGTGGGTGAAAGGGGGTAAGGAAAAGTAGAAAAGTAGAAAGAGTCGTTGAGCTGAAGAAAGTGGGTGAAAGAAGTCAAAGAGAACTAGGGGGGCTGTTTACAGTGGCCAGTGATGAAAAGGGGGGAAGGTGGGCACAGGGAATGATGACTATCTTGGCAGGAATGTCATAAAAAGAAAGCAAGCATCATATTTAAAACAGATAACCAACAACGACCTACTGTAGAGCACAGGGAACTCTGCTCAACATTCTGTAACAACCTAACTGGGAAAAGAATTTGAAAAATAGATACACGGAGAAATGTCTATTTAGGTCTATTTAGGTCTTCTGCCCATTTTTGGATTGGGTTGTTTGTTTCTTTGATACTGAGCTGCATGAGCTGCTTGTAAATTTTGGAGATTAATTCTTTGTCAGTTGCTTCATTTGCAAATATTTTCTCCCATTCTGAGAGTTGTCTTTTCGTCTTGTTTATGGTATCCTTTGCTGTGCAAAAGCTTATAAGTTTCATTAGGTTCCATTTCTTTATTTTTGTTTTTATTTCCATTTCTCTAGGAGGTGGGTCAGAAAGGATCTTGCTGTGATTTATGTCATACAGTGTTCTGCCTATGTTTTCCTCTAAGAGTTTTACAGTGTCTGGCCTTACATTTAGGTCTTTAATCCATTTTGAGTTTACTTTTGTGTATGGTGTTAGGTAGTGTTCTAATTTCATTCTTTTACATGTAGCTGTCCCGTTTTCCCAGCACCACTTATTAAAGAGGCTGTCTTTTCTCCATTGTATATTCTTGCCGCCTTTATCAAAAATAAGGTGACCATGTGTGTGTGAGATATACAGATTGCCAACAAACACATGAAAGGATGCTCAACATCACTAATCATTAGAGAAATGCAAATCAAAACTACAGTGGGGTATCACCTCACACCAGAATGGTCAGAATGGCCATCATCAAAAAATCTACAAACAATAAATGCTGGAGAGGGTGTGGAGAAAAGGGAACTCTCTTGCACTGTTGGTGGGAATGTAAATTGATACAGCCACTATGGAGAACAGTATGGAGGTTCCTTAAAAAACTAAAAATAGAACTACCATACGACCCAGCAATCCCACTACTGGGCATTAAATCCTGAGAAAAACATGATTCAAAAAGAGTCATGTGCCACAATGTTCATTGCAGCTCTATTTACAATAGCCAGGACATGGAAGCAACCTAAGTATCCATTGACAGATGAATGGATAAAGAAGATGTGGCACATATATACAATGGAATATTACTCAGCCATAAAAAGAAACGAAGTTGAGTTATTTGTAGTGAGATGGATGGACCTAGAGACTGTCATACAGAGTGAAGTAAGTGAGAAAGAGAAAAACAAATAGCATGTGCTAACACATATATATGGAATCTAAAAAAAAACAAAAACAAAAATGGTTCTGAAGAACCTAGGGGCAGGACAGGAATAAAGATGCAGAGGTAGAGAATGCACTTGAGGACACAGGGAGGGGGAAGGGTAAGCTGGGACAAAGTGAGAGAGTGGCATGGACATATATACACTACCAAACGTAAAATAGATAGCTAGTGGGAAGCAGCCGCATAGCACAGGGAGATCAGCTCGGTGCTTTGTGACCACCTAGAGGGGTGGGATAGGGAGGGTGGGATAGGGAGGGTGGGAGGGAGACGCAAGAGGGAGGAGATATGGGGATATATGTATACATACAGCTGATTCAGTTTGTTATAAAGCAGAAACTAACACACCATTGTAAAGCAATTATACTCCAATAAAGGGGAAAAAAAGAATAGATACATGTATATGTATAACTGAATCACTTTATTGTATACCTGAAACTAACACAACATTGTTAATCAATTCTACTCCAATATAAAATAAAAAGTTTAAAAAAAAAAAAAGCAAGCATCCATCCAGATGACCTTCAACACCACTAAGATTCTATTAACTTTCCACAGTTCTGTTCCAAATTTAGAAACTCTTTTACTTGTAAAATGAAAATTGCCTTGTTGCTTTGGTCCACTTTCCCTCATTTTTAATGCAGTGCAGTTAGGGGGACAATTGGCCACCATTATAAATACAGCCATTTTTACTGGGTTCATAGCCTCTTAAACAGGCTGGGAGATAGATACTCCCCCAAACTCTGTTCTCCGTTGGCAGAAGAGAGAAGGCAGGCAGGGAAGCAGCGCCCCCGCTCTGCAAATCAGCACTCAGTAAATGCCTTTCAGCAGAAGAGCAGAACTTTTATCTCCATTTTCCAGGGAACAGAAACATCCAAAGGTTTAATGTTTTTAACTTTACTTTCACAAGTGTTGTGTGGTTCCTGCTGTGCCTCAGCTCCCCTAAGTGTGCACGCTGAGACACCCGCATCTCCCAGTATGGGACACATATGAGCATCCCAGAGCCCTGAGCTGCACCCACCCGCCTCATGAGGCCCATGGGAGCATCCACAGTGTCATCTGACCATTCCGAAAGGAAGCAGTTCAGGTGCCTCACAGCTGCTTCCTGTCTCCAACCCCTTCATCCACTATGGTTCTGAGTCAGCTTTCACAACCTGCAGTGAAGGACACACCTACTCTGAAGCACTCATTCTGATACAACAATGCCCAGGAACCACTAAACATGAAAGAGAAAATCCTAACGGTATGATAAGAATCACAACAAGATACAATTTCCATTAAAATCATTTTGGTGGCAGCTTCTTCTAAAAAAAAGGACAAGGTGAACATAACATCTCTCACATTATGTTTTTGTTCTGTACCTGGTATAAATTCTATTTCTTCATTAAACAGAAGGGAGAGAAAAAGTCTACATAGAGAACTAAAATCCTACAGTAGGGGTTTTTCTTCCCCCACTCAATTTGGAAAATTTTGCAAAAGTGGATCATTTATTTAAGGAAGCCCTAATCTTTCTCATATTATTTAATAAGGAAAGCTTTAGCTTCAAGGAAGGAAGAAGACCACAGTGGCTCATTTAGCCATGAAAGGAAGTTTTGACAAGGAGACCAAGGAGACCTCTACAACAGGGGAGCTTGGGGAAAGGAGTGTCAGACTCATTCTGCCTCTGAGTGTCCCAAGACAGAGATTCTCTACTCTTGGGACAGAAGACACTAGAAAGCAGGCAGATCTGGATCAAACCCAGGCTCTGGCCCTCATTAGCTGCCTCAGCTGTGTTCATCTACATGATCCCTAGTTCCTTCGATGGTCAGATGAGAATGGCAATAACAGTACCTACTTCAGCGGGTTGTCGTGATAATTAAATGAAACGACATGTTGAAGATTCTGGTATGCACCAGACACAGAACACTTATGAGGCCTCTTGCACTCTCTCTTAACTTCCCGTCTGGCTGAGCCCCAGACCAGTAGTATGCCCAGCAAAACATCTCTAAATTTTACTTTTCTTGACTGCTAACTGACAAAGGCTAATGTATGTGAAAGCTTTAAACTGATACACAAATATTAAGAAATACAGTTATTAGCACCAATCAGTACTTCTCCCACACAACTGAATTTCATGGAATAAGGATAAGAAGCATCTTTCTACCCCACTGTTTACTGTTACATATTGATATACTTCTATATTAGTATCCCCCAAGGGGAACTAAACTGTGCTTTGTAGCTATTTTCATTTTCATTTTGTGCTGTTAATTAATGCTTTTATTTCTGTGCTCATACTCTGGGGTAAAATTTGGGAAAACCTGAATTTGAAATGCTAAAGACAAATATTAGCAGCAAGCAACCTGATATTTGTTTATCCTTGCACCAACGTTCAAAAGGAGTTAGATATTTGGAAAACAGATAGTGGAATTAAAAACAAGAGTCAAAAACAAAAGCACTGTGAGTTCCTCTGGAGTGAAACTTGCCTTAGAATCCTCAGTACCTAGCAAAGTGCTTGGCACTTTCTCTATCTGGAGGAAAACATGATTTCAATCTACCATCACCTATGAGTGAAAAGAAAAAGCTAAACACTAAATCTGAAAAGCACTAACATTATTTTACTGATACGTATTTCCACTGACTAACTGATTCACAGAAGGGCCACATATAAACTTTAGATATAATATATAGTCTTCAATTCCAAGCTGTTGAAAATAAACAGACCAAACAAAGGTCTCCACGACCCTCATTACCCATATAGTTGAGAAGATGATGAACTGGATGGACACACACAAAGCTTAGGATGGGACCTTATCTTCCGGTCCCCTGAACACCATACACGCCACATGGGGTTTCAGAGGAACGAGTCACATTGAATTGTCTTTTCATTCATGCCAAATGTTAAAAAAAGTCAAACCCAAAACTTCTGGAGTTTTCTCTCTCTCTCTCCATTTTTTAGTACAAGCAGCATTTTCAATGATTTTTACTCTCTCCTTTCTGTCAATTTCTAGGTTCTTCCTACCTGTCCCAGTGTTTTTTCTGGCCAGTGCAACACTAGCTTTTCACTGGTATTATGCCAGAGGAATGGAAACTTATATTCACCACAACTCTGTACAAACAACTAAGGTGAAGTTAAATAAAAAGAAATTAGAGGGCTTCCCTGGTGGCGCAGTGGTTGGGGGTCCGCCTGCCGATGCAGGGGACACGGGTTCATGCCCCGGTCTGGGAGGATCCCACATGCCGCGGAGCGGCTGGGCCCATGAGCCATGGCCGCTGAGCCTGCGCATCCGGAGCCTGTGCTCCGCAACAGGAGAGGCCACAACAGTGAGAGGCCCGCGTACCGCAAAAAAAAAAAAAGAAAAGAAAAGAAAGAAATTAGAATCCAGCAATAAGGAGCAGAAATTTATACAGGGTTCTTTGGTCCTCTAGGAAACTCAAAAGAACCCTGATAACATCAGTCTAAAGAGGTCCCAGCATCTGACTATAGAAACAGAAATACTCAATTCTAGATCATCAAAAGCATCTTTTCTCCTCTGACAGTAAAGAATAAAACATCCCCCTGTTCTGGTTATCTAATGCTGGATAACTAACCACCCCAAAACTTAATGGCTTAAAATAACACTTTTTATTATCTTTCATGGTTCTAGGGGCTCTCACTTCCCAGCTAAAGCTGGAATCATCTGAAGACTTTTCACCCACATGTCTGGCACCTTGCTGAGATGGTTGATTGGCACCTCTGTTCCACGCAACCTCTCCAAACAAGTATCCTGAGCTTCCTCACAGCATGGCAGTCTCAGAGTACTCAGACTTCTTACATGGAGCAAGTGTTCCAATACACAGAAAGTGGAGGCTGCATTCTCTTGAAGCCTTTGCCTAGAAAACTGACACAGAGTCACTTCTGCCATATTTTACATGGCAAAGCAGTCATCAAACCCACCCAAATTCAAAGGGAAGGAGGTATAGACCCTACTTCTCAACAGGAGAACTGAAGCCAGCATTAACACACTACACTGTCTTGCATGGTCTCCATCACAAACAAAGGGTTGATGACAGAGTGAGCTCCAGTGGATCAGATTTCTGCACATGTGAATACCCACACCCCCAGGTTATCACAATCATGTTGCTGGGAAATAAAAAGAGGTATTGGTGAATTACACGAGTTACCTATTTACAGTGTTTTCATTTCACTGCCGATCTCCAAGGCTGGGCAAGTTATCAGAAAGAAAGAGAAGTAAAAGAGTTGGCTCTAATCACTGACAATCATCAAATTTACATACCTCTTGCAAGTGTTATCATGTCTTCTGGGGAAAAAAAATACCATTAGTATTTTCATGGAGCTGCAGTAGGTTTAATTTCAAATTTTTTTAAAGAATTTATTTACTTTTTTATTTATTCTTGGCTGCGTTGGGTCTTCGCTGCTGCACGCGGGCTTTCTCTAGTTGCGGCGAGCAGGGGCTACTCTTCATCGCGGTGCAGTGGCTTCTTTTGCTGCAGAGCATGGGCTCCAGGCGCATGGGCTTCAGTAGTTGTGGCTCGCGGGCTCTAGAGTGCAGGCTCTGTAGTTGTGGCGCACAGGCTGAGTTGCTCCACTGCATGTGGGATCTTCCCGGACCAGGGCTCAAACCAGTGTCCCCTGCATTGGCAGGAGGATTCTTAACCACTGTGCCACCAGGGAAGCCCTAATTTAAAATTTTGATTGCTGTTAAGATTTCACTGCTCATCTTCTTCTGCTGGTCTTCCAAGTGGAAATGAATGGATAATTAGTACTGGACAGATTTTCAGACCATTAGCAATGCAAACTTGTGTTTGAATTCCTGTTTTGAACAGTCATTGAGATGAGCAGGCATACTTCGGGTTATTTTAAATTAGACCCAGAAATCAATACTACCAGTACTGGAGAATATATCTGTATATAAAACTGCTCATTAAAGTCAGGCAAGAAAGAAGTAACTCCTGGAAAGGCCAACTTAGTAATTACACCAAAGCTAATCCCTACCAGTGACTCATTAATGAATATCTCTGGCCTTCTAGGCCCTAGAAGAACACACAAAGGACAAGGAGAGGAGTTTTCAGTTTTAGATGACTAGTAAGCCCTGTGGGAATTGGTTCTCTCTGAATCTTTTGTCTTCCCCCTCTCCTGATAACTGCTACCAAGTAGGTAGCTTTTTTGCCTGGCTTGGCTGGTTACATAATAGCCAGAAATTTGCTGAGTGACTTCTCTAGAAATCTCAAACCATCCTGAAGGCACTTGAGTTCGTCCTTGCCCCACAAGGTCCAAATAAGCTAGGACTGGAATAAATCTTTTCACTTTGGGGAGAGGCAGTTCTTCCCTGTTGAGGACAAGGCAAGACTGACAGTGAGGCAACATCAAGTTCCCTCTTGCTTCACCAACTTTAAGTATCCAGAGTCCAACATGGAGCAGCAGCTGACGATCCCTGTGACGGGTACAGAGAAGAGGGTGTGCAGCATCGACATGGAAACTGGGTTAAGAAAATCCCGGGGAAAAAATAGACAGCTAATTAGAGTTTTCAAATTAATACGCACAAACTGGAATGAATTTTCAAAGATGTTCCTTTTCCCTTTGTGACAGAATTGGAGCCTTTTTCCGAGCACCAGAGAGTTACAGCCAACACAAGGATTTGGTGATAGAAAATAATACTTAAAAATTAATCATAAAAGAGCTATTACTTGAGCCCTTATAACATGCCAGGTAGATACTAAGACTACCCTCATTAGATTAGGAAAATAAGGCGCAAATACATTTAATAACCTGCCCTAGAGCACTTAGCAAGCAAGGGGGCGGGGATGGTCAACAATTAAGTTCATACTCTATTTTTTTTTTTTTTTTTGCCGTATGCAGGCCTCTCACTGTTGTGGCCTCTCCCGTTGTGGAGCACAGGCTCCGGACGCGCAGGCTCAGCGGCCATGGCTCACGGGCCCAGCCGCTCCGCAGCATGTGGGATCCTCCCGGACAGGGGCACAAACCCGTGTCCCCTGCATCGGCAGGCGAACTCTCAACCACTGCGCCACCAGGGAAGCCCAAGTTCATACTCTTAACTACCACAAAGATGGAAGAAGAAACAGGAGTTTTCTGACTACATAAAGCTAGTATCATTCCCAACGCCACCAATTAGTGTGCTACTTATGTGACTTTAGTTTTTAACCTCTCTGGGCCTCAGTTCCTAATCAGCAAAACAGAGAACACTTAATTCTTTCAGTTGCTGTGAATTCTCAGAACATAAGTTTTCAACAAATGATAGCTATTTTTATTATGCAGACCAGAGGGAAAATGATTAGGCTCACACAAATGAATCACAAGAAAGAGGAGGAAACCTAGAATCATCAGGAACACGAACACCCCTTGCCAAGCCCAGCAGGGAGATTGTACCTTAGACAGGGCTCCCTCTCTACAGCCTTGACCCCGTTTTAAACATGGACTGAGTATAACTCTGAGAGAGACTGTATAGCCTGTGTTCATAGCGCAAGGAATCAGTACACATTTTCCTTTTCCTTTTCCCTAGAGATACATAAATATGTAATAACATCATACAAAAATATATTTTTACTCATATACAAACTTTTCAACTCTAGTAGGTCCTTACATCTGATTCCAAATGAAGTCCTCTTCAGACACAGCTCTCATTAAATCACTAGCTGGCTTCAGGGCTGTGAAAGGATCTCTAATGTTAATGGAGTAAAACCCAGGCTCTGCTGCCTGGCCACCTCTATACCTCACAGCAGAGATGCAGGCTTCTGTTCTAGTCCTATCTCTCCTAATGCCTCATATGGAATTCTCCTTTTAGGAAGGATGGGGCCCCTCAGCCCACTTGTCCCTGGCTGTATATACCTTGCTCCTTCCCACTTCTGTATCTGCACCAGCCCGTTCCCCTGAGCACCAGCTCCTGTTCATTTTCTCCCATTCCAGTCCCCTCAATCTTTTAAGTGTCTGCTAAAGGGCTTCTTCTTCCGTCAATCCTCCTGATATGGTCTGAATGGTTGCATCCTTCCCAAAATTCATATGTTGACATCCTAACTCCTAAGATGATAGTATTAGGAAGTGGGCCTTTGGGAAGTGATTAGGTCAAGAGAGTGGGCCTCACGAATGGGATTAGTGTTCTTATAAAAAGAAAGCCCAGGGCTTCCCTGGTGGCGCAGTGGTTGAGAGTCCGCCTGCCGATGCAGGGGACACGGGTTCGTGCCCCGGTCTGGGAAGATCCCACATGCCGCAGAGCGGCTAGGCCCGTGAGCCATGGCCGCTGAGCCTGTGCGTCCGGAGCCTGTGCTCCGCAACGGGAGAGGCCACAGCAGTGAGAGGCCCGCCTACCGCAAAAAAAAAAAAAAAAAAAAAAAAAAAAAGAAAGCCCACTGAGAGAGTGGCACAGACATATATACACTACCAGATGTAAAACAGATAGCTAGTGGGAAGCAGCCGCATAGCACAGGGAGATCAACTCGGTGCTTTGTGTCCACCTAGAGGGGTGGGATAGGGAAGGTGGGAGGGAGACGCAAAAGGGAGGGGATATGGGGATATATGTATATGTAAAGCTGATTCACTTTGTTATACAGCAGAAACTAACACACCATTGTAAAGCAATTATACTCCACTAAAGATGTTAGTTGGTTAATTAATTAATTAATTAATTAATTAAAAGGGGGGAAAAAAAAAGAAAGTCCAGAAAGCTCCCTTGTCCCTTTCGCCACCTAAAGATGCTAGAAGTCTGTGACTCGGAAGGGGACCCTCACTCAACCATACTGGTACCCTGATCTCAAAATAATGAATTTCTGTTGTTTATAAGCTACTCAGCCTGTGGTATTTTGTTATAGCAGCCTGAACAAACTAAGGCACCTCCCATGACCAGTTCAGCTCCCAGTAATCTATTCTCTTCTTCCTCTAAAGTCCTACATGTGTGGCCTTCTCCTCTCCACTGCATATATGCATGGTTCAGTATTGTTATGTAACTTCCCTTAGAGAAAATTCTTCTCTCCCCAGTGCTACCATATGCAGCTTGAGAGAGCATATATGGCTAAGGGTATAGGTTTATAACGGGCAAATCTGAAGTCAAATCCCAGCTCTCCAATTTTCTAGCTCTATGACCTTGAGCAAGCAAATTAACCTCTCTAAATAGTATTTTCCTCCCCTGTAAAACAGGATAATAATATTAGTTACCTTCTATGGCTTGGGGGAGGATTCATGCAGGTACATATAACTGCTTAATAATGTCTGCTACAATTATTATCAATATCCATTTCTCACACATTTTTTCTATCCCCCAGAGCATCAACCATCTAATCTATTTCTCTGTCTACCTACCTATCCATCCGTCCATCCATCCATCCATCCATCCATCTTTGCATCTATCTATGTTAGACACTCAATGCATGTTTGCCAATTGCCTCAGTTAGATGCACAAATCCTTCTCAAATTTCCATTTCTCCAAGAAGCACAAAGCTGTTTCTAGTGTATTAATCTGGCATTGAAACTCAAGAAGATTCTCCAGATAGGATCTCATACTGAGCATGCTGATTTCCAGGAGGTTGAAAAGGGAGTGAAAAGTGATCATTTCCTTACTTCAGATAGCCAGTTTGAAGAACAGCTGAATAATTCATTATGTCCTTTAAGGTGCACTGATCAGACTGCTCTTTGAGAAGCATTTTACCTTGAAGTAACTATTTGTCATTCCCCTTTCAAATGAGAGGTAGATAATAGACTGCTGCTGTTTAGTGAAACTATAATAAAGGTCTAAATGATAATAATACCTTAGACTTGCAGAGTGCACCACAGTTTATAAAGCACATCCAATCCATCATCCTCTTCCATCTTTCCAGCAGCCCCATCAGACACCCAGAGGGTTTATCTTAGTGTGATAAATGGGAATGCTAGAGAAGGTTCGAGAGCTTTCCCTCATGCCAGTTTGTTGGTTCAAATCTTCCAACTCCTAGTTCAATGCTCCTTTTATGGCACCACAGGATTTAAAACTATTTGCACATCTTTACAAAGAGATGCCCAGCTGGAAAGAGCAGAACCCACTGGTAACTGTATTTTGGCTAAAGTACTTGTACTATCACCTTGGAGATAGGAATGAAAAGCAAAATTGTCAAATGCTATTTAATGCAGTTTTATACCACATGGGACTAAGTGGGGGACCTCAGTTAAAGTCTATTTTTACACTAGCCATTTTCAGGGTCTTCCATACTTGTTCTTCTTGCAGTAAAGTAGGTGCATACAGCTCCAACCTGCAGGAGGTTCCTGTTACCATACTCAGCAGGGACTGCATTTAAATACTCTTCCTACATCCAGTTTTCTACCAGGCTCCCCACACTCACTGCCCTCCAGCTGCCCAGTCAGTCTCCTGGCTCTCCTCAGACATACAGAGGATGCTCCATGTGAGTACCTGTTCAGGGACCACCCCACTGCATGGTGTGCTGCCTTACTTCATTCACACCTCTGCATAAATGTCACCTCAAAGAGGCCTTCAGCCCATCTTATCTCATCAGCATCCCCCCCCACATACTCTGTTAACACTTTCTGTAACGTTTCATCATGGTATTTAACACTATGTGACATTTGACAAATTTTTTCTCCTGTGTTTATCAGTGGTCTCCCCACTAGAATGTAAGCTCCCATGAGGGAAGATCTTTGTATAGTTCACCAGCACTTAGAATGGTGCCTGACAATAGGAAGCTCCCAATAAAAATGTGTTGAATAAAGGAATGCAGCCTATAAACTTCCCTGTTTAAAACCTCTACTTCTTCCAATTTGAAAAGATTCTTATGCATGAAACCAAAAGAACAAAACCCAATCTCACAACTAGGATAAATGCAAAGAACAATGAGTGCTATGCATGGGACAAAGCACAAGGAGGCAGAATCCCTGGTACCAGAACAACCACAATTTCAACTGTTACAAACAGGTTACATCACTGGAGCGAATGCCATTCAGTTGATAAGAACAGGTTAATGACTTACACACTTCTCCCACCCCAGCCAACTGGGCTCTCAGAAGTGCCTTAGGCAATATCACATGGCTCAGGCTATCCTTCTGGAAAGAGGGCCAAGGTATTTCTTGGGTTTTGCATGTATGACAGTAAGCTGACATTCATCAAGTGAGAGGAGAACAACGTGACATCACAAGCTCCAATCTGATGCAATAAGAACTACTCAACAGGGGCTTCCCTGGTGGCGCAGTGGTTGAGAGTCTGCCTGCTAATGCAGGGGACATGGGTTCAAGCCCTGGTCTGGGAGGATCCCACATGCCGCGGAGCAACTAGGCCCATGAGCCACAACTACTGAGCCTGCGCTTCTGGAGCCTGTGCTCTGCAACAAGAGAGGCCGCGATAGTGAGAGGCCCGCGCACCGCGATGAAGAGTGGCCCCCGCTTGCCACAACTAGAGAAAGCCCTCGAGCAGAAACGAAGACCCAACACAGCAAAAATTAATTAACTAATTAATAAACTCCTACCCCCAACATCTTTAAAAAAAAAAAAAAAGTAAGATTGATTTAAAAAAAAAAAAAAGAACTACTCAACATAGGCCATGAAGTACTCTTGCTAAAAGTATTTAACCTGAATGGAATTATGAGAAAATCATCACATGTCCAGAATGCGGGACGTCCCACAAGACAACTGGTCAGGAATCCCCAAAAAATTAATGTCAGGAAAATCAAAAAAGACAGGAAGATTCTTCTAGATTAAAAAAAAATGCAAATCAAAGCTGCAATGAGGTATCATCTCATACCAGTCAGAATGGCCATCATCAAAAAGTCTACACACAGTAAATGCTGGAGAGGGTGTGGAGAAAAGGGAACCCTCTTACACTGTTGGTGGGAATGTAAATTGGTACAGCCACTATGGAGAACAGTATGGAGGTTCCTTAAAAAACTAAAAATACAGCTACCATGTGATCCAGCGATCCCACTCCTGGGCATATATCAGGAGAAAACCATAATTCGAAAAGATACATGCATCCCAATGTTCATTGCAGCACTATTTACAATAGCCAGGACATGGAAGCAACCTAAACATCCATCAACAGAGGAATGGATAAAGATGTGGTACAATGGCATATTACTCAGCCATAAAAAAGGACAAAATATTTGCAGCAACATTTGCAGCAACACGAATGGACCTAGAGATTGTCATGCTGAGTGAAGTAAGTCAGGCAGAAAAAGACAAATATCATATGATATCACTTATATGTGGAATCTAAAAAAAGGGTATAAGTGAACTTATCTACAAAACAGAAATAGAGTTACAGATGTAGAAAACAAACTTATGGTTACCAGGTGGTAAGGAGGGGAGAGATAAATTGGAAGATTGGGATTCACATATACACACTACTCTATATAAAATAGGTAACTAATAAGAACCTACTATATAGTACAGGAAACTCTATTTAATACTCTGTAATGGCCTATATGGGAAAAGAATCTAAAAAAGAGTGGATATACGTATATGTATAACTGATTCACTTTGCTGTACACCTGAAACTGACACAACACTGTAAATCAACTATACTCCAATAAAAATCAAAATAAAAAAAAAACTAGGTTGAATCCTGGATTGGGAAAATGTAGCTATAAAACTGAGGAACTGAAAAGTTGAATACGGACTGCATAGGTTACAAAAGCTTTATCAGGTACACCTATTTGCTTTATTTAAAGTCAAGATACAATTTATCATTAGTCACCCACAAGTAATTATTATGTATTTTCCACATACATCATGTCCTTCTCCAGTCACATACATCTGGTCACAATAAGATCTATATCCTGAGCTCAACAGGGCTTAGACTCCATAGGGCATCTTTAATGTTAACTGGAGGAGACAGGGCTTGTAAATCCTTATTTACAAGATGATTATGAAACATGTATTTCCTAAGCCTGTCTGCCTTTTGTACTTCTATCATTCTTTTTGTGTATTTCTCTCTCTCTCTCTGTCTCTCTCACCATTAACATTTAGTATACTTCTCGTTAAATACTACTTCAACCATTAAATTGTAAATTCCTTGAGTAGAAGTGATACCTGGTTAATCTTGGCATTCCTTGAGGCTAACACAATGCCTCACATGGAGTACATAGCTCATAGGTACATAGATTGTTGAAATTTTATCTAATATTCTTGAATTTAGATTGTGTAATGACTGTTTATTTGCTTGAATTTTTAAATGACCCTGAATCTCTCTGTGCTACAAAAGGTACTGAGGAACTAATACATCGTTCATATTTTGCAGCTTACATTCAATTGCCAAGCCTCTTATATATTTCATGAAATGTTTAACAATAAAACTATTCTTCACATCTCAAAAAAATGTTTTTTGAAGAAACTGGAAAATCAAGACATTCTTTCCATGTATAAAAAATTCAATAAGTGACTCAGTAAGTCAGTATCACATCTTATTTCAAATTGAGATGGCATTAGGAATATTTAGTATGTTCTTTTGAATACTCTGCTAACAAGGCTTGTTTCACCAAATCATCCTCACATCATGATTTATACACCTTCTCCATTCACATCAACTGCATCTTCACTCACCCTCTTCAATGAGAAATTTTACAGTTGCTTATTTCTTTAGTACGTATTGAATTGATTCCAGTATTATGAAAGGTGTTATAACATTTAAAAATCATTTAACCTTCTGCTTTTCATCTCACACCTTGCTTTTTTAATTTCCATTTCCATTTGTGAATCTTGACATTTGTAAATTTCTTGGATCATCAGGCTCTGAGACATTCACATCCTACTTTACTGAAATCAGACTGCTCACTGAACTTCAACAATTATATGTCTTTCATACTTACTAACACTCTTTTCTGTCAACATCCAAGACCTTTGCTGGGGCCTCATGCACCCACTTCCTATAATCAAAATGCTTTGCAAGACAAGCTTTCTCCAAGGCCACATAGCATATCCCAAAGAATTACAATGACCTAGTTCTAGAATGTCACTCCAGATAGATTTCGGCCAGTGGCAAACTATATATGAAGCATCTTTCCTTCAGCAACTGAGCCTCATTTCTAAGAACCAATCCCTCTTTGAGAGGCTAACCCAGTGGAAATCAAGCCCTGGGAGAAAAAGAGACTGTGTTTCTTCTGGGTCTAGCCAGCTGCATAATCTTGAGAAGTGAGTCTCTGAGCTTCAGCTTCCTCATCTTTATAATACAGTGATTAGACTAGGTCACCTCTCACTTGCTTGCCAATTCTAAGATTATGTAATTCCATTGAGTGTTCCTATGTGGGACAGAGAAGGGAACATGATTATCAAACTTCAAAAATACCGCATAAACCTTTGGGTAGCTCTTCCGTATTTTGTTACCTGAATGCATTTTGGGTACTCTGGCAACTTCCAAAATGATCTACACATAACCTTAGAGGTTAAAACGTGGCCCAAACCATATGATCCAGCAATTCCACCCTCAGGTCTATAACCAAGGGAAATGAAAACATATGTCCACCCAAAACTTGCACACAAATGTTCATAGCAGCATTATTCATACTAGGCAAAAAGGGACAACAAGACAAATGTCCATCAACTGATGAATGGATACACAAAATGTGGTATACATGTACAACGGTATATTATTCAAAAAGGAATGGAATACTGATACGTGCTACAACAATGGATGGATATTGAAACTATTATGCTAAAGAAGCCAGTCACAAAGAACCACATATTATATAAAGCTATTTTTATGAAAGGCCCATAATAGGCAAACCTATAGACACAGAAAGAAAATTAATGGTTGCCTAGGGCTGGAGTGAGGAGGGAGTTGGAGGGAAATGGGGAGTGACTATAATGAGTAAGAGGTTTCTTTTTGGGGTGATGAAAATGTTCTAAAATTGGTGGTGATGATGGCTATACAACTCTGTGAATATACTAAAATCCACTGAATTATACACTTCAAATGGATAAATTGTATGTTATGTGAATTATATCCCAATAAGACTCTTTTTAAAAAATAAACAATCATGGCCCCAGATTACTACTTAAAGATGAAAGAATAAAGACTTTTTGAAAGCCCTGGGTTTAAATCCCACCACTCTCACTCAATAGCTGTGTGGCCTTGGGCCAGTCTTTTAACCCCCAGTTCCCCTAATCTGTGAAGTAGGGGAAAGCACTGCAGTTATTCTCAGTTGGCATGAGAATTAAATGAGGTGATACACAGTGTCCAACATACACCAAGCACTTAATAAATGATGGCTGTTGTAGATTTTATTATGATTTCATCAGTAGAAGACCAGGCTATCTATGTTTTGAAATGAATTTATTTCAAAGCTCGGGCACTAAATGTGCCTGTAAGTTTTGAGCAGCTCGTGCATAAGTAGAAACACTCATTTTCCATTGTCTGACAACAGTAATCGGTGCCACTTACCCGTAAGCTGACCATCCTATGAGTGCATCTGTGACTCAAGAAGAGGCACATCAGTAAAATCAAAATGACCCTTAGCATAGGTAGTTCCAATGGGGAATAACAACAAATTTCCAGTTGGTCAAAATACTTCAATGATTTATGCCCAGAACTCCTTGCCCCATATTTGCTGACTGACTTATTCATGCCTGACTTGTGAACATTTTTATTTCCACCAGCATTTAATAAGTGTTGGTAAGACAGGCCCGGTGCTGGCCTCTGGGGCAACAAAGAAGGAGGAGAGCAGGTCCCTGCCTTCAGGCAGTTTGCATTCTAGCATTCAGTCCCAAACTAATTTACAAATTTACTTTCACTTTAATTTTGCCACTATTCCAGCTCTCCATACAAAAAACAGTAAGACTGCTTATTATACAAAGGCAGGTAGCAAAAAGGGCAGCAACACTCAAGGTGGTGCCCAGCTTTCCAAGCATAGAGGCCTAGTTCCACTGCGAACCCAGAGGAAAGAATTCCACACCAGGAGGTGAGAGGTCAGAGATCAATCCCCAGCTCCCAGGTCCACCATGGAAGGGCCATGAGTCCAAACCACTTCAGCCTTTGTGCCTATTTCCCTCACTAAAATACAAAGGGCCTAGCCTAGACAGTAAACTAAGTATCTCCACCACTTAGGCCAAAAAAATGCTTATACTATTGCACATACATTTTTCCAGCTTTATTGAGATATAATTGATATATAACATTGCACAAGTTTAAGGTGTATAAGTTAAGGTGTTTATTATGAATTGACATGTATATATTGCAAAGTGATTACAGTAAGGTTAGTTAACACGTCCATCACTAGTTGTACATAAACTGAGCACTAGTGACCATTCTAGTTCTCAGTATAAATTAATAAATTGGTACAATATCCTGTACAAGATGCGGAACATTCCAACACACACACACACACACACACACACACACACACACACACACACCAGAAAACACAAAGTGAGATTCCTGAGCCTGAATGGCAGAAATGACCCATCATGGTAATTTCACCCATGTGAGGCGAGTCCTCTCAGGAGACAGCCTACCAGCCTATCACCTAGAAAACACACACTTCTTTCCATGGCCCTTGCATGGTACTGTGTACAAAGTGATGCTATGGGTTCAACTTTGACACATTTCTCTGTCAGAGGTCATAGTTTTATCAGCCTTTCAGTGCCCATGGTCATACACCACAAATAGGCACCGCCCCACCCACCATTTGATTGTACACACAAATACGTATGTGTTTATATACATGCAATCATATACACACATTGTTTACAGTCGGGCCATTTACTTCTGTGAATTAGTAAATTAGATTATAAACATGAAAACAATATTTATATAGCTTTTAAAAACCAGCTAAATGGTGTCTGCTTTAATTCAATAATTCTTCACTGTTTTTCAAAATCTCTACTTTCTCGGAATATCTTCTTTTGTTTTATTACTTTTTTAAAAGCACTGTTGTCAGAAAAAAGGAAAATACCAAGGGGGGAAGGTGGGGGTGAGGGAGTGGTGGTGGGATGAATTGGGAGATTGGGACTGACATATATACACTAATATGTATAAAATAGATAACTAATAAGAACCTGTTGTGTAAAAAATAAATAAATAAAATTCAAATTAAAAACAAGGAAAATCAACTTATTTTTGGTAGTTATCCATTCATCAAATACCTAATATGGACCAGAAACTGTACTGCACACTGAGATACAAAGATGAATAAGTAATAAGGACCCTAGTTAGCTTTAACCCTTGAAGAGCTCACAGTCTGGTGAAACTGTGATAAAAAAAATTTTTTTCAATCAGTAGTATTTTTTCAGCTTTATTGAGACATAATTGACATATAACATTGTGCAAGTTTAAGGTGTACAACCTGTTGATTTAATACACTTACATATTGCAAAATGATTACCACTGTAACATTAGCCAACACCTCCATCAAGTCATATAATTACCATTTCTTTTTTGTGGTGAGAACATTTAAGATCTATTCCGTTAACAACTTTGAATTACATTATTGTATTTCAAATACGATAATGCTGTACATTCGGTCCCCAGACCTTAATCATCCTCTAACTGGAACTCTATACCCTTTGACCAACATGTCTTCACTTCTCCCACCACTCAGTCCCAGAAAAAAAAATTTCTTAACGAAACTGTTCTCTTCATTGACATAATAATGAGTTCTTGTTAGTGCTCTAACACTTCCCAAATGGGTTGGCTTTGAGTACTTGAAATCTTCAGAACTTTGGAATCCTCCTCTGCATAAATGGGAAGGCAGACTAAGAAGCTAATCACATCCCTTCTCCAATGAGAATATGTGATTCTAACTGCCATTTTAAACCAGGTTGAACTTTCCATCTGTTTTCCATGGCTAAAGCTGCAGACATTTTGGCCAATGGGCAAATCAGTCAATGCATGGCATCCTGTCAATATGTGAATAGTTTTTTATTGCACAGCTATATAAACCTGTGCACCTGTTACTAAATAGAGGAAATGACTACAATTACATAAATCCTTTAAAACCAAACTCTTTATATTAAAACTTAATCTGAATTCATACAAACTGGTATATTGCATTTATGTGTACTCTCATTCAATTATATATGATTGATTTGTGTGCTCTAGAAGAAGGCAATGAAGTTAATATTTGGTTTTAATGTGCATGTACTAACTTCCATGAAAACCACAATTTAAGCAACCTGCCAAATACCGAAACATGGTTATACAAATGAACAATTTTTCTCAAATAGATGTTCAAAATGTTATATATAGTAACACTAATTCACACAAATATAAATGCCAACTTTTTAGCATCTCTTGGCTAAATATAGATAAGTATGCATAATTTATCTACAAATTCTAATTTTAAGAAATTAATATTTAACACTCATGCTATATTTATTACCCAGACCTACAGAGTAAATATTAACCCTTAATTCTATGCAGAAAACATCTCATTGGTAACTTTTTCCATTTTTTTTTTTTTCTTTTTGCGGTATGCGGGCCTCTCACTGTTGTGGCCTCTCCCGTTGCGGAGCACAGGCTCCGGATGCGCAGGCCCAGCGGCCATGGCTCACGGGCCCAGCCACTCTGCGGCATATGGGATCCTCCCAGACCGGGGAATGAACCCGTATCCCCTGCATCGGCAGGCGGACTCTCAACCACTGCGCCACCAGGGAGGCCCACTTTTTCCATTTTTAAACAAAAAAGTTTTAATGTGAACAATGGGTTCTACTTATCAAAAAGATAAGAAATGACAGCACCATAAATGTAAAAACGCATATTTTTTAAACATCAAAATCATCTTGGAATACATATAAACGTATTTTAAACAGGAATAAGTTTTATTCAGTTCTATCTGGCCTCAAATCTCTCCCCACTTTGACTGGAGCACCATTCTCTCTAGACGCTCCAAATCTTCCTCGTCTCCTTGGTATCTATCTGTCAACCCCTTCTCACAACACCTGACTACTGTCAACCATTCACTGCTTTCCTTAAAAGGCCATAGACTATTCAAGTCCAGCCACAGATACCAGTGACTGAGGAGGGGAAAGGTTATGGTCACTGGAGCTGGGCAGGGCAATGAAGAGCAAGATCCAGGGGTCGAATGGTAGTCGACCTGGACAAAAAATTACTCAAGAATGATGACGATAGTGGTGGCCACTATGGAAAACAGTATGGAGTTTCCTCAAAAAATTAAAAATAGGACGACCATGTGATCCAACAATTCCACCTCTGAGTATTTATTCAAAGAAAACAAAAACACTAATTTGAAAAGATATCTGCAACCCCTTGTTCATAGCAGCATTATTTGCAATAGCCAAGACATGGCAACAACCTAAGTATCCATCAATGGATTAATGGATATATACACAATGGAATATTACTGCACAATAAAAAAGAAATCATGCCATTTGCAATGAAATGGATGGACCTTGAAGGCATTATGCTAAGTGAAATGTCAGAGACAAATACTGTATGATCTCACTTGTATGTGTTATCTTAAAAAACAAACAAACAACAAAAAACAAGTTCACAGATACAAAGAATAGACTGGGGATTACTAGAGGCAGGGGGTGAAGGGGTGGGTAAAGGTGGTCAAAAGATACAAACTTCCACTTATAAAATAATTGTCATGAGGATGTAATGTACAGCATGGTAGCTACAGTTAATGGTACTGTATTGCATATTTGAAAGTTAAGAGAGTAAATCTTAAAAGTTCTCATCACAAGAAAAAAGAAACTGTAACCATGTATGGTGACAGGTGTTAACTAGACTTATTGTGGTGATCATTTTGCATATATACAAGTGTTGAATCATTATGTTGTACACCTGAAACTAATATAATGTTATATCAGTTATAATAACTCAATAAAAATAAAGAATGATGAAGATAATAAACAAACCAAAAAAAAAAAGGAAAACCGATTGACGTAAGATCTTCAAAGATGAGCCGAAGTGACCATTGGTCTTGGTAGATAGCAGACAAAAGGGATACAGAGTGATAAAGTATAAAATTTGGGAGCTACCTTAAATGATCTCAAAGACACCATTCACTGCTAACATCCTTTTGTTGACTGATTGGTTACTCTAACTGGGCCCTAAATACATCTCAAGAATCCTACTGTTTGATCTCCTGTAGATCCTTCAGCAGACTGCCCAGATAGATGTATTTTCATACCTTCCCTACCCTCCTGAAATCCCCAGTCACCTCCTCTGTATCTCAATAGATAAGCTGGTTTCCTTCTTTACTAAGAAAAATCAAGGTCATCAGAAAAGAGATTGCTCACACACTCTCCTTTCAATCTCAGCTCTTAAATTTCTTCACCTATCTTCTCTACCTTTCTTCCTCATTTGAGAAAAATTCTTCCTGATTTCTAAGACTAAATCCTCTGCCTTTGATCCTCTTTTCTTAGTCAGGTATATTAGAGTGCCTCCACAACCTAAGAACTTGTACAAGTTTATTAACCTTATGAAAGTTTATTAATCTCTCCAATATTCAGCTTTCTTGGCTTTAAAGTGGAATATAATGCCCACTGTGTAAGGCAGTTGTAAAATTTAAATACAATAACACATCAACAGAGTCAGGTGCTTAACAAATAATAGCTGTTATCATTATCCTCTAAGGCCTGTCTCCCTCAATTACCACGCACACGTTCTCTCATATTAATTAAAAATTCACTTAGAGCCAACTTTCGAAGAGGCATTCTAGCCACTGGGAATATAGCAATGAACCACACCAAGGGACAAATCCTTGCCCTCATGGAGTTTACAGCCAAGTAGGCAGAGACAGTCAATAAATAAAACACAGAAGTAAATTACATGAGTTAGAAGATGCTAAGCCCCACAGAGGTGCAGTTTATGAAAGCAGGTCCTTGGAGCCCTCACTTATAAGATGGCATGTGTGTAAGCAAAGACCTCAAAGAGGCGAGATGCCAAGCAGATACTTGGAAAAGAGCATTCCTGGAAGGGTTGAGGGATAGCAAAGACGCCAGTGTGGCTGACACCCGTGACGGGAAGGCGGCAGATGAGAGCACAACAATGAGGGAGGTGTGTACGGGGGTGCGGGGTGGGAGGTGCCAGGGCCCTGTAGGCCGTTGTAAGGAAATCAGCATTTACTCTGATCTAGTAAAAGAGAAGAAACCCCAGGTGAAATCTGTGTAGTGGCATGACCAACGTAATGGTCATTAGGATCACTCCAGACACTGTGTCGAGGACAGACTCAAGGTCAAGGAAGCAGCTGGGAGATCAGTTAGGAGACTATCTCAGCAATTCAGGAGAAAGACGACAGTGGCTGGTGGTCAGTAGTTATGAGAGGTTGCGATTCTGGATACCCTTCTGAAGGGAATGTAGTACCAAAAGAATTTTCTGATAGATCCGATGTGTGGCGTAGGAAAAGGGAAGAGCCAGTGATGACTCCCAAGGAAGGACAGAGTGGCCCGTTACTGAAATGGGCGAGACAGCTGGATCACGCCTTTATCTCTCCCCTACCATTGCTTCCTGGCCCCTGTCATCAACCACCCAAAGGTCTTCCTCACTTTAAGAAGAGGAAAGAAAGCACATTAGCTTTCTGCTGTCCTAATGCTGGACCCTACATTTCCTGCACAATTGAACTGTAAACACTGCCTTCCCTTAAGGACTCTCCCTCCTCTCCCACAAAAGACACCGCCTCTCCCCTTCCTTACAACACTCCTGCAGGGTCACCAGGACATTCCAAGCATCCAGTCCAGCAGCTGCAATTCCTTTACAGCTGCAGCATCTGGCACTGCCTAACCCCCTCCTTCCTCAGATGCTCACCTCGGGAAGATGCTGTATCCTGATTTACTGTGGTGGCTGTGATCTTCCTTCCACATTCTCCCCTTTCTCTCTGACTGTCTCCTCCTTTTACTTCTCTCAGATGTTACAGCCTCTGACTTTTCTCTGTCCCTCTGAAGCCACACTACTGGGACCTTACACTTATAGCCATTCAGACCGTCCCAGTTCCGTGCCTGGAACACTGGTGATTAGACAAATGAATCAATCAATCCATCCATCAATTGTCTTATCTCTATATTTAGTTTTCACCTGTCTCCTAAGCTCCAGCGCTGTATCCAGAGCCAGGAACTGCACATTCCTGCTAGAAGTCATGCTGCCCCGTCAAATTCCCCAGGCCCAAACCAAACACTCCACCTTATTCTAACTGCCCTGTTCACTTTAAGTATCTAACAGTCCCAGCATAAAAACTTTTATTTCATAAGCCTAGAATTTCTACAAGATCCTCCCTTCTCCCCTCTTCAATTCATTTTACAAGGCCACCAGCTTAATTCTCTTAAACAGTTAGCATCATGCTGCTGATCTGATCAATGATATTTACTGGCTCCACATTACTTCAGAAGTTAAGAGGGAAAGAGAAAGGAAGGAAGAAGGAGCGGGGAGCACAAGAGTATATGAGGGAGGCCTGATTTTGGTTATTTTTGCTTTTCTTTTAAAAGAAACTTTTGGATTTCCCTGGTGGTGCAGTGGTTAAGAATCTGCCCGCCAATGGGTTCGAGCTCTGGTCCGGGAAGATCCCACATGCTGCGGAGCAACTAAGCCCGTGCACCACAACTACTGAGCCTGTGCTCTAGAGCCCGTGAGCCACAACTACTGAAGCCCGTGTGCCTAGAGCCCGTGCTCTGCAACAAGAGAAGCCACCACAGTAAGAAGCCTGCGCACCGCAAAAGGAAGAGTAGCCCCCGCTCGCCACAACCACAGAAAGCCCGAGTGCAGCAAGAAGACCCAACGCAGCCAAAAATAAATAAATAAAATAAATAGGGGCTTCCCTGGTGGCGCAGTGGTTGAGAATCTGCCTGCCAATGCAGGGGACACGGGTTCGAGCCCTGGTCTGGGAAGATCCCACATGCCGCGGAGCAACTAGGCCCGTGAGCCACAACTACTGAGCCTGCGCGTCTGGAGCTTGTGCTCTGCAACAAGAGAGGCCGCGATAGTGAGAGGCCCGCGTACCGCGATGAAGAGTGGCTCCCGCTCGCCGCAACTGGAGAAAGCCCTCGCACAGAAACGAAGACCCAACACAGCCAAAACATACATACATACATACATACATACATACATAAATAAATTTTAAAAAATGAATATCTGCTAAAAGTAGAATAAAATAAAGTTATATAAAAAATATTAAAGACTTTAAAAAATCCAGTCTCTACCGAGTTGTCCAATTTTATTCCTATTATTATTATTACTATCATTTTTACAAATGTCCAGTAAAAAACACTTTCTCCTTTCAGATGGTCTGTCTACCCCTCAGGCAAACCTTACCCATTCTCACCTCTGCACCACTGCTCACATAGTTCACTCTCTGGTTGTTCTCTCCTCCAGCTTCTCTTCTGTACCCTGTACAATCAACCCTTGGTATCTGAGGGGAGGGATTGGTTCCAGGACACCCCACTCCACCCTTAGACACCAAAATCCATGTATATAATGCAAATGCTATGTAAATAGTTGCCAGCATGGGGCAAATTCAAGTTTTGCTTTTTGTAACTTTCTGGGATTTCCATCCCCAAGTATTTTCCATCAGAAGTTGGTTGAATCCACAGGTAGGGAACAAGCAGACACAGAGGGCGGACTCTCATATACACCCATCAAGGTCCTGCTCCTATCTACCTTATCTTGCCCTAGAACTGCACACACACATCCCAACCAAGAACAGTCTGCAATACTCCTCCCCTAGAATTTACTGACCTTACCACTCCTATGTCACTTATAACACTGGTTCTCAAAGTGTGGCCCTGGCACCAGTAGAATCTGCGTCACCTTGTTAAAATGCAAATTCTTGGGCATCACCGCAGACTTACTGAATCAGAATCTCTAGAGCTAGTGTCCAGCAATCTGCTTTACCAAGCCCTCCAGGTGAGGCTAATGCAGGCTGAAATTTGAGAACCACTGACTTATAAAATACTGCCTTACATTATTTTATTTTACCAACTAAATGTTATGCAAAATACCAAGGACACTATCTAGTGTATAGCTGTCTCTCGAGAAACTTGAGTTTGCAATACTGTTTTAGAAGTATCGTCCCATTAAATATCAGGTGAATTTTGCTCCCACCCCCTAATTTTAGGGAAAAAATTTAGACTAAAAAACCAAAGTGTGGGCTTCCCTGGTGGCGCAGTGGTTGAGAATCTGCCTGCCAATGCAGGGGACACGGGTTCGAGCCCTGGTCTGGGAAGATCCCACATGCCGCAGAGCAACTAAGCCTGTGCGCCACAACTATTGAGCCTGCGCGTCTGGAGCCTGTGCTCCGCAACAAGAGAGGCCGCGATAGTGAGAGGCCCGCGCACCGCGATGAAGAGTGGCCCCCGCTTGCCGCAACTAGAGAAAGCCCTCGCACAGAAACAAAGACCCAACACAGCAAAAAAATAAATAAATAAATAACTAGATTGTCTCCTGTAAAAAAAAAAAAAACTGTCTTTCTTTCCTCCTTTAAAAAAAAAAAAAAAAACCAAAGTGTGCAAGTTGTCAACATGAGCCAAGAAAATAAATTAATGTTGCTTTACTCAAGAGCTTATTTAAATATTTTAAATTTAATATTAAATAACACGAAAATAAATTATTTTATCTAACACTAAATATTTTAATATTAAGTAAATAAACAGAGAATCTTCTTTTATATATCAACTTTGGAAAAATAGTTCCAAAGGCCTGAGGTTGTACTTTAATGGTGAATACAGGAAAAGGTAGCTAAATAAAAATACCTGCCACAAGATGATCAAACCGTAATTTTAAACAATTTGTATGTTAGATAAGATGAAAAGTAGAACCAAGCCAAATTGAACCAGGTTTAATATGCTTTCAGGAAATTCAGTAATAATGAGTTACACTTATTTGATTGGTCTACCCTACTTGTTTTGGCTATTTAGACAACCATATTTAAGAACAATTAAATTAAAAGGGCCCAGAATGAACTTTTTCTTCTCCTGGAAAAAAAATGAATAACAGTAAAAAATATCTTGGAATATTACAATATGTTCAATTTAATCCCTAAAAAAATACTCTTTTATTCATGTCTACTGTGAACCGTGGTATTAGATCTTAGCATATTTTTGTACATCTAGTCTCTTTGGAGTTTTATTGCCAAAAAGTCCAGGGTTCCATACCAGTACAATCTTTTTAGTGTATGTATACACACACACACACACGTATATATATATATATATATATATATATATATATATATATATATATATATATAATATACAGTATATATATTATATATATACTATATATATACACACTATATGTATATTATATATATACTATATTTTATATATATATATATATATATATATACATGTTTTTTAAATGAACAGAAAGACTGGAAAAGGCAATGCCAAAATAGTAAGAGGAGTTACATCTCAGAGAGGATTACACATAATTTTTTCACTCCTTCTTTATTATTTTTGTAACACCCATTTGTTTCAATCTGCATATATTAACTTTAAAATCTAAAAAAAACACTTTTAAGGACATATTTTTATTTTATGTAAGCAATAGTACAGTAGCTTATTTCTACATTTAGGCTAATTTTTTATTAGTATTTTTATATCTATCATCTCATTTAACCCTCCAAATAGCCCTGAGATAGGTAAAGTCATTATCCCCATTTTACAGATAAGAAAACTGAGTCACAGAGAAAATAAGTATATTGTAACACAGGATTCAAGCACATGCAAACTGCCATTCAAGTTCACTAAAGTCACACACCGGGAAGCTGCCACTCAGGCTGGCAACTTCCACCTTGCCTTTTGGCAAATCCTGGGACTGGTTCATCACCTCTTTTAGGGAATGTATGAACAGAAAATACAACAGCAATAATAACTCTGTGACACTGGGATATTAGTCCACTTCTCTTAGTCTGCATTACATCCTGATGACTCAAAAGAAAACATAAAAAACATATGACATATAAAAATTTTAGAATGCACTTTCATGGTCTCCTCAAAATGTAGAACTGCAAGAGGAGATAGTCTCCTTAAGACTGAAGCAAGCAGCCAAAGGGAAGAAAAGCCTGAGATGAGGACAGAAATGAAATAAGAACACAAGGAAGCCTAAAATGCAAATGGAAAAGTAGAGGTAGTACAGACAGAACTAACACTGTGGAAATAACAGCCATGCTGTGAAAGACAAACATGAAACACTACCAGATGCAGTTTTATAAGGCAGATTTAAAAAATGAAGATAGGAAAGGAGACATAAAGGGACCACAGGGGACAGAGATCCAAACAAAGCAAATAGATATTTATTCCACAGGAAGAAATTCAACAGAGAATAATAAAAATGGTAAAGGTAAATATTTATGCATGGACCAAAACCAGCTCCCAGAAGCAAAAATGCACTCAGTTCCAAGCAAAATAACTGAAAACAGACCCCACCTGTGCCCCAAAAAAGTAATTTCAAGTACTTTTTAAAACTCATACAACTAATCAGGCAGAAAATCAGGTTAACTATAAAGTAATATCACCAGCCCCAAACCTCTCTTTCACAATATTTAACACCACAAGCCAATGATCCATCTCCAAAGTTTTGTGAGGCAAGTGTTGTGATAAAATAATTGTATTCCCAAATTACTGTGTATGAAGAAAGGGAAAAGAAAAATTTTAAGCTATGCCAGAACTCATAAAATATCAAACATACATAATATTCCTTAAAAATAAAAGGGAAGTGTACATTCCAGCTAACTGATAAATCGTAATTCGGAACACAAGAATATAATAGAGAAAAAAGCAACCAATTTAGTGTAACCAATCTAATGCAAATCACAAAAAGCATCCATGAAAAACAATACACTGTTTTAATATATTCAAATATTAATTTAAAATGTAATCTTTTAAAAATAAGAAGGATATAGTATTAAGTTGAGATCAAAGAAGATCTCAATCTGTAATATCAGGTTGAATTAAACACTGGGAAGTGCAGGAGAAGCATGGATCAGAGTAGGAGAAATAAGGTTTCACTCTTTATTATGCAACAAGGACATTAAAGGATCTCACTTTACTATTAATTTGCATAATTAGAGAACTACAGGTTTAGGTATATATTTAAATTGTATGTTTGAAAACAGTTTACATAGAAAAACAAAGCAGACACTAAGGAAGGTGGAATTAAAAACATAAGAGAAGATCAAACATATCAATAAAACCAAATGGTTTAACTCTATTGAAAACTCAAAAAAAAAAAAACCAAAAAGAAACAAAAGAAAACCCTTAGATTAGGTTCAAAAACAAAATCTTACTGTATGTTGCCTACAGTAAAATAAATCAAGACAAAGTCTAGAAATAAAAAGGAAGATCAAATACATCAAGCAAAAACACAAAGAAAAAGTCAAGAAACCAAAAATAATTCCTAGAAAAGTCATTACCTGGGACAGAGTGTTTTGGGGTTTTTTTGGGTTTTTTTGCGGTACGCGGGCCCCTCACTGCTGTGGGCTCTCCCGTTGCACAGGCTCCGGACGCACAGGCTCAGCGGCCATGGCTCACGGGCCTAGCCGCTCCGCGGCATGTAGGATCTTCCTGGACCGGGGTGTGAACCCGTGTCCCCTGCATCGGCAGACAGACTCCCAACCACTGCGCCACCAGGGAAGCCCTCAGAGTGTTTTTATATTAATAAAAATCTTAATCTACTATGAAGTTATAACTGTTAAAACTTTTATACAGCAAATAATACAATGTAGACATTTATAACACACACAAACAAACACAAATGACAGAAACAAGTTTTACCGGGAGGCTCGGAAGCTGTTCTTGTCTGATAATTCTTTCAGATGACATTTAGAATCATTTTGCCAAGTCCTAAAACAAATTCCTGCTTGATATTTTTATTGAAATCCCATATTCACATGAGAAGAATAGATACCTTTACATTACTAAGTCTGCTATCCTGGAACATGGGGTATCTCTGCATTGACTCAAGTCTTCAGTATACTCCTTGCTGTGATTTAAATTTTCCTTCAAATAGGTCCTGCAGAGCTCTTGATAAATTTATTCCCATATATTTTGCCATTTTTGTTATTAAAGCTATCATTTTTTTCCAATGTATTTTCTAATTGGTTATTTTGTCTGGCTAATAAGAATGCTACTGATTTATGTATACTTATTTTGTAACCAACCACACTGAATTATTACTGTTCTAATAATTTTTTTCAGTTGACTCTCCTAAGTTTTAAAGGCACCATTTGTATAAAATGACGATATTGTCCCTATCATCTAATACTTATAACTCTTGTTTCTTCTATGCCTTGCCTTATTTCAAATGGCTAGAATTTCCAGATTTTATGTAATTATTGATCCTTATCTTAACCCTAACGTCCTTCTGCGGTCCCTGATTTCAAAAGAAATATATATCAATTAGGATGTTTGCAACTGCAAGTAAAAGAATACACAACTACAAGTGGCTTGAACAATGAGGAAATTGTTAGCTAGTATAATATGACGTCTGGAATCAGGCCAGTTCCAGGGTTGATTAATTCAGCTGCCCAACAAGGTAGGGACCTGAGTCCGTTTTTCTGTGACTCTCCAAGCTCTCCCCTCATGGTTACCAGATGGCTCCAGCAAATCTAAGCATCACAGTCTTACAGACGATTTCCAAGTCCAGGACAGGGAAAGTCTTGTTTGTACAAATCCATTTGTAAAAGTGAGGAAAGCCTTCCCAGGAGCTCCCAGGAAGGATTCCCCCAGGCCCCTCACTGGCCAGGGTTGTGTCACATGACTTGCCTAAACTCATCATCAACAACAAAAAAACAGAAGCCAAGGGACTGGCTTAATCTATTCCACCCCCTCTATGCTGGGGCTGGGGAGGAGGTCCACTCCCCTGAGAACATGGGAGGGGTAAAAACCAAAACAAACTCAGAGCTTTGACAGCAAGAAAGGAGATGGGAATGGCTGATAGGCTGGTAATCAACAGTGTTGCCCACAGAGTTTCTGGTTTTTAACAACTAGATATGAGGTGGGCTGTTGGTTTCAGACACATTCTCTACTAAGTTAAGAAGAACCCCCCTATTAATAAGAGTAATAGGGAAAGTAAGAGTTAGTTTAATAAGAGTAGTGTTTTTTGTTTTGTTTTGTCTTTAAATCAAGAATGACTACTAAATTTTACCCATATCTTTGATGGCAGTTGAAATAATTCCAGAGTTAATATCCTTTGGCCTACTAATATGTTGTATTCACAGATTTCCTGAAACAGAAGCAAGGGTATTTTAAAGCTTAAAAGTTTTTAGTTCCAGGGACTTCCCTGGTGGTCCAGAGATTAAGACTCAGTGCTTCCACTAGTGGGGGCACGGGTTCAATCCCTGGTCGGGGAACTAAGATCCTACATGCCACACAGCACAGCCAAATTAATTAATTATTTTTTTAAAGTTTTCAGTTCCATACTGATTAGCAATTTTTAGACTTTCTCATACAAAGCAGGACACATACACTGCTGCTTACTAATAAACAACTCTTCGTACACGTATGATTTTTTTCATATCCTATAACAGAAAAATTGAAGACAGAAAGGCTGGAGTCAGAGGGTGGCAAGCAGGAGAGAAGGCTTGTTCTGGGGTGGGGAGAGCAAGGCAGAAGAGCACAGGAAAGATGCAAAGCCTACTTCTAAGGAACAACCCATACTTCATCCACATCAATGTTTTGTATCACTGGCACTCCCACCACAGAATCCTTGTGAATTTCTTCAAGGTATTTCAGCTCCCTGGACATCTCAGCACCCATCTTAGTCCACTTCCCCCACATTCCTTGCCTCTATACAACTAACCATCCACCCCAGTGCTCCTAATGAATATATCTATTTTTCTATCTGTCTCTAACTCTCACTTTGGGCTCCTTGAGAGCAGAACCTATACCTTGTGAACCTACCTACGTAGATACACCCAGTTGCTTTCTCTGCTCCAGATTCATAGCGGGCTTTCCAATTATTTGAAAAAATGATGCTGGTATTGAGTGTGTTGAACACTTTATCATGCATTTGTAATATGGCAAGCACTGTCCTAAGTACTTTATATGAAATACGGATTTTTTTATTTTTAAATTTATTTTATTCAAGTATAGTTGATTTACAGTGTAGTGTTAACTTCTGCTGTAATGAAATATGTTTTTTAAATTCTTACAATATCCCTAGGTATACTATTATTATCTGCATTTAACAGGTGTGGAGAAAGCCTAGAGAATTTACGCAACTTGCCCCAAGTTGCAAAGCTTTTAAGCTGTAGGGCCGGGACTCAAATCCAGAGTCAGATCCCTGATGTAACCTCTAAGCCATTCTGCTTCTTGTGACTCTGAAAACAAATGAGATAAGCCCAAATTATGTCTTGGTCACCTCTCATACAGGTTACTCTCCGTGGAACTGCCAAAAATGTTCTGGCTGAATTCACTGCCAAGGTGTCATCTGGAGAATCCTAACCGGATGCCAGGGGCCACCATCATTCATTGACACTCCCTGATTTTAGAAGGACTGAGAACAAGTTGAAGATTTGACCTTTCCAGCACACATCTGCATCGGAATAAGCAGTGGATCCACTTCGCTACCCTTTCCCATCCTCACACAGAGCCCTTGGTACATCTGCCCCCTTGGGATCACTCGGCCAGGTTCTCAAGAATCTCAACACATCTCAAAAAGAATGAAATCAAGTGTGGCTGTATACACGCCATTTCCCCTCTCCTTTTTTTTTTAATTAATTTATTTTTTGATACGGACTATTTTTAAAGTCTTTATTGAGTTGGTTACAATATTGCTTCTGTTTTATGTTTTGGCCACGAGACATGTGGGATCTTAGCTCCCTGACCAGGGATCAAACCTGCACCCCCTGCATTGGAAGGCGAAGTCTTAACCACTGGACCGCCAGGGAAGTCCCTCCCCTCTCCTTTTATTACTGCCCCAAAGCCTATAAAAGCTTAGAATCTATTAATTCTATGTTTATAGCAGGAATTTCTACTCATTATCACCCGAGAAAGGAAGAGTCAATTTAATACACTTGATTTCAAAGATTCTATCCAATGAAGCCAGACTCCATTACAGTCATATCGGCTAATTACTGTGAAGTGCAGCAGTCTGCATTTGTAAAAGAAACAAGTATCCAAGCTTAACAGGCAATACCCGGTAGAGAACATGGAGACATGGGGATAGGCTTGTTGCTGAACTGTAATCTGCAGACCTGATGGGAAAAGCTCCCCCTCTAGCTTGCTCTGTTCCCTGAATGCCAGTTAACTGCCATGGGCCTTACCCCCCTACATCTGTAAGAAAGGGACCACAAGATCCAGAAGGCACTCACTAAAGCTAATCAATATTTAGAAGTTGAAAATAAAACAAACAAAATAGACAGACTTCAGCATAGACAAAGGAAAAGAGCTTTTTTCTTATGCCCCCAAGACTTAGTTCTAGGCTAATACCTCTCTGCTTCTGGGACGCTCTGGGATTTATAGCTGCAGGAGATACTCAAGCACCTTAGCCAATGAAGAATAGCTCAGTCCTTCCTTCTGTCCCAGAGCAGACCAGCCAAGGGCAGAACTCTCTCCCACAGCAGTCAGTGAGTCTACTGCCAGGGCTGGCCCCATCATTCCCAGCTCTTATTAGGTAACTGAAACCCCTCATCTGCTGACCACACCAAGAGGCAATCCTGGAACTTCATCCGATGCCCCTCGGTTGGGGAGAGAATCTTTCTCTTTCATACACTTCTCCAAAGTAAGCTTAGAAGGTTTCAGATGACTTCATTCAGCAGATATCCGAGTGCCCACAATGTGCCACAAATGACAGGTGCTGAGGAAATCCAGGGGATGGACACTCAGCTGATTAGGAGCTAGCTATCCAGTACCACGATGTAACACAATGTCCTTTACCCTGTCTTCCTGCTAGTCGTTGGTGAAGCTGCCCCACATGCAGTGCCTTTTAAAGTCCATGGCACAAAATTGGGAATATAATTGCTGTACATTCACTGTGACTTGTCACCAATAAAAATTCACTGGTGTCTCATTTACCGGGCCTGTGCTTATAAAGAGGTTTATAGTCTGCTGTGTTAATGAACCACTTTAAAGTCTGAGAGGAGACAGAAAAGCAATAATTAAAGGCCATTTCACCATCTCAAAACCCCTCTCTGCTTCTTCCCACTGAACTTCCTAAGACCCTAGGAGGGTTCAAATAATGGCAACATTAGGTCTCACAGCTGCCTGGTACATGGGTTTTTCAATATCTTTGGAGCCACTGCACTTTCTTAAGGTTTCATTTCCCAGTATCACAATTTCTCCTCTTACAGGCTAAAAACACGAAATGGTAAAACAAGTCCCCTATCTATTCGGTGCACAGTGAAGCTGCAGGATCCAAACAGGCTAACCCCAAAAGCGTGCCCATCAATGAATTATGTGATAGGTATAATAAAGGATACAAATGTAAACCAATTAATTAATTTTTTTCAAAATCAGACCACCCTGAGTTCAAAACCAGGCTCCATCATTTTCAACAAGTCTTTTAACCTAAGCCTCAGTTTCCACATCTGTAAAATTAGAAGAATAATATAGTACATATCACAAAAAGCATCAATAAGACCAGATTTTATAATAATTAGCCCATGCCTCATACATGGCAAGTGGTCTAAAAAGGTATTAGATCTTAATATTGGTATTACTATTATTATTATTATTATTATTATTATTATTATTATTATTATATAAATCGTGTTCCACATCAGTGTCAGGTGCATCCATGTGTTTGTGTGACTTGGACCTTGGTACCCTGACTACATCACGTCTGAGAACTGCAAAGCTGAGGACCAAATCTCTGCCCTAACCAAGGCCAGCATGAGCCACCAGCTTGTGCCACCTGCCTGCCAGCCCCCGGCTCAACACCTGGCACAAGCAGCCACCAAACGCTAAACCTCCGCTCAGTTTCCACTGGTTTCATGGCCATTCCAGCCTGTATCCCAGCTGCTCAGAAGGAGGGATCATACTCTCCCCAACCTCACAGGCGCACACCAGATGGTACAAGCCTGTACGCTGCTCCTTACAGGTTTCCTATGCAGAATATGACTGTGTCCACGGTTCCTCCTCTGTCTCTGTTTCAGATCAAGGTCATGCCAGCCTGGGGGATGACCACAATGATAATTGGCTCTGAGCCCCCTCCCAGTTCTGCTATTTCTGGGACATTCCCAAGCCTCTTTCCTTTCCCACATCTCCCAGAGGCTGTTCCATGGCTATGGTGGCTACTGTCATTTCCAGCAACTCATTCCTCTGTGACAACTGACCCTTTCAGTCCCCCACTGTCACCGCTAGAGCTCAGCTTCTCTGGTCTCACGGATCCCTTTTCTCAAGTGATCATAGCTCCTTTCGGCTTCTCATCTTCCTTGAATCTCTACCCAGATACCAATGTCATTGAACTTTATAAAAAGTAGCAGAAGTCATGTTTAACTCTTCTGAGTTGAAATTTGAAAGACAAATAGCTGTTAATCACAGAGTTAGGGACTTCCCTGGTGGCGTAGTGGTTAAGAATCCACCTGCCAATGCGGGGGACACGGGTTCGAGCCCTGGTCCGAGATGATCCCACATGCCGCAGAGCAACTAAGCCCATGCGCCACAACTACTGAGCCTGCACTCTAGAGCCCGTGAGCCACAACTACTGAGCCTGCATGCCACAACTACTGAAGCCCGTGGGCCTAGAGCCCATGCACTGCAACGAAGAGTAGCCTCTGCTCGCCGCGACTAGAGAAAGCCCACGCGCACCAACGAAGACCCAACGCAGCCAATAAATAAATAAATAAATGTATTTAAAAAATCACAGAGTTGATGGAGCAAAGATGGGGGGTGGGGGGTTCCCAAGCAGAAGAAGCCACAGCCTACACTCTTCGTCTTTCAGCTGGACTGTAGCTCTTGTGTCCCACCACTGTGTCCAGGGCCATGGCATTGATCCTATCTCCTAGTGGGTGTTTAATAAATGAACAAGAGGTCTAAATCAGCTAGCAACTAGCAACTGCGGTCTGTTACAGTTTCTTAGAATGCAGACCACACACATCTGAATTATGGGAGGGCCACAGAGGTACAGATCTGTGGGCCCCCGGCTTAACTACTGAACTAGAACCTGCAAATGAAAATCCCTCTAATAGGTCTCATGCATTCCTATGGACTGAGCTGGAGCAGTGAACTTCAAACTTCTGGTCCTGGTACACTGTAAGAAATACATTCTACAATTCTACATTGTGACCAAATACACACATATACAATACAGTACATGCACAGTAATATTTGTCTACTCCATTCTAATACATTTTTTTCCAAAGCTGGCTGTAACCCATTGAAGTGACTCCACAACTCATTACAATTTGAAAATCACTGGGTTAGTATGTAGAGAGGGAGTGGTGACTGCTGATATTGTAAAGAAGTGAGGAATAGTCAGATCATAGAAGGCCTTCCTAAATTAAAGACTTTGGCCTTGGGCTGTAAGTCATGAGAAATCATTTCATTGAGAATTAGATATGAGGAAAAACAAAACCTAGGTCCTGTCTTTGTAGAGATTACAGTCTCCTCTCGAGGAGGGGTGGGAAGACAAATTATCTGTCAACAGTAGGGACTGGAGGAGAAGTCAGGCAGAGGGACCAGCACAGGGACGAGGCGCAGCCTGAAACATTTTGAAAGTCGTTCAGTACGGAACGGTTTCAGACAGGAATACAGTAGTCCCCACTTCTCCACAGTTTCAGTTTCTGTGGTTTCAGTTACCTGCAGTCTACCACGGTTTGAAAATATCAAATGGAACATTCCAGAAATAAACAATTCATAAGTTTTAAATTGTGCACCCTCTGAGTAGTGTGATGAAATCTTGCCATCCTGCTTCATCTTGCTGAGGCCTGAATCATCCCTTTGTCCAGTGTATCTGCTCCTTAGTCACTTGGTAGCCACCTCTTTATCAAATCAACTGTCACATTATCACAGTGTTTGTGTTCAAGTTACCCTTTCTACTTAATAATAGCCCCACAATGCAAGATTAGTCATGGTGGTCATTCACATCTGCCAAAGAGAAGCCATAAAGTGCTTGCTTTAAGTGAGAAGGTGAAAGTCCTCAACTTAATAAGGAAAGAAAAAAAATTGTATGCAGAGGTTGCTAAGATCTATGGTAAGAACAAATCTTCTACCTGTGAAACTGTAAAGAAGGAAAAAGAAATTCATACTAGTTTTGCTGTTGCACCTCAGACTGCAAAAGTTATGGCCACAGTGTGTGATAAGTGCTTAGTTGAGATGGAAAGGGCATTAAATTTCTACAAGATATCTTGAGAGAGAGACCGCATTCACATAATTTTTGTTTCAGTATATTGTTATAATTGTTCTATTTTATTATGACTTATTTTCTTTCTTTCTTTCTTTAAATATTTATTTATTTATTTATTTTTAGCTGCATTGGGTCTTCATTGTTGCGTGCGGGCTTTCTTTAGTTGCAGCGAGCAGGGGCTACTCTTCATAGCGGTGCACGGGTTTCTCATTGAGGTGGCTTCTCTTGTTGCGGAGCATGGGCTCTAGGCGCGTGGGCTTCAGTAGCTGTGGCATGTGGGCTCAGCAGTTGTGGCTCGTGGGCTTAGTTGCTCTGCGGCGTGTGGGATCTTCCCAGACCAGGGCTTGAACCCGTGTCCCCTGCATTGGCAGGCGGATTCTTAACCACTGTGTCACCAGGGAAGTCCCCAGGTGCCTTCTTAAAAACGGTTACAACCCAAGCTACACCTTCAAAACAAACATGTTATGGCCAACACGAATCCCTGGCAGAGGCCTTCCAGTACCCCTTCTGCACATTAGGTTCAAAATATAGATGATTTTTTTTTTAGTTTTTTTAGTTTCTTTTTTTTAATTGAAGTATAGTTAATTAAAGATGTTGTGTTAGTTTCAAGTGTACAGCAAAGTGACTCAGTTACACACACACACATATATATGCTTATTTAAAAATTAACAGCAGCAGCTACTTTTTTTTTGGAAGATTTTTAATCACAGTTTCAATTTCATTACTTATGATTGGTCTGTGTATATTTTCTATTTCTTCTTGGTTCAGCCTTGGAAGGTCATACCTTTCTAAGAATTTGTCCATTTCTTCCAGGTTGTCCGTTTCATTGGCATAGTTGCTTGTAGTAGTCTCTTAGGATGCCTTGTATTTCTGCACTGTCTGTTGTGACTTGTCCTTTTTCATTTCTTATTTTATTGATTTAAGTCCTCTCTCTCTTTTTCTTGATGAGTCTGGCTAAAGGTTTATCAATTTTTTTTTTTTTTTTTTTTTGCGGTACGCGGGCCTCTCACTGTTGTGGCCTCTCCCGTTGCGGAGCACAAGCTCCAGACGTACAGGCTCAGCGGCCATGGCTCACGGGCCCAGCCACTGCGTGGCATGTGGGATCTTCCCGGACTGGGGCACGAACCCATGTACCCTGCAATGGCAGGCGAACTCTCAACCACTGTGCCACAAGGGAAGCCCTATCAATTGTGTTTATTCTCTCAAAAAACCAGCTTTTAGTTTTATTGATCTTTGCAATTGTTTTCTTTGTTTCTATTTCATTTATCTCTGCTCTGATCTTTATGATTTCTTTCCTGCTACTAACTTTGGATTTGTTTGTTCTTCTTTCTCTAGTTCCTTTAGGTGTAACATTAGATTGTTTATTTGAGATTTTTCTTGTTTCTTGAGGTAGGATTGTATTGCTATAAACTTCCCTCTTAGAACTGATTTTGCTGCATCCTGTAAGATTTGGATTGTCGTGTTTTCATTGTAATTTGTCTCTAGGTATTTTTGGATTTCCTCTTTGATTTCTTCAGTGATCTCTTGGTTATTTAGTAACGTATTGTTTAGCCTTCATGTGTTTGTGTTTTTTACATTTTTTTCCCTGTAATTGATTTCTAATCTCATAGCGTTGTGGTCGGAAAAGATGCTTGATATGATTTCAATTTTCTTAAATTTACCGAGGCTTGATTTGTGACCCAAGATGTGATCTGTCCTGGAGAATATTCCGTGTGCACTTGAGAATAATCTGCTGTTTTTGGATGGAATGTTCTATAAATATCAATTAAATCTACCTGGTCTATTGTGTCATTTAAATTTAAAATTAAATCTACCTGGTCTATTGTGTTTCCTTATTAATTTTCTGTCTGGATGATCTGTCCATTGGTGTAAGGGAGGTGTTAAAGTCCCCCACTATTATTGGGTTATTGTCGATTTCCTCTTTTATAGCTGTTAGCAGTTGCCTTATGTATTGAGGTGCTCCTATGTTGGGTGCATATATATTTATAATTGTTATATCTTCTTCTTGGACTGATCCCTTGATCATTATGTAGTGTCCTTCCTTATCTCTTGTAACATTCTTTATTTTAAAGTCTGTTTTATCTTCTATGAGTATTGCTACTCCAGCTTTCTTTTGATTTCCATTTGCATGAAATATCTTTTTCCATCCCCTCACTTTCAGTCTGTTTGTGTCCCTAGGTCTGAAGTGCGTCTCTTTTTTTTGTTTTTTTTTTTTTTTTTTTTTTTTTCGGCACGCGGGCCTCTCACTGCTGTGGCCTCTCCTGCTGCGGAGCACAGGCTCCGGACACGCAGGCCCAGCGGCCATGGCCCACGGGCCCAGCCGCTCCGTGGCACGTGGTATCCCCCCGGACCGGGGCACGAACCCGTGTCCCCTGCATCGGCAGGCGGACTCTCAACCACTGCGCCACCAGGGAAGCCCTGAAGTGCGTCTCTTGTAGACAGCATATATATGGGTCTTGTTTTTGTATCCATTCAGCAAGCCTGTGCCCTTTGGTTGGAGCATTTAATCCATTCATGTTTAAGGTAATTATCGATATGTATGTTCCTATTACCATTTTCTATTGTTATGGGTTTGTTTTTGTAGGTCCTTTTCTTCTCTTGTGTTTCCCACTTAGAAAAGTTCCTTTATCATTTGTTGTAGAGCTGGTTCGGTGGTGCTGAATTCTCTTAGTTTTTGCTTGTCTGTAAAGCTTTTGATTTCTCCATCAAATCTGAATGAGATCCTTGCCGGTAGAGTAATCTTGGTTGTAGGTTCTTCCCTTTCATCATTTTAAATGTACTGTGCCCCTCTCTTCTGGCTTGTAGAGTTTCTGCTGAGAAATCAGCTGTTAACCTTATGGGAGTTTCCTTGTATGTTATTTGTCGTTTTTCCCTTGCTGCTTTCAATAATTTTTCTTTGTCTTTAATTTTTGTCAATTTGATTACTATGTGTCTCAGAGTGTTTCTCCTTGGATTTATCCTGCCTGGGACTCTCTGCACTTCCTGGACTTGGGTGTCTATTTTCTTTCCCATGTTATGGAACTTTTCAACTATAATCTTTTCAAATATTTTCTTGGGTCCTTTCTCTCTCTCTTCTCCTTCTGTGACCACTATAATGTGAATGTTGTTGCATTTAATGTTGTCCCAGAGGTTTCTTAGGCTCTCTTCATTTCTTTTCATTCTTTTTTTTTATTCTGTTCTGTGGCAGTGAATTCCACCATTCTGTCTTACAGGTCACTTATCCGTTCTTCTGCCTCAGTTGTTCTGCTATTGATTCCTTCCAGTGTATTTTTCATTTCAGTAATTGTATTGTTCATCTCTGTTTGTTTGTTCTTTAATTCTTCTAGGACTTTGTTAAAAATTTCTTGCATCTTCTTGACCTTTGCCTCCATTCTTTTTCCAGAATGAGGTCCTAGATCATCTTCACTATCATTATTCTGAATTCTTTTTCTGGAAGGTGGCCTATCTCCACTTCATTTAGTTGTTTTTCTGGGGTCTTATCTTGTTCCTTCATCTGGTACAAAGTTCTCTACCTTTTCATTTTGTCTATCTTTCTGTGAATGTGGTCTTTCTTCCACAGGCTGCAGAACTATAGTTCTTCTTGCTTCTGCTGTCTGCCCTCTGGTGGATGAGGCTATCTAAGAGGCTTGTGCAAGCTTCCTGATGGGAGGGACTGGTGGTGGGTAGAGCTGGGTGTTGCTCTGGTGGGCAGAGCTCAGTAAAACTTTAATCCATTTGTCTGCTGATGGGTGGGGCTGGGTTCCCTCCTTGTTGGTTGTTTGGCCTGAGGCGACCCAGCACTGGAGCCTACCCAGCTCTTTGGTGGGGCTAACAGTGGACTCTGGGAGGGCTCACACCAAGGAGTACTTCCCAGAACTTCTGCTGCCAGTCTCCTTGTCCCCATGGTGAGCCACAGCCACCCCCCGCCTCTGCAGGAGACCCTCTAACACTAGCAGGTAGGTCTGGTTCAGTCTCCTATGGGGTCACTGCTCCTTTCCCTGGGTTCCAATGAGCACACTACTTTGTGTGTGCCCTCCAAGAGTGGAGTCTCTGTTTCCCCCAGTCCTGTCGAAGTCCTGCAATCAAATCCCGCTAGCCTTCAAAGTCTGATTCTCTAGGAATTCCTCCTCCCGTTGCCAGACCCCCAGGTTGGGAAGCTTGACGTGGGGCTCAGAACCTTCACTCCAGTGAGTGGACCTCTGTGGTATAAGTGTTCTCCAGTTTGTGAGTCACCCACCCAGCAGTTATGGGATTTGATTTTATTGTGACTGCGCCCCTCCTACCGTCTCACTGTGGCTTCTCCTTTGCCTTTGGATGTGGGGTATCTTTTCTGGTGAGTTCCAGTGTCTTCCTGTTGATGTCGTTCAGCAGTTAGTTGTGATTCCAGTGCTCTCACAAGAGGGAGTGAGTGCACATCCTTCTACTCCGCCATCTTGAACCAATCTCTCACTTTGAGCCTATTATGACTTACTGTAGTTAATCTCTTATATGCCTAATTTATAAGTTAAACTTGTCATAGGTAGGTGTGTATAGGCAAAAAGATAGTATACATAGGGTTCGGTACTACCTGCTGTTTCAAGCGTCCACTGGAGGTCTTGGAATGTATCCCCCGTGGATAAGAGAGAACTACTGTAGTTACCCTAGTCCTGGCTCCAAAGTTCTCCTTTCTTTGGAAGGAGAGATAAGTTATCTGGGCCTCAACTACTTTATCTTGAAGGAAATTATTACAGTAAGAATTATAAAGTTCTCGAAGGGATGACATGAAGGTAAGCAGAAAGCAGAAGATAGGACCAGAGTCCCCATCCCTCAAGGTATTGAAGAGAAGGCCTCCCTAGAAATACCAGAGTGACCAGACTGGGGAATTTGCCCTCATAGTGTATGGAACTGGTCCAACTATGAAGTAATGTCTCAGGCATATTACATTTTAACAGCTTTATTGAGGTATAATTCACTCATGTTACCACCATCCCATTTTAGAACATATTCTGTTTCTTCAAAAAGATCCCACATGCCCATTTGCAATCACTCCCCGCTTTCTTCTCCAACCCTAACCAACCAGTAATCTACTTTCTGTCTCTATAGATTTACCTTTTCTGGGCATTTCATCTAAATGGAATTATACAGTATATGATCTTTTGTGTCTGGCTTCTTTCACATCTATGTTGTAGCATGAAGCAATTCCTTCTTGCTGCTCAAGAGTATTCCATCATCTTCCACCACATTTTGTTTACCTCTTCATCAGTTGCTAGACATTTGGGTCATTTCTACTTTTTGGCTATTATGAATAATGCTGCTCTGTACAGCTTTTTTGCCTGGACATATGTTTTCATTTCTCTTGGGTGGATATTCAGAAGTGGAATTACTAGGTCATATAATAAATTTATGTTTAACTTTTTCAGGAACAGCCAAACTGTTTTCCAACATGGCTTAACCATTTTACATTCCCACCAGCAACATATGAGCATTCCAGTTTATCCACATTCTCAAGTATATTCTAAAATCCAGATTCACATTTATTACAGCATGAAGCAGAGCCTGAATAAGGTTGGAACTAGCATCTCTGTGAACTGGGGAGTTCCTGTGGCCTTGTAATTTATTCACATTCCAAATTTCACTGAAATTTAGAAAAGAAATTATCAGAGATGTTCTTTTGAAACATGCTTGAACTCATTTAGTATCAAAACGCAATACCAAAAAAAAACTATATAGACCTAATCATAGAACATTTGACAAAAATATTTGTCAAAGGGGAGTTATCAAGAACCATGACAAACGAGAATGTGTTTCCCACACTAAACAGAGTTTCCCAGGGGACAAAATCTTAACTATGAATCCTACAAACTAGCAGAAACTTGCAGAAGGCAGCAATCACAGCCAGGAACCCGAAAGAAAGTCAGGGAACTATTTCTTTAAATCTGATGCAACTTGCATTATATCAAGTGATGAGCTGCAAAGATGAGACCCTGCTTCCAGAAAAGAAAAGAAACAGACCTGGCCTAAAGGGAACACAGAAGAGTCACAGGAATGCCCCTGCTGCTTTGAAAACCCCAGGTACCTCTTACAAACATACTGTACTCACAAAATAAAAGAGGGGGTGGGCACCCAGAGGACTGGCAAGAGCTTTGGTTCAGAGACCACAGAGGGACACCAAACACTTTCCACACACACTTTTCCTATCTAGAAAACAACCCCCCACCCTGTCTGGGGCTTGGATCTCTGACTCTCTAACATTTTACTTAAAGTGTCATATAAATTTCACTGAATGTGTAGGATCTCCTCTCTTCACCTACAGGTTTCCTCCTTTGGAGGAACTCTTTTTGTTGCTAGAGATGAAGACCTAGGAGGACCTATGCTAATTACCCGCTAGCACTCTTTCTGGTGCAATCAGCTAAGTGGAGGTTTAGGTACCCAGCTGGTCAGATTCCAGGAGATTTCCCCTGCTAATTTTCAGTCATTCAGGAAAACAAAGGAGTAACTAAGATTGGGTTACCATGATTTTAAAGAAACCCCGTTCCTCCTTCCCTTCCCCCTGCCAAGATGTGTAGACTTCTGTATTTCACACTTTTACATCTGTTCTTCTCCAAAAATAAAAGCTGTTTATATTCAAGAAATGCTGACTACAATACCAGCATGAGTTACATCTTTGAAACACTCACAGAGAGAACATACATATTGTTCCCACCAAAGAGCGTGTGCAGTTTCTTCCCAGAGCAGCACCTGGGGATAAAACTGCAGGAGAGCTCAGCAGTGCTTTTATTTATTCGATTGCACGGAAAGAAAACTGTATTCTCTCTGACGGGTGCTAGAATTACCAGTTAAAGAAAACAGAAGAGGGGGTGGCCTTTTAGGAACAGCAAACACTTGGCTTTGACCTTATGAAACATAAGACTACCCAGTCTCTGGCCTCTAAGAGAGTCTTAGGGGTTCAAATAGAAAACCACAGCATTTCCAAACTCAAAGGACACTTTCAACCGTGCAAATGGCTGCAAAGAAGCCATTTCAAGTTCACAGTTTCCCCAGAACCTAAGACACGACCGGTACTAGAAATGAAACTGTCCCAAACTTGGTCCCACACAGAACACCTTGAAAAATGCAATTAATTCACCACCCCCATCTAAAGAGTAACTAACATTTCTGATTTAAATGCTGTACAATTCCCTGATATTTTAATAATATTCAAAACCTCTCCTGAGAAAGTTGGATATGTCCCCCTAATTGTCAATACTGCAAAAAACATAATCATCTTCAACCAGAATTTTTTTTTTTTTTTTTTTTTTTTTTGCGGTACGCAGGCCTCTCACTGCTGTGGCCTCTCCCGTTGCGGAGCACAGGCTCCGGACGCACAGGCTCAGCGGCCATGGCTCATGGGCCAAGCCGCTCCGCGGCATGTGGGATCTTCCCGGACCGGGGCACGAACCATGTCCCCTGCATCGGCAGGCAGGCTCTCAACCGCTGCGCCACCAGGGAAGCCCCAGATATTTTTTGTATTCACTCTACCGATTATTATCTAACCATATCTTTCTCCTTTAAAATAGATGTTCCAAGAGGGGTCTTTGAATTCAGTTTTTCAAAAGCATCTACCCCAGCAGTGAGTATGAAATAAAATGTTGATACATGCTCATTATCAAGTTGTGTACAAAGCTGCCTTAACAACCTTAATCATCATCAACCTTCCCCCAAATAAAAAGACATGCAATATAAGCAGTGTGTTTATCTAAGAACTGTAGATTAAATAACAACATAGGGCATCTTTGTGGCTAGGTCAGAGATGTTTATGGATTGTTGTTTCAAGAAATGTCTGTGGGATTTCTCTGTAAGGAAATCCTCTAACCTGCTGTCTAGATTCCAAACGTCCATTCCATTTTCCAAGCCTCAAAAAATAAACAACCCAAAGATTTCAGACTGCAAACAAAAGAAGGGATGAAAGAGTTGGTGAATACAACTCTTTTTTTCAGCTTCTAGGCAAATGTCAGCACCTCCTGGGGCTTTAAACTGAATCCTTACAGATCCATAGGGAAAAACAGGAAATTAACACCAGAAGGATGCATCTTCTTGATCATGGAGATGGGGCTTTTTCTGGCCCCTGAATAAACTTGCTAATAAAAAAAAAAATGGCAATGCAAAGAACAGTCCAGGATTATCAGCTGAAATGGTATCAGGTGATACTCGATACCATTTCAAGTATTCCCCTTTGTTACAAACAATTCATACACATAAAATATTAGTGTGAAGTTTTAAAGTCCACATTCTTAAAAGTATGTGCCTTCCACAATTTGAAGCCATAAGCCTTAAGAAAAAGTTGCAGTTACCTTATATAAATGACTATTTCCTACTCTGCAACATTGTCAGGCAATGTTGAAGCTGCTGAAACCGAGGATCTCACTTTGAGAACCACTGTTTAGGCAATTAACCTGTCAACCAGCTCTTAGAAAATCACAATGCACAGGATCACAGTTACTGAGAATCAACCAGCCGCAGAATCCTCTTCTATCTATGGATAAGCCATGCTAGTCCTTGCTCCAAACACTCTCAAAATTGCCAACACAGGACGTACATGCAAGAGGACAATACACAGACACATGCCCAAAACAGCAAGAAATCATTACTATGGTGAGACTAAAGATGTTTCATTTCTCCAGTGCATTTCTTTATGATGTATCCTACTGCGCAGTTTAATGTATTTTTCTCAGATAGAAATTACTAAACCACAATGCATAGCCATTCTCCCTCTCACTACCCCACTTCATTTCACTTACTAATGGGAGTTTCATCTGAGGCCAGGGCACAAAATGTGGTGAAGGAGCCCATTTTAAAGCTTATTTATATTATTAATATTTTAGTGTCTGTAAGGACCAAAGCCATGATCAACCCTCAGTTCTTAATGGTCAGAAATCAAGCAGAGGCATTGATAAGGTGCAGATATAATCTAAACTTGCCATCAGGCTGAACAAAAGGATGCACGCAAACAATCCAACAGAATCCCAAGCTCTAACTCTCCAATTATTGCATAGGTTTTTAAAGCATTAACTTCAAATGCATACTTTTCTCATGACCCTGTTCTGGATTTAAGTGCATTTATATCCAGATTATAATCAGAAAGGGTATTAATTAGATATTGTTTGCAAGTACTCTGAGATATAAAGTGCTCTATAAATGCTAAATATTATTATTTAAATACAGTTTGCAATTACTGCTTACAACCTATTCCACCACCACACTGCTATAATTTGATTACAGGAAGCACCCCCCCCAAAAAAAAACCACCTAGAAGTAGAAATGATGAAACCATGCGCATGTGAAGCTCAGATTTTTACCCTAGGTATAAATAATTCATAGGCATTTTAAATGGAGAGTTAGGTTGTAAAATCTAGTGAGATCAAGGCAGTTGGCCTCCACAAGACTGAAAACCACAAAGTTATGTTGATTTTATAAGTTTCTTACTTATAAACCAGGTGGAAAGTAGACTGTGGTCAAAAACACAGGGCTCTTTACTCTTTTGGCTGACAACTCCGTCTTCCATTTTCTCCATTCTAATCTTAAAATATCTATATCTGTCTGAAAAAAAGTGTAACTCCAGATTTTGATTTTAATAATTATCTGGCAGATAAAAGCTTGAGAATGGCTCCTGTTCTAACATGTCTTCTCATCTTGCTATCTTCTGTGATAATCACAAACTCAGTGGTCTTCAATTCTTAAAAAATGGAAACCTTTGAGCCTGATTCCACATGCCTTCCAAACACACTTGTTGGATAGTTCTCCAAAGAGAAGGGCAGATTAAACATAAACGTACCTTATATACAATGTAAAAGGAAATCACTGCTAATCGCAAAATGGTTCATATTTTATGCTTTCAGGTTTTTAGACAAGAAAAAGAACAATTAACATGTTCTAAGCTGACCTTGGTTATTTAAAAAACAAAATCACAAGGGAAGAAATATTTTAGAAATAACACTTAAGACACAACTATGCTCATCAAAGAGATCCTATGCCCCAAACGAAAGTCTTCTGGGAAATCTGTGAACCCAGGGAGATAATACATCAGATAATTCTGATGTCATGACAAGGTCCGTGAGTCAAATACTGGCCATGCGAGTTACTATGGGCACTGGCTTTAGGGTAGGTCAATCGTAAGTTCGGCCATTTAGAAGCTTTATGACCTTTGGTAAATTAATTGATCTTTCCAAGCCTCATGCATTCATCTGTACACTTACCTCACAGGAAACTGGGAGATAATTTGACAATGTCAAGAACCTTAAAGATCATTTATAACTTTCACTGTAAATTGCACTTCTAAGAAGTTATTCTAAGGAAACAGAGATGTATACAAAGACTTATGTATAAGGATAAATAATGTATAAAAATAATGTGTACAAAGACTTATATATAAGAATGTTTGATTATCAAAGCACTATTTGCATGAGTTGAAAAGTTGGAAATAGCCAAAAGTTTCATCAGTAGGAACTGGTTAAATATATCATGATGCATCCCCACAGTAAAATGCTAAGTGGTCCTTAAAACATATGATTAGAAATTTGAACACTGACTGAATGAAGAAATTAAAAATTACATTTCTTAGGCATGATTATGGTATTGTGGTTATGTGACTTTTAAGATTGTTTATCTTTTAGAAATATTGAAATATTTACAAGTGAAAAGATATGATGCTTCAAAATAATATGGGAGAGGAAGAGGATGGGGGTGTAGATAAAATAAGATTGGGTACAAGTGGAAAATTGTTAATTTGGGGGCTCATTACACTACTCTACTTTTAAAAATAATTTTATTTAGATTTAATTGACATTCCATAAATTCACCCTTTTGAAGTATACAAGTGACTTTTAGTAAATGCACAGAGTTGAGCGACCATCACCACGACCAGGACACAAGCAGTCTCTTCCTACACCCTCTCTCCTCCAGCTCCAGCAACCCCTAATCTACTTTCTGTCTCTATGCATTTGCCTATTCTGGACATTTCATATAAATAGAATTATATAACATGTGGCCTTTTGTGTCTGGCTTCTTTCACTTAGCATAATGTTCATCCATGGTATAGCATGTATCAGCACTTCCTTTCATTACTGAATAATATGCCATCTTATGAATATAATGCATTTTGTTCATTCATTCATCAGCTGATGGATGTTTAGGTTGTTTCCTATCTTTGGCTATTATGAATAATGCTACTAAAAATATTGGTGTACAAGTTTTTGTGTGGATATATGTTTTTCAATTCTCTTTGGTATATACCTAGGACTGGAATTGCTGGGGCACATGGTAACTCTCTAGTTAACACTTTGAGGAGATGCCGACCTGTTTTCCTAAGTGGCTGCACCATTTTACATTCCCACCAGCAATGTAAGAGCATTCCAGCAATCTTTCTACTTTTCCGTAAGTTTTAAGCTCCCCATGATAAAGAATTTTTAAAAATTTTGCCATAGAAAAACATTAATAGTATGCAAAGTGGCTGATTATTAAGTTTTTAAAAAAAGGTTGTAGATAATATATACAACATAATCTTAATTTTTTAAAACTATCCATTTAGCTATGTGTAGAAAAAACTACTAAGCCATATACCAAAATATATATGTGGCTATCATTGGGAATCATGAATTCTTTTCTTTTTTTCTCCATTTTCCAAGTTTTCTGCAATGATCATGCATTGCTTTTATAATGAGAACAACAAAAAGCTTTTTTTAATTTAAACATACTTTTAACAATTCAGCAGTCTTTGCTCCCATTCCCAACCTACATTTTCCGGACCCTGGAGCCCCAGAGGTCATCCTGGTGGGATTCCTAAGAAAATCAAAAATACACATTGCCGGGCTTCCCTGGTGGCGCAGTGGTTGAGAGTCTGCCTGCCAATGCAGGGGACACGGGTTCGAGCCCTGGTCTGGGAAGATCCCACATGCCGCAGAGCAACTGGGCCCATGAGCCACAACTACTGAGCCTGCATTTCTGGAGCCTGTGCTCCGCAACGAGAGAGGCCGCGACAGTGAGAGGCCCGCGCACCGCGATGAAGAGTGGCCCCCGCTCACCGCAACTAGAGAAAGCCCTCGCACAGAAATGAAGACCCAACACAGCCAAATAAATAAATAAATAAATTTATTTTTTTAAAAAAAAATACACATTGCCTTCATGAAGCTTGCTGTCTAGTAGTAAATATAAGCCAAGACGGAAAGTTCTGAGGTCTAAAAAAAAAGTTATGAGATCAGTTCGGAGAGGATTTAAAAGTGAGAGGGCTAATTTCTAACTGAAAGGATCAGGGCAAATTTGGTGGAAAAGGTGGCATTGGAATGCTGAGTGCTGGGGTAGTAGGTACAGAAAAAGAGAATAAGGTAGGTCACCCCCTAAAGAGCATCCACGGGGAGAAGGAAGCTGTTCCCTATGGCAGGTGAGAAGGAACGGTCGTTAACTGCAGGGGATGGTGTGGGGCCCAGCTGAATTTTAACTGGTCTTGAAGTAAAGAGTTTAGTCTTTGTTCTGTAGACTGTGAGGAGGCGGGGAAGGCCGAGAATTAACAATACCCAGACTGGGCTTCCCTGGTGGCGCAGTGGTTGAGAATCTGCCCCCCGATGGAGGGGACATGGGTTCGAGCCCTGGTCTAGAAGATCCCACATGCCGCGGAGCAACTGGGCCCGTGAGCCACAACTACTGAGCCTGCTGGTGCTCCGCAGCAGGAGAGGCCGCGATAGTGAGAGGCCCGCGCACCGCGATGAAGAGTGGCCCCCGCTTGCCACAACTAGAGAAAGCCCTCGCACAGAAACGAAGGCCCAACACAGCCAAAAATAAATAAATAAATTAATTAATTAAAAAAAAAAAACCCAGACTGAAACTGTGCTTTAGGAAGACTAACGTGGCTGCAGTGCCCAAGGGAAACTGGCCAGGAGAAGGCTGGAGACAAGGGGACCCAGGGAATAGATATTAAGGAAAGATGTTTAAGGTTGGGGTAAAATAAAACGTGTTTTGAGAATTTCCAGGCACCCCCTTGAGATAAGTACAGGCAGCCTGGCCATGTAAAAAAAGTGGATGGAGAATCATCTTTCTCCAGAGGGAAATCAGCTTCCAACATTTTCTATTTAAGTCCCCCCTCTCTCTCCGCTAGGAACCTTATATTTCCATGTGCAGAATAACATTTCTTTCAAAACTATCACCCAGATTTTCTGGGAATTCTCAGCACGCTGCTAGTTCGGGCCCTTTTCTCACAGAGCTACTCCCCCCCACCCCACCACAGAAATGGAAGAACCGACTGAACATGAAAGCATCTTTCAGACACAAGTTATCCCAAATTCTATGAGAAACGCAGACTCAGACTGATTCTGCTCAGCTGGTCAGGGCTGCCATGATTCGATCACAGTAGCTCAAAGCTGGGTGGGCTTTAGAACCACTATCACTGAAAGAAGGAATGGCGTAGAACAAGAAGGGCACGGAAGATTAATTCCAGGGCAGACAGAGACACAGAAAGAAGAAAGGCCCAACCAGCAAGACTCAAAATTACGATATTTCAAAGAGCCTTACTGATAAGTGGGGAAAATATGATATACCCATAAAAGAAAAGTGTTGGGTATTCTTTAATCAACAAAATATTGCATGACCTCCTAAGGCAATAATTTGGCAAACAGCAAACCATGACTTATATTAGTTTTTGTACAAAGATTACTCCAGTTAATAATGAACAATGAAAATGATTACACATATTTCTCTGATGTTCTGATAACTACCACTACACCCTATTTTATTGTGAGGCAACATCATGGCAAAGAAAACACCTGTTTAATATCTCTAAAAAACAGCACATGTATCTAATTTAAAAACTGTTATGCTATTATCATTTTAAGATACCGTTATCTTAGCAATTCATGCAACATTACTAAATTCTCATTTAAGACCAAATTTAATTCATTGCTCTGGGGTAATGAATTACTAATGTTTCAAGATTTCTTGAAGCCCACGAGACCTCTGACCAGAAGGTTTTAAACACTGGACTTGTAGTGTTATCATTTCAGGCACCCACTCCCTGCCCCACCTCACACACACACAAACTTTGAGAAGGCACAGCCACAATAAATGTGTTTTTATTTGCATAATGGTTAATCCATAAAGAGGAGAAAAAGTCTTTAAAAAAAGAAAAGAAAAAGGTTTTAATGAATAATGCTGATACTTGATACTGGTTTAGAAATATGCTAATCTCCAAAAAGTTTCTGGGCTGAACTCACCTCGAGCAAAGGTCAACCCAGGCCATCAGAGGGTCAGACAGAGACCATGAGAGGTCAACATAAGGCCATACTGATACATTCAAAGGAAAAAAGTACTATTAAAAAGATGCAAGACCTTCTGATATCTTTTTCTCAGGATCATTTTCTGTTACACACAATCATTGGGATCAAATGTTGGTGGAATCAAGTTTCCCATAAAATTCTATTTAATCATGGAATTAGCATATCTGTGTAGTGCTTTACAGTTTTCAAAGCACTGCCATAAATACTTATTGATTTTTGAAACCTGTGTATGAGGAAGGCAAGCAGTTGTGATCATTCCCATTTTTGAGTTAATTATGGACAAAAGACTGATCCAAAGTCACAGAATTAATAAGACATGGACACAGAACCCAGTGCTCAGTCCACTCCATTAACTCATTCATTTATTCAACTAACTGGGACTATGGACTCAGAGATGAACGAGACCTAGCCTCTGGCCCCAAGGAGCCCACAGTTTAGTGAGCAGGTAGAAAGAAAACCCCATACCGTTTATAATACAAACGTAAAAAGCATAGCAGGAAGAATGCATGCAAGTCTTCCAGATGAGGTCAATTCTTAAACCTAGGTTTCAATGGAGAAAGAAACATCTAGGCCCACCAGGGAGTGAGGGGTAGAGGGAGAAAGACAAGCAGAGGTCATCCAGTTCTGCTCAAATAGAAAAGTGAGTGTGAGTGCTGGCAGAAACTTAAGAGTATGAAGTCAGCAGCGGCCCATCTTGGCCTTGACTGGCTTACTCTGTGGGCCAAGCTAAGGACAGCCACGGTGCTCAGATTCAGATGTATGCTAATCTCCAAAAAGCTTTCTGGGCTGACCTCACCTCCTATGCAATAAAGCATACTGGTGGCACCTTTCATTTCTTCTAATACTGTCATATCTTGAAGGAAGACTGACTCAAGCCCTGCATCTGAATGAGTAGATTGTTTTCTATAGCCTATGTATGTATACATACATTTCATACACCCACATGGATAGTTTATATCCGTAAAACTATGTAGAATATAAGTATCCACATAGGTTATACAAAACCTACATAGAACTCTATAAACCTTGCATGCAGAGACATCTGAATAATGGGTATGTCTAGACCAACCCCTTGAGATATGTTTAGATGGAAAAGGGTTACGGAGAGAGAGGTTACCATGCAGGACAACCATCTGTCCTAGATGATTCAGACAGTCATTTGCCTGCAGAGGAGGAATTGAAGGGGTTGGACAAGATGAATTCCAAAGATACTTTAAAGCTCCATGGTTTAATGTTTTATGAGCTTACCTGCATGAAGCAGTTTCTCTATTTTTGATAAGTAAAATTCCATGACCCTGGTGAAATAATTCCTCTCTGCCATTTTTTTGTGTGTGCTCAGGCAGAAAATGTATCATTGATATCTGATTTAGCCACAGACAATGTGACTTAGAGCACTGAATGAGAAGTCAGGAAACCTATATCCTCTCCGCAAACCACCCTTCTCCCCTCCCCTGCTCACCCCACCTCCAAGCAGGGAGGGGGCTGTGTGACCTTGGGCAATAGACTTGACCTCTCTGGGCTACAGCTTCCCAGGTATTAAATGAAAGGAGTGGCTAAGTGTTCTACAATTCTCTTCCAGCTCTACATCTATGAAATCATTCCTCTCCCTCAAGACTTAGTTTATCTCCACAGCTCTAAAAATCAGGACTAATGAAACTGGATTCAGATCACCTCTTTTCTAACCATCCTCTCTTTTCTTACTTTTTAAAACCATCCAAATCTTACATAATTTAAGTGATCAGTGCTTCCCTGGTTGCTCTGGTTTAAATTATGCATTGTTGCTATTTGGGGAAAATTTAGACTGGGTCCAGTCTGGGATCACTGGCTGAGAACAATAAGCCCCCAAAGTGAGAAAGGATAAAGGCCTCTCCAGACAGGATCTGCTTTTAATGCATTGAGCACAGAGTTTACAAAAAGGGCATTGATTGTGTAAAAGAGCCACCAAAACAGCAAGGGACTGGTAAGGCTGCAGTAAATTCTCCTAGATGCCACTGACCTTGGCTGCATTTCAGGGGTCAGGCATTCCCCAGGAAGTTCTCAGCAGGCAGGCTTTCGTGAGGGTTTGGGAACAAATGAGACCTCTCATCTACATGAGCCCATCTCTCTTAATCTGGGAAAACAGAAAAAGATCATCTGCCCTCTGATTTGTGGAGATTACCTCTGTGGCCTTTGGACTCAGCTCCAGGCCTGCACAACTTACCCACCACAAGATGGTCGCAGACCCCTGACCTCCGGGAAGCAATTGTCCCCACATCTGCACTTAAGTCCTCCTGCTAGCAGTTCCCCATCTCCTGGGCTAGCTGGAGGCTGTAGCCCTCCCTCTTTCCACACCTCCTGCAGGCAGAAATACAGTGGCAAAGCACTAAAGCCCAAGCCACAAAGAGCAATTTCAGTGAATTGTGCAAAGATGTCTTTTCAAAATACTGATCTCCCAAGCGCAGGTGTGAATCGAACTCCAGGTCGGCCGAGGAGCCCTTGTGGTTGCTCATAAGCTTGCAAGCTCTGGGTATCTCTGAAAACCTTCCCCAGGAAAAAAGCCCACAAGGGACACCTCCAGACCAAGCCCAACTTACAATCCTATCAGAGCGCTATCCATTAGAGAAGCAACGTTGAGATTCCGGCTCAGGGAAATCGCAAGACTTGCCCATTGTTCAGACTCCCATCCCCCCGCCCCGTCCTCCTCCCCAGCTTTGCCACTTTCCTCTACCCTGAAGTCTGGGCCATCCATCCACCTGATTAACCCGCTGGCAGAAACTCCCAGCGCAGAAAGTAGGGCAAATGAACACACACAGTCTGTAAAGCAGGAAGCCACAGACTTGGCCAAAGCACCCACCCCGTTACCAACCACCACCCCCAGCTGCCCAGGGGGCAGCGGGTTCTGAATGTGGCCTTTCGGCGCCAGGGAAATAGCTTACTGTAATAACACATGAATGAGCTTTTGCTACCCAACTATCAAAAAAAGCCATTTCAAATGGCATCTCTGCTCCTTCTCAGCCCCTTGGCTGCCTCCCAGAAACCTCACCTCTGAGATGGAAGGATTAAGGAGAAGGGGAGGGTAGGTCAGGAGAGAGAGGATTAACGAGACTAAAGAAAAAGTACCACTTTGACCATAAAGGTAGTTCTTTAAAATAACAGTGGAGAAGGCAATGTCAAGGCAACTACTGAAGATTCAGGTATACAACCCCAAGATTTAGCATCTAACAATGTATTCTTCAGGAGGGCGTGGGAACTTCCAAGCTTCCCCTATCCTGCCTGTCTCTGTGTTGAGAGCCACCATCAATTTGGTCTCACCGACCCTCCCTGCCTCATGTATATACAATCGCTTTTTTTTTTAATTTATTTTTAGTTCAAGAGAGGAAAAAGCCGTGCTAAGATTGGTAGCCCACCCTTCTCAGACCCCCGCTGCTGCTGCCACCCACACCCCTCCCCCCTTCCAGGCAGGCAGCATCTAATTAACATCGCAAGAAAGCTCTGCCCCCTTCCCCGAAGGAGTGTGTTGGGCTTGGGGGGGTGGGGAGGCGTCGAGGCTGCACTAGGATTCCTGGTATTCCGATCTCAAAACAACAGCAAAATGGATTCTATATCAGTGATGTCTTAGTCAATACAATGAAACGGCGTCTGAGGCAATTCACGTGAGGGTAAATGCAAACCAGGGTGTCTGGAGGGGCGTGGGGGTAGGTGCTTTACAAAGGACTAGCCACAGACCCAGAGAAAAGACACACACACACACACACACTCTCACTCACACTCCCAGGAGTTCCGGTCTGATTGGGGAAAAGCAGAGAACACATCCCTTTCACCTGCTTAAGTTCAGCCATAAAACTGAAATGTCACAGCCACAAAGTCAGCAAGCACAGGCAGGGCTGAGTTACAACGATAAATAAAGGTGAGCGGCAGACCTGCGTTTAAGAGAGCGCTGAGAGGGAGTCGGGGCGCCGACGGCAGAAAAGGGGGGGGCAGGGGAGGCAGTTGCCGGCTACAAGACCAGCATAGCAATAGCTGCCCCCTTGGAGCGTCAGGTTAGGCTTCTCGGGGACAGCCAGGCTCACAATGTCATCTAGCAGGTAGCTGGAAAACGTGAGGGACCAGTGCCTTTATTCGCGCTGCTGTTATTCTTTTTGCAGAAAGGGACAGTGGGGTCTAGAGCCTTGGCACTAAACGACTGCCCGGGGCTTGTGTACACACACACGCACGCACACACACACACACGAGCCTTTCATTTTAATGCTCTTACACGGGTCTACGATGAAACTGGCATAAGCTCCACGAGTTCTCAGGGGAGCTTTGGCTGCCACCAAAGGAGGACACGTACTGCACAGCCCCTGCTGTGGGTGCTTAGCCAAGAGCACCTCAGCAACCCCCGAATCTAAACGAGAATCCAGGTTCCCTCGCGTCGCATTCGCCCGCCTCTGCCCACCAGCCCGAGCCCCAGTTCCACGCACCGAGCCCATTCACCCTGACCCAAAACACTGGAAAGAAATCAGAAAACATGTTCCGCTCACCCTCAAAGCCGAGAGATCGATTTCATCCAGGCTGCGAGCCGGAGAGTCGCTCGCCATGTCGACTTCTTCGCGGGAGAAATGGACCAAAACCACCCCGAAGATTCCCCGTTGAAAATTCCACCTCGGTCTACTTCACTCGCGTCCTCATGCGGGTGTCGCGCCAGAGGCCCGGGGCCCAGCCTCCCCCGCCCACCCCGGCCCCACAGCGCCTGATCGCGATCCTCCGCGCGTCAGTCCGCCGGCTCCTGGAGCCCAGGCTGCGCGGATCTCCAAGCCCGGAGTCGCGGTGCGTGTGGGCTGCGCGCCCTGAGCAGCTAAGGGCGCTGGGGCTGCGTGGGTGTATTTAAATGGGACATGCTTCTTTGCTTGTGCGTGGATGGCGGCTGCATTGGCTGTTATAATGAGACACATCAACTCCTCCACTCAGCTGGGGGGGTGGGGGTGGAGAACCACACAGAACTGTCTATCACCGCTTCCTGGGAGGAGTAAAGAGGGCGGGGGGGAAGAGGCGGAGGAGGCGTGGTCTCCTACTGGGGAGAGGCCGCGCTTCCTGACCCGGTCCCTCTGCACCAGCGTGGATGGGGGAGGGGCGCGCACCCTTTCAGCCCAGGTTTTGCGGGCTAATCGGGCTGGATCTAAAGAGCTGTTCCTGAACCCTGCCGTGCTTATCGTAGGGACAAGGGGACTTTATTTTTGTGTCCAATTCGTGCGCTGCAGCAAAATGGCCCTTCAGTCGTATTTTGAGGGGTTCTCGGCAGGGTTCAAATGCTCCAACGTTGAAAAAAAATCCGGAGGGAAAAAGAAAAAGAGCGACGCCCTCCCTCCCCCATTAATTATTTGTGGGGCTGGAGTAGCGCGGGCTGCTGCAACCGGTGCATATAAGGACTTGTGTGCAAGGAAGGGGGTCCGCCTCCAGCCACGGAACGAATGGGGGAGAAGCGCACTCGCGCCGGGCGCCCAGACCCCCGCTTCGGCAATTTGCAGCTGCCGCTGGGTCGGGTCCTCCTGCGGCCCCCGGGACCCCGCATGGCAGTTCTAGAGGGCCGGTCACTCGCCGCCTCCGGGCTGGGAAGGTTTGCGAAAAGCGGGAAAGCTGGGAGCTCTGAGCTCCCTCTTGGCCTCGCCACACCCAGGACCTACCCGTACCGCAGTTCCCCCACGGAAACGACCGAACTGAAACGAGGATTGTTCTCTGGGTGCAATGGCTTGAATGCTTCAGGTAATTCAGAAGGCAATACTGGATAAGGCAGCACACGCCGCCTCAGGACCCTGCATCGTCCTTTCCGGCTGTGTTTCTGCTACTGACCTACCCAGATTGATAGAGAAAGTTTGGCTGGCGGATAAGATGTAACCCAGAAGATGTACGGCGTGAGAGCGATTTCACTCCATCCGCATTCTCATTTATAGGCCGTACGTTTACAGTGGTAAACCTGACATTCTGTAATCTGGAGTGTCAAGTCACTTTCCCCAACCTCCTCGCACAGCCCTTCCTGTCCGGCCTTGGCCACGCGAAATACATAGGATGAAACGCTAAAATTGAACTTTTCTCCCAATACAGCAGTAGCTTCGAAAGCATTATCTGCACCTCTGTTAAGATGAGAATTTTCTTCTGGCCAAGTGTCCTGAGGGTTTTTTAGTCGTGCGGTATGAATATCAGCTTCAGAGCAATGCTTTTGAATGAATGAACAGAACCCAATGTAGTTAGTTCTTCAGGACTGCAGACGTTAGAAGACTTCCAAACAGCATTCTGTATGCGGTCTGCTGTTTTTGTTAATAATATTGTATTTACTTATATGCATCGTGCATCATGAAACTTGAAAATTGTTCCAACATCTCAGTGGCCATAACAGTTTAGGAGCTTTTGCCATTAAAACGTCAAACGTTTAAATGTGTCATATTTAAAACATTTGATTTGATCTCACATTTTCTAATAAAATCATCCAGCTCGAGGTAGTAACTAAGCCACCAAGTAATGTCGAAATGACGTAAAAACCTGTCATTTCTCATCGTCCTTATTTTTCCTTTCTCTGTGCCTTTTTTACCCTTAATCTAGATGACAAGTTAATGTATTGTCTCAGTATTGAAAGAAAATAATTAGGATCATGTATTGATATCTATGAACAGAACTATTTTTAAAACTCCAAACATATGAAAAATGAGGTAAACATTTTTTTCAAGGGGAACCTTCATTTTATACCCCCAATTTTATTTGAAACATCACAAATAGGTCATTTCTTTTAGCGTTAATCAGCTATTCAGGACGTAAGGATGTCATGGTACTGGCACTAAATTCTACCCTTGGGTTTAGAGTCCGATTAGAAAACCGTATATTCGGTACAGCGATGTGTACTAAGTGGGGGAGGGCTTCCTAGGAGCCTGAGAGGGTGATAAGAGAGTCAGGTGGAGGCAGGGATGCTGGTTTCAGGAAATACCATAAAAGGAGAGATTACAATAGCCAAGGTCCCTCCAGCTGGTAAGGGAAGGAGGAAGCTCCAGGCAGTTTGTGCTGGAGGTGAAGTAATTGTGGTGACTGGGCTGAGGAGGAAAGTAGAGGTCAGATCAGGTAGAGCTTTGCATACCCATTTAAGGAAATTGAACTTTATTTTTTAGGTCGAGTGTATATCAAATTTCAGCCATTTCTGTAAAAACTCCTAATGTTTTGCCATATCTGTAAACCTCCTGGACAGTTGTTATTTACTTAACATTTTTCTTTAAAGCAACACTTTTCTTTTTTTCTCATATTTAACTTAAAAGGAAACATAAGTCACTACTGTGGATGGAAAGCTAGCAACACCTGCTAAAAAATAGAAGGAAATCATTACAATAAATACAATGGAAAATAAAACAATATTATTAAATTCTAAGTAACTACCTATCCTGAGTCTTTAATTTGTTAAAAGAGAGATTAGCAAATGCCAGAAAAGGCATTCAAAACTTGACCAAAGTGAGATTTTCTTCCTGGTGTAATCTGAAGGGTTGAAAGAATTGTTATCATTTATGTGCAGTTTGAAAGCCTGCAAAACAATATGATACGCTGTTTATGTCTGCCTAAATATGTAGATAACTATAAAAAGCATGGACTTAGGAAGCATACAGAACATGAACTTCGGGGCAGTGAGAAGGGAAGAAGAGAAAGAGGATGGGAAAGCACAAAGGAGGCTCCAACAATGGAATCTAATTTAATTTTTTTGAAAAGATCTTAGGGCTTCCCTGCTGGCGCAGTGGTTAAGAATACGTCTGCCAATGCAGGGGACACGGGTTCGAGCCCTGGTCCGGGAAAATCCCACATGCCGCGGAGCAACAAAGCCCGCGCACCACAACTACTGAGCCTGCGCTCTAGAGCCCGTGAGCCACAACTATTAAATATGCATGCCACAACTACTGAAGCCCGTGGGCCTAGAGCATGTGCTCCGCAACAAGAGCAGTCACCGCAATGAGAAGCCCATACACCACAAAGAAGAGTAGCTCCTGCTCGCCAAAACTAGAGAAAGCCCGCGCACAGCAACAAAGACCCAACACAGCCAAAAATAAAATAAATAAATTTATTTTAAAAAAGAGATCTTAAGCAAATATTGCTAAACGTTTGGAATCATTCAGTCTGGATTGTTACTAATGGGTGCTTGGGCCAAGGAAACAAGGTATCATCCCAAGGGACTACTACCAATTTCCAGGAGAAATGAGACCACACACACACACATGCTGAAGGTAAACTATACATACTTACATTGCCTGACCTCCACCATGCCCTGTCCTGCCCCTCTTCCTACCTCAATCAGCAAAGCAAGCACTCAGACTTAGAAGTGGTACCACAGATAGGCAAGTGAGATTTCCAAACACTGAGTAGACCAATTACCAGTCATTCGTGGAAATCTATTACTATGAAAGACAGGCACTAGTTTCTTTCTTTTTTAAAAAAATTTATTTATTTTTGGCTGTGTTGGATCTTCATTGCTGCATGCAGGCTTTCTCTAGTTGTGGCGAGCAAGGGCTGCTCTTCATTGTGGTGCGTGAGCTCCTCATTGTGGTGGCTTCTCTTGTTGTGGAGCATGGGCTGTAGGCTCGTGGGCTTCAGTAGTTATGGCACGTGGGCTCAGTAGTTGTGGCACACAGGCTTAGTTGCTCCATGACATGTGGGATCTTCCTAGACCAGGGATCGAACCCATGTCCCCTGCATTGGCAGGCAGATTCTTAACCACTGCGCCACCAGGGAAGTCCAAGACAGAAACTGATTTCAGTCAATAAACAAATTGAAAGCTCCAAGTTATTTTTAATGGAGCAAAAATAGGTTTTATTATATATATATTTTTTACCCTCAGATGGATAATACAGAATCTTACATTCATAAAACAACCAGATTATTATGAAAACAAACTAGTTAGAGGACTAATTAAGAATTTATTTATTGAAATTTTTTAATGAGTTGGACAGTAATAACTAATACTGTGCTGCAGATACTCTTATAAGCATTCATGTATTAACTTATTTAATCTTTATAATCTTACAAAATAGGCAATATTATTAGAATATTCATTTTACGGATGAGTAAACCAAAAAATAGAAAGGTTAATTAACTTACTGAAGGCAACACAGTAATAAATGGTTGAACCAGAATTTGAACTCAGGCTCTTACTCACCATGCTATACTGACTTAGGCTGAACTGAAGGGTAAATTAGTAACCTAGAAGATTGGGCCCACTTTTCTCCTAGATTGCAGGAGAAAGGATAAAGCAATGAGCAAAAATTTAAGTAATATGGAGAATAAATCGAGAAGTTTCAACATTTCTCTTAACAAGAGAGCTAGAGAATGGATGGAAGGAAATACTCAAAGACATGAGACGAAATGTTACAATATCTTCAGGTCAAAAGCTCTCGTTTAGTGTATAAGTAAAAAGCATCACACTTGAACACACCATTAAGGAATTTCAGAGCATCAAGGATACAAAGGAAATTCTCACCAGATCTCCTACTTCTCATCAGCAACAATGGATGCTAGTAGAAAATGGAACAAAGTATTCTAAGGGACTTGATTTTTTTTTTTTTTTAATAAATTTATTTATTTATTTATTTATTTATTTGGCTGTGTTGGGTCTTCGTTTCTGTGCGAGGGCTTTCTCTAGTTGCGGCGAGCGGGGGCCACTCTTCATCGCGGTGCGCGGGCCTCCCACTATCTCAGCCTCTCCTGCTGCGGAGCACAGGCTCCAGACATGCAGGCTCAGTAGCTGTGGCTCACGGGCCAGCCGCTCCGCGGCATGCGGGATCCTCCCAGACGAGGGCTCGAACCCGCGTCCCCTGCATTGGCAGGCAGACTCCCAACCACCACGCCACCAGGGAAGCCCTAAGGGACTTGTTTTTAACTCAGAATTCTCTACCCAACTAAACTATCATTTCAGAGAGAATACAAAATAATGACATATTTTCAGATACATAAGGATTCAAATGGTTGATCATCTCTTAAATTATTATTGAAAAGTGTATTCCACCAAAGGGAAAACTGAATCAAAAAAGAAAACATGCAATACAAAAGTCAATGGTAAGCAAAAGTAGCAAACTCTGTTTGTTACCCACTCAAAGTCATTCTCATTCTTCCTTACCGGCAAAATTCTGATTTTGAGAATTTATCCTCCATGTGTTTCAAGAATATGGGCTCTCCCCAGCCCCAGAGAAAGAATGAATGTTAACTAGTCTACACTCATCATCGTTATCTATTCTCTCTCCTAATTCTTGGTTTAGACATGGATATATCATGCAACACTAAGTAAATAAAAGGGGGGTATAAGAATGGTTTTCCTCTTAAAAAACTGAAAAAAAAAAAAAAATAGAAGAAGAAGAAGGAAGCAAGAGAAGAGAGGAAGACCAGGAAAAGCCTGCTGCCTCTGGCAGCCATCCTCCAAAGTGGCTCCCAATGAGCCTCACCTCCTGGTGTGTGCTCTTGTGTAGTTCCATCCAACATAGAATACAGAGGAATTCCAAAACTGGGTAATAAAAACTGGGTAATAAAAGGCATTTCAGCTTTTACCTTGTTTTCTTGGGTCACTTGCTCTAAGGCATGGTTTCTCAGCCTCAGCACTATTGACATTGAATTCCAAAACTGGGTAATAAAAGGCATTTCAGCTTTTACCTTGTTTTCTTGGGTCACTTGCTCTAAGGCACGGTTTCTCAGCCTCAGCACTATTGACATTTTGGGCTTGAGAACTCATGTTGTAGGGGGCTGTCATGTGCAGTGTTGGATGTTTAGAAGCATCCCTGGTCCCTACTTACCAGATGCCAATAACACTTTCCATTTGGGAAAACCAAAAATGTCTCCAGACATTGCCGAATGTCCCTTAGAAAGCAAAATCACCCCCAGTTGAGAACCACTGCTCTAGGGGAAGCCAGCTACCGTGTCCTGCAGACATTCATGCAACTTGCCAGCCATGTAAGCTTCCTTGGAGTGGATCCTCCAGCACAGTCAAGCTTTCAGATGACTACAATCCCTGCTAGCCCTAACCGCAACCTCATGAGAGATCCTGAGTTAGATCCATCCAACCAAGCTGCTCCCAAATCCCTGCCTCACAGAAACCATGATAAATAATAAATGTTATTGTTGTTATAAGCCACTTGATTTGTTATGCAGCAGTAGATATGTAATAGCTGGAGCTGTAGCAGCCATCTTCCTAACCATCACCAGGTTAGCATGAGCTTAAGAAAAAAAGCAAAATATGAAAAGCACTTGGATCCTTAATCACATCATTGAGCCACTAAATTAATCCAGGAACAACCTCTGAACTTCTTTTTATGTGACATACGTTTTTCTCTCTTTATTTAAGCTCTCTCTAGTTGCATATTTTGTTATGTGCAACCAAACACTTCCTGTTATGGAAAATAAAAATTAAAACTTTTAATAAGTTTTAATAAGTTTTATTGCTGATTCATAAAGTAAAAAGAAAAAATGATAATCTAAAACTAATATAATCTTATCACCATGTTAAAGGGAAAGGAGAGAGAGAAAAGCATGTTAAGATTTTTGTCTTATTTGGAGATGTATATATATACTTTCTCTAAACACAGAAAAAATGTAAGTCAATTATGCAAGATAAATATGTGTCACCATATAGACAAATATAAATTAGACGTGTAACTTATAAACTACTTGAATAGAAAAAAAAGGAACAAGGATAACTTGATGAATTCAAGTTAAATGAAGAAAAGAAAAAATATAAACCAGAATATGTAGTGTAAAGGGCATGCTTGTGGAGTGGTGGGGCCCACTCAGCATCCATTCTGCTTTTGTATCCTGCAGTAGGTAGACTAATGCCCTCCCCGTGCCAAAGATGTTCATGTTCCAATCCCCAGAACCTGTGAGTATGTTACCTTACATGGCAAGAGGGTCTTTGCATGTGTGCTTAAATTAAGGAATTTGAGATGGGGAAATTATCCTGAATTAAGCAAAGTGGGCCCAATATAATCACAGAGGTCTTTAACAGTGAAAGAGGGAGGCAGAAGAGGAATCAAAATCAGAGGAAGAGATGAAATGGAAGAAAGACACAGAGAAATGCAACATCGCTGGCTTTGAAAATGAAGGAAGGGGGCCAGAAGCCAAGGAATATGGGCAGGCTCTAGAAGCTGGAAAGGCAAAGAAGTGGGTTCCCCTCTAGAGCCATCAGAAAGGAATATGGCCCTGCAGACACCATAATTTTAGCCCAGTAAGACCCCTTTTGACTTCATACCTCCAGACTGTAAGATAATAAATTTGTGCTGTTTAAAGCCACTAAGTTTGTGGTAATTTGACACAGTTGTGATTTAAAAAAAAAAATTCCTGTATCCATATTTCCTTTTGAATAATTGTCTCTTTCCCCTTGGTTACAGATATTGGAGCTGTTCCTTGGGTTTTCTGCCCATTGGTATCCAAAGGGTGATAGGTGTCTGAAATCAGAACAGTAGAAGGCCCCTTCACAGAAACTTGGAAGTTGAGAAGGATGGCAACAGACTGAAAATGGTCAGTGACCATTCATTCCAATTGTGGTGCCCTACCCATAAGGTGTTTACTAGAGTCCTTTCCTCCTTCCTATTTCTCAGAAGTTGCCTTTTTCCAATCCATTTTCAAGCATGGTCTCTGTGCTAGTTATCTATTGCTGTGTAACAAACCACCTCAAAACTTAGTGAATAAAACAAGTTCTTCCTTTTGCTCACTCATCTGTAATCTGGGCAGGGTTTGATGGGAAAGTTTCATTTGCTCCACAGAGCATCAGCTACAGCTGGAGAACCCATTTCTGAAATGGCTCACTCATGTAACTAGCAGATTTGGTCCTGGGCTATGCACTGAGGCCACCAAGGCTGGTGGCTGGAAGGTTTGGTTCCTCTCCACGTTGGTCTCTCCATGGACTGTTGAGGCTTCTTTATGGCATGGTGGCTGAGTTACAAGAACAAGCGTCCCATGAGAACCAGACAGAAGCTCTATCACCTAGCGTCATGACTGCCTAGCGTCAGCAGTCATGTGACTTCATTTCCACCATTGTCACACACCTACGCAGATTCAAGAGGAAGACACAAACATCCCACCTTTCGATGGGAGGAGTGTCTAAGTCACATTGTAGAAAAGCATGTAGGACAGAAGAAATTGTTGCAGTAATTTTGGAAACTAAAGCCTAGCACATCTTTCCAGCCATACAATCAATTCTCTGACCTCAATATCTTTGCCTTTTGTTCATGTTAACCAGAGTTGGTTTATGCTGTTGCTTTCAACCAAAGAATAATGTATCAGGTGTAAGCACAAACATATCACAATAAGAAGAAATATTTAAATTGCCTTATTAGAATCAGAGTGTGTAAAAGCAAAGCAAAACAACACCAATAACCCAAGAATACACAAATCTGCCATAGGAAATTGATAAAATTTGACCAGGCTACAAGGCACAAAGTTTCATAATTTCCAAAAGGCAGCAGTTATGGATACCACATTCTCAGACCACATTACTAAGAGATATCAATATTCATGTCACAGATCTATCTAAATAGATTCACAATTCTTGGACCTTCTTCACTAGAATCACTTTTATCTCTCTGGGCAGTTAAACTTACTCCTAGGGATCCAATCAGAAATTTATCATCATCTTAAACAGCTCTGCCTTAGAGAATAAAACTCCAACTTCCTATTGTCCAACTACACACCCTATCCTTTGAGCTTCCTGGTAGCCTTTGCTAATATTACCACTGTTTTTAGCCTCACAGAAACCCAATATCTGCCCTTTGGTGGCATTCTTTCTTCTTTTCTAGTTGGTTTTCTCTCTTACCCTTTCTTCCTTCCCTTTCTATGATGGACCTCAAAGTGTTTAGGAGGCTGAAATTCCATATACTGTGTTCCATATAGCATGATCTGAGGTGAAAAGCATGATCCTTGGAGTTGAACTGACTGAGATCAAATACCAAAATAAAAAAGAAAAATAATACAGTTATTTTATAGTTCTCATTTCTTGTTCCAGATAGATAGATAGATTTTTTTTAACCTAGTTACCTCAGAATAATAATGCCAAGTGACTATATCTTTTTTTGTATTAAATGGGTTCAGAGCAATTTTCCTAATTATCTAGCACGTTTTAATCTAAAAGACAAACACAACACTTGATCTAAAATACCAGTATTACACTTTCCCCAAATACAGAAAACTATTTTTACTAAAAATGTGGCAAGCCCTTTCAAATCAGCATTTTCTGTTTTCATTTTTTGAGAAACTTCTGGCAACAAATATGTATAGAAATTTTAATATGCAGCTGTAAGCTTTCAATATTTACTGTAAAAGTTTGTTTATAATTTTTTTGGAAGTGTTTGATCTTCTTAAATCTTAAAGCAGTTTTAAGTTGAATTATATTCTAGCCGAATAATGGAGTTTCCAGCTTGATTTTTCCTTAATATTTTTAGGACCTAACCTAATGTCTTGCAACAGTTAGCATTCCATACATGTCTGGTCAATGACCAAACATACTTTAATAGAAATGATAAAAGGACATCTATTCTGACCACCAGGGCCTGTCTGGACCATGTCAAAAGCCTGTGGTATGTTGCTTCCTGCTGGCTATCTCAATTAGTTCCCAGTTTTTCTACAGAACTTTTCTACAGAACTGTATCCTGTTTAATTTTAGATTATAAGCCTCCCTTACCCCACCATACACAAAATAATTTTCAGCTTTTTAATTCATGTCCATATATTTGAATGGCGTAGGCCCACAGGTTAGCCCGGAGCTGGGAGAGGGGAGAAGTAGCCCAGCTGGATCTTTACATGAAGTCATAAGGTACATAAACGTTTCTATCAGACTTTTAAAGCTGGAAGGAACCTTTGAGATAACGAGTCCAACCCTCTCATTTTATAGATAAGGAAACCAAGGTCCAGAGACAGTATGTGACTTGCTCAATGTCACAGAGTTAACACAGGAAAAAGCTTTGGGAACTAAAGGCTTTGTGTTAAAAAAAAAAAAAAAAAAAAAAAGGCTGTATTTACTGTTATTGTTTTCCCTGAGATTCCGACCCACTGTTCCTTCTACTACACCATATTGCACCCTAGATACCATCCACTTGTGCTGTGCTTTTTATCTAAAAGAAACTGTAAAGTACACAACTAATCATATTTCCCTTAATGTGTGGGCTGCCCGAGATCTCCAAGCTAAGGGAGTGGGTGTGCCATGCCTGGTATTGCCTCTAGTGGGGGAGGAAGTGCCAAAAATGGAGCCCAGAAGTTTGCTCAAGTGGATTCTTTAAGGCAGAGAACCCAGGAGACAAAACAAGGAATGAGGAATTGTTTTGGTCACTTGGCCAAAGAAGGCAGAGGCCAAACCTCTCTAGAGATTTAATAGAGATTTAATCTAATAGAGATTCTCTAATTTAAATTTTTAATTTTTTCTATTAAAATAGAAATCTCTAATTTAATAGAGATTCGTGCAATTACATGGATGACTTGTGTGGTCTACACTGGAATATGTGTTATCTCTCTTATAACACTTAAGATACTATATTGTGTTTTGTTGGTTTTCTTTTCCACCATTCAGTTGTTGAACACAAGCAACTTTTCTTGTTCAGCTCTATTTCTCTAGTACCTAGCATAATGCCTGCAATAAAGTGGTGCTTATAAGATTAATCAATAAATCAGTGTAAAGAAGTAGCTGATAAAGGTGGACAGAACTGGCCCTTTGAATACAGAAAAATTTGGACAAGTCTTTTGAGCCCTTTAGGTGTCAACATTTTTTTTTTTTTTTTTTCGGTACGCGGGCCTCTCACTGTTGTGGCCTCTCCCGTTGCGGAGCACAGGCTCCGGACGCGCAGGCTCAGCGGCCATGGCTCACAGGCCCAGCCGCTCCACGGCATGTGGGATCTTCCCGGACCGGGGCACGAACCCGTGTCCCCTGCATCGGCAGGGGGACTTTCAACCACTGCGCCACCAGGGAAGCCCGGTGTCAACATTTTTATATTTGTTAGATTTTACATAGCTAGTTGACTCTGAGAACAAACCAAGAGTCCCATGGCTATGACTGTGTCAAAAGCTGATAATCAAAATCAGTTGTGGATCCACCTTTCACATCTATTCACAAAGAGTATAGATTCATTCACTTAATATATCTATTCATCAAAAACGTGTATTGAATACAGGGATCATCAAAATGGTCCCTGCTTTTATAATTTAAGCATTGTTTCTAAAACCGTGGTCCATGGGCACTTGTATCAAAAAGAGAAGTAGGGCTTAATTAACATGTAGATTCCCAGAATACTGAGGGAGCAAGGCTCAGGAATCTTCACTTTTAAACAAGCACCCTCCCAGATTATTTTTCTTTCCCATTCCCAAATATTTATTGAGCATCTTTGATGGGTAAGGTCTTTGCTTAGACCAAAGGAATAATGAGTATTGATTATACCTCTGTAAGTATCTTAGTCTGTTTGGGCTACTATAACAAAATACCATAGATTAGTTAGCTTATAAAAATGGAAATTTATTTCTGACAGTTTTAGAGTCTGGAAAGTCCAAGATCCAAGTGCTGGCAGAGTCAGGGTCTGCTTCCTCATAGAAAGCCATCTTCTCATTTGTGTCCTCAAATGGCAGAAAGGGCAAGCTAGCTTTCTGGGGTCTCATCTATAAAGGGCACTAATCTCAATCATGAGAGTTCTGCCCTTATGACTTAATCACCTCCCAAAGATCCCATCACCTTGCAGATTAGGGTTTCAACATAGGAATCTTTGGGGCAGTAAACCCAAACATTCAGTCCATATCAACATGAGACAAAATCCAACTTCAAAATGAACATAATGAAACTTAGGTTAAATGTACAGATGTCAGAAAAGCTGAGAGGGGTGGAAGGAATTCAGGACAGACTCCAGTTTATGAAGAAAAGAAATAGTATCCTAAAGCTGGTTGGACAGAGGTTCTAGACATTTATGGATGCTGTTGGTGATCTCTCAGTGAAAATGGCCCAGAAAAGTTACATAGAATTCTTTGCAGCTTCTAGTATACACATCACCAGCTTCTACAGTCAACAGTATATCACCATAGTTACTTATCTCTCTGCCCCTCCCCCATGCTTTTTTTTCTTTGCTAAAGTATTTTAAAACAAATCTTTGACATCATTTCATTTCACCTCTAAATATTTCAATATGTATCTCAAAAAAAGGGGGGGGGGATTTGAGTGTGGGTTGAGCTTAGTGATGTGCTTCCAAAGCATAAAATATGAAAGGGGGCAAAAGTAACTTTACAGCAGAGAAATTTAGCAAACAGGAAACACTGCCTTGGCCAAGTAATCAAGGTTAACATGATCAGTGATAAGTCTTATTGATAGAATGCACACCTGACAAGATATAATGAGAAAGGCACTAGTAAAATTTTAATAAAGTGTGTTGTTTAGTTAATAGTAATGTGTGGATATTCGTTCTTTAGTTGTGATAAAGGGATCAGAATAATGTAAGCTGTTCACAATAGGGGAAACTTGGTATGGGGTATATAGGAACTATGTACTATCTTTACAACTTTTTGGTAAATCTAAAACTATTGTAAAATTTTAAGTTTATTATAAAAAAGGGGGAGGAGTATAACAAATTGAATAACCTAGAAGAAATTAATAAATTCCTAGAAACATACAAGATTAATTCATGAAGAAGAAAATCTGAAGAGATCAATATGAGTAAGGAGATTGTGTCCCTAATCAAAAACCTCCCAACAAAGAAAAGTCCAGGGCCCAATTGTTTCACCAGTGAATTCTACCAAACCTTTAAGGAAGAATTAATAGCAGTCCTTTTCAAACCCTTCCAAAAAACTGAGGGGAGAACACTCAAACTCATTTTACATCATTACTCTGATTCCAAAGCCAGATAAGGGCACCACAAGAAAAGAAAAGTACAGACCAATATTCTTGACATATATAAATGCAAAAGTTCAGTTTGCTGGTATTAGCAAACCAAACTCAACAGCACACTGAAACAATCATACCATCATACCATGATCAAGTGAGATTTACCCCTGGAATGCAAAGATGGTTCAACATACCCAAATCAATAAATGTGATACACAACATTAACAAAATGAAGGATAAAAATCATATGATCACCTCAATAGATGAAGAAAAAGCACTTGACAAAATACAACATTCTTTTACGATAAAAACTCTCAACAAATTAGGTATAGAAGGAACATACCCCAACATAATAAATGCCATATATGGCAAGCCCACAGTTAACATCATATTCAACAGTGGATATTTGAAAACTTTTCTTCTAAGATCAGGATCAGGACAAGTGTGCCCACTCTTACCACTCCTATTCAACATAGTACAGAGGAATTAGGCAATAAAAAGAAATAGAAGGCATCCAAATCTAAAAGGAAGAAGCAAAATTGTCTCTGTTTGAAGATGATATAATCTTATATACAGAAAATCCTAAGGACTCCACCAAAAAACGTGTTAGAACTAATCAACAAATTCAGTAAAATTGCAGGATACAAAAATTTTAGGATAAAAAATGAACATACAGAAATCAATTGTGTTTCTAGCACTGATACCTGAAAATATCTGAAAAAGAAATAAAATAATCCCATTTACAATAGCATCAAAAACAATAAAATACTTAGAAATAAGTTTAACCAAGGAGATGAAAGATCTGAACACTGAACACTATTGACTTTAATGAAAGAAAATGAAGAAGACGCAACTAAATGGAAAGATATCCTGTGTTCATGCATCAGAAGAATTAATATTGGTAAAATGTCCATACTACTCAAAGTCATCTATAGGTTCACTGCAACCCCCATCAAGATTCCAATGACAGGGCTTCCCCGGTGGCGCAGTGGTTGAGAGTCTGCCTGCCGATGCAGGGGACACGGGTTCGTGCCCCGGTCCGGGAAGATCCCACATGCCGTGGAGCGGCTGGGCCCGTGAGCCATGGCTGCTGAGCCTGCGCGTCCGGAGCCTGTGCTCCGCAATGGGAGAGGCCACAACAGTGAGAGGCCCGCGTACCGCAAAAAAAAAAAAAAAAAAAATTCCAATGACATTTTTTATAGAAATTGAAAATAAAATCCTAAAATTTAAATGGAACAACAAAAGACCCAGAGTAGCCAAAGCAGTCTTGAGAAAGAACAAAGCTGGAGGCATCACACTTCCTGATTTCAAACTATGTTACTAAGCTTTATTAATTAAAACGGTAGGTACTGTCATAAAAACAGGCACACAGACCTATGATACAGAATCGAGAATGGGAAAATGATAGTCTTTTCAATAAGTGATGCTGGAAAAACTGGATATCACATGCGAAAGAATGAAATTGGACCCTATCCTATACTACTCACAAAAATTAACTCAAAATGAATTAAAGACTTAAACATAGGCCTGAAATCATAAAACTCCTAGAAAAAAAATATAGAGAAAAAGCTCCTTGGCATTGATCTTGGCAATGATCTTTGGGTATAACATCATAAGCACAAGCAAAAAGAGCAAAAATAAACAAATAGGACTACATCACACTAAAAAGCTTCTGCACAGCAAAGGAAATGATCAACAAAATGAAAAGGCAACTTATGGAGTGGGAGAAAATATTTGTAAACTATCTATCTGATAAGGGGTTAATATCCAAAATATTGGGTTGGCCAAAAAGTTCATTTGGGTTTTTCCATGAGATGTTATGGAATGAACGAACTTTCTGGCGAACCCAATATATAAGAAACTCACTCAACTCAATAGCAAAAAACAAAAGAAAACAAAAAATAACAATGTGATTAAAGGAAATGAAATTTCTGCACTTCTGTGTTCATTGCACAATAACCAAGATACAAAAACAACCTAAGTGGCCATCTTCAGATGAATGGATAAAGAAAAATGAAGTATCATTCAGCCATAAGAAAGAAGGAAATCCTGTCATTTGTGACAACATGGATGGGCCTTGAGGGCATTATGCTAAGTGAAATATGTCAGATAGAGCAAGACAAACGCTATATGATCTCATGTATGTGTGGAATCTAAAAAAGGCAAACTCACAGAAACAGAGAGTAGAAGGATGGTTGCCAGGGGATGCGGGGTGAGGAAATAGGGAGATGCTGGTCAAAGGGTATAAACTTCCAGTTATAAAATGAATAAGTTCTGGGGATCTAATGTACAAAATGGTGACTATAACAATACTGTGTTATATACTTGAAAGTTGCTAATAGAGTAAATCTTAAAGGTTCTCACCACACACACACACACAAAGGTAATTATAAGAGATGACAGAGGTTTTAACTAAGCTTTTGTGGTAGTCATTTCACAATATCAACTTATGTATCAAATCATCACATTGTATATTTTAAACTTACACAATGTTATATATCTAGTATATCTCAATAAAGCTGGAAAATAATAAAAATAGAAATGAATCAAAATAAAAAGTCAAATATGTAATTCCAATCTCTTGTGATTTTTCTCATTCTCATTTTAAATTGACAGTAACTTTGGGGAACAAGCATCTGTTCCTTTCAATAAATACTTACAAAAATCTGAGTTTAAAAAAAAGGCGGGGGCAGAGCAACAATGCCACTATCACATCAGAGAGAAAACTTGTCTCCAACCAGGGCAGAGACAGACATATTTGCATGACGTAATTCATAGCCACCTTCTGCCAAAATACTTACCTTCATGATAAAATTCTTAAGCACTTTTCTGATGGACTTTAATGAAATTAAAACTTGTTCTGGAAATAGTTACTGCCCCATCCAGCTGGCTGCTAGTTAAAGGTCCAGTGAACTTTAGATAGTTTTTCTTTTTAATTTGTTCTGTATTGAATATATTATCAATCTCTTTTTCTATAAAATAAGAGTGAATCATTGAATGAACTTGGTAGGACCTTTTGCCTTGAATGGTGGCAACATGTTATGGTAATAAATTATTCGAAAATTAATTCATTAATTGAAAATTAATTCAGTTATCTGGAAAGTTTTCTTGAATAGCACCTAACAAAAATAACAGTCTCTAATATCATCTAAGACCCAGTCATATTTGTATTACTTTTAGATGAGTCTTAAGCTCACTAATGTTTGGGAATCACGGGCCCCTGTTTGACAGACTGGAAGAGCTGATAACAACCCCTGGCTTTCTTTGTAAAAGAAACAGCAGAGTCCATGATCAAGGTATGACACCGGAGTCCACACGTTCTGAACTTTTCTTACACTGTAGATGCTTTTGATAATTTGAAGCTATGGACCATCTCCCTAGAAAAATGCACATCTGCGCACATCTAAAAATTTTCAGGGGAGTTCATGCGGCTCTTGAGCTCATCCAAGGGGTCTCAGACCTGGTTAAGAACACATGCTTTAAATGTTGCCTACTGATTTGTCACCCTGCTGCTCTCACTACAACAGGACGTGCACATTACTATGTTTCCTTGCAAGAGGACACTGTGCCACTGTCAAGGCCTCCAAACTCGACTGACAATACAATCTGTAATCACATGATAGAGTAGAAAATGTCATAGATTTGGTAGCAAAAGACCTAGATTCTCCAAGTTGCTCTTTCAATACTTCGAGCGAATCACTTTAGGGAGACAAAGATAGGTCAAGTTTAAGCCTAGGAACTTATAGTGCAAGGAACACTACAATATTATCATTTCCATTTTACAAATTGGAAACCGAGAATTAGAGAGTTAAATAATGCATCCAAAGAAATATTCAGCTTGTATCTATTTAGTCAGGTTTCAACATGAGGCTTGTCTGAATTTAAAACTCACAGTTTTTCCCCAAATTATGCTGGTGGTCTTCAAACTGTGCATGAGAGAACCTCCTGGGTATGGTTGGCCCTAGCAGTGTGGGGTGAGGGATACCTTTGGCCCATTGGCTATATATATATGATTTCTTAATTAGAAATTAAGAAATAATTTTCTTAATTTGCTAGGCTGCCAAAATATTTGGAAACCACTTCATTTCACTCTACTGTTCAATCCCAAAATCCGTAAAAGAGGCATAATGTTAATATCTATTTTTACTATGAGGGATAAGTTAGAAGATCCATGTGAAACAGCTGTGTAAATGTCTAGGCATTGTTCAGATGGGAAATATTAGTGCAATTACTCTACGACAACGAAGTAGAGAGTTTTTCTCCTTAAAAATATTTACTACAGGGCTTCCCTGGTGGCGCAGTGCTTGAGAGTCCGCCTGCCGATGCAGGGGACACGGGTTCGTGCCCCGGTCCGGGTAGATCCCACATGCCGCGGAGCGGCTGGGCCCGTGAGCCATGAGCCTGCGCGTCCGGAGCCTGTGCTCTGCAACGGGAGAGGCCACAACAGTGAGAGGGCCGTGTACCGCAAAAAAAAAAAAAAAAAAAATTTACTACAATCAACCCGCAACCTTGGTGGCATGTTTCATGCACCTGGAAAGCATGATGGCTGTCAAATGGTTTGGAGGCACTAGCTTAGATTTGACATCTGTATGTAAAGGGTGATGTCTCTATACATTTTTGAATGTCTAATTATTAATACACTATTAACTGCATAATTAGATTTTAAACTACCATGAATACATCTTCTCAAATGTCTTTGAATTGATCTACATTCCATTTAAAATCTTTTTTAAAAGGTTATTTAGAATTTCTGAATACTTTCACATATGTTTTGGGTTTGTCATAATTTAAAAATATTATTATAACTTTCATTGGGACTGAACCTTAGTATCTGGGATTTCGAGACTGGCCCTATCTGCTACTCATTTACCTGGTGACTCAGTGAAAACATGTCAGACCGCACTGTGATGGCTGTAACAGGAGAATGGCCCCCAGAATTCTGTTGAAACATTTAAAGCCCAGGCATCCAAAATCAAAGGAGAAATCTACCACGTTATCGCTGAGCTAACTTGTGGGTAGAAATCACATCTTCCATAAATGAGATATATATGCTCCCTTTTCCAAATTTTTTTTTTGGACAAACGGTGAACAAAACAACTACAAAAAGAAAATTCCCCTTGTATGTGTTACACTTCAAAACGATTATCACTTTCATAACTGAGTCATCGAGACTTCCTGAGTCTTGCTTTTTTAAGTGAAAAGACCAATTGCTAACCTATTTTCTTTTCCACTTCACCGTCTACAGCAAAATCAACAACTCAGAAATAGTCTTTGATGAACTGCAAAGTAGGCAAGGTTCTTCTATGACTTTCTTCTCCCTTCCTCTCCTTGTCTCCCACCTTGTGGAACTCCCAGCTCCTCCCAGGTATTCTGAGCCTGTGGACTTGTAGGACATTTTGCTCCCCAAGGCTACTCTTCCTTAAAGTATACAGAGCCAAAATTACCCTTTCCTTCCTTTTCTGACAATGCCAACCCCCATCTTTTCCTGCTCCTTACCTCAACTGGCTGCTGCAGTCTGCCCTTTCATTTATTTCTAATTCACTCCTGATCACATTCCCCAGCTTCTGGTCCCAGCGCTTTCCTGCCTTCCAGCCTCACCACACACAGTCACCTGGCAGTCTGTGGAGGAGGCAGCTGGCTTCCACCACTCACAATGTGTTCTATGTAAGTGAAGGCCCTGCACAGGGAACACAGTGTGAATGAAGCCCAGAGGTATGCAAAGTCACTGTCCCAGATGAGGCCATTCAAAGGAAAGCCCACAGCTGAACTCCAGTCCTCCTCAAGATTCACCTTTGTGTTCATTTCTGCCTCCTCCTTGGCATCCTCCTTTCCTTGTAAAGCGCACGATGCGGATTTAGGTTGACCTGGGTTTGGATGCTGACACCGCCACTTCCTAGCTGTACAACCTTTGGAAAGTTACTTTAAATCTTCTAAGTATTCGCTGTTGGTTTTTTAAAATTTATTTTATTGAGGGCTTCCCGGGTGGCGCAGTGGTTGAGAGTCCACCTGCCAATGCAGGGGACACGGGTTCGTGCCCCGGTCCGGGAAGATCCCACATGCCACGGAGCGGCTGGGCCTGTGAGCCATGGCCGCTGAGGCTGCGCGTCTGGAGCCTGTGCTCCGCAACGGGAGAGGCCACAACAGTGAGAGGCCCACGTACCACACACACACACACACAAAAGTAATATGTACAGACACTTGTGCTCTCTGAATCACACGCCCTCAGCCCACTCGACTTCAGGGCAACTGAGTTGGCCAGTTCCATGTACGTATTTCCTGTGCCCACCTTGAGTGTACATGCCTTGCAGGATCTGTTTTGAGCCTCGGGGGTTTTTCCACAGCCACAGAAGCTGCTGAGTCAGACCCTAGAGCTCAGAAGTGCAAGGGAAGGAGAGAGTAAGAAGGTAGAACCTTCAGTCCATAGGGCTGGAAGTGGATGGACAAACTCTCCAGCCTCCCGTGCCCTGATGGGACAATTCCAGGGCATGGTCTACTCGGTCCTTAGAAACGCTCAGTAGTAGTGAGCCACCAACTCCTTAACAAGCATTTAATTGGCGTTTCTTCTTTCCCGACTCCCACACTTCTGCTTCCCAGGATCACCTCGCAAATAAGCTCCCTGCTCACAAGTCCTCATCCCAGTCTCTGGTTTCAGGGAAGCCCAAATTAATCAAAATTATATAAATGAAAAATGGCTAAAAGTCAGCATTAACTGGTTGAAAAGTTAGAAACTATTTGTTTTGAAGAGTCCCTTGTTATTTTTCCACTGTGGATCTAACGTTTTACTTTTTTTTCCCCACACAAAAATTGTATTTATGAAGTAATAATAAAAGTTATTTGTTTGAAGGTCAAAGACAATCTGCTTTAAATACCAGTTTTTTTCCCACCAAGATAACATCATTTTGGCCAAAAAGCAAAGAAGACTGGAATTTTAACTAGCCCACTTAACCTTATTGTGGCTAAATATGTGTGGTGTTAGATTTGTTCAAAACAGTTCCCAAAATAGGATTATTACTACTGTATTCATGATCAAATTGGCACATAGTACAGGGGTGGACTCCAGATGCTAGGAATTCCATGCTGGCAAGTAGTTCACATGGAGGATTTTGAGGACTGGGGAGCAGGGTGCTGCCCATCCTTACATCCTAGCTGCCTTCAGAGCTTGTTGCAGCCCTATCACTAGCTGCCCTTGCTTTGACTTGTGGTTTCCCAGTTTGACTTGCTGGCCATGAGCCTTTCACAACTCCCCTGCCTATGTTATCTCAAGCCTGCACTCTTCCCACTTAACCCAGCCTTGGCAGCTCTGTTCAGCTGTATCTCCACACGTACTTGTTATCCCTTGATACTCCATTCTGTCCAAACTGCCATCTCTGCTAAGCTGAGAAATGACGAGACTGAGACAGGCTAGAACAGTGGCATGCACTTAGAAACCCTGGGTGCCAGGCCCAGCTCTCCCCTCCCTAGCCCTGAGACACTGGACCACTCAGAATCTCTCTTTGAACTCTATTTCCTTTTTTTTTTTTATATAATTAAGATAATTTTTTAGAGCAGTTTTAGGCTTACAGGAAAATTGAGGAGAAAGTACAGAGATTTCCTATATACCTTCTACCCTCACACATGCTAACCTCTCCTATTATCAACATACCCCATCAGAGTGGTACATTTATTACAACTGATGAATGTCCACTGACACATCATAATCACTCAAAGTCCATAGTTAACATTACAGTTCACCCTTGGTGTTGTCCATCCTATGGATTTGGACACATATTTAATAACATATCCATCATTATGGTATCATACAGAGTAGTTTCACCATCCTAGTATTTCATCTTAAATGTGGCAATAACATGATTGATTCTGAATCCTCGCAGGGTTTGAGAAGATAAAAACTGCTTAACGAACAATAAGGCAAGAAAGTTCAGTGTAGTGTTGTTCTGAGAGTGAAAAATTAGAATTGGGCTTAATCTAAAAATCTAAACACAGAAACCCAGTTAAGTAAATTATGGTATAATCAACAGAATATTTGCATCCATTAAAAATTATGTTGCAGAATAGTTAAAGGTATCGGAAAATTGAGTGAAAAAAATTACAAACAATGTGTACAAGTAGAGGTTACCAAGCGCCAGGGAAAGGGAGGAATGGGAAGTCACTGTTTAATGTGTACAAAGTTTCTGTTTAGGATGATGAAAAGTTCTGGAAATGGACAGTAGTGATGGTTACACTACATTGTAACTGTACTTAATGGCACTGAATTGTACACTTAGAAGTGGTTAAAATGGTAAATGTTATGTCATGTATATTTTACCACAATAAAAAAAAATAAGGTAGCTGGAAAGTTGCAGGAAGTTCTTCGAAAGTCAAAAACAATTCTCATGAGAAGCTATGGTGGTTTCTTACAGTTTGCTACTGTTCTAATTATGAGGGGCATATAATTGGATGTTCTGTTAAATTATTTACTACAATTTTCAAAACAAGGAAAAGTGTTTGGTTTAAAAATATATGCATGTACAGGATGACCCTATTCTTTAAATCTATCTTTATCTATGTCTATATATATTTATATCTCTATATATACACACTACATGCATACTTGCTCTTTCTAAATTTTCTGGGATGAGTATACATTGCTCCTACACCAAAACTTTACTTACAAAAGAAGTATGAGGTATTGAGAATTTCCTGGGGGCCCAGTGGTTGGGACTCTGCACTTTTACTGCCAAGGGCCCAGGTTCGATCCCTGGTCAGGGAACTAGGATCCCACAACCTGCATGGAGCAGCCAAAATTTTTTTAAAAGTATGAGGTACTATAAAAGCTATAAGGACCTTCTATTATTAATATAAAGGCTTTGGCCTATCATAGTGCAGAGTATTCAATAGTTTCCAACAGTTTCAAGACAGTGCTTGACTTTAATCTGTAGGCAGAGAAAATTGTATATGCAAAGTTTGAAAAGTGATAGACCAGATAGCTCATTTGAGGCACTTAAATAAAGTCATTATGTTTGCTATACTACAAAGCTACGGTAATCAAGACAGTATGGTAATGGCACAAAAACAGAAATACAGATCAATGGAACAGGATAAAAAGCCCAGAGATAAACCCACGCACATGTGGTCACCTTATCTTTGATAAAGGAGGCAAGAATATACAATGGAGAAAAGACAGCCTCTTCAATAAGTGGTGCTGGGAAAACTGGACAGCTACATGTAAAAGAATAAAATTAGAGCACTCCCTAACACCATACACAAAAATAAACTCAAAATGACCTAAATGTAAGGCCAGACACTATAAAACTCTTAGAGGAAAACATAGGCAGACCACTCTATGACATAAATCACAGCAAGACCCTTTTTGACCCTCCTAGAGAAATGGAAATAAAAACAAAAATAAACAAATGGGACCTAATGAAACTTAAAAGCTTTTGCACAGCAAAGGAAACCATAAACAAGACGAAAAGACAACTCTCAGAATGGGAGAAAATATTTGCAAATGAAGCAACTGACAAAGGATTAATCTCCAAAATATACAGGCAGCTCATGCAGCTCAATATCAAAAAACCAAACAACCCAATCCAAAAATGGGCAGAAGACCTAAATAGACTGTTCTCCAAAGAAGACATACAGATTGCCAACAAACACATGAAAGGATGCTCAACAGCACTAATTATTAGAGAAATGCAGATCAAAACTACAATGAGGTATCACCTCACACCAGTTAGAATGGGCATCATCAGAAAATCTACAAACAACAAATGCTGGAGAGGGTGTGGAGAAAAGGGAACACTCTTGCACTGTTGGTGGGAATGTAAATTGATACAACCACTATGGAGAACAGTATGGAGGTTCCTTAAAAAACTAAAAATAGAACTACCATATGACCCAGTATATGCTACTGAGCATATACCCTGAGAAAACCATAATTCAAAAAGAGTCATGTACCACAATGTTCATTGCAGCTCTATTTACAATAGCCAGGACATGGAAGCAACCTAAGTGTCCATCGACAGATGAATGGATAAAGAAGATGTGGCACATATATACAATGGAATATTACTCAGCCATAAAAATAAATGAAATGGAGTTATTTGTAGTGAGGTGGATGGACCCAGAGACTGTCATACAGAGTGAAGTAAGTCAGAAAGAGAAAAACAAATACAGTATGCTAACACATATATATGGAATCTAAAAAAAAAAAAATGGTTCTGAAGAACCTAGGGGCAGGACAGGAATAAAGATGCAGACATACAGAATGGACTTGAGGACATGGGGAAGGGGAAGGGGAAGCTGGGACGAAGTGAGAGAGTGTCACGGACATATATACACTACCAAATGTAAAATAGATAGCTAGTGGGAAGCAGCCACATAGCATAGGGAGATCAGCTCAGTGCTTTGTGACCACCTAGAAGGGTGGGATAGGGAGGGCGGGAGGGAGATGCGAGAGGGAGGGGATATGGGGATATATGTATGCATATAGCTGATTCACTTTGTTATACAGCAGAAACTAACACAACATTGTAAAGCAGTTGTACTCCAATAAAGATGTTAAAAATAAATAAATAAAGTCATAATGTTTGGAGCACTAAGTCTATGAGTGTGTGGTGTTGAGAGCAAGGGGCTTGATATGAGTCTGGAGAGGTAGACCAAATTAGAGTTTGGACTTTATCCTAAGGATACCAGAAAACCATTAATGGGTTGTAAGCCAGTGATGTCATTAGATCAGCAGATTAGGAGGATTATGGTGATTGCATCCTGTCAAATGGACTAGACAGAAGCAAGAATGGAGACAGAGAGTTTGATTACAAGGCTGTTGGAATCACACAGGCATGTGGATGCGGATGGTCACAGTGGGCATTGAGTGTGTGAGCCTGAGACACTTCTAGAAAGTAGAATTCTTGTAGCACTTGGTATCAATTGGATACTGAGAGTAAGACTGAGAACTATGTAGGTTGTCTCCTGGTTTTAGCCTTGGACAATCAAGAGGGGCTTGTGTCAGTCATTGAGATAGGAAGCATGTAGGAGCTTGTTTGAGAGTGGGGGAAAGTAACAAGTTGACCCTGGGACCTGATGAGTTTGAGGTGCTTGTGCAATTGGAAATCCAGGAAATGGAAAACTCAGAAGAAGGATCAGAAGTCAGCAGCACATGGAGGGCAACTGAAGCCATAAGAGTAGATAAGATTGCCCAAGGAAAATAGGTAGAGAAGAGGTTTTCGGTTTCCTTGGAAGTGAAGGAGTGAGAACCTGATGAACTCTATGAATTTTTTTTCCAGAAATATCTTCAAAGAGTTTGGCTGTTAAGAGGATGAAAGTAATCAGGGTGTAGTTGAGGGCTGTCATGGGATCAAGAAAGAGTTCTTTTTCAGCTGAGAGAGACCTGGGCATATTCAGATAAAGGAGAAGCAAGGAAGTGATTAAAGAAACAGGAGAGAGGAGGAATAAGGAGAAGACCAAGTCCCTAGAAAGGGACAAAGAGACTCCATAACAGAGCAAAAGGCATGGGTGTTAGGCAGAAGTAGAAAGAACTTTTTAAAGGCAGGAAACTAGGAGTAAAGACTAGAATTGAATGCACCTGAATTTGTGGGTTGCATGTCGAAGTTGAAGGCTTTCTTTTCAGATAACTTCTCTGGACTCAGGGAGTAAGAGGTGATGTCATCTATAATGAGAGTGTGCAGAGGTCTGAGGTCTGTGAAGTGGTCACTGCAGAGATTAGGGGAGACATCACAGGATTTCTAGGCTGTGGAAGCCCAGCTGAATATGGGGACCAGGATTTATAGTGGCATCAATCTGGATGATTTTTCTGCAGCAAATCACAGGATCCTTGGTGCAAGTGAGAGGAAGGTAACAGTTCAATTCTTTGAAGGCTATAGATTTGCCAAGAATTGAGAGTAAAGGATGGGGGGGGAGGGCAAAGGAAATGAGGAGTCAAATAAGAATTAACCGTAGGATGATGTATCAGTTGTCAAAGCTGTATAGAAAAAAAAGTGAGGTCAGGGAGGAGATGATGGGAGGAGAAAATGCAAATATCTAGGGATCGAAAGTACCAAAGCGTACAGCCAGCCAATTCCTGTGGTCCGTGGTTCATTTTTTTAAAAGACTTTTATTTTCATTTTTGTTATTTTTTTTTAAATCACCAAGTGTCTTAATGCAACTGTGCGATGGTTTGATCATGAAAACTTGACCAGAACACTGAAGCTAAGAGAAGCCATTTGAAATCAAATTCCTTGACCCAACCTAACAGCAAAGACAACTGTATAATCATTCATTTCTCAGATATAGGACTAGAATTAATCAGTAAATTATATTTTCCTTTCCCAGACTCAAATACCAATATTACTTTGTACAAGTAGTCTGTGGACTGGGTATTAGATAATATTGGAGATTGCTGAACATTCTTGTATGTATAATGGTATAATTATGTAGGTCAAGATTCTTAACTTTAGGAGATGCTTGCTAAAGTATGGAGGTGAACTGCCAGCATATATGCAACTTATTTTCAAAAGACTTTTTAAAAAATTGTGTAATAAAGCAAATATAGCAAAATGCTGTTTGATCTAAGTGATTCTTAGTGGGGGAGGCGGAATGCTTTTACTTCCTAAGAAATACTTGGCAATGTTTGGAGACATTGCTGGCTGTCACAAGTTAGGGGTAATGGTGCTACTGGCATCTAGTGGGTGGAAGCCAGGGATCCTGCTAAACAACTTACAATGCACAGGACAGCCTCTGACAACAAAAAATTATCTGTACGCAAATGTCCTAGTCTCGAGTCTGAGAAACCCTTTTCCAGGTAGTAGATACATGCAGCGGTCCCCAACCTTTTTGGCACCAGGGACCGGTTTCGTGGAAGACAACTTTCCCACAGACGGGGGTCGGGGGGAGGCATGGGGGGGTGAAAGGGGCGGGGGATGGTTCAGGCGGTAACGTGAGCGATGGGGAGCGATGGGGAAGGCAGATGAAGCTTCCCTCACTCACGGCCACTCACCTCCTGCTGTGCGGTCTGCTTCCTAACAGACCGCAGACCAGTGCAGGTCCGTGGGTTGGGGACCCCTGGATATATGGACTATCATGGTGCAAGTGCTAATCTTTCAAATGTCCAAAATATCTTAGATTTTTATTTAAAGAAGTTTGAAATGAAAAATAATTGAGAAGAAAGGAAAATTGATCTTTTCTAAGTAGTCAACAATAAATTATTTTTGATGACGGCAGAGCATAGTTTTGAGTGTGGTGATGTTCTTGGAAACCATGACAGTTAGGTAGATGGCTGGAAACCACTCTTCACATTTCTTCAGTTAATCAATCAAAATAGTGCATTGTCTTTATTCAGTGTTTGAGTTTCTGACACAGATGCAAGTTGTAGTTGTATCACACAATGACTCATTCATTTAATCATTTATTTCTCCGTTCAACAAAACTTTGTTAGATACTGACTGTGTTCCAGACACTATGCTAGGCCCTGGGGATACAGGAGTAAATAAAGTATACTCCTTGATCTCAGAGAACAGTGTGAGGAGAAGGCCAGAGTTGGAGCTTGAGACAGGATTGGAGGGTGTTCCAGGCAGGTGGGACAGCAGGAGGTAAAGCCTAGAGGTAAGAGAGAGAGGGTGGGATGCCTTAGAGGGATTCTCTAACAGTGAGCATGCTTCACCATCGCCTGGAGGGCTTGTTAAAGCACACATTGCCAGGCTCCACCCTCACAATGTCTAATTCAGTGCATCTGGGTGGGCCCCAAGAGTTTCATTTCTAACAAGTGCCGAAGTGATGCTGCTGGTCCAGGAACTGCACTTTGAGAACCACTGCCTTGGAGAAACTGCAGGTGTTTTGAGTAGAGTTGGAGCTGAAGAAATGATCAGGGGTTAGAATAGTGACCATGCTGAGGAGTTTGGATTACATTATGAAGCCAACATGGAACTACTGAAGAGTTTTAACCACTAGAGCACTTCAGTGCTCAGTCTCTCTTAGCCCATATATTAGAGGTCTTCAGAGAAACTGAACTGATGGAATATATACAAATATATTTATATAAGAGGAGAGCTGTTATAGGAATTGGCTCACAAAATCGTGGAAGCCAGGAAGTCCTGAGATCTGCTATCACTTGGAGAACCAGGGAAGCCAGTGGTGTAGTTCAGTCTAAGTCTGAAGCCCTGAGAATCGGGGGGCCCATCTGAGTCTGATATAGAGACTCAGATGTTTCAATCTGAGTCTCAACACCTGAAAACCAGGAATACTGAGTCCAGGGGTAAGAGTAGATGGCTGAGGCACCTCGAGCGAAGAGAAGGAATTCACCCTTCCTCTACCTTGTTCTATTCAGGACCTCAAAAGATTGGATGATGCCTCCCTGCATTGGTAAGGACACTCTTTACTCAGTCTTTTATTTATTTATTTATTTTTTGCGGTACGTGGGCCTCTCACTGTTGTGGCCTCTCCCGCTTTGGAGCACAGGCTCCGGACGCGCAGGCTCAGCGGCCATGGCTCACGGGCCCAGCCGCTCCGCGGCATGTGGGATCTTCCCGGACCGGGGCACGAACCCGTGTCCCCTGCATCGGCAGGCGGACTCTCAACCACTGCACCACCAGGGAAGCCCTACTCAGTCTTTTGATTCAAATGCTAATCTCTTCTGAAGACAGGCTCATGGATATAACCAGAAATAATGTTTTACCAGCTCTCTGGGCGTCCCTTACCCAGTGAGGTTCATGTGCAAAATTAACCATCACAGCCCATCTTTCTTCACCTTTAATGTACGAGACTAATAACTATCACACTATTTATTACTCAGGATTCTTTTGAGAATAAACCGAGCACTATTATGTATATAAATTTAAAACATTGTATAATATCAGGGATAAGTATTATAATCAACTCATTTATATTTGTCAATTATGCCTCAATAAAGCTGAAAAAAACCCAACAACTCATTTAGAGCCAAAAATATTGTCATTTTCCAGATAACAAAACTGAGATACAGCAGGCAGAGATTGTACCAGCTGAAGCGGCCCAGGCCCGACTCTTGCACTCTCCACTGCACCACCCTGCCACTCCAGTTCAGAGGAAGTGTCTCCCAGGGTCAAAAAATCCCTCCTCTCCCCGTCGTCATCCCGACTTCCTCTTGACCACTGAGTGAAGTAGAGGACAAAGCTGATTGTCCCAGTTTGGAATCTTAGAGAATGACTCACTAAGAAGCTAAGTATGTAACCTAGCTGAGCAAGGGCAGCTGGTAAAAGTGAGGTCAGACGGTCAGGCTCATGAACTCCTGTTCTGCCTACTAGACCATGCGTGAGTCAGCCTCGGGGATGACTCTGCTGAGGCTGGCGCAGTCAGCAGTGCAAACCCAAAGAACGCAGCAGCTTCATTCTGGGGAACCTCTGTTAAGGAAAGTAAAATCATTTGGAGAATTGGCATCTTTTGCATCTGCCTATTGTGAGCGGCAAGAAACTTTGCTTTTTTCACATTTGCATATCACTTTACAGGTTAGATTTGCTTTTACTTTCACCTTCTCACTTAACCCTCATGGGCAGTATTTCTGTCCCATTTTACAAAGGAGGTGTTCATTAGCTTACTCAGGATGACACATCCTGTAGGTCCTTAGATTCCAAACCTTCTGCACTGAACTCCACCAAATATTTATGTGAAAAAATTGTCTTCACCAAACATGGTGATTATATATGTAGTATATGTATGTGTGTATGTGTGTGTGTTTTATATGATTTTATTTCCTAATTTTCTCTTGGCAATACTACTTGTTTATTTCATCTTTTTTTATTATTTGTCTTGATTTGTTTCCATTTAACCACCTATAACCTAATCAAAGAGGTTAGAAAGTATTTTTGGTGGAAATAATCCTTGAAATACTAGGTTTTAGAACAGTGGGAATTTGTGACTTGATGGAATGACTAAAAAATATAGGTTCAATGGTGAAAACTCTGCTTGGTGAAAAGAGCATTCAGTTGGCCACAGGATCTATCTTGATTTTTTTTTTTTAATCAAGGAAATAAAGTTCTGGAGCTTCTTGAAACATTTTTCACAAATAACACACGGAAGGACTTCTATGAGGGTAGTCACAGTGCTAAAGTAACAGGAGAGGCATGATCAGCTCCCTCTATAGCCACAATAATTTGCCTCAGTAAACTATAAAGATCTCAAGGTTGGGTAGAGACCAGAGTTCAGATTCAACAAGCCACAGAAGCAGCAACTGGAGAGACTTATACCAGTGACCAAGGCCAGCAGTGGGAGAGGTCCATACCTCACTGATGCATTTTAAGCAGTTCTTCCTCCCTTTCTGAATAACTTCTGGCATGCACGGAAGACCCCTGATGGTCCTCAATCTTTCCCCCCACAAAGATTATATATATTTGAACTTATGAAAACCTGGGCTTTACAGAAGGTCTGTGTTTTTAAAATCCAGAATCAATTTTTTTTTTTGCCAGGGGGCTTCATGTAGGATCTTAGTTCCCCGACTGGGGATCAAACCAGCACCCCCTGAAGTGGAAGCACGGAGTCTTAACCACTGCACCATCAGGGAAGTCCCCAGAATCCATTTGTTTTTTAAGAAAAGATTACTATTCTGCTTGGAGCCATAAAACTTTGATGCTGAGACAGAGTGTATAGATCATCCAGATGAAGACTGGATAATTTGCCCAGTCACCCAGCCAAGTGGGACCCTGGTTTCCTGACTTCCTGATTTGGTGCTCTCACTATAGTTCTGAGAAAAATAAAAAAGACTCAAATAAGAAGAAAGCAAAATATTTAATGGCATGGTGGAAATGCTTACAATATATTGCTGTGTAAATAAAGCACATACCGTGATATGCATTATGTGATTCTTTTGAGGGGAAAAAAAGAGAATGCCTGTGTGCTGGGTACAAAACGGCTAGGGGGATGCTAGCAGGCCTGACATCTCTAGGTGGGGCAATTAGCAGGACTTGCTCCTTTCCTCCTTGAGTTTTGTTTGTTTGTTTGTTTGTTTTTGGTTTGTTTGTACTTTTCAGATTTTTATAATAATAAAATATTACTTTGATAATCAGAAAGAAATTAATATTATAAATAAAGGATTAAAAGCATCCTAGGAAGGTCAGATAGGCCCATTTCAAGAGTATAGAGACAAAGAGCATTAGGAGTCTCTTTTCTGAAGGGTAGGGAGTGAGAAGACTGTATCTATAGAAGTAGGTATTTGACCAGAACCATGCTACAGGATGGCAAGGGCAGATGGACAGGTGGATACCTAAGAGCCAGTGCATGGGCCACAAGACAAACATTCAGGGTGAACGAAGCAGTGAGAACCTCCCATTACTGGGAGGAGAAAGTCAGCTCCCTTCCCACTTTCCATTGCTCTTAACATCTAAAGGATTGGGAAATACTAAGCTATGCACCTCTGAATTCACTTCACTGGAGGCATGGAATATTCCTCTGGAACTGATTCTTTCTGAAGGAGGCTGATTCTTTACCACAAAATCTCTCATGGCTACTCCATGTCTTGTTTCTAGCTTGACTGTGTAGCTGTTACTCAAATCTGGCAAAGAGCAGGAAAAGGGAATAAAAATAAGTAGATGGATGGATGGATGAAGTACCTTCATTGATAGAGCACCTCCTATTTACTTGCCAGATCCTGATTTATGTGCTGTATGACTTCTAAACTTTGGCATTGTTACATTATGGTTAACCTCCAGAGGAAGGAATTATCGTTCCATTTCAGAGGTTGTAAAACAGGCTGGGACAGGTTGAGTTATCAAAGAGAGCAGGAGTAGAACCCAGGCCTGTCTGACTCTAAGGCCCATGCCCCTTCCAAGGCCACTGCCTCCTTCTCTGTGCCCCAGGATGGTCCAGGCTTTCTCAGTGGACCCAGTAGACATCTATAGAAAAAAGAAGAGCACAGATTAGGAGTCCGTTTCTGGATGCACGCAGGCATGGACAACTATCTAAATGATCTCCAAATGGCCCATGGCTGACTCTCTCCCATCCTCATGTTGTTTGCCCACACAACAGACATTCTTTGCCACAGTTGTTTTGTTTTGTTTTGCTTTTTAATATGTTGACCCTACTCAACTCATGGAGATAGAAATTCTTCTGCTTGGATAAGAAAAAATGGAACTCAGAATGAAGTCTGTTGCAGAAACAAGTGTAGGTGGAGGATAAATGATAGGGTGGGTTTTCTGAAAACTGAACCCAAAATGGCAGTGCCCTGTTGAACTTTATTTCCTTTTCTCATTTCCTTTTCATTTCATGTCCCCATTTCACAAATGCTCATCTGTCCTCTGTAAACCGACTAATGTCAGTGACATAGAGAACCTCAAAGAACTTCCTCACAGCTCTTTTAAGGGGACCAACCCAAATGTGGTTTCTGTCTAGCTAACTACTAGGTTCTTGTTAAGTAAACAACCCAACTTTGATAACAGAAAGTTTGTGGCTGGGCTGGGGGTTGAGGTTACAGGGGAACAGGGCAGGCTTGAGGGAAATTTGAAGCAGGAGGTTTCACTTCAAAAAAGAAAATGAAGTCTTGCTTCAAAAAAAGTTGTTCTCTGTTCCACCAGTTGGGACTCATCCTCAAACACTCTACATGGACCACATGCTACACTCTGCTCTCTACACTTGCCCTGCCCTCTGCCCTTGGCCTTAGGTCATAGACCTACAGAGAATGATGTCATAACCATTCATTGCCCTATTTCCTACAGGAAGATCATTGAGGATAGGGCTCACTAAATCACACAAGAGAAATTCTTCTAAGATCTCTGTTCAGGGAAAGCTGCCCTTTTACTATTGACTGGTATGTCTTATCTTGTGAATCATGTCGCCGATTTACTTTCTTTTTTTTTTTTTTGCGGTACGCGGGCCTCTCACTGCTGTGGCCTCTCCCGTTGCGGAGCACAGGCTCCGGACACACAGGCTCAGCGGCCGTGGCTCACAGGCCCAGCCACTCCGCGGCATGTGGGATCTTCCCGGACCGGGGCACGAACCCGTGTCCTCTGCATCGGCAGGCAGACTCTCAACCACTGCGCCACCAGGGAAGCCCCCGATTTACTTTCTTTGTGTTTGCTGCAAAGAAACTAGCAGCCAAATTTGGGATTCACTTCTAGTTGAGTGTGCTGGGCCTCATGTCATAGCTTGGAGCACCAACCTTACCTCTTTGTCATCTGATTCCTCCTACAACTTCTTTTCTTATCCACTAGGTCTCTTCATTCAAATGATGCTTTAAAAAGGTGTTTACATTGCTTTGGTCTTTGTAAGCTACTTTAAATTATTCTGAAACAAGTAGAAACAACTGTATATATTTACCACATCACATTTTTAGGTATCTGCCCAACCTGCAGTAGCACTCCCCCATTTTCTTTAAGAACTGCCTGGACTATCACAAGAATGGGGTCCTTAGAAAACCTGTTTGCACTATGTGTTTCTGCCTGCCTGGCCAACTTGACTGGAATTGAGGTAGCTAGCTGACCCAAGCTGAGTTACACAGATTCTTTCCTCCAAAAATTTGAAATTGGGATTTGACAAATGCCATGATCTGCTGGGCTGGGTACGTGACCACGTAATGCATCTATGGCATTAAGTCTCAACACTGGTTGCTCCGTAGCGTCACCAGGGGCACTTCTAAAAAATACTGATTCATCCCTGCTTATCAAGGAAGATGAAGATACACATACTGTAATACCAATGAATTCTGCTCACAGGTCTATAGGATATATAGCCAAATAGATCTATTGATTAGATTTATTTAGTGTCATTTCTCTAAAGAGTTTGTGACTGAGACTATAAGACCATACCCTCTCTTTGAAAATTGTTCTATAGGAAGCCTGTGAAACTGAAATACATTCTATTCACTTGAGTTCCAACCATCTCTGTGTGGACAGACAGAATTTTGAATGAATTGAAGGAACTTTCACTACAATTAGACTTTATTTTCTGATTGCTTGACTCCCCCAAATGGATTTATTTATTTATTTCACATACATTTGTTGAACACATTCTTTGTTTGAGGTCCTCTGCTGGGTGCTATGGGAAAAGGTGGGGCAGGGGAAGAAGGTGGATACCTAGATGGACCTGATCCTGGGGAGGCAGGTGACAAGGAATGTGCCAGAGGATCATTGGTCACGTTCTCAGGATATAGCAAGCCCCAGAAGCTTGTTCCAAGCAGCATTAGTGGGTTCTGCTTGTCTCGTTTTATGTACAGTATCTATTATTCTTTCCAGTTGTGAAAATAATCAAGGGTTGGCTAAAGTGGCATTCAAATTATGCCCATGGGGCTTCCCTGGTGGCGCAGTGGTTGAGAGTCCGTCCGCCTGCCGATTCAGGGGACGCGGGTTCGTGCCCCGGTCTGGGAAGATCCCACATGCCGCGGAGTGGCTGGGCCCGTGAGCCATGGCCGCTGAGCCTGTGCGTCTGGAGCCTGTGCTCCGCAACGGGAGAGGCCACAACAGTGAGAGGCCCGCGTACCACAAAAAAAAAAAATTATGCCCATGAAGAGGCTAGATGCAACCAGCCTCCAAGAACTGTCTCATCTGAATGTAGACAAAACCTATCAGATATTCTGCATATTACAACTCCCTTTTTTTTTTTTTTTTCCATACGCGGGCCTCTCACTGTTGTGGCCTCTCCCGTTGCGGAGCACAGGCTCCAGACACGCAGGCCCAGCGGCCATGGCCCACGGGCCCAGCCGCTCCGCGGCATATGGGATCCTCCCAGACCGGGGCACGAACCCGTATCCCCCGCATTGGCAGGCGGACTCTCAACCACTGCGCCACCAGGGAGGCCCTACAACTCCCTTTTGAATTCCTCGCTCAGCACCAATTTTCTCAGCTGGCCTTTCTTGCCCTTTCTTTTTATTGTTTATCTACCTTTGAAAATAACAAAGAAATGGAGTGAGAAATGGAAAATCACTCTGTTGGAAAAACTCACCTTCCTAAATGTGAGTTTTCAATGCATTTAGAAATATTCTATAGAATTTCTGAGCACTCCCGGGTATCCCCACCAACTAACATAACTGACAAGGTTTCAAGTTGGAGAGAAAAAAATAACAGTAATATTTAACATTTATTGACTACTTCCATGCCAGACAATTCTCCTAAGAACTTAGGTGTGATATTTAATACTTGGAACAACCAACCTTTCAGTAATTCTATCTTCTCTATGTTGCAGAAAAGAAAACTGTAAATGAGTGTGCCCAAGGTCATGCAGGTCATTAGTGGTGGAAAATGGATCAGTACCCAGGCCGGTCCACTAGAATTTGGGAACTTTGTTTTTGATAGTTGCTTTATCTGTAGCCCTTCAAGCAGCACCAGACAGTTGAGGGACTCAAAAGATATATGCTGAATGAATGACTATCTGGCTTGCAGAAGTAAACCTCTTGCGGGTAGGTAGAAAGAGTCACAGAGCTAATGGATGAGGCCCCTAAACCATGGATTCTGGGCTTGAGTTTCATCTGGCACAGAGGTGTCCTCTTTCAGAAATGAGTGGTGGAACAGAAATAGTATCCCATGACCCAGAAGAACTTGTTGGGCGCTAATCTTGGCTCTCCTGTTGTGTGACTTCAGGTCCATCATCCCCATGCATTTCTGAGCTTCAGGTGTCTTTTTTGCAAAACGAAGCCCCTAAGAATACCTCTAAGTTATCTTCCAAATCTAACAGCCTGTCATTCACAAGAATTTTACACTAGAGAAATTTATCTTCTGGATGAACCACTCCAAGAACAAACCTCAAATGGTATCAAGAGGTGTGGGAAGAGAAACATTCTCATTTTCCATTCCTTATTTGGTACCACCTCCTATGTCCCCTGAGATTCCCTGCTGGGATGCCATACTTTATGGGGATTTTTTAAAACTTTTTTTTCTTTTTTCCATTTTTCAACTTTTAATTTTGAAATAACTTTTGACTTGCAAAAAAAAAAAGTGAGAAAAATAGCACAAAGAATTCTTGAATACCCATCACCTAGTTTACCCAAATGTTATCATTTTTCATGCCACAGTGAAATGATAAAAATCAGAAAGTTAACATTAGCAAAATACTATTATCTGATCCACAGTCCTTAAGTTCATCAGTTGTCCCCATTAATGTTCTTTTTCTGGTCCAGAATCCAGTCCAGGTCCACATGCTGCATGTAGTTGTCTTGTTTTGTCTCCCTTAATATGGAACAGATTTTCAACATCTTTGTCTTCCATGACCTCGACACATTTGAAGAGTACTGTCCAGCTGTTTTTTAGAATGTCTCTCAATTTCGGTTTGTCTGACCTTGATTGAATTCAGGCTATGCACTTTTAGCAAGAAAACCATAGAAGTGATTTTATTTCCCTCTGAGTGCAGCTCATTAGGAGCTACATGGTGTCAATTTGTTGTCGCATTATCTGTGAGCTAACTTTGATTATTCTGTGTTTTTTCATGTTCCAGACATTTTATCTTAAAAAAAAAAAAGGGTAAAAATAGAACCTGCTTCACAGGGTTGTTGTAAGGATTAAATAGGGGGAAAATAGCATATAAAGCACTTAACTCCTGGAACATAGTAGGACTTGTAGTAGTAGTAGTAGTAGTAGTAGTAGTAGTAGTAGTAGTAGTAGTAGTAGTACTTCATCATCCTTTTTCTTTTAAAAGCATATCAAACAATTAGGAAATTGTTTAGATAAAAATGGGAACTGCTGATAGAGCTGGGTTTGGGGCATCTGCAGACACATTCTGCCTTTGCATTTGCTGCTGCAGCTGTGCACCCTGAAGTCAGGAGAATTCCAGCAGGCCCAGAGGATCATGGCCCTCAATGTTTCTCTGTATGGGCAGCAAGTGTCACTTGAGCGTTTGGCTATTGTACACTCAGTGGCAGGGGACGTGTCTATTCAGCCCTGGATCTGGCCTACAAGATATCAGGTCACCTTTTCAAGGCCATGAGATTTTAATAGAATTTGAAGTAAAGTTACTAGATATTATGTTTTTGCCTGTGTAAGGCATACAATTAATGTATAAATCTATATTTACAAGTAACATCTGCATAGTGTTTATTTAACTGCACACTGATGGACATGTAGGCATTCTGCAATATTTTTCTATTAGTCTGTGAATAGGCAGTTTGATGAATTATTTATTGGGCTAACACAACCTGGTGCTTTTTTTTTTTTTTTTTTTTTCTGAAGAACATTCTCTATGGGAAGTCCTGGCCTTGCTTAGTCAATTAACCTTCCCCTGTCCAAATCTCCTCCCTTGAGGAATAAATCTTCAAAATCCAAAGCAACATTTTAGTGTGCAGAGGAAGGGTAACACCTGCTGGAGACCTTAATCCCCTACCCTTGTAATCTCCCTGAAGTCAGAGGTAGAAACTTATTCCCAAATCAGTTGCAGGGGGTGTGTTACACAAACATTCAGTTGCTATGCTTTTCTAGAAATGAGCTAAAGCCTCTGTAGCAAGAGGAGAGAGAGGTAGCAGACCTCTCTGGCTGCCAGATTCCAGCCTCATTTCCTTGAAGATAACCAAGAGTGCTAGGGATGGGGCAGGGTGGGGCAGTTGACAGCAAGAGCTGTTAACTCAGAAGGTGTTGCTCTATTGCCCCTTTTCCCTTTGCCGTTGGCTCTCTCTGGTGCCATTTCCCCCACCGACCCCCTCCAACCCAAATGCTATGGAGGTAGTTCAAGTAAGGCATGATGGTAACCTGCACTGGGGTAGCTGAGGAGGAGGTGATGAGCAGTAGGGTCAGATTCAGAGGATCCTGTGAAGTCAGAGTAGAAAGGATTTACTAAGAGATTGGTTGAGGGGTGTGAGTGGATGAAAGAGGTCAATGATAACTCCACATTTTTGGCCTGAGCAATTAGATGGGTACCAGTGCCATTTACTGAAGTAGGGAACCCAGAGAGAGGAGATGGGGGAACTTAAGAGTTGGTTTGGGACATTTTATGTTTGAGATGTCTATTATCTAGCTAAGGAGAGATTTAGATATTCAATTTGGAATTTAGAGGAGAGTATAATGAAAAGGACTTGAGATTTTATGGGGTACATTTGGAATTACAATCATATTATAAGACTTTGACAATATATTTAACCTCTCTGCGCTCTAGCTTCCATATCTGTTGATTGTAAATTAAATTACCCATATTTCCATTGCTTATTGCTTTGTAACAAATCACCCCAAAATATAGTGGCTTAAAACAACAGTTATTTATTACTTTTTTTTTTTTTATTCTGTGGGGTGGGGCTCAGCTGGGTGGTTCTTCCTTTGGTTTTGCTTGAATACCTTATACAGCTGCATTCAGGGAGCTTGGCTAGGGCTAGAATAATCTAAGATGAGCTCTCAGGCTCCAGAGCCTCATTCCATGTGGCCTCTCATCATTTAGTAATTTAGCCTGAGCTTTTTAGGTTGCAACTAAATCTCAAGAGGACAAATCCAATGTTTAAGCACTTATCCAGCCTCTGCTTATATCATGCTTGCCGGTGTCTCATTAGCCAAAGCAAGTCATATGGCCAAGCTCAGAGTCCTCACAGAAAGAATACATAAGGGTGTGAATACTGGGAGGTGTGGCTAATTGGGGACCATGATGTAAGCGTCTACCACAGCTGATTTGACTGGGTTTTTGTGAAGACTAAATTGTCTGCCACGTGGTAGATACTCAATAAATATTAGTTGTTATTATTAAGATGTAACGGCCTTCAAAATCAATCCCCATGACCATAAGGATTATTCCTATTTTACTTATAAATATACAGGGGAAGAAAATTAACCTGCTTTCTTATCTCTTTATTATCATCTTCTCTAGCAGAAGTAGTTCTGTAGTTTTTTTTTTTCCTTTGTGCTCAGTCGTGCTGCTTAATAGATGGTTTGTGATTATTTAAATCCAGCAAAGATGTGGTCTAATATACTGATTTTGAAAAAGTAAAAATTCTCCTATATTCTCACTAAAAATGGCTTTGAAATCCAAATTTTAAATCTGGATATTAATGATTAAGATTAATCATTAATTAATGATTAACATGAATCATTAATGATTAAGATTAATCATTAATTAATGATTAACATGAATCATTAATTAATGATTAAGATTAATCATTAATTAATGTTTAACATGAGTCATTAACAAAAATCATTAATGATTCTTCCAAACATAAAAATTGTTTGTTGATTTTTGTGATTTTAACCTAAGTTCATTATAAATCCTTGTTTCCAGCTATAATTTTCCTACTATTTCTTTGCTATTTGTTATTTTTTCCCCTATATCAGTCACATCAAGGTCACTATAAATATTTCAATAGTAAATGAAAAAATCACTCATGCCTTACCAATAGCTCTTCTCAACAAGCAAACAAGCAAGCAAGCAAACAAACAAAAAACCCACAAAGCAATACATTGTTTAGCAGGGACAATGGGATGTATAGGTGCTGTTTATTTATTGTTTTTCCCATTCTGGGCACCAGAATCTTGACTGTAATAGTCATGTAAAGAATCCACCAGCCCAGATATCTCTCTATAGCAATGCCCAGAGAGTTCTGAAACTTGGGACTTTTTAAGGATGGCAAAATGATTTTTGAGAATGATTGTACTTAGACTATGAATACATACGTATATACACACACACACACACACACACGACATGTTGTGTACAACAACAAAAAATACTATGTAGGAGAGCTTTAGCACTTTGTAGGGTGAAAATACTTAGCCAGTGGCATTTGGCGTGATTTCTTTTCTTCTTACATTTTATGAGCTCTGTGGATTCTGTGTGGATTCTGGCCCTAAATCTCAGGCTTACTTGTAGTGTGAGGCCACTTCTTTGGGGCCCTTGATACCTATGGCAGAACATTTCTGATCTATCTACTTATATTATTTGCAAGATATTATCTCCTTGCCATTCATGTGAGGCTCTGCTTCCCTGCCACTGGAGCTCTACCTGACCTTCTGCATCCTGTGTGTGTTTCTGCTTGTGTGGCCTTGGGAAAGATCATTTATTATCTTTCCTTTGACAAGAAAAATGACTTCCTGTTTGAGATCCAAACACAAAATGCTCCATCCATGGGCAGCAGCATGACTGTTACAACATGTCCTGTGTACCCCCTCTAAACACTTCTCATCAAAGCAGCATGGGGTGCTTTCATTAAATCACAATGCTCACAATGTTGTCTGGGTAACAATAGTAGAAAGACACAAAACAAATTAAATATAGATCAATTCAGAGTCCCAGAATTGACTTTTCCCTTCCTTACTGAATTTTTGGTGCCATTTCCATAAAAACCCATGGTTTACTTTATTCCTATGAACCAAATAACTTCCTTTCTTCACTCTATTTATAGAAATGCATTAGGAAATTACTTTCAAATTGAAACGTCATTGGCCATGAAGACATATGGTTTTCTTTGTTTCATAATCACACAATCCTAGTACCAATTTATGCATTTTCCTAAAGTGGAAGGACACGGATCAAAGTTTCACCTTATTATCATACAAAAATACATGAGACAGGATAATCTCAGTTATGACGTAGTAACAACTAACCCTGAATTTCAGTGATTTAATAAGGTTTATTTCTCACTCATGCTACCTCCCAATGTGAGTCGGGTGGGGACCTCTGGTCAACAGGGTCACTCAAGGACCTCGACTGGCAGAGGCGTCATCTTGACTCATGCTTCCATGGTTATCCAGGCAGGGAAGAGGGGCTGTGGCAAGTTTTGCAAAGGCCCTTAAATCTCCTTGCCAGAAGCGACATGTCACATCACTCATATTTCACTGGCCAAAGCAAGTCATATGGCCAAAGTGAGCCTATCTTCAAAGGGGGAGAAATGAAAACCTATCCTGTTCCCAGTGGGAAAAGGACTGGACTGTGTGTGAACAACCCCAGGGACGGCCACAGCACTTAAGAAAAAATCAACCTCACCAGAAATCAAAGAAGTCTAAAATCTCTGAAGAAACAGAGAAAGAGGAAAACACTCAGTGGTGCCAGAGTAGCAGTGATATATGGTCACTCTCTTACACTGATTACACGATAGTTCTGAAAGATTCTAGATAGATACTTTAAAATATCTATCAAAAGCCTCAAAATCTATTCATAACCTTTGGAACTAAATTACACTTTCAGAATCTAACTTTACGGGACTTCCCTGGTGGCACAGTGTTTAAGAATCTGCCTGCCAATGCAGGGGACACAGGTTCGAGCCCTGGTCTGGGAAGATCTCACATGCTGCCGAGCAGCTAAGCCCGTGCGCCACAACTACTGAGCCTGCGCTCTAGAGCCCGCGAGCCACAACTGCTGAGACCCCATGCTACAACTACTGAAGTCCGTGTGCCTAGAGCCCGTGCTCCACAACAAGAGAAGCCACCACAATGAGAAGCCTGCGCACAGCAATGAAGAGTAACCCCTGCTCGCTGCAACTAGAGAAAGCCCTTGCGCAGCACCAAAGGCCCAAAACAGCCAAAAGTAAATAAATTTAAAAAAAAAAAAAGGCAGTCTCTCTCTCTCAAAAAAAAAAAAAGAATCTAACTTTACAAGAGTAAAATATGGAAACATATAATTGTCTAACAAAGGGGAGCTGGTCAGTAAGTCTACTACTGTAGCACACACAACAGACCATTATGTAGTCACCCAAAATTATATTTTTGAAGAGTTTTTGAAGAATTTATATTTTGAAGAATAGATTTTTGAAGAATTTTTTTAAATGCTCAAGATATAATATTAAGTGAAAACTCTCAGGGTATAATATTTTTTTTCAATCTTAACTCATTAAAAATTTAATAGTGGGGCTTCCCTGGTGGCGCAGTGGTTGAGAGTCCGCCTGCCGATGCAGGGGACAGGGGTTCGTGCCCCGGTCCGGGAAGATCCCACATGCCGCGGAGCGGCTGGGCCCGTGAGCCATGGCCGCTGAGCCTGCGCGTCCGGAGCCTGTGCTCCGCAATGGGAGAGGCCACAACAGTGAGAGGCCCGCGTACCGCAAAAAAAAAAAAAAAAAAAAAAAAAAAAAAAAAAAAATTTAATAGTGGTTATGTCTGGTGGGTGGGATCAAGGTTTTTGTTTTCCATTTTTATACCTAAAATAAATATGCAACTCTGAAAAAGAATAATAGAGCTGAACTTAAAAAATACATAACACTCCTGTTTCATAGCTTTATCGAAGTGTAACTTACATACCTTAACATTCACCCACTTGAACTGTGTAGTTATATGAGCTTTAGAAAATTTATAGTCATGTAACCATCACCACAATCAAAATGTAGAATACTTTCAAAGCCCCCAAAAGTTTCCTCATGTCCCCTTATGGTCTATCCCTGCTCCCCTGACCCCCAGCTCCTCAATCTATTTTCTGCTGCTATTTAGTTTTGCTTTTGCTAGATATTTCATATGAATGGAAATATACAGTCTTTTATGTCTGTCTTCTTTCATTTCTTTCTGAGATGCATTCATATAGTTACATGTATCAGTAGTTCATTCCTTTTTTTTTTTTTTTTTTTGTGGTACGTGGGCCTCTTGCTGTTGTGGCCTCTCCCGTTGCGGAGCACAGGCTCCGGACAGGCAGGCTCAGCGGCCATGGCTCACGGGCCCAGCCACTCCGTGGCATATGGGATCTTCCCGGACCGGGGCACGAACCCGTGTCCCCTGCATCAGCAGGCGGACTCTCAACCACTGTGCCACCAGGGAAGCCCGTTCATTCCTTTTTATTCCCAAGTAATATTCTACTGCATGGAAACACAATATTTTGCTTATTCATTCATCAGATGATGAATATTTGAATTGTTTCCAGGCTTTGGCTCTTATGAATAATGCTACTATGAACGTCTGCATGCAAATCTTTGTGTGTACATATACTTTTAGTTTGCTCAGGTAGATACCTAGAAGTGGAATTGCTGGTTCATATATGAAGTGTAAGTTTAATTTTTAAGAAACTACCAACATGTTTTCTCAAGTGGCTATAACATTTTGCATCCCTATGAGCAATGTAAGAGCGTTCTAGTTTCCCCACATTCTTAGCAAGACTTGGTATTGTCAGTCTTTTTCATTTTAGCTACTCTAGTGGGTGAAAAATACATAGCCCTTGGACAATTCACTCACAGGCATTTAGCTGGCAGGTAGCATGGTTGTAAGCTCCACTCACACAGTAGCTGAAAGCTGGGGTTTTGAGTTTCCATAATCACAGACTCTAGAATTCTAATCAAAGTAAGGTAAGTCTTCCATCATCTACCAAAAGCTTCATCTCCTTGTTACTATGAACTTAGGCTGAGTAAGTGTCTTACAATAACACAACATATGCAACTCAACTTACATAAAAACTGACTAGAATAGATTATTTGCACCTCTTGAAAATGTGTGATTGGGAGTAGGGGATAGGGTTGGAATTATGTTGTGAAATTTTCTCTTTTGCATTAAAGCTAATTAAGGAACAGTCATACCACTGAATTTTTCTTTTTGTTTCTTACTTTTTTTTTTTTTTGGTTTGACAAAAAGTGTGGGCTGAGTTTATGATGATTTCTTGATAACTACCAGGACAGGAAGGAACTGCTACAATTCTTCCGGAACTCTTTGGCCTGAGATGAGCCTAGGGAAATGGGATACTTAAGAAAGGTGAAGGAGAAAAACTCAAGAGAAACTCTATGCGTAAGGTTCATGTTATATATGGGGAGTTGTGTTGTGCTATTGCTGACGAACATTGTGCTACAATAAAATTTTCCTAGGTTCAAATTTAGGTCCTCTATTTATCAGCTGTGTGACCTCAGATGAATCATTTAATATCTCTGGTTTCCTCACCTGTAAAACAAGTATAATAGTATCTGACCAACCTATTGCATGGCAACCTGGGATACAAACAGTGCTTGAGAACCATATTTGTACTGTGCTTTGCATTACTTGTACATAGTAGGTTTTGTACTTTCATTTCATCTTTTATCTGATGTGATCACCAAATAACCCAGCAAGTTAGGAAAGAGTAGTTATTATCCCCATTTACAGATGACTAGACTGTGACTTAGGGAGTTTTGAAATCACACAGTGAATTTGTTGCAAAAGAAAGACTTTGAGTTCCCCAGCCAATAAATTATTATTTGGGGTTATAATTCTTATGTTATATGTTGTGCTATAATTCTTAATGTTAATTAAAATACAGCCACACTCCTTTATGTACTGTCTGTGGCTGCTTTTGTGCTAAAGGGCAGAGTTGAGTCATTGTAAAGGAACCATATGGCCTGCAAAGCCTGCAGTATTTACTTTGTGACCACCTAGAGGGGTGGGATAGGGAGGGTGGGAGGGAGGGAGATGCAAGAGGGAAGAGATATGGGAACATATGTATATGTATAACTGATTCACTTTGTTATAAAGCAGAAATTAACACACCCTTGTAAAGCAATTATACTCCAATAAAGATGTTAAAAAAATGTTTGCTAATCCTTGCTTGGTGTGCTTTTTGTATATATGAACTCACTTAATCCTCCTAACAATCCTATGAGGCAGGTTGTTTTAGTGATCCCATTTTGCAGTTGAGGAAACTGAGGCATACGAAGGTCAAGTAACTAGATCAAGGTCAAAGAGTGAGTAGAGGGAGCAGTTCAGGGAGTCTGGATTCAAAGACAATAATCTTAATCTCTTTTCATTACTGGCCTCTTTTACTCCTGTTGGGCTGTATTTCATTCACTCAACAAATATTCGCTGGGCAACATTTTTTTTTTTTTTTTTTGGCTGTGTTGGGTCTTCGTTTCTGTGCGAGGGCTTTCTCTAGTTGCGGCGAGCAGGGGCCACTTTTCATCGCAGTGCGCGGGCCTCTCACTGTTGCGGCCTCTCTTGTTGCAGAGCACAGGCTCCAGACGCACAGGCTCAGTAATTGTGGCTCACGGGCCAGTTGCTCCGTGGAATGTGGGATCTTCCCAGACCAGGGCTCGAACCCGTGTCCCCTGCATTGGCAGGCAGATTCTCAACCACTGCGCTACCAGGGAAGCCCTCGTTGGGCAACTATTAAGTGCCAGGCACCATTCTAGGGTTTGGGGAGAGCATACTGTAAGCTCTCACTGGGCACACAGTCCAGAGAGGGAGAAAGACAATGAACAAGTAACAGATAAACCAGCAAGATTGTTTCAGAGAGTGATGAAGGCTGTGAAGAAAGTAGGCCAGAGTGACCTGGACAGGGAAGTGCAGGGAGCGGGACGGAGAGAAAGTGGCCAGAAATTGGCTGCTTATGTTGAACATATTTTGCCTTCAATCTCCCCAAGGCAAGGCCCTCGCTTATTCTCAGTGTCTCCAGCCCCTGGCACAGAGTAGGCGCTCAGAACGCCTGTGCGTCCATGGGAGTGATCCTTCCTCCACCCGCCTTCCCACAGGCCTTTGCCTGTCCCTTCATCCGGCTCCACCTCCAACATGCTCACATGGCTCCTTCCACACAGAATTATGAGCCTCCAACAGTCATGATCTCTGACTCCCAAGTCCCACAGCCTTAGTCCAGAGACCCGTGCAGAGATGGCCCTCAAGAATAATTTTTAAATAAAATTTACCATCAACCGTCGACTTGGAGTCTTTCAAAAATAGCCGTGTGAGTTGAAACTCTAGTTAACGTTACGTGTGGTGCACAGTTTTCTCTCCCTTACTGGAGGTAACGGGGAAGGAGCCATGGTCATTTGTTACAACAGGCCACGCACCAGTCTGCTGTGTGTCTCTGTGAGGGGCCAGTGGCCCTCCCACGATGCTGCTCCCTTTATCTGGCCCTGAGCCCTGGTGAGTTCAGCCCACTCATGGGGGTTTGGATTCCAATCTTGGGATACAGGAGGTGAGAAGGATGGGATGACCCAAGGCCCTGTAGGTAATATCCATAGAAGGGGATACCCTAGTGGCTGGTGAAAGGTCCATTATAGATTGAGACCATAAACTCACAGGAAACACAGCTTTCCAGGAATGATTTACGTCAAAATTCCACAGGTGTGCCAAACGAACCCTTTGCAAGTGTAAGCAAACCCAGAGCCCCTGTGACGTAGGATGGAAAGAATGATCAAATGCCTGACATGGACATTTCCAGGCCTGGCTTCTGGCCTGACCTTGTGTGACCTTTGCAATTGTCCTGGTCAGGCTGACTTCATGACACCTGTCTTTTGCAGCAACTGTCAAGGCCAGCCCCACCTGGCCCCTCTCAGCTGGAAGCCGGCTCTGGCTGACACTGCCTGCTGTCACCCTGCTTATGGCCCCGTTTGCCTTGATGATGTTCCTTTTGCCCCTCTCTCCTTTGCTGCTTCCTCATGATGACATGACTCCTCTCTCTGTTACCCTTGTTTACTCCTATGACTACTAATTTCACATGTCTGAAAATGTCCTGTTGCCCAGAAGTATTTTGTTCTGGATATGAAATTTTTTCCAGGAAAGGCTGGGAACAAATCCTGGAGACTAGAATAAAAAGCTACTTGTATGTGTATTAGTTTACTAGGACTGCCGTAACAAATTGCCACAAATTGGGCAGCTTAAAGCAACAGAAATGTATTCTCTCACAGTTCTGGAGGCTTAGACGTCTGAAATTAAGGTTTTGGCTCTAAGCTCTAGGGGAGAATCCTTCCTTGCCTCTTCCAGCTTCTGGTAGTTGCCAGCAATCCTTGGCATTCTTTGGCTTCCAGGTACATCAGTCCAATTTCTATCTCTGCGGTCACATGGACTTCTTCCCTGTGTGTGTCTCTGCGTCCAAATCTCCCTCTCCTTTCCCTTATAAAGACACCAGTCACTGGATTTAGGGCCCATCTTAATCCAGTACGACCTTGTCTTAACTTGATTACATCTGCAAAGACCCCATTTCCAAGCAAGGTCACATTCTCAGGTGCCAGGGGTTAAGACTTGGATAGATCTTTTGGGGGGTGCATAATGGAACCCCATGCAGTATGTATTAGCTGTACTTAGTAATGGGAGTTCACACTTGGTCCACAACATGCTGCCGTCTGACATATGGACTGCACTTTAAAAGCCCCCCTCCAGATGAGGAAGGGAATGGCTCTGCTGAGATGGCAGGAACCCAAAAAGCTAGAGTGGTCTCATGACACCTTCCTGCCAGCTGCAGATAAATCGAATTAGTTTGCTCCATATGTCTCTTTCTGCACATTTTAGAGAGAACTCCACCTTGCCAGAATTTTGGGCTGTCTCTTTCTCCAACTTGCCTTTCTCATCTTTTACTTATCGAGCATCCGCTATGTCGCTGATCCTATGTAGCTACTTTCTTCCCTGAAAACTCTGAGGTAGAGCCTCTTAACACCACTTTACATGTGATAAATCTGAGGCTTAGGAAGGCTAAGCAAGTAACCTGCCCACGAAAACACAACAGGCAAGTGACACAGGTGAGTGCTGTGTTTGGCTCCAATATTCATTCATATATTCATTCGGCTAATAATTACTAAGCACCACTTAAGTGTTAGAACTTAGTGATAAAGCAGGGAGCCAGACGGCCACGGTCCTGAGTTCATATTGTCGAAGTGGAACTCTACAAGATGCATAGGAATTAATGACAGCAAAGTGGGGAGAAGAACATCCCAGGATTCCTCTTAAGAGAGCTAAACTGTCTGAAATGCTGCCATTTTTAGCATGAGTGATGGGACCTATTCTGTCCTATTGGTACACCTTAAAGACCATTGGAAGGAGTTTATCCTTAGAGGGGGAGGACTTTGTCATTTAAGATGGCTTAGGATTTAAGTCTACTCATGTCCCAGTGACCCAGCATCTACCACTCTGTTGCTAGCCTTTCTTTGGTTGAGTTCCCAACACTGTAGAACAGATAGTGCAAACCCCCAAGTTCGTTCAAGATCTATACAAGGGACATGTGAAGAATACTTAAAGTTCAAAAGAGAATGTGGGGCTTCCCTGGTGGCGCAGTGGTTGAGAGTCCGTCTGCCGATGCAGGGGACACGGGTTTGTGCCCCGGTCCGGGAAGATCCCACATGCCGCGGAGCGGCTGGGCCCGTGAGCCATGGCCGCTGAGCCTGCGCGTCCGGAGCCTGTGCTCCGCAATGGGAGAGGCCACAACAGTGAGAGGCCCGCGTATCGCAAAAAAAAAAAAAAAAAAAAGAAAGAGAGAATGTGGTTGGGCTTTGAAAATAACCAATAGGCTCTACCACCAGGTTTAGTATTTATGTCCCACAAATATAAGAGATTGTTACCTGCATTCATTTTATGTCCAAAAAACTTCCAAAGGAGAGGAAGGAGTAGCTAAAAATTCGCCTGGGCTGGCAAACATGTTGCATGTTGTTGAGAATGTTGTAATCTTTACTCGTGTGGTAGTCTCAGTAAACTTGGGCTGGCTCCTGGTTTGGCATTTGGAATGGGTCTAGTTGTCACCTTAGAGAGCACTAGGCCAAGGAGAAATGATGGGGAGACCCAGAGGGAGAACCTGCTGCTCTACGGGCTTTTCTCATAGCTGCAATACACAGTCCACTGCTGAATGATGAGCACCCAGGGCCTAAAATGAGCTCCCCTAACCTCCCACATCGGTTGAGGTCTCTTCTGATGGTGTCATTTCCTACCTCAAAAACTTTCTTTAAATTCATTAATTAATTAATGGCTGCGTTGGGTCGTCCCTGCTGCGCGCAGGCTTTCTCCAGTTGCGGCGAGCGGGGGCCACTCTTTGCTGCGGTCCACGGGCTTCTCATTGCGGTGGGCTCTCGTGCTGCGGAGCATGGGCTCTAGGCACGCGGGCTCAGTAGTTGTGACGTGTGGGCTCAGTAGTTGTGGCGCACGGGCTTAGTTGCTCCGCGGCATGTGGGATCTTCCCGGACCAGGGCTCGAACCCATGTCCCCTGAATTGGCAGGTGGATTCTTAACCATTGCACCACCAGGGAAGTCCTCCCCACAATTTTAAATCAGCAAAGCCTAGGAATATGTGTGGCACAGAAATCTAACTTTCTTAACAAGGAGGAGCTAAAGGGATAAATATACCACTAGGAAATGATAGCGTGCCCTTAATGACAGCAAGGTGGGTGAGACTAGGAACAGTTGTACTTTAACATAGTCTTGTAGACAATTATTCTGTCTCCACTTGGTATGATCTGATTTGTCTTTCTAGTCTATGAGGTTATTTTCAGTGGTCCATAACAAAATAAGAAAAAGAAACTGGTAAGTTTGTAAAAACAATGATTAAAATGAATTTTTAAAACTGCCTTTTAGTCTAGTATCTGGAGCTGGCCTTTCTTTAATGAAATCATTGTGATAGAAAATGGTTTTTTAATGTTCTTATTTGGCAAAATAGAAAGTTGGCAAACATATGTAAGTCCACCATTTAAAAAAAATTTTTTTACTAGTTCATAAAATCCTGAAGTATGGGAATCAAGTTTGTTAAGAGTTAAAAACAAATAAAGGCCTCTGGCTGAGGGAAGAGGAAAAAGAGAAGGAGAGGATAGATGTCCTAAACTCTTGCAAAACATTTCCAGAAGCTGTTCTTACTCTTTGCCCCATTCCCAACCTGTAGTTCAGGACCCTATGGACTTTCAAAGGTACTCTAATGAGGATACATTGAGCTACTGGCAAAATTTCAAAAAGTCTAAAGAAAACTATCATTTGCCCACAATTAGTCTGTATAGGCTAGACAGCAAATTTCTCTGCTTGTGGCTAAAAAGGTAAAAGGTCAATATAGTAATAAGGTTTACCTCATGCTGATCAGAAGCACTGATTAATGTCTGTGGGTTCATTAAGAGAAAACATGGAAGTTATTGACAAAAATGTTGTATTTGAAACAGTTTGACAGTTTCTTAAAAAGTTAAATATAGTTACCATGTGACCCAGAAATTCTACTCCTAGGCATGTATATACCCAAGAGAACTGTAAAACATACAGCCATAGAAAAACTTGTATATGAATGTTTATAATAGCCCCAAAATGGAAACAACACAATGTCCATCAACTGATGGATGGATAAACAGAATGTGGATACCCATGCCATGGCATATTACTTGGCAATAAAAAGAACAAAGTACTGATAGAGGCTGCAACATAAATGAACCTTGAAAACCTTATGCAAAGTGAAAGAAGCCAGACAGAAAGACCACATGGTGTATGATTCCACTTATATGCAATGTCCAGAAAAGGCAAATCTATAGAGACAGAAAGCAGATTAGTGGTTGCCAGAAACTGGGGAGAGAAGAATGGAGAGTGACCACTAATGGATTTCATTTTGGTGTGATAAAAATGCTATGGCATTTGATAGTGGTGATGGTTGTAACTTGTGAATATACTAAAAAACCACTGAACTGGACATGTTAAAAAATAGAAAAAAAAACTTTAAAAAGTTATTTTTGTTTCATGGGTAATATTATTTAACACATATGAGAGAAAAAGGGTAAACATGAATCCTTGGAGTGATGTTTGGGAAACACTGCTATACACAGATTAATCTATATTAGGAGTCAGCTGTCTGTATCCTGAATTTATTCATATCCAAACAAACAAGGTGACACTCACGTTACTTCTTACGGTTCAGAGGTTCACTCCCCCTTCCTATGTAGCACCCTTAGTGCCCAAACAGCCCTCTCTGTGCCAAACTACAAGGAGTTCCAGGAAGAAAGGAGAAAGTGGTCAAATCCCCTTGTCTCTCTTTGCCTCCTGGGCCTGAAAGACACACTGCTTGTTCCCCAGAGCATCAGAGGAAACCTCGTGAGTGTGAGTGCCTAACGGCTGCCTGCAGCTTCTGTGCCCTCTCCCTGGGGCTCAGACTGGTGGAGGGACCCAGCTCAGGACTCTCCCTGGGCTCTTCTCTTCCATCCACACCCATTTACTTCTACAGGACTGTGCTGCTGGAGTCTGTTGATCCCAGTTCATCAGACACGGTTACACTCAAGTTCAAACTAGGGTACAGCTGAGGCTCCCCCTGAACTTCTGTATTATTTCCTTCCCAACTCATCTGCCCATATCAAGCATTTTGAAGCTAAGGTGAAAAAAACTGAAGTGAAATAAAGGTGAAATAAAATTGAGTGGATTTTCTCTCAATTTTTGCTCTTGGGGACCCTGGTGTCCTCTTTATTCCCTGACAAAATGGTATTTTGCCATCTTGTGAAGGAGTAAGTGCCTCCTGCTGTCAAGATTGTTGGAATTTCCTAGGGAAATGAATGGTGTCAGAACGTAGAGGGATGGAAGGAGCTTCACAGGGCATCTGGTACAACGTCTCAGCAATTGCATCGGTCACTTCTAGTACATCCTGGCTGACGTCCATCAAGCCTCAACTTGCATACATCTTGGGAAGAGGCATTCTCCTCTTTTACATTGTTATATGACTGATTGGGGGGTCCCTGCCTCACCTCTCATTTAAAGCCCACTATTTATATAATACTCTTATCACTAACAAAATCATGCTCATGTAACTTGTTTTGTTTGATTTTTACACAGTCCTGTAGGATAGGCATTGTTATCTCCACTTTACCTTGAGAAAACTGAATTTCAAAGGTATTAAATGAGTTGCCCAAGGTTACAGAGTCAGGATTCCAACTCTGAATTTCTTATTTCAAGCCCAGTGTTGTTTTCACACTAAACCACAGCCTTCTAGATACAGTGTTTAGAGGTTGGAGATCTTATGTTTATACTTTATTGTGCAGTGCCTTAATAAATGCTGTTTTAGTAAATTAAGTCATTTTCCAGGGATAATTTTACTTAGATAAAGTGTAGCATAGTGGAATCATAAAGAGCAAGATTTGAACTCCACCTTGACTACCTACAAGGTGTTAGACCGTGAACAAGTAACTTAACCTTGCAAACCTTAATTCTCTCACTTATAACATGATTTGTTATAGATATTTATATTTTTATTTGTTATAAATATATATTTGCTAGTCTCCTAAGATGGTCCCTGAATGACTCACATAGCTTACTATCTACACCCTTGTAAAACCCCTCCCTTTGAATCTGGATTAGTCCTGTGACTCACTTTCACCAATAGAATTCATGGAAGGGACTCAACGTGACTTCTGAGGCTAGGTCATAAGAAACCTTGCAGCTTCCACCTAGTTCCCGTGGGACTTCCCCTAGATGGGAAGAGAGCTGCCATACAAGAAATCCAGCTACTCGATAGCATTGACATATAGACACTACCAAATGTGAAATAGATGGCTAGTGGGAAGCAGGCACATCATACAAGGAGATCAGCTCGGTGCTTTGTGACCACCTAGAGGGGTGGGATAGGGAGGGTGGGAAGGAGATGCAAGAGGGAGGGGATATGGGGATATAGGTATATGTATAGCTGATTCACTTTGTTATACAGCAGAAACTAACACACCACTGTAAAGCAGTTATACTCCAATAAAGATGTTTTTAAAAAGAGAGAAATCCAACTACTCAGAAGTTGCCATGCTTGGAGAAAGTGCAAATTGGCCTGTGGAGAAGACCCAGAGAGAGAAGAGATGCCTAGCCAGCCCACAGATGCTTCAGCTACCCCAGCTAAGGGGACAGACATGAGTGACGAAGCCATCATGATGGCCAGCACAACTGAGTCAGCAGATGTCGCCAGCCCCAGTCACTTCCAACAGTGACTGCATGAAATCCCAAAAAACAGCCGCTCAGCTGAGCTCCGTTATCCCACGGAACCAAGAAGGATAATAAGGAATTATTGTTTCAAGTCACTGACTTTGGGGGTGGTTTGTTAAATAGCAATAAGTAGGATGCATGAAGGTGATAACCATACTTACCGCATAGAAATGGTATGAAGATTGTGAGATAATGTATTTAAATGCCTACAGTAAGCAGTCAGTTAACCGCAAATTGTTATTGTCATTGTTACATTGAATTCTAGGCTTCTCTGAGGTCCTTACTTAAGGTAGCTAACTCATACATATGTTCCACAGATGTACATTTTGCAGCTTTGAGAACGGAGAGTAATTTGCCCCGTGGAAGGCAAATGTACATCAGCCAAAAGCCCTAAGGAATTCTAGACTCCCTGCTCTTTGCTATATGTCTTTTTCTCTATTTTTTATATCTGGTTTTGTTGGGCTGGTTTCTGCTGCCTCCAGTTCCAGCCTGTGACTAGGATCTTATCTGCCTACTTTTGGGTGTTACTTTGACCCACCAATACAAAGCACATAAGATTAATCACCATACACAGCTGTGCTAGTTGTCTGTTGCATAAACTGTTTCACTCAGTCTTGCTCTCTTTCCAAAGTGGAAAAAAATTTTTTAAAAAACACTTTGGTGTTACCAAAGATATTCATTAATCAGTGTATCAGAAGGTCTTGTTCTGTAGTATTTGAACCCTAATGCAATCTAAGCAGGTGTGTTCCCATGCTTTTAAACTCACACAAATATATAATCATAAATTTGCCCAGGTTTGGTCTTCCACACTTATCCAATGTGATTGAGGAGTGAAAGGGCATCAAGACTCACAAATTGATGGTGATGAGGCCGGGCCTAGATGAACTAATAGAGTATGTATCAATATTTTTTTTAATCTGAAAGAATTTTGTAAGGACCCCAAATGAATCGTCATGTGACCTGGCTCTGAGAATCATATCTGATACTTCTGTGGTTGTTTCTCCTTTCAAAGGGCTTTCCCATTTGAGTCTCAAACCTTCCCTCGAAGAAATTAGAACTGGAATTTTCATTCTTATTTCACAGAGGAGGAAACTGAGGTTCAGAGAGATTAAACAATCTCCCAGCTCACAGTCTAAGACTGTTTCCCTGATAATAAAGTAACTTTTGTTAGGCCAGCAAGGAAGTTCCAACTCAGTAAGAGAGAAATAGAAATTCATGAATGTCAAGATGGAGTAAGACTTTTTCTTAAGTTATTACACAGGGATTTTTATTGTGTTTTTGTACTATGGGTGTATGATTCCTTATCTACAGTCTCTGGGGTTGTACGTGCTTTGATATTTAGAGTTATTTCAGATTATTTAGAGTTATTTCAGATACACACACACAGACACATTCAGGGAATACCGTTAATTAAACATATTAATTTTTTGCAGCACAATGTGTAAATATTCATATTAAAATGAGATAAAGATTATAAATAGCTTTATTCTAGTTCATATCAATCAGATTTTACCACCAAGTGAGCTTGCTAAAGATTTGTAAACAAAACAAAAACTTGTTTTTCAGAGCTTTTTAGATTTTAGGATTGTGGAAAATGGATTGTGAAATTGTGTACAGACTATGAAGATGATCACTTGCTCGTGCTTTCTGCTGTCGGGAGTGTCACTCGCTGGCCGGGTGGGATGTTCTCAAGCTTTCTGCAGGAAGCCTGACTAGAACAAACAGTTTGCACCTGCTTGTCTGTCTTCTGTAGCTGGCACACTCTCAAAGGAAGGGCCTTGGCTGAGTTTGAAGTATAGTTCCAGACTTTGGGGACACAAGCCAGTGAACTCAGCTAATAAACTCTTTTATCCAAAATCTCTAAGGGCGAGAGGAGAAAGGAAAAAGAAATTAAGATGGAATAGCAGCCGGCTTTCAACTCTATGAGAGCTGCTCATGTGATGAAGCCAGAGGCATCTCATCAAGAAAGTCCAAATTTGATGAGGCAATTTTATTCTGGAAGCCTTAGATGAGTCAGACCTGCAAGGAACCCATTATAAAGTCATCAAGATGGTTTGATAGAAGTGGGATCCATGCATTAATATTAATGGCAGTAATAATTATGATACCACTCCTCCTTTCGGTCCCTGCCTATGAAACAAGGCTGGGCCCTTTCCTGCACAAAGAGGGGACAGAGAACCTTTTCCAAGGACACTTAAGCTTGCTGCATTTTCACAACTGGCCTTCTTTTCAGCATACTTCCAATGGAGCAGCATCAGTTTTGTTGTCTGGTCATCCCTGGGGCCCTCATTGGTTGAAGGGCACTTTGTGTCAAGGTGACACTTCTCACTGGGATTGGGTCAGTGGGGCAGAGGTGGGGGAGTGTGTGGCCCGGGGGTGAGCCCAGGGCCCACAGGTCCCCATGGCCCACACTCTGCCAACATCTCCTGACTCAGTGTATATCAGGATGTCCAAGCAACTACTCAGCCAGCAGCAAAAAGGAAAACGTTCACCTCTGATAAAGGAGAGAGGAAATACATTTTGAACAAAGCTTTTTTTGTGTTTTTTTGTTTTGTTTTGTTTTGTTTTTTACTCTGCTCACATTTATTTACCTCATACTTCACCTGCAATGATTTTTGAAATCTAATCAATTATTTGGTATCTTCCTTGTTATAAAGAAAAAACATGAGGATCGCTAATCTCCGCAGTGTTAGCTTCTGTTGTGGAGTGATTCGCTTATATCTTGCTGTACCTGACTCAATTCAGTTTGTGAAAAGACTGTGTTTTGAACACTTCCTGTGTATGCAGAGCTCTGATGCCACAGATAACGGGTTTGAATTCCAGGCCTACGGCTTACGAACTGTGAGAATTTGGATGAGTTGCTTAACCATCACGAGATGCAATTTCCTCAGTGGTAAAATGGTAATAATGTATGAGAAGTTTGTTGTGAGACTCAAATGAGGTAAAAAGAGGGCTGGTTACATAACAGAAGCTCAAGAAAGGTTTATTATAACTAGATGATAGGGGAACATAAAGGTGAATAACACACACATACTTCTTTAGTGAAGGGAAAATATGGAATGGATTTTTTAATGGCTTGAGGACACAAAGAGGAAAGAAATTAATTTAAACTGTGAAATGGAGGGTGTGCATTTAATCTGGGACTGGACAGACACATCGAGTACCAACAGGCAGGGGAATGAGAGTGGGGATATTGAGGAAGTCAAAAGTTCTCCTAGGCAGAAAAAAACAGTGACACAGAGGCAGGCAAGAGATGGGAAGGAGAAATTATACCATAAGACCTAGACAGTTCCAGTACTGTACAGATTGACAATATTCTTTACCAGTAGCATCAGATTATTCTTTTATTTGCTTAAGCAAGTGTTCTGATTTGGGCTTTGAAAAATAGTCACTCTAGCATCTACTGCAGCGTTGCAAAAAGTATAACAGGGGTGAGATTAGGTGGGAGAGGAGAGTGGGGAGTTAGTTGATTGTGCTTGGAAAGGGCCATGAGTGCTACGAAAGAAAATGAGACATCTTTAAAGTGCTGACTAGCCAGCGGTCCTAACAGGCTTTTAGACTTGAGGGGTGGGGGTTTGGGAAAGTTATGCCATCATTGTGCAGGATGAGTTGGAGGGGAGAGAGGCAAGGGCAGGGCAGGGGGAGAAGGTTAATCAGGGAGTAATAGAAGCTAAGGCAGAATAAATAAAAATCATACAATTTGCCAAATACAAAACTAAAAACATAGTTTCACAGCCAGAAGAGCTACTTCAAGAAGCAGGTGTGTGGCTGGAAGACCAGTAAGAAGCCAGGGCAGCTCTGCTCGTGTACCAGCCCTGCCACAGGGGCTTGTTCTGTCTGTTCTGGGGCCTCAGGCCCTCACCTCCAGTGACAGGGCTTGACTGTTCAACATATAGCAATACCAAAAAATGAGTCACCATGTTTAGCTACTACTAATAAGGTTATTCTCATCACAAAATGCCTCCTTGTGGGAGAGGATCTCACAAGGCCAGAGCATTTGAAACACAGGTGATGCTATCCAACAAAAGTGGGTAAATGCAACCTGGCAAGTGTAGCTAGCTCCAGAGCCACCTGGCAAAGCATTTTATGTGATCAGAGAGGATTTGTAGTTAGTGTAGATGGTGGTTGTCTTTCTTTATGTCTATATGTCTGTCTTATTGCTAGCCTTTTCTCCTACTTTTCTTAGAAGAGATGAGACCAGCCCAACTGTTTAATTCGATTGGTGATTTCAAAGAAAATATAGGAGACAAGTAAATGGAATATGATTTGCAATGTGTTGCAGTAAGGTGGGAACTCTTAAATACATTAAACAGCCTTCTGAACAACTTTAGGTATGAGATTCTCCTCACTGCACTAACCCCCTCGAATCATAACACAAAGGATTTTCTACTGAACTGACCAAGCCTAGCAAAATGTTTCCAAACCCATACAGCTGGGAACTCCCATAACTTTTTCTCTAGTAAGTTTGAATTGTCCTTTAGGGAAATAATCCTGCTTCTCTCCTCTCTGAACTCCAGCCCTGAGTGTACAGCAGAAATTGCCTGCAGCTCCCCTGCTATGCCTAGAAGCACCCTCCAGAAAGAAATCAAATGCATTCAGAAGATCACCTATCCTCTTAAATGACACCAATAGGGACGTGAGACAAACTGAGAGGAGTTGCTCCAAGCATTTATTACTCCCTGACTACAGGGCAAACCCTTGGCTGCTGATGGAGGGAGGCGATAGAGCTAGGGTCTCAGGGGAAAACTGTAGACTTTTCTGAATTGTTGTAGTCATGGTCATCTGTCCACCTGGGCCTTGGCAGGGGCTGCCTCAGGATTTGTCTTATAGGTCAATTCTTGAAAGCAACTGTATTTGGGAAGAATTTTGTATAGGATGCTGAGGGATGTGTTGATACAGTTTGCAAACAGAGAGGCTCTAACTTTGGCATAGGACTTGCCAACCTGAGAATTCAGTTTCTCTTAAATTCTACCTCTCTTACAATGAATTATTATGCCTGGCATTTAGCTCCTGCTGCCCTCTGGAGAAAGAAATAAGGGTCTCTTTATACGTTGTCCAGGGCTCCCTTTGGCAATCACCCTTTGCTCATATTTTTAAATATTTATTTATTTATTTAGGCTGCGCCAGGTCTTAGTTGCAGCATGTGAACTCTTAGTTGTGGCACGCATGTGGGATCTAGTTCCCCAACCAGGGATCAAACCCGGGCCCCCTGCATTGGGAGCACAGAGTCTTACCCACTGGACCACCAGGGAAGTCCCCTCACCCTTTGCTTTAAATTGGCCACTCAATTCCACAGTCTTCAGAGTTATTTCCCCTCATACTTTTCAAATGTCAGAGACATTTTACAGGCTAGTGTGTACCCTTCTCCTTGTATGCCATCCCCATTTTCTACAGGTGAAAGCTTTAACAATTGCTTTGTTACAGCATTCCAAGAACTATCAATAGCTACCACTAGTGATGAGGTCATTTTCATCTGGCTGGTGAGTAAGCCAATTCCAGGATTCCATCATTAGAGCTTGATTCCCAGAACCACTCAAATATATCAAGTTGGCTAATTGTGTGCTTCAAGTCTTCTGTGTACTTACTGATTTTTGTCAACTTGTCCTATCAGTTCCCAAGGGAGGCAGATCAAAATTTCCAAATTTAATTATTTGTCTATTCCTCTTTTTCAGTTCTTTTAGGTTTTGTTTCGAGTATTTTGGAGCTTTATTATTAGGTACATTCAAGTTAAGGAACGTTATGACCTCTTAATGAATTAACTTCTTTGTAACTATATAATGTTCCTTTCCATCTTCAGTAATATACCTTGCTCTGAAGTCTACTTTGTTTGAAGTTAATATCATCACTCTAGTGTTCTTTTTATTAGTGTTTGCAAAGTTATGTTTTGTCATCCTCTTCCTTCAATCTAGCTGTGTTGTTTTATTTAAAGCATGTTTCTTATAGATAATATATAGTTGTTCTTATTTTTCTTTCCAAGCTGACAATCTCTGTTTTTCAGTTGGAATGTTTAGACTATTTATATGTGACGTACTAATTGATATGTTAGGTTTAAATCACCATATTGCTCTTTATTTCCTATTTTCCCCATCTGTTCTTTGTTTCTTTCCTCCTCTTTTACTCATTTATTTTACTTTATGTTTTATGATCCCATTTTAGCTTTATAATTGGTTTATTATCTGTACTTCCTTAGTTTTTTATTGTTGCTCTTTGTTTGTTTTTAGTGATTGCTCTAGGATTTATATTACACATCCTTAGTTCACCATAGTCAATCTTCAACTTTATGTATGGTATAAAATCCTTCATCCAGTCTTTGATGTCATTCATTTTGGTGCGGGGGGCAGGGGGAGCTTCATTGGGTCTTTGTTGCTGTGTGCGGGCTCTCTCTAGTTGCGGCCAGCAGGGGCTACTCTTCATTGTGGTGCATGGGCTTCTAATTGTAGTGGCTTCTCTTGTTGCTGAGTATAGGCTCTAGGCACGCAGGCTTCAGTAGTTGCAGCATGCATGTTCAGTAGTTGTGGCATGCGGGCTCTAGAGCGCAGACTCAATAGTTGTGGTACATGGGCTTAGTTGCTCCAGGGCATGTGGGATCTTCCTGGACCAGGGATTGAACCTGTGTCCCTTGCATTGGCAGGGGGATTCTTTTTATTTTTTGGCAGGCGGATTCTTAACCACTGTGCCTCCAGGGAAGTCCTGATGTCATTCATTTTAATTCTACATATCGTAGAAACCTCACAATTAAAGAATGAGAAAAATGTTTTTTGTATGACATGTATTTCCCATTTCCAATGTTCTTTATTCCCTTGTTATGGCAAATTTCCATCTGCTACCATTCTCCTTCTTCCTGAAGAACTTCCTTTAACATTTCTTGTAGTAGAGGTCTGCTGGCTTTTGTCTGTATGAAAAAGTGTGCATTTACCTTTGTTTTTGAAAGACATTTTCAGTGGGTATAACGTCCTAGGTTGACCATTGTATTTTCTTTCAGTGCTTTAAAGATGTCTTCTGGCTCATAGTTTCTGACAAGAAACGTGTTCTTATTATATCTTACTTCTTTTCTTTGGCTGCTCTTTTCCACTGTTTTTTTAGCAAGTTAACTATAATATGTCTATGTCATTTTCTTTCTGTTTACTTTGTTTGAAGTTTGTTGAGATTCTTGGATCTATAAATTCACCATTTTTATTAAATTTTGGAGATCTTCAAGCATAATTTCTTCAAATATTTTATGTTTTTACTCTCTCCTCTCCTCTTAGAACTCTATTTACCACATGCTAGGCTGCTTGACATTTTTTCAAAGGTCTCTGTTCAGTTTTTAAAAATCTTTTCTTCTCTTTATTTTGGATAATTTCTGTCCTTATGTCTTCATGTTCACTATTTTTGTTGCATTTTTCATCTCCAGATGTTCCACTTGGATCTTCTTTTTATTTTATTCCTCTTATCATTGTATTCATGTTTTTCTTTATATTCTTGAGCATACGGAGCATATTTCTAACAACTCTTTTATGGTCTTTTTCTTCTAATTCCATCCTTTCTGTTATTTCTGGATTTTATATTGATTTATTGTTATACTGATTATGTTATATTATTATACTGTCATATTTTCCTGCTTGGTTCATGTCTGGTAATTTTTTATTAGATAACAGACATTGTAAATTTTTGTTTTGTTTTGTTTTGTTTATGGGTGCTGGATTTTGTTGCATTCTTTTAAATAATTGTGGACTTTGTTCTGACATGCAGTTAAGTTACTTGGAAACAGCTTGATTCTTTCAAGGTTTTCTTTTAAGCTTTGTTAGGTGGGGTTCAAAGAAGTCTTTGGTTTAGGGCTAATTTAGCCCCTTTAAGAAAGCAAAACACTATATCTATTGCCCTGTGTATTATGCAGTCTTTCTACTCTGGTTGATAAAAAAAGTGAACATTTCCCAACCCTGTATGAACACCAAGAATTGTTTAGCTTTCTTCTTTCTTGTTTTTCTTTTTCCAGACTCATGGTTTTCACTCCACATATGCACAAGTCAGTATTCAGCCAAAGATTTCAAGGGGCCTATCAGCAGAGCTCCAGAGTTCTTTCTGTGCATTTTCCTCATTTCCAGTACTCTGTCGCAGTGATTCCATTGCCTTGGCTTCCCTGAAATCTAATGTCCATCTCCTCATCTGAATGGGACTGCTGCCCTCTGTTTGGGTTTCCCTTTTCCTGCCCTTTAGTCTGGAAACTGCCTCCAGGCGATAACTGGGGTAATCACAGAGAGGGCTCCTGTCATGTGTTTCCTTTCTCTTAGCCATTACAGTCTTACTTTGCCTGTCCCAAATCTGCAAACAGTTGTTTCATATACTTTGTCTGGTTTTCTAGTTGTGTATATCAAGGGGGCAATTCCTTTCGCAGTTAATAATTAATGGGTAGAATCAGAAAACTACTTAACATTTTTTAGGCATTTTCTACCACTTCTCATCAAAGTGATTTTTTTTTTACTATCCTCAGCATAACTTTCAAAATAACTATATGAGGCAAGTGTGATGTGTGTGTGTGTGTGTGTGTTCGTGTGTGTGTATACATGTGAGTATGAGACTGTGTCTAATTATCTTCACTATTCATAATCTGTTAGATTGTAAATTCAAATGGAGACATTCTTGACAGAGAGTTTGGATAATAAGGGATACCTTGATATCTGGATCAATTTGGTTCTTAACTTTTAGCTGGTGAGTAGCAGAATTGGGAGGAGAGAGGATTCTCAGTCAGGATCCTATTCAGAAATAGATGCTACATTTAAAAGGTTTAATCTATAAAATTAAAAAAATTAAAATGCATGTATCCTATCTCTAGCAGGAGAAAAGAAAGACACTTTAGAGTTCTGTGGACAAGTTTAAGGGAACCAACATGAACCCAAGGACTAGCATCAGCAGTTAACGTCCCTAGACTTAAAGAAACAAGGAGAAGAAATGGTGTTCCCAGGGCCTCCGTGACAACTGGAGTCCTGGAAGAGGGGCCACATGACAGGATCTGTGGCTATAGAGGGGTTCAGCCACTGCTGAGGTTGTGAATAGATTCTGGAGGAACGGAGAGTGGGGGAAGTCCTTGGTTGAAGTTCTCTAGAAGCAGACTCTGGGGGACATGAACTCCCAGACACTCCCAGCTCTCTACCTGTACTGGATGAAGTAGATCTGGTGGCCCAAAGGTGGTTTTCTTTTCCTTTTTTTAAAAAAATATTTATTTATTTATTTATTTATTTATTTATTTTTGGCTGTGTTGGGTCTTCGTTTCTGTGCATGGGCTTTCTCTAGTTGCAGCGAGTGGGGGCCACTCTTCATCGCGGTGCACAGCCTTTCACTGTTGCGGCCTCTCTTGTTGCAGAGCACAAGCTCCAGACGCGCAGGCTCAGTAGTTGTGGCTCATGGGCATAGTCGCTCTGCGGCGTGTGGGATCTTCCCAGACCAGAGCTTGATCCCATGTCCCCTGCATTGGCAGGCAGATTCTCAACCACTGCGCCACCAGGGAAGCCCCCAAAGGTGGTTTTCTGAAGAAAGTTATAGCTGTCAGCCAACAGAAGCAAAGCACAGAGAAGCAGAAATGGACACACAGAAACAGGCATCTAGGCACAGCACCAACAGTGTCCACCACAGGGGAGGAGGGAAATAAATACCCCAACCACGCTCGCCATTGATCTCCCATTGACCATACCCACCTAGAAGCTAGAGGGTAAGCGATCCCTGGTGATGCAGGCCTTAGGCATAGAGTAGGCACTGGAGGGTGGAAACCTGATCTGGAGAGCAAAGGGAGAATTACTAGGACAGGAAGGATTTATACATATTCATTTTGTTCTTGAGTTCAAATAGTGATAGGATAGCAAGAGATAACTATATGTGTGTGTGTGTCTATGTACATAGTTAACATTTACTGTACTAGTAACCATAATATAACAGTATGGATTATGCCACTAATGTTATTTCTGTTTCTCTGGGTCTAATTCCCCATCTATAAAATTTGAAAAATAAAAATGCGTGTTTCTTATCTCTAGCAGGAAATAATTGTGACAAATAACATGTCAAGTGATTGGGATGAAAAGAGCTGCTTCTGAATTTTGCTTGACACTTGAAAACATCCCATTCTTTTTTTGTGTGTTCAAGTTCCAGGTATTAATGAAAAGTGATCTTGAAAGTCCTAAATAAAATCATTGTTGCCTGCTTTTTTGAGCATTTTGCAAGTATTTAATTTCCTCTCTTATATTTGACACTAGCTCTGTGACAAAACAAAAGTACTGGTAAAAGCCAAGATTCCAAAGGTCTGTAATGAGCAATACATTTGCCCTGGGAGGAGATGAGTCAGTAATCAAGTTTTGGGTCACGTAATGATCATATCTATGGCACTGGAGTGCAAAGGTTATGTACTGTAAACTCCAGGGGACACCATTCTCAGTATTGATATAACTTGCCCAAGCTTCCTTGTAACCCCACTAATGGTATATCTAAAATCTGGACCCTTTATAAATGGGTTTCCCTACATGTGCTCATTTAGGCCTATATAGGTGCAATGCAATGTTGTACTTGACAGGATCATTTTTGTTTGTCTCTTTGGTGCCAGTAACTGAAAACATAACTCAAATTAGCTTAGGCATAAATGGGGATCTGTTAGCTCTGTAAATACACTGGAAATGGCAGAGGAGCTGCTAGGGCTTGGGTGTGTTTAGACCTGGATTTTTTCTCCATCTATTCCTTCTGCTTCAGTCTTTACATTGGTTTCATTCTCTCTGACAGGCTTTCTCCTATCACAGGGAAGCACAGCCTGGCTCCCATCTCTCTGTTTTATCACTACCGAGGGGGCTAAAGCTCACCTTCTCTGGTGCCAAGTAAAAGAAAATCCCAGAGAGAGGCTCCACTGACCTGACTTGAGTCAGGTGTCCATCCCCTCACCAAACAACTATGGCCAAGGAGATAGGCTACTCTGATTGGGCCTTTTGGGGTCATGTGCTCACCCTTTCACCTATCAGTGGGGTCAGGAGTGGGTGCTGTAAGAAAAGAACAACTGCCTTTGAACCTTATGATTAGAGTCGGAGAGAGTAATAAAGAAGAGGCTGATGTTCAGGTACACACACTGCGAAGTGGATGTGACGATCTTCATTTTAAAGATGAGATAGCCAAGTCTCAGAGAGGTCAAGCGACTCACTGAAGGCTACAGAGGTAATAAGTGGCAAAGCTGTGATTGACAAGAGGCAATATATTATAGAGATTAAGAGGTCAGACCCTAGAACCAGATAGATCCGAGCCCAGATCCCAGCTCTGCTACTTACCAGTGTTGTTTGGGATGAATTACTTTACTTCTCTGCCTCTTATTTCTCAACTTAAATATGGGCATAATTATAGTACTGCCTTCATTAAGGTAATGGTGAGGATTAAATGAGATAATACATGCAAAATGCTTAGCACAGTGCTAAGCATAATGTAATCATTTGTCATTATTGGTTAGAATTTGAACCTAAGTATGTCTGTTTCAAAGCAGCACCTGTGTGGTTTGTGAGTCTCAAGGGGAATCACTGCGATTGCTTTGTTATGTTCTCAGGCCTGATGACTTTGGAATTTTTATAAATGGTCCATGAACAAATGAAGTAATGAAGCCAGTCTTCATCACCACTGAGCAGGAAGACCACTACCAGTTACTAAATGGGCTTGAGCGATGGACTGGAAATCCAAACCAAGCCTCAGAAATCAGGGATTCCAGCCAGGTCCCCCTACCAGAGGACAGTCTGTCCATTTACCCGAAGAACTAATATAGCCTCCCAACTCAGAGGGCTAACATCATCCATGCTCCCAAACTGGACTCAGGCAACCATGGCCTGCCTGTCACTCACTTACTCACTCATTCATTCATCAAATGTTTATTGAGCATTTACTATGTGTAGACCCTGAGCTCTGCATGGTGTTTGATATTTATACATCAAAAGAGTCTCTCCTAGTTGGAAAGTCAAAAGGACATTGAGTTCTTAGACAGAGGAGCAGTCGTAGGAGGAAACCTAAACATATATATTATCTGACAAGATTCTCCTTGAAACCAAGCTTGAGGAAATTTGAAAAAGTTTCCCAAGAGTAAGAAATTATAAGTGGAAATTAAGTGTAGTATCCATTGTTACTAACTCATGGTGTATAAAAATATCAATGATATTCTCATCAAAGCACAAAATGTACCTTTTTACACTGAACCAAAACTCCCATGAGCAAATTACAAACAGAATATTTCTGGCAAAGCAGATGATACTAAAAGGACTCGTGTGAAAGATGCCTCAGCTTGATAACCTGTGGAGAATGCCCATTATTCTTAATCACAGTTTACTGATAGGTATTCATTAATTATAATAATATTTTGTAGATCTATGTATCCTTTCATCCCTAATTCTCAAAGTTTTTTACAGCTAGTAATTAATTTATCCAACATCTTAGGGACACATTTAGAGTTAACTTCCAGCACTGATGCTCAGAATACCTTACTCAGAAGTCCCCAGACGTCCTTTTGTTGCCTGAAGCCTTGGAATGAGGAGCAACCAGTTCTCAAATTGTACCCAGAGGGGAACAGAAGGAAACCCAACAGAAGGAAACACTTCATATGCTGTCAAAGGAAGAAATTCCCAGTGTGGGAAAGCCATAACTGATGGTGGCATTTGCAGCTGGTGTGACCTCTTGGGTAAACCAGAATGTGGAGTTACAGGAAAAAGTTCCCTGAGTCTCACTAAAATGCCTGATATCAGCTTTCATAAGAGGAGAGAAGTACACTGTTCAATGATCCAACTCCACCCAAGGTGCAGAGGTGGTGTGGTGAGGTGAGGAGAGCCCTGGCACAGAGTCCAGGGACGGGGCTGCCAGCACTGGCTCCACCACGACACGGCTATGTGACCTGGAGTGAGTCACTTCACCTCGCTGAGCCTTTTTTTCTTCATCCACAAAATTAGTTTGGAGCCATATGTCACAAATGAGCAGCCTGTGTGACAATGTTGGCTACTAGCCCTGTTTTATTTGGCCCACACAGTGTTTTTAAAATGCCTGTATTTCCGGTTTTACTCAGCCCCAACCTTTCCTTCTGACCTTATACCCAGTGTTTCTCACTCATGTTTGTCACTTTCCTGACCTCTGGAGGCGTTTGAGGTGGCAATCCCCAGGTGAGATTGTCTCTGATGCTGCTTCCAACCCTGATTACCAGAGAGTCTAGGTCGTAGGAGATTACTAAGCCTCAGCAGTCAGGTAGGAGAAGAATCACAGAACTCTGAAGATTTGGAGTGCTTTTCCAGACTCTTCCATCTGTGAGCTGATGATATAATCTCCTAGGCCTCTTCCTATAGATCCCTGACAGCCACGCTCTCTATGGCAGTCACAGAATTAGCCTTTTCTCTCTCTTGTACACAGTAAGTGATAGTACACAGCTTAGGTCCCTCATTTATTTTCTAATTCCCTCTCCTTGACTCTTAGAGGCCAGCTAGGGGATATCACCCACAGGGCAAAGAAGCTCTTGTCAAGAGCAAGGCTTGAATCGATGACGGAGGAAAGAGAGGTGGGAAAGAAAAGGTAAATGCTTTGGGAGGATTTTCCCCCCAAAATTTAAGTTAGAGAGGGGTCTTAAAGGCAGGCTATTCATTTCTAGGACTATCTTTTGTAGATCCCCAAACTTCTAGCTCTTACTGCGTGCTTTCCTAGTTGAGTAGGTTTCATTGAGCTCCCCGGGGGGGCTCCCTTTCTGGGGGGAATTTGTTCATGCTGACCCCAGGGCACGCAGCTGCGGTGAGCCTCCGGGACACAGGCTGTCTGTACAATGCAACCCTGTATCGTAGAAACTTCCCCACACAGGTTCGCACACAGGAGTTCTGTCATTAACACAGCGCTGGTCATGGGGTGGAATGCAGGAAGGGTGGAAAACAGCTTCTTTCTCAAAAGCTTTCTTTTTATGAGCTTGGCCCCCCTGACAACTTGGAATTTTCTTTTGTAGCTGAAAAAATATATTTCTCTTAAACAGGACCCAGGCAGTTGTGTAACCTCAAAGATCTGTTGGCCAAACAGCTAAGTGAGACAAGAGTCAAAAAGGACCCAGCTGCAGATTAAAATCAAGCTGATTCTATGAACCACATAATAATTGTGGCTTAGCATTCAACCTTCCTTTCTTAAATGGTTAATTTTCTTCCTGATCATAAAAGTCAAGCATACTCACTGTTGAAAACAAAGGGAGTGAATAATCACCCCTAACTTCACTACCCAAAGATTTCATTTTAGCACATTTTCTAGAGACTTTTTACTGTGCACTGTAATATCTTTTTTTATATTGAGGTATAATTGACATTTAACATTATACTAGTTTCAGGCATACAACATAATGATTCAATATTTGTATGTATTGTGAAATGATCACCACAATAAGTCTAGTTAATATTCGTCACCATACATAGTTACAAATTTTTTTTTCTTGTGATGAGGACTTTCAATATCTACTCTCTTAGCATCTTTCAAATACACACTACAGTATTGTTAACTATCGTCACCACACTGTATTACATCCTCATGACTTAATTATTTTATGACTGGTAGTTTGTACCTTTTGACCCCCTTCAATCATTTTGCCCACTCTCCACCTCTGGCAACCACCAATCTGTTCTCTCTATCCATGAGCTTGGTTTTTTGCTGGTGGTGGTTGTTTTTGTTTTGTTTTGTTTGTTTGTTTAGATTCCATGTATAAGTGAGATGATATAGTATTTGTCTTTCTCTGTCTGACTTTTTCACTTAGCATAATGCCTTCAAGGATCATCCATGTTGTTGCAAAAGGCAAGATTTCATTCTCTTTTGGCTTAATAGAATTCCTTGTATACATGTACCACATCTTCTTTATCCATTCATCATTAAGAGGCATCCATATCTTGGCTATTGAAAACATGCTGCAATGAACATTGGGTGCATATATCTTTTCTGTTATTTTTCTTTTAAACCCATTTTATTAAGGCGAGTTGCAGCTATTAGGTATGCTTACGTGTATTTGTCACATTATAAATTTATTTATTTATTTATTTATGGCTGTGTTGGGTCTTTGTTGCTGCACACGGGCTTTCTCTAGTTGTGGTGAGCTGGGGCTACTCTTTGTTGTGGCGCAGGCTTCTCATCGCGGTGGCTTCTCTTGTTGAGGAGCACGGGCTCTAGGCGTGTGGGCTTCAGTAGTTGTGGCACGTGGGCTTCAATAGCTGTGGCTCAAGGCCTCTAGAGCGCAGGCTCAGTAGTTGTGACGCACAGGCTTAGTTGCTCCGCAGCACGTGGGATCTTCCCAGACCGGGGCTCAGACCCATGTCCGCTGCACTGGCAGGTGGATTCTCAACCACTGCACCACCAGGGAAACCCCATATATCTTTTCAAATTAGTATTTGCATTTTCTTTGGATAAATACCCAGAAGTGGAATTGCTGAGTCATATGGTAGTTCTCTTTTTAATTTTTTGAGGAACCTCCACATTGTTTTCCATAGTGGCTGCACCAGTTTACCTTCCTCCCAACAATGCACAAGGGTTCCCTTTTCCTAACATCCTTGCCAACGTTTATTATTAGTTGTCTTTTTGATAATAGCCATTCTGATAGGTGTGAGGTGATATAGCTCATTGAAGTTTTGATTTGTATTTCCCTGATGATTAGTGATGTTGAGCATCTTTTTATATACTTGTTGGTCACCTGTATGTCTCCTTAGGAGAAATCTATTCAGATCCTCTGTCCATTTTAAAACCAGGTTGTTTTATGCAATTCATGAGTTCTTTATATATGTTGGATATTAACCCCTTATCAGATATATGACTTGCAAATATTTTCCCCCATTCACTAGGTTGCCATTTCATTTTGTTGATGGTTTCCTTTGCTGTGCAGAAGCTTTTAGGAATATCTTTTTTAAAGTAGTTGAGATCATAGTAGTCTCATCTCTTAAAGTCACATTTTTCTTTCAGGTTATTATGAAATCTCTCTCAGGGAGGATAGAAGGCTTATGTCATTTAAATTATTTGTAGTAAGATTTTCAGTGGTTTAGGAGAGATGGGAACATTTGTCCAGGACCACAGAGTTTTAGCCATCAGGAAAGGAGATTCAATACTTCTTAAAAAATACCATGGGTTATAGTTTTATTGGACTTAAGTTGTGGAACCAAAGTCTCAAATTCTTACCCACATACATCTTAGATATGACTTCTAGCCATCTGTTCAGATTCACTATTAATAAAAATACTTGTAAAAATAACTCTATATTTTATTCCTATTATTATTTCCTTATAAACCTCAGAGATTTGACTTAGAACCTCTAGATTTTAAAGCAGCCTTGGGAGCAGTCCCAGTGTATCCCCACATCCCAAGGATTTTGCCCTGGGACTATAAACAAGTAGTCTTTATTGGGCGGAGTACACATAAGGAAAGGAGGAGCTAATAAGTGTTTTGGTGTTAAAATTTTTTAAGTTTATGCTCAGTGACGATGTGTTCAGCCTCAAGCTTTAAACAGATTGCGTAGCAGTCTAGAAAACATGAGCTTCAGCAAGAGAACCAGTACCCCATAAACACATGTCCCTTGGTATATCCATGTGCACAGTGAAGAGACTGCAAGATGAAGAGTAGCTGAGGAATTACACAAGTGGAGGAGCAGCAGCACGACGAATAACAGGTCTCGCTCTGCTCTAGCCTGGCCAGCCCCAGATTCAGGCCAGGGAGACCCCTGACGCTGCCACAGAAGGCAGTTCTCAAGGGTGCAATGTGTTCAGGGCTCTTCGCCCCTGATTAAAATGTTCACCAGGGCCATGCTGATGATGGCCTTTCCATGTGGTAGTTAACACAGACATGAGCATGGTCGACCCCTTTAGCATGTTAAGGTGGAAACAGGAGGCAGGAAAGGAAATGAAAGGAGCAGGGAGCACAATTAACGTGAACTTTCCCAAACAGCCCAGGTAAAGAGCATCTTTCAAAATTCTAGCACTTAATCTATTCAGACCTTGGAAAACAAGCAATTTGTCTAAAACTGGGTGTTTACTAAATGGGCATAGTTCTTAGGGGGCATTAATGCTTAAGAGCTTGGCTGAAATCTGTACAGAACTCACTCTGCACAGTAAGGAGAGGGCTGAGAGAAAGTAGGGGAACTCTTGCCAGCTCCTCAGATGCACCCCCCCATTCCTCAGAGTGGAGGCCACTGCTGCTCCTGCCCTGTGGTTTCAGTTGCCAAATCTGATTGAGTCAGAAAGCCCACCTGCCAGACTCCGGAGGATTTCCTGCTGCCTGGCTGGCTCCTTTGGTGTTAGCCATGGCTGGAATGGGATGGAGCCAGGGTCTCGCCTGCCTCAGCGGTTGAGCTTTGGCAAAGTCCCAGCAGCCCCTGCTCACTTGCCCCATATTGCTAAGATCAGAGCACTGTGCTGTATATCTGAACCCCTACAGGTACTAATCCAGAGGTCCTCTTGCAAACTTCTTTCCACCAAGGACTTATTTGTTTAGAAAACTGAAAGATTTTTTAAATATTTATTTATTTATTTATTTTGGCCGCACCAGGTCTTAGTTGTGGCACGCAAGATCTTTAGTTGCAGCATGTGGACTTTTTAGTTGTAGCATGTAGAATTTTTAGTTGCAGCATGTGGACTTCTTAGTTGTGGCATGCGAACTTTTAGTCGCAGCATGCACGTGGGACCTAGTTCACTGACCAGGGATCAAACTCGGGTCCCCTGCATTGGGAGCATGGAGTCTTACCCACTGGACCACCAGGGAAGTCCCAGAAAATTGAAAATATTTTTGCTTCTCTTTTCTTATCACCAAAACATAATCTGTTCATTGTAAAAAATTAGGAAAATAAAGAGAAAAGAAAAACCCTTCCAATTACTAGAGATAACTACTGTTAATACTTAATATCTGTCCTTTTTACACATATTTGTGTGTGAGTATACATGTTACGATGTTCACTACTTTATAACCTGTATTTTATGTTTAACATATGGTGATTGCCTTTCCATGTCATTAAACATTCATTCCTCTACAAGGGCGCTTTTTGACACTGCCGGAAGACTGCCTCACAGTGACACCAACTCCAATGCAGTCAGCCCACCTAGGAATTCATCTTGAGATACAGGGGGTACTATTGAGCATTCTGCTAAAAACAAGTGTCCAGGCACTCAAAACATTCACAGCATAGACTCTCACCAATAGACACAAAGTGAATATAGGGCCTAGGAAGTTTGCCTGCTTCTTAGAAGAATCTTCACGCAGGAGAAGACAAAGCAAGAACGGTGGAGGATCACCCAGAGGCTCATCTCTCAAAGTCACCACACATGATAGAAAAGTCCCAGGGTTGAGACGTCAGCCAAAAAGAGCTGCTCGTGGCTGGGGAGCCGTCCTGCTTAGTGAGGTGGAAGCAGAAGGGGCCACTTGCCTTCAAGTGGAGTCATGACCGCCAGGCACAACTCTGTGATGTTGTGTCATTTCCTAACTCTTCTTTCTGCCCAAGCGCAGGTTGGAGGGAAAGGGCCCACTGCCTTCTTGAAGTGAGGCTAGAAAGATGACAAAGTCTTTTCCAAGAAAAGACAATTGTTGAGTCAGAGAGAATATGCAAGTCAAGTACCACACAGAACTAGAAGCCCAGAGCTGTTGAAAGGAGGGATTGTATCTCTAATGCTTGGATTTTCAGGAAAACTTAAAACCCATCAAAATCATGACTGTCCTTAAAGAACACTAGACACTTCTGCTTCTTCACAGCCACAGGCCCTCCCACTGAACCGTAAAGCCAGGGACCCAGAGTTATGTTTTCTGCTGTGGGTTTTGTTCAGTGCTTAACACACTGTTGCTGGTGCTCCAGGGCTGAGGGCCTGAAAAGTTGCCCTTGGTCACCTCTTTCAGCCCACGTAGAGGAAAATTTTCAATGAGTGGTGTCATCAAGATGGAGCAGGGTATGCACAACCTACATAACTAATTTTGTCTGAGCAGAAAATCTCTTTCCCAGCTTTGGAATGAAGCCAGGCCAGCAACTCTGGCTGGGGACTTTCGAGGTTCCAGCAATTGCTTCCTTGAGAATCATTTCTGCTTTATTCTTACTTTGCTTAGCAGGAGAACCTGCTGGGGCTTGGCTGTCCATTATGCAGCTCAAGGTGAAGGTTAGCAACAAAATTGTCATTTCATTCTCCTATATTGCTACTCAAGCCACAGATATGGGAACAATCTGTTTCTGCCCACGCTGTCATCCCTGAAAACTTTGTGCTATAATGTATTCTTTCTAACTGGTCCAGTTTTGAGGGGAGGTAAAATGGACACTGTCAGAAAACAGCAATAATAATATCATTGATTTTGACAGGTATATTTAGAATAAAGGATGAAAAATCTTTCAGTTTTATTTATGTGGATCCAACATTCACTCATTCACTCATTCATCCGTTCAACAACCATGTATTAAGCTCCGTCACTGTGCTGGTTGCTGTAGGAAGTGCAAAGATGAAAAAAGGCACAACTCTGTCCTCTTCTTACTGCCTGGGAGAGAGATAAAATATGCTCACAAGGAGGCATACACTATAATTTAATCAGCACCATAAGAGAAGTAAAGATAAATTCTATGAGTTCAAGACAAGGAAGGAAGATTTTGTAATGTATAGAAATATCGAATCACTATGTTGTGCACCTGGAACTAACATAGTGTTGTAGGTCAATGATACTTCAATTTAAAAAATTTAAAAATGCAAAAAGACAAAATTCTAACCTAATTCTAGAGGAAATTAAATAAATTATGTCAAATTTACTTATTCTTTTTTTAAAGAATAGAAAGTAGTTAGAAGGATGAAGAAAGACTTCGTGGAGGAGATGACATTTGAGCTAACCCTTAGCAGCTATGTGGGGAAGAGTGGGAGGCGATTCCAGGCACAGGGAATAACATAAGCAAAGGCACAGAGGGGAGGAAGTATGAATCTGTAGCAAACAGTGAGTCGTTTTGCACAACTTGGGTTTAGGATGCATAAAGGGAAGGACAAGTAGGAAATAAGATCAAAAAGAAAAGTCTGATGCCTATTTTGGAGGATCTTGAATATCAAGCTAAGGAATTTGGATTTTATTCCAGTAGCCACATGCCAAGGAATTTGGATTTTATTCCAGTAGCCACATGACATCTTCTTAGCAGAGAGATAATGCAGTATCAGAGGGTGACATGGACTAGAAGTAAGTGAGTGATGAGAGGGGAGATTCCTGGGAGGCACTGCCACGGTGCAGGCAGGAGTTAACCGGGCCTGAACTAGGACAAAGCAGACAAACTAGGAGGCAGAGGCAGCATTCACAGAGCTTAGCAGCTGACTGGATGTGGGGTGCAGTCAAGGCTGTATGCTAATCACATTCTCTAGGTCAGTGGTTCTCAAGCTATAGCACGTCAGAATCACCTGGAGGGCTTGTTAAAATACAGATGTGGGCCCCACCCTTGGAATTTCTGATTCAAACCTGGAGTGGGGTCCCAGAAACTGCCTTCCTAGCAAATTCCCAGGAATTGCTGATGTTGTTGGTCCGAGGACCACACTTTGAGAACAACTGCTCCAGGTCCTCTGTGGCTCACTTTTGTGACTCAGGGGAAGCACTTGCAAAGGGACAAGGGAGGCAGGAGAGGCAATAATTAGAGTCAGTATAAGTGAATTGGAGGAGACTTTTCTTGTCCTTTGTTTTATTTTATTTCTTCTAATTTTTAAATTTTTTTTTTTTTTTTTTTTTTGCTGTGTCATGTCTTAGTTGCGGCACACGGGATCTTCGTTGAGGCATGCAGGATCTTTCGTTGCGGGGCATGGACTTCTCTCTAGTGGCGTGTGGGTTTTCTCTCTCTAGCTGTGGCGCATGGGTTCCAGAGCGCATGGGCTCCAGAGCGTGTGGGCTCTGTAGTTTGCAGCACGCGGGCTCTAGTTGAGGCACGTGAGCTCAGTAGTTGTGGCGTGCGGGCTTAGTTGCCCCATGGCACGTGGGACCTTAGTTCCCTGACCAGGGATCAAACCTGCATCCCCTTCATTGGAAGGCGGATTCTTTACCACTGGACCACCAGGGAAGCCCCTTTTCTTGTTCTTCGAACCTACAGTGTGCCTGATGTCTGGAGCAAAAGGGCTCAGTTAGGGAAGTTTACAGTGTACAAAGACACTGTATTAACCTATAAGTTGGAGTACAGAAGCACACTAATTTAGGGCTCAGGCATTCTGTTTTTCTTTGAAAGTATACAGGTTCTAATCTTATGGGGAGGCAACATTATGACGTAATGTTAGAATCAACAGCCCTGAGTTCAAATCCTGACTGCCCCTTCTGCCAATGACGTCACCTCTTGAAGTCTCGTTTCTTCTAGGTTAAAATTAGATTAACAATGCGCAGTGCACAGTGCTGTGAGGAATAAATGTGGAAACCTATGGAAAGCACTTGGTACCATGCCCGGCACACTGTAGGGCTTCCTGAATTTTGGTTTGTCCTACCCCAACCCTTCAGATGTGAGTGAAGGGGGTACAGCCCATGGTGAAAGCCTTATAAGCGCCTCTTGATCAAACAGCCCGCCGGAGACACCTGAGGTCCCATAGTAACCCAGTCACATCTTTGGATTAAGCCCCACTGTAGCTCTCTTCACAACTGCCAGTGTGTTGAATCCCTGAAGAATATGGGAAAATTCATTTGTCAGGTACTTTCTGCCTGCTGGGAAGGCACTGGGAAACAGGATCTGAAATGGGATATGGACACAAAGGGAGGAGTTTCTGGAACAAAGCAGTTTTGTCTTCTTTGGAATTTCATCAGGCCAGGCGGCCTTGACCAGGGCAAGGTCACTGAGGGCCTTTGGAAACTTTGATCCTGCTGGTGAGGCTGTGTGAACTTTAGAAGATTTTCAGAGTGTCCGCGGTGAAAAAATGAGCTGGTAAGCACTTTTTCCCCCCTTTAACCAGATAAATCTGATGTCATAACATCCCCAGACAGGCAAGCAGAATGCAGACTTGGCAGTGAATCACAGAGGGAAGAGCGTCTGAGACTGAGCCTGTGTCATGAGAACTCGATGACAAACAAGGCCCTGAGGCCCTACCCCCTTCCTGGGAGAAAGGGTTGGGAAACAGCAATCCCATCATTTCAACCAGATGAAGTGGAGATGGAGCCGGGAGGGAGACTGGAGGAGAGCAGAGGGTCACACAGATGGTTCTCCCAGTCTGGCTAATCAAACCAAGTGCACCAGGTCATAGGTTAGTTGGAAGGTTAGGACCTTACTCAAACATTTAGTGGGGATGTGGGGAGAGGGAGGGGAAGGGGTTGTACTAAATGACTTCCATGATCCCCATCCAACTTGCTATTTGATTATTGGGTGATAGGAGTTAACAAGCCCAACATTGCTCATGCTGCCACTTGATGGAGATTCCCTTGATTTAGTCATGAAGAGAAGCATCAATCATTCAGGTCCACCAGGTCCCAGGCTGTGAATTGGCACTCTTCATTTTTTTAAAAGTTTACTTACTTTCCCTCAACTAGATCCAGTACAGATACAAAGGAGTACTATGCAACTAAAATAAATGCCTTTGCAGAAGACCATGTAATGATAAGGAAAGGAAATGCAGGTCATAAAAACAGTATAACCCGGGCTTCCCTGGTGGCGCAGTGGTTGAGAGTCCACCTGCCGATGCAGGGGACACAGGTTCATGCCCCAGTCCGGGAAGATCCCACATGCCACAGAGCGGCTAGGCCCATGAGCCATGGCCGCTGAGCCTGCGCGTCCAGAGCCTGTGCTCCACAACGGGAGAGGCCACAACAGTGAGAGGCCCGCATACCTCAAAAAAAAAGAATGAAAAAAAGACTGGAAAGCTGTCTCAGAGGTTAACTCTGGTGGTCAAACTGTAGATAATTTTTTCCTTTTGTCTTATCTGAGTTTTCAAAATTATTTACAAATAAGCATGTATTACCTTTGAAGTAGGAAGAGACAAAATAATTTAATTAAAAAATGTTCATTCTAGAAAATACTTTCACTAAATATGAGTATAAAGTATATATGATTTTTTTACCTGCATTTAAGTATTTTCCACGTTGTTAAAAACTTCCTAATAATTATTATTAATAGCTGCATGGTATTTCATCATATAAATATACCACACTTTTTTGTCTCAATCCACAATTGTTGGTTATTTATATTGTTGACAACTTTTTGTTATTACAAATAATGCTGCAATCTATCTTTTGAGCTCATTTAATTTTCCCATAAATTTTATCTTACCCCTAATTGCCTTCGCAATATTGAATTTCCATATATTCACACACCCACATAAACATATTTTTCTTTCTCACTATATACCAATAAACTCAGTGTTTGTTTTTTTTTTTAATAGGGGCCCTCTCTCACACTAAGACTTTCTTGTAAGAGTGCTAGGCATTTGAATTCTCATGACAATTGTCAGTCACAGATTGGAGTCTTAGAGGTCGTTCAGTCCTGTGTCCATGTACACGGAGGAAGCTGAGGCCCAGAGAGGGGAAATGACTGGCCAGTGAAATGACTGGCCCAAAGGCACATGGTGAATTAGTGACCAAGCTGGAAAAGCAAATTCATAAATATTTTTCAAGGACTAGGAACTTTGGAGGGTCATCAAACACTAAACGATGTTAGGGAGGAAGATAGAAAGACAGAATGAGAAAAGACTTAGTGGTAAGAGGGAGAAAGGAGAGAGGGAAAGAAGTCGGATTGGGGGGGGATAAAGAAAACTGAGACCAAGGACAAAACTGTAAAAAGAAAAAGTAAATGAGAAAAATTAACATATCAAGACTCTTTATATCAGGGTTTGTTAACTAAGGTACTGTTGGCATTTGGGCCAGATGATTCTTTGTTGTGGAGGTGCTGTCCTGTGCATTGTAGGACGTTTAGCAGCATCCCTGGCCTCCACCCATGAAATCCAGTAGGATCTGGGGCCCCCTGTTGTGACAACCAAAAAAATGTGTTCGACAATGATAAATGTCTCTTGGGTGCAAAATCACCCCAAGGCGAGAACCACAGCTCTCTGGTATTGTTCTCTATGACACCACTGGAGAAATACTTCCCCCATTTCTTACTGTTGGAAAGGAATCTAAAACATCTCCTGGAAGAGGAAACTGGAAACAAAACATTCAAATGCAGTTTATAGAATGTCCCCAAACGGTAAGGTTGTACTGAAAGGCAGGGAGAGAAAAGATTAAATAAAGTCCATTTTTCTGGCAAAGAAAATGAGACAGGAAATATACAGTTTGCTTCAGGCACGAGGATGAGTCAGAGAGAAACCAGTATGAAAACATGAACTTAGGTTGTGACCTTTAGAAAGAAGAAAAACACTTTTATCACTAACCCCTCCCCAATTCAGTCCTGGATCTTTGTAGGAACAAGGAAGGAAATCTGCACTAGGAAATCTTCCCTCAAAGCTAATGAAATCACAGGAATTGGAAGTAACATGTAGAAATGTGTTTGTTTGTTTGTTTTCCATGAAGGACAAAAGCAGAGGGTGGTAAGAGTTAGATTCACTGATTTAAAAAAAAAAAGTTGGCCACTGTTCACTAAGTACTGTAAAGTGCTTTATATTCACACTATCTCCCCAGAGCCTGACATCAGCCCTCTGAATCGGGTCCTATTATTATCCCCATTCGACATATGAGGAGCTGAAGGTCAGAAGTTAGGTAACTTGCCTAAGGTCAGTCAACCATGTGATGAGGCCAAGATTTCAAAACAGGCCTGCTTGATTACCAAGGCAGGGCAGTCACTTCTTAGCACCCCTGCCTCTGTCATCGACAGAATTCTTCTGTAAGATTGTTACTCTAGGATGTTTTCTAGAAAACCCCACAGTTCACCTCATTACAGTCATGGGCAAGAGCACTGGGCACTCCCTGTAACCTGAGTCCAACCTGGAGGCTTCCCCCAGGAGTTCACGTGTACCCTAGCTACGCAGGAAGATCTACAGAATTTAGCTCACGAGGTGCTGTCAGAGTCCAGTCTTGGGCTTGTACCCATCCTATTCCCTTCCTCTGGCTGCCTTTCACAGAACACAGAGGCTATCTCCCCTTCCCCAACCACCCAGAGCCACAGCTGCCCTGGCACAGCTGCCCTGCCATCGTCCTGGCATGATGCAGTGGTTCCTTTCTTTTACAAACACGATTAGATAGAGAATTGCTTCAGACTTCTTTAAAGATTATTTTTTTAGACATAAAAAAGAATGAAATAAAGTCATTTGCAGCAACGTGGATGGACTTACAGATTATCATACTAAATGAAGGAAGTCAGACAGAGAAAGACAAATACCATATATCACTTATATGTGGAATTTAAAAAAATGATACAAATGAACTTATTTACAAAACAGAGATAGACGCACAGACATAGAAAACAAACTTCTAGTTACCAAAAGGGAAAGAGGGATCTGTTAATCGCAAATTAGGAGTTTGGGGTGAACAGATACACACTACTGTATATAAGGTGGATAAACAACAAGGACCTACTGCACAGCACAGGGAACTCTATTCAACATCTTATAATAACCTATGATGGAAAAGAATCTGAAAAAGAATATATATATATATATATATATATATATATATATATATAAAACTGAATCACTTTGCTGTATACCTGAAACTAACATATTATAAATCAACTATACTTCAATTTTTAGAAAAGACTATATTTTTAGAGAAGTTTTAGGTTCACAGCAAACTTGAGCAGAAGGTACAAAGACTTTCCAGAGACCCCCTGTCCCCACAAATTATTAATGCTCCCACCAGAGAGGGATATTGGTTATAACTGATGAACCTACATGGACACGTCATAATCACCCAAAGTCTGTAGTTTATATTAGGATTCATTCTTGGTGTTGACTTTTTTAATTTCTTAAGAACGTTTTTGGAATTGTATTAGTATTTTTTAAAAGAGCTTCTACGGTATTGCATTTTAAAAGCAATTCTGTTTCCACCGAGGGAGGGCTTCAGGAGGCAAGAGCAGTTTTTCAAACCTTTCCCCTCAGGCAGAAATATTCTGTGAGTTCTTTGGATACGTAGTACAGATGTCACACGCCTCCCATTGCTTCCAGGATGACTAACAGTTATGAAGAGAATAATAATAATAATGAGAAAGAGAAAGTATAATCTCCTTACTCTGAGCCGTGCGCTCTTATACAGGAGCCATGCACTTTTCCACTTTTATACGTGAGGAAATTGAGTGCTAGAGAAGTTAAGTTACTTGTCCAAGGTCACGCAATTAAGAAGGGCAAAATCTTAAAAGACAAAGGAGTGGAAATCTTTCAATATGATTTTTTTTTTAAATTCTGCTTTCAACAACCTGCATATAGGCAGGTCTGAGAGTGCGGCTTTGCTTCCTTCCACAAATATTTATTGAAACCCTACCATGAGCCATTCAAAGAAGGATGGCAAGATCAGAGTTCCTAGGCTGTGATTTCAGCACTGGATAGAGGCATGCCATGTCTAAAAGTCCTTGCAATGTGAAAAACACCTCTTTCCTATTTATCGGCAAACTCCTCCCATTTCCCTTCACAGGAGGAGGCTGCGGGGCCAACACCTATTGCCTGTTCATCTTTATCCACTCAACCTTTGGCTTCCCCTCCCATGTCTTGGAATGCTCCCCCAGGTGAACCGTGCCCTCCTAAAGGTCCGGCCTCATGGGCATGGAGAGTCCTTATCTTGCCCATCTTCTCTGTGGCATTTGACACTCTTACCAACTTTCTCTTCCTTGAAACTCCCCTTTCTTGAAACTCCAGTGACTTCCCAAGACCATCCTTTTCCCGTTTGCCTCCCACTCCTCTGATGTTCCCTCTCCATCTCTTTGATTATAAGTAATCTCCAAACTTGGAAATTTAAAGGTGCTTTGTGCATAATTAACTCACAGTGGTTTTGATGAACTAAAAAATCAACATAATGACAAGGGGTGGGGATGGGAAAACTTCACGAGGAAGGTCCACAGCAGACCATGGGTTTGCTCACCGATCCCATGAGAAGCCGGCTTCCTAGCCCCAGCCCAGCAATGAGCTTGGCTGTGTCTCTTCCGGGCAGTCACTGTCAACCTTCAAAGCACGAGCAGCTCCTTGTTTGCTAGGAACTATATTTAGGAAAGACAAAGCCTCCTGGGTGTGGAAAGACTGCCCGTTTGGGCAGAGGGTCAGGTTTAAAGGCCTAGACCTGTGAACAGCACTTACTTCGTTGGGTGTTGATTTTAAATATGCGTTTTCTAACAATAGGGCCCCAGCTTCTGCTGGCCCTAAAGGGTTACAGATTTTCCCTCCTGGTGACAGATTGTGCAGCTACATCTCAGAAGACATAAAACTCCTTCCAGTCATCCCAGATTTAGGTCCATAGATTTCCAGTTATAGAAGGGAGCCATTCTGGGTAACGCAGCAGATGTAAATTGTGTGCCTGAATTGATTTCGCATTAATTTCTCGTAGGCTATTTCCATGCTCCTTAAATACCAATTTTTAAAGCTTTTATGGTATTGTGTTTTCAAAGCTGGTTTGTTTCCACCCAAGAGCAGGCTCCAGGAGGCAAGAGCTCTTTTTCAAACCCTTCCCCTTGCGGGAAAGCATTTTCACCAGCAAAGAATTCTCAATAATGAGCTGTCTGTTTGCACAACTCCTGTGCGAATGTTCTCGTGCTGCTTCTGTATTCTTCCTTTTGCAAGACACATCATGGGGCACAAGCTTTGGCTTTCCTGCTCTCTTGAAAGACCAGCCCTGGGCACCCTTTGGAATTGAGTTAAGTGGTCCTGCTCAGGGCCTCAGATAATGGCCCTGAGTGTCCTTGTTGCACAGTGGGGCCCACGTGCCTTGCACCCTGGGCTCTTGGCTCTCCTACTTGAACCAAATGCTTTTAGAAGCCATCAGATGAAGAGCAAAAACAATAATCTAAAAACCCTTCTTTTTCTTCTGAAAGAGAGAAAGGGAGATAGGGGGCTGGCCTCAGATCAAAGTCCTGAACATGAGACAGAAGCTCATCTTACAACTTTCGAAGCATTAATTTTTGTATGTCTAAAGCTACATGGCACACAGCAAAGTAACAGCACATCAGCTGTTCCTTCTACCAACACATGGCGCCAGCAGGAAGGGGCCCTTCTGTGGCATTTCTTCATTGATGTGGCCACATTTGCTAGGCTTGGGTTTATTTTTGAGACATTTTACAAATGGTTTGATGAATTGACCCTCGTTCCCAATTAAACTAAACACTAAAAGCAATTGAGAGTATTGAAAATGCAAAGGAAGAGAAGTATATAATTATCAATATGTTGGAAACTAAAGTTTCCATGAAGATGGAGAGAAATGGAAGACGAATGTGGTTTAATCTGAGGGATAATTCCCCAGGACAAAGAGGGGACCATACAACATGGAATGTGCAATTGACAATTTGTGAGAGGCTAGAAGGCTGGCACTGAAGTTGGATGTCTATTATCCTAAGATTAATTCATGAGAAGGCTCTGGACTGAAGGACCATTGGACTATAAACTCCCTTTAGGGATGTAACCTCATAGGGAAAGGTAATTTTGTATAAAGCAGCTGCTTTTACCAGTGGCATGCTCATTTTTAGATTCTAGCACCACCTAGAGGAGAGAATGAAATAATTTCCATCCACTGCTAAGTCGAAGGAATCTTTATTAACCATTTTTCAGTTTTCAAAGCGCTTTCATTTTAATATCTCATTTGATATTCAGGTAATTATCTTTGAGTTAGAAATTTCTATCTTAATTGTACTGATGAAGAAATTCACCTCTCAGAAGCTTACTGTGCAAAGAGTTTGACCAATTTTTTATAAAACTGCAAATATTCTCCATGAATCGATTATTTTTTAAACAACTTTATTCAAGTATAATTTACATATGGTAAAACTAACTGATTTTAAGTATACAATTCATTAATATTTAGTAAATGTACTGAGTTGTGCAGCCATCACCATGATGCAGTTTCAGAACATTTTTATCACTAGAAGATCGCTTGTACCTCTTTTACACTTAATGCCCCTTCCCACCCCTTGCCTCAAACAGTCACCAATTTGTTTTCTGTCTCCATAGATTTCCCTTTTCTGCGCATTCCATGTAAATGCAATCATACAACACGTGCTCTTTTGTGGCTGGCTTCTTTCACTTAGTATAATGTTTTTGAGGTTTACCCATCGTGTAGCATTTATCAGTATTTCATTTCTTCTTATTGCTAAGTAGTGTTCCATTGTATTGATAGACCATATTTTATTTGTCTATTCACCAGCTGATGGACATTTGGGTTGTTTCCAATTTTTTGCTATTATGAATAAGGCTGCTATGAATATTCGCATGAAAGTCATCTTTTTAAGCAAGAAACTTTCATTACTAAACAGGGCAGCGAATAAAATGTGTAGAAGAAGAACGATTATATACATTTTGTGTATTGGGGAGAAAAATTAGGATAAACAATCTGGAGATGCCTAAAGGGAAGGCATCAGAGTCCTGGGTTCAATATGTATACCCAAGAACCGAGGGGGCTCTTGGAACAACATTCTTGCAGAAACACAGAAGAAATACGGGGAAATAATTCAAGATTTGCTTTGACGGATTAGAAGGAATTAAATATAGTTCTTAAAGAATCTCTTCTTCTTGGGTCAATACAATATGTAGCAGATGTAGATTTTGGTAACATATCTGAGGTTGTGGGTCCCATTATAATCCCTCCTCATTGTGAAGATAGTAGCAAAGGAGCCCTTTTAAAAGTTAAAGATAAGCTATGGAGTCAGATGCATCTGGGTCCAAATCCAGGCTCTGTCAACATATACAAGGACTTGGCTGGTCAATTTGCTCATCAGTATCCTGAGAGGCAATGGCACCTACCTTACAGGGCTGTAGTGAGGACTCACTAATATGGTGTATGCAAAGCACTTAGCATAGGGCCTGGCACACAGTGAGTTCTGATTTTATTCTTATAGGATTGGATCGTGCCCTAGATACCCAGAAACAGTGACATTGACCTCTGTTGATTCCTGAGACCCTCTTACATTTTTTCATTGGATGTTACTGGCTCGAGATCCTGGCAAACAGAGGTAGAAACTTCCTTCCGAGGTGATTTCCTTCCACAGTTTGTGGAAATGGAACATCATAAAAAAATATACTGCTTATCACCCAGAATGCCATAGGCTGGTAGGAAGATTTAGTGCAAATTTGAAGGGAGCAGTTAGGACTTCGGGGGATAAATATCGGAACAATTAGCATGATGAGTTAGCACTCATTTTGCATATAAAAACGTTGCCTGGGCTTCCCTGGTGGCACAGTGGTTGAGAGTCTGCCTGCCAATGCAGGGAACACAGGTTTGAGCCCTGGTCTGGGAAGATCCCACATGCCGCAGAGCAACTGGGCCCGTGAGCCACAATTACTGAGCCTGCACGTCTGGAGCCTGTGCTCTGCAACGAGAGAGGCCACGATAGTGAGAGGCCCGTGCACCGCGATGAAGAGTGGCCCCCGCTTGCCACAACTAGAGAAAGCCCTCGAGCTGAAACGAAGACCCAACACAGCCAAAAATAAATAAATAAATAAATAAATTAAAAAAAAATAGTTGCCTAGGACTCTAGAGTTTTCCCTATTTATGGAAGACAGTCAGAGGTCCTTGGGTTTAATAAAAATTTAATACCCTGTGAGGGGAAATATGAAGAACACAAATTATCAATAATAGGCAATATGTCAAATGCAGTAACTGCTAGCTTTAAACAGTCCTTCCTGTTGTCCCTCTCTTTGTCAGCCTGTGCACCTGATTTGTAGTCAGGAAAACATGGCCAGAACCATATTAAGTCTCTGGGAAAACAAAGGAATGAAATACATATCCTGACGCAGGAAAATAGATCAAAAACTCAACAAAACCACAATCTTTAAAGTGACAAAACAACATATTCAAAAGTATTTAAATCAGGAAATTTCCCCCCAAGAAAAGTTGGAAGCTCTTATTTTATTTGGGGCCGGGCAGATGAGTCTTCTTCATACTCACCCAAGTGATACATTTAAGAGTTGGAAGTGACTGAGTTCCAGAAACCTTACTGATGAGGAAAGCCAGAATCTGAGGAGGAAAAGACTCCTCAGACTGCACTTTGCAAGACTGCACTTTGTCAGGCAAAGAAAGAAATTCAAATGTGTTCAGAGTGCTATTGGTATTCTTCGGGGAAAACCAGATGGAATTGACTTGGTGAGAGATACTGTAAGGATAGGAAACAGCGTCCTGCTAGATGTTCTGGTACATTGACTTATTGGCTCTGATTTTTGTAGCCTTGTAGCCACACCCCTTGCCCTGTGACTTTACAGTTGCTCCCACTAGAAGTGTGGGTGTTGTGTTTGAGCATGTGGCTTGCTGTGGCCAATGGAATGTGGGCAAAGTGACCATGTGCCAGTTCCAGGTTAATCCTTGGTAGGCATTTGTGTTTTCAGTTGTGCTTTCGTCAGGTGCTTCTGCCATTGTCATGAGAGGAAAATGGCCAACCCAGTGGTCTGAGGAGGAGGACAGATCCATGAAGCAGATGTGGATATATGCTCAACCTAGACCAGCCCACCCTCAGCCAGCCCACAGATGCGCAAACAAGAGTAAGTGACTGCTGTTTAAAGCCCCTGGATTCTGAAGCTGTCAAGCAGCATTATTGTGACAATAGGTTACTGATATAGATGACTATTTTATAGGGTTATTTGAAAGAGAGACTGAGAAAACATTCATCTACAGCCTATCAGATCTTCATCTTCACAGCTACTCTTGTAAGGATAACAAAAAGTTAAATTTTCTAAGAAACCTGAGCACGTCCTATATCTAAAATTGATGGACCATTTGAGAACAAACAAAACAATTTCTGTGTAGATTTATATAGGATGGGGAATGGGGAAGAAGTGCACTCATATTTTTACTTAGATAATTAACTCTACTTCATGCAGCCCACTCTGAAGGGAGCTTCTCATCTTTTCACACCCTCCCTCTCCAGAGAACTGGGGATGAGAACCCTTGTCAGTTTTCTGTTTTTCCACTTGAAGTCCTCTCTTTATGAATCTAGCTGGAGTTTGTGCAGCATGAATTCTTATTTGTCAGCCTTGTAGAATAACCCTAGCGTACCCCTAAGAGTTGTCAGAGCCTTTGGATTAATGTGAAATGGGAGAGGGTGTCGGAACCATACGGGCAGCCCAGGAAATCCACAATTTAGCTGACTGGACACAGAAATTGAGACAAAGCTTGGGGCCAGGTCTAGGTTGGAACTTCAAACATTCCTAATTGCTTGTGAGGCCAGCATTATGCTATCCCATATATCTTAACACTCCATCTTGGATAAATGGTGGGTGTAGGGCTCAGAGTCCAGGCTGGCATTCTGGAAGCTGGGGTTGGGTATGAGGTTCGGGTTGGCTGGTGGACAGCAGAGGAATTAGCAAGGACCAATCCTAAGCACCTATGCAAAAGGACTGGACAGAAAGACGCTAAAACCAATGAGAGGCGATATAGTCAGAACAAGACTGGAACGGACAGCAGGGAGGACCAGAGCCTGAAGAGATGCTCTGGGCCCCTCTGCAAGGCTGGAGGGGTTTTGGTAAGTTCTGCTAGCTTTGCCCAGCTAGGGCTCCAAGCTAGTTTGGAGCCAGGCTCAATGAGAATCAGAAGAGAGAAGCTGTCTGGTCTCAGCCTGCCAAGCATGAGTAGCAGTGAGAGCCCATCTCAGTTCACACCGGCTTTCTTACGCAAATTCTTATTCTGTTTGAACAAGATGAGTTATGAAGAAAGAAATGGAAAAAAAACTACCTAGTTCCAGCTTTTTAGCTGCTTTCAACTTGTTAGATAAAGTTCTTTCTTCCACTCCCAACCAGGAATTGTTGTGCTTCAAAACGCCTGAGCTCCTTACATATAACTCTATCTACTCCACTTCCCACCTCTGTGGGAATAACAGCTTTCTGGCTCCATGAAAGGGATTAAGTCCATGGCTCACTGAGAGTTGAAGATGGAAGCTAAAAAGGAGGTGGGCCACAATTCCTATAGAAAGAGCTATATCTCCCCTTGAGAGGAAACACGTGGGTGGCCGGTCTACATGTGATGGTGACCTACCATGTGTTAGGGTGTCTAACCATCCTGGTTTGCCTTGGACTGAGGGATTTCTTGGGACCCAGGACTTCCAGCACTAATACTGGGGCAGTCATTGGATTTATGCACTAGAAGGTGACAGAACTTTCAAAGGGTCAGCCTATGGGTACAAAGGGACTGAATACCTGGTAATGAGGCTGTATAGGATCTATATTGCTGAGTAACAAGCTGTATTAGTTTTCTATTGCTACGTAACAGATTACCACAAATTTAGCGGCTTAAAGCAACACACATTTATTATCTCACAATTTCTTTGGGTCAGTAGTCTGGGTACAGCTTAGCTGGTCCTCTGCTCACGGTAGTACAAGGCTGTAATCAAGGTGTCAGCCAGGCTGTATTTTTTTAATTTTTTTTCCGTACGCGGGCCTCTCACTGCTGTGGCCTCTCCCGCTGCGGAGCACAGGCTACGGACGCGCAGGCTCAGTGGCCATGGCTCACGGGCCCAGCCGCTCCGCGGCATGTGGGATCTTCCCGGATCAGGGCACGAACCCGTGTCCCCTGCATCGGCAGGCGGACTCTCGACCACTGCACCACCAGGGAAGCCCAGCCGGGCTGTATTTTTACATGCAGGTTTGAATGGGGAAAAGCCTGCTTCCAAATTCATTCAGGTTGTGGCAGAATTCATTGCCTTGCATCTATAGGACTCATGATGACTTGCTTTTTTAAAGCCAATAGAGAAAGAGTCTCTGGCCTCGAGAGGACTCAGTCCCTCTCTTAAGGACTTTCACTTAATTAAGTCAGGGTCACCCAGGATAACCTCCCTTTTGATTAACTCAAAATCAACTGACCTTAATTACGTCTGCAAAATCCCCTGCCCTTTGCCATATTCTACTGGCTAGAAGCAAGTCGAGGGTCCCCTCCACACACAAGGTGGGGGGATTATGCAGGATATAAATGCCGGAGATTGGAATCATAGGGCCATCCTATAAACCACCTGCCGTACAGACCATCTCAAATCATAGTGGCTTTAATAAAAACAGTTTTTAAATTTAGTTTCCTCATGAATAATCTAAGGGTCAGGAATTTGGGCTGGGTTCAGTCGGGCAGTTTTGTTGGTTGCACCTGAGGTCACTCACGTGACTGCAGACAACTGGCAGGTTGACTGGGAGCACATGAGTCTAGGAGGTCTCGGCTGGGACAGCTTGACTTGGTTCCAGGTAGTCTCATCCTCCAGCAGAATGACCTGGGCTTCTTCACGTGGTGGTCCCACAGTAGCAAGAGAGCATAAGCCCCAGTGTGCAAGCACTCTTCAAGCTTGCATCATGTTCCAATGGCCAAAGCAAGTCATATGGCAAAAGCTTGAGTCAACATGGGAGGGAACTCAAGGGCATAGATGTAGGGAGATATGATTCATTAGGGGTCATTACTGTAACAATCCACTGCCATGGCATTGGGAGACACATCAAAAATTCTCTTGCCCAGGTTTGGAAGAAAGGCCAATAGTCACCCATCACTAGTGGAAGAGGAAGGCTGTAAAATGCACGTAACATTAGTGGCTACAGAGTCCTTAAGACTAAGGGCCTGTCCCCAAGTTTTCTGGACTGTCTGAGCTTCTTGAGTTTCTTAAGTGACCTTAGATGGAGGGAGGGAATCTTCTTACTAATGACTAATATAGGACCTCTCAGCACATTGGCGAGTCAAGATTTGGAAATGGTTTTAGTTTGATTTAGAAAAATAAAACACAAGAAGGCTGAGCAGTAACTTTATGCCAGTTATGTATTTTTACTGGGATCTCAGAATCTGAATTCCTAACACCTTGTTGTTCATGTCTTCGCATCATCGTCACCCCTGGAAAAGCCCACTTTAGCCTATTCCTCAATAATAGGTTAGAGGAAAACATATTTTTAAAATCAATGTTGTGTATTACCTTAAGCCAATTTGTCCTTTCATGTACATTAGATTCTATGGTCGTGGGTATTGGTAGCCTCCCATGATTGGAGGTTTGTGAGAGCTATAGGTCTCCTTTACAACATTCCTACTGGGTAGTATGTTTCAGCTAAAGGAATGTCAGATGGGATTCTCCCACACATAGAAGCATGTGTTAGCAAACAGGCACACAAGAAGTCATGCCTGTTCTTTAAGCTCAGAAAAAAGACCATGGGCTCTTGCATGGTTGATGGCTCCAATGTTCTGACAGTAAGATTTTACCCTTTTTAGCCTGAAGCACACCAGGACAGGGCTTAACCTGGCTAAGATGTCAGCCTGCAAAATGTCTGGAGTCTCATGGAAAAGAAACTGCCTGCCTAGTGTTTCCTGATGTGGCCCCAACCAGGTATCCAACTCTTGTTCCTGGACATGCCCTTCCATACATGTAAGCTAAATATATGAATAATTAAATTCCTCTGTAAAGTCAACACAGGCTCAATTATACGTGAGTATGTATAAGACACATAGGGAGCTTATACCATATTCCTTTTCTAAAGATCTAGTAAGAATCTTAAGTAAATGTGACTTAGAAAAGCATCTCTGTTGAGGGACCAGTTTATTCCTTGTTAAAGAATATTGCCTAGTATACAGATTTCTTTCTGTGAGTCTCATGATATCCTTGGCCCAGGCTACTCTTCCTGGGATGTTGTATCTTGGTACCAGGGCCCTTATTAATCATAGACTTTGTATCTCCAGATGTTTCAGGTTTATTTTTTTTTGATATTTTAAAATTATTTATTTATTATTTGGTTGTGCCAGGTCTTAGTTGTGGCAGGCAGGCTCCTTAGTTGTGGCACATGAGCTCCTTAGTTGTGGCACGTAAACTCTTAGTTGTGGCAGGCATGTGGGATCTAGTTCCCTGACCAGGGATCAAACCCAGGCCCCCGGCACTGGGAGTGTGGAGTCGACCAATGAGCCACCAGGGAAGTCCCTCAAGTTTACTTTAGACAGTGTTTTTATCATTTGATTCTAGAGTGGTTTTACTTTCTCCAATCTACTCTGTAAAAGTTCCTGCTGTTAAACCACTTGTTACTCCAAAAATGCATTCTCTCTCCTATAAGTACTCTTTGAATATTTTCTTTCTCTGACCATCACTATTCCATGTTTGCTGGCTGTTGTCTCTTCCACTGTCATGCTAAGTTTGGTAAAGCTCAGATCAGAATTTTGACATAAAGAGTTATTTCTTATTAGGTATCAGGCTGAAAAAATAATTTCTCAAACATGAAACAATTCCAGTAAGAGCTCAAGGGTGTAACTATATCACTACATCACACCCATATCACATAGGCTTCATGGGCATTGAAAGTTTCTGCTCTTGGGAGAATAGAGATGACTTTGCTGAGAGTAACAGACATAGCTCAGGGTTTACTATCTTGAAGCTTGATACTAAAATGTTTTTTTAAGGTCAGGTTAATGGCACTTATTTTCAAAATGTTTACTTTCTTCTTCAAAGTAACATGATATTTCAGAGTAAAGTTTAAAGCAGAACAACTTCTAGGGACAAAATAGATTATGCTAATTAACTGTTATAACCTCCTATGAGCTAAATATTTGCTTTTATATAGACCTAATTCTCTTTGTTTCTCTTCTAGTCTCTGGATACTCAGATGCCCTTCACAGCTGTAGGCTCATATGCTCCACTCTAAGTTTTGGTCACTTTTAAGGTAGGATTGCCAAATAAAATACAGAATGATCAGTTACATTTGAATTTCATATAAACAAGGTATAATTTTTTAGTGTAAGTGGGTCCATACTTGAGAATAAATAAGCATAAGAAATACTTATTCTAAAGAAGTATTCATTGTTAAATTTAACCAAAGAAGTACAAAACTGAAGCTCTGAAAACTATACAACACTGCTGAAAAATTAAAGATCATCTAAATAAACAGATTTAGAAGTCCCTTGTCCATGGATTAGAAAACATAATACTGTTAAGATGGCAATACCCTCCAAATTGATCTATAGATTCAGTGCAATCTGTATCAGAATACCAGCTGGTTCTTTGCATGAAATTGACAAGCTGATACTAAAATCCATATGGAAACATAAGGGACCCTGAATAGCCAATACAATCTTGGAAAACCAGAACAAATTGGAGGACGCACACTTCGCAATTTCAAAACTTACTACAAAGCAACAGTAATCAAGACTGTGGTATTGGCATAAGGATAGACATACATTAACAAATTAAAATTGAAAGTCCATAAATAAACCCATGTATTTATGGTAACTAATTTTCAACATGGGTGTGAAAACCATTCAATGGGGAAAGAATAGTCTTTTCAATAAATGCTGCTGAAACAACAAGATAGTCACATACAAAAGAATGAAGTTGGACTCTTACTTCACACCATATACAAAAATTAACTCTAAATTGATCAAAGACCTAAATGTAAAAGTCAAAATCATAAAACTCTTAGAAAAAATATCAGGGTAAATCTTTGTGACCTCGGATTTAGCAATAGATTCTAAGATATGTCACCAAAACACAAGCAACAAAAACAAAAAGATAATTGGACTTCATCAAAATTAAATGTTCTGGGGGTGGAGTCAAGATGGCATACTAGGAGGATGTGGAATTCACGTCTCCTCACAACTAGGGCACCTACCAGGCACTGGTGGGGGATCACGGACACCTAACGGGATGGGAGGAACCCCCAGCGACCAGGTAGGATGTGGGGCATGAGGGGAGAGAAGGTGGAGGAGAACTGGAGGCGGGACGGGACTGGTGCCCCTGAGGGGCGGCTGGGGGAGGGGAAGGGATCCCACGCCCAAAAGGGGAAATTGGGGAACTATTGGGAGGGCAGAGGATCAAAAGGGAGCGTGGCCAGGTTTCCCCGGCCCACTTGGGCCCCCAGCAACCTGCTGAGATGCTGGGCCTGACCCTCTGCTCGCCTCCAACAGCGCGGGTCCTGAGGGAGTGGGAGGGAGGAAGGGAAGGGGGAGCAAAAGTAAAGGCTGGACTAGGGGACCGGCACCCCTGAGGGGTGGCTGGGGGAGGGGAGGAGTTCCGACACCCAGCGGGACCCACCCACGGTTACGGGTCCAGTGGCGATGGGGGAGACCCTGGGGGAGATGGTGGGGGAGGGGCATGAAGGAATGGAAGAGAACAGGGCCAGTGCCTTCCCTGTCCACTTAGGCACCAGGGAGCCTGTTGGGCTAATCCTCTGCCCTCGGAGCCTCCCTCCTGCTGCGCAGAGCCCAAGCACTGCCCCTACACCCCCACCCAGGGCCCCATCTCTACACTCGGAGATGCCCTCCAACGGGCTGGGCTTAAACCCCACCCACACACCCTCACTCAGGGCCCTACCTCCAAACTCCAGAACCAAACACTCCAGAGGCCCTCCTTTCCACGTGCTGCCTCTCCCTTCCACACAGGTCCTAAGCAGAGGCCCCGCCCCATGCTTGAACGTCACCACTCCCCCCACCTAGGTCCCACCTCACCCTAAACCCCACCCCTGCCTAAGTTCTGCCCCCCACCTAAACTCCACCCCCATAGCCAAGGCTTTTTTTTTTCCTTTTCTTTTTTCCTCTTTTAGATGGGGTTCTGTTTTACCTTGCTGATTCATTGTTGTTGATTCTTTTATATTTTTACTTTTTCTAATAAATCTTTTTTTTTCTTTTTTCTGCTGTGGTTTTATTTTACCTTGTTTCAGTTTTTTCAATTATAGTTTTATTTTTCCTAATATATTTTTTATCCTTCAAATTTTATTTTGTTTGTTATCCTTTAATATTGTACTGCTCCTTTCTTTTTTTCTTTCTTTCTTTCTTCCTTTTTTTTTTTTTTTTAATCATGCCATGCAGCTTGCAGGATCTTGGTTCCTAGGCCAGAGGTTGGGCCCAAGATACTAGGGTGGGAGCTCCAAGTGCAAACCACTGGACTAACAGAGAACCTCAGAACCCAGGGAATATCAGTCAGAGTGAGACTTCCCAGAGGTCCTCATCTCAGCACCAAGACCCAGCTCTCTCTGCCTGCCTGCAAACTCCAGTGCTGGACATCTCAGGCCAAACAACCAGTAAGACAGGAATACAGCACCACCCATCAAAAAAAACAAAAAAATTAAACGACAAAAAAATATGTTACAGATGAAGGAGCAAGGTAAAAACCTACAAGACCAAATAAATGAAGATGAAATAGGCAGCCTTTCTGAAAAAGAATTCAGAGTAATGATAGTAAAGATGATCCAAAATCTCAGAAAGAGAAAGGAGAAAATACAGGAAATATTTAACAAGGATCTAGAAGAACTAAAGAGCAAAGAAACAGTGATGAGCAACACAATTACTGAAATTAAAAATACTCTAGAAGGAATCAATAACAGAATAACTGAGGCAGAGGAATAGATAAGTGAGCTGGAAGATAAAATGGTGGATATAACTGCCAGGGAGCAGAATAAAGAAAAAAGAATGAAAAGAACTGAGACAGTCTCAGGGACCTCTGGAACAACGTTAAATGCACCAACATTCGAATTATAAGGGTCCCAGAGGAAGAAGAGAAAAAGAAAGGATCTGAGAAAGTATCTGAAGAGATTACAGTCAAAAACTTCCCTAACATGAGAAAGGAAGTAATCAAGCCCAGGAAGCACAGAGAGTACCATACTGGATAAACCCAAAGAGAAACATGCTGAGACACATACTAATCAAATTATCAAAAATTAAATACAAAGAAAAAAAATTGAAAGCAGCAAGGGAAGAGCAACAAATAACATACAAGGGAAATCCCATAAGGTTAACAACTGATCTTTCAGCAGAAACTCTGCGAGCCAGAAGGGAGTGGCAGGACATAATTAAAGTGATGAAGGGAAAAACCTACAAACAAGATTACTCTACCCAGCAAGGATCTCATTCAGATGACAGAGAAATTAAAACCTTTACAGACAAGCAAAAGCTGAGAGAGTTCAGCACCACCAAACCAGCTTTACAACAAATGCTAAAGGAACTTCTCTAGGCAGGAAATAAAAGAGAAGGAAAAGACCTACAAAAACAAACCCAAAACAATGAAGAAAATGGTAATAGAAACATAAATATTGGTAATTACCTTAAATGTAAATGGATAAAATGCTCCAACCAAAAGACATAGACTGGCTGAATGGATACAAAAACAAGACCCTTACATATGCTGTCTACAAGAGGCCCACTTCAGACCTAGGGACACATACAGATTGACAGTGAGGGGATGGAAAAAGATATTCCATGCACATGGAAATCAAAACAAAGCTGGAGTAGTAATTCTCATATCAGACAAAATAGACTTTATTTTATTTTATTATTATTTTTTTTTGCGGTACGCGGGCCTCTCACTGTTGTGGCCTCTCCCGTTGCGGAGCACAGACTCCGGACGGGCAGGCTCAGCGGCCATGGCTCACGGGCCCAGCCGCTCCATGGCATGTGGTATCCTCCTGGACCGGGGCACGAACCAGTGTCCCCTGCATCAGCAGGCGGACTCTCAACCACTGCGCCACCAGGGAAGCCCCAAAACAGACTTTAAAATAAAGACTATTACAAGAGACAAAGAAGGACGCTACATAACGATCAAGGGATCAATCCAAGAAGAAGATATAACAATTGTAAATATTTATGCACCCAACATAGGAGCACCTCAATACAAAAGGCAAATGCTAAGAGCCATAAAAGGGGAAATCAACAGTAACACAATAATAGTAGGGGACTTTAACACCCCACTTTCACCAATGGACAGATCATCCAAAATGAAAATAAATAAGGAAACACAGCTTTAAATAACACATTAAACAAGATGGACTCAATTGATATTTATAGGACATTCCATCCAAAAACAACAGAATTCACATTCTTCTCAAGTGCTCATGGAACATTCCCCAGGATAGATCATACCTTGGGTCACAAATCAAGCCTTGGTAAATTTAAGAAAACTGAAATCGTATCAAGTATCTTTTCCGACCACAATGCTATGAGACTAGATATCAATTACAGGAAAAAGTCTGTAAAAAATACAAATACATGGAGGCTAAACAATACACTACTTAATAACCAAAAGATCACTGTAGAAATCAAAGAGGAAATAAAAAAATACCTAGAAACAAATGACAATGAAAACACACTGACCCAAAACCTATGTGATGCAGCAAAAGTAGTTCTAAGAGGGAAGTTTATAGCAATACAATCCTATCTCAAGAAACAAGAAAAATCTCAAATAAACAACCTGACCTTGCACCTAAAGCAATTAGAGAAAGAAGAACAAAAAACCCCAAAAGTTAGCAGAAGGAAAGAAATCATAAAGATCAGATCAGAAATAAATGAAAAAGAAATTAAGGAAACAATAGCAAAGATCAATAAAACTAAAAGCTGGTTCTTTGAGAAGATAAACAAAATTCATAAACCATTAGCCAGACTCATCAAGAAAAAAAAGGGAGAAGACTCAAATCAATAGAATTAAAAATGAAAAAGGAGAAGTAAAAACTGACACTGCAGAAATACAAAGGATCATGAGAGATTACTACAAGCAACTCTATACCAATAAAGTGGACAACCTGGAAGAAATGGACAAATTCTTAGAAAAGCACAACCTTCTGAGACTGAACCAGGAAGAAATAGAAAATATAAACAGACCAATCACAAGCACTGAAATTGAAACTGTGATTAAAAAATCTTCCAACAAGCAAAAGACTAGGACCAGAAGGCTTCACAGGAGAATTCTATCAAACATTTAGAGAAGAGCTAACACCTCTGCTTCTCAAACTCTTCCAAAATGTAGCAGAGGGAGGAACAATCCCAAACTCATTCTACGAGGCCACCATCACCCTGATACAAAAACCAGACAAAGATGTCACAAAAAAAGAAAACTACAGGCCAATATCTCTGATGAACATAGATGTAAAAATCCTCAACAAAATACTAGCAAACAGAATCCAACAGCACATTAATGGGATCATACACCATGATCAAGTGGTGTTTATTGCAGGAATGCAAGGACTCTTCAATATACACAAATCAATCAATGTGATACACAACATTAACAAACTAAAGGGTAAAAACCATATGATAATCTCAATAGATGCAGAAAAAGCTTTCGACAAAATTCAACACCCATGTATGATAAAAACTCTCCAGAAAGTAGGCATAGAGGGAACTTACCTCAACATAATAAAGGCCATATATGACAAACCCACAGCCAATATCATTCTCAATGATGAAAAACTGAAAGCATTCCCTCTAAGATCACTAACCACACAAGGTTGCCCACTCTCACCAGTATTATTCAACATAGTTTTGGAAGTTTTAGCCACAGCAATCAGAGAATAAAAAGAAATAAAAGGAATCCAAAATGGAAAAAAGTAAAACTGTCACTGTTTGCAGATGACATGATACTATGCATAGAGAATCCTAAAGATGCTACCAGAAAACTACTAGAGCTAATCAATGAATTTGGTAGAGTAGCAGGATGCAAAATTAATGCACAGAAATCTCTGGCATTCCTATACACTAATGATGAAAAACCTGAAAGAGAAATTAAGGAAACACTCCCATTTACCACTGCAACAAAAAGAATAAAATACCTAGGAATAAACCTACCTAAGGAGACAAGAGACCTGTATATAGAAAACTAAAAGACACTGATGAAAGAAATTAAAGATGATACAAACAGATGGAAAGATACACTATGTTCCTGGATTGGAAGAATCAACATTGTGAAAATGACTATACTACCCAAAGCAATCTACAGATTCAATGCAATCCCTATCAAACTGCCACTGGCATTTTTCACAGAACTAGAACAAAAACTTTCACAATTTGTATGGAAACACAAAAGACCCCGAATAGCCAAAGCAATCTTGAGAACGAAAAACGGAGCTGGAGGAATCAGACTCCCTGACTTCAGACTATACTACAAAGCTACAGCAATCAAGACAGTATGGTACTGACACAAAAACAGAAAGATAGATCAATGGAACAGGATAGAAAGCCCAGAGATAAACTCACGCACATATGGTCACCTTTTCTTTGATAAAGGAGGCAAGCGTATACAGTGGAGAAAAGACAGCCTCTTCAATAAGTGGTGCTGGGAAAACTGGACAGCTACATGTAAAAGAATGAAATTAGAACACTTCCTAACACCATACACAAAAATAAACTCAAAATGGATTAAAGACCTAAATGTAAGGCCAGACACTATAAAAGTCTTAGAGGAAAACATAGGCAGAACAGTCTATGACATAAATCACAGCAAGATCCTTTTTTTACCCACCTCCTAGAGAAATGGAAATAAAACAAAAATAAACAAATGGGACCTAATGAAACTTAAAAGCTTTTGCACAGAAAAGGAAACCATAAACAAGACCAAAAGACAACCCTCAGAATGGGAGAAAATATTTGCAAACAAAGCAAGTGACAAAGGATTAATCTCCAAAATATACAAGCAGCTCATGCAGCTCAATATCAAAAAAACAAATAACCCAATCCAAAAATGGGTAGAAGACCTAAATAGACATTTCTCCAAAGAAGATATACAGATTGCCAACAAGCACATGAAAAGATGCTCAACATCACTAATCATTAGAGAAATGTAAATCAGAACTACAATGAGGTATCAACTTACATCAGTCAGAATGGCCATCATCGAAAAATCTACAAACAATAAATGCTGGAGAGGGTGTGAAGAAAGGGGAACCCTCTTGCACTGTTGGTGTGAATGTAAATTCATACAGCCACTATGGAGAACATCTTGGAGGTTCGTTAAAAAACTAAAAATAGGGCTTCCCTGGTGGCGCAGTGGTTGGGAGTCCGCCTGCCAATGCAGGGGACACAGGTTCGAGCCCTGGTCCGGGAGGTTCCCACATGCCACGGAGCAACTAAGCCCGTGCGCCACAACTACTGAGCCTGAGCTCTAGAGCCCGTGAGCCACAACTACTGAAGCCCACACACCTGGAGCCCATGCTCTGCAACAAGAGGAGCCACTGCACTGAGAAGCCCGTGCACCACAATGAAGAGTAGCCGCTGCTCACTGCAACTAGAGAAAGCCCGCGCGTAGCAACTAACACCCAACACAGCCAAAAATAAAAAATAAAAAAAAATAAAAAAAAAAAAACTAAAAATACAACTACCATATGACCCAGCTATCCCAATACTGGGCATATACCCTGAGAAAAGCATAATTCAAAAAGAGTCATGTACCACAATGTTCATTGCAGCACTATTTACAATAGCCAGGACATGGAAGCAACCTAAGTGTCCATCAACAGATGAATGGATAAAGAAGATGTGGCACATATATACAATGGAATATTACTCGTCATAAAAAGAAACAAAATTGAGTTATTTGTAGTGAGGTGGATGGACCTACTGACTGTCATATACAGTGAAGTAAGTCAGAAAAAGGAATACAAATACCATATGCTAACACATATATATGGAATCTAAAAAAAAATGGTTCTGATGAAACTAGGGGCAGGACAGGAGTAAAGACACAGACGTAGAGAGTGGACTTGAGGACACAGGGAAGGGGAAGTGTAAGCTGGGATGAAGTGAGAAAGTAGCACTGACATACATACACTTCCAAATGTAAAACAGATAGCTAGTGGGAAGCAGCTGCATGGCACAGGGAGATCAACTTGGTGCTTTGTGACCACCTAGGGAGGTGGGATAAGGAGGGTGGGAGGGAGATGCAAGAGGGAGGGGTTATGGGGATATACGTATACGTATAGCTGATTCACTCTGTTATATAGCAGAAACTAACACAACACTGTAAAGCAATTATACTCCAATAAAGATGTTAAAAAAAAGAAAGTTCTGTACTACAAAGGACACTATGAAGAAAATGAAAAGACAAACCACAGAGTAAGAGAAAATACTTGCAAATGATATATCTGACAAGGAACTTCTATATAGAATATGTAAAGAGTTCTTATAACTTAGTAACAAAATGACAAACCAATAAAAAAATGGGCAAAGGATCTGAGTAGACATTTCTCCAAAGTAATGAAAATGGCCAAAGAGCATGTGAAAATATTCTTTACATCATTAGCCATCAGGACAATGTAAATGAAAACTCCAATGAGATGCTACTTCATACTAACTAGGATGACTATAATAAAAATATCAGATAATAACAAATGTTGGTGAGGATATTGAACCCTCATACATAGTGATGGGAATGTAAAATGGTGCAGCCACTTTGAAAAACAGTCTGGCAGTTCCCCCAAAAGTGAAAGAGTTACCATATGACCCAGCAATTTCACTTCTAGGTATGAACCTAAGAGAAATGAAAACATGTCCACATCAAAACTTCTAGACAAATGTTTATAGCAGCCTTATTAATAATAACTAAAAGATGTATACAGATTCAATGCAATCCCTATCAAACTACCAGTGGCATTTTTCACAGAACTAGAACAAAAAAATTCACAATTTGTATGGAAACACAAAAGACCCCGAATAGCCAAAGCAATCTTGAGAACGAAAAACGGAGCTGGAGGAATCAGACTCCCTGACTTCAGACTATACTACAAAGCTACATTAATCAAGACAGTATGGTATTGGCACAAAAACAGAAAGATGGATCAATGGAACAGGATAGAAAGCCCAGAGATAAACCCACGCACATATGGTCACCTTATCTTTGATAAAGGAGGCAGGAATGTACAGTGGAGAAAGGACAGTCTCTTCAATAAGTGGTGCTGGGAAAACTGGACAGGGACATGTAAAAGTATGAGATTAGATCACTCCCTAACACCACACACAAAAATAAACTCAAAATGGATTAAAGACCTAAATATAAGGCCAGACACTATAAAAGTCTTAGAGGAAAACATAGGCAGAACACTCTATGACATAAATCACAGCAAGATCCTTTTTGACCCACCTCCTAGAGAAATGGAAATAAAGACAAAAATAAACACATGGGACCTAATGAAACTTAAAAGCTTTTGCACAGCAAAGGAAACCATAAACAAGACCAAAAGACAACCCTCAGAATGGGAGAAAATATTTGCAAATGAAGCAACTGACAAAGGATTAATCTCCAAAATTTATAAGCAGCTCATGCAGCTCAATAACAAAAAAACAAACAACCCAATCCAAAAATGGGCAGAAGACCTAAATAGACATTTCTCCACAGAAGATATACAGACTGCCAACAAACACATGAAAGGATGCTCAACATCTTTACTCATTAGAGAAATGCAAATCAAAACTACAATGAGATATCATCTCACACCAGTCAGGATGGCCATCATCAAAAAATCTAGAAACAATAAATGCTGGAGAGGGTGTGGAAAAAAGGGAACACTCTTGCACTGCTGGTGGGAATGTGAATTGGTACAGCCACTATGGAGAACGGTATGGAGGTTCCTTAAAAAACTACAAATAGAACTACCATATGACACAGCAATCCCACTACTGGGCATATACCCTGAGAAAACCATAATTCAAAAAGAGTCATGTACCAAAATGTTCATAGCAGCCCTATTTACAATAGCCCAGAGATGGAAACAACCTAAGTGTCCATCATCGGATGAATGGATAAGGAAGATGTGGCACATATATACAATGGAATATTCTCAGCCATAAAAAGAAACAAAATTGAGCTCTTTGTAATGAGGTGGATGGACCTAGAGTTTGTCATACAGAGTGAAGTAAGTCAGAAAGAGAAAGACAAATACTGTATGCTGACACATATATATGGAATTTAAGAAAAAAAATGTCATGAAGAACATAGGGGTAAGACAGGAATAAAGACACAGACCTACTAGAGAATGGACTTGAGGATATGGGGAGGGGGAAGGATAAGCTGTGACAAAGCAAAAGAGCGGCATGGACATATATACACTACCAAACGTAAGGTAGATAGCTAGTGGGAAGCAGCCGTATAGCACAGGGAGATCAGCTCGGTGCTTTGTGACCGCCTGGAGGGGTGGGAAAGGGAGGGTGGGAGGGAGACGCAAAAGGGAGGGGATATGGGAACATATGTATATGTATAACTGATTAAATTTGTTATAAAGCAGAATATATATATATATATATATATATATATACAACTTGTTAATCAACTATACTTCAATAAAAAATAAATTTGAAAAAAAAAAGATGTAAACAACCCAAATGTCCATCAACTGATGAATGGATGAACAAAATTTGGTATTTCTATCCAACGGAATATTATTCAGCCATAAAAATGAATTAAGTTCTGATACATGCTACAACATAATGAACCTTGAAAACACTATGCTAAAAAGAGTCAGTTATAAAAATCGTATATTATATGATTCCCTTTATATGAAATATCCAGAAAAGGCACATCTATCGATATAGAAAATAGACTAGTGGTGCCTACGAGTGAGGTGGGGGGGGCATGTTTGAGAGGTGATAGCTGAAAGATACAGGTTTTTGTTTGAGGTGATGGATGTATTCTAAAACTGACCACGGTGATATGCCCTAATTTATTTTTTAACATCTTTATTGGAGTATAATTGCTTTACAACGGTGTGTTAGTTTCTGCTTTATAACAAAGTGAATCAGCTGTACATATACATATATCCCCATATCTCCTCCTTCTTGGGTCTCCCTCCCACCCTCCCTATCCCATCTTTCTAGGTGGTCACAAAGCACCGAGCTGATCTCCCTGTGCTATGCGGCTGCTTCCCACTAGCTATATTTCATCACTCTCTACCTGTCATCAATCAATCCTTTAGTCATTCCCACTCAAACAACCTAGATGAGATTTTTCATGTGTTTTTTTACTGTTAACTAAGGTGATCTCATTGTCCAGCTGGGTAGCTCTTCTAACACCCTGACCTCTCAGTATCTTGACCTCTATTCCAATGCTTGTGAAATTCATGTTCACTCCACCTTAGTCACCCCTACTATGACTCATAGATATGGTATGAGTGATTTTCAGTTTTTTAAACTAAAAAGAAAAAAAAAGGGTCAAGAATCAAACCGATCATTAAGATTTTTGGAAATGGAATGGAGAAGGTCAGGAAGGTCAATGAAGCATTTTACCCTGGGCTGTAGTTAATGTTATTAGTAGCCTGATAGCGTGGGAGGGTGAGAGGAAGCACAGAACAGGTATGGGCTGCTTCAGCTGGCTCATTCCCTGAAACTTGTGGGGATGTGGGGCTTAACTCAGTCAGCTCTAAACACCTTGGGTGGGGGAGAGAGTCTGTTCCTTTCTCTCTACCCATTATTTAGACCTTATCCAGGTCACTTAATCTCTCAGTTCTCTGCTCCATAAAATGTGAACAAATAACAGCTACTCTGATCTGCCATGAGCAACTATTCTAAGATCCTACTTTGAAATGTTTGAAGCTCTTTGGAGAAGGGTGGACCTTTTAGTGGTCTTATATGGCCCTCTTGAAGGCTTACCTGGTCAGTAACTGGCATGCTCTGATGAAAAAAGGCCCTGAAGTGGTGAATGAAACAGCAACATAGTCAATGGAGACAATACACCCCATATCATCTGAGGGTCAAATTTTTTCCTGGCCCTGACTCCTTGCTATCAAGTACAAGAGATACATTTATTGGAAAAAATTTAGGTTACTTGAGTCTGGTGCATGCTCTCTGGAATTTCCAAGCCCAAAGCACTCATCCTGAAGTAATCCTGAATCTATTTCTGGTCCTAGGTACATGTTTTATATTTATACAGCCCTTTACAATTTTCAGGGCACTTTCACTGATTGACTTATGTATTCTTTACTACAAGTCCTACCATCAACAGTAAAATTGGAAGCTTGGCCTATGATGGATGTTCAATTGTTATTATCTGTCTTTTATTCCTCTAAATTTCTATCCCTAACTGTACAAATCTCCAGAGAGATGAAGCAAGGCAAAAAAATATTGACTGGTCTTGCTTGATGTTTACTGGTTTGGGTGCCACTGGGGAAGGGGATAAATTGGTGGTCCCTTGGCTTGTGTCTGTCTCAGGTTAGACACAGGTTGAGCACCCACCTGGGATTTTTGCAAGCACAGGAAGCTAATGTACATCTTCTAAGTAGCAGAGTTATCACACAAATAATCTCCACCAGAGACAGGTGTCCCATAGGAGGCTGTTAATGGTCCATAACATGCTTATCATAGCATAGAAATGAAGGGCCAAAAATTACAATAAATTGAAGTAGTTTGCTTCTGTGCTGAGGCTCTCAATCATGGTAACCATATAAACTCAGATACAGTTCAATAATTTATTTCTCTGGTCTATGTGGTGGGAAAACTCTAAAGGCTGAGGGACTTTGTTTTCCCCTCAGACTCTCAATGCTCATCTGTATTGCACTTTGGATGGTAATAGTTGCATTTGTGCTGAACAGTATTTTTTCTTCAATAAATAAAATATGGCGGGATAAATTTCTCTCTTTCTTTCTATTTTTGCTAATGAAACATGAACATTTGGTTCCCTGTTGTATTGCTATTATCCATGATCCATAATCTTTTATTTCATGTGTATCCATGTCTTCATGTGTGAAAAACTCGAGGTTCACAGACTAGCAGAAACAGAAAGAATATTTAACATTTAAACATTTCATGCAGTATAATGTCAGAGTTGTTATAATGGCCATTTTCTGTTTTCAACAAACATTGCATTTGTTGTAGCTTTCTCTGACCTATAAAAGCATCAGAGAGGATGCTTCTCCCTCCTATACCTCTTTTGACTTCTAAAAAGGGTTAGATATGTTCCTAATATACATGTTATTTGCAAATACATTAAAAAAATTATATCAGGTGAAACAGATTCTACTACTTACAGCAATAGAAAGAAGAGTTGAGGTTGGCTTAAGTGAACAAAATAAAACCATGGCTTATTTGAGATTCAGGATCCTGAATACGATGGGCTTCTTTTTTGGGTGTTGTAAGTCTATTATGATTTTCCTTTTTTTAAAAAAATTATTTAATTATTTGTGGCTGTATTGGGTCTTCGTTTCTGTGCAAGGGCTTTCTCTAGTTGCGGCAAGTGGGGGCCACTCTTCATCGCGGTGCGCGGGCCTCTCACTATCACTGCCTCTCTTGTTGCGGAGCACAGGCTCCAGATGCGCAGGCTCAGTAATTGTGGCTCACGGGCCTAGTTGCTCTGCGGCATGTGGGACCTTTCCAGACCAGGGCTCGAACCTGTGTCTCCTGCATTGGCAGGCAGATTCTCAACCACTGCACCACCAGGGAAGCCCCCTATGATTTTCCTTTTTATGAGTGGCATTTGACAACCATTTGACAATTCTTATAAGAGAACCCAGTGTGAATATGAACACAAAAGTCTTTGGGATTCTTGCAAGTGCAAGAAAGTAATGTACATCTTCTAGGTAGCAGAGTTATCACACAAATAATCAACTCATGAAAAAGACCAGAGCAAAACCAAATATCTACCTGGGAGAAAAAGAAGTCTGAAAAAAAAGTATAACGGCCAATGTCTGTGGTAGGGAGCTTCCATGATGACCCCAATGATCCTGCCTCCCGGTATTTGTGCTGTGTATATAGATGGTCCCTGACTTATTTATGATGGTTTGACTTGAAATATTTTGACTTTACGATGGTGTGAAGGGATAAGCATTCTGTAGAAACCGTACTTCGAATTTCAAATTCTGATCTTTTCCCAGGCTAGGAATATGCAGTATGATACTCTCTGGTGATGCTGGGTAGTGGTGGCATGCCCATAGTTCCCAGTCTGCCCTGTGAGCACGAGGGTAAACAACTGGTACAATTATAACCATTGTGTACCCATACAACCATACAAAAGTTTTTCACTTTTGGTACAGTATTCAATAAATTATATGAGATATTCAACACTTTATTATAAAATGCTCTGTGTTAGTTGATTTTGCCCAACTACAGGCTAATGTAAGTGTTCTGAGCACATTTAAGGAAAGCTAGGCTAAGCTATGATGTTTGGTAGGTTAGATGTATTAAATACATTTTTAATTTAACAATATTTTCATCTTACAATGGGTTTATTGGGGCATAACCCCATTGTAAGTCGAAAAGATCTGTAGTCTTCATCCATACGGAATAGGGCTGACTGGTGTAATCAATAGGATAGTGGTGTAATGATAGTTTGTGACTTCCAAGGCGAGGTCATAAAAGACGTTTTCAGGACTTCCCTGGTGGCTCAATGGTTAAGAGTCCGCCTGCCAATGCAGGGCACATGGGTTCGAGCCCTGGTCCAGGAAGATCCCACTTGCCACAGAGCTACTAAGCCCATACACCACAACTACTGAGCCTGTGCTCTAGAGCCCGGGAGCCACAACTACTGAAGCCCGTGTGCCACAACTACTGAAGCTCACACACCTAGAGCCCATGCTCCACAACAAGAGAAGCCACCACAATAAGAAGCCCACGTACCACAACAAAGAGTGGCCCCCGCTCACTGCAACTAGAGAAAGCCCACGCATAGCAACGAAGACACAACGCAGCCAAAAATAAATCAGTAAATTTATATATATATAAAAAAGGACATATGTTTTCTGCTTTGCTTTCTCTTGGATCACTCTCTCTGGGAGAAGCCAGCTGCCATATTGTGAGAACACTCAAGCAGCCCTATGTTATGAGAATTTTCACCACAGCATGTTTCTGGTAGTGGGTAGATGGAGGTAGCCTGGGTGTCAGTTTGTGGGAAAGTAATGGGTGAAATGTGATGATTGCATAACAGTAAGCTCCATGATTAAATGCAAGAGGTTGGACCTGCATACATCAACGTACGTAGGTATTAAAAATACTGCTTCCCCAGAAATAATATTATTTATGCAAATAAAAATCCCTCAAACAACAATACACATTTTGCAAGAACACATTCAAGTAAAAAGATATACAAAAATACATTAAAATGCAGATCATGGCAAGGAGGAGAAAATGAATGGAATGTGTAGATAAAAATAAATAACAAATGAATTAAACAAGAGAGGGAGTCTTAATGGGCCTTGGGCTGAGGAATGTGATTTACTCAATCTTCTGTACTAGAAGTTGAGAACTAGAATTTAAGAAAAAAAACTACTGGAAAAAAATCCAGACTTTCAAAAGGAAGGGCATGTGAAAAAGAGGAGTAGCATCCAGTGACACCTCAGACCAGTTTCAAAACAAAAAGACATCTGTGCTCCAGGGCTGGGTTGTTCTGGGCATAAAAGCAGGTAATTAACAGGGTGAGGGGAGGATGATTTAAGCTGCCAATCAAGGCCAGTTTTGCCTTCTACCTTAGGGTCCTTGTGTCTTTATCCAGGGAATGGACTGTAAAGTAAAGTTTCTTATGAATGAAGAACGGTTATGAAAAAGAGCCTCAGAAAATAATGCCTTTATTTCAAAAGACTTTAAAAAAATACTGCTCCTGTTTTTGTTGTTTCTCATAAATCACCAAGTGTTTGTGTACTGAGTTATCTGGTGCAATTCTAAACCTACCTGTTGACCTACTGTCTAGAAAGTGAATATCCAAATATCATGAGAAAAGCTATTTAATTTTGTATTAACCTTTAAATGAGATTTTGACCTGGTGTTTAAAGGTTCCATTATCACAGCTTGAACTATATTTTATATTTTAAAAAAGTGGTTGAGACTTTATTAATACTAAAGAAAAATTTAAAAATCCACTTCTTACCCCACCACTCTAACATAAAAACAGCTCTTAATTCTTTGGGTTCTCATCCATGCTTTATAGATTGGCCTAATGAATCTCACATGTCATGAGCAAAGGAAGATTTTTCAAGTCACTTTTCACATAACCTGAACAATACGCTATGCACTGTGACAAGCCCAATATGAAGTATGAAGAAAGAAGATCCTCGTCTTTAAATTATATGCTTCTAAAGGGAATCCACCTGCACTGTTGGTGGGAATGTAAATTGATACAGCCACTGCGGAGAACTGTATGGAGGTTCCTTAAAAAACTAAAAATAGAACTACCATATGACCCAGCAATCCCACTACTGGGCATATACCCTGAGAAAACCATAATTCAAAAAGATACATGGAGGACTTGCAGGGAAAATGGCGGAAGAGTAAGACGCGGAGATCACCTTCCTCCCCACAGATACACCAGAAATACATCTACACGTGGAACAACTCCTACAGAACACCTGCTGAACGCTGGCAGAAGACCTCAGACCTCCCCAAAGGCAAGAAACTCCCCACGTACCTGGGTAGGGCAAAGCGGAGAGATTCCCGCACAGAGGATCGGTGCCGACCAGCACTCACCAGCCAGAGAGGCTTGTCTGCTCAAACGCCGGGACGGGCGGGGGCTGGGAGCTGAGGCTGGGGCTTCGGTCGGAACGCAGGGTGAGGACTGGGGTTGGCGACGTGAACACAGCCTGAAGGGGGTTAGTGCACCACAGCTAGCCAGGAGGGAGTCCGGAGAAATGTCTGGAGCTGCCGAAGAGGCAAGAGGCTTTTTCTTCCCTCTTTGTTTCCTGGTGCGCGAGGAGAGGGGATTAAGAGCGCTGCTTAAAGGAGCTCCAGAGACGGGCGCGAGGCGCGGCTAAAAGCGCGGACCCCAGAGATGGGCGTGGGACGCTGGGGCTGCTGCTGCCGCCACCAAGAGGCCAGTGTGCGAGCGCAGGTCACTGTCCACGCCCCCCTTCCGGGGAGCCTGTGCAGCCCACCACTGCCGGGGTCCAGGAATCCAGGGACGGCTTCCCCGGTAGAACGCACGGCGCGCCTCAGGCTGGTGCAACGTTAGGCTGGCCTCTGCCGCCGCAGGCTCGCCCCGCCTCCGTACCCCTCCCTCCCCCCCGCCTGAGTGAGCCGGAGTCCCTTAAGCGGCTGCTCCTTTAACGCCGTCCTGTCTGAGCGAAGAACAGACGCCCTCCGGCGACCTACACGCAGAGGTGGGGCCAAATTCAAAGCTGAGACCCGGGAACTGTGAAAACAAAGAAGAGAAAGGGAAATCTCTCCCAGCAGCCTCAGAAGCAGCGGATTAAAGCTCCACAATCAACTTGATGTACCCTGCATCTGTGGAATACATGAATAGAAAACGAATCATCCCAAATTGAGGAGGTGGACTTTGAGAGCAAGATTTATGATTTTTTCCCCTTTTCCTCTTTTTGTGAGTGTGTATGTGTATGGTTCTGTGTGAGATTTTGTCTGTATAGCTTTGCTTCCACCATTTGTCCCAGGGTTCTATCCGTCTGTTTTTTGTTTGTTTTTTCTTAATAATTATTTTTTATTTTGATAACTTTATTATATTTTATCATACTTTAGTTTATTTTATCTTCTTTCTTTCTTTTTGTCCTTCCTTCCCTCTTTGCTTCCCTCCTTCCTCCCTCCCTCCCTCTTTTCTTTCTTTCTTTCTCTCTACTTCTACTAATTCTTTCTTTCTACTTTTTCTCCCTTTTATTCTGAGCCGTGTGGATGAAAGGCTCTTGGTGCTGCACGCAGGAGTCAGTGCTGTGCCTCTGAGGTGGGAGAGCCAACTTCAGGACACTGGTCCACAAGAGATCTCCCAGCTCCACATAATATCAAACGGCGAAAATCTCCCAGAGATCTCCATCTCAACACCAGCACCCAGCTTCACTCAACAACCAGCAAGCTACAGTGTTGGACACCCTATGCCAAACAACTAGCAAGACAGGAACACAACCCCACCCATTAGCAGAGAGGCTGCCTAAAATAATACTAAGTCCACAGACACCCCAAAACCCACCACCAGATGTGGACCTGCCCACCAGAAAGACAATATCCAGCCTCATCCACCAGAACACAGGCACTAGTCCCCTCCACCAGGAAGCCTACACAACCCACTGAACCAAACTTAGCCACTGGGGACAGACACTAAAAACAATGGGAACTACGAACCTGCAGCCTGCAAAAAGGAGACCCCAAACACAGTAAGATAAGCAAAGTGAGAAGACAGAAAAACACACAGCAGGTGAAGGAGCAAGATAAAAACCCACCAGACCTAACAAATGAAGAGGAAATAGGCAGTCTACCTGAAAAAGAATTCAGAATAATGATAGTAAAGATATCCAAAATCTGGGAAATAGAATAGAGAAAATGCAAGAAACATTTAACAAGGACCTAGAAGAACTAAAGAGGAAACAAGCAATGATGAACAACACAATAAATGAAATTAAAAATACTCTAGATGGGATCAATAGCAGAATAACTGAGGCAGAAGAACGGATAAGTGACGTGGAAGATAAAATAGTGGAAATAACTGATGCAGAGCAGAATAAAGAAAAAAGAATGAAAAGAACTGAGGACAGTCTCAGAGACCTCTGGGACAACATTAAACGCACCAACATTCGAATTATAGGGGTTCCAGAAGAAGAAGAGAAAAAGAAAGGGACTGAGAAAATATTTGAAGAGATTATAGTTGAAAACTTCCCTAATATGGGAAAGGAAATAGTTAATCAAGTCCAGGAATCACAGAGAGTCCCATACAGAATAAATCCAAGGAGAAATACGCCAAGACACATGTTAATCAAACTGTCAAAAATTAAATACAAAGAAAACATATTAAAAGCAGCAAGGGAAAAACAACAAATAACACACAAGGGTATCCCCATAAGGTTAACAGCTGATCTTTCAGCAGAAACTCTACAAGCCAGAAGGGAGTGGCAGGACATATTTAAAGTGATGAAGGAGAAAAACCTGCAACCAAGATTACTCTACCCAGCAAGGGTCTCATTCATATTTGATGGAGAAATTAAAACCTTTACAGACAAGCAAAAGCTGAGAGGGTTCAGCACCACCAAACCAGCTTTACAACAAATGCTAAAGGAACTTCTCTAGGCAAGAAACACAACGAAGGAAAAGACCTACAATAACGAACCCAAAACAATTAAGAAAATGGGAATAGGAACATACATATCGATAATTACCTTAAATGTAAATGGACTAAATGCTCCCACCAAAAGACACAGATTGGATGAATGGATACAAAAACAAGACCCATATATATGCTGTCTACAAGAGACCCACTTCAGACCTAGAGACACATACAGACTGAAAGTAAGGGGATGGAAAAAGATATTCCATGCAAATGGAAACCAAAAGAAAGCTGGAATAGCAATTCTCATATCAGACAAAATAGACTTTAAAATAAAGACTATTACAAGAGACAAAGAAGGACACTACATAATGATCAAGGGATCGATCCAAGAAGAAGATATAACAATTGTAAATATTTATGCACCCAACATAGGAGCACCTCAATACATAAGACAAATACTAACAGCCATAAAAGGGGAAATCAACAGTAACTCATTCATAGTAGGGGACCTTAACACCCCACTTTCACCAATGGACAGATCATCCAAAATGAAAATAAATAAGGAAACACAAGCTTTAAATGATACATTAAATAAGATGGACTCAATTGATATTTATAGGACATTCCATCCAGAAACAACAGAACACACATTTTTCTCAAGTGCTCATGGAACATTCTCCAGGAGAGATCATATCTTGGGTCACAAATCAAGCCTTGGTAAATTTAAGAAAATTGAAATTGTATCAAGTATCTTTTCCAACCACAATGCTATGAGACTAGATATCAATTACAGGAAAAGAGCTGTAAAAAATACAAACACATGGAGGCTAAACAATACACTACTTAATAACGAAGTGATCACTGAAGAAATCAAAGAGGAAATTAAAAAATACCTAGAAACAAATGACAATGGAGACACGACGACCCAAAACCTATGGGATGCAGCAAAAGCACTTCTAAGAGGGAAGTTTATAGCAATACAATCCCACCTTAAGAAACAGGAAACATCTCGAATAAACAACATGACCTTGCACCTAAAGCAATTAGAGAAAGAAGAACAAAAAAACACAAATGTTAGCAGAAGGAAAGAAATCATAAAAATCAGATCAGAAATAAATGAAAAAGAAATGAAGGAAATGATAGCAAAGATCAATAAAACTAAAAGCTGGTTCTTTGAGAAGATAAAAAAAATTGATAAACCATTAGCCAGACTCATCAAGAAAAGAAGGGAGAAGACTCAAATCAATAGAATTAGAAATGAAAAAGGAGAAGTAACAACTGACACTGCAGAAATACAAAAGATCATGAGAGATTACTATAAGCAACTCTATGCCCATAAAATGGACAACCTGGAAGAGATGGACAAATTCTTAGAAATGCACAACCTGCCAAGACTGAATCAGGAAGAAATAGAAAATATGAATAGACCAATCACAAGCACTGAAATTGAAACTGTGATTAAAAATCTTCCATCAAACAAAAGCCCAGGACCAGATGGCTTCACAGGCGAATTCTATCAAACATTTAGAGAAGAGCTAACACCCATCCTTCTCAAACTCTTCCAAACAATATCAGAGGAAGGAACACTCCCAAACTCATTCTACGAGGCCACCATCACCTTGATACCAAAGCAAGACAAGGATGTCATAAAGAAAGAAAACTACAGGCCAATATCACTGATGAACATAGATGCAAAAATCCTCAACAAAATACTAGCAAACGGAATCCAACAGCACATTAAAAGGATCATACACCATGATCAGGTGGGGTTTATTCCAGGAATGCAAGGATTCAATATACGCAAATCTATCAACGTGATACACCATATTAACAAATTGAAGGAGAAAAACCATATGATCATCTCAATAGGTGCAGAGAAAGCTTTCGACAAAATTCAACACCAATTTATGATAAAAACCCTGCAGAAAGTAGGCACAGAGGGAACTTTCCTCAACATAATAAAGGCCATATATGACAAACCCACAGCCAACATCATCCTCAATGGTGAAAAACTGAAAGCATTTCCACTAAGATCAGGAACAGGACAAAGTTGCCCACTCTCACCACTCTTATTCCACATAGTTTTGGAAGTTTTAGCCACAGCAATCAGAGAAGAAAAGGAAATAAAAGGAATCCAAATTGGAAAAGAAGTAAAGCTGTCACTGTTTGCAGATGACATGATACTATACATAGAGAATCCTAAAGATGCTACCAGAAAACTACTAGAGCTAATCAATGAATTTGGTAAAGTAGCAGGATACAAAATTAATGCACAGAAATCTCTGGCATTCCTATACACTAATGATGAATAATCTGAAAGTGAAATCAAGAAAACACTCCCATTTACCATTGCAACAAAGAGAAGAAAATATCTAGGAATAAACCTACCTAAGGAGACAAAAGACCTGTATCCAGAAAATTATAAGACACTGACGAAAGAAATTAAAGATGATACAAATAGATGGAGAGATATACCATGTTCCTGGATTGGAAGAATCAACATTGTGAAAATGACTATACTACCCAAAGCAATCTACAGATTCAATGCAATCCCTATCAAACTACCACTGGCATTTTTCACAGAACTAGAACAAAAAAATTCACAATTTGTATGGAAACACAAAAGACCCCGAATAGCCAAAGCAATCTTGAGAACGAAAAACGGAGCTGGAGGAATCAGGCTCCCTGACTTCAGACTATACTACAAAGCTACATTAATCAAGACAGTATGGTACTGGCACAGAAACAGGAAGATAGATGAATGAAACAGGATAGAAAGCCCAGAGATAAACTCACGCACATATGGTCACCTTATCTTTGATAAAGGAGGCGAGAATGTACAGTGGAGAAAGGACAGCCTCTTCAATAAGTGGTGCTGGGAAAACTGGATAGGGACATGTAAAAGTATGAGATTAGATCACTCCCTAACACCACACACAAAAATAAACTCAAAATGGATTAAAGACCTAAATATAAGGCCAGACACTATAAAAGTCTTAGAGGAAAACATAGGCAGAACACTCTATGACATAAATCACAGCAAGATCCTTTTTGACCCACCTCCTAGAGAAATGGAAATAAAGACAAAAATAAACACATGGGACCTAATGAAACTTAAAAGCTTTTGCACAGCAAAGGAAACCATAAACAAGACCAAAAGACAACCCTCAGAATGGGAGAAAATTTTGCAAATGAAGCAACTGACAAAGGATTAATCTCCAAAATTTATAAGCAGCTCTATAACAAAAAAACAAACAACCCAATCCAAAAATGGGCAGAAGATCTAAATAGACATTTTTCCAAAGAAGATGTACAGACTGCCAACAAACACATGAAAGAATGCTCAACATCATTAATCATTGGAGAAATGCAAATCGAAACTACAATGAGATATCATCTCACACCAGTCAGAATGGCCATCATCAAAAATCTAGAAACAATAAATGCTGGAGAGGGTGTGGAGAAAAGGGAACTCTCTTGCACTGTTGGTGGGAATGTGAATGGGTACAGCCACTATGGAGAACAGTATGGAGGTTCCTTAAATAACTACAAATAGAACTACCATATGATCCAGCAATCCCTCTACTGGGCATATACCCTGAGAAAACCATAATTCAAAAAGAGTCATGTACCAAATTGTTAATTGCAGCTTTATTTACAATAGCCCAGAGATGGAAACAACCTAAGTGCCCATCGACAGATGAATGGATAAAGAAGACGTGGCACATATATACAATGGAATATTTCTCAGCCATAAAAAGAAACGAAATTGAGCTGTTTGTAATGAGGTGGATAGACCTAGAGTTTGTCATACAGAGTCAAGTAAGTCAGAAAGAGAAAGACAAATACCGTATGCTAATACATATATATGGAATTTAAGGGGGAAAAAATGTCATGAAGAACCTAGGGGTAAAACAGGAATAAAGACACAGACCTACTTGAGAATGGACTTGAGGATATGGGGAGGGGGAAGGGTAAGCTGTGACAAAGCGAGAGAGAGGCATGGACTTATATGCACTACTAAAGGTAAGGTAGATAGCTAGTTGGAAGCAGCCACATAGCACAGGGAGATCAGCTCAGAGCTTTGTGACCACCTAGAGGGGTGGGAAAGGGAGGGTGGGAGGGAGACGCAAGAGGGTGGGGATATGGGGATATATGTGTATGTAGAGCTGATTCACTTTGTTGTACAGCAGAAACTAACACAACATTGTAAAGCATTTATACTCCAATAAAAATGTAAAAAAGAAAAAAGAAAAAGCAAATTATATGCTTCTAGAATAAGAATTACTACATCGTGAAAAAGAAAAATCACAGGCCCATTCTAGGGGGTGTTGTTGACGCCCCATTACACAGGCTGTCCACCCACCTCTGAGCTCAACTGTAGCTGCAGAGGGCAGTTCCCCAAGCTGCAGCTTTGCCCCTGATGGGCTTCTGTCTCTCCACCGGCTCTCTTGGACCCACAGCAGCTTGCTGAGTCCTTGGGTAAGGAAGTTCCAGAAGTGCCGGGGAATTGACTCCCCCAGGGCCAATATTTAACCAACGAGAAATGGAAATTTGTGGATAAAGATACCTTATTGCTGAAAAGAAGAGTGGCAAATTGGGAGTGATTCAGCTGGATAGTTAAGGAGGGGTGGGTCCATAAAGAGCCTTATAAAACCTTATGAGGACTTCACCCTGAAAACAAAAGCTCTTAAAGGGATTTAAGCTAGAAGAGACATGATCAGATCTGCGGTTTAAAATTATCTCTAATTGTAGTGAATGGATTTGGGAGGGACCAGACCTGACTGTGAGACTAGTTAATCCACATGAGGTGATGGTGAACAAGGTCAAGTAGGAAGTAGCATTAGGAGGAGAAATAAGTGACAGGACCTGGGAGATGTTTAGTTGTGGAACTAGCAGACTTGGTGGCTGATTGGAAGTGGGGGAGGTGAGAGAAAGGGAGGAATCGAGGATGATGATTATTTCTCCAATTTGGATAATATTTGGTGGATAGTGGGGCTGTTCTCTAATATGCGGAACAACAGAAGGAGCATTCGGGGAGCATTTGAGAGTGCTGGTGATGGCTGCCATTTTGGACAGGATGTATTGTTGACTTTGAGGTGCATGTGGGAAAAGCAAGTAGAGAGATCTATTGCTCAGACATCTAATGTATCTGGAGCTTAGGAGAGAGACCTGGGCTGCAGGTGAGCACAGAGATGGCAGTGAAGCCATGGGAGTCGATGGGATCACCTGAGCATTGAGTAGAATGAGAAGAACAAGTCAGATCTTGAAGAAGTGAAATGGAGAGCCCACCAACGATTCTATAAACGTAAGCAGCCACCTGGAAGACAAAGAAAGCTTAGAGATGCCTAGTTGAGATAAAGGCTGAGGATGTCCTTGTTAAAAAAGCCAGTGGGGGGCTTCCCTTGTGGCGCAGTGGTTGAGAGTCCGCCTGCCAATGCAGGGGACACGGGTTCATGCCCCAGTCCGGGAAGATCCCACATGACGCGGAGCGGCTGGGCCGTGAGCCATGGCCGCTGAGCCTGCATGCCTGGAGCCTGTGCTCCGCAACGGGAGAGGCCACAACAGTGAGAGGCCCGTGTACCGCAAAAAAAAAAAAAAAAAAAAAAAAAAAAAGCCAGTGGGGTACAAAAATAGGCAAAACTAATCTCTGTTTCAAGAACTGGGGAAAGTGATTGCCTTTCAGGGAATAGGTAGTGACTGGTGGAGGAGGGGGCAAAAGGGGACTTCTGTCTCCTTCTCTTTCTGGGTGCTGCTGAGATGCGTGCATGAAGTTTGTGAGAAGACTGGGGGCAGCAGGGGACGCTGGGGCTCTGACATCTGCTCCAAAGGCACAGGTTACTGTCTCGAGCTCAAACCTACAGTGCGCTGGCTGTAAAAACCCCATGCGCAGAACGAGGAATCTTTTCAAGTAGAAGGACACGGCCAATTGCACACTTATAATTGTTTAATTAATGAATATTTACATTTAAAAAAGCAGTTAAGGGACTTGGCATCAAAAGCATTGACTGTGAGGCAGAGAATGGATACACGTATCATTTCCAAGGCTTCACAGAAGGAAAATCCAGGGAGACTGTTTCTTGAGTTCACAATTGTCATTCTGAATACAAATCGTTAGGCCTATCTGTCCTAATTTAACACTTTAGTTACAAACATTATCAACCACGCTTCCATATGAGTGCTCAGCTGGAAGAAGATTGCTTTCGTTGACAAAAACTCTTTCAGAACAAAAACACATGTGATTTTTCATTCTTGAAAGGACTTGACCTTGTTAGAATAAATCTATTGTAGAATGCTGGGCTCTGGGATATGGAGAGTTGAAAACCTTGCTTATGGAAGAGATTAGAACTCACCCAAATCTGTTTGGTTGAGGTACCCTAATTGGACATTCTTTGCTCTCTCTAGAGGAAGGATCAGTAAACGTTTCTTAAGGACGGCAAGTATTCTCAGATGTGCAGCTCATTTGGTCATGAGGCATGTAAACAAATGGACATGGCTACATTCAAATAAAACTTTACTTACAAAAACAGGAGGCCCAGCCTTAGTTTGCCAAAGCCTGCCATAAGGGTGAGGCTAGGGCCTGAGCTCTGTCCAGAATATCTGAATATTCTGAATGGATGGATGTTCACCAGCAAGTATCTGGTTTTTGCATCAGAGACACGTGCTCCAACTGCAATACTGTGATATGAATTTTTAGAATGGTTGAGGAGAATATCAGTACCTTTGACTCAGACAATTTTATGTGAAGAATCCAAGTGGAATATACATTAGGAGAGCATGATGTTGCATTTCCTAGTGCTGAGCAGAACTAGGACAACATTCACTTAAGTGCATTTATCTAGAATAAAGCAAACAATCATAGCTGCTAGAGAATAGGAAAGAGTAATTAAGTCTGCAGTTTGGTTGGATTGAAATCCCAGTCTCTGATTTTAAAACTTAAAAGTTTAAAATGATTAGTGTGATAAATTTCCATTTATCTTACTTTGATTACTTTTTGTTTTTAAGTTAAAATTTAATACTGGTATAAAGGAAAAAAGAAAATAACCTATAATAAATTAAGCCAAAGAATTTTTGTTTCCTTTAATGAATCCTTCCAATCTGCAGTGAAAGCCAATAATATATCACATGTGAATTAAATGCCACTAGGAATCATATTATGGCATCTGCCTCCCCCTAAACATAATGCGAATCCATTGATTCTTCACCTGCAACTTTTTGATAGATGGCGATGAATTCCTTTTCCAGTGAATTTCTAGATTCAAGAATTTCTCAAGGCCTATGCCTGGTAAAACCCATTTTAAACCTCCAAGTTGCCAGTAGTGATTGACTTCAGAGGATCTTCCAAGGAAATAAAATTGTATTCCTAAGCACACTGAAAATCCTTTAGTGTTTGCTCACTTTTCATACATGGGAGAATTGAGAGGGATGAGAAGACATGAAGGGCCCTCTTTAGCCCCTCTCCAGAGGTGACAGGCATCTGAAAATGCTCAAGTGCCACATCAGATCAGAGATGTTAAAAAGAACCATTACCTCTGTTAAAAAGTGATAATATTTTGTCAATCACTTAAAAGTGTGAGTTAAACTGAAGATTTATTTTAGATGCCTCATGTTGTTTTTTCCCAGAAAGCTTTTTCTTGTCCTCTAAAATGGTTTCCATAATACGGAAGGGCTCTGGTTGGGGAAAGAGGTTGAAGGAATAAGGAATGAGGAGGGGCAGAAAGACGTGCAGGATCTCCACGATGTATATAAAATCTGTTCTGCCCGTCGTCTTGTATCTGCAAAAAGACTTCCTGGCTTACTGCCTTCGTCTGGAAGACTGTTAATTCACGACATGTTACAATTTCCCAAGTTATTACATAAGAGATTAACTGCTTCTGGTTTTGACTACCTAGAGACAAAACTTTCTTCCAAACATGCTATTAAAATAAAACCAATGTTTTGCTTTACAATATGTCACTCAATTATCTAATGACCAGCTCTCTGTGATGCATTACAGCTGAGAATGAAGCCCATCCCACTGGAGGGTGAGTCCCTGAGTGGACACTTGCTCCAGAGCAAATGCCTGAACCCGACCTGCTGTGTTTAGTAGCCTCCAACCACTAAGCTTGGTCAATCTGAATAGCTTTAATAGGCCATGACCACTTTCTACCCTTCACTTCTTATAATCATAGAATTTTTCCTTCTAGAAAGCAAAAAATTATTACAGAGATTATCAGAGTGTCAGGTACAGCACTTATAGGCATTTCAAAAGATTATAGTCAATTTAAAATGTTGAACAGATTCGTAATAGCTTTTCAAGACTGAATCACTTGCATTTTAATGTTTATATCAGACATTGTGATGCTAAAGATAAATTATCTGAACTTCTATTAGGTAGTAATGGTGTCAGAGCATGATGGGTAATTAGGCCATATGGTATATCCTGTGTCCACGGCCCATGCAATTTTTGCAGAATGCTGCATTACGTAAACTGCTACTGCAAAGCAGGCAATTATGGCACTGAATTTTCCATAAAATCCACCCAAATAAATCTTGCAGTCCCTCTCTTTGCAGATGAGCATCTTGCCTTTAAGAGGATGCAGTAGAAAAGAAACTTGCTAACAGTTTCTTTAGCAACAGCAGGAAGATTTCTTATCTGAGAGTCCATAAGTTTTTCATTTCATTAGCTCTCTCCTCCACCTCCTTTATTCATCCGACAGATACTGAGCACCTCCTATGAGCCAGGCACTGTTTCTGGCTTAGGGGATACACTATGAACAAAACACAGGAAAGTCCCTGCCCCATGGAGCTTACATTCTAGTAGGGGGAGACAGACAAGCACATAAATACATAATAACACGGGGTTCAAAATAGCTTAGAGACATCCTGTCTGAAATCTATTTACTGCATCTCCTCTTTTTGGGGCTGTGATGAGTGAAAGGAGAGGCCAGTAATGGACCAACAATGTCACTGGTCCTAATGGGTAAACTTCAGTGAGTCCTTCAACTAACCTGGTTCTCAGTTTCCTCAGCTATAAAATGGGCAGAGGTTGGATTAAGTGACTTTTTTTTTGAGAAAGGGCCCTTTCAAGAGCCAGTTTGTTGACTGTTCTACATTTTTTTTAAATTTAAAAAGAAAACATGAAAAATCCTTAGGTATTCCACATACACTCAACACTTTAAATGCCAATCTAAACTTCATAAATAGCAAATGTCTTATTTACCACTGCTATAGAAAGAAGTCATTTTACTATCTTCAGCCACCATAAAAGCATATTCATTCCCATTGTTGGTTACATAGTCCCACCTCATTTGTAAAACCCTCCTGGGTGTGACACTGTCTCTCTCCTACTAACCTAGTTCACAGACTTTGTGCTCCTGTTTAATCTTTTCCACTGGACTATCAGTTCTAGGAAAATAGGGATTGGGTCCTTACTCTTTTGGATGAGATTCTGTCCAGGTAATCCATAGAGGTGTAATCATTGCACCTACACCATGTTTTATGGCCTCAGGCCCGTTGGGAACCCACATTAGTTCTTTAGGTTGTAAGAACAGTTCTGCTTAATAAAATTAGAGCTATGGGGGGGGCTTCCCTGGTGGCGCAGTGGTTGAGAGTCCGTCTGCCGATGCAGGGGACACGGGTTCGTGCCCCGGTCCGGGAAGACCCCACATGCCGTGGAGCGGCTGGGCCCGTGAGCCATGGCCACTGGGCCTGTGCGTCCGGAGCCTGTGCTCCGCAACAGGAGAGGCCACAACAGTGAGAGGCCCGCGTACCACAAAAAAACAAAAAAACAAAAATTGGAGCTATGGGGTACCAAAGGGTATGTACACTAACATCCAAAAAGGAGAAATGGGTTTCCAGAACAATTCACAGACTAGGATAATGTGAATTAAAAAATAATCCTAACCTCTTTGGAACCCTGGTGGAATGTTAATGTATATTTAATAACGCAAGTGAAGTTGTATGCATCTTGCAAACAATTTTTCTTAAAGAAGGTAACATAGCTGGCGGGCTGAAAGTCAAATAAGGTTAGGCTCATACACATTAACTTGGCATGAGTTATGAAGCCCCTGAGTCTCTTGAAAGACAAGTTGTATTCACTGGTTTGACTTCGAAATGTAGAAACTCAAATTTCAATCAATCCTGCAGCTAAGGATGACAGGAAATTTTACAGGACTATAAGAAATCTTCTTTTCTTATCTGGATCAGATTCCCACCAAAAGGTTGAAGATTGCTGAAGGCTGCATGCTGTGTCTTTGAGTTTTATCGGTTGCTGTGTAATCAAATATCCTACACGTTTTCAAATCTGATAGGGTGGGCCCTATCAAAAGGACACATCTTGTCAATGCCTTTGGAGGCAAAGTGAAATCTCTGCCTTAATAACCGAATTTAATTCCTTTCTGTTGATCTGTGGTGTCAATATACATGCTGTCAATGTTGTCAGAAGTGCCTAACATGGGCTGCTGTGTAGACTAAGGTCTGTCCTGTCCTTTCAGTCACTGGAAAGGAATAAGGACCACATCCTTGGTTGGGTGCACACAACTACTCCGGGGCCAGAAGGGCAGGGGCAGGAGCAACCCAGGTAACCTTAAATAACCTTGAAGCACAACACCTTCTAGCAATAGACAATACCTCAAACAGAGCCTGTATGGACTATGAGATGAAGGCAGGTTCAGCAGACATCAATTGCGTAAGTGAGGGTCAGAGAAAAATAAGGAGGTTCAGACAACTTTTGGCAAAGTAGATCACAGTGACAGGTAAATTCTTGATAGCAAAGAAAATGCAGTTTGGTATCCATCATGGAATTTTAGTATGTGTTTAAGCTGTTGGGTATATGCTACCTAAGAATACAGTCCTTTTTTCACAGGGATAGGCAGGAAGAATTATAAAGCCCTGCTGATTTTCACTGTCCTTATATCCGTATGACTACAGCCCTTCCCAACCAACCCAAAGGGTCCAAGGGTTGGATACAAGAGTGTACTGGGTCCGGCTATGGCTGTTAGGTCTCCAGAAAGTCACTGTGTGACATGTACTCTTCAGGGTGGAAGTCTGAGTTGCAAACAAGTATGACTCTTAAGTCCAAACCTCGGTGGGCACCATGGCTTCTTTGGTTCCAACAGAAGGCAGTAGGTTTTCTTCAGACAGGAAATAAAAGGGGAATTGTACCAAGAACCCACGGATCTTTTTCAGTTCTTCCTCAGCTCTAATGGGATCTTCCTTTGCTAAGATGGGCTTGCTTATAAAGTCTCTCAGCTGAATTAAATTGTGTACTTCATCATTGGGAAGGCACCGGAACACCTGATTAAATAGGAAACTGAGTGATAGGTTTAAAAGCAAGCATATCCCCTTTACTGAAAATACTCATTCCAACCGACAAAACCTTTGTTTTATGAAACACATATTAATTGGTTTTATGTTACAGCGCAGACCTGATTGAAGGGTTGCTTCTTTTATTTGCTACAAAGAGAGTGCTAGATTTGCTTCCATCAAAAAAACAACAACAACAACACAGATCCTATATCTGATCTACATAAGTGATTGACCTCAGGATAAAGTCAAGCTAGTGGTAAGGAGTTTCATGGGTGATACCTTACTTTCTGGGTAATAATCACCCTTGAATTTCACTGGAGGCTCTGGTCTAAAAGGAAAATTGTGATTATATTTTCTCTTTTTAATTTTGAAAAATGTTTATATCTGTACCTGTACTTAAAGTTATCAATTGTGCATGTATTTTGCTAACTGAAAATAAGTTTCACACAACATAACACTTCACACATCAATATTTCAGCATGTATTTCTTAAGAATAAGGACATGTGCCTATATAACCACAATATAATTCTCACACCTCAGAAAATCAATTCTATGTTATTTAAGATATGGTCCATATTCAGATTTATCTGATTATTCCCAAAATGTCTTCTATAGCTGTTATTCCTCCCAATCCAGGATCCAAACTAGGCTGTGCCCTGCATTTTAAAAATTACATTTGAAAAGGCTCCATGCACACAACCTATTTGATCATGGTCTTGAGGCCTCAGTATGAAATAAGGCTATGTAGATAGTTGTCATGTTTCATTAGAAATGATGAATTTTCTGTGCTGAGGGGACTCTGGAAGTCAGAAGAAGAATGCACTCTCACCCAGTTTATAATAGATGGTCAGTGGAACTCAGCTTGAATATTTTCTATGATGGAATGCTGGCTACTTCATGATGTAACCTGTTTCAGTGTTGGGTGACTCAACTCTTGTACACTCTTTATCATCATCAATGGACGGAACTTACCAGAAGATGCATTTAGGCTCCCTAACAAACGAAGTTGGTTTTAAAACACCTTTCCAAAATTAGAGCTGTCCAAATGAGGAAGTTTCTCATTATTAATAAGCTTCATCATTAGGATGGACACCATTTACTACATGTACTATGTGCTAAATACATTTAATAGACTGTTCTTTATCCTCACAACCACCTAGTGAATGTTCCTCCCAATTTATAGGAGAGGAAAGAAAGGAAGGCTCAGAACATCAAATTACTACACACATAGTTATATCACCAGCAACTGTGTGAGCTGGGCTGAACCCAAGTCTGACTCATTTTTTGATCCCATCTGCCTCTTTTCTCTTTGTCACTAGACATGTATAAAGGCTGGGTAACCACCTGCTAAGGATGCTTATGATGGGATTCTGGAATCTGAGACCAGAATGCCACTAAAGTCTCTTCTAAACAATAATCTATGGCTCTTTTTGACTCTGTTTTTTTAATGTCTACCAAGAATTATTTTATTACAACTTGGAGGTGTATTGGTTTTTTACACTCATTAAGAATACTCTGTACAATAATATGCGGAAATAATTATGTGCTTTTGTGACATGATTCAATTAAAAAAGGAGCAGGATATGTGAACCTCACCTTATCATAAATTGTAGCATTTCGAGCTGCCGTTGAAACCCACACCTCCTTGAAGAATTTGTCACTCACTGGATCCTGAATGTCTTCACTAGGGCCAGAAAGATAGCCGAGGACAACCCTGAAATACAAGTGTCCTCCAAAATGAGTAACTGAGACAAAGCAGTTTGCTGCAGGCACTGTTTCTAATGGTACAGCAATTCAGACACTCAACCACAGAAGTACTCGTTTTTTAAGGAAGTCAAAGGAAGCCATTAAGACTAAGTGTGTGTCTGTGTGTCTATATATAAAAAAGGCAAGTTGCAAAACAAAACAAAACAAAACAAAACAGAAAAATCTAAGTTGTTATGACGTTTGAAAGTTTTAACTGTTGGACAGAGAAACACCTTCATTTTGCTCTAAGAGAGTTCTTGTAATTTGGCCTAAGAGGGTGAGAACCTTGGAAGATAGGATTAGTATTCAAAGCATGTGCCTTTCAACATGCTGAGCCTTTCCAAAAACGATCTCAGTAAATCCTCAACAGCCTTATGAAGAAGCAGCTATTTTAAAAAAAAAAGAAGAAAGTAAAAAAATAGTAAAAACAAAAGAAGCAAGTATTATTATTTTCCTTTTACTGAAAAGGGAACTAAGGGGACTTCCCTGGTGGCACAGTGGTTAAGACTCTGAGCTTCCAATGCAGGGGGCCTAGGTTCGATCCCTGGTCCGGGAACTAGATCCCATATGCATGCTGCAACTAAGAGTCCACATGCCACAACTAAGGAGCCCACGAGCCGCAACTAAGGAGCCCACCTGCTGCAACAAGACCCAGTGCAACCAAATAAATAAATAAATAAATAGATCAACAGGTTAAAAAAAAAAGGGAACTAAGGCACAGAGAGGTCAAGTAACTCTTTCAAGGTCACACAGCTAGCAAATTGTATATCTGGGACTCCAACCAGGACCACCTGACTCCTAAAGCTGTCCCCTTAATGAAGACTTGACTGTTCTTCCTCCCTCCCCACCCCTTCCTCCCTTCCTTCCTTCCTTCCTTCCTTCCTTCTTCCCTCCCTTGGACCAAGAACTATGCTGAACTCTAGGGTACAGAAATGAATATGAAAGACACAGAGCCTCTCTGGGTGCAGTTATACTTGGTGGGTGAGATCAACAATGAATAAAGAATCACCCTCAATAGGAATTAATTAAAATGTGCTAAATACCAGGTGTGCTTTAAGAGTGTGAGATGGGAGTAGTCGGGGAGGCTTTTCCTTCCGCTACCTGTTTGCCTAACCTTACCTACCATCTTTCAGGATTCAGTACAAGGTCACCTCTATAAAAGTTTTTATGTCTCCCTTTCTCCTTTCTCCCATTTCTCCCCATCAATCCTGAGAGATTTGAACTTTCTTCCTTTGTCGCCCTCACTGTGCTTCATCTGTGCTTTGTTTTTATCAGAGCACCTGCAATACTTCATGCCCTTTTTGCTTTTAATAGGCCCATCTCCCACTTCTAGCACGTAAATTCTTTAAGAGAACATGACCTGGCTATTCTCATATCCCCAGAGTACCTGGCATAAAAGAAGCCATACAGTAGATTGTTTGAATTGATCAAATATAAACAGAGGACTAGAAATAATAAGAAATTCTCAAGCAAAGCAAGACAAGTTTTAGAGGTCATATGTGAAAATTATAAAAGCGCTGGTACTTACATAAAGCCTGAGTGTTAAAAAGAACTTCCATCTTAATCCTGGGAGGTAGATGGTACAGGATTCCCATTTTGCAAATGGGAAACAAAAGGTTGGAGGCATTCTATTAATAGAGCTACAATTGAAACTGAGTCCAAAGCTCTTTTCTCACATGCCTGGTAGGTTCAAGGAATACCAAAAAGGCTTGTGCTACATTGGAAATAAAAGTGGGGAGACTTCCCTGGTGGCACAGTGGTTAAGAATCTGCCTGCCAATGCAGGGGACACGGGTTTGATCCCAGGTCTAGAAAGATCCTACATGCCGTGGAACAACTAAGCCTTTGCGCCACAAATACTGAGCCTGCGCTCTAGAGCCCGTGAGCCACAACTACTGAGCCCGCGTGCCACAACTTCTGAAGCCCGAACGCCTAGAGCCTGCGCTCCACAATAAGAGAAGCCACTGCAATGAGAAGCCTGTGCACTGCAACGGAGAGTAGCCCCCCCTCGTTGCAACTAGAGGAAGCCCGTGCGCAGCAGCCAAGACCCAACGCAGCCAAAAATAATTAAATAACTAAATTTATTTAAAGAAAGAAAGAAAGAAAAGTGGGAAATGGGTCTCAGAAGGACTTTGGCTTTTACATTGCATGAAATTGGGACATACTGCTGACACTGGAGCAAGGAGTGACAGGATGTGACTTAAATACGAACAAACGGCTGCTGGATTGAGAATAGACCGTTCAGAGCAAGGATTGAAACAGGGAGGTCACTTAGGAGTCACTGCAGTGATCTCGGTGGGAGATGATGGTGGCTTGGGTGGTGGAGAGGAAGGTGGAGAGATCAGATTTTACTGATCCAGTGGACACAGGGTGTGAGAAAAAGTGAGGCATCAGAATGACTAAAAGGGCTTTGCCTTGAGCAAACAGAAGACTGTAGTTGCCATTAGCTGAGATGGGGAATTCTGTGGGTAGAACCAGTTAGTGGGAGAAGACCAGGAATTCAGTTTTGAACCTGTTGGGACATCTATTAAATATACAAGTGGTGATGCTAAGTAGGCAGCTGGATAAAAGAATCTGGAGTTTGGGAGAGAAGGTTTGGCTGGAGATACACACTTGAGAATTGTCCACATATGTATACTCATAAAGCCATGTGACTTTAACTGACTTTACCAAAGTAGTGAGTATATAGAGAGAAGAGGACCAGTGCACCTCAACAGTAGGGGAGAGAAGAAGCAGCCAGTGAGGCTGCAGAGAAGCCAGAGGATGGGTATCCTGGAACCACACGGAGTCAAATTCAGATGAGAATTGACCATTGGATTTAACAGGGTGGAGGTCATAATATTGTTACCCTCTTTGTATTTAAATGTTTAGATTTACATCATCATTTTTAATGGCTGCAGAATTTCCCATTATGTGAAATTTTATTTAACCAGCTACTTTATTATGACCTTTTGGGTTGTTTCCAGTTTTCCATTATTATAAACAATGCTATAATGAACAAAATTTATTCATCATATATAATACATTGTGAATTTCTATGATTATTTCACTAGGAGAAATTTAAGAATTAAAATCCTGGGTCAAACAATTTGCAAAATGTACTTCAAGAAAGGCTGTTCTAACACACATGCTATTAACCATGTGTATTCTCCCCAGTCAACTCCAATATTATCAACTCCTGAAAAGGCTCAGCCAGCTTATAGGGATAAAATGGCATCACATTTTAGTTTTAGTCTTCACTTTTTCTACTATATAAAAATTTTCTAAAATAAATGGATCTGGCACCTGGGCTCACTAGGATTCCTAGAGTTTTATAACCTCAAAATTCTATTTCCACTTCAAATAATGTCTCCCTCAGACTATATAGGAATAACTTTCAAAAAGGTTCTAAAGGATGATGTTTGCACCTAGATGCTGCCGCTCCTTAAGAACCAAAGCAAAATTTAACTGTGCCAAATTTGAAGGACAGTGCAAGTTATAACAATAAGTCAATTATAGTAATGCCTTTGATTTGGGTGGCATCTAACCAACTGAAAACAGAGCTGAAAGAATATTTCTATGACTTTGCTTTTAAATGAGAACAGGAGGTGAGGTAATGTGTCTATCAAGTTATCAGTTAAGAGTTGTGTATAGAAAAGGTATTTAAGTAAGTCTATAACAGACAATGTTCAGTAATAAATTATTTTCCCTGTCAGTTTTTTAATTATAATAATTTATACAGTAAAAATAATATGAAGTACTCTGGATGTTCTTTAGAGGAGTAAGGTTTCAGAGAAAACAAATTTGATTTTATGTTGACGTGAACAATGTCAATTATTTAACGTTTAATTGTTTATGCATCAGTGGGACAGTAGGAAAACTGCAGAAAATTGTTTCTGTTCTTTCCATTCCTCATGTCTATCACTGTAAATGCTTCTGAGCTCCACTTGTGTGGATAATGATTTCTGTTGAGTGATGGTTACATCTGTAAAGTTTGGATAATTTTCTAAGACTTAATGAACTGTTTGGCACGCAGTTGTGACATTTAGTGCAGTACCCTGATGGTTGATTCTATTTAGAATTGATTTCACATCGAAATGTGCCTCTCTATTTCTATTCAAAAATAGCCCAGATGGAAAATGGATTGAAGTTGCATTTTTTTAAGGGAGAAAATGGCTCTGCTCTAGGTCACATTTATCTTTGAGAATATTTCCTAATAAAAAGAGCTAAAATCAACACAAGGTTTTCATGGTGCTTTTTAATGTATTATTTGTGTCTGCCATTGTGGCAAAGTGAAAATGCTTGTTCAAGAACAACTGCCTCTTCAAGACAGTTTGAAAGTTGCCAGGAAAAATAAAGCATCTAGGAATAAACTTAGCCTGAAATGCATAGGATCAGCATAAAACCAAAAGAACAGCAATAAAAAACTTCAATGATCACTGAAGAACAACTTCTGCTTCCAATAATGAAAACCCTAGAGCTTTACTGAAGAACAAAAAAAAGTGAATAAATTGAAGTCCATACCTTGCTCTTCAATAGGATGGCTCAATATTATAAAGACATCAACACTTTTTTATATTAATCTATAAATATACTGTAGTCCTGATCAAAAAACTAGTGAGAGAACTTGAATAAACAATTTTAAAGTTCATGTGGAAGAATGATTAAGAGTAGCCAAGATTATTCTGGAAAAGAATACTAATTTGGGGAAGTGGTATGGTAGGAAGTAGTGTTAAAGTGCACAGCTACGATAAGTAAACTGGTATCATAATGGCATGCAAGTCAACAGACTTTCAATAGAAAGTAGCAGAGAGTACAGATAGGTCAGGATGTGTGGCAATTCGGTGCACCATAAAGAGGCACTGCAGGTTAGAGAGGCAACGAGTACTGCAGTCATGCAGTTCTGGATCACTTGGTTTGCCTGGGAAAAAGAGTTAGAGTCCCTACCTCATTTCTTACATTAAAATAAGTTGCAGATGTTGGCTTCCCTGGTGGCGCAGTGGTTAAGAATCAGCCTGCCAATGCAGGGCACATGGGTTTGAGCCCTGGTCTGAGAAGACCCCACATACCGTGGAGCCTGTGCGCCACAACTACTGAGCCTGTGCTCTAGAGCCCGCGAGCCACAACTACTGAAGCCCACATGCCACAACTACTGAAGCCCACGCGCCTAGAGCCCATGCTCTGCAACAAGGGAAGCCACTGCAATGAGAAGCCCATGCACTGCAACGAAGAGTGGCCCCGCTTGCACACAGCAACGAAGACCCAGCACAGCCTAAATAAATAAATAAATAAATAAATAAATAGATAAATTTATTAAAAAATTTAAAAAAATAAATTGCAGATGTTAAAATGTAAAAGTAATATCAAGTGAGCACTAGAAGAAAATATAAGTAAATATTTTATCTTGGGGAAGCTATTCTAAGCATATTTTTAAAAAGGGGGGAAAAGAAAAAAACTGATAGATTTGATTAATAAGAATTGATGGTTCCCCCAAATACTCTAAATATGATTAAAAGGCAATTGGCAAATCAGCTTTGCAACAAATGGGAGAAAGAAATTAGTCTCTTATGTACTTAAATGACTGATAAATCATTAAAAGAAAGTGAAACATTCCAACAAAATGGGCAAAGGACATGAATAGTCTAGACAATTTGCAAAAGAACAATTACAAATGGCTAATGGATACATTTTTAAACCCTCAAATTGCAAACTAAAATAATGAAATTCCATTTGAAACCCAACAAATCGGCAAAGATAATAACAGAACTCAGAGGGCAAAGGAAATTCCACACTTCTTTTGGCTAGAAATCCTATAGTTAGGATTTAGTTAAGGAAACAACTAAGAAGTTAAGCAAGATACTATCTACAACCATACCCACTTTTTTATATCAGCGAAAAGTCTGCCCATCAATGAGGTTTTGGTTAAAGGAATTATGGCAGGCTCAAACAATGTAATACAATGCAGCCATTAAATGTTATAGAAGAACGCAATGACATGGAAAAGTGTGTGTAACATTATTTAAATAATAAAGGACTTTGTAGAACTGCAAGATCCTAATTATGTTTAAAAAAAGAAATACAGTAGTGGATATTTATATATAGAAAAAGAGTGGAATGATATACATCAAATGTTAAAATTGTTAGCACTGGGTGGTGGGATTACAGATAAATTTAATTTCCTTATTGCTTTTCTGTTTGCCAAATTTTCTACAATGAAAAATATGTTGTAATCAGAACCCTCTCCCTCTATAATTATTATACATTTGGAAAGTTATAAAGGAGGCTACACCTTTAAAGAGAATACTTAAGTTTTCATGGAACTGAAAAGGTGTGACATTTATTTCTAGCTTACAGGAGGAAATATTTGTTTCCTTATATGAGCTGCAGTAGGCAATCAATGGGTTGATTAACAGTGGGTTGCTAATCTTAAACTCTCCCCTGCTAAACAAAACAAATTAACATTAGAAGCCAATTAAAATCTCAATGGTCTAAAAAAAACCAAAAACCAAAACCTTACTGACAAAACAATTAGTAACAAAGGCGATAAATACAGCAATAAAAACTGTGAGAAGGTCTGACAGTCAAATTTTGAGGGATGGATTTGCTGAGCTCCTGGGGCAGAGGGAGCAGAAAGAACGTCTCCAGAACTGAAGCTTGGTCCTCAAAAGCCAGAGTCTGTATGACAGACTCTAGGTCCATCCACCTCATTACAAATAGCTCAATTTCATTTCTTTTTATGGGTGAGTAATATTCCATTGTATATATGTGCCACAAACATAGCCAAAAAAAAAAAAAGCCAGAGTCTGGAGTGAGGTAGGAGGTAGGGCCGCCAGCATTTGCAGGAGGGAAGTGCTGGTTTTGTGCCCATTTGCAAGTGAGCCAGTTTTCAGAAGCGGCCATTAACACTGGAAGGGTTAAAACAACAGCACCACAACAGTATCTGTGCAGTGCCTTTCATCAAATAGCTTAAAATACCACCCTTAATCGGGGACACTTGGCTCTATCTCACCATAGCGGCCACACTGAAATCCCATCCTGGCCAATATAGTTCTAGAATCTTATAATTGTGGACTTCCTGCAAAAGCCTACAGGTGGGAGAGTGGTCAGGGTGTGTTCCACAGACAGTGGGGAGCTCAGTGTGTCTTCAGTGGGCTGGGGGAGAGGGACAGGAGATAGATAATAAGAAGCCATTTAAAAAAAAAAGAGAGAGATAAGAAGGCATTGAGGATTGGTTGAACAGAGGAGTGATAGGACCTGAGTTAGGTTCTCGAAGGATCACTCTGACTACTGAGACTGGACTTCAGGGGCTGGGATGGGGCCAGTTAGAGCCCCGCCCAGGAAGTTCTCAGTAACACTTAACTGAATGAAGGACTTATTTAGGGATACACAATCCCTGCTACTTAGCACAGTGCTCTCTCTGTTGGACCACAGGTTTGTTTAAAATTCACATCTTCTTGCAGAAGATCAGGAATCTTCCATGTCTGGAGTCATCTTAAATCTGAGAAATGAAGTTTCCACACTTAATTTAACACCAGTAGTCGCTAGCCTTCCCTTTTAGTAATTTTTTTTATCATATCCTTGTTATCGCTGGAACTATTTCAATTTCTAAAACTGGACTCACTATAAAAAACTTAAATAGACACTAGATGGTTTGACCTGGTCCTAAATCAATTAATAGATTTAAAATGCTAGTTTTCTCCATTACACATAAAAATAATAAAAGCTGTTCAAACAGGAAATTTTTATGCCCCACACAGAGCCATTTTGTATACGACTGGTGTGGTTCACGCTGTTTTGGACAAAGAAGAACCTGGAGATGGCATGTGTGCTAAGGGCCAGAGGCTGGGCTGGGTTCCATTGCCTACTACAGCAGGATTACGTGAGGGAGACCCAGGTTCCGAGACCCACCGAAAGCACTGCAGCCGAAGTCCTAGGGCGAAGTGGCCAGCTTGGTACTCTTTTCCATCCATTACTGAAGGGACCGTCTCCGTGTCCTGCACAATGACAGCCATTTCACTGTCCCGTTTTCCCAGCATGCTTCGGTCGTTTATGTTGGCAGAGCCTATAAGGAGAAACAGTGAAACTGAACAATTTTCTTGTCCTGGAAGACACTCATTTGCCCTCCAGACTCAATTCTTCCTTGCTAAAAAACCCCTAATTTTGTTCACGTATCAAGAGATGCTGTGCTCTAGGAAGGCAGGGCACTCCCTAACCCAGGGGTAAATCTTGATCAGTCTAAGGCCAGTCATGGTCATTTCATTGTTTTTGCCAGTGATTGGCTTAGAAATGAGCACTTGTCATGATTCTAGTCGATGCAACATAAGGCAAATCTGCCAGGGGCTTCTGAGAAAGTTTTTCTCTTTCTTATAAATAGAAGAACAAGATGGTGTCACTTCCAGTCTTTGGATACTCTGGCTTGAAGGGTTGCATGAGGACATGATTGTGGGAGCTGCTGCAGCCACTTTGTAACCAAGGGACAAACAGAAAAGTTGAACATGGCAGAGCAGAAAGAAGAAAGACTCTGGGTCTTTAAGTCACTGAGCTAGCCAACCCTAGAACCTTCTTATTTTCTGTTATGTGAAGTAATACATTTCCCTTATTGTTTCACATACTTCTAGCTGAATTTTCTATCTTGTGGCTCAAAGGATTCTAAATGATATAGTCATTAAGCACACAAAGAGACAACACTTACCAGCTCAGTGCAGTAAGGTTTCATACTTAAGAATCAAACTCTGTAGACTTTAACTCATGGTCACATAATTATAAATGTCAAAACACAAGAGGACCTTCACAAGCAATATAGTCCACTCCCAAATACAGATTATCATTAGTGGCTTTGGGTTTTCATTCTCTTGCCTCACTTGTGTGGCATGCCAACAGCTTCTGTATCAACTTCCCTCCATTCTATTTTTAAATCCAAATGAACTGAGAATGCTGACTTTCACATGTGAAGGGCAAGTATTTGAAGCACTTCCTGTGCTCCTCTGCTGTGTATTCAAAAACCTTGCTACATTTTCTGCATTAATTATCGTGGATCCACACTTTTGAATCCTTCAGGTGTCCTACAAACTACAAAAGGGGCCTGACTCTTTTTTCTTCTTGCTCCTCTTGCCCTAGTCCCATACTCAACTGCTTCTGCAGACAGGGGGCAGAAGAGTTAGGTTGAACACAAGCTCGGGCTACCGTCTGTGATGGGGACCATCAGAGTGTAAGGTGTTAGCAGCCCTACCCAGAGCCCAGACGGTGGGATGTTGGACATGAGAGGAAGCTGGCTCTTCCTGAAGAGTCTTTACTGCTATTTGCTACAATATGGTCACATAGTTAATACACAACTCTACGATAACTGTGGATGGGAACAGTGTCCCATAGGGACTCTGGGTGACAGAAAGGATGGAGCACCTCACAGAAAGTTGGGAGCACTATTAGAGCGCTGTAAGGTGGGCCCCACCTTTGAAACACTTTGTTTTGTTAGCAACAAATCAACCTTTATACATACACTTACATTTTAATTACACTATAAAATTTGTAGCCATGTCTTTGGGCTTAACATGGGGCAAAGCATTAATTTGGGCAAAGTCATTTAATCTTTCTCAGCTTTAATTTGATCTCTTATAAATCGAGATCATAATACAGACCTTGTAGGGTTGTTGTAAAAATTAAGTAAGACCATGTGAAAGCACTTACTGATCTATAAACTCCCCACAAATGCTAATTATTACTGGCATTATTATCAGATACTTGTTACCTCGAGAATATCTGCACTAGAGAACATTGCCATAGGAAGGGAAGACTTGCTGGCATGTAGCGTTTGTATCAAAGAAGCCTCCTCTCTGGGTGAATCAACTGTCAGGGGCAAGGAATAAGGACTCCACAGTGCTGCTTTGGGACATCACTACCACAGGGCCCCAGCAGAGGCCACTCTAGGGCCGGGGCTGCCAAACTGGGAGGACATAGCTGCTCTTCACTGTCAGGGAGACTGGGGATGTGAGCCCCCTGGAAAGCCACACACACACACACACACACACACACACACACACACACACACACTTTCACACCAGTCCTCTCAGACTCCCTCCCATCGCCAGGGGAGGAATGCATTCCTGGCATTCTGAGCTGGAATTCTTAGAGGGTGTGGTTCTTGTACTTCCAGGGCCCATCTGGAGTTTCCCAGAGCACTGACTCTCAACCACACTGGATAAGTGAGTTGGCTACTACTTAGTAGGAATGTGAAGAAAGGGAAGAGAAAATTTCAGGTGAATTTAATAAATGAGATATCGAAAATGAGATATTGATGGATGTAAGTGTTAACCTCCCTTCTTGTTGTTAAACATTCCCATATTCTGAAAATCAAATTCAGAACAGCAGGTATAGTATTAACCCGTTTCTATAGAACATACTAGGAAGAAGAGAGGGCAAGTGACCTCTAGAAAGATGCACACTGAAGGGTAAGAGTGGTGAGTACCTTCTGGCAAAGAGAGGGAGACAATAAGGGGAATTTTGACCTTTTACTCTCTATGAGTCCTTAGAGTTTTAATTGTTTACAAGAAATATGTTCTGTTTTCATGTACTACTTTTTATGGCAACTGCAATCCCTTGGTTTATTAGTACATTGCCTTGATAATTTTTGGAAAATGACCTTTTCTAAGTTTGCTCTTAGGAACTTTTTAAACAGTATGTAATATAGCAAAATAGAAAACAGTATATGAAAACTTATAAGTCCGACTTAGGTAATAATTTTAGAAAATCACTGAATTTATCACCCAAGCTGAAAAACAGAACATTACCACATCCCAGAAGCCCTCAGCTGTCTTCCCATGAAAGACCTTCCCTTCCTAAGAGAGAATTTGTATAGAATTTTGGTTTCATCATGCTCTGATGATGTTTTCCTAAACAAAAAAAGTTTACTTTTGGCTTATTTTTAATTTGTATAAGTGGAATCATATAGAAGATAATCTTCAGAGATTTGCTTCTTTCATTCAAAATCATGTCTTTGGGATTTATCTGTGCATAATTGTAATGCATTATTTTCCTTGAATGAGCACCCCCAAACTTATTTTTTAATTCTACTGTTGATGGATGTTTGGGTCGTTTCCAGAGTTTTGCTATAATACACAATTATGTTCTGCATAGTTGTGTATGTTTCCTGGTGTACACATGTGGGAGTTTACCTGGGCTCTGTATGCAAGAGTGGAGTCCCTGGTGTTCCTCAGTGTTGTCAATACTTGGATTGTCCAATTTTTTGTGTGTGTGTGTGGTACGCGGGCCTCTCACTGCTGTGGCCTCTCCCGTCGCGGAGCACAGGCTCCGGACGCGCAGGCTCAGCGGCCATGGCTCACGGGCCCAGCCGCTCCGCGGCATGTGGGATCTTCCCGGACCAGGGCACGAACCCGCGTCCCCTGCATCAGCAGGCGGACTCTCAACCACTGCGCCACCAGGGAAGCTCATGGATTGTCCAATTTTTAATTTTTGCCAAGTGGTATTTTGAAAACCTGTTCTTTGTCTCATTATTATATTAATGAGGATGAACATGTTTCATATACTTATGGGCCTCAGGTATGTCCTCTTTGGGGATGTTCCTATACAATTCCTTTGCCCATCTTTCTTCGGATATTGTCTTTCCTTATTGACTTAAGGAGTTCTTTATATGTTTTGAATATTAACTGTATTGCAAATACCTTTTTTCAGTTTGTTCATTTATCTTTTTATTCTGTTTGTAGCATTTTTTAATGAATAAAGTTCTGAATTTTAATGCAGTTGGATTTATCTGTCATTTCCTTTGTGGTTTTGTTTTTTTAAAATGTCCTGTTTCAGAAATTGTGAATTCTTCTGTGGTAGGCAGAATAATGGCTCCCAAAGATGACTATGTCCTAATTCCCAAAGCCTGTGAATATGTTATATCACATGGCAAAGGGGAATTAAGGCTGCAGGTGGAGGTGGAATTAAGGGTGCTAATCAGCTGACCTTAAAAATAAGGAGATTATCCTGGATTATTCAGGTGGGCCCAGTATAATCACAAGAGTCTTTAAAAGTAAAGGGGATTCAGAGAGAGATGTGGTTACAGAAGAATGGGTTGACACTTTGAGAACTTTCAGAGAGATCTAACATTGCTGCCTTCAAAGATGGAAGAAGGGAGCCATGAACCAAGGAATGTGGGCAGCCTGGAGAAGCTGGAAAAGGCAAGGAAATGGATTCATCTTTAGAGCCTCCAGAAGGGAACACAGCCCTGCTGATACCTTGATTTTAGCCCAGTGAGACCCATGTTGAACTTCTAACCTATAGAATGGTTAGATAATAAATTTGTGCTGATTTAAGCCAGTAAGTTTGTGGTCATTTGTTACAGCAGTAATAGACAACTAACACACAAACTCTACCCTGTTTTAGTTTATTTGTTTTAAAGGAAAACTGATTCTTCAATTGAGTGTCAGTGGGCTACTCAGTACCTTCTACCCACTTGTGTTCCCTGTGCCTCCAGTTTGGGAGTTCTCAGCTTGACTACACAGCAGCATCACCTAGGAAGCTTTCAAAAGATATTGGTGCCAAAACAAAAACAAAAAGCAAAAAAACCTTGATGCCTGGGTCTCAAACCAGACCAATGAGTCAGAATTTCTGGAAGTAGGAACCAGGCATTAATATTTTCCCCTAATACCACTCCATCCCTTTATCTATCAATTAATCCATCTTCGGGGGCGGGGAATCTATTTGAAAGTAAATTGCAGACATGAATAATCTTCCCCCTAAATGATAGTTTCATTTATCTGAACTGAAACTCATCTGTGTTCAAAATGGTTCTGTGGTGACAGTGAAAACATTTTAGGGGCTGACTGACTGAGTGGAGACAGAAAGACACCTGTCAGAGTGATGGAAATATTCTGTATCTTGTTCTGGGTGGTGGTTACATGAATGTAAACATATGTGAATATTCATTAAGCTGTACACTTAAGGTCTGTGCAATTTACTATATATAACAGCTTAATTAAAAAAGGATAGTCCACCAAAAAAAAGGCCACCAGGCAAACCTAAGGCAGCCAGGGTTGAGACCCACGGGACTCGCTCTTTACCGGGGTGGCCTTTCAACTACAGACTCTCAACAGCTGCTCTCGAGCCTGCCCCCTTAAGCACTGATATCCATTCTCTCTCCATAGTTTCCCACATACCCACCTTCACTGACGGTCTCTGGACCTTCTCGCACCAGTTCATCAATATCCATCCCGATGTTTCTGGTGTTTAGTGGAAAGAATACCTGCCTCCCCTGTAGCCCATGAGCTGTGTAGGGCAGTGGCACTGTGTGATCATGTTTTGTATCTCCCTATTGTGTTGTGCAATGGATTAGTGAATACTAAAAAAAATCGTTTCACTTAGTCAACAGGATAGACTTAAATTCTATTTAAGGATAGCCTTGTTTTGTTTAGGAAAGCAAGTAAATGTTAGTTCTGTTAAGTGCCAGTAAGATGAATCAGAAAACTGGACTTGGGCACAGATTTCAGGACCAACAGAGCCACCGGGGGTAAAAGATAATTAAAGGTACACACAAAAGAGATCTCAATGTGAGAAACCAAGTATTTCCTTGTGAGGAAAAAAAATGAAGATAAACCATTAGTCATTTTTCTTACGTCAATTATTCATTAATTCTGGCATAAGTCTGCCATGTTAGAAAATTTAATCACAAGTTACTTTAATTCCTTTTAAGCTCTCAACTACTTGCTTATTAACACCTGTAAAATATTGTCAACCTAACTTCTCAAGTTCCTCTTTGAGAATTTTAAACATTGTTCTCTGTCTGTGTTATGAAAACAGGCCAGATATCTGAGAGCAGCAATAACAAGCCTGCTTCTCCTAGAGTTTCCACTGAGATAAAAAGAACAAAAGTACCTGTGGATTTTCCACGGGGGAAATGTGTTCTGCCCTTGGGGAAGGAGAAAAAGAAGTGCAGCCTCTAAAGACGAGCAAGTGAGACCTCGTCATACTCCCAAGGCTACATCTTCAGTTTCAAGAAAGTCGGTAAGAACGACGTGCAAAATGGATCAGTTATTGCTAGTCTAAATAAACTGCAGCCTTTGAGGGGTCAGAGACCTTTCAAGAAAATAAGTCAACTAAAAAACTCTACAAATCTGTTTCACTGTTAGCTCAGATACTGAAAACTACTTTGCATTTATACTTGATGTAAAGTAAAGCAGGCTGAAGGTCAAAATGACCTTTAAAAGGAAAATATTTACATCTGTCAATTTTTACTTCAGGAGTTCTGAAATCTTGCTGAAGAGATCAACTGAATTTTATCTGGCTTTGTTTGTTTTTTCGTTTCAGCAAAATCAATATTTTTCCTTTCCTTACTGTCATTGCCAAATTTAATATAAAAATATTCTGAGATTGGCTTCTGAAGAGCAAGACCAGAATAGCTTGCGGGAAATAAGAGAAAACTTGTATATTGGGGGAAGTAAGGGAGGAAATAAATCCTTAAAGAGCTTTGATCCCTATTGAGCAAGAACTTGAAGACACAAGGTATTTTTCTTAAATGCCCGATAAGTATTAAAAGAATGTGTGTGTGTGTGTACACATTTATATATATGTATCACCACACTGTGGTCTATACATTTTCTGGCTTCTGAACTACTTTTTCTTTTCAAATCATCTTCCAGACAAGACAGTCTCATTACTCCTAGGTATGAGATTTTTTTTTCTTTTCTCAGTGGAGGATAGACATGGAAAAGGCATATTTACTGCCAAAATTTTTCAAAACACCCCATGACACTTAATTTCTTAAAGAATAGTTAAGTATCTTATTATAGCTGAGAAACTACATTTTATTTAAAATGGGTGAGTGGAATTCCCAATAGTGGGACGCAGCATATCTCTAAGTAACATTCCCCCACCCTCGTCAATTCATTTATCTGGCTGATTATTAATACTCTATTTCTCCTCCTGGCCTTTCAGTGTTTGTGTAACATGATATTAGAAGGCAAACCAATTCAATGATGGGAAAATGAAGCTTTTCAGGTGTATACAAGAATGAAGCTGCAAACCCACTCCTCTGGTTCAAGATCTAATCTGGGTAGAATGTACAACCAGTAACTTTCCTGAATCTGTCAGTGGGGTGAGGACTTCAGGAACAGACTGCAGACCTTAGTCTAGGACTACATCATATCATTACTACACAATTTCCACCTCACTCCTGCCCCCAACAAAGCTGGTCTGCTCTGCACTCTGATTAATAACATCCAAAACATTGACTCCGGGGAAAAAATGGTAAGCACAGAGGCAGCAATATTTTAATATCCTTCCGATCCTAACTCTTGCAAAACTTCAGATCTGTGGTAATGCTTAGGTGGGTGTGATGCGCGCACGTATAAATTACCACTAGGTACTCATTTGTGACACATTTCCCTCCCCACATCTCCTCTTTCCAAGCCCAGAAATCTAGGTACTTGGATTCAAAATAAAAATAAGGGACTAATAAAGTATTAATGAGAGCAGGCTGATTATTGCGCTGCTGGGTTAAACTGCTGTCTCTGGACACTGTAATTTACACGATGGCCATTTGATTGTTCTGTGCCTCTGTTACTTCATAGATAAAAGCAGGGATTAGACAGGACATAAGCAAAAAAGATTGCTTCGGAAATGTTTTAGATAACTGTGTGACTGTCCCTTTCAACTGCAAAGGAAGCTTTAGAGGAATAAGAAGAAAGATTGTTGCATGAGGTAAGTCCACTAACAAGGAATACAATTAGAGACCAAGTACTTACCAATAATAACAGTGTCGTCATCAGCAATTAGCAACTTGCTGTGGACATAGACAAGCTCAGTGACTAGGTTTCCTTCAAGCTCTGCGTGTGTTCTAAGACCACAGAAGGATATGTAGTTTATCCACTGATTGCCGACTGTAAATTAAATAAGAAATCACTAAAATTAATATGACCAAGCTCAATAATGGCACCTTAAATTTTACTGTCTTTCAAAACAAATATACCACATAAACAGGTTAAGAATAGATTGTAAAATATATGTGTGTATTGTGTGTGTGTGTGTGTGTGTGTATGTGTGTGTGTATAATTTCAGAATACACCTAGGATCTATTTTTGCTTTCTGAAGAGTTTTATATTGTTAATATGAATGGAGATACAATTTTAAAATATCATACTGAACTGATTTCTAAGAATTCCTTATGCCGAGGTAATCCAAAGATAAATTCAAATATGAACATTTTATTTTAATGATTTGGTGAGCAACTACTGAAGAGTGGTAAAGTATAGCTGCAGTAGTAGATAACCCAAGATTTCAGTGTGACATTTGCATCTGTCTTGGTTGACACCTGCCGCTGTTTAAATCAGATGCAAGATGTAAGCCCAAACTACCTGATATACACATACTTTGCAGCATATCCAGCGCAAAGCAGCATATAAATTTTGCAGACTTTGGGTAAGTAAGAGTGTTGGCAATTAAATAACACTCCTCCTTCTAAATCACTAAAATTAGGAAAGAATCCTAAGTACATTTAACTTCGGAGAATTTTCTTCAGAGCAAGCAGTACTAGGTTTGTACTTTAAAATGTTGTCCTCTCATCATGTGAGGGTCATTTATGTGATAAGAAGAAATGCATTCCGTATCAAACCAACCCATATTCATTACCCTGGCATGAGTGTTAGTCATGAGATTTTATGGTCCCTCTCCCACATAGCAATTGCCCTGGATAAGCAAAGTCTGATACTAAGAATAAATGGAGTGGAACCAAACCATCTTAGATTCTTATAGAAAGAGAACATAAATTTTTAAAAGAATCTGAAGCATACTAATAGAACCAATGGTAGTTCATGTTTCATTTACTGAAGTTGCCATGTATTACTGATGTTTTCTATTTTATTGTTGATGTTAGTGTATCTATTAAATTTAGGTATACTGGAAAGAAGTTTGTTCATAGGTAATATACAGAGGTTCCTCCATTTACAAATAAACCTTTCCCTATTTTTTTTTTTTTTTTTTTTTTTGTGGTACGCGGGCCTCTCACTGCTGTGGCCTCTCCCGTTGCGGAGCACAGGCTCCGGACGCACAGGCTCAGCGGCCGTGGCTCACGGGCCCAGCCACTCCGCGGCATATGGGATCTTCCCGGACCGGGGCACGAACCCGTGTCCCCTGCATCAGCGGGCGGACTCTCATCCACTGTGCCACCAGGGAAGCCCAACCTTCCCATATTTTATATTAACACATTCTATAAAGTCTGTATAATTAAAACAGTGTAGAACTGGTACATAAATAGACAGCCAAACCACTGAATGGAATAGGAAGTCCAGAAACAGACCCAAGTAGGTATGGAAATTTTGCATATAATAAAGGCTGCATCTCTAGGAAAAGGGTTTTTTACATAAAGGACTAGAATTTTTAAATGAAAGGTGTTAGTACAATTGCATAGCTATTTGAAAAAGATAAAAATTATATACATTTCTCCCAGCAATCATAAGAAATCCAAATAAATCAGAGATGAAAATGTAAGCATATGAAACCATACAAGTGTTAGAAGAAAACAGGGTGAATTCCTGGTAACCTGAGTGCAGGGAAGGCTTGTAAGTATCTAGAGCCAATAAAAGATCAATAATGTTGGCTAAATTTAAAAAACATATTTGCATGACACAAAACACAATAAGCAAAAACAAAAGACAAATGACAAAGAGGAAGAACGTATTTGCAGTATACATTACAGACAAAGAACTGAGTCTGAACATATAAAGAACTCAATAACTGAAGGGAGAAAAAGATCAAAGTCTTGACAGAAAAATAGGCAAAAGACATGAACAGACAATTCACACACACGAAAAGATACATTTGAAAAGACATACATTCTCACTCATAATAACAGAAATGCAAATTAAAACCACAGTGAGAAACCATTTTTTAACCTATGAGATTGGGCAAAAAAAAAAAAAAGTAAGATAACACATTCTATTGGTGAGACTGGGTTGAAGCAAGCTCTCTCTTACATTGGTGGTGAGAATGCAAATTGGTACAAACTTGGAGGGGAATTTGGCAATATCTAACAAAACCACCTATGTGTTTACCTACTGACCTAGCATTCCCACACTAGAAACTTATCCTAAATATACACTTCCAACAAATAAGAACATATATGCACAAAGTTATCAATTGCATAATTGTAATTGAAAAATATTGAAAACAACCTAAATGTTCATACAGAGAATGACTGAATCAACTATGGCAAATCTATACATGGGAGACTATGCAGAGCTAAAAAGGAATGAAAATCTCTATGAACTGATACAGAGTGATTTCCAGGATGTAGTGTTAAATGAAAAAACAAATGCACAAGAATATACGTGGTATGCTATTCTTATGAAAGAGATTGGGAGAAATAAGAAAATATACACGTGTCTGCTCATTTGTACAAAAAGCAACACAGCAAGAATAACTTAGAAACTGACAAAATTGGTTACCGATAGGGAATGAGTAGAATAGGGTGGAAAAGATGGGTGGGGAAGAAACTGAAAGGAACTATAGCGGAGTGGCACTTGTCTAAGCATGACTTTTATATAGTTCTGACTATTGGAAGTCTGTTACACACACTTAATCAAGAAAGAGAAAAAAAGAAAAGCTTAAAATGAAATACAAAGTAAAGCAATGAACCTAACTGTATTTCAAATTAATAACATAATCCAAGTAAATTTTCAACACTGGTTTTTGAGCATATACTCTTAAGCTAAAGACAAAAAGAACTGTAAACAAATATTGAATTCTAGTGAGATTTATTTTTCATAGTAGTATGGGCTACAGATTTTCGTGTATTCTAAGATTGAGGAAGTATATATATTAGAGATAATAGAAGGAATCCTGTGGCATGGGACTGGAATTATAAGTATCAGTATGGAGATAGATAATAGATAGGTAGATAGATGGATAGGTAGGTAGATAGATAAATAGATAGATAGATAGATAATAGATAATGTGTATACAAAAGGTCTAAAGCAGTAATATCCCAGTAGTAATGATCATATCTAGCACCCAGAATTTGGTTTCTAAATGCCAATTTCCACTAAAATAACCTAGGTTTCTTGGAGAAATGGTTGATTGCAGGGCTAGTTCTGGGAATATACAAGATGGGTCTGGAACTCTCGTGCCAGTAAGAAAAAAAGGCTGATGGGAACATGTCCAAAGCACATAGGAGCAAGCTTAAAAAGGCCCTCACTGGCCAAATCTGTGCAAGCTGATCATCAAAATTATTACCCACTGAATAACATAAGAATCCATAGATCCACACGTGAATAAATGCATAAGTGGGGAAGAAGGGAAAACTTCCTTGTAGAATTGCAACTAAGAAATTTAGAAGAAAGTAATAAATATAGAAGCAATGGAACTAAAAAATCAACATTTAGAAATATAGTAATAATAACTGAATCATAGTGTAATAATTGATCCAGGAAGAATCATTAATATATGCTAAAACCAGTGGGTGAATGTTTGATAAGAAGCAGAATATTTACTATTAGACTCAAAAGTGTTTTCCCATGAAATATTTAATTACAAAGGGAAAAATGGTAATTTTATAGTGGAGAAACCTGGCAGATCCCACCTTCCCTAAGTGATCAAAGTTAATATAACCAGTAATGGGGCAAATCAACACCATGTTACTCCTGACATGGTATATGAACGGCACATCACTTCTGTGACATTCCTGCTGAAAACGCATAACCTGAATCTAATCACAAGGAAACAGTGGATATACCAAAACTGAGGGCTATTCTACAAAATATAACTGTACTCTTCAAATATACCAAGATCATGAAAGTCCTCCCATCCTCCAAAAAAAAAAAAAGATTGAGGGATTATTTCAGATTAAAGGAAAATAAAGATAAATACAACACATGTTGTTGATTGAAGCCTGGGCCACACACACAAAAAAACCATTTCCCCCCCTTTTGCTATAAAGAACCTTAATTAGTAAGACAATTGGCAAAATTTTAATAAGGTCTGCAAACAAGATAATAGTATTATATCAATGTTAATTTCATTAATTTCTATATTGAACTATAGCTGCTTTAAAAATGTCCTGAGTCTTTTGCAAGGAGCCCGCGAGGGGGGTTGGCGCGCGCTAAACGGGAGAAGCACTGGTTTGAGAAAAGCATGGGTCGCAAGTACACATTGGGACCCTGCCATTAATGGAGGGGAAAAGCGGGGAGACGCCAGCAGGAAACCCATGCTTCCAAGAAAACACTATGGCACCTCTTTCAATGAATTTCCCTTGGGGTCCTGTCATGGATTCCATCCTGTAAGCTGGTAGGAAGCCTGAAGGCTTGATGGGATTCCAGTGTGATAGGAGGCAAGGACATGCTTCAGGACCCCGGAGGAAGATGGCGGAAGAGTAAGACGCGGAGATCACCTTCCTCCCCACAGATACATCAGAAATTCATCTACACGTGGAACAACTCCTACAGAACACCTACTGAACGCTGACAGAAGACCTCAGACCCCCCAAAAGGCAAGAAGCTCCCCACATACCTGGGTAGGGCAAAAGAAAAAAAGAATAAACAGAGACAATAGGATAGGGACGGGACCTGCACCAGTGGGAGGGAGCCGTGAAGGGGGGAAGGTTTCTACACACTACAAGCCCCTTCGCGGGCGGAGACTGCAGGTGGCGGAGGGGGAAAGCTTCGGAGTAGCGGAGGAGAGCACAGCAACAGGGGTGCGGAGGGCAAAGCGGAGAGATTCTGGCACAGAGGACCGGTGCCCTCAGGCACACACCAGCCCGAGAGGCTTGTCTGCTCGGCCGCCGTGGCGGGCGGGGCTGGGAGCTGAGGCTCGGGTATCGGCTTTCAGTCGGAGCGCAGGGAGAGGACTGGGGCTGGCGGCAGGAAGAGAGCCTGAAGGAGTTAGTGCACCACGGCTAGCCCGGAGGGAGTCCGGGGAAAGGGTCTGGAGCTGCTGAAGAGGCAAGAGACTTTTTTCCCTTTTGTTTCCTGGTGCGCGAGGAGAGGGCATTAAGAGGGCTGCTTGGGGAAGCGCCGGTGACAGGCACGAGCCGCGGGTAAGGCACGGACCTCGGAGACGGGCGTGGGCCGCCGCCGCCGCCGCCGCCGCCGCCGCCGCGGGGCCTGTGTGCGAGCGCGGGTCACTGTCCGCCCCGCCTTCCGGGGGGCCTGTGCACCCCGCCACTGCTGGGGTCCCCGAGACCCGGGGACGGCTTTCCCGGGAAAGCGCACGGAGCGCCACGGGCTGCTGCAACGTCACGCCGGCCTCTGCCGCCGCAGGCCCGCCCCACACTGCGCGCCCCTCCCTCCCCTCTGCCTGAGTGAGCCAGAGCCCCCGAATCAGCGGCTCCTTTAAACCCGTCCTGTCTGAGCGAAGAACGGACGCCCTCCGGCGACCTACGCGCAGAGGCGGGGCCAGGTCCAAGGCTGAGACCCGGGAGCTGTGAGAGCAGAGGCAGGGAAATTCTGTGCAGCCTCGGAGGCAGCGGATTAAAGCTCCACGGTCCATTTGATGTGCCCTGCGTCTGTGGAGTGCATGAATGGACAGCGAATCATCCCAAATTGAGGAAGTGGACTTTGAGGACAAGATTTAAGACTTTCCCCCCTTTTCCTCTTTTTACAACGAATTATTCCAAATTAAGGAGGTGGACTTAGAGAGCAAGATTTCAGACTTCTCGCCCTTTTCCTCTTTTTACAACGAATTATCCCAAATTGAGGAGGTGGACTTGGAGAGCAAGATTTTTGATTTTTCCCCCTGCTCTCTTTTTGTGAATGTGTATGTGTAATCTTCTGTGTAAGATTCTCTCTGTATAGCTTTGCTTCCACCATATGTCTCAGGGTTCTATCGGTCCGTTTTTTTTTTTTTTTTTTCAATAATTACTTTCTAATTTTAATAACGCTACTATATTTCATACTTTATTCTATTTTACTTTACCTGCTCTTTCTTTTTTTCCTACTCTCCCTTCCTCCCTCCCTCCCTCCGCTCCTCCTTTCCTTCTTTCTTTTTCTTTCCTCCCTCCCACCCTTCTTCTTTCCACTTTCTTTTTCTTTCCTTCCTCCCTCCCTCCTGTCTTTCTTCCTTTCCTTTCTCCCTCCCTCCCTCCTTTCTTTCCATCCTTCCTCCCTCCCTCCCTCCCTCCTTTCTTTCTTCCTTCCTTCCTTCCTTCCTTTCTTCCCTTCTTCCTTTCTTTCCCTCTCTCTTTCTTTCTTCTACTAATTCTTTCTTTCTACTTTTTCTCCCTGTTACTCTGAGCCGGGTGGATGAAAGGCTCTTGGTGCTGCAGCCAGGAGCCAGTGCTGTGCCTCTGAAGTGGGAGAGCCAACTTCAGGACACGGGTCCACAACAGACCTCCCAGCTCCACATAATATCAAGCAGCGAAAATCTCCCAGAGATCTCCATCCCAACACCAGCACCCAGCTTCAGTCAACGACCAGCAAGCTACAGTGCAGGTCACCCTATGCCAAGCAACTAGCAAGGCAGGAACACAACCCCACTCATTAGCAGAGAGGCTACCTAAAAACATAATAAGGCCATAGGCACCCCAAAACACACCACCAGACGTGGACCTGTCCACCAGAAAGACAAGATCGAGCCTCAACCACCAGAGCACAGGAATTAGTCCCCCCCACCAGGAAGCCTACCCAACCTACTGAAACAACCTTAGCCACTGGGGTCAGACACCAAAAACAACGGGAACTACGAATCTGCAGCCGGCAAAAAGGAGACCCCAAACACAGTAACATAAGCAAAATGAGAAGGCAGAAAAACACACAGCAGGTGAAGGAGCAAGATAAACACCTACCAGACCTAACAAATGAAGAGGTAATAGGCAGTCTACCTGAAAAAGAATTCAGAATAATGATAGTAAAGCTGATCCAAGATTCTATTTCCATGATCCATAATCTTGGAAATAGAATAGACAACATGCAAGAAACAGTTAACAAGGACCTAGAAGAACTAAAGATGAATCAAGCATCGATTAAAAACACAATAAATGAAATGAAAAATACTCTAGATGGGATCAATAGCAGAATAACTGAGGCAGAAGAACGGATAAGTGAGGTGGAAGATAAAATAGTGGAAATAACTGATGCAGAGCAAAATAAAGAAAAAAGAATGAAAAGAACAGAGGAGAGTCTCAGAGATCTCTGGGACAACATTAAACGCACCAACATTCGAATTATAGGGGTTCCAGAAGAAGAAGAGAAAAAGAAAGGGACTGAGAAAATATTTGAAGAGATTATAGTTGAAAACTTCCCTAATTTGGGAAAGGAAATAGTTAATCAAGTCCAGGAGGCACAGAGAGTCCCATACAGAATAAATCCAAGGAGAAATACACCAAGACACATATTAATCAAACTGTCAAAAATTAAACACAAAGAAATCATATTAAAAGCAGCAAGGCAAAAACAACAAATAACACACAAGGGAATCCCCATAAGGTTAACAGCTGATCTCTCAGCAGAAACCCTACAAGCCAGAAGGGAGTGGCAGGACATAATTAAAGTGATGAAGGAGAGAAACCTGCAACCTAGATTACTCTACCCAGCAAGGATCTCATTCAGATTTGATGGAGAAATTAAAACCTTTACAGACAAGCAAAAGCTGAGAGAGTTCAGCACCACCAAACCAGCTTTACAACAAATGCTAAAGGAACTTCTCTAGGCAAGAAACACAACAGAAGGAATATACCTACAATAACGAACCCAAAGCAATTAAGGAAATGGGAATAGGAACATACATATCAATAATTACCTTAAATGTAAATGGACTAAATGCTCCCACCAAAAGACACAGAGTGGCTGAATGGATACAAAAACAAGACCCATATATATGCTGTCTACAAGAGACCCACTTCAGACCTAGAGACACATACAGATTGAAAGTAAAGGGATGGAAAAAGATATTCCATGCAAATGGAAATCAAAAGAAAGCTGGAGTAGCAATTCTTATATCAGACAAAATAGACTTTAAAATAAAGACTATTAGAAGAGACAAGGAAGGACACTACATAACGATAAAGGGATCGATCCAAGAAGAAGATATAACAATTGTAAATATTTATGCACCCAACATAGGAGCACCTCAATACATAAGGCAAATACTAACAGCCATAAAAGGGGAAATCGACAGTAACACACTCATAGTAGGGGACTTTAACACCCCACTTTCACCAATGGACAGATCATCCAAAATGAAAATAAATAAGGAAACACAAGCTTTAAATGATACATTAAACGAGATGGACTTAGTTGATATTTATAGGACATTCCATCCAAAAACAACAGAATACACATTTTTCTCAAGTGCTCATGGAACATTCTCCAGGATAGATCATATCTTGGGTCACAAATCAAGCCTCGGTAATTTTAAGAAAATTGAAATTGTATCAAGTATCTTCTCCGACCACAATGCTATGAGACTAGACATCAATTACAGGAAAAGATGTGTAAAAAATACAAACACATGGAGGCTAAACAATACACTACTCAATAACGAAGTGATCACTGAAGAAATCAAAGAGGAAATTAAAAAATACCTAGAAACAAATGACAATGGAGACACGACGACCCAAAACCTATGGGATGCAGCAAAAGCAGTTCTAAGGGGGAAGTTTATAGCAATACAATCCCACCTTAAGAAACAGGAAGCATTTCGAGTAAACAACCTGACCCTGCACCTAAAGCAATTAGAGAAAGAAGAACAAAAATACCCCAAAGCTAGCAGAAGGAAAGAAATCATAAAGATCAGATCAGAAATAAATGAAAAAGAAATGAAGGAAACGATAGCAAAGATCAACCAAACTAAAAGCTGGTTCTTTGAGAAGATAAACAAAATTGACAAACCATTAGCCAGACTCATCAAGAAAAAAAGGGAGAAGACTCAAATCAATAGAATTAGAAATGAAAAAGGAGAAGTAACAACTGACACTGCAGAAATACAAAAGATTATGAGAGATTACTATAAGCAACTCTATTCCAATAAAATGGACAACCTGGAAGAAATGGACACATTCTTAGAAATGCACAACCTGCCAAGACTGACTCAGGAAGAAATAGAAAATATGAATAGACCAATCACAAGCACTGAAATTGAAACTGTGATTAAAAATCTTCCATCAAACAAAAGCCCAGGACCAGATGGCTTCACAGGTGAATTCTATCAAACATTTAGAGAAGAGCTAACACCTATCCTTCTCAAACTCTTCCAAAATATAGCAGAGGGAGGAACACTCCCAAACTCATTCTACGAGGCCGACATCACCTTGATACCAAAACCAGGCAAGGATGTCACAAAGAAAGAAAACTACAGGCCAATATCACTGATGAACATAGATGCAAAAATCCTCAACAAAATACTAGCAAACAGAATCCAAGAGCACATTAAAAGGATCATACACCATGATCAAGTGGGGTTTATCCCAGGAATGCAAGGATTCTTCAATATACGCAAATCAATCAATGTAATACACCATATTAACAAGTTGAAGGAGAAAAACCATATGATCATCTCAATAGATGCAGAGAAAGCTTTCGACAAAATTCAACACCCATTTATGATAAAAACCCTGCAGAAAGTAGGTATAGAGGGATCTTTCCTCAACATAATAAAGGCCATATATGACAAACCCACAGCCAACATTGTCCTCAATGGTGAAAAACTGAAACCATTTCCACTAAGATCAGGAACAAGACAAGGCTGCCCACTCTCACCACTCTTATTCAACATAGTTTTGGAAGTTTTAGCCACAGCAATCAGAGAAGAAAAGGAAATAAAAGGAATCCAAATTGGAAAAGAAGAAGTAAAGCTGTCACTGTTTGCAGATGACATGATACTATACATAGAGAATCCTAAAGATGCTACCGAAAAACTACTAGAGCTAATCAATGAATTTGGTAAAGTAGCAGGATATAAAATTAATGTACAGAAATCTCTGGCATTCCTATACACTAATGATGAAAAATCTGAAAATGAAATCAAGAAAACACTCCCATTTACCATCGCAACAAAAAGAATAAAATATCTAGGAATAAACCTACCTAAGGAGACAAAAGACCTGTATGCAGAAAACTATAAGACACTGATGAAAGAAATTAAAGATGATACAAATAGATGGAGAGATATACCATGCTCCTGGATTGGAAGAATCAATATTGTGAAAATGACTCTACTACCGAAAGCAATCTACAGATTCAATGCAATCCCTATCAAACTACCACTGGCATTTTTCACAGAACTAGAACAAAAAATTTCAAAATTTGTTTGGAAAAACAAAAGGCCCCGAATAGCTAAAGCAATCTTGAGAACGAAAAACGGAGCTGGAGGAATCAGGCTCCCTGACTTCAGACTATACTACAAAGCTACAGTAATTAAGACAGTCTGGTACTGGCATAAAAACAGAAAGATAGATCAGTGGATCAGGATAGAAAGCCCAGAGATAAACCCACGCACATATGGCCAACTTATCTTTGATAAAGGAGGCAGGAATGTACAGTGGAGAAAGGACAGCCTCTTCAATAAGTGGTGCTGGGAAAACTGGACAGGGACATGTAAAAGTTTGAGATTAGATCATTCCCTAGCACCATACACAAAAATAAGCTCAAAATGGATTAAAGACTTAAATGTAAGGCCAGAAACTATCAAACTCTTAGAGGAAAACATAGGTAGAACACTCTATGACATAAATCACAGCAAGATCCTTTTGGACCCACCTCCTAGAGAAATGGAAATAAAAACAAAGATAAACAAATGGGACCTAATGAAACTTCAAAGCTTTTGCACAGCAAAGGAAACCATAAAGAAGACCAAAAGACAACCCTCAGAATGGGAGAAAATATTTGCAAATGAAGCAACTGACAAAGGATTAATCTCCAAAATTTATAAACAGCTCATGCAGCTCAATAGCAAAAAAACAGACAACCCAATCCAAAAATGGGCAGAAGACTTAAATAGGCATTTCTCCAAAGAAGATATACAGACTGCCAACAAACACATGAAAGAATGCTCAACATCATTAATCATTAGAGAAATGCAAATCAAAACTACAATGAGATATCATCTCACACCAGTCAGAATGGCCATCATCAAGGAATCTAGAAACAATAAATGCTGGAGAGGGTGTGGAGAAAAGGGAACACTCTTGCACTGCTGGTGGGAATGTGAATTGGTACAGCCACTATGGAGAACGGTATGGAGGTTCCTTAAAAAACTACAAATAGAACTACCATATGACCCAGCAATCCCACTACTGGGCATATACCCTGAGAAAACCATAATTCCAAAAGAGACATGTACCAAAATGTTCATTGCAGCTCTATTCACAATAGCCCGGAGCTGGAAACAACCTAAGTGTCCATCATCGGATGAATGGATAAAGAAGATGTGGCACATATATACAATGGAATATTACTCAGCCATAAAAAGAAACGAAACTGAGCTATTTGTAATGAGGTGGATAGACCTAGAGTCTGTCATACAGAGTGAAGTTAGTCAGAAAGAGAAAGACAAATACCGTATGCTAACACATATATACGGAATTTAAAAAAAAAATGTCATGAAGAACCTAGGGGCAAAACGAGAATAAAGACACAGACCTACTTGAGAATGGACTTGAGGATATGGGGAGGGGGAAGGGTAAGCTGTGACAAAGCGAAAGAGAGGCATGGACATATATACACTACCAAACGTAAGGTAGATAGATAGTGGGAAGCAGCCGCAGAGCACAGGGAGATCAGCTCGGTGCTTTGTGACCGCCTGGAGGGGTGGGATGGGAAGGGTGGGAGGGAGGGAGATGCATGAGGGAAGGGATGTGGGAACAGATGTATATGTATGACTGATTCACTTTGTTATAAAGCAGAAACTAATTAAAAAAAAAAAAAAAAGAGAAATCTAGAAACAATAAATGCTGGAGAGGGTGTGGAGAAAAGGGAACACTCTTGCACTGCTGGTGGGAATGTGAATTGGTACAGCCACTATGGAGAACGGTATGGAGGTTCCTTAAAAAACTACAAATAGAACTACCATATGACCCAGCAATCCCACTACTGGGCATATACCCTGAGAAAACCATAATTCCAAAAGAGACATGTACCAAAATGTTCATTGCAGCTCTATTCACAATAGCCCGGAGCTGGAAACAACCTAAGTGTCCATCATCGGATGAATGGATAAAGAAGATGTGGCACATATATACAATGGAATATTACTCAGCCATAAAAAGAAACGAAACTGAGCTATTTGTAATGAGGTGGATAGACCTAGAGTCTGTCATACAGAGTGAAGTTAGTCAGAAAGAGAAAGACAAATACCGTATGCTAACACATATATACGGAATTTAAAAAAAAAATGTCATGAAGAACCTAGGGGCAAAACGGGAATGAAGACGCAGACCTACTTGAGAATGGACTTGAGGATATGGGGAGGGGGAAGGGTGGGCTGTGACAAGGCGAAAGAGAGGCATGGACGTGTATACACTACCAAACGTAAGGTAGATAGATAGTGGGAAGCAGCCGCAGAGCACAGGGAGATCAGCTCGGTGCTTTGTGACCGCCTGGAGGGGTGGGATGGGGAGGGTGGGAGGGAGGGAGATGCATGAGGGAAGGGATGTGGGAACAGATGTATATGTATGACTGATTCACTTTGTTATAAAGCAGAAACTAATTAAAAAAATGAATAAATAAACTTAAAAAAAAATGGATAACCAGTGGACCTACTGTATAGCACAGGGGACTCTGCTCAATGTTATGTGGCAGCCTGGATGGGAGGGGAGTTTGGGGGAGAATGGGTACATGCATATGTATAGCCGAGTCCCTTTGCTGTGCATCTGAAACTATCACAACATTGTTAATCGGCTATACTCCAATATAAAATAAAAAGTAAAAAAAAAAAAAAAAAAAAAAAAAAAAAAAAAAAAAATGTCCTGCTTTTTCAGAAACACACATATATTTAGGAGTAAATGAGCATAATGGCTGCAACTTATTGTCAAATGGTTCAGAGGGAAAAAACCCATCCATCTGTCTGTCTGTCTATCTATCTGGAGAGAATGATAAAGCAAAGAAGGCAAATTATTAACAGTTGCAAAATCAGGATGAAGGGTATATGGCAGTTCTGGAAATTCTTCCGTAAGTTTGAAATTATTTAAAAATATTTTTTAAAGATTAACAATACTGACTGGCTGTTAGCAGCCTGAAAAGCTTAAGACATAATAACTTGTAATTTCCTAAGGCACAGATTTGTGCCATTCCACAGCAGGTCTGGAGAGTCTCAGCAACACTCCAACTAGTGGGCGAGCCTCACAGCCCACAGTCCATACCTACTCCTTCATCCTTGCTACAAAATAACTTTTTTTTTAAGGATTTTTTGTTTTGTTTTGTTTTAGATTTAATTTTATTTATTTTTGACTGCATTGGGTCTTCATTGCGGTGCGTGGGCGTCTCATTGGGGCGACTTCTCTTGTTGTGGAGCACGGGCTCTAGGTATGTGGGCGTCAGCAGTTGTGGCACCCAGGCTCAGTAGTTGTGGCTTGTGGGCTCTAGAGCTCAGGCTCAGTAGTTGTGGCACACGGGTTTAGTTGCTCCGCAGCATGTGGGATCTTCCCGGACCAGGGATCAAACCCACATCCCCTGCATTGGCAGGCGGATTTCTGTCCACTGCACCACCAGGGAAGTCCCCAAAATAGCTCTTGTGAAGTAAAAAATCTTTATTTCTTTATGAAAAAATGCCTTTAAGAAGAAAGCTAAGGGTGAGTGCCAGTCACAGGGACCAGAAGAAAAACAAAGTTTCCAAGCCAGAAAGCAGACATTTTGATGAATTAAAGTGTGGCCTGTCAAATGAGGTGAATGGATCCACCACACACTCTAGTAAGAAGAAGACAAATCAAACTGAGAAATTACTTTGGCCAGTACAGTCGTCCCTCAGTACCCGCAGGGTACTGGTTCCAGGACCCCCAAGGATAACAAAATCTGCCCTACTCAAGTCCCTTATATAAAATGGTATAGCATTTGTGTGTGATCTACACACATCCTCCCGTACACTTTAAATCATCTCTCGATTACTTGTAATACCTAATACCATGTAAATGCTATGCAAATAGTTGCCTGCACGTGGCAAATTCAAGTTTTGCCTTTTGGAACTTTCTGGGTTTTTTTTTTTTCCTTTTCAAATATTTTCGATCTGCAGTTGGTTGAATGTGTGGATGGGGAACTGCAGATACAGAGGTCTGACTGTACTTTATTCTGTGAAGGAAACTGGCTCAACAAGTAACAGGTACAAAGTTGGTGATGTTAACTTGTGGTGTGAGGATATACTGAAACAGTGCCTTCTGAAGAAAATATAAGAAAGCCAGGAGCATGACAGGTATTAATAAGAAGCAATAGATAGAAAAGAATCATGAGGGGTTCCAACTTACATGTTATGGAGGTATGTGAGAATCTGGAAATTTATATAGGCCCCTAAGACATATCTGTTGTGAACGTTGGTGCATATATATCGATAGCTCAAAAGATGAGAAGTTTGATACAATAGACTCTATGTTTATAAGGATACTTTGTGAAAGGACTTGAAGAGTTGTTACAGGCTTTTGCTGCTTAAACAAGCACTTCCTATATGTACGTTTCTAATCCTGATTGAATACCTCTAGGCCTTGTGTTAAATTAAACGAAATTGGCTGCTAAAATGCCATAATTCACAACAATTATAAAAATAATAAAGAATTGCTTTAAATTAAACACTAAATCCCTGAAGATTAGTGTATCAGAAAATCATACACTAATCGCAGCTGGTTTTCTTTTCAGGAATTTTAACATATTCGTAGCAGCAGTTTTGTTATTTCTAAAAACTACAGCTCTCTATCCAATTAGAGATTAGTTAGTTCATGTATTTAAAACCCACTATACATTTACAAAAACAAAACCAACAATACAACATTGCACCTCAAAAAGGGGCATTATGTAATTAATCTGTTCTTCCATGTTCAGTGAACATTTTCCCCACTGAGATGCGTGATTTTGACTTGTTCCCAGGGTACTTGGAACTCTTTTCATAAGAGCGCTTAACAATGAAATTACTTCTTATGTTAAAATCCAATTTTTCCCCAGAATAGGCAGAGGCAGGAAAAGGGTCCAGAGCCAAAGAAAATGCTTTATACTAAGTTCAGGACACTTTTATGGTTGAGAAACTAAATAATAGGCTTGTTCTGACTTTTTATTCTCCTATAACCTCACCTTTGCATTTTTACTAGCCACTGTTATTACCGAATGGCTTTCCTGATTTTGTTTTTAATCAACATATCTTTTAGAACCTTACTCATTCACTATCAGTTTAATTTTCAACTGTTAGAAAATAGAGATAGGGTAATACTCTGGTAAATCTATGTCCTGGATAAAATTAGATACACCTTTTGAAAGTATTTATTTATTTATTTATTTATTTATTTATTTATTTTTTGCGGTACGCGGGCCTCTCACTGTTGTGGCCTCTCCCGTTGCGGAGCACAGGCTCTGGACGCGCAGGCTCAGCGGCCATGACTCACGGGCCCAGCCGCTCCGCGGCATGTGGGATCTTCCCGGACCGGGGCACAAACCTACGTCCCCTGCATCGGCAGGCGGACTCTCAACCACTGAGCCACCAGGGAAGCCCTATTTATTTATTTTTTTTAATTTATTTCTTTTCCTTAATTTTTTGGCTGCGTTGGCTCTTAGTTGCGGCACATGGAATCTACGTTGAGGCATGCAGGATCTTTTCGTTAAGGCGCGGTCTCTTCGTTGCAGTGCTTGGGCTTCTCTCTAGTTGAGGCGTGTGGGTTTTCTCTCTCTCGTTGTGGTGCGCGAGTTCCAGAAGGCGTTGGGCTCTGTAGTTTGCGGCACGCGGGTTCTCTCTTTGAGGCGCGTGAGCTCAATAGTTGTGGCGTGCAGGCTTAGTTGCCCTGCAGCATGTGAGATCTTAGTTCCCAGACTAGGGATCGAACCAGTGTCCCCTGCATTGGAAGGTGGATTCTTTACCACTGGACCACAAGGTAAGTCCCTGAAATTATTTATTATTGGTGATGTACATGTTGTATGTCCAAAGTTCTTTCTAAGATTTTTTAGAGTGAGGAGACCATTAGTGAAAAATTACTGAATACCACACACCAATAGATAAATTTAAAATTATGTAGTCCTAAAAGCTTAATTATTTTTAAACTTCCAAGTCATTTAAAAATCCATATGCCATAAAATTCACCTCTTTAAAGTATTCAATTCAGTTTTTTAAAAGTATATTCACAAAGCTGTACAATCATCACCACTATCCAATTTTAAGACATTTTAATTACTCCGAAAAGAAATGTCATACCCATTAGAAGTCACTCCCCATTCCACTCTCTCCCCAGACCCTGGCAATGACTAATCTACTGTCCTGCCTCCAGGGATTTGCCTATTAAAAACATTGAATAAAAATGGAATTATACAATATGTGGCCTTTTGTGTCTTGCTTCTTTTCACATAGCATAATATTTTCAAGGTTCATCCATGTTGTAACATGGATCAGTACATTCCTTTTTAGATTTAAATAATATTCCACTGTATGGATATATACATTTTGTTTCTTCATTCACCTATTAATGGATACTTGAGTTGTTTACACCTTTTGGCTATAGTGAATAATGCTGCTAGAAATATTCATGTGCAAGTTTTTGTGTGAACATGTTTTCAGTTCTCTTGGGTATATTCTATGGAGAATTGCTGAGTCATATGGTAACTCTATGTTTAACTTTTAGGGAATTACCAAACTGCTTTCCAAAGAGCCCACATGATTTTGAATGACCAGTAGCAACATATGAGGGTTCCAATATCTTCATATTCTCATCATTATCTTTTTTGTTTTAAATTATAGCCATCTTAGTGGACACGAAGTTGTATCTTGTGACTTTTATTTGAATTTCCCTTATGATTAATTATGTTGAGCATCTTTTTATATGCTTATTGGCCATTTGTGTATCTTCTTTGGAAAAATGTCTATTTAGATCCTTGGCCCATTTTTAAATTGGATTATTTTTTTATTGTTGACTTGTAAATGTTCTTTTGTATATTCAGGATATGAATCCCTTATCAGAGATATGATTTGCAAACATTTTCTCCCATTCTGTCATTTTTTTCTAGTTCCTTGATAGTGTCCATTGGAGCACAAAAGCTTTTATGTTTGATGAAATCCAATTTATCCATTTTTATATTTTTGTTATAAACCCAAGAAACGTGTGCTTAATCCAAGGTCATAATGTTTTTTGCCCATGTTTTCTAAGAGTTTTATAGTGTCAGTTTTTACACTTTAGGTCTTGATCCATTTTGACTTATTTTTTGTATGTGGTGTGAGGTAGAGGTCCATCTTCATTGTTTTGCATGTGAATATACAGTTGTTCCATCACCATTTGCTGAAAAGATTATTCTTTCTCCATTGAATTGTCCTGGAACCCTTGTTGAAATTCAAGTGACCATAATCATAAGAGTTTATTTCTGGATTCTCGGTTCTATTCCTGTGATCTATATGTCTATCCTTACATCAGCACCACACTGGTTTTATTCCTGTAGGTTTATAGTAAGTTCTGAAATTGGGAGCATGAGTTCTCTAATTTGATCTTTTTCAAGATTGTTTTGGCTGTTCTAAATGCCCTATTCATTTTTCTGCATTCTTTTTTCTTTCTGGTCCTCTGATTGGATAATCTCAATTGACCTATCTTCAAGTTTGTTGATTCATCTGCCTACTCCAATCTGCTACTGAGTCTTCCAATGTACATTTCATTTCAGTTATTATACTTTTCAACTCCAGAATTTGTATTTGGTTCTTTTTTTTTTTTTTTTTTCTGTGGTACATGGGCATCTCACTGCTGTGGCCTCTCCCATTGCAGAGCACAGGCTCCAGATGCGCAGGCTCAGCGGCCGTGGCCCACGGGCTCAGCCGCTCCGCGGCATGTGGGATCCTCCCGGACCGGGGCATGAACCCGCGTCCCCTGCATCGGCAGGCGGACTCCCAACCACTGCGCCACCAGGGAAGCCCTATTTGGTTCTTTTTATGTAAAAAAATTAATAAAATTTTTAAATTAAAAAATTCTATTTTTTTATACTCTCTATTTGGGGAGAGATTGTTTTTAGACTTCTCTTTAGTCTTTAGATTTGTTGCCTTTAGTTTTTTGAACATAGTTAAACTAGCCATTTTAAAGTCTTTTAAACTGTCAGGTGAAATTAGGACAATTCTCTGAGAATTGTTGGGGGATGGGAGCTTCAAACCCATTTGGCTTCTTCCAGTGGCTGCTAGGCTGTTGGTTTTCTTTCACAGTGATGGGGAGTTGGTTTTCAAGGCCACTGTGGAATGAGGAGAAGGGGATGGGCATATGGCAAATTAAAAAGCTTGCTGTTTTTACCAAGACTCTGCTGTCTTTCTTGAATAAACAGATTGTTACCTGCCCTTGGTTAATTTCCAGAGTGCTAAAAAAGTTGATTTTTGACAATTTTTGCTAGTGTTTTTATTGCTTTTATGTAGGAATGGATTTGGGGGGATCCTTACTATACCATTCCTGCTAATGTCCTAATTCTTTATTTTTAAGGAAAAATATACATACATGGAAGGCCTAATTTTTTCTCTCCACATTCTGATATATCACCCAGTGCACCATGTTTAGGAGGCTCCCAGTGTAAAATAAAAATTTCAAAAACCTCAATTGAGGTGTATAGCATATGTGAACGCCACACCACATGGCACCATATGATTGAGGTGGCTCCTCCTGACTTTTCAGACCTTCCTGTGGCAGCTCCATCCTTCTGATGAGTTGGGTTGAAACTCTTAGGATTATCTGACCCTTCCCTTACTCTTCTGCTCCCACATCCCCTCAAATGCTCCTTCACAGTTTTATCCATACATAACCTTTCTATCCATTCCCAAGGCACCATTTTCTCTCGCCTGCCAGCAGTCAGTGAGCTTTGATATAAACACCACTTTGATGAGTTCAATCAGTGATCAGAGGCAACCAACACCATACCTTGTCTTTTTCTAGATAAAAATCTAGTCTTTTTAATGTGACCTACAAATTTTCACAATCTTAACCCGATATGAACTGGAGGTCAGACAAATTGGGTTCTTTCTCTCTTTTTTTTTTTTTTTTTAATTATTTATTTACTTTTGGCTGTGTTGGATCTTCGTTTCTGTGCGAGGGCTTTCTCTAGTTGCGGCGAGCGGGGGCCACTCTTCATCGCGGTGCGCAGGCCTCTCACTATCGCGGCCTCGCTTGTTGTGGAGCACAGGCTCCAGACGCACAAGCTCAGTGGTTGTAGCTCACGGGCCTAGTTGCTCCGCAGCATGTGGGATCTTCCCAGACCAGGGCTCGAACCCATGTCCCCTGCATTAGCAGGCAGATTCTCAACCACTGTGCCACCAGGGAAGCCCGGGTTCTTTCTTCAGCTTAGTTCTTGTGGAATTTTCTGTACCTACTGTTCAGGGTATAAAAGATGACTGAGTACCTACTATGTGCTAAACTTAGAGTCAGTTCACAGACATATAGGTAAGTAAACCCACAATTACAATGTACTGTAGCTAAGAACTATGTGGAAGGATCAATTAAGATATCTGAGAAAGTGCCTTTGAAAATGTGCAGAATTTCAGGAGTAACAGGTATTACTGTGGTTTTTTTTCTTATTTACTTACCTCCAGTATAATACCCTCGAAGATTTAGTCAAGTGGTATGGTGTTAAAATGGTTATATAATTAGTTTTCCTCCCTAAATATGACAGTGTGTGAGAACCCTGGGACTTCTGCATCTGTAGGAGGCCACATATATACACGCTGACTGTGTCCTCATCTTTAAAGCAGGGATGACACCTTCCTGCTTACTTCCCAGGACTGTGGTGAAGGATCACAGGAGAAGATACACATGGGGTCATTTTGAAGTGCCTTACAAATCCCACTTCTTATCAAAACAATTATTATAAATAAATAAAAATAAATTATAAAAAATTGTAAACATACTCCCATTTTTATCACCTATGCAGCTCATGCTGTGATGTCTTCATTTGAACATCTGTTTGGACAATTTAATGAGAATAAGTAATTTATTTCTGTTAAGCATTTTGTGGGCTACCTTTTGTGAAGAGTCCTATAACCACACTGTGAAAACATTAATAATCACTGATATGTCACCAAAAACAACCATGGAGGAAAAGAAAAGCAGTTACTTACTCTCTGCTTTTAATTGTCCAAGGATGGAATTTTCTCCTCTGCACATGGTTCTGAACATATGTAAAGGAAAGAAATAATTATAGAGGTTTCAAAGGTTTCAATTGCAATATCTGTGGGGTAGAGTCCTAATCCAAGTAAAAATAGAGCAAGTGCTTTTATGAGAAGATGCTACATAGATTTTTTAAAAGCCAAAAAAAACATATGAATGTCACTTCTGTAATGTTATTGATGGGACAAGTTATTTTGAAGTGCGTAAATGGAAAAGTTATAAAATTGATCTTAGATTTCAGAAAGAGATGCTATTTTAAAAGATGGGTTATGAATGAGCTTCCCACTTAGAAAATGTGGTGACTGCAAAGATAAACTTAGAATGCCACAATAGATAAGAATACTTACAGAATCATATTACTTTCAGAGGTGAAAAGGGCAAACTTAGCAGAGTAATTCTGAAATTAAGGAAACTATTATACCTGAGCTGTCTCTGTAAAGTCAGAAAACCCCTTAAAAGTGAAAAATATAGTCTCAAATAGCTGCCTCTACTAATGATTTTGCTTCTCAACACTCTGATAATAGTCGATGAATTATAAAGACCGACAAGACAAAAAATTCTATGTTCCATCTGCTTGCTCTGTGAAAGTAATTAAAAGTACAGTTATGCCTGGGAAATGCTGATATTATTAAAGATGATGCGAGAAAGTAGAGATGCTTTTGCATAATAAAAGGTTATAGTTTTGGGTGCTGAACAAAAGCGAAGCATGATATTTCATTCAGTTGGTTCAAACCCAAGAAAATACTTACAGAAAATAATTACAATCGACAATATTCCAAAAATAATGTTAGCATGGCAAATGAAGTGGATAAAATCCAATTAAACATTATGTCAGTGCCTTAAATACTTGAAAAGCTTTGTTTGCCATGTTATAAATCAGATAATATTAGAAATGGGCAAATCTTCAATCCAAATGTATAGACCAAAGCACAGTTAAAGTTTTCTCATACTGTAATGAGGCAAAATTACCCCAGATGAAACAAAATGCCTTACTTGAAACCCTGGCAGACAGAAAGATACAAGGCATAAAAAGTCAGAAAGAAGCAAGAGGATTAAAAAAAAAAAAGATTTCCACCACAGTGGTGCACTCAAACTGTGCCTGGAGGACCTTAGATCTTGAGGAGGTGCCTCTCGGGAGGGGGACTCAAGCAAGAGGGCATCTAAGCCCCCAGCCCCAATTTGACCAAGTCCCTGAACCCTTATCTGCTTTACACACTGGGGGTTTGGGGCAAGACTTCATTTGTCCCTCCCCCACAAAGGAATTTGATTAGAAAGGTGGGAAACTACAGGTGGTCCTGAAGAACAGGGGATATTAAAAGAAAATATCCAGGCGCTAGTCCTTGCTTTGACTTATTAAGTGTGATCCTGAGTAGGGCTCTTTGTGCTTCAGGTCACAGAGCTTATAATTGGGAGCTGGATTCATGCCAGGCCTGTCCATTTACCTCTTTTCAGCTAAGCAACCCAAAAAGAACATCAGGGGGCCTTTCCATCACTTTCTACAGCACCTCTCTACACCCGCCCACCAGCTAGTACCTCTCAACCCCCCTCATAATCTTCCACTGGCCAAGTCTGAAATCTCATGTGCCTTTTTGAGTGAATATGGAAACTCTGCTTTTTAGAATATTGAGAACAGGACTTACCACGTTCCCTAAAATTTTAACAAAGTGATGGTAGGGAAAAACAATTAAAATTCCAGGAGACAGGAAAGAACTTTCACGCTTCACTTACTGGCAGAGACTATTATTACCAACCTTGCTGAAGGATTGCTGCCTAGAAAAATCATAAACCAATATGTGCAAATCATACCATTTTATTTAATTTTTTTCTTTCATCTACTTACTGCAAAGAATATGGAAAGCTCAGTAACTATTTGGTGGCTTAAAGATAATTTTAAAATTATCTTTAAAAACTAATTATGTATAAAGGACTTCATATCTGTATCTATATAAAGTCCTTATCTACATTTGTAATATATTAATATATATTAAAGAACAAAAATATTAGTCTTTTTTATATTCATATATACACCTCATAAATGGAGACACGCACTCTATATATGTGATAGGCAATGAGTATAAAAGAGACACTAATATTTTAGTTCTTTTATACGTGCCATGTGTCCTAGGCCTACCATTTATGATTTTAGGCTCTATTTGAATTTTATCAACTAGTAAACAGGCCAAGATTCAAAAGTAAAATAAAGCGAAGTGTCCATCTGTTCAATGCTCCACTGAATAGATGTGGAGAAACATTTCCATTGCTTTCGCCAGCTTACATGCATAACTGATTGAAAGCTGTAAACAGAGGATTTTAGAACTTTGGTACCTGTAGTTGAAGTGCATTATTGCTTGTAGAGCATTTCCTCCACCGGTTGAAATGTCTCCTTCAAAACCTGGCAGAAGTGGTATCACAACATAAACCCGGAATCTCTGGCTTTCCCTGCAAAAGTCAGATGGAAAGAGTTGCACACACACAGAAAAAGACACAGTAACAGTTAAAAATGACAGTCAAGCAGTTCATATGGTTTTGGAGATTGAGTGAATGGCTTCCTACAATACATTCTATCACGTTCCAGGCTTTGGCAGGGAAGGGGATGCTGTTGGATTAAGGCCAGAAACTTATCCAGGCTAACCATTCATAACAACCTGAAAAATAAGCTGAACTTGGCAGTAAAGTGGGAATTGTACCCACTATCTCTCTATAGCACAATCCTTCCTAGGGCAAAATTCACTGTAAAAAAGCCTTGCTTGGATCCCATGGGAGGTGGAGGGGTTATAATAAAGTTTTGAAAAAGACGTTATCCTAACCGTTTCATGTATAACAAGTTATAGCCACAGTACCGAGCTCAGAGTCCAGCAAATAGTAGGCATTCAGTTAGTAATTACTGAGTAAATGAGCTCCAGAGCCTAAACCTCAGGGGCAAAAAAAGATATGGGACCCAGTATATTTTCCAATGCAGAAATCAGCATTGTTTAGAAACTCTGATTCATCTCTGAAAACTCTGCTTCAGATGCAAAATGTTAAGCTGGGCCTGTCAAGAATTTTGAATGACTGATGTTGAGTTTTAAATCTCCTGTAGACATAACACAATATTTCTTGGTCTGCTGTCCCAACTGATTAACAACAGCTTTTGAAAGAAAAGAAACAGAAGCAGAAAGTGTGGCTCCTAACTTTGATCTGCATTCAGAAAGTCAGAAATTTGGAGAATTATGTTCAAATAGGTATCGCCTCTTTGGAGGCTAGACTGTTAATATCCTTATCTCTAGAAAACACACAGGAAGAAGAGAAAGTCTGGAGATGACTGTGGTATCCCTTATGGTCAGAATCTCGCCAGTTTATGTGAGAAGTCTGCATTCACACGAAGATGCTGCTACAGATTAATTTTCAAATCGGAACCTAGTTAAACTTTTCATAATAATTTCTAAGGTGCATTGTCTTCTAAACAGCTACATTTTTCTTTCAGGTGAATATTATTACTACTCTCAGAGGGGTCACATTTCATTACTGAGGTCTCTGATGCCAACATACTGTACATATCAGGGCACAGGGAAAGTGCAGTTTGAGACAGAAGCCACGGCCAACAGAACGGAGTCTGGAGGCCTATGAGCTTTAACCGCAGTGCTGAGAAATGAGGAATCTGAACCAGGGTGTTGTAATGGCATGGACTAATCGCTAGATGGCAAACACAGTTTGAGTTGGAAAAAACCCATTTAAAAAAAATATATAAACGGTTAAAGTTCTCTGTCAAATAAGGGTACGAAGCTCACATTCCTAGATAGTAAACAGGATAGTGGGAAGAACAGAAAGAATACCTAAGTTATTTCCTCACAGCCGGTATTTAAAAGTCCAAACGAATTTTACAGTTGAAAATTGACACCATCTGGCTTCAACTGCCTTTACAGAATCACCTTCGGTCTGGTCCTCCCAGGCCCACACTCCAGTGACTGGACACCACTGCCCTGCGCTCAGAGGTGCACCCCTGGTAAGGCAGGTTAGTCAACCTAACTCATCTGCCCCCTGAGCCTGGAGGCCCTTCTCTGCCTCGCAGAGAGGAGCTGATAACCGGCTCCTTCCATCAAGCCATCCCGGATGTGCCAATGAAAATTGGTTTGCTCCTGCCTCCGCACTCCGGCTACACATGGTTGGGATGCCTACTCAGTATCTTTTTTGCTTTACGCAACAGTGACAGGTACCTCTGCTAGGCTAGGCTATGTGATAAGCCCTTTTGAAACACAGGACGTGTGCCCACATATCTTTCTGTTTTGGGCAGTGCCCAACAGAGGACCTCTGCACTCAGTATGCACTTGGTACTATTTGCTTTGGGAGGATGGGGTCAGGTTGGAAGAATGTTTGTTTGTGGGAAGCCTCTGGTATAGACAAGAGGTTAAACAGGATGTTTTTCTTTAAATTAGATTACATCTTATTTGAATTTTTTTTATTGTGGTAAAATATATGAAACATAAAATTTACCATTTTCACCATTTTTAAGTGTACTGTTCAGTGTTAACAATTACCTTCACAAGTTGTAAACCATCATGATCTCTATTTCCAAAACTTTTTCATGAGCCCAAACAGAAACTGTGATAATTAAGGAGTAACTCCCCATTTCCCCTCCCTGCAACCTCTGGTAACCTCTATTCTACTTTCTGTCTCTAGGAATTTGCCTGGTCTAGATATTTCAGCTAAGTGGAATCAAACAATATTTGTCCTTTTGTGGCTGACTTATTTCACTTAACATAATATCCTTAAGATTCATCCATGGTGTAGGATGGGTCAGAATTTCCTTCCTTCTTATGGCTGAATAATATTCTGTTATATATATATAGACCACATTTGGTGGTCTGAGACTGTTGGTGGAGACTTGCAATGTTTCCACTTTTAGCTATTGTGAATAATGCTGCAGTGGGCACAGGCATATAGTATCTGAGTCCCTGTTTTCAGTTATTTTGGGTATATACCCAGGAATGGTGTTGCTGGGTCATACAGTTATTCTATGTTTAGCTTTTTGAGGAATCACCAAAAAAAATTACATTTTCGAATGGATAATATATGTTCTCAGTGCAAACCTTCAGAGGTGGAAGATTATATGATGAAAAAACTTCCTTTTCACTCCTTTGTCCCCAGCCTTTGTTTCCCCTCCCTAAGGGCAATTTCTATTACCTTTCATGTTCTTTCAGAAATAGTCTATGAATTTATAAGCATATATATGTATTCTCTCCTTCTATACAAATGTTAGAATACTGTAAACACTTTTCTGAACGTTATTTTTGTTTGTTTGTTTGTAATTTATCAGCGTATCCTGGAAATTCTTTAATAACTGTACTTAGAGAGATGCCCATTTTTTAATTAACAGTGACAGTATTCCAAATCCATGCCATAATATTTTAACCAGTTCTCTATTGCTGGGCATTCAACTGTTTCTAATTTTTTGCTACCCCAAAATGCCTATTTTGCTATGTGTGCCAACCCACATAAGTCATCTCTCACATTTATTAGAAGCAGTATTGCTGGTCTTGAACACCAAGTGTTTGTAATTCTGTTTGGAAAAGATGGTTTCCTTTTTGCCCATGTGTTTTATAAAAGCAAAAATGACTTCAAAATGTAGACACTGGGAAATGTTCTATAAAAATCTTGTATCTTTAGATAAAGCATATTTGCAAATTTAGTTTGTAGAAATCAGAATATTCACATTTTCCTGTTCTTGGTTAGCTCTATATCAAAATCCTTGCTTATTTATTTATTTATTTTAAACGTTTTATTTTTTTATTTTTTGTGGTATGCGGGCCTCTCACTGTTGTGGCCTCTCCCGTTGTGGAGCACAGGCTCCGGACGCACAGGCTCAGCGGCCATGGCTCACGGGCCTAGCCGCTCCGCGGCTTGTGGGATCTTCCCGGACCGGGGCACGAACCCGTGTCCCCTGCATCGGCAGGCGGTCTCCCAACCACTGCGCCACCAGGGAAGCCCTGTTTTTATTTTTTTTAACACAATGCAGTTCTTGAATTTCCTAAATGATGAAATTTTTAAACTGTGTTCAGCAAATTAGCATAAATGACTTAGATTTTCACTGCTATAGAAAAAAAAGGGCTCTGGAATTTCAAACCATAAAGTTGTAGCTAAGTGTAAACCAATGAAGAGAAAATTCTATGTGCTAACCTGTCCAGTCTCCTTCCTTGATCCGGTCCCCAGAAAATAACAGTTCTTGGCCACCGAGGATTCTAACCTCTTCCGAAACACTGCATCCTCACAATGCTGGGGTGGTGCAAATGATAGCAATCAGCATAGGGCAAGAACCTGAGCCCCTAATGTGCAGAATTATTTATGATCTTAAAAGCAAGAGAAGAGCTAGTGGGCACCAGGCCATCATGCAGGCAACTGCTCCATCCACTTTAGTTCAGAACAATTTTATAAAATTGCATGCTTAGGCTTTTTGTTAAAATAAGTTTTTCTTTCAAAACCCGCTAACTCTTACAGCGGTGTTATGTATAATAGATAAAAATTGGAAATGTCCAATAACGGGGGATGATTAACTAAATTACATTATAGTCACTCAATGGATGTAACTTCTTACAGCCACTAAAATGACCACTATGATGACTTACTAGCAAAGTACTTCTGGTAGTGTGTTAAAGTGGCCCTAATGCAAAGTTACAATTACAAGACAATTATAGATGTGGCAGGCTGATACTATGAAATATTAAATAATTTTTCCCCTTAAATGTGTTAACTTCCCCCTCTCTGTGACTGGAGATATGAAGCAGGCATTGCTCCTAGGACGGCGCTCTCACCGAGGAACCAGGGCACAAAGATGTCAGCTTCTTAGATTTGGGGAACTGGGGAGAGATCCTTTGAGCTGAGATGGGAGTATAAAGAAATAAGAGGAACTTCCCTGCTGGTCCGGTGGTTAAGAATCCGCGCTTCCACTGCAGGGGGCGCGGGTTCGATCCCTGGTCAGGGAACTAAGATCCCACAGGCTGTGCAGTGTGCCCAAAAAAATAAATTAAAAAAAAAGAAGAAGAAGAAGAAATAAGAGTCAGACTCAGTGCAGGGACCCTCTACTGGCAGCAGTAGAGGAGAAGGGACAGAAAGGCAGGTTTTAAAGGAGAAGGCTGAGGACCCCAGGTTACAGTAAGCAGATGCCAGAACAGGCTTGACAGATCGATACTGAGTGCAAGAAGCCCCTTCCCAAAGATCCAGGGCCCCTAAGCGTCTATACCAAAGATGGGGGAGGGGAGGAAAGACCAGGGAGCACCCTGACGGACTGAATACGGAGCAGAAATGAGAAACCACTGAATTTGGCCACATTTACCAGGAAGTGACTAAACTAAATTTCCTTCTATTGTGTGGAAAAGGGACTTGAGACAGAAATCCAAGTGAGTTACAGGAAAAGGAAATAAATTACAACTCAGAAAATATGTCTGTATATTAATATGGACCAAAAAGAAAATAGGAAAACAAAAAGTAAATTGTTTAGGTGATGAGAATGTGGGATCTTTGGTATTTTCAATTTTTGTGATTTGCTGAAATGCTGCTTGTCCCTTTAAAAACAAGTCCTAGGGGCTTCTCTGGTGGCGCAGTGGTTGAGAGTCCGCCTGCCGATGCAGGGGACACGGGTTCGTGCCCCGGTCTGGGAAGATCCCACATGCCGCGGAGCGGCTGGGCCCGTGAGCCATGGCCACTGAGCCTGCGCGTCCGTAGCCTGTGCTCCGCAACGGGAGAGGCCACAGCAGTGAGAGGCCCGCGTACCGCAAAAAAACAAAAAAAACAAGTCCTTGGGGAGGGGGAAGGGTAAGCTGTGACAAAGTGAGAGAGTGGTATGGACACATATACACTACCAAACGTAAAATAGATAGCTAGTGGGAAGCAGCGGCATAGCACAGGGAGAGCAGCGCGGTGTTTTGTGACCACCTAGACGGGTGGGATAGGGAGGGTGGGAGGGAGGGAGACGCAAGAGGGAAGAGATATGGGAACATATGTATAACTCTTTCACTTTGTTATAAAGCAGAAACTAACACCATTGTAAAGCAATTATACTCCAATAAAGATGTTAAAAAAAAAAAAAGTCCTAGTTCACCAACGTAAATGGGTCTTAGCAGTGGTTTTCCTCTGGCTTCCCACCTTGTTCTCTCCAGAAGAACCCCTCCTCCTTCACCTCCTCCTTCCCCAGCATGGTGGGTAGTCAGGGGTCTTCTGCTCAGAGTGGGGTCTCAGGATCTATAATAAGGCCCCAAAGGAGCTCATTGTATTTCTCCAGTGACAAGATGCTTTATATTTTGAGAATTTGAGATTTATAGATCACGTTTCATTGCCATCAACTTCAGGCGCTGGTATAAATCTTCTCGTTGTAGATTTTGCAGCAGTGAACGCTGCCAGAAGTAAGAAGAATTGTGCTTGGGGATTAGTGGTTTGTTTGTTTGTTTGTTTTTTGTGGAGAGAATTTTATTCTATAGTGGTATCAGTTATGGGAGAAGTGGATCTGTAGCTTCTCAGTGGTTTGGGACATAGCCCATTTTATTTTGTGTTTGGCAAATCTTTTTAAATGCAATAAACCTTTCTGGGCTTCAGTTTTCTCATCTGTAAATGAAGGAGTTGGTGAAAATCATTGTTAGTCCACTAGAAATGCTGGTTCTATTTAGTACTGACTTTGCATATCATATGTGAGATTTTTATAGATTATGACATTACATATTTTGTGTGCACACAAAAACACACACACATAATTTTTTTCATTGGTTATCTTTTGAAAACGGCAAGCTTTTAAATGTAAGAATGTTCAGGGTTAGCCCAGCATGTGTGACTTAGACTTCACTCTGTACTTGATAACCTTTGGCAGGCATGTCCCTCAGTGTCCCTTAAATAAGATTCTACAAAACCTCTTATAAAACTGTTCCCACAATGGCCCAGCCGTTTTCATTCTCATTTTTAAAAAAGAGTCTCTCCCTTCCTTCATCTCTCTGCCAGGGCACATGCTCAGACTCAAAATGATTTCTGGCCTCCGACCAGTACTAATCTTTACTCTCTCTATCTGCTGAGATTATCATTTAAGTAATTTTTGGAATCAAATAAAAGCAATTAAATGATCTAAATCAAAAGTTCTCCTGCCATGATCTGTCATCTCTGCCCTAATGTAACCTCTTCTCCATGAATTTCATAGAGCTTGGAGATTATCCCACAAGATAAAAAATGTGAAACCAGCCATTGGCATGCTTAATTTTCTTATTTTTCTTCTTCTATTATAACTGCAGCTTAAATTTCGTTAAGACAGTGATTCTGAAATATACCCAACATGTCCTTTCAACTTAGTACACAAAGCATAGGATGTGGTAATTATAGGAGGTAGATTTTTCTTTAAACCTAAGAAATTTTAATCTATCAAGCAATTACTTTAAAAAAAGAAAATGTTCATCTGATTTCTTAAAATTTTTAAATAAAGTACCTCTTCTAGATTTCTTGCAGGCTTAACATTAGAACATTTCTACTTCCCTTGAAATGAGGGAAGCTTTGTAGCTGAGCTATAAAGGTAGCACAAGGTAAAGAGCACAAGTTTAAGTTCTAAAGATGTGGTCTGAGTCCCAGTTCCACTCATCAATAGCTGCATGATGTGGGCAAGTTACCATAATCGCACTTGGCCTCAGCTGCCTCATCTGTAGAATGGAAATCATTATGCATCCACTTCATAAGGCTGATGTGAGAATTAAATGAAGGAATGCATAAAAAGCACCTTGGATGTGGAATGACTAAAAAACGATTTGATAACATTATTAATCAATTAACAACCAGTGATTTCAATTGGAAAGCTTCAAAGAATCATCAACAGTGCCTAAAATTAAAACAAAGCTAAGCAAAACTGAACACACATTATGTTTCAGAATACATTTTATTTTATATTTTGGGGGAAGGTGTAATCCAATCAATAATGGGGAATCCAAAAATTGATTCCCATGAGGAGTCAGCTATAGCTTTCTGGCAGGACATCTCTAGACAGTGTTTTAATCATGTGCCTCTACTTGTCACAGGATGAAGAAGTGCCAGTGACAGGGAACCAAAGCAAATTGTCCTTATCCAGCAATAGTCACCTAATAATTTAAAATGAGGCACATTAAACGCCTCTTTAATTAAAACATTTGTTTCTAACATAATTTTTAATTTCTAAACAGTTGATTTGATACTGTGGTTCTTTGTCCCTGCTAGAATTTACCATGAGCTAGCATATTTCCAGATGATGAATTTCCTGGAAATGACATAATTTCTTACATGAACTGGTGCTTTACGGGTTTCAAATTGCTTTCACATCTATTCATATGAGACAGGTAGGGCAGATACTATTATTCTCTTTGTTGGTGAAAAAACAGAGTGCCAGAAAGGCAAAGATGATAGATTCAAAAGGTCACATACCTGTAGACACAGAGTTGGGAAGAACTCACATCTCCAGACATCTGGTTCCCAATTAATTTCAGATTCCCCAGAGGAGGTCCCTCATACCATCACTCATGCGCAAACTGCAACCACTATCTGGCACTGTTCTACAGTTATAGGGAGCATGAAGAGCTTGAGTGATTTTCAAAATTGTGTATTTTCCAAGGCGGTTTGTGTATTTTCCAGTGCAGTTTAATATTAAAATACAGAAGCATTAAATCAACTGCCTAATTTCATTGCATGTGTCAAACTTGTGGTGATAACAGTGCAAAATGCACTCTCTCCCTCCAAACTTTTTAGCAGGGCAGTAAAATTATGCATGTCAAGTTTCCACAAGCAAAAATGGTTTCATCCTCAGAGACCATACATTCATGGCACACAGTATTTTAAAATCTTTTCTACTTGGACCATCTGGTTACACTCTACGTTTTTGCTTATTCAAACATGGTATAAGCCAGTCAATTCTAGACTGTGGATTATGATTTTTTCTCCCTGATCTCTAGTTCTATTTGAGTTGTCAAAGACAGGCTTCCAGTGGGTTGGGAGCTGGTCTCAACTCGAAGACAGTTTTACTTTTTTAGAGCAGACCTTTTGTTTTCTGCAGAGATTCCCACAGTTATTTTTAGTTCAGCTTGGGGTGAACAGTATTCTGAGGCTCTAGGTCATGAATCAGATCATGGAGGCTTGGCCTGTTTCTGTAAAGAATTATGGATGCTGGAGAGGGTGTGGAGAAAAGGGAAGTCTCCTACACTGCTGGTGAGAATGTAAATTGGTGCAGCCACTATGGAGAACAGTATGGAGGTTCCTTAAAAAACTAAAAATAGGGGCTTCCCTGGTGGCGCAGTGGTTGAGAATCTGCCTGCCAATGCAGGGGACTCGGGTTCGTGCCCCGGTCCGGGAAGGTCCCACATGCCGCGGAGAGGCTGGGCCCGTGAGCCATGGCCGCTGAGCCTGCGCATCCGGAGCCTGTGCCCCGCAATGGGAGAGGCCACAACAGTGAGAGGCCCACGTACCGCAAAAAAAAAAAAAAAAAAAAAAAGTAAAAACAGAACTACCATATGACCCAGCAATCCCACTCCTGGGCATATACCCTGAGAAAACCATAATTCAAAAAGATACATGTACCCCAATGTTCACTGCAGCACTATTTACAATAGCCAGGAAGCAACCTAAATGTCCATTGATGGAAGAATGGATAAAGAAGATTTGGTACATATATACAATGGAATATTACTCAGCCATAAAAAAGAATGAAATAATGCCATTTGCAGCGACATGGATGGACCTAGAGATTGTCATACTGAGTAAAGTAAGTCAAAGACAATATCTTATGATATCGCTTATATGTGGAATCTGAAAAAATGGTACAAAAGAACCTATTTACAAAATAGAAATAGAGTCACAGATGCAGGAAACAGATTTATGATTACCAAGGGGCAAAGTGGGGGAAAGATAAAGTGGGAAACTGGGATTGACATATACACACTACTGTATACAAAATAGATAACTAATAAGTACCTACTGTATAGCACAGGGAACTCTACTCAGTACTCTGTAATGAGCTATATGGGAACAGAATCTAAAAAAGAGTGGATATATGTATATGTATAACTGACTTACTTTGCTGTACAGCAGGAACTAACACAACATTGTAAATCAATTATACTCCAATAAAAATTAATTTTAAAAAATTACAGCTGCTGAGAAAGAATGAGGAGAAAGTGAGGGAAGCAGAGAACTCACTTTAGGGAACTGGTGTGGGACCAGATTCCAGCACTGGCAGAAAAGTAAAGGCTCAGCCCAGTTGAGAGAAGTTGGCAATTTAAAGACGCCAATCTCTCTAGGGTGGGAGGGTCCTGGAAGAGAGTCTGTGTTCCTTGGTCAGGCTGGCCGAATGCTGACTGTCATTTCCCTCCATCTGCTTTGTGCTCTATTCTATTCTTTTTCCAACAACCAAAGTTATACTTGTTGCTAGGCACGTGAAGTTCTGAGTTTCAGAAGAGTAGAGAGCAGAAGAGTGAAAGGAAGAGAGAGGGGTAAGCTTGAGGATGGCACACGACGGCCCTCAGTGAGAAGGGGAGCCACTGTAGGCAGCTTTCTAATTCTACCTTTATCTTTTTTCCTAAGAATACAAGCTCACAGATTTGAAATTATTCAATGAAAATATATTTTACAGTTTGGAATTAACACAGGAGATAAACGATAATGTGGACATACAGAGAAGGGGGAAAATGTAAAATAGGTTTCCAGGATATGTGTGTGTATCCACTAAGTTTGAAGGTGTGATATACATACTGCTTTAAAATGTGACTGTCAAAGCAAGTGAGATTATTGAGAGATCAGAGCTAAATGACACACAGTTAATTTGAAATTTGACGAACTCATTTCCCAGTTTCTACAAAGTGAGCTTGAAATTGCCACCCTTTAAGGTGCTCTGTGAACTTCTAAGCATGAGATAAAATCTGCAACAGATGCTACCTTACCATGCTCTCTTACTGTGGATCCCAGGGTCACTGGGAAATGTTCAATCAGAAAATATCTTAACATTCCTTCCAGCCTTAAAGTGCTATGATTTTAGAAGTCTAGATATTAAAAGACAAATTAATATGCTAAAGAAAAATATTCTTTCAGGCTCCTGAACACTTAAAAACATATCTCACAGATACTTATTAAACCATGTACTAATAAGTGAATAACTGGGATGAGTGAAGTTGAGATTCATCCTACTCTCCTAATTAGCTGTCAGAGTTCCAAAATTCATGATTCACTGCTCAGCCCAATGAGCTCATTGGTCAATTTAATTTATTTTTGTGACATTTCAATTTCATGAAAAAATTATTTTTCTTTTTTGTCAAATGTGCTTTATAAAGGGGACACTCCTGCATCAATAAAATGCAAGAGTTGTCAGAAATATAATGCAATTTTGTAAATGAGACATAAATTGACCCAGAAAATTGGGAGACTGGAGACTGGCAAGGATGCAAGGAATCTCTGTGTGTACATATGTGTTTAACTGGAAACAAGACTGTTTTTAAGTCATCTCAGAAACAGTCCTTGGTGACTTTCTTAATAAAAGCATATGAGAAGGCAAAGAATAAAGGTCACTTGTAAAAACACAGCCCATCATTCATATTTATGGCCATATACACTGTTCTAGATGAGTACTATATAATCCTGGCTGTGCCTGTGGAATATTATAAAACACAGGTACTTGGGCCCTCCTCCAGAAAATTCTGATCCAGCAAGCCTGGAGTTGAGTCCAGCCCTCTGTGTTTTTGTAAAGTGGTGATTTTGATGCATGGGGAGGGGTGAGAAGCACTGTATGCCCCACAGAATGGGTGAGTATTGTGCCTTGCTGCCCAAAGGCCCTCACTGTGGGATCAAGACAGCCATTCCCCCAGCTGCTGAGAGAGCTGGCCGCTGGCTACTCACTCACAGTGAAGCCTTTCTCCAGGAACTGCCCTCCAGAGGCCAAAGGTGCCTGTCTCACCCAAGGCCATGCCCATTTCCTGAAGTCAGCCTACATTCAAAGACCAGTCAATGGGAGGAGGAGATTATAAAGGCCCAACCTACTTGCTTCAATTTGGGGCAACCCCAAAGTGGTCTCTAATCCTAACTGTCAATGCATTGGAGTTACATGGTGTGGGAGGCATTGGGTCTGAAATCCAAAGACTTGGCTTCAAAGCTGTTTTTGCCTTTTGCTGTTAGTGGCCCAGACAAGTCACACCAACTCTTTCATCTCAGTTTAACTTTAAAAATGGGGACAAAAAAAAAAAAAGATGCATATTGTAATCCCCAGACCAACCACTAAAAAATGCAGAGGTATCTAGCTTAAATGCTAATAAAGGAATTAAGCAGAAAAAAATAAAATAAAAATGTACAGCAACAACAATAATAATAACAACAAAACTATATGATCTACTTTCAAGAGTAGTTGTGAAAATTCAGTAAGAGTCTGTAGATATAAACTGTGAATCATATAAAATGCTGGTAGTTGTTGTTATAAAATGTTCTTAGTCTAAAAATCCCCACATATTTTGTGAAAAAAAGATATTAAAGTACCACAGGACACTGGAAGTCAAAAAATGTTTTAAGCCCCAAATGCATATGTACTTAACATTCTCCACTGCATATGTTCCATGAATTAAGATAATAAAATGTAATGATTTTGTTTGTTTGTTTATTTTGCTGTTTTTACACAGAGCTAAAATCAGCCATAAAAAGAAATAGTCCCAGGTGTCAAGAAAATTCAGTAGGGAAAGAATAGACTTTTCAACAAATGGTGCTGGAACAACTGCATATCCACATGCAAAAGAATGAAGTTGGTCCTCTACCTCACATCATATACAAAAAGTAACTCAAAATGAATCAAGACCTAAATGTAAGAGCTAAAACTATAACATTCTTAGAAGAGAACAGGCATAAATCTTCATGATTTTGGCTTAGGCAGTGGTTTCTCAGCTATGAAACCAAAGCACAGCAATAAAGGGAAAAAAAAAGATAAATGGAATTTTATCAGAATTTAAAACTTCTGTGTTTCAAAGGACACTACCAAGAAAATAAAAAAGAAAACAGACTGAATGGGAGCAAATATTTGCAAATTATAAATCTGATATAAGACTTGTATCCAGAACTCTTACAACTCAGTAATAAAAAGACAACCTAATTAAACAATGGATAATGATAATACATGAATGGCCAATAAACAAAAAAATACTCAACATTATTAGTCATTAGGGAAATTCAAATCAAAACCACATGAGATACCATTTCACACCTACTAGGATCGCTATAATAAAAAAGAGAGATAATAATAAGTATTAGTGATGATACAGAGAAATTGGAAACCTCATACACTATGGGAATGTAAAATGGTGTTGCCGCTTTTGAAAACATTCTGACAGTTTCTCAAAATGTTAAACACAGAGTTACAATATGATCCAGTAATTCTACCCCTCGAGTAATGAAAACATGTCTCACATAAAAACTAGTACAGAATGTTTATAGCATCTTTATGCGTAATAGCCAAAAAGTAGAAACAACCCAAATATATACCAACTGATGAATGGATAAATTCATTTATATGAAGTATATCCAGATAATGAAATATTACCTGACAATAAAAATAAATGAAATACTGGTACATTCTATAACATTAAGCTAAGTGAAAGAAGCAAGTCACAAAAGATCACATATTGTATGATTTCATTTATATGAAAAAACCAGATCAGGCAAATCTACAGAGAAAGAAAGCAGATTAGTGGTTGCCAGGGGCTAAGAAAAGGGGGAATGGGTAGTGACTGCTAATAAGTATGCGGTTCCTTTCCGGGGTGATGAAAACGTTCTAAAATTGATTCAGCGATGGTTGCACACAACTCTGTGAATATACTACAAATGACTAAATTGTCCACTTTGAGTGTATTGTATGGTATGTGAATTATATCTTAATAAAAGTGTTATTAAAGAAAATAATCCCATGAGCTGAAAAAATATGACAGAGGGTAACAAGAATTTAAATATAACCCATGGAAAAACGTTATGACTATTTTGCTTTGATTTTAAGTGAACACAGCTCACTGTCTGCCTTTAAATAAATCAAATCACAAATCTAATGCGTGGGAAAGAGACTGGCCAGGAACAAATGACTATGTTCTGGGAGCATTCAGAGCCCCTCAAAAATGGACTTAAAAATTTTCAGCAACTGACTCAGATTTAAGGAATCAATAACCTACTAGTAGTTGAACTAAAGTCATGCCTGTTAGAAAAAGATAGTATTTTAAAAATGGTCTTTCAAAAGTCATTTTAGCAGTAAATGCAAGAATATCTGCAGTAACAACTCCTACCAAAATGCCAAAAACTTTACCTGTGAGCTTTCAGTATCCTCTGAGCAATGGCATCGCCAACCTTGTTGAACACAACTTTGTCATCAGCGCAGCTTATGAAAAACTGGTTCTACACAAAATAAATGAGATTTATAATAAGTTTTTCTTATCTTAGTAGCATGCATATAAGGAAAAAGTGGTATATAATAAAAAACTATATATATATATATATATATTTTTTTTTTTATTTATTTACATTGATATTTTTTAAAAAAATGTTTCACCTAGCAGACATGTTCTGATTCCTAAAATCACCTCAGGAAAGTAAATGACACTGGGAATAAAAGAAGTCTCATGTCACTCTGGGCCTCATGCATTTCTAAGCAATATCACCTATATCATCTTAGTAAAGTGGAAAGCTAAATTATTATTTAATCAGGCAAATTCCTTGTAGGTTACATTCTTAGAATGGTAGGAACATTCTGAACTGAATAGAGAAATCAGGTTTTTCAGATTCACACATTGTATAAATGCTTCTGATTAAAAATTCCATATTGGTAAACATTCTATCTCATGCTGTTTATTTTTGAACAGGGTAGATGGCAGAATCCTGGTCTAATTTTCTCCACTATTTCCTAGTATCTGCCTTGATCTTATCTCATTTGTTTAGGTCTCTCATTATTCCTGAACTTCTATTTTAAGTAGTTACAAATCTCTTTTCTAAGTATGTTGCATTATATAAATAAACCAATAAGATGGAAAGAGAAATATTTTTTTAAGTACTTCTGCTTATAGATTCATGCAACATTCTTTAAAACTGTTACTAAAAAACCAGGGTACAACATTATTATTATAATGGTATGAAAGATTTAGCTGCTACATTACGGATTGTTGAAAATTAGGTACAAATATTATGAATATCACACGCTCTGTTTACTATACAAATAGTTATAACACAGCTGTAATTTATAAGTATAATCATCACAGAGTCATCTTTGCTAATCATCTTAGGTAAAGTGATATATAGGCAATGACTCGAAATAGGATTATCATCCTTTTGCCACATTATCATTTTTACTATTGTACACGCTTTTAAACTTAAGTGCATAAAGCTGTAAACAGCTTCCAGAAGACAAACTTTGAGGAAGACAAAAACTCACTTGAGAATATGTTTCCCTTTAGGGCATCAAACAATCAAAATCTCAGTGGCAACCAAACCATGTTTGTTCTGAATTCATATCACAGAGAAGCTTAGCATTCCTCAGCAGCTGTAACACAGACTCACATCCTTCACTTCTCCTTTTTTGGAAGGAGCAGGGTGAATGCCAACTGCTTACCTCGGCTTCAGGCGTTTCAACTAAGTTTATGTCCACAGCCATGTGTGTCAATATGGCATTCCTTACCTCATTTAGTACTGTGGTAGCGTTACAAAGAAAGGCTGATTTAATACTACTAAAAAGAGACAAAGCAAAAGGATGCTGGGTAACAGATGAACCAGCCATTAACGTCTTACATTATTATGGTATAATTGTTGAAATTAATAACACTAAGAGTATTAGTTTTATTAACTCTAGACTTCATTCAGAATTCACTAATTTTTCCACTAATGTCCTTTTTCTGTTGCATGATCCCATCCAGGATACCACATTGCATTTAGCCTGCTAATAGTTTTAATCAGCCTTCTCTTTCTCCAGGCCTGTAAAATAAATTAAGCTCCAATTCTTTCCCACTTGCCTTTAATTAATTGTCACTTCATGGAAGGGGACAGGGCCAGGACTCAAGGGGAAGGAAAGTAGGGCTAGAATGGTTTTCCCCAGTGACCCCATCTCTCTCCACATATATTTTTTAATTCAGTGGGAAAGAAAATACTAAAATAAAGAAGAGAGATGTGCTCTGAGTTATCTTTCCATTGTCACGGCTTTTTATTTTTTAAGGATTTTCCAAGTGCTCTGAACTAGCTTCAGATCTACTTTGAAGCACAATTAAGGTTCCCAAACTAAATCCAGTATCCGCGGGTTTTCTTCTAGTCTCTATACACAAACTCTGAGAACTGAAAAAGCTTTATAATGAATGGTAGTTGACACGGAATTGAAGAAGTTGGTACTTGCCCTCGCTATTCTTACATCTCCCTTTTCCATGTTCTTTTTCCTGCCCTCTCCCCACTCCAACATCCCCAAACCAGAGGCATCCAGTGGTCTCTATGTTAATAGCTTACCCCTGTGTGTGCTCTCCCGAAGCAGCACATGCCTCACATTTACACCCTCCAACTCAAGCCAAATCAAAACTTATGTCTCCATGTTGGGATATTTCTGGCTAATAATATTATGAATTGATGCATTTTAAGAATAAGGATTTGGGGGGTTCCTGTTAGAGTCCCGAGTTAATGAAAATGCAAAGTGAATGTCAGGTATGCTGGGGGAATCAAAATTCAGGTGACCTCTTCACATCTCAACATACACTTATTAATGTAGCAGGTCCTGAGTTAGGGGACTCTGCAGTCTCTGTGATATTTCCAGGAAGGCAGGTTGTCATACCAATTTACACGAGCAAGACTTACTTCTATATAGATATAGTGCTTGCTGTTCTCTATCACATAGACGTAAGCAGCATGGATGGACTCTTCATGGTACTTTATACCAGCAGACCAATCAGCAGCAGAACGGAGCAACTATAAGGCAACAATCAGAAATGAGCAAACATGAGACAATGGAGACGACACCAGAGGTATTAATAAATGAAGCCCATCTTTTTCTTCCAAACAACTAATTGATTACAGTGGCTTGTGTGTCATGTGTGGGCCAAGGCAGAGTAGGTAGGTAGGGAACTGGTCCTTAAACATCATCCATAATGAAGGGGCCCAGCTGGAAATTAAATCCTGAATATATATTCTTCCACCCAGGATTATTTTCATTCAAGATTGGAAACCAGGAGATGTGGTTTCTACAAAGAGCGTTTCAGAAGGACCTCTTTTGGTGGCTATGAGTAGGGTGACCATTTGTACTCTTTTTCTGTTATAGCCCCACAATCACACCAGAATGCCTCATGTATTAATAGCACCACTTTTACTCTCAGAAGTGTCCTGGTGTGAATCATATGATACAGTCACACTAGCTCTGACTTGATAATGTGATTACTCTTTTTCCCTCAAATAGATACTGTTCAGAATAATACATTCTAAAAGACAAATAGATTCATTTAGACATTTAGTCTTGATTCTGGCTTTAATTAGCTGTCCGATCTTTGGTGTGTCACTTCAACTCTCAACTTTCTCATTCATACCACATCCCTCTATTCAGACACTCACCTGCTTCTTCCTGGATTACAACAAGAGCATCCAGCTCAGACACCTGAATATACGTTAAGTACACAGATGCGCAGTGGGACTGCCTAGGTTCAAAGCTTAGCTCAACCACCTAGTGGCTTTGATCTTGGTCAAGTTTCTCAACCTCTTTGTGCCTCAGATTTCTGTTCTATAAAACTGAGTATCCACTTTATAGGGTTGGAGAGAGGATTAAATGAATGACTGTGCAGTGAGCTGAAGGAAACCAAACACCTAGTAAGTGGTACATAAGTGTTTGCTGTTATTAATGAGAACTTAGAGGGTGTATTTGAGCTGTGGTGGATCATGCCCAAGACGCTTCAGAGTAGACTGTAGTCCAGCCAGGCTACAGTCTGGCCCACGTAGAAGGCTTTTTCAACACTAGGAATCCACTGGTTGTAATTTTTTTTCAGCACTCTAACTAGGGTTCCAGTATAATGTTAGTCATATAGTAGGTGGTCAATAAATGCTTATTACTTGACTTTCCTTAAGCAATAGAGTTTCATCACAGAAGAATCACTATAAAAATATATTCACTAATCCTGATTTGAAATAAATATTGAAACTGTTCCTCATGAGGTCAACTGAAATTGAAAATAAAAGAATAGCCCATACTTAGAAGTTCATAAAGTGATCCAATACATAATCAGTTTTTTATCTGTTATATATAAAAGGTCTGGTAAAATTCTTGCTTTAATCAATAATTTAAAAAATTGCACATATAGGGGCTTCCCTGGTGGCACAGTGGTTGAGAGTCCACCTGCCGATGCAGGGGACACGGGTTCGTGCCCTGGTCTGGGAAGATCCCATGTGCCGCAGAGCGGCTGGGCCCGTGAGCCATGGCCACTGGGCCTGTGCGTCCGGAGCCTGTGCTCCACAACAGGAGAGGCCACAGCAGTGAGAGGACCGCGTACTGCAAAAAAAAAAAAAAAAAAAAAATTGCACATATAAGGCTATGGAAATTCAAACCTAATACTTGCTAAAACTGATTGTGCCATCCTCAAAATGTTATTTCTTTATTCATTATGAGGTATTTATTACAATATAGTTCCCTCAAAGCATTTTATTTAATTTTATCAGATGAATCTGTATAATGAAATTGGAAAATTTAACTGTGAACAAGACTAGTCAAATATCTCAGAAGAAAAATTTAGGTAAATATAATGCACCCTTGGAAAATAGCTTGATTCACATAATCTTCAAGGAACTGCATTATTGTTCATCGGCAGAAATAACAAAGGTTGAACAAATAGAGGTTTCCATTCTTTGTCCACTCAAATTTATGTTGAATTTTGCGGCTAAGGAGCATAGCCCTAAAATGCAGGCAACCTTGAGGAGATTCTTTCGCCACCCATCCTGATCCGATTCTATATTACTCTGGAAACAATGTATAAAACTGCAGAGTATACTGGAATGGTAGGAACTCTTGAGATATGCACTATTGCTCTGCACTTACTAGCTCTTTCACCTTGAACAAGTCATTTTAACATCACTGAGGCTCAGTTTCCTCCTCTGAACACTTGAGACTGCTCTCTCTGTCTCTGTCTCTCTCTCATACACACATCTGCCCACCCACACACTCCCACAAAGAGCTGTTGTAAAGAAAAAAAAATGGCATAACAAACACAAAGCACTATGTTATGCAGCACATAGTAGATATCTGATATATGGTTGATCTACCTCTCTAAAAAGCTATGAGCAAAGTTTATATACCACCTTGGTGGTAATGTCCTAGTCTTGCCCTCAAATCCCAAAACCTTATACTTTCTTTCCTTTCACACTCTCAAAATTTGCTGCTTCAAAGGCTTAATAAACTCATTTGCATAATACATAAATCAGGAGTGTCAAGCAAGTTTCAACTCGAAGGTCAAGACTAACTGATTCCAAGTCTTCCTGAAGAGCTATGTTGAAGAATGGATTCTTGGAACTAGACACACTGGGGAAGAAATCTAAGGTTGAAGGCCAATGGCAGCCATGAAGGGAAAGCATGAAGGTCACATATCTGCCGTCTTTCTTGTGAAGGATAATGGTAAAAGTTTTCCTTTCTAAAGGCAGTTGAATGTTTATAATAAGTACACTTGTAAGCCAAAAGAAGACCATTTTGGCATCAGCCTGTGGGAAAGCATAAGCAAAGTAGAGGGGAGCCCCCCTGATGCCTATAAAACCATAGAAGGTGGGGGGTTGCCTACATCCTAAGGGGGTTCAGCATGACCTGTCTTATTGTCTGGATCCAAATCTACATCATTTTCTCAAAATGAAAACTCATTTAACTTTAAAAAGTCATCATTTTTGGTTAAACTTGAACATACCTTTCAAGTAATACAGAAAAAAATTACTTGGAATTATTATTCATTTACTATGATTCTGATTAGTTAAAATCTATTTATCACCACAAGATAAATTGAAAATATGAATTTCTCTTTTACCCCTGAACCAGGGACCAACTCCACTGCTTTAAATGCTTGATGTTCTAGGAAATTTGTAAACAAATCTAGTAAGTCAAAGACATTTTGATTGACTTACTTTTGTTTCAAATTTAAGATTTACTCACTTCTTTTTCTTAACTGACCTAACTTGTCTTGCATTTGTTTCAAACCAATGTAACTGAGACAAGCCTCAAACCCCTCCTTACACACACAGAAATGTGGCTTATCTTACTGCCCCAAGTAGACTGGGAATCAAATCTAACCCATGCTTTTCAAACCTCAAGTTTGAATACACAATTTTAAAGTATATTTATGCTCTTTATAAAGGGCATATTTCTGATTTTATGTTTTCGCCTCAAGATTGTAACTAAAACCAGTCATTTTCCTTTGTACTGTGTCCTATTTTCTGACTTCTTAAAAGATAACCTTCTCTTTATCCACAAGCTCTAATCCCCTTACATACAGTGGGCCCAAGCTGAATATGTGGTTTAAAATACAGAAATCTCTTCTTGAAGGAAAACTTTCAAAACTTTCTTAGTATTTGTCCCAAGTTCCTGTTCTCTTACTGCAATGCTTTTATTCCCTATAAATTCAGTACATATCTTAATTCCTTTTTGTTTCTCTGAGCTCCCAAGTCAATCATGGAACAAAAGCACTATTTTTTTTTTTTTGTCTCTCATGTAGAAGTTGGCCTCCATGTTGCAGCTCACAAGTGGCATGGGTTGGGGAGAGAAAAGAAGTGCTCAAATTATTGGGCCTCATTCTTCCAGTCTGTATTGAGAAGCACTGCTGGCAAGGAGCAGCAGAAATGGACTTTGTTCAAGAATCTGCCTCAGATTACCAAGCTCTTCCTTCTATTTTTTTTTTGGCTGTGCCACATGGCTTGTGGGATCTTAGTTCCCCTGACCAGGGATCGAACACAGGCCCCCTGCTGTGGAAGTGCAGACTCTTAACCACTGGACCACCAGGGAATTCCAAGCTCTTCCTTCTAAGAACCATTTTTCTACAGTTGAGCGTCATCCATTCACATCACAGTGTGTCATTGTTCGAATAGGATGATCCTTTGGCCTGAGTAATAGTGAAAAGTTAAACTTGAGGCTGAAGGAAAGGAAGAGAATATGCTTTTTGAAGAATAAGACTTAAGGGGAGAGAAGTCCTAGCAAAAAATGCAGACTTGAGGGCTCTTTGGAGCCAGAAAGCAAAAGGAGAGTTGGGGCTGGATTGGGCTGGATTTGGGTCTGCAGCAACAGAGGATAATATCAAAAGGCAAGCATGACATGCAGCTTTGCCTTGCTGGGGCCCTTGGTGGTTACAACCATCCTGGGACTTACTGGAAACAGTCTCTCTGCTGAGCAGTTATGACCTCAGCCTCTGGAAGCAGACTGCTTAGAATCCAGTCTCATCCTGTCCAATACTCACTGTGTAATAACCTCTCAAAGTCTTAGTTTCCTCATCTGTAAAATATGGGGTCAAAGAGGACCATAATTTATAGACTGGTGAATATTAAATGAGATACTCCATAAAAAACTTACTGCAAAAAAAAAAAAAAAACTTAGTGCAATGCTGGGTACTGAGTGAACACTCCCTGTTCACGTGGCTTCAGCCAGTCAAGACCCACAGCAAGATGCACAGAAGTCTTACTGTATGAAGACCTGGTCTGTAAACAGAAAGCAGCTTCTATGTTAAGGAACTTCCTTAGAAATAAATCAAGTGGCTTTCTTTCACCCTTCCCTACCTATTTTGTTCTGTCACTATACAAAACACTTTGCTGTCTTTTGAAATCTACATTGATTCCTACATTGACATCCTTTGGAGTGTCTTTTGGGCATTTTCCCCAAGTGTAGGAACAAATTTTTCCAATAGTATAATTTGAATGTCATTTACATTTGCCTTTATATATTTTCTTTTCTTTTAATAGACAAAGAGATTGAAGACATGACTCCAGTGGAATTATTTCCTTCAGTTTGGTAGGACTTCTTGGCAATGACTGTCTAAGAAATGACTTTTCTACTATAAGCTGCCCAATTTAATAAAAAGGATTGTTCCACGTATCGATTCCATGTTAACGCTAATTTGGCATCAAGCACTTTCTTTTACCTTAATAGAAATGTCAGATGTCCTCTGTCTTGGTCATTTATCATAAGTGGCAACGATAGCATTCAGGAAAAGAGTTTGTTCTTTTTAGGGAGAAAACTAGTTCTTTTATAAACTCTGTGCCTAAGCAGTTTCAGAATCATCTTTCTTCCAACCCCCTCCCCACGCCTGTCTCCTGCTATGCCTTCTCTGAGTGTTCTTGGCAGGCTTCTGAGAATACCCAGCACTGAGGGGAAACACCCAAGATTATTTTAAAGTGTCAGTGGAAGTTGCTGAAGTCAGCTCTCAGGTCTGGATGACATTTATAGAGGCAGAAATTCATGTTGGTGAGGGCAGGTCTCCATTCTGGCTGCTGTAGCTCTAGTCTCCTTGGCCGGCCCTGTCGGCCATAGCTTCTGCAACAGCTGTGCACGTAGCTGGTGTGGAATCACCAGTAGTACATGCCTAAGGGTGATCGGGCCCAGTGCTTTTGTATTAAAAAATTAAATAACTGGGTTCCCTTCTGCAGATGAAAGAACAACATGAATTTTTTTTCTTTAAATCTTTTTTTTTTTGGCTGCATTGGGTCTTCGTTGCTGCCCGCAGGCTTTCTCTAGTTGCCACGAGCGGGGGCTACTCTTTGTTGCGGTGCACAGGCTTCTCATTGCGGTGGCTTCTCTTGTTGTGGAGCACAGGCCCTAGGCGCACGGGTTTCAGTAGTTGTGGCTCATAGGCTCGGTAGTTGTGGCTCGCGGGCTCTAGAGCGCAGGCTCAGTAGTTGTGGCACACGGGCTTCGTTGTTTCACGGCATGTGGGGTCTTCCCCGATCGGGGCTCGAACCTGTGTCCCCTGCATTGGCAGGCAGATTCTTAACCACTGCGCCACCAGGGAAGCCCAAGAACAACATGAATTTTATCTATTATTTACTTTATTGTGTCCAATGCTCTTTCTCTCTCCATTTCAATATATATGGTATAAATAGTATAAAGATTTTTGTATCCAGAACTAGCCTGTGACACATCCAGAGAAATGTCAGCTTCTTTGTTGCAAACTTTTGAAAACACTAGGGAATGCCTGAAGGTTGTAGCTAATATTGATAGAATTCAAACTAGTATACTCTTCTAGGTGATTTGCATGGATTAATTTATTTAACTATCACCACAATCCTATGAGACAGGTACTACTGTGTTTCCTGTTTTAAAGATGAAGGAAACACATTCAGAGAGGTGAAATAATTTTCCCAAGGTTATGCAGCTCGTATGTAGTGAGACAGGAATTTGAATATAGTCTGTCCCTTTCCCTGGCTACATGACATCGCTCCTTTCCAGTTAATTAAACTTGTGATCTCTAAGTTATGTTATGAACAATAAACTATGTTAAAAACTATGTTAAAATCAATGTTAAAAAGAAAAAGAAGACTTTTATTAAGTTTTATTAAATTTCTCAACCAAGAGTATTTAACAGTCATTTGGCTATTGCCACACTGTAACTGAGAGAGTGAAAGACTTGAAAATACGACAATAAACTTTTTAAAACTTAAGTAGCCTCCTACACAGCCAGGTCCCTATCTCCCTTATGCCTTCTGGATTCTCTGGAAAACCAGGGATTGGACTAGATTATTGCTTTTACCCGCTAAGCACTATACATTCATAACTTGACAACAACAATGCCTAGAACAAGGTGAATGTTTAGAGCCAGTAAGTAATGTGAAGTGAAACAATACTGTGGTCAGAATTTTACAGAAAAGGAGAAATGGAGCAGAGTAATTTCTTTTCTTTCCTTCAGTGTCTGGTCGTCTCAGATTCTCCTGTCTTCAAAAAGATGCACTGCCTGGTGGTGCCCACTGTTTTCACAATTGGAGTTATTTTGGCAGTTCTGCAAAACATCTACTGGCAACCAGTAGATGTTTTGTGAGGTCTAAAACTTTTTAAACTATGGGGGAGTCTTCTTTAAGAAAAAGAATACTAATTTATAAACACAAAATTAGTGTATTCCAGAATTACTATAGCAGTCTCTCTTTTTTTTTTTTTTTCGGTACGCGGGCCTCTCACTGTTGTGGCTTCTCCCATTGCGGAGCACAGGCTCCGGATGCGCAGGCTCCGGACGCGCAGGCTCACAGGCCCAGCCGCTCTGCGGCATGTGGGATCTTCCCGGACCGGGGCACGAACCTGTGTCCCCTACATCGGCAGGCGGACTCTCAACCACTGCGCCACCAGGGAAGCCCTATGGCAGTCTCTTTACCTGTCTCCTTGTGTTCATTCTCTTTCTAGTCTTATAAGTTTTTCACATGTATAAACTTTAGGTCCCAAAGTGTGTTTGTTTGGAAAAATGGAAATAGGTGACAAATTGAGAGATCCTACATCAATTAAGCTTGGGAAATGCTCATAGAATATTCAGTCTTAGTAATTTCATTATGCACATCGACATAACGAAGGCACTAAGAAGTCCTATATTTTAAAAATCTGCAAAAACTTATCTGTCCATGGAAACCTTTTTTTGTGGAATAGCTATTAGCATTTCACAGGCAAAACCCAATTAGAGAAACTCTGATCTAGATTAATCTTCATAAAACATTCATGTATCATGCTTCCTCTCAGATGACAAAAAAACATTCCAAAGTTCACTAATGCCTCCAGGATCAGGTCAAAATGAACCAGGCCAGCACTTCAGGGCATCCCCAATCTGGCCTTATGCTGTCTGAACCTCATCTACTACCTCTTCAAGAGCAAATGGTTTGTTGCAGTTGGTTCTACCATCTTCTGAGCAGCAGACTTATTCCTTAAAGGGGGTACCCAGTTCTGTGCCTCTCATTTGCCAACCTCTCATGGCATGCTGGTCCATACTCTCAAGACTGGCATTTGGTCCTAGACCACACCTTGCGTTGTTAACTGAATTCTTTAACATCACAGCTTCCTCTCCCCCATCTAACTCCTTTTCCAGAGGCAGAGAACTCCTTTTGTCTGTCTCCTCAGTATCCAGGTGTGCACTGATGATTTGACTGTGCAAACAGATGGCACTTAGTAGACATAAATTGACTGAATAAATGAATTAATGTGTCTTGGTAAACTTCCTTTCAAATCAATTGGCTTCGTAGAGTGCAGGCAGCCTGGGCATGTCAGGGATAAACATGTGAGCATGTTAAGAAGTCACTGATCTAGCACCATTTCTACCATCCACTGATAGGGAGAAGGTGAACCAAGGGAGGCGTTTTGCAGGGCGGATATGCAGAGCATCTATCTGCCTCATCAGGGTGGCAGGAAGAGATTACATAAAGCAGGGCTTTACCAAAAAACATTAGAAGATGTATGTATATGCAACACTGGGATAAACCATCTTTTGCTAATCATAAAAATACACAATTCTCAGAAATAACTTTTCAACAGATGCTTAATTAGCATCGGCTAACTTGGATAAGTTGATCACTGAGTCAATTTTAATGCCATCTCAAATATTAAATTAAATTCTCTTATTTTCTTAATATCAAGGCTCCTATTTTATCTTACAGCACAGGTTATTTTTCTCTCTAAGTAGAATAAAATTAAACAGGCTCATAAAATATTCATTAACTTACATACGAATGCATTATCTATCTGTGCCTCTAAGTTTAAATTAGTTATCTCCTTTAGCCTGGGATGACGAAGCATTTGCTGTAGGTAATTCTCTTAAGTGATTTATCTTTTTGATTGTTCTATTATTTGATCTACGGTCTGAAATGTCTTTTTATTTCTTAGATACACACACCTCTCCTTGCACGTAGTACAAAGTAACTGATTTGGCGTTTCATTTATAAAATCATATTCACCAGAATCCATATCCAAGTTAAATAAATCCATAACAGTGATGTCAGCAGCAGACTACTGGATCTTCACTTAAAAAGTACTTTAAAAAATTGATATATGTCTATACTGTGAAAGGATGAGCACAATAAGTTTAGTTAACATCCATCACTTCACATACTTACAAATTCTTTTTCTTGTGATGAGAACTTTTAAGATCTACTCCCTTAGCAACATTCAAATATACAACACAGTACTGTTAACTACAGTCACGATGCTCTACATTACATCCCAGGACTTATTAAGAGTAAAACGGGAAGCTGTACCTTTTGACCCGTGTCACCCATTTCTGCACCCCTTCCATCCCACCCTTTGCCTCTGGCAAACACCAATCTGTTCTGTACTTAAACAATACATTTGACGCCGATAGTGATGACTTTGAACAAAAGGCAATGCAATCCTAGTTCTGTCCCTGCATGATCTCAAGACACTTGAGCTGGAGTTGGTACAGGGAGCAGATTGGGTAACAATGGACTAGACTAGGATTTCAAGCTCCACCTCTGTTGATAACCAGCTCGATGACCCTGGGCAAGTCTCAAAGTTTCACTGGGTCTTAATTTTCTTATTTGTAATTTGAGAATGTTGTACTGGATGTGGTCAAATTTTGTTACTTTAATAAGCAAATTTCTCATTCTTTTAAAAGTGTCTCTAAAAGGCATTTGGTTAATTAGGAACTAAAATTAGATTGAACTATAACTAGCTTCCTAGATGCTAAGTTTCAGCCGTATTCCTGGTGCTTCACTGGTATCAGCTCCAGGTTTACTGGGTATCATATTGCTAGAGTCACTTCAGAAGGAATTACAGGACAAGCCTCTCCTTGAGTGGCCTTTTCTAAAGATATGCACTTATTATATTTATACAAGAGTTTTAACAAGAGGATAAATTGAGTACATTTAAAATAGAAAATATAATACTAAGTTTTAAAAGGCCTATTTAGATTTGCTTTGCAGTTGTCCTTATTGCAAAACTTGAAGCCAATAGGCATTTAGTCCAGTAAGAGTGATTGTACCCAGTGGTACTTCATGAAAAAGAAAAGCCAGACTTACCTGTACATTAGCATGGACAGACCCAGGCACTTGGTGTTTCAACTCATGGGCTGTTGTTTGAGATTTTGGAAGCAGAAAAGGATAAGAAAGGGACCGATATTTTGGTTTCATAATCTAAAATAAAGAAAAATCAGGTAAAAAAGATTCAAATGAAAAAACAGTTCCAGTCTTCCTTACTTTGTGATTATAAAAAAAAATTCAGGTTCATTTGAAAAAGAAAAAGGGAAAGAAATATTAACAACGGGGTTTCTAGGTGAAGAGGCAATAGATTATTTATTTTTGTTTTCTGTCTATTTCCCAGGGACAGAAAACTCCCTTTTTCCTTCTTTTACCTTTTGGAGTGAGCATTATTGCTTTGTATTTTTAAAGAAAACTTAAATACAACCTGGAGTTATAGAAGTATACAATTGCAAAAATGGGATTATTTTATAAACTGACTTTTTACTACGTTGTAGATATCTTGTAACAGCAGTAAAGCACTATATATCATTTAAAAAGAATTTCATAGTAAAATGGCATGGAACAATCATAATTTGTTTAACGATTTCTATTAATAAGGATGTCAGCTGTTTCTCATTTTATATGAATTATTAGATGCAATGTCAAGATAAATGACTTATTGAGTAGCTTCTTTAGCTTAAATACCTGAAATAGATTTTCTGAGTCAAAGGTTACATACCTTTAAAAAGTTTTCTGCAATTGTACCAATTTAACCTCCCAGGAGCAAGGTATAAGACCATCATAGATCCCAAACCCAATTGTAGGTATCTGCAGCGTTTTTATCTTTGTCAGTGCAATAAGTTAAAAATATTATCCTTTTATTTATTTATTCATTTGCCTCTAAATTCTTGTTAAAAATATTTCCACTATTTCTAAGAGCTCCCACTAACTGTTTATAATGTTATTTAAATGAAAATAAGGGGACACTTTAAGTTGTTAATAAAACTAAATCTTTTTCCAAATTATAGGGAGAAAATGCCTATAAAACCATTTTATTTATTTTATTTATTAAGATTCTATAAATAAAATGGAATCTTAATAACACCTAGACGATAGGTACTTAACTTAGGAATGTTAGGTCAAATTCTTACAAGTAATGAAGGCATCATACTAAAGAAGACACAGACTGGAGAAAAGAAAAATGGCTCCATTTTCTCATACTGCTCACTTTGCTCAGAACCGCCTCTCAGAAGCCTGTACCAATATGGGCCCAGGGCAGTGCCAGGATTGGAAGGCCTTGCAAGCTCCAGCTCTCTCACCTGAACGAGGCTCCCATCCCCCTACAGTAGCCTGACAGCCCTCCACGTGACTATCAGCCCCGGCCAGATGCTTAAACGACACTGAGTTTCCCAAGTGTTCAAAGGGTTAAACCATAGGCTGAGACAGTAGCATCACCCCTCCGCCCTCTGAACTGTCTGTGGTGTGAAAGTTCAGGAACAGTTTCTTTTTCTTTTGCTCAGAGACCCAGGCACTCTGACAACCGGGCACCCAAGAGTGGATGGGTAGCACAGCTGCGGCTACCGCAGCCCCTTCTCGCCTCCTTTTCCTGGCCTGTCTCTCTTCATGTGGACTGAATCATGATAAGACCACCTATGTACCTTCGTGAAGTTCCAGCGCTGGATGAAGTGACGGGCCACGTCGCGAGCCGCCTTCCCGTGGACTGCAGAGGAGATGTCGTGCCATGGCATCCGGGGGGTGGAGTGCCTGTCAATGAAATCTGCCCGGGTGCACCAGGCAAGGTCCCCACTAACTTCTGTGCCCAGAGGCACACAAGCCATCTGACCCCAGCTCTGACCCTGACTACGATACATATAAGAAAATGTGGTAATGCCCACCGTGTGTATATTACTTGGCTTGGATAGAACAATACCTTCATAGCCAAGAGAAACATAGATCTCACACTGAGGAGCACAGTCTCCCATGCGCCTCTCCCAAATATGTTTCCACTTCACTTATTAGATAATCACTAGGCAAGGCAGATGTGAGTTGGTACAAATTATTTAAAGCTGTGTACTTGACATTACATTTTTCTCTTTTATCCTGTTGAAATAATGTTAAGCTACATTCCTATTTCCAGTTAGATATACAAGCACAGTGATAATCTGAAATGTGTTGTTTTAATGCTGGAAGATGAAGATGATACGCAGAAAAAAGGAGATGATCAAAGGAAGGGAACCATCTCCTGGAGAATTACAGATTATTACTCCCCTAAAATATGCCTATATGGAAGCTGGAGATTTCCAACAAGTAAGCTCTATTCCATTTTCTTTTCTTACTATAAGGAAAAGCCCTTAAGTACATGACTGAATCATAGCTTCCAGTGTTTTACCAAATATTCAAAACAAAACATATTAGATCATGCACATGCATACTTGTTGAGATGCTGACAGGGAAAAGACAAAATATAAGCAGCCGCCCACTACCATGGTACTTACCAGCAAAAGGTTTATCAAGTTGAACCCAATCTTTGAAGACAAAATTGCAGTAGTCCTTTCCATGCCAGAATCTGGTTTCCCCATGTAGCTCTCCCACACCTGTCTGTAAACTTCGGATGGAGCCCATGCCTGTAAATGCAGCAAGACCCACTCAGAGACTGGTTCAGGCGGACCCCAGAGAGGGAGGCTCATCTCTTATTTATTAAACACCTAAAGGCTTCTTAACTTTTCTTCTTAAGCCTCATAACTAGGACAGCATGTGTTCATGAGGCTGTGGACTGACAAGGTTTTAAAACCCTCATGAATTTACTATTAGTGGGTAGTTGGGGCTATAATCAGGTTCATCATTTGGCAGTGAAATTTAATATTCTTATTCTCACCATCTACCAGATCACTGGAGGAATGGATCACAGGGTTAACTGTGAATAAAGAACTTGCTAGGAGAGCCTATGAGAGAGCAGTAAAGTCAGGTCAGGTGGAGGAACATGAGATGCAGAGGCCATAAAGAAGTCATGTCCTTCTTTTTCCTCAACCAATATGGTGCACGTCTAATGTATAATTCTTGTCTTTTGCATCTCAAAATGCAAGAACCTCAAATTTGCAGACAGCCTATGTTCCAGCCCTGGAACTGACTAGCTAAATGACACTGAGCTTCATCTTTTTGGGTCAGAAATCCTTTATGTGTGAAGGGAAACATTGGGTCCAGATGACAGCTAAGATCTTTTGGGCTTTAACATTCTATTTTTCTAAAATTATAAATGACATCCATAAACAGTGTAACAATGGACAGAAGCTCATGACCACACAGGCGCAAAAGCAGTAATCCACTGCAATATTTCACAAAGAACTTTGTCGGGAACGTTTTACTTAAGGGTAAATATGTTGACTTAAATAGTTTGTATGTTTATGGAATATGCTGATCACAAAGACAACTAAGCAGGAAAACTAGCAGAACGACAAATCACAAAATGCAGCGCTTGGCACAAAAGAGACACTTAACAGATAGACATTGGATGCAAAAATGTTTGTTGAATGAATAAATGGTACCACGTGCAGGAGCCAGTGAGAGTACTGGACTGGTCTCCCTACCAACACGCTGCCCCAGAGCTGTCCTTCTAAAAATGGAGACTCCTTGCTTAAAAGCCTTCTAGGATGACCTACTGCCTAGAGGGGGTCAAATCCTAAGGGTTTAGGATGCACAGAGAGCTCTTCTCAAACTGCTGACAATCTCTCTTTCTGGTCCTTGTTTTCCTCACACAGCGCAGACCCCAGGCACACCATACTTCTCACTGATTTTGACATGCCTGGTTCATCATGCAGCTGGCACATTATTCCTTCTGCCCAGAATGTTCTTCCCTCCCTCTTGGTCTGAACTCCTCATCCTCCTTCAAGAGCCACATTAGCTGTCATCTGTCCTAGAGACACCTCCCAGATCCCAGCAGGGAGAGGCAGTCCCTAGCACTGCTGTAGAACCATTAACAGTTGCACACCTCAGGGCCTCTGACTCTGTGACCCAATTGTGTAAGGATGCTCCCTCCCTGCTCCCCACTCACTCATCTATAAACTTTGGGGTGGGGAGTATGTCCCCTCAGTGCCTGGTATAGCTACTGGCATTCAGTAGGCAATCAATAAGTATTTGCAGAGCAAAAGTTTTTAAACAATCACCACACATACTGCTAGTATTCTATCTCAGACTGAATAATTAACCTCCAAAGGGTATTGGAATTTTCTGTAAAAGGAAAATGTCTTAAAATGCTAACAATGAACAAAACTTAATAATGTTAAAAATAGAATTCTGTTGATTTCTCCCAGTGATTTATTTTTCTGCTCTCTAAGACTGAAAGGCCAAAGTACTGGTAGGTCTATTTGCTCACCTGTAGGCTCTTTATAGTAAGCATGTCACTTTGTTTATTTAAAAAATAGGAAAAGAAAAAAAGGGGACGAAGAACGAGATAGTGGGTCAATTCCGAAGTAAAATTTTAAAAAATATATATATATATTATATATAAAATTTGTTTTCATCAATTGAGAAACTCCAGGCTAAATTTCTTTATATGTATACACATATACTTGTTTAAAAATCTCACCTAATAATCAGTTTTGATAAGAAAAACAAAGCAAATTCTTAGTCTAGATAATGATCTTGGTGCTAATTGAATTCAACCTGCTCACAGTTCAAATTTGGTTTTGGTCAGCATTCTCTGACCCTCTCCCCATGTAAAATAGTAGCTCCTCCCCTCTGCCCTTCCCCCCTTCCCCTGCTGTACTGTTTTCCATGATAATTCTTACCACCTGACACGTTGTGTTTGATGATCTATTTGTATATACAATTCCCATACTTCCTCTCCTACTAGTTAATAGAATTTTGTCTGTGTTGTTCATTCCATCCCTAGTATCTAGAACAGTGATTGACATAGGAGCTCAGTAAGTACTTATTTAAAGAACAAATGAGTCATATACATTATTTTTGTATCCCCACTTACAGTGTTTAATGATTGTGCAATTCCATCAAGGGAATGAACTGTTCATTATGTTCTCAACCATCCTCCATCCTCTACTCTTGGATTTTAGGTTGTTTACTTTCTCTCTTCTCTCTCTCTCAATAAAAAACACTGCACTGGACGTGTATCCAGTTTGTTAGGGAGAGGATTTCCATCAACACCTGAAAACCACCCACATTGCTGTCCCTAGTTCACCACTATGGGGATCACCCCTCTCAGCTTGCCATCAGCCTGAATTACTTAACATATTCTGCACCCAGCTTGCATCTTCTTTTCCACTTGCCCCCAATCCTGTTGTCAGCAACACTAGCATTCAGTCCCCTTGACTTCATGTTTCACAACTTCATTCCTCCATCTCATCGTCAGTCCTAACGCAGCAAAGCCACACTCTGGAATTACAAAGCAATACCTGGACCTGTTTGCAACCTTTTATCTTTAATGTCTGCCCCAGCATGCACCCCTGACCTGGCTCTCTGGACTTCCCAGTGCCCTGTCTCAGGGCTATGACGCTCTACGGAGAGCAGGAATTACTGTGAGCTATCGCTGAATCCACATAGGCATCAAGGACTAGCTGTATGCTAAATAAAGAAAATGTCTCCCCATATATGCTCTTCTCCATATTTTAACATATATCAATGTTGTTTATGTATTTTATATCAATGTGATTTAAGACAAATTTACTTAACAGTTACATTGGAGCTTTAGTTCACTATATACGGTTAATCAGTTTAAAAGTTGCAGGGTCTTGGGCTTCCCTGGTGGCGCAGTGGTTGAGAGTCCGCCTGCCGATGCAGGGGACACGGGTTCGTGCCCCGGTTCGGGAGGATCCCACATGCCGCGGAGTGGCTGGGCCCATGAGCCATGGCCGCTGAGCCTGCAGGTCTGGAGCCTGTGCTCCGCAACGGGAGAGGCCACAACAGTGAGAGGCCTGCGTACCGCAAAAAAAAAAAAAAAAAAAAAAAAAAAAGTTGCAGGGTCTCCAGACTACAGAATGCTGGAACCACTGTTCAAGGTCCAGCTTAATGTTCAGGGTCATTAGCTCCTGACAGCCACAAGTGACTCTCAGCCAGCCATGCTAGCTGGGCTCTATCTCAGCCATCTCCTAAATAGTACATAGAACTGTGGCTGTTAAGAATTTAGCCAAAAGGTCCTGATGCAGTCATCTGCATATCTGCTAAATCATAAGTCTGAAGCATGACTTCTGGGAGACTGATAAACTAGAACTTCTCTGGGAACATCACTTATCATCTCTAACCCTGCGTTGGTTCATCTGTAAAAAGGAGATAACACTGTTATTACCAAGCCCCACAAGTGCTCAGGGCAGTGCGCGGCAGAGTCCGCACACAATAAATGCTAGCTTACAATTTTACTGTGGTTGCTATTTATTATGATGATCACTTGTCACTAAATCTGATCCATTGCCAAATTCCTCTTCATTCCCCCATATTTTAGGCCCTGATTAATTTATTCGAGAACCTAGTTCTTACAGAAACTTATCAGATTATCAATTGTAAAAATATACGTGGGGTGAAAACTGTGAGAATGGAAAGCCAATCCAGAGACACAGTCACTCTGCTCATGCAGCAACAGCTGAAGCCTACAGAGATTGTGGGGCTTCACACATCACTTACCAACGTTAGGTCTAGTGAGCCCCTGCTCAGACTCACTGGAAGAGCGAAAGAGTTTCAAGTGGGGCTTTAAACCATGGATTAAATTCTGACGACTCCTACAGTGATTACAATCACCTGGAGAAAGTTGAGAGTTCTTTCTTTACAAAGAGATATAAATATATAAATATATATAAATATATCAAGTTTTCTAAACTCAGAAGCAGCTTCAATCATTTTAAAAACAAGGTGAGGCTATAAAATCAGTCACAAATTCTGTGCAACAGAAAACTGTAGAGCTTTAAGACAAATCTTAAAGAATGGTAAATTTATAAGATGTAGAAAATCTGATGTTTGAGGATAAAAGCTGGATGTATTTCTGGATAGAAAGAGACATGAAATCTCTTATATAAAAAGTTTATAAAGTACACCTAATACTTTTCTTTTTCCTTTATAACTTGGCATTATTTTAGAAATGCTTAGTCATTCTGCAACCATTAGAAGCATGAATTGTGGTTGTTATGACTAGTGATGTGAATAAAACAATAAATCTGTTCTAATAAAATGAGTCAAACAGAGCCATGAAATGGCATGAGACTGAATAGGATGATATAATGACTTCTCAGCATTGTTCACTTTACTCCATTATAGAAGGACAAGTTCTGCAAACAGGTATACAGTGTCTGGCTATGGAGGAACACAGCACAGTTGAGATAAATTCCAGTGCAGACGATGACTTACTGGAGGCGCTGTCAATGCTGCTGATGCTATCTGCGTTGCGTAGGTGGTGTCTGTGCAGCTGCCTGTAGAGGCTGAATTTGGAGAACCTTCTGGGCTTTCCTATTCCTTTCAGTTTTGAATCTGCATCATCAACAGTCTTCAGGACAGGCAGATTTTTGTTAGATTCGTTTTTATCTTTGAGGCTTAAGGATTCCATAGACTCTGTTGTTTCAGCCTGAGAAAATTATTTAAAAAACAAGAAAAAGAAAGAAAGGAAAAGAAACTGCGTAAGATAAGCTGAACTGTGGCCTTTTAATTCCAGTTTAAAGTTTACACATGATGGAGGCTCCCTAAGAGACGCACAATAATATGTGTGAGGTCAGCCACAGGGCAGTGGGCGATTCTTGTGAGCTGTTTAAATACTTCCAAAGGGATACCAGGAAGTCCATTATAGTTCCTCTTTCACTGGGTCAGAAATTTCATGCCAATTAACCTTTTGGTTTCAAATACAATTACATGAGTTAAACTCACTGTTGAGCTACTGAACTTCTTCCTCTGATAAATATTAAGTAAGCGATGTTTTTTCTGTCAATTATTTTCCCCGTTACCTTTTCACTAAATCTCTGTTTTCCCAGAGAAGTCACCAACATGTACAGCAGTAAAATAAGATGGAGCCCATCAAACTTTTTAATACGCATATTGATATTGTGGCAACCATTTGAGTTGAAATAAGTTACAAATATAGGCATATAGAGATTTTGGCAGCTCTTGATTTGAAAGATACTTTGAGAAGTTATTAACCTCCTGCTTTCAAACAGAATTCTCTAAATGACTCCAGACTGACCTATCATATTTTTGTATGTCTGTAAGAAGGAAGATTTCAAAAACTTTGGCAGCTAATTGTAATAAGGTTGCTTATTTAACTTAAAGTCCAATTTTGCTGCACATTTTTGTTTATGAACTTTTTTCCCAAATAGGAACTAAATCTTTAATTTAAATGGAAAGCAAAGGAACTGACTATGAGATAGCAAATGCTCTATCAAATCTGTTTTCTCTTCTTACAGAGAAGAAACTGAGATTAACAGATGCATAGTTACAGACTCACTAGGTGGTATTTGAAACCAGGTCTGTGTTGGACTCAATGTTCTTTACCTCTCCAGGGATATGCCACCTCTCATTCAATCCATCAGTCAACCAATCACACTATTAATACACACTTATACAAACCATGTCCCTTATATGCAGTTCCATAAAGGTGAAATTTACTAACTGTGAGGGAACCCAGAGAAGGTCCCCCGACGATGCGCTTCACGCTGCCCACGTCCGTGAGTCTGTGTTCATTGTCATCCCACCTTCCATAGGCCAGGTCAATCCCACCCACAAAGGCAACCGACTGGTCGATGATGATGAGTTTCTCGTGATGAGCCCACAGATATACACTGGATGACACATGATCTGGGTGCCTCATCACCTTGAGAAGAAAAAACCACACACGTAATATGCTTTCTAAAATGTCTTTCATATTATAATAAAATAGGTCTGTTTACTCCCCTGAACAACATTTCCTACAATTCAAATGCTAAAATGTGCTATCTATACATCAAAGAAAATCCCCAAACTTCTAATTTTATCCTCAGTATTTAGCAGAGTATTTATTTATTTTATCCTCAGTATTTACCCCTGGATACTTTTCAAAACTCCCCTGACCACCCTGGACCCCTCACATATGGGGGAAGCTGCCCTTTAGCTTGAAATTTGGCTGCATATTTCAATAAAAGTCAGTTCAATGGAATAGCAGATTCCCTTTTCCCCCAAAAGGGTTATGTTATATGTTATATAAAAAACACTAAAACTTTTTAGCCTACACCTATCTCTGACAAAATTTTTAATAAGTATATTGATATTTTGGCAGTCATTAAGTTGAACTAGTAATCATATTGATATAGGGATATAGATGTTTTGGCAGCTCTTGATTTTAAAGGTAATTTAAGAAGTTATTAACCTCCTGGTTTCAAACGGAATTCTCCCTAAATAATCCCAGACTGACCTATTTTTGTATGTCTTTAAGTAGAAACATTCCAAAAACTTTGGAGGCAACTTTATTTTTTAATAACATGTTTTTATTGTGGTAAAATACACATAACATAAAATTTACTGTATTAACCTTTTTAAGTGTACAGTTCAGTGGTATTAAGCATATTCATATAGTGCCAACCATCATCACTATCCAGCACCAGAACTTTTTATTTTGCAAAACTGGAACTCTATACCTATTAAACAAAAACTCTTTGTTCCCTTCTCCTCACAAAATCTAGCAACTACCATCTACTTTCTGTCTATGAATTTGACCACTCCAGGTATCTCATGTAAATGGAATCACACAATATCTGTCTTTATGAATGGCTTATTTTACTTAGAATAATGTCTTCAAGGTTCATCCATGTTTTAACACATGTCAGAATTTCCTTCCTTTTTTTTTTTTTTTTTTTTTTTTTTTTGCGGTATGCGGGCCTCCCACTGCTGTGGCCTCTCCATTGCGGACGCGCAGGCTCAGTGGCCACGGCCCACGGGACCAACCGCTCCGCGGCACGTGGGATCCTCGCGGACCGGGGCACGAACCCGTGTCCCCTGCATCGGCAGGCGGACTCTCAACCACTGCGCCACCAGGGAAGCCCCCTTCCTTTTTAAGACTGAAAAATGCTCCATTGTATGTATATACCAGTCCATTATTGAGAGTGTGATATTAAAGTGTCCAACTATTATTATAGAACTGTTTTATTTCACCCTTCAATTCTTTCAATGTTTGCTTTATATATTTTGATGGTCAGTATTAGGTATGTAAATGTTTATAATTATTACATTTTCTTGCTGCATTGAACCTTTTATTAATATATAATGTCCTTCTTTATCTATTGTAAACTTTTTTGATTTAAAGTCTATTTTGTCCAAAATTAGCATAGCCACTCCTGCTCTCTTTTGGTTATTATTTACATGGAATATCTTTTTTTAATCAGGTGAAATATATAATCATTATATACTTTAAGCCTGCTGAAGATTAATTCATTGTCTTGATGTAGCTCAGTGACTGGGCGACAATATTTACTGATAGGCTTCAGGTCTTTGGTAAAATATCAAAAGGCTTTTTTCAAATTGCTTATCATGTTTATTCACTTTACTAGTACTTTATACAAAGTGCTTTTAAGGAGAGCACTTTAAATCCTAAAGGAGTTCTCTTTGTTGCCATCAGTGTTCAAGGGATATCCCAGGGAGATCACATTTAAGAGGTTCCAGGATAACCTTAATGAGGAGTATAGAAACTTGACAGCGCTCTTAAAACATCTCTAGGAAGAATGTTCTTGGCTAAATTATCAGGGTAAGAGAAGCAGAAATGAGAACTCTGCTGACTCCATCAAGATCAGAAGTATAAGAAAGTATAATTATTTTATTTCTGAGAAGTTCACAATATTATTTATTCAAAATATACATTAGGGAATTCTAAAGATTACCACTGCTCAAAGTAAAATGTATCTGAAAAACTACAGAATAATAAAGAAGAAACATTGTTAAGCAAGATGACCTGAATACCTTTATGTTGGGGTGTAGATGCACCAAAGTCCTCTTGCTGTATTCACTGTTGATTCCAAGAGCAAGTTCCACCTCTTTGTAGAGCATAATGAAGATCCGCACACCCTGTTGCTGTCACAAGAGAAAACACAGGGAGGAATAAGAATTTCTGGAGGTAGGTTATGCTTTTCTTTTTCTTCTTCGTTTCTGGGGCATTGTACTTTCTAAAAATTTCTTCTATAAACAAGTATAGTAAAATATTTAATGAAAAATGCAATACAAGAAGGTGAAACATAAGTGTATATTAAGACACAAATATAAAAAGTAAAAATTTATCTCCCTTCCATTCTATGACTTGTCATACTGAGACAGTCAATATTTGACTAATTATATCCAGAAAGTTGAAATTGCAACTTAAATACTAAAAGTATCTGATAGTCTTACAACTTTGAACATCTCAGAACACTTGACATTGAGGAAAGTTTTAACCTGATTCATGTTACAGGATTAGGATCTTCTGCTTGTTTTTATTATACCACAAATAATTGAAATAACAGTGTTTTTAAAACTCTGATGCAATAAATTATGCTAAACATGCCTTAAATGTTTCTGGGGGTATTTTCATAGAATTCTTCTTTATTAAAAAATTATTTCAGTGGAAAAAACATTTCTCAGTCTTCAGAGGTGAATGTATTGGTTCATACTCTTAAGCCATAATTAAATCATTAATGTCTATTTCACCACTGAAATGACTTCTGAAGAAGTCATCTTCTCTAACATTCAAAAATCCCTGAGTTTTAGCAGCAGCACAGAAATTAACATTGATCCATCCTTAGACCTTGGACCTAAAAGAAAGTAGACAAGCCCGTTGTGAAGGTCAAATTAAATCAAAATTGCCTCCTAAACTTTAATATGCTATACAAATAATATTTATTCTTAATATTAACCATCAAAAAATATCCAACTGCTGGTAGTATAGAAAAGTACTAGTATTTTCTCTCCTAGTTCTGGGCGGTGACAAGGTTTTAGCTTATGATAAATTGCCTGACACCTGAATGTCCTCCCCCATCCCTGTCCGCTTACACAGTTCCACCACCAACATACAGTTCCTCCAGGAAGCCCTATCTTATTTACCCCCACTTCTTTTTTTTTTTTTTAATTAATTTATTTATTTTTAATTTAATTAATTTATTTATTTATGACTGTGTTGGGTCTTCGTTTCTGTGCAAGGGCTATCTCTAGCTGTGGCAAGCGGGGGCCACTCTTCATCGTGGTGCACGGGCCTCTCACTATTGCGGCCTCTCCCGTTGCGGAGCACAGGCTCCAGACGCGCAGGCTCAGTAATTGTGGCTCACAGGCCCAGTTGCTCCGCGGCATGTGGGATCCTCCCAGACCAGGGCTCGAACCCGTGTCCCCTGCATTGGCAGGCAGATTCTCAACCACTGCGCCACCAGGGAAGCCCTACCCCCACTTCTTATATCACTTTTTTACTTTTTAGGTTTGCATCCTCAGTGTTGCTGTGCAGTTTGCAACATTTTAATTTGCATTTACTGTACTCAGCAGCTCTGAAAGCATCCTGAAACATATTACATGCATATTGAGTATTGTAGCTACACCTAGGCATTTAATATCCTACAGATTTAAGGCAAGAAATTTTCCATAATCCTTTCTAGAGTATTTGAGATGCAGGCATATCTAATAAACTAGAGTGAATAATTTAGTTACAGTTTAAATATAATCCATGGTAATTAGGTATTGTTCATAATACATTTGAGTCACAAATTTAAGACTTACTGGTTGAACACATCTAATTTATAAGAACTGGATATTTTTGCAATGCTATAAAAATGTGAAATAACATAAAAGTTAATATTTTTAGGCTGCAAGATGTAAAATCTTGGAGTAAACCAAAAATATATACAGTTCCCCAATGTTGCTCTGCCAATAAAAAGCATATTTTGGCCCCTAAATCCTTATAATAACACATCACTTCAAAATACTAATGCTATCTTACTTGGTGTTAGTAATATCTGAAAAGTGTGCATATTTTTGAAGGGATACACTAGATTTACATTCTGGACTGCATTAAAGAAATCTGAGTACTAAGAGAAGACCCATTCTTGCTCTGGAAAAAAAACAGGATTAAAAATACATATGTTGGGGCTTCCCTGGTGGCCCAGTGGTTGAGAGTCCGCCTGCCGATGCAGGGGAAACAGGTTCGTGCCCCGGTCCGCGAGGATCCCACATGCCACGGAGTGGCTGGGCCCGTGAGTCATGGCCGCTGGGCCTGCGTGCCCGGAGCCTGTGCTCCGCAACGGGAGAGGCCACAACAGTGAGAGGCCCACGTACCGCAAAAAAAAACAAAAAAAAAAACAAACCATATGTCATTTTATTTCTCTGGTTAACAGCTGACTTTTGGAACTTGCTTGTTATTTATTATATTATGCAACTATTGTTGTAATCAAGTACATAAGTACAGACTTGAGTAAAGAAATAAGGAAGGGAAAGTGCAGGCAGGAAGTGAACAGATTAATTTCTAACGATCTGGCCAGTAAGCACTCTAAATGAAAACTAGAACATTATTTTATTTTTCTCCTCTACTATTCAGATTTACTTTGCTATTTGAATATTTTAGGATTCAGCACTGAATAGCAGTTTAAAAAATAGCCTCCCATTGAATGACATAATATAAAGTTTAAGACCCCTAATTTCAACCTAAATTATAGAACGTTACACCTGACATCTTTCATCACAGTTCATTTGTTTTAAATGGATGAAATTCTGCTCCTTAGGCTTACGAGATTATTACCCATGAAGTACAGTAATTGAAAATTAGGAACTGGCCTGAATCTTACAATTTTCCATTTATCTGCATAACTAATGGATTTTTTAAATAACAGAGATTTTAATGCTAATGGATTGTAGCATTATCCTCCATCTACTAATACCTGACATTTTCTTCTATACTGTGTCTTTTCACATTGAAATAAATAACTCAGTAGGAAATAGGATAGAGACTTTTAAGTCATTTTAGCTTAAATAGAAATGACTAATAAGGAAGTAATTAAATATAAAAAGTTCATTTTTACGTAGTCTGGTTTACAATTATTTACTTATGCCCATGTCCACAATAAACAGTTAATTAGTGACAAGATTCCTGTGATAATAAAGCAATAAATTCCTCTTCTTTTGGTCAAGGCATTACAACACTGCCATAAACTCTAAACTAAAAGGGCAAAGCAAAATACGTCCCTTGGGAATGAAGGCATTTGTTGGGCCATAATAGTGCAGACTTATACAAAATATGGGAAGTATTTGTGCAAAATGAAAGCCCAATTAGAAAAAAAAGGGACTGATGTTAATTCTGTAATTTCAAAAATACACTTTGAAGTATCCAGTGTTTTACCAATGCCTTTTAGTGACCCCAGGGGAAATTACTTTTTGCTCAGAAGAAAAGTATTAATAGGGGAAGTAGGAAAACAAATAGCCTGGACTTGACTGTGCTTCTTACGTTTCTATGCCGCGTTTCTTATCTCTGCTGCAGTCAACTAACCCAAGGATTCCACAGAATAAACTTTATGACACCTGAGTTTAAAAAGATAAAAGTTCTACCCTCTTTTCTAATTAGTTTTTAAGCAAGTAGAGCAGATATAATACTATTAACAGTAGGAATTTTTAGGTGCTTTACACATACAAATGCATGTGAAGAAAGTGAAAAATAAACATCTTTTATAGTTGAAATCAAGAGACTTTGCTTCTGAGCCAGCTTTTTCTCTGATTGTTCAAGCACTGCGGTCAAATATTTTCTAAATGTAGCTAAGTTTGTCCATTGCCTAAAGATAGCTTAGCTAACACATCTCCAGGAGCATCACTTGTCAAGAGCTTCCCGGTGGAGGTGGGGGATGGGAGGTGGAGGAGGTGTGCGATATTTTAGGAACATGCAAAGTAAAGGATAAAAAAAAATCGTATCCTCACCATTTAAATGTAAGCAGCACTGGGATGTAAGAGCACACATGCTCATGCGCCTTTTTTTAAAACCAGTTTTGTTCAAAGCACAGTCCTTAAGGTTGAAGATCCCTTCCCTCCTTCCCTGCCATGCCCTTCTAGCCCACCATTTTGGTAAGATTCCCTTTGATTTTCTCTGCAGTGATGTGATTATTCATCTCGTTTGACAAACCTGGATGTCTTTCCCTCCTGTTGGTCACTGACTGCAACTCTAGAATGTGCCTTGTGGCCCAGGACAGAAAGAAATTAACCTGATGACAAAATCCTCCCTGAGAACCTAGGTTCTGTTAAGTCTCCAGGTGGCTGCACTTGAAGAATCTTTTGGTGCAAGTCTCATCAGAAATATCACATATTTCTAAGGTTAAAGTATACAAATTGGATACAGGGATGCAGTTACGATAACTATGATGCAACTTATCTCACTTCTTAGTGCAATAAATGCAGAACTGTGAAAACCCTGGGATGCTGCTTTGAGTTAAAGCAGTCTGCCTCTCAACATTGGCTTACACTATTTTAAATGATGACACTGCATATCAGAAGGCCAAAGAAACAGGAAAATATCAACTTGGCTATTATCAGAGAAACAAAATATTGTATTTTCCCCCCAAGAAACATCCATTAAAAGAAATGTTTGGGCGCAGTGGCTGAGAGTCCGCCTGCCGATGCAGGGGACACGGGTTCGTGCCCCGGTCCAGGAAGATCCCACATGCCCCGGAGCGGCTGGGCCCGTGAGCCACGGCCGCTGAGCCTGCGCGTCCGTAGCCTGTGCTCCGCAATGGGAGAGGCCACGACAGTGAGAGGCCTGTGTACGGCAAAAAAAAAAAAAAAAAAAAAAGAAATGTTTGCCTATATGTTGGCTATAAGGCAGAGACACTAAATTTCTCCCCAAAGATCTGCACAATCAGATAGAAGAAAAAAATAATTCATTTCAATCAACGTTGTGGACCTCTGGGACCCGTTAATGCAAGAATAAATGTTATTTTAAACCCAGTACTTTGTGAAGCTAGTGGCTTTCAGAAACTAAATTATTTATGTGAAGCAGTGTTTATGAGCATATGAAATGTCAATTTGGAATGATCTGAATGTTAAAAATTTAATAATATTGTGTAACTGGATTAAGGAAGAGCAATTCTCTTAAATGTACCACTGAGAAATTAATATTTAATAGTATTACTATTTCCTTAGGATTTAAAAAATCATTTCAGGCAATTTAAAAATTACAAGTTTCAAAAAGCAGATGAAATTGAAACAAACAAAGCACGGTTATCAGGCAGCACTATTTACCTGGCCATGGTATTCGCCTGATACCTCTCAGGATTCATGGGCCATAAAAGCAAAGAGAAGCCATGATAGTGACAGAAAAGGGACCTGGACAGATATGCTGAGGGGAATAAACAAACACATGCCAGCTACCATGAAGTGGAGGACCAGGTTTTCAGGACCTGCCTCCTGAGCCCTGATCTGGCAACTAGCTTTCTGGAGTACACTAAGATGTCCTGTAGGCACCTCACATGCACGTGATCTAAAATGTAGCTCTCTGACTCTGGGTTCTTCCCACTTCCTCCTACTACCAGATTCACCGCCCAACACACCATTTTTATCAGATCACCCTTCTTCCATCATACCCCCCACAGTGGCTCCCCACTGTCGTCCGTAAAGTGCAAACCACTGGCTTGACTCACAAAGCCTCGACATCCCAACTGCCTTTCCAGCTTGATCCCCCATCCTACCTATGCTAACACTCAGGTGTCATCAACTTTGTCACCTTGCTGTGACTGACAAGGCCTTATGAATTCCTGCATCCAGAATGTTTCCTCATCACACTTCCTATACCTAGAAAGCTCTTCTTTTAAAATTTCTGGCCCATACTAAATGCCCTAAATTCCTCATGTTGTGAGGGGCTTCCACATCAGACCTACCCAATGCTCTCCCTCCTGCTTTGAATCTTGGCACTGTCTCTGTACCCAGCTGACTACTCTTGTGTAGATTTTTAAGCTCCTTTAGGTCAAGAATCGTGTCTTTTATTTTTGTACATTCCCATGTGATTAGCCAAGTGCCCTGCATGTAAGAGGCATTCAACAAAAACAAGTTAATTGAAACCTAAAAGAGTAAAGTATCGGATAAGTTCTATGAGGAGAGGATTTTCTGCTATGATTGATGATCACTAGGCAAGGCTGGAAAAATTTATTAGAATGGTGTTTCTGGAGTTTACTTTTAGAGGAGAAATGGGAAAGCTGCCATTTCACAGAGAGAAACATGGAGAAAGTTATAGCCCATTCAATATGTAGAAAGATGTTTGGTAAGGCTAGGACTAAGCCCAGGACACGAGTCCTTCAGCAAGCTCTCCACAGGCGGGGATGGAATCCTATTCACACACATGGCATCCTTAGTAATTAGTGTAGTACCAGGCTCAGAGAAGACACAGTAACTATATGATGGATTATTTAATGAATATGCAAATAATGCTTTTCAAGACCAGAATTTCCAATTTTGTGAATGGAAGTCTGTTGAGACAACAGATTAGACTAGCCTTGAAAATGATGCTGTTTGGCAGAACATGTGTCTGAAATAAAGACAATCAACTTCTTTTGCCTTTAATATCAACAGTGAGGTCTGCCTATACTATCCCCAGATATCCTAAACTAAAGGCATGGGGAAAAGACATTGAAAGAAGGGGGAAAGGTGAGTGGGAAAGGGGTAGTGGAATGTAGAGGATGGAAAAAAGAAATAAGTGATGGCTGTGAGAAATAGGAAATATTGATACTAACCCCAATTACTTAGGACCTACAAATATGCTACAATGTTTAATGACAGAATTCTAAAAATTAAGACAGTTTCAAATAATAGTAAAAAGGCTACTAGTACTCCCTAATTTGGACATGATTAATAATAAATTGAACTTAATTCAACTATTCTAATTCAACTTAATTTAACTCGGTTGAGGGCCAACCACATAAAAAATTTCATTAGAAATATGAATGTAAAGTAGTCATTGGTGAGTCTATACTGCTTCAGTTGTTTACTTTTTATAACAAAAAAAGCACACTTAGTGCTCACCCAGGATCTACAGGGTCACACTATTTCACACTATTACCATGAACTGTCCCCAAACTGGAACCACCAATTCTTTATGTCCTTCCATTTGACATGCTTCAACATCAGCTTGACCCCATCTGACTGAAATCATTCTCAGATGCCTTTGAATTTTGCTCAAATGACAAAATAATGAAAAATAAATAAATAAAATTCTATGTTTCATTTCATCATTTATTACTCAATGATGAAATTTTATACAATTTTTTGCCTAACAAATTAGCTGCCTACAACTGATTAAAAAACAAAAAATTAGACTTGGTAATATAATCCATGCTGTGAATTAGGTGAAAATATTTATGATTCAAAAGTAATGGGAAAAAAATCAGAACCAAATGAACTTGAAAACAGTAAGCATTCTACTTTTTGTCAAGCTCTAAAGAAAAAAGTTAGAAGTGTATATGAAGGGCTTTGGGGAAAAAAAGGCATTTCAGAGGCAATAAACTTTTTAAAATTATATCAGCATTTGTTAGGAAAGTACATACTGCTTTTCGCTTAAGAATGCAGTCCAACCTCCAACGATTTCCTTCAACCACCGGCCGTTTCAGGAAGATTTCTGGACTCAACCTGAAATCATGAAATCAAGATTTCAAGAAACTAAAACAAAATATAAAGTTCTGATTGTGTCATAGGAAGCAGAGGCAATTTTAGCTCAAATGCCATCACCATCCTCCACTGTGGCAGGTCATCCAAAGTTCCACTCTGAGTTCACGTACAACTTCTTATGGGAACAGCAGCCTTTACCCCAAAAAAGTCAACTTCAATTTCTCTATCTTACTCACACATCATACATAGACACACTTACAGGTACTACGGACTATCCACCTTCTCCTTCCTTGCTGTCAGAGCCCACCTCCCATGACTGAATGTGAATATTCTAAATAATTGCTTTCCCAGACTCCTGTGCAACCCCAGCACAAAATAACACAATCCTGTACAATGAGATATATGAGGAGGTACACGAGGGGTTAATGGAAAAGTCATTTCTCTGATGAAAGGAAGAGACACACGCACACACACAAAAAAACCCATGAAAAGCAGCTCTAGGATGGATGTTGTATGGGGGGGTGATGCTTAGAGAGGTGCCGCCAAATGGAAATTTAAGGGCAAAGCCAGAACCCTGAAATCACTGGATTACTTCACCAACTTTAGTACTGCCTAACTTTAGATTTCTCATTCAATGAGACAAATCCTCATTGTTTAAGCCACCTTTAGTTGAGCATTCTAGCAACCTAGACCAAAAGTGTTCTAATAGATAAACATGAACACTGACTTCCTATACCAAGCAGTGTCCATGGGAACCTGGGGCTTTCTGAGCAGGGAAGAAGGCAGGCTTGCTGATAGATGAACTTTTCCCAGTGTGAGAATGGACCCCTGGGGTCTTCTCCTTAGTAGTGCCACAAGCAGCACAGTACAGACGTCACTTTTTCCCTTGGGGGTGTGTTCAAAATTATTGCCTGAGTTAAACTGGTAAGTAGTGTACCTCCTCTATAATGGGAAAGACAAACAAACAAACAAAAACAATAAAGAAAATTTCATCCACTGAAATGCTAGACCTGGAGGAGTGGGGTAGACTGTGTAAGGATCAAAGCCTTACAGAATACTAGGGTGGAATACTGGCTTAGCCAGGGAGTCTTCTAAGCATGTGAAAACAACAGGGTTTTAAGGAGCTAAAGAGACTAAAAGAAATAATTTTACACTCTGTTTCATTCAGTTAAAGAAAATAAAAACCCAGAGAAAAAAGTATCTAAAGAAACTCATACTGGGTAAGATAAATAAGAAAACAGACAAACAGAAGGGTGTGTACAGTATAAATATTAACATATTTAGTTTAGAATAGGAAACAACTCAAACAAACAAAAAAATGCAGCAACTGATAGGAAAAGATCTAAGATGAATTAAAAACAGATCTGTTTTTGGGCTTCCCTGGTGGCGCAGTGGTTGAGAGTCCGCCTGCCGATGCAGGGGACACGGGTTCGTGCCCCTATCCCGGAAGATTCCACATGCCGCGCAGCGGCTGGGCCCGCGAGCCATGGCCGCGGAGCCTGTGTGTCCGGAGCCTGTGCTCCGCAACGGGAGAGGCCACAGCAGTGAGAGGCCCGCGTACAGCAAAAAAAAACAAAAAAAAAAACAAAAAAAAAACAAAAAAAACAGATCTGTTTTAAATAGAAAAGTGTGTCATTGAGCACTGCTAGTTCACTGAAAGTAGGACATACCCAACAACATATATACACTTGCAATTTTTGATGTACACATTAATTATGGGCTCAGAGGGCTTCAGTTTTGGGGCCATTTTCAGGTCTATACTCTGCAATTAAGTCTTTATCATCTTTTTTTTTAAATCTAAAAGCATTGTGTACCCTGGATGCAGAGTATTCTATTAGATGCTTTGGAGGATCTTATGCAGGCTCTCAAGGAGACCTGGATTTTGAGGATACTATGTGAAAAGATAAAAATAGTCATGCTATAAAAACTGAAAGTATAAACAAAGGCAAGGAGAGAATAGCTATGACCCACAAGCATCATTATGTCAAGATCTTTGGGCTTCCCTGGTGGCGCAGTGGTTGGGAGTCCGCCTGCCGATGCAGGGGACATGGGTTCGTGCCCCGGTCCGGGAGGATCCCACATGCCGCGGAGCGGCTGGGCCCGTGAGCCATGGCCGCTGGGCCTGCGCGTCCGGAGCCTGTGCTCCGCAGCGGGAGGGGCCACAGCAGTGAGAGGCCCGCATACCACAAGAAAAAAAAAAAAAAAAAAGATCTTTAACTAAGTAATTATTAGCTAAGCAAAATTCAAAAGAACTGTGTAATACTACATTTCATTGAGTTTAGGACACCATTGACTGTAAGATGCATCATTACTGTGTGTATCACTAAGATAGAAAAAATAATGACAGCTGTAACTATAAGATGTTATTAAGTGTATGATGTATTACGACTTCAGAGATGTTGAAATGTGCTTCTAAGTAAATGCTCCTTTTAGAAGATTTTATAGCTGTAAACGTTTGTATGAGAAAAAAAGCTTAAAATCGATGATCAGAGCTTCCATCTTAAGAAGATAGAAAAAAAGAATAAATTAAGAAAAAGTAAGAAGAAGGATGGGAATAATAGATAAGAATGGAACTCAGTGCAATATAAAACAGAGCAACAGTAGACAAAACTCAATGAAACCAAAATCTAGCTCTTTGAAAAGATTAATAAAATTGACAAACTAGCTAGATTAAAACAGAAAAAAGGAGTTTGACTTTTAGATTTCTTATTTAAGTGGGAAGAAATAATATCAATCCTACCCAAACTCTTTCAGGAAACAAAGGCAGGGGAAATACCACCTCATACAATGAGGCTAGCATTATCCTAACACCAAAACCAAACAAAGACAATCCAAGAAAAGAAAAAAATTAAGTACAATATTCCTTACGATCATAGAGGTAAAAATCTTTACCAAAACATCACAACTTATAAAAAGGATAACAGATCATGACAAAGTGGGGTTATTTCTAAGAATGCAAGGTTGGTTTAAAAGTTGAAAATCAATCAATGCAATTCAGCACATTAACAGAAAAAAAGAAAAAAATGGTCATTTCAATACATGCAGAAAAAAGGCTTGACAAAATTCAATACCCATTCAGAATAAAAACTCTCAATATGTTATAAATAGGAAGGAATTTCCTTAAAGTAATAAAAGGCACCTATTAAAAAAATTTACCTAAAGCATATAATAAAAGACTGAAAGCTTTTCTTCTAAGACTGAGAACAAGAAAGATGTCCATTTTCATCACTTCTATTCAACATTTTACTCATGATGCTAGCCAATGCAATAAGGAAAAAAAAGAAAGAAAAAGAAAAAGAAAAAAAGAAATACAAGGCATGCAGATTAGGAAGGCAGAAGGAAAACTGTCATTATTCACACATCACATGATCATCTATGGGAAAAATCCTAGGGCATCTACAAAAAAGCTATTCACACTAGTAAGTGAACTAAGCAAGACTGCAGTAAATAAGGTCAATATAAAAAATCAATTGCATTTCCATATGCTGGCAGTAAACAATTAGAACATGAATTTTTAAAAATACCATTTACAATAACATAAAAAAACATGAGTTACTTAGTGATAAGTGCAAGACCTGTATATGGAAAGTATAAAACACTGATGAGAAAATTTAAATAAGATCTAAAAAAATGGAGAGATATACAGTGTTTATGAATTGGAAGACTCAATACTCAGAAAGAAGAAAAAGTTTGACATACTGTCTAACCAGTGGTGATTCTACCATTCTTTTCCCTCTGATTTTGCAGTTGGGAGGGAGAATCTGGAAATGGGCATTGGCACTGGTAGAGAGAGCCTCAGAGGTCCTCTAGTTCAGGCTTGAGGAGGAAGAGTGGGATTTCCTGACAGTGATAGTAGTGGCAGGGAGGGGCCCACAGGCATCAAAAATGAGGAAATGGAACTTTCCTCTCCAATGGAAGAGCTGTGGTTCCAAGAGGAAAATACAAATATCCATTGCTTGGTTCTGGACACAAAGTGTCATTGAATAAAGTGTGTGGCAGAGCAGGGTAAATAAAGCCTCTTTCTAGCAAGAGGACTAAAAAGGGAAGCCACAGGCAACCCATAAGGAGTGGGTATACCATGGAGAGAGAGGAGCTCAGGAAAGCAATGCTATAAAGTTGTTTATGAATTTCTAGCTCACTCCTAAGCTGCCCATGCATGGGTTTGGTCCTAATATTATGCCAAAGAATTTGAAAACTGAAATAAGAAATAGACCACTGACCAAATTGGCCACTAGGTGGAGCACATGTGGGGGCAGATCTAAACAGCACTGTAAAGGCTTTGAAAACAAAACTGACATTAAAAACACACAGGTAGAAGACTGGTTGCAACATTCTGCATGGACCCAAATGGGCCAATTTCCTGCTAAAACAAAAATATCAACATTCTCTATAAGATTTAAACAAGACCCAGAGTCATAATATTCAAAACTTCCAGAATACAGTAAAAAATTACTTGGCATACAAAAAAATCAGAAAAATCTCAACTTGCAGGAAAGACATTCAACAAATGCCAATGCCAAAATGACATAAATGTTGGAATTATTTAATGTAATTCTCTGCCAGATATTATAAAAATGTTTCAAAAAGTAAGGGTGAACTCTCTTAAAATGAATGGATAGTCAGAAAGTCTCAGCAAAGAAATAAAGATATAAATAAAAACCAAAGAGAAATTTTCAAACTGAAAAATACAATTACAAAAAACCAGACTCTCACTGGATAGGTTCAGTACCAGAACAGAGGTGACAAAGGAAAGAATCAGTGAACTTAAAGACAGATAAAGAGAAATTATCCAATTTGAATAACAAAGAAAAGATTGAAAAAAATGAACAGAGCCTCAGAGACTTGTGGGACAATACTAAAAGACACAATTTGTGTCATCAGAGACTCAGAAAAAGAGGAGAAAGAGGGAAATGCAGGAAAAAAGTTTGAAGAAAAAATGGCTGGAAATGTCTCAAATTTGATGAATGATATAAACCTACAGATTCAAGAAGCTCAGTGAACTCCCAACAGGATAAATTCAAATACCATAATCAAACTGCTGAAAACGAAAGACAGGAAGAAACTGTTGAAAGCACTCAGAAGAAAAACAATGCATTATTTAAGAGGGGAACAGTGATTCAAAATGACTGCAAATTTCTCATCAGAAAACATGGAGGCCAGAATGAAGTGGAGCAAATTGTAGCTAGACTGTATAAAGTTCTTCTACAGTTTAGCAATAAGAAAACAATCCAATAAAAAAAGAAGAAAAGTAAGATTTGAATATGTTTCCAAAAAAGCTAAACAAATGTCCAAAAGTCACAGGAAAATATGCTTAACATGAAAAGAGGTTGCTAATGCAAATTAAAACCACAGTGAGAGACTACTTACATACCCTTTGGAATGGCTAACATTAAAAAAGACTAACAGTACCAAGTGCTTGCAATGATGAGGAGGGATGAAACTCTCATACATTGCTAGTACAAGCACTTTGGAAAACAGATTGACAGTTTCTCACGTTAACCATATATTTAACTCCTAGTATTGATATAATACAGTAACTTGAATCTACTTTCTAAGACAAAGTTTAGCAAACTGTACTCCATAAGCCAAATCTGGTCCATTGCCTGTTTTAGTATGGCCCATGAGCTAAGAATGGCTGTTACATTTTTAAAGGGTTATTAAACACACACACACACACACACACACCCCACACACACACAAAGAAGAATATACATCAGAGACTGTATGTATGTGACCTGAAAAGCCTAAAATATTTACTATCTGGCCCTTTACAGAAAAAGTTTGCCAACCCTGTTGAAAGTCAGAGGCTTTTGAACATTTTGGGTCATAATCCACAAGAATACATTATGAATCCACCCCAATATTTTCATTTATCTATCTATCTACCTACCTATCAATCAGTCTTCTGCTGACTACTGAAATAAAAATTTCACAAAATAATAACCCTTACTGCCACTTAAGTTGCAACTTTCCTTTCTCTTATTTCCTTCCTTTTCTTATCCTATTTCATTATTTAAATAAAATTCTGAACATAACCCACTAAATTCTTTTTTTAAAATAAATTTATTTTATTTGTTTATTATTTTGGGCTGCATTGGATCTTTGTTGTTGAGCACGGGCTTTCTCTAGTTGCAGTGAGCGGAGGCTACTCTTTGTTGCGCTGCGTGGGCTTTTCATTGTGGTGGCTTCCCTTGTTGCGGAGCACGGGCTCTAGAGCACAGGCTCAGTAGTTGTGGCGCATGGGCTTAGTTGCTCCGTGGCATGTGGGATCTTCCCAGACCAGGGCTCGAACCCGTGTCCCCTGCACTGGCAGGAGGATTCTTAACCACTGCGCCACCAGGGAAGCCCAATTCTTTTAACAAATAATTACTAAAGAGTCGCAACCCACCATTTGAAAAACATAACATTAAAATCAACTTAAATGTGTCTCCTACTTAGAATAGTCTTAGCTTGTGAGCCAGTCCAAATGAAATGCTGAGTTTTTTTTTTACTTTAGAGCCTTTGTCTCCAGCTCAAAGGAGACCTTGTTTCTGTTCCCCTTCCTCTGATAAACTCCCCCTTTAAATATCTTTGTTTATTGTTTTTCTTATTTTTCTACAGTTTTACTAATCCAGTCTGTCTCTGGCCTGTTTAATGCACGGACTCAGTACAGACACTGTGGCAGACCCCACCTGCACCCTCACCACTGACAGGCCAGGCAGAGAACCAATCTAGGCAGACTCAACACACATGCTCCAAACATCCCTGCTGACCAGTGGGAATGAGAATCACCATCATCCAGAGGAAAGCTGATCTAAGCCATGCTTTATACATCTGTCCTAAGTTAAAGCAATGGACTGGAAGCCACATCTTGGCACCCATCCTCATTCTAGGACTCACTCCAGTGAACACTGGGTAGTTCACAGGTGACGTGAAGTAGCAGCAAGCACAGAAAAGACATATAAGATATGTTCTCCTGGTAGATACAGATAAACAAGTGAGGAATGCTCACTAATCTTTACACAGAAACTACCTCTTTTGATACCTTTAACTTCTAGCTAGGATTTACTCTTCACCTTAATTTTCAGATAGTCTGGGCTGTTTAACGAATCATTCTCTCTTCTAACCTGACAGCCTACCTTAGAATTTACCTCTTCAGAAAATTTCTTCTGACTAAATCTACCCAAATCTGATTATTACTTTATCCAGCACCTTTAAAAAATCCAATCCGCACTTAAAAAATGTCAGAGCTAAAAGGGATCTTGCACACCATGCGGTGCAGTCGGCTCCTGGGAGAGGCAGCTCCATGACACGTGGGCACTAGAGCAGACACACTGGATCCAAGCCAGCACCAGCACGTACAGACTGTGTTGCTACGGGCAGTTTCCTAATCGGCCCCACTGAGCCTCACTTTTCTCATCTATAACACAGTCCCTGGCGTTTAGTAAGAATTCAACAAATAGTGGCTACTTACTGTTAATGTTATTCAACTATGCCTTAGAAATGACCCCTTAGAAAGGTGAATATGACTTGCCCCAAGTTAGTAATAGTAAGGCCCCTAAGGTGGTCTGAGCAGAGACTCTCACCATTCCTCTCCTGGACCGCAACAATAACTCGCTAGATGGTCTCTATAACCACTGTTCAATTCATCTTCTACACTATAACCAAAATGGTCCCTTTTAGAAAACAAATTTGATTAAAATTCCCATGCTTAAAAATGTTCACTGATTCCCAGTGTTCAAGGGACTGCACTGGAGTTCAAAGGACTCCAGTGTTCAAAGGATGCAAACTCTTTAGCAGCTCACGAAGGGCCCTTCACAATTTGACCCTAACCCGTCTTTTGAATGCTATCTCCACCCACCATCCCAAAGAATGCTATGCTTAAGCTGTTTACGACCTCTACCTTCCTCCAAAATTGCTGTGCTCTCTCACCCCTCTATGCCTTGGTCCTGGTTATCCCCCTGTCAAAAACATTCACTGCCTTCAACTGGACAGCTCCATCACCCAGGACTCAGGCCAGCGTTCTGTCCGTTGAAGCTTCCACAGCTCCTGCAGGCTCAGTCACTGCCCTAATCCATTGTTCTACACATGACTTCCTGACTCTCTATTGTCGCAGGGTAGGGGCTGCTTCTCTTTCATCTTTCTGTACACATGGCCTCGTTCAGTACCCGTCATAGAGGCAGCTCACTAAATAGCTCTGGAATGAATGAGTGAATAAATTAACAAATGAAAAGATGGATGGTTAAATGAATTAACAAATAAAGAAATTAAGAGCTTCTAGGTCCCAGGTTGCTTCTCATTTCACTAAATCTGCCTTTGCTTGCATACTAATTGTTTTAGAAACAGATTAACACAGTTTTCACTCATGTATATGATGTCTCTTGAATTAGATTGGAAACTTCTAAAGGTCATGTGCACTTTCTCACTATGGTTTTCACTCTCTCAGACCCAGATATATCAGGGTTTGATAAAGTTTCTGAATGCTCTCTTTTGCAACATACTTGCACAACAAGTATTTTCTTCCTTGCGATGAGGGAAGTTCCTGCAAAGGTTTTATTTCAAAGAGAGTGTTGTAATAAGATGTTATCCTAGTGCAGTCATGAAAAAGCAATAACCTCCTGATTTATTTTCTTGCTGACAGTAGAAGAAAAAACATTCAAGGTTCCATCTCTTTAGATGTTTAAATGAGTCTTTATTTTAGTGTTCAGAACCTTCAAAATATATATTATTTGCTTGTGTAAAACATGAAAATATGGGCTCAGTGGAAATGCTATTTTCAGTCTCTTTCATGTCCCTGTCAAACTTTCAGAAATACTTTTGAAAGGACCATACCTACTACATTAAGCTTCAATCTACTCTCATAAGTGTTTAGAAAGTATTCAACCAAAGAGGTAGCTTCTAAGTATGAAACTTTCTTTTATTCCTGGTAACTGACAGAAGAGAAAAAATTTGGCAAGAATATAAAGGCCAAGATTAAGGTCCTCCATAAACATGAGAATAAGCAGGTTCTCAGACACGCTATCACACACCCTATCTATTGAATCTAGATCAATCGTTCTCAACCAAGAGGGACTGTGCCCTGCCAGGGGACATGTGATGACAGCTGAAGACATTTTGGTTATCACAACTGGGAGCTTGCTACTGGCATCTAGTGGATAAAAGCCGGGGATAATGGTTCTAAACATCCCACAATGCACAGAACAACACCCCCATAATAAAGAATTATCTGGCCCCAAAGGTCAATAGTGCCAATTGGGAAAGCATGCCCTAGAATTATAGATTTCCTCATCACTGAGGCAAAACAGTAAAAGAAGATGCGTTCATATTCCTAATTACTCTCCCCTCCCTGCAAAACCTAGAATTAGAAGGAAATGAATTATGACGATATTTTCATAGTTGGGTACAAGAGAGCATTTGGAAGGAAACAGGATAGGGAAAAACAGGGGGCATTTCAAGCAACTAAGTTCTAAGAAGGAAAACATATTTAAGACATTTTCATTTCCACTGTAGCAAATGTTAGCATCTGCAATGGGTTTTAACTATCCAGGCAGATGGATAATTGGAACTAAAGTCAGACTACAAAGCCTACACCCACTCCAGGAGGAAAATTTCCCAAGAGCTAAATGAGTTTTAGGTACAAGACTTTCAGTGGCTTTAATAAACATAATAACTCTCATGGATGATTTTAAAGGGGATTAGAAAGCTGAAACCTGATGCATCTCCAAAAAAGCTAACCATTACAATGGATATTTTAATAGCAACAGGCAAATGGGAATATTCTAATTTCAAAGGGACAATTCAGAGGAAGCATATTCATTGGACCTCATGACAGACATAACAAGATGAGGAAAGGTACCCAGGGAAGATTATTTTCCATTACCTCTACGCCTATATTTGCATTGCATAATAATCTTTACTAAAATGAATACTGGTTATTTGCTTCCAAATGGAAAGACAGAAACAAAACTGTTCAAACTAAATATTTTAAGAATATACATGGGTGCCAGGTTTTTTGAAAAGACCTTTTAGTGGAGGCTACTACAATTAATTAGTTGAGACTTCGGCCAAACCATCTGTGAGTACTGCTGTCTTACCTAATGTACAATTCTACAACAGCACAACACTGTTCTATATTCCTAAACATAGAGACCTCCAAACAAACTCCCCAGGGACAAATACTAACCACCAATCTGTGATAAAAATCTCTTCTTTTGCCTCTTCCATTGCATTCGCCACATCTTCAAAATATCCTTTGGCATTAACATACCTGAAAGACAAGTTTTCTGTTTCATTTTTTTAACAAAACAAACAAACAAAAAGGAATCTATCCTATGGCAAAAGAGAAGATGGAAGCCACTGCCTAGAGTTTCTACAAAACCACCAGTTTAATTTGTGTAACTGGAAACAAGGATTGAGAACAACACCTTCTGTCTGCTATGTAGGAAGTACAGTAAATAGACAGAAGTAGGCAACCTGATTCTTTTCTGCCGAGAGAATAACAAATTGATTGGTCTCATCATCATATGGGGTCAGATGAATTCTCCCATCCTGTTGAACTCACACACAGTTGTTCTTCTGAGACTGAAAGCAGACCAGTTTCTAATCCATGGGTAGAAAAGCATGCTAAGCAGGATTTCATTTAAAAGAAATACCTGGCAAGTAAATTCTCTTTCTTAAATTATGGCTAATGACTTAAATAAACTTTCCATTTGTATCATTAAGAAAATATATGAAGTTAACTTTTAAAATCAAACTTCAAAATCTAAAGCTAGCTATCTAAAGCTCTCTGTAAAAAATCATAAAAACAAAAAGTGGAAAACTAAGTGCTGCTCAGGTAGTCCTATAAAGAAAGGCCCTTGTTAAGTATAATGCATAATATCTTTTCACAGCTTCAAAAATTGATTCTAGGTGAATTTAGACCACTACAATATTAAATGCTATGACTACTGTGATAGTCTTAGAGCAAAAAGATCTTACCATTTAGCTAAAGTGTTCTCTTGGATAGCAGCATAAGACCCAAATCGATGATCTTTCAGAAAGTTGGGGCCATGTTTATGGATGAATTCTTCTATAGCCCCTCCCCACCACCGAGCATGTCTATAGCTGTTGCATTTTAAAATCAGTGTCCTTCAAAGAAAAGCAAAATGTGGAAAAGAATGGTCACTCTGTGTTCTTTCTCTTTAAACAATTTAAGAATTAAACATGTCCCATTTTGTTTTGTTACTGCAGCAAACATAAGTGGAAAATTTTAGGCAAAGAGCACCTTACCTATATCAGAAAAGTAGATTTTTAAACGTTTTTGGCAGGATTTAAAACTATATTCAACGTAGTGAAAACAAACCTTCAGGTTACTTATTCCCTCATTCACTTATGCAAACTTGTGTAAAGGCACTTATTACAGTCCTCGAGCTCGCTGTGCTAGACTGTGAGGTGGACAATGGAAGAGACATAAGGTGAGGTCCTACATCGAAGTGTTAGAGAGTTGTTGGCTCCTGTGGAGGACATTTCCCTTGGGACTGCCTGGTGTCCATTCTCTCAGCCTCCCTTCCCTACTCTGCATCCACCAAAGCCAACAAAATGGCATCTTCCAGCCCCTGATCTCAAAGATTGGTTCAGGGATGAGGACATTAGCCAATTCCACCCAACAAGTGAGAATAAATGCAAGGACTTGCTCAGAAATACCAGGAAGAGACTCTTTCCCTTCCACTGAACTTGGTTTGAGTGTAAGAGGCAGCCATCTTGCTACCACCAGGGGACCAGCCTGAGGATGGAGCAGATCTCAGGAGACAGAGCTGAGAAAGACCAGGAAAATACATCTCAATGATATGGCTGGAAGCTTGGAATCAGCCATGGTTAACGTGGCTTATTAGTTACTTCTGATGCAACACAGATTGCACTGGATTTTTCTACTGCCAGTGACTAAACTATCCTAAACGGTTACAGATTTATAAGTGCTGAAAAAAAATTCAGAGTAGGAGATCATAAAAAGTTATTACATGACAAATGTCAGAATTGGTGACTACCACCAAGAGGTGGAAGTAAGTTATCCAAATTTGAAGTTCAGAGAAAACAAGGTGTTGGAGCCAGCGGTCTCCCTGCCATTTAGGGAGAAACCCACCTCAGTATAAAAGCCCTGTGAGTGAGGAGGGAGAGTTTGCCTTTGGGGGGAAATGCAATGATCCTGATGAGAAGCAGGAGAGGGGCTATATTCACAGACCACAAAATGATTATTTATAAAGATTAGGGATGTCCAAACATCCTAACATTGATGCTTGGCTTTTGTCTGGGGGGTGGCGAGGGGCGAGGTGAGACGTGGTGGCGCTGGGAGCAGTGAGGTATTCTCCATCCGCCGCCGCAGGGCTGACACAGGACTCTGCAGGCAGGTCAGGAGGGCATGGAAAGTGCCTGGGCTTGAGTCAACATGCTAGTACTACTCCAACTGAGTTGAAATGCCTCTGAAAACCAGTTATGAGAAACAGATATTGTAGAAGAGATAGTGACAAACAGCAGTCTTATCACAGGATGTGAGCCAGAGTGAAGAAAAAAAAAAAAAAACCATTCCAAACATGGAGATAGGAAGAAGAAAGGTGAAGAGGAATTTAAAAATGTGTGAGAAGGGATGGTGAAGAGAACCGTCTCCATAGAACTGAAAGGCTGTATTAGGGAGGGGTTGCTAATAAAGGCAGAGAGATAAAAGGCCTCAGATTGTAAATGGAGGAACTTAGGCTTGTTTGATACAATGAGGAGGACCACTTACACCAGGGAGGAAGCAGATGAAACCTGGATCTGTATGGATTCATTTGGCAAGGGTGTGCAAGTGAGTGAGGATAGGAGATGGAGATAAGACGGCCAGTAAGTAACTGTTATAGCGACCAATGAGAATTGTGGCCTGATTTCTACGGTCCCCCAGAAAACAGGAAAGTACAGTACCAGGAGAGAGGTGGGGTGTTTTTTCTTTGATTGATTGTTTGTTTGTTGGCCATGCCACGCGGCTTGTGGGATTTTTGTTCCCTGACCGGTATTGAACCTGGGCCCTGGGCAGTGAGAGCTGAGAGCACAGAGTCCTAACCCCTGGACCACCGGGGATTCCCAGGAGGGAGGTTATTGGCAGCACCACTACATTTCCAATAACCAATCCTGAACCTTCTATTGTCAGAGATCAGGAAGTTCAGCACTTATTTTCACACACACAAACACACATGCAAACATATTACTAAGAGTAGCATATTTATATTATATATATATATATATTTAATGTCAGTGTGTATAGAGAAATGTATATCTATAAGTATTTATATACATGAGGCTGAACTTTATAGAGACAGATGTATATATAAAGACACACATATATTGGATAACTACAGTCTTCCAGAAACAAACATTTATCAACACACACACACACTCGCTAATAAAATCTATAGTAAATGTACAGTTGAGTATCCTTCAAGGTATCTTTCTTAAAATCTGTATGTAAACAGAATTTTTCTAATCAAATCACTTTTTACATGTTTTGTTAATAAAAGGATATCAATTTATAAAGTAAAATTTTACTTTTTAAAAATATGAATTATTACTCATCTGTTTGGTAAATTGGTATTATTGGGTAGTCAATTTTGTTAAAATAGGCATATATTTTATTAAATCAGGGACGTAGCAACACATGGGATCATTTATTCTGACTGTGTACATATGTAATTTACATCTTAAAAATATACAAAAAGAAAAGTAGTTTCATCACTTCTGATTGAGAATGAGTTCTAAATAACAATTTTCTAACATCTAAATTATTTTACCATCTTCTTCACTTAAGGTTGGGAGAAAAACTCTGTTTTTAGAGAAATCTTTTAAAAATATTTCCAATTTGTACCTTGAAAGATTATCAATTCGGAGTCCATATTTTGTCTCCGTCTCCTTCTTTCCCACCGTAACTCTGAATTCTTTATCTACCAGCAGGACGAAGGCAATAGCACCACTGTCTGGTTTCATATATAGTAAAAAGGAATCTTTTACTATCAACCACCTGTAAGAAGGAAATAAGTATTTTTAAAGTTGTACTGAATTACTGAAACAAAAAGAACAAATTATTATGACACATCTGAAGTAAACACTCTAGCAGACAGTAAACATAATTTTATTTTTTACACAAGGGATCTATTTTTTAAAAAATATGAAAACACTATAAAACAAAAAACAATAAAAAATCTTCCTATTATGTTTTTTTGAGAAGTACTGGCACCAAGCAATTCAAAACAATTCATTAGCTCTTTAAACAGTAATGGCAAATCCTGGAAGAATGCCCCTGATATGCGCAGGCAGCGCTAATAGGATGCAAAGCAGGTGCCATAGTTGTTCGAAAAGTGGAATGGGTTGGTGTTTGCTAAAATAAACCACCATAAAAGAGGCCAATGAGGGGCTTCCCTGGTGGCGCAGTGTGGTTGAGAGTCCGCCTGCCGATGCAGGGGATACGGGTTTGTGCCCCGGTCCGGGAAGATCCCACATGCCGCGGAGCGGCTGGGTCCGTGAGCCATGGCCGCTGAGCCTGCGCGTCCGGAGTCTGTGCTCCGCAACGGGAGAGGCCACAACAGTGAGAGGTCCGTGTACCGCAAAAAAAAAAAAAAAAAAAAAAAAAGAGGCCAGTGAGTCTCTGAATAAGTAAAATCCCCCTTTCAAAAAAATCCAGTAAGCATCCAATAATCTACATATTGTTCATTTCAAATTATTGGTGGCTTTAAGGACCATTAATAAATGATGCTCAGTGGAACATGGTCTCTCAAAAGTATATCTGCATTCAATCCAATATCTATTTAAGAGCCTCATGATGCAAAAGTACAGTGATAAACTGGGAGTTTGGGCAGAGGTAGAAACAACACAAAGATAAATCAGACATGTTCTCAAAGGAGCTTATTAGGCTAGTGGGGCACGATGACAATTCTAGGCTGAATGGATAGGTACTAGAGGAAAAAAGCGAAAAGTGATGTGTGTAAGGAGGAGGGAGTCCTTAGTTCTCACTAAGAGAATGAGCTAGTGGCATTCTCCCAAAGAGCTAGTGTCTGAGGGAGGCCAGGAAGAAGCCCATCACATAGAGCCCAAAGGGTTCAAGGTGTACATCCCGTATGGAGGGAAGTTAGCAAAGGCTCTAACGTGTGGGAATGCTGCCTGTATTGGAAGAAAGTTTGGGGAGGCTGGGGTTTCAGGAGGTGTAGTATGAGAAAATGGACAGTGAAGGTAGGTGGGGTGGGCATGGGGAACAGGCAAAGGCCACTTTGAGGAGGATCTGAAGGCCATGCGAAGGAGGATGACTTTACATCATGGAACCAGTTTTTTCTAAACTTGCCTGATCATCAGAATCTCTTGAGATGCTCGTTAAAAAAACGGTAGATTCCTAGGCCCTACCACAGATCCATTAAAAAGGCCGGACAATCTGTGTTTCTAAAAAAACACCCAGATGGGGCTTCCCTGGTGGCGCAGTGGTTGGGAGTCCGCCTGCCGATGCAGGGGACACGGGTTCGTGCCCCGGTCCAGGAAGACCCCACATGCCGTGGAGCAGCTGGGCCCGTGAGCCATGGCTGCCGAGCTTGCGCGTCCAGAGCCTGTGCTCTGCGACGGGAGAGGCCACAACAGTGAGAGGCCCGCGTACCACAAAAAAACCAAACCAAACCAAAAACAAAACAAAACAGCCAGATGCCTTTTAAACAAGGGAATCCTCCTGCCCTGGCAAGGCAATGGGACAATAAATCATGGGAACTATATTTTAGAAAGAAAGGTCTTAAGGATAAAGAAGGATGTCCTGTAGCAGGTTAGCAAGCTGCTGTAGTAATAGAGAACAGTGCTTCTCACCACTTCACTGAATATGCATCACCAGGGGATCCTGCTAAAATGCAGATTATGATTCGGTAGGCCTGGGGCGGGGCCTGAGATTCTGCATTCTAACAAGACTCGAAGGGGATGCTGAGGTTAGGACCTCACCTTGCGTAGTCAGGACGCAGATGATAGGCGTGACACTGACAGTGGCAAGAGCGAGAGAAAGGGTGGGGCTGATTTGAAGTGAAAACAAATGGCAACTTTGTCAAGCTGCACCTAACATCATATCCACCTGAGACTGTATAGTGATCAAATGAATCGGTCGATAACTAAATAAAGTAACAATGGGAGTATTATATCACACGCTAGGCAACGTAAAGCACATTATGAAATAGGTAAGGCCAGACACCTGAACATTAATTAACTAATACTGTAAACGTAACATGTGTACTCAGCATTTAAAAGAAATGTATAACAAATCATTACTGAAATTGCTAACCACATTACATTTTAGTGGCTCTCTAATTTGCGATTTAATGTAGACAGATCTACATTGATTTCCACATGGTTTCATTTAATTCATTTTTTTTTAATATATAGGCTGTCTCCTTTCCAATAAAACGGCATGGGATGGATTCAGGATAACACAGTAAAGGACATACATGTGCTATGGTTAATAAAAGGAAAAATATCAACGTCACAGAAAGCAAATACCTAACCACAACACTAATATAATTATGGTGATGGCATGCCAATGTGGGTTTGAGCTTCCTGGTTTTTCCTTCTTTTTTTATAAATTTATTTATTTATTTTTGGCTGCGTTGGGTCTTTGTTGCTGCGTGCAGGCTTTCTCTAGTCACGGCGAACAGGGGCCATTCTTTGTTGCGGTGCATGGGCATCTCATTGCGGTGGCTTCTCTTGTTGCAGAGCATGGGCTCTAGGTGCACAGGCTTCCGCAGTTGTGGCTCGCGGGCTATAGAGTGCAGGCTCAGTAGTTGTGGTACATGGGCTTAGTTGTTCTACGGCATGTGGGATCTTCCCGGACCAGGGCTCGAACCCATGTCCCTGCACTGGCAGGCGGATTCTTAACCACTGTGCCACCAGGGAAGTCCCTTCCTGGTTTTTCTTATCAAATGAATAAATTAAGGAAATAAAGAGGTCGCCCACCAAAAAACTAAATTCCAAAGGAAGTTTCTCACTTGGAACCTAATAAGGCAATTGAACAATATTAATGGATAACATTCTCAATAATTTTCAGCAAATGCAGAAATTTATGTTTTATGAGAATTCTCATAACTCTGCTCAATATAAATGCCAAGGCCATGATATCACATGGTAACTCAGGCATTCTGATGGGGCTGAGTTATGAGTCCAGACATGTAGCTGCCTGTTGATAAAGAGTTGGTCAAGGGTAAAAGAGAGTAGCTGGATCACATATCTGATAAAGGTCCTTCTTTAGCTACAGTCCCTTGTCCCAGCTTGACTTTCAATGCAAGATAGAGAGCAGACAGCAGGGCACAGGCCCAGAGCACCGGTGTGCTATATTGCTGATGGGGAAGCAGCCACAGGCTTTGAAAACCACAGCTGGCAGGTTTGTCACACTGAGAAAGAAAGTCCAAGATGTGGCAGCCTGGAAACACAGAACAGTTTAGTAGTGACTGCTGGATTTTGAAAGTTGAAGGCCAAAGATAATGGTTTCCCTTTTGACAATGATGAGTTACTCTCTACAACAGTCATTAGATATAAGGTGAATTGATGCCTGGCCTTTATTTAAAGCTCTTCTTAATTATGCCATTCATTAAACCTCTTCTGGTTTCTGCCCTTTCTCTCTTTGTCAACAGATGTTTTTCTTTAACAGGAGAATATGCATCAAGAAAGGAATCCATCAAGCAGCCTTCAGGGGTTCAGTCCCTGCTGCTCAGGGACTAAGCATCTGCCTTGAAGTCAGCCTCCCTGGGCTCCAATTCTGGTTTTGCCACTTGTGCACTTGTGTGAACTTGGGTAACTGAGCCTGAGGTCTAAATCCATAAAATGAGGATAACAGTAATGCCCAGCTCATAAGTGTCTGTGAGGAATCACTGAGATGATTCATGGACATTGCTTAACACAATGCCTGGCACCAATATACATGAGCTTTTATGAGTACTCTTGTTCTAAACATAACGTGAGATTATGGTCTGTTCTAACAAGATGTGACCACCTGTGCTACTACTTGCCGTGTCATTAAGATACAGAGAGACCCACATGAGCCAGACATCACCTTCTCAGCCTCGTCTCCTCCCCTTCACTCCCACCACGGTGGTCGCACTGGTCCTGAGACTTGCTAAACTTGTTCTTTGGGCTTCCACGTTTGCTATTCCTCACACAGAAATTATTTCTTCCAGATCCTCCCATGGGCAGTCCCTTCCTATCCATCAACCTTTGGTTTAAACATTCCTCCACAGGGAGGCTTTCCCGGGCTCCCATCCCACCCACTACTCCATCCTGTTTAGCTTCTTCATAGCCCTTATCACTATCTGGAACTATTTATGTCTGCTTGTTTATTGTCTCTCCTCCACTAGAAAATGAGAGCCTTGAGAGCAGGGAATGTGTGTCACGTCCACTGGTATCTTCCCAGGGCCGAGAGCAAGTCTTCAGGCAAAGCATTCCTTTTGCCTAAATAATGGCTGTACAAATGGGCCCCAGAGAGTAAATGATCATTTAGACACTGTCACTGTCTAAAAATTGTAATTCTTGGTATAGCACACAGTTCAGTAAAGTAAATGCTAAATGTGTTAAAAACTATTTATCTCTTTCTTTTAAGACATTATTTGAGATAAGAAACATCATCTAGTCCATCAATAGGATGTGCTGTTTAAGTAGATGTTTTAAATTGTGGGAAGAAATGTTTGTTGTGTTTGCCATTTTTTTTCTTTCTACTTGTGCCTGAGACAAGGTCACTAAGAGACTTGACTGAAAGTTTGATTGCCTTGTTTGCCTTATGGCAATTTGTCAATATAGAATATATAAAGCAATCAGAATGGTTTCTTATGGATACAAAAATAACAAAGAGTTATGACCGAGTGTTGCCCTTAAAAGTAAACTCCCGTTTAGACACCAATAGCCTTCTAGTGTGGGAAATTTTTGAAACAAATTTTGTCAGCTATATCTTATCATCTTTATTTGGTACTTTATTTTATACCCCATGAATGTGACTCAGGAAATACTTATTCATATGGAACCAAGGCTTCAAGCTTCATGGAAAGATTTACACAATTTAAAATGATGACACATTTCATTCCTGGGAGGATCGTATCTTTTTAGATTGTCCTGGTTGAAGTCTGATACAATCCAGACTTTAAAAGTCGGGGAGGTGTATTTCCTTCATATAACAAAGTCTTCCCCCGCATCTTTTCGGGCTGCCCCTTCTCATAGAGGTTAAACTCAAACATCAGTTCCTTGGCTCCCAGAGCTAAAGTTGCCATCTGCGGTCCTCAAGTCCCTCATTATCCCATTGCCTTCTTTTTCATTCAAAGCTCTGATCACCACTTGCGTTGATGTCGTTCACATTGCTTGTCAGCTTCTCCTGCCTGCGTTCCCCTCCAATAGAGCTCTGTGAGGGCAGGGGCCTCGTCTTGTTCACCACTGTTCTCACAGTGGCTAGAATACAGCCTGGCAAACATTAGGCACTCAATAAATGACAAAAGGGACCAGATCAAGGCTTCCATTTTTTTTTGCGGTACACGGGCCTCTCACTGTTGTGGCCTCTCCCGTTGTGGAGCACAGGCTCCGGGCGCGCAGGCTCCGCGGCCATGGCTCACTGGCCCAGCCTCTCCGCGGCAGGTGGGATCTTCACGGACCGGGGCATGAACCCGTGTATCCTGCATCGGCAGGCGGACTCTCAACCACTGCGCCACCAGGGAAGCCCAAAGCTTCCATTTCTTGAGTAGATGTCTTAGGTTGTGTTGCTCCATAAGTCAACTCTGAGACAAGGATGTAAGTGAAAGAAGTTTGTAAAGGGACTTATTAGGGAGCTTAATAGGAAGCACAGGAAGGGAAGGATGGGAAGGAAGAGCAGGAAGGGAGCCATCAAGGATGTGTTTTCACACACTTTACTGTGGGCAATTGGGCTGCATATCTGCTGGGGAACTCCAGGAGACGGTACAGAGCTTGCTGCAGAATCACCCCACCCGAGGGGTGAAAGGGCTGGACTCCCTCCAGCTCTTGGCTGAGGGCTGTTCCTGGGGGCTGCGAATGCTTCCAGCCTGCTCTGTTCAGAGCAAGACTTCAGTCAAAGTCTTGCAGTCTGAAATCCGTACTTGGCACTCAGCAGCAACCTTAGGCAAAGTTGGTGACTGAGGAGGAGTAGGCAGGAGGAATCTGTACCAGGGCCCCAGTGGGCTGGGAAGTTCTGCCTCCCAGAGAGGCATGATGTGGGGCAGAAAGCAAGGGCAGAAGCAGGCTGGCTTATACTCTGTTCCTCTCCTGGCTTGGCATTTGGTGTTCCCCTGGGTTCTGTACAATTGGGGGTGGGAGAGGGTGGGAAGATACTTCAAGTGGGAGTCTCTGAATTCCCTGTGATGTTACTTATACCCCAAGTTTCCCTATATAAATTACAGAAGTTTATTTGAAAGCAAATATTTTCTAGTCTATTGTTTCCCTGTTTATTTTAGTAAAAACATTTTTTGTAACACAGAAATTTTCCGTTTTCTCTAGCCAAATCTCTTCATCTTTTCCTTCTATCCTTTCAAAACCCAGAAAATAAGAGCTCAACTTAATGGTATTTTTTGCTGGCAGTGTATCTGAAATAAAGGTAGATTTAAAGGTGGAATCTAGTTTTAAGTTCGTGTATTTTTAACCCACACATAGCTCAATTTCATTTTTACACATGAGTTCATATATCTTTTTCAAGGTTAGAGAATTAACATATAGTTCTTAATATTTTTCACAATTCCAGTAAATTATTATTGGAAAAAATAGTTATCATCTATTATGTTCAAAACATTGTGATAAATGCTTTGAGGAACAGATAAGAATCAGATAAGAATACTGCTCCACAAGGAGTCTTTAGTCGGACAGGACATAGGTCTATATCACACTTACTATAATATACATTCTCACAGATATAACTAAAATTATCCCTGAACTCTGACCAGTTTTTATCTTTTTAGCTTATATTTTAATGTACAGCTACTCTGAATAATGCTGCTATGAACATTCACGTATAAGTTTTAATATAGACATATTTTTTCCATTCTCTTTGGAAATAGCTAGGAGTGGATTTGCTGGGGCATATGGTAACTGTATGTTTAACATTTTGAGGAACTACCACACTGTTTTCCAAAGTGGGTGCATCATTTCACATGATGCACCAGCAATGTATGAGGGTTCCAATTTCTCTACATCCTTGTGAACACTTGCTATCGTCCATCTTTTTTTATCATAGCCATCCTAGTGGGTATGAAGTTGTATATCACTGTGGTTTTGATTTACATTACCCTAATGACTAGTGATGTTGAGCATATTTACTTGTGCTTATTGGCCACTATGTTCTTTGGCTGAGCAATTTTTTTTTTTTTTTTTTTTTGCGGTACGCGGGCCTCTCACTGTTGTGGCCTCTCCCATTGCGGAGCACAGGCTCCAGACGCGCAGGCTCAGCGGCCACAGCTCACGGGCCCAGCCGCTCCGCAGCATGTGGGATCTTCCTGGACCGGGGCACAAACCCGTATCCCCTGCATTGGCAGGCGGACTCTCAACCACTGCGCCATCAGGGAAGACCAGGCTGAGCAATTTTTGAATTCTATGGCCCACTAGGTCTTTATGTATGTAATTGGCAGACTCTGCTTACAAGTCCAAGTTTGAGTAGAATGTTTAAATAGAGCTGAAACCTGGAACTTAATTTAAAATTTGCTCTGCCATGACTTTCAAAGATTTATCACTGAAAACTAGTATATAAAAACTCCCCAAGTACTCAGTTTATTAAAACAAACACAGAAAACTCTCAGGTCCTACCTTCTGGACCACCGGTAGCAGGCCCTTCCCTGACCACAGCAGTTCAAGCCTGGTATTCTGTGTCCACCGGATCTTTTCATTATCATACCTTCTCTGAAAGAGACATCAAGTTAACCCATCATCTTCAAGCTTCCAGCTCACACTTCGCTGATACAGCCTCACAACTTAGGACTAAATATACCGTTTCTTTCTCCCGTGTCTTTCCTCCCCAGTTTTTCCTCTTTCACTGTCAAATAGCTCAATGCTATGTTTACTAGGCTGAGTACTCCAGCAGCTAATCTTTTAAAGTACTCTGGTCAGATGCAGGCCTGTTGGCACTGGGGGCAGCATAATTCTGTTACACACACTGCAGGACCTTAAGCATTCCAGCTTCTGGCTCTAAATGCTGAGCGGTCCCTCCAGTCACTGTGACAGCCTGAAAAAGACCCCACACGTTGCTAAATGCCTGCATGGGGAAGGTTCAGCTGCTGTTGAGACCACTGGAGATGCTCCCCCACAGATTCCACAGATATATTTCTGCATCCCTTCACCTACAGTTCTGGTACAAAGCCAGGCCAAAGAAGCAGAGCAAAGCTATTATCGATACTTTGGAAGAAAAAATCTCCTGGTTTTGAAAGATGTGAAAAGAAAGAATAATAATAATGGCTAAACAAACAAAAATTAAAACAGCTGCTAGCAATGCTCTTTACTACAAAAGTTAAGCTCTTCGTAATATCAGGCTCTCATATTATGAAGGAAAATAATCATTAAGTAAATTTCAATCCTGTTACTTGGCATACATTTTATACAGTATTATTTTTAGTATACGTGATTAAAAGAAGGGATTTTGTAATTTGATTTTTAAGGCATTCTCCCATACATCATATTTGCTACCTCTGTTAAACACCCCTACTGTGGGGTTAGAGGAGGAGAGTGGAGCAGTTGACACCCTTGTTTAAAGTAGCAAGATACTCTGTTTTGTATGAATAGGTCCCTCAGTTGCTCTAACTCTGTTGGGAAGAAAAGCAGCTATCAGTGAAGCCAGGTGAGCTCTATCACCTTGGCAAATGTTAAAAAATCAACTGTTAATGCTCATCAACTCTTCACACTTCTCCTTAGAGATCCGACACTGGAACTTACATGCCCTTTGGTCCCAAATCATGGATGAAGGACAGCTGGCTTATATCAAGGAATTCTGTCTGAAAAGAGGCCAAAAATCCAAACTTTAGAAAGCAAAAAAAAGAGGGGGGGAAATTTATGCATTCAGAAAGATATTATTAGGTACCTTCATGTATAAACACGTCTGGGGTACTCAACAGATGACACAGATCAATAACAATGGTATTGCCCTGAAAGAGTATATTTTAGAAGCATATACACAATTAATACAATCAAGAAAGTGATGTGTGCTCTAAGATGAAGAGACAAATGCTCAAAAAGTTCATGGAGAGATCTACCAATGGCAGTAGACCATGGCAATAACAGCCTTAACAGAAAATCAAAGACGAAAAAGATACACTCCTGGCATTAGGAGGCAAAGGGGAGACCAGACATGGAAAACACTCCACATCAACCAAGTTCTATGGGAAGAACCATAACAGTTACATGGAAAAGTAGTTATAAAGTTATAGAGTTATAGGGAGAGGGTGACCACTTCCTAGCTAATGTGACATCACAGAGGAAACGGCACTTGATCTGGGCTTGTAAATGGGATTAATAAAATGAAACATAACAGGGCTTCCCTGGTGGCGCGGTGGTTGGGGGTCCGCTTGCCAGTGCGGGGGGCGCAGGTTCGTGTCCCGGTCCGGGGGGTGGTGTCCCACGTGCCGCGGAGCGGCTGGGCCCGTGGGCCGTGGCCGCTGGGCCTGCGCGGTCGGAGCCTGTGCTCCGTGGCGGGAGGGGCCGCGGCGGTGGGGGGCCCGCGTGCCGCAAAAAAAAAAAAATAATAAAATAAAATAAAAAAAGAAAATGAAACATAATTTTCCTTTGAAGTTTTGTATACATGATTGGGACTCTCTAATATTAACCTTGTAAGAAAAATTACACACCTCTCAAAGCTGTCAGTACTTGTGAAGTCCAATTAAATGCTTAGTTTTCTTTCTTAGGGTTATTTGAAGAAGTCTTTGAAATTCAAAGGGATTTAAATATCTTTAAAAACCCCAAATCAAACATATCTTCACATAGTATTTTTTATAAGGATTTTGAAAGTCAAGGTCTTTACATTTTATTTCTTATATAAAACATGGTAATTCGGTACCATACATTTTTAAAATCTGATTTGTGGAACTGCTTTCTAATCAGAAAATATAGAAATACATAGGTTATTAGAAGTGATACCACAGACTTTAAGCCACAGAATCCAAAATGTCTCAAGATCCTAAGCCATAAGTTCTCATTTTATCTCTAAGGAGCAGAGAGAAAAATACTAACCCTAGTTTACACTGGCAGAAACTACTACAGAGGTGTAACTAAATTATGCAAAGTCAGAGACTAGTTGAATGGAAGAATAGGAAATGAAAAGCAAACATCAGGGAAACCACTTATTACCTGGATATTTTCTTATGCACATAGCTCTTATCAAATAGTTGACAACAGAAATATTCTTTGAACTAATTCAGAAACGATAACTTCAGAATATCATACCAAAATTGCTAAATGTAAAGAATTTCATCTAAATAAAAAGGTACACATTAGCAATGCAGAAAATTTAAAGTTGTGTATTAAGATAAAATTTAAATTTATCCTAATGGTTTACTAAAGAGAAATTTGGAGGAAGAACTAGTCCTATTACATAGAAAAAAAAATCTTTGGCAATAAATGTTCTAATACAGATTTATGGAATTGAAAAAAAATGTGGCAAAGCCAATTTAGAAGCAATCCTAAATAATACAATTTGAAATATAATATTGTATTGTCCAAACTTCTCCATGCATCTTCAGGGATAAGAATTCCATTCTCCGTTTGGGCAGGTGATTCTCAGGAATAAGAATTTAAAGATCAATTTAGCCTGATAATAATCCACAGGGCTTATTGATCTCTGAATACTGTACTAATCAATATCTTTTTTCTTTCCAATGGAACTCATGAAAGGCACATTTAAATGTTAGGGAAACAGGGAAGCAAAGTGTTCCCATGCCAAAGGGACAAGCAACAAACCTGAGGGGTAATAACGGACCCTAGAAATTACTGGGGGCTCGCTTTACACTTATAAAATATAAGTTAATTATATGTGATTATATAAAAATAACTTTTAATATGTTTTTTGCAGACAGAAGTTTTAATATGTCTCACAATTATCAAAGGAGACACACAGATGCCAATCTAATTTCTCAAATATGAGACAGAGGCCTGCAAATCTAGTCTCTGGGACAAATTATAATTAGTGTGAGAGGAAAATAACGTTAGAAAATTAAGACAGATCAAATTGTATCCCATGCTTGAAGCATTTTGGAGAATTCCGCTGTTAGGGAGAATAATCTAAGTAGCCACCAAAAAAGAGGGATTCCCTGGCAGTACAGTGGTTAGGACTCAGTGCTTTCACTGCCGTGGCACCGGGTTCAATCCCTGGTCAGGGAACTAAGATCCTGCAAGCTGCGCAGTGCGGCAAAAAATAAAATAAAATAAAAAATAAGAAGTAACATATATTCAGTCAGTTTAAACCAGGTTTTCTCTTCCAAAGGAAATGTTTAGAAGACACTCTGGAATATCTAAATACAATATGGCTCAACTTTTAAAAGATTTTTATAATTGGAAAAGAAATTAAAATGAACATTTTGAAAAAATGTAAACATTTTAAAATCAACATTAGACTCCAAAATATAGAAAGGCACGCAGAAAAAGAAGACTAAACTCAGCAAGTACCGTTCAAGGGCCAAAAGAAATATTAAAGCCAAGTCACAGGCAGGCAGGAAAGTAAAACAAATGGAAAATTATTGCATGCTGGTACTAGCACGCATTTAAATAATTCTCTGTCAAAGAAAACAGCATGTCTGATTTCAGAGAATATGACAGGAAGCAGCATTTTTAGTAATAATAGAAGTAATATCCTTATTCGTTATGTTCTTTCAAAGATGCACATTCCTGAGTCCTAGAAAGGAAGAAATCCTTCCCATCAGCCTTCTCTTGAGGTTCTCTGGTTGGATCCAAATTGCTGGTTTCCCTGAGAAAACTCTTCTCCAGGATTATGAAACCACAGAAGGTCCTTTAAGTCAGTGGAACATCACAGTGCAAGTTGCTGCAGCAGGTGGGCTGTGGCCTGGCCCCAGGTCATTTGTGTGTAAAGAGGACCAGCTAGGTGCATGCCCAGCAACCATTAACACATAGGCAGGCAGCAATAGGGCAGCAAGGCACCAAAAAACTCCCAAGAGTCAAGGCACTCTTGCTTCCTCTCCTAAATACAGTAGGCTTCCCTCTTTCTGTTCATGTGTGCATGCCATTCTCTAAACTAGAGGCCGAATCATAACTGCAGCTACTCTGAAGTTCTGCACACATACCATACACACATATTCAACCTCCACAGCAATACGGTGTATACATACACAGGCACAGAATATAATAATGCAGTGCCCTCTCAGTTATCTGAACCTTTGGATAATTGAAGGCTAGCCCTTTAACACCACCACCATGCCCCTACCCCTGCCCCAGGCCTCAAGGGCCTCTAAGAAGGCAGAGCTCATTGTTTTCTGATGCCTTCTGTAAAGCCCACTTCCTCCTGCTTGCCAGCCACGTGCCTCCCAAACTTAAGTCTCTGCAGCTGCTTCCAAGCCTCACCACCTCTCTTCTCTTTTCTCTGAATTCTCTAGAGGTTTTTCTCTCCTTAGCTTTTCCCATGCTTCTCACTTACACGTGAAAAGACAAGCCTTTTACAGGCTCACAGGCCAATCAGATGGCAATCACAGTATGCTCTGTATAATCTTTGGGTATTCCACTCTGCTCAACTGTTTTCATCACCTACTACTCAATGTTTTCTTCAGCATTAGAAACGCTTTTCGGCATTATTCTGGAAGCCTGAGGAGAGAAGGAGGTTGATTTCTAGATAATCTAGCCTGTAGTAGCATTTCAAGTTCATTTAAATCTGTTGTTATAGACATATTAATTAAGTTATATTTAATATTTAAAAATCAGCATCCTCATATACTGGATCCTTGCTGACAAATCAATTTTGGATTCATTTCATTTAGTTTAACCCAAGGAATAATGCAGAAGTGAATACAAGCACTTGTGTTAATAAAATGATCTAAAATTTAGCTTTACAGTTTTATAAATTATTTCAAAATTTAAATCACTGAATAGTACTTACTGTTGCATGATAGTTTCTATACATGGGCATTTTTAGTAATTTTGTCAAGTAATCCTCTAGTTGTTTCTGTAATGCAAATATTTTACATTAGAGATATCATCATACTTAGGGGAAAATGTAAACAGTGACAAATGACATGACTGTTCCATCTTAACTTCTGTAACTTATTTAATTATTTATTAATGTTTTCATTGGACAAGGAACCCTGAATACATCCCTCTCAGAGCATAAAAGTTTCAGATTACAAAACAGAACTGACATTTATGTGTTAATTTTCTGGTAAAAAGTGAATTAATCTTCTGCCCTATGCAGCACCAGATCACTGAATCAGTGTGGGCAGAAGTGTCCCCCGTCCTGAGGTTTCTGTTCTACTGTTGTATGTGTCTGTACTTTGTCCTACTCTTCTGAGACTCTAACTGTCCCATCTATAGTTTGGGAATGATACTTACATATATTTAGAACAAGCCACTACAAATTCTTTTTTTATTTTTACTTATTTATTTTAATTGAAGTATAGTCGATTCACAATACTGTGTTAGTTTCAGGTGTACAGCAAAGTGATTCAGTTATACATACATACATACATATCTATTTTTCTCAGATTCTTTTCCCTTATAGGTTATTATAAAATATTGAATATAGTTCCCTGTGCGATACAGTAGGTTTTTGTTGGTTATCTATTTTATATATAGTAGTGTGTATATGTTAATATACAAACTCTTAATTTATCCCTCCCCCCACTTTTCCCCTTGGTAACCATAAATTTGTTTTCTATGTCTGTGAGTCTATTTCTGCTTTGTATATAAGTTCATCTGAATCTTTTTTTTAGATTCCACATATAAGCAATATTATATGATATTTTTCTTTCTCTGGCTTACTTTGTTTATTATGATATCTCTAAGTCCATCCATGTTGTTTCAAATGGCATTATTTCATTCCTTTTTTAAGGCTGAGTAATATTCCATAGTATGTATATAACACATCTTTATCCATTCATCTGTCGATGGACATTTAGGTTGCTTCCATGTCTTAGCTATTGTAAATAATGCTGCAATGAACACTGGGGTGCATGTATCTTTTCTAATTATGGTTTTCTCTTGTTATATGCCCAGGAGTGGGATTGCAGGGTCATATGGTAGCTCTATTTTTAGATTTTTTAAGGAACCTCCATATTGCCCATAGTGCCCATAGAAGCCACTACAAATTCTGAAGCAAATATATGGAAATAGATTATTTTAAAAGAGTAGATCTCAGGGCTTCCCTGGTGGCGCAGTGGTTGAGAGTCTGCCTGCCGATGCAGGGGACACGGGTTTGTGCCCCGGTCTGGGAAGATCCCACATGCTGCGTAGCGGCTGGGCTCGTGAGCCATGGCTGCTGAGCCTGCGCATCCGGAGCCTGTGCTCTGCAATGGAAGAGGCCACAGCAGTGAGAGCCCAGCGTACCGCAAAAAAAAAAAAAAAGAGTAGATCTCAAAGCCCTCAATGATGAGCTCAATCCTGCCTCACAATGAAGCCAAAAAGGTTTCTGAGGGGTAGGCAGCTTCCACATAAAGTCACTCCTGACATAGAACACTCCTCCCCTTCTGGGAAAATGCAACCTCCCCAGGGCCAGAGTGGCTTGGGGAAGAAGGGTTACCTAACTAGTTCCAGAAAAACTAAACCAGCCTGGGTGATAGATCAGCAGGTGAGAGAAGTTGCATCCAGGCCCACCTCACCCCTCAGTAGACGCCGTGTTTCTATAGCACTGCAGAAGTATGTTCAGAACAACAGAAGAGCAAAAGGACTCACCCTTCTACCAAAGAACTGTTCTTCTTGGATCATGTTTTCAGATGAACGGGGCAAACTTGGCATCTCTCGAGGCTCTTCTTTGACATTCTGTCTTCTAAATGTGTGTCTAAGACACAGAGACACACAAACACAGACACACACACACACACAATGCAAACATTTATTAGATTATTCTTTAAACCATGATTGTCATAGCATCTTTCAGGAGATAGCTTATTTTTAGAAGAGCCTATTTGATAAAAAAATATCCACCAACAATGGACTAATTAACCAATAACATGAATAAAATATTCTTTCAATCCAACTTGTATACTGGGACAACTTTATAATTAATTCTGGGACAGTTACCTTCTGGTGGGAATGGGGATTCGGATAAAGGCTTTGTACTTGAGCAGCTCTCTGTGAAGTTCTTGGAAGTGCTTGAACTTTCTCTTAACTTGCCATTTAAATTCCCCATGTGTTAATTCAATAGTGTAAAGATTGATGCTTGGTACCTATAGTGATAAATAAAAATGGTTGATAGTTTAGATAACAACAAAAATTCCAAAATCTCTCAATGAACAATAGCTAAGTAATAAGTAACATGGATGTATCTTTAAATACAGCCTACTTATTCTGTGTAAGTACTGAAGCAAATGGTTTTCCAAAACGACTGATGACAGAAGTAACATGCTCTTAAATATTCATCTTACGATATACATAAGACAAACTCTTGAGTCACACCAAAGGCAAACCCCCACCAGTCCTATTGTTTCACATACACAGACACACACACACACACCCTTGAAACAAGAAACCAGGTAAAAGAGACAATGAGTGAAAGCCCTAATCAGCCATCGGGGGATTGCCCAAAAGTACAAGCAGTGAACAGACAACGGAGGGGGTGAGAGGGAAGCTGGAGGAAATGACTTCCACTGTCATTCTTATCCCATTTCAGCTCTTCACAAAAGACACGAATGCCCTCTCCTTCTGAAAAGCCTTGCAAGGTCCATCCTCGTCTATAACGTCTCCCTGTCCAGTGACTAGGAAGGTACAGGATGATTAGAGGGAAAAAAGCAAAAGATCTTCCTACACACAAAATATTTCCCCAGCTACTTAACTAGAATGAATTTCCACTTAAAATTTAAAATATTTCTTACTAAAACACAAATATATCTTAGTGACTAGTGAATTATTTCAATCAGAAGAGCTAACAGACCTGGGGGATACAAGCTTTGATTTTGTGGAAACTGTCAGGAGATGGAGGGATATTTATAAAGCACAGGAGATTGTGGAGAAATTCCCATGGTGTGTGGAGGATAGGGGAGGGTAGTGGACACTGGACCACCTAGAGGGCACTGGCCCCTGATGGGAGATTGAGGCGCCACAGGTATTGATAAATGTTGGGGGTGAAAATGTCTCCTACTTTACTAGCTTATCCAGGCTTTGGTGTCAGCAACCCCACAGGTGATTCCTGGGCTGCTGCCAATCATTATTATTATTTATTTATTATTATTATTATTTTTTGTGGTACGCGGGCCTCCCACTGTGTGGCCTCTCCCGTTGCAGAGCACAGGCTCCGGATGCGCAGGCTCAGCGGCCATGGCTCACGGGCCCAGCCGCTCCGTGGCATGTGGGATCTTCCCGGACCGGGGCACGAACCCGTGTTCCCTGCATTGGCAGGTGGACTCTCAACCAGTGCACCACCAGGGAAGCCCTGCCAATCATTACTGATGTTTGGTATATTTTGCAAACTTCTAAAGCACGGACCACACTGTGTAGATGTAGTATATAAAAATGAGCACGAGAATCAATGTAACTTGTGCTCTTAAGCCTGGAATCCAAACATATCGCTGGTAAATATTCAAATCCAGCTCTTGCTTTGCCTCTATTTGGGATCCATGACAGTTACTATAACCAGAAGTTGAAAAAACCCAGTTCTGGGGTCTAATATTATATGCCGTCTTTCACCTTGGCCAACATTACAGGCATCATCCTGCATCATGTTTCACGGAGAAGGGTGCAGGAGAACTCAGAGTGGCCAGAAGCTCTGCATTCAAGTGAAAACTGCTCAGTTTAAGACAAGCCAAATAAATAAGAAAAATTATACAAGTTAAACAAGCTGCCCCATATCCTAGGATTATATTCCCAATCTAAGAAAACTGAATACTTAAAAAACATTGTAAGTGCCAAGTTTTATCCTTCACACATAAACCCAGAATTTTGGACACTAAACTTCTTAGCAATTCTAAGGCAGTGTGGGGCAATGGAAACAGCCTGTCCCATCCTTTTTGAAGATTTTAAAGGCCTGAAACACTGTAGTGCAGCCTACCAGCTATAAAGCCTTAGCCAAGCATCACTTCTGTCATATAATATCCCAGCAGAATTACTGGAATTTTTTGGAACTGGAATAGTGTGAGAACTTTTAATAAAGGGACTGCCCATGAAGGTGTGATAAGAGTAAGGAAACCACAACGTGAGGACAGTTACCTGGGACTCAGGAAGGCATCCCCAGTTCCAAAGGGACAAGAGGCAAGACCAGGTGCTGGAGTAGGAAGGAGAAAGCCATGTAAAGAGGCTGCCTTGTGGGGAGGATGCCTTTGGTCAAGGGACACAGCCAGCCCACGGTGGCCCCAGTCTGGGCTCTCCACTACCTGAACCTGCCAGAAGACAAAGGCAAGGAAGCCTTGGGGGGACAGAGCACAGGGTGGAGAAGGGTGGGAGGAGGAGTGGGAGGGGCAAGTGGGAGATCTGCTGGGGAGGCGGGGGGCAACATATGCTCCTCAGGGTTGTCATGAGAGTGAAAAGAGAAAGGCCTAACCATGAGCCGGCACATAGAATGCATTCAGTCATTAGAAAAGTGTCATTTTTATTTACCTGGAATCACATTCAAACTGCATGAATTTAGTTCGTATTTCTTAGTAAACTAAACACTAAGTAGGATAAGGAAGCTGCTTAGCTTTCCTACACAGACTAAGATTTAAAACAGAACTTGAAATTAATATAATATTGTAAATCAACTATACTTTAAAAATTAGGATCCAAAGGAGAAATCTTAATATATATAAAAAAAGAACAGAACTAAACTCACTTGACTAACAGAAGAGTATGAGCAGAGAAGTCCCTGGTTTGGTGGCTTAAATATTTATCTTTATAAATAACATTAGCAGATACCTAGTAATAATAATAATACATAGTATTATACAGTATATACTTGTATAATACAATATATAATATTCTTATATTATACTATGTACTATTATTATTAAATCCTCATAACAAACCTAAAAGGTGTGTCCTATGATACCTATTATTCAGATGAGGAAACTGAGAAACAGAGAGTTTAAGTAAATGGCTGAGGGTCACAATGCAAAGACAGGAATTAAACCATGTGGTCTGGCTCTGGAGTCTGTGCATTTAACCTCCACATGTTATCACCTCTCAATCTAAATGCTGGTAGGCGAAATAAGAAGGCAAAGGTCATTTTAGAGACATTTCTTGGTAGGTTATGTTCAGTGGTGTATCAGGGAGATATGGACCCAACTCATAGGAAGAGCCTGAAGGAAAGCTGAATACCGAGGTGGCTGTAAACTAGGAGTCGGGATATGCACAGGTAGGTCAGGACTGAGCGCGAGGCAAAATCATCAGGAAGCGGGCAGCACGTGCCACCCTCCAGAGCCTGCCCCCGGCAGAAAGATTATTCTACACTTCCCCCGAGGCAGGAGCCAATGGCTGCCTTACTCTGCCAGGGCCAGAGCTTAACCCGAACGGACAAAGGCCACCAGCCTGCATCAATGTTCTCTACCCTCAGACTTGACAAGTGTGAAATCCAGTCAGTAACAGAGCAAACGCAGCTACCCTAACAGCTTCTCCTAGTCCAATCCCTTTCAAAAGAATGCAGGTTTGCTTGATGAAAACTCTACTCCCGATGCCTTTCCAGAGCTTAAAGAGAAAACGTGAGTGAAGCTTAAGGGATGGTGTTAGAAACAAGTCAGAGGGGCAGACTATGCCAGCAGAATTCTCTCAGCAGCACTTCTGGGCAATGGCACTGGCCAGTGCAGCCTCCTGGCTTTGTTTCTTTCAAGAGCCAGGTAGTATCATTATTTTCTTGCTGAACAAGCATTAGGCAAGCTAAACTTTTCCTTGGCTTATATCTGGCATTCTAGGTGGAAGAGCAATGCCTCATGAGTCCACACTGAACAGAAAACTGGGGAGAGAGGAGGACTAGGAGAGGCACTTCACAATTTATTAAACTTATAATCTGCCTTAAGTGACTTTTTAAAAAGGCATTTTCCAGAATGGGGAAACAGATGTATAAGAATAAGGACTAAATGAGAAGGATGCAAAAACTTGAGAGGTGATGAGCACTCAGAAGTGATAAACAAAAACACAAACCGAAAGTTAAAAGCATAGTCATAGCTAGGAGGAAGGAAAATGCAAGGCAATGTGTTAAATCGTATATACTGACGAATACAAGTTGAGTCCATAAATGCTCTGACCCTTTTTGTAGATGTTAAGCGCTCCACTTCCAGAACTTGAACTTTTATTGGACAGCCGGAGAGATACGTCTGTGTATTAGGCTCCTTAAATCCTTGAGTCTTATAAATAGCAGAGAAAGGGATATACACTAAAAAATAAATAAGTAAACAAAGTTATTGCAAGAATACAATGATATTAGCATATCTGGCCTTTTACAGGCATCTTTTTTAAGAATCATAACATGCTACAACAAGAAAACAGCTAATGAAAATGAGCTCAGTGTTGTGACATCAGCAAGGATGATCAATCATCTATCTGCTGGTTATTTCAAATCTGTGCTCTGCCAAGCAACCCTGATAAACTCTCTTCTCCTCGCTCAGACCATCAGTCTTTACCTTCCTGTATCCTGGGATCGCTGGGAGACACATCGTAGTCCACCTCCTCTCCCTCAAAGTGGAGCTCCCGCGTGTCCAGATTTTCTATCAAATTACTCATGTCAGCAGCAATTTTCTGCAGTGCAGAGGTATTTACTCTTGGCTCATCTTTCAGTGACATGTTGGCTTAAGACAGGGTAAAAGCAAAGGAAAGAAGAAAAGGGTTACTAGACTTATTATTTTGGTCAAATAGAAAAAAGAATGAAATAATGCCATTTGCAGCGACATGGATGGACCTAGAGATTGTCATACTGAGTGAAGTAACTCAGACAGAGAAAGACAAACACATGATATTGCTTATATGTGGAATCTAAAAAAATGGTACAAATGAACTTATTTACAAAACAGAAATAGAGTCACAGATGTAGGAAACAAACTTATGGCTACCAAGGGGGAAAAGGGGAGGGAAGGGATAAATTGGGAGATTGGGATTGACGTATACACACTACTATGTATAAAATAGATAACTAATAAGGACCTACTGTATAGCACAGGGAACTCTACTCAATACTCTGTAATGACCTATATGGGAACAGAATCTAAAAAAGAGTGGCTATATGTATATGTATAACTGATTTGCTAAACACCTGAAACTAACACAGCATTGTAAATCAACTATACTCCAATAGAGATTAATTTTTTTAAAACCCAAAAACCCTATTTTACTATTTAAATCCAGGCTTAGGTATAGCCTAAGGAAACAAGTCAACTAGCTCTATGTGAGCCCCAGTTACCTCAAACAACCTTTTAATTTATTTTCCAGTTTAACATTTAAAGGATTCCTAGCTGGTAAATTAAATTGGAATGAGATACTTACTTGTAACTCAAGTAAGAAAACAAGCAAGAAAAAGACACACCACATTGACTAAATGCCAATATTATCTTTCATCCGATTTTATTAACTTGGGTAAGTGAGGAGAGACTCAAGGTAGATGGGTTTGGGAATCGTTATCCAGAGAAAAGGAATTGATTCTTTTTTTTTTTTTTTTTTTAAGAAGATGTTGGGGGTAGGAGTTTTTTTTTTATTAATTAATTAATTTATTTTTGCTGTGTTGCGTCTTCATTTCTGTGTGAGGGCTTTCTCTAGTTGTGGCAAGCGGGGGCCACTCTTCATCGCGGTGCGCGGGCCTCTCACTATCGCGGCCTCTTGTTGCGGAGCACAGGCTCCAGACGCGCAGGCTCAGTAGTCGTGGCTCACGGGCCTAGTTGCTCCGCGGCATGTGGGATCCTCCCAGACCAGGGCCCGAACCCGTGTCCCCTGCATTAGCAGGCAGACTCTCAACCACTGCGCCACCAGGGAAGCCCAAGGAATTGATTCTTGACTCTTACAAATACATGGAAAGAAAGAATACCAGCTAAAATAAGCAACTTTGAATATTTTCTACAGAAAATTTAGGGTATTTTACAATAATTTCAAGATGCAGATTTAAAAAGTATTTTTATGTAGCATAACCTTTCTACATTTCCCCTATAGGTGATATCCCCAGCAAAGCGTATACTATCTTTTTGAGATATGAGATTTGGCCATGACTGTACGTGAGTTATAGTGACGTACCTGTCCTGGAAGGTAACCAATTAGTATACCTATTCTGAAAGATACCAGAAGTGCAAGAACTACACTTCTCTCCTTTTTTAGGAAAACTGGTTCTATTTCATTCTGACATTTAATAACACAGGTCATTACACATCAGAACCCAGGAAAGAAGAGTCCACAGAGATTTTATTTTTCATTTAAAATACCAAGATTTAAGCCTTGAATGCTGTCACTGGAGTTGGCTGAAAAATCGGTACAGGCTGAACTAATCTCTCCGTTAAAACCAGACCCAAAAATGCGAGGGCTTCCGTACCAGTAATTCCTCCACATACGTTCATTTATTACTGCAAATCACAAACATTTACAGAGCATCCACCACCTACTCATTGTGAGATGGAATGAGTGAGTATGTAAAGACACTGGTTCCCGTGATTAAGGAGTGCCTGATGTAGGTGATGGAGATAAGCTACATGACCCCAAATTCATCCCTGGCCTCCTCCACGGTCTTGGCCTTCCTGAGAATGGCATGTGTTGAGCAGAAGACACTTAGCTGGGTTCTCTCCTACAGGTGCTATCAAGAAGCAGGGGTGGGCTGGTCTCTGTGAGAAATGCTAGGACAGAGTCTTGGGCAGACTTGGGGAGCCCTATTGTAACAACAAGTCTCTTAAACCTATACTAACATGTGTGGTAGAAAGAGAAATTGTATGGAAATACCAAGATCCGAGTAGAGGAGGGAGGTTCTGGTTTGGCCAGGCATGTAAAATCAGTATGTCTAACCTCTCTGTGAACTGTGTAGTCAATCACGTTTCCTCCCCCATGTTGGCTATAAGGAAGCTTGGAGCCAGATTTGTGGCCTCCTATTAGCAAAATATAGGACCAGCCTCGCCTATATCACTTCCCTTCAACTTTCTCTCCCACTTCTAATTCATTTTATAATAACAGTTAATGTGTACTGATTGCTTACTATCACCTGGCTTGGTGATAAACCTTTATATACCTTATCACATTTATTATCAATAATAAATCTATGAAGGTTTGTTATTTCCATTTTGAAGAAGACAGGGTTTGTCCTCCCTTCTTTATAGATAAGGAAACTGAAGCATGGAGAGATCAGGTAATTTGATGAATACTTTGGACAATCTGTCCAAGGTCACATAACTAGTAAGTGATGGAGAAGGGATTTGAAACCAGGTCTCTCTGACCCAAAAGCTGATGTTCTTAACCATGGTCTTTATCTTCTGTATATTTTTTGTGGATATGTAAGTGCCCCTAGAATAGATGGAAGTTTTAGTAAAACCAGTGCCCTTGAGCAAGTTCCTTTAGAAGCTGACTCAAATGCAAAGAAAAAGAAATGAATTCTTCTTGCAGCTCAGCCGTTTAAACTCAGGGCTCTGGTTTCCTCCTCTATAAATTAAGGAGGCTGAGCCATTTCATCTCTAGGGTCCCTTTAACACTAAAACACTAAATGTAAATAAAAGATGCTATAAATTGTTCAGCTTCCCCTTATAATGTAATCAAGTTAACCCGTCTGCTAACCCAAGAAATTAACTGAAGTAGTTTTTCATATGAATTCATATTCATGGATTCATTCTCATGGAGCCATTGTCATAATTAAAAGATTTATTTCCTTCCCTCTCAGTTCAACAAATACTTATTAGATGCCAACTATGAGCCAGGGTTTATTTAAAATACAAGGTAATGAAAAACTTAGAGGAAATGAAACAAGGAAAAACAAGTAAGAAATTACATCATATCATTGCTGCTTGTGAATTTGTCAAGACATTAGGTATTTTCCATTGATTAAACAGTCTAATGGCTAACTCAGTCGACTTTCTCAGCATAGCAAAGGAAAACAAGGGTTACTCCAAATGACTTTCCTTTTGGACTGAGTGTTAATGTTAAAAATGCATGTTGAATTTAAGATATACAGAGAACAGAGTAATTTATACGTTGCAAGCTAATTGGAATAAATAGTACAGAGTCATTGGATCAAGCTAAAAAAAAATCCTATTTCAGATCAGGAGAACAGAAGGATATAAATTTGTGAAAAGCTTAAGGAAGAGTGAGAAAAGAAAGAGAAAGGAATCCTCTTATCATTTATCCTCAAGTGTTTACTATGTGCTAAGCACCATTTGAGCTTAGTTATGTTATTTAGTACCCACAATGATCCTACTTGGTACTTATGATTATTCTGAATTATCTGCATTCAAAACTTTGATTATTTACTTAAATAACTTGTCCAAGGTCACTCCAGTTGTGTCAGTGTTGAATTTATAAAGCAGATTTGTCTGGCTCTGAAATCTCATGGACTTGGTTATAGATGTTCGTAATTATTGATTTTATTTTGTGGGCTTGAGTGTCTATAAATTGATCATTTATATGAAGTTGAAGTTCCATAACAATAGTTACTCTTTAATCACCACCCTTTGAAAGGATCCTACTGGCTCCACTGTCATTACAATTAAGGAAACAACATATCCTGACAGCATCCTAAACTTTATCTTAGCCTTTTATTTTTATGGTTCATAATATTTTATAAGGTTACATGGAATTTCAGTTGACTCAAAGGCTTTGCAGATTTGTTTATGCTTTTGTGAAGACCTTAACATTTTTATTAATGGGAAATGAACCAAATTATTTGTCCATCACTGCCTTCACTTGAGTGCATGGTTGCTTTGTGTTGACTTTTCATCCAACAAGTGTATTGCTGGTTTCATTCTTGAATATGAAGTTGTAAGGCCACCAACACTCTTATGTTGTCAAATCATAATTTATTAGTCCATGTTTTCTTTCATCTAAAATAATATATAATGGTCGGTGAGCAGCTGTCACGGTTACAGCCTATCTTAACCAGCAATGGGATAAGGCCTTTCAGTGTTTACACTTGAGATAGTGTAATTGATTTTGTTACCTCCTTATAAAATTATACTGCAAGATCATTATCTCTTTTGGTACCAAGTAGAGACGGTGCCCATGGAGCAATAACAGCAGCTGTGTTTTATTTCTATTTGCATCTGTATCCGGGAAGTAAATACGCTTTGTTTTTTTCTGGGGTTAAATACTAGAATTAAAATTCTCTGCAGGGAATATTTAATTACCTCCAGTTATTTACTGGTGAAATCAGAGAAATTTAGAATTTTCTTCTGATCTTAATTTTCAACATGATTGGGAAGCAGAACATCAAAGGGAGAAGATATTTTCCTTCCCAGATACATGCATAAACATTGCCTTAGCCAAATACAAGAACAATAATATCAACTATAACTATTAACATTAAAATAAACATTAGCATTAGCTAATATTTGCTGAATATGTACTAACTGCCAGGCACTATACAAAGAGATTAATCTCATGATCTCATTGACTCCTCACAACTACCTTAGGAGCTGGGTCTTATTGTTACCTCCATTTTCAAGATGAGAGGTTTAGAGAGTGTGGGCAACTTGTCCAGGGCCACATGGCTGGAAGTGATAGAGTTGGACCTGACCCTGCTTGATCTGACTCCAAAGTCTGGCTCTTTAACCAGCCGGAGGTGGAACTGGGGGTGGCAGGACGGATGGACACTTTTACTTCTTCACATAGTCTTAGAATAAAACAATTCAAAAAGGAACAATAATAACAAAAAAACCCCTCAACTTTCATTTTGTGAAGATGACTGTGATTCACTTCTTGCTTCCCTTTCTAACATAAGTTAGAAAGTTTCCCCCATATTTTTTTCAATATGTGATGCTTGCTTACCAAGGGAAATAAATGCAATGGATTTCTAAACCAAAAATCATAATGTATGAATATGAAATGAATTATAATTAGATCATTTAAAACCAAACTGAGTCATGGGAATTTCTTGTCTTCCCATTTTTCATTTTGATGAAATTAATTGGCAGATCCATACTACGTAACCTCCCCCAAACATATTATACAGCAGTGATTTGTACAGAACTGATTTGATGCTCCCTGAAATGCAAAAATCATAAATGTGTTTTCAAGTACTAAACTCAATCTCCAGTGACATAGTAAGCCTTGGATAATTATTTTTGGAGTTTAGCTGACTTTGAATAAAGTAAATGATATTATCATATTTTACATTCCAGTTTATATATTTTGAGAAAGTAACATATCAAAAAAAAAAAAACAACCGACTCAATGTTTACTTGGGTCTTTGAATTTTTTAAAGAGAACATCGGTTCCACAAATATCGCTGGAGGGCTTATCATGAGCCTTGAGTAGATAATTAAATGTCATCGGTGTAGAGGACAGGTCAGATGATCTAAGTTCATTCTTTCCTTATTATCAGCGTAACCTGGGCAACTAACAGCCTCCAGGGTTTCTCCTCTGTAAAATGCAAACAGGACAGACTTGCTCTTCCTTATATGCTTCCAAGAGATAGACGTTTAATTCACGAACACTACCCTCCTTTTTTTTTTTTTGCGGTCCACGGGCCTCTCACTGTTGTGGCCTCTCCCGTTGTGGAGCACAGGCTCCAGACGCGCAGGCTCAGCGGCCATGGCTCACGGGCCCAGCCGCTCCGCGGCATGTGGGATCTTCCTGGACCGGGGCACAAACCCGCGTCCCCTGCATCGGCAGGCGGAGTCTCAACCACTGCGCCACCAGGGAAGCCCCACTACTCTCCTTTTGAGTTTCATATCTAATTTGGTCTTGAAGCCCTCAGAGCCCAGCAGTCTCCCACTTTCTCATCCTTCTTTCTTGGTTTCATACCAAAGCCCCCATTTGGCCTAGCACTGACTCTGCTTTTCTCCCTGGGGTGTCGAGATTGGAGATGATGGTGCTAAATAATCTGGACTCCCTGTGTCCACAGAACAGAAGTTGGAAATCATGCTCTCTTTTTTCCCCTAGCTAAAAATAAAGCCGAATCTACAGTTACAAAAGCAATTTTTAGCATGAAAATCATTTCTCAGTTCTCATGATTTTCTCTAAATCCTTTGACCTCCTTGGATGGCCTCTGTTATCTGCCATAAGCTTTCTTAGTCATTTCCCTTGACATGTTCTAGGGTTAAATATTACCCTCTTTGCAATAGTATCAGCTCCTTCTAGTTCATCTCAGTCATATCTTCGAATTCCAACAGATATTTCATTTCCAGAGGCAAATACAAGTGTTAAGAGAAACTGATGTCTGTTTCAAATGAGTGGATAGGAAAATACTATGTCATTTATTGAGTAACCACTCTAAGCCAAGCACTAAAGGCACATTACATGTATCACTTCTAATCCTCAGGACAATCTCATTTAGAATCCAAGACACGGAGCCACAGCAGCTTACTGAGGCTACACAGTTGTGAGCGGTGGGGCTGGTCCCAGTGCATGGGCTGCCCCCGGATGGCTCCCTGGCCTCTGCTGCTGGCTCAAGGGAGACCCCCATCACCGCCACTCTCACCTCTTCTTCTAAAGCCACCAAACCGTCTTGGCTTCCTCCTGGCTGAGGGCAAGGCTTCAGCACAGTGTCCAGGGTGCAACCCAGCAGGAGCTCTCACGGCTCCAGCAACCCAGCCCCACCCACCTCTGGCCAGACTGACAGAAGGACTGGCTCATCCTGAGGCTTCTGAGGAAGTTCAGCACCAGGGGCTGGAACCTGGCTTCCTCAGGAGTTGTGTATGTGTGTTGGGGGGGGGGGGCGGTGGAGAGAAAGAGGGGGGCAAGGGGAGCATGGGGAATCAAGCCACACAACCTGTGAGCATGGAAGACGTACCCTTCTCCCCTCTCCTCGCCTGCCTGTGCCGAGCACACTGGTCCCACACAGCCAATCTGGAAACTGTCCTATGCGACCAAGCCACTGTCCGATTTTGGGCCAGCCAGGTAATGCACCACCGCCCATGCTTTCCTGCCTCTCTCCTCTTCTCCCCTCCCTCTTGTTGCTCTCAGTAAAGCCTACCTTAGCTCAGGTTCTATGATCCAGGAAACGTGCGCTCGGACAGTGTTAGAACCAGCATGAACCACTGAGCCATCTCCCCTCTTGCAGAAGTCCATTTTGTGCTGAAGTTAATAGTAATGATAAAAAGCAATAGTAATGGTAATAATAAAAAGTAAACTCGAATAGTGCTTACCATATTCCAGGCAGTGATACAGGTGCTTTGCATGCATTAACTCAATCTGCCCTCACAAAGGCCCTATGGAGCGGGCGCTATTCTTTTTTTGTGTGTGTGGTATGCGGGCCTCTCACTGTTGTGGCCTCTCCCGTTGCAGAGCACAGGCTCCGGACGTGCAGGCTCAGCGGCCATGGCTCACAGGCCTAGCTGCTCCGCGGCATGTGGGATCTTCCCGGACCAGGGCACGAACCCGCGTCCCCTGCATCGGCAGGCGGACTCTCAACCACTGCGCCACCAGGGAAGCCCGGGTGCTATTCTTATCTCCTTTTTTATAGACAAGGAAACTGAGGACACAGACAGCTTAAGTGACTCGCTCAAGGTCACACAGCAATCTGATGGCAGTCAGCCTGGTTTGCTCCTAGTTTTGCCTTACTAACCTGGATTTTAGTACTCAGTTTCCTCATTTAAAACTGAAATTAACAAGCAACTATCTGTGTTTAGGACTTTACAACAAATACATTATTGTAAGGAAATCTCCTCTTTCAGCACCACTAAATGTCAGAGAAAACAACACATTCTAAGCAACCCCAACCAGGAAATTGAAACCTAGCCCAAATGCAAAGGGTATTTTAGGTGATGATTCTCAACCAATATCTAAGTAAGATTTCTTCCTGCCTCTATAGATCACAATGCACATATCAACATTTGTACTGAAGAGAAAAGATAAGAGGGGCCCTCTTGACCCCAAAGTTTGTTAATAAGTTTATTAGATACAATGAGTGAGAGACTTTGTACAGCCACTAAATTGACTTAAATCCAATAAGGATCCCAAAGGAAAAACTCTTCTTTATGAAAAGAAAGATAGGATAGGGGGAAGGGTAAACTGAGATAAAGTGAGAGAGTGGCATGGACATATATACACTACCAAACATAAAATATATAGCTAGTGGGAAGCAGCCACATAGCACAGGGAGATCAGTTTGGTGCTTTGTGACCACCTAGAGGGGTGAGATAGGGAGGGCGGGAGGGAGACGCAAGAGGGAGGGGATATGGGGATATATGTATACATATAGCTGATTCACTTTGTTATACAGCAGAAACTAACACATCATTCTAACGCAATTATATGCCAATAAAGATGTTAAAAAATAAAAGTAAAAAAAGAAAGATAACTAACATTGCTATACACTGCAGTCAGACTTCTAAAAATAATATCCTTCAGTGTTAAATGAGTACTCAATTTTTTATGGCCAAGAATAGAATATGCATGCATTGTGATGGATCTTTAGAAGAGGAAGCTAACTGTACTTAAATTTATAGAAACACTCTTTATTTTGGCTAACAAATTATGTTAAGTGATATAAACATTTTTCTTACTAAGGGAGATTTAGAACACCAATGATTCAGTAGGTGAGCAATATATGAACAAGATAAATATTTTTCCAGGATAATCTCTATTAAAATGACTTTAAGAAAAAATTTCTTTCACTGGCTCAGAATAGTAAATAAAGATTTTTTTATTGAGCACAATGTTGCTTTTGATAAGAACACATGTTGATCAAGAATCTATAGATAGGATTTCCCTGGTGGCTCAGTGGTTAAGAATCTGCCTGCCAAAGCAGGGGACGGGGTTTGAGCCATGGTCCGGGAAGATCCCATGTGCTGCAGAGCAACTAAGCCCGTGCGCCACAACTACTGAGCCTGCGCTCTAGAGCCCACGAGTCACAACTACTGAGTCTGTGTGTCACAACTACTGAAGCCTGCGTGCCTACAACCTGTGCTCCACAACAAGAGAAGCCACCGCAATAAGAAGCCCATGCACTGCAACGAATAGTAGCCCCCACTTGCCGCAACTAGGGAAAGCCCGTGCTCAGCAACAAAGACCCAACGCAGCCAAAAATAAATAAATAAATAAATTTATAAAGAAAAAGAATTTACAGATATTAATTCAAGCGTTTTAATATAATCATTTCTACTCTTGCTTCTTTTTTTCTTAAAACTGTTCTTCACATCTTATGATGGCCATCTCATTTAACTAGAAGAAACTGTGTTCTCACATATAGACTTTATCATTAAAATTCTGTCCAGCTGTGTAAAATTCTATGATTCTTTTTTTTCACTGTCCTCCAAAGGAATTGGCAAACAACCTCCATTAGTGTGAGTTTAGGCAGCATGGAAAGTATTTTCACTGATAACCCATGAATTTCACCTATGAAAAGAATGAAGCTGGCAAACATATGTGTGTAAACTCCAGACATTTCTCCAGTGCCAAAGAGCTCTCAAATTTTGCCTTGACTGCTGGGAAACACAGCAAAATCTGAATTTTTTACTCATCTATATAATTACTAAAAAAATTTGTTGAGATAGCAGAGTACCATGGAAGGTATGTGATTTGTGAGTCAAACAGCTTGAATTCTGATTCTCCTTATGCTGAAACAAGTTACTTACAGCTCTTTAAAGTCTCTGTTCTAGTGTGTAAAGTGGAGGTAATACTATTAAAGTAAGGAATTGTAAGAATTTAAGTGATATAAAGTGAGTAGCTTAGAGCTTGGGCTATAGTAGATGTTGAAATAATGTCAGTTCCTTCTACGCTGTTAGCTATTCTAAGAGCTACAAGTCCTCTGTCCAAAGTCCATGTATCAATATCAGAACTCAGTCCCCTCTTGAGTACAGCAATTAGCAGCCAGAGTAGTATTCCGGGGGTGGTCTATTTGTTTCTCACTATAGAAAACACTGCTGCAAATGTCTGAAAACAAAATGGATTAAGCTAATGCAGGTGCCCATTTCCCACGACAAACATGGAACTGCTTAATAAATTGTAATCATTTTTTGAAAATACTTAGTCAAGGATAAAAACAGAGGTAGCAGCAACAAAAACAATAATGAGGGAAGGCTTCCAGCTTCCGAGAGTAAAGAAATAAAGTCAGGTGGGTGTACTAGAACTAAAGCTAAAGGGACCCAAAGGGCTTTTTAAAAAAAAATTTTTACTGAAGTATGGTTGCTTTACAATGTTGTGTTAGTTTCTGCTGTACAGCAAAGTGAATCAGCTATACGTATACACATATCCCCTCTTTTTTGGATTTCCTTCCCATTTAGGTCACCACAGAGCAATGAGTAGAGTTCCCTGTGCTCTACAGTAGGTTCTCATTAGTTATCTATTTTATACATAGTGTCAATATCAGCTTTGTCCAAAGGGTTTTGAGGGTGGATAAAGGGTCTGGGATTACTTTTCTGTCCCCAGGTGACTGTTAGGAGACATGATCCCAGGACTATGGGAGGTAGGAGCCTAAAAGTGAGACTTCTACAAAAACACGGAGCCTCAAAGAGCTGCACAATCTGTTTCAAAGAGACTCGAAGAAGTATACCCAGCAGCTCTGGAAAGAAACTGCATGAAACTGTGGAAACCACAAAATAAGAAACTTTATATAAAAATTATCTGGGATCACAACTTCCAGCTTTCAGTAATAGAGGTGTAGCTCCTATTAGGTCAGCCATCCCACAGATGATGACTACAAATTCTGGACAAAATGTATAAAATAGCTGACTGAAGAACAATCAAAAGCAAGCAGAAACTGGAAAGGAATCAACGTTTGGAAGAAAGTAACGGCACTGTTTTTGTCTCAGGGCACAACTAGTCCATGCCAAGTGGGGTGCCTAAAACTCAGAAAGAAAATCCATAATTGTACTGGCTTGAAGACCCAGGAAACAGTTTCAGTGGCAATTACAACAGCTTAAAAGTAAATTAGGAAATCCTGGAAAGGAGAGAGCCACACAAAGGGAGTGCCAAGTTCTGCTTAGGCTGATACTTGAACCATGTAAGAATGGGGTACACTCCAAAGCACTCAGATAGTACTAAAATGACTTCAGCAGAGATTTTTGCTACTGCCCACCACAGGAAATACAGAGTTTGAAGTATGAATCCAACCAAGTTAAGTGCCTCCTAAAACAAACAAATAAATGAACTCTTGAATAGAACATAACTGAATCCAAAGTCTCTAGAATATATCCATTACAATATCATCTAAACGTATTTGACATAGAAGAAACAGGAAAATGTGATCCATTCTGAGGAGAAAAGTCCATCAATGGAGGCCCATCCTGAGATGTAGAAATTAGCTGACAAAGATTTTCAGGCAAATATTATAACATGCTCAAGGATGTAAAGGAAAATATGTTTTTGATGAATGAGCAAGTAGAAAATCTCAGCAGGAAAAAAGGAAAATTCACTGGATGGGCTTAATATCAAAATGGCAATGACAGAAAGAGTCAGTGAACTTGAAGACAGATCCATAGAAATTATCCAAAGTGAAGAACAAATAAAGGGGTAGAAAGATTTCTAGAAGACGAACAGAGCCTCAGTGACCTATGTGGTGATATCAAAAGATCTAACATTCACGTAATTTGGGTTCCAGAGAGAAAATGAGACAGGGAAAAAATGGTTGAAATAATGGCTAAAAAAGTTATCAAATTTGGTGAAAGACAGACATAGAGATCAGACTTGTGGTTGCCAATGGGGAGAGCAGAAGGGAGAGGGATGGACTGGGAATTTGGGGTTGGTAGATGCAAACTACTATATTTAGAATGGATGAACAGCAAGGTCCTACTGTAGAGCACAGGGAACTATATCCAGTCTCCTGGGATAAACCATAATGGAAAAGGATATTAAAAAAAGAATGTGTATGTGTGTAAAACTGAGTCACTTCGCTGTACAGCAGAGATTGGCACATCATTGTAAACCAACTATACTTCAATAAAAAAAATTTGCTGAAAGAAATAAATTTACATATAGAAGAAGTCTGGTGAATCTCAAGCAGGAATAAATACAATGAAAAGCACACCTAGGGATATTAAAGTCAAGCTGCTGAAGTATAAAGAAAGAAAATATTAAAAGGGGCCTGAGAAAAATGACCTGTTAATATTCAGAAAAACCAAATTAATGACATTAAACTATCATTAGAAACAGAGTCCATAAGACAGTGAAACAACATCCTGAAATTCAATAAATATGGAACTGAATAAATGAGTATATGTTGCTTTCCCCAAGCTAATCTACTAATTCAAATTCCAAACAATTTCTCACAGAACTTGACAATATGATCCTAACGTCATAACAGAAAATAAATAAGAATAAGCAGATAAGTCTTATCCAACCAGATATCAAGAATATTATAAGCTAGAGAAATTAAAATAGTACAGTACTGGCACAGAAACAGACAACTAGAACCAAACAGAGAACCCAAAACAAACCTATGTATACATGGGTTCTTGGTGTATGATAAAACTGGCATGAAAAAAAGTTAGTGAAGAAAGAATGAACTCTTCAATAAACAATGCTGGGACCACTGGAAATTCATAAAGAAATATAACTAGAAATTTATAAAGAAATAGAAAATAAAATTAGTTCCCTAGCTCACAGTTTCCATAAGAACTTCCATGTGGATTAAAGTCATAAAAAGTATTATAAAGATGTAAACCTTTGCAATAAAATATAGAAGAATGTCTTTATGACTTCAGGGTCAGGGATGAATCTTAAGACATAAAAAGCACAAACCTTAAAGGAAAAGTTAATAAATTCAACTACACTAAAATTTAAAATTGCTAGGCAAATGGCAAAATTAAAAGACAAGCCCAGATTTGGAGAACACACACATGGAATATATAAAGAATTATAATTATAGAAGAAGAAGATCCAAAACAATAGAAAATAGGCCTGGCAAGATATAGGCAATTCACAAAAGATAAATTCTGAATTTCCAGTAAACTTTTAACATTCTCAACCTTTCCAGTAATCAGGGAAGTAATATTAAAACAGCAATAAGATACTTTTTCAAATCCATTGGATTAGTAAAATTTTTGCAAGTCTGAAATTAAAATGTATTGGTAATGTACTAGACCTCTCATTCACTCCTTGGTAGAAGTATGAATTGAAATAACCTTTTGGACAGCAATTTGGTAGTATCTAATAAACTTGAAGACGGTATAACCTACTGCCCAGCAATTCTTCCTCTAAGTATATTGACAAAGAACTCATCCATGGGAGTATAAGAAAACATATATGAATGGGCACTGAGGCAGTGTTCATAGTAAAGGAAACTCGACAATCAAAATGTTCATTCATCAGAGAATGGATAATTGGATTATATTTTTAATAAGTTACTATACAGCAGAGAAAATAAGTGGATCAGAACTACATGTATCAACATGAATAAATCTCAACACAAAGTCTGGTGGAAAAAAAGTCAGCTTACAGTTTGTATCTAGAATTTAAAAAACAAACAAAACAATCCTGTATGTTGTCTATTAACATAAACATATGTAGAAGTATGACAGAAAAAGTAATCAAGGAAGTAATATACGACAACTTCAGAAGCGTGGTTACCTTTATGGAAAGAGGGTGGGTACCCTCTAATTATGCAATTAGGATGGGGTACAAAGAGGACTTAATATGTCAGTAACATTTTCTTTCAATCTGGGCGTTATAGGTACATAGGGTTTTCCCCCTAAATATTCCTATTTTTGAAATATTTCATTTAAAACAAACAATTAAAAAAAAAAAGCTGCCAAATGTGACACTTTGCTAATATCCTTAAATCCAATCATGGTTAATGATTTTTGCATTCCTTGCAAACAAATAAAATTCACTATTCTTTCTAAATTCAGCCAATACTTGTGACCCACTAACAGGGCAATATGCAAGATACTTTGAACTGTTTTGTCCCCCACTGTCCCTCGCCCACCCATGGAAAGCATATTTGTAGACTTCAACCTGATTCCCCTTACAGTCAACAGTTATCATCCCCAATTGTTGGCATGCTTAGGGATTAGTTCAACATTCAGTAAAAACATGAAGTTAAATAGGCCCATATTGGAACTGAAAGTAAACTTGACCTCTTTTGAGACAACTAAATTAACCTTCCAAATAGGGCCTTGATGCTCCATGGCTCTTGTCTATAAAGTTGGGGTGTCCACTATTAATGGTAGTGATGCTCAGATAAGGGAAAAACAGTCATTAAAACTGAAGTTCTGTTTGAGTTTTCCTTCCTGGAGGAGCTATTAAAATGGCCTCAATTAAACTTTTAAAACAAGGAAGCCTTAATAAATTCATTTGAAAATTTCCCTTCCTTAGCACTGGGTATCTAACTCTCCAAATTAGGTAGTCTCTTTCTTTATTCTAAGAATCTAAACATTTAAAATATAGTGAAACTCATTCACAAGTTCTTCAAAAATATATAAGTACAGATAATAATAATTATTAAAATTATAACCAACATATAGCCTTTTCCTTCTTTTAACACATTCTCCTAGACTTGATCTCATTTGAGCTTCAGAATACCCTAGACAGGAGGCATTCTTTCCTTCTCTTTTTTTTTTTGCAATTAAAAAAAATTATTTATTTATTTGGCTGCACCAAGTCTTAATTGCAGCACGCGGGATCTAGTTCCCTGACCAGGGACAGAACTCGGGCCCCCTGCATTGGGTGTGTGGAGTCTTAACTGCTGGACCACCAGGGAAGTCCCCAGGAGGCATTACTTTCATCTCCACAGCAGAGGTGAGTGAACTGAGACTCAAGAGAACAGAGGCGCTGTGCCCGGTCATTCAGCGACAGTGTGCAGTGGGCCAGGGCTCAAACATGAGTCCCAGCAAAATGACAAGAGAACAGGTATTTCAGACTGAAAACAGACATGGAGGAGCCTTCCTATTAGGAAAACACCTGAGTCACTGGCCCAGCTACCACCTGGATTCTAGCTGAGACAGTGTCGTGGAGTCATATGACTACCTGAGTTTGAATCTCCATTCTACCACTTACCAGCTGTGTAAACCTACATGAGTAACTTACCCTCTCAGCGCTTCACTTTTCCAGTCTAGAAAATGGGGAGAGTAGTAAATGCCTACCACACTGGATTGTTCTGAGGATTAAATCAGTCAACATATAAAATGCTAAAAATAACTTCTGGCCTAAAGTCGTGCTATGTACATGTGAGTTGCTGTTATTATAAACTGGCCTTCTTACTTTTTAAAAGTAAAACAAGGTGAATAATGAAGTCAAGAAGTTCCTCAAGACTCTAAGAAATAATACTTGTGAGTCCATTGCCCTATTTAAATTCTACTAGTGGTAGCAGTTTTTGATAAGCCATTTGGAAAAAGAGTATTTCTTTTAGAAATACTTAAGAATCTTAAGAAATTAAGATTTCTTAAGCAGAATAGGTAATATCTCCCTCTCTTTCAACAACTTTCTTAGATTTGTTCCTTTTACACTTCTTGACTTAAGATCCATGTTTCTCCCTAGACCTAGTCTTATAATATTTATAATGCTCCTCAAAAAAGTATGTATATTATGAACTTACTATTCCCTATTACAAAGTTTCACTCACAAAACATTTATAGGAAATTTTTAGCAACTTTATATCATAGTATTACAGAAAATGATAACCAACCATCTGCATATTATTTCAAGATTTCACACTTATTAGTTCACCCTTTTAACATCATGACCAACAGTCATTCCTATATAGATATGTGGCTGGAAAGGGTACTTGTGAAGATGTTGTTTCTTGACTCAAAAACCTACAAAGTTGGCCTCCTCGAGTCTCCTCACTCCCTGCCACCTACACAAACACACAGCACAGCTCAAGCTCACTATTAAAGCATTCAAGGCACTTTCTGATCTGACCTCAAAATGCCTTTACAGCCCAACCTCCTACTCCAGTTCCATTCATTCACTCCTGCCTAGTCTAACAGGTCCTAGGGATTGAGGCCTCATCTGATCAGAAGACCTCTGGACCCAACTGCCAATTTACAGGACATGCAGAAGGCAGAGGGACACACTGAACTGCACCATGAGGTTGCAATCAGCAAAATCCAGATTGTGGGCAACTCTCCAAGTCAAAAGCTCTGGGGTCTACCACAAAAAAATTATAAGAAAGGATACAAGTGAATCTGTAGATTAAAGGTGGCTCAAAATACACATCAAATAGAAAAATAATAAAATAGGCACGATTAAACTTTACTGTCTAGGGATGACACTCAGGTGATAAAATTATGAAGAAACACAAAGATAGTGATTGCTCTGGTAATCAGCCCTGGTTGGCATTGAGACGGGGCATGTGGAAGCAGCTTCTGGTGTGGCAGGCACGGGTCTGTTTCTTGACCTGAGTAGTGGTCATATGGGTGTCTGATTTATAATTATGCACCAACCTATACATGTGGCCTTGGCCCTCCTCCCACCCATGCATCTTCTCCTGTCATTTAAATATTCACCTCCCCCACTTCTCTGCCTGAGGAGACCTTCCCCATTGCCTTTTACTAAAACTCTCCTGGCTCTCCCCAGCCATCCCCAGAAGACAGAGGTAGCCATCTCTCTTGACTCAGCTTCCCAGTACTTGGTTTCTAAGTGTTTGGTGGCACCTGCATCTCAGAGGTTTAGGGGCATGCCTCATTTCTTCTGTGATACTGGGGACAGGAAGCTGGATCATTCCCACAGATGTACACTGTAAGCACTCTAAACTCTTTGCTGAGTAAAAAATGCTAGTCAATTAAAAGTTAGGTGAGAACTTTGAATCCACTGGGTTCACCCTGTCACAAGATCCCCATCTTCAGCCTCCAATCTATCCTCACTCACTCCTTTGGCTTACCTGCAACCAAGGTACAGACCCTGAGTGTCCACCTGGTTTAAGAACATGGGCCCTTAATCCTGGTTCTGCTCTTTATTATTCTTTCTTTTTAAAAAAAAATGTTTACTTATTTGGCCACGTTGGGTCTCAGTTGCGGCACGCTGAGGCACATGGGATCCTTAGTTGCGGCATGCAGGCTCTTAGTTGTGGCATGTGTGATCTAGTTCCCTGAGCAGGGATTGAACCCGGGCCTCCTGCATTGGGAGCATGGAGTCTTAACCACTGGACCATCAGGAAAGTCCCCCTTATTAGTCTTGTAACTACATTGCTTTACTTACATTGTTTGAGTCTCTCTGAGTCTCAGTTTTCTCATCTGTAAAACAGGGCTAATCTTACTTAATAGGATGGTAGAATAGTGCATGTAAAGTAATTAACCCAGTATCTGTCACAAAGTAAGATACTTAATACAGTCAATATTATTAATATTACTGTTACTATTAGTATCATTAATAAGAAGGTCATGTCAATCACCAAACACTGACACTCTAGCCAAGTGAAGTAAAAATGTAAAACCTAGTAACAGACATGTTTACACAATGCCAAACAAACTGTGGGAGTAGAAAACTCCGTGTATTTGTCATTCCTTTGGTCTCCATCATACAAACCCAGCATTTTTTTGCTAAAGTGAAGTTATCTGTTTGCATTTCTTTCACTCTTACTGAGCTGTGAGCTCCTTGGGAACCCAGACTGACAATGTGTTACACTTGTGTCCAGCCTCTCCAATCACAGCCCCATGGCTAGTTTCTCTATGTGATCACAGCCCTCTTTCTTCCCTGGGCCTGGATACAGCCTCCTAATTCTTCTGACTGCTCTATTTCAGTGGCTGTAAGCTCCTTGCCATCTGTGAAAGAAGTCAGGTCTGATCTGTCTCATCTCTTTAGCATTTATTGAGAAGAAATGAATTAAATGAACACAGTGAAGTGCACCATCAGTGGGCATTATTTTACTCTGGGTATGCATAAGTGAGTGTGTGTGTGTGTGTGTGTGTGTGTGTGTGTGTGTGTCTGAGAAAAAACAGAAGCTAATGCAATCCAATTCCATAAACCTGTATGCCGCAGACACTGGGTAAGAAATGAGGATACAATCTTTAGACTGATGAAACCGATGGATACACAACCTGGTCAGTGACATCTAGTACAAGTGAGGATCTAGGTAATCATTTGGTTCCACCTCCTTTGATGCACTGAGAAGAAAAGGCCCGGGATCCCACAGAGGAAGCAGAGATGAGACTAGAACTCAGGCCTCCTTCATGCCCTGCTTGCTCACACAAGTCTGTTTCCAGGGCAGATTCGTTCCTTATAATGCAGCTCTGAACCACGTCGAAGTGTGTAAGGAGTACGATCTGACAGGCAGGATAAACCACTATTGTCTCAGCTGCAGGCAGACTCTGCTCAGTAGGTGTGGACCAGCTGCCAGCCTCACAGGGAATGAACTAGCTTGGTCCTCACTCAAGAAACTGCCACCCCCATGAATGTCACTAAGGGACAGAGCTATTCTACTGACACCTGATTCTGTGACACCCCTGATGGTCAGAAGCACATGGATTGCATCAATGCTAACAAGAAATGGCAGATTGAAAGACAGGCTGCCAAATTTCGGTGAACTGGAGAGAGGCAGCGTGTGCCAGCCAGACTGGCAAGCCATCCTGCTTTCCAGGCGTGCTGCTTTGTGGGTTTCTCAAGCGGCTCGAGATGATGTAATTCACTCAGTGGGTATTTACGGAGCAACTGCAATGTGCTGAGCATCAAAATGGGTGCTGGGGAAACAAAATGACCTCACGTATTTTACTTCACTGTGAAAAGAGCACTCTCATTACGCCCCACCTCACCCTGTGTTTACCTCCTTCCCCACCAAAAGCCCAGAAGAGCGCCCCTCCTCCCACCTCTCCTGTCTCCCATCTGTGCTTCTTTCCAACCCTCCTCTCCTCCCTCCATTAATCAACTCCCTTATCAACCTGTCCTGCTTCCGTGGTTTTTTCCTATTGCCACTTAAAATATTCTCAAGCATCTCAGTTACATGTACATTCCACTCAACTTCTCACTTCTCTCTCGCTGTGACTTGAGTCAAGCTTTTGAAGGATTTCTATTTCCCTGCTCAGCTAGACTGAACCAAACATGCTCCATGCTCTCTGACCTCTCAGCCTTCCAACAACAGGCTGCTCCCTCTGGAGTTTGCCTTCCTCCGATTTCCTTCTTTGCCTGATTAACTCTTGTCATTCATTCTTTGTCCCAGGTGCCACCTCCTCCAGGAAGCCTCCTTGACCTTGCAGGCTGGTTCAGATGCCACTCCTGAGTGCTTCTACAGCATCTAGGTGAGTCCATTGAGAACATTCTTTTCCACTTGGCCTCTGTCTCCTCTAGAAGACTCTCAATTCCCTGAAGGGAGAGGCCATCTCAAGATCCACAGTTCCTAGTGTCTACTGGGCTCTCAGTAACTGTCTGTGGACCAAATGAGCAATGAATGAATATAAGACTTGGAATAGCTCATGGTATGGGCAAAACAGAGAATAACATGTGCATAAAGCTTTCCAGATTACGAAGTATTTTCCACATATATATCTTATTTGATCTTCCTAATCTTGCATGGCAAACGGTATTATTTTTAACCCTCTTTTCAGCTGAAGCAGCAATGATCCAAAATGAGTAAGAGGTCTGATGAGTGTCATACTGTGTAAGTGGTAGATCTGAGATTCAAATTATGACCCTTGAACTTCACATTCCTGGCTTTCTCCATTCCCTATGAGCTACCATCTTCATAGTCAGATGTACACAAGACTATATAAACGTTCCTCATTGAAACCTGATATCTGGAAACTAGTCTGCTTGCCTTGCGCTTAACCAAACTACCTACTAGAAGGAACAGAAATGAATTCTGACCAATTTTAACAAAAGAAGTAAATCTAGAAAAGGAAGTAATATAGCCAGAACGACACAGATATCACTTTTATCTTCCTTTGGTGGGATGAATCAAATAAATGATTTAGGCATCATATCCTCCTGCCAGACCAGCAGAACATCTCAGATTTAGGGTTCGTGTTGAAATGGCTACAGACCTGTCCTGTGATTCACTCATTATTAAAGCCAGGAAATCACCATCCTATCTGGTGGGACAGCAGTGAAGGCAATTTTTATCCAAGAACACCTTTGATACTCAGCAACTACTGCATCTCCCACAGGCTGTTAGCACCCCCTCAGCCCCTCCCAGGCCTCACACCCATTCATCCAGCTGAAGGCACATGATCCATCACCCTAACTCCTCTCTCACTGAAAACCTCTACTCACTTACCCCATTGTCCTGTTGTAGTCACCTGGCAAGGCCCAGTCCAGGTCAATCCATCTGTCTGCCTTCTTGGCCCCTACTCCAAGTTTTCTAAACATGGGTGTGGAAAAAGCATCCAAATGCATGGACTAGTGTTTATGGACCCCAACCTCAGCTGGGCTACCTTGCTATCTCTCACTCCCTTTTCAAGGCCAACTTCTTAAGAAAGTTGTCTACTTGCTTCTTATATTTCTTCACTCTTCCCTCATTCTTCAACCCACTACAACTGGCTTCCACCGCTACATTCTACTAGCCTTCACCAAAGTTCTGAACCGCCTGCATTTTGTGCAACCCAAAGGGCCCCTCCCCATTCTTATGTCACTTAACCTTTCATTGCTTGACTCCCTTCTTCTTAAGAGTCTCTTCTCTTGGCTTTCATGTCCCCACACTCTTCTAGATTTCATCGTCTCTCTCTCACCACTGAGATGGAATCTTCTTTCAGGCTGTTCTTCTTCTGCTCAGCATTTACATGCTAGTATTTTTCAGGATCCTAGGATCTTCCTTTCTGACTCTACTCACCTCTCAGGGTAATCTCATTCATTCTAACGGTTATAATACATGCTGCTGTTTCCTTTCCTTGGTGTTTCTATGGCTCCCAGCTGATACCACCACTGAGTACATTCCTTTCCACCTGCCCTCTGTCTCCCCTGGAAGACTGAGAGCTCCCTGAAGGCAGGGGCCATCTCTGGATTCCCAGTCACTAGTATCTACTGGGCTCTCCGTAACTCCTTCCAGCCTTATTCTTTTTACAAGCTTCAGATCTATATATCCAGCTACCTATGAACTTCCCTTTCAGGTGAACTTAATATTCTCAAAATAGAATTCATCGTCTTCCAAATCCCAAAACACCTCCTTGTCCTGTGTTTCCTTCCTGCATGAATTGGGAACATCATCTACCCAGCTGCATAAACTGAATCCTGGAACTCATCCTCAGCAATTCTCTTTCCCTAACTCTCTATATCCAACCAATTAATAAGTCCTGTCAAATTCTAAATATCTCTTCAGTCTAGCCACTATATTTTATCTCCATAACCATGGCAGGTTTGAGGAAATGAAAAAAGGTGCAGTGTAGCTGGGCATAGGGTTAAGGGCAGGTGATGTTAAGGCATTTAGACTTTATCTCAAAGTGCTCATCCACCACCTCTCACTCCCCACTCTCGATGCTGGAGGCCTGCAGCTAAAAAGTGTTCAATGACAATAATTTGGGGCTGCCCAAAATGGGATTTTGTAGGATAAGTGACATCACTTTCGATGGTTATTTTTTTTATTACCCAGATAACCAATGGTGGTTTCCCAAATAAAAAAGATACTGGGCTAAATGGAATACTGGCTTTGCTCTCTTTATAAAGTTACTGCAGACAACAATGATTTCCAGATGAGTCTCAGGTACATAAAGTAACGCCTTCGTGGAACCATCAGAGTTCAGTTCTGCCACATTTGAGAAACAACGTAATATTTAAGGTAAACAAGCTAAACGGGATATGCGTGGAGGGTGAGGGTTAGGGGAAGGAAGGATAGGAGGGATGAGAAACAGGCCATGTCTAATGACGCATGGGCATAGTTGACAGATGATCAATTCATCGTTAAAACAGCACTCATATAAAGTTAATAAAAAGCCACAAAGTAATCAGGAAGTACCTTAAGTTAGTAGTTTCTAAAAGTTCCTTGTTACTGTACATATATCTGCCCCAAACTGTCAGTACTAACCAAATTCATTAAAAGTGTGGTAATATGGAGGGGGGTTGACACACGCAGTAGAAAGAGAAAAGAAAAATATACTGGTAAGAATCTACAAAAACAACTCTGTGAATATTAAAAACTTTTAAATTGTACACTTTAAATGGGTGAAAATTATGGTTTGTAAATTATATCCCAATGAAGCTACTTTTTAAAAAATCTGCCAAGACATAGGAATAGTAAGCAGAGTTGTAAAAAATCAATCAACATAAATCAATACTCAAAAAAATATATCAATACTCAAAGGAAGAGCAGGTAATTTTTCTTGATCCTATAGAGGAATAACAAGCAGTAAAAGTCATTTTTACATTTATTTTTGTTACATATAACAAAAATAGACAAACTACTACTTACAACCAAAAAGACCAGGGGAAGAAAAGACATCGTCAAAACACTCAGAGAAAGCAATTTGTCAATTCCCACCTTGAATATTGCTTTAAGTCCACTGTTTTCACTACCAGAAGACTCTGCTCAGTGAGATTATGTTTTCACAAACACAACAGTCTCATTGGGAAGTTTCTGCCAAATTAGTATCTTTCTAAGAAATTACAAAAGTATGTATCACAAAGAGAACTATTATAAGCTCAGAAAAAGCATGCAAGTCTCAACAACTAGAGAAACAATTAGATAAAGAAAAGACAAATTCTGGGTCAGTGATGATTTCCTTTTCAAGACAGGGTTCGGAAGAAAGGTACAAAAGATAGATGAAAAGTGGTAATACTCAGCATCTCATAAGCACACATGAGTTTGTGCTGGGTGCTTGTTGGGAAAGAAGCAGGGTGTAATTTTTTTAGTCTCTTAGAAAAACAAGTTAGTTCGTGCAAAGACAGAATCCTTTTGAAATCACTTCAAAACGTAGATACCAAAGTGGAAGGCAGGTATATGCTCAGAATATGATCCACCAGAATAGAAATGAACTATGCCCTGTCTCTGATCTCAGTTTCACCTAACCAAGCAAAAGAATCCGGCTGATACAAAACAAAACAAAAACCTATCCTTCAGTTTTCATCCTCAGAGATAACACGCTCAAACCCAAGGAACCAAACATAACTCACTTCTGGTTTTAAGTTAAAACATGTTGAATCCACTGTGACTCAGCACACGGGTTTCACTTACTTAAAGTTGTCTGAAACCAGGTTAGCTTTAATATGGTTATCCAACATAAGAAACAACCAATGAATTAGGCACAGAATTAGGCAGGAAGAGTACTGGCCTCAGAGCCAGTTTTAGATCTAATCTCAACTTTGGGGACTCCCAAAAAACCCAATTCAATCTCTGTTGAAATTAAAGAGTTGTCTTTGAATTTTTACACACCTACATGCCAGGCATATAGTAGATGTTCAAGAAATGCTTTCTGAATTATCACTATGAATAGCTAACATTTAGCAAGCACTTATTAAGTAAGTACTTCATATGCATTATATCATTTAATCATCACAATAACCCTATGAAGTAGATTTTCATATTATCTGCATGTCACAAATTCAGAAACTGAGGTTTAGATAGATTAGTAATGTGCCCATGCGACTCAACTGCTGAGTGGCAGACAGAGGACTGCAGGGCCCAGAGTTCTTAATCAATGCGCACTTACTACTGCCCCTCTGAACTCAACGGGGCACCGGCCAAAGTAATCGTAGTCATTAACGAACATATGAGGCTCCTCCAATTTAATGTTTGTTTTATTGCTTGCTTTTTCCCACCACCTGTCTTCCTGGGAGTATTGACTGTAAAAACCTTGGGATCCTTGTTACTCAAAACGTGGTCCGTTGAGCATAGACATCACCCTGAAACTTGCTGGGAATGCAGAATCTTAGCCGTATCGCAGAAACAGAATCTGTGTTTTAACAAGATACCTGGGTGATTCAGAGACATCTCAGTTTGAAAGGCACTGGTTTAGACTAGCTCCAACATGACACACATTATGAGAGGAGGAAAGAAGCTCTGAGAAGGAAAATACAACAGAAGTGTTATAGTCAGTGAGAACAAAACCAGCTTGCTATGGCTGTGTCAGGACCTTAATTCACCTAGATAATAGCACACAGATATTTATAAAGGACCTATAAAGATGCCTAGGGAGTTGATGATAGAGACAATGGCTGAATCTATACGGAGTATAACTATAGTTCCACGCCTTCTAAAATCTCCAATCCTCTGTCTTTAGAAGCACGTATCACATAGCAAATAAAAATACATTAAGTCTTTGGCAAATACTGAATCTCTCATGAGGTGAAGGGTAGAGCTGTGTTATGGACTGATAAGCTCAAGACTTGTATGATATCACCACCTTTATTCACAATCCAGGAGTCACTTCTTAACAAGGCAACTTTATCCTTTTGAATGTTGACACATTTTTTGAGCCCAACACCGAAGTCAACTTAAATTTGAGTTTAAACTTGATTTAACTTTGAGCTATTTCAATATGGTTTATGGTTTTCTTTTTAAATCACATACCTACATTTCTAGTCAGAAAGTGGCCTACATTTTTAGCCAAGAAGTGCAGGACAGCAACTGTTCTCTCACAAGAGATATGAGTTATGTTGTGCTATGAATCAGAATCTAAAGAAGCATCTGAAGGACTTAATTTTTGCTCACTATTTCTTACCCATTTAAACAGTTATAAAACCCCAATAACTCCACATATAAAGGCCATGCATATAAGTAAAAGTTATCTTAGTGGGAAGTGAGATGTACAGTTGACCTTTTTCTTTATTCCCACTTTTAAAATAAAAAATAAATTACATTCTTTTCCAGTCACAATTCTGTGCTTCCCAGAGCTAAGAGACTGCCCTGCACACAGGTGGAAATCCGTTCTCTTCTTCATTTCTATCTTTTAGTCATTTGAAATCTACTAGGCAGGTTTTTCTCCTTAAAGCCTTCAACTCTATATTCTTGACACTTTCTACGTCCTCCCTGTCTTCATCTAGGGAGAACTAGAACAATTAGAGTGGATTTCTTGCTAATTAATCATCCAGATATCTCCTAGAAGGCTTGCTTTCACCACAATGCATCTAAAACAAGAACTGCTTTTAATTCTCAACCCATTAACTCTGCTACCATCATAAATCGTCCTTGGGATTCAGAGACTTTCTACAGGCTGCATTAAATAATCCAGGGTATTACAATAAAGGCAAGGGGAGGACTTGGGTATGCTCAGAGCCAGAGGGCAAGCGGGAAGACAGCAAAGTTTAGGGCTGTGCGGCCCCCAAGGATTCTGACTCAGAGTTGAGTCCCGAGGCCATGGAAACAGGAAGGCACATATTAACTACAAAGAAGCACTGAAGGGGCCTGAGTCAGCCTACGATGGGGGCTCAGGGGCCTGAGGAGTCCCACGAGAGAATCAAATATACACATAAGTTTCCCACAACAGACCCAAATTCCCATTCTCAATGAGGCCAGTGATGGACTATATTGAAAACCAGCTACAACTGTGCTAAACCAACCTCATAGCTGCTGGCATTGTTAATGAATACAACACTTTGGGGCATAATTTAGTAATATGTTTGTAGAGTCACAAAATACTTATAGTCTTTGATCTGGTAACCACACTCTAAAAATACAGACGTATGGAAAGCAGTTCACTGCCAAGGACAAATGCAGACATCTGCATTTAGGTTTAAACACTCACAAGTGCAGGCAGGGATTGCCCGGATTGGCAGCTGTTTTGTGAAAAAGCCCCAGGGATTTGGGATGAGCCAGCTTCACTTTAGGGCTCCTCAGGAAGGAGTAGCAAGAATTCTGGCAGCATACACCGAAGTCAGCAGAGCTGGGTCTGAATCGGTTCTCCCTTCTACAGACTGTAGCAAGTCACTCAAATCCTTAAGCCTGGGCTCCTCATCTGCAGCATGAAGATACATTTCCTTGATTCTAAGATGTGCTTTCTGTCCCCCTTCCCCCAACATGCATTTTAACTTTTCTGAAACGGGCAGGACTATTGCATTTTATGTCTCCGTTTAATGTGCTGGCATTTTCCCTCCTCTACTTCTCCCTGAAAAGCTGAAATTTAATTGATGGTGTATCTTGCCATTAACAGCGTCTTAGAATCAAGGAAATACAGTAGTAATACTGACCTCAGTACTGCTGTGAAGATTAAATAACATCACATATATAAGGCACTTCGGCACATTGCCTTGAAAATAGTGACTGTCCCCCCAAAATGGCACGTTAACATTATTTTTTAAGAACCGATGCACTCTTAGGATACATTATCAGAAGAGCAGTACCCAGGAAAGCAGCCAATAATCCCAGCTGCCGGTCAGAGTACACTTGGAGAACTGTATTCAGTCTGAGGGCCACAGAAAAACAAAGGCAAACCATGGATACTCAAGAGAATAGGGACCAGGCTGGAGAAGTCTGAAAAACATGATATTACGAGGAATGGTTGAAATAAGCTGGAATTTTTAGGCTGCACAAAAATGAGAAGACTTTTGAACATATCAAGACCTGTGAGTGTAAGTAGATGTTTCCTCTGTGGTTCCAGCGGACAGAGCTGGAACACAGGGATGGATATTCTAAACAGGCCCATGTCACATCAGCATAAAGGAGAACTTTCTAACACTTTGAGCTCTCTAGGAGTGAAAGAGCCCTGGTGAATGGAGAGCTTCCTAAAACAGGAAGTGCTCCATCAGCGCCTGGATGGCGCCGCGTCAGCACTTGCCAGAAGAGCCCCCTTTTTGGTCTCAGAGGCTGCACCCTGTGTCCACTTCAGCTTTAGAATACCACGCCTGCGTCTTCCTCCTCCAAACCCGGGCCAGACCTCAGGGGATCACTCTGAGCAGAGGTGGCCCCCTTGGCCTCCATGAGCTAGGGCTCCCCCGTCTAGGGAAAAGCTAGCACAAAACCATGAAACTGGAAGCAAGTGAAGGGAGGAGAGGATGGATTCACTGGGGTGTCTCGTATTGTAGCAATTCACATGGGAGGTAAAGATGCAGTTTGGATGAAGACTAACAGATTCGAACTCAGGCGGCAAGAGGAAGTACCAGCGCCTGACCTACTCCATGTAGAATGTTCTTGTTTGGCCCCAAATGAATCCGTATAAGGGGCAGACCAGTTTTACAAATGACAGCAAAGGCTTGCTGAGATCCACATTCTTTCCTTCAGATGTAGGCCAACTCCCTTCTTGCGCCAGTTACATACTCCTTCTTAAATTAACCCTCTATCCATGCTTTAGGGAATAACCTTTATCCATACTCTATGAAAAACTGCTAAGATGCCAGATTAAAACGAAGCATAGGGCTTCCCTGGTGGCGCAGTGGTTGAGAGTCTGCCTGCCGATGCAGGGGACACGGGTTCATGCCCCGGTCCGGGAAGATCCCATGTGCCACGGAGCGGCTGGGCCGGTGAGCCATGGCCGCTGGGCCTGTGCGTCCAGAGCCTGTGCTCGGCAACGGGAGAGGCCACAGCAGTGAGAGGCCCGCATACCACAAAAAAAAAAAAAAAAAAAAAAAAAAAAAACACAGAAGCATAACTTTGGACTGTGTCTTCTTATCGACATTTATGAACACTGGTATTACGTTTACTATGAACTTTGTGATTCAACTACATTGTCAATGTTGCAAATGTTGTTATCTAAATCCCTCTGAGCAAAGGTGGTGGGTATCAACCTTTCCCAACGAACAAGTACCTTGTTTACATCAGGCGATTAGTGGATGCTTTCACCAGGTAAAAATGAATGGCTCAGTAACTAACTGAAGGACCTTGTCTTATTCCCCAGATGATGCTACTTTTGGTCCAAGAGAAACCATAGGCTATGGCTCAGCCCTTGGGTAGTCAAGGTTTACCTACACATCTTTTGTCAAAGACATTTCTTATGACTGATACCTCTGTCAAACCAGATATAGTTAGGAATCCATATGACATAAGATCAAAATTCTCTCTTCCACAATTACCACATGCCAGGTGCTAGAATGGAGTTTAGGAGCACAAAGGTCAACAGCTCTCACAGTCCAGGGAAGGAGACAGGCTTTTAACAGCTAATTGCCACAGTGCGTCCAGAACTGCAGTAGGAGCCTGGAGGAGGAAGCGCTCAACCTGGGGTTTGGGGAAGGTTACTGTTGGAAAGGCACACTGGAAACGAGTCTTGAAGACTGGGTAGGAGTTCACTGAGCATACTTGAAGGGAAAGCACATACCAAGAAAAAGAAACAGTTACAGTGTGTTGGAGTACCTAACCTAAAGTCCAATAAAATTATCCTCGCATGTTTGAGCAAGACAATGAGGCAGGGTGAGGGCCATGATAATTGTTTTCAGATATCTGAGGGACTATCTGATTAGGTGTTTGCTTCTCTATGTAGAAGGTACTATGTGAATGGGAAAGGGGCGGTGCCTACGAGAGCGTACATTTCAGTTTAATGTATATAAGGCCATTCTTTAAAAAGAACTATTTATAGGGCCTCCCTGGTGGCGCAGTGGTTGGGAGTCCGCCTGCCGATGCAGGGGATACGGGTTCGTGCCCCGGTCTGGGAGGATCCCACGTGCCGCGGAGCGGCTGGGCCCGTGAGCCATGGCCGCTGGGCCTGCGCGTCCGGAGCCTGTGTTCCGCAATGGGAGAGGCCGCGGCAGTGGGAGGCCCACATACCGCAAAAAGAAAAAAAAAAAAAAAAAAAAAAAAGAACTATTTATAAAGAAACTGGTTGCCTGGAGTAGACAAGTTTACTTCACAATTATATAGTTTTGGAGTCACTTTGGGTTCTAATTCTAGCTTAGCTCATGGTAAGTGCTTAATAAATAGTGACTATCCATACTGTGAGATGGTGAACTCACCTTCACACTGTGAGTTCCGACACCAAGCTGTCATCTCTGGCTCTGTCTCATGCATGGGGTATGAAGGTGGACCAGAGACCATCAAGGTCCCTCCCAGGTCCCAGCCTGGGGCTTCATTTCAGTGTCTCTGCCCATTTCTGATCTGGCAATATTCCCTCAGCTCACTAGGAAGGACACTGAAGAAATGTCCATTCATAACCCGCTATATAAATGTTAGCTCTCATTACTACTGTTATTATTATTTCCTCTGGTACTGTCCTTCTAGTAACTTTATCATCCCTGCTTTTGTTTTATTCCTGTGTGTGTGTGTGTGTGTTTAATGGTATGTAAATATTCTTGCAAGCCAACTCAAATCCTCAGTAGTACATAGATGAAGTCAGAAAGAATGAAATAAAATAACTCCTACAGTTTATTATAAATGACACTAATAACAGTAGGTAACATTCACTTAACACTCATGCATCAGGCACTGTGGGAGGCGTTATATATACATTATTTCATTTAATACTCATTAGAACCCTGAAAGGTAAGTACTAGTATTATGATCCTCATTCTACAGATAAGGAAATTGAGTCTTAGAAAAGTCAAGTAAGTCACTCAACGTCCCATCCAATAAGCTGTGGTCTAACCTAACAATTTTGCAGCACAGCCTACTACAACAATCTCATATTAATGGATATGTACTCCCATATATTTTTAAAATTTGAATACTGAAGATTTTTTATTTGAATTTTGAATACAGGGACTCCAGAAAACAAAAATAAGCCACTTAATCTAGTAAATAGGTGACAACACTGAGTTCATTTGGTCTCAATCTCACAGTTCAAGACACTGTTGAGAAGAAAGGGCCCACAGAGTAACCAGGTCATGTTCACCTAAGAGGTCTTTGAGCATCAAATTAAAATTTCTAGCTTTCTCATCCAGTGTATGATTTCGTTCAATGTTCAGAATGGGCAAATCTAGAGGCAGGAAGTTAGAACAGTGGTTGCCTAGGGCTGGGTAAGGAAGAGAGGGGAGTAGGGAGAGTGGGTACAAGGTCTCCTTTAGGGGGTGCCAAAAATGTTCTAAAATTAGATTATGGTGATGGTTACACAACTCTGCAAATACGCTAAAGAATACAGAATTGTACGCTTTGAAGGGGTTAACTTTGTGATATGTAAATTATACAATAACAATAAAGTTGTTAAAAAATAATTCCCAGGGTTCAGTATCCAGTGATCTCTAGTCACTCCTTGTGGCTGCTGTCTTTCAGAACAAACATGGAAACCAGATGTGCATTAAGTAAGCCTTTACCCAAGAACAAAATGTTCGAACAACAATGATGAGAATAAAGACCACGCTTGTGAAGCTGGTAAGTTTTCCTTGGAAGCCATAATGAGCCTTCAGCTTCTTTCTCCAATGTCATCAGGTAAGTGCTGAATGGTATTAGCTCCTGATTTTTACCAACCCAGGAAAAATGGAAATATAATTTCATTCCTCATTACTAAAATGCTTGTAAGTGGACAGAATGAAATATTAAAACCAGCAGCAATAGGGGAATCAAAAGACCTCAAAAGGCCCCAAAAGACTCCAGTCAAGTCGACTAGAACCTTGTGACCTTGGGGACTCAATCATTCTGGGCTTTGGGGACCTCATCTGTAAAAGAAGGAGGCGGAAGAATGAAGTCAACTACTCCAAGGTTCTCTTCCACCTTCATTATTCCAGTCAAATCATATCTTCTAAGGACTGTCTCAGTATGTTGACTTGTCCCATTCGAAACATCAGCAACTGCCCTTGGACCAATGAAGAGTTATCAAAACATCTGGGCACACTGGAAATCCATGAAAGTGTCTTTCCTGGACTGTTGTTTCAAGTATTTAAGTGAGCATCTTCCCACATCCCTTATTAAATAAACTATATATCTTAAAATTTAATCAGCTATAATGTCTAATTAAGATTTTAAACCTGGTGCCTAAAAATCAAAAGGCACTTTCCTAAAGTAATGCAAAAATGCAGCAAAATAATTGCTCTCCAAAGTAAAAATATCCTCTCCTTTATAAAGACTGATCTGCCTCAACTCTAACCTGTCACTCCAAATCTATTTTAATTTTTATTATAAAAATAATAAATTCTTCTTAAAGGAAACCTTAAGTTTACAAACTATCTGAGGAAATTAAAAGCATTCTTAGAGTTACCACCTTAAATAGATTATGGGTGATGTTAACTTACTATTAAATTTTTGTATATCTTGTTTTCATCTTTCTCTCTCCATGAATATTTTTTATGTTTTCAAATATAAGAGAATCATATTTTTAAATATTAATATGCAGAAAAGTATAAGGAGAAAATTAAAACTGCCAGAAATTCCCACCTTTAAAATAATCCTGGGCTTCCCTGGTGGCGCAGTGGTTGAGAGTCAGCCTGCCGATGCAGGGGACACGGGTTCATGCCCCGGTCCGGGAAGATCCCACATGCCGTGGAGCGGCTGGGCCCGTGAGCCATAGCCGCTGAGCCTGCGCGTCCAGAGCCTGTGCTCCGCAACGGGAGAGGCCACAAGAGTGAGAGGCCCGCGTACCGCAAAAAAAAAAAAAAAAAAAAAAAAAAAAATCCCTAAACCCCAATTAACTTAAGGTGATCATCCATTCTGTTCTCTCCCTAAGCATAACACATACAGAGACAGGTATATTTTATTTTATTTTGATTTATTTTATTTATTTATTTATTTATTTTTGGCTGCGTTGGGTCTTTGTTGCTGTGCACGGGCTTTCTCTAGTTGCGGCAAGCGGGGGCTACTCTTCTTCGCGGTGCGCGGGCTTCTCATTGCAGTGGCTTCTCTATTGCAGAGCACGGGCTCTGGGCACACGGGCTTGGGTAGTTGTGGCACGTGGGCTCAGTAGTTGTGGCTCTCAGGCTCAGTAGTTGTGGCACACGGGCTTTGTTGCTCTGCGGCATGTGGGATCTTCCCGGACCAAGGTTTGAACCCATGTCCCCTGCAATGGCAGGTGGATTTTTAACCACTGCACTACCAGGGAAGGCCCAGGACAGGTATATTTTAAACATCACCAAGTACATGATGCACAAATAGTTTACTATCCAGTGTTTTATCTTAAATATCTATCATCACCATTTCCTCCGATTATAGTTTTTCTTAAGTAAAACTGTAGTAGTTGCATAATGATCCATTATGCAGTTTCCTTCTATTGTATATTTTGATTATTTCCCACTTTTCATGACAATAAATAACACTTCAATGAGTATTTCTGTAGTTAAAGCTTTTGCACTCCTACCTGGAAAATTCCAATGTATTGCCCTATTCCTTTTGTGATTTCCTCTATTGGTTTTAGGAAGAGAAAGTGCTTCCCCATCCAAATAATAAAACCGTTTGATTTCTTTTCTTCTTTCTTTTTTTAAAATATAACTCCTTAACCTATGGACTGTATTTTTACATATTTTTAAAGGTTCGAACCTTATTTGTCACATGTTTAAGTTTTGGCCCAATCTAGAGTAAGTTATTTGCCCCACATTTTCAAATGCACATTTATGTTTTTAAAGGAAATACATGTCTCATATTCCTGGCTCTCCACTAAGCCCCAGAAAGCCTTCAGGACTGACAAAATAACCAGAGCTTTGATCATCAGCAGGAAATCATACTGGGCAGGAATGAAGAGGACACTCGTACAGGCCAAATTAAAGCTAAACAATCAAAAGGTCCAAGTTCGAGCCTTAGTGGTTTTATCATTTTAGCCTTAAAAAGTCTCAAAAGTTCCAAGATTAGCTTGTGTAGTTAAAAGACAGTTTTCAACTGTGGGCTTATCCACCACGTGGACTGGTCACCACTGATCTCATTTACTGACCACGAGTAAGCTCTACATCCTGCCACTGGTCACTGGTTCTTGCCACTGGTTCCCAGCAGAACATGTGAGAAAGCAGAGTACAAGCTCACCCGCACAAACACCCAGTAGGAAAAGGACACAAAGGACATGCCTTACTCGTTGACAGTGGGTCAACAGAAGCATCTTTGAGTAGGAAGCGCAGCACAGATATCAGTATTTACATGGTTGCTTCTCATTAATAAAGACTGGATTATATTTCCCAAAGACATCAACTCCTCATACCATTTTTTCCCCACCACAGCACCCCTCTGAGGCACAATACTATTACTGGTGACTAGCTGCTATGACTCGGGACAAATTATGTAACTTCCCTGGGACAGTTTCATCAACTGTAAAATGGGGATAATAAAGACAATTGACCCCTTAGGGTTGTTGTGAGGATTACATGAGAGGCTTAGAACAGAGACTGCCTTTAGGAAATGCTTTTTGAGTGTTAGTTGTTATTATTACTATTACCACTCCCTCTACTACTCCTGCCACAGGTACTAATATCTTCAACCCCAGAAATGCCAGAAGGTCAAACGTAAATTGGCTTCTTCAGAAGGAACCAAGGAACTGGTGAAGTCTACGGTCAGATCAGCCCTAGGAGTAGAATCTGTCCTCAGCCTTTGCAATCCCTCTGGGAAGTTAGTATTCACTGTCATTATTAAAATAGTTCATTTCTTGAATAAGTTGGACTGAATGCTCTCTAAGGTCATATGTAGCTCATGAACCATGATTTTTGTATGTCCCTCCACTGCATTTGTTAAATCTTTATATAGAAAAACACACAGTTCAGCAGTGTACAGCTCAATGAATTATCACATTGACCACCTGTGTGGCCACTACCTTGACCAACAAATAGGGTATAACCAGCCCCCTGTAAGCTCCCTATGTTTTCCCTTTCAGGTACTAACATGTCTCCTTCAGAAGATAAACATCATAAATGAGTTTGCCTGTTTTTGAACTTGCTATGCATAGAATCATACAGTGTATATTATATTCTTTGCCTTCATTAGATTAACATTGATTATAAGATATTTCTATTTTTTTACATACATGTTTAGTTTATTTTCATTGCTATATAATATTCTCTTATAAGAATATCTTCCATTGTAGTATTGATGAATATAGGGTTGATTTCAGTAATAGACTCTTTTAAAAATAAAAATTAAATTTTATTGAAGTATAAAAAAATAAATAAATAAAATAAAACAAAATAGTTCATTTCTGTGGTGGGCGGCATCACAGTCTCCCTTGCTTTCTGCCCCACTTTCTGATATGTAAACACAAGACCCTTGCACATCGGCACCTTCAGTGAGCAGGGTTAGGAGCAAGAACTCAGCGGGTTAGGCATGAAAAAGGCAGGGGTGGCTGTACAAGATGAATCTGACAAGGCCAGAAACTGCAGATCAAGAACCGACAGCTCCCCAAACAGGCACCTCGAAGATGAAGACTGTGGGCAGGAAACGGGAGTGATCTGGGGTGTGAATGGAACCAGACAATAGGTGAACATTTATCATAAAGGTTCAGCAGTCAGAAAACCCACTCCTGACATCATGATTCCTCCTGGTTATTCATTTCTTTCCTCTAAGTCCTTACCTTCTACTGACATTTAACCTTCCTGATGTTTTGAGTGTGGGCCAATTCATATTGAAATAATGGATCATCAACTATGTTCATAACCATCTGAGATTTATGAGGCATCAAGGGTACTTTTGACTGTTAACAAGAAAGCATGTTGGATAAAAATTAATCGGCTCAAAGCTTAACCTGATATGGAATGGGAAAAATGTCCATCTCTACTTGATTTTGGCCAAAAAGCAGAGATGTCACAAAACTAAACCAGTCTGGCAAGATGAGAACAAAACTGCAATGTGTGTGCCAAGCCTGGAATCAGGAATAAGATTTGCCTCCGTCCCAAATTACAGATTTTGAGCACTCTATTGTACAGTCTTTTTTTTTCCCCTCATGTTTGGAGGAAGCTTATTGTAATGAATATCCTTTGGTAAAACCCTAAAATCTGGTTTTTAAGGAGTTTCCCCTCTTACTCTATCCTTTGCCACATTGTTTATTTCTGTTTCTAATCAGTACTGTTCTGTTATCATCTGTAGAAGAAAAGGCTGCGAAGCACTTGGGAACACAGAAACTGAGACCTACCAGACCTAAATGAGCTTTAGGTGAGCTTTTTAAGACTTATCCATGCCAGCTAAGTGCAAACAAGTAATCAACAAGTAAAATGTCTTAACACAGTCCTTTAAATCATTGAGGAGCTACAATCAGATTGACAGAAGTCTTCTTTAAAATTTTACGTTAATAGCATTTAATAATTAATAATAGCACATATGCAGTATTAGCATATATTAAGCAAGTCATAGCAATCTCTGCTATCTTTTTTTTTTGGATTTACTGTTGAAGAAAATATCTGCAGAGGCAGGGGTAATAATACAGCTGTACAATTGTGTCTTGAGGGGGATAAAGTACAGTCAATTTCACAATCTTGAGATAGCATGCAGCCATAACTCTGCAACTTCAGCCTCAGCAGAGATAGGACTGGGATCTTTAAACTTTAGCAAATCACCTCAAAGATTTCTTTAAGTACCTATTTCTGTCTCCCTTCTCCCTCAATTTTATATTTTTAAACACAGGAGAACCTGAGAGAACAGACCCTTTCTGAAACACTGTATTTCCCAGCGGGGGAAAAAAGAGGAGACTCAAATGGCAACAACAGAAGCATATTAGCATATTTTAAAACACCCATACTGGGACTTCTCTGGTGGCATAGTGGTTAAGAATCCGCCTGCCAGTGCAGGGGACACAGGTTCGAGCCCTGGTCCGGGAAGATGCCACATGCCGCAGAGCAACTAAGCCCGTGTGCCACACTACTGAGCCCACAAGCCACAACTACTGAAGCCCACGTGCCTAGAGCCCGTGATCCACAACAAGGGAAGCCACTGCAATGAGAAGCCCACGCACCGCAACTAGAGAAGGCCCACGCACAGCAACAAAGACCCAATGCAGCCAAAAATAAATTAATTAATTAATTAATTTATTTTAAAAAAAACAGCGCTTACCTTGAACTAAAGCATACATAAAGTAACATAAAAGCCAATATATTTCATAAAGTGTTGCAAACTTGAAAACATCATCAAATCGAACTACATACTCTTGTGAAACAACTTCATGCTGGATTGCTTTGGTGACAAGTAAACAAAGGTAATATCGCTCTCTAGGTGTCTAAGTTAATGAAGTTAAGGAAGATATTCTCTTGATACTTTGCTCTATTGACTTAATTTCATTTTAATACTGTTAGCAATCCTTTCATTGTCTTACAAAGCACACTCCGTTTTGACAGTCATATTTATTCCTAGAGGAATCACTTAAGAATAAAAACAGTGATGACTAAGGAAGGGATTCAGTCCAGCTTGATCCACCTGTACACTCTGCCCACGTCAACTGTTATGCAGGTATTCTGTGAGGCATTCTAGGAAAATGTCAGACTTTTCAAAAAGAAAATTAAAATCATATTCTGGTTCCTTGTAACTATAATCAGTAGGCCCCAGAGAAAACCATGCATCAGGCAAGCACGCACAGGGTGTGAAGGACACCACTGGCTGGGGCACTACACACTGCCGTCTCGTGTTCCATAAAGTAAAATCAACCATGTATAAAATCATAGTTATTCCTAGAAGATATAATGGGAAGACACAAAGAAAGGAATTCTGAAAAAGGAATTGAAAATGCATATGAACAGGTACAAATCTCTAGACTGCACATCCAACACATAAATGTCATTTTTTCTTGGCTTCCACCTGCATTTAATATTGTCCAGCAATGCATATATTACAAGGAGAACCATAACCCCCAGACCTCCCTGTAGGATCGACGAACTCACATTATTTTCTAAAAGAACGCAGCAACAGCACAAATGTTATGCTGACTGTCATGTCATCGCCCCGTGAGGACAGAAAGAAAATCTGACACATGCAGCAGAAAGTTCAAAACCTTATTTACTAACCTGGTGCCCCCGTGAAAGCAGTCGCTTCATATTGCTTTGAAGAAAGAATCCATACTGTGAAACTAATCTCCAAAGCAGCTGATAGCCGACAGGGGAATAAAAACTGACTACCCCGAGAATCCACAGACACGGGGAAAGCAGTCTGTTCCCAAGCCCCGTTTTTGGCCAACTCCCTAAAGGCCACTTAAGTCATAGCCAAGCCCACAAAGCACTTTAGCCTATAAGCTTTAGTAATGAACTTGAAACCACTCCCACATGTTAAATAGACACTGGGCTGCTGTGAGAAATAAAACTCACATACAGAATGAGCTAAGGCTTCAGGCTTCATTTTTGTACTTGCTACCCAAGAAAACTGTAACACACCAGCTGAAACAAAGAGCACTCTCACTCCCTTCTTGCCCCTCAGATGCTGTATTAAAGTGACTCATTCATTTCAAACAAGAGGAATACAGTCTGCCCTCCACTAGTGCCATGAAATGAGTTTTATATTGTTGCCCAAATTGTTGGTGGTGGTGATGGAACATATAGCACTATAATTTCACATTGCCTAAGAGGGACCACATTAAGTTATTTCTTCTGAGAACCAAAGGCACATACTATCACTATTTCTAGATTTTTAAAATACATTAAATAAGCATAAAACCTCATTAATCACTAAAGTCTAAAAATTAAGTTCAAGAGGAAAACTTATGAAAGAATCTTCTAACTTCTGATTCTGACTTAGTGTCTGTAACTGTGAAAATCACTCATAATTCAATTTCATCTACAGTTAGGTTATATTATAAAATAAAAAAGTTTTTTGGTGGTTTTGTAGTTTTTTATAGTTTAAACTGGGACTTAATATGACTCACAATGGTTTCAAAGTAAGAAATTTATTTTTCATTCTAGAAAAATGTAATTGATAATTTAAGGCATTTATATCTTAAAAAAATAATGTTCCAGTACATCGCTTAAGAATAAAAATCCGGGCTTCCCTGGTGGCGCAGTGGTTGAGAGTCCGACTGCCGATGCAGGGGACACGGGTTCGTGACCCGGACCGGGAAGATCCCACATGCCACGGAGCGGCTGGGCCCATGAGTCATGGCCACTGAGCCTGCGCATCCGGAGCCTGTGCTCCGCAATGGGAGAGGCCACAACAGTGCGAGGCCCATGTACAGCAAAAAAAAAAAAAAAAAAGAATAAAAATCCATGCGTTGCTTTTTAACATGAAGTGTCCACAGTTACACACAATCTTCCCCTAATTTTCAATGCCAAGAGCAGTTTTAATTCTTGTTTCCATGATTTCTATCTTATTTAAATAAGACCTATTTAACATAATGGTCAAGGTTACCAAATTTAATGTTTCTTCTGAGCCATAAAGATGGGACCAAATATTCCGAGGAAAACTTGATTCACTTGTTGCCAAGTAGATTTACATGTATTTCTGGTAAAATTCAAGTTACTCAAAACCTATGAAACAGAAGTCGTTAGCATATTAGCTCAACAAGATCAGGAATGAAAAGCCCTGAAACTCCCTCAGATCTAACACTCACCCTGCTGGCCTCTTCTACCCACTCCCAGGGTCAGGGCTGAACAGTTTCTCCAGGGGTCACTTCAGAATGACAGGGCAAGACAGCCACCTCAGTGAGAAAACCAGCCTCAAGCCCTGGCCCATGCCTTATAAAGGAGCCAGTGCCCCACCTGGTGGCAAAACCTAGAAAAGGCTGAAACAGTTAAACCTCAGGGGAAATACTGCTTCAATGTTGAAAGAAAAAGGGAAGAAAAGGATCAGTTATAAGAGCACATTAATGTCACAAACAATGGTGGTAGGAATCATGAAAAATTTCTCCCCACAGAGCACAATATTTATAGAGGATATGAAAACACTCATGCAAAAAAAAGTAATTACATTCAAAACCATCTTTTTATGTGGATCGGTTTGCAAGAATATATGATGATATGCATTCCCAGAGAAATACTTTGATAAATAATATTGATCTCTCTTTTACCCAAAGGGCTGCAAGAAAAATTCCGGTGAGATCAACATAATCTCTGAAATGGAAGAACCATGGATAAATCCCCAACTCAACTAGCTAACTGCTGGTGGGACGGTGTCTCCATCATTCTGTTAAGAGGCTGTATCCCCAGGAGTCCTCCTACCTTTCTTTCAAAAAGTATTTCCTTTTGTCTCACATAAATTATTTCTGCTAGAAGACCCCAGACCTCCCAAAAGGCAAGAAACTCCCCACATACCTGGGTAGGGCAAAGCGGAGAGATTCCCGCACAGAGGATCGGTGCCGAGCGGCACTCACCAGCCTGAGAGGCTTGTCTGCTCGCCCACCAGGGCGGGCGGCGCTGGAAGCTGAGGCTCGGGCTTCGGTCAGAGCGCAGGGAGAGGACTGGGGCTGGCGGCGAGAACTCAGCCTGGAGGGGGCTAATGTGCCACAGCTAGCCGGCAGGGAGTCCAGGAAAACTCTGAAGCTGCCGAAGAGGCAAGAGACTTTTTCTTCCCTCTTGGTTTCCTGGTGCGCGAGGAGAGGGGATTAAGAGCGCTGCTTAAAGGGGCTCCACAGACGGGCGCGAGTCACGACTGAAAGCGCGGAGCCCAGTGACGGGCGTGGGACGCTGGGGCTGCTGCTGCCGCCGCCAAGAAGCCTGTGTGCGAGCGCAGGTCACTGTCCACACCGCCCTTCCGGGAGCCTGTGCAGCCCGCCACTGCCGGGGTCCCGGGATCCAGGGGCGGCTTCCCTGGGAGAACGCACGGTGCGCCTCGGGCTGGTGCAACGTCACGCCGAACTCTACCGCTGCAGGCTCGCCCCGCACTCCGTGCCCCTCCCTCCCGCCCGGCCTGAGTGAGCCAGAGTCCCCGAAGAGGCTGCTCCTTTAACCCTGTCCTGTCTGAGCGAAGAACAGACGCCCTCCGGCGACCTACACGCAGAGGCGGGGCCAAATCCAAAGCTGTGACCCGGGAGCTGTGAGAACAAAGAAGAGAAAGGGAAACCTCTCCCAGCAGCCTCAGAAGCAGCAGATTAAAGCTCCACAATCAACTTGATGTACCCTGCATCTGTGGAATACATGAATAGACAACAAATCATCCCAAATTGAGGAGCCAGGAGTCAGTGCTGTGCCTCTGAGGTGGGAGAGCCAACTTCAAAACACTGGTCCACAAGAGACCTCCCAGCTCCACATAATATCAAACGGCGAAAATCTTCCAGAGATCTCCATCTCAACAGCAGCACCCAGCTTCACTCAACGACCAGCAAGCTACAGTGCTGGACACCCTATGCCAAACAACTAGCAAGACAGGAACACAACGCCACCCATTAGCAGAGAGGCGGCCTAAAATCATAAAAAGTCCGCAGACACCCCAAAACACACCACCAGACGTGGACCTGCCCACCAGAAAGACAAGATCCAGCCTCATCCACCAGAACACAGGCACTAGTCCCCTCCACCAGGAAGCCTACACAACCCACTAAACCAACCTTAGCCACTGGGGACAGACACCAAAAACAACAGGAACTACGAACCTGCAGCCTGCAAAAAGGAGACCCCAAACACAGTAACATAAGCAAAATGAGAAGACAGAAAAACACACAGCAGGAGAAGGAGCAAGATAAAAACCCACCAGACCTAACAAATGAAGAGGTAATAGGCAGTCTACCTGAAAAAGAATTCAGAATAATGATGGTAAAGATGATCCAAGATTCTATTTCCCAGATCCAAAATCTTGGAAATAGAATAGACAAAATGCAAGAAACAGTTAACAAGGACCTAGAAGAACTAAAGATGAATCAAGCATCGATTAAAAACACAATAACTGAAATAAAAAATACTCTAGATGGGATCAAGAGCAGAATAACTGAGGCAGAAGAACGGATAAGTGAGGTGGAAGATAAAATAGTGGAAATAACTGCTGCAGAGCAAAATAAAGAAAAAACAATGAAAAGAACAGAGGACAGTCTCAGAGACCTCTGGGACAACATTAAACGCACCAACATTCGAATTATAGGGGTTCCAGAAGAAGAAGAGAAAAAGAAAGGGACTGAGAAAATATTTGAAGAGATTATAGTTGAAAACTTCCCTAATATGGGAAAGGAAATAGTTAATCAAGTCCAGGAGGCACAGAGAGTCCCATACAGAATAAATCCAAGGAGAAATACACCAAGACACATATTAATCAAACTGTCAAAAATTAAACACAAAGAAATCATATTAAAAGCAGCAAGGCAAAAACAACAAATAACACACAAGGGAATCCCCATCAGGATAACAGCTGATCTCTCAGCAGAAACTCTACAAGCCAGAAGGGAGTGGCAGGACATAATTAAAGTGATGAAAGAGAAAAACCTGCAACCAAGATTACTCTACCCAGCAAGGATCTCATTCAGATTTGATGGAGAAATTAAAACGTTTACAGAGAAGCAAAAGCTGAGAGAGTTCAGCACCACCAAACCAGCTTTACAACAAATGCTAAAGGAACTTCTCTAGGCAAGAAACACAACGAAGGAAAAGACCTACAATAACGAACCCAAAACAATTAAGAAAATGGGAATAGGAACATACATATCGATAATTACCTTAAATGTAAATGGACTAAATGCTCCCACCAAAAGACACAGATTGGCTGAATGGATACAAAAACAAGACCCATATATATGCTGTCTACAAGAGACCCACTTCAGACCTAGAGACACATACAGACTGAAAGTAAGGGGATGGAAAAAGATATTCCATGCAAATGGAAACCAAAAGAAAGCTGGAGTAGCAATTCTCATATCACACAAAATAGACTTTAAAATAAAGACTACTAGAGGAGACAAAGAAGGACACTACATAATGATCAAGGGATTGATCCAAGAAGAAGATATAACAATTGTAAATATTTATGCACCAAACATAGGAGCACGTCAATACATAAGGCAAATACTAACAGCCATAAAAGGAGAAATCGACAGTAACACAATCATAGTAGGGGACTTTAACAACCCACTTTCACCAATGGACAGATCTTCCAAAATGAAAATAAATAAGGAAACACAAGCTTTAAATGATACATTAAACAAGATGGACTTAATTGATATTTATGGGACATTCCATCCAAAAACAACAGAATACACATTTTTCTCAAGTGCTCATGGAACATTCTCCAGGATAGATCATATCTTGGGTCACAAATCAAGCCTTGGTAAATTTAAGAAAATTGAAATTGTATCAAGTATCTTTTCTGACCACAATGCTATGAGACTAGATATCAATTACAGGAAAAGAGCTGTAAAAAATACAAACACATGGAGGCTAAACAATACACTACTTAATAACGAAGTGATCACTGAAGAAATCAAAGAGGAAATAAAAAAATACCTAGAAACAAATGACAATGGAGACACGACGACCCAAAACCTATGGGATGCAGCAAAAGCAGTTCTAAGAGGGAAGTTTATAGCAATACAATCCCACCTTAAGAAACAGGAAACATCTCGAATAAACAACCTAACCTTGCACCTAAAGCAATTAGAGAAAGAAGAACAAAAACATCCCAAAGTTAGCAGAAGGAAAGAAATCATAAAAATCAGATCAGAAATAAATGAAAAAGAAATGAAGGAAACGATAGCAAAGATCAATAAAACTAAAAGCTGGTTCTTTGAGAAGATAAACAAAATTGATAAACCATTAGCCAGACTCATCAAGAAAAGAAGGGAGAAGACTCAAATCAATAGAATTAGAAATGAAAAAGGAGAAGTAACAACTGACACTGCAGAAATACAAAAGATCATGAGAGATTACTATAAGCAACTCTATGCCCATAAAATGGACAACCTGGAAGAGATGGACAAATTCTTAGAAATGCACAACCTGCCAAGACTGAATCAGGAAGAAATAGAAAATATGAATAGACCAATCACAAGCACTGAAATTGAAACTGTGATTAAAAATCTTCCATCAAACAAAAGCCCAGGACCAGATGGCTTCACAGGCGAATTCTATCAAACATTTAGAGAAGAGCTAACACCCATCCTTCTCAAACTCTTCCAAACAATATCAGAGGAAGGAACACTCCCAAACTCATTCTACGAGGCCACCATCACCTTGATACCAAAACCAGGCAAGGATGTCACAAAGAAAGAAAACTACAGGCCAATATCACTGATGAACATAGATGCAAAACTCCTCAACAAAATACTAGCAAACAGAATCCAACAGCACATTAAAAGGATCATACACCATGATCAAGTGGGGTTTATTCCAGGAATGCAAGGATTCTTCAATATACGCAAATCAATCAATGTGATACACCATATTAACAAGTTGAAGGAGAAAAACCATATGATCATCTCAACAGATGCAGAGAAAGCTTTTGACAAAATTCAACACCCATTTATGATAAAAACCCTGCAGAAAGTAGGCATAGAGGGAACTTTCCTCAACATCATAAAGGCCATATATGACAAACCCACAGCCAACATTGTCCTCAATGGTGAAAAACTGAAACCATTTCCACTAAGATCAGGAACAAGACAAGGCTGCCCACTCTCACCACTCTTATTCAACATAGTTTTGGAAGTTTTAGCCACAGCAATCAGAGAAGAAAAGGAAATAAAAGGAATCCAAATTGGAAAAGAAGAAGTAAAGCTGTCACTGTTTGCAGATGACATAATACTATACCTAGAGAATCCTAAAGATGCTACTGAAAAACTACTAGAGCTAATCAATGAATTTGGTAAAGTAGCAGGATACAAAATTAATGTACAGAAATCTCTGGCATTCCTGTACACTAATGATGAAAAATCTGAAAATGAAATCAAGAAAACACTCCCATTTACCATTGCAACAAAAAGAATAAAATATCTAGGAATAAACCTACCTAAGGAGACAAAAGACCTGTATGCAGAAAATTATAAGACACTGATGAAAGAAATTAAAGATGATACAAATAGATGGAGAGATATACCATGCTCCTGGATTGGAAGAATCAATATTGTGAAAATGACTCTACTACCCAAAGCAATCTACAGATTCAATGCAATCCCTATCAAACTACCACTGGCATTTTTCACAGAACTAGAACAAAAAATTTCAAAATTTGTTTGGAAAAATAAAAGACCCCGAATAGCCAAAGCAATCTTGAGAACGAAAAACGGAGCTGGAGGAATCAGGCTCCCTGACTTCAGACTATACTACAAAGCTACAGTAATCAAGACAGTGTGGTACTGGCATAAAAACAGAAAGATAGATCAGTGGATCAGGATAGAAAGCCCAGAGATAAACCCACGCACATATGGCCAACTTATCTTTGATAAAGGAGGCAGGAATGTACAGTGGAGAAAGGACAGCCTCTTCAATAAGTGGTGCTGGGAAAACTGGACAGGGACATGTAAAAGTATGAGATTAGATCACTCCCTAACACCATACACAAAAATAAGCTCAAAATGGATTAAAGACTTAAATGTAAGGCCAGAAACTATCCAACTCTTAGAGGAAAACATAGGTAGAACACTCTATGACATAAATCACAGCAAGATCCTTTTGGACCCACCTCCTAGAGAAATGGAAATAAAAACAAAGATAAACAAATGGGACCTAATGAAACTTCAAAGCTTTTGCACAGCAAAGGAAACCATAAACAAGACCAAAAGCCAACCCTCAGAATGGGAGAAAATATTTGCAAATGAAGCAACTGACAAAGGATTAATCTCCAAAATTTATAAACAGCTCATGCAGCTCAATAGCAAAAAAACAAACAACCCAATCCAAAAATGGGCAGAAGACTTAAATAGGCATTTCTCCAAAGAAGATATACAGACTGCCAACAAACACATGAAAGAATGCTCAACATCATTAATCATTAGAGAAATGCAAATCAAAACTACAATGAGATATCATCTCACACCAGTCAGAATGGCCATCATCAAGAAATCTAGAAACAATAAATGCTGGAGAGGGTGTGGAGAAAAGGGAACACTCTTGCACTGCTGGTGGGAATGTGAATTGGTACAGCCACTATGGAGAACAGTATGGAGGTTCCTTAAAAAATTAAAAATAGAACTACCATATGACCCAGCAATCCCACTACTAGGCATATACCCTGAGAAAACCATAATTCAAAAAGAGACATGTACCAAAATGTTCATTGCAGCTCTATTCACAATAGCCCAAAGCTGGAAACAACCTAAGTGTCCATCATCGGATGAATGGATAAAGAAGATGTGGCACATATATACAATGGAATATTACTCAGTCATAAAAAGAAACGAAACTGAGCTATTTGTAATGAGGTGGATAGACCTAGAGTCTGTCATACAGAGTGAAGTAAGTCAGAAAGAGAAAGACAAATACCGTATGCTAACACATATATACGGAATTAAAAAAAAAAAATGTCATGAAGAACCTAGGGGTAAAACGGGAATAAAGACACAGACCTACTTGAGAATGGACTTGTGGATATGGGGAGGGGGAAGGGTAAGCTGTGACAAAGCGAAAGAGAGGCATGGACATATATACACTACCAAACGTAAGGTAGATAGATAGTGGGAAGCAGCCGCAGAGCACAGGGAGATCAGCTCGGTGCTTTGTGACCGCCTGGAGGGGAGGGATGGGGAGGGTGGGAGGGAGGGAGATGCATGAGGGAAGGGATGTGGGAACAGATGTATACGTATGACTGATTCACTTTGTTATAAAGCAGAAACTAATAAAAAAAATAAAATTAAAAAAAAATTATTTCTGCTAAAATCAACGTTCTGATATCAATCTCAATGGAGATGAAGAACAGTTAAATATTGGGTTTCGAATAACACAACAATCTTTAATAAAACTCCAGCAAAAATAAAAGTATAGTAGGATGTGACTTTTAAACGAGCCCAGGGCTTCCCTGGTGGCGCAGTGGTTGAGAGTCCGCCTGCCGATGCAGGGGACATGGGTTCGTGCCCCGGTCTGGGAAGATCCCACATGCCGCGGAGCGGCTGGGCCCGTGAGCCATGGCCGCTGAGACTGCACGTCCGGAGCCTGTGCTCTGCAGTGGGAGAGGCCACAACAGTGAGAGGCCTGCATACAGCAAAAAAAAAAAAAAAACCAACAAAAAAAAAAAACGAGCCCAAGCCACAATACTGAAACTAAAACTAATAAGAATAGCTGATATTTAAGCTCTCAGTATAAGCTAGGCATGGTTCTAAAGGGCTTCAGGAGATTAATTCATTTATATCGCACAAATCCATAATTATGCCAGTTTCACAGATGAGAAAACTGAGGCATCTAAAGGGTAAGTATCTTGCCAAGATCAAGCAGCTAGTGGCGGAGCTGGGATTAGAACCCAGGTCATTTGGCTCTGAAGTCAGCGCTGCTAACCACATACTTTGATAATGCTGTCCTCCCGAGTGCACACCACTGGTGAAACCCTGCCAGACTCTGCTCAAATGCAAGGGAGCAGGAGTTGGTTGGACAAGAACTGCTCTATGGACAGTCCTCATGACGGCACAGGCTGGGAAAGGCTGTCCAGCCAAGCAGCCGCAGAACTGAGACCTGGAGGCCATGAGGCAGGTAAGGGATCCCCAGGCAGAAGGCACTCACTCTGTCTGCCAAGAAAAAGGGGGAAGTGGGGAGTGGGCCGCTGGAGGGACCATAGGGAGCTTGGTGAGGCTGGGGGACCAACAGAAGAAAACTTTGCGAGGGAGGCGGGAGTCCTCCGATGTCACATCATGGAGGTAAAGAGACATCACCAAGACATTTTAAACCACAGTGTGTACATGTTGGAAAGAGAAGTAAGAAGGAACTAAGCCCTGTAGGGTAAGCAGGAATTTAGAAGACGTTGCAGGTAAAGAAAAGGGCAGACCAGCGCTTTAAAACGCACAAGTCTACACTTCCATAAACATTATCAAGGAGGCTAGGGCGGTAACCCTGGCCACAGCAGCGCTCACTTACTTGCTCAAGCTAGGTCTGGGGCCTGAGCCATGTGGAGGTTGTTAATGCTACCAACAGAACAGGGAACACAGGAGGAAGAGCAGGCTGGCGGGAGGAGCAGGGGTGGGATGGACAAGCCGAGAAGTTGGCTTTTCGAGGCCGAGGCCGAGTGCGAGGTCCTGTGGGTCATCCAGGGTGGATGTGCAGTGGGCTGCCGGAGATACAGGTCTGGTGCTCCTGTCCCCTGCATGGACGGGAGGCACACATCTAGGGTGACAGCAGCTGGAGGGCAGCAGCGGGGCACACGGCGTAAGAGGAAAGGGTGAAGTTTTAAGGCAAGGGGTATCTGAGGATTTCAGAGAGGATTCAGGACATGGGTAGGGAAATTTTTTACTCACCTTTAACTGAAATTTAGCATTCCCTTCAATTACAAATGTAGGCAATAATTCGCAGTAAAATTAGGTGTAACCGTGACTTGTCACAAGTAGCAATCAAAGATATCTTCATATCACAGTACACTATTGCAAGAATCTCAAAGTATCGTTTCCGCTCATTACTACCCCAAAATTACAGTAGTTATTAAATCTGCCACTAGCTCTTGGTAGGTAGTGTGTTAATAAAGGGTGGATGTTATTATATTATTACTTTTTTGGTAGAACTGTATATCGGTCTAATTGGTTTCCTTGGTAACCCTATGCATACTGATTTTCATGTCTGATATTTTCACTGTAAGAATCTTTATTGCAAGCAGTTCTGCTGCACAGCTAATTGGCCATAAGACAATTTTGCCATAAAAGATGAAATAATGAAACTAAAATAGGGACATTAAAAAGGACATAACGAAACATGAAAAACTAGTAACAAAATTTTTTAAGTATCTGCTTAGTGAAAGCAATGATACTTCCTTTCTCAAAGTCAGTCATTAAGGATTCAGGATCTCATGTTGGACATAAGTTCTTCATGGTATAAAAAAAAATCTGCTGTAAGGCTCTTCAGATTTCCCTAGAAGTAAACCGAACAGACAAGGGATGCTGCTATTTATCTATATGTCACATATATAAACGTATATATAAAGTAGTACATATATGGACTACATTTATATGTTCCATGAGAGTCCTTATATTTCACCAAATCATCTAAGCCAGTTTCTATACCAAATATGAAAATTTTGCCTACATCACGTTCTCCACTATCAAAGAGCAAAAAAATTTCACCATTTTCATAAAACTTACCAAGTATCATATAACCATTTCTTTCTAGGAGATGAGAAGCTTGATTCTTCCTTTGCCTCCAACTTCTAATACTGCGTGATAAACTTGGTAAAGACGGCATTACAAAACAAGCTGTTGTATCTAAATGAGCTAAAGAACTGATAATTAATGCTTAGACTGTCGTGTATTACTAGCTGCCTCTTTTATATTTGCCATAGTTTGGTAAACTTGCTTCTGACGGAATAGAGGGATGACTGTACTCATCGAAGGATTTGCAAACTGTTATGCTATTTTCTGGTATAGTATGCAGTCTAGCTTTACACTCTCTTATTTCACACTTCAGTAAGTTTTCTTTTCACCGTATTTTCTATCAAGTTGCTATAATGTAGTCGAAACCAAACTGTCGCCTAGTTATTTTATATTTGACGGCAAAATTGCCTTACGGCCAATTAGTTGTGCAATGAGACTGCTTTACGGCAAAGATGTTTACAGCAAAAACAGCTAGAACCTCTAATTTTATTCGTTTAAATTTATGCATTTAACTTAATGCATTAAACATTATTCTGAAAAGGGATTCGTTAGCGTCACTAGAATGCCAAAGGGGGGTCCATGCACACACACACAAAAACAAAGAATGTCTGATTTAAGGGGAGGGAGGAGAAAAACACAGGAAGACACTTAAAAAAAGGAATACAGAAAAGGGGAGCCCGAGTATGAGATGATCTGGATTCAAACCCAGGACTTCTGATTTGTGTTCTTTCCTCCACCAACCATAGAACCCCTTCATTTGTGTCAACAAAGTGCTTTCATAGGTATCAGCTCACTAGCTCATCACAAAGACCCAGAGCAGGAAAAGGCAGGCGACACCAACCTGCCTGAAACCTCAGAGAAGCTGCTGTCCCAAGAAGACACCACTCCCCGGGCCAGTCCCAGGCGTGGAACCTGGCATCTGCCGCTCCCGCCTACGGAGCCGAGCCGTAGTCCTGAGCACAGAAGAGGCGACGATGAGCCGAGCCCTCATATCACATTAGCTAGAACCTGATCAGGAGAGGACAGAAGAGTGAGCGCAGAGCCTGACGAGTAGATCCTGCTTCTCTTCAGGCTTCCATTTGCAGGGAGGACTAACAATTTATTTGGATGCTTTGCTCAAAATTCTTTTATTTAGTTCTGATTCTTGAACGGGGTGAATTACAGGACTTACAGTATTTCAACTGTTTGATTGTCCTTTGGCTATAATCAGAACAGAAGCCTATACTTAAGCAATGTTTGAAATTAGATAAACAGGCTGAAACAATGCGCTCTCTGTTCTCTCCTGGCTGTGCCCACCGAGGGGCGTTCATTATTTAATGTGTCAGAGCCGTGTTGCCAGGGCTCTGTTAACGACAACGTGGCTTATTGTCCTCACATCCATTCCCTGTTCTGCCACATCTGTCATGGCTCATATCTATATTTTATCTTTTTTGTTTTATTTTGATTCTCTTACAGGGTCATTTTCTTAACTACTACAAATTGCTCTGACATCTATTCTAACGCAGCAAAAGGTAACATTTATTTTTTAACTTCTTGATAACAAAAAAGGGACACAAGGACACTTTTAGATTGCTGCAAATTTACACAAAATTATATCATTAAAGCAAGTTTTATCTCGTGGTTGGCTAGATAACCCATCTTTTTTTTTTCAAAAATCTGGTCTGTTCACAGGTTACTCTGGCCACTTCTCATATAATGTGTATTTCCTTTTACATGATAATGAGAATGTGGCTATACATGACTCACCTAATATCCTTGTGGGGGAAGAAAACTTTTCCCTTCTTCCCTTTAGGTTCTTTGGCTGGTCTAATAATTAAATTGACATAGACAGATTAATAGGAGAAATATACATTTAATTTTGTACATACGAGAGCCGGTGAAAATATGAGATTCAAAGAAGTGACCGAAGCAGGCAGCTTTTATGCCTTTTAGACAAAAGAAACAATAAATCTGTGAAAAATTGACAAAACATACGGGTTTGAGCTTGGGGTAGCAAATTAATGAAGAAGTAACAAGATTTGTTTATATAGCCTTCTCGGCCCTGAACTCCCTGTCTCCGGCAGTAAGGATGCCTTCTACCCTCCTGGTACAGGGAGGACCCCTTTCACATGGGAGAGTTATTTCCTGCTCTCAAGGAGACGAAGGAGATTAGAGTATCCTTCTTGCACTGGCTGTTTCTTAAGTAACTTTAATTCAAAATAATCCATATGCCAAAGTAGCATATTTTAGGGTGACATAGTCTGCTTTCTTTCATGTTCTTCTGAAAAAAAGTTGAGTATTTCTTAATATGCATATTAAAATGTACATTATTATGTTTATTGGTTGGCCTTTAATTTCTAAGTTTCTCTATTCTCTTCCTTCTTTTTTTCAAAATAAGAAGCCATAGTGAAAATTGTCCCTTGCCTTCTCGTCACAGCCACCTAGAGTGAGAATTCCTGTGGATGAAAAGAGTTCAAAATTGGCTTCCAGGCCCTGGGAACAGAAGAGCAGTGCCCTCCTGTGTCTGCTTCTCCTTGGACACATGGACACATGGACTCAGCATGCCTGTCCACTATCTGTGCATCAGAGAGTAATGCCCTGAGCCACCTGCACTGTGCGGGAGAAGGGAGTGAACCTGGCAGCAGGAAGCCTGTGATGTGTTACCTTCTTTCCTAATTACCCATAAGCACTTCCTTCTTGCTTGCCCATTCCTAGTAAGGAAGGGTTTCCTGTCACCTGAAGCCACTTGCTTTCGTTCTTACCTTGTTTTCTTTGCGTTGCTCTTAAGCTTCCTCACAAGACCTCTCCCTCCAGCCAAACTGATTCATTCCATTTTTCAACTCCCCTAGTTCTTCCCCCACTTCGTCTTTAGGCCACTGTCCCACCTTTGATGCCCTTCCACCTCATGGCCAATAAAGGATTAAAATCGTCCCCAGTGTTTCAAGGGGTGGCCCAAATCCATGTGCTCCACAAGGCCTCCTCATACTACCCTGTTTTAAAAAAAAGCAACGCTTTTATTTCTCATACCTAGAGCAACCATCATCAGCAAAGGCATTAGGCAACTATTTAAGCCTGATAACATTTCTACTGTTGTCTCAGTTGGTTATTTAACTAGTCTATGGCATTTAACTTTTCATGTACTTATAGGTTTCCTCCAACTAAGTTACCAATAACTGAATCACAAGTTATACCTCTGAAAGCAACCACTGTAAAAAGCATATAACAGGCAAAACCCACCTTAATTAGCTATTTGTTGGTTGATTAGAAGAGGTGTAAACCATTTGTATTATTGAACAGTAATTACAATAACAGCCAACACTATTGCCACAAAAGTCTTATTATACCCAGTATCTTATCTGACATTCACTTCTGCCCTATGAGGTAGATACCATGATTTCCCCCACTTCTCAGATGAAGAAAATGAAGCCTGCAAGGTTCATTTGCCCACAGTCATTCATTCAACATATATTTTTCGAGCACCTAATATGTGACAAGCATTGTTAACAGCATTAATGATTCAAAGCAGAAAGTCCCTGTCCTCAGGGAGCCTGTACATATTCTACTAGGGGAAACAGACTATCAACAAATAAATATCAAACCAAATAATGCTAAAGGCTAAGAAGAAAACCAAAGCAGAGTAAGGGAATGGAGAGTAATGGGGTGGGGGGGCACCCTCCTTACATAGGGTGGTCAGAAAAGGCCTCTCTGAGGAGACGACACTTAAGCAGAGACCTGAATGAAGTAAGTAACAAGCCATGTAACTATCTGGGGAAAAGGTTCCAGGCAGAAGAAACAGAAATTGCAAAGGCCCTGAGGCCAAAAGAATCTGGGAATGTGCAAGAACAACAAAAAGGCCAATGTAGTCAGAGTATTGTGAAATAAGGAGCAATAGAAGGGGATGAAGTCAGAGACTGAACAGGGAAGTCTGATCATGTGAGGCTTTGTAAACCATTGCACAGGTTTTCTTCCCCCTAAATATAATGGAAAGGCTCTAGAAGGTTTTAATCAGGGAAGTGAAATGCTGTAACATTTCAAAAGGTGACTCAAGTTGTATAAAGAATAGACTGAGAGAAAGCAGATTACTTAGAAGAATATTGCAGTAAACCAGGTGGAGATGATGGTGTCTTGGAATAGAGTGATGGCTAAGAAGTAGATAGATCTAAGATAGAGCCAAGAGGGTTTTCTGATGTAGGGAGATGCAGAGTGTAAAAGAAAGAAAGATGCCAGGGAAGACTCTAAGACTGATATATAAGCAACAAGGAAAAAAGTCCAATTACTGAGCTGGGGAACATGGTGGGTGGTGGGGAGTGAGAAGGTGCAAAACATTTCAGGGGCAAATCAAGAGTTCCATTCTGGAAGGGTTAAGTTTGAGATACGTTTTAAATATCCAAATGAAGATCGGTAGGAAGTTGAATATATAAGTCTGGGGTTTGGATATATAAGTCCGGGATTCAGGACTGAAATATAAAATTGGGAGTCTGATGGCTTTAGACATTGTGGTTGGCTTTACGTAACATATTCACACCATGAGACTGACTGAGAATGGATAAAGGACAGAAGTCTGAGGACTGAGGCTAAGGGTCCTCTCACATCTAAACGTTAGGAAGAGAAGGATCCAGCAAAGGAGGCCAAAAAAAGAGCTGCCAGTGAGATGGGAGGAAAACCAGGAGAGCACGGTGAGACGGAGCCAGGTGAACAAAATGCTTCAAGGACAGAGTGATCAATTATGTCAAGGCAGTTGAAAGATGAAGGAAGACGGGCTTCCCTGGTGGCGCAGTGGTTGAGAGTCCACCTGCCGATGCAGGGGACGTGGGTTCGTGCCCCGGTCCAGGAAGATCCCACATGCCGCGGAGCAGCTGGGCCCATGAGCCATGGCCGCTGAGCCTGCGCGTCCGGAGCCTGTGCTCCACAACGGGAGAGGCCACAACAGTGAGAGGCCCGTGTACCGCAAAAAAAACAAAACAAAAAAGATGAAGAAAGAGGAAGACTGAACTGACCATTGGATACAGCAGAATGGAGGTCACTGGTGACCTAGACAAGAATGGTTTCAAGGGAATTTGAGCACAAAACCTAAATGGAGTGGGTTCAAATGAGACTGTGACTATAAGACATTGCTGAGAGAAATTAAAGATCTAATAAGTGGACATACCATGTTCATGGATTAAAATACTAAATATTAAGATGTAGTTCTCCACAAACTGATCTATAAGTTCAGTAAACCCAATCACGATTTCACTGGGCTTTTTGTAGAAATTGACAAGCTAATTCTAAAATGTGTATAGAAATGCAAATGACCTAGAATAGCCAAACCAATTATAAAAAATAAGACCAAAGTTGGAAGATTTACACCATCTGACTTTAAGACTTTGACTAGTAAGTCTACCATAATGAAACAGTCTGATACTGGCATGGGATCCACAAAGAGATCAATGAGACAGAACAGAGAGCTTAGAAACAGACCCACACTTATATGATCATTTGAATTTTCACAAGTTGACAGAGAAATCCAATAGAGAAAGACAAGGCTTTATAACAAATGCTGCTAAGACAACTAAATATCTCTATGGCAAAATAAATAAATCTTGACCCAAATCACATCACACACAAAAATTAATTTGAAATGGATCATAGACCTAAATATAAAAGCTAAAACTATAAAGCTTTTAGATATGACACAGAAAGCAATAAACTTAAAAGGAAACAAATTAGACTTAATCAAAGTTAAAATTTTCTGCTTATCAAAATACACCATTAAGAAAATGAAGGGAATTCCCTGGTGATCCAGTGCTTAGGACTCCACACTCTCACTGCCGAGGGCCGGGGTTCAATCCCTGGTCAGGGAACTAAAACCCCACAAGCCGTGCAGTGTGGCCAAAAAAAAAAAAGGAAAATGAATAGGTAAATCACAGTCTGGGAGAAAATGTATGCAAATCATATATCTGACAAAGAACTGATATCTAGGACATGTCATGAAGGCTTACAATTCCATAAAAAGGGAGCAAAAGATTTGACAAGAACTTCACAGAAGAAGATAAACTAATGATCAATAAGCACATGAAAAGTACTGAATGTTAATATTCATCAAAGAAATTTATATAAAAGCACAATGAGATATCACTACATACCCACCAGAATGGATAAACATGAAAAAGACTGACAAAACCAAATGCTGACAAGGACACAGAGCAATCTGAACCCTCATATACCGTTGGTCAGAGTGTAAAACAATACCACCATTTTTTTTTTAAGTTCTAGCAGTTTCTTATAGAACTAAATATACACCTATCCTATGACCTGATAATTTCACTCCTAAGTATTTAGACAAAAGAAAAGAAAACCTATATCCACAAAAAGACTTTTGTTTGTGGCAAGTTTATTCATAATAGCCCCAAACTGAAAACATCCTAGGTATCCATCAATAGGATAATGAATAAACAAACTCTTGTATAGTCAAACAATGGAATAATACTTAGCAGTAGAAAGGCATGAATAACTAATACACACGTTACGGATGAATCTCAAAAACACTATGCTGAGTGAAAGAACATACACAAAAGAGTACATACTGTATAATTCAAATTATTACATATGGTGGGGGAAAATCAAAACAGAGGTTGCCTCCAGCAGGAGATCGGACTGTAGACTGGAGATTGATTGGGAAGGAGCATGAGGGAACTTTTTGTGGTGATGGTCGTGTTCCACACTTTGTAAGGGTTTGGACTGCAGAGGCGGTGTATGTATTTGTCAGAACCCTGATGATTCACTTAAGATTTGTGCGTTTCAGCGTATATAAATTTCACCTCCAAAGACAGCAGCACTATGAACAAATACTGAACTCTAATTAATAACATGCACACTGAAGTGTTTAAGAGAGCGTGTGCTGATGCCTGCAACTTGGTTTAAAATGCATCCCAAACCTAAGATGGATTGATGAAAGGATCACGGGATGAAGAGATGACAAGATATGTGTTAAAGCAAATAAAACAAAACATTAACTGTAGAGTCTAGGTGGTGGTTATATGGATGTTCACTTTAAAATTCTTTCAACTTTTCTGTATGTTTGAAAATGTTCATAGTAACATGTTAGGCAGGGTGGGGTGGAAAGTATGAGGTAAGTTATTGGAGACAGAGAACAGACAGCTTATTCAAAGAGTTTTGCTTTAAAGAGGAACAGTGAGGTGCGGCAAAGCGGCTGGGAGACAAAGGATTAAGGAGGGTATTTTAAAAGAATGGAGAGGGCTTCCCTGGTGGCGCAGTGGTTGAGAGCCCACCTGCCGATGCAGGGGACGCGGGTTCGTGCCCCGGTCTGGGAGGATCCCACGTGCCTCGGAGCGGCTGGGCCCGTGAGCCATGCCTGCTGGGCCTGCTCGTCCGGAGCCTGTGCTCCGCGGCGGGAGAGGCCACGGCAGCGGGAGGCCCGCGTACCGCAAAATAAATAAATAAATTAATTAAATAAAATAGAAAATAAAAAGAGATGTTATAGAATGTTTGAATAATGAGAATGATCCAGTAAAAAGAGGAACTTTGATGAAGCTAGTGGGAGGATACTATAGAAGCAAAGTTCCACATAGGCAAGAGGATCTGGTGGGTTGGGAGTGAGATGGACCTCAGCCAGGAGCACACACAGCTCATCCACAGCAAAGACCAGGGGTTGGGGTTGGGGTAGTAGAATTACGGGCCAACGCAGGAGGATTTGGTGGTAGGGGAATGAGAGGCTTCTGTTCCAACTACTTGTTTCCTACTGAAATAAGCAGCAAGATCATTGGCTGAGAGAGAGAGACAGGAGGGGACTTTAGAGGTTTGAGCAAAGAGACAAAGATGTGAAATAATCACCCGGGAAAGTGAGAGAACAAATTTACTAGGGAACATGGTAGGCTTGCCAGAGAGTGCTGGGTGTCAGTGCAGCGGGTAAATTAATCAGTTTAGTATCATCAGAACGGGTTGGGTTTTTCAGGAGAGTGAGAAAGAGGGAGGAGAGAGGTGACACAACAGCAGACCAGGGGATGTAAGGTGAGTAGAGGGGGAATACGCAGGTCATTGATGGAAAACAAAAGTGGCAGAGTCAAAGGATCAGTGATAAAATTATTGATCTGGGGTATTAGAAGTGAGCAGAGAAACTGGTGGGTGGTGGAGCTGGGGTTTGAACTCATATGTCTGATTCCGAAGTCCACCCTCCTAACTGTAACACTCCTTAGCGTTTTCAGCACTCCTGGCCTCTTATCATTCTCTGTGTTTGGACGATCTGTGTACCAATTTGATCTTTCCAAGACTCAAGGACACTATTTGCCCTCATATCCTTAAAAATAATTTTTATAGAAGATGTTTTTATTTTCATGAAATTGGGAAATATAAGAGAAAGAGTTGGTGTGATTTTTCATCTCAACAAATTGGCTACAAGGGAAAAAATTATTCTCTTGTCTCTCAGCACATCCCTTTATGCCATATATTTCCCACTCCTAAAAAGGACATGTTGCTACTTGGAACAAAACAAATACCACATTAGGAGGATCTGAAAAAAACTAGACTCCTAGTAATTATTTCAAGAGAATTTATTTTTAAAACATTGAAGCATTAAGTCATCTCATTATCAAAAAAAAAAAAGAAGAAAAGATGCTAGCACTCTTTCAGGCATTCAGAATTTGAGAAAGACTGATAACTGTGTATTTAAGAAACCATTTTAAGGCACCACACTCTCACCGGCATTTAAGTACTACAGGAAAAAGTCCAGATTCCCCAGCCTGGCCTTCCACTATTAAAGTCCAATTCCTTCCTACTCCCCTGCACACACATCATGTCCCAAGTGAACTCCCCTTCCTCCTACAAGACCCCTCCTGCTTCACCTCTGAGCCTTTGCTCTTGCTGTTCCCTTCACCTGGACATCCCTTCCACCTCCCCAGTCTATGGGCACACACATCCTATTATCCTTCAGGCTCCAGCCCAAGCACACACTTCAAGCCAAACAGGGACCACACTCCTCTGGAACCACCAAAGCTCTGCATCTACACCTCTTAAAATATCTATCAAGTTGTGTCTGGTATCATAGCTATTGGGGACCTGTAGAACCTGCACCCTTAGAGAGGGTCATTCTAATCTGGAACTCTCCATGCTTTACCTTTGTACTGAACTTAGAATGTCTCACGTAGTGCCTGGCATAATAGCTAATCAACAAATAGCTGGGCTTCCCTGGTGGCGCAGTGGTTGAGAGTCCGCCTGCCGATACAGGGGACACGGGTTCGTGCCCCTGTCCGGGAAGATCCCACATGCCGTGGAGCGGCTGGGCCCGTGAGCCATGGCCGCTGAGCCTGCGCGTCCGGAGGCTGTGCTCCGCAACGGGAGAGGCCACAGCAGTGTAAGGCCCGCGTACCGCCAAAAACAAAAAACAAAAAACAAATACCTGTTGCCAGTACAAAGATATACTTTAGAGACACTCATAAGGGAAAGTTAAACACAATGGTAGGTGTGTCTATTTTAAGCTCAGCATTCTGTGTTTAATACTAAAGTAACTAGCATAGACATCCAGACTTTAATCTCATGGGATATTGCCAAATTACCCTTCAAAAAGTTTATCCCAATTTGAATGCCCATCATGAGGCTGGAAGAGAGCCTTTATTCTGCTCTGTTCTCTCCAAGGAGCCTTGTGAACTTACTGTGGTTTCATGGCAGATTTTCCTGATAGGAGAATATTTTACCCACCAATGAATAACATATCCTGGACTATCTGGAAATAATAATTTCTCAGAACAAATAAAGGAGTATCCTGTCTTCTTCAGTCCCTAGTGAGTTTGATTTCTAGCAAATGTGAAGGGTTCATTCACCCTAGCTGACTTAATGAAAGTGAATTTCTGAAGCTACAAAGCTGAGGAAAAGACTCAGGAAGCTAGAACCAAGGAGCAGCCAGCCCTGAACCCATCTGAAAATAGCTGGTCAGATGGATGCTCCATCCCAGAGTCCTATCTACTGAGGCAGAGTTAACAAAGCAACTGAGTTGCCTACGCAGTTGCTTGGGTCTCCAGTTCTCAAGGAACTAGAACAGGATAAAAAACTTAAGAACACTAAAAATACATTTTAACATAATTGAATATTATCTGAGGATTCAAAAGGCATTTCAGAATCTCATGCCTCAAACAACAATATTATAATCATAAATTCACACTGGATGGTATCATAAAAATTGTAATTTGAGCATCCATGTCATGTGAGCTTCTGTGTTGTTTGATTACGTACTCAAAGTGCAAATGAACAAGTCTATTATACATATTATATATATAATGTATATAACACAATATCTCAACCTGACAAAATTTCAACTAGAATAGGCCATGTGGGATTTTCCCTCCATGTGCAAATGTTCGAGCCAAGCAAATATTTCTAATAATACCTGCAATGCCTTGTAGTTATATTTCATGTTAACTAGCTCCCTTCATTACTAGGTCATCACTGTTTCAAACCTTCCAGCCTTTGTCCACCCATTCTTTGTTAGATTCCTTGTACATTCACTCAATTCATCCATGATGTCATGTAGTAAACAAATATTTATTGGATACACATCTCCAGCAGAGTGCTGGGCACCCAGCAGACAACAACAGAGAATGAGAAAGCATAGTCTTGGCCCTGGGGAAGCTTACAGTTGAATTCTCTCACCAATCACTGTTCATTCTGTGTTTCCACTACCAGCCTCCCCTCTGAGATCCCCAAGGCTATGTGCCTATGCAGAAGTCCCGTTAAGAAACAGGAACCTCTCTGGGGTTTTATTGACTCTGTACAGTAAATTAGGCTGTCTGGTAAATTTCCTTCCTTAGGATATGGTCATCAGTGTTCAACACAGACCTATTTTCTGGATTAGTTATTTTGAAATGGTCTATCTGCACTGAGTATTTTTCCCCTTCTTTCTTAGGATCAAATTACTTTCCCTTGGCAATTCCTTCAGTTTCTTCATTAAATAAATACCTGGGTGCCCCCAAGTGGCTGATGCTTCTCTCACACTGCAAGAGCTGGCTGTACAAAATGCAGTACCCAAGAGAAACCTCATGACCATAACATTAACCCTAGAGAAAATCTTATGGATTTATGCACCAGGAAAAGAATCGAAAGTATATTTGCATGTGTAACAACTCAGATATCAACAGGCCCAGAAAATAAAATTAAGGACATTTTCCCCCTTTTTAATGTTCTTGGTGTGGTGTTCATGTTCATGGTGTATAATGTGCATGGTGCGGTGTGTACTGGGGGCTGGGGAGCAGGTATATACAAGGCAGGTTGATGCAAGTTAAGGGCAATGCCTCGTATGAAGCAGCAAGTCCATAGTACCTGCATTCTCATTAGGGAAAAGGAAATCTCTTTTCTCTAATAATCTAATGAAATTCAGATAATACGAGAACTTGGTTTTTTAAAAAAGGAAGAAAAGTATTCTTTTTAAAAAAGTATTATGATTGTCAGCCTCCAGGACAAAATGAACCTTTGTGTTTGTGAGTGCACCTGCATTTTCACTTTGTAAGAACTGAACAGAGGATATGTTGACCTGTAAACTGATGAGATGGTTGACAGAGAGAGAGAAAACAGGATGATCAGTTTACCAACTGCAGAGAAAACCAGGCCAAGTTCACAAGCTACCAACACCAGGGAGGGTCGTAGAGATGAGCTTTCCCTTAATGCATAGATGCCTGGATCACCCATACAACTGACTTCAGTCAGCTAGTATGTCAATAAGCCAAACAGCTTGCCTCTGGTTTTCTAACAGCCTGTCTCTCATTAGTTTCCCAAATAAAAACCAGAATGCACAGACAAAAACAATATAGCAACAAAGGAAACAAAATAACAAAACTTTACTACACATTCCTTGAATTGTTCTAAAAACTTTTTACATCTCCTGAACACTGATCCAGGAAAGTACTATTAAGATGACAATGAAAGTCAGGTCAGTCCTGGACAGAAGAGCTTTGACACATATGCTGATCTGTGGTTCTCCACATTTATAAAAACACATCACTGCTGAAGGTAGCTTCAGAAGGCAAAGAAGAGCTCTTGTTACAGTTCAGATATACTTTAATTGCCAAGTCCAATCATCCGTGTGCACTTAGATTCTCTGCTGCCATTACAGAGGTTGGTTTGCATCTGTTACTGAGACATCTTATTTGAATTTTATTCCTTCATTCCAATATCTACAGAATACCTTCAATCTGCTAAGCACTCCACTAGGCACTGAGGATTCAAGGATGACTAAGACAGACATGGTCTCAGAAAGCTGGCAAACTCATGGCAGCCTACGTGGCCCAGCAGACGTGTACAGAGCTGTGCCTGAAAATGCCGTGCAAACACAAAAGGGGGCAGACGGGAGTCAGCATGCAGGGAAAGTGGGTGGCCAAGGAAGGGTTAGGATGTTTCTATCTAGAAGTGGACAAGAGAGGAAAGGCATCCGACTCAAAGAGTCCAAAGGCCAGAGAGCATACAGCATGCTCTGACACTGAGAATCCCTGCCGAGAGAGACAGACACAGAGACAGAGACAGAGACAGCCAGGGAGAGACGGAGGGAGAGGGAGAGAGGATGCACATATATATATTGGGGAAGATGGAAATGAAGCTGAAAAGCCTCGTGACAGTCACATTGAGAAGAGTCTTGCCCGGAGTCTGAGTGTTTGTGCCCCCCTACCCCTGCCAAATTCACAGGTTGAATTCCGAACCCCCAAAGGTGATGGTATTAGGATGTGAGGGCTTTGGGAGGTCCTCAAATCATGAGGGTAGAGTCCTAATGAACGGGATTAGTAATGTAAGAAAGAGATTCAGAGAGATCCCTAGCCCCCTTCAACGACGTGAGGACACAGTAAGAAGGTGCTAGCTATGAACCTGGAAGAGGGCTCTCACCAGAAAGTGACCATGCTGGCACCTTGATCTTGGACTTCCAGCTTCCAGAAACATAAGCAATAAATGTCTGTTGGTTATAAGCTACTCTGTCGGTGATATTTTGTTACAGCAGCGTGAATGGACTGAGACAGGTCTTGAATGCCATGCTAAGGAGTTTTAGATCCAGTCTTTGGAGATGGGGAGCATAGAAGGCTTTAGCCATCTGTGTTTTAGAAAGAGCACTCTGTAAAGCTGGAGGCAGAGAATTAGCAATATTCCAATAGATTCCAGGCGTCAAGAGCCCACTTGGGCAGTGGCCACAGTGGGGATGGAAAGGAGGCATCAAGGAAGAATTCAGTAATGAGCTGAGTTGGGAGGCAGGAGGTCAAAGATGACCACATTTCTTACTTAAACAAGGAGGTGTGGGCAACGCCATTGCCAGAGATGTGCAAAGCCAAAAGAGAGGGTGGAGGGAAAGCGGAGTGTCACGGCACCAACTTCTAGAGGACTGGGGGGTAAGCCAGCAGGCTCAAACAGGCGCCAATTATGGACCAGCCGAGGCCACTGGGTTAGGCAGTTCAGCATCATGGTGACCTTCCTGGGCAGTTTCAGGAGATGAGGTGGGGAGCAAGAGAGCACTGACATACGTTAGGAGGCTGCAGCAACGGGAAGAGAAGCGAGAGAGAAGGAGGGTCCAGACAAGGCCCGGACATACGGGGCAGACTCGGGCACTCCGTGAGTTGAAGGGAAAGATTTAATAGTGTTAAATGGTTTCATATCTGAGAGGGGGCGTGTCCCACAGGAAGTCTCCTAAAGGAACGAAAAACACACAGAGAAGAACTTCCAAGCAGTTTGACACAGACAAGAAAGAGGGAAGGGAGGATGGAAATGTTTGGAGCCGAAGGGCATTCTGAGGGAGTTCATTCCTACTGCCTGTTTTCTTGGAGAAGAAAGACACAAGGTCAGTTACTGAGAGAGGGGTGGAAGCTTATTTGCTGCCTAATGTTTGCCAGGCATTGTTCTAGGCTCTGTGAATACAAAAGAGAACAGACAAACCTGCTCCCAGTAAGCTTACATTCCAAGAGAGGACCTAACCGAGGTTGGAAAGCATGCTTCTTTAAATTGGACCAATAGCGAAGTCCCAGCTGTTTTCACCTTCATACGGAGGTCTAGGAACAGAAAAGGTAAGATGGATTCAAATTTCAGACTTATTTTTCAATGAGAAATAGCCTCATCCATTTATCATCCACAAATAAACACACACACAAAGATCTGGCATATTATAAGAAAATTAATTTCTAAAAGGAATATATATATATATATATATATATATATATAAATATATAAAACTGAATCACTTTGCTGTACACCAGAAACTAACAACACTGTAAATCAACTATACTTCAGTTTAAAAAAAGAACTTTGAATTCTGAAAGACCAAAAAAGGAAAAGAAAATTAATTTCTGCTTGCATGAGGAACCATATAAGCAGAATTTTATAATCTGCATCCTTTTTAAGATCCTTCATGCACACCACAAATCCTTATTAGCACTATGTGCCGGACACAGCACTAGACATTGTACTGGAGAGAGTGCTGCAAATAAAACAAAATATCTGCTCTCGTGGGGACAGGGGCGGGGCGGGGGGGTGTGCAATAAAAAATAAATGGGGCTTCCCTGGTGGCGCAGTGGTTGGGAGTCTGCCTGCTGATGCAGGGGACATGGGTTCGTGCCCCGGTCCAGGAAGATCCCACATGCCGCGGAGCGGCTGGGCCCGTGAGCCATGGCCGCTGAGCCTGCGCGTCCGGAGCCTGTGCTCCACAACGGGAGAGGCCACAACAGTGAGAGGCCCATGTACCGCAAAAAAAAAAAAAAAAAAGTATCAGATATGAAAGCTCAGAAGAGATAGAAAGCAGAGCAAAGTGGTAGAGCTGGAGAGAGCTCTATTTTAGAGAGACAGTGAGGGAAGACATCCCTGATAGGTGCTATGTAAGTAGAGCTCTGGAGGGAGTGAGGATGCAAACCCCACTGCAGTGGGAACTCTTCATTTCTCACTAACTGCAGCGACATTCACTGCACTTCTCAGAATCTGTGTCCACTTCTTAGAAGAGCTTAGCAATTTCCCCCATAGCTGCTGTGAAACCAGCCCCTAAGAAGACCTGGGTCTCTCAAGGAATGTTCAGATATGTTCTCAAAGCCTTCTTTACAGAGACGGTCACCTCCAATTGGTCACGGTCCAATAACTGTGGATGCCCGCACACGTGTATGTTAGCACAGGTGGCTTCGTGCCTTTGGAGCTCACAGTCAAGGTGACATCATAAAGGCCAAAAGAACGACTTTACCAACGTCTCCACCCACCTGACCACAAGCTTTCTAAGCAAGTCTCATTTAACTTGGGACTGCCAGTGCCTAGCACTGAGCTTGGCACAAAGTAAAGGTTCCATAAATACCAACTAAACGAATGAATGAAAGCCCCAATTCTGAACTACATCTGAGGGAATAATATACATAAATTGGTAAAAAATCCCATAATGAAGGCCTCATGTGTATTCTTCTCACAAAATTAAGACCAAATATTTGCAGCTCTGCCCTGAGCAAAAGTCACCAATTTCTGTTTTCACATGAATTTAAATCAGACAATAGAACTGAATTTTTCAAATTCTTCATTTGTCTTAAAACATTCACATCTATATTTAGTATAAAAGAATACAGAGGTTCTGGAATTAGTGATGATCAACGCACAACTCTGTGAATATACTAAAATTCACTGAATTGTACACTCTAAAAGGGTGAATGTCATGGTATGTGAATTATGTCTCAATAAAGCTGTTATTTGAAAAAAAAAAGAATACAGGGCTCTTTCAACAAAAGACTAATGAGCATCTGAATCTCATCAGTAAAAACAGATTAGCATTTAGTGTAATTTAGTGCTACTTAAATTACAAAAGCTATTATTGGTTTGAATAAAGAATGAAAGGATCCATTAGTATCTCTGTATAAAGAAGACCCCAAAAAAGGCATAAGTGAGAAAAAATATTTGTGCTATTAGAGAATTGGACATCTTAGGGGCATAATGTATTATGTGATAAATATAATGAACACCGCTGTATGTTATATATGAAAGTTAAGAGAGTAAATCCTAAGAGTTCTTACCACAAAATTTTTTCTATTTCTTTAATTGTGTATCTATATGAGATGATGGATGTTCATTAAACTTATTGTGATAATCCCTTCATGACGTATGTAAGCCAAATCATCATGCTGTACACCTTGAACTTATACAGTGCTGTATGTCAATTATATCTCAATAAAACTGCAAGGAAAAAACTGGACATCTTACCATTAGTTTTAAAAGCAGATCTTAAGTTCTGTTAACTTTGATGAGTTCACAATGACTGATGAGCCTAAAAGGTCTTTACTTGCCTAACGAAAACATCAACAATAAAGTCTTAACTATCTATGAGAAACGGAGGAGGAAAACAAAGCAGAAATATAATTAAGATGCACAATTAATGCCAGGCCCTGGTTTTAACGACCAATCAGAGCATCAGTCCACCTTCTGCCAGAATATCAGAAATGAAGAAACACTGATTTGTTTTTGCCCCGCCCCTCTGACTCTAGTTGACAACTAATAGGATACGATGGCTTCGTGATGTGTCAACTTGGCTGAGCTGCGCTACATTCCCCAGAGCTCCCTTTCGTACATGTCCCTGGTTAGGGTTAACTGCAAGGGGTACAGACTCCTGAGAGCTGCAGTAAATGGAGGCAGCAGCCGGGCTGCAGGTACATACACCTGTCCCCAGGTAGTCAATCAAAGACTAATCGAGCACTGCTGTGGAGGGATTTTGCAGATGTGATTAAGAGAGCGAATACGAGGGGCTTCCCTGGTGGTGCAGTGGTTGAGAGTCCACCTGCTGATGCAGAGGACACGGGTTCGTGCCCCGGTCCAGGAAGATCCCACATGCCGTGGAGCGGCTGGGCCTGTGAGCCATAGCCGCTGAGCCTGCGTGTCCGGAGCCTGTGCTCCGCAACGGGAGAGGCCACAGCAGTGAGAGGCCCACATACCACAAAAAAAAAAAAAAAGAAAACAGAGAGAGTGAATCCGCTGACTTTAGTCAGTCAAACGTATGATTTTACTAGACCGAACTGATGTAATTAGTTAAAAGCCCTTAAAAAGAGGGGTTAGGCCCTCCCTGAATTCAGAGACTCCAAGAGCTGCTCCAGCCCTCCAACAATATTTTCTCTTCTTGACTGCTTGCCCTCTCAAGCATTCTAAGCCAGGCCCTTCAGCTGAGTAAGCCAACTCCTTAATAGATTAAACCCTTAATCTATATAATCTACCAGCTCTGCCTTTAGGTAAATGCTGGCTGATTCATGATGTTACAGTTATTACTGTTGAGAGGAAGACCTCTTGGTATGGAGTCACCCAGAAAGACCCTAAAGAATCTCACTCTTGCACAAGCTCTCTCCCAATCTCTTGCAATAATGGCCAGGAGAACAGAAGGTTATGGGTTCATTAATTCTTCAAAAATGAGATTTATGATAATTTAGAGATATGGAGTGAATTAAACACAATGCTGGCAGCTAGTCAGGGCTATGGGCCTAAGCTCTGGCCAATGAGAAGTAGGTTAGGAATATTGGAAATCTGAGACAGATCTTTGACAAGGGAGATGGCATGCCCTTCTTCCCTCTTCATTCTCTGCCTGTAATGTAAATACAGTCACCCCTAGTATCTTTGGGGGATTGATTCCAGAACCACCCCTCACCGGTGGGTATCTGCCAAAGCTAAATTCCCTTATATAAAATGGCATAGTATTTGCATATAAGCTATGCCCATCCTCCCATTTATTTATATCATCTCTAGATTACTTACAATACCTAATACAGTGTAAGGGAGTGCTATTCAAATAATTGTAATACAATGTGAATGCCATGCAAATAGTTGCCAGTGTGTGACAAATTCATGTTTTGCTTTTTGGAAAACGTTGCCTTTTTTTTCCCGAATATTTTCAATCCGGCTTGGACGCGGAACCCGCAGGTAATGGAGGACAGACTGTATGATGGTTGGAGCTCCAACAGCCCTCTTGGACATGGGCCACATCCTGGAGATGGGAGATTGGAGAGCTAAAGAGAGCCTAATGATCCCTGCTATCGTGCCAGCTCTCAACTGCCTGCTTGCAGACTGCTTTTACTTGGGAAATAAAGCCACTATCTGGGGTCTCTGATACTTGTAGCTAAACACCTAATACCTAACCGATATAAGGACTGTTTTCTCTAGTTTTCCTACTCCCTTGGCCATAAACTAACACATCTAAGTTGCTATGTTATAAGAAATAGCTATATTTACTTTCACTGCTATGTGCATGGGGACACATTAAGTGTTTAAGAGGATTAGAGCAGATAAACAATCACAGTAAAAGCCCACCTTTATTTCTCCACTCTTCTATGCTCTGGCAAAAGAAAACAAGAAAAGTTTACACAGTCTGCGATAAATGCCTTCAAAAAGCCACTAACTTGAATTCCCATGGAATAGAATTTCATAGGGCAGGCCTGTGGTCACATCCAAATCCACTTATTCGACAGATTTGTGCTGTAGAAAACTCACACTCCTATCTCTTTAGATAGGGTCAGTCTTTTCATGTCAGAGTCATCTAATTTCTCCCAAACCAGCAACCCTTGAACACGTCTGGGGTATATATTTTTTTTTGCTAAACGCAAACCACCTGGTCATTTCAAAGCCTATAATTCACTTCAGTAGCACTGGGCTTTCAGGATGTTCGTGAACATAACCACTGAGAGTGGCAACACACTTTGGGCGGTAGCCTTGCCAGCTCAAGCTCTTAATGTGTCCCTATATCATGGTGAGAAACTGTCTGACACACCAGGCAGCTGACAACTGTGAGAGAGAAAAAAAAAAACAAAAAACCCAAAACATCAGGTCAGTGACCAAGGGAAAAATGAAGTGACTAATGTGGAAAACACAGCAAGAAACATCAAACAGGAAACGGTTGACATTTCCTTTAGCTTAAAAACCTTTAGCTTAAAGTAAATTTGTTTTCTTCTCACCCTGACTATCAAAGCCTGGATCAAAGTATAAACATGGTGCAAAAGTGTCAGATGTCTTCCTATCCCTGGGTCATTTATGATACTGCAGAGTCTTTGACTTCCTTTTTTAGAGGGAGGAAGGGAGGCAAGGTTAGCACCATCATAACTCTGAATAGATAAACTTATAGGAAACTATAAGCATAAACACAATGGCCCAAACTGTTCCCTGGAGAAGCCACAATCCTGCCTCTGCTCCTTTGTTCCTGCCATTTCCTTCCCTTCAGAGTTCCCTGGACATTCCTCTCTGTGTGGCTCTTGGGCTCCTAACCCCACACCATCCCTTAACCACTAGTGTTCCTTGAGGTTCTGAGCTCTTGCTGGTCTACCTGCCGACTCTCTCATTCTATGCCCTCATGGGGAGGGGGTCTCATAGTCATCCACGGTTTCACCAGCTTTACTACTCTCAACACCACCATTCCTTTCCTCTCTTTCTCCTGAACGCCCAGTACCCACTGAGCTGTCCCATGGGTACCTATTTTATCAAATTCAAAACCGAGCATGATTAAACTTCTCTACTTCAAACCCCAATTCCATCCTCTTCCCCTTCCCACAGCCCAGCCACACATGCACCACCCTCCATATTCCATGCATCAGTTACCAGCCCCACCATGCGCCCAGGGGCCACTTCCACCCTTTTATCTACTCCACCTCATTTTTCTGCTAAGAGCAGTGGTGGCTACACAACCCCCAGATGAAAGTCATATGCTCTGGGAGTTTGGATGGGTCAGAGGGGCTCCTGGTCATCAGGAACTCATCTGCATCAGCTGCTCTGCAAGGGGAGAGGGACCCCTCAGACAGAGACACCTCTGTGACTTCCAGGGGCCAAACCAGGAAAGGAAAGAGGGGCTGTTTCCCTGCCCAGCTCCAGACCGGAAGAAATGGAGAAGGCTGTCTTCCCCCTGCATCTGTGAATCACAGAAAAACAAACCCAGCAACTTCATGTTCCTGGAGATAAATTTCTGTGGGGTACACGCCAGGTACCAGAGTCCTTCGAAAGCCCCCTCCCCCAGATTTGCAAACTTGGGAAAGCAAGGCCTGACACATGGCTTCCTTGGCATGGATCCCATTCTCAGCTATGGTAGGGGTGAGGCCTCACCCTCAAATCCCCTTGGCCCATAGTCATCAACAAGAAACGTGAAAAGCAAGGGCCTCTGCAAGCACACATAAGGTATCTCAGAGACTCTAGGAATATCTGGAGGAGGTTTTTATTAAAGGTTCTACATAACCATGTTTGGACAGGAACCAGTGAAATCTGCACTATCTCTACTAACCTGACCTCATTTGAAGCCTCATGCTAGTGGGATCTGAAGACATTTCCTAAGTCTGTCTCCTACTTTTCACCCCTAACATAGCTCAGGTATGTTTTTCAGTGGTGACTCCGGACCACTCCCCTTCAAAACATTTCTACAGATTTTTACCAAAGTGATCTTCTGAAAATATAACTCCAGGAGTGTGCTGGGCTGGTCATCCCAGATCCTGAGAACTGACTGGTAAATTGTCAGAAATTTTATGAATCAGTTGTTAAATGTTAACAATTATTAGCAATTAAATTATATAAATTTACAATGAAATAAATCATATTAACCCCAAAGGTAATAAACACTTGAAATTCATCACTTCTTTATTGCTTTAGTACATGTCAGTAATATCTATGCTCTTGGGTTACTTAGGTCCGTTTTACTGTCTGTGGAAATGCTGTATAATATTGTCTACTGTATGTCTCTTCCCAATTCCCTGTAACTTGAAATCAGTCAGAATGGGAATATTTTTATATGGAAATTGACAAACCCTATGAATCATAGCTTGATTTTTGTTTTGTTGATTGTCTAGGCTTCAGAAAGTGATGGAGAAAATGTTAATGTGTGGTGCCTGTTGTAGTTCTATTGTGAATAAAACAAAAAGTTGAGGTAATATTCTTCTAGTACTATCCAATTCATAAAGAAGATGCTTAATGAGCACGGAAAGTTCTGGGATATGCCTTCATTGTTTCACTTTCATCTTACTTCATACTGTAATAAGAAAGCATCAGCTGTCGTCTCTCGTCAGTTGTAAACATAGGTTGGCTACGGGTACAAGAGATCAGTGAAAACTGCCAACAGAAAACTGTCAGAATCAATTAGCCATATGGACTTTACAATAAAAAGTACTGTCTATTTTATCATTATTTGTAAATTGGGTACTACACATCTTTTATAACAGTAAAATTTATTACTGCTACACACGCACACACACACACACATATTTTTCTGGAGAGCTGGTTAAACATTTGTTAACCATTTACAAGCACACCATTGTATAAATCCGATCCGCTGGTTCCTTTGTTAAAAATCCCTCGGTAGCTCCCTGTATCAGCCACCTTTTATGCATGACTTCAAATCCTCTCAAACACACCTTGTATTCCTGCCATTGCAATGGCAGCCAGTTCCATGAAGAATCCCACCAGCTTCACACAAGTGTAGCCTGGCAGGGCCTCTCCATCCCAAGCTCCTTTGATGCTGTTTCATGAGGTGCCCATGGGAACCCACCTGGCAGTTAGACATGCCCAGTCTGAAAAAGTGGGGCTGCCTTTAATCAATGGGAGACGAGAAAGATGAATAAAAGGTACTCCTTTTTTTTTCTCTAGCTGAACTATGCTGAGACACATTTCATAAGACTTCTCCTAAGAAGATCCCTTGGAAACAAGCAAACAATTGCTTATAGCAATAGCCAACTCAGTAAACTCCTCCTTGTATTGGCTTTGTCTCCTTCCCTGTGTGACTCTTTCTGTTCCTTCACTCCTGCTCCCCAGATGGCATTCCCAAGTAAACTACCTGGCACAAGACTCTCCCATTGGATAGAGTCCAAGCTCCTTATCTTAGCAGTAACGGCTCTCTGAACCCGGGCCTCTCCCTCCCTCTCCTGCTTCATTTCCTAGCATGTCACACCGGGTCACAAAGAATACACATGCTCTTTCCCACCTCTGATGTTTTGTTCATGCTGTTCCCTCTGCTTAGAATTCTCCCCAAATGATATGCAGAGAGGTATAAAATTCTGTAATTTACTACAATCACAACCTTACAAATGAAAAAGACTGAGGTCCAGAGTAGAATGTCTGGCACAACGTTTTCAAGGGCTAATTTAAGACAGAGCTGAAAACTCTCCTCGTTTTTATAGGCTTCTGCTTCTGGTTCCGAAAATGTCCATGAATATCTCTATTCTAGTCCTGAAAGTCTACTGAATTAAATGTTTCCTCTTTCAGCCTCCCAAGATACATGGATTTCCATTTCCCTTTAAACTACTACTTTTTATTGCCTGAACCATTTGGTCTCTTGCTAAAGAAGCAGACAGTAATTGACTTTTACTCAATGATTCAATCCAATCCCTCAAACTTTTGCTAGCCACTTTATACAAGCACTTATGAGGAGTGCAGTGGGGAAGACAAAAATGAATAAGACGTGTTCTTACTCAAAGGAGTTTGTAATCCAGTGGGAAAGACAGGGTTGTGCACAAATATACCAATACATGGTGTGATTATTATAATGGAAGAATGAGTCCAGAAGGTTTAAAATATTTGCTATACTCATTTAAAATATATATATATATATGTGTGTGTAGAACACATATCCAAAAGATGTTACATGTACAGTACATAAAATGGAGGAAGAGGAGGTCGACACACCAAGAAAACTATACGCAAAATAAAGAAAAGCTCAAAAAGAAGTCTATTTACAGATGTAAATATTTTAGAGCTAATGATTAACCCAGACAAACCAATCAACAAATGTATGAGTACCTGTTATCTATAAGCCATTTATTTTTTGTACAAATATCTTCTGTAATACTTCAGACAATCAACAACCCTCAAAACATCGATTACAGTCATACTAAAAAGAGACCTTTAAGGGCATCTGATCCAGTCCCCTCCTAAAGAAACCAAGGTCCCACTAGGTTCATTTTCTTATCCAACCTACCCCCGCCTCCGCCGAGAGATCCAGCCACCCTCCTTCCTCCCCAACAACTCGGACTTGAATCCTCAATCTCTCTTGACCTTTCCATCTCCTTCATCCCCAGGAACCAATCAACTACCAAATCTGTGGCTTCTGCACAAATCCATCCCACAACGACATGCTTCCCACCTTCATGCTCTTCTTGCTTGAAATTCCTAAGCGGTCTAAACCCCAGCCATTCCTGAAATCACAATGCCAGAGCTGCCCTTTTTAAGCATGGCTCTGATCATGCTGTTCCCTTGCCGCCCAAATCCAAAACCAAAAGCATGTTTAGTCTACATTTCCAACTCTCTCATTCTCAATTCCATCTGTTTCCGGTTGTTCCTTGCCCCACACCAACCCTCCAGCCCACCTAGGCTGGATGCTACCCCTACTTGCACATACACTCTGCACTCTCCCTCCCATCAGGAGTTTAGCGTGGTGCCAGCCCCCAAAATGCCCTACCTGTTCAGGCTTTATCCACCTGTCAAGATCCTGCCTAACCTCTCCCTCTTCCATTAGGGCTTCTCAGATCTCCAACTGGTCATTAATCTTTTGACCCACCTCTCCACACTCCGTTTCCCACTGCACATTACTTGTACTTATTTCACAGTACTTAATCTTTGAATTGTGGTTACAGATGTGTCAGCTAAACCACTAGATCAGTGCTTCTCAAATCGTGGTCCCCAAACCAGCAGCATCAGCAGCATCTGGGAACTTGTCAGAAATGCAAATTCTCTGCTCAGTCAACCTACTGAATCAGAAACTCTAGGGTGAAGCCCAGTACTCTGTTTTGATGAGCCCTGCAGGGGATTCTGAGGCACAGTGGAGTCTGAGAACCACTGCACTAGACGGTAAATCCCCCGAGGGCAGTGGCGAGGACTAAGATTAATTCATCCCAGCTCCAGAGGACTGGCCTGAAACAGATAAGAGTACCAGTGGAATTTCCCGAAATAAATTTCCCAGGGTCACACTAAGTTAGCAGCTGAGACAAAACCAGAACTCAGGTTATCCTGAATATCAGACCAGAGTTCTTTGCAGCACGTCCACAGTTTGTGATAGGGAATTTAGACTGCTTAACTCCGTGCATAAAAAGCTACATGGAATAGGAAATGCACTTACATTACCTAATAATGACAGATTGTACAATAAACAAATCAGGTCATTTTCAATCTGTCATCTTCAAAATGATGAATTAGTTGATCTGGCCAAGAAGGTTTACTTAGAGACGCCCTGTCTGCATGAAGTGAGAAATCCTACAGGAACTGAAGAATAAGCAGTCACTGAATGCGTGTTCTTCAAACTTCTCGCGGGACTCACTATTAACAAGTAAATTATGCACACAGAATGATTTTTAGAGGCAAACTCAGAAGCTTGTCTTTTTAAAAACACATTATACTATATTGTGGATATCTTCCTTTTGAATGCATATTTTTTAAGTAAGCAGCTTTTGACCAAAATATATGCAAATATCCTAATAATATGAAAAAACTGACATGTACCAATGTGAATGTTTTTAAATTTCTCATTTATCTTGAGCCTCCTATTAACTAGAGTTGGCTAAGTTTTTGAGAGTTCATTCCTTTTCTCTCAATCTTTGGAGTTTTTAGAGGCTTATTACTCCTTAAGTGCTGTTCTTTCTTATGAGTTTTGTGATGGCTGTCACGTGAGAATAGTAAAACCCGTTCTCCATTTTTTCATGACTTATTTGTAAAATGATAAATAATAGATAAATGTAAATATCACTGACTCTTAAAATGTGAAACCTAAAGAAACTTTAAAGGGAAGGAAAAAGCACTCAGGCCACTGAATCCAGGTAATACCCACGCTTGCGTAGTAAGATTGTCCTACTGTTGTATAATCATGTGGATGAAAAATACTGCCTGCTATATCAGTAAACAAAGGATGTGGCAACCATCGAACCAGCAGCTACTGCAGCTGCCCCCAACTGTGCACCCTGAGGAGATTCAGGATGGAGAAAAGCAGGATACTGGCCCTAGATAGTGAAGGTGTATATCAAAGGAATAATATCAATGAGCCCAGACTCTTGCATCTTCCCATACATAGAAAAGTGCTAAATTCATAAACTTGAGATGTCTGGTTTTCTTTAATTAACAGTAAACTTTTGATGTTCCGACTACCCGGTTTTTGTTGCAAAAACTCCTATATATCCTGGCTCCTCCCTTACTTCTTCAGAGTAGTCCCTCAGAGCTAGCTGAGAGGCTGTCTTTGGGGCATAAGTCCTCAGTTTTGTCCGCCAAATAAAACAGAATTCTCAACTTTTAGGTTGTGTATTTTTTCCAGTCGACAATCAGCAATAGTTGGAAAATGAGTTGGACTGAGATCAAAGTGGACTGATTAAAATGCTGAGGGGTGTGATGCAGAACTAAATGATGAGGGTGTTTTCAGTGAATCACGATCACTTAACTAATCCTTTACTAATATAACTCTAAACCTATTTTTGCAGCATTAAGCAATGGATCTACACTTTGAAGAAAATCAAGACTCTATTTTGGGCAACAATGTCCTCCAGGCCTACCCTCTGAGGAGAAGAGGCTCCAGGGTGGCTGGTGAGCCCAGAGACCAATTCAGACCTACTTCCAGCTGAGGGGGTCACCATCCTCTCTGCCCCAGAGCTGTGCTATCTCTCTTGCCCTGCATCAGCTCTGGGGGTTATGGTGAAGAGGACCCCAAAGGCAAAGAAGCCCAGGCCTTATCTGAAGCCATACCCCTCCCTCCCTGCCCCAGACCCAGAGTGGTTGTGAGCCACAACAAAGAAGAGAAATTACATTCATCATTTCTAGTCATTCCTGCTCAAGGAACATATGGTCATTTTAAGTTATGGATAAATTTCATAGCCTTCCTGAGCCACTGGCCCTAGGAAATCAGGGTGTAAGAAAACTTTTACTGTATAGAAGTCATCAGATTAAAGGTCTATGACCCAGTGAATCAACAAATAAATTGAGAAAAAAATCCTGGATGGAATCAAGAGTAGGTGTCAACACAGGCACTGGTTTGATAGGAAAGGATGAAAATGAAATGTGTGCTCTGGTTGCGTTAAAATAATTCTAATTACTGTCAATTAAGTAAGGTGCTTATCCTTTATGCTTAACTTGTGCTTAATTACCATGCAGTATAATAATGACTTCTCAGCATGTTCTAAATTAATACTGTGTCTTTTATTTGATTGTAACAGAAAATTCTTCACACCTATCTGGCCAGATCTCAAGGTCCAGCTCTAGGCATATTACCTGATCTTCCTGGGAACTGACCCATAGGCTAGAGTTTACTTAGGCATATTACCTGATCTTCCTGGGAACTGACCCATAGGCTAGAGTTTACTTTGCCATTGATGGAGTCAGTCATGCTGGTAATAGAGACAGAGTAAAGGGACAAAGTAGGTGATTAAACAGTTAATCCCACTAGGGGATTGTAAGTAGAGAAATAAGTATGGGAGACCCCTGTAAGTTAATGATCACTCAAGAAAGCAGGTTTGCTTAACCACAAAACCAAGCAGACTTACTTAGCAACAAAACCATGCAACAGAAGCATGAGACATGCCCCCAAACAATAAAACAATGGTGGAAAGAGACCCACATCCTGCCCAGTGAGATCAGTAAGTTAATGATTCCTAGGACATGCTCCTCTGCACGCACTAAAAACAAAAATATAAGGAAAAGGTGACATTATATTATACTAAAACCTGAAATGATTTACCACATTTTAGTATATGTTACCGCCTTTTTGCTCATTTCCATTGCGCCATGACAGTCCCAATTTGACCATGTAGGGACAAGAAAACTCCCCTGCCCGATGCGGAGAAGGAGCTGATGATAGAAGCCTGACGTCTACTCAAGAAAGAGGAAGAAGGTGGTCTTCTCCCCCTCCCCACTTTTCCTTTGATTATAAAACTGTAGCCCACTAAGATCTGGGCCTCAGCATTCCCTTGCCCGCCCACTTGTAAGCCTCACAAGCGTCCTATTCTAATAAATCACTTCTTACCTATCACTTTGCCTCTCGCTGAATTCTTTCTGCCCTGAGACATAAAGAACCGGAGCTCCTCCTAGCCCCGCACCCTCTGAGATGCATTTCTGCAATTTCACTGGGATGGGTCTCACACTCCTTATAGGAGTACTGAGTCCTCAGTGGGGCATCAGAACAGTAGGGCTGCTTGGGGAATCCACCACACACTAAGCCACCAGCCAACACCTGACTCAGAAGCATCTTCCTGGCCCAGATGGTCTCCAAGTATAATTGTCTACCCACAACTTCAATAAAAAAAAAAAAAAGAGGAACTTCCCTGTGACTAAAACCACTCCCTGAAGTATTTCTGTGTGTATGAACTGGCACAGAAACAAGAACACTGAAAAGCACTGGACTTTAGAACAAAATTGACTAATGAAATACAAGAGAAAATCTAAAACACTAAGAGAAGTAAAGGGAATGAAATATTTTTAGGATCTTTCTTTCCTCTACTTTAAGTCAGTTCAATGAGCATGCTGGGGTCAGCTATACATGAGACTTTTAAGTGCTTTAAAAAGAGGTGATACTCCCTCTTGTGAGAGCACCAGAATCACAACTAACTGCTAAACAATCATCGACAGGAAGACACTGGAACTCACCAGAAAAGATACCCCGCATCAAAAGACAAAGGAGAAGCCACAATGAGATGGTAGGAGGGGCGCAATCACAATAAAATCAAATCCCATAACTGGTGGGTGGGTGACTCACAAACTGGAGAACACTTATACCACAGAAGTCCACCCACTGGAGTGAAGGTTCTGAGCCCCACGTCAAGCTTCCCAAGCTGGGGGTCCGGCAACGGGAGGAGGAATTCCTAGAGAATCAGACTTTGAAGGCTAGTGGGATTTGATTGCAGGACTTTGACAGGACTGGGGGAAACAGAGACTCCACTCTTGGAGGGCACACACAAAGTAGTGTGCACATCGGGAACCAGGGGAAGGAGCAGTGACCCCATAGGAGACTGAACCAGACCTACCTGCTAGTGTTGGAGGGTCTCTTGCAGAGTTGGGGTTGGCTTTGTCTCACCGCGAGGACAAGGAAGCTGGCAGCAGAAGCTCTGGGAAGCACTGCTTGGCGTGAGCCCTCCCAGAGTCCGCCATTAGCCTCATGAAACAGCCGGGGTAGGCTCCAGTGTTGGGTCGCCTCAGGCCAAACAACCAACAGGGAGGGAACCCAGCCCCACCCATCAGCAGGCAAGTGGATTAAAGTTTTACTGAGCTCTGCCCACCAGAGCAACACCCAGCTCTACCCACCACCAGTCCCTCCCATCAGCAAGCTTGCACAAGCCACTTAGACAGCCTCATCCACCAGAGAGCAGACAGCAGAAGCAAGAAGAACTACAGTTCTGCAGCCTGTGGAAGAAAGACCACATTCACAGAAAGATAGACAAGATGAAAAGGCAGAGGGCTATGTACCAGATGAAGGAACAAGATAAAACCCCAGAAAAACAACTAAATGGAGATAGGAAACCTTCCAGAAAAAGAATTCAGAATAATGACAGTAAAGATGATCCAGGACCTTGGAAAAAGAATGGAGGCAAAGATCGAGAAGATGCAAGAAATGTTTAACAAAGACCTAGAAGAATTACAGAACAGACAAACAGAGATGAACAATACAATAACTGAAATGAAAAATACACTAGAAGGCATCAGTAGCAGAATAACTGAGGCAGAAGCACAGATAAGTGACCTGGAAGACAGAAAGGTGGAATTCACTGCCGCGGAACAGAATAAAGAAAAAAGCATGAAAAGAAATGAAGACAGCCTAAGAGACTTCTGGAACAACATTAAACGCAACAACATTCCCATTATAGGGGTTCCAGAAGGAGAAGAGAGAGAGAGAAAGGACCCGAAAAAACACTTGAAGAGATTATGGTCAAAAACCACATATTTAAAGTGACGAAACGGAAGAATCTACAACCAAGATTACTCTACCTGGCAAGGATCTCATTCAGATTCGATGGAGAAATCAAAAGCTTTACAGACAAGCAAAAGCTAAGAGAATTCCGCACCACCAAACCAGCTCTACAACAAATGCTAAAGGAACTTCTCTAAGTAGGAAACACAAGAGAAGCAAAGGACCTACAAAAACAAACCCAAAACAATTAAGAAAATGGTAATACATATTGATAATTATGTTAAACATGAATGGATTAAATGCTCCAACCAAAAGACACAGGTTCACTGAATGGATACAAAAACAAGCCTCATATATATGCTGTCTGCAAGAGACTCACTTCAGACCTAGGGACACATACAGACTGAAACTGAGGGGATGGAAAAAGATATTCCATGCAAATGGAAATCAAAAGAAAGCTGGAGTAGCCATACTCATATCAGATAAAAGAAACTTTAAAATAAAGACAATTACAAGAGACAAAGAAGGACACCACATAATTATCAAGGGATCAAACCAAGAAGAAGATATAACAATTATAAATATATATGCACCTGACATAGGAGCACCTCAATACATAAGGCAACTGCTAACACCTATAAAGACAGAATCGACAGTAACACAATAATTGTGAGGAACTTTAAGACCTCACTTACCTCAATGGACAGATCATCCAAGCAGACAAGTAATATAGAAACACAAGCTTTAAAGGACACAATAGACCAGATAGGTTTAATTGATATTTATAGGACACTCCATCCAAAAACAGCAGATTACACTTTCTTCTCAAGTGTGCACAGAACATTCTCCAGGATAGATCACATCTTGCGTCACAAATCAAGCCTCAATAAATTTAAGAAAATTGAAATCATATCAAGCATCCTTTCTGACCACAACATTATGAGATTAGAAATGAATTACAGGGAAAAAAATGTAAAAAATGCAAACACATGGAGGCTAAACAATACGTTACTAAATAACCAACAGATCATTGAAGAAATCAAAGAGGAAATCAAAAAATACCTAGAGACAAAGGACAATGAAAACACGACGATCCAAAACCTATGGGATGCAGCAAAAACAGTTCCAAGAGGGAAGTTTACAGCGATACACTCCTACCTCAAGAAACAACAAACATCTCAAATAAACAGTCTAACCTTACACCTAAAGGAACTAGAGAAAGAAGAACAAAGAAAACCCAAAGTTAGCACAAGGAAAGAAATCATAAAGATCAGAGCAGAAATAAATGAAATAGAAACAAAGAAAACAATAGCAAAGATCAATAAAACTAAAACCTGGTTCTTTGAGAAGATAAACAAAATTGATAAACCATTAGTCATACTCATCAAGAAAAAGAGGGAGAGGACTCAAATCAATAAAATTAGAAATGAAAAAGGAGAAGTTACAACAGACACTGCAGAAATACAAAGCAACCTAAGAGACTACTACAAGCAGCTCTATGCCAATAAAATGGACAACCTGGAAGAAATGGACAAATCTTAGAAAGGTATGACCTTCCAAGACTGAACCAGGAAGAAATAGAAAATATGAACAGACCAATCACAAGTACTGAAATTGAAACTGTGACTAAAAATCTTCCAACAAACCAAAGTCCAGGACCAGATGGCTTCACAGGTGAATTCTATCAAACATTTAGAGAAGAGCTAACACCCATCCTTCTCAAACTCTTCCAAAAAATTGCAGAGAAAGAAACACTCCCAAACTCATTCTACGAGACCACCACCACGCTGACACCAAAACCAGACAAACATACTACAAAAAAAGAAAATTACCGACCAATATCACTGATGAAAAAATGCAAAACAAAATACTAGCAAACAGAATCCAACAACACATTAAAAGGATCATATACCATGATCAAGTGGGATTTATCCCAGGGATGCAAGGATTCTTCAATATATGCAAATCAGTCAATGTGATACACCATATTAACAAACTGAAGAAGAAAAACCATAAGATCATCTCAATAGATGCAGAAAAAGCTTTTGACAAAATTCAACACCCATTTATGATAAAAAATCTCCAGAAAGTGGGCATAGAGGGAACCTACCTCAACATAATAAAGGCCATATATGACAAACCCACAGCCAACATCATTCTCAATGGTGAAAAACTGAAAGCATTTCCTCTAAGATCAGGACAAAGACAAGGATGTCCACTCTCACCACTATTATTCAACATAGTTTTGGAAGTCCTAACCATGGCAATCAGAGAAGAAAAAGAAATAAAAGGAATACAAATTGGAAAAGAGGAAGTAAAAGTGTCACTGTTTGCAGATGACATGATACTATACATAGAGAATCGTAAAGATGCCACCAGAAAACTACTAGAACTAATCAATGAATTTGATAAAGTTGCAGGATACAAAATTAACACACAGAAATCTCTTGCATTCCTATACACTAATGATGAAAAATCTGAAAGAGAAATTAAGGAAACACTCCCATTTACCACTGCAACAAAAAGAATAAAATACCCAGGAATAAACCTACCTAGGGAGACAAAAGACCTGCATGCAGAAAACTATAAGACATTGATGAAAGAAATTAAAGATGATACCAACAGACGGAGTGATATAACATGTTCTTGGATTGGAAGAATCAATATTGTGAAAATGACTATACTACCCAAAGCAATCTACAGATTCAGTGCAATACCTATCAAATTACTAATGGCATTTTTTACAGAACTGGAACAAAAAATCTTAAAATTTGTATGGAGACACAAAAAACCCCGAATAACCAAAGCAGTCTTGAGGAAAAGAAAACGGAGCTGGAGGAATCAGACTCCCTGACTTCAGACTATACTACAAAGCTACAGTAATCAAGACAATATGGTACTGGCACAAAAACAGAAATATAGATCAATGGAACAGGATAGAAAGCCCAGAAATAAACCCACACGCCTATGGTCAACTAATCCATGACAAAGGAGGCAAGGATATACAATGGAGAAAAGAGTCTCTTCAATAAGTGGTGCTGGGAAAACTGGACAGCTACATGTAAAAGAATGAAATGAGAACACTCCCTAACACCATATACAAAAATAAACTCAAAATGGATTTGAGACCTAAATGTAAGACCAGACACTATAAGACTCTTAGAGGAAAACATAGGAAGAACACTCTTTGACATAAATCACAGCAAGATCTTTTTTGATCCACCTCCTAGAGTAATGGAAATAAAAACAAAAATAAACAAATGGGACCTAATGAAACTTAAAAGTTTTTGCAAAGCAACGGAAACTACAAACAAGATGAAAAGACAACCCTCAGAATGGGAGAAAATATTTGCAAATGAATCAATGGACAAAAGATTAATCTCCAAAATATATAAACAGCTCATGCAGCTCAATATTAAAAAAAAAAAAAAAACCAATCCAAAAATGGGCAGAAGACCTAAATAGACATTTCTCCAAAGAAGACATACAGATGGCCAAGAAGCATATGAAAAGCTGCTCAACATCACTAATTATTAGAGAAATGAAAATCAAAACTACAATGAGGTATCACTTCACACCAGTTAGAATGGGCATCATCAGCAAATCTACAAACAACAAATGCTGGCGAGGGTGTGGAGAAAAGGGAACCCTCTTGCAGTGCTGGTGGGAATGTAAATTGATACAGCCACTATGGAAAACAGTATGGAGGTTCCTTAAAAAACTAAAAATAGAATTACCATATGATCCAGCAATCCCACTACTGGGCATATACCCTGAGAAAACCATAATTCAAAAAGACACATGCACCTCAATGTTCATTGCAGCACTATTTACAATAGCCAGGACGTGGAAGCAACCTAAATGCCCATCAACAGACGAATGGATAAAGAAGATGCTGTACGTACATACAATGGAATATGACTCAGCCATAAAAAGGAACAAAATTGGGTCATTTGTAGAGATGTGGATGAATCTAGAGACTGTCATACAGAGTGAAGTAAGTCAAAAAGAGAAAAACAAATATCATATATTAACGCATATATGTGGAACCTAGAAAAATGGTAAAGAGGAACCGGTTTGCAGGGCAGAAATTGAGACACAGATGTAGAGAACAAACGAATGGACACCAAGCGGGGGAAAGTGGCGGGGCGGGGTGGTGGTGGAATGAATTGGGAGATTGGGATTGACATGTATACACTAATATGTATAGAATGGATAACTAATAAGAACGTGCTGTATAAAAAAATAAATAAAATAAAATTCAAAAATTCTAAAAAAAAAGGTGAGATACAAGTGTACATACAGTTTATTAAATTATATGCTTTAGTAGAGAAAAAAACTGCACATAGGAGATTGGTTGTAGAAAACAGAAGGCGTAGAAGACTGATGGGCAGATTCCTGTAACAAATCTACCATTTTTCCAGCAGTGAGAAGAACAGTACCTTGAGTAGCATTTTCAAAGTTTCTATTTAAGAAAAATCTGAAGACGAAAAGGACAAAAATTATTCCTAAAGCCCTGTATGTTATTATACTTCCTAAGGAGTTTTAGGAAGACAGATGAGTGTAAATCGCCATATAGGTGATCTCAGCAATAATTCAAAGAACTGAGTGCAAATTTAGTACACAATGGGGGGAAGAAATGCCTTTGACGTCTACCACTCCCCCCAAAACATAAATATTTATATCTTAATTTCACTCCTGCAAAAAATAATGGAAACAAAATGATTAAATCCTAAGTGGTAATTTGCTTTTTATTGCCCCAAATAAATAAATGCATAAATAGGATATTTAAAGGAAAAATAGAGGGAAAGATAAATATATGTATATTTATTTTATATAAATAATTATTACATATAACATTATATAGAAAACTATATATAACTATATACATATGAACAATATTTTTTAACATTTTAAAACAGCAGAATGTTTTTGTTTGAATACAATCTTTAAAAAGCCAAATATAAGTAAATAACATGGTACTGGATTATAACCCACAGTTTAAGATAAATATCCACAAGTCCATACTGATATATATAAATAATTGAATAAATAAACAAGTGGGGATGAAAAGACAAATCTGCTATGCAGAAGAATTCCAAATCATTTATGCAGCTGCTTGTCCCTATCGAAGAAGTGGAGCATAACTCGCCATCTCAATGGCGTGGGCTGTGCGCAATGACCTCCTTCCAAAGAGTACTGTATCGAGAGGGGGGAAAGAGTAACTTCACAGTGGAGGAACCTTCCAAACACTCCCTCAGCCAGGTGATCAAAGTCAACATCACTAGTGCTAAGTCATGTTGTTGGTGTGTACTCTTGACATGTGATGAGACCACCTCTGTGGTCTTCCTCTCAAAACTCATAACCTCAGTCTATTCATGAGAAAAACATCATGAAAATTCTAATTGATGGACATTCTACATGATACCTATGGGGTACCTAACCAGTACCCCTTTAAACAGTCAAGGTCATCAAAAACATGGAAAATCTGAGAAAGTGTCATAGCCCAGAGGAGCCTAAGGAGACATGACAACTAAATGTAACATGGTGGGGCTTCCCTGGTGGCACAGTGGTTGAGAGTCCGCCTGCTGATGCAAGGGACATGGGTTCGTGCCCCGGTCTGGGAAGATCCCACATGCCGCGGAGCGCCTAGGCCCGTGAGCCTGCTGAGCCTGCGCGTCCAGAGCCTGTGCTCCGCAATGGGAGAGGCCACAACAGTGAGAGGCCTGTGTACCGCAAAAAAAAAAAAAAAAAAAAAGTAACATGGGATCCTGGATGGGATCCTGGAACAGAAAAAGGACATTAGAGAAAACTGAGAAAATCTGAATAAAGTATGGACTTTAATAATAATGCATTAGTATTGGTTCTTTATAACAAATGTGCCATCCCAGTGTAAGTTGTTAGTAAGATAGGAAACCATAGTTTACCCTGTATACCATCTTTGCAACTTTTCTATAAACCTTAAACAAAAAGTTTATTTTTAAAAAGGTAAATATACAAAATCATGTTTTTTTAATGAGATGCTTTTATTAAAAGTAGAGTTCAGAGAAGCTCTAGAGCCCTGCTCTCTATATCTCTGACCCTAGGGACTTCCCTGGTGGTCCAGTGGTTAAGACTCCACACTCCCAATGCAGCCAGTCCGGGTTCAATCCCTAGTCAGGGAACTAGAGCCTGCATGCACACCGCAACTAACAGATCCCTCATGCCGCAACTGAAGATCTCGAGTGCCACAACTGAGAACCGGCGCAGCCAAATAAATAAATAAATAAATAAATAAATATTTAAAAAAAAATCTTAAAAATATATATATCTCTGACCCCACCCGCTGCTCCAATCCTAGCTTGCCCCTCTGAAACCCAGAGTAGTTTGAAATCACTATCATGAAAAACTGGGACAAGTTAACATTACAAAACACCAGCCCATTTCAGGCAGCCTAGCAGCACTGAGCTGCATGACTTCAACTGACTGTATTAGACCACAAGCTCTATGTGGGAACCACATCTTAGCCACACAAGCACATGCTGAGCACTCTGTTGGCATCAAAACACTCTGCTGACAAACTCACCAGCACCAGCATGAGCAGCACCATTGCAAACACAAGGTGATGGCTTTCACTGCCAGCCCTACTGGCCTTTCTTGGCCACAGATCTGCAAAAACTACTTCTCCATTAGCCAAGTCTGTTCCCTGTGAGATCAGACAGGACAAACCTCTCCAACATGCCCTCCTGGCCTCCTGGAGTCTTACAGAGTGATGCACACTCCCCCTCACCCCCATAACCCCACCCAAACACCACCTCCGGTAGAACTCAAAAAAGGAGGGAAACAGGAGATTCCGAAAATCGATCAGGTTTATTTTATACTACTTTCATGTTTAACTGATCCATTTTATCACAGATTAATCACCCATAGGACAAATGGGTACAGCTGAATCAAGCCCTTACACTCTGCAAGTAAAAGTTAACATTCACATAGAGAGCTACAGATTTTGTTTCCCATCAGTTGAGAGTGGCCATTGTTCCAAATGGCAGTAATATCTCAGCAGTGAATCACTGTCATGAAAGTAACATCTGTGGAGTCAGGAAAGAACTATTGTGAAAACAGATGAATCACCTGGGAACCCAGGGTTCACACTAACATCACATACTTATGTAGCAGTTTGGAGAGGCATTCATTTTACAAGTAATTAGTGAGCACCCACTACATGCCAGGCAAATCCCAGCTCTCATGGAGCTTATGTTCTTATGTAGGAAACTCAATATTTAAGAAAACAAGACATGAAGAAAAATTCATAGTGATAAGCGCTGGGGCGAAAATCACCCACGGTAAAATGCTAGGATGATGAGGCTGTGGGCGAGGTAATACGGACGGATCGGGGAGGCAGATTTGATGATCGGGAAAGACTTGCCAGACAGGTAACATTTGAACTTTTTGTCACTGACCCAAATGTCAAAGAGATGCAAGCCATGCAAAGACTTGGGAGAAGGGTGTTCCTAGCAGAGGGAACGGCACAATGCAAAGGCCCTAAAATGGAACCAGGTTGGTGTGTTCCAGAAATAAAAACCTCCTGACAATCCCCAGAGATGGGCAACTGTAGTTCAGAAAGGTGAAATCTGAGGCCAACGTGGAAATAAACCCAGCACAGCCAACTGCCCTGCTAGTCTCCAAGCACCACGCAGAGCTGTGTTCTTAGCTGGGAAGCTAGGCCCCAAAAGAACTGAGTGTGGAGAATCAGGCCCTCATCTGAGAAACATGTCATGGGGCAAAGAGGCAGCCTCTGAAAGCTGTTTCACAGGAAGAGAATTTGAGGCCAAACATAAAAATCAAGACTCCTGTGCAATGTGGCCAGGGTCCAGCAGCCCAAATGACTTGATCCTTTACAGGGCACATGAGGCCCCAGGGCCGGGCAGCAAGGGCCCACAAGGGCCAAGCAGGTGCATGGGAGGATGGTCAAAATCCAAAGGGAACTTACTATATACTGCACTGAGTATCCCCCACCCCAAGAATCCCAATTTAGTAGGTATGTGACAGACCCGGGAATCTGAATTTAAATAAGTTCCCAGGTGATTCTGTTTAGCCAGATCTTAGAATGACTGTGATTGGGAGTGAGGAGAGGGCAAGCTTGTCCTGGAGGGGAAAGTTGAGTCTGAAGAATCCTATCTCTACAAACGAACAGAATCAAGGATTGAAGTGAATACAGTAAAAGCATTTGGTATAACTCAGTGTCCATTCATAATTTTAAAAATTATTTAAAAAGAAAAAGGGAAGTAAAATTTTATACTCTAATAAAGATTATCTTAAAAATGTATAGCTTAGGGTTTCCCTGGTGGCACAGTGGTTGAGAATCTGCCTGCTAATGCAGGGGACACGGGTTCAAGCCCTGGTCTGGGAGGATCCCACATGCCGCGGAGCAACTAGGCCCGTGAGCCACAACTACTGAGCCTGCGCATCTGGAGCCTGTGCTCCACAACAAGAGAGGCGCGATAGTGAGAGGCCCGCGCACCGCGATGAAGAGTGGCCCCCACTTGCCACAACTAGAGAAAGCCTTCGCACAGAAACGAAGACACAACACAGCAAAAAAATTAATTAATTAATAAACTCCTACCCCCAGCATCTAAAAAAAAAAAGTTCAAAATCCTATTTTAAAAAAAATGTATAGCTTATATCATTTATGGAGAATTTGAAAGTATTCTCCTAGGAATAGGAATGAAACAAGATTGTCAGCTATTACCACTTATATTCAATGACATTATAGATGTCATATTTAATGCAATTAAACAAGAAAAAAAAATCTTATACAAGTTGGGAAGAAAAAAATAAAGGGAATGCAGTTGAAATAAAAATATATATATATGAAACCAAAACTGTACCAGCTAATAGGAAAATACAGTTAAGAACACTGTGTAACTAGGTGTATTCCTTTCCCTCCAACCACATCTCCAAATTCAGGAGACATTACCTTTGTTTTCAATATAATGTATTCAGTGTAAGTTTAAAATCTAAACTTAGGCTATATGATGTTTCATAATGTCATGTTTACCACTGGCTCATGAAATTCCTGAAAATTTAAAACCAGCTCTCAGCATGAGCCAGTTCCAGCGTAGCGCTGGCAAAAGCTTTTAAAAAAAACAGTCCACTGCCTTTCCTTTCCTTTCCCTCTTCAGGTCTTAGTCTTCTCTTTCCTACTATCAATGTACAGCCTTCACATCTGCTCCTAGGAGCCCCACGGTTCCAGCTGCTGAGGGGCAGCTGGTGCCAGGAGGTGGTCAGGGAGGGGGATGGGAGGAAGCAGCTGGCTCACTGGCCCCATCTAGGAATCATCAAGAATGCCTGTGCTTGGGGTGTTTTACATACTGGGATTTCACACAAGAGCTCATTCAGAAAAGCAGTTTTTGGGGGCAGGGCGGGGAACAGTAAAGACAATGTTTTTCTTCAAGTGTGAAAAGTGCTGGTCTAGGTTATTGACACACAGTCTACATGTCCATCCATGATCGTGCAGATATGTGTTACCCACACCCTAATAAAGCTGGTGGTGCCAACGATGCCCTCCTCCAATCTAATGTAAAGCTAAAGAACATGATGGGAGGGATATTTTTCCAACACAGCACGAGCTAGTTCACTCTTACCTTGAGAGTGCACTCTATTCTTAATTCTAAATACGTTTTAAAAATACACCTCTAGGGCTTCCCTGGTGGCGCAGTGGTTGAGAGTCCGCCTGCCAATGCAGGGGACACGGGTTCGTGCCCCGGTCCAGGAAGATCACATGTGCCGCGGAGCGGCTGGGCCCATGAGCCATGGCTGCTGAGCCTGCAGGTCTGGAGCCTGTGCTCTGCAACGGGAGAGGCCACAACAGTGAGAGGCCCGCGTACCGCAAAAAAAAAAAAAAAAAAAAAAAATACACCTCTATACAGACGCTCCTTGGTAAAGAGCCATGAATCCTGCTTCTCCTACTAAATGCCAACCTATGCTTATAAATTAAGAAAAATCAAATTTTCTACCTAATGTCAAAACACATACCCAAAAAGTATGACTGTCAACAGCATACAGTCCATTCTCCCTAGTTGTAACCAGCTCTCCTGCCAGAAGTCTTCCTATTGCTTCTCATCACTGGGGTCTCATGGAATGTCATTCTCACTCAAGAATTCCTCCTGGGCAAAATTAATTTCTCCCTCGTCCACATTCCCATAGGGCCCCACCTCCATGTCTCATCCAGCAGTGATTCCAGTTTGCTTGGTATTTATGGATGTCACTGCTGCTGGATTTGGGGTGGAGCAGGGAGGGTGATGTGAAAGAGGGGAACCTAACATTTATTGTGTCATTTCTATGTTCCAGGCTCTACGCTAAATGCTTCACAGGCATCGTTTCCTGTAGTCCTCACCATAATCCTATGAGATAGGTACTATTTTTATCCCAATTCTACGGATAGGTATAGGGGATTTTTAAGTTACTTGGCTCAGGCTACATGGTGCTAGAGTCCTCAGGATCTGCATCCTAGCTCTCTGGCTCCTAGGACAAGGCCTGTGGTCATTATTCCTCCTAGTGAGGAACCTGTGGGGCTCAACTGTGTCTTACTGTTATTTACCTTACTTGTTTTACAAGACCCGCTTTGCTTTGTCACTGACTCATCACCCTGCATTTCCAGCCAAGACACTGGCAGCTTGGGGTTGGGACTGCGGTGAGGTGAGGGTTAGGGTTAAAAATCTTTGCTCTGTGTTCCTAGCTTTGAAATATTTAGCATCTACAGTATCCTATCAGGTGATTTTTTTTTTCCTTAGGATAATAGGATTCTGGAACCTGCATCTCAGTCCACTGATACCTCCCCAATATCCTTATTTCAAAGGACTCTTTCATCAGAATTTAGGTAGAAAACACTGCAGAAAAAGGACAATAAAATGAGTACAGCTGCTAATTCAAAAGGCCACAGACTGTCCACTCCACATCTATAAATTTATTTCTAAAAATAGTTAAATGGCACAGCAGAACAAATAAATAAGTAAAACATTCACTATAAAAACCTTCTTTTCGGGAAATACTTACATATTTTGAATAATGAATCACACCATCCTGCTTTATCCTTTAAATGCACCCTTTGATTCTGCTCACACTTACTGAACACTACAATGAACAGTGGCAAAAACACAGTCTGTGACCTCTCACAATGAAGATGGGTGATAAAATAATTGCAAACCCAGTGATTCTAACATCATGCTATATGTAAAATTCATTCATATAAAACTAGTGTAAACAAAAACAGACTAGGTTGGTATGAAGATCCTAAGCAGGGGCTAAAAGTTCCCTGGTATCTCCTTGTCCACATGCTTTGTTGATTAGCAATAGTTTTAAGCAACAGTAAGATCATTTTAAGATAAAGACCTCAATGTTAGACCTGAAACTGTAAAACTCCTAGAAAAAAAACATAGGCAGTATGCTCTTTGACAATGGTCTTAGCAATATCTTTCGGGATATGTCTCCTCAGGCAAGGGAAACAAAAGCAAAAATAAACAAGTGGGACTACATCAAACCAAAAAGCTTCTGAACAGCAAAGTAAGCCATCAACAAAACGAAAAGACAACCTACTAAATGGGAGAAGATATTTGCAAATCATATATTCAATAAGGGGTTAATATTCAAAGTACATAAAGAACACATATAATTCAACAACAAAAAAACAAATGACCCAGTTTAAAAATGAGCAGAGGAGATGAATAAACATTTTTCTAAGAAGACATACAGATGGCCAACAGGCACATGAAAAGATGTTCAACATCACTAATTATTAGGGAAATCAAATCAAAACCACAATGAGATATCACCTCATGCCTATTAGAATGGCTGTTATCAAAAAGGCAAGAAATAACAAGTGTTGGTGAAGATGTGGAGAAAAGGGAACCCTCAGTGCACTTTTGGTGGGACTGTAAATTGGTGCAGCCACTGGAAAACTGTGGAGGTTCCTCAAAAAATTAAGACTAGAACTAACTACCATATGATCCAGCTATCCCATTTATGGGTATTTATCCAAAGAATACAAAACACTAATTAAAAAAGGTATATGCACCCTATGTTCATTGCAGCATTATTTATAATAGCCAAGATATGAAAACAACCAAAGTGCCCATCAATGATTGAATGGATAAAAAAGATGTGGTATATACAATGGAATATAACTCAGCCATAAAAAAGATGAAATTTCGCCATTTGCACAATATAAATGAACCTTGAGGGTATTATGCTAAGTGAAATAAGTCGGAGAAAAACAAATACTATATGATTTCACTCATTTGTGGAATGTAAAAAAAAAAAAAAAAAAAGAGCAAAAAAAAGAACAAACCTACCAAAGCAAACCAAACACGCAGATACAGAGAACAGAGCAGTGGTTGCCAGAGGGGAAGGGCCAGGCTTTGGTGGGGTAGGGTGAAATGGGTAAAGGGGGTCAACTCTATGGAGACAGATAGAAATGAAATTTTGGTGGCTGTAGTGTATACAGAAGTAGAAATATACTGTCGTACACATGAAACTTACATAACGTTATAAATCTATGTAACCTCAATAAAAAAATAATAAATAAATAATCACTTCAAGATAAACCAAAGGGGCTTCCCTGGTGGCGCGGTGGTTGAGGGTCCGCCTGCCGATGCAGGGGACACGGGTTCGTGCCCCGGTCCGGGAAGATCCCACATGCCGCGGAGCGGCTGGGCCCGTGAGCCATGGCCGCTGAGCCTGCGCGTCCGGAGCCTGTGCTCTGCAACGGGAGAGGCCACAACAGTGAGAGGCCCGCATACCGCAAAAAAAATAAAAAATTAAAAAAATAATAAACCAAAGGAAAGATAATTCTCAACTACATTTGACATTTCAAAGGGCACTGTTAAGAGGAACCACACGGAAGCCCGGGCTTGTGTAAAGAGCTGACAAAGGTTTCAGCACCCTGTCTTCCCCTGTGCTGGCTCCTCTCTCCCTCTCCACCACCTTCCCTTTTCCATGTTTATTCCTTATTCTCCTTCATCCAAATGTACTTACTCTGTGCAAAAGGCTACTTTGAAAAAAAATCACTGTTGAATATTGAACTTTGATTTTCCTGTCCTTAATATAAACTTTGTCAGTTTATGCCCTTAGAAGTCTCTCCCTCTCTCAACAAAAGACCCAACCAAAGTTATTTTTATTTCCATGTTGCTCTTGGCTCATTTTCTTTTGTGCGTCAGAGGCTTTCAAAAGGTTCCCAACTCTAGATCCAAAAAGCTCAAAAAATGATTGAGTACAGGATAAAATATTCCTCTCATCCAGAGGGGAGCCTGAGGTCATAGGTAGGAATCACCAGCAGCTGGGGAAAGAATCCGGGGTTCTGAAGCCCGGAGCAGCAAGACTTTCCAGGACCCACAGTCGGCCACAAGATTCTGCTCCATCTGCCCGGAACATAACCCAGGACTTTATTTAGCAGATTAGCTCTGGAATGGTCATAATGATTATTAAAATGTTGAAGCGTTTCCCCCCGACCGGCAAATACTGCCCCCCACCAAAATACACACCTTGGCCTCCCCAGGCCCTCTCAGGATCCCTGTCCCAAACTCCTTACAATCAAGAGGCAAGTAGACCAGTAGAAAGTCTCCAGGACCCTCCCCCAGTGCTCACAGAGCTGGACATAATCACACTCCATTTTAATTTCCTCTACTGAAAAATAAGGGCATTGAACTGATTCTCTGAGTTGTACTTTGATTGCAATTATGTCAAATTATTATTATTATTATTTATTTTTTTTTTTTTTTTTGCGGTATGCGGGCCTCTCACTGTTGTGGCCTCTCCCGTTGCAGAGCACAGGCTCCGGACGCGCAGGCTCAGCGGCCATGGCTCACGGGCCCAGCCGCTCCGCGGCATGTGGGATCCTCCCGGACCGGGGCACGAACCCGTGTCCCCTGCATCGGCAGGTGGACTCTCAACCACTGCGCCACCAGGGAAACCCCCTATGTCAAATTATTTATCCCTGAGGACAAGGACAAGATAGGAATATAACAATATGAAAAAAGTTCATCTGTTAGGAGGGTGGAATCTCGGGTTATATTTTTCTGATGAGACTGCAGTGCCAAAACCCTGGGTTCAGGATGCCTGAGATGGAACCCCAGCTCTGCCATGGGCTAGTTGTATAATCTCACTGTGCCTCAAATTATCTCATCTATAAAATGGGGATGGTAGGACTATTACCTACTTCACAGGGTTGTTTTGAGAATAAAATGTACTCATGTTTGTAAAACTCTTAGACTAGTACCTAGTGCACAGTAAGCACCTTTAAGTGTTGATTAAATAAGCAAATCATGTTATTCTGTCCCAGAATGTTTGTTCAATAAATTCAAAAATTAAGCAACTTTCACACAAAGGAAAAAAATAACTGTGACAGTATGAAACACTTACATATCCATATATTGTTGTTTAATAACCCAGCACTAAAACATCTGAGATCCAGATTTTACACTGCACTGTGAATTTAGGGAAACTAACACATTGGAAGGCATTTCCACTGCAGCATGAGATGATGCTGTACCACTCCTTTTCTAATCAGAACTGTCACAGGCTTATGGGAAATTTAGGTTACAAGTTTCTCATTTTAACCCTGCAAAAACATTTACCCAGGGCTTCCCTGGTGGCGCAGTGGTTGAGAGTCTGCCTGCCGATGCAGGAGACACGGGTTCGTGCCCCGGTCCGGGAAGATCCCACATGCCGCAGAGCGGCTGGGCCCGTGAGCCATGGCCGCTGAGCCTGCGCGTCCAGAGCCTGTGCTCCGCAATGGGAGAGGCCACAACAGTGAGAGGCCCGCGTACCGCAAAAAAATAAAAAAATAATAATAAATAAATAAAAAACATTTACCCACACCCTGGTGGGAGAATACATTTTATTTTGTGGTGCTAAGACTTAAAGGATTATAAACATAAAACCAGGCCTCGCACAGCTACAGCTTCTCTCACGGACACAATGACTCAAACTAAGAGTTTAAAGGGCCATATCTTATGTGCTGGGTCCTCTGGCATTAATCTTTAAAAACATCTAGAGTGGAAAAGAAACTGCTACACCTAGCAGCTAGCTTGATCAAAACTCCTTTTAGGGGACTTCCCTGGTGGCGTAGTGGTTAAGAATCCGCCTGCCAATGCAGGGAACACAGGTTTGATCCCTGGTCTGGGAAGATCCCACATGCCGCAGAGCAACTAAGCCCATGCGCCACATCTACTGAGCCTGCGCTCTAGAGCCCACGAGTCACAACTACTGAGTCCGCGAGCCACAACTACTGAGCCTGCATGCCACAACTGCTGAAGCAAGTGCGCCTAGAGCCCGAGCTCCAAAACAAGAGAAGCCACAGCAATGAGAAGCCCGCGCACTGCAACGAAGAGTAGCCCCCGCGCGCCACAACTAGAGAAAGCCTGCGCGCAGCAACAAAAACCCAACTCAGCCTAAATTAAATAAATAAATTTATATTTAAAAAAGAACATTAAAAAAAAAGCAAACTCCTTTTACTTACTAAAAGGCTGCCACAACCTGAGCTCAAGCATAATTTAGAGACATGCTACTGCACTGCTAAGGAGACAAAAGTATTTCATTTTTCTGTTAGAGATTAAGGAGAGGAAACTATCAACAATAACTCCAGGGAATTCCCTGGTGGTCCAGTGGTTAAGACTCAGAGCTCTCACTGCCCAGGGTGCGGGTTCAATCCCTGGTCTGGAAACTAAGATCTCACAAGCCGCCCGGTGTGGCCAAAAAAAAACCCAAAATCAAAACAAAACCAAAAAACTCCCTTACCTGTTTCTCCCACTTAATAGCTAAACCTCACAGTACCTTTACACACAAATTTAAATAGCTCACGAGTTTATCCTCATAGAGTAATGTATTAGACCTTTCCTGATGGAGGTAAGATTCACTAAACACAGTCTGGCTACAGCTTTTCAATTTTCTTCTTTAAAAGTGAATTTCTCTAAAGCTATGAGAAGGAACTCAAACTCTGCTTAGTGAGAAAACTAAAGCTTGCATTACAATCATTATCATTAAAATATTATTAAAACACTAAAAAAATGAAAAGAGTTTTGTGGAGGGATAGTGGTGATGGTAACACAATAATATGAATGTACTTAATGACACTGAACAGTATACCAAAAAATAGTTTAAATGAGGACTTCCCTGGTGGTGCAGTGGTTAGGAATCCGCCTGCCAATGCAATGGACATGGGTTCGAGCCCTGGTCTGGGAAGATCCCACATGTCGTGGAGCAGCTGGGGCCCTGCAACACAACTGCTGAGACTGTGCTCTGGTGCCCACGAGCCACAACTGCTGAGCCCGTGTGCCTAGAGCCCGTGCCGCCACAGCGAAGAGTTGACCCTGCTCTCCACAACTGAGAGGGCCCATGAGCAGCAATGAAGACCCAAAGCAACGAAGAATAAATAAGTAAATTTATTTTTTAAAAAAGTTAAAATGACAAATTTTATGTTATGTGTATCTTAGCACAATAAAAATAAAGTGAAATAAAATAACTAAAAAACACCCTGTAAGACTTAAAGGTAAATGAAATTTATAACAAATGATTTTCAATTAAGAAACACACATTTAGTAATCAAATAACTTCTAAGGAGCAGGGTCCCCCACGACCCAGTTGTAAGTGCATCAACAAGCCTAAGTGAGTGTTAGCACTTCTCGCCATGGTTCACAAATATTCTGACATCAGGGACAAACATGGTAAAGACACACCTTCCTCAAAGCCTTAACTACTCACACTTCTCATATGGATTGTGAATTATACGAGATCCTGAGAAGACAGGCTGGGAGCTCAATTAGTGAAAAGATCCTCAGACAACATTTAAAGGCTGTGTACAAATTCAAGCTAAAAGCCTGTGTACAATTCACTTGTATGTATGTTATCACAAAACATTTAATACTATTAAAAATTTAATAAGAATCTAAGAAATTCTTATTCAAATAGGCAGTGTGTAATTGTGGAGCCTATTAATAGTTCAAGCTGTAGATTCTTTCCATTCTTTACACTTTCACTGCACCACCATTAACTGGCCATTTAACACAGCACAGAGGTCTCTGGATACCTGGTCTCCCCAAAGCCCTGAGAAAGCACTCAAAGGGCGATCTAAACTGTAACAGGCAGGCCTGGCAGATAAAGTTAAGGGAACTCCTCATTCTGGGGGAAAACCTAGCGATAATCAAATGCAGAAACCCTTACGGTCAGTAAGAATCTACTTGCGTTTAGTACTTCACAGAGGAAGTAAAGAAGGCAATAATCGGAGACTAGGAGAGGGAGCAAATATAGGCGTGGCGGTAGCTCTGGACTGATTCTACAAGGGTAGTTCTGAAAGGCTTTACAAAATCCTATTCAAGGCTTGGAGCACCACGCTCTTGGATCTGAGACCTAAGTCCCACATACCTGGAGCTGGAGCGAGAAAAACAAGTCCCTTCACACACGCCCAGCTCCTTGCCCCCCACCTTGCCCTGCCCGACCCCAGCGTCATCACTTCGTGGGCGCCGCAGCGGGCAGCTGTGTGGCCACACGCCCGGGACCGTGCATCTGGCGGGCTGGGCTCCAAGCCTCGGAACGCAGCACTTCCTGGTTGGTCCGGGATGCTGGTCCCATCGCGCCCGCCATCCCGGTCATCCCATAGCGCACGCGAACCCTCGGGCGCGCGAGATGATCTGGGGTCACCGGACACACTGTACTGGGGGCCCCCGCGGCGAGGGAGATGGGCACATCCTGCAGAGGACGCCTCCAACTTCGGCCCGGAGCCAGCGCGGCTCTGCGCGCCAGACAGCCGCCCGCCCCGGCAAGAGTGAGCGCCGAAGTTGTCAGCGTCGACTCTGCAGGAAGCCGGGACGAAGGCGTGCCCAGGAGGACCCCGGAGGCTGCCAGGGAGGCCGCTCCCGCGAGGCCGCACGAAGCTGGCGCCCGCCGCCGACGCCACTGCCAAAGTTCCGTCCAAGTTGGGCGGGGAGCGGCCAGCTGCCCGGGGCTGGCGGGAGGAGGGACGGAGCGCGAGCGCAGCGGAAACCGGCTCCCGCAGGAGCTCTGCGCGCCCCAGCCGCGGCGCGGCTCCTACCTGTGGGGCGAGGGCGGCCGGCCGCGGGAACCTGCGCGGTGGCGGCGGATTCTCGGAGCTCGGGCGCAGCTGGCACCGCTGGAGGCAGGGGAGGAGGGAAGGAAGGAGGGCCTGAGTGGGGCCGCGCCGTCGCCCGGAACTCGGCGCCTGGATTCGCGCTGGCCCGGCAGGGGTGGGGCGAGGCGGTGTCGGTCCGGGTGCGTCGCGGCGCAAGCGGGCCGCCATCGCTGGGCAGGAGGTCTCTGGCCGCTGGGCCTCTCTCCTGGTCCCTATTTCTGTTTCTCTCTTCTCCCAGAGTTTCAGAACTCAACCGCATTAACCTAGGGAACGTTCACTAGCATTTTTATTATTATTTTCAGGTACTCTTGAGCCTCCAAGGGCCCAGACACTGTTGTAGGAGCTTTGCCTAGATTATCTTATCCTCGTCTATCGCAGCTGGTAGTCAGAATTGGTCTATTTTACAAGTAGGGGAGAAGAGCCAAAAAGTGTAATAACTTGCCTGAGGTGACGCAGTTAAGAAGTAGGAGGGCTTCCCTGGTGTCGCAGTGGTTGAGAGTCCGCCTGCCGATGCAAGGGACGCGGGTTCGTGCCCCGGTCTGGGAAGATCCCACATGCCGCGGAGCGGCTGGGCCCGTGAGCCATGGCCACTGGGCCTGCGCGTCCGGAGCCTGTGCTCCGCAACGGGAGAGGCCCGCGTAACGCAAAAAAAAAAAAAAAAAAAGAAGAAGAAGAAGTAGGAGCTTCGTTGATGTCATCCATAAGGCTTCTTCCAACTCCCTGGCGGTAGGTGTTATCACTAATTTACAAGCAAAGGAAACTGAGACTCAGAAAAGTGAAGTAACCAGCCTAAGGTCACCCAGTCAAGATAGTAGGAGACTAGAATTTGTGTCTTGATGTCTGAAACTCAAGCTGGGTATAATTCAGAAATCTTAGTATAAAATAATAAACCAGGAGTAAAACATGGAAAATTTCCCATTCCACCCACGGAACTGTCCAAATACAGCTATTTTGATGTCCACTTAGAACAAAGTCTTAAGAAAAAAAAGAACCAGTTGTCATGTGGCTTGACTAGCAGCCATTTTGGAATATAGCTTTGAATATATGCCACCCTAACCTCATTAAATAGTGTTGCTTTCTGCCAAACCCAAAGGAAACTATTGCCTCCACATACCCCAAACTGTTAATAATGATGGTTTCTTTAAAGCACTTAGTGGATACTGCGCGGCCGAGACTGGCTGAGTTACATAATGTCTTACTGCACACGTGGAACTACATGAAGTGAAAAATATAATATTCCAGTCCAAAGTAGGGGAGGAGAAGTGAAATTATACTGTTCTCTGGAACTCTGTTTTCCTGTAACCTATAGTTGCTCAGCTCTCTGGACTACATTTTTCCCTCTTGAGCACATTTTTTCCTAATGATAGAAGAGTCACACTGCCTTCACTCTTTCCTTGTTGACAGAAATGATTGATGTCTTTTGAATCCTATAATACTGACAGAATTTTACAGTTAAACACATGGCCCTCTGAGCAAGCAGAGTATTGCCTAAGAGGACTTTGGCAAGTGTAAGACAAGCATGTTACCAGAAGGCTGAATACCCTTTCCTCCCCTTATTTCTCAAGTTTTATTAGTCACAGATAATTTGATAAGTATTATACACACAAGTATTATACACACTCTTACAAGCTTGTCTTTAGAAATTGTAACACTTTTGATTGAGAACCAGCAGGCTATAAAATTGCATCCCAAATTCGAAGTGTCATCATTAAAACATTTGGCAATAGGTTTTTCTATTAACTATAATAAGAAATAAAATTATTTAAGTGCCTTCACAGTAATTGAATTTCTGCTTCCCTGAGATAGAGGAATAAAATAGAAAAAGGCCATATGTTGTTTAGAGAAAAACTTAAGCTATGGACTGTCAAATATAAGTTTTATATATAGTAAGATTCTTTATGTGATTATTTCTGTTGTCCTGAGAGATTTGCTGACGGTTGGTTGTTGTTTTTCCAAATCTTGCATATCTTCAGAGATGTCAAGAAAGAAACGACTATGGAATCCTGTTATATATCCATCTGGATACATATTTGACATTTTTATCACACAAGTGATATTCTAAATCCTCTTCAATTTTTATCTTTTCTTCTCAGTATAAAAGTAATATAGGGCCTCCCTGGTGGCGCAGTGGTTGAGAGTCCGCCTGCCGATGCAGGGGATACGGGTTCGTGCCCCGGTCTGGGAGGATCCCATATGCCGCGGAGCGGCTGGGCCCGTGAGCCATGGCCGCTGAGCCTGCGCGTCCGGAGCCTGTGCTCCGCAACGGGAGAGGCCACAACAGTGAGAGGCCCGCATACCGCAAAAAGAAAAAAAAAAAAAAAAAAAAAAAAAAAAGTAATATATGCCCATTTTATAATTTTTACATTTATATTTTACAAAAATACAAGGTTTTGGAGACTACAGAAAATAATTTTTTAAATTAAAATTACCTATATTTTCCCCCTCCACACACACCCATTAACATTTTGTTGTATTTCCTTTTTGTTTTCTATACATAAAGATTTGTTACAAAATTAAATTAGCACCACCTGTACAAACAATGTTGAATCCTGTTTATCTCACTGAATATTTATAAATTGAGTATTTTTTTACCATCACTAAATTTAAAAAAAATTTAGTGGTTGAAGAATATTCTAATTATTTACTTATCTGCTCATCTATTGGTGGCTTTTAGAATGTTTCCAGACTTTTTGGAAGTTTTAAGTCATTCAGGAATGAACACTGTGAATACAGTGTTTTTGTTGAGAATAGGGACCTAAGAATGGAACTACTGGATCAATATTTATAAACATTTTTGAAACTCTGTGAGATGCTGCAAAAATACCTTCCAATATTAAGTATAATCTTGCTTATAATTTGGAAATGTGATGGACCAAAATCATATCTTGTTTTTCTTGTTTTTGTTTTTTTTTTTGCCGTACGCGGGCCTCTCACTGTTGTGGCCTCTCCCATTGCAGAGCACAGGCTCCGGACGCGCAGGCTCAGCGGCCATGGCTCATGGGCCCAGCCGCTCCGCGGCACGTGGGATCCTCCCGGACCGGGGCACGAACCCGCGTCCCCTGCACTGGCAGGCGGACTCCCAACCACTGCGCCACCAGGGAAGCCCCATATCTTGTTTTAATCAGCATTTCTTCAATAATCAATAATGATGAAAACTTTTTTCATGTTTATTATTTGTACAATTTACTGAGGATGATCTATTCATGTCTATTGCCTGTTTTTTCCTATGTGATATTATTGCTGCTCTTGTTAATTTGCATTAATGCTTTTAATAGAAACATTATTTATATATGTATTATCTATAGAATAAATAAAATTTACATACCAGTGTGCTCCCCCAGATTTTATCTTGTGGTATATTTTATATGTATGCTGCTGTCCAGATCATGTAGGTCATTTTTGGATACCCAGCATCCATCATCTTTTCTAATAATTCCATTTTCTTATAGAGAATTATCTCTACCCAAATGTGTATAGTCTCAGCAAAAGGATAATTTGAGGCAGCAATCTCCAAGACAAAAGGCAGATCCTTCCTCTCTATTCCCACCACCACTTCATTTATCCTGTAGGTCAGGTAGACTGATTCCCAAAGAATGAGAGAGTGGGTCGTGTCTGGTGTTGGGCTCACTGAACAAAGGCAGTAGCAGCTTCAGCAGCAGCTTTGCCCTGACCAGGGTGGCCCAGGCAGAGACAATTCCCCACTTCCTGATTTGTTTGTTTTTAACCTTCTGGCACTTCCTTTGTAACTGTTGGTTCCAGTCTTGTCTCCCAGCCTTGCCTTGAGTCTTTGAGCCCCTGGGGCCCTTTTCCTTCAGATAGCAAGAGTCTGCATCCATTGCTTGTCTCTCGATAACCCTCACTAACATAATTTGTGTGACTTCTGTATCATTCCATCCACCTAACAGTCCCCTGTTTTGCACTTCATTTATTCGTTATGAATCCTAATTAACTAATCACAGTACACATGCTACTCTGGAAACTCAGAGTATGAAGCAGGATATTTTATCCTCGGTCACCTGCTGACATAAATCATTTTAGCCATCATAACAGTGATGGAATGAAAAATGAGAATAATGTGATTATCAAGGCTTAAAAAAAAAAAATGACAGTGGTTAGGACCAGAACTCTCAAGAGAGGACGAGGAACAGAGTGGATATCGCTAAGGTATACAGAAGCATTGTAACTCTCGATCTTCATTTTAGCTTCCTGCAGACCATTCATTCATTTCATGGTTTCTCCCAACAACACTCAGTTTGTGGGCTGTCTACCATGTGACTCTTTAAAAAGGGGCCGCACTGATGCCTACAACCCGAGCTGAAACATCAGAGGTAATCTTCTCAGTTACCCTTAGCCAGTCCCTTTGAAGTATTTTCATATCCAAAGACCCAAAAGGATCCAACTGCCCTAACCGTCAGTAGGTAAGTCTAAAACCTTGTTTAAAATATCTTTATATCTTCAATGTTTATGTATCTTTTGAAATTGTATTCATTTTCGTGGATTTGTACATTTATACAAAGCATGATTATTAAATGAGAAAACATGCAAAATCATTTAAAAGAGTGAATATTTGTTTAGCATGATACAATTGTATGTCAGTTGGTTGCTACAATTGTATTCAAGTAACTATAAAAGCAACTGTAATCAGTTCTCCCCAAATCCATAACTTGCACAGTAAAACAATGATATCAAGGAAGTATTGCTCTGTGACTCCATAATAAAGAAAAACATTTTTTTCAAAGCTAACATGTTTTATACAAACAAATCTATGTATTTTTAACTTTTAAACTTAACATCAAGTATAAATTTTCATTCATTCATACATTATAAAAACCCACTATGTTGCAGGTACTGTTTTAGTAGCTGCAACATAGTGGGTTTTTATAATGTTAAGTTTAAAAGAAGGTACTACGTGAATAAGACAAATGAAGCCTCTGCTTTTCTGTAGGAGGACAGACTAAAATATGTAGGAGATGAAAGGTACTATGAAGAAATATAAACCAGGATAAAGGAAAAGATAAGGGCTTCCAGAATGAGGTTGAGGGATGCTGACAGAGAAAAGCCTTATCAGGCTTCTCTGATAAGGTGACACGGGGCAGAAGACAAGAAGCAAGTCTTGCAGATGTCTGGAGGAAGAGCATCAACCTCATGGCTGTACAAAGGCCATGAAGTAGAAATGTATTTGGTATTTTCCAGTGAAGAGTAAGGAGGCAAAGGTGAATTGAGTGGCGTGAGCAGGGAGAAAAATGATAGAAAATGGAGTCAGAGGGGTGGCAGGGTGCAAGTTCCTAAGAGGCAGGGGTTTGAATTGAATGTTTTGTGTTTTATTTTATTGAAGTATAGTTGATTTACAATGTCGTGTTAGTTTCAGGTGTACAGCATAGTGATTCATATATATATATATTCTACGTATATTCAGATATATATATATATATTCTACGTATATTCAGATATATATAGTCTACGTATATTCATATATATATATATATTCTTTTTCAGATTCTTTTCTCATATAGGCCATTACAGAGTACTAAGTAGAGTTCCCTGTGCTATACAGTAGGTCCTTGTTGGTTATCTATTTTATATATAGTAGTGTGTATATGTGGAATTTAATGTTGATTGATATGAAAATCTTGAGGCGGAAGAGGGACACAATGCGACTTTTGTTTTAGAAGGAGCACACCTACTGCCATCTGGAGACTAGACTGCATGGGGGTGAGGATAGAAGCATGAAGACCAAGGAACAGTCCAAGGAAGGATGGACTGGAGTGAGAGTCATGGAGGTGTTGGAAGGGATCAGATTCTGCATCTTGGTGTAGATAGGAAAGAAACCAATATTCAGGAAAACCAAATATTAAGGAGGAGCCTTACTCGACAAGGGCATTAGTTATTCCCTGACCATACAAAATTTCTGGGGAGATGAATTAGTGAAGGCATCAGTGGCGTCCAATTAGTAGCATTATTGCTGCATTTTTTCAGTTTATTTTATTTTTTATGAAATTTTATTAGACTATAGTTGATTTCCAATGTTGTGTTAGTGTCAGGTGTACAGAAAAGTTATTCAGTTATTAATATATTCATTCTTTTTCATATTCTTTACCCATACAGGTTATTACAGAATATTGAGTAGAGTTCTCTCTACTGTTGCATTTTTTATCTTCACTTGGGCAAATGCCCTATTTGTTTATGAAATGTAAGTTTGATTTATTGCAGTTTTGCCCTGTAGAACTCAGTTCTACCACCCTTTAGACCAGCTCCTACACCATACATATTCCCATTTCAAAATTAAAGACAGGTCTTCCCTGGTGGCGCAGTGGTTGAGAGTCCGCCTGCTAATGCAGGGGACACGGTTCGTGCCCTGGTCCGGAAGGATCTCACGTGCCGCGGAGCAGCTGGACCCGTGAGCCATGGCCGCTGGGCCTGCACGTCCGGAGCCTGTGCTCCGCAACGGGAGAAGCCACAGTGGTGAGAGGCCCGCGTACCACAAAAAAAAAAAAATTAAAGACAAATTTCTTTCCCATCAGGTTTTGACTCAGCCTTTGCCCAAATAAACATGCAACAAATTCAGCTTTTCACATCATAAGTTCAGTGCTGGTTGAAATCAGATATTATACCTATAGTCTCAAAAGCATCTAGCTTCAGACTCTATTACACATTAGCATTCTTTGCATTTTCCAAGTAAAATGTTTCGACAAACATTTGTTTGGTTTTACACTTTCTTTGTTCAGTTTAAATTTAGAAATTTATGTTTGTTATACCAGCAAATGTTTTTACTTAGAATAAAAGAATAGAAATAGAAGGACATATTATAAAAGGTTTCTTTAATGATAATAGAGTGGCAAAACTTCCCAGGATGAGAGCCACTTGGGTCCCTGCCTGTGTGCCTTCTAATCTTTTAGAACTTCCAGAGAATTATGGAAGTGTTTTCTTGGCAAACATTTGCTAACAGCTAAGGGGTTTGGAAAACATTATCACTTGCCTGCATCACTTTTTATTTTCCAGTAGAAATGTAATCGTATGGACACTCACACTAAATTGTTGCTGATGTAGGTTTTCACACTTGTATAATCTGTCGCACTAAAGGTGCACTTTCAAATTCATGCCTTAGTCTAGTTTGTAAGCTTGTAGAGACTGCCTTACCCTCACACCCAGATACAGCAAAAGCATCTCTCAGAAACCTCTCAGCTCTCAGCTTCAGTTGAGCTCTGAGTGTTTCCAGGATGCAGAACCCTCTGCAAGAACAAAGTGGAAAAAAAAGAATAAATATATATTTTACACACACACACACACACACACACATATATACATACATATATTATTTCTTTAGTGGGACAATCTATTTGACTTATATGCTCACTTTGAATTATAGACCCTCTGCCCAAAGATGTGACTTCATTATCCTTTTAACAACAAAAATTCAGGGAACAAATTTAAGAATTATCAATCCTTAACCTTACAATGAAAAAGACCCTGATATATCATCAAAAATACTTTTCAATTCTTTACTCATCTTATATTCACCACCACACATGCACATGTCCACAAGCTCCAAAACCCTTAGGACCAGATGAATTTAGGATATTCAGAATTTTATGAATTTTGGAAAATTATATATTATATGTTATATTATAATCATATATAATACCCCCAGTGAGGCTTGGGGCAGCACCCCATAATTAAATACCCTTATATTTCTTCAGCAAAAGACATGAGTAGACACACTGTATGGAAAAATAAAAACTGTAAATAGCCTCGAATCAATTCAGGTCAGATTTTCCTGTGCAGTGAGTTAGGAAGAAAACTTGGTTTTCAGAACTTTTTGGATTTTAGAATTTTGGATAGGGCATCACAGACCTGAATTAAAACAGAATGGAGTAGACCCTGGAGACAAGAACACTTTAAAACCCTTTTCCCTACCCCCTCCCAATTCATTCAACATCTTCGAGCACAATATTTTTTTTTGCCAACTAATCAGATTCATTGTGTTTTTATGTTTTTAACTACTGTATTTAGCAAATAGATTCAAAACCCATTTGAAAGTTATTTGGGGGAAGATTTTTTAATTGAATAAAAAATCTCTATCTCCAAGCTTTTTAAGGTGGACAGATACGAGAATTTTTATAGATGACACATATTTTCCAAAGTCAATCAGTTATGAAGGAAGCACTTCCAAAGGTCTGCTGTCATTATGCCCTTCGCCATGGCCCGAGTTTCCTTCAAAAGCAGAAACTCTCCCACTTGTTATTAAAGTGACATTTCTATTATGAAGACAGTATTAATTTTAAATTCTGTTTTACTGTCACAGAATTGATAGACACTTGTTATCATAGAAAAGACAGAGTGTGGAACACTAATGTTTTTGGAAAATAAAGTGTGTCATTCCTTTAACGTACTCAGCCATGATAAAACCAGTAACCTTGTCTGTGATATAAAATGTTTACGTCATTACTCATCATCTCTACCAAGAACAGTGAATAGTTTGCTATAGTCTAAAGGTCTTATTTTTATACCATTATCTATGTCAGTAGATATAGTATCTATATCTATAGCAATTTGTACACTTTTAGCTTCACCTTATTTGCTGCAAGAACTTCTTGCCTCTGAATGATGCAATGAATAAATTTATTTTAAAGCTGTCTGCATTTTTATCCCAGAATCCAAATTTTATTCCAGCCAAAGCAACTCTTCCATCAGTGTCAGTGGACATTGTCACAATTTTCCCATAGAACATTGTTTTTGTTATGGAATTCATATATGCTGGTAATGTATTTTGCCCTTCAGTACATCTTTCCTTTATTCAGTAGCTTTCAGCCCTATAAGAGCAACACATCCTTTTTATTGTTGTAACATCCTCTTTATTATCTTAAAGTGGAATTAATTCATAATTTCACAAAATACAAATATGTATTGAAAATAAAGGAGAAATAAGAGAAAGTAAATGACAAAAGAGTAGAATATCTCTCAACATGTAAAATTCTCAAACAAACCACACTGGAAGACATAATAAGAGGGATAGGTGTGTTTTATTCCCTATAATGAATATAGGTCTTTTAAAAGACAAATTTCCACATAATTATTGTCTACCTCATTGTTCCTCAAATTTCAATGTGCATACAAGTCACCTGTGGCTTGTGTTAAAGTGTGGATTCTGATTTCACACGTCTGGAGTGGGCATTTCTAGCAAGCTTGTGATTCTGAAGCTGTTGGTCTACCTAAAGCTGGACACTTTGAGTAGAGAGGGTCAACACATTTCTTTATATTGATATTTGAATGTGACAGTTAAATTGTCAGCTGATAAAGGTGTTGCCACGAGTGACTTAATTTTCCAAATACCTTCAAATCAATTCAGGTCAGGTGTTGCTGCCAAGTGAGTTAGGAACAATCTGTTCGTGACTGTTGAATGAACAAGAATTGTTTGTGAACAACTCTTAGCAAAGTTCCAAAGAACAATTTTCCCTCAATGTACACTAGTTACATTCTCCAAAAATGCAGTCTATATGAAAAGTATACAAACGATATTATGAACTTATCCGTAAAACAGAGTTGGTTCTAGGCTCAGATACTCAGCAGAGTTTTTTACTTACATGAGTGTCCAATAAGACCTTTGGAGGTTGTGTGGGATCAGGGACAATTGTTCAGTGTACAAGACCATTCCATGAATAACAGATCTCTAGCATCGCTGGCCTCCACTCACTAAATTCCCATAAGTGCCCCCCAGTCACTGTGTTGGTCAAAAATACACCCCATTTCCAAAATGTTCCAGTGGGACAGTATAAACTCTGCTGATTGCCACTGCTTAAGTGAAACAGGAAAATTACTTCTAGTATTTAATTAAAGCAGAATCCAACATAAGCCCAGACACTGTAGAAATATTCATTCTTTCCTCCAACTGTATAGAAAGGCTCCCATGCTGAAAAACTTGTTCTAACACTTGTTTCTTAAATTCTTCCACAATATGATTTATGCATCTTCCACAATTATTGGCTGATGTTTGGTTGCCATATTTTTTTCCTCACATTATTTTAATTATTTTTACTTGAAGAAAAACTTGAGGAAGGATGCCTGTGTCTACCAAAATATTTTATTAAGACTTAATTCCACCCAATGCAGCCAAATAAATAAATAAATATTTGAACATACATATATATATGACATACACAAACGAAGGAATCTTTTCTCATAACTTTATTTACAAATCCAGAACTTAACAAATCTGTTAGGCTAGCACTTATGAAAGATTGACTTTTTTTTGTTTTTTTAATACTTATTTATTTATTTATTTTGGCTGCTTCGGGTCTTAGTTGTGGCATGAGGGATCTTCGTTGCAGCATGTGGGATCTTATTTTTGCAGACTTCTTAGTTGCACCATGCGGGCTTCTTAGTTGCAGCATGCAGACTCTTAGTTGCGGCATGCATGGGGGATCTAGTTCTCTGACCATGGATCAAACCCAGGCCACCTGCGTTGGGAGTGCAGAGTCTCACCCACTGGACCACCAGGGAAGTCCCAAGAAAGACTGACTTTTGTAATGAGTATTGAAACGCAGTTGAGGTTCAATAGCTGTAAATGAGGAATATGTTACTTTCTTTTTTATCCCTTTTGGGTTTTGTTTTCATGCAATTTAGCTAACTGTGGACCAATTACCGCGTATGAATAGTAAGCAATGTAATTTTATAGTTTTACACAAATTACATGTGTATCACCAAATTTTGTGTATACACAATGAAGACAAAATGAACGAGTTAAAATCTGTTCAAAGAAATAGAGGAATAGAAAGGCTAAATCTTGAGTCTTCTAAATTGAGAAATCATACACTTGTAGGAAGAAGATGAGCCAAAAGGAGGGGATGAGGAAAAAAGAAGACAAAGATTTAAAAAGTGACAATTGTTTTAGGAATAAAGCATATAGCTGGCATAGGGTTTTCCTGTCACAGATGACGGAACTGTGGCCCACAGGCAAGACAGAATGGCGACATCTCTGCAGTTCTCGTTCTGGTAAGAGGATGTCACCATTCTGCCTTGCTTGTGGGCCACAGTTCCGTCAGCTGTGACAGGAAAACAAACTTTCACAATTTCTTTTCAATAAAAGAAATCTGCTATTCAGGATTTAATTTTGACCCACAGGAACTGGTTGGTAACATAGGAATGAGGAAAATCTTGACAGAAAATGTCTAGTGTCTATTTTTTTCAATTTCTAAAATTATGAAATACATGTAACATCAAATTTACCATCTTAACTATTTTTAAGTGTACAGTTCAGTGGCATTAAATACATTCATGTGGTTGTGCAACCACCACCCCCATCCAGACAAATAACTCTTTTCATCTTGCAAACCTGAAAATCTACACCTATTAAACAATAACTCTCCTTTCTTTCCTCCTCCCAGCCTCTGGCAACCACCATTTCATTTTCTGACTTTATGATTTTTGACTGCTCTACGTACTTTATATAAGTGGAATCACATAGCATTTTGTCTTTTTGTGTTTGACTTATTTCACTTAGCATAATGTTCTTTAGGTTCATCCATATTGTAGCATATTGCAGAATTTCCTTCCTATTTAAGACGGAATAATATTCTACTATATGTATATACCACATTTTGCTTATCCATTCATCAGTCAATGGACCCTTGGATTGCTCCACGTTTTAGCTATTGTGAGTAATGCTGCTATGAACATGGCTGTACAAATACCTCTTTGAGACCCTTTTTCCAATTCTCTTGGGTATATACCCAGAAGTGGAATTTCTAGATATGATAATTCTGTTTTTAATTTTTTGAGGAAATCATAATGTTTTCCACAGTGGCTATACTATTTTACATTCCCACCAACAGTGCACAGGGTTTCAGTCTCTCCACTTCCTCACCAACACTTGTTATTTTCTGTTTTTTCGAAAGTAGCCATCCTAATGGTTGTGGGTTGCTATCTGGTTGTAGTTTTGTTTTGCATTTCCCTAACGATTAGTGATGTTGAGCATCTTTCCATGTACTTATTGGCCATTTGCATATCTTCTTTGGAGAAATGTTTGTTGAAGTTCTTTGTTTATGTTTGAATTGGGTTTGTTGTTTGTTGTTGTTGTTGTTGTTGTTGTGGAGTTGTGGAGTCCTCTCTATAGTCTGGATATTATTCCCTGATCAAATATATAAGTTGCAAATAATTTCTCCCATTCTGTGGGTTGCCTTTTTACTCTGTGGATAGTGTCTTTCAATGCATAATTTTTTTTTAATTTTCAGCAAGCCCAATTTGTCTACTTTTTCATTTGTTACCTGTGCCTTTAGTGTTATATCTAAGAAATCATTGCCAAATCCTATATTATGAAGATTTTGTCCTATTTATTCTCCCAAGAGTTTCTTTTTTTTTTTAAGATTCTATACTTTAATTTATTTTTTATTTATTTACTTATTTTTGGCTGCATTGGGTCTTTGTTGCTACACGTGAGCTTTCTCTAGCTGCGGTGAGCAGGGGCTACTCTTCATTGTGGTGCACAGGCCTCTCACTGCGGTGGCCTCTCTTGTTGTGGAGCATGGGCCCTAAGCACACAGGCTTCAGTACTTGTGGCACGTGGGCTCAGTAGTTGTGGCTTGCAGGCTCTAGAGTGCAGGCTCAGTAGTTGTGGCCCACGGGCTTACTTGCTCCGCGGCATGTGGGACCTTCCCAAACCAGGGCTCGAACCCGTGTCCCCTGCATTGGCAGGCGGATTCTTAACCACGGCACCACCAGGGGAGACCTCCCAAGAGTTTCATTGTTTTAGGTCTTAAATTAGGTCCTTGATCCACTTTGAATTCAGTTTTGTATATGGTGTTACACAAGGGTCCAACTTCATTCTTTAGCATGTGGATATCCAGTTGTCCCAGCACCATTTTTTGAAGAGATTGTCCTTTCCCCATTAAATGGTCTTGGCATCCTTTTCAAAAATCATTTGACCATATACGTAAGGGTTTATTTCTGGACTCTCCATTCTATTCCATTGGTGCATATGTCTATCTGTGTGCCAATACCATGCTTGATTTTGGTTATTGTAGCTCTTAATAGTAAGCTTTGAAATCAGGAAGCATGAGTCCTCCAGTTTTGTTCTTCTCTTTCAGTATTGTTTTGGCTATTTAGGGTCCCTTGAGATTCCATATGAATTTTAGGATTGGTTCTTCTATTTCTGGAAAAAAATCATTATTGGGATTTTGATAGAGATTGCATTGAATCACATTGGGTAGTATTGACATTTTAATAATGTTAAGTCTTGTATTCCATGAACATGGGATGTCTTTCCATTTATTTATGTCTTCTTTAATTTTTTTCAGCAACTTTTTTTTTTTTGGCTATGCCTTGTAGCTCGCAGGATCTTCAGTTCCCCGAACAGGGATTGAACCTGGGCCACAGCAGTGAGAGTGCCAAGTCTTAACCACTGGACCACCAGGGAATTCCCATCAGCAACGTTTAATAGTTTTCACTGTACATATCTTTCACCTCCTTGGTTAAGCTAATTACTAAGTATTTTATTATTTTTGATGTTATTATATGTGGAATTGTTTTCTTAATTTTCTTTTGACATTGTTCATGTATAGAAATGCAGCTTTTTATGCTAAAAAGGTACACTTTATTTTTTTTAATTTTTATTTTATATTGGGCTATAGTTGATTTAAAATGTTGTGTTAGTTTCAGGTGTACAGCAAAGTGATTCAATTATACATACACATATGTCTATTCTTTTTCAAACTCTTTTCCCATTGTTATTACAGAATGTCGAGCAAAAGGACCTATACAGCAGGTTAGTTATCTATTTTTGGTTGGTTATCTATTTTAAAAATAGTAGTATGTATATGTCAATCCCAAATTCCCAATTTATCACTCCTCCCACCCCACCTTTCCCCTTTGGGAACCATAAGTTTGTTTTCTGTGTCTGTGAGTCTGTTTCTGTTTTGTAAATAAGTTCATTTGTATCATTTTTTTAGATTCATCATATAAGTGATACCATATGATGTTTGTCTTTCTCTCTCTGATTTCTTAGTATGATAATCTCCAGGTCAATCCATGTTGCTGCAGATGGGAAATGCAATTCATTTTTGTGTGTTGACTTTGTACCCTATAACTTTGGTAAATACACTTATTAGTTCTAACAACTATTTTGTGGAGTCTTTAGGGTTTTCTACACGTAAGAGTATATCATCTGCAAGCAGAGATAATTTTACTTCTTCCTTTCCAACTTGTATGCCTTTTATTTCTTTTTCTTACCCAATTGCTCTGGCTAAAATTTCCCGTACTATGTTAAATAGAAGTGGTGAAAGTGGGCATCCTTGCCTTGTTCCTAATCTTAGAGGAAAAGCTTTCAGTCTTTCACCATTGTGTATGATGTTTGCTGTTTCATATATGAAACATAGCTTTTCATATACAGCTGACATTTGAACAACATGGGTTTGAACTGTGTGGATCCACTTATACACACATTTTTTTCCAATAAATACATACTATGATACTACACGATTCACAGTTGGTTGAATCCATGTGTGCAGAACTGCGGATGCCGAGGGTTGACTGTAAAGTTACGCACAGATTTTTAACTGTGCAGGGGCTTGGTGCCCCTAACCCCCTTGCTGTCCAAGAGTCAAGTGTATAGTTTTCTTTTGTTGAGGTAGTTTCCTTCTATTCCTATGTTGTTGTGTTTTTATGATGAAAGTGTGTCGAATTATGTCAAATGTTTTTCTGCATCAGTTGAGATGATTAAGTTGGACTTTTTCCCTTATTTTATTGATTTAGTGTATTACATTGATCAATTTTCATATGTTGAACAATCCTTGCATTCCAGGAATAAATCCCACTTGGTCATGGTATATAATCCTTTTAATATGCTGTTGAATTCTGTTTGCTAGTATTTTGTTAAAGATTTTTGCATAAATGTTCAAATGGGATATTGGTCTGTAGTTTCCTTTTCTTGTAATGCCTTCGTCTGGCTTTGGTATCAGATTTATGCTGGCCTCATAGAATGAGTTAGGAAGTGTTTCTTCTTCTTCAGTTTTTTTGGAAAAGTTTGGGAAGGATTGGTATTAGCTCTTCTTTAAATGTTTGGTAGAATTCACCAGTAAAACCATCAGGTCCAGGACTTTTCTTTCTGGGGAGATTTTTGATTACTGATTCAATCACCTTATTAGTCTTGGGTCTATTCAGATTTTCTATTTTTTCGTGATTTAGTCTTTGTAGGTTTTGTGTTTCTAGGAATTTGTCCACTTCATCTAGGTTATCCAATATTTTGACATGCAATTGTTCTTAGTGCTCTCTTATCTCTGTAGAATCAATAGTAATGTCCCCACTTTCATCTCTAATTAGGTAATTTGAGTCTTCCTCTTTTTTTCTTAAGCCAGCTAAAGTTTTGTCAATTTCATTGATCTTTTCAAAGAAGCAACAATTAGTTTCATTGATTTTATCTATTGTTCTTTTATTCTCTATTTCACTTATCTCTGCTCTAATCTTCATTTCTCTCCTTCTGCTGGCTTTGGGTTAATTTTGTTATTTACTATTTCCTTAGATTTTAAAGTTATATTGTTGATTTGAGATCAGAAATTGTCTATTTTTTTCTTATCATTTACAGTAGCCAAAAATGAGAACCCTGAGCCTACTCACACACAAACTCTAAACATTAGAAAAGCAGATTTCAAAAAATATTTAGAGAAATTTTGACATGATTGCATAGCAAGAGACTCTTCAAGGAATGTTCCTGGAGTTTCCTAGCCCTCTAAAGCACAGATAGAAAAGATAGAAAGAGGGAACCAAAATCAAAAGAGTAAGAATTTTGTTAAAAGGGCTCAAGCTCTAATTAAGTGGAGACTCATGACAAATACTAAGTTCAACTTTAAAAAACTATTTTATAGGGACTTCCCTGGTGATGCAATGGTTAAGAATTCTCCTGCCAATGCAGGGGACACAGGTTCGATCCCTGGTCTGGGAAGATCCCACACGCCACAGAGCAACTAAGCCCGTGTGCCACAACTGAGCCTGCACTCTAGAGCCTGCAAGCCACAACCACTGAGCCCACGCACTGCAACTGCTGAGCCTTCATGCTGCAACTACTGAAGCCCACGTGCCTAGAGCTTATGATCCACAACAAGAGAAGCCACCGCAATGAGAAGCCCACGCACACTGCAACGAAGGGTAGCCCCCGCTCGCCACAACTAGAGAAAGCCTGTGCACAGCAACGAAGACCCAACACAGCCAAAAAAAAAAAAAAAAAAGACTATTTTATAAAGCAATGGTTGGAACAAGGAATAGGAGGAAGAAGAGATGAAGCCATTAGAGATGCAAAAAGAAAGCAGAAGTATTTAATTTCCATTTTAGCCTGTCTTTATCAAAGTGAGTAACTTTTAAGCTAAACAATTGAGAACAACCATAAGGGTTAAGGCTAAGATAAGTGAAGAATCAGATAGGAAGAGAACTCTTAGCTCCTCTTAAGTTTTGGATTCTAAACACAGATGCTTGACATTCCAGTTCACTAAAAACATTGTAGATGCAATTGCAGAATCTGTGCTTGGTAACATTTGCAGACTCATGGAGAAGATGAAAATCAGCAGAACACCGGAAAACAAAAACTGATATCCAAGTGTTCAGCAAGAAAGAAAATGTAGCTGAACAAAGAAAGTGTGCCTTGGCATACTGATTGTACTCGATATTATAGATTTGGGTCCCATCTAAGTCCACTACTTCCTCTTAACCATTTTAGAATATCTGCAACTGGCCCATACAAATAATATTTCTACTAGTTTAACAAATATTTATTAAGGGCTGCCTTTTATTTTTAACCTTGTAACATTTGCATGTAATCCATACTCATAAACAGGAGAGCCACAAACATTTTTAAACTGCAGATGAAATCATTTCAAAGAGTTGTTGTCAAAAAGAGGGATAAGGTTTTGTTTTGTTTTGTTTTGTTTTTGCGGTACGCGGGCCTCTCACTGCTGTGGCCTCTCCCTGTTGCGGAGCACAGGCTCTGGACGCGCAGGCCCAGCGGCCATGGCTCACGCTCCGCGACATGTGGGATCCTCCCGGACCGGGGCACAAACCCGTGTCCCCTGCATTGGCAGGTGGACTCTCAACCACTGCGCCACCAGGGAAGCCCGAGGGATAAGTTTTTATTATCTGAACATGGTTCCCCAATCCCACAGTGGCCTCCTTCCAGCAGGCTGCACTGAATAGAGTAGCATTACAAGAGTGCAAGACACATGATATTGTTCTCTGAGTATTTCAGGATGAGAAGTTTGTTTAGAGGGCAACAGAGCACCATAAGAAGGCCCCAGAGGTAGGTTTAGTGTTGGAGCTAATGAGGCAAAAAGCATAAAACACAGCACATGAGAGCATGAATGACCAGTACATTTGCAGTTGGGGAGCTGGCCAAGGGTACAGGAAAGATAGGCAGGGTTGGAGTTAATTGGCTTGAAGTGTTAATAGCTCTCTTGTGTAGAGTTATTTCCATGCAGGTGCAAACTGTTGCTCCTGATGGTATCTTAGGCCTGTGGTTGCTAGCAGATGGTAGTGGACTTTGTCAAATGTTTCAAGTGTTACAAGAACAAAATTGATCGAGGTGTGAATGTGCCTAGTCAACTTCCTTACCTTTGTGACTTGTAATTAGGAGAATGAGTAGGAAGCAACTAGGCAGGAGAGGTAGATATAAAGGAAGAGAGGACTCAGGCAGAGAGGCTAAGCTATCTACAAAATGAAGATCTAGGAGACAGTGGGGAAGAGAGAGGAAGAAAACTTGTGTGGGAAATGGAGTAGTGGGAAAGTGTCAGAGCATGGAGCCAAGAGGATCTGGTGTGGCTGCACGAAAGGGCCTGAGCTCTGTGTTGCTGGGGGTATGAATCGGAACCCCTTTTTTTTTTTTTTGTGGTACGTGGGCCTCTCACTGTTGTGGCCTCTCCCGTTGTGGAGCACAGGCTCCGGACGCGCAGGCTCAGCAGCCATGGCTCACGGGCCCAGCCGCTCTGCGGCATGTGGGATCTTCCCAGACCGGGACACGAACCCGTGTTCCCTGCATCGGCAGGCAGACTCTCAACCACTGAGCCACCAGGGAAGCCCTGGAACCCTTTTTATGGTCTTTGTGATATATAAATATCAGAAATCTTCTAAAATTACTCTTTGTTGTTGTCGGACAGTAACTCTTTAACAATGACTGTGTGAACTGAACTACATAGAACCCTAAGATTTATTAGGGTTTCATAATTTTGATGAAAAGGTTACTGAAGTGGGAATTCCAGAGGTAGTGAAGGGAAGACATATATATATATATTTTACTCCATGCAGGAATTAATAAGATTCTTCAGTGACTTCAGGGCAATGGACCTCTAAAGAGGTGATTTCCCAATATTTGAGAAAAGGGTTTGCTTGTAATTGGGGGGCACATAAAAGAAGCCAAACAGAAAAATGAGCTATACAAACAGTTCATTTTCAAAAGAAACTTAAAGATGGCAAATAAATAAATGAAAAAGTATTTAACCTCCCTGGACGTTTTAAAATATAAAAATAAAGCGCAGTAAGATATCGGAGCTTGTGTGCACCTGGGGAGGAAAAACTGTATGGAGCAAAACAGCGCTCTAACTCAGTGCTGTCTGTGCAGATGTTGATGGGAGGGCTGAGGGCACCGGGACTCAGAACACTGGGGAGGTTGGCCTTCAGCGGTGGAGCCTTGGAAGGGTAGGTGAGAAGGGCTTCAGTAGATTTCTAGCTGTGGGGATGGTAGCAGCACCTCAGTTTGGCAGAGACCAGGCAGCTGCAATGGCAGAGCCTTGGGTTGACAAGTACCCACAGGTATAGAGGTGTAAGTGTATAGTACAGCTATAGATAAATACACATGTATATGATGATATATGTATACATGTTGAAGGGGGTTTTTTGGAGGGCAGTTGGCAACGGTTTTACTTGGGCCTCAAATTCATTCAACACAGATAGGGCTTTGAGCTGATGAAAGCTGAGTTACCTGTTCCTCCAATATCATTTGGGCCATTGAAGAGAGGGCTGTGTCATGTGTGAAAAAGCCTTGGCCACAGAGGGGTATAACTTGCAAGACAGTTGACTGGCCACTACTGACTGGTGGCTTCCACTGGGCATCAGCGAGAACACCTGGGCACTGACTTGGCACCCAGGTGGCTCCCTGGTGCAGATGACTGGCTGGGGCTGTGTTCTCTTGAACTCTGGCTGCTCCTGACTATGAAAGTCCAAGTCTACACCTCAGTCTTCCTTGACTTCCTCTGACCTGTTTCAAGAATAATCACTCTACAAGTATGCACGCAGACATTTCTGTTTTAGATTTAGTCTTGCAGCATTTGATCTTAAAGGTCAAAATTCTCTTACCCTTTTTTTTCCAGGTTTTGTTGTACCCATATACTCTTAAAGTGCCAGGTGACTATTATCCAGTTACTTGACCTGGGGGATGGGAAGGCACAGAGTGAATGTCAGAGGGAATTGAATAAGGTGTGTGCATGGAGAGGAGGGAGAGAGAGGAGTGGACATGGAAGGAGCAAGCTGAAAGGAAGTTACCAAACTGTTTACAGTGGTAGGTGGTGAGATTTCATATGGCTTTGTTTTCTTCTTTATGCATTTATTTTAAAAGCCTGTTTACAGGGGGCTTTTCTGGTGGCGCAGTGGTTGAGGGTCCGCCTGCCGATGCAGGGGACACGGGTTTGTGCCCCGGTCCGGGAGGATCCCACGTGCCGCGGAGCGGCTGGGCCCATGAGCCATGGCCGCTGAGCCTGCGCGTCCGGACCCTGTGCTCCGCAACGGGAGAGGCCACAACAGTGAGAGGCCCGCGTACCGCAAAAAAACCAAACAAACAAAAAACAAACAAAAAAAACCCGTGTTTCCAAAGAGCCTCTTATTACTTTTATAAGCAGAAAACTACTCATGAATATTATTTTGCTCAGATGAGGAAGCTCAGATGAGCCAGCAAGGGTTTCCTAGGAATTAGTTATCATAAATAAGCCTGATGTAATATTTGGCTACAGCTACTGGTAAATTAGGAGAATACATACACATGGTATTTCTGATTATTTTATTATGTGGAACCAAAACTGATTGAATAATCACTCCCCGAAAGTGTTTCTAGTAATGTGTGATTATCAGCCTGGAACAAGGCCTTTAGCAGATTGCCACAGGATTCCAGGTAGCTTCATCTATATAAAGTAGATGGCAGTAACAAATTTGTCTTTATTAAGTTTGCAGATGGAAACTGAGGGAAAATATCAGAATCAAGATTCACACTGATTTCAGTAGAATAGGAGAGTGGGTGAACATTACCAAGAAATTAAGGAGCGGTAAGTGTCCAGTTCGACAAATCAGTGCTGTATATATGGCATGGGAGATGCCTGAAGAGCTGGTACAGTAACACACCTGAGAGATTCAGCTGACTGCAAGCTCAGTAAGACCTAAGAGTGCTGCCTGCCTGGCCCAAAGCTACCATGATGTTAGGCAGTGTTAATAAAAATGTCACATGTGGAACAGGTAGACAGTATTCCCTCATTCTCTAATTAGATGACAACCCTTTTTACTTGTATATTTGTGCCCTAATTGGCCCAGTTCCATTGAATAGGGAAGGATGGGGGAAGAAGAGATGTTCCTCATCCCAGAGAATTTGGGAGACATTCTTCAGTGCCAGGTGAGCAATGCTATGACTGCTGGTGTCTTTGAAGTTCACACACTTCTTCAGACCCAATACTTAGATCAGCTAAAGACTAAATACTTTATGCAATTTCCCTAACTTGCAATTTCCTCCTCTGTGAGAGTATTGGTGAAAAAATATTGCATAAGGACTTTCAAAAATCATTAGCACTAAACTTATTTCTGAAGTCCGGGCCACAGTTGAATTTAAGATTGATGGATAGGGACTTCCCTGGCAGTCCAGTGGTTAAGACTTCACCTTCCAATGCAGTGGGTGCAGGTTCAATCCCTGGTCAGGGAGCTAAGATCCTACATGCCTTGGGGCCAAAAAACCAAAACATAAAACAAAAGCAATATTGTAACTAATTCAATAAAGAGTTTAAAAATGGTCCACATTAAAAAAAATCTTAAAAAAAAAGATTGATGGATAGAAGAAGTTTTTCTCCTTTCATTTACTAAAACCATAAACTTAGATTTGGTCCTAGGCAGAGAAGGTGTTTTTTGCAATGACATCTCCTATAAGAGGAGCTTATTGGCTGGCTTGATTGATATTGATTGTCTGTTTGCAAATAGTCTTTAAGCTGACATCTAGATATGCCCTGATTTAGTCATCTTGTTATGAAATTTGCAGTGTATTTAACTATGAATAATTATAACCAAGTAGATAATAAACTTCTTACAGACAGGAAACATGTACCTTTTAGAATTTTCATTTCCAGTCCTTTTCTTTCATCCTTTTAAAATTTCTTTCTTTCTTTCTTCTTTTCCTTCTTTCCTCCTCCCTCCCTCCCCCCACTTTCTTCCTTCCTCTTCCCACCCTCCCACCATCCCTTTCCTCCTATCTTTCTGTAGTGTCAAATAGTGCTAAGCACCAAGCAGGTGACTGACAGTGATAGCCCCAATCTTTATATAACTGAGGGCCCCCAGGCCAGCCTAAACTGTTGCAAATTCAGACAAACCTAGGGAGGTTCCAGGGCCAGCTGTATGTGTATGAGGCTGTGGACTCCCCTGGGGAAGAAGACTCACAAGGAAGGAGAGTCAAGGCCAGAGGCCTGGTCCAAAGATAATGGACTAGATCATACTGCAGCTATCTGCCAAGGACATGCAGCAGCTGGAGCATCACCTCAGCTGCTGGATGAAGGCACAGGGCACAGGGCCGCCTAGAGGCAGCTGGAGGAAATGAATGTAGGAGCCTCTGCTGCAAGAATAGCAGACTCCCAGAGAGAGACAGGAAACATTCTCCTGCAGAATTGGGGCAGAGTCAAGTCACAGGAAAATAGTGTTGCCCAGGGCTTCAGTGTTTTGAAGTATTTTGAAAAAAAATCTGAAGAGGAAACTGATGCACTTCAAAGAGTATCTTTCTTTATCATTCATTATGAGGAAGTGCCAATAAAAGGTAACTCACCTGTGCTATAGAGTGTCCTCTGTTTAAAAACACCACGTTTACCACATTAGGGAGAAACTACTGATTGCTCATTCCAAAGTTACTCTGATGTGGGTATTCAAAAGGAAGGCTTTTGCTCACTGAAAGTGTACCCCCAAAATGTTGCAAACCTCTCCTTTAAGGAAATAGAGCATAAGGTTTGTCTAACTGAAATAATTACATTTTAAAAAGCATAATTAAATCTATGTTGTAAACACTTCTTTTATTTGATGAAAGTGTACATGCTCTTTGAAATGTCTTTCTTATAATTACTGTCTTCTCTAACCAAAAATTAACAAGAAAAAAGTAAGCAGATTGGGGGGAAATTTTTATTTCTGTTATTATTATTAAAACACATAAAATGAATTCTTCAAGTGTGTGTGAGCTTAGCTGGTATTAAGCAAACATCTCTAGACTTTAATAATGCTAGACTTTAATAAGCTTTTTAGTAGCACCTCGTAATAATGCGGTCTGCCCACATTTCTGATTTGTGAATATCACAGCTGTACGTCAGCTTACACATCCCCAGGCTGCAGCTCAGGCCAGCTCCATCCCTACTGTGAGCATTAAAAGCCTATGCTTTATCATTGGCCTAAAAATGCATATAGTTGGATTCTATAATGTTTTCTAGATTTTTTTTCTTTTCCCTATATCAAGAAGGAGGAAAAAATGTAAATTACATGTGGCCTGAAATGGACCTCTTCTGAGGATCGCAACTTGCATTAATTGTACATAGCCTTGCCTCTGGTACACAGAACGTGTGCCCATTTCAATATTTACAAAATGTATTATTAGGAAACATAGAATAATAAAACATGAAATGAGGCCAAAAGGTAGGAATTTAACATAGAATAATAAAACATGAAATGAGGCCCAAAGGTAGGAATTTAGCTTTTATTTTGCTTTAGATAGATTTTGTCTCAATCTTGGAATGAACTTCAACATTAGAGGTGGTTAAGCTAGCCTGGAAACAATTTTTAAGCAAGAACAGGACCCATGTTCACCTCTTTGGAATCATGCAGATGGAACCTGCTTGGAGGATTGAAAGGGATGGAAGAGATTAGTAGATGACATTAGAGGAGCTCATACAGCAGAATTTTTTTTTAAGCTTTGGTTAATTTAGCCTTAAGAAAAATGAAGGGTAAGCATTTTGTAATTTGTGTGTGTGTGTAAATAGTAAGCCTATTTTCATAGCTCTTACTGTTCTTATCCACTACACACACACTCATAGACTTACCTATAAATGGTCCATATAGACGTGGGTCTGACTAGAGATGGCAGAAACTTCCTCGGCACCTACTGGCCTCTCCGTCCTGCCATTCACTAAACGTTGATTTCCAAAATGGATTCTTTCAAAAATTCTTCCCCCTCTCCCCTTTGGAGAAAATACACAATTCTCTTAACACGTAAACATCTTCTTACCCCAAGTTTACAAGAACATGGATCAGGACTTTGACCTATCACTTTTGAAAAATTGCCCATCTTTAATATGGAGCCTGACAAAAGAAGTGCAAAAATAATAGTGGAAACTATTTTACATTATCGCTGAGGCTGTAAGGGGTGGGGAAAGGAGAACCTCTGTGAAGAGAAAATTGGGAGAAAAAGTAGAGTTTACTCTGTTTTTAAATATCCTAAGTGAATATGGTATAAAAACCACAAAGTATAGTTTTATCCTCAAAGGATGTAAAGAAAACAGAATCCTCAGAAAAGAAGAGCTGCGTTTGTGCTAGGGAGAGAGCTGAAAAGTATATTTTGTAAGAAAGTCAAATTTCATCCAAGGACTCAGTTTTTTCAGCCTGAAGCCCAAACTATAAAAATTAGAAGAAACCCTCTCTTTAGGACTAGATTGAAGGATTTATATTATGGATCCCAGCAGCTAGCTTTGCATGAACTGTTTCTTTCTCTTTGCTCTAAGCTCTGTAACGTGATTACGATTCTCCCACTCTGGGCTTCAGGCTGCCACTTTCATTTTTGATAAAAACCTAGGGCTGTTATTAGCATCGTTGCCTGATTATTGGTCTTACAAATAGTTATTGGTAAATATCAAAACTGAGAAATAACATTTAGCAACAATATACTAGACATTGTTTTGTTACATATATCCTGAAGATTTAAAATTCAGATTAGATAAGTATAACATATGTAACTTGTAGAACTTGGAACATTTCTGCTGAGGTTTATACCAAATTGACCCAAGTTGAAAGAACCAAGTAATGATGTTGAAGAGTCACACTTAACAGCTGAATTTTATACCCTTTAAAACTTACAGGTGAATTGAAAATTTGCCCTCTTGCTAAACTATAAACTTCTTGAAGCATGACCTGTCTGTCCTTGTGGTATTATCATTCAACTTTGAACAACTGAACTAGTCTATGTAATGATTCATCTGTCACTAGAGGGGGTTAAAGTATTTCTGTCCTCTGTTGTCACAAAGAAATATTCTAGAAAGTTGTCCTTTCTCCCACTTAGTATGTGTGGGAGTATTAAACCTCAAATAGAATAGTGCTAAACTTTTTTTTCATATTTTGTTTTTCTATAAACAAACTTTATCTGTGGCCTTGTAGCAGATGGTCAGTTCCAGGAAACACACAGCTAACAATGTCATTCCCCTTGTATTGCACACAATATAAAAACAGAGTTTAAGTAAATATTTGAATTAGGACAATTCGAAAAAGTTAGCTTGGGAATAGCCTTTCCCTGGCATGTATTGATCACTTTTTTCCAGAGTGGCTGTTTCAGTAGATTCAGTATGCTATACCTACGTCATTTAAATGAAGCTTGTTCAACATAACATATAATATAGTAGCGGAGTATAATCTTAGAAACAGCATTTGCAGAATGGAACTCAAATTAGGAGGTTCAATTCCTGCTGCATATCAAAGAAAAGCTGATCTATAAATAGCAGTAGAGCAACACCTAGTGCTAAACTCAGATATAGCAGAAAGATCATCGGTCACAACTGGCTTATTAAATTTAAGGTTAATGTTGCAATTGGATGGCTCTTTTTCTTGGTATTTTAATTATTCTGTGAAATGACAGGCATGGACCAGCGGATCTCTAAGGTTCTTTTAGACTCTGTCTGTGCTCTCCAGTTGGGTTATTACCATGTACTTTTCATTCTCATTGCCCCACATTCTTCTTAGTGAACTTGTCCATTAGGTAAAGGAGGCTTGCTTAAGCCTAGCTTTTATCTTTTATGTCTATTAGCTTTCTGTGGATAGTGAGGAAGAACTAGAAGGGTTTATGCACTGGGACAATGCTATGCGGAAGTTCCAAGAAATTGCCTTTCTCCTCTTTAAAAAATAAATAAATAAAAAACTAGGGCAGGATATCTGCATTGTTGAAAAAGGAAAGTGTGGGCCTTTGTATACAAAAATGATACCATCATCTGCTAATAGTAGGTGATGTTTCTACTATGCTACCCAACTCCTTATGTCATAAGGATGCACTTAGTTTATTAGTTATCCTATCTCAGAAAAGATCACAATATCATCTGTATGAAAATACAATAGAAGCATAAGTTTGCATAGCCAGATTCTCCCAAGTGAAAGTTTGATATGTCTTTGTTATTTCATTTTTCTACAGATTAGGAGAAAATACTTTTTATCTATGGAAAGTGGTCAGATAAAGAAATAGATAAAGCCTTTGAATATGCAGAGATCCATAAAAACCACTAGGTTAGATAGATCACCATGAACATGAACCAATTTAAAAGTTGGCATCATCAGTGGATTAAAAAAGTACACACAGAGCTTTCTCTCAGAGGCGGAAGTTCTTGCTGGACTCAGGCCGTTAGTCTGTGACCTTGTGTCTTCCTCTGTTTAACACAGGGTCATGGGCAGTATGTCACGTGCTGGTTCAGCCAGGCCAAAAGAATCCCAGGGTGGGTGACTTCAGGGTGCCTCTCCCATATACCTACATACAATGCAGAAGTGTCACAGTGCAGTCTCACAGCTGGGTGAGCTAACCCAGAAGATTTTCCTTGTGTTTCTGTGTGGATTTTTATGGAGATCAGAAGGAGAGATTTAAGGTACCAAGAAATTAAATCTTTTTAAGTGAAGGCCTCAGGAGCTAGCTTTCACAGCAAAATGGTCTGGATAAACTAGCGATTGTGATAAGCAGTGACTTCATAAATTCATTCATTCATCAATACTTTCTGAACATCTACTGTGGGATAGGCATTGCTCTTGGTTCTGGGATGTAGCAGTGAACAAAACAAAGTACTGGCTTTATGGAGCTTTCATTCTAGCTGGGACGATACATAGTAAACAAGTAAGCCAGGAAGCTAGGGAGAATAAATCAGGTAGTCATAAGTAAGCTCAGAAAAGAGATGGAGAAACAGATTGGTGAGGGATGGTCTGTGATGAGGGGCCCTTTGAGCAGAGACCTTGATGAAATGAAGGAGTGAATCAGTTGTTTGTACCATGCTTAGCACATGTTGCTTTCCTATATTTTAAAATATATAGAAAATTGAGGCTCCTGATATTTTAACTGTTGCTTGGAAAACAGAGTAGGGACTTTGTTTCCTGACCAATCAGAAACTAGTTGAGAGAGGCTCACCCTATCTAGTCACTCTTGGCCAGTGAATGGGGATTTGCCTTTGAGTTTTCTGCCACATCCAGATCCTCGTTAAATTCTCATCTCTTCCACCAGGAACTCCATGCCTGAGATGTTTGTTACCAGTTCCCTCCCAGCTTTTCATCCCTTTTCAAGAAGCTGGGAAAGAAGAGTGATTAGGTTTTATGTTCCTTCAATCCTTGCCCTCCTTAGCCTCTGCTGTGTTTGTTGACAAGTTTTCATTATTTTATGACACAGTCACCAGAGCTGGGCTGAGATCACCAGTTTGTTACTTGGAGTCTTTTAATTATCCAGCTGGTGGATGTTGGCTCCCAGTTACTGGTTATTTGTGTGCCACGAGGGTCAAAGTGAGGCCTCCTTGGAGGAATTCTGGGGGAAATCTGTCCAGCAAGAATCCAATTAGCCAGTACACAGCATGCAGTGTTTATTACATGCCCATTGTTTGTACCAGATAGAGGGGGATCTAGTTGGAAGTTCCCAGTCCACAAGGAGATAACATTCTTAGTGATACAGACTTCTTAAGGACAGGCATTTTGGCCACTTAGGTACTTTTGCTTCTTGGGGATTTATTTTAAGCCATGGAATCTTAGCTATGGAAGGAGTTTTAGAAATTATCTAGTCTAACCTCCACATGTTACTGAGAAGGACACCAAGATTATGAGGTTTTGATTTACTCAAGGTCACACAGCCCTGGTCTCTGTCTACTACACCAGGCTGCTCCTCATCATATTCATTTGTTTTAGCCCACACCCCCTCAAGCAGATGTTCAGGAACATTCCATACAGCAACCATCCCAGTCTATCTCCACATCAAGGGCAAGAGCCCCGACATGAAGCACTGCAGAATGGAAAACTAGCCACAGCAATGCTCTAGATAGGAATTCTGGGATTTTTACATCAATACACAGAAATGAAACTTTGGTTTTAGTTCCCTCTTTGTTCTAATTTTTAAAAAAGAAATAGCAAGGAATCTCTTTGTTCAGTTTTTTTATTTTGTTTTTGTTTTTTGTAACTGGGAGTAGAATCAGCAGTTCTAATAATGTCTCCTTTGTGCATATGCAGCATCATCTCCATTCCTATTATGTCCTTGGCTTGAGTACGGCCCTATATGCTTTGGTACTTCATGATTCAATTTTCAGATGTACATATGTGCTTTAAAAGATGTAGTACACCTGTATACTGATCTACTAGAGAAAAGCAAAAATTACAAACGTCAGAGTCAAGTATTCCTAAGTTCCAAACCAGGATTTGACACTAATTAGCTGGGTCACTTTTGTGGTTTAACACCCAAGAACCTCAGTTTTGCCATCTGTAAAATGGGAATAATGAAGAAACCATAGAGGGCTTTAGTGAACGCATCCTCACTGTTCCTCCCTCCCTTTTGCCTTTCACGTGGGTGTAATTGGATCAAAAAGTGTGTTTCGTTTCTCACCAAACAATTTGGTCCTTTCCTCTTTCAAAAATGCCAAGAGAAGGATCTAAATGAATATACATTTTCCATTTAAGAGGACTTAAAAGTTTGTCCCTAAAAGCAACTTTAAAAATAAGCATAATCTGAGAATACTTCCGGATACTTAGAGTAGCTTCTTTCTCCTTCTGCTTTTTTTGCCCTTTCCCTCTATTTATTTCCCTTTTGTCCTCCCTACAAACAACTTTTGTAAAATGTACATGGACGGCCCATGGCTCCCATCACTCCTCTGTCCCGGAGTCAACTCTGTCCAAACCCAGGCTTTGGATCTGAGAGTGACGCAAGAAGCTGGTTTTGGCCTCGGGAATGTTTTCCTCTGTGTTCTGACTTCTCTCTTGTTGTCCTTCTCCCCTCTCCGTCTTTTCCCCACCTCTCTTCCCCAGACACCCCAACTGTTTTCTCTCTTCCTGTTTTCTTAGTTTCCTCCCCTCTCCTTGGTGGCCAAAGCACCAATCAATCACTGCCGCTGTCACAATCGATTCTATCTGTGGCTCCTCTATCTCCATGATAAAACAAGATAGGAGCAGCCTTTCTAAAAGACAGACATCTCCACAGTAGCTGTGAGAGGCTGCCTGGCTCATCAAGTCTGCCAATAAGACCACTTCCTTCCAGCTGCAGGGCTTGGGAGAGCCAACCGACAGCAAGCTGCACAAGTTTGCCGGTGACACACTTGAGTTGTTTTTCTTTGCGAAAACAGAAGAAAATTCTGATAAATTCCAGATGATTTCAAAACACATCTGAGGGTCAGATATACAAAAAGGCAGATAAAATCTGAATTAGGTAAATACACGTTGAGGCACAAATCTCTATTTAGGTCCAAACATCTTGCAGATTGAAAGCCTTTAAATTTGACAATTCCCAGTTAGGGATGATAAAAATTGAACTTTGCTCTCCTTAAACCCCAAGCCATTATGAGAAGAGAGGGTTCACTCAAAGTTGAAGCCGAACAGCTAGTAAAAAGCAGGGGGAAGCGTGCATTATGGATGAGCATTGGAAATGTTTTTAATCCAGTTAAGAACCTGGAATATTTGGAAAGACAAAAAAGTATATGAAAGATACCCATTAGTGTGTCTGCATGAGTGCTGTGTCTTCACGGTATAATCAAACACATCTGTCCATCGTTCCTATGCTAGGAAGACAGGTTCATCTTGGTGTTGAAGGGACATTCCTTACACTGTGATCTACATTCGTCAATATTCTCAAGGATTATTGAGCAGCATGGCTGGATGTCTGAGTAAAAGTTAGGCTTTTCATTTTTTGCACATTACTAAAGCCATAGATCTTTTCTTTTTTCCCTTTTGCTATCCCACCTTTTAATTTGAAATTTTCGAACCTACAGAAAGGCTGGAAGAAAGCATAAAGAACACTAACGTACCTAGTCACCAATTGGACATTCTTTTATGTAACTGTAATGCCATTCATACTCCCAAGACACTTAACATTGATGCACTAGTGTTATCTAATAGAAACTCCAGGTTTATATTTCCCCAATTGTCCCAGTAACTTTTTTATTAGCTTTCATGACATGGACAGTTTTGAAGAGTCCAGGCTAGTGCTTTGTAAAATGTCCCAGTAATCTGAGTTTGACTGTAACTTTGTGATTAGATTCAAGCTATACATTTTTACCAAAAGTGCTACACAGGTAATGGTATCATATCAGGAGGCAATGCATCGTATCAGGAGGCAGTGAGGTCGGTTTGCCCTGTTTTTGGTGATTTAAAGTTTGATCACTTGGTTAAGATGGTGACACCCTTTATCCTGGTTAAGATATTTTCCATTGTAAAGGTATCCATTGTGCTTGAATCAGTTGCTGCACTGAGGTTAGCAGGGTATTAATTTTCTAATTTTTTCATTCCTTTTGGTATATATCAGATGGAATCCTCAGTACGGAACCCAGGTCTTTTTTTAATTGAAATATAGTTGATTTACAATGTTGTGTTAATTTCTGCTGTACAGCAAAGTGATTCAGATAGATAGATAGATAGATATTCTTTTCTATTATGGTTTATCACAGGATATTGAATTTAGTTCCCTGTGCTGTATAGTAGGACCTTGTTGTTTATCCATTCTATATATAATAATTTGCATCTGCTAATCCCAAACTTCCAATCCATCCCTCCCCCACCTCCTCTCCCCCTTGGCAACCACAAGTCTGTTCTCTATGTCTGTGTGTCTGTTTCTGTTTCATCCATATGTTCATTTGTGTTGTATTTTAGATTCCACGTATAAGTGATATCATATGGTATTTGTCTTTCTCTTTCTGGCTTACTTCGCTTAGTATGATAATCTCTAGGTCCATCTATGTTGCTGCAAATGGCAATATTTTATTCTTTTTTTATAGCTGAGTAATATTTCATTGTAGATATGTACCACATCTTCTTTATCCATTCCTCTGTCGATGGACATTTAGGTTGTTTCCAAGTCTTGGCTATTGTAAATAGTGCCGCTATGAACATAGGGGTGCATGTATCTTTTCAAATTATAGCTTTGCCTGGGTATATGTCCAGGAGTGGGATTGCTGGATCATATGGCAACTCTATTTTTAGTTTTTTGAGGAACTTCCACACTGTTTTCCAAAGTGGCTGCACCAGTTTACATTCCCACCACCAGTGTAAGAGGTTTGAACCCAGGTCTCTCTGATGCCAAAGCCCATGCTCTTTCTGCTAGAGGAGCTACCTCTCTAATGTGTAAACAAATGAAGGTAGTCACCTGAAGCTCCTGGGGAAATAAAGCGTTTTCTTTCCATCTCTTGTTTAGAGCTCCATTTTCTTTTATCTTGGCAAAATGGAACCCCTTCTGTGGCTTTGAAACTTACTTTAAAAAAACCCTAAGACTTGAGCACACACAGAGTTGTTATTTCTAGGGCTCACATGTGAAGGAGTGTATCTAGAGAGGTGGAAAATGTCCAAATCAGCTTCTCCCTCTCAGCATCACTGGCATCATCCCACCTATCTGGGGGTCCAGGTTACATTTCCTTTTCTTTCTTTCTTTTTTTTTTTTTTTTTTTTGCGGTACGCGGGCCTCTCACTGTTGTGGCCTCTCCCGCCGTGGAGCACAGGCTCCGGATGTGCAGGCCCAGTGGCCATGGCTCACAGGCCCAGCCGCTCCGCGGCATGTGGGATCCTCCCAGACCGGGACACGAACCCGTATCCCCTGCATCGGCAGGCGGACTCCCAACCACTGCACCACCAGGGAAGCCCTCCTTTTCTTTCTTTTTTTGCAGGGGGTGGGTGGGTGAGTGTTGGAATCAAAATGTCAGTTTGTTTGGGACTTTTTTTTTTTTTTTCCAGTGGCAAAGCTGGATTGAAGGGTTTGGTAGAACGTCTACCATTCTTCCCTGTGCCAAGATGGTGAGCGGGAAGGAAGGATCTGCAAAGCAGCCTGCAAAGACCTTGACAAACACCACGTCCACCAGGGATTACAGACCGGCCTTCCAGTAAGTTAGTGCCAAATGGGAGGGAGGGGCCCTGGAGGGGCAGGGACCCTGTGAGCCTCCCTGGTTGCCAGACACTGGGAACAGGAGATGTGGCCGAGCTAAGAGGAAGCCCGGGCCAGGAGCAGAATTACATTTTCTCTTCTTTGCCGGTAGGTGCCCTTCCTGAAAGTCTTCTTGCGTTAATGAAATCAGTGTGGAAAGATCTCCTACAGCAGGGAAAACACACAGAGAAATCCCTAGTTCTCCCTCCATCCCTTCTCTTGTTATAATAAGTGACGATGACTTTCCTAATCGCTAATAAATTCAGGTTTACAGGTCACAGGGACAGAGTCAGGGTTAGTGTTACAGTGTTACAAACACCGAAAAAGCCCCCCCAGATTAAAACAAAACATATTCCCTTTGTTTGACATCTTTGTACTGTTTAACATGAGTATTTCAACAGTCTTTATTTTCCAAACATGCAAACGGGAGAGAGTGATCTGACCCACAGTATATTGACATACCATGTAGCTATAACCTTGAGATAAAAAGTAAAGGAAAAAGTCAAAACAGCTCAAACCAAATACTAACACAAACGCGTCTTTCTTCAGTCCAGAAGGCTTGCCTCTGTAACAACGGAACACACTGACATTGGTACACACTGACCGTGGTGCCCACACACAGGTCCAGATGGCTAACCCATGGGGCCCCAAATGCAAAGCTGGGAAGTTGAATGTATTCGTTAATTAATTTGACAAGTGTGTCCTAAGTATCTACTTTGGGCTAGACATGTTTCTAGGTGTTGGAGATGTCATACATCAAGGGGATTTATAAGACGTACAAGCCCTCTGCTCTTGTGGAACTTACCTAGTGGCATTGGGGGAAAAAAAATATCAGAGACTACACTCCCACAGTGTTAAGAGGAGATGGAAAATAACAACTATAGCAGAAGGCCTGAACTGGTTTCCTGAATTCTGTATATCCAGGAATGCAGCTTCTTCAAAATCTGGGTCACACTGTGGAAAGGTGATTAAAGACAGTAAGACAGAGAGAAAATGGCAGAGAGTCAGGGAGAAGCTTCACTCCTCACTGTACATGGGAGGGTCCTTTGGGAGCTTTTACCAGCTTTTACCAAACCTAATGTCTATAAGACGACAGATAAGAGAAACAGTGAAGACTGTGCCTTTGTCCCATACTGAAAGAACTCCAAAGATGCAATGTCCCAATGAAATAACAGGTAGCTTCCCAAGCATCTTTGCTATTCGGAGCCCAGCGCTAAGTTTTTTACATGTATTGGCTCATTTAATGCTAACAATCACCACCTGGTGACATAAACACTAACTTTATTCCCATTTCCCATATGAAGAAACAGCCCTAGAAAAGCTAAGCAACTTGCCTTTGCCCAAGGACACATACCTGGTAGAGAGTGGAACCCAGAACAGGACCCTAGCTGTGTCTGACTCCAAAATCCATGTTCTAAACCACTACCTTTCCATCCATAAAGTTATTTTTCTTAATTTTATTTAAGGGGAAAAAAGTTATTAATATTGCATAGAAATTTAATCAGATCGCTTCAGAAAGTTGTCTGTGTTTTCCAGATGTTATATTGGAAGGACAGTCAAACATGTCCTCTGAGCCAAAAGCAAATACACACCACTTTCTCAAATGCGTGAGAAACTAAGGGATGAACTTTTGCGATTGCTTCAGTGTACATGAGTCCACCATCTAAATTTTGAATTACGATTCTAGAATGGAGATCAATATTTTAGTCAACTAATGAATTATTCCTCAAAGTTTATTTTATAACTTCATACATTTCCATCTTTGCCCTTTACTCGATAATTGAATTAATAATAAATTAACTGAGCTGAAGCTGGTTTAGTGAAAACTATGGAGAAGTCCATAATGAAGCTTGTGCCTATTTGGGGATAAATCTGTATCAAAAATTTAAAAATAATTGTAGTAGAATTGAACTCTGAAGCGGGAGAGAGGTCTTGTTTTTGCTTTAAATCATTGAAATTAAATGTAATGAAAAGTGATCAGAGTGCTTATTTTTACTTTGTTTTGTGGGAAATTGTGCTGGGAATGTAGGTCTATTGTGCACAAAGGATGTTGGCTTTATGCTGGAACCACCAGGCAGGTTGAGTTGAGAAACAATTAGCTCAGTCAGCAAGCCTTTGAATCTGATTAAGCCAGGAAGTGGTCACTCCCCAAGACAGAGCAGAATGAAGGGAATGAAGGCGGTAGCCCAACACGAGGAATGATTTCTCTCTCTGAGAAAAACTAGTATTAGAATTCATTGTGTCAGATTTATGTCAAGAATTATATCACTACATTTTATTATTATTTCACTGAAAACAAATATAATCTTGTTTCCAAGTAGATCAACAGTCCACATGTGTCATGGCTACTGTCTCTAAGAAACTTCTGTTTATTGAGGCTTGACATACTCTCATGTTTTGGTAACAAAACATCTTTGAGACGTAGGACCCAAGTCACAGAGGAAAATGCAAGGCTTATACAAGACTGCTGGCTGGCTTCTCATTACTCTGGGGGCTCTCAGTGTATTCTCTGGAGTTATTGCTTTCTTCCCAGTCTTTTCCTACAAGCTTTGGTTCACAGGATGGAGTGTCTGGATTGCTTGTCCCATCTGGAATGGAGCTTTGGTAAGAAAATATTTTTATTACATACGTTGAGAGAATAAAGGAAAGAGGGAGGGAAGGAGGGACCAGAATAACATGTCCCTTTAAAGTTTTCCAACAATATGAAGACATCATAATTCTACAGAAAATCAGATTTTACCTTAGAACATTGATTTCTATTAGTTACCTTTTAAATATAAGGTTTTCTTAATATCATTTAATCATATCTACAACATATCAGGTATACTATAGTGAAAATGCTGTTCAAGAAATTCTTCAAAAATTATTTTATTTTAATCTTCTTTACCTGGACATTCTGAGAAATTGGAATCTATCTTTTAAAATTTGAATGTAGAAAAAAATATGAACCATGAAAAATAATTTTTAAATGAAGAACAAAGTAAAATAATTTTCAGACTAATGCTTTTATTAGAAACACCAAGGTGTGTTTATGTGACCGAAAGGTTTACAAGCCCCAAATCTTAGTTCTCCCATCTTTTTCTTTGAACACAATTGCTCAAACTGAAAATAATTGAAGAAGTTGAGTGATGGGCTTTACTAACTTCACATGTTGCCAAATTTGCATGTGTCAAATACACGTGGGTACTAAGTAACTGCTCAATGTCTCCCCTTTGAATGGTCACCACAGGTGAATGATGACACTGGTACCTCAGCTCCCTGGGTCAAAGAAACCAACACATGTGGTCTTGGGAGTAGGTGGCTGCCATGGAGGCATGATTGAAGAGGGGTTACAAAGGCCCAAACATCCAACAAATCCTTCTCTCGTTGTTTCCTGGGATGCCTGACATTCACTATTGGAGACTAGACAATTTGATTTTGAAGCTTTTTGATTGTATGGAGTTTTCTCTTAAAATGTAGCCACTCTCAGGAGGGGCAATATTTTACGTTTTTTTTAAAAATCAAACTTAACAGAGATATCATCTAAAAGCAAGACCCTAGGAAATATAATTTTAATTTACTTAATAAATAAATATGTATTGGTAGCCTACTACATGCTTGAGTTACAATGGAGAATAAAACAAGATCTCGATATTAAAGGAATTTGGTCTAGTGGGGCTTAATGATGGTGTGCAGATGGAGGAAAGTGGGATGGTGGGAGCGTGGAACTGAACATGGAAACGATTTGATGGTATTTTTCTTTTTTTAATTTATGTATTCTTTTACACCACCACCCAAGTCTTTTTTTTTTTTGCGGTATGTGGGCCTCTCATTGTTGTGGCCTCTCCCGTTGCGAAGCACAGGCTCCGGATGTGCAGGCTCAGCAGCCATGGCTCACGGGCCCAGCCGCTCCGCGGCATGTGGGATCTTCCCAGACCGGGGCACGAACCCGTGTCCCCTGCATCGGCAGGCGGACTCTCAACCACTGTGCCACCAGGGAAGCCCCACTACCCAAGTCTTGAACTTTTCCTCTTTCCCCCAACAACTACCCCAAACCACACATTCAAGGAAATGTTTATTAAACATCTACTAGAATGCAGTGATGACATTTATGTAAATGTCTACCAAACCTTTTTGTTAGTGACCCAGAGTAAGAAAAATATTTTACATCAGGACCTGGAATGTACATAAATACATCTATATATTTCTCTCAAGGTAAAAAGAGAGATACTGAAATATACATATAACTAGATTTATATAACATGTTTCACAAAACAATACTTAACCTTCTATGTGAAGTGAATTCTGATATTTTCTATTCTAGCTAACTTTGTAAAAATTCTGACTTTACAACTGGCCCAAACTTTAACAAAACCATGGTTATAGCTCAATCCTGTGTCCCTTTCTTATAATTCTTTGCCTATCCCTGCAGAATCTATCATAATATAGTCAACAGATATTGGTGATTTGATTAGGTTCACAGATTACTGAATATATTCTACACCAAACATCTGCTTGACCAATCAGACTCAGAGAGATGACATGACAAATCTCTAGCACATAACTAATTGGTGGCTTTTTGATTTTTTGAGAGTGACAGCATGGGGAAGTAGAGTCAGAGAGTTAGGATTTGGAGAGGTGGGCCTCTGTTCAAATCCTGACTTTAACATTCTTGGTATGTAGTCAAGAGCAGGGCCCTCATTCAACCAGTTCCTCATTGCCTTTACCTGTAGAATGGGGAATTTCACAGGTAAAGAGAGCCCATGTGAAACTGTCTAACCATAAGAGACTCAAAGAGAATGAACACAATTTGCTCAGAGACTGCATAATAAAGAGCTTTGCCAATTTTAAAGCCCTACACAAATGCTAGTTAATACGATGCCTTTCATTTATGCCCTACTCTCTGTCCAAACCCTTTGTTCCTAATCCCTCGCCACCTGCCTCACTCTCCCATTCTGTTCCCTGACAACCTGCTGAGTTCCCTATCATGTTACATCCTGACCTCATCTCCAACCACTTTTCTTTCCCATCACACTGGCTGCTTGTTTTCAAACATGGCAAGGTATGTTTCTGTCTCAGGGCCTTTGCACTGCCAGTTCTCTGCCTGAAGCCTTTTCTCACATACAGCTTGTTCTCTAACTTTCTTCAATTCTTGGATCAAATGTCACTTTCTCACTGATGCCTTCCCTCATTACCCTATTTAAAATTGCAGACCTCCCACGCAAATGGCATTCTCAATCTCTCATCCCCTACTCTACTTTTCCCCCCATAACACCATCTAATATACAACATAATTGACTGACTTATTGTCTGTTTGTTTGTCCTTTCCCCCCGCATGTAGATTGTACAAAGGCAGGATTTTTTTTTTCTATTTTGTTCATTGCTATATCTCCAGCACTTGAAAGGGAGTAAGTGACATGCTAGGTATTGGTGCTAAATATTGCTTGATACATATTGTCGAATGAGTGGTGAATGCCATGCTCTCCATTCTGACAGTACAGAATTCTTTATACAGTTGAGCTCTAATTAGGTGGCAAAGAATAAAGGTCAAGCTGGTATTTACACTAAAGCAGGAAAAAATCCTCACCAGAAGGAAAGCAATAAGAATGCTCCCTCTTTCAATAATGTCTAAATTTGGAACAACATGATTTTTTTCCTAGTGAGTTTGGTAGTGAACCACAGCTCTGTCTGATTAGGGTCAACTTCAAAGGTCTCTGACTCATCCCACAACCTTCCCTGCCAATCACTTCTCAACTTACCTGCAAAGTGTATCTCCCTCTGGTAGAAAGATAATATGTACATTTCAAACATATTTCCTTTTGAAAATGACTCCATATCTCTTTTGAGATTGGAAGAGATAGATTTTAGAAGTGACCCATACTTTGTGTTTGTTCGGTGCCTTTCTTTCAAAGCTTTTTCTAAATTCTTCACAAATATTCCTCCTCAGACTCTCCTAGCTCAATTCTTACAGCCACATGATAAGCTGTTTTCCTAGGATTTCTGAACCAGGTTATTGAAAGTCATCAGCTGCTAGAAAGTATGTAGCAAGGAGATCATTGAGCCTTAAGGACTGAGCTCTACTTTAATCCTGGAAAACCTGGCCTGTAGATCAAGTTCTGATGAACAGACTGAAGTGCACTGAGTTTAAAAACAGGACCTAGGGCTTCTCTGGTGGCACAGTGGTTGAGAGTCGTCCTGCCGATGCAGGGGACACGGGTTCGTACCCCGGTCCGGGAAGATCCCACATGACGTGGAGCGGCTGGGCCCGTGAGCCATGGCTGCTGAGCCTGCGCGTCCGGAGCCTGTGCTCCGCAATGGGAGAGGCCACAACAGTGAGAGGCCCGCATACCACAAAAAACAAAAGCAAAAACAAAACAAAACAAAACAAAAAACAGGACCTAAAGTCTGTAGGGTCCAGGGACTTGGCCAACGGTGAGCAGCAGCGCTGCACCCAGACCCCTGCTTGGAGACAGGAACTTCGGAGAAAGGTAGGGCTGGACTCACCCATGCAGGCTCCAGTTTCCTCGTTCATTAGAGAAGGACTTGATTGCACCAATGCTCAAGTCTCTTAGAGCATCAACAGTCCTGTGATTTCCAATCAGCTGATGGTCCATTTTCCACTTAGATATCCTAAGCTTCTTGAAGCATAACTGGTCCAAAAATGTAATCATCTTACCACCAAAAGCAATTATGCCTTCTCCTGACTTCCTAGTCTTTGAACACAATTTCAAACCCTGGAGTGACTTTTGACTCAATCCTTTCCTCTAAACTAGTGTTTCTCAAACTGAAATGTGCATGTAAATCACCTGGGGATTTTAAAATGCAGGCTCTGATTCAGTGAGTCTAGGGTGAAGCTGAGATTCTGCATGTCTGACAGGTTCCCAAGGGAGGAGATGCTACAGGTCCTTAGGACAGTGCTTGGGGCAGCAATGCCCCAAACCAGCCCATTTCAGCCCCACTCCCACCCCACCACATCCAATCCATTGCCAACTTTTATTTTTCCTACGAGGCAGATCCCTATGCATTTTTTCTTCTTCGTTCTCACTATGCAACCCCTGCCCACCTCCTTACCACTTCCTGCCCCAGTCAGGTTTTATGCCTTGAAACTTTTAGAACCAACCTGTGGGAATCTATACATTAATGGGTTATAAAATCAACCTGTTGGGCAGCTAGCATTTGAACATATAGAATATGAATAGAACAGAATAGGATGGGATAGAATGGAATGGAATATAATAGAGAATTCTACAGTGTATCACACATAATAAAGTTATTGTTATCTTGATTAGATGTAAAAATATTTGTAACTTGGCCATGTTACAAAATATATTTCTTACTATGGGTAAAGGTTAAAAAAAAAAAAAGCTTGAAGACCAAGGTCCTACAGAGACCTCTAGGCCAATGCAGCAATCATGCAATAACAGGCCCATCTTTCTAAACCTCTGCTGTGCCGGTCTAGCCCCGTCTTCAAAAATCTTTAGTTTTGCTTCATTGTCCAAACCAAGTTCAGATACATTAGCCTGGATTTTGAGGCCCTCCACACCCTGACCTCACGTGGCTTTCAAGCATGATTTCCTACTCCTCTCTGCCAGGAACCAACCCTCCCACCGGCTGCTACCCTGGCGGCCTGGACTGCCCTTCCCTCTGCATCTCTCACTGACGTCACATCCATCCTTCAAACCTGCTTTGAGTCATATTTCCCCCACAGTGCCTTCATTCCTTTCACACCTGGACTACAGATTCCGTTGAGAGTTGGAGCCATTATTTGTATAATTATTGCTTGGTGAGCTTGCTTATCTTATTCAGCTTCTCCGTGCCACATTTTTTTTTTTTTTTTTTTTTGCGGTACGCGGGCCTCTCACTGTTGTGGCCTCTCCCGTTGCGAAGCACAGGCTCCGGACGCGCAGGCTCAGCAGCCATGGCTCACGGGCCCAGCTGCTCCGCGGCATGTGGGATCTTCCCGGACCGGGGCACGAACCCGTGTCCCCTGCATCAGCAGGCAGACTCTCAACCACTGCGCCACCAGGGAAGCCCTCTGTGCCTCATTTTAAAAATAGGAGACGATCTACATCCTAGGGTCATTCATTATGAAGATTAAATGAATTAACACATGGGAAGCATTTGGTAGAGTGCCCGGCGTAAAATAAGTGCTCAATAAATGTTAAACGTTATTATCATTATTCCATCGGCATAGTGCCTATCACATCCCTTGTTCCCAGTAGACCCAAAATAGATGTCCATAAGTGAATAAATTAGCCCATGTTATAATGATTCCTCTAAAAGTTTCTATTTCTGTTGTGAAGCTCTCTGCTTCCTTCAATTCATCTGTTTCTGGGAACTGCATCCTTACTGGGGCCATTTAAAGATTTAGTGGGAGGGGTCACAATTAGCATGCAGAATGTTAGCAAGCAACTTTTGCAAAACCCAAGTAATGTCCTTGGAACTGTCCCCACGGAGCAAGTCCACAGCCTGTCAAGAAGAGCTGAGGGTGGAGAGTGCAGGGCTGGGCCTCCAGCTGCACTCCCACCCTCCCCAGGCATGGCCTCCTTTCCGCCCTTCCTCACAGCCTGACCGCCCCTCTCTACCCAACTCTTCACCTCTCAGACCCTCCCACATTTCCTTTTCCCACTTGACTTCTCTTCCCTCAGATCTCTTCCTTTTTTAAAAAAATTTTTGGCTGCGTGGCACAGCATGTGGGACCTTAGTTCCCCGACCAGGGATCAAACCCATGCCCCCTGCACTGGAAGCGCACAGCCTTAACCACTGGACCACCAGACAAGTCCCAAATCTCTTCCTTTTTTATTCTATTCCCCTTCCCTGTCTAAAAATAATTTTTTTTTTTAAATGAAAAGAAGAAAAAGGAAAGCCTGTGACTCTTGGGGGAATACCCGCACTCCATCTCCCAGGCACGGCCGGGCACCAGGAAAGATGGGTGTGCTTGGGTCCTGAGCCACAGTCCTCAGGGTGGATTTAACAAGTTACTGAATGGCATGCATACACCAGCTTCCCCCATGAAAGATCTTTTTCAAAGTTTTGTGTAAACAAAGCAAAATTGAAGCTGGCAGCTACAGCAGAAATAACAGGCAATTGCAATTCTGCAGGATTTTTCAACTTTTGAAAGGAAAGAAACAGTTTGTGCCAAAGTAGTTAAGGCAACCTGGACTCTAAGCATCTGATAATGTCAGCTATCTACTTGGACTTCAACCAGCAGAGACATCTCCTTTGCTTTTTATCTCATTTGCTTTAGTGTTTCTCTCACACAGAGGACTGACGTGTCAATTGAGTGCTTTGCATCTGAAAGCAGAGACTAGCCCCAGGCTTAGCATCAGTGCTACAGTTGCTGTTAATAATTCTCCTGTTTTGTTGTACTGTTTATGCTGGCTCAACCTCCATAGGGTCCCTTGGAAACTTTCCTCTTGCAGAATCAAGCCAACCTCTTTTGATTGCAGATGGTTCTGTTTTTATCCATGGGAGTTTTATGGTATGGTGATGCCAAAGTCTGGAATGTCAGGCTTAGCTACATGAGAAGTTTTGTGTGAGTGTACATGTGCGTGCTTTTATCCCCTCGCTCTCAGATTCTCTAAATCCAATATTCAAAATAGAATATGCCAGGAAAATGAAAAGCTAGGTCTCAAAACAATAAATATGCCAGACCTGGAGCTACAAAAAGCAACATCCCACAAAACCATATTGGTAAAAGCTCCGATTTTTTTCCCCTGTTGATACTATACATACAGTCATGTTTATTTCTCTGTCAAAACCCTAAATTGTCACTCTTTTTGAACCTGTCCTCATTCTATATCTTTTTTTTTTATTTATTTATTTATTTTTTTTTTTGCGGTACGCGGGCCTCTCACTGTTGTGGCCTCTCCCGTTGCGGGGCACAGGCTCCGGATGCGCAGGCTCAGCGGCCATGGCTCACGGGCCCAGCCGCTCCGCGGCATATGGGATCCTCCCAGACCGGGGCACGAACCCGTATCCCCTGCATCGGCAGGCGGACTCTCAACCACTGCGCCACCAGGGAGGCCCTATATCTTATTTCAGGCACATCTCTTCCTGCTTTTCTCTCCCAACCTCAAAACATTCCTTGACCAGGAACAAATGATTTATGGGTTGGGGATAAGCAATTTCCAGACTCTGATTACAAAGGTCTACATCAGACCCGGTGCCGAAGCGAAGATGAGCACAGAATTTTTTTTTCATTATCTATTGCTCAGTTCTGGTGACACCATTCCCTCCTTTGTGGAACTATTTTCATTCTGCATTTGGGGGCTTTTTCTTCAACGGAGACTTTGAAGAACTCTCTTTTGAAAAGCTGGGCACCATTGCCCCCAGAACAATAAATGCCCCATTATGCATTCATTCTAATGAGAATCTTTGTTATTTGAGAGACAGGGATCACCAGCAGGCTGGGGCCGCAGAATCTCAAAAGAAAGCAAAGAGTAAAAAGATATACCGCTGCCGGGAGGGTTTGGGGGTGGGTGCGGTTCTGTGACACGTTTCCTTTTCAGTTCCTCCCATTTGTAAATTTAGCAATTTGGAAAAAGATGAACAATAGACAATTAATCAAAATAAAACAGACGGCAGGGGTTTTAAAGCCAAGCTTTCATTGCATTGACATCTTACAGTAGTAAAGGTTATAATTGTGATGGCAACGGCAACATAGAAAATCAAAAAAATGAGCTTGTGTGAATCATGTCTCTGTGACACTGATGGCTTCTTTTCCTCATTGTCCTCACGGATGAGGAGGTGATCAGAGTCATAAATCCATTTAGCCATTTGCTATTCCTTCTGGTTTATGATAAAGTTGTCAAACCGTGAAGCAAACTGAACTCTTTCCAGAGGTACCTTCTCTCACGGGATGTTGTTTTTCCATTTGCCTTTCACAGGCCATCATGACTGGTATACTCCTACTGTTGGCTCACAAAGAGTGGACCCAGAGACACCTGGTAAATGTATAGACATCGAGTAGGTTGGCAGAGAAAGTTTGAAGGTCAGATCTCTACTAGTTCAGGATGGAACACAGAGAATGATTTCTGATTATAATTGAATCCTATCTAATTGATGCCTTACTATGATGGATTTCAGTCATAAACGATGTTTTAAATGCATAATTTTTATCTGATACCTGCTCCAAACATTTTCTACCAGTTCCTGTGATTATTGTATTTAAGTAGTGTAGTTTGGGGAGGACAGAATCAGTGTTAGTCTTCCTGAATTTCATTCTGAAAAAGTGGATCTAGAGGATCCTCTGTTTTTAATAATGTATTTTCAAGTCCCAATTCCTCAATTTGGTATCTCCTTCCAATCTCCCTGTTACCTCTTCCCCTAAAAAAGGATGAAAAGGGGCTTTCCTGGTGGTGCAGTGGTTGAGAGTCCGCCTGCCGATGCAGGGGACACGGGTTCGTGCCCCGGTCTGGGAAGATCCCACATGCCGCGGAGCGGCTGGGCTCGTGAGCCATGGCCGCTGAGCCTGTGCGACCGGAGCCTGTGCTCCGCAATGGGAGAGGCCACAACAGTGAGAGGCCCGCGTACCGCAAAAAAAAAAAAAGGATGAAAAGTCTGTGATATCTTGCATTTCAACAGTATAGAGCCAAGTAAATCCCAAAGTACAGAAAGACTACCTTGATTTGATTATAGCTCCTCTTCCCATGGCTACAGCAGGGCTTCTCAAACTTTAATATATGTGTGAATCACCTGGGGATCTGGTTAAAATGCAGGTTTTGATTCAGTAGATCTGAGTGAGGCCTGAGATTCTACATCTCTAATAAGTTCCCAGGGGATATTTAGTGCTCCTGGACCATAGACCACACTCTGAATAACAAGGTCCTAGGGTAAGGCAGGGATTCTGTTCACTCATCTTTGTTTTCCCACCCAGACTGGTTCTCAACACATGATAGGAGGTAAGTAAATAAATGTGTTGAGTGGAGTTGATTTCATTTTTGCTCCAGTGGGTTGATACGTTATTCTCCCATAGTGAAGGTTCAAGAGGAAGGCAAAAGGGCCTAAAGAGACGGTTGTAACCCATTTCTCCTTCATTTCCCAGTAGGAAAGATTAATAGCCAGCATCTCTTTCTTTCCACATATTGCTAAGAAGCTTCTGAAAAATCTAGTTCCCAAAGTAACAATTTGTTTCTGCTTTATTTTCAGTGGGAAGCTAGTTTCACCTTTGTGATTCTGAGCATCCTGGGATGTCCACTTCATTTTACTGTAGCCTTGGCATCTGCTCTCCTTGGCCCGTATTGCTTCTACTCGTTTTGGGGGATTGCAGGGACCAATTACCTTGGTTATGCAGTTGCCTTTCCTTTTCCATATGCAAAATTCCCATCAGTGTGTGTAGACCCACCACACTATGAAGAGTACCACCTGACACTTCAAGCCTTAGACCTGTGCCTGAGCTTTGCCATGCTCTGTGTGTCCCTGACAGCGTTCATCACACTTTCTGCAAGACTTATCCAGAATGGACATATAAATGTAAGTTATCAGAAAGGGGGAGCCAGTTCCTGTTCCATCCTAAATGCTAAAATGGAAAGTTTGGTATATTAATGCTTAATCTGTCTCTCTTTTTTACCCCTGTATCTTGTATAACCAAAATTCTCCCACTCTTTCTACTTCTACTCCAGCTACGAGGCTGATATATAATACATCAACATCAGATTTAGCTTTCTAACTTTTTCCGAAAGGGCTGATAATAATTTTAATATGCTAATAATAGAATTATGAACTGAATATTTAGTATGTGTCGGTGTACTTCCCATTTCACAGATAGTAAACAGAGGCTAAAGAGTTTGTATAACGTGTCCAAGGTCACACAGCTTAATGACTAGTAGGACCAGATTCAAAAAGCAGAGCTACTTCTCTTCATCAGGCCAGATTTGTCCTGGGCTCCCTCATCCCCCTCCTTGCATCCTCTGCTTCTCTGCCAGACCATTAAGATGCAAGGCTCTGGCCTCCAGGAGGGTTAGAGCGGGGTCACTGGGAAAACAGCACAAGTGATTTCTGATTCCAAATTCCTGCAGCTGATACTGGGTCCCTCCTCTGTGGGTTGAACAACCTCCCTCTGAAAAGAGGTATTTCTCACTGCAAACTCTTATACTGGCTTTATGATTCAAGTTAGGATTATATCAGGGTCAAGTGAATCTGGGTTATGTTGGCCAATTTTTTTCCAGTTTCATCCTATCAGCACCAACCAGTAAAGCTGGAAGACAAGAATTTGGCACTCTCAATGCTTTTTGTGGTCAGTCTTGTCCTCTTCAACTTCTTCATAAATCTGCAAAGGAAATCCTGTACATTCTTAGGAACGGAGTTGATTTTACAAGCAACTTGCCGAGAAACAAGGCAAGCAGACCAAAATCAGCACCCCCGCTGTACTGCCAGGGCATGTAGAAGTTTAGTCTTTGAGAATTCTCCCTTGTGGCAAGTGTCCTAACTTTCTAGACTATTTACTAAGGAACATATGCGTAGGAGAACCACACATTAAAAGTTGACAGTAAAAAAAAAAAAAAAAGTTGACAGTCATAACCCCTTAGCATGCATAGCTAATCAGACATCTGGCTGTCATTTTAAGCATGACCCTCACAGCACTGAGGTTTAATGTAGGGTGGAGGGTAGGGAGAAAAGAATGAAAAAAATATATGCTGAGCTTGGTAAGCCAACAGTGCCTTACCATGGAAACCCAACAGTGAGACCACCTAAAGTGCCTGGAGAGAGAGAAAATTAATTGAAAGCAGAACAAAGTTCTGTGACTTTAGGGTTTTGCCTTTGCCCATCTTGCTCAGAACAGTTTCTGAGCTACGTAAGGGACCCAATGCAACTACAACACGTTCCTCAAAGGGAATCAATGACATCAGAAGCACCCAGGGTTTTTGTGAAACTAGATTTCTGCATCCCTTCCAGGGCCATTCCCACTATGTCAGAAATTCTGGGGTTGGAGGCAGGGAACATGCATTTTTAACACATGCCCCCAAGAGATCCTGATGAAAATTCTCTTCCTAGCACTAAGTATCAATTCTGGACAGAATCTCGTTTTCCCATTTGCATAAAATGCAGCACTAGTTAGGGTGAGAGTTCTAGATAAATTTAATAAGCATGTCTTTGGTGAACATTCTTGGATGACTTGACACCACTTAATCCACAGGGGTGGCAGATCACGTTTCGTTAGCGAGGATGAGTGGCTGACATAATAGGATATGATGTCCTGTATTAATAAATACACCACTGTTGCCCCAAGACCAAAAGGAGCTCATGAAGCCTGAACAAACCTTTGTTACCATGCAGAAATCTCAGCTACATTAGGCACAATTTCTAGCAGTGAAATAAATGCATTGTTTATCAAAATTCTAGAAAACACATCACTTTCTTAGAAAGAAAGGTGGATCGTTTGCTGGGATACAGAATTCTACATAGTGATTCTACTTTTAATGAAACTCTGTGTAGTTATGTTGTTAGATTCCCTACAGTGCTGAAAGGGATAAGTAATATTTTTAAATTTTTATTTGAAACTATTAATAAACACTGTGAAATATGCTGCTGATTCACACTTTTTTCATATAAACAGAACACTGAAAATGCTTTTAAAACCTGCCCACTTTTAAGTGTCTGCCTGAAAAGTAAAATTCTTTTATGTAAACATAGTACATAATAGGAAACTCAAGAGCTATGAAAATTTGTAAAAAAGAAAAAGTGATGGTTTGAAGGAGGATTTGGGGGAAATTGTGGTTGTACTGTAAAACAAAATCAATTTTTTCAGATCTATACATAACAGTCAATATTATGCTGAAAAATATTCCCTCGTAAGGGTTTGTTTCTGCAAGTTTAAAAACATGTTTTCAAAAATGAATCAAGCACCCCTTTAGGAATCACCACATTCATTATTTCTTCCTTCCTGTGCCTTTTCAGTTCAGTAGAATTGAAGTCATCTTGTGTCCCAGTCAGCTCAAGCTGCTATTAAAAAATGCCGTAGACTGGGTGGCTCAACCAACACACATTTATTTACTTCCAGAGACTGGAAGTCCAAGATCAAAGTGCCAGCATGGTTGGTTTTTGGTGAGGCCTATCTTCCTGGCTTGTGGATGGCTGCCTGCTCACTGTGTGCTCTCAAGGCCTTTCCTGGGCTTGCTCCTAGAGAGAGGAGCAATCTCTCTGTCTCCGATATTTTACAGACACTAATCTCATCATGGGGACCCCACACTTATGGCCTCATCTAAACTTAATTACCTCCCAAATGACTTACTTCCAAATACCATCACAGTGGGGATTGGGATTTCAACATATGGATTTAGGAGGGGACATAAACAGTTGATAGCATCTTACTGAAGGTAACACAGTGACAGTGTATGAGTATGCAGTCAACTGGTGCCCAACTAAAACCAGAGGTCTAATGCTTGAAAGAGGCATGAAGGGTTTGATGATTTTGACAAACACTCACAAAAGCATGGTGTGAGTGCTACAGACTGAATGTTTGTGTCACCCCCAAAATCTACATTGAAGCACTAACCCCCACTGTGATGGTGGTAATTAGATTTGGATGAGGTCATGAGGGCAGAGCCCCCGTGATGGGGTTAGTGCCCTTATAAGAAAATGAAGAGACCAGTGTGCTCTGTCTTTCTCCACCGTGATAGTATACAGCAAGAAGGGGACCGTTTACAAACGAGGAAGTGGGCTCCCACCAGACACTGAATCTTCTGACACCTTGATCTTGGACTTCCAGCCTCCAGAACTGTGAGAAATGTCTGTTGTTTAAGCCATCCAGTCTATGGTAGTGTGCTATAGCAGCCCAGGCTGACTAAGACAGTGAGTCCTTCCAAATTTCAAGGGCCTCGTGGGAAGGGGTGGAGCTGGGAGAGGACTAAGAGACCCCTGTTTGTGTGGTTCCATGCAACACACTGAAGCGACCCTGTGGGCTTAGGACTCAGTGCAGAGGGCAAATGAGCACCACACAGAATTAAGTTGAAAAACTAAAATGCATAGCAACCGTAGCTGAAATTGTCTACATTCTTGGTCCAGTAAGTAATAAAGTGATGAGAAAGGAAAGAATTGGGACGCCAGACGCGCTGCAGCTGTCCCCTGCAGCTACTCTGCCCCTCCTCCATGGAATGGAATGGCTTCGTTTGTTTTCCTTTCATTATTCATTGTTATGTTTGGGGTTGTTTTTTTTTTAATGAAAGGGGGAAAGAAAATATTTTCTCCTTCTCATGTGATACAATGGTTTTATTATTTTTTCAATGAACTGAGAAATATTTGCCATAAAAGATGTAGGTAAACCCTCTAAATGCAGTTTAAAACATGGGGACAGATTATTTATCAGTGGAGGACAAACAAAAGGCAAATTAACAGCAATATACTGGTTCCAAATCTTTCAGCAGAAGTACTCTGCATCATTAGCAATAGAAATGTGTTTTGAAAGAAATTCTGCCATGACTCTTAACCTAAAGTTCTGAGGTCCCACATTGGGCTATAGCAAGGTGTTTCTGGTGCTTCTGGGAAATAACCCCCTCGGGTAGATCCAGTAAAACTCAAGCAGTACCGTGCAGTAACTGTAAGAATCCACTGTATTTCTTCCTCGCAAATTCTATTATGTGGTCACCTCAAAGTGGTCAGTCGAAAAATCAGAATCTAGAAAAATAATTGCAATTCAGGGCATTACTATTCCTTCTATCTCATAATTTTCTCTGGAATAATAATAATGGTGACATAAAACTGGGTGATAGAAGAATAATTGTAGGCGTTATTTATTGGACAGTTACTATTTGCCTACTTTATTCCTGACAACACTCCAAAGCTCATTGACCCCATTTCACAGATGAGGATGTCAAGGGGGCCATGTAGGGTCAGGGTTCTCTCCCAGGTCTTGAAGGGCCTAGAGACCAGGCTCCTCGTTACTGGACCACACATCTTAGGTCGTGCATCTCCAGTCTTACGTACTCCAAGTGACTTGGCATAGTCATGATTTTCATGGACAATTTTTCTTATGTTTCTCACAGACAAAAATTAACTCGTATTTTAGAAATGGAAGCTATTTTCTCCAGGATATTTTCATTCTGTTAAATCAGTGGGACCATACCAAGGGTGATGGCAAGTTACTAAGAGAGGAAAAGTGTCCATTGTAATGTGTTAAAAAAAAGCTTGATATTTTGTCAAAGAAGGAGCAGTAGGTGGGGAGGGGTTAGTTACCAGAGAACTGCTTTTTGTCCATTTTTACTTTATAAATTGTTGTGAGCTTCAACATATTTTCGTTTTGACTTATCTTCTTTTTTCTTTTTTTTTTTTTTTGTGGTACGCAGGCCTCTCACTGTCGTGGCCTCTCCCATTGTGGAGCACAGGCTTCGGACGCGCAGGCTCAGTGGCCATGGCTAACGGGCCCAGCCGCTCCGCGGCATGTGGGATCTTCCCGGACCGGGGCACGAACCCGTGTCCCCTGCATCGGCAGGTGGACTCTCAAGCACTGCGCCACCAGGGAAGCCCTGACATTATCTTTTAATATAAAATATCCTAGTAGACTTTTTTCCTTGCCCCTTACTCTTAATCTAAAATGTTCTTACTATGAATATAATTTTTAACAAATTTTAAATGTTTTAAATGTCATGTTTTTAAAAATTAGAAATAGATTTAAAAGAAAGAAGAAATTTTTGTTTCATAACAGGGCAGAAACTTGAGTAGAAATCAGAAGCCTCCATTCTCTACAATCATTTAAAGTCAGTTTTCAACAAAGAAAACTGGATTTATACTAGTGAATATTTCAGAATGACTGTGATGGTGCTAATCTGTGAGTACAAAACCATTTAGGAGTGTAGCAATGTTGGTTGGATACTTTAAATTTTATTAATTAAAGAGGAGAATACATGACAGCTACTATTGGATGCCTGAGTTCACCCCTCAGATGAAAAAAGGGAGAGAAATAGAGGAAATAATGAGGGTGAAGCACAACGGGAGCCGTGGGGGGTGAGGAATGACACGACGACACTTTTGCTCTCAGACCCGAGCCTAGGAACCAGAGAGGACAGTGGACGAGGCAGCAGTGCACCCTGCACACATCAGTAGTCGTGCACCTGAGCTTCCTCATCTCTGAGACCACAGGGCTGGGCAGCCGACCTCCAAAGACCTTGCCAGATCTTTCTCAGTCTGTGATTTTGAAAGAAAACTTTATTTCATTTGAGAAGATTACCATTCAGAAGGGAGGACTGTCAGCAGCAATGGGTGGCTCTCTAGCTGTCCTAAGCCACACTGATGTGTCACTGGAGTGCACCACATGGCCTTGCTATGCCAGCTCAAGAAGTGATGGACACCAGCAACGGTACTCGAGCGAGGCTTGAGAGTTGTCACAAATCCACAGCGCACTGTAACCGCTTGAGTAAAGCACCTTTCTTTGCTCCATGTTCAGTCTGTCATATCAAACCAACCAGAAATACCTTCTTGATTGTCTTTTTAAAAACTTAGTATTATATATTGCTCAGCCATAAAAAAGAATGAAATATTGCCATTTGCAGCAACATGGATGGACCTAGAGATTATTAACTCAGAAAAAGAAAGACAAATATGAGATCACTTTTATGTGGGATCTAAACAATAATACAAATGAATCTATATACAAAGCAGAAACAGACTCACAGACATAGAAAACAAACTTATGGTTACCAAAGAGGAAAGGTGAGGGAGGGGTAAATTAGGAGTATGGGATTAATAGATACAAACTACTACACATAAAATAGATAAGCAACAAGGATTTACTGTCTAACACAGGGAACAATATTGCATATCTTGTAATAACCTATAATGGAAAATAATCTGAAAAAATATATATACAGGGCTTCCCTGGTGGCGCAGTGGTTGAGAGTCTGCCTGCCGATGCAGGGGACACGGGTTCGTGCCCTAGTCCGGGAGGATCCCACATGCCGCGGAGCGGCTAGGCCCGTGAGCCATGGCCGCTGAGCCTGCGCATCCGGAGCCTGTGCTCCGCAACGGGAAGAGGCCACAACAGTGAAAGGCCTGCGTAAAGCAAAAAAAAAAAAAAATATATATATATATATATATATATATATATATATATATATATATATATACATATAACTGAATCACTTTTCTGTACACCTAAAACTAACACAATATTGTAAGTCACCTACACTTCAATTTAAAAAATTAAAAAAAAACAAAACAAAAAACAGCATTATATAATTGAATAGGAAGCTTATGACTCTATTTTATTTGCAAAAAGATTGTTCTTAAATTTTATTTATTCTCTTATATCATATAATTAACTTAGAGACCTGGATGAAACAGAAAGCTCCTTGTTAAAGCAATAGAATTACTAGGTTCTGGACAGTAATTAGTACCTATTGGACAAGAGAAGTATCTTCTGTTCACCAGAAATGACTTCTCTCTTGTCACATATCAAGACTTATGAACCTAAAGCCCTAAATATAATATTCATTATTTATCCTTGCTCCTCAACATTTATTGAGCATATACTATGAGCCAGATATCATGCTAATGTACAGAAAAATGAGCAAAACACATTCTGGCGCGCCATTGACTTATAAGGACTGAGGGGAAATGAGACTTGGGCCAGGAGGATCAAGAGCCCAGATGAGGAATAACAAGACCTGAGTTAGGTAGTGATAGTGGGCGTGAGAAGAGGTGGTACATTTGAGAGATATTTAGGAAGTAGAATCAATGGACTTCATAACAGGTAGCATGTGGGACAAAGGAGGAGTCCAGGAAGATGCTAAGGGGTTCTGGACCATGAGAGACAAGACAGAGTGATTGGATTTAATGTGTGAGTCCCACTCTTGTTACTTAAGGTAAATATTCAGTTTTATATCTCATCATTAAAAAAAATTACTGTAAGAACTTAATAGAAGAAATCAGAGGACTTCTACCTGGGATTCTAGCCAATGAGGTACTCAAATTTGCCATTGGACACTCCATCAAGTTGTTTGCATACCAAAAATCAATTATACCTTGCTTTGAGTTTATAATAAACCTAGTGCAGAAGGGCATGGGCTATAAGACAGTTTCAATCTCGGCTGAACTAATTTAACAATGTATCTCTTCTTTTCTTCTACTGAATCTCCCATGGCAAAGATTGGCCGTGAATGACCTATAGATAGCCAAGCCCAATGGTCTCTTTTCAATCCACATCTTCCTTGACTGCTTTCTTCATGAAATTATCTCCCTTGACTTCCATGCACCATTCTCTTTGGTTCTCTTCCTTCTCCATGGCTTTTCCTCCTCAGTCTCCTCCGAAAGGCCCTCTGCTCTGCTCACCACTTAAAGACTGGTACCCTCACTTACCACTTTTGGGTTGGTGCCTCACACATCCACATCTGTAGCCCAGTCCCCTCTCCTGCTCTAATGAGCTCTACATCTGACTGTTTTCTAGACACTCTTCTGGTGTCCCTCAGATACATCAAACTCCAGGTGCTCATCGTGGAGTGCATCATCTCTTTGTCCTCAACACCTGCTCCTCTTCCTGTATCTGCAGCTCAGTTGCCAACACTCATGATACTCAGGACGAGCCTGAGACCTGGAGTCATCCTTGACTCCATACACCTGAGTCCATCACTGTATCCTGACAACTGTACCTCTCAGGTATTTCTCTAATGTGTCCTCTGTTCTCTGTACCAACGGTGACAACCCTGGTTTGGCTCCCATATTCTCTCACTCAGACTGCTTTGCTTCCAGTCTGTCTTTCTTAAAAAGTATCCTCCACACAGGCTCTAGAAGGAGCTCTCAGGTTCAAATCTGTGCTTATCGTTCCCCTGCTTTAAATCCTTCTGTGGCTCCCCTTCACTCTCAGATACAGCCAAGCTCCTTTGCATGACATCATGTGTATTCAACTCCTCTCTGAGCACGTGAGTTCCTCGAGGACAGGGACTGTCTAAGGTGAGCAAGAAAGGTGGGACTGGGAGTGTGAGAATCAAAGGAGGAAAAGAGAAGCAGGTTGCGATACTAGATGTCATTTTTATGTCTTCCTAGCCATAGCTAAAATCTTACCTAAACCTACAGCAGGAATATTTTAAATTTAAAGACAATTCACATGTCATGGGGAAATTTACTATGGTCATGGAATCCAAAAAGAATCTCCAGAAAGGGATACATAGAAAAAGTAGACTTGAATTTCCATACCAAGGAGCAGTGGTTTAATGAAGAATTGCTTTCAGCATTATGAAACAGAGAGAACCTGATACAGTACTTTTGAAATCAGACAGTTTGAGGGGTAATTGCTTCTTCTGTCATGTACTATCTGAGTAGCCTTGAGCAAATGAATACTGAACCTCTCTGAGCCTAAGGTCCTTGTTGGTAAAATGGAGATAACACCTACCTCACATGTTGCAAAATGAAATGAAAGAATTACTATTAAGAGCCTTTACACTGAGCATGGTACTTGATAGGCCTCAAGAAATGTTTGCTATCTTCCCCTCACTGCTAATCAAATTAAATTCTTGACTCAGTCAAAGATTTCAGAAAGTGCCCTTTAGGCTTCTGTAAGTTTTGAAAAACCCCAAACCAGTCCAAACCAGACAAAACAAACAGCAAACCACCAAAAGAGATAGTCAACAGAGAGACTCCCTACTCTTTAGGCAGCCCCTGTCTACAAAAGTAATGGTTCTTCTGGACCATTTCATGCTTATGCCAGATATTTTATTACACATATATTTCTTTTTTTATATATCTCTGCCATCCCCCTCCACCAGTATCACCAATTTTGTTCTCTCTGGTGACTCCTCTTAAATCCTTAAGAGGTACCATGATGCTGTTACTCGAGTCATTCTTCATCGGGCTCCTGTGACATAAAAAAGGCTAAATTAAATGTCAGAAATGGCACTCTATTTTCTTTGATAAATTGTAGAAATAAACACTATTGTATTTTTTTCCTTCCCAGGGTCAAAAGAATGGACAATAAGTTTGAAGCAATATTCCTCTTAAATTTGTCGTCTTTGTGACCATTATTTTGAAATATTTCTGAAATAATTTTGATCTTTAAACATTTTTCCTCTATGTTCTTATAAAATAAAAAATTGAAGTAGTTGTACACTTTAGCCCTTTTTGATGGTTAACCTTGTTTTTTCTGATTTACATGCTGTGATACAAAAATTGAAATTATGTCACTGTTGTCAGAGAATTTTTAAATCTGAAATATAACTTGGAAGTGAATGAATGTTTTCTTTAAATTCCTCTTGTTCCCTGTGTGATGTTTCACTGAACTGTAATTTCATATTACCCAAATTAAGGAAATGCTTTCACACCCTTTCTTCATTGCCATTATCAAAGTGACTCTAAATCTTCAAAACACAATTAAAACTGAATTGTGGGGATAATGAGAAGGCTCTCCTGCAGGGGGACTGTGGTCCTCCCTCCTGACCTCTCTATAGCTTGTCTTTGGCACTTAAGACAAACTACTTAATTAATTGGAAGAGATCTTATTAGAGGCACTTTAGACTAATTTTTCATCAAATGTCCCAAGATTCATATGCCCCTGACAGCTCAGCCATTCCTAAGTGGCAACTCCAGTCAGCTGCTGAGTGGTTCTAAATGTAAAATGTCTTTCTTGTCTTGGCTAGAGACCTGCTTCTTATAACCTCTGTGTCTCTGTGTCTCAGTCCTGCATCTGTAGCCCCTGAGAGCACAGTACAGTGGTTCTCAAATGTGGTTCCAAGGTCAGAAGCATCAGCACCATCTGGGAACTTGTAAGAACTAGACACTCTGGGGTTGGGTCCACCAATCTGCTTTTGGAAGCCCTCCTCCAGGTGAGGGCTAAAGTTTGAGATGCACTGGTATTGTGTAGCACACTAAAGTTTGAGACACACTGGTGTAGCGTAGCACAAAGTGGGTGCAACTTTGGAATGAAAAATACCTGGATTCAGACTCACTGGTGTAGTGTAGCAGAAAGTGGGTGCAATTTTGGAATGAAAAATACCTGGATTCAGATCCTGGCCCTCTGTCATTTTAGGCAATAGCCTCAGTTTCCTCTCTGATCAAATGGAGCTGATGGGCATAGCTAATTCCCAGACTTGCTGAGAGAATTCAATGATACTATATGGGTCAAGCACACAGCAGAAAGTCTAACACACCCTTAGCGCTCAAAATTACTGTCTAGTGATATTGGTTCATTCAACACATTTATTAGATGCCTTTGATATGAGTCTATATAAAGCCCTTTCTTTTTTTTTTTTTTTTTTTTTTGCGGTACGCAGGCCTCACACTGCTGTGGCCTCTCCCGTTGTGGAGCACAGGCTCCGGACGCACAGGCTCAGCGGCTATGGCTCACGGGCCCAGCCGCTCCGCGGCATGTGGGATCTTCCCGGACCGGGCCACGAACCCGTATCCCCTGCATCGGCAGGCGGACTCTCAACCACTGCGCCACCAGGGAAGCCCAAGCCCTTTCTTTTGAAAATGGAGAAGTACAGAAAATTTTAGACATGACACCTTAGACATAATAGTATTTAATACCTTCATTTTACAAATGGAAAGTATAACATTCAGAGAGGCGAAGTGACATGTTCAAGGACACACAGCTCAATTGCTGGTGTATGGAAGCCCTTTAGGTGCCTCCCAGTGCTCAGCTCTTCAATCAACACATGTTTATCTGTCACTTAATACAGCAATAAGATATGGATTCCTGGGCCTGGTGATTACACAAGTAGGGACTTCAAATTTATCAGTATACTGTCTGAATTAATTTTAATATTAATGGAGCATTCCCAGCTAGAATTGGACACCATGGTTACTTATTTACTTACATTTTGCTTTCTTATTTATATCTTATTCTGTTCTGAAAGGATTTAAGGTGACTCTTGGGCATTTTATCAACGGTTGGAGTTCCAGCCACCCCAGCACTAACCATTGAACCAGTGAATTCCAATTATTGCTTCCTGGAACTTTTGCAAGAGGCTCTCAGCAAAATGTGCACAATTCTGAGGATCCCAAGTGGATACATAAGAGAAGTAGACCAATACCAAGTGCTTTAGGTTAACTGGAATCCCTTGTATAAATTGTTAATCAGATATCAAGGAATATATGTGGTTATTTCTTGGTCTCGCATGTACAAAGACACGGGTAGACATTTTGCTACGCCCTTGCCTGGGGAAACTAAATGGTTAATGCTCACCATCACACACCCAGAAAAAAAAGTCCGATTTACCGACTGGAAGGAATAAGGCACTTTTACTTTAAACAGCCTGTTCTCAGTTTTGTGGGGCTGTTGATATTACTGGGCTAATGACAGACGCCAAGGCGGGAAAATAGGCTGGGTTACTTATAATTCTTTGAATGTGGACACATCAGCTTGTGGGAAGGAAACTATTTAAAATGGGGCTTAGGGAAAGCAAAAAAAAAATCCCCTTTCCCCATATGAGATTCTTCCACAGTGTTGTCATGGAATCTTGAAAACCTCTATACAGCGGATCACTCTCGTTGGATATATGCAAATTTTCTGAGATCCAGCGGTTTCCTGCCAGGGAAAAACTTATAATAACAGAGCAAGAATGCAATCCGAGCCCTTGCTCTCTGAAACCCTGAAAGAACAGAGTCGTTCTTGACAGGGCAATTTCAACCCTTGACATTCCAGGAAATAGCTTAATAATGTCATTTAGTCTGGGGTTGTAACCAGTCCTAAGACATGGAGACACAAATGCAGTGTAAAATTTTAAATATCAGTTCGGGGACCATTACTCATTAACAGCAAAGACCACCACCACAAAGCAAAAACTAAGCAAGCCTTCCTAATTAAATTTAACATTGTCCCCACTAATTAAACACAATATAGGAAAGGTTTCTGCCAAGAAATTACAGACACATCCTGAAGACTATTTACTTTCCTGGGTCCTGGGCCCGTGCCATATCCAGGACGTGACCCCCAAACAAAACTATACTTTGATCATTAATATATATGCAGAAGTTACCCCCATCCTGGAGCCTCAGAGGCCTTAATGAGACACACTGGCCTTTACATACAATGTGTTTCATTTTTCCTGGGTACGGTGCAGCTGAAAAAGGTTACAAGACTCAGGTTAAAAGTCAGGAAATGGATCAGGACCCCACGCTATGACATCATTTTCTTGCAATGCAATGAAGCAATGACATTTCCTGCAGGAAAAATGATTAGAGCTGACAAGCTGCCTTAGTTAGCTGCAGTGTTTGCCATGGAAGGTGTCAGGCCTGCGTCGTTCCAGCTCCTGCCACCCTCCCTCCTGTTCCTTGGCTGGGGCTTCCCAGGGGTCAGTGAGAGAGTGAAAGAGACCCAGGCCACTTCTATTTAATGACAGTCCTGATATATTTAAGATAAAGACGTGCTAAAACATTGTTACAAAACTTGTGGAATTTTTTAGTTATTAGAGTATTTAGTACTTTAGACAAAAAATATATATATAATTTTGCCACTTGCAAAGTGATTTCCAGATTATTTTTAAAATTGACATATAGGCAGAGCCACCAGGGGTAATTGTGCAGGTTGGCCAAAGGCAGAGCGGGATTCAAAGCTAGCTCACTCTCCGATTATCAAACCATGGTTGCTGGTTCAGGACTAGATCTGCCTTTTTCGGATTCACACAGATGTCTCACAACCAGTGACAGATGATCTTGCAATGGGACACAGTTTGAAGGTAAATGATGAATGAGTCTTCTCCTTTCAATCCTGGGTATCTCTGTAACTGTAGACATAACATCTTGGGGCATATCTCTAGAAGTGTGAATTCGAGGACCTGCCTAATTGTGAGTTCTGGGCCAAATCTGCCTCCTATCTGGGTCACCTCAGCAGTAGGGAGTCCTTTGGGGATTTGTGAACAGGTGCTTCCAATATGCCAACACAAGGGGTGTGAGGCACCTAGCTTGGCGAGTATGAGCTCTGGGCTAGGTTTCAGCCCAGCCAGATGCTTTCATGCACAAGTCACATAACTATAGTGGCCCTACTGTTCCCCAGATGGTAGACCCTGCTCTGGACTCCACATGCAGACAGACCTGCTCCAGTCCTTCAGACCAGTTTAGAGACACGACTGAGGCAAGAATTATTTAAGAGCTGGGGCCAACCCCCTGGGACTCCACACCAAATCGCCCTTGCTTGTCCATGTGTGGCCTTGCGACTTGGTTCAATAATTGGGTTTCTGCCTTGGACACGGGATCCAGTGGCTGAGTAGCTGGTGAGTACTGCCTGGGAACAAGTGTCTATTCCCTCGACTTATCGTTACCATGCCCCTTCTGGAAACCACAGGTGTGCTCGTAAACAACGAAGGAAGGGGTCCAGCCTTATCATCTTCTGTCATTTTTCTTCTCCTTATCTTCCTTCTGGATTCTCCTGGGAGGTAGTGGAATCTACCAAGCAAAGACTGCAGATATGACAGAAAAAGACAGCTTCTTGATGCTTCTTTTGTCCATTTCAAAACAGAATTTATACTAACTCACTTGTATGTCAGTGGAGGAGAGTGATCAGTAGTGACAAGTTTCTACTACCAAAAAATCAAACACTTATCATCTCAGAAATGAAAAGTCCTAGAACCAGGATGGATTTCTACATTAGAAGCAATGTTTCTAGGTACTATGCTAGGTTTGCCAAACAGATTTAAGCTCTCTACAGCACTAGAGTGGGTAGATGTCAGAGATGCTCTGAGACACAGTTTACACAGCATTTACATCTATAAATCATTACATAGTAACTGGATGGACCTTGTAGTGACAAATATGCTATCTCTGGAAAAATGTGCAAATATCTGAAGGGCTTATACATTCCCCCAGGATGAGTCAAAACAAGCATAGTTGTCACACCTTCCTTTCATTATCCTGTGGGTGTTCTCTCAAATGTGTGGGTCTTCATAAATGAGTCACTGTTTCCAAGGTCTGTCAAAAGTATCAGTGGTCACAAGCCTAGGAAGCATAACAGGCCTAGAAAAGAGTACAGAACTTTAAATCATGGGCAATAATGTAAAATGTCTGAAATTACTGGGGTTTTATTACTCTGCCAAATTTGCAGTCTTATACTATCTAATCACTCCCTTTTGAGGACTCACTATTTCCTATAGTTAAACCTATGAGGAATAAAAAGGAATTTATTTTACATTTGGTGTATTTGTATAGTCACCGGGTCTAGAGCCGGTACTTTCTGCCATTTGAGTAACCCTTCTGCTTGCTTGCCCATACATGTTGAAACTGTCATTTAACTTAAATACACAGATCAGACTTGTTTAAGACTCTACCCTTTCACCTTGCTCTAGGCAGGGAAAAAGATCAAAGCTTCCTGTGTTTTTTAAGGATGACCCCTTCTTTGTTCTGAACACGTCTCACATCTCCTATTTGTAGAAGCTTATGCACAGGCTGAATTGTTTTTCTTTTCTCTACTTATCATAAACAAGACCCTCATTGCCCATTGGGCATCCTCAAAAAGGGAATTTACCCATCGGATAGGTTGTTTACCTAATAATGATGGCTTTTTAAATTCACAGTATTAAAACAGATATTTTTAGTACAAAGTGTTGTCAGAATTGATAGGTGAAAAAAGGTGTTTGTACTTAATATGCTATAATGATGAGACTGATGTAGAACAGTGAAAAAACTCACCTGTTATCAGTTCTGCCTTGAAATAACCAAATGATAAAGTTTTTACGTATTTTATTTTTACTTTAAAGTGACCCTAATTTATTTATTAATGCATTAATTCTTTTCAGGTTGAAGTAAAATATAAATAAATGATGATGATATCATTTCACTTAGTTCATGAATTTATTATCGATTAAGAATATGCAGGGTACCGGCCAGAGGACAAGGTGCTAAGAATTGGAAAATTAAATCTCCTAGTCCACAAAACAGAGAGGATACAGAAAATAAACACCACAAAGAAGTTTTAATGGGTTCAATCCTTACCAGGCTAAGGACTGAAAACAAAATCATTTCATCTTTTGGGGTCTCCTAAGTTTTCTTATCTATAAGACCAAGGAGGCAAAATTAATTGTAAGGTCCATTTAGCCCCTAAATTCTGGGACTAAAAGAAATATGTGCCAGGGCTAAAAATGAATTTAAAGTTGCAAACCCTCACATGCTTTGTTTGGCAAATATCATAAAGAAGATAAGCTCAAAGGTGAATTATGACTGCAGATAGCGAGATGGATGCTATTATGGAGATAATGAACAACACCAGGCAAAATACGGAGCTTGGCTGTAAACAGGAGAAAATATCTAAGTGGAATGGACAGACTGAGAGGGAGGGAGCAGAGAGCTGTAAAGCAAAACTGGGCCGAGTGCACTGCAAGTCTCAGATCAATCAGTCAACAAGGATTTTATTCTGCTCAGGTTACTTTATTTGTTAAGGGATTCTTAAGGGGGCGCCTGAGATAACATGGTCCAGGATTATAAGCCGTGCTAAGTATAGTACTGCAAAAATATCCTAGCATCCAGGTCCACAAGACTAGTGTAGGAAGGGCATCTGTAAGTAGAGGGGGCTTAGAAAGTATTTTAAGAATGCTCTGAGGTTCAGCTTCAAACAGTAGGTCCTGGCTGAGGATTGTGAAGAACCAGCAGTTACAGGCAGCCAGGGGATGGTAACCAAAATGGAGTTACTCTCTTTAAGCAGAGACTTTGGATGACCACCACTTGGGAGGAGAATTACCAAACTGTTGCCAAAAAAATCATTTTGGCTGCAAACCAAAGAAGGATCTTCACATTTCCTCAAGACATAAATGACACTTCGGTGTAGTAGAAAGATTTCTCACACGACATTTTTCCCAAGAGATAGGGAAGAGAGGAAAACTTGATGCTCTGGAATGACTTATTCTTTTCCACAATAAGAACTAGGTGAAGCCCACTGCATTGCCATTTTGCCTTGATTGTCAGTAAACTAGAAACAAAATTTAGATTTTATTTTAGGACTTACACTTAAATATCTGACCCCCTATTTAAAAATTTTTAACTTCTCACTTGATCTTTTGCTCATAATTTTGCCAAATTCATTTCTTTCATTACATGCCACCTCATTCATTCACTCATTTATTTTAGATATTTATTAAGCATTTACTATGTGCTGGGCACATCAAATTCTTTTGGAGGCAGGTGGAATGTGGCTCTGGCCTGGCAGGCAGGAGACTCTGTCTCTGGCTTGTGTTGTGTTTAGGTCTTAGGGCTTGATGTTTATATATGGGTTACAGTTCAGGCATTTTCCAGATGAACAAGGGTTCCGGGGTATATATCTGGTTTTCCTAATAACTCATCCCATCTCCATCTTGGTTAGAGTGGATTTTTCCCTTGAGGGTCTTTGATCCTACAGCTGCAGACATTCTGGCACCAGGGAGGCTTAAAGGTCAAGGCTCTGAGACACACAGAGGTCGATGAAATCAGGGGACATCTTAGCAACTGCTGAGAAGCCGTGGGGGTGAGCACTATGGCTTCCAGGATGGATGGATGATGTCATTTGTGGTATAAATAAGTGTGTGCTTACTAAGCTCTGACTGGGATCCAACAGGTGTGTTCTGGAACAGTGCTGTTTGGATGAAACCATCGAGAAAAAACAGTCAGTAAACTTTTTGCTTCCTTTAATCTGTGAAGTCCCCTTTTTAAACTTCTGACTCCCCAAAGTTGAGCATCATGGGATACAAAGGCAAGAGTGTGAACTTCAACCTCAGTTGCTTCTCCTGTAGAACAAAGGAGCTGGACTCACGAGTCTTCTAGCCCCTTCTAGCTCTAATCATCTGTCACTTTATGACCATCAATTCTACTTCCAGCTTTTTGGCTTCACAACTCCACACAGATAGTCATCATTTTCATCATCTTCAAATACAATGAAAAACAGTATGGGAGCAAGTACAGCGGCAACATGTGTATGATGGCAATACTGAAGGACAAGATTGAGACCTAGTTAAGGATTATTGAGTTATTATAACAAAGACTTACTAGAAGTGGTTATAACTTTTCAGGATAGATTACTTCCTTCACAGCATATCCAAATCCATGGCAAACTGTGTTTACCCAGAGCTCTACTATCTGTGTATATATACACCCATATTCGCACATTGCTTAGCAGAGTGATGTGTATATAATAAACATGAAAACTATCTGAATAACTTTTGAACTTAAGAAATGGTTTGTAAACTCTTATATTTCATATCAGTGATTTGTATATAAACAATATCTTAGAGTATAAAATACACAGATATAGAGAAGACACAACTCCTGTCTCAAAGAATTTATAATGTAGTGTTAAGTGCTTAAAGATGTATTCAGGTTTGCGTGCAAAACATTTTAATAGATTCAGTGGTTTTTAATATATGTACATATGAAAGCTCTAAGTTTATTTACAGTGAAATATCAATATTGGGTACCACCTACTATGCTAAATGCTGAATGTACTAAAAGGTAGCAAAGGTCCCTGCACACTGTATCCCTATAACCTGATCAAAATGATGCATATTCATTCATTCATTCTGCAATTATTGAATGCTTGCCTTGGGGAAAGTACTGTGATAGGCTCTTTGGAGGGCAGAGGCATGATTTCTTAATGGTTCCTGTCTTTAAGGATCTTAAAATTTAATGGAGTCAGAAAAGAGCTAATAAAGCAGAATGGAAAAGAATTATTAGTAAAGAGCTATAGAGAACACTTAGAGGATAGAGTAACTATGCCCAGAGATTAGGAGAGTCTTCATAATGGAGATGGCCCTAAAGCAAGACATGGCAAGATGAATGGTAGTTTAATGGTGCATACAAGAGGGGAAGTTCACCTCAGAAAGAGACCAGTGAGAACAAAAGCACAGAGGCATGAAAATTAATGCATGCTCTGGGAATAGCAAGTAGGCTGGTATGGCTGGAGCACAGGATACAAAAACAGCAGGGGGAGATGAGGCCAGGAAGTTAGGTTGGAGCCAGGACATGGAGGGCCTCCAATGCCATATTAAATCTACTAATTCTATCCAGCTAATAGTAGGGAACCAGTAGAGGTTCTGGGGACAAGAACAAATAAGACGTTGGGTCCATATTCAATTTCAAACATGTAACTTCTGAAATAAACTACTGCTAAGGAGCAATCAAGTAGGGTAGAAAGAAAGGGTCTTCTGAGTTAGGAGACCAAGATTTAGGGGCAACATGGCAACAAGAGGAAGTCTTGTGTGATGATGTATTTATACCCATCACATAGCCAACTCCAACACATTCTTTAGATCTCAAAGTGAACATTCTTTCCTCAGGGGAGCCTCCCAGCACCTTGATTGTACCAGTCTCTCTGTTGTGGAACCACAGAGGTCCTTGTATCTTACCTTTGAAGCACATACCAGAGTTTGTAATTATATACTTACCTGCATTCTATTAATGTGTGTGCCCCTCATTGGACTGTAAGCTCCATAAGGGCAGGAATCATCTTTCTGTTTTGCTCTTCAATTTTACTGTAGGCTACCCAAAATGTCTGACCCAGAGTAGGGACTAATATATGTGATGAATGAATTTTTAAAATACGGGAATGGAGACATTGCTGGAGAAGAATAATGAAAAATAATATTTGGGACTGTATAAGTAGGTGTGGCGGTTTTAAAATATACCTGCCAAATTCTTTGACCTTGCTCTCATCAAAAGGTAGGATCTATATCCTTTGCTCTTAAATCTGGGCAGCCTTGTGATAAATAGGATGCAGTGAAGATGATGGTGTGTCATTTCCATGGCTAGTTGGAACTACGTGGTTCTCTTATTAAGCTCCTTCTGGAAGAAGCCAGCTACCACGTAAGAAGTTTGACCACCCTGAGACCACCAGGCCAGAGAAGTTACCATGCCGGACAAGCCATGTGCGGCTGTTCCAGTCTACAGATTGAGCTCATCTCTACCAAGAAATGTGAGTGAGGTTGTCTTGAGCCTTCAAGACTATCTCATCTGCCAGCTGAGCACCTTTGAGTGACCTCAGTAATTGCCTTGAAAAGCAAAAGAATTACCCACCTGAGCGTTGCCTGAATATCTGACCCAAACAGTCTGTTTGTACAATAAAATGGTTGTTGATTTAGGCCAGTCAATTTGGGATAATTTGTTACATAGCAATAGTAACTAAGACATCAACCCATGTCTCAATAGAATACTCCCCAATAACCCCTTGTTAACAGCTGGGAAAACTGAGATCCAGAGAGATTAACGGATTTGTCCATGGTTCTAAATTGGTAACAGTAAAGCAGGGCCTAGGAATCAGTCTTCTGACCCACAGCCATTGCCTTTTTCTTTCTCGTATGTAATAATGCATTAAGAAAATTTCTGTATAATTATATGCAGGGTCCAAACAGCCACTCTTTGTCATGCCATAGTTTTATCCTCATTGATGCTTTATTCCCACTGATAATTAAATGGATTAGTCAACCTCCTTGACGTATAAACAAGAAGAAAACTGTGGTCTTCAGTGTGTGGAGCTTACAAGTGCTGTAGGTGATTTGGACATTTGAGTGCAACTACCTCCCACTTAGAGGAAGAAGCATGTTCAAGGATATAAAACACAATAACGTTTCTCCCTAAGTTTACGGCATTCAAACGCTCAGCTGACTAGGGCTTCAATGCTGTCAGTTCCAAATTCACTGAAAGATCGTTTCTGCTGAAAGAAAAATGCCGCCTCTATTAATATCAACATTTTCCTCCTCGGAACACTTTCTTGCTGGTGATTTATTGTGGACAAGCTGCTTCCTGCTCCTTTTGAAAGTTAGATTTTTTTTTTTTTTAATTCTGCAGGTGGAGGAGGAATTCCTCATCTCTTGACCCCAGGGCAATTTAGTTTAGGCTAATCTTCAGGAGAGAGTGTGGGTATTTGCAACTCACAAACTGATGCTGCCTGATGCCACACAAGAGAGAAAAGGGTCTTGCAGCTGTGTCTGATGTCACTTGGGAACTAATCCAAAAACAAGTAAGGAAGACCAGCTCATGCAGTGTGTGTAGGGAAAGTCTTTTTCGATTTTTGAATCTTGAGGTTGCATTATAGAGATGTAAAATTTTTCCTTCAAAAAGATCAAAGATATTACCTTTTTGTTACTGGCAATGCCATTTTTTTTTAAAGATTCCATTTGAGGAAAACAACAACTTAGTAATCTGATGCATATGCATTCCATAACTATATCTCAAAGAAAACTATGTACACTGATGACTCAAAAGTTAATGTTTATCTTGTTACATTCTTCCTATTCCTACAGTGAAACTCATCAACAATCTAAGGAAAGACAAATGTTAAATTCAGTTCTATTCAGAAGTTCTCATAATCACAGCTGCACAGATGTTAACAGATGTTCATTTCTGTAATGTGGAAGGTACCTGTGGAGAGTGTGTGTAGCTAGCTTTTGGTGATGTTGTACTATATTAGGACTTTCTCAGTTGCAATAGCAGAATACCCAATACAAATTAGTTTTAACCATAAGTGGGGTTGAGTGGCTTACATACCAGAAAAGTACAGACATAGAACAGGCACCGCTAAAAGGGGGGCACACTGGGGCCAGGCTTCTATCTCTGACTCTGTCTCTCTGTCTTTCTCACTCTGTTATCCTCAGTGCTGGCACTTTCTCAGGCAGGCTCAACCCATGTAATGGAAAAGATGGCCACTGGCCGTGCTCAGCTTACATTCGGCCAGCTTCCAAACCCAGCAGAAGAATTTCTGGATCACTCCAGACACAGTCCTTGGGTTCATTCTGTCTGGTCCCTCTTGAGTCACATGCCCACCCTTGTGGAATTCTCCTTGGCCACACCTATAAAGTACTGATGATGTATTTTAGAATTTACCAAGAATTATAGTTAGATTTTTAGCATAACTTATTTTTAACTAAAGCCTTTGCCCTAAAGAAAGCATATAGGATGGCATGCCAAGATATACAGTTAAGCTTTCCAGAAACTCTGCCTTTCTCCTAAGCTTTCCCACACACAACTCACCTTCTTTTCAATTCCAAAGTTTCACAAAGTGTAAAATCTATATTTGCTTATTCCCCCTTCTTGCACTAACCCTCCTGCCATCTAATCCCACTTCTCTATAAAATGGCTTTCCCAGCGTCACTCATCACCTCTCAACAGCCACATCCAATGGCATCTTTGTTGGTGCTCCTCCTGTGTGTCCTCTGGGCAGCATCAGACACTGTGAGTCATTCCCCTTTTGCTCAGCTCTCTCTATTCCTGCAGCTTGTGCTCCTTCTTTGTGTGATAGGTTCTTCTTGGCTTTCTTTACTAACGTCTGTTATATTCATCATACCCCCTAAGTGTAGATATGCCTCAAAGTTCAGTCTTCTCTTCTAACTTCACCGTCTGTCTTTGGGCAACCTCATCCAGTTCCCTGGCCTCAATATCTCCTATCTGATGTTGACTGTAGAATCTATAAATCCAGTCTTCTTTCTTTTTTTATGTGCTAGACAATAGTTTTTGAGTGTTTCTCTACATTTGGATGTCTGTCTTAATCCATTCAGGCTACTATAACAGAATACCATAGATTTGGTGGCTTAGAAACAACAGTTCTGGACGATGGACTGTCCAAGATCAAGGCGCTGGCAGATTCTGTGTCTGGTGGAGACCCACTTCCTGGTTCATAAACAGCCATCTTCTCTCTGTGTCCTCACATGACAGAAGGGGTGAAGGAGCTCTCTGGGATCTCTTTTATAAAGGCACTAATCCCATTCATGAAGACTCCACCCTCATGACCTAATCACCTCCCAAAGGCCCCACCTCTTAATACTATCACATTGGGCATTAGAATTTCAACATGTAAATTGAGGAGGAGGACACAAACAGTCTATAGTAATGTCCTTCCATTATATTAAACTTGGCATTTTCAGAAGCAAGTATATTAATTCACCCCACGTTGTCCTCTGTGCCCTAGAAATGTCTCCACCATTCTTCCATTCATCCAGGATAGAAGAAAATGGAATAATTTTCACTGTTTATTCTCACCTCATAACAAGGTGGACCTCCAAAGACCCCAGCCTCTGCTTTTCTATCCCCACTGCCACTGTCCTAGTTCAGACCTTGATCTACTCTTCTCTATTACAATAACTTCCTGACTTCTTATTTATGTAAATTATCTTACTGAAAATACATGTTCAATATTCTCAAAATTGTTCATTCCATCTAACGCTAAAAGTCCAAAATACTTCATTTCCAAGGCTTTCTATTACTAAACCGAACACTTCTTTCTAATTTTATCTCCCACATGTTCATTTTAGGCATTCTCTTGTTGGGCCACACCATAAACCCTTCCACATCTCTGCTCATGTTATTCCTCCAGTTTTGACACTGTTCTTTCTTCACCTATCAATACCCTACTCATCCTTTAAGAACCACCTGTGGTAGACAACAGTGTATTTCATCAAGTGTTCTGGTTCTCCTCCTGTTAAACACAAGGTAGATTGCACTCTTCTTACCACTTTGCATCCAGCAGAGTCATATGACTTGCTTTGACCAATGAAATATAAGTACAAGTGACATATGTCACTTTCCAGCAGAAGCTTTACAAAATAATGTGAGATTGGCTTTTTTTTTTCTTTCCACTAATGTGATTAGCAATGTTCCAGATAATTTTTGCCCTGGCAGTCTAGAGTAAACATGTCATGAACCAGAGGCCTTACTCAAACCATGATGGACAAGCAGCATGAGCAAGAAATAAATGTAGGTTGTCTTCATGTAATAAAAAGCCTGACTCCATTTTTTGATGTTGGACTACTGACATAATTTTTTTTTTTTTTTTTTTTCCGGTACGCAGGCCTCTCACTGCTGTGGCCTCTCCTGTTGCGGAGCACAGGCTCCGGACGTGCAGGCTCAGCGGCCATGGCTCACGGGCCCAGCCGCTCTGCGGCATGTGGGATCCTCCTGGACCGGGGCATGAATCTGTGTCCCCTGCATCGGCAGGCGGACTCTCAACCACTGCACCACCAGGAAAACCCTACTGACATATTTTAAGTCTCACCCCACCCGCTTCTCTTCTGTCCCACATCTGTACAAGATGATAAAAGAAACCTTGGGTGCTCCTTTCTTTGACATTGGTGGGAGGTTCAAACCATTCAGGCCCCTTCTCACATGAAGGAACACTCTCTTTGGCCCCATCCTCTGACTACCATAAAAATCTCAGGCCAGTCTCCTTTTCTTCATCACTCAAGCCATTTTTAGACCAACTTGGGAGGTGTTCCCTACTCTTCCCAGAAAGCCTCAGTATGTAAGAAACTTTCTCATATCATCTTGGTATATGTGCAACATTATTCATCTTGACATCTGAACAAAATTTGGGGGGTGGGCGTGTGAGTACATCCTCCCTCTGAGAAATAGCCATCATGGTCTGTGATTTCGGGGTTTGGTTACCTTTGGAAAGGTAATAACTGGGGTGCTAAAGAGTGCTATTTCTTTTTTTTTTTTTTTTTTTTTTTTTGTGGTATGCGGGCCTCTCACCGTTGGGGCCTCTCCCGTTGCGGAGCACAGGCTCCGGACGTGCAGGCTTGGCGGCCATAGATCACGGGCCCAGCCACTCCGCGGCATGTGGAATCTTCCCGGACCGGGGCACGAACCCGTGTCCCCTGCATCGGCAGACGGACTCTCAACCAGTGCGCCACCAGGGAAGCCCAAAAGTGCTATTTCTTGATCTGTGTGTTTATTACATGGGATTGTTCACTCTGTGAAAATTAATTGATATTTATAATTATGATTTGTGCACTTTTTTACGTGTATGTTATACTTCAGTAAAAATATTATTTTAAAAAATTTATTAGGAGTATCCTTAAAAAGCTCAACCTTATCTTCTTTATCACTGTCTGAGTATACCTATTGAAATGAGGTAGTGTGTGAGTATGTATGTATACAATGGGATGGGGATTAATGATAGAGAGAAGAAGAAAACAGATATTAAAAGAAAACAGACATTGCTAATTATTAGGCAAGGCAGAGTGATATAAATTCTAAATAGAAACACAAGCAATATTCTCTTGGATTGCAGAAGGAGAATATCGGGTAAAGCTTCAGAGAGAAGGTAATGTATCAGTCAGGGCAGATGAGATTATACTGCGTAATGACTACCTTGAGTTCTATTACCATTGCCATCAGTAAGTCTTGCCTGTCTTTGAACTTCTTATACATAAAAGCTTACTGTATGTATTCTTTTGTATCTAGCTTCTCTTAATCAGCATTACATTTACAAGCTTCATCCACTTTGCTGCATGTGTTAGCAGTACATTCCATTTCATTGCTGTCAAGTATACCGTCATATGAATATACACACAATTCATTTCTCCAGTTTCTTGCTGTTTAGTAATTGGGTTGTTCTCGGTTTTTGGCTATTATGAATAATGCGCCTATGAACATGTCTTGTGTAAATATATGAATGCATTTCTGTTGGGTTGGCCAAAATGTTCATTTGGGTTTTTTGGTAACATGGTGCCAAAAAACCCGAACGAACTTTTCAGCCCACCCAATATTATGTATGTACCTAGGAGTGAAATAATTTGGCATAGGATATACATGCTTTCTACTTTAGGAGATACTGCCAAGCTGTCGTCTAGAGTGATTGTACCAACTTACATTCCTACCAGCAGTGTGTGTTACTCTGTGTCTTTGCCAGCTCTTAGTATTTTCAGTCCTTCTAATTTTAGTCATTCTGGTAAATGCATAGTGGAATTACATTTGTAGTTCCCTGAAGGTTAATAATATTTATAGGCCATTTGAGTATCTTCTTTTGTGACATCTCTGTTTCAGACTTTTGCACATTTTTCTACTGGATTGTCTGGTTTATTTCTTATTGATTAATAGTTGTTCTTTAAATATCTTGGCTATGAGTCATTTGTGAGTTCTATGCATTGCAAATATATTCTTCTATTTTGTGGTGTGCCTTTTTGTTCACTTAATGGTATCTTTTGATAACAGAAGCTCTTAATTTTATCCACGTCCAATATGCCAATCTTTTCTTTTATTGTTAGTATTTTCTGTCTTGTTTAAGGAATATTTTTCTACTCCAAAGTCACAAAGATATTTTCCTATGTTATCTCCTAGAATCCTTACAGTTTTTCCTTTCACATTTAGTTCTATAATCCATCTGGAATTGCTTTTTTAGTATGGTGTGAGGTAAAGGGGTTAAGATTTATTTTTCACACGTATATATCCAATATATGTATGTCCATTGATTCTCAGTGTAATTTGATCCATTAAACATATTAATTATTTCTCCAATCCCAACTTCCCTAAGATTATTATATTATTCTTGATGTTCCTAAATCACTGACTATCAGATGGCAGGCTTTGTTAAAAACTCTTCCTGGTTTCCTGAAATCATTTTACTGGTAGTGGGTGGGGAGAGAACGTTACACCTCCTATCACTAATCCTAGAGATTGGCAGGCTGGCACTTCCTCCCTAACCGGCAATTTCAAGGCTTTGAGGAAATAACAATAATTTTTGTCCACCAAAATAAAGTACCTCTGTCCTTCTCTTTTGGTCCTTTCAGCCCATCAGCATACATATATTCTTTTTTCTTTCGGTACACGGGCCTCTCACTGCTGTGGCCTCTCCAGCCACGGAGCACAGGCTCCGGACGCACAGGCTCAGCAGCCATGGCTCACGGGCCCAGCCGCTCCACGGCATGTGGGATCCTCTCAGACCGGGGTACAAACCCGCGTCCCCTGCATCGGCTGGTGGACTCTCAACCACTGCGCCACCAGGGAAGCCCCATATATTCTTTATCATAAATTAAGTTTCATTCTCTTCCACAGTATTGTGTGGACATAATACTTTCTTAAGTTTATGTGTTTTGGTACTCAACATAGAGCAACAGAGAGCCTATTAGCTACGGGAAGATGTTCCTCTACTTCTCCAGGTGCCAACCCGCAAAAAGCAGCAAGATGCAGCTCTTGGAAGGGCCAAGGACATGGCTCTGAATAAAACTGCCCAGATTCTTGTTCCATTTTTATTTCCCATGAGCGGTATGACCACATGCAATTCCATTAACCATCCTAAGCTCAGTCTCATCCATCTTCTCACTCAGGATAATAATACCCTAGTATTACTTTGTATTAGTATTATCATAGGATTGTTGTGTAGAGTGTTACATGCAAAGTGGTGTCTCACTGCCTCTCACATAGCACCTAATAAATGTCATCTATTATTATTTTCTGCTATTAATACAGAAGCTCAACTAAGGCTTATCCTAGGGGTTCTCCATATAAAGGGAGTTTTAAAAAACTGATACAAGGAGGTGAAAATGCTGACTTTTATTAGGGTACACATACCAAATACTCCACCATAAGTTCCACCATAAGTGAAAATGCTGACTTTTATTAGGGTACACATACCCAAATACTCCACCATAAGTTCCCATGTTTCTTCCTCACAGTCCAAAGACATACGTTGAAAAAAGGAAAAATATCTTTAATGTCAAGCTTTTTTCCAGAGATAGATAGAATGAAATAAATTGGTAATAAACATGCCAACAGTGAAATGGAAAAGATATATATTCTATGGTTAAATTCTCCTTGGATTATCATAGTGACATTGCTTCAGAGTGTTTACTGCCAAAATGACTTATTCATTTAACTCTAAATATCCTGGGGCAGGAAAGCCCTGCCCTTAATGATATGTAGGGTGGTGGCGGGGTGGGGGGGAAGGAAAGAATAATTATGGTCATCAAAAAATAAGTCAATATTAACACTATAAAGACTTTCAGACTTTAACTGATATATTAACAGGGACTGAAGGCCATATTTCTAAAGACTTGGTTTTATGTAGGCATAAGACGATTGTAGCTATCAGAGGGGCTGAAGATGACTCCTTCTACTTCTCCTTCCATGAAAATTCTAAGAATTACTGTGAACTAATGTAGCCAAGAAGTTTTCTCTCAGAGAATGAAGGAGATTGGCTACTTCAAATAACACTTTTCCTTAAAAGTAACTTTTGAATGACTTTGTGGTTTGCTTGCTTTGATCTTTTTTTTCTCCGAATATATCAGGGTTCCTCACCTCTATTTGATGAGCAGTTTCAAAGATGAGGCCAAGTGGGCTTCCCTGGTGGCGCAGTGGTTGGGAGTCCGCCTGCCGATTCAGGGGACACGGGTTCGTGCCCTGGTCTGGGAAGATCCTGCATGCCACTGAGCGGCTAGGCCCGTGAGCCATGGCCACTGAGCCTGCGCGTCCGGAGCCTGTGCTCCGCAATGGGAGAGGCCACAGCAGTGAGAGCCCCACGTCCCACGCACACACAAAAAACGTGAGGCCAAGAATATCTGAGCTGTGGAGACCTTCCTAGGTATGAAAATTTCTCTTGCTTCTAAAGCATTTCTTGAGACACAGAGAAGCAGAAGGAGGATACGAGTTACTCTCCATTGAGATTTTCCAGAGCCCCACCAAAGAAGGCATTCTTTTGAAGCCTGGTCAAGGTGATTCCTGGCTAGTGGGCCTAAAAAGAGGTGGATTCCTTAGCTCTGTACTTAAATACTGACAGAAGCTTGATATATTGCTTCATCAATGATGTTTGAGTTAGAAGCGTATAGCCCTGCTCCACATGCAGGTGAGCAACAAACTGAAAAACATGCATATATGAGCAGACGTAGCAATTAACTTGGGTAAAAATATATATTATTAACAGTTGCACCTCTGCATTTGCAGTCCATCTCCCAAGAGGAAAACTAATCACAACCCAAGAGGCCTACTCAGAACAAAATGGCATCCCCAAATGGCTTTCTTTGGTTGTGTGCAAAGAAGTGTCTATGATTCACTGAGATGGATCTAGAAAAGAAAATATATCTAAGGCACCAGGTCATTCCAGGTCACTCACTGAATTCAGGAGTGATAAGTCAATAGGATGGGGTCTTGGTGTAGGCCTCTGGAAACTGATGTCAAGGGACCCCATGACAGCAGTCTGACCTCATCCTTCTTCTCTCAATGCATAAAATTATCTCAAATAAAATAGAAAGAAAATTTTAAATGTTTAGTGAAGGAGAATTTTACTAGCATTTAGCATTTAGCTTGAGCTTTTAACTATTTGGCTACCAAAGTAAAAAAAAAAAAAGTCCTATATAGCTTTATATATACCTCTATACCACAAAATTATTTTCTTCATTACTAAGTTACTTAAAAGTTCTTTAATCAGTCTTATTTTGTTAAAGCTCCTTCTGATCTCTTAGCAAATAAAAACCAGGAAACAAATACTTCTACCATCCTACAAATCAGTGTCTAAGGGATAGCACTAGGATTCTATTTCCATTCAAAATTAGAAAGGAAACGTGGACAACATTTGTCACTCAGGAATTGTGAAGCATTAATACTGCAGTGCTACTAGTAACCTACTATTAAATTTCAGGCAAACCACTTAACCTCTCTGCCCTTTCTCCATCTGGAAATTCAGAAGATAAGTAGCCTACATCAACAATACTATTTCAAAGGCAAACTGGTAAAAGATTGGAAAACACTTTACAAATATTAAGTGCTCTGTAATTGCTGCTTGTTGCGACAAAGTCTATTTTCAGACCTGTCCAGGATACAATAAATAAATAAATACCCCCCTGACTTCTAATCTAAGCTGAGCAGTTTGATCTGGACAAAAATACAGTAAGAAGGAAAATTAGTCCTACGTAGGTCTTTGGCCACCATGAAAAATGGTGCTTCTGGAGAGACATATGAAGAAGGAAATTTTTATATATTGAGAGGGGGTTGTGAAAGCACAAATAATGCTCCTCCAGCAACTGATTCCTTTCTTTCCTTCTAACCAGTTCAACACAGATCTCCTCAAAATTTCTCTTTTGTTAAAATACATAACTTGAGGGCTTCCCTGGTGGCGCAGTGGTTGAGAGTCTGCCTGCCGATGCAGGGGACATGGGTTCGTGCCCCGGTCCGGGAAGATCCCACGTACTGCGGAGCAGCTGGGCCCGTGAGCCATGGCTGCTGAGCCTGCGCGTCCAGAGCCTGTGCTCCACAACGGGAGAGGCCACAACAGTGAGAGGCCCGCGTACCGCAAAAAAAAAAAAAAAAAAAAAAAACATAACTTGAAATGGATACTACAGCCGAGTGGATATTTTGTCTCTTGAATGTGAGGCATTACTACAAGAACAGAAATGGAATTATCCTCAACCTAAAGTCACTCAAATTTGAAACTTGAAGGAGCTCAATTTTTCATAAAGAAAAATTTCCTGCTCATGAAGATTATTAAACCTTTGTTGTTCTTTTAGCCAACAAGGTGGTCTTGAAAAGTATGTTATTTTCTCAACTGTTTAATTGCTCAGTCAACAAATATTTGTTGGCCACCTACTACAATGTGTAAGGCACTGTGCTAAGCATCTGTAGGTTACAATTAAAAAAACAAGATAGTAGCTCTTGTATCTGAGAACCCTGAATCTAATTGGACAGATAAGACATACACATGGATCGAGATAAGTGGCACCACCAGCCTATCATTGATGCGGGCCAAATGGCTAGTTCAAATAGTAAGTGAGAGACCAAGGGAGCAGACTGGGTCTGCCCTGGGCTGGGTGGTCAGGGAAGGCTTCTGAGGACAAGCAGGATGAGTGTTGGATCTTAGTGTATTGGGGCAGGCGGCAGGGACGGGTGGTGGTGGTGGTGGTTGGCACACGGGTAAGGGGTTGGGGATGGGTTGAGAAGAATTAATTTAAAGATGGCTGGTGAAGTATGTGAAATGAAGATTAAAATAGAAGCCATCGTACCCATTCTCTTCGTCTTTCCTCTCCTCTCTTCTCTCTCACACACATGCACATAAAATATAACAGGAGAAAGTGCTCAGAAGTAAGTACACCATATTTGTTGGCGTTTAAATATTAAACAAATTTCTGTTGTCCTTGTTTTTCCTCCCTCTTCTCTTCCTCCCTCCCCTTTCTTTCTCTCTTCTTCTGTTCCTTCCTTCTTTCCTTTAGCCATGTCTCCTTAAGAATTGGAGTCCTGGTCCCTTTCAACTGTCCTGGGACACTATGAAAAAATGTAGAGGTTCTTGTGCCTGCTTCGGAGGAATTTCAAGGCTTCCGGGTCTCAGAACCACAGAATCCTATCAACAAAGGAGCTCACACCCCTCTGACACAATCCCAACACTGGAACCTTTCAACAACTAGCATGACTTTCTGGCCCACTCCTGTATGGCTTTGGTGTTGTTAGGACAAAATGCCTGGGGACCCTTCAACTTACTCTGTTCAGAAATTAGATCTAAGTCTCTCTGATTGTGATTGATTTTTTTTTTGGCCATTCATTGTTTGTATTAAATGAGTTATTACACATCAGTGAAGTATTTTGGTAAAATGCAGATAGCACCAGCTTGAAGATCTAATTTCATATTCAAGAGCAGGCTGAAGGTCAGCAGAAACTAGCTGCATACATTGTACTGTCTTCCTCATCATCTCCATTGGACATCACAGAAGAACAGGAAGGGAAGGGGAAAATGAAAGAGGGAAATGCCTTTAATCAAGGACTCCCCTAGGAAACTCCCCAAGAAGTGAGTTAAGGTGCCAAAGAGTCCACATGCATTATTTTAGATTCATGCTATCTTATGTTTACAAATACAAGCATACTTCATTTTATTGCACTTTGTTTAACTATGCTGCACAGATATAGTGTTTTATACAAATTGAGGGTTTGTGGCAACCCTGGGCCCAGCAAGTCTATGGGCACCATTTTTCCAACAACATTTTTTTTTTTTGCGGTACGCGGGCCTCTCACTGTTGCAGCCTCTCCCGTTGCAGAGCACAGGCTCTGGACGCGCAGGCTCAGTGGCCATGGCTCACGGGCCCAGCCACTCTGTGGCATGTGGAATCTTCCCGGACCGGGACACAAATCTGTGTCCCCTGCATCGGCAGGCGGACTCTCAACCACTGCGCCACCAGGGAAGCCCTTTCCAACAACATTTGCTCACTTTGTGTCTGGGTCACATTTTGGTAATTCTTGCAATATTTCAAACCTTCTCATTATTATTATATATGTGTTACAGTGATCTGTGATCAGTGATCTTTGATGTTACTGTCGTCATTGTTTTGCAACCGCACTCATATGACAGTGGACTTAATCCATAAATGTGTGCGCTCTGAGTGCTCCACCCACCAGGAGTTCCCCTGTCTCTCTCCCTCTCCTTGGGCCTCCTTATACCCTGCAGACACAATAATATTTAAATTAGGCCAATTAATAACCTCATCCTTATCAGTCAGCAGCCATCAGCATAGAGGCAATCTCCTCTACCAGCAATACTGAAGTCTCAGATGATGGTTAGCATTTTTAGCAATAAAGAATTTTTTAACTAAGCTATGTACATTTTTTAGACATAATGTTATTGCACAGTTAATAGACTACAGTATAGTGTAAACATAACTTTTATATGCAGTGGGAAACCAAGAAATTCGTGTGACTCGCTTTATTGCGATATCTGCTTTATTGAGGAGGTCTGGAACTGAACCCCCAATATCTCCAAGGTATGCCTGTAACAGCCAAGTCAACTTGCTGGACATTTAAGTAAGAGGGGTAGTAGTTTGGCTTTTCCTGTTTTGACTATCTCATGAGTTGTAGTGTGCTCTTTTCGTTTCAAATAATAAAAACAAATTGCGTAAACTTGACTGACCATATCACACTCTCTCTAACCATCTCCCCCGATAAACACACACACACACACACCACACCACCACCAACTCTATCACCACCACACATTATATGTATGGGAGATTCTAATTTAGAAAATGAAGAAACTGAGACTCATTCCTAGAATAACAGAAAACTAGAATTCATCAAACAATAGATAAGTCACTTTTTGTAATCATTTTGTTGTAATAATGGTGTTCTTTAATCTAAGAGTTTTTTCACAAAATATATCCTTTGCTCCTTAAGCAAAGCATTTTAATCCTCAGAGTAGATCACTGTGGCTTTGAGGGCAATTTTCAAACTGGCATAACCCTCGAGAAAAGTTTTCAACAAAACTCAGTGATGTATAGAAGCCTTTAAAATAGAATTTTAGACATTTGGATCTGTGACATTTGGAAAAATGGCCTATTAAAATCTACAAGTAGGTCTGGTCATTTCCATAGCCTTTGGCAAAAACTAAGGACATTATTATAAATTAACATTTCTTTCTAACTATTAATTTACTGGAATGAATTAGTTTTTATTCTTTTAGAAAAATTCAACACATGAAACTAAAATAGAAAAACCAAGAGATTGGTGCTGCATTAGATCAAGTAAGATTAAGCAATACTTTTTATTTCAAAAATCTGGTCAAAAATAACTTATTTTGAAGAATTTTTATTGTTATGTTACTGCTGAAGAGTAAAAATAGTCAACATGTTCATTTCTGTGTCAATCTTTTCTTCATATCGCTTATTTGCCCAAGAGTATACTCATTATCTTACTACAAGAGATTGAGACTCTCTATACATCCAAAGAGTTTGTAAAACAGTCTTTTCTTTTTCTTTCTGTTTTGTTTTTTTGTTTTTTGTTTTGGTGATACAACACTCCTTAAATGCCTAAAGCTAAAGGGGTTATTGATGTCTTCCAGAACTTTAATTGCAAGAACAGCTTTATCTCCTGGGCAGACAGACACTACACAAATGTTTGGTTTACTCCATATCACATAGTTAACAAGGTTCTTATAGGTTCAAGGAAAACAGATTGTAAGACTTTGCCAGGAGGACTTCACATTCTAGAAAGAAAAAAAAACTAACAGATAATTCTGAAGAGACTGAAATTTTAAAATAACCTCAACTTAGACATAATTCGACAGGAAAAGGCAGAGTGGGAGTTTTTAGAAAAGATGAGAATAAATGTAAAAGGCAAGAAAATACATTTTGTTTTTTAATTCCTATTCAGTAAGTATAACTATCCTTAGAAGACGGCCTAGGTATTGTAATTGCCCTCATTTCTGACCAGATGGTCCAATCCAATTATTCCAAATTGTTCAACCTATAGGGAAACCTGATGAAAATAGCCCTTTCATCTGACTTGCATGTTTCAGTTGAATGCTAAGTGTATCTTTCAACTAAGCTTTAGAAACACAGTTCATCTGTAAGCTGTGCAGGCTCTTTTCCATGCTCTGTTCTTGCACCACCGTCAGGAAGAGAAGGTAATGAAGTGTCTTAACATGCTCGTCATGACCACACATCCCGCCTGCTTTTACTGACTTACCAACGGGCTTTGTTTGTGAGGAAGTTACAAAACTGACATTTACGGCTCTCCAGGCAAATGAGAGCCAAGAGAAGAGATTCTGAATCTTAAAGCTGTTTACCAGCTGCTGGAAAAGTTCGGCTTTGGGTACCAACAATCCATACAAAATCCGAAGGCATTAGAGCCGTCTCTTCTCCTTTCCCCATGTCAAGCTGTAAAACAAAAGCTGCACAAGAACTGCAATATATTGCCAAACTAAATTAAGGCATGAGGAAGAAATTACATGTACTTCTGTAAGAAATGGAGTCTTGAAAGACTAGTTCTTTGCTCAGATCCCATGAGTTAAATTGCTTAAAAGCAGACATTGTGGTTATGGTTCCTCACCATGTGGTGTTTGCTGAGTTCTCACTGGATATCCTAAAACACTTAAGCCTAAGGGGTTTAGGATGTCTTTGGAGGCCATAATTTGGAGAGAACAACTTTATCTCTGTGGGAGACAGGACACAATGCAAATATTTGTTGGCTTCCTTCTCTCTTCCTTGACAAGAAGTTTATCAAACAGTTCTCAAGCAAATTGTATGGGAAAGTAAACGATTTCATAGAGAAGACGGATTGTGGTTTAGAATTCTAAGCCTAGTGACCTCAGTCAGGTGACTGTCTTGGGTTACAGTGAATTGAAGGCAAGTTGGAACGTACTTCATCAAAAGTCAATAAGGTACAGGTGATACTCCTTGACATGGGATTTGTAGGGAGATGCCAAGAAATTTCAGATATAGGGATCTGTTACAATGGTAGAGGGGTAAACATTCCAGGCAAATGCAAGAGAAGTGGGAGGAAAGTTCATCAGGTACCTAGAAAGGGATATTCTAATCCAAGGACTATTCTTTAGGTTGGAGAATTTTCTCATATTAAAGGGACTACTTGGACCATAACTACTTGGAGGGGATAGTCAGAAAGTATAATTTTCAAACTGACAGGAATATAGAAATATTCATAAACCATACATGGATCATCTCATCTCTGCTTAAAATCATCAGGGGCTTCCCACTGCTCTTCAAGTGAAACCCATGGCCTGGCCTTCCCATGCCGACGTGTCCCTGCAGCATTGTCCCACAGGGCAGCCTCTCCATCTTCGCCTCCCTGGCTCTCCCCAGCACTAGCTCTGCAATCAGTCCTCATGGGCACCTATCTCGCCAGCCTCAGCGTCTTTGTCTTCCATGCTGCTTTGGCCTGAATGCTCCTTCCTTACCTCTTTGATGGACCAACTGTCATTTGTAATTATTTCTAGTTGTTTGTTTGGTTTGGGTCTATATCCACTACACAACAAGCATCATAAAGTCAAAGACCATGTCTCTCGTGTTCTCTGTTTTATCATCAGGATTTATCACAATATCTGGCTGGTAGATGCTACACAAAAATTTGTTAAACAAAAGAATACAAATGAAGGTGCTGAAGTCCAAAGAGGTCATTTCCTGGAGCTCTCCCAAAACATTAATAGCAGACCTGGGCCAAGCACTCAGGTTTCCTGAGAAATCCTGGTTTCCAAGGGTAGTGGGAACATTCTCAACTAAGGCTTATCACTGGCATTTATATAGAAGTTGGCATTTATGTTTTTAGAGAGATTATTTGAGAGAAGAAGTTTTGAGGAGGAGACTGAGTGAAGCCAACTGCCCTAAGGGTGTCCGGAGGGTGCGCTGGGTAATAATATATTCAGTTACCCTTGGTCGTGTCCCATCACCTCCCACACCCACAACAGGGTTTCCCTCCTGTCTCTTCTCCCAGAGCTACTCCTCAAATGCTATGGTTACTGGCCCCCACTCTCTGGTTTTCCTCCTTTTCTTTTTCTGGCATATGCTCTGCTCTGCCCTTTGGAATGTCCTATCTGTGCACGAGGACCATTGCTTTGAAGTGGAATTGCAGCTTTTATTTTCCAGTGCTTCTTTGTGGAGGGAGGGGAGGAAGCATGATGGAAGGAAGGGACAGGTTGGTTAAACAGCATCCTGTTGTCAGCCTAGGTATGAAGCCAGCCATTTATTAAATGGTGTCTTATGTTAGGAAGACAATGATCCTCTCTATGTGAGGAAGAGAAAGATACTTTATTTGTTGACTTTTCTGTTAATATTTTAAAGGAAATCTCAATCCTGGTTTTGTAACTCCCCAGAGAACCTTCAGTAGCACAGAGTGTGTTACAAAATCTAAAGTCTCAAGAAGCTAAATCATTTAAACTAACAAACATGTCACATAATACTTTGTGGGGCCTGAGGAAGGGTAATATCATGAAATCAAGCAATGATCAGCTTTTAAAACTCCCCAAAGGACAGTCATCACAGGCTAAGTGATTTGTTACTGCTGTTAATTTTTTTAACCTCATCTTTCCTCCATAATCATCCTGTTTATGCTCATAGACCCTTACACAGGCTATAATAATAATATTAATAGCTACCCTTTCCTGAGGTGCCTACTATGTGCCAGGTACATTGTAATCCTTATGACAACCTCAATAGGTAGGCATGGTTATCAGTATTTCAAATGAGAAAATTAACACTTACAGAAGTTAAGTATGTTGCTCAAGATCAGGTAGCTAGTAAGGTCTGTCAGCTTACATTCCATGGTACATTCCATGCCTGTACCTAACACCAGTGGCTGTGCCCTAAGGTAGCAGTGGGTAGAACTTTGGTCCTGGCCCACACACCCAACCTTCATCAGCTCAAAAATACAGTGTAAAGAAAGAAAAATCTTGTGTTGGCTACTCAGGCCCTGATTCAGGATAATTTGCTTAATCCCATCATCCCCCTTCCAACCAGTTTGCCACATCTGAGGTTATTCTACATAGAAATTCTAGAAGTAACATTGCTTTGCATTATGTCCTATAACATGCAAACAAAATAAAGTGCCATGGAAATTTAAATGTGAACCATTGGATTTGAAGTCTAGTGTACTAGATATTGCATCACAGCCAGAAAGCTATGTTTTTTTAAACAGCAGAGCATTTTTACTTACTTTCTCCAGTTCTCTGTGTATCCAAAAGGCTTTTCTTTGATGTCGTCTATGCAATTGTAAACTGCATTAGGACATGGGGTACAAAATTAATCTTTCACAAAGCGTCAGACTTTTGGGAAGCCTGCAACTATAGAACTTCTTTGTTCAGTATAAATAAGGATAGAAACCCAAATAAAATGTGTCTAATTTAAATCCATATCTCCAACGTCTTATTGCTAGCAGCAGTAAGAATCTGCTGAGGGTTCTAAAATAATTTTTGATACAAAGCCTCTCTCCAGTCACCCTCTCTGTGAAGCCTGCCCTATTATAGCTAACTTAACTGTCCCTCATGACCAAAAGAACACAACAAATTCTCACACCCTCATGAAATTTAAGCAATATATTATTACCCAAGTATTAAAAGTTATAATTGTAAAAACTATGTGATAGTATTTGGTATGCTTATGGTCAATTTAAAAAGCAGAAAACAAAATTTTATCTATGCTATTGTGTCAGAAGAGTATTTTTGAAACATTAACAATTTTCCCCAGTATTTCCTTTTCTGCCTTTTCTGGCCTTCTCTCTGTTTAAACACCAGATGAGACCTACTTCATCTCAGAAAAAGGTCGAGATAACATCAAGCAGAGAAAAGAAGTCTTTTCAGATTTCTGAGTCTAGTTCCTTCAGAGCACTGAAAAGACCCAGATTAGAAAAAGATTAGGAAAGGAGAGTGGGAGGAGAAGCAGAGAGCAGAGTCACTGCTAGGAAGTGTCTTTACTCCACAAGCTGAGCTCTGGAAAGGAGGCAAGACCCCAGAGAAGAAATGGTGCCATGGTAAATGGCTGAGAGCCCTGCAGAGCTCCCCAGCCCTGCCATGGTGTGAGCTGAACAATGATCCACCACACCCAAAAATGGCACAGAGGGAACCCTGAAATCAGATCGGTCCACATGGGTTGTTACAGTGGAGGTCTTTTCAGTGGCTGGCATTAAATGGTGCTCAGGGAACAGTCAAGGTGATGTACACCTCGGCAGATGCTAGGTGGCTAGATGACATTAAGGATTCATAGCAAGCTCCCTAGAACATACATATGACCCAGGGAAAAGGGAAGAGGTACAGCAAATTGACTGAAGTTATATTTCCATAGCACCCAGAAGAATGGGCTTAGAAACTGAAATTAATATATTGAGTCAGAGAAAAGTGAAGCAAGTTACGTGTCTTCTGCATTTAAGGACTAAATTTCATACCTTCTCACCTGTGATTAAAACTGTAAATGAGGTCTGTGAAAGGAGCATAAAAAATGAGAAAACTTGTTATGACTTTTCTGAACCTTTGCTTCTTCATCTTCAAAGGGGGGTAATAAAAACATCTATACCTTAAAATTAGTATGCACATAAAGAAATAATAATTTACTTTCAAATGATACAAACTAATTATGTTTTGGGGTTGTTAGATTGCAGATTTTTTCATTTCTTTCATTTTTATTTTCCATGTTTTTGAGGTTTGTTGTTCTTGTTGTTTTAAGAAATAGAGATTAAAAAAAAGAGAAAGTATATGTAAATGTATTTGCAAAACAGAAACAGACTGACAGGTACAGAAACAAGCTAGTGGTCACCAAAGGGGAGAGGAGCAAATTAGGGTTATGGGATTAAGAGATACAAGCTACTGTGTATAAAATAGATAAGCAACAAGGATATGTTTACAGCACAGGGAATTATAGCCATTATCTTGCAATAACTTTTAATGAAGTATAATCTGTAAAAATACTGAATCACTATGCTGTACACCTGAAACTAATATTGTGAATCAACTCTACTTCAATTAAAAAGAAGAAAATAAAGAGGAGGAAGAGAGAGAGAGAAAAGGAAGGAAAGAAAAAAAGAACTAAGGAAAGAAGGACCTTTAAGTAATCTTTTGTAGCTAGAACATGGGGCTAGTGGTAAAAGATGAAGTGGGAAATGTGGATGGGGAGAACTTTTAGAGTTCTTTTAAATCTCAGACCAAGACATTTAGATTGTGTCTTGTAACCAGTGAAGAGCCACGAAAGTTTTAAAATATGGGAGTAACATGGCCAAATCTGTTTAAAAAAAACATCCTGGTAGTTTTGGGGTAGGGTTCCTAAGAACAGAGGCAGGGAAACCAATTTCCAGTCTACTGCAATAATCTAGATAAAATTATGGAGCAACTCAGGCAGTGGTGGCAGGAATGGAGATTTGGGGGTAGGTGAAAGAGCTAGTTAGGAAGTAACAATTTAGTGAACAACTGGTTCTGGAGGTGAAAAAATCATCTCTGAGAATGCCACTGAGATATGACTTCTTCTACCTTGCCTTGAAGAAGTGGGGCTGATGGACCTAGAGTCTGTCATACAGAGTGAAGTAAGTCAGAAAGAGAAAGACAAATACCGTATGCTAACACATATATATGGAATCTAAGAAATAAAAATGTCATGAAGAACCTCGGGGTAAGACAGGAATAAAGACACAGACCTACTAGAGAATGGACTTGAGGATATGGGGAGGGGGAAGGGTAAGCTGGGACAAGGTGAGAGAGTGGCATGGACATATATACACTTCCAAACATAAAACACATAGCTAGTGGGAAGCAGCCGCATAGCACAGGGAGATCAACACGGTGCTTTGTGACTACCTAGAGGGGTGGGATGGGGAGGGTGGGAGGGAGGGAGATGCAAGAGGGAAGAGATATGGGAACATATGTATAACTGATTCACTTTGTTATAAAGCAGAAACTAACACACCATTGTAAAGCAATTATACTCCAATAAAGATGTTAAAAAAAAAAAAGTGGGGCTTTGAAGAAGTTGAACAATTTGGGTGTCATCTTGAAAGTGGACAGAACTGAAGCCTGCTAAGGAATGCTGGTCACTTAACAGCTACAGTTAGCAACCTCAGACCACAGCGACAGGTACACTATCCTGGGGCTCCTGGCCTCCTACTCCTCTCCCACCTCCCACCCCGCCTCCAAGCTGCCTGACTGCTGATGGGAAATGCCTGCAACCAGAGCAAAAATAAAGCACTGAAGCTTCCAGATCTTGATGGTGGGGGACACTTTCCCAACTCAGAAAGACTGAGTCAAGAGCTCCTGCCTCCACTTGCTGCACTTCTAGGAGATTCATCTTCTTGCAGTTTCTCTTTGCATTACATTCTAGCCCGTGGAGCATGGCTGTCCCCAAGAATCGCCAGAGATCTTTTTTGCTCAAGAGGAAAGAGGTCAGTGTGTTTGAACCAGATCTTATTAAAGTCTTGGGGATTACAAAAATACATTAGGAGAACAACATGAGCCCCCCAACTTCATAGGATATAGCCCACTCTCCTAGATCACGCAGCCCATCTCATCCTTGTGGGCCCCAAGAAAGAAGCTGGAAGCCCCTGCACCCTCCATCCTCGGCTTCAGACTCCCTCCTCTTGGTCGACATCACCTCTAGCTCCCACCACTCCTGCGTCACAGCATTCCGGATGAACGATTCGTATTCTGGATTTACACTTTTGTTCATAGCTGTCCTCAGTGCTCAGGAATACTGAAAAAAAAAAGTATTTTTTTGGTATTCCTTTGTATTATATTTAAGTTTTAAAGTAATGAAACAACATTGAAGAATGCTTAATTAGAAAAAAATCTAAATCGCTCACACTTTTAAAAAACCTTCAGAAAGTATTACTGAACCTTCCTGAGTGGGTCCCCAACAAGGGTCCTTCTGCCCAGTGTTTTGTTTTTTTTTTTTTTTTGCGGTACGCGGGCCTCTCACTGCTGTGGCCTCTCCCGTTACGGAGCACAGGCTCCGAACGCGCAGGCTCAGCGGCCATGGCTCACGGACCCAGACGCTCTGCGGCGTATGGGATCTTTGCGGACGGGGGCACGAACCCGTGTCCCCTGTTTCAGCAGATGGACTCCCAACCACTGCGACACCAGAGAAGTCCCTGCCCAGTGTTGTTTGAGCCAATAGAACGAGACTGCGTTTGGTTCAGAAGCAAAGGGAAGCTTTAATCTTTGATTCCAGAATGGAGAGGTGGGAGCGCTCACTCTAGTGGGCGGGGCTGCTTTATAAGGATCTCATTGGAGGCGGGAGAGTTCTCGCGGGAGGGGCGCAGCTGTGCTGCTCCTGCCATTCACTGGATCGTAGTGCAGCGTCTCCGCACACGGCCTGCCGCCACCATCTTGGATTGAGGTGCCCTGCTCAGCGCTTCTGCACACGGCTCCCCGTCCACCCTCCCAGCTGAGGTGTCGCCCGCAGCCATTTTGCACAAGGAACTCTGGTCTGAAGTGCCAAGTGTGAGGCCTCTGTGCGTGACACCGTATGAGCAAGTGAAACTAGACGAAGCCTAGAGGAAAAGAAAAAAGGTTAGATTTTATTACCCACATTCTGTTTTTACCTTGGGAATTATTAATGGGCTTTGCCCATGACTAAAAACTTTCATACTTTTGTATATTCCCTTCTAGTGCTTATATTTTAAATAGTTTTAATTATACTGTACGTGCTTTTTGTTATATTTGTTATAGAATAGTCGTTTTCTTATTGGTTTTTATATCCTTTATTGTATCTTTTTAAATGTTTCTTAAAGTACCATAATTACGTTACCATTTATATATTTGGGGCTATTAGATTGCTTCCATTATAAAATGATTTTAACTCATTTTTCCTGATTATATAATTGAATATACCAATTATAGAAAATTTGGAATATAGGAAAAATAATAAAAATAATAAAAATCCCCTATACATGAAATTGTGCTCATAGATGTACAGTTTTGATTTCAGCTTTTTTCATTTAGCCTTATAAGGTTAGGTGACTTATGCAGTTATAAGGATTTGACCTTACATGGATATTCCTCATAAAGGAAATGTGTTCTAAGGTTACTGCAAGTCATTTGATCCTGTTGAGGCTCTTGTCTCAGCACAAAGTCCCAGGCTCTCCTTCCTCACACTGAGGCCAGCCCAGCTCTCAGGGTTTTTTTGTTTTTTTGTTTTTTTGCGGTAGGCGGGCCTCTCACTGCTGTGGCCTCTCCCGTTGTGGCGCACAGGCTCCGGACGCGCAAGCTCAGCGGCCATGGCTCACGGGCCCAGCCGCTCCGCGGCATGGGGGATCTTCCCGGACCGGGGCATGAACCCGTGTCCCCTGCATCGGCAGGCGGACTCTCAACCACTGCGCCACCAGGGAAACCCTCAGTTTTTAAATAGAACTGCTGCCACCCTCTCCTCTTGGTGGTCTGCTCCTCCAAGCCACAGCTCTTAGTCCCTCTTTTCCTTTTCTCTCTTTCTTGGAAGAAACAGTTTCTTGTAGACTTCCACCCTTATCGTGAGACCAGCAGTCTCCAAAAATGTGTCTTCTCCAGGGCTAGTTCTGCATTGAGATCTTTCCTAGGAGCCCCAAGTCTGCAGCACGCATAATGCTCGAAGCAGGAATCGGTGGTTTTCTTTACAGCAAAGGTCTGAAGTGCAGAGAACAGACTGATGAACAAACCTGTGTATATTATTTTTTACATTGCTGAGTGTTTTATAATTGCTTTACTCAGCAAGGCTGGGAAATATGTAAGTACTCATCAATTTCACAGATGTGGGAATTAAGGTTCAGAGAGGTTAAATGACTTGCCTTAAATAGTCACAAAATTATATCATTTGACAGTCAAATGAGAACACTCTTTCCTATCAAAATTACACTCTTCATAGGGTAAAAATAAATGATACTGTCATAAAGTACAAATGTTGGCCTAATAAGGGGGTGGGGGGCAAAACAGCAGGGAGAACAAGGTGAAAGGAGGGTGGAAGAGCACAGAGAGATCCAAGAAAAACCGCAGATTGTAGGGGAAGAAAAAAAATATTTTGTACCCTTATGGCTTAAAAGTGTTTGTGTGTGTGTGGCGGGACGCGGGGAGAGAGGAGAGCAGCTCCTGATTTGATCCACACATTTGGCGATTGGCTGTCCTCCATTCTTGTAAGAACAGGATGAGGTTTTCCCTCCTGCCCCTCTCCTTCAGGGACATTTTCAGTTCTCCATTCGGAGTCACAGAGTTTGAGCCTCACATCAGAGTAGTGTCCGTGAGCACTGCAGCCTTCGTCTTCACTGTGCTCTTCAGCGTTCCTCCAGACCGTGCCGTGGTCTTCTGCTCGCTCTGGTGTTCAGCACCATCTCAGACCCCTGGACAGCCATCTCCCCCAGCCTGGCCCAAATCACGCTGCCACCGCCACCGCCACGCTGGCTTCAGAGGAGGGGGTGGGCTGGAAGGCTACCTTTTCCTTCACTGCCTCAACCCTCAGTTCCTCATCGCACCATTGAACGAGGCTGGGGGGTATAACGTGCTCTATTAAAGGTTTTAGGTTGATCAGAGCAGATGTCTCTTGGTGCCTGAAGGGGCAGTGGGGAAGACCTCCTTTCCCTGTATAGCCTTTGTGTAGCTTTTCAATTTTGTACTCGTTGTTTATTACCTATTCAAAAATTAAAACTAAGTTAAAGCCATGCATACGACATATAACTGTTTTCAGAGTCCAAATTGAAAAAGGAAACCTCTTGTGGAGCTCTGCTCATGGGCATGGCATGCCTCAGTTCTGGGCCGGGCTTTGTTGTCTTGGGATCACCACTCTACTCTCTCCCTTTCCTAGTAAGACTCAAATTTCAGTTCTTCACAAAAAAGAATCTTCATTCATTTAAAGAAACCCTAACCTCCTGGCCACATAGTATGTCTTGACCAACAACCAGAACAATCTGTGGGACACTATAATTGGCAGGAGTCTAGTTCTCAAAATCTGAATAATTTCACCTAGAATAATCATTATAGAATTGTTGTCTAGAACAACAGTAATCCAGATGACCTTTGCCGATCTATTTCCCAGTATTTTCAAGGGTCCCTCTGGCAGGGTCAAGTGAAGGCAAGACTCCTCATTCTCTTTGTGGTCTTCTGATCTTGACTCTGGTGCCCTGTGGGTAAAACACTCACCCACACACTTCTGAAAGACAAGTAATAATTCTTAGAGATTATTCTGTCTAATCTAAATTATATTAAATGGAAAAAAATCTTTCTAAATGCTCTGTGAATCTACAAAGATTATCCTGAAATAAACCCTGAAAATAGACCTTTACATTTTTATCCAATGCCATTTTTCTTTTCTTTTCTTCAGTCTCCAACTTCTGGGCTGTGGCTGAAGGGTTTACAGGTGACATAGACACTGCCTGCTACCAGTATTGCTCAGACAGAAGACCCATTCACCCCTGATCTTTATTCCTAACTACATAAAAAAAAAAAAACAAAGAGAAAACTGACAGGCACTGTGAATTCACAGATTTATACTTAGGTCAACTTTAATTTTTAGGCAGAGATTTCTATCATTACCAACTGTTTCTGTAAGTGGAATGGGGTCTGTAAAACAATTACTTACCTCTGCCCTGCCTACCACTCAGAGAAAGCTCCTAGCAACCATGTTTTGGGATGTTTTTGTTTTCATTTTTATTTTTCAATTTCTTTACATAATGTAATGTAAGCTTGGGCCTATTATTGAGAATAAGTATGAAAAAGATAATTTAAAAGATGAACAGTCCAGAGGTTAGCGTTGCTGAATATATCCTTCTGGTTTTTATTTTTTCTATACTTTTTTTTTTTTACATGCACACAGAATCATTTATAATCTGACTTATTCTGTTGAAAGAAACCTTATGAGAACACTGGAGGATAAAGAAATTAAAAAAATGAACATTTGAGTTAACATGAAGTTCAAGGAAAGTAGAAATTTAGTCACAAAGATTTGAAGTCGAACTGGTGACCTTAATTTTAATAATGAATTACTTTTTCTATCTTAATGCCTCAAAGGTCTCAAAGTCAAAACCACATTTACACTCATGCAATGGGGGATTGACTGTATCAGGTAATGGAGCTAACTATCTCCAAGTTGACTCTAATTTTCTTCTTTTATTATGGTGGGATTTCAACACAAAATACTACCTGAAGGAATCTAAATGAATATCCTATACCATTTTGAAACAAAATTGTAATTCTATTGCATGGGTATTACAGGATAGCTTCTTATGGAGAGAAAGTTCCTGAATGCCTTTCTACAACATCGTTCTAGGTGCTCACTTTTATTTTAATTCAGATATAATTCACATACCATAAAATTAACCTTCTTAAAGTGTAAAATTCAGTGGGTTTTAGTAAATTCACAAAGTTGTACAACCATCACCACTGTCTAATTCTGGACCATGTTTATTGTCCAAAGAGAAATCCCAGACCCATCAGCAGTCACTCCCCATTCCCTCCACCCTCAGCCACTGGCAACAGCTAAGCTACTTTCAGTCTCTTTGGATTTGTCTATTTTGAACATTTTATATAAGTGGAATTATATACTATGTGGCCTTTTATGACTGGCTTATTTCACTTGCCATAATGTTTTCAAGGTCCAGTCATATTGTAGTATTTATCAGTACTTCATTACTTTTTTTTTTTTTTTTGCGGTACGTGGGCCTCTCACTGTTGTGGCCTCTCCTGTTGTGGCGCACAGGCTCCGGACGCGCAGGCTCAGTGGCCATGGCTCACGGGCCTAGCCGCTCCGCGGCATGTGGGATCTTCCCGGACTGGGGCATGAACCCATGTCCCCTGCATAGGCAGGCAGACTCTCAACCACTGCGCCACCAGGGAAGCCCCCTAGTACTTCATTACTTTTAATGACGGAATAATATTCAGCTGATAGGCCACATTTTGTTTATCCATTCATTAGCTGATGAACATTTGCGTTGTTTCCAGTTTGGGGCTATTACGAATAATGCTGCTGTGAACATCTGTGTACAAGTGGACATATGTTTTCATTTCTCATGGGTGTACACCTACGAGTAGAATTACTGGATCATAACTCTGCGTTTAACCATTTAAATCATTGCCAAGCTGTTTTCCTAAGTAACCACACCATTTTAAAGTCCTATGTATGAGTGTTCCAATTTCTCCACATCCTTTTATTGACCATTTGTATATCTTCTTTGGAGACCTAGCTACTCAGATACTGTCCTTCTTTTTTAATTGGGTTATTTGTTCCTTTTAATTGTTGAGCTGTAAGAGTCCTTTATATATTCTGGACACTAAACTTTTATCAGATATATCATTTGCAAATAATTTTTCCCCTTCTATGTGTTGTCTTTTCACTATCTTGATAATGCTCTTTCACCCACAAAATTTCCACTTTAGATGAAGTTCAATTTATCTATGTTTTTAGGTAGTTTGTACATTTTGGTGTCATATCTAAGACACCATTGCCTAATCAAAGGTCACAAAGATTTACACCTATGATTTCTACTAAATTTTATAGCATTATTCTTACATTTGGGTTTTCAATCCATTTTTTTAAAAACATCTTTAATGGGGCTTCCCTGGTGGCGCAGTGGTTGAGAGTCCACCTGCCGATGCAGGGCACACGGGTTCGTGTCCTGGTCTGGGAAGATCCCACATGCCGTGGAGCGGCTGGGCCTGTGAGCCATGGCCGCTGAGCCTGCGCGTCCGGAGCCTGTGCTTCACAACGGGAGAGGCCACAACAGTGAGAGGCTCGCGTACCGCAAAAAAAGAAAAAAAAAATCTTTAATGAGGTGTAATTGATAAACAAAAAAACTGCTCATATTTAATATATACAATTTTATGAGTTTGGACATAAGCATACACCCATGAAACCGTTACCACAGTCAAGGTAATAGACATGTCCATCACCTCCAGAAGTTTCCTTGAGTCCCTTTGTTTGTTTTTTCTTTAATCCATTTTGACTTAATTTTTGTATTTGCTACAACTTTTATATTTGTATTTCCCATCCAACTTCATTCTTTTACATGAGAATTTTTAATTATCCCATCACCATTTTTGGAAAAGGTTTTTCCTTCCCTGTTGAATTATCTTGGCATCCTAGTCAAAAAATCAATTGACCATAAATACAAAGGTTTATTTCTGAATTTTCAGTTCTGTTTCATTGATCTATATATATCTACCTTATGCTAGTACCACACAGCTTTTTCTGAAAAAAATATATAAATAAAAACAAAACCAAAAAATACAGCTGGGAATTTGATAAGGACTGCATTGAGTCTGTAGATCAATTTGGACATTATTGCCATAACAATATTAAGTTTTCTAATCCAAGAACACAAGATATTTTTCCATTTATTTTTATCTTCTTTAATTTCTTCCAATGATGTTTTGAGAGATGGCTTCATTGGTGAATTCTTTGCTTTTATAAGTCTATTTAAATTTTCATTTTCTTCTTGAGTCAGCTTTAGTAGTTTGTGTCTTTCTATGAATTTGTCAATTACACTTAGGCTATTTAATTTGTTGGCATATGAGTATTCATTGTATTCCCTTCTAATCCTTTTTAACTTACATAAGGTCAGTAGTAATGGTCCCTCTTTCATTTATAATTTTAGTAATTTGAGTCTTTTCTTTTTTTTCTTGGTCATAAACCCTTGCTTTTTAACAAATACAGAATGGTTCATGCTTCCCCACTACTCACCTCACTCCAACTCCTCTTGGTTTGAGGTTGAGGAGAGGAATTGTGGGAGAGGTTGAGTATGATTTGTTCATTGACCTCTAAAGTGATTTCTTTTTTTAAAAATTTATTTATTTTATTTATTTATTTTTGGGTGTGTTGGGTCTTTGTTGCTGTGCGTGTGCTTTCTCTAGTTGTGGCGAGCGGGGGCTACTCTTTGTTGTGGTGCATGGGCTCCTCATTGCAGTGGCTTCTCTTGTTGCAGAGCACGGGCTCTAGGCACACGGGCTTCAGTAGTTGTGGCTCTCAGGCTCAGTAGCTGTGGCACACGGGCTTAGTTGCTCCATGGAATGTGGGATCTTCCCAGACCAGGGCTCGTACCCGTGTCCCCTGAAATGTCAGGTGGATTCTTAACCACTGTGCCACCAGGGAAGCCCTCTAAAGTGATTTCTTTCACTCTCTTTGGTGCTTCTGCCAAGTGAAAAATTTTCAGAATTTTCTAATAGAGTCAGGGATGTGGATAACAGTGAGAATTGAGGGACTTCCCTGGCCGTCCAGTGGTTAAGACTCCGTGCGTCCACTCCAGGGCACGCGGGTTCAATACCTGGTCGGGGAATTAAGATCCCGCATGCAGCACAGCACGGCCAAAAAAAACCTGAAAACAAAAAACAATGAGAATTGAACCAACAAATGTAGCTCCATGAAGAAATACTTTTCTATTATGATTTGCAAGAAAATTTAGATGTAATATTCATAAATATAATGTTCTGTTTATTTTGAAACTTCATTAATAATATTAAATTATTTATTAAAATGTTAATAATCTATTAAGTTGTAAAAGTTAGTCATTGGCTACATATCTGTGCTAAAAGTATAAAAACACGCATGGGAGGTATACAAACAGGACAGTAGTTATTTCTGGAGAGAGAAGGTGGGAAGGGATTGGAGGTGGGACTTTTTAGTTGTGTAGATACAGATTTGTTTCCTTTTTAAAAAGAGAGACAGAAATTTGAAGCAAATGTGGCATTTATCTTAACGTGTAAAATCTAGATAGGCAGTTCTTGAGTGTTTTGATGCGCAGATCAAAACAGGGAATATTTAACCAAAAGGAACATTGAAGTTTTATATGTTGCTTTTTAAATTTAATGTTAGGTTATGATAATGAGCAAAGGAAATGAAAAGACAAGTTACGAAAGAGGAAATGAAATTGCCCCACCCGAATTACCCTTCTGGACTAAGGGACTTACTCTCTCAGCTTTAGGAATTACCTTGGCTGAAAAAAGCTGCCTCACCCATGGGCATGCTCCCTTTACTCAGTCACCCTTCATTCAATGACTGGTCGGTGTAGGGTATAAAAGCCTGTTCCCATCACCCCAACTTGGAACAATTCTGAAGAGATGTCCCAGCTTCAGAATTCTCTCTGGCTTATCTGAAACACTTGTTGAGACTGCCTCTCAGCCCAGCTTCTCCCCCTGTCCAGTCCTGCTTTCTTCCCTTCCCCCACAGGTATTGACCCCAAGAACTCTTCTGTTCACAAATTTCCATTTCAGGATCTGCATCCTGGAGAACTTTATGTGCAACATATATGTATGTATATAAATATAAAACCTCACTAATAACAACAAAAAGCTGAAATTTAAACCAGAAAACATTTAATTATAATGAGTAGAATTGTAGATACAGTGGTTCAGCAGAGCTTGCCAGTTTTCTATATATTGTCCATCTCCCCTTTTTACCTAGTAACAGAATCCTGGCTTTATTTGAGGCAGTAATGTGCTCTAACAGAAGGATATATTTTCCAGCCTCCCTTGTAGTTAAGTGTGACCTTATGGCTAAGATAAAGCCATTGAAATGTCAAAGCATTGCTGGACTTCAAAATAGGTCCCTTAGGAAAATAGACTCAGAGAGGAATAATTACTGGTGTCCCTCCTCCTCTTTCCTGCTGTCTGGAATGGGGATGCAATGGCTGGAGCTCCAGCAATCATTGTGACCTTGAGGATGGCAGCCACAGTGAAACATACAGAGAAGCTGGATGCCTAATGATTTCATGAAACACCATATCATCCTACCTCTGGACTTAACAAAATACAAGGGCTTTGTGGGTCTTATATAAAAAATATTGTTTGGGCTTCCCTGGTGGTGCAGTAGTTGAGAGTCCACCTGCCGAGGCAGGGGACACGGGTTTGTGCCCCGGTCCAGGAAGATCCCGCATGCCGCGGAGCGGCTAGGCCTGTGAGCCATGGCCGCTGAGCCTGTGCGTCCAGAGCCTGTGCTCCGCAACGGGAGAGGCCACAACAGTGAGAGGCCCGTGTACCGCCAAAAAAAAAAAAAAAAAAAAAAAAAAAAAATATATATATATATATATATATATATATATATAGTTAACCTTACGTATTTTAGCCACTGTTAGTGCTAATTTAATTTTAGGGCTAGGTTTTAATTTTTAAATTTTTTTGAAGTGGCTATTACAGTGACTTTATTTATTTTTTGCCATTGTAAGTTCTTTAAACTGCCAAACCTAATTATAGTTGAAACAGGGTCATTTTATATTCTGCTTGTAAATAGAAAGTGAAAAAATATTTTGGAAAATGATTACTTGTAAATGTTCTTATGGACTAATTCTATTTCCAGGAATAAATCCTAAGGAGTGTGTGTGTGTGTGTGTGTGTGTGTGTATGAAGCTTTAAGAACAAAGACATTTACATCATAAGAAAAATAGAAACTACGTAAATAGCAACATGGGTACTAAAATACGGTATATTCATTGAATTAAGAAATTAAAGAAACAAAGAACATTTTTATTTTAAAAAGCATTTTGTGGTAACATTTTAAACAATATTGAAGTTTATGAAGTAAAAGTAATGCTCTTCCTCTCCTACTGTAAGATCCACACCCCTAACTGTTTACAGTCTAGTGCATCTTTCCACAGTTTTTCCTGTGTCTATACAAACAAATACAGATATGTGTTCACATATAACAAAGAGAAATTGGATTATAACACATATATAAAGGAAAAGTTGTCAATAACATGGAGAAATGCTCATATTACAATAACAAGTTTTATAAGTAATGCATAAAATTTGATATACAACAAGATCCCAATTACATTTCAAAAAGTGCCTAGAAAAAAAGACGAGTGAAATATATGACAAATATGTGCATAAATGAGTATTAAATACATATTGCCAATATTAATAAATAGTTTACTATTAAAAATAAATACTATTTTCTCATAGAAATAAAGAATTTTCTCCACAGTCCCCACATGACTAAAAGTAAAAAACATCCTACTATATTTCAGGGGAAATATGGGAGTCTGAGAGCACATATTTGAACCACCTGCCTCCCAGTCCCATCCAAAATGACCTAGAAAAATTTAAAATATGTAAAACCCCAAATCAGTACTGGAAGCTAGAGAAGGAAACCATACAAATGCCAGAAACTTCAAAGAATTTCTTCTAAATCCTGTGCAGTTGGGACCAGATTAAAGGACATCCAGGGCCAATTTGCCAGTCACCAAGGAGCAGCTTGACCTGCAGGGATGAGACCCGGAGGCTGACTACAAGACCGGTCAGTGGTTCTTTTGGCTCTTGAAAATTGAATGAGTTTGAGGGTAGCAAAGGTAGCAAACAATGGTAAATGTTTCAGGCAGAAAGCCCATGCATGGTGGCAATAGCTGTGTTACTGGATGGTTTCCCCGAGCTTTGGAGACCTTCACTGCCTCTGTAGAGCTGAGCATGAAAGCGAGGCCTAAGTGGCTCCCTCAAGCAGCAGGCTATCACTAGCAGCATCTTTGCTGATGCAATGGGCACCTGGCTAGAGACTTTGATCTGGGCAGCTGTATCACACACTAGCAGTGAGCTTGGGGGTGTTTACAGAAGCCCTAGATAGGAATTACACTACAAAATCTGTCAATAGCACAGCCCTTTCGCAAAATACAAAAAAACAAAAGCAAAAACAAAAAACTTTATAAATTGGATTTAGATGGCTATTTTTTTCAGATGTTGACCTCACCCTCACACAATACGTAAGAATTAATTTGAGATGGGTCATTGATGTAAATGTGAAAAGTAAACCAATAAATTTTCTAGAGGAAAGCACATCTTCATGATTTTTGTTAGAGCAAAATTTCTTAAATAGGATACCAAAAACATTAGCCGAAAAATAAAAGATTGAAAATTTTAACTTTATTAAAACAAATAATTTACGTTTATTAAAAGACAATATTAAGAGAGTGATAAGGCAGACTACAGATTGGTAGAAGGTATTTGTAGTAGATATAACTGACAAAGGATTCATATTCAGCCTACATAAAGAATAAGATCAAATAAAAGAATAAAACTGAAAAATGAACTAAAAATGGGTAAAATACTTAAACAGTGACTTTAGAAAAGTTAATAGATAAATAAACAATATGCGTGAACATTATCAGTTAGGAGAAAAGGAAGTAGCTAACGATATGAAGTGTTGGCAAAGATGAAGAGCAACTGGAACTCCCATAAATTGTTGGTAGGAATGTAAACTGATTTTTAAAAAATCAATTTAGAAAAATGTTTGACAGTGTCTACTAAAATATATCTATACCCTATGGCCCAGAATTCCACTTTTAGGTATATACCCTACCGAAACAAGTACTTGTATCTATCAAAATACATGCGCAAGGATGGTCATAGCAGCTTTATTTGTGAAGCCAAAAGTATATATAATTTAGAATATTCACATCCATATGAAAAAGAAAAAACTACTGCTGTATGCAAAAAAAAAGGATTAGTCTGAACATAACGTTAAGCAAAAGAAAACAGACTTAAAAGAGTAGAATGTTGGTTGGGTCCATCAAGAAGCAGTTGCCTTGGGCCTCCCTGGTGGCGCAGTGGTTGAGAGTCCGCCTGCCGATGCAGGGGATACGGGTTCGTGCCCCGGTCTGGGAGGATCCCATATGCCGCAGAGCGGCTGGGCCCGTGAGCCATGGCCGCTGGGCCTGCGCGTCCGGAGCCTGTGCTCCGCAACGGGAGAGGCCACAACAGTGAGAGGCCCGCATACCGCAAAAAGAAAAAAAAAAAAAAAAAAAAAAAAAAAAAGAAGCAGTTGCCAAGATTGAGTTAGAGGTGCAGAAGATTTGCTGGGAATAGGAGTGGGTGGGGAAAGCCTTCAGGCCTGACATTTAGTGAAGGAAGGATGGAAAGTTGTCTAGAAGGAGCCTCAGCCTGTAGTGCAGCTCTGGGAAAATCTTGGCCAGCTCAGTCAGGAGCTTCAACACAAGATTACCCATAGATGGGTCTGTCATAGCCAGAAATGGCAAACCCTTGTACCACCATGCTCAGTCATCAACTGGCACTACCCAGAAAGTACATGATCTTGACTCAAAAGCTGAGGCAGATCCTGAAGCACTCACATCTGGAGACTGTCAGCTAACTGACTCCTTGCGGCAGGTTCTCTCTGAAAGGGAGATCTGAGTGACATAGCTCCATGGCTGCCACATTTACATACTATATGATTTTACTTGTGTGAAATCCAAAGCCATAAAATCTAATCTGATAGAGCTCAGAAGAGCAAGGGGTTGTGACTTGGAGGGGGCAGGAAGAAGTCTGCTAAGTGGTAGGAAATAGTCTATTTCTAGATCTGCACAGTGTTATGTAAGTGTGTGTGTGTGTGTGTGTGTGTGTATACACATACACATATATATAACATGTATTTACATATATATGTAAAATATTTAATGCAAATTATGTAAGTTACACTTCTGTTAAAAAAGGAAGGAAATGATGGAGATGAAGTTTCCTTTCCAAGATGGCATATGGCCCGGATCCCTGAGATTGTTAGATTAAGGAACTAGCCACATGACTTCTTTTAAGATTTGAGGGGAATTCCCCGGTGGTCCAGTGGTTAGGACTCAGCGCTTTCACTGCTGGGGCTCAAGTTCAATACCTGGTAGGGGAGCTAAGATCCCTCAAGCCATGACATGCAGCCCAAAAAAAAACAAAAAAAAAAAAGAAAAAAGAAAGAAAGAAAGAAAGAAAGAAAGAAAAAGGAAAAATAAATTTTTTAAGAAGTCCCTAAAAGTATTTTTAAGAAAAAGAGTGAAAAGACTTAAAAAAAAAAAAGAATCCCCTCACCTGGCTTCTGGTTTCTGGAGGAAATAAAGAATTACACTGTTGAAATATAAGTAAGCAGAAATCCCATAACAGATAGGACTAGGTTTGGCTGTGACAGAAAACCCCAAATAATAGTAATTTAAATAAGATAGAATTTATTTCACCGTAACCTAAAAGAAGTCCAGAGGTAGACAGTCCAGGCCTGATTTGGTGCTGCTCAGTGGGTTCCTTCTATCTTACTGTTCTGCCATTCTTGGCACATGGTTTTTATCCCACTGTCCAAGGGGGCTACTTGAGCTATAATCATTATATCTGCATTCCAGCTACAAGAAAAGACAACGAAGGACATTCTCCATTCCATTTAGAGACACTTCCCAGAAGTTACACAGAGCACTTCCACTTACTTCCCACTGGGTGAAATTTAGTTTTATGAGCACACCCAGCTACAAGGGAGTCTGGGAGATGTAGGTTTTATTTCAGGTGCCAGGTGCCCAGCTAAAAAACAGAGTTCTATTACTAGGGCCAAAGGGAAAATAGATATTGGGGAACAACTCCCAGATTTAGCCATAACCCCACAAAGAATTTGTAGTATAAAGGAAGGAAAACACAGCATGCAAAAGGTAGAGGAAAATCAGATCAAAGAAACGTATACAGTTTAGAAACAAACTTTTAGATGCATCTGTATTATGCTCTTAATTTAAAAAAATATATGTATGCTTGGAAATGAGGGATAAAAGATAAATTGAACAGAGTTGAGGAGGGAGTTAGATGAGAGATAGAAAGATGTTTTTTTTTTTTTTGCGGTACGTGGGCCTTTCACTGTTGTGGCCTCTCCCACTGCAGAGCACAGGCTCCGGACGCACAGGCTCAGCGGCCATGGCTCACGGGCCCAGCTGCTCCGCGGCATGTGGAATCTTCCCGGACCGGGGCACGAACCCGTGTCCCCTGCATCGGCAGGCGGACTCTCAACCACTGCGCCACCAGGGAAGCCCAAAAGATCATTTTTTAAAACATCTTTATTGGAGTATAATTGCTTAACAATGTTGTGTTAGTTTCTGCTTTATAACAAAGTGAATCAGCTATATGCAGACGTATATCCCCATATCCCCTCCCTCTTGCGTCTCCCTCCCACCCTCCCTATCCCACCCCTCCAGGTGGTCACAAAGCACTGAGCAGAAAGAGCATTTTGAAGTTAATTATGCCATTGTGAGATTTTGTTCTTCATTAGAAGCAGTGGAGAGCAGAACTGACAATGTAAAAAACTGAATCATTAATAAAGTTGATAAGCTTGATGTATTTTCCCCTAGTGAATAAGATAGGGAAAACAGATAAGTAAGATGTGCATTTGGAGAGAGAGAGATGTGGTACATGAAGAGTGAAGAGTCATTGTGTGGATAATGGTGGTTTTGGAAAAAAATGATCTGAACAAATAGGAGAAGAACAATATCTAAGAACACAAAAAAAGAAAACATTTATAAGGTGAAGGTAAATTTTAACCTGCAGATCAACATAGCTTCTTAAATACCAGGAAAAAAATGAGTAAGTGAATAGAAATCTTCATCTAGACATATCCTGGTCAAAGTTTGAATTTCAAGGTAAAATAAAGGCAGAATCCAGGCAGAAAAAATATTGTTTACCCACAAAGGAAGGAAAATAATTTTTTCTCTGGTGTCTCCTTAGCTATATTAGAAGGCTAAACATAATACATGGAGAGAAAAAGGTGAGAGGACAGAAAGAGCAAATCCACTTGGTGATATATGAGAATTGGGATGTGGGAGTTGTACACTTGTATTAAAAAGAGTGATGCTCCTTTTCTTGCTAGAACCATTGTATTTTAAATTTCTAAGTAAAACTTAGAAGATGGGGATATAAGGGTACTTGCTAGAAAATCCAAGTGATTTCTGCTACCTATTATACAGCTGATTACACCTAAAGGGCAAGAATGAATGACTGGAAAATAAGTGACAGACACCCCTTCAGAACACCACTAAAACCTTTTAAAGAGGTTTCATCAAACCCAGTCTAGAACAGTAGAGGTACCACCTTTTCATATGGACGTAACATGTGTACAGGAACACACACTCAATTTCTGAGCCAATCTCTTTCACCTTCTGTTTGATTATAAGTCAGTATAGATAGAACTTCATTTAGACCAGGAATCTATCATAGGGGTTCATGAGCCTTCGTGTAGGGATCACAGAGATCTGAAGAGTTGGTCTGTGAAGTTACCTGCAAATTTTATGATGTAGCCATTCTTCTGGGAATGGGATCCAAATTGAATCACGCTCTTAAAAGTGTCTATGACCCCAAAAGACCCAGAACCAGTACTAATTGCTTTGTAAACTTAAACTGAGAATATGTTAAAGAAAAACATTATTCTTGATACTTGTTAAAAAATAGAAAAGCAGATTTTATTCAGGGAGACTACTACAATGGTGTTTTGAGGTAGAGGAGAGAGATTGAATACAACAAGTCTGAATACAACAAGGAAAAGTGGGAGGACTTCCCTGGTGGCGCAGTGGTTAAGAATCTGCCTGCCGGTGCAGAGGACACGGGTTCAATCTCTGGTCCAGGAAGATCCCACATGCCGCGGAACAACTAAGCCCGTGCACCACAACTACTGAGCCTGCGCTCTAGAGCCTGTGGGCCAAAACTACTGAGACTGTGAGCCACAGCTGCTGAAGCCCACGTGCCTAGAGCCCGTGCTCTGCAACAAGAGAAGCAACTGCAGTGAGAAGTCCGTGCACCTCAACAGAGTAGCCCCCACTTGCTGCAACTAGAGAAAGCCGGCGCGCACAGCAACAAAGACCCAAATGCAGCCAAAAATAAATAAATTAATTAATTAAAAAAAACAAGGAAAAGTGGGGATTTATGGTCAAAGAAGCAGGATGGAGGTCAGTGGATGGAAAATGACTAAGAGGGAATATCAGGGGTAATGGGGGATTCTGGCTGAACTGACCTAACTGGATTCTAGCTGAACTCAGGCCAGGTGATCAGATATCACCTGGAGGGGTGAGGTAGGGTGAGGAACCCGATCAGATATGGAGGGGGATCAGATATGGAGGGTGGGGGATTCTTGCCAAACTGACTTAGCAGTGTTCTTGCTAACATTGGTCAATGCAGATTGTATGGAAATGACAAACAAAAACATAGAATTACAAATGTTGTTAAAGGCCATAGATAGCAGGCCAAATACCAAAAAGAAATATGAAATTCACACTGACATCATAAGGACAAAGTGATAAAATGATGAGAGAAAATAAGGGAAATATAAGGGAGAGATGCAGGAAATCCAATCAACATGTCCTAAGAATACGAAAAAGAGAAAATAGAACGGATGTGTTGGAAGCAATAGTCAAAGGAATAATAGGAGGAAATTGCTGAGTTTGTAGAATTAAAGTTTACCAGGCAGTATTGAAGAGGCATAGGCACCTTGATATATCCTGTTGAATGTTACAAAATTTAAGGAGAAGAAAAAAACCTCTAGAAGCATTGAGGCAAGAAAAAACAGCTTATTTCTTAAGCAGTAGTTCTCAACTGCAGCAGTGCATTAAAATCATGGGTAAGACTTTAAATAATACTAGTATCTGGGCTCCATCTTTAAGCATTCTGATTTCATTATTCTGGGAGGAGCCTTGGCATTGATATTTTTAAAAATCTCCCCCAGTGATTTGAATGTGCAGCCAGTGTTGAGAACCACTGCCCCAAGAGAAGAAAAATCATTGACTTCTCCTCCAGAGAACCAAATACCAGCAGTAAACGAAGACTGGCTTCCAAACTTGGGAGAAAAAGAATGTTGTACTTGGTCAAGAGGTCATTTGTAGGAAAGACCAGTATTCTCCTATTAGCCAGTTCTAGGAAGGTATTATACTCACAGTTTAGGGATACATTCCAGCCAACCTAGGGATGGATCAAAATAACAGAAGAAAAGTGCCATAATAAAAAGATTGTAGGAAGCAAAGGAAACTATTTAAACCTAGAGTAACATCTTGAAAACTGTCAATAATAATTTATAAGACAAAACAAATTTCAAAAATATCTTCAGGGCTTCCCTGGTGGCGCAGTGGTTGAGAGTCCGCCTGCCCATGCAGGGGACACGGGTTCGTGCCCCGGTCTGGGAAGATCCCACATGCCACGGAGTGGCTAGGCCCGTGAGCCATGGCCGCTGAGCCTGCGCGTCCGGAGCCTGTGCTCCGCAACGGGAGAGGCCACAACAGTGAGAGGCCCACGTACCGCAAAACAAAACAAACAAACAAACAAACAAAATCTTCAAAGAAAAGTTGATAATGTAAAATAATAATAATTTAGATCTAAATTCCAGATTACATCAATCAAAATTGTGAAGTGGGGAGAGACAGTAAGGACAGTAAAAGCCTAAAAGATTTCTCATTTTACACAGAGGATAATTAATAGATACAGTTACATTCTAAACCTTGCTAAGCAGAGATTAAAATATTTCAAATTTTTAGGGCTTCCCTGGTGGCGCAGTGGTTGAGAGTCCGCCTGCCTATGCAGGGGACACGGGTTCGTGCCCCGGTCCGGGAAGATCCCACATTCCGTGGAGCGGCTGGGCCCGTGAGCCATGGCCGCTGAGCCTGCGCGTCCGGAGCCTGTGTTCCGCAGCGGGAGAGGCCACAGCATTGAGAGGCCCGCGTACCACCAAAAAAAAAAAAAAAAAAAAAAAAAAAAAAAAATCAAAATTTTAATAACAGAAAGGTAATTACTAATAGAAAAAAATGTAATTGTACCTTCCAAACTATTAGAGAAATGAGCTAAGAAAACATAGTTGGTGAAAATATAGCAGAATATAAAAACTACAATATTAACCCCTTTTTACTATATGTATATAAAACAAGTATAGGAAAATACAAAAAATTATAACAGTTGCCATCTCCAACAGATTGAGATTATGGGTCTTATGGTTTGTTTTCTTGTTAAAGTGTTTCAACTTTTTCTAAATATTCTACAATTAGAACACTATTTTTTGTAATTTAAAAAATCAATAAAATTAAAAATTTTAATTAATATTCATTTCTCTTTTATCTTCTATGCCCATCCATAGTGCTTATTTACTACAAAGAATAAAAGTTAAGTTTCTTAATTTGTTAATTTTAGCAGTTATAGGATTTTAAAATCTGATTTCCATATTAATAAGACTAAATGCCTATGAATACTATAAAGGTGTTTCTATTAACGTTTCTTACTAAGGCACTTTCTGGAAGTAACATGTTTGTGTAAAATCTTGCCAAAAACAAGAATATTAAGATGTGTTCTGCATTAAGAACAAATCCACATCATAAGTATATTAGAAGTTAACAAGATTTGAAAGTAAAAAACATGAACCCAGAAGAACTTGGGAAAATGTGCTTGCAACTATAAATTCTGTAATTAATTTGCTTTACAAGTTTTTTGGAGATGTTAGGTCACCAGTTGACAGCTTGGATTTGCTTTTTATTCCGTCAAAACATATAAAAGCATATATTACTTGTGGCCGGATTGTGGTCTAAATTTATTTTCCATCAGAATATCCAGTTTTGATATGAAGAAAACTACATAGTCACGTTGTTCTTTAATTTCACTTCAGGCATTCTTTACTCCTGCCCCAGCATAGATCTCAGAATTTTATTTAATTCATGTTTCTCCAGGCTTCCATAGCTTGAGGATACTAAAGGAGTCACATTAATGATAAAAATCTAAATTCCATGGGCTCCTACCCTACCTTGCAGGGGATCCTTCTGCAGAACCTCAGTTGCCTGTGCTTCTCAAGTACCTCTGAATGCCCCTGGATGTGTACTGTATGCTCCTAGAGAGGCCTGGCTCTGCTAGCTGCATTTCCTGCTGTGCCACCACCCACTGGACAACCACTGCATGCCACCATGTCTGAAGGTCCCACTGTGTTTTGCAGTAGTGAAGGCAACAAAGCCCTTTGAGTCAAAGGCTTAAAGCTTCAGTGTGTTGTGTTGGGAAGTGGGCAAGAATGTTTCATTCCTCTCTTGCCATTGTGTAGCCAGCCAGTTCTGCTCTTGCCTCAGCACCTTGTTTTTAAGTAAAGCTGCTCTTGGTTTTTATTTATGATAGCCCTGCTTTCTCTCTACAGAGTTCAGATGTAAGTCCAGTGGGGGTTAGGCCTGGAGTTAAATCTAAGTGACAACCGCTTTGCTGAACTCAGAATCATCCCTCCCCTTCTTTGCCTGGCTCCTTCTTCTCTTATGGTTAGGTCTCCACAGGATGCTTCTTAGCCCACATTCAAGTAGGTTTCTGGTGGGTTCTTTCTACAAGCCGGCCAGACATGTCTACTAAGACTCAAGCTGCGACCCCTGTTGCACTCATACTCCAAAGAGGCCAAATACTCTATATAAAGAAATGTTTAATAATCTTGGTGTTGGATTAAGTTTGTTTTAATGAATTTTCTGTGAATAAAGATAAAACTGGTCTTTTAAAAATAGCACATTATTAAACCATTGATTCAGTCATTATCAGTCTTAAGAGGTTAAGTAGAATCGGCTGAGGTGATGATGTCATCATAGATCTCTTTTACACTAGGGTGATTCAGGAGAAAATCCTACTGAGAATCAAGGAGAAAACATTATTATTTAGGAACAGATTTGAAACTGTTCCAGAAAGAGGCTCAGTGAGAGAACATTTTTTAAAATAAAAATAACAGAATGAGGGAGAAGTTGGTTTCTTCTACAAAAGTTTTGCTTCAGAAGGAGGATTCCATCAGGAAATAAAAACACTGGCTGCCAAGGAACTTAGGTATAAGCATGCCACCAATATTCAAGACCTTGTGAGGCTAGAGGATGGGAATAGGGAGATCCTGTGGATCTCTATACAGTAGTGACTGATGATGCAATATGGAAAGATCACAAGGATTTTGACTAATTAGAAGACAACAGAAAAAGGATGAGGTTAAGAGAGAATAGAACCAATTACTTTAAAAAATCCACATACCGGGGCTTCCCTGGTGGCGCAGTGGTTGAGAGTCCGCTTGCCGATGTAGGGGATACGGGTTCGTGCCCCGGTCCGGGAGGATCCCACATGCCGCGGAGTGGCTGGGCCCGTGAGCTATGGCCGCTGAGCCTGCACGTCCGGAGCCTGTGCTCCGCAACGGGAGAGATGACAACAGTGAGAGGCCTGCGTACCGCAAAAAAAAAAAAAAAAAAAAAAAATCTACATACTTCACAATGCCTTGTTTCTTTAAGGTGTTTGGGAGCCAAGGGCTTCCCTCACCCTTTCCAGGAGTTTTTTGTTTTTTTCTTTATTTTGGTACTGTATCTATTTATATTGATAAGAAGAACTAACTAACTAGCCAGGTTACTAAAATGCATTTTAACCCTAGTGTGACTTTATCCCCTGCTGTGCTGGTCTTGCAATACTACACCAGGTATTGCAATTGTAGCAATTTTCTCCAAAATGGCAACCAACAGAGAATAGATTCCAGAAAGGAAACCTCAAACAACTCCCAAGAATGGAGACAAGAATATTTTATATAACTACAATGAGATATCACCTCACACCTATTAGAATGGCTATTATCCAAAAGATAAGAGATAACAAATGTTGGTGAGGATGTGGATAAAAAGGAAATGTGATGCACGGCTAGTGGGGATGTAAATTAGTGCAGCCACTGTGGAGAACAGTATGGAGGTTTCTCAAAAAATTAAAAATAGAACTTCCATATGAACCCGCAATCCCACTTCTGGGTATATATACAAAAGACACTAAATCATTATCTCAAAAAGGTATCTGCACCCCCGTGTTCATTGCAGCATTATTTACAATAGCCAAGGCATGGAAATAACCTAAGTGTTCATCAGTGGATGAATGGATAAAGAAAATATTGAGAGTGTGTGTATATATATACACATACAATTAATATTATTCAGCCACAAAAAAGAAGGAAATCCTGCCATTTGCAATGACTGAATGAAATTTAAGGGCATTTGAGGCTAAGTAAAATAAGTCAGACAGAGAAAGACAAATACTCTATGATCTCATATATGTGGAATCTAAAAAAGCCAAATGCAAACAGAGAGTAGAATGGTGTTTGTTAGGGGCTGGCAGTTGGGGGAAATGGGGAGATGTTGGTCAAAGGGTACAAACATTCAATTATAAGATGAATAAGTTCTGAGGATCTAATGTACAGCATGGTGATTATAGTTAACACTACTGTGTTGTTTACTTGAAATTTGCTAAGAGGGTAGATCTTAAATGTTATCAACACACACACATACACACACACACAAGGTAACTACATGAGGTGATGGATAAGTTAACTAATTTTATTGTGGTGATCATTTCACAATGTATAAATATATCAAATTGTCACATTGTCCACCTTAAATTTATACAATATTATATGTCACTTATATCGCAGTAAAACTGGGGGGAGGGAGAATATTTTACTGTAGTTCCTAGGATAAAAGCTGTCAAAAATATAAGACCTTTTTAGCTTTCTGAGTGGATACCAAAGAATATCTAATTTTAAAATCATATTTACTCTTTCAAATACTTACTAACACCTATTAGTTTCTGGGTACCAGTCTAGACCCTGTGAATATAGTAAGGTATGAGATACTGCCCAGGGTCTCAGAGAGCCTACAGTCTACTTGGGGGTCATGATGTGATCCAGGGAAAGTGGCCTCTTTCCTTCCTCCATCACTCCAAGCTCAGTCCTTCCTTGGGGACTCATCACCCATCACCAGTTCTGTGCATAGCTTTCCTCTCATTGTGCTTTTGTGCTCTACCCAAATATCACCTCCCTCAGAGGGGCCTTCCCTGATTCCCACCTACTCACATACCCCAACACCATATCATCAATATTTCATCCTATTTATTTCCTTCAAAAATTTGTATCACATTTTTACTGGAAAATAACTTGTTCATATATTTATTACTTTTCTCCTTCTACTAGAATGTAAGCTCCATGAGAGCCGGATTATTTCCTGGCTTATTTATGGGTATATGTGTCTCTGGCATCGAGTGCCTGGTAAGCACACTATAACAGCACTGAATAAGAGAATGAATGAATGGAAGCTGGATGAATGAATGCAGCAATTAGCTTATTTCAATCCAATATGATTATTGCTATGGTGGAGGAAAGTTCTGGGTACCTCCCTGTATCTAACAAATGAGGGGATAGTAAATCATCTTAGAAGGAGATAAGGATTACTTCCTAGAGGACATGGAAACATGGACTTGAGAGAGGGGCCTGATCTGGAATTTCATGTAGATTAGCCTGTCCAAAGATAAAAGGAAATGAAGAGTGGGAGGAAGAGATGGAGAAGGAGAAATGGGCAGAAAGCAGGGACCCACCCTGAAAGAATTAGTGAGCCCCATTCAGCCTTTATCCTGAGGGAGGTAGGGAGCAGATAGATCCTGAACAATGGCAGGCAGTAGGGACAGACCTGCCTTGTGGAATGCTCAACCTGAAGCATTGTGGAGAATGGGATGGAAGAGACCAATAAGCCAGGTGATTCAGCAATTCAGGCAAGAAATGATGAGGAACTGAACTAAAACCAAGGTTATGGGAACAGAGCAGAGGGAAAGGTTTGGGGAGACCATTTGGAGGTAAATCAGTAGCAGAGGGAGGAGTCAAGTTCAGTTCCTCAGATCGAGTTCTCTGTTTTCTATAAAGCAGTCCCAAGGGCTGCAGCCACATTCTTTGGAGACTATACTGAAGCTGGGGACACACCTTCCAGATCAAACTAATGGCCATGTGGTCTGGAGGAAAACCCTAGGGGTCAATCATTCCTGCTGGAGCTAGAAAACATGGACCAGGACTCTTTGTTTTGGCCTACAGTTTATCTTTAGGCCAAGCCACTTATATTCTGGTACATACTGTAGGATAGGATTTCTATCTCCTTCTAATCAAAAGCATCTATCTCCTTGCTAATCAAAATCCCTTTTAGATAAGGATATCTATTCACTTCTACACTTTTCCAACAAGTATTTTGTGAAGGCCTACAGTGTGCTAGGTTCTGGGAACAAAGCCCCTGCCCTTAAGCAGTTCATAATTTAGTGAAGGAGAAAAACAAAAAGAAAACCAATTAAAATACACTGTGATGGGCTTCCCTGGTGGCGCAGTGGTTGAGAGTCCACCTGCCAATGCAGGGAACGTGGGTTTGTGCCCCAGTCTGGGAAGATCCCACATGCCATGGAGCAGCTGGGCCCGTGAGCCATGGCCGCTGAGCCTGCGCATCCGGAGCCTGTGCTCCGCAACGGGAGAGGCCACAACACTGAGAGGCCACAAAAAAAAAAAAAAAAAAAAAAAACAAAAAACAAAACACTGTGATAAGTTCTGTAATAGAAGTACTCACATGAAAAGCACAAAGCAGAGAGCCTTAAGCCAAAGATGAGTTTAGGAGTGGGTGTCTTAAATCAGTTAGGGATAAGAATGGCTTCTCAAAAAGAAAAACAACTTCTAACTAAAGGAAGATAAATTCCCATTAAAAATAATAGCTCAGGTATAAATAAACACAGGTGCATCAAAAACATCCATAGTTAATAAGCGATACTTTTGAGTGCATAAAATGTACCAGGAGCTATAGGTCTTGTATACTTTTTTTTTCCCAGTTCATCCTCATACCAACCTTATGAGGTAATAACACTTTCCTCATTTTACAGGTGAAAAAGCTGAGGTTCAGAAGGGTTTTAAATACTTGGCCCCAGGTCACAGGATAGCAGTAGACCTGGGATTCACACCTGGGCAGTCTGAATGCAGTTTCTAATTGGGATGTGGCCCCGCCCTCCACAGTTAGAGCCCTTTGTCTATGGATCAGTCCTCCACAGTGTTTTAAGAGATTTGCCCATCGTTCCACATGGTACGGGTAGGGAATTCAACCCAGTTGGCTGAGCCCCAGTGTTTCTGCTCTTTTACATAGCCCTGTCTTCAGGCTGAATGTATAGTCTTTACCGAGAAAAAGAATGAGGAAATACACTAGTTTAAAAAATGCAGAAAATTCTCTTCATTTTCTTCTCTGTCTCAATTCTCTTAGGGATGAGCCAAGCCCCACCTCCTGACTAAATGCCTTGGTTCCACAGGGGACTCTGTCAGAAGTTATAAAGCCTGGGGCAGGAGAGAGTGGGCAGGTGGGGCTCACTCGTCCCCACTCATTACCTACCTCATTGCCCAGAGAGTACTGAGAAAGCCGTCAGTCCCTGACAGGCAGTCATTCTCAATGAACATTTGCCTGTAACTGCTATATTGTATGGACAAATAAATACCTTCTTTTTTCGAAAAAAAACCTGGACATGTGCAATTGTTATATTGTTTATGAAAAACCGGAAGGTTAGCAAAAATTTACGTTGAGATTCTTCAGTATTTGTACCCCAGCATCCCAAAGGCTGGCTAATCATGGTCCATTGATAGTCACATCTCACCAGCTCTCTCCTGTATAACTGTAAGACCTGGTCTTTTCCCCACCTAAAGGGGCCCTCAGATTACTTTGGTGGGAGTCCGGAGTGTCTCACATCGTTTCCTGAAGTCCTTTTCCACTCAGGCCTCCAGAATTCAGAGCCACTACTTTTGCTCCCCTGGGTGAAAGCTGCTTTCATGCCCCTTCTTGCTGCTTCCCTCCAAGGCACAAATGCGCTGGGCTCCCTTTAAGCTTCCCTCTGCAAGAAGTCTGCCTCTTTTCCATCAAAATTAGGAGATATATTCCCCACACCTCTTCCTTACACCTTTCCAGCTGGGCCCTGAGCGAGCATTGCTTGTGTCATGAGTCTCAGGAAGTTGCTTGTGAAAATAATGCTTTCAGCATCTGCCCCCAACCCTTTTTCTCCACGGACCTCAGATTGGAAAAAGATCCCAGGGTTCCTCCCCCATCCTGCTCCTCCCCCTCTCCCTCCCAGGTACCTGCACTGAGGGGACTCTTGCCCTCACGGTCGCCAACTAGTCCAAAGCAGGACCTTGTTCAAAGTGGGAACCCAGCCCACCAGTTCACACCACCCAATCTAAACACTGGCCCAGATGCTACCTTCTCTAATGAACACAGTCATATAAAAATTATTGAGAAGATACTGGATTATCTCTAGTGGGAGTAAGGCTGTGATGAGATGAGAAAGAAAAGTGAGATAAAATACATACATATACGTGTGTGTGTGTAGATATATATACATACACATAAAATTCCATTTGCAAACTTGCTTAAGAGTTGCTCTTTCTCATTCAGAAAGTGGACTCCAAGAAAGAAGCTTTCTCATGCCTTGTCAGAGCCTTTGGGAAGCCTAAGTAGACTGACGTAGAGAAAATACCATGGCCCAGGTAGTCACAGAGCCTGCAGGGTTGATGGTGCGAGCCCAGCAGGCAGAACAGGAAGCCATGAGTCCGTCAATTACCCTGTAACCTGAGTACCCACTGAACCTCTGAGCCTTACATTTGTTTTCATGCTAAAATGGGGATAATTATACCATCCTGACAGGGTTGTTTGGGTTCAACATCATTATCCATATTTTGTAACCTGCAAGTGTCAAAAATATTAGTTGTTATAATACTGCTTTCAGGGAAGAACTAGAGCAGAAGTTTCGATGGGGGCAAGGGTGGAGAAAGGGGAAGAGGGCAGGAGGCTGAGATGAAGAGAGTGGTCTCTAAAGATTGTAGAGGTGGCAGGCATTGGGAAGGTACCTCAGGAGACAGGAAGCAGTCCAGGAGAGAAGACTGAAAGAGGTGAAAGGGGCCAAAGGGTCTATAGACTGAGATTTTCTGAGAAGTCCTAGATGTTCTTACAAATGGTCCATGGCCACCTCTGGCTTGATCTGAGAGGTAGTTGCTGCTGGTACACTGTAGAAACCTGAGGTCAGGAAACTTGTAACCTGAAATATAAGCCAGAAACATGAATCAGTGCCACTCAGACCTCTAGCCTGAGATTCTGTGGGGTGTGTGTGCATGTGTGTGTACCTGTCTCACAGGTGCAGGCCTCAACCCCAAGTCCGAGCGGCACAAAACTGACAATGTGGAAGCTCTCCAATCACCTCTAACTGCTGAGCTCTTGTTAGTATTGCTGGGGTAATACTAAAAAGTTCCTGTTTCAAGGGCCAGTGTGATCCTGGCAAGAGACCCAGGTAGTGGTCTGAGGAGATGGTCATGAAGCCTGGTAATGAAAACAAATTGTTAAAATTATGTATTTGTAGGAAATGAATATTCAAGGTAACAGATTTCATTAATTATAAGAATGTTGCTTTAAGATGATGCAATAAAGGCTTCTGTTGAGGTTTCTGGCTGAAGCACTGGACCTCACCTCAGGAAGGATTTAAGAGTATAAAGTATTTTAATTGTATAGGTTGCAAGAGAGGGCAAAGTGATTAGCACACTCTCAAATTCCAGGTACAACTCTGTCCCTCACTGATAAGGCAACAGTTGGTATCCGGAAGCCCCCGTACAAGAAGTGGTTTTGCCTCCAAAGTGAGGGAAACCATCGTGACCGTCTTGAATTCCTTCGCTGGCGGTGTAACTCTAAGAAATCCCAGGTGTGCCACTTGTCACAGTCGGAAAAGAGACAGTGCAGAGAAAAAACTGTCTAATCTGCATCCTTCCCTTCCTGCCTCACCTGGAGAGTAATTTACTTTGTGCTGTGGAAAAACATTTCACACCCTCTTTAAGAAGTAGGAATAAGGAAGCGTGGTTAGCAGCAGTAAAGAGTGCTCACGCTTGAATGTCACCCTTTTTCATTTGAATCACTACCTCAGGGGTCCCTGCGTGTGGAGTGAGACCTCAGGTTTTAATACAAAAAAGCCTTGAACGAAATGATGCCCAACTTCCCCACCCCTGCTCCCACATCAGTGAACACTTTAAGGAACCTTCAGGGTGTGTATAATCCTAACTATAGTGGAAAGAACCAGCAGTGGTTGAATCTTAGGCACCCAGACAGGCAGTCTGAGAAACTTCGGGATGATTTCCCTGGCTCCTTCACACCGAAAAGCCACTCCTGGACACTCAAGATGGCCTCTGTGCGTACAGTTGTACGTTTGGTGCGTAGCGGGAAGTGTGCGTTGGCTGGTCTTGGCGGGGTGCGTCTGTCTAGGGCGATCTGCACAGTCAGTGAAGGCACTGCCTCCCTTTTGCCATCTAAGCAGCTTTAAGAGGGTGGAGTATTTTTCTTTGAGGCCAAGGTTGGCACAGAGCACTTCCTCACTGTAATTTTCTGCCAGGTTGGGTTGCTTTTCTTGCATAATTCCACCCCTTACTCTCACCCCACCCCCCCCAGCTAGCCTTTGGTCAAATTTCTGGGATTTTGCATATGCTTGTGGGGATGTATCTATTCCTTCCTGGTGCAGTGGATGCAAAGATATACTTTCTCTTGGGTGAAATTTACAAGCACGTTTTCCTCCTTGACAGGAAAAAAGAGCCACAAATATTTCCTTAGGGGAGAAAAAAGCTTCCAGATGCAGGACTCCAAATGTGAGGGTTTTTTTTCTTCCTTTTTCCTTTGGCTTTTTTTAAGCTTAATAATTACACTGCACATATTTATCCAGAAGAAGGCCCACAGTTTTCTTCCTAACAGGGACTTCACTGAAATCTCCAAGTTACAAATACATCTGCCTCTCCCTTGCTTGGGCTCCAGGCCATTGATCTCTTTCTTAAAGCAGTCACCACGGAGGTCTTGAGTTTCAACCCTGTCTAGAGACTGAAAAAGATAGGAGAAGGCCCCTTTTTCCTCTCATTTTCTTTAGCTCTGGTGGCACAGACGGCAGAGTAATCAAAGGGGGGAAAAACACTTCTAAACTCTTGAACCATCAGTAAACTACTTTAAAATTATCTCTAGTTAAAGGGTTACTGAAAAGAAAATGATAAATGTCAAGTAGACCTTTCAACAAACTTTTACAATCTGTAGCATATTTCTGTATTTTTAAAGCATTCTAATTGGTATCATTTTCTATTTTTAGCCTATAATCTAAAATTTTTCTCTTACCATGATCAGAATAATTGTGGGAGATACTTAACTCACATGTGGAAAATCATTATCACCTACAATTTTTTTTCTTTTTAAAATTTATTTATTTTATCTGTTTATTTTTGGCTGTGTTGGGTCTTGATTGCTGCACGTGGGCTTTCTCTAGTTGCGGCGAGCGGGGGCTACTCTTCATTGTGGTGCGTGAGTTCATTGGGGTGGCTTCTCTTGTTGTGGAGCACAGGCTCTAGGCACGCGGGCTTCAGTAGTTGTGGCACGTGGGCTCAGTAGTGTGGCTTGCGGGCTCAGTAGTTGTGGCTCGCGGGCTCTAGATCACAGGCTCAGTAGTTGTGGCATGTGGGCTTAGTTGCACCGTTGCATGTGGGATCTTCCCGGACCAGGGACCAAACCTGTGTCCCCTGCATTGGCAGGCGGTTTCTTAACCACTGCGCCACCAGGAAAGCCCACCCACAATTTTTTAAAAAGATCTTTGAAGAAATAAGCTACTTACATTTTATTAGAAAAACATTTCTCTTTTATTTTTTTTATTTTTAGTTTTTTGCTATAAAATTATCTGGTTTAATCACCATCAACCTCAGAACCGCAGTATATTAGAGTACAAAACCTGTATGTACAATTACACATACAAAAAATGTTCTTTGTGAGGAACAGTTTTCAGCAAATCTGACAAACAGCAAGAGTTATTCCTACTGGGGGTTTGAAAAGAGAAAAAAATCACTCTTTTAAGTGTTGGCAAAGAATACATTAAGTCCTAAGAAATCATTTTGGTTATATATCTTACGTTTACTTATAAGCAATCATGGATACATTTAATGCACGTAAATGGCTTTAGCCAATTTTTATCCTAACAAGGATGAAATTAAGGTGTCTAGGAATCATATTCTGCTTCAGTAGGTCTGGGGCTAGAGCAATATTCCACATCTCTAACAAGCTCTCAGGAGATGCAAACAGCAGGTCCACAGAGTACACCACACAGAGAGATGTAGAGTATAGTACACCTTCCTATCCTTAAGCTGCCATTCGAGGGTGAGATACATACATGGATACTGGCATCATACAGTCCGAGGAATACGGGGGGAGGGACTGCTCCCTCCAGAGTTTTGCTTGGTATGTTCTTACTGTAGAGTGAAAGGTAGTTTAATCCATGCTATTGAAAAAATAGATGAAGCCCTTCTAAATTCAAAGCCCTAGGCCAGCTGCTATATAACATAATATCACATAATACTGCATAACATAAAATACAATAACCTCATACTTCCCTGGTGGCACAGTGGTTAAGAATCTGCCTGCCAATGCAGGGGACACAAGTTTGAGCCCTGGTCCGGGAAGATCCCACATGCCGTGGAGCAACTAAGCCTGCGAGCCACAACTACTGAGCCCACGTGCCACAACTACTGAAGCCCGCATGCCTAGAGCCCGTGATCCACAAAAAGAGAAACCACTGCAATAAGTCCGCACACTGCAATGAAGAGTAGCCCCTGCTTGCCGCAACTAGAGAGAGCCTGCGCACAGCAACAGAGACCCAACGCAGCCATAAATAAATAAATTTATATAAAAAAATACAGTGACCTCATTAAATTTAACATCTGTGCTCTGATTATCACCTCTTTAAAGACTAAAAAATTCTCCATTGCTGCTTCTTCCCCACCCTCCCACCACTTTTTATTCTGAAAATTTTCAATCTTACAGAAACGTTGAAAGTCTAAAATAACGAACAAATTTAAACCTAGATTTACCTATCCTTAACATCCTGCCATACTCTCTTTCTCTGTCTGTGTGTGTGCGCACACACACATATGTGCAATAAATATATATTTAGCTTATTTGATCTTATTTTGGCGGGGGGTGGGGGCCACGTGCCATGTGGCATGCGGGATCTCAATTCCCCGACCAGGGATCAAACCCACATGCCCTGCAGTGGGAGCATGGAGTCTTAACCACTGGACCGCCTGGGAAGTCCTATTTAGCTTATTTTAATGTTCGTGGTCAAATTGTTTGAAAATAAGTAGCAGATCTCCACTGCTCTTTTTCATTTTGCTATTGTTTATCTCTACTGACTGGCCCAGCTACAAGCTGACTTATTAAACTAGAGCTCAGCGTGTGCAGGAAACCAAGGCGGCTTGGAGTTTCCCAGACTTCCTAGGATCAGGTTTACGGAGGAGAAGGAAGATGGTGGAAACCTTCACTTTGCCTTAAAAAGTCTTCAGCAGGTCACCCTTAGGTTCTATCCATTTACCACACCCTCCACCATCTTTGAGAAGCTATGGAATAATCATGCTGGAGACCACCAGAAACAGGCATTCTAACATGGAAGCAGAGAATAACTTATTTTGCTAAACCAAACTCACTTCCTCTGTGAATTCACATTTAGCTAATGAATTTTTGTATCTATGCAAAGACAGAGAATCAGTCTTATTCCAATGTGATTAAAATAATTGCCTCTGCAAATATTTTGCGACATCACAAAGGGGTTGCGTTCATGCCTGTTTCATCTCTATGTACCCGACTTCATCTTTTTATTCCCAAATGACCAGAAATTTGCCCCTCTCAGAAGGTCTCTACATTATTTCTGAGGGTTTCCCAGAGAACTACCCCATGTATATTCCTGACAAAGTCTAACTAATACTTCAAGCCTAGCCTCCCTCTCTTGCCATCACGCTGCTGGCTCTGTGGCTAACGACCTGCGGAAGAAACCCCCATACACTGTGATCCTCGTACTACCAACCCCTGCGCAGTATCATACACAGCTCATGCTCTCTCTCTCTCTCCCAGTATCTCTTTCTCTCTCTCTCTCCCTCCCCCTATTACTGCTGAGGTGCCCCCATCCTACCTCTTCAGTGTCCTATAGCACAAATGAGACCAGGCTGTGGCTTTCAGAGAGACCCTGGTGAAGGTTTGGGGTTCATAGAAATGCAACGCAAATAACAGTTACATTATTTATAACAACCTGCTATTGTTGAAACTCAGAGACCCAAATCCTACCCAAGAGTCTCTGACTCCCAGAGATTCCCATGTGGTGCAGAATAACTGAACCCCGACCAGTGGAAATCCAGACTCAGTTGCCTTTCAACCCCATGAGAGGGGGTCCTTCCCTGCAAGTCCTGCCCCATGTCCTGCTTCAGGACTGACCTCACTCCAGGATGAATGGCAGTGGGTATGTAACTCTCCTCAGGAGAATGCACATCGTTTTCCTGGATATGGACTAGCCCTTGGCCCGGTAACTCAGTCACAAGAGTTATCAGGATATTTCTCCAAGTCCACTATGTGGGCTGGACCAAGTCCATTTCAATTCTTTTTCATGTTTTTGGTTTTGGTTTTGGTTTCTCCAGCATGAGATTAGGTCTGCTTAGCCTTCCCAGCATGGTCTAATCTTGCTTCCGTATCTGTAGTCATTGCAAAAATAAGAAAATAATAATTTATGAATAAACATTTATTTTTCAGACATAAAAGAGTCCACATTCAGATATTAGTTTTGTTTTTTTTTTAATCTCAAAGACATGGGATAGAGTCTTACTGATGTACCCAGTTTACAGTCCAAAGCAGAACATTTAACTGCTCCTGCTCAAGCCCTGTACTGGGGTTATCTCCTTCATTCAGTTCTTCCCCAAGGGCAAAAGTTAGCTTGAGTAAAGGGAATCACAAAATCCAGTTTCCACCCAATAATGTAGAAAACACGTGCCATCTCCAAAACAGCAGCCTAGTTACACAAGAACTCCACTGTCCCCTCTGAGCTCCTTGTTGCACTTGTGTAAAGTTCCTCCAGTTCTCTGTAACATTCTGCAGTGGTTGCTTCCTAAATTTCACTGGTCAGAATTGGTATATGGCCATAGATTCTGTGTCGCAGAATGGATTTTAAACGAACATCCAGAAAAGAAACATTTCAAATAAAAGAAAAGCAACACTTCTTTTTTCTTCTTGTTTGTTTTTGTTTAAGAAAATCACAAACAGCAATGACAAAAATCTCGGAAAGTTTTTTTTTAATATAGAGATATTTTAAGAGAATTCAAAATATTTTACACATAAAAAAAGGTCTTGATGATGTAGAATTTGAAACTTCTAAAACTTGAAAACTTTTAGCTTACAATTTGGAGTCCCACTGAGGCAAAAATAGACAAGCAAAGTTTGAAGAGGATCAGATCCTTTTATATTGGATTTTTAGATATTGTTAGAGGAAAACAACACTAAAATTATAGCTGCTGCCTTATTTATTTATTTTTTTTGAGGTACGTGGGCCTCTCACTGTTGTGGCCTCTCCCGTTGTGGAGCACAGGCTCCGGACGCGGAGGCTCAGCAGCCATGGCTCACGGGCCCAGCCACTCCGTGGCATGTGGGATCTTCCCGGACTGGGGCACGAACCCGTGTCCCCTGCATCGGCAGGTGGACTCTCAACCACTGCACCACCAGGGAAGCCCCAGCTACTGCCTTATTAATAAGAATGTATGTCGAGATAATATTGTAATGCCACCTTGATGATGCTTTCTTTTCAGCTGACTTGATCAACACAGTAGTTTAGTGGTTTATAAATTTGGGATAAATTAGGACAATTTATTTATGAATGGCTCAACAACCGCTGCTTGGCCAGATGTTTTGCAGGGTTCACTGAGTTCCACTAGATGGAAAGAAGTGTTTTTATTTTGTTTATCATGGCCAAACCAGTCATCTAGTGCTGCTAAGGCAGCTGTCATAGTCTGTTGGCCAGAACTCTACCTTTATCTGTGAAAGAGGACACTAGCTTGGTCATTTTCAGCTAATTGGCAGTAAGCAACTGGTCAAGGCTGTAAAGTGCAGATACTTCTGAAGCAATATCTTTAAACTCTGAGTTGCAATCCATTAATGGTCATGAAATCAGCTTAGTGGATTGCATCTGGCATTTTTTTAAAAGTGCAATAGAGTAAAAAATAGTATAAACACAGTAAAAGTAAGTATGGTTTTGTGATGTTTTAAAGTTTTATTTATGTATGTTTTCACTCATATATAAACCACTACGTATGTATATATACATATATCATTATATATTAACTAGTATGTATGTATACACACACATACCAGTTACTTTGGGGCAATGTATTCTTACTGTATGTCACAGTCAAAATAATTAAAAAGTCACTGCTCTAATGGCAGTGGGAGAAACCACAGCCATCAATCTTCTCTTATCAGTGGAAAGCATTTTAAATATATACCAACCATTCCCTTTGTTCAGCCTTGGATTGCCTTCCCAATACTTTGCTTTCTTCAACAGGCCGTGAAAACCTCACAAGGAAACTCTGTCTACAAAATCATGATGTCAACATCCCCAAATGCACCATGTCTCAACCCTTTTACCCCTAGAGCACAAGAGAAAAATGATGTTCACATGCATCTGAACCATGCAACCCTTTGGCCATACCTAGATTTCAGGGCTGTAGCAGAGATAAGGCCTTGGTTAGAGGAAATTCCTTGAGAGCTCTCTATAACTTCATCTCTTTCTCTCGTTCAGAAAAGCACAAGGTGATAGAAATTAGTGATGGTGGTGAGGATAAATTTGGATCCACTCTAATACTTTTTTTAAAAGAAGAAAGTAAATCATTTACAAGCTCTCTCTACTTTTCCAGAACTGCAGTTTTCCATACAACTGGCCAATTCAGTATCTTTTGCAGAGGACATCCAAGTACCAAACTCAAGGTGGCGTGCCCAAGAAGTAGTACCTAAGAGCTGCCAGAACAGGGAATGCTCATGATTTTAAAAGTTCCTGAAGGTTCATCGGTGTGAATGATTTTCCTCAAGGGTCTCTTCTTTTTTGAATTAAGATCAGTTATGGAACATACTCATCTTCTCCCCCACTCCCCGCCCCTTTTATTCCCTCTTTAGGTTTAGGGCTTTGGATAAAGAACAGGTTTGGGGTTTGAAGGTCTGTGGGTGATAGAAATGCAAAGAGCAGGTCATGATAGATGAAAAATTCCTGTATTTCAGAACTCAAAACTTCATCTGCCTTTGAAGGAAAATGGAAATTCAGGGAATTGAAGGGACTTGCCAAAAGTCATGAGGCTTACTAATGACAAAGACAGGGGAAGCCTCCTGGTACTGAGATTTTCCCCACTGTAGCAGCAGTTCTCCAGGAAAGGATTACCCTCCAGCCTACGTGACTTATTAGCAACTCTTCCAACTGATAGTAGTTGTGTCTCGCAGAATGAGGAATGTCAGGCCTTGTGGCTACTTTGGGAGAAGAGATAACAAAGGGAAAATTTTGAGACACTAAGTGCAACTTAATCTATTCATTTAGCCAATCATCATTTAAGTCATAGGCACATAGGATACAAAGATGGACAAGATCAATCCTACTCTCACAGCATAGCACAGAAAAAGGTCATAATGGTGGCGTAAACTGGTACCACATGTAAAGAGAAGCAGTGATTAATTTTGCCTGGAGCTTGAGCTGGTATAGAGGTATGGGAGTATGTGGGTGTCGGGGGCTCACCCAGGAACCAGGTCAACTGTGAAGATAACCACTTATGTCAGCAGTCTCTTGGAGAGGCCAGGTGGTCTAGTGAAAGATTCTCAATCTTTAATGCGGAAGTCCTTCTAGAAGGCATACTGTGATTTAGTGGGCAGGGCGGTAGAGCCTGAGATTTCCTGCATTTCTAACTAGATCCAGGTGGTTCCTTGCTGCTGTTCCACAGAGCACACCATGAGGAGCCTAGGTCTAGTAAAATGAGTAGGGATTTTGCATCAGAGAAAAGTGAGTTTTCATACCAACCCTGTCTTCCATAGTTGGTGATCTTTGAGTAAATTACTGAGACTCATCTTTCTGTAAAATGGCTATAGTGTCATATATCATACAGCTTATACAAATTGAATGCGATTATAAGCATAATGCTCAAGACAAAGTAAAAGCTCATTTAAAATTAGTTCCTGGGCTTCCCTGGTGGCGCAGTGGTTGAGCGTCTGCCTGCCAGTGCAGGGGGCATGGGTTCGTGCCCCGCTCAGGGAAGATCCCACATGCCACGGGGTGGCTGGGCCCGTGAGCCATGGCCGCTGAACCTGTGCGTCCAGAGCCTGTGCCCTGCAACGGGAGAGGCCACAACAGTGAGAGGCCTGCATACCGCAAAAAAAAACCCCAAAAATTAGCTCCTTGGGGCTTCCCTGGTGGTGCAGTGGTTGAGAATCCGCCTGCCAATGCAGGGGACATGGGTTCGATCCCTGGTCCAGAAAGATCCCACATGCCGCAGAGAAACTAAGCCCATGTGCCACAACTACTGAGCCTGTGCTCTAGAACCTGTGAGCCACAACTACTGAGCCCACGTGCCGCAACTGCTGAAACCCACGCACCTAGAGCCCATGATCCGCGATGAGGGAAGCCACTGCAATGAGAAGCCCACGCACTGCAACGAAGAGTAGCCCCCGCTCGCAGCAACTGGAGAAAGCCCACGCACGGCAACGAAGACCGAACACAGCCAAAAATAAATTAATTAAATAAATAAATTTATTAAAAAAAATTATTTCCTTATCTATCGATTTTGAATACACAATAAACAATCACTTTAGAAATAAATTTGGCTCCAAAGAACAAAATTCACTTAGAAAAGCCCTCTCATATGAATCCATTCAGTCTCATGACCCTTTTTCAAAGTAAATATCCATGATACATATTTGTTTTTACAGCAAATTAAGGCATTAAGATTTTCCCTGAGGCAATAACAAAACAATGACCAAGTCAGATAAGAATACAGGAAGTATTATGCCTAGTCCCATAACCTAACCGCTAACCCACTCAACCTTGTCCTTAATGAAGTAACATAATTGATGGGTGAAACATGGGAAATTTTGGAACTTCCCCCGTATAGCTAAGGGAAAAGGCCTTAATCAAGTTTTATAAACCTAAGCTCTCTTTAATGTACTAGGGAATAGATAATCTGAAATAAAACAGTAACTACACTTGCATAGGGCATTAGTGTTTCTTTTATTCATGCATCAAGTACTTAGGGCCTCAGAAAAACTGTGAGAGTTGGGAAGGTAAGATATTTTCACCTCTAGTCTACAAACAAGGAAACTGAGACCCAGAGAGGTGAAGTGACTGACACAGTCTACTGCAAATTAAGTAACAAAAAGCCCTGGCTTAGGTGGCTTACCTCCGAGTATCCTGTTTTGTTTTGCCAGGAGCGGGAGGTGAGCGTGGGGAGGGAGGTGGGAGTGAGAGGCTAGAGGTTTGTGTTGGGGGTGGACGGACAGTGGGCAGCAAAGGGGTCCTGGGAGTGGAGTGCTTCTTTGCCTCTGGGTGACTGTGTCTTCAAAGATTTAGTGCCTGTGTTCTCAGGGACATTCGTTAGGCTAGAGTTAAGTAAATCACATTGAAGAGGGAACAAAATCATTTTAAACACATGAGATTTTAAAATGTTTTGGCAAATTCACAAGTCGCGTTTTGGGGATTCACCCAATTTTTTTTCTTGATTTCAATATGCCTTCTTTTTGGCTTCAAGTTTTTTTCCTGTTTTCTTTATTTTTTTTTCTGATAAAATTCCAATTTAAGGGAGTTGGCAAATTATTAAAACACTTATATGAAATTCAGATTTCCTTTTTCTTGTATATATTCCAATATTTATTAACATCTGGGAAGCATAAAATTATTTTAATGAAGAACATATAAGTAATGGGATTAGCACCTTATATTTTAAGTAGAATTGCTATTTTGTACACTATGACAAGTCATTTTGATTCTTTTTTTCTTCAGATGAAATTTGTGTACTGTTGAAATTGAAAGATGAACTAAATTGGAAGAGAGTATAAGCAATACTTTAGAAAACTTAATAGCATATACCACTAGAAGATAAACTAGTTTATTTGACATCCTACTCTCCAGAGATCTTTAATCATTACTTTTAGACTCAGTGGTCATAGATGTTTATTAAAATGACAGGGGACAATATTCATTCACCAAATACTCTTGATAAATGTTTACTGGGCACAGTTGAAAACATGATAGAGAAGGTCTTGCCCTTCAAGGAGCTGACATTCCAGTACTTTCTCAAATATTTTCTGATCAAGAAATACTCTGTTCAGCTTTTTGGGAAGATTCAGAGTAGGAAGACTCTGAGCCCACGTCCTCCCATGGGCACACCAAAATTACTATTTACAGAGAAACTATCAATGAGAACAACCTGAAGACTAGCAGAAAAACTTTTCCACAACTAAAGATACAATATAAAGAAGAATCCAAAATGAGATGGTTTGGAGGGGCAGAAGTGCGGTATAGTCAAAAAAAATTTTAATTAGCAATTGATTACACCATGGTGAATGTCTATCCTTCACTACGTATTAAATTCCTTGAAGGCAGGAACCATATCTCGGCTTTCATACTTCTGTGATGACCAGCAGAGTGATTTGCTTATAATAGGCACTCAATAAACATTTGTGGATTCAAGTTTTTGGATGGAACTATCCAGAGAGTTTGATGAACTGACTGCATTAAGTAATTTATTAGATAAATATACTTTTTTTTAATTTTTATTTATTTATTTATTTTTTTTGCAGTATGCGGGCCTCTCACTGTTGTGGCCTCTCCCGTTGCAGAGCACAGGCTCCGGACGCGCAGGCTCAGCGGCCATGGCTCACGGGCCTAGCCGCTCCGTGGCATGTGGGATCTTCCTGGACCGGGGCACGAACCCGTGTCCCCTGCATCGGCAGGCGGACTCTCAACCACTGCGCCACCAGGGAAGCCCCGATAAATATACTTTTTATCCTAAATTCTCTGCTGCTTTTCAGGATTAAATATGAACCTGGGGTGAAGAGCCAATCAATCTCTTTGAAAGCATATAACTAGTCCTCTCCTAGATTTAAAGAGGAAAGAAACAAAATTATTTGAGCATTTTTTTCCTAATATTAATATCTCTGGCCCTAGTCAATTGTTCATGGTTGTTACAAAGCAATAAAACCTGGTCAACAATATGTAGGTGCCTATAGGTCAGCACATGTCAAAACTCAAATCCCAAATAGGTTATGTGTCATCAGGCTGGATTTATAGAAACAATGACATTTAAGAATTCCCTACAATCACAAATATTACTCACTGGTTGAGTGAGTGCTTTAAATGAACTTGCCTATCTCAAGAGCATCAAATATCCAGAAAATGAAAGGGCATATCTTCCCTTATAAAAACAACTGTCTCTATGGAAGCTTGTTATTCACTTCTACTCTAAATATGAAGCCTGCAGCCCAACATTTGCTTCAGATAATTGTCTATTTCTTCTAAGACCTATAAGGATCTAACAAATGATATTACTTCTTAAAGCAAGTATTGTTAGGATCATACTTTATAACAGTATTGACGCTATCAACTTTTTTTTTTTTTTTTGCTCAGTGTATTTCCCATCTATTTTGTCACCATTGCTCAAATTATTTAATAATTAAACTGGATTATCTGGCTCCCAATAAAATGTAAGTAACAAAACAAGCTGTTTAGCCTTGCCAATTATGTTGAGGACTGACCAGACGTAATAATTTACGTTTCTTAGTAAGGAAAGAGCCACAGGTGGTGGCAGTTGAATCTAAGACCATCCAATGTATTTAAAGAATCTGATAGAACCAGTGGTGTGCTGGTAAATGTTTAACAACCACCTCTCTGAGAAGAAAAGAAAGGAAAATAGTCCTGATTTACAGTGTTTGTTAATTTTTATGGTATAAACTCCCACCATGGCTGGTTTCAAGCTGAGGATGTAAAGTCATTGAACTCAGAGGTGGGAAGAGATACCATAAGTGGCTCTTGGGACTCTGTAGGATATGGCTTCAGCCCTCACACTACTCAGTATAAAATGCACAAAATGGATCACCTCTTCACAAAACTGCTTTAAAAATGTTCCAGGTCCGATCTTATAGAATGATCGACATTCAGAAGAAAGGAATTCCAAGACATGTCTAAATATATAAAGCCCTTCTAGAATAATGGGGATGACATTTCATGGACATTTGGAAAATAAGTTCAAGACGTTAGCTTTGGTAGCAGAGGTAGATGCTATCATTTTCTGTGTGTGTGTGTGTGGTATGCGGGCCTCTCACTGTTGTGGCCTCTCCCGTTGCAGAGCACAGGCTCCGGACGCGCAGGCTCAGCGGCCATAGCTCACGGGCCCAGCCGCTCCGCGGCATGTGGGATCTTCCCGGACCTGGGCACGAACCCGTGTCCCCTGCATCGGCAGGCAGACTCTCAACCACTGCACCACCAGGGAAGCCCAGATGCTATCTTTTTTTTTTTCAAGATATTGTCATCTAATGTTATATGATTTTGATGGGTGAAACTTCACTAGAAATCTTAAGAACTAAAAAGTATTCGTTACTTTTTAAGAACTAAAAAATTCGTTATTGTCAGGGAATAAGTATCTTACAGGCACAATTTTTGAAAATTAACTAAAATTTATCCCTCTAATCAAAATGTTTGAATATTATTCTAATCATATTACCTTAAAGCTCGGGAAAGTGATAGCAATTCTCTGGCTTCCCAGAAAATGTATTACATTCCTAGTTCTTCATTTAGGACATTAAAAAAGACTTTAGACTGATCTGTGAAGCGCTGCAGTGCAGTAAGGAGTTATTTAAATAAATTGAGCTACAGGGGTCCCCTGCACACTGTTATGTGCTTGAGTATTTGGGTTGGCTTTTTATATTTCTCCCTTTGTTTCATCCATTTCTGCCTGCTGTGAACTGTCACTTGCCCTCTGAGTGAGGGTCTCTGGCTATTTCACTGCCTCCTCATTTCTAATTTGCTTCTTCTAACCTGCTGAGGGCTAGGGAGCAAAGCAGCTAGCCCACCTTCTTTGCCTTCTGAATAAAATAGACTCGGAGAGAGGGCCTGGGGGGGAATTAAAGGGCAACTATTTCAATCCATCAATTTTGACATCTCGTTTCCCTCCTGGAACTTCATCTGTACATTTCCTAAAACAAGGGAAAAAGGTACCTGTGTGACCATAATCCTGTACCATTGAAGCTGGGGCTGAGATCTCTATTGTCCACAAACTAAGATATTACTGTTGTCTCTCATCTTACAACACCTTGAAATATTGAGTGCCTTTTTTTCTATCTCAGGACATCTCAAAGAAGAGACCTGCTCTACTATTCAGAGTTGGATTCCTGACATGAAATCTGTTACCTTTGACTCCTCCTATTCAGGGTTCTCTATTGCCTCTAAATTGCCATCTATAGTCACACAAAGACAATTTCGCTTATAATTTGGTATTATCTTTCTTCCACAGCCTTTCCCCTCCCAACACCCATGGTGAAATTTACATACAGAAATGCACAGATCTTAAGTGTACAGTTCAATGAATTTTGATCAATGTATATACCCAAACATACACCACCTTAATCACAATATAAAATTCCATCACCCCAGAGAGTTGTATCATGCCACTTTCAATCAGTTCCTACCGCTCATAGACAGTACCTGTTCTGATTGCCTGTTCCTGAATTTTGTCTCTGACTTCTTGGGCTCCACATACGGTTTTGCGGATTTAGCTATCTCGTTATATGTATCAGTAGTTCGTTCCTTCTCATTGCTGAGTAGCACTCCAATATATAAATATAATACAATGAACAGCTGTTTCCCAATACCCAGCACCTAAACCTACCAGTAAAATTTTGCTAATTTGCTTAATCACATATCTATTCTCCCATTCATCCATCAATTCATTATATTTTTGGATGCGTTTCAGAGTCAGTTGCAGACATTAGTACACATTACTCCTAAACACTTTAACATGCATATCACTAACTAGAGTTAATATCTGTTTCTGTTTTTTTTTTTTTTGGTAAAATTTATATACAATGACGTGCATAAATCTTTTTTTTCTGCTTTATAACAAATTTAATCAGTTATACATATACATATGTTCCCATATCCCCTCCCTTTTGCATCTCCCTCCCACCCTCCCTATCCCACCCCTCCAGGCGGTCACAAAGCACCAACCTGATCTCCCTGTGCTATGCGGCTGCTTCCCACTAGCTATCTACCTTACATTTGGTAGTGTATATATGTCCATGCCGCTCTTTTGCTTTGTCACAGCTTACCCTTCCCCCTCCCCATATCCTCAAGTCCATCCTCTAGTAGGTCTGTGTCTTTATTCCTGTCTTATCCCTATGTTCTTCATGACATTTTTTTTCTTAAATTCCATATATATGTGTTAGCATATGGTATTTGTCTTTCTCTTCCTGACTTACTTCACTCTGTATGACAGACTCTAGGTCCATCCACCTCAGTACAAATAGCTCAATTTTGTTTCTTTTTATGGCTGAGTAATATTCCATTGTATATATGTGCCACATCTTCTTTATCCATTCATCCGATGATGGACACTTAGGTTGTTTCCATCTCTGAGCTATTGTAAATAGGGCTGCTGTGAACATTTTGGTACATGACTCTTTTTGAATTATGGTTTTCTCAGGGTATATGCCCAGTAGTGGGATTGCTGGGTCATATGGTAGTTCTATTTGTAGTTTTTTAAGGAACCTCCATACCATTCTCCATAGTGGCTGTACCAATTCACATTCCCACCAGCAGTGCAAGAGGGTTCCCTTTTCTCCACACCCTCTCCAGCATTTATTGTTTCTAGATTTTTTGATGATGGCCATTCTGACTGGTGTGAGATGATATCTCATTGTAGTTTTGATTTGCATTTCTTTAATGAGTAAAGATGTTGAACATCCTTTCATGTGTTTGTTGGCAGTCTGTATATCTTCTGTGAAGAAATGTCTATTTAGGTCTTCTGCCCATTTTTATATTGGGTTGTTTGTTTTTTTGTTATTGAGCTGCATGAGCTGTTTATAAATTTTGGATATTAATCCTTTGTCAGTTTCTTCATTTGCAAGTATTTTCTCCCATTCTGAGGGTTGTCTTTTGGTCTTGTTTATGGTTTCCTTTGCTGTGCAAAAGCTTTTAAGTTTCATTAGGTCCCATGTGTTTATTTTTGTTTTTACTTCCATTTCTCTAGGAGGTGGGTCAAAAAGGGTCTTGCTGTAATTTATGTCATAGAGTATTCTGCCTCTGTTTTCCTCTAAGAGTTTGATAGTGTCTGGCCTTACATTTAGGTCTTTAATCCATTCTGAGCTTATTTTTGTGTATGGTGTTAGGGAGTGATCTAATCTCATACTTTTGCACGTACCTGTCCAGTTTTCCCAGCACCACTTACTGAGAGACTGTCCTTTCTCCACTGTACATTCCTGCCTCCTTTATCAAAGATAAGGTGACCATATGTGCGTGGGTTTATCTCTGGGATTTCTATCCTGTTCCATTGATCTATCTTTCTCTTTTTGTGCCAGTACCATACTGTCTTGATTACTGTAGCTTTGTAGTATAGTCTGAAGTCGGGGAGCCTGATTCCTCCAGCTCCATTTTTCGTTCTCAAGATTGCTTTGGCTATTCAGGGTCTTTTGTGTTTCCATACAAATTGTGAAATTTTTTGTTCTAGTTCTGTGAAAAATGCCAGTGGTAGTTTGATAAGGATTGCATTGAATCTGTAGATTACTTTGGGTAGTAGAGTCATTTTCACAATGTTGATTCTTCCAATCCAAGAACATGGTACATCTCTCCATCTATTTGTATCATCTTTAATTTTTTTCATCAGTGTCTTATAATTTTCTGCATACAGGTCTTTTGTCTCCTTAGGTAGGTTTATTCCTAGGTATTTTATTCTTTTTGTTGCAATGGTAAATGGGAGTGTTTCCTTGATTTCACTTTCAGATTTTTCATCATTAGTATATAGGAATGCCAGAGATTTCTGTGCATTAATTTTGTATCCTGCTACTTTACCAAATTCATTGATTAGCTCTAGTAGTTTTCTGGTAGCATCTTTAGGATTCTCTATGTATAGTATCATGTCATCTGCAAACAGTGACAGCTTTACTTCTTCTTTCCGATTTGGATTCTTTTTATTTCCTTTTCTTCTCTGATTGCTGTGGCTAAAACTTCCACAACTATGTGGAATAAGAGTGGTGAGAGTGGGCAGCCTTGTCTTGTTCCTGATCTTAGAGGACATGGTTTCAGTTTTTCACCATTGAGGACGATGCTGGCTGTGGGTTTGTCATATATGGCCTTTATTATGTTGAGGAAAGTTCCCTCTATGCCTACTTTCTGCAGGGTTTTTATCATAAATGGGTGTTGAATTTTGTCGAAAGCTTTCTCTGCATCTCTTGAGATGATCATATGGTTTTTCTCCTTCAATTTGTTAATATGGTGTATCACGTTGATTGATTTGCATATATTGAAGAATCCTTGCATTCCTGGAATAAACCCCACTTGATCATGGTGTATGATCCTTTAAATGTACTGTTGGATTCTGTTTGCTAGTATTTTGTTGAGGATTTTTGCATCTATGTTCATCAGTGATACTGGCCTGTAGTTTTCTTTCTTTGTGACATCCTTGTCTGGTTTTGGTATCAAGGTGATGGTGGCCTCGTAGAATGAGTTTGGGAGTGTTCCTCCCTCTGCTATATTTTGGAAGAGTTTGAGAAGGATAGGTGTTAGCTCTTCTCTAAATGCTTGATAGAATTCGCCTGTGAAGCCATCTGGTCCTGGGCTTTTGTTTGTTGGAAGATTTTTAATCACAGTTTCAATTTCAGTGCTTGTGATTGGTCTGTTCATATTTTCTATTTCATCCTGATTCAGTCTTGGCAAGTTGTGCATTTCTAAGAATTTGTCCATTTCTTCCGGGTTGTCCATTTTATTGGCATAGAGTTGCTTGTAGTAATCTCTCATGATCTTTTGTATTTCTGCAGTGTCAGTTGTTACTTCTCCTTTTTCATTTCTAATTCTATTGATTTGAGTCTTCTCCCTTTTTTTCTTGATGAGTCTGGCTAATGGTTTATCAATTTTTTTTATCTTCTCAAAGAACCAGCTTTTAGTTTTCTTGATCTTTGCTATCGTTTCCTTCATTTGTTTTTCATTTATTTCTGATCTGATTTTTATGATTTCTTTCCTTCTGCTAACTTTGGGGGGTTTTTGTTCTTTGCTTTAGGTACAAGGTTAGGTTGTTTATTCAAGATGTTTCCTGTTTCTTAAGGTAGGATTGTATTGCTATAAACTTCCCTCTTAGAACTGCTTTTGCTGCATCCCATAGGTTTTGGGTCGTCGTGTCTCCATTTTCATTTGTTTCTAGGTATTTTTTAATTTCCTTTTTGATTTCTTCAGTGATCACTTCGTTATTAAGTAGTGTATTGTTTAGCCTCCATGTGTTTGTATTTTTTACAGCTCTTTTCCTGTAATTGATGTCTAGTCTCATAGCATTGTGGTCGGAAAAGATACTTGATACAATTTCAATTTTCTTAAATTTACCAAGGCTTGATTTGTGACCCAAGATATGATCTATCCTGGAGAATGTTCCATGAGCACTTGAGAAAAATGTGTATTCTGTTGTTTCTGGATGGAATGTCCTATAAATATCAATTAAGTCCATCTTGTTTAATGTATCATTTAAAGCTTGTGTTTCCTTATTTATTTTCATTCTGGATGATCTGTCCATTGGTGAAAGTGGGGTGTTAAAGTCCCCTACTATGATTGTGTTACTGTCGATTTCCCCTTTTATGGCTGTTAGTATTTGCCTTATGTATTGAGGTGCTCCTATGTTGGGTGCATAAATATTTACAATTGTTATATCTTCTTCTTGGATCGATCCCTTGATCATTATGTAGTGTCCTACTTTGTCTCTTCTAGTAGTCTTTATTTTAAAGTCTATTTTGTCTGATATGAGAAGTGCTACTCCAGCTTTCTTTTGGTTTCCATTTGCATGGAATATCTTTTTCCATCCCCTTACTTTCAGTCTGTATGTGTCTCTAGGTCTGAAGTGGGTCTCTTGTAGACAGCATATATATGGGTCTTGTTTTTGTATCCATTCAGCCAATCTGTATCTTTTGGTGGGAGTATTTAGTCCATTTACATTTAAGGTAATTATCGATATGTATGTTCCTATTCCCATTTTCTTAATTGTTTTGGGTTCGTTATTGTAGGTCTTTTCCTTCTGTTGTGTTTCTTGCCTAGAGAAGTTCCTTTAGCATTTGTTGTAAAGCTGGTTTGGTGGTGCTGAACTCTCTCAGCTTTTGCTTGTCTATAAATGTTTTAATTTCTCCATCAAATCTGAATGAGATCCTTGCTGGGTAGAGTAATCTTGGTTGCAGGTTTTTCTCCTTCATCACTTTAATTATGTCCTGCCACTCCCTTCTGGCTTGTAGAGTTTCTGCTGAGAGATCAGCTGTTATCGTGATGGGGATTCCCTTGTGTGTTATTTGTTGTTTTTACCTTGCTGCTTTTAATATGATTTCTTTGTGTTTAATTTTTGACAGTTTGATTAATATGTGTCTTGGCGTATTTCTCCTTGGATTTATTCTGTATGGGTCTCTCTGTGCCTCCTGGACTTGTTTAACTATTTCCTTTCCCATATTAGGGAAGTTTTCAACTATAATCTCTTCAAATATTTTCTCAGTCCCTTTCTTTTTCTCTTCTTCTTCTGGAACCCCTATAATTCGAATGTTGGTGCGTTTAATGTTCTCCCAGAGGTCTCTGAGACTGTCCTCTGTTCTTTTCATTCTTTTTGTTTATTTTGCTCTGCAGCAGTTATTTCCACTATTTTATCTTCCACCTCACTTATCCGTTCTTCTGCCTCAGTTATTCTGCTATTGATCCCATCTAGAGTATTTTTCATTTCATTTATTGTGTTTTTAATCGATGCTTGATTCATCTTTAGTTCTTCTAGGTCCTTGTTAACTGTTTCTTGCATTTTGTCTATTCTATTTCCAAGATTTTGGATCTTGGAAATAGAATCTTGGATCATCTTTATCATCATTATTCTGAATTCTTTTTCAGGTAGACTGCGTATTACCTCTTCATTTGTTAGGTCTGGTGGGTTTTTATCTTGCTCCTTCACCTGCTGTGTGTTTTTGTGTCTTCTCATTTTGCTTATCTTACTGTGTTTGGGGTCTCCTTTTTGCAGGCTGCAGGTTCGTAGTTCCCATTGTTTTTGGTGTCTGTCCCCAGTGGCTAAGGTTGGTTTAGTGGGTTGTGTAGGCTTCCTGGTGGAGGGGACTAGTGTCTGTATTCTGGTGGATGAGGCTGGATCTTGTCTTTCTGGTGGGCAGGTCCACGTCTGGTGGTGTGTTTTGCGGTGTCTGCGGACTTTTTATGATTTTAGGCAGCCTCTCTGCTAATGGGTGGCGTTGTGTTCCTGTCTTGCTAGTTGTTTGGCATAGGGTGTCCAGCACTGTAGCTTGCTGGTCGTTGAGTGAAGCTGGGTGTTGGTGTTGAGATGGAGATCTCTGGAAGATTTTCGCCGTTTGATATTATGTGGAGCTGGGAGGTCTCTTGTGGACCAGTGTTTTGAAGTTGGCTCTCCCACCTCATAGGCACAGCACTGACTCCTGGCTCCTCAATTTGGGATGATTTGTTGTCTATTCATGTATTCCACAGATTTAGGGTACATCAAGTTGATTTTGGAGCTTTAATCTGCTGCTTCTGAGGCTGCTGGGAAAGATTTCCCTTTCTCTTCTTTGTTCTCACAGCTCCCGGGTCTCAGCTTTGGATTTGGCCCCGCCTCTGCATGTAGGTCGCCGGAGGGCATCTGTTTTTCGCTCAGACAGGACAGGGGTAAAGGAGCAGCCGCTTCGGGGACTCTGGCTCACTCAGTCCAGTGGGGAGGGAGGGGCACAGAGTGCTGGGCGAGCCTGCAGCGGCAGAGGCCAGCGTGACGTTGCACCAGCCCGAGGCACGCCATGCGTTCTACCAGGGAAGCCGTCCCTGGATCCCGGGACCCCGGCAGTAATGGGCTGCACAGGCTCCCAGAAGGGCGGCGTGGACAGTGACCTGCGCTCGCACACAGGCCTCTTGGCGGCGGCAGCAGCAGCCCCAGCGTCCCATGCCCATCTCTGGGCTCCGTGCTTTCAGCCGCGGCTTGCGCCCGTCTGTGGAGCTCCTTTAAGGAGCACTCTCAATCCCCTCTCCTCGCGCACCAGGAAACCAAGAGGGAAGAAAAAGTCTCTTGCCTCTTCGGCAGCTCCAGAGTTTTCCCGGACTCCCTCCCAGCTAGCTGTGGCACATTAGCCCCCTTCAGGCCGAGTTCTCGCCACCAGCCCCAGTCCTCTCCCTGCGCTCTGACTGAAGCCCGAGCCTCAGCTTCCAGCGCCGCCCGCCCTGGCAGGCGAGCAGACAAGCCTCTCAGGCTGGTGAGTGCCGGTCGGCACCGATCCTCTGTGTGGGAATCTCTCTGCTTTGCCCTACCCAGGTACGTGGGGAGTTTCTTGCCTTTTGGGAGGTCTGAGGTCTTCTCCCAGCGTTCAGTAGGTGTTCTGTAGGAGTTGTTCCACGTGTAGCTGTATTTCGTGCATAAATCTTAAGTGTAACTTTTGATGAATTCAGGTGAATGTAACCCAAACTTATACCAAGATATGGAGCATTTCCATTATGCCAGAAAGTTCCCAGTCAGTCCCTCCCTCCACTCACCATAGGCAACCATTGTTATGAACTTTTTATCATAAATTAGTTTTGCCTGTTCTAGAATTTTATGTAAATGGAGTCATATAGGATGTACTCACTCTTTGGTGAAAGGCTCCTTTGACTTGCCATGTTATTTCTGTTGTTTGTATAAGTAGTTGTTTTTTTTGTTGTTGTTGTTGAGTGTTTTCCATTGAATAGATATACCACTGTTGTTTAGCCATTCTCCTGTTCATGGGTTCATGGACACCTGGGCTGTTTTCAGTTTTTGATTGTTATCAATAAAGCTTCTATTAATTCTTATACTTTTTTTTGTTTTCCCTTCTCTTGGATAAATACCTAGGAAAGGAATTGCTAGGTCATAGGGTAGGTTTATGCTTAGTTTTACAAAAAATTGTCAGACTGTGTTTAAAGTGGTTGCTCCATTTTACACACCTACCAGCAGTGTATGAGTCCCCATTGCTCCACATCTTCACCAACACTTGGTGTAGTCAGTCTTTTAAAATTTAGCTATCCTAATGGGTGCAAAATGGTATCTTATTGTGTTTTTTATTTACATTTTCTTAATGACTGATGATATTGAGCATCTTTTTATGTTCTTTTTGGTCATCCATATATCTTCCTTTGTGAAGTGTTTGTTTGTGTATTTTGCCCGTTTAAAAAGTTAAGTATATTTATTGTTGGATTGTATGAGTTCTTTAAATATTCTGTCAGACATACATATTTAAATACTTTATCCCAGTCTGTGGCTTGCCTTTTTACTTTCTGAACAGTGCATTTTGATGTGCAGAGTTCTTATTTTGATGAAATCCAATTTATTACGTTTTTATGGTCAATGATTTTGGCGTTATGTTTAAGAAACCTTTTCCAATTCCAAGGTCGCAAAGATATTCTCTGTTTTCTTCTGGAAGCCTCATATTTTGAGCTATTACATTTAGCACAGGAATTTTAAAAGCATCTTCTGAAGTCCAGAAAACACTGCTAATATATGCATTGGTAGTATAGAAAAGTGAGAACCAACAGCTAACTTCATTATCTTAATTTTAAGTCTTCTTCTCTCTTGAACTATTTGTTTACATTTCTAAATGCTACTCAAATTGTTGTGTTGTAAATGACAGACAGGAAGGAAGCAATTTATCCTCATTCCCAATATGCCAGGAGAAAATCCATTTTGCAGTCTTGTCCATCTGTTGAATGAATGTTTCCTGGTTTGTGAGCTGACTAGGAACCAGACTCCTTTCTGGATTGGCCGCCATGCCCAGGGCACTCATGCAGTATGCTCAAATACAGGATGGGTTCAGGCACAGTGCTGTAAACAGTGCTGTATGAAGTTTGCCGACTTTGAGAGGCAAACTCAAATCTTGACTAAAACTGTCATTCAGACTCCTGGATCAGCTGTGTATCTTTAACAATATTGTCTTAAAGTTCAGAACTTCCAGAAAGTTTTGTTAACTGAAAATGATGACACTACACTATGGAATGTGTTTAGTAAACAGTGTATGCATTTGTGAGTGTGAGTGTGGGTATGTGTTCACAATAAAATGCACAGAGCATCTCTTCAGTGAGGTCTCCAGCCTTCCTCAGTGACAAATTGTGAAAGACCCTTGAGAATCTCAGGGAATTCTCTCTCAGGCAGATTTTTTTCCTTTCCCATCATGCCAGTCCTGCTTTTTCTGTTGATCCTTTTCTCAGGATCACGCACTAGTTGGTGCAGGAACAATTGCTTCTTTGTCTTTAGTCATTTAACACCAATTGCAGAGAGGGTTCTGCTGTTTGTGTGCATGTCTCAAAGCACAGGTTTTTCAAAATTTTTTTTGACTCTCACCAACCTCTTTTCCATAACCCTAACTAACCTTGTATTAATCTTACAGAGCAAAAGGAGGTTCCCTGTGCCTCCAGTACATTCCGTACAATTCCCGGCAATGACTGGTATTCTGGCCCCCAGAATAGCAGCTGGTTCTCGAGCAATTCTGCTTGTATCTTTACACTATGGCAAGGGGCAGGGTTATACACCTCACTTTGGCCTTTGATAGAAGACAGTTTCTGGATATTACAGATTGAACATGGTTTGAGAGAGTTCTTGGACTTCAGTGTTCTTGAGGGTCACTTTTGACATCCGCTTGATTCCAGTGGCTTTGCCCCTCATTGCACTTCAGTTAATTCCCTGAGTACACAGTCTGTATAGACTAGTATGATTTGCCTAAAAACAGAAAAATATTTAATTTAAAATATATCTTCATATTTTAAGATAAGAAATGGGATTCACATGATCAAATAATCAGCAGAACTGAAATGTTCACTTTTTAACAGTTGTTTTAGCTTTTTACCAACACAGCCTTTGCTGAGATTCTTACCACTTTAATTTATGCAAGTTTGTCATTCTCAAGCCACAACTGGTTTACTCTAAAAATATGGACATTTAATTATACAAAAGTCAGTAAATACAATAGTTTTTCTTTTTTAAGATTTATTTATTTTAATTTATTTTTTTGGCTGCGTCAGGTCTTAGTTGTGGCATGCAGTATCTTTTGTTGTGGTGTGTGGGCTTCTCTCTAGTTGTAGCATGCGTGTTTTCTCTAATTGTGGCACGCAGGCTCCAGAGTGCATGGGCTCCGTAGTTTGTGGCATGCAGGCTCTCTACTTGAGGCGCATGAGCTCAGTAGTTGTGGCACACAGGCTTAGTTGCCCCGTGGCATGTGGGATCTTAGTTCCCTGACCGGGATCGAACCCATGTCCCCTGCAGTGTAAGGTGGATTCTTTACCACTGGACCATCAGGGAAGTCCCAATACAATAGTTTTCTACATGAGAATTCCTGGGAAAACATTTTAACCATCTAAAATATAATTAATTTAAAAACTAATTAGACTAAATAATATTTGGCAAATTCCTACCCTAAAGATAAACCATTCATATATTTTAAAAAATTTGTTCATGCATGTTACCATGGAGACCGTGAATTCAAAACACACCAGCTAGTGCATTGTTCAGCTCTGCACTTCCTACTACAGATTTAAGTAATTCTGGCCTACTCATTTTGAGAGTTTGAGAACATAATATTGTTTCTTTAGTAAAAATCATGGTCAGCATTCAGGTGTGATCAATAAGGCAATAAGAATTAGATCTTACTTGTAATCTTTGCTCTTTCTAATGTGATAAAATTAGAAGAGGTAAATCACTTCCTGCAATTATTTATTTTTGTGGTAAACGTAATACCTCTGATTCATTCCTCGGAGTAACAGGGCTTGATCAGGGCTTCATCTTGTAAAAAGGCTGGAAAAAAAAATGTTTATTTGGTTAATTAGGCAGGTGTCCTTTTTGACTAAAGCACCAAATAAGGCAATTTTGGAGCTCATTTCCTTTGCAAATGTCTTGAATATTATTCTCCATCTTCCTGCTGTACAGAATAGTTAGAACAATAGAAAAATGCACCTCTTTTTCAATGAGGTATATTTGTTGGCCTTTAGGAGACCCGTTCATGGTGAGCTCTCTCATAATAATGTTGCTTCTCTCCCCACTGGGGATAAACCCACTGGGGTTTATCTAGAAAGTCAACATGGTTATTATTTCTCTGTTGCTTCTTTTACTCTGAAAACTGGCAGAATAGACATTCCTAACACTTTAATTCAACCTATTTCATAAAGGAATGATGTTACCAATAGCTAGAAAATATAGGTTCTGCATATGTGAGAACCCCTTCCCCAGCACTTTATGAGGACTTTGAAAGAGAAATGTCTTAGATTTGTTTTGTTTTGTTTTGTTTGTTTTTTAAATGAATTGTCTGAATCCCAGAGAATAGTCAGAGTCCATCCCATTCTGCGCTCCACCCAACACCATCAAAACAAAAGTGGTCCTTTTTAGGGAATCTCTATTTTTTTTTCTCTGCCTCCCAACACTCCTGTGGAAGTTTGAAGCTGACCAATCATAGCAATTGGGCTTCCTAGCAAGGTTTTTATTCAGTAATGGTCAAATCATTAAAACAGCGCAATAATTTTAGTTCTTGTATAAAAATGTTCCTGCCACAGCAAACAATGAAATTGTTTCATTGCAAGTACAGAAAAGACTGGCTCTTTAGGTTTTCCTGCTTGACTCTATATGGAAAATATTTCAATAATAGTTCATTAATATATTTCTTTCCAATAATTAAAATATGAATATTTAACCATATAATTACATCTCACCTCAGGAGAGAGATTATGTGTATACTTTCTTCACCGATTCTTAGAGAAGGGAACATTCTTTGCGATCTCAGAGATGATATTTCTTTCATGCACCTAACTTGGAGCATATACCATGTATTTCTGGTACATCTAGGCTGTAGTTAATCTGTAAATACCAACTTTGAGAGTGAGCTAATGGGAAAGGAGCTACCACTTTGAATCTGCCCCATAGATGGTCTGTTCCAGAGCACAGAGATGAAGTAGGCCTCCTTCCCCATTTTTGCTGGTTTGGACATGGAGGTTAGGGGACCATTTCTTTGCCTTCGGGAAGCCTCAGCCCTCCCCTCCAAGGAGAGCCAGGACAGATGGGCAGTGTATTTGACAAGAAACCCCGCATCCTTGCTTCAACGCCCTTCTACTCCACTTTAAAAGCAGTACTGTATTTTTCAAGTGTTGGAACTGGCAGCTCTGCCGGTCACTGGCTATGCTGAACAATCCTCCATTCAAATCAGGCAGCCCAAACCCAGAGTCAGTGGAAAGCTGTGATGGAGCACACAGAGGGAGGCCTCTCTGCCCTCCACTGTGTGGAGGGTGAGGGTTATGTCAGGCGCCCCGAAGATTCCAGAAGGGAGAATCCAGCAGAGTTCTTATACAGCATCTATTATACTAGTTTCACAAGGAGGGTTTACGAACTGGAAAAAAAAAAAAAAAGTTTACCTTAGTTGGCTTCCTTTCACTGGTGCCACCATGGTCTGAGCCTCCTGAAATCTCCAAGCAGGAGGCCTCAGTCTCTCACCCTCACTCTGAGGCCTCTTCAGCCATGCCAGACTGTGTAGTACTGACATTTCTAAGTAAACATCAGAATAAAATGTTCCTTTTAAAGGAGCCAATGCAGGGCTGCAGAGAGGCGGTAAGGGAGAGTTTAGAAGTTGCAGCAAGACAAGAAAAGGAGGAAGAAAGGATAGGTAGAATCTGCCAATGAGTTTAAGTCATTTTTGACAAATAGTGTCTGCTTAATTTCCTAAGACTCATACACTACCTGTCCGTGACATAAATTCCCTTCTAATACCATCACTGCACATACACACACATACACACCACACACCACACTCTTTCTCTGTGCCACCCACACAGCTCAACTTTGATCCTGTATTAGTTTCCTAGGACTTGCTATTCTAAAGTATCAGAAATAGGGTGGCTTAAAACAACAGATATTTATTGTCTCACAATTCTGGAGACTTAAAGTCCAAAATCAAGGTACTGGCAAGGCCTGGCTCTGTCTGACAGCTCTAGGAGAGAACCTTTTCTTGCTTCTAGTATCTGGTGTCTGCCAGCAATCCTTGGCGTTCTTTGGCTGATAGATGCATCACTGCAGTCACACAACCATCTTCTCCCCGTGTATCTTCATAGCATGTTCTCTATGTGTGTCTGTCTCTGTGTCCAAATTTCCCCTTTTTCTAAGGAAACCAGTCATATTGGATTATGGAACATCCTAATGACCTCATTTTAAATTGATTACTTCTGACCCCACTTTCACCAATGGACAGATCATCCAAAATGAAAATAAATAAAGAAACATAAGCTTTAAATGATACATTAAACAAGATGGACTTAATTGATATTTATAGGACATTCCATCCAAAAACAACAGAATACACTTTCTTCTCAAGTACATTCTCCAGGATAGATCATATCTTGGGTCACAAATCAAGCCTTGGTAAATTTAAGAAAATTGAAATCATATCAAGTGTCTTTTCTGACCACAACTCTATGAGACTAGATACCAGTTACAGGAAAAAATCTGTAAAAAATACAAACACACGGGGCTTCCCTGGTGGCACAGTGGTTGAGAGTCCGCCTGCCGACGCAGGAGACACGGGTTTGTGCCCCGGTCCGGGAAGATCCCACATGCCGCGGAGTGGCTGGGCCCATGAGCCATGGCTGCTGGACCTGTGCGTGCGGAGCCCGTGGTCCATGGCGGGGGGGTGTCACAGCAGTGAGAGGCCCGCGTACCGCAAAAAAAAAAAAAAAAAAAAAAAATCTTCCAACAAACAAAAGCCCAGGACCAGATGGCTTCACAGGGGAATTCTATCAAACATTTAGGGAAGAGCTAACACCTATCTTTCTCAAACTCTTCCAAAATATAGCAGAGGGAGGAACACTCCCAAACTCATTCTACAAGGCCACCATCACCCTGATACCAAAACCAGACAAGGATGTCACAAAGAAAGAAAACTACAGGCCAATATCACTGATGAACATAGATGCAAAAATCCTCAACAAAATACTAGCAAGGAGAATCCAACAGCACATTAAAAGGCTCATACATCATGATCAAGTGGGGTTTATCCCAGGAATGAAAGGATTCTTCAATATATGCAAATCAATCAATCTGATAAGCCATATAACAAATTGAAGGAGAAAAACCATATGATCTTCTCAATAGATGCAGAAAAAGCTTTCGACAAAACTCAAAACCCATTTATGATAAAAACCCTCCAGAAAATAGGCGTAGACGGAACTTACCTCAACATAATAAAGGCCATATATCACAAACCCACAGCCAACATCGTTCTCAATGGTAAAAAACTGAAATCATGTCCTCTAAGATCAGGAACAAGACAAGGTTGTCCACTCTCACCACTGTCATTCAACATAGTGTTGGAAGTTTTAGCCACAGCAATCAAAGAAGAAAAAGATGTAAAAGGAATCCAAATCAGAAAAGAAGTAAAGCTGTCACTGTTCGCAGATGACATGATACTGTACATAGAGAATCCTAAAGATGCTACCAGAAAACTGCTAGAACTAATCAACGAATTTGGTAAAGTAGCAGGATACAAAATTAATGCACAGAAATCTCTTGCATTCCTATACACTAATGATGAAAAATCTGAAAGAGAAATTAAGGAAACATCTCAGTTTACCATTGCAACAAAAAGAATAAAATACCTAGGAATAAACCTACCTAAGGAGACAAAAGACCTGTATGCAGAAAACTATAAGACATTGATGAAAGAAATTAAAGATGATACAAACAGATGGAGATATATACCATGTTCTTGGATTGGAAGAATCAACATTGTGAAAATGACAATACTACCCAAAGCAATCTACAGATTCAGTGCAATCCCTAACAAATCACCAACGGCATTTTTCACAGAACTAGAACAAAAAATTTCACAATTTGTGTGAAAACGCAAAAGAGCCAGAACAGCCAAAGCAATCTTGAGAAAGAAAAATGGAGCTGGAGGAATTAGGCTCCCTGACCTCAGACTATACTACAAAGCTACAGTAATCAGGACAATATGGTACTGGCACAAAAACCGAAATAAACATCAATGGAACAGGATAGAAAGCCCAGAGATAAACCCATACACATATGGTCACCTTATTTTTGATAAAGGAGGCAAGAATATACAATGGAGAAAAGACAGCCTCTTCAATAAGTGGTGCTGGGAAAACTGAACAGCTACATATAAAAGAATGAAATTAGAACACTCCCTAATACCATACACAAAAATGAACTCAAAATGGATTAAAGACCTAAATGTAAGGCCAACCACTATAAAACTCTTAAAGGAAAACATAGGCAGAACACTCTATGACATAAATCACAGCAAGACCCTTTTTGACCCACCTCCTAGAGAAATGGAAATAAAAACAAAAATAAACAAATGGGACCTAATGAAACTTAAAAGCTTCTGCACAGCAAAGGAAAACATAAACAAGACGAAAAGACAACCTTCAGAATGGTAGAAAATATTTGCAAATGAAGCAACTGACAAAGGATTAATCTCCAAAATTTATAAGCAGCTCATGCAGCTCAATATCAAAAAAACAAACAACCCAATCCAAAAATGGGCAGAAGACCTAAATAGACATTTCTCCAGAGAAGATATACAGGTTGCCAACGAACACATGAAAGGATGCTCAACATCATTAATAATTAGAGAAAGGCAAATCAAAACTACAATGAGGTATCACCTCACACCAGTCAGAATGGCCATCATCAAAAAAACTACAAACAGTAAATGCTGGAGAGCGTGTGGAGAAAAGAGAACCCTCTTGCACTGTTGGTGGGAACGTAAATTGATACAGCCACTGTGGAGAAAAGTATGGAGGTTCCTTAAAAAACTAAAAATAGAACTACCATAGGACCCAGCAATGCACTACTGGGCATATACTCTGAGAAAACCATAATTCAAAAAGAGTCATGTACCACAGTGTTCATTGCAGCTCTATTTACAATAGCCAGGACATGGAAGCAACCTAAGCATCCATAGACAGATGAATGGATAAAGAAGATATGGCACATATATACAATGGAATATTACTCAGCCATGAAAAGAAACGAAATTAAGTTATTTGTAGTGAGGTGGATGGACCTAGAGACTGTCCTACAGAGAAAAGTAAGACAGAAAGAGAAAAACAACGTATGTTAACACATATATATGGAATCTAAAAGAACAAACAAAAAGATGGTTCTGAAGAACCTAGGGGCAGGACAGGAATAAATATGCAGACATAGAGAATGGACTTGAGGACACGGGGATGGAGAAGGGTAAGCTGGGATGAAATGAGAGAGTGGCATGGACATATATACACTACCAAATCTAAAATAGATAGCTAGTGGGAAGCAGCCACATAGCACAGGGAGATCAGCTTGGTGCTTTGTGACCACCTAGAGAGGTGGGATAGGGAGGGTGGGAGAGAGATGCAAGAGAGAGGAGATATGGGGATATATGTATATATATAGCTGATTCACTTTGTTATAAAGCAGAAACTAACACACCATTGTAAAGCAATTATACTCCAATAAAGATGTTAAAAAATAAATTAATTAATTAAAATTGATTACGTCTGTAATGGCCCTGTTTTCAAATAAGGTCACATTCAGAAGTACCAGGGTTAGGACTGCAACGTACCTTTTTTTAGGTGACACAGTTCGGCCCATAACACCTCCCACTGCTTAGTACTCACCTCCTCTAAGATTGCCCACCGCAGTAGAGGAGGGAAGAGGAACTTCTCAAGGGAAATGAATCTCTAGATCAGGGTAGTGGGATAAACAGGGTAAGTCTGGTTTCCTTAGCACCCCAAGGTGTAGAAATAAAGGCATCAGGGAGAAATAGACCCTTCATCTCTTGAGGACTCTCTGTGCACAGGCCTGTGTTAGGTGCTTTCACAACCATCTTGTGTCTAAAAAGCTGGATCACTCAGTTCCTTTTCACTTTGCCTTTTCCTCAAACCCCTCCAGAGAATTTTTGCCCCATAGGAGACTATGGATATTAGTTAGAAATCACCCAGACCAAATTCTGAATTTTATAGATGAAGAAACTGATGGTCAGAGGGGCCAAATAATCTCTCCAGTGGTGCACAACTGTTTAGTGTCAGAACTAAGTCTAAAATCCAATTTTATTAACTCTCACTCCAGCAATCTCTGTTTCAATGTTACCTTCTGATTTGACTTGACATTATTTACAGAGGGGAAATAAATTTAACCTTATTTAACTCCTAGCCTTTGAGGGAGATGAAATCCCAAACAGAGTATATAGGAGGGTTGGCAGACCATGCTTGGAACTCTCCCTGGGGTCATGCCACTTCCTAGTTATTTGTCCACAGGGCAGGAGCAGATTGCCTATGACCAGAGTATAATATGTATGTCTTGCACCAAAATATCTCTGCCCTTGCCAGGACCTGTGTAGAAGATGGGAACTCATAGAGTAATGGATACAACCCCTGCCTTCAAGGAGCTCCTAGTCTTGTAGAAGATTCAGAAATTTAAGAAATTAATCCCACTCTAATGGCGTAAGCATCACAATAGAGATTTTAAACAAGTCTGGGTGGGAGTTCAACCATGCCTAACAGTTGAATGGTTCCCAAGGATGAGTTTACCAGGCACTATCAGTGGAGCTGGTGTGTCCAGGAAGAGAGCCTGCCATGGCATCTAGTATTCTGGAGACCAGCAAAGGTCTGCAGTGGCTGTCTGTGTAGGGTCCTTGGGGCAAACAAGTCACAAGAGTCAAGAAAAAAGAGAGGATAGGGACGTTGGAGCCAGTTTCTTAAGATTATTGCATTCTATATGCAATAATTCAGACTTTGTCCATGGGTAGCAAAGGCCCAAAGTTGGTTTTAAAGCAGGGGAATGACAGAAATCGGATTTCTTTCTCAGAAGACAGGGAGAAATTGTGGCTGGGACCAAGGAACCCTTGGAAGCACCAAACTTCACCTCCCTCATCAATGGCTAACACCAGCTCAGGACTTTCCACCTGAAGTAACTGACATCAGGTGACACCCCCAACCTCCAACTGGGTTCCAATCTCACCTTAGTGCCTCCAAGAAAAGCAGGAGCCCCTAGTGCACACTGAATGCCCAGTTTACCTGTGAGAAAACCCAGCTCCACTACCACGAAGAAAAGCCCCTGACAAGTTATTGGGAAAGAGTCAGCAGGAAGGGGTCCCTGACATCTCAGAAATCCCTTTCCCCTCTCTTTGTCCTTCTCAGTCCGTGTCATTAATTTCCAGGCCGTCTCCATAGCAGAGTCCAAAGAGCACCTTGGTATGTATGTGGGAGTGTTATCCGGTGGAGCCCTTTGGAGCCATAGGTATGTTTTGAGTTTGATACCCAAGCAAGCTCTGAGTGGTGGATGAAGCCGCTTTCCCCAAAGGTTAAAAGTAATAAGACCGTCTTTGTGCCCTTGTGGTTTGATTTTTCACAGGCTATTATGAAGGCTGTGGGGGGTGAGGGTTTATCCATATAATTTGCATGTTAATGTTTGGTCTAAAAATATGTGCTGAGAAAGGAAAAAACATACTTTAAAATATGCTTCAAGGGAACAGCACTCAACTATTATGATCCAAGTGCCTTTCAGTAAGTAAAAAGACATCAATTCATTTCATATTAATTTTATTTATTTCAGGCTTTAAGATGTCAGTAGTTACACAGAGTTCCAGTAAAACATTGTATTTATATGCTTATTAAACTCAGAGTAGGTTAAGGAAATTCAAGAAGAGATTCTTTGAGAGTTTTCAGTTTTTCTCCTCCCTTCCTCAACAAACATGTCTCAGCCACTTGCTGTGGGCCTCAGACTGTGCTGGATATTGGGGTTCCCCAACCTGTAGCTCCCCAAGATCTTTTTTTTTATCTAATAGATCTTTATTGGAATAAAATTGCTTCACAATACCGTGTTAGTTTCTGTTGCACAACAAAGCGAATCAGCCATATGCATACACATGTCCCCATATCCCCTCCCTCTTGAGCCTCCCTCCCACCCTCCCTATCCCACCCTTCTAGGTCACCGTGAGGCACCTATCCTAGCTGATCTCCCTGTGCTATGCTGCTGCTTCCCACCAGCCAACTATTTTACATTCTGTAGTGTATATATGTCCATGCCACTCTCACCTCACCCCAGCTTCACCCTCCCACCCCATGTCATCAAGTCCATTCTCTATGCCTACCTGTTTATTCCTGCCCTGCCACTAGGTTCATCAGTACCATTATTTTTTTTAGATTCCATATATATGTGTTAGCATACGGTATTTGTTTTTCTCTTTCTGACTTACTTCATGCTGTATGACAGACTCTGTTAAGTCCATCCACCTCACTAAAAATAACTCAATTTCGTTTCTTTTTAGAGCTGAGTAATATTCCATTGTATATATGTGTCACATCTTCTTTATCCATTTATCTGTCGATGGACATTTAGATTGGTTCCATGTCCTGGCTATTGTAAATAGTGCTGCAATGAACACTATGGTACATGTCTCTTTTTGAATTATGGTTTTCTCAGGGTATATGCCCAGTAGTGGGATTGCTGGGTCATATGGTAGTTCTATTTTTAGTTTTTTAAGGAACCTCCATACTGTTTTCCATAGTGGTTGTATCAATTTACATTCCCACCAACAGTGTAGGAAGGTTCCCTTTTCACCACACCCCTTCCAGCATTTATTGTTTCTAGCTTTTTTGATGATGGCCATTCTGACTGGCATGAGATGATACCTCATTTTAGTTTTGATTTGCTTTTCTCTAATAATTAGAGACGTTGAGCATCTTTTCATGTGCCTCTTGGCCATCTGTATGTCTTCCTTGGTGAAATGTCTGTTTAGGTCCTCTGCCCATTTTTTAACTGGATTGTTTGTTTTTTTGATATTGAGCTCCATGAGCTGTCTCTATATTTTGGAGATTAATCCTTTGTCTGTTGTTCCATTTGCAAATATTTTCTCCCATTCTGAGGGTTGTCTTTTTGTCTTGTTTATGGTTTCCTGCACCCCAGCATCTTATCAGGAGCTGAAATAAAGTTGGAATGGGCTTACTGCCAATCCTTTTCAAAATAAAAGAAAAGGAAACCATATTGCAGTGATCAAATTCATAAGGAATTTTCTGATTTGTGTGAATCAGGATATGAAATTTTTCTCCTAGAGGGGTAAACAGAGAATTCACCTTGAGGAAAATAGTATGTGCAACTAGGAGTTTGGGCTCTCTCCTCTGAAACTTGTCTGAGAGGGTGAGCCTCTTGGGCATTTCTGCAGGGTGGCTTGAGAGGAACTGCTGTTACCTGCTGAATCACCCTCCGCACATCCTGGCCCGCCTGCCTCCTCCCTGGGGGGTGTCTGCCCTTTTAGTAAAGGCCACAGTTGCGTAGAGAAAGATGAGATCACCACCTGCATGAGTTGCAGGGATGGCCAGAGAAAGGTCTCTTTAGATGAATTGTGTCCACCCTCAGGAGGTAGGAAGACTACCCTTTCCTGTGTACTTAACCTAGCCCTTTGGACAAATAATAAATGTAACTTGGAGGTTCTTCACAGCTTTCTTCACAATTTCCATTCCCTCAGTGTCTTGTGGAAAGAACTTTTCATGTCTCTGTCTTCATATATAAAATTTTGTGTGTGGGGGGGTTGTTAATGCATGAAGCTTTAACAATAACAATAAAAAATACAGTGAGAGTGAAAACGCCTGGGAAACATAGATCAGGAAATCTGGATTCTGGGTTTAGTTTTCACCTTCCTATGGGACCTGAGGAATATCATTTGAACTCTGTGAAATGTCCTTCTTCATAGGGATGTTGCATTAATCCATAGGGATATGCGTAGTTGATATGTGTAATAAAAAGAGAAAGGTCACCTAAAAATTTTTTTGATAGCAAACACAGAAATGGACTTAGGAACAGTTAGAGGTTGGGGAAGAAGTGAATCAGGTCGTGGACCAGTGTACAGAAGAGGAGTATGGATAATAAAAGGAACAGTCAGCACAGAACCAAAGGTAGGAAGCCCAACGCAGATTTGCCCCACCTTTATCCAGAATCAGAATAAGCAATATTTTTCTGCTGCTGGATCAAAGCATGAGAAGAAAACAAAACGTTTTTGGAAAGAAAAGATTTTTTTTTTAATGGACACACCAGGATGGTATAATAACATCTTTTTTGAAGCCATATTGACACATGTTCACTCAAGTAAGTTGAATCTTCATCTTGACAGATTCTTCTGGTGAGAACACATGTCAATCGAGAGCCCACACTAACCCATAGGGCCTCTTTAACTAAAGATATTTATGTATGTTGGATTTTCATCTTAAGAATCACTGAAAAGTGCTGAGCTTAGTTTCCTTCTTCCCTATTTAAGAGCAATGTGCATTACTGTCCTCACCAGGGGTTCTGAGTAATTTACATATGTCAGATATGACAGTGACAGATATTCAAGTCAGTAAATATTGATTGGGCAACTTTTAGTTTTGGAGATACAAAGAAAAATAAGACATGGGCCCTGCCCTCAGAAAACTCAGACATAAATAAGTTACGACACAGCATCCTAAATGCCATGACACACTATGACCAAAGCAGGAAGGAGAAGGAAGTGATTAACTCCTTCTGGGAAGACTTCACTGGGGGTAACAAAAGATAGGGGGGAGGGGAGATTGTGTTACACAGACTCCTGAATTATATATAGAAGTGTTGTTGTTTGTTTGTTTTTTAATGTGGGAATGAGACTTTTTCATGATCAGGTAACTTAAATAGGCCCTTTACTGTGAGATTTGCTTTTACTATTAGAGGTGTGATTTTAGGCAAGTTTCTTAATTTCTCCATACCTCCACTCCCTTATTTATAGGCTGGTGATAGTAAAACACACCTTATATAATTATTGTGATAACTGTAGGATACTGCTGTATCTATAGACATAGGTACCCGAGCACACACACACACACACACACGCCCCTCTAATAAGTGGTAGAACTTATGCCCATGCATCAGGAGATACCCAGTAACATAATAATTAGGGTTTGTGTGTGATGAAAAAGTACAAGAACAAAAGATGACAAAGGTTTTCCTAGCAGTGAAGTGGTGTCTGGAATTCTCTTATTTTCCACAGGGAAAGAGGAAATCACTAGAGAGAAAAGAATATCTTAGTGGTGTATATCAACTGGCAAAGACATATTAATATATATGTTAATATATATGAATGAATTTTAAATAGTCTTCTTCAAGATCAAATTCAAAGATGAAAGCAATAAATGCCTTCATTTGTTTATTTTTTATTAAAGTATAGTTGATTTACAATGTTGTGTTTCTGCTATACAGCAAAGTGATTCAGTTTTACATATATATATGTTCTTTTCCATATTCTTTTTCAAATTCTTTTCCATTATGGTTTATTCCAGGATATTGAATATAGTTCCCTGTGCTATACAGTAAGACCTTGTTGTTTATCTATTTTCTGTATAGTAGTTTTTAACTGCTAATCCCAAACTCCTACTTTATCCCTCCCCCAACCTCTTCTGATTTGGTAACCATAAGTTTGTTTTCTATGTCTGTGAGACTTTTCTGTTTTGTAAATAAGTACATTTGTATCATATTTTAGATTCCACATATATGTGATATCATATGGTATTTGTCTTTATCAAACTGACTTCACTTAGTGTGATAATCTCTAGGTCCATCCATGTTGCTGCAAATGGCAATAAATGCCTTCATTTGTATGACCAGATTGATAGATGAATGGGGATAAACAAATGACACTTTGCAGCGCTTTAGATACTGGGTATGATGTAAGCTTTACAAGTGGGGTAATTTATATTTTATCTTATAAGACCCTGAATGAAAAAGTGAGAACTGTTGACTGTACTTTGCAGAAATTCCCTTGAGTAAACTAAAGTTCCACCAAATCTTTAGAAATGAAACGTTGCTAGTTCTAATAGGACAGCATGGGCCTGCTCTAAAAGAGAGAGTGTAATACTAATAGCTTCCATTTATTGAAAGCGTAAGAGTTAAGAGCATTGGCTTTAGGGTCACATATGCCCAGGAGTTCAGATCCCAGCTTTCACTCTTGTAGGTGTGTGATTTTGGACAATTTCTCTCTCTGCTTGTGCCCTCATCTGTAAAATGCAGATAATAAAATTGACTTCACAAAAGATCATGTGAGGATTTAATGAGCTCACACATGTGAAGCACTTAGCATAGTATCTAGCACCCACAAAGTATCCAAAATTAGTTATTCTTGTAATTACTGTATTATATATTCTTGTGAGAGCAGAGTAGAAAAAAGGGTTGAGTCTTCCTGGGAAGAGAAAGAATCAGAGATGAAATCACAGAAGAAAAATATTTATGGTGCCCACTAGAACAGCTACAGTTTTTTCAAAAAGAAAATAACAAGCTGTTGATAAGAATGTGCAGAAATTGGAATCGTGTTTCTGGGGGGAATGTAAAATGTTGTAGCCACTTTGGAAACAGTTTGGAAGTTCCTCACAATGTTAAACATAGAGGTACCATATGATCCAGCAATTCCACTTCAAGGTATATACTCAAGAGAAATGAAAACATATGTCTACAATAAAGCTAGTACCTGTAATTAACAGTGTTATTCATAATAGTGAAAGAGTGGAAATAACCCAGATGTCCATTAATTGCTGAAAGTGAAAACAAAATGTGGTATAGCCATACAATAAAATATTATCCAGTCATAAAAAGGAATAAAGAACTGATAAATGCTACAACATGGGTGACCCTTGAAAAATTACACTAAGTGAAACAAGTCAGTCACAAAAGGCTACATATTATATGATTCCATTGATATGAAATTCCCAGAATAGAGAAATCCATACAGACAGAAAGTAGTGGTTGTCAGCAGCTGGGAGAAAGGGGGAGTAGAAAGTAACTGCTAATGGATACAGGGCTTCTGTTTTGGGTGACAAGAGTGTTCTGGTCGTGGTGATGGTTGCACAACATGTGGGTGTGCTAAAAACCACTGAATTTCACACGTTAAAGTGGTGAATGTTATGTTATATGAATTATTTCTCAAAAAAAAATTTTTAGGTGGGCCTTCAAAGACAAGTAGGGATAGGCCAGGCAAAGCAAGGGGAATGAGGACCCCCAGGCTGAGGGAACTCCTAGGGTCAAAGTTCAAAAGCAACAACAATCAAGCTTTGTTCAAAAAATGGTAAGAATCTGGTAGAATGGCTGTGCTACTCAAAGGCAGTCAGTGGGCTGTGGATTGTTTGTTATGTTCTGTGATGATACAAGCAAAGAAATCAGGAGAACGCTGTAGAAACATGAGCAACTTGACATTGCGTGATTGGTGGCCTCCAGTCCTTGGACAGGATACAGACCAAATGCGGTCACATTCGTGTGGTAGGTAGGTTGCCCAAGCTGCACACTAGTCCTGCAGAGTAGGACCACATAGCTGACCTCGACAGATGGGAAATGAAATCAGCGGGTTCTTCACTTTGTAAAATCTGAGATGTACTGTCATATGGGATGCATTATAAGGAGTAACAGGCTGGAGACATGGGTTGGGAACCGAGTGTGAAGAGCCTTATAAGTAAAATAGTTTGAAATCGCTTATTTGTCCAGAATTCTTTAACCAACTTGTGCTTAGTTATGTACCATGAGTGACACTGTGACACTTCTAAGCATGGATTATCTCTTAGGAGTTGAGAAAATAGAGGAATCAGCCAATTTCAGGGGAAAGAAAATCTTTAAAAACAAAACAAACACACCTGGGAACCAGTGAAGGCACATCTCTTCCAGTTTGGAGCCAACAAAAAGTACATGGAATCCTCACAAGGGGTTAAAAGAGGTGCATAACACACTAATTAAGACCCAAAGATTTGTTTATATTTATGGAATAAGAGAAACCAGAATAAGCCATCCCAGGAAGAGAAACTGAGTTGAGAGCTGGGTTAATGGTAGAGAGACAAATGAGGCAGGCAGAGGACAGGTAGGAAATCTCACAGCTCACACTCTCCCACAAAGGGAAAGAGCCAAGCCAGCCTGCTCCACGTGTGGGAAAATACTTGACCCCTCGGAAGAAGAGCCTATATTGATTCCAGACATTATTCCTGCATGCCGAGGTGGGGGAGGGGGACAAAGAAAGGAAGACAGAAAAAACAGTTTCTACTTTCTCAAATGTCTTAGATGTCACTATGAAGCAACCATAAGACTTCCCCTGTTGTCACATGTTGACTCATTCTTTCCCAAGCAAGGCCGTTTATTTAATGTCTAGTTTCGTTAAAGTCGATGAGATTTTGTTTCAGAATCCGGGGCAGTGCTAATGTAAATGCTTGTTTGTCTGGCGTTGAGCAGAACGAAGCAAGATCATGCTCTGCACAAGTAAAGCAATGTGTCATGTCATATTGCCAAAAGGTTGCATCATTTCTAAACTTTCCAGAAGACTGGATGGATGAGAGGTCATCTATGTTTATTTTGTGAAGTTTGGCCTACCAGGAAATGTGTGGGTACAAGAGATATTTTAGGCCCATGAGACTCTCACTTTAGATGCTTAGTCCAGCAGCATGTGTTATAAGCTGCAGTCTCTAACTAAATCTTTGAAAAGAGTGGCAAGTTGTGAAGTATGCAAGGTTTCTGGCTGCATTAACAGAGCCACGTATAAAATCCGGTTGCCAAACAGAGACTAGAACCAGATGACAAAGACTGAAAACACTCCATATATTGACTTTCTCTATAAAATACTCATTATAACCTAATCCAGTAATATTTATTTCTAGGAAAATTGTATAATCACTCGCCAATCCATATTAATTAAGGCATAAGTTGAACTTGAAGGAAGATTTTTAAACAGAATTTTTTATGTCAGTTTTCTTTAAGAGTACAATAGAATTACTTCACAACAAAGAAGGGAAAAATGTTTTAAGGAAGTAATTTTTAATATACCATTTAACAGATGTGATCATTAATGGCCCACCAGCAACCCTCACATCCTTCATGATCCAGAAGATAACAATATTCCCTTCCCTAGAATAAACTGCTTTTCTCTACTTTTTCATGTGGTTCTGGGGGGCGAGGGGGCTGCCAAAGAAAATATCACTCACACAAACACACTCCCAACACGCACACACTCCTTCCTACCCCCGTCACACACATAAAGCAAAAGGAAACCCAGAAATAGGAGATAATGTTACTAACACCCAGAGGAAGGCAATGCCCAGAGAGGGAAACAGAGGCCAGCTCTGTCCCCAGAATGCACTGGAGCAAGCCAATACATCACCTCTATTGTTTAAGCTCTTTGAGTTGATTTTCTGTTTGAAACCAAAAGAATCCTAACACCAAAACCCAAGATGTTCATCTCCCAAGTAGACAGTATTCCTCACTGTACTATTTCAGGGAGTTGGAGGGGCATTCTGGAATGGTGCAGTGGAGCATACTGGCTAGGTGACTGTCACTCCCTGGAGCACAGCCCCATTTACACAAGCTACATGTGAGTGGTGCCCCCTAGAGTTGTGCAGTGTGAAATATGAAGGTTATCATAAACCCCCCCTTGCTGTACTAATCAGCACCATCAGTCTCTCCACATACCTTGGGTAAGCCAGCTTCCTCTAGAACTTCCTGCCTAACTCTGCTATTCCTGCCACCACCATTCCCATTTTTCATGAAATGCCTCCCAGAGAATGTTTCTCCACTGTCTCCTTTCCCTGGGTCCTCACAATGCAGGTACCACTTTTTCCATGGAGAATCTTTTAGCTCAACCCCCAAGTGGAACAAGGCCACTTCGCATAGCCGATGGATGCCAATTATTTCTTTCTAATTCCTGACTCCATAATTCTTGGCCCTAGAATTCCTTGTATTCCTACTTTCCTAGAGGCTACAAATTCATTTCTCAAAAATCAACCTCAAGTCACATGTCCTTTCATCTTTTCCAGTTCTCTGATGAAGTTTCTTCTTTGACCTTCCCTCTCCTTCCATATCAGATTTGGAATCCATGCTTCCTCTCTGCTTTTAGTATAATAGGAACTCGGAAAATGTACCACCTCTTTTAAAAAAAATATTTCGAGTCTTGGAAGCAGTATTTACCAAAACTGGAGAGTTTCTTTACATGTAAGAATTTGCAACCAGCCAAGCCCTAGATTCTTTTCTTACTGATTGTAGATAAACCTTTTCAACTCATGGTACACGTCTCCAGGGGTCCTGATAATTTACCAATGGTAGAGGGAAAGGGTCTCCAATCTAGAAAGCACTCTTGATGAAAATGAAAAACAGACTTCATTGCCAAGCCTTTAACCAAAAACCATAAAACAAAACAACAAATGGACAATGACAACAACAACAATGAATCATTATAAAGAAAGAGTCATCTTTTAAAGGCATACAGTGCAAGTGCAAAAGAAAATAAGTTGATATATGGGAAGCTAGTCCAGCCATGTGTTAAATATTCTTCCTGGGACCAAGCTGGAAACTCTCCTCTGAGCATCTCAAGGCTTCTGCCTCCCACCTGTTTCTGCATCAGTCATTTTTCAATATCAATTCTTTTTCCACCTGAGTCATCTGTTCATTCAACATATGTTTTATCAAATCCCAGCTGTGGGCCAGGAACCATTGTAGGCACCAGGAAGGCAGCAAAGAAGGGAAGAGACAAGGTCCCTGCTCTCATGGAGTTTGTATCTAGTGAAGGAGAAAGACCATAGTCACATGAACGCATGAACAAGGTAATTCCAAATTGTGGCAGGTATCACAAAGACGGTAAAGCAGGATCATCTTGATCGAAATTTTATAAATTCCCTCAGCTATGCCCTACTTAAGATCCTCATTCCTTCTTAGCTAGCTGATTACAGTCATCTCTTACCGGTCTTCCCATTCCCTGCTTGCTGTCTGATGCATAGCTGATTGTATTATTTCTCAGCTCAGAAATCTCAAAATGTGCCACAGTACCGTCCACGTGAAATACTAGCCCTTCCCCTGCCACTGAAGACACTCATGTTGTGATCCCAAACCCCCTTCCAGGGCCATCTCCCACCATGCCCCTTGCACATTCTGTGTTTTAGGCAAACTAGACAACTCCTGGGGCCTAGACATTCCACGGGCTTTCCTGGCTTCCTTCCCTACCGGGCAAACTCTGTATGGCTCATCCCAGAGGATATCTACCTGTTGAATCTCCTCTCCATGCTCTCCCTTCCTTTCTCCCCCCAAATACAAAAAATATCCTTTCCTTCCTTGGGCTCCCAAAAGATTGTATTTGTCCATGGGACTTTATCTTTAGAGTTACTGCTGCCCTATCTAATCACTCCTGAGAATAGGGATGGTGTCTCCATAATTTCTGTATTCCTATTGCTTGACACTGTGCTTGATAAATAGTAGCGTCTTGATAATATTTATTATGAAAGTGATTTAGAATGAATTGAGTGACTAACAGTAACTTTTGATGATATGAATTATTCCATCATGGCTGCATCTAGTCCCTCTAGATTGAAGTTTAGTGATGCATTTTGCTAAAAGTGAGTCTTACAACACTTTACAGTTAGTGTACAAAACACTTTTGTTGGATTGGTAGCTCATGTTAGGAAGAGAACAAGAACTAATTATTGATCACATACTTATGAGTCAGATATTATACTAGACACCTCACATATAGCATCCTTCGTTGAAGCAAGATCACCTTCATGGCAAAAAGCAGGCATCTCAGTGTACAAATTTATCTTTCAAAATTCAGGACAATTTCATTTAACAAATTCTATATTTACTTGTTTATTGTTTTTTTTTTAATATTGTCCATCTTCACTTATCTCCTTCCCCAGTTAGAGATTTGTCTCTTTCTTCTACTTCTTCTTCTTCTTCTTTTTCTTTCCCCCCTACTTCTGTATTCCCAAGCACCTAAATAGAATAGTGCTGGGGAACCAGAGTAGGCACTCAAAAATTATTTAACAATTAGATAATTTGACCTTTATGGGTTTTTTTTATATCCCTAGTAGGTCTTGCAGTTGGTCCCTGAGAACAAAATGACCATTTTGAACATTTGTATGTGAAGATCACATTCTTCTCTGCTGTAAATAAAACTCAAACATTTGTCCCAAGTGACCCAGCTTCACAGGTGTACATCCTGAGAACCAGAAACATCTGGGTGAAGAGGGAGGGGAAAAACCTGCAATGTTCCAATCCCACAAAACTTTTTAGAAGACAAAATGAGAGAAAGCTTTAAGAACAGCCAAAGCCTTTTGCAAAAAGAATTCCCTTGTGGAATGAGGGAAAATTTTGGAACAGAGGTTTCCCTGGGGCTGGAAGTGTTACTGGCCTCAAGACTGATCTGAAGCAACAGCACTGCTTGAGTCAGTGTGGATTCCAAGTTCAGCGCCTGCCAAATCCAGGATTTCTCCTCCTCAGTTCTGAAGACAAACCAGAGAGAAATTAAATCTGTTGGAGATCTGAGGTGCAAGGGGAAGTACATGTGGCTACAACGAAGAGAAGGAGTCATTTCTATTTATTTTTTAATACCAGGCTGCTCTTTAGTTGGTGTTCCTCAGATTCTTGCATAATAGTGTTTCATTTACTTATGTGTGGGTGTTGCTAGTAACTGTACACTCTTTTCTTCAATAAATAAGGCAGGTGGGACATTGCCATTAGAAAATCTATTGATTTGCCTTTTTTTGAACTTGCAGGATAAAGACTAAGCCTGTTTGTTTCAAGATATCCACCTAAATAAACACTAAAAATACTAAACAGTAAATATTTCTTAAACTTCAGCCCAGAAAACTGCTGCATTTTTAGAGTATTTTCTCCTCTATTTGAGTCCTTACTTCTTTTGCACCTGAACTGTGAAAAGAAAGAAAAAACAATTATTCTTCCCATCCTGGCACAGCCTTTGTTGTTGTTTTTTTTTTTTTGCGGTACGCGGGCCTCTCACTCTTGTGGCCTCTCCCGTTGCGGATCACAGACTTGGGACGCGCAGGCCCGGCAGCCATGGCCCACGGGTCCAGCCGCTCCGCGGCACGTGGGATCCTCCCAGACCGGGGCACGAACCCGTGTCCCCTGCACTGGCAGGTGGACTCCCAACCACTGAGCCACCAGGGAAGCCCCAGCCTTTGTTTTTAATACCATCTTTGAAATGGCAATACCAAGGTCAACAGTGGCTTCTCTAAGTGGCAAATGATTTCCTCTTGCCAAAGGAGATAAAGGGTGAGGATGAAGGAACGTCTGGGGACTTCCCTGGTGGTTCAGTGGTAAAGAATCCACCTTCCAATGCAGGGGACGCAGGTTCAGTCCCTGGTCGGGGAACGACGATCCCACATGCCGCAGGGCAACTAAGCCCGCGCACCACAGCTAAAGAAGAGAAAACCTGCACGCCATAACTAGAGAGAAGCCCGTATGCTGCAACGAGTGCCGCAACAAACATCCCGCGTGCCGTAACGAAGACCCGACGCAGCCAAATAAAAATAAATTTTAAAAAAAGGAACATCTGGCTTTCTGGCCCAAACACATGATACCAGGAGGATTATCTCTTTGATTCTTTATCCCCTTTAAATTCATCTCTTATCTCTCTAATATTCCCCTCCCTCAAAGTTCAGATTCAATCAATATTTACGTGTCCATCATAAGCCATTCATGTGATACATATTAATAGAGTGATTTACTCCTTTATTTAATAGTTAATTATTGAGCTCCTAATATGCACCATGCCCTATCTAGACTCTAAGGTTAAAACCACAAAAAAGAAAGGGTCTTTTCCCTAAAGTCTAAGGATGAACAATTAAAGCATGATTGGTGCTGTGATAGAGGCAAACACAAAGTAACATGATAGAAGAAGGGAAGAACATCTAACTCTGTTACAAGAAGACCATAGACTACATCATGGAAAAAGTGATGAATAGGAGTAAACCCACAAGAGGGAAAGAACAGAGAAAAGCATATGCAAAAGTCCAGAGGCAAGACACAGCAAGCAACCTTATGAAACTACAAATAGTTCAGTGTAGTTGAAGGGTACTTTGCAGGGAGTGGTGGTCAGACACAGTGTGGGAGAGACCAGACCATGAAAAAGCTTTATATCCTGCAGACCAGAGGGAGTCAGTAAAGAATGTTAAACAGGGTTGAGGGAAGGGGCATGATTATAGATTCAGAAAGATCACTGTGGGTTCAATGTGAAGACTGGAAACCAAGAGACCTGTTGGGAGGTTACCATGGTAATCCAAAGAGAAAAGGACACCCAAACTCAGCTAGTGACAGTGCAAGTGGAAAGGCACTGAGCTGAGGAATGTTTGGGGAAGGTAGAATGTTGAGAATCTGGCTACTGATTGGATGTAGGGGTCAGGGCGAAGGAAGAGTCAAGGACAATGCCCAGGAGAAGGAGCAGGTTTGAGAGGAGAAGTGAAGAGAAGAATTCAACTGTGGCCTGACTGAGTGGAGATGCCTGTGGGGCATCCAGGTGTAAACACCTAGAAGACCTTGTGAAAATAGATCTGAGACTCGAGAGAGGCTTCTGGACCACTGGCATGGTTTCAAGGATCATTATTATGTAAATATTCATTGTAGCTATGAGAATGGATGGAATCACCTAGGTAGAGTATGTAATGGAAGGGAAGAGAACCAAGGTCAGAGACTTGAGGACACTGAGTTACAAGAAGGACAAGGGAAACAGTGTCAAAAAGGGGACTGAGAAGGGGCAGCCACAGGTATAGGAGGGAAAGTAGGAGAATGTGGTTGAATAGAAGGCAAAGGAAGAGGACATTCCAACAGAGAAGGGAGAGGTGGACGGTGTCAAATGCTGAGAGGTCAAGTCAGGTAAGAAATGAGAATGTTCATGAAATTTAGCAAAAAGGAGACTGTTTGTGACTTGAGTGAGAGCAGGTTCAGAGGAGAGTTGTGGGCAGAAGCAGACTATAGTCAGTTGAGAAGGAAGGGAGGTATGGAAGCCGCAGCCAATGTGAAGAGTTATTTCAAGAACTTGCGCTGTGAGGGGGAAGAGAGGGATAAGAGAAAAATGGGTGGGGGAGGGAAAGGAGAGTTGGAGGGAGGATTTTTTTTTTTAAGGTTAAAGAGACTTGAGAAGTCTTTAAATGGGAAGGATTTAATGAAAATGTCAATGTTGAAATATAGAGACAGGGTAATTGTTGGAGGAAAGTGCCTGAGGAGGTCCAAGGTGATGAGAACCTAGGTACAGGTAGAGAGGTTAGTCTTAGGGGAAGGTATGCACAGGTATAGAGACAGGTGGCATGGACGGAGGGGTGGCAGGAAGGTGTGGGCATTCTTGTCTGTGGCTTACATGTTTCTGGGAAGTAGCAGGCAAGGTTATCTGAGGTCTGGGTGAGGTAGAAGTATGAAGGGGTGGAGTAGAAGGTTTCAGGTAAATGGAGGAAAAGGCTTATAAAGATGCCGTGGAGACTGAAGGAACAAAGCTGACCAGGGAAGCAGGAGTCCTGGGGCAGTGCTGATGGCCCAGGTGCTGTGGGAGTGAATTGGGAGTACAGCCCTCCCAAGGGTTGGGTGATCTTCTCCAGCAGTGCCCCCAGCCCTGAGCACGGAGAAGGTAGACAGCTGTGAGTGGAAGAGTTTTGCCTGAAATTCCTGATGGAAAGACAACTTGAGAAGGCTGCAGGGGGAGCACAAAGTTCAGGAGTGAGCCAGCTTTCCAGGAAGTGGGGGTAGTGCCCATTATTTTTTGAAAATGATAGACTGATATATTTTTACTCTAACTCCCAAAGCGTAGGTCCTCCTGGCTCACATACAAGATAGGCTGTCAACCAGGCATGAATACAAGCCATGTTGAAAATATTGAGGGGGGCACTTTTGATTATGACTGATTATGAAGTGCTGCTGGCATTTACTGGGTGAAGGTCAGGGATGTTAAATGTCCAACCATGCCTGGGACCGTCCCACCCAACCAAGAACTGTCCTACCACATATGGCAGTGCTGCTCCCGTTGAGGAACACTGGCAGAAAACGTGGTGGCCAGCCTCCAAACCAAGCCCCCATTGATCCCTGTCTCCTGGTGCTCACATGCTTGTCCTGTCCCCGCACTCCCAACGTTGTACCGGGCTCGGTCTGTGTGGTGGACAGAATGTGGCAGAAGTGAGTAACTCCTGGGATTAGCTTATATAAGACTGCAGTTCCTATCTTGGTCATTCTTTCTCGAATCACTCACTCTGGGGGAAGCCCTGTTGTGAGCAGCCCCGCGGAAAGGCCCTCTTGTGAGGAACTGAAGCCTCCTTCCGGCAGCCACATGACTGAGCTTGGAAACACACCCTCTAGTTCCAGAGACTGTAGTCCTGGGCAAGAGCTGGAGGGCAACCCACCCAGCTAAGCCACTTCTGGATTCCTGACCCTCAGAAACCATGTGAGATTCTAAACATTTGTTGTCTTAAGTTGCTCCATCTGGGGAGTAATTTAGTTCAGGGCAAGACTAGACTTGTTGGTCAGACACAGCAGACTCAGTCCATAGAGTTCTAACGTGAGTCATGGGAATGGTAACTCAGGATATGACATAAAGGAAGTTTGTGTCTACTTAAAGAGAAAGAGGAAGTAGCAGCTCTTTGGGGGAGGAGGTGAGAAGATAAGGGAAGGAGAAGAAAAGGAAGCATTCAGGCACCTGGGTCCTAGGTTCTGCCTCACAGGCCACTCTAAGTGTTTGTGCAGCTTGTTTGCTGCCTATGGGTGCCTGGCCAAGGAGCCAAGTGGTCAGTTTGAAACCGAAAGGTATTAAAATCTCTTTAACTGACAAGTTTATGCCCCATCCTACCTGCTCAGGGAATAGACTAGAGAGCTACAGGAAATAGTTTATAGAGAAATTTGTTAAAGCTTTTTTGTTTTTACATTTTCCAATTTGTAATGTATTTCATTTTTGCCCCCACTGAACCATCAGTGCAGTAATTACAGTAATTACCTGATTCTTTTCCCCTGAAATTAAAAAAAAAGGAAGCATTAAATGCAAATACCCCATTCACTTGCCTTTAGATCAAATTCCCAGTGCACTCGGCCACCCCAAAGCATAGTATCTAAATGGCAAAATGAGCAATATTGTATATTCTAGACTTCAAGTAACCTGACCATTGACTATTGTGGATCTCTAGAAAAAATGCCTCTTAATAAAATGTGAGAAAGATCTCAAAGATTAATAAATGTGCTAGCATGGAGGGGGTTGAGGCTCTAAGTGCCTACAAAATTGTCTTCCTCTCCATAGTAGAATGCAAAAAGGAAGGAAGAAGAAGAGGAAAACCAAAGAGGAAGATAATTCCACTTCTTAGCATTTATCCTCATTTTTACTTTGCTCCCTCATTCTTCATTTATATATTATATTCTCCCACCTTATCTTGAAGGAAATAATCTTTCTCAAACTGAAGTCAACAGGCTATCTAGATTTTCAAGTTGTTCTTGGTGTCAAGTCTTTAGAGAAGTGGGGAGGTATTGTACTGGGTCAATGAACAACCAAAGAAAAATAAATCTATGGATGTGTAGGGACCTAGGGAGGCTCCCAAAAGATGAATAATTCATCTTCCTACTGGACTTGGAGTTACAATTAGGAACCAGCAGCTGTTCCCAGGGTTAAGTCAATACTAAGGACTCTATGTCATCAGTAACAAAGTTCTACATCAAACACAGACACCCCCAGGACAGATCAGATGACAGGAGAGAATAGATCCCCACTAGCTAAGGCTTATCAACAATTCCTTAGTGAGAATGAACTGAAGGGTGACAGCAAAACTTTTGTTACGAACTCTTATTACCTTTAGACCCTTGCTACTCGAAGTGTGATCCATGGACCAACCATAGCAGCATCACCCGGGAGCTTGTTGGAAACATCGCATCTCAAGTTCTGCCTCAGACATGCTGAAACGGAATCTGCAAACAGGTGAATAATATGCACATTAGTTTAAGAAGCATTGTTTTGGAGTTCCCTGAACAGAAGCATGTAAGATAATGCGCATGCAGTTCTCAGCACTTTTGAGTGTTCATAGATTTCTGATTAAAGAATCCCTCTAGGTATGGTTACTCATAGAAATCTCATCCAGGTGAACTTTACCTGGCCATTACTGTCGAGATTTTGATATGCAGATGAGCAAAAACAGATAAGCCAACACCCTCTGGAGATTTAGGTTTTAATAAATGTCTACCTGTGTCTGAGGGATGCTGCATGCTGCAAGACTACCTATTAAATACCACCTGGGGAGGGGTGGGATAGGGAGGGTGGGAGGGAGATGCGAGAGGGAGGGGATATGGGGATATATGTATATGTATAGCTGATTCACTTTGTTATACAGCAGAATCTAACACACCATAGTAAAGCAATTATACTCCAATAAAGATGTTAAAAAAATAATACTGTAGTAACAAGTTAGTATTTGTATATTGAACATTCATCCAAAAATCACTCATTGGACATGTACTGTGGGCAGGGATCTAGTCTTAGAACACTGACCAAACCTGAAGTAAGTAATCTTTTTTTTCCAACCTAAACTACAACTCATAAAAGTCAAGATCTACACATAATTGAAAAGGTTAAGGAAATTTAAAAAATTTTACTCTCCTGTTTTTAACACAGTCAATAGGAAAATAAATTTTCTGTAGGGAAAATATTAGAAACCATAAAATATACACTTGAAATACACTTTCTGGTCAGTTCACATGAAACACCTGGGACCAGGAAAAGAAGAAAAATACACAAAACAAGGGAAAAAGCAGGAAGGCTCAAAGAAAGCAGATTAAGAATGTGATAGAGATGAACAGAAGAGAGACAGAAGTATAAATAGAGTGAGGCAGACACGGGTGCAATGGTATGTGAGGTATTAGGCACATTAGAGCTGCTTCTGTGATACCTGATACATCAATACATTTGAGTTCAGAGTAAGAGATCATTTCCTGTCACTTCTTTTTATAAAATTCTGTAACCGTCCACAGCTGATCTTATCAAATATTGTTAACTCTAGTACTGAGGGGATGCAGCAGCCCTTTTGTGCTTAGAGGTACTCAGGTATCACCTCCAATTATAATAGGATGGTTAATTAATTGTCAACATGGATAATTTGTAGAGTTCTAATATTTATTGTGCTCTGAAAGACTCCCTGTAAGGACCTTGTCATCTAACTATTAGTCATCAAAGCAATGATATAATTAGACTGCATCGGCATACTCTAATACCAGACTAGTAATCACCTATTCTTTTATAAAACATATCCAAGAATAGAGGTGACATCTCAGTAAATCCATGTAAAATCGACAGTTAAGATATTCTTCAGAAACCTAAAATTTATTTTAATAGAGGACCACATCAAACTGTCTGAGTGAAGAATAGTAGGACCCATTGGTTTTATTACCCCATGAGCATTAAAAATTTTTTTGTTTTGGGTTTTTTTTTCACTCTTAAGGTAGAAATTTATATGGGCTACAATCTTCTCAAGGCTTACATTGCTCTAGGATGAAGTGGCTCATAGAAGATGGGTGCATAAACCTACTCACCCCCAGATTACATTTCACGCATTGTAACAATAATGTGCAAGGAAGCAAAGAGGCTGGCAAGTTCATAAATATAGAGCAATTTGAGATTTCTCATGCAAGTTATTCTAGAAATGCCAAGTATCTTGTTTATGACAGCCCAAGAATTGAAATATAGGTTGTCATGTTCACTACTGCACAGACAGCGCAGAGTGAAAGGCTTTCATGTTTCAAATAAAACAAGTAGAGGGGGAAACAGGATTCATCTTGCTGAAGCTCTATAAGGCAAAGTTATTTGGTTCGTTGTGAATGGAAATAAAATATTCTATAGAAAGCAGAAAACATAGCTTTTAGGGAGATAGGCTGCTTTTTAAAAGATGAATCTGTGATTCCACAATGATATAAAAGCTGGAGTGTTATTTCCTAGTCCTCTTTACATTTTAACTGTCGCTGAAACTAAAGTAATGGAAAAATTATATTTGTATGTATAAAGTGACTATGAATTATCCATTCATTACAAGCGTTTTTTCCCTTATCTGTTTAGATACAGTTATAGCCTTGCTCTCCATCATTTCAGAAAACAGGATGCTGGTCGATAAAAATTCCAGTTAAGTAAGTACATATTCATTTTCTCTGAGTTAGTCTCTCTCTTATTTTGCCCTTCATTCTTTCCTCCCAAACTGGGCAGAAGATATGTGTCCCAGAGATCTAACTTTCCTTTCCAAAAATTAGCAGGAACAATAAATAACTCTTTAACTAAAATTTCCACTGTTTTTTAGTCTCTGACCTTGTCATTTAGTAAAGAGTTTTGTATGATAGATCACCAGATGTGTTGAATCTAGATAGATTAGTAAAATACTAGATAACAGCATTTGGCTATAACTGCACTTTTAAAAATATTGTTTATATATGCATATTTTATCCATGTGTGCTATATATGTATATTATTTTTATGAGATTGTCAGTTCCATAAGGATAGCGTCTGTCTTCTTCCTTCTGTATTCCTGGAACATAGCATAGTTTCTAGCATAGAGTAAATATGTGATACATTTATTTACTCATTGAGTAATTTTTATTGAGCACCTACTGTGTTCCAGGCACTGTTTCTAGATGTTGGGGATATAGGATTAAAGAAGAAAGAGAAAAAGTTTCTGCTCTTATGGTGTTATATTCTAGTAGGGAATAACCAGCAAACAAATAAGTAAAACACATAGTATATACCCTGAGGAAAAAATTAAGCTGCATAAAGGATGGAAAGTAATGCAAATGAGATGCTACCAGATACTGGGTGGTTATAATAGAAGCTGTGCTGTGCCACCCAGATCTCCCTTCAGCAAGAGACACTCATTCCCTCAGCTGCCATGAATGTTGGATGCTGAGGGTTCATAGCTGAGTCCTCCCTAGGAACTGCTCTTGATAGGAGGAAGCTGCCTTGCCCAAGGTTACCCTCCCCTCTGGGGGCAGCCTGCATCTGATAATGACTTCATGCAGTGGTACAGATCTCTCTTGCCGCAACTGGAACAGGTGTGAGAGTTCAGCTCCAGAGCTCACTATAAGATCAGCTGAGGCCTCTGTTGTAACCGCATCAACAGTCCAGCATCTTCCACTTTTCAATGTTGCTTCCTTCAACCTCAGCCATCACAGATATTGGTCCCATATATACTCCCCAATAAATCTCCTCATGTAAATCTCAGAGTCTCAGAGTGAGCAAGGGGATAACGGCATTTGGATTTTAATCCAAGTACAGTTGTCAAATAGGTACTTAATATGTCATTCTGGAGTTCAGGGAAGAAGTGAAGCTGAGGCTATGAATTTGGGAGTTGTCAGGGTAGCTAAAATAAAAATCACCTGGGGAGTAGGTGAAAGTAGAGAATAAAAGAGGTAGTAGGATGGATTTTGGAGCCTCCAATATTTACAGATCAGGAGGGATGGAAAGAAACAGCGAAGAAAATTGAAAAGAAGCAGCCATTGTGATAGCAGGACCATGGAATGGTGTCCTGGTAACCAAGAGGGAAAAATGCTTCAAGGTGGAGGGGATGATCAACTGTGTTAAATGCTACAGACAGATCTAACTGATGAAAACTGAATTGATCATTAGTTTTCACAGCATAGAGGTCATTGACTGTAGTTTCAGTGGAATGGTGGGAACAAGAGTATAATTTATTGAATGAGTGTAATACGTCTTATAAGTTAAGATTTATTAAATGCCTATTATATTAACAGGATATATTTGTACTTCTGTATTTGAGAAGGTCGGTGATCTGTATTCCCAGTGCCTAGAGCAGTGCCTGGCACGTGGTATATGCTGAATGCATATTTTATGAATGATGAATTACATGCTGCCACTTTTGGTGAGTACACACCATCACTGATCTAATGGTATAGAATTTTAAGCATAAAAGATTATAATTTTTCATCTTAATTCAACTACCCCTTTTTACAATCGTGCAAGCCATGGACTAAGGTGGTACCAGAATTTAAACATCCAAAGTTAAGTTCTTCATTTTATCTACTACAACATCCTGGCATATGAAACATTTGCTTGATGTAACTCTGTGAACCTAAAATCACCTTCAGTTCAAAGTTGAGAAAAATCAAAACATTTTTTCAGAATGTTCACTTTTTTTTAACATCTTTATTGGAGTATAATTGCTTTACAATGGTGTGTTAGTTTCTGCTTTATAACGAAGTGAATCAGCTATACATATACATATATCCCCATATCTCCTCCCTCTTGCATCTCCCTCCCACCCTCCCTATCCCACCCCTCTAGGTGGTCACAGAGCACCGAGCTGATCTCCCTGTGCTATGTGGCTGCTTCCCACTAGCTAGCTATTTTACATTTGGTAGTGTATATATGTCCCTGCCACTCTCTCACTTTGTCCCAGCTTACCCTTCCCCCTCCCTTTGTCCTCAAGTCCATTCTCTGTCTGTGTCTTTATTCCTGTCCTGCCCCTAGGTTCTTCAGAACCTTTTCTTTTTTTTTTTAGATTCCATATATATGTGTTAGCATACGGTATTTGTTTCTCCCTTTCTGACTTACTTCACTCTGTATGATGGTCTCTAGGTCCATCCACCTCACTACAAATAACTCAATTTCATTTCTTTTTATGGCTGAGTAATATTCCATTGTATATATGTGCCACATCTTCTTTATCCATTCATCTGTCGTTGGCCACTTAGGTTGCTTCCATGTCCTGGCTATTGTAAATAGAGCTGCAATGAACATTGTGGTACATGACTCTTTTTGAATTATGGTTTTCTCAGGGTATATGCCCAGTAGTGGGATTGCTGGGTCGTATGGTAGTTCTGTTTTTAGTTTTTTGAGGAACCTCCATACTGTTCTCCATAGAGGCTGTATCAATTTACATTCCCACCAACAGTACAAGAGGGTTCCCTTTTCTCCACACCCTCTGCAGCATTTGTTACTTGTAGAATGTTCAAATATTTATTCACCCAATCCCTCAATGAGACCTCTTAATGCTTCTAAATAGATTAAATTGTATGAAACTTTCTAATTAAAAGTTTACTTTTTAGCAGCAAGGTCCTACTGCATGGCACAGAGAACTATGTTCAATATCCTATGATAAACCATAATGGAAAAGAATATTTAAAAAAAACATATATATATGTATAGCTGAATCACTTTGCTCTGCAACAGTAATTAACACAACATTGTAAATCAAATATACTTCAATAAAAAATAAATTTAAAAAAGTTTACTTTTTGGGCTTCCCTGGTGGCTCAGTGGTTGAGAGTCCGCCTGCCGATGCAGGGGACACGGGTTCGTGCCCCGGTCTGGGAAGATCCCACATGCCGCAGAGCGGCTAGGCCCGTGAGCCATGGCTGCTGAGCCTGCGCATCCGGAGCCTGTGCTCTGCAAGGGGAGAGGCCACAACAGTGAGAGGCCCGCCTACCGCAAAAAAAAAAAAAAAAAAAAAAAAAAAAGTTTACTTTTTAATTCTATGTTTTCATTGGTAAAATACTAAGGAGTCTACATTGTGCTAAAAGTTTCCATTTTACTTAGAAAAGTAACTCTTTGAAATACAACAGTATGGGATTTAGGGCTTATTCTCCTCATCCCAAGCAAAAAGTTTCCTTGCTTGATTCTTTTCAGTTAAATCTTTTTTTTAAATTTATTTTTTATATAGCAAGTTCTTATTAGTTATCTATTTTATACATATCAGTGTGTACATGTCAATCCCAATCTCCCAGTTCATCCCACCACCACCACCCCCCTGCCACTTTCCCCCCTTAGTGTCCATACATTTGTTCTCTACATCTGTGTCTCTATTTCTGCCCTGCAAACTGGTTCAGTTAAATCTTTAATAGGGCAATAAAGCATAAACCTTATCATTTGAACAAACTTTAAAGCTCTTTTGTGTACATGGTAATTCTCTTGAAAAATGATTTTGGATGATGCAATTTGAACTGAGATAAATGTATGTTGTACTAGTCACTTGCACTCCAAAGAGTCTAGTTTATTTTTAAATAATCTAAGTATTTAACATCAAAAACCAGACAGTAAAAAATGCAATATTGTGAAATTTTCTTATTTATTTTATAGAGAGAGATTTTGAATGTTGTACTCATAAAAATACTAGTTGTGGCTAATATCACTGAACCAGCCTTGGCAGAAACTTCAAAAAGCAACTGTCAAGTGCAGAAAAATAGAGATTAGATTAATAAAATTTTATTCTGGTAAGTTTTACTAATCAATGCTGCTGATGCCGATGCCAAAATCAAAAGTGTAATTTACTTGTCTCATTGGCTAATATGTTATAATGTTTTTTTCTGGAAGTGTCAGTCTAAGAGAAAACAGAAAATGTCAGCTGTATTCAGTTTGGTCATGGAGACAATGAGCAATCATGATGTAAGCCTATTTATTTTAGGTCTACCCAGGCCAAGTTAAAGAGAAAGGAAGCCATTATGTAGATCATTCGGCCTTCAAAACTTGCTATGAAACAAAAACAGGGTTTTTATTTTATTTTATTTATTTTTATTTTTGGCTGCGTTGGGTCTTCGTTGCTGTACACGGGCTTTCTCTAGTTGCGGCGAGCGCGGGCTACTCATTGCCGGGGCTTCTCTTGTTGTGGAGCACGGGCTCTAGGCACGCAGGCTTCAGTAGTAAAACAGGGTTTTTTAAATGATTCGGTGTACTTCAACAAAGTTTATCTCAAATAATAAAAAAAGATTCATTTGCAACAACTCAGTGTAATAATTGAATTAGGCAAAGATGCAAAATCCACTGGATTAAAGGTAGTTGGAAAACAAGACATTCATTTGGCTTCAAAGACGCATCCTACATATTACTTATTAATTACAATGGGAAACAGTACTTTTATAATGGAAAGATGCTGTAGACACACACATACATGTTTATACACATATATGTATAAATACATAACTTCTTAAAAATTTACATACTTCTCTACAACTTGCTTTTATTTTTCTTTCTTTTTTTTGAAGTAAAATTGACATGTAACGTTGAATTAGTTTTAGGTATACAAAATAATGATGAGATATTTATATATATTGTGCAATGATCACCAAAACAAGTCTAGTTAACATGTCACAGTACATAGTTACAAAATTTTTTTCTTGTGATGAGAACTTTTAAGATCTACTCTTTTAGCAACTTTCAAATATGCAATACAGTATTAACTATAGTGGCCATGCTGTAGATTCCATCCCCATGACTTGTTTTATAACTGGAAGTTTGACCTTTTGACCCCTTTCACCAATTTTTCCCACCCCCTTCCCCCTTCTTCAACTTGCTTTTCTCAGGCAGTAATACCTGGTAGAATTTCCAGATCAACTAGTATTGCTCTTAATTTGCTGTCTTTAACTATTTCAGTGACTGGAAAACATTTCATGGTTGTGGATATAGTGTGACTTATTGAACCAATTCCTCCTTCAAGGTGCATTTACTTTCTCACCCCCAATTTGCCACCTCTATACTCAATGCTATAAAATAAGCATACTTGTGCATATATCATATGGCTGGTCCTTTTTATCAATGAAATTAATATCTAAGAGCAGATAAAAAGTTTTATCTGTATTAATACATATTACCAAATTACTTTTCAAATGAGATAACAGTTCACAGTATTTCCACAAGAAATATATGAGATTATTATTCTTCCTCAATCTTATACCCACCAACAGTAGGTAGGTATTATTGCTCTGTAATTTTCCGACTTTGATGGAGTAGAAAGAGATACTTTATCAGGGCTTTAATTTGCATTCTCTCATCATGCTTCAGTTTATGCATTTTAAATGTATATTTATTTATTATTTGTCTTTGCTCTTCATATTCTTTGCTAATTTTTCTACAGGATTTTTTTGCATTTCATTAATACCTAAGATTACCTTGTATTACTAGAAATATTCATGGTTTGTCATCTGCTGAAATTTTTCTTTAAATATATTATTTTCTCAGTTGATCTTACTTATGGCATCTTTGGCCATACAAGTTTTAAAATTTTATACATAAATATATGTCTCTATATAGAAATACACCTTACAATTTTCCGTCTTAGTTAAGAATGCCTCCTACACCCATAGAGGGAAAAAATTATTTACCAGTTTTCTTTGTATATGTTCTTTGCTTTCCTTATCCAATTTATTTCTAATTTTTTATATTTCAGTTTTTAATTTTTTAATAGTTTTATTGAGGTATAACATACATACCATAAAATATCCCAATGTAAATGTACAATTTAATGTTTTCAATGAATTTATATAGTTGGGCATCCATCGCCACAAAATTCGATTTTAGAACTTTTCCATCATGCCAAAATGTTTCCTCGTGGCTGTTTAGTCAATTCTTTCTCCCATCTCAGTCCCTGGCAACCACTGATCTGATTTCTGACTATAGATTTGCCTTTTCTGAAAAATTCATATCAATGAAATCATATATAAATAGAATCCTATAATGTGTAGCCTTTGGTTTCTAGCCTTATTTTCTTAGCTTAATGTTTTTGAGGTTGTATTAGTTTCCTGAGGTAATAACAAATTACCACAAAATGGGTAGCTTAAAACAACAGAAATTTATTGCCTCACAGTTCTGGGAGCCAGAGTCCAAAATCAGGGTGTTGGCAGTGCTACATATTCCCCTAGAAGGCTCTAGAGGGGAATCTAGCTTACTTCTTCCAACTTCTGGTGGCTGTCAGCATTCCTTGGCATTCTTGGCTTACGACCACATCACCACAATCTCTGCCTCTGTATTTACACAGCCTTTTGTGTGTGTATTTGTCTTTTCCTCTTCTGTCTCTCAGATCTCCTTCTACCCTTTCTATAAGGATAGTTGTCATAGAATTTAGGACCCACCTGAATAAATCAGGATGATCTCCTCATCTCAGGATTCTTAACTGAATTACAGGTGTAAAGACCCTTTTTGGCTCCAGAAATAAAGACATGAACAATCTTTTGGGGCCACCATTCAATCCACAACAGAGGTTCATCCATGGTGTAGCATGTATCAGTACTTCATTTCTTTTCATTGCCAAATAACATCCCACTGTATGGATATATCACATTTTTTTATCCACTCTTCAGCAGATGGATATTTGGGTTGTTTCTACTTTTTGGCTATTATGAACAATGCTGCTATGAACATTCACATGCAAATTTTTTTGTGTGAACGTATTTTCAGTTCTCTTCGGTGTTTATCTAAGATCTTGTAGAATTGCCGTCATATAGTTACTCTGTGTTTAACCTTTTTTAGATACTACCAAACTGTTTTCAAAGTGACTGTACCATTTTACACACCCATCAGGTTCCAGTTTCTCCATAACCTCTCCAACATTTGTTATCAGCTGTCTTTTTTATTACAGTCATTTTTTAAAGATTTATTTATTACTTATTTATTTATTTTGTTTATTTTTGGCTGTGTCAGGTCTTAGTTGTGGCACATGGGATCTCCGTTGAGGCATGCAGGATCTTTCGTTGTGGCACATGGGCTTCTAGTTGTGGTGTGCAGGTTTTCTCTTCTCTAGTTGTGGCACGCAGACTGGGCGGGTGGGCTCTGTAGTTTGCAGCACGCAGGCTCTGTAGTTGAGGTGCGCAAGCTCAGTAGTTATGGCACGCAAGCTTAGTTGCCCCGCAGCATGTGGGATCTTAGTTCCCTGACCAGGGATCGGACCAGTGTCCTCTGCATTGCAAGGCGGATTCTTTACCACTGGACCACCAGGGAAATCCCAATTACAGTCATTTTACTGGGCCCTAAAGTGCTTTTTGTGGTTTTAATTTGTGTATTAACTAGCTCTATCCACTTAGAGAGCCTGGAGCAGTGATATCTCAATAGCAATGAGCACAACTAGTGCCCAGATCTTGGTTTCTAAATACATTTTCTTTTAAGGTGAATCAAGCCTTCTTCTGGAAATGGCTGATTTCAAGGCCAAGGCAGGGAAAGTAAAAGATAAGCCTGGAACATCTTGCTGTGACAGAAAGTAAGGTCATAATCACAGAAAGATGGGGATCTACCGAAAGACATAGAAACAAGCTTTAGATGCGCCCACTGGCCAAAACATGGAAAAATTTGATCATCAAAATAAATAATAATAGGGCTTCCCTGGTGGCGCAGTGGTTGGGAGTCCGCCTGCCAATGCAGGGGACACGGGTTCGTGCCCCGGTCTGGGAAGATCCCACATGCCACGGAGCGGCTGGGCCTGTGAGCCATGGCCGCTAAGCCTGCACACCTGGAGCCTGTGCTCCACAATGGGAGAGGCCACAACAGTGAGAGCCCTGCGTACTGCAAAATAAATAAACAAACAAACAAACAAATAAATAAATAAATAAAAATAATAATAATAGTAAAGGATTTCAACCTATTGAATAAAATAGGAATGCTTTAGTCCATACTGATATAAATAAATAAATAAATAAATAAATGGAAAGTTTTTCCTTATGGTAGAATGCCAACCAACAAATGTAGAAGAAATTATGGAATTGGAAATTCTCCATTTAACAACCAGCATAGCAATAAACAATTTAGGCAAAAGCATTGCAAGAAACTAGGGAGTGAAAGTTGGACAGGGGACAGGATATTTACTATTGTCAAAGTATCTTGCCACAAAAATACTTATTAATTACAAAGGTAATAAGAGAAACTTTATAGTGGAGACATCTGGGCAATTCCACCTTACTCTAGTGAGCGAACTACCAGGCATGGGGCAAATCAACTTCAAGTGCCCCTCAAGGGGATGCAACATCACACATCGTTCTATGAATATGTGGTTCCTGCCCAATACACATAATCTTCATGTTATTGTGAAGACACATCAAACAAGCACAAACTGGGGGAGTCTACAAAATAACTGGCCTGTGATCTTTTGAAATATTAAGGTCATGAGAGTCAAGGGAGGGCTGAGGACCTGTTCCCAGAGACTAGACAAAGCTAGTTGCAGCACATGATCCTGGATGGATCCCTTTCCTAAAGAATGTTACTGGGAGAGTTGGCAAAACTTGAATAATGTCTCTGGGTAAAGGGTACATGAGTGTTCTTTGTACTGTTCTTGTACTGTTCTGTGAGTTTGACATGATTTCAAATGAAAAAGTATAAAAATTATGTTGTTAGAGTTCCTGAGAGTGTACTGTTGGAATAAACCCTATTCGGTCAAATGGATTACTGTTTGACATTCTCTTTGTTGCAATTTGGTATTAAAATTCTCCTAGTTTCATCAAATGAATTGGGGTGCTTCCTATTTTTTTCTAAGATCTTGCAATTATATACTTTAAGTTTTGTTAGAATTCAGATATGAAGACATTTGATCCTGCTGCCTTTGTAAATGCTAAATCTTAAATCACTTAAAACAAAAAAAACGCTTATATAGCAGTTTATTCAAGTTTCCTGTCTTTACTTGGATTGTTATACATATTGTTTGCTAGGAAATCATGTAGGTTTCAAGTTTATTATGAGTTGCACATAATGTTTTTTTTCTTTTGTTCTCTTTGGTATTTGTCTTTATGTACTCTTTCTCATTCACAATCTTGTATGCTTTTTACTCTCCCTGTTTTCCTTAATCTCAAATAAAAATGGTCTCTCTTTTTGTGTGTTATTCAGATGAAGTGATTTTTGAGCTTTTTATTTTTTATACTATTTTTGTTTTCTATTTCTTTAATTTCAGGATTTCCCTCTCTTAATTCCCCCTTCTTAGTTTTTTTTGTTGTTGTTCTAATTTTTGTGATTATAAAGCTTCTATATTTTAATATCTTTATTCCTTAATAATAAAGAATTTAAGGTTATAATTTTTTTCTGTGAATGTGGCTTTTACCAAATGCCATAAACTTTAGTAGGAAATGTTATTTTCATTGCTTTCTAGATAATTTTAATTTTTTCATTGCTTTTTTTGACGGTTTTTAACATTTCTTTAAATTCAGGAAATATATAGATATATACTTCTTGATTGCAATGTAGTTGAAGTTTTTGTATCCTTTTTATTTATTTTTAAATTTAGTGGGTTATGATCAGGAAATCATAATGAGGACTTCTTTAAGGAAAAACACATAAGTAACTTTTAGAAGTCTTCCATGGAATATATTTTAAAAAAAAGGAATTTCTTTGAGGAACTTAAAGTTCTCTCTAAATCTTAATACAGTTGGTTCTCATTATTCACAGTAGTTATGTCCTATAAAGACACTGTGAAGACTGAACCTTTGCTCCTGTGGGAGATACAGGGCTAGATTCCTGTGAACCTCTGGTTGCAACATCTTTGTCAACTGGTCAATACATAACCTTCCTTATGTGTTTCTGTTTAAAGACTCCTTATTTAATGTGTACTGGTGACTCATTAACATTGATTCCACAGCCAATATCACAGAAGCTCATGCCTAGATGAAGTTTATCTACCATATTTATCGCCTCTGCAAGGCACATCACAGCCTTCTTGCATGTAGGACCCCAGACAGCACTTTGGCACTTGGGGGACCAATCTAAACAGTGAAGTCACCAACAAAAACCACCCAAATGCCCAAATTCTGATATGAAATAGACTGGGAAGAGGACACTTCTATAATATGAGAGTTGAAATAAGAAGGCAGAGTGTCACCTTATTTGACCTTAAATTTTTCACTGCTCTACACGTGTCTGTGAGGGATGGAAAAGTTCTGTAAATATTGATCTGGGGGTTACAAACACATTTTCACAAAGGGGCAAATTCACAAATTCCGAATTTACAAACAATGAGGATGACTGTATCCATATAAAACAAGCTTTGTGGTTGTATTATTTAATTTCTGTATGTCTTTTTCTGTCTGTCTACCTATATCTACTTGTCTGTCTATCAGAATTGGCCAATTCTGATATTCAAGTCCTTTACTGTAATATTTTATTTAATAGTTCAGTTTCTAATAATTAAAAAAATTTTTTTAGCTTCTATGTTGTTTCATGTATAAAAACTTAGGACTGTTTTATTTTCTTCATAAATTATGCTTTTGTGTGTGTGTGTGTGGTACGCGGGTCTCTCACTGTTGTGGCCTCTCCCGTTGTGGAGCACAGGCTCCAGACGTGCAGGCTCAGCGGCCATGGCTCACGGGCCCAGCCGCTCCACGGCACGTGGGATCCTCCCGGACCGGGGCACGAACCCGTGTCCCCTGCATTGGCAGGTGGACTCTCAACCACTGCGCCACCAGGGAAACCCATAAATTATGCTTTTTATCATTACAAAGTGTCCCTCTTTTTTCTGTTTAGAGATTTGAAACTCAAATTCCATGTTCCATGGTATTAGTAACACCACGCCTGCTTTAAGATTTTGCTCTTCATTTACATTTCATTGTTACTTGTCCTTACCCAGCTGTCATAAAATCAGACAGATATTTCCCTAGTATTTCATGAAAAGAAGACACCAACTTTTCCCCAACTGAGAATTTCCACTACTCCATTATTGCTCTTCACCCATGATATTCAACCTGAAGAAGACTTCAGTTGCAATTTCCTCCTTACTCTCCTCCCAAGAGATGAAGCCTTTGGAATATTTTTGCTTCCTTCTTTCTCATGCCCCTCCTCACCACAATTCTTTAGTTTTCCTAAGGTGGTTTAGTTCTTTAAATTCCAGATTATTATTAGAAGTTTCCTTCTTAGTACATTTCTCTATTTCTAGAATCTTTATTTAGTTACACATTCCCCGTCTATCATTGTTCACCTATTTTTAATTAAATATCACAAGTCTGTTGCTCACTGTGGCTTTCTCTCTTCTTCAAGTCTCTGTTTTGTTAGTTTGTTTTTAATTAATAAAGTCTTTTTCTAGTATTTTTCCCAGATGAGTAATGAGATGTGTGACTTCTCTGAATCCTTATGTATCTGTAAACACCTTTCTTGTACCCTAACAGATGAAATACATTTTTTTTTTTTTTTTTTTTTTTGCGGTACGCGGGCCTCTCACTGCTGTGGCCTCTCCCGTTGCAGAGCACAGGCTCCGGACGCGCAGGCTCAGCGGCCATGGCTCATGGGCCCAGCCGCTCCGCGGCATGCGGGATCCTCCCGGACCGGGGCACGAACCCGTGTCCCCTGCATCGGCAGGCGGACTCTCAACCACTGTGCCACCAGGGAAGCCCGATGAAGTACATTTTTAAGTTGAAAATGTATTCCATTGTCTTCTAGCTTCCTAGTGTTGCAAAGGAGAATTTCATGACAGTCTAATCTTTTTCCTTTATAAGTAACTTACAGGGAGTTACCTGGTGGCACAGTGGTTAAGAATCTGCCTGCCAATGCAGAGGACACGGGTTCGATCCCTGGTCCGGGAAGATCCCACATGCTGCAGAGCAACTAAGCCTATGCGCCACAATTGCTGAGCCTGCGCTCTAGAGCCCGCAAGCCACAACTACTGAGCCTAGGTGCTGCAACTACTGAAGCCTGTGCACCTAGAGCTGGCTTCTAGGCTCCACAGCAAGAGAAGCCACTGCAATGAGAAGCCCGCGCACCGCAATGAAGAGTAGTCCCCACCCACTGCAACTAAAGAAGGCCTGCATGCGGCAATGAAGACCCAACGCAGCCAAAAATAAATAAATAACTTACAAACTTTTACACAGAAAGAATAAGACTTTATCTTTGGAGCTCACAATTTTTAGCAGGATATGTCTAGTCATATCTATGTGTATATACACATTTGAAGAAATATTAGATATGCATAAATAGGTATAGATAGATGTGTGTATATATCTATAGCTATATATATGATGACAAAGATAGATATAGACATAGACATAGGCATAGATATAATCTTTTCTCATCATTCCTGCCTGAAACTTGGTATCCTTCCTTCAATCCAGGGAAATATTTTTTGTTTGCATGCTTCATTTTGTTTTATTCAAATATGTCCTCTCCTTCATGTGCATCATCTTCCCTTTCTGGAACTCCAAACAGTCTCATGTCAGTGTCCTTAAACCTCCCTTCCATCTCTGTATTCATGATTTACATTTTTTTCCTCTGAGCTTTGTAATATTCTTGCATCCAGTTTACAGGCTACTAGTTGAATTTCAACAGTTACTATTTTCTTCACTAATGAATTTTAAGTTTAAAAATCATGTTTTTGGGGCTTCCCTGGTGGCGCAGTGGTTGAGAGTCCGCCTGCCGATGCAGGGGACACGGGTTCGTGACCCGTGTCCGGGTCCAGGAAGATCCCACATGCCGTGGAGCGGCTGGGCCCATGAGCCATGGCCGCTGAGCCTGCACCTCTGGAGCCCGTGCTCTGCAACGGGAGAGGCCACAACAGTGAGAGGCCCGCGTACCGCAAAAAAAAAAAAAAAAAAAAAAAAAAAAAATCATGTTTTTGTTGTTGTTTTTGTATCAAGAAAGTCTATTTTGTGTAGCCCTTGTATCTCTTTAGGTAGTTCTATTATCCTTTCTGTCCAAGTTTTAAGTTACGTTCTCTGCCCTCCAGCAACTGTAATTCATAGATAGCCTGTTCTGATTGTTCAGCTTGTTCCTCTCTCTGGCTGCATGGTCTTGAGTGATCTGTTTATCAGAGCTCAGCTCCAGCTGCTGGTATATGTCACGCAGTGACAGTTAAGTGAATGGTGGCCTGCCCAGAAGTCTCTACCCCTGAAGACCAATATGGTGACATCAGACAGGCTGTCTGTGCCCTATCTTCTCATGCTCTCCCAAGAGAGAGATGACTCAGACTACCTCCCTAGCCACACCTGAGAGCCAGGAAGAACATGCACACTTCCCTGGGTGGAGGGCAATCTCTCATGCCTAGCTTCACCCATTTTATCCTTTTGCTTGTGTGTATTTTCTTTGCTACAACTTTATTTGTATGTTTTTGAAAAAGTAATTTAATCTGAAATGCCCCTGTCCCTTTCTTTCTGCTTCTAAGCTCTCTTTTTCCTTAAGATAAGAACAGACGATACTAGAACTCGTCTGCTACCGACCCCCCTCCTTAGTGAACTTAAGGAGGGGAAGAAAAGTTCCTGGGGAAGAAGGAGGTTCTATGTGACATGAGGGCTTATCATTTAATTGAGAAATGTCAGATTTACATGAAGCTTCAGTAATATATTGGTTTAACATGTACATTAAAGAAAGATCGGGGCAGAATTTGAAAGTGGAGCTCAGAATGAACCTACAGTTCATGTAAGGACCTGTTTCTGGAAGAAAACATATGAAAATGATTATTGCCATGTTTACAAGTCTTGTTTTGAATAATGGATTAACATTTTAAATTGGCTTTTAGAAAAAATGAAGCCCAGATAGATTGTTTTGCTAGATTGTGGTCCTACCTACAACTCTGTTAGGAACATCAAGTTCTGTAGCCTCCAAGAAGTGCTAGGTCCTTAGAGGAAACACACGTTATTTCTTTTTCTTTTTCTTTTTTTTACTTTACTTTTTTATTGAGGTAAAATTCACACAACATAAAATTAATCACTTTAAAGTGAACAACTCAGTGGCATTTGCATTAAGTACCTTCCCAATGTTGTGTAACTACCACCTCCATCTAGTTCCAAAATATTTTCATCACCCGAAAATAAAACCCTGTATCCATTAAGCAGTTATTGTTAATTCTCTCCTTTCCTCAGCCCCTGGCAACCACCAAGCCGCTTTCTGTGTCTATAGATTTACCTACTCTGGATACTTCATATAAACAGAATGATACAATATGTGACTTTTGTGTCTGCTTTCTTTCACTTGCCATATTTTCAAGATTCATCCATGTTGTAGCATGTATCAGTACTTTATTCCTTCTTATGGCTGAGACTATCCCGTTGTATGTGTGTAGCACACTTTATTTATCCATTTATCCATTGCTGAACATTTGGATTGTTTCTACCTTTGAGCTATTGAAAACAGTGGTGCTATGAAAATTGGTATACAAGTACTTGTCTGAGTACCTGTTTTCAATATTTTCGGGTATTCAGAAGTGGAATTGATGAATCGTGGTAATTCTGTATTTGACTTTTTGAGGAATTCTATTTGGCTTTTATTTGCTTGGCTAGCGTGTGGCACTTAACCTCTGTTTATTTCTATTGGATCAATGAATCAACAGTTAGTGGTATGGGATTACTAGGAAACTAATGATATATATTCCTCACCACAGTTCGGCTCCTGGAGCATTTTCTCTTTCCCCATTTTCCCTAAAACTACCTAATAAAGAAGTAAAGATCCTAAGAAATCCCGCTGTTCCAAAGTATAGAATAGAAGTCAGATCTTCTGATACAGAACTGAGAAATTTGCTAATAACCAGCAAAGGATTGACAAACGCTTTGAGCTACAAAGTCTGGCATTGTATTAATTACCTAATAATTCCAAGGCTGGCAGGTAGAGAAGCAAATAGAATAAGGAAACATATACAATTTACATGAAATATTAAAATTTAATCCTTGAAGTCAGGGTAGTACCAGTTAATTTTAAATCCACACTCTTTGAAACATAAACAAATGAATGTTTCAGAGCACAGTTTTTAAGGAGAACACCTTTTTAAAATGTTTTTAACCCTTTTTGAATGTTTTTGAGAAAGACACACACATACACGTTAATATATACACATTCTCTGGCTCTTTTTCTTTTTAAGAGAGGGCCAGCATTCACAGACAATTTGGTTTATTTTAGAGGCATAACTTAGAAATTCTATTTCAATTTCCCTTTTCCTCTCCTGTCTCTCTCTTCTCTCTCTCTCTCTCTCTCTCTCTCTCTGGTTGTTTTGAATGACAAGGAAGAAGACAAATCAAGAGTTGTAAAGAGTGCTTCGGGGTAAACTCAGGGGATATAACCACCTAATTATGAATTTCCTGAATATGCAATTTGACCAGTAGCAACTGGACATGATTAGTACCGTGGGCCTCACCTCCAGCTGTTCTACAAAACAAATCAGTGAAGGATTTCCAAGACACATTTTCCTTTGGACCTGTTTTAACGATGCGAACAATGGAGTGTTGCTCTTTTTTTTTTTTAAATAGGTGACAGATTGAAAAGAAGCAAGAGTTTCCTACAACAAAAGAACTAACTATGGAGCATACATTTCTGCTTGAGGCAAACGTGTTTGAATCTGTGTAAGAAAATAAAACCTGCAAATCTGTCTCCTTGTATGTGGAACCAAAGCTGGAAATGTGTGCTCTAGAGGCAACTGTAAAATCATATTTCACTCTGGCATATGGGCCAGTGATTGTGCTGTGTGAGTAATGCATATATGTAATCCATGTGGTAAGTTTCGTGGACTGAGAAGAAGTCAGTGTTATTCACTGAGGTTTGGCAAGCAGGAACCATTTATTTTGAAAAATTTACATGGGCTGAAACAACGTGAAAAATGTACTGTCCATTTTATCAGCTTGTGAACACATAGTAAAGACCACAGCACTCCCATCAGCACGAAGACAGGGAAGAAAATCTCTTTTTGCTGTTTTATACTTACAGAAGAACGACTGCTCTTGTACAACAAGGGAATTTATGCTTAATGCATACTATCTTCCAGCAAATCAAGTCCAAATGAACCAGAGTTCCAAAAAAACTTTGACAGTACAATACACTAAGGGGAGAGCCAAAAACTTCATATATTGTTTTCTCATTGTGTTGTTCAGATCAATTTTTAATTGCTTTTAGCTATGGATTCTTGAGTTTTAAAGCAATTATAAAATATCTTCAGGGACTTCCCTGGCAGTCCAGTGGTTAGGACTCCTCGCTTCCACTGCAGGGGGCACAAGTTCGATCCCTGGTCAGGAAGCTAAGATCCCCATGCTGCACAGCGTGGCCAAAAAAAAAAAAAAATCTTCACTAAGTTCATAGCAGCGTAAGCTGTCAATAGAGGGGAAAAAACTGAAGACAAATGAACTTGGAGGACCCCACTAATCTTTGTGAACAGCAAGATATCATTTAGGCATTAATTTTTTTTTTTTTGATTCAAAGGCACTTAAAAAAATATTCTTGGGCTTCCCTGGTGGGAAAAAAATATATATATATATTCTTTAGGCCATAAAGGGGCCTCAGAAGTGCTCTAGAGCAGGCAGGGGAAGAGGTCCTGGGCAATTGGTGGGTAAAATTGGGAGTGGGGGTGGATGGTATTCAAAATGGTGTTATATATTTTTATTTTTTATTTATTTATTTTTTTGCGGTACGTGGGCCTCTCACTGTTGTGGCCTCTCCCGTTGCGGAGCACAGGCTCTGGACGCGCAGGCTCAGTGGCCATGGCTCATGGGCCCAGGCGCTCCGCGGCATGAGGGATCTTCCCGGACTGGGGCACGAACCCGTGTCCCCTGCATTGGCAGGCGGACTCTCAACCACTGCACCACCAGGGAAGCCCAATGGTGCTATATTTTGACTTCAGTTTCTAAAACCTCACAAACTGACCTCTGGTGTTTCAGTGTCATCTTTCACATTGCTTCCTCTAATGTCTTCTCCTCAGTCTTATCTGCCATGTCAATTTAATGGTTTTAAAATTTTTGAGAGGGGAATTTCCATTTCCACCTAGAAAGGATTAACTGCTAACAGTTAATAAACATAAACAACTAGAAACAACAACCCACCATAAACAACTAGAAAATCAGGCAAAGTTTCAGACATTAGACATCTGGCAGTGTAGAACTGGATTCCTGAAAGAATCCCTATGATTATCCCAGATTACTGCCTTTGGAAAGGCACAGCAGAGGGAAAAGGAACACAGCAACTTGCTGACTCGAGGAAACAGATCAGTTTGGGGAGGTCAGACAGCTATAATCTTAAGAGCAGAGTTCAAAAGAGAGAGAGAGCTCGGACTTCCCTGGTGGCGCAGTGGTTAAGAATCCGCCTGCCAATGCAGGGGACACAAGTTCAAGTCCTGGTCCAGGAAGATCCTACATGCCGTGGAGCAACTAAGCCCGTGCACCACAACTACTGAGCCTGCACTCTAGAGCCCCCGAGCCACGACTACTGAAGCCCACGTGCTTAGAGCCCGTGCTCTGCAACAAGAGAAGCCACCGCAATGAGAAGCCTGCGTACCACAACGAAGAGTAGCCCTCACTCGCCACAACTAGAGAAAGCCCGTGCACAGCAACGAAGACCCAACACAGCCAACTAAATAAATAAATAAAAATAAAATTTTTAAAAAAATGGCTTTAAAAAAAAGAGCTAAGCAGAGAAAGAGATATAGTAATCTGCATAGGAGTCCCCTTGAGTTTTTGCTGAATATCAATCTGCGTATGCATAAGGTAAAACCCTTGTTCTTGTCATGAAAATCTTCTGAGGAAAGACTAATTCCTACAAGAGGTAAGGTGAACAATTCCCAGAAGTCACATAGGACCATAAATGTTTGAATTCCCTTCATCCAGAGTGGAGAAATCTGGTTGAATATTTAGCCATGTAGTAGAGATCTTAGAAGGGCTCTGCCTTAGAAGTGAGGCTAAATTAACTTTAGAATTAAGGATATTCTAGAAGCTTCCTAAAAACGCTTTAAAATAAACCCTAATATGATAAAATCTAACCTGCAAGTAACCTTGCTGCCTACCAGAAGAAGTCTAACATTATTTAAAGGAATACAATAAAATCTAGCACCAAATAATCTAGAATTCATAATCTTTATCTAATTAAAATATCACCAGACATACGAGGAAACAGGAAAATGTGACACATAACCAGGTGAAAAAATAGTAAGTTGAAACAAATTCTGAAATAACAGAAAATGGAATTAGTGGACATGTATGCTAAAATAGCTATTATAAATATGCATTCACAAATTATAAATGTGTTCACAAAGATATGACAACATAAATATAGGAAGAAAAGACATATATGAATAAAGTCTCAGCTAGAACTTCCAGAGGTGAAAAATAGGATATATTTTTTAAAGTCTTTATTGGATTTGTTAAAATATTGCTTCTGTTTTATGTTCTTTGGTTTTTTTGTCTGTGAGGCATGTGGGATCTTAGCTCCCTGACCAGGGATCAAACCCGCACCCCCTGCATTGGAAGGCAAAGTCTCAACCACTGGACCACCAGGGAAGTCCCCAAAATATGATATTAAAACATTCTTTAAACTTACTTATTTCTGGCTGTTGTTGGGTCTTCGTTGCTGCACATGGGCTTTTCTCTGGTTGTGGTGAGCGGGGGCTACTCTTCGTTGTGGTGCACAGTCTTCTCATTGCAGTGGCTTCTATTGTGGAGCACAGGCTCTAGGTGCACAGGCTTCAGTAGTTGCAGCATGCAGGCTCAGTAGTTGTGGCGCACGGGCTTACTTGCTCCACAGCATGTGGGATCTTCCTGGACTGGGGCACGAACCCATATACCCTGCATCGGCAGGCGGACTCTCAACCACTGCGCCACCAGGGAAGCCCAGGAAGCCCCTTTTAAATAAAATTTTGTACTGAAAAAAAGAATCCTGAAGAAGTGGGGGAAAAGGAAGAAAGAAAAATGAAACAAATAGAAAACCAATAGAAAAATGATAGATTTAAATCCAACTATATAAATTATTACATTAAAGGTAAATGGTCGAAACATTCCAAGTAAAAAGCAGAGAATGTGGGATAGAATAGAAAAGCAAAATCCAACTGATATTTTAAAATGTGATATATTAGAATTCCCTCATGGTCCAGTGGTTAGGACTCGGCACTCTCACTGCAGGGGGCCCAGGTTCTATCCCTGGTCAGGGAACTGCGATCCCACAAGCTGCACAATGCAGACAAAAAAAAAAAAATGTGGTATATATATATATATATATATATATATATATATATATATATGCCATGGAATATTATTTAGCTATAAAAAGTAATGAAATTCTGATGCATGCTATAATGTGGATGAACCATGAAAACATTATGCTAAGTGAAAGAAGAAGACATAAAAGAACAAATATTCTACTTTTATGAGGTACCTAGAAGAGATGAATTCATAAAGACAAAAAGTAAAATAGGGACTGGGGGTTGCTGGGAGTGAGAAGTTACTGTTTAATAGGTACTACAGAATTTCTGTTTGGATTTGATTTTAAAATTCTGGAAATGGAAAGTGATGATTGCACAACATTATGGATGTAGTTAGTGCCACTGAAATGTATACTTTAAAAATGGTTAAAATGGTAGATTTTATGTTATGTACATTTTACTACATAATACCGTAATATTTTATGTTACTTATATTTTACATTAGAAATGAAAAAAGGGGCTTCCCTGGTGGTGCAATGGTTAAGAATCCACCTGCCAATGCAGGGGTCACGGGTTTCAGCCCTGGTCTGGGAGGATCCCACATGCTGCAGAGCAGCTAAGCCCATGCACCACAACTACTGAGCCTGCGCTCTAGAGCCCGCGAGCCACAACTACTGGGGCCTGCACGATTAGAGCCCGTGCTCCGCAACGAGAGAAGCTGCCGCAATGAGAGGCCATGGGCGCAATGAAGAGTGGCCCCCCGCTTGCCACAACTAAAAAAAAGGAAAGCCTGTGGGCAGCAATGAGGACCCAACACAGCCAAAAATAAAATAAATAAATAAATTTATTTTTTGAAAATGATAAAAGGCCCAACTATATGCCACCTATAATAAACCCAGTTTAAATATAAAGACACAGATAATTTTAAATAAAATAGTAATAAAACAATATACCATGCAACCATTAATCAAAAGATAGTTGAAATGGTTCTATTTCTATCTGATAAATTTGAATTCAGAACGGGATAAAGAAGACTGCTTCATAATTTTAATGGGGTCAATTCATTAGGAAGATATAACAATCTTAAATATTCATGAACCTTAAATATTCATGAACCTTAAAACAGATTCAAATTACATGAAGCAAAAATTGATAAAATGGAAGGGAAAAGCAAACAAATCTATAGTTACACAGGTTTACAGAGTTATTGTGGGTTTATTTCCAGACCACCACGATAAAGTAAATACTGCAATAAAGTTAGTCACACAGATTTTTTGGTTTCCCAGTGCATATAAAAGTTATGTTTATACTATAGTCTATCAAATGTGCAGTAGCATTATGTCTAAAAAATGTACATATCTTAATTTAAAAAAAAAATTTTAATCATCATCTGACAACACAGCGTTGCCACAAACCTTCAATTTGTAAAAGACCTGATATCTGTGAAGCTCAATAAAGCAAAGAGAAATAAAACCAGGCATGCCTGTAGTTGGGGAGTTCAACACTCCTCTCCCAGTAATATAACAAGTGGACAGCACTAACAGTACTAACAGCTTGAACACTAACATACTATGTAAACACTCCACCAAACAATAATAGAATACACCTTCCTTTCAAATGCCAATGGAACATTCACAGAGATCAACTATAGTTTGGATCTTAGAAGACATCTCAACAAATTTAAAAGCATTGAAAACATACAGTGTATATTCTCAATCACAATAAAATTAAATTAGAAATCAATAAGAAAAAAAATTTTTGGAACCCCCCCCAAATATTTAGTAATTGAGCAATACAGTTCTAAATTACTCAAGAAGGACTTCCCTGGTGGTCCAGTGTTTAAAACTCCACACTCCCCCTGCAGGGGGTGCAGGGTTGATACCTGGTCGGGGAACTAAGATCCCACATGCCACAACGTGGTGCGACCAAAAAAAAAATAAAAATAAATTACTCGAAGAAGTCACAAAGGAAAATTAGAATATATTTTTAACTGAGTGAAAATTAAAACACGATATATCAAAATTTATGGGAAAGAGCTAAAGCAGTGCGCAGAGGGAAATTTATAGTTTTAAATGCTTAAATAAATAATCTAAGCTTCTATTTTAAGAAACTAGAAAAAGAAGTAATTAAACCCAAAGTAAGCAGAACACAGTAATGGTAAAGCTAAGAGCAGGAGTCAATGAAATAAAATAAAGGAAATCAATGACACCAAAAAATGTTTCTTTTAAAAGAGTCAATAGAATTGATATATCTCTTGCCTGAATGACTAAGAAAGAAAGAAGACATAAAGTATCAATATATGGAATGAAATCAGGAATATCATCTAGATCCTCAGATAACAGAAAATAAGGGAATATTATAAACAAATTAAGGCCAATAAATTTGACAGCTTAAATAAAATGGGAAAATTCTTAGAAAAACACAAACTGCCAATATTCATTCAAGAAGAAATATCTAGATAATCTGTATCTATAAAGTAAATTGAATTTGTAGTTTAAAAACCTTCCCACAGGGGCTTCCCTGGTGGCGCAGTGGTTGAGAGTCCGCTTGCCGATGCAGGGGACACGGGTTCATGTCCCGGTCTGGGAAGATCCCACATGCCATGGAGCGGCTGGGCCCGTGAGCCATGGCCGCTGAGCCTGCGTGTCTGTAGCCTGTGCTCCGCAACGGGAGAGGCCACAACAGTGAGCGGTCCGCGTAATGCAAAAAAAAAAAAAACCTTCCCACAGAGAAATTCCAGGTTCAGATGCTTTCACAAGTGAATTTTACTAAACATTTAAAAAAGAAATAATTTCAATACAGTTGTTTTTGTGAAGCCAGTATTATGCTGAGGTTAAAACCAAAGGCACTGCAAAAAAAGACTACATATCAATAGACACAAAAACCTTTAACAACATTTTAGTGTATCAAATTAAAAATGATCATACGTTATATCCAAGCAATGTTTATTTCAGGGATGTAAAGTTGTATTTTGTTTTATTATTTTTGAATTGAAATATAATTCACATACCATGACATTCACTCATTTGAAGTGTACAGTGCAATGATGTTTAATAATTTAGTATACACATAAAGTTGTGTAACCATCACCACCATCTAATTTCAGAACATTTTTATCACCCTGAAAATGTATATTAATGTGTCCATTAGTATTCACTACCCAATCCTCTCTCCCCTGTCCCTGCAAAGCACTAATCTGCTGTCTCTGTATCCCTATTTGGGGCTTTCTGTATCAGTGGATTCATACAATATATGGCCTTTTATGCCTGGCTTCTTTCAACTGGCAGAATGCTTTCAAGGCTCATTCAGGTTGTAGCATGTATCAGTTCTTAATTCCTTTTTACAATCTAATATTTTTCCATTGTACAGATATACAATTGACCCTTGAACAATGCAAGGATTAATCTGCATATAATTTATAGTTGGTCCTCCATATCCGAGGTTCGTCCATATCCACGATTCAACCCAACACGGACCAAGTAGCACTGTACTATTTACTCTTGAAAAATACCTGCGTGTAAGTGGACCCATGCAGTTCAAACCGTGTTGCTCGAGGGTCAGCTGTACCACATTCTGCTTATTTATTCATCAGTTGATGGACATAGGAGTTGTCCAATTTTTGACTAACACTGCTATGATCATTCAAGTTTTCATGTGGACATATGCTTTCACTTGCTTTGAGCAAATACAGAGAACAGAATTTCTGGCTCACAGTGTTTAACTTTTTGAGGAACTGCCAAACTTTTTTCCAAAGTGACTGCACCATTGTACATTCCCTTCAGCAATGCAAGAGGGTTCCACCTTCTCCACATCTTCGTTGACTCTTACCATTGTCTCCCTTTTTGATTAAATGAGACATGGTAATAAGATTGGTTTACCAACTGAAAATCAATCATGTGATAATATACTTAAAAAGAAAAACCATATGATCATCTCAATAGATGTAGGAAAAGCATTTGACAAAACTCAATACTCATTCTTTATATAAAAATAAAAAACAAAAGGGGACTTCCTGGTGGTGCAGTGGTTAAGAATCTGCCTGCCAATGCAGGAGACACAGGTTCAATCCCTGGTCCGGGAAGATCCCACGTGCCGCGGAGCAACTAAGCCCATGCACCACAACTACTGAGCTTGCACTCTAGAGCCCGCAAGTGATGACTATTGAAGCCTGTGCGCCCTTGAGCCCATGTGCCACAACTGCTGAGCCCATGTGCTGCAACTACTGAAGCCCACACACCTAGAGCCTGTGCTCCACACTAAGAGAAGCCACCCAATGAGAAGCTGCACACTGCAACAAAGAGTAGCCCCCACTCGCTGCAACTGGAGAAAGCCTGTGTGCAGCAACAAAGACCCAACACAGGCAAAAATAAATAAAACTGAAAATAAAAACCAGAAAAACAAAATGGAACTCTAAGCAAACTACAAGTAGAAACTTCCACAACTTGAAGAGGGCATCCCTATAGCTCACATTTCCTATAGCTGACATCATGCTTAATGGTGAAAGATCGAATGCCTTTCTCTTAAGACTGGGTAAAAAGCAAGAATGCCTATGCCTTCCCCTTCTATTCAACATTGTACCGGGAGTCCTAATCAGTAAAGGAAGAAGTAAAGGAAGATTGTAAAGGAAGAAGTAAAATTGATTTACTCATAGAGAACATGATCATTCTATGGAAATGGTTATGAAATCTCCAAAACATTATAAGATCTTGCAAGTAAGCTTAGGAAAATTACAAGAAACAATGTCAGTATACAATAATCAATTGTTATACTAGCAACAAACAACTAGAAATTGAAAATTTTAAATACCATTTACAACAACATCAAAAACAACATACTTAAGGAAAGTTTAAACAAAAAATATACTAGACTTAAACACTGAAAACTAAAGACGACTACTAAGAAAATTAAGGAAGAGCTCCATAATTAAAGAGATATACTATGTTCAATATTTTTTATCAATATTAAGATGTCAATTTTCCCCAAATTTACCTATAGATTCCATGCAACACCAATCAAAACCCCAGAAGACTTTTTGTTTAGAAATGACAAGGTGATTATAAATTTTATATGGAAATGCAAAAAATCTAAGATAGGAAAAACAATTTTGAAAAAGAAAAAGTTGGAGGAGCTACACTACCTGTTTCAAGATTTACTCTAAAGCGACATTAATCAAGATTATGGTGCCAGTATAAGAATCAGATATAGAGCTCAAAGTGTAAGAGGTAAAATAATAAGACTTCGAAAGGAAAATCTTTGTGACCTTTAGTTAGACAAAGATTCTTTTAGATAGGATGCAAAAAGCATGCACCAAAAAAGAAAGAGCTTAAACTGTACTTCATCAAGATTAAATCTTTTTCTCTTAAAATGACACTGTTAAGAAAATAAAATTCAAGTCATGGTTTTTGATAAAATATTTGAAAAACATAATCCTGATAGGGAGGGTGGGAGGGAGCTGCAAGAGGGAGGAGATGTGGGGATATAGGTTTATGTATAGCTGATTCACTTTGTTATAAAGCAGACACTAACACACCATTGTAAAGCAATTATACTCCAATAAAGATGTTAAATTAAAAAAATCCTGATATAGGACTTCTATCCAGATAATATAAGGAATGTTACAACTCATGAACAACTCATGAAAAATGGGGAAAAGATTTAAACAGACACTTAACCAAAGAAGCTACGGGAACAACAAATAAACACATGAAAAAATGCTCATCCAAAATCATTAGTCATTAGGGAAGTGCAAGTTAAAACTGCGATGATACACACAGTAGGCCTATGAGAGGGCTCCAATTTAAAGACTTACAACACTAAATGTTGGCAAGGGTGTGGAGCATACTGGAAATCTCATACGTTGCTGGTAGGAATGTAAAATAGCACACCCATTTTCGCATGGAGCTTGGCAATTTCTTAAAAAGTTAAAAATGCACTGACCATGTAACCTAGAAATTTCACTCCTAAGTAATATTTACCCAAGAAAAATGAAAACAGATATCCACAAAAACACTTGCACATGAATGGTCATAGCAGCTTCAAGATAACAAACATTTGGAAACAAGGCAAATGTCCATCCACAAATGAATGGATGCACAAATTTGGTATATCTGTTCAATAGACTACTACCGAGAGGTATATAGAAATGAACAACAAATACATGCTTCAACAGTAATGAATCTCAAAAACATTGTGCTGAGTGAAAGAAGCCAGATATAAAATGTATGATTACATTATATGAAATTCTAGATTTAGTAACACAAATCAGATTAGTGGTAAGCTAGAGCTAGGGACAGGAGCAGGTGATTGGAATGGAGCAAAAGGGAACTTTGTGGGGTGATAGAGATGTGCTATATCTTGATTAGAGTAGTTACAAGTGTGCATTCATTTGTCAAAATTCATGAAAATGTACATTTAAAATAGATGCATTTTTACTATATGTAAACGATACCTCAAGAAAGTTGATTTTTAAAAAATTGTGCAGAAGGCAATCGTTTTGGAGAATGTTTCTGCAGTTGCTCTTCCCAACTACTTGGCTATCTCAGTCTTTCTTCCCTACTCTCATGACCAGTTTCTGCTCTTAAGCCACAGCCTTCTTTCATTTGCTGGCTCTCCAAATATTTGGAGAGGTCTCTATCAGTGGTTTCCTTCACCTACCCACCCACCCCCACTAAAGTCTCCTCTCCCCCAAGTTAAACATTGACAGTTCTTCAGTCATTCACATTTGATCAAGGTTAGAAACTATTCTAACCTTGATAAAAGTGGAACTGGAAAAGTTATATGGCTTGAGCCGGGAGGCAAGATCTGGAAGGGTCATGAATTCCCCCAAACTAAGGAGCGTAGTTGAAGGACTGGGCAACCAAAACAAAGCAAACAAAAATATAAGTGTTTACAGTGGAGAAGTGTACAGGGGCCCAAATCATGCAAGGCCACATAAGCCATGGTCAAGATTTTGTTTCCTCCTAAGCAGGTTTTAAAAGGAAGGAGAGGTGATCCACCCCAGAGCAGCCTCCAGGTGTTGGGCCCAGAGAATTCCCTTCAATTAGTTTCCCCTGCTGCACACTCCAGGGTACTAGCAATCTCAGTAGCTCCACCATCCTTGATACAATTTCTCTTTCAAATTTCCTGCACTCTAAAGTACAGTGCCTTTAAAACAGCATTTACAAGTGTTTTGTCTCCTGTGTTCCCTTCTATTTATTTATCAGCTCTTTTGGCTCAACTATGTGCAGGTTATTTAACTCAGACAGCTTATTCAACTTCTCTGTCTTCTCACCTGTAGTATAAGGATAGCCATTGTAATAGTTTCAAAGTGTTACTACAATGATTAAATGTATTAATATATGTGAGATGCTTTGAATATTTCCTGGTGCATAGTAAGCACTCTTTAAGTATTTTCTGTTGCTATTTGCCCAAGGATAAAGAGGAAAATCTTACAAGCTTCCAGACAGAATGAATAAGTTATCTGTAAAGGGTTGGGGGGAGGGGAAATAGGCTGGCAGTGAAATTCTCCTTTGCAACACTAGAAGGTAGAAGGCAGTGGAACGCATTTTCAAATTAAAAATCCTATGACCAGTTGCTATATATTTCACTTGTCAAAATGAAAGAAAGATATTATTACATGTGTAAAATGCATACCCTGCCACATAATAAGTGCTCTGTGAGGCTTTTCTGTTGTTATTATTATTACACAGGGCCACGATCTGAGACTTGAAATCTCCCTTCCTGGGTGATAACTATCTTCCACCTGCATTCCACACAGGCCATCGACTGCCACTTCTCACCTGATCCATCCTCCTCTCTGTTCTTTCCCCGCTTACATTTCAATTTTTCCAGCCCCAGGAAGCCAGGAAGGATCTCACATTCCATCTAAATTAATAGAGTATCTCTCCCAATTTTGCCGGTTTGTGTTAAATATCAACAGATTTCTATAAGGGGAACAAAAAAAAAAAAAAACAAGAATATACTTAATCTACTCAAAATCTTCAGAAATGTAAGAATCCTGGAAAATACCAGAACCAAAAAAGATTTTGCCTGTTTCATGAGGAAATCTCCCTTGCTTTTACTAAATTTTAAAGCTCCTAACTGTATTAAAAAGGATTTAATATAATTGGAAAGTTCATTATTTCATGATTTGTATTATTTTTCAGTAGTTACCCTGTTCTTTGATGTGACTGGCATTATTTCTTTAAAAACCAAATTGTTTCATTATTGCTAAATTTGAGATTGCTTACGAAAAAGGTAATTTGAAATTTTAAAATTCAGACTTTTTTGAAGAGGAGGAAAGGGTTATGAAACCATCTAAACCATATTTGCCAAGACTTTTATGTCTGAATTTTTATTCAGAGCAATGTAAGGGGGAAAGTAATTCTTATGTTTCTGATTCATTTGTGCTTGAATCATCAAATTGTTGTTTTTCTAAAAGCTATTTGATGTTCCACTAGCTTTTGAATCCTTTAAGACTTTTTAATGTCTTTTTTCCCCCTCGTTATAGACTTTCTACTCTCTGTGGGTTTTATCAGTCAAGTGTGTGCCTTGTATTTAACCCATACTTATCAAAATTGAACGATTTCATGAACAGACTCACTCTTACCTCGGGATCCTTGCACGGGTGCTTTTCTCTGCATGCAACATTCTTTCATGGTTATCTACTGTATTCCCTTTGTCTAAAAGTCATCTTTTCAGCAAGGCTTACACTGACCTCCCTATTTAAAACTACAAAACTAAAATTTAATCTGCGGCAACACACACAAGTAAACATGTAAATTAGCACAAAAACAACTTAGCTAAGTGAAACTTAGAATCAAAAAATATTGGCGGCACCTTGAAGTTTTCCTGGTCCAAATGTCTCATTTTACAGATGAAGCCTAGCGGAGTTAAGTGGCTTCCCTCAGATCAGACAACCCGTTAAATCCAGAAATCTAACAGACGTCTCACACTCACCATGCCCCAAACTGAACTCTTGTTTTCCCCTAAATCCTGTTCCCAGTCTTGGTTGATGGTAACACCATCCTTCCAGTTACTCAGGCCAAAAATCTTGGAATCATTCTTATCACCCTTTCTTTTACACCCCCATATCTAATCTATCAACAAATCCTGTTTGCTCTGCCTTCAGAATAGATACAGAATCCTCCCCCATCTACATCTACCACACTTGACCGTCATCTCACACCTAGATTACTGCAGTAGTGTCCTAACTGGTCTCCTTGCTTCTACTCGTGCTCCCAACAGGCTATACTCAAGCAGTTAGCCAGACTGACCTCTTTAAAGCCATCAGTTCTTGCTATTCTTGTGCTCTGTTCCAGATCCTGTAATAGCTCCCCATTTAAATAGTGCCTCCAGAACCCTCCATCATTTGGCCTCCCATGTCATCCACTCCTCTACCCCTTGCTTGCTGCCCTTTAAACATAGTGATCTCCTTGCTAGTCCTTGAACAATCCAGGCACGTTCCCACCTTATGGTCTTTCACTGGCTCTCTCTACTGCCTGGAACGCTTTTCTTCCACATATGTTTAAGGTATCTTCTTTGTTCAAAACACTTCATTTCAATGAGTCCATGTCGACCTTTTGGTTTCCTTTTCACTGTGGGTCCTCCCCTAACTTTGGACTTTGGCATGATTCTTATTCATACTTGAACCTTTCTTGTTGTACCTCTCCTCAAACCAACTCTTGTATCATTTGAAGAGTTCTTTAAACCATAAACCAAAAATCACCCCTCTGAAGTGGTGGCAGTGGGTGCCGGGAGAGAATGGCTACCTACTGTCTGGGTCAGTGGCATTGAAACAGTCGTCACCTCAGCTTGCTGTCGTTATATGTCCTTGTCTCGTCTCTGGTGACACATATCCCAGTAACACAGGCATATTTGTGAGTATGAAAAGCATTAATTTGTTAAGTGTAAATATGTAAAATAACCCACAATTTTTGTAAGCTGTTTTGCTATTCCTTAATTTTTAATATACCCAGATCCTCAGCAGATGAAAACACTCCTATAGTTAGCTAGGTTCCACCACCAGATGTTACTAGTCTGAAGACAAGCCTGATCTAAGGACTAGAGCTGCACCATTAGTTGGTGGGGAAACCACTGCACTAAAATGGTCCCCCATCCCACCTTCCTTTTTGCCATTGGCTTATGACCTGAGCAATGTTGTAAACATAATGAACTCACCGGCTCCTCTTTCACCCTACTTCTACCAAGAACTTTCATCTAAGGATGCCACTTGGGGAGAATGTTTCTGGGGATGGTCTATTGCTGTTGCTCCCCCTGGTTAAGACTCTGGTGCTTGAACCTCTCTCACCCTCTGGTAGGCCTTGTTTGGGAATCAGAAACCATTTCCATGGAGTGCTGAGAGGAAAGTCTGATTGCAGTAAATTGAGGCTGAGGAATGATTGTGATCCCAGAGACTGTGGTTCTGATGCATGTTCTTTGTTCTAAGAGCAAAATATGTTCTCTTTAGAAGGAGAAAACATAATCAGAAAAAATTGTTAGCTTGGCTCATTACATGGAAAATGTTCCTGTGTTATAACAATAAAAGATTTACTGCAGGCCTTTCTTAACATTCTCTCTATCATGCTCACTTCACGCTTTTCCTTTGCTTATCTATTACTGGAACACCCTCCCCATCCTCTCTGCTTACCTAATGTCTGTTGCCTCCATTCCTCTGTTTCTGGGAATATTTCACCACATTTCCTTTGAGAAGCCTCCTCGCCTGTTTCTGGTGAGATTGACTCCACTCTGAGCTCTAGAGGTGGGTCCAAACCGGTTTAAAGCAATCACTATATCCCTTTGCCCAGGCCACCATGATTGGCTTAAGAATTGACACATACCCTAACCAGAGCCAACGAGGTGCTAGGATGCATTTACTAGGGATATTGGAAAAAAGCCACTTCTTGCTTTCTCTTAGGGCCTACTGGAAAAGATTCTATCTTCTCCTGGACAATGTGATGCAAAGCTATGAGGTCTAGAACTGCTGTAGGCATTTTGCTGCCTGGAGGGAAACTAGCTAAAGAGTAAAGTCAACACTCTCTCAGTCTCTCTACCACAGACTTGGGTACTTTAGTACTAAATGAGATCATTAGAGAATGGACATAGTTATTTATAAATAGTATAATGATGATACTACTAAATAATGTCAATAAAGCACATGGCTAAAGGCCACTAAATTTTTTTAAAATTTATTTTTTGGCTGCATTAGGTCTTCGTTGCTGTGTGTGGCCTTCTGTAGTTGCTGCAAGCGAGCGTTACTCTTCGTTGCAGTGTGCGGGCTTCTCATTGCGGTGGCTTCTCTCGTTGCGGAGCACGGGCTCTAGGTGTACAAGCTTCAGTAGTTGTAGCTCGCCGGCTCTAGAGCGCAGGCTCAGTAGTTGTGGTGCACGGGCTTACTTGCTCCGCGGCATGTGGGCTCTTCCCGGACCAGGGCTCGAACCCGTGTCCCCTGCATTGGCAAGCGGATTCTTAACCACTGTGCCACCAGGGAAGTCCCAGGCCATTAGATGTAAATCCTGGAAAAGACACTTGCTAGGTGTATGACCTGAGGAAAATTCCCTAAATTCTCCATGTGTCTGTTTTCTCACCTGTGAAACAGGAATAATACAAGCATATTAGTTGCAGAGATTTTCACTTCCAGAAAATCAGTAGACAAAGCTAATGGTAAAAATCTACCACAAACACTGAAAAATACTGGATAAAATACAATAACAACAATAAAGAATAAAGTGGGTTTATTCTTTAGCGGGTTAAATGTTGATGTTCATGTACCTCTTTCAGTAACTGATATATCCAATAGAAGAAAATAAATAAGGATATAGAGGTTTCAAACACACTGTCAATGTTTTTGGTCTAATACATATTTGGAACCCTGTACCCAGTAATTAGATATATATTTTTTCTATATTTTCACTGTTAAAAGTTAATTTATCAAATACTAGCTCACAAAAAATTAAAAATCATTAGTAGATAAAATATCACTATATTTGGAAATTTCAAAATATATTTCTTAATAATTTGTATATTAATTAAGAAATAATAATGAAAATTGGAAAATCATTAGGTCTAAATTTCAATGAAATTGCTCTTTATCAAAACTTGTTAGATGCAACTAAAGCAATACTCATGGGGAAGTGTATAGGCCTAAATGAATGTTAGATAGTGATTTAATCAGAAGGTCTTTTCTTCTTTCCTTTTCATTACTTCTGCAAAGAATTTAGGATGTACCATAAGGATAAAGACTTTAAAACCCCCTTTTTTTTTGCGGTATGTGGGCCTCTCACTGTTGTGGCCTCTCCCGTTGCGGAGCACAGGCTCCGGACGCACAGGCTCAGCGGCCATGGCTCACGGGCCCAGCTGCTCCGCGGCATGTGGAATCCTCCTGGACCGGGGCACGAACCCGTGTCCCTGCATCGGCAGGCGGACTCTCAACCACTGCGCCACCAGGGAAGCCCTAAAAAACCCTTTTTGTTGAAATACAACACAGAGGAAAGTTCATAAACCACAGGCAAAAATATCTCTGTATAGATTTTATGTGGAAAACGATCAAATATGAATAAAATTTATAATGTTAAGATTATAGTCCACATCATTTTACATGCCAACAGTAAAAATAAACTATGTTTTCAACGTGTTATCATCATTGGCATATTCTACTTTCTAAGAATAGATATAAACCTGGCAAGCAAAGATGAGATAGCATCCCAACAGAAAATGTAATCTAATAAATAAGCAGAGGAAAAGACTTGTAAAAATAGTCATACCTGCTCTGTACCCCATGAAAGACCAGGGAATTACTAGATATCACCTAGAGTTCTAGCAGAAAACAGGTAGGAAGCAGAAGAGAGTTTAATGAAAGGAATATTTACAAAGTGTGGACAAGGTTAAGGAAAAGCAACGGGGTATGATGAAATACTTGAGAATCTGTTACCACTTCAGGCATCCTGACTGGAGTAGTTGCCTTTGATAGAAAAACACAGTTAAGGCCAGCCTGTGGCTTGACATAGAGGGAGCCTGGAAAATAAATACACAGCCACACAATCTTCCTGTCCTCCCATATCCATTTGTACTTCTTATGGTGAAACTCAACCAGAAGCTAGAGGGCAAGAAAGCCTGTTAATGTGAGCCCAGTGAATGAGGTTGGCCTTCGGAGGCACAGAGCAGGAGAGAGTAGATTTGGAGGGAAATATCCAACACAAGCATTAGCAAGAAATGAAATACAGTTGCTATCCTCTTCAAAATAACACGTTCAATTGGCTTGATTCTTGTTTTCTTGCAGTAAAACCAAAATACCTGGGAGGTCAGCTAGTTTGTTTTCAAAAATTCCAGTGACAGTAGCTAATGAAGTTCTTAATTTTCCATGTTGTGTTAATTTGGGTCCTCTGAGAGGCAGATGTGAACACAGGATTAGACATGCAAGAGGTTTATTGGGAGAGATTCCTGTGAAGAATAAAGGGGGAAAGAGCAGGTAGGTAAGGAAAGCCTCAGAGTTCAGTGCAGTTCTGATACCTGTGAAAGGAGGGGAGGAAGGAAGGAGGACTGGGTAAGAGGAGACTCAGAGACTAGACCTCAATTCTAACAAAGTTTTGGCCAGCCCAGTGAAGAGTCTTTGAGCCAAAGCCGTCCATTATAGGGCCCCATGTCCTGAAGGAATAAGCCTGCCTTCCTACGCCTGCCATATTCAATCACTCACTGGATCGTCTGAAGGAAATGTGGCCTCATAGAATGCGGTGGTGCATCCAGGGGCATGGCAGCTGGAGTTGTCAGTCCACTCTGCTCCTCACAGCAGGAGATCTGAGAGGCTTATTCTTCATGGTCACCACACATGTCATTTATCTCTTTGTGAATTTTAATGGTAAGAGGGAAAAAGTGGAAAGTGCTCATTGCAATTACTGCTATACAGGGAGGAGTCAAACACTAGGTAGACGGGATAATTTGAGGGGCACACAAGACCCTCTATGCTCTTGATTTCTACCATCCTGAAAATCTCTCTCCCTTAGGTCAAGGCTTTGAAGGCATATGTTATAGATCTTCATGGAAGAAAGATTGCTCTTTAGGGCATGCCTAGCCATATCGTCTTTTTGCTCAGAGCATAAACTCTAACCTCTGGCCTAACATGTGTCCCACTGCATGTGATCCTTAATTTACTTTGCTATCTTTCCCACCAGACTCTTAGAGGATAAGAATTATGTCTTATTTGATTTTATAACACTTCTGAACCTGGCACATTGTTGAGTTGTAAAGAAGTGGTGTTTGAGTGAAATGACTGAATGTGTGAATTAATGAGGGTTGGTCACTTAAGAGATCCCGAAGAAATGGGCTTTAGAGCAGACAGACTTAGGTTAGGGCTACAATGGATCCATTGTTGTTGGGTAGTGGAAGCTGGTAAATGCCTGGGAAGTGTGCAGAAGGAGGAGAGCCTTCATTAATAATGTTAGCTTCATAATATTCCTGTGGTTTGACTGTTGTTCAGTCAGCAACTAGTTGTCATGATGATACTTGACCCATTTTTCTCAACTTCCCCATTGCAGTTATGTCTGTTAGAGGTCAAAATAACTTGTCAACTCAATAATTCTAGTAAAAATAAGGAAACAATAATACTGTTAGGGGTAACAGAAGAGCAAACAACAGAATAACTGACTTTCAGCACTCACTTGATTGCTTTGGCACTGTGGAGCCAAAGTTAGTGTAGAAGGATAGATTTGTTAAGGAAAAGATCTTGAGACAAACTTTCTTCACCAGAACTCTGAGGTTGGTCTGAGTTGGAGCTCCTGTCCTGTAAGCTCCAGAGGGACTTGTAAAGAGCTTCCGTGCCGTTGGATTACTGCTTTAGAGGAAAAAGAGAAGCCTGTGGAATATAGCGTAGATAGTACCATTTAGAGTGATAACACCTAGATGCAGGTTGATATTCATCCAGGACATACCTACATGGTGTGAAGGCTGATGTTCGTTCTGATCTGTTGGTTTCAAAGTCATACCCAATGTTAAATATTTTGATTATCATTCTTGCCTGGATTCAAATTAGTTTCCTCAGCTACAAAATGGAGGCAATGATGACAATGATGATAACAGTTGCATTACAAGGTAACGTAAATGAAAGCACATAATAAGCCATAAATAACTAGAAATATGAGCAGTTATTATTGCTTATAATAGTAATTACTGGAGTGCTCCTACCGACCATGTGCATTACCTCTGATGTGCTGAGAGATAAGTACAACAATTATTGACTGAGTAATCATCTTTAAGATGACTTCCTTAAAGCTAGGGCCTTGGGTAGAATGTGAATTGAGAAAGATTTAAAGGCACCAGATTTCCACATAGCTGCCACTCTATTTGCAGTCTTTATGTGGAGGAGACAACTGTTCACATCTTGGTGTTTTCACATGTATTCAGCATCACTGATCATCAACAGTGCCAGCCTTGTTTAAAATTAAAGATAACAATACTTAAAATACTGACAAATGCATACAATGGCTTTTTGTTTGCATGAAGCCTTAGAATGCTACCTTGTACTAATAAAAATCATAATATCTGGGTGGACATTATATTTATTTTATGAATCATGCCATAAAATGAAACATATCTAAATTGTGCTACTTTCAGAAATATTTGGATTTCTAAATTTTTATTTACTTTTCTAAATGTGCAAACTCTGATTTCAAATACCATATATATTTTAAAATAAGGACAGTAAGGTAGGATAAAATCTCATAGACTTAATATATTTCCAATTTGGTAATTCAACAAATATTTACTGAGCATCTATTATTTTTGAGGCGGTGCTAGACATTTTGGGATAAACTCAGACCCATAAATAAGATATCAATTATACTCTTAGTCTAGTTTTACTTTAAAGTACATGTGATGATTTTTATTTGTCAACTTGGCTATTCCATGAAACCCAGATATTTGGTCAAACAATAGTCTAGATGTTGTGAAGGTATTTTTTAGATTAGTTCACATTTAAATCAGTAGACTTTGAGCAAAACAGATTACTCTTCATAATGTGAGTGGGCCTCTCCAATCAGTTGAAGGCCTTAAGACCCAAAAGATGACATCCCCCAAGGAAGGGAGAGTCAGCCTTCAGACTGCTCAGACTCAAGCTGCAACATCAACTCTTCCCTGGATCTCCAGTCTGTACCCCCATAATCACATGAGCCAATTTTTAAAAATCAATCTCTCTCTCTTTCTCAATATATATATATCAATGTGTGTGTGTGTGTGTGTGTGTGTGTATATCTCCCATTGGTTCTGATTAATCAAATACAGTTCATGATCAAGACAAGTATTATATGATATCGCTTATATGTGGAATCTAAAAGAAAACGGTACAAATGTACTTATTTAAAAAACAGAAGTAGAGTCACGGATGTAGAAAACAAACTTATGGTTACCAGGGGATGGGGGGAGGGTTAAATTGGGAGATTGGGACTGACTATATATAAGATAGATAACTAATAAGAACCTGCTGTATAGAACAGAGATCTCTACTCAATACTCTGTTATGGGGACTTCCCTGGTGGTGCAGTTGTTAAGAATCTACGTGCCAATGCAGGGGACACGGGTTCGAGCCCTGGTCTGGGAAGATCCCACATGCTGCGGAGCAACTAAGCCCGTGTGCCACAACTACGGAGCCTGCACTCTAGAGCCCACAAGCCACAACTACTGAGCCTGCATACCACAACTGAAGCCCACACACCCAAAGCCCATGCTCCACAAAAAGAGAAGCCACTGTAAGAAGCAGCCCGCACATTGCAACGAAGGGTAGCCCCTGCTCACCGCAACTAGAGAAAGCCCGTGCGCGGCAATGAAGACCCAACGCAGCCAAAAATAAAATAAATAAATAAATAAGTATTTTTTAAAAAAAAACAGACTAAAAAAATACTCTGTTATGGCCTATATTGGAAAAGAATCTAACAAATAGTGGATACATGCATATGTATAACTGATTCACTTTGCTATACACCTGAAACTAACACAACATTGTAAATTAAAAAATTTTTTTAAAAATACAGTTCATGATCAAACTGTACATTTATTTCTCAGTGTGTGACAATCTCACTTAGATTACAAATTCCTTAAGGAGAGGGTTGTTTAAATTTGTATTACCTTACTTAGAATAATTAATATAAAGCTGAACAGTAAACGTTGTTAGTTAATGTATGAACAGTAAGTGAAAGAATAATCCTAATAAGCATAAACAATGTATTCTTTGATCCATCACATAAAAACTATGGAATTTAAAAAATGATTACAGTTAGTTTCACTTGTATAAATGTTATTACAGGTTAGGAATTTTAAACCAGGTTTAGCATAAGCTGTTTCACTCTAACCCTGATATTTTTTCCCTCAATTTAGTTTGAATTGGTTTCATGTCACTTGAAACCAAAATAGTCCTAAATTTTATACCTACCTCCCATGAGGCTAGAACAGCATATAATAAAACAGAGATAAAATAGGTCCACTAAAATAAAGAAAAAATGAATATGAATTATGCAATGAAAAGGGAGGGAGAATTGTCTTACTAGAAATCCTAGGCTAAGGATAATTGCTATAATTTGGAACAAAATTTATCTCTGACTTCCTGAGCAGCCAGGGCAAAAAGAAATCTCAATAAATTACTTTATTCTCATTGTCAAATAAAGAAAGCCTATTCCTTCATCAAGAAAGATAGATTTTTGCTTGAGCCAAACTGCTGGAATAAGAGAAAGCTGTTAGGGATTTTCACGTAAGGGGCACTGAAATAGATGAAAATGAATGTATAGTTATTTATTGAATCTCTATTATAGGCAGAACGTCAATTTGTCCATTGAAGATCAGCCTCTCTTTACTTTATAGGTATCAGTGTAATTCACTCATAAACTAATACCTTTTTATTATATTGAGTATAATGTTCCAATAATGTTATTTTGACCTGTCTCTCATTTAAACTTTCATGTCGTGATCCTATGACTAATAACTCAAGGTGGCCTGATTCATAGTTAGATTGAATAGGGATGTTATAAATCAAAAGGAGATCAAATTAACTCCCCTTGATTTGTAATATCCCTAATACATGGCTATCTCCTCACAGGGCTAACCCTGTCGGTGCCATGTATAATTCTGATATAAGGTGTATGATAACATTTCCATTGAAAAACCTTCCTTATTTTCATAATGTCGTGAAATTTAGAGAGGTCTCCCAGTCTAACTTACTAAATAGTGCAGCAATCCCCTCTACAGCTCTAAACTATAGAATAATTTGCAGTTGGGCAGTGAGAGGAAATGAGCATGAATCACCAGGAGCCACATAAACTCATTCAAACAGAATATATCAGGTTAACCTTATTGATATGGTTAACAAACTAGCAGAGCAGTCTAGACACAAATGTTGTGATTTGGACAAAATAAGAATGTGTTTGGTCTATCAAAAATATTATACTAGTTAATTCATCCGATTCATCCATAGGATCACAGAAAGTTAGAGGTAAAATGACTTTAGATGTCATCTTATTCTATAGATATGTCGGCTAAGAAGCCTGAAACCCAAATAGGTAAAATTATTTTCCTGATATTACATAGCATGTCAAAGCAATAGTCAGGAACCTGGACTGCTCACCAGTGCTCTTCCTCATAGATAAGGTTAACAGCACCAGCTTTTACTTAATACTACCTTCAACTGAAGGTGGGTCATAAGTGGTAACTCCTAGGGCAACTATAACTTGTTCATTCCAGGGAGAGTTGTTTGGCATATAGACATGGGTCTAAGGTTGGGCTTGTGTCTGAGCCCCTCTGGTGTGTTGGTGTGCAGGTCCTCGGGGACTCTGGGAAAGATCTTATGCTCAGTGAAGGGATCTGTGCCAAGAGTCAGTTTGATAACACTGCCTCAGTCTGTAGAGGAGACTGAGAGGGGAGTAGAGACTATAAGCATGCCATGGCTGTGACTTGGATTCTTCCTTCTGGTGACTTTTAGGAATTTGTGTCTGTGTTCTAAGGGCACAGAGGAAAAGAAAGCAAAAATTGAAAAAGCTTTTTTTCTTTACTCCAAACTTTCCCTCACCTCCGATAACAAATTAGTGGGGTTTGTTAATCTTTACTGCCACCACTGTAGTTTGTGCCACCATCATCTCTCACTTGTAGTGGTCTGGTCCTCCTTGCACCGTGTCCATAAACCAGGATGAGAAATCATAGAAGTGAACCAGGTCTTACAAAAAGAAGAATGAACTAAGCCCAACATTAGCAGAAGGAAGGAAATAAAGATCAGAGCAGAAATAAATGGAATAGAGACTAGAAAAACAATAGAAAAGATCAAGAAAATTAAGAGCTGGTCTTTTGGAAAAAATAAACAAAATTAACAAACCTTTAGCTAAACTAAAAGAAAAAAGAGAGAGAGAAGACTCAAATAAATAAAATCAGAAATGAAGGAGGAGGGCTTCCCTGGTGGCGCATGGTTGAGAGTCCTCCTGCCGATGCAGGGGACATGGGTTCGTGCCCCGGTCCGGGAAGATCCCACATGCCACAGAGCGGCTGGGCCCATGAGCCATGGCCGCTGAGCCTGCGCGTGCAGAGCCTGTGCTCCGCAACGGGAGAGGCCACAGCAGTGAAAGGCCCACGTACCAAAAAAAAAAAAAAAAAAAAAAAGGAGGAGACATTACAGCTGATACTACAGAAATAACTACTATGAACTTGTTATATACTAACAAATTGGATAACAGAGAAGAAATGAATAAATTCCTAGAAACATACAACTTACTAAGATTGAATCATGAAGAAATAGAAAATCTGAACAGACCAATAAATAGTAAAGTAATTGAATCAGTCACCAAAATCTTCCAAGAACAACAACAAAAAAACCCAGGGTCATATGTTTTCCCTAGTGAATTCTACCAAACATTTAAGGAAGAATTAATCCTTCTCAAATTCTAGAAAAAAACTAAAGAGGAGGGAACATTCCCGAACTCATTTTGAGAGGCCAGAATTACCCTGATATGAAAGCCAAGTAAAGACGCTATAAGAAAAGAAAACTATAGGCCAATATCCCTGATGAATATAGACAAAAAAATTCTCAACAAAATATTAGAAAACTGAATTCAAGAGCACATTAAAGAAGGACGAGGGGAAGATGGCGGAAGAGTAAGACGCGGAGATCACCTTCCTCCCCACAGGTACACCAGAAATACACCAGAAATACATCTACACGTGGAACAACTCCTACAGAACACCTACTGAACGCTGGCAGAAGACCTCGGACCTCCCAAAAGGCAAGAAACTCCCCACGTACCTGGGTAGGGCAAAAGAAAAAAGAAAAAACAGAGACAAAAGAATAGGGACGGGACCTGCACCAGTGGGAGGGAGCTGTGAAGGAGGAAAGGTTTCCACACACAAGGAAGCCCCTTCGCGGGCGGAGACTGCGGGTGGAGGGGCGGGGAGCTTCGGGGCTGCAGAGGAGAACGCAGCAACAGGGGTGAGATGGGCAAAGCGGAGAGATTCCTGGACAGAGGGTCAGTGCCGACCGGCACTCACCAGCCCGAGAGGCTTGTCTGCTTACCCGCTGGGGTGGGCAGGGCTGGGAGCTGAGGCTTGGGCTTCAGTCGGTTCGCAGGGAGAGGATTGGGGTTGGCTGCATGAACACAGCCTGCAGGGGGCTAGTGCGCCACGGCTAGCCGGGAGGGAGTCTGGGGAAAAGTCTGGACCTGCCGAAGAGGCAAGAGACTTTTTCTTCCCTCTTTGTTTCCTGGTGCGGGAGGAGAAGGGAGTAAGAGCGCTGCTTAAAGGAGCTCCAGAGACAGGCGTGAGCCGCGGCTAAAAGCGCGGACCCCAGAGCCGGGCATGAGACGCTAAGGCTGCTGCTGCAGCCACCAAGAAGCCTGTGTGCGAGCACAGGTCACTATCCATACCCCTCTTCCGGGGAGCCTGTGCAGCCCGCCACTGCCAGGGTCCCGGGATCCAGTGACAACTTCCCCGGGAGAACGCATGGCACGCCTCAGGCTGGTGCAACGTCACACCGGCCTCTGCTGGCTCGCCCCGCACTCCGTACCCCTCCCTCCCCCCGGCCTGAGTGAGCCAGAGGCCCCGAGTCAGCTGCTCCTTTAACCCCGTCCTGTCTGAGAGAAGAACAGATGCCCTCAGGCGACCTACACGCAGAGGCGGGGCCAAATCCAAAGCTGAGCCCCAAGAGCTGTGAGAACAAAGAAGAGAAAGGGAAATCTCTCCCAGCAGCCTCAGAAGCAGCGGATTAAAGCTCCACAATCAACTTGATGTACCCTGCATCTGTGGAATACATGAACAGACAATGAATCATCCCAAATTGAGGAGGTGGACTTTGAGAGCAAGATTTATTATTTTTTCCCCTTTTCCTCTTTTTGTCAGTGTGTATGTGTATGCTTCTGTGTGAGATTTTGTCTGTATAGCTTTGCTTCCACCATTTGTCCTAGGGTTCTATCCGTCCATTGTTTTTCTTAAAAAAAATTTTTTTTCTTAATAATTACTTTTTATTTTAATAACTTTATTATGTTTTATCTTAATTTTATTTTACCTTATCTTCTTTCTTTTTTCCTTCCTTCCCTCCTTTCTTCCTTCCTTCCTCCCTCCCTCTCTCCTTTCTTTCTTTCTACTTCTAGAAATTCTTTCTTTCTACTTTTTCTCCCTTTTATTCTGAGCCGTGTGGATGAAAGCCTCTTGGTGCTGCAGCCAGGAGTCAGTGCTATGCCTCTGAGGTGGGAGAGCCAACTTCAGGACACTGGTCCACAAAAGACCTCCCAGCTCCACATAATATCAAATGGCGAAAATCTCCCAGAGAACTCCATCTCAACACCAGCACCCAGCTTCACTCAACGACCAGCAAGCTACAGTGCTGGACACCCTATGCCAAACAACTAGCAAGACAGGAACACAACCCCACCCATTAGCAGAGAGGCTGCCTGAAATCATAATAAGTCCACAGAAACCCCAAAACACACCACCAGACGTGGACCTGCCCACCAGAAAGACAATATCCAGCCTCATCCACCAGAACACAGGCACTAGTCCCCTCCACCAGGAAACCTACAAAACCCACTGAACCAACCTTAGCCACTGGGGACAGACACCAAAAACAACGGGAACTACGAACCTGCAGCGTGCAAAAAGGAGACCTCAAACACAGTAAGATAAGCAAAATGAGAAGACAGAAAAACACACAGCAGGTGAAAGAGCAAGATAAAAACCCACCAGACCTAACAAATGAGGAGGAAATAGGCAGTCTACCTGAAAAAGAATTCAGAATAATGGTAGTAAAGATGATCGAAAATCTTGGAAATAGAATAGAGAAAATGCAAGAAACATTTAACAAGGACCTAGAAGAACTAAAGAGGAAACAAGCAATGATGAACAACACAATAAATGAAATGAAAAATACTCTAGATGGGATCAATAGCAGAATAACTGAGGCAGAAGAAAGGATAAGTAACGTGGAAGATAAAATAGTGGAAATAACTACTGCAGAGCAGAATAAAGAAAAAAGAATGAAAAGAACTGAGGACAGTCTCAGAGACCTCTGGGAGAATATTAAATGCACCAACATTCGAATTATAGGGGTTCCAGAAGAAGAAGAGAAAAAGAAAGGGACTGAGAAAATATTTGAAGAGATTATAGTTGAAAACTTCCCTAATATGGGAAAGGAAATAGTTAATCAAGTCCAGGAATCACAGAGAATCCCATACAGAATAAATCCAAGGAGAAATATGCCAAGACACATATTAATCCAACTGTCAAAAATTAAATACAAAGAAAACATATTAAAAGCAGCAAGGCAAAAACAACAAATAACACACAAGGGAATCCCCATAAGGTTAGCAGCTGATCTTTCAGCAGAAACTCTGCAAGCCAGAAGGGACTGGCAGGACATATTTAAAGTGATGAAGGAGAAAAACCTGCAACCAAGATTACTCTACCCAGCAAGGATCTCATTCAGATTTGATGGAGAAATTAAAACCTTTACAGACAAGCAAAAGCTAAGAGAGTTCAGCACCACCAAACCAGCTTTACAACAAATGCTAAAGGAACTTCTCTAGGCAAGAAACACAACAGGGCTTCCCTGGTAGCGCAGTGGTTGAGAATCTGCCTGCCAATGCAGGGGACACGGGTTCGAGCCCTGGTTTGGGAAGATCCCACATGCCACGGAGCAACTAAGCCCATGCGCCACAACTACTTAGCCTGCGTGTCTGGAGCCTGTGCTCTGCAACAAGCGTAGGCCGCGACAGTGAGAGGCCCGCGTACCACGATGAAGAGTGGCCCCCGCTTGCTGCAACTAGAGAAAGCCCTCGCACAGAAACGAAGACCCAACACAGTCAAAAATAAATTAATTAATTAAAAAAAAAGAAACACAACAGAAAGAAAATACCTACAATAATGAACCCAAAACAATTAAGAAAATGGGAATAGGAACATACATATCGATAATTACCTTAAATGTAAATGGACTAAATACTCCCACCAAAAGACACAGATTGGCTGAATGGATACAAAAACAAGACCCATATATATGCTGTCTACAAGAGACCCACTTCAGACCTAGAGACACATACAGACTGAAAGTAAGGGGATGGAAAAAGATATTCCATGCAAATGGAAACCAAAAGAAAGCTGGAGTAGCAATTCTCATATCAGACAAAATAGACTTTAAAATAAAGACTATTACAAGAGACAAAAAAGGGCACTACATAATGATCAAGGGATCGATCCAAGAAGAAGATATAACAATTGTAAATATTTATGCACCCAACATAGGAGCACCTCAATACATAAGGCAAATAGTAACAGCCATAAAAGGGGAAATCGACAGTAACACATTAATAGTAGGGGACGTTAACACCCACTTTCACCAATGGACAGATCATCCAAAATGAAAATAAATAAGGAAACACAAGCTTTAAATGATACATTAAACAAGATGGACTTAACTGATATTTATAGGACATTCCATCCAAAAACAACAGAATACACATTTTTCTCAAGTGCTCATGGAACATTCTCCAGGATAGATCATATCTTGGGTCACAAATCAAGCCTTGGTAAATTTAAGAAAATTGAAATTGTATCAAGTATCTTTTCCGAACACAATGCTATGAGACTAGATATCAATTAGAGGAAAAGATCTGTAAAAAATACAAACACATGGAGGCTAAACAATACAGTACTTAAAAACGAAGTGATAACTGAAGAAATCAAAGAGGAAATTAAAAAATACCTAGAAAAAAATGACAATGGAGACACGACGACCAAAAACCTATGGGATGCAGCAAAAGCAGTTCTAAGAGGGAAGTTTATAGCAATACAATCCTACCTTAAGAAGCAGGAAACATCTCGATTAAACAACTTAACCTTGCACCTAAAGCAATTAGAGAAAGGAGAACAAAAACCCCCCAAAGTTAGCAGAAGGAAAGAAATCATAAAAATCAGATCAGAAATAAATGAAAAACAAATGAAGGAAACGATAGCAAAGATCAATAAAACTAAAAGCTGGTTCTTTGAGAAGATAAAAAAAATTGATAAACCATTAGCCAGACTCATCAAGAAAAAAAGGGAGAAGACTCAAATCAATAGAATTAGAAATGAAAAAGGAGAAGTAACAACTGACACTGCAGAAATACAAAAGATCATGAGAGATTACTACAAGCAACTCTATGCCAATAAAATGGACAACCTGGAAGAAATGGACAAATTCTTAGAAATGCACAACCTGCCAAGACTGAATCAGGAAGAAATAGAAAATATGAACAGATCAATCACAAGCACTGAAATTGAAACAGTGATAAAAAATCTTCCAACAAACAAAAGCCCAGGACCAGATGGCTTCACAGGCGAATTCTATCAAACATTTAGAGAAGAGCTAACACCTGTCCTTCTCAAACTCTTCCAAAATATAGCAGAGAGAGGAACACTCCCAAACTCATTCTACGAGGCCACGATGACCTTGATACCAAAACCAGACAAGGATGTCACAAAGAAAGAAAAGTACAGGCCAGTATCACTGATGAACATAGATGCAAAAATCCTCAACAAAATACTAGGAAACAGAATCCAACAGCACATTAAAAGGATCATACACCATGATCAAGTGGAGTTTATCCCAGGAATGCAAGGGTTCTTCAATATATGCAAATCAATCAATGTGATACACCATATTAACAAATTGAAGGAGAAAAACCATATGATCATCTCAATATATGCAGAGAAAGCTTTCAACAAAATTCCACACCAATTTATGATAAAAACCCTGGAGAAACTAGGCATAGAGGGAACTTTCCTCAACATAATAAAGGCCATATATGACAAACCCATAGCCAGCATCGTCCTCAATGGTGAAAAACTGAAACCATTTCCACTAAGATCAGGAACAAGACAAGGCTGCCCACTCTCACCACTCTTATTCCACATAGTTTTGGAAGTTTTAGCCACAGCAATCAGAGAAGAAAAGGAAATAAAAAGAATCCAAATTGGAAAAGAAGAAGTAAAGCTGTCACTGTTTGCAGATGACATGATACTATATAGAGAGAATCCTAAAGATGCTACCAGAAAACTACTAGAGCTAATCAATGACTTTGGTAAAGTAGCAGGATACAAAATTAATGCACAGAAATCTATGGCATTCCTATACACTAATGATGAAAAATCTGAAAATGAAATCAAGAAAACACTCCCACTTACCACTGCAACAAAAAGAATAAAATACCTAGGAATCAACCTACCTAAGGAGACAAAAGACCTGTATGCAGAAAATTGTAAGACACTGATGAAAAAAATTAAAGATGATACAAATAGATGGAGAGATGTACCATGTTCTTGGATTGGAAAAATCAACATTGTGAAAATGACTCTACTACCCAAAGCAATCTACAGATTCAATGCAATCCCTGTCAAACTACCACTGGCATTTTTCACAGAACTAGAACAAAAAATTTCACAATTTGTATGGAAACACAAAAGACCCCGAATAGCCAAAGCAATCTTGACAACGAAAAACGGAGCTGGAGGAATCAGGCTCCCTGACTTCAGACTATACTACAGAGCTACAGTAATCAAGACAGTATGGTACTGGCACGAAAACAGAAAGATAGATCAATAGAACAGAACAGAAAGCCTAGGGATAAACCCACGCATATATGGTCACCTTATCTTTGATAAAGGAGGCAGGAATGTACAGTGGAGAAAGGACAGCCTCTTCAATATGTGGTTCTGGGAAAACTGGACAGGTACATGCAAAAGTATGAGATTAGATCACTCCCTAACACCATACACAAAAATAAGCTCAGAATGGATTAAAGACCTAAATGTAAGGCTAGGAACTATCAAACTCTTAGAGGAAAACAGAGGCAGAATACTCTATGACATAAATTACAGCAAGACCCTTTTTGACCCACCTCCTAGAGAAATGGAAGTAAAAACAAAAATAAACACATGGGACCTAATGAAACTTAAAAGCTTTTGCATAGCAAAGGAAACCATAAACAAGACGAAAAGACAACCCTCCTAATGGGAGAAAACATTTGCAAATGAAGCAACTGACAAAGGATTAATCTCCAAAATGTATAAGCTGCTCATGCAGCTCAATAACAAAAAAACAAACAACCCAATCCAAAAATGGGCAGAAGACCTAAATAGACATTTCTCCAAAGAAGATATACAGACTGCCAACAAACACGTGAAAGAATGCTCAACATCATTAATCATTAGAGGAATGCAAGTCAAAACTACAATGAGATATCATCTCGCACCAGTCAGAATGGGCATCATCAAAAAATCTAGAAACAATAAATGCTGGAGAGGGTGTGGAGAAAAGGGAACACTCTTGCACTTCTGGTGGGAATGTGAATTGGTACAGCCACTATGGAGAACAGTATGGAGGTTCCTTAAAAAACTACAAATAGAACTACCATATGACCCAGCAATCCCACTACTGGGCATATACCCTGAGAAAACCATAATTCAAAAAGAGTCATGTACCAAAATGTTCATTGCAGCTCTATTTACAATAGCCTGGAGATGGATACAGCCTAAGTGTCCATCATCGGATGAATGGATTAAGAAGATGTGGCACATATATACAATGGAATATTACTCAGCCATAAAAAGAAACGAAATTGGGCTATTTGTAATGAGGTCGATAGACCTAGAGTCTGTCATATAGAGTGAAGTAAGTCAGAAAGAGAAAGACAAATATCGTATGCTAACACATATATATGGAATTTAAGAAAAAAATGTCATGAAGAACCTACGGGTGAGACAGCAATAAAGACACAGACCTACTTGAGAATGGACTTGAGGATATGGGGAGGGGGAAGGGTACGCTGTGACAAAGCAAGAGAGAGGCATGGACATATATACACTACCAAACGTAAGGTAGATAGCTAGTGGGAAGCATCCGCATAGCACAGGGAGATCAGCTCGGTGCTTTGTGACCGCCCGGAGGGGTGGGATAGGGAGGGTGGGAGGGAGGGAGATGGAAGAGGGAAGAGATATCGGAACATATGTATATGTATAACTGATTCTCTTTGTTATAAAGCAGAAACTAACACACCATTGTAAAGCAATTATACTCCAATAAAGATGTTAAAAGAAAACACACATTAAAAAAATCATACACCGTGATCAAGTGGGATTTATCCCTGGAATCCAAGGATGGTTCAACATATGTAAATCAATGAGTGTGATACACCACATTCATAGGATGAAAGATAAAAATTATATGATCATATCAATAGGTACAGAAAATGCACTTGAGAAAATTCAACATCTTTCATGATAAAATCTCTCAACAAATTGGGTATAGAAGGAATGTATCTCAACATAGTAAAGACCATGTATGACGAGCCCACAGCTAACATCATACATAATGGTTAAAGGTTGAAAGCTTTTTCTCTTAGATCAGGAATAAAACAAAGATGCACACTCTCACCACTCGTATTCAACATAGTGCAGTAAGTCCTAGCCAGAACAATTAGGCAAGAAAAAGAAGTAAAAGACATCCAAATTAGAAAGGAAGAAGAAAATTGTGTCTGTTAGCAGATGACATGATCTCATATAGAGAAAGTCCTAAAGACCACCAAAAATCTGTTAGAACTAATGAACAGATTCAATAAAGTTGCAGGATACAAAATCAACATACAGAAATCCACTGTGTTTCTATACAATAACAACAAAGCCTCTGAAAAAGAAATAAAGAAAACAATCCCATTCACAATAGCAACAAAAACAATAAAATACCAAAGAATAAATTTAATGAAAGAGGTGAAAGATCTGTACACTGAAAACTATAAGACTTGGTTTAAAATATTGAAGAAGAAACAATTAAATGGAAAGATAGCCCCTGTTCATGGATGGGAAGAATTAATATTGTTAAAATGTCCATATTACCCAAAGCAATCTACAGATTCAATAAAATCCCTATCAAAATTCCAGTGACGTTTTTCATAGAAATAGGAAAAACAGTCTTAAAGTTTGTCTGGAACCACAAAAGACCCTAAATAGCCAAAGCAATCCTGAGAAAGAAGAACAAAGGCGAAACCATCACAATTCCTAATTTCAAACTATAGTAATCAAACAGTATGGTACTGGCATAAATGTAGATATATAGGCCAAGAGAACAGGATTGAGAGCCCAGAATTAAACGCTTACTTATATGTTTAACTAGTATTTGACAAGGTAGCCAAGAATACTTAATGGGGAAAGGATAGTCTCTTCAACAAATGGTGTTAGGAAAACTGGATAATCACAGGCAGGAAAATAAAAATGGACCCCTATCTTACACCACTCTCAAAAATTAACTCTAAAAGGACAAAAGAGAAACATAAGACCTGAAACCATAAAACTCCTAGAAGAAAACGTGGGGGAAAACTCCTTGACATTGGTCTTGGCAATGATTTTTTGGATATGACATCAAAAGCTAAAGCAACAAAAGAAACAAAAAGCTGCACAACATCAAACTAAAAACCTGTACAACAGAAGAAACAATCAGCAAAATGAAAAATCAACCTATGGAATGGAAGAAAATACTTGCAAACCCTGTATCTGTTAAGGAGTTAATAGTCATAATATATAAGGAACTCATACAACTCAATAGCAAAAACACCAATTAATTAAAAAGTAGACAAAGGAACTTATTAGCCATTTTTCCAAAGAAGACATCAGATGGCCAACAATTAACATGAAAAGGTGCTCAACATCATTAATCGTCAGGGAAATGCAAATCAAAACCATAACAAGCTATTGTCTCACACCTGTTAGAACGGCTATTATCAGAAAGCAACAGAAAACAAGTGTATGTGGAGAAAAGGGAATCCTCATGCACTGTTGGTGGGAAGGTAAATTGGTGCAGCCACTATGAAACACATATGGAGGTTCCTCAAAAAAATAAAGGTAGACTACCATATGACCTAGCAATCCTACTTTTGGGTATATAGCCTAAAAAAATGAAATCAGAGTCTCAAAGAGATATTTGTGCTCCCACATTCATTGTAGCATTATTCACAACAACCAAGATATGGAAACAACCTAATTGTCTGTCTATAGATGAACTGATAAAGAAGATGTGATGTGTGTGTGTGTATATATATATATATATATATATATATATATACATACAATGGAATATTGTTGTTATGAGAAGGAAGGAAATTCTGCCATTTTTGACAACATGGATGGAACTTGAAGGCATTATGCTAAGTGAAATTAGTCAAACAGTGAAAGATAGATACTGTATGATTTTACTTATATGTGAAATGTAAAAAACCTCAAATGAACAAACATAACAAAACATAAACAGAGTTATAGATACAGAGAACCAACAGGAGTTTGCCAGAAGGGAAGGGTGTAGGGGGAGCAAAGAAATAGGTGAAGGAGATTACAATGTACAAACTTCCAGTTGATAAATAAATGAGTCATAGGTATGAAATATACAGTGTGGGGAATATAGTCAATAACTAAGTAATATCTTTTTGTGGTGACATATAGTAATTAGACTTATCCCGGTGATCAATTTGAAACAGTATAGAAATATCGAATTACTATGTTGTATAATGAGAACTAACATAGTATTGTAGGTCAATTACATTTTCAAAGCAAACTAACCAACTAACTCATAGAAAAAGAGATCAGATTCATGGTAACCAGAGGCAGGAGTGGTGGATGGGGGGAGGGGGAACTGGATGGAGGCAGTCAAGAGGGACAAACTTGCAACTGTAATATAAATACTAGGGATGTGATGTACAACATGATAAATATAATTAACCCTGTTGTATATGAAATATTGTACATGAGAGTTGTTAAGAGAGTAAATCCTGAGTTCTCATCACAAGAAAAAAATTTTCTTTTCTATTTCTTTAATTTTGTATTTATATGAGGTGATATATGGTCACCAAACTTATCCTGATAATCACTTCATGATGTATGTAAGTCAAATAATTATGCTGTATACCTTAAACTTATACAGTGCTGTATGTTAATTATATCTCACAGAGTTTGTCCAGAGACAGAGAGAAGTGAGTCTGTCCGAGGGAGGTGCTGGCCTTACAGGGTAACCAGGGTGGGCTCTCCATGGTTTTACCAACAGTAGGAGGCTCAGTACAGTGGGAAGTGCCATATTAGCTGCTCTGGCTGGGTTAACAAGTTACTGAAGCACTCTGAAAAAAACATGCTTGTAAACTCACAGGAGACTTCTAGAAAGAACCAGAAAGAGTACAAGGGTAGTGAGATGTCCTGAAATAATGGTGGCTGTCAGAGTCAGAGCAAGGGTATTAATGTAAATGTGATTTAACTCCCTGAATTACACTGAGTTCTGAGACACAGATTACGTGTGAAATACCAGTGAGTATGCTTCCAAGAACTAAAAGAAATACTGTGGTAACTACACAAAAGATGAGAAACAATTTCAAATATGATATCCAACTCTTCACAAACAGAATGGGCCCAGCTGGCTCTGCAATAAGTTTACTTTTTCCCAACTCATTGCTTTCTGGTCAAATCTCAGAATCTTTCCTTGACTAAAATGGTTTGTAGCTGAGGCATGTAGCCTGAGCTAAAGACATTTCTTTGCTTCATTTCTCTGTGAAAGACACATATATCTACATGTATTTCTATCCAGGGCAAATTTTGAATTTGTTTGAGGAAGATAATATTTAGCATACCTGGTGTGAAGAGACTCAAGTATCATACAAAAGTCTTGACATCTTAGGAAGAAAAAATGATCATAGGAGTAAATCAGGTATGAGAGTGGGCAAGAGTAATAAAAATGACTATGAAGAAAGTCAGACCCAACTTGCTCCACTATTGTGTGGGGTTCAGAGTAAGTCAGTGGGATGGACAAATTCAGAGCTTTTTAAATGACTTTACCTCAAATTTACCTTCAGTTGGAGAAAAATTACTAGTAGTTCTTGGCCTTGTCTTTTTTTGTGGTTTATTAGTGACTTGGATGGCAACATGGAAATCATGCTTGTCATACTTATCAATGTCACAAAGCTGGGAAAGGTTGTCCAGAAAGTACTAGGTAGGCTGGAATGTAAGAATGAAACTTAAAAATGAAATTTAATAAAATGAAATATTCAACTATTTAACAGTAATTAAAACCAATTAAAATAAAATCAGTTGTTTTCCTGATGTATGCCCAGCTTAACAACTTTTCATGGAAGAAGAAAGCATGAGTTAACAGAATGAAGAGCATGCTAAGAAAATTAACACAATATTAAACTGTAACGATACAAGCATTTTGTCCAAATTAAAGCAGCAAAGGGTACCACTCTGGCCGTGTGTTGATCATGCCTGAAATATTATGGACAGAATCTGAATACCCAGCTTTCAGAGCTGTTGAACAAGTAGGTACCTAGAGGTGGTGGAAGAAAAGGATGAAGAGAGATCTTGAAGCCATGTGATGAGATGAAGAGGTCAGCAAGTTAGAGATGTTTATCCAGGAAAAGAGAACAGGTGTGACTGGTAACGTCAATTCGCTGGAAGGGAAGTCATGTGGACGGCGACTGTTGTTACTTTATCTGCCTCCAGAGGGCAGAAAAAAGACCCCTAGGGGAAAGTTGCAAGGAGGCGGTTTTCAGAAGACTTGGTTTGGGTCTAGAGTTGTTGAAAAAAGGCTGTCTTGGAAAGAAGCATTTTCCCTTTTCCTGGTGGTGCTCAGTCTGAGGCTGGGTGCTTAGCTGTCATTGTCATGGGGCAAAGATGCTGCTTTGGGAGAGAGCAGGCGGAAAAACTTTAGCTCTCTATCAGCCCTGTGATTTTATGAGCCCTGACAGCTTATTCAGCTTCTACCTGAATAGTTCTGATAACTGTGGGACAGATATTCTTTTGGAAATGACATTAAATATATATATATGGCTACAATTTGCCCTTGTCTTGCATTGAACAATAGTAAGGAAGGTGAAACTATAGCTTGACTGGTTGAACTGTTCTGGAGAAAAGTGCAGTTGCAATGTTGCTCTTAGATTTTATTGTTGACTGAGCTGGCTAACCTTTACTCTAGTTCGTACTCTAGTGAATTCTAACACTCTTCAAAACAGGATTAATTGGTTTTTCATCAATATTCGTATTGAAGCTGGTATCAGATCTGGCTCAGTACATTAGAACAAGAAGTAGATGCAAAGAGTCAATGTCCTCTAAGGTCAAGATTGTGTTTCAAGATTAGAGAGGCAAGACTGAGCCTGCCTGTGAGAATCTAGCAACCACAGCTGCAGGCAGAGGTAGGATATGGAGACTGAGAACCTGGCTGGGTCTTCTAGATATTAGGTATTACTAGCTATAGTGATCTTTGAGAAAGAGGTTTGAATTTACAAATCTTAGGCTGAGAAGTATTACAGGTTTAATGGTTAGAGACCTTTTCAATGCTAGTTTCAAATATGCTAAATTTGCATTTCTTTTGTTATAAAGTAAGTTATCTAAAGTCAGGAAGTATAACTTTGAACCCGTTATTTATTTAAAAATTTTAACACAACTCAGCTTACATTGCATGGGCGATGGAAGGGTTTACAAGTCTGTATATTTTGTTATAGGTCTTAACTTCTAGGCATCTCAGTTGGATGTTAATTTCTGTACTAGAGCAAGTCCTAAGTTGCTTTTGGAGCAAAGTTATGACTGTGGTTCTATAACTTAGGACCTAGGGTGACAGATGACTTGGGTGTTGTCAATGCAAGACAATAATACTCATTGCCTTAAGTTGAAGCCCTCCTTCCTGTTTGCAGAACTACCTCTCTGGGCTAAGACTTCATCATCTCCCTCATAGGTTCAGGGCATGCCTTTCTGACATGAACCTTGTTTTAGATCCTGCTGCTAGGAGAATCAACTTTGAAACCCACTTCAGTCACTTCATTCCTTTATAATCCTACAGTGATTTCTCATTGTATGAAATTTAAATCTCTCAACACGTAGTTGGGAGCCTTCTTAAAAGTTTCTCGGGCTTCCCTGGTGGCGCAGTGGTTGAGAATCTGCCTGCCAATGCAGGGGACACGGGTTCGAGCCCTGGTCTGGGAAGATCCCACATGCCGCGGAGCAAGTAGGCCCGTGAGCCACAACTACTGAGCCTGCGCGTCTGGAGCCTGTGCTCCGCAACAAGAGAGGCCGCGATGGTGAGAGGCCCGCGCACCGTGATGAAGAGTGGCCCCCGCTTGCCACAACTAGAGAAAGCCCTCACACAGAAACGAAGACCCAACACAGCCCTAAATAAATAAATAAATAAATAAATTTAAAAAAAAAAAAAAAAAAAAAAAAAGTTTCTCTCTAGTAAAGGCATCTTCATTCATTCATTCATTCATTCAAGGAGGAACCAACCTTTATTTATTGAGTATCAGGTGCTTGAGGTTTTTATTCCTCACAATCTTAGCAGGAAGGTAATATCACCACTTAATAAATAAATGACCCAGGCTCAGAGAAATTTAAAAACTTGTCCAATGTCACTGGTTTTTGTCTGATTATAATTTCCGTGCTTCTTCCACTACACCATACTTCCTCTCACTTTGAAAACACTTATTGGGTTTCTTATTCTGTGCCAAAACTGATGTTAGGTGTTAGGATAAGAAGACAAATGAAACACTGAGATTATATATATGAAAATACATTTAAAAATTTAAGGCATTTTGTATCATTGATTCTCTTTTTATACATTTTTTAAAAAATGTGGACCATTTTTTTTAGTCTTTACTGAATTTGTTACAATATTGCTTCTGTTTTATGTTTTGGTTTTTTGGCTTCCAGGCACGTGGGATCTTAGCTCCCTGACCAGGCATCGAACCTGCACCCCCTACATTGGAAGGCAAAGTCTTAACCACTGGACCACCGGGGAAGTCCCAATTCTTCTCAATTGGAACAAATTCAGCCTAGTGGAAGAAACTGGAAGAAATAATTCTGTCTTCTGAATTTCTCTTGCCTACTTTTACCTCCTTTGCCAAGCCTGTCTTACTACACTTGAATTCAAACTTCCACCCTCTGAAGTTTGCCCATTTATCTAGTCATTCAGATTCTTAAAACATACTTTAAAATTAATTTATTCAACAAACACTTATAAGGTGGGTATTATGTTCAAAGCACAGTGCTAGGTTAATGCTGGGGATACAAAAATGAACAAGACCAGCCAAGTGGAAGAGATATACAGTAACTTCAGAGCAATGTGAGAAGAACTGAAAAGAATTATGAGATTGTGGGGAAAAGAGCTGTGAGGCTATGGGAAGGGAGGGGGTAATCAAAGATGACGAAATGATCCTTAGATAGGGTAGAGGAAGAAGTATGCTCCAGACAGAGTGAAAGGATGTGCAGAGGGAGAGAGGTGCTTGGAAGTCATGAGAGTTCAGCTGGGTAAGCCAGCTCAGGGGCAAGCCAGAGAAGCTGAGGCAGGAGCTGGGAGCCTCTGCTTTATCTTTTTTCCCTTCCAATACAGAACTATGGCCTAGGATTGGAACCATGTTCTAGAAAGATGGCTTCAAGAGACTCTTTGGGAACATTTGGGGAAAGAAGCCAGTTAGGAGGGAGGGCCCCATTTGCCCTCATCTCCAAAAAAGAATTGCAAATTCTACAAGAAAAGGAGCTATTTCTCAGTATTCTTTTATGTTCTTCGGGCTTTAATACAGTACTATGGGGCTTCCCTGGTGGTGCAGTGGTTGAGAGTCCGCCTGCCGATGCAGGGGACACGGGTTCGTGCCCCGGTCCGGGAGGATCCCACATGCCGCGGAGCGGCTGGGCCCGTGAGCCATGGCCGCTGAGCCTGCGCGTCCGGAGCCTGTGCTCTGCAACGGGAGAGGCCACAACAGTGAGAGGCCCGCGTACCGCAAACAAACAAAAAAAACCCCCAGTACTATGTACAGTAACTTTATCTGACAAATGGTTGTTATGTATTTTTTAGGTCAATGAAAGTAATACATTGCCTCTGGTTGCTACCTAGTACTGCTTTGTAGCCTAATAATTGAGGCTAATATAATTATTTAGAATACCTGGGAAGCTAAAAAGAGAAGTGGCCTCTCTGGGGTAATTTCTACTTTCTTGTCTCCCTGGATAATTTGAGGGGTGGGATGGGATGCACTTGGCTAACCATTTTTAGTCTGTACAACAGGATACATTACATTTGACTTGATTAATATAACTCAGCAATTATCTAATGAGTTCTACTGTGGCCTATGCATTATGCTATGTTTGATACAGAAATACAGATATGAGTAAGGAACACTCTCTGCTCTTGTGAGCTCATATTGGGTACTGTAGGGGGAAATAGACATTTTAACTTCGGTGTAATAAAATCTGTTCACGCTATGTTAACCATATGAACAAATTGCTGTGGGAAATAGAGAAAGGAGGTGACAAAATAGCTCACAAGGTTGTTGTGGGGATTTTTTAAAAAGTTAATATATGTGTAAATGAAAAATAATGTCATAGTCTTAGCTCTGATTATTACTCAGCAAACCCTGCATTTATATTGGTGTTGGCGATCGTTTGCAGAATATGCAGCCCTAGCCTTTCAGGAGTTGCTAATTCCTCTAAGCTTAAAACTTCTTTAGTCCGGCTGAACCAAAGAGTTTCCGGATAGTTATGCAGGTCTGGGAGGGAAAGGAGGATCCCACAGCGCCTGAGAATCTGAGCTTGTGGAGGCGGTTATACTCGGCAGATTACGGCAGTGGGCGGGCCCCAAATCCCCATGTGGTCCCGACATCATTGACATGGCGGAATCCCCCATCTAACCCTCCTGGTAGTTATTTGAGCGGCGGCGGCGGCCGGAGGACAAGGAGAGCGGCGGCTGCGGCAGCGGCGGGAGCTGCGAAGGGGCGGCAGGGATTCTCGGGGCTGGCGGCTGGGAAGGCGTGGGAGACCCGGTGTGTGGCGCGCCCGGAGCCCCGCGTTTCAGCCCGAGGGAAGGTAAGGCATGCAGGAGCGGGAGAATGGAGGGGACCCGGACCCCGAGTCTCAGACGCCGGGTCAGGGCGCGCTGGAAAGCCCCGACCGGACGCCGAGTCCGCCAAAGTGTGTGCCTGTCCCGGAGCGCTCCGGGCGCGCCGAGCTTCCCGAGGAAAACTTGGCGCCAGAGTGCTGGGGCGCCCCGCGCTCGTCTGGGCACCCCGGGAACACGGGGCCCGGGAGCGGCGGTCGGCCAACGCTTTGGGGCCGCGTCTTACTGGGCTCCGGGCCCCCGCTCGTCCCCCCAGCTGGCCAGGGCTTGGAGGAGGGAAAGAAACGGGTAGATTCTTCTTGATGGAAAAAAAAAATCTGGGCAGTGGTTCCCGGGTTCTCCCTCCCCCCCTCGCCCTCCCCCCTCGCCCTCCCAGGCCTTCCTAGCAGATTTTGTCCGTGGAATCCGCTCCCCCTCCCGGAATCTCCGCGGCAGGAACGCTGCCCGGGAGGGGGAGGGCGGGCGGAGGGGCCGAGGAATCTTCGACGTGTCACTTTCTGAGGCTGTAGATTTCCATATGGTGGAGGGAGGAGGGCGGGTGTGCGAAGTGGGGCTGGAAGTTGGGGCCGCCTCTCCGCGCCAGGCGGGGGCGGGCCGGGACCTCCGACCCGTGGATGCTCGCGGGGAGGGTCCCGAGCCCGCGCCGGCCCCCAGCCCAGGCCTCTCAGGGACACTCCCCGCCTCGCCGCTGGCCACCTCCGTGCGCGCCACGTCCTCCCTCCCCGTCCTGCCCCCCGGGCTCCCCCCGGGCTGGGGGCGGTAACCGGCGGCTGCGGCCGGACTCGGCGAGCAGGCGGCTGGAAGCTCGGGCGGGGGAGTGGGGCGCGGCGGGAAGGAGCGGGCGACCGGGTGTGTGGGCCAGCGTAGCTCCGGTCAGTCGGTCACCCCGAGGGGCGCCCGGGCCGGGGTGGGGCCGGCGGGCGGAATCCGCGCCCAGAGGCGGCCGGGAGGGGCCGCGCGGACCGTCTGGTGCCCGCGGCGGGGCGGGGGCCGGCCGGCCGGCGTGGGAAGGGCCTGTCACTCTGGGCGGAAAGTGGGGCCTCGGGCTGTGCCCGCGAACTTTCCCAAAGGCCCGGTCCCGGCGCCCCGTGGGAGCCCGAGCACCCGGGCCCGGTGTCTCTGGAGACTGGGTTGGGCCGCCCGGCGGCGCCGTTGGCCGGGAGGCTTCCAGGAGTGCGCGGTTGGAGTTGGAGCTTTTCGAACCTCAATTCCCACCCTTCTTTCCCTGACGAAGGGAAGCAATGGCATTTTATCCAGACAGTGCCGTTTGCGGACTTACTTAAAAGTTAAAACTTTTTATTTTTTATTTTCTCATCAGTCCAGCATGTTCTTGAAACAAAATTTGGAATTTGGCCGCGACGGGCCAGCGCTGGGGCCCCAGATCCACGCGTTTATCTCTCCATCGCTGTTGGTTTCTAGTCTTCCTCCCCATCTTCCATCCAGGGTTAATCATATTTTGGGACAGGCGAGGTCGTTTGTTCGGTGGGCACCCCCTGATTGCTTGTCTGTTTATTTTTTAATGTGCAGTTATTTGATTTGAACTTCCTCCAGTTTCCAGGCCCTGGTGGGGAAAGCTAAGGAAGAGGGAATACGCCACCTTTTTTTTTTTTTTTTTTGTGGAGAGAGGTGGGGCATTGGAAAAGGGGAGGCACGGTGGTTGTAGGCAGAGAGGGAGAGGGAGCAGACAGACCCGGAAGAAAAGGAATCTGCTCTGGAATAACACTTTTTTTTTTTTTTTTTTTGGAGGCTTCTGGCCTCGGGCAAAAATGCACCGCTCTGTTCTCATTTCTGCTGCCTGAGTTGCTCTTCACTCTCAAGTTAACTCTGTGACTCTGGGGCCCTGGACAACGCCCGGGGGAAGAGACCCGCAGCCACAGCCAAGAGCAGCCCGTGGCCCTGGTTTTGTGCCTTGCATGGGGGCCCGTGGTTCCCCCTGATTGGAAGCGGCCTCTGTGGAACCAGCGTTCAGTAAATTTCTTGGCTCCCGGGAAGCAGCTGTTAACGAGGGTAAAGTCTTTGGGCATGCTTCTGGTCCTGCAAGGGGACACCCCCTCATAAGGGTGTAATTCTCACTTTGTTTAGACGCTAGAGGGTCACCCACAAGCTGGCTAAGAATGAGGCATAGCTGGTAGAAAGAAAAAGTCTCTAAAAAATGGTACTTAGACTCGTATGTGCTTTTAAAGTGTTTTGGTTTAAATGCTTCTAAGAGAAAAAAATTCTACGTGAAGATAGCGTTCATTTTAAAAGAGATCTTAAAACTGCAAGATACTATATCATGGAATAGGAGTTTTTAGCTTCTAATTACAGTATGTACAATATCAGAAAGATATTCCAGTAACCTTTTAAGACAGACCTTATAAATAGCTCACATCAGACCATGGGCTGGCTGTATTGGAGAGCCAGTCTTCCGGGGTTTCTGGAGGAATGCTTGGGATCCGTTAGGAAGCTGGCTGCAGGAGCCTGAGTAGTAGTTTACTCAGTAGGAGTTTGTGCCCCTTTTGCTTAACACTTCATTTTACGTGGTAAAATTTGATAGCGTCCTTAGAACTGAAAACCTGAAGAACTTCCCAGCTTTTCAGTTTTAGGAAAATGAGGCCCAGGGAGGGGAAGTGACTTGTTTGCTGTTGGCGATCAGAGATTAAAATCCAATAAAGGATTGTATTAATAGCTACTCTTTTTTGGCTATCTAATGTGTACTAAGTACTGTGTATTGTGTTTTTTATATATTATCTCATTACAATTCTAATCTTTCAATTTAGGTGATGTTAAGGACATTTTATAGACAAGACATTGAGGTTCACAGAAATTTAGTAACTTGTGTAAGATTACATAGAATTTTCTTCTGTGATGCAAATGGTTTTATATCTGTGCTGTCCAGTATGGCAGCCACCAGGCACGTGTAGCTGTTGTACCGTTTAAAATGTGGCTAGTTCGATGGAGGAACTGCATTTTAAATTGTATTTACTTTTAATTATTTTAAACTGCTACTTGTGGCTAGCGGTTAGGTACCATATTGGGGATTGCAACGTAGAACTTTCTGACTCTCAAATCTATTCACGTTTAACTGGGTCCTATTGCTTTTAAGATCTTGTAATTCAGTTTTCTTTCTTCCATACCACCAGAGGAAGATTATATTCAACTCTTAAGTGGAATTTAAATACTGGATTACCTATAGCTCAAAAACAAGCAAAAAATGGTTTTTTAAAAATAATTGGATGTCATGGTAAAAACTGATAGAAAAAAACTTAGTGACATTTTCTGTTTGATTGAAATAACTGCCTATAGGAATTGCTGAGAAGGTAGTCAAAGCTTCTTGGTTATTTCAATGTAATAAAAATATAAGTAGGGGGCAGCATGAAAAATTACTGATGGGGAGTTGAAAAAAAATTACCCCCGATATCCATGGTTACCTGTTCATTTGGTGATTCTTTTCAAATGTCTTCATTCAGGTAAATAATATCGCCAAACTATCACTCACTTTTCCTTAACTAGCTGCACAATTAATCTGAAGAATTAAGATCATTGCTTTACTACCAGAGAATGAAATTCAAGTATAAAGCACTAGATCTGTCTGTGAATTGGGAAGAATATGTTTAAGATTGAAACAAACAGCAAGAAAGATTCTTTAGGTGGCATATGGTCAGATAGTTTTCTGATTAGTGGATTTAATTTAAATCTGTTACATTTTAGAATTTATTTGGTAGAAGGAATTTCAACAACTTTTTGATCTTATATGAAATAGTGAAAATTCCAACTCATGTTCAAGTAAGCATTCATTTATGTGGATTTCATCCATAAATATCCAGTAACTCAGTACCTTTTTCTTTCCGTTTTTTTTTTTTTTTTTTTGCATACTGCTTTCAGGAAAAGACAGATGATAAAATAAACTTTTTATTAGAATTTTAAGAGCAGTAACTTCCAGATTCATTATAAATATATCTGAATCTGCTGTATCTTTCATAGTTACTGTACTGCTTAGGGATAATTGCAGCTCATAATCCTGACCCTAGAGCGTTATATGATCCTGAAAGACCTACACAAGTAAGTCAGCTTTAAATTGTTCTGTATTATTTTAGTGTTATGTGAATTGCATGGCCTCCAGCTCTGAAAATTGTAAATTCAACTAAAGGTGAGGCATCAGTTAATTAGACAATCAGCTGAAAAACTCTTTCATACCCATTCCTGACTATTGGGATCATAGTTATTTTCAAGGAACCAACATAAGAACCATGTTATTGGATTATAGTGTTCTTGTGAGTGTGACAAATATTGGAAACATGATTTAACTCAGGATGTATGGTTCCATTTTTAGAACATCAAGGTGCTTAGTACAAATGAGACGTAATTTAAAAGATAAAGATATCGAAATGATTGGCAAAGATTAGAAATCTTATACCCCCTGGAGCAGGCCACATCTGAGTATCAGTTTGAAATCAGAATATCTAATGTGTCAAGGACTTAGTTTACTTCTTGGCTGTGTGTCCCTGTTAGACTACTGAACCTCTCAGTCTGGGTTTCCTCATTTTAGTATAAGGAGAAAACATCTCACCTGTACCATTTTTCAGGTGGTTGTCACAAGGAGTTAATGAGTCAGTGTATTGAAAAGTGTTTAGTAAAGCCTTATACAAACTCCATATTTCATTATATTCCAAAGTTTAAAAACTGAGCTGTTCTTACAGTATTACTTTGTATGTTTTCAGACACCTCCAAACTGTGTTTGGACACTTTGAAAAGTGGTTTATTTTTTCCTTTGTGACGAGTAAATAAAGTTTCAATCTTTAGATTGCAGTTTCATTTTCTCCCTACCCCTAATGTAATAGTTGATCTGTGACCTCTCAAAAGTTGTATTTCCTTACATGTGGTCCATAGCTGGTTAGCATTGCTGAAGTGGACAAGGCAGTCTGCTTGATTCAGGGTCATTCTTGAGGTGGAGGGGACAAAGTGCAATCTCTTATTAGAGGAACTTCCAAAAACAATGATAGAGGCATAGGCTTTAGTTCCTGTATATTATCTTAGTAAGCCTGTTATTTGAGCTTTCAATAATTATAGCTTAGAATGGGGGAAAAGAATCATTTTCTGTGTAGGGGAATCTTTGCATCCTACCTCTGTTTTCACTTCAGAAATCACAATTGCCTTTTCTTCACTTTAACAAGTTTAATCCATTCAATGAGAGTTTTTTGTGTTAAGACATTGTTTTCAAGTAAACCTTAATTCTCATCCTTACAGCTGTTGGGAATGCACTTAGGTGGTTGAGGAAAAGCTTTATTCTTTAGTTGACACTGAATGCCTTTGAATATAGGAAAATATTCATAAGCCCACACTTTTTTTTTACTTTAAAATACACAGTATGGTACAGTATTAATGTGTTTTTTAAACGGCAGAGAATGCTTCCATCACTGTGGCTAGACAGAGGCAGGTTTCTGTAGAAGCCAAATATAGGCTCACTTGGGAGGATGACTTGATGTTGGTACTTGAACTCTTTGCAAGGTACAGCCAATGAGAGGCTGATCTCTAGTCACAAGCTTACCCAGAGGGGAATTGTTTATGGCGCAGGTTTAGTGTCAAGGATGAGTCCTTGGAGACCAGAGGTGGAGACCAGAGGTATGTGGGGTTGGAATCGGGGGTTGGGAGGTTTTTAAACCACCAGGTATAAATCAGGTAAGATAGACTATAATGATCAGCTATTACAGGTGGGGAGGTTTCTCAGTTTAAAAATGGATCAGTCCTTGAATCTCTTTTTGTCCGTAGTTGAGATATGCAAGTTTAGCATTCTGAAACACCTGGATTGTAATTTCACTGGCTGATGAGATGTCTTTGGCAATACTCCCTTTCGGTTCAGTCACTGGCTCCTAATATATTTTGTTTCTATAATATTACAACTGCTTGTCAGTTTTTAAATAACTGGAGGGAGGAGATTTTAGTGAGATGGTGTTCAGCAAAAGCTAGCATTATTTGAGATTCTAGTAAGTATCTGTTTAAAATGTCCCTTGTGTTAAATGATTGTTTGATTTTAAAATGTAATTTTATTTCAATCACTTGTTTATTGACTCAGGAGGCACTTACTGAGTTCTAAACTAGGTTCTTAATGGAATATTCTTATGCTGTCTTAACTTTGGCAAATTCAAGACATTTTTCTGTTTACTTATAGGGGTATTTTGCTCATATTTTTGGAATGTAGTATAGAGAGCTGTGTCTACCACCAAACTCCTAGAGCAGGATAGTGATAACTTCAGTCCTTTGCTCCTTTTCTGAAATTTGAGAAATGTTAAAATTGGAGCACCTATAGGCTATGTTTAAAACTAAATTTATGTTAGAATTTTAGGCTTCCAATACATCTTTGTTTTGACTCTGGAAGATGAAGGTTTTTATAGTGGCAACCAGTTAGAAAAATTTGCTTAAACTAAGTTGATATAATACAAACTCATAGTGTTCAATTATGAAAAGCTTTCTGTTGAAATAATTATCCAGATAATTTTCTTCATACTTGATCAAATGTAGTATGTTTGAGAAATAATGGTAGATTCTAAAATCCCAGGAAATAACATGATTTAATTTATTCTTAAGGAGCTCAGTCAGATTCTCCACAGCTGGTGGAAGAGGGTCTCTGTTAAAAATAACTCCATTGTTCTGGATGTAACTAATTAGGAATTTGCAATTATCCAGGCAAGTCTAGGATAAAGTTTGGCTTCCTACTCTATATGAAAAGGTTTTACCGTGACAGAAGTTTAAATAGATCATGGAAGGAATATTTACCTAAGTAGGAGGACAGACCACTTTAAGCACCTTGGAAAAATCAGTTTACTTAAAAGCAATGTAAAACTGCAGTATGGGTTGAAGCTAGTTCTCCTAGTGCGCTTTTTCTTTTCTTTTTTTTTTTTCATTATTTTTTAGTTAGTGCGCTTTTTCATAGAGGTGCAGGACCGCCATGAAATAAATGTCAATTTATTCAGTGCTATCACATGAACTAGGAACAGTTTACCAGCAAAAGTTAGAACTATATTTTTGTATGCAAAATAACTCACAACAATAAACAAATATCCACCTCCCTATCTCACCCCACCCCCACCAATAGACTCCCAAATATGCCTGTTGATTTGTTTTGAAGGTTTTCTGTTGCCATTTGTTTTGCTACTTGCTGTCTCCTGTAAGCACTTGATGGCAGATTGGTGAGAGCAGGTGTTAAAGGTTTAAGAACATCATTATTGCTTTTAGCTGCCCATCTCCTCCTCCGTATGAGTTTGGGCAAAGTTGTGGAAACTACTGCCAGTGTGGTATTTAGGTAAGCTCATTACACATCCTCCTCTTCTGCATTTACTAAAGCAAGACCTTCTTGGACAGCTTAATTCCAGGCACTGTGTGAACTGACCCATAAGAAAGGTAAATTTCTTTTAAAATATCTCAAGTATTTACATCCACTTACTCAGACATGAGGTTTTCAAGTATATGACTTTTTAGGGTTCAGATTGACGAGTTCTTATGGTACAAGTTTTAAGTGTAGGATCCTTAATATATTTTTAGGGTATTCTCCTTTTTCTCTTATATTTTAAAGTGTTATTTTAAAACACATTTTATATTTTCTATCAAGTCATTTAAGAGGAAAATACTAAATGTCTGCAGATATTACTGTTCCTGATTTTTCTGTTGTGGTTTTTCTTGTGTCAGGAAAAAAATTTAATTTAGGGTAATAAAGGTAAACATTATTCTGAATTAGTGAATCAGAGAATACTTAAGAGTATATTGAATTGGAACACTAGTGTATTGTTGTTGGGAATGTAAAAAGGTACAGCTGCTGTGGAAAACAGTTTTGCGGTTTCTCAAAAAGTTAAATATACAATCACGTAGCAATTCCATTGTTAAGTATGTACCCAAAATAATTGAAAGCAGGGACTCAAACAGATACTTGTACACCAGTGTCTATAGCAGCATAATTTAGAATATCTAAAAGGTAGAAACAACCCAGGTGTCCATTCACAGATGAATGGATAAACAAAATTCGGTGTGTACATACAGTGGATTATTATTCAACCATAAAAAGGAATGAAATTCCAATACCTGCTACAAGATGGGTGAACCTTGAAAACATGCTGAGCGAAATAAGCCAGACACAAGGGGACAAATATTGCCTGTTTCTACTTATGTGAGGTACCTGGAATAGGCAAATTCATAGAGAAGAAAGTAGAATAGAGATTACCAGGAGCTGGGGAAAGAGGAATAGGTGTTATAGTTTAATGGGTACCGAGTTTCTGCTTGGGATAATGAAAAAGTTCTGGAAATGAATAGTGGCGATGGTTGTACAATATTGTGAATGTACTTAATGCCACTGAACTGTATGGCTAAAAATGGTTAAAATGGCAAATGTATGTATATTTTATCACAATAAAAAATTGAAAAAAATTGAAGGAGATTTATTCCACAGGATTTCAGCTTGCCTCTGTTTGCTCCTCCTTGGTCTGCTCCATGCTGGTGTGTCGATGTTTTCCCGCCCTCCCCACCTCCTATTGCAGAGTAAACAGAGATTCTCCTAGGCCAGTTTTGGAGGTCGTTTCCTTATTTTATTAACTGACTTGAATTTAAGAGGAGACTATTTAAAAGTAGGAGATCTCTGGAGGGAAAAAAAAGATATTTTAACATTTAGATGAGCCAGGTAGTTTATTAGTATCCACAGACCACATAGGCACATAAAGGTAATCTATCCTGAATTTCACTGTGAGTCATCCAGAAACCAGAGAGTAGGATGTACAATTAGATCTGTCATATTTTCTAACCTCTAAGCCTTTTTTCCCCCCCAATTTTGTCATCTTCAGTACTTTAGGGAAAACTCTGATTTCCACTTAGAGAAAGGGTCTAAGTCATCTCAGTACTAGTGTTGGAAAAGCATTAGGTGCTAACATTCTTCAATTTGTTAGACCAAAACTTATTGGGAGGGGATAGAGAGAAAGCAAGCAAGCATGTAGTATTGTTTTATTCATCTGAACTTGCCTCTAGCACCTAATAATTTCATAGTGGTGACTTTTCTCTGAGTGTCGGTGTTTTGTTTCTTTTTTTGCTTCTGAGGTATTGATGTTGAGTTTGTGCAGATCACTTATGAAAAGATGGGGCAGGATTTTTTTTTTTTTTTTTTTTGCGGTACGCGGGCCTCTCACTGTTGTGGCCTCTCCCATTGCAGAGCACAGGCTCCGGGCGCGCAGGCTCAGCGGCCATGGCTCACCGGCCCAGCCGCTCTGTGGCATGTGGGATCTTCCCGGACCGGGGCACGAACCCGTGTCCCCTGCATCGGCAGGCGGACTCTCAACCACTGTGCCACCAGGGAAGCCCGGGGCAAGATTTTTGTTAAGTGATTGGATATAAAGCTTAAACGTCAGATGTAAAGTGCATGTTAGGAATACTGAAAATATCACGTAAAAATTCAGATAGAAAGATTTCAGTTTACATACGAATAACAAGTTCAAGGAAAAATTATTCTATATACTGTGAAATATTTGCCATCCATAATAGTTCATTAATTCCTGAACTCCCAGAAAACAGTATAAAGTCGCAAGGGTATGATGCTAGTGTGTATGCATGCTTTGCCATCTATAAGGGTATATTTTCTTTGCTGTGTGTGTAAACGGCTTTCATACCATAGCAGGTCACTTTTGTGGCCTAGAAATTACTCTAGAGATAGGATCATTACGAACTGATTTCAAAAGGTACAGAGAGTCACAGTCTCTTTATATCTGATAGAGATATGAGGAATTACAACACCATGTTCACAGAGCGGTCTTCACTGATTTTTGACCTACTCAAAAGAAAAGAGTGTCATTCTATTTTGCATATCCTCATTTTGTTCCAGAGCCATGATTTCAGGTAATTTATCATTTTCTTTAATTTCTTCTGGCACTGTTTCTATACTTTTCAGAACACTTGTCCTTTTCTGTGTTGTCTGATTGTCTCCTTGTCACTCTTACTTGAGTGTAAGGATAATTACTGATTTAACTTAATGTGTTTGATGGTGAGTGCATAGTAAATGCTCATTGGATGGGTGGATGGAGAGATAGATGAATTCCTAGGTTGAATGTGCCATTTAAACTTAGTACCTCTTCTCAGGTGCTCAAGTCATTATTTCTTCTGCTGAAGTTGATTTCTTTGAAGCATGGGCCATGTTATAGGCATTTTTGTGTTTCCACAGTTTTCCTGAAAAATTTTTTTTTCTCATGGTAGGGATCTAATAAATATTAAAACAAAGGCATGAGTCACCTTCAGTGCAAACCTAGCCTTTCATTTACTGCTATTTTAAAGAAACAAAGTTCTCCAGAGAATACGTGGACTTTTTTCAGGTCTGTATCAGATCACTAATTGATTTTGAAAATACAAATAGAATAAATAGCTTATATTTCTATTCCCTAAAAATGTGGACTTCAATTATGTATGTTTTGCTTGTCTATTGGAGTCAGTTTGGGAATTATAAATTAAGAAAATTATTTTTTGAAAAAGGTGACTTTTCAGAGATCTGTGGTAGTTTAAAATGATCTTTTATAGGGAAATTCTAGAAGGGAGGCATTAAGGGACAGAAAAACAGCAAAAACAATAGCAACAACATATGTCTTGCTGAGATGGTGGGGGTCCAGCAGAGAGAGTTGATTCTGCTGCACTGGTGGCCAGAGTGTTCAGTGCTAAACTGAGCCCTGGAGAAAGGGTCAGAGGGCATGTCATGGAAACCTGAGGAGAATGACCTCAGCCACTTGAAGGTGGAAGTAAAGCACGCCTGGGAAGAGAAGAATCTCTTGGAGCATTATAGGGCTATGTGTATGGGGTGGAGGGTGCACGTGCTCTTATTTATTATGTCTGGGGTGGGATCAGAAATCTTTATTAGATGCTTCAGGTGAGTGATATGATCAGACAAGTTTGGGAAACCCAGTCTTGGGGACTCAGCCCTCTTGGTAATCTGTCCTTTTAAGGTTTTTGACCTGATGGCTGGAAAGAACTGAGGTGAGAGGAGTAATTAGGACACCAGAGGACTCTAGTTAGGACCTAGGGCAGAATCGAAGGGCTCCTCAGAAGAATTTAACATCGTATTCTTTAGGATAAAGTGATAACCAGCTCTTAGCAGTTCAATATAGAAACAAGGACACTTGTCATTTGTGCTCTAAACTTCCAAACATTCTAACTACAAGTCAGATGTAAAATATAACAGTGACCAGCAATTGTTGAGCACCTACCATGTGCCAGGCACTTGTATATATATATATATATATATATATATATATATATATATATATATTCATTCATTCTTCCATATTCATTAAACTATGAAAGGTAGATATTATTTCTGTTTTTCTATGTGTTTCCACCATCTACCACAGAAGCCAGAACATACCTGCTGCCCTATAAATAGTTGTTGAGTGAACTAAGACTAGAAGACATGCTCAAAAAGGTTAAAAAGATCACCTAGATTGACTCCAAAACTTTTTTCCAGCTGTATCACACTGCTGCTTTAATAGTTCACATTAAGTGTCTTAATTGTATATCCAGACTTGGAACAGTGTCTATTTGTGTTCCCAAGTAGCTGAATGCTAAGGCTAAGTATTCGTTGAATGCTTTCCATGTGTTCAACCTGTCTACGGTCCAGAAACCTAAAATTTTCTTTTGAAACAATAATAATAATCTGGACATCTCCCAAGAGGGAGATTTTCCTAGATTGTTTTCTGTAAAAGCAACTTAACCTTGGAATGAGAGAAACCAGAGAATAAAAGTATACTTCATAGACAGTAATATATAAGAAACTCAGTATAGTGAATGGGAAAAATCTAGAGCAGTTGGCTAAGAAATGGTAATGAAGTTTTACCTGACTGAGACATTTGAAAAATTCTATGAAAGAGAGTCCTTTTCACTCAGTGGCCATACAGTTTTGTTTATCTCGCATTCCCTCTCCTCAGTGCCTTCCATTTAAGTTCATTTATATAGGGTAAGATCCTGTACTTATAATTTGCACCTGGATAAGCAAGGCCTCCCATGCCTGATACTAATCCTTTCTGTCCTTTTAAGGCTAATAGTTTGTGGTGTTTGGGTTGCACCGAAGGCAGCCACGGGGACAGGATGAGCCCAGAACTGACTAGAACGTGTCTCATCTCTGCATGCGCAAAGAGCAGCTCCCGTGGTGAATAAGAGGTGACCTCAGGATTCATAGGAGCCCTGTGCTTTCCCAGACGGCCCGAGCTAAACCTGGGGAGCTGGCAGCCCTAAATGCTTCCTTTGTTAGAAATTATTGAGTTCCCTACTCCATCTTTAGAGAGTGAGTTCACTGAAGGTGAGTTAAGGACAAGGCTTTGAAGTGGGACCTGACTTGCTTTCTCTCCCTGTGTTTGTGAGGGGCGGTGTGAATGAAGACACCAATGAAGGCTCAGCGCCCAAGGCGGTATTACCTAAACACTGTTTGTCACTGCTTCACAAAAATGCTGCTCATGGTCTGGAGGAGCTGTGTGCTTGCTTCCCTGGGGATTGTGTTTCCACAGAATGGTGAGGGCTGTTAGAACAACTTTCTCTTGTTTCTCAAAACTTCTGCCCAGGAGGGAGGCTATAAATGGTAAAATGTTCACGACTGGCTGCCACCCCCGAGAAGGGCTCCCCAACACTGGGCTGCCCACGGCCCTCCCCTCGTTACAGCTGGGGGCCGGGAAGCCTTTGTCTTTGCCTTATAACCCGGCTTTCAGAGCTTGCTGGCGGTGATCTTCATGACACAGAGTACCATAGGATCTAACTATAAAAAATTAAAAAAAAATTTTTATTGAAGTATAGTTGATTTACAATGTTGTGTTAGTTTCAGGTATACAGCACAGTGGTTCAGTTATACATATGTATATATATCTATTCTTTTTCAGATTCTTTTCCCTTATAAGTTACTACAAAATATTGAGTATAGTTCCCTGTGCTATACAGTAGGTCCTTGTTGGTTATCTATTTTATGTATAGGAGTGTGTGTATGATCGAACTAACTTTTAAGAGCACTTAATTTTAAGACATCTATTTTATACCTTAAGATGTAAAGAAACTAGTTTTTTTTTTTTGTAAGCACTGTAAAAAAGGAATATGTTTTAATTTTAGGATTTGAGCATTTTAATTTGCTTAACTTTGGTTTAAATTGCTTGGATCCTCTTCTATCTAACCCTTCATACATTTTTACCATTATCACCTGAAGGTAGCGATTTACTTAACTTTGGATAAGAGATACTAAAATTGCCCATGTGTATACTCATGTTCAAGGAAATTATGAAATCAGTAGTTTTGAGCCTCCTATAAAGGAAGTAAGTTCAATTTTTCAAATACTGTCCTTTTAAAATTATGTATTTAACTATTTAATGAATATTCCTCATTATTTATACTTAGTGCATGAAAATACTGGAAATGGGCATCCTTGTTGTTGTGCCACAGGTAAAGACTGGTAATTTCCAAACCCCTAGCTATATCCCTGAGTTCTAGACCTGTATATTCAACTATAGATATCTTTTTTTTTGAAAGGGAACTTTATTTTTATTTATTTATTTATTTATTTATGGCTGCGTTGGGTCTTCGTTGCTGTGCGTGGGCTTCTCATTGCAGTGGCTTCTCTTGTTGGGGAGCATGGGCCCTAGGTGCCCAGGCTTCAGTTGTTCTGGCACAAGGGCTCAGTAGTTGTGGATCGTGGGCTCTAGAGCGCGGGCTCAGTAGTTGTGATGCACGGGCTTAGTTGCTCAGCAGCATGTGGGATCTTCCCAGACCAGGGCTCAAACCCGTGTCCCCTGCATTGGCAGGCGGATTCTTAACCACTGCGCCACCAGGGAAGCCCATCAACTACAGCTACCTTTACGTTACTTTCTCACAGGCATTTCAGACTCAATCTGCCTGCTGTCTTTTTTTTTTTAAAGAGAGTTATGGGAGGAGGGAGAAGAAATGGATAATAATTTTTAAGGCTTGTATTTTATTTCAGGCTTTAATTAACAACAGATATCTTTAATTTACCATAAAATTTCTTTATTAATGAAAGAGTTATTTCCAGGTTTATTTGATTTTGACATATTCTAATCTTGCTGTGTGGTCACTGTGCTGTAGCTTTAACTGTATCTTAATAATACTGGTGACACTGCTAATTTTAAAACATAGCCCTTTAGATTTTGCCATTTGCTCGTTATGTTAAATTTAAGCATGGAAACAATGTCACTTCCTATTTATGTTTTACTGTCTAATTCTCTTAGTTCAGTTTTCTCAGGAGTTCAAACCTATTAAGGCATAGCAGTTGGCTAGTAAGAGAAAATTGAGACTACAAATAAAGTTTTCACTAGATTACATTAGCTGCATTTTGTTTGGAGTAATTTTAGGCTCCAGGTGTTTGCCATTAACGTTCCAGTTTTGCAAGTTTTCCTTTCTTGCTTTTGTGAGAAACAGGGATTGTAGGAGGGAGTAGAGGATAGCAGGCCAGGGTTTGGGAAGGATGTAGTACCACAGAGGTGAGTGAGTTTGTTCCTATTACGTTTTACACGGGATGATAGGTTTTCCAAACTCTGGTTTCCACTAGGTTACCTGTGAATTCAGTAGAGGGGCAATTTTAGTCTGTCAGATGTTCTGCTTGGCAGATTAATGAGGAACCTCTTTTTTAAAGTGTTTTTTTTTTCTTTTAAACACAGATTGCTGTATTTGTATATCCTTAATAAGTGTGCATTTTGGCCAAGAGGTAACTTTTTCATACCATTTTTCATGAAAAAGCATAAATAATTTTCTAGAAAGTTTAATTGCAAACTTTGTCAGATTAAAAGGAAACATCGTTTTAGAGAAACCATTCTTTTTGGGAATTCTTTAGTCCTTGTCTGTAAATAATAGCAGATTATCACATACGGTTTTCATATTTGGGGGGCATGGGAAACTACTCACTTAACTTGGAACTAATATTTTTGGTAAGAAGGTAAATCTTTAGTCATCATTTATAGTGGGATGATTGAGCCCGTGTGCTCTGGAAACTGAGCCCTGAGTTTGAGAACCCAGATTTGTAACTGCAGATTTGAAACTCTGACTTTGGTTAATTACTGAATCTTGCTGGCTTTGTCTGTTAAAAGGAATTGTTAGGACTGTTTAGCTCCGTGTGGTGCTTCGTCAAGTGCTCAGCAAGTGAGAGCTGCTGTTTTATTATTTTATTTTATTCACTGATGACAGACATTTAATTGCTGGACATACTTCTTAATGGGGTGATAGTTATTTAAAAGCATTCCCCTGTTACTTTAAAAGTGTATATGAATGCAAGCCTTGCCACCGACTCCTTGAATGTTCTTGTTCAAGTGACATCTTTGTAGCTCATCTCCAAAGTCACACTTGAGCTGTTAACCTTAGTAAGGTAGTGTGGGCATAAAATGATAATATATGCAAGAGGCACTTTGAGCAGGGTGAGGGTGGGGAAGCATATCTGAATGCCAAGAAGTACTTAATTAAACAAGTGCTGCTTCTACCAGTATTTTTCTTCTTCCTTGCCCCCTCAAAGAAAGGTCGTCTCTTTTTTAGCAGGTATATGACAGCTCTGCTTCCTCTCCCAAGTCTAGGATCAAAGGAAAGTTGTAATAAAGGAGTCACTTGCTCCCATTCCCTCTCCCTTTTTTGTGGATGTTGTTCTAACCGTTTTTAAGAGGGAAGATCAGGCCTTGACTTTAGTGGGCGAAACCATGGGGGCTCCAAGACCTGCCTTTCATCTCTGGGTCATCACCTCGAATGATGTTCTTCATCTCTCTAGTAATGGCATAAAGACACCACTGCTGGGGAACAGCGCACTGCAGGCTAAGACCTTGCTGTCTTTCTGGAAATCTTAGCTACCTGTGCTGCTCACTGTTACGATGCTCATTTCTTTAGAATAGCATAGACTATTTGGCAGAGATGCCATGACTAGAGTAGTTTTCTCTGCTTTGGCAGTGCCGAAGTCTTACCAACTTCTTATAAATTGGAAGGCTAGCTCCAAAAAAGTAAAAGAAAAACAAAACTGAATTTTAGCTCGTTGTTTACTGGCAGGGTTGTTCTAGACATAAACACAGTTGAATGGGAAGGATAGTAGGGGTTGGAGCCTGTCTTGCTCCATGAGAGTGAATGAGCCAGTGTTAAACCTTAACGTTGGAGAAAAAAACAACATTCACTGTTTTAAAAAACAAAACAAAAACAAAAATTAGGCAGTCATTGCAGGCTAACCAATGAAAATTAAAGGTCACTTTCTTCTGTGCCGCACCTCAGTGCATGCCCCGGGCTGTGTTAATAATGGCAATCCTATTATTTTCTTGCAGTAGGCAGGAAATGCTGTCTACACCCATTAGATTTGTTTGAGTGGCCCCTGGCTGGAAATGAAGAAAATTTAATATTCTAACTCGCTAGGAGGAAAAAAAATCATGCAGTGCTGCATAGAGGTTGATTTGGGGGCTGGAATAAGAACAGTGTCATTTAAAAAAACTTGATGTTATTAATCTCTATGATAGGGATGTTTGACCCTTATCCACATTGAAATCATGAATGGACTTATATGCAAGTTATGTGTGTAGGAAACCTTTCTGAATATTGTCAGAACTGGCTCAATTCTGGACTTTTAACCACATGTTTGCAAACTGCCTAATTCCTCACATATCCCACTGGCTGCTGGAAACTTGCTTGAAGGAAGGCTTTGTCACAGGGTTTTTGGTTTTGTTTTTTTTTAGAAGATTAATTTGCTTTTCAAAAGCAGCATTCATTTTGGAGGAATTTGTGTATTCATTAGGGCAGTCAATTACTTTGTAGTTTCAATAGCAAGAAGAAAAAATTGCTATTAATTAATGTTACAGAGAAAGTATGTGAACCTGTCCTTGCCTTTCAGAGTTACACTGGTTAATCTTGGCTCACGTGGCTTCCACTACTTTGTGTCCTTTTATTCAAGAATGAAATCTTTTAAAAAATGTTTTTTTTTTAAAGCAGGTTGATATTCCTCTTACATCTTTACATTTTTTAAAGAGTCAAAAGATCTTTATTGCTATTTTGATGTTTGATTTATTGGGATGTTCTGTTACAGATTCTCAGTTGGTATATAATTCATTTTTCTAGGACAATATCAGGTTTTCCCATGAAATACATAATGAGAGAAGGATCTTAAGTTGAAGGGACTTGCTTAAAATCATAGGAGTATCCAATGCTAGAAGAAGCAAATGTTTCAGTCTTTGTGTGCAGAGGAGGAAAAAGAAACCATTCTATTTTAATGGATCTGTAATTCATATCGAATAGGACCTCTTGTGTTACTTCAGGTCATTGTGTTCGTTTTGCATTGACTATACACTTAGATATTTTTCTTTGTTTCCTGAAATGCTGCACTGGAAAGAAGTTTCTAACATCTTCATAGGAAAGACCAGTGAATCAAGGGAGTTTTTAGGAGTATTGTCCTTTCTTTTTGTCTTAATTCTTTTTTTTTTTTTTTTTTTTTTTTTTGTGGTATGTGGGCCTCTCACTGTTGTGGCCTCTCCCGTTGCGGAGCACAGGCTCCGGGCGCGCAGGCTCAGCAGCCATGGCTCACGGGCCCAGCCGCTCCGCGGCACGTGGGATCTTCCTGGACCGGGGCACAAACCCGTGTCCCCTGCGTTGGCAGGCGGACTCTCAACCACTGCGCCACCAGGGAAGCCCTGTCTTAATTCTTAAAACCTTTAGCAGTTTGCTTCTACTAGTGACCATTTTGCCTCTGACATTTTGCTTCTGGTTGTCATCATTGTGAACATTTTTCATAATGTTTCTTTTCCTCGTTTATTCATCACCATAAGTACAAGAAGAAGCAAAGCATGGGATTCTTGATTTTTGTAGTAACCGTATTATTATAATTATATGTGTGTTTTGTAAAATACATTTTGGCGATAGCACATGACATGGTACATACTTGGGGGGACTTTTTAAAATCCAAATTTATATTTCATTTATGAAGGAAATGGTACTTTCTAGCAGCCTTTTCTGTAGTAAGGGTCGCAGTGGATTTTTTTGACACCTCTGAGATTAGTCCTCCTTAAGGCTCCTGACGGGTAGTTGCACCCCATGGTGTGGGGAGTTTGAAACTTACATACAAAAACAGTTACAGGGCTTTGGAAAATTTCATGTGATATTGGGAGTCAGATGTTTTGACCTAAAAAATTGTTTGCTTGATTGGGAATCTAGGCTTGAAATGTTTGTACGGATTGTTAACTGGCTGGCTGGAATCTGTTATAGACTGGCTAACCTATTTGAAATATATCTGGTGTATTTAAGTTTGACAAGAAATCAGGGCAAAGATACAATTTAGGTGTTATTGTTTATTTTTCTAAGTCAGTAAGGCAATTCATGTTTTGCCATGGAAAAGTAATCATTGAAAACACTACACCTGATAGCCTGTATAAACTTGCTTAACCTTTATTTAGCATAACGATATTTTTTCCAGGATGCTGACCGGATGATTGCGTATAAGGATGTTTATCTATAGTCCAGTGAATTAAAACCTTTAGAGATATAGGGGGCATGTATCGTTTATTCCTAGCGTTGTTCTTTTGAATGATTTGGTTAGTCAGAGCCTTCATTTTGAAATGTTTCAAACCAATTAGGCATCTTTTGACCTAGATCTTCTAGCCTTCAGCTTTAAAGAATACATACTTGGATTTGCAAGAATGTGAAGATTTAGCTAGGTAGTCAGTTCCTATTAGCTGTGAGAGGGCTTAGGCCTCAACTGACTGGTGTTTATTAAATACTTGTTTTTTTGCAGAATGTTCTTCCATCATGAAGAGAAGACTCTCATAATGAAGCCTCATAGTGAACCAGTTTCACTAAATTCTCTAATGTTCTCTCACGATTCTCATGACTCAATCTTGTCATGAACCTCTGAATAAGTATAAGTAATGGAAGATGGTAGGTTTTAGTTTGAAATGATAGATTCTTCTTTTAGATGTTGGTTGGTCCACTTGCCCGGGGGTAGGGGGTGGTAGTGCTATGTTCACAGTTGTAGGTGCCTTCAGGTGAGAATTGGTGGTGGTGAAGGACAGGCAGAGGATCAAGCATGCTTATGAGTTGGATCCACACCCAGGCTTTCCCCTGAGTCCCCCAGGTGATGAGGCTGACTTCCTACTTTGGTGAGAGAAAACCCTAATGGCCCACTCCACACTTTTCATTTCTCCTTTAGAAGTAGAAGGTTGTAGGAACCAGTGAGTTGTATGAACCAGTATCTGAAGCTTAGGGAGCCTTCAATTCAATCAGAACTAGTTTTTGTTTGTGTCTAAGTGTAACGGTGTAGCAAGGAATGGAACAGGGAGACTTCTAATTCCTCTTCATCTTCTCCACTATTACAGAAATTCCATGAGGGCAGGGACCATGTCTTTCCTTTTCTCTTTATTCGGTGGTAAACAGTAAGTGCTCAGTAAGTGTTTATTGAGTACATGACTTAATGACTGAGCAAAGCATAATGTTTTGATACTGAGGTAACGTGTGTTTGAACCACGAGAAAACTTGTTTGATACCAGTTTTCAAGCTCTGTTCTAATTCTTGGAAGAAATACGGAATTTTCAATTTAAAATAACTGATACCTGAAAATAAGTGAAGACTGAAAAATTTTGGGTGTTCAAAGACAGTGAAGAACTATTTGCCTTGAAAGTAACAGAAATACTCAAACCAGCTTAAGCAAAAAAAGATTGGAATCAGTGGAAATGAGGGCAGTGTCCCTGGACCTTGTGAGGCCTTGGAACCCGCTCTGGGAAGTCACTGGGAGCCAAGGCTGCTTTTCTTCCTCTTTCCCTTCTTTTCTTCTTTGATACTTCTTCTTCTGTAGAGTCCATCTTCTATAAATGTTGGATGCTTCTAAACTCATAAAGTTTTTATCAGTTTTTATTTTTCCTTCCAAAATGCCAGTCCACACATTACTTTTTAGTAATGAATTGAAGGTATGGGTGGTAGAAAATCATAATTTATTTTACTTATCAGAATGGCTGCCTGTTAGGGATACTGAGAAAAGTGGGTGCATGAGGTCATCAGGCTGGTAGTCGAGATTTAGTCTGTGCAGTTTTACTTCCTTTAACAGTTTCTTATGCATGCAAAAAAAAGGAGGTGTCCTGAAGCTGGTGACCTGTTGGCATTACCGGGAAGAGCCAGCCTCTGTTCTCTCTCTTCCACATTCTCCCTTGCAGGCTGTTTGTAAATTTGCTCTTTTTCTTTTCTGGGGTTGGCAAGTTGCCACATTCTCCCGGATAATCTAATGCCTGTTACCTATTTCTTAGTACCCCAGTCATCTCCTACTTTTCTCCTTCCTGAAAGTGGGATTTTTCTCTTTATCACCATTTGATGATTCTTTAAGCATTATGATTGATAATTTGCAATTTGAGCAGAGCTGATTTTCTATATAGTACTTCTAAGTACTTTTCTGACTTTGCCTAACTGTTCATTCATTCATCTTCCTCTCATTTTGACTTTCCTGAAGCCTGTATATCACTGAGAGAAAATACAATCTTAAGTAAGGGAGTAACAATAGAGGTCAGATTGGAAGGAGAATGAATGGAGAATTAAGTGAATTTAGGCAGAATCAGAAAAGAGTTCCCCTCTTTAAAACATGAGCTGCCTGTGGTTCCTCTAAAAGAAGTGCAGTTTTGCTGTAGGAACTGCTGCTGCGCCATCACGTTTGCTCTCCTAGCTCCTTCAGATTCCTTTTTTGAATGACCCATTGCCATTCCTTGTTTGCTTGTATCTTTTGCTCTCTTCCTTGTTAGTTTCTTTGCTTGTTAAATACTTTGGAAGAAAGCCTTGATTTGTGTGTGTTTTCCCCATTTTTCTTCAAAGGTTCCGTAGTTCCTTAAAACTTAGTCTTTTCTTGCGGTCTGTTTTTCACCATTCACCAATCACCTCTGTCACCTCAAAATGTCTTCACAAAGTCCTGCTTTTCCTTGTACCTTTTCGTCTTGTTCAGAATCTTGCAGTTGATTCCTCTCCTCCTACTTCATTCCTCTCAGCAGTTTCCTTTGATGGTGATACTTGCCTTGGAATTTCTACTTGAGCCTCTTAAACTCTTTGGGAAAGGTAATTTTGTCAGCATTCACTTTTTTCTCTTCTATTCCAGAAGGTAAGGACAAGGAATCCTTCTTACGCGTTTCTGTGCTGAGGAATCTGCTCTAAGGTTTCTGCTATCATTTTCTTATCAGGGTCTGGATTCTCTGCGAAGGTGCCCGATAAGACCTCCCATCTCTTCCCTGGTCTCAGGGCAGGACACAAGGGTTGCATCTGGAATTGGCTCCAGACACTCAGATACCATGAATTTAGTAATGATTACATGATCCTTTGAAGGCAAACTAACAAAAGAGCTTCTTTAAGAGGTGAGCTGGGTAAAATCAGAATGGGATGATCTCTAATGACTTTTCTTGCTCTCTTATTACCAATCTGTCAATTTATCCTCAAGGAAGAGTTCATCAGAAGGAGAGAACCATCATTCTCCATTTTATATATTTTTTATTTGTAATCTATCTGCAGTTTAATTTTTATTACTATTTTAAAATTTATTTATTTTTGGCTGTTTTGCGTCTTTGTTGCTACATACGGGCTTTCTCTAGTTGGGGCGAGCAGGGGCTGCTCTTCATTGCGGTGCATGGCTTCTCTTGTTGTGGAGCACGAGCTCTAGGCACGCGGACTTCAGTAGTTGTGGCTCGCAGGCTCTAAAGCGCAGGCTCAGTAGTTGTGGCACACGGGCTTAGTTGCTCCGCGGCATGTGGGATCTTCCCGAACCAGGGCTCGAACCTGTGTCCCCTGCATTGGCAGGCAGACTACTAACCACTGTGCCACCAGGGAAGTCCTGCAGTTTAATTTTGTAATCAGTACTTAGCTACTGTTTACTCTGTAAAATTCCTTTTAACTTATCTTTGCAAGAACCAGTTTGCTACCAGATAAAATTTCAGATTGTTCAGTTTTAAAATGTTTTACTTAAAAGGATAAGATAGTTCTCCATTGGAAAGTGTGATTTCAGAGATAACTTTCATGTCTTTGAAATCTAGAAAAAAATTTTATTAAATTAAAATTTAATACATTAAACAAAGATTGAATATTTGTAGGAAGTCTATAGCCATTGCTGACATACCTTTCTACTTGTTGTGCACCAGAGGAAGATCACCAAATTTAAGCCTGTGAGCTTTCAAGTTGCTCTTTTTATCAGTGTCATATTACATGAAGTTGGAACTTTTAAGATTCATTATTTTTGGCAGAGATAATGAGAACTTTGATTTTCATTCACTGTCATCGTATGTACCTGGCACATAGTAGGCACTCCATTTGGTTTATTGGATGAATGAAGAAAGTGATTCTGCTGGTCAGTGGCATATAAAAAGCCTCTACCAAGATCACCGTTGATTGCCCCTGTTGCCCTGTGTATTATGCGACCCCAAGTTTATTGCAGCCTTACAGACATCTCAGTCCCTGCAGGTGACAGACTCTTAAAATTTCTGGTGGAGTCCCATGTCTCATTCTTGGCAAACTGAAGTATAAATCAACATATATAGATTTCACTCTAGTTCAGAAATGGCTCTTTTTAGTGAAACTTGCAAAAGGTCCTACTTCCTGCCTGAGAAATAGGGTAATAGGATCACACCCGAAAAAAATGCTGCCTTGTTCAGAAGTGACATGATCTCTGTTCAGTTTGGAATATTGATAAGTGGGCAGATTTATTTGGAAGCACTTTGTTTTTACTACATGTGTAAAACTCCAGGGAACTCTGAATAAGAGATGAGGTGCTCCCTTTTGGCTGTGCATTAGCAACGTGGCAGTTACTGATCTGTCATTTACTTTGAAAAGGAATTACAAAGTTTTGGCCTCCTGCCTGGAGTAGCTCCAGATGGTCAGAAAAGATTTTTGTACTGAAGTCAAAGAGTATATTGCAGTGATAGAATTGAGCTTGCCATGTTTGTATTAGAACAGGGACTTGCCACTTCATCCCTCTGCAGAGTTTTTCCTTTCATTTTTTTTTTTCCCTCCTGAGGGAGTAAGGGGAAGAAAATGCTGCTTTAGAGTTATGGAATCTAATATTTGGAATACCTTTGTTCTTGGTGATAGTGATGTAGAGGTATGGTATGTGGCCCATAGAATTGCTTTGTTAACCTCAGTACCCCTGGTACTCAGTATCTGCAAAGGACTCATGAAGAATTGTAACCTAGAGATACACCAAGACCATTCTAGCTGATTTGGAAATGGGGGTCAGAAGCTTCATTTGGGTCGCAGGTGCTTGTCTGATAAACTGGCTGTTAGCCCACAACTGTTATTTAGTGGCTTTCCTTTGTCAATTGGCACATCTCTCATGGGCGCTAGGCATTACTGCATCTTTCCTCATGTTTCCCCACGATTTTGTGGTTGATAGGGTAACGATGAAGTGTAGGTGTCCAGTATGGGTGGGAGGTGGGGCTCAGGGAGATGAGCAGTGAGGAGGTCATGGTATTCACCAACAATTCCAAGACTTTGCTCTTCTGGGCACTAGTGCTTAAGTTCCACACATGACCTTAGGTCAACCTTGGAAGGGGAATGATGCGATTCCTGTTTTCTAGGTAAGAAAGCTGAGATTCAGAGTGATAATAATCTGCCCAAGGTAATAACTAGGTAACGCTCTTTTGCCGCCTGCTCGCATACAATTTTGGAGAAATTTATTACAAGTTTCCTGCCCCTTCAGGTTAGAGGTGACTGCAGGCTTCAGGAAATAAAGCTCATTTTCCTCTGGGAAACTTGGGCCTTGTTCAAATTGAGCCTTTTAGTAAAGCTTGGTCACAAGGCTCAGATTAAGACCTAAATCTACAGGCTGCTGCTCCCACACTGCTTTTGGTTACTCTTGTGGTTATTGAGTAACTTGGTGAGTTTGAAGAACATTAACAAAGTTTTATATCTTTGAAGAAAATCCAACACATGGGGAAGTGACATTAAGTTGCATACCACAAAAAAGGAATTTTTATCTCTTTTGACGTATTGGTATATAAATTGAAAACAATGAAAAAATCCATAATTTTGACTCTTGTACTCTTAGTTGATTGTCTGGGTACTTAACACAGGTGGCTGTTTTAAAGCACTTTTATTGAAAAGTGTAAAGACTTGTGTTCTTCACAAATTGGTGCTTCTCTCTGCAGACCTACGACTTGGTCAGCAGTCTCCTCCCCAGACAGTCTTCCACAAACTACCAGAATCCTCCTCTAGGCTGTTATTCTGCTTCATTATTTTGTCTTCTTTTAAAATCTCCACTGTTTAGATAGTGTTCAGACAGTATTATTTTTCTGTATATATTATATGGCGCTGTAATTACTTCATGAGTTCTTTTGGGATTGCATCCTAAACCGCAGAACACCTTGTTCTGGTTGATGTGCTTTTTGAAGTCTTGCTACCTTTTTGATGAAAGTGGAGTGGAGGTGGGTCAGTCTGGCTTAGTATAAATCTGATCTCTGAGGCTTTTCCATATTCACAGAGGCACCAGAGTAGGGCTGCTCTTGTTACTTTATTACAATTATGAATGAAACTTTAATGCTATTATTTTATAAAAGATCATAAAATAAAGGTACATTTCTTAGTGTTTTCCATGTTTAAAAAAAAGGACAATCACCATGAGTCATAAAGCTACAATTACATCAAGAGTTTCTTATATGGGGCTTCCCTGGTGGCACAGTGGTTGAGAGTCTGCCTGCCGATGCAGGGGACACGGGTTCGTGCCCTGGTCCGGGAAGATCCCACATGCCGTGGAGCGGCTAGGCCCGTGAGCCGTGGCCACTGAGCCTGCGTGCCTGGAGCCTGTGCTCCACAACGGGAGAGGCCACAACAGTGAGAGGCCCGTGTACTGCAAAAAAAAAAAAAAAAAAAGAGTTTCTTATATGAAAGAGTCTCTAGTGGATTTTTGGTGCAGTCTTTGCCCCTGTATCAGGGGAGTGAAATGTCATCACCCTTGACAAAAACTTCTTCAGGCTGATTAAGAGCCTATAGAAGTTTGTATCTGCTTAGGGACTTATGGTCCCAGAGTTAGTACTACAGAACAGGCTCTTTCAGTCCTGGGATACCAGTAGTTTTCCCTACTACTTACCCTCACGACTTACTAAATACATTTTAGGGGTTTCCCTCTCCTTTTTGTTTTGAAGAGTCTTCCTCTGAGAATTAATGATAGAAAGCTCATTAATTGAAAAGATCATTTATTGAAAGATCTTCACACAGAGGGTGTGGTATTGCCACTGTTTCAGGTTGTGCTTTGTGGTATTACCCGAAGGCTCCTGAGAGCGGAGAATGTACAGGGCATCTTCTCCCACTGCCTTTGTGCCCACGTGCTCCAGGAACACCAGAAGGCATGCTGCTCAGCGTACGCGCCTACCTGCGTTCCCATTGCCTGGAGTGCCGCCTCTGCTCTTCCTCTGCTCCTCAGGTACAGGGCGACTGCTTAGGGTTTAGCTCTACCTTTCTTAATACTCGGACCCGTGGTGTTGGAACCCATCCCGCAGTCCCTGTTGCTCTTTCCAGGTGCTTCTTCTTTGTCATTAGCTCCCTGTCTGTTCCCCCACTGGACTCAGACTCTGGGCCCTTCTGGAGGGATTGTAGGTTCACCTTTTATATCTCCAGTGTCAGGGCTGATGCTGTGCTGACTGAGTAAGGAAGCACACGGAAGAAGAAAATAAGAAATTAGTAATTGACTGGCCTGAGCACAGCTCTCATACTTGCAGTACTCATCCCTTCTGTTTCCTCAAACACTTTACTTGAATTAGTATGTGATTCTGTCCTTTCGAACCACTGATCCAGTGTTTGGGCGACAATGTGTTTTGAGGAGTACTCATTTATAGCAAGAGTAAAAATGTTTTGTGAGGAAATTTAATAATACTAATAATATTGAATGCCTACTATGTGCACTCTTTTAAGTGCTTTAGTGCATTTCTTTTTTTTTTTTGTGGTACGCGGGCCTCTCACTGCTGTGGCCTCTCCCGTTGCGGAACACGGGCTCCGGACGCTCAGGCTCAGCAGCCATGGCTCACGGGCCCAGCCGCTCCGCGGCATGTGGGATCTTCCCGGACCGGGGCACGAACCCGTGTCCCCTGCATTGGCAGGCGGACTCTCAACCACTGCGCCACCAGGGAAGCCTGCTTTAGTGCATTTCTTGATTTAATCCTCACAGCTTCATGAGGTAGATACTTTATTATCATCTCCATTTTGTAAATGAAGAAACTGAGGCACAGAGAGAGCAAGCAACTTGCTTGAGGTTAAAAGCTAGTAAGTTGTGGAGTCAGGATTTGAACCCAGGCAGTTGTGGTAAAGTGTGTAGGATAGGTTTCAGGAGAGTTTCTCCCTGAAACTGCGTATTGCTTTGTAAATCTTTTCTGTGTTGCATATTACGTTATTCCTTATACAGTTATTTGGGGTCAACTTCTTGTGCTTTTGCTGAGAAACATCACTGTTGGCTTCCTTGACTTGGTAACTGCCTGTTATGATTTGCCATTGTGGGAGGGTAATGCTGGCCTTGCTGTTGGCTGCTCTTTACATTTGAAGTTTACAGTTTTGTATATCTTAATGTGACATTGAATCGAAATTTCCTTGCTATTTATTTGTTCATTTTATTTTACTAAGCAAAATGTTTTTCAAAATGTTTGCTGGCTTTTATGTGGCTAGCACGAGCAAATACAGGGTTAACACTATTAGGCAAAGGTTGATACCTTCAAAGAATTAGTGAATTTTAATAAGTCATTGTTATGTGCCTTTGATCTGATTGACCTGCCTTAGTTTCTGATCTTCAGACTCCCATTCATAGTACCTTGGCAGCCTCACCCAGTTGTGCCTAGATGCTGTGGCCAGGTGGTTCATGTTTCATCTTTACTGGAAGGAAGTTGTGGAATCTGGCTGACAGTTCCATTTAGTCCTCTTCATTTAACTGGCTGTTTTTTCCTTTCCCTTTCTAAGTAAGGGAATAGCCAGAAACCATTTTTAGAGGGGCTGCTAAAGTAGTTCACAAGCTGATGCCTTTTGTTTAAATAGCACTTTATTTAAAAAGCAGTTTTCTGTGTATTATGGAGTCATTCCCACAGGACCCTGTGACGTAAACAAAGTGAGGATTGTCTCAGAGATAAGAAAACCTAATCCGAAAGTGTGCACCTTTCCTAAGGGTGCCTCAGCTAATAAGGGGAAAAATCAGGCAACAGTTCTAATTGCTTGATTCCAGATCTCCCTCTCCTTTTTTTTTTTTTCCATTGCATTTTATTGTCTCAAAATTGGCTAACCTCTAACTGAAAATCTGTAGGTACACATCTTCTTCACTTATAATGATATGAACTTTAAAATATTTTCATCGTGCTAACATTTTCCCAGGCTCTTATTAGAGTATTTTTACATTCATTTTTATAAATGGAGAACAGAGTTAGAAATAACTCAATTACCATAATTGTGTAATTTTAGATGTTCTAGTACTAAACTGGGATCCATCAACAGAATGCAGCCTCTTGATAGCCTTAAAAAAAAAAAAAAAGGCACATCTTGGAGTCAAGAATAGTTATGTTAAAATAAGACCCTTGGCCATTTCTGGAGTGTGTTGGCTAATCAACCTTTTGGTTTTCTTTCCGTGGAATTGGTGAAGAAAGACAGACAAAATCCAAGTCACATGAAAAAATTAATACTCCTCTGGGCATACAGTTGTTTGGGATAATCATAAATTGTGCTGCCTGTAGTGACTGGTGAGGTGGGGGAAGAGCAGAATTGTGGCACTCTGGCTATGGACTGTGAAATGGGTGCACGTTTGTTATGACTTTTAACCTTTCCCTTTTACTGTAAGCCAAAAAACATTATACTTAGGTGAGTTTGTTTTTTAAATATGGTAATTATGAGAAATTTCAAACATATACTACAAAAGTAGAGAATAGTAATGGGTACCCATGTTCTTGTCAACCATCCTCAACATCCATCAACTCATGGTCAGACTTATTTAGTCCTTACCCCATTTCCCACTTCCTGCTATACTGTTTTGAAGCAAACCCCAGACCTCTTATCATTTAATCTCTAAACATTTCAGTATTTTGTTTTTCAGGTAGTTTCTTTCAGAAGTATATTTTCTTCTAGTTTAAAGTTTTCCAATTGAAATATTGGAATTTTTGCTATATAAATTGGCGATTGGTATTGTACAGTTTCTAACTAATTAGCACTTTTCAAGTTGACTTTGGTTTGGACTCACAAACCTTTTTTTTCCCTGAAACAGGGAAAAAGTTACTCATAATAACAGACAAATGAGTGTTTTGGTAGTGTTAAAAATTAACTTATTTTTCAGACTTAACTTTTTTTTTTAATTCAAAAAAATTTAGTATGTTTCAGAAACTTTCAAACTTTAGTGCGGGACCATAATGTTCTTCAGTTTTGTATGTTTTCAATGCTTATATTTCCCAGCTATTTCAAACAGCCTAAATTTTAGTGTACCATAAGCTTATGTGATCATTAATTTAGACTCTACTCGTTTGGAATTTTCATAAAGTTGGATATAACTTTAATAGCAGGTTTCTATTCATGGAACATATTTGCTAATTGTAGATGGTTGTCAAAGAGAATTCTCAAGGTCTTGTAGTTTAAGTGAGTGGATGAGTTATGGGCTCAATTATTTTTAAGTATATATATTTATATACCATAATGTTATGGATTTCACGTTATTTGGAAAAACTAACCTGGTTTATTTATACATATAATCAATTAATTGATTAATTAAATTTAATATAAGTAATGAAATCAGAATTAATCTTCTTTCAAGGTGAAGATCCTACTTTATGAAAAGTGGTCAAACATAAAAGGCAAATTTTGGCTAATGAATCTAATCTTTTAGCATGGAGACCGGCTGTTACAGGCAGTCACACATACTAAAAGGAACAAAATACTCCTTAACTGGAAAAGGCTATGAACATTTTTAAGGCCTTGAAGCATGCTTCGGGCTTAATAACAGCAAATATTTGCTTAGTGCTTGCTGTTCTGGGCACTTAACTAACTCACTTAATCCTTACCACAGTCCTATGGGGATATGTGTTGTAATTATCCTTGTTTTATAGCTAGGAAACTGAGGCATGGAGAGGCTAAGTAACTGGTCCCAATCCCAGAGCTAGTAAGTGGTTGAGCCTGGGTTCAAATTCAGTAGTTGGGCTCCAGAATGTTGGCTCTTAACAACTCTGCTCAAGTGCTTCACTTGGTGTATAAGGGGAAATATTAGTTTTATGCAAAAAACTTGTTCCTCGCCTTTTCATTGGTGTGGATATGGCATTTTAGAGAAGTGCTGCCCAATAGAATTTTGTGAAATGATGGAAATATTCTATCTACATTATCCAGTAGGATAACAACTAATCACATTGAACACTTGAAATGTGGCTAATGTGACTCAGGAACAAAATTTTAAATTCTATTTGTTTAATTAATTTAAATTTAAATAGTCACATGTAGCTTCAGTATTGGACATTGCAGTTTTAGAGTCCAAGAGACCTGGGAGAATTTATAGTTTGAGTTTTCCTGGGGTAATGACAACATCTTGACACTTGATGACTGTCAGTATCTCCACCTCTTCAGGGTTGTCAGTGGTTGTATCATTAAATAGTAACGATTTTAATGAGAGTGAAAATATTTTTACAAATGAGATAATTGAATGTTTAAAACCTTAATGCCTAACAACAAAATACTGTTAGATCACCAGCATAAGAGATCGTCAGCCTACCACATCTGGAGGCATCCTCTTGTTAATTGCTTTGTAGCTGAGCAAAACTTGCTTTGACATTTCCCTTTGCTTCTTAGCTTTGGAGGGGAGTTTTTGCTTCGTAATGAGTCCAGCTCCTTGGTCAAGCTTAGCATCAAGGAGTGATAATAAAATGGTAAAATGGCCTTTCTGGGCCAAAAGCAGCCCTTAAGAAGCAAGCATTCAGCTCATCTTTCTCCTCCGGCCTGCCTCAGTAGAATTGTGTTGACAGAGCTCCCATCTATGAAAATATAGCAAGAAAACCCAGTGGTAATTAAGCCAGGTTTCATTTCAAATGAGACCACATAAACTATGAGTTAGTTGATAAATCATGCCTCCTATAATGTGCTTTCATCTAAGCCTTTATGAGGCACTTAAACCTAATTGTTTTAATCTTTTCTTTATGTTGATGAAAAGGGCCAAAGTGGTTGTTTCCATCAGCAATGGTGGGGATATGAAATGCAGGCAAGCAGAGTCTCCAGATGGTGGCGGGTTTTGGACCTTAGCCACCTGGCAGACATAATTAAACATGTCTGCAGTCCCCTCATTTAGCAGTTCTAAAACAGACATTTTCTTTGTTTATGGGATTGAACTGTTATCATTAGCATTTAAGTGAAGGACTTGAAGTACTATAACCAGGTGCTAAAAGTCAGCCACTGTAGACATGGATCTGGAAGTCTGCTTTGAAAGGTTTGTATGGAGAGGTTTCCACCAAACATTGGGAATTAGCATGGCCATGAGGTGTTTTCAACAGGTCCTGTTGGCTCAGTTCTTATTTGTAATTCTCAAATGTAGCAGAGTTAGGATGTAGAGAACCCAGACTGGATGTGAAACTGGATTGGGACTTAATGTCTTAAGGTAAAAAGTATTGAATGACAGGTGAAACATACTGGGCTCCTGGCTTTAGCTTCTAACTGAAGTTGGGCAAATCATTTAGTTGCTGTGGACGTCGACTTCTCCACTTGGTACACTGCTTTCGGGTTGGGAAACCATGTATCACTAGAGAGTGATTTGACTTCTTGAAAGGAGAATTACGATTTAATTGTAGAATGAAAGGTAACTATGATGAGTGAGTTCCCCTATTTACCTGCCTCACTGCCAGTAAACTTTCCATTTACACTTTCAATGATGATTTAAGGAGCGGTTGAACATTACTTAAAGGCATCTGTGATGAGCTTTTCTCATGCAGATGACTGTACAATATGTTCTGTAGTTACCTTTTTCACTGAAGCTTTAGAACTGAGTTGGCCTTTTGATGGGTGAGTACTTTTATAGCTTAAGTAAGTTTGCTAACTGACTTTGCTTTGTGTCTTCTTCACTGAGAAACTCTTACTAATTTAGCCACAAAAGTAGAATTACCTTTCCTTTGTGCTTTTTCCCCCTGACCTCTTTCCTTACCACATGACCCATATGAACTGGAAGCCAGGCCTTCTGTCATGAATTTAGGATGATGCCGTACTGCATCTTCAAGCAAGGGTTGTAGCACAGGATGATGACTCTGGATGAAAACTTTCTCTGCTTAGGACCTTACAAACGTTGTATTGAAATACAGTTGTCTCCAATTTTGACATACATTGGACTCTGTTTTTCTGGTGATTTAATTGAAAGTATGCCTCTATCCTGAGAGATGCCTCTATATGTTTGATAATGTACTGGTGCTTAACCAAAGCTTGTGACTGTTGTGACTGGCACTGAGGTGGCCCTTCTGCTGTGCAGGAAGCAGCAGCGGTTCCAAAAGTCCACTGGGCCAGTATTCAGGTCTAGTTCTCTATTTACAAATCCTGCGGATCCCATAACTTAGAAACGCGTGTGTGTGCTCACATACATCAAATAAGTCTTGTGCACACACAGAGCAGCCTGTACCAAGGACTTGGAGTGACAATTGAGTCTTGAACTCTTCTTAAAAAGGAAAAATTAGCACAAAGTTAAAACTTTACTAATTTAAAGATGTCATATTAGTTCTGTTTAAGAGCAGCCCTTTATGCTTTTGCTTGTGAGTAACTTGTCTTTGAGTCGGTGAGATTTGTTGCTTGTGACTATGGAATCTTGTCTTCTGGCTATAAAGGATGATTTCATGGTGGAGGATGTCGCAGATATCTTAGTTTGCTGCTTTATAGCGTGAGGTATGCTTTAAGGGCTGGGAGAAAAAATTAGGTAATTTAAGTCTGTTTCGAGACACGTGGAAAGGAAGCTATTTCGTAACTAACTACGGGCATGTGAAACTTGGCAGGACTCAAGTCCATTAGTGACCACAGTCACATGATTGATTACCGGTTGGGGACCTGCAGTTAGCTTATTGCAGACCTACATCTGGCATAATTGATGTTGTCATCAGTATTAAACTACTCACCCTGTTTTGCCAACTTTTTTCCAATAACAAAAGTTTCTTGCTTTGCATGTGTGAAAGTTTTTGTGACTCTAGGTATGTGTATAGAATTAGAGAGTTTTAACCATGATCCAGTCACAACTATTTGAACTTCTTGATTTTAATAAAACATTAGAAAAACTGATGATTCCATTACTTCCCCACTCTCTCTCTTTGGGAAACCCGTGGGCTTCTTCTTACCAAGTTAGTTAAGAGGAAGAGGGAAAGATTGCCCCAAACCATGTTATTCTATATACCTAGTGCCTAAAAGAAATACAGGGACAGATAGGCCTCCAAACTTGGATAGTGACTTAAAAACATGAATTAATATATATTTTAAATGTTCATTGCTGTTTTTTTATGAAGTTAGTGGCTTGTTTTCTGAGGAGTTTGCTATAAGGAGTCATTTTGTTCTCTTATGAAAGGAGGGTGGAGGGTAGTGAAAATATGGGTGGGACTGGACTGGTGGGGAACTGTATGAGCATTTCTCATTAGTGCATCCTTTCTACTTTGCTACTGATACTTAAAGATTAGGAGTTAATTTTTCTCTATGGGGGAAAACATGGCAAGGAGCATTCCAATTTCAGAGATTTTTATTTTAAGTTTTGTAACATCTCAAGGTGGAATTTCTTCCTTTTAAGTTAAGGGTTATCTACTACTTTTTTTGTTAAAATGGTGCTTTTTCTTATCTTTGTGTCTTCTAAAACTTCAAAAGAAGAGGCCTTTGTTTTAATTTTTCCTTAATGGTTTTTATCATGTTTCAAGTCCTGAGCTCTATAAATAATGACATATATGTAAATAAAGTCCCCATTATCTCTTTATCCTGAAAATTTGTACATCTGATTGTCAAAAGATAAGTACAGTACTTATAGTTTTATGTCAAAGATTTTTAATCTGTAGGCACCAAGGAGGCCCTCTAATTCTCCATTCCAACCAGTGCCAAGACCCCCCTATGTGACATCTTGACACATGGTCACCAGCCTACGCTAGAGTCAAGGCAGTTGAACTAGGGGGCTCTGGAGACTGGCTTCCAGGCTTGGCTCTGCCCCTAACTACCAGTTTGGTTTTGGGTGTCTTTACCATTATGATAAATGAAATGAAAGAATTAGACCAGGTGATCACTAAGGTTTCTTTCAGTTCTTGATTTCTTTGAATATTCACTAACAAAGTTTCTTTAAGAAGTAATCAGTTAATTCTTTTTTTTTTTTGACATCTCTCATTTTTATATTGAGCCCAAATTGTCATGGTGAAAGATAGGCTTTCTGTACCACTGTTTTTCCACAAATTTTGACTGGCACGCACATTGAGACACATATTTTACGTTGTAGTCCAGTAAATACACATATACGAAAATTTTAAACATGTATACCTGGATCAAAATAAATCAATACTTGCCTTTATTCTTTGTGATCCAATTCTATGCTATTCAATTCTATCTAAAGGAATGCCAGTCAGTGACCCACTAAATTGATTATATGACCCATAGTTCAAAAAATACTACTCCACAGCAACCTAGAACAAGTTTGTTTCTTCTTTCATGTGACAACCCCTCAAACTCAACTCTAGCCAGCTTGTTTGCCTTTAGTCCTTCTCTTCTACAGGCTGCAGGTCCCCAGTGTTCAAAGCTTTTCCTTGTATGATTTGACATTTTGATTCAACACCATCCTGGTCAATTGCCCCTTAGATACTTGGAGTTTGTGTCACGCTTAAAGTAGTGGTGAGCAGCGGAAGTACAATCTAAAAATAAAATTTAGCTAGTCCCAGCCCTTTCTTCTACTTCCTTTCCTACTAATGTCTACTATGTGTTACACATTTTTTCTACAGATATTATTTCACACGTGTTTACTGAGCACTGCTATGTATTAGTACTGTTCTTAGGGCTTGGGGATACAGCAGAGAGCAAAACCCCAGTCTCTGCTTTTAGAGAGTGTAGGTTGTGGAGAATTATGCTGGCTGCTAGGGATGGCTGCTGTAAGGATGAATCACAGCCAGGCCCTTGCCCATAGAGCTCTCCTTCAGCGCCCAGCTGCACGTGGTCTTTTATGGCTCTGTGTTGCCTGCTTGTTAGGTATTTCCCCTCTGAATTGTGAGCTCTTCCTGCCTTTCCACTTGAGCGCACATCTCGGCAAAGTTGAAATGTCAACTTCTAGGGAGACAGTATATGTATGCAGCTTTAAAAAATGTTAATCCTCTAAAAAAATTAGGTGGAAATTAGAGAGTTTAAAAAAGTATCAGAGTACAAAGACATTAAATTATTTTTCATGAGTTTCAGAGTGGTTAAGGGAAGGTTGAAAGTTTCTTTAATGTTGATGAAAGTCTGTCAATTCCATTCAGGTCACAAGGGCATCAAGAGGGGTCTTTAATTTGGGAGGACAATGAAGTATACTTCTTAAATAAAATTATAACTGTTTCTAGAGTGACTTTGGCATGGATAAATTTGGACCAATGTTAATAGTTTTAGTTTATAGTTAAAAAGTTAATTCACTTAACTAAAATGTCTGCTGTATATAAAGTAATATATCGTGGGGTTGGCAGGGGAAAGCTTTGAGTGGATGAAATGAATAAAAAATTTGGTTCCTATCTTCAAAGTTTGTATTCGAATTAGAAAATCTACATACATGAAGTTATATAAACCGGTGATCAAGCCACATAAGTACAACTTGAATATGATTATAGGTAAGTAGAATTAATCAAGAATGATTAACTGGAGACCTAGAATTTGAAGTAGATGGGAATGGATTGGTAAAAAAGATCATGTCTGTTCTAAGTTGAATGTAACTTAAGGAATCAGGAGCATTAAAAAAACTGCTTAGGTGAAGTTGCAATTTATTTACCTTTTTTTAAAAAAGTCAGAATTTCTTCTCTCTATTTGAAAACTTAAAAATTAGGAATTTTTGTAGAAGATGTAAATACATTTCTAACATGAGAAACTAATGTTTAGAGAAAGAGCAGGGATGCAAGCCTTCAATATGATGTTATTCAGTCAGAATAGGATTGTATTGATCCAGGGGTGAGAAAATGTTTATGGGGTGGTGTTTTCACAGAGGCCTCTTCCTTTACTTTATTCTGAGCTACAGAAATATCAAGTAAAGCTTTCTAGTCCAAGTTAACAGATGGCGATGTATGCTGGATTTATAAACAAAGCCCTAGAACAATACTACACTTAATTGATGAATGCTCTCTCCCTTCTCTGAACAAAGGTTTTGGCCTCCTGTGTGCTTGTCTGAGAGAGAATTAATGAATTCTTTTCTGTGATCTCATGTAGAAAGACTCTCACTATAGAAATATATGATTTTTTTTTTCCCCAACAAGAAAACTTGAATACTTTTAAAGTTGCCTAGTAGTTTGAGTTCACAAAGGTGGACTGAAAAAGTATTTGGACAACTTGTATTAAAGTCACCTTAAAAAAAGATTCATATTTTTGTCTTCAGAGTAGAATGATGCCTCAAAACCAAAAATAGTAACCTAAATAAAATACCCAGGAAAGAACATGTCCAATTAGATGATTTCAGACAAACATGCAAATTCGATCTGTTTTAAACTCTTTTTCTGTGAACTTCCATTTGACATTCTTTAGCATGAAGTGACACTTTATACTGATTCTTAAAATGCACCCTCCCCGTGTATTTAAGATATGTGAAAGTAGCTATTTTGTAATATTGCTATGCAAATGGAATCTTGGGGTTTGGGAGGACGAGCACAGGTGTCCACGTCTAATGGAATGCAGGTCCCTGTGCATGAGAAGGCGAGAGGAGCCATTTGACCAGTATGACAGTGTCTGTAGAAAATATTCATTGTCATTTGTTTGGAAGTGGTAAATTTCAGATTGTGAAGAAGTCCACCTCGTCTCTTCATCCTGCCTTCTTTGAAACAAGCAACAGGTTGATTGAAGTAAATATTTAAATATACAGGAACATTTGGACTGTGGCAGATGAAAACACTGGTGCCTTTGGTTGAAGGCAATCTGTACAAAATGCTTTTGACTTTAATGATAGCTTTCTGCTGGCTGCCACCCAGGTGTCCTTCTTGTGCTCATTGGTTTGAGGAGCATTCCCTAAAATGAGGGAGGCAGTTCACATGAAAGTTCTGGAGGTTCCTGCCCAAGGCAACCTTTTATAGGGAGTTCTCCTGGTGGTGGGTGTCATATGATTGCCTTGGGAATGTGTTTACCTGACTGTCTCTTGACACACTGATACAGGAGATAAAGAACACACAGACCACCCTCCCCCCCCTTTTTGGTTAAGCTCTGATGTAGGTATTATTAGCAACCTTTGAGATAACCTATAGAAATTGTGTGTGGTAGGCTCTTGGCTGGGATTGACATTTGTATAAATCAGTATCTTCAGAATTAGGAAGACATGACATCAAAAATATGAATTCATAATTTCTTATGTCAAGTACTATAAATGTCATGCTGTTAAACTACACAGTTAGAATTTGAGACGAGGCCTCAGAATCCTTTGTCCTGTGCTGATTGGGGTAAAAGACTAAATGTGTATTGAGTTGTAGGAGTCTGCAAGGCCCTCACAACTGTCCAGTCTAGAGCTGGTCTCTGCCTTCCTCTAAAGCTTCCGTTCGCCTTTGATGGGTTTCTGTGTGGGGAGCTGCAGCTCCAGGTGCTCCTGCTAGTTTTATCGGAGGAGAGACCAGGAAGAAGAAACTGGCGAGGGATTTGGGCAGATAGTGATAGAAAAGACTTCAGATAATTGGAAAGAAATTTTGCGGTCAGGACATTTTTACCACCCAAAGATAGGCATCTTGGGAGTATTCCTGTGTTGCCATTGTCAAGGTCTTACTTTAGCACTCAGTTATGTAAACACTGAAATTTGTGGAGGTGGTACATAATGCCTAGGCAGCCAGAATCGGGGAAATTGTCGGTATCCGTTAAGATGAGGAAATTCAATTTCTAGTAAGGAAAGATACGACCTAGAGCATTTTTGAAAGTGAGGTGTTAGGTGAGGGAAGGGAGCGAGGCTGAGTTCTGATCAATGCTGCCCCTTGTTTTTCGGGTCTCTGCTTGTCATGAGAGAAGTATTGTTCCTGGAAATGGAAAGCATGGAGGCAAAAAATCTATTTCTTTAAAAAAAAAAAGATAGCGAGTGGATTTTTGCACTGCTGGACTAGCTGTTGATTTGGCAGCCTTGGTAATCGAAATCCTGTCTGTGTGCCTGTGCAAAATCTCAAATGCCTGGCTTTAAATCTGAAATCACAAACAGATCCTAAAAGGAAAGAATAACATTAAAATGATAGAGGGTAGAGAAAAAGACTGATATTAATAAATAGGTCAGTTATTATTTTTTAAAAACACGTATTAGGAATTTGTTTAAACCCTTAAATCAAGAAAACAGAGCTATGGAAAGATTCAAAACAGAAAAATAAAGTTTATCTTATAAAAAGTTCATACTTCACTCTTAGGCCTAGTTGCTAATGACATTCAATTACCTGAAAGAATTATTTAAAAGGGGGGAGGGGCTACCGTGTTCACTAATTGCCTTGCATCTAGGGCTTTGGAAGATTCGACATTTCCTGAGTTGACCATAGAAGTTGAAGTTGAGTGTGGTTCAGCCTGTTAGGCTGAGAGTTCCCACCCTTCAGGTTGAAGACATCTTTTAGAACCTTAGAGGTTTTGGCCATACCCTTGAAGGGATGGAACCTGCCCATCTGATGTTTCACATTGGCATAAAGCCAGAAGGCCTGGCTCTCATCTGTAATTTGATGATGGTTCACTGATATGCCCATCACAATTTCAAAGTTGATGTTTACTTAGAGCCACCTAGGCCCCAAAGAGGGTTTACACTATGAATCTCCTGTTGATTGTGTTTATTAAGGACACCCCATGGTTACACATAAAATGTATGCATCTGTTAGATTCTCTGCTAGGTGTTTTGAAGTGCTAACTCATTTTTCTTACAGTGACTTCCTTAGGAGTTAGAATCCATTGAGAACTTCAGTTGCTGAAGTTGACTCCCAGTGTTTGGAAATAGTTGATTAACATTCTTCTGAAATTTGATTAAGTGACCATCAGGGTGTCATTTTAATCTAAGGTTTTAGTTTAAAAATTGATATGTAAAGATTGAAAGTTGTGATTTATTATATTTTGCCAAAGATTTGTCTGTCTAAACAGTCAATTTTTTTTTTTATCCCTGTACTCCTTTCACAACTGATTCAAAGACACTGGTTGTTACTAGTAGTTTTCAGTTAATATTAGAAAATGTGGAGTAAGAATCAGATTACCTTTTGGATTCTCCCATTTAGGAACCACGTAAGTTTGCTTCTGTCTTACTTTACCTCTCCAGTCATCACCGTTTTCTCCGTTAATCAGAAATGTAACCCCAGTTTCTGTGGTATTCCTTTTGTCTCGTTAGCTTGCTTTCTTTGTTCTCTTTGTTTTTTCTTTATGTGGAGCAAAACTTATCGACTTTAGTCTGGACTTTTGAGGTAATGGTAATTATACTAATATTGTGGGGTTCTTTATATTTGTATATGGAAAGTGACGATATGTAAAGTGACTTCCTGAGTCTTACATTTTATAGGTTAAAAATCTAAGGATCTAATTCCATATATATACATTTCAACGTAGGGCATTTACTTGATAGGAAAGTTACTTTCTATCTTTTAAAACCTATATACTATATCGAGTACATTTTTAAAGACTTTATTTTTATTGGAGCAGTTTTAGGTTCACAGCAAAATTGAGAGGAAGGTAGAGACTTCCCTTCTAGCCCTTTGCCGCCACAGTGCACAGCCTCCTCCGTTATCAGCTTCCCCCCACAAGAGTGGTGCATTTGTCATAACTGACGAACCTCCATTGACACATCATTATCACCCAAAATCTGAATACATTTTTGAATTCGGAAAATAAAATTTTGAACAGTGTTATAAATTAGAAGACTGGCTGTGTTGGCAAGGTTAGTAATAGGTGACAGATTTTGTATTCATACCTGTTTGCCATTAGTCATGCCTTTTGTCAGTGGTTCCTCAGAGCAATTAGATTAGCACATTAAGTTTTTGGGTTTAAGAAATGAGCTTCAAAGGGTAAGGTGGTTAATGCTTACCTAATTGGCTAGGAAAAGTGTTTATTTCTTTTTAGGAAAATAATTTCCTCTTGTTTCATATTATCCAGCACACTGGTTGAGTGAAATTAATTGTTAACTTGAAACACATTTATTTTCTATGGATGTGAATATTCCCATAGTACATTTGACACTTTGGTAATACTTAATTGTGGATTAGGTTCATGGTTCCATGTGATATGTTGACATGCAAGTCGGAGGAGCCTATTACATTTACAAAAGTTCAATAACAAGAAACTCATCATTAACTAGAACTGCAGGAAATAAGGAAATAGTGTTTTGGCATTTGCGGTCTTTTATGTATGGGAATTCTTTTCTGTAATGGTCTTGTAAATTAATATGAAAGTCTGACCATATATTTTTTCTTTTATAAACATTTCTCCCACCCCAAAATAATTTGAATGAAATCAGCTTTATTCCTGTCTGCCGTAGTCATTTCTTTCTATGGATAAATAGTATTCCTTGTTATTTGCAAGGCTGATGTAACAACACAGCTGTTATGTGCTTGGCATTTCTGCTTCTGGTGAAATGCTATTTGTGCAGATTTATCTGATCCAGATGTGTGACCAGCAGGCTACATTTCTAATTATAAGGATAGCCAAATTCCATTATAAGCACATCATGGGATTATAGAGCCAGGAGGCATCTTGCGAGGACATCTAGTTCATTCTCCAGCTTTTCAGCAGGACCACACTTCATAAACCACTCCAGCACTGAACAAAGCAGCAAAGAATGTTCCACCCATGTATAGGCTGAAAGTAGAATCATCAGAATTACAACTGGAAAAAGAGATGAGTCCCTCTAGTCCAGCCCTCTTACTTTATGGGTAAACAGATTCAGGCCCAGAGAAGTTTGACATAATCTGGACTTTTAGGACTCTGCCTAAAACTTACTCTGCTTTCTTCTGAAGTGGCCTGTGCTGAGGGAGAGAAGGTGGAAGACTTGATTGGAAACGCCAGGTTCACATCCAGATGTAGCTCTCTAGTTCCTTCATTTAGAAGAGGTAATGAATTAGTGACAGCTGGATTCCATTGGAGTTTATTAACTATTTCTGAAACCTAATATGGGGTGAGATATTCTATTGTAGTATGTGTATATGTTTTGTGTATATCAGTGATTAAAGAACAAAGGAAATTTGACATGCATTTAGGGCCTGAGGATTTGCAAGTTTTGTATATAAGCTTACCAAGAATGACATATCTGAATAAATATGTGATTCTTCAACTCCATTTGACATTGTTGAGTCTGGGGTTTGATTTTGCCCTAAGCTAGTAGTGACCCTGTTACTGTGTCATCAGTGCTGGCAGAAGACAAGGGACTCTGGCACCACAGACAGGGGCATACCAAACAGTATGAGCACCAGCACTTGTATCAGTTCCTCCTTGCCCCCAAGTCCCATGGGGGTGATTTGGAGCATCCAGATGGAACTGTGTACACAGTGGGATTGTGTTTCTGCTGAGGGACACTAAACTCGGGGAATCCACTGCTTTTGCAGCATGCAGTGAGGGAACTTTCTCTTTGTCCAGAGGAGAGTCTTACCCCATCTGTCAAGGTAGTTCACTGTAAACAGAACTCTGAGAAATAGCCTGGATACCAAACGGTCAAGGCCTTGCCTTTTTAGCATACCTGGCAGGGCCTGTAAGAGCACAAGAGACCGACGGAGGGTGTCTCACAGCAATAATGTCCTGTAATTTCTGTCCATTTATGTGCCGTAAGGAAGAGATGATCAACTAAAATGCATTACTAGCAATTTCACAAAGAGTAAAAGACATTATGTAGCTGTTAGGAAGCAAATTCATAATAAGAGAAAATGGTAAGTGCTGGATAATCAGGAGAATGAAAATGGGAGGAAAATATGCAGAACTTTATTTCTTCTGTAAATTGACATTTGATTATGAAACTTAGGGATGTGGTCAATTCATATTAAGTATTATCACAACCAAAACATCAGGGATTATAAATATTGTTTCTACACTGTTAAATCTGTACATCTTTTGTGAAATGAAAGTGGTAGCCATGTGGACCCAGGCCTAGATTTAACTCTGTTTCTTCAGTGCATTTTAGCCTTAAGGGTTTAAAAAAAATTATTATTATTAGAAAAGTTATTCGTGTTGTTTGTTTAAAAAAACTGTTTTCCCCCCAAACAATAGGGTGGTATAAACAAGTAAAATCTTTCTCCTTTTCACCGCGTTGTAGCCCAGTCAAAGTTCATAGAGGTTGCCATAGTTCTGTGGCCTTTGGATCAGTCAACATTAGAAGGGAGAAGAAATGTTAATGATTTTAGTGGCTACTTTTTCCTTTTGAAGGATCAGAGTCTAATAAGTGCTTAGGACATTTAAGAGGTATTCTGAATGTCTAGAAGTGATCATAATACTGCATCATAAATCTAACACTAAAATATTATAAGTTCACTTTTCTCAAATAGTAATGAAAGATTATCTTACAATAATGGGCATTAGGTAGGTCAGGTAACAATATCTTTTTTTTTTTTTTTTTTTTTTTTGCGGTACGTGGGCCTCTCACTGCTGTGGCCCCTCCCGTTGCAGAGCACAGGCTCCAGACGCGCAGGCTCAGCAGCCACGGCCCACAGGCCCAGCCGCTCTGTGGCACGTGGGATCCTCCCGGACCGGGGCACGAACCCGTGTCCCCCCGCATTGGCAGGTGGACTCTCAACCACTGCGCCACCAGGGAAGCCCACAATATCTTTGTTTTATGGATAAGGAAACTGAGGCATGAAAGTTTGCCCATTGGTTATATGTGAGCTGTGTTGGGCTTCTTACTACTTAGAAAAGATTTTGGTTGCAACTAAAACCTTCAAAAGACATGAGACTAACTCTGTAGCACTCTTAATTCTACTTATCCTGTTCTTTTTTTCATGTTTTTTTTTTTAACATTAAGTATCACTTTCTTACGTACTACATAACTTCTTATGTTCATGGCTTGTTTCCCCTTACTAGAATGTAAACGCCACCAGAACAAGGGTTTTTTGTTGTTGTTGTTTCTCTTGTGCACCAGTGAATTACCAATCTCTGGAAGAGTATCTAACCCCTAGTAGGTCCTTGGTAAATTTGGTGATTAAGTGAATCAACATGTGGTATATTATATACCTAGTGCTATAAATTGATGAGACTCAGATTTTAGATATCTCCAGCTTTGGGCAAGTGATGGGACATCTCCAGATAACACTGATGGCCTCATCTGATAGGATGAGATTGAATTTGTAAACTGGGCTGGGGGATGTGGCCTATAGATTTTGTTTTTGGCTTTGCACAGTGTTTTTTAAAATTTGGAAGCAACTTTTGAAAATGAAGGGATTTCACATAAAACAACATTTCTGGTTTCTCTTGAAAACCTGGCAGTATGGACTGACGTTTCTGCAAGGTAGTGAAGGTCGTACGCTGAGTGCCAGCTCCCTGTTTAGAAGGGGTGTCTGCTCTGTCTGCAGCGGTCTCCACCCCTCTCTGTTGACTCCTAGATACTGAGGCTGCCTGTCAGTTGTTTTTTGCCATCATGTGCGTACTTCAATTTTTAAAATATGAAAAAAATTTAAATATGAAATATTTCTCTGTAGCCGTGTTTCTAAAACAGGAAGCAAGGAAGGTAGACTACTTTACTCGTTGACATTCCCTTCTTGGCTCTTGTAGGCATTTAGACATCACAGCCCCTTGATGTGATGATTATTTAAAACCTCTCCTCTTTCGGGTCTAGAGTTTTTATGATTTTAGTTATGAGTGCTGACAGTATGCAACAGGGAAGAGATAGCGGCTCAGACTTGGAGGAATGAACTTCAGTCCTTTGACTGTGGAAGTGGCAGCATGGAATGTGAGTCTGGGGGAAAAATGCTTTCTTTGTTGAACTGTTAATGCCTAATTGGTTCAGATGTTGAAAGTGCATGGCCCCATTGCTGAGTGCTCAGGTACAGCATTAGAAGGGCCCTAAAGGTGTGTGTTCGCTATTTGTACTGTTTCCTGTCTACTAAGGAGATTATATTTTTCTTTCTACTTGTAATAGTGGCAGGAAATGCGAAAGATGAGAAAACATCTTGTTGTTTGGAAAAAGTGATCTTTCATCCAGGAAAAGTGAATGTTTTAGATTTGTTGTTGCCTTAAAGACTTGAAAAATTGAGCTTTGGATTCCTTTTAATAGGAAGAAGAAATGGCATACCCTTCCTAGAGGAAATTTGTACAACTAGACAATTTCAAGCCATGTTTAATGTGGAAATGTGACTTATATTTTGACGTTATATGGGTGAATAAGGTTGTGCAGTCCTTTAGACTCATAAATTGTGTAGGGTTAACCATTGGATCCAATTTTCTTTGACTTTTTACCTAAAGATTGGGCTAAGTTCTCATGTGAAGAAACTAGGTGAAGTGCTCCTAACATATCATTAGATAATCTCTATAAAATAGAATTTCACATGATTTCATTAGGAGAGTTGAAAATAATTGAGTAGCTAGAGCAGTGTTATCAAAAGAGCATTATCTGATGAACACCAGCCCTTGGGAAAAGTTTGTGTTCAGAAAAGTTTGACCCTGGAGAGAATCTCGGTACGTATTAGTTCTTTGAAGTCCAGCATTAAAGAACCTCTAGCTATTCAGTCCAGAGTTTTCAGGTTTACTTGATATTAGAATTCTTTTTTCATATAAGACATATTAGCATGAAGCAGAATATTTGTTCCATGGCATATACTTTGGAAATTACACCTGGATGGATTTAGAAAAAACAAAGATATACCACATGTAGTTGGTTCCTGTTTCTGTATGGGTTTTTCTGTTTCCCCTCACTTTTTTTTTTTTTTTTTTGCGGTACGCGGGCCTCTCACTGTTGTGGCCTCTCCCGTTGCGGAGCACAGGCTCCGGACGCACAGGCTCAGCGGCCGTGGCTCACGGACCCAGCCGCTCTGCGGCATGTGGGATCCTCCCGGACCGGGGCACGAACTCGTGTCCCCTGCATCGGCAGGTGGACTCTCAACCACTGTGCCACCAGGGAAGCCCCTCCCCTCACTTTTACCTGAGTTTGCAATTACATTTCTTCCAGGCCACTCCCAGGGATGTCAGGCAGTGACATGGTTGAAACTTAGTGTAGAACCCAGATGGAATGTAGAGGATAGTTTTGAGTGGTCTTTCTTTTGTTTAGAAAACAAATAAATCTATATTGATTTCCGATTTTTTAGATCATATGCTTCTAATTAAGACACATGACTCACCATGGCTGTATTGTAAACGACCATATTAGGTGTGGACATCTTTTCCTTGTGCTGCCATTCTTTTGGAGACTTAGTGTTACTAATGTAGATAACACTTGTCTCCTCTGAGAGCCTCAGTAGTTGCCTGGTTTGGGACTTTGCAGAGAACCTGATAGACTAGGGGAAAGGCAGTGGGATAATTAACATTTTGGAATTTGATAAGTAAGAGTGGGTGTATATGTGTGTGGGTGTTGTAAAGATCATACAGCCTGGTTAGTTTTCCTTTATAAACTTAGGTAGAAAATATGCTTAGAAATTTGAAGTGATTTGAGAGGCAAGAGACCTTACTCTTCCATTAATCAGTGGTGTGACCTCTAAAAAATAAGGGATGGATAAGATTATCTTGAAAATGCTGTTGATTTAAAAAGAAAAACAAACTTTAAAAATTTCACTGCAAATTTTGAATGCTGAGGTTGTGTTTTTGAAATTAGTATAGGTTGTAACATGCTGGAAGGGAAATGAAACCCTTATGGTGGAAAAGTTTATGCTGATGTAAAAATATGATTTGGAATCTTTGGTATTTGCCAGGGGCTACAAGAATTAAATGGCTCTCCATTTGCAATCTTCTTGTACCACATGAGGGCTTCAGGAGAATTTGAGAGCCCCGGGCTGACCTCTTTGAGAGCTCCGCAGGACACAGTCCACGATAGCAGGAAGGAGTAGCATAGTGTATATATACTACTTCTGCCTTTGGATCTTGAACCTTTTGCCATGCATCACCTCTGCCATTCACATTTTCAGAGTAAGTAATGAGAAGCTTAGAACCAGGGAAGTGCTTGCCACGTCTTGTTCCTGAGAAGCCTGCAGCCTAAAAATGCTTATCATTCAAGGTGTGACATGAATGAGTGTTATATGGCTACTGTAATTTTTCTTTAAAGATATGTGGCTAAACACAGTACTTTCTAGGGAAAATATCTTTTAAGTAGAACTTTGTTTATGACTCTGATCCCAAATTAGTGAAATTGCTGTATTAGGATCACAGAATTTAGAATTGGAAGGAAATTTGCAGGTAATCTAGTCCAACCACATCATGTTGCAGATAAATGGAGGCTCGGAGAAACCTAAGTCACACAGCTGCTATTTGTAATAAAACAAATTAAACCAGGTCTCTGGATTGCCACTGAGATCCTCTTTCCTCACATCATGTAGATTTCAGGCGGTGTGTGCAGTGCTAGAATTCCCTGTGAAATGTTTTAAAAATTGAAATATAGTTCAAATACAGCAAATTTAACAAATCTGAATCTTCACAAGTATATTTTGAAGTGTAATTGATCATTTAGAAATCGTTTTAAAAATAAATCTACAAAGTAGAAGTACAATCTCATTAGCTGTGTTGACAGCATTCTCCTAAAAAATATGTGTTGCTTAAAATGATTAGCTTGTATGGAAGGTATAAAAAAGAGTTGTATTTTTATTCACTTATCCAGCAGTAAGACTTTTAAGACACATAGACAATGGCCAAATAATATTCAGTCTTCTGGTTTAAGTGATAGGGAAATTAGCTTTCTTATGGACAGAAAAGGCATTGAGAGAGAACTGACTTGTCATGGTGTAGGATTTCACAGAATTAGCTTTGAATAAATAGGATTTTCAGTGTGCTGTGAGCTTTTTAAAACTCACAGTGAGTAACTAATACCCGTAGAACTTTGCAAAGTAAAAATTAGTTCAGAACAGATTACTTCTTTTACTGATTCTCATTTCTGAATTAAATCTATGAATCAAGAATGTACGAAAACATCTTTTAGAATGTATGTTACAGGAGTACAATATAAGATTGGGGCAAGATGTTTTACTACAGGATTTTCTTAGACCCTGGAAAAAACCAGTACGAATTCATTTGTGAGTGTTGGAAACAGGAAGCAATGGGGCACAGCTGTCTGCAGAGGTTTGGAGGATTTCCCTGTGACAGTCAGTACTGAGTCATCAGTTGATTGAAGGTAGGGGGTAGATGGCAACACACACCACACACAAGTTGAATGTCGGATTTACTAAGCCCTCAGCAGTATGATGATTTTAGATTATAATTTCAGTCATAGCAATATCTTAATACCTTTGACAAAAGGATCTTGGAACATTAAAAAAAAAAGATTCCAATAAGACTGCCTTGTAAAGATCAAGGACGTGGAGATTTGAAAAATCTCACTCTCTGTTCATTATTGGAAGGTATTTTGAAATCTTAGCTCAATTGCAAAGTTAGCCAAATGTGCATAACTGGATTTCCAGTGTCTGTACAGTGCTAGGCACGTAAGATACCCAATAAATGTTTGAAAAACTGAGGGAATAAATTTCCAGATCTGTCTACTCAACTTTATCTGACTTCAATCACACATATGATTTCAACATGTATTATTCATTTGTAGTAGTGCTCTGGTTGTGGTCATCTGTCAGATGTGGTTGTCTGTTAAATGATTTGAGTAGGTGTGCTTAATTCTAATAATTATTAGGTGTTGATTAAGTTTTTTTAGCAATTAGTCAATTTTAAATTCTCAGACATTAATATTGTCTCTGAAATGCCGAACAAATTAGAGGTGGAGACCAGAGGTTTTGTCTCTACAACTCATCCAGCATCAGATGTATCTCCTCTTTTCTGCTACTTGCAGTTCTTGATTGACTGAGAATGATTGAGTAGAGGGGTCCTTGGTGCTTTTTCTAACCAGTGGTTGGCAAATATGTGACATGGATCTCCTCAATCCTTAATCTCACTACCTTGGCAGCCCTCTCTATCACTGAACTAGGGCAGTGAATCTTTCTCAACACTGTAATCCAGGCAGGTACCAGACCAGTTTGAGTGGGCATGTGAGAAAAAAGCCAGGACCCTCACCAAACAGCCCACGTTAAGGAGCTGGAGAGGAATTTGTGCTTAGAGCACAGAAAGAGTTCTTGGTGCAGTCAGAATAACCCAGGTTTCCTGATTCTCCAGTGTAGTATTCCTTATCACTTTGCTTTCTTGTGTAACAGGATAGGATTGTGAAAATAAACTGAAATGATATCCTTACTTAGGGTCCAGCTCACAAAACCAAAGCTAAATCATTATTTACCTTGTTTTATCTGGGTACTGAAGATAATATAGCTAATTTAAGTTTTCATCCTAGTAATCTCTTCAGTGGCTATGAAGAAGTTGGGAAATAATTTACTAAAATAAGACTGGGGTGGAGGACCTAGGGAGAAGGGAGTAGAATAAAATAAAACTCTGCTGAAGTACTTGGGAAAATATATATTTAAAAAATTTTTATTAGAGTATAGTTGTACAATGTTGTGTTAGTTTCAGGTGTACAGCAAAGTGAATCAGTTATACATATGCATGTATCCACTCTTTGTTAGATTCTTTTCCTATATAGGCCATAACAGGGTATTGAGTAGAGTTCCCTATGCTATACAGTAGGTCCTTGTTAGTTATCTATTTTATATAGAGTAGTGTGTATATGTCAATCCCAATCTTCCAATTTATCTCCTCCCCCAACCCCCTGGTAACCATAAGTTTGTTTTCTACATCTGTAACTCCATTTCTGTTTTGTAGATAAGTTCATTTGTACCCTTTTTTTAGATTCCACGTATAAGCGATGTCATATGATGTTTGTCTTTCTCTGTCTGATTTACTTCACTCACTATGACAATCTCTGGGTCCATCCATGGGAAAATATTGTTTTGAAGTAACAATAGTTAGAGGTACAAGTATGTCATATCTGTTAAGTAGAGCAGGTAGGAGTTACACTTGGCAATGCTATTGACAGTTTTAGCTGCATTTATATTTGTTGTTGCAGTTGCTTCTTTTCATATATATAGATGGGATTTTCCTCAATAATTTTGAATCACCAAGGTTTTTATCTATATAATATTAACATGTGAAAAGAACAGTACAGTTTGAAGATGAGGTGCACATTTTCCCTTAATTTGCAAACATCTGAAAAAAACTATTAGAAATTACAGGACTCTGATATTTTATAGATTTAGAAATGGGCATTATAGTATCAAGGGCTGTGTAATTTCCTAGTGTGTTTTCTGAGGAGTGTATATCTATGCATACATGTGTATATGTGTGTTTATGTATATGTGTTTTGGAGCATCTTAATTTCAGCTTTATGAAGCTTTGTCCTTACCAGTTGCTGGAAATATAAGAATGCATTTTTTTTTTTTATAAAGGTGTCACATTTTATTTATTATCTTTGGCTGTGTTGGGTCTTCGTTTCTGTGTGAGGGCTTTCTCTAGTTGTGGCGAGTGGGGTCCACTCTTCATCGCAGTGTGCAGGCCTCTCAGTGTTGTGGCCTCTCCTGTTGCGGAGCACAGGCTCCAGATGCACAGGCTCAGTAGTTGTGGCTCACGGGTCCAGTTGCTCCGTGGCATGTGGGATCTTCCCAGACCAGGGCTCGAACCCGCGTCCCCTGCATTAGCAGGCAGACTCTCAACCACTGCGCCACCAGGGAAGCCCCTAAGAATGCATTTTGCACCTATAAATTGTGATGCAAAAGTTATTAGCTTCTTCAAAAAATTGGCTTTTATTTTAACACATGTGGAATTTTTGTTTATTCATCTTGACACGAGTAGTCACCGAAGAGCAATTTTGAAAACCGTGTTGCTTCCAGGAACATCATCTGGAGTGCTGTGGCGTTTCACTGACCTTGCGTTGTGTACGCGGTGGGAGGCAGTGATGAATGGCTTTAGACTGCTTCAGAAAAGGAGACTGCAGATTGATCACAAGATGGGCCTGTTATTTTGTTCATCTCATGACCATGGAATGCACCTCTAACCTTAACAACTCTTCTTTCAACTGCTTTCATAAAGCCATCGTCACTGGCAGAAAAAACAACATATATTACAGGTCTCTTTGATAGGGGTTGGTAGTGTCTTCTTGGAAAAGAAGAACAGCTACCTTCATATGTCAAACAGAAGCAGTACAGAAGTGACAGGTCTCCCCCATGCAAAAGATCTCTGTAGATAACCTCAGCAAACCTAGAAGTCTGAATAGACTGTAGCTAAAGGAGTGACTTCTTAAGTATCAAGGAATTCATCAAATAGCTGAGCCACTACCACACGCCAGGGCCCTACAGCAGTATCCTGAGGACCTTTTTAACAGGTGCATATTCTCCAGCCTTAAAAAAAAATTCTTCCTCAAGTTATTTAACTTCCCCATACATCAAGTAGGGGAGAAAGTTGCACAAGAGGCATTATTTGGATGTAATAAGTGAATTGAATGGAGGAAAGTTTGCTTGCCTAGAGTGTCTCTTGAGTCTTCAGAGAGGCTCAGACTATCAGATATGGAAAAAGTTCAGCAGTCCATCACCCTCCTTTCACACTTGAGAACAGGAAGGCCCAAAGGGCTCTTAGTGGAGGTCATTGTAAACTGGAGTAATCTTGAGGTAGCTTTAAGCAACAGATAAGGCTTAGACAGAAGGTGGATGTCTTAGGAAAGAGGAGGGGAGTACCAGGAGCAGAGTAAGCAACAGATAAGGCTTAGACAGAAGGTGGATGTCTTAGGAAAGAGGAGGGGAGTACCAGGAGCAGAGTTTCAGCAGTCACATGCTTCTGGAGACTCGTGATGCTGGTAGGAGGGAAGAGTCATGACGCTGGTAGGAGGGAAGAGTCATGACGCTGGTAGGAGGGCGAGTCATGTGGGCAGAGTAGGAAATACATTTATATAGGCAGGGGACTGTGGAGGATCTGTTTGGCTTGAGAAATGTTTTTGAGCTACAGAATATACTATCTTGGGGGCTTCCCTGGTGGCGCAGTGGTTGAGAGTCCGCCTGCCGATGCAGGGGAAACGGGTTCGTGTCCCGGTCTGGGAAGATCCCACATGCCGCGGAGCGGCTGGGCCCGTGAGCCATGGCCGCTGGGCTTGTGCGTCCGGAGCCTGTGCTCCGCAATGGGAGAGGCCACAACAGTGAGAGGCCCACATACCGCAAAAAAAAAAAGAGTATACTATCTTGCCCACATATGTCATATTAGGAAAGATCTAAGACAGTGTTTAGTATTTTCACAGCTTTTCTGAAAATTCCCATCACCTGCCCTTGTCAGAGGAAAGATATCCAGGCCTCCCTCCAGAGATTCTGATTTGGTAGTTCTGAGGTGGAATTGAGGGATCCGTATTTTTTTTTTTTTTTTGCGGTACGCGGGCCTCTCACTGTTGTGGCCTCTCGCGTTGCAAAGCACAGGCTCCGGACGCGCAGGCTCAGCGGCCATGGCTCATGGGCCCAGCCGCTCCGCGGCACGTGGGATCCTCCCCGACCGGGGCACGAACCCACGTACGCTGCATCGGCAGGCGGACTCTCAACCACTGCGCCACCAGGGAAGCCCGGGATCCGTATTTTAAAAGTTTTATTGAGAAATAATTCACGTCATACAGTTTACTCATTTAAGATGTAAAATGCAATGTATATATTTTTAGCATATTGGCAAGGTTGTACAACCATAGCCAATATCAAATTCTAGAACATTTTGTACCTTCTGGAAGAAACCCTGTAGTACCTGTTAGCAGTTACTCTGCCCTGCCATCCCTCTACCCCTCCACCTCCGCCCCAAGCTCCAGGCAAACACCTCTCTGTCTCTCAAAATTCACCTGTTCTGGACATTTCATAAAAAGGAAGTCAGACAATATGTGGCCTTCTGTGGCTAACTTTTTCCACTTAGCATAATATTTTCAAGGTTTATCCATGTTCTGTCTTGTGTCAGTACTTCATTCCTTTTTATTGCCAAGTTCTTTTCCATTGTGTGGCTCTACCATATCTTATTTACTTATTCTAAAGTTGATAGATGTTTGGGTTGTTTCTCCTTTTTTGGCATTTATGAATAATGCTGCTGTGAACATTTGTGAGGAATCTGTGTTTCTAAGCAAGCACCCCACCTGATTCTGTTGCAGTAGTTCCTGCGTCACACCTGAAGAAACACTAACCGGAGCAGTTAGCTCAGTAGAACTCCCACTTGCACACGCGAAGTCCCTCATCCCGCATCTCATGAGAGCTGTTCTGGCCTCTGCTTGAAGAGTCCCTGGTTTGTGAGAGTGAGCGGTGGCCTAGTGGAGGTGACGTTTCACAATGAATTACATGGTCTGCATGTGCAGGGTAGAGTGGACAGAAGAGGGAGATGAGAGAGAGATGGTGGGCAGGATAAGTTGGTTCCAGATGGTTCCAGAATCTAGAAGTGATTTGATTTAATTCCTGAACTAGGGCACTGCTCCTCCTGCTGCTGGTAGTGGAAAGGAAGAGTCAGAGGAACAGACTTTTATTAAAGGAAGAATCCTTTCACTAGTGGTGATTTTAAAATATTCAACAGTTTATATTTTTAACTGACTGAGACATGGTTATGTCTAATTCTGACCTTATCTATTCCTATCATCCTGTTATTCTAAATAAACGTGTTTTTACCAAGTGTTTGAGAGAGGAAATCCGGGAAAACTAACTGAAGGATATAGTATAATAAAAAAAAATGCTGGGTTATGGTATTTTGAAGCCTCTGGTCAATTAGGGATGTTTAGATATTGTACAAGCCTGTGTCAGACTGAACTTTTCAAGGTTCCTTTTTAGATTCAGGTTCTATGATATATCTTGAAACTGAAAATAGTTTCTAGGAGCGGAGTCCTCACCATCACTGTGGGTCGGCCCACTGTGCCTAAGGTGAAGCAGAAACCACACCTGTGAGCTGCTGCACCGATTTAGAAGGTGGGGCTGCCACCATCAGTGACCCTTTTTAGGAAGTCATAGAGGTGTGTTTTGTATCACAGGATTCTCATTGATCAGATATCCATTATCTGTTTCTCATTTTTCCGTTGGATGATTTGACAAATATGGTGAGATTGCCCTTAAGATGCTCTGTGTTCTATATATTCAATACTTTTTTTTTCCCTAGCAAAAGCACCACTAAAAAAAAAAGTCAGAACATGTTGATGAAAAATTCTTCATTCTACCTACTGTGAACACTTTGGTGTATATTCTTTTATTTCTGTTCTCTTGTGAAAAATAAACATATTCCTAGTTTTGCAGAAATAAGACCACAGCGTAGACCTTCTGTTTGTTAACCTATTATTCCTCTATGTTGTTATTTCCCTATAAACAGCGTGTTGTGTGCATCTCTCTTCACTTACAGCATTTGAAATTGGCAGCATAGTCTTACATTGTGTGGATGAGATAGCTTCCAACTTTTCACTATTTTATGCTGAGATATACTTTATACTAAGAGATTTTAGGTCACATCATACACTTTGCCACTCTGGTTTTCTGTTAATAACTCTACTGGCAGCAATACACCTAGATGCTCAGGGTTAAGTTTTTTGGGTCAAAGTGCCATCAACGTTCATGATACGTCTGTTCTGCTGAGAAGATAGGGTAGGTTTATAGTTGTGAAGAAAGTATTATGAACAGTTAACAGAAAGCATCCTATGGCTCTTAGGAAACAGAAAGTAAACCTTTACTTTTTAGAAACTTACATATATGGAAACATAGAAACAAAAAATTGAATTTACAGTAATTTGTGGGGACCATTCACTTTATAATTCTATTTAAATATTTGCACACAATCTAAGTGTATTATGTCATTATAACCTGATATCATATAGGAATAGATTATGCCTTTGGGTACACACTGGTCATGTCAGTTGAATACCATGTATTCCCTAGCTTTGTGCCAAGGTCAAGGACCTGAAGAAGATTTTGCCACCTTCTCTGAAAATGTCACTTAGGAACCAGTTCTTTATTTTTTTAAAGTTGTCAGTGTTATAATCATGAAATATCAAAAATAAAAAATAGGTCTATACTGTGTCAACTGTAGCCCTCTAACTTTATAGATTTCATATGGCTAGAAAAAAATTGAAATGAAACACATCACTGTTTTAACAGTGGATGTTTCTGGGTGATGTGATTATGAATAATCGAAACTTTCTTCCTACTTTTCTGTATTTCCAGATTCCTAGAGTGAACGTATATTATATGTTCTAATATATGGGGATGTGGGAATTAAAATATGGGACAAATATTTTTAGGCTTCAGATGAGGGAAGGTGGGGTGGAGAAAAACCATAAAGATAAGAGTGGGTAGTTACTTTTCCACTGAGAATGAGGCCTGCCAACCCTAAGGGAACTCTCTGGTCCCACCCTGTACTTTTCTTAGCTAGAGTTTTTGAAGTCCTTTGTGCTAGTTAGGGACTAGCATAGTTAGCACAGCTAAGTAAGTATGTAACAGATTTCTATTATTAGTTTATCTTCGCTGAGCCTCATTTGATTGATGGAGAGTTCTCCACCCAGAAAGTTCGATTTATTTTGGCAGTTCAAAGAGGATATTTTGGAGTGCTTGTTATCTAAAAAAAGTAAGGCCGAGGAACCTGCTTTCCCCTCTTCCCTTTAAAAAAAGTATTTGGGTTGGTCCTAGTGAGCATGCCTAATCTAGGGATTACTTAGCAAGCATGACCCAGGGCTGGTTTTGTAAATGTTACCAAATCTATTACTTAACCACAGATGTGCTTCCATTGTTGTGTTCCACATAGTCCCCGGCTGAATGGTGAAAGTTCGTTCTGCGAGACTTGGCTAAATCCGTATCTTTTAGGTCTTTACCTTATGTTGTACAGTGGTTTGGAAATATTTCATCGTGAAAATTTGAACAGTCACAGGTACAACGTAGATGGAATTATATGGGTTTTTAAAAGTTAACTTTTATGATTATAAAAATTATAGATGCTCAAAAATAGTTAAGTACAAAGGAAAAAATGTAACTCATTTCATTATCCATAGGTTAACCATTGTTAACATTTTGGTTTTATTTCATTTCAGTCTCATAAACAATTACATGTACATATATACTCTGTGTACCTTTCACTAAATATTGTGTTATGAGCATTTCTATGTGATTTCTGGTTTACTTTTTCTATATTGCAGTAGTGACTTCCTGAAGCTAGTAAGTGCTGTTATTTACGGTTGGCATGGGTGCAGATGCCTTTTATTTTATGGTGGCTGCCTTAAGTATTAGACTTCCAATAAACTCTTGAGATGTATGTATTAAATGTGATGTTCTTTGTTGCTGTCCCCAAATCGATAGATTATTAGAGCTGGCAGGGACCTTGATCATGGAGTTTAGTCCTCTAATTAGAGAAATGAGAAAAATAAGCCAGAGGAGTTGCCCCTTGCCCAGTGTCATTAAGTTATTTAATGGCCTAAGAATATTCCTCTCTTTTGCACGTTGAGAAACTTGGGTACTGAGAATTTAATCAACATTTTTGAAAGAACCTGGTTGTGTTTTTTTAAAAAAGCTCAGGTAGGGAGGAAGAAGTCAAACTGGTAGTTTTGTAGTGTGGTAGTAAATTGGTAAAACCTATTTGTTAATTGCATTTTCCATCAGCAGTTTGTTAATTTGATGGCATGTGTCACCATTATCTTTATTTCCTCACATATTTGTGCAAAAGTCATTGATATGATGCTGACAATGCCCACTTTCCTATTTGAGGAGTTAAAATAATTATTTTTTTTGCTTTGCAGTTAAGCAAAATGGTCAGTATTTAAGGAACCCTAATTTTCAGTAGAGATAATGAAGTGAGTGTTGAAGTTTTGATTTTTTAAAAATTGCATATTCAATACTAACACCTTTCATTGGCTTTGAAAAGCAATAAGTTCCTGGGAGTATTTTCCAGTTTATTTGAGAGAAAAGTGTCGTGGCCTTGTGATTTTTTTTTTTTTTAAACAAAGTGATACCCTGAGAGATTAGCTAGAAAAATGAAATGCAGTTGTTGACTGTGTCCCTTTTACCTCGGGAAGAACTCGGGGGAATGATTGTGGACAACACCAGCTTTGTTGACCCTGAAGTGTAGGCAGTGGGGGCCTGTGAACATGGCATTTACAGTGGTTCACCGTCCCCTGCCTTGGAAAGTTCTCTCTGGAACAGTTGGAGGTGCTGTTAGCGAGGCCTGCTTCCTGTGTGAGTACCTATTGTGGAGGCCTCCCTTGAATGGGAGGTTTGTGAGAAGTGCTTTTCCACCAGTACACAATGCACCCTCTCGGCAATGTAAATACACATTCCACTCAGGGTCAGGCTCACAGCGACTGGCCAGAACTCCCTTGCAAAGAACGATATTTTGTAGTTGCATTTATTTATAATGGCCGGTGGAAAATTAATATACTTGTTAAATCTATTTTTAAAAATAAAAGGGAAGCCACTTATCTAAGCGTGTTTGCTGAATGTAAATCAGTTAGCTGTGGCATATTTTGATCTTGCTAATTCTCCTGCTCTAGGAAATGAATGTCACCTTCTTACTAACTGTTCTGTCTATATTTGAAACTTGAGGTTCTTGTTTTAAGAGTTATCCTTACGCCTCAGAAAACTCCTTTTGGGTTCTCTGATGAAGGGCATAATAGGCTGTGGCTAAAGAAAATAAAGTAGTGACCCTAGAAAATACTAGATCAAGTCATCTTGGGATTTCAAATGGGCTCTACTGAGCAGTAAATGAAGGTGTAGAGATCAGAGCAGATAAGATTCTTACTTGGGAATGGCAACACAAAATTATTTGTCTTTATTTCCTTGGAGTTGATCGTTTGCTTTGAATCCAGGGCATGGATATGATTACTCGAGAGATTGAACGGGGTCCCCGTCTAATGGGCCTGGATTTATTGGAGTCAGGTCCCACCCGGTCCCTGAATGTTTGCTGACATTCCCAGCAGGGGAGTACCTGGTCCCCAACATCCATTTCCTATCCCCCCAGCCTGTTGCTCTTTTCTCAAGATTTTACCAAATGAATTTGTTTCACCAAGGTACTTTAAAGAGTGTAACATAAAGTCCTGTAGAGAAATCCGTGGTGGAATTTGGATACCTTTTCATTTGGATTAATTATTCTTTGTTCAGACCCTGCCCGGTGAATTGTGGATGTATAGAGTATAAAATATGGACAACAATCTTTGTCTACTAGAAAGTGAGTTTAAATTTTTCTTACATCTAAGGTGCTTGGCATGGAGCAGTGGTTGTCAAAGTATGGTATGGGGGACCCTTGGGTGTTCCTGAGATTCTTTTAATGGGGTTCACGAGGTCATAATTATTAATAATCCTAAAATGTTATTTGTCTTTTTCAATCTTATGCTTCTGAGTTCTTCAATAATGTTAACTGAAAAGTATCTTGTGTCTTTCATGCTTTCACATGAGGAGAAATATGAAAATTGAATTGGAGATCATGCATTTTGTAGCAGAGTTGAAATTTAAAATTATTTTTCTGGAAAGATTTTAAAGCCTATTAGTAGACTCCTTAAATTTAGAATTTGAATGATTTTAGAACAAAAGAGTGTCTTACACAGAGCAGAACCTAAGTGAGTATTTATTAAATAAATGAATGCAGCCCCCTTACATTTTCTTAACAAATTATATTAGTGTAATTAATGATGTCGTCATTATTTACAGGGAGTGTTTAGAATATAGGCAAGCATCATGCTTTACAAACATTTAGATTCGTCTGTTTGCATATAAGTATGTATACACCAATTGCCATTTCATTTATTAAATCTCTTTGATGCTCTATGGTATGTGACAGTTTTGTTTTTTTTTTTTTTTCCCCTGTAAAAGAAAGAAAATGCTTTTTCTGAAGAATTCCACATTTTTGTGTTTTCAAAATATTAGTCTGAATTAGGAAAGTGGTTGCTCATGCTAAAATTTTGTTGTAATGGGCTAAAATCTGATATAGTAAATAGATGTTCTCTTACACAGTGTGTCTTTGCACCTGCTAATTTGTTTCTTTATAAGTGTCATTTCATGTGAATTTTCTGTTTCAGTACCTTGTAAGTTCTAAGGAACACCTGGTATTTGCTTTGTGTTTAGTCACATTAGGTGAAATACAGAGCTGCTTATGAGAATGTCATCAGTTGTAATGATTCTTTAAGAAATAGTTTGTTTTAAAAACATGTTTGTAAACTGATTTTCTGTATCCTATACTATTCTCATTGATTTCTCTATCCTCCCCCACATAGGGGAGGAAGAAATATTTGAACCAACATCTAAAATTAGTAATAAAATGTTAGAAATCTTTGAAATACATATTTAAGTATAAATTGGATAAAACATCAGTGATGCCTCTACCAGGCTGAAGTAACAGCTTCAGAGCTCTTCCTTGTAATGAGTGTTTTATAACATCTATTCAGTTCAACAAAGCTGAGTTTGTTAAATAAACATGATTGAATTCTATATGAGCTGATTAAAGAAACAATTTTAGTATCCTCCTGGCTAATCAGAAATGAAGGTTGAGGCAGGTGGCATGTTTTGAAGACAAATTCATCTTCTGGCACACTCTTAAGAGTAGGAAAGATGCCACCAGCTGGGAAACCAAATTTAGACATTGAAGCTTATGTCAGATGAAAGGTTTCATAGAGCAGGGAGGCATGTTGACTTCGGTTTTGTCAGAAGTATCCAATGTGGATTTGGGTTAATCAAATATAACATTTCAGTGTAATGCTATTTAACAACATGCCTTTATTTCTAGAATCCTAGAATTCTAGTCCAGTCCAGTCCCTGGTACATAGTGGATGCTCAATAAATATTTGTTAAAAGAATGGATGATTATCTCTGTTCATGTCCTTTTGTTTGATGCTATTTTAGAAGATTCCTTTCAGCTTAGTCCTTTTGAGATATTGAAAATAATAGAATCTTGAAACCCTTTGTACCAAATACCTTATTCTAACACTCTCCTCATCGATGACTTGCTAAGCTGCCCTCCTTTGTGAAGTAATTTTACTTTTGTGTTTAATCATGGCATATCTCTTTGAAAATCAACATAGAGGGTGTAACTTTAGTAGTTTATAGTTTGGTTTCTTTTTCTCCCTAATTTTTAACCATCTGGACTACATGATAGTACAGTGGATTTGTTTAACCTTCCTTAAGCTACTTTAAAAAGTGTTTAAAAAAAATCATTAAATCTGCATCTTGGTGAGGATACACCCAAAACTCACAGTTGTTGCCTTTGTGTATGGGGAACTGGGGACTGGATAGGAGAGAAGTGTACTTTGATTGGATGTCTTCGAAAGTTATCTTTTGAATTTTGTACTATGTGCTTGTTTTATCTAATTTTTAAAATTCACTAACCTATGAATTTTTCATCAGTCCTTCCACTTCCATGTTTTGTTGCCAGATTCTTAGATGTTATAATCAGTTCACTCAGAGAGCCTTGACTCTTACCATCACTTTCTGAGTCTCTTTGGGCACCTTACTTAACCTCTGTCAGCCTTAGCTGCAATACCTGTTAAGAGGGGAATACTGCCTCCTTCACACGAAGGTTGAGAGGCTAGGTAAGAATTAGTGTGCAGGGGCTGCAAGCCGTGCCTTTCTTTGCTTTGGGGCTCTTTCTCTCATCCTCTCCCAAAAACAGTCAGTTGTTGGGTGTCTGCACCACATCCCACCCACACGCCGATAAAGGGTGTTACACGTGGCTGTTAGATACCCAAGTGGTTGTAGAAATGTGAATTTAATTAATAATACATCTCTAAAAGCAGAATAATAAAATACATTTTGGATTTCATTAGAGGGGACTCTAGAAGTTGTGTTAAAGCCACCCACATTACAGATGAAGAAACTGAGACCCAGAGGGCCTGTGCAGGCCCACCTTGAGTCACAGCCCTGACGAGCAGTGGGACCTGTCACAGTGCCGTGGGGCTTCCAGGCAGGTGGTAGTAAGTAGCCCAGGGGCTGGGTGAAGAGTGAGCTTCTGGTGCTGGGATGGAGAGGAGAGCGTGTCTTCTGACTTCCCATCTCATCTCTTTCTATATCTGCCCCGCCCTTGCAGCTTGCAGGTTGACTGGTGGGGAGGTGGGGAGACCTGGAGCTGGAGAGGGTTTTAGGAGTGACCTCTTCTCTTCTTGGACTATAGTTTTGTAGACTTGTTTTCAACATCCTATAGAAAAAGATAAAAACAACCACACAATTCCGAATCTCATTGAAAAGAAATATTTTCAGTTCTTCTCATCTTTGGGTAAAGTGTGACAAAGTTAGCTTGGATATGTGTGAAAATAAGGGCTCATAGCTTTGGAATGTTTCTTGTTAGATGCTAGACTGTCATCCTTGGGATGTGAAATTTATTGTGCTGAGTGTGCCTGGAGTCTAGGTGTTCTAATAAAAATGTCTAATTACATCTGCAAACTTCTTCAAACACCGTTTAAAAACACTGAACAAAACAAACGGGCCTTTGGTTGGTAAACTTTTTTTGTAGTTGGGCCCCCTTTCCTTTTTAGTTAATATTTTCAAAACTGAGCTGTTTATGTGTGGATGTGGATCAGAGGTCCAGAGATTGTGTATATGTAGTGATAGAATTTTTTTTTAAGTTTTTGTGTTTCCTTAAAGATTTGGAGTATATTAAGGGGCTATGGAAGCAACCAACCTCTGTATATTCATGGAGAATTACATTGATAAAAGTAACCTCAGGATGCATATAATGCTTACATATGATCCTTAGATATGTAGGTTTTTTTTTTTTTCCTTCTCAGAAAATAGTGCCTTTCCTATATGGTAGTTTTGAGTTCACTCATGACTATACTTTGCCAAATTAAAAAAAAAAGCAAGCATCTATGTATTCTCAAAGGCAGGGCCTATACATTAGACTATTTGGCATCCCTCCTTGGTCTCTGGAGCACAGTAGACAATTCTTTTTTTAATTTGTTGCTTGAATCATTTATTGTTATTTAATCTGTGGCAGAGGTGGCAGCGGTGATTTTAATCTAACTCAGTTTCACGGGATTTCTCTGTGAATTTAAACTTTGCCACCTAATTCTCCTGTGTTTATAATTGGATGCAAAAAGCGAGAGTGTCTTTAAGGTTAGGAACTTTTTCAGACAACTGTGATTTAACTTCACTAATGAACCCATGTCAGACAAGAAGACAAATTCCAGACTATTTGTGCCTCAACCAACCAGCTGGGTGCATACCTCCAGGTACTGCTCATGTCTCAAGAGGTTTTTCTGCATGAACAGTTCTCATCACTCCTTTCATTCAAGTGGCAAGCCATGGCAAGAGTCTTTCTTTCACAGCTGTGTAGAACTCAGCTGTAAAATTAGATTTCATTGGCATAAAAACATAGTGATCTCTGTCACTATTTACTCAATACGTTCTTTTTCAACATTTTACTTAGATTCTTCCTCTTATGCAGAAGGCTCAGATTATACTCATACAAGTAAGAGAAACTAACAGGTTCTTAGAGTTTGAGTAAACCTCTCTTTTTAGCTTTTGTTTAATCTGTATGAAGTGAGCACAGTAGGCAATGGTGTTTTGAAACATAGTCTATTAAGAGCAAAAGGAAACCTTAAAGGCGAATCTATAATCTTGTCATTTTGTAAAAGAAGAAATTTATTGCCCAAATTTAAAGCTAATTATTGGCAAACCTCAAATTAGAACTCATATTTTCCAATACTCAGTCTTGGGGTCTCTTTGCTCTAGTGCTTTTTTGCCATAACATACTGGTCCTTTGAACAGTTTTTAGTGGAAGGGCTGTGAAAAATTCTAATAAATATCTTTAGTTTCTCTCCATATCCTTTTTTTGGGCACAATTTAATTTGATTTTCAGAAAAGTGAAAGAGTGTTTGCCTGGACAAGTACCTTTCCTCATGGTTGCCCACAGTGTACGGGAGAGACGGTACAAAGAGAAGCACTGAAACCACCTGCAGCCTTTTCCTGTCCAATGGCAGTGCCCCCCATCAGGTTCCTAAATGGCCACATGGTAATTCCACATGGTCAGAGCCAGTGCCACGGCCACTGCTTTAGTGTTACCAGAAGGGAAAGAAAAGTCCTGCTTTCATAGTAGCAGGAATATAGTAAAAACAGTCCGATGTGTGTTGATGGATGAGCAGGTTTTTCTCAATTTCAGAGGAAAAGGAGTTTGCACAGTGTTTCTATTTTGTTTTCATCATTTTTTTTCTTTCTATTGATGCTGTTGGTGTTTCCACAGTTATCATCAGAAAGCTGTTCCTAGTTTTGCTCCAAAGGCTAGAACTGTTTTGAGAGTTTCTAGGTCTTGAAATATCATCAGGGGTTTACCTTTCAAAACCAGAACGGAGCAGGAAGGTAAGAGGTTTTTCTGATGAAGAAAATAAAATAGCAAATGATACTTTGATATCTCGTTAGTTGTAAGAATGTGTATAACTTTTTAAAAACGTTTTTTCTTCTCTCTCTTCCTCTCTCAGCGTTTCTCTCTTTCCCTTCCTCCTCTCTCCCTCTTTGTTTTTCTAAATCTTGCTAATAAAACTTAGAGTGGAAGACTACACACTAGGAAGCTGTCGGTCCTTGTGACTGAGGACATGTGTACATAACGGCCACCTGTATGAGAAGGAAGTTCATGAAAGCAGTTTTTCTTTTTTCTGTGCTACATGATTCTCTGTCAAATTTTGACTTTTAAGATTTTTCTTTTTTACTACAGTCATGGCATAAACAAGTGTAAATCAGCTGCACAAATGTTTGTCATAATAAATTAGGTTTTATTAGGCTTAGGTTTTACATTGGAAGCCATTAAGAAACTTGTAATCACTCATAAAACATTAGCTCTCTGATAATTATATTCTTTGAAAAGAGATACAGTAATTTCTTGGTAACCTCTCAAACCCATCTGCCTCAAACACAACACAGCAAAACAAAGCCCCCGTTTTTTTTGTGATTAAGTAAGCTTATCCTGTTGTCATTTTGACTGCTAATGGGGTTTTTCTTGCCATGTTGAATCAGGAAAAAAAGTTCTTTTCCTTATTACTATTTTAAAAAATGGCTAGAACATTTCTCTGGTATGTTTGTGACGATTTTCTGACACCTGGTCCACAATAGATTCTTACTACTGGAAGTCATTTAGTATTTTTAGTAGAGAAGAAACTTTTGTTGAAGTATGAATCAAGCTATGATTTTACTAATGTGCCCCTGAGAATATTTTCCCCAGGCTGCAGAACAAGCATGTAGCAAGCAAAATGTTTACATGCTGTTTAGATTATGTGAAGGTGATTGGTTAATGTATATTTTATTGGAAAAGATACAAGCTTTATGGAATCACAATTAACTTTAGTGATATGAATTCTGAAAATTATTTTATTAGTATTTATTAGATTATTTATTTACCTAATTGTTTCATAGGTCTTAATTGGTGGGTTTCCATCCATTTCGCATTCATCAAGGAACCCATTTCACTTCTGAAAGTGCATTTGAATTGCAGAATGGAAGCAAAAAGTCAAAACTGATGATGTGCATTTTTTTGTGTGTGTGTGGTGTAATTGGCACACATACATTCTTCTTACTGGTTCTCATACCGCTTTTATTTTTTACACACTTCCCCGGGATAGTTTAGAATAGGTCAGAAGAAGCCACATCAGGGTGTAGGTGAAGTGAGCCTGGGAGCCTGCACCTTGGTGCTGGCCTGAGACTTGACTCAGGGAGCCCGTCTCCTTTCACCCAGTAGGACCACCCTGTTTGGCGCTGCTGGTTATGCTTTGCTCCTTTTGGTGCCGTTAGGTTTCTTTTCCTCTTGTCATCTGAAACCCATTTGTGTACCGTACTGCTAACTCACATCTTGAATTAATGTAAGGAAATTCGGGTCATCAGCCTATGGAGTGAGGACCAGGACATTCTGTTACTAATATGAAGGCCAGGTCCACAGACTTAAACCTCCTCCAGCGGTGATCAGGGCTTTGGATTTTTTTCAAGTTAGAAATTCTTCCTAGTATATAATTGCTTTCTCTGGCCTTTGGAAATGGATCTGTGGTTCTCTCCTGAGAATCAGGTTTTTTATGAAATTGGCTGTGTGTTTCTTAGTATAGGCTGGGGCCAAAATACCATGGAAAACCTTTTTGGACTTGGAGTGATGGAAGCAAAATAAAGGGAAAAAGTAATAACCCAGTTGCCTAGAGTAATGTAAAAACTGAAGACCCTTTGCAATATTATTTTAAAATAAGGTGTTCTGTAAAAGCTTGGGGGCATATTTGGACAGAATTAAACGTCTTACCAGCAGTGAGGATCTCTTTTTCAGAGTATGCAGCCCCCCCCACCCATCCATTAGCCTAGAAGTTCTTTGGTTCTGGGTCTTGCTAACAGGTAAGGACGGTAACAAACGACTTGCTTTCAGGAGAGAGGGAAGTTAACCACAAGTGCTCACGTGGCATCCCTTCCCTGTCAATCAAAAGAATAGAACTGGCCAGGCATGAAGCACTTGTGGTTTTAGTGTTCGGATGTGTGGTTAGGGGGAGAGGTTGTGAGGGCCTGTGGTTGTCACCGAATTCTTTGAAATAGAAGTATGGGTAAGAATAAAAAGAATAGGAGTGAAACCTTGGAGCTCTATGTGAAAAAGAAAAAAAAAACTTCAGAGAATTAGAAAAAGCATTGTAGTAGAGGTCATCTATTTTCTATTGGTTTAGTCGGATTAGTTCTGCAGCACATTTATTCTTTATTTGTAAACAGTAGTGGTCTAAAGAATGGATTTATTGCAAGAGCTCAGTTGTGTGTGAGGAGGACAGTGTGGATGTGGTAGAGCCTTGAATGCAATGCATGAGCTCTGTGAAAGCTTTGGCCAGCTCAGATGCACATCTGTCCAAGGGAGAAGGAACCCAGACCAGGATAACGAGGGTTTTGTCAGGGTGATTTCTCATGAGACTTTCTGACTGACACGAAAAACAGTTACAGCTCAGTTATCCAGAGATCACACATCTGGCTCACTCAGCTTCCCTCAGAGCTGGTAATCAGCACGTGGTCAAGGAGGATGGTGCAGGGCACAGAGGGGAGCTTCTGAGACCCCAGAGACCACTCCTCTATGTGTGTATAACTAACCACCTGGCTTCCCAGCCCAAGGAAGATATAAGACGGCAAATTTAGGATATGTTTCTCAGATTTGAGGAGGTGTGGTTTGTGGTACAGCCTAATGAGGAAGAGAGAAAAAAAAAACCCATAGAATTTAAACATAAGAACTCAAAGTAGGGGTGAATTTCTCTGAGTATGTAAGGTCAGAATGCTTAGTAACTCCCTAGTACGTCACCTTGTGACTGAACACAGTATTGTAAACAATGACTCTACATCCCTAAGAAAAAATAAAGTTATGGCCATACTGCCCTATAATGAAGTAAGAAAATGTATAATTTCCATCCACAATTATTGCAAATAAAGTTTTTGGTCCTTAAAGTTAACTGTTTGAATAGTAAGCCTTCCACATTCATGGGTTCATTTTTAAAATTCCATTTGAAAAGTTCAAGTTCGGTCAGCTTTCTTAGGCATGTCACATTCTCCAGGTCTACTCAAGACAGTGGTGCTGAGGCTTAAGCACCTCTTAAGGTGTTTAAGTTGAGTACATGTGTAGTTTTGTCTGGGTTATTGGCCAAAATAGAGGAGACTCACTTTTGGGGGAGCTGTCACCATTAAATGATTGATGCATGGCAAGCCTTCCCAAGTCTCTTGGCCTGACTTAACCTTCTTCAAATGTCAATGGTTAGGGCTGAGTGGTTTCCCCAATTTACAACTTGAACATTTGACTTTCCATTTGTATTTGGAAAAGTCATTACCTCCTGCTACCCGACACCCGTCCCCATCACCAGGGAATAACCAAAAATATGGTAATAACCATAGTAAATACTACTTTGTACCCTGTTTTATGTTTTGCATCTATGGTTTTCATTCTTTTATAATTCTTCCTCCTGCCTTTTCTCTTGTCCAAGCCCACGGCACTAAATTGTTGGTGTTCTATGATAATTTAAGGACTGGTTGGCAGACAATTGCCTTGTTAAAGTAGCTGGGCATTATCTTACCTAGAGGTAACTTATTGCTTTTTCTACATGTCCCTTGAATTCCAGGCAAATGAACATATCCTGTGTATGTGCATGGAGTGTAGAAAGGGGGTTTTAAACATTGTTGGCTGCGTGAACCACCCCTTCTAGATCAGTCTCTTACCTTGTATTGCAGGCAGGATAAAATGTGGTTTACCTTTGGTGAAACTCTTGGGCATTAGAAAGTAAGCCTTGGATTTTAGCAAGCTGGTAGCCTAGGGTAAAGAGGGTTAACAACTTTGCTTATGAGCAGTGTGGCTCTGTGGCTTCATTTTATTCTTCCATTTTTCTCCATGATTAAAGGTACGGTTGTTGCATGGTTGAGTTGAGGCCCTAGGAGTGTACGACGTTTATATGTTCCCACTGTATGCTGAGTTGACTGTACAAGTAGTTGATTTTTTTATGCACAGTTCCCCGTCTTCCCCTCCCTTGTTCCCCTCTCAGTAATCTGCAACAACCACTGCACATCTGTGAGGCGAATAATCCATCAACCAGTAGAAAAGAAATACAGGATTCAGGCATCTTTCTCTGTATCGAATAGCTGCATTGCTCAAAGTTGCCTGTACGATTTTCAAAAGCAAGTACAATTATCTCTTTGTGCCAGTGGACTTGGTTTCTTTGGGGGTTTTTGCAGCTCTCTGTTGGCTCCCACCCTCCTTCATCGTAGATTTATAAGACTTTCATGGAACTGGGGAGGGGCTCTGTCCTTTTATCCCACACTTGCAGAACCTGGAGTTGAACTGCCCAGTTTGGACTTGACACCTGTGCTTAAGAGTGCCAGCTAGTGGGGCTGGATTGCTGTGTTTTGATGATAGCAAGTCCCATTGTTTATTACTACGCCAACCAGAAGGTTTCTTAAATTGGAATTGTCAGTGTTAGACATAATGTTGGGAGTTGAGACATTCTTTGGTATTAGGGATGGGTGGCCAGGAATGCCTAAATTTTATACTAGATCACAATTATGTCCTCCTACCAGTACCTGCGTGCACAGGATGAAAAAAGACCAGTTTCTATCCTTATGCTTGTCTGTGAGATGACCAGGACTGTCCCCCACCGGGAGAGGGCTTTGGTGCTCACTACTTTAGCAGAGGAGAGGGGAGAGGACGGAGCCACAATCTCCATAACCCCACCAGCAAGTGCCTTGGGGCTCTTCCCTGCAGAGGGGTGAGAAAAAGTGGAAGTGAGTGTGGAGTGCTTCTTTCCCCCAGATGCTTTATCCTCAGACCCTTAATGTAAATTAGTAGCCTGGTTATCCAACCTGCACGTTGAAGAAACATTAAATAAAACATTACGCTTAAGAAATAGGCCCGTGTAATATCAATCTGAGGAAAACTAGCCATTCTTTCTTCATGTACTAGTAGGGTTAAGTATATTTGAAATAAAACTGAAATGGACATCAGTACTCCATTAGTAGTACTCAAAATCAAACAGTTGATGCCATGATAGTGTCAGTGGAAGTTATCTTGGTTAATTCTATTGTGGAAGAATCTGTTTCCTACATTAGGAGAAACTACTGGGCTTTGAGTTTTGTACTTTTATTTGCTTAGGAACTGAGTAATTGCCTCATAAAACAGCATGATGGTACTGTTAACACTGCATTATAAGACCTGTTATTATAGAATGTGCTTCCCTAGTTGGGACAAGACTTTGTTGTTTGGTGCTTAAAATAATTAGTTTCTCCAAATGGGGTTATAATGAACAGTGTAAAATTTTACCGATTAAAAATAAAGTTTATAATCTCTTGGGTGGCTTTTATGCATCATTTGATACTCCCAGGGAAGGAGTATCTTTTGGGTGGGATTTGGGGGAGGGAGATATATTTAACATTCAGAATGGAGGTTTTAAGAATGAGAAGAAATATTTTATTTGTCACACCTGAGACAAATTAGAGATAATCATTAAAGGATTTGCCCCACTGTTTTGCCTGATTTGGATATTGAGTATTAAAGGGTTCATTTACCAAATCCTCTTGAATTTGAAATTTTGGGGGACTTTGTTATGAATGAGAAAAAATTTAAAATGAACCACATGGCAGTTTCTTTCTGAACTGACTTAAAATAGTGTGCGTCTGTGTTTGTTTATTCTTCTTTGTCCATGCTGTTAAACGTTTTGTGACAAAAATTTTAGACATGATTGAAGGATATGTAAATACTTCTTAAGGAACATTATAATTCTGAATAGGAATTCATTGTTTTCCTGCTGTTATATTGAAAAGCTAGATGTTGGTGTTAAGTACCATTATGGAATGAAAGTGGGCTTGGCGTTGTTTTGAATACCTGGATGAAAATCGTTTATTCTGTGGAAACAATGGAATGTGCCATTATGCCTTACTCCGTACAAGGTGCCATGGGTACTGTCAAGTACAGGAAAACTCAAGACATTCAGAAGTGATAAAGCTGTAAATATGCAACAGGTTAAATCCAATTCAAGGAGGTGACGGGAGAGAAATAATTAGAACATGATTAATTACCAATTTAATGGCAAGGTCAGAAATCGCAACAACTGCAGTGTAGGCAGTTAACCTTTGCTTATTTGCTTTGTTAACTGCTTTTTTTTTTTTTTGAGGAAAACTTTCCTTATAGCTCATTCTCTTTGGCCTTATTTTCTGGAATTACCTTAAAGATAATGATATGATCAGTGTTCGTTTGACACTTTTAGCCTCTCAAATTGTTATCTCATTTTCTTCTGAGGAAGATCCCTGGGGTTAGGGGGCTTACTATTATGCATAAGTTTTTAAAATTTATAGCTAAATAATGAAACTGAGGAACTAGAGGTTGTGTTCACTTGGCTGCTTAGAGACTCAGGTTTGTGGTCTCCTAATTCAGGCTATTTCCTGGGTTTTGCTTCACCCCTTTTAATACAATACTGTGATTAGAAGAATTTGAGTTTCGTCTGACCTCTTGACGGTGCACTTAAATTACTGACTTGTTACAGGTGAATTTTTTTGGTCTTGAGTCCTTTTCAAAAAAATGGTGATTTTCTTGCAGGAAGCCAGTTGAGGGAAATTCTCCATGAATGTATGTCACAATGATGATGACCGACCAGATCCCTCTGGAACTGCCACCATTGCTGAACGGAGAGGTAGCCATGATGCCTCACTTGGTGAATGGAGATGCAGCTCAGCAGGTAGGTGCACTAAGAAGGAAATTTAAGTCAACTTGTCTAAGTAGGAAACATTAACCCAGAAATTGTTTTTATTTTTTTAAGCTTTTTTTTTTTGATGTGGACCATTTTTAAAGTCTTTATTGAATTTGTTACAATACTGCTTCTGTTTTCTGTTTTGGTTTTTTGGCTAAAAGGCATGTGGGGGTCATAGCTCCCCAACCGGGGATTGAACCTGCGCCCCCTGCCTTGGAAGGCGAAGTCTTAACCACAGGACCGCCAGGGAAGTCTGCTAACCCAGAAATTGTTTTATTTTGAGATTCAAGATCTGTGATTTTGAACCTTTGTAGTTCTCTAGAGGTCAAGTGTTTTTGTTGTAGAATTACTATATGATTTAAAATATCAGAAGTTGTAGTTTTTGAGAACAGCAAACTTTACCTAATCCAGTTGGTATTCTTGAAGCATCAAAAACAAATGTCTGATTTTTGAAATGAATCATTTTGAAAAGATGTACAAGTCTTTGGAATAAAATACTGTTTGCTCAGGTCATATATTGTGCTTGACTGGTTTGCCTGATTGGTCAGAGCAGGATGGCCCAAGCAGGATGCCCAGAGGGTGGATCAGGTTTTTATCTCACACAGGGGGTGAATGACCCCGACAAGAGGCACAGGTCTGTGTGAACCCACCCTGGCTCCTGGAGCAGTCCTTCCAAATGTAGAGCCTGCTGCCCAGAAAATGATGGTACTTGTTTTCTGTAAAAACTCCTTTGCCACTAGTTACTTAACATTACAGAGTTGAAAAGTTATTCCTGAGCTCATTCCTGTAGCACTTGGGAAAAAATTTAAATGGTAAGTAAAACTTTAAAAATTATTAGAGACAAGTATTGTCTCTGATAACATTATTTAAATTTTTAATTGACTACTAAAACTGGGTTCCCTCAGTCTTTTACTAAATAAATGCCATTTTTTATACTTGTGTAGTAGCTCTTTAGAAGCACAAAAGTAGAAGACTTCATTTTATCAAAAGTAGAATTGGGAACAATTGCTTGAAAAATATTTATGCAAAATATATTAATAATTCAGAGAAGTTAATTGGCCATTTATTTGATGTCAGTATGTTGCTCTTCCCCACCCCCCATCTGTCATAGTACATTAACACTCTTTATCCATCATGGTACATTAATACTTTGTATATACCTCTGTTGGATATTGCTTTGCTGCTTAATAGTTTATATATATTACTTTCTCCTGCAATAGACTGTGAACCTCTTAAGAACAAAGAATATCTAATAGGTGCTCAATAAATGTCAGTTGAATAAATTTCTTCCCTTCTTGCCACTGATGCAAGTATCTCTCTTCCTGACTCCTGATTCTCTCTCTTGGCTCATTTCCACCCATCTATTGTAGTATCTTTTATCTTAAACGCACAAATAGCTATACCCCTCGTCCACCCAACAGAAACAAGCTCCCTCCCTTGACTCCACATTCTCCCAGTTACCATCTTGTATCTCTGCTCCCCTTTACAGCAGTGCTTCTCTAAATAGAGCCTCTGCTTCCTTGCCTCTATTACTCTTCATCTCCAGAGTCTCCACTTGTTTCTTGTCATCTTTCTATTCCAATCTGTCAGCAAGTCCTGTTGGCCGTATCTCAGGAACATTGCTGAAACCATACTTTGCCATGTCCACTTCATTTCCATGACCACTCCTGGACTGTAAGCCAACACCTCTCACCAGGGTAGGACAGTTCTTCTCACTGGTCTCGCTGCTTTTACTTTTGCTCTACCAGAAAGCATTTGCCACACAGCAGTCTGCTAAAAACATAAATGTACCATGTCACTGCCCTGCTCAGAGCTGTCCTGTCTGCCTGAGATAAAATCTGAGCGCAGTACCATGGCCAGTCCACCTTCTGCGGTTAGAGCTTGCCTCTCTCCATCATCCTCCCACTGCCCTGCTCCGGCCACTCACGGGAAGGTCTCAAAGTGCCATGAATAGTTTCAAGATGCGGTGTTTGGTCTCCTTTATTTTCACTAATTAAAACAATAAAAAAAAGGGCAAGTTGGGACTTCCCTGGCGGTCCACTGGTTAAGACTCGGCGCTTCCACTGCAGGGGGTACGGGTTCGATCACTGGTTGGGGAACTAAGATCCCACATGCCTCATGGTGAAGCCAAAAAAAAAAAAAAAAAAAAAGCAGGGACAAGGTATTCAAATATGACTAAACTTGGAAAACAATGCAGGTCTCTCAGATGTTGTCACCTGGTTCCACTTTGCATATGTACCTGGGAGACCTGAGACCACCCATCCATGTAGCTGTGCACCATTTTTGTGTTTTGATTTCTCCCTCATTTCTATAATTCATTTTGCATAGAGTAGCCTTTTGTAGTTTTATAAGCCAGCATACAGAGCCCTTAGAATTTTCCAGTTTTTTCTTCAGAAGTAAACTCCTTTGCTCCCAGAAATGACCAGTGACTGAAAAGACTGGATTTCCTCAGAAGGCCTTGTGGTATTTCCTACTCTGTATATCTACCTCAGCTCTTAAGTAGAAGCTGCTTAATAATTTTGGTTAATAAAATCACATTTTGATTTCACCTGAGAAGGTTTCTATAAATCCAAGAAATGGGAAGATTTGTTAATTAATCTGTTTTATAAACAATCACAAACATTGAGCTTTCTCAGACTAGGGTACACTTACTCTAAACAAATCTGATCGGAAGGAAATGTTTCAGTCTTTCTAATTCGCAAATATGTTTGATTGTGCTGGAAGCATTGACATTTAGGCATTTAGGTTATGTGGGCCAAGCTGTTGACTGGCATTAACCCTAAATTTCCCTTAATGGGGCACAGTTGTTAACTGGGCAGAGTGCGTTTGAAATATTCCTCTCAGCAGGAACGGCCCAAGATTTATCATGCCTTGATGTTGTCACTGTGGCTCAGCTGAGGCAGTGGCCTATGTGCCTGACACTTCTTTTTGCCTCTTTATGCCCCCAGAGTCCCCATTCTGTGTCTCCCTCATTCACTCAAGCCATCACTTTTTCCTTTGGGTCCTAACATTTAGTTTTGGCAGACTTAAGTGTGGTAGAATCCCCAGGGTCTGTGTGTGGAACCTGGGCTAAGGCCAGAGAGGAGGTGGGGGAGGGGGAGGGATAGGGGGGTCACCAAAAAGGACAAGGACCAGGAGTGAGGATCCAAGAGTCAGGAACTGCAAGAGTTTTGAGTGCTTGTCCGGGTGCCTGCTGTTGTTTGCTGCTTGCTCTTAGAGCATGTGTGGTGTGATGCTCAGGTGAGTTTGTGTGAAAGGATCAGGAGGCTTTGACTATGCTGTCCCTTGAGGCAATACTTTTTCTTTTTAACAAGGACCATTTGGAGGCACTGGGGTGACTTCAATGATGGACATTGCAGGCACTGTCCCGGCAGACCCCTGGAGTGACGTTTTAAGGGAGAGGCACTTGAGCCACTTCCCAAATTATACCGTTGAAGAGAGGGGCCCTCTGGCTATAGGCTCTGCCTCTACATTTCTGTTAGGAGTGTGTAGGTGAAGCTTACCTTGTATGTGTTTACAACTCTTAATACATTGCAGCTGTGCTGAGGACATTCTAATTATTTCTATATATGCAAAAGAACCACCACAGTTAGGAGAAAGCTCTTCAGTCCCCACAGCCTTCATCCTCCTGATTTCTGTCCTGTTGGTTTCTGGATTTAATTAGGACGGGTTCTTGGCAAGATTCTCTGCTCTGTTCTGGCTCTCTAAATAAGAAACACTGTTAATTTTCATTATCTGAAGTCATGTTAAGTTTGAAACCTTGTTTTGTCATTTTATGTAGGTAGCAGGAAAAGGATCATTCTTTTCTTAAAATGAAAAGCTGTCCTCATTAACTAAGAAATGAACAAGAATAACAATAACAAATACACAAGGTGGATAGAAGGAACTTACTTAACAGCATTATTGAGATATAATCCACATGCCATGTAATTCACTTATTTCAAGTATACAATTCGACGAAATTGATTATATTCACAGAATTGTGCCACCAAGACTACCATGAATCTTAGAACATTTTTATCACCCTGAAAAGAAACCCTTTAGCAGTCACTCTCCATTCCCTTCTCTCCCCTATTCCTAGGCAACCACTCATCTACTTTCTGTCTCTGTAGATAATTTGCCCATTATGGACATTCATATAAATGAAATCATACAAAATGTGGTCTTCTATGTCTGCCTTCTCTCACTTAGCATAATGTTTTTAAGGTTCGTCCATGTTGTAGCACGTATCAGTATAGGCATACCTCGGAGATACTGTGGGTTCAGTTCCAAGCCACCGCAGTAAAGTGAATATTGCAATACAGTGAGTCACGTGAATTTTTTGATTTCTCAGTGCATGTAAAAGTTCTGTTTACACTATACTGTAGTCTCTTAAGTGTGCAATAGCGTGTCTAAAAAATTGTACATACCTTAATTTAAAAATATTTGATTGCTAAAAAATGCTAACCGTCTGAGCCTACAGTGAGTCGTAATCTTTTTGTAATAGTAACATCAAAGATCACTGATTGCAGATCACCATAACAAGTATAATAATAGTGAAAAAGTTTGAAATTTTGCAAGAACTACCAACATGTGACACAGAGATAGGAAGTGAGCAAATACTATTGGAAAAATGGCACTGATAGACTTACTCCACACAGAGTTGCCATGTTAAACCAATTTGTAAAACACAATTATCTACAAAGCACAATAAAGCAAAAAAGCTCAATAAAATGAGGTCTGCTTGTACTTCATACCTTTTTTATTGCCAAATAATATTATAGTTTATGAATAATACTACATTTTATTTATCCATTCATCAGTTGATGGACATTTGGATTACTTCTACTCTTTTTGGCTATTATGAACAATGCTACTATGAATGTTTGTATACAAATTTTTGTGTTGATGTGTGTTTTCATTTCTCTCATATATACTTAGGAGTGAAATTGAACAGCTTTATTCTTAACTCTTGTTTTCTAAATAAAATACTTCTGCTTCTCTCACTATAATTTCTTCTACCTTTAAATAGATCAACATAGCTAAATAAAGTTTGCTTCCCTTAATATGCCTAACCACATACTATTCTTGAGTTATAAAAGTCATGTTTCCACCTGAGCTTTTGTGTGTGGCTGTATAAATTACAGTGAATGCCCTTCAGTAATCAAAATATTGGCATTTCGTACGTTACATTTCAGAACCTGATGTTCTGAAACATTTTAGAACCTAATGGTGTATTAATTTAACTATCTTTGTTAAGTACTTTTAGCACATCTTAGAGATTTTAAGAAGTAGCAGCTAGTTTTGAGCATGAAAGAGTAAGCATCAGCCCAATTTCCAACTTGTTCTATTGGTTTAATATTTCAGTAATCTCTGAAGAGGAATTAGAGCAGCCACCAGTTAAAGAAACTATTAGGTTAAGAGCAGAGTGTTCACCTAGAATTTACTGATTTGCTAATTTAATCTGTGACACTTATAACCTACACGACGGTGGTATGCCACTTTATATTCTTAGTGACACTTCTCACATACGTATTTATTAGGTCAGTGGGGTGGGGAGAGAGTTAGGCGCCTCTGTTCTGACTAGCATTTAGCACACAGAGAGCACCTAGCAAATGTTTTGCCATTTTTTATTTCTTATGTCTTGCTTTTCTTTTTTCTTTTAAGCTTCCTGAATATTAATTGCTAATGAGTATACTTAATGCCTCTTCTTCAGGAAGTAGATCTCCTTAAATGCAAACAGAAAACTGTTTCCGGGATAGCCTGGAAGGCAGGAGGTTAAAGTTACCTCAGTTGTGTCCAGTTGTCTTAACTTTAGCCTGTTTTGGTTGATCAGCATTTAGCACGTCATTTTATTGGGAGTGAGGTTTTTTTTCCCCTTTTGTTTCTTCTTTCTGAAAGCCTTTGTTTCCCTAGACAGAATACACAGCCAGAGTTTTCCTGGATCATTCTTTTGAGTACACATTTCCAGACAGCACATTAAACACATTAAAACTTTCCACGTTCAGATGGTGCTCGTCATCAGCACGTCTTTTACAGCAAATGTACTTCTCCTGCTAATCCAGTGACCTTCTCTGTTCTGGTTGATATCTTCTTAATAACTTTTCCCCTGACGGCTCCCTTCTTGCATTCAGTAGTTCAGATCCTCTCACCACACAGGTTTGCTCTTCAAGCATACTGACGGCCACTGTGTCAGGGGGACCCAAAAAGAGGTTAACAGTCAGTATAGTGTAGAAAAATGAATAAATGGCTCTTAAGAGCCTTGCCCAGGAAAAAGAAGGATATTCAAATGAGAATGGGACTGGCTGTTAAAATATTATTGCTGAATAATATTAGATAACATCTCCTTTTATGACAGAATCCTATTTAGAAGCTGGGGCTTGAGCTAGAAAGTAGGAAAAGTTAGGCTGGTCAAATGTTGGGTTTGGGAAACCAAGTATGGGGAAGCTCAGTTTTGGTCAGACTCTTCAACATCACAATATATGAGAAATGTGTAACTTGTGCAAATATCTAAAGAAAATTATTATTGCAAACTGCTGTCCGCATGCTCTCTACTACTCGAACTTATAAGGTCTGTTGTGTCAAGATTGTCAGCTCTCTTCTTTGAGACTGGGGTAGAAAGAAGGAGTGAGACGATAAGATTTATGACTGAATTAAGGAGTGACTGAATAATAGATTTGTTCATTTTAATAAGCACTTGTCATACGTCTTCTGTGCAGGGCTGTATTAGGTGTTGTTGACACAGACCTGAATAAGACACTGTTTTTGCCCTAAAGGAATGAGCAGTGTAGTTAGGGAGCAAAATGTGGTTTACCAAAAAAAAAGAAAGAAAGAAAGAAAAAAAGGCTGTATTTACACATGTGTAGAACCACAGGAGAAGTGCTTGGATTGCAGAGTGTATCAGTGCCTTGGGAGCGCAGAGGAGGGGTGGATCAGGGAATGGGATAGGCGGGCAGGAAAACAGACCAGGCAGGGAAAGGTGTCTGTGGGGAGGCTGAGCCTGAACTGAGACCTTGCTGGAAGTTATTCAAGCTTTGCATATCATGTAATCAGTTTCTGTTTTATGAAATGTAAATACTGTGTAGGGATAGTATAGTCAATGAGGAGCTAATATTAGTGGCACCACAAGCAGACCGTATCTAAATCTCTTTTCTGGAAACTTTTTTTGCTCTTTAGTATTCTTTCTAGAGAATCTGTCTGTCCTGTGATGCATCCAGCCTGGTGACCCACCCGTGGCCTCTTTTTTATGAATTTATTTATTTTTATTTTTGGCTGTGTTGGCGGGCTCTAGGGGCGCGGGCTCAGTAGTTGTGGCTCGCAGCCCCTAGAGCGCAGGCTCGGTAGTTGTGGCGCACGGGCTTAGTTGCTCCGCGGCATGTGGGATCCTCCCAGACCAGGGCTCGAACCTGTGTCTACTGTGTTGGCAGGCAGATTCTTAACCACTGCGCCACCAGGGAAGCCCCACCCGTGGCCTCTTGATGTCTATTCCTCACAATTACTGATTCTGCAGACGTGCAGATCCTGAGTACCCCTTCACCAAAGCTGCTTTCCAGCAGCACAGGCAGCCAGCCCCGTTTCTGAGGGCTTCCTTTTAACTGTAAAAAAGTGGAGTGAGTTTATCCAGGTCTGTGGTTTGATTTTACAATCCTCTCTGCCTTAGGTTTGCCAATTCTCCTCCCTACAAAGGCTTCCGAAAAGGCATAGCCTATGCATAATCTCTGTCTCATAAAGGAAAATGTTGATGCCATGCAGAGGGTGGTGTTATATGTGGCACTCACAATAATTATGACACATGACATATAATTATGACAGCTCTCAGCTGTCTGGGTTGAGAGACACTTCAGAATTTCATTAGCCAAAGGCAATAATAATAAGATACAAGATGCAGTCAGTATCCTTCAAATGGGAGCTGCCTTCAAAAAGGAGAGGATTAAGGAAAAACACAGGCGTGGCAAGGTTGCACTGCAAAATAACAGCAATTTAAAACGCTATGGTGGTTTTCACATTATGATTGTTTTCAACTTATTGCAATGTTTGACTGTCTGGTTGCACTCTAGACTCCAGGGGAGCAGGGGCTATGTGTCTCTTGTTCACACTGTGCCTGGTGTCTGAGGGTAGCATTCAGTAAGTCCTTCAGAGTGGATAAAGGATAAATGAAATGAACAAATCTAAGTCATCTAAACCAGGGCCTGAAAACTGGCTACCTATTGCATTTGTCATATAGGCATTAAAAAAAAAACTTTATAGTTAACAAAAAATAATTAGGTGCCAACCTTTAAAAATGGGAAGATTGACACAAAATTCTGGATCTTTCTGTTTATGTTGAAAACCCAGAAAATCTGATAACTCGGCTGGCAGCAATTGACTGGCACAAAGTAGCAGCTGCCCGCTTTGGATGGGGAGTGTCGTCCTCAGGCCCCACCTTGTCCACTTCACTCAATTTCCAGACCTGCCTGGGCTCTGTGGTCATCTGAACTTGCAACCTGGGAATTGTTAACTTTTTTTACCTTTGAAATTTCCTCTCGTGCTTACACATATTGGGTTTTAAATATAGCAAAAATACTTAAGATTTTTCAGGCACATTCATTGTGTATCATACTGATGAAGTGATTTTAAGTCTCTTACTTTTCTACTTATGACTTGTAAAATGAACTAGTGTGGACTATGGTTAGTATAGCTTTGTAGAAGGGTTTCAATTATATGTCTTACAACTTAGGACACAGGTATTGGTTGTTTTGGCCTCTGCTTTTCAGTGAACAGTATTTGAATCTCCAATCAGTGCCACACTGAGCACTCCTCAAAGAGTAAGAAGGGCAGAAGAAAAGACCAGGCGCCTTGGTTTTACTGTTTATACACTAGTTAGGGGACATTAAACAGAGATGCAAGGTATCAGCATTCCAGGGGATAGAGATGCAAATACTTGTGTTTACAATCTTTTTTTACAGTCTCCAAGAATTGAGTTTTCGTTAGGTACTTATTGAAACAGAATTATTTTATTCTATTTCAGTAAAATTTCCCTGGTACTACCTAGACGAGACATTTTTATTTAAGTCATTTCTATATTGACTTTCTCTTTGAATAAGATTAAATTTGATAGTAGATTTCCAATCTCAAATTATTATTATTATTTTTTGGAAAATGTATATTTGTCATCTTGAATGTGATATGATAGCCATTGATGTGTCTTATAGTGCAGTAAAAATAACATATGCACACACACACACACAGAGGAAGAAAAGATGGGACTATTCTCCAACCAGAATGTGTTAAGACATATGTTTTGCTTATACATAATTGTTTCATGTTGGCAGACTCTATTTTTTTTTTGTCCAAATGATTGACTTAAAAATATGACCATATAGCAGTTAGATAGGTTACATCCCAAACAGGATAGTAGTGAGCAAGCTGCATAAAATTAGTAACATTAATCTCTAAGTTCCAAATGCAGATGCAAAAAATAAACAGCCTGATGAGGAGCCCGCTGCTGAAGCGGCCTAGTAGTTTTCCAGCCAGCTCCGCTGTTACACTAAATTGAATCTGAACTGTGGTGGACCTCCAGAAGAAACAGTTCAGTGCCACTTTAGTGTTCATGCCTACCTTGGTATTGCTTCTCAGCCCTGGGCCTCTTTTTTTTTAGCAGGTGACCATCAGACAGATCATTGCTGAGAGGAAATCTGTTTTATGTGCAGCATGTGTTTAGTACAACCATTAACTAGAATAATTTGACCTGGATCCATTCTTTATTGCCCATTCCCTTCCCCTTGTGGTATAGTAGATGGGCATTTGGATAAAATGGACAGTCTGCATTTAGAAAATTACTTTGCCAAGTGTTTCTGCTTTGCAAATAACTAGGCAACTAGTTAAGTGGAGATAGCAGAAAGTTGGGGGTACTTGGACTAGTTTTGGGGGGCAGGTTGACTAGAGAGTATTTATATCAGCAAAGGGTTCCATTCCTATTACAGTTGACCCTTGAACAACATGGATTTGACTGCACAGGTCCACTTATACACTTACTTATATTTTTCAGTAGTAAGTATTATAGAACTATAACATCCACCATTGGTTGAGTCCACAGATGTGCAACTGAGGATACCAAGGACCTGCTAATGCAGAGGGCCGACTATAAGCTACAGATGGATTTTTGACTGCGTGGAGGGTCGGTGCCCCTTAGCCCTGCATTTTTCAAGGGTCCTTTGTGTTTTTAAAAAGTGGAAATCAATTCTTCTGAGCTAAACCTTAGCTGTGTAGAGAAATGGACTTGTGTTGTTATCTAGCTGTGTTTCATGACTTCTAATTTTTAGAAGGAGGCGTTAAAATATTCTTGCGTTTTTCTAAGTAGTCAGAAAAATTCCACACTGAGACATGTTACCTGGATAGAAGTTTCTTTGGTCTTTACGTATATTGGAATATTGAGTTGTCCTTCTAGTTCATGAGGGAAACTGTGACACTTTGAAGCATGTGCTTTAGTTATTGATGTTGTTTGGTAGCTAAATTGGCCAAAGTTTTGCAGCTCATTTATCTTTTCTGACTTGTTTTGCATTGGCAGCATGCATCTATTTATAACTCATCTTAATTCTCATCACCTTGGCAAAAGTCTATATAAAAAGCATCATTATAGAATGGCTGTTTCTTTATAATTTATTTGGTGACTTCAGTCATGACTGAAAATAAGTGTAATTTAAATACATATATACATTATATGAATTACAGAGGAATGGCATCTGTATTTTTCTTATAAGATTTGCATTGAGAAATCAGACCTTAGGCTTATATATACCCTGTCTGTGAATAATATCTGTTTTAAAGACCCAGGGAATCAATTGAGCATGGAGCTGGGTGATAGAGCACCTAATCCTTTAATAGATGGGTGTTCACATCCCGTTTACTTCTCAGACTTTCTCTTTTCTTGTTTTCTTATTTTTCAAGTGGTTACTCCAGGTAAGGCCCTGAGCATCTTCCCACTTCTTATTGACTGCCTCTCCACACCATGCTGCTTCAAGTTGCCTTGGAACTTTAAAGAGGCTCCATTAGAGAGACTTGAAGATAGACATCACAACTGGTATATGCTTTTTCTTCGGAGGGAGGCAGTGGCTCATTTTCTAACAGTTATTCTAAAATCACGGGGGAAGTGTAGGCTAAAATGTTTTGTAATATTCCAGAGATTCTAGTGTTGTAACAATGTAAATGATATATTAAAGGTCAGATTTTTGGGCATTGAAAGAATGCCAAGTGTCTAACCTAATTTTTGGCATTTGCCTCAAACTTAAATGTTACTTTTGGACTTCCCTGGTGGCACAGTGGTTAAGAATCCGCCTGCCAATGCAGGGGACACGGGTTTGATCCCTGGTCTGGGAAGTTCCCACATGCCGCGGAGCAACTGGGCCTGTGCAGTGCAACTACTGAGCCTGCGCTCTAGAGCCCGCGAGCCACAGCTACTGAAACCCGCGTGCCTAGAGCCCATGCTCTACAACGAAGAGTAGCCCCCACTCGCCACAACTAGAGAAGGCCTGCGCGCAGCAACGAAGACCCAACACAACCAAAATTTTTAAAAAGTTACTTTTTAAGCTTGCTGATCACCAGAAGGCTTTTAGTCTCAATTTTATGCTCAACTTTTAGTTGAGTGGTTATTTGTTAAATTATTGGAAAGAATGGCTTTTTTTCTCCTCTCTCTCTCTCTCTCTCTCTCTCTCTCTCTCTCTCTCTCTCTCTCTCTCTTTTTGGCTGCACCTCACGGCTTGCAGATCTTAGTTCCTTGACCAGGGACTGAACCTAGGCTACGGCGCCGAGTCCCAACCACTGGACTGCCAGGGAAGTCCCCAAGAATGGCTTTTATTTGATATTTTCATTTCTTTGTTCCCTGTGTGGTGGAAGGAATGAATAGTAACTATTTGAGGGCTTACGATGTGCTAAGAATGGTACTAAGCACTTCTATACATCATTTCTTCCTGTGAACATACACCTTGTAAGGTAGTGATCATTTTTACAGACAGAACCACAGGTGAGAAAGGTTAAATACTTTACAGCTGGCAATAACAGGACTGGGATTTGAATCCACTTATGTCCTACCTTCCAGGAAGGGTGGAGTTGCTTGGATTAGGCATATATCCATTGTTTTGTTCAGGTAAACAGTCAGGAGAGACATGGGACTGGGTTCTGCACAGTAGTAAATTGTAAAGTTTACAAAGAAGAGTATTCCTGCTGTTACCTTATATGATCTTCATATCAACTCTGGAAGATGGCAGCGATTCTGGCTCTGCAGCTTCTCAGAATTGTGGACCAAGCTGTAGTGACCGCGTCTGAAGCCTCGAGGCACTGGCTGAGTTTGGAGGAGAGGTTGGGTTTCAGGCCCAGGCCATCAGAGTAGCTCCCTTTCTTTCTCTAGGGAATGGTTCTTTCCCTGAGGTTAGCTGTAAGGGAGCAGTTCCCTTTGGGGCCAGCAGCTGCTGAGAGATGGTGGTGACTAGAGAAGGGCATCAGGGGTTCCTCATCCTTGGGAGTCTGGGGGTAAGGAGAGAGCCTTTTGTCTGCCTTCTTTTCCTCCCAAACCCCAGCTTTCATTTCCATTCAAAATTTATATCACCCCAGAGGCACAGTTTTTGTGTTTTAAGAAATCTTAATTGTAAGACTTGAACCTATTAGATTTTTTTTTCCTTTCTGAATTTATAATTATTTCTCTTAAGTAATGCCAAAAAAAAAATTCTAAGTTTATCCATCGAAGAGAAATAATTCCATGAGCGTTTCCGAAGTGTCTCACCTCTGCTCATTCCTGTTCTCAGGGGGAATACAAAATTAGGTGTCATGCAGTACTTGTGCCATGAGGCCACACCCCTTTGCTAGTGAGTTCCTCATTTTCTTTGTTTTAGATTGATGAAGGGCTGCTTGGACTTTGACTCCCCTCAAGATGCTAATTATATGTTTCAAAATCATGTGTTCTGTTAAAGATCACTTACGAGTAGCCTTGGAAAGAGAACTGGAAGCAGGGAGGTGCTTCAGGGGTGCAGAATATTGTTTGGAGGCCTTGGGAAATAAATCTTAAGTTCATTTACCACCAAGACATATTTAGTCAGTGTATATAAACAAAAGAAGTCACAGTGTGCCTGGACATTATTTGTCCCAGATGGAGTTTAAACTTGGCTCATTGTACTGCACTGATGTCATGGTGCATAAACTGGCCCGAGTTAGAGATGTGCATAGAATCGGCTGTGTGCTTGTGTGTGCTGAGGGCGTGCGAGGAGGAGGGAGGGGCTGGCTGGAAAATTGTGATCACATTTTTCCTTTGCTGTCTGCAGAGCCTAGTGTCAGTACTGAATTTGGACTTGGTGCAGGATGAGGGAAGAATCGGAATAATCTGTTCATTTGTGCAAGTCGGTATGTGATGCACTTAGGGATGTCCTTCTTCCAAGACTGAGTGTAAGTGCATCAGGCTTTCCAACAGCTGCTTACGATGCTCTGGTACTAAAATCTAGAAAGGAAAATCTTAAAGTACTACATTTTTGAAGAGCATTTTCAGTCTGTTTGCCTTGAAATCTTCAATCTGGATAGTTTCTTTAAATTTTTTAATGGTCTTAAGTATCCAGCTGTATAATTATGTTTTCCTGGATTGAATGGTGGATAACTTTTCAAACTAGTTGCTTAAGTGTTTAAAAAGGCAGTTGCCTGATGCTTTTTAGAGAATCTGGCCAGGTTTAATTCTTCCTGTGTGCTTTGAGAAGGCAACTTATAGGTCAGAAAAGGATCCTCTTCTGGAGTTCTGGGTGCTTAATAGGAAATCTCCACATACCGTGGTGTTACTTTGTTACATTTTATTGCAGACTTTCATTATAATAATCTTAATTAGAAGCGGTTCCAAGTAATTCAAACCATTTTGTGGATATAAAGGGCTTAGATTTCAGAACTTCTGTGAATGGATTCCAAAGTCACTATTGTTGCCAGGATCCACGGAAGCTGAACAGACACCAGAATGTGAATGAGTTGGGAGGTGATCCTTTAAGGAAAGCCAGAACGTTTCTCAGACAGAAAATCTGGTCAGAGGTGAGAATTGGCTGGTTTTAGATTTTATTGAGAACATGAAACGTGGTAGTTTTGATAAAATTTTTTCTTCAGACTTTCTTATTAGAGGCCATATTTTTCCTTAACTGAGAGACTTGTCACTGGTCGAAATTTGAAGAAAAAGAAATATTAATAACAATTATTTACTGAGCACATACTATGTATAAGGCCTTCTACCAAGGCTGCACTGGGGTTGCTCTCTTCCTCAGAGCACACACATAAGGTAGGTGTTTATCTCTCTTTTCAGAGGAGGAAGTGCAGGGTTAGAAAGGTTAAGTGCCCTGTCTGGCAGAGCCGGGACTTAACTGTGATGTGTCTGATTTGCTCTTCTCACTGTGTATCTTTGCTGTCTTAGTTGATTTTTAAACTGTTAGTTAAAAAAAGAATTGCAAGTAAAATGAGATTAGCACAAAGTGACTTAATTACTCAGTATTTACATACTCTATATGATGTTACTTAGAAGACATCTCTGGCCTGAACGCCATCTAATTTTACCGCAACATATAGTGTGTCAGGAAGACAAACATGTAGAAGAAATATGTGCTATTATGTACTTATTTTTTGAAATCTTAAATAGTAGTTAAGATTCATCTTAAATTTAATGATTAAGTTGTAGGTTGTGCTGTTTTCTTATCTGCAATTCTGTGTCCTTAAGTTATATTTTCAAACTTTTTTTGTGTATGTATGATATGCTAAAAGGCAAACTATAACTTAAAGATATAAAACATGAATTAACTAGTCTGAAATGGGATTACCTTGGAATCAGAAAGTAGATGTTTTGGGAATATGATTAACTTGGGACCCTTGAAAACAAGTAAAGATTCTCTTTTGACTCATAAGTATATTTGTTTCCCAATAATCCTACTGTTAGTCCTCCTTTCCTTTTGATCAGCAAACCAATGCACAGCATAGTAGGTGGACAACATAGTCCCCTGTTGGACTGATGAGTTGACTAGAAGTAAAGGAAAAGACTGCTAGGTTGGCTGCTGAGTGCTTTGGGAGTTAGCTTTTTAGAGCAAGAAACCAAAGAGAAGAAAAAGGGTCAGAAAAGTCTAGGAAAAGGTGGAGGCTCAAGAGAGGGACAGATTGTGCAGGCCTGTCAGTTGTCAGTGATAGGAGGGGTGGAAATGGAAATGCCAGAATCACAGTTGGATAACAGAATTAGAGAGAGTGACAGGAAGTAGGAAAAATTAAGTAATTATGTCTGGGAGAGCCATACACTGCTACACCTCTGCAATCCTAGATGCCCCAGCGTTCATAGAGAGGGAGGGCAGAACTCTTCAGCAGCAAACCCTGTGATCTGGATGGTCATATTTAAAGATTAAACCATCGGTTATTTTTGAAAACTCTTAGAACAGTGTAACCCCTGAATTATGTCACAGGTGGATGTTTCACTAATATCTTTGCTGGTGTCTATGTGTTCAGTATCTCCCATCTCAGTTTGAGTTTCTCGCTACTAACAGAGTTATCTTAATAATGTTGCTTTCCTACTGGAAAACTCTGCTCACAGGATAAAGTTCAGACTTCCACGTGGGGCAAACAACGGCTTTTCTGAGGTGGGCACGGCCTGCCTCTGCAGTCTCACCTTTACCCCCTGTTGCGTGCTTATGCCATTACGGCCACACTGGGATTCTCTAGCACATTGGAATTCTAAACATACCATACCGGTCAGGCCTCCATGCATGTGCTGTGTGATTGTTCTTTTGCTTATCCTCTCATTCCCCCTTTAATTGTCACCCCCAACTATAACTTTTCCTGATTTCTTGATGATTTCTTCAGTTTCCATAGCACTTGATAGCAAATAATCATTTTTTATTATAGTTCATTGTATTTTCTACTAGTGCATCAATAAACGGGTAGGATTTCAAAATCTTTCTCATCTTAGAATCATCAGTGCTTACTTAATAAAGTGCCTGGCCAATAGTAACTACTCAGCAAATGTTTGTTGAATGATCAGGGTTTCAATAATTGCGTTAAGTATTGATTTAAATAAGTTTAATATAATCAATGCAAAGGCAAGGCCTGAATAAGTGATGATAATATACTGTGAAGTGGTGGGGAGGGGCTGGGGTCTCTTCCACAAAATCCTTCCAAAACCGTAGGACATTTCATATTTGTATTCATTTCTGATTTTCTGTTAGTGAGAATAAAATATAAGGCAATAGTAGGGTTAATTTTAAGCAATTAAGAAAGTATAGTAGTAAGAAAAGTTAACTCTAGAATGTTTAATGACAAAATATTGGGAACTGATTTTCTGTCAGTTATAGGGATGAGAACATTCTTCATGGACACATTGTTTCTTTTTTTTCTCAAAAGGATTTTTATGGACCTTGACAGGATGTTCTAAAATAATCTAAAAGAGAAGATGCATATGAATAATCAAAACTTAAAGAAGAACAATAAATATATCTAAGCCTTTCCAGATGCCAAAGCATATCATAATCCATAATAATTATTTTTGAATAGTACTAGTATAGAAGTAGATCAACACAGAAATGGAATAAGAAGTTCAGCAACAGACTCATGAATATTTAAAAAATATGTATCCCTGAATATGTGTTAATATAAACACAATCAGAAGAGCAAAGAAAAGCTGGAAAACCATAAGAGGCCTTTTACGTTTATCAAAATGGTTAATATGTTTATAGGAAATACTTACATTTCTCGAGGAATAAAGAGTGAATTAAAACAAACACAGGGAGCTCAGCTCGGTGCTCTGTGATGACCTAGATGGGTGGGGTGTATACATATAGCTGATTCACTTCATTGTACAGCATACACTAACACAACATTGTAAAGCAATTATACTCCAATAAAAAAAATGGAATACAATTTTTGCCCAACACGTGAACATTATTTCTTGATCATGTCTTAGGTGGGGAAGAACTGTTCAATGAATGACATGGCCAACATTGAAATGGGTTTTAAAAATAGTAGAATATTGGGAATGTAGGCAGTTAAATATGTTTCTTGACTGGCCTTTGAGATTCCCACAGTAGAGTTGTATATTTAGGTTTTTATTGCACAGCTTACCAGAGATGTGTGACATTAATTAGCACATCAGTGTGGATCATGTCCCAGCCAATCAAAACCAGACATGAGATAGCTGGATCTAAATGAAGACATGCAAGATTCAGTGTGCAAAACACATTCAGGGTACGACTGATTAGGTGAAAAGTGGCCCAAGTTGCTGATTCCCCATCAGTGTGGCCAGAGCCCAGCTTGGAGGTGTGGGGTGTGTGGATGGAATTGAGGGGCAGAAAGGGGTTTTAACCTCAAATGGTGGACTTTTTAAATAAGGATTGATCCTGAAACAGTGATGACAGGAACGAAAATTTGTTCTCAGTGAATATAATTTTCAGCTAAAGGAGGAAGTATCTTTTTGATACTCAACAACTCTGTGAAAATATATTTAATAAAATGAAAATAAATTCATTTAAATAAACGTAATGCTGCTCCAAATGCACAAGGATATTCGGTAGCCATTACTCTTAGCCAGGGAAAAACTACACTTACGCTTGTATGGAATTTTGGTCTTTAATGTTTTTGGTTTTTATCTTGAAAGTACTGTAGTTGAAACTTCAGACTTGGCCATTTGTGGCTCTCTTAAAACAGGTTTTTAACCTAGTTTGGGCCATCTATATTACATTTTGCATTTTTTCCATTTAAGTTAATGCTATATTTTTATTCTTAGCAAACAGCTCTTTTTGTAATAGAATCTCTTTATTCAGGGCAGAATACAATTAGAGGGAGTAGAAATATATAACTTCTTACAAGCTGCCATTGTATTTTCTTTATAGCCCTTACCACTATCTGTAAATGTTTTATTTTTATTCAAGTGATTCCCCACTCCCATCCCATGCAAGTTCCATTTGTCAGCCTGTGGTAGGGAGAACTTTGTGTTGTCTAAGACTCTATTTTGTGGCCTGGAGGAATGCCTCACCCTTTCTGGGCAAGCATTAATATTTGCTGCATTATAACTGAGTAGAGTAGTAATTCTTCTAAGGACACTTATTTGAAATGCAGTTATTGAACTCATTTGAATGTACAGTTTACCCTTGAACAGCACAGGTTTGAACTGCGTAGGTCTACTTATATGCAGATTTTTTTCACTAAATATGTATCACAGTACTACACCATCTGCAGTTGGTTGAATCGGAGGATGTGGAGGGCCAACTGTAAAGTTATGTGCAGATTTCCAACTGTGCAGAGGGTTCAAGGTCAAATGTATATATTTTCAGCAGACACTGGTGTGATTTCAGTGCATAAAAATGTTCTTTTTGGTTCATCTTATTTCTCTTTCCTTGGTTACCTGTTAATCCATTCCTATCGTTTTTGTTGATGACAGGTGACTTTTGGGAAGCATAGATGCCTAAGACCCAGTCTTTTCAGGAGTAGTCTTTTATTTTTCTTATGCCTGTTATTAGGCCATGAGAAATGGCATCTAATGATTGTGATAATCAAGTGGTTAGCTTATTGGTGTGTCTGAGGTTTCTAGGGGAATTCAAGGACTTGACAACGAATTTATGAGAATAAATCCTGCCCAATATAAAAACAACTGTTTGTTGTCAGTTAAGGGATGGATTCCTTACCACCCAACTGCCATATTAGGAGTAAGGGGCTCTGCCTCAGGGAGTGAGCACAGCTTTCCTAGGAGTGAACTTGTCCTCAGTTTTGGGGACAGGCCTTTGACCCAGTTCAATGCATTCTCTCCTTGTAACCATTCACTGAAGTTTCTCCATAGAGAACTGACTGCGAAACCCACACCTACTGGGGAGGCGGGGCAGGGACGATGTGCGGTAGAAGAGAAAAGCATGCGTTTTGGTCAGGCAGGGCTGGATTCTAGTGCTGGCTCAGTCATTTTGTAGTTTTGTGACTTTAGACAAGTTACTGATCCTCTTTAAGCCTCAGTTTTTCCCCATCTCTAAAATCTGGACGTCCTTTTGCCTTGACCTAGTGTATAAGTACCCTGGGAGGCTCCCTAGTCTTATGTGTTCTTTTCCTGCCAGCTTTGGATTCAGGCTTCAGGTTGGACATGTGAACTGGTGAGTCAGTCAATGCTTTCCCATTATCTTCTAGGACCTTCCTGTTTAACTGCTCACATTTTTTTTTTTTTGATATTTCTAAGCTGCTTTTTAAAAAAATTTATTTTCTTTATTTTTGGCTGTGTTGGGTCTTCGCTGCTGCACGCAGGCTTTCTCTAGTTGCGGCGAGAGGGGGCTACTCTTCATTGTGGTGCATTGGCTTCTCTTGTTGTGGAGCACAGGCTCTAGGTGTGCGGGCTTCAGTAGTTGCAGCACATGGGCTCAGCAGTTGTGGCTCGCGGGCTGTAGAGCGCAGGCTCAGTTGTGGCGCACGGCCTTAGTTGCTCCGCAGCATGTGGGATCTTCCCGGACCAGGGCTCGAACCTGTGTCCCCTGAATTGGCAGGTGGATTCTTAACCACCGAGCCACCAGGGAAGCCCTAACTGTTTACATTTTAAATCTTGGGACATTTTCTTTGTGTATGTTACTACCACAAAGGTAATTATCGTTCATTTGCAGCTCATCATCTCCCTTTTCCTGATTTGGAGAAGAGACAGAGAGCTTAAAAAACAAATGATGCTACTTTTCAGTTTTGCTTGAGGCCAGCTGTGGTCTTGGCACAGAGACCAGGGTCTCGAAGGTGTGTCTTGATGGATGGTTTGGGCCCTTCAGGGCCTGGGCAGATCTTGCCGGGATTTTTCTGGAGTTTGGGAATCTGGAGTAAGAGTGTGTGTATGTGTGTGTGTGTGTCCAGAAGGAAGGTGCTACTATTCCTTTCCTGGAGTCAAAGGTCACTTTTTAACTTATTAGATCTTCCTGGATAGAATCTGTCCTTACATGGAACTCTTATGCAGCTTTTAGGTCGTATTATTTTTTTCCCCTGAAGATATCTGTTGGATATTCATAAATGCTGGCTCTAAGTGAGAATGTTCATTCATACATGAAACAGCTAAGACAAGCCTCACAGAATGTGGCAAGTGGGAAAAGCTCTGAAAGTGAAATGGGATCTACTCTCCTAGCATAGCTTGTATCTCGATTGTCTGGGTATGGGATTTAACTTTTAAGAATACTGCAAATGTAACATTTCATCTTTGGTCAGTCAATACTGCTCTCCTAGCAGAAGCTTTTGTGATGGACTCTCATACGTGGCAGTGATTATTTAGTCGGGTGGCTGGTAGTATTTTATTTGAGGCATAAATCAGGAATTTGCCTCTAGAGGTCTTAGATGCTAACCGTCTTCTGGTTAATCAGCCACCCAAAATTTAAATGGCAAATGTAGCTTTCCTTTTGCTCTTCTAATGAGTTAGAAACAGAGTTAGATTTAGATTTATACCTTTAAGGTAAGATGTGTTATACCTGTTTCAGTTGTCTTGTTGGGTAAAGCTTTCCCAGGATGCTGTGTTTAGCCTTTTGCTCAATTATGTTAATTCTACTTCTGGTTTTATTGTCTCTTTAGACTTTGGAAGAATGGTCACTTATTTTCTTTAAGCCTTAATGAACTACCTTTGGTTATTTTGGGCTGCTTGGTTCGTATAGCACTAATAGATTTGAAAGAAATCTGATGAAGCAATAGTAGACTGAAGTATGCTCTTATGATTTGATTAACATGGTTCTATTTTAACATCTCTGGGGAAAAAACATCAGTGGTTAAAATCTTTGTTCTTTCTTTTTTTTTTCTTCTCCTCTGACAAGACACAGAATACAGCATGACTTGTTTTAATGCTGACTTCAGAAAAGCAGGAAATGCTTACTGAGTGGACAAAAAATGAGGTTTGGACAGTGATGTTATGTTTTACATTCTGTGTTTAAGAGAAATTGTAACCGTAGTGTCTGCTTTGTGGCTAAAGAGAGAAAGGAGGAGGGAGGGAAGAGGGGTGGGGGAGGGGGGGAGAGAGGGGAGAGACAGATTGAGAGAGAGATATTCAGAGAGGGAGACAGACATACAGACTGATTGACCTGTATGATACAAAAGGTTAAGTGCCAGGGAGCCTTTGGGTGTGACTTATGCTCCTCAAGGCTGTGTGATGCATGGCTTGCTGCCGCCATCTCATTCATGTCTCTGGTCAGGGACAGATCATTGGGCTGGTGTGTGTCAGAACTTTATTTTATTTTTTTTATTTTATTTTTTTTTTTGCGGTACGCGGGCCTCTCACTGTTGTGGCCTCTCCCGTTGTGGAGCACAGGCTCAGCGGCCATGGCTCACTGACCCAGCCGCTCCGTGGCATGTGGGATCCTCCCGGACCGGGGCACGAACCCGTGTCCCCTGCATTGGCAGGCGGACTCTCAACCACTGCGCCACCAGGGAAGCCCCAGAACTTTATTTTTATCTCTCCTTTATTGACAGTGAAAACAGCAAGGTAGTCAGTCTGCTTCAGTATAATAAAATGCTTTCTTTTAAAATATCTCGGTGCCAAGATGAATACGGTGTGCTCAAATAATGACTTTTGCTCTTACTAAGAAAAATTGATATTGGGACACAGGAGATTTGCCTGGTTTCTGAGGTAACTTGGTAGATTATAATCTGGTTGCCATAGCAACACAGCAGCAGGGAAAATTACAGGAACTAAACATTTGAAGAGAGGTATTTTAATAGGATGTGTACAAGCCCTTTACCTATCATCTTTCTCCCTGAAGAAATGGGGTGGGGGTCAGGAATGGGCCTCCTGTGAGCAGAGAGGGGAAGGCATAAACGGTTTTTGGAGGCTGGATGCCTCCAGGACAGCCATTCTTGGCATTGTGACCTAGTGTCAGTGACCGCTGAGGAACTGCTGCAGACACTTTTCATGCAGTATGATAAGCAGATGATGCGACAGGACCTGGAACATACTCCGATTCAGAAATCCCTTTTCTCGCCTGGGATTTTCCCTAATACTGGTGAGTTGCACTTTTAGAACCAGCATTTAGGACACACTGTCTGACAATTATGACTGTAGTGGAAGAGAGTATATAAATTTGGGATTGTCAAAGAATATCTGGGTCATAGTCTTAGTGTCCACTGTTTTTTTTTTTTCTGACTAAATAATTCCACAGGCACATATCATAGGCCCATCCATACGGGCTTAACAAAGCAGGTGCTTTCTGCACTATTACAGTGATGTTAGAATTGGTTTAAGGACTTTAAAAAAAACACGGGTAATTTTCTTTATTGGAGTGTTTGATTCCATTGTAGTCGACTTGTGTTCTATGTGTACATAAAAATAAAGTAAAATCAAAAATATTTTCATGTTAGGAGTGACTTTAAAAACTCAGTTTCAAGAAAGCAATTGGAATGTCTTAATCAGTCCATAGAGATCTGAAAGGGTTTCCTTTTGAGTTCTTAAAATGACAAAGTGTGTTTACATTGGGAAGAATTTGAATACTTAAGACTGAAAGATTATTGACACAGTTACTGTACAGGAAAAATAAATTGCCTTGAAATAACCGTTATATTTCAAGATAACAAGAAGCACTGGGGATGAAGCTTGTACTGCTTTTCCCTGAAAGATCCTGTTTTCTCTAGTTAATGTATTTCCAGATTAAAAAAATTTTAATACCCCAGCAGTGTTTTTCCTGTGGTGAATTATTAATAGAAGCAAAATACATGGAAGTTAAAGGTTTAGTTTTTAAAGATGAAATGGTTTTGATCTTAATAAATAGTTTTAAAAAGCAGATAAATTATGGTCCATACAGTAAATAAAGTTGACTTTTAAAGTTGCATATTCTGAAAGCTTAATATCCAAGTTAAAATAATTGTTGCAGTGGTTTTTCCCTGTGTTTTGTGACTTCATTCATTCAGTAAATATATTTCTTTTTTTTCCCCTCTTTTTTTTTGAATTTAATTTGTTTTTTTATACAGCAGGTTCTTATTAGTCATCCATTTTGTACACATCAGTGTATACATGTCAATCCCAGTCTCCCAATTCATCCCACCACCTCCACCGCCACTTTGCCCCCTTGGTGTCCATATGTATGTTCTCTACATCTGTGTCTCAATTTCTGCCCTGCAAACCTGTTCATCTGTACCATTTTCTAGGTTCCACATATATGCGCTAACATACGATATTTGTTTTTCTCTTTCTGACTTACTTCACTCTGTATGACAGTCTCTAGATCCATCCACGTCTCTACAAATGACCCAATTTTATTCTTTTTTATGGCTGAGTAATATTCCATTGTATGTATGTACCACATCTTCTTTATCCAGTCGTCTGTTGATGGGCATTTAGGTTGCTTCCATGACCTTGCTATTGTAAATAGTGCGTCAGTGAACATTGGGGTGCATGCGTCTTTTTGAATTATCGTTTTCTCTGGATATATGCCCAGTAGTGGGATTGCTGGGTCATGTGGTATTTCTATTTTTAGTTTTTTAAGGAACCTCCATACTGTTCTCTATAGTGGCTGTATCAATTTACATTCCCACCAACAGTGCAAGAGGGTTCCCTTTTCTCCACACCCTCTCCAGCATTTGTTGCTTGCAGATTTTCTTTTTTTTCTTTTTAACATCTTTATTGGAGTATAATTGCTTTACAATGGTGTGCTAGTTTCTGCTTTATAACAAAGTGAATCAGCTATACATATACATATATCCTCATATCTCTTCCCTCCTGTGTCTCCCTCCCTCCCACCCTCCCTATCCCACCCCTCTAGGTGGTCACAAAGCATGGAGCTGATCTCCCTGTGCTAGGTGGCTGCTTCCCACTAGTTATTGGTTTTACATTTGGTAGTGTGTATATGTACATGCCATTCTCTCACTTTGTCCCAGTGTACTGTGTCCTCAAGTCCATTCTCTAGTAGGTCCGCATCTTTATTCCCATCCTGCCCCTAGGTTCTTCATGACCTTTTTTTTTTTTTTTAAGGTTCCATATATATGTGTTAGCATACAATATTTGTTTTTCTCTTTCTGACTTACTTCACTCTGTATGCTGGTCTCTAGGTCCATCCACCTCACTAGAAATAACTCAATTTCGTTCCTTTTTATGGCTGAGTAATATTCCATTGTATATATGTGCCACGTCTTCTTTATCCATTCATCTGTCGATGGACACTTAGGTTGCTTCCATGTCCTGGCTATTGTAAATAGAGCTGCAATGAACATTTTGATACATGACTCTTTGAATTATGGTTTTCTCAGTGTATATGTCCACTGGTGGGATTGCTGGGTTGTATGGTAGTACTATTTTTAGTTTTTTTAGGGAACCTCCATACTGTTCTCCATAGTGGCTGTATCAGTTTACTTTCCCACCAACAGTGCAAGAGGGTTCCCTTTTCTCCACATCCTCTCCAGCATTTGTTGTTTTTAGACTTTTTGATGATGGCCATTCTGACCGGTGTGAGATGATACCTCATTGTAGTTTTGATTTGCATTTCTCTAATGATTAATGATGTAGAGCATTCTTTCATGTGTCTGTTGGCAATCTGTATATCTTCTTTGGAGAAATGTCTGTTTAGGTCTATTTAGGTCTTCTGCCCATTTTTGGATTGGGTTGTTTGTGTTTTTGATATTGAGCTGCATGAGCTGCTAGTAAATTTTGGAGATTAATCCTTTGTCAGTTGCTTCATTTGCAAGTATTTTCTCCCATTCTGAGTGTTGTCTTTTGGTCTTGTTTATGTTTTCCTTCGCTGTGTAAAAGCTTTTAAGTTTCATTAGGTCCCATTTGTTTATTTTTGTTTTTATTTCCATTTCTCTAGGAGGTGGGTCAAAGAGGATCTTGCTGTGATTTATGTCATAGAGTGTTCTGCCTATGTTTTCCTCTAAGAGTTTGATGGTGTCTGATCTTACATTTAGGTCTTCAATCCATTTTGAGTTTATTTTTGTGTATGGTGTTAGGGAGTGTTCTAATTTCATTCTTTTATATGTAGCTGTTCAGTTTTCCCAGCACCACTTATTGAAGAGGCTGTCCTTTCTCCACTGTATATTCTTGCCTCCTTTCTCAAAGATAAGGTGACCATATGCGCATGGGTTTATCTCTGGGCTTTCTATCCTGTTCCATTGATCTATCTTTCTGTTTTTGTGCCAGTACCATACTGTCTTGATTACTGTAGCTTTGTAGTATAGTCTGAAGTCAGGGAGCCTGATTCCTCCAGCTCCGTTTTTCTTTCTCAAGATTTCTTTGGGTATTCGGGGTCTTTTGTGTTTCCATACAAATTGTGAAATTTTTTGTTCTAGTTCTGTGAAAAATGCCAATGGTAGTTTGATAGGGATTGCATTGAATCTGTAGATTGCTTTGGGTAGTAGAGTCATTTTCACAATGTTGATTCTTCCAATCCAAGAACATGGTATATCTCTCCATTTCCTTGTATCATCTTTCATGTTTTTCATCAGTGTCTTATAATTTTCTGCACACAGGTCTTTTGTCTCCTTAGGTAGGTTTATTCCTAGATATTTTATTCTTTTTGTTGCAGTGGTAAATGGGAGTGTTTTCTTGATTTCATTTTCAGGTTTTTCATCATTAGTGTATAGGAATGCCAGAGATTTCTGTGCATTAATTTTGTATCCTGCTACTTTACCAAATTCATTGATTAGCTCTAGTAGTTTTCTGGTAGCATCTTTAGGATTCTCTATGTATAGTATCACATCATCTGCAAACAGTGACAGCTTTACTTCTTCTTTTCTGATTCGGATTCCTTTTATTTCCTTTACTTCTCTGATTGCTGTGGCTAAAACTTCCCAAACTATGTTGAATAATAGTGGTGAGAGTGGGCAACCTTGTCTTGTTCCTGATCTTAGTGGAAATGGTATCAGTTTTTCACCATTGAGGACGATCCTGGCTGTGGGTTTGTCATATATGGCCTTTATTATGTTGATGAAAGTTCCTTCTATGCCTACGTTCTGAAGGGTTTTTATCATAAATGGGTGTTGAATTTTGTCGAAAGCTTTCCCTGCATCTATTTAGATGATCATATGTTTTTTCTCCTTCAATTTCTTAATATGGTGTATCAAATTGATTGGTTTGCATATATTGAAGAATCCTTGCATTCCTGGGATAAACACCACTTGATCATAGTGTATGATCCTGTTAATGTGCTGTTGGATTCTGTTTGCTAGTGTTTTGTTGAGGATTTTTGCATGTATGTTCATCTGTGATATTGGCCTGTAGTTTTCTTTCTTTGCGACATCTTTGTATGGTTTTGGTATCAAGGTGATGGTGGCCTCGTAGAATGAGTTTGGGAGTGTTCCTCCCTCTTCTATATTTTGGAAGAGTTTGAGAAGGATAAGTATTATCTCATCTATAAATGTTTGATAGAATTCGCCTGTGAAGCCATCTGGTCCTGGGCTTTTGTTTGTTGCAAGATGTTTAATCACAGTTTTATTTTCAGTGCTTGTGATTGGTCTGTTCATATTTTCTGTTTCTTCCTGGTTCAGTCTCGGAAGGTTGTGCACTTCTAAGAATTTGTCCATTTCTTCCAGGTTGTCCATTTTATTGGCATATAGTTGATTGTAGTAATCTCTCATGATCCTTTGTATTTCTGCAGTGTCAGTTGTTGCTTCTCGTTTTTCATTTCTAATTATATTGATTTGAGTCTTCTCTCTTTTTTTCTTGGTGAGTCTGGCTAATGGTTTATCAATTTTGTTTATCTTCTCAAAGAACCATCTTTTAGTTTTATTGATCTTGCTCTCATTTCCTTCATTTCTTTTTCATTTATTTCTGATCTGATCTTTATGATTCCTTTCGTTCTGCTAACTTTGGGGTTATTTTGTTCTTCTTTCTCTAATTGCTTTAGGTGCAAGGTCATGTTGTTTATTCGAGATGTTTCCTGTTTCTTAAGGTGGGATTGTATTGCTATAAACTTCCCTCTTAGGACTGCTTTTGCTGCATCCCATAGGTTTGGGGTCATCGTGTTTTCATTGTTATTTGTTTCTAGGTATTTTTTGATTTCCTCTTTGATTTCTTCAGTGATCTCTTGGTTATTAAAGTAATGTGTTGTTTAGCCTCCATGTGTTTGTATTTCTTACAGATTTTTTCCTGTAATTGATATCTAGTCTCATAGTGTTGTGGTCGGAAAAGATACTTGAAATGACTTCAATTTTCTTAAATTTACCAAGGCTTGATTTGTGACCCAAGATATGATCTATCCTGGAGCATGTTCCATGAACACTTGAGAAGAATGTGTATTCTGTTGTTTTTGGATGGAATGTCCTATAAATATCAGTTAAGTCCATCTTGTTTAATGTATCATTTAAAGCTTGTGTTTCCTTATTTATTTTCATTTTGGATGATCTGTCCATTGGTGAAAGTGGGGTGTTAAAGTCCACTACTATGATTGTGTTACTGTCGATATCTCCTTTTATGGCTGTTAGTATTTTCCTTATGTATTGAGGTGCTCCTATGTTGGGTGCATAAATACTTACAATTGTTATATCTTCTTGGATTGATCTCTCTTTTTTTTTTTTTTTGGTGATACGCGGGCCTCTCTCTGTTGTGGCCTCTCCCGTTGCGGAGCACAGGCTCCGGACGCGCATGCTCAGTGGCCATGGCTGACGGGCCCAGCCGCTCCGCGGCATGTGGGATCTTCCCAGACCGGGGCACGAACCCGTGTCCCCTGCATCGGCAGGCAGACTCTCAACCACTGCGCCACCATGGAAGCCGTTGGATTGATATCTCGATCATTATGTAGTGCCCTTCTTTGTCTCTTGTAACAGTCTTTGTTTTAAAGTCTATTTTGCCTGATACGAGTATTGCTGCTCCAGCTTTCTTTTGATTTCCATTTGCATGGAATACCTTTTTCCATCCCCTCAGTTTCAGTCTGTGTGTGTCCCTAGGTCTGAAGTGGATCTCTTGTAGACAGCATATATATGGGTCTTGTTATTGTATCCATTCAGCCAATCTATGTGTTTTGGTTGGAGCATTTAATCCATTCACGTTTAAGGTAATTATTGATATGTATGTTCCTGTTACCATTTTCTTAATCGTTTTGGGTTTGTTTTTGTAGGTCCTTTTCTTCTTTTGTGTTTCCACTTAGAGAAGTTCGTTTAGCATTTGTTGTAGATCTGGTTTGGTGGTGCTGAATTCTCTTAGCTTTTACTTGTCTGTAAAGCTTTTGATTTCTTTATCAAATCTGAATGAGATCCTTGCCGGGTAGAGTAATCTTGGTTGTAGTATTTTACCTTTCAGCACTTTAAGTATATCATGCCACTCCCTTCTGGCTTGTAGAGTTTCTGCTGAAAAATCAGCTGTTAACCTTATGGGAGTTCCCTTATATATTATTTGTCGTTTTTCTCTTGCTGCTTTCAGTAATGTTTCTTTGTCTTTAATTTTTGCCAATTTGATTACTATGTGTCTCGCCATGTTTCTCCTTTGGTTTATCCTGTATGGGACTCTCTGTGCTTCCTGGACTTGGATGGCTCTTTCCTTTCCCATGTTAGGCAAGTTTTTGACTATAATCTCTTCAAATGTTTTCTTGGGTTCTTTCTCTCTCTCTTCTCCTTCTGGGACCCCTATAATGTGAATGTTCTTGCGTTTTTTTTTTTTTTTTTTTTTGCGGTACATGGGCCTCTCACTGCTGTGGCCTCTCCCGTCGTGGAGCACAGGCTCCGGACACACAGGCTCAGCGGCCATGGCTCATGGGCCCAGCTGCTCTGAGGCATGTGGGATCTTCCCGGACTGGGGCACCAACCCGTGTCTCCTGCATCGGCAGGCGGACTCTCAACCACTGTGCCACCAGAGAAGCCCTGTTCTTGCGTTCAGTGTTGTCCCAGTGGTCTCTTAGGCTGTCTTCATTTCTTTTCATTCTTTTTTCTTTATTTTCTTTTGCAGCAGTGAATTCCATCATTCTCTCTTCCTGGTCACTTATCCGTTCTTCTGCCTCAGTTATTCTGCTATTGATTCCTTTTAGTGTATTTTTCATTTCAATTCTTGTATTGTTCATCTCTGTTTGTTTGTTCTTTAATTCTTCTAGGTCTTTGTTAAACATTTCTTTCATCTTCTTGATCTTTGCCTCCATTCTTTTTCCGAGGTCCTGGATCATCTTCACTATCATTTTGAATTCTTTTTCAGGAAGGTTGCCTATCTCCACTTCCTTTAGTTGTTTTTCTGGTGTTTTATCTTGTTCCTTCATCTGGTACATAGCCTTCTGCGTTTTCATCTTGTCTATCTTTCTATGAATGTGGTTTTTGTTCCACAGGCTTAAGGATTGTAGTTCTTGCTTCTGCTGTCTGCCCTCTGGTGGCTGAGGCTATCTAAGAGGCTTGTGCAATTTTCCTGATGGGAGTGACTGGTGTTGGGTTGAGCTGGGTGTTGCTCTGGTGGTCAGAGCTCAGTAAAACTTTAATCCACTTGCCTGCTGATGGGTTGGGCTGTGTCCCCTCCCTGTTGGTTGTTTGGTCTGAGATGACCCAACACTGGAGCCTACCCCAGCTCTTTGGTGGGGCTAATGGCAGACTCTGTGAGGGCTCTCGCAAAGGAGTAGTTCCCAGAACTTCTGCTGCCAGTGTCCTTGTCCTCATGGTGAGACAGAGCCACCCCCCCGCCTCTGCAGGAGACCCTCCAACACTAGCAGGTAGGTCTGGTTCAGTCTCCTATGGGGTCACTGCTCATTCCCCTGGGTCCCGAAGCACACACTACTTTGTGTGTGCCCTCCAAGAGTGGAGCCTCTGTTTCTCCCAGTCCTGTCGAAGTCTTGCAGTCAAATCCCCCTAGCCTTTAAAGTCTGATTCTCTAGGAATTCCTCCTCCCGTTGCCAGACCCCCAGGTTGGGAAGCCTGACGTGGGGCTCAGAACCTTCATTCCATTGGGTGGACTTGTGTGGTATAACTGTTCTCCAGTTTGTGGGTCACCCACCCAGCAGTTATGGGATGTGATTTCATTGTGAATGTGCCCCTCCTACCATCTCAGTGTGGCTTTTCCTTTGTCTTTGGATGTGGGGTATCTCTTTTGGTGAGTTCCAGTGCCTTCCTGTTGATGATTGTTCAGCAGTTAGTTGTGATTCCAGTGTTCTCACAAGAGGGAGTGAGAGAGCACGTCCTTCTACTCTGCCATCTTGAACCAATCTACCCAGTTAATATATTTCTTGAGCACTTATTCTGTGTCAAATCTTGACCTTACAGAGCCTAGATTAAAGGAAAGAGAGACACAAAAATAATTCCTTAGTTAATTAATTGCAGTTGTATATTTTAGGAAGGAGTAGAGTTTTGTTTGTTTGATTTTTGAGAACACACAGTGCAAGACCTGGCCTGTGCTGGCAGTCAAATACCACTTCTTAATCTGGCAAGGATGAATGGGCGTTAGCTGGTGGAGGAAGGAATAAGGTGGGCAGAGATGAAGGAGTGCAGAGAGAGCATTGCAGACAGAGGGAACAGTATGCTTGATGGTTTCGAGGCAGGGAGGAACAAGGCTTGCTCTAAGAACTATAAGATGAATGTGACACTGACATCCTTCCAGTTTCTAGAAATATATAGTCATTATTTTAATAGTGTTAATCTCGCACATGGTAATTTTTTTAAATTTCAATAGGTAAAATTTAATTCTTATTCATGATTTTTTAAATACATGTATGTTTGGATGAGGATTATTAAAACACACACAAACACACACACCTAGCATCACACTTAATGGTAAAACTGATGCTTTCCCGCTGACAAGCATGGTCAAAATGGTCATGAACAAGACAAGAATGTCTTCTATTCAACATTGTCCTTGAGATCTTAATCAGTTTTTAAAAGAATTTGGCTGCGTTGGGTCTTTGTTGCTGCGCGCAGGCTTTCTATAGTTGCAGCGAGCAGGGGCTACTCTTTGTTGCGGTGTGCAGGCTTCTCATTGCGGCGGCTTCTCTTGTCGCGGAGCACGAGCTCTAGGCGCATGGGCTTCAGTAGTTGTGGCTCACAGGCTCTAGAGCGCAGGCTCAGTAGTTGTGACGCACGGGCTTAGTTGCTCCACAAAATGTAGGATCTTCCCGTACCAGGGCTCGAACCCATGTTCCCTGCACTGGCAGGCGGATGGATTCTTAACGACTGCACCACCAGGGAAGTCCCTCTTTGGGAGAGGTACTGAATAGGAGGGGCAAGGGTCTTGTAGGGTGCTGAGAATAATTTATATTTGATTGTGTTGTGAGTATATGAATGTATACATTTCTGTAAGTTCTTCAGGCTCCATTCTTCGGATCTGTGGACTTTATTTGTATGCAAGTTATACCTGCTAGTGTTGGAGGGTCTCCTGCAGAGGCAGGGGTGGCTGTGTCTCACTGTGAGGACAAGGACACTGGCAGCAGAAGTTCTGGGAAGTATTCCTTGGCATGAGCCCTCCCAGACTCCGCCATTAGCCCCACCAAAGAACCCGGGTAGTGCACATGGTAATTTTTAACTACAGGTTTTTTAAGCTTTGTTATGTCCTTTAATTTACATTTAGATATAAGTTAGTGATTTTTTTTTTTTTTTTTTTGCGGTACGCGGGCCTCTCATTGTTGTGGCCTCTCCCGTTGCGGAGCACAGGCTCTGGACGCGCAGGGTCAGCGGCCATGGCCCACGGGCCCAGCTGCTCCGCGGCATGTGGGATCCTCCCGGACCGGGGCACGAACCCGTGTCCCCTGCATCGGCAGGCGGATTCTCAACCACTGCGCCACCAGGGAAGCCCGTGATTTTTTTTACTTTTGTTATCTAAAGGAACTAAATGAGATTAGAACTTAAAACTGAGGTTCTTAAAAGAACATACTTTGCCATGGCATCCGTGGTTTAGTCTTTCGGAAGTTGTCTTATGATAACTAAATATCTATGTTATATGACTAAAACACTGACATTTAGGTAATAGATTCAAAAATTTGAGTGTTTGGTGGGTCTTATTTGTAATATTTATTTTATACTGTTCATTGTTATTTCCAGGTTCTATACATGCTTTTTTTTCCCCAAAAAACATTTTTCTTATAAATTGCTTTCTATTGTTAGACACAGTAGACTCAGGTCAGTAATAGATACTTGGGAATGGTATGCAACAGTGTTAGGTCAGAAACTCATTTCTCTTTCAGTTTTCCTTTGTAAGTTATAGTTTCTGGTCCTTTTTCTTCTTTAATTGTTGTTTCTGACTTAGTGAAAGGGAAAAAGGAATTGTCTGAAAGAAAAGGTATCTTAACATTGGGTTTTTGTTTTTTTTTTTAGTTATATAGCATAAGCAACACAGGAGAATTCACTTAGCTAAATTCAAATTCATGAACTTACCCCCCTCAAATTTGAACCAGATCTAAGACATATCCTAAGTTTTGTGTTTATACAAGATTCTGTGCCACATACTTCTTGTCTAGTACATAAATTTAGGTAATGAAACCGTTGAAGAGAAATCCCCAGGTGTTCTAGTATTAAATTGAAATTACTGTGTTATTTTGGCAGGTTATTCTCGTTCAAGTTAATCCAGGTGAGACTTTTACAATAAGAGCGGAGGATGGAACACTTCAGTGCATTCAAGGTAAGGAAGGTTTTTGTAAGCTTTCTAATCAAAGAAGTTTTCCTTTATTTATTATTTTATAGAAGTAGAGTTTATTTATCTCTGAGTCTGCATGTGTGATTTTCTAGAAGTAAAATTTATCTTGGATTTTTTTTTTTTTTTTTTTTGCTTTTATTAGGGGCTCCTTAATGCTGATGTGGGCCTGTGATATACAAGTGACAAAGTTAAATATCTTGAGTATTCTATTGACTTTTAAGTGAATTAAATAAACTTGGGAAAGCTTACATTGTTTTCATATATTATGGAACTTGGTAGTCCTGAAAAATGCAGAGATTTTTAAGAGAGCTTAAAATTCCAGATGAGAACAGCAAGTACTTTTTCAAATTAGATAAAAGTTTCAAATACATATTGTGATGCTATCCAAATGATGCTTTTAGAGGTAAAAATATGTATTTAATATCTGTTATTTATTACTGAGTAATAAATTACTCAAATTTAGTAGCTTAAAACAGTTCTTGCCTACAGTTTCTGTGGGTCAGGAATTTAGGCACAGCTTAGCTGTGTCCTATGGCTCTGGGCCTCTCAAAATGCTAAAATCCAGGTGTGGGCTAGATAGAGCTGCAGTGACTGTAAGGCATGTCTGAGTGTCAGTCTGTTTCCAGGCTCGCCTAAGTGGTTGTTGGCAGGATTTAGTTTTTTTTGTGGGCTAGTGGCAGGTGGCTTCCCTCTGTTCCTTGCTAAGTGGCCTCTCCATGGGGGTGCTTACATTATGGCAGCTTCATCGGAGCAGCAACTAAAGGGCAAGAGGAAGTGGTATGTCCAGCCCACTCCTGAAAGGGGATTACACAGAGTATGAATACCAGCAGCCAGCTTTTAGAAAGCTGCCCACCACAGTCCACCCTCGGCCCTCAGTAATTCATGTCTCTCCCATATGCAAGATATGCCCTCCTAAGATCTCCAGAAGTCTTATTCCAGTACAGCATCAGCTCAGAGTCCAGAATCTTGTTATCTAAATAAGCTCCAGGAGTAGGTGAGGCTCCTTGGGTGTAGTTCTTTAAGTACTGCTCCTAGGGCATTTCAGTTAATTTCTAGTTTGTGTAATACCGGTGCCTCTTCTCTATAGTTCACTAAGGAAAGAAAGACGCTTAGGTACTCTGATCCATATGGGGTTCTGTGTAGGAAGATCAATCCAGATATGGAGTTAGTCTATAAATACTGCTGTGTTGGAGGGCACTGTGTGACGGCTCTTTTTGGCAGTGATGAGGATTATGGGGCAAATGGTAAATTGGCCTGTAATTGAGTTCAGTACTAGGTTATTGATTAGACTGGAATCTGAACAGAGGTCTTATTTTAATACTTGGGCTTGCTCACCAATATATAAAGAAAATGAAGGGAAGTACCCTTTAGTTTTAGTTTTCCATAATGAGCTGCATGGAAAAAGGTGATCTTCCTACTGTTTTGCATAATAGCAGAGTGTGCTGCTGTGTCGTTTCATTACTTGTTTTTGTAACTGTAAGAACAAAAATTTAGGAAAAAAATTAAAACTCATTAGGCTAGAATCCTAGTGAGTTTTAATTGCAGTTAATCTGAAATGATTTAACCATTTCGTTAATGATTTTTTTCTGATTGCATTCATTGTGTCCCTGAAATTGATCTTGGCGTTTTAAACCATTTAAAAACCAAACCTAGTCTTCAGTGATAGGTCACACAAAGGAACTTCAGGTAAAAGAAGAGAGAAAAATATTTTAAAATAGTATGGGTTACAGAATCTTCTACCTACTTGTAGAACTGTAACAGATATTATCAACAAATAAAACCTCAAAATTCACTCTGTGCCTTAAAAAAAAAATCACACTAGTAAAACTAGATGAAAAGTTATTTTACCTACATAGAATGAAGGGATGTTTCCAGTTCAGTAAGAGAATAGTTGAGCTTCTGGTCATGGTAACATTGGAACCTTATGCATTGGCTAGAAGACTGTGTCCCTCTACAGCTGAGTATGTGTAATAGAGTCTATAAAAGCAAATTGCCGAATGGATCAACATATATAAAATCCACTTTTTCATGCCACCTGCTTTTACTTTTGGTGTCTGAAGAGTGTGTGTGTGTGTTCATCTAGTTAGCCTCTTCCTCACTTTTTGTGGGTCCAATTCCTAACTGGTATACTCTGCAGGGAATTTAGCAAGTATATTGCTCTGTCCACAATGGAAGCTTTGTATTATTCATGATGGTACTTGGAGATAAGTGACACTAACACCCCTTTCAGTGATTTAAAAAAATGCCATTCACTAAAGAAGAATTGTAGAGCCATTTATCTTTGGCTTACTGAGCCTTCCTATTCTTTGTTCTCTTCTGAACACCCAGGTACTGTGGTTATCTTTATTTGGACATGTTGGTACCTGGCCCAACTAATTGAAATGACACAGGACAGGATGAGGGTGACCTGGAACCCCAAGAGGTTTGCTAGGGCTTAGGAGGCCCTGGGACAACAGGATCAACTGCAGGAACTGGAAGGAACCTCAGTCCAGACCCATTGTTGACCACTCATGCATAATAGGCAGCCACTCAGCCCAGGTGCTCTCATCCCCCCCTTCATCTGAGTTCCAGTGTGAGTTAGTGAATGCTTCACTCCAGGTAGGCAGAGCTTATCAACATAGAATGTGGGAATAGGCAATATGTTTATAAGCTCCAACACAAGTTGTTATTATCCTTTCACTGTGATTAACATCCCTATCATTGCTAATATTTATTCAACTCTTAGCCTTATGTATTCTCTCATTGAATGGGTATGACAGATACACATGAGGAAGCTGAGACCTGTAGAGGCTAATTCACACATCTAAAGTCATATAGTGCAGCTACATGTAAAAGAATGAAATTAGAACACTCCCTAACACCATACACAAAAATAAACTCAAAATGGATTAAAGACCTAAATGTAAGACCAGACACTATAAAACTCTTAGAGGAAAACATAGGCAGAACACTCTATGACATAAATCACAGCAAGATCCTTTTTGACCCACCTCCTAGAGAAATGGAAATAAAAACAAAAATAAACAAATGGGACCTAATGAAACTTCAAAGCTTTTGCACAGCAAAGGAAACCATAAACAAGACGAAAAGACAACCCTCAGAATGGGAGAAAATATTTGCAAATGAATTAAGGGACAAAGGATTAATCTCCAAAATTTACAAGCAGCTCATGAAGCTCAATATCAAAAAACCAACCCAATCCAAAAATGGGCAGAAGACCTAAATAGACATTTCTCCAAAGAAGATATATAGATTGCCAACAAACACATGAAAGAATGCTCAACATCACTAATCACTAGAGAAATGCAAATCAAAACTACAATGAGGTATCACCTCACACTGGTCAGAATGGCCATCACCAAAAAATCTACAAACAATAAGTGCTGGAGAGGGTGTGGAGAAAAGGGAACCAACCCTCTTGTACTGTTGTTGGGAATGTAAATTGATACAGCCACTATGTAGAACAATATGGAGGTTCCTTAAAAAACTAAAAATAGAACTACCATATGACCCAGCAATCTCACTGTTGGGCATATACCTGGAGAAAAGCATAATTCAAAAAGAGTCATGTACCACAGTGTTCATTGCAGCTCTACTTACAATAGCCAGGACATGGAAACAACCTAAGTGTCCGTCGACAGATGAATGGGTAAAGAAGATGTGGCACATGTATACAGTGGAATATTACTCAGCCATAAAAAATGAAATTGAGTCATTTGTAGTGAGATGGATGGACCTAGAATCTGTCATACAGAGTGAAGTAAGTCATAAAGAGAAAAACAAATACCGTATGCTAATACATATATACGGAGCCTAAAAAAATAAATGGTTATGAAGAACCTGGGGGCAGGACAGGAATAAAGATGCAGACGTACAGAATGGACTTGAGGACATGGGGAGGGGGAAGGGTAAGCTGGGACGAAGTGAGAGAGTGGCATGGACATATATACACTACCAAATGTAAAGTAGATAGCTAGTGAGAAGCAGCTGCATAGCACAGGGAGATCAGCTCGGTGCTCTGTGACCACCTAGAGGGGTGGGATAGGGAGGGTGGGAGGGAGATGCAAGAGGGAGGAGATATGGGGATATATGTAAATGTATAGCTGATTCACTTTGTTATAAAGCAGAAACTAACACACCATTATAAAGCAATTATACTCCAATAAAGATGTTAAAAAAATAATAAAGTCATCTAGTGAGAAACAGCAGAGCTCTTTATTGCCTTGCTCCGTGGCTTTACATCAGGGAATCATGAACTCAAATCGACTCCATTTTCTTGGGCACGTGACAAGAGCAAGATGGGTTCCTATTCCTTGAGTAACAGGATTCTGGGAAGGATGCTAGGTGAGTACTCAGGTGACCAGAATGAGATAGAGATGGTTTGCAGAGCAAAAGTGGATGGTGGAGACTGGGTCTTTGGAATAAGACAGGTACCCTGTTAACAGAAGTGGGAGCAGGCTAGTTTGATACAGGGAGTATTGATTTAGAAGTCCTTAAATTATCTCTGTCCAGAGTCAGGATTGGACCCAGAGTTGGGGTGGGCTGAGCTTCTAGGTGGGGCTTCCAGCTTCAGTTGCTGGAAGAGGAGGGGTACAATGGTAGAGGACTGGTTAGGAAAAGATCTGAAATTGAGTCATATTGTAATGGAAACTTCTAAAAGAAGCATTTGTATTTTACTAAAGATTAAAGTTAAGAGAATGAAGCTCTAGTTGTGCTTTTTCAACACCAGCTGGCAGATGGGGAGGTGTTTTTTTCGGCGGGGAAGGGGAGTGCGGCGATTGGTGGTGGTGGCCTTCCAGGGAAGTTTGAAGTCATCCCCATTGCTTACACCGTGGTTGAAACTGTCAGCTTGATAGCTTTGCTATTTCAGCACTAGCCAGCATGGTAAGAATTGCTGGGGGCTGGGGGGTGGGGTTAGGGGGAGGGAGTGGAGCTGGTTGCAGGCCTTCCTGGAAACTTTGAAATTACACCATATGAGGTCAACCCCCTCTGCTTGTAGTCGAATTTGTTAGCCTAATAATTTTCTCTCTAGGACATTTATGACGTCACTAGAAAGACCCCAGAAGCTCATTGTGATGCCACGAAAAGGCAGTCTGGAAATTCAGAGCACATCAATGTAAAGCATATGGTTACTCTGGGGAAAAAACAAGATTTTGTTTTCATGGGAATGTCCTTGGTGATAATAAAGGAAGAAAAACACAGGAAACATACAATATGCTGTGAAAGCAGATTCATTTCTAATGGACTATTTCTCAATATTTCCATGAAACATGAATCATAGGTCTTGAAGGGGCCACAGAAGGTCATAGTTTATTCTTACTTGGAGGCAGCACTATACCTGTGGCATCCTGGACCAAAGATTTTTCTTTCCTAGGCCAGGCGAAAGTGTATAAAGAGCTAATTGTAAGGGAAAAAAGACTCTTAGCAATCCGTATGAGTTTTTTCCTTTCGTGAACTTCAGGACTTAATAGAGGGCAGCTGCAGGTCTCTCGCGTTACTTTCATGCCCTTGTCCGGGCTGAGGTGCCGGCAGCGCAGCCTTCCTTCCTGTCCACGCACGCCGTCTTTGTATCTGGGCCATTGCTCTGCTCCCTGTAAACCGCTTCAGCCGCAACAAATGCCACACTTCCTTTAAGCTCTAGGGCTCTCTCCTTCGGCAGGGGTCCCCAGCTTCGCCCCGGACCATTTCAGTCCATTCTGACCTTTCTCTGCGTTCCTGGAGGAGCAGGTAGACGTAGCACTGCATGTAACTATCTGGTTCTATGTGTAAACCTTTCCTTAGCCCTTGAATTAGACTGTGAGTTCAGTTGTGACAGGAAACACTGTATCCTCCACCCTACCTACCTCTAGCCGCACAGCCTGACAATAATTACTGTCTACTAGGCCCTCGACTAGCTCTGGCATTACATCAGATGTGATGATTTTTCTTTTAACTTTTACTATTGTGCCGGGAACTTAAAGATATTTAGTTAAGTGCTTTTAGGGGCCTTTAAAATCTCTATAGAAGAACTTTCCAATTTCAAATCACATTATAATTAAAGCTAATCAGTTTCCTTTAAAAAAAACATGTGTAAGTCTAAAGAACTTTCATATTGACCAGTATTAATGCTGCAGTTTTTGTCTTTCAAGACTTATATTTCAAATCATGAGCCTGAAGAAAACAGGTGAATGTCCTGGTGATAACAGCAAAAAACAGGTTAAAGTGAAATGCTTGGGAATCACCATTATTCTAATAAAGAATAATATTTAAAAATATTTGATTACTGGGCTTCCCTGGTGGCGCAGTGGTTGAGAGTCCGCCTGCCGATGCAGGGGACACGGGTTCGTGCCCTGGTCCGGGAAGATCCCGCATGCCGTGGAGCGGCTGGGCCCGTAAGCCATGGCCTCTGAGCCTGCGTGTCCGGAGCCTGTGCTCCACAACGGGAGAGGCCACAACAGGGAGAGGCCCGCGTACGGCAAAAAAAAAAAAAAAAAAAAAAAAAAATTTGATTACTAATGTTTCCTGTCCAGAAGAACCTAGACATCTTTAAAAAGATTATGTACTCGGCTCATTTGTGGTGAGTAGAGACCTTGAAATGACAGCAGAATGTATGGCAGGAGGGAAACTTGAGGAGAGCCTTACTCTGAGACGACTGTAGTTTGGGTTCTGTCAGAGTGTGAGACTTTCTCCCTCTCCTGCTTACTCTCCTTAAGCCTTCTTCAGCTCTGTGTCTAAGTCCCCCTGCCCCACTGAGTGTGGGAACCTATCATTGATGAACAGCATGCTCTGCTCACAGACCCCTGTGAATGACACCATTGAGAGCCGTTCCACATTTTTGAATCTCCTCGTTTGTCTCCCACCCTGCTCCCGGCCATATTCAGAATCCAGACTGTCACTGGGACCTTAAAGTTACTTTTTTTTCTCATTTGGTACTTTAAGTGCATTTATTAGACTTGTTTGGCACATTAAAACACCGACCTGTCATTCTTTCTAAGAATTTTATGACAGGTCCTAGTGGACTCTCATTGTCTCTTGCTTTGTTGATTGAGAAATGACTTGAGTGATGTCATAGGTAGGGCTTGCAAGCTGAGGTAGACTATCATTTCACAAGCAAAGCTTCTATACGGTCTACGCCTTTAAAGAAAACTCTGCATATAAGTGAGAAATTCCTATTTTACTGGCTTACAACCAAGGAAGAGGGCCTGTTGCAAATGAAGTCTGTCTCCTAAGAGTGATTGAACCCTTGCCCTGGCTTAAGTTTGCAAACAAGTCTTTTATCCAAACTATTTGGGTGATTTGAAAGTGAACTTACTGTCCTATGACTGCCTTTGAATCATTGAGAATCTTTGCAAACTTTGATTACATTGAATATGTAATTGATTGTTATTTGATTGTATGTAATTACTTATGGAAAGTCTGTATTATGAGGCAAAAGATTTTTTCCTGTTACAATTTTCTTATTTTGAGAGCTTCTTTTTCTATACAAGAAACTGCTTTGAAAGTCAGTTCCTTTTGCATTTGGGGGTTTGTGAGGGATCGCTAATCTGAAATGTTACTGTGATCAGTTAAGGCCTCACTTGAGAAAATCTTTTAGAATTGAAAATATCTTTTAGAATTGAAAATACCAAGTCTTTTGTCCAGGCTAGCCCCAGTGTCCTGCCCATCTTTCTGGCTGATCCAAAGCTATATTTGGTAAGACTTAGTACATAAGTTTCCAGTGAGGCTCTAGGCTGAGAGAATCTGAGTTTCTAGGAATATCTGAATTATTCCACCAACTTGCCAGATCATTTTATAAGTTAAATATTAGATTTGGGACAAATCAGTCTCTTACCTGTGTGTGTGTAATATTGATGAAATGTTGATGAAAAATCACTTTTAGCATTTTGGAGAATACCTGATCTCTGAAATGTTTGAGAGCCTTATTTTGGGCATGATGATTTGCCTTTTTTCTCATACATGGACATGCATAGCTGTTTGTGCAAATAGGAGTTCTGTATGCTGACCTGATAGGCCCCCTTTCAGACAATAGCTCGCTGCCGAGTAACTGGAAGTTTCCCACCAGAATAGTCTCCATAAGGGTCGGTGAATACTGATGGGCCCAGAACAGAAAGTCCAGTTTATGGAGGGTGTGGGAGGAAAGTCTGTGATGATAAGTGTGGCTGTCATCATGCTGGGACTGAGTAATGTCATGAGACTGGGTTACATCAGTATCAAACCATGCTGCTTCCCAGGAGGTGTGAGTCCATCTCAAGGGAAAATATCCAGTGTGTCTGCTGCTTTCTACCCTTCCCATTTATCTCGATTGTTTTTAGCTATTGTTATGTATCCATAGTTAGGACAAAAACTTTACACAAAGTTATATTGTCAGACTTTCTTTGGCCTTTTTCTTCAAGTAAAGCTTGAGTGATTTAATTGTTAGAAGTTATAAAGGTTATGTTCTAAGAGTAAAGGCTCTGTAGTGAGAATCCCTGGTTGTTTGCTAGATAATCGTTAAACTCTTAGCCTCAGTTTCTTTCCTCTCTTAAAATGGGGATAGTGGGAATACCTATCCAATAAGGTTGTGAGACATTCCATTGTAAGTACCAGCATCATCATCATCATCATCTAGTAATGTACACAGCTTTGCTGATTATTTTTGTTCTAAAGAGATGCCATAACCAATTGTGGGCAATGACTTGGTTATCAGTCAAAGTTCGAGCCTCCATTTCATTGCCTACTTAACAATAGGTTTGCTTTCATGGGTTGATGGTGATGGCAACATTTCAGACATTTCAGATGAAGGTTTATGGGGATGTATGTATTGTTCAGATAAAGAATTGTGGATAAAACAGTGGTTCCACTGTTTCATGCATTTAAAGTAAGTTTTGTTGTAGTTGAAGCTTCAGTTGTTGTTTTTTTTTGGATGATAAGCTGTTAACTCTCACACTATGCCTGAGAGGCCATATTCAGACAGGCCTATAAAGTAGTTCCTATGGGTATGCCTTCCCTCCTTTAGGCCTTGTCGTTCACATTTCAATTAAATTCCATACTTCTTTTAATCTTTATTTAATGTGTCGTGCTCTTAGGTAGTACTGAAGAGGCAGTAAGGCATATTGGTAAGATCATGATGGGTTTTTGAGTAAGATTGGCTGACTTAGAAGCCCCCTGCATGTTAGATGTGTATCGTAAAAGCAGTTACTTCCTACACCTACACCTAATCTGTAGAATGGGAATAATAATATCGGTCTTAAAGAATTGCTATGGGGATTAAATGACATATTGGGTAGAAAGCACTTAGAACAGTTTCTAAGGCAGTGTAAGGGTCCAATAAATAGGAACCATTATTAGGCTCCCAGTCTCCATTACAGCTAGACATTGAACCACCCTTTATTTTTGTTACTTGTCAGTTTAAAGCATTTCAGGGAAGACTCTGTGAACTTGAGGTATTGGTTAGGAGTTTTCAGGTGTCTTCACATTTTAGTCGTACTGCTTCATAATATGTTTAAAAATTATGCAGTGGGAGTTTAGCTTCTGTGCCCTTTTTTGTTTGTTTGTTTGTTTTGCGGTACGCGGGCCTCTCACTGCTGTGGCCTCTCCCGTTGCGGAGCACAGGCTCTGGACGCGCAGGCTCAGCGGCCATGGCTCACGGGCGTAGCCGCTCCGCGGCATGTGGGATCTTCCCAGACCGGGGCACGAACCCGTGTCCCCTACATCGGCAGGCGGACTCTCAACAACTGCGCCACCAGGGAAGCCCTGTGTCCTTTTTCTCTTGCAAGCTTGTTCAACAGTGGTTAAAATGTCATTTCTGAGGGTACCACTGCTTGGAGTTCCTTAAATGTCACAGATCTTTGCATGACAGATAATTCCGAAGAGCTAATTGTCACATTACCTCGATTGTCCACCACATTTTATTTCACAGCTTATAATCTTTTAGTTCTTGCTTTATTCCTTCTGTATTTTTTACGTTTGTGTTTTACACTTACAATTTGAAATGGAAAATTTCATGTTGGAGGTGTCTTTAAAGAAGTCTGTAAAGGGTTCTTCAAGGGTAGGGGTCAAATCTTAGTGATCTTTGTATCCCAGTGCCTATCCAGCACCTCCTAGATGCTCAGAAAAGAGGAAAGTCATTTCCTGATTTACTGCTAAAAAATCATGTCAAAATCATGGAAAAGTCTCATAGTTAATTCACAGAGGTAATTTTTTGTTTTTGTACTTACGTAATTAAGTTTGGTTATTTTTACTCTCCGTTCCTCAAGTTAAGATAATGAATACAGGTATGAGCTTGTTTCCAAAAACACACAGTAATTCTGAAGAAGTCCAATATATTGGTTAGCTCCCTTGCTTTTAAAAAGCATGAGGGAGTGATCATTATATCCATTCTTTTGATAATTTTTTTCTTTTGTGAGGAGTAGGCTGGGAACACCTTGGAAAATATTTTTAAGGCTATTTAATAGTGAAAGATAGACCAGCTTTATCTTTTATGTTATTAACAAGTAATTTAGATTGTTCATTAGTATTTTATTGTTTTCGTGTAGCTAAAAATTATAGCATTTATCTGTAGCAGTAAACTCTCAGGAAACTCCATGTCAGACCCAGGAATAGACAGAGTACACTTTAAATTGTAAACAAGTCTGGTTACTGAAGTAAGTGGAGTTGGCAGGCAGGAGGCGAAGAGAGCCTGGGTGAGGGCATTGGTGGTGGGTGTGGAAGCAGGAACAGAAATTTGAGATGTTTAGGAGATAGTCATGACTTGCTGACCAGTGGGACACACACTGAAGAGAGGGAGTGAGCTATGCACTAGATGTTGTATGTTTCCCTAAGATAGGTGGAATCCGGTCCTTTAGAAAAATGTTTGTCCTACAGTGTAAACAACAGTTTACAAACTAAACATTTTGTATCCACTCTGTCCTAATTGGACAAGCATTAGGATTAACAAAAAAGGATAAAAAAAAGCAAACTTTTTTTTTTCTTTGAGTAAGTGTGTTTTTTCTGCTCATCAACTTGGGTATTGCTTCTTGGAGGAGAGTTTTCAGTGACTTGGAAGGTATTTTGCACACTATTTTTTGAGGATATGAAGACAGTTGGGTAAAAGGAGAGTGTGTTTTAATACTTCTTTCTGGACTCATCTAAATATGGAGAAGACTGTCCTCAAAACTGCCCACAGGGACTTCCCTGGTGGCGCAGTGGTTAAGAATCTGCCTGCCAATTCAGGGGACACGGGTTCGAGACCTGGTCCGGCAAGATCCCACATGCGGCGGAGCAGCTAAGCCTGTGCACCACAACTACTGAGCCTGCGCTTTAGAGTTCGTGAACCACAACTCCTGAAGCCTGCTCGCTTAGAGCGGGTGCCCCGCAACAAAGAGACGCCACCGCAATGAGAAGCCTGCGCGCCGCAACTAGAGGAAGCCCGCGCTCAGCAACAAAGACGCAACGCAGCCAAAAATAAATAAATAAATAAATTTATTCAAGACAAAACAAAAAAACTGCCCACATCAGCGACTTTCCTTTATGACTCCTGGTTCGGGGTTCTTTGCATATACCCACATTTCTTGTGTGGCTGCATATAACTCCCCCACCCCCTTTAGCAATTGGAGAGAGAAGTTGAGGTGTTGAAAACTCTTCAGGTCTTTTTGTGTCTGAGTTAAAATGGAAGTGTTCCATAATTCAAATATGACATCTTTATGGACACTTTATATATGGCAGTGCAGCAGAGCCAGAATTAACAGGCTTTGTAGTATCTTTCTGGCTATAGGAGTTTCCACATTTTCACTTAATTTAAAAAGCTTCCAGTTATTAGGAAGTTAAAATTTCTAAACTGATAAGAAGAGGAGGCAAAACATCAGGGAAAGAAAAGTCTTTGGGAACAGAAGTGGAAACTTAAAAAGATAAATATAAGCAGTATTCTTAGTGTGTTTCTGAGTGAAAGTGTTATTCTAATGTTAGAGGATCGACTAGATGAATTTTATGTTTTGTTCTGCAGTTCTCAGTAAAGTGGATATACACACTTACACAGTTATCTCATGTAGATGTCAAATTAAACTCTGCCTGTTCGTTGCTTGAAGTGCCAAGTCTTTAACTGTTGTCTGGGGTTGGATTATTTTGGTTATCTGGGATTGGATCTTTTAACATCGGTCAGTGTGTCTTATGCTAGATCCAGCAGTGTCAATTTTCTGTGCCTGCTGTACCAGGATACAAGCAGTGCAGACAACACGAGTACTTTGGCACAGCTAGAACTTGTCTCCTCCAACTGAGGAAGAACAGTCTTTGCAGGCAGTATAATCAAACCTTTATACTTAAATTGCCTGAGTGTAAGCATGAAACAGTCACAAAATGTTAACGTACTGCAAAAGTGTGGCTTGTTATCCCATAAATTAGAAACCAAGATCTGAGATTAATTGGTTAATTTATATTCTCAATGATCAAGACATTTCTTATTCTGTGGGTCAAGCATTCACATTTTGAGTGACATAGTTCTTGCATCATATGCTTAAGATAAAGAACATCTCTAACACCTCAGGATTTTAAGGCTGGTTGTATTAACATTAGTGGTTTGTAACTTTTGCACATCAGAATTACCGGGGGAACTTAAAAAAAAATGCACAAGTTGACCTCCAGGCTAATTGTAGGGAATTGTCAGATTGTCTAAGCCAAGGGGAACTGTCAGATTGTTTTGGGGGCAAGACCTTGGCATTAGTTTTGAAAAGCTTCATAGGTAATTTAATACGCAGTGGAGACTGAGAATTTCTGGTTAACCTAACCCTCAGGATAGTTTAAGAAATTCTCATGGTGTGTTTTCCCAAGTACCATCACACTGCACATGCTGTGTACCTGTCTGTTCATCCAGGTTAGTCTTCTTTAAGAAGGTTTGAAAAGTGCTTAAAGATCGTTTATCTTGTAATCATATACTTAATAAGTAAACTGTATGTGGTGGTTGTCTTTATTGAACCTATTAATTGAAATTGCTCTTTTTGTTATAAACTTCTGTAAGTAGTAAATAAGGGTCATCAAACAGAAATTTGAGTTTATTCCTTTCAGCAGAGAATAGATCTATTTTACCTTTACTTAGATGTAAACACAACAGCTCACCTATTATAAACTATTAAAATTCAAAGTTGATTAGAATAGGTAAAGATTGTACAGGGTGGATGAAGCAGAAAAAGTGAGATGAGAAAATAACCATCTTACAGCTTGCTGCTTGCAGAAGCTGCTTTTAGCACTCTTTCCACTTGACTCTGTGGACGAATTGGGCTGAAACTATTGCTTCCCTCTTTGTTCCCTTCATAGATCTTGCCTCATACTTTGAATGATATAGGTGCCCAGGAAACAGGTTGGTATTTGGCTCAAGTTGTCCCCCCAGCATAACTGAATCCAGGGTATTACATCCTGTTTCAGATGCTGACAGTTACCAGTAACTTTAGCATAGATTAGAATCACCTGGAGGGCTTGTTAAAACACAGATTGCTGGTACCACCCCCAGGGTTTCTGATTTAGGTCTGGGGTAGGTGAGATGGGTCCTGAGAATTTGTATTTATAAGGAGTTCCCAGGTGATACTGATGTTCGTGGTTCTGGGTCCAGGCTTTGAGAACAGCTGAGGTAGGAGGCTTTCTGGAAGAGGGGCACTTGTAAGAGGGGACTTTTAGAGAAGTGCCCTTAAACAAAAGCGAAAACTCAGGATTAAGTTTGGTCACAAAGTGGACAAAAGGGAGAAAGTCCATGTAAATGAAGAAAAATAAAAAAGAATGATTGGCTTAAATTCTTCAGTTGTAAGCTCAAAGATAGAATTTTTTCTTGGTCTGAAATTTTTTCCCCTTCCTCCACTATAGGTTTAATGAACTGAGGTTTGAATCAGGGACTCTTTTCAAAGGATTTGTTTGTAAAACTTTCCATTTACACCCCCTAATTCAATTGCCATTTTATCAGGAATTCCTTTTTCTTCTCTATGCCTCAGTTCTGACATAGCGAGAATAAATACGATTGCCAGAGCTATTCCAGGAATATTTTAGAGTTTAATGAATAGTATTATGTAGTATATGGGGATCACTGAGTTAGGAAACTTATGCAAATATGAAAATATTCTAAACAGATGCACAGTAACTGATACTGTATTCAAGTAATAAGCTAGTACATCCCTCCCCCTAGACAGCTGGGTGGTAGTAAAAGAAAAAACCAAAAGGGGAGGATAAAAAGTCAGGGAACCGATATGGAAGTTGGCTTCACTCTATGAAGTATTCTAAAGAAACAGTATGATTTTTAAAGTATAAAACTAGGGGAAAAGGAAGTGACTCAGAATTCAAAATAGATAGGACTACAACAGTAAAGATCTGGAATGGGAGGAACGTGAGGAGAAGCAATCCATGAGAAGCAGTTGGGGTTAGTGAACGACTCCATAGTAACATGAAAAACAGGATTATACATATTCCCTTTTTTTTTTTCCCTGTGGACAGGGCACCATTGTAGAAATTAGAAGGTTGTGCTGTGTTTTAAAAATCTGTTTCAAGGGTCAAATTGAATTCCAGACCAATTGTTAGTAATTAAAGTTACAGCTCTTGAGGAGTTTTCTCATGGTCTCCAGATGAGTTCTGCCACTGTTCTGTGAGTTGAGTTCATTGATCATTTTTCTACTCATTGCACCTGTCATGCTGGTATCAGCAATTAACATTCCTCAGAGGTGAATAGAATGCCAGCCTCCATCTCAGATGGAACTCGAGAACAACAGGTGCATTCTACCTATTTCTTGGCTATACCCAGGGTAGTGAGAAGGCACGTAATTAACCATAGAACAGACTTTGGAGAAAATGAGATTCTTTAGAAATTGAGCCAGAGTGCTGAAAAGTAGCTCTGGGTAATGTATTTAGGGGACATAGGAAATGGCTCAACATGAAGGGTGAAATAGCCTTGCTAATCTGGCCTCTTTAAATTTATTTCAAGCCTATTCCCCTTCCTTGATACAAATCTTCTTTACTGTGCACCTTCCATAGACGCAGTATTTTGTGCAGCTTTAAAAAAAAATGGTTTAAGTTCACATCAAAGGTCATTGGACTTGAACTCATTCAGTAAAAATCAGTTGATTATATTGTTAATTTTTCTCTTCCCCTTTAAATGAAGAAACTGATAAAACCTTCTGCCCCTGATTAAAGGCAGAGAATGCCCCATACAGTTTAACAACCTTTCCATATGGTTTCTGTGATCAAGACTTCACTTTCCTCACCTCAGAATAAGAGGATTGGACCAGATCGTATCTAAAATTCTTCTTACCTCCCAATTTCTCCTTCCTCTGTCACTTTTATTCCCCTAGAGTTTTCTGCCATTTAGATCTTCCTAATTTCATGAGAAGACTATAACTTTACCTAAATAGGTTCAAGTGTGGGTAGATCTCAAGAGCTCAATTATCTAGAATTTTCTTTTTGAAAGTGAGATGTTAAAATATCATTTAGGACTCTTACTTTAGGTACTACATTAATTTCTCTAAAATCTTATTAGCATAAATCTTGACTAGTAACCAAAAAAAGGAAAGAAAATTACCCAGGGTGTATTTTTTTCCTTGTTTTAATAATTGCCACTTTAAAAAAAGTGCTCACCTATTGTATGCCAGGTACTTTCCATCACTTGTCAACCCTGGCTGCACAGTTGAATCACCTAGGATTAAAAAAAAAATGCTTGAGTTCCCACCTCCAGAGGTTTGGATATAGTTAGTATCCAGTTTTTTTTTTTAATTTTTGTTTGTTTTGTTTTTGGCCGTGCTGCGCGGCTTGCCAATCTTAGTTCCCCGACCAGGGATTGAACCCAGGCCCTGGCAGTGAAATCGCTAAGTCCTAACCACTAGACCACCAGGAAAATCCCCCCAGTATATTTTTAAAAATAGAGCTGTCATAAGTATTTAGTTAACCTTGTTTTCAGCAAAACAGTTGGTGGATTTTATTTTCATGTCACCTGATATTTAGGGCATTAAATTATTTGTGAATGGAAAAAACCCTAAAAACATAAAAAGTGATACTTTCTCCTCCTAGGTGTACTGCCTCAGCTGAAGGATCTGTATGTGCCTTTGCTCCCCACCTTGTGCCCACTGCTTATCCATGAACTGGCTAAGATCACCTTGCTGCCTGTCTCTTATCTCTGAAACAGCACACATGGTTGTCCTTTTTGCATTGGTTTCATAGGTTACTTCCTATCATTTGATTGAATCTGTGATGTGATTGATTTTGAGATACACCAGCATTTTACACATCTCTACATGAGAAAATACCATCAATTAAACTGACTTGCCATTAACTGTAAGATGCTTTCCTTTTCTCGAGATGTTAAAATGAGAAAAAAAAATTACTTGGAATCAATGAAATACATTTATTTAGTTTTCAGTTTCTCTTCCAGATTTAATCAGGTCTTTAAAAATCACAAATTGATACGGGTTTGTCCTAATTTTGTGTTTGCATAATCATTTTGTATGTGCATGTATGTAAAAATTGAAATAGCTTACTATTCTATGCACTTCTCAGTTGTAGAAATATGACTCATTTGTTTAAACATCATATCCTCTAAGTACACCCTGGAGGATTTTCATACACAAGTCATAATCTTGTGATGCTCTTTGTTAGTTTTAGCTTCTCACCAAATGTCTCTGTTTCACTGGCCAAAAGGGTTATTTTTTCCTAATGTGTGTATATGTATGCATACATATGCACACACATGCAATGTATATGAATGTATGTGTTTGCCAGTGTTATCACTTGTGTCTTCTCTGTTTTGTCTAACCTTTTGGTAAAAGCTACACTTTGGGTTTTAAAAAATTTCAAGGCTCTTCTGTTCTTCATCTCTGAGCTGGTTGTTGTAGCATTACCTTATTAAAAACAGTATAGCCAAGTTCATCAATCTTATCATGTACTTCTAATATTTATATGAAAAATACTTCATTTTCTCTACCTATTCCCCCCCACTCTTTTTCCTATTCCTTTTCTTTTCTTTTCCTCCCTCCCTCCTTTTAGGTGCCGTCCTTTCCTCCCTCCCTCCCCTCCCCTCCCTCCTTCCCTCCCTCCCTCCCTTCCTCCTTCCCTCCCTCCCTTCCTTCCTTCCTTCCTTCCCTACAGTGTTACCCAAGACATATTATTACTTTTGGATCTAGACCATCTACCTCTAAAAACTTCCCTGGTATAATAACGAATTTAACTTTATTCCAGATGTATAAGCAGCATATATGATTTGATAGTTTTTATTTTTGAGATGATTTTAAAGCTTTATTGTAGTTTATCAGGGCACTAGGGTATTTTCTTTGGTCAAAATGCTATATGGATTTATTTGAAGCCTGTGGTAGCCAGTTAAATTTGGAATATTTGTTTGGTTTTCAATAAATTAGTAGGTAGCCAGATCTAATATTTTCTTTTCCTCCCATAACGAGGTGCTGGTGATACTCAGTCCCTGTCTGAAGACCAGGCTTTATGATGTGGCCCTTTAGATTAGATGTGCTGTTGGTGTTCATTTTCACAAATGGTAGAAATAAAAAAAGAGTACCTTTTACATCACTAAATCTCTAAGTACCTATAAGATTTGATTTTGTTTTGTCCTCTAGTTCCTTTTCATTAGAACGTTAGTTTTGCAGCCACGTGTGGTCTCCTGGCTTTGTGTGTTCTTCCTTTTCTGGTTTGCTCCTAAGGCCTCTCTTGCTATAGACTCCTTTCAGAAGCTACATGTCTCTTTTGCACTTGGGTTTGTGTGTGCACGTGTGTGCTTGGGGTAGTTAATGCCTTCTTTCTACATAGTAGCTCAGTCACCTTCCAGAATTGTTAGGGTCAGACTGCCTTTTCTGTGTCTGCAGTGTTTGTGTGTTACTTTGTCTGCTCTCCATCCTGTGCCTCTTTCATAACACCCTTCTCCATGTCGTGAACTACTCTCTCTGTCTTCACCTCCTTTCTTTCCTGTTTCTTTTACCAATACTCTCCATGGGACGGGATATTTTCTTTAGCACACCTGGTATTTTTGGAGAGAAAGATTCGACCTTTGGGCTGTCCACCTACGAAGATCTTTCTCCAAGAGTGGAGGGGAGAGCCCTGAACTTAGGAGATTTCTGAGAAAAATCACTTTTTTTGTTTGTTTTTCTTTTTACAGTATTTCTGGTCTACATTTGCAGCAAGTTAAGAAGCTCCTAGGTATCCTGGGTGCATAGGAGCTGCCCTGCTATTTTAGCATGTAACCTTAATCATGTTGGTTTACATGAGCAGGATTGGATTTGGACCTTACTGAACCAGCTGCATAAAGTATGGCATTGTCACTCATGCAGCGTATCTCTTTGTGTAGGGTGAATTGTTCGCTTCTTGTCAGGAATCCATCCTGCGAGATACCGTGATAACATCTGGCAGACCTTATTTGTTTACTGTTTTTAGTGTGTGTGCTTAGAAGAAAAAAAGGCCCATAGTGATCACTTTTGTGTGTCAGCCCTTTAGGTCAGGTTTTCCATCCTGACTCAACGTGTGTGTCAGGGCTGCGGAGATTGGTGGGTTGGGTGTGCAGAATTTCCTCTTTTGGACCCAGGAGCCAGAAAGCCACGATGAAGTTTGAATTGGCTTGTGGCAGCCTTTTCCAAATATGAATTTGGATGCAGTACAGTACGTCCTCTAAGAAAAGGAGGAGAAACCAATAACTCTGTAACTGGAAATATTTGGGGCACATTTCAAAATGGGGAAACTCTAACCTGTAGTATTTGGAGTCTCCCCTCAGCTTGTGTCGCTGTGGCGCACAGAGGCTGGTCTTTTTGTCCAGGCTGAGCGCTCCCTTCACTGGGGGAAACCATAGAGCAGCCTCTGTCCTGCGGGTGCTGCATGCTGCCTTGCTCCAGACGGTCTTGAATGTGACCTGGCAGCCAGCTCTGTTTCCTGCTGACGTGGCCTCCCACGGCTGAGCCCAACAGAGCGCCTCAGTGTGCTGAGGAAGGAGCGGCCCAGGGCGTGAATCACCAGCGGGATAAGGAACAAATTAAGAGGGGAAAGCGCCTAGCTGTTCAGGTTTCCTTCTAGATATACTTGAAAGACACCTTTTTTATAGGAAGGGAGGAGGAGGAAGAAAAACAGGAGGGAAGAATGCTACAAGAATCAAACAGTGATTTGTTTGGCCGTAGGAAGCGTTTCTTATCAGCAGGAGTTAACTTCTGGGGTGAGACCCAGTCTGCAGCAGACATCTGAGAGGAGGCTTTAGAAGGCCAGACGAGGCTGCATCCTGCAGCCTGCTCGCGCCACACTCCTGCAGAGGTGTGTGGGAGTACGAGCTCCCAGTCATATCCTGCAGACAGACATTCCAGAAAACAAAACAAAGCTGTAGTTTGTGTCTTGGTGGAAAAAGCTCTCGCAGCTTGGTAGGAACTGAAGAATGGGACTCTTTGGAGAAACTGTTTTAGGAGGAAATCCTGTTGAATGGTTTTCCCATCAGTGGTGTCAGCATCCCATTGGATGCTCAGTATTGGCTTGTGTTTCAACCACTGCTTGGTACTTTAAATTCGCTTATTTGAAAAGGTCCAAGTATAGCTCCTTTTACCTTCTAATGGGGCCAGAAAAGTCAAGCTGTTATGGAATTTTAGAGTGAGTTGGGACTTCAGTTCTGATCTAGGCCTTCAGTGGGTTTGTCTGTTTTGGAAGGTTGTTGTAGAACCTATTATTCAGTTAATCTTACATGGACCTCCCCTATACAAAGCAAATGGAGCTCATTGAGGGTGGAGAGGCCTGAGGCACACCTGCTCCTCTTTCTTCTGATAAAGGCTCTTAAAACTTTTCTCCTGATCACCCTGCCCTCCTAGCATGCATATGTTGGAAAAACCACTGATGTAATCCACGGTTTCCATTTTATGGGTGAGGAAATCTTGCCTCAGGTAGGTCAGTTTGTTAGGTAATATTGTAATGACTTTCAGAGTACCTTAGAGTAAAAGTTCTTTGATCTGTCTCTTGCTTTTGAGCCTTCATAATCTCTTAGTTAGCTATTGTAGCCTTCCACACTTCCCTGCCTCTAGCACAGCTTTAGGGCAGGTGGTGTAGTAGTGCGCTGTGTGTGTCTGCAGGCTGGAGGAGCTAGTAGTCACTGAGTATGACCCAGATGGTATGACTACGATCCAGATGGTGGCACTAGTGTAGGTGTGAGACGAATTGGCGGTGGCAGTAAGACTGAAGATGAAGGGAACCATTTGAAAGGAAGAGCCATCAGCACGTTTTAAGCATGGTTAAGTTTTAAAGTATGGTTTAAGTTACAGAAATTGGATGTGGAAAATTAACCAAGAGAACTTAGTCAAAATGATTCTCAAATACCCAGCCAAGGCAATAGGAAGAATGTGGAGCCTGTCTGCCATAGATACTAGGAAAACATACTTTTCAGTTCTCTGGGCCGTTTAAACTTCTTTAAGATCCAGCAAGCCCTTCTCGTCCAGGACTAATTCTCTGGAGGTGGCCGACAGTTTGAGCCCTGATTTTCTTTACTGTTTCAGCATCCCTACATGATTGCTGGGTGGCTTTTTTTTTTGGGGGGGGGTGGCTTTTGACATATGGTGTAACCCTTAATTCCTGGTGTATCATTTATTTATATAATTCACTTGAATTTGTTTGGTGGGTTGTTTACTCTAGATTATGGGACAAAGCTGAGGCAGATTCAGGTCTTGTATGGGTTTCATTCCTGGTTAAGCACTGGCTTTCCTACATAGCGCCCAAGTCCAGTAGGTGGGTGGACTTGGACTTAAACGTTTTGTTAATTATTTACATTGGCCATATAATCCAGTGTTTCCTCTTTCCTGCAAGCCACTTTCTTCCGTTGCTCCCCAAATTACTACCCTCAGCCCATCAGGGTAAACAGAAGCCTCTGCCCGTAGCAAATGAGTTCTCAGTAAAACAAGCAAGATAGGAATGGAATGGAGAGGATGGGATAGTAAAAGTATAATAGATCTACTTACATTTTCAGTAAAGTCTTCTGACTTCCTTTAAAGAGGCTTTGATTTTCATAGGCCATGCTTGGGTGGAACTAGGAAGTTATTCAAATCGTTTGTGGTGTTCTGCTGTTGCTGCTGTAGGCTGGGTTTACACTTCATGAAGACCAGAAGGGGAGAAACAGTTTCATCTGTCAATCTTGTTTCAGTGGCAGAGGTACTGTATGTGTATTTATATGCATTCCCCTCCTTAGTTCATACTGGGAAAAAAAATACCGAGACGGTTTTTTCACAGTTCTTGATAGATCTATTCTTCAAGTACAACTGTGAGTAGGAAGCCAGGGCAGTGGGAGTGATTGTTCTTTTGTGTGATGTTAATGAGATAATTTCTGCATTACAAATTTTCAGCACACTCTTTGTTTAAATGAAAGTTCAGAGTCTTTGCAAAGCCACTTTACCAAGTCTCTTTGCTTCATTAAAAAAAAAAGCCTTTATTAATTTCATATGTTTTGCTGTCATCAGTTGCACAAACTAATACAATTGTTTTGAATGAAAGAATTCAGGCCATCATTTGTTTGGTGCCTTGTCTTTTCTCCTTCTCTCTCCCAAACATAATTTGACCGAGGCAAGTTAAGCTGCTGCTGTTCCCCCCAACCAGCTACCCACTCAGAGTGGTAAGTGCCAAGTGTCAGTTCATCCTGGTATTGGACGAGAAGTCAAGAGGAAGTGTCCAGGGTTGACTGCAGAATTATTGCCAGGGGCTGGGCAGCTGACAGCGGGTGGGCCTTCACTGGGGCTGCCAGCAAGGGACGGGCACAGGAATTTCCGTTGCACTGCAAGAGGGAACAGGGTAGGCCTGAGGGTGTCACAGTGCCAGCCAGGATCTTGAGCGGTTCTTTGTATTGGTTGTTGATGGAACCTGGAAAGCCTTATTGTGGAGGGATCTACAGTGAAAGGTGGCCATTATGATTTTTGAAGTATTTTTCAGTGATCATTCTCCGAAGCAACGGGAGTTTCTTTGGTTAAAAGCAGCTAATTAATCTGTTTGATCTTGATGTGGAAATGAACCGTATCAAATTCCAGGTCACATCGCTTTCCTTTGTGGAATGTTTGCTTAACCTTTTGAAGTATATTTCATCAGATTACGGACTATAGGAAGTTGATTTGTCCTCAGTTTTCTAATCTATATGGTGGCATGGCTATTATTCTAATAATGCTCTTAAATATAAACCTAATTTTGTCTACAAATAAGAAAAGTCACATTTACAAATGGATTATAAAAAGTTGTAGGTACAGTTTGTAGCTTAATCATACAAGCAGTCCCATATACGGCGCTATTTTTGAAAAATACTTTGCCATCTGGTCTCGTTTATCTCAGATGAAAAAAACTGCTTTTTCTTTCTTTTTTTTTTTTTGCTCATTTTAATTCTCATTAAGCCACCAGTAATATTATTATCCTTAAAACATGAAGAAACAAAAGTTCAGAATGGCTAAATAACTTATCCACAGTAGTGTAAGTAGCAGAACCAGATTTTGATCTCAAGATTCCAGAGCTCCTGGTATTAAAAACACAAAAACCTTTTTATTCTGAAATAATTGTAAATTCACAGGAAGTTGGAAAAAATGTACAGGGAGATCCTATGTATCTTTGACCCAGTTCTGCCTAATGTAGTAACATCTTGTATAACTATAGTACAGTATCAAAACCAGGAATTAACATTGGTTCAGTCCACAGAGTTTATTCAGATTTCACCAGCTGTACATGTTTTTGTGTGTGGGGGGGGTAGATTTGTGTAGTCACTACCACAATCAAGAACTGTGCTTTTGCCAAAAGGCTTCCCTCTGTTATCCCGTTATAGCCACTCCCCTGTTCTCCCACCATCTCTAAGCCTTAGCAGCCACTAAACTGTTCTACATCTCTATGGTTTTGTTCAAGAATATCATATAAATGGACTCATAATATTTAATTTTTTGAGACTGGCTTTTTTTTTTTTTTTTCCTCTGAGCATATAATTTGAGATCCATCCAACTTGTGTGTGCTAACAGTTCCTTTTTATTGCTGAGTAGTATTCCATGATATGGACAAATCACAGTTTAACAGTTCACCTATTGAAAGACATTTGGTTCTAGTGTTTGGCAGTTACACATAAAACTTCTGTGAACATATGTGTACGAATTTTTGTGTGAACATGCCTTTTCATTTCCCTGCGATAAATGCCTAAGAGTACAGTGCTACATTGTTATAAATGCATATTTCGTTTTGTAAGAAACTGCCAAACTTTTCCAGAGTGGCTATACCATTTTACATTCCTTCTAGCAACGTATGAGTGATCCAGATTCTCCTCATCTTTGCCAGCATTTGGTCTTATCACTAAGCTCCTCCTCTTCTTTTTTTTTCCTATTAACGTCCCATTGCTTCAGCACCATTTGTTGAAAAGACTTACCTTTTTCCTTTGCATTGCATTTGCACCTCTGTTGAAAATCATTTGGGTATACTCGTGTCTATTTCTGGGTCCTCTGTTTCTGTTCCATTGATCTGTGTATCTAGCGCTTCTCCAGTACCACACAGTCTTGGTTACTGTAGCTATATAAAGTAAGCCTTAACATTGGGCCCTAGTATTTTTTAAAATGAATTTTACCATAGGTATTTAGGGTAAATAAAGGACCCAATAGAGATATGTCAGTTCTCCTTAAATGGGTACTTGTAAATAAGAGTTTTCATTTAGAAGTGTTAGTTAAGCTTTGACTTAATTTGAGAAAATCAGTAGAAAAAATACAAAGTAAGTATGCAAAAAAAAAGACAAATATTAATTGGTTTGTAAGTGTGGAGTTCTATACAGCTGTCAGCAAGGTCCCCAAGGACTTTAAGGCTAGAATGATCATAAAGTCTAGATCTTTGGGTCTGTTTGGCCTGAAATAACAGCTATCGATAATCAAAAAAGGAGCCACATGAGCAGAAAGTTAAAAAAAAAAAAGTTAGGATCCAGATTCATTAAAAAAAAAGATTTTACCACTCATTTGTGTATTTTAAGACACCTTACACTCACTGAAGCCTTCTGTATGTTTTGTAGTCTTTAGCAAAGGTACTACAACATTTCAGACTTGGAGAGGAGGTAGAAGTCAATTAATTTAACCTTCATATTTTACAAGTAGGAAATAGGGTTCTTTTGTAAATGGGCTGGTCCATCTGCAGCATGGCAGACAGCCTGTCCATGTGAGAGAGCATCTTGATCCAGGGCAGTCAATCACTTTCACTTCATCAGCTTTTACATAGAGAAGCAGATCCTTCGGGCCCAGCTCAAGTTAACTGATATTCACTAAAAGTTGTGGGAAGCCCCATCATTGCCTGCTGTATCCCAGCACCATTCCATCTGTCTTGAGTCATAACCTAACTGTTGGTGTGGAAACTGTTCAGGAGCCTCAGCCTCATGAACTTGAAGATTTGAAATACTGTTCTATGGCTCTAAACCTCAGGGTCAGAGGCTAGGAGGACAGCTTCATTGGTCAACTCTGCATGAAGGTGAGTGCCTTTTTGGATCCATGTTCCTCCATTTACAGAATACATATTGGGGTCCAGTCTGCATATCTGGGTCTTCTACTGACTTGGGCTCTTTTGTGTCCTGGATCTCTTGCAGGGTGTGTATATGTGTATGGGAGGTGGGAGGGAGGAGAGAGGGAGGTGGACAGCTCTTACCTTGCGGGTGGAGTACGTCAGTCTTCTGCCTCACTGTAAGCTGCTGTTTTTCATCTGACATGGTCCTGAAGCCAAGGGCAGCAGTGAGCATCACAGTACTACAGTATTATACGAGTTCCCTTGAATGGCATGCTCTGTTCCTAGACCTGTGTCTGGAGTGAGACTGAAGTTTGGTTGTGCTCCCTGGGCCTTGCCTATTGTGGATTTGGCATCCCACCTGCTGGCGAGGAGCTGCGTTTTGTGTCCCCCAGGGCTTGCCTTTTTATTTCTTCAGGTTTCTTCTCTATGGCTTTGTTCTTTATGCTCACCACTCTGCCACTTAGGCTGGTCCTTGATGTGGTCTATGTTTGCATCTTCCAGAGTTTAGACCCCAACTATAAGAAGTGATATTAAATTAAAAAAATTTTTTTTGTTGAAATATAGTTGATTTACAAGTTGTGTTAGTTTCAGGTGTACGGCAAAGTGAGTTTTATATATATGTGTTGTGTATATATATATTTATTTATTTATTTATTCTTTTTTAGATTCTTTTCCATTATAGGTTATTACACGATTGAGTATAATTCCCTGTGCTATACAGTAGGTCTTTTTAGGTTACCTATTTTATGTATAGTAGTGTGTGTATTTTAATCCCAAACGCCTAATTTATTACCCCCCCGTTCCGCAGAAGTCATATTAAATCTTATGGAAGAGCTGCTAAAATTCAAGACATTGAATTCAAGACTGCCTTCTAAATAATATTGGTCTACTCTTTTCAGAGTTGTCATGGAACAGAGAAATGAAAAAATCAACTATAAATCAGAAATCTCAGTTTGTGCTAGGGAGGCGTGATCCAATAGTGGAGCAAGATTAATAGAAAAGTCTATATAACTATATTTTAAAGTATGCTCACTGTCTATAAAGATGAGAAAAACTTTTATAATGTTGGCTTTTGATTTTTTATTAGGTTTTTAAAATAAAGAAGCCACGTAATTGTAAACTGTCTCTAAACTTTTATCTTGGCTGTAACTATTATAAATCCAGAACAAAAGAAGGAATCCCTATTTTCATTTTTAGATTTTTTTTACCCCAACTTACTGTTGAAAAGATTGTCGGCAGCATACAGATATGTATACTACATATGGAGATAAAATAAATTTAAAAAGTGAAAAAAATGATGCAAAGAAAATAAGGTCACCACAATAAGAGGGAGCCAGGAGTGATTTTGACTTTTTTTTTTTTTTTTTTTTTTTTTTTTTTTTTGCGGTACGCGGGCCTCTCACTGCTGTGGCCTCTCCCGTTGCGGAGCACAGGCTCCGGACGCACAGGCTCAGCGGCCATGGCTCACGGGCCCAGCCGCTCCGCGGCATGTGGGATCCTCCCAGACCGGGGCACGAACCCGCGTCCCCTGCACCCACAGGCGGACTCTCAACCAGTGTGCCACCAGGGAAGCCCTGATTTTGACTTTTATAAGGCCCTTAAAATAAATCTCATTCTTGTTTTTGTCAATCATTATTCTTGATACAATATTTCTATAATTTTTCAGTTGTGTTTTTTGACTGTTATGTAGAACTCTCATTAGAAATAGGATTGAATGACATTGGAAGTGTTTTACTTTCACGTCTGCATTTGGGCAGGCTGTTGGACATTGGTGGGCTGGAATGTGAACTAACTGATGACTTTTCCAATCCTGTTATTTTCCAGTGTGGTTTGGAAAAAAATTCTCTACATATGAAGTCAAGAAAGCACACTTCTGGTTAAGGAATTTAGTGAGTTTCAGATTTTCCTCTCATGGAGAGTCCTGGAAAATCACTTCAGTAAAGAGGTTATGGGTCACTTATAGAAGATACTGCTTTGCATGCAAGACTTAGCACATTCTGCAGGCTACCATGGATTCTTGCCCAACCTCTGATGGGTAAAATCAAAACCTATTGATTACTGTACTAAGAACTGGAAACAAAGCCATTTTGTGCAGGATTTAGGTTTATGACTAGTCAGATTTCTCCCAGACTTTGGGGCTGAATGTAGAAGTTTATTTGACACATGCATGTGTTTACTGAACTCTGACAATTTCAGAGGACTGTTGTGTATTATTTATGGCAGGGATCACCTGTAATGCAATTTTTTTATAATAACAGTTTTATTGCAATGTAATTCACATACCCTGCAATCTGCCTATTTAAAGCATACAATTTGGTGGTTCGGTGTATTCACAGTTTTGCAGCCATCACTGTAATCAGTTTTGAAACATTTCCATCACTTGGAAAAACCCTAACCCATTAGCATTCACCCCCAATTTCCCCACTTCCCTGGCCCTAGGCAACCACTAATCTACTTTCTATCTCTGTTGAGTAGCTTATTCTGGGTATTTCATATAAATGGAATCATATACTAAGCGGTCTTTTGTGCTTGGCTTTTTTCACTTAGCATCATTTTTAAGTTTTATCCACTTTGTAGCTTGTATCAGTACTTTGTTTCTTTTTTTTTTAAATTAAATTAATTTATTTATTTTTGGCTGTGTTGGGTGTTCGTTGCTGCACGTGGGCTTTCTCTAGTTGGGGCAAGCGGGGGCTACTCTTCGTTGTGGTGCGCGGGCTTCTCATTGCGGTGGCTTCCCTCATTGTGGAGCACGGGCTCTACGCGCGTGGGCTTCAGTAGTTGTGGCACGCGGGCTCTAGAGCGCAGGCTCAGTAGTTGTGGCACACGAGCTTAGTTGCTCCGCGGCATGTGGGATCTTCCTGGGCCAGGGATCGAACCCACGTCCCCTGCATTGGCAGGCAGATTCTCAACCACTGCGCCACTGGGGAAGCCCAGTACTTCGTTTCTTTTTATTGCCAGATAAAATATTCCATTCTGTAGATATACCACATTTTATTAATCTGTTCATCAACTGATGGACATTTGAGTTGTTTCCACTTTTTAGTTGTTATTAATAATGCTATCAGTACTATCTGTACAAGTTTTTGTGTGGACATATGTTTTTATTCCTCTTGGGTGTATACCTAGGAGTGGAATTGCTGGGTCATATAGTAACTCTATATTTAACTTTCTGAGGAACTGCCAGACTGTTTTCCAAAGTTGCTGCACCATTCTGCATTCCTGCTGGCAGTGTATGAGCTTTCTCAGTTTTCCCACATCCTCACCAACACTTGGTTATTATCTGTTTTTTTGGTCTTTAATGCAATTTTAGGTTTTTGTTTTTCTTTCTTTTCTTTTCTTTGCATTTTTCACATTTGTTCCTTCAGGGGATTGGTATTTATATACCTAAGGAAGTAGGATGTGGTTAGTTCTGCTATGGCTGTGAGCTATAATGAAGCTTCTTGCTAGAATCAGCATACTTCCTTGTTTTTGACCTTGACCCCAAGTCACAGCATTAACCAAACCACATACGTACCACGAAAAATAATTCTTTTCAGAAGCTCACATCTGATCTTTTGATTTAATCTGGAAATATATCATATATATATGAGAATACATAAAATATATGTATAGTTAAAGAACAATTATAAAGCAGACAGTAAATCCACCTAGATTGTAAAGTAAAAATTTATAATTCTAGGTAACTGTTAATAATGAAGATGGCTGAGAGAGTATATAAATATTATTAACATGAATAATCATTAAAAAATTTCTTCTGTGCCTTTCCTTTTAACATCCCCCTACCCACCCCTCACTCCCAGCCCCTGAAATCACTAACCTTTTAGGATAGTAATTTTTCATGTTTTTCCTTGTAGTTTTACTGCATGCATATGAGTGTGCGCACGCATGTACACATATACACACACACAAGTGTAGGTTAGTTTTGCTGGTTTTCAAACTTTATATAAATGAAACCATACTATATGCATTCTCTTCTGACTACTTCTGTGAAACATTAATTTATGAGTTTCAAAGATATTGTGTGTAGCTGTTCATGTTTTTGTTACCAGATAGTGTTCAAATTCCTTATTTCTACACTCGTTTCTTTTTTTTTTAACATCTTGCTTGGAGAATAATTGCTTTACAATGGTGTGTTAGTTTCTGCTGTATAGCAAAGTGAATCAGCTATATGTATACATATATCCCCATATCTCCTCCCTCTTACGTCTCCCTCCCACCCTCCCCATCTCACACCTCTAGGTGGTCACAAAGCATGGAGCTGATTTCCCTGTGCCATGTGTGGCTGCTTCCCACTAGCTATCTATTTTACATTTGGTAGTGTATATATGTCCATGCCACTCTCTCACTTCATCCCAGCTTACCCTTCCCCCTCCCTGTGTCCTCGAGTCCATTCTCTATGTCTGTGTCTTTATTCCTGTCCTGCCCCTAGGTTCTTCAGAACCTTTTTTTTTTTTTTTTTTTTTAGATTCCATACATATGCGTTAACATACGGTATTTGTTTTTCTCTTTCTGACTTACTTCACTGTGTATGACAGACTCTAGGTCCATCCACCTCACTACAAATAACTCAATTTCGTTGCTTTTTATGGCTGAGTAATATTCCATTGTATACATGTGCCACATCTTCTTTATCCATTCATCTGTCGTTGGACACTTAGGTTGCTTCCGTGTCCTGGCTATTGTAAATAGAGCTGCAATGAACATTGTGGTACATGACTCTTTTTGAATTATGGTTTTCTCTGGGTATATGCCCAGTAGTGGGATTGCTGGGTCATATGGTAACTCTGTTTTTACTTTTTTAAGGAAGCTCCATACTGTTCTCCATAGAGGCTGTATCAGTTTACATTCCCACCAGCAGTGCAAGAGGGTTCCCTTTTCTCCACACCCTCTCCAGCATTTATTGTTTGTAGATTTTTTGATGATGGCCATTCTGACTGGTCAATACTCGTTTCTTGATGAACATTTGGGTTGTTCCCAGTTTGGGGATATTTTGAGCAGTGCTGCTGTGAATATTCTTGTCTGTGTCTCCAGGTCTGCGGGAGTTTCTCTGGAATATTTAGTGAATAATAGAATCGTAGGTTACTAGATAATGCCAAACTCTTTTAAAATGCTGTAATGCTTTTTTCTACAACCTTATCAATCTTTAATATTTTCAGCCTTTAAACATTTTGCCGGTCTGGTGGGTGGTTCTTATAATGGTGTCTCATCATGGTTTTAATTTGCATTTCTGTAAGTGTCTCATTACTTTTAAAGTTTCACCCAGCCCATGTGCAGTTATATTTTTTATTTCTTTGTAGAAAGGTGGACACTGGGTTACCTGAAAATCCTATGTGTTATTGAAAAATCATTGAGATGGTATATTCCTTAGATTATTATAACTGAGAACTAGATCTCTTACATGAATACTCTCAGATTTTTTTCAATCCTAAGATTTTTCTCTTGCCATGTAAATTTTTGTATAATAAAGTTAAAAATGTATGGAATTGCTTATTTAGGTTACCAACTTGATACCTTTTACTTGATATATAGGCAACTACAAGCAGTAAGTTTGTGGTTTGCTAATATTGATTCTCTGAGCCCAGTTTATATAAATTGTCACTGGCTTATGGTGAATAGAGTACTTCAGAGGAATTCACAACATCTAGTTTAAAAGATTCTAGATATTTGGAAGTAGTATCTTTTTAGTGTGTGCATGCTTATGTGTCTGTGTGTGTATGTGTGGAAGGAAGTGCTGAAAGACATGCCATTTTGATCTTTTTGACTATTTTTTTGTGCTGGAGAAAGAAAGTTACTATTTGTTTGTTTATTTATTTATGGCTGCATTGGGTCTTCATTTCTGAGCACGGGCTTTCTCTGTTTGCTGCGTGCAGACTTCTCATTGCGGTGGCTTCTCTTGTGGAGCATGGGCTCTGGGCTCATGGGCTCAGTAGTTGTGGTGCACGGGTTTAGTTGCTCCACGGCATGTGGGATCTTCCCAGACCAGGGCTCGAACCCGTGTCACCTGCATTGGCAGGCAGATTCTTAACCACTGTGCTACCAGGGAAGTCCCAAAGTTACTATTTTTAAAGGGTAAGCTAGTATTTTGAAAACTTAACATTAACCTAAAAGTGAATCTTGCTTAATTTACTGAGAAAAAGTAAGACTGTCACTTTAGGTACGAGAGGAAATGGGCTAAAAGCAGAACTTTAGGTAATAAATGTTAAAAAATGTATTTATGAATACTTATTGTACGACTCCTATAAGAGGGAAGTCTCATTGTAGTACACACTACTTGGAGGGTTTTTTTTTTGTTGTTTGTTTTTTGGTAAACTTTAAAACATAGCTACAGGTTCAGGTGATGTATCATCCTGTCGGGTGATTTATATAGTGCTTAGGAGACAAAAATTAACGAATTACTGCCTTTAGTCCCAGTTCTTGAATATAGGTGAATTTAGGTTGTTATTTAGGGCAAAGATATTTTGTCTCATCATATCAAGTATCTTATTATGTTGTTATCTTATGAGTTAGTAGCATAATTATTTACATACTCTGGAGTATTATATATTTTTCTAGATGTCACAGGAATATTTGCACCCCTTATGGGTGAATTCTGTGTTTCACTGAATTTGGGGCGGTAAGGAGGGGTAGTTGCAAGGAAGAGCGAAGCAAGTAGTTTCTCCCATTGATACTGGAAATCGAAATAGGAGTGTTGAATCGCTTTACATTCTTTGTTTTGTTTTTATAATTGAATATACTTTAGACCAAATAACAGTTTGTTTCCCCCTGTATACAATTGCAGTATCTTATAAACTTACTCTAAATTGAATTTTCATACTGTACCATGCAGACTGGAAATGAGTCTTATTTTTTTGTTCTGTTTTTTAGTACACTAAATTTAAGTTCTAAAGTCATAAATCTTTATTTTGTTTTGTACGAGTAAAATCCCATTTTATAAATTGTCTCATAAAGATGTCCACATCATAGAACCATGTTTACAAGTGGTGGTGGGACGTACAAAAAAGAGAAGCTGCCAGAAATTGTTTACTTAATGCTGGGGGTGTTCACCGCCTTGAATTTTGCTGTAATCTTCATGAATCACATTAGGTTGAGGAGTCCAGGATATATATATATTTGTAATATAACTTGGTTATCAGGAGAGATTGTTTCATTCAGTTCTTTTTAGAAACACTTGTTTTTATGCTTTGGAGGTATTTCTGTTTCCTAGGTGAATACTCAAGCACGGTGGGTATTCGAGGCTGGAGGAAGTCTTCTCAGTCTTCCTTTATACACGAAGGGCCTAAAGTGCACTGATTTATGTTAATACATATATGGACACTTTAGGAAACTATATTTAATTCATTTCAACGTAGAATTTATTTAAGATATATTGCATTTTGCCAGGGCCAGGCGTTGCTAGACACATTTCAGACTCTTGAAGTAGAAACCAAAGAGGTTAAATTGTACGGAATCAAGAGACTTTAAAATATGTACATTTCAGAGTTAGCATTTATATGAAGTTTATTGCAGATTTTATGTCCCAGATTTATTAATCTAGATCAGAGTGTGTGTGTGCGCATTGACTCTGGGGGAAAAATAGTCAGCATTTCAAGGCTACCCATTTCGTTCTGAATTAGGATTGTAATTCAGCCAAGTTTGTGAATCTTTACTTTTTCCAGTATGTATTGGACTGTTTTGATCACTGCTGTGTTTCTTGTGCCTCATTCAATACCTGCTGCAGGATAGCACTCTAAATTTTTGTTGAATGACTTCATGAAATGAATGAATGCATGAGTAATTATTGGCCTTTTGTCAATTGTTTGAGAGCATATAAGCTACGTTGAGTCTGATCTCTCCTGATTGAAATGGTTCTAACAAATTACAGTCAGAAGTAATTCAGTTGAAGAATGCATGTGCTCTTGTCATGGTCTGCTTGTTCCAGACACTCTGGAATATAGATCCTAAGTCTCCTATGTGTTCATTTTTCTTTTAAGAATAATTGTGACTGTCTAATGGCTAAAGAATCAGAAGCTGTAAGAACTCTTGGTAGTCCCAACAGTCATTTCTTTCTATACCCATTCAAATGGCTTAGAATTTTGGAGGCCCATTCATCTCTGTTTCTCTTCAGATCTTCCCCAGAGATGATAATAAAAAGAGATTGAAAATGTTGATGTCATTTACTTTTCTACAAAAGGAACACATTTAGATAGTGACAGAAAGGAGAAGAGTGTCCTTTGTGCCATTTGCACTGTCTCATTTAATTATTCTAATAGGCCTGCAAGGTTGGAATAGTGATTAGCCCACTTTATAGATCAAGAAACCAAGGCTCTCAAGTCTACATTTGCTCCCTAGAATATGTACTCCATGAAGGCTGCAGTTGCGTCTGTTTTGTTCACCATTGTGATTTCATTATGTAGTACAGTGCCTGGCACATAATGCGTCAGTACTGATTGGCTTTACTTCCTGGGGATCACATGACTAGTTAGTGGAAGCAACTCAGCTTACATGCAGTTTTCACTCATTCCACAGCCTTTGAGCTCTTTTCCCTGTAGTTCTTTTAGTTCTCTAAGAGGTGATCGTGAGTTACACATCTCTCAGAAAAAGTGGTGATAGTCCAGTGGCATGCTTATCTTAGACTTCCCAGCCTGGGCAGGACTGTGGCCTGGCACCTGTCGTAATACTACAGGGAGGTGGAGGTCTTTTCTCTACACGGAACATGCTAATGACTATCCTTGGCTGCTCATAGTGTGTTTACTAATTTTATGTAATGTACTACTTACCCTCAGTTTTCAAATTTTTTAATGTTTTTTCAAATTGTTATATTTTCAAATTGTTACAGCAAGTGAAAATAACTAGAAAAAAGTATAACTAACTGGCCATTAGTTTGTTTATTTTTTACAAGTAATAAACTTTATTTGAAGTTGAGTATCTGCTAATTAGCAGGCAGCTATATAACTTAACTATAAAGCCACTACAATTCAAACATTGTAGCATTACTACATGAATGAGCACATATACAAATTAAACAGAAAAGAATATACACAAATAGTTCTAAGTATGTCTGGGAAGTTTGATTGTGACAAAGTCAAGGTATAATCTTTAAAATTGATGCCTAGAAAACTACACACCCATTTAAAAGTAAAGTCTATACCTCACACTACATACCAAAATAAGTTAAACCAGTTGCACATGTAAGAAGCTTGCAAGTTGCCACTTTATCCTAACAAGATGCGTCTTTTACAAATGTTTTCTCCCACTCTGTGGCTTGTCTTTTCATTATCTTTTTTTTTTAGTTTATTCATTCATTTATTAAACATTCATTTATTAAACAAATGTGATTTTTTTTACATCTTTATTGGAGTATAATTGCTTTATAATGGTGTGTTAGTTTCTGCTTTATAACAAAGTGAATCAGTTATACGTATGTTCCCATATCTCTTCCCTCTTGCGTTTCCCTCCCTCCCACCCTCCCTATCCCACCCCTCTAGGTGGTCACAAAGCACCGAGCTGATCTCCCTGTGCTATGCGGCTGCTTCCCACTAGCTATCTATTTTACGTTTGCTAGTGTATATATGTCCATGCCACTCTCTCCCTTTGTCACAGCTTACCCTTCCCCAGAGTGTTGCTATCTTTCCAAGTCCATGTTCAGGTATGTTGTGTTGCTGGGTTGATCTTGGCCATGGCGGGAACATTTGTACCACGGAAACTGGCAAACACTACAATCCAGGACATACCTCCCCCCTTTTTTCCTGGAGAACCATTTGTTGTTAAACTGGCCATTATTATACACATTGCCGAATCTTAGCATGATTTGCTTCTATGAGCCCAGTAATTACATACTGCCTCTACTACTCTCCTACTGATCTTATAAAAGGACTCTACAGGTTAGCTCTCTCTTCTTTCACTCTTTGATTTTTGCTATTTTGAAGTTGTGGGAATCAGGGAAGGTGTTGCTGTTTTTCTGCCATTCTACTGCACCTTTGCCCAGGGTGATGTAATGGAACTGAGCAGACCATGACAGTGGAATGCTGGAGATGGCTTGTACCATCTCTCAAGAGCCGATTGTCAAATTTTCAGATATCTTGGGCCCTGGTTGTTAAGCGCAGCCATTATTAAACATTAAGATATACAAGCTTACAATTTAAACTGTATTTAATAACAAAGATAATAGATACTTGAAATTCCTCCTTTCCTGGTCTTTTAGTACATGTTGCTGTTATCTATACTCTTGAGGTTCTTTAGGTCTCTTGTGTCTACATGATGGAAATGCTGCATAGCAGAGTGTTGCTGTCTTTCCAAGTCCATGTTCAGGTATGTCGTGTTGCTGGGTTGATCTTGTCCATGGCGGGAACATTTATACCATGGAAACTGGCAAACACTACAATCCAGGACATAACTCCCCCCTTTTTTCCTGGAGAACCATTTGTTGTTAAATATTTACAACCACACACTCTGTGGGATGCCTAGAAACAAGGAGATTGATACTGCTATACTTTGTGTTATTTGTTTGGTTATCTTTGTAATATTTAGTCACAGTGAGGGAAAAAAATAGCTAGGCGATAGAGAGACAACAGTGAGGAAGAAAGTTGAGGTACAGAGGCGTGCCTTAGCCTAGAAGCAAACATAGGACTAACTCAGATAATGTGTATGGTAAAACTATACTGATTTACTTACTGGTATTGCAGGTTATTTTTAGAAAATTTTCTTTTAAAAAGGTACAGCTTTATAAAACAATTACCCAACATCTTATTCTCAGCTAAAAGCCTTTTATAATAATTATTTAATTTTGTGTGGGTGTAAATGTTATTGCATATAAGCTGTTCTAGAATAATTTCATACATTTTTAGAGCTCAGAGAGTGAGGTTTGCTTTTGAGACAAATTTTTTGAGGTGCCTTCACTTGTGTTTTTAAAACTGAGGTAAACTTGGTGTGAAATGAGTTTCAGATGCACAAACTTTCACTCATTTTTAATCACATGGTGGTGGTGATCTATATTTGTGTGTGCGTGTGTATGACGAATAATTCAGCATTTCATAATTTAGGCCCACTTGTAGATACTTACACATAGGCCTTGCAGCCAACAGCTAAGCTAGATTGCTCAAGGTTTCCCCTGCCTCCTACCTTGATGTAAAAGTTTTACTTGTGCTAAGCTGTCATGTTTTCTTGGGTGACACCCCAGAATGCATTACTGATCTTCACCAGCAAGCCCATGCCAGCACTCATCGACACTTCTGTTACAAAGGTACCTTGAGCACTTGTGGAACACTGAGAGCTGCATCCATTCTGTCAGAGGTGCCCTTTAGAGGAGTAACCAAAGGGGTTGCCTGAGCAGGTCTCTGGGTTGTTGTGCAGCCTTCTGCTGAATGCACATTGCTGAGATTGAGGCCTGCCTGTAGAACCAAGCCAGTAGGTGTGTTTGGGGATGGAGAGGTGGGACCTGGTGCTTGTGTGTGCTCACAAAGTAGTTACTAAATATTAAAATAGATGCAAGGGTTAAATGCTTCCTAAAAAGATGTTTTTCAAGCCGGATGGTTTTGTTTACTGCAGGGATTGCACATTTGTTGGAAACAGCATTGAAGTACAGTGGAGGTGAGTCATACATTTCCTAGCCACTTAGCCGATATCAGATGATTAAAAACCATTTCATGGATAGGGCCATGCAGCCAGAAGAACTTACAGGGACTGACTTGATGATACCCACTTTTAGAAAAGAATTGGCTGAGTTTAACTTGTCCTCATTAGGAAGCATGCCATGTAACAATGATGAAAGTAGCTCATGTGCAAGTAGATTGCTCTGGTCCATTCACTTCTACTGGGCGAGTTACTTTGTGCTGAAAGTTCACTGTTAATATTTCCATTTAAATAGCACTTTATGAAAAATCTCATAGTATCTTCACATTTTATGTGTACCACAAAGAGGGAAATTCATTGCTTAATTCAACTTAAAAACAGAATTTTTAGGGGCTTCCCTGGTGGTGCAGTGGTTGAGAGTCCGCCTGCCGATGCAGGGGACACGGGTTCGTGCCCCGGTCCGGGAAGATCCCACATGCCGCAGAGCGGCTAGGCCCATGAGCCATGGCCGCTGAGCCTGCGCGTCCGGAGCCTGTGCTCTGCAACGGGAGAGGCCACAGTAGTGAGAGGCCCGCAAAAACAAACAAACAAACAAACAAAAAACAAAACAGAATTTTTAAAAACTAGGCAACCCTAGGGTGGGATAGGGAGGGTGGGAGGGAGACGCAAAAGGGAGGGGATATGGGAACATATGTATATGTATAACTGATTTAATAAAAAAAAAAAAACAAAAAACAAAAAACAAAAAAAACTAGGCAACCCTAAAAGGCTGACTTCCACACACCAATGTAAGCCACTGCATTCAGTTTCCATCCTGCCCCTGATGTTTTACACAAAACTGGCTTCCTATCAAGGTTTGCTACTTACCTTCCTTCAGGTAGAATTTTTAACACTCAAATCTAAGTTTTTGGTTTAAATTTTATTATCTTTGTTATTTAATTGATATGTTTAAAAATATTAGCCAAGTTCTCCTCCTCCTTCCCCTACTTTTATTAAAAGTAGAAATGCAAGTCTAGAGGGGTTAATTATTTCCTAATTCCATAGATTCCTCAGTATTTTCCTCCCAAGGAGCTGGCTGTACCTTGTTTGTCACTCTTGAGTGCAGAATATTCAGGATTGTGGACAAATCATGTCCCCTTCCCCCGCCTCACAAATAACAAATCACAGGTACCATACAGAAGACTTTGGTGGGTCAGGGCAGATGCCACACTTCACCTTTGCTGTGATAATATTTGGGGTTGGAGGCAAGCGAGGTTACGATTCATTGCTTACAAGTGAATCCTTTCTTACCTGCCCGGAGTTGCCCCCGGTCTCCATTCCAATATGGCTCCCATGGTGATAGGGAGAGAGGAAGGAAGGAAATAATGATGTGTTCCCCTCCTCCTTGCTCCAGAAGCCTGCTAGGCTGGCTTGCTGGAGAAGGTGAAGAAGGCAAGCCTCCAGTGGCTGGAGACTGTTGAGAATGTTATACAGAAACAGGGCTGTATATAGTTACTACTCCTTTCACTTGATCTTCTCTGAGCTTCCTAGGTAAACTAGGAGAGCTCAGATGAAACACATTCTGTAAATATAACTTTCAGCTAATGAAACATGCCCTTCCCGTGATTGACCTTTTTTTTTTTTTAAACAGTTTTGAGTTCAAACCAAGACAGTAGAATTTCATTATGCAAATCTTTGAGCCACTTTTATAGCATCACTGTCTTAGTATTGCTCTAATGTTAAAAGTCTTCTCTGTTTACTGTAAGATAAAACCTTTGTGTTTGGTTGGAAAAGAAAGGGACTCCTTGGGGGCCCTTGCCAGTGGCTGTATGAAGCTAGGCGGCTGAGACCTGTTCACAAAGGCCTTCTGTGCTGTGTCTCTGTGGCCCTACAAAGGTGGTAAGACGAGCCCAGAGGGAAGTCTACGGAAATGCAAAGCTGAAGCTCCTGTGTTCATTATTTCAAAATGAAGTTGCTCCTTTATTTACAAAACAAAGTGACACACCAGCAAGTCACAAACATTTCATATGACTATATTAAGACAGGCTAAGAACATACTTTAAAAACACATGGTTTAGGGCTTCCCTGGTGGCGCAGTGGTTGAGAGTCCGCCTGCCGATGCAGGGGACACGGGTTCGTGCCCCGGTCTGGGAAGATCCCACATGCCGCAGAGCGGCTAGGCCCGTGAGCCATGGCCGCTGAGCCTGTGCGTCCGGAGCCTGTGCTCCGCAAGGGGAGAGGCCACAACAGTGAGAGGCCCGCCTACCGCAAAAAAAAAAAAAAAAAAAAAAAAAACCACATGGTTTAAAAGCACATATTCATCCTCTCCAAAACTGTTGTTTTGTGTATGATCTAGTACCCATACGTCTTATTTGGTAGAAAATTTTGCTGGATTTCTGTTTTTTCCTTGTTGTGGAGGTGGCACATACTACTACTGGAAACTTGGATGTCCAGCATTTTTTCCCCTTCTATTCATTTTATTAAAGAATGGGATATCTTTTTAAAACTCTCTTCATCTATTAGTATGAGCAGGTAACATAATACTGGTGGAGGTGGGCTTGGGGGAGGTTTAGAGGGAGGAATTGCATTCTTATGGCATTCCTGAGAGGAAAACAGCTGCATTAACCATTTTTGGGGGGGGAGGGTTGGGAGGGGGTGGTACAGGGGCATCTCCCCGATGCTCAGAATTTCAGCATTTTACAGCTGAGCACAAACAGCTTGGCATAGTTAGGCCTGGAGTCAGTGTGCGTGTGTTAGAGTTCTGATTATTAGCCAACAGAAGACAGCTGTATACATTACTAATGAAAGTACTTTGAAATAAAAAAAAAATCCAATAGTGGAGTTTCCCCTATAAACACCAGATGTGTACAGTGGTTTTTGCCCTGTGTCTGCCCTGTATTTTAGCACCATTTTTCAGGGAAATAAAGGGAAGCCAGCATTTGAGAGGTTGGACATGTGGTGAAAGTAGATATGTTTGTAGCAAAATAAGGTATGTTGTGGTTGACTAGAAACATTTTCAGGTTTATTATTTTAAGAGAGTCATTGCTGCCCCGGCCAGTCATTCCATTCCTCCTCCTTTGCCTCTTATAAAAAGAAAACATTGTGTGCCTGCAAACATATGCTCCATTATCAGGCTTCAGACACACAATGGTCTAAATCTTTAGGGGCTTTGAGTGCTTTCAGTAGGTAAATGGTAGTGTAAGGGGTTTACTATTTGATATATGTCTTCTAAAGCATCTCTGGAAATGGACATTTTGTTTTTGTTGCCTGTGGGAATTTCTGTACTTTTTTTCGAGTACATTTAACCCATGACCAAAAATTACCTAGATCTCAGTTTCTGGATTTTTTTCAAAAAGAGTGATCAAGTAAGGAATGTCTAAGGCTAGGAGTAGGAATATCTGGAATTACCTAGATCTCAGTTTCTGGATTTTTTTGTGTGACAAAGTAAGGAATGTCTAATATTACAAGTCAGAGGGAGAATTCAAAGATCCTGTCAATTTTTTGTTCCAAAACAGTATGTTTCTTGGGGGAAGGAAAATTCCTGACTGGTCCTGGGGAAGAAATGAAGTAGAACTGGTATTGAAGAGATCTTTCTCTGTGGGAACACAGCAAAAATACATTTCCAAGAACATGCCTGGGGAATTCCCAGATTCTTTTAAACCTTTACATGTCAAGTAGCTTAATATAAATACAGGTTTAGACATATTGGTTTGATGTTTCAATACCTATTTTTAATACATAGTTTTATCATCCAGGTCTTCTGTTTTCCACTTGTTCTATCAAGTCATGGTTTTCAAAACAGTCACAATTTAAATATAAGGAGCCTATTTCTTTTCCTTCCTTTCATTTAAAAAATTCTCCAGTGAAAGATGAGAGCTCAGAAGTGGGTTGCTAAGGGTTTTTAATATTCTGAGTGATGTCACTTTTACCACAGCTTTATTTAATCTTATATTTTAATGCCTCTTATCCATGTAATATGGGCATTGAAAAGGTTCTGTAGTTTGTTGTGAGAAAATCCCAGTAAAATCATTTGTAGAAAACTTTTAAAGTTAAATTATTAACTTTTCCTAAGGAGTTTCTTGAGGGAATTTTCCTTTCCCCATTTCATAAGTCAGCGAAAAGGAAACTGGAATTAGTGTATAGTGTTAAAATACACTAAAGTGAAGGAGGGGAACATTATGAGAATTTTGCTCTGGGGTAAATGACAAGCCAATTTGTAGAATTCCTTTTTCTGCTTGACAGAAGGTAATCTGTTTCTTCTTTCGGATTTCTTCCTGGTGGTGGCCCCAAGCTTTGTATCACAGATTCTTTTATCACAGGGTCCTAAACTTGACTCTAACTATTTTAAAATAAAGCTTAAGGTTACCAAACACCTTAACAGAGATTTCTCTATTAAGATACAAGGGGTAAACAGTTCTGATGTGTTCTTCAAACCCACTGCTTCAAGGAGGAGTCTTGATGTGTGGTTTCTGAGCTGCTGTGTGAATCATACTGAAGACATTTGAAGCCTTAGGTACTCTCAGAAGAGAAGGCTGTGGCAGAGAAATGGGGATGGTGGTCGCTGCCTGTGAGACTCATCAGTGTTGGTATATAGCACGGCTCAGGGATGGGTTATTTACAGGGGAACTGTGAGTCCGTCAGCAAACTGCGAATCCGTTCATGGGTGCAGCAAAAGATACCCATTGGGGGAATGTTTCTGAGCTCTGTGGGCACCTCCTCAGACTGGGGGAATTCGGGCTGCTCTTGGCAGGGGCTGTGAAAACTGCTATTTTCACACCTCTAGGTGCAGAATGACTCCCATTTCCCTGACCACCAGGTAACTTCATCATTCAACTTGTTATGACCGAAAGAATTTGAGAACATTTGGGAAAGACCATTCTCGTTCCCTAGTGGGAAAATGCTAAAAGATCAGAAGTTTCTAAATACTGAACCTTACTCTGGAGGTAGTTTTTTCTGCCTGCTTTGTTTTCTACTCCATGTTGGGACTCCCACTTAGTTTTTAGTCTTGTGATTTGAAACCAGTTTTTGCAACGTGAAGTCTAACCTACAGACTATTATATTTAGCCTGAAAATCATCTGTTTAAAAATCCCAAATCTGAACAGTTATCTTATCTTGCTTAAAATTCTTTCTAGTACTTTTAAGCCAACAGAAGGGAAAATGTAAACAATTTGTTAATTGCAGCAGCTGTTCCCTGAGTATCTTTATGTTAATGTTTTGAATTGGCAGATTTGAAAGATTTTTAGAAAGAGGATCTGGATTAATGTCCTATTCAAACCTCAGTCTTGAGAAGTGGAATCAGCCTCTTCAAAACAAACAAACAGAAGCCTTACACAGATTGAGAGGGCGACTGCAAAGTCATGGTGAAATTTCTATAAAATTGTAGAGGAGAATGAAGACAAATGGTCTTGGTTATTAGGCTGTGGGTAAAGAGCCTCTTATTGGATTTACTATGGTGTTTATCTAGCTGCCGTGGTAAATGAAGTCTTTTGCGTATACAGTTAATTCCCAATTATTCATACATGCTTGGGCCAAATTGCTGATTCTCTATGGACTTTGGAGACCTTTCCTCTGCCCCGCCCCATTTGTTGTCCATCCGGTCCCATGGCCTGATTTCCTCTTTCGCCAGGCTTTCTCAGAGGGGTTTCCAGCTGCTCTCCTCATTTCCATTTTTGTTTCCTTATCAGGCTCCTGCTGCTTTGCTTTCTGTGCTGTGTTCCCTGACAGTCCAGGATTCTTGTCTGATACTGCTTTTCTTAGTTATCTCAGATCAGTGATAGAGAAACTAGTTACCTGTTAGGGAAAAACTCTGTGGAAGATGATGTCTGCTGCTCCTTGCTTCTGTCATCTTTGGGCTTTTGTAGAATGAAGGAGTGGAGATAAGTAGAGAAAGGGTTTTCCCTAAAAAACGTTTCCAAGCTGTTCTTTTAAGTGGTTTCTTCAGGATTTTACAGTTCTATGGGGGAGGTGTTAGAGTTAAACGCTTAAATAGTCTTTTCATCCTTCTTTTTCCTTTTTTGTTCTCAACTTAGACATTTCTTCCCATTGCAAATCATTAGACAAGGGCCCTTTAGAGGATGTGTATCTGAGGAAAGTTTAACTTTGGGATAGAGTTGGAGCTACAGTGGTAAGAATGACCTTAAATGGCTCTTCATTTAGCAAATATCTGATTTATTGAGTTCTTATATTTTGAATATCGTGGAAGATATAAAATAAATTTGACTGAGATTCTGCCTTTAAAGAGATTTACATAAGTTTAGGAGAGGAGTCTACACAGAAAACCATAAATCTAAAGCCGATACATAAACACATGATTAACAAATGTGAGAAACTTGTAGATGTAGATGAAACGTTGGGGCTCTCCCAGGAGGTTATTGTTTCTCCGGGAGAGGGACCAGAGTTAGTAGAGATGTAAAAACTCTCCCCTGGTATTCCTTGCCTGCACTGAGGGGATGGAATAGTTTTATCTATACAGTTTCTTTTTTCTTTCTTTTTTTTTTTTTTTTTGCGGTACGCGGGCCTCTCACTGTTGTGGCCTCTCCCGTTGCGGAGCACAGGCTCCGGATGCGCAGGCTCAGCGGCCATGGCTCACGGGCCCAGCCACTCCCAGCATGTGGGATCGTCCCGGACCGGGACACGAACCCATGTCCCCTGCATCGGCAGGCGGACTCTCAACCACTGCGCCACCAGGGAAGCCCTCTATACAATTTTTATAAACCTGTTTTTGTTTCTTTTTTGAATATTAAATGTCTGCATAGAATATAATTTTCCCTTATCAGATGAGAGCTTAATATAGGTATTCAGGCCCTACTTGGCAGTAATATTGGTTAAAGGAATGTGATTCTGTGTTCAATTCCCAAGCCAACCCCAAGCCAGGCAATTGGTTTAAAAGGAAGGCCTTTGATTAGCCAATCAGACTTCAGATAAATCAACTCTTAAGCATGTGTGCACTAGATTCTTAGAAGAGCCCTTTATTCTCTCACCAGCGGCTGATGTTATTTATTTCTGGTTCCAGTGAAGCTTTTGGTTTCTCAGACCAACTGAGATTAAAGTCAGCAAATTTTAAGGAAGGGGAACTATCAGAGAGAGAGAGGTATAATAATAACAAGGCTGAAACTATAAGAAGTGGATACAAGAATGCCTAGAGCATGGTAGTTTTCAGTGAGATTTCTGTTTGAAGTGTTGGGACTTTAAGAGGCTTAACCTTCCATGGGATACCTCAACTCATTCTTTATATTCATGAGATGTTTTTTGTTAGTTGCCCTTAAATAAGAGCCAAATAAAAATGAGCTCTGAATTGGGTTTGAAAACTTAGTTCCTGCTGTAGCTGCAGATTTCGTGGGGAGGATGAAGGAGGGGCCGGTGATTAGAGATGATTCTGGAGCTTCTCTTTAGAGTTCTTCCCCAAGTTGATGATGGTCAAGTGAGATCATGTGAGACTGTTTTATGGTTGGAGAGTGCTGTAGGAACCATGAGTTCATCTGAAACTGTAGATGTTTATTAAAGTGACGCTGATAATACTTTTCTGAATGACCTGCAGTGCCTGTTAAATATTCAGATTCCTGGGCCTAATCGTAGGCCTACTGAATCAGATTCTCTGAGAGCAAGGATCTGAGAATCTGCATTTTAACAGCCTCCTTGGGCATTTCTACTGCCCTTTACCCTAGAGCTACTTACACTAGAAGTTGCAGCCTTTTGAAGTTTGAAGTTGCCAGCTGAGAAACTTTGCTTTTGGGTAGCAGGGGAGTGTTCATGTGGTGGCTCAGTCAGCAGTGTTACTAAGTGAAGCGGTTCCCAAGCATCTCTACTGTCTTGGAAATAAGGGTGAAAGGCTCATGTCTTGAACATTTATTATCTGCTACACTTAATTGATACAATTCTCCTAATAGCCCGGAGGAAGGTATAATTTTTATCACCCCTGTTTTTTACCCAGGGGCAAATCAAGGGTCAGAAGGGCTAGGTAACTTGCTTAGGACTACACAACTAGTCACCAAGGAGCTGAACTTGAACTCTTATCTGTTTGAGCCTGAAGCTGAACTTCTCAGCCTCTAGCCATTCTGGATTGCCAGGTGCAGATGGTTACAGCCGGTAGCAGGGGTGGCTAAGACCTCACTGCAGCAGTGGATTGGCATGCTCAGGATGCTGACCCATGGAAGTCAGACAGACTGAAAACCCAGAAAACCCAGGAGGCACGATATCCTGCTGTGTGAATTCAAGGCCTAGGAGAGACGTTTGTAGGAAGCTACCTGCTTTGTCACCTGAAAGCTCTAAAGCAAGGTGGAAGAGAAGATCACAAGTTCTACTTATAACTGCCTGTGAACTTTTCATAAGACTTTGCAAATCAATATACAGATGCTTTTTCTTGACAGATGGTAAGTTGCAGACCGGTAAGAATTAAGGGGCCGGTGTAAAGGTTTGCAGGGAATCAAGGCTACAATTGCAGGAAGAACAGGGGAAAAGGGAGGGGAGAAAGCACCAAAAGCTTGATGTGTGGAGACCTAGTGAGCCAGGATGTTCCTGTAATCCCACGTTCTTGTTATTTTGTTATGTCTTGGAACAAAAGATAGCTGGAGAAAGTGATGGTAAGGGTGATAAAAATGTGAGTTATAATAGAAGTCCACAGATAAGGACAGTTGGAAGAAGCTGAAGGTAGTTTGGGGGTGAAAAACCTGTGCCACCTTCTGAGAACCTCAGTCTTTTATTTCCACATTGCCCCGTTCAGTTCAGCTCCCTCACATACCCAGTGGATGAGCTCTAGTATCCCTGATCTTCATATTTCTGCCTTGTGATTAAACATGAATACCATAAACTTTAGCATCTGACCAGGAAATTGGTTTGTCTTTGGAAGGTATGGGTTTGAAAAGGTTTACTGCATGGCCAGTGGACCGTGGAGTCTCATAAAAATAACAACTGTGATCAAGAGAAATATAGGATGTAAGTTGCAGAAAGTACTTTGAGGCAATTAAAACATCTATGTTGGGCTTCCCTGGTGGCGCAGTGGTTGAGAGTCCGCCTGCCGATGCAGGGGACACGGGTTCGTGCCCCGGTCCCGGAGGATCCCGCGTGCCGCGGTGCGGCTGGGCCCGTGAGCCATGGCCGCGGAGCCTGTGTGTCCGGAGCCTGTGCTCCGCAGCGGGAGAGGCCACAGCAGTGAGAGGCCCGCGTACAGCAAAAAAAAAAAAAAAAAAACATCTATGTTAAAACGTTCATTCCGTAGATAAAGGGAGGATGGTATGAACTGGGACACCTGGGTTTTTGTGTCAAATCCTCCCTGGTAACAACATACATGCATACACTCCCCAGCTGTAAGAGTTTAGACAGGTGATTTTTATCTCTTGGGCCTTAGGTTTCCCCACCTGTTTGATGAGAGGCGTTACTGGATGACCTCTTTTGGGTTTTACATTCCACAGTCATCAACCATAGTTTGTGGTGGCCCTGACTAGCCCCATTCTGACAGTGACTCATGGAAACATTTCTCTTCTTCCTCCTCTCTTCATATTAGCATGTTTTTAATTTATTTATTTATTTATTTATTTTTGGCTGCGTTGGGTCTTTGTTGCTGCGCGTGGGCTTTTTCTCTAGTTGCGGTGAGTAAGAGCTACTCTTCGTTGCAGTGCACAGGCTTCGCAGTGCGAGGGCTTCTCACTGTGGTGGCTTCTCGTTGCGGAGCATGGGCTCTAGGCACACGGGCTTCGGTAGTTGTGGCTTGTGGGCTCTAGAGCGGAGGCTCAGTAGTTGTGGCACACAGGCTTAGTTACTCCACAGCATGTGGGATCTTCCTGGACCAGGGATCGAACCTGTGTCCCCTGCATGTGCAGGCGGATTCTTAACCACTGTGCCACCAGGGAAGTCCCGCATTAGCATGTTTTGATTGCACTATTCCTTGTACTTAGTGGGGCCACAGGCAAAGCAAGCGTGTCTTCCTCTGAAGCACATAGAAGTGGGTATGGACAGGCATGTTGTCCCTAGTCTCCAGCTGTGCACGTGCTGTCCATCCAGCTGGATGGCATTTCTCCAGTGTTGAGTGTGGCTCTCCTGAGTGTTAAGTAGAAATGCAGAGTTCTGGACCTCTTGACAGATCTACTGAGCAGGAGTCTCTGGAAGTGAGGCTCTGGAATCTGTATTTTAACAAGCCTCCAAAGTGATCTTTGGGCTCACTACAAATTGAGAGCCTGAATGATTCAGCTTTCAGTATGTGCTGTGGTCTTTAGATATAGCCCCGGTTCTCTGAAGTCAGGGGCCATGCTGTATGTGTATATATGTCTGTATGAATAAAACTTCTCAGAATAAGTTGTAATCATCTGGTTTGTTCATTCATGTAACAAATATTTGTATGCTTACTGTATACAAAGTCCTGTGTTAGTTGTTGTCCGAATGGGGGCAGAACAGACAGATCTCAGTGACTGATGGGACACGAGGGACTTGTTTTTATAGCCAGGTTTATAGCCGGGTGTTGGGAATCTAGTTGTGCCATTAGGAGAAATGGGCACACATGCAGAGCAGGCAACAGCTTCAGGAGAGAAGATGTAAATGGGAACCTATAGAGTGATGATAAAATGTGCCTGAATTTCGGGAACCAGTTTTAAGACTGGTACCACTTACAGATTCATAATATTTTAGAGTTGGCGGGGATCTTTTAGATGCTGTTTCAGTCTCTTCAGAAGCAGGAAACACTGATACCATTTGGAGGCTGTGGCTTAGGTCGGAGGAAAAATACAGTGAGGCAAGCCATTATGTATAAAGGTGACCTTTCCTCTCGGACTTGAGAGAAGCTGGTTTTATTAATAATCTCTAATTGATTTTGAATCTCTGCCAGAATGACCCCTAGAAATAAGATTTGAAATGATACAGGCATTTTATGCAGATAGATTCACTTGGTGTTTAAAAAATGCCTTGGTCAAGTAGAGTGTTGGTGTGTCATCTTTAAAGATAGCCACAAAGTACCCCTCTCACTCCTTAGGCTAAGAGTGGGGAGCACAGACTGCTGTTCTCACCCACTGAGTGGATTTCCTCGGGTAGTCTCGTATTGTTTGCCCAGACTGCTTGACAAATGAAAGTTTACATTATTCCTTTTTCCTTACTTTGGCCTGTGGGTGAGGCAGAGTGGCCTGTTGAGTTTCTAAGGGTCTTGGAATTCCACACCATAAGTAGTTTTAAGCGTGTGTGCCCTTCTTAACAGCAGTGGCTTCAGCATTGAGTTGTTTTTGCACTTGTGGCTGTGAGTTCCCTTTGTCCCACCAGAATCAGCATGGTAAGTTGGGAGAGAAATCCTTTGCCAACAGGACCGGAAGTAGCAAGTGAAGGCTGTGCTCAGGGGAGGAGAACAATTCAAGGAGCTGATGTGGTCACAGGAAGGATAGAGTCAGAAAGAAGCATGAGTCAGGCTGGTGGCTGTCCGTGGTCTTCTCACAGCAGCAACAGCTGGAGGTATGGGGCCAAGTGTTGAGTCAGAGCTGCCTGGCCGGAGATCTGGGCAACAGAGTGGATGCGGTGTGCCAGACACCAAGAGGACTTCCTTAGGCTCAGAGCTTCCTGGGCTCTTCCTGTTGTGTGGGAGCCAGTGATCAGCACCTCGCTCCTTGCCCCACCCCGTTCACAGAGAGTCAGCCCTGGCAGAGCCCTGGAGGCAGTCCTGGGTGCACTTTTGCCAGAGGCCCTTGCGGGATGTGTGGTCACGGTGTGATTTGCATTTGGCATGATCAGCAGTGCTCATCAGCTGCCGCCTAATGCAAATTGTAAGAACCTGTTAAGGGCCAGGGGCTCTAACGTGGAGTCTTGAGGAAGTTTCTGTACTGTACTTTGAGAGTATTATTCATGTTTTAAATGCCAATGGAAGTCAAAATGTAGTGATAATTTGGAGTAAATTTTAAGGGTTCTTATAGTAGCATCTGTTTAATTTGGTGACAGGACGTAATTAACTTCGGGTATCTGAATGAGAAATAAAGATGAAGTATTTTGTTTGTTTGTTTGTTTAAAAAGGGGTTAAAAAGGAACTCTGAGTGTTACACAAAGCTTTCTGCTCCAAAGCCCCACCCCTTTGCCACTCTAGTGGCAGAAAAATTACAGAAAGCTGATTGTGTTGTCTGTTTGGCAAGTCAAAGCAAGATATAGCAAGCTAAAAGATGAGTATTCTAGATTGCTTTCACTTTCTGTGACATGAAGGTTCTAAATATAAGAAATAAGAAGCCCCTGGGTGATTGCTTTTTGGAATTTGTGTGGACAGATCCAGGTCATCCTTGTACTTCTTTGTGCCTTTTTTTTTGCGGTACGCGGGCCTCTCACTGTTGTGGCCCCTCCCGTTGCGGAGCACAGGCTCCGGACACGCAGGCTTAGCGGCCATGGCTCACGGGCCCAGCTGCTCCACGGCACGTGAGATCCTCCCCAACCGGGGCACGAACCCGTGTCCCCTGCATCGGCAGGCGGACTCTCAACCACTGCGCCACCAGGGAAGCCCCTCTTTGTGCTTTTTAAGAAGTGAGACTTTCTGATTAGTGAGTCAGAATTTCTGTCTGATGGCTTTTAAGTTTGATGATTTAAAAAAAAGATGTTACACAAAATTTAAATTTATAATTTCCAATAAAAAAGGTAATGAAAATTGTACTCTTACTCTCAATTTCGTTATTAGAGGTTTACAGTTACCATGTACTAAAGCCTGGAATTTCTCCTCTACTTTACAGATGCATTAAAAGACTCTGATTTTTATTTCTCTTTTGCTCTGTGTCATTAAAACATTTGTTTTAATTAATTATATGTCCAGAATGGTTATTAGAGAGGGAACTTTGTCAGAATGTGTGCCATTTTAACCTTCTGGTTGTTCAAATATAATTAAGTTGCTTTTTGGTCTTACTGACTGCATTATAAGAAAATGCAATCTATGTTTTGTCTTTGAATGACATTACATTTCTTTCAGGCTGTAGTGGCATTTTGTGCTTTCACTTATCCAAGTTTTGCTACTCTTAGATAGCAGTTTATGTGCCTGGTCTGTTAGTCTTTTTGACTAGATAACCCTTTTAAGTATTACTGAATCCAAGTACATTGTGAAATTATTACACTTTTATTCATTCTTACTGTATGCTAGGCACATAGCTAGGTGTATAAGCTGCTTCTGATCTCCGTAATTACTTTAAGAGATAGGTGCTATTATTTAAAATAGAAATAGAAGGATAGAAAATTTAATTTATCCAAAGTCAAGTAGCTGTGAAGGGATGGAGTGGAGACTTGAACCCAGGTCTTTATTAACCTCAAACCCCTGACTTTTAATTTCTGCTCTGCTGCCTCTTGCACTGTTCTTTGTATTCAGCTTGTATTAGTGAGCACTGACCGTGCCTGGTTCTCTCTGCATGTTGAGAGGACAGAAGAGTGGAACAACCAGAGCTGGGAGTAAATGGACAACAAAAGATTAAATACACATATAACATCACCAGAGGTGGTGATGGCTATGAAGGAAATACTGGGTAAGAGTAATGGAAGGAGAATGCTTTCTGGCAAAACTTTCAAAATATATATGTTGTTCTAGTCATTGGTTCTGCTTAGAGCCTAGGACAGTATGAAGAAAAGGCAAGAAAAAAGTAAATCAGACTTTCTATAAAGTTTCACATCTTACTGACAGATGGCTTATCAGCCTGTGCACTGGAAAGCCTAATTGTTTGTATACCTCACAGGGGAGTGGGGCCAGGCAGGAGGTGAATGTGAAGGAGGTTGGGGTTAAATGTGGGAGCACCAACATTCCAGTTATTCCTGAGTTACAATACCAGTCTTTCCGATAAGGGTTGTGAGGAATTATCTTCTGGGGCTTTCCTTTTCTGTAGGAAATACTGTTTTAAAACTGTTTCACTAAGAAGTGCTAATTAGCAAAGGTCTTTTCTTTTATCCCTTTTGATAATCCCCGCAGATGAACTTTTAAAGATTCAGAAGCAAGGGAAAAAGTAGACTAAGAACTCAAACATTAAGAATGTTGTGACTGTTTAGAAGCCAGTGTCCAAGCACTGAAAAATTATCTATAAAATTTCTTTTCAGGAGAGTAGATAAAAGCTATCACTATTTGCCACTTTGAATTTGTGTGTTTTTATGAATGACTACTGTCATGGACTTTGATCTAGCACCGAAGACCATAACAGCTCAGAAGAACCCACTGTTTGGTTCCTCTCTAGTAGGTTCTTGTCAAGTTCATAATGTCTTTCACATGACACATAACCTTTTCATTTATAAAAGGTTGGAGGAAGGATTTCTCATTTCTTCCTACCAGGTGGACTTAAAAAGTGTCCTGGCCTCTTTCTGGTTCATTATCTTTCTTCCATTATACCCACCGATTGTCCTGATAGCCTAGAAATTGATTAGAATCAAGCAATCCAGATAGACATGGAAGACACCTAGTCCTGTGCAATCCTGTCTGAAGAATTCTTTGTGCTATAAACCCAAGCATTTCTATTTTCCTTCCTTTCATTCTCATTTTGGGAAAGGTTGAGACATTCAGTTGAGACATTCAGTTGAGACATTCAGTTCTTCTACAGAATGCATTTACTCTATTTTTAAGTGTTTAAAGATTGAATTAGTTCTTTCGAAGCAATCTTATTTCTTACTGAGATTTGAAAGAGAATGTTTTGATTTAAAAACTTATGAACAAAAGTTAATTTCTTTCTGTTTGCAATATGTCATGTTACTTGGTATCATTTTATTTAGAATGTTTATCAGAGTTGCAGGAAAGTTTAACTGCTGTTGCCAGAAAACAGGCCAATGGATTCTGTGAACTTTGTATTGGTAATTTAATTCCTTACAAAGAAATAATTTGTCTAATGTAGTCACTGTGTTTTCTAATTACAAGGAAGTAATTATACTGCACTAATTTATTTTTTATAAATTTATTTTATTTATTTATTTTTGGCTGCATTGGGGTCCTTGTTGCTGCGTGCAGGCTTTCTCTCGTTGCAGCAAGCGGGGGCTACTCTTCATTGTGGTGCGTGGGCTTCTCATTGCGGTGGCTTCTCTTGTTGCGGAGCATGGGCTCTAGGTGTGTGGGTTTCAGTAGTTGTGGCACGCGGGCTCTAGAGCACAGGCTTGGTCGTTGTGGCGCACGGGCTTAGTTGCTCCGCAGCATGTGCGATCTTCCCGGACCAGGGCTCAAACCTGTGTCCCCTGCATTGGCAGGCGGATTCTTAATCACTGTGCCACCAGGGAAGCCCTACACTGCACTAATTTAATGTAGGGTTTGTTTGTTTGTTTGTTACATCTCTTTAAAAAATTCAATACAGTAAGTGTGTATCAAATTCTCACTGAATTGCTAGCTCTTGGGAGCTATCGCTGCTTTTGGAGACCACATCTTCTGTTTTACTTAGTGTCTAAGACTTTAAAAGACAGGCAATAAAGAGGAGAGTGAATATAATTGACAAAAAGTGATTGCAGATGTTACAAGTCTCTGGAGATAGGCCAGAAGTGGAAGAGGGTGTTGAAAGCTGAAGTTAGGCTTTCAAAAGTTGCGAAGCTTAAAGAATTTCCATGAATTAAGCATTCTTAGAGTTACTTTCATCTCTCTCCTTTTCCAGCATTGGAACTTTTTCTGTGATGCTTTGTATACTATAGCTTTTTAATTTATGGAACCTGGAAGATAAATAATTGGGTTCATATGCTGTCATCTGTTTCTTTTTGGTGTCTAAATAAGATTTAGGATTACATATGCTTTTCTCCTCACCTCCATGATAATATTTTTGTAAAAAAACCTCCAAATTTGGGATTTGAGCATTGTGGCAAAGTATTTCTAAAATTAGCATCTGAATGGCTAAAGAAGATGTGGCGTGTGTGTGCGTGTGTGTATGTGTATATATATACGTATATATGTATGTATACACACACACACGCACACACAGTGGAATACTCTCGCCATTAAAAAGAAGGAAATACTGCCATTTGCAGCAACATGGATGGACCTAGAGATTGCCATACTAAGTGAAGTCAGACAAAGACAAATATCGTATATCACTTTTATGGGGAATCTAAAATATGATACAAATGAACTTATTTACAAAAGAGAAACAGACTCACAGACATAGAAAACAAAGTTATGGTTACCAAAGAGGAAAGGGAGTGGGGGAGGGATAAATTAGGAGTTTGGGATTAGCAGATCCAAATTGCTATATATAAAACAGGTAAACAACAAGGCCCTGCTGTACAGTGCAGGGAACTATATTCAATATCCTGTAATAAACCATGATGGAAAAGAATATGAAAAAGTATATATATACGTATAACTGAGTCAGTTTGCTGTACACCAGAAACTAATAAATACTGTAAATCAACTATACTTCAATAATAAAAAAAAGAATTAAATGAGACCACGGAACGTGACCAACCCTCCCTTATTTTCCAGGTGAAGAGACTAAGGCTCAGAGAAGCCACATAATTTGCCCAAGATCACACAGCACAGAGCTGACTGGAGCCCAGGTCCTGTCAGCCTCATATCACTGAGTCTTTGAGTGTGTGTGTGTGTGTGTGTGTGTTTATTGTTTTTAATTTAATCAGTGTTCTCACAAAATCACTTTTATGTCAGTATTTTGTATATATACTATTGTTGATATCAATACATTGGCATAGTCTGTGGGCTGTGGAAGTGTCTTAGAAGAAATTAACATTATATTTGCTTTGTGCGTGGCAAGTTATACTTTTAATCTCAAATAATCATCACTGTTAATGCCACAAGAAATGATGTTATTATTGTCATTTTTGTCCTCATCATCATCCCCATTCTAGAGGCTGGAAGGCCTGAGTTAGTTTCTCAGTGCTTAAGCAGGGTATTCAAGTGGTAGGTCTAGGTTTCAAATTCTTGTTTAACTTTCAAGTACTGTCTATTTTGCAGCAAGGAAAATGAGGTTTCAGCTCGCCTGCCAACCAGTTGATAGTGGCTCGCTGGAGTGCTGTGGGCAGGATGCAGAAATGGCCTCTGGGCCCAGGGGGAAAGGTGCAGTGCTCGGTGATGTTTACCCCAGCCTTGGAATGGGTTTGGAGGTGGCATATGTGACATAAACTGTCAGACCTGTTTCTCCTAAGTGTAGCAAGCTGATTCTTAGTTTCACAGGATAGGAAACACAGTTTTAAGTTTACATGGGAAAATGGAGTTAGGGTTGGTGATCAGACTCTGGAAAACCAGCTCGTATTAACCGAATTCACAGAAGACGTTTTCCCCCCTCTGCTTTATTTTATTTATTTATTTATTTATTTGCTCGCTCTTTATTGGAGTATAATTGCTTCACAATACTGTGTTAGTTTCTGTTGTAGAACAAAGCGAATCAGCCATATGCATACACATGTCCCCATATCCCCTCCCTCTTGAGCCTCCCTCCCACCCTCCCTATCTCACCCATCTAGGTCATCGCAAAGCACCAAGCTGATCTCCCTGTGCTGTGCTGCTGCTTCCCACCAGCCAACTATTTTACATCACAGAAGACTTTTATAAGCACTAATACCAGTTCAGTAATTTGCTTTCTGTTGCTTGGTATACTTACATGTATTTATTCAGGGAGGATTGATTCTATAGATAACTTATTTCCTGTTTTATTTTGACTGTCTCGACCTCCAGTTACAGGGCATGAGGATTTTTGATCTCATTTTAATTTTGGAATTTTTCCCATAAGGAGCCTGTAGCCTCTGGTGCACTTACTTTTGTTACAAGGACTTAATTACAGAGGTCTGGAACTATAAATTATTATTCATCCGGGTTGGCTGTATCAAATGCGATTCATTTCAGTCTGGAAAGAACAATGTCTTTAAAATATAAACTCAGATAATTATCTGAAAGAATTCATTATTTGGAATTTCAGTATCAAGAAAAATGCAGTTAATTTGCAAATAACTGAATGTCTTAAATGTCTGCTTGTGATTGTCTATTAATTCCTCATTTCTGTCCTTTTGCCCCTCTCTCTAAATCTGTAGTCTTGTGTTAACTGTGTTAAATGCTAGGCCCCAGTCTCTCTTTTCTCTGTCCTCTTTCTATTTTTGCTGTCTCACTTCTTTTTGACTTGCACTATCATTTTTTTCCATATTTGGGTTGGTAATCTCAAGTATATTAAAAGGTATTGCAAAATACTATCCTAATGCAGAGAATGAGGTCATATTACTAAATTTTTCATCAACTAATTATTTTGAACTCTTTTTATTTTGTCTCGCACCCCGTAGTTCATTGTTGATTTGAAATCTTGGGCTCAGTGGTGTTTTCTGCTCCACATGCTCCCTTGCATTTTGGTTGCTGGCTGGTGGCACTTTGTCTAGAATTAGGGAAGCCTGGGTTTGTCTGGCTTTGCTTGGCATGGCATCTTTCTTTCTTCTCATGCTGGCGCTCTGTGAGGAAAGGGAGATGTTTTTGATGTCTAGAAATGGAACCTTGTGAGGAAACTGTAACAACTCAAGGTATCACCAGAGAAGGAAGACCAATAAAAGTTTTCAAAAATTGCATCAACTTTATAATAGTGGAAGTGCTCACACTGAAGTGTGAGTACAAAAAATAAAAGGTTAATTATGGGTGAGCAAGCAAAATTTCAAAACCATGTTAACACGTTAGCCCATTGTAGCGTAGTACTGATTCACGCATTTGTTCAACCAGCAGCCATTAGTGAGGTCCTGCTCTTTGCCACGTACTCCAGTAGATATCTTGAGAGCTACAAAAATGTAAATATGTGATTCTTGTCTTGTATGACCTTACCTGTCATGTGAAATAAGACATGGATAGGAATGGTACTATACAATTAGGAATGAGATTATATGTCACTATTGTAGATAATAGTCATATTTGATCATCAAACCTGTGTTTCTTTTGGAGTATTCTTTCACTGGGAAGGGTGAGAAAATTCCTTGGCGGTCCAGTGGTTAGGACTCAGCGCTTTCATTACCAGGGGTCTGGGCTCGATCCCTAGTTGGGGAACTAAGATCCCCAAGCCACGTGGCGTGGCCAAAAAAAACGGGGAGGGAGACTGAGACACTCCTAAGATGAAGGTATAGCATTTGTGGAAAACATTCTGTTTGTATGAGTGCTAAGTAATCTTCGGTACAAGGGAGATGACTAGCGTTGCAAGTACTGTAAAATTAAATAGGTCATGTAGCTCTTGGTTGCAAATTTAAGTATATTGTCCCCATCACAAACAGTGTCTGTGTGCTGTAGATTTGGAATGTGGAATTTATGTAAATTCTGAATTTGTTTCTCTTCGTATATAGAACATTTATTAACCTTCTATAATATATGAGCAAATACTTATATAAAAATTTGACTTTAAAAGCAAATTATCATTCTTTTGTTTAATAGACTTTTTTTTTTTTTTTTTTTTTGCGGTATGTGGGCCTCTCACTGTTGTGGCCTCTCCCGTTGCGGAGCACAGGCTCCAGACACGCAGGCTCAGTGGCCATGGCTCACGGGCCCGGCCGCTCCGCGGCATGTGGGATCTTCCTGGACTGGGGCACGAACCCGTGTCCCCTGCATCAGCAGGTGGACTCTCAACCACTGTGCCACCAGGGAAGCCCTTAATAGACATTTTAATAAATTGAAAACTATTGTCATTTCTTTGTCATTTGTTTGTTAAATGGAATTTAAGAATGCTTTCATACACACTTGAAAGTTTTGTTTTCCATATTTGAATTATAACTTACTGCTTCTATATAATCATCTTATCATGGTTAAAAATATACATGGTACTTTTCTATTGAAAAGAATCTAATTGTGGCATAGGTCATATACCTAGCTCCAAATTTCTTTAAAAAAAATGAAAAAGAAGTATTAAGTGCATTAAGGATTGATTTAGAATTTGTAATTATGTTTGTATCTACTCATCTAGTCCAGCACTGAAGAGTCACATAAGAACTTAATTTCATAGGTGAATCACAAATAGCTTTAAAAATTTTTGTGTTTTTCTTGTTATCTTGGGCCTAAAGATTTAATGAGTTTAAATTATTTCTTTGGCCTCAACCCGGGTGGTTAGCCTAATTCTAATACCATGGTGAATGGTTACTGTGACTACCATGTTGCTAAGAAACCTGTTATGTTATCAAGTTGCCTTGGTGAAGCAATGGCTTCTTGGGCCTCCTCAGCCCTGCTGGGAGGTGGTTAATCAGAGCTACGAAGGATCTTAGAGAATTTGTTTCCCAGGTTATAACTAATTTTTCATCAGGAAAGGAAACAAAACTGGGTCTAAAAACTGACATAAAAGAAAGTCCAAGTTATTTTAAATTAAATTATGATCTTTAGTTATTGACAAAAATAGTTGTGATCCAAGATAAAAAGCTATTTTTGTAATAAAATTAGAACAATTTGTGTATTGAATGGTATGTATTTCTCCCCCTCCTTAACTTTGCCTTCTATTTTTGTTTTCTTAGATTCTTGGAAATGCATTTATAATATATAGATGAATGTTTGAATTGAGATTGTGAGAGAAAAATATATGTACAATTTGTCACTTGATATAAATTGCTCTTTGCTATGAAATGATTCAACGTTTTATTTAAAAAAAAACTACACTATAGAACTTTTTTTTTTTAATGCACTAAGACTTGTTACTAGGTTAAGAATTTCATTCAGGGCAGAAACCTGGCTTTCGCTAGCTTTGCTTCATGGCAAAATGTTTCCATCTTAGATAAGTTTGGCATCATTGCAGATTCTTAGAGCTCCACATGTAAGTCAACATAGTAGTGAAGAATCTGAGAAGTTGTGCTGTAAACTGTTTATCATTTTGGATAACTTAGGTTTCTTCCATATTATTTTCTTCTAATACCCACCTACATTTTGAGATGCTTGTTTTCAGCAAATCAGGTTTTGATAAACCCTTTCTTGACTGTTGTCCATATGGAGAATATAGAAGGGGTTCTTGCCCATTTGACACCAGTTTTCTTAGAGTAGTACCAGTTAAATCACAAGCCGGCCTGCAGAGCTGGGGGGAGCAGTTCGGGGCATACAGGAGTTGGGTACAAGCAGTTAAGAGCCCAGGCTTGGATGTCAGATTGTCTGGGTTCATTTCTGAGTCTTCTGCCTCAAACTTTCTGACCTTAAATGAGTTAGGTAATGACTGTGATCTTAGATTTCCTCCACAGTAAAAGAGGGATGATAACAGTTTCTACCTCAAAGAGTTGTGAGGATTAAATGAGATTATGTGAAATGCTTAGGATGGTTTCTGGCACTTATTGTGAACCTTCATAAATGTACAATGTTAATTATCATAGAGGATATTTTGGGGGGACTATGAGAGTTTCTTCAAATCTTAAAAATTTAGGTAGTTGACATTTGACAAGGCATCCCCCAGAAAGCTTTTAATTGCTGGGAAGAGTTTTCAGATTTAAACATTTTTATTTTATGTTACACTTTTTATAGCTTATTTCCATTTATTCTTTTTCCTTGAGTTTGGAGTTGGGCATTCTAGGTGTTGCCACCAACTCTTGTTCTTTCTGGGGCTTCAGTTTTCTTATCTCTAAAACGGAGGGGTGGAGGTGGGATTTGGTTGTCTCAAGTCATGCCTAGCTCTGTGATCTGAGCTCAGGGTGTGCATAGTGAGAGGTTCCATTTTGAACAGAAGGGGGTCTGGAGTTTGAGGACAGCCTGAAAATCTGAAAATCAGAATGGGCCACATGAATGATAGCAGCAAGAGCTCTCGGAGGCAGTAAGTAAGTGGACATTCTTTATGTTTGGGTTAAATATATGCTTTAAGCTATCATTTTAGTCTTAAAAAATAATTGCTTAAAAATTTGAAACAGCCTCAAACTTACAGAATTATTGCAGATACAGTGCCACAAAATATCTTATGGCACTAGTTAGCTAAAAAAAATTTATTTTTGGGAAATAATTTGAATGGTACAAAAACTTTGTGTGTAAATAGTACAAATATAGTTTGAATACTAAAAAAAAAAAATTCACTGGAGAGTAAATTGGTCTCCTGATGTCCATCACTCCTGAATACCTTAGTTGTATTTTCCTTACAAACAAGGGCATTCTCCTGCATAACAACAACACAAGCATCAAAATTAGGAATTTTGATGGTTGTGTTTTTATTATGTCCTGTCAGGAGGTCATGATTTTGACTTGTCCCATACTGATGATGATCATTTTGATCACTTGATTAAGGTGCTATCTGCGAATCTTCTCCACTGTAGACTTTCTTATTTTCCCTTTGTAACTAATATTTTGTACTAATAAGTATCATTTTGATCACTTGATTAAGGTGGTATCTGCCAGTCTTCTCCATTGTAGACTTTCACATTTTCCCTTTGTAACTAATAAGTATATTCTGTAGGGAGATATTTTAAAGTGATGGAAATAAATCAATATCAAAATGTCAGTTTATTCATTTATTTACTTATACAAATGCATGGTTTGGTTTGGTTTCAATTTAGTGGGTTATAATCCATTACTAACATTATTTTGGTGCTCAAATAAAATCTCTTCCAGCCATATTATGTATCCTTTTAATACATCCCCATCATTCTTTGAGTACTTCTTTTCTGGTACAAAATGTTCCAGGTTCTTCTGTTTTTTTGCGATACGCGGGCCTCTCACCGTTGTGGCCTCTCCCGTTGCGGAGCACAGGCTCCGGACGCGCAGGCTCAGCGGCCATGGCTCACGGGCCTAGCCGCTCCGCGGCATGTGGGATCCTCCCAGACCAGGGCACGAACCCGCGTCCCCTGCATCGGCAGGCGGACTCCCAACCACTGCGCCACCAGGGAAGCCCCAGGCTTTTCTTGAAGTTTTCCTTCCTTAGTCCTCAATTAACCATTTGCTTATGAAACCCTGGTTTCTTTTAGTAGAGAATGATATTTAGAATCCAAGATCTGGGTAGTATGTGGGGCCATTACTATTGGGGTTGTACCTCTCCAAGACTTTCAGTGGACAGAGCTGGAGAATACTTGAATTGTATATATGTACATACTTAACACACTCATAGATATACATATGCATAAAAACACACATAAGTACACATTTTATATGTATTTCTACACTTACTGTATATATTGAAATCTGTGAGTTTACACTGATACTTGTAATTCCAATCCAACACAAGGGTTCTCATTTTCCTCACCATGTTTGTGAATCTCCCTTCTATTATAGTGAGAAGTCTGACTCCCTGTATATGTAACCAGCCTCACAGTGTTTCCCCTGCTTTACCCCTTTGGCTGATACTGCGTGTCAGATGGCCTCACTGCATGGACACCCTTCTTGCCCAACGCCAGGCTGCCAGCATGAGTGATATCTTCTTGCACCTGACCTGTCTCCAGATCCCCATGCTAGGCCACCCTTTTAAGTGGTTGCCTTCACACCTGGACATCCTCTTTACCCCACTCCAAATATCACTCCCCATGCCCAACTGACCCTCTAACCCTGGGATGCCTACCTTGTGGGGAGAGAACAGGAAGAGAAAGAAGTAAATGAAGAACTATGTTCATGTCTTTCACATGCCTAGTGAAGGAGTGGTAGCTGTTAGGAATATTTATTTATGATGACACTGTTGTCCTAATCACATCAAGGAAAAAGTTACATATATAATTATTTTTGTCCTTTGGGTTGCGTTTAAATAAATGAATGCAGTGGTGTATGTGCCCACAATTCACTGGCTTAGTCTGGAGCATGAAACTGAGTAAAATGATCTTGTAGTTTGGAGAGAGGAGACAGAAGCATTTGAAGAAGTAAATTTTCTTTTTCTCGAAAGTGCACCTAAGTACCTTGGCCTTTATTTAATTTTTAGTGAAAGGGCTGTCTTTGTGGCAATTGTTGCCAGTATAATTGCTGCCATATGCATATGTGGGCAGGAGGAAGTTGAATAGCATTTGCTAGCTAAAACCAACTTCTTAGTGAATTTATTTGAACAACGATTCATAATTTTTATGCTTATGATCTTATTCCTGTGTGGATGTTCGGGCCAGCCATGTTTTCAGAGCTCCCTGTTCCAGGCAGCCTCTCTAAGGGCTCCTACAGTGAAGTTCTGTTAGCGCTTCCATTGGAAACCTATCACAGGGCCGGGTTCTGGCCGAGTGCCCTTCTCAAGAAAGCCACAACCCCAGCGGGGAAAGCACAGGGTGGAGTTTTTCCACTCGGATTCTGGCGGCTCTCCAGAGGCTTTAGCGTCTGTGAGGTTTCTTCTCTTTCCTTTCTTACTTTAAAAAATACTGTAACACTACTACTTGGACATATTTGGGATGTAGGCTGCATGTGTGTGTGTGTGTGTGTGTGAGGGTGGGGGTGGGGGGTGGAGGGCCAGAGGTGGACCTTTTAGTTGGCTCCCCAGCAGTGCTCTCCTACCACTGCCTTTCTGGTGAGAGTGACCTCATGAGAAGTAGTGGCAATACTATAAGGTAAGTCTGTACCTCTAGAGGATTTCCCTGTCATGGGCATTTTATTTCCCTGTGGTTGTCTGAGTAAGGCAATGGGAATCTCCTGCTGGGTCTTTAACCTCTTTTCTATAGCATTCTTTGTACAGATTGCTGACATATTGAGAGACAAAGTCATTCATATCAGTTTCTCACCCCCCAGCCTATGGAGTATTACAAAATGGCAGCTGTTTAACCTTCATGTCTTCATAGCACCCAGAGTTGGACTTCCGATGTACAACAAATAATTTTTTAGTGTGAACATGTTCCTTGCAGTATTTGGAACAAATTATTTTGTATCTGAAATTCAAATTTAGCTTAGTGTGACCTGAGTGTGTCTTTTATCTGGCAACCCTACTTCATGAGTTCTTACTTGATGCAATAACTTGGATACATATTATACTTAGAATAATATGTATGCATGATCAATTTCTAAAAAATTGGCAGTCTTCACAAATAAACCCTTGAGTGGATGAAAATTTGAGGCTTGATCTTAACCCTCCTTAAAAGGCTACTGAATTGCAATTGAGCTGGCAAATCACATTTGTCAGGTTCTCAGACTAAGTTAAATCAGCCAGCTTGAGGTAGGAATTTGAAGTTACAGCATCCAGAATTTCTGATTACCTCTTTTTTCCTTCCTTCTCTTTAATGACTTTTCAGCTTATAGGTTAGAAATTTTAGCGACGCCTTCCCTGCATAAAAAGCCTCTTTTCTTTATTCATTTAAAAAGATAGCTGTCTGAGGTTGTCTTTGTGCTTATAGGAAAAAGAAAGAGTTTTATAACGTCTTCCGCCTTGCTTTGTCTTTTATTTGGTCAGTATTTCCTTTGGCATATTCTACAAGAAGACAGGAGAGCCCCGTGCAATACAAATAAAGTTCTCTCCCACCCTCTGTGAGGGCAAGTGGTTATTAAGGAATTCTCCCAAACTGAACGATTTATTAGGTACCTTCCCAGATACCTTTCCCAGAAAAAGAGTTTGTCTTATTATGACATCTTAAGATTGCCTTATGAACCCTTTGTTGTTGAATGAGCAGAGTCCTGGTGGGGCCCTTCTATCCTCAGCTCCGACATTTTCATCTTCCCCTGAGTCTGGTCCATGACCCCTGGAAGAGATTATTTGAAAGCACATTCATAAGTTGGCTCCACATTCATGATTTGGCTTAAATAGAATCAGGAGTTACTTGAGGCTTTTTACTGCTTTAGTGCAGGGTTGGCAAACTTTTTCTGTAAAGGACAAGATAGTAAATATTTTGCTTTGCAGACATATGGTATTTGATGCATATTCTTTATATCTTTTACAACCTTTAAAAATGTGAAAACCATTTTTAGCTCCTATGCTGTACAGAACCTGGCCATGGGCTGGCGGTAGTTTTCCTAAGAGTGTTTGCTCTCAGAAGTATGTTACATGGAGAGTTCTCTGAGTTCTGAGATTTACCCTCCACTTCCAACTTCTATAGAAGTGATGTTGGTGGGGAGATAAGGTAACAAATGAATACTTAGTAATAAGAATATGTTAGTGTTATAAGCTGTGGGAAATGTCATATCCTGGAGGACACTGCGCCCTCTTCCCCCACCCTTCCCTGTGACATGTTTTTATGTCATACTCATATTTTTATTTGATTTCATCCTTATACTAAGAAAGATGGCAGAATTCTGTTAGCAGGTCTGTAGGAACAACTGGTCAAACAGCAAGTTTATGCCCACAGTGGGAGAAAGCAAGATAGGCCATGCGTTTGTCTTCTGTCTTTGTGGGGTTGTTGTTTGTTTGTTTTACCCATGACAGAGAGGATTTGGTGAAAGTTTGGGTAGAACCAGATGTCCTAACCAGTCTTGCTGTCTTTCTGAAATGACAAGTTTTAAACTGCGTATTATTTTGCAACCTTATGGGGAAGGGGTGTCATACTCACGTACACTCCACAGTGTTGCTATTTGATTTGCTCTACCTTTTCTCTTGACTATTGCTATTTGATTTGCTCTACCTTTTCTCTGACTGCTATTTGATTTGTAACCAAGTTGCTATTTGATTTGCTCTACCTTTTCTCTGACTTCCTGTGAAAGGTTATACTTGGTGTTCTTCCAGATTGCAGTGCTAACAACATCCATGATCCCAAAAGCACCTTAAGGGGATTGACAGCCCTTTAGATTCATCATACACTTCATACCTTTCCTGCCGTTCTTCTTGCTGATTGTATAAAGCCATTCAGTCACTCCTTGTCTATTATTATAAATAGAAATTGGGTTTTTTTCCCATCACTTTTTTCCTTTAGACCTTTACAAATGATTTTTGGGCCCAAATGCAATTGTGAATAGACAGGCATAGCTTCTAGGAAAGCTGTTGGGACGCACTGAATTGTGACTGTTGGACAAAGGCATTTTGTTTAGAAGGCTTGTCCCAAAGTGGTGTTGGAGTCTGAAAGAAGGGCCGCCAGCGTCTGGTTGTTTCTGCTGTGAACTAATAGGGAAGCTGATGTTTGCTGAGTGGATGGCTGTGCTCACTGTCCAAACAGATCTCTGTTTGCCAACTGTGAACATATTGCTGCCTCTGTGGGGCACTCCATCATGCCTTGAATGGGTCCTCTTGTGTTCAGAATTTTCTGACTCAGAGAGACGGAGAGAAAAATATTTCTTTCAGAATTAAGCATTCACTGTGGCACCCATAGTCTCATCAGACCCTTAGAAACCAGGCATGTACCAGAGATGCTTCTTAAGGAGAAGGAGAAAGGGGGTAGAGAAAAAAGGAAGAAAGCAAAAGACAGCCCTATTGAAATGCCTTGATTCTGGCCACTTGTGGCCAAGTTTTTATAAATAAACCAGGCTGCCTTGGTAAACAGAAAGAATTGTGAGAATATTCCTGATTTCCCCTGAGCAAAATAAAACTTTCGGTACTGAGTTTCCAACTCATGGCTCATTTCTGTTCACTTCTACACATTCACATCTCCCAAAGCATATAATGCATTCATAATATGTTACTACATGGGTAATAGAGTTTCATTCTACCTGAATAATGCCTTAAGAAAAGGTTAATTGATATATAGGAGTTTTAATTACTTTATAAATTTTTTGTAGAGTTCCAAACTTATTCTATAAAATAAACTGGAATTTTTGTTGTCATTTTAGTCCCTTTATTGAGTCATTTTCTTCACTGAAGTCTGCTTTTGGGGCAAGATCTAGTATTAGCTGCATGAATTGAGGACACAGCTCATAGGACAAGGTTAGATATTCTTTGCAAATTACCTGTTGTTCTATGTTCTAAGGTTTAGAAAGCTGGGATGAGTGGTGGTGGGAGAGAACCAAAAACATTGTCTGGCAATGCAACTAAACGAGTACATGGCACATACAGGAAACATCCATTTTGGCCTAAGTTATTCGTCAAGTGCCTGTTAAACACTGGGCCAACTTTGCTTGGTATTGTGGGGGAAATGAAGAGGGTTTCTTGTATCTGATGGGAAGGACAGTGTTTTTATGAATGGAAATGTAGATCCCATGCAGCAATAAATCTGTTGCTTTCCCTCAGCCAATGAGAAACCAATATTGATTTGCCTAGTTGGAGTGAATGATTTTTTGGCTTAACCTGATAGAAGGCTTAAAACCAGGATCATCACCCCATCCCAAGCTATGGTATTAACCATTTTTATTGATGGATAGGTATTAATCATTTTTATTGTCTGGATATTGGTATTAATAGTTTTTGTTGTCTGGATAATTTTATTTGTTATTACCTATACTCACAGAAAAATCTGAGTCTGTTACCTTACTTGGTTAAAACTGGAGTATAACAGGAGTAATAGGGACCGTTGGGATGGAGAGGAAATGGCAGCTGTGGCTGTGGTATAATAGTAATAATCCCAGCTGACCCATCAGGGAGCTAAGCACGTGTCAGGCATTCTTCCAAGAAGCATTTTACATCTACTAACTCACTTCTTCCTCTGGTAATCTTGTGAGATTGGTACTATTACCTTCTTTGTTTTGCAGATGAGGAAACTGAGGCATAAAGAGAGGTTTAGTAATATGCCTAGGATCACACAACTAGTAACTGGTAGAGCAGGGAATTGAATCTGGAAGAGTAAGGCCCAATATCCATGCCACAACTACTCCTCTCTGGTTAGCCAGTAAATAAATCTGCATTCTCCTTGCAGAGTTTCAATTTATCTTTTCTTTATTTCTTGCAGTGTGTTTTGGAGAAGTGTCTAAAGTTACTCAAAATCCAAATTCTAGGAAGTAAGATCACTTCAGCAAGATAATATGTTCTATAGGTAAAGGAATTTGCCCTTCTCTGATATCTGTTTTTATCACAGAGAAAAGTTCCATGTTTAATTTGTTCCTTGGTAGTTACTATACATTGATTGAATTACATTGTGGTTTAGTAGGTAGGTGGGTAATAAATTTTGTTCAGCCCTTAATTGGCATTTTTATTTTAAATTTGAAGGTAATGAATCGTTACCAAGTATCTTAATGTAAAATCAGGGTATTTATATATTCTTGTATACTCTGAAACATGAAAAGTAGATATATAAATTATTCAACCATTTATTTCTTATAATGTGATGAGGGAAAGAAAAAGAATAAGGATGAGGCTTGGAAAGAATGTTTTTAGACTAATTTTTATTACTGTAAGGTAATATGATGATTGGCAGCATTAGTTTTTCTCAAGGGACTGTAGGGCTGATTGAAATTGGCCAGTTTAAGATGATTTTTTTAGGAGTTACTTTTATTGCAGCTCATGAATGCTACGTTTAGTAGTTACTGGTCATCTGAAATGGTGCACCAGGTGAAGAGGAGGTCATATGGCTCCTGAATAGGAGTCAAAATAGTGCATGAATAACATAAGGCAAGTTTTGTCATTCATTTCTATGAGTCCATCAAAAAGAAAGTTCGTTTAGAAGTATATTCTAGAGAGTATATTCCAGAAAAATCAGTTATTTAAAAAAAAAGTAGATCATACTGTACTGTGATGTTTTATGTAGTTTATAAACCTATCCAGAAGTTTTAGAATTGAGTTTGCTCTCTAAAATGAGAATGTGTTCAAATTTTTCTTCTTTTGAGAGAGAAATTATGACAGAAAAGAGTAGCTTAGCTTTCCACCTCTCCTGATTACTTATAGGACTCTTTGTTTTGGCCTTCGTTGCCTTTGCTAGTTTTGTGTATTTTGTATGTCTTGGGTCTGTTTTGCCTGTTTGGGACCTGTTTTTGAGGGGCTCACAAACTCCCTACTAAAGAGCTCATTAGAGAGTGGCAACTTCATATCCAGAGAATTCCCAGCCCCACCTTTCTGAATGACACCTACGATCACCACCTTAATATTCTGGCAACTGCCATCCGGTAGTTTTCAGCCGTCTTTTCTGCCGGGTTTAGGATTAGTCTGTAAATTTCGGCTAAGATGTTAATTTGTGTGAAAACCTGGAGAAATTGGAAAACTTGTTTGGTGTTACTTTTTTTTAATATCCACTTAAATGTAGAAGTAGAAGTAACTTATAACATTTTAGGACTTGTTTCCCAGTCATTAAGAGTAAATCATTAAGAAACAATGAATATCAAATGAAAAATAGAATCTACAGGGGGAAAAAGGTGACTAAAGCACCCCGTGGATCACGTTTGGCCACTTTCTACTTTTGTATACATACACTTCAGATTGTTAGGTTTCTGTTTGATAAGTTTTGATAGGCTAGACTCTTGCAGATGCATTCAATCATTTTGTGAGTAGTGGATTTAGTAGAATTAGGGCATTAAAAGATAACTAAATAAAACGTTATCAATAACACTGATTCTTTTTCCAGAGTCTTTAGAGAGAAGATTTGCTTTTTTAACTTACTGGTAAATCTCATCCTGTAAAGCCCGGGTTAGGACCATACATTGTCATTTAAGATCTTAACCTTTATTTCTTCCTTTCCTTTGGCTGACTTTAATAAGAATATTGTGAAGTGACCCTCTGGGATGAAGAAAACAGAGGGAGTGATGAAGCACAAATTAAAGGAATCTGGCATTTCTCCGAACTGCTGGAGAACAACAGTAGTTAGAACTTTAATTACTATGCAGTCATAGTTTAGCTTGACATACTGTCCACTGTCAGAAGTGGCTTTTCCAAAACATGGATAATAATAGGTGAATTTGTCTTAAGCTCCTCCCCATGTAGCTTTCTTCCAGAGATGTGGGGCTGGGGTGCAGGGAAGGTGGGAAGCAGATGGAGGAGACAGAATATAATTTATTATTTTAAGCGGAAAGTGTTGCTTATTGGTTATTCCATTACAAGAATTAACGAGACAAAGGGGAATGTAGAACTCCTTAAAACATGGGATAAAGCAGTATTTTTCGTTACACTGAGAATGAGTTTTAGAAAACACATGTTTGTAAGACATTGCATTTTAATGCAAATCAGATGTATTGCCAAGTCCATGGGATGACCAAACCTTCCTAGCACTGTTTACGCTCAGTCTTTCCGGAGGTATCCACTTGTTTCGTTTGTTTTTGGCCGCATTGGGTCTTAGTTGCCGCGCGTGGGATCTTTCGTTGCGGTGTGCGGGCTTCTCTCTATTTGTGGCGCCTGAGCTTCTCTCTAGTTGTGGTGTGCGGGCTCCATAGTTGTGGCGCGAGGACTTGCCCCGCGGCATGTGGGATCTTAGTTCCCTAACCAGGGGTCGAGGCCGCGTCCCCTGCATTGGAAGGTGGATTCTTAACCACTGGACCACCAGGGAAGTCCCTCAAACTTTTTTAAAGTAAAGTTTTTTACTTTGCTAAACACTTGCCCTAAGAGTTCTGAACCAGTGGTTGTATGCCTTCAGGATATGAGGAAGCTAGAGATTCATGGCTGTTATCAGAAATTGTCTTCAGTCTTAGGTTTAATGCGTAGTGAGACTGCCAGTCTCTTCAAGGGGACAGTGACCAGTGGCCTGCCTTTTTTTGTGAATTTTGAACATTTAAAGATGAAAACTTGGTTTATGTTTAACTGAAGTAAAGCAAATGCACAGGAATACTGAGTTCAACTAACATGCAGTGAATTTGAATTTAAAGGAAAAAGGAGGGGGTAAGGTACATTTATTTCAGTGAACTACTCTGTAATTCCAAGTTGGAAGTTTTTGTGCAAGAAATGAATTTTGGTAGTTTCTGGGACATTAGACTTAAAGCTGGCTCTTTTTTTCTTCTTCTTCTTTAAATTTTTTAGCTATACCTATACATATATCACCATATTGCCCCCCTCTTGTTTCTCCCTCCCACCCTCCCTATCCCACCCCTCTAGGCGGTCACAAAGCACTGAGCTGATCTCCCTGTGCTATGCGGCTGCTTCCCACTAGCTCTCTGTTTTACATTTGCTAGTGTATATATGTCCATGCCCCTCTCACTTCATCCCAGCTTACCCTTCCCCCTCCCCTTGTCCTCAAGTCCATTTTCTACATCTGCATCTTTATTCCTGTCCTTGCCCCTCTGTGCTTCATAACCATTTTTGTTTCTTTAGATTCCATATATGTGTTACCATGCGGTATTTGTTTTTCTCTTTCTGACTTACTTCACTCTGTATGACACTGGCTTCACTCTGTAAAGCTGGCTCTTAATGATTGTTCCAAATCGTGTTATTAATGGGAATTTTGTGATTATGTTCACAAACTTCTTAATCATCCACTGAGCCATTGGATAGGTCTACAGATTGGGATTGTGAACTCTCTGATTTCTTTCAGTTTCTTCTCAGACTATCCCATATTTCATGAATTTTAAAAAACATATTTCTACTCCCATTTTAACATCTTTTGAATTGTTATGCATCTTATACTTGATTGAATGTCAATTGAAGGCAACATTTTTTCTTTTTTAGTAGCATATGAAATTATGTTGTCTTATGGATGGTATCTTTGACTTGGCGAAATATGATATTTATAAAAATATGCCCCTATGCTACACATAATAAGATGCATCATTTGTTTTTCTTCTTCTTACTCTGTTGAGCCACAGTAGGGATTCTAGACTTTGGACCACTAATAAACGTAGATGAATTTAAATTTAATGTTTTGAATGGGTGATCCCTTTGGGAACCTCATTAGTTGAGAGTTCTTTAAGTTGTTACAAGCCCGTAACAATATGGTTATACTGCTAACAGACCTCATGAAAAACCTGAAGAGTGGGGTAAAATGAGAAACTGAGTTCTTCTCAAAAAAGGAAAATTTTGTTTTTTAAAACAATAAATTCAAATAGAATCAAGAATCTGTGAGAAAACCTTTCCAGAATATTTCACAGATTATATTGGCACTTTCAAAAAAATTAATGAGATTTAGCTAAGCTGGAAGGTGGGTACAAACTGTTATTTTCATTCTTTTTCTTGGGGAGGAGAGCTGGGTAGGGAGTGATGGAATAAAGGCCATCAAAGTTACTGACATGTTGCAGTAAAATGAATCAGTATTATTAGGTTGCTTTAGGATTTAAGAAAACCTGAGTATTAATTTTTCGTAAGATTCTTCATTTTTGTAGTCCTCTTTAAAAAACTTTGTAGCTACATGCAAAAAATGAAAAAATTTGCTTATGAATACCCAAATGGGTATAAATGTTGAGAAGAATAAACTAAAGTTTTAGGGAAGAAAACATTCTCTTATCTGGCTCAAGTGAGAGAAATATCAGCTGAGAAGTTACCTGCTTTTTAGATGTTTTACCCACGTGTAGAAATTTTGCCACTGACACATTTGCAAAAGTTGAGATTGAAAACGAGAAAGTATCTTGATTATCAGACATGTCATTTAATGCCTAACTATTCTGTTACAAAAACCTTTGGGTTAATGATAATGAGATTACTTCATATGAAGTGAACTTTATATTATGATTTCATTTGACAATACACTCACATACACCTAAAAACGTATAAACTATAGTGTCTAAATGATTTCATATAATATCACATAAAAGTTACTCATAGCATGTAAATGTGAAGATATACATATTTAAGTAATGACTATAGTGCTGATTCTGATACCAATGATCTCAATAACCTAGTATAATCCAGAATGCAAAAACAGTGAAATCATGATCTCTCTCAGGTTTGAACTTAGCAGTTCCCTGTTGTTTGGGCTTTGCCAAATGCCTGCAGTGGGTTGAGTTCTCAACTGCAGAGGCCCATGGGTCACTAAAGGCATGGAGCACTCAGGGATTCATCCTCATTGGTCAGCTGGCCTTGGTGTGGAGGAGAGGCCAGTGGTCTTATTTCTGTCTGAGCTCGACTGTGAATAGACCAGGCCAGTGATGATTCTCCATACCTTGTGCTTACAGAGTGATGAAGTGTAATGTTTTTATTTTATTTTTAAAAGTATTTATTTATTTGGCTGTGTCAGGTCTTAGTTGCGGCATACGGGCTCTCTAGTTGTGGCGCACGGGCTCTAGAGCATGTGGGCTCAGTAGTTGTGGTGTGTGGGCCTAGTTGCCCCGCGGCACGTGGGACTTAGTTCCCGACCAGGGATCAAACCCGCGTCCCCTGCATATGAAGGTGGGTTCTTAACCACTGGACCACCGGGGACGTCCCTAGTGTGATGATTTGAGAATCTAAGAAGTTTTAAAAGGGCTATAGACAAGGTAGATTGTTAGGATGACCAATGGGGATGCAGTTAGAAGCTATGACAAAGAAGGAGAGGGTAAAGAAATCCCAAGTAGTTTTGTCTTTAGGAGGAGGCCTGATGAGATTTAACTCTCCAAGTATCTGAAGTATTGTTTTATGGGATTGAGATTACATTTAGTCTCTATGACTCTTAGGAATAGAATTCAGATTTCTGCTTATTAAAAGGGAAAACCCATTCTCAATTAAGATTCCTAAAAAATGGAATTTGCTGCATTTTCAGAAGGTGAACTCTGTATTGCTTGAAATATTCTGGCCACTTGCTAGAGATTTTGATCAGCAGTTCAAGCCTTAAGTAGGGAATTGGACTGAATGACCTTTAAGATGGTTGCCACCCCTAAGGGAATTTTGATTCTGTGATCTTGGCTGTCAACTAAAAAGAGTTACAAAGATTTTATCAAATGTTCTCCCTGTTTGTTTATTTTTAGATGCATAGAGTTTCATATTAAACTGTCACTGATGTCCTGTAATCATATAAATAAATGTAATACTTGTATAGACTGCTTAATAGAATGCTTGTTATTTTATATTATATAAAATTCTGTGATTATTTTGTTGTTGCCATGGAAGTATAATAATAGTAGCTTTATTATGACTAAAGCTGGAGGACTGTTTTTAGCCAAATTATAGTCATCTTTGTTGATATATATTTAATTAAATACCCATCAATTGGATAAAATTTATGGAACTTGGCTGTCTCTTTTCCCTCTTCACTTTCAAGCATTGTGCTGAAATTAAGACTCAGCTAATTTGGCTTAAAGTAAGTACAAATGAGATGTGCTTCAGGCAGGGATCTTGAATGTGATTATTTTTTTCGCCCTTTTATTTATTTTATTGCGTTCTTTCTAGGTCATTATTCCTCTGACTGATCCATAGAACATCTACATCAAAATCAATGGGGTGTATAGTTGAGGGGTAAGGAAGGGAGAGCTGGTCAGCCTGTGAAAGAAAGCAGGTTCCAGAGGTCCTGGAAATCTACATTTTCAAAAGGCCCCAGAGATTCTAATGTAACTCACATTTGAGGCTCACAGCTGGAAGGATTTTAGAGATTGTCAACTAATAGCTCTTTTCTAGAATCTGCAAGCATAGGCCTAAATGACACCAATGCTACTGCTCTAGAAGGAAGCATGGAAATCATCATGTTCCTTTTCTTTTACATTGCATTTGAGGCAGTTATTAACATGCACAGTTAAGTGACTTACCCAAGGCCTTGTGGATTGGATCCCATATCTCCGCTGAGCTTCAGTTGGTTTCCATAGGGTAGGTTGAAGGGAAGAGTTTTTAAAAATACCACTTGAAAGCTGAAATGGATCATTGACCAGCCTCTAGATTTCTGTGATGCTTTTTTTGAGTTGCTATTTTGAATATCATGCGTGTGCTCTCACCACAGACCTTTTAATGTATCACACTGAATTGGAAAACAATTCAGTAGAGATTGATTGGGGCCATATATTTTCTGGGTGTGATTTTTCTGCCTGGTTTGAGGTTTTCTCCCCAGTCCACCAGATTACTTCCTCCTTCTATGTTTTGTTTTTTTTCTTTTTCCTTCTTGCATATTCAGTATATGTCTAGTTCCTCCTCTCTTTTCAAAGAGAATGTCATCTTGCTGCTGCAAACCTTTCTTTCTCTTTATTATCAGATCTTCACTTTGTTCTAGCAACACATTACCTAACAGACCTGACCTCATATCTGTGACCAGGAAATTTTTAATCAAATATTTTGACACTGTTTTACTCTTCTAAAAGTGAAAGTGATCACTTGGTAAGTATGAGGCTTAAGGTATGGACTTCAGGCCATGTGCACATGGGGATTATTTCACAGGTGATGTCAGAGGGAAGAGAAGTCACAAAACACAACGGTTTCTCAAAGGCAGTGATGGAGATAAGGAGTTGAAAAATATTCACAGCTTCTGATGCTCACAGTTTAATATGATAGGGATGTCTGGACTGGAAGCGGTGTTAATATGAATGTTTTGCCTTGAAGGGATTTAGTAGTTGCTCATGTTTGTATATTGTGTATACTGGTTTTGGTTATGTTGTTTAACCACTGATGGTAGTATAAGTGAAATTACTGTTTTGATTTTTTTTTCATTGAATATATTGATAATTTTGCATTTTCCATTTTTTACCTATCCCAGTATGGTCTAGTCTTGGATATTCCTGACTGGCTGGTAGTTGTCTGGATGGGGTGACTTTAAAATTTATCATTCTCTTGAAAAGCTTGCTTTTTTTTTTTAAGCGAGGGAGAAACAGCAGTTAATCAACTAGGAGATCTTTCTGGTAACGTATTCCCCAAGCTTAGACCCTCCAATTTCATTTGTCTCAGTCCCCTTTGTAAATGGAGGGTTGATACTTGAAAGTGAATTTGTAGCCTGCTTAGTAAAATTTTTTGTTTCTGTTGAACCAGTGTGCCAGGATGAGAAAGCATCTATGCCATAAAGCAGTTGTCTGCCCCTCAAACAGTAACTGTGTCAGCTCATTTTTATAGCCGAGAAAATAACTGGCCAGGGTGATCCAACCTTCCTGCAGTTACTTGGAGGTGTTTACTGACTACCTTTGATCAGACTTCAAATGGGAGAGTCTAACCTATTTGTAGTTGTTGTTTACTGTCAGTCTCAGCCTGCCCTTTGTTTTTCACATACAAACAAAAAAGAGTAAAGCAACAAGCTGTGTAAACGTGGCTGGTCTATAGGAACTCTCACTTACTCTCTTGGTCTCCTCTACATGGTTTAGGTAAGGCAGAGATTAGAACTATAAACTGAGTTAGTCTTCTCAAAGCCCATTATTAGGTCTGAACTGCTGGACAATTTAGAGAATTTTTTTTAGCAATCAAAACATTTTTGTAATATTAAATTAATTTCAGAAGATTGCTGGTCTTCTGTTGAGAAGCAGCTTCCAAGCTGACACTGTGTGATTGTGAGTGAGTGAAAAGAATAACCTTATAGTTGGAGGAAAAATGGCATCAGGTAGATAAACTGATTTCTGTTCTATGGAACATTTGGATTATTTTTTTTCCATTTCCATAATAACTGTAGGTTTTCTTTAGCAGTTCTATGCCATGGATCCCAGACATTTTTCTCTTACCTTTGTTTTTTTGAGGTGCATGAGTTAAAAGAACCAAGGTAGTAAACCATGTTGGGATGTTGTCAATAAAATGCCTTTCCTTTATGGGAAGCATGCTCATGGTGGGAGGGCAGGGAGCGGAAGAGCCAGCCTTGAGGGCAATTACAAGGTATCCTCTGTGGTTGGCTTTGTAAACCTCATCAGAGCAATGGATAATTGAACTCCCCCAATATATTGTATAATGATATGTTGGTAAAGCTGTACCTTATTATTTCTGTAATTCAGCTTTCAGGTGCGTGATGTTTTAATAGTCTTTCATTTCTAACAGATGAATAATGTAAGACAGATCTTGAGAGGAATGCAATTACATATTGTTCTCGGGTTAATCATTTCAGTACTATTTTCAAACTTGCTCCTCTGCAGCATGACCTTGGAGTTGTAAAGAGGAGCCCAGATTATTTTATTTAGGAAGTGCACATTTGCCCCTGAGTTCTTCACAGAGTCGGTATGAAAATATCTATTTGCTGTCCTATCTTTTGTTTGCTGTTCTTTCCTTCCCGGGAGAAAACAGGCTTGTGGGGCAGCCAAACGGGGTGGGAGTTGAGGTCTGGAGAAGAGTAGTAGACAGGGTTTTATTCATCCCTGTTCCCTTTCATAACCCTTTCCGAGAGCAGAGAAAGCTCGTGAGAGAACGAAGGCAACCCTTTTAAAATAACTCAGTGCCACAGTGAGTAAGTTCTGCCGCAGTCCTCCTGGCACGGTGCTTAGTTGCTGTCTCTGCCATTGCCTTTTAATGAATAATTTTTCTTTCTGATATTTTTCTCTACAAAATTAATAGGCTTATTTCTTAAAAATACCAGTTTTATCTCAGGACATTTAAAATGAAATTAAAATACTCTGCTCTAATAAATTTTTACCCTCGACAAGACTATCTTGGAGGGTTCCACGGAAGTTATGCTCACCCATTCTGACTCAGTTTTTTGGACAACTTCCTCTTGAATTTGTGATTAGTTAATGCCAGTAGTTGGCAAAACAGTCCTCATTACCCTGTATAAGAAAGTGTGAGGGGCTCTCTCTGATGCCCTTGATGGGCATAGAGAAAGCATGCTAGGAAAGATTTGCTTTAAAAGGCTTTGAAGTGAATGCCCTTTTGATGACTTGATTTTAATTTTGCTGCTAATATTTGCAGGGACTTTTTTTGGTAAAATATCAGAAGCTCATTCTCAGTATTATTGAGTTGTATTTGTATCATTCCTCAGAGCTTTGAAGTTTATAAGGTCCTAGTTTCAGTATAAATAAGCAAATCCATGGATTATCTGCCATTAAAACCTGACATTAAAAATCAAACAAAGACGGACTGAGTCTTAGTGTTCATTTAGATAAGTTTAACTGGAAGGGTGACACTGAATGTTTTTCATTTGTGGACTGGTTAAGCTATGGTCCAAATTTGGAGAGGGTGATAAATTTTAACATGAAGAGCAGGGCCCTGAGACCTAGGGAGGTCCAGCTTCAACATCAGGCTGGATCTGTGAACTCACTGGCTTGTGTTTTGTTTTTTCCAAAGATGAACTTTTGGAACCATTTTTCATAGGCCTCCTACCTAATTGTTTAATCACTTCTATTGCTAGACTAGACTCTTACCAAATGCTCACGCTGCTTGAGATGTCTGGACTATGTGCCTGACTCCACGCCGAGATACGCAGTGTCTGTCGCAGAAACCTCAGGCCCAAAGCAGGACACAAAGCTGGGTTTCCCCCTCTGCCCCTCACCCTATGCACCTGTGCATTACTCATTCTGCATGCCATTCTCTCCGTAATTAAGAGCAGAAATGCTTGTTCTCTTCAATGTCATTGTGTCCTTGGCATCCTGTGCCGGGTCTGGCAACTAGACCGGGTTCAGCAAAGGTTTGTTGAACTGAACAAAGCAACAACCAAGAGCTCTAAAATCAGGCGTCGAAGGCTGTATCACTGGCCTCTCTTATGGTACCTAATGTCTTTGACAGTCTTAGAGCTTGTATTTCTGTAGGCCTGAATTTAAATCAAGTTCTTTTTAAAACTGTTAGCCATCGTGCCTGTTGTGAATGGATTCACCGACTTGCTTTACCATTCACCGCCAGTCACTGGAAGTGTTAAATATGCTCCTGCTACCTACCCACTCTGTGGATGATTTTTTTTGTCCAGCTCCAGAGCTCTTGGCCACTAATAAAACAGTTGCTGCTTATTTACGTAGTAGTTTGTTAGTAACGTTTCTGTTGTAGAATCTTCTGTGTGGCTTTTAATACCTTACAGCATCTTGTACAATAAATGTTTATTGAATTGAATGCAATAAAATATTAACTAATATAAGAAAAGCACTCTATAATCACTCAGTAAGTATACAGATTTTATTAACATTTAAGCCTAAAGACAACTTGATAAAGTGGGTAGATATCTCAGTTTTATTGAAATTAAGGAAAATTGGGATTGATGAAGTTTAGTCTTATGTGAGAATTAAACTCTTTCTCTACTCCTGATGCCCTTATAACAGCTAAGTAGCAGAACAAGTTCGAAGAGGAATATTTGGAAAGAAAAGACTTGCATTTCAAAAGTCGTAAAACATTTAACTAAAGTAGCGCACCTCCTTGTGTTTTGAAATGGTTAAATGATAAGATGGTGGTGACCCATTATTTATGAGTTCTATCAGCAGCTCAGTTTTGCTTCTTGGTGTAGTGGTTTACTTCAGGAAGACTTCAACAGGAATATTTTAGTCATCACTGGGCAATTTGTTGTTACGGTCACTTGCTACTTTTAAGGACAATAGCTGAGCCAGACTAGAAATTCTTGTAATAAAGCCAATGTCAGAGAGATGCAGAGGATTGACTTTCAGAAAACAAGGGCTGATCCTTTGATTTAGAGTTGTCCAGACATTCAGAAAGTTAGGCATACCCAATTTTCTAAGGTTTCCTAGAAATTAGGAAAAGATAACAGGTGGTTTTGGGAGAGGTAGAGGGCTAGTATTAGACATGGGAAAGTAGACGACTATGGGAAAGCAGCCATCTTTTCCTTTTTTAACAATTTGTTCCTTGTTTTTAAATCATAATTCATATATCTTGAATGCTTTATATTTTTAAAAGGAGAATATTATTTTGAAGCTACAAGATGGAAACACATTTTTAGAGGGAAAAAATGTGAAGGACAAGACAACTGACTTGCTCATTTGAGAAAGCATATAACTCTTCATTTGTCTCTCTGATAAATGCTTGGTCTCTATTAACCTCTTTGTTCATACAGTATTTTTCTTCGTGGCACAATGTTACAGTTGTTTTTTAAATACCATTATTTGACAAGGTACTGTGCTGGACACTATATGCATTATTACAACTTCCAGTCCTCAGAACAACCCTTGAAATGAGCTCTTGTCATCCTTTTTTGTAGGTCAGAAAAGTGCTGATCAGTCAGAGTTTAAGTAACTAGCCCAAGGTCATGCTAGAAAGTGGTAGAGCTCACATTCAAACCCAGGCCTCACTAGCTCCAAAGCTTTTGTTCTTTGCACTGCTCAGATTCTGCTCTTCCCAGTTTGCTTCCTTTCTGGCAGGATGCCTTTGGGAAGAAGTAGTTACAGTTTGGAGAGACCAATATATCTGAGCCAGAGAAATGTGCCATCTATACCTGGCTCTAAGTGAAAATTACACCCTGAGAGAAAATGACTTTGCAGCAGCATTTTAAGAAACAACAAAACTTACTCCTGAAGGAAACCACATTGGGCTGAAAACTAGAAAAACTGACTTCTAGACCCTGTTGTTCCATCACCTGCGAGCTTCTCAGTTTGCTTCTGGGCCTCAGTTTCTTTAGTTGTAAAACAGTGAGCCCTCTACTAAATCCTAAGGGCCTTCTAACAGCTTATTTCTGTAATTACTAATGTGTCCATAGGATGTAATGATTTAAAATCTTGCTAAATTTAGACAGTGCCTGAAGTGCATCCTTGTGTGTGTTTGTTTATATACCTGTTCCCCGTAATTAGACTATGAGTCCTTTGAGGACAGAGAATGCACCTTACTGGTATTTTGCATAACACAGTGTCTAGAAATAGCATCTTCCCAGAAATTAATGTATGAGGAATGAAGATGTGCTCTAGGAAGTTTATGTTCAGTTGCTTTTTAGTAGTTTATTAGTAACCCCAGTTTTACTATCTTATAGTTCTTTGGTTATGTGCTCATTATTATTATTTTTTAAAATATTTTTGTTGAGGTGAAATACACATAACATTAACTATTAACATTATTAATTAGATAAAATTAACTATTTTAATTCATTGGCAATTTAGTATATTTATGGTGTTATGCAATCACTACTTCTTTCTAGTTCTAAAACATTTTCATCACCCCAAAAGGAAACCCTGCATCTATTAAGCAATTGCTTCCCAAACCCCTCCCATCCCTCAGCCCTTGGAAACCACAAATCTGAGTTTCATTTCTGTTGATTTATTTATTCTGGATATTTCATATACATGGAATCACACAATATATGACCTTTTGTGTCTGGCTTCTTTCACTTAGCATAACGTTTTTAACCTTGTAGCATATATCAGTACTTCATTTCTTTTTACGGCTGAGTAATATTCCCTGTGTGTATTATGTCACATTGTATTTACCCATTCATCCCCAAATAGACATTTTGGCTGTTTGCATGCACCTTTTGGCTATTGTGAATAGTGATGCTGTGAACGTGTGTGTACATGTATTTGTTTGCGTCCCAGTTTTCAATCCTTCTGGGTATATTATACCTAGGAGTGATATTGATGGGTCATATGGTACTTTCCTGATTAACTTTTTGAGGAAGAGCCAAACTGTTTTCCACAACAGCTGTATCATTTTACATCACTACCAGCAATTGTACAAGGGTTCCAGTTTTTCCACATCCTCACCAACACTTATTTTCCATTTTTCTGAGAATAGCCATTGTAGGGGGTGTGAAGTGGTACCTCATTGTGGTTTTGATTTGTGTTTCCCTAATGACTAATGATGTTGTGAGCATCTTCTCATATGTTTGTTGGCTGTTTGTATATCTTCTTTGGTAAAATGTCTATTTAAACCATTTACCTGTTTTAAAAATTAGGTTGTTTGTCTTTTTGTTGAGTTGTGACAATTATCAATATATGTATTTGGGATACTAGTTCCTTATCAGATACCGAATTTGTAAATTTTTTTTCCCTATTTTATAGGTTGTCTTTTCACTTTGTTAATAATGTCCTTTGGACAAAAGTTTTTAATTTTTATGAAGTCCACTCTATTTTTTTTTCTTTTGTTGCTTGTGGTTTTGGTGTCACATTTAAGAATCCATTGACAAATGCCCATGAAATATATACCCATGTTTTCTTCTAAAAGAGTTTTATGGTTTTAGCTTTTATATTTAGATCTATGATGAGTTAATTTTTGTATATGATGTCAGGTAGGGGTCCAAGTTGATTCTTTTTGTCTGTTTGGGGCCTCTTGCAATTTCATATGAATTTGAGGGTTGGCTGTTCCATTTCTGCCAAAAAGACCGTTGGAATTTTGGTAGAGATTACATTGACTCAGTAGATCGCTTTGAGCGGTATTGCCATCTTAACAATATTAAGTCTTCCATTCCATGTGTTTGTTTAGGTGTTCTTAAGTTCCATTTATTTAGGTCTTCTTTAATTTCTTTCAGCAGTGTATTGTAATTTAAGTGCATAAATCTTTCACCCCCTTGATTAAATTTTTTCCTAGGTATTTTATTCTTTTGGATACTGTCATAAATAGAATTGTGTTCTTAATTTCCTTTTCAGATTGTTCATTGCTGGTGCATAGAAACACAATTGACTTATGCGTTGCTCTTGTACCCTGTAAATTTACTGAATTCGTTTTTCAGCTCTAATAGTTTTTTGTCTATGGAATCTTTGGGATTTTCTATATATAGGATTATGTCTTCTGTGAATATAATTTTACTTCTTCCTTTCCAATTTGGATGCCTTTTCTTTTTCTTTTTCTTTTTTTTGCCCAGTTGTTCTAGCTAAGACTTCTGGCACAATGTCAATAGTGGTGGTGAAAGTAGGCATCCTTGTTTTGTTCCTCATGTTAGAGGGAAAGCTTTCAGTTTCTTAACCATTGAGTGTAATGTTTGCTGTGTATGCTTATTGTCTTTTAACCTACTAAGTCAGAGGTTATCACCTGAGAACTTGTTAGAAATGCTAGCTCTTAAGACCCACCCCCAATCTTCTGATTCTGAAACTATGGGAAGTGGAGTTTAGCAATCTGGATTTTCAGAAACCCCCTGGATGATTTTGATGCACACTAAAGTTTAAGAACCACTGCACTAGAGTTTAAGCTTAGGTTAGAACCTGTGCTTTATTTTATTACCTTTGTATTCCTTTTAGTTCTCTTGTGGGATTAATTAGTGTTGAATAGCTTTAAAAAAATCAGTGTTCCCCAAAGTGCCTACATAATCTCCTCGCTCGTCTACATGTCTTGAATCACCATGAATAACTGGAGGTTCATTATTAGGCATTCACACAGTTCACCAGAAGACCTCACATTTTGTTTTCAGTCTTAGACCCTTGGCAAACAGCGCAAGTGTACTTTTATTTATTTATTTATTTATTTTTGGCTGCGTTGGGTCTTCGTTGCTGTGTGCAGGCTCCTCATTGTGGTGGCTTCTCTTGTTGCAGAGCACGGGCTTCAGTAGTTGTGGCACGTGAGCTCAGGTGGCTCACGGGCTGTAGAGCGCAGGCTCAGTAGTTATGGCACATGGGCTTAGTTGCTCTGCGGCATGTGGGATCTTCCCGGACCAGGGCTCGAACCTGTGTCCCCTGCATTGGCAGGCGGATTCTTAACCACTGCACCACCCGGGAAGCCCTGAAGTGTACTCTTATTTAGGCCATTTGTTTTGATAAGTGCTTTCACCGTAATTATCTGGTTACCTATTAGCTGTGGCCTTATCCATATGACTACTTCAACGAGCAAGAAATTATCTTTTGGTTATTTAGAAAGACTCAGGTGTCTTTTTTTTTTTTAAATAGGGTTCATTGGATTTTTTCACATCAGTGTTTTCCCTTTGCTTTATTTTTCTCATTAGTTTTCCTTTATCTTGTGTTGTGATCTCAGCCCTCTTACATCCTTCCCCCCCCCACCCCTTTCATCTTCTTTGAACAAAATAATATTTAAGTTAATAAGCTAAGAATGTGATTTATTACTACTAATGGCTGTTGTTGAAAGTAGCCATTTGGACACACAAGTACCAGTTTCTAGACAATTACAATCATAACATTCTACTTATTCACTACTTGTTTACCTACTGGCGAATATTCAGTTTATAAAAAATACCATTTCAAAATGTCAAAATTGTGGTATAATTAATTATTTATAGCTAATCTATTTCTGAGACTAATTAAAATGATAATATATACCCCAGATTCCCATTTTCCACCACTTTCAGATGTCTAAACCTCATTTGTACATTCTCCTCGAGTCAGTCTAGTTAACTCTTCTCCCAGGACAGGTGAATATTCTGAATATAGTATCAGATTAAGGGGGTATCTACATGTGTGGGCTCTGGGGGGATCCCTGGTAGCAGAGCAGAAGCACAGAGTGAAGCAGAATGGTCGTACAGCCATGGCAGGGGCTTAGAAGCTCTCCATGAGCTATGTGTCCCTAGGAATACAACATTGCTGGACTTTCCTTCAGTCTCTTTGATGTGAGAATAAAGTTGTAGGATCATTACATGAATTACTGTTGGTTGAATAATTAAGCTGCTCTCCAACCTTTCTTGTTCACAGTTTGCTGTAAGTAAATGAAAAATCAATTCATTAACAAATGCTAGCAGACTTTTAAGATGCTAGACCATGTACTTGCATATTGTAGTTAAATTTTTTAATGACTATAAACTGATCATAGTTCTTGTTTGTGTCTCACATCTTGTTCAATGAAAAAAAGGGAATGTTCATTGCAGTACTATTTACAGTAGCCAGGAGATGGAAGCAACCTAAGTGTCCATCGACAGATGAATGGATAAAGAAGATGTGGCACGTATATACAATGGAATATTACTCAGCCATAAAAAGCAACGAAATTGAGTTATTTGTAGTGAGGTGGATGGACCTAGAGTCTGTCATACAGAGTGAAGTAAGTCAGAAAGAGAAAAACAAATACCATATGGTAACACATATATATGGAATCTAGAAAAAAAATGGTTCTCATGAACCTAGGGGCAGGACAGGGATAAAGACGCAGACTTAGAGAATGGACTTGAGGACACGGGGAGGGGGAAGCTGGGACGAAATGAGAGAGTGGCATGGACTTATATACACTACCAAATGTAAAATAGCTAGTGGGAAGCAGCACCATAGCATAGGGAGATCAGCTTGGTGCTTTGTGACCACCTAGAAGGGTGGGATAGGGAGGGTGGGGAGGGAGATGAGAGGGAGGGGATATGGGGATATATGTATGCATATAGCTGACTCACTTTGTTATACAGCAGAAACTAACACAACATTGTAAAGCAATTAAACTCCAATAAAGATGTTAAAAAAAAAAGAAAAAAGGGAAGGGATTCTTGACTGTTGAAGTCACAGCCTGAAATTGATCAGATTTCCCAAGGCATTTTTTTCATGGAATTACTTGGGTTTTAGCAAACATTCTAGTTCCAGTTCTAGAAATTGTACGTGTGACATCTTTCATCTGTCTGTGGAAGAGTTCATGTGGTCTCTAGCTGAGCTTCTTAATTAGTTTCTCAAAAAAAAAAAATCTGAAGTAGTTTGGAAGTGTATGTTTATGTTCAAATTATTTAATCTATGTGTATGTATATTTGTGTAGACCTACCTTTATGTAACAAGAGTGTTTAATAAAGAGGGTTCCAGATATCTTAAGAGATTTAAGAAGTTTTTTTCCAAAAAGTTTAATAGATCGATGATTTCCCAATACAGTCAGAAAGGAAGTTAGTTTGGGGAGATCGTGTGCCTTTTTTACCTCTCACATATCCGGTGTTGGTGGTTTGAACAAGAAGAGAACCATTTTCCACATATTCTCAGGGCTATATCCTTTCAGTCTTCTGTGTCACGAGATTATCTATTAAAAATCAAAAGGAATCTAGTAGTCCTAAAAGTTTAGGAAGAGAAGTTTGTGTTTTAATTAGGGAAGAATCATAATAGTATCAGGAGGTTCTCAAACACAAACTGTTGAGCAGAGGCAGTAAACTCACTGATTGGGAGATAAGTATTTAGGGAGACAATAACTTTTCTCATACCACCATTGTGAAAGGGATTTTATTTTCCTAGCTTTTAAACTCCTGAATGCCTGTGTATGCAGTGGTTTATTTCAGAAGGGAGAGAAACCTTAGGGTTCTAGGGCAGAGCTGAGTTTCAGAAACCATTACTGTATATTTCGCAAGGCTTTTTGAAAGGGTTTTGATGACAGTGACAAGAGAAAGGGGGAACAAGCATGTTAAAGTCATTTGGCTACTTTCGAAACCAAGGCCAGGAAGAAAACATTTTCTGGCTGTAAATCATTTACTTGTCCTACATTCTTTAAAGCATTTTATACAAATGACTTTAACAGTTTTAGGGGTCATGCCTGGGGTTAAGAGACTGTTTGCCTGGTATACATTTTGGTGATTAAAAGTAATCCTTTATTGAAGTGGTAGCATTTCTGTTCACACTCTGCACTATGAAATATTTGATATTTATCTGATGAGGAAGGTTTGCCTCGTAAGTCAGTATTGTACAAAGAGTATGCGTGTTGACTATGTGTTACAGGGACATGTACTGTTAAAAAAATAGTGCGTAAAATGTAATTGTAATGAAAGAACAGGAAAAAACAAAAAACTATAAATAAAAAAAGAAAAATTGTAAAGATCGCTAACATTTTGATGAGTGATTACTATGCCATGCACTGCCCTAAATGCTTTTACATGTATTATTGAATTTAGTCTATAAACCCAAATCTATGAGGTAGGGATTATTATTCTTATTGACAAGTGAGGCATAGAAAGGCTAAGTGAATTGTCCAACATCACCCAACCAGTGTGAATAGTGAGGTGGGAAATGAAACCAGGCAGAGGCCACGCTCTTAATGCCTGCTTATAGAGCTGAGTGCATTGACCCTTGGATTTCAAAGACAGTATTCAGGCTAAGAGTGAAATAGTTGTCTATGATTTTTATGTGAATCAATTCAAATAGAAATATTTAGTAAATACCTAAATGTCTTAATGGCTGTGGCAAAAATGCTAAAGCTGATGAGAAAGATGGATTTGGAAGATGAATTTGGAAAGTACCTTCAGTGATTACTGGATGTATTAGTTGGAATCATACTTAAAAATACAGTGGAAGGGCTTCCCTGGTGGCGCAGTGGTTGAGAGTCCGCCTGCTGATGCAGGGGACATGGGTTCGTGCCCCGGTCTGGGAAGATCCCACATGCCGCAGAGCGGCTGGGCCCGTGAGCCATGGCCGCTGAGCCTGCGCGTCCGGAGCCTGTGCTCCGCAATGGGAGAGGCCACAACAGTGAGAGGCCCGTGTACCGCAAAAAAACAAAAACAAACAAAAAAAAATACAGTGGGATCGTGGAATTATCCATTCTTATGCCATTGTCATCCTCTTCTTTAACTGATTACCAGTGTGTTACTATGTGAGAGACTACTGTGGAATTTTTATGAGTTCAGAGATTATCAGATAGTTTAGTACTTTGGCATATTGTCCATGAAGTTGCAGCGACTCTAGTCATGTGGAATGTTACATGAATACTCAGATCTTTTCTGCGCTTCTCCTATATGTTTTTCCTATACTTGTAGACCTCTTGATGGGCACCCCAGCATCCCTGTCCCTCCACACTTTTCCTGAGAAGTAGTTGTAACATTGGATTGAACTGTGAGGTGAAAGATGCATTGTGCTTATATGTAAGTGCAGCACTGGGTGGCAGGGTCTGTCTTCTTTTGCCAAGAAAAGTGTTGTATTTTTCTTGGTTTTTGTTACAGCAGAGCCATTTTCATTGCCGGCAGCACAACACACATCAGGAGAAAGCAAATAAACAACACAGGGCACTTGGAGCCAGGAAGTCGCATCTCAAGACTAGAAACACAGCTTTGGATTGACATTTGGGACATGGGTTGCTAGATAGGGGAGCCACCTGTCAAACTGAAAACCAGTGACCTGAGGTTCTTATACTTCCAGGGAAACCATTTAGTCATAGGATCTTTGGAAGGGTGTCAGAAGTTGATTTTGATGTTATGACAATCAGTTTCCTTGTAATTAAATATTAACTCAAACTATGTCTTAGGTAACTGAGCTTTGCCTTGCCTTTCATTGTTTCCTAAGACATGCGATTAACATTTGTTGAATTTATTATTTTGAAACTAACCTCTTGTTAATTGAATGCTTTACTTTGAAATAATCCAAGTAAATTTGGTATGAGTATTCCTAATAGTGTCTAGTTTTAAAATATAATCTGTTTTTACCCCCTGCCTTATAAGAGACTTGTCAAATTCAGTTGGTTTGGAGTATTTTAAAGGTTTCTTCTATGTCAAATTAATGGCATGTTACAGTAACTTATTGAAAATAATAATCGAAATGAAAATTATAAACCCAAATTCTATAGGAGCTTTTTAAACCAGAGGAGATAAACTCATTAAAAATTTAGTTACTTAAGCATATATTGATAATACATTCTTTTAAAGGGAAAAAAGGAAACTTTTTGCCCTGCTTTGTTAGACTACTCTTAACTGAGCAGCCTTAATTTATGGAACTTGAGGCTTTGGTAATCATTAAATATTTATAAAGATGCTCATAGGGACTTCCCTGGTGGTGCAGTGGTTGAGAATCCGCCTGCCAGTGCTGGGGACACAGGTTCGATCCCTGGTTAGGGAAGATCCTACATGCCGTGGAGCAACTAAGCCCCCGTGCTACAACTAATGAGCCTGTGCTCTAGAGCCTGCGAGCCACAACTACTGAGCCCAAGCGCCACAACCTCTGAACCCTGTGCACTCTAGAGCCCGTGTGCCTCAACTACTGAGCCCACGTGCTGCAACTCCTGAAGCCCGTGTGCCTAGAGCCCTTGCTCCACAACAAGAGAAGCTACCGCAATGAGAAACCCCTGCACCACAACGAAGAGTAGCCCCCGCTCGCCGCAGCTAGAGAAAGCCTGCGCACAGCAATGAAGACCCAGCACAGCCAAAAAACAATACTAAAAAAAAAAAAAAAAAAAAAAGATGCTCATAGCTGTTCTCCCACCCCCACCCCCTTGACTTATGCAGCTGGAGAATTCCTTTTCATTTGTGATTTCAGGTCTAAGGCACGAGGTACCAATTACTGAAGAGAAAATAGTCAGTGATTCTCTTCAGTTTTGATAATATTTTAAAATACCAGTGATTAGTTTGAATAATGTATATTTCATCAGTTGTTAACATCTTACTCTTGCCTCTTTTAGGGCCTGCTGAAGTTCCCATGATGTCACCCAATGGATCCATTCCTCCCATCCACGTGCCTCCAGGTTATATTTCACAGGTAAACCATTTAATAGACTTCTCTGCTCACTATGGGCACTGTCATTATTCCAAAACAATATATGGCCTCAAAACCTTATTCCAGGATTAATTTAGTTAGGATAATGCTAGAGTTGTGGGGTTTTCTTGTTTTCCTGTTTTTGTTTTTGTTTTTGATTTTTGTTTGTGTGGCACCACATGGTCCTTCCTGAATCTTGCCGCTTGATGTGCCAGAAAGTCAGTGGGAGGGAAACACAGCAGGGTTACCAGGCTGCCTTCCTCTGAGGTGGGTTTCACACTTGACCATTTGACAATGGTTCCTTCGTTGAGTCTACTGCCTTAGAGACTTCCTTCTACCTGTACCACAATTTGCTAGAAAAAGAAAACTTGTAGACTTAATTAGTAAAAAATATCAAAGGAGACATATAGTTAACATAAATAGGGTCTGCCTTCTGTTATAGGAGTCCCGTTTTTCTGTAATGTGGCATGACTTGGGCTTGATAAATTACTGAATGTGATGTGAGAACTTCACTGTTAGCACTTAAATTTCTCTGAAATTGGATTATTTCTTAAGTAAAAAAAAAAAAAAAAGCAATAGCTGTTTAAAAAGTAGTAGCAGGGGGGCTTCCCTGGTGGTGCAGTGGTTGAGAGTCCGCCTGCCGATGCAGGGGACATGGTTTCGTGCCCTGGTCTGGGAGGATCCCACATGCCGCGGAGCGGCTGGGCCCGTTAGCCATGGCCGCTGAGCCTGCGTGTCCGGAGCCTGTGCTCTGCAACGGGAGGGGCCACAGCAGTGAGAGGCCCGCGTACCGCAAAAAAAAAGTAGTAGCAGGACTTCCCTGGCAGTCCAGTGGGTAGGACTCGACGCTTTCACTGCCGAGGTTGCGGGTTCAATCCCTGGTCAGGGACCTAAGATCCCACAAGCCTCTCAGTTCGGCCCCCCCCGCAAAAAAAAAAAAGTAGCAGCAATTTCAGAAGTGTGTTGGAAAGATTAAAAAAAAAAAAGTTAAAGGATAAAGTTGTACTCCTATTCCTGGGTAAGGTTTAAAGTCTTCAGGGTGCCTGGAACATGGGCATCTGTATATACTTTTGTTTTTTGTCCTCAGCTCCTAAAACAACTTGAACTCTCCCTGCACTACTTCCTCCCCAAATACCTAACTAACCAACTGTTTTTCTCTCTTTCTGCCACTATTGTACTTTTTTTCTGATTATAATGGCATCTTATATTCACTGGAAAAAATCTGAGAAGGCAGAAGAGTAGAAAAAAAGAAAATATTTGTAATTTTACTACCCACAGAAGACGATAATCTTTGTGTTAACATTTTTTGGGTTATAGTCTTCCAGATTTTTTTTTCTTTCTCTCTCTGTCTGCTTTTAAAATGGTTTAAAAATCTGTAATTTTCATTTTCAGTGATTTTGCTGGGGTGAAAAAATTGGCAGCTACATAGGAAAATTGCTGAAGTGCAGGCAGGAATCAAAGAAGATTTATCCTTCTCTGATGTAAAAACTTATCCATTTCTTCACTGTCTAAGCCATAGTGCAGCCACTATAATTTCATTTTTTCCATCCCTACTTCTTTTATGTGAGCCAGTTTGACATCTTTTTTTTTTTTTTTTTTTTTTTTTTTGGAGGAGCCAGAATGTTGGCCCATCTTCCCCCTGTTGCAAGTAAATGGCTTGTTTTACACAAGTCTTTGTAAATAAGGATCACTGAAGGGGAAAAGGGTGCAGAGCAAGTCCTTCCAGCCAAGACACACGATGGTGGATCACATTCACGTCACCAATTAACAGAAAAGAACAAGGAATGTAGAATTCCATTATGTCTCCCACTCATTTATTTGAGGAAGTGTTTCATTCCCTTGAACCAGAGTACAGTTCTCACCATTGTGATGGCTGAAATAACACCTCCTTTTATGCTAAATGCCCATTTAAGGAATACCAGTTAAAAATTGAACATTCTAGTGGAGAGAAGCTGTAATGTGCTTTTTATTGCTAGTGGTGTTGCTGTGATTGTATTAACTGCCAAACATTTATTAGGATTCCTAGGAAAAATAGAAACTTTTAGATCGTGGTGTATTTCTGATTCTGAAAAACTTCTATAGAAAATCTAAGTAGAAAGAGGAAAAACAGAACTGTAAACTTACTTTCATAAAGCTGATGATGGAAGCATAGTGAAACACTTTCTGAACTCAGAATTATGGCAGAAAGTGCTAGGAGATATTTGAAGAATAGGAAAAATGGAATAATTTGGATTCCGAATTGAAAAAGAACAAGAAGCAGTCTGTAAGGCACATATTCAACTCTTTTTAGACTGGGCTGTCTGCTCAGAAGATGGGCCCAGAGTTAAATAACCTTCAGTGGTAGCATTATAACTTGAATGATATTTGACAGTGAAGTGTCTTAAGTAAAAGTGATTATTATAATGAAGAAAATTGAGAACCTGAAGAGGTACAACATCGTCTTTAAGGCTGACCGTATATACACTTGAAAGGAATGAAGAAGGTTGGAACCAAGTATAAAATGTCTTAGGAGACTTGTGAAGGAGCAAAATACATTTTTGTTATGCAGTTGTGGGAAGAAATAATCACTTAAAAAAAAATCCCCCTCCTGGCTAGACATATGTGAGAATGCCCAATACTAGTCTGTCCCTATGCAATACAGTCTACATCTTAACCCCACCGTCCTTTTCCTCAAATACATGTGGCTTCCTTGTTCAGATCTAGAGTTGGGTGTACATTGTGTAGCAGTATAGTTAAAGGTCTCTGTTGTAGTATATGGATTCTTAATATTCAACCCTGTCCTCCTTTTGAGAATCACCTTTTCCTATTGCCCCACATTGCTACCACCTTAAACCTCTGTCCCCTGGCTTTTTCTCAACTTCATACTTTTGTGCCCATTATTTCTCTCTTCTTGGAGAACTCTAGAGCCCTTCTTTGTCTGACAGTTCAATAATTCTTCTACTCAAATACCCCTCCTCAATGTGACCACTTTAGAACCTCTAACACAGAGATGGTTGTTTTGGGGGTTTTTTTGTTTGTTTTTTTCCAGAATCTTTGGTACTTTGTTCCCATCTCTGTCATGAAACACAGTACATTTTATAACCATCCCCAAGAATCTTAGTGCTTCATTGGGATTATATCTGAGAATTTAGAATACTGCCTGGTACATAGTAGGTACTTGATAAGTGCTTTTAACTGTAAGTGATTGGCCAACTTGAAATAAAGTAAATACAGGATAGATTCATAGGTTTGGTTCAAAGATTTGCAGGTTCAAGTAGAGTAGTAATATGCCTGATAGCTGGAAAATTAGCAAGATGAGAGTGATGTATACCTGCAAGGAATGAAATGCTCTGAATGTGGATTTAAGAGAGAGAAGTGCCAAGATAGTTCAGTAGAGGAAGGAATAGTCTCTTCAACAAATAGTGCAGGGACAACTGGTTATCCAGATGCAACAGAATGAAGTTGGACCTCTACCTCACACCATATACAAAAATTAACTCAAAATGGATCATAGATGTAAGAACTAAAACTGTATAACTCTAGGAGTAAAATTTTATAACCTCGGATTAGGCAATGGAATCTTACATATGACACCAAAAGCACAAGCAGGAAAAGAAGAAAACAGATAAATTTGACTTCATCCAAATTACAACTTTTTGTGCTTCCAAGGTACCATCGACAAAATGAAAAGAGAACTCATAGATTGGGAGAAAATATATGCAAATCATATATTTTAGAAGGGACTTGTATCTAGAATATATAAGGAAATCTTAACGGCTCAAGGGTAAAAAGACAAAAAACCCAGTTTAAATATGGGCAAAGGATCAGAATAGACATTCTCCAAAAACAATGTACAAATGGCCAAATAGTACATGAAAAGATGGTGAGCATCATTTAACCATCAGGGAAATGAAATCAAAACCACAGTGCAATATACTTCACACACACTAGGATGGCTTTAATCAAAGAGACAAGTAGGAACAAGTGTTGGCAAGGATGTGGAACAATTGGAACCCTCATGCACTGCCTGTGGTAATGTAAAATGGTACAGCTGCTTTGGAAGATAGTCTGGCATTTCCTCAAATGGTTAAATATAGAGTTACCATGTGACTCTGCTATTCCACTACTAGATAAATACCCAAGAGGAGAGAAAACATATGTTTATACACAAAAAAGCTTGTACATGAATATTCATAGCAGCACTATTCATAATAACCCCAATGTGGAAACAACCCAAATGTCCATCAGCTTATGAATGGATAAACATGTTGTGATATATCCATAAAATGGACTATTATTCAGCCATAAGAAGGAATGAAGTACTTATACATGCTAAAAAGTGGTTGAACCTTGAGAATATTGTGCTAAGTGAAAGAAGCCAGACACAAAAGCCATATACAGTATCATTCCATTTATATATAATGTTCAGAACAGGCAAATCCATAGACACTGATAATATATTAGTTGTTGCCAGGGGCTGGGGGAGAGAGTATTAGGGAGTTGCTGCTAATGGGTGTGGTATTCTTTTTGGGGTGCTGACAGTGTTCTGGAAATAAATAGTGGTAATGGTCACTCAACTCTGAATATACTAAAAACCAACTGAATCAGACACTTTAAAAGAATGGATTTTGTGGTATGTAAATTATACCTCAATAAAGTTATTACAAAAGAGGAGGGAGGGAAAGATAGTGACTAGTCCTAATTATTAATCAGCAAACAGTGGCACAGCTGGGAAAAATGGCCCAGCCTGTCTTGGTGCCTGTGTTGATGGTGGTAGTAACTACTGTGTATGCTGTGCACTCTGCTAAATGCTTTATTTATGTTTCTAGTTTTCACCATCCTAACTTTACATACGAGGAAGCTAAGGCCCTGAGTTGAACCAGGATTTCAACCCAGGCATTTCTGAACTCACTGACCTTTTCCCCACTATGATGTGATCTCTAAGTCATTGACAGAGCCTACTTTGATGGATATACAGTTGACCCTTGAAGAACATGAGTTGAAACTGTGCAGGTCCACTTATACGTGGATTTTTTTCAGTACTAAATACTCAGTACTACACTATCCGTGGTTGGTTGAGTCCATGGATGAGGAGCTACAGATAAGGAGAGCTGATTATAAGTTATTTGCAGACTTTTGACTGTGAGGCGGGTCTGTACCCCTAACGCCCACCTTGTTCAAAGATTAACTGTATTTGCTTCATGTTACATTGCTTTTTGACAATGTGCGTGTGGATGTGTGGTGTGTCTACTTGTGCATCTCTAATACTAAAACCCCAGCTCCTCATATATGAGATGGTACATTATTGTAAGAAAATTGAAGAGAGAGGCAAGTAAATGATTAAAGACATTACAGTAGTCACTCTAAACTGAGTCAATGGGGAATTTCTTGGTTGTAGCATTCATTCCATACTTCAGTAGCTAAAAGTGCTTTAAAGATAAATTGATAAACTTGATCAAGTTGACAAAATACCAGTGTCAGTAATGAGCAAATGATCTTATAGAAAGACAAACATGTGGAGTTGAGACAGCTCTGCTGTGACGCACAGTCAACAGCACAGCCTGTATTTTCTTAGGTTGGGAAGGACTGACCCTGTGGGCTTTAGAGATAGTGTGGACTAGGGCAGGAGAACAGTGGAATCTTCTCTGAGATAGTAAGCTTTTCTTTGTTGTAGTGTGAGTGTGTGTTTTACTTTTTGGTGGGAGGCTGGGGGAGGTTTGAGGAAAATGTGAGCTGACATTTTCAACTTGAGAGAAAACACAGGCTAAGTTTTTGTGTTTTTTTTTTTTCCCACCTGTGAGAAAGTGGATTTAGGTGAGAGGGAATTTAATTTAGCCTTATCCACTTATCACCATTATTTCCATTATGTAAAAGCATTTATTAGTGTCATTAGGGTTGAAGCTATGGGAAAAGAGGGTGAGCTAGGAAGAACATGGACATTACTTGAAAAGGCCTGCCTTCGTATTCCACCATGGCTACTTCCGTGTAGCTTCTACAAACTCTTTTGCCACATAGGTGAATGCCTACCTGATGTGGCAGAGGGAAGAATTAAGAGAAATGCTGTGTAAGGTGTGTAGTCCACAGTGGGCATTCACTAAGTGGTAGCTATTAGAATGAAGAAGCCTGTTAGAACAATTTCAGTGAAAGTTTGGCAGAATTTGCCTTCCTCAATACATATTGAGATCATGCCATATGAAGCAAATTTTTCCTTTCATTGTACACTTCCCTGGTTTTTCTTAAATTTTTTTTAACCTCATCATTAACTTTTGAAGAATTTATATATAAAAATTTCTTAAGCACATGCCTTGAGTTTTATGTTCCATGCTTCCATAGTAATTTATGAAACATTTTCAAAAGTTACAGGGAAAGGATTCATGTAGACCCCCAGATTTAAAAAGAATATGAAGAGACAAAGTGAAACATCCAAGTTAATGTTCCACCATTTGAGAAACCACTCTTCTTTTTCCAGGTTAATTGATGTAACCTAAAATCTTCAGAGTAGTCAAAATAAGTGTTTCTGTTGTTATAGCAGAAGTACACATTTTAACCCATTCCGTTGTTTTGGGGATTAGTTAATAGGTAAATACCTGTTGAAATTATATATATTCCATTTCTCTTGACAGGGGAGAGACGAGAAATCTATTTAAATACATGTTTAAATTTTGGTTTGGTTGATCATTCTCCAGTGAGGCTTGTTTTAAGAGTTGGCCAGAAATCAGAGCCTTGTGGAGAAACAATGGGGCCTGTTAGGTGGAAGCCATGGAATGCTTTTCTCCGTTTTGTTCAGTCAAGTCGGCTGAGCTATGAGCATTAGCCTCAACTGCTTCCCTTTGGTAATTACAACCTAGTGTTAAACTAATGCTGTGCTTTACCTTCAACGTTGTAAAAATGATGAGCAGGAAGGAACATGGGGCATTGCCCTGTGCCTGGGTAGACCAAGAATCAGACCCATTTGGCGGCCAATAATAAGAAAATTGGAATCTCTTTCAAAACTTTAAATCCTCTAGAAAAATGGACTTTTCTATAGGAAGTTAGGAAGATGTTTCACAGTGAACAGTGTGTGTGCACACAGTGTGTGCACGGGTGTCGTGAGCTTCTGTGGAAAAGAGCAGAGGACTTAACATACCCATTCTGTTTTTGTTTCTATCATCATCAGATTTAACTTTATTTTCATTTTATGGCTTATTTTGTCTGAGGAGCGATTACAGACAGGGTTGGCGATGCTAAATTAAAGAGCTGTACCCTCCCCTCAAAGCATTTTGCAAGTTCTCTCTTTCTGAGTCCTCTGTCTCCCTGTTCTGCATTTTCTTTTGGATTTCTTCCCTTTGTTTCTACGATCCTGGCATTGCGACCTAATAGAACACAGGATTAGCAGCATGAAATATGTGTCCTGTTCATCACTGTATCTCTAGTTCCTTGAAAGGTGTCAAGCACATACTAGGTATTTATCAAAATTTGGCTGACTTTTGGAGTCATTTTTATCTTGTGGAGGGAGGAGGGCAAAGGAAAGTGTTTGAGGATCTCTGAGGTTCTTTTCTAATCTAAAATTAGAGGATTCTCCTGTACTGTTCATACTGCTCCTTAAGAAGGAGACCAAGAGAGAATATAAGTAAGTTTCCATAAGCAATCACTACCAAAACAGTGGGGCACACTTTTTTGGGATTTAGCATTCTATTGAGTAGAATGCTATTCTTCACTTCTACAGAAAAATGATAGTTGATTTGATAGTTGATTTTCATAGTAATAATATTGAGAAGATGTCACATCTAGAAATGACTTCTGAATCATTGATAAGGATTAAATTATGCACATTACATTATATATGATTTTATCACACAATTATTGTAGTCTGTCTTTCTAAGTTAATAACCCACTTTTGTCATATGTAACGCCCAACCTTTGGGCACAAAACTTAACCAAGGTTAAGTGGTTATATTCCTACACACTCTTTGAAACTCATCAGGTTTACAAACTTGGACTTACAGTTGTTTTGCTTTGTAATAAATATCTGATTATCAACAGCACAGATTCTTTTTTTTGCCGTACGCGGCGGGCCTCTCACTGTTGTGGCCTCTCCCATTGCGGAGCACAGGCTCCGGACGCGCAGGCTCAGCGGCCACGGCTCACAGGCCCAGCCGCTCCGCGGCATGTGGGATCTTCCCGGACCAGGGAACGAAGCCGTGTCCCCTGCATCGGCAGGCGGACTCTCAACCACTGTGCCACCTGGGAAGCCCCCAGCACAGATTCTTAATCCTTTCTCGTGCCATGGAACCCACTGCCAGACTGATGAGCATTTTTGAGTGTAAAATATAAAATTCATAGACACAATCTAGAACAACCTGCCTGTGTTTCCATTGATGTAAATGTGTCTGAGAAGCTGGACTGAAAAGATGTTATTGGCTTTGTCTTCTGTGCTGGTCAATGGAGAGGTGCTGGAGGAACAGCAACAGTTATTCCCGTTGATTCCTGCTGTTAATAGCTTTATTAATATCTTTTTTAAAAATTGAAGAACAGTTGATTTACAGTGTTGTGTTAATCTCTGCTGTACAGCAAAGTGATTCAGTTATACATATATATATATATATATATATATATATATATACATTTTTAAAACATTCTTTTCCATTATGATTTATCTCAGGACATTGAATATAGTTCCCTGTGCTATACAGTAGGACCTTGTTGTTTATTATTAATATCTTAAAGGCAGCTCAGTTTGGCACAAATTAAACCATCAGATTGCTACTTACTGTTTATCTTCTAACAAATATTCTGTTCCTTAAAACAGCATTTCCATCTAGTCTGAAATAATTGTTTGGTCCATTTTATTAATTGGAACTCTATGGATGTAACTCTTTTCACTTGTCCAATGTTCTCATGCTCCGTACAGATACTGGGGAGTATTAGATTTGATTTTTGATCTTCAAATGTGGTTCTTTTTGGTATTTGGGTTGGTAATATACAATAAAATATGACCAAAGGCACAGTATTTCTAGTGAGAGTACTTGGGTATGAATCTTGTCACCCATTTAGCAGGCCTTAGGTTAATTACTTAATTGCTCCTGAAGATTCTTAATCCAGAATTTAGGACTATGATGTTGCCTATGTTAGAGGATCTTCTGAGTATTATGCGAGTTATGTGCCGAGCACTTTATACGTTATTAAGTTGCTTAGCTCTCTCTAAATAGGGCCTCTCTGTCCCTCAAGCTAGGGTAGCCAAGATATGGTAATGGAGCTGGCACCAGCTGAGGACCCAACACCAGTTCTGTGGTTCATAAGATGTGTCTCAAACCTTGCTGGCTTCCTTCTTAATGTCCCCTCAGCTATATAGCATTCCATACTTTACTGAAGAAGTTGGATTAAAAGAGATACCACAGAAGATGTACTTGTTTCCATACTCCTCTCCAGCCTTCAGTGGTTTTAGTTATAAATCACTTGACAGTCACCTGGAAGGAGCCCTGTCTGTTTAGTAAAGTACTAAAAGTTGATTTCATTTATATATGCCCTAGCTGTGCTTCTTTTTCCAGATTAAAGATTTATGTAAGTGTCAGTGGTTTTTCTGTGTATAAAAGTGTTAGTACCTATAAAGCCACCAGAGTGAGGCTTGCCATTTATGAGGGTATCTCCTTATATTGGTCACCTCTTTTTATTTATTTATTTTTTAACATCTTTATCGGAGTATAATTGCTTTACAATGGTGTGTTAGTTTCTGCTTTATAACAAAGTGAATCAGTTATACATATACCTATATGCCCATATCTCCTCCCTCTTGTGTCTCCCTCCCTCCCACCCTCCCTATCCCACCCTTCTAGGTGGTCACAAAGCACCGAGCTGATCTCCCTGTGCTATGCGGCTGCTTCCCACTAGCTATCTATTTTTCATTTGGTAGTGTATATATGTCCATGCCACTCTCTCACTTCATCCCAGCTTACCCTTCCCCCTCCCCATGTCCTCAAGTCCATTCTCTACATCTGTGTCTTTATTCCTGTCCTGCCCCTAGGTTCTTCAGAACCTTTTTTTTTTTTTAGGTTCCATGTATATGTGTTAGCGTACGGTATTTGTTTTTCTCTTTCTGACTTACTTCACTCTGTATGACAGACTCTAGGTCCATCCACCTCACTACAAATAACTCAGTTTCATTTTTTTTTTATGGCTGAGTAATATTCCATTGTATATATGTGCCACATCTTCTTTACCCATTCATTTGTCGATGGACACTTAGGTTGCTTCCATGTCCTGGCTATTGTAAATAGAGCTGCAATGAACATTGTGGTACATGACTCTTTTTCAATTATGGTTTTCTCAGGGTATATGCCCAGTAGTGGGATTGCTGGGTCGTATGGTCACCTCTGTACAAGCTTGTCTCTAAGATTCATGCTCTAAAATATTGAAGACAAGTGCCATATCAATACCTTCAACTTGTGATTCCCCGTTCAGCAACCTAGGATTTGTTATCTGGATCTAACCATTCCCCTGTCACTCTATACTTTAGCCATTGCCTGAAGTTGGCATGTGCATTAAAAATTATGCACCAAAGGACAATTTAAGGTTTCTAGGTATAAATGAGTGTGTGGGTAAAATGTTTGGGGAATTTTTATTCATTCATGAATCACCTTATTACTTAAATCCTTAAGTTTGGTTACCTGTGAAGCATATGAAATTAGTTGTTTACTTAGTCATTGGCAAGAACTGTTTCAGAAAAGTAGCTGGAATTTTCAAGGAACTTTTTTCTTCCTTGATTCAGAGAGGATGTTGATTATCAATCTGCAACTACTCTGCAGGATAATCCTTTGATATTGTATAAAGGTCTTTTAGAAACCCAGAAATATCACCAATAATTTATTTTTCCATTCTGCTACAAAAATAACCATGCTGTGCAGCAAGAGGAGCTGGTCCTAAACCTAGAGGGTTTATTGTCTCAGACCATTCATGATAATGTTACACTGGAAAGAGCAGATAGTATTTCATCAGTGTTGGGCTGTAACAGATGTGAAGAGAAAGGAGATTGAGAACTAACATTTGATGTTTTCAGCCACAGTTGTGATTATTCAATTTGAACAGACAGAAAAGTAAGTCAGGAGATTTGAGAAGTACATTGAATTCTGCCACGTTTTTAAGTCAAGTAACTTAACTTCATCTGCAAAATAGAATCACTACTTGGCTCCTGTAATTCTTTGGTTGCCCTTTGAATATTCCTTTATCCTAATTTTCTCTTTCTTCTAAGGTATTTGGGGATGGTGGTAGGAGTTTCATCCATCCATAGCAGCAAAACGGGGGTTGGTCTGGGGAAAGTACAGTCCATATGTTTTTTTTTTTTTTTTTTTTTTTTGCGGTACGCGGGCCTCTCACTGTTGTGGCCTCTTCCGCTGCGGAGCACAGGCTCCGGACGTGCAGGCTCAGCGGCCATGGCTCACGGGCCCAGCCGCTCCGCGGCATGTGGGATCCTCCCGGACCGGGGCACGAACCCGCATCCCCTGCATCGGCAGGCGGACTCCCAACCACTGCGCCACCAGGGAAGCCCAGTCCATATGTTTTAAGTCTCTACCCTCTATGAAGAACAAACTTGCTTTTCCTCTTTTGTATTGTTTACTATATTAGAAAATGCCTAGTGAGGAGTCAGTGCAGAAAGGAAAGGCGAGAAATAATGCTTCTTTATTCCTGGTTGGTGATGAATAAAGTAAAGTCACTCAACTGCATTTGGATTTGAAGTAGAACTTATATAGGAAATGTGTAAGTTTTCTGTGTCTTTCGTACAGTAAAATCATACTTATTTAAAATAAGAGTGTCAGGGATAACAGATCTGGAATGAATTGAGTTTAGATTATCTGAAAGTTTAGAGTATGATGTCTAAACTCAGATATATACCTGAGTTATGCGGTGGGTTGAATTTGATAAAGAATGTGTTAATAGCTTTTGCTAGACATCAAATCTAAGAGAGAAAAAAATTTTTTTTTGCTTGCTTTTTCATTCATTTTTTGGTTAGCTAACATATATTGAGAGCCTCCTGTGTGCCTGGGTGTCTTGAGGGACTTGGAGTTGGTGGGAGACACAGATCTGTAATCTGCGTTACAGGACAGAGATGCTGGTGGAGAGGTGAGCACCAGTCTGGCTGGCAGAAGCGGGGACTGTTTGCCTGCCCGTCCCTCTGTCCATGCGGCTGTTTCATGTTGCCCAGCCTTTTCTTCTCCTTGTTCACTGCTCAGTTTTAGCTGAGACTTCTTCCCTTGCCAGAATGGCCTGGGAGCCCTCTTTTAAGTATGTTGGCCACAGTTAGGAAGTGAGTCTGAGCCCAACTTTCCCAAACACATTAGGTCCCAGTTTTCTGTGTGCAGCGGCTCACTCAAGCAGTCCAGATTTGCACGCTGCCTGCACGCACGCGGGCTCACGTGTGTCCACACGCAGTCTGTTCTGCCTGCACCTGGGATCATCACTGACCATTGGGGCAGCCTGCTAAAATTTTTCTTTTGCCTCCTACCATTGAAGCTCTTTTGATTCTTGTTGTTTGCAGCCCAGAAGAAGTAGAAGGGGAGAGTTTTAGGAACTCTAAAGGAGTTCCTAAAGAAGGCTTTTAGTTTGTTAAACTAAAAAGAAGGAGGAGTTTGTTAAAATTCCTGTGGAGCATTTCAGTTCAGTAAGGAGAAGAACTACCTTCTCTGTTAACACGAGAAAGGATCATCAAGACATAAGTGTTTTTAAGATGTCCATTTTAGTTCTTGGACTCAAAATTGCACCCCATCTTCCTCCCCCGCCACTTCCCCCCATAGCTCTCTGACCTTGTGTGTGTTAGCTTAACTTTACTGAGCTTCATTCCTTTTCTCTCTCAAATGGGGATAACTGTATTTGCCTCCCAGGGTTGTTGGGAAGATTTAGTGAGGTGGTAATATTTTTTTTTTTTTTTATGGTCTTTAACATTTTTTATTTTATTTTATTTTTTTTTTTGCGGTACGTGGGCCTCTCACTGTTGTGGCCTCTCCCATTGCGGAGCACAGGCTCCGGACGCACAGGCTCAGCGGCCATGGCTCACGGGTCCAGCCGCTCCGTGACATGTGGGATCTTCCCGGGCCGGGGCACGAACCCGTGTCCCCTGCATCGGCAGGTGGACTCTCAACCACTGTGCCACCAGGGAAGCCCGGTAATATTAATAGTAGTAATTGCTAGGTAAGGTTTATCTATTATGTATCAGTTACTGTTCCAGGACCTTAACATGTTGTTGCCTTATTTCGGGTAGAAGATATTAAAGCAGAGCAGCAGGTATTCAATAAATATTGTTTGTATCTTGAATCCTTTCACATCTCTTAATAACCTATTTCTAACAGTTCATTATTTACATATTTATTTCGCAGCATACCTAACTCCTGTATGATTCTTTACGTAATGAAAACTTGGGAGTATAGACCAGAATGAAAATCTGGTTCTGCAGTTGAACTAGTTGTACATTTTAATCATGCTGTGCCTTGGTTTTCTCATGTACAACGGGATGCTAATATCTAGTTCTCCAGTAGTTAAGGAAGTCACATGAGGTGACAGGTGACAGCAGCTGGCAGGCCACAGGCACTGGCTGTGACTTGCCTTCTCCTCTCCCTCCCTGCTGCTCCCGTTAGCCCTTCCTCTTGCTGTTGCCCCCAGGCTATCTCATTTTGTTTTAACCGTTCTCTTGGTCATACTTCTAAAAACACTGGTGTAAGGAAGGCATACATTCTCTCGGTTTAACCTTTTGTGCCTCATTTTCTAGCCTCTCATCCATGTGTATAAGCCACAGGATAGCAAAGGATACTAGGCACATAGAAGTTCCTCAATAAATACTTATTGAGTAGAATAAAGGGACGTGATAAAGATTCAAACTAGCTGCTGTTTGCCATCAAGCTTTCCTCCTTAGCTAGAGGAAGGTGGCTGGGTTTTAGTCCAGGAGGATAAATGCATTACTTTTTTTTTTTTTTTTTGGGTACATGACTCTTTTTGAATTACGGTTTTCTCAGGGTATATGCCCAGTAGTGGGATTGCTGGGTGATATGGTAGTCCTATTTGTAATTTTTTTTTTTTTTACATCTTTATTGGAGTATAATTGCTTCACAATGGTGTGTTAGTTTCTGCTTTATAACAAAGTGAATCAGTTATACATATACATCTGTTTCCATATCCCTTCCCTCTGTATTACTTTTTGAAGAGAGGTTTTTTTTTGTTTGTTTTTTGTGGTGCGGGGCGGGGGTTGTTTGCTTTGTTTTTTGTTTTTGTTTTAAGCAGACAAGAATGGTAGAACTTAAGATAGGAGGCTCTGAGAGGTGGCGTTTTAATTTGCTAAGGCCACCATAACAAAGTGTCATAGACTGGGTGGCTTAAACAACAGAAATTATTTCCTCACAGCTCCTCAGGCTATCAGTTTGGTTTCTTTTAAGGCCTCTCTCGTTGACGGCCTTCTTCCTTTGCTGTCCTCACATGGTCTTCCCTCTGCCTGTCTGTGTCCTAATTTCCTTTTCTTATATGGATATCAGTCATGTCTGATTAGGACCCACCCATATGACCTCATTTTACCATAATTACTTCATTAAAGGCCCTATCTCCAAATACAGTCACATGCTGAGGTACTGCGGGTTAGGACATAAATATATGAATTGGTGTGGGGCAGGGAGGAGGACACATAATTCAGTCCATAACAGGTGGCAACCTTGAGGACCTAGCACAATGATGTTTTCCAAGGATCTGTGCTCTCTGGAGAAGGTGGGTGTTCCGTTGGGTCACAGGGTTAGAAAAAAATCTAGATGAAGAATACTTGGTTTTCATTTCTGAAAAAACAGTACTTTGTTCAGATTTCTGAACAGAACTCACTAGGACTCAATCTAATTTTTCTCTTTATTTTTAGGGTAGACAAATCTTAATGTTTAGCACCTATTTTTTTTTCCCACTTTTGAATATCCAGTGCTTAGCTCATAGTATGTATCAGGAAATAGTTGTTGAATTGAATACAGGTGATTTGTCTGCCTCTGGACATTGTCCCAATTTCATTCACCCCAAAAGGAAATGAATTGTCTTTTCCATGGTCGTTTATGAAGACTAAAGGCACGTTTTTATTGTCTCAGGATTTTTAGACTGAACTCTTTCTGATGTCTGAATTCTTCTGCTACAGTAGTATATTTCTTTATGAACCGTATTTTTTAAAGAATGTTACTGCCACCATTTCCTGAGTTGCTTATTATTTTGTGCGTTATTATCGCTCCTCAGACTTTCTTATTCTTTGGAGGAACATAGGCATAATTTCCTTAGACATAGATCAAAACTGCATTTGATAATTAAATATGCTACAGTTTGTGTTATGGAAGAACAATAAACAAAATAGTACAAATTTTTTTGATTTTTGTTTCTGATTATTTCAGAATATTTCATTTCATAAAAATATTTTTAGTCATAAGGTAGGCTTTGATTGGCTAAGGAGCAGATTTCCAAAAGTATCCCATCACACATGTACATGTAAATAGACTTCTTTCACAAATAACACAGAATAATTTAAGATAATTAAATATGGGACTATCAAACAGTTTTCATATATGCAGGCAGTTTGTGGTTTCAAGAAGCTACTTAGTTCTCTAACTGGAAATCCATTTTTTGGTGAATAGTAATTTATACTTCATATTTATTAATTTTTGTAATTAGTGGACATATTTATTCTTATAAAATATAGTAGTAAAAAGATAATGTTTCAGCTCTGTATCTCTATTTTTTTTTTTCCCCTTGACTGGAATTCTTACTTTTGTTAGTGCTTTTTGCTCAACTTTTTCTTTTTAAGCACTTTAACAAGTCAGAAACTATATGATGAAATGAAAGTAATTTCTCTTCATTGTAACTACCCCTGTTTATAAGCCCAGGGTTGTTCTTCATATTTAGTGAGATCCCTGTTCTTGCACTACCTCAGTCGAGTCTGTATAGCCTGCTTGATCATTGGAAGTTTTACGTAGACTGTAATAATGAACCTTGTAAGCTTCTAAAACAAATACTTTGCTTTTGTGCCCTTCCATTGTCTAGCACAGGATTGAAAGAAGATTGTATGAAAGAGGGACATCTGGAATATGCCTTACTTTTTTCTTAATAGCTAGTGGCAGGGCCGAGGGAAAGAAGACACTATAGAATAATGCATGTTTATATCAGATGGTAAGAAAAACCCATATTTATACTAAAATTATAAAAAATGTGCTACCATATTCATGCTCTGCATGTTAGACAAAATAGAAGATGCTTGAAATAAACAAGTGGGACCTAATCAAACTTATAAGCTTTTGCACAGCAAAGGAAACTATAAACAAAACAAAAAGACAACCTCTGAAAGGGGAGAAAATATTTGTATAAGTCTGTAAATAACAAATGCTGGAGGAGGGTGTGGAGAAAAGGGAACCCTCCTACACGGTTGGTGGGAATGTAAATTGGTGCATCCACTATGGAAAACAGTATGGAGGTTCCTTAAGAAACTAAAAATAGAGTTGCCATATGGTCCAGCAATCCCACTGCTGGGCATATATCTGGAGAAAACTGTAATTCGAAAAGATACATGGACCCCAATGTTCATAGTAGCACTATATACAGTAGCCAAAACATGGAATCATCCTAAATGTCCATCGACAGATGAATGGATAAAGACGATGTGGTATATATACACAGTGGAATACTAGTCAGCCAAAAAAAAAAAGAATGAAATAATGCCATTTGCAGCAACATGCATAGACCTAGAGATTATCATACTAAGTGAAGTAAGCCAGACAGAGACAAATATCGCATGATATCACTTATATGTGAAATCTAAAATAGGATACAAATAAACTTACTTAGAACAGAAGCAGACTCAGGCTTAGAAAACAAACTTGTGGTTACCAAAGGGGAAAGAGGGGGTGGTGGAGGAGGGATAAATTAGGGTTTGGGGATTAGCAGATACAAACTATTGGGTTGACCAGAAAGTTCGTCCGGTTTCCTCGTAAGCTGGCTCGAGTAGCACTTAGTTGTCTTTAACTTCATTCAAAACAATGTTAGATTGTATTGTGACAGCTGTCATATCAGCATGCAATTTTTAAAAACTTATCAAAATTGGTGAATTTTTGTGTAGCCATTTTAATATTGAAGATGGGAGGAAAAAAGCAACATTTTTGGCATATTATGCTTTATTATTTCAAGAAAGGTAAAGATGCAACTTAAACGCAAAAAATTTGTGCAGTGTATGGAGAAGGTACTGTGACTGATCGAACGTGACAAAAGTGGTTTGCGAAGTTTCACGCTGGAGATTTCTCGCTGGACAGTGTTCCACTGTTGGGTAGACGAGTTGAAGTTGATAGCGATCAAATCGAGACATTAATTGAAAACAATCAACGTATATCACATACGAAATAGCTGACATACTCAAAATATCCAAATCAAGTATTGAAAATCATTTGCACCAGCTTGGCTATGTGAATCGCTTTGATGTTTGGGTTCCACATAAATTAAGCGCAAAAAACCTTCTTGACCATATTACCTCTTGGGATTCTCTACTGAAACGTAACGAAAATGTTCTGTTTTTAAAACAAATTGTGACAGGCAGTGAAAAGTGGATACTGTACAATAATGTGGAACGGAAGAGATCGTGGGGCAAGTGAAATGAGCCACCACCAACCACACCAGAGGCCGGTCTTCATCCAAAGAAGGGGATGTTGTATATATGGTGGGATTGGAAGGGAGTCCTATATTATTAGGTCCTTCCAGAGAACCAAAGGATTAATTCCAACAAGAACTGCTCCCAAGTAGACCAACTGAAAGCAGCACCTGATGAAAAGCATCTGGAATTAGTCAAGAGAAAATGCAGAATCTTCCATCAGGATAATGCAAGACTGCGTGTTTCTTTGATGACCAGGCAAAAACGGTTACAGCTTGGCTGGGAAGTTCTGATTTATCCTCCATATTCACCAGACATTGCACTTTCAGATTTCCATTTATTTCGGTCTTTACAAAATTCTCTTAATGGAAAAAATTTCAGTTCCCTGGAAGACTGTAAAAGGCACCTGGAAAAGTTCTTTGCTCAAAAAGATAGAAAGTTTTGGGAAGATGGGATTATGAAGTTGCCTAAAAAATGGCGGAAGGTAGTGGAACAAAACAGTGAATACATGGTTCAATAAAGTTCTTGGTGAAAATGAAAAATGTCTTTTATTTTTACTTAAAAACCAAAGGAACTTTTTGGCCAATGCAATGCTATATATAAAATAGATAAACAACAAGGTCCTACTGTATAGAACTGGGAACTATATTCAATATCCTGTCATAAACTATAATGGAAATACATATATACGCATATGTATAACTGAATCACTGCTGTACAACAGAAACTAACACAACATTGCAAATCAAGTATAATTCAGTAAAGAAAAAAACAGAAAATGCTTTGATGATAATTATTAGTGTATACATTAGAATTTCTAGTGTCATGGTTTAAGCACCATTTCACATATACCTGTAACTTAGCAGCCTAAATGAGGCTAATGTGATTAACTTGCCAAGGCCAGGAAGAGGTTACATTTAATAAAGAATATGTAAAAAGCTACATCCTGATCTTTAGTAGGGAGTATGACTCAGAATCTTAATTTTAAGGAGTTACTATTGCTTTATTAATAAACTATTAACATAGTAGTTAACTCTGAAGCTATTATATTAATAGGTTCATTAATAAACAGTTTTTCTTAACATAAAGATTAATGGCTGTTAATTAAAATTAAACCTATCTTGTTCACTGAAGTACAGACTAATGCTGATAAACTTGCCATTTTGTCTCAAGCAGTATTTTAAGAAACAAAGCTTAGTATATTTTTTTTATTAGAATGCTTTAGACATGATTAAGTCATTTTATTTTGGCCTATAATCAGCCTCCTGAGAGGTAATGGGAAGTCTATTTCAATACACAAGTTTAATTTTCAGTTTTTTTTTTTTTTAAACAAAATTTCCTATCAGTGTATGTACCTGATTGTCTTAAGCTAGATTAGGCCATCTGGTCTCTTTGGAAGCCTGGTTCCAGCTTCCAAGTTTATTCTTGTGGTGTCATTGTCCCCTTCTTTGCAGGGCTCTAATGCAGGGGCCATGCTCTCACCTGTCCCAGCCCTACCAGTTCTTTGAGGTCCCTGAAGCCTGCTCTGATTCTGCCATTTCATGCTCTTGTTCTCTGTACCCCACAGCTTTACCTTTGGATTATGGTTTCTGTTGTATTTTTTCTTATCTTGTGTCTCAACAAAATTGTTTGCTCCTAGAGCAGGTAGCGTGCAGTTGGCCACAGAGGCAATAAATACTGGCTTTGTACTGCCTTATGTTACCTTCCTTGGTTGAATTTTTAAAAAATCATTTGAAGAAAGTATAGATAGAATGTTGATTGGCTCACTCTGCGCACAGCAGGTCCCCGGTCACAATGTCTCCTTCACAACACTCGGTACATCGTCAGGACATCTTGGCAGCAAAGGTGTCCTAGATTTGGGATTGCTCAAGTGTTTGAAGGGTTGGGATCCCTCATTTCATCCACAACCTTGGTTCCAGATTAAATGGCCTTTAGGTACTATTATGGGTTCTGAAGTTAATGTTACCTTGGTTTCCTAAAGCCCCAGTGTCATGGAACTGTGCTTGCTAAAGCAGGAATGGGGTTGGGTGTTATGGGGCAGACGTGGAAGCTCAGCCCTCTAAGGCATATTTACGTGGCCCAGAAAGTCTCTTCTTTTCGGAAAACCACCAGCTAAAATTCATTTAACTAGTTGAATTAGAGAATCAGAATTCAACATGCACTAATTTTTTTTTCCTATGGAGGAGAGAAGATTAAAGTTAAGGAGGAAGTAATTAAATACCATATACATTCACAGGATATTTACTAATAATGCATACTACATTCTTTCTGCTGTTTTCTTTAGGTGATTGAAGACAATACTGGAGTCCGCCGGGTGGTGGTCACACCCCAGTCTCCTGAGTGCTACCCCCCAAGCTACCCCTCGGCCATGTCTCCAACCCATCACCTACCCCCCTACCTGACTCACCACCCGCATTTTATTCATAACTCACACACAGCTTACTACCCACCTGTTACTGGACCTGGAGATATGCCGCCTCAGTTTTTTCCTCAGCATCATCTTCCCCCTACAATATACGGCGAACAAGGTGAGTAGATAGATTGCTGGCATTGGGAGCTGTTGGAACTGGTTACAACATTTAAGTAGCTTAAGAGAGCCAGTGAGCAGCTTTGTTTCCTCTGTAATAAACATGGTAGAGGAGGTTCTATCTGCTGTATAAAGCTCATGGTAAATTCCTAGCTTTCTTTGTCCTGAATTGTGTCTTGCAACTCTTTCTTTCTTTATATGTTTTCAAATTCTGCCCTCATCCCACCCCACAGAGAGCAGGTAGTGGGAGAACCACTTCTTATTTCAGAAAAGAGGCAGTAACCTATCATATGTTCCCATGTCCTGATAACATATTTTTATGTGAGCGTGGCCCAAGACAGAACTGCTGCACATTATTTCTTAGGCATCCATATGGTCTAGCAGTAGAAGGGAATTTACAGAGGGTTTTGTGCCCCTTTTCCAGCGATAGAAGACTGCGAGGTCTTGGTAAACTTTGGGTTTCTTGGATGCTCTGTTGCAATCTTGGCGGACTCAGAATCCCCTGACTGTTGATGTGGTCTTCCTGAACACTGTTTTTAGTTTAAAAATAGCCATTAGTGCAGCCACAGTTTCACTGGTTGTTAGGCAAATATTTACCTTGAAATGAAAAAGAGTCTCAGAGATGCCGACATTATTTCTTTTTAGTTTTGGCCTTGGTGTTGGTTTAGTCTAAAGCCCTTCTCTATCAAAATGGATACTAAGAAACCAGATAAGTGAGGATAAAATTAGACTTCAACCTCTAGGACTTTGCAAAGGGATTTTCTTCTGTGTCTGACTATGAATTGAAGTGTTTTATTGTTTCAAACACTTATTACATTGGTTTACAGATAAATTGTATGAGAAATGCCTGTTAGTTTTGGAGGAAGTTATCACCTTACTTTCTCTCATCAATTTTATACATACATATATATATATATATGTATATGTTTCCCCCTGTACGTTTATGTCACATTGGAATATTTTCTTATTAACAAAAGAAAAATTTGAGATGGGTATTTTAAGTGAAATACCCTGTATCCTGTTGTAACTTAGGGATAGAATTTGATATTTTGTAGTTGTAGTAGTAGTAGTTAGAAAGAAATTTAATATAATTCAAAAGGAACAGGTGCTATTATAATGGGGTATGGAGAGATGATAGCAAAAGACGAATCAATACTTTAATTGCATGGAGGCATCAATAGCTTCCTATTGCTAAAGTCTTTTTGCCTAGTAGCATAACACTGCAAAACATCAGAGACTGGGCATGTTCCATGAAAACATTTTGATAAAAACTGAAAAAATTCAGTTAATTAAGTATAGTTTTTTAAGAAGTATTCAGTACTCTGACACAGTACACATTAAGTATTTGAGCATTTGTCAGAATTTTCTGGTTGGTTCTGAGCTTAATGACAGTGTGAAAAGCCTTGGCTACTGACTCATTGCTTGATGAAGAGTGTCTGACCTGCCTTATTTTAGCAGTCTTTTAGTAGGATGCCACACAGTTACTGTTTTGTGAATGGTGTCCTCTGTAATTTTATGCAGCAGTATGATTTAAGTCATCACTAGAATTAAGCAAAAAGAGAAATTATATTGTCTTCATTGAATAGGGTATTTTGGTTTAATTTCATTAAAATAACACAGAGCAATAATGTAAGATAAAAGTGCCTTCATTGATTCCAAATTAAAGAAAGCAGAAAACAAAAATCCTTTGCTTTATAAATAAAAAGCCTTTTATATATTGTCTTACCTTAGTTCTCAGTGTGCATACACCTAAAAGCAATTTAAACATTTAATTTCCCAAACCATGTGAGTTTAAAAGTTCTTGATGTTTTAAAATATTATTCTGTCAATACCCATGGTGAATATTTTAAGTCTCAAGTGTAATGCATTGTGATATTTAAAGCCTTTTTACCATTCTTTTTGTATGTTTAGACATAGTTTATTTGGGCATGCACTTTTTGAATAGGATTGTGTTTCTCTAGTGCAGATTGGTTATCTTGTAAAGATTTGCTTTTTAAAGGTCTTCCTCAAGCTATGTGAACAGAAAGAAAATGAAAAGTGGAGCTTTACCATTGAACAATTGAAACATTAGTCATTAAGTTATATAGGGTGACCATACATTCCTGGTGTGCCTAGGACAGTGCTGGTTTAGGTCTCGTGTCAAGAGAAATAATTAGAAATGCTCCCTAATCATGCTCAGAAATACTCAGATTTGGATGGTAATTTATGTGGTCAATCTGTGCACATGGGGCCTTTTTTTCTTATAAACATGTAAGGACCCAGTGTCTGTGTTATACATTACCATTTTTATTAATGTCTAAATAGAATTTTTAATTGCTTAAAAAATTTAAATTTAAAATAAATGTTTTCCCTAAGATCATGAGATTATTTTGCAGGTTCCCATTTTCTTTTTTTTTCTTTCTTTTTTTTTTTTTTTTGCGGTATGCGGGCCTCCCACTGCCGTGGCCCCTCCCGCCGCGGAGCACAGGCCCCGGACGTGCAAGCCCAGCGGCCATGGCCCACGGGCCCAGCCGCTCCGCGGCACGGGGGACCCTCCCGGACCGGGGCACGAACCCGCGTCCCCCGCATGGGCAGGCGGACTCTCAACCACTGCACCACCAGGGAAGCCCCCTCCCATTTTCTTTTGAGCCATGTAAAAATATGGATAGTGAAGCCAGGTGACATTCTACTGGTCAGTTTGTCTTACCTCCTGATTACCCCAAAATACTAGTTTATGACCGTAGATTATTATGCTTGGCACCGGGTTGCAGAGGTGGCTTATATTTATCACTACAAGATCTCCTTGAACATTTCCCCTGATTCTGTGAGCTTTGATTATTTTTAATGGAAATTTCTCATCTTTTCATTTTAGTAGGTTTTGTTCAAATGTTGGCTCTTCTAGATGGCACAAATAACTCCTTATATTCTAGTTGCTGTATACTTTCTGATAGAAATGCTATTCTGTCCGTAAGGATAAGCATACTTTCAAGTATCTTGATTCTAAGAACACATTACTTAAGGGGGTATTTTATTTGTTAATTCTAACTTTTTTTGTATGTTGCAACTACTAAAAATAACTGACAGGCAAATCAAGCTTAGTTATCTATTCAACTAAAATATGAACTCTTGGTGGACAGTAACCCTTCTTCAGTATTTCCCATAATTTCTGGAACATTTCTGAACATACAATATAGTTTTTTAATGATTAACTATTCCTTTATTGGTTAGAAATAAATGGGAATATTTTAAACATGTATAATCTGCGTATCGCTTTTATACTGTATTTAGTAATATGTTAAACTTCTTCCTTCAGGCGTCAGGTCATTTGACCCTATAATAATTTGTTATTGGAAACATAGACTGAGCTTGCATTTGTCATAATCATCATTTTAGAAATTATACCACTCTATGGAATGTCGAGTTATATCACCCGAGAAGACCAGTACAGCAAGCCTCCGCACAAAAAGCTGAAAGACCGCCAGATTGACCGCCAGAATCGCCTCAACAGCCCTCCTTCTTCGATCTACAAGAGCAACTGCACAACCGTGTACAACGGCTATGGGAAGGGCCACAGTGGTGGTGGCGGCGGAGGCGGGGGAGGAGGCAGCGGTGGGCCGGGCGTTAAGAAAACAGAGCGGCGAGCAAGAAGCAGTCCGAAGTCAAGTGACGCAGACTTACAAGGTAATGTTCAAAGACGTTTGCCGTGAAAGACTGAGACGCCGAGTTTTATGTCAGGGTGTTGCATGGCAGTTGGTCTTTCTGCTAGGAGTGATAGGGTAGACCTTCTCTTATCTTTTGCTTAGCAAGGACAGGATGTTGTATCATCTCTTTTCTATTACTGCTTCATGGCAGAAGTGTTACTTCTTCGATCACACGTGCTGTGTCACATTCTACTTAATCTCAGTAACAAGTACCTGAAAGTGTTTTCACGTTAGCTTACTTCCGTTGTTTCATTCTAAGTAGACAAATGTGGAAGAGATCCTAAGTAAAACAGGTAAACTTTCTAAGAAGTGTAGGGCTAGTTTAAATCTCAAAATAATTATACCTCATAAAACCAGATGTAATTACTTCCATACTGTAGTGAAATTTGTCATCGTGTAAGGGAATATATTTCTGTCTCCCTCATCAGTTATTGTTTTCAATGCCACCTTTGGCATCCTGAATGAAGTATTCATAGACCAAGGATGAGAAGGAAGAATTAGGGGCACCACAGATAGATAGAGAGACATCAGTTCAAAAGGGCATTTGTTTCTTTGTAGATTAGTCTTGTGGCTGTAGATCAATTAATATGGGAAGAAGGTGCGTGTGCTTTAAATGAAGCTTTTAGGTAAGACTTAGACACAACCTGTTCTTAAGCCACAGGAGTTAAAAACAGAAGCTTTTTATATAGGCATATGTAGAAGGCTGACTTAAGGGAAGCAAAAGAAGAACATTTTGATAAGCTAGGTGAGATGACAGATAGAAATAAACAAAGACACGTGAAAGACAAGGTAAGAACGGATTATAACACTATTAAATACACTCCTTCCTTATCGGGCCTCATCCAGGTAGAAACCGGCATTGTGTATGTGAGAATGTGTTTGTGAATGAAAAAGACAGAATTAGTCTATGGTTGATTGTGTAGGGAAGACTGGCCTCTGTCAGGGCAGAGGAAAATTAGGTAAAACCAGACACTGGCGGGCTTCCCTGGTGGCGCAGTGGTTGAGAGTCCAATGCAGGGGACACGGGATCGGGCCCCGGTCCAGGAGGATCCCACATGCCACGGAGCAACTAGGTCCGTGAGCCATGGCCGCTGAGCCAGTGCATCAGGAGCCTGTGCTCTGCAACAGGAGAGGCCACAACAGTGAGAGGCCCGTGTACTGCAAAAAAAAAAAAACCAGACACTGGCATCAACATTTCCTCCCATGTTGTTCATATGAGTGAACTATAGCACGAAAAAGAGCAATAGTAAGATACAGTGAAAAGTGAACAGTAATTTCTCTGTGAGATATATTATAGGTGCTTTTAATTTTGTTCTTTATTCTTTTCTGTATTTTCCAACTTTTATTTAATTACCATGCATTATTATTATAATTATTAAACAAAACATAAACGAGTATATAAGAGTGACCCAAGATTTAAGAGGCTTTCAAACAGCTCCTAGTGGAAAGTGCTGTGTCTGCCGTATAAAATGATTTTTAGTCAAATAATACTATAATTTCTAAGTTTGAAATTCAGTTATTAGCAAGTTATAATTTTAAATCTTGGGCATTTAAGAGAGAATTCACACACAAAAAAATTAGAAATAGGTTTTCCTAAGGAGAATTTTAGTCTACAGAAAAGAGAAAAAGAATGTATAAGCTGTCTTCAGAGAGCTTATGAAGTTTGAACTACCTTGATTACTTGATGCATTCTTTAATACTTTTTGTTCTGCCTTGCATCAAAAAAGATTTAAGGCAGATGAAATAGATAAATATAATAGAGGCAGATAAAACAAATTTGAGTAAGATCTAAGAGGCAGAGAGACAATAAGAGAAGGGAAATAAGATGAAGCAGGGTTGAAGTTAGCATACAAAATTAGTGTAGTTATGAATTACCTGGCAAAAGTAAACCTTCCTTATATATGCAATTATTTCCTTTTACATATACCTAAATGTGTAAGCTGCCCTATATTTTAATATTCTCTCATAGCTGTAAGAGAGGAAATGGATTTGCATTGAAATCAACACTGAAATGTTTGCTAATGTACATATGTTTATAAGCATTTTGGCATTTTACATTATGACAGAGAGTATAATTATCCTGAGCACCTTAAGCTCTTTGCTGTTGTGTAGAAAACATGTTATTGTGTTGGTAACAGTGAGATCTTTTTCGTTATGGGCTTCTGGGAGTGTGTGTTTCACAATGAAAAGAGTTAGAAAATATTTTTATCTCACCTTCAGTTCAAACTTGGTGCATTGTTCCTTTTCTCATCACAGTATTTGCCTACTCATAATCACTCCAAGTGCTACTCTCCACATGGTTTAGCCATGAAATATAGAGTCAGATGGAGTATTATTTTATGTACTCTAGCACATTCCAATAAGGATCTGAGGGGGTTTACATGTTGTATAAAAAAATAACCACTTGCTGACATGAATTGAAAACTTACATCCTCACAAAAAAATACACATGGATGTTTGGAGCAGCTTTATTCATAATTGCCAAAACTTGGAAGCAACCAAGATGTCCTTCAGTAAGTAAATGGATAAATAAACTGGTTCATCCACACCTGGAGTACTACTCAGCATTAAAAAGAAATGAGCTGTCTAGCTATAAAAGACATGGAGCCACCTTAAATACATGTTAATAAGTGAAACAAGCCAGTCTGAAAAGGCTACATACTGTATGATTCCAACTATCCAATAGGAAAAGGCAAAACTATGGAGACAGTGAAAAGATTCATAGATGTCAAGGGTTGGGGAGTGAGGAGTGACCAGGCAGAGCACAGAGGATTTTTAGGGCAGTGAAACTACTCTGTCTGATACTGTAATGGTGGGTACATATCGCATACATTGGTCAAAACCCATACAGTGTACAACACCAAGAGTTACGTACACCCTAACGTAAACTATGGACTTGGTAATGGTGGCATGTCAGTGTAGGTTCATCAGTTGTAACAAATGTACCACTCTGGCGTGGACATGATAGGTGGGGCAGGCTCCGTGCATGTGGTGGGTGGGGTGTATAAGGGCCTTCTTTGCATCTGCTCAGTTTTGCTCTGCAATTAAAACTGCTCTGAAAAGTAATGTATAAAAAAATAAATATCTGAGGAAACTGAGGACAAATAAGACGGAGACACGAGTAAGCTTGTACATAAAGAATCCCGAAGAGTTGCTTGATGTAAGCCATCTATTTGGCTTTGAGCCTCCAGGTTGTCAAAGCAAAGAGGAAAACCTGAATCAGGTGGAATAGGTGAACAAAAGCACCTCTTGTTCCTGGAGTCCATAATGTTGTTCATAATGGTTCAGCCCTGTCTGCCTCAGTATGTGATTGTTGGCTGAAAGGATCCCAGAAGGCTTCTTCTGCCTTCTCGTACGTAAATGGCAACATTCTCCCAGGGTATCTTTTTGCTTGAATGTACTGCAACTGACTTCTGTACCCAGAAATTAAGTTTCTCAAACAGTTCTTAAGTTTACAGTGCCATCTGATTAATATGAAGCTACAATTAATTCTAGTATGTTGATCTGTTTACATTCATATGTAGTTCACACAAGATTAGGGTTTATAGTTAACCATGACGTACAGGTTGTGGTATTTTTCTACATTCTACTTAAGATGCCCACATTTGCCAGAGGAGGCCAACTTTTAATCTCAGAATTCCCTAGTTTTTGAGGGAATCTACTTGAATTACTTACCGCCTTTTTACCACTTAGAAAATACAAATGTAAAAGGAAAAGGGCAAACTTCAACTTTGTACCTGGTCCTGTGATAAGCAAACAAATTATGTTAATCTAAACAAATAAATACATTTAAAAGATGGAGATTGATTAATTATTCTCTGGAATCTTGGTTCTCTTGTTTGTATTTCAGAAACACTGGTGGAACTTCCAAAAAATGCAGACCCCTAACCCTCATTTCAGACCTGCTACAGAATCTCTTCACCTGATCTGGCTTCATGTTTTTTATTAAACTTCCACTGAGAATGATGGCCAGCAAGATAGAGAACTACTGTTCTCATATCAAGGATGGTTATGGAAGGTGTGGTTTGCTAGTTTGTATATGATGTGAGGTAGGAACTTTAGCTCACCACCACCTAGGACTGTGTGTGGCACATAGTATGTACTTAGTAAATATTTGTGGAATGAACCCTGTGTTCTTAACTGCCCTGTTCTCTAAAACAAGCCATCTGCTCTGCAGCCAACCCCTCCTTTCATTTACTGCTGCTACCTTCAGGAGAACAGCTTAGGCAGGACAAAGTCTACGGTACCATCAGGGAAATGTAGGATTCCAGTTTTCTTGTACACGTTGGAGTTGATGGTGTGATGTGGGCAGAGAACAGTTGGGGCTTTGGTATCAGACACACTTGGCTTAGAATCAGGTTTTGTCACTTGCTGACTATTTGCTTTTAGTATTCCCTGAATCTCTGTATCCTCATCTGTAAAATGGGTATTTTAATTCCCAGTATTAAATATTAAAAGTAGTCTATCTCGGTTCTTAACACCTCAGTATAATGGTCACCCTTGTTACTTGAATATTCTTATCATCTCCCCCCTGTAATCTTAGGATCAACTCTCATCAAGATATATGCCCTTCTCAAAACAAGTATCGCTATGTGCCCCTGCGCCCCTTTCTCCCCCTCCCGCCATCCGATGCCATCTCTCTTGCCTTCATGCCCTCGCCCTGCAACTCCTTCGCCTGTAAGCCAGAAGTGGCTTCCTTCTGCTTAAACCCGTCTTCATTTTGAAAGCTCAACCCTGTACTCCTGGACCTCTTGCATCCAGGCTCTCTAAGAGAGATTGCTACTGGGGTAAAAATGTGCTGCCTACCCAGAGGTGCCAGATTTCACACATCTTCTCATCACCCCATCACGGACACTTAAAGTTCCGAGTGAGTGAGAACTCTGGATACCCTCTTGGGGCATCCTTTCTAATGAACTCTGTTTTGGCATCTCCTCATACATTTTTTAGAAACCTGAGTTAGGATTCCCAGTGCTCAGTCTGAGAAGGACCACCTTATGTTTTAAGAAATGGGATTATCCATCTTCCTCTCCATCCCATCCTCTGATTACGGCCGCAGCTACATCAGATCTGAATATGCTGTTCCCCTCCTTAAGGAACCTCCATGGTGGTCCCCATTGTCCAGAGAATAAAGTCTAAGCTGCTTGATGCTCACCTTCCCAAGTACTTTAGATTTCCCCACCAGCTGCCCAAAGTTTTGCCCAATTTCAAGAATATGCCTCATCTTCTCTTCTTGGCTTTTCCTTCCAGTCCCTCTGCCTAGCACACTCCAACTCAGTCCTTCAAGAGCCAGCTCAAATATCATCTCTTTCTGTGGAGACTGTCTGTCTCCCCAAGGCATAATAATGGCAGATTGATTAGGGGAAAATATTTCAAGAAAATTTCCCTTCTCTTTCTTTTCCTTAACTGGCATTTGATTTTAGTTCAGTGCCTGAGCACCATGTCCATAGTTGTTCGAGGACAGGATGACAGGATTTGTTTTGTCCTTGTGTGCAGAATATACAAGAAGAGCTGGGCCTTGAGCCTCTTCTGTGGCCCAAACCAAGTTAAGATTGTCATGTTCCTTTTACCACAGAGGCTACAGAAGTTTCTGTTGCTCTTCATTGAGTGAGAGGGAAGTTTCATCCTTCCATTTTATCCTTGGTAAAAACCGAAGCATATGATATCAAGGAAGTATTCAGAGGATACAGTTTTGTAACTGAAATCCCCTAGTTTTCAGCCAGCGCTGTAGTCCCTGTGTCATTGATATATCCTCAGAAAGGAGAGTTAGGTTATCTGCTAGTACTGTTTTAGAAATGATTATGTGAAGCCAGAGTGAAAAATGAAAACTTTGGTGAGGATCCACTGTCTGATAATATGAAAAGACTTAAGTAAGCAACCCCATTAATAATGGGGGGGGGCGTTGTTTAGGTAGGGGAAGGAGAGAAAGAAAGAACATCAAGAGTGTTTATAAGTCACAATCTCCAAACACCTTTTGTGTGTGTGTGTGTGTGTGTGAAAGTATTTTGTGTGTGCAGTTGATACTGCTGACCTTTACCTCATCCCTGGGTTTATCTTTTTCACTCATTACTTAAACATTTTAAAACCTTAATGGATTTGTAACATAACAGTTGTTTGTGTTTTAGATTACGTGATACATAACAAGTCATTTCACTAGGCCTCAGTTTCCCTTTCAGTAAAATGAACAGGTGAGTTAAAGTCAGTGATTTTCAGGGCTTCCCTGGTGGCGCAGTGGTTGAGAGCCTGCCTGCCGATGCAGGGGACAGGGGTTCATGTCCTGGCCCGGGAAGATCCCACATGCCGCGGAGCGGCTGGGCCTGTGAGCCATGGCCGCTGAGCCTGCGCGTCCGGAACCTGTGCTCCGCAACAGGAGAGGCCACAACAGTGAGAGGCCCACGTACTGCAAAAAAAAGAAAAAAAAAAATCAGTGATTTTCAAAATCTTATCAATGAACAGGTCTTCCTTTTTCAAAAAATCTCATGTGGATCCGCAATGAAATACAGTATCCTTCCTCCCCCACCACCATCTCTCTCTCTCTCTCTCTCTCTCTCTCTCTCTCTCTCTCTCTCTCTCTCTCTCTCTCTCTCTCTCTCTCTCTCTCTCTCTCTCTCACACACACACACACACACACACACACACACACACACACACGCGTTGTTTCAGCAGATAGAGTTGGTGCTGCTGTGCTTGGGGCGGGAGATATGGGCACTTGTCATCCACAAAGCTTTCCTCACCCTCACTTGGACTCTGGCTATTCAGTCTCAGGCCACAGCTTCGTCGCCCTCTAGGAGCTTGTAAGACATGTGCCCTCCTGGCCTGCCCCAGACCTGCTGGATTACAGTTAGTGGAGGTGGGACCCAGCAACCTGTGTTTTGTTGAGCTCTCCAGGTGGTAATCAGGCACAGTAGCATTTGAAAACCACTGGCCTCCTGAATGCCAAGCAATTTTGAAGGAAGATTTTTAAATGAGGGGTATGGGAAGCATTCAGTTAAAACACTCGTTTTAAGTTGAAGCTTATTCCTTTTGTAGTACCTGCATAGTGATAAGCTTATACGGGAGGTGGAGAGAGTCCCTTTTATGTTGCTAACGTATAAGTAGTAGTTTACGTGAAGATCTCTAGAACTTACAGTGCCGTATGGGAAAACATTGGGACAAAATGGTAAGAATTCCAAATATAGAAGAAGATGAAGATACAGCGTACTTTTGGCATTTGACCTTTGGAATTGTTGACAATCCAGAGATTCAGTTACACTGTTGATAAAATTCCATCACATAGAATGATAGTTTCTGATTGTAACATTGAAAGCCGGTGACAAAAGCATTATTCTGATGCTTTTCTCCTTCTGACCCCCAGTAGTAGTATTCCTTATTACCAGGTTTTTGTGTTCTGATTTCTTCTCAGATGGCCTTCCCTGACATTTTTTCTCTTTCTACATTTTGCTATTACTGGTCAGAAACCAGAATCTGACCCCAATATGTATGTACTGAAATTAGTATGAAAGTTTATTCATTCTGCAGATAAGAATTACTGTAGTGAGGGTGAGGACGGCCTTTTCCTCCGGAGGTCTGAGATTGTGGGCAGTTGCGGGTTCTTGGAGGCTGTCTCTTGCTGGGTGGCTTGGCTCTGGGAGGGGCGGCTGCATCCACCTGTGCAGGGCTGACAGTCATTTCCTTTGTTTGGAAGGACAAGCCTAATGTTAATAAGGTCTGGAATGTGACGAGTCAAGGCAGATTTTCGTTTGGAGTCTCTTTTGGTCCTGGCTCCCCATAAGAGATAACACTGGTGCTGTTCTGTTTAAAATAAGGTGTTTAGTGGGGCTTTAACACTTCCTAAGTGGCTCATTTCTTCTTTCACCTGCAGCCTTTTTCTCTCATGAGCACATACCTCCTAGGCATACTCAGACTGGGTGTTTTGGAAGAGAGTTTACTTGTGCAGGGGGCAGGGGTCCTTTCTCCTGGTGTGCATGCTTTCCACACTGCATTTGAAAATGTACAGTTTGTAGTTGGATTTTCATTATTGCTTCATCTCAAGTCTTTGGTGATGATAAATCCCGTGTGTTTTCACCTGTCTGCAGCTGCATATGAATCCTGTGCATGGCAAAAATATCAAGAAAACATGAAAAAAAAATGAGCTCAAGTCAGTGGAATTTACCCATTCTTCTGCCAAGTACAGTCTGAAAAGTGAAAATAGTCCAGACAAACCCAAATGACTTTTATTTTTTTAAAGAGACAATGTGGACCCTTGGATCAAAATGCAAGATACACTCATTTTGGCAGGAAACTGGGCAATTAACACCCTTACTTCCATTTCAGACATAGATTGCCAGATCTGTCCCCTAGTCTCGAAGGCCCCTGAGTGATGCTGGGAGAGGTCTGAGCAGGTTTCCAGGCCTTGCAACAACTGCCTACGTGTGGGATGGAAGGGAGGGAGGCTTGAGGACAGAAGGCTGTTTTCAGGAGGAGGGTGCTGCTCACTGACATGTGCTTTCTGACCTGGGCACTATCCTCTGAGGGCCAGAGCTGGAGAAATCCAGCAATGAATAACTTTTTTCAGTAAGACCCCAGTGTACTGATTTTTTTTTTCCTTCCAGAGGCATTGACTTTCCTGATACAAAGGCAAAATCTGCGGCTCAACAAAGAGGAAAATGTGGTGGCCCAAATTTTTGCTAATGAGTAGAGTGTATAGTTGTCTTTATCAGGTTCCATCACTTATCTTTTTGCCTTTTGCCCTTCCCCCCTGTATTTCTGTTGCAATCTGGAATGTTTTAAAGACGTTAACTACATGGTTCTTTCAACAGACAGGATGAGATATTTTTGTCATGTCAGTTTAAAAAGTCTTAACGCATTAACTCATACTTGAAGCTTCCCATTTTTCACTTACATGTAAAAAGACAGACAACATGCAAAATTTTTTTTGAGTTTTCTCTTGCAGTGAATGTTCACCAGAAGATTGAGGGCAGAATTTTGATTAGTTTCTACCATATGTAGTACTTAACTCTGTGAACCCATATTATTTTCTCTGCCTTTTTTTGCTTTCTTGGGAACTGATCATAGAGGCATTTAGATGACATCAGAACCCATGTGGGTAAAATACATGTCATCCCAAAGAACCCTTTAAACAGCAGGTATAAGTGATGACATGGTTTGTTTCTGGTACATATATAACCTTCAATTTTATTGAATTGAAACTTGTACATGTTATTCTCTCATTTAGCTAAGTTGAATTCTGAATTTAACTGGGTCAAAGGGCATCATCACAAATGTGCCATACTTAGAAGCAAAATAACATACTAGTCAGGACCTTGCAGATCTGGGTTTAGTCCCACCTCTGCCCCTTGTGAACCTTGGGCCTTTGGGCAAGATAGTTAATCTCTCAAAGCTTCAGTTTCTTCGTGTCTGTATAAAATGGGGACCATTAATAGCACCTATTTCAGAAGGCTGTCATGAGTTCTTAATACAATTTTAGAGGCACTAAGTGCTTTAGAAATGTTAAAGAATATGGATAAAGAAAGACCATGGCATTTTTCTGCTTAAGAGAACTGCCTCATGTGGGTCATGTTAACAGAACCCCCGGCCTGGGAGCGCACCCCCTGGAGTGCTGCAGGACAGGGCCTCCTGTGTTCTGAGTCAATGTCGAGTAACTTTCAGTGCCAAGGATTTGAGATATGAGGGGAGTCAGAGGGGCATCCAATCCCGAGAAAAGACCGTGACCGTTTACCACCAACAGCCTGGTAAATCCTGGGCAAGAATAAAATTCAGTTCCCTCCTTCTCTCTTCTGCCTCTTCTCTGGGCTGGATTCTCTGGTGAGGCTCAGGAGTAGAGCCTAATGGGCCAGCTTGATTCTGCGTCTGAACCTTCTCAACACACGGCTGTAAATTACTTTGCTCGGTGTCAGAAGTGCTGCAAAAGGAGGAGTAGCTGGAGATGACTTGGGCAAGCCACGACTTCTCTATATTTTGCTAACACTCATATTACTTGCTGTAGGGCCGTTAGTTAACCCAGACGGATAAGCTTGCTAGGAAAGCCACTAAATTTCAAGCTCTTTCACGGTTCTTCCTTATACCTCAGACGTCATACACGTCCACATTCTGTTGGTCGCATATTGTACCTACTGATACGGTGTGGAAGGTGTCTACCCCGAGGTGGGATGATGGTGGGGTGAGGTAGGGGACGGGTCATCTCAGAGGCTGGCCACCACATGGTGTGTGGAGTCGGGGACCGTGCCTATTGATACTCCATCTGAAATAGTCTCAGCATTTGTGATGGAATTTTGGCAACTTTCCAGCTGTTATGTCAACATTGATTTTGTCGCTTCATCTCCTGTGGAATGGTCCTCTAGGATTCCTGTATGTAAGTGCTGTATGAAGAGGCAGGGTATCGAATCTCTGGGTTTACAGGACCAGTTTCTTGTAACGTGACGATTATAGGCAGTATTGCAGATATGCTAATTACAGGCCATCCTTTCTGCTCTGACCAGCCTTGGCTTTTCTTTTCTTTTTTTTTTTTTTTTTTTTGCGGTATGCGGGCCTCTCACTGTTGTGGAGCACAGGCTCCGGATGCGCAGGCTCAGCGGCCATGGCTCACGGGCCTAACCGCTCCACGGCATGTGGGATCTTCCCTGACCAGGGCACGAACCCGTGTCCCCTGCATCGGCAGGTGGACTCTCAACCACCGCGCCACCAGGGAAGCCCGGCTTTTATTTTCAACTTAATTTGCCCAACCATGCACACCACAGTGCAGCCGATTATATCATGCTGTTCCAATCTTTGGTACTATAATGAGACCTTGAAATCCTATTAAGGATTGAGTAGAGAACACAAGGGTAAAATGGGTAAGGTCCATGAGAGACAGCAGTGATACCAGCTCATCGCTTGCGATTTAGGATTTACAAAGTAAAGAGTGTAAATGTCGCTGTAGTTGACCATAAAATCTCCTCTTCTTGTCTTTTGGTGCTGAGTTTGCATTCTTATATGTGCCTCATGCCCCACCACCCCTGATTGTAGCTGCTGCTTCCCAGCTGCATCAGAAGAATGGAGCTTTCCACGCAGACAGGCGTTGAGCTCAGAAAAGGGGCAGGAGAGAGCAGGTGATAGTGGTGGGGATGATTTGCTCCAGGCACAAAAGGGAATTGTGATATCCAGAAAACTGGAAAATGAGGAGGCGGGAGTGAGAGGAGAAGGGCCTCAGAGGAATGGCACATTGAAACAAAAGGAAGTGGCCAAAAGGAAAATAAGTAGAATGAAAGGAGGAAACGTGGTGGACAGGGAAGATTCTATGGATTGTGGAATAAAGATAATTTGGCAAAAACAAGAGGAAGAAAAGCAGAGAGGTTTCATGGTTCCATTTTCATAGATTGCATTCCACCCACTCAGTCAGCATTTTCCAGAGGAGTAGGTCACAGCCCTTTTGCCCTGTTGTGGTCCATGAGCCCTTTTATTGGTGGCTCCACTTTGGGCAGCTCCACTTTGACCAAATCTCCATGTAAATAAAACTCTTACTCTTTCCCCTTTGGGCTTTCCTGAAGCTTATGTCTTCCTCCTGTGCTGAGTTAGAACATTCACTGCCACTGTACATTCGATAAGTGAATTAAAAATGAAGCCTTACATAGGACTTCAGTAGCGTTAGCAAAACACTAGATTGAAGTATTGGGTTTTTGAATAGTGCTGTGCAGTTGTTAAAGTGATGTTTTAGAGTTTGGGTATGCTTACAAACTGGAAATTTAGAAAAAAAAAATTTCCTCTTTAAACTTTAACTTGGAAGTTAAGAACAAGAAAGGGGTTTACCTCTACCCTTGGGTTAGTGTGCCTTTGTTAAAAGCAGCCTGCTTTAATCAAAGGTTATGATTATTTTTAGGTCCTCTAACAAAGTGAGGTTACTTTTTGTTTGTTTGTTTTTAGTTTAGATTTATTTAAATTATAGAAGTAATATTTACTGATTTTGACAATGAAAAAACTACAGACATGTAGAGCGGTTGTCTCGCTCCCTTTAGCCATCTCAGTCTACTCCCTCGGAAATAGTTTGTGTCTTTTCACATCCTTTGAAGTAGTTTTCATCCTGTTCTTTTCTTTTTTTAAAAAATTCAATTTTAACATCTTTATTGGAGTATAATTTCTTTACAATGTTGTGTTCGTTTCTGCTTTATAACAAAGTGAATCAGTTACACATATACACTTGTCCCCATATCTCTTCCCTCTTGCATCTCCCTCCCTCCCACCCTCCCTAACCCACCCCTCTAGGTGGTCACAAAGCACCGAGCTGACCTCCCTGTGCTATGCAGCTGCTTCCCACTAGCTATCTGTTTTACGTTTGGAAGTGTATATATGTCCATGCCACTCTCTCACTTCGTCCCAGCTTACCCTTCCCCCTCCCTGTGTCCTCAAGTCTATTCACTGAGGTTACTTTAAAATGCAGTCAGCTCTTTCCGAAGTCAAAAAAGGAAGCTCACTCTTAACTTTACATTTATATATAATAAAAAAGAATATTGATGGCATTTCTAGTAAGTGCTCAGATCTTGCTTCCTAGGCTTATTAGATCTACCCCAAGAGAGCAACATGAGGAAGTGAGAGGGAAGAACTAAGCCTACAAACAATTTTTAAAAGATTTTCATAAACGCCTTTGTTACTGCTGTGCTTAATTCACATGGTGAACTTACATTGACCTCTTTTTCCCTATTATTTGAAAAGACAAATTATTATATGGAACAGTAAGCTCCTTAAAATCAAGAGGGATGGAGAAACTGCCATATTTTAGGTTCACTGAGTTCCTCAAAACCATTTAAGTATATTGCCAAGCACATTAAAAAAATAATATTTAGTCTTTCAGGAAGATTTTTTTTTTTTTTTTGGTGGAATGTTGCCCCAAGGAACTCCATAAGATATCAGCGTGTTTTGAAAATTCGGGTTAAGAATCATGTGTTACTTAAATTAAAATGGTTGTTGGTGCTTTAATTCTTCAGCTATCATGTTATTTTATTTCTTGAAACACACTGACACTATTAATGTTTACTATTCACACTGTTGTCCACAAGAGGGTAGCTCAAATTCGATGGCAGACAGTATTCAATTTGAAACTGCGTTTCCCTTTTGTAGAAGATTTCCGTGTCTGTGAAGTATTATTCTCCACAGATTTCAATCTCTGGTTTTAGTGAACTCAACGTATCTCGAATATCGTGCATAAGGGCAAAAATGTCTCTATTAATATTTGATAAGTCTCTACTATATTAGTATTTTATAGAAGAAAGATTATCTTTTTCGTAGTAAGGATACATGCGTTGTAGAATCAGTAAGACTTTCTATTGCTTTGCCTGATTCTGCAGTTGGATAAATGCCTGTTTTCTGCACCATTTATTTTAAATAATTTCAGGGCCAGTTGGTGACCATTCTGCAGTCATGCTACTTTTAGTTGGAATGGGAGATACGAGTAATCTTTTATATATTAGCCTTTATTACTTAAGCTTTCAGAACTTTGGTTGTCTGAACTTGGTAATCTGTGGAATGTTTTGTACCCAGAAGTTAGGATTCTCATTTATTCTTCTCTTTTTCTTCTGTTTTATACTTTTCTTTATCCCTTGCGTTTTAAAATTCTGCGAATTCTCTCCCCTGCCTCCCCCCCTCTGAATACCTGGCTTTCATGATCTGCCATATTTGTCATCACTGATACTATGAATGGACCTTTAAAATTTAGAATTATTTCTTTATTCATTCATCTGTTCACTTATTTACTACTGGGGTATTTTTGTTTTGCTTTTGGAGTGGGAAGAAGCAGGAAATGATAGATGAGGAGAATGCTTTTAGTACTCGATTTTTATCATAGCTCTCAACCCATTTACTTTTGAAGAAGAAAGGTTCAAGACGTGCTCTTATTTTAAGACTATGTTACAAGCTCATTGAGCACATCTGAGGAAGAGGATAGCACTTGAGATAAGTTCATGGCCCTTCTTTAAAAGAGCATGATCCACTTGGTAGGTTTTCTGTGTCCCCTTATTTCCATTTCCTTCTTGCTCACCACCCTTGTATATGTTTATCTTCAGTGAGCTCCTCACTAGCGGTAGCCAGTTCTAAATTAGAAAATAAGGGAGAGTGTGTCCAGGTTACTGCTGTTAATAGCTGGTAAAGCTTTGGTGTGTGAGGAGAACCTGAAACTTAAAATGATACTCAGAAATTGCCTATAGGGTTGATTCATCATATTGGGGAGGTCAATAGAAAACTGCTGTTTTCTTAAGGTCAAAAACAGTTGAGTAGTAGAAATTTTATATGATTCAGTCTAATATTCCAGGCTGCTAATATGATTGATAATTGATAAGAATCTATACAGTGTATATCTGTTCTATTTTCACTTGTTGCTATGGCAGAGTTAATTTTTTCCCCTTTTTCAGTGTTAAGAAAAAAGAAGAGAAAACAGTGAACACCAAGGAACGTAAACGATTTATCCACTGATAGGTTATTTTTGCAGGCAGCATATCAAAAGTGGTATTTTGGGGGAGCAATGAATCAGTTAACTCTTTAAGGCAGGATGTATTGGATTTTATAAAGATACCAAGGATTACAATGGAATACGGTTGCAGTATCCAAGATGTTTACTCAAAATGGTGGCTAGAGTCCTATTGATTAATGCTGGTGAATGAGACACCAAAATTGAAAATAAACCATCCCTAGACAAGTGGTAATCATAGGTGACAATTATGTTAATTATTCTTTATTTAAGTGGTGTTTTTGTTACTAGAAAATTGCTTTTTTTCAAGAGAAATTTGAGGCATTTGAGAATTGGATGTTCTGTGGAAGCTCTTGAGTGTAGTTTTTCAGTTTTATTCAGTTTCATAAGTCTTCAGGGAATCTTTTCAGGCCTAGATTTATGGACATTGTATATGGCATCAGCTACCACTCTCCCACCAGGAGTATTGGAAAACATATTGTCTGTCTTCCTGCTACACTGTTGTGAGCAGGTGTTCCCTCAGCATTTTTTAAATCATTTTCATGCATGAGATGGGAAAAACAGGAAATCGAAAGATTGACATTAATTTATTTGACCAGGAAATGGCATCTGAGCAGGGGTAAATGCCAATACAATCAATCTTTTTTTTGTCCCTATGCTAAATTTGGGGTAATACCTAATCTGTTGTTGTCAGACACCGCCCCCACCCAATTCAGCAAATTTCAGTTCCATATTAGTAGGAGAATGGATTAAAAATAAAAGTTTGTGATAAACTCTGACACAGTCCTGGCATGTAGTATGAACTCAGTTCATTTAATTTGGCTTCATTTTCTTTGCTCTGTCTATTCGTATTGAAGTTACTGTTGTCCATGAAGAGGTTAGCTCAACGGATCACACCTCTGATGGGCTGTAACTAACAAATTACCACGAAGTCAGTGATTTAAAACAACGGAAATTTATTCTCTCCTGGCTCTGGAGGGAATCTGAAGAATACGATTTCAGAGGTCAGAAGTCTGAAATCAGGTGTCACTGGGTTGAATTCAAGGTGTTGGCAGGGTAATGCTCCCTCCAGAGGCTCTAGGGAAGAATCTGTTTTTTTTTTTTTTTATCTGTTCCAGCAGGGGATGCCATCATTCCCTTTGCTTGTGGCTGCATCACTCCCATCTTGAAGACCAGCGTCTTCAAGTCTCTCTCTGCTCCATCTTCACATTGCTTCGTCCTCTGTGCATGTCAAATCTTACTTTGCTTCCTTCTTATAAGAATACATGTGATTTCATTTAAGGCCCACTCAGATAATTCAGGATAGTCTTCCCATCTCAGAATCCTTAACTTAATCGCATGTCTGAAGTCTTTGCCATGAAAGGTAACATTCACAGGGTCCAGAGATTAGGATATGGATATCCTTTGGGGGCCATTTTCAGCCTAACCCATGCTGCTTCCAGTGTCCCCATTGTAGTAACCTGGTCAGGACCAGCTCATTACCCTTCATGGTGTTTAGGTCTGATTGCAGGATTTGTTCACCTTTCTCAGCATCCACCACAACTTTTTCAGTGTGTTACAGTTTAGTATAAATGTCTAAGAGCAGCTCTGAGCATCTGTCTCTGATAACGCAGGCCAAGAATCACTTACCAGAGCTGCATCTTCTCTTCATGGTAGCAGTTTGCATCAGGGATGTCTCTGCACAGTTAATTAAGCTAGTTGAGGCAAGTCAGAAAGTTGAATGCTGTAATTGTTCATATTAACTGTGGAAATCGGAATGAGTTGTCATGTGGATATGTGCGTGTATATGCATGTAAGTGGTGGATATGTATTTTCAGTACCTATTAATGGAAGTTAAATATAAGGATCTGTATAATTCCTTTTAGAGTTAATGGCATTTTCCAAAAACAAGTGAAAGGAACCTATCTTAATTTGGAACATATATTTTCTTCAAAAAGGAAACTGAGGTAGGGTAGCTTTCAGCTAGCATGAGGTAAGACTAAGAAGACTGTCAGAATAATTAATTCTTTATGAATCTAATGATTCTATAATGATTAACAATCATTATAAAACTCCCCCAAGGGGCTTCCCTGGTGGCGCTGTGGTTGAGAGTCCGCCTGCCGATGCAGGGGACACGGGTTCGTGCCCTGGTCCGGGAAGATCCCACATGCCACGGAGCGGCTGGGCCCGTGAGCCATGGCCGCTGAGCCTGCGCGTCCGGAGCCTGTGCTCCGCAATGGGAGAGGCCACAGCAGTGAGAGGCCCGCGTACCGAAAAAAAAAAAAAAAACCCAAGAAAATTCCATAAAAGCTGATGCTTGTTAGATATTGACTGGATTGCTAGTGCTATAGATTGATTACATGTGTCCTTTCCTTGATGGCTATATCTAGTTGAGGTCTAATAATTAGTTTAATTTTGAAAAAGAGTTACAAGGACCCCAAGGTATCATATGAGCGATAAATTCTAAACTCTCTTATCTGCCTTGCTATGTTTTTAATAATTATTGCCTGTGTAATGAAACTTGTGTCTTACAGATTTCCTTTTTTACCCTCGTGTGGGTGTTATGCCTAAAATAGACACAGAAGATTTTAAGTACATACAATAGAAGATAGTACTTGAAATCAGTTAAGATTCTTTCCTCTAACAGAATTCTGTGATTCTGTGAAACTTGGTAGGAAATATATATCAAAGTTAAGTTTATATCACTGTATAAACATCAGCAAATTATTGCTTGGATGAACAAATTAGTCAGAACTGTATCTGTTTATATCTCATTGATGAGAGTAATAAAGTTGAGGTACAGAGCCCAGGTTGTGTAAGTGAAGATGAAAGAAAAAGTAGGGGAAAAAATTTTTAGTCAAACATGAGAACTCAGCTGGATTATATAGTATTAGCCAAGATGGTAATTGAAAAAAAGACAGCAGGGAGCAGGGGGACTTCCCTGGTGGCACAGTGGTTAAGAACCCGCCTGCCAACGTCTGGGACGCGGGTTTGAGCCCTGGTCCGGGAAGATCTCACATGCTGCGGAGCAGCTAAGCCTGTGCGCCACAACTACTGAGCCTGCACTCTAGAGCCCGCCAGCCACAAGTACTGTGTCCCCATGCCACAACTACTGAAGCCCACGCGCCTAGAGCCCCTGCTCTGCAACAAGAGAAGCCACCACAATGAGAAAGCCCTCACACCACAAGGAAGAGTAGCCCCCACTCACCGCAACTAAAGAAAGCCCGCATGCGGCAACAAAGGCCCAGCACAGCCAAAAATAAATAAATAAATTTATTTAAAAAAAAAAAAAGACAGCAGGTACAGATGCCGTGATATGGAGGATAAAGTACTAGTCATGCGGATCGCAGTTTTCCTTACGTTCAAGTCACTAGATGTGCTAGTTTAGCCATATGATCAACTCTTGTGATGTTGCTATAGGACCTTAATGAGGGGAGAAAGAGACTGAGGGGGTCACATCATGTTACCTTTCTTGAACAGCTTCCCCGGTCTTATTTTCCATGAATTTAAAACATTAACTGTCTCATTTAAGCCATTTAACTGTACCCATAGTCATGAGCCTTTAGTTTTAGCTATTTACGTGTTTTTTCCATAAGAGTATCAATCACTTACAGCATATACTATGCCCTTGCCAGTTCCTTTTGGAACCAATTTAAATGAGAAAAATAAAGGGCTTTGGGAAGAACTGTTTAAGTATGTCTGGTCGATTGTTTTTCTGTTTGAGAACAGCTCTAGAGACTGCAATACGTTTTCCATTTAGTAGAATTTGGCTTTTTTTGTGAGTCACAACATTCATGGAAATACATTGAAATCTTACATGTAGAGACTATGACTTACTGCTTTTGGTATTACTTGCTGTCTAGAATGATGTTACGGTCTACATTACAATATGTCTCTGATCAGCAGTGTTTGAAACAAGGATAGCTTCAGACTACAGGGAAGAGTGCATATCATGATCCACAACCTCATGTTCTGGATTCTTTACATTGTAGAGCAAGTGTGGTACAAACCTATGCTTTTCCATTAGACATTTCATCAAATGCATGTTCTTGGTCACTTGAGTTGCAACTCTTCTTGGATATTAATATCGTGTACTGAAACCTAGATCTAGAAAGTTACTGTGATAAATTCCTGTATATCCAAAACATATCTCATTAAATGTGACTCTCCTAATTTCCAGTATTATTGTAGCGCTTGTTTTCATTTTAAGACAGATTTTTTTAGAGCAGTTCTAGGTTCATGGCAAAATTGAGAAGGTACAGAGATTTCCCTTATCAGTGCTTACTTTTTAATGTGTGTGTGCACGTATACTTTCATAGAGATTTTGTCCCCTGAGCTAGTCTCTCTCCTTTAACCTTTGTTCCCTCACAATTCATTCTCTACACAGCAGCCAGGTGATCTTGTTAAAACTCTCCTCGTTTTCCTTTCGAACTTAGCGTACAGTACAGACTCTTTACCCCGGTGACCAAGTCTGTGTCAGCTGACTGCTCCCTCAGCTCCTCCGAGCCCTGTTCCGGCTCCCTGTGCTCTGGACGCAGGCTTCCTTACCAGTCCTCTGAGATGCCAGGCCCTTCCTGCTTTCACTCTTTCTGTTATCTCTGCCTCCAAAGTTCTCTTGCTCTTTGTATGGTAGGGTCCTCCTCATCTTTCCTGGAGTAGCGCAGATGCTTCAGTCAGAGAGGCCTTCTCAGACTACTCCATCATATCACCCTTTAAAACATGTTCTTCGTGGCACTAACTGACCTCATCCTGTTTGTTCATGGATATGTATGCTGTCTATATTGTCCCACCAGAGCTCACCCCTTGAATGTATTGGAAACAGATTAGGCTTGTCAGAGGTTCAAGTGCAGAGCTCATTCAAATGGACTTCCAAACGTTTTTATAGACAAGATGAATTGCTGAATTTATTTTTTATTTTAAAATTTTCATTTTATAAGGCTTGGGTTAAAATACAGAATTCCATTGCAGTTGGAAAGAGTTACCAGATAGTTATCACGCATGTTTGTATGCCAGAATTGCACAGTACGGAGCACACAAAAGGATTTTCTGAGGAACTGAACTGCCAGGTAAGGATTTTTTGCTGAGCTCATTTCACCCTCACAGATGAAGGACTTCCCTGTAAGTGAAGTCTTATATTTCCTTCCCACCGAATAAATGTTATAAACTTTCACCACTGTTTCCCTCATTTGTGTTCAGTAGGAATTAGCCTGTTTTGGTGGTTGCAAAGTCACTTTTGGCAGTCCAGTATTATTTCTGTTACCATTAGCTTGTTTACCCTTAGGCAGAATCTGGACTTTGTGTTTTCCCCTATCCAATTTACATTGAATAAATGTAAATTTCATGTAATTCATGGAATTAAAATTCACTTGGATACTCTTGACTGCATGGTAATAAAGGCATTTTGGAATATTAGAACAAGTTTTAATATGGAATCTGATTCAGTCTTTAAACTATTGATTTTTCCCATAGCTTGGGGATGTTTTTCAGACAATAGCACCTAGTAGTCTGATTCTCTTAGTGCTTTTATGTTAGAGCATTTTAAAACATGGTATAATAACTTTTGTATTACTCATTACTCTTGGCACTCAGAATGGTTTTGTATGCTCTTATTCTGTTGAAAGATGAGATGAAAATATTCTTTTCTGATTGTTGGGAAATGTCGTGAAACCTGACTTTTTGACCACTTTGTACTAGTACTAGGGACTGTTTGCCTATTTGCTCCCACTTGGCTCTCCCAGCCAGGGCTAACTCGACTGGTCACCGTGCTCTTACGAGGGAGCTCTTAAGTAAACTTCAGGTCTGTGCCAGAAATAAAAATGGGGTGCCATCACCTTCTAAATGTTAATAGAATGAGAGGCAGAACAACAGATTCTTCTTTGAGAATTATTAGTGGAGATTCTATCCACATATGAAAGCATTCTCTACCAGACGATATTGATACATTGACATTTTGGAACAAGGATGGATTCTGTCATCTTGGTTTAGAGAGCCCCTTAAAGATTGCGTTCTAAGAAAGGAAGCCTCTGTGATTTGTAGCCTAGAAGATAAGCTTGTTCTGGTAGAACACATCTGAGTAGGAAACAAATCCTAGTGCTTGTGATGTTGTCACTGGGTGCCGATCCCTATTGGGCATAAGTGTAGACCCCTAATTCCAGCTTTTCTCAAAGAATTTCAGCAGTCGGAACTAATGGTAGAGGAGATGTTGTAAACCTGTGTTTGCCTGGAAATCAGGTTGTTGCCAAGCTTGAGTTACAAAGGAATCATTTCTTCTCTTACTTTCTCTACAGTAACTGTGTGAGGGTGGGAGTCAGAAAGATTTTTGACTATAAAAGTAATAAAACATATTACTGTGAGACCTGCTTGCAACTTTAGTAACGTTTGGGTATTTTCTTTAATAACACACCTTTACTATTCCTGAATTAAGCTATGGTGACCACCCGTATGGAGCCTAGCTAGAGACTGCCCTATGTATCTTATAGAGAAAACAAACTAATGGCTACCAGTGAGGAGAGGGAAGGGGGGAGGAGCAAGATAGGGGTATGGGATTAAGAGATACAAACTTCTATGTATAAAATAGATAAGCAACAAGGATATTACGTATAGCACAGGGAGTTATAGCCATTATCTTATAATAACTTTTAATGGAGTATAATCTGTAAAATACTGAATCACTATGCTATACACATGAAATTAATATGATATTGTAAATCAACTTTAGTAAAAACAAAAAAGATACCTTAAGGAAAAAGTAGCTGAGCTTTGTTACAGTGGGGAACAGTTCACAGTGCTGTGACCCTATCTCTAGTCGGTGACCAAAAGGCAGAAGTCACGGATTGCAGTGGGGAAAAGGACTGACTTCTCCAGAAGATATAACCTCATTCTAGGGACAGCTGGATATAATCTTTATTTTAGATGTTGCCTTTGACAAGTTTTAGGGAATTTTTAATTTCACATTTCAGGTGAATATTCTTAATTTGAGCTTTTGGGCTTTGCTAGAGAGCATAGGACCCTCAAAACTCAATGTGATGATCTTGGAACCTCCCTGATTTCTTTCTTTCCATTCTCAGTCTCTCTTCCCACTTCCTTTCACTCTTCTGAAAATTAGCACCTGCCAGCGAAATCAACTTTATGCTGCTTTCACTGGAGGCTGGTGTCTAAAAATCAATCCTGGCAACTAATGTAAAGTGAAATTTGGAAGACGCCTGGGTTCTCATGGAGTCGTGCAAGCTGAAGTTATTAAAGAGGATTAGAGACCACAGCTGGTGAGCAGATGGAATGCTTATAATTTCACAATCTTAGGTAGCTTTAAAGCCAAATCTGCACAAAACCTATTTGCTTTTTCTCTGGTTCATTTCGCTTTATCCTGCTGGAATATAACCCTAGTCAGTGTGATACTTTAATTGTTGTAAATGATGAGCCTTAATAGGTCACTCACTTAGATGAAAGCATTTATGGTTCTGGTCATGCAATTTCTTACTCAATTGCATTTCAGTAACCACTATTTAATAATGTACTATGAGAAGCTCAGTAGATAGGGAGGAGAGAATAAGACTTGAAAATTTCATTCAAAATGTAGACATGAAGACTAGTTCACAATAACATTAATAATATAGTATAATCACATTATGATGAAGACTAGTTCACAGTAATTACAGCTAAACGGTTCATCCGCTTGCGGCTTAAAGAAACTTGCCAATCAGTTTCCGCAGCTCATTTTCTGTGTCCCTTTTGTTAGAAATTCTTTTGTTATGCAGTCAGACAAGTCACCTGGACCAGCCGCCTTCAACTGCTGTACCGCCTAATCACAGCCCACTGCCCCGCTTTCCCCATGTCCTCCTCCCTCTTTGTTCTGGCTCATTGTTACATGGGCGTCTTGTATGTGCGTAGAGCAACTGTAAGCTCCCCAGAAACGCCCTTTCCTGCACGTCCTGGTAGATTGGTGTCTCCTACACAAAGGAAAGTGTTTGTGAGGCTTCTGCTCAGTAACTGTTAAGAAGGTCAAACTAGGACCTTTATTCTACTAATTTAAAGAGATTAATTTATACCTTAATGGCTGTTACTTTATCTAAGGATAGAATTAGTACCCACTATACTCTTAGCAGTTCTTTTATCCTTACCGAAAGACTTCAGAAAAATGGCTGCTTCACTCAAGCCATTGCAGAATGTCTGAAAATACAGAAAAACAGCTGGAGCCATAAATAAGTGAGTAGTCTGGATACACTCTGTACTAGCTGGTTGGGAAGAAAACAACACACAGATATTTCAGGTGGTGCCACACAGCAAACAGCTGTAGTTTATGGTCCGTCATAGTCTCTGTTCTTTTGGAGCCAGTATGTGCTGCTTCTGTAAAGCCACAGTCAGCTGCAAAAATATTGTAACATGTGTTTTGGAAGCAATTACTGCATAATAGTATTCTAGCCTCAAAACATCCTGAATGATATATTTCTATACGTGGGGAGAAAGGGAAGAGCATATTGTGTTACTGATGCATTGGCACGAAATAGTAGAATTGTCATAGGAAGTGGTCTTTTTTTGGATCAGCTTTTCAAATGATTTTCAGTCGCTTCTTTTTTGGACTTCTAAATTGGCCTTCTGTAATTGGATATGACCTCTTATAAAGCAAGTAGTATAAACACATTTTAACTTCCACTGTAATTATTTTGTACTGAACCAAGTAGTTTAGCAATCCCTTCAAGCTGATAGATTTGTACATCTATCATAAGTAAAATTGTTCTCCGTACCCTTCCCTTGTTCCCTTAGGTGGAGGGGATGGCAGGGTGAAAGGAGGTTTTGGAGGCCCCCTAAGAAGAAAAAGAATTAGGCCAAGAATTAGAAGACCTGGGGTTAATACTGGGTTCTTCTAGATTTGCCTTGTGTGATATTGACCAAATTCTGAAAATTCCTAGTTTGTAGGATCCATATCTAGTAAATGAGTATAATAATACTGAATATTTTCGGGCTTCCCTGGTGGCGCAGTGGTTGGGAATCTGCCTGCCAATGCAAGGGACACGGGTTCGAGCCCTGGTCTGGGAGGATCCCACATGCCACGGAGCAACTAAGCCCGTGAGCCACAACTGCTGAGCCTGGGCGTCTGGAGCCTGTGCTCCGCAACGGGAGGGGCCGCGACAGTGAGAGGCCCACACACTGCGATGAAGAGTGGCCCCCGCTTGCCACAACTGGAGAAAGCCCTCACACAGAAACAAAGACCCAACACAGCCAAAAACAAATAAATAAATTTAAAAGAAGAGTATTACACCTTTAAAAAAAAATAAAATAAAAAAATAAAATAAAATAAAAAATACTGAATATTTTCATATATGATACACTTATTAGATTACTAGGGCTGCCATAACAAAGTACCACAAACTGGGTGGCTTAAGTAACAGATACTTAACTTTCTCATAGTTTCTGGAGGCTAGAAATCTGAGATCAAAGTGTCTGCAAGGTTGATTCCTACTGAGGACCATGAGGGAAGGATTTGTTCCAGGTTTCTCTCCTTGGCTTGTGGATGGCTGATTTTTCCCTTTGTCTTCACATCATCTTCCCTCTATATGTCTGTATCTAAGTTTTAACTTAATTAAAGACACTATCTCCAAATACAGTCAAATCTGAGGTACTTGGGGTTAAGACTTCAATATATGGATTTTGAGGGGAATACAATTCAGCCCATAACAATACATTACAGAGGGCTATCTAATTATAAGCGATATACTGTAGTTTATAATTCTTCAAATTGCTCTGTGTATTCAAAATATTTTAGTACAATTTTATTCTGCTGGACACATTGATAGAAAAAAAATGCACTTTCCTTCTTTAAAACCTAAAACTTAATACCCAACTGTGTTTTCATTCCATATGGTGAATTTGCAAGTGAAAAGATACATCTTTTGCTCTGGAGGAATAAGATGGAACTGTTGTATACACCACATACACCACTCCGGTTACTATCTCTCACTGTTGCGGCCTCTCCCGTTGCGGAGCACAGGCTCCGGACGCGCAGGCCCAGCAGCCATGGCTCACGGGCCCAGCCACTCTGCGGCATGTGGGATCTTGCCGGACCGGGGCACAAACCCGTGTCCCCTGCATCGGCAGGCGGACTCTCAACCACTGTGCCACCAGGGAAGCCCTCTTAGGGCATCTTTTTGTTTGACTCTTAGTTGTAGAGTGTTGTTTGGGAAGTTATTAGGAAAGCTTCGCAGGAATGGGTGAGTTGAATTGCTATTGCCATCAGGGTCAAAGCATTCTAAATTAGTCTTTTGCTAGAGAGTAAATAGACTCTTGCTTGGAAGTTTTGAGCCAGTGGCAGTGTTTTACTCAAAGTGTCTTAACTGCTAGACTGCTTACTATAGGTAGTAAGCCATAAAGACCGAGTCCACAGTAAACTCCAAGTGTGACTTTGTGGGCCTGAGATAGAGGGCAATGCAAAGGAGATCACTCAATAGAAAATGCCAAGTTTTTCGTTCAGTGGGATTGCAATTGGAGGACTGTTAATTATGGGAAGAAAGGCAACCAGACAGTCACATACTCCAAGGCAGAAAGGAGAAAGGGTAGTCAGGCCAGTTGGAAGCATGCATTAAGATTGCAAAAAGGGAGACTTGCAAATACTTTTGCAGGTCAGACTTTCCTATTTGGCTGAGTAATTAATCGGTAAATAGGCATAATAGAGTCATCTCAAATGGTTCTTTAGAGATGCATGATTTGTACACACAAAAAAACTATTGTGGAACAGGGAAGCTGGAAAACGACTAACTTGGCTAAACAAAACCAAGGCATTTTAGCCTCTAAAAACAACTTTGTGCATTCTGATTTAATTTTCTGGAATGAGATTAGTATGTAGCAGATTAAAAGGTTACCACTAGTAGGTAAAATGCTCCATTCTTCTTCAGGATACTATCCAGAGTGAGATCCAGGAATTCTCAATTGCTTAATTAGTTAACATGCTCAGTTGCATTTTTGTCATCACAGCAAGCGTGATGGCTTTATTGAGGGTTTTTTTTTTTTTTTTTGCCAGGCAGACTGTTAGCTTTGGCTGTTGAAATATTTCTAATCCTAAATATTGAAATATTTGAAATATTTCAAATATGAAATATTTGAAATATTTCTAATCCTAAAAGAATTTAGGATTCTTACTGAATTAATTTAGTATGTGCATACTGAATTCCTATGCAAAAATGGAGAGGTATATAGATCTTTGACACAGGTTTATCATAATGTGTTATTTGATGTAATATCATGATCTATCAAGATGTCATCCCTTTTAACCATCTCCACCATGATGTCTGTCATGTGCTTGTTTGTAAACATGCAGAGAATAAAAGCACAGTAGGTGCATTTGTGCATAAGTGGTCTCTGACCATTTATTCAGTCATACATTCAAGACATACTCCTGTGCAGGTACTAGGTACTGGGGGAATCAATGACACATAGCAGTGATGTGATTCCTGCACTCATGAAGCTTACCCTTGCCATTTTTGGAGAAGTGGAGGCTATACAGTTGACCCTTGAACAACATGAGTTTGAACTTCTCAGGTCCGGATTTTTTTCAGTAGTAAATACTATAGCACTACACGATCTGTGGTTGCTTGAATCTGCGTTGATGGAGGAACTGCGTTTATGGAGGAACTGCGTTTATGGAGGGACGACTATAAGTTATACATGTATTTTCAACTAAAGGAAAAGTCGGCCCTGCTAATCCCCACGTTATTCAAGGTTCACCTGTACTGTGAACAAGACCATGCAGTGGGATATATACTTAAATATGGAGAGGAGGCTGGGATGTTAGGGGAGATCCTACAAAGAGGACCATTGCAGGTGCTGGGTGATAAAGGCAACACTGCCTGGAAGAATTGATCGCTCAGCAGAGGCATGAAGGATGAGAAGAGTGAGCTGGACCAGGAGGGAAGGCATAGACTCTGTACTGTCCTTTCACCCTTGGGTAACTAAAAGGTTTCTCACAAATTAACCTTTTACATTTTGATGTCTTGTAATAGAAATTTTATCACTATAAGCTCTAGGAAATTATTTTAAAATCAATTAGCTGGGTAAAAAAATGTCAGTGTAATTGCTGGGAGCCATATTTGAAATCTTTTTATCTCTGTCACTCATTCCTCTTTTGCTGCCCCTCTTTTTCTTTTCTCTTTTTTTCATCTCTTCTGGGTTTTTTTTCTTCTGTGCTATCTTTTATATTTTCATCTTGAGCATTTTTATTTCTTGTCCAGTTTGATACATGACCCAAATGGCTACTTTTGCTCATGGGTTTTCCCTGGGAGCCTGATGAGCTCACTGTAGTCCAGGAGTTATATACCTCAGCTGTTAGGATATGGAGTCCAGGTGAGCATGATTTATCATCTGCAGACTTTAAAATGTGGCTGGTAAAGTGTGCCATTTATTGAGCTGGTTTGGGGTATAAATGTAATATTCCAGTTCTCAGACCTTTTAACTGATTTTTAAATATACATGCAGAACACATTATTAATAGGCCCATGACTTTCCTGTTTTGAACAACCAGGGCAACCCATTTGGACAACAGAGATGTCATCTGTGTGGCTCAAGAGAGTCCTTTATTTTATACAGAAAACTGAAAATTTTTAATTCCAAATAATTTCATTTTATAAAAGACTTAGAATGAGATAGCAAGATCAGTGCCATATGACCTTAGTTTGCTTGTAAACAACTTAAGACTTCTTTCGCATTGACCTTAAGATTTGTGGGATGTCTGCTCTATTATACATGTTTTGGAGAACAAAAGGAAAACCTTTAAGAGCAGAGGGCTTCTGGCCCTCAAAATGATCCCAATTCTGGAGAAAAATTTCTCATAGATAGCATTCTCCATGTAGATGTTTCCTGCTCGCTGGCCCAATCTAACTTTTCATTTTAGTTTTTTTTGCTCAGTTTGATGCATTTAGAATACAGTACATTTTCTTTTCTGGATTGGGGCAGATGGTGCTGTCTCTTTTGATTATCTATGTTTTAAAGGAAACGTTGATTAGGAAGAACAAGAAATAAAACATGGCCAGATGAAATTGAGAGCAGAAATTATATAATCCAAGAAGAGCCATATGTATTCTATGTTTTTCTACTCAAAGTTTACCATGATTCATGTTTGAGTTTCTAGAGTTCAAGTTTGCTGTATTTTAAAATGTCATTTAGGATGGTTCTTTGGATTATTGGTTTGTTTTAACTTTAATTTCTAAAAGATACAGAAACGAGAAATAGATGGGGGTTTTTTCCTTCCTAGTCACATTTAAATAAGAAAGTTCTTGAGTAGTAGTGGCTTTTGACAAATCCAAAACTTTTGGATAAATTCTACTTAATGCTAATAAACTCCGTCACCTGCAGTCTGCACATTTTCGCACAGTTGGCCAAGTGATCTTAAACCAGAATATTTAACAGGTGTTCCAAACAGAAGCCTGAAGGAAATGAACAAAGGGGCACAGAAAACAGCTTGAAGGGTCTCCTACTGGCTATATTTGAGAGAGTTTTAGCATTCAAAAGAATGATGGCAAAGAGTATGACATGTTTTATTGAGTGGAAAAAATAATCCATGACTTCATAGATAATTAATGTGGGAGAGGGAACTAATTAACATAGAAGGATTGATAGAATTAGGAATATCACCATCTTACAAGTATCAATATAGTAATATCTTCTGGCAAAGATATTAGTGTTTAACCATCAAGTGAAAGGGGAAGAGGGTGCTTTAACAACAGGGAAGTATGTCACATAATACCAGAACTAAGTGATCAAAGTGCTGAGTATCACCAGAAGGTTCAAATTGGCACTGTGTGCTTCCTTAAGTGATGGAATGGGAAGTACATCCATACAGAGCTCTTGATAAACATTTTTAGCCTGAATCTAATTATGAAGAAATAGTCACACAATCCAGATAGTTGTACACGTTATAAGAAAACTGGTCTGGGGACTTCCCTGGTGGCGCAGTGGTTAAGAATCTGCCTGCCAGCGCGGGGGACATGGGTTCAATCCCTGGTCCGGGAAGATCCCACATGCCTCGGAGCACCTAAGCCTGTGTGCCACAACTACTGAGCCTGCGCTCTAGAGCCCGCATGCTGCAACTACTGAAGCCCGTGCACCTAGAGCCCGTGCTCTGCAACAAAGAGAAGCCACCGCAATGAGGAGCCAACTTGCTGCAACTAGAGAAATCCGTGTGCAGCAACCAAGACCCAACGCAGCCAAAAATAAAAATTAATTAATTAAAAAAAAAGAAAACTGGTCTGGACACTTCAAAAATATTAACTTTAGCAAGACAAAAAATATAGGAGATTTTTATTCTAGATTAGAGGAGACTAATGCAACACATGTTCCTTGATTGGACCCTGGACTGGGGGCTGGGGGGAACATTAAAGACATATTCGAATGACTGGGGAAATGCGAACATGTAATATAGATTAGATTTTATTCTGTCAGTGTTAAATCTCTTGGTGTGATGTTGTGGTTACATCATCACACCAACAAGAAGGTCCTTGTTTTTAGGAAATACATGCTGAAGTTTTTGGGGTGAACTGTCATAAGATCAATAACTTCAAATAGTTCTGAAAAAGATGTGTGTACGTGTGTGTGTATAGAGAGAGAAAATGTGGACATACAAGTATAGCAAAATGTTAATAATTGGTCAGTGTAGGTGAAGGGCATATGGCTGCTCATAATACTGTTCCTTCACTTTTCTATACATTAAAAATGTTTCAAAATATATATTTTTACAAATCAGGAAATTTCACAGGAAATTTTTCATTTCCACATTCTCTGGAAAAATGGCAGTCTGTCAACCTGAGACTCCTTAGATCCTGCTTGGCAATAATTGATTGGCTACATAGCAGCTGCCTCCCTTTAGATAGGGTGAAGGCATTTTCTGTTTTCCACAGTCTTTACCCTTCCCTTTTGCCTGATATGTCCACCATCTTTTACTCATTGACATTACCTGCCAGGTGACTATATGCATTTGTTGATTTCCTGGCTGAGGTGGGTTATACCATGAATAGTAATGCTATTTCCATATGTCAGAACGCTGGTGAGTTATTCAGAGCCCTAGCACATGAAGTTAGTACTGGATTTGATTCCTATATCAGCTGATGAGCTTCACTGGGTTCTTTGGCCATAGACTGAATTCTGTCCTCATCCCCAAATGCATATAATTTCATCATGTGAGACATCAAATTTTAAAATGTGGGTGTAAAAACTATTCAGAACTTGCTCCGATAGGTGGTATAAATAATAAAATTATCTTTCAGATTTAATGTTACAAAATTGTGCTGTCTGGATTCTGCCTTACAAAATCAGTTGAACAGTCTTGCAAAAGTATTGAATAAGCTGCTTGAAAATTTTTCAATGTGACATGCCAAACCTTAATGAAAAAACATTTTGTGGAAACATTTATAGATGCCAGTGCAGAAAGTAGGGTATAAACTTTAATTACCTTTGTAAGTCGTTCTATCCTGTGTTTAAGCGATTGCTTTCCTGTTACACACCCAGGGAGGGTACTGGGTCTTTCTGGGTAATCATGGAGCTGAGCCTTCCCCCAAAATAAAAGAGCTATATCTGGCACAGGTTAGGGTTCAGTTAGCCAGTGACACAGTTCAAACATGCAGAGGGAAGGAAAGAGTAGGTCTAGTACTAGAGTCAGGCTTGCCAGGCAAGCATATCTACCTCATACTTTATCCATTTTTGTGGGTTTTTCATCCCTATATAATTTGCTGTTCTTAAAAATGCTAGCTGCTTCTGTCCAGTTCCATGTGTCTATATGATTTTTGCCTTGTGAAGTAAACAGGAGAACTTTTCTTAGAGACTTTGACAGAAGTGAGCATAGACTCTCCTAGTATTTTAGGTAGAATCCAATTCAGTTGGCATCACAGGAGGAGGTTGAGAGAGAAACTGAGACCTGCGATTCAGCAAGGGTAATGGATCTGGTGCTTTCGCTTTTCGTTAAAGCCCAGACCTCGCACTTTTGTATCTTATTAACTAAAGTGTAGTACACCTTTTGCCCGAATGGGACCCGTTTTGCCTGTGGGTAAACTAATATGAATGTTCCTAGTAGGGCTTTGCTCAGATCTTGGGCTAGGACAGAAGATCACTCTTTCTTCTGAATTCCAGAAATAGCAACAAAAGCCCAGAGGAAATCAGCCTCCCTTGTACCATTTACATTCTCTGGCCTTCCCTCCTATCCAGCTGGCCACTCCATCTGCAAAAGGAATTCATCTCTCCTCTTCTGCTTTCTCTAAGGTTCCAGAATCTGTCTGGAACCCATGTCGCTCTTGAAAATATTTTCCTAGACTGGAAGGCAACTTCCCACAACGTATGTTCGCCTACCTGCTGCTTTCTTTTCACTGTTGAGAGTCTGGTATTCCCTTGTCTGTCTTTCAGGATTTCAAATAGTGTAACCACTTAACCAGCTAAATGGCTAGAAAGATGTTTGTCTTTGCGTTTTTAGCATCAGGATGATTGATATCTGAAGATATTTCTGGCATATATGTCTTTGGGGATTCCTTGTGATTTTATACATTTTTAATATTTGTATTTAACACCGCTAACTGTGGATCATAATCACTAAATGGAGATTGTTAGGTAGTTAATCTAACTTTCGTATGCAATTATTGATGCCTCTTTTTTTCCCCAGGATAAGTAATATTTTAAAAATGAAGATGATAGATTTATTTTTCTGATTAGAAAAGCAATTCAGCAAGCATTCGTAAACTGTCTTTCCTTTACCTTCATTTGTTCTCATCAGCATTAGTAGGCATTGTCTAGATATCCAGTTTGTCCCTATTATTGAGCCGCTTTTTTTCTTTTTCATCCAAAAGTACTGTTTATTTCTGTTCATTTAGTTCTTATGTTGAGGGTTTGCTATTGATTTTAAGCCTCTTACCTTAAAAATGGGCATGACCAGAAGTCGTGTATTTTCCACACCCTTAGTTTATTATATATAATTTTTGAAGAGAGTAGCTAAGGCAGCTCCTTGGCAAATCTGAGAAAGCATATTATGTTATGCTGGGCATATCTGTAAATGAACCCTGTGGATGAGAACTAGACAGAAGCGTTACAGAGAAATAATGCTGATGTCATTTCATTGGAATGCAGGGGCTGCCGTCAACAGCCATAAATACATTCTATAGCTAGCAGCTAAGTGTCTAGCTCTGTTTCTTTTCTAAGAAGGAAAACAGTGAAACAAGCCAAAGAAGTAAGTTGTGTTTATAAAGTGGGATATTTTAATTAGTTTAGGCCTTACAGTTATACAGACAGTGTGAACTTACAGTTCTTTTTGGAGCAAACATGAAAACCATTATTTGTGGAAAGTTTAAATTTCACGTGACACATATTCTGTCTACGTGCGTGGGGTTTTTGTGGGTTTTTTTGTCCTTTTTCAAAAAAATGTATTTGCTTTGCTAGTGTATTTTTATTTTAACCTTCCCTGTGCTAAAAATGCTCTATTTTCTTGGGTGGAGATGTGCGTTTAGGAGGGAAGAAGGGTATAAGTTGCTGAACTGAATCTCTCCTTCCTTTTTGTTTTTGGCATGTCCAAATAGGGTAGTTTTCACCTCAATTGGGGCATGTTTAAACAAGAGGCTTCCATCTTAATCCCTTTTCAAGAAATTCCCTACCCCCAATGTGTCTATATCTACAAAATAAAATGCTCCCTGCCCCCCTCTGTTTGGAAAGCTGTCCTGAGAGCGCCCTGTAATCCCTTTTTACTGATCAGAGTCTTCACCACAGGGGAAAGACTTTCAAATATTTAAGGAGGTGGTTATGTAAAAGGTGGGTTGTCATGTCTGCCCACTTCAGCCATGGTCACAAACAAAATTGAAGCAGGTGGAAAAGTGGTTTTAATTTGATTGCTTACCTCATGGCAGCTTCAATGTGGGAAGAAAGAAAGCTGGCTTATAAGATTTGCCTCTGGATAAATTTACTTGCTGCAAAACCAGCGGGAGGAAGGCAGCCCTGATAGTGAAGAAAGAGCACCTTGCCCTACAGCCTTGCATTTCTTCCTCTTCTGGACAATCTCTTGTTCAGTTGGCACGCATCAAACTCTTGGGGGTCAGGGGAGGACAAAAACAAATAAGGCGTAGTTTCTTTTTAAACTTGATATAAAAGGTATCCTAACAGCAGACCACCAGAACTGTTCTTTCTTGTTTTGTTAATTTTCGTGAGGGGATTAGTTAGCTTTCTAATTTTTTTCTCCTTTGCACACACTCATGGTGTGTCTGTGAGAGAGGGACAGAGACTGAGAAAAAGAAAGCACGTGAGCAGGCAGAAGCCTGACCCAACTGCGAAATGTACTCTGTAGAGCTGGTCTCTGTTTTATGGAAAGGGTAATAATTCATAGACTACTCCGAGGCACAGTTAAATCTGGCTTAGGGAGAGGTAGGCCAAGGTCTGAGTTAACTCAGCTATTTAGGTAGTAGAACTGTGAATTTTGGCATTTTCATACCAGAAAGTTAGCTTTCACACGAGAGTTTATTTTATATGTGGTAAGTAACTGTCACTTTAGCTCAGTTAAACAAATTTTATTTTCGCTCTTGTTTGTGCAAATTGTGTGCCTGGCATTTATTTGCTTTTTTTCTCTTAGTCTGCGGTAGCACACATGGAAAAGCGTTAAATAAATGTGGTGTGAATGCATTTTCCTCTTCTTTTCCGTATTCACAATTCAGAACCTTGAAAGAAAGAAGGAATCCAGTCTGGCTTTGATACCACATGTCTCTTGGTATAATAGGGTAGTGGCTGTCCTGTCACTGCCTTTCCTCCTCAGGCCCTGCCCTCTTTATTTTTGATCTTCGCAGAATCCTTTGTTTATCTGGCTCCATTCATGGCCTACTTTTTCTTGTTCTTCCTTTCCTCACATGCCTTGTCCCCAGATCCAAATGCCTTTGCTCTATTCATTTGACAGCTTTTTCAGAGTTTAAGAAAGAAACCCAAGAACACAAACCGTCTCCTGGGACTTAGGGGGTCTCTGCTGCCACCTCCTTTCTCCCGTCCGCCTCAGGGCAAACACCCCACCAGTCCCAGCCCTCTGGCCCTCCCTCTCGCTCTCCCTCATGACTCCTAGTTCGTCATGATGCAGCCAGAGGCTCTGCTTGCTTTGGGACATGTACGAGACTTGTGGTCCTGGGGAAACCTCCTCGTTTGTCCCTCAGCCTCATTCCTCGGTCGACAAAGACACCTTGCAGATGCTGTGCTCCGAACTGGACACGAAGCTGTGATGTGCAGAATAGACTGCAGCCCTGCCTCCTGCTGTAAAATGGAGCAGAGAATGTCCATCTTGCCAAGGAGGCTGTAAAAATCAGCCAGGTGATGGTGCCTGACCAGCACATATCTAGGTGCTCAGAAAATAGCAGCTTTCGTTATTACAGTGAGACAGACAGGGCAAGTCCTGACCTCTGTTTGGAAGTTGTTTAGTTGGGTTTTTTTTGTTTTTTGTTTTAATGTTATTTATTTTTATTTATTGATTTTTGGCTGCGTTGGGTCTTCGTTGCTGCGCGCAGGCTTTCTCTAGTTGTGGCGAGCGGGGGCTTCTCATTGCGGTGGCTCTTCTTGTTGTGGAGCTTGGGCTCTAGGCATGTGGGCTTCAGTAGTTGTGGCACATGGGCTCAGTAGTTGTGGCTCGTGGGCTCTAGAGCTCAGGCTCAGTAATTGTGGCGCACGGGCTTAGTTGCTCTGCGGCATCTTCCTGGACCAGGGATCGAGCCCGTGTCCCCTGCATTGGCAGGCGGATTCTTAACCACTGTGCCACCAGGGAAGCCCTGTTTAGTTGTTCTTCATCTCAGACAGAGCCTTTCACTTGTATGTCTGGCTCTTACCTGAAACCCATTTTTTTCAGTTTTAAGCAGACTCCCTCCCCGCCCCACCCCTTCTAATTCAACCTCCTTTCCCATTTTTCCTTTTTCTGTCAAAAGCATAACCATTTCTTCTATCATCCTTGTGTGTTTGAAAGCTGGCTGTGGGGAGGAGGTCTTCAATTTTTTTTTTTTAACTCGCCTTTCTTTCATGTCGTATGTCTAGTAATAGTCCAGAGGATTCTTCCTTTGGAGAGCTCTTCAATTCTTCTCTTCTTTCTTTGTTGGATAGGCGATCATCTCTATTCTAGTCTAAACTTTTATTACCTCAAGGATAGGGTCTGGCTTCTTGCCTTCTAAGACACTTTAAATGTCAGTCATGGCAGAAGGCAATAAAGACCTCCTTCAGCTAGCAGTTTGAATGTATCTAGTGTTTGAATGTATCTCTGTGAGTGTTTGAAACCATAGGGTGCTTCAAACTCTGGAATAACCAGTGATTCAGGAAGTATTGTTTTTAACAAGTGAACCAGTTCATTTATTGCAACTGTGCTTATGTGTTTTTTACTGACAACTAACTTCTGAGATACACAGTATTTACAGTTGACTTAGTAGGAGTTCCCAGAAAATGTGAGGGTATGTTTTGACTTACGAGTATAGTCCGTTATCTGTATCTTAACACGAATACATGATTATAAATGAGCTTGGGACATTAAGTCTTTTGAATGTGAGTTTTCTTTTAGTTGCAGTTTTTACAAATATGATATTGCCACCAGCCCCTTTCTTTTTCTCACCAAAATAAAAGTAAACATGTTCTACTAAGCAGAATGCAGTGGGAAAGAACGAAGAACCGATCCTTTTGAAGTTCAGGGTGGAGCCAACTAGAAGTTCTTGTTATTTTTTACGTATGCTTGGTTGATTGACTGAGTCAACAAGTAGGTATCGAGCTGTGAGTCTGCAGGAACTGTGCGAGGCGCTCTGGGCTGAGTGGTGAGCACGTCCTGAAGCAAGGCCAGGAGCTGCAGCCTGCCCTGTGGCCTCTTTTTTGTGTCCCTCACCCACTAAGCTGGGGCTTACACTTTTTTTTTTTTTTTTTTTTTGCGGTACGTGGGCCTCTCACTGTTGTGGCCTCTCCCGTTGCGGAGCACAGGCTCCGGACGCGCAGGCTCAGTGGCCGTGGCTCACGGGCCCAGCCGCTCCGCGGCATGTGGGATCTTCCCGGACCGGGACACGAACCTGTGTCCCCTGCATCGGCAGGCAGACTCTTAACCACTGCGCCACCAGGGAAGCCCTGGGGCTTACACTTTTAAGTGGCTAGAGAAACAAAGAAGACTGTGTGACAGAGGCCTCTACATAACCCACAAATTAAAAAAATTTACTATCTGGTTATTGACAGAAAATGTATCTGCTCTGGACCTCTAGTGTCTCTGCCTTCCTGAAGCTTATATTTTAGTAGGAAAGAAAAGTAATAAATGAGTGAACAGTAAGACAGGAGAATTAATGTCCAATTCTGATGACTGCTGGGAAGGAGCTAAGTAGGGTACGACAATGACGGGAGGGAGGCCGGGACAAGGGGGTGAGGGCTGAGGGAGGATTCTTGGAAATTAGACCTGAACATTGTGAATGAACGGCCTGTGAAGAGCTGGGCTTACTAACCTGCTCTCACCCCTAGTCCACTTCCCCCTTCACCTCCAAATGCCTGCTTGCCCACAGGACTCAGCTGGGTGTTGGTTCCTAGGAGGCTTCTAGAGCAGTCTCTCTTAGAGGGCCTTTACCACAGCGCCTGTCACTTTGTAATCTCCTGTTTGCTTCCATTCCTTCCCCCACCCTCACCCCCCAAGACTTGAAATATCTTGAGGTCAAGGACATGTCTTGGTAATCATAATATCTCTAGTTATATAGTTCATAAGCTGGTTGAACAGTTAAATAAATCTGTAGGGCTTCCCTGGTGGCGCAGTGGTTCAGAGTCCGCCTGCCGATGCAGGGGACACGGGTTCGTGCCCCGGTCCGGGAGGATCCCACATGCCGCGGAGCGGCTGGGCCTGTGAGCCATGGCCGCTGAGCCTGCGCATCCGGAGCCTGTGCTCCGCAACGGGAGAGGCCACAACAGTGACAGGCCTGCGTACCCCCCCCCCACAAATAAATAAAATAAATAAATAAATAAATAAAAATAAATCTGTAGACTCAAAATTAGATTCCATCAAGCAGGTCGTGAAAGTCAAATGTTTCTTTTAGCAAAACAGATTAAATTTATCCTATTTTTACACATCCTTCCCACCGCATGCTCCCTGCTCCAAGTACTTTTCCTGTTTCATCTCAAAAACAATTCTTGCTGCACACCAAAACTTGCCCATCTCCCCATCTTATTAAAAAACACCATCACCCTTTCAGTTGATTAAGCCCCAAACGAGGAATTAGCCTTGATTCTTCTCATTCCCTCATCCTTGCCCATCATACCCAACCCTTCAGCACCTATACCTCCAAAACCAGACCTGTTTTTAGCATCTTTACTACCACGCCCAGCCCAGGCCGGCTAGCTCCATCCTTCTCCTGGACCAGTGTAGCAATGTGCTGACTGGTCTTTCTGCTGCCACTCTTAGCTTCCATGTATCCATTATTCATGCAGACACCAAACAGATCTTTTCAGACTCAATAGTATGTCAGTCCCTCCACTTGACACTCTAGTGGTTGCTCATCAAACTTAGAATAAAACTTGAATTAAAAAATCTGTACTCACAGCCCTTCGTGAACCGGCCTCTGTCTTCAGCCTCATCTCTTCATTGCTCTCAGCTTCTCATTGCACTGGTCTCCCCTGTCTCCTCCTCAGGGTACTCTGTTCCCTGTTGCCTGTTGAATTATTAGGTAGAATTCAGTGTTCATCTGGTCAGCGTTGTGACTGTGTAAACCAATAATAGTGGCAAGTTAACACAACCACAGTGAAATCCCTACCCCAAAGACATCCCCATTCCTGACTTTCATTATCATGTTTGTGGTACCAAAAGTTCATGGTTAACAGGCAACTGACTTCATGATAACCCTTGTTAAAGGCTTGGGAAAGGAACTTGACAACCTTACTGACTTCTAATGGCATTAACTGTTTTTCTTTTTTCCTCTTTTTGCCACGCAGAGTATGAGTTGGAAGTAAAGAGGGTGCAAGACATTCTTTCGGGAATAGAGAAGCCACAGGTATGTCTTCTGGATTTCTCAGCGTAAATGGCGCTTTTAAAAGTATTTCAAACATGCTTTTCTTTTACCACACAGTAGGTAAGCAAAAGGGCCCCTTTCCATTGCGGATTCCTCATAAACTGTGAAATAGTGTTGTTATTAATGGAGCATGAAAATATAAAACAGCAGTCTTCTGTTCAGTCATCATCCACCAAAATGTCTTCTTCATTTAGATATTCGGGATGCAATTAGGAATTCATCCTAATTTCCAGGGGTACCCCTACCCCCACCCGCTAAGGCTACAGAACAGTTTTCTTTTGGTAATTTCCCTTTACCTGGGTAAATGTAATAATAATAAATTTTGAAAACCTCAGTAACTCAAAGTATTTTTCCAGGTAAATTTCAAAAAGATACCTAAATATTAGCTGAGTAAAATAAGTCCAAAGCGTAATGGCAAGGAAAAAAGTTGGTGGGAGTAGTGATATTGTGAGGTTTTAAGTTTGATTTTGCCAGATGCTTTGAAATTCAAGTGAAAAATTCCAAATGTTGATTCAGCCTTTCATCTGAGTTTAGAGAGCCAAAGTTCTTTGGAGTGTTTTCTAGCTGAATGGGAAAACCTTGATTCTTCATGTGTTTCAAATACTGAGGCTTTTTAACAGAAGGGTCCAAACATGCCTCAGGGCACATAGTTGAGTTTGACTAAACCTAAAAACATGAGGTGTGCTGGACTACGGGTGCAGTAGGGCACTTGCAGAAGTGTAGGGTGTTGATGCTGGGTTGGGGAGTCCGCACTTGATCTGGTAAGGAGCGGGTTGCCATTGAGAGTTTATGAGCAAAGAAGTTATGTTTCTTATAATCAGGACTGTACTTTCAGGAGGATCAGACAGCCGGCAGGTGCATTGCAGTGAGAAGGGCATGGACCCAGGGAGACAAATGTCTGGCATCTGTTATTGTAGGGCTGGCGAGAGGCTGTGGGAATCAGAGTTAGGGCGGTGGCATCAGGTATGGCAAGGAGAGGATGGATACTAGAGCCATTCTAGAGCGAAATCAGTCAGGCATTACAGCCTACTGGCTATCAGGTGTCACGGGTTAACTGGTCTTTCAGGCTCAGATGACGCCTTTCAGGAGTTGCTTCCTCTGGGCAGGCTGCCCTGATTTCTGTCCCATCAACTGGGATACCACTCCTCACGGTATTTGGTACCACTGGTACTACATGTGGTACTACAGCTTCACTGTGCTCTGCATGTATTTAATACACTGTACTCCATTTACTTGTGTTTGTGTCTTTCCCGCTAATCTGTGAGTTCCTCTAGAATAGGTTCGTGTCTGTGTCCTCTTGGTATCTTCAGTGCCATTCTTAGACATGTGGAATTTGTTTTACTAGCAGGGTATCCAGGAAGACGAATAAGTGGGTGGTTGAGTGTGTCTGATAGATCAGTGCTGTGGAGAGGGCAACAAGATATACCTGGGGAGAGCACATGCATCGGAGTGACCATTGGAGTCGTAGGAGTGGATGATAGCTTTGGGGATGGGGTAGAGCATAGGGAGAGTTTAGAGAAGGCTTGAGGGCAGAATCATGAAACAGGCTTACATTTATAGTGCAGCAGCAAGAAGAACCCATGAGGGGCACACAGAAGTCATAGTCAGCGTGAGAAGGCAGAGCAGCAGCTTAGTTGACTATCCTGGATGTAGTCAGACAACTTCATCGTCTGGTCTCTGTCCCGTGTACACACACACGGTGTTTTTCTTGAGTTATACTGGTCATTTCTTTACTGCAGAAGTGATAAAGTCTGTTTCTGAGGATCATGTGGCTCTAGAAAGATAAAAGCAATATTTATATGTATTGGTCCTTTCCTCCTGATTCAGCATTTATTAAGTGCTTAGCTCTTTACAGGTTTTAGAGCAGGGTAGACAGGGTTTTGTGTAAATAGTCACGATGTTAGGTGTAATATAGTCAGATTGTCATCTGAGAGGTCAGAAAGTCCAAAATGAGTCTCACTTGGCTAAAATCAAGGTATCGGCTGGGCTACATTCCTTTCTGGAGGCTCTGGGGGCAAATCTGTTTTCTCGCCCTTTCCAGCTTCTAGAGGCTGCCTGCATTCCTTGGCCCACGACCCCTTCCACTCTCGTATCTCCTTCTCTGACTTTCCTGCCTCCCTCTTTTACTTACAAAGACCTGTTACTCATACTTGTTACTATATCAGGCCCACCCGGATAATCCAGGGTAGTCCCTGCTTCACAAGATCCTTCACTTAATCACATCTGCAGAGTCTCTTTTTACCTTGTAGGTTCCGGGGATTGGGATGCGGACATCTTGGGGGTTGGACATTACTCTGCCCACCATACCAACCCCTGGTCCCCACAAAAACCTCCTCTGCTGGATGACAGTCCACCCGTCCTTCCCAGCCCTGTTCGGTCTTCACACCATTATTCTCCCTTCTTTCCTCTCCTCCCCCCTCTGCCTGAATCTCTTACTTGTGGTTGTGCCTTATTTATCTTTGTGGTCCTAGTACCTAGCACTGCCCTTGGCACGCTGTGAACCCTTAACATGTATTTGGTAAATAAATGCGTGGCAGCCTGCAGTGGCTGTAGTGAGGTTCTGCCAGGTGAGACAGATACCTGACGGCTGGCCAGCATCGCACGAGGCTCAGCCAGCCTGGTGGGATGTGGGCGCGGCTGGGAGCCAGAGTGCAAGGCAGCAGCGTGCAGAGGAGGGTCCTGTGAGTTGGAGCCCAGTGTGGCCATTAACTGGCTCTGTGACCCTGAGCCACAGTTTCCTTACCTTTGAAAGGTCGGATAATAAATACCATGTGGGACTATCTGAAAAGTAAATTGTATGCTATTTATAGAGTCCTTGGAATGGAGTATTTTCCTAGAGTTTTTAGCATATCATTAGGCAAAAGGGAAACTCCCTGCTATACTCTGAAATGGGAAGGAGGGGCTGTTCACCTTCTAGGAAAAGAAACAGCTGCAGAAAGTTAGGCACACAATTGTCTAAAGGATTGCTGTTGTAAATTTTTTTTTCTTTCAGCTGCAACTGGTAACACCTCCAAATAAAACACATATACTTTTCTTCAAGGTTTTACGGATGGTTTGTTTTAGGTGTTAGAAACATTACTGAGGACTTGTAGATCCCAGTCATCTTTCTAGGACTTTGGGCACCTGAATCAAGCAAGTCACTTACTCTTCAGAAACCCAGATACTATAAATATCCAAATACTTAGCCATTAAATAAAACAGGGTACAAATATACAAGGTTTTTGTCCCGAGACTGTAACAATTAGGTGCCTTGGGGACTGTGCTCACACAGCCACTGCTGTACCAGAGAACTAAGCTGATATGATTCTAAGGGGTTTACGGATTAACCTCTGCTAGTACCAGCCAGCTCCAACCTCATGTGGTTTAATCTGCTCTGATGGTGGTGCTAGATGAAGTCTCCCACATACTGGGCTGTTTATTTTCAGGATGTAAATAAACGTAACTTGGAATTGTGGTTCTGCATTGTTTCTATCTGCTAATGTTCAGCTTGTAGAAACAATTGACTTGTTGGCTCCAGAAGTGAGTAAACTGACCTAAGAAGAACAACTGTCCCTGCAAGAAGCAATCCCTTGAATCATAAACAGCAGTAGATCTGGAAACAGATTTGAGGTTCTTAGCACTAAAGGAATTATAGTAACAGATGATTCTGAAATTCCTAGATCTGAGCATCCACTTCTTTGAATAATGTTCTCTTTGACCTTTTCCTTTTAAATTTTCCTTTATGTTATTATTTTTCATGATGGTACTTTAGAGTTGAAGCCAATATTTCTATGGTAATATTTTCTTAACATACTCCCTAAATTGGATCAGCAGACCTCCCACATAGTTAAATCCAAAGACAGGCCAAATTTAGAAGCTACTAACTTACATAGAAATATTTTTGAACACGAGAGTAACAATTTAGTAACTTTATGAGAGTAAATGGTGTTTTTGATCCAAATAATGAATATCATTTGCATATAAGATAGTCTGAAAATTAAGACAGTAAAATTTCACAGAATAGTATTAAAATACTGGGATGAACAGGAGAGAAAGGGGAAAGGAGAAAGAGAGCTAAGGATTACATACGAAATAGGTACAAGATAATGCAGTCTTATCATTTGCGAATATGTGTATGCATATATATATGCTTTTAACTAGCAGCTGTTCTCAAGTTCAAATCTATATTTAATCAATACATAGACAAAAATGACTTCTACTCAGTGTGTAATCATTTAGAAGTAGATGGTTTTATGAGTCCTTCAAAGATACTTCAAAGCAGTTTAAGTAATTTCTATGCAGACTTAACACTAGTGCTGAAACAAATGTCACGTTGGATCTTGTCCAATAACTTTGTAACTAAAAATCACCACTTTTATCACCATTACAAAGGAGATTGATTTCTGTTTATGGTAGAATCGTTAAGCATCAGCAAGTCAGTTAGTTTTATGGCTTCTAAACTTCCTTTTTTGGATCCCAGCCATGACAGTCACTGTGATGGTCAGGTTAGCCGTGCCCCATTTCAGTTCAGTGGTCACCGCTGGTGAGAAAGTTTCACCAGAGAGAGAGAGACCGAATGAATGAAGGTGAAGCTTGTGTACGAATACTGTCGCTCTGAAGTAGGCTTGAACCCAGCCTAGTTCCCAGAGTTCTGAATCTCTCATTTAAGTTATCACCTCCCTGGATGCTTGGCTTAAAGGTATCTACTGCTGAGGATTCCCCTTTACATGACACTCTCTTGAAAGGCACCGTGTAATTTCCTGGCATCAACCTTGGAGTGGAAGTGAGTTCCAAGTTCTAACAGAGACAAAGCACTCTTTCAGAATTCCAATGCCTGAAGAAAGGAAACCTGAGGCCCAGGAGTCAGTGAGAGGGAGGGAGGGAGGGGGGAGCACAGGAGGGAACGGGCCTCTCAACTCTGGTAGTAATCTAGGTGGCAGGCTGCTCAGATCCAGGAAAGAATTCCCAGAAGCCGCCGTCCTTTGAAAATGATGCTGAGTTCTCCAAGTGCACTTCTGATAGGCTGGCTGATGGGAAGGATGCACTTGCACAGAGCTCTGTGTTCAGATGACAGTTGGCCTTCCTAAGGCTTGCTCAGGGAACCTCGGGGAAAGGTGAGCGTTATTTTAGTTGATGCTTCAGGTGTTGTACATCACTGTTGAGTTAAGTAATAATTTAACCAAGTCCTAAAGGAAAGACAGTAAATTCTTTTTTTTTTTGGTTTGATTTATGTATATCATAAAATGATTATCACAACAGGTGCAGCTAACATCCGTCATCTCATATAGATGCAATATAAAGAAAGAAAAAAAGAAAAAATTTTCTTCTTGTGATAAGAACTCTTACTAAGAACTCTTAATAGCTGATGAAAAAAGTAGAGTTTAAAAGGATGTGAATTTATGGATACCTGTTCAGTATCTAAAGTGCTGGCATTTGACTGAGCTATTTTGAGATGTGGTGTTATTTCACACCACCATTCATAGAATCAGTGTTACTACACACTGTGCTCTTGGAATTGGGCCACGTATTACCTCAGTTGAATGTTCCTCTGTACCTAATCAGCATCTTTTTAAGTTATAAACTGAACTCTTCATAGCAAAAGATCTTGTTTTAAGTTAAAAATCAAATATAATATCCAGTATCTCAAGGTTACTCATTAATGGTGTGTGAAGGAATTCAGCAAATACAATGGTGTATGTGGTAGAAATACTGCCTTAAAATCTAATTAGGGGAACAACACACAGATAACCAGGTAAAGCAGAGTATAATGAAATGAGTGTCAAATACAGGTGCCCGCGCAATGTGGTTGGAGCACAAAGAAAACAGTTGCTGATCCTGAGCAGGGAGTCAGGCAGCACCGTACAGAAACTTTTCCTGAATTGGCCTCAAGCTTCCATGGGCCCCTCTGTGCTCAGTGTATCTGCCGTGAGGCCCCTCACGCATCTCTTCATCAGGCAGAGGTCATATCTTAATCACCTTTGTGTCCACAGCCCCTCACAAGTTAAGGTATGAGGATTAAACGAATAAGCAAAGGCAGCATTTGAACTGGGTCTAAAGGAAGTTTGTTAAGGGCAGGAAAGTGGGAAAGTCCAGAGCTAAGTCTCAGGGGCATGCGAGGGGACGGCATGCTGAAGGGGGGTCACAGCCGTCACAGGAGGAGTAGGCACAGAGTTGCTGCTAGTTTGGAGCCATAGCAAGAAGGGTCGAGTTCGATTCTGTAACAGCGTCTCCCCAGGTTTTTTTTAAAGATGTGTAATGCTGGTCTGCCATCCACTGTGTTACCTGTATCAGAAACTCAGACTGTCTTATTCCCTTTGATTTTTATTTTTCATTCAACATTTACTAGGCAGCCACTACTCACAGTTGAATATGACTTAGGCCTTTTCCTTAGGGAGTCCCACGGTCCAGTGGGGAAGGTAGGCAAATGCTATTAACATGATTAGCAATGAGTAGAGATAGCAGCAAGGTGCTGTGGAACAGAGAGATGATAGGATATTTCAGGGAAGGCTACTTGGGGGTAGTGAGGCCAGCCTAGGGTCTTGAAGGATGAGTAGGAGTTTGACTAAATAATTGGTTAAATATATAATGATGCTGTATCTATATGGAACAGGAATGATATGGAGGGATCTCTGCTCAAAATGGAATGCATGATAGACTGAAAAGGGAAACTCAGTATTCATTTCCATATTAAATTCATGCTTTTAAATTAGCTTATATTTTAATACCCTTTATTTAGATCAGATAGTGACAAAAATAGAAGAAAAAAAGAGACTTAGTAGTTTAGACATCTCCATCCACAGCCTACTCTAATCTACAGCTATAAAGTCTTGTATGAACATTATGCTTTAAAGTATGTTTTAACTCTCATTTTGTTTTAATGTTATCCAGACCAATATCTAGAGAGCAACAAAATAAACTTTAGAAAATTAGAACATTAAAATGCATTGACAGGTTTATTTTAAAGAATTAGACTGCATTAGATTAGGTTTCTCCAGAAACAGACTCTGAAACAAAGATTGGAAGGCAAATGGTGTAAGTGCGGAGGTGCCCCAGGAAGCACGGTTAGAGTAGAGACGTGAGATTGCAGAGGAGAAGCCAGTACAGGGCCTGTTAATGAGCAGGTTACAGCTGCGGGCAGCTGGGGCTCAGTCCTGCCGAGGATGCCTGGGAGATAGTGTAAGAACGTGCTTCAGAGAAGCCCTAAATAAGAGGGAAAAGTTGGGGCGTTGAGAGTCCCAGACTCCTTTGTTCAAATGAAGCCTTGAGCGGAGGCTAAAGCGAAAGATAAAAGCAGAGCCTAGAGAGGTGAAACATCTCCACACATTTTTCTGCCACCTGTCAGCCTGGGCCATGGTTCCGTTTCCACCACCCCCCGCCCCGTACTGGGTTTTCCCAGGAACCTGCAGGACTTTGGGGAGCGTGGTTTGAAAGGTCTCGGCTTTGCAGGAGAGTTCGACATCAAGCAAAGCTTGGAGGCCGCTGGAAAGTACCTGTGGATGTGGGTTGCTTCCACATAATATGACGGCCATCATGGGGATTATTGAAGTATCACGTTCAACTTTTTACCTTTAGAAAAATTCTCAAACGTGACATTATTTTTACTTTCTGGAGGACCAAGTGTGAATTGCATCAGACTTGGACATAAGTTTGCATAATAAGGACAGATGTTTTAGGAGCTGTAGTTTGGACATCAGGACTTTGACAAAAGAATGCCATATAGGATGGGTGGGGTTTTTTTTGGTAATTAAAATAAATTTGTAAATTAAAATAAATTTGTTTTTCTTGAGTTAAATCTGAGCCATTTTAATGCTACTACTAACAATCACAAAATGTTCTGGGGAGAAGTGTAGTGTCTGATTCATGTTTTTCTTCCTCAGGTTTCTAATATTCAGGCAAGAACGGTTGTGTTGTCCTGGGCTCCCCCTGTTGGACTTTCGTGTGGACCCCACAGTGGTCTTTCCTTCCCCTACAGCTATGAGGTTGCTCTGTCAGACAAAGGACGAGATGGAAAATACAAGATAATTTACAGGTAGCGTATATTTCCATGTGTTTTTCTCAGCTGCCAAACTGTGAAATTGGTGTTACTAAGGAGAATAAAAAACAAAGGAAAAATTTAATGGCTTTCCAAATTTTCCTTTAAATAGTTCTTTTTAAGAATTACTGATAATTGTAATGTCAAGAGTTAACTTTGTCCAGAGTAATTGCTAATCAGAAATGACTTTTATACAGCTATTTGGTGTTGGTCAAATATGTCACTTGGTTATGTTAGCTTGCCAGTGTAGTACTAAAGAAAATTTTCCATTAATGTTGTCAGAGTAAAAAGTGAGCATGCCTTTTAGTTTTTACATATATCATGCACTTCTATGATCACCTCTTTTTAGGCCCAGACCTTGTGCTAGTCTTGTTTTTCAAAATTCTACAATGTGGTTTCCATTTCACCCTCCTTCTTATCCTCTACAGTAGTTTTCCAGTCTGCAGAAAAGCTTTTCATTCGGAGGCTATCTTAAATCGTCAGAAGTTTAGCACACCGAATTAGGGATTATCCCCTTCCACTTTATGGACTCTCAGATATTAACCATTTAAGTGATTTATAGCTGTGTTCTAAATGTGATAAAAAATTTTTAGGGTCAAATCTTTTCTCTTTTGTAATTGCTGGCACTGCTCAGATTTGCAGAGTAGGAAATCAGAAGCCATCTTGTTCTAACTACTTGTTTGACCTCTCTGTGACTGGCCCTGGGAACTACTGCCCAAGCCCAGTGTAACATGGTCACACAAAGCCCACCTCTTCCTCTGCTAGAGAAGCTGCTTTTCTCTTCTGTTTCCCTGCTGCAGACCTCGCATCTCCCTAGCCCCATTCCTAATTCTTAACTTGCTCCAGGGACTTGTCTTTTTCTGGACAAAGAAAAGGGGGAAAGAGAGACAGAGGGAAGCCCTTTAGTCACTCTCTCCTGTTGCCGCCCCGTAGGGCTCTGTCCTCTCTTCCTGGACTCCTACAAGAGTCTCCTCAGGCTCCTCCAGCACCCACTCTTGCTCTCCTCCCATCCAGCCTCCACGCTGCAAAAACAGAAGTCAGGCCAAGTCACCCCGCTGTGGGAACACTACAGTGCTTTTTCACTGTGCTTAGAATGTAGTCCTAACCCCTTCCTCTGGCTCACAACCATTGGGTTCTATTTTGAAAAGTCAGAATTGGTAGTGACCTTAGCAAAATATAGAGCACCATTTCCCCCAGCCCACCAAGAAACACTTAGATTCTATCAATGCATGATGGTCATCGGTGGCAGGAGCTAGAGTCCCAAGTGCCCAGTGAGGCAGGCAGGTAACATAAGTGAGGAAGTACGAAGCTTGGGAATGAGGTGAACGGTGAAGGTGAACGGGAACACTCCTGTCTTCATCAAGAAAGGAGCAGCTGGGGCTTCCCTGGTGGCGCAGTGGTTGGGAGTCCGCCTGCCGATGCAGGGGACACGGGTTCGTGCCCTGGTCTGGGAGGGTCCCACATGCCGCGGAGCGGCTGGGCCCGTGAGCCATGGCTGCTGAGCCTGCGCGTCCGGAGCCTGTGCTCCGCAACGGGAGAGGCCACAACAGTGAGAGGCCTGCGTACCGCAAAAAAAAAAAAAAAAAAAAAAAGAAAGGAGCAGCTGGCAGTCACCTAAAGTAGGTTGTTGCATAAGGGAATGTAGGCCTAGATTTGCTGATTCCTTGGAATTTTTTTTAAAGGAAATGCTAAAAATCTGAATTGTTATGTAAACCTTCCTAATGTTAAACTAATTCAGCAAATTCAAAAAATTTGAAAGATAAAGTGCAAGTCAAACAACATAACTGCATGCAGGGTGTGGACATTAGCCTCCAGTTTGCAACTTTAAGAAAGTATTTTTATTTAAATAATTTCAAACTTATAAAATGTTACAGAAATAAAGAGATCAAGGAATATGTGCATATCCTTTACCCAGATTCACATATTATTAACTTTTTACCCTATTTGCTTTACTATTTGATTTTCTCTCTTGCCTTTTCTCTCCTCTTAATCTGTATTTTTTCCTATTAGTTTTATACATCATGGTCCTTTACTGCTAAATACTGCAGGGTGTTTCCTAAGATGTTTTCTTAAATAGCTACAATGCCATTACTTCATGACTTTACATCAATACCATACTTTTATCCAATCTATCGTCCACATTCCAGTTTTGTCAGTTGATTAAATAATGTCTTCGGTAGCATTTTTCTTCCCCTTGTAGGACAAGATCCATTCTAGGGTCAGATACAGCAGTTGGTTGTCATGTCTCTGTAGCTTTCTTTAATTTGGAGCACTTCCACAGTATTTCATTGTCCTTTATCACACTGACTTTTTTTTTTTTCCAATCTTCTGTTTTAATAATGAAAACTGACATGTATACATACTTTTTCAAAAACAAACATGTTAAATATCTCTAGCAGGGCAATAAGTTAAAAATTTTTTTTTTAATTATGGCTATGGCTAAATTTCAAACATACAGAAACATAGAGAAAATACTACAATGAACCCCCAGATAACCATCACTCAAATTTAACAATTATCAAGATTTTGCCACATTTGCATCATATCCCCTTTATTACTATTATTATTGTTGTTGTTGTAGTTATTGTAGCATTTGGTAGCAACTCACAGATAACACATCAGTTACTCCTACATAGTTCAATATGGATCAACATAGATATTTTTTTACGTAACTGCAATGTCATTAACATCTAGGAAAACTGACAATAATTATACCAGGCATCATTTAATACCTTGGTCATATTCAGATTTTCCCAGTTGTCTCAAAAATGTGTTTTAATATTGATTTCTCCTTCTGGGAATACAAATGAAGTTTACTCATTGCATGGGATTGTTAGGTCTCATAAATTTATTTAAGTCTAGAATAGTCTCCCTTTCATCCTTTATTTTTTTGGAAATGGAATAGCTACTTTATATTTTAAATTTTAATTAAAAAATTTTATTGACGTATAGTTGGCATACAATATAGTTTTCAGGTGTATCTCCCACCTTTTTAAAAATTCTTGATCAGTTGCAAAAAGTGAATCACTTTTTTTACCAATCTGAATTTGTGGTATCCTTTAACTTAATCTTCCTCCCCCTTATTTCTTATAAGTGGATAGTTAGTTCTGAAGCTTGATCAGATGCAGATTTAACATTTGTGGGAGGCTTTCATCAAGGTAGTTCTATGTACTTCCTCTTCCAGCACATTGGGAAGCAACAGTGTTTGGTGGCCTCACTGTGATTAAATCGTTTGGGAATTATCCAATGCCCTTTTTAAAAATCTTATTTATTTATTTGAAATATAGTTGACATACAGTATTAGTTTCAGGTATGCTACATAGTGATTCAAACTTTTTATAGATTACACTCCATTTAAAGTTATTATAGGCTTTCCCTGGTGGCTCACTAGTTAAGAATCCGCCTGCCAATGCAGGGGACACGGGTTTGAACCCTGGTCCGGGAAGATCCCACATGCCGCGGAGCAGCTAAGCCCGTGTGCCACAGCTACTGAGCCCACGTGCTACAGTTACTGAAGCCCGCGCGCCTAGAGCCCAGGCTCCTCAACAAGAGAAGCCACTGCAGTGAGAACCCACGCTCCGCAACTAGAGGAAACCCACGTGCAGCAATGAAGACCCAACACAGTCAAAAATTAATTAATTAATTAAAAAATATAAATAAAGTTATTATAAAATATTGGCTGTATTCCCTGTGCTGTGTATTACATCCTTGTAGCTTATTTACTTTATACATAGTAGTTTGTACTTCTCAATCCCCTACCCATATCTTGCCCCTCCCCAGTTCGCTCTCCCCACTGGTACCTACTAGTTTGTTCTCTATATCTGTGAGACTGTTTCTGTTTTGTTATATTCATTTGTCTGTTTTATTTTTTAGATACCACATATAAGTGCTAGCATACAGTGTTTGTCTTTGTCTGACTTATTTCACTAAGCATAATACCCTCCAGGTCCATCCGTGTTGTTACACATGGCAGAATTTCATTCTTTTTTGTGGCTGGGTAGATACTGACATTTGTGAAGATTACAGTTATGCCCCCACACACCCCTCTCACGTTTAAAAATTTTTTTAATGGGAACATTACTTATTTTCTGGAATGTTGGTGGTTTCCTTATGATTAAGTCAAGGTTCTGTTGCAGCTTCTGGTCAAATAAATGGTTTTATTTTGTGTAAGAGAGCTATTTATTGGCATGCATCTGTAAGAGAGCTGTTTATTAGTATTGATATGTGAGGGAAGTAGATTGAGGTTTCTTGAAGAGAGTTGAGAAGTTGAAGCTATTGGGGTTCTTGCCAGGACAAGTCTGGGAGCCACCTTCAGTTGACAGCTGGTGCTGTTATTTACACGTACGTTTATCTAGGTATCTTTCTGTTCAGCTTGCTTCCTTATTTACTTATTTTTATGTAGTCATTTTGAAGAAGTGGTAAGATATTTTGGAATTTTATTCATAAGTTAGCCTTGCCATTTTCCAGATCCAGAATGACACCATTTCAAGGAATCTCATTTACTAGTCCAGAAAAATGATAATACCAAGCAGGACTGACTTATTTCTGACTTAAGGTGGAAGTAGAAATAATAGTTCTTGAATCGCTGTTGGTACCTGACTATGAGACCCAAATCCAAAAGCTGTTTTATTTTTGAAACTGGTATCATTGACTAAGAAATGATTTTTCATTGCAGCGGAGAAGAATTAGAATGTAACCTGAAAGATCTTAGACCAGCAACCGATTATCATGTGAGGTGAGTATTGGGGAATTCAGATTGCTAAAATAAATAATATGCTCCTTTTTAAAAGTGTTTGGTTAACAGCACTTGCCTAACTAAAAGTGTCAGTACCTTTGCTCATCAGCCATTCCTTGATGTCCTACACTTGAGAGCACAGAGATTGGGAGTCCACAGAAGTGCTCTGGTAATAGAAAAGTAGATGATACCCTGAACAGAATTTAAAAATTATTTTTGTGAAGTAATTTTTATTTTACATAGTCTTCTAAGATCCGTTGGAATGCGTGGTTTAATATATCATATTTTTTTCTATAAAGCAATCATTTTTTACCATGGGTATATCTGTTATTAGAGACCTTCCATGTAAACTATATGTTCAGCCAATATGACTAAATAAAGCCCTTCCCATGTTTCAAGTTTGGACCTAAAAGGCAATACGTTTTGAAATAAGTAATGCAGATATCAAAATTATCTCTAGCAAGAGCTAATGCAGTTTGCCGAAACAACTCACATAGTTTGCTACCGAGTCTGAACTCTCTACCATGACTGCTCTGGAAGGCAGGGATAGCTGATCTCAGGGAGAGACCTGGCCAACCACAGACCTGCGAGGACGAAAGTATCATCTAAATGTTTACAGAGCTCATCTGATTACTCAAAGATACATCCATACATCCATCTGCAAACAGGCAGATTTTTTAATCTGAATGTGATCCATAATATCGTCTAAATTTTCATTTTAATTTAAACTTTCATTTTATTTAATTTTTAATTTGATCAGAAATTCTCATTTTATCTAATAGGGTGAAAAACAACAAATTCTCCTTTCTTCAATTATATATGTGTATATCAAGATTATGTAATAAAATTGCAAGCATCAAGCACACACCCTTTATTACACTTTCCAAAGGTTAATTCACACCACCCGTTCCCTTTGTGGTAGAGTAGAGGCAGGGTAGCCTAGCAAGAAGAGCATATGTTAATTATTAGGAAGCTTGAGGTCTAGTCTGGTTCTGCCCATCGATTGACTGTTTTAACTTTGGTCAATCACAGAGAATCCATGCCACAATTTTCTCAGTAACAAAAGTAAGGAAAGTAGTGGTGTGTTCAGATTATAGTATCTTATTAGCTGCACAAGTGTTTAAAGCTAGGTTTAAAGCAATACATAAAAGAGCAAGGTTTTTATATTCAGTCATAAAGTGTATATCTGCTTAGCTATTGTTTTGTTTAGATGAACTCTGTTGCAACCATCTTTTCCTATTTGCATCAAAACTTTTGGATTTTGAGTGAATTAGCTTTAGCCCAAACATATTGAACTTTTCACACCATCTGTACAAACAAAAAAATTTGTATAACTTGTGAAGCTGAGATGGTAATAGTTTAACCATTCTTTGAAATGGTCGATTTAACAGCAAACCAGAAAATGTAACACAACATAGGGAGTCCTGTAAATGTTCTCCATTAGACGTTGTTAACATGTGTTTCCTTTTTTCTCTTTTACTGTTCATTGTCATTGCTTTACTAAAGGTTTACTTTATTAATTTTCTGCTCATCCATGAGTTGACAATAACTTAAAAAAAATTTTTAAATGTCACAGTCTGCCCTTTATTTACTGTCCTATCTGTTGTGTTGCCCTTTGTATCTTTTTAATGCCTCTTACAAAGGGTAAACTTGAGAATACTTGCTCATTAATTGTTTTTACATATCTTATGAACACCTTAAACTTCTGGGCAGATAAAAGGAATAATTAATGGATTCCCCAAAAGACATAGGAGCATGAGGTAGTTACCATCTAGAGGCCTTGGGTCCAAGACTTCCTCCTAACACATCGGGGATCCCACCCTTGTGACGTGTATATATATATATATATATATATATATATATATATATATATACACACATATATATATATATATTTTTTTTTTCTGGTACGCGGGCCTCTCACTGTTGTGGCCTCTCCCGTTGCGGAGCACAGGCTTTGGACGCGCAGGCTCAGCGGCCATGGTTCATGGGCCCAGCCGCTCCGCGGCATGTGGGATCTTCCCGGACCAGGGCACGAACCTGCATCCCCTGCATTGGCAGGCGGACTCTCAACCACTGCGCCACCAGTGAAGCCCCCTTGTGACATATTTGACACTTGTGTGACACCACACATAAACAGCCTAAGGCACCACCAGCTGTTATTTGGTCTAGTGCTCTGCTGGCCAGAGAGATGGAAAATTCTCCGTCTCTTTGATCCTGATCTCTTTACATTTTTATACAGCAGGTTCTCATTAGTCATCTATTTTATACACATCAGTGTATACATGTCAATCCCAATCTCCCTATTCATCCCACCACCACCACCACCACCCCATTGGTGTCCATACGTTTGTTCTCTACATCTGTGTCTATTTCTGCCTTGCACACCTGTTCATCTGTACCATTTTTCTAGATTCCACATATATGAATTAATATATTTGTTTTTCTCTTTCTGACTTACTTCACTCTGTATGACAGTCTCTAGGTCCATCCACGTCTCTACAAATGACCCAATTTCATTCCTTTTTATGGCTGAGTAATATTCCATTGTATATATGCACCACATCTTCTTTATCCATTCGTCTGTTGATGGGCATTTAGGTTGCTTCCATGACCTGGCTATCGTAAATAGTGCTGCAGTGAACATAGGGGTGCATGTGTCTTTTTGTTTTTTGTTTTTTCCACATCTTTATTGGAGTATAAATGCTTTACAATGTTGTGTTAGTTTCTACTGTACAACAAAGTGAATCAGCTATATGTATACATATATCCCCATATCCCCTCCCTCTTGAGCCTCCCGCCCCCCACCCTCCCTATCCCACCCCTCTAGGTCGTCACAAAGCACCAAGCTGATCTCCCTGTGCTATGCGGCTGCTTCCCACTAGCCATCCATTTTACATTTGGTAGTGTATATATGTCAGTGCTACTCTCTTATTTCATCCAAGCTTCCCCTTCACCCCCATGCCCTCAACTCCGTTCTCCATGTCTGCGTCTTTATTACTGCCCTGTCACTAGGTTTATCAGTACCATTTTTTAAAATGCCATATATATGCATTAGCCTCATATACAGCCTTTATTATGTTGAGGTAGGTTCCCTCTGTGACCACTTGCTGGAGAGTTTTTATCATAAATGGGTGTTGAATTTTGTCAGAAGCTTTTTCTTCATCTATTGAGATGATCGTATGGTTTTTATTCTTCAATTTGTTAATGTGGTGTATCACATTGATTTGCATATATTGAAGATCCCTTGCATCCCTGGGATAAATCACACTTGATCATGATGTATGATCCTTTTAATGTGTTGTTGGATTCTGTTTGCTAGTATTTTGTTGAGGACTTTTGCATCTATATTCATCAGTGATACTGGTCTATAATTTTCTTTTTTTGTAGTATCTTTGTCTGGTTTTGGTATCAGGGTGATGGTGGCCTTGTAGAATGAGTTTCGGAGTGTTCCTTCCTCTGCAGTTTTTTGGAAGAGTTTGAGAAGGATGGGTGTTACCTCTTCTCTAAATGTTTGATAGAATTCACCCGTGAAGCCATCTGGTCCTGGACTTCTGTTTGTTGGAAGATTTTTAATCACAGTTTCAATTTCATTACTTGTGATTGTTCTGTTCATATTTTCTGTTTCTTCCTGGTTCAGTCTTGGAAGGTTATACCTTTCTAAAAATTTGTCCATTTCTTCCAGTTTGTCCATTTTATTGGCATAGAGTTGCTTGTAGTAGTCTCTCAGAATGCTTTGTATTTCTGCAGTGTCTGTTGTAACTTCTCCTTTTTCATTTCTAATTTTATTGATTTGAGTCCTCTCCCTCTTTTTCTTGATGAGTCTGGCTAAAGGTTTATCAATTTTGTATATCTTCTCAAAGAACCAGCTTTTAGTTTTATTGATATTTGCTATTGTTTTCTTTGTTTCTATTTCATTTATTTCTGCTCTGATCTTTATGTTTTCTTGCCCTCTGCTAACTTTGGGTTTTGTTTGTTCTTCTTTCTCTAGTTCCTTTAGGTGTAAGGTTAGATTGTTTATTTGAGATTTTTCTTATTTCTTGAGGTAGGATTGTATTGCTATAAACTTCCCTCTTAGAACTGCTTTTGCTGCATCCCATAGGTTTTAGGTCATCGTGTTTTCATTGTCATTTGTCTCTAAGTATTTTTTTGATTTCCCCTTTGATTTCTTGAGTGATCTCTTGGTTATTTAGTAACGTATTGTTTAGCCTCCATGTGTTTGTGTTTTTTACATTTTTCCCCCTGTAATTTATTTCTAATCTCACAGCATTGTGGTCGGAAAAGATGCTTGATGTGATTTCAATTTTCTTAAATTTACCGAGGCTTGATTTGTGACCCCAGATGTGATCTATCCTGGAGAATGTTCTGTGTACACTTGAGAGGAAAGTGTATTTTGTTGTTTTCGGATGGAATGTCCTATAAATATCAATTAAATCTATCCTGGTCTGTTGTGTCATTTAAAGCTTGAGTTTCCTTATTAATTTTCTGTCTTGATGATCTGTCCATTGGTGCAATTGAGGTGTTAAATTCCCCCACTGTTACTGTGTTACTGCCGATTTCCTCTTTTATAGCTGTTAGCAGTTGCCTTATATGTTGAGGTACTCCTATGTTGGGTGTGTATGCATTTATAATTGTTATATCTTCTTCTTGGATTGATCCATTGATCATTATGTTGTGTCCTTCCTTGTCTCTTGTAACATTCTTTATTTTAAAGTCTAGTTTATCTGATATGAGAATTGCTACTCCAGCTTTCTTTTGATTTCCTTTTTCATGGAATATCTTTTTCCGTCCCCTCACTTTCAGTCTGTCTGTGTCCCCAGGTCTGAAGTAGGTCTCTTGTGGACAGCACATATATGGGTGTTGTTTTTGTATCCATTCAGCAAGCCTGTCTTTTGGTTGGAATATTTAATCCATTCATGTTTAAGGTAATTATCGATATATATGTTCCTATGACCATTTTCTTAATTGTTTTGGGTTTGTTTTTATAGGTCCTTTTCTTCTCTTGTGTTTCCCACTTAGAGAAGCTCCTTTAGCATTTGTTGTAGAGCTGGTTTGGTGGTGCTGAACTCTCTTAGCTTTTGCTTGTCTGTAAAGCTTTTGATTTCTCTGTTGAATCTGAATGAGATCCTTGCTGGGTAGAGTAATCTTGGTTGTAGGTTCTTCCCTTTTATCACTTTAAATATGTCATGCCACTCCCTTCTGGCTTGTAGAGTTTCTGCTGAGAAATCACCGTTAACCTTATGGGAGTTCCCTTGTATATTGTTTGTCATTTTTCCCTTGTTGCTTTTAATAATTTTTCTTTGTCTTTAATTTTTGTCAGTTTGATTACTTTGTGTCTCGGCATGTTTCTCCGTGGGTTTATCCTGTGCTTCCTGGACTTGGGTGGCTATTTGCTCTCCCATGTTAGGGATGTTTCTGACTATAATCTCTTCAAATATTTTCTCAGGTCCTTTCTCTTTTCTCCTTCTGGGACGCATTATAGATGCGACTCTTGGTGTGTTTAATGTTTTCCCAGAGGTCTCTTAGGCTGTATTCATTTCTTTTCATTCTTTTTTCTTTATTCTGTTCTGTGGCAGTGAGTTCCACCATTCTGTCTTCCTGGTCACTTATCCGTTCTTCTGCCTCAGTTATTCTGCTATTGATTCCTTCTATTATATTTTTCATTTCAGTTATTGTATTGTTCATCTCTGTTTGTTTGTTCTTTAATTCTTCTAGGTCTTTGTTAAACATTTCTTACATCTTCTCAATCTTTGCCTCCATTCTTTTTCTGAGGTCCTGGATCATCTTCACCATCATTATTCTGAATTCTTTTTTCTGGGAGGTTACCTATCTCCACTTCATTTCATTGTTTTTCTGGGTTTTATCTTGTTCCTTCATCTGGTACATAGTCCCCTGCCTTTTCATTTTGTCTATCTTTCAATGTGGTTTTTGTTCCACAGGCTGCAGGATTGTAGTTCTTCTTGCTTCTGCTGTCTGCCCTCTAGTGGATGAGGCTATCTAAGAGGCTTGTGCAAGCTTCCTGCTGGAAGGCACTGGTGGTCGGTAGAGCTGGGTGTTGCTCTGGTGGGCAGAGCTCAGTAAAACTTTAATCCACTTGTCTGCTGATGGGTGGAGCTAAGTTCCCTCCCTGTTGGTTGTTTGGTCTGAGGCGACCCAACACTGGAGCCTACCCTGGCTCTTTGGTGGGGCTAATGTTGGGCTCTGGGAGGGCTTACACCAAGGAGTACTTCCCAGAACTTCTGCTGCCAGTGTGCTTGTCCCCACGGTGAGCCACAGCTGCCCCCCGCCTCTGCAGGATGCCCTCCAACACTGCCAGGTAAGTCTTGTTCTGTCACCTGTGGGGTCACTACTTCTTTCCCCTGGGTCCTGGTGCACACTCTCCTTTGCATGTGCCATCCAAGAGTGGAGTCTCTGTTTACCCCAGTCCTGTTGAAGTCCTGTAATGAAATCCCTATAGCCTTCAAAGTCTGATTCTCTGGGAATTCCTCCTCCCATTGCCAGACCCCCTGGTTGGGAAGCCTGACATGGGCCCAGAACCTTCACTCTAGTGCGTGAACTTCTGTGGTATAATTGTTCTCCAGTTTGTAAGTCACCCACCCGGCGGTTATGATTTTATTGTGATTGCACCCCTCCTACCATCTCATTGCGGCTTCTCCTTTGTCTTTGGATGTAGGGTATCTTTTTTGGTGAGTGCCAGTGTCTTCCTGTCGATTGTTCAGCAGTTACTTGTGATTCCGGTGCTCTCTCAAGAGGGAGTGAGCACATGTCCTTCTACTGCGCCATCTTCCAGAACACATCGCTTTTAGTATTTTTAAAAAATTCTTTCCTAAGAAAAATGTCTACAGTCCCAATTGTAGTTACTTTGCTCTGGCTATTCCACAGTCCATATAGGTCATTCATTCTCTTTCCTTATACAGCCTTCCATTTTTCAACCTAGAGAATACTCTTAACACTTCCAGCCCCTATGTAGAGTCAGTCTCTTCTGCCTTGAATTGCTTTGGGAGGCAGCTTGATAACATAGTAGGCAGACGTTGGAATTTGGAATTAATGACTCAGGCACTTACTGAGGGTATGTGATTAGGCAAGCCATGTAAGCTTCAATGTCCTTGTTTTCTCATTCGTAAAATGAGGATAATAACGATACCGGCCTCAGAAAGATGGTGTGAGAGCAAATGAAATATATGTGCAAATCTATTATAAATCTGTAACACCTATAAATGTTTTGTTGTTGCAGATTTTCCACACTAAAAATAAAAAGGACTTCATTATGAAGCTTGACAATACCGCTCATTATTTTATTGAGATAAAGATATATCACAATTGGAACTGAAAAAAGCAGACCAAAAATCTCTTTTTATGATGTAGTTAACATTCTCAAAATCTTAGTTCCAGGAATGTAAGCTTTTATCAACACAGTAGCCTCAAATATCATTTTAAATTTAACAGTCACCTATAAGGCCTCAAAAAGCTACATGGAAATATTTCCTCACTTTTCCACAACAGAAGCTCCAAATGAATTCCATTACTGTACAGCTGCAAAACGAACAATTATACTTATTACCGTTTTCATTTATTTGTACATTACCAATTTAGAAAATGTCACCTTTTAGGAAGTCTAGAGAGCCAATCATGAAAACAGATGTTCTTTTAGCAGTGCCAAGCAGGCTGTATTCTCCTTCTAGTTGTTAATAGTGCACATTTTCACAAAGGCCTGCAGAAGTCTCTGTTCAAATCACTCTTCCGTAGAGTGAAAGGTTTCTTTCTCAGGTCAAGTACTGACATCTCACCTAGGGCTCCTTTCTTGTTGCTTTTGGTTTTGCTATTCTGATTTCATCCCCTTCACACTGCTTGCTTGATATCTTTATGGAATTCTTTTTCTCATTTTCAGTTTTTTCCTCCCTCATGTTAGTGAGTATTGTCTGAGTTCACCAGTCAGATACACAACCATTTTTTAAAGTAGCAGCCTCTCAGTCATGGAGTTCTGTCATTGAACTGTATAGTGCTTGGCATCAGTTCCTAGGCAAGAATAGCTCTTGAATTCTACTTGCCATCACCTCAGTGTTATTGGGAATAATTTATTAAGAGACCAGCGGCATCCTTGAGATGGTGCTCTAGGTTATGTGTCTGTAGCTGTTCAGGTTGGCGCTTGCTATGCCCTTTAGTCCAAATTCCACATTGAAAATTGTATACTGAGACATTTCAGGTTTTAAAGATTATTTTCCTCACTTTTTGCTATGTATTTTCGTGCCATTGCTCCACATCTATCCGACCACTTTTTTTTTTCTCCTAGTGATTGAGGAAAGTAATTCCTCTATTATGTTGATTTAAAAAATTTAGGTGTTGGGTCCTGGGTTATTTTTATTAAAGTCATCACTTTTATATTAGTTACCCAGTTCTTACACAGATTGCTTTTTTTGGTTTAATGTTGGTTGAATGTTTAAAAGGAATCAATTTGTAATTGTCAAAGTGTATTTATTCAGTGTTTCCATATAGGGTATTGTGTTATGGAATGACGCCACCAATGCAGAGTCTCCTCTGTGTGTGTGTGTGTGTTGAGGAAGAGAGAGGAATGAGAAAATCCAATACATACATACATACAAATAAATAACATTCTGTTTTATAATACTTACGCATAAGTACGTAACTTTACAATCACAAACATTTATATATTCATTTATTTATACACATACAAAGAAAAGCATATTCCTCTTTTTTTTTTTTTTTTTTTTTTGCGGTTCGTGGGCCTATCACGCCGTGGCCCCTCCCGCCGCGGAGCGCAGGCTCCGGACGCGCAGGCCCAGCGGCCATGGCTCATGGGCCCAGCCGCTCCGTGGCACGTGGGATCCTCCCAGACCGGGGCATGAACCCGCGCCCCCTGCATCGGCAGGCGGACCCTCAACCACTGCGCCACCAGGGAAGCCCGCGTATTCCTCTTTTAATTGGTAGTTTTATAATTAATAGTCGCATTGAAACAATCATTTTACTGTGGGAGTCAAGAATTTATATTTTTATCAATGATAGGATAATCAGGAATTTGAGTGTTGGAATGGATAGCAATTTCAATGCAGAATTTGAGGCCGTTTTCCAGTCATTGTCATAAACAATTTGGCAAAGAGGTTGCCCAGAGATTATATCATGTAATAACATTTCCCAGAAAAATTATGTGATGAAACATTTCCAAAAATATGTGGTTGACCAGCTCAGTGTGGAGTTATAAAATAGGTGTTATTTTATTTTTTTAACATCTTTATTGGAGTATAATTGCTTTACAATGGTGTGTTAGTTTCTGCTTTATAACAAAGTGAATCAGCTATGCCTACACTTATATCCCCATATCCCCTCCCTCTTGCATCTCCCTCCCACCCTCCCTATCCCACCCCTCTGGGTGGTCACAAAGCACTGAGCTGATCTCCCTGTGCTATGCGGCTGCTTCCCACTAGCTATCTGTTTTACATTTGGTAGTGTATATATGTCCATGCCACAATCTCAGTTCGTCCCAGCTTACCCTTCCCCCTCCCTGTGTCCTCAAGTCCATTCTCTATGTCTGCGTCTTTACTCCTGTCCTGCACCTAGGTTCCTCAGAACCATTTTTTTTTTATTCCATATATATGTGTTAGCATACGGTATTTGTTTTTCTCTTTCTGACTTATTTCACTCTGCATGACAGACTCTAGGTCCATTCACGAAATAGGTGTTATTGACTAGAAATTGCAGCTCCTGGTATGTTACAGATGTGCTGGAGGAAGGGGGAGGCAAACTTCTGAAATTTTTGGAGCACCTGTTCCGTACACATTTAGTTGGTACTTAAACTGAAACGAATGTGCAGACCCAACACAAGATTAGTTATATCCTTAGAAAAGTGTACTCCTCTTGGCTGGTATCAATGCTAAAAGAACTGAATTGTTTGCTGATATATTTAACTTAGGACACTTGTCCTACTCCACAGATCTTCCTGTCACATCGTGGTATTTAGAGAAAACACATCAGCATCATGTGAGAAACATGATTGCAACATTCTTCAAAATGTAATGTCATTTACAGAGACTTTTCTGTGAAAATTACTGGTAAAAGCGGAGCAGGTAGTTATTACAGTTATTAGTTGCTATCTATTTACTGAACAATTTGAATTGACAGATGTAATCATGAGGTACTTAGGGATCATGTCAAGTTTTAGGTACTGAGTGCAGCACATTTATATTGCCACGTAAAGTAGATCTTGTTTCCTTTGCAGAGACAGACTTTTTACAAGTGCAGAGCATTGACTCCTCATTTAGACAAACTATAACATTCTCTGAGTTTAAAGATAAGGGCACTAACTCCTGCCGGCCTGTACACTGTCCATCCTCAAGTACCTCAGATTTTTACTTGTGCCATCAAGTTCCTTCATTCCTACTGTCATCCTCCCAACCTGGCTGTCAGGAGCCTCCTTCTCTCATGTTTCTCTAGCCCGATAAGTATGGATTTGTGACTCTAAGAATCTCATTGAAAAGAAAGAATGAACTTGACTGAGTCCAGCTCTCCCCAGATAACTAACTGTGGTCTGCTAGTCCTTGGCAGGGTCTTCCCCTACCTCCTTTCCTCTGCTCTATTACCCAATGGATTTTTGGTGCTGACTGTTTTTGTGGATATTTAGGACTTGGTCTGTCTGAGTATAGTCTGAATTCATAAGCAAATGCCTAGTGACCGCAACATGAGATACCTCCTGGGAACAGAAGTGGGTAAAGAGGATTGGGTAAAAGGCGTGAAAAAGCAGTCTCAGTTCCGGGGAGCAGTAGGGAGTGGTGGGGACTCTGAACTGAACAGCACCTGCCCATCTAAAGGTGGAGCTGCTCTCAGTTTCATTTAATTCCTGTCATTCAGGTCTGCAGCTCAGTGTTGCTAGAACTTCTGGTTTTTAAGAGAAGCCAGAGGTTCATTTTTTTAAACAAGAGATCTCCATTTTTTTCAGCATTGGCTTAATTTTTAACTTTGTGTTTCTGAAGATTTCAGTTATAGTCAAAAGTGGACAGTAATTTAATGAACTCTCATATACCCACCACCCAACTTTTTATTTCCTTGGTGCCTTCTCCTACGCCCTCCCCCAACAGTTATTTTGAAGTAAAGTCCAGACATCGTATTATTTCACCTGTGAACCACATTACCATCATCACACACCCCATGCCCATCCAAAATAAACAAAAATGGTAAATTCCTTCATGTCTTTAAAATCCAGACACTGTTCCCATCTCCTCAACTTTCCTAACAGTGAAGGTTTTATTTCTTCAGTTTGTTGTAATTGGAATTCAGACGTGGTTTGAGTATTGTGTTTGGCTTATAGCTCTTAAATTTCTTTTAAGCTATAGGTTTTCCCTCCATACCTTTTTTCTCTTCTTGCAATTTATTTGTTGGAATAAATTTTTTTTTTTTGTCCTGTAGACTTTTCCACACTGTGAATTAGCCTGATTGTATCCTGTAGTGTTGCTTAATAATGTTCTCTCCATGTTTCCTATAAAGCAGTGAAGAGGCTTAATCAGATACAGGTTCAGTTTTTCTGGCAGGGATTTTATAGATAGCGGCATGGTCTCTCATTAGGAGTGCATAATGTCTGCTTGTCTCTTTTTCGGAGATCGTTGCCTATGTCCTTTAATTCATAGGTGGCGGTAATATTTTATTTTTTATTTTTTTGGCGGTAATATTTTAAAACACTATATTCCTTCCCTCCCCCCACATGTACTTTGGGCAAAATACAGTCGATAAGCCATCAGTTGGAGAATTCAACTGATCTGTTAAAGTTCAGGCTGGAACCCTGCCCATGTCTGGAACATTCTGTGATTCATTTTTAAGTAACTTACTCCCAGTGAACCTGTCCTGATTGATACACGGAAATGATCTTGCCGAGTCTCCTGTTTCATTTTCTGTTATCATGTGCCTACTTACAGTGAATGCAAAAAGGAACATTTCTGTCACCAGGTTGGGTGAAGAGCATCCTAATGAGAGGTATCTTTTGTTTGGATCAAATATCATGGTGTCCTCCCCTTAGGCAAACAAGTCAAATATCCAGTAAATATGTATTTTACCTTTCAGAATGGAAGGTAGGCATATCTGTTAGTACTTTTGACTTGCATGGCCTCTATAAATTTTTTGTGGTAGACTTCAGGTGTATGATTTTTAAAATCCTTTCTCCTCAGTTAGGTCCTATTTTCCATAATGTTATCTGTAGCTGTTATTTATTCTTTGGGCAGAGTGAGGGGAAGTGGATTGCAGGATGAATAGGACAGTAGGGAATACAGTATAGCAGTTAGATCTCCATGACTGAGTACAATTGATCCAACTTTCTAGCTGTGTAGCTTTGGGAAATTTACTTCACCTCTCTAGTCTGAGTGTTCTTCTGTCTTTAATGGCAGCTCATAAAGAGTTGTTTAGAATTAAGGACTTGATGTATTTACAAATTCTGAATAGCTTAATCCATGCATCTTTTTTAGGCAACAAAGGTTTCTTTATTGTCTTTTTAAAAGAGTATGTTTTCAAGTTTTTTTTTAATGCCCAATATTTAAAAAATGAAAAAGTAGAAAAGAAGATGGTAAAAAATCAGCATAATCCTATTTTATGCTATTTGAAAGGAGTGTAGTTTTATAATATTGTGTTATATGCTTTTTTTCCACAGCTTCTCTGGAGAAATCAGGTCCATATGTTGAGTATCGAGCCATGCATTTTAATGTGCAGAATTCACATCCTTAATCTTGGCTCCAGGTGTAAGAGTTAGATGTTCACATGGATAAACTGTACCTGAACCATGTTTTTAATGAGTTAGAAGAGAGATGCATTTGGCAGTAGCAAGCCTGTTTCTGTGTGTGAAATGTCCTTATTGCTAGCTAAATATCTGCAGTATTATCAACAGTTCAAAGATGATATCTACTTTGTTGTTTGCACTTCTACCTCTCTCTCTCAGTTTGTGGACTCTCATCACTGTTTCTTGTCTCCTTTGACCCAACCCTTATCTGTACTTTTAGCCTTTTTCCAGACAAAGTCAACCAGAGAGTGGCTTGATGGATTTTAGAATATATATTTGGAGGCCATTTGGGGGAATAAGTATATTTCCTTATTGAGCATATTCTTTTCCAGTCAGTAGACTCTGCCTGTCTTAAATGGGGCTGGGTGGCTCTGACAGTTAGTGGGAGGAGAGAATGCACTGAGGCACATCGCCTGCTGGGATGATTTTCCCCTGAAAATGCTGACCATAGTTAGGTCAGGACAAGACCAGTAAATAAGAATAAGGGTCATGGTGTGTACTACATAAGAAATTCTGTTCTCTGTGGTAAGTCCTGGGACAAAGCTGAGATAAAAACCCTGGTCTTCTGTGATGGGCCTCTGCCATTGACTGTATTTGTCTGTCTGTTTTCAGGGTATATGCTATGTACAATTCCGTAAAGGGATCCTGCTCTGAGCCGGTTAGCTTCACCACCCACAGCTGCGCACCCGAGTGTCCTTTCCCGCCTAAGCTGGCACACAGGAGCAAAAGTTCACTAACCTTGCAGTGGAAGGTGGGTAGCACAAAGTGGCAGGAATATTCTGAAGTCTGTAGCCATTTGAAACGTTTATTTAGCAGTATTCCAGTTTGGTGATGGTGTTTCATTTTCTGCATAGTGACTATGTGAAACAAATTATAATGATATCAAAAGTTGCCATCTCTATAAAAATTGGGCAAAAGAATGGGAGAGGGAACTGTGAAATCAAGTTTTAGCTTTCTTTTCAGGGTCATGAGCAACACTTTATAAGTGATATAAATACTTAAGATACCTAAATGTCATCACTTTCTAATAGTTTAATTCATTTCAGTAGACATTTGAGGACTTGAGTAAAAAGTTTTTGTGAAGAAAGATTTAGAGATAAAGTAGGTTTATGGGTCCATTGGCTTCTTTCAGTGGTGACTCTGCAATGTCTAATATTTAAAACTGCCTAGAATGTTTAGTGTTCTAAACTACATTAAGGTTTCATTAATTTTGACTAATTAGGCCTTAGGTCAGTTAGGATTACTAATTATTTTTTTAACATCTGAATCATGTAGTAGTTTTCATGAAATACAACTTTTTGGCTACAAATAACTCTTGTCAAAGAGAGGTCCTTAAAGTAGTATATCATTGGCTTATCAGTCACAGTTGTGTGTTTGTAAGAAAATAGTAGATTATGTTATCAATCTCTATAGTAATTATTTCTGTATATTTATACTTTAAAATATAGTTCAAAATGTAAAATTTATCGAGGTAGAGATAATAAAGATTTGTGGTATTGGGGGAGAACACCGGTGTGCAAATAAGATAACTAGGGAGTTTCCTTATTGGTGAACAAATACTTTGTCCTTTTGTTCTTAGACCAGAGGGTCAAATTTATCATGGGAGTTGATAAAAGCAGTTGAGAGTAGTGGTTAGCAACAAAGCATGGACTTCTGTAGACCCCTCTCGTAGCCAGTGGCCAACATTGAGTGTGTTATTTGGACAAAGGCAAAGTTGTAGAATCTGAACTATTTTATTTTCCTTCCTGGCTTCCAGGGATAATCCAGGTCAGTGATTCCCTACCTTTTCAGAGTTTTAACACCCAACTGGTGGTCATCATTGTTTAAGTCCTTGGAGCATATACATCCATTTTAAAATGTGTTCTGTATTTATACATATACGTATGTAAATATGTCTTAAGGAAAGAATTAAAATCCATTTTGTTTGGAAAGTAGAAGAAATCTTAAAGATTACCAGAGGGACCCTGGGGTCTTATAAACCTAAAGTTGGGAATCACTGATACATACTCTGCTTAAAACCTGGATGAAATTCAGGCCTCAGGCAGACGCGCAACTTCAAGAAAAAGATTTCTTACTAGGAGGAAAATGTTTCACAATTTCTTTCTCCCTTTATTTAATTGTAAATCAGAAGCATATTATTGTTCCATTCAGTTACGTGCAAAGTTGAAAGTTCTGGATTCAGTTCAGTTTTCATGTTCTTAGAACAGATTTTCCAATAACGGTGTTCCAGTTGGGGGTACAAGGACTGCGCGACCATGCTCTGGCTGCCCACCTGTCCTTGAAGCCACGAAGACACTGAGAGAGCTCAGGGACCTCTAATGTCATCCAGTTAGCGCCAGGAGATAGGGCAACACAAACACCAGGGGCTGTGTCCCCACCCTCAAGGAATCAGGGACTCGGTGGTGGGGCAGGACATCAGAAAGGAATATATGAGCATCATAAATGTAGTTTTTACCTTAGAAATGGGTTCTCAGCTAAAACCTTGATTTTGTCCGTTATTTAGAATTTTAAATGTAACCCTATTCTATCTCCCAAATCGAGCCCACAAAAGCCTGAAATTACAGTTTCGTAGAACATACAGCACTCACCCGTAATTGGGGCTTGGAACTCTAAGATTATATGACTCAGAAGAAAGAAGGAGGAAGGAAGGAAAGGCCAGGGTGAAGAGTTTCTTTATTAAGTAACTAATATATACTGAGTCCTCGATGTTAATGCATTTATTATTAACAATAATAATGCAACAGCTACTGTTTACTGACTGCTTCCTGTAACACCGGTGCCGTTTTTTGTAAGTGATTTACATATATTCTCCTAATTCCCTATCACACCCATCCATTCTTGGAATAAGAAACTAAGCATTGATATTAAGCAACTTACATCAGACCACTCGTGACAGACAGCCGGGAGGGGCTTCAGTGTAGCTCTGGTGACCTGGCTGCCTTTGCTGGGGGCAGGTCACCACATTCTATGGGGCCCTGGCTCTTTCCTGGGAAGAGCCAGGCCCAGGTGTGTTTGTGCTTGGGAGACATGGTCTTACTACCCTAGTGCTGTGAGGGACTCCACAGTAGCACCCCCTTCTGGCAGCTCTGACCCTACAAAGTACTCTTTTCTCCAGAGTTCTTTACTCTTCTTCCCATTGTCCAAAGCCTGCTTTCTCAGTAAAGCAGATTACAGCATGCTTTTAGGAGGAAAGCAAATGATGAAACTTCTTTTTGCTAATATGCTAAGGGCTAATTGCCCCTGGTAATCTATCCAGGAGATCTGGTTTTTCTCATTTTTAAAAAAAGGGCAACCTTAATGCCGCAGAAGGCTTTCTAATCTTAAACTCTTAAAACAACAACAAAAACTGTATGGGGGAAGTTACAAAAATATGGACTTTAGACTCCTGAACCTAGGTGGGTCAGCTTTATCTTATCAGACCCCAAGCAGTGCCTCTGTTTCTCCCCTGTCTTTTTTCTCCTCCACCCTTGAACTTAACATGCCTCTTAAAAGTTTTATCCCCAGAGGAGGAAGTAAGGCACCATGTGGGTGTAAAGGTAGTGGTGGTGGGGAAGGCGGGCTTGGCTGTTTGTGGGGTACGATTTATGAATAGTGGGGCTCTCTCTACTAGTTGACTTGTATTAAAATTGGTTTTGTGATAATGTTTGAAGAAGCAAATGCAGGAGGTATCCAGGGTTATCCCCCTGCAGGGAGAGTACAGTACTAGCATGGACATTGTATCTGAACCAAGTGGAGAGCTCATAACTTTTGACTGTGAACAACTTTCTCTAATCTCATTTTATTTACTTATTTTTTTAGGCACCAATTGACAACGGTTCAAAAATCACCAACTACCTTTTAGAATGGGATGAGGTAATCATATTTTTATGTTCATCCATCTAAAACACCTTTTAAAAATGAAATTGCTGAACAAATGCCATTTTATTCTTTTTTTGAAGATATGCTAAACACATGTAGAGAAAAATTGAAACCAATAGTGATTGACTGTGGAAAATGAAGATGAACTGCAGTGTAGTGAATTGTACATTAAAATATATTTACTTGACTTATTTGCAAGAAATGCTACTGAAAGAAAAGATAGGATCTTACCTATTCTGGAGACCCTAGTTTCTGACCAAGAATTGACTTCTTTGTTATCTTGACTGCCCAGGGCCAGCCTGCATAGATGGTTTCCATAAGGTAACCACACTGCAGCCTGGGGAGCCTAGTTTGTTTCTCTGTGGGAGCAGGGCAGGGGAGACAACAGCACCTGGAGGTCTCACCCGCCTGCGAGCACCCTACTGGTTAGCCCATCCTACAAGGGGGTGTCCCCTTTGCTGTTTCTGTCACCAGAGGCCTTGGATGGTATCCGTGGTGAAGGCTTCGTACACTCCAGGCCACTCTCTGCTGAATGGTGACCCAGTGCTTTCCTGGCCTCACTAACACTGCACAGAACCTCAGGCAGGAACACGGGATGCAGAAATCTTCTGTTACTAAAAAGCAATGATACTCTTCTTGTATATCTTAATTCCGTTCATTCATTTACCCGTGTTTTATTCTCTTTCTGGGATCAAGCAAACAGACTAAGGATTTTAAGAATAGGAAATGTTGACTTTGAAGAGTAATGCAAGTTAACTAGTCTTTGTGACTTAAATTTAGGGGCCCTGAAAGACTCAGAACACAGGCTTAGGCAAAGAGCCACTTGTCAAGTGTGGGAAAAATATTTTAACCAAATGTAAAATGAAAACGGATGAAATTCTCATGACGAAATTTTGATGTGGAAACGGGGCTCTTTATCACTTTTTGCAGAAGCGTATTTTCCCATCTGGGTTGCATCTGAACAGCTAGAGCTCCAAGTTACCAAAGACAATGATCTATTGTTCTTAGGATCCTTGTGAGTAGTTCCTATGTACAGATTGGTGAAATCTCAGACTTAACCAGTATATTTTACAGATTAGGTGGATTTCATTTTAAGGCGGCTTGATTGGAAAGTGAAACCACCCCCTATGGCCCTTGTTTTATATCGAGATAGAGTTTACCCAGTAAAGAGGAGCTTTTATCCTCTCCATATCTTCTCAGAGCACTGGTGAGTGAGTGAGTGAGTGAGTGAGTGTGTGTGTGTGTGTGTGTGTGTGTGTGTGTCTGTGTCCTGTGTTTTTTGCTGCTTCTCTGTCTTGGACCATGGCTTCATAAGTTAAGTAAGGTCAGTGGGAAACCTCAAGAAAAACCCAGGTGCTGCAGGAAATGGTAATGGTGACTCAGTTGTTGGCCACCTTACCTTTGCATTTGACTTGAAAGTGTCCTGGCGTGATGCTGGGAGGAAACCTGCTACAGCCTCACATGAAATGGAGAAGCTCTGTCTGATGATCGTTTGTACTCAGTAGGACCCACTATGGACGAGTGACCACAGAATGTGAAGTTGTTTATTTGGGGCCTTCTCCTGCCTTTCCCGTCCTTGCTCTCCTTCCATCTTGCCCTCACTTCCATCCTAATTCTTCTATCTTCCCCTTTCCTCTTTATATTCCCTCCCACCTTTGAATGCCTGCTGGTGTCAGCTCTGGTGAGCTTTCCTGGAAATTCCAGGGTAATTGACTATAGGCCTTTTGCCAACACAGGAATCCTTTTATGTCCTGTGGCTTAATACTCTTCAAGGAGGAAAATCAAATGTACAAACAGAGAACAACACCTGACCTGCAGGAAGTGAGAGCAGGTGAGGCTCTGGCTCTCCCTCCAAAACCTTCTGCTGGTGGTGTCTGAGCCAGGTGCACCTGGTACAAGTCTCTTTCCAGACCGTGCCCTGGTGGAGTATGGTGGGGCAGGAGAACAGGAGGGGTGTTCAGCTGGAGTTCCTCTCTACAGCCAGAGGTCGCCTCTCCCAGCCATGGCCTCTATGGCACCCAGGGGGCTGTAGAAACAAGCTTAAAGGGCAGAAAGGTGGGTGGGTGCACAAAGGAGCAGATCCTCGCCTGAGAGGGAAGCAGGTATTGTTCAGTCTCGAAGAAGCTTTTGTTCAGGAGTCTCACCGCGCCCCATTCTTGCTGTGGCTCCTGGTCTGAGAATCACAGCTTGGGGTGAGGTGACCCCATCTACATACATGCCACCACGAATGTCTCATCCCATATTTTTATTATATCAGCCCTGGCTAGAGTTCCCAGAATTTATTCTTTTGCTCAATTTTGTTTTAAACATTTATTATTATTATTTTTTTGGCTGCGTCAGGCCTTAGTTGTGGTACGCGGGATCTTCATTGGGCACGCAGGCTCTTTGTTGTGGCACACAGGCTTCTCTTTAGTTGTAGCGTGCAGGTTTGCTTTCTGTAGTTGAGGCGCAGGCTCAGTAGTTGTGGCGCGCGGTCTTAGTCACCGTGTGGCATGCGGGATCTTAGTTCCCCGACCAGGGATCGAACCTGCGTCCCCTTCATTGAAAGGCAGGTTCTTTACCACTGGACCACCAGGACAGTCCCTCTTTTGCTCAAATTTTTAATCACCATTCCAATAAAATAATTAGTGTAAAATTCTGAAGGTGTTAGTAAACTAGGAGCACAGGGCCTCAAGTCCTACTGTCAAGTTTCTAGAAAAAGAACTTCATGAACGAAAGAGCAGAAGCAGGGAGGCCAGTGAGTACCTGGCCTTTATTTCTCCTACGACTGGGGATGCTGTGCTGAGTTGACCTTGGGAAAAGCCACCTTTAAATCAAGAGCTAACCGCCTGCTGGTCTCTGAAGGCAGGTGTGGCCCTAATGGGGAACAGAAAACAGAACTGTGAAGCGCGGGGGGGAAGCTGATATACCCTCTCTCCTAAATTCATTGTCAGTAATGTCACATCACTGTTCACAGACTTCACTTGGGAATTACTCACTAATAGTTCTTCAAGGGGGCTGGATGCCTACTTTTCTCCATGAGTAATTGTGCCTAGCCACTCCCTTAACTTTTCCATCACTGCAGTAAGTAACTGTGACTACGAGATGGTAATGAGCAACTAAAAATGGAACACACAGGTGTCACTGGCTTTTCAGCTATAGCCATCAGTTTCAGTTTTCTCCTGAAACAGATCAATTTTCATAACTTGGAAAGGTGTGGCCTTTCCTGGCCACGTCCCTTTGTTGGGGTGACTCAGATAAGTGGTAGTGTGAGTTCTACTCTGAGATATTGTTTTAACGCGTGCTCTACAGAAATGCTAACTGGTGCTATTGGCAGCTAGTTCCTCAGCACAAACGCAGGTCTCCTAAGATCTCACTGTGAACACATGGCGTGGATTCATGCTTACGTGTTCAGTGACATGGTGTTCACCCAAAGAGAACTGGATTGTTTCTGCTTTGTCTCTAACTAGTCAAACAAATCATTTAACCCCCAAGTCTCAGCTTCTCCACTCGAAAAATAGCGTCTGTTATCTCACAGGTAGGTTAAAATTGAATGAGATAACTTGGACAATGACAGATTCTGTGTAATGAGTATTTCAGACCACCTAAGCACATTGATGTTAAGATGGGGGATAGGAAAAGTCAACAATTACAGAAGGAGTGTATGAAAGGAATATGACATTTTTCTGTCAGGAACTTATGCAGGAGCTCTGAGGTTAATAGCTCTGGTTTGAACTAAATAAAGATGGATGTTAGTGCTATATATAGATGCTAATTTGCCATTAGCTTTGCTTCCAGACATGACATGTTGGGAATATACGAAAGAACCAGAAAAATAGCTTTGTGGGCATGTGACTAGTGGAGTTCCCGAGACTCTCCCTCACATGTGACTCAGCTAGCCCAAAAAGGAATGTCACATTTGGCTTTCCTGGTGACTAATGAGTGAACACAACTGTAGAACACAGCAGACCGAGAATGACATAAATACTGCAGAAATCAAGGGGAGTATACTCTGAACTCGAACAGAAAAGGCTGGCAGCAGGTAGAGCCCAGAAGCCCATGGGGAACCATTAGGCAGCCTGGCCCGGGCTCAGCAGCTCCACTGCAGAAACCTAGAGTAGGCGGCAGGCCCCAGACTGTCGCTTTATGGGCATCTAGTTCCAGAGCAGCCAACCTAGCTCATAAAGAGAAAGAGCTGGCTCCGTAGGAGGTGCTTGGTTCCTGCTTTATTAATCAGATTCCTGTTTAACTTAGGCGTTAGTTATATTGATAATCTTTCAAAAGGCTTCTTGGATGAGTGAATTTGCACGGGGCTTTTCTGGTTAGACAGCCCTTCTTGGAAGAACCGTAGCATTGGCAAGCAGAGTGACTTGCTGGCCTCACAGAGCGGACAAGGAGAGCCTCGCCGAGAGTGCAGCTGACGCTGTCTCTGAGGAGCCCTGCTGCCCGAGGCTGCATAGCCTGTTGTTCAGTGGAGAAGACTGGGAAGGCCAGTGCCTACTCCCCAGCCCATCGCCGATGCCTGGCTGAAAGTCAGGGGAAGGTGCCACTTGCCCAGGCCCACGAGCTCTTTGCCCATTCTCGGGGAGTGCCCTCTTGGAGATGGGAGAGTGGGGTCCCAGGTTCGTTTGTCATTTGTCCATCAAAAACCATATTTTATGTAAGGGCCAAATCAGTGACCTGGCAGAATGACAGTGTTTTGCCACATCCCAGATCTTGACCACCTCCACGTCAAAGGGTGGTTTCTGAGGTCCCAGGGAACAGCTTCCTCCACTATAGCCCCTATGGAAGGAAACTAGGCAAGGAAGGATTTAATAACTCAGAGAAGTCCATAGGTATCAAAGACAGAGCTGAGTTAAAAGGAGCCCTCTCTTTTAGGGACCCCAGACATCTGCACACCGGAAGCAGATTCTCCATGATCTTTACCATTTGTCACGTGTACAGGAGGGGGTTATCATGTATTAGGGCAGCAGACTTTGTGGGGAGCTTCCAGCTGAGGCTATATTACGTATGCGCATCTTGGTCCTTGGCGCCTAATTTATCAACTCATTTGTCCTGCTTGTTGGTTGCCAGCTAGAGGATGGCCGCCTTGGGCCTTGGCTAGGTGGGTGAACTGAGCCCATCCGTCCCTTGGTTCATCCCTTGTAGAGGCAGCCTGCTCTAGAATCACCCCCTTCCCTCCACCGGGATAGTCTCAATACATTGATCCTATCAGAGCACTCGACATCAGGTGAGCCTCCGTATTTGGAGAGATATATAAGAACATTGTGTTTGTTTGTTTTAAACCAGAGGAACATCCTTGGCTATTTCAGATAGCCAAGCCTCTCCCACTAATATAAAAAACTAGTGTGCCAGGGGATAAAATGCATGCAGTATTTATTTAGTAATATGCAGCCACAAACTACGCTACCCGCTTTTCTTACCTTTGAAAATTCCTCTGTGCCAGAGTGGTCAGTTAAATGAAAGAGGCATCACTGAGGGGAGAGTGAGGTTTGGTGCAGAGAACTTTGGAATCCACCCAGATGTGGGGTGTCCCCACCTCCCTGTTATGAACCCTTTCTTATATATGGCTATGCTGAACCCATACATGCTTTTATATCTCAAGCCAACATTTATATTTGATGTTACCTAGGGTCGGCCAATGCTGGTACAACTTCTAAATATAGATGTACTAGCAGACTAAACCTTCGAACCTGGTAGTAGTTCAGTTGGCCAGTGCAGCCTTATTTTTTATTTGATTTATCGTTGATGTTTCTGACAGGTTGAACTATGCTGTTACAGGGAGTGCCCAGCCCAGAATCACTCAGCCCATGTCTGGATCCAGCAGCCATGGGCCATGAGCACATGACACCTGACAACCAAATGCATGTTATTTATTTAGCAGGCAGTTATCAAACATGGTAAGAGCAGCTTGGGAAGGCAACAGGCATGGCTGTGAAAGAACCTGTAAGAGAAGGAGGTCAGTAGATCAAGAAAACATCAGGAAGAGTACAAGCCACATGACCACAGGGCACCCTGGTGTTGGCCATTCTCATTTTCTTGTGCCAGGAAGAGGAGCCGGAAGGATCTCTTCCAATCTATTAATCTGAAGGCAATTGAAAATATCAGCCAACTTCATCTCGTAGTACCAATGCTGGAAATACCAGCTTCCAAGATTGTTAGTGCAGTCCAGGGGAATTGGAAATGTCAGCCAGAGAAACCACAGCAACCTCAGTCTACAGAATTACTCCTGGCAAGAAAATACTGTGGCCTGAATTAGTTGGAGTATGCGTGAGTTGTATGTATAGAATTGGCCATAGATGTGTTAAGTTCCTTAGCAGGAAACAAACCCATTTTAAGGATTCATCTTCCCAAGTGGTGAGGACAATGTTATGAAGATACTAAGTTTATAAAGAAGGAAAACAGATTTGAAAAAAATATTTTTGTTTGTTTTCAGTTACATAGTTTTACAAATTAACAACTACTTTTAAACATTTTAACTTTAAAAATTAGTTGGCATGTTATGAAATAAATACTTTTTATATACTTAGGTTCCATTTTTCAAATAGGCAGACCTATCTGTAAATTGATTTATCCACTAGAACTTTATTCCATTATGTGTCATAAACAGATACCAAACAGAGGTAGAAACACGATTATATGCGACAGTCCTTTGAAAGGTTATTTAATTTGCTCACTCCTGAGGCTTTAGGCTATGTGGTACCTGAACTGCCCAAAGACTTTTGCATGTCTGTATTTAAAAATATTCCCAGGGTTCTCTACAACTTTGGGGATAGCATTATTAAAAATTTTAATTCTCTAAAATGTCACTCTGTAAAATGAAGTAACTGCATTGCCATTGATTAACAATTTTGGTTGATCTTAATAGGAATCTTGTTACATTTTTAGCTTCTACAGAAATAATTTTTAAGATCTATTCAGAGAGGCCTTACTTTGTTGGACACTCTGAGGGACAAAAGCATGTGCTAAGTGCATGTAGAAAATAGAAGCCTTTATCCCGGCATACTTTAAACATTGGTTTTGAGTACGAGCAAGCACACTTCTGCTCCCTTACCTCCTGGCTATTTATAGTACAGGAGGAATTTATAAAAGTTTACTGAAAAACTTCATATTATAGACACCTGTGGACATCAAAATAGATGACTGTAACATTGCATAACAAATTACCTCAAAACTTAATGCCTTAAAACAGTCACTTTCTTATCTCATGGATTCTGGGCTGGGAATTTGGACAGGGCACTGGAGGAGTAGCTAGCCTGTGTTCCACAATTTCTGGCGGTTCAGCTGGGAGGGCTCATTGGCTGGGAGCTGGAACCTTCTGGTGGGGTCCTCACTCACAAATCTAGTGGTCACTGCTGGCTGCGGTGGGACCTCGTCTCAGGCTCCCTCAGAGCATGGCAGCCTCAGGGGAGTCAGAATTGCAAAAGTGAGCATTCCAGGGAAAAGACAGAAACTTCGTCATCTTTTCGACCTCACCTTGGTAGTCACACAACTTCATTTCCACTCCATCTGTCAGTTACAAGAGAGTCACGAGCCCGTGCACATTCAGGGGAAAGGGTCATAGGCTTTCCTCCTCACTGGATGGAGAATCAAAGAATGTTTGGACATGTTTAAAATTGTCTCCGTGTGACATAAAAGGTTCTCTTGACTCTCCTAGTCCATTCATCTTTTCCCCTTTATCTTTGTGTAGCACATACAGTGTTTTAGGTACTATGCCCTAAGACTTATATGCAAGGGCATGGACGTTGAAAGTACAGCGTAACTCTTTTCCTACCCCTGCTCTCCTCTGAGTGTTCTGGGAAGAGGGGAAGGAAGACAGCTGTGCCCCAGAGATGCAGTGGTAGGATGGGACTCAGACCCCGTGGCCAGCGCGGCTCGCTAGCCAACGGGGTGTGACTCAGCGGTGCACAAACCCGGCCCTTCTCACTAAACAGATGGGAGAGATTACTGCCTATTCCCTCAGTGATAAGGAAAGGGAACCCATGAGAAAAACTGCTTTCCTGCCAATTAATGTCTCTGCCTCATTGTTGTACTACATGTGTCCTCTTCCTTTGGGCGACTCACAGGAGGTCAGCAAAGTGCTCCCTCCCCCCTTTTTTGAGGGGATAATATATTTATAATCTTATTTAAGGGCTAATTTAAAATTTTAAACTAGATTAGAAAGAAAAATACTCAAGTAGGTAGTAAAAGGGCAGAAGATAAAATGAGAAAATAGAGAATATATTCCTTAAAGTATTTTAAACCTTTTATTTATCATTTATCCCCAAATTTCATTTTAAAGAGTGAAATAATGTTTGAGAATATCTTTGTCCCTGAAGGTTATATGAACTCATCTTGAAAAATGTTTCCAAGGGTGAGTCACTGTCTGCTGTGTAGCCACATGGGTTACATTTTACACACTCCCCCATGCTTCCTTCTCTCACTCCTGCCTTTCTAAGGTTGGGTCCTTTCACAGTCTAGCAAAAAGTTGACATTCTTCAGAGTGTAGCAGGAACTTTGTAGGACCTAAAAGAACATCCGGACTCTGATTATTATTAGGAGTGGTAACCAAATGTATGACCCTTCTGCAAAGGGAGTGAGGATGAGGATGGAGCAGGGACAGATGTGGGTGGAGTACGTAGCTTTCTGACTGTGGTAAGGCTGCGACTCGCCCCCGAAGGTGGTGCCCCCACTTCACTGTGTGCATCTAGGACTGAAAAGAAGCACTTGTTCACCAAGGATCAGATAAATGAGACATGCAGACTAGGCCCGGTGAACTCTGTGGTAAATAGAGTTGCAGTGGCATCAGGGAGCGGGCTGCCTGGAGGGATGGAGATTAAGCTGACCCAGTGGGGTCTAGGATGTAGACAGTATGCAGTGTATTTTTGTTCAATGGTAAGAGAGGTGATGGAGGCAAAGCAGGGGACCTCAGGACTGGGGCAGGACTAATCTGACATATGCTCTGTACATGATTCAGCTGCTGGCAAATCGAGCACTTTTAACCAGAATCGGAGGACAAGCACCCTGGACCCTGGGCGGAAAACAGTTCATTTGTCTCAGCGCCCAGGGTGGTGAATGTGTGCTCTCAGGCTAGGTCTAGGTGCAGGATGATGGCAGATTAGCGAGAACCGTGAATTCATTTGAGCGAGAAGAGGAACTCAGCTGAAAAAGGAGGCAGCTGGGTTTGTAATGCCTCACTCCCTGCCAAAGTGAGCACCTTGAGCTCTGTTGACAAGCAGTTGGTTTGTATTCCAAGATTTCTTCACATTCTAGTAAAGATGAATCTTGTCCTTGAATGAACCCAGTGTGTGTGGTAGAAAAAATCATTTGGGCATGCCCAAGACTATGAAATGGAAACAAGTGGGGGAACCCTGAAAATCTGCCCTTTTGGGCTTGTGGACACTGGCAGTAGCAAGTTAGTCCAGAACACGCTGGGGCTTTATGTCCAATGAGGTCAGTAGTCCAGTGGCTAGGTCTGCTCCACGATGATCAAGGGTGTGGGCTTCCAGCCTCCTCTCACCTCTTTCTCTAGTTGGGGTGAAGTTTTTGTTGCTTCCCCGGGAGAACAGGAATTCAAGTGCTCATCTTAGGGAGGTTCTGATCCTGATTGCTCCCATGCTGCACGTCCGTCATCCCCCAAGATGCAGAGTCAGGGTGCTGCTGGGCATCCATACCTCAGATCTTGGAGACCAGCCAACTCCTAGACCTTTGGAACCCCCCTCTATGTAACACCCCACAAGTAGCCTAGCAGCAGTAGCTGACCAGGACAAGGCCTTGGCCACAGGTGTCCCTGCTGCCTGTGTTTGACCAGATTATTGATGACAATAGCCCTACAAAGTGTCGAGAGATTATGCATTTCCATTAGGACCATGTTTTAGTAGGAGATTTTGCATGAAGCTAACTTTAAATTATTAAAAAGTAAGTTGTCCTTCCAAGTAAAGCAGTTATGTCTTGGTAATCCTGTGTACTTTAAATTAGATTTTATTAAAAGAGGGAACATGCCATAAATTATAATATCTCAAAATCATTTGGAGCCACTCTCCCTATCAAACATGGAAGTTGTGATTTACCATTTGTGAAACTTAAGACAGTAGTGGCTTGGACATATTTAATTTCTGATAAATAAAGATAAACATTCACATTATCACTCCTGTCCGTTTCTCTCAATCTTTTACCCTTCTAAAGCATTATCTTTTTTTTTTTAACCCTATCCATTTCTGTCAACAAGAAGAGCTGTGTAATATTTTATTTATAAATGCTATCTGCAACCTGGGATCACGCCTGGTTTACAAACAGATTCTTCACATCGCCTGTACCTTTGGACGTGTACTTACTCTAAGGCCTAAGACTAAAGCCATTTGAGAGCCTGGCCTGGGCTTTCACGGGCGAGCAGGGGGACGCGGGAGCCATCCCACACTGGCATTCGCCATCTTCACCTGCTAACCTCTCAGCCGTAGATTACCTCTGCACTGCAGTGACTCTTCTGAATATTAATTTCTTTCTTCTCAGATATCCCTTTTATATTAAACTCCATGTCATCCACGAGTATTTTCTTTTATTCAGAAGCTTCTCATGTCCGAAATATTTTGTTAACCTACTCCCACCCCCCCTTTCTTTGTTTTATACTCAGTGACTTCTAAAAATTCACCAATAAGCTTTACTTTTTTAACTCTGTGAAATAGTTGTACTCTTACCCCCTTCAGATTCTACAAATACTGTTTCTAAAACTTGATTCTGAAGTTCCAACAACTCTGGGTCATTCTCTGTGTTCCTGAGGTCCATGCACATAGTTGTATATCTTGGAAGGTATTAAGATGGAAAATTTGGCATGATTTATCTAAGCAAGTTGGAGTTCATTTAGTAATTGTTCTTGATACTGAAGTAGAAAAAAATTTTTTTAATGTTAGCAATATAGGAAAACATCTTGAAGGTCACAGAATGCCTCTGTCCCCATTCTTTAGTGAGCCCCAGTACTCTGGCCTCTTAAAATAAAAGTCTAGTTTCCATCATTGATGCCTCCCCTCTCTTTTTTTCTCATTTAAACCACAGCCTGGTTTTCACCGAAGTAAAGCAGATCAACCTAGTAAGGAACAGACTGCTTTTATTTACTGGCTGTAGTTCTGAGCACGAGAAATGGGCAAAGGAGACCAAACAAAGAAATAGGAAAAATGAGGCATTGAAGGGGAGCCAACATTGGGTTTGGAAGGGATGAGGCTTCCGTGGCAGCAGGATGTGCCTTTCTTGCACTGTTTACTCTGAGCTCAGAAATAGAGGAGGAAAGAAGGTAGATCACGCTACTGCCTGAAATGGATACAGAACATACCAGGGCGTGCGGCGCATAGAGTGTAATCAGACACTGGATGTAATTATGCAAATGTATGCGTAAACGGGTTTTCTGTGAATAAATTGTCTGCAGCAACCTTAACACTCAAGGTTAAAGTAAGCATAAGGGCGTGATTTGCGAGTCACAGGGTGACTTTGCTCAAGTAGCCGCTGAAAGGCATTATTTTTGACTGCCTCCCCACCCCACTCCCCATTTTCCGTAGTTGCACCTGAATGTACTTTGAATCCTTGATAAAATGAACTTTGGATCTTAAGGACTGTTAGGGCTTCTACTCCCTTCCTTGGAAAAAGGGTACCACCTTGCTTGTGAGGGGAGAGTTGGGAAGAGTTTGAGGATGAATGTGGCATGGCGGGTTTTTAATCTGTTCAACCTACTGATACGTCAAGCTAGTTGTATATTTATTTTTAACTAGACTTCACCTGGAATGTTTCTTTCAGTAGAAAGCATTTGGAGACCTGCTTTAAGGAAGGAAATGCTTAAATTTGCTTAGGAGAAAAATGTGCTTTCTTTGTTTTTTATGTAATAAATTGAGAATTTCAAACATTCCTGAAAGTCCTGGGCCTGGCTGTCTGATTAAAATGCTAATTCATCCAGTGTTAGCATGTGGTTTTCTTTTGCATAAACATAGATAAAGTACTGTGGATTATGGGTATGATATATTCTAGAAAACTGCCGATGTGAGTATTCCATGCCTCTGAGCATGGCACAGCATAGTTAAGTTATGTTTTTGTTTTTGTTTGCTTACTTGTATTAAGAGAACCCACTGGAGTGTTTTCTTTTTCCTTCGAGGAATTTGAAGCATCATGTAAGGCTAGGAAGGCATTAAAAATATGTTTCCAGCCTCATAAGAAACTTAAGGATGGCTGTAATACGTATAGATGAAGTGCCTGTCAGACATTCAGTTCAACTCTGCAAGCCTTGACAGAACTCCCAGATTGTCCAAAGCACTGCCTTGAGGAGACCAGATGTGGACAAGATGAGTCAAAGGCATGCGCCCAGTATTTAGGGATGAGTAGACAAACAGCTCACTAGCCAGAATGTACACGTGTGGGCTTGGGGGCTGCCACAAGGCGGGAGAGGAGAGAGAAGACCAGGGAGGACTTTCTGTGGCTTGCAGAGCTGCGTAGACTGGTCCTCAGGTGCTGGGCCATCTGGGGGTGGCTGTGCAGCTCCAGAGTTAGCAATCCTGTGAGGCTGCAGACTCACTCCTCCTATGAGTCAGATCAGGCAGTTTGACCAAGTAAGGAAGAAGATCTGAGAAATTGTGATCCTTAACTTGAGCACTGCCTTGTGCCTGAAAGGGCCTTTTTTATTTTGTTGACAAAATACCACAAGGACCATGCATTATCCCTCTCAGTAACACAACTTTCTGTAGTGCCTTTGTGTTAGGGATGGCATTTCATTGTGGAGCACTTTCCTTCTCTTGGTTTTCTTCATCCAAACTAGGAAATTAAACAGTTGTTCAAAATACTCCTTCATTCTCTTACTATGTTTTTTTAAACTTCTTTGCATTGTTTCACTGTTTTAGGGGAAAAGAAACAGTGGTTTCAGACAGTGCTTCTTTGGGAGCCAAAAACACTGCAAATTGACAAAGCTGTGTCCGGCAATGGGGTACACATTCAGGCTGGCTGCTCGGAATGACATTGGCACCAGGTATGGCGTTTCCTGGTCCTCATGCCTTTAAGCGTCTGTGTGGTGTTTCTGAGTCTTCTGTCACGTTGCCAAAAGGCGCAAGGTCACCTGCTGCCTCCACACCGAACCAGTTAGAGATTTTCTGAAAGGGAATCCTAATCAGAGGCTAGAAAGCCCCTTCTGAGGTGATAAATGCCATTGTGTGGCCTCTTTGCAGCCTTGCAGGCTGTAATGCAAAGGCCCACTAGGGGTCTCTGAGAATTAGGAGGAAGGTAACTACAGATTTTGAAAGGAATCCTCTGGGGGCTTTATTTTTTTCAGATTGTGTGCCTTTTCCTTTCATCGCTTTAGCAAGCTACTCATTCAGTTGCCTTTTTTCAATTATGTCTGAGTGTTTCCTGATACAAAGAAAGAGTTGCTGGGCCATCCACTGTTGTCAAGCCCAGGCAGATACTCACAGGACTGGAGAAAATCTGGGCTGGGTAGGACACACGGCTTGCCTCCAAGCTGCTAGAGAAAGGCAAGAACAGGTTTATGGTGAAGCATCAATGGATTAAAGGTGCTTTGAAAAGACCGTATTTCAGTTGCACTTCTTGGGTAACTGTTGATTAAGGGAAAAATCTTTTTCTTTCATCACTGCTTGTTGAAAATCTTCTTAAAGGTTCAACACACCATTGGTCCCAACCTTTTTTCCAGCCTAAAGAACTTCTTAAGACCACAAGGTTTACAGCCCTCCTTCCCTACCCATGATAGCCATTGTATTTTTAGAGTGCCCTGGTTGAACGGTCATAATGATACAGGCTTCGACAGTTCAAGAATTTGTAGCTGAATTAGAAGCATCTACAAACTTTTGGAAAATAGCACCATATGTATTTGTAAAACATTTATTTTATCAATAGACAGTTATTTGCTCTCACGTGGATTTGAAGGCTCCTTGGTAGCTGTGGCTCATAGCTTGTCACCATCACACTGTGCTGTGCTTTCTGCTGGGTGCTTTCGGGGGGAAATAAATTTTTAAATCTACTGTCCTGTAACGTGGCATGCTTTTCTAGTAGCGGACCTAAGCAGAGCAGTGCAGGGGGCGGTGGGGTGGATTGGGGCAAATTGAAGTTGTGGTAGGGCATATGACATAAAGGATCCTTGCCTTCCTTTGCTCAATGATCCTGTCAGGCCCCAGACTTTCCCACCCAAGCAAGTTGCGCAGCAGGTAGGCTTATCTCTGCTCTTTTGAAATGCCGAGAGTCCTCCCGTGCTCCTAAACGTGTCTCACCGGGTCTGTTTCTCTCCAGTGGGTATAGCCAAGAGGTGGTGTGCTACACATTAGGAAACATTCCTCAGATGCCCTCTGCACCAAGACTTGTTCGAGCTGGGGTCACATGGGTCACATTGCAGTGGAATAAACCAGAAGGCTGTTCACCTGAGGAAGTAGTCACCTACACCTTGGAAATCCAGGAGGATGAAAATGTAAGTCTGGCACATTTTATACCCTTGTGTGTGTTTGGTAAAGTCAGTTTTATCATAACTACAGGATGCACTGGTGAAATTAGATTCGCTGCCTAAATTTGAAACCAAGCTCTTAATTTCTACCACTGTAACCACTAGCAGAAACCTGGTCTTCCCACCGTCTTCCCCCTCCAAGTAGATGGCATCCCCATGCTTTCATTTGGGGAAGCCAGAAACCCATGGGCTCTTCCTTGACTTCATATATAGTCAGTCAGCAAATCCTTTCAAATCTCCCTTCAAAAGTTATCCAGAAATCTGACCGTTTCTCAGCATCTGCACAGCTGCTACACTTTTTGAACCACCATCATCTCGCCCCTGGGTTATTGGAATGGCCTCTTAAGTATTTTCCCTACTTTAATCCTCACTACACTACAGTCTGTTCTCCACACGAAGCCAGAGTGATCCTGTTAAATACAAATACGGTCATGTCAGTGCTCTGCTCAGAAGCCCTCGCATCTCAGTGCCTTCCCTTCTCTTCCAGAGGCAAAGCCAGTGCTCTTACAGTGCTTTCCAGGTCCTCCCCGTTCAGGGTCTTCGTTCCTGCCCTTGTTCCCGCCACTGTAGTCTCACTGAGCCTACCAGCTGCGCCGTCCCGCCCCACCTTTGCAGTTCCGGTGCCCTCTGGCTCTCATGCCCCTTCCGATACCTTTGAGTGACTTCCCTCATTTCCTTCAGGTCTCTTCTCACATGCCACCTCTTTGGACGACCCTTTCCTGACCACCCTGTGAAACAGCACTGTCCAGGAGAAGTTTCTGTGATGATGGAAATGTTCTGTATTGTGTGCTGTCCAATACGATAGTGCCTAGCCACACGTGGCTGCTGAGCCCTTGAAATGTGGCTGTAAGCCCAAGGAACTGAATTTCTAATTGTATTTCGTTTAAATTGGAGGAGCCATATGTGGCTGCCTTAAGGAGCCTGCAGAGCCGCAGGAAGCAGTGCTTCCGAGCTCCACCACTCCGTCCTCTTACCCAGCTTCACTTTTCGTCTCATAGCACCTAACACCACACAGCGTGCTTCATATTTGTCTGTAGGTTTTTTTGTTAATTGCTTTCTCTGGCTGTTATATCAGTTTCTGATGGGCAAGACTTAGTCTGTTCTTGGGCAGTGCTAAACCCCTAGAGCGTGGACGAGAGCCTGATTGCATAGAAGGTGCTCCGAGATGAATGGGTGGGTGGATGGATGGATGTGTGCATGACTGAGAATATTATTGAATGAATTCTGTACAGTCAGCTTTCAGTAGGATATTTATCCCGTTGAAGGGTTATGTCTTCCCCATCCAAGCGCTGCTTTCCCGCTTGGCCAGAAGAGGGCACTGTGTCAGAAACCCCAGCCAGTGGATTGCACAGCACATTGCAGCTTGACAGTAAGGATCTCCGTACAAGAGCCTTTTTTCATGACAACATTGTTAGATAATTTTTTTAACTACATAAGCTTCGTTCATCTGGTGGTTAAATTCATTGTTTAAAATGCTTATTGAGTAACCAGAAAAATTTGCTCTGTGAGAAAAGTATATGGTGACATCTGTTCCAAAGCAAATTTACACTCTCTCAAAGAGAGAACATTGTTCTCATTCAAATTAGTGTTATTCTCGCAATAAAAATACCCAGATCCAGGACCAATTATGATGTGATAGAGTTACATGTTTTCTTGAAGCACCATGGCCCTCTTTTTGGTGTAGCTGCCAGACTTCTGGCCCACTGGTGATGATGGAAGGAGGCAATATAGAAATCCTACGGACAAGGTATTTAATCCCCAGATTTTATGATACTGATGTTTCTTTCTGGCTTTGCCTTTTCAGGATAACCTTTTCCACCCAAAATACACTGGAGAGGATTTAACCTGTACTGTGAAAAATCTCAAAAGAAGCACACAGTATAAGTTCAGGGTAAGTCAGTCATTTTGGTACCTGAAGTGCTTAAAAATGAAGCTGTTTTATGTTTCATCCCTTCACCATTTTAAATCTACTGTACAGGTTAAAAGATTTTTAAGTTCGCTGCACTTTACACTTCTAAGGTAACATCTGTAAAATACACACCCAACTTTAATTTTAAAACCCACTTTTGAGAAAGAAACCTGTTGCCATAATGTGCTGTAATAAATTGCATCACAGTGTGGCCAGATGCCCTTGCCTGGGAAGACCCAAACCACGTGCCCAGCGCACCTGTCTCTCACCTGCACGTCACACCTTTCTATTCAGAGTTTCTTCTTTTAATCACATTTCCCTTTTCTCCGTTGCCCTTTGCTCTTTTGCCCATTTTCTTTTTCTCAGCTGTTTTCCTTTCGCTCTTCTGGTACCCAACCCCTCCCCACTTGGGCTCTGCATTGGGCGACGTTGTGTTGAGTCGGAAGACAGCTTTGTGAACTCTTGGCGACTTCGTTAGGAGAGAAGGGAACAGCAGGCTGCCTTGTGTGCTGCCCACTGTTTGTTGATTCTAGCACAGCACGGTGTTTTCTAGTGTGACAGTGTGCCTCCTGGAGAGACGTGGTTGTCTTCTGATTCCCCCTTTCTTTCTCTTAATTTGTGAGCCAAATCATGTTATTTAACACGTAGTAGTCACTCAGTAAGTAGTTGTCGGATTATCCAGTGGCATGTGTGACTATTGAAGGAAAATGGTAGTTTTTGATATTTTTAAAAATCCTTGTTACTCGATGCTGGCTATGAGATCATAGGTATACTGCTAGCATTTCTCCACAAGGTGGCGTTGCCCTACTCCTAAATAAGCAAGGCTATTTTTATCTGCGTTTCCCCCGTATTTTCCTTCCACAAAACACTGCACTGGGTGGTGACATACTAGTTTTGTTTTGTCTTCTTGAAAGAGTAAAAATGTCTTTGGCTAAAACCTACCTTGTTGTTTTATTTTTAATTGTTAATAGCTCAACTATATAGAAAATAAGTACTCCATTAAAGAAACACTTATAAATTAGTAGTTTGAGACCGTGAGACAGGGAGAAAGAGAATATGTGAGTGTGTCTGTCTGTGTGAGTTTATGGATACCTTGATCTTGCCATATTGAAAGTCACTACTGGTTTAAGACCTGATATCTAAAGCATATTAATGTTTTCTCGGTTGTGTTATAGCTGACTGCTTCTAATATGGAAGGGAAAAGCTGCCCAAGTGAAGTTTTGGTTTGTACGACGAGTCCTGACAGGCCTGGACCTCCTACAAGACCCCTCATTAAAGGACCAGTTACATCTCATGGTTTTGGTGTTAAATGGGGTATGTTTTGTTGCTGTTGCTGCTGCTGCTTTTTTGACAGGTTTTTAAAAACTTGATTAATTTCAGTAGTGACAAACCAGTAAACAAACAAATCATATTATTTGAGGGAGTTTTACACGTTTGGAATATATGTATGAGAAACATCCTGAGAATTCTACAAACTGGTAAAACTGACAATTGTAAGAGCATTTCATTTACTTCATGATTTTCCTGTAAGACACATTTTTTTCTCCTATAGTTTTAATGTATTATTGATTTGAATGTGGTAATCTCTGAATATATTTCATTCTTCAATAGCTTGCCCTTAAAATATAGCAATATTTAATATAAAATTGATTTATAAACTTAGTATTAAAAATAAATTTCAAAATTTAGGTAATTCATATTAACTTTTACAGAATGTTTAAGTTACAGTGAATTTGGAAGACTAGTTTTTGTTGTTTGTATGTCTTTGGAAGTCTTGGACTTCAGGAAGTTTTCATATTGAAGTTCGTCCTGGTATTTGTGGGGATCTGGTAGAGGATTTTGTGGCTCACCTGCTGCATGGATTATTTCAGTGAAATGAATGCCATTAGAATGTTGATAAACATTTGCAGTTGTATGTGAAACATAATATGTTATCACTAATGTCATATAATAATAGTAACTACCAAACAGGCAAAAAAGAAATCTAAAATAAGATTTTACCTGGCAGTCAAGTAATGTAAAGGGAAGTTAAAACATTATTAAATTGTTATTGGAGACCAACCACTGAGACATATAACTGCTTCAAGTTATGTGGTAATTTTGAGGCAGAATTACCCCCTAGAAGATGGATACGATTAAGAGAAACAAAAAATCTAGGTGTGCTTTTTTGCCAGATCTAAAGCTTTTTTTCTCAGAATATCCTAGAAAGTTCTGTCAACACTGAGTATTTACTTTCATTAGCCATATGCTATATTTTAATTATTGCTGTAAATATCTATTACCGAAGTTTGCATACATTAATGGAAATAACAGGTGAAAGGAGACGGGAATTAAAGTTTCTAAATCTATATGAGCAACCTGAGGGTATATCTAAAATACAGAGGTGGCCAACTGATAGTAGAAGCAAATTCTGTGTAGTCTTGCAAAAAGGTATTTTCCTGCTCAGAAAAGAAAACTCTTGCAGGCACCGAGTTAGCAATAGACAGACATGATACCTAAGGCGCACAGGGCTCTAGTAACAAGCCGGAACCTCCTCCTCAAACCGGCTCTTTGGTACAGGTTCTTATTGATCCACAGCTCTGGTTTTATATTATGCTCATGTGGGATACAAAGTTTGCTTAGTAGCAAACTGTGATGGAACAGATTTGTTATATTCTGATCTTTTATTTATTTTGTCAGTAAGTTTTGCACCTCCCTTTTCTTCCTTCTCCGTCTCTCACTGATGATATAAGTGAAATAAAAAAAGAATAAAGTAATTTTAAAAAAGAAAAAAATATATATTTTGTCTTATATAAAAACCATCAAATATTGAAGAGCAGGCTTCAGAATCTCAAAATAAATAAATGAACATAACTCTTAGAAAAATAAATCCATATTTTGAGTTTTGTTCATGTTTCACTAAATAAATGCTAACTTTTTGACATTTCTAGCTGTACGAACTTTGATAATCAGGTTTTGTGGTGTTTTTGTTTCTTTTGTTTTTCGAGAAAGGAGTTGGGTGAAATAATATATTAATTATTGTGCCTTTTGGTTGAATCCAGAATTTAGACAGTATATTATATGATTCTATGTGTTCTAATAATATTTACTAACAAAAATCAATACACTTTTATAACTAATAAGGCATTTGCTTACTTTCCAGATCCTCCAAAGGACAACGGTGGTTCAGAAATACTCAAGTACTTGCTAGAGATTACTGATGGAAATTCTGAAGGTGAAGTTTGTAGAAATTGTTTTGTTCAAGTCCTGTTTTCTAGTAAGATAAACATTTGTATAATAATAGCGGGCAATCATTAATTCTATTGATAGAGGTACTACAATAAACAAGCCTTAATCACATATTGACAGTTTTTTCTTTCAAACACAGCATCGGGGATCAGAGTCTGCTTGAAATGTACGTTTTTGTCGATCTTAAAATTTCCTGTCATTTCTTTAAACCGGAGGTCCCAATTAATAGAATAAATATGTTTTTCATCTCTCTTGGCACGCTTTCTCTAGAAATTCTTATAAGCAGAGAAAGTGTCCGAAGCAATCAGCAGGAAGGATAAATTGGAGACAGCAAATGAGTTTGGTGCACAAAGGATGACAAAATATAGTGTTGCTGTGGCTACTGACAAGTGTCCCACTTTGTCACAAGTTCAGAAAATGTCTTCATTTTTGTTGTGATTTCTGAGTCATATTATTTCTTCATTACTAGTCACACGAGGTGAATTAAAGTGGGACAGTGTTAGAGATCAGCTTCCCTTTATAGTGTCTTTTAAACAATTCTTAGATCTTCTTTCTGATAAAATTTATTAGGCTTTAATAGAAAAAAGTATAGTCATCCGAACTTTAAAAATGACACCCATCTCACCACTCTAATAATCCCTGTAACTTAAATTTTTTTTTAAAAAGTGATGCATATGGGAGAAAAGGAAAGAGTTAACAGCAACTTCTACAAACAAGCAATGCAGGTGTGTGGCTTGCTTTTTATTCTGTGCCACGATAGCCACCTGGAGTGTTTTGTTTTTCATGTCAGTTGGGCCCTATTTTAAGCTGAAAAACATGAAAATGCTTTGAGATGGGCACAGCTGTTCTTAACATAAAATCACATTCTGTGCTAAAAATCTGACCTAGGAGAGAAGTCACGGATGTGCAGTGGCTCATCGTGAAAACCTAAATACATTTTGAATTTTTGTGGCTCTCTTGACCACTGGTGACAGATCAAAAGTAGATGCCATCTGTACTTAAAAGTTAACAACTTTGCCAGTGCGTGACATCAACGATTAATTGAATCTCCTCGGTAGTCCTTGTTCCCAGTTGCCTTTTCAGTGCAGGTTGTTTGATCGGTAATGTCAGGATGACTGTCTTTAATATTCCCCCTTGTCATATGGCCCTGGCGCATGTGGCTTCATTGTGAATCTGACCTAATAAGCAGCTGAGGGCATTTGTGGAAGTTAGTAACTATCATGGAACAGGGTAAAAGTATTTTCCCTAAAACAACTGCATGGAGTAAAAGCCTCCTTTAAAATAGTCTGCTGGAAACATTGTGTTAGTGGGAGCAAAACAGAGGAGGATAAACATCCCAGATTTGTGGGGCAGGCAGGCAGGCAGTCGAAGCATCCCCAGTGCTCTTCACCTGGTGGCATCAGCTTCACCCAGGCCCCTCCAGTGGCTCCGCTTGCTTGCTTTATTCCCCAGAATTGGTCAGATAACCTGGGTCACACTGAGTGTTTCATTTTTAATGTCACTCCGTCAGGTGTTTTTGTCTTTTAAGTGGGGCTCCATGGAGACGGCAGGCCTTTACCCAAAGGACCTGGTCTATATGGGGAGGGGGAGGTTTCACTCACTGTGACCTCCAGGCAGATAAGAGCCAGGAGAAACTCTTCAGTGGTGCCCTGGTCTGACGAGGAACCTTGAGGAACCTTGTGGCCGAGCAGCCTTCCCCTTGCCCAGCTGGCCTCAGGGGCTTCTCACACCATTACCACTTCCTAGCTTGCTCAACACCGGCCGCTGTCTCCTGCTGCGGGGCAAACTACAGATTTCGTGTGCTTTCCAGCATCCCAACCTCACAGTCAGCAAATGTAATCATGGTGATATTAAGTAGCCTAGCCAGCAGTACTAAGTATTAAAAATGACTCCATGTTATTTTAGTATTTAACTTTGTAAAGGAGATGGAAAGAGAGCACTGTGGCTGTTTAGGAAAAAAAAAAAAAAAAGAATAAGAGATGCTGGTTTTCATGGAAACCACTTAGAGCTTTTTCTTATCAGGAATGGTTGGTACTGTTACGTTTTTACAAAAGGCATAATCTCATACACGGGTCTTGTTTTGCAGCGAGTCAGTGGGAAGTGGCCTACAGTGGGTCGGCTACAGAGTACACTTTCACCCACTTGAAACCAGGCACTTTGTACAAACTCCGAGCATGCTGCATAAGTACTGGTGGACACAGTCAGGTTGGTTTTGTTTCAGTATAAAAGTAAACATCTTTGGTCCAACTCGACAACCTATCTATAACATCAGAATAAATTGCTGTTTAAAAATGTACCTTGGTGGGCTTCCCTGGTGGCGCAGTGGTTGAGAGTCCACCTGCCGATGCAGGGGACACGGGTTCGTGCCCCGGTCCGGGAAGATCCCACATGCCACGGAGCGGCTAGACCCGTGAGCCATGGCCGCTGAGCCTGCGTGTCCGGAGCCTGTGCTCCACAACGGGAGAGGCCACAACAGTGAGAGGCCCGTGTACCACAAAAAAAAAAAAAAAAAATGTATCTTAGTAATGCAGCCTGCCATGGTATCACATCATGAATTCAGAGTTTTCCGAATTGTGCTTTAGTGGGTATAAAAAGATAGACCCAAATCTTTCTCAACTGAATTGTGCTGCTTTCCAAGTGCATCCCTCACTTAATTTCTCAGAAGACTTTGGCATGATCACCTGACAGTTGAAAATTGAGGGTAGTCTGCAATTTGCATTAGCTAATAAATAAGGGGGTGAACCTCAGTTATTGCAATGATAGAAAAACGTAGAATTTAGAGCAAAAAAAGATATGGCCTCCAGCACAGCTTTTTTTAACCACATCTGGCAGTTTTGTGAAAATGAGAGACACACCTTCCTTGAGATACTTTACTGCCATCTGCTGGAAAATTATTGTAAAAGCCACATAAATCTATGATGACTGAGCTGAAAGGCACTTCCTGTGATTACGCAGTGCCCAACCTATATATCTGTAGGCAGCAGCAGTTCTCTTGCTGTCTCCTTTTTTTTTTAATTGAAGTATAATTGACTTACAGTATTACATAAGTTTCAGGTCCACAACATAGTGACAATATTTTTATACATCACAAAAGGATCACCACCATTGTCTACAATTTATATGACCTTAGACCAACCATTGAACACGTCAGGAAACTTGGTTTCAACTTCACAGTGTTCTCATAGGCTCAAAACAGCATAACAAGTACACATGAAGTACTCTAGAAATGAGATATCAGTAGTTATTATCTAAATGGTGTTAACATTCAGAAAGTGAGTGAGAGGCAATATGGTAAAAGATGTTTTCATTGTAGGGATATTTAACATTGTGGTTTTGAAACCATTAGTGTTGAGAGAGAGCGCGCGTGCAGTGGTGACTTATAACCCTGTTACCCTGTACTGGGTTGACTTTTCAAGAGAACACCTGCCATTAGGTGCCGAATTTTGCCACTCAGCCCACCTCTGACGTCGTTTTATGTTGATTTTCTTTCCCCCCCAAGCTAGTGGTGCTGTGATGTCTAGACTGTCCGTATAGACAGACTTCTGAGGTAAAAAAAAAAAAGGTCCACCTAGACGACGTTTATGCAGTGCCTCCCAGAGTGGGGGTGTCCACATCAAAGCTACAGATGATCAGCGAGTTCCTCTTACATGCGAGGTGCTGCACAAGCCTACACAGAAGTGGCAGCGCTCCTTGAATGCTTAAGTACATCTCCTCTGCACTTCATCTCCTCAGGATGGAGGCTGAATCTGGTGGAGCTGCATTAGGTCTACCATGCTCCTCCTGTCTCAAAAAGGGGTCAGCTTCTATACCACCAGGCTTACGCAACCAGATCCTGCAAAAAAGAAGGCCTGCTGATTTTAGTATTCACAGAACCTGCTGGTTAATGTCAGACTCAGTTGATTAATATTGACTTTATTTGCTTTTCTGCTCTGTATGTGGATGGTTGGCCATTTATGGCACCATTTAAAAACTTCATCCAGCTGTTGTTTTGTGTTCTCTTCTGTCCTCATGAAGGGTCTCTAATTTTTGTTTAAAGGAAAATAACCGTGTGCTTAGGATACACAACACTCAGAAAGTCAGCCTACAAATCTGACATCAGAAATAATTATTTTTATCGTGCTGTATGCAGTGTATGTCCATACTTAAAACAAACACATACACACACACACACCACACACACAGAGACGAAGATCTTATTGCATAAAAAGTGTAAACATTCAATGTGTAACCCTCTTTGGTAGCATTTGCAGGTATGGGGTGGAATTTGCTTGGTATATAGAGCTCTAATAAATTCAAAGTAACTAAGAGATGATTCTCTCCTGTATTTCTCCTGCAGTGTTCTGAAAGTCTCCCTGTTCGCACACTAAGCATTGCACCAGGTCAGTGTCGCCCACCGAGGGTTTTGGGTAGACCAAAGCACAAAGAAGTCCACTTAGAGTGGGGTGAGTGAACACATCTTCACGTTGCCAATTTGGACAAGTGGAGATTGAGTTTAAGACTTAATGCTTTGTAATCAAGTTCCGGGTCTTCCTTCTGAAAACCATATTTGTTTCTATTGAAAATGCCCATATTCTGTTCAATGTACATGGGCTTGGGTTTGTATTCTCCCCGCGTTGTCACTCACCCTTCTATTCCTGATGGTGCCACACGTGCTGTTCATCCTCTACCCTCAGAGGGCACTTTCGTAGAAAATGTTTCAGAGCAGCCAGTCTTTTCAGGAATTTTTCAGCTTTATTCATAAAATAAAAGTTGTGCTCAATTTAGAGGTTAAACCAAGAAATAGTTCATCAGGTAACATCTGATTCCTCCTCATCTTTGCTGCCTTGTTATGTGTGGGTCCTGGTGTTTTACTGTATCGACTCAAACTGTATTAGCATTTCCTGTCGGGTCAACAATTTACAAGCATGTAAAACGGCAAATATAAACCTGCAAAACACTGTCAGACAATTGTTCCCCATCACTTATGCCTAAAATAAGATAGTGTGCCAGTTTTGGGTCCTCTAACTTGATTTAATGTGTCCTTTGGTTTCAAGTTAAGGAGAAGATTTTCTCCCCTCTATTTCTTGCGTTTACCTGGCATTAGGATATAAAGGAATTGCCTAAAAGTTCTACGGTTTTGGAATTTTGTTAATATCATTAAACGTACTTGCTTTGGAAAGTATGGATAACATCATTCAGAAACTTTCTCTGTATATCTTTTTTCTGGAGTGGGGTTTCTTTTGTAAATATCGAGGACAGGCCACCTACATGGTGTTTTGCAAACCTTGTGGAAAGTGAGGTGTGATAGGGTCAACTGGAAACACAAAAGTGTTCTGATATGAAAAACATTCTCCTTTCCCAGATGTTCCTGCCTCTGAAAGTGGCTGTGAGGTCTCGGAATACAGCGTGGAGATGACGGAACCTGAGGATGTAGCTTCGGAGGTGTACCATGGGCCCGAGCTTGAGTGCACCGTTGGCAACCTGCTTCCCGGAACCATGTATCGCTTCAGGGTGAGAGCTCTGAATGATGGAGGGGTGAGTACAGGCTTATACACCGTAACGGAAATATAAGGTCCCGGCACTTCCGTTTCTACCCTCCTAAAATCTTTAGCAGTATCTGTCCAACCTTGACAACCATTAAAGAAGTGTATGTAAAATCTAATTTCTGAAGATACACTGTTTTGATTTCATGTAGACCCAACACTGGAAATTTTGTTTCTTTTGTCCTCATATCATTCTATTAAGATGGAGTTCAAGGTTAATGACAACATTACCCTTCAGATGCTTTTGGTAGTTTTTAAAATAATTTCCTATTTTCTCATCAACTGTATAAATCAGTTATGGGAAACTAGGGCTACGTAGTATTTCTTTATCATATTGTCTAAATTACCCAGCAATGTCTTAGGTCAGTTCTTAAAACTGGACTGGGATAGAGGCTAGGGAGGCCAGTATATCTTTTTTCCATTTATTTCAAGTGAAAACTGTAGAACTCTCTGGTCCTTCTTACTACTCCATCTGAAGTTGTCGAGGTAGGCTATTAGAGATTGGAAGAGTATGTCTGTATTATACCCACAAAGGTGATTGGTTTTTGTTTTTTATAATTGCAGAGTGATATGGATTGGGGGGCAATTCATAATGAGAGTGAAGTGACCCAGAAACTACAGGGCTTTTTGATGTGTCAAAGATGGGCAGAAACATAAAAGGAGGTAGAAGGGTGTGGGTAGAGCAAACCGCTGCTGAAGCCCCACAGAGCGCCAGTGGTGTGTATACATGCACTCCATGCACATAAATAGATGTAATTAATGGATGAGATTTTTACAAGTAAGAAAGCCCACTGACAGCGACAAGAAGTTGACAATGACTCTTCTAGTTCTCGGGGGTCCTGTTCACGCCTTTCAGAAGCAAAGTATGTTTGTCTTTAGTCTGTTTCATGTTAGCCATGCTGACTATGAAAACATTTGGTCTGAAGTATGATCACAAACCTTTAATAGGAGCTGGATTTCTTCTAATTGCCCATTAGGAAAGAATTTCAGATACAGGTATTTAAATTAAAACACACACACACACACACACAAAACTAGACAATAAAAATGTATTGGTGAGAAGATAAGAAAGCCTATGCACCCAAACTTTTATAAGTAAAAAGAGGATGGATGGTGATGATCACTGATGCTGCAGAAGAAATCCTATTTTACTGTTGATCTGGTGCTTCTCCCCATCAATTCTTCAGAGGGATTTTTTTTTATCTTTTCATGAGAAAGATAAATGTGCAACTGGGCTGACTTGACTTTTACTTTCTCCTTTCACTAATTTATCATAAAAAGAAAGTATCTTCAGCCTTGTTTTTAAATTCTGTTGTATTGGAAGTTAACCATATATTTGACTCATAATCACCTTCTATGGGCCACTTCAGAGAGCTTCTCCCCCACCCCCAGTATATTTGCAGGTTATATTGTTAGAAAATGTGAGAGGTTTTGGGGTTTTTTTTTTTTAATCTTTTTTTTCCATTTTGAAAAACATAGTCACATACTTCATTAACCTGAAAATTACTTTACTCTTTGCCCCAACTCATTGAAGTATCACATATTCCACTGTTAACATGGTGGTGATGGTTCTCTCGACGTGTTTTAAATCTGTAGTGGTGGTTGGCTCTGAGCAGTTTGGTCACTGATGGTGGTGGAGGAGAGGAGTGCAGTGTAAACCTTCAAATAGTTGAGATGGTGGGAGACATGCTGAGAAAACATTAACAGGGCCATTGGTTTTCAAAATGGAAAATACCAGTAACTGGAAGAAGTACTCAAAATTTGATAACCAACAATCCCACGAAGATTTTTGTGCATTAAAAATTAAACTGCAGTATGCATCTGACTTAGTTTTCTTTGAAGCCTTCTGAGAAATTAAAGCAGAATGCTGTGATGTAGCAAAAGTCAGCATTTTTTGTTTCTTAAGTCACAGCAAAAATGTTTAGTAAACCAACTTTCTAATCCTTTTGAATTTAAAAAATATATATGTATTTATGAAATAGACATACACTACTTCGGGAATGTATGTTAGAAGAAAACCTACATATTCAACTGAAAGTGAACACCATTAGGTAATACTTTTAATCAATTGTAGTGATGATGGCATTAGCTTAGCCCTTGTTTGGTTATCTCTCACACACACACACACACACACACACACACCTACAAGCACACACACACACACACCCCTACAAGCACACATATGTTTTTCTCTTTCAGTATGGTCCCTATTCTGATGTCTCAGAAATTACAACGGCTGCAGGGCCTCCTGGACAGTGCAAAGCACCTTGTATCTCTTTTACGCCTGATGGATGTGTCCTAGTGAGTTGGGAGGTAAGTCAGGCACGTGTTCTGCATCAGTTTGTTTCTTGTACTTTATCTGCCCCCCAGTGCAAGTTATGAGGAGCTCACAAAGCTTAAGTTCACATATAGGTTTTACACAGTCATCTGCCTTGGTGCTTGCCAAGAGTTATGGAAATTTTACCACTGGTCAGAATTGAGAGGAAATTGAGTATCTTTTTCATGCTTTTCTTTTCATGTATTTGAAATATCCTAAGGCATGTTGCTCTCTTTCTCGGTTTAGTTAATTGAACACAAACATCATAGCATTTTCTTCTCAATGAAATTAACCACTTAAATTTCTGTTTTCCAGAGTCCTGAAAGCTCTGGTGCTGATATCTCAGAGTACAGGTTGGAGTGGGGAGAAGATGAAGAATCCTTAGAACTCATTTATCATGGGACAGACACCGGCTTTGAAATGAGGGATCTGTTGCCTGCTGCACAGTATTGCTGTAGGTTACAGGTAGGCTGACACTATTCTCTCACAAATACTGGTGTTCCATGATAGACTCTTTGGGAAACTTAGTCAAAGGCTCGTGATGGAGGCCATCAGGAGGGGCGATATGGAAAAAAAGAGTTCTTTTAAATAAAAACAAATGTAATTGTTTTGGTATTTTACAGTTAATTTTTGCTTCTCTAAGAGGTCCTAAAAAGTAGGAACAAAACCAGAATCATCTCCAGTGTACTTGTCACCACGCTTGCATCTTGCTTGCTGGTCAATTCACTGAATGAAGGACCGAGTCCAAGGCAAAGGTGGCACAGCTCCTTAGGGAAGATACCTTCTGTCTGAATTTTCTGAGATGCACATTTCGGTGGGAAAGCCACTTAGACAAAAGGCAAAAAACATTTAAAACTTCCCATTCCAGATGTTAAATGGAGCCGAAAACAAACACTAGAGTAGTTAGAACCAGTCTGCGTTAAGACCCACCTCCCACTTCCCAGTGACCATTAACAAGGCTGGTTATCCGTAAGCTTCTGCTTGGGTGTCCAAATAGAATAACGTGAAGAATAATTGGCTCCTAGCCTAACCCCTAAGAGTGACAATAGTCATGGGTTTACTTTCATTTTATTGACTCGGGTAAATATTTTTTTTCCCCTTTGAAAAACCATATTGTCCTGAGAAATCAGGGTTCTTTGTTCATTTCTTTCCATTTGTTCAGTAACATTTCTTGAGCACCACTTTGTGCCAGAATCAAAGGATGATCCCGATGATGAAAAGGAGAGATACAAAGATTAATCAGTTGTGGTTCTTGACCTTGAAGAATTCTTTCTTCATACATGTTTAGATTTAAATAGATAAAGAAGCAAAGATGCCAGATTTAGGTTTCCACCTGATTTAAGTCATGGATCATATTGCTTATTACAAGCCCATCTACTCTCAGTGTCTCTGGGCCTCGGGCCTCTTTGGAGAAAATATTCCCTTCTTAATTTAACTTTCCAGATCAACTGAAGCTGTTCCATTGAATTCTGAAGGCTGTTTTGTCATAAACATTTCTGGCTAAACTCTTTCATTATGCACACCTTCCTTCTCGAATGGAGGGCCTGGGACGTAATTAACCATTCTTCAGTGAGTCAGGGTCATAGCACGTTATCTGAGCTTTATAACAGCCATGATGAGTCATTGGGAAGAGGTTAAATTATGTGCTACACTCCTGTTTTTGGAACAAGGCAACATATAAATAAAAACTGTCTGCCATCACAGGAAATAACTTCAATCTGCTTTTGAGTTTTGGTTTCTCTTTAAAATGTTCTACTTCCTTTTCTTCCTTTCAGGGTATATGTTGTCACTTAGCATTAACTTCCCAAAACTGCATTTTAAAAGATACATTGGTAAGAGTAGAGCCTGCATAATAATCTTGCCTCCCTGTCAACAACAGTAAATATTTTCAAGTGTCTATACTTAATCGTCATAAAATGAGTCAGACCCTATGAAGGGGATAGCACTTTCAAGGCCATTGCTATGCTAAAGAAGTATTGCCAGGAAAGGGGTCTCCCCAACCTGTATTGATTTCTTGATACCTAAAGACCAAATCTGAATTGTTTTCATTTGACATTGCTACGAAGTCAGGTTAAAGATGAATATTCTTTTAACTATTTGGTGCCTTAAAAATTAAATCACTGTGATACCTATATTGTGTTTTATAAAAATTGCGTGGAGCATTTCTTGTTTGAATATTTTAATTACCATGTACCCAAGTAATTCTATTCACATGAAGCATATTGTATATTATAGGCATACTCTTATATTTTAGTAAGATTCTTTTGAATTGCTTCCTTTGTAAACTGGTAATATAATAAGTGATATAACTCGAGAAAGCTAGAACAAAGCTAGGCAGGATCCTGGAATAGAGAAAGAACATTATCGGAAATTGGTAAGATTTGAATCTAACTACATAAAGTCTGTACGTCGTTAATACCGTTGTACCAATGTTAATCTCCTGGTTTGGATCATTGTTTTATACTTATGTAAGGTATTAATATTAGGAGAAGCAAGGTGAGCAATTATATGGAAATTTCTCTGCACTATTTTTGCAACTTTTCTGTAAGTCTAAAATTAGTTCAAAATAAAGTATTTCGTTGTTGTTTTGTTTTAAGAAAATTGGTTTAGGAAAATTGCTATTGCTATTTTGTTCTTGATTTTCCCAGGGAGAAGGAGGGAAGTGAAGCACTGACAGCTGGCCTGATATACTCTGCCAGGATTTGACATGTTAACAAATTTAATCTTTACAATAACTCTGTGAATTATGTGTTACTATCCCCATTCTACATCGGAGGAAGCAGAGATGTTAATTTGCCTAAGATCACACAGTTAGTGAATAATGGGATCCAGATGTGAACAGAGCTCCAACTCTAAAAGCCATGTTCTTTTCCTTCTGTTACATGGTGATTAAAGCCTCAGTTGATATGAAAGTTGGGCTCCACAGTATCTTATTTTTCTGCCCCTGTGATAAATTTGTATCCAAAAATAAAATCTCTAAATATATACAGTAAGTCCCCTACATACGAAACTTCAAGTTGCTAACTTTCAAAGTTGCGAACGTGCGTTTGCACGACCAGTCATGTAAATTAGGTCATGTGAAATTGCAGCTTGCCCTCCGTCTCCTGTTGCTGACGACCCTTCAGCTCTACCATCTCCCACCTCCCCTCCCTCCTCCAGTCAGTAACTCTTCTTGCCTGTTCACCCGATGCCAGCCCCTGTATGCCAGCTGTTGTACTGTACTACTGTACTTTTCAAGGTACTGTACTGTAAGATTAAAAATGTTGTCTTTATTTTTTGTGTTTGTTTGTTTTCTATGTATTATTTGTGTGAAAAGTATTATAAACCTATTACAGTACAGTACTACATGGCCGATTGTGTTAGTTGGGTACCTAGGCTAACTTTGTTGGACTTACAAACAAATTGGACTTATGAACACACTCTCAGAACAGAACTCATTCATATGTAGGGGACTTACTGTACTCTTAATTTGTGACATAAAAATTTTACCAGAAAGAAAGTTGGTGTTGTCATGAAATAGGACTTGATGTAAAAAAATATTACAGAAGGGTTTCAAAAGTGATTTGATAGCAAATGAATGCTCTTAGCTTGCTTCTTTGAAATTAACTGATACACAGACGTTATAGTGAACCTTTCATTTAAGAGATCAGATTACTTTCCTTTTGTATTATAATTTGTCCTCATCAGCTCTCCCATGAAGTAAACGAGATTTTAGAGTATTTCACCTTCATTTTTTTGTAAGGAGGTTGCCAATTTTTTTTTTTTTTTTTTTTTTTTTGGCTGCATTGTGTCTTTCTTGCTGTGCGTGGGGTTAGAGGGGGCTACTCTTCATTGCGGTCCTCTGGCTTCTCTTGTTGCGGAGCTCGGGCTCTAGGCGTGCGGGCTTCAGTAGTTGTGGCATGTGGGCTCAGTAGTTGTGGCATGTGGGCTCAGTAGTTGTGGCTTGCGGGCTTTAGAGCGCAGGTTCAGTAGTTGTGGCTCACGGACTTAGTTGCTCCACGGCATGTGGGAATCTTCCCAGACCAGGGATCGAACCCGTGTCCCCTGCATTGGCAGGCGGGTTCTTAACCACTGCGTCACCAGGGAAGTCCCCAAATGTTCTTATAAGGAAAAAAATATTGTTAATAACATTTATTGAGCACACACTCTGTGTCAGGTACTGTTCTAGTTGCCCGGGCTACAGCAGTGAACCCAAGAGCCTTGCCCTTGTGGAACTTACCTTCTAATCAAGGGAGTAATTAAATGAAATATATACTATTCTGGTGACAAATGCTATGATGAAAATAAAAGCAGAGAAGGGAAATAAGAAATGAGGGGGGTCACAGGAGTTGGAGTAGGGGTGACTACAAGTTTTAATATGGTGTTCAAAGAGGTCTCCCTGAAAAGGCAACACTCGAGAGAAGCCTGAGAATACGATTGAATGGGCTGTGTAGATGTCTGGGGAAAAGCTCTGTGGACAGAAGGGGCAGCAAGTTGCAAAGGCCCTGAGATGAGAGCAAATTTAGTGTCCCTGTGGAACAGCAAGGAGGCCAGTGTGGCTGGAGCAGAGGCAGTGAGAGGGAGGGTAGTAGACGATGAAGGCAGAGCGGTCCTGGGTTCTTTGGGAAGGTGGTGGCGGTGAGCAGATTAGATAGGGTCTTGTAGGCAGTTGTGAGGACTTCAGAGGTTATTCTCTATCCGGTGAGAGGCCATCGAAAGGGACAGTGAATACAGACTGTGGGGCAAGGGCTGACACAGGTACCAGTTAGGAGGTCATTACAGCAGCCAGATATGAAAGAGTGTAGTTGGACTAGGTTGGGAAAGGATGTGCTGATGCTTTGGGCAGGGGTATGAGAGGAAGAAAGATGTCCAGCAGTGACTCAGAGATATGACTGGAACACCCAGAAGGATGGGGAAAGCCACAGGAGGTACAGTGGGGTTTTTAATGAGCAGGGATGGGGTGGAGTCTTAGAGCTGTACAGACACTTGGGTTTGAGATGCCTGTTTGACATTTAAGTGGAACTATTCAGTAGGCAGTTGAATACACTAGCCTCGCATTCAGGGCAGAGGTCTGAGCTACACAAATAAATTTGGGAGTAGGATATAAATGGCATTATATTTCCCTGAGACAAGATGAGATGTCCAAGAGTTTAAGCAGAGATGACAAAGAGGTGTGCAAGGCCCAAGGCCTGGTGCCCTCTAGTGCTGAAAGGTCCCGGTAATGAGTAGCAGCCAGGAGAGGTGACTGAGAAGCAGCAGCAGCAAAATAGAAACAAGAAGATGGTCCCAGAGACCAAGTGAGTGAGGATTCGAAAGCGGTGAGTGATCAGGTGTCAGTGGTGACACACAGGTAAAGTCAGATGAGGGCTGAGCATTGACTTCAGATATGAATTTAGCATTCACATGGAAAACAGTAGGTATCTTTTCTAAAATTCCTATAGCTCTTCCAGAGCAGCACTTGAGTTAAAAGTCAGATTACTGAATTTTGGTCCCAGCTTGGCATCTAAATCTGGGGCCTGAGTACTTAATTTGACTTTGAGTTCCCTCCTCTGTGAAAGGCAGATAAGAATACCTGCCATATATTATCTACCTCAGATGTTTATTGTGAAGATTGCATAAGACAGTACATAAACTGAAGCGGGCTATGCAAATATAAAGTGTTATTTTAAAACTATTTTCCATAAGAAATGGTGATGACGATGTTCTCTCTTATTAGCAGAGAAGGTGTGATTGGTATTTTTTATTTTTTTAAGAAAATGTTGGGGGTAGGAGTTTATTAATTAATTAATTTATTTATTTTTGCTGTGTTGGGTCTTCATTTCTGTGCGAGGGCTTTCTCTAGTTGTGGCAAGGGGGGGCAACTCTTCATCGCGGTGCGCGGGGCTCTCACTATCGCGGCCTCTCTTGTTGCAGAGCACAGGCTCCAGATGCGCAGGCTCAGTAGTTGTGGCTCACAGGCCTAGTTGCTCCGCGGCATGTGGGATCCTCCCAGACCAGGGCTCGAACCCGTGTCCCCTGCATTGGCAGGCGGATTCTCAACCACTGCACCACCAGGGAAGCCCTGATTGGTATTTTTTAGAAAGTGGTATTAACATGAACATCGTGGAGGATTTATTTCTACCTCCATTTCTAGCCGTAATCGTATGTTACTTTAGACTTATTTAATGCCTCACGTGGAGGCATTAGAATGTGCTCATGGGGTAATGTGGACTTTGTCTCGCTATTATGTTTTTTAGGCTGTTAATCAAGCTGGAGCAGGACCATACAGTGAGCTTGTCCTTTGCCAGACGCCAGCATCTGCCCCTGACCCTGTCTCTACTCTCTGTGTCCTGGAGGAGGAGACCCTCAACGCCTATCCTGATCCGCCTTCTGTGTGCCTTGTACTGAGCTGGGAAGAGCCGTGCAATAATGGATCTGAAATCCTTGCTTATAATATTGATCTTGGAGACATTAGCATCACCGTGGGCAATACCACCACCCACGTTATGAAAGATCTCCTTCCGGAAACCACCTACCGGTGAGTGCAGGAAAGTTGAAATAAAGCTGCGTGGACACGTCAGCACTTGGGGCTACAGACCCTTCAGGTCCTAAAGGCCAAATGGGTGAATTCTAGCCACTCTTAATATATTTGAGTACTAAATGCTAATATAGCTTAAAAACTTGTACTACTTTTTACTTTATGAGTCGGTTATAAATTGATACAAATCCTAATCCTTGAGGGGGAATTTCACCTCACTTCAAATCAGTTCCTCCTTGTTGGTTTTTTGATAAACTACTTTTCTTCATGTTTTTACTGTGACTCATCACTCTATGGACACCCTCTGTCCCCAGCATGTACTTGGTCCACCTCTGAAGTAGGGCTCTGCCATTCTTCTGATTCCCCCAAAGCAGACACACTGTTACAGAGCATTTGTGATGGAGCTTTTACTCAGGATTTCATGAGGGGCCAGTGAAAAGACATTACATCATGCTCCACCCAGCAAAACTCAGTTACCACTTGCGTTCTTTCTTTTCCCCAGAGTTCCTGTCAGGGAGCCAGCACCTTACCTTCCTCTTCTCACACACCTTTTTCTCAACATAGCCTCTTAAGATTTCAAGTCATTTAACTCTGTCCCCAGGGTGCCATAGCTGGGGGACCAAAACAGAAGTTTAGGGTTAGTGTTAGAGGAGTGCAGGAACCATCTGGTTAGTCCAGTGCCCTTTGTCAGATTAAACGGCTTCTCAAGGAGGTGCAGTAGAGCACAGATTCAGGTACAGGTCCTTAGGTGTGTCTTTGGGCAAGTTACTGAACCTCTCAGTGTCCCAGCTGCTTCCACAGGGTGAGGAGAACAAGATTGCTTACCTCAAAAGCATGTTATAAGGAGTAAGCAAACAAATAGTAAATGCTTGTATAGAGCCCGGCAGTACACAGCAAGCGCACAGTAAACATGTGTTGTGATTTTCATCATCACCAAGATCTTCACCCTGGAAAACTAGTTCTTCTTGGGGTAGGGCAGGGGGAATGAAGAGCAGGCAGGTAAACTTGCTACTAAAAAAGGGTTTATCATTTCACTGATTTTTTTTCTGCAGTGTTTTCTAATGTTATAATCTAATAGACTACCTTTTTTTATCCCCAGAAACTGAAGAAAGAAACCAGCTTAACAGCTGTAAGATACAAAAGTTCTATCCTGCCTAAGCATGTTACCTCTGCTTTCCCTCTCTTACCAAGTCTCTTGTGAATGATGCATATAAGTGTATTCATTGTGCTTTTCAAAACAGTGACAGTTTTTTGTTTAGTCTTTCCTTCTTTTAAGAAATCTCTGGGGCACAGTACTTACACACTGTGGGTCTATGAAATAGTGATAAACACTATCCTTGCCCTCAGAGCACTCAGGGAGTTGGGGGACACTTAACAGCAACCTAAGATAGCAGATGCTTGTGACCTCACAGGCTGAAAATAACACTGTACAGAGTCCTGTTGGCTTTTCAGAGAGGAAGACCCAGGGTTCAGAATGATCAGGATGGTTTGAAGTGGGAGTCAGGTTAGAAACTGAATAAAGGCGGTATGACTTACTATAGATGAAGAGGCAGGCCAAGGGCATTTTTTCATTTTTAGCATTGTAGCCAATCTCAGAAAACCAGCCACCACCTTTGTTTGCTAACCAAATACTGACTGACCATTGTGTCCAGAGCACTCTAATCAGGTGCTGAGGAAATCCAGAGGTGAATTAAACCCAGAGCTTGACCTCAGGGACATTCCCCAGTGATGATGCTCTAAGGAGACCTGACCATGAGGTGTATCTCTGGGGGGAAATGACCAAGTGAATGTCATCCCCTAGCTGTTTCTAAGAGACTGCATGTCCAGAACATTGCCTGACTTGGATTCCTCAGGCCAGAAAACCTATGAAGAAGCCACTGGCTCAGGGCTCACTGGAAGGTCTTTTGTCCAGTGTGATCCACCCCATGTCTACGCAGACTGGACTCAGATCCTCAGGTCAGTCCTCTGAACATTCGGGTCAGAAATCATAAAAGGCTTTTAGGGCAAGGTGTCAGCCTGATAATTTTGATTCTTCCTGCCATTATGCATACCTTAAAGGTGGCTTAAATGATTATAAAACTTTATGGTTTTTAGAAGGTTGATACTGGAGGAATGCAGATGTTTATTAGTCAACATATAGTTGAATGACTTCAAGAAAGAAATCTAGAGGTCAAAAGCTCAAATGAAAGAACTGACGAAGGGGATCTTTGCTTATTGATGAAATGCCAGTTACAGTGGAAATTATCAAGAATATCTTCCACATAAGTGGTTGATGAAAGACATGTTAAAAAGTACCTCAGAGATTAATTCTGTTTTGGAGAAGATGAAATGGTTTAGTAATGTACAGCGTTTAGATTTGGATAGTGAAACCTCAAGAATCTATTTTAAAAGTACTTAATAGATGTAGCATAAATAATTCATTTCAGTATTAATATGCAAGGCTAGCTATATTGAGCTGAACATGGAAAGTCACATTGAGAGGATGTCACCTCTTAACCTTACAGGGTAGCTTGGAGGACACCATTTTAGACAGATTGCATGAAAAATATACAGCTTTAGAAAAGACAGATCTTTGGCCCTAAGTCATATTGTGTTATTGGCAAAAAAAAAAAAAAAAGATTTAACCAGAGGATTTGCTGGCCAATCAATAAATAAATTGGATGTTTCACATTTAAGGTCATCTTTGTCCAACTTAAGGAATTTTATTTCTATAGTACCTAATTGGATTCTCTGTAGTAGAACTCCAGTCAACCCATAGTCTTGTTCTTTTATGTTTCAAAAACACAATTGCAGTAACTGTGGTGAAATACAAAATGAGTATTTCAGGGAACTAAGGGTATAATTTTAGTCCAATCAACTTTTACCTCACCTTTTTTTGTCCCATAAATTGGTTAAAATATAAGTGAACAGATCATGATGTTCTAGATAAAAATGTGGAATGAAACATTTTAAGCGGCAATGGGGCTTGTTTCTTTTGGGTTTTTTTGTTGTTGTTGTTGTTTTTAACGTTTAGCAGTTACACATTGTTCTCACACAGAGTATATTCTTTCTCTGTCTTGCTGGGACAGAAATGTGCCCTCTCCAGCAAACCTACTGACACAAAAATGGGTCCATCCCTTCTCCACTGGTGCTTGCCAAACTATCCACTGGCTTGCTGTATAGAATTTGGTTGGAATTACAATGATTTTTTTTTTTTTTTTTTTTTTTTTGCCGGCCTCTAACTGTTGTGGCCTCTCCCGTTTTAGAGCACAGGCTCTGAACGCACAGGCTCAGAGGCCATGGCTCACAAGCCCAGCCGCTCCGCAGCATGCGGGATCCTCCCGGACTGGGGCACGAACCCGTGTCCCCTGCATCGGCAGGCGGACTGTCAACCACTGTGCCACCAGGGAAGCCCTACAATGATATTTTTAAAGACATTACTTTTAAGCTTAGAACTGAGTTTTTGTTTTTGTTTGCAGAGAAAAAAATGTTATTGAAAACAGAGACGTAGCTTTCCTTTGCATGCTTCCTGCCACAGGGAACCATAGGCTTTGTGAGCTGAGACAAGATTACCTGGTGTCACCCCCTCCCAGCACCCTGGCGTGAGCATCTCCAGTGATGGAGCAGTGTTTTCAGCTTCTACTCGCCAGGCAGTGCATTCCAGTCGTGGATAACTCTATTGCTATAGAGGTTCCCTTATATTTTGTCAAAACCTCTCTATAGCTAAAATCTACTCAGTTGATCCTGGGCTCTCCCCCAGAGCAGTGATATTCAAAGCATGGTTCCTGGACCAGCAGCCTCAGCATCACCTAGAAACTTATTAAAATGCAATGTATCAGGCCCTACTGGAGGCCTACAAATCAGAAACCCTCGGGGTGGGGCCCAGCACTCTGTGCTTTAATTAGCCCTGCAGGAAATTCTGATGCATGTTAAAAGTTTGAGAACTCTGCCCTAGAGCAATGATTCTGGAATGCTAATGTATTTCGGAATCACCTGGAGAGGTTTTGCAAAATACAGAAGTCTGAGCCCCACTCCTAGGGCCTAGACATCATTATCTTATTATTTCAGCTGTCTCCTACTTAACCATCTTCACTTCATTCAGATCTGTCTTCACTGGCATGGGTTTTCTATAACCCCCTCAATCCTCTTCATCGGGTGATTTCTGTTTCTTGATGGCCTCTTTAATGAGTAGTGCCCTGACCTCCAGGAACGTTCTGGCTGGCTCAGAGCAGAGCAAAACTGTCACCTTCCTTGTTCTCCATACTGAGCAGTTAGTAAGGTTGCCTAAGATTACTTTTTTTGGCAACCTCATTATATGTCTGACTCATATTGAGCTGTCAAATAACTAACACTTAAGGTAGATTTGTTTGCTGTGCTGTTTTTGCTAGGTAAAATGGGGATGAAAATAACATTTGTTGAGTCCTTAGTATATGTCAAGCACTACATAAACCTGTCAAGAAGTGAATCATAAATCATTTCGTTCTAACAAGATGAAGTGGGCTTTATAAGGGGACAAGTTCTAAGTAGTTCAAAAGTAGTGGACTGGAGTCAGACAGACTTGACATCAATCCTGAGTCTCTCACTTGGTGCCTCTGTGACCCCTAAGCTATCTAGGCTCTCTGTGCCTCAGTTTTCTGATCTGTAAAATGGGGATAATTACATAATAGGGTTGTCATGTTTTAGACTTCAGGCACCTTGTGTGGGACCTGACACCTGGTAAGTAAGCACTCAATAGATTATCTGTTGCTAATGCCTGGTAAGGTAGGGAAGAAAGGAGCCGGCAGGTGGGTTATGACCAGATTACAGATAGAAATGTGTGTGGGAATCTGGCATTATCCTTTAAGCCACAGGAGACATTTAAGGTTTCTTTCCTGTCAAGACAGGGCACGAAGAAAAGCAAGTCTAAGTGCCTGGAGACGGAATGTGGCACTGGTCTCTGAGGAGCTGTCAGAAGTAGCTTGGTTGAAGGGAGGGATGACTCTGAGCTAGCTAAGGTTACCCTTCCAGGGAGCCTTCTCCGAGTAACTTTACTCTGAACACATCTTTTCCCCTAAAGAGGTTTTCTGTATTTAAGCTACTATTTATTATTTCCTCAGAAGTTATCTGAAGATGATACTACTCCTTCATATTTTTCTCTTCTTAATTGGATGATTAGGTAGATTGGTGGGCTAAAAAGCCCATCTTTTGCTTCTTAGGCCTGTCTTACCCCAGCTCTTCATGGAGGAAGGGGGGGCGCTGTCCTCACTGTCCCCTCACTCGAGGCATCCCGAGTACTGGGACGGCTAATTGTGATTGAGAAGTCACCTTCCCCAGTTTTCAAAGTCGTTCTTCTTTTAGCATACGTAGTGTCATTTGACAGAGAGAGTGTGTAAAGTGCATTATGTTAGGCTATGATCTTCTGAAGCAGTAATGTATTTGGCATCTAAAATTAGAAGATATTATTTTAATAGTGGATTTTCAATCAAAATTTATAAAGAATATACTTCTTAATTTATTTAATCAGTATTATCAGTGTATTGATGGATATTGCAGACTTCTAGATAAAGAGATTTTTCACATTAGTCCTGCCAAGATAGAGCTTCTCAGAGTTAAGTCACTTCCCTGAATTGGAAAGCAAAATTCCATTTCCCTTGTACTTACTTTGCAGAGCTTAAGATTTCAGAAAATGATACACATTGCATGTTAAAAGAAAAAATGCAGATCCTATCTAAATGTCAAGATTAACATGTTACTTCAGTTAAAGAGAAAATGTCTCAAGTTTGGGTTTGGGATAGACTAATTTAATAAAACTTGAAAATTATTTTTTTCTGAGGCAAATTTTTAGGATTGTTCCTCAGGTTAGTGTTTGTTTTTGTTTTTTTTTTTATCAGTCCTGGGTGAGCTCTCACTGGGATTAGGAAATTATTTTCACACACTGCATTTTTCATCCCAAGACAAAAGAAATATTAACTACCTTAGTCCTTGTTCAGTTTTCTCTGCCTCCTAGACTAAGAGTTCTTAATATTTTGAGAAGACATGGCCTCATTTGATCAGTTCCTCAGTTCTATTTCAGTTTTGAGTGCTACTGTATCATTAAAACTGATTAACATTAGTTCAGTACATCAGCTACATGGAAAAATGTTTTCCATGCATTTTTACTGGAACACATTTTGTTATTTGAATAAATTGAAGCAAGTATTTTAAAACCTAGGCAGTTCATTCCAAGGCCCAAAGTTGTTTTACTAATGTGAAAATAAATTTGACTGTTCTAAATGTCTGTTTCATTGGCAAAAGGCAGTTGTTGAACTGAAAGTGTGGTTTGAAATAAAATTATCTTTTGGTTGGATTAGAAGCTGCGTTTGGCTCAAGTTATGCTTGGAGGGAATGGTGTGTCAGAATGCACAAAGACTTTGAGCCTAGAAAGACCAGGTTCACACCCAGATCTCACCTATATCTGCTGTGAAGATTAGTGCAAATGACTGAACCTAGCCGGCCTCAGTTCCTGCACTTGTGAAATAGAGTTAATTCCTTCCTCATGGGGTTGGGGTAGAAATTAGAGACTATCAAATCTAGACTTCAGCACCTAGTAGCCACTGTATCAATTAGATGGAGTTATTTAACCTGAGTTTAACTGCAGTTTCCTCATCTCTGAAAGCAAGAGAAGGGACTTCCCTGGCGGTCCAGTGGTTAGGGCTCCGCGCTTCCACTGCAGGGGGTGTGGGATCAATCCCTGGTCAGGGAACTAAGATCCTGAGAGGCTCGTGGTGTGGCCTAGATAGATAAGATAGATAGATAGAAAGAAAGAAAGAAGAGAAAACAGTCATCTCACCACATCCACGGGTACAGAGGGCCGACTGAACTGTGCCATTTTATATATGGGACTTGAGCATCCATGGATTTTAGTATCCACAGGAGTCCTGGGAACAATCCTCTGCAGGTCCTGAGGGACAACTGTACTAGTTCCTACTCCATAGCATAGTCCCTTGAACAGAGCAAGTTCTCAGTGCTGTTTGCTGCAGTGGTTATTAACATTTTCATCAGTTTCTAAGCTGTTATCCCACCTTCTGAGAAGGCAGTCCTTTTAGCTATTGCTGGGTCCTTGGCCATAATTTAGAGCAAGGAGAAACATGGATCGTATCAGCAAATTCCTCAAGTAGTGAAGTGCAGTGGTGGTAGTAATACAACTAAAACGAAGATATACGTTTGTGTGCCCAGTACAGTGCCGCTCCTATAGATGCCCAACACATTTTCTTCACTGCTCTAGGGAGGAATACGGTCTTAAAAGAAGTCATAAAAATAGTAACTCCATAAAGTAGCACTTTAAAGTTCACCAAAGTGCTTTTAGCCACCTTGAATCCTTTTCTGATTGTATGGCAAAGTATAAAATATTAAAAATAGAAAGTACTGGGCTTCCCTGGTGGTGCAGTGGTTGAGAATCTGCCTGCCAACGCAGGGGACACGGGTTCGAGCCCTGGTCCGGGAAGATCCCACATGCCGCGGAGCAACTAAGCCCGTGCACCACAACTACTGAGCCTGCGCTCTGGAGCCCACGAGCCACAACTGCTGAGCCCGCGTGCCACAACTACTGAAGCCCACGTGCCTAGAGCCCATGCTCCGCAACAAGAGAAGCCACGGCAATGAGAAGCCCGCTTGCCGCAGCTAGAGAAACCCCGTGCGCAGCAACGAAGACCCAGCGCAGCCAAGAATAAATAAGCTAAATAAATAAATTTATAAAAATTAAAAAAAAAGAAAGTACTTCCCATATTCCTTATCTTAATTAAGTAATCCTATTTGTAAATGCAGCGAAGATATTACTACCTGATTTCATACAGGAGGAAACTGTTACTTAAAGGTGTTAGATACTTTCCCCAAGGTCACCAAAGTGATGAGCAGAGTAGCCAGAAAGACTTCACTGCTAAAGAGAGTTAAAATGCTACCATAATATTCTTGTTCTTGGTGTGTGTATGTGTATGTATGTATGGCTAACATTCGATATGCCTACCAAATACTTCCCAGTTAAAAGGTCAGAGAGCCCTAGAGCTACAGATATTAGGAACCTAGTACCTATCAAAATACTGGGGAGGCCTTGTGAAGAAAATGAATTTACAAAAGAAAGTAAATGTTAAATCTACATTTCTTTCTTCATCTTGATACTTGTGTATTATAAACTATTTTTTAATTCTTATAAATGATTCAGATCTCATAATTTTTTGTCTTGAGCAGAACAACAATCTGAAGCAACCCATTACCTCCCTTCCTTTTACTTATTAATGTAGCTAAGGGCTGTTGAGGCTGCATGGAGCAAAACAGTAGGATCACCTTGAATACAGGTGAGCTTGGCTCTGAAGGAATATGGGCAAGCAGATGGAAGGAAGCATCTTGGCCTCTGGGCTCTAGGAATACCTCTGCCCAGAATAAAGGGAAGGAATGGCAGTCTGGACAGTGGAAAGACATTGATATAAACCTTGTAGGTGAGGAAATTTGTACAACATTGAAAAAAGACTGAGACTTAAAGTCTGGCTTAATCCCCTTTTCCTGAGTAGGGAAAAAAGGTAGTAATTTCTACCACAATGATGACCACCTTTTAAAAAAGATTTTTTCTCTCCAGTTGCAGAAAAATTTCTTACTTTTCAAATCATAGGGAAAAAACTCTTATCTTAATACTATGCAACTATTTTACAAGACTCATGCTGGGAAGCAAAGAAGACTTTATTGTAGTCTTTCAATGCTATGTTGAGAGACTGACATTGCATTATCTATAAGAGACCTGATGTAGCCCTAGTTTAATAGAATCTGGGAAAAGTAAGGCTCTTTGTAATGGAACTTTTGCTGTACTTTATCAGCGATAAGTGTTTGCTACATTCCAAACTGTGAGGCAGATATTCATCCAGTTTTGGGTGATTATGAATAGAGCTGGTATAAACGTGTATGTGCAGGTTTTTGTGTGAACGTAAACTTTAATTCCTCTAGAGTAAAGTCCAAGAGGTGTGATTGCTGGGTCATATGATAAATGTATGTTAAAGTGTATAAGAAATTTTGTAAGCAAATTGTTTTCCAATGTAACTATACCATTTTGCATTCTCACCAGCAAAATAGGAGAGTTTCAGTTGTTCCTTATCCTTGCCAGAATGGTATTAATAAGCATTTTTTATTTTGGCCATTTTAATAGGGATATAGTATTACCCCATTGTAGTTTTAATTTGCATTTTCCTAGTGGCTAATGATGTTAAACATCTTTTTGTGTGCATATTTGCCATGTGTATATCCTCTTTGGTGGAATGTTTGTTCCAATCTTTTGACCATTTTTTAATTAGTTGGGTTGTTTTGTGTTGTTTTGCTGCTGAGTTTTGAAAGGTCTTAGATGCATTCTAGATACATTCTTTTCACATCATATCTAAAAATTCTTTAATTCTAGGTAACAAGTATTTCCTCCTGTTTTCTTAAGAGTTTTATATTTTACATTCTACACTTAGATCTGTGATCCATGAGTTAACTTTTGAATAAGATCTGAGGTTTAGATTGAGATTTATATATTTTTCCTTTTGATATCCAGTTGTTCCAATACCACTTGTTAAGAAGACTATTCTTTCTTCGTTGAATTAATTCTGCACAGTTTTGAAAATCAGTTGGCTATATATGTGTTGGTTCTGTTGGTCTATATGTCTGTCTGATACCACACTATCTTGAATACTTTATAGTAAGCTTTATAGTAAGTTCTAAATCAGATAGTGTGATTCTTCCAACTTTATTCTTATGTTTCAGATTTGTGTTAGCAATTTTAGTTCCTTTATCTTGCCACGTAACTTTTAGAATCAACTTATCTATATCTACTAAGAAGAATCCTGCTGGAATTTTATTAGAATTGCGTTGTATCTATAGATCCAGTTTTGGAAGAATTGACATTTTTTCTGTGTAGAGTCTTCCAATTCATGATCACAGTATATCTCTCTCTAGTTAGGTGGTCTTCAATAGTCTCAGCAGTGTCTTGCAGTATATCTCTTTATTTCCTATCTCTGTGCCTTCCCCACCCCCCCCACCCCCCACTGGCTGGGACTGGTACCTGACATTAAATAGGAGTGGTGAGAGTAGACATCCTTGCTTTGTTCTGATCTTTCATTTAGTCTTTCACCGTTAAGTGTAATGTTAGCTGCAAGTATTTCTATAGATGCCCCTTTTGGGTTGAAAAATTTCCCTTCTATCCCTAGTTTGCTGGGAATTTTTATTATGAACATATATTGGATTTCATTAGATGCTTTTTCTGTATCAATGAGTATGATCATATGGTTTTTCTTCTTTAGGCTGTTAATATGATGGAACAGGCTAAGGGTTGGAGAATGAGACAGTGTAGAAAAGAAAAAAAAAAAGAGGAATGGGGGAATTTTCCCCCATTCACTCTGACCATTCAGAGACTCTGCTTTCTTTTGCGCCAGGCAGCTCTCTGCCCATGCAAATGTCTGGTCCTGGGTTTCAGGCTGCGTTGAGTCTAATCCAGTGAGTAATGGAGGGGAAAAATGGTAAATTCACTGCTGGTTTGGTGATAGTTCAGATTCTTCCCCAAATCCTTCAGCTACTATTTCCTTTTTGGACTTCTTAAATAGCTGCTCTGTTTATTTTGTCCAGGTTTAATAGCTGCATTCAGTGAGAGAGACAGGGTGGAGTGTGCCTACTCCATCTCACCTGGAATTAATCTATTGTTTTTTTTCCTTCTTAACAACTTACAGATGTGTCATTAGATTGACTTGCTGAACTATGTAATTTTAAATTTGAAGAATTAAGGTTAACTTGAGGTCATATGATGGATTAAGGTATTGTAATACCTAAATGATATTTTCTATTTAGATATAAGCAATAATTGCTGTAAGTGAGAAGTACATAAAACTAAATTATAAGAATATTTTAAACAGATCTGTTTCCTGAGAATTTCTCTTTGACTGTATTTTTTATTATCATGTGTTTTGAAGCACTGTTTCAAACTCAAATCAAGTTTAAATGTTGAAACTTTTAGAACTAGTGACACCACACTGCTCATTCAGCCCAATAAGATGCCTGTGTACCTAGCAAGGGATCTGGGTGAAAGTTTCTACTAGAGGCCTAGTAATGAGACATGAAGAGATGGAGGAGAGGCAGACCTGGGGAAGATCTTAAGTGGATGAAGCTCTGGAATGCTGAGGTTATTGAGAGGACTGTCCATATCGTCCAGAAGAAGAGAGGAAGAGCAGAGGGTGGGGTGGGAGCTAGTGTGAGACCTTTGGTCCGAGAAGCAGAGGAGAAAGGCCTCTGCAGGGGTCTGCAGGTCACTCAGTGCCAGGAGGCAAGCTTCAATAACATGCAGTCACTGCGGGAAGGAGTGTTGAGGATGAAGGTGGAGCAGTGCCATCAATGTGTTGTGTGATGACCTTGGAGAACTTTTTCAATCAACTAGTAAGGAAGTAGAGGAACAAGAAAAACAGGAATGATAATAGGAAATTTTTTCTATATACATTTTAACTGTTTGATTTTCAGTTCCTAGGCCATGAGAGCAGTGTTAGTATATCTTTATTACCCATAACACTGCACATAGTAAATATCCAGTTAAGATAATTGCACATCTGAATGACACTCTGTTACCAGCAGTGCCTGCACACATAGCACTGGTTAAGGACTAGCAGAGGTTGTTGGGTGAGGCTGGAGAAAGGGGAGGAAAATGTGCTGTTGAAGAGCTGTTATCCTTTGTTTTGAACTTTGAAGGAGACTTTCTTGTTCTCCTATTTCATTTATTCTTTATAGCTCACTTGCTTCCAAAACTGACTTTGAGGCAGCTGAAGGGTGGCTAGAACAAAATATGAAAGTCTTTAGTATGTTTTCCCTTTGCTGCCATTCTTTTTTTTTTTCTTTCTTTTTCTTTCTTTCTTTCTTTCTTTCTTTCTTTCTTTCTTTCTTTCTTTTAATTAAAGAACTAAGGGATATCTTGCTAATGTGGTTTTTGGGGGCTATTTTTTGGAATGGAGAGGATAATCTGTCTTCCGAGCTGCCCATTTCTCTATTTGTCTTGAATTATTTTTAACTTGTTTTCCTTTATTCCATGACACTGCTTATAGGGGCAAGTAAGAAATACACCACACAATGTTTATTTCAAATGAGGAATCACTGCTTCTTAAACCAACGATCTTTGTGATTTTTTTTTCCTTTTTCCAGGATCAGAATTCAGGCCATAAATGAAATTGGAGCTGGACCATTTAGTCAGTTCATTAAAGCAAAAACTCGGCCGTTACCACCGTTGCCTCCTAGGCTCGAATGTGCCGCTGCCGGGCCCCAGAGCCTGAAGCTGAAATGGGGAGATGGTAACGCCAGGACGCACGCGGCTGATGGCACGGTGTACACACTGCAGCTGGAGGACAGAAACAAGAGGTGAGGGCCTGAGGCTTCATCCGAAAATTCGATGGCTTTGGGTTGTGGGGTGGAATCTTCCTTGTTCATTTGTCCTCTGAAGCACTCTTCCTCCTTGTTGAAAGACTCCCTAGGTATTTGGGTCCTGCATTTAATACCCAAAGTTGCACCCTCCATTTGGAATTTTCTAAATTAACATTCTCGTGATCCTGATTTCCCTACATGTGATAATATATGTGTTTTTTTCTTTCATAAAGCCAGAAAATGGAAAGAAATTATCCAAAAAGAAAATGGTCGAATTCAAGTCCATGCTGTTTAATAGTGTTATATTAGTCACGAGTGCAGAGGGAAATAAGACTCAGGAAAAGATGTTAACCTCTTTAAATATTCAGTAACCATCCGGACAAACATGTTTACCAGTCTGAAATAGCTGTGGTGATGTACAGATGGGGATTGTGCTCTGTAACTATGGGCAATGCAATATAATATCAAATTAACTAGAGCAAATAGGAGATTCTTTATAAAACTCCATGCTCAGGAACACTCTTGGCTACAGAAATCAAATACAGCCTTTCACATAGTTATTTAATCTAACTTTATTTCCTCTGAAAATGGCCAATCAGAAGATGGGCAGCTGAACTGTATTTAGGAATAATTCAGATGTGTAGCAAAAGTTAATGACAGAAAGTTCTGTTACCAAAAGTTCAAATGAGAGAATCAGCTGAAGGAGGTAGGAGATGAGCATAAAACCAAGACAGCCTGATGGAGTAGACATGCTCCCCCTTCCTGTGCATACCTGCCAAAGCACAAACCAGTGTATGTGGAAGTATTCCTGTTATTTCCTCTTCATGCATCACAGTATCCTGCTCTTTTATATGGGGAACTGGTTCTAATTAGCACAGAGACCCCGTCCAACCTCTACCTCTGCTCTGTACTCGAGTACTCGGATTCATGTGAGCTCAGTAGGGTCCTGCTGTGTGGAAGGCACTGTTTGAGGTAGGCCCTCGGGGACACCAATCTCAAGAACGAAAGCAAGGCCCTGCTTCCCCCTCTAGAAGCATAATATCAGCCTACAAATAGCCGTAGAACACTAGTGCCATTGGAGAAAAGTGCTCTGGGAGTTTGAAGGAGGCAGACTTAGGGAATAAAGTGCAGAGACTGGTTGGTTGCAAAGATCAGGAGCAGCTTTTTGAAACAGATAACATTTGAACTTGACATTGGAGGACCTGGAAAACACAATAGTTCGACTTAGAAGAAAAAAAGTGATCATCCTTTTGGGAATGAGTCCCAGTGTAGAAAGGACAGAGAAGGTAAGGCTTCTTTTGGGGAGGTTCATTAGAGATTAAATTCATACTCATTCACAGACAAGACCATTTATCTTACTGTGCTGTGTGCTTTTGGATGCATTTTTCACAGGCTCATTACTTTACTGGTAGGAGACTCCTTGACCTTACTGGCAAGAACAGGAATTATGTACTAACAGAAATCATGATAAATATATAAAGCTAGCATTTGGGGAAATTTGTACATGAGTCTCTTTTTTTCCTGGGCTTTTGGCTTACATTGTTGGCAGGGAGAACCTTCCTTAGAAAATACCTTCTAGTTGTACTGTTTAGAAGAAGTGAATCCCAGGAACATTTTTGAAGCTGGTGGCAGAATTGGGATCAGAGCCAGCACCTCCTGACTTCCCCATGCAGCTGCCTCTACTATTACCTCCAAGAATATGGGAAGAATGACAGCTGTCCACCAAACCTGCCATCCCCAGTGTGCTGCAGTCCTGCCCTCTGCAGGGCAGCCACCTGAGGTGCCTTGTACAGAGAACTGAAGAGATGCTTAGAACAAAATCTCCATGAGCAAATAAGAATGCTGGTCCAAATAAGAATGCTGCTGTGAGACATTTAAATATGCCAGACAGAAAATAGTGCAGAGTCTAGTAATCAATACAGGCTCCTTCCTCATAAAAAAAAAAAAAAAGAAGAAGAAAACAAAAAGGGGTGGGGGTGCTGGCTTGTTAATCAAATAAATGACTTGCCTAAATTTAAATGGCATTTTAAGAAAACTTACCATTAGGAGCAGTGTTTTTCTTAATTTTATGGGCTAGAGTCCAAATTTATCTTTTTCTAAATTAGATTTGTCAGTGCTTCCAGAAGTTATTAAAGTAATAGGAATACAGAGCATAATAAATTCTCATTCCATTTGTGGAATTATTTTCCTGGGATTTAAAAGGATGAAATTGACCTAATTTCAGTTTGAAGATGACCTTCCTTAGTGTCTTGAAACTGCGCTCTTGTAGTGAATGGCCCCCTGAATCCAAGCCTTTAACTTTGGCTCTTGAGTAGTGAAGATCAGGGAGAAACACTTTGAGTTGGATAGATCATAATACTTGTTCTTAGACAGCTCTTTGTCAATTCTCATCCCCTTGAGGTTCTTTAGGACTTGGATCTGGCCTGTCCAGTGTTTTCTTCCAAAGTGACAGCTGTCTTTTTCATTGAACTTGTGGTTGCAAGAGTGGTTTCTAGTTGTGGCTTTGGGGAAAAGTGTACACATTCTTTAGCGTGTGTATTGATTTCATTAAGTGCTAACAAGTTCCTATTATGGATGTGGCAAAAATACTATATATCCTGCTGTGGCCAAGGTGAGAATCAGAGTTAGGTCTGATTGTGGTTTTAATGTACTTTCTTAGCTGTCAGCTCTCAAAATATTTCTTTTGCCATGTTCGCTTGTCTCACCAGTCACTGTGGGCATTTAGAAGGAGGGCTGCGGTGTCTGAGTCTTGTCGCTGTCCTAGCCAGCCAGTGCAAGAAATCTGAGTCTTTAAACATGTTTTGCAACAGAAGCACAGTGAAAATGAATAACTCCCTGCTTGGTAATTGTCAGATTAAAGAGTTGAGTTGATTTCAGCTGGTAAACTATTGCTCCTGCGTTTTCTGCATCCATGAAATACAAAGGGGTTGAACTAGAAGCTGAACTCTGAGATCCTTGCCACCTTTTCACCTTAAAGCAGTGAATCTTTGTAGATTATTTGTGAGCTAAATCCTATATAAAAAGATGTCTTTTGTAAATGATTAGAGAATGTTATCTCTTTTTTTCTTCATGTTTAATTTCTGCTTTTGACAAATAAGAAAATAAGAAGAAAGATACTAACTTTCCTTAAGAGTGACCACTTACTGGGCAAAACCGCTAAGGTTTTACATCTGTGATCTGCTGGTTTATTATGTTTAATTTATATACCTCATAATCAAAAAAATCTGAAATGACCCAGAGATTTCTAAGTATACCGTTTGGCCAAAAATATATTTTCAGACTTTCTAAAGGACACTACTATTTATTGAGCACCTACAAAGTGCCAGGCATTGAGAGCTTTATCTACATTATTTAGTTCTTGAATAGATCACAGTCTGGTCGGGGATAGGTAGAAGAGGCAGCAAATCATGGTGTGGAGGGCTTAAAGATTGACACATGCACAGAGTGTTGAGGAAAGGTAGAAGAATGTCGTGTACTTTAGGCTTAAAATTGAACAGAGAAGGCTTATTAGAAAAGGTAACAAGTTGGGTGAGTCTTAAAAGGGAATCAATCTTATAGCCTCATGCTGGAGAGCCTTAGGATGGAGACCAGTGATAAGGACTCAGGATTGGGTGGAAACCGAGGATACAATCTCCAGAGAACAGAAACATGCGCTGGGTCTTTGTCCATGTAAATGCCTTTCTATTCTGGTACTTTTACACTTGGATTTTTTTTTTTTTATCTTAAGTTTGGGGCTACTTCATGTAAATAAAAGGGATACCAGAAGGGCACCTTGCCCAAATCCTTGCCCCAAGGTAAGTCAACCTAGAATTCATCCCAATCACCTGGAATTGCTGTGTAGAAAGTTTTCCCCCTTGATGAGTACATTTGTTTCCCATGCATTCAAGATTTTGACCCACAAGATTCCCAGTCCAAGGTCACTGACTACATATTTACGTAGCAATCTCAAAGTAGGACTAAGTTTATCCGTAGCAGTTATATTATGATTGCTCAGTCAATTTTTTTTTAAATTACCGCAGTGTGCTAGGTCTTGTGAAGTATGTAGCCTGTCTATAAGGAGCTTATCTTGCTGAGAAATTAATGTGAAACAGTGAGCAGACAGTACAAGAGTTTTTATTTAATTTCAACAGAAAAACAAAAATTATGTTAGTTTGGCTAAGAGTGATTAAGTCTATTATTCTTAACAGATCTAGCAGAGATCCAAATGTCTTTGGTTCCTATGTATGCAAGAAAAATATATACCCAAAAGTAAACATTTTCATAATGCTGTGCTAACCGAATCCAGGGATTAGAATAACAACATCAGCTCATGCATTTTAAGATTATAATGTGTAATGATGATTTTGAAGATGCATTTGTCTGTGTTATTGAAATGAAATGTTATGCTGCCCTAACAGAATTTGAATTGATGCTGATTCTCGTCCTGACCCTGTGGGTCCCTGTTCCTGATAATTGTACACAGCACTGAGGCAAGAGGAACTTAAGTTCCAGGAATACATTTATGGTTAATCTGTTGTTCAGGTTACCCAGATAGCCAACGTATTTTAAAGCAAGGCTCCAGCAAAATGGGGATGGCCTAGAGGGCTCTAATAGAATGGATAATTGCCGCTTGCTCTCCTTTTAACTCAGCCCTTGTGCCTGTGACACTTTTACCTTTAGCCAGCAAAATTGGAGGGGCTATGTAATGTGTACAGTATGACTGCCTGTTTGCTATTAGAGAGGGATGGAAAATAATCTGCATAAAGAAACCCTAAAAAATTATACACCAGGCAACTAACAAAAGTGGCCGGGGTATATGAGCACTACAGGAGTGAACTTTCTTAATGTATGCCTGTTATAGAACAAACTCCTGCTTATACTTCTCAGAGCATACTGCTGAATTAATGAAATAGATGTAACACGACTAACTCAGTGCCCACAAAAGACCCTCGATATTAGCTTCCTTTGCTTTTCTGGAGGAGTCCCCAACGCACATGACCACCCTTGTTGGATAAATGGCATTTTTATATTGCTTTCAGTCACCAGAAGGCAGTTATGGTTCTCGACAGGGGTGTTAATTCTCTGTTGTAATCCCAGATCTGTTACTGAGTTTCTAGATGACTAGAGGCATGTCCCTTAACTTCTTTTTGCCTTAGTTTCTCCCTTTACAAAATGCAGCTAGTGATACCTGTCTTCAGTCCCTGATTGATGGGAAAAAAGCATTTTAATTTTTTTAAAAAGGAGCATAAAGATTCATCCTGCAAAATAAAGACTATCGCTAGCTTATTCAGTTTCAGGCTAAAATGTTCTAAGGACAGCCCAAGGTGAGGATTGGTAAATGAACTATTTGAGATCTTAGTTAGACCAGAAGTAGAATTCAGACTACAGTTTTTTCTTCTATTTAAAAATAAGTAAGTAACAGAATGGAATTGGATAGCATTTTCCTCTCCATTTTTCCTAAATGAGGTAAGATTGAGATAAGGCCACTAAAATAAAAGTAGGCTAACAGAAATTTGGAAGACTCTGCGAAGACTATGCCTGAAGATGAGATTCACTGCACGTATTTGAAAGCAAAGTAGAAGAATGGAAAGTTTCAAGGTTCTCAGGTGGTCTTTAGAGAGTCTAGTTATACTTTCTTTGAATATAAATAAATTTCTTTTTTGATGTATATCAATAAGTGCAGTGCAGACAAAAAGAATCAAAAGTAGGAATTTTATTCTATGTACAGATTTTCATCAGTAGCTATGGTGACATTTTATTTCTTAGAAAAGGATCATAACCAAAACATATTGCGGCCTGATTACTCACAAGCCATGTGGAGCTGGGGACATGGGGGTTAGGAAATTAACTCCTTTTCTCAATGGTCTTTTGGAAATTGCTCTCGACACTTGAGCATTCAGTCTCCAAACTGGGACTCTCAGCAACATCAGAACCAGTTTTGGAAAAGCATTTCTTTGCCTCAGGTGTCCTCATGTGATGCCATCTGCTGCCATCTGCTTCTGCATAGACATGGTGGGACTCAGTGTTCTTTGTGGAGTGAGGGCACATACTATTCATTCCTGTTTTGAACATCCTCCATTCCCAAACGTCACTTCAGTAATGTAGGAAATTCACACACACACACAATCCATGGAGCCCAGGGAAATTAAGAAAAAATAAAGGCAATGACATGTCATTGCTAAGGAATATAGCCACATTGAGCTTACTAAGAGTGTTAATTTGTGATGTTTTGAAATGTGCCATTTGCAGCCATTTGTGGACCACAGGCCGTTTTAGGTCAGCAGGTTAGATCACTTTGAGGAGTAAATATTAATGGGCTTCTGTTAGCCTGCACTGGGTAGACAGCAACGAGGAAATAAACATACAAGCCTCAGCATTCTCTCTTATTTTCTACTGTGAATTTATTATACTCCATCCAGAGAATTCTTGGACGTTTCTTTTGAAACAAAGCTGTTTTAAGGAAACATTTTAAAATTAATTCTTTGTATATCATCATTTTCCCCTAAAATGATTTTTTTTTTTTTTTTTTTTTTTTTGCGGTATGTGGGCCTCTCACTGTTGTGGCCTCTCCCGTTGCGGAGCACAGGCTCCGGACACGCAGGCTCAGCAGCCATGGCTCACGGGCCCAGCTGCTCTGTGGCATGTGGGACCCTCCCGGCGTGCCCCTGCATCGGCAGGCGGACTCTCAACCACTGCGCCACCAGGGAAACCCTAAAATGATTTTTAAAAACATTTAAAGATGTAACATGTCTGAATTTCTTCCTTCAGTTGCACTTCAGTGCAAAAAAGTTATCTTTCACAATATTAAAGCCTAAAATACTGAGGTTGAAAGAATTTCTTGAAAATCTGGTTGTTTTGCCTTCCTAGTGTATATTTAATAACAAATCATAGAATTTACTTGGTCCTTTCATTTGGATCTCAGAAAAATTCCTGCCAGGTGAATAAGACAGTTATTATCCCAAGTGTCCAGAAACAGCCTGGAGAGTTATCCATTTGTTCATCATGAAGGTAACAGACTCTGCATTGTGGTCAAGGTCTTTGTACCTCTTTGTACCCACCATGGAGTACTCTGACAGGCAAGCCGAATAAGCATATTCATTTTCTATTCATAGATATGTAAAATATTTTTTAAACCACTGCCAAATTACCAAACTAAAGCCAACATGTTTTTGTTACCTTCAGAGTGTTTAGTTTCAAGAAGACATTATAGTCAAAGCTGAAGCCAGTTGGGGGCAGAGCCATAAAGAATTCATTTAGACCGTAAACTTTCAGTGACCCACCGAACGTTCTGCCTTGTTTATGCTTCCCCTTCCAAGTAAACATTTGTTTTAGTACATGAGAGCATTTCTCTCCGTTTTTCCTCTCCCTAAGTAAAAATGCCCAAATTTCCATAAATGGCCAGCATTTCTAGAGGACCTGCTGCTCCATCTTCATCTGTTTTCCACAGCTGTTCTCCGCCTGGGTTTTCCAGGACAGGGTGGATGGTATTCACATGCACAGCTTTCTCTCCAGCTCCGGAAAAACTAAGGGAATGTAAGTGAGAGGGATGCCGTCCGGGGACATCCTCAGGTTTCTCCAGTGTTGAGAAACGAGGTAAATCATTCATGAACCTTGGTGCTTTATTATTATAAACAGTAACCACTAATATTGATCTAGCACTCACAAGTGCTAGGCATTTTGTAATGGGTTCTCTCTGCATTATCCCATTTAATTCTCACAACAACTCTCTAAGGGGGTCAGCACTGTTATCGTGCCCATTTTACACAGGAGGAAACAGCTTACTTGGCTATAGAGGTGAAGACCACCAGGCTGTTGAAGCTGAACTCAAATCCAAGTCTGCTGTCTGCAATGATTGTTATTACCCGCTGTATCTTCAGCCCCTGCACCAGTGGGGCAGCACTGTAGTGGAGCAGCACCACAGCGGAGCCCCAAGGTGTTTCCACACCTGTCCTCTTAATTGGCCTTCACAAGAGCCCTAGGTCATGGGGCTGATGCCTCCAAATGTATGTGGCTCTGGGCATCAGGGGTTGAGGATGGAGTACAAGACCTCTCAGAGGCACTGCCGGTGTGGGCCCAGGGCTCCAGGGAGACCTATAAGGGGCTGTGATACCACAGAGGGTCCCTGTGGCTACACATGCCTCAGCCTGAACTGATACTAAAATTACTCAGTGGCTTTATTGAGCATGAACTACATTCTAGGAACCATACCTATATATTGATATAATTTCATTATGTTTCTCTAGCGTAGGAGCATTCATGTAATAAAAATAACAGTGAGCATTTCATGTACACTCCTTGGTCACCAGATTAGATTAATTTATTGGGGGGAGAGCTATATGTCTAGCACAGGCCATAACAGATGTGGCAGGACAAATTCAGATGGACCTCTTCCTGCTGGAGCATGAACTGGTTGTGGCCCCAGCAACCTGGAGAAAGGCCTGCGTGGTGGGAGTTGAGAGCCACAGTGATCCTCAGGGCACCTTAGCCTGATCAGGATGGTTGGTGGTGCTCACGGTGCAGGGTCTGGAGCCATTGGGTACCCTGTATTGAACTCTTACTACGTGTCGGGCACAGTGCTAAGCTTTTTCCCCACATTTCTGCATTTGACTCATCAAAACGATCTATGAGGTGGATACTGTCCCTGTTTTGCAGATGGAGAAATGATTAGCAGGTGCGAGCTATTTGGCAGCCTTACGGGCGGAGCTGAGATTCATGGCCAGTCTTCCTGGGTCCAAGTCCCCATGCCCCACCCCTTGACACCAACAGTGTGGAGGCGGCAGGGGGAGAGGTGAAGGGTGGCCGTGTTTACCAGGCAGCATAGACCAAGGGGTGGCCCAGGGGAGCGCAGACTCCCCACATAGTGCATCCCTTGTCACCTGGGCCACCCCCATGGGATTGAGCAGTCGAGGGAATCACGTAAGGGGGAGGAATAGCCGTCGGGACGGCTGGATGGCCACTGTTCTCCTCCTCTTCATGGCAAAGCCTTGCTCCAAGCTCTGAGTCCTTGGTTGTTTTAAAATGTGGAGTCTTCAATCATTGTGTCTTGGGACATGTAGCATGTTTAATTCTGTCACCAAAGGCGTCTGGCTTACTTATTAATGAATTTTAAAATTAAGTTGGCCTTTTTAAAACAAATATTTGATGAATATTTTTATTCCCTCCTGGAGTGGTTCTAGCCACAGGGTGTTAACCTATGGAGCCTCCCAGAGAGGCCATCACGCAACTGGCTGTAAATCACTGGCTCTGAAGAAAGAAGGTTCTTTCTTCTCCTGCCTCTTGGAGTGATGGAAAATAATTACAGAATTGGGGTGAAAAAGGGATTATATTTTTTGTGTTGGCTTGTGTGCTTTTATTTCGTTTTAGTTGGCCTTTATTGTTTGAAAGAAGTTACTGTCAGCATGTACAGAAAGAAGCTTAAGATCAACAGATATTTATTTGAGGCCTACTCTGTGTAGGAACTGGGGCTTTTACATGAGTTTTCACATTGAATCCCACCAGTCTCGCGAGGGAGGTGCTCTTGCCTGCACTTCACTGACAGGTCTGGTGGGAGAGGGTAAACAGCCAGTGTGTGCAGAGCAGCCTCTCACCACGCGGCTGACCCGCCACCTGGGAGGAAAGAAAATAACCTCAGTGTTAGCTGTCTTCTCAGCATTATGAAATGATTATAACTAACACATATTGAGTGATTATTACATGTCAAGACTATTCTAAGCACTTGTATTAACCCATTTAAACCTGGGCTGGGCTCTCTCACTAGCTTTATTGCACTGTCCCTGGAGGCAAACAAATGCACTAATGGCAACATTGTAAAGTTTTTCATTGTAAAGGTTTTCAATCACCTGTTCCACGGTGCTTTTTCTAAATAGGAATGCAATTTTAAACCATTAACAAAATGCTGTGGTACAAGAGGAAAGCAAGAAAAAGGAACAAAATAGCTATTCCAAAAACAGCGGGTTTTGATGAACTTGAAAATTGAAATATTTGAAAATATGCTATTTGCTCAGTTTAGATTATACTACAAAATTAGAGTACTGAATCTGCTTCAGTAAATTTCTTTGTGAATGTGAGTGCTGCTGCCTACATAGATATACTGAACTTATTTCAGAAGGAAATACTCTTCTCAGAGCAGCACGGATGAGGAAGCAGTACTATTGCTAGCAGTCCTCTCCAGACTCCTTTAAAAACCTGGCTTTACTGCAAGTTTGTAATGAAGATGTAACACTTTTACTTCTTATACCATGTCTTCCATTTTGCGGTATAAGTAAGGGCAATTACTCTGGTTAGAGATTCTAGCCTGGGTGAGGCTGAGTTAATAAATAGCCTCTAGCATTAGCAAGGGGTATCTTCATTAAGGCGGTAATGTGTCAGGAGTGCTAAGTAGGTTACCATGGTATTTGGGTTTTAGCCTGGACTCTGTCTTTTCCTGAAATTAAAAATGTTCATTCTTCAGTAAAAGGTGCTTCCTTACACAGCAAAGCAGAGGAACATTAAATAGGTGAAATGACTGGGGCTCAGGAACTCAATTGCAAAGGCTGATTAATGCATGGATACTTTAAGTATTGACTCTGACAGGTTTTGTAAAAAAGCTGTTTAATCTCTGTATCCATCCATCCATCTGGAGGGAATGTTCGCTAGCATGTGGAAAAGCTGCTGCTCTCCTTCAGAAAACCCTGCCCACACACAGGACCAACTAACCCACAGGATTAAGTCTCATCCATCTCTGAGTACACAGAGTCTAGCACACAGCAGATGTTCAAAAAATGTTTGCTAAATGAGTGCATAAATTCTGCTTACCCTTAGGCCAAATCAGCCTAAGAGACATTTTGAATTGTGTGTGATTCTATCACTGCCTGACTTCGAGCAGTATTTGAAGACAGCGGATTGTCTTCAGATGCTGGGACGAAGCACTGCAAACTGGGAGAAACAGTTGGCCTGTGTAGGAACAAGGCAGTGTGGTTGAATTAACTCATATAGAAGTTCTCAAAGTGTCCCTCAGGCCAGCAGATTCAGATTCTGAATCTACTAAAGATCCTGGATAACTTATGGGAAGTTACATTATTTCCAAAATTTTACAGTCAACTATAAAAAGACAAACGGTAACATTATATTGCAGTTCTAAGTAATCTCGTTTCACTGTGAAAGTATTAATTTTCCAAAACCTGAGAGGAAACACTCAAAATGTAAGGCCTGTTTTTTTTATCCTCATGCCTCTTATGCCTGTGTCTCATGGAAATATTATTTAGCAGAGAAGTACAAAATAGTCCTGATGGGAGGGAGAAGGATCCAGAAGCTGCCAGTCTAAACTGTCCAGCCCACCTGTGCTGTTTTTCTGTTATTTTGAATAAGCTGATGGATGATTCTGAGCAAAATATATTTTTTCTTTTTATATATTTTCTCAAAGATCTATAATCGTAAATGTTATCTTACTAGTTTGAGAAAGGGGCTTTGAAAGCTCTTGGAAAGATAAAGGTTAAAATTTAAAGAATTTTCTAGGTAAACCTCAGTTATTTAGAAAATTCTGGTAAAGAGGACATTGTATTTCTCCGGTGCCCAATTAACATTAACTTCGTTGCCTAGTACATAGTGGAAGGTAAGGTAACATATCAGATTATATAGATATTGCCATTATGAAAAATTTGAAATTTCTGTTCTTTATCAGTAAACAATAGCATGAACAACTGATGTCTCTAGAATCTATAACATAATTAAAGGAATCTCATTCTAAGCTTTATATGTTCTTAAATTTGTGTTTTTCTTTTATGTAAGCATATATTAGACATTAAACTTAACAGTAACATAGCAACTGGTTGATTATTAATTCAGATGGTATGAAAAGCATTTACCAAGTTGGTCTAATCTGTTCCACATTTGTATCATAATTTCTTGTCACTAATAAAAGTTCAGGTGGCTAATGGATTCTGCTCCTTTCTCTAGGTTTATTTCAATCTACAGAGGACCCAGCCACACCTATAAGGTCCAGAGGCTGACAGAATTCACATGCTACTCCTTCAGAATCCAGGCAGCCAGCGAGGCTGGGGAAGGGCCTTTCTCAGAAACCTACACCTTCAGCACAACCAAGAGTGTCCCCCCCAGCATCAAAGGTTTGTGGACCGTGTATTCGGTCACGCTCTTCTGTGAGAGTGAGGAAATGTTGGGATTTAAGAGGAGGAGGCTCGATTCTGACCTTGAATATGCTCTTCTAATATTTCTCATATCAGCAAGATAGAATCAAAAGAACTTTCTATAAGAGATGGTTGAGAAATGGGTTCTCTAGGGGAAATGAGAGGCCTTAAGGGAGAGGGCTTACCGGTAATGACTTTTCTCAAGTATGTGTACATTATTATCACAAATAATTTAATGGTGAGACAGTTTCTTCCCCACGGAGGGTAGATGGATAAGAAAAGAAGCCGACCTGAGTGACAGATGTTGGGTTAGGAACGAGGGTGAATTCCTGGTGATGTAGCGCTTATGGCAGTTTACCAGGAGAGGTTTGAGTGTCTCTCTTCAGCGGATCACATGCATCTTTGGATGACTGTGGTGCATCAGTAGATTAGAGGCTGGTGTAGGCAACATCCACAGCCTTTCCTCCAGTCCGCAGCTCTCACTGGAAAGCTGTAGCAGTGGCCTGTTCTCACCTCCTGGAGTATTTGTCTTGAGGTTTGTGAATGACTGGTTTACCCTCTGCCCCCTTCACGGGATCAGGGAGTGAGCGAAAGCCACTCCCCCAAGGCTCTCCCTCCACCGGGTCTGCTGAGCCCTCATCTCCCATTTTCAGCCACTGCACAGCCGATTGGCCAAGCCGGGCAGACAGCAACAGGGCAGAGCTGGCTCAGCCCTTCCCACCTAGCGTTGGGCCCAGTCCCAGCCTGCGCCCTCCCCTCCCCGGTAGTGTGATTCTTGTGAGGGTCCCTGCTGCCTGTCTTTGCTTTATCCAGCTGCTGCCCGAAATGACTCTGAGGCTGACAGGTAAGCAGCCCACCTGAACCAGGTTTTACATGGGGTAAAGTGAGGGTTGGCTGTATTATTTGGGTGGCTAGGCAGTGAGCACAATTTGTTAAGAAGGTTCTGTCTGTGTCTGGCCCCAGGAGAAAGGCCATTTGACTTACTGCTTCTGCACAGAGGCGCTGTATCAGCTACACCAGGGCACGGAGTGCGTTACAGGAGGGTGCGGGGCTTCCAGGGCCTGGGTCAGGGTCCGACCACAGTCTGGTTGCATTCTGTGAAGGTTTCCCATAGTTCCTTTCAGGGCACTTTATGGTAAATACCTTCCCCCTGCTCCCCTGCCCCTCGGTGGTCCAGAAGCTCTTTGGCTTCTTCATGTGACAAAGATAACTGGTATAAATGGATGTATACTTGCTGGGTCACTTGGGCAGTAAATGCCCTGGCCCTTTGGTGTAGCTTCACCTTTCGGCTCTAACAGAGGAGATTCCTGAGCACACTGTGGCTGATAGGGTTGTTGTTGTAACAGGAAGGTTTGCCACATTTACCAATTAGCTAAATAACTTCAGGGGTCTTCCCAGCACTACCTCTGCCTCTGAAGGTGATTATTTTGGGGAGATTCATTTTGTGGAAAATACAACACCAAATTGATAGCCCTCGCAGGTCGTGGTACATTTTCTTCAGGAGGACAGTGTCCTCACACTGCCACACGATCAGGTGTTCTTCCTCTCACTCTTCGATTTAGGAAATTGTCTTAGCTGGAGGACTGTTTGGTCTGATGAGATTATTTAGTTTTCCATAAATTACAGTTTTGGCCAACTAATACAAACTTTTTTTTTAAGACAACTTTTATTTTTCTGAAACAGCGTTGTACAGAATTGAAAGTAGAAACAACTGCCTCTAAAGAATTCATGTAATTAGAAATTAAAAATAAGGGCATTCAGCAAGAGCAGTTACACATGCTAGTTACAAAATGGAAAAATATCAGATATTGAATTAAGCTGTAGAGATACAGTATAAGCTGTAAGAAAATATTTTAAAATTCTACAACATGTAAGTGCTTTGCTACAAACTAACAAAATTTCACTTTAATCTGGAATGATGAGTCCAGTAGGTAAAAAATAAACTAAAAAATATAAACGTAAGATAACTTAAAGGCTTACCTCAAATGCCACCTGCTCCTCAGACCTTTCTTAGACTCTCACACGGATATGACTTCCTTCCCCTGGGACTCCCCAACATTTTGTTTGTACCTCTCATTTTAATCTCTCTTACATTTATGTTTGTTTGTACTTGTTTCATACCTTTCTCTCCCCTTCCCTCAACTAGATCTTCATTTCCTTGAAAGCAGTATTTATGGAACCTATTTTTGCATTCCCCAAAGAACCTAACACAGGGCTTAATCGTAGAAGATGCTCATTAGCCATCAAAAAAATAACAAAAATGCAACCCAGGCCAAATAGGTATTAATGGGACAGTGAGCAACGGGTTCTTCGCCAGTGGCTTGCTAGGCATGGAATGTCTTCTCTGGGTAAAGGGTACCCTGCTAGTTTTCTAGGAGGCTGGGCAGATAAACTCCCCTCTCAGGGTTCTCACTAATATTACTAAAATATTGGCTATTCATATGATACTTTGAATTTTGAGCTTGGATGTGTGAATTTGTATTTCAGCACCTCGAGTAACACAGTTAGAAGGAAATTCATGTGAAATTTTATGGGAGACGGTACCACCCATGAAAGGCGATCCTGTCAACTACATTCTGCAGGTATTGGTTGGAAGAGAATCTGAGTACAAACAGGTAAGAACCAGCGTGCATGGCACGTGTGTGGCCTATCAGGGTCAGGCTGGCTCCTTGCCTCTGCGGTGAATAATTTAGTAGCCAGTGAACTACATTTTTCTCAAAATTTGTCATAGAAGCTGCCTCACATGTACCCATTACCTAATTCTTTAGGGTAGAGTAGCTCTAGCTTACATTTTATTTTGTATGTGGTGGTATTCTTAAATTTTCAGTTCCACAAGCATAATCTTGTGAAGGGTTTTAACTTCTATATTTGTATTTGATATTCATATGTATTGAAAACTAAAGTGCCAGTGGTTTTACTTTATAGGGAAGTAGTGTCAACCTAATTTACTGAAGCCCATGTCTGTTTGCCTTTTTTATGGAAGTTATAATTGAAGGATAAGGAAAATGACCTATCAGCCCTTGATGCCTGTGATTCAGAAGCTCTGGGTCACTACTTGTCACCCTTCAATGTGCATAGGATCACCTGAGTATCTGTTAAAAATTCAGATTCTGATTCAGTAGGTCTGGGGTCGAGGTTCAAGCTCCCAGGTGACATTGATGTTGCTGGCCCATGGATCGTGATTTGAGTAGCAAGGCTATACAGTTCACGTGATAAACCTATACAAGAAAGAATGTGATTGGAATATAACCAGATAAAGAATTTGGGTTTATCATTCTTGACACCCTTTTGATCCCAATTCTTCCAAAGCCACACATTATCTTGTCACTGGATGTGAAAGATTCAGAGACTCTGTGGCTTTCCATAATGTTCCCAGGAACTTAATAATTATGTGAAATCAGAATATAACATTGTTACTCCATTAGAAAAGCTGAGGACCCACTCCTTACCAGCACTTTTAATAGAGGAGTGTATTTATGTCAAACTCAAGAAGTTGAAGATAAATGCCACTGCCTTCCGAATCATTAACATAATTTGTAAACACTTCTTTGTATTCAACTATTGAGGCTCCAGATACACAAAACAAGTAGAAAATAATTTGATTCAGAGTTTTTGTTAATTTGCTGGTTAATATTCCTCATATAATAATAAATAATACTTGTAAATAAAAATGTGTAAAAGGAATCAAAGAAAATTTTAGTAAATTCTACTGTACTTTGTTAATATGAAGTGCCAGATAAAAGAATGAATTGCTTTAAGCACATTTTGCAAAAACTTGTTTTAAACATGACAGGCACCACCGGTATTAACATCAGTGGATGATTTCACCAGTTTCCACCATTCCTCTGAAATAAGAGCAAAACCACTCTTGTTTCCTTTCACCTTACAATCTCGTTTTATACAGTATATTTCACTTCACAGTCAGTAATTGTATGTGTGCAGTTGTTTCACCTTACCACAAATATATTACTGGTTTCAGAGTCTCAGCGCACATGAAGAGCAGAGGATTTCCCCTGCTAGATGTAGTCATCTTTAACACCAGTAGCATTGTCCTGTCGCATAGCAATGTAACAAATGGCTAAAGATGAAATGTTACCCAATTTTACAACATATCACTTGACACTTAACAATATTCACTTCCCAGAAGTACATTCATTGCATGTTCATCCTTGTATTTTATAAACCTTTTTATTCCACCACCACGCTTTTCCAACCTGTTCTTGGAAAAAATGTTCTGCTTCTCAAAGCACACTGATTGCTGATTTACATTGAAAAAGCATTGTTTACTCAATATCTATACATTAGGCATTGCCAGAATATACGTTAATCCATTCATAAATTAGATTTCACTGGCAGATTGGCTACTTTGAATCTTGCTATTTGTTTAATGTTATATATTTTGTCTCATGAACATACAAATACTAATACACAATTACATACATGCTTCAAAATATATTTCTTATTGTAAACAGCTATAAATAAGAGTTTCTTGTTGAAAGTAGATGAAAACACAGTACACCAGGGCGGGCTCAGTAGCTGGGGAATTAGCATTCTTCTCGTAACCGTGTATTTCCTGCATTTACCAAGAAATGATTAAGGCAGGTAGTGGTACTTGAAAAGCCACCGTTGAGTCAGGGACAATTTGTACTGAGTTTTTTGCTTCTCCCTATTCAATAGACATTAACTTAAACATGATGTTTTGAGTACTTCATTCAGTTGTTCTGGACACGAGATAGGGAATGAAATCTATTTATCTTATGTGTGCAGAGTAATGGTTAAAATAATTATAGTCCAGAGATAACAGGCTTTGAATTCATAGAGGCAAAGCAAAAGAAAATGAGAGGTCATCAGTGCAGAGCATACACCACGGCAGAGCTATGGGCTTATATAGGAAGCACTGTGTATAGTTCAATTACAGCACTAATCAGGCAGGATCCACTAATGTGTGGGCTTGTGGTATTCATTTTTATTTTCCCAGGTCTGGCACATAGCTAGGCACTCAGTAAATGTTTCTTGCGTGCGTGAAAGAGGCAGTTTCATGGGAACAGGGTGATTTATACTTTGCAGTGGTGAGAATCAGTAAACTTCACCATAGGGGGGATTTAGAAGTGATGTTTGTAACTGAGGTGAAAAAAATCACCCATAATAGAACAGTGTCCTTCTGTTCCCCTAGCTCATTTTTACAGGTGACATATGGCAAGGGCCAAGTCTTTTTCTGATATTTTGCTGGAAACATTGACTTTAACTCTGTAATTAGCTTTCTTTCGTTGAGCTATCATGATGTGGGGCGAGCATCTGGTTCTAATTATGAGACAGTCTGTTAAAGTATTAAGTCCTCACATAAAGTTTTACTCTGTATTAGAATGCATGCATATATTGATTTGGCTTTTCTGCCATTTAAAAAACCTTTCAAGCACAAGCTTTTTTCAAGAAGCTTAAAACTTCTTTTCAAACAGTATTAATTGTAAAGCATTCTTAAAAAGAATGAAAATTGTATGTATGTGCAGGTGACTGATTTCTTTTTGCCTCACAAGACAAAACATAAACAGTTTCATATATACATAAGAATGTAAAGCGAAATGATGCACATTCATATCCCTGTTCAGACAGCAATGATTTTTACATAAAGTATTTAAATATAAGCACTGAAGATGAGAAAAGGGTAACAAACTGCAAGAAATTATTACCTATTGGAAGTCAAAATTTGTGTCAAATTTTTAATATTGCTGGTGCTCAGATTTGTTGCATTATGAAAACCTTTGAAGCATCTGAAAATTTATAGAGCTCCACATTTAACTTGATGGCATCTCTATAAATTTATTTTTATTTTGTATCATTTTTAGAATATAGTATTGGGATGTGTATTGATTCTTTGTGGTATCACACAAGTTACTGAGGAGAGATCTCTTGACCTTGAGAGAACTATTTTAAAGACTTGGAGCCTACATATTTTTTAATAGTTTGTGATTTAATTCGCTAACACAGAAGTTAAATAGGCTGTGACCATCTTATTGCACATTTTCTTCAGCTTTGTGTAAATAAAGGGTCAAATCCAAAGCAAAGTAAGAATAGAGCAAGGTGGGAATATCTAAAAGCTATCATTTGTCTTGCTGATTCTTAAATTTTTTAGGTTTATAGGTCTGTTTAAGTATCTGATGAAGGATATGACCCATTCTGTCAGAAAACTATTCATGCACACATCCATTTTAAATTGCATATGAAACAAATTTATATTCAGTTTCATGGCGCTCAGGTGTAGGGCCCCTGGTTCATTGAGAAACTGTTAGGTGCTGTGCACTGTGAGGTCTGCCTGGCGTATAACAGAACAGCATAGTCGGTGCTCTCAGAGCTTCTGGGCCCATTGGGGTGGAAACAGCATGCCCCCCCAAGAAGCAGTTCAGTAACAGTACCATTGCCTGTCCTCTTTGGCTCAGGAGCAACAATTCCTGCCCAGCATTGCACCCTCTACAGAGGAAGTCTGCAGGTTAGTGAATCCCCACTCTAGCTGGGGGCCAAGGGAGGTGAAATCTGCCTTCTGTAGTCATGTGATATTGGAGGAATTAATTCACCTCTCTGAGCCTCAGCTGTCTTGTCAAAGTGGAGATACTAATTCTCTACCTCAGGGTTACTGTGAGCATCAGATCTGTTCAGTCATGAGAGGGCGCTGTGTAGACGGCAATGCTGGGCAGTTATGTCTCCCTCTCCAGTTCCTGGGAGAAGGATGGCATTAGTAAAGAGATGCAGGCGTTGGCCCAGATCCCAGCCTCCAGCAGCCTCCCCCAGAGGCTGTTTCAAAGATTTCAACTACACAGCATGTTACTCTGAATTAAGGGTCACTGATTCCTCATTTCGATTATCTGGTTATTACTTTAAATCCTCTCATTTGGAACAAACATGTCAAAATTACTTTAAAATATATTGCACATCAAATCAAGGACAGAAATAGTCTTTGTAAAAATAATATTGCTTGTATACTTACTGTGATATTATGATTGGTTACGTCAATAAAGATAATCTTAAATGGAACTATGCCTTTTAAATTGGGTTGAGGCAGGAGGAAGAGCCCGTAATGGTGCCCCTGTCAAAATGAATGAAAACAAAGGGATAAGAGGCATGGCCTGCTGCCCTGCCATGGCGAGAGGCACAGTCTGGTGAAAAGTCACCTCAGCTGTGCTGCAGGCCTGATGACCTTACTGATTTTGTGATCTCGTGGCTGTGATTATTTACACAAAAACAAATCAGTTATCTCAAACCTCAGGAACCAGAATCCTCAGGAGATGGAGTATTGGGATTGTTTTAATTTTTCCTTAACTAAGATCCAAAAGGCTTATTAATAAGCATTGTTGACTACTATCAATACACTGAAAACAACTCAATCCTTGTTAACGATTCCATTTTGTATAATCATGACTGTACCTGTTCTAAACCCTGTGGTTTGTATGCGGGTTCTGATACTTAATGTTCACATGTACTTGCTTCTGGTAATTTTCCTCTCTTTTCAAACAGTGTGGTATAAGCATATCTACTCTAAAGTATTTAAGGGTTTTAATTAGAGAACATTCACTGAGCATCTGCTTTGTTAATAGCCATTGTGCTGGTTGCTCTGGAGATAATAGAACACAGTCCCACACTCAATATATTTATCATATATATACTTTTAAAGATAATGTTAACATTGTGTTGACAGTGCTTGTGAAAAGGGGGAGCTCTTCTAATTAAAAAGAATAGCTAGGGCTTCCCTGGTGGTGCAGTGGTTGAGAGTCCGCCTGCCGATGCAGGGGACACAGGTTCGTGCCCCGGTCTGGGAAGATCCCACATGCCGCGGAGCGGCTAGGCCTGTGAGCCATGGCCGCTGAGCCTGCACGTCCGGAGCCTGTGCTCCGCAATGGGGGAGGCCACAACAGTGAGAGGCCTGTGTACCGCAAAAAAAAAAAAAAGAATAGCTAAAAGAAAAACATATTTACAAATTAAAGCCCAACTTTCGATTGGACTTGTCATTGAGGAAGTTCCCTTCCATTAGATATTCATTTTTCCTTCACTAAGGTTTTTGCTTAATGGTTATGAGAAAAGTGGCACTCCTTTGCTTTCAAAATATCAGTACATTTTTAGGGATCTTTAAGGAGTTAGGAGTTGGGAAGTACCATCAAAATTAATATATAAAGTCTGTGTTCAAGATTCCATGAAGTGGGTTTCTGGGAAATTAAATATACTTCTGAGCCAACTTTCTTAGAAGGAGCTAGCCATGCAAATTCTGGAAACCATAGAAATCATTTAATACTAGATATAAATGAACATTTATATCTACTTTCCAAAAGTCTCTCAAACATCTGTAGGGATAGGTTATTAATTAAGTGATTTTCAGCCATGAGGTCATTGTTTGGCATAAATTAAGAGGCCACGTCACAGAAATGCTGCCCAAGCCTTTCCGTGGCACAGACTGGGTTGGGGAGCTGCTTTCCATACATCAGATAGGAAAGGCAGTGCTTTCCTTCTGGGGCAGTGGACCCAGGGTGGGGTGATCGGGAAGTGTTTCATGGAAACACCAGGGAGGCTGTGGGACTCCCGGGGAAGACAAAGTCAGAAGGTCAAGAGAAGTGGGCGTGGTATCACACCGTAGTCATTCGATGAGGACTGAAGTGGGGAGGACGGGTTCCACCAAAGACGTGGAACCAGTGGAGCTGGAGCAGTTCCAGTGGTGAGCAGGGGTGTTTGAGTTAGATGTGGGATCTCGTCTGGGGTCTACCACTACCCTTAGTCACCTGAGACCTTGAGAAATTAACAGCTTTCTGATCCTCAGTTTTATCGTCTCTAAAATGGGAGTAATACTCACCTGCCAGAGTAATCAGGAGGATTAAATTTGATAAAGATGACTTACCTCCAGTATATTCCTTTCACAAAGCATTTTTCACATAGTTTCTCATTGAATACTCAATCCCCCCTTGGGGCTAAGTTAGGTACTGTAACTGTCCCCATGTTAAAGATGGAAAAAAATAAGGCTCAAAGCTGTTACTTGCCCGAGGTGACAGACCTAGAAAGGGTCAGAGCAAGGACATAGACCTGGAATCCTGATGCCAGTTCCTGGTCCTGCCGTTGAGAAGAATCTGCCCAGTGCTTCCCAGTGACCAGGTCAGACTAGACCCAGTTCCCCGGGGTTGCACAGAAGAGCTCCAGCAGCTACAATATTTCACCCTTTGATAAGGGTAAACATTCAAGAGGCGAGGCCTCCAAAAGAATTGATGAAAGAGGTGTATCAAGAAACCTTGCAGCTAAGGCTTAGATGGCAGCTTTTCTCCAACTCCATAAACAGCCTGACATTAACTTATCACCACCATAGAGACAGAACAGATTGTATACCTGGGCCATTGCAGATAGGAACCCAAAGCTCAGATGGCAAAGGGATTGGTAGTATGCTGGTCCCAAAGGTTGCAAATCATTCCCTTCGTGAATGGTCCCAACAGTTTCGATGAAAAGACTTGTCTTGGAAAATACCAACTTGAGCATCTAAATTTGGGAAATTAAGAACATTCACAATGAAAAGTTCTCTTTAAAGAAAAAAAAAGTGTACACCATTGTTTTCCTGAGACCACCCACATGTTGGGAGATAATTCACAGACAGTGCTCTCATGGTGTACTCTGAACTCCTGAATAGCTTGGGGCAGTCACCATGACAACGAGCTCATCTTAAAATAGCCATTTAACTAACTCATCATTGGAACAGTGACCTATGAGGAAAGAGTGGTCTCTCAGGATCGCTGGGGGTTTTCTTACAGCTCTTTTGTTCCTGGTTGCTCCAGCCCCGTTCTGTCTGTAACCCCAGTTGCTAAGACACATGCCACAATCTTAAAAGAAACAGTAACTCACCAGGAGGAACGTGCTTTAAATCTTATAAAGGAAAATATGAGAAACAGAATTGGTTTTCTGGGGCTTAATCACTAAACGAAAGTACAGTAAGACTCTTAAAAGTCTACTTCTAAAGTTTGAAAATGGGGGAGGAAAAATCTTTAAAAAGCTGAATATCAGGTGAACACTGGAAGTCCGATCCCTTTTCTAAACTGTGATCCTCTTGCTGTCTTTCAGTTTGCTCAACGCTAAGTGAGTGGCCAGTGCACTTAGGTTCTCTGGTACCATGTCCTGCTTCTTGTAGAAGTTTACGTGCCAGGCTTTAGAGACACTGAATGTTTATAGATTCCCACCAACTCTCTATAGCTGGAGAGTATTTCGGACAAAGTTGAAATTGTTGGAAATACTCTATTTTCTAGGGAATTTGTATTAATGGGCAAAATTCACAGCTTTACTTAAGGTGGCCTGTCGCTAGGTTGAAAATGCCCCTGTCACTTTTAATCACTGTATTTTAAGAATATATTTGGAGTTGTTTTTAAGTTCTAAATAGTAGTAGTAGTAATAATAGCTAACTTTTTCTCTGCACTTACCCATGTACCAGGCATGTTTTAAGCACTTTACAGAGGCTAACTCAGTGCCACTCAGCTACAAAGTGTTCAGTTAATTTTAATTTCTTGTTTAATTATTTCATCAGCCAAATCTCTTTACTGATTTGGTTGAGTTCCAGCTAGTTTTTTCCTATCTCTATTTCATATAAGACATGGATTTTTATGTAATTTTAAGGTGGTTATCATTTCCTCTGAGTGTTTTGAGGATCAGTACCACTTTCATTGAAGAACCACGTGAGATCTCCCTCTACCACCCTCCCTCAAAGATACCTGTTTTCTTCAGTCAACTCAAAGGTTGATAATCTCTAAGTAAACTGGTAGATTTCAAGTCCTCATAGTAGTAAGCCTCATGGTGATTATATCAGTGTTAACAAAGGGGAAGAAAATATCCTAGATTCTTAATGGAAAAAGGACAGGTTGGTCAAACAGACAGGAAACACTTAAGACAGACCATTAAATTAATTAAATATTAATTTGTGATAAATAGGACTGCATCAAAAAATTTCTTAAGCAATGATTAGGCAATGCACAAAACTGGGAGAGAATATTCACAACACATACCTGACAAAGAACTTACATCCATATTAAAGAGCCACTACAAACAAAAGCAAACAAATTAAAAATAGGCAAAACAGTTGAACACACTCCTCACAAAAGAAGGTATGTGAATGACCAAATAAGCCTATGAAAAGGTGGGAAACACTTAGGCATCAGGGAAATGCAACTGAGGTACCATTCTCACCCATTTGAATGACTAAATATATATGACTAAAATGACTAAAATATAAATGTAACAAATGTTGGTGAGGGTGTGGAACAACTGGAACTCTCATGCTTAGCTGGCAGGAGTGCAAAGGGATGTGCTTGGGACAGCTTTCTCGTGCAGTTAGATGTAGACTTATACCCAGCCCTTCTACTCCTAGGCATTCACCCAAGAAAAAGAGAAACTTAAGTCCTCAAGATCTGTACAAAAATGTTCATAGTACTCTTACTATATAAAAACTCCAAACTGGAAACAATGCAAATATTTGTCAAAAAGCAAATGGATACATCAGAGTATAGGCATATGATAGAGTACTTATTCTTCAGTAAAAGGAACAACTACTGAATCGATTACATGGATGAATCTCATAGGCACAAGAGAGTGCGTAGTGTTTGATTGCATTTGCATGAACTTCTAGAGTAGGCAAAACAAATTACAGAATGAGAAGTCAGAATAGTGTTTACCTCTTAGGGGTGGAGGTGGGCTATCTTGATGGAGTAGTGTTAGATGGTGTAGTCAGTAGTCAAAGAATCATTCAACTGAGACTTTGCACTTTATTTCTATAATTTGTTTTTAATTGTCTGCATTAAAAATATTAATTCTTTGCAGCAAGATCAGAGAGCCCTTTGTATGAATTAAGTCATCTGCTGATTTATAGCCTAAATTATTAAAATTTAGCTAGATGCATCATCATTACTTGTACCAGCTGTATTTCTTTCTGGTCAGTGCCTTATCTCCTGTCAATAGCAGAGTCACTGAATTTTTTATTTTATTCAGAGTAGGTCAGAATACTTTACAGATGAAATACAGACTGGGACAAATGCCTCTCCATGTACTTTTTGTTGTTGCAGAGTTCACATAAACCACGCCAGGTCTACAAGGCCTCCAACGTTATACAGTTATTACTTTAGAGACCACAATGTTGTTATAAATTTATTGACCAGGACTTTTCTTTTTCTTGAAGGTGTACAAGGGAGAAGAAGCCACATTCCAAATCTCAGGCCTCCAGACCAACACAGACTATAGGTTCCGCGTGTGTGCGTGTCGTCGCTGTTTAGACACCTCTCAGGAGCTAAGCGGAGCTTTCAGCCCCTCTGCGGCTTTTGTACTACAACGAAGTGAGGTCATGCTTACAGGGGACATGGGGAGCTTAGATGATCCCAAAATGAAGAGCATGATGCCTACTGATGAACAGTTTGCAGCCCTCATTGTGGTTGGCTTTGCAACTTTGTCCATTTTATTTGCCTTTATATTACAGTACTTCTTAATGAAGTAAACAAACCCAACAAAACTAGAGGTATGAATTTAATTAATGCTACACATTTTAATACACACATTTATTCAGATACTCCCCTTTTTAAGCCCTTTTGTTCTTTGATTTATATACTTGTTTTACAGATTTAGCTAGGAAAAAAATATCAGTGTTTTGGTGCACCTTTTTGAAATGCAAAACTAGGAAGAGGTTAAACTGGATTAAAAAAAACAAAAAACAAAAAAAAGAAGCAAACCAGATACCAAAAGCTAGCTTACATTTTCTTTTAAATTTTTCAGATTTGCCTTTATTCTGTTTTCACTGATGTCTTTTGCAAGCCTTTGATTTTTTTTTCCATGTCACCATTTAGTAATTTATATTCACCTGTCACTTCTTATGTCTTGATCATCTGTACCTGTGAACATGAATCACAGTGTGTGTAGTTACAGGGCTAGGATTTCAGTGTTGTCAGAGTATCACCACACAACAGCCAAACACAGAAGATGTGTTCACTCAGATAAGGCTGCCCTAAACAACCATTTTGTCACTCAGTTATTTAACTGTGTTTAGCTCATTGAGATCAAAATGTGTACTTTAAAATGTTTTAATAATCTGTATTTCTTATGATTTTAACACTATGAGCTGCCTGTCTAAGAAATCAAGTAACCAAAATGCATCTATAAATTATGGAGCATTGTAGATTTTACCACATCAATTCATAGCAGTAACTTTTCGAGGGCATTGTGCAATAGTTAGTTGTTTCCTTGTTCAGCTATTTTAAAAGCTGCTTTAACTTGTTTGTCTGTCTTTGTATATAACTACTTCTGATCTAATCACTAGAGTTATTATATTCTGTTATGTTTGACCAGAATTATATGACGAGAACTGGTGACAGTTTAGTGCCTCTGCCCATTGTCCATGACTTACACTAATTGTGATCAATCTTCTTACACATCAGCTCATTATTTTTGAAAGATTTGCCTTTAGGCTATTCAATGAAGTATCAATGAAGTGATTGAATTTCAATAGCTTAATTCAGTGCACATAATACTAATCTAACAGCAGGTGAAAATTGATAAAGCCCGAAAGAGTCATCTCAATTTGTAGTTCCTATTTTTGTGGGGTTGACCTGGCCATGTGTGGAGAGGGAATGGTATTTGGTGGTAACAAGCACAGGGTGTTTGGGGGTCAAGGAGCCTAGATTATCTCCCTGGATCTGTCACTAACTTGCTGTGTGATCTGAACACGTCACTTTACCTCTCTGTGCCTCAGTTTTCCCATGCATTAAAAATAAAAAATAAAATGGGGATTCTAATGTTCATAAGTGCTTTGAGATCCTTGATCTATAGGTGCTATTGGAGTGCAAAGTGTTACTCTTGTATGTTTATTCTGAGTCATGAGATAATCAATTTTAACCCAAAGTCATTGGATTATTTATATGAAGTCCATAATGTTCGCGTACCTCAGGGACATTTAAGAGTTGGAGGTGCAAATATATTCCAAAAGGGTGCAACAGACACAGTGTATCCCCCTGCTTCTGTTTTTGTATATTTTTGCTACTTGGTTTTTCTTGATCATAGCTATTTTGTGCTTGGTCTGTGTTGTCTTAAAATGCAGTATCCTGTACTAGCTTATAATATTCCCATACCAAAGTCATGGGGAAACCAACATTATTTTGTTTTTGGTTTATTTATACTATATTCTGCATACAGTACTTTAAATGCCAATTACAGTGCAATCTTTATTTATTGTAAAATTTTTTAAATGTACTTATGTACTAATTTTCCCTTGTAGCATGTTATTTTTTTGTGTTTTATACTTTTGTAATTTTAGGTCAGTCTCATTCCTTGGCAACATCTGTAGTATTGTCATTCTTCTGACATTCTCTTGTGTTTTTATTTTTAAAGATAAAGAGCATCTAGTGCATTAAATGCCAAAAAAAATCCATTGTCAGCGATTGAAACGTTTACATGTACCCAAGAAAAACATAATCATCTCTTGAAAGAAAGTGCTAAGATCAACGAATTATTCTGTGTGCCTACGTTGATGTAATAAGTACTACTAGAAAGTTCTGTATTTTGTTATTGACTATAATAATTAGTTTAATTAGCCTTGCAAACTGATGGCATCAAGGTGAAATTTTTTTGCCAAAGTTCTGGCCATCCAAAACTCATCCCTCTATTTAAATGTGTATTATGATCCACTGTAACACTGCATCTGCATTTTCTGAAACAATCTCATGCAGGTGTTTTGGGGAGAAGGCATTTTTTTAAGCAATGTAGATTCAACTGAGTACGAGAACCCTGTCTGCACGAGAAAAAAAAAAGTCCCTTTTTTGGAAACACTTCAGAACTGCTGCTATAAAGAAATTCTCTGAATTGGTTGGATTTTTTTTTAACGAAATAATACTTTAAGCCAAAATTGCTATGAATATTTGATCTTTGAGATTTTCATACTATCTATCTGTTTAACCACCAGAAAGCTGTTGTGTGTGAAACACTAGCTGACGGCACTTTATTTTATTGCTCTCCGTTATTCGGTATCATTATAATCCCTTGAGTCAAAAAGTTATTACACTATCTGGCACTGTTTTCTCTCACAAATATGTATATGTGATATTGATATATAACTATATATATATTGCCATTACACATGAACAATAAAATAAAGTGTTATGTTAACCTTCTCTCTTTGCCCTTTTGCAATATGTAGGAACGAGTGAGTGGCTTTCTGATGCTCTATATGTCAAACTCCTCCCTGGCACAAGAAATTCCAGTCATGTGAAGCAAAATGCCCTTTGTCCTCAAAGAAATTGTTTAAAAAGAAAACAACTTTAAAGATTTTTTTGCATATTACCTGCCTTGTTCTTATCAACTTGAAACGTTGGCATTTTCTAACCGTGTTTTGTTGGCTACAGTAATTCAGTATTCCTGTCAAAATTGAAAAGTGCCCTAACTGAATGTGTTTGAATGTTATCCTTGCACAATTCTTTAAATTGAAAGACAAAATGTTTTACCTCACTGTTGGACATACATTCCAAGCTTTTCAACTTTAGGAGAAAAAAAATAATCATATGTTTTCCTGTAAATTTTAGACTATTTCATATACATTGTATTAAAACTGCCATATCAATTTTAATGTATAGATTTTGCAAATACTATGCTATATGTAATACCTAACTGTATCTGTAGTGTATATGTAATATATTTATGCCCAATAAATGTTTTAATTCTTTCTGACTTAAGTAGGGTTCTTCTACCATGAATAGGATTGCTTTTATTGTTGTTACTTTTTAAAAACTTAAACCACATCCCAGAAGTTGTCAATTCAAATGCGTTTATAGGCCAGGCAAGTGGCATAGCGCAGGGTGCTTGCTGTACCATCTAAAGGGGCGGCTGCCACCCTGCTCCTGGTTGAGGTCCTGCAGGATTGCCACCCACAATCACGTAGGCTGATGTTTCAGAAGTAAAGCAACTACACCCCAATTAAAAAAAAAAAAAAAAAAAAAAAAGCAGCAGCAGCTACAAATCCAGATCTCCCTAAATGGGCCAACTAACATGGGATTGCGGACCGTAAAGGCCCATGGGCTGTCAGTCCTTTGTCAGAGTCTGTGGGGATAAAGAGTGTGTCTTTAACATTTTATCTATATGCCAGACTCAGGAGCCCAGGTCTAGCTCTTTTCACTTAGCACCTGGGGTGCACCTTCTCCATGACGGACTCGCACAGTTTTGACCTCCTTCCCTCCTCCGGGTCTCATTCAACAACAACAATAGCAATAAAGTGTAGTGTTCCTACTACAGTCATGGTTTCACCCCGATGTTTAGATTGTTTTGCTGGGAATCCCTACTATCTTTTTTTCCCCCTGAGGGAAAAATGAATGGGGGAACCGATTGTTTATAACTAAAAGCTTTCTTTCACATAAAGAATGGTGATAATCATTCTTTTGGATAAAAGTGACAAGTTGAACACATCAAATTGTGCATGCTCCTGACACTCCACTCCTGAAAACACAGTAAAGGATTTTTTTTTTAAGTCATGACTGCTCTCAACACAGAAGAATGGGAATTGTTAGCACCAGAAGTTTGGAAACCTGACTGAAGAAAGCTGAATTCTCATTTAGCGGGGGAGAAAATGAGCACCAACTCAATTTACATGCAGAATACACTGAAGGCTCGAAAACTGACAGAAGCATGTCACTTTAAAGTGAGGGTGAAGAGGGAGAGGCGCCTCAAATAGTATTGGTAGAAAGCTGCTAAAAGTGCCATTACATCTATAAAATCCCTCCCTACTTTCAGCTGGACAACTGCTCCTCCACCCTTGAAGAAACCAAAAGTTTATCCACAGGAGAAGGTAAAATAGGCCCCGGACTTAGAGAATGTTAGTCTTACCGGAAGATGAAGTGGTTCAGCCAAAGCACCCTTTGGTGATACTTCTCAGCCTTGGCTACACAGTGACACCACCCGGGAAGCTTTTCAGAATCCCTGTGTTCAGACCCTACACCAATAAAATGAGTATTTCTGGAGTCTCAACGTTTTTTAAAGCTCCCCAGGTGATTCCATTGTACAGCCAAGATCGAGAACCACTGTCCTAAAGTGAAGCTCTTGGTCAACAATCCTCTATCAGATTTTTAGTCCTCCAGCTTAGCCAAAGGTAACCTGACATCTGATGAAAGCTGCTAACATGAATGAAAAGTCCAAAGCCAACAACTTGGAAGAATCAGAGGCTATGGGAGAAGAACCTTCAGAAAATGATCCTATCCCCAGAGAGATGAGAAAAAAAACAAGTCATCTGTAGACTAAGGATAGGACGCTACGGAAGAAGGACACGTGAAGAACATGGAAACGTTCTTGGAAATTAGAAACTCAGCAGAAGGGTTGGAAGCTGGAATTGAGACTAACCTAAAAATAGAGCAAAAAATGCAAAGATAAGATCAGGATCAGACCAGGACATTCAATATCTAAATAATAGGAACTTCAGAAAGAATAGAAAGTGTAGGGGAGGAAATCATCAAACATCTGAGTTTCCAGAGTGAGAGGGCACGAGGGAGCTCACCACAGCGGATGGGACTAGAGCCCCTGTCAAGGCACACCGTCTTGAAATTTCCAAACAGTGGGACCAAGAGAAGTTCCCCAACACACTGAAAAACCGGTCACATGGAAGCTCTAGAAGTCAGAGTAGATGTGTGCTTCTCAGTAGCAACACTGGAAGCAAGGAATCTGTCAGGCAGGTATGTCAAGATTTTGAAAGAGAAAGATTTCCCACCTGCTTACTCTCAGTCAAGGATAAAGTATCATGAAACCATTTTTAGAAATTGGAACCCTCACAACTTTGCCTCCCATGCACCCTTCCTCAGGAAGCTGCTAGAGGGTATGCTCCCCTATATGAGTGGACAAACCAAGAAAGAAGCATCCATGGGATTCTGCCTTCAGTGCTGTTCACGCAGGTCGGAAGTTGGGTTCTCTGGCCCTTTGCCTCAGAAGGATTTATGCAGCTTTCTTTTTATCCCTTTCCTACCCCCCAGTCATGGTGGGCGAGCACACGCACGCACACACACACACACACACACGCATACACTTCCCTCTACAGAGGAAAGACAGAATGACCCTTTTAAACACTTTACCTTGGGCTAATTAAACCAACAATTAAATCTGTGTACCGGCACTGGTACCCTTTATTCAGGGTGGTAACTTAAAAAAAGTTCCCACCTCCACTGCTAGACTCTCAGTGCCTCAAAAGCTGGGGGAAGGGAACATGTACCCAGGGCATCAAGTCTCAGTCAGCTCTGAAGCACACAGCATGTTCTCTGGCACATAATAGAAGCTAAAAAAAGGTTTGTTGAATTCAGTTGACTGATTTGGTCGGAAAAGTTCACATAGCAGTGATGAGAGCCATAAGATACTCGCTGCTCCAAACTGTAGTCTTTTGCCACGGGGTGTTATTTAGGGTGCAGTATTTTGATTTTTTAAAAATTATAGTCAATAAATTAAAATGTGGCAATTTCCCACAAAATACTGGGATTCCAGGTTCCACTGAAGTTTGAGAGACCCGGCAACTCTAAGTCTTGTTCTGGAATGGTGCTTATGGACAGGGGTGAATAGTAGCTGTCCTTGTTGGTTGGCATTTGCTCTGCATCTGACCACATTTCCCACCAAATCCCGGACATGGATATGGATGATGATGTCTCGTCTAACAGAAGAAAAATGTTTGGCCTTGTTTCCATCAACAGTGAGAAAACGGGGGGCGGGACTTCCAAGAATGATGGAGTGAGGGTGTCTGTAAATCTGCTTTCCATAGAAGCAACAACAACAAAAAAACGTGTCCCGAAAGTTCTGAAAATTTTTCAGAGCCCTAGAAATTAACCAAATGCTTATAACAATCTGAACTTTGGTAAGAATGGCAGGTTTTGTGGTATTTTAACTCAGTCTACACCCCACACCCTACCCCACCCCAGCTCCACACTAGTCTTGAAAAACAGCAGCCCTGCAACCACTAGAGGGAGCACCCCGGGTTTGGAGCACCTCAACATGGCTCATCCCAGCGCATTGTCACCATCTAACCTGTCTCTCAGGCTCTCTGGAAAGGCCCCACTGGCAGGGTTGTATTTAACCTGCCTCAGAGCTCACTCTGTGGGAAAGCCTTATACCCAGGGCATTTGTTGAAAGATAGTCAGTGCAATTGTTTAACCCTGCAGCTACTTTAGGCTGCAGTACCAGTGGGGGTAAATAAGAGCTGGCCCCAAACTGCAAGATCTGGGGAATGAGATGTCCTCGGGGGCTTTTAAAAGCTTGCAACAGAGTTCTTGGGGTCTAGAAGGCCATGTGCATGTGCAGGGCTGTGTGCATGCTCAGCAAAGACCTGAGAAGGCCCCCATTTCACTTCTGACTGATCTTCAGGCCTTGTGCAGTCAGGGAGTGAAGGTTAAGGCAGAATGGTAAATTCCCTGTGCATTTGAAGGTGCGTTCCAGCATACAGAGCCCCTTGACTTTGTCAAGGGAGACTGACTGGCTCAAGACATTTAAGGAAATCTGTGAGCATTCTTTAACTGACCATTAAACACAACAGATATTCTAGTGGCCAGACTCAAAGAAAGAAGTCTGGAAGGATACAATCTGAATTCATAACTTGGATTAACTAGTGAGGAGTCGGGAGGTGATTGATAATCAAAGAGAATTTTAGTCTTAACTGCAATATGTTCGTCTTTTAGATGAAAGATGAGTTTATGTATTGTGTAATAAAAATTAGTTTTATGGTAAACAAAACCATACAGAAGAAATAAAATTCCTCCCCCTTTTCTGAGCCAAAGGATAAATAAAGATGCTCCTTAATTTTTTCCCCTAGGACAAAGGTACAGATTTTGTTTTCTATCTGAACAAGTTATAAGAGAAATGTGTTCAATTTGGATAAACACAATTTCTTGCAGTCATGAGCCATTGAATGCTTATGATTTTCCACTATAGCATTGTTTCCCAAAGTGAGCAGGCATAGAAGATAGCTAAGTGGTTATTGTCAACACCTTTTAAATTATGTAGTTTTTGTCATCTGGGCTAGGGAAAATTGTAACTAGCATATCAAAGAGAAACATAAGATTAAAGTGGATATTTAAGTTTACAAAAGAAACAGAGCAATAGTGTAGGTGCTACTCAGATATGGCAGAAATCATAGGTCTGATAAGCAAATGACTAAAGTTTGAGAACAATGCACTGTGGAACCCTGCCTCCTAAAAATACAAATGGATCTATGCAACACAACACGTTTTATGGTAGCGGCTGCAAATATATTCTTTTTTTCCTCAGGTGAAAAGAGTTATTTTAGGGAAAAAGGAGTGGGAATAAAAATCACAATCCACACGGAGTTGGAAATTGAACTGAACTAGAAAGTGCATATAGCTGATCCCTACCAGCCTCAATAACCTGCTTTTACCTTCCTGTCTTACTGTGCATATCTTCACATTTGATACTTAGGAATATTCACAAGTCTAAGAATTAGCTTTCCTTTTTTTTTTTGCGGTATGCGGGCCTCTCACTGTCGTGGCCTCTCCCATTGCGGAGCACAGGCTCCGGACGCGCAGGCTCAGCGGCCATGGCTCACGGGCCCAGCCGCTCTGCGGCATGTGGGATCTTCCCGGACCGGGGCATGAACCCATGTCCCATGCATCAGCAGGCGAACTCTCAACCACTGCGCCACCAGAGAAGCCCTCCTTTTTTTTTTTTTTTTAATTAAGAAGTTGAATATTTTATTATTAAACTGTTTCTTATTTTCCTGCAAGGCTATTGCTTCACTGTATGAAAATAGCACCCACAAACACAGTATATTGCAAAATTAAGATAGTAATGTTCTGCATTGGACACTATACAACTAACAAACTTTTCTCCACTGCCAGTTATTTCCAGTGGGAAGGTGGTTGAGTATTTTGACCCAAATCCAGGGATGGCTGTAAGCAAGTTACAATATCATATAAGGCTTAAGATAGCAATGTTATCCTTGAATTACATAATTTTTATAACTAGTTTTACCACAGATAATTTCAGGAACTCTAAATATTATAACTGGAGACTAGCCTAAAAATCATAGGGTGTTGTGAAAAAGATGCATAGTGTTTATCTGAAGTCATTAGGAGGTTAAGGGGTATTTTCTTCAGGAAACATTGTTGCAAGTAGTTTCTTTTGCTAAAAATTGCCTTTTAAAAATCTTTCCACCACTAATTTAAGACAACTATGCGAGATTAAGTTGTTTCAAACTAGTATCTTTAGGAGTTCCATTTTCACTCAATAGATTTTATGTATTTGTCATACACTCCTTCACTCATTAGTTCATCTAGTTCTGAAGGGTTACTGAGTGTCAATCTTGATCAGCCAACCATCTTCATAACAAGATTTGTTGACAAGTGCTGGATTTTCTGCTAGAGCTTCATTCATTTCAGTTACTTCTGACAGAGGAGAACAGAGTTCACTACTAGCTTTCACACTTTCCAAAGCACCAAATTCCTCTTGTTTGTTCACTTTTGTCTCAACTTCAGGCAGACTACAGTAAACAACAACTCCTAAAGCTTCCTGTGCAAAATTGCTGATTCCCACTGTTCCAACACTGTTTTCTGTTGGTACCCATTCATGTTTGTCTGTGAATTTATACACCAACACCAGAGCAGGGCTGGTGCACCGAGCCTGGAGGGTGCCCACCCACAGTCCCCAGGGCCACAGCGGTCAGGGGCGCACTGGGCACAGAGATGGCCCATAGCCTACAGACCGCAGCCTGCACGCTCCGCGCCACTTGCAGTGCCATGTTCGCAGTAAGAATTAGCTTTTCTAAAGTTGCAGTGTTTTGCCAGAACCCTGAAGGTTCAATAATGTTATCTTTGCAGAGCCTGAGATAAGATATAATAGATTTTGGTTTTGCAATAGTCATGTGGGAGAGAAGGAAAAAATAATGGGTCTCTATTGATTTGTCTGCCACTGCCTCCTCTGGGCAGTGAGCTAGGGGCATCCTGTCCCACCTCCAACTCCATCCACTTGGTTCTCCACAAGTTGCTGTGTTTTTCAAAAAACCCCTTGCCCAGACTTAAGGACATTATTCTAGGAATGGGTCCCTAACCATTTGGGATTAAGAATCAAGTTAGTCTTGCTCTAATGCCAGAACTGCAAGATGAAAACCTTGAAAATTTTGAGCAACTGGTTTGCTTGGTGTAGAGTAAGCCAGTGGTCGGTAAGAGAAAACATGCGGGCAGGAAAAGAGAAGCAAAAAAGAGGGGCAAAGATGTGATAGGAGATCCCTAGTTAAGGCCCCGTTTATTCTGTCCTTAGGTTCTCTGAGACCTCTTCCCCGCCTTCCTTATGCCCCTTTGTGTTTAAGCTACTTGGACTTGGGTTTCTGACACCAGACACCGGAAGGTTCCCAACTAGGATAGAAAGCACGTAAGACCTATCTCGTATTGCAAAACAGGTTTGTTTAAATTATTATATACGAGAGTGATCAAGATGGCAGAATTGTAGGACGTGAAGCTCACCCCCTACCACAAACACAACAGAAATACATCTACATGTGGAACAATTCTCACAGAATACCTACTGAACTCTGGCAGAAGACCTCAGACTACTGAAAGGACAAGAAAATCTCCACATAACTGGGTTGGAAACAAGAAAAAAAAAAAAGGCGAGAGAGAAATCGGGATGGGACCTGCACACCTGGGAGGAAGCTGTGAAAGAGGAAAGGTTCCTGCACCCTGGGAAGCCCCCTCTCTCTGGTGGGGAGATCAACCAGGACAGAGGGGTAGTTTCAGAGCCTCAAAGGAAAGCACAGAAGCCGGTTTGTGGCAGCTGGAACAGAGGGAGAACTGCACAGTCAGTGCCGCCACCCTGCACTCCCCAGGCTGATGCGCATGTCCGCCAGTGCCGGCAAGGGCTGGGTGCTGGAACTCAGGCTTCGGAGGTCAGAACCAAGGAGAGGACTGGGGGTGGCTGTGTGGAGACAGACGCAGGGGGCTGGAATTCAGTGTGGCTTCTGGAGGGGGTGTACATAGAGGAAGTCTGGGCCGCCTTAGATGCCAGGCGCCATTGTTTGAGGGGGTGGGGCCCGAGGGGAGTGGCGGGACCTGGATTGTAGCCTTTTTCCCTGTGCGTGCACTCACAGAGAGGAGGACACTGGCTGCACAGGCTCCAGGGGCAATGGCAGACCCCTGCCACCTCCCTCCCAAACCCTGGAAGCAGTCTCAGGTCACTGACACTGCCCGCCTGGATGCCAGGAGTGGTCACAAGCCCCTGCCACCTCCCTCTCAGACTCCAGGAGTGGTTGCAAGCCATGTCCACATGCATAGCGTGTCCCTGGGGCAGGCCTGAGCTGCCTGCCACTGCCAAGAACCCCAAGACTGGGCACCAGCCATCGCATCTGCACACCCCATATCAAGGGGATAATGACCAGCACACACTGAGGAAAGAAGTGACAAGCATCCATACTAAAAACAGCCCTCACATCAAATATATTAAACTCACACAAGCTACACAGGGATGATCCCACATATAAACAGCCCTCCAAGACCACAGTAGATAAATGTTTCTCCTAAATTCACAGAGTAAGAGAAATATAAGTAAAATGAAGAAACAGAGGAACCACTCCCAGTTAAAAGACCAAGTGCACTCCGCTGAAAGAACCAACAATGAAGCAGACCTCCTCAGTCTAATAGACACCAATTTCAAAAAGGCAATAATGAGAATACTGAAGGAATTAAGAAAGGCTATCAACAGAAATGCAGAGTACTGTAAAAAGGAACTAGAAACTATAAAGGGGAACCAAGAAGAATTAGAAAACTCATTTGCAGAGATGAAAGCTGAGCTATAGACAATGAAGAGCAGAATGAATAATGCTGAAGAACAAATAAGTGACCTGGAAGATAGAATAATGGAAATCACCCAATCAGGACAGCAGACAGAAAGCCAAATTTAAAAAAAAAATGAAAGCAATATAAGACACCTATAGGATAATATAAAGCATGCCAACCTACACATAATAGTAATTCCAGAAGGGGAAGAAAGAGAAAAAGGGATCCAAAATGTACCTTAAGAAATTATAGGGGGGGACAAGGGGAAGATGGTGGAAGAGTAAGACGCGGAGATCACCTTCCTCCCCACAGATACACCAGAAATACATCTACACGTGGAACAACTCCTACAGAACACCTACTGAACGCTGGCAGAAGACCTCAGACCTCCCAAAAGGCAAGAAACTCCCCACGTACCTGGGTAGGGCAAAAGAAAAAAGAAAAAACAGAGACAAAAGAATAGGGACGGGACCTGCACCAGTGGGAGGGAGCTGGGAAGGAGGAAAGGTTTCCACACACTAGGAAGACCCTTCGCGGGTGGAGACTGCGGGTGGCGGAGGGGGGAAGCTACAAAGCCGTGGAGGAGAGCACAGCAACAGGGGTGTGGAGGGCAAAGCGGAGAGATTCCCGCACAGAGGATCGGTGCCGACCAGCACTCACCAGCCCGAGAGGCTATTCCACTCACCCGCTGGGGCGGGCGGGAATGGAAGCTGAGGCTCGGGCTTCGGTCAGATCCCAGGGAGAGGACTGGAGTTGGCGGCATGAACACAGCCTGAAGGGGGTTAGTGCGCTACGGCTAGCTGGGAGGGAGTCCGGGAAAAGTCTGGACCTGCCGAAGAGGCAAGAGACTTTTTCTTCCCTCTTTGTTTCCTGGTGCGTGAGGAGAGGGGATTAAGAGCGCTGCTTAAAGGAGCTCCAGAGACGGGCGCGAGCCGCAGCTAAAAGCGCGGACCCCAGAGACGGGCGTGGGACACTGGGGCTGCTGCTGCCGCCATCAAGAAGCCTGTGTGCGAGCACAGGTCACTATACACACCTCCCCTCCTGGGAGCCTGTGCAGCCCGCCACTGCCAGGGTCCCGGGATCCAGGAACAAATTCCACAGAATGAACGCACGGCACGCCTCAGGCTGGTGCAACGTCACGCAGGCCTCTGCCGCCGCAGACCCACCCCACACGCTGTAACCCTCCCACCCCTCGGCGTGAGTGAGCCAGAGTCCCTGAAACAGGTGCTCCTTTAACGCCGTCCTGTCTGAGTGAAGAACAAATGCCGTCAAACGACCTATGTGCAGAGACGGGGCCAATTCCAAAGCTGAGCCCCGGGAGCTGTGAGAACAGAGAAGAGAAAGGGAAATCTCTCCCAGCAGCCTCAGAAGCAGCGGATTAAAGCTCCACAATCAACTTGATGTAGCCTGCATCGGTGGAATACCTGAATAGACAACGAATAATCCCAAATGGAGGAGGTGGACTTTGAGAGAAAGATTTATTATTTTTTCCCCTTTTCCTCTATTTGTGAGTGTGTATGTGTATGGTTCTGTGTGAGATTTTGTCTGTATAGCTTTGCTTTCTCCATTTGCCCTAAGGTTCTGTCTCTTTTTTTTTCTTTGTTTTTACTTAAAAAAATTTTTTTCTTAATAATTATTTTTATTTTAATAACATTATTTTATCTTACTTTATTTTATTTTCTCTTCTTTCTTTCTCTCTTTCTTTCTTTCTTTCTCTCTTTCTTTCTCCCTTACTTTCTTTCTTTCTTTCTACTTTTTCCCCCTTTTATTCTGAGCCGTGTGGATGAAAGGCTCTTGGTGCTGCACCCAGGAGTCAGTGCTGTGTCTCTGACGAGGGAGAGACAACTTCAGGACACTGGTCCACAAGAGACCTCCAAGGCCCACGAAATATCAAATGGTGAAAATATCCCAGAGATCTCCATCTCAACACCAACACCCAGCTTCACTCAACGACCAGCAAGCTACAGTGCTGGACACCCTAGGCCAAACAACTTGCAAGACAGCAACACAATCCCACCCATTAGCAGAGAGGCTGCTTAAAATCATAATAAGGCCACAGACACCCCAAAACACACCACAAGAAATGGATCTGCCCACCAGAAAGAAAAGATCCAGCCTCATCCACCAGAACATAGGCACCAGTCCCCTCCACCAGGAAGCCTACACAACCCACTGAACCAACCTTAGCCACTGGGGGCAGACACCAAAAACAACGGGAACTACGAACCTGCAGCGTGCAAAAAGGAGACCCCAAACACAGAAAGATAAGCAACATGAGAAGACAGAAAAACACACAGCAGATGAAGGAGCAAGATAAAAACCCACCAGACCTAACAAATGAAGAGGAAATAAGCAGTCTACATGAAAAAGAATTCAGAATAATGGTAGTAAAGATGATCGAAAATCTTGGAAATAGAATAGAGAAAATGCAAGAAACATTTAACAAGGACCTAGAAGAACTAAAGAGGAAACAAGCAATGATGAACAACACAATAAATGAAATTAAAAACATTCTAGAAGGAATCAATAGCAGAATAACTGAGTCAGAAGAACGGATAAGTGACGTGGAAGATAAAATAGTGGAAATAACTACTGCAGAGCAGAATAAAGAAAAAAGAATGCAAAAAACTGAGGACAGTCTCAGAGACATCTGGGAAAACATTAAAAACACCAACATTCGAATTATAGGGGTCCCAGAAGAAGAAGAGAAAAAGGAACTGAAAAAATATTTGAAGAGATTATAGTTGAAAACTTCCCAAATATGGGTAAGGAAGTAGATAATCAAGACCAGGAAGCACAGAGAGTCCCATACAGGAAAAATCCAAGGAGAAATACGCCAAGATGCATATTAATCAAACTGTCAAAAAGTAAATACAAAGAAAACATATTAAAAGCAGCTAGGGAAAAACAACAAATAACACTCAAGGGAATCCCCATAAGTTTAACAGCTGATCTTTCAGCAGAAACTCTGCAAGCCAGAAGGGACTGGCAGGACATATTTAAAGTGATGAAGGAGAAAAACCTGCAACCAAGATTACTCTACCCAGCAAGGATGTCATTCAGATTTGATGGAGAAATAAAAACCTTTACAGACAAGCAAAGGCTGAGAGAGTTCAGCACCACCAAAGCAGCTTTACAACCAATGCTAAAGGAACTTCTCTAGGCAACAAACACAAGAGAAGGAAAAAACTTAAAATAACAAACACAAAAAAATTAAGAAAATGGGAATAGGAACATACATATTGATAATTACCTTAAATGTAAATGGATTAAATGCTCCCAGCAAAAGACACAGACTGGCTGAATGGATACAAAAACAAGATGCATATATATGCTGTCTACAAGAGACCCACTTCAGACACATACAGACTGAAAGTAAGGGGATGGAAAAAGATATTCCATGCAAATGAAAACCAAAACAAAGATGGAGTAGCAATTCTCATATCAGACAAAATAGACTTTAAAATAAAGACTATTACAAGAGACAAAGAAGGACACTACATAATGATCAAGGGACTGATCCAAGAAGAAGATATAACAATTGTAAATGTCTATGCACCCAACATAGGAGCACCTCAATACATAAGGAAAATACAGCCATAAAAGGAGAAATCGACAGTAACACATTCATAGTAGGGGACTTTAACACCCCACTTTCAACAATGGACAGATCATCCAAAATGAAAATAAATAAGGAAACACAAGCTTTAAATGATACATTAAACAAGATGGACTTAATTGATATTTATAGGACATTCCATCCAAAAACAACAGAATACACATTTTTCTCAAGTGCTCATGGAACATTCTCCAGGATAGATCATATCTATCTATCAAATCAAGCCTTGGTAAATTTAAGAAAATTGAAATAGTATCAAATATCTTTTCCGACCACAACGCTATGAGACTAGATATCAATTACAGGAAAAGAGCTGTAAAAAATACAAACACATGGAGGCTAAACAATACACTACTTAATAACGAAGTGATCACTGAAGAAATCAAAGAGGAAATCAAAAAATACCTAGAAACAAATGACAATGGAGACACGATGACCCAAAACCTACGGGATGCAGCAAAAGCAGTTTTAAGAGGGAAGTGGGGCTTCCCTGGTGGCGCAGTGGTTGAGAGTCCACCTGCTGATGCAGGGGACACGGGTTCGTGCCCCGGTCCGGGAAGATCTCACATGCCGTAGAGCGGCTGGGCCCGTGAGCCATGGCCACTGAGCCTGCGCGTCCAGAGCCTGTGCTCCACAACGGGAGAGGCCACAGCAGTGAGAGGCCTGCATACCGCAAAAAAACCCCACAAAAAAACAAAAAAACAAAAAAACAAAAAAAAGAGAGGGAAGTGTACAGCAATATAATCCCACCTTAAGAAACAGGAAACATCTCGAATAAACAACCTAACCTTGCACCTAAAGCAATTAGAGAAAGAAGAACCAAAAAACCCAAAAGTTAGCAGAAGGAAAGAAATCATAAAGATCAGATCAGAAATAAATGAAAAAGAAATGAAGGAAACGAGAGCAAAGATCAATAAAGCTAAAAGCTGGTTCTTTGAGAAGATAAACAAAATTGATAAACCATTAGCCAGACTCACCAAGAAAAAAAGGGAGAAAACTCAAATCAATAGAATTAGAAATGAAAAAGGAGAAAAAACAACTGACACTGCAGAAATACAAAAGATCATGAGAGATTACTACAAGAAACGCTATGCCAATAAAATGTACAACCTGGAAGAAATAGACAAATTCTTAGAAATGCACAACCTGTAAGACTGAATCAGGAAGAAATAGAAAATATGAAGAGACCAATCACAAGCACTGAAATGGAAACTGGGATTAAAAATCTTCCAACAAACAAAAGCCCAGGACCAGATGGCTTCACAGGCGAATTCTATCAAGCATTTAGAGAAGAGCTAACACCTATCCTTCTCAAACTCTTCCAAAATATAGCAGAGGGAGGAACACTCCCAAACTCATTCTATGAGGCCACCATCACCTTGATACCAAAACCAGACAAAGATGTCACAAAGAAAGAAAAGTACAGGCCAATATCACTGATGAACATAGATGCAAATATCCTCAACAAAATACTAGCAAACAGAATCCAACAGCACATGAAAAGGATATACACCATGATCTAGTGGGGTTTATTCCAGGAATGCAAGGATTCTTCAATATACGCAAATCAATCAACGTGATACACCATAATAACAAATTGAAGGAGAAAAACCATATGATCATCTCAATAGATGCAGAGAAAGCTTTCGACAAACTTCAACACCCATTTATGGTAAAAAACCTGCAGAAAGTAGGCATAGAGGGAACTTTCCTCAACATAATAAAGGCCATATATGACAAACCCACAGCCAACATCGTCCTCAATGGTGAAAAACTGAAACCATTTCCACTAAGATCAGGAACAAGACAAGGTTGCCCACTCTCACCACTCTTATTCAACATAGTTTTGGAAGTTTTAGTCACAGCAATCAGAGAGGAAAAGGAAATAAAAGGAATCCAAATTGGAAAAGAAGAAGTAAAGCTGTCACTGTTTGCAGATGACATGATACTATACAGAGAGAATCCTAAAGATGCTATCAGAAAACTACCAAAGCTAATCAGTGAATTTGGTAAAGTAGCAGGATACAAAATTAATGCACAGAAATCTCTGGCATTCCTATACACTAATGATGAAAAATCTGAAAGTGAAATCAAGAAAACACTCCCATTTACCACTGCAACAAAAAGAATAAAATATCTAGGAATAAACTTACCTAATGAGACAAAAGACCTGTATGCTGAAAATTATAAGACACTGATGAAAGAAATTAATGATGATACAAATAGATGGAGAGATATACCATGTTCTTTGATTGGAAGAATCAACATTGTGAAAATGACTATACCACCCAAAGCAATCTACAGATTCAATGCAATCCCTATCAAACTACCACTGGCATTTTTCACAAAACTAGAACAAAAAATTTCACAATTTGTATGGAAACACAAAAGACCCCGAATAACCAAAGCAATCTTGAGAACGAAAAACGGAGCTGGAGGAATCAGGCTCCCTGACTTCAGACTCTACTACAAAGCTACAGTAATCAAGACAGTATGGTACTGGCACAAAAACAGAAAGATAGATCAATGGAACAGGATAGAAAGCCCAGAGATAAACCCACGCACATATGGTCTCCTTATCTTTGATAAAAGAGGCAGGAATGTACAGTGGAGAAAGGACAGCCTCTTCAATAAGTGGTGCTGGGAAAATTGGACAGGTACATATAAAAGTATGAGATTAGGTCACTCCCTAACACCATACACAAAAATAAGCTCAAAATGGATTAAAGACCTAAATATAAGGCCAGAAACTACCAAACTCTTAGAGGAAAACATAGGCAGAACACTCTATGACATAAAGCACAGCAAGATCCTTTTTGACCTACCTCCTAGAGAAATGGAAATAAAAACAAAAATAAACAAATGGGACCAAATGAAACTTCAAAGCTTTTGCACAGCAAAGAAAACCATAAACAAGACCAAGAGACAACCCTCAGAATGGGAGAAAATATTTGCAAATGAAACAACTGACAAAGGATTAGTCTCCAAAATTTATAAGCAGCTCATGCAGCTCAATAACAAAACAAACAATCCAAACCAAAATGGGCAGAAGAACTAAATAGACATTTCTCCATAGAAGATATACAGACTGCCAACAAACACATGAAAGAATGCTCAACATCATTAATCATTAGAGAAATGCAAATCAAAACTATAATGAGGTATCATCTCACACCAGTCAGAATGGCCATCATCAAAAAATCTAGAAACAATAAATGCTGGAAAGGGTGTGGAGAAAAGGGAACACTCTTGCACTGCTGGTGGGAATGTAAATTGGTAAAGCCACTATGGAGAACACTATGGAGGTTCCTTAAAAACTACAAATAGAACTACCATATGACCCAGCAATCCCACTACTGGGCATATACCCTGAGAAAACCATAATTCAAAAAGAGTCATGTACCAAAATGTTCATTGCAGCTCTATTTACAATAGCCTGGATATGGAAACAACCTAAGTGTCCATCATCGGATGAATGGATAAAGAAGATGTGGCACACATTTACAATGGAATATTACTTAGCCATAAAAAGAAACGAAATTAAGTTATTTGTAATGAGGTGGATAGACCTAGAGTCTGTCATACAGAGTGAAGTAAGTCAGAAGGAGAAAGACAAATACCATATGCTAACACATATATATGGAATTTAAGGGGAAAAATGTCATGAGGAACCTAGGGAATAAAGGAATAAAGACACAGACCTACTAGAGAATGTACTTGAGGATATGGAGAGGGGGAAGGGGAAGCTGTGACAAAGCGAGAGAGAGGCATGGACATATATACACTACCAAACGTAAAATAGATAGTTAGTGGGAAGCAGCTGCTTAGCACAGGGAGATCAGCTCAGTGTTTTGTGACCACCTAGAGGCGTGAGATAGGGAGGGAGGGAGATGCAAGAGGGAAGAGATATGGGAACATATGTATAACTGATTCATTTTGTTATAAAGCAGAGGCTAACACACCATTGTAAAGCAATTATACTCCAATAAAGATGTAAAAAATAAAAGAATAAATGATATAATGGGGTGGTGACAACTCTGATGAAAATATTTTCACAGCTATGAAATACTGTAAATAATTGTAAGCATTATAAGCAGTGATTCTATTTCAAAATTATGCATACTGCCTAAGGTTACATTTCTTATGTTTTCTGAATATTCATCTCCTAGGTCTACAGAAGAGATCCGAATGACAAAATTATTAGTAAATCTATCAAGTGGAAGATACTCTGTTATTACTTAATATTTCTGAACACAATCTATCTGTTTTATAGTCATTCTTGGAACTCTCACTAGTTGCCAAGCGTTGCTCTAGGCTTGGGGTTTATGGAGATGGATGAACCAAGAAGCCCTGCAGTCTCACCATGAAGCTGCCAGTTCTTTCTCAAAATGTGATCCATAAGAAGTTTAGGACACTTTGGGATTTACATCCCAATATTTGAAAATTTGTTAATCATAAATAATCTTGATGCATTAGGTTATTACTTAATGACACAGAATAAATAATGTTGCCTCTGGAAAAAGAATTATAGCTGAAAATTTCCCAAACCTAAAAATGGAAACAGATATCCAGGTACAGGAAGCTTGGAGGGTTCCAAACAAGATAAACCCAAAACAGACCTACAACAAAACATATTATAATAAAAAATGGCAAAATTAAGATAAAGAGAGGATTTTAAAGGTAGCAAGAGAAAAACACAGTTAATTACAAGGGAACCCCCATAAAGCTATCAGCTGATTTCTCTACAGAAACACTGCAGGCCAGAAGGGAGTGGCAAGATATATTCAAAGTCCTGAAAGGGAAAAATCTGCAACATAGGATAATCTACCTAGCAAGATTATCACTTAGGATAGCAGGAGAGATAAAAAAAAAATTTCTCAGACAAGCAAAAACTAAATGAATACAGCAATACTAAACCTATCCTAAAGGAAATATTAAAAACTCTTCTCCAAAGAGAAAAGAAGTAAGAATCTATAGGAAAGAGAAAATCACAATTGGAAATCACTTAAATAAGCCAGTACACAGATTTTTTAAATTGAAAAATTTTCTGTGAAAGTGATGATAGCCACAATAAACAGCAGAAGGATGAACATGAAGATGTAAAAGACGACATCAAAATCATAAAATGTGGGGGAGGAGAGTAAAAAAATGTACTTTTTTGGTTTTGTTTTTGTTTTTCCTAGAATGTGTTTGAGCCTATATGACTACCAGTCTAAGGTAAATAGATATAGGAGGGAGTTAACAAACTTGAAAAACAGAGTAACCACAAATCAAAAACATACAACAGAGTCACAGAAACCAAAAAGAAGAGAACATAGGTATAATACAAAAGAAAATCTTCAAGCCACAAAAGGAAAAACAAAAAGAAAAGGAAAGGGACAAAGAAGAAATATAAAATCAATGGGAAAACAAGGTTGAAAATGGCAATAAATACATATCTATCAATAATTATGTTAAATGTAAATGGAATAAGTGCTCCAATCAAAAGATAGAGTGGCAGATTGGATTAAAAAAAACAAGAGCCGGGCTTCCCTGGTGGCGCAGTGGTTGAGAGTCCGCCTGCCGATGCAGGGGACACGGGTTCGTGCCCCGGTCCGGGAAGATCCCATATGCCACGGAGCGGCTGGGCCCGTGAGCCATGGCCGCTGAGCCTGCGCATCCGGAGCCTGTGCTCCGCAACGGGAGAGGCCACAACAGTGAGAGGCCCGCGTACTGTAAAAAAAAAAAAAAAAAAAAACAAGAGCCTACAATATGCTGTCTACAAAAGACACACTTTAGGGCAAAGGACACACACAGCTTGAAAGTGAGGGCATGGAAATAGATATTTCATGCAAACAGAAATGACAAGAAAGCGGGGGTCATGATACTCATATCAGACAAAATAGACCTTAAAACAAAGGCTATAAAGAAAGATAAAGAAGGACACTATATAATGATAAAAGGATCAATACAAGAAGAGGATTTTACACTCATCAACATACATGCACCTAATATAGGAGCACCCAAATACATAGAACAAATACTAACAGACATAAATGGAGAAATTTACAGGGATACAATAATAGTAGGAGACTTTAACACCCCACTCACATCAATGGACAGATCTTCCAGTTAAAGAATCAATAAGGCATCAGAGATACAAAATGATGCAATAAAACAGTTAGACTTAATTGATATTTTCAGGACATTACATCCAAAAAAATCAGAATACACATTCTTTTCAAGTGCACATGGAATATTCCCTAGGATTGCCCACATACTAGGGCACAAAACAAGCCCTAACAAATTTAAGAGGATAGAAGTTATTCAAGCATCTTTTCTGACCACAACAGTATGAAACTAGAAATCCACCACAGAAAGAAAATTGAGAAAAAAACGATTACATGGAGACTAAACAACATGCTACTAAAAAACCAATGGGTCAACGATGAAATCAAAAAGGAAATTTAAAAATATTTTGAGAAAAATGACAATGAAAACACAACCATACAAAATCTATGGGATGCAGCAAAAGCAGTCCTTAGAGGGAAGTTCATAGCAATACAAGCCTTCCTCAAAAAACAAGAAAAATCTCAAATAAACAACATAAGTTACCACTTAAATGAATTAGAAAAAGAAGAACAAACAAAACCTAAAGTCAGCAGAAGGAAGGAAATATAAAGATCAGAGAGGAAATAAATAAATCAGAGATTAAAAAATAATAGAGAAAATCAATAAAACCAAGAGCTGGATCTTTGAAAGGATAAATGAATCTCTGGCAAAGCTCACCAAGAAGAAAAGAGAGAAAACAAATAAACAAAATAAGAAATGAAAAAGGAGACATAACAACTGATACCACAGAAATACAAAAAATAAAACCTGTAAGGGACTACTATGAACAATTATATACCAACAAATTCAACAACCTAGAAGAAATGGACAACTTTCTAGAAACATACAGCCCACCAAAACTGAATCAAGAAGAAATAGATAATTTGAACAGACCAATCATCTGAAGTGAAATAGAATCTGTAATTTAAAAACTCCCTATAGGGCTTCCCTGGTGGTGCAGTGGTTGAGAGTCTACCTGCCGATGCAGGGGACACAGGTTCGTGCCCCGGTCCGGGAAGATCCCACATGCCACGGAGCGGCTGGGCCCGTGAGCCATGGCTGCTGAGCCTGTGCATCCGGAGCCTGTGCTCCACAACGGGAGAGGCCACAACAGTGAGAGGCCCGCGTACCGGAAAAAAAAAACAAAACAAAACAACTCCCTACAAACAAAAATCCAGGACCAGATAGCTTCACAGGCAAATTCTACCAAACATACAAAGAAGAACTTATACCAATCCTTCTCAAATTCTTCCAAAAAATTGAAGAGGAAAGAACACACCCAAGGACATTCTATGAAGCCCCCATCACCCTGATACTGAAACCAGACAAAGATACCACCAGAAAAGAAAATTACAGGCCAATATCTTTGATGAATATAAATGCAAAAATTCTCAACAAAATATTAACAAACCAAATCCAACAGCACATAAAAAAGATCATACACCATGAACAAGTGGGACTCATCCCAAGTTCACAAGGATGATTCAACATATGCAAATCAATCAATGTGATATACCACATAAACAAGAGACAAAAACCACATGATCATCTCAGTGGATGCAGAAAAAGACTGATAAAATTCAGCATATATCCATGATAAAAACTCTTACCAAAGTGGGTATAGAGGGAACATATCTCAAAATAGTAAAAGCTATTTATGACAAACCCACAGCCAATATAATACTCACTGCTAAAATCTGGAACAAGACAAAGATGCCAGCTCCCAAGACTTCTATTCAACACAGTATTGGAAGTCCTAGCCACAGCAATCACAGAAGAAAAAGAAAGTAGTTATATCCAAATTGGAAGGCAAGAGGTAAAACTGTCATTATATGCAGATAATATGATACTACATATAGAAAACCCTAAAAACTCCACACAAAAACTACTAGAACTGATAAATTCAGCAAGGTAGTAGGATACAAGATTAACATAGAGAAACTGGTTGAATTTCTTTACACCAAAAATGAAATGTCATAAAGGAAAAGCAACCCAGAAAATAAAATACTTAGGAATAAACCTCGCCAAGGAAGTGAAAGAGAACTATAAAACATTAATAAAGGAAACTGAAGATGATTCAAAGAAATGGAAAGATATCCCATGCTGTTGGATTGGAAGAATTAATATTGTTAAAATGGCCATAGTACCCCAAACAATCTACAGATTTAATGCAATCCCTATCAAGTGACTGATGACATTTTTCACATAACTAGAACAAATAATCCTAAAATTCATATGGAACCATAAAAGACCCAGAATTGCCCAGGCAATCCTGAGGAAAAACAACAAAGCAGGAGGCTTAACCTTCCCAGACTCATACAATACTACAAAGCTACAGAAATCAAAACGGCATGGTATTGGCACAAAAACAGACATATGGATCAATGGAACAGAATAGGGAGCCTGAAATAAACCCACACACCTACAATCAATTAATCTTTGAAAAAAAGAGGTAAGAATATACAAAGGGAAAAAGACAGTCTCTTCAGCAAGTGGTGTTGGGAAAGTTGGACAGCTGCATGTAAATCAGTGAAGTTAGAACACACCCTCTCACCATACACAAAAATAAACTCAAAATGACTTAAAGACTTAAACATAAGACATGACACATAAAACTCCTAGAAGAGAACATAGGCAAAACATTCTCTGACATAAATTGTACCAATGTTTTCTTAGGTCAGTCCCCCAAGGCAATAGAAATAAAAACAAAATTAAGCCAATGGGACCTAATCAAACTTACAAGTTTTTGCACAGCAAAGGAAACCATAATAAGAAAAGACAGCCTACAAATGAGAGAAAATACTTGCAAACAATGCAACAAACAAGGGCTTAATTTCCAAAATATACAAACAGCTCATACAACTCAACAAAAACAAAAAAACAAACAACCCAATCAAATAAATGGGCAGAAGACCTAAAGAGACATTTCTCCAAGGAAGAAATACAAATGGCCAATAGGCACATGAAAAGATGCTCAACATTGCTAATTATTAGAAAAATGCAAATCAAAACTACAGTGAGGTACCACCTTACACCAGTCAGAATGGCCATCATTAGAAAGGCTACAAATAACAAATGCTGGAGAAGGTGGGGAGAAAAGGAAACCCTCCTACACTATTGGTGGGAATATAAGTTGGTGCAGCCACTGTGGAAAACAGTATGGAGGTTCCTCAGAAAACTAAAAACAGAATTACCATATGATCCAGCAATCCCACTCCTGGGCATATGTCCAGACGAAACTATAATTCAAAAAGGCACATGCACCCCTATGTTCATCACAGCACTATTCACAATAGCCAAGACATGGAAACAATCTAAATGTCCTTCAACAGAGGAATGGATAAAGAAGATGTGGTACATATATACAATGAAATATTACTCAGCCATAAAAAGAGAATGAAATAATGCCATTTGCAGCAACATGGATACAACTAGAAATTATCACACTAAGTTAAGTAAGTCAGAAAGAGAAAGACAAATACCATGATATCACTTATAGTGGAATCTAAAATATGACACAAATGAACCTATCTATGAAACAGAAACAGAATCACGGACATAGAGAATAGACTGATGGTTGCCAAGGGGGAGGGGGGTGGGAGAGGGATGGATTGAGAGTTTGGGATTAGCAGATGCAAACTGGTATATATAGCATAGGTAAACAACAAGGTCCTACTGTATAGCACTGGGATTATATTCAATATCCTGTGATAAACCATAATGGAAAAGAATATGAAAAAGAATGTGTATATGTATAACTGAATCACTTTGCTGTACAGCAGAAATAACACAATACTGTAAATCAACTATACTTCAATAAAAAATAATAAAAACAATAAATAAATTAGGATACACAATGTACCAAATGCACAACCTCAAAGATTTCTGTGCTGGGAATTTATTCAGATTTGGCCTTTTCCTTTGTGTGTTTTCATTTTGTTTTTACTTTTCAAATCATATATGCTGAACTTAAGAAATCTATATTTTTTTATTTAACAAAATGATGCTGAATTGGAGCACTAATTGGTGAGCACTTGACATGCATCATATCATTTATGCCTCATAACAACCCTTTGAGGCAATTATAGCTATCTCCCCTTGAAGCACAGGGTGCTCAAGTAATTTGAGCATATAAGTGTTGATGGAGAATTCAAGCCTGGCTCTAATTAATTTCTGAGGCCAGTATACTCTAACCCTGTGCCATGCTGCCTGCCAGAACCCTTCAGGACCTCTCCTCTTGTGGTTACCTTTAACTGATGTGAACAACAAAGGTACCAGCATTGAACTTCAATCTCATAAATAATGTGGTGTTAAAACAAGGTTTAAAAAAGTATTAAAGGAGGAGCAACTGTAGTTTTGACCTTCAGGCTTGAGTCCATCCCTTCACTGCCATCCTCTCCCCTCCTGAAGAAGGCACCAGGGGTATTCATACAAGAGTCAGATGTTTGACTAAGGGGTGATCGTACTTCTAAAAGACAGACTGAGACTCCTCTGAAAAAAGGAGTAAAACCTCTGGGTTCTGAGCTTTGGTTTCCTCCAATGTAAGGCAAATTTTGAACTACATAATCTGAAGTCCTTAACTTTATGATTCTATGAAGACTGGAGTCTTCTGAGGTAGGTGGACTTCTGTCCAAACTACAATTCCTTGACTGATATAATCAGGGGACAAGGTCCCCTTGCAAGGTCCTCCACATATGCACAACCTTAGACTTTGAGAAAATTGGTACCAAGCCAACTGTAAACATCTGCAATTTGGATTGCAAAACTGCCAGTCAGGAAGAATGCCCAGCCAACACCAGTACTCTCACTGCTCAGGGAACACACTACATTTCTACAAAGCTTATTTCAGATGCTACCACACAGCAGTTAGGAAATTGAAAGCGATATAGGGAGGGAGATCAAGATGGCAGAGGAGGATGTGAAGCTCACCTCCCTCCACAAACACATCAAAAATGCATCTACATGTGGAACAATTCTCACAGAAAACCAACTAGAAACTGGCAAGAGATCTCCTACACAGCCAAAGCTGCAAGAAAGATCTCTATATAACCAGAGTAGGATGGGGAAAAAAGTCATCAGGATGGGACTTTGCCCCTGGGAGTGATCTGTAAGGAAGAGAAGGTCCACGTGGGCAGACCTTCACCCTGGGGAAGCCCTGTTGCCTGCTGAGAAATCTTCTGGAACAGATAGAGGGGCTGGAGAAGCATGCCTGTGTGGGCTTCCTAACATCAGGATGGAGAGAGACATGCACCAATGGCTGGCTGCTGACTTGCCAAGCTTCCCAGTTGGAAGGGGCAAACACCCGGGGCCCCTTCACTCCACACTGCAACATGGCGTGAGATCATGGCAGAGATCTGGTCTAGCTGCGCAGAGACAGACAGGGCACCTGGGGTGTGACCTGGGCCAAACCATGGAGCCCATTGTCCATGTGTGCATGGCACAGGTGTGGCTGCAGTGTACACTGTCGGTGTACACCAGGTGGCACCACAGGAACAGGCAGGCACTGGGTGCTGAGTCTTGGATGGACAGGCCCTGGGCAGGAATACATGACTGTTCATTTCCCAGTGGGAGTGCTCCAGCTCCACCCACTTTACACCACATCTGGGGCAGACAGATCCTAGGAGAGGTCTACCACAGAGGCAGCGCAGGTCCCAGGTGGCTGCACAGTCATCTCCATTCCTGTAGCCACAGTCCACCAACCCCCGCCTACTCCACACCACAGCCTAGCACTAAGTCTCGGTTGAACAAAATGGAGAAAGTGATGCAACTTTGGGCTGCTTCTGGGAGGAACTGCAGACACCTACACAGGTGACGCATAGGTTCACTGTGACCACAGGGGCCTTACTTGCTTTAGTGAACACCAACTTTGGGGCAAGGCATGCACTCAAGGACAACAGAGCCTGATCAAACCCGACCCTCAGGGCTTCTACTCCAACAATGGGGGAGGAGACCCTGCCCCTGACAGGGCAGTGACAGCCATGGAGTAAAGAGGAGGCCCCACCCCACATCCAGCACAGGCTCTGGGCAGTATACCACCACTCACACTCCCCATCAAGGGGATAATGGCGAGCACACTCTAAGGAAAGATGTGGCTGGATCCATACCAAAACAAGACCTCACACTAAAAATACTGGACAACAGTCTACAGAGGGATGCTCCCACATTAAAAAAAACAAAACAAAACAAAACAAAACAAAAAAACCTCCAAGACCACAGTAGGTAACTATTTCTCCTGAATTCATAAAGACAAGAAAGTTAGGTAATATAAAAAGCAGAGGAACTACTCCCAACTAAAAGAACAAGAGAAGTCCCCTGAAAGAACAAATGATGATCAGGCCTCATCAGCCTACTAGACCCCAAGTCCAAGAGGAGATAATAAAAATGCTAAAGGAATTAAGAAAGATGATCAATAAATGAAGTTTATTGAAGTTTCACTTCAGTGAAATGAAGTTCACTGTAACAAGGAATGAGAAACTATAAAGAGGAACCAAACAAAACTAGACAATTCAATTGCCAAGATAAAAACCAATCTAGAAGCAATGAATAGCAGACTAAAAGACACAGAAGAATGAATGAATCATCTAGAAGAAAGAATACTGGAAGTCACCCAATCAGAGCAGCAGACAGACAAAAAAAAGAAAAGAAAAAAAAGAAAGCAACATATGAGATTTATGGGATAATATAAAGCATGCCAACCTATATGTAATAGGGGTTCCAGGAGGAGAAGATAGAGAGAAAGGGATTGAAAATGTATCTGAAGAAATTATGGCTGAAAACTTCTCAAATCTAAAGAAGGAAACAGATATCCAGGTACAGGAAGCACAGAGGGTCCCAAACAAGATAAACCCAAACAGACCCACACCAAGGCATATCATAATTTAAATGGCAAAAGTTAAGGGGAGGATTCTAAAGGCAACAAGAGAAAAACAAAATGTCAGTTAAAAGGGAACCCCCATAAGGCTATCAGCTGATTTTTCTGCAGAAACTTTGAGGGCCGGAAGGGAGTGACAAGATATATTCAAAGTCCAGAAAGGGAAAAACCTGCAACATAAGATACTCTATCCAGCAAGATTATCATTAAGAACAGAAGGAGAGAGAAAGAATTTTTCAGACAAGCAAAAACTAAAAGAATTCAGCAATACTAAACCTACCCTAAAAGAAATATTGAAAGGTCTTCTCTAAATAGAAAAGAAGCAAGAATCTATAGGAGAGGGCAAATCACAGTAGGAGAGGCAAATATATAAAAGGATTGAAGATCACTTAAATAAACGACTACATAGACTAAAAAAAAATCAAATTTTATAAAAATGATTATGACTACAATTAACAGCAAAAGGAAAAACATGAAGATGTAAAATAGGACATCAAAATCACAAATGTGAGGAAGGGGAGTGTTAAAATGCAGATCTCTTAGAATGTGTTTGAACTTGTATGACTATCAGTTTAAGCAAGTAGCTATAGCTATGGGTCAACATACTTGAAAACCAGGCTAACCAGAAATCAAAAACATTTAATAGATTCACAAAAACCAAAAAGAAAGTAACTCAAGCATACTACAAAAGAAAACCATCAAACTACACACACAAAAAAAATGAACAAAGAAGAACTGCACAAACTGGAAAACAAGATTTAAAATGGCAATAAATATGTACCTATCAATAATAACTTTAAATGTCAATGGACTAAATGCTCTGATCAGAAGACAGTGGCAGATTAGATTTAAAAAAAAGAACCTACAGTATGCTGCCTACAATAGACTCACCTCAGGCAAAAAACACACAGAGACTGAAAGTAAAGGGTTGGAAAAATATATTTCATGCAAATGAAAATGACAAGAAAACAGGGATAGCAATACTCGTATCAGACAAACAAAGTAGACTTTTAACATGTCTTTTTAAATTGAAGTATAGGTGATGTACAATATTATGTAAGCTACAGATGTACAATATAGTGATTCACAATTTTTAAAGATTATACTCCATTTGTACTTACTGTAAAATATTGGCTATATTCCCCATGTTGTACAATATTTCCTTGTAGCTTATTTTATACCTATTACTTTGTACCTCTTAATGCCCTACACCCCTAAATTGCCCCTCCCCTCTCCCCACTAGTAGCCACTAGTTTGTTCTCTATATGCAAGTCTACTTTTTTGTTGTATTCACTAGTTTTATTTTTCAGACTCCATGTATATGTGATATCATACAGTATTTGTCTTTCTCTATCTTACTTATTCCACTTAGCATGACACCCTCCAATCCATCCATGTTGTGGCAAATGGCAAAATTCCATTCTTTTCTATGGCTAAGTAGTATTCCATTATATATATACATATATATGTACACACATATATATACACATACATATATATGTATATATATATATATATACACACATACCACCACTTCTTTATCCATCTACTGATGGACTCTTAGGTTGCTTTTACATTTTAGCAATTGTAAATAATGCTGCTATAAACATTGGGGTGCATGTATCTTTTCAAATTAATGTTTCTGGGTTTTTTGGGGGATATATACCCAGGATTGGAATTGCTGGGTCTTATGGTATTTCTATTTTTAGTCTTTTGAGAAACCTCTGGACTGTGTCCACAGTGACTGTACCAATTTACATTCCCATCAACAGTGTATGAGGATTCCCTTTTCTCCACATCCTTACCAACATGTTATTTGTGGTCTTTATGATGATAGCCATTCTGACAGGTGTGAGGTGATATTCATTGTGGTATTGATTTGCATTTCCCTGATGATTGGCAATGTTGAGCATCTTTTCCTGTGTCTGTTGGCTATCTGCATTTCCTCTTTGGAAAAATATCTATTTAGTTCTGCCCATTTTTAAGTTGGGCTGTCTTTTTTTTTTGATGTTGAGTTATATGAGCTGTTTATATATTTTGGATATTAACTTTTTGTTGGTCATTATTTGCAAATAGTTTTTCCCATTCAGTAGGTTGTCTTTTCATTTTGTCAATGGTTTCCTTTACTGTGCGAAAGCTTTTAAGTTTAATTAGGTCTCATTTGTTAAGTTTTGCTTTTATTTCCTTTGCTTTAGGAGACAGAACAAGAAAACTATTTCTACAATTTCTGTCAAAGAGTGTTTTCTGCCTATGTTTTCCTTTGGAGGTTTATGGTATCTGGTCTTATATTTAGATTGTTAATCCATTTTGAGCTTATTTTTATATATGGTGTTAGAGAATATTCTAATTTCACTCTTTTACATGTAGATGTTCAGCTTTCCCAGCACCACTTACTGAAAAGACTTCTCTTGTTCATTGTACATTCTTGCCTCCTTTGTCATAGATTAATTGATCATAAGTGTGTGGGTTTAGTTCTGGACTATTATGTTCCATTGTTGTTCCATTGTTCTATGTGTCTGTTTTTGTACCAGAAGCATTCTGTTTTGATTACTGTAGCTTTGTAGTATAGTCTGAAGTCAGGATGCATGGTTCCTTTATCTCTGTTCTTCTTAAGATTGTTTTGGCTATTCAGGGTCTTTTGTGTCAGTGACCATACAGATTTTAAAAGTATTCTAGTTCTGTGAAAAATGTCATTGGTATTTTGATAGGCATTGCACAGAATCTGTAGATTGCCTGTAGTAGTATGGTCATGTTAACAATATTAATTTTTCCAATCCAAGAACACAGTATATCTTTCCATCTTTTTCTGTCATCTTCAATTCTTTCATCAGGGTCTTATAATTTGAGTATAGATATTTTACCTCCTTAGGTAGGTTTATTCCTAGATATTTTATTCTTTCTGATGTGATGATAAATGCAATGGTTTCCTTAATTTCACTGATAGTTCATTGTTAATGTATAGAAATACAACAGATTACTGCTGCTTTTGGATAGAATGTTGTATATATATCAATTAAGTCCATTGGTCTAATGTGTCATTTAAGACCCATGTTTCCTTATTGATTTTCTGTCTGGATGATCTAGGCATTGATGTAAGTAAGGGACTTTAACACCCCATTATTATTGTGTTACTATTGATTTCTCCACTTATGACTTAATATTTGCTTTATGTTTTTAAGTGCTCCTATGCTGGGTGCACATATATTGTGCTATTCCCTTCTGGCCTGCAGAATTTCACTGAAAAGTCAGCTGATAGGCTTATGGAAGTTCCCTTGTATGTTACTTGTTGCTTTTCCCTTGCTGCTTTTAATAAAGGATACATGTATATGTATAACTAAATCACTTTATTAACACAACATTTTTAATCAACTATGCTTCAATATAAAATAAAAAATTTAAAAATATTCTTTGTGATTAAAATGGCAAAAAATTAAAGGTAGTGTGTCTTGATGTGTCCTCTTTGGGTTGATCCTCTATGGGAGCTTCCACACTTCCTGGACTTGGGTGACTGTTTCCTCTCCCAGGTTAGGGACAGTTTCAGCTATTATGTCTTCAAATATGTTCTCAGCCCCTTTCTCTTCTCCCTATAATGCAAATATTAGTGCTCTTGATGTTGTCCCAGAGGCCTCTTAACTGTCCTCATTTTCACTTTTTTCTTCCTGTTCAACATCAGTGATTTCCACTACTGTCTTCCAGTTCACAGATCCATTCTTCTGAATCTTTCTTTATACAGTTGATGCCTTCTGATGCATTTTTCCTTTAAGTTATTGTATTCTTCATCTACTGTTCTTTATATTTTCTCTTTTTTAAAGACTTCTAACTTCTTGCTCTGTACATCCTGCTCTGTATATCCATTCTTCTCCCCAGTTCTTTGATCATCTTTATATATAATCAATCACTACCCTGAACTCTGCCTCAGGTGGATTGCCTATCTATACTTCATTTAGTTCTTCTGGGGTTTTATCTTATTCCTTTGTCTGGAACATGTTCCTCTTTCACCTTGTTTTACATAAGTGCTATTTGTATTTTTATGTGTCTAATAGGCTAGTTACATTTACCAAGCTTAGAGAATTTCCTCTCTGTAGGAAACATCCCATATGTTCTAGCAGTGCACTCCCCTCTATATGCTCTAGGGGTTCCCCCATGAGGGCTGCATGGGTCCTTCTATTGTGGAAGATTAAGTGGGCAGTCTGGTAGGTGTGGTTGGTCCCCAGTCCAGTTGGTTGCCAGGCCTTTCCTTGTGAAATGGCTGTGGCTGATGGTTGGCAGGGCCAGGTCACAGGTTGGCTGACTGCAGAGCCCCAGGGGACCCTGGGACTACTACTGGCTCACTGGTGTGCAGAGTCAGGGCCCAGAAGACTCCAGGGCTGTTACCTGCCCATTGGTGAGTGAAGCCAGGTCCTGGGGTTAGTGCCGGACTACCGGTAGGCAGAGATGGATCCTGGAGTCTGGTTGCAAGGCTCAAGGGTCCCAGAGCTGGTGTCAGGTTGTTTGTGGACTGGGGGTAGTTCCTGACACAGTTGGGTATGTCATCTTGGGTGTCCCAAAGCTCGTGCTGGCCTGCTAGTTGGCAGGGCTAGGGCCCAGCTGGTTCTGAGGCAGGGTCTGACCTGCTGGTGGGCAAGCTTTGTCTGGAGACTATAGGTTTGTGGTTTTATTTCTCCCAAAATTAAGTCCTGCTGGCCTTCGAAGCCAAATGCTCTAGGGGCTCATCTTCCTGGTACAGGGCCTCTGGGCTGGGGAGCCCAAAATTGGGCTCAGACATTTCCTGTGAGAGAACCACTACAATGTACTTATTTTCCAGTGTGTGTCACATACCCCCGGTGTATAGGACTTGACTATTTCGCAAATCCACCCCTCCTACCCATCTCATTGTGGTTCCTTATGTCTTTAGTCATAGAAGATCTTTTTTGGTAGGTATGGGTCTTTTTCATCTATGGTTATTCTGCAGATAGCTGTGATTTTAGTTGTGAGTTTGGTGTGCTTGTGAGAGAAGGTGAGCTCAGGGTCTTTCTACTCTGCCATCTTGGCCAAATTCTACTAAGATGTATTTTCTTAACATTCTATGTTTGAAGTAAACTAAACTGAAAATGAGACAGGAGAAAATACATGTAATCAGGGGCCTGTGGTCAGGTCTCCCTTCTTAAGTCCATTTCATCTAATCAAGTAGAGACTTGAGAAAACAAAACAGCTTCACTGAAAAAGAGAACGTGATCCTCAGACAAAATACTTTAAAAGAGAGGCCATAAAGACAAAGAAGGACATTATTTATTATATAGTGATAAAGGGATTAATACAAGATGAAAATATACTCATTAACATATATGCACGCAATTTAGGAGCACCTAAATTTAAAACAAATACTAACAAAGGGAGAAACTGACAGAGATATAATAGGAGGCTTTAATATTCCACTGACATCAGAGGACACATCATCGAACAGAAAGTAAAGCAACAGAGGTCCTAAATAACACAATAGACCAGTTGAACTTAATGGCCATCTACAGGACAATACATCTAAAATCAGAATATACATTCTTTTCTAGTGCACATGGAACATTCTCTAGGGTAGATGACATAATAGATCAAAAAACAAGCCTCAAGAAATTTGAGAATACAAATTATTTCAAACATTTTTTTGACCACGACAGTATGAAATTAGAAATCAACCATAGAAAGAAAAACCGGAAAAGAATGAACAGTTGGAGACTAAACATTCTACTAAAAAAAAATAAAAAAAACAGTGGGTCAGTAATTAAATCAAAGAGAAAATCAGAAGATACCAAGATAAATGACAATAAAAACACTACCAGAAGTTCTTAAAGCTGTCTCTGGGAGAGAGGGTGAAGATGGCAGAAGAGTAAGACGTGGAGATCACCTTCCTCCCCACAGATACATCAGAAATACATCTACACGTGGAACAACTCCTACAGAACACCCACTGAATGCTGGCAGAAGACATCAGACCTCCCAAAAGGCAAGAAACTCCCCACATAACTGGGTAGGGCAAAAGAAAAAAGAATAAACAGAGACAAAAGAATAGGGACGGGACCTGCACCAGTGGGAGGGAGCCGTGAAGGAGGACAGGTTTCCACACACTAGGAAGCCCCTTCGCGGGCGGTGACTGCGGGTGGCGGAGAGGGGAAGCTTTAGAGCCGCGGAGGAGAGCACAGCAACAGGGGTGCGGAGGGCAAAGCGGAGAGATTCCCGATAGAGGATCGGTGCCGGCCGGCACTCACCAGCCCGAGAGGCTTGTCTGCTCACCCGCCGGGGCGGGTGGGGGTTGGGAGCTGAGGCTCAGGCTTCGGTCAGAACGCAGGGAGAGGACTGGTGGTGCGAACACAGCCTGAAGGGGTTAGTGCACCACAGCTAGCCGGGAGGGAGTCTGGGGAAAAGTCTGGACCTACTGAAGAGGCAAGAGACTTTTTCTTACCTCTTTGTTTCCTGGTGTGTGAGGAGAGGGGGTTGGGAGCGCCACTTAAAGGAGCTCCAGAGACGGGTGCGAGCCACGGCTAACAGCGCGGACCCCAGAGATGGGCATGAGACGCTAAGGCCGCTGCTGCCACCACCAAGAAGCCTGTGTGTGAGCACAGGTCAATCTCCACACCTCCCCTCCCGGGAGCCTGTGCAGCCCGACACTGCCAGGGTCCTGTGATCCAGGGACAACTTTCCAGGGAGAACGCGTGGCATGCCTCAGGCTGGTGCAACGTCACGCCAGCCTCTGCCGCCGCAGGCTTGCCCCGCACTCTGTATCCATCCCTCCCCACTGGCCTGAGTGAGCCAGAGCCCCTGAATCAGCTGCTCCTTTAACCCCGTTCTGAGTGAAGAACAGACGTCCTCCAGTGACCTACACGCAGAGGCGGGGCCAAATCCAAAGCTGAGCCTGGGGAGCTGTGAGAACAAAGAAGAGAAAGGGAAATTTCCCCAGCAGCCTCAGGAGCAGCAGATTAAATCTCCACAATCAACTTGATGTAGCCTGCATCGGTGGAATACCTGAATAGACAACAAATAATCCCAAATGGAGGAGGTGGACTTTGAGAGCAAGATTTAATATTTTTTCCCCTTTTCCTCTTTTTGTGAGTGTGTATGTGTATGCTTCTGTATGAGATTTTGTCTGTATAGCTTTGCTTTCACCATTTGTCCTAGAGTTCTGTCCGTCCTTTTTTGTGTTTGTTTGTTTTTACTTAAAAATTTTTTATTTCTTAATAATTATCTTTTATTTTAATAACTTTATTTTATTTTATCTTACTTTATTTTATTATATGCTCTTTCTTTCTCTCTTTCTTTCTACTTTTCCTCCCTTTTATTCTGAGCCGTGTGGATGAAAGTCTCTTGGTGCTGCACCCAGGAGTCAATGCTGTGCCTCTGAGATGGGAGAGCCAACTTCAGGACACTGGTCCATAACAGACCTCCCAGCTCCATGTAGTATCAAATGGGGAAAATATCCCAGAGATCTCCGTCCCAACACCAACACTCAGCTTCACTCAATGACCAGCAAGCTACATTACTGGACACCTATGCCAAACAACTAGCAAGATAGGAACACAACACCACCCACTAGCAGAGAGGCTGCCTAAAATCATAATAAGGCCACAGACACCCCAAAACACACCATCAGACATGGACCTGCCCACCAGAAAGACAAGATCCAGCCTCATCCACCGGAACACAGGCACTAGTCCCCTCCACCAGGAAGCCTACACAACCCACTGAACCAACCTTAGCCACTGGGGGCAGACACCAAAAACAACGGTAACTAAGAACCTGCAGCCTGCAAAAAGGACACCCTAAACACAGTAAGATAAGCAAAATGAGAAGACAGAAAAACACAGAGCAGATGAAGGAGCAAGATAAAAACCCACCAGACCTAACAAATGAAGAGGAAATAGGCAGTCTACATGATAAAGAATTCAGAATAATGATACTAAAGATGATTCAAAATCTTGGAAATAGAATAGAGAAAATGCAAGAAACATTTAACAAGGAACTAGAAGAACTAAAGATGAAACAAGCAATGATGAACAACACAATAAATGAAATTAAAAATACTCTAGATGGGATCAATAGCAGAATAACTAAGGCAGAAGAATGGAAAAGTGACCTGGAAGATAAAATAGTGGAAATAACTACTGCAGAGCAGAATAAAGAAAAAAGAATGCAAAGAACTGAGGACAGTCTCAGAGACCTCTGGGAAAACATTAAACGCAACAACATTCGAATTATAGGGGTCCCAGAAGAAGAAGAGAAAAAGAAAGGGACTGAAAAAATATTTGAAGAGATTATAGTTGAAAACTTCCCTAATATGGGAAAGGAAATAGTTAATCAAGTCCAGGAAGCACAGAGAGTCCCATACAGGATAAATCCAAGGAAAAACACACCAAGACATATATTAATCAAACTGTCAAAAAGTAAATACAAAGAAAACATATTAAAAGCAGCAAGGGAAAAACAACAAAAACACACAAGGGAATCCCCATAAGGTTAACAGCTGATCTTTCAGCAGGAACTCAGCAAGCCAGAAAGGAGTGGCAGGACATATTTAAAGTGATGAAGGAGAAGAAACTACAACCAAGATTACTCTACCCAGCAAGGCTGTCATTCAGATTTGATGGAGAAAATAAAACCTTTACAGACAAGGAAAAGCTGAGAGAGTTCAGCACCAGGAAACCAGCTTTACAACAAATGCTAAAGGAACTTCTCTAGGCAAGAAACACAAGAGAAGGAAAAGACCTACAATAACAAACACAAAACAATTAAGAAAATGAGAATAGGAACATACATATCGATAATTACCTTAAATGTAAATGGATTAAATGTTCCCACCAAAACACACAGATTGGCTGGATGGATACAACAGCAAGACCCATATATATGCTGTCTACAAGAGACTCACTTTAGACCTAGGGACACATACAGACTAAAAGTGAGGGGATGGAAAAAGATATTCGAAGCAAATGGAAATCAAAAGAAAGCTGGAGTAGCAATTCTCATATCAGACAAAATAGACTTTAAAATAAAGACTATTACAAGACACAAAGAAGGACACTACATAATGATCAAGGGATCGAACCAACAAGAAGATATAAAAATTGTAAATATTTATGCACTCAACATAGGAGCACCTCAATACATACGGCAAATACAAACAGCCATAAAAGGGGAAATCGACAGTAACACAATCATAGTAGGGGACTTTAACACCCCACTTTCACCAATGGACAGATCATCCAAAATGAAAATAAATAAGGAAACACAAGCTTTAAATGATACATTAAACGAGATGGACTTAGTTGATATTTATAGGACATTCCAACCCAAAACAACAGAATACACATTTTTCTCAACTGCTTATGGAACATTCTCCAGGATAGATCATATCTTGGGTCACAAAACAATCCTTGGTAAATTTAAGAAAATTGAAATTGTATCAAGTATCTTTTCAGACCATGACGCTATGAGACTACATATCAATTACAGGAAAAGATCTGTAAAAAATACGAACACATGGAGGCTAAATAATACACTATTAAATAACGAAGTGATCACTGAAGAAATCAAAGAGGAAATCAAAATATACCTAGAAACAAATGACAATGGAGACACGATGACCCAAAACCTAAGGGATTCAGCAAAAGCAGTTCTAAGAGGGAAGTTTATAGCAATACAATCCCACCTTAAGAAACAGGAAACATCTCAAATAAACAACCTAACCTTGCACCTAAAGCAATTAGAGAAAGAAGAACAAAAAAACCCCCAAAGTTAGCAGAAGGAAAGAAATCATAAAGATCAGATCAGAAATAAATGAAAAGGAAATGAAGGAAACCATAGCAAAGATCAATAAAACTAAAAGCTGGTTCTTTGAGAAGATAAACAAAATTGATAAACCATTAGCCAGACTCATCAAGAAAAAAAGGGAGAAGACTCAAATCAATACAATTAGAAATGAAAAAGGAGAAGTAACAACTGACACTGCAGAAATACAAAAGATCATGAGAGATTACTACAAGCAACTCTATGCCAATAAAATGGACAACCTGGAAGAAATGGACAAATTCTTAGAAATGCACAACCTGCCAAGACTGAATCAGGAAGAAATAGAAAATATGAACAGACCAATCACAAGCACTGAAATGGAAACTGGGATTAAAAATCTTCCAACAAACAAAAGCCCAGGACCAGATGGCTTCACAGGCGAATTCTATCAAACATTTGGAGAAGAGCTAACACCTATCCTTCTCAAACTCTTCCAAAATATAGCAGAGGGAGGAACACTCCCAAACTCAATCTACGAGGCCACCATCACCCTGATACCAAAACAGACAAGGATGTCACAAAGAAAGAAAACTACAGGCCAATATCACTGATGAACATAGATGCAAAAAATCCTCAACAAAATACTAGCAAACAGAATCCAACAGCACACAAAAAGGATCATACACCATGATCAAGTGGGGTTTATTCCAGGAATGCAAGGATTCTTCAATATACGCAAATCAATCAACGTGATACACCGTAATAACAAATTGAAGGAGAAAAACCATATGATCGTCTCAATAGATGCAGAGAAAGCTTTCGACAAACTTCAACACCCATTTATGATAAAAACCCTGCAGAAAGTAGGCATAGAAGGAACTTTCCTCAACATAATAAAGGCCATATATGACAAACCCACAGCCAACATCGTCCTCAATGGTGAAAAACTGAAACCATTTCCACTAAGATCAGGAACAAGACAAGGTTGCCCACTCTCACCACTCTTATTCAACATAGTTTTGGAAGTTTTAGCCACAGCAATCAGAGAGGAAAAGGAAATAAAAGGAATCCAAATCAGAAAAGAAGATGTAAAGCTGTCACTGTTTGCAGATGACATGATTCTATAAATAGAGAATCCTACAAATGCTATCAGAAAACTACTAGAGCTAATCAATGAATTTGGTAAAGTAGCAGGACACAAAATTAATGCACAGAAATCTCTGGCATTCCTATACACTAATGATGAAACATCTGAAAGTGAAATCAAGAAAACACTCCCATTTACCATTGCAACAAAAAGAATAAAATATCTAGGAATAAACCTACCCAAGGAGACAAAACACCTGTATGCAAAAAATTATAAGACACTGATGAAAGAAATTAAGGATGATACAAATAGATGGAGAGTTATACCATGTTCTTGGATTGGAAGAGTCAACATTGTGAAAATGACTCTACTACCCAAAGCAATCTACAGATTCAACGCAATCCCAATCAAACTACCACTGGCATTTTTCACAGAACTAGAACAAAAAATTTCACAATTTGTATGGAAACACAAAAGACCCCGAATAGCCAAAGCAATCTTGAGAACAAAAAACGGAGCTGGAGGAATCAGTCTCCCTGACCTCAGACTATTGTACAAAGCTACAGTAATCAAGACAGTACGGTACTGGCACAAAAACATAAACATAGATCAATGGAAGAGGATAGAAAGCCCAGAGATAAACTCACGCACATATGGTCACCTTATCTTTGATAAAGGAGGCAGGAATGTACAGTGGAGAAAGGACAGCCTCTTCAATAAGTGGTGCTGGGAAAACTGGACAGGGACATGTAAAAATATGAGATTAGATCACTCCCTAACACCATACACAAGAATAAGCTCAAAATGGATTAAAGACCTAAATGTAAGGCCAGAAACTATCAAACTCTTAGAGGAAAACATAGGCAGAACACTCTATGACATAAATCACAGCAAGATCCTTTTTGACCCACCTCCTAGAGAAATGGAAATAAAAACAAAAATAAACAAATGGGACCTAGTGAAACTTAAAAGCTTTTGCACAGCAAAGGAAACCATAAATAAGGCCAAAAGACAACCTTCAGAATGGTAGAAAATATTTGCAAATGAAGCAACTGACAAAGGATTAATCTCCAAAATTTACAAGCAGCTCATGTAGCTCAATAGCAAAAAAACAAACAACCCAATCCAATAATGGGCAGAAGACCTATATAGACATTTCTCTAAAGAAGATATACAGATTGCCAACAAACACATGAAAGAATGCTCAACATCATTAATCATTAGAGAAATGCAAATCAAAACTACAATGAGATATCATCTCACGCTGGTCAGAATGGCCATCATCAAAAAATCTAGAAACCATAAATCCTGCAGAGGGTGTGGAGAAAAGGGAACACTCTTGCACTGCTGGTGGGAATGTGAATTGGTACAGCCACTATGGAGAACAGTATGGAGGTTCCTTAAAAACTACAAATAGAAGTACCATATGACCCAGCAATCCCACTACTGGGCATATACCCTGAGAAAACCATAATGCAAAAGGAGTCATGTACCAAAATGTTCATTGCAGCTATATTTACAGTAGCCAGGAGATGGAAACAACCTAAGTGTCCATCAACAGATGAATGGATAAAGAAGATGTGGCACATATATACAATGGAATATTACTCAGCCATGAAAGAAATGAAATTAAGTTATTTGTAGTGAGGTGGATGGACCTAGAGTCTGTCATACAGAGTGTAGTAAGTCAGAAAGAGAAAGACAAATACCATATGCTAACACATATATATAGAATCTAAGAAAAAAAAATTTCATGAAGAACCTAGCAGTAAGACGGGAATAAAGACACAGACCTACTAGAGCACTTACTTGAGGATATGGGGAGGTGGAAGGGTAAGCTGTGACAAAGTGAGAGAGTGGCATGGACATATATACACTACCAAATGTAAGGTAGATAGCTAATGGGAAGCATCCGCAGAGCACAGGGAGATCAGCTCGGTGCTTTGTGACCACCTAGAGAGCTGGGATAGGGAGGGTGGGAGGGAGGGAGACACAAGAGGGAAGAGATATGGGAACATATGTATATGTATAACTGATACACTTTGTTATAAAGCAGAGACTAACCCACCATTGTAAAGCGATTATACTCTAATAAAGATGTTAAAAAAAAAAACCACTACCATACCAAATCTATGGGATGCTACAAAAGCAGTTCTAAGAGTGAAGTTCACAGCCATACAGGCCTTCCCCAAGAAAGACGAAAAATTTCAAAACAACCTAACCTACCACCTAGAAGAAAACAAAACCCTATGTCAGCAGAGGAAAGGAAATAAAGATCAAAGAGGAACTAAAAGAGAGAACAAAAACAGATCAATAAAACCAAGATCTCATTTCTTGAAAAGATTAAAAAAGAAAGAAAAACAAACAACAAAGAAAGAAAGAAAAATGACAAACCTCTAGCCAGGTTCACCAAGAAAAGAAGACCCAAATAAACAAAAGAAATTAAAGGAGAAATAATTGATGCAACAGAAATATCAAAAATAAGAGATTACTTTGAGCAGTTACATGGCAACAAATTGGACAACGTGAAGAAATGGACAAGTTTCTAGAAACAGGCTACAAAAGCTGAGTCAAGAAGAAACAGATATCTTGAACAGACTGATCATTTGAAGTGAAATCCAATCTAATAAGCAAATTCCCTGCAAACAAGAGTCTAGGACCAGGTGGCTTCACTCGGGAATTCCAAACATACAAAGAACTTATACCTATCTTTCTCAAACTATTCAAGAATTGAAAGGAGGGAAAACTCTGAAATTTATTCTATGAAGCCACCATCACCCTGACGCCAAAACCAGATAAAGACACTACAAAAAAGATTACAGGCCAGTATCTTTAATATAGATACAGAAGTCAGACAAGAAAAAGTAAAAGACATCCAAATCAGAAGGAAGAGGTAAAACTGTTACTATCTGCAGATGACATGACACTCTAGAGAACTTTAAAGTCTCCATGTAAAAACTATTAGGACTAATAAGTGAATTCAGCAAGGTAGCAGGATACAAGATTAATATACAGAAATCTGTTGCATTTCTTTACACTAACAATGAAATACCAGAAACAGAATGTCAAAAAAGTCCTGTTTAGTGTCGGGTCAAAAAAATACATAGTGGGTTAACATACTTGAAAAAGCAGGATAACCACAAATCAAAAACATACAATAGACTCACAGAAAACAAAAAGAACACAAGTACAATACAAAAGAAAACCATCAAACCACGAAAGTAAAAAAAGAAAATAGAAATGAAGAAATATAAAATAAAAGGGAAAACAAAGTTTAAAATGGCAATAAATACATATTAATAATTATATTAAATGTCAATGGGCTAAATTCAAAAGATTTTATTATCCAATCTGCCACTCTGTAAGAGCCTACAATATGCTGCCTACAAGAGACTTGCCATAAAATAAAGGACGTACATAGGTTGAAAGTGAGGGGTTGGGAAAGAAAATGTAAACAGAAAGAAAGTGGGGGTAGCAATACTCAGACAAAATAAACTTTAAAATGAAGGCCATAAGTAAAGACAAAAAAGGATACTATATAATGATAGAAGGATTAATACAAGAGCATATTACACAATACAAGAGGATATTACACTTGTTAACATTATGCACCAAATATAGGAGCACCTAAATACATAAAACAAGTACTAACAGACATAAAAGGAGAAATTGATGGGAATACAATAATAGTAGGAGACTTTAACATTAATCACATCAATGGATAGATCTTCTGGACAGAAAAAAATATCAGTAAGGCAACAGAGATCCTAAATGACACAACAGAACAGTTAGGTTTAATTGATATTTTCAGGACATTACATCCAAAAAACCCTAAATACGCATGCTTTAAGTGCACGTGGAACATTCTATAGGATAGACCACATACTAGGGCACAAAACAAGCCTCAAATTTTAGAGGATAGAAATTACTTCAAGCACCTTTTCAGACCACAATGACATGAAACTAGGAAAATAACCACAGAAAGAGAAATGAGAAAAAATGATTACAGAGACTAAAAAACATGCTACTAAAAAACCAATGGGCCAACAATGAAATCAAAGAAGAAGTTTAAAAATACATTGAGACAAATGACAATGAACACATAACCAATCAAAATCTATGGAATGCAGCAAAACAACCATACAAGATCTGTGGGATGTAGCAAAAGTAGTCCTTGGAAGTTCATAGAGATACAGGCCTTTCTCAAAAAAAAAACAAAAAAAAAAAACCAAGAAAAATATTAAGCAACCTAACCTACCACCTCAAATAATTAGAAAAATAACATTAAAAGCCTAAAGTCAGCAGAAAGAAGGAAATAAAGATCAGAGAGGAAATACAATAGAGATTAAAAAATAGTCAAAAACCATGAGCTGGTTCTTTGAGAAGGTAAATAAAATAGACAGACCTCTGGCCAGGCTCACCAACAAGAAGAGAGAGGACTCAAATAAAGGGAGTGGAAGAGGAGTAATTGTTTTTGTATTTCTGTGGTATCAGTTATAAGAGAGCACTAGTAATAATTATATGCCAACAAATTGGACAACCTAGAAGAAATGGACAAGTTTCTAGAAACATACAGCCCACCAAAACTGAAACAAGAAATAGATAACTTGAATAGACTGATCACTAGAAGTGAAATACAATCTGTAATTTAAAAAACTCCCTGCAAACAAAAGTCCAGGACTAGATGGCTTCACTGGGGAATTCTACCAAACATACAAAGAAGAACTTATACTGATCCTTCTCAAACTCCTCCAAAAGAGTCAAGAGGAGGGAACACTCCCATAGTCATTCTAGGAAGTCACCATCACTCCAATACCAAAACTAGACAAAGACACTACCAGAAAACAAAATTACAGGCCAATATCTTTGATGTCCATAGATGCAAAAATTCAATAAAATATTAGCAAATCGAATCTAGCACCACATGAAGATCATACACCACAACCAAGTTGGATTCATCCCAGGTTCACAAGCCTGGTTCAAAATATGCAAAAAATCAACATGCTACACCACATCAACTAAAGACAAAACAAAAACCACAAGATCATCTCAACAGATGCAGAAAAAATTCAACATCCATTTATGATAAAAACCCTTACCGAAGTAGGTGCAGATGGAACACTTCTTAACATAAAAGCTATTTATGACAAACCCACAGCCAATCTAACACTCAGTGGTGAAAAGCTGAAAGCCTTGGGCTTCCCTGGTGGCTCAGTGGTTAAGAATCTACCTGCCACCACAGGGGACAGGGGTTCAAGCCCTGGTCCAGGAAGATCCCACATGCCGCAGAGCAACTAAGCCCATGAGCCACAACTACTGAAGCCCACGGTCCTAGAGCCCATGCTCCACAACAAGAGAAGCCACCAAAATGAGAAGCCCACACACCACAATGAAGAGTAGCCCCTGCTCACCACAACTAGAGAAAGCCCGTGAGCAGCAACAAAGACCCAATGCAGCCAAAAATAAAAATAAATAAATTTATTTTTTAAAAAAGCTGAAAGCCTTCCAACTAAAATATGGAACAAGACAAGTATGCTCATTCTCACCACTTCTAATCAACATATTATTGGAAGTCCTAGCCACAGCAATCACGCAAGAAAAATACAAGTATCCTAATTGGAAGGAAAGATGTAAAATTGTCATCATACACAGATGATATGATACTCTATGTAGAAAATCCTAAAGACACCACACAAAACCTACCAGACTGATAAACAAATTCAACAAGGTAGTGGGATACAAGATTACACATATAGAAATCTGTTGCATTTCTTTACACTAACAATGAAATATTAGAAAGGGAATGCAAACAAACAATCCTTTTTAAAATCGCATCAAAAAATAAAATAAAATTCTTAGAAGTAAACCTGACTAAGGAGGTGAACGATTTATATGCTGAGAACTATAAAACATTGATAAAGGAAGTTGAAGATGATTCAAAGAAATGAACTCATGCTCTTGATTGGAAGAATTAACATTGTTTAAAAGGCTTAATTTCCAAAATATACAAACAGCTCATACAACTCAATAACAAAAAGACAACCTAATCAAAAAACTGGGCAGAAGACCTAAACAGACATTTCTCCAGAGAAGATACAGATGGCCAACAGGCAATGAAAAGATGCACAACATCGTTAATTAGAGAAATGCAAATCAAAACTACAATGAGTAAAGACCTAAATGTAAGACCAGACACTATAAAACTCTTAGAGGAAAACAAAGGCCGAACACTCTTTGACGTAAATCACAGCAAGAACTTTTTTGATCCACCTCCTGGAGTAATAAAAATAAAAACAAAAATAAACAAATGGCATCTAATTAAACTTAAAATCTTTTGCACAGCAAAGGAAACTATAAACAAGACAAAAAGACAACCCTCCAAATGGTAGAAATTACTTGCAAATGAAGCAACTGATAAGGGATTAATCTCCAAAATATACAAAGAACTCATGCATATACATATATATATATATATATGTATAACTGAATTACTTTGCTGTACACCAGAAACACACTGTAAATCATTATACTCCAATAAAAACGTTAAAAAATCAAAACTGAAAAAAATACATACAAATAAACTTAAAGAGGTGAAAGACTTATATGCTGAGAACTATAGAACATTGATAAAGGAAATAGAAGATGATTCAAAGAAATAGAAGCATATCCTGTGCTCTTGGATTAGAAGAGTTAATATTGTTAAAATGGCCATACTACCCAGAGCAATCTACAGATGTAATGTGATCCCTACTAAAATACCCATAACATTTCATAGAACTAGAACAAATAATCCTAAAATTTACATGGAACCACAGAAGATACACAACAGCAAAAGAAATCCTGAGGAAAAGAACAAAGCAGGAAGCATAACCCTCCCAGACTTCAGACTATACTATTAAGCTACAGTAATGAAAACAGTGTCTTATTGGCCCCCAAACAGACATATGGATCAGTGGAACAGAATAGAGAGCCCAGAAATAAACCAAAACACCTATGGTCAGTTAATCTTTGTCAAAGGAAGGAAGAAAATACAATGGAGAAGAGAGTGAGTCTCTTCAGCAAGTGTTGGCAGCTTCATGTAAATCAGTAAAGTTAGAATACTCCCTCACACCATACACAAAAAGAAACACAAATTTGTTTAAAGACTTAAGCATAAAACATAATGCCATAAAACTCCTAGAAGAGAACATAGGCAAAACATTCTGACTTAAGTTGTAACAATATTTTCTTAGATCAGTCTCAAGGCAAAAGCAAAAAATGCAAAAAACAAATGGGGTCTAATCAAACTTAAAAGCTGTTGCACAGCAAAGGAAACCATAAACAAAATGAAAAGAAAACCTATGGAATGGGAGAAAATATTTGCCAACAATGTGACAGACAAGTGGTTAATATCCAAAGTATACAAACAGCTCATACAACTCAGTATTGGAAAAACCCGATCAAAAAATGAGAAGACCTAAGCAGACATTTCTTCAAAGAAGACATACAGATGGCCAACAGGCACATGAAAATGTGTTCAACATTGGTAATTACTAGAGAAATGCAAATCAAAACCACAGTGAGGTATCAACTCACACAGGTCAGTATGGCCATTATCAAGAAGTCTACAAATAATAAATGTTGGAGAGGGTGTAGATAAAAAGGAACCCTTCTATACTGTTCATTGTAGTGTAGATTTGTGCAGCCACCAAGGAAAACAGTATGGAGGTCGCTTAAAAAACTAAAAACAGTGCTATCATATGATCCAGCAATCCTGGCATCCTGGGCATATATCCAGAAAAGATGAGAACTCTAATTCAAAAAGATACATGCACCCCAATGCTCATAGTAGCACTATTTATAATAGCCAATATGTGGAAACAACCTAAGTGCCCATCAACAGATTACTGGCTTAAGATGCAGTATATAAACAATGGAGTGTTACTCAGCCATAAAAAAGAACGAAATACTGCCATTCGCAGCAACATGGGTTGACCTAGAAAATATGATACTTAGTGAGTCAAACAAACTTTATAGTATCACTTATATGTAGAATCTAAAAGATACTAATAAACCTGTATACAAAACAGAATCACTCAGACATAGAAAACAAACTTATGGTTATCCAAGGGGAAAGGGAGGGTGGGGAGGGATAAACTAGGAGCATGAGATTAACAGATACAAACTATTATACATGGAATAGATAAGCAACAAGGATTTACTATATATTTACTATATTTACTATATATCACAGGGAACTATATGTCTTACAATAACCTATAATTGAAAATAACCTGAAATATAAATAACTGAATCACACTGCTGTACATGTGAAACAATATTGTAAGTCAACTATACTTCAGTAAAGAAATAGTAATGAAAAGAGTAAAAATGTGAAACTTAGCATGTAAAGGGAAAGGAAATGCAGGGATGAGTTCTGAAGATTCTGAAGTCCCTAGTGTTGGAAGGCCAAGGGAGTTTGCAGAAGCAACACACAGGTTCTTGCTAGGTTTTCCCAGAGGAGCCCTGATCTTCAAGAAATGGACCTGTTGGGCTTCCCTGGTGGCGCAGTGGTTGAGAATCTGCCTGCTAATGCAGGGGACATGGGTTCGAGCCCTGGTCTGGGAAGATCCCACATGCCGCAGAGCAACTAGGCCCATGAGCCACAACTACTGAGCCTGTGCGTCTGGAGCCTGTGCTCCACAACAGGAGAGGCCGCAATGGTGAGAGGCCCGTGCACCACAATGAAGAGTGGTCCCCGCTTGCCACAACTAGAGAAAGCCCTCACACAGAAACGAAGACCCAACACAGCCCTAAATAAATAAATTAATGAAGGGGGAAAAAAGAGTAAATACTATTTAAAAAAAAAAAAAAGAAAAGAAATGGACCACTTCACCCATGTGCCTGCCCTTCCTAAGGTCTTCCGTCTTGCAGCAATGTCAAGTCCTTCACAATCAAGCCCTGGGATTTTCTTTCCCTCTGTCAAAGCAGATTTTCACAAGCACCTTCTAAGCATCTATATGGATGAGAGAGGGACTGTGGTCGTTTGTTATAGCAGCAATAGAAAGCAAATACAGTATTTTTTTAAAGAGTATAGACAATATTTGTATAACTTTGGGATGGGTTAGGTGGTACGGGTAAAACGAAACCTAAAAAGCTAGAAAGTAAAAAGTTGACATATGAACTAATTAAAAATACAGAAAACTGCAAACATCACTGACAAAAGGTTAAAAATCCTAAATATGGGGCCTCCCTGGTGGCGCAGTGGTTGAGAGTCCGCCTGCCGATGCAGGGGACACGGGTTCGTGCCCCGGTCTGGGAGGATCCCACATGCCGCGGAGCGGCTGGGCCCGTGAGCCATGGCCGCTGGGCCTGCGCGTCCGGAGCCTGTGCTCCGCAACGGGAGAGGCCACAGCAGTGAGAGGCCCACATACCGCAAAAAGAAAAAAAAAAAAAAAAAAAAAAAATCCTAAATATGCAAAAGCTCCTATACGTTAATAAGAACAAAAACCCAATTAAAAATGCACAAAGGGGGCTTCCCTGGTGGCGCAGTGGTTGAGAGTCCGCCTGCCGATGCAGGAGACACGGGTTCGTGCCCTGGTCCGGGAAGATCCCACATGCCGCGGAGCGGCTGGGCCCGTGAGCCATGGCCGCTGAGCCTGCGCGTCCGGAGCCTGTGCTCCGCGATGGGAGGGGCCACAACAGTGAGAGGCCCACGTACAGCAAAAAAAAAAAAAAAAAAAAAAAAAATGCACAAAGGAAATCAATGGGCAGTTTAGAGAAGAAATGTTAATTGCAAATATCTTAGGGAACAATGTTCAACTTTGGCACATGTTAGGAAAATTGAAGTAATGAGAAATATTTGACCCTTTGGCAAAAATTTAAAATATCAGCATCTTATACTGGAGAAAGTATATTATAATCACATCTCTGGGAATAGGTAGAGTGCTGCATTTTTGTAAATATTTATTAAAATTTAAAATGAACATACACTTTGACTAAGCAGCCTTATATTTAGAAGTGTACATAAATAAAATGAATTTGTATGTAAGTAGGTGAAAGGGTGTTTATTTTAGCCGTGCTTATTAGAGAGAAAAAGCAATTTAAGTATTTCTCAATACATAGTCCATAATATGAATGTATTGTTCTTAGGTGTATTAAAAATGACTTATCATAAGATCAATATTCCTTATGACTATAGATGCAAAAAATGCACAAAGTACTGGCAAATAGAATCTAGTAAGATAAAAATGAATATAAACATTGACAAATGATTTCCAAGGAATACAAAGGGGGTTCAACATATGATAAATTAATCTAATACACCATATTAATAAAATAAACGACAAATATGATCTCAATAGACCCATAAAGTGTTAGACAAAAATCCAGTCTTTCATCATAGAAAGACTCAAAACAGGCATAGACAGGGACCTCTTCAACCTGATAGAGAGGATCTGTGAAAAAGCTACTGTAAACTTCATACTTAATGGTGAAAGTCTGAAAGCTTTCCCTCTAAAGATCAGGAAAAAATCAGGGATGTTCACTCTTGTTACATCTTTATCACTGTACTGAAGGTTTGAACTAGAATTATTAAAGAAAAAAATAAAAGTATCCAAATTGCAAAGAAATAAAACCCTATTTGCAGTTGTCATTTATCTTATATATCGAAATCCTAAACAATCTACACAAAAAATTAAATGCTAATAAACTAGTTCAGCAAGACTGCAGGATACAGTTACAGTCAATTATATGTCTATATACTAGTAATGAACCATCCAAAGAAATAAAATTGATAATTCTACTTATGACAGTACCAAGAATTCTTAGGAATAAGTTTAATGAAATGGTACAAGACTTGTACACCGGAAACCAGAAAACATCATTAAAAGAAAGTAAAGACCTAAACAAATGGAAGGATGTCTCATGTTCATGGATTGAAAGTCTCAAAATTGAGGTGTCAAAACTTCCCAAATTGACCTACAGATTCAACGCAATCTTCATCGAAACTCCAGATGCATTAACGAAATTGACAATCTGAGTTTAAAATCCCTGTGGAAGTTCAGATTAGCCAAAACAATCTTGAAAAAGAAAAAAAGTTGGTGGTCTCACACTTCCCAATTTCAGAACTTATTACAAAGCTATAATAATCAAGATAATCTGGTAATAACATAACAATAAACACAGATACATGTGATAGAATTGAAGAATCCAGAAATAAACCCATAGAACTATGGTCAATTGATTTTCAGCAAGGTTGTTAAGACCATTTAATGGAGAAAGGACAGTCTTGACAAATGATGCTGGGATAAATGAAAATCCATATGCAAAAGAATAAATCTAAACCCTTACTTCATATCATGTAGAAAAATAAACTCAAAATGGAATGACCAAGTGTAAGAACTAATGCTACAAAATGTCTAGAACGTACAAGTCTCATGACCTTGGATTCAGCAACAAACTCTTAGATATGACAAACATGCACACATGATAAAGGAGTTTATTAAAATTTTGAGCCTTGTGTGCATCAAGGACACCATCAAGAATGCAAAAAGAACGGGAGAAAACATTTCCAAATTATATATTCAATCAGGGACTTGTTTCCAGAATATACAAAGAACTATTGCAATTCAAAAATAAAATCAGACTAGGGCTTCCCTGGTGGCACAGTGGTAAAGAATCCACCTGCCACTTCCGGGAAAGATGGCGGAAGAGTAAGACGCGGAGATCACCCTCCTCCCCACGGATACACCAGAAATACAGCTACACGTGGAACAACTCCTACAGAACACCTACTGAATGCTGGCAGAAGACCCCAGACCTCCCAAAAGGCAAGAAACTCCCCACATACCTGGGTAGGGCACAGCGGAGAGATTCCCGCACAGAGGATCAGTGCCAACTGGCACTCACCAGCCCGAGAGGCTTGTCTGCTCGCCCGCCGGGGCGGGCAGCACTGGAAGCTGAGGCTCAGGCTTCGGTCAGAGCGCAGGGAGAGGACTGGGGCTGGCGGCGAGAACTCAGCCGGAAGGGGGCTAAAGTGCCACAGCTAGCCGGGAGGGAGTCCGGTAAAACTCTGGAGCTGCCGAAGAGGCAAGAGACTTTTTCTTCCCTCTTGGTTTCCTGGTGCGCGAGGAGAGGGGATTAAGAGCGCTGCTTAAAGGAGCTCCACAGACGGGCGCGAGTCGCGGCTGAAAGCGTGGAGCCCAGTGACGGGCGTGGGACGCTGGGGCTGCTGCTGCCGCCGCCAAGAAGCCTGTGTGCGAGCGCAGGTCACTGTCCACACCGCCCTTCCGGGAGCCTGTGCAGCCCGCCACTGCCGGGGTCCCGGGATCCAGGGGCGGCTTCCCTGGGAGAACGCACGGCGCGCCTCGGGCTGGTGCAACGTCACGCTGACCTCTACCGCTGCAGGCTCACCCCGCACTCCGTGCCCCTCCCTCCCGCCCGGCCTGAGTGAGCCAGAGTCCCCGAAGAGGCTGCTCCTTTAACCCTGTCCTGTCTGAGCAAAGAACAGACGCCCTCCGGCGACCTACACGCAGAGGCGGGGCCAGATCCAAAGCTGAGACCCAGGAGCTGTGAGAACAAAGAAGAGAAAGGGAAACCTCTCCCAGCAGCCTCAGAAGCAGCGGATTAAAGCTCCACAATCAACTTGATGTACCCTGCATCTGTGGAATACATGAATGGACAACAAATCATCCCAAATTGAGGAGCCAGGAGTCAGTGCTGTGCCTCTGAGGTGGGAGAGCCAACTTCAGGACACTGGTCCACAAGAGACCTCCCAGCTCCACATAATATCAAACGGCGAAAATCTTCCAGAGATCTCCATCTCAACACCAGCACCCAGCTTCACTCAACGACCAGCAAGCTACAGTGCTGGACACCCTATGCCAAACAACTAGCAAGACAGGAACACAACGCCACCCATTAGCAGAGAGGTGGCCTAAAATCATAAAAAGTCCGCAGACACCCCAAAACACACCACCAGACGTGGACCTGCCCACCAGAAAGACAAGATCCAGCCTCACCCACCAGAACACAGGCACTAGTCCCCTCCACCAGGAAGCCTACACAACCCACTAAACCAACCTTAGCTACTGGGGACAGACACCAAAAACAACGGGAACTACGAACCTGCAGCCTGCAAAAAGGAGACCCCCAAACACAGTAACATAAGCAAAATGAGAAGACAGAAAAACACACAGCAGGAGAAGGAGCAAGATAAAAACCCACCAGACCTAACAAATGAAGAGGTAATAGGCAGTCTACCTGAAAAAGAATTCAGAATAATGATGGTAAAGATGATCCAAGATTCTATTTCCAAGATCCAAAATCTTGGAAATAGAATAGACAAAATGCAAGAAACAGTTAACAAGGACCTAGAAGAACTAAAGATGAATCAAGCATCGATTAAAAACACAATAACTGAAATAAAAAATACTCTAGATGGGATCAAGAGCAGAATAACTGAGGCAGAAGAACGGATAAGTGAGGTGGAAGATAAAATAGTGGAAATAACTGCTGCAGAGCAAAATAAAGAAAAAAGAATGAAAAGAACAGAGGACAGTCTCAGAGACCTCTGGGACAACATTAAATGCACCAACATTCGAATTATAGGGGTTCCAGAAGAAGAAGAGAAAAAGAAAGGGACTGAGAAAATATTTGAAGAGATTATAGTTGAAAACTTCCCTAATATGGGAAAGGAAATAGTTAATCAAGTCCAGGAGGCACAGAGAGACCCATACAGAATAAATCCAAGGAGAAATACGCCAAGACACATATTAATTAAACTGTCAAAAAGTAAACACAAAGAAATCATATTAAAAGCAGCAAGGCAAAAACAACAAATAACACACAAGGGAATCCCCATCAGGATAACAGCTGATCTCTCAGCAGAAACTCTACAAGCCAGAAGGGAGTGGCAGGACATAATTAAAGTGATGAAGGAGAAAAACCTGCAACCAAGATTACTCTACCCAGCAAGGATCTCATTCAGATTTGATGGAGAAATTAAAACGTTTATAGACAAGCAAAAGCTGAGAGAGTTCAGCACCACCAAACCAGCTTTACAACAAATGCTAAAGGAACTTCTCTAGGCAAGAAACACAACAGAAGGAAAAGACCTACAATAACGAACCCAAAACAATTAAGAAAATGGGAATAGGAACATACATATCGATAATTACCTTAAATGTAAATGGACTAAATGCTCCCAGCAAAAGACACAGATTGGCTGAATGGATACAAAAACAAGACCCATATATATGCTGTCTACAAGAGACCCACTTCAGACATAGAGACACATACAGACTGAAAGTAAGGGGATGGAAAAAGATATTCCATGCAAATGGAAACCAAAAGAAAGCTGGAGTAGCAATTCTCATATCAGACAAAATAGACTTTAAAATAAAGACTACTAGAAGAGACAAAGAAGGACACTAAATAATGATCAAGGGATTGATCCAAGAAGAAGATACAACAATTGTAAATATTTATGCACCAAACATAGGAGCACTCAATACATAAGGCAAATACTAACAGCCATAAAAGGAGAAATCGACAGTAACACAATCATAGTAGGGGACTTTAACACCCCACTTTCACCAATGGACAGATCATCCAAAATGAAAATAAATAAGGAAACACAAACTTTAAATGATACATTAAACAAGATGGACTTAACTGATATTTATAGGACATTCCATCCAAAAACAACAGAATACACATTTTTCTCAAGTGCTCATGGAACATTCTCCAGGATAGATCATATCTTGGGTCGCAAATCAAGCCTTGGTAAATTTAAGAAAATTGAAATTGTATCAAGTATCTTTTCCGACCACAATGCTATGAGACTAGATATCAATTACAGGAAAAGAGCTGTAAAAAATACAAACACATGGAGGCTAAACAATACACTACTTAATAACAAAGTGATCACTGAAGAAATCAAAGGGGAAATTAAAAAATACCTAGAAACAAATGACAATGGAGACACGACGACCCAAAACCTATGGGATGCAGCAAAAGCAGTTCTAAGAGGGAAGTTTATAGCAATACAATCCCACCCTAAGAAACAGGAAACATCTCGAATAAACAACCTAACCTTCCACCTAAAGCAATTAGAGAAAGAAGAGCAAAAACATCCCAAAGTTAGCAGAAGGAAAGAAATCATAGAAATCAGATCAGAAATAAATGAAAAAGAAATGAAGGAAACGATAGCAAAGATCAAGAAAACTAAAAGCTGGTTCTTTGAGAAGATAAACAAAATTGATAAACCATTAGCCAGACTCATCAAGAAAAAAAGGGAGAAGACTCAAATCAATAGAATTAGAGTAACAACTGACACTGCAGAAATACAAAAGATCATGAGAGATTACTACAAGCAACTCTATGCCAATAAAATGGACAACCTGGAAGAAATGGACAAATTCTTAGAAATGCACAACCTGCCAAGACTGAATAGGAAGAAATAGAAAATATGAAGAGACCAATCACAAGCACTGAAATGGAAACTGTGATAAAAAATCTTCCAACAAACAAAAGCCCAGGACCAGATGGCTTCACAGGCGAATTCTATCAAGCATTTAGAGAAGAGCTAACACCTATCCTTCTCAAACTCTTCCAAAATATAGCAGAGGGAGGAACACTCCCAAACTCATTCTACGAGGCCACCATCACCTTGATACCAAAACCAGACACGGATGTCACAAGGAAAGAAAACTACAGGCCAATATCACTGATGAACATAGATGCAAAAATCCTCAACAAAATACTAGCAAACAGAATCCAACAGCACATTAAAAGGATCATACACCATGATCAAGTGGGGTTTATTCCAGGAATGCAAGGATTCTTCAATATATGCAAATCAATCAATGTGATACACCATATTAAAAAATTGAAGGAGAAAAACCATCTGATCATCTCAATAGATACAGAGAAAGCTTTCAACAAAATTCAACACCCATTTATGATAAAAACCCTGCAGAAAGTAGGCATAGAGGGAACTTTCCTCAACATAATAAAGGCCATATATGACAAACCCACAGCCAACATCGTCCTCAATGGTGAAAAACTGAAACCATTTCCACTAAGATCAGGAACAAGACAAGGTTGCCCACTCTCACCACTCTTATTCAACATAGTTTTGGAAGTTTTAGCCACAGCAATCAGAGAAGAAAAGGAAATAAAAGGAATCCAAATCGGAAAAGAAGAAGTAAAGCTGTCACTGTTTGCAGATGACATGATACTATACATAGAGAATCCTAAAGATGCTACCAGAAAACTACTAGAGCTAATCAATGAATTTGGTCAAGTTGCAGGATACAAAATTAATGCACAGAAATCTCTGGCATTCCTATATACTAATGATGAAAAATCTGAAAGTGAAATCAAGGAAACACTCCCATTTACCATTGCAACAAAAAGAATAAAATATCTAGGAATAAACCTACCTAAGGAGACAAAAGACCTGTATGCAAAAAATTATAAGACACTGATGAAAGAAATTAAAGATGGTACAAGTAGATGGAGAGATGTACCATGTTCTTGGATTGGAAGAATCAACATTGTGAAAATGACTCTACTACCCAAAGCAATCTACAGATTCAATGCAATCCCTATCAAACTACCACTGGCATTTTTCACAGAACTAGAACAAAAAATTTCACAATTTGTATGGAAACACAAAAGACCCCGAATAACCAAAGCAATCTTGAGAACGAAAAATGGAGCTGGAGGAATCAGGCTCCCTGACTTCAGACTCTACTACAAAGCTACAGTAATCAAGACAGTATGGTACTGGCACAAAAACAGAAAGATAGATCAATGGAACAGGATAGAAAGCCCAGAGATAAACCCACGGACATATGGTCACCTTATCTTTGATAAAGGAGGCAGGAATGTACAGTGGAGAAAGGACAGTCTCTTCAATAAGTGGTGCTGGGAAAACTGGATAGGGACATGTAAAAGTATGAGATTAGATCACTCCCTAACACCATACACAAAAATAAGCTCAAAATGGATTAAAGACCTAAATGTAAGGCCAGACACTATCAAACTCTTAGAGGAAAACATAGGCAGAACACTCTATGACATAAATCACAGCAAGATCCTTTTTGACCCTCCTCCTAGAGAAATGGAAATAAAGACAAAAATAAACACATGGGACCTAATGAAACTTAAAAGCTTTTGCACAGCAAAGGAAACCATAAACAAGACCAAAAGACAACCCTCAGAATGGGAGAAAATATTTGCAAATGAAGCAACTGACAAAGGATTAATCTCCAAAATTTATAAGCAGCCCATGCAGCTCAATAACAAAAAAACAAACAACCCAATCCAAAAATGGGCAGAAGACCTAAATAGACATTTCTCCAAAGAAGATATACAGACTGCCAACAAACACATGAAAGAATACTCAACATCATTAATCATTAGAGAAATGCAAATCAAAACTACAGTGAGATATCATCTCACACTGGTCAGAATGGCCATCATCAAAAAATCTAGAAACAATAAATGCTGGAGAGGGTGTGGAGAAAAGGGAACACTCTTGCACTGCTGGTGGGAATGTGAATTGGTACAGCCACTAGGAGAACAGTATGGAGGTTCCTTAAAAAACTACAAATAGAACTACCATATGACCCAGCAATCCCAGTACTGGGCATATACCCTGAGAAAACCATAATTCAAAAAGAGTCATGTACCAAAATGTTCATTGCAGCTCTATTTACAATAGCCAGGAGATGGAAACAACCTAAGTGTCCATCAACGGATGAATGGATAAAGAAGATGTGGCACATATATACAATGGAATATTACTTAGCCATAAAAAGAAACGAAATTAAGTTATTTGTAGTGAAGTGGATGGAACTAGAGTCTGTCATACAGAGTGAAGTAAGTCAGAAAGAGAAAGACAAATACCATATGCTAACACATATATATGGAATCTAAGAAAAAAAATTTCATGAAGAACCTAGGGGTAAGATGGGAATAAAGACACAGACCTACTAGAGAATGGACTTGAGGATATGGGGAGGTGGAAGGGTAAGCTGTGACAAAGTGAGAGAGTGGCATGGACATATATACACTACCAAACGTAAGGTAGATAGCTAGTGGGAAGGAGCTGCATAGCACAGGGAGATCAGCTCAGTGCTTTGTGATCACATGGATGGGTGGGATAGGGAGGGTGGGAGGGAGGGAGACGTAAGAGGGAGGAGATATGGGAACATATGTTTATGTATAACTGATTCACTTTGTTATAGAGCAGAAACTAACACACCGTTGTAAAGCAATTATACTCCAATAAAGATGTAAAAAATATCAGACTAAAAAGGTTTGAATAGACATTTCTCCAAAGAAAATATGCAAGTGGCCAATAAGCATGTGAAAAGACGCTAGACATCATTACTCATTTGGGAAGCATAAATCAAAACCATAATGAAATATCACATTACACACACTGGAACAGTTATAATCAAGATGACAACAAATATGGTCATGCATGTGGAGAAATTGGAACCCTCATACACTGCTGGGAATGTAAAATGGTGTAGGTGCTTTGAAACCCAGTTTGACAATTCTTCAGAAAGTTCAACATGAAATTATCATATGACCCAGCAATTCTACTCCTAGGTACTTACCCAAGAGAAATAATAGTTAAGACCTGTGTACACACAAGACTTGTATACACAAACGTTCATAGAAGTATTATTCATAATAGCCAGATGTCCAACTGATGAATGGGTAAACAAATGTGGCCTATCCTTATGATGAAAGTATTTGGCCATAAAGAATGTACTGATACATGCTACAAAGATGAGGCTTGAAAACATTATGCTGAGTGAAAGAATCCAGACACAGAAGGCTACATATTGTATGATTCCATTTATATGAAATGTCTAGAATGGGCAATCTATAAAGACAAAGGAGATTGGTAGTTACCAGGACTAAAGAGAAGACTAAGAAGTGACTGCTAATGGGTCAGTCTCCTTTTGGGGTGATGAAAATGTTCTAAATTAGGTAATGGTGATGGTTGCATAACGTTGTTCAATATGTTATGTTAACCACTGAATTGTGTACTTTAAGAGGTTCCTTTTACGATATACCAACTATCAATTTAAAAATGGGAAAAATTAGACCACTTTTACTTACCTGGAAATATATCACTGATAAGATAAAATAAATGTTAGCATAAAGTATGGAAGGTTTATCAAACTGTTACAATTAATTACCTCAGTAGAAAAGGAGGTTGAGAATTTTTTTTTAAACAGACCTCTGTATGGCTTGACTTGCTATAAACATGTATCCAATCATTTTTTTAAAAAAACACATAAAAATAAACCCATATATACCTAAAAACTGAGTACAAAATTCCTGGCATTTTAGCATGTTTGACACTTTAAGGAAGTCATTTGGCTACTCTAGGCTTCAGTTTCTCCCTGTGAAAGAATGTGTTGGTCTGGACTCCAAACATCCCCAACTACCTTTATGCCAGGGAGCAAATTACAAAAGAGCTGTGAGAAAGTAGAAGACAGGCACATGTTTTGAAAAAGCTTCCTAAGTGATTCCTTTAAAACTCTGTCCCCCATTCCCTCTATATACAATACTCCTTAATGTAAGACTTTCAGATTTAAAAAGGCAAAAAAAAAATTCTAAATATTTCCTATGACTCCTTCACTTGAAAGTCAAAGTCCCCGCAAGAATGCATTAGCCTTACTCTCCATGACCTGCTGATGTGGAAGGACTGGGCTTTGCAAGCATCACATGGGTCAAGATCCTGGACTGATCACTGTGTTAGTTAACTACTATTGTCCAACAAGCCACCTCAAAACAGCAACTTAAATCAGGAAGCCCCAAGTGTCCTTTGCAAGAACAGCTTCTACAAAGACAGAGCAGGAGACAGATTACAGGGAGTAAAGAATGAATGGTGACGAGGACTTGGAGGCAGTGAGGCCAGCGATGAAGGAGAGGAGAGTACAGCAGCTTGACAGGAAGCAAGACTGAAGAAAGGGTATAGCTGGTTGATTTTGCTTTAGTAACTGGGAAAGCCTTTGGCATTTGACAGACTCAAGGGAAGGTGACAATCTCAAGGAGGCCGTTGAAGCTATAAGAGAAGGCATCGTCAGTGTAGCGATGTTCCATAGAAGAGAAAAAGGATGGGAACAGACTGCAAGACTGAGGTACTCAGCCTTCAAAACCAGAGATGTGTGTCTATATTTTGAGACATTAGGTGAGAAGAAAAGGCTGGGCGCAGGTGGGACTACATGTGGAAGTGGAGAAGATGGTGATGAGAAAACTCCTATTTGGAGGGACCTCTACTCTTAGTGACGCAAGGAATTCTTTTCAGGGAGTGAAAGGCCTGGAGGAGTAGTTTGGATCTTGGGCAGAGAAGACAGGGTTTAGAACAGAAGAGGCTGAGCAGCCTTTGTGGGAATGCCTACCACAGTACGTAAACTTCTCTGGCAAAGATGAGACTCAAGGAGCAGTGTCAAGAAAGTGAATGGAGGACTTCCGGGTAAGATGGCGGAAGAGTAAGACACGGAGATCAGCGTCCTCCCCACGGATACACCAGAAATACAGCTACACGTGGAACAACTCCTACAGAACACCTACTGAACGCTGGCAGAAGACCCCAGACCTCCCAAAAGGCAAGAAACTCCCCACATACCTGGGTAGGGCAAAGCGGAGAGATTCCCGCACAGAGGATTGGTGCCGAGTGGCACTCACCAGCCCAAGAGGCTTGTCTGCTCGCCCCGGCGGCGCTGGAAACTGAGGCTCGGGCTTCGGTCAGAGTGCAGGGAGAGGACTGGGGCTGGCGGCGAGAACTCAGCCGGAAGGGGGCTAATGAGCCACAGCTAGCCGGCAGGGAGTCCGGGAAAACTCTGGAGCTGCCGAAGAGGCAAGAGACTTTTTCTTCCCTCTTGGTTTCCTGGTGCGCGAGGAGAGGGGATTAAGAGCGCTGCTTAAAGGGGCTCCACAGACGGGCGCGAGTCACGATTGAAAGCGCGGAGCCCAGTGACGGGCGTGGGACGCTGGGGCTGCTGCTGCCGCCGCCAAGAAGCCTGTGTGCGAGCGCAGGTCACTGTCCACACCGCCCTTCCGGGAGCCTGTGCAGCCCGCCACTGCCGGGGTCCCGGGATCCAGGGGCGGCTTCCCTGGGAGAACGCACGGCGCGCCTCGGGCTGGTGCAACGTCACGCCGACCTCTGCCGCCGCAGGCTCACCCCGCACTCCGTGCCCCTCCCTCCCGCCCGGCCTGAGTGAGCAAGAGTCCCCGAAGAGGCTGCTCCTTTAACCCTGTCCTGTCTGAGCAAAGAACAGACGCCCTCCGGCGACCTACCTGCAGAGGCGGGGCCAAATCCAAAGCTGAGACCCAGGAGCTGTGAGAACAAAGAAGAGAAAGGGAAACCTCTCCCAGCAGCCTCAGAAGCAGCGGATTAAAGCTCCACAATCAACTTGATGTACCCTGCATCTGTGGAATACATGAATGGACAACAAATCATCCCAAATTGAGGAGCCAGGAGTCAGTGCTGTGCCTCTGAGGTGGGAGAGCCAACTTCAGGACACTGGTCCACAAGAGACCTCCCAGCTCCACATAATATCAAACGGCGAAAATCTTCCAGAGATCTCCATCTCAACACCAGCACCCAGCTTCACTCAACGACCAGCAAGCTACAGTGCTGGACACCCTATGCCAAACAACTAGCAAGACAGGAACACAACGCCACCCATTAGCAGAGAGGTGGCCTAAAATCATAAAAAGTCCGCAGACACCCCAAAACACACCACCAGACGTGGACCTGCCCACCAGAAAGACAAGATCCAGCCTCACCCACCAGAACACAGGCACTAGTCCCCTCCACCAGGAAGCCTACACAACCCACTAAACCAACCTTAGCTACTGGGGACAGACACCAAAAACAACGGGAACTACGAACCTGCAGCCTGCAAAAAGGAGACCCCCAAACACAGTAACATAAGCAAAATGAGAAGACAGAAAAACACACAGCAGGAGAAGGAGCAAGATAAAAACCCACCAGACCTAACAAATGAAGAGGTAATAGGCAGTCTACCTGAAAAAGAATTCAGAATAATGATGGTAAAGATGATCCAAGATTCTATTTCCAAGATCCAAAATCTTGGAAATAGAATAGACAAAATGCAAGAAACAGTTAACAAGGACCTAGAAGAACTAAAGATGAATCAAGCATCGATTAAAAACACAATAACTGAAATAAAAAATACTCTAGATGGGATCAAGAGCAGAATAACTGAGGCAGAAGAACGGATAAGTGAGGTGGAAGATAAAATAGTGGAAATAACTGCTGCAGAGCAAAATAAAGAAAAAAGAATGAAAAGAACAGAGGACAGTCTCAGAGACCTCTGGGACAACATTAAATGCACCAACATTCGAATTATAGGGGTTCCAGAAGAAGAAGAGAAAAAGAAAGGGACTGAGAAAATATTTGAAGAGATTATAGTTGAAAACTTCCCTAATATGGGAAAGGAAATAGTTAATCAAGTCCAGGAGGCACAGAGAGACCCATACAGAATAAATCCAAGGAGAAATACGCCAAGACACATATTAATTAAACTGTCAAAAAGTAAACACAAAGAAATCATATTAAAAGCAGCAAGGCAAAAACAACAAATAACACACAAGGGAATCCCCATCAGGATAACAGCTGATCTCTCAGCAGAAACTCTACAAGCCAGAAGGGAGTGGCAGGACATAATTAAAGTGATGAAGGAGAAAAACCTGCAACCAAGATTACTCTACCCAGCAAGGATCTCATTCAGATTTGATGGAGAAATTAAAACGTTTATAGACAAGCAAAAGCTGAGAGAGTTCAGCACCACCAAACCAGCTTTACAACAAATGCTAAAGGAACTTCTCTAGGCAAGAAACACAACAGAAGGAAAAGACCTACAATAACGAACCCAAAACAATTAAGAAAATGGGAATAGGAACATACATATCGATAATTACCTTAAATGTAAATGGACTAAATGCTCCCAGCAAAAGACACAGATTGGCTGAATGGATACAAAAACAAGACCCATATATATGCTGTCTACAAGAGACCCACTTCAGACATAGAGACACATACAGACTGAAAGTAAGGGGATGGAAAAAGATATTCCATGCAAATGGAAACCAAAAGAAAGCTGGAGTAGCAATTCTCATATCAGACAAAATAGACTTTAAAATAAAGACTACTAGAAGAGACAAAGAAGGACACTAAATAATGATCAAGGGATTGATCCAAGAAGAAGATACAACAATTGTAAATATTTATGCACCAAACATAGGAGCACTCAATACATAAGGCAAATACTAACAGCCATAAAAGGAGAAATCGACAGTAACACAATCATAGTAGGGGACTTTAACACCCCACTTTCACCAATGGACAGATCATCCAAAATGAAAATAAATAAGGAAACACAAACTTTAAATGATACATTAAACAAGATGGACTTAACTGATATTTATAGGACATTCCATCCAAAAACAACAGAATACACATTTTTCTCAAGTGCTCATGGAACATTCTCCAGGATAGATCATATCTTGGGTCGCAAATCAAGCCTTGGTAAATTTAAGAAAATTGAAATTGTATCAAGTATCTTTTCCGACCACAATGCTATGAGACTAGATATCAATTACAGGAAAAGAGCTGTAAAAAATACAAACACATGGAGGCTAAACAATACACTACTTAATAACAAAGTGATCACTGAAGAAATCAAAGGGGAAATTAAAAAATACCTAGAAACAAATGACAATGGAGACACGACGACCCAAAACCTATGGGATGCAGCAAAAGCAGTTCTAAGAGGGAAGTTTATAGCAATACAATCCCACCCTAAGAAACAGGAAACATCTCGAATAAACAACCTAACCTTCCACCTAAAGCAATTAGAGAAAGAAGAGCAAAAACATCCCAAAGTTAGCAGAAGGAAAGAAATCATAGAAATCAGATCAGAAATAAATGAAAAAGAAATGAAGGAAACGATAGCAAAGATCAAGAAAACTAAAAGCTGGTTCTTTGAGAAGATAAACAAAATTGATAAACCATTAGCCAGACTCATCAAGAAAAAAAGGGAGAAGACTCAAATCAATAGAATTAGAGTAACAACTGACACTGCAGAAATACAAAAGATCATGAGAGATTACTACAAGCAACTCTATGCCAATAAAATGGACAACCTGGAAGAAATGGACAAATTCTTAGAAATGCACAACCTGCCAAGACTGAATAGGAAGAAATAGAAAATATGAAGAGACCAATCACAAGCACTGAAATGGAAACTGTGATAAAAAATCTTCCAACAAACAAAAGCCCAGGACCAGATGGCTTCACAGGCGAATTCTATCAAGCATTTAGAGAAGAGCTAACACCTATCCTTCTCAAACTCTTCCAAAATATAGCAGAGGGAGGAACACTCCCAAACTCATTCTACGAGGCCACCATCACCTTGATACCAAAACCAGACACGGATGTCACAAGGAAAGAAAACTACAGGCCAATATCACTGATGAACATAGATGCAAAAATCCTCAACAAAATACTAGCAAACAGAATCCAACAGCACATTAAAAGGATCATACACCATGATCAAGTGGGGTTTATTCCAGGAATGCAAGGATTCTTCAATATATGCAAATCAATCAATGTGATACACCATATTAAAAAATTGAAGGAGAAAAACCATCTGATCATCTCAATAGATACAGAGAAAGCTTTCAACAAAATTCAACACCCATTTATGATAAAAACCCTGCAGAAAGTAGGCATAGAGGGAACTTTCCTCAACATAATAAAGGCCATATATGACAAACCCACAGCCAACATCGTCCTCAATGGTGAAAAACTGAAACCATTTCCACTAAGATCAGGAACAAGACAAGGTTGCCCACTCTCACCACTCTTATTCAACATAGTTTTGGAAGTTTTAGCCACAGCAATCAGAGAAGAAAAGGAAATAAAAGGAATCCAAATCGGAAAAGAAGAAGTAAAGCTGTCACTGTTTGCAGATGACATGATACTATACATAGAGAATCCTAAAGATGCTACCAGAAAACTACTAGAGCTAATCAATGAATTTGGTCAAGTTGCAGGATACAAAATTAATGCACAGAAATCTCTGGCATTCCTATATACTAATGATGAAAAATCTGAAAGTGAAATCAAGGAAACACTCCCATTTACCATTGCAACAAAAAGAATAAAATATCTAGGAATAAACCTACCTAAGGAGACAAAAGACCTGTATGCAAAAAATTATAAGACACTGATGAAAGAAATTAAAGATGGTACAAGTAGATGGAGAGATGTACCATGTTCTTGGATTGGAAGAATCAACATTGTGAAAATGACTCTACTACCCAAAGCAATCTACAGATTCAATGCAATCCCTATCAAACTACCACTGGCATTTTTCACAGAACTAGAACAAAAAATTTCACAATTTGTATGGAAACACAAAAGACCCCGAATAACCAAAGCAATCTTGAGAACGAAAAATGGAGCTGGAGGAATCAGGCTCCCTGACTTCAGACTCTACTACAAAGCTACAGTAATCAAGACAGTATGGTACTGGCACAAAAACAGAAAGATAGATCAATGGAACAGGATAGAAAGCCCAGAGATAAACCCACGGACATATGGTCACCTTATCTTTGATAAAGGAGGCAGGAATGTACAGTGGAGAAAGGACAGTCTCTTCAATAAGTGGTGCTGGGAAAACTGGATAGGGACATGTAAAAGTATGAGATTAGATCACTCCCTAACACCATACACAAAAATAAGCTCAAAATGGATTAAAGACCTAAATGTAAGGCCAGACACTATCAAACTCTTAGAGGAAAACATAGGCAGAACACTCTATGACATAAATCACAGCAAGATCCTTTTTGACCCTCCTCCTAGAGAAATGGAAATAAAGACAAAAATAAACACATGGGACCTAATGAAACTTAAAAGCTTTTGCACAGCAAAGGAAACCATAAACAAGACCAAAAGACAACCCTCAGAATGGGAGAAAATATTTGCAAATGAAGCAACTGACAAAGGATTAATCTCCAAAATTTATAAGCAGCCCATGCAGCTCAATAACAAAAAAACAAACAACCCAATCCAAAAATGGGCAGAAGACCTAAATAGACATTTCTCCAAAGAAGATATACAGACTGCCAACAAACACATGAAAGAATACTCAACATCATTAATCATTAGAGAAATGCAAATCAAAACTACAGTGAGATATCATCTCACACTGGTCAGAATGGCCATCATCAAAAAATCTAGAAACAATAAATGCTGGAGAGGGTGTGGAGAAAAGGGAACACTCTTGCACTGCTGGTGGGAATGTGAATTGGTACAGCCACTAGGAGAACAGTATGGAGGTTCCTTAAAAAACTACAAATAGAACTACCATATGACCCAGCAATCCCAGTACTGGGCATATACCCTGAGAAAACCATAATTCAAAAAGAGTCATGTACCAAAATGTTCATTGCAGCTCTATTTACAATAGCCAGGAGATGGAAACAACCTAAGTGTCCATCAACGGATGAATGGATAAAGAAGATGTGGCACATATATACAATGGAATATTACTTAGCCATAAAAAGAAACGAAATTAAGTTATTTGTAGTGAAGTGGATGGAACTAGAGTCTGTCATACAGAGTGAAGTAAGTCAGAAAGAGAAAGACAAATACCATATGCTAACACATATATATGGAATCTAAGAAAAAAAATTTCATGAAGAACCTAGGGGTAAGATGGGAATAAAGACACAGACCTACTAGAGAATGGACTTGAGGATATGGGGAGGTGGAAGGGTAAGCTGTGACAAAGTGAGAGAGTGGCATGGACATATATACACTACCAAACGTAAGGTAGATAGCTAGTGGGAAGGAGCTGCATAGCACAGGGAGATCAGCTCAGTGCTTTGTGATCACATGGATGGGTGGGATAGGGAGGGTGGGAGGGAGGGAGACGTAAGAGGGAGGAGATATGGGAACATATGTTTATGTATAACTGATTCACTTTGTTATAGAGCAGAAACTAACACACCGTTGTAAAGCAATTATACTCCAATAAAGATGTAAAAAATATCAGACTAAAAAGGTTTGAATAGACATTTCTCCAAAGAAAATATGCAAGTGGCCAATAAGCATGTGAAAAGACGCTAGACATCATTACTCATTTGGGAAGCATAAATCAAAACCATAATGAAATATCACATTACACACACTGGAACAGTTATAATCAAGATGACAACAAATATGGTCATGCATGTGGAGAAATTGGAACCCTCATACACTGCTGGGAATGTAAAATGGTGTAGGTGCTTTGAAACCCAGTTTGACAATTCTTCAGAAAGTTCAACATGAAATTATCATATGACCCAGCAATTCTACTCCTAGGTACTTACCCAAGAGAAATAATAGTTAAGACCTGTGTACACACAAGACTTGTATACACAAACGTTCATAGAAGTATTATTCATAATAGCCAGATGTCCAACTGATGAATGGGTAAACAAATGTGGCCTATCCTTATGATGAAAGTATTTGGCCATAAAGAATGTACTGATACATGCTACAAAGATGAGGCTTGAAAACATTATGCTGAGTGAAAGAATCCAGACACAGAAGGCTACATATTGTATGATTCCATTTATATGAAATGTCTAGAATGGGCAATCTATAAAGACAAAGGAGATTGGTAGTTACCAGGACTAAAGAGAAGACTAAGAAGTGACTGCTAATGGGTCAGTCTCCTTTTGGGGTGATGAAAATGTTCTAAATTAGGTAATGGTGATGGTTGCATAACGTTGTTCAATATGTTATGTTAACCACTGAATTGTGTACTTTAAGAGGTTCCTTTTACGATATACCAACTATCAATTTAAAAATGGGAAAAATTAGACCACTTTTACTTACCTGGAAATATATCACTGATAAGATAAAATAAATGTTAGCATAAAGTATGGAAGGTTTATCAAACTGTTACAATTAATTACCTCAGTAGAAAAGGAGGTTGAGAATTTTTTTTTAAACAGACCTCTGTATGGCTTGACTTGCTATAAACATGTATCCAATCATTTTTTTAAAAAAACACATAAAAATAAACCCATATATACCTAAAAACTGAGTACAAAATTCCTGGCATTTTAGCATGTTTGACACTTTAAGGAAGTCATTTGGCTACTCTAGGCTTCAGTTTCTCCCTGTGAAAGAATGTGTTGGTCTGGACTCCAAACATCCCCAACTACCTTTATGCCAGGGAGCAAATTACAAAAGAGCTGTGAGAAAGTAGAAGACAGGCACATGTTTTGAAAAAGCTTCCTAAGTGATTCCTTTAAAACTCTGTCCCCCATTCCCTCTATATACAATACTCCTTAATGTAAGACTTTCAGATTTAAAAAGGCAAAAAAAAAATTCTAAATATTTCCTATGACTCCTTCACTTGAAAGTCAAAGTCCCCGCAAGAATGCATTAGCCTTACTCTCCATGACCTGCTGATGTGGAAGGACTGGGCTTTGCAAGCATCACATGGGTCAAGATCCTGGACTGATCACTGTGTTAGTTAACTACTATTGTCCAACAAGCCACCTCAAAACAGCAACTTAAATCAGGAAGCCCCAAGTGTCCTTTGCAAGAACAGCTTCTACAAAGACAGAGCAGGAGACAGATTACAGGGAGTAAAGAATGAATGGTGACGAGGACTTGGAGGCAGTGAGGCCAGCGATGAAGGAGAGGAGAGTACAGCAGCTTGACAGGAAGCAAGACTGAAGAAAGGGTATAGCTGGTTGATTTTGCTTTAGTAACTGGGAAAGCCTTTGGCATTTGACAGACTCAAGGGAAGGTGACAATCTCAAGGAGGCCGTTGAAGCTATAAGAGAAGGCATCGTCAGTGTAGCGATGTTCCATAGAAGAGAAAAAGGATGGGAACAGACTGCAAGACTGAGGTACTCAGCCTTCAAAACCAGAGATGTGTGTCTATATTTTGAGACATTAGGTGAGAAGAAAAGGCTGGGCGCAGGTGGGACTACATGTGGAAGTGGAGAAGATGGTGATGAGAAAACTCCTATTTGGAGGGACCTCTACTCTTAGTGACGCAAGGAATTCTTTTCAGGGAGTGAAAGGCCTGGAGGAGTAGTTTGGATCTTGGGCAGAGAAGACAGGGTTTAGAACAGAAGAGGCTGAGCAGCCTTTGTGGGAATGCCTACCACAGTACGTAAACTTCTCTGGCAAAGATGAGACTCAAGGAGCAGTGTCAAGAAAGTGAATGGAGGACTTCCGGGTAAGATGGCGGAAGAGTAAGACACGGAGATCAGCGTCCTCCCCACGGATACACCAGAAATACAGCTACACGTGGAACAACTCCTACAGAACACCTACTGAACGCTGGCAGAAGACCCCAGACCTCCCAAAAGGCAAGAAACTCCCCACATACCTGGGTAGGGCAAAGCGGAGAGATTCCCGCACAGAGGATTGGTGCCGAGTGGCACTCACCAGCCCAAGAGGCTTGTCTGCTCGCCCCGGCGGCGCTGGAAACTGAGGCTCGGGCTTCGGTCAGAGTGCAGGGAGAGGACTGGGGCTGGCGGCGAGAACTCAGCCGGAAGGGGGCTAATGAGCCACAGCTAGCCGGCAGGGAGTCCGGGAAAACTCTGGAGCTGCCGAAGAGGCAAGAGACTTTTTCTTCCCTCTTGGTTTCCTGGTGCGCGAGGAGAGGGGATTAAGAGCGCTGCTTAAAGGGGCTCCACAGACGGGCGCGAGTCACGATTGAAAGCGCGGAGCCCAGTGACGGGCGTGGGACGCTGGGGCTGCTGCTGCCGCCGCCAAGAAGCCTGTGTGCGAGCGCAGGTCACTGTCCACACCGCCCTTCCGGGAGCCTGTGCAGCCCGCCACTGCCGGGGTCCCGGGATCCAGGGGCGGCTTCCCTGGGAGAACGCACGGCGCGCCTCGGGCTGGTGCAACGTCACGCCGACCTCTGCCGCCGCAGGCTCACCCCGCACTCCGTGCCCCTCCCTCCCGCCCGGCCTGAGTGAGCAAGAGTCCCCGAAGAGGCTGCTCCTTTAACCCTGTCCTGTCTGAGCAAAGAACAGACGCCCTCCGGCGACCTACCTGCAGAGGCGGGGCCAAATCCAAAGCTGAGACCCAGGAGCTGTGAGAACAAAGAAGAGAAAGGGAAACCTCTCCCAGCAGCCTCAGAAGCAGCGGATTAAAGCTCCACAATCAACTTGATGTACCCTGCATCTGTGGAATACATGAATGGACAACAAATCATCCCAAATTGAGGAGCCAGGAGTCAGTGCTGTGCCTCTGAGGTGGGAGAGCCAACTTCAGGACACTGGTCCACAAGAGACCTCCCAGCTCCACATAATATCAAACGGCGAAAATCTTCCAGAGATCTCCATCTCAACACCAGCACCCAGCTTCACTCAACGACCAGCAAGCTACAGTGCTGGACACCCTATGCCAAACAACTAGCAAGACAGGAACACAACGCCACCCATTAGCAGAGAGGTGGCCTAAAATCATAAAAAGTCCGCAGACACCCCAAAACACACCACCAGACGTGGACCTGCCCACCAGAAAGACAAGATCCAGCCTCACCCACCAGAACACAGGCACTAGTCCCCTCCACCAGGAAGCCTACACAACCCACTAAACCAACCTTAGCTACTGGGGACAGACACCAAAAACAACGGGAACTACGAACCTGCAGCCTGCAAAAAGGAGACCCCCAAACACAGTAACATAAGCAAAATGAGAAGACAGAAAAACACACAGCAGGAGAAGGAGCAAGATAAAAACCCACCAGACCTAACAAATGAAGAGGTAATAGGCAGTCTACCTGAAAAAGAATTCAGAATAATGATGGTAAAGATGATCCAAGATTCTATTTCCAAGATCCAAAATCTTGGAAATAGAATAGACAAAATGCAAGAAACAGTTAACAAGGACCTAGAAGAACTAAAGATGAATCAAGCATCGATTAAAAACACAATAACTGAAATAAAAAATACTCTAGATGGGATCAAGAGCAGAATAACTGAGGCAGAAGAACGGATAAGTGAGGTGGAAGATAAAATAGTGGAAATAACTGCTGCAGAGCAAAATAAAGAAAAAAGAATGAAAAGAACAGAGGACAGTCTCAGAGACCTCTGGGACAACATTAAATGCACCAACATTCGAATTATAGGGGTTCCAGAAGAAGAAGAGAAAAAGAAAGGGACTGAGAAAATATTTGAAGAGATTATAGTTGAAAACTTCCCTAATATGGGAAAGGAAATAGTTAATCAAGTCCAGGAGGCACAGAGAGACCCATACAGAATAAATCCAAGGAGAAATACGCCAAGACACATATTAATTAAACTGTCAAAAAGTAAACACAAAGAAATCATATTAAAAGCAGCAAGGCAAAAACAACAAATAACACACAAGGGAATCCCCATCAGGATAACAGCTGATCTCTCAGCAGAAACTCTACAAGCCAGAAGGGAGTGGCAGGACATAATTAAAGTGATGAAGGAGAAAAACCTGCAACCAAGATTACTCTATCCAGCAAGGATCTCATTCAGATTTGATGGAGAAATTAAAACGTTTATAGACAAGCAAAAGCTGAGAGAGTTCAGCACCACCAAACCAGCTTTACAACAAATGCTAAAGGAACTTCTCTAGGCAAGAAACACAACAGAAGGAAAAGACCTACAATAACGAACCCAAAACAATTAAGAAAATGGGAATAGGAACATACATATCGATAATTACCTTAAATGTAAATGGACTAAATGCTCCCAGCAAAAGACACAGATTGGCTGAATGGATACAAAAACAAGACCCATATATATGCTGTCTACAAGAGACCCACTTCAGACATAGAGACACATACAGACTGAAAGTAAGGGGATGGAAAAAGATATTCCATGCAAATGGAAACCAAAAGAAAGCTGGAGTAGCAATTCTCATATCAGACAAAATAGACTTTAAAATAAAGACTACTAGAAGAGACAAAGAAGGACACTAAATAATGATCAAGGGATTGATCCAAGAAGAAGATACAACAATTGTAAATATTTATGCACCAAACATAGGAGCACTCAATACATAAGGCAAATACTAACAGCCATAAAAGGAGAAATCGACAGTAACACAATCATAGTAGGGGACTTTAACACCCCACTTTCACCAATGGACAGATCATCCAAAATGAAAATAAATAAGGAAACACAAACTTTAAATGATACATTAAACAAGATGGACTTAACTGATATTTATAGGACATTCCATCCAAAAACAACAGAATACACATTTTTCTCAAGTGCTCATGGAACATTCTCCAGGATAGATCATATCTTGGGTCGCAAATCAAGCCTTGGTAAATTTAAGAAAATTGAAATTGTATCAAGTATCTTTTCCGACCACAATGCTATGAGACTAGATATCAATTACAGGAAAAGAGCTGTAAAAAATACAAACACATGGAGGCTAAACAATACACTACTTAATAACAAAGTGATCACTGAAGAAATCAAAGGGGAAATTAAAAAATACCTAGAAACAAATGACAATGGAGACACGACGACCCAAAACCTATGGGATGCAGCAAAAGCAGTTCTAAGAGGGAAGTTTATAGCAATACAATCCCACCCTAAGAAACAGGAAACATCTCGAATAAACAACCTAACCTTCCACCTAAAGCAATTAGAGAAAGAAGAGCAAAAACATCCCAAAGTTAGCAGAAGGAAAGAAATCATAGAAATCAGATCAGAAATAAATGAAAAAGAAATGAAGGAAACGATAGCAAAGATCAAGAAAACTAAAAGCTGGTTCTTTGAGAAGATAAACAAAATTGATAAACCATTAGCCAGACTCATCAAGAAAAAAAGGGAGAAGACTCAAATCAATAGAATTAGAGTAACAACTGACACTGCAGAAATACAAAAGATCATGAGAGATTACTACAAGCAACTCTATGCCAATAAAATGGACAACCTGGAAGAAATGGACAAATTCTTAGAAATGCACAACCTGCCAAGACTGAATAGGAAGAAATAGAAAATATGAAGAGACCAATCACAAGCACTGAAATGGAAACTGTGATAAAAAATCTTCCAACAAACAAAAGCCCAGGACCAGATGGCTTCACAGGCGAATTCTATCAAGCATTTAGAGAAGAGCTAACACCTATCCTTCTCAAACTCTTCCAAAATATAGCAGAGGGAGGAACACTCCCAAACTCATTCTACGAGGCCACCATCACCTTGATACCAAAACCAGACACGGATGTCACAAGGAAAGAAAACTACAGGCCAATATCACTGATGAACATAGATGCAAAAATCCTCAACAAAATACTAGCAAACAGAATCCAACAGCACATTAAAAGGATCATACACCATGATCAAGTGGGGTTTATTCCAGGAATGCAAGGATTCTTCAATATACGCAAATCAATCAATGTGATACACCATATTAAAAAATTGAAGGAGAAAAACCATCTGATCATCTCAATAGATACAGAGAAAGCTTTCGACAAAATTCAACACCCATTTATGATAAAAACCCTGCAGAAAGTAGGCATAGAGGGAACTTTCCTCAACATAATAAAGGCCATATATGACAAACCCACAGCCAACATCGTCCTCAATGGTGAAAAACTGAAACCATTTCCACTAAGATCAGGAACAAGACAAGGTTGCCCACTCTCACCACTCTTATTCAACATAGTTTTGGAAGTTTTAGCCACAGCAATCAGAGAAGAAAAGGAAGTAAAAGGAAAACAAATCGGAAAAGAAGAAGTAAAGCTGTCACTGTTTGCAGATGACATGATACTATACATAGAGAATCCTAAAGATGCTACCAGAAAACTATTAGAGCTAATCAATGAATTTGGTCAAGTTGCAGGATACAAAATTAATGCACAGAAATCTCTGGCATTCCTATATACTAATGATGAAAAATCTGAAAGTGAAATCAAGGAAACACTCCCATTTACCATTGCAACAAAAAGAATAAAATATCTAGGAATAAACCTACCTAAGGAGACAAAAGACCTGTATGCAGAAAATTATAAGACACTGATGAAAGAAATTAAAGATGATACAAATAGATGGAGAGATGTACCATGTTCTTGCATTGGAAGAATCAACATTGTGAAAATGACTCTACTACCCAAAGCAATCTACAGATTCAATGCAATCCCTATCAAACTACCACTGGCATTTTTCACAGTACTAGAGCAAAAAATTTCACAATTTGTATGGAAACACAAAAGACCCCGAATAGCCAAAGCAATCTTGAGAACAAAAAATGGAGCTGGAGGAATCAGGCTCCCTGACTTCAGACTCTACTACAAAGCTACAGTAATCAAGACAGTATGGTACTAGCACAAAAACAGAAAGATAGATCAATGGAACAGGATAGAAAGCCCAGAGATAAACCCACGGACATATGGTCACCTTATCTTTGATAAAGGAGGCAGGAATGTACAGTGGAGAAAGGACAGTCTCTTCAATAAGTGGTGCTGGGAAAACTGGATAGGGACATGTAAAAGTATGAGATTAGATCACTCCCTAACACCATACACAAAAATAAGCTCAAAATGGATTAAAGACCTAAATGTAAGGCCAGACACTATCAAACTCGTAGAGGAAAACATAGGCAGAACACTCTATGACATAAATCACAGCAAGATCCTTTTGGACCCTCCTCCTAGAGAAATGGAAATAAAGACAAAAATAAACACATGGGACCTAATGAAACTTAAAAGCTTTTGCACAGCAAAGGAAACCATAAACAAGACCAAAAGACAACCCTCAGAATGGTAGAAAATATTTGTAAATGAAGCAACTGACAAAGGATTAATCTCCAAAATTTATAAGCAGCTCATGCAGCTCAATAACAAAAAAACAAACATCCCAATCCAAAAATGGGCAGAAGTCCTAAATAGACATTTCTCCACAGAAGATATGCAGACTGCCAACAAACACATGAAAGGATGCTCAACATCTTTGCTCATTAGAGAAATGCAAATCAAAACTACAATGAGATATCATCTCACACCAGTCAGAATGGCCATCATCAAAAAATCTAGAAACAATAAATCCTGGAGAGGGTGTGGAAAAAAAGGAACACTCTTGCACTGCTGGTGGGAATGTGAATTGGTACAGCCACTATGGAGAACGGTATGGAGGTTCCTTAAAAAACTACAAATAGAGCTACCATATGACCCAGCAATCCCACTACTGGGCATATACCCTGAGAAAACCATAATTCAAAAAGAGTCATGTACCAAAATGTTCATAGCAGCCCTATTTACAATAGCCCAGAGATGGAAACAACCTAAGTGTCCATCATCAGATGAATGGGTAAAGAAGATGTGGCACATATATACAATGGAATATTACTCAGCCATAAAAAGAAATGAAATTGAGCTATTTGTAATGAGGTGGATGGACCTAGAGTCTGTCATACAGAGTGAAGTAAGTCAGAAAGAGAAAGACAAATACTGTATGCTGACACATATATATGGAATTTAAGAAAAAAAATGTCATGAAGAACATAGGGGTAAGACAGGAATAAAGACACAGACCTACTAGAGAATGGACATGAGGATATGGGGAGGGGGAAGGGTAAGCTGTGACAAAGTGAATGAGCGGCATGGACATATATACACTACCAAACGTAAGGTAGATAGCTAGTGGGAAGCAGCCGCATAGCACAGGGAGATCAGCTCGGTGCTTTGTGACCGCCTGGAGGGGTGGGATAGGGAGGGTGGGAGGGAGACGCAAAAGGGATGGGATATGGGAACATATGTATATGTATAACTGATTAAATTTGTTATAAAGCAAAAAGTAAAAATTAAAAAAATTAAAAATAAAAAAAAATGATTTAAAAAAAAAAAAGAAAGAAAGTGAATGACCAGGACTTAATGAGTATTTTTTTTTTTTTAGATGTTGAGGGTAGGAGTTTATTAATTTATTTATTTATTTTTGCTGTGTTGGGTCTTCATTTCTGTGCGTGGGCTTTCTCTGGTTGTGGCAAGCGGGGGCCACCCTTCATCGCAGTGCGCGGGCCTCTCACTATCGCAGCCTCTCTTGTTGCAGAGCACAGGCCCCAGACGCGCAGGCTCCGCAGCATGTGGGATCCTCCCAGACCAGGGCTCGAACCTGTGTCCCCTGCATTAGCAGGCAGATTCTCAACCACTGCACCACCAGGGAAACCCCTAATGAGTATTTTGATATTGTCACAGGAGGTCAGACCCTAGGGAGGAGAAAAGAATCTCCTCAAGGATATGTAAGAGGAGAGTTAGAGGTACTTATAATTTGAAGATTACAAAGAGATATGGCATGATTTTGTACCCTAGTCTTGTAAAAGTGGGAGCTAGAGTAAGCACCCCGAGTTCCACGACTGTTAACAGCAAACATTGATGAAAGATTCACTGGGTTTCCAGCACCAGGCTAAGTCTCTTATAAGTGTTATTCTTTTAGTTATAATCTTTATTAAAATTAATTTTTATTGGAGTATAGTTGCTTTACAGTGTTGTGTTAGTTTCTATGGTACAGCAAAGTGAATCATCTATATGTATACACATATCCCCTTTTTTTGGATTTCCTTCCCATTTAGGTCACCACAGAGCACTGAGTAGAGTTCCCTGAGCTATACAGTAGGTTCTCATTAGTTACCTGTTTTATACAGAGTGAAGTAAGTCAGAAAGAGAAAAACAAATATCGTATATTAACGCATATATGTGGAATCTAGAAAAATGGTACAGATGATCTTAGTTATCATAATCTTTCTTAAAATATTTTTATTTTCATTTTACAGACAGGTAAACTAAGCTTTAGAGATTATTTTTCTCAAGGCCACTGTGGCAGATTTTTAGAAAGATGGCTACAACCATATCGCCCATCCTCTAAAATGTGGCCTTGCCACTCCAGTCAAATGGCAGAATCTAATTCCCCCTACCCCTGGGGTTGTGACTACTTCCACCAACAGAGTATGACTGAAATGACTGACTTCCAAGGCGTCATTATAAATGCCATGCATCTACCACCAGCTTCCATTAGAACATTTGCTCTGGCCAAGAACAATCAACAGGTAAGAAGTTTGCCATCCCAAAGGATGCTATGCTGGAGCATCACCTGAACATGGCTGAACTCCCAACCAACAGCCCCCATCTTGCTCTCATGTCTGGCTCAACCTCAAGCTTTCAGATGATGGCAGGTCTAGCCAACGTCTAACTGCAACCTCATGAGACCCCAAGTAAGAACTACCCAGTGCAGCCCTTCCTGAAGTTCTGCCCCATAAGATCAGGAGCAAAATGAAATGGCTTTCACTTTACAAGTTCTAGGGTAATTTGTTATGAAGCAACTGTAATCAAAATAGCCTCAACATCACAGAGCAACAAAGCTAGGAATTACCTGCAAGGCTGCCTGCCTGGCTCTGGAGCCCAGCTCTTGCTGGCTTCCTTCCTGATATTCTTCTTTGTTTATCTCCCATCTCTAGCACAGGTTCTCTCTCAGAGCATATGCCAGACAAACATTTGACCTACTTCTTAAACAGATGCATTCTTACCTCTGTTTTCTCCTCCACTTCCTACCAAGTTTATACAATATAATGTGTCATCATCCACCACTTTTAAAACGTAGAAATGGTTATTAAAACTTTTACCACATTATTGCCAAGTAAATCTTCAATTCAATCAATCACATTCTATTATTTTTATGCTTTGGCAAGGCAAAAAGCTTTCCATTTTTTAGCTTTTAAGATGACTATGTCTTCCTTTTATACATATTAACCAGAATTACCTGAGTCTTCATCTTTCCCCTCTGGATTTCTGCCAGGCATATTAAACTTGAGGCCAAAACCACAGTAGACACTGCGTCCATAAATGACCTATTACAATTGAAAGAATCATGAATTAGATAGGGTTGTAAGTTTAAACTTGTACAGCACTTAGATCTTACCCTTTTTTGCTTTCTTTTTAGTATTACCACCTCTTTAAAAAATAAGGCATCTTTTTGAATGATCTATCCATCCTGAAAACACCTGCATCAGATAGAACATGCTAGAAATCATGCAACAAATTAAATGTCAAGCAGAAATGAGTCAACATGCCCTGTGTTTCATTAGCACCACCCAGTGAAGTCACAAATCCTGCCTGAATTGAAATCTAAGCCACACCAAGATCATGGGGCCTGTGCCCGTATCTGTTTTCCTCTTGAATTTTAAAGGGCTGAGTTGTTACTACTGAACTTAGAAACAAGACTCTCCTTGAGTCAACAGTGCCTTTTTAAGTATCATTTGTTCAGTACCTCCCTCCCAGTACTCCCTTGTTTCTAGGGTCTAAATGGGCAGCTTGTCTTCATGTTCAAAGGTAACAGAATCTTTTGCTCAAACACTTCACTCCCTTCCCTACTTCATTACTGTTCCATCGCTAGATTTCTTCTCTAACATTCCAGAGCTATGCCCCTAATGTTGACATGAGTCACTGGCACTCCTTCATAGAAGATGTCTTTCTCATCAGCCAAGGTTGGTCATTCTCAGTGGGAGCCTCGCCTGAGGAGTGACGCTGTGTTCTCCTTTGTGCATGAACTACTCCAGGAGAGTTGAAGGTCTGGAGCCCACATGAGCCACCTGAGACCAGGATAATGGCTTTAGTGTCAGAAGTAGCATCCAGCTCTTCATCACATTCCCAAATCCTACTTTTTTCTGCTTTGATTTGTCCCCTGCCCCTACTAAGATAATGGCAGACTTCTAAAAAGGCTGTTAAGAGTAGTGAGATATTATTGTGAAATTGCAAGCATACATCATTTGATAATCATAAACAGAGTAGGTCTTGGGGAACAGTCACACACCATTCCATGTCTCATGTTTTATTAGCTGATGTTTATTACTTTGCCACCTGGAGATTTGGGGACAGACTATAACAAATGACGGGAATTCTGGAGGTAAGTTCCAATTTATCTATTTTGAATATGACAAAGTCAGTCTTGTTTTTCTTCCAATTCTGCAAAGATGTTCCTGGGTCCTGGATACCAGGTGTTGGGCTGCACCCTACAGAGGTCTGCAAACCTTGTAGATGCCCAGTCTCGAGACTGAAGAAAGAGTCCAGATACAGCAACAGGGACATCAGTGGTTTACTGGACAGGGGATCCTACATATCTGAAGCAAAACATTCTGGAGTGACATCCCACCATATGCAGCAGACAACTGGCAGGACATGATGGCAGACTTTGCTACTCAGGGGAGAAGGAGGCTATCATTTATGGGGGAGGGGGAATTGATGTCAGGTGGGCTCATCAGTTGCCAGGGAAACCAGGGGCTGGGGCAGGGGGCAAGCATGCAGGCAGTTACAGATGAAGCCCAGTAATTAAGAGGATTGGAGAGTCATGTGAGTGAAGCAGGGCCTGGTCGAGCAGGGGATGGACGGAGAGCAAGAGAACAGCCATCTTGAGTGGCCTGACCATACCCTCCACCCCTACAGGCCCTGCACCACCCTTACAATCTTGGTCCACCTCTCTTCTGTGATACCCTTGGGGTCAGGTACAGAGAGGGCACTGCAACCAAATACCACAAATGCGATACAGGCAATAGCAGCTAAGGAGTATCAAGAGTCCAAGAAGTAAGCAAACTTTGGAGCCAGCTGCTTATAAGGTCAGTTTTTCATGAAAGGCCAGAGGAGAATGCAATGGCATCTCGCTGTCGACCCAGCACTCAGACTCGTTTTGCAGTGAGGCCACCACTGTGCCCAGTTCATGAATAGGGACAAAATGTAAGATGTTCATAGCAGGCACAGTGCAGGGAAGATCATGACCGTTAAACAAAATACAAGCAGTGACAGCATTCTGAGATCGTACCACCCCTGCCTGTGGCTCCTGTCCTGGGGGGCAGTACCATCCCGCCTCTCCCCCCTCCGTCCCTACAGCCAGTGCCGAATCCTGGAGAGGCCCACGGGGTTAATATGATGGTGCCTTCCTTCAGTCAGGGCCTGGATTCATTACCTCAGTGGTCTTAGGTGGGGCCGGGCAGGAGACAGGTGAAATCTGTAAATCCCTTTCTAATCCTATTCCCCACGAGGCAGCAAACCCAAACCCGCAGGGACTTACCTGCCAGTCTCAGGGCCAGTTTTATAATGTGTCCCCTGGGGGTAGATGCCATGGCCAGGGCGACAGCGACTTATCGTCCTGACCGACAGCTGGCAACATCCCTCGGCGGTCAACAGCTGAACTCGGCGGACATGGACTAGCGGCCTCTGGGTTCACGTGGCACGGGCACTGGGCTCATTGCTCCTGGGCGTGTCCACACGTTGAGAGCGGCTTTCCCGTCTCACCTGTTGCTGACGCAGCTCACTCATCCTCTGCATTAGCCCGGCAGCAGCGGGGCTGTAAGGCACGTGGAAATGCCAGCACGTTTCATTTGCATCGGCCCTTTCCTGAACTTCACAGTCAGTCACGTGGGTTCCTTGGTCACTGTCGACGTCCGTGGGTCCCGTAGGTCACACACACAGCTGTGCTCGACCCCAAAGAGTGGTCTCGCGTTGCTCCCTGACGCGGGTAGGCCTTTTGGCATCGTCCTCCGCCTGTTGTGCGGCATTGTAGACACACGTCGCTGCTGTTCCGTCACACTGTATCAGGGCTCTGCCTTCTTCCTCAGGTGGGACCAGAAGCCCGAGGGCACCTTATGATTATGCCGTTGCCACAGGCCCAACCAGACCCTCCGGGTAACTGGCCACTCCGGTTCCCAATCCTGTCCCTCAGTTAACATCCCTAAAGCCGGTGCCTGTAGTCGTGGAGCGGGGGTGGGTTGGGGGTACGCTGGCATTTTGTAGATAATCCAGGTCCTTGTGTTCTGTCTGCATTCACCAGCCATCCTCGTGCAGTCAGATGAGCCACGAGCGTGGGGCTGCTACTTTTAAAGTGGAAAGAGACTCCGAGGTTAACAGGATATCATCACTCTAATGGAAGAGAGAGACATCTGTCATGGTAGACAGCTGCCACAGGGTCTCACAGGCTAGTGGGCGGCCACCCCAGGATCACATCTGCAACCTTCCGTTCCCCGAACTTATTTCCTGACATTTCTGTGCTCACGGGAGCTTCCTCGGCCCCCTGGCTGGCTCAGTTGTTGGGCCACCCACCGCAGGCCTGCAAACCTTGTAGTTGCTCAGCTTCGACACTAAATAAAGAGCCCACATACAGCGACAGAGACATCAACGGTTTATACCAGACAGGGGCTATTACATGTCTGAAGCAAAAGGTCCTGGAGCGACGCTCCCACCACGGATGGCCGACAGCAAGCAGATCACAGCAACAATCTTCCCTGCTCGGGGGAGAAGGAGGCTACCATTTATAGGCGGAACTGGCGTCAGGTGGGCTCATCAGTTACCAGGGAAACCAGGAGCTGGGGCAGGGGGCAAGCATGCAGGCAGTTACTGATAAAGCTCAGTAATTAAGAGGATTGGAGAGTCATGTGAGTGAAGCAGGGCCTGGTTGAGCAGGGGTATACAGAAAACAGGGGAACAACCACTGTGAATGGCCTGACCATACACGAGGTTTCCTACTTTGTTTCAGGGATTTGGGGTTTTAGGTAGAATAGGATGGTGACTAAGAGCAAGGATCTAGAGTCACACTGCTGAAGCTTGAATCACTGGCTGTTATTTGGGCAAATTCCTTAAGGCAGATAAATGTTTATCTATCCTGATTCTTCTTCAGTAAAATGGAAGTACCACAAGAGCATAAACCTTGTCTTTTCACCACTGTATTCCTAACACCTAGTACCTTGTCTGGAACACAGTGGGCATTTAGTAAATATGTTTTGAGTAAGTACGTTTATATATGAATGTATGAATACTGCTTACATAGGAATTCTTTTTGTTCATACAATTATCCACTATGGCAGAGGATGCCCCACTCACCTTTTGGTTTCCCACAGAACTTAACCCAGGGCTTTGGACTGAAGTATCCATCAACATTGATGAATTTGAGGGCATTTGAATTGAAACACATCACTGCATAATCGAAGTATCTTTCTATTCCTTCCTGGTGGACAGAGGAGGGGTTACAGGGGATCAAGAGAAGATGATGGTATGGCAGAGTGACATCAAGTCTCTCCTTGCCTCTGGCGCTTTTCATCTTGGATTTTGCCCCTGAGGGGTAGAGCCTAGATCTTCTCTTCCTGAGTACCCTGCTTAGCCTTCAAAGTCAATAAAACTGATCCCTAGATGACGAGCATCTTTCAAAACAATCAGGCACTAATCCCAAATTCTAATTCTGATTCCTCTGTAACCAACATACATCACCCTCAGAAAGTCACAACACCGTGTAGAACTGTGCTAGGCTTCATGCTCATTCTGAGGAGGAATCCTAGTTGGCAGGGTCATTGTGGGACAGATGAGAGAGGGAGTGTGAAGGCCCTGTGAAAAGGATGACGTAGGTAGCAATGCTCAGTTTTTTTAATTAAGAGATGAAACTAGAGACTCGTTTCTCTATGAGATTTGGAGTACATAATAGTCATGACAAGCCATCACAAGTCAGTCAGCCGTGTGTAAGATTGTGCTACACAGACCTCAACAGAGAGACTTCTAGCACTACTGCACAATTTAAAAATTATGGTTTCTTTAGTATTGTTCCCTCAATCGTTCCACAAATATGTATGGAGAAGTTTGCTTATGTCAAGCGCTGTTTTAAGTACAGAGAAAAATCAGGGAGGAAAACTCCTGATCATGTGGGTTTACATTCTAGTGGTGGAGCCAGACATGTGAACAGATAATTACCTCTGTGAGATAAATAGAATAAGAGAGGAATGGTCAAGGACACTTGTACTCTAGTGGCCTTGAGAAGTGCCCTTTACTGGTGCTGGGGAGGTGGTGTCGGTGATGGAGACTGGGAAGTAATACCTGACATGTGTCTTAAAGAATAAGTAAACATTCAGGAAACACTGAATGGATGAATGGTGCTTATGCCATTCTACTTGGTATTCAATTTCCTGGAAGGCAGAGCCTAGCAAGGCAATGAGGAAAGAGGGAGATACTTCATAATTACCAGCATTCCATTTTGAAGATGCTGAACAGGAGGCTGGAGTGGAGAGAATGAGCACAAGAATTGATTCAGGATATAGGAGACTACACTTTGCGGAGGACTCAGACATTATCCTACTGGAGATAGGGAGTCATGTTCATTTATATTTTTCCAGTCTGAAATGCCTTTTCATTCATTAACAAATAGTCATATGGCTTGGTCCCTCAGTTCCTTCAGGTCTGTGCTTTGAAGGAAAATAAAACAGAGGGACAGGGAGAGGTAGTCTCTTACGTAGGCTACCCAGGGAATATTTTCTGATATTTGGGCAGATGGCTGAAGCAACTGAGAGTTCGAGTCATGTGAATATCTGTTAATGAATGAAAGAGCATTTCAGGCCGGAAAAATAGAGAAGGACGGAAAATAACATAAAGGCCATTAGAGAAGGTTAAGTAAATTATAGTCAATACAACTAATAGAATACTATACATATATGACGATCCCTATTAGTACTCAGTGGCATGGAAAGATTTCCTTAATAATTTCTTGAGTTGTAAACAAAGTATAGTTTATCCTATTGATGTAAAAGTGTGTGTGTGTGTGTGTGTGTGTGTGTGTGTGTGTGGCAGGGGAGGTGCATGTATAATATAGAGAGAGAAATGTCTAGAAAAATGGTCACAAATGTTCACTGTCATGGTTTCTCAAATGGTACAACTTACAGTGAATTAAACTTTTTTCTCAGACATACAGAAAAATAAAGATGATCAAATGATATTTATGACCTATCTCTCTCACCAGAATGTGAACTCTGTGAAGCAGGAACCTTGCTTTCTTCACTACTTTATCCCTATTATCTAGGTGCATAGTAGGTGCTCCATAAATATTTCTTGAGTGAAAGAGCAGAAACAAGGAAATGCAGAGCCCAAGCAGGGACCAAAATAATAGTTCAGACTGCTGGAGTTCAGGGGCACGCAGGGCAGCAAAGAAGATGCAAAAGACAGCTGAGCAGATCTGACTGGCAGGGCCTTCAAACCCAGCATAAAATTCTAGACTTCATTCTTCAGGAAATGGGTAGTGCTTGCTCATTGAGATGAAGGGGTAAAGGATGAATAGTGTGTGATTTAGCACCAGCCCATAGACTGAATCTTTTCTATAAAGACTCAGGCTATGCTACAAAGAAAGGAAGGAAGAAAGAAAGAAAGAAAAAAAGAAAGATAGGAAGGAAGGAAGAAAGGGAGAGAGAGAGAGAAAGGAAGGAAGGAAAGAAAAAGAAGAAAGGAAGAAACAAGAAAGGAAGAAAGGAAAGAAGGAAAAGAAAATACTCTCCATGAATAAACAAGATATTCTAACATCTCCTTTGGGGCTCCTAACTGATGGAGAATTTCGAGCCAGCTAAGGCTCTAGGGGCTTGACGTTCACTTGCTGGTTGACAGAGGCCTTGAAAACAAAGTGAAAATGCTTCCATTTCCCCATTCCAATCTGCGCACCACCATCTGCTGTGTTGATTCCCAGGGTGTCTGCCTCAATGGGGACAGAATATGGATGGCTCAGGAAACCAGAGACTCATCCATGCCAACGCAAGACAGACCCACAGCCCTGAGGTCAAGAGGAAGCTTCTTTCTGACAGTTTGTCTTCAGCAATGCTAGGACCTTTCACTTGTTACACTGAGGCCTTGTGTAGGCAAGCACAGGCCACTGCATTGGTTGTACCGATTCACACTTTGATATCAACATGTGTGGAAAAAATACTGCACATTGTCTCAAAGACTTTTCTCCCTTTGGGAAAAGTTTCCTGATATTCACTCCTTCCTCTTCAACCCCACTCCACCAGGAGACAAGTGGTCTTCTTTAAATGCAAATGCTACCCATCACTCTCTCACTCCAAACCCTTCACTTGTTCTACTTTGCTCTTAGAATAACTATCAATTCCCTGGCATGGCCTTTGAAGCCATATCTCTCGGGCAGTGTCCACCCTAGGCCACTCTTTCCCTCACCCATGACACTCCAGTCCTGTGACCTTTCACCTCCTCAGATCTGACATACTCCTTCCCAACTCGGACCATTTCCATACTATTTTTATGCTTGGAGTTATACTCTCCCCTCTAGCAATCTGATCAGCTCCCATTTTTCCTCCATATTATGGTATAAACATCATTACCCCAGGATGCCCTTATTAGTCTCGTGCCCCAGACCAGGCGGGGTGAATGTACGGGGGTTGCACAGTAACCCCCATCCCGGCACTTCCTCACCAGAGCACACAACTCAATTAGGGTTAAGCAGTTCTTAGGGAGCTATTTGTTCCACATTTGTTTTCCCCACTGAACAGACCAAGTCGGTCCTGGCACAGTGTTGGCCTGTGTGACCCTACTGAAACTTTCTTTTTTTCAGTCCTAGTATAACCCTCTGATGTCAGTGGGTTAATAAATGGGTGGAATGAGAGAAAGTGGAGAATGCACATTTCAACAGGTTTGGCTGTAAAGGGGAGGAGAGAGCTAGGGTGGCAGCTGGAGGGCACTGCATGGTGGTTGTAGTCTGCTTGCCCTGGGTAACCAAATACCATAGACTGGGGGCGCTTAAACCACAGAAATTTATTTATCACAGTTCTGGAAGCTGGAAGTCCAAGATCAAGGTGCCAGCATAGTTGGTTTCTGGTGAGACCTCTCTTCCTGGCTTGTAGGAGGCTTTCTTCTTTCTGTGTCCTCACATGGTGGGGAGAGAGAGAGAGAGAGAACAAGCTCTCTGGTGTCTCTTCTTATATGGGAACTAATGCCATCATCAGGGCCCCATCTCCAAACACCATCACATTGGGGGTTAGAGATTCTACATACAGATTTGAGGGGAACACAATTGGGGCCATAGCAGGAGTTAAGTGAAGACTTTTTATGACAAAAAGTCCAGAGCTCGCTTAAGTGCTGATGGTAGATGCCAGCAGAGAGGGGAGGGATGAAGCTTCAGGAGAGAGGGGGTACAGAGGAGAAAAGGGCTTTGTTTAAGAGGGCGCTGCTCCCACTGTGACACAGAGGAGGGGCAAAGAGCACGGGTGCCTCCATGTGGTCTTTTCCACGTGGTGACAATGAGCTAAGACAGTTCCTGCCGAATGGCTTATTTCCTTTCTGAAACAACATGCTAGGGTGTCCGCTGAGGAGCTGGCATAGTTTGAGGAGAACAGAGAGGGTCTGAAATAGGTTCTGTAGAGAATAAATGAGCCGACTTCTGACACACCACCATGGAGTGCTGATGGATCAGGAGAGTTTGCTCACCTTGAATGTCTGGAGGCACCGAGCGCTTGGCACTATGAGATGTTTCTCCACATCGCTCAGCATCCGGACTGTGAAGCAGAGAAGGAGGACATTTTCTGAAAAGTGGCTGCTGTGAGGGTCATGGGTTGAATGAGGGTCATGGTGATGTGACCCAGAGAGGTTAATGCTAAGTGATTGCCCAGTGTCACATGGCTGGTTGGTGATGAAGCCAGGAGTAAATCTTGTAACGTTTGGGCTCCAAGCCTTGCTACACCACTTTGTATGCTTTGTTCCTGGAGGATAAATTTTGAAAGAAAAACGTTGTTCAATAAAGATTCTGATGTAGCTAAGCAGGCCTAGGTATTGAACATGTGGCCATGACTAGAGCTATCCTTTCAGGAAACCAGATGCTCTTGCCCCATCTATATTGCCTCCTGTTGACTGAGGCTGAAATTATTTTTTCATTCCCCAAACAGAGGTGCAAATGTCCCCCAGGAGAGGGTCCAAGGGATCACTCCAAAATATGTCTGCTGCATATTGAAAAACCTGCCAGAACCTTGTCAACACCCTGGCCACAGCAATTGTCTAGTGTTGCTAAATTTGCAGCTGTTTTACCAGCCTCTCTAATTTCTGTAAATGATCCATGAAGTTGCTGGGAGACCTCTGCCTGGCTGGGGTCAGGGCAGATAGAGAAGTCAGGAGAAAGGTTCTAGGCTGCAGAGCACCTAGGGAGGGGGGCCTAAATAGGGGTTGTCTCATGCTTTGCCAAGTGACCAATGATAATAGTGGCCATTTTGTGAGCATTTACCAGCTTCTGGTAGTTTCCATGGGGGGGAGGGGAAGGAACTTGTCTGAAGCCACACAGCTCCAAGGGCAGGACTGGAAGCCAAGCCCAATGTTGGCTGGCTTCCCTCTTCTACCACCTCTCTGAAACTTACCCCTGTGGAAGAGCAGGTGTCCCAACGAGGAGCTGCACAGGTCCAGGGGTCAGAGTTAGTGCTGGGTAAGAAGACTTTGCCCTGAGGATGGTGCTCCCCACAGAAGCTGGGCAAACCCAAGCTGCTAGAGGCAGAGAGAAGAGGGTGAGTCCCAGAGCAGGGCTGAGAAGGAAACCAGTCTCTGAATTATAGTAACTCAGTTTACCATTTGCCATTATTACAAGAGTAATGAACATTCTTTGTAGAAGTATTGGAAACCACAGAAAAATAGGAATAAAATAGTTCCATGAACCAGAGAAATCCTGTTAGGACTTTAGTGTGCTGTATCTTTCCAGTTTTCTTGCTCTGTGAACATGCATTTTTTTAAAGATGGGACAATATGCTTTTTCACTTACTAATATTGGGTAAACATTTTCCCACACTATTAAAATTCTCCCACAATAGTGCGTAATGCTCTAGAATAGTGGAAATGAGAGCACTAGCACCTAACGTGGTCTGGGATCTAATTCTAGCTCTGCCGTTTCCTGACCATGTGACAAAACTCTGGTGTCAGTTACCCCTCTACCCCATAGGGAGAACAACAGACCCTCCTCCTAGGTATGTTGGCACGATTATATGAGAAAAGGAATTGAAAGACCTTACTGCAGTGCTGCCTATATGCAAACTAACTGTTATCATTTCTGGAATTTACTTTGCAGATTCCCTATTCTCCGACAGTTAGGTTTTTCAGGTTTTCACAATTATAAATAAGATGCAATGAACACTGTTACATACAAATCTTTGTGGTCCTCCATAATTACATCTTAATATGAAATTACTGGATCAAATGGTATGCAAAGTTTGTATGCATTTGATACATAGTGTCAAACTATTCTTCAGGAGATGTGTATTGCTTTCTAATTAATTTGATGGCCCCCTGAAAAAGCTGGCTATGACATCAGAAACTGATGATGAGTTATGAGTGGGGAAGCAAGAAGCATCCAGCATTTGTAGGTTGACCCCAGAATGTGAGACCTACCAAGTCCTGGGCAGGCCTGCTGGTCTCTCCTCTTCCATCTTAGAGTCAGGCCCAGGGTATGCCATAGGGAGGGCCTGAAAGAATGTGACAGGCACTGAATTGAAGGAGAGGTAGACAGAGGAGATTAGAAGACAATGGGAAAAGCCTTAGCAGATCAATAAAAACAAATCCCATGATTTGCTTCTTTGGATTACTTTAGCATGTTACTAATTATTGCCAAGTACTACTTCTACATTTTTAGATACTGCTTCCAAATCATAATTAACTCATATTAACAGCATACATATATAATTTTGTGGGATGTTGAATTTTCACACTGTGATGGTTCCTTATTCTGAGATTATGTCCTTTTTACTTTTTAGTTTAATCTTCTTTTAAAATGGAAATGATGGTAATAATGGGTAGTAGGGTATTTTAAAGTCTTTTAATTGGCAAATAAAAGTTGGCCACCTTTACTGGTCTTCTAATTTTTTGTCTTACATTTTATTAGCACCTGGAATCCATATGTCTGGAAGCTAATGTCCAGGTGACACATAATCTGGTCTTTAAACTTTCATTTGTCCAGCCAACATTCAGTGAGTGGCTGCTGAGTGCAAGATGAACAGGAATCTCTGGGTCACACGTTAGTGTAACACCATGGAGGTTACAATACCCTTGGATCTGTGGTAACAGGCTGTAAGTGACAGAGAGCTGGTGGAGCATGGGGATCACAGTGCATCACAGGGTCCCCAAGTCTTCTTCATACTTACAGGATTTTCTTACCTCATTATTAAATGTTGGAGCCCCTGGGGAAATAAAACTCACTACAACAAACACCTCCTCAGAGTTGCAAAATACATATTTCCGAAAGTAAAAGGACAAAATAGGACTGAATCTAGAAGAGTAGAGGTAAAATAACCCAGACACCTAAGATTTATTCCTGTAAGTCGAAGAAATTAGCTGTAGTCTTTCAAAAGATATTTATTAAGCAATTGTTTGGTTAAGGACACCCGAAGGAAGGAAAACCAATGCCTAATTTCATAAGACAGGTACAAGGAGAGCTAGAGTAAACTCTTTAACATTCACAAAAACCTTAAATATAAAGAATCACAAAAACGAAGTATCATTAATGACATTTAGAACATATTGAAACAACATAAATCGACCAAGCTGTAAGTTCTGCACAGACCTAAAACAGAGCAGGTATCAGTGAACCAGGAGATTATGCTGTTTGAATATAGTTATACGAGCAAGAGCTCCTTAGTATCCTAAATCTACAGAGTTAAAAGTGAAAAATATAAATGTTTTTGTTACTTGAGCCAGAGAAATGTTTAGATTTGAGATGTTTAAATCACAGAAAGTCTTTCAAACTATTCTTCCCAAACACTTTCTCTGGGGCTGGGAGGCAGAATAGCTCTTGTGGAAAGAATATCTGTAAACATTTTGGTAGAATTTTCTGAGTGTTTACATGAGGCATGCTTTTTGCAGGCCTTAATGGTTTGCCAGTTCTGAGGGTAGTCAGTAGTCCTTTGAGGATATGTGTCACAGCCTAAGTTATTAATTGGAATTCCAGCAAATATCCAGGCAATTGGGAGGGACATAGGCATGGCAGCTTTTTTTTGGTAAAGGATGATAATTCTCTCAACCAAAATGGCTATTCCAACACCCTGCAAGAGTTTACATTCAAAAGGAAAAATACAAAACAAGCCTCATCCAAACCTTCCCCATCACCTCCTTCAAACAGATTATTGTCAAGAATTAACATGACTGAATTCACTTAACGTGAATAAATAAGTGACATGAACTTAGAGCAGTTAGCGTTTGCCACCAGCACATTGCTTTCTGTTGGTTTTGACATGGAGTTTATTCTCTGGATAAAAAATATTTGTGTTATCAATTTATCAAATTAACATTGGTCACTAATCATCTAGTTAAGTTCCAATCATATATATCCTGGATAGTGTTGTAATTTAAATTGTAGAGAAATCATAGGAGGATCATTAGATAATGTACCATGAATGACAGTGTCTTTATCTTTTAATGGCATTATTTACACTAAATACAGTGTTTCTGAAATCAGAATGCTTTATTCTATTCACTTAGACACTGTGACAAGAAATTTTGATATATGATTACATGTATGTCACATTTTAAAGATGTACACACTCTTTTAAAAGATGGGGGTATTTTCAGGCACCAGTCTTGCAAAAAGTCTCACAGTTTTTTTTTTTAATGTTAAATTCAAGTACATCAATAAATGAAAAACAGCAAAATAAATTATAGCTAAAATTGTCAACGTTGAACTAGCAATTGTAAATTGTAATGATTTCAGGTTCTTAATAAAAGCATTAGAGCGAAAAACCTGGAAATTCAAGTCAAATCCCATCACAGCAACCTTCATTGCAATAAAAAGTTGATTATAAAGAAATGGGTTCCAAGGTCTGTCCAGACATTAGAAGTGTTTCTTATTCTCATTGCCACAAAACTTACAATTTTAAATAATTCACGGCAATGGATGTTTTCCTAAAAGCAATTATTCGAAAGTTCTTTCTCATACAACAGTCACTTCCTATAATGAAAATAATCCAACCCTTGATTTTGTGACAGTGTGAGGTATGGTGATAGAAACCTCACTTCCAGGTAACCAGAAAAATGGAAACACAGATTATAACTGAAACTAATTTCTTTACTTTTCTTACATTGATGAAGAATGCACTGGCAGACATATTAGCTACATCTACAAATTTGGTTTGTGTAAGAACAGCCCATTTTGAATTTATTTTGAGTCAAATACACAACAATACAGGGAGATGAACAGCACAATGTCAACTGGAGATGTTTACTTTATAATTTAAAGATATTAGTACTATGACATATACATATACTACAGTGCATATACTATGACATAACATGCAAGTGGTCATGAACTCATTAAGGATAAAATCCTTGGCTTATGAATCTCTAGAGCTTAGAACATAACAGGCACATACTAAATGTGAAATGATAGACTTTTAGGAATATTTTTCTTCATATAAGTTCCTCTTTTCCCTGAGCTTTATACAATTTATGGAGCAGGATGAAACGAAGAAGTTACAAACAATAAAAAGGCAATCGTATAAGAATGCAGTTAAAGATCCCTTTCTCTAAACCTATTCTCTGAGATCCAGTGAAGGACAATGGTGGTCCGTGCTATGGAAACTATTCCCTTTGAGTGAGTTATGCTGACACCGTGGACATGAACCCACAAGAAATTGGTGGGTGGGGGCATTAAATAATTAACAGTTAGGTTTGTTTTTCTCCAAAGCAATCAACTATGTGATAGAAGTCAAGCCTTTTTTTGCTTGTTTCCTCTCAAGTAGGATGTATTTGTAGACAAAAACTCTAAGGTTTCAGGAAATTGAATTACCTCTTTGAGATTTACTGGGCCCCCCTATTTAGGACAATAAGGCTGAATGACCTAATTAGTATTCAATGGGCTTAAATGAATCAGTATTTTTCAAAAAATATTTATGCACTCCCAAGAATTAACTGAATAATCAGTTTGCTGAAATTCTGCATTTAGACTAAATTGATAGTACAGTTTTATTGTCAGGAAGGATTTTAGAAGTATTTCTCTGGAGAAATTATTCTAATTATGATTATGTTTTCATTTTTTAGAAATGAAGAGTCAATCAATTATTTCTGCATAATAATCTTTACTTTTCGCAGGGGAAAATCAATCATGGCAATAATTTCCCTAATTAGTTCAATCGGTTCCATAGGTGGACCAATAATTTCATGAAGGAATTGTTTATATGACTTACAGGGGAGTACAAAAAAATCATTTCTGATTGTATTTAATATGTGAAGAGTTGACTATAAAGGAGTAATGTGAATATAAATGAAAGTTTTAGATTTATAACCAAAATGTACAATATTTAGTTGAAGGTGTCTAATCATTCATAATTATGATTACAAGGCAGACTGGAAATCCAAGTAAACATATCTATCAGATAAGCAGTGGGATGTAAATAGCATGACTAATTTGGAGATAGGACATGGCATAGGCATTTTGAAAAAAATGGCTGTAAGATTTTTTAAAGTTTTGAATGTCAACAAACAGTAGCATTGAAGGGATTCTGAATTTTTCACCATTTGAAAAATTACTATGTTCACTAAGTTTCTGTAAACTTTTCAGGATAAGTTATAACTTATTTCTTTATTTGCAAATCAAAGATTTATGATTGGCTTAAGTATTTTTGATAAGCCAAATAAGGTAATTTGTGATTTTCTATCATTTTTATAGCCTCATTTCCTGAATATTAACACATGTAATCCAACCTAATTAAAAATGCATACATATTATAGTTCATATCCATTTTCTTCCAAGCAGAAATTATAGGGTATTTAGGTATAATTTTTAGAATTTATCACTCTAACACTCTGCTATGCTAATATCACTATAAAAAGATTTCAGGGAATGAGTATTTATTTTTAAATATTTTTTAAGATTAACAATAATTTTACATATACTCTAGAGCTGCATTGTCCAATATGGTAACCAGTAGCTACAGTTGGCTATTGAACACTTGAAATGTGACTAGTACAACTTGAAGAAGTGAATTTTTAATTTCAATTAATTTTGAAGTTAAGAACTCACAGTTGTTTTATTTATTAGGAAACTTTTAAGTGTGTTTGGACAGCTTAGGTTAATGAATCTACTTTTTCTTCTGCAAAATTTATGAAATCGCAATAAATCAAGTATTATTGATGAACGCTCCATGTCCAAATTAAGATGAGCTGAAAATCTGAGACAAGCCAGATTTCAAAGACTTTGTATAAAAAAAGAATGTAAAATTCTCATTAATAATTTTTATATTAATTACTTAAGTAGCTTGTACTATATTTCTCCTGGACAGCACTGATCTGGTGCTCTATGAAAATTGCTAGTTTTTGAAAGTCATGTTTTAAATTTTTTATTTTAATGTCATTCTTTTAATCAAAAAAATTTTATCATTATGAAAAAGAAATCAGAGTTAGAATTTGTCTAGTAAGAAGTGACCTAATTGCCCTCTCTACACCACCTCCCTTCTCTGAATTGCAGAGCCTTTGCTAGCACCAACAGCAGAATGCAAAAATCATAGGCAGTGAATATGCAGAAATCGTGTATGAGAGCACTGATGAGTGTGCAATCAAATCAAACTGCTCACACATTACAAATTCTGTCTTTTCTTTCCCCCCCAATTGTTTCCAGACCTATGTGTCCCTAATTCCAAAATTAACCTTCAACTTCCTCCCAAATTCTGCTGTGCTATGGCTTCCAGTTTAGAATAATAAGCAATGACTTTGCTGAGCAATGTGCTTGGTCATGTATTAATACTAGATTCTGTCCAGGCCCTAGAACTTTCATCCTTCAGAGTGGAGAGCTTCCTCTGGGAGAAGGGTTCAAATCCCAGAAGTTTGAACACTGCCACCCGGTACTTCTTGGACATGATGTTGTACAGAATGGGGTTGATGGCGGCGCTGAGGTAGAAGAGGACGAAGGAGACGAGGTTGCAGTATTGGCTGATCTGAGCAATCTCCAAGGAACCAGGCTCGAAGGATTTGGAAAATAAATATCGCCCTACATGGAAGGGCAGCCAGCAGAGGATGAAAGCAAAAACCACTACAGCTGAAAGGACAATGAGAAAGAGAACGTCAAGAAATATAGCAAAATTCAAGAAATATAGCAAATCACAATCGATTTTGAAGACATGGTTTGGTTTTGATTATGTGTGGTATGACCACTGACTTCAGAGAAATATCATTTTCTGCTCTTTCCTATATTTTAACCAAGATTGAGTCTGTCTGGATCAACAATTCAACCATTTTTACTGAGCTTCCCAGTAATTTCTAGTTAACAACCATTTGAGTGATTTTGTGCTTGAGTTGACATGTTGACTCAAGTAACTAGACAATCTAGTCACAATTGTCCACCATTTTATATGTGTTAGATCAAACCTATATGAGACAATGTGGTTTTACTCAACCATAGTTATGTATCAGAGTTTCCTGCGGCACAGATTCCTTGGATATAATACAGACTCACTAAATTAAAATCTCTAGGAAGGAGACCAGGACACCTGTTTCCTTTTTTCTTTTTAAAGTTTTACAGACGACTGAATATGCAGTCAGGATTGAGAATCATTGAGATGAATGAGCTTTTCCACTTAAAACAGACATAAGTAAGGTAGAAAAGGCCATAAAACCAACTAACATTAATTATCATCCATCCAGGCCTTAATTTTGCCCATGTAAGGTTGCTTTCTTCAAGACCTCTGCATTTTTAAATTAAGTTTTTAAAATTCAGAAATCAGAGGAAAAATAACAGAAAATAATATTTTAGTACTTGTACCACTTTAGTGATTCCCTTCCAACTGTCAAGGCAAAAGAGAGTCACCAGTGAAGATAATTAACAGCTTAAAAATAAACTTAGAGAAAATTATTAAACGTATTCTCAAAACTAATTTGCATAGTAGCAACTGACTGCCCCAGCAGCAACATGAATATTAGAGTCCCCTGGGGGGCACTAGCAGGTTTACAATCTATTAGTCATATTGTGAGAATCACTGGTCTAAAAAATTTTTTTAAACTTGACATTCTTTGAATAAACGCTATCACTTTAATATACAGGATTTCAAGAATTGTAAAATTACAAATCAAAATTATCGTAGAATAACTTCTAAGAAGTACTATATCTGCAAATAAGTACAAACTGTTGACTACAATGTCCAAATAATAAAATGTGAAGATTCTGGTTTTGAAAAAAGCAAGGAGAATTAATATTTTGCTTGGATGTGAACACAGTTTGTATTACTTCACTTGTACCAAACACATATACTTAAGGAAGCTGAATTTATGCAATAACGATTCAGCATACTCCAGTGTGACACTGCACCCAGATGTTCTCTGAAGGACCATTTGGGGAGGGGTAGTAAGTTCTGTCATCTCCCACAAATTCTCCTTTTCTCAGTTTGGAAGCCTGCCTATCCTAGCTTATCTAGCCTATCCTACTTGGAGAGAAAAGTAATCATGAAAACAGAGACCCCCAGCACTGATTTGTCACTGATTTCCTTACAAAGCTGTATAAACAGCATCAGGGTAAACAGAATTGATGCAATTATCTGGAAAAAAAAATGCAAGTCATAAAGCAAATCACAATGTTGAAAGAAAAATGAATCTTCTCTGATAGAATTATCCACGATGATCACATCTTTGGTTACATTTACCAATGAATACTTTCTTGAATCAATGCCTGCTCTTTTTCACCCTTAACACCTGCTTTTCTTAAGGCAACTTAGATATCTACAAATTGAGGCAGGAAGCTTAACATCACCTTTAACACATTTTAACACCACAATATACTCTTTAATGAAAGATCTCATTCCGAAGCAAAGTTTCTGGGCCAATATAAAACACATTTTAGAGAAATGCGAAGGTGGGACATTTTTCCATGAAAGAGAGAAAGGTGAGACCAGGAGAAAGAGACACAAAGAGATAGAAAGAGAACAAAGAGATAGTCAAGGGGTGGGAGGAGGGAGGGAGAAAGGAAGGGAGAGAGCAAAACATAGATATAGAGAGAGATAGAGCAAAAATGTAAAACCAGAAACAAAAATAGAGAGAGAGACCAGACAGTGAAACTAGAGACCAAAGATAGAGCTCAAGACGGAAAAAGGAGAGAGTAATTGAGAAACTTAGAGGGAAACAGAGACCTAGAGACACTGGGGAGAAAGGCAGACTCAGGAAGAAGGGGAAGGGCAGGGGAAGAGGAGGGGATCCGGGAGAGAGAGCTCAAGGGCGCACCGAGACCCACCCAGCATCTTCACGGTTTGTTTGTGGTTCTGGTCCCTGAGCGAGGCGCCCACCGCTGCCTCGCCGCGTCTCCTCCTCCACAGCTTCCTGCCGATGAGGCTGTAGAGCACAGTGAGGCAGAAAACAGGGAGGAAGAAGAAGACGCTGGACACCCACACCATGACGGTGAGCAGTCCCGAGCGCACCGCGAACTCTGTGGCGCGGCACTCGTTGGTGTCCCGAGGGTCGGTGCCGTTCTCATGCTCCACCCCGACCAGCACGAAGATGGGCCCGGCGCTGCAGAAGGCCACGGCCCAGATGACCAGGATGACCAGCTTCACCCGGCCCTTGGTGACCACCACCTTGGCCCGCAGCGGGAAGCAGATGGCGAAGTAGCGTTCGACGCTCAGCGCGGTGATGGTGAGCACCGTAGCGTAGGTGCAGCTCTCGCTGACGAACTGGAAGAGTTTGCAGAGCAGGTCACCCAAGTTCCAGGGCCGGTAATGCCAGAGGCGGACGAGGTCGAGGGGCATGCAGAGGAAGATGAGTAGGTCGGAGAAGGCCATGCTGGACAGGTAGAGGTTGGTGGTGGTACGCAGCTCGCGGAAGCGCGACACCACCAGCATGGTGAGCAGGTTGCCCGCGATGCCCACCACGAAGAGCGCCACGCAGGTGGCTGTGACGCCCGCCAGCAGCGGCGCGGGGAAGAGCGGCAGCAGCTCGTCGACCAGCGAGTCGTTGTCAGGGGCAGCGTCCCAGCCCAGGTCCGGCAGCGTGAGGTTGGGCCCCGGCTCCTCGCTCGGCGTCGCGTTCCACATGCTGCCGGCCCTGCTTAACTGGCTTTGGGATGCGGCTGCCCTGAGAGGCTGGATCGGGCGCTGGACCGGAAAAGGTCTCCTTAGGCGCAAGAGAGTGCGAGGGAGGAACGGGCGCGGGCTCTCAGGGAGGATGCTTGGGAGGAAAGAGAGGGGAGAGGCAGCAGCCGAGGGAAAAGGTGAGACTGAGAGCCTGGGGCGGGGAGGAGGGGAAGAGAGGGAGGCGGGAAGACACACACACACACACACACACACGCACACATACACACGCGCGCACACACACTGATGGAGAGATGGACCGAGTGACCCACCGCTCTTTCTGGCACCTCCCCTTTTCCCCGTCCTCTCCCCCAAAGTCCTTCTCTCCCAGCCCAGCCTTTGGCCGGCCTCCACACAAGTACCTGTCACCGGGGCAGCCCCGCCAGCCCTGCCTCGCCTTTGCGTTCTGTCTCCAGATGCATCTCGCACTTCCCAAAGCGTCCCGGAGCGTGGGCACAGAACAGACCCGGCACCGCGAAGCTGGAGCGCGAGGGGCCTCTCCCCAGCCTTGGGTGCTGCCTGGCTAGGGTGGCCCAGAAGGGCAGATCACACCCGGGGTCGGGGCCGGGCACGGTGGGGAGAACACCTTCAGTTCCCGCGACCTGAGTTCTTCCCCAACAAGGGACAGAGTTGGCTACGGACCTGGTGGGGAGAAGTGAGCGTGCACAACCGGGCTTGGAAAAGGGAGGTAGGGAGTGTTCCGACCTGAAAGGAGACCAGTGCGCACCTGGGAAGAGCCTCACGCAGTCCTAGAACCTATCGCCATGTTAGCGAGGAGAAGCAGGTTCAGAGAGGTGTGGCCGCTTGTCCAAGATCACACAACGAGTTGGGGGCTCAAGATCTAGACTTGGCTATCCCACCCGGTGGACTACTGAGAGCGAAGGGGCAAGATGTGTGAATAAATTGTGTTCGGATTTCCAGCCCTTTGTACGGTTCCCCAACTCGGCAGTGGAAGGGGATATGCTGTGTAGATTACTTTTGCCTGCTGCAAACCTCGGGGGAAGAGGAAGGGCTAAGGGGCGTGTTAGCGTGGCAGGGCGTGGGGGGTAGCTGTCAAAGGGGGAGCAGCAGAGGCTGTAAGGCTGGCACGTCGAGGGCGCACAGTAAACATTTTCTGAGGCATGGACGAGAAAGATCAGCCTTTGGGTAGCTGTGTTCACTTGGACAAGTCATCAACCTTTTTGTTTTAAATTTCGAGGATGTTGTGATGACCACTGGGAATGGATGCCAAATGCTGGGGACAGAGTTGGAGCTCCAGAAATAAATATAGGCGGCGTTGCTGTTATTGGGGTTGCTATTGAGGAATGGGTCGGAGGCTGCCCCTACGCTCTCGAGGTGACTCTCCTGGACACGGCCTGTGCGTCCCCTGCCCGGAGCCAGGAATCGACAACCTAAGGCGCGAGACTGGCGGTTACCCGCTAACTCACTCACCAACCCGCCGGGCCTCTTCCCGCGGGCCACCCTGGGGGCAGCCCGGGAGCGTGTTCAGCACCGCGGCTAGCGACCAGCCCTTTCTACCTCGCCCCACAGCTCTCCCTAGCTGAGGCTGCCCGCCCTCACCTTTTTCAGTTCTTGCCTCAGCACCACAGTCCTGCTCCACGAGGGAGCCGGGGAGATTTCTCCCAAACACAGACCCGTATTAAGCGGCTGCGCTGGCCGCACCTATTTACTCTCACTTACCTGTGGCCTAAAATCACTGTGTATGAGAGAGGGCTTTCCTGAAGGACTTTAGTGGGTTTGCACATGCCTTTGCCAGATGGTTTATGTCAACTCTGCCAACTAAATGGTTAATACTTAGAAGTCCACAAAAACCTAAGGATGAATATATGCACACGTGCATGAAAGATTCCACCCATAGTGAGAGACTGAATGAGGAAGTTTAATACAGGCAACTTACTGGAAAACACGCTACATAGGTTTCCAGGGCTGTGTGACAGAAAGTGTACCAAAAATCTGTTTCAACTACTTAAAAAAAAAAAGATTACAACTAAGTCAAGCCACCAGTCACAAGTTTTTTTTTTTAAATCAATTATTTGACTTTAACACTTCCCACCCTACATTATCAATAGATTTATGTGTGCAGACAAGTCTCTAGGGGGAGAAAACAGACTGGGATAAATAAAAATACCGTAGGAAGCTATTGTTTAAGAATAAGAATCAGGAAAATATTGTGGGACATATTTCTAGTCTACTGAGTGCTAAAGCAATAAATAAGATTTAGCAATAAGCTAAAGCTGATAAATGGGAAAAATCTTCTAAAAAATCTATCATGATAAAAATTTGTCATGTTGGCTAAAATAGACAGATATTTAACTGCATTCAATCATTTTCCAAAATAAAGACAAATCTGTATTGTGTCATGAAGAAAAAACAGGGGATAGTATTGAAATTGATTCATTCATTTACAACCCATAATATTATAAAAATATATAAAACTGTCTATTAGTATGTGTTAGGCACTGGGAATAACAAAATAAATAAAAGTCAGAAAGGTCCTATATTTCAATTCCAGTACAGTTTGATACGTGCATTTAAAGAGGCGTGTACAATGAGCTCTGTTGAAATATGGAGAAACAATGAATTGCATAGAGGTTCTGCCACCTGAGTTGGATATTCAAAGTTGAGCTCCAAAATGTGAAGCAGAACATACTAAACTATTCAGATGGGCACAAAACCATATTGGAGGGCTTCCCTGGTGGTGCAGTGGTTGAGAGTCCGCCTGCCAATGCAGGGGACACGGGTTCGTGCCCCGTTCCGGGAAGATCCCACATGCTATAGAGCGACTGGGCCCATGAGCCATGGCCGCTGAGCCTGCGCGTCTGGAGCCTGTGCTCTGCAACGGGAGAGGCCACGACAGTGAGAGACCTGCGTACCGCAAAAAAACAAAAAACCACATTGGAGCATAAAAGCCCAGCATTCCTTGTCCTGTGAATGGTATGAGAAGTATTATTATGGATTTATGGATTTTTATATATTCAGTGAGTACCAACCAAAATTATGGTTATTTTTTCTTTTTGATGCTTAAATTATCCTAGCTTTGTCCAATGAGATCCCCTCCAAGCTGGCTCCAGAGTCTTTTGACATGACTTACTTAGATTTTTTTTTTTTTTTTTTGGTTGTGCCAGGTCTTAGTTGCAGCACATGGGCTCCTTAGTTGCAGCAGGAGGGCTTCTTTGTTGTGGCTTGCTGGCTCTTTAGTTGTGGCATGTGAACTCTTAGTTGCAGCATGCATGTGGGATCTAGTTCCCTGGCCAGGGATCAAACCCAGGCCCCCTGTACTGGGAGCGTGGAGTCTTAACCACTGCACCACCAGGGAAGACCCAGACTTGCTTAGATTTTGAGAACTTCCTTGTCAGAATTTGTGGCAGCGTAAGATACCCCTTGCTCACCTTGGAAGTTCCCTACTCTATACCTGGGAGCAGCCATTTCTCCAATAATCCCTGGTACCTTATAGTGGGGAATGGCATTTAGAAACTTAAATTTGGGAAGTAAGGGTGTTTATTGCCCCTGTAGTATTATGGACTAGACCCTGTCAGTGGACAGAGCTAGGGTATATGTTTTTTGAAAAAATCATGAGATAATAATGATGATACAGTAGATAAATCAGACACACCCTTAGCAAGTGATCAAAATTAACATCACCAGTGTGATACTCTGGGAAGGACACAAAGTCACTTACATGGTATTCCAGCTAGGAATGCACAACCTCAATCTAATTGCAGGAAACATCAGACAGACTCAAAATGAAGAATATTCTATTTTTAAAATTCTTCCCTAAAATGTCGATGTTATACAAGACAAAGACTGGGAAAATGTTCCAGACTAAAGGAAACCAAAGAGATGTAACAGCTAACTATAATTCCTAATCCTAGATTGGATCCTAAACTGGAGGAAAAAGACTTCTATAAAGGACAATATTGGGTGAAGTGACAAACTTAGAATATGGATGGTAGATTAGATAGCAGTATTGAATCAATGTTAAGTTTACTGCAGTTGATAACTGTGTGAAAGAAAATATTATTATTCTTAAAAATACACACTTGCCATGATTTATGCATCTGTTTCAGAAAAATAATTATGTGTGTGTAGATAAACAGAGCCAATGACAAAGCAAATGGGGCAAAATGTTAATAATAAATGAATCTAGGAAAGAGGTAGAAAGATTTCCTTTGTACTATTTTTGCAACTTTTCTTTGTTTGAAATTATTCTCATACAAAATATTAGAAGTCATAAGTTTATAGAGGTATTTCAATTCAACTTCCAATTATATACTTAATGTACTTGATTTGATTTATTTTTTTTTCTTTTTTAAAATTTTTTTCTTTTTTTTTTGGAAATTTATTTTATTTATTTATCTATGGTTGCGTTGGGTCTTCATTGCTTCGCCCGGGCTTTATCCAGTTGCAGCGAGCAGGGGCTACTCTTCATTGCAGTGCATGGGTTCTCACCGTGGTGACTTCTCTTGTTGCGAAGCACAGGCTCTACGCACGTGGGTTTCAGTAGTTGTGGAATGTGGGCTCAGTAGTTGTGGCTTGTGGGCTCTAGAGCGCAGGCTCAGTAGTTGTGGTGCACAGGCTTAGTTACTCCACGGCATGTGGGATCTTCCTGAACCAGGGCTCAACCCTGTGTCCCCTGCATTGGCAGGTGGATTTTTAAACACTGTGCCACCAGGGAAGTCCCTGTACTTGATTTTACATTCCTACTGAACATCCTGGCTTCTAACAACATATAGATAATTATTTATGTTGTAATATGCATTAAATAATTTCAAACTAATAATGGCATTACCATTAATAGTAAACCTGACAAATAAAGCTTGAGATTTTCTTGCCGTTCTCTTTGTCCTTAAAATATACCCCACTGTGTACAACTACGTGTTCTAAAATTAATTGAAATAATGCTTTTTTATGTGTGGTTATGTTATTAATTTGATATATGGTTAGATTTGTTTCAGTTACCTTAAATTTTAGGAATTATTTTAAAATTTAAATTTTATTTTTGAATATATAAATCATTCATGTGATTTGACAGTGAAAACTTTAAAATAAAGTATAGTCTTAAATTTAAAATGAGAAACCAAAGAATATTCAGGAAAATGTTACACCTTTTTTATACTCCTCAAATGACATCATTAAAAACAAATTTAGCTTCTGGTTTCCCTATCCTGTGTGTGTTTCCGTAAATACATGTGTATGTGTGCGTGTGTGTGTGTGCGTGTGTAGCCTACAGAAAGGGTAATATACTATATACACTGTACACTATCTTGATTTTTTAATGTAACACTGTATCCTGGAATTCTCTTATATCAATATTCTTTTCTTAAATGTTTCTGTAGTACTCTATCTTGAGAAACTTACATAGTTTTGGAGATGTAACTTAGTTTTATTCAACCAATGTTTTACTGTTTTTATTTGTTTGTATGTTGTAATAATCTTTTACTGTTATAAATAATGCTGCATTTTACATGCCTACAGGTATATTACAGAATAACATAAAAATAAAATTACTGTTTAATAGTTTAATAAAAGAAGAATGTCCTCTTCCCAGCCCTGGCAACCACCATCTACTTTCTGTCTCTATGAATTTGACTCCTGTAGGTACCCCATGTCAGTATTTGTTCTTTTATGACTGGTTTATTTCATTTAGCATAATGTCCTCAAGGTTCATCTATGTTGTAGCATGTGCCAGAAGTTTCTTCCTTTTTAAGGCTGAGTAATATTTCATTGTATGTATATAGACCACACTTTGCTTATCTGTTCATCCGTCAATAGACACTTGAGTTACTTCCACCTTTTGGCTATTGTGAATAACGCTGCTATGAACATTGGCATACAAACATCTGTTTGTGTCCCTGCTTTCAATTTTTTTATGTAGATACCCAGAATTGGAATTGCTGGGTCATATGGTAATTCTATATTTAATTTTTTGAGGAACTGCCATACGGTTTTCCACAGCAGCGGCACCATTTACATTCCCACCAGCAGTGCACAGGGTTCCAATTTCTTTACATCCTTGCCAACACCTATCCTCTGTTTTTTTTCCTGTTGTTTGTTCTTTGTTTTGTAGTAGTCATCGTAATGGGTGTGAAGTTGTATATCATTGTGGTTTTGATTTGCATGTTCCTAATGATTAGTGATGCTGAGTACATTTTCACATAGTTATTGGCCATTGGTATATATTCTTTGGAGTAATGTCTATTCAAGTCCTTTGCCCATTTAAAAATCAGTTTTTTGGGGGGTTTTTGGTGGGCTTTTTTTTTTTTGCTGTTGAGTTGTCCTTTTGACTCTTGAGATTGTTTGTTTTCTTGTCAATTAATCTTCTAATGATTCTGAAAGCGTTGGAAAATAAATAGGAAGAAGACAAGTTAGTAAAAAGTAGTATTCTATTTTAAGGGATATGATTGTAACATCCAAGGCAGTTTCAAAGCTTCAACAGATGGTGCACAGCAATTGTGCTTTACTGATAGAGTTAAAACAAATTCTATTAAATTAAAAATCCCACTTAGCAGATGCCTTCAACAGTTGTCCTCTCTGAAGCTAATCTCTGAAGCAAAGACATTTTTTTGTTGTTGTTTGTTATTTGTAGTGTGTCTGGACCTTTGAAATTCTAAATTTTCTAAAAAATACTCTATTGGTATTTAGGTGGTAGTTTACTTTAGGAGCGTTGAGGGGTAGGAGGATGGAGGGATAGAGAGGACTTTAATCTCTGATAAAATGTGGGTTATTAATAAACTAGAGAAGATTTGTAAATGAGACATGAGTATATGAATTTCTTTATAAAGTATATCCTGAATCTGTTTTGCTATAGATTGCAGTGTATATTAATTTTAATGGACGGACTTCCCTGGTGGCACAGTTCTTAAGAATCCACCTGCCAATGCAGGGGACATGGGTTTGAGGCCTGGTCCAGTAAGATCCCACATGCCGTGGAGCAACGAAGTCCGTGAGCCACAACTACTGAACCCGTGTGCCACAACTACTGAAGCCCGCATGCCTAGAGCCCGTGTTCTGCAACAAGAGAAGCCACTGCAAGGAGAAGCCCGTGCACCACAATGAAGACCCAATGCAACCAAAAATAAATAAATAAATTTAAAAAAATTTTTAATGGAAGTTAAACACTATAAATTATTTATCTCACGAAGCTCACTAAAATAGGAGTCTACCTCTGGTTCTAATTTCCTAAAAATCCACACTTACTTATTAAACTGGTAAAGAATACAGAAAAATCTATGACCGGGCTTCCCTGGTGGCACAGTGGTTGAGAGTCTGCCTGCCGATGCAGGGGACACGGGTTCATGCCCCAGTCCGGGAAGATCTCGCATGCCACGGAGCGGCTGGGCCCGTGAGCCATGGCCGCTGAGCCTGCGCGTCTGGAGCCTGTGCTCCGCAACGGGAGAGGCCACAACAGTGGGAGGCCAGCATACCGCAAAACAACAAAAACAAAAACAAACAATCTATGACCGTTTGGGCAATTCAATTTTATTATGGCAAGATATTATTTAATATGCAATTAAGATAATGTATCAAAATATTTCATTTTGTAAAGGCTTGCCAAGTGCTTTAGAAAGGAGAACTTTTCCCTTGTACAAATCATGGAACATGCCTTCTGAGAATGCTAATGTGGAAAGACAACCTGGGATTGTAAGCAGTGCAGAAGAATACAAATAAAACCACCCAGTCTGTATTGCCTACTGGACATTTATTACTGGAGAGCTCATCACCATTGCAAGCTCATTTTATGTCTAAAGCAAATTCATCATCTCCAACCCAGTGAATGTTCCTAATATCTGTCCCTCATCTCCATTCTTTAGTTTTTAATTTTAATACAATTTTTAAAGGTTACTTTCCCTTTACAGTTATTACAAAATATTGGCTATATTCCCCGGGGTGGTACAATACTTCCTTGAGCCTTTTTTTACACCCAATAGTTTGAACCTCCCACTCCCCCACCCCTATACTGCCCCCCCCACCCCACTGGTGACCACTAGTTTGTTCTCTGTATCTGTGAGTCTGCTTCTTTTTTCTTATATTCATTAGTTTGCTGTACTTTTTAGATTCTACAAATAAGTGATATCATAGAGTATTTATCTTTCTCTGATTAATTTCACTTAGCATTATGCTCCCCTAGTTCATCCATGTTGCAGCAAATGGGAAAATTTCATTCTTTTTCATGGCTGAGTAGTATTCCATGGTGTGTGTGTGTGTGTGTGTGTGTGTGTGTGTGTGTGTGTGTGTATATATACATATACCATATCTTTATCCATTCATCTGTTGATGGACAATTACATTTCTTCCATATCGTGGCAGTTGTAAGTAATGCTGCTATAAATGTCGGGGTGCCTGTATCTTTTTGAGTTAGTATTTTTGTTTTATTTCAGTTAGATACCCAGGAGTGGAATTGCTGAGTCATATGATAGTTCTATTTTTAGTTTTTTTGGAAACTTCCATACTGTTTTCCACAGTGGCTGCACCAATTTACATTCCCACCAACAGTGCACAAGGGTTCCCTTTTCTCCACATCCTCTCCAACATTTGTTTCTTGTATTCTTTTTCATGATAGCCATTCTGACAAGTGTGAGGTGATACCTCATTGTGGTTTTGATTTGCATTTCCCTGATGATTAGCGATGTTGAGCATCTTTCCATGTGCCTGTTGGCCATCTGCATGTCCTCTTTCGAAAAATGCTTATTCAGTTATTCTGCCCATTTTTCAACTGGGTTGCTTGTTTTTTTTTTTTTTTTTTTGATGTTGAGTTGCATGAGCTGTTTATATATGTTGGATATTAATCCCTTTTTGGTCATGTCATTTGCAAATATTTTCTCCCATTCGGTAGGTTGTCTTTTCATTTTGTCGATGGTTTCCTTTGCTGTGCAAAAGCTTTAAGTTTAATTAGGTATCATTTGTTTATATTTGCTTTTATTTTCTTTACTATAGGAGACAGATCCAAAAAAATATTTCTGTGATTCACGTCAAAGAGTGTTCTGCCCATGTTTTCCTCTAGGCCTCACCTCCTTTCTTAATTGTCAACAGCTAAGTCCAGTCCCCCACTCAACAACCATGCAGGCAGCAAGTTCTTCTCAGTCTAATTAACCACAAGAATTTGGTAAAACTAAACTTCTTTAAAGCTTACTTTCGTTTGGTATCCTTCTTATGTAAAATACTTTTAGTGGCTCATTCTCATCTCACATCAAGTCTTTCAAACTCTGACCTTCTCAAGTTCTCATAATTTGGCCTTACCCTGCATATCCAGCAAGATTTGTTCTTCATCCCATTGTGCCATCTCTGCTCCTCCCCTCACTGCCCTGCCTCTTGCCACCTCTTTCCTCTGGCCTCTCTCTCTCCAAATCCTAACCATTGGAGTCCTGGCCCATTTCTTGCTCTCAATTCCTATGTCCCTCAGTTGATCTCTTCAGTTTACTTCCTAATTATACACTGTTTCTGTGACTTCATACCCATGAGTTGCCTCTTCAACTACATTATAAGCTCCTTGAAGGCAGCTGAAGTGTTTTGTGGGGAGCTCAGTGAGTTCAGATGTGTTTCAGCCACTTCTCAGCACATCCTCCATTAATGCCCTGGTCCGAGCCTCCCTAATCCCCACCAGAACTGCTGCAATAGCCAAAGGACTGCTCTCCCTGTGTTTATTCTTCCCATGCTAAGATCCTTGTGCCCTCTGCAGCCAGAGATCTTTCAAAAATACATATTTAATCTTGACACTCCTGTGCTTAATTAAAACCCTTCAAATGGTCCCTCATTGTTCTTGAGCCCACGATGGCTGGCAAGTTTTTCTAGGATCTCTTGGAAAATATTAGGTTGGCCAAAAAGCTCATTCAGGTTTTTCCAAAACCCCAAGTGAACTTTTTGTCCAACCCAGTAGATTTCCCTGGAATATAGATTTCAACTTGGAACTCTTTCCCTCTTACTCTCTGCAACCCAGATGGGTCAGTTCCCCACACTTACAAAGATTTACATTTCTTTCCTACTGTTCCGCTGTTAATTTTGTACTCATTTATGTGATTATTTGTTTAACATTTATCTTCCTCATTAGATTGTAAGGCTTATGTGAGCAGGGCCCAGGTCTTTTGCAAGTCATTGTTGCCTGGGATTTAACAGATGCTTAATAAATGCTTGTTTAAATGAATGAGTGCACTTTTTATTAAGGCAAATCTCTCCAAACCTAGGGCTTCCCTTCGGATCCCAGAGAACACTACACTCATTCCAGAACAAAGTGAGAATTCAGAGCACTTGATCCTTGTACACTGATAGCTATATTCTGCTTTATTCACACACAAGTGGTTTATATAAATTATAAAATATAAATATGCTTGTAATTTCAGATAGTTTAAAGGGAAGATATTTTGCTTTCATGTATTTCATCTGTATGTTTTATCTAAGAGAAATATTTACTTAGAAAAAAACCTATACAAATCAAAAGCTATGTAACACTTAAAACACAGGCTACATTATCTCATTGCAAGAGGGACTTAACTAACTACTTCAGATTACAAATTCATTTGAAGCTGAATGTATTGGTAAAGCCCCGATCACCATTGGCATTCTCTGTTATGCAGTTATAGAGCAGAGATAGGTGCGTATAATGGCTGGAGCCGTGGTGTGCTGGTAAATATTTAACAACCAGATCTTCAGGAAAAAAAAAAAAAAGAACAACGAACAATATCAACTTAAGTGTCTTCCAATTTCTGTGCTGTACCTACTCCCTACCATGGTCAATTTCACACCACCAAGGTCGCTGAAGGCAGAGTTTGAAAGCCATGCCAGCAAATAGTTCTTACAAGTCAGTACAAACTGGGTCCAGCACACCACTGACTGGATCCTGTATAAACAGCATAAACCTGTTGGGAGAGTCATTGACTTGACTTTACGTAGGTATCTTATGTAGACTAGGTGTCTTCAATTTAAAAACTCACAAAGGAAATTGATAAAATATATCTAATCATACAACTACAGATAAGATGAACATAGGTTTCACTCCGTAATAGGGTTCTCCAGAGAAACAGAACCAATAGGGATAGATAGATAGACAAATAGATAGATAGATACAGTATATATAAATGAGAGAGAGAGAGAGACTTATTATGAGGAAGTGGCTTGTGTAATTATGGAGGCTGAGAAGTCCCACAGTCTGCCATCTGCAAGCTGGAGACCCAGGAAAGTCAGTGGTATAATTCAGTCTGGTCTGAAGACCTGGGAACCAGGGGAGTCAGTGGCATAAACCTCAGTTTGAGTGGAAGGAAAGGATGAGATGAGATGTCCCAGCTCAACAGTGAGGCAGGAAAAGGGGGTAAATTCCTCCTTCCTCTGCCTTTTGTTCTATTCACACCCTCCCTCAATGGATTGGATGATGCCCACCAACACTGGGGAGGGCAATCTTCTTTACTGATACCACCAATACAAATGCTAATCTCATGTGGAAACACCCTCACAGACACCCGCAGAAATAGTGTTTAATCTGGGCAATCCATAGCCAGTCAAGGTGACATAAAATTAACCATCACACACTCCTTCCTAGAATAATAAAATTAAAAGTTGCCACTTTCAGAAGGTAGGATAAAGCAAATAAAAGAAAGTACTGCAGTTAACTTTAGATCAGGGTAGGCAAACTTCTGTAAAGAATCACATAGAAAATATTTTAGGCTTTGTAAGTCATATGGTCTCTGTCACAACTGAAATGTCATTATGGCATAAAAGCAGCCGTCAACAATACATTGAAAGCAATGGATGGGGCTGTGCTCCAATAAAACTTTAAAACTTTAAATATGTGGTGGGCCGATTAGTTTGCTGACCGCTGATGTAGATTAATTAGAGTTATAGAGGTAAAGGATACTGATTATTCCAACTACAGTGCAAACCAACTTGCAGTTGGAATCCTCACAGCCTAGATGTTTATTTAGTCAGCTCTCCAAGCAGTGATGGACTCAGGAATGGACATGTGACCTAACTCTGGCCAGTGAAACAGGAGGGGAAGTATGCTGAGGGGCATCTGGGGAAAGTCTTCCCATTCCTCATGGGCAGCTGTCATTGTGCCCCTTTTGGACTTTATCTTGACTAGCTGTGACACCTAGAATCACTCCAACCACCAACCTGAGGATGAAGCCAACACTGAGGAAGACAGGGCCAAGAAGTGGAACGAGCCAGATCAACCGACCCTGGAGCCTTCCCCACCTCTGGACTTCCTGTGATGAAAGATGAAGTTTCCTACTGCGTATGTCTGTCACAGATGGGTTTCTGTAAATTGAACTAAAAGATTCAGTTTTGTTCCCCCTTCCCCCCAAATTTCTTTTAGTTACAAATGTAATACTGAACCACTCCTCCATGTAGGGAATTTCTTTTCTCTTTTAAAAGGCATAATCACAATATTTTCTCTTTCCCTGAAAGTCATCAGGGGTTGAGACTGCCATGACAAATCAGAAAAAAAGGGATAGGGCTTCCCTGGTGGTGCAGTGGTTGACAGTCCGCCTGCCGATGCAGGGGACGTGGGTTCGTGCCCCGGTCCAGCAAGATCCCACATGCCGTGGAGCAGCTGGGCCCGTGAGCCATGGTCGCTGAGCCTGCGCGTCCGGAGCCTGTGCTCCGCAACGGGAGAGGCCACAGCAATGAGAGGCCCGCGTACCGGAAAAAAAAAAAAAGGGATAATATTATCCAGTTATTCTTCAGTATGTATTCTCCTTCCACAAGGCAAATACCTTGAAGGTCCCAGCCCTGCTTGGGGAGCCATTCCTTCTAGGGTCTTCCTGACTCAACATGGCGGACACTGTCGACCACTTACTTTGCAGCAGTTCCACACACTCATCCTCCCTGAGATCAAAACCTTGACAATGTCCAGTTGTCGGGAGACTGCATACTGTAGAAAAGGCTGGACCTTTCCCCACCCCTAGGGAGGATAATCTTAATTTATCTCAGCCAATCATGGAAATCCCATTTTCCTTGCCAGGGGATGATTTAGGAATGGGCATGTCTATAATTCTGAACAGTGAGTGCGGAAGAGTTTTTCTTATTCTTAAAAAGGGATACAAGGGGGCTTTCCTGGTGGCGCAGTGGTTGAGAGTCCACCTGCCGATGCAGGGGACACAGGTTCGTGCCCCAGTCCAGGAAGATCCCACATGCCGCGGAGCAGCTAGGCCCGTGAGCCATGGACGCTGAGCTTGCACGTCCGGAGCCTGTTGCTCTGCAGCGGGAGAGGACACAACAGTGAGAGGCCCGTGTACCACAAAAAAAAAAAAAAGGGATACAAGGGAGCCTTTAATGTTGTGAAGTACTTACTTAAGCCTGCTGCAGTCATCCCGCAAGCCCGTGGTCAAAAGTCAACATTATGAGCAAAGCACAGCAGAAGAATGAAGAGACCTGTCTCCTCAGTGATGGCAACGAGCCACTGAATTAACCATGCCTGGAATCACCCTACCTCAGGCTTTTTATGCTATTGGTGCCAACTGAGCTGATCTTCTGTTAAAAGCTACTGAAAACACACCAACTGGAACACTCACTAAAAAGCTGCTTTGGGCAGATTTCATCTGGTTTCCTCCACTTGCCTAAACAGTTTAAGAAGGAAGAGCATGATGTTTCTTCTGCACTGATCTCTCTCTGAGAGATGCACTGGCAAGTGATTTTAGGGAATCTAAGAAGACTGTATGGCTGCAGACTTATTTTAAAATATTAGGCTAGGGACTTCCCTGGTGGTGCAGTGGTTAAGAATCCACCTGCCAAAGCAGGGGACATGTATTTGAGCCCTGCTCCGGGAAGATCCCACATGCCGCGGAACAACAAAGCCCGTGTGCCACAACTATCGAGCCTGCACACCACAACTGAAGCCCAAGCGCCTAGAGCCCATGCTCCACAACAGGAGAAGCCACCGCAATGAGAAGCCCATGCACTGCAACGAAGACCCAACCCAGCCATAAATAAATAAATAAATAAAATGAAATAAAATATTAGGCCAGCCTAATAAATAAGCCAGAATGTTTTATACTTCCAGGACAAATCCACATTTGTATATACTTTAGAGTACAGGCTGTTAAATCAATCACTTTAAAATTTGCACCAGAGATTATATTAAAATAATGAAGTGTCTTAATAAATTTAGAAAATTTATTATGAGATAATTTTCTCTCATTGCTTCACTCACATTTTCAGGTGATTTGTTGTTACTTAATTCAGCATTCCTTAACTGTCAAAGCAAAATATGAGAACCAGTTTTTGGTAAAGCAGTTTTGTTCCTATTGTCCCATCTTTACCAGCAGGAAATGTTTTCAGTTTGTTACAAAGCCTCTTCTCTAATGCTGTATATGTCAAATACTTGCTTTTATTCTTTTTTGTTTGGACACATTTTAAAGTCCTTAGAATGTGGTGATTATGACTTCATATTGCATTGTCACAAAGAATAGTAAAAATAATTATTATCTCATTAGTATAAAGAATATAGAAAATCAGATCTATCTGATGCCAATGTATATGCTAGCACATTGCACTAAACAGCCTATTTTCTAAGAGATCATATTAAAGGACTTTGTTTTTGATTGGGGGCAAGTGTCACAGAAGTAGGTTATGCTCATCGTCGAGTTGGTGGAGCTTTGCTAACACTGCTTTTGTTTGTTTCCCAGAATTACATTGAAATGCTCATCTTCACCTAACCCCTTGCTTCTTTTCTAACATATTCCAGCCCAGTGGCAGTTCAACACTTGAGCTGCAGAATCAGACCAACCTAAGGTCAAGAGTACCCAGAATAGAGAAAATGTTCAATAAATAGTTCCTCTTCCTCTTCCACATTATTATTATCTCCCTAGAGTGAAAGCTGCCCCCAGTGAGAAGGCTGCCCAAGTGTAAACAGCTTTTGCTTTTGTACTGTATTTCCTCCAGGGCTTTTGTATTGTATTTCCTCCAGGGCTTTTGTACTGTATTTCCTCCAGGGCTTTTGTACTGTATTTCCTCCCAATCTTCATCCACTGTCTGCACCTCTCCTGAGGGAATTTGGAGACAGAAGCATGGGAAGCTTATAGGAAAGGAGAAAATCTACAAAAGGGGAAGCAAAGGATGCAGAAGGCAAATGATCAACTTCACAATTTATTCTGAGGATACCTTCAGTTCACAGAGCAGTCAGGAGCAAATTAAATTTAGTAAATTGAATCAAATTCTTAAGGTAGAAAGGAAACTTATCTTTTAAGGAAGATTGTGATGAATCTCTTTTTAAAATAAAGACTCTTTTGCAATCTCTTGAATTTATCCATTTCATAAATTTGGGGGTTCTGTACATTGGTTGATTTTCATTCGAAAGAGGAAGTATTTGAACCCTGTTTTCTAGTTACATATCTATTTTAACTAGGTCATTTTTAATTTTGACATAGATATGACTTTGTAGAGGATTTTAAGAATAAACAGGAAACTGAAACGGAACTCAGCATAAAAACAATTAACATGAGGTTATAATACTAGAGGTTTTCTTTAACTTTTCATATTTTAAAAGGAGCTTACTGAGTCCTTAAAACCAGCTAGGCAGGGTCTCAGCACTTCACATGTATTAAGCATTTCCTCACAATTCCCCCTGCAAGGTGGGTGCTCTTATCTGAGACACTGAGAGTCTGTCATTTGCATCCTTGCCCCCTTCACTTTGGGTTTTATCCAAGTTGAGAATTTGAAGTCATTTATTCTCTCCCACCCTTAAACACTTCGGGCTTTGAGGAAAATAAGAGAACCTCGCCACCTGGTGGCTGCTCCTGGTATGTGGTAATAAGGCAGCCCCTTTCTGGTCTCAAGGAGAGAGGAGAGAATTGACTCCGCCTTTGCTACTCAAGTCTCTCAAGGCACCTCTCAAACAACTGTGCTGGCCTCTCCTTCAGAGTCACTGTCTTTAACAATCCCTTGCCTTGACCTGCCCAGATACATCCTAATAAAAACTGAAGTAGCAAGGTTTTTTTTCTCTATTCTTCAAGTGAGGAAGTTTCATGAGACAGAGTCCAGCAATGATGGGCCAGAACGCCCCTAATTTTATTTCATTTTCAAAAAGATCAGACATTCAGTATTCATGCTCTTTAAGAAGGGATTCACAGTTGGCCAGGAAATTGTCATTCTAAAATATTCACTTCATAGCTGCCTCCTATCTTGGGCTTTAATCTCTAAAGCAAGGAAAGGTCCATGTAGGTATCCCTTGTTTTAAACAATTCATGGAATTAAAATGTTGCACGTAAATTGACTTTTTGAATTTCTAACCATAATGATTACCTGGGTACATTGTTTTCTTAAACACTTAACTAATAAATTGCAGCTTTTGAAGTTTAGGTTTCTCAATTCTAGATAGAGGTTCTATTCATGATTTCCAAATGCCTGTTGATGGATATGTGCCCAGCTATATCAGAGTCACTTGGGGAAATTAAAACACAAATACAAAAAGATTCCTGGGCTCCTCTCCAAAGATGTTGATTCAGTAGGTCTGTGGTGAAGCCCAGGCATCAGCATTTCTAAATGCTCCCCAGGAAGTACTGATAAGCCTTGAACTCAGCTTCGCTGACCATAATAAACAAAAATAAGCTCAAAATGGATTAAAGACCTAAATGTAAGGCCAGAAACTATCAAACTCTTAGAGAAAAACATAGGCAGAACACTCTGTGACATAAATCACAGCAAGATCCTTTTGGACCCACCTCCTAGAGAAATGGAAATAAAAACAAAAATAAACAAATGGGACCTAATGAAACTTAAAAGCTTTTGCACAGCAAAGGAAACCATAAACAAGACCAAAAGACAATCCTCAGAATGGGAGAAAGTATTTGCAAATGAAGCAACTGACAAAGGATTAATCTCCAAAATTTATAAGCAGCTCATCTGCTAATAATAACAAAAAACCAAACAACCCAATCCAAAAATGGGCAGAAGACCTAAGTAGACATTTCTCCAAAGAAGATATACAGACTGCCAACAAATACATGAAAGAATGCCCAACATCATTAATCATTAGAGAAATGCAAATCAAAACTACAGTGAGATATCATCTCACACCAGTCAGAATGGCCATCATCAAAAAGTCTAGAAACAATAAATCCGGGAAAGGGTGTGGAGAAAAGGGAACCCTCTTGCACTGCTGGTGGGAATGTGAATTGGTACAGCCACTATGGAGAACAGTATGGAGGTTCCTTAAAAAACTACAAATAGGGGCTTCCCTGGTGGCGCAGCGGTGGAGAGTCCGCCTGCCGATGCAGGGGACGCGGGTTCGTGCCCCGGTCTGGGAAGATCCCACATGCCGCGGAGCGGCTGGGCCCGTGAGCCATGGCCGCTGAGCCTGCGCGTCCGGAACCTGTGCTCCGGAACGGGAGAGGCCACAACAGTGAGAGGCCCGCGTACCGCAAAAAAAAAAAAAAAAAAAAAAAACTACAAATAGAACTACCATATGACCCAGCAATCCCACTACTGGGAAAATACCCTGAGAAAACCATAATTCAAAAAGAGTCATGTACCAAAATGTTCATTGTAGCTCTATTTACAATAGCCAGGAGATGGAAGCAACCTAAGCGTCCATCATCGGATGAATGGATAAAGAAGACGTGGCACATATATACAATGGAATATTACTCAGCCATAAAAAGAAATGAAATCGAGTTATTTGTAATGAGGTGGATGGAACTAGAGTCTGTCATACAGAGTGAAGTAAGTCAGAAAGAGAAAGACAAATACCGTATGCTAACACATATATATGGAATTTAAGAAAAAAAATGTCATGAAGAACATAGGGGTAAGACAGGAATAAAGACACAGACCTACTAGAGAATGGACATGAGGATATGGGGAGGGGGAAGGGTAAGCTGTGACAAAGTGAATGAGCGGCATGGACATATATACACTACCAAACGTGAAATAGATAGCTAGTGGGAAGCAGCTGCATAGCACAGGGAGATCAGCTCAGTGCTTTGTGACCACCGAGAGGGGCGGGATAAGGAGGGTGGGAGGGAGGGAGACGCAAGAGGGAAGAGATATGGGAACACATGTATAACCGATTCACTTTGTTATAAAGCAGAAACTAACACACCATTGTAAAGCAATTATACTCCAATAAAGATGTAAAAAAATAAATTAAAAAATAAGGTCACATGATTAAAAAAAAAAAAAGAGTGTTGGTGCTTTACACACAAATTAGATAGTTTTCACTCACCAGGTCGGCAAACAAGAGAAGTAGTAAATATCCCCTTCTAATGATGATGTAGGGAACAGAGCATTCTTGTTCCTGCTGCCCAGGCTGCGAACTGCAGCAAAAGATTAAGAAAGTAATCAGACAATTATTTTTAACATCTAAAATGTTAAATCGGCCTGGTAATCCCAATTTAGGACCCAGAATATAAGGACCAAGGACAAAGAAGTTCATTGTACAATTAGGTGTAGTGAGAAACAACTGGGAACAAACTAATGGTGGACTAAATTAGGATCTAGTCATTCAATGAGGTATTATGCAGTATTTAAGAAGAATCAACTAGACCTGAATGTTTTTACATAGAAAAGGATCCAAATACTGTTAAATCAATGAGTCACTGAGTTTTATACACACACACACACACACACGTGTGCACATATATATAATTATATATATTCCCATTTATAAAATAAAAGAAAAAATAATAAAGCTGGAATATTGACTATATATGCTTGTGTCAGCAGAAAGATGTAAAAGGACACATCATTTTATCGTTGGAATCTTCATGGTGGGAGGAGAGAGGGAAGATTTTTAAGTTCTCTTTCATACATTTCTACATTTCACTCATCACAACCAACATGGTTTTTTTGGTCTTTGCAATTCATAAGACCCAATAAAGTGTGTTTTTTAAAAACACATTGGTGGATCAAAGAGTAGTGTATTCTCCTCCCAGATCTCTGGTTTGGCATGATTACCAATACCATTCAGATAAATTATATTTAAATTATAAAATATTAGTAATATATGCATAAGGTATGAAAAATTATGCTAAAGGGAACTAACACAGTGAACCCATGTCCAGATTAAGAAACAGAGCATTACTGTTACCTCTGATGCTCCCTTGAGATCCTCTGCACTTCCATCCCCTCCCTTCACTCTGAAATTGTATCTTTTTCATACTGGTAATTTTCTTTATGGATTCATACATACGCACCTTAAACAATATATATCTGGCTGAGTAATATTTCATTGTATGTATATATCACATTTTGTTTATTCATTCATCTAAATAAAAATGTATATTTGGATTTTTTCTTCCTTTGATCTACTGTAAATAGTGCTTCTATGAACATTCACGTCCAAGTATTCGTTTAAGTATCTGTTTTCATTTCTCCTGGAAATACACTCAGGAGTGGAATTGCTTGGAAATATGGTAATTTTATGTTTAACTTTCTGAGAAACCACCAATTTTTTCACAGGAGCTGCACCATTTTAAATTCCCAACAGCAATGTATGGTGCCAATTTATCCATACCCTCACCAATACTTGTTATTATCTGTTGTTGTTGTTTTTTAATAGTAGCCATCCTAATGGGTATACATTGATGTCTCACTGTGGTTTTGATCTTTGTCCAATTTTTAATTGTGTTGTTTGTCTTTTTGTTGTTAAGTTGTAAGAGTTCTTTATGTGGTCCGCCTGTTAAGCCCCCTATCAGATATGTGATTTGCAAATATTTTCTCACATTCTATAGGTTGGCTTTTCACTTTCTTGATAATGTTCTTTTTATGTACAAAAGTTTTTAATTTGATGAAGTCCAGTTTGTATATTTTTTTCTTCTGTTGCTCTTACTTTTGGTGTCATATCTGAACTCCATTGCCAAATACAAATACAAGAGAAGATTTACCTCTGTTTTCTAGAATTTTATAGTTTTTTTTTTTTGTTGTTGTTGTTTTGCGGTACGCGGGCCTCTCCCTGTTGTGGCCTCTCCCGTTGCGGAGCACAGGCTCCGGACGCTCAGACTCAGCAGCCATGGCTCACGGGCCCAGCCGCTCCGCGGCATGTGGGATCTTCCCAGACCGGGGCATGAACCCGTGTCCCCTGCATCGGTAGGCGGACTGTCAACCACTGCGCCACAGGGAAGCCCTAGAATTTTATAGTTTTTGATCTTATATTTAGGTCTATAATCATTTTTTAGTTAATTTTTTATATGGGTTAAGGTAGAAGTCCAAGTTCATCCTTTTGCATATGGATATTCAGTTGTTCTAGTACCATTTATTAAAGAGGCTATTCTTTCCCCCATTGAAGGGCATTGGCACCCTTGTCAAAAATCAACTGGACAAAGATGTATGCATTTATTACTGGACTCTCAGGGGGTTTTTTGTTTGTTTTTTTGCGGTACACTGGCCTCTCACTGTTGTGGCCTCTCCCGTTGCAGAGCACAGTCTCCGTACGCACAGGCTCAGCGGCCATGGCTCACGGGCCTAGCCGCTCCGCGGCAGTGTGGGATCTTCCCGGACCAGGGCACGAACCTGTGTCCCCCGCATCGGCAGGCGGACTCTCAATCACTGCGCCACCAGGGAAGCCCTGGACTCTCAGTTTTATTCTATTGGTCCACCTGTCTATCCTTATGCCAGTACCACACTGTTCTTGATTATTGTAATATATTTTGAAATCAGGAAGTGTGATGCCTCCAGCATGGTTCTTCTTGCTCAAGATTGCTTTGGCTATTCAGGGTCATTTATGGTTCTGCATAAAATTTTTAAAATATTTTTCTATTTCTGTAAAAGATGATATTAGAATTTTGATAGAGATTACACTGAATCTGTAGATCACTTAGCATAAAAGTGACATTTTAACAATATTAAATCTTTCATCTCTTTGGTTAAGTTAATTCCTAAGTATTTTATTCTTTTTGTTACTATTGCGAATGTAATTGTTTTCTTAATTTCCTCTTTGGATAGTTTGTTGTTTTTGTATAGAAATGTGACTTACTTTTGTATGTTGATTTTGTATTCTGCAAATTTGCTGAACTCATTTATTAGTTCTAAAAGTTTTGTTGTTGTTGTTGTTGAGTATTTAGGATTTTCTACGTATATGACAATGTCATCTGCAAACAGAAAATTTTACTTCTTCCTTTCCAGTTTGGATGCTTTTTAATGTTTCTTTTTCTTGTTTAGTTGCTCTGGATAGGACTTCCTGTTCTATGTTGAATAGAAGCATTGACAGGTGTGAGGTGCTATCTCACTGTGGTTTTGATTTGCATGTCTCTGATGATTAGCAATGTTGAACATTTTTTCATGTACCTGTTGGCCATCTGTATATCTTTTTTTTTTTTTTTTTTTTTTTTTTGCGGTACGCGGGCCTCTCACTGTTGTGGCCTCTCCCGTTGCGGAGCACAGGCTCCGGATGCGCAGGCTCAGCGGCCATGGCTCACGGGCCCAGCCGCTCCGTGGCATGTGGGATCTTCCCAGACCGGGGCACGAACCCATGTCCCCTGCATCGGCAGGTGGACTCTCAACCACTGCGCCACCAGGGAAGCCCTGTATATCTTCTTTGGAAAAACATCTATTCAGGTCTTCTGCCCATTTTTAACCAGGTTGTTTGGTTTTTTAAAAATATTGAGTTGTATGAGTTGTTTATATAATTGTGGATATTAACCCCTTTTGGTCATATCATTTGCAAATATTTTCTCCCATTCAGTAGGCTGTCTTTTCATTTCATTATGGTTTCCTTTGTTGTGCAAAAGCTTTTAAATTGAATTAGGTTCCGTTTGTTTATTTTTGCCTTTGTTTCTTTGCCTTAGGAGATAGATCCAAAAAAATGTTGCTGTGATTTATGTCAAAGAGTGTTCTGCCTATGTTCTCTTCTAGGAGTTTTATGGTTTCAGGTCTTACATTTAGGTCTTTAATCCATTTTGAGTTTATTTTTGTATATGGCATGAGGAAATACTCTAATTTTGTTCTTTTATATGTAGATGTCCAATTTTCCCAGCACCTTTTATTGAAGAGACTGTCTTTTCTCCATTATATATTCTTGCCTCCTTTATTATATATTAATTGCCCATGGATGTGTGGGTTTTTTTCTGTGCTATTCTGTTCCATCGATCTATGTTTCTGCTTTTGTGCCAGTACCATACTGTTTTGATTACTGTGGCTTCGTAGTATAGTCTAAAGTCAGGAGTGGGATACTGACAGCTTTCTTCTTTTTCTCAAGATCTTTTTGGCAATTTGGGGTCTTTTATGGACATTTACATTTTAGGATTATTTGTTCTAGTTCTGTGAAAAATGTCATGGGTATTTTGATAGGGATTGCATTAAATCTGTAGATTGCTTTGGGTAGTATGGACATTTTATCAATATTAATTCTCCAATCCAAGAACATGGGACAACTTTCCATTTCTTTGTATCATCTTCAATTTCCTTCATCAGTGTTTTGTCAAACAACAAAGTCAGTTGTTTCTTTATTGATTTTTTGTCTAGGTGTTCTGTCCAATATTGTAAGTGGGATATTGAAATCTCTACTATTATTGTATTGTTGTCAATTTCCCCTTTCAGATCTGTTGGTACTCGCTTTATACATTTAGGTGTTCTGATGTTGGATATGTACATATAATTGCTATATCTTCCTGTTAAATTGACCTTCTATCATTATATAATGACCTTCTTTGTCTCTAGAGACAGTTTTTGACTTAAAGTCTACTTTGCCTAACATAAGTGTAGCCAACCCTGCTGTTTTTGGTCACCATTTGCATAGGATATCTTTTTCTGTTCCTTCACTTTCAGCCTACGTATATCTTTAAATCTAAAGTGAGTCCCTTGTAGACAGCATATTGCTGGATTTTATTTTTAATTCATTCAACCACTTTTTGTTTTCTGACTGGAGAATATCTTAGTCCATCTGGTCTGCTATAACAAAATGCCACAGACTGGGTGGTTTATAAACAAAAGAAATTAATTTCTCACAGTTCTGGAGGCTAGAAGTTAAGATTAGGGTGCTAGCATGGTCATGTGGGGACCCTCTTCTGGGTGACAGACTTCTCATTGTATCCTCACATGACAGAAGGGATAAGGTACCTATCTCAGGCTTTTTTAATATAAGGACATTAATCTCATTCATGAGGGTGGACCCCTTTGTGACCTAATCACTTTCCAAAAGCCCCAGCTCTAATACCATCACATAAGGCATTAGGATTTCAACATATGAATTTTGGAGGGAAATAAACATTCAGACCACAGCATTATGTCTCTGGCTCCCCAAAATTCATGTCCATTTTGCTTGCAAAATATGCTCATTCCATCTCAACAGTCCCCAAAGTCTTAATGTCTTCTAACATTAACTCAAAAGTCCAAGTTTAAAGTCTCATATACATATCCCCTGAATCAGATGTGCCTGAGACTCAAGGTATGATTCATTCTGAGGTAAATTGCTCTCCAGCTATGAACCCATGAAATAAAACAAGTTATGTGCTTCCAAAATACAATGGCAGGACATGCAATAGGGTAAACTCTCCCAGTCCTAAATGGAGAAATAGGAAAGAAGGGGGTGGCAGGTCCGAAGCAAGTCCGAACCCAACGAGGCAAACATCAAACCTTAAGGCTTGAGAATAATCTTTCACCCAATACTCTGCCTGCCAGAGCCCCTGGGATATGGGAATGACCTTTCGTGCACACTGGGGCATCCCTGCCCCACAGCTTTGCTGGGGGCCGTCCATGGAGCAATTTTCACTGGCTTGATTTGCATGCTTGCAGCTCTCCCTGTCTGGAATTGCATACCAGTGGCTCTACTGATTTGGGGTCATGGGAGCAGCCACACCCTCATGGCTCCATTGGGCATTTCCCTGGCAGGGGCTCTCTGCAGTAACCTCATCCTCTCTGTGGTCTTCTGCCTAGGCTGGATGCCCAGAGCTCTAGACAGCTCCATTCTTTGACATCTAGGCAGAGGCAGCCTTGCCCAGGGGCTCTGCTGGGCAGGGGTCTGGCCTCCATAGTTTTGGTAGCATTGCTCCCATGGCTTTGGGTGGCACCACTCACATAGCAATGGGCAAGAATTGGTCTGTTAAAACTGAAGTGATAGATTCCCACCTTTTGATACCAAGGAAGAAGGCTTAATGATCTCTAAATCGTCTTTGGGATCCTTCCTCCTTGTCTTAAAGAATATCACATATCCATAGCTCAATAGCTCTATGAGCCCATCCTATAAAGTCTAAGAAGTCTGACTGTTTTCCTTCATTCCTTCCTATCTCCTTCCCTGTTAGTTCAAATGGGCTGTTTTCCTTCTGGGTGGCAATAGTCATTATTCAGACTGTTCAAAAAGTTTACATGTAGGGACTTCCCTGGTGGCGCAGTGGTTAAGAATCTGCCTGCCAATGCAGGGGACACGGGTTCACATGCCGCGGAGCAACTAAGCCCGTGTGCCACAGCTACTGTACCTGTGCTCTAGAGCCCACGAGCCACAACTACTGAGCCCGTGTGCCGCAACTACTGGAGCCCGCACGCCTAGAGCCCATGCTCCACAACAAGAGAAGCCACCGCAATGAGAAGCCCACGCACCACAATGAAGAGTAGTCCCTGCTCGGCGCAACTAGAGAAAGCCCGCGTGCAGTAACAAAGACCCAACGCAGCCAAAAATAAATAAATAAAATAAATTTATATTAAAAAAATAGCTTACATGTAGTTCTGACACTGTATCAACTGTATTTGGAATGTAATTTGAGGCTTTTCCCAGAATATTTATTTAAACTGCCAGATGTAACTTTTTTCCTTCTAAACTTTGCCTGAAAATGTCATAATGAAAGATACTTATGTTGCACAAAGTTTGTGAATTAAAAACCAAAATGCCCATGCTATTTTGAAACAGAGGACTAAAGAAGGAGAACATACATACAAGACATCAAGATTTACAGGAAAGCAAATAGCAACCACTAAAGCCAGAGTATGATCAACAGATAAATGAATAAACAAAATGTGGTATGTATTTTCCAACAATGCAATATTATTCAGACTTAAAAAGAAATGAACTTCAGAAATTAATATAATATTGTAAATTAACTATACTTAAATTTAAAAAATTTTTAAAAAGAAATGAAATTCTGATACATACTTCAACATGGATTGAACCTTGAAGACATTATGCTAAGTCAAATAAGCCAGACATAAAAGAACAGATATTGCATAACTCTATTTACATGAGGTACATAGGACAGTCAAATTCATAAAGAAAGTAGTATGGTGATTACCAGGGGCGGGAGGAAAGGAAAATGAGGAATTATTGTTTAATGGTTACAAAGTTTTAGTTTGGGATAATGAAATGCTCTGGACATGAATAGTGGTGATGGTTGCACAAGAGTGTGTATGTACTTAATGCCACTGAACTGTACACTCAGAAATGGTTAAATGGTAAATCTTATGTTATTTATATTTTTTCACAGTTTTTAAAAAATGGATGGTATGGGTGCAAGGACGGACAACCAGGCCAATAGGAAAAGAAAGTGAGCACAGAAACAGACCCCCTGGGATGTTGGTATATGATATTAAACCTTAAAATCAGTGGGGAAAGAGTGGACTAGCCAATGAACAGTGCTGGACAACTGGTCCCTGATATGGTAAAAGATAAAATTCCATCCCTAGCTCATCACACACGAATTAAATTACAGTTGAATCCCACTATCAAACTATGAAAGGCCAAATTTAAAGATTTCAGAAAAAAATATAGATGGTGATATCTGTGCACATCGGTAAAAATAGATTTCTTGAACATAGTGTACAAAGCCGTATTAGCTTCCTCGGGCTGCTGAACCAAAGGGCCGCAGACTGGGTGGCTTTCAACAACAGAAATTTATTCTCTCACAGTTCTTGAGGCCAGAAGTCCAAAATCAAGGTGTCAGTAGATTTCTGAGGCTATGGGTAGAATCTCTTCTTGTCTCCCGAACTTCTGATGAGGGCCGTCAATCCTTGGAGCTCCTTGCTTGCAACTCCCTCACTCCAATCTCTGCCTCTGTTGCCACAAGGAGTTCTCCCTGTGGGTCTCTGTTTCTGTTTCCAAATTTCCTTCTTTAAATAATGAGGACACCAGTCACATTATACAATATTAAGGACCCAGCCTATTCCACTATGACCTCATCTTTACTAATTATATCTGCAACAAACTTCTTTCCAAATAAGGTCACATTCTGTGGTACTGGGGAGGAGGACTTCTACATACCTTTTGTGGGGACACAATTCAACCTATAACAAAAGTATTAGCTATAAAGGAAAGGACTGATATATTTTAATCACATTATATAAAAAGTGAGCAGTTTCTTTCTTTCTTCTGTAAGACATGTCAGATAAACGATACCATGAAAAAGAGATTAGAAGTCCTTTCCCCCGCCCCCCGTCATTAGTAATCTTGTTACTATAAAACATAAGTACGAGATACACAAAAACTACATATTTTAACATGTTTTTATTGAAAAAGGAACACATATTTTTAAATTTTAGTATAAAAATATAAAGTCATAATTAATTCTTGCCCATCCTTAAGTTACATTATCAAACAGTTCTTTTTTTTCCCCCACTTTCCCAGTTCTCCTGCTCACAAGGGGCCAAATTCCCGATTTCTGATTAGCTTATCATTCATTTTAGAGTCTTTTATCAAAAAAATCTTCAGTACTTTTGGTCAGCTTGACTTTTGGGAGTGAAAAGCACAAACCATTCAGAAATATCGGGATGGCAAAAAAGTTCGTTCGGATTTTTACATATGATTACATGAAAACCCGAACGAATTTTTTGGCCAACCGAAAATAGTTCCTTGTTCACTAAACATAAATTTAATTTGTTTAGTGAAATGATAAGATTTCGAATGGAATTTTCTTATTTCCAAGAGTACAAGGGTACAGGACAACTCCTACAAGGCCCCACACTGCACCAACTCCCCTGGCACACAGCATACCCTGACTGTGACCTTTCAGTCTTCTGGTATCTTCGCAAGAGTAGACGGTTAAGGCAGAAGATGTTAATTGCTACGCAAATGTTTGTAAACCGAGAACCTTTTAGATTTCTGCTAGCAAGCTGATATCAGGTAGAGTCTCAGGAGGTCTTTCATCAGTTTCTCTTTCTTGGAATAAGTTGGTCACTTTTTAGAGATACCAGAAAATTTGTGTTGTAGAGTCTTGTGACTGAGGCTGCTCTGCTCAGGCTGCCTTATTTTGTCAGCTCTTTTGCAGTCTTTTCACAGTATATCACTCTGAAAAGTGAAAGGTCTCTCTGGGGGCACTGTTTTTTCTTTGCAGATCATTTAGCCAATTAAAAAGGCCCCGAAAAAACTGGCTTCTTGGTCCATGTCAATCAATTGCTCATTAGTTACAGAGACAAAAATTCGATCATTTTCCTTAAGCTCAAATATTCCACCTTGATAGATGGAATAGAGTCCATATTCTGAATCTTTAGACCAACAACTATTTCTAGCACTTTTCATCAGCAGTATGGGGTCAGGATAGCTTGTGCATTTGTAAATATATTGTACCATTTGTTTGTTTTTCTTTCTGTTCTCTTCTGTTGAAACTGTTCCCAAAACCTCCTCAGTTTCCTGAAATCGAAAGTATGTTTGGGAATAGATGTAATAAAACCCTGTTTGGTGGATAACCAGCTCCCCATTCCTCAAGTGCAAATTATTCAAGAATGAATGTCCTTTTCTTGACGACTCCCAGGAATTTATTTTCTGGCCCAAAGCTTTTTCATTCCTGGAGCCTGGGATGAAGTTTAGAGAAAAATAAAGTTAGCTTGTAGCAAAACAAGACGTTTCCCAATAGCTGTGGCTAGCCAGTGCTTGGTTGGGATTGTAAAGAATTTTTTATAATAAAAACTTCTTGCTCCTTCAATCTTCCAAGGATTCTAAATTCTAGTCATATAGAAATCTGGAGGCTCCCGTATCACTGTGATCTGTTGGAAGTCCCTTACTTTTCTGTACCTCATCTACTCTGAATAGTAGCACGGGAATGGTTCACTAAGATGGCAATCTTTACTCCTGCGAAGAATTTCTATACGGAACCCCTGCCTCCTTTCCTGTGCTGGTGAGCTCAGATCAACGATGTAGATGGAAACCAAAAGAAACTTATCTATTTCCTCAAGCCTAGAGCTCATAAATTCCTGCTATTCTTTTAGGTCTTTTTGGATTCCTCCTTGGTCTTTCTCTAACCCAGTGTCAAAAGCACCATCCAAGCAGAAGGCATTTCTAGTCCAATAAGACAGGGTACAAGGTTTGGCAAAAAGAGCCCAGATTTAAAGATCTTCAGATCTTTGGATCTTTAAATCCCAAAGACTTTGAATGAAGATGGGCCTTACTAAGATATGATACTCTTCTAAACTTTGGGCTCATCTCCATGATTGACGCAAAATTGAGTTTTTCAAGAGTTGAAAATAACTATCATATTAATTGATGAATAGTAAACAGGAATAGTGAAATAATGATCTCACTCATAGGCAGAACATGTCAACGATTTACAAAACATGAGTTCAGGAATACCATGAAGGCAACTGCCCAGAAAAAAACAAACAAAAACCAACCAACCAACAAAAAAACCCCAACAGCCTTTTCATTCATTAACTAATGCCTGAAATTTCTTTAGCCCGGGACAAAACTTTTTACAATAATAAAAGCACTACTTATTGAGTACTTACAATGCAACAGCATTTTGCATTAATCTTCACTGTTTTATGAGTTAAAGATTATCTCTACTTTGTATATGAAGAAAATGAAGCTTGATTGTGTTAAGTAATTTGCTCAAAACAAAGAACTAGGTAAGGAGTAGCTGGGATTCCAATGTGGGTATTTAGATTACAAGACCTATGCACTAACCACAGCAGTATATGGACACCTGTTCTACAGCTAATAATTAGGCTTAACCTATTTGGTTAAACCATATGAAACTGACATTTCTGTAAGTGCAAAGTGGTCAAATATTGGCCAACTTTTTATGGTTCAACCTAATACAAATGCCACTGGGAGGCCTTGGTGACTCATGGGGAAAGTAGATGATTGATTTAGAACCTTTGAAGAGGAGAAAGATTTGATGAAAGAGAGAGAAATTACTTTAAAAAAAAAGAAGAAGAAAAGCAAAACTGGGGGCATGGGAAACTCAAAGTTCTCCCACTTCCACTTCAGAATTTTCTTGAAGCCAGTTATGCCAGGGCAGTAACTAAGCTATTCATCTTGTAAACTTGCTTCCAAAAAGAGTCCATCTGAGACTTGATTACTACTGAGCATGTTGTAGATAGCCATATAAACATTTCTGATACAAGCTAAAAGAATAAATTATTTGGAACAAATTCTTCCATTCCCTTCTTTTAAACCATATATTCATTGTTTCTCTTACTTAGAACTGAGAATGTGCTTTTCCGATTGGTCCCAGTTATGTGAGCAGCTACCCTCTGAGGACCTTTTTCTCTTTCTAGGTGAGGAATATTTTGTTGCTTTTCTAAAAGAGAAAAGACAAAGAATCATCAGCACTTGTCAAACACGTCTCAGATACATTGCTGTTCACAGCTCTTATCAATCAAGCACTGTAAGCACACTGGGCTCCCAAAGTTGATTATATGGGTTTTCATAAAACCAATTTACATTTTAGTATTATAATCAGTCTACTTCAGCCTATGTTGAACTTGAAAAGTACTTTAGATGGGAAGGATAAGCAGTAACTTGGGCTAAAATGTATCGGCATCTCAGGGGTAGGGTTCAACTAGAATATAACAAAGTGAAGATTCTGACCCTTTTCCTAAACTACAATAATAACAACAAAACTGTGGACTTATAATATTCCTGCTGAGGCATTTAAAATGCACCAATAACCAGGTACTGGCAAATTTCCACTTTGAGTTATATATAGAAACAGAGTGATACCAATTTTTATCATCTCAATTATTTTTTCCTCCCTGCTAGATACTACCTACTCTAAAGGAGTAGCAGTGATAACAATTGTCCAGAGATGCTACAAACTGGTATCCAACAGTCATTTCCCTCACCTCCCAAAGGGAATATGAAATGACATAATGGTCATGATAACCAGTATATGAGCATAAAAATCACTGGTTCACTAGATTATCATAAATAAATAACATTTATTGACCACCATCCGAAGTACTTTGGAGCAGACTGAAAGACTACAAATTCAACAAACTACTCTTTAAAAAAATCAGCTCAAACTTCCCAGGATGTTTACGTTCATTGTTGAGATAAACTATACATTTTCATCAAGCAAATACGTCCAGGGACAAGGCAGTGCTCCACAGGGACTTCAAAGATTAATCACTGATTACACTGACTGAGCCCTCAAGGGGCTTACAGCTTTTAGGGAAGACACAAATTAGAAAGTGAAAATTAACCTATAAGAAATAGAAATGAAGGGTGGTGGGTGTTCAGGGGAGAGAAAGATTCCTATTTATTGGAGAGCTGAGGTCAGGGGAGGGTTTGGACTAAGGCCCTTTCATTCATGTACTCCAGCAAACCAAAGTGCCCATCACATCTATACCTGACACTCTTCTAGGAAGATGGAGAAAGAACTATAAACAAATGAATGCAAGAAAGCATTTGAGGGGCAGGACAATTCTCTGAAATGGGTGGGGCTGGGGAGGCTTGGGACCCACAGCAATGGGAAAAGGGCATTCCCAGAGGTCTAGAATAGTATCCCCAAGGCAGGATGCACAAAGCATTCCTGGGACACAGGCATCAGAGGAGTTCAGTTTCAGGCTTGAATGAGGATTTAAACTATAGAGGATCTGAATGTTAGACTAAGAGATTTGAATTTTTACAGACATGGGAAGACTCTGGAAGGTTTTGATCAGGGAAGCAAAAAGATATGTGTTGTGCTTTAGGTTAAACTACCTCATAGTAAGGTTTGATGGGTAGAAAGTGAGAGGGCTGGAGATTGGCGAGTTAGCAGACGGCTGTAATTGATCAGGTCTGAGAACAGGAAGCTTTAATCTAGGCTAGTAGTAGAAGAAACTGAAAGGAGGTGATAAAATTTCATAGGAGAGGAAGGAATGCTAAGGAGTCTCTCCATCTATCTGGTGTTGTTACTTATTCAGGATAGGTGGGTGTGTGCAGGATACTGAAAACCAAACACAGCTTGGGGAAGTACAGTCAATTACATGTTACTCTCAGAATGCTCAGCTTTCAAGGTTGATGTGTCCATTTACTTTTAACCACCATTGATAAATAATTCATAATGCCTTGACTTCCCCTAGACTGTAACACTTTATTTTAAAATATTCAGTCATGGAATCCAGTTACAAATATCTTGCATTTGAGGTCATTGCAAGGATATGGGAGAGCCTGGCTTTAAAAGCAAATTCTGAAGAGAGGACATTTCCTACTGGCTATAGCAAACAGCTCCTGGAAAAGAAGTCTGTGAATATGTATATTTGGGTGTCATGGATACATCTTGGTATACTGAGGAGTATATGATTTCTACGCCCCACTGGGATGAACAGAAAAGAATATTTTTCTTCCAACACTGAAAATAGTACATGCATCTACTGTAGACCACAGATCTGTTGTTCCTCATTAGAAGAGAAGTAGTGTTCAACATTCCTACTACTGTTTTTGCCTTCGGGGAAATGACCAGAAAGAATGCTTAGACCCTGGGACCAGGTCTTGCCTTCGTATTTAATAAAGCCCATTTAATAAAGGATGGTGGGGATTGTCAAGTGATGAGGAAGCTTATTGTAATGGAAAAGGATAGCTGAAAATTAGGAAGACATCATTAATAAAATATCTATTAAAAAACTGATTCTTCTCTGCCAGGCTGGTGTACCCCAGGACTGTAAGTCTCTGGTACACATATGCAGGCTGGTATGATTATTAACAGGGGAAAATGGGGCTATGGTGAGCCAAATGCAAAGCAGCAGTAAATTTAATTCATCAGTTGTATTTACTTATGTATTGATTTAAAAAACATGTATTAAGAACTTTCTGTGTAGAGAGGGATGGTGGCACAAAAATGTGAATGTACTAATGGCCACCAAATTGTGCGCTTCACAATGGTTAGTTGTATGTTATGTGAATTTCATCTCAGTCAAAATACACACCCACACATGCACATGAACACACACACCAAAGGCGGTGCAGGTAAGGACCAGGGGGATAAGAGAGGATCTACTAGGCTTGAGGTGTACAGTTAAGTCTAGGAATAGAGCGGTGAGAGAAAGAGGCATGTTTTCTGTCTTTGTGGATCTTTCCTCTAGTAGGGAATCAGACAGAACACAGAGAATATTTATATATTTTCCTTTGATTTATATATATATCAATCAAAGGAAATGAACAAGGTAAGTGTGATAGAAAAAATAGGATGTGGGTGAACTTACTTAGAAAGTTGGTCAGGAAAGTTCTCTCTGAGAGGTGATGAGTAGGTGATGAGGATGGAGGGTGAGAAGGAGGTGGTTATGTGAAAATCCAGGAATGGAAGAAGCCAGTTGCAGGACTAGAGAAGCCGGCCTGGGCAATAACAATGAAGGGGGCTGTGGGTCAAGAGCAGGCTGGTGACCATCAGCGGAGATAGCCAAGGTGTGGGGACTGCAGGATGAGGATTTCGGGGTGGGTAGAAGGATTGCTGGGAAAGAGATGACGGAGCAAGAGGCTTTTTGCATAAAGAAAGGCTTCGAGCCTAGGGGTGGTCAGAAGCAGAGAAGATGGGTAACTTGGGTGCCCTTTTTTTCCAGCTATGCTCCAGAAAGTTACCCACATTAGAAGGTAAAAATAAAGAATCAAAGAAGTTGAGGTGAAAGGAAAATCCACGTTGGAAGAATAAAATTCAGATGAAACGAAGTTCAGACCATAGGTGGGTCACAGATTTGCTTCTGAGCTTTCTAGCTGCTAGTGCAAGGGAGGAAATAGAATTAAGCAGCTTGAGACACTGAGCAGTGGTCAGAGGTGGGATGTGTGGATGGGAGCAGAGAGAAAGAAGATGGAGAGCTATTCACCCTATCACAAGGCTGACAGTAGAAAATTAAAATAACAACAAAAAGAATACTACCTGGAATTGAAGGAATGGCTTCCTCATAGGTTCTCAAAATGATCTGCAAATAGTATTGAATAAAGCTTGTTAATTTCCCTAAGCATTTAGACTGACTATAGAATGTCTGTGGCTCTTCTTGCTGACGTCTAACAGAAAATTTCCACCTAAGATATCAACCTAGGCAGCTTTAAGTTGTCCAAGCATAGAGTGTGTGGGGCAGGGTGGGAGCTGGGATGAATATGGAGGCAGCTGTCCCTACTGTGGATGGAAGGATGGTCCTCTGTCTGGGAGACTTCTGTTTCTGGATGAAGTCTTTGAAAGCCCACACCTGGAGCAGCACAGGAGCAAGGAGTTATCCTTCTCCAAGTTAGGTCAGCCTAACGTTCCCCAGGTCTCCTTCTGGCTGACGGATTTGGTAGCCATGTCACCGCACTTTCTGGGTGTGTGTGTCTGCGTGCATGCATGTGTAGAAGTGCATTGTCTATGTGTGTCTGCATGTATGTGTGTGTGTATAGTGCATTTTGTGTGTAGCTGCATGCATGCGTGTATAAAGGCACTGTGTCAGAGTCCAGGAGCTTTAAATTATCAGACATACCCAAGACTCAAGGTGTAAGGCACACTCCCTCTCTCTCATGGTGCCCACAGACACACACAACCCATCCAGCGGTGACCTGGTAGCACCATGTCACTCTCTCATTTCTGAGAATGTGGCTGAGACACTGTCAACATAAAGATATTTTACCAAATTCTCATATCCTACTAAACACTTCAGATCATTTTCTTTGTGCTAACCAGTGGGGAAAACCAGTAATAAAGAACGAAATCTAGCCTTTCTGTTAAATGAGCCCACCCTGACGTGACTCATCCATGGCTTTAAATGCCTCTCCACTCAGTTCTGTCACCCCTGGGGGCTTTTCCCATCCTTGCCCACCTTTCCCGTCACTGTAGTTAATTATACAGCCGTCAGAAACTCCCTTCCTCTGCACTCCCGCTCCAAATCAGAAGCTCTCTTCTTTTTCCTCTGTCAAAAGCTCTGACCCCAGATAATGGGGGGCTGCCTGTAGGGCAATGGGCACTGGCGTGTGGGAAGGGAAGCAAGGGGTGGCCTCAGCACATTAGCTCCCTCACTCTCATTCTGGGCCAGAAACGAAGGAAGGAAGGAAGGAAGGAAGGAAAAAGGAGGAGGAGGAAAGGCAAAAGGGTAAGTCCTACAGTGTGGTCCTTAACACGGTGCCACCAAGAAAAAAAAAAAAAGATTGTAGTACAATCAGATGGACTGGATTCAAATCTGTTCATTAGCAGCCCTGGGAAACTTTACCCAAGTTACTTAACTGATATGAACTACTTTAATTTCTTCATCTATTTTTTTTTAAAGAAGATAATAATGATTCCTTCCTCACAGAGCTGTTTGAGGATTAAGGGAGATAATATACATAATGGGCATAGGATGTTTATGGGAAATTGTCTGTTCACTTCACGGTTCCTGGAAAAATGGGGAACTCTTTTCCCCTCCTACACTCTCATCCACGCTGTGTGCCCTCTCTTCTCTAGTCAGTGACAGGATGTGAGAATGGGAGGGATGGGGGAAGAGCAGAAAAGAGACCTGTAAAAACCACCCACACGGCTTCTCTCATCTCGCCACTCCCAGGCCCAGCACCCAGCCCCCTCCTCGGTCTCCAGATTTCTACTCTAGTTCTGAGTTTCTCTCCTCTGCCACCAGTGGGTTTGCCACCCTCCCTCTAATCCTAGGAACCGTGGGGTCCCATTCCTCAGGTTCCTCAGGACACTTCCCCAACCCTGGGTCTTTCCTGGTGTTTTTCACTTGGGGCAATGGAGTCCCAGCTGTTCCAGGACAGCTTGTGCATGGCAGGTGTCCTGCCCACGATTCCAGGGCAGCCGTGGAGCAGATGTGTTTCTAGGACAACCAGGTGGAAGTCTGATTTCATTTCTCATAGGAATAGCATCACAGGTGATGCTGGGCTTTACTGCGAGGACTGCTTAGGGTTATAAATCAGAGCCTAACCACCGACGTAACACTGTTTCTATGGAAGGGCACACTGAGTACCAGACAATAGACTTACAATCATTTCTTTAAAACACATCCTCCTCCTACCCTGGGAATATCCCCAGTAATTTTTTTAAACAATGAGGTTTACAGTTTTCATGTTTGTGTTCACAGCTGGCCTTTCCGGATATGCAGAAGGTAAATGTTATTAATGCCATCTTACAAATAAGGAAGCAGCCTGAGAGAAGAAACTATATTTGACATGTCCTGTCACTGAAAGTATAATTAAGTAATCATATTTAGTGAAATAAGCTGTTAGCTAACAAAGTTTCTGCTGGAGATCCTATTTAAGCAACTTTCACAAACAGAAAATAATATTTTGTAACGTGTCATTTATTAACTGTATATTGAGATGTCATCACCTTCAATTTCTCAAAGTACCTCTTTCTTCCTTCTTCCTTTCCTCTTTCTTCATCTCTATATGCATACAAAAATAAATAAAGACTTAATTCCAGAGAACCACAATGTGGCGACACAAGGGTTTGTAAAAAAAAAAAAAAAAGAAAAGAAAACAAAAACAAAAGAAAAAAATAACAGAGAACAACAATGTGGGAAGACTATAAAACACCATTGTTTGGTTTCTCTTGTCTTCTGAATAAAAAAAGAAATCACACACATCCTTTATTGTTGTGTGACCTTGAACACATTGCTCTGTCCGTGCCTCAGTTTCCACAAGGTGAGATAAAAAGTTTAGACTCGATGAAGGAGGTCTCTGGAGGAGAGGAATAAACTCTAGACCAGGAGTTGATCAGGACCCACTGTTTGGTGTTGTCCCGTCTTTTCCTAGTTCAGTGAATTTGGGGGCAATCACTTAAACACTCTGGGCCCCAGTTTCCTCCCTTACAAAATAAGGACTCTAAGCTTGATCTAAAATAGTCCTTCTCCTCTGACCTTCTATGCCTGCTGGTAAAGCGACCCCATGGTTCACTTACCTTTCTAACAAACTGACGGAGTTGCCACTTCACATGCCAGCAGGGGTTGATCATACTCTCGCCATCACTGGCATCCCAAGAACTGTCATCGTCCTTTAAGAAGCAAGTGATGCCACTTTTGGAGTACTTGTCCTGCATCTGGGTTGAGATGAATATAACACAATATTATGCACAAGTGCTTTTTCTTTTTGTTCATTTACAAGTTAAAACAACAGAAGCTGATGACGGGTTCAGAGAAGGCTTAGCACCATGGAAAAGCTCATTGCCTGAAGTAAAAGTAAGCATGCCGTTCTTTGTCCGTTGAATAAAGGTAAGCAGCTGGATGTGGTGGAAGGGAAACAGGTATGGGCCAGGCATCCAGGGTCACAATGCCCTTTGCTGCCCCTGCCCTTGAGCAGTCGTATGTCCCTCAACAAATTGCTTCTACTCTGCGACATCTCTTCTTCATCTGCATTTTGTGCTGGCTCACCGTGGTGATCTTTGAGGTTCCTTTCAGCTCTGACATAGTGTGACTCCCATCCTACAGCTAGAAACCTACCAGGTACAAAGTAGGCAGTGGAGTTTGTTTACATTCCAGGATCCTAAATAAAAAATTAGCCAAAGCCTCTAGGGTGCAGGTAATATTCTGTTTCTTGATCTGAGCTTTGATTGTCTTAGTAGATTCTAGTTATTGTTGTGATTTCTACTCCTCTGGATGGCAGAATCCAGACTACATTGCCACTAGACGTTTGAATGTCCACACCAGCAGAGACTCGAAACACCATTTGAAGGTTTGCTTCCTTCTTCTGATTGAGGGTAAACATTTACAATGGCTAGATCATTGCCAACAAAGTCTGTGCTTGATGTTACACACACACACACACACACACACACACACACACACACTCCAGAGCACTCCAGAATGACAACTGATTAATCTTACGAAGAAAAACAGGATGTTCATGCAAGGTCAGATTTTTTTTTTTTCCTGTTTTCATTTTTAACAACTGGGATTCAGGAGATGTTATTTCTCTGTACAAATCCATTGAATTGCCTTTCTCTGGGGAAATAAATGGGAAAATAGCCAATTTTATCTGTTATTTGAACTTAGGGGACTTCAAAGCTTGAAGGAAAGCTCAAACTTAACGATGCGCTGCTCCCTCCTATAGAAACATGATCTCATTCCAGATCAAAATAACTTAAATATTTACGAGAGCTTTCAGCCAGAATCATGCGGGTCCGTACTGTCAGCCATGTACTCCTTGGACATTTGATCAGTTCTCTCAAGCATAAAAGTGACAAACCTGAGTTAATTAATTCCTTCCCCACACTCTGGCATAGAACATTCATTTACTTTTAAGTAAATGTTTGTTTTCTTTCTTCCTCTTTAAAATTCCAAGAGTAAAACATTGGCCTAGTAGATGTAGTGGGGGTGACAGCTGGGACCACCTGAGTTATGACTGGCGATGAAATTAGACACCATTCCTTTGATCCTACCCACCTCCATGTTCTTCTACTGTAGACATTAATTTTCATCTGCAATTTATGTGAGCTTAAAAAGCCTTTCCAAGGAAGGAACTCAATTTAGAAATAGAAGAGCATGTCTAGCAAACTGAGGGGAGGATCAGGGAAGAAGAGCTGGATTCACCAACAAGGCCTGAGAGTAGTTCCAGGAAGAACAGTTGTATTAGCCATCGTCCCAGCCCAGCAGGACTGGGTGTGCCTTGGCCAGGCATTGACTTGATGAAACTGAATAAACAGGCTTAACTGATTTTCGTAACCTGTTGGGACAAAACAATGTGCATGACACAGAAGGGAGGGAGCAACTTGTCATCTTACTTCACAGCAGTTGGAAGCTGTCTCAGCATGAAAGGGCTGAGTGCCCGGGAGGCTGAGGCTGGGGGCAGGATAGGGCAGAGTTGAGAGGTGCTGGGATCAGGCGGTCAGGGTAGCTGACAGCCCCTGTGAAGTCAAGTGGAGTTTGAGAGAGTGGAAGAGAGCAGGGGCCAGCCCAGGTCAGGACCAACTGCTGGCCTCTGGAGATTTTCCAGAAACACTTTCAGGAGGTGGGGAGGGAGAACCTTGAAAACTAAGGTCCTAAGTAGACGTGGGAGGGAGTCTGACAAGCTAGTGAGACTGCAGTGTTAACCCAGATTGAATGAAGCCTAAAGATGCTGAGGATACACAGGCAGCCTGGAAAATATAGAAGATTATAGAATACTCTTCTAAAAGTGAAACAAATAAAAACCTCTGATCCACCCTCATTCCACCTCCTAGTTAACCTTTGGATGTTCTTTTTTTTTTTTTACAGGGTTGAGATTAGACTGGGTGTGGGCAATTTTGTATATGGTTGTTTTCTCTTAAGACTACAAAAATGTCATGCTCTTTAGATCTGTATGAAAATCATATGGATAGCATAGATATTTTTACAACATTAGCTGTAGAAAATTGATAAAATATAGAAAAATTGAAAAGTGGCACCCATAATTCTACCCTCTAAAGATCACAACTTATTTCTCCTTCTAGATATTTTTAATGCTTGTATTGGGTTGGCCAAAAAGTTCGTTCGGGGTTTTCAATGGCAAACTCTGAACGAAATTTTTGGCCAACCCATATTGACTTCAGAACAAAAGAAAGCCCCAGCCACTCTGCATCCCACCCCCACAAGTTTCATATTTAGTAGTTTCCTCTACAGACCTAGGCCAACACAGGTAACTGACACATGGGCAAGGTGGTGCTATGGTTATTCCAAGAATGATTAATATGATGTCTCTCTGCCCCTTGCCTTTTCACATCCTTTCACACTTTGAGGTTGAATTTCCTACAGCACTTCTCAGGCTGGGGCTGTTCTCTTGCTAACCACATCTGGGTGTTGGGGGCAGGGGGATGAGTGTGCTATTTTTATCTGGACAACTCTAGAAGGAGAGAGATGGCTATTGCCCTTGGTTCTGAGAAGTGGATTCCACTCGACTGCTGCTGTTGCCATCACAAACAGTGTGACTGTCTAGGCCAGGGCCAACCAGTCCTTGGCAGGGCATGAAGTCAGCAGGGTGGACTCCTTTGCTGGCTGGCTCAGAGACTTCAAGGTGGCAGCACTGACCCTCTCTGCTGCCCAGACATTAGTCTCTGACAATCAGTTTCTGCAAACCACAAATAGCATAAAGGATCATTTATGGACATCAGTGGATAAGGGTCTCCTTCTCCTTTGTCTTCCCCATCTATAATGCCACAGCAATAGGTAGTCCCCTTGTCATAAAACTTTCTCAGAGTCATGGACTTTAGAGGCTAAGCCCATATTTATTGTCCATGCTCGCAGGTCTACAGGCTTAATTGTGAGGGTCCAATCCAACATCCCTCAGCCCGGCTCAACCCACACTCCCTATAATCCTTGCCCACTGTATCTTCTGCAAATTTTTGCTTGCCAGAGTGAAACCTGTGATCTGATTTAGGAAATTAATACTTGTGTTGAATATGCTTTTCCAAACTCTACACAGTCACCCAAAGAGATTCAGATTCATTTTCCCTTGCATAAATTCCTGATGAAGAGGGTGACAACTCCAAGAGACTTCTCAATGCTGATTACAATGGTTACCATTTACTGAGCCCCTATTTAATGCCTGGGTTCAAAATTGGGCTTCACCTTTTACCTAACTTCCCTGAGTCTTAGTTTGTTCATCTATAAAATGGGATAATTATATTTACTTTCTAGAATTGTTATGAGGATTAAATAGGGCAGTATTTTGAAAGTTTCTGGAACAGTTTTTGCTCAATATCTCTTAATTCTCTTCTTTCTGATACTCTTAATAAATTCTTCTGCATGTCTATACAGAAGTGTACACATATGAACATGCAATCAGGAAAAATGTGTGCAAGTGGGGAGATGTTAAACTTTGAAATTTCCATTTTTATAGAATTCAAAGAAACTTGATCATGTACACAGACAATTGCATAACTCAGATCAGTAAATAACGAGTTGATTCAGTCTTAAAATGAGGCCAACTTGTAATGATAGCAAATTGAGGGAACCTCTTGTATATGGAGACACAGACTCACTATTTATACTGCAAAGTTAACAAAGCTTAGGACATGCTGTCTCCAAACTGGGAAACACAGCAGCATTCCAGTCTCTCGGGCAGACATAGAACTAAAAGGCATGATTATAATCACGTTGATTTTTTTTCTTACAAATACAGGCTCTTTGAAATTGCCCTATAACAAAGCTGACTTTACTGGCCATCTAATGGTAGTGATCATTTGTATAATTACTTGTTGACTCTTGTTTTATTCACTTCATTTCCAAAGGAAATTCCCAACCAGTTGAGAGCCAAGTTTATACTCCACAGGATATACAAACTGCATTTATTTCCTTAACAGATAAACACTATTTTATATTTGTCCAAGACCCTTAGCCTTGCATTTCCTGCCCAGCTGACAGATTTGATGTTGCACTGTCACCATGCAGCAGGGTGCTGTTCAGCAAAAGGGGGAGATAGGTTAACCCTACTGACACCCTGCTGTGATGGGAGGAGCATTCCCTATGAGCTGAGCTGGGTCCAGCTCTGCTTCCAAATTTCTGCCTGAGCTCGGGTAAGTCATTTCTCTGGCAGTCTCTAGTCTCATCTATACAACGAGGGGTATCCAAAATTCCTTCCAGCTCGAAGTTCCCTACTATACAATATACAATTAGTCAAAATATACACAGAAACTCCTATACTGTTGGCGGGAATGTAAATTGATAGAGCCACTATGGAGAACAGTATGGATGTTCCTTAAAAAATTGAAAATAGAGCTACCATATGATCCAGCAATCCCACTCCTGGGCATATATCTGGAGAAAACCATAATTTGAAAGGATACATTCACCCCAATGTTCATTGCAGCACTATTTACAATAGCCAGGACATGCAAGCAACCTAAATGTCCATCAAAGGAGGAATAGATAAAGAAGATGTGGTACTGTATACAATGGAATATTACTCAGCCATAAAAAATAACAAAATAATGCCATTTGCAGTGACGTGGATGGACCTAGAGATTGTCTTACTGAGTGAAGTAAGTCAGACAGAGAAAGACAAATAGCGTATGATATTGCTTATATGTAGAATCTAAAGAAATGGTACAAATGAACCTATTTACAAAACAGAAGCTGAGTCACAGATGTAGAAAACAAGCCGGGGGAATAGGGGGGAGGGATAAATTGGGAGACTGGGATTGACATATACACACTACTGTATATAAAATAGATAACTAATAAGAACCTACTGAATAGCACAGGGAACGCTATTCTATACTCTGTAATGACCTATATGGGAATAGAAATCTAAAGAAGAGTGGATAGGGACTTCCCTGGCGGTCCACTGATTAAGACTTTGCCTTCCAATGCAGCGGGTGAGGGTTCAATCCCTGGTCAGGGAGCTAAGATCCCACATGCCTTGTGGCCAAAAAACCAAAACATAAAACAGAAGCAATATTGTAACAAGTTCAATAAAGACTTTAAAAATGGTCCACATCAAAAAAATCTTATTAAAAAAATTTTAAGACTGGATATCATTCTATTTGAGTAGAACCAGTTTTGCTACCTTTTAAAGAGTCATTAAAGAAAGATTTGTGAACCCTAAAAAAAAAAAAGAGTGGATATATGTCTGGTTGTAACTGTCTCACTTTGCCATACAGCAGAAACAAACACAACACTGTAAATCAACTATGCGCCAATAAAAAAAATTAAATGAAAAAAATATGTACCCAGAAAGCAAAAACCTGGGGTTGGCTTATTTTCAGTAATTTTGCATTCAAAATCCACTGGAATTAGCCACATTTGGAACACAAAACAGCATTATTACAAGTGGTTTAGAGCCTGGCTTTGGGTTAAGCCTCAACTCTACCCTACTCCCTGTGTCCTGGCAGTACATTGGTGAAGGTTGGTTATTCATTCAACAAGTGTTTAGTGAACACCTACTATGTGGGAGCTCTGTGCTAGCGCCTAGAGGTGTCACAGAAAGCAAAAGCAGATACAGTCCTGCCCTGATGCAGTTCCTCTCACTCCCAAGAATTTGAGTCAAGAACTGTAAAGCAGAAAGCACTCAATGAATGGCAGCTGTTAATATTATAACATTCTGTTGAAGACAAAGCTACCTCAGGAGTTTTGTTGCCCGCATCTGCTAGTAACTGGTGGAGCCAGTTCAGTAACTGCACTTTGTGCACACAGTCCCTTCAATTCACTTTTGCAAAGTCCTCAGTAATGATATACATTAGAAGTTAGGGTCCCCAGGCAGAGAAAGAGAGGATTCTCTTCCTCTGTAAAGTCTTCCCAGAGAAGCCAGTAAAGGCAGTTAACCAGAGGGTTGCCAAAAGCCTCTGTCAGAGAGCGTGTGCATCGTACTGACCTGCTTCAGCTCGTTGGTGAAGTACATGTAAGTCACGGCCACACAGAGGGCCTGCAGGAGCACTGTGAAGATCAGGATCAGTGCGCAGGTCTGCCCAGGGCTGGGGCCCACTGGAGCCTGCATCAGGGCCATGGTCCTGTCAGAGTCTGACTGCCACAGAGTTAACAAGGCGGCAGTTTATGGTTGGCGTGAGAGGAGAAGTGGGTGGGGCGTGGCGTTTTGCTTACGGGAAAGAATAAAAATGAAACTGAAAGTTAAGACAAACAGAGAAAACAATACATATGAGGATTACACAACTGCAAGCCTAGGAATCCCAAACCACTAGAAGCTAGCAAGAGGCAAGGAAGGTCCAACTACAGGCTTCAGGGGTTCCATGGCCCTGCTGACTCCTTGGTTTTTGACTTCTAGCCTCCAGAACTGCAAGACAACACAATTCTATTTGTGCTGCTTCGTTGTGGCAGCCCTAGGAAATGAATACAGCTTCAATTTGATTAGAAAGGTGAAAAAAATCTAAGTGTTGCGATCACAATAACTACAATCCATTAATCAAAATAAGATTTTGGGGACCTGCCTGGTGGCGCAGTGCTTAAGAATCCACCTGCCAATGCAGGGGACACGGGTTCGATCCCTGATCCGGGAAGATCCCACATGCTGTGGAGCAACTAAGCCTGTGCGCCACAACTACTGAACCTGTGTTCGGGAGCCCGCGAGCTACAACTATTGAGCCTGCGTGCCTACAGCCCGTGCTCCGCAACAAGAGAAGCCACCGCAATGAGAAGCCCGCGCACCACAACCAAGAGCAGCCCCCGCTTGCCGCAACTGGAGAAAGCCTGCGCGCAGCAACCAAGACCCAATGCAGCCATAAATAAATAAATAAATATTTTTTAAAAAGGTCGAGATCTCCATTTAAAAAAATAAAATTTCTTTGAAATGGTCACTGTCAACAAGGTCATCAGCTCATCAGAAGTGAATCCATGTTTCTATGAACTATCCCATTCATTCACTATCTAGGCTAGAGGGCTATCTAGGTCACCAGGTTTTATAAGTATGTGTCTTTCCATCATTTTCTAATTGCACAGTCTTCATGTTCTTAGTTTACATCTTATTTATTCTGACTAGGTAGTTACCGGGCTGCACCCCACAGGTCTGCAAGCCTTGTAGTTGCCCAGCCTCCAAACTGAAGAAAGAAGCTGGATACAGCAACAGGGACATCAATGGTTTATTGGACAGGGGATCCTACATATCTGAAGCAAAAGGTTCTGGAGTGACATCCCACCATATGCAGCAGACAGCTGGCAGGACATGACGGCAGACTTTGCTACTCAGGGGAGAAGGAGGCTATCATTTATGGGGGAGGGGGAATTGATGTCAGGTGGGCTCATCAGTTGCCAGGGAAACCAGGGGCTGGGGCAGGGGGCAAGCATGCAGGTAGTTACTGATAAAGCCCGGTAATTAAGAGGATTGGAGAGTCATGTGAGTGAAACAGGGCCTGGTCGAGCAGGGGATGGACAGAGAGCAAGAGAACAGCCATCTTGAGTGGCCTGACCATACCCTCCACCCCTACAGGCCCTGCACCACCCTTACAATCTTGGTCCACCTCTCTTCCGTGATACCCTTGGGGTCAGGTACAGAGAGGGCACTGCAACCAAATACCACAAATGCGATACAGGCAATAGCAGCTAAGGAGTATCAAGAGTCCAAGAAGTAAGCAAACTTTGGAGCCAGCTGCTTATAAGGTCAGTTTTTCATGAAAGGCCAGAGGAGAATGACAATGGCATCTCGCTGTCGACCCAGCACTCAGACTCGTTTTGCAGTGAGGCCACCACTGTGCCCAGTTCATGAATAGGGACAAAATGTAAGATGTTCATAGCAGGCACAGTGCAGGGAAGATCATGACCGTTAAACAAAATACAAGCAGTGACAGCATTCTGAGATCGTACCACCCCTGCCTGTGGCTCCTGTCCTGGGGGGCAGTACCATCCCGCCTCTCCCCCCTCCATCCCTACAGCCAGTGCCGAATCCTGGAGAGGCCCACGGGGTTAATATGATGGTGCCTTCCTTCAGTCAGGGCCTGGATTCATTACCTCAGTGGTCTTAGGTGGGGCCGGGCAGGAGACAGGTGAAATCTGTAAATCCCTTTCTAATCCTATTCCCCACGAGGCAGCAAACCCAAACCCGCAGGGACTTACCTGCCAGTCTCAGGGCCAGTTTTATAATGGGTCCCCTGGGGGTAGATGCCGTGGCCAGGGCGACAGCGACTTATCGTCCTGACCGACAGCTGGCAACATCCCTCGGCGGTCAACAGCTGAACTCGGCGGACATGGACTAGCGGCCTCTGGGTTCACGTGGCACGGGCACTGGGCCCATTGCTCCTGGGCGTGTCCACACGTTGAGAGCGGCTTTCCCGTCTCACCTGTTGCTGACGCAGCTCACTCATCCTCTGCATTAGCCTGGCAGCAGCGGGGCTGTAAGGCACGTGGAAATGCCAGCACGTTTCATTTGCATCGGCCCTTTCCTGAACTTCACGGTCAGTCACGTGGGTTCCTTGGTCACTGTCGACGTCCGTGGGTCCCGTAGGTCACACACACAGCTGTGCTCGACCCTGAAGAGTGGTGTTTCGCGTTGCTCCCTGACTCGGGTAGGCCTTTTGGCATCGTCCTCCGCCTGTTGTGCGGCATTGTAGACACATGTCGCTGCTGTTCCGTCACACTGTATCAGGGCTCTGCCTTCTTCCTCAGGTGGGACCAGAAGCCCGAGGGCACCTTATAATTATGCCGTTGCCACAGGCCCAACCAGACCCTCCGGGTAACTGGCCACTCCGGTTCCCAATCCTGTCCCTCAGTTAACATCCCTAAAGCCGGTGCCTGTAGTCGTGGAGCGGGGGTGGGTCGGGGGTACGCTGGCATTTTGTAGATAATCCAGGTCCTTGTGTTCTGTCTGCATTCACCAGCCATCCTCGTGCAGTCAGATGAGCCACGAGCGTGGGGCTGCTACTTTTAAAGTGGAAAGAGACTCTGAGGTTAACAGGATATCGTCACTCAAATGGAAGAGAGAGACATCTGTCATGGTAGACAGCTGCCACAGGGCCTCACAGGCTAGTGGGCGGCCACCCCAGGATCACATCTGCAATTTTCTGTCCCCTGTCCTCATTTCTTCACATCTCTGCACTCACGAGAGTTTCCTTGGCCTCCTGGCTGGCTCCTCAGTTGCTGGGCTGCACCCTGCAGGCCTGAAAGCCTGGTAGTTGTCCAGCCTTGGGACCGAAGAAAGAACCAGGAGACAGTGATAGAGACAACAACAGTTCCTTGGACAGGGGATCTTACGTGTCTGAAGCAAAAAGTCTTGGAGCGACATCCCCACTGTGTACAGCCGACAGCAGGCAGGTCAGGGCAATAGTCACTGCTACTCAGGGGGAGAAAAAAGCTACCATTTAGGTCTTCCCTGGTGGCGCAGTGGTTGAGAGTCCGCCTGCCGATGCAGGGGACACGGGTTTGTGCCCCAGTCTGGGAAGGTCCCACATGCTGCGGAGCGGCTGGGCCCGTGAGTCGTGGCCGCTGGGCCTGCGCATCCAGAGCCTGTGCTCTGTGGCGGGAGAGGCCACGGCAGTGAGAGGCCCGCATACCGAAAAAAAAAAAAGCTACCATTTATAGAGGAATTGATGTCAGATGGGCTCAGCAGTTACCTGGGACTAATTAAGCCCTATAATTAAGAGGATTGGGTAGTCATGTGAGTGAAGCAGGGCCTGGTCAAGCAGAGGATGGACAGAGAGCAAGAGAACAGCCATCTTCAATGGCCTGACCATACAGTAGTACATATACATAGTAATGGGATACAAAGTATTTCACCCTCACCTGTCCATGAATCATCCTGTTCTCCACTCCAAAGACAACCATTACTAACAGTTTTTTATGTATGTTTCCACTGATTCCATGCATTTATAAAAATATTATGTATATATATATATATCATGTATATGATAGATGTAAATGGTAGCATACTCTATATATCAGTGGTCCCCAACTTTTTGGCACCAGGGATCAGTTTTGTGGAAGACAATTTTTCCACGGACCGGGAGCAGGTGGGGGGATGGTTTCAGGATGATTCAAACACATTGCATTTATTGTGTTATTTCTATTATTATTACATTGTAATATATAATGAAATAATTACACAACTCACCATAATGCTGACAGGAGGCGGAGTTCAGGTGGTAATGTGACCGAAGGGGGCCGGCTGTAAATACAGGTGAAGCTTTGCTCACTCGCCCGCTTCTCACCTCCTGCTGTGCGCCCCGGTTCCTAACAAGCCACGGAGCAGTACCGGTTTGTGGCCTGGGGGTTCGGGACCCCTGCTATACATCATTCTGCACCTTGTTTTTATCACTTTATATATCTTGGGAGTTCATTTTGTATTTGTAGGACTTTTTTTGTTTGCTATATAGTATTCTACTATATAGATGCATCATAAAATATTTAACCAATCTCCTATAGACAGATATCTAGGTTGCTGCCAATATTTATCTTTATCACAAATGATGCTCTAATGACTATATTTTTATTGTCTCTTCATCCAGCCCTTTCTTTGCCATCCTATGTATAACTGCAGTCTGCTGTTCCCTGCCCTGGCAGTCCCCATCTTGCTCCCATGCTTTACTTTTCCTCAGAGCACTTTAAGTTTTCTGTCATTCTATATATTTTACTGATTGATTGCTTGTCTTCGCCAACTAGGCTCTATGAAGACACATATTTTTGTCTCTTTATTTTGCAGCTGAACCCCTAGTACCTGAGTGCCTGGTGCATAGCTAGTGCTCAGGAAGTATTTATTGAGTAACTGAATGTTTTAATTAAATCCCACAAAAGAAAAGCATACATGGTAACTAAAAGGTACATATCTTCTCTTCAAAGCAAAATAAGTCATAGTGTAACAGAGCAGAACCCTTTGGGGCCTTCCCAGAACAGACCTCTCCACCCATATGTCCTTCGTCTGCCTTTTGTCTGTAGAAGAACTTTGGTTAAAGAATAAATTTAATCAGAAAAGTGAGAAAATGCAGAAAGGAAAACAGTCAAGCAAGACAAAATAATAATACTTTAGCTATTAAACAAAGTCAAGGACATTTAGTTGCTTTTCAAGGGCTATAGATAATATTCTGAGCCAGGTCGTTTGAGCTGTTTTGCAGATACTGAAAAAAGCACCAGGAGGAAGAAGTTAACTGTATGCTGTCCACAAGCACCTAGATCCCAGACTGGTTGGAAGCAGAAGGTTGATGACGTTGACTCCCAATTACCTCACCACCAACCAATCAGAAGAATGTCCATGAGCGGATCACACACCTCAAACCCTCCCTCCCTCACCCTGTCTTTAAAAACCTTTCCCTGAAAGCCTTGGTGGGGGTGGGTTGGGGGGGGGAGGTTCAGGCCTTTTAAGCACCAGCTGCCTGGACTCCTTGCTTGGTGCTCTGCAATAAACGCTGCACTTTCCTTCACCACAAGCCAGTGTCAGTAGATTGGCTTCACTGCATGTAGGGTAAGCGGACCCAAGTTTGGTTCAGTTGCAGTAATTCCCAGACTGATCAGTCATTTGTCCTCTTTGTCTTGTATTCATCTTTTACACTGTGTCAAATGAGATTGCTTTAGTTTGATCTGGAGTTGATATACTCTGTGAACCCAGGAATGTCTCAATTAAATTCAGCCTATTTGACCAGGGATGTTTCCTGATCTTTCTGAATTATTAAGCCGAATAATGTGTATTTAATTGAGTGTCTGCATTCTTGTATATGGTGGCCCTCCTGCACTGATAATGTCATATATTAACATGCAATTTCTTCTACAGCTGTGCATTTTCAATTACCAGAAGACTGAGTCACTGTAGTATTATTTCTGGTAATTGCAAAGGGTGCAGAAATCTCAAGTTACCTTGAGAAAGTCAATACATGTTTAATTTGTCCCAATTACCTTCATAAGGAGTTAAGATGTGGTAACTTGCGTTATTCTCTCGCGGAGGGATTGGTCTGCATTTCAATCAGTGCTTCAATTAAACACTCGTTTAAAAGTAAAGTGTCACTGACAAACTGTTCACTGGGAAGGGGATACTCTACAGAAAAATAAAGAAAAAGAGATTGAAACAACATGCTGGGTTGGCCAGAGGAGCACAAGTGAAATTCCTGGAGGTTCTCTCCAGTCTACAGCAATGTCAGGGACCAAGGAGGTGAACACACCTCAAAAACTTGTTCAATATCGAAAGGGCTATGTGAGACTTACGCCAAACAGCCCCTTCCCCAACGCTCAGGGCCTTTTGGGTCCTGCAGATGGGCCTTTGCCCAGTGGCGGTGTGAATTCCTAGGCTCTCATGTCGCATCTCACCCCAGCAGCCTGTTGCGGGGAACATACCACAGCTCTGACCACTGTCTGAGGCTACACTGGTCCGGAGATGCCCGCTGCATCGGAAAATCATCTTCTGTCATCTCTGCAAGGGTCACACCCTGGTCCCCACACACCAGCTCAGCAGCATGCCCGGGGTCACTGGTTGGGAGGCCATCTGGTGTGGGGATTAAGCAAACAACCTCAGGGGCTCCCACTGCTTGGGATCAGATCTTCGCCCTTCTGCTTCCTGATGTGTCACTCTGGCTGGTGGCACATCAGGGCTCTATTCTGACTTTAGCATCTGGGAAGTGGGAATGATAATAACACCTATTTCACAGGTCGTTGGGAGGATGACTGGCTTCCTGGGTGCAATGCTGTGGGCTTCCCTGGTGGTGCAGTAGTTGAGAGTCCACCTACTGATGCAGGGGACACGGGTTCGTGCCCCTGTCCGGGAGGATCCCACATGCCGCGGAGCGGCTGGGCCCGTGAGCCACGGCCACTGAGCCTGCATGTCCAGAGCCTGTGCTCTGCAACGGGAGAGGCCACAGCAGTGAGAGGCCCACGTACCACAAAAAAAAAAAAAAAAAAATGCATGCTGTAACCTTTCTAGTCATAGGCAGTGGGCAAGAAGGTGGAGCCACAGCCTGCTCCTCCACTTAAAAATTAAATCCTAGTTAGTCCTAAGTAAGATTTTATTGCCAGTGGTAGATATGGAATTCCAGAATATGTCACCCAGAAAGAATAAGGAAATGCACCTGAGGGGGTTAGACAAACTACACTCATACCCAAGGATTAATGAGATAAGAAATGAAAAGCATTCAGCATGTCCCTGACATGTAGAAACCCCCCAGAATGGCAGTAATTACTAAGGTCAGGAAAAAATAACAGGAAGTGGGTGAAATTAATTTTAATTATATATGTATATTAGCTTCATCTTCTTTGTTTATTTAGGTTATCATTTACATACATAAAAACTTATCAATTCTAAATGAACAGTTTGATTGATTTTGGTAATTGTATACAATGTGTAACCATCACCATCATGATATAGAATGGTTACTGTGCCTTAAAAGTTTTCCATCCCCTTTGCCTGAGTTCTTTTTTTTTGGATGTTTAGGACTATTTATTCTCTCCTTAAATGTTTATTTAGCACCTGTTTCATGGCAGGCAGGGTTCGGGGTGCTATGGGAGACATCACTGAACAAACCAGACAAAAATCCCTGCCCTCCTAGAGCTTACCTTCTAGGGAGAGGGGGCAGGCAGTAAACAAAATACAATGTCATCAACACCCCCATCCCAATTCGATAGGTGAAGATTCTGGCTTACAGGGAGGGGAAGGGACTTAGCCAAGGACACATAGATAATTAAAGTTCAGTAACACAAAAACGGGGGACAGCTGGGGGCTGTAGTGGACTGGGCATGCATGTGTCAACTAAGAAAGAATCACTCCCTCTCAGCCCTGGACATTTATTGCCAGAACTCTGCAGAGGAAACCAAAGCACACCTAGATTCAGCTTGTGGGCCATCAGTTGGGGACTCCTGGAAGAATGGTGAGGGTTATAAAACACCACTGTACCTTTAATGCATTTAGACACACTTGAATATCATATTTATAGATTTTTTTTTTTTTTTTTTTTTTTTTTGCAGTACGCGGGGCTCTCACTGTTGTGGCCTCTCCCGTTGTGGAGCACAGGCTCCGGACGCGCAGGCTCAGCGGCCATGGCCCACGGGCCCAGCCGCTCCACGGCATATGGGATCCTCCCGGACCAGGGCACGAACCCATATCCCCTGCATCGGCAGGCAGACTCTCAACCACTGCGCCACCAGGGAGGCCCTATAGATTTTTAAAAAGGAATTCTTCTCTTCTCCACCAGCCCCCATTTTTGGTTCCAAGGAAAAAATTTGATTGCTATGTTTTTCTTTCTTTTATGTACCTTGGAAGATCCAGGCCATGAATGGCCCTTTTCCTGAGTTCTGTTTGAAGACACTTGATTGCCTTTCATGGCCTTTTGAACATTGACTCTCTGGGTGGTTTTAGGAAAGTCACATTACTTCTCTGGATGTGTTTCTGCTCTTGTAGATGAAGAATACTGGAACAGATTTGTTTCTAGGGGCTCTTCCAATACTTCAGAAAATGAAGTGGTGTGGTGTGGGCAGGAATATCAGCCTTGAGTCTCCATTCTTGATGTAGCACATGAATGTGGCAGACCCTAGTGGGTAAGAGCCTGTAGTCACATGGGACAGACTTAGGTTTCCGGCTCCTCTCTTGGAAATGTGTAACATTTTCTATGCATCAGTTTCCTCATCTGCAATATCAGGCTTATTTTTTTAATTGAGATATAATTGACATATAACATGGTATTTGTTTTAGGTATTTAACATGATGATTCAATATTTGTACATCATGCGAGATGATCACTGCGATAAGTCTAGTTAACATCCATACTACACATAGTTATAGAACTTTTAAGATCTACTCTCTTAGCAACATTCAAATATACAATACAGCATTGTTACCTATAATCACCATGCTGTACATTGTCTACCCAGGACTATTTACCTTATAACTAGAAGGTTGTTTCTTTTGACCACTTTCAACGGTTTCACACCCTCCTCCCCTACTTCTGACTTCCGGCAACCACCAGTCTGTTCTCTGTATCTGTGAGTTAGGGTTTTTTAAAAAAATATTCACTTATAAGTGAGATCATACAGTATTTGTCTTTATCTGGCTGACTCATTTCACTTAGCATAATGCCCTTGAGGTCCACCCATGTTGTTTCAAATGGCAGAATTTCCTTTCTTTTTATGGTTGAATAATATTCCATTGTGTATATACACCACATTTTCTTTATCCATTCATCTGCTGATGGATACTTATGTGTTTCCATGTCTTGGCTATTGTAAATAATGCTGCAATAAACATGAGGGTGCAGGTATCTTTTCAAGACAGTCATTTTGTTCCTTTGGATAAATACCCAGATGTAGAATTGCTGGATCATGTGGTAGTTCTATTTTAAATTTTTTGAGGAAACTCCATACTTTTTTCCATAGTAGCTGCACCAATTTACAGGCCTATTAGCAGTGCACAGGGATTCCCTTATCTCCACATTCTCACTAACACATTATCTCTTTTCTTTTTGATAATAGCCATTCTAACAGGTGTGAGGTGATATCTCATTGTGGTTTTGATTTGCATTACCCTGATGATTAGCGATGTTGAGCATCTTTTCATGTACCTGTTGGACACTTGGCATGTCTCCTTTGGAAAAATGTCTAATTATTTCTTTTGCTTTTTTTTTTTTCACGGTACACGGGCCTCTCACTGTTGTGGCCTCTCCCATTGCGGAGCACAGGCTCTGGACACGCAGGCTCAGCGGCCATGGCTCACGGGCCCAACCGCTCCACGGCATGTGGGATCTTCCCGCACCGGGGCACAAACCCGTGTCCCCTCTATCGGCAGGCGTACTCTCAACCACTGCGCCACCAGGGAAGCCCTCTTTTGCTTATTTTTTAATTGCACTGTTTTTTTCTTTAATTGAGTTGTATGAGTATAAATTTTGGATATTAACCCCTTATTAGATATATAATTTGCAAATATTTTCTCCTGTCCCATAAGTTGCCTTTTCATTTTTTTTATTGAAGTATAGTTGGTTTACAATGCTGTGCCAATCTCTGCTGTACAGCAAATTGACTCAGTCGTACACACATACACATTCTTTTTTTTAATATCCTTTTCCATTATGGTTTATCCTAGGAGACTGGATATAGTTCCCTGTGCTCCACAGTAGGCCCTTGTTGTTTATCCATTCTAAATGTAAATAGTTTGCATCTACCAACCCCAAATTCCCAGTCCATCCCTCTCCCTTCCCCACTCTCCCTTGGCAACCACAAGTTTGATCTCTATGTCTGTGTGTCTGTTTCTGTTTTGTAGGTAGGTTCTGTTTTATAGACAGGTTCTGTAGGTAGGTGCCATATTTTAGATTCCACATATAAGTGAAATTATATGGTATTTGTCTTTCTCTTTCTGACTTACTTCACTTAGTGTGATAATCTCTAGTTGAATCCATGTTGCTGCAAATGGCATTATTTTGTTCTTTTTTATGGCTGAATAGTATTTCATTGCATATATGTACCACATCTTCTTTATCCATTCATTTGTTGATGGACATTTAGGTTGTTTCCATGTCTTGGCTATTGTGAATAGCACTGCTATGAACATAGGGGTGCATGTATCTTTTTGAATTATGGTTTTGTCCGGATATATGCCCAGGAGTGGGACTGCTGGATCATATGGTAATTCTATTTTTAGTTTTCTGAGGAACCTCTATACTGTTTTCCATAGTGGCTGCACCAACTTACTTGCCCACCAACAGTGTAGGAGGGTTTGCTTTTCTCCACACCCTCTCCAGGATTTGTTATTTGTAGACTTTTTAATGATGGTCATTCTGAGTGGTGTAAGGTGGTACCTCATTATAGTTTTGATTTGCATTTCTCTAATAATTAGTGATGCTAAGCATCTTTTCATGTGCCTACTGGCCATCTGTATGTCTTCTTTGGAGAAATGTCTATTAAGGTCTTCTGCCCATTTTTCGATTGGGTTGTTTGTTTTGTTGTTGTTGAGTTGTATGAGGTGTTTGTGTGTTTTGGAGATTAAGCCCTTGTCGGTCACATCATTTACAAATATTTTCTCTGTAGGTTGTCGCCTTTTCATTTTTTGATGGCTTCCTTTGCTGTGGACGAGTTTTGCGTGTATGTTAGCTACTCCTCTAGAAGCCTTGTCATCCTACTATAATGAAAGCAAGGCTCAGACCATATTTCTCCCACACATGAAAGTATTACTAAACAAACATTTGTTAACAAACAGAAATAACCATATTACCTGTTCTGCAGCTTGATGAAGCCCTGTTCTTTGTTCCTCTTGAGAAAAGTGCTCTCAGCCTTATCTGCCCATTGAAATCACCTGAGGAGATTTAAAGACTACTGATCTCTGGGCCCCACCCCAGAGTTTCTGATGTAATTGCTTTGGATGTGGTAGGTTTTTGTTTTGTTTTATTTTTGTTTTTTGCGGTATGTGGGACTCTCACTGTTGTGGCCTCTCCTGTTGCGGAGCACAGGCTCAGCGGCCATGGCTCACAGGCCCAGCTGCTCCGCGGCATGTGGGATCCTCCTGGACGGGGGCACGAACCCGTGTCCCCTGCATCGGCAGGCGGACTCTCAACCACTGCGCCGCCAGGGAAGCCCAGGTGTGGGAGGTTTTTATCTCCTCAGATGATTCCAATGTACAACAAAAGTTGAGAACAACTGACCTCTAAATGTTTTAGATTCACAGACTGTCACCCTACACGAAAGGTTTATTGAAAGCAGCAGTGACTATATTTTATTGGCTGGATTCTGTTATCTTTTTAGTTGGCACCAGGCAATCACAGCTAGACATAGAACATAGAGTTAGGAATTTAGCCTAGGGTGTTGTCCTTAAGGATTCAGTCTAGAACATGGGTTGGCAAACTACTGCCTGCCGGTCAAGTCTGACCCAGCGCTTCTTTTTGTATGAGCCACACATTTAGAATGACTTTACTTTTTTTTGTTGTTAACTTTTACATTTTTTAATGGTTGAAAAGAAATCAAAAGACGAATATCCTTCTGTGACACATGACAATGATAAAAACCCAAGTAGCTTTGCTCATTTGTTTGTGTATTGCTTAGGGCTGTTTTGCATTATGGGAATAAGCATCATGCAGAAACCATGGGATGGAATCGTTGGACTGAGACGGTACATGGTGCTTTCATGGTTTCCCCCTGTTGCTCAGTGCACTACACATCTCTGTGGTACAGCTATAACTCGATTTGCTTGTTGCCCCACAAAGCCTAAAAGACTTATTATCCAGAACTTTACAGAAAGAGTGCTAACCCTTGGCCTATATGCTTCACTAGATTCTTATACTTTCTTCATGGGAGCAAGGTGAATGCTTCTAAAATATGTTACCCATTTACATACTTTAAATATCACTCATTCCAACAAAGAGACACCATTTCTAACATTCACTATTAAAAAGTCACTACTTTTCCCAATGAAGACCAACCTCTGGCCTCCATTCTGTGGAGAAGAGAAAATTGGTAGCTCCATGTCTGGTGGGCAAGTTCTCTAATGAGGATGCCAGAAGCCACCGGTGGCTGTCAATTAGTAGTTAGGGTAACAGGACCTAGGAGATAATTTAACTAGTACACACTCTGTCTGCGATTTTCAATCCTGGTTGCATAGTGGAATCATCTAGGTTTTAAAAACATCAGTGCCTAGGTCCCACCCCACACCCTTTGAATCAGAAGTTCCAGAGATAGGACCCAGGTATTTTTTTAAAAGTCCCCCCAGGTGACTTATGTGTAAGGGTTGAGACCCACTGTTCTGTGATGAAGCCCTCTGAAGTAAATTATTGACATCATAACAGGTAGATAAGCTAATATTAGGCATGAAAGTAAAGTAAAATGGAGTAGATGGTATAATCAATGCTAATCTTTTAACATTTTATTATAATTTCAGAGCCAAGTGGTCCCTACTCACTCTAAGAATGTGTATATTTACAAATAGAACAAGAGCAAAATTTGCAAAAACACAAGATTTGAAGGACACACACAGTCCTGACTAAACCTTACCCTTTATCAAGCCCTGATTAATTTAATCTAACTATGGGAATTTTCCACAGCAAACTTGTTCCCCCAAATTACCTGAGCTCTTTTACCCCAGAACAGGGGTCGGTAAAAGTCTGTAAAGGACTGGATGGTAAATATTTTAAACTTCATGATCTCTGTTGCAATGACAACTCGACCATGGCAGCACAAAAGCAACCACAGATGAAACAACAACAAACAAATGTGACTGTATTTCCCCAAACAGGAAGTGGGCCAGACTTGTGCTGAGAGCCTAGTTGGCTGACCTCTAATCTAGAGCCGTAATTCCCAGCAGGATCCGTGTCACCTGGGAGCTTGCTAGAAATGAACATTCTCAGGCCCTCCTCCCAGTCCTACTAAATCAGAAACTCCAGGGGAAGGCCCAGCAAGCCCTTTGGGTGATGCTGATGCATGCTGAAATCTGAGGCCCACTGCGCCACAGTAATCCTTCTGCGTGCGCAGGAACGTCCTGCATACCTGTTAGAAGTATACCTCTGGGCCTCCTGTTTCAGTGCTGAGGTCTCTCTGCTTTTAAGAATTACAGCAGGGGCTTCCCTGGTGGCGCAGTGGTTGAGAGTCCGCCTGGCGATGCAGGGGACACGGGTTCGTGCCCCGGTCTGGGAAGATCCCACATGCCGCGGAGTGGCTGGGCCCCTGAGCCATGGCCGCTGAGCCTGTGCGTCTGGAGCCTGTGCTCCGCAACGGGAGAGGCCACAACAGTGAGAGGCCCGCATACCGCAAAAAAAAAAAAAAAGAATTACAGCAGAATTCTTAGATAAAGGGACTCAATAACAGCCCCACCCTAGCACCAGACATGTGATACAGATTGTTTTCCCTCATAACAACCCTGTGAAGAGAGACTGTGTAATAAGGCCCATTTTACCCACTAAAACGCTGAGGCTTAGAGGAGTTAGGTAAAATTGCCAACATCACACAGTTAGTAAGGGCAGATCCAGGATTCTAACCCCACTCATTCTGACTCCAGAGTAGCCAGCTACTTAAGAAAGTGCTTTTGGTGAATTGGCTCATCTCACTTTGATTTGTGGGGAAAGCCACTTTACTTTATTAGAGAGAGAACACGCACCTCTTCTGTAGTCATTTTAGCTAAAACCTTCATCTAGTTTCCTTTCCCAGGCTTCTGGAACCTTAACTAGAGCGCTGTTTTTCTACTCTCGGTTGCAACTTGGCCACAACAACGGAAGTTTCCAGAGGAGAGCTCCTTACGACATATAGAGTATTTTCATTTGTATGCTGATGTGATAAATGAACTCACACTACACTCGGGTGTTCTGAGGAATATGAACTTCTTTATTTTGCCTCTGTTTAACCTGTTTATTCTCATGAGGGCTTCATGTGAAGAAGCAGATTGGGGGAACCTAAATGTTCACTCTGTTTAATCCTTAGTCCAGTGGTTCTCAACCGAATGCACATTAAAACCACCGGGAAGTCTACTGAAAAGTGTTGCTGCCTGGGCAGCATTAATTAATGAATCAGGTTTTCATCTGTTGTCTCAGTTACTGGAATTGTGGGGAGGGGTTATTGGAAATTGAGGGGGACACAAGGCCCCCTCGGCATTTATGCAGCCCCTTCTCCTCACTCCCCAAAGTCCTTCTTGTTCTCTCTCCTTCTTTCTATCATTCTATCATCCCCTCAGCCAAAGAAGGGTGGGACTTTTATTTTCCCTACCAGAGCCTCATTCTACTATAGAACTCCAAGCCTCATGGCCCAGCTGCCATAGGCAGAAGGGCTATTTTCTAAATAAGAGAACTTTTGAGGCTTGAAACTTCCGTACTCGATTTTTCTTATGCTACTTTGAGGTGTGGGGAGAGAAGGGGGTGGGAGTGGAGAAAGGAAAGTAGAAATACTCTCTCATAGCTATTGTCTTGCTGCATAATCTTATTTTGAAGTCAGCGTCTGAATATAAATTCCTTTGTTCGTTTTGCTTTCTGGAACAAATAATAATCTCCTCCCCTCCCACCCCTATCCCCACTCCTATTCCACCTCCACCAAGGAGATTAGATATAGATAAAGACAGATATAGACAGATAGATAGATATAGACACTTGGGTCAGTCCAGAGAGGTAGGGAGTAATTAACACTCAGAAATGCAGAAGAGAAAAACGTAGATGTTTCCCAAAATATTAACCCCATCACATTCTATGTCTCATGGTTCCTATGCTTCCTTTACAGACTAGGAAATAGGGGCTCAGGGAAGTTAATTTGCCCACTGAGGTCACACAGTTAATTACCCTCAGAATCAGGATCCAGACCAAGATCCCGGCTATTAAGAGTCATACATTTACCCAGCTATGTGTAGGGTCCCTATATCTTGTTTAGCATTTCCTGACTATTCCAGATCCACTGAATTAGAGTTTCTGGCAGTAGGCTTAGGAATCTGCATTTTTAGCAAGCACAGGTCCCTCAGAACCTAAAGTTGAGATGCCTGCTCTTGGGTAAACCCCAGCTACTGCCCTCAGGTCAGTCACCACCAAACCATCACTTCCTACCTGGCCTTCTAGCTATAGATGAATCAACCATCTACATTTAAGAGAATATTTTTCAAATCTTAATTTTGCCTCTGTCATAATGACAGATTTTAAAATGTAAGCTTCTTTTGGACACAGGTGAATTGCCAAGGTAGCATTTCTTCCCCCTAAAAGTTTTAGACATTATGTGAATCTGACACTTTTTAAACATGCTTACAAACTCTAGGTCCTGGAGTGAATGAGTTTTTAGAATCAGGGGAAAGATGAGTGGGGTAACTAAAATGGACAGGACAAAGCCAGGCAGGGAAGAGAGAAGAGATGGGAGACAGCAAAGAAAGAGGTGAGACATTCAAAGAAAAACTGTGTTAACAACTTTGTTACAAACCAGGAATAGAATTATGGTTATGATACATGTTAAAGGCAGGATATACCAACGAAGTGAGGTTAAACGTGCTGGAAGTCAGCATCTATATCTTGGGGGCGAGAGAAACATAAGGATGAGAGGCCCAGTGAAGTCAGGTCAGGAAAGAAGGTAAGGGGTGGAGGTGTTTAGAGGGTTACAAGAGGAAGGGGAGGTTCAGCCCCTCTATCCTTTGAGGCTCCAAATTGTATTCAAATATGAAGAAAAGGCTAAATAGGGTTTCACAAATTATGGTATATTTTAAATAATAATTTTAGTAAGTTAATGCTTTTAACATGGAAGAGAATTGATGGATTGTATGTCTAAGTTTATAGGAACATAACATCGAAATTTCCACTGGAACTTCTTTGTGAATGTGAAGTGTAAGGCAAACAGCTCTCCGGGATGCACAGCCGCAGGGGCCTGGGAAGGAGGAATCCTGTTCCCTGGTGCTAGGGAGAGCTGGACAAGCCCGAAGTGGATGCGAACAAGACCGTGAGCCTCCCGTGCTTAAAATGCACCAAAATCTTCCTCTTGTTCTCAAATTCTCAGTCCTTTAGCACAGTCTATATTGCCTTACCTGCCCATCTGGGGAATTTCTTTAAAAGGTCCATTGTTTCCCACGCTTAATTTTTTTATTTTTTAACATCTTTTTGGAGTATAATTGCTTTACAATGGTGTGTTAGTTTCTGCTTTATAACAAAGTGAATCAGCTATAAGTATACATATATCCCCATATCTCCTCCCTCTTGTGTCTCCCTCCCACCCTCCCTATCCCACCCTTCTAGGTGGTCACAGAGCACCGAGCTGATCTCCCTGTGCTATGCTATGCAGCTGCTTCCCACTAGCTCTCTATTTTACATTGGGTAGTGTATATATGTCCATGCCACTCTCACTTAATTTTGCAAAGCATTGGCTCTGTACAATTTTAATTAGGAAGGAAAAACAGAAGCTGTTGCTACTGCGAGTATCCTGTGAAGATATGTAAAGATTTTTTTAAATTTCTCTCTCACGTAGGATTTTATTATAAGAGCTATAATTTTCAACTCATTTGTAAATAGGGCACAGACACCTTGTGTTGCTTAAGAGGACTCACCTGGCAGCAGTTTGCATAAGAGCTATAATCCCCAAAGTATTTGTAAGTAGGCCACAGACACCTTGTATTGCTCAAGAGGACTCACCTGGCAGAATTCTGCCACATCAGTTTGGGTCCTCAGCTGTCCTGACACCTATAAGATTTCTAACCCGCATCAGCAGCACTTTGAGTGGTGGCCTGTAGGCAGTTGGACAGAGGTGTCCAAAATCACATATCCAATCTTATATCTGGTATGATATGGAGGGAGGAATAAATGATTTGAGGAATACAGAAAACTTTCTGCCCCAATATAATGTAAGTAAAATAGCTAAGGGTCAGAGGCATGTATCTGGGAGTCAATCAATGTGCATTCTATTGTTATATTGATGTATATCTATAATATATTGATTATATTCACTCTTCTGCCATTTTCAAGCTGTACACCCTTGACCAAGTCACTCACACTTTGGTCCTTTAGTTTCCTTATCAGTCAAGCAATAGGATTTACTAAGGGGCATTAACTAAGAATTCCAAGAATGGAGAAATGGTTGAGGCAAAAAAGAAAAAGTGTTTATCTGGGGATTGTTAGGTCTGCAGCTCTGGAAACACAGATCCCAGAAGGCACTTGAATTGTGTTCAGCTGGACTACAAAATGGGGGCAGTTTATAAAGGCAAAACCGCACAAGGTTACATACACTGTTTGTCTAGAATTAGGATTAGAGCTGGCAAGAAGTAAGCGTTCTCGGTAAGCAAGGACTGGTTGCGCTGGTGGGGCAGAGGCGTGTGTGGGTGTGGCTGTGTGCATCTGCCAGCAGATATTGTTTTGAAAATGGCTGGTGGTGTCCTTGAGTTTGATACTTTTCAGAAAATTCAAGTTCTCAGTGATGCAGGAATGTGTCTGAAACCACATCCACAATGGCCACCCAGCTCCATTTTAGATGCCTGAACCATAGTTACTCCATTCTGACTTTTAAATGATCTTAAATATGTCATCAGGGGCCTTTAAGATCCCTAAATCCTGATCATTTTATGATTCTATCATTGCCTTATCATGCAGACATAATAGAGATTCATTTCTTTACCTGAAGGCAGTGTGTCTAAGACCTCTTCTGACAAGACTTCAACAGCTATAAAGCAGAAACTATTAAACCACCACCAGCCGCTAGCTAACACTTTGGTTTGGGGACGGGGTGGGGGAGTAGGGATGGGGTGTAGGTTGATGTAGATTTCATTATTGTTCCCAATTCCTTATTCCACCCTCTATTCATGCCCTTTGCCGTGTGCTTTGCAGTTCATTTCAGTAGAGACTATACTTCCCTGCTTTATTGATGTTGGGCTTGGCTGTGGACCTTGGCAATTGGGATATTAGTAGACCTAACATGAGAAGGCTTGAATTAGAATTGCACAGTTGGTCTTGCCACTTTGACCACTGTCACTTCCATAAGACGACAAGCTCTGGGTAGTCCAAGGAGAACAAGAGATGTATGGAGCTGAGCTAGGCTCAATCTACATTTTGGAGTTAAGGTCAGCTGAGCACAGCCTAGATCAATTGATTCTCAGGCAACTCACACACAAGTGAGCAAGAATAAATAATTGTTGTTTTAACCCACTGGGTTGTTGGCCACAGAGCATTGTAGCAATAGATAATTAATAGAATATAGGAGGCATCGTTTATCAATAGAATACTTTTAACCGCAATTAATAGAGAATGCTACTTACGAGAGCTTCAGCAAAATTTCATCTGGGCTTTTAGTACCAAGCAACTGAAGCCAATTGAGACAAGCTGAAATAGAAAAAGCAGTTTATTAAAAGGATATTGGGTAGCTAGAATCCTGGTGGAGGTGGGGTAGCCAGAAATAGATTTGGAGATGTCAGACAGGATCACCAAAATCTAACCACACAGCCCTTCTGGTTGCAGTGTAACTGCTGCTGCCACAGGATACATACACCACAGATGCCACGTGCACTAGACATCAGATGCCACTGCTGTTTCTGGAAATTGAACGCAGTGGCCACTGACCAAAACCCACAGAACAGAAATGCTCAACCTCTGCTTTAGCTCCGTGCAACTCCGTGATTCACCATTAGATTCTGATTCTTGTGTGTGTTTGTGCATCTGTTTGGTGCATGTTACAGCCTAACTTCAAGGGAGAATAACAAGGTAAGTATCTGCTATTTACAGCTTCTCTGGTGAGAGGTGAGCTGTTCATAAAGTGGGAAACTCCTAACATAGGAATGAGGAGGTGGCATGCTGGGCAGCCAATGTAAAAGATAAACACCCACTTCAAACAACAGAAGTTATCAGCTCATCTAACAGTACATCTAAGATGTAGGGCAGGTTTCCACAGTGCTTGGCCCTGGAAATCCACAGTGTCATTCAGACTCAGTTTCTTTTCTCCTCACATTCTTCCATAGTCTGGCTTCACCCTAAGGCTGCTCCCCTCAAAGTTATGCCTATGGTCTGAATGTTTGTTTCCCCCCCTACACCCTCAAATTTATATGTTGAAATCCTAGCCCCCAAAGATGAGGGTATTTGAAGATAAGGTCTTTGGGAGGGGACTAGGTCATGAGGGTGGAGCCCTCATGAATGGGATTAGTGCTCTCATAAAGGAGACCCCACAGAGCTCCTTAGCCCTTTCTACCATGTGAGGACACAGATAGAAATTGCCAGCTCTGAACCAGGAAGAGGGTCTTTACCAAAATATGACCATGCTGGCGTTTTGATCTTGGACTTCCCTGCTTCCAAAACTGTGACCAGTAAATTTCTGTTGTGGATAAGCTACCCAGTGTGTGACATTTTGTTATAGCAGCCCAAATGGACTAGGACAGTTATATAATGGATGCCACAGAAACTGGAGCTTGTTAACCAAAATTTTAGATGGAGAACTGATTGAAATGAAAAGGTGTTTATTTGGGATTTGTTAGGACTGCAGCCCGGGAGACATAGATTCAAGAAGCACCTGAATTGTGTTCCACTGGACTACAAAATGGGGGAGGCTTATAAAGGCAAAAACTTCAAGGTTGCAGTTAGTTACATGAGCTGTTTATTAAGAATTATAATTGGAGCTGACAAAAAGTAAGAGTGCTTGTTGAGTAAGGATTGGTTGGGTCTGTAATGGTTGCATAGTTACAAGGGGAGACCTTGAGACCAGAAGTTTGCAGCTGGCAGGTGTTGTTCTGAATATGGCTGGTGGCATTCTTGGATGTCAGACAGCTCAAAGAAAGTTCAGGTTTCAATGGTGCAGAGCTCTGTCTGAGACCAGATCTTCAATGGCCATCAGACTTCATTTTTGTATACCCGAACTGTGATGACGCCATTATAATTTCAATTTGTCATCAGGCTATATGCTATTTTGTTCATCTCTAAAAGTGAGAAAGACATGCTTTTCCTGCACACTCTGAATATTCCCTGATCTTTTTTCAATTATAATAAAATGTCAGTATAAGAGTTGTATTAGTCAGGGTTCTCTGGAGAAACAGAATCAATAAGATGTGTATATATATTTATTTTAAGGAATTGGCTTTCATGTGATTATGAAGAAAGTCCAGCAAGTCCAAAGTCTGCAGGGTAGGCTGGCAGACTGGAGACCCAGGAAAGAGCTGTTGTTGTCTGTAGGCAGTTTGAGTCTGAAGGCCATCAACTGGCAGAATTCCTTCTTGCTTAGGGAGGTCAGTCTTTGTTTTATTAAGGACTTCAACTGATTGTATGAGGCCCACCCACATTATGGAGGGCAATCTGCTATACTCAAAGTCCACCAATTTAAATGTTAATTTCATCCCCAAAACACCTTGACAGAAACATCTAGAATAATGTTTGACCACATATCTGGACACTGTGGTCCAGCCAAAGGACAATGAGTTTGGCATATGAAATTTTGTAACCATCACTCCAATCAAGATATAAACAAATGTGATAGCCCCAGAAAATTATCCTGTATCCTTTTCCAGTCACTCTTTACCCCACCCCCATAGCAGCTATTTCTGAATTCTATCACCACACATTAATTTCCAGCTTAGAATTTTATATAAATTGAATCATACAATATGTATTCTTTTTGTGTCTGGCTTGTTTTAGACAGCAAAATGAACAGAATGTGTGTGTGTGTGCGTGTGCTTGTGTGTATGGTATAATTAACATTAAAATCAACGCACAGATCCAGATGTTCAGTTAGGTAAGTTTTGAAAGACTTGTATACATCTGTGTAACTACTACTCCAAACAATGGAATATTTTCATTGCTCCAGAAAGTCCCTTTATACACTTTTCCAGTTAAACCCCACCCACCCAAGGCAGCAGCTTTCTGGGTTTCTTTCTTTTTTTTTTTTTTTTTTAAGTTGAAATATCTTTAATACGGAACACATATTTTCTTTGAGGGGGAGTGTACTTCTAGGGATGAGCATAGTAGAGGTGAAAACACTTCAAAGAGCTTCAGGAAACAATTCTCCACAGAAGATAGGATAATAACTCCACATTTGCAATTCAGGTCCATAATTGGCTTGTAAGAGTGTTCAGTAATTATATGAAGGTAAATTTAATTTTCAATTTTTCAGATTTCTTACTCCTTAGCTGTTAAAGGAAGAAAGACAAATCAGAGAGAACCACTACACCTACCTATATCACTGTCGTTTCATTAACTAAATGTCTCCTATATCTTCATAGCTACATGGAGCACTATTTCTAAAGTCACTGTATTTTTTTTTTATACATTGTGAAATGATCACCATAATAAGTCTAGTTAACATCTGTCATCACTTTATCTTTTTTATTTTTATTTTTTAAGACTTTCTTTCTTTTTCTTTTTTTTTAACATCTTTATTGGAGTATAATTGCTTTACAATGGTGTGTTAGTTTCTGCTTTATAACAAAGTGAATCAGTTATACATATACATATGTTCCCATATCTCTTCCCTCTTGCATCTCCCTCCCACCCTCCCTATCCCACCCCTCTAGGTGGTCACAAAGCACTGAGCTGATCTCCCTGTGCTATGCGGCTGCTTCCCACTAGCTATCTATTTCACGTTTGGTAGTGTATATATGTCCATGCCACTCTCTCACTTTGTCACAGCTTCCCCTTCCCCCTCCCCATATCCTCAAGTCCATTCTCTAGTAGGTCTGTGTCTTGATTCCTGTCTTATCCCTAGGTTCTTCATGACTTTTTTTTTTCTTAGATTCCATATATATGTGTTAGCATACAGTATTTGTTTTTCTCTTTCTGACTTACTTCACTCTGTACGTTTTTTTCTTAATATAATGTTTTTAGGATTTATCCTGTTTTGCATGTGTTAGTAGTTCCCTTTTATTCATGAGCACTATTCCATAATTTGCTTATCCTTCCTCCTGTTGATGGCCATTAGGACTATTTTCAGTTTTGGGTAATTATGAATAAAGCTGCTTTGAATGTTTTCATACAAGCCTTTTTGCACAAAAGCTTTTCCTTGGGTAAGTGCCTAAGAATATAATTTCCAGTCACAGCATATGTGTTTAATTTTTTAAGAAACAGTCAGAAATTTTCCGAAGTGGTTGTAGCATTTCTCACTCTAATAAGCAATGTATGAGAGTTTCAGTTGCCCCATATCTTCACCTACATTTGATATTGCCAGTTTTTATGATTATAGCCACTCAAGTGGATGTGAAGTGGTGTCTCATTATGGTTTTATTTTGTATTTCCCTAATGACTAATGATGTTGAGCATCTTTTTATGTTGACCTTTGTGGTGTATGTATTTATTATTTTGGCCACATGTTCTCTCCTCAAGATTCTGAGATTTCTTATAACAAAAAGCATTAATTAACAATGAGAAATAACTCCTGCCGTCAAGAGTGGGATTAGTCTCTTCTGAGGAAGGGAAGTGCATGGAGCATGGAGAATAAGGATAGATAAATGAACAAAATCAGAATTTTGTTAGGAAGAAAAAGAGAAGATATTTCATAGAGAGGAGAGGTAATAGAAGACAAGAGGGCCAAACTGGTGGTTCTCAACCCAAACTGCACATCAAAAGCATCCTTTTTTTTTTTTTTTTTCCAAATCATCCTTTTAAAAATACCAATTAAAATCCAGTATCTTCTGACTCTACTGGGGCAGAGCTTGGGCTGTCAAGGCTCTGGGTGGCCCTGATCCCATGGCTCTGCGTGGTCCTGCCCCTGGGGATCTCTGTGCCTGGGTGGTGTGCCTGAAGCTCCCGTTGCAGTGATGGTGCCTCTACCTGTTTGGGGTCGCAGGCGTGACACTACTTCCATAACTCTGCTGAGTATTGCCCTAACAAAGGGCTCTCTGTGTGGCCCCCCTCTTGGGGAGAGAGTTCTTTTGAGCTTCTTTTATAAAAATGCTAATTCCATTCATGAAGAATCTGTGTTCATGACCTAATGGCCTCTCAAAGGCACACCTAATACCATGACATTAGATACTAGGCTTCAACATATGAATTTGGGAGCCACACAAACATTCAGACCATAGCACCAGGGAGCATGTTTAAAATGAAAATTCCTGGTCTCAATTTTAGTAATCCAGATTCAGTAGGTCTAGTATGAATTCTAGGAATCTACTTTATTTTTTTTTCACCGTACACGGGCCTCTCACTGCTGCAGCCTCTCCCGTTGCGGAGCACAGGCTCCGGATGTGCAGGCTCAGCAGCCATGGCCCACGGGCCCAGCCGCTCCGTGGCACGTGGGATCTTCCCAGACCGGGGCACAAACCCGTGTCCCCTGCATTGGCAGGCGGACTCCCAACCACTGCACCACAAGGGAAGCCCCCTACTTTTTTTTTTTTTAAACAGATTTACCAGGTGGCTCTGAGGCAGAATCTTTTTAAATAAGAGGAGCCATTGTTAACCATTCACAAAATTTCCCATGCACACATAGACACCCAAGGACCCCTTGCTACTCTGTTACCCTCCAGGACCTGCAGCCTTCACGTTGGGGACCACTAGCGGAGTCTTCATTGCTGAAGGGGTATTCATAGGTCCACATGCAACTCTGGAAGGACCCACAGGAATATCCACATGGGATAATGGATGGGTATAAAGTGGCAACCACATGAGAAAAAAGGAAAACACTGGTCCAGTTGGACACTGAAGAGGCACATGGAATTGTTCACAGGAGACATTAGTGGAGCACAGAATGACACCCATGTGGGTAATGGATGGGCACACGGGCCCATGTAGGACATGGAAGGACCACACAGGAATGTCCCCAGGAGACACTAAAAGGTGTGTGGGTTCTTGTGGGACACTGAGGGAGAAAGGCTTGGCAGCCAAGTGGGTGAGAGAATACCACAGAGACACTGAGTAACTGGGGCTGAGGCACCAAGAAGGAAAGAAAGGTTGCAGTGAGCCATCAATGACAATACCCGCTCAGAGGTCCCTGTACATGCTAGAGATCAGGTTCTTGAGTTTGTGAGATCCCAGGAGGGAGAAAACTTGTTTTATGTATCATTGCATCATTAGGATCTATTACAGTCATCGTATTACATATTCAATACATGGGGTGACCAAATAACTTATCAACAAACAAACTGGGTTGTTTTTGGTGGTAAAAGATGGTGCCATTTATAACTGTGCTGGGACCAGAAGCATAAACCAGGACCATTCTGGACAACCTGGGAGCTACAGTTTTCCTAGCAATGAATCTTGGGTAAATAGGTAGGTAGATGAATAAGGCAGCTTCTTTTTAAGTGGAAATAATAAATGAACATCACCAACTGGTATATCAAACAGAAAGAAAGGCCTTCTCAGATAGAAGGGGGCTACTGCCAGTAGAGGGTTAGGGTATGACTCGGTCCTTCAGGTAGCCCTCATTAGCTGTGCTGGGTGATATGAGGACTTCCAGCTCCTCTGCAAAAAGCAGAAGTGGAGATGAACTCAGATAGGAGAGGGCATCAGGGAGCAGCAAGCACAGTGACTCTCCCTGAGCACAGCATCCAGAAGCAGCCCCTTCACACTGATTTTAAAGAAATGTGCTCTTGGGGCTTCCCTGGTGGTGCAGTGGTTGAGAGTCCGCCTGCCAATGCAGGGGACACGGGTTCGTGCCCTGGTCCGGGAGGATCCCACATGCCGCAGAGTGGCTGGGCCCGTGAGCTATGGCCGCTGAGCCTGCGCATCCAGAGCCTGTGCTCTGCAATGGGAGAGGCCACAACGGTGAGAGGCCCGCGTACCACAAAAAAAAAAAAAAAAAGAAATGTGCTCTTGTTAAATAGTAATGTATGTTTAAAGAGATACAATCAGAAACAGTGTGAAAGTGAAACCACCAGGACCTGAGGAAGTAGTTCTGTGCTTGACCTTCCCTACCCACACAGTGAGCAGGCCCCAGCCCTAGACCCTATGTTCTCACTCCTGTCGGAAAGTTGAACCTGGCCTTGCCCCTGCTGCCCTGGCTGCAGCTGTCTTCTTTCCCCATTTCAGAGCAGAAGAGCCACACAGACTGGAGAGAAGGAAAAGAGCAAGTAGCCCTGTGAGACTGTTGAGGTGTGTTTGGTCATGCATTTCAGAAGGAGATCTGTGTGCTCTTGGGCAGGCCAGTTAACCTCTCTGATTGAAATTTCTCTCTGTAAAGCTGGGGTTCTAACAGTTGTGTGGTATTCAGGGTAGGCCCGAGGATGCAAATGAGATACGAGTGGCTTCTTCTCCTTCCTTCGGGCTTTTTGCCATTAGTCCTGCTGCCCAGAAGACTGACAGGGTCAGTAAATTTAATCCTGAGAGGATGATAAACAAGGACCAGGAAGTTTACATGATAGAAGAGGGAGAAGGCAATGCAAGTATAAATTCCTGGGAGAACAGTTCTTTTTTTTTAACTCTTTATTTTACATTGGAGTATAGGTGATTAGCAGTGTTGTGTTAGTTTCAGGTGTACAGCAAAGTGATTCAGTTACACATATACATGTATCTGTTTTTTTTCTAATTCTTTTCCCATTTAGGTTGTTACATAATATTGAGCAGAATTCCCTGTGCTATACAGTAGGTCCTTGTTGGTTATCCATTTTAAATATAGCAGCTTGTGCATGTCAAACCCGAACTCCTTGACTATCCCTCCCTGCTCCCACCCCTGCCCCGTAACCATAAGTTCATTCTCTAAGTCTGTGAGTCTGTTTCTGTTTTGTAATTAAGTTCATTGCATCTTTTTTTTAGATTCTGCATATAAGTGATATTATACATATTTGTCTTTCTCTGCCTGACTTACTTCACTCAGTGTGACAATCTGTAGGTCCATCCATGTTGCTGTAAATGGCATTATTTCATTCTTTTTAATGGCTGAGTAATATTCCATTATATATATATTTATGTATATATATATACACACATATATACAACATCGCCTTTATCCATTCCTCTGTCGATGGACATTTAGGTGGCTTCCATGCCTTGGCTATTGTAAACAGTGCTGCATGAACATTGAGGAGCATGTATCCTTTCAGGTCATGTTTTTCTCCTGACATATGCCCAGGAGTGGGATTGCAGGATCATATGGTAGCTCTGTTTTTAGTTTATTAAGGAACCTTTATACTGCTGGGGGAACAGTTTTCTATCCTCCTCCCCATACTCGTAGAATATACACTTCCTTGCTTTGTTCTCTGTCCCTTTGTTTTCAAGGAACCTGTGCTGCTTTATTGCATTTAAAATTTATTATGGGTTGGACTCCCTCACAAGGTTGTCTCCTGTATAGTCAGAGGTCCATCCTAGTGTCTTTGGTTCCCAGTGCTATGAGTTCTTAGCACGTAGTAAGTAAGCAGTACATGTTTGTATGAAGGGATGAAAAGGAAGAGAGAGAGACAAAGGGACTGGCAGGAGCCCCATGCTGCGGCATTGGTGCTGGAAGGAAGTGGGCATGTGTGGATGCCTAGAGGGCTTCCTGGAGGAGGTGTGCCTAGTTGGCAGGCCCTGGCCCTGCAGAGCAGCCCTAAAAGGTCAATCAGGCAAAGCAAATGGTTCTGGAGAGGGTGAGGAGTTTCCATAATGAATCCCATATGACAGTTCAGCCTACGCCAGGTCCCAGATACCACAACTGGGCAGTGTCCCAGGCAAAGTTGGTGGAGAATCTAAGGCCAGGAAGTCTGTTTTTAAGCAGGCGATAAGCATATATGTATGGGAAAGGAGGTCTGGGGCTAGCCTGGTTTCTCAATAAGTTAGTCCCTGCCCCTTTTCCGTTCTGTCATGGTAAGGTAGAACCAAGCCTCAAACACCTGCCAGACAGGCTGTGAGACGCTTGAGGGCAGAGACCTTTGGTGCTGATCTCAGCATTAAGCTGGCACTGAGTATAATGCTGGCACTGTTTATAATGTTTTTCACATTCACCAAGGCTCTTGCTGTGTTTCAGCAGGATTTGCAAACATTCTTCTTTCTCCAGGAAAGAACACTTGGTCTTCTGTGGGGAACTACACTGTCCCAATTTTTTCTTGTCTTCACAGACATTCACAGATAGAATTTTAACTAAAAAATAATATTTTACCTTAAAAAGTAACCAAATTATAAGTCCTGTTTAACTTTCAAACTCACAAAGCTATGGAAATGCAAATACAGAGTCCACCATAGAAAGAGTCCCACCCACAACGTATTCTGCCTAGTGGACTACATCCATTGTTGTCTGAAAGAGGAAATTCCACTGCAAATGCCAGTAAGGAAATAGGCTTCCTCTCTGCATTCAACAGCCTAGATAAACAATCTTTGCCGGTCTGTAAAACGGCAGCCTTTGTCTGTAGGATATTTTCTCCACAGAGAATAGAATACATTTTGAAGGGCTGTTGTATCCAGACACCTTGTTGACTGGTGCCTCAAAGGCTTTTAGGTCACTTCTACTGAACAGAGGAAAATAGGGCTGTGTAATTGGCCAGGAAATAAAGGCGCATGATCTGTTTGCACCTCCATTATCTAACTAATGGAGGTCACTATGTCCGATTGGGACCAAGGTTAATCATTCTGTCAGATGTACCTGTGGAGATTCAGGCTGAGTTATTTTGCTTGCCCCTTGATTGAAATGGATCATGGTCTCATTTCCTTTGGGTTATGGAAGCCAATTTATTATGTCCTAATAGGTTTCTTTTCTTTTCTTTTTCCTGGACACCACTCTGATGTTTCCTGCCAGGTACCTCTACAGCTCTGCACAGGGATCAGTTTCTCTTCTCGACCTGGATCACTTTGCAAAAAATGAGGCAGAGGACTTCCATGGGGGGATGGGAAGAGGGATACGTGGAATCTGATGACTACACTGAAAATGTCTTTTGTTTTCCAAAGTGAATTTAATTTAGGATGCCTGAGGAGAACTTATTCGTAAGATAGTAACAATTCTAAGATTATTTTAAAATCCAGCAACTCTAGGCTTTGTCTCTCAAAGAAGACTTCTGGGGTGTGAAAAGCCAGGTTGATCCCACTTGAATCATATCCAGTATCTGAATCGCTGGTAGTCAGTCTGTGTTTTGTTATTGCAGGGTTTTATAGCTGGTGAAGAAGTTGGCATAGAGGTTGATCTCAGAAGTGAATAAACAGCCTATTTGGTGTCTCACTCTTGGTCTAGCCAGGTCACTCTCTGGGTTAGTAAACTATTGAGCTTTCAATCCCTGGAAGGTCCTCTGGTGTAGTGATAAAGGCCTTGGGCTTCCTAAAAAGGAGGGCCTGGATTTGATTCAGGGCACTGTTTTTCTCATCTGTAAAGTGGGAGTAGCACTAACATTTACTTCATATGATTTGTGTGGAGGTTAAATAAGACAAAGCATGTAACTGAGTTAACACAATGCCTGCACTTACAAGGAATGGCTGCTTCTAGCAGGGCTGACTTAGCTACCAATCACAGCAGGCACAGTGCCTAAAGACCACAAAGCTTTTAGGGGCCCAGGAAAAGGTTTTAACTTTAATTTCTTTTAGAATCAGAAGGAAAAATATGAATATAATAATAATGAATCCAACCTGGCTTATAATTGTCTTTTTACCAATATAGTCATAAACCATAATATTTTTTTTAATAAAATAAGGAGCCTGGGAAAGCAAAAGTACCTGGGGCCCAGGAAAGTCATAATGCAAGTCAGGCGGTTAGCAGTCATATTTGTGATAGTAGCAGGAGGCTCCACAGTAAAGTAGAGGTAAAAAACAAAATGGCAAGGTTGTGACTGAGTCCTTTCCAGACCGAGGTGTATTGGGTTGGCCAAAAAAGTTCCTTCTGTTTTCAAGTAAAAATAAAAGACACATTTTTCATTTTCACCAAGAACTTTATTGAACAATGTATTCACTGTTTTGTTCCACTACCTTCTGCCATTTTCCAGGCAACTTCATAATTCCGTCTTCCCAAAACATTTTATCTTTTTGAGCAAAGAACTTTTCCAGGTACCTTTTACAGTCTTCCAGGGAATTGAAAATTTTTCCATTAAGAGAATTTTGTAAAGACGAAATAAACGGAAATCTGAAGGTGCAATGTCTGGTGAATAGAGTGGATGAATCAGAACTTCCCAGCCAAGCTGTAACAGTTTTTGCCTGGTCATCAAAGAAACATGTGGTCTTGCATTATCCTGATGGAAGATTCTGCATTTTCTGTTGACTAATTCTGGATGCTTTTCGTCAAGTGCTGCTTTCAGTTGGTCTAATTGGGAGCAGTACTTGGAATTCATTGTTTGGTTTTCCGGAAGGAGCTCATAATAGAGGACTCCCTTCCAATCCCACCGTATTCACAACATCACCTTCTTTGGATGAAGACCAGCGTTTGGTGTGGTTGTTGGTGGTTCATTTCGCTTGCCCCACAATCCCTTCTGTGCCACATTATTGTACAGTATCGACTTCTCATCACCCGTCACAATTTGTTTTAAAAACGGAACATTTTCATTACGTTTAAGTAGAGAATCGCATGTGGAAATATGATCAAGAAGGTTTTTTTGCGCTTAACTTATGTGGAACCCAAACATCAAAGCGATTCACATAACCAAGCTGGTGCAAATGATTTTCAACACTTGATTTGGATGTTTTGAGTATGTCAGCTATTTCCCACTTGGTATAACGTTGATAGTTCTCAGTTAATGTCTCAATTTGATCGCTATCAACTTCAACTGGTCTACCCAACCGTGGAGCATCAATTTCCAGTGAGAAATCTCCAGCATGAAACTTCGCAAACCACTTTTGACACATCTGATCAGTCACAGCACCTTCTCCATACACTGCACAAATCTTTTTTTGTGTTTCAGTTGCGTTTTTACCTTTCCTAAAATAATAAAGCATAATATGCCAAAAATGTTGCTTTTTTCCTCCCATCTTCAATATTAAAATGGCTACACAAAAATTCACCAATTTTGATAAGTTTTTAAAAATTGCACGCTGATATGACAGCTGTCACAATACAATCTAACAAAATTGGTTCAAATGAAGTTAAAGACAGCTAAGCGCTACTGGAGCCAGCTTACGGAAGAAAACCAAATGAACGTTGCGGCCAAACCAATAGTTAATCTCTCAATGAAAGAAATTGGAGTAAATTTCTGTAATAGCTGAGTGTGATTTTTATTACTTTTCAGTCATCTTCTTTTAATAATAGATGAATGAGTTCCTTTAAAAAGAAGTATGTTGATTTCCAGTACTGCTGGAATATGATGAACATATCACCCATGCACATAATATAGTGATTGTAAAATCAAAAAGTTTCTAGGTATAGTAGTAAAATAGCTCTAAAGACAGGAAAAATCCATTTCTTTTGGCAATATCAAGACTATGCCATTACTGAAGAATGCACTGTCTGGAAAGACAGTATGTGGCCGAACCACACTGACTCTGTTACCGACCCTCTTGGATCATGTGGACCCCAGCTGGGTCCTTCCCTTGCCTGCAGTAGCTCATGCCAGTTACACGAGACCAGCTTCAACAAAGCAGAGTGGAAAATTTATTCATTGATCAAGGATGGAGAAGGGAGAGCTTGTGCTCTAAAGACATCTTAGACATATTCTCCCTGAAGGGAGGGAAGTGGGGGACTTCTAAGGGTTGAGAGGCACATGCATCATCAGAAACTGAGGAAAAGGGCAGAGGTTTCCATGAACAGCTGGGGGCATCTCAGTCCCTCAGGCTCCCTTGCACCCAGCACTCACTGTGCCTAGAAAAGTATAAGTCGCCACTCTGGTCAGAGATCTTAGCATGATAATGAAGCAAGGGCCCCTTGAGGAGACTTGTAGGTTTCCTCTGCATAGGAACTGCTCTTTCAGTTAGGTTGGAACCATTCAGGGCAGTTGACTCTTGAGTTTCCTTTGAGGTGTAACTGATAAACATCTTTGACAAACATCAGGTGTTTTGGAACAAGACTAGAAATAGGTTAAAACAGAGACCTTTCACCTCCCTGGGATATGTATGGGTGACAACCCCATTTTGTTAGCTCCATATTAGGCCCAAAGTCCTACCCCCTCCCTCTTTGCATGACAGCTTTAGCCTAGTCACAAAGAATGCACCCACAGGGAAGTTGCCTATCAACTTTTACCCTTGCTTTCATGTGATATGAAAACTGGAAAAATACCTATAGCTGATGCAGATGATTAATGGTTATGAGACCCCTCAGGGTGGGAGAAAAAACCCCCATTTCATGTTGGTGCTTCTGACTCCCACTGGTAGATTCTATCTTTAGCTTTGGCCCCTTTGAATCCCCCCATATCCCTTTCAGAGGCATGGAGTGCAGCTTTGAATGCCTCTAGATCATCTTCCACCTGATCCTGCCTGTATGTAAGTTACCCACAATAAACTTCATAATTACACTTTATGTAGTTGCCCGCTTCATATTTCAGTCTCAAAGTCCCTTCTCAGTTCAGAGGAGATTATTCAATATTCTCGCCTTTATATAGACAGAAATGGTCAATTTACCCTACATGTTTAGTGGAAGAAAATCATGTTCTATACAAACTGTATCAAGGAGTAAAACATACCAAGGTATTACTATATTTTGTTTCACTTATGAATGCATAAATGCTAATTTATTTTAAAAACAACATAAAAGGTCTATATATTATCCACATTATTTTTAGAACTGATCAGTCCACTTTAATAAATTTCTATTTTAATTAAAATTGAATGTCATATATAGAAAGAAAAATACTATATGATCTCACATATATATGGAATCTTAAAAAAAAAAAAAAAGCTCATAGAGAATTGAGATCAGATTTGTGGTTACCAGAGGTGGAGGGTGTGGGGAGGGGGAATTGGGAGAAGGTAGTTAAAAAGTATAAACTTCCAGTTATAGGATAAATAATTACTAGGGAAGAAATGTGCCACATGATGACTACAGCTAACACTGCTGTATGATAAACTGGAAAATTGTCAAGAGAGTAAATCCTAAGAGTTCTCATCACAAGGAGAAAAATTTTTTCCTTTTTTCTTTTTCCCCTTCTTTTCTTTTCTTTGTATCTCTATGACAAGATGTATGTTACCAGAACCTATTACGGTAGTCATTTTACAGTATATGTAAATCAAACCATCATGCTGTATGCCTTAAATTTATACAGTGAAGTATATCAATTATTTCTCAATAAAGCTGGAAAAAATTGGATGTCATAAAACTACGTTTTATGAAACAAAAACAATTCCTGCTAAACAAGAAATGGGACACACATTTGTTTTTGTTGGAAAGTGTATTTATAACTGAGCTAATCAGCTTGTTTCTCCATTCTTCAAAGACAAGGGTTATTGGTGGTGTTAGGGTCCTTTCCAAACTTACTGAATGTAATCTTATATGTTGACCAAATAAGAAACGAAGGAGGATAAAGGAAAGGAATGAACCAAGACCATGTCAGCTTTGCCCTCAGCAATGAGAGAGAGACAGCAACATTGCGGAAGGGTGTTAGGAAAAAAGAGCAACTTGGTATTAATAATTTTTCTTATTTGCATTTCTCCCCAAAATACCTTTAGTTTATGATTCCATTTAATATAATATTTTAACTTCAAAATCGTTTCTATTAAAAAAGTGTTTGTCAATTTGGATTTGATCAGTAGTTTTAAACAACTGGATGGATTCCCCGTCTTAGTTGTTTTCCCAGAAATGTTGTCTTTTCTCCCATTGTGCAGATAGTTTGTAGAAAGATGTAGGAAACTATTTCTCATATAAGTAAGTCTTCTGGGTATTAAGCATTTTTCTATAAATTACCTTGTCTAGTAACTTGGACACTCCCTGTGTACTCTCATTGCTCCCAGGGAAAAGAACTATCTTGACTTTTGTGATCCTTAGTTTCTTGCTTTAAAAAATATATAGTTTTACTGCCTGAATTCTATGTACATGGGATCATATAGTAAATGTTCTTTTGTGACTTGCTTCTTTCACTCAATCTTATTATGTTTAAGATTCATTCATGGTGATATATGAAGCTGCAGTTTGTTAAAATTCTCATTGCTTTTAAATATTACATTATATAAATATTCCACAATTTATCCACTTAACTGTTAAAAGGCTTTTGGGTGGTTTCTTACTTTTTTGATAGTGCTGCCACGAACGTTCTTATACATGTGCCCTAATTCACATACCCATTTACCTGGATTGTAGGTTATGTTCATTGCTCTTTGATTGGGAAAGTTTCCAACTGCTAGTACCAATTGGTAATTCCATCTGCAGTAAAAGAGTTCCCGCCAAACTGCATGTTCACCAACACTTGGTATTGTAGAAGATTTTATCAGTCTGTTTGGTGTATAATGGGAAGCTATTGTGGCATAATTTGCATTTCCTTATAATAACACTTAGGATCTCTTGATATGTTATTGTTCATTTAGCGATCCATCTTCTATGCAGTAACTGTTCACATTTTTTTAACATTCTTTTTCTATTGGATTATTTTACTCTTAACAGTTCATGAAAAATCTTCATGTATTCAGGATTCATGTCTTTTGTTGTTTGTATATGTTGCAGATATCTTCTGGTATTTTTTATTTTTATTTTTTTTGGCGGTACGCGGGCCTCTCACTGTTGTGGCCTCTCCCGTTGTGGAGCACAGGCTCCGTGACCATGGCTCACAGGCCCAGCCGCTCCGCGGCATGTGGGATCTTCCCGGACCGGGGTATGAACCCGTGTCCCCTGCATCGGCAGGTGGACTCTCAACCATTGCGCCACCAGGGAAGCCCTCTTCTGGTATTTTTGTGGATTTTCTTTGCACTCTCTAAATGATGTATTTTGATAAGCAGATAGTCAATTTTTATATAGTAAAATTTATTAATCTATTCCATTATGGCTTGTGCTTTATGTCTTGTTTAAGAAATCCTTTCCTACTCCAAGTTATGAATATGGTATAAAACTCAATTTATTTAGGTCTTAACAGTTATGCTTTCAATCACCTGGAATTGATTTTTTTTTGCTTTTTTTTGGTATGGAGTGTGGTAGGATATCCCAGTCCCTTCCATATGGATAGCCAACTGTTCCACAATCTTTTATTGATAAATCCACCCTTTTCCTGTCCATCTTAAATACTAACTCTGTCACATATTGAGCATTTATATATGCATAGGTCTTTTGAGTTCCCAGTTTTGTTCACTGATCTATTTGCCTATTGCCATGGGAATGCTACACTGTCTTCTATAAAAAGCCCTCTCACCGTCTTCAACAGAGTCTTGGATATTGTTGTCTTTTCCTTGGTTTTCTTAACTTCAAAATTAGAAGTTGGTACTAGATCATCCCTATGGTTCTCTCTAGATCTAAAAGATTTATTATATTCTATATCATAGTACATTGTATAATAACATGGTTGCTTTTCTTCATGATACCATTGGATTTAGCAATTATTTTTCCAAACTATATTAATTTTTAAAAATAATTTTACATGGTTCTGAGGGTTATTAAATTAATACATGTCTTTTTTTGAGGACTTTAATGCTCTTAGCCTCTACCACCATTTTAGAATAATGGCACTGTTGATATACAAGTATTTATAGAGCATTACATGTGCCCAGCAGTTGCCTGGGGCTTAAAGGAAATGTAAAGAAGCATGCATTACCGTCTCTGATGGGAAATAGCACATACTTTAGCTGGGGAGACATGGCAATGACCTAGTACTATCTTTGACTATATCTGGATTTGGTCAGCAAATTTTCAGGACATCAGGTTTTTGTGTTTTTGTCCTTTATAAAAAATGAAGGCCCTTTTTTAGGTTCTAATATTTGATGAATTGCCATACAACACCTCTCTCTATACCCTGCCCATAAGAAGGCTGTCAAAACACAGATAACCTCCTGAAACTTATAAATATAATATTATATATCAACTATGCCTCAATTTTTAAAAAAGCATGCCAACCTACACATAATAGGGATTCCAGAAAGAGAAGAGAAAAGGGGATCAAAAATTTATTTGAAGAAATTATGGCTGAAAACTTCCCAAACCTAAAGAAGGAAACAGATACCCAGGTACAGGAAGCACAGAGGGTCCCAAACAAGATGAACCCAAACAGACCTACACCAAGATATATTATAATTAAAATGTCAAAAGTTAAAGATATAAAGAGGATGCTAAAGGCAGTAAGAGAAAAACAGTTAATTACAAGGGAACTCCCATAAGGCTATCAGCTGATTTCTCTACAGAAACATTGAAGGCCAGAAGGGAGTGGCAATATATAGTCAAAGTACTGAAAGGGAAAAACATGCAATCTAGCACACTTTACCCAGCAAGATTATCATTTAGAATAGAAAAAGAGAGAAATAATTTCTCAAACAAGCAAAAACTAAAAGAATACAGCAATATTAAACCTAAACTAAAAGAAATATTGAAAGATCCTCTCTAAATAGAAAAGAAGCAAGAATCTATAGGAAAGGGCAAATCACAATAGGAAAGGCAAATATACAAAAGGATTGAAGATCACTTAAATAAGCCAGTACACAGATTAAAAAACAATTAAATTTTTTTCTGAAAGCAATTATAACTACAATGAACAGCAAAAGGATAAACATGAAGATATAAAATAGGACATCAAAATCACAAAATGTGGCGGAGGAGAGTGAGAAAATGTAGATCTCTGAGAATGTGCTTGAACTTATACAACTATCAGTCTAAAGCAAGTAGATATAGTTATGGGTTCACATACTTGAAAACCAGGGTAACCACAAATCAAAAACATACAATAGATTCACAAAAATCAAAAAGAAAGGAACTCAAGCATAATACAAAAGAAAACCATCAAACTACAAAAGGAAAAATACAAAGAAGAAAGGAACAAAGAACTACAAAATCAACTGGAAAACAAGATTTAAAATGGTAATAAGTACATACTTATCAATAATTACTTGAAATGTCAATGGACTAAATGCTCTGATCAAAGGACAGAGTGGCAGATTGGATACTAAAACAAGAACCTACACTATGGTGCCTACAAGAGACCCTCTTTAGGGTGAAAGACACACATAGATTGAAAGAGGATAGGAAAAGATGTTTCATGCAAATGGAAATGACAAGAAAGAAGGGGTAGCAATACTTGTATCAGACAAAATAGACTTTAAAACAAAGGCCATAAAGAAAGACAAAGAAGGATACCATATAATGATAAAGGGGTCAATATAAGAAGAGGATATTATACTCGCTAACATATATGCACCAAATATAGGAGTACCTAATTGCATAAAACAAATACTAACATACATAAAGGGAGAAATTGACATGAATACAATAATAGTAGGAGGAGACTTTAATATCCTGCTGACATCAATGGAAAGAGCTTCCAGACAGAAAATCAGTAAGTCAACAGAGACCCTAAATGAAAAATAAAACAGTTGGACTTAATTGATATCTACAGGACACTACATCCAAAAAACTCAGAATACACATTCTTTTCAAGCACACATAGAACATTCTCTAGGAGAGACCACATACTAGGACACAAAACAAGCCTCAACAAATTTGAGAGGATAGAAATTATATCAAGTATCTTTTCTGACCACAACAGTGTGAAACTAGAAATCCACCACAGAAGGAAAAATGAAAAAAAAAAAAGATTACATGGAGACTAAACAACATGCTACTAAAAAACCAATGGGTCAATGAGGAAATCAGAAGACACCTCAAGACAAATAACAATGAAAACACACCCATACAAAGATCTATGGGATGCAGTAAAAGCAGTCCTAAGAGGGGTGTTCATAGCCACACAGGCCTTCCTCAAAAAATAAGAAAAATCTTAAATTGTTTCCAGCAAAGGAAACCATAAACAAAATGAAAAGAAAATCTACAGAATGAGAGAAAATATTTGAAAATGATGCAGACAACAAGGGCTTAATTTCCAAAATATACAAACAGCTCATACAACTTAACGTTAAAAAAAACAAACAACCCAATTAAAAATGGGCAGAAGAGCTAAATAGATATTTCTCCAAAGAAGACATACAGATGGCCAACAGGCATATTAAAAGATGCTCAACATTGCTAATTACTAGATAAATGCAAATCAAAACTACAATGAGGTGCCACCTCACACCAGTCAGAATGACCATCATTAAACAGCCTACAAATAATGAATCCTAGAGAGGGTGTGGAGAAAAGGGAACCCTCCTACACTGTTGGTGGGAAAGTAAATTGGTGCAGCCACTATACAGAACAATATGGAGGTTCCTTAAAAAACTAAAAAGAGTTACCATATGATACAGCAATCTCACCCCTGGGCATATATCCAGAAAAGATGAGCACTCTAATTTGAAAAGATACATGCACGCCAATGTTCACTGCACCACTATTCACAATAGCCAAGACATGGAAGCAACCTAAGTGTCCATCAACAGAAGAATGGTTAAAGAAGATGTGGTACATATACACAATGGAATATTACTCAGCCATAAAAAAGAACGAAATAATGCCATTTCCAGCAACATAGATGGACCTAGAGATTATCATACTAAGTGAAATAAGTCAGATAGAGAAAGACAAATATTGTGTGATATCACTTATATGTGGAACCTAAAAAATTGTACAAGTGAATATACAAAACAGAAACAGACTCACAAATGTAGAAAACAAACTTGTGGTTACCAAAGGGGAAAGAGGTGGGTAGGGATAAATTAGGAGTATGGGATTAACAGATGCACATCACTATATACAAAATAGATATACAACAAGGATTTACTGTATAGTACACGGAACTATATTCAATATCTTATAATAATGTATAATGGAAAAGAATCAGAAATATATATATGTATTGATATAACTGAATCACTTTGCTGTACACCTGAAACACAATACTGTAAATCAACTATACTGCAACCAAAAAAAGGAAGAGGCATGAGAAAGATGATCTTTCTCTGTACTATGTGAGGACACAGCAAGAGGATGTCTGTCTGCAAACCAGGAAGAACACCCTCACCAGACAACAAGTCAGCCAGGCCCTTGATCTTGGACTTCCCAGCCTCCAGAACTGTGAGAAATAAATGTTCATTGTTTAAGATTAAAAAAACAAAAAAACAAAAGAAAAAAATCCTACCACCACCACCAACAACAAAAACCCCCAGATAATCTGCAAAGTGACTACTGGTTCAGGGAAAAAAACAAAACAAAACAAAATAAAACTTGGAAGAGATACTCTCTTCTTTAAAGAAACATTTAGTTAGGAAGTGGAAAAATAACCCACAACATTTGTGCCAATTAAAAAAAAAATCTTTGTGTTCTCTTCTTCTCTCCCTTGAAATCAGAGTCTATATTAAGTTGTTTATCTTGTTTAATGAGGGACTCTTTACTCTTGCCAAAGTGATCCGTTTGCTACTTTGTATGCCATCCAAATGTTAGCTATGATGACAAAGGAACTGCATGAAAACAGTAATGCACAAATGATCTTTGACATATTTTGAACCTAAGTAAAAAAGGCTGAAAGGGAACCTCTTTCCCAAGTGAATGCTGCAGGGTGAATGTGTCTTGCCCTAAAGAGGCGAGGTAATTTTCCTTAGATTATCCAACTAGATAGAGGTAAAACCATGATTAGAATTCTGATTTCCATTCTCCAGATCAGCTCTTCCTCCACATAGAAATGTATAAATCTGATCCATATAGCATTTTGGGGAAGGCTTTGTGAGAGAGGAGATGCACTCTCTTCTAAATCATTTTAAAATGATTATTCCAAATGCAGATAGCATTTTCCTTGGAGTGCAGAGAGGGAAATCATGCCTTGCAGTACACCACAGAAGTAAATATTCATAGTCTGAGTTCAAGGTTAATAAATATTTTTCAGGAGTTAGAATTTTTGGCAGTATGTCAAAAAATATATTTGATCTAAATTAATACATGTTATGGACTGAATTGTGTTCCCACCAAAATCGTATGTTGAAACCTAATCTCCAGTACCTTAGAAAGCGACTATTTTTGGAGATGGGAGCTTTAAGGAGGTAATTAAAGTTAAATGAAGCTTATAAGAATGGAGCCCTAATCCAATATGCCTGGTGTCCTTAAAAGAAAAGGAAGAAACCCCAGGGATGGGCACACACAGAGAAAAGGCCATGTGAAGACACAATGAGAAGGCAGCCATCTGCAAGCCAAGGAGAGAGGCCTCAGGAGAAACCAAGCCTGCTAATATCTTAGATGTCTAGCCTCCAGAACTATGAGAATACAAATTTACATATGAATATAAAACTCTGTTGTTTAAGCCACCCAGTCTGGGATGTTTTGTTACGGCAGCCCTAAGAAATGAATACAATATATATTGAATTTCCTTTTTTGAAAATTACTAATAATTCTTCTAAATGTTTTATTGTCTTACTTCTGTAAAAATATTCTGTCTGAGGTTTCCTTTCTCTACTAAACAAAGCACAAGCACCTTGACCTGACTGTTTTTGGCTCTGGCTAGCTGCTTTTCCCGAGGTTGGATCTTGGGCCAAACCCTTCCATCTGAGAGTGGAACGTCCTCATTCCCTCTGGGATTCCTCTCAGGAGTTCAAATGATGCTGTAAAAGTAGGGTCACCCAGACCTGAGATGCAGGAGGACTGCAGTTTTTCAAGTCAACACATAACATGTTATTAAGTAAACAAATGTCAAGAGTATTTTTTGCCAGAATATCATGTGGTCAAGGAGGAAAATTGATGTTGATTTGGAAAATATTAGCAAGGCAGATGCTAATTTTCTTAGAATTAAAATAATGACTCGCTCTTTTTTTTTTTTTCAATGCAGAGATCTCTGGATTGCCAATAGGGATATTTGCCCGAAGTTATCTTGCTTAACTGTTTACCCAGTTCCAATTCCTTATATAATACTCTCCACTTGGTGATGAGTAAGCATGGTTCAATTTCACCAAATCAGCATTTTGTAAAATGCAACTCATGGATTTTCTCTGGGTCGTATATAAAAAGAAAAAGGTTTCTGTGGTCAAGAATAGTAAACAGTCCTCTCTCTTGCCCCTGCAACCTAAGGCACTTATTTTTATTTATGTACTTGTTATGCCTGATTGAAGATTACTTTGTGCCTGGCACTTTTATGCATTCTATCATTTAATTCTTGCAATGCAGTTATGAGTCATGTGCTAATCAATTTTATGTGTAAGAAACTTGGAATCAGAAAAGTTAAGTGATGATCCTAACTAATAATTAGTGGCTGAATTAGGATTTGAACACAAATCTGCCATTTAATACAAAATCTTTTACCAATTTTTTTCTTTCTTCAGTGGCAAATTATCCTGAGAAACTTGTTTTCCATGAAGCACACCTGGAAAAATTTTTAAATGGAGAAAAAATGATGCAAATATACCAGTTTTAATTGGTGACAAGCATCTTTTTATAGAAGTACAATTAAAGTGCCACCTGAGACATCCAATTCTTTGTAATAAGAAAGTCTTTTTAAAGTAATGTTTAATGGTGACTGTTTGGGGTCACCCTAGAAGCAGAGCTTGAGATGGGGATTCTTGGGCAAGGGGTTTATTGAGGGTGTGTTCTCGGGTTTGGGGCAGGGAAGTTGCCCTGACCATGCAGGATAGAACAGGAGAGGAAAGCTAGGCAAGGATGAGGCCTCAGCAGGGGCCTAGCTTTGAGCTGTTCCCAAGAGGAGCTCTGGAACATGAATTTCACCACATCGTTTATCTCACACTAAGACAAGGGGACTGCCTTTTTGTACTGTGTATTGGTCAGCCACTGGTTTCACACTGCTCCTATGGAGAGGAGGGGTGGGAGGGCATAGCTTCTTGAGGCAGCTCTTATTGGCTAAAGAAAATGTTCTGAAGATTGAGCAGCCAATAAGGCAGCTGGGTGGTGACTGGCGCACCAGCTCCACAGAGGGGCTCTGAATGAGACATCAATAGCACCCACTCTGTCCTCCCCACTTACTGGTCAAATCCACTTGATCCTATATTAAGTTCACTCTGTCTAGGCATAGATTCTTCAGGATCCTCACTGATCACAATTCCTGGGGAAATTTACAAAAAGATTTGGTAGGATGGACTATAGTACCCACTGTTGCGGTTGGTCCCGGGGCAGTAACTGATACTCAATTACCTTCCTCCCCCACTGATTTTAGCTTACCATCCATGTCTATTAGCACTTAGGCTGGTCTGGTTAAGTGTCCCAGACCATCATCTCTGGGGTGATCTGAGCCACTGGTGACTATGGCCAAAACAAGATGTGGCTGCTGACCTTGCCCAGCTAAAACTGGGCATGGAGTGCTAATATATGCCCCAGTGGAACACCTGAGAGCCAAATATATTCCCACTATGTAGTATAAACTCTGCCTCCTCAGGAGTATCAGTCAATTACTCCTGCCAGTGTGCTAACTCTTTTTGTGCCAGCTGCCCCATTGGTGAAAGAAGCCTAAAACGACCAGGGCCCAGCTGTAGCTTTAAATTTAGTGGTACTCTTACTATGTGAATGGTATAATTGACCTCCTTTTGGGAACCAAGACATTCAGACCCACAGAGACTAAAGTTGCAGGAATAGGAAGTATAAATTTCCCAAGTGAGTCTGGAAGTGATGCTAAGTGGAACCTTTCCTACTTCTACCTCTTGTTTCCCAGACTAGTGTATTCTACTTGTTGAGTTCAGCATCACATACTGGCCATTGATTTAGGGTATATATTGCACCTTGAAGTTTAGTGCCTCATCATTGTGGGGGGTGTCACCTCCAAGTTGGTGGCTCAAGAAGCCATCCTACCACCCTGTTAGTGGTCAGCATCTTCTAGATGGAGCATTATGTGGTAGGGTCACCCAATTCACCCCCTGTGCTATAATGGGGATCTTTGGTCTGAGGTGATATTATATGGGATCCCATGTTGGTAGATTAGTCCTTGAGTGGTGGTGCTGATTGAAATATCATAAGCAAAAATGATGTGATCAACTTGCCAGCAAGTGACTGGTGGTCCCCTTCAAGGAATGGTGCCAGGTTAGGGGCTCAGCATTCATCTCTGTGTTAACAGGATGGATATTCAGCAGTGGTCTGTTTGATGAAAGAGGGTCCATGCATTTGGGCACATGCATAACTCCCTCTCTGTCATCACGGCTATTCCCTTCATGAGCCCATTGCACAGCTGGGGTGGCTGAGAGAGTTGCTGGCTGACATTTACTGGCCAGTCATCTTGTCCACTTGTTTGTTTAGTGCTTCTTCTGTGGTGGCTGCTCTCTGGTGGACATTAACCCATGGCACAAAAATCCTCATCCTCCCACAGATCCATCCACGTGCTTCTTCTCTGGACTTTATTCTTGACTTTACATTCTTGCTTCTTCCAGGTTCCTAACAACTAGCTAAGCCATTTGATATTCCCAGTCAGTTTGTGTATATTCTTAATCCACATCATTTTTCTCCTCACACAACGTTTGTGACCAGGTGCAAGGGTTCTGGATCCCTGCGCATCAGGAGGATGTTCCCCCTCCACTCTCTTTCTAATACTCTGATGATCCAACCACCACATCCTTGTGTATCTTTTTCATACCATCTTAAGTCAGACAATATTATTTTACAAAAGCAAAAGCTATGGTCTGTGTTCACCATCATCACAGTTCACAATGGATGGTTGATATTTTGTCTGCCCACTATCCAAGCACCCTTCTAATTTGAGGGGGCTGTCAACAATAGTGAGAGCTCAGGCTTCAACTCTGGCTACAGAAGCCTGGCCCTGGCAGCTAGAGCAGCTGAGCAGATGCCTCTACCAGTTCTTGACTCTCAAGGTGGGCTCAGACAGCTATCAGTCACTGTGGTTATAGCCATGGAGTCTAGATTCCAGAGGCCAGGGGTGGAAGAGTCCTGCAGTGCAGCAATGCTGAGATCAGAGTTGGCCAGCAGTGTGTATCCACAGCGACAACCATAGAGATGATGTCCTATGAGGCAGTTCCTGTGAAAAGGTCTTGGCTGTACTTTCTTCCCTTGGTTTTGCTGGGATCTTGATCTTTGGCCTTCTCTCCAATGCTCTCAGCAACCCAGACTCTTTCAATGATTCCCTTTTATTACTAAGTTATCCAGAATCAGTTTCTGGTTTTGCAAGAATCAGGACTAACATCCACTCCTTTGTTAGCATCAATGAAGCAACTGGTAAGGTAGATAGTGCTAAGTAACAGACACAGAAAAATATAAACCATGACATTTAGAAAGAGAAATACCAAGCCAAGATAGTGTAAGTAGATGAATCCATGTGACAGGCATTCACATAACCTGACCAGGTAGGAAGGGGCCTCATTAAAGGGAAGAGACGTGACTATGTTCAAGGTAGCTGATATCTTGTTACTGAAGTTAAGAAAAAACACTGGCACTATATTTGCCCCCATTATCTTTTGTTTGTAAATTCCAGGGACCAAAGTCCATCTATTGGTTCTCATTTCATTTAAATTCATGTGCCTTTCCTCCTCATACCGTGAAACAGTTTGAAAAGGAGAAATAATCATATCTGCATTGCCACATTTAGCAGTTCAACCAAAATTTTCATGTTTTCTTCTTTTCCAGAATATAATTTTCTTTAAAAAGATATTTTCTTCCAAACCACTCTGAAATCAATATTTCCTTCCTCCCTCCTTCCATCCCTCCATCCCTCCCTCCCTTCCTCCCTTTCTTCCTTTCATTCTTCATTTTTTCTTTTATAACATTTATTTTATGAAATTTAATATATATTCTTTTTAAAGGAATTAGAACAGGCAAAAAATGTAAAACAGAAAGCAATAATCAGTAACTGTACTTGCCATAGGTCTTTTGTTTTTGTTTCTTTGGTATATTTCCTTCAAGACTTTTTTCCTATTCATTTAAGTCTATAGTAACAAAATTGTGATAAGGAATTAACAATGTAGGAAAAGATTTATGTATATACAATATATGTATATATAATAATATGTATATAGTATATTTTGTTTTACCCACTTAATATTTTTATTTTCCATTTTATAAAGCTATTTGAAGACATCATTTTTATTACATAATATTCTATCATATGATTTAACTTTTTATACATTTCTCTAACAACATTTGAATTGCTTCCAAATACTACAACTAAAATAATATTGTGAATGTTTCATTTATTCATGAATCTTTCCCCTGTACCAAATTGCCTCATAGCAGAACTACTAGGTTAACAGATATAAAAATTTTAAGTTATATTATTAAAACATATTGTCAAGTTATTTTCAGAACGGTTATACTAATTCACAGTCTCACCAGCATGGCATAAGAGTACCAATCCAATCTCAATATTGCAGTTTTTAAAAACCTTTACTGACTTGATAGTTATCATCTCAATGATGGTTTAACCAACTAAGATATAAATTCTGTTTCTGCTTTGATGATCAGAGCTGTCACTCATCTTTTATTTCAGATTTACAAATGCATAGCTTGTTGGGAGAGAGATATAGATGATGTTAAAAACATATTCTTTATCAGAAAAATATCTAATGTGAGTTAGCCTATTCTAGGAAAGGAGAAAGACTCTGTTGACTAATTCCTTTGTGTGACTGGGTAACTCCATGTGCATATTGTCTATTTTCTGTATGAGTAGATTATATAGATAAATATTGTATCAGGTTGCAAAGTGTCTATTGCAGTAAAGTGTCTCTTTCAAACTTATGTAGTTTAATTTGAGTCTAAATATCATAACAGTTTTTCTTGTCTCCAAAAAGCAATTTCCTGCAAATCAACTGAAAGCTATAAAACTTGCAATTACTAGATAAGGTCCACAGGCAAAATAAGACGTTTGGGGCTGATAAGTTATGTGAATGGTGTAGAAAGGGATTTCAGAAATCTCCGCAAGTGGCAACTAAAGTACCACTAACCCAGACAACATGTGGAAGAGAAATTGCTTTTGATTTCCTTTCTTTACAAAGATGCTGATTCTAAATTGTCTGGATGTCCACACAGTAAGAATGTTTTTTATAACATTTTTCAAGTCAAGTACAACCATGTCCCTTAAGTCTCTTACTATAATTTCCAAACTGCCATGAAATTTTAAAGCAAGAACCTTTTAGACACAGGTTTCGTCACCCAAGCTTTTGACCAACTGTGGCAGGTTCACACTTCAAAAAAATTTTTTTAGAACTTGGTACTTCAGAGAGAATAACATCTTTCCTTTATACCCAATCAATTGTTACCTATAGAAGAATGAACTTCAGGATTCCCTAATATACACTCATACACATATATATGGGCACACATGTCCTCACACCATGTCCCACTCAGCCTTCCTTCACTGTATCATTACTCTCTATTTAAGACATCCAAGAAACAAGCCATAAGTATGGCTTCTGCTCTTCCAGTGCAGGTTAACCTGATAACCATAAATTAAGCATTGGACACTGTGCTTAGAATCATACCCAGTAATACAGTCTACAGGAAGTGACTTGAAGGGAAGGTAGGGCAGTTTTCCAGTTCGTTAACTAGGCTCTCATGAACTAAACAGCCGAGTGACTGGATTTGAGCAAGCTTTATCCTCACACCTACATTAACTAAGGAATTACAAAGGTTCTGGACAGGCAAAAATATTGTTTCCTAAAATTTAAACTAGAAGACTATGCTGGGAAGGTGACTAATAGTCACATGATTTCACAGTATTAGTATGAGGATTAGCTGAACACAATAACATAATAGCTTAAAAAAAAAAGCAGTGAGAATGCCAAAGAAATTACAAAATCAGCACTATCTAGAGGAAAAGTTGGCAACACCTATCAAAGGCCAAAAAATATTCATCCATCTTGATCTAGCAATTTCATTACTTGGAACTTATCCTAAGAAAACACTCATAATTTTGCAAAAGATTTATCTGCAAAATATCCATTGCATCAATATTTATTAAATAAAAAATTGGAAATAACCTAGGAATCCAGGAAGAGTAAAATATTAGGTTGAAACACATAAAGTTGATGATATTCAACTATTATGACTTGCAAAAATGGCAATTTTATGTAGTTCAACTTAAATATATATTAAAGATACTATGTTAGATCTGATTTTAGACCAGATATATCAGAATCATGTAGTAAAAGAACACTTAATCATGTGAAAAACATCACAACATACTGATTAGAGAAAAAAATCATAACAAAACTGTGAACAGGACATGTCCTTTTAGTGACTGGATTGATATACATCTATGAATTAACATGATTAACATGTATTTATCTCTGGCTGTGGAACTATGGATTATTTTACATTCACCTTTGTGACTTTGTTTTCCAAATAGCTGTGGTAATTATGTATTGTTTTTGAAATCATAAACATACACTAAATACTACAAACATACAAATCAGTAAAAAAATATGGCAGTATATTTCCATGTCATTTTAGCTCTGCACTCTGCTTTCCCTCACAGTTTTCCAAAATTCTTTTCATCGGTCCATTTTCATCTGCAACTAGGCAGACCATCATGGATGTAAAACAATTTATTGTCTACCCTTAAATCAAGGTTGACTTTCAGTTTAGACAGTTAATTCAGAGAGGGGAGATGTGCCTTCATAAAAAAGCATTCCCTGTGCTTCTGAGATGGCTGAAATATCTTTAACAGAGGAAAGGTTTTCAAAAAGACAGGCTTCTTCTCCGAGATGTAAAATTCTCATTAGGTTGGGTGAAGGGCATGAAGCTGATGCATAACGGCTGAGTAGTCAAGGCCAATGTGAGAGCAGTACATGCGGCAGGGCAGGGAAGGTTGAAGAAAGAATAGGTTGGTGCTGGGACTTCCCTCGTGGTGCAGCGGTTAAGACTCTGCCTGCCAATGCAGATGACACGGGTTTGAGCCCTGGTCCGGGAAGATCCAACATGCCGTGGAGCAGCTAAGCCTGCGTGCCATAACTACTGAGCCTGTGCTCTAGAGCCCACAGGCCACACTACTGAGCCTGCATGCCTCGATGAAGAGTAACCCCTGCTTGTGGCAACCAGAGAAAGCCCTCGTGCAGCAACAAATACCCAACACAACCAAAAATAAATTAATTAATTAACTTTTTTTAAAAAGTGTTAAAAAAAAAAAGAATAGGTTGGTGCCACTGCAGACCTGCTCTATATCACAGAAGAGCAATAGAAAAATAAGAAGATAAAAAGAAGAAGAGTGAAGTCAGAAAGAGAAAAACAAATATCGTATATTAATGCATATATGTGGAATCTAGAAAAATGGTATAGATGATCTTATTTGCAAAGCAGAAATAGAGACACAGACGTAGAGAACAAATGTATGGATACCAAGGGGGAAGGGGGGTGGTGGGATGAATTTGGAGACTGGGATTGACATATATACACTATTGATACTATGTATAAAATAGATAACTAATGAGAACCTACTGTATAGCACAGGGAACTCTACTCAGTGCTCTGTGGTGACCTAAATGGGAAGGAAATCCCCAAAAGAGGGGATATATGTATACGTATAGCTGATTCATTTTGCTGTACAATAGAAACTAACACAACACTGTAAAACAACTATACTCCAATAAAATTAATTTTAAAAAAAACAAGAGCAATGTGTCTCTAATAGTGCTTCGTTTTGGGTTATGAGGGGGGAATTAGAGAAAGATCTTGGTATTCCCCTGAGTACTTATGTTCAGATCCAGTTGTTGAGAAATCTATTTGGACTAAGTTCCATAATTCACTGGAGACAGTAAAAACATGTCAAAACATTAGGGTAAATGATTACAAATATGGATAGGTCCATACTTGTTTCAATACATGTGACCTCTCAAAGCATAAATTTAGTTACTTCGTCATTTGTCAAGTTACTTCATGTGGCAAGACTGAAACAAGATAGTTCTTTGCTAGGGCCCTCCAGATAAACTGCTGGATCCACCCAGGATTTCAGAATTCCTATTTCAATGATAATGAACGAAGTTTTTTCCTACGGTTTTATAAAACAAGGAATAGAGAAAAACACAAGTGATTTACTAAGTAGTTCATGTGGACAGGTATTATAACATAAATGAGTGCCATTTTAACTACTAGTTTCTGTACTCAGCAACTAATAATAGCACCAACTTCAGAGCCAGGCTGCCTGGGTTTGCATACCAGCATGGCCATTCATTGGCTGTGTGACCTAATCAAGTTACCTAACCTCTCTGTGTCCCAGTTTCTCTATAAAATGGTAGTAGTAATAATAAATAACCCCCTTGTTGGATTATTGTGAAAACTAAATTAGTTGAAATACATAAAGCACTGTAGTAACTGAACATAGTAAACAAAGGGGAAACAATACATAAAGCACTGTAGTAACTGAACATAGTAAACAAAGGGGAAACAATACATAAAGCACTGTAGTAACTGAACATAGTAAACAAAGTTTGCTCTCAGTATCTCAGTATTCCTTTGTCTTCTACATCACTAGTCATTAACTTTCTTTTCTCATCACAGTGAGAAATACAATATGCTCTTATCAGTAATGGTAGCTTATTATGGCAGTGATTTAAGCATATTTGGTTGCTTATAGAAATCAGATTCTTTTGGGGAACTTCCCATATTTAGAAGGAGTTAAGAGCTAGAACTCTTCTCCTCTCATAACCTGGCTTCCAGGTAACGATGAAGTCAAGGGTCAGTTAGCATTCTGCTATGCAAACAAACACTTATCAGCTATGGTCATAGTACCTACCCTTGTTAGCTTGATGAAGTCCAAACTCTGTTCTATCATGTGCCCAACCCACATCTTTCATAAAAGGATCACTTCAGGTAAAAGCAATAAATTCTAGCAACAGAATTCAGGCTAACTTCCTAGTGAGAGCCAATTAACAATAATCCTTAGGGAAACCTACTGAACAAGGAGTATGCTGGGATCCTAAACCTAAGGGGCCATTACAAAGGGTGTGGACTACTGGTCTCATTAATATTTAGACCTTGTTCAGGCTGGCACAGAAATGCAGGTACTAAATCCCCTGAGAGCCTGAACATCTTGACCACCACTTGTTCCACCAAAGAAAAATTTATTTCTACAAGTTAATTAGGCAACTTAACCGGGCCTCTTTTTTTGATCTAAAAGAGAGACAGAAGAACTTGTCATAAGTTTTTATTTTGTTTTGTTTTTTGAGTATACATATATATATTTATTGGAGTATAGTTGCTTTACAACGTTGTGTTAGTTTCTGCCTCACGGCAAAGTGAATCAGCCATACGCATACACACATTCCCTCCCTCTTGGACCTCTCTCCCGCCCCCATCCCACCCAACTGTTGTAGGTTTTTAAATGTTACTATAAATCCCAGGAGTGTATTATTAATTCAGATTGAGTGTAGATTTAAATTAACACAACTTTCTATTCCAACCACAATGGGGTAACTTGACATGGACCAGTCTTCCCACCATTAAACAACTGGATGTATGTATGCATGATTGTTTTCAGACATTGAACAACAGGCAGTTGTAGTGATCCCTGAAAGAGGGGAACAAACAAAGTGAGCTTGGTGATCACCCGGCTTTCTGCCTGGAGGCATTTTTGAGACTGTGGCACAAGGAGGGAGAACCCAAGCACAGCATGGCCATCTTCCTGAGCTGAGTACCAGGGAGAAAGGAGCTGCATGGAAAAACCAATACAGTGGTCCCTTGGTCTCTGCCTACTACTAATCAGCTCATTCCCTGGATGCAACTTCATGAGGCTAGACAAAGAAGAACTACTGAGGAAAGAAAAACTACCAGGGAACTGAGAGCTAAACAGCTACTAGAGTTTCCAGAGGGCTGGAAAATGTCTCTGTTCCAACTACCCTGAATGAAAGGATATCTGTACCCTCTGGGCATTCAGTGGAGACCCTAGAAATGTGATGCCCTAGGAATAGGGCTAATCGAGCTCTAGAGTAAATGCAACTCAGGACCCTCCATAACAAAGCTTAAAAACAATCTCAAAAAATTCAGGCTGATCTGCAGGAATACTAAGTGCTCACAAGAACAAAATAACTCTTTAAAGGGAAAAACAAAGTTGACCCCCTCACCAATATTACTGACAATATCTAACATACAATAAAAGATTTACTAGACATGCAAAGATGGAAAATATAAGCTATGAGGAGAAAAAAATCTAAAATTAAAAATAATAATAGTGAAATTAAATTAATATATAAGGACTTTCAAATAGTAATTATAAATATGCTTGAGAATTAAAAACTCATAAGAAAAACAATAAGCACTAAATAGTATACCAAATGCATTGGCATTATCTATTGAAGAATGTAAAGCATGTACACTTAGAAATAACATTTGCATAGTCTAAGTAGCTGTATAAATTCTATTTAATATCAGTTATCCGACATTCTCTTTTCACCTCATTACCTAACAAACTTATGTTGCAGTAAAGTTTCCTAAAAGGCAGAGTGATCACATTTCTGGGTTTGGTAGAATATTCCTTGAGTTATGTATCATGGAAAATGTCCAGAAAGAGACCACTGATCAATCTTATTTGGGAAATTTGGTTCCTTTCATCTTGGAAAGAGCATTATCTAGGGAAATGTGGGTTAGACTCTATCAGGGAAACTGAGTAGAGTGTAGCACCAACCCAGGATGCGTATGGGGTCATAGCTGCAATTCGACAGTCATTGATTACATCCCTGCTATGTATATAGCATGGGGCCAGGCCCTGGTGGCCATAGGGACATATCTAGGCATTGAGGTATAAACCTAAATATCTGTAATTAAAATTTAAGTGAAAGAAGTGGTTTAGTACAGAGGCAATGTTGCAGAAATGCAACAATTAATTTCAGCTGGAGTGATGGGGTGAGATTAGAAGGAAGGCATATGAAGGAAAGACAGATGTGTTCAGAATTTTTCCCACCTGGATGCTCTAGAGTCTTAGGGCTTTTGTTCTGTGGTCCCCTCTGCTCCTTCTCTACTCCTGATTCTGGTTCTAGGATTCTTTCTTTCTGAGAACTCCTAGGTTTGCTTCTGCAGGAATCTCTATGCCACTGTCCCCAGAAAGACATGAAGAGGTCCTTCTATGGGCCCCCTGGACACCAGTAAGTCTCTTAATTGTTCCCATTCCATGCCCCCCACCCCCACCCCCCACCAGCAGCAACTTTCCCTTGATCTGTGTCAGAAGGTTTTCCTCCGTGGAGCTCAAAGCTCTGGGAAGGATGCACCTGGAGCATAGTGAGAAGGAGGGAGGAAGGAAACTCTGGCTAAACAGTTAGATCAGAATTGACTTTGTCTGTCAATAAAGAGAAAAGTTATCAAAACCAGAGCTTCCTCATATCCCAGCCCTTAGTTTAGGACTTCTGTCTTGCTTCTATAAGGGGCTTAAATTCTAATCAGGATGGAGAAAGGTCTTGGGCAGAGTTAAGCTGTAGAGTGTCTACTACCATTTTAAGGGCAGGATTAATGCTGCAATATCCAAAGACAGGTTGAGGCAGTCAAATGAGTTTTAAATCTGAGCTTGCAGATGTGAGCTTTGGGCCTTCCAGGGGCCTTCTAATGAGGGTTGGGGTAGGAAGATGGGCCAAAATGGAGGCTGAACTAAGCAGTCGATGCAAGGGATCTAGAATGGGGTAGTGAGGTGTGAAGGAACATAGTCCTTTAATGAATTCTGGGAGCTCAAAAGTCAAGAGGGGTTAAATGAGTGGATTAAAAGAGGAGTAGGGTGTGTATGCAGCCCACTGGGAACCATTGAGAACAACAGAGGAACATATTTAGAGACTGGGGAAGGAAAGAAGCTGCAGATTGGAGGCTCCGTACAGGAGGAGGAGTTAGAGGCTGAGGGTGCAGAGCTAAGAGTAAGGCTTGGCTGGGCATTTCTGTGGGAAGTGTCCAGCAGTCATGTGCTGGGATAAATATGTCTAGAAAGAGAGTCCTGAACCAAGAAAGATCCTCCTGAGACCTTGTCATTAAAGAACCCTAATCTGAAGAGATACAGGCAGCTGAGAGAAACCTTGGCTTCGTCTAGAATAGGGAGGAAAAGAGGAAGATGGAGGCTGCTTTTGCAGGCAAGGTCAGTGAAGACAGTAAAGCAGTGCTCCATGCTTTAAATCTATGACAAGTTTGTGAATTACATGAAATCCTGTGGTTGTAACTCATCTCATTTGTATACAGTTGTACATAGTTTTTACAACTAAGATTTTCTCTATAGTATAAAATTGTTTTATTTTTGAACCATTCCCTCCATCTTTTATTAATTGTCATTGATAGACTTGTTACTAGAATTTACTACATGCTGCTTCCTAAGTTATTCTCTTCATTTCTTCAAATTGTTTTATCTAAGGAGATACTTACATACGTACTATTTAGCCACCACATTTCCTCATCCTTGTTCTATCTCATCTGCTCATCTCGACTTATTCAGTCCATATATTGAGTTCCAACACAAGCCTTAACTTTTCTATGGAAACTTCCCTCACTTCAAATGACATTGGTCGTGGGTTTAGCACAGCACTTTTCAATCTCTTTGTTACAACCACTACTGGAGTCTGAAATCAAGTTGGAGAGTTAGGATCAACATTTTAAAAAGTGGGGTTTGACCATTAAAATCCAAAAGGAGGGATTTCAGAGAGCTTCCAGGTTGGTGAAGCAGAATGCCTCCACATGCCACCATGCTGGGCTCCAAACTCCAAGAGGACTGAAGTTTCTCAACCTCATGCTATGAATCTCTTCATCTGGCTGTTGGTTCCTGTGCTTTAATATCCTCGGTAATAAACCACTCATCTGCTGTGTGGCTGACAGGGTCTTGGTGCTCTGACTGGATGTCAGGCCTGAGCCTCTGAGGTGGGAGAGCTGAGTTCAGGACATTGGTCCAACAGAGACCTCCTGGCCCCATGTAATATTAATTAGCGAGAGCTCTCCCGGAGATGTCTGTCTCAACACTAAGACCCAGCTCAACTCAATGACCAGCAAGCTACAGTGCTGGATACCCCATGCCAAACAACTACCAAGACAGGAACACAACCCCACCCATTAGCAGAGAGGCTGCCTAAAATCATAATAAGGTCACAGACACCACAAAACACACCACTGGATGTGGAACTGCCCCAGGAAGACAAGATCCAGCCTCATCCATCAGAACACAGGCACCAGTCTCCTCCACCAGGAAGCTTACACAACCCACTCAACCAACTTTACCCACTGGGGGCAGACACCAAAAACAATGGGAACTACAAACCTGCAGCCTGTGAAAAGGAGACAGCAAACACAGTAACTTAAGCAAAATGAGAAGAAAGAAATATACACAGCAGATGAAGGAGCAAGGTAAAAACCCACCAGACCAAACAAATGAAGAGGAAGTAGGCAGTCGACTGAAAATGAATTCAGAGTAATGATAGTAAAGATGATCCAAAATCTTGAAAACAGAATGGAGAAAACACAAGAAACATTTAACAAAGACCTAGAAGAATTAAAGAGTAAACAAACAAGGATGAACAACACAATAAATGGAATTAAAAATTCTCTAGAGGAATCAATAGCAGAATAACTGAGGCAGAAGAATGGATAAGTGACATGGAAGATAAAATAGTGGAAATAACTACCACAGAGCAGAATAAAGAAAAAAGAGTGAAAAGAATTGAGGACAGTCTCAGAGACCTCTGGGACAACATTAAACGCACCAACATTCGAGTTATAGGAGTCCCAGAAGAAGAAGAGAAAAAGAAAGGGACTGAGAAAATATTTGAAGAGATTATAGTTGAAAACTTCCCTAACATAGGAAAGGAAACACTCAATCAACTCCAGGAAGCACAGAGAGTCCCATATAGGATAAATCCAAGGACGCATATTAATCAAACTGTCAAAAATTAAATACAAAGAAAAAATACTAAAAGCAGCAAGGGAAAAGCAACAAATAACATACAAGGGAATCCCCATAAGGTTAACAGCTGATCTCTCAGCAGAAACTCTGCAAGCCAGAAGGGAGTGGCAGGACATATTTAAAGTGATGAAGGAGAAAAACCTACAACCAAGATTACTCTACCCAGCAAGGATCTCATTCACATTCAGTGGAGAAATTAAAACCTTTACAGACAAGCAAAAGCTAAGAGAATTCAGCACCACCAAACCAGCTTTACAACAAATGCTAAAGGAACTACTCCGGGCAGGAAGCACAACAGAAGGAAAAGACCCACAATAACAAACCAACACAATTAAGAAAATGGTAATAGGACATACATATCAATAATTATCTTAAATGTAAATGGATTAAATTCTCCAACCAAAAGACATAGACTGGCTGAATGGATACAAAAACAAGACCCATACATATGCTGTCTACAAGAGACCCACTTCAGACCTAGGGACACATACAGACTGAAAGTGAGGGGATGGAAAAAGATACTCCATGCAAATGGAAATCAAAACAAAGCTGGAGTAGCAATTCTCATATCAGACAAAATAGACTTTAAAATAAAGACTATTACAAGACACAAAGAAGGACACGACATAATGATCAAGGGATCAATCCAAGAAGAAGATATAACAATTGTAAATATTTACGCACCCGACATAGGAGCACCTCAATACATAAGGCAAATGCTAACAGCCATAAAAGGGGAAATCAACAGTAACACAATCATAGTAAGGGACTTTAACACCCCACTTTCACCAGTGGACAGATCATCCAAAATGGAAATAAATAAGGAAACACAAGCTTTAAATGATACATTAAACAAGATGGACTTAATTGATATTTATAGGACATTCCATCCAAAAACAACAGAATACACTTTCTTCTCAAGTGCTCATGGAACATTCTCCAGGATAGATCATATCTTGAGTCACAAATCAAGCCATGGTAAGTTTAAGAAAACTAAAATTGTATCAAGTATCTTTTCCAACCACAACACTATGAGACTAGATATCAATTACAGGAAAAAATCTGTAAAAAATACAAACAAATGGAGGCTAAAAAATATGCTTCTAAATAACCAAGAAATCACTGAAGAAATCAAGGAGGAAATCAAAAAATACCTAGAAACAAATGACAATGAAAACACGACAACAAAAAACCTATGGGCAAAAGCAGTTCTAAGAGGGAAGTTTATAGCAATACAATCCTACCTCAAGAAACAAGAAAAATCTCAAATAAAGAACCTAACCTTACACCTAAAGCAATTAGAGAAAGAAGAACAAAAAACCGCTAAAGTTAGCAGAAGGAAAGAAATCATAAAGATCAGGTCAGAAATAAATGAAAAGAAATGAAGGAAATGAAAGCAAAGATAATAAAACTAAAAGTTGGTTCTTTGAGAAGATAAACAAAGTTGATAAACCATTAGCCAGACTCATCAAGAAAAAAAAGGGAAAAGACTCAAATCAATAGAATTAGAAATGAAAAAGGAGAAGTAGCAACTGACACTGCAGAAATACAAAGGATTGTGAGAGATTACTACAAGCAACTATATGCCAATAAAATGGACAACCTGGAAGAAATGGACAAATTCTTAGAAAAGCACAAACTTCTGAGACTGAACCAGGAAGTAAAAGAAAATATAAACAGACCAAGCACAAGCACTGAAATTGAGACTGTGATTAAATATCTTCCAATAAACAAAAGCCCAGGACCAGATGGCTTCACAGGCAAATTCTATCAAACATTTAGAGAAGATCTAACACCTATCCTTCTCAAACTCTTCCAAGATATAGCAGAGGGAGGAACACTCCCAAACTCATTCTACAAGGCCACCATCACCCTGATACCAAAACCAGAAAAAGATGTCACAAAAAAAGAAAACTACAGGCCAATATCACTGATGAACATAGATGCAAAAGTCCTCAACAAAATACTAACAAACAGAATCCAACAGCACATTAAAAGAATCATACACCATGATCAAGTGGGGTTTATCCCAGGAATGCAAGGATTCTTCAATATGCACAAATCGTTCAATGTGATACACCATATTAACAAACTGAAGGAGAAAAACCATATGATCATCTCAATAGATGCAGAAAAATCTTTCAACAAAATTCAACACCTGTTTATGATAAAAACCCTCCAGAAAGTAGGCACAGAGGGAACTTAACCTTATCATAATAAAAGCCGTATATGACAAACCCACAGCCAACATCGTCCTCAATGGTGAAAAACTGAAACCATTTCCACTAAGATCAGGAACAAGACAAGGTTGCCCACTCTCACCGCTATTATTCAACATAGTTTTGGAAGTTTTAGCCACAGCAATCAGAGAAGAAAAAGAAATAGAAGGAATCCAAATCAGAAAAGATGAAGTAGAGCTGCAACTGTTTGCAGATGACATGACACTATACATAGAGAATCCTAAAGATGCTACCAGAAAACTAGTAGAGCTAATCAATGAATTTGGTAAAGTTGCAGGATACAAAATTAATGCACAGTAATCTCTTGCATTCCTATACACTAATGATGAAAAATCTGAAAGAGAAATTAAGGAAACTCTCCCATTTACCACTGCAACAAAAAGAATAAAATACCTAGGAATAAACCTACCTAAGGAGACAAAAGACATGTATGCAGAAAACTATAAGACACTGATGAAAGAAACTAAAGATAGATATACCATGTTCTTGGATTGGAAGTATCAACATTGTGAAAATGACTATACTACCCAAAGCAATCCACAGATTCAATGCAATCCCTATCTAACTACCAATGGCATTTTTCACAGAACTAGAACAAAAAATTTCACAATTTGTATGGAAACACAAAAGACCCCGAATAGCAAAAGTAATCTTGGGAAACAAAAATGGAGCTGGAGGAATCAGGCTCCCTGACTTCAGACTATACTACAAAGCTACAGTAATCAAGACAGTGTGGTACTGGCACAAAAACAGAAAGATAGATCAATGGAACAGGATAGAAAGCCCAGAGTTAAACCCATGCACGTATGGTCAACAGATTTTTGATAAAGGAGGCAAGAATATACAATGGAGAAAAGACAGCCTCTTCAATAAGTGGTGGTGGGAAAACTGGACAGCTACATGTAAAAGAGGAAATTAGAACACTCCATAACACCATATACAAAAATAAACTCCAAATGGATTAAAGACCTAAATATAAGGCCAAACACTATAAAACTCTTAGAGGAAAACATAGGCAGAATGCTCTATGACATAAATCACCGCAAGATCCTTTTGGACCCACCTCCTAGAGAAAGGGAAATAAAACAAAAATAAACAAATGGGACATAATGAAACTTGAAAGCTTTTGCACAGCAAAGGAAACCATAAACAAGACAAAAGACAACCCTCAGAATGGGAGAAAATATTTGCAAATGAAGCAACTGACAAAGGATTAATCTCCCAAATATACAAGCAGCTCATGGAGCTCCATATCAAAAAAACAAACAACCCAACCCCCAAATGGGCAGAAGACCTAAATAAACATTTCTCCAAAGAAGATATACAGATTTCCAACAAACATATGAAAGGATGCTCAACATCACTAATCATTAGAGAAATGCAAATCAAAACTACAATGAGGTATCACCTCACAACAGTCAGAATGGCCATCATCAAGAAGTCTACAAACAATAAATGCCGGAGAGGGTGTGGAGAAAAGGGAACCCTCTTGCACTGTTGGTGGGAATGTAAATTGATAGAGCCACTTTGGAGAACAGTAAAAAACTAAAAATAGAACTACCATATGACCCAGCAATCCCACTATTGGGCATATACCTGGAGAAAAGCATAATTCAAAAGGGTCATGTACCACAATGTTCATTGCAGCACTATTTACAATAGCCAGGCCATGGAAGCAACCTCAGCGTCCATTGACAGATGAATGGATAAAGAAGATGTGGCACATATATACAATGGAATATTATTCAGTCATATAAAGAAATGAAATCGATTTATTTGTAGTGAGGTGGATGGACCTAGAGTCTGTAATACAGAGTGAAATAAGTCAGAAAGAGAAAAACAAATACTGTATGCTAACACATATACATGGAATCTAAAAAAAAAAAGGTTCTGAAGAACGTAGGGCGAGGACAGGAATAAAGATACAGACATTGAGAATGGACTTGAGGACATGGGGAGGGGGAAGGGTAAGCTGGGACGAAGTGAGAGAGTGGCATGGACATATATACACTACCAAATGTAAAATAGAGAGCTAGTGGGAAGCAGCCACATAGCACAGGGAGATCAGCTCAGTGCTTTGTGACCACCTTGAGGGGTGGGATAGGGAGGGTGGGATGGGGACGCAAGAGGGAGGGGATATGGGGATACATGTATATGTATAGCTGATTCACTTTGTGATACAGCAGAAACTAACACACTGTTGTAAAGCAATTATACTGGATGTTAAAAAAAAAAGAAAAAGAAAAGACAAAAAAGTAAAAAGTGAGATTCAATAGAACAAAATAGAAAATATCGACATGCATCACATGTAGTAAGGCCTTAGCCTTAGCATCTTACATCATATATTTACACACATATGGATATTCAGGGATCTAATGTAAAATGTATTTGTGACTGCAGATTGTGGTCAAAAATATTTTGAATGTTACTGATGCTGTGGAAAGAGTGTTGGGAGATGTGAGGAACCTGGAGATCTGGGCTATAATCACAGTTCCGTCACTGTCATTCCCCTGTGACCTGGGCAAGTAAATCTCCTTCCTTCTCTGGGTTTTACTGATCTTCTCTGTCAAGTGAGAGCATGAAATTTGCTTCTGAAGTCTTTTTCAGCTTTAAGCTTTTAGGAGTTTTTCATTCCAGGAGCTGCAGGGAACATTGTAGGGAAGGAAAACAGCTGAAGAAGTGAGAAGAGGCTGAATTTCAAGGACAAGAGGAGAGTTATACTAACCCTAGGCTTTTGAGGGCCTACCATGGGCTGGGGAGTGTGCATAGTCCCTAACACAGGGTATTTCTATCCTTACGTAACAGAGGACTTTTCCTGAATCTCGTAATGGTTTGGATTGTGCAACTCTGGATTTAGGAGTAAAGACAGACTGAATTCTTCAGCAAAATAGAAGGGAGGAGGGACAATGGTGAGGAGGGATTCGGGAGAAACAGAAAGTGTGGATGGTAAGCCTGGGCCAGTGAGCAGTGTGTAGGTAGCCCGTTTTTAGTGGCTAAAACAGCCAAAGAAGAAACATTAGAGAAAAAAATACCAAATAGAGATTTTTTTAAAAAAAATTGGGATGGGGAGAGAGGGGAGTTGTGCAATGCGAAACTGTCTTCTTCATTTACCCTTTGACATTTTCAGAAAGTCTACATACTTTTGTGTAAGTGAATTCTCTTTAGCAATTTCAAAGAGTTGAGAGGCATTAAACTGTGAGACCAGCTTGGCCCAGCATGAAACAGAGATAACACATAACAGATGCAAGGGCCAAGGGAAAAGGAGATAGCCGATGACTGCACGTGTCTGGAACAACCCTGACAGGGAGGTGGTGTTTTCTCCAGAACCTCAGGACATACTCAAGGAAGCTAGCTGCTTCAAATAGCTAGCATTCAAATATGTTTACAGTTCTCCTTGAAATAGGAAGCTTTGTGGGGAATCATGGTCTAGAATAGAATAGAAAGTTTCTAGAATAGAAAGTTTTGTCTTCCATTAAATTCGCCTTTTTAGAAAAACATCTCTATGCTAGTGTTTAGAACATAACAAACTGTACATGTTTCTGATTTTTTTTCCCCTAGGTAGCTCTAAAAAATTGTTCTTACCATGGCAACCTCAATGCTGGCTGTGGAAAACGCCATTTCTATTTGTGTTTTGTATGCTGAGGCTCAAGGAACATTTCTGTAGGGATCAATTTTTTTTAAGGAATCTTTTTTTTTTTTTTTTTTTTTTTGCGGTACGCGGGCCTCTCACTGCTGTGGCCTCTCCCGTTGCGGAGCACAGGCTCTGGACGCGCAGGCTCAGTGGCCATGGCTCACGGGCCCAGCCGCTCCGCGGCATGTGGGATCTTCCCGGACCGGGGCATGAACCCGTGTCCCCTGCATTGGCAGGCGGAATCTCAACCACTGCGCCACCAGGGAAGCCCAGGAATCATCTTTTTAACATATGTTATTTAATTACTCTCCTTCAGCGTACCAACATCCTTAAGTGACAAATGATAATTGTGCTTTCCCAGTGGAGTGAATTAATTCTTAAACCAGGGTTTCCAAAGGGTTGAGAGCATGTGAATTGGTCTTCTTGCCTGGTCCTGGGTGACACTTCTTACTGTTTATGAAAGCAGGGAGGTTGCTGTTGACCTGCAGAACTCTCCACATCCAAGTTCTGAGAACATGAAAGCAGTCTGCTAGGAAGGAGGTGGGCTGTGGCAAAATTAATGTTTTTACAAATTGGGGTGGTACTCCTTGCCCTATTGCCCTCTTTCTTCTTTTGCTTATTGTTTTAGAGATCATTTTTAATCTACCATCTCAGGATCTGTGAGTTTTCTTGTTCACACTCCCCTCTCAGATGACTGTAGGGTTGGGGGGTGGGATCTAGGGTTTTGACTCAGGTGGGGATTTTGGGCCCGCATGGGTTTTTGAAAATGGGCGTGTCCATGGGCTTGAGAATATGGATCTAAGGGAGTCTGGGAAAATATACACCTATACTGTTGTAACCTCCAATGGAAGGTGAAGGTGATTACCAAACAGATTCTCAGTTGTTGTCAGCTCTGGAGCTTCCAGAGAGAGAGAACCAGGTAATAGACACAAAGCAGCAGGCAAGAGAACCCAGGATGAGCATGTGGGTGTGAGACGAACTACGACAGGAGGCTGACCTGGAAGATTTCTGTGATTGTTTCTTTGGAAGGTGGGAGGTGAGCCTTTAGGGATGCTGTTATTTATGGGTTGAATTGTGTCCCCCACAAATTCCTATGGGGGAGTCCTAATACCCAGCACCTCAGAATGTGACCTTATTTGGAGACAGGGTCTCTACAGAGGTAATTAAGTTAATATAAGGTCACTAGAGTGGGCCCTAATCCAATATGACTAGTGCTCAGGGCATTTGGTCCCAGACATGCACACAGAAGAGTGCCATATGAAGACAAAGGCAGAGACCAGAGATCGGCATGATGTTTCTGTACACCAAGGAATGCCAAAGATGGCCAGCAAAATACCAGAAGCTAGGGGATCTCACAGCTCTCAGAAGGAGCCAACCCTGCTGACACCTCAGACAGCCAGCCTCCAGAACTGTGAGACAAAAAATGTCTGTTGTTTTTGCTACCTACTTTGTGATACTCTGTTGTAGCAGCCCTGGCAAACTAGTACAGATGCTGAGGAATTTCAGACACCTGTGCCTAATTATAACCTCCCGGCTTTAGAGATGAGGAACAATGGGAAGTTAAAAAACAAAAGCACACTTGTTCTAGTGATTATCCTCTCACAGTAAAACCTGTCAGATCAAAATCAATGATAATTCTGGAATGGTTGACGATAAAAACATATGGGACCTTCATATACCATCTAATCTGAACCGTCATTTTCGGATGCGGAATCCAGAGCCCGGAGAGCAGGAGGGTCCTGCTAAGGTCAGCTGGTGAGACAGTGGTCAACAGTGGACTCCTGTATTAGTCCACCAGGGCTACCTTAACAAAAAACCATGGACTGGATGGCTTAAACAATAGAAATTTATTTTCTCACAGTTCTGGAGACTAGAACTCAAAGATCAAGATGTTGGCAGGTTTGATTTTTTTCTGAGGCTTCTCTCCTGGGTTTGCAGATGGCCGCTTTTTTGCTATGTCCTCACATGGTCTTTCCTCTGTGCATACACATCTCTGGTGTCTCTGTGCGTCTAAATTTTCTCTTCTCATAGTGACACCAGTCAGATTGAATTAGGGCACAGTCTGATGGTCTCATTTTAACTTAATCTTTAAAAGTCCTATCTCCATATACAGTTACATTCTGAGGCACTAGGTGTTAGGACTTCAACATATGAATTTGGGGGGCACACAATCCAGCTCATAATATCCTGTCTCCTTCAATTCATGTTCTTTTACATGCAAAATACATTCACCCCCAACCCCCCAGTCCCAATAGCCCCAAAGTCTTGACTCTAAGCATCAACTCTAAGTCCCACATCTCATCTAAATATCTAAATCAAGTATGGGTGAGACGAGGTATGATTCATCCTGAAGCAAAATTCCTCTCGAGCTGTGAACCTGTGGAATCAGATAAGTTGTCTGCTTGTTTTGTGACTAATATGGGATTTATTCTTGAGAATGTTTTGTGAACACTTGAGAAGAATGCATATGCTGCTGCTGTTGGGTGGGATGTTCTATATCCATCTGTTAAGTCTATTTGCTCTGTAGTGTTCTTCAAGTCCACTGTTTCTTTGTTGATTTTCTGTCTAGCTGTTCTAGCCATTATTAAAAGTGAGGTATTGAATCTCCTAATATTACTGTATTGCTGTCTATTTCTTCTCTAGTTCTGTCAATGTTTGCTTCATATATATAGGTGCTCTGATGTTGAATGGATATATATTTATCATTGTTGTGTCTTCCTGTTGAATTGATCTTTTATCATTATATAACATCCTTCTTTGTCTCTTGTGACAGTTTTTGACTTAGTGTCTATTTTGTCTGATAAAAGTATAGCCACTCATGCTGTTTTCTGGTTACAATTTTCATAGACTATCTTTTTGCAACTCTTCACTTTCAGTCTATGTGTGTCTTTCAATCCAAAGTGAGCTCCTTGTTGATAGTACAGAGTTGGACCTTGTTTTTTAAATCCATTCACCCACTCTGTGTCTTTTGATTAGGGAGTTTAATTCACTTACATTTAACGTAGTTATTGTTAGGGAAGGATTTAATATTGCCATTTTGCTGTTTTCTGTTTGTATTGTACTTCGTTCATCTCTTTTTTTCTCTTGCTGTCTTCATGTTTCATTTATTTTTTATATTAATATGCTTTGATTTCTTTCTCTTTTTCTCTTGTGTAACTTCTATAGGTATTTTCTTTGTAGTTACCATAGGGCTTACATAAATTTTCCTATAGTTATAAGTCTATTTTAAGCTGATGAGAACTTATTTTCAATCACATATAAAAACTCTACACTTTTACTTCTCCCTCTACCACATGCACTTTATTATGATGTCACAATTTATATCTATTTGTACTGGGTACCCATTAACATCTTTAAAGTTATTTTTAATACTTTTGTCTTTTAACTTTTCTGCTGAATTAGAAGTGACTTACCCACCATCATTACAATATTCTATATTTATCCATATATTTATCTTTATCAAAAATTTTATATTTTCTTATGCTATCATGTTGCTGTTTAACATCTTTTTATTTCAACTTGAAGAACTTCCTTTAGTATTTCTTGTAAGGCAGGTCTAATGGTGATGAACTTCCTCAGCTTTTGTTTATCTGGGAAAGTCTATCTCTTCTGCATTTTTGAAAAAAGCATGGAAAACATTTTGCTGATTATAGTATTCTTGGTTGGCAGTTTCTTTTTTTCAACACTCTGAATATAGTGTGCCACTCCCTTCTGGACTGCAAAGTTTCTGCTAAAAAACTCGATTCCCTTGTACATATGAGCTGTCCTTCTCTTGCTGCTTTTAAGATTCTCTCCTTGTCTTTAACTTTTGACAATTTAATTATAATGTGTCTCAGTGTAGATTTCTTTGGATTCCTCTTAGTCATCTTATTTGGAACTCTCTAGGCTTCCTGGATCTGGAATGGGTTTGTCTGAGTGCTTTCACAATTGACTAAAAACATCTACACAACCTGAATACCCATAATCATCAAGGACAAATGGAAAACATATTTTTGAGAGGGGGGGAAATGAAACAAAACGTTACCCATTTTACAATTTGGTAAAGAAGAAAAAACCCATCACAGTATTATCTGCATTTACATATAAGAAAAAGACCAAAGAGGTTTTCTCGCAAAATTTGTTTTAAGATTGTCAGCATCCAACCTTTCCTTTTTAAATTAATGTTAGATTGTTTTCACAAAAAAGGTATGAGTCGGGAAACAGAAAGGAGAGGGAGAGGGAGAGAGAGAGAGAGAGAAAGAGAGAGGTGGTGGGTGGGTAAGGGGGAGAATATGATCTGGGGGATAGGAATGAGGTGGTTATGCTTGGGTGGATTTGCTACCCTGCTCCTGGGTTCCCTGAGGTGGGGAAAGTTCCAGGAATAGACACTGTCTTGGGAGCCTCCTATTAGCATTTTTTCCTACTAATTGGACCTTTTTCAAATTATTAAGCAATTGAAGTTGTTTAACTATTTAGCAGTGTTCTGATTCTCTTTCATTTCTGGATTATATAACACCAAACCAAAGAATATGGCCAACCAAAGAAAACTAATAATTTTTTCTTCACATTTTGGCAACTGTATTTATTAGCTAAAGTTCTACATCTGAGAAACAGTTTGATAAAAGCAAAGTTGCAATTAGAAAACTGAATGCCACAGAAACAGACTTATTGGTCTTTCCTGGGTGAGGTTTCAAAGTAATATATTTTCAGCAGAATGTATCACATGTTTTTATGGTTACTAGTCAGATGTAAGGTTGCTCTGGGTAAAAGCAATGTTACTTTGCTTTCTGCCAGCAGGATTAGTGAGAATGCCCCTGAATTCAGATTAGAGAAATGTTTACAGCTGTTGCCTCCAACACTGATATATGACTTGGTTTTGCAGTCATACTCAGGTCACCTTTCATTCTATTGAGAACTTTCTTTTCAACACAAGAGATAAGTGAACAAAATGATTTAATTGATATTAAATAGAGGCTATTATTATCTTTTGCATGATCATTTTTTTTGGCCGCACTGCGTAGCTTGTGGGATCTTAGTTCCCCAACCAGGGATTGAACCTGGGCCACAGCAGTGAAAGCACCAAGTCCTAACCACTGGACAGCCAGGGAATTCCCTGCATGATCACTTTTTGATCTGCATGAAATCTATGAAAAGTGTAAGCAAATCTGTATATGCATTAAACGTGAAACAAACTCTTTAAGCACAAACACAAGGTCATGGCCATAATGTAGAAGAAACAACAATAAAATAGTAACCCAAAAGCAGGCACCAGCCCCACATCTAGTTTGATTTAGGTCATCTTGGAGACAGTTACCACATCTAAAATGGAGATAATAACAAATGTTTATCCTACCTATCTTATGGGGACCCACAGGGCATAAGGATAGGGACAACTTCCACAATAATATGTCTTCTTTTTCACAGTGATTTGCCAAGCATTATGCATTACTCTAAGTGCCTTGTACTTTATATATGTTCCTCCCAACTATTCTGGAAACTAAGGGTTTCTCTCTCTATCTCTCTCTCTCCCCCCACCTCTCTTTTATAAAAGAAGAAATTAAAACTCAGAGATTCTAGGTAATTTATCCAAGTGTAGGTGAATGAGCTGAGATCATAAGACTTTGAGAAACATAGAAGTCATCCTTCATCAAGAGTTCTAGGGCATTTGACTTTGGATTGATACTACTTTCATGTGATTGTTTTACTTGACAAAATCCAGATAAAAAAGCTGAGTGGCTTACCCTTTCACATATTAAATAACATTTTTCTTGGGAAATGTTAAAAGTAGAATAATTATTAAAAATAATAACACTCCTTTATACTCATTTAAGTGCTTTCCCAGTGTATATTGATATAATAGTTTCTCAAATATAATCTCTGCTGAAATACTTTCTGATTTTTTTACTTTTAGTTGCTAACAAATATGACTTAGTTGTCTCTTTTATAACCCTCAACAAAGCAAACTGAAACATATAGAAGAAATATACAGAAAAGAACCATTATCACACCACTTTAAGCAACTGGCCAAAGTCAACATCATTAGTAAAGGGACAAATCAACATCATGTACCTCCTGGTGTGAGGCAGTGAGAACACAGCAACACTTGAGTGATATTCCTGACAAAGACAAATAATCCTAATCTAATGGTTAGACAATGTCAGACAAATCCAAACTGAAAGACATTCTACAAAACAGCTGGCCTGTGTGCTTCAAAAATGTTAGTGTCATAAAACAGGAGATCTGAGGAACTATTTCAGATTAATGGAGACTTAAAAGACATGATAATTGAATGCAATGCATGATCCAAGATTTTCACTTGTTATAAAAGACATTATTGGAATAATTTGCTTTATTGGAATAAGGTCTGGTATTAGATAGGAATTATATCAGTGTTAATTTCCTGATTTTGATTATTGTTGTGTGATTATATAAATGAATGTACTAAGGTATTTAGTGGTAATGGCTATCATGCCTGCAATTTATTTTCAAATATTTCAGAATATATATTGAGGGAGAAAAAAATGAAACAAATGCACTAAAATGTTAACATTTGGGAAATTTGAACGAAGAGCATTCAGGAATTCTTTGTAATAACATTGCAACTTCTCTGTAAGACCGAAATTCTATCAAAATGAAAAAAAATTTTTTTAAAGCACCTATGCAGATTGTTCTTGGAAAGTTTTCCTGTCTTCTGCCTTACACCTTTCTAGATCCAGACATGGAATTGGCTATTTTTCCAAGGAGTCCTGGTTTGTTTTTGTGGAAATATGGTATTATAAACCATAAAATGTATACTAAACATACATAGTCATTGTATTCCACCTGGGGTGCCATTGTTAGAAAACAATTTTAGTGGATAGTTCTAGTAAAGACACATTTTTTTCCTCTTAACGCGTGAGTTTATATTGATTTTTCTCATTCAGTTCTAACACTATTGTGCTATTACTTAAATTATTTTCTATAATTGTACCTCCACTTCTTTTATGCGGAAAAAAAATCTTGATCTTTAACAAAATAAATATTATTGCTGATTAGTTTTTACCTAACAATAAAAAGAAAATAACTCCAAAACAGTAACACCATTAATACAAACTATAAGATGATAGGATGAAGTTCGAGATTTTCTTTCACTTGTTTTTGTCCTTAGAATACATCTCATTATGGATGTATTGTCAACTCATTTTGGTCTACAGTCATTCACGATCCTTCATTTCTACATGTTATAGAAACACTTACCTAATGTGCGATTGTTTGTTCTTTTTCAATTTGAGGTTGTTCATATTCTTATGGTGACCATTCTCAGGTTTTAGAAGATTTTAAGTTTTACTTCAGAGGAAAACAAAAGTCCCTTAACAGATAAGAGGGAAAAAGTCAGCCACTGAATCGCCAAAGTTCTGTGTATAAATTTCATTTAAGCCACCATTTGGTTCATCATCAGTAACTAAATGAATGGTATGTGTAAGATTCAAATGCATGAGCCCCTGCTGGGCAAACCAATTCTGCCTTTAATATCCTATAATTATAAGGTATGTTAATATTATATCTAAGCTCCTGTGGAAATATTTTTTAAATCTGTAAAACAAAAATTACTTCACATGTAGAGGCCAAGTTGCTTCCAGTTATACTTATTCAAATCTCAGGATCAATGCTGCTTGCTAGATTCAGATTCTTTGATACAAGCCATTGCTCTATTCTCTGCCTTTTGCAATCTAGGCTTACTCTGAGTATAGAGCTACTTCACGTTGGCTCTTTCCAGTTTCCAACTATGAAGATCAAATGTCCCAGATACTGAGTCCATTATTTCCAGAGTGGATCTTCCTGTTTCAAGATTTTAGAGATAATGCTTTGAAGGCTTAACCTTATTCTGACGCAACCTGATGTATGGGATCACAGAGTCTCAGGGGATGGTTTACTGGGAGGCTCCTGAGGATTCAGAACAGAAAGGATCTAGGGCACTTGGGGAGCAGTGGAAGAGAGAAGCCTAACTGAGCAGACTTATACTCCTGTCAAGTGTAGGGTGGGGTGGAGACCAGAGGACAGTCTTGGGGGCCATTTTCCAGAAGGATTTTACAATTACTTGAGGAGGTGTCCACTGAGATTTTTCCCTTGAGGTCCTCAATGAGATCTTGGGTATTTGGTAGTAAGTTTCATCTCCCCCAGCTACACACACACACACACATACACACACACACACACCATCAATCCATATAGGCAAAAAAGGCATGATTCCATTCCATGATTTTCCTTAGATGTTTCAAGATCTATCGAAGGAAAACTACAGTTTGAGAGTATTTCTGTTTATCTATACCAAATTTTAAAATATTTCACATATTGGTGACCATAATCATCCAGCATAGATGAGCATAGGTAGGGCTCCCTTTTTAAATTTTTTCTGTTGAAGTGTAGTTAATTTAGAATATTGTGTTAGTTTCAAATGTACAACAAAGTGAACATATGTATTCTTTTTCAGCTTCTTTTCCATTATACATTATTTCAAGATATTGAGTATAGTTCCCTGTGTAATTTGTGCACTGGGTATGTCCACAGTAAGTAGTTTTACTCCAGAGATGCAAGCTGGACACCATTCTTTTTACAGATCTTACAGAACACACATGAGGCGGAGTAATATAGAGGTTAAATGGATGGGCAGCCATTTTTTTCCCTCCTGTACATAACAGAACTTTTTCCTGAATATGGTTCAGGATTTGAGCCCATCTAAGTCAGCCCTGGAGGGCGGAAAGGAAGCAGAAAACACAAGCAAGACTTTACCTTGGGGCTTCCCTGGTGGCACAGTGGTTAAGAACCCACCTGCCAATGCAGGGGAAACGTGTTCGAGCCCTGGTCCGGGAAGATCCCATATGCCGCAGAGCAACTAAGCCCGTGCACCACAACTACTGAGCCTGCGCTCTAGAGCCCGTGTGCCGCAACTACTGAAGCCCACGCGCCTAGAGCCCGTGCTCTGCAACAAGAGAAGCCACCGCAGTGAGAAGCCCGCGCACCGCAATGAAGAGTAGCCCCCACTCGCCGCAACTAGAGAAAGCCCGCATGCAGCAACAAAGACCCAACGCAGCCAGAAATAAAATTAATTAATTAATTAATTAAATTTATTTTTTTAAAAAAAGGACTTTACCTTGTCACTGTTTCTCATCTGGCAATTACTTCAGCTGGATTTTCATAGGAATTGCTCCAAATCTCCCAAGACTAAAACAAATTGTAAAATGTTGTGAAAATTAAGACCATCAAGTCAAATTTCAGAATGAGGGGGTGACTTAACTTGCTAGTCTACTTGGTATCTTCAAGTGATAACTGTTCTTTTAAACATCCTTAAGCTGAGTTCCTTGAGCAGGTGGTTAAGGAACTCTTCATGAGAACCAGCCTTCTTTGTGATAAGCCTTTCTTTCCCCTTCCCCCCAGCCCCAGAGTTGCTTTTTCTTCTTCTCAGGGCAGAACAGGACCAGTGCTTGCCAGCGCTACACCATTGTGCAGATTAATAAAATAAATCTTTTCTCAAGACACTGTATTTCTATGTTGGAAAACTGATGCAATAAATATACAGATCTACAATGTGTGCTGTGTGAATGGCACCCCCAGGTAGGCAGGGCCCCAGGTGGGTCCTGGGGCTATTGCCCACCTGCTGGTGGGTGAGGCTGGTCTGTGGCTAGTGTTGGCTCAGTGGTGGGCAAGGCGGGGTCCCTAGGTGGGCTCACAGGGACCTATGGCAGCTGACAGCCTGCTGGCTGCTTGGCCTGGGGGCTTCCCAGAACTGGTGCAGACCAGCTGGTGGATGGGGATGGGTCCCAGCTGCTGAAAAGCTGGAGGAAGGACTCCAAAATGGTGCCAGCCAGCACCTATCCTTATGGTAGAATGAGCTCCGAGCTCCGCAAAAGGCTGCTGCCAGCATCTATGTCCCCAGGGTGAGTTTTAATCGCCCCCTGCCTCTCCAGGAGGCTCTCCAAGAACAGCAGGTGGGTCTGACCAGGTTCCTTTTAAATGACTGTTTCTGCCCTGGGTCTCAGAGCGTGTGAGCTCCTTTTCAGAGTGAAGTCTCTGTTTCCTGCAGCCCCCTGGCCCTCCTGAAAGTACGCCCTCCTGGCCTTCAAAGCCAGGTGTTCTGCGGGCTCATCTTCCCAGTGCAGGACCCCTGGGCTGGGGAGCCCAATGTGGGGCTCGGACCCCTGGCTCCTTCGGGAGGACATTTACAATTGTCATTATCCTCCTGTTTGCGGGTCACCTACCTGGGGGTGTGAGTCTTGACTACATTGTGCCTTTGCTCCTCCTACCATCTTATTGTGGCTCCTTTATATCTTTAGTTGTAGATCTTTTCTGCTAGTCTTCAGGTCATTCTCATCCATAGTTGCTCTGTAAATAGTTGTGACTTGGGTGTTCCCGTGGGAGCAGGAGAGCTCAGGGTCTTCCTACCCCGCCATCTTGGCCTCCCCTCTTCGTATACTTCCCGGTTGCAGTTCCCAAACCAGCTCCCAGTGAAGGGGATAAAAAAGAAGTGTTGGAAAAGGCAGTCTCAAGCATGCAGTCTTTCAGCCACATAAGAATGGGCTTTCCGGGCTTCCCTGGTGGCGCAGTGGTTGAGAGTCCGCCTGCCGATGCAGGGGACGCAGGCTCATGCCCCGGTCCGGGAAGATCCCACATGCCACGGAGCGGCTGGGCCCGTGAGCCATGGCTGCTGAGCCTGCGCGTTCGGAGCCTGTGCTCTGCAACGGGAGGGGCCGCAACAGTGAGAGGCCCGCATACCACAAAAAAAAAAAAAAAAAGAATGGGCTTTCCCTAGAGATAGGGAGCCCACACACCTGTGCTGGGTTTATCGTCTTGTGTGGGAATAGCTTTCCCTGTTTCAGACTCACCGTGTGCTCCTTTGTTTTGCTTAGGACTGTGCACGACCGTGTGCATGCACATGACTGGACCGTGTGCATGTATCAGTGCCCTCAGGCACACTCCCGGCTTTCTGTAAGTCAGAGCCCACAGGTGTGGGGTTGGAGTCTGGGTCGTTTTACTGCAGCACAAAATAGAGTACGTGCAACCACGCTACCTGAATTGGTGGTTAAGTGGATCAGCTGGCCCTGGGGGCCCCGCTTTGCAAGGAGCTGGATCTTATGCACGCTTTCTCTCCTCTTGCTATAAATAAATGCTGTGCCACTTGAGCTTGGTGTGTGCGTTGTTTGTTCTCAGTGACCTCAAATCATGTACTGGTTTCTTCCCTGGGTGACATGTCTGCCCTTTAGCCTGGGCCCCACTCATGTTACACTCTATCCTGTAGCACAGCCTGACCACCCAGTGGTCACCCACATGGTGTGATAGCCTGAATAATGGCCCTTCAATGATATTCACGCCCTAATCCCCAGAAACTGTGACTATGTTGCTTTACACGGTAAAAGGGACTTTTCTGTGGGATTAAATTAAGGATCTTGAGTTAAGGAGATGCTCCTGGATTATCCAGGTGGGTCCACTGCAATCATAGGTTTAACAAGAGAGAGGCAAAAGGGTGAGAGTTTTGAAGATGTCATGACAGGCACAGAGAGGAAAAGGAGATGTGATGAGAGGCCACAAGTCAAGGAATGCAGGTAGCCTCTGGCTGCTGGAAAAGGCAACATATTCCCTCCTGTAGCCTCAAGAAAGAACCAGTCCTGCCACCATCTTGATTTTAGGCCAGTGAGATTGATTTTGAACTTCTGACCTCCAGAAATATAAGATAATAAATTTGTGTTGTTTAAAGACATTATATTTGTAGCAGCAATAGGATGCTTAATAAAGACAGCCAACAATCAGACCCAAAGATGAAACAAGACCAGAAGTTTCTTTCCAACAGGCAAGAAGAAGAGAGCTAAAATTTATTAAGTGCCCTAGCATGTACTAAGTGAAAGCCTACACATTTAACACATGTGTTCTGCTTGGTATGACTGTAACAAGCAGGAACTTGGAGAAATCAAGTAGCCCAGGACCTGGGAGGGTTCCAGCTCCACCCTTGCTGGGTGGGTTTGCATTTCTGAACTTCATTGTACCTCACAGCAAAATGCTAATGCTAACCTTGCAGTGCTGTTTTGAGAATAAGAAATAATATATCTAAAGCACCTATGATAAATTATTACTAATATTACTATTACTATTGGGACTTCCCTGGTGGTGCAGTGGTTAAGAATCCGCCTGCCAATTCAGGGAACATGGGTCCGAGCCCTGGTCCGGGAAGATCCCACATGCCGCGGAGCAACTAAGCCCGTGGGCTACAACTACTGAAGCGCGCACGCCTAGAGCCCATGCTCCGCAACAAGGGAAGCCATCACAATGAGAAGCCCGCACACACAACAAAGAGCAGCCGCTGCTCCCCGCAACTAGAGAAAGCCCGTGCGCAGCAACGTAGACCCAATGCAGCCAAAAATAAAAATAAATAAAATAAGTACATTTTTAAAATATATATTACTGTTACTGTTATTATCACAATAGCAGAGTGTGGTAGATCTGTGTGGCTCCTATGACTGGCAATAAGGCCACACCTAGGTTTTAAACAGTCCCTCTTTGTTTCCTGGTTCACTGGCTACTCCTCGTTACTATGGCCTGTCTGTGTGGGCCTGGCTTCACTGTAGAATTTCAACTGGTAGTTGATTTTTACTCTCCACTTAAGACTGAAGGCCTCAGAATGTCCCCTCCCCTCCCCCACACTGGAAACGTGGGATTTCACTACTTGTTGCTTAGAGGGTACTTGGGCAAGAGCAAATTGTACATGGATAATGGTATTTGCAAGGCCTTTACAGTTTTCTGAGATGCTTCCCCCATGCTTTGAGTGATCCTTATGGGTTCTCAGGTGTCTGCCTCTCCTACTATTGAGCAAGACCTTTCACCCTTGCTGTGCTCAAGAAGCAGGTTAGCCAAATAGTGGTTTTTCTGGCCTCCAATCTATTTTATTAGAGAAATCACCTTCTAATGTGGCAGGAAATATTAGAATGCACAAAAGAAATTCCAAAGAGTTTTAAATAGTTACATTAATTTTGCCTGTGAGATTTTCCTCCTGAGGCTGAATGGTAAAGCAACGTCTTTGGAGTCAAACAAAATACCACTTACAAGCCAGATGAACTGGAGAAAATTATTTAACTTATTAAAAAATATGTATATATATATATGTGTGTATATATACAGAAATAATATTCCACATGTGAGTACTATATAAATAACGTGTAATAAAGTGCTTAGTAAATATCTATTTCCTTCCATTCCTTAGTTTACAAGTGCTTCTTTTTAATTTTCACTTCTTTCCTGTTTCTGTTTTGACCATTGTTTAGATGTATCCTCAGTTTTGTTTTGCCCTGATTGTGTTCAGTGAGTTCTTTCGTGACAAAATGAATAAAAAGAAACAATGATCATAGGAAGGATATAGACAATTTAGGTTTGGTATATTGGTCATCATGTAGAATAATCATTTATATAGAGCAATGAAAGCTTATTTTGTATTTTTGTGGTGGATGAATCCTTATAAATTTTTATTATTGTAAATTCATGAAAATTACATTTTAACTACATATGCTACTTACCTGAAGGAATTTTTAAGAACTCACTCACGTATAGAAATACGAACATATTATAACAGCCTTCTTCCTCCTTGGGTTACTTCTCATAGTGAAACAACAGAGAAACAAAAGTGATACCTTAAAAGAAAATGTAAAAAGAAACAGCTTGTGTTTGTTCCTGGAATAGAATTCAAATTAAACTTAAGAAGGAAGCTTGCTTTATCTTGGAAATCAAACTGCATGAAAATTAATCAGAAGGAACAAAAACCAGTTATGTAATGTTGGTTGATAAGGAACTTAACTGTGGGTGAGTCAATCACATAATTAATTTTGCTTTACACTAAAATGACACTATTCTCAAGTGGGGTAAAAATTTTCAAAGGTACACTTATGGACCAACATACCTCATTAATTCAAACTCCCCTAGGTCATACATGATATTATGACATTCCACAGAAGTAAATCATTTATCAACTGTAATATGGAATGTGAAACCATCGAATACTAAATATTTGTGGCCTATTGACTTCATTTCAAAAGTTGCCTGATGAATAATTGCATGAATCACAAGGATCTTTCCAGAATCCTTGACTTAAATTATCCTAAACTTTTCCCCTCAATATACAACATGCCTAGATTTTTCTGCCTGTGCAACACTTTGCCTTCATGAAAAAGATGAAGACTTGGTGAGTGATTCAGATTACCAATGGTTTGAAATGTTCATGAACATGCCTGAACATCTTACTTGACACTCATCCTAGCCACGAAAAGTGGCTTACTACCTTCCTTTCTATAATATTTCAGCTTCACCCAAAGCATAAAAGAAATTTCGTTGTACTAGTTATTTTTTATATACATGAAAATTAATGTAATTCTTGAAGTTAAGACAAATGATTGCTTACCAATGAATCATCTCATAGAGCACTAGTGACATGCATACACACTTTTGGAAAGAGTGGACTAAAGTTGTTTCAGCAAGTAGCTTTCCAATGAGATAGCAGCTTAAATTTTACTGAGAAAGGAGCGTTCTTTCTTCTAACTATGGATTAACCAGTGTAACATGAGTCCAGAGGTGCTGGTATCCATATGGCCACCACATGGAGAGAGCCAGCCCTCATTGGACTGGGTGGCAGGGGGGGAGGTGAGGGGAATCTGACTGTATCTTTTTTTTTTTTTTTTTTTTTTTTTTTTTTTTTTTCTTTTTGCGGTATGCGGGCCTCTCACTGCTGTGGCCTCTCCCCATTGTGGAGCACAGGCTCCGGACGCGCAGGCCCAGCGGCCATGGCTCACGGGCCCAGCCGCTCCGCGGCATATGGGATCCTCCCAGACCGGGGCACGAACCCGTATCCCCTGCATCGGCAGGCGGACTCTCAACCACTGCGCCACCAGGGAGGCCCTGACTGTATCTTTTAACCACTTGGATTTAGTTAAACCTGAATCCAGTCTCATCCCTGCACTTTTCAGTTATATAGATGATACATTCTCATTTTTGAATAAGCCAGTTTAAATTGGGTTTCTGTACGACTCAATGGCCGAAAAAATAAAGTGGAGAGAATTCCCATATACCCCCTACTCCCATACATGCACAAATTCCACCACTATCAATATCCCACACTACAGTGGTACATTTGCTACAATTGACAAACCTACACTGACATATCCTTATCACTCAAAGTCCATAGTTTACATTAGGGTATATGTAATGTTTGGTGTTGGACATTGTATGGGTTTTGACAAATGTATAATGATGTGTGCCCACCATTATAGCATCAAACAAAGTACTTTCACTGCCCTAAAAATCCTCTGTGCTCTGCCTATTCATCCCTCCCTCCTCTCTAACCCTTGGCAACCACTGAACTGTCTCTGTAGCTTTGCCTCTTCCAGAATGTCATAATATTTGGAATCATACTGTATGTAGCCTTTTCAGATTGACTTCTTTCACTTAGTAATATGCATTTAAGTTTCCTCTATGTTTTTCCATGGCTTGATATCTCATTCCTTTTAGTGCTGAAATATTCCATTGTCTGGATATACCACAGTTTATTCGTTCACCTACTGAAGGACATCTTGGTGGCTTTCAACTTTTGGCAATTATGAATAAAGCTGCTATGAACATCTGTGTGCAGGATTTTTGTGGACATACATTTTCAATTCACTTGGGTAAATAACAAGTAGTGGAATTGCTGGATCATATGGTAAGAGTATGTTTAGTATTGTAAGGAATTGCCAAGCTGACTTCCAAAATGGCTGCACCACTTTGCATTCCCGCCAGCAATGAATGAGAGTTCCTGTCGCTCCACATCCTCCTCAACATGTGGTGCTTTCAGTATTTTGGATTTTGGTCATTCTAATAAGTGTGCAGTGGTATCTCATTGTTATTTTAATTTTCAATTTCCTAATGACATGTGACATTAAACATCTTTTCATATGCTTATTTGCTATCCATATATCTTCTTTGGTGAGGTGTCTGTTCAGGTCTTTTGCCCATTTTCCAAACAGGTTGTTTGTTTTCTTATGTTGAGTTTTAAGAGTTCTTTATAAAATTTGGATAACAATCTTTTATCAGATATACCTTTTGCAAATATTTTCTCCCCACCTGTTTTTTAAAAATAAAATCATAGCACAGCCTGGTACCAAGCCTTGATTTTGGGGGCTTGATGGGACAATATCAGGATGTTAGGATGTGTTGACTACATCCTGAAAACTTCAGTAAAATCATACAAGTGAGAAGCTTCTATCAAGTGTGGCCTCCCTGAAAGGCAGAGAAGAAGGAAATACAGCTTTTCTAGGAAAGATACATTTTGCCTATGACCATAAATCCAATATGGTTGAATGATGGATAGACTTGAGCTTTGCAGGGTTAAAAAGCTGGATTCTTTGCACCAAACTAAAGTCAGGGAAAGCAAATAAAGGGGGATGTGGTTGGACATAAGATTGAGACCTGGAAGAGTCTGATTCTTCAGCTCCTAACACATCTTTTTGGGTTCTTTTTATTGACAAAGATGACAATTACACCCACTGTAAAAACCATTCCATGACGTGGAATGTGGGGTAAGGGGAAGGTGAACTGTTCTTCTCCAACCCAGGCTACAGGGCTATAGTTTTCCACTGCCAGGTTGAATGCTGAAAACTTACAGAATGGAGGAAGCTCTAGAACCTGTTCCTGTATGACAGAATGCCTCAGATTTAGCTCTTGATTCCAGAACCGTAATTCATCAAGATCTGTGGAACTGAACAAATGTAAATCAACAGAGGCTAATAGAAGAGAAACTCCAAGCTTATTTTCTAAGAAACCAAAAGCCTCTACAGTTCATCTGAGGTAAGCATAAGCAAAAGTGAAAGCTAAGCAAAAAGAAACATATTTATAAATGGGCTAATTCTAGGAAATAAGGCATCAGCTCAAAATCTGGCAAGAACACTTGACATGAATAAACACCTACACATTCAAACACATACCTACAGTCACTCTTCCACATGAGCACCCAGATACAAGCTATGAAAAAAGCATCTCATGAAAGCACCTTATTTTATTTAAACTCAAAAAACGCTTGAGTGGATTCATGAGATAGTGTTACAGGCATTTATTTACTTCTGGGATATGGAACTATAGTACACTGGTCCTTCTCAGACTGAACTGAGAATATTTAAGGCAAATTTTGCCAGCTAATCTAGGTATACTCAGGCTCATCTCTTTGTTTACTCCAGTACAAATACGTATGGAAGTCTTGCCTTTTTTCCTTCTTCTCCTGATTTTATCTTCAGAAACAGAAGAAAATTGAAGAGAGTAGAGATCAGAAAAAGAGAGTAGAGAAAGGAAGAAGAGAGAAAAAAAGAAAACACAGGAAAAGGCTTTAGGTCTGAGCATAAGAAAAATATCCTTTAATGTGTTTACTATAAAAAGAAATATTACAAAGAATCAGTGGAGTCATTTCCTAAAGAAAAGAGGAGGAAAACGTATTCTTCTTTACAAATTAAATATACAAGTATGTATGTTTATTTTCCCCAATGCATTTTTTTTCTTTGAAATAATGATAATTCTTCGGAGAGACCCTCGGGGTTTAAGAACATCAGCTTTTACACAGAGCCAAGATGCCAGATCCTTATTATTGTGACTTTTTTTTCTTTCAAAAAGCAGGATAAGCTAAATCTTGACAGGTGAGGCATTCAGTTAAAAGAAGATTTAATTTGGTTTTTTTGCATTTGCTAGGATAGGATGAGGGAAGAGTTAGTCAATACCTTTCCTGGGTCCAGCTGCCTCTCTCTCACTCACCTTTGATAAGGCTTCTCTGAGACTCTTGGACTTCCAGCCATACAATTGTATGAAAGAAAAGGAAACGTCAGTTCAGTCCAAAATATCCCAGTGGATTTTCTTTAACACTGGGATCTCCACTGATGAACTTTCCTTAAAGCTTTTGCCTCTCCTAGTTTAGAGTGGCAGAGGTCCAGAGGCCAGAGATAGACTGTTTTGTTCCCTTTCCTGCCCAGCAATTTTAGGCCCCTTGAAGACACAGTTCTGAGCCATAATGTGTGTATGGTGATGTGTGCTGGGGTAGAAGCAGAGCTTCAGAGTCCTAAAAAAGCTTCCTCCACATGTCCCTGAGGATGTGACTGTCATGCTGGCTTTGTTGTAAACACAGCAAAGACCAAGAAATAATCTATTGTTTCTCCTTAAAATTCTGGAGACTCCAGAACTCAACCCAGGCAAATCCACTCTAAGCCACTTAAGGCAATCAAGACCAGTGTGTATGTGCATTGGAAGTTTTCCCACAAGCGTCAAAGTCTAACAGGCAGGTGTTCCTGTTTGTTCAAACTCGGCCAAATTCCCCGAGGGAACGAGGGCTCTGAGGATTATCAGAACTCGGCTTACATCCAACAGTGAGAGTCGTGGAGAGTCCCGAGGGAAGCACCTTCCTCCCTTGTAGGAAGCCCAGAGGAGGTCGGCGGGGAGCCCGATTATGTGAATGGGGACGTGGCAGCCACCAAAGCCTAGAGAAGCCCTGGAGGAAGGAGCCAGGGAACCATATACCGTCTCCCTAGGGTCCCTTCTCCAGAGCTGCTCAACTTTTTTTTTTGTAATATGATGTTTTAAATGTGGTTAAGGGGATGCAACTGCCCTGAGTCCTGGGCATCTGACCACAGCGGGAGCCTCCCTCGGCCTCAGGCTCCTGCCTTGGTCTTGGGAGCCAGTCAGAGGGAGGCTCCATGCGTAACTGTCCTTTCCCGGACTGGGTATACCGTGGCCGGCTGGCTGGTCCTCAGGACGCATTGGTGCTCCTCTCAGGAGTAGCCGTAGGGGGTCTAGAAGTTGAGCAGCTCTAGAGAAGGGAATCTCAGTTTTGATTTCTCCCTCCCTCTTTCCCTCTCTTGTTCCTGCCTTCCCTCCCTCCCTCCCAAAGACAATGCAGACAGGAGAATAATAGCTGTAATTACACTGAGTTCTCCAGAGGTAAAGAATTATTATTACTTAAACAACTAGCTACCAATATAGACGATAGATAGATAAACAGACAGATAGATGTTGCATATTGTCTATATTCATATATATCAAATGAATATATATAGTTTGCACATATATATCCTGAGAGCTGTTGAAATGTCTTGTCTATCTTATGGTAAGGATCATGACACAATAAATGATTCCAAAAGGTACTGGCTTAAATACCAAAGAATTTTAAAAATCTCTTTGGAAGATTGATTAAAACCCTTGATTTTCTAAAATTCTTAATTTTAAATTATTTTGGAGAAATGATCCCCTTTGATAGTGTTGCACAGGGTAACATGAACTAAAGGATATTGCATTGTGCCATTCTACAATTTTGTCCAAGAAAATGTGTCTTCTCTCTCCATGCCAAATCAGCTCCCTAACATTCTTTGGACTAAGAATTTGTGCATTGTTGCAATTAATCATAAATTCTGTTAACTTTAAGATAATTATTATGTACGTTGAAACTTGCTCCTTATTATAAGAGAGTTAATTCATTTTGACCCTTACACTTTACTCCTCAGGTGGAGAATGTGTGTGCCAGTTCAGCGGACATGAAGACATTTGAATTCAGCTAAGCAGGTTCAATCATCTAGAAACTGCTTCCCTGAGTAGCTAACACACTGCTTAACTGATTAACTAGAACTAGGGGAAGTTAATCTGGAATTTGCCAAGGACTGGGTGGAGTTCTTAGATAAGAACTCCAAGATGATATGAAAGTTCATGTTCTTTTTCGACTGGAAAACTGAGCAAAAGCTTTACTAATCTAAAAAAGAAAAAAAAATTTTCCCTAGATAGAGAGAAAATCCTGATAAACTTGATAGAGAAGGAAAAAGGAATAATAACTTTTTTAAACTAGCTTTAGATGTAGATGAGCTCAGAATGTGTATGTTTTTTTAATTTCAAAATGTGTTTCTATTTCAAGCTGCTGCTTCCTCTCATAGGCTGTGCAGTACCAAACGGTTGGTTTTGTGCTTTTTCCCCGCCCTGCAATGTTGGGTCCCCAAATTTGACCCTGTTGCTTTTTTTTTTTTTTTTTTTTAGAGTATATTAATTAATTTATTTTTTGCTGTGTTGCATCTTCGTTTCTGTGTGAGGGCTTTCCCTAGTTGTGGCAAGCGGGGGCCACTCTTCATCGCGCTGCGTGGGCCTCTCACTATTGCGGCCTCTCTTGTTGCGGAGCACAGGCTCCAGATGTGCAACCTCAGTAGTTGTGGCTCACGGGCCTAGTTGCTCCGCGGCATGTGGGATCCTCCCAGGCCAGGGCTCGAACCCGTGTCCCCTGCATTAGCAGGCAGATTCTCAACCACTGCACCACCAGGGAAGCCCCCATCCCTGTTGCTTTTTATGTTATTACCAGTTATATCCAGAGGGGCGGGAGTGTACGTTGATCAGGGCTTTTTAGAATAAATCTTATAGGTCTGAAGAGCCGAGAGTTCTACGGGAAATAAGGGCTAAACAGGATTTCTAAATCCTGGTGTGTTGCTGCTGTGGTCTTCAGCCTTCCCCTGACAAGAATGGAAATTGAGAAGTTAGTTCAAGAAATAGAAAGTAAAACTGTTAAAGCTGTTTGAAAGAAAACGACTCGGGGGTTGATTTTCACAGGATCTGTGTTGGGTCACTGCCCTCTGTCGGCTCCCCTGGATAGTGCACTGGGTGGGACAGAGACCCTGAGGGGTCCTTTTGTTGGTTTTCTTACTGGTACAGAATTCAAATGCTAGAAACTTCTTGAGCCTCCAAGGTAAGAATTGTGACTTCAAAGCCTCCCTCTTGCTGGGGTTGCAGACACCACCCTTAGGAGGAGACAGCATGGTTGTTCACCTGGAAAATGTCACAATAGAAGGCCATGTATTAGGTAGAGATGTTACTTAGATGTTAAGTTGGTCAGTGAACTTCTTTTCTAACTTCCCCAGACCTCTTTTCATGCCAGGAGACAGTTGTAAAGAGAAAAGAGTACTGCTCTTCTCTAAGTCTAAAGGCGTTAATTCCAGTTACAGCACTGCTGCTTGTGAGCTGGGGGTCCTGGGGCGAGTCATTCAGCTTCCTGCTCGCCTGTTTCTCTGCCACCTCTTGGGTGGTAGTAAGGACCAAATGAGATGTGTATGGAGGTGGTTTGCCCTTGCAGTGACAAAGCATTCGTATTAGTAATAAGAGTAAGAATACAGACATCATTTTCTCATTCAAAGGACTGAGGATTGGAAAGTAAAAGGAATCACCCTGGGTTTCCGGCTGCCTCCACTTTTGAGGTCCTGGGAGGAATTCTGACCTAAAGAGAATAGCCTCTGGAGTCAGACAGACATGGATGCAAACACCATCACTGTGGCCCTTGCAGATCACTTATCTGCTCTATGCTTCTATTCTGTTGGCCAAGTGAGGACAGTGTGGATGCAATAAATAAATTACATCTCTAAACTTCATCACAGAGACCAGAGTTACAAGAAACACTTGTCATCCAAGGATAAATGGTAGCAGCAAAGGGTCAAAGTGAATTAACTCTCTTATAATAAGGGGCAAATTTCAAAGTATATAATAAAAATAATTATCTTAAAGTTAACAGAATTTATGATTAATTGCGACAATGCACAAATTCTTAGTCCAAAGAATGTTAGGGAGCTGATTTGGCATGGAGAAAGAAGACACATTTTCTTGGACAAAATTGTAGAATGGCACAATGCAATATCCTTTAGTTCGTGTTACCCTGTGCAACACTATTAAAGGGGATCATTTCTCCAAAATAATTTAAAATTAAGAATTTTTAAAAATCAAGGGTTTTAATCAATCTTCCAAAGAGATTTTTAAAATTCTTTGGTATTTAAGCCAGTACCTTTTGGAATCATTTATTGTGTCATCATCCTTACCCATTTTCTCTTCTTTTATTCTTCAGTTTTTACCTAGTCTCTTGATACGTGAATGTACATGAGATTGGAACAGTTCTCCAACTTCACTTTTATCAATGTCATGAAATTCTGCTTTTGCAAGAACTGCAATTTCATTTTGCCACCTAGTTGCTTTGCATTGTCAGATGTTTATAAGATGTTATATAATAAGTAAGAGACAGACTGTAAAATTTTGATTGGTTGATCAAGGATAGCCATTCAAGCCAAGCTGGGAAGGTTGAGAGATGAGAACAATAGTTATCCCAGGTTGGGGGACAGTATTGACAGGGAGGTGACAAAAGTGAGCCTCCTGGAATGTTGGAAATGTTTTATATTTTGACATGGGTGGTGGTTACATGGGTGTATGTAAAAATTAACTGATCTAGACTCTTAAGATGTATACACTTTGTGTGTAAATTAAACATATAGGTGTAATTTATATGTTATACATGTTATATTTTACGTATACATATAACTATGTATAATAAAGGAAAAAGCTAGCAGTGAGTGAAAATTCTGTTGCTGAGGAACCTAGACCTTCAGATGCAAATATTTTTAATTCGTAACAAAGTATCTATATTTCACTAGGGACAGAAAAGCCTAAAAATATTATCTTTGGATTTAAAAAAGGCTGAAAAGACATTTAACAAAATGTTAGGGAATTCCCTGGCAGTCCAGTGGTTAGGACTCCACGCTTTTGCTGCAGAGGGCTCAGGTTCAATCCCTGGTCGGGGAACTAAGATCCCACAAGCCATGTGGCACGGCCAAAAAAAAAAACAAACAAAAGAAAATGTTAATAATGGGATTGTGTGTTATTTTTATGGTCTTCTTTATACTTTTCAATATTTTTTCAATTTTCTATGATGAGCCTGTCAATTTAAAATCAGAAAAATATATGCAAATGATTTTTAAAGAATCTGCTATGTTAACTAAAGAAGTATCTCATTTAATTTCAATTCATTGACTTATAGTATTAACATTAAATAAGGTTCTTTTGTGTACTTTTTTTAATAAAGGAGAGAATTGAATATTAGGTCTCTTTGGGCTAATACTCATTTGGACAATAGACACTGAAGGTATATACTTTTTCTTTTATTAAAACCATGTGCAAGGTTGTGTTTTTCTTGCTTTATGTGAAAGTAGTATAGCTTGGTGTGGGCTCATGACTGACTACTTGAGTTTGTAGACTCTACCCTGCCATTTTCTAGTCCATTGACTGTAGGCAACTGATTTACTCCCTTTAATCTTCAGTTTCCTCTGAATTAGGGGTGATAATAGTATCCATATCAAGAGGCTTATTTAAAAAATCAAAGTAAATTTTATCATCATTGCTATAATATGATTAAATTGTTTTTGCTCTACATCTAGTAGTTATATTGTTTAAGCAGACTTTTTTTTTTTTTAAAGAAGATGTTGGGGGTGGGAGTTTATTAATTAATTAATTTATTTTTGCTGTGTTGGGTCTTCGTTTCTGTGCGAGGGCTTTCTCTAGTTGTGGCAAGCAAGGGTCACTCTTCATCGCGGTATGCGGGCCTCTCACTATTGCGGCCTCTCTTGTTGCGGAGCACAGGCTACAGACGTGCAGGCTCAGCAGTTGTGGCTCATGGGCCCAGTTGCTCCGCGGCATGTGGGATCCTTCCAGACCAGGGCCCGAACCCGTGTCCCTGCATTCGCAGGCAGATTCTCAACCACTGTGCCACCAGGGAAGCCCCCAAGCAGAATTCTGAGGGATGTTTGTACATTAAAAATGAATTAGTGTTCTGAGCTCTCAAAAATTGAATAGCATAGTGCTAACCAACTGATCTTCCACTCTACACTGGAAATCAGTAATCATCTGCATTGTCTAATCCTCATAAGGACTCTGTGAAGTAGGCAGAGTAGTACTCCCATTTCACATATATTGACACTGAGACCCAAAGAGGGGAAATGAGCCCCCAGAAGACAAGGAATAGCCCAGAGTCAAGATTTTCTGACTCACAGACCTGGCAGCACCTGCTCCACTGTTTCATACTGGCCATGGTATGCACAAGGCAATTTCTTTCTGGTCGAATTTAACTTTTTTTTTTTTTTTTTTTGCGGTACGCGGGCCTCTCACCGCTTGTGGCCTCTCCCGTTGCGGAGCACAGGCTCCGGACGCGCAGGCTCAGCGACCATGGCTCACGGGCCCAGACGCTCCGCGGCATGTGGGATCTTCCCGGACCGGGGCACGAACCCGCGTCCCCTGCATTGGCAGGCAGACTCTCAACCACTGCGCCACCAGGGAAGCCCCGAATTTAACTTTTAATTCCTATATGCTTCTCTGGTTTCTCCTTTGATCAGGGCTGGGTCCATCATCCCATTCCAATCGCCCATGCTTTTCCCATCAACCAACTGTGCTGGTCAGTGAACTTTCCCACTTACACATGTGTGCTCATAGTGGCCCTTTGCTGAAGTGTCTGCCAACCTTCAATGCTAAAATCACATTCTTCATCTTTCATATAGTATATCTTAATTTACTTCATGCAGTATGCTGTTTAAATTTTAGCCTGTTTTGAATCCTGATAACCATTTTTTCTCCCTCATACGCCTATACATATAAAGCTGTTTTGCATTTCAGTTATTTGGCTAATTGTCTTCCCCCTATGCTTCTATTATTTATCTTAAAACCTCTTATAGTACCCAGCATAATGGCTTAAAAATGGAAGATACCTAATGGATGTGTATTGAATAAATGAATAATAAATAAATGAGTTAATGATGTAGCAGGCAAATAGGTACACATTTTAAATATATATTTACAAAATGAGCTTGGGGGAATACATCATAATGCACAGAAACACCTCCCCTTGTTGGGATATATGAATGTAGCCAGTGACTTGCAGATTCAGCTTGCATTTCACTCATGAACAATTTTTTGAGGTTTTAAAAATAGGATTCTTTCTCACTTGTCCTTGGGTCTGATCTCTTTAATATCCTGGAAATGAATTTGCTCTCCTTTGTGGGCACATTTACTCTTACAGCCACAGAGATAGGGCAGTCACAGAAAATCCCCTGAATGTCAAACAGGTCAGAGAGCCGAGGCCAGGGCCCCTTGGTGGCAGATAGGCAGCCAACGTTTTCCCAGGTGGGTCAGGATGCTCCTGCCCAGGGCAACATCCTATTCAACTGGTTTGTTTCACAGACTCCTCAGTACAATTTAGGTGACTGGTTGGAAAACCGTCTTAGGTATGGCACAGTTGATTATACTATCTAATTCAAAATGTGGTCTTAGAAATTGGGTGAATTATCCATTTTGATTTTTATGCATTTCAAGTTTTTAATGTCCCCCTTTCTGACCCAAAGATGGGTTTCATACGGCTTGAGATATACTTGAAGTAGTTTAGGCAGTATATTTTATCTATTACGAATGTTGAGGGGCTTTCCCTGGTGGCACAGTGGTTGAGAATCCACCTGCCAGTGCAGGGGACATGGGTTCGAGACCTGGTCCAGGAAGGTCTCACATGCAGCGGAGCAACTAAGCCCGTGCACCAAGACTACAGAGCCTGCGCTCTAGAGTCTGCGAGCCACAACTACTGAGCCCACGTGCCACAACTACTGAAGCCAGTGTGCCTAGAACGCAAGCTCCGCAACAAGAGAAGCCACTGCAATGAGAAGCCCGCGCACCGCAACGAAGAGTAGCCCCTGCTCGCCGCAACTAGAGAAAGCCCAAACACAGCAACAAAGACCCAATGCAGCCAAAAAAAAAAAAAGAATGTTGAACTGAATATGCAACCTTCAATATAAAATAAATTTCTACTTTGAACCAAAGAACTTGACCTTTTAAAAAATAAATTTTATGTTTAAAATTTTAATTTAAAAGGTAGAAGGTTTTAGTTCTTTTTGGATGGTGAGTCACTTTTATCTCCTGAAAATCTCAGTAACATCAAGGGTAAGTGGGTGTGAATTTTGCCCTCAGGGAAGCGTAGTGGGAATTTCTAGAATATTACCAGAGATGAATGCATCAGAGGCTTGGAGATGGACCAAACGAAGCTTAAATAACAGCTGGCCAACTGGCTGACCTCAGAATATATGATGAGAAGAGTAGTGTATTAGTCTGAGTCCTCCAGAGAAACAAAACCAATAGGAGATAGGAGATATATATGCATATATGCACGCACACACACACAAACACATATATGCAGCTGACCCTTGAACAATGCGGGGCAGTTAGGAGTGCCAACCCCCGCCCCCCCAATCAAAAATCTGTGTACTGCTATCTCTTCCTCAAAAACAAGGAATTGATCAGTGACACCCAAGGACAGGAAGCTGAAACAGTTTGAATAAAATCAGGACTCAAACCTTAGTTCTGTTGATTCCACATATTGTTCTCTTTAATCGAACACAAATTTTCCTCCACACTTTGTTAAAGATCTGTAAAATGAAAATACAGGCACTATATTTATTGAAAAAAATCCACGTTTCTTATAAGTGGACCTGCACAGTCCAAATTCGTGTTGTTCAAGGGTCAACTGAATATATACATATATATATATATATATATATATTCAGATATTTATAATAAGGAATGGGCTCATGTCATTATGGATGCTGAGGCCTCCCAAGATCTGCAGTCTGCAAGCTGAGACCCAGGAGAGCTGGTGGTATAGTTCTAGTTCAATTTCAAAGGCCTGAGAACCAGGAAAGCCAATGGAGTAAGTTCTAGTCCAAGTTCAAGTTCAAAAGCAGAGAAGACCAATGTCCCAGCTCAAAGACAGTCAGGCAGACGGAAGTTCCTTTTTATTCACAGGCTGTCAGCCTTTTGGTTCTATTCAGGCCTTCAATTGTTTAGATGAGGCCCACCCGCATTAGGGAGGGCAATCTGCTTTACTCAGTCTACCAATTCAAATGTTAATATCATCCAAGAACACCCTCACAAACACACTCAGAGTAATATTGGACCAAATATCTGGGCACCTCGTGGCCCAGTCAAGTTGACACATAAAATTAACCATCATGAGTTGTTCTAACAGGATCTCCCCCACTGCCCGAAACAATCAATGGAGGGCTTAAGACTTTAAAGTTGGAGCTTGGGATCAGAAACTCGCCTCCTTGGGGTAGAGTGATGTGATGAAAGAGCACAGATTTAGAGTTAAATTGATCTGGATTCAAATCCCTGATCTCAGCCACTTTGTAGCTATGTGATCTTGGAAAAGCTAATTAACCTCTCAATTTCCTCATCCCCAAAGCCCAAGATATTGCAGATTGTTAGGGAAAAATATTGCGATGTGCTTACCAAATACATAAGCATTCAGCACATCGTATCTATTATCATTAGTGTTTCCCTCAGGATTTATATAGCATTGTTCCAAAAAATAATTATTCTGCACTTGGTACTTTAGGTAAAATATTAAATAGTTTGTAGATGGAAGATGAATCAGAGTAGCTGGAATGTAGTATTTCTTTTTTTTTCTTTTTTTTTTTTTGCGGTATGCGGGCCTCTCTCTCACTGTTGCGGCCTCTCCCGTTGCGGAGCACAGGCTCCGGACGCGCAGGCTCAGCGGCCATGGCTCATGGGCCCAGCCGCTCCGCGGCATGTGGCATCTTCCCAGACCGGGGCACGAACCCGTGTCCCCTGCATCAGCAGGCAGACTCTCAACCACTGCGCCACCAGGGAAGCCCTTGAATGTAGTATTTCTTAAGGTATGTTCAGTGTTCTTTTAAAATCACCAAAGTATATCCACAACTTTTAGTAAAGTCTTGAAAATCAAACCAGACCATGATGTTTAATACTTAGTAGGTTCCATGTTCCTCTATCATGTGCTTTGATTTTGATACATCCTGAATCCTCACTGGGTGTCTGATGTACCAAATTTGGCAAGGTAAGCCAAGGAGGAAATAGAGCATGTCTCCATTGGTGGACAACAAAGTGTTCCCACTTGTTTTCAAAACTCTTTCCCTTTTAGGCCATGCCAATTTGGAAACTGGGAAAAAAACAAAACAAAACATGCTGTTGGGACTACTTACAGGGCATTTCAATTGGCTACATAGAACTTCATGTGCTGTTTGGGGCACAAATTCATTATGGCCCCAAGGAAAAGAACAAATGCTGACCACAAGGACAGATAGAACATTGTTTATCACATTAACCTGGTATCCCACTCCCTCTCAGCAAAGCTAGACAAATAATTCAGCTTAATTATAATTGACCTGGTTATAGACTCAAGCCTGGAAATGAATCTTGGGGGCAGCAGTCATGGAGACTGTGTAGGTAACAGGGCCAGAGCTGAGTGAAGTTATAACGCAGAGACTGTTGCCTGTTGGTGAACTTCATCTTCTATTTTTATGCTGTTTTCCTCTTTTCCAGGCCAACTTTCATTACATACTTACTTTCTTTTCTGTGTTCTCTCAAGGTGTTCTATTCCTGTCACGCTTAAAGTTGACTTATATTTTGGAATTGTCTTGATACTTTACCCTTCCTGTGTATTTGGCTTTTAAACAAAGATGGCAATTACAGAGCAATGCCCAGCACAGAGGTGTATGTCCTACGACTTGGGATTCAGTTCCATCTCCACCAATCACTGGTCAGTACCCATCTTTTCAGAGTCTCAGTTATTTACCTGTAAAATCAGGACAATTAAAATTACTTCCCAAGTTGAATGAGGATTAAGTAAGATAACATGTGTAAAAAAACTGCTTTGGTAAACCATGGATTATTATGAACATGTCTAGTTATTTTCATAATTAGATGAATATCATTAACTTTTGCATTTCTGTCACAGGATTGCAAGTTCCTCGAAAGCCTGGAGATGCTTTGTTTACCAGTGATCCCTAGAGATTGGAACTGGGCCAGGCATTTAGGAGGGATGCAACAGCTGTTATTAAATGAATGAATGAATCAATGAGAGACCACGGGAGAAGAGGGTATTTTGAGACCCAATATTTTGCTGAATGTACCATCCTTGTGTCTCTTCTGTGCCTGAACAGTCCTCATTAGCCATAGAAGAGAAGCACAATTCTCTTTCTTGACTGACCAGTAAACTGACAGTTTAAGTGAAGTCTTCATCCCTATAAATGTTGGAATTACAGTTTATGAGGTCCTTTTGTTGCCTACTATAAGCCAAAGCTATGTCTCTGAAGTAGGCAGGAAAAATCATTTGATCCTAAAACTCATACTTAAAAGGAAAGGCTAGTAGTGTATTTTTTGTTAGTTACTGTGCTTACAAATTTTGAGCCAGGGTAACCACTAGGGCTAGATGTCATAATACAGCTACACCTATTACTTCTGCTAAGTGCCATCCTAAATTAAATATCATTTCTACTATTTTTTTAAGTATAATTACTTCAGAGAGCATAAAGAGCTAAAATCTGCCTGTGTGAAATTGACATGGAAAACATCTACCTCTCCTTTTTATCTCTGCTACTAAACCCTGGGCTACAAAAGCACTAGATGTGGGGTTCAGCCTACAGAACCTGTGTGTTGCGTGTCTTCTATTTGCAGATCCATTCTCTACCCTTCTCTATCCTGCTGGGGGCCCACAGAGTCTGACTGATATGGACTGCGTGAATGGGCTCCCTCACTTCCAGTTTAGAACAGGGAAGGCACAGGCAGGAGAACGGAGGGCAGAAGAAGAATGACGTTTTGGGAATTTATTCCCCTGGTTCCTTCTCTGATGGTCCACCAAAAGACACAGTGGACGGCTTCCCTGGTGGTGCAGTGGTTGAGAGTCCACCTGCCGATGCAGGGGACGCGGGTTCGTGCCCCGGTCCTGGAAGGTCCCACATGCCACGGAGCAGCTGGGCCCGTGAGCCATGGCCGCTGAGCCTGAGTGTCCGGAGCCTGTGCTCCGCAGTGGGAGAGGCCACAACAGTGAGAGGCCCGCGTACCGCCAAAAAAAAAAAAAAGACACAGTGGATGCCAGGCTTTCTTCACACAGCCACCCTCTCTTAGAATGGGGGATTACTTCCTTCCTTTGTGTTACTAGGGCTAGATAACAGCTCCCTGTTGCTACCAGCCCCAGAGTACTGCCTGTCTCTTGTTGGTTTCCTTAAACCCTACCCACATCTTTGTATAGAGTCACTTTGTTAAATGCTTCTCAAATGAACCAATTTAAATGTGCTATCTCTCACGTGCCAGGACTCTTTGACTGATACACCTCGTGTGCAGAGAGAATATAATGCATCTGTGAGTTTGGCCTTTCTATCTTAGGTCCTTAAAAATTAGCCAGTAGCTGAATGGAAACCATCTTCTATCCATTCCTCTGTTATTCACTGACAACTGAGGGACATTTCTATAGCTCTAAATTATTCCGTAAATTTTTACATGCACTCTTTCCACCAATCCTATACTCACAGGATTGTGAGGTAGGTGATCATCAGTAGTGGTATCATATAACACAGAGACCCTCACAATGTGTGCAGCCTCAACAGCAACCGTGTCACCTGGGACCTTGTAAAAATATAAATTATTTGGTTTAGTCCCAGACCTACTGAATCAGAAATTTGGGAGCCAGCAATCTGGGCAACAGTCTGTGTTTTAACAAGCCTTCCAAAGGATTCTAATACATGCTAAAGTTTGAAAAACACTGATGTAACATATGGTTACCCATACATTTTAATGTTAGGGACACTATCCTCCACTCCCCCACCCACCACTCCACTGGAAAGGACTTTTTTTTTCCAGTTTAGTGGTCTCAGACTGGAGTGCAATGATGCAACAGAATGACCCGTGAAGCTTGTTCAAAATCCCAATGCCCAGGACCCACACCGGATTCACTGAATCAGAATCTCAAGTTTGGGAACCACTGATCATGCCATCAGTTCAAAATGGTGAGAAACCACAGCTGGAACCGACAGCAACAAACCTGAAGGAAGAATGTTCATCATGAAGTTGTGAGCTCTGAAGAAACCAGAGTTACTTTGGACCTGACTTTAGATTGCTACCTACTGGGAACAGGGAGAGAGGATTTTTCTATTGTATGTAGCTGGGTCATGTTTGTGGCAACTTTAGATGCAGACAAGAGTAAAATGTCTATGTTTTGAGGTGCCTCCCCACTTTCTCTGAGGCTCTACTTCCATCCATAGCTCATGCTAAGCGGGCATGTCATATAGTTATCCCAGGCCAGATGATTGCATCCAACCCAAAGCATTGGCTGGCTAGCCACCAATCAGATTCCTTCTCTCAGAAATGTGCACTTGTGGGCTTCCCTGGTGGCGCAGTGGTTGCGAGTCCGCCTGCCGATGCAGGGGACACGGGCTCGTGCCCTGGTCTGAGAAGATCCCAGATGCCGCGGAGCGGCTGGGTCCGTGAGCCATGGCTGCTGAACCTGCGCGTCTGGAGCCTGTGCTCTGCAACGGGAGAGGCCACAACAGTGAGAGGCCCGCGTACCGCAAAAAAAAATAAAGAAAGAAAGAAATATGCACTTGCTATTTTTAGTAGGCCTTGCTACTCAAAGTGTGGTCTGCCTACCAGCAGCATCAGGGGATCACCTAGGGTTCTCAGGACCCACATAGACCTACTGAATTAGGATCTGTGTTGTAACAAGATCCTCAGGTGATTCCAATGCAGATTAACATTTGACAAGTGCTGGCTTAAGAGGCATAAACATTTTAGAAAGTCAGTAGTGGGTACTTTAACCCTATCCAGAATTGATGGTCACTTTTGATCATACAAAGTTATGATGGATTCATAAAGCAAGCCAAGAAAGCCTATCTGCTGAGAGAAGTTAGTTATTTAGAAAGATAAGAAGAAAGAAGCAGAAATTAGATACACTGAGAGACAGAGGAAGAAGACTGGCTCCTTGAATTTTCTGTACCAAGCTCCATGAGAGCAGGCTTTCTTTCATTTCTTATCTTGGATGTACAGAAGATTTCTGGTTGTATCCTTGTAATAAACCTCCCTTTTTTACTTAAGCTAGCTTGAATGAGTATCTGTTTCTTGCAAGAGATGACTTGCAAAGAGATGAACTAAATCACCACTAAAAGGAAATATAAATAGATATTTGGCATTATTTTGCATACCCTAGATTGTATAGATATTATTTATGAGTAGATTGCCTTTTCTTTTATGCTTTTTAAATATTAAATAATGCATAGTCATTATAAAAAATTCAAAAATTTCAGAGGGAAGCAAGGTAGAGAAAAAGATCTTCCCCTAGGACCCTTATCTTCACTCCCCAGAGGTAACCAGTTAAGTGTCTTGTATAACCTTTAATCATTTTCTTACATACCTTACCTATAATGCCCCCTGATTTTTTCCCTCTTGGCATCAATAAAAGAACAGAAAGCTGATCACCTTATTATTACTATACCTAGAGGAATACATTTAATAATATCTAACATTTAACTTGCAAAAAATGAACAGGAACCCCAATCAAATAGAGTTGGGAGACCAGAAGGGGGCGCTCTTGTGCCCTGTGGCGATAGTAGAGCCCAAAAAGAAGACAGCCTCCTTTTCTTCCCCACAAGGACTCAACCAGTGAAAAGCCACTGGACTCGTTGTTTACTAAATAGTCCTCCCAAGTTTCCTTTTCCTCTCCGTAGAAGTATTCTCCTTTCCCTGCCATACTGGGACTTGCATGTGGATCACCATAGCCGCAGACCCTGAACTGCAATTCTCTGCTGATCCCGAATAAACCCATCATTGCTGGAGAAATATCTGGCAGCCTATTTGTTTCAGGTTAACAAACTTATGACTTAAAAAAAAAATGTCCTTCTTTAGCTTTATTTTTTAAATAGTTCTTTGAGGCAGGCAGTAAGGTAAGCACTATTAACTTTCATTGAGTGAACATATGGATACACTGAGGTTTAAAATCATGTCCTCAGTTTTCATTGAAATTGACTAAATAAATAGCTATGTGAGAGTTCCTATTGTATTTGCTTTAAAATAATTGAAGAGATTTTCCATTAAGTCACATGGAGGGATTTTCTTTTAAAATTCAGTCTTAGGGAAAGACCATCAACCCCAAGAAACTGGAATGCCTCAGAAACACTGACAGAAATGCCAAATCACTAATCATGTTTTTTACTTTTTTCCTCAACTGCCAGGGGACTCAGAGCCAAATCAGAAGTTAACCACAACTGATTTTTCTATTTGGCATATTTTTGTTCTTTTCCTTGGCTATAAGCTCCTATTTCTATATCTCTATTTCATTGTATTTTTACATTATAAGCTGCTTCAAGTATTTCCATGGAGTAAGAAAGTTTAGATACCAAATGTAAAATAGATAGCTAGTGGCAAGCAGCTGCATCGCACAGGGAGATCAGCTCAGTGCTGTGTGACCACCTAGAGGGGTGGGATAGGGAGGGTGGGAGGAAGATGCAAGAGGAAGGGGATATGGGATATATGTATACGTATAGCTGATTCACTTTGTTATACAGCAGAAACTAACACACCATTGTAAAGCAATTATACTCCAATAAAGAGGTTAAAAAAAAGTTTAGATAAATATAAATTTAAAATGGGGAAACCAAGGTACCAATAAAGACTTACCTAAATTCACTGAGAAATTTCTGGCAGAGCTGGAACTGGAATTGTGGTTTCCTAAATTCTAGTTCATGCCATTTACTCTGTTCCATGTGAGCTGAGTGGCAAGGTTTTTTCCCTTAACCATGGAACATATTATATCTGTTTTTAAAAGTATGGCAATACTAGATTGGGATTGACATATATACACTAATATGTATAAAATGGATAACTAATAAGAACCTGATGTATAAAAAAATAAATAGGGCTTCCCTGGTGGCGCAGTGGTTGAGAGTCCGCCTGCTGATGCAGGGGACACGGGTTCGTGCCCCGGTCCGGGAGGATCCCACATGCCGCGGAGCGGCTGGGCCCGTGAGCCATGGCCGCTGAGCCTGCGCGTCTGGAGCCTGTGCTCCGCAACGGGAGAGGTCACAACAGTGAGAGGCCCGTGTAACGCAAAAAAAAAAAATAAAAAAAAATAAATAAATAAATAAATAAAATTTAAAAATTTAAAAAAGTATGGCAATACTGAAAATGTCACTGCTGAATGTTGTTTGAAGTGAAAATGTGCTTTAGTTTTTGAAGGCCATCTAGTTCTACCTTACTTATTGTTTTCAAAGGTAGTTTCTTCCCAACTAAGGATTCATCTGGTGCTGGGTGCTGGGTTTGGCCAGTGTGCACAACAAAAGATGAAGGTCCTATATTTCCCGCTGTACTAAATGGTCCTTCAAAAATGTAGAACACCATTTTTCTGTCAGCCTTTTTCCAAATGGATGGCAAATACCTATCTTGAATAAAAACATGTAAAAAAAAAAGACAAAACACTGTGGTGGGCAGAGAGGTGAGTCATGCTTTAACAAAGAATCAATGTGAGTGCTTTTTAGTTTTGTTTTTCTTTGTTTTGAAAATGCAGTCTTTTTCTCTAGGTACTTATGAGGATTTTAAAGTCTATTTAAAAAAATACTCAGTTTAATTTATTCTGTGATTAAATATAGCATGCCTTTTTATTTACCTTTTATAAGCTGTTGGGAAATCTTCTTTTTAAATTCCAGGTGAAACATAAGCAGCAGCGTGGAGGATGGCTAATGCCATCTACTTTCAAGAGTGCCCTCTGCTGGCAGTTGCCTTGAATTTTAAAAATACTCTATGGGCTCCAGGATTTCATTTGTTGACCAAGTAAGTCTTTAATGCATGAGTAGAAAGAAAACATCTGCTGGGGGAAAAAAATAAAAACAAACAGATTTGTGTCTTAAGAATATAAATAAGCAGATATATACAATAGCACCAGGCATAGTTTTACATACCATTGAAAAGAACACTATGCTTTAATTGTATCAACATAAGAACATTTGTTCAGCAAAGACTTATTGAGCGATTATTCTGTGAGAGGCACTGTGTCAGGCACTGGGGTCACAAAAGTGATGCTGACATGACCCCACATCAAGGATCCCACCGTCTTGTGAGGGAGTCAGACCCACTAATAGCCAATTACGTGCCACGTGTTGAGTGCAATGTGGGACCAGAGGAGGGACACCTAAATATCCTGAGGAGGGAGGAGTTAGGAAAGGCTCCCTGGAGCAGGCTGGCAAAGGAAGACAAGGAAGGGCAAAGAAAGGGCATCTGAGTGGAAGGAAGAGTATTAGGTAAGAGAAATATGGCTTGTGTCTTCCATGATGATAAGGTCAGCATTGGCTGGCTATATAGCCTAGCACAGAATACAGGGCTTGCCATAGATGATGTTGTACAACAGCACTTCTTGACCGTTTTGGTCTCAGGACCTTACATTCTTAAAAATTATTGAGGACCCCAAATAGCTTCTGTTCATATGAACTTTATTGATGTTTACTGTATTGGGAATTAAAACTGAGAAATTGTAAACATAGTTATTCATGTACTTAATTACGTTACCTTAAGCTATATTCTATGGGGGAAAAAAAATCACTAAATTTTCCAAACACAAACGAGTGAGAAGTGTGGCATTGTTTTACATGTTTGCAACTCTTTAATGTCTGGCTTAACAGGAGCCATCTGGATTCTCATATCTGCCTCTACAGCCCACCTACTACAACGCCACATGTCAAGTAGCAGGTGGAAAACTCCACTCTATACTTACGACAGAAAAACAGTAACAAATAGCTAGTCTGGGTAGGCAGCCTATGTGAGAAGATGGAGCTCTCAATCTGAAAGACCAGTGGTGAGAAAATCTGGTAGGGACATTTCTAACAAGACACAAAATGTCACCAGCTTCTCTCTCTAATGACACAAAATGCTAAGTGACAGGGCTGAACAGTACATATATGCCTACTGGAAATCATATTTACATTTTCAATTTCTGAAATTTGGGAAATATGGTGCTGATATCAGTATCTTCTAGATGTTTAAATAGGGGATCCATTGGAAAATATGAGATGTTATTTTTTTTTAAATGGGGGGATTAAAAAAGAATGAAAATCACAAAAAAAAAACAATATTAAAACACACAGAGTACATTTTAAATGCCCTAAAGGAGAATTGTTGGAACCATTAGTGCATCCCTTCAGCAAAATATAGCCACACACCAGAGGTTTTGTTGGAGAAGATGAAAATAACTCTAATTGAAGAGGAAAATCTAATTTACCCACACATATGTGACCATTTAGAACCAACACAAACAATTTACTTTGAAAAAAAAAGTTTTGCAAATTCCTGATATTGAAGTGAACTAAGTATAATGAACTCAAGCGTGAAATTATTAGCTTTGCTTGTAATGACAGAGTCAATGTGAAAACTTGCTTTCAGTGGTATCAAAACTTCTTTGCCTGAACTAGTTCAAATCCAAATTCATTTGCACTGTGATCAACCCTTCCTAATATGTGTATGGAAAGTCCCCAAATTGTCTCATGGCCTGCCTAACTTTTATGAATATTCTAGCCAGTCCAAGGCAGGTTTCCAGTAAGAGCAGCACATACTGTATCCAGACAGGAAATGGATGTCATCAGAGAGGCCACTGAGTCGCCTCTCAGTAATTGAAAGGCAGCTGGAGGACTCCAGGGGGCAGAAGATTTGGGCTGAATTGTGGCTAGGGATCTAAGATACCAAGAGAAAGAGAGGGGGGAACCAGAAAATGAGATGAGGGGAAGTGAAAGAGGCACATTTCCAGATGGAGACATTTTATTTACAAACATGAATCAAGACAGATTTATACTTTCCTACCTCTACAGTGGGTTTTCATCTTACAAAATAGACTGGCAACCGAAATCCTTCATAAAATCTGCCTTCCCCTTTGCAGTGAGAAATAAGCAAAAAGTCAAAGGTTAAAAGGTCATGCATAAAATATTATATCCACCAAGATATACAACAGTCTTAACTTCTTCACAAATCAATGATAAAACAGTAACTAATTTACACTTCACTATATTTTGTAGCACTTCAAGATTTTTTCGTCATATATTTATGGTCACATTTCACAAACAACAACGATATTATAAAATGACTATCCATTTTTTCTTAAAATAGGAAAACAAAACAAAGCCATGACACTTAAAAAAAATCAATCTGCAGAGCATAAACTTTTTTTTTTTTTTTTTGCTGTACGCGGGCCTCTCACTGCTGTGGCCTCTCCCGTTGCGGAGCACAGGCTCCAGACACACAGGCTCCGCGGCCATGGCTCGCGGGCCCAGCCGCTGCGCGGCATGTGGGATCTTCCGGGATAGGGGCACGAACCCGTGTCCCCTGCATCGGCAGGCGGACTCTCAACCACTGCGCCACCAGGGAAGCCCAACATTTTTTATAAGAACAAAAATTAAAACAAAATAAACTGATTCCAAGCCAAAATATCTTCAATATAAACTCTGTATGCTTCCCAGAGGAATTCTTAGCACTCAGATTTTTGGTTGGTTTAGCCTCTCTTGTATCTAGTGGTTTTTGTGTATCATGATTCCCAATTATTATACCAAGGAAAATTTCAAGGAAGACCTTCAAGAAAGGTCTGAGGTGGGATATAGTGCAAGTCACTTTCACATATATAAAAGCTTTATTTATTTATTTATTTATTTATTTATTTTTGGCCATGCTGTGCGGCATGTGGGATCTTAGTTCCCCGACCAGGGATAGAACCCAGGCCACAGCAGTGAAAACGCTGGGTCCTAAACACTGGGCCACCAGGGAATTCCCAATAAAAGCTTTAATGAAACTTAGATGCTTCATCAGAAACAGTGCTTGACCCCTTTTTTCTTTCACCCCCTCTTTTCATCTGAGAGAGCCCTTTGCAGACCTAGAATCATTCATTGTCTGTAGTTAGTACAAGATTTGGCTCACAATTCTGGGGGGGGGGTGAAATGCCATTTTAAGGAATTCTGTGCATGTATTATATTTTCTTTGCTTTCCTAGAGGTGGGTAACCTCAAAATAAGGTCAAAACATTGGTTCCTTCAAATAGCATCAAAAAGAATAGTATTAAATGAGGAGGGTAGCTGTCATAGAGTAAGAACTAAAATCCCATGTTTTTAGGAGAAAAAATTGATCATGTACCTGTCTGTGTATATGGAATAACGACCTACAAAAACAAACACACACACACACACACAAAACACTGTTGAAGAAGAGGCCAATACAATTTTCCAGTCTGACAAAATGGTTGGAATTTATAGTTGGAAGACACCTCATAGATTAAGTAATTCAATTCTCTGATTTTAGAGGAGAGGGAAAACAGGCCCGGAGACGGTAAGTGACTTGCCTGAGTCCATTAGCATGTTAATTTGTATGATTATTTTTATACACACACAGGCACACAGACAGATACTCACTGTTGCATTTACTTCTGTCTTGTACATAAAATGCTCCTGACTTAAATAATAAATGAAAAATAAACATGTAGATTTTCATTTGTTATTTCATCCTCATAAGTAGGAAATACCCATCTTTCAAATGAGCGAAAAGGCTCTACTTTCTTTCCATTGATAAATTTATTGTATCATGACTTAGCTGTGTAGCTGCTCTCTGCAGTCCCTGAAAGTAGCACAGATTGCAGCAGTACAAAGAGTGGTAGGAGGGAGGGCGAAGGTACACAAGTCAGATCAGAATTGGAGTTTCCTCCTGTGCCAAAGATGTCCCACAGGCAGTGAAGTCTTCACATGAAATTAAGCCTGGTCTATTGTAACTTTAGACCTACCTGGAAGGCGATAATGAAGGGTCTCACCCAGAAGAGTATGAAGTAGTTCCTCCGACCACAGAGAGCAGAAATGACAAATGTGTGTCTTGTCTAAGTTATTGAACTATAAACTTAGATGACTTTACTAGGTGTAGTCATAGTTTCTAATTATTGTGATTTGTATATGCATATAAACATCAAAATATTTAGGCCTTATATATAGTAATATTAATAGGTATTTTACCTCTTTCCATAAAATTACATGTGGATATAATTCTAAAGTTGTTTTTTTTAAACCCTAAGGTAGTTTTTTAAAAAAATCATTATTTTTAATATTCATTACTGACTTTATTCTGAAAAATCTTGTCTAGCTATATATATTAACATTAAATAACTTAAAAAAATAAACAATACAGTACATTATATATACCAAAATAGCCCCATTTTAAAGCCATGTAAGTGAAAAAGTTGAGTTTTCAAGAATAAACTAGACCCTCTAAAGGTATTGTTCATAATTTTAATATTAAATGTATCTTCTTTTCTGACTATGCCAAATATATACACACCACTCTTGGTAATTTACGTGAGAAGTATTCATTATGAAAACAATAGGTTGGTTCATTTGTCTGTTTTTACTTGTTCTGTAAAGGAAAATTTATTCTAAATCTAAATTAATTTGCTCTCAAAAGATCTCCCCCAGGGAGGTGGCATAACCAAAAATCTTAACGATGTACAGATATCCAGTGCATGCAGCCTCATATTTTCTAATAATAGTGGTAGAAAGTAACTTTCAAGTATTATCATAATCCAACTGGACTTAGAGACAGCTATCACATAAAATTAACACTCTAAAGGAGGAAAGTCATTTGAGAAACTTGTCCTTGCTAGAAGAGCTCTGCCAAAATTCCCACAGGAAACAAAGCCATCCATCCATAAAGAACAGAGGGCACTTGGTAGCCAGCACTGACCTTGAAGTGAACACATTTAACACTGCTCTTAACTCAAAGTAAACTCTAGCAAGTTGAAGAGCCCACATTTTCTTTTTACTCATTGAAGGTCATCTGCAGCTGGTAGAATTTCTTCTAAAAAGAACTTCTTGACCGAGGCAAGACCCAAAGCTATTTCCAGCTCCTAGCCCTGCTTTCGGCAGCTGTGGGTGTTAGTAGTAATTTGGTTAAAACCAGAACAGAGAGACTGGCTCACTTAGAGAACCAGATTCAGATGTTTTTGCACTTATGTTACTCAAAAGCATTTTTTAAAATTAAATTAACATAAAGTCTGCAGGGAATAGAGATTCCATAACTCAAGTAATGAGGGGAAATTAGTCAACTAAAGAGTGAATGTCTTTCCAGAGCAGGTGCAGGAGATCAAGAGGGGCTCAAGCCTTTTAGAAATTTCACTCCTTTACAGGTTTTGATCCAGCCACTTGATGTAACTATTCCTAGTCCGAATTCCCACTGAGAAGTTGGTAGGCCAGCTGGTGAAAATCATGCATCCATGGAAGCCATCCTCAAAGTGATCAAGGGTCACCTCCACACCTGCACTCTCCAAACGCTTTGCATACATGATTCCATCGTCTCTTAGGACATCATGCTCACAGGTTAGAATATAGGTCTTTGGGAGTTGCTGCAGGACTTCCTGGTCTGCGATGAGTGGGGCTGAGCGGGCATCCAGCAGCTGAGGGATCTCCTGGACGATCCTGGTATTGCCGGTGGTCTGCATGACAGGCTTGTAGTTCTTTGTGATGGATGCGGGCAAGAGGGATGTCCAGTTTAGATGGGCCCTGAGGGCAGCAGCCTCTTCCACATCAAGTGAAGTGTGATTGTTAACTATCATTGCCTGGACAAAGTCATAATTGCCGTTTAAGTAGTCTACCCAGTACTTCACCATGACATAACGGGGCAGGATGGGGGTGTTCACATTTTGCTGATAAGAGGGTGTGTTAAAATCTAAAGCTTGAAGAACTGGATAAATTAAAGCTTGCACTTTGAGCTTGTTTTTTAGGTTGGCATCTTGATTAAACTGGAGAAGAAAAAGCGAACACATTATTTCATTTTGAGTGGCTTCTTTTACAGAAACCATACCTTTTAAAGTAGCCCAGTGCTTTACCTTGACTCAGTCAAAGGGGTGTAAGTGTTACATTTCTACCAGGCATGGTATTAAGGAATGTAGTTTAAAAAATAAATACTTCCCCATCGCCACAACTACCACCAGCCTTCAAGCTGCTGGATATTTACTGAGAAAGGTGTGATGTTTGCAACTCATAGTTCTGAGTGAACACTTCAAAGGTACATGATCTCTTAGGTCCTTAAACCCCCATCAACACTTTACTTGTATCTATCCTTTGGCATAATACTCACCTGGCTGGGTATTATAGATGGATAATGGGTGAATCTTGTTTAGTTTTGTATTCCCTGAAAGGCCCCAAAAGACAAAGGCTTACTAGGGAGAAAAAACTAGTCTGACTCTTCCAGAGTAGATGGGTAGGAAAAGCTAAATGAACAGGTGATGGGACTCCAAAGTGTTTTAATAGGACCTCAGGGTATCTCCTCTCATGAGCCATTAGTCCCCATGGCTGGTGAGAGGGTGAGAATTTAAATCGTGCTGGCAGTGCACCCTCCATTCTACACAATGAGCATGTGCCTGAGAGTGCAGTTGAGATGGAATGTGAATGAATCACCCCACCCCGCAGAACTCCATTCCCCCTGGCCTCCCCAAAAGGCAAATATATTGCCTCATTGTGTAATTCTAGTGACTAAAATGATATATTTTTTATATAACATCTAAAAGGCAGCTAACTAGGTCACTGTTTCACAAGCAGCTAAACAATCTTCAAGGTAACGTCAGCCATACAATTTTGTTTCACACCGCACTTTAGAACCCATCCTGAGGAAAGATGTAACTGCTCTGTAAAAGCAGGAGGAAATGATCAGTTAATAGTATTATTAATGTGTGCCAAGAACTGTATATACCTCATATCACTAAATCCTGGCAACAGCCCTGCAATCAAATGGCATGAGCCTCATTTTCCTGAGGCTCAGAGAGGTGAGAGGACTTGCCAAAGCCCCACAGCTCTCACAGCGGGGCCTGGATTCCAACCTGGTTGTGTCCAGTTTTAAAGCCCATGAGGCTCTCCCCACTGTACCAAGACTTTCTTCTTACCGCTTTGGATGTGTGGATAGCAAACCCACCGATGCCAAGCGGAGGACAAAGTTCTTTATTTATAGCAAAAGAGAAGAAATCAGGACATGCCACAAATGAAAAGGCAGATGCTATTTGGGAATGCCAAAAGAAATTTGGAGGTAAGAAGACAGAGATGCTATTCTTAAATTATTTAACTCAGAAGAGGAAGAAAATGTACTTATCTTTGAGTCTACACAGCTGCCCAAAATTGGGGATGCTACTAGAGCTAGACAGTTTTCAAAGAATTTAACCAGCTAAAGCTCAGACTAACTTGTTTTGTAACATTTAAAGTGGATGAACCATTTAACTCTTTCTTTTATATTAAAAAAAAAAAACCTTTGGGAAACACTTTAAAATTTTTAAATTTGGCTCAGAGTTTAAGGAAACAATCTTAGTAATTGGAATTTAAGCAAAATTATCTTGTAAGTCCAACGTGGAAAAGGAGCAGAAGATACTTAATTTCCATGCATATCCCTGAGGAGTAAGGGAGCCCTCTAAAATGTTAGCCCTCCTCTCACATTACTCACCTTAATTGTAATCAGGGCCCTTCCAAGGACTCAGAGATTACAATTCTTTCAATGACCCCTCTTCCTACTTCAAAAGATCTCTGAGAGCTTGCCAAGTGCAGTCATCTGAATTACTTGGCCCCCAAGTGACCAGCCCACCCAGTTAGGCCTTTACCATGCGTAGTGGACGATCTGTTGGTTTGTTGAATATTACCACATGCTCTCCTTCCACCAGCCCCTCAGGGCTCTCTGTTACCTGTTGGCCCAGGGCAGCTGCCAAATTCCCACCAGCACTGTCACCAGAAACGCCGATTCTGCCTGGGTCAACTGAATACTTGTGTAAGACTTCTGGCTGCAGGAAGTACTTTGTGGCACGTATAACATCATGAATTTGCTCAGGAAAATAAACCTTTGGAACTAGCCTGTATCTGTGAAGACAAAAGATATATTCATTTAAGAACTTCACCAAGTCTTTAGAGGCCATTTAAAGGTTAAGGGGAAACTGGTTCTTTTGAAGCCAGAAACAAACAGGTAAGGAATTATAATAAATATAAAAATAAACCATTTTCTTGCCATTCAAATACTTACTTTTAAAAAGTCATGATTTTGTCATTCTTCATGATTTACTTGATAAATATAGTAAAACTGTACTCCATTGAAGAGGTCATGCCAGCCCGACATTAAACCCAAGCAATGTATTTGCTCCCTGGAAGGCTGGAACTAAAACGTCAGCTGTCAACCAGCAAAAGGGAAACCAAGTTTCCAGATGGCCCATGGCAGGCCTGCTGGGACACTTCTGGGGCTTCTCCTACCGCCCCACTTTGCAAGATTAGAATCCCTCTGGGATCCTGCTCTGTACACTTAGTAGGATTCAGATTCCCTTAAGAGCCCCAAGAGCCCTGGTATTGTCAAATGCCCCACCTATATATAATATCACCTTACAAATCCATTGGTAGTCTTGGCTTGAGGTGCCCTCTCAGCCTCCACGCTCCTTATTTCTCACTCATCCTTTAAACTTTACTTGAGGGTTTGCCTTCTCCAGGAAGCTCTCCTTGACTACAACTCCACTTGCTTCTGGGGCTCAGCTGGCTACCATTCCTTGATACTTCTATGTGCTGGGGTATATTGTTCATATTGCCTCATAGTAACATGATTTCTTTCCGTATTTCCTCTTAAGAGTGTGTTCTCCAATATCAGGGACTATGTGTTTCCAGTGTATATCTATCAATGTGCTGAGCACATAATCATGCATCTAGTAAAACTTTTCTGAGTATTAACGTACCTTCATTTTGCAAGTGAAGAAACTGAGGCATAGAAAAACTACTTGATTTGTAAAATAAACCAAACACAAATCAAAACAAGGTAGGATAGGAACTAATTAATTAAAACCTAATAATAGTCAGCTAATACTCAAGTCTTTTGATTTCCAATTTGTAATAAGCATATTTATTCTCAGAAACTAGTTTTTTCTCTACTACTCTATATAAGGTCGTTCATTTCCCCCATCTAAATTCCAGAGAGTTAATTAAATATCTTCACATTCTGGGAATTCCCTGGCGGTCCGGTGGTTAGGATGCCATGCTTCCAATGCAGGGGGCACGGGCTCGATCCCTGGTTGGGGAACTAAGATCCCAAAAGCTGCACAGTGCAGCCAAAAAAGAAAAAATCTTGACATTCTGTGCAGACACGATCAAATCGACAAATATTTGTGAAATACTTTGATAAGCAGTGAATGTAGATCTACTCTTTCAGGAATTACTACATTTTTAAAACACAAAGTGCAATAAGAAATTCCCTTAGTGGTTGTCCTATAACAGATAAAATAAGTTTTCTAATTTCTTTTTTTTTCCATCTGTGATGATCAAGTAATCATCTGAAATATTTTTTCTCCAGCTGACTTTCACAATGTCTTAGTGAAGCTGCTGCTACTTTAGTTCATTCATTAATAATGGGTAAAAGGAGTAGGAGTACACCATTTTGTCCAATAGGTGGAGTCATATGATTCTATTTAACCTCAGTTCTGGGATGAGGTCTCAATTTGTTACTTTCAATATTACCAAGCTGAATTCTTAATTCTTTCAATGAAATAAGAACAAATGCACTTCATGACTCAAGGTGTGAAAATAAAGGCTATTTTGTCTCAGGAAGATTCCATATAGCATGATAGACTATCTTCCTAGTGGCCCAAGAGGTCAGAAAATATTTTGCTAGAACACATTCGTGAATCAAATTTTCAGATGTTGTTTCACAAAAGGTCTTAATGAGTTTGAATCAAGAGGAACTGGTAATCTAAAACATATGCTACTGCTTCAAATCTTATGAGTTGATTAATAACTGGCTCAGATAACAGAGCAAACATCCTAGTCCTCCTGGTGCCCTTGAAGCCCTCCTCCCCTTATCTTTGTTCATTCTGGAAACATTCTCTAGTTTTATACATTAAGAAGGGATACTATTTTCATGGACTGAAGGATGTAGTGAAACTAGATTTTTTTTTTTTTTTGGCGGCACGCAGGCCTCTCACTGTTGTGGCCTCTCCCATTGTGGAGCACAGGCTCCGGACGCGCAGGCTCAGTGGCTGTGGCTCACGGGCCCAGCCGCTCCGCGGCATGTGGGATCTTCTCAGACCGGGGCACGAACCCGTGTCCCCTGCATCAGCCGGCGGACTCCCAACCACTGCGCCACCAGGGAAGCCCTAGGTATTTTTAAGATGAGCCTTCAAAGTAGCTTGAAATTGACCTGAGAAGTATCACGAAAATTCTGTAATATTATAGACACAGAAAACTGAGAGTCAGGAGGAGACTTATGAGTGGTGTAGTCAAAGAAAGCATGCATAAATACATTTATTTGCTGCTTTTGTTCAAGGCTGTGTCCCTGCAAAGTACTGAAAGAGGATTCCGCCTTTTTTTTTTAATTGTAGATCTTGAGTGAAAGCACCTGATGAATTTGTGGCACATACAGTCTCAATTTGCCCAACTCAGTGCAGGATACATGACTCTGCAGTGTCAGCTTCTACCTACCTATTACTGCACATGCCTCTCACTAGAAGAACAAAATTTGGTGTAAATTAAGGAATGAGGTTTACTCAATTTAATAAATATGTACACTCTATAAAAATTATCTTTTTCCTGCTAGGTGAGGTACCTCACCAGGTACTCTACAGATGTTTCACTCAAATCTCAGAGCAAACCTGTGGGTTTAAGGATGAGAACATGAGGCTCAAGGGGATGCATAACTAGTCTACAACAGCTAGTAAGTGGCAAAGCTGTGATCTGAATTCACAGCTGACTTCAAAATCCACATGCCTCCCCCTTTTAAAATATTCTCATTCTTCCAAACCCACAGCCTTTAAATGTATGTGTGTGTGTTCTCACTACCTCACCAAAGCAGTAAGTTCTCAAAACTGTAGATTTCTGACATCCCAGAACTTCTCTCATGATTTCAATGTTTTTGCAATATTCTCAAAACAAACCACCTGGCAGAGTACCTGGCACATGGTACATCTTTAATAAGATATTTTTATTTGTCCCAAACAAAAGTTTAGAGATTTATTTTATACTTTTTACATATAAAATATGTCATATTTTATTACATACTATTATGGTGGGAAAAGTAATAAGCTATATGCCTTTAAAAAACATTAAAAAAAAGAAATTGTTCCTAACTTACCTACTCTTCGGGCACATCTCCAAGGACTGCCTGTATGCTCCGCATAGCTCAGAGTTTCTCAACTCTATATGCACCTTAGGATAATCTTGGGAACTTTATAAAACCAACACTGAGGTTTGAGCTCCTCTACAAAACATTCCAATTTATTTGATCTGAGGTGGGGCCCAGCATATCTATATTTGAAGAAAAATTCCCCCAAGTAATTCTAATGTGCAGCCAGCGTTTAGAAATATTACTGAATCCAACCATACTGTCACTCTCCTCCGAACACAACTCCCTGTTCCCGTTCCCAATGCATTGGTCCTTCTCTCCATCCCCTATGCCCTTCCCCCAGAAATTCCTCATCAAATGTTGCCATTCTTTAAGTCTCATCTCAAATGCCACTTCCTCCATGAAATCTTCTAAGAGCCCAGCCAAAAGTTAACTCTCCTTTCTTGAAGCCCTCAAAGTCTCTCTTACAATAGGTCATAACAGGCATGTCAACTTCCTCGAGGAGGAGACGGAAAGTCACAGCTAAGTACTAGAGTTCATACCCACCTGAAATAAGCAGCACCATTTCTACAATCTATTACTTTATTACCTACTTTGTTAGTGACCAGGGAGATGGAACAATGCTCAGAAAGACTGACAAATTCTTCCTTAAGTCAAAGGCAGATACACATGCCCAGAGTTGAAGGGAAATGAGTTGCTTCCAAGACTATGGACGTGGAAGCCCTGAATAATACTAGTGTTCTAAGAGTGCTGTAAAGTGCATTTTCCCTCAAAATAACCTAGCCTGGAAACACTGAGACAGTCTTCTGTAGCGGGCAAGGACACTGAGTTCTCTTCATGTAGTGCCAGTTAGGTGAAAGGTACATGTGATATTCCAGAATGAAATTATACTCCTATTTGATTCAGGAGTGAGATAAAATCACCTTCCATTTTGGCCCCCTTTTCCTTTTTCTTTTCCTTTTTCACTGTCTCCCGAGAAGAGCTCAGAAGATTCATCTTGAGAACATAAAAAGGTTAACATTCTCCTCAGTCTTAAAGAACCCATGTCAGTAGGGGTTATCTGAAACAAATCAACAATTACAGTCATATTGTGTTATTTGAGGGGGACAACTCCAGGGGAAGAATCTATTTATTCCTCTAATAGGTAGAAGCTTCCTTTCCATTAAAAGAATATATAATAAAATTACATAAAAGTGGAAAGACTGTGAATGGATAATTGTTTCTCTTTCCATTTGTGCAATGAGGTTTGTGCATAAAGATTGAGGAAGGGTCTTCCTTTCTGCTTCTACTCTGAAAATTGGCTCTCGAGATAGCTTTGACTACCAGTCATTCAGCAAGGCAGAACCGAGCTTAACAAAGGCTTGGCTGATTGGATAATAAGTACATTCAAAAGAACTGACAGATGTCAGGATGTGTCACCCAAATCCTAGGAGTGATTGAACCTAGAATTGTGATCCGTTTAAATGATATGATGCTCTGACGCTGTTTACGAGTTTAGACTTCCTGAGACGTCTCTATGGATACGGCAGGGAGCTCCCCAGGCCTCCCCTCCCCAATTCAGATATAAACTTCGCCTTTAACCTCAAGAGGGAATAGAGAGCCAAACATTCCCTCAGGTGGCTACAGAAGCCCAAGCAGGCTTGGGGCCAAGTCCCTCGGACCTCCTTTCTCTGTGTGATTTCAGAAGCTAAACAGAGCTCTGGGCTCAGGTGTGGGTGGAACTAGGCTTCCCAACCTCGCTGCAGTGTTCAGCACAGGCTTTCTGTACAGCTCCAAGCCCCCCTCCCCCCCAATTCTAAAAGACCTAAACCACAAGAGAGAAGCCAGTGGATTTTTTGTTTTTTTTTGCGATACGCGGGCCTCTCACTGCTGTGGCCTCTCCCGTTGCGGAGCACAGGCTCCGGACGCGCAGGCCCAGCGGCCACGGCTCACGGGCCCAGCCGCTCCGCGGCATGCGGGACCTCCCCAGACCAGGGCACGAACCCGTGTCCCCTGCATCGGCAGGCAGACTCCCAACCACTGGGCCACCAGGGAAGCCCCAGTGGTTTTTTTTTTTAATGTTAGTAAAAAACAGAGCCAAGAAGACATTAGCTTAATATGTCTAAAAAGGAGATTCATTAGTTAATGATAGTGAAGTAACTAAAACAACCTACTTCTTAAAAGAAGCCTCAATATTGTCTTTCTGTAGCATTAATAAATTATTTGTAACACTGGCCTTTGGGTTTGCTAATAAGGTAGCCTGGACTGAGTAAAAGGAAAGTTTTGGACAAATCTTCCCTTTCTTGGAGGGGAATCCTGAGGAATTCTGTCTGCCCATCTCCCAGGGCTGCCCAGGTTGGGGTGAGGCATGAGGATTTCTGCATGCAGATCTGGGAAGAAGAGCGGGAAAAGGAGCAGAGGGAGAGTCACAGCTAGGTCACCGTGGCTCGTGTCTTTCAGAGTATCTTGTTTGAACAACTATTTATCAAGATGTGTGTTGTATTGTGCCTCTAGAAGCTCTGTGATTTTGTTAGCTTGTACTCATCTAATTTTATGGATGAGCAGGACAGAGTCATAAAAGTCCCATTGCTTATAATTCTGTTAGCAGCAGACTAAGATACGTGGTCCAGCTTCTATTCTGCCTACGTGAGCAACGTTCTTCTTTACAGCTCTGTCAAGTTTTAAGTTCTCTGTGAATAGTGCCGCCTGATATTTGGTGGATGGGAACAGGTCTCCACTGACACGAAACAGAGAGTTTTAGTGTCGTACAGACTTAGTTAAAAGCAAAACACAACTTGAAACCGTTTTTGACAACCAAAAAAAGCAATGTAAATGCCTTGTAGAATTTAATAATATCTGACATGCCTACTTTGTTATTATCTCACATTTTATCTTTTTGTAATTGAAGTATAATTGCCACACAATATTATATTAGTTTCAGGGACACAACATAGTGCCATGATCTGTGGCATTATGTTACATTATGACATGATCGCCACAATAAGTCATTACCATTTGTCACCATACATAGTTATTACAATATTACTAACTATACTCCCCATGCTGTACATTAGCATTTTATCTTTAAAAAAAAGAAATTAGGGGGCTTCCCCGCTGGCGCAGTGGTGAAGAATCCGCCTGCTAATGCAGGGGACATGGGTTCAAGCCCTGCTTCGGGAAGATCCCACATGCCACGGAGCAACTAAGCCCGTGCGCCACAGCTACTGAACCTGCGCTCTAGAGCCCGCGAGCCACAACTACTGAGCCCATGTGACACAACTACTGAATCCCGCACACCTAGAGCCCGTGCTCCAAAACAAGAGAAGCCACCGCAATGAGAAGCCTGAGCACCGCAACAAAGAGTAGTCCCCGCTCGCCTCAACTAGAGAAAGCCAGCGCACAGCAACGAAGACCCAACACAGCCAAAAATAAATAAATAAAATAAATAAGTTAAAAAAAAAAAAAAGGGCTTCCCTGGTGGCGCAGTGGTTGAGAGTCCGCCTGCCGATGCAGGGGACACGGGTTCGTGCCCCCGTCTGGGAAGATCCCACATGCCGCGGAGCGGCTGGGCCCGTGAGCCATGGCCGCTGAGCCTGCGCATCCGGAGCCTGTGCTCCTCAACGGGAGAGGCCACAACAGTGAGAGGCCTGTGTACCGCAAAAAAAAAAAAAAAAAAAAAAAAAGAAATTAAGGACTTCCCTGGTGGTCCAGTGGTAAAGAATCAGCCTTCCAATGAGGGGGACGTGGGTTTGATCCCTGGTTGGGGAATTAAGATCCCATATGCTGCAGGGCAACTAAGCCTGCACGTCGCAACTACTTTGCCCACAGGCCTCAACTAGAGAGGCCACGGGCGGCAAACTACAGAGCCCACACGTTCTGGAGCCCACATGCCACAACCAGAGAAGAGAAAACCTGCGTGCCACAACGAAGAGCCCTCACACTGCAACAAAAGATCCCTCATGCCTCAACGAAGATCTGGCATGCTGCAACTAAGACCCGACACACACAAAAAAATCAAAATAAATTAATTAATTTAAAAAAAAGAAGAAAAGTTAAATCTTCCTTTTTCCTGATGTCTTATGGTTCTAGTATTGTGTTTTATTATATAAACTACAGGTAAAAAGGTACCATATTATAGTTAAACTGCAATGAAGTTTATGAAAATAAGCTTATGAATATAAACTTCCTTCCCAGATTATGTAAATGAGGATACATCCATGTATCTTGGGTATGATAAGATGAACTCTTCCATTTATTTCACAAATACTTACTGTGCAATTATGTGTAAAAATAGCATAATGTTGTAGAAGCTACTAAATAGAAGTCATGGCCTATTTTTATACCTTGAGATCTTTGTCTACCTCAGTTGTTGGATCTGTTCCCAGAATCTTGAGCCAATAGCAATGATGTAAACTCAGAAGCTCCTGGTGTTGCTTCATGTGAAGTGATTCCATCACCAGGGCTGCCCCCAACCCTTGCCTACCAGCTTCCTCAGATTATATCTAACCTTCAACAAGGCCACTCCCTACATGAAGTAAAGCCATGACACCACTACCCACTACTGTTGGCCTCAAGGATAAGGAGCAGCTGTCTCCAGACCACCTCCCTGCTAGGAGAAGGAATTCCAAGAGAACCAAGAGTCCATCATCCTTCTGAAGGCTCTCAGGATCATCCACCCTTATTTCTTATTTTCCTTAGTCATTGCCAGAAGCATAAGTCCCCTCATCTGTCTTCTCTCATATTTCATTCCCTTAATGCTCTCTGCCTCCTCCCGTCCTCCCAAGCCCTCTCATTACAACACTTTGGACTTCCATGACCAATTCATTCTGTCTAACTAGGTTCTGCTCATCCCTAGGAGCTCGATTCAAACCCTTCAAACTAGGTAAGATCTTACCTACTTGATGCCTCCATTACTACTTTACATCACTTATCACATTTAATATTACTTGTTCAAGGTTTGATTTCTCATCTAGATTAAACTCCATGAGGACAGAAATTATGCCTTACTCACACTGTTATGCCACCAGAATTTAACAAAGTAGCTGGCACATAACTGGAATTCAATAGGTGTTTATGGAATAAAAGAAAGAGGTGAGCAGTGAGAAGAAATATGGTCCCATGTTAGACCTCTGAACATACTTTCCAAGAGAAACATCACGATCATATGATGTTGGCTATACCTCAACTAGAGCATAGGTTATGTGGCTCTTTGTGGGTTGGCTCGCCTGGACGGATCCTAATCACCTTAGCTCATTATTTCTGCAAAGAAAAGTGCTGTGAGTTCCAAACACATTGACAAATAAATTAGTTAAGTTGGACCTTTCTGTCCTATGGGCTAGAGCACTAACTTTTCAGACTTGTCTAGTGATGTAGAGTATCAGAAGCCCTTTTACCTCAAATGTCCAAACTGATTCTCATAACAACTCTCTGAAATCATTAACCCAACTCAAAGTGTATCTACTTATTAGCATACATGTTTAAGCCACGTACTGGGTGCGGTGGGCCCAAAGGAAAGAGGACATGATTCTTGTTCCCAGTAGCTCACGTTCTACATACACAGGAAAGATTCCTAACCCCATTTTTCAGGTGAGGTTAAGTGACTTGCCTGCGATTACACAGCCTTGAGTAATGGTACTTGCCCACTGCTGTGATGTTCATCTGCTGATAAACCGGATGCTACAATGAATAGATTTGGCACAGTGGAAGGTGAAGATGAAAGCAGGGCACTTCTATATTTTAGTTCTTTTTTTAAAAAAAATCTTCTTAAAAACACCCTATCCAGTGGAGCAGTGGTTAAGAATCCGCCTGCCAATTCAGGGGACACAGGTTCAAGCCCTGGTCCAGGAAGATCCTACATGCTGCAGAGCAACTAAGCCCATGCCACAACTACTGAGCCTACGCTCTAGAGCCCACAAGCCACAACTACTGAAGCCCACGCACCTAGAGCCCATGCTCCGCAACAAGAGAAGCCACCACAACGAAAAGCCCGCGTGCCACAACGAAGACCCAATGCAGCCAAAAATAAATAAATTTATTTAAAAAAAAACACCTTATCCATCCTTCTTTGTTTTATGATAAGCACAGACTTAAAAGAACACCTGTTTCACTGGAGACAGATGCTAACAGGTGGAGAAGGGCATGTAGGAAGAGCTTAGGCATGTTGCCAGTTGCTTACATTAGCCCTGGAGGATAAGGCTTGTGTGGAGAATCCTTAAGGTACCCAGTAAAACAAGTCCACCTTCTCTCCTTTCCTCAGGCCTTTGAGGAGCTGGAGCTACACAGGAAACCACTGAAGAGGCCCTGAGGCCAGCTCACCAGCACCAAGCTGCAGGGCCTTGCTCCATAATGGGGTTCAGCTGCTTAAACAGCCCTGCCTTTCTCTGGCCAGCTACCCAGGCCAGATGATACAATCGTTTACTTGAAGGTTCCTGCATTATAAAACTGCATCAAGGGCCCTTGAGTGATCTGGGAGGCCCAGCTGAGGATCCAGGGAGGCCGGGGAGCTGTCCAGAGTTGTCCAGTGCCACATTTGCAGAGGAGGAAGCCACAGCATCACTCTGATTCTAAGGCTCCCATTCACAGGGTCAGAGCTGCCTAAATGACTTAGGAGACCAACCCTTCCAAGGAACTGGAGAAGCAAGGATTCTCTTAGGTCTGCGATCTGGAGTAGGGGCAAGAAGGAGATGAGTTATGAATGGGAGTGCAGCTGGCAGAGAGAGGCAGAGGGAAGGGGAGAGCTACATAAGCTCAGGGCATGGAAAGTGGCTGATGTTGCCATAACCCTGTCACTCAGCATCATCAGCTTCCTTCAGTATTAGTTTGATACTGGGTCAAAGAAGCATAGGAGCCTGGGGAGTGATTCCACCTGGCTCAATTCCCCACTCCACATATGTGACTAAGTAGCTATGTGACCTCTTGCAGGTTACTTAACTTTTTGGACCTCCATTTCCTCATCTATGAGGAAAATATCAAAATACTTACTTTGGATGACTTATACGAAAGTTAAGCAAGACTCTTTATTCATTCATTCCATAAATACGTATTAAATGCTCTTTTGGTGTTCTGTGACTAATTTTCAACATGTGTATGTGATGGGGGAGTTGCCCCGCACCTCCAACAAGCAATGCTCTGGACACCAGCTGGGTGTCCTACAGTTCAACTCAATTCTGACAATATCTACATGGAGATAGCAGCAGATTCCACAGATTAAGGGTTCAGTCCTGCAAAACTGTAGGATCACCCCCAACCTCAGACACCAGACGCAAACCCAGGTTGTCACCTATGCTTTTCCCCAAGCTATAGACTGGAGGTTCCAACAATCCCCTCCAACTCAGGATGCCAATGGTTGTTACTGTACTTCTGAACACCTGGCTATAAATCAGAGGTTCCCACAACCTCCTCCTCTGGTTCAATTAATTTGCTAGAGTGGCTCAAAGAATTCAGAGAAATATTTTACTTACTAGATTACTGATTTATTATAAAAAGAATACAACTCAGGAACAGCGAGATGGAAAGATGCGAAAGTCAGGGTAGGTGGGAAGGGGTGCAGAGCTTCCTTGCCTTCTGGAGGTGCACTACTCTCCCCAAATCTATGTGTGTTCACCAACTGGAAGCTTTCTGAACTCTGTCCTTTGGGTTTTTATGGAGGCTTCATTACCTAGTTATGATTGATTAAATCATTGGCCATTGGTGATTGATAAAACCTCCAGCCCATCTCCCCCCACCAGAGGCCAGCGGGGTGGGAAACTCCCAACCCTCTAATCACATGGTTGGTTCTCCTGGCAACCAGCCCCCATCCTTAGGTGCTTCCAAAAGTCACCTCATTCACATAACAAAAGACACCTTTTTTTTTTGGCCATGCAAGGGGGGCAGGGGTGGGACAGTTCCCTGACCAGGGATGGAACCCTTGCCCCCTGCAGTGGAAGGGTGAAGTCTTAACCACTGGACGACCAGGGAAGTCCCACAAAAGACTCCTTTAACTCTCTGAACACTTAGGAAATCTGAAGGATTTGGGGAGCTGTGAGCCAGGAACTTTGGACGAAGACCAGGTACATGTGAAAAATACACTTTGGTCATCTGAATGACCAAATATATATTTCTTACAAATCACAATATCATAAATTTCCAGTATCTGCCAGGGACGTTTCCAGACACTAATGATCAGCAATGAACAAAACAAACAAAAATCCCTAAAATCTCTGCCTTCATAAAACTTACATTGTCTATTTATATTCAATACAATAAATACATAATAAGTTATATATATGGTCTGTCAGATGTTGATGATAATTTTGGAGAAAAATAAAGCAGAAGAAAAGTGGACTGCAATTTTAGGGGTGTCAAGGAAGGCCTTGCTGAAAGGATGATACTTGAACAAAGATCTGAAGGAGGAGAAACAATATATACATAGCACCTGCACAATGCCTGCCATGGAATAGGTACCATGATTTTTGTATTACCATCACTGTAATCATTATAATTATTATTCACTTTCTTCTTAGTGTCCCAGAAAAATAGCTAATATAGAACTGGTAGAAACAAAACACTGATATTAATATTAATACTAATAATGATAATAATAGCTACATTAACTAAGATTGGTTGAACACACTATTATTTACAAGGTCTGAATTATAGAACCTAACTCCAGGAGAATAACTTCTCCAACTCTTGGTGTAGGATAGATTCTCTTAAAATGCTGATTGGTTTTTAGATTTAAAAAGGCAGTAATCATGTATAGTACTGTCTGGAGTACAGTAGTACAGTATCTTTATTTCAAGCCCAGGGTGTCCGGAAGCAAGTGTAAAAGCAGCGGTGAAGTAGCTGGTACACTGCTAAGAAGCACCAAGTGATAACGATTGTGTTTGTTGGACTTAGAACAAATTGGACTTAGGAATGAGCTCTCAGAACAGAACTTGTTCGTTCTGAGACTTACTGTAGGGGACTTAACTGTATTTACACTTAATTTTAAATGAGTGGATCTGATGGAATAGTAGGAATTATCTGGTATGTCCAAACTTCCTTTGCTTTCTCAGCACTTGTGAAGGTAAAGTGAGAGAATTAACACAGAAAACAGTCACACTATACAGGAATTTTTTTAACTTCAACATTAGTTGAAATTTATAGTGGTAATTTTTAGAATATGCTTTTACTTGGCTGTCTAAGAAAAAACCTGATGGAAAAAATCCCTTCTCTCTTATCATAGTTTAGTTCCACACAACAGCATAACAAAATAATCTTTCCCTTTAGGGTTTTTCTCCTGAAATTCCATGAGCACTGTCTGACCTTGCAGTTCACAAGGTTAATGATTCAACTATAACTTTTTTTTTTTTTTCTTTTTGCGGTACGCGGGCCTCTCACTGTTGTGGCCTCTCCCATTGCAGAGCACAGGCTCCGGACGCACAGGCTCAGTGGCCATGGCTCACGGGCCCAGCCGCTCCGCGGCATGTGGGATCTTCCCGGACCAGGGCACGAACCCGTGTCCCCTGCACTGGCAGGCGGGCTCTCAACCACTGTGCCACCAGGGAAGCCCTCAACTATAACTTATTAAAGTTAGTTAGCTATACTTTAATTCCTCTTGAAAGGCATTGCACGGCTTTCTTACACGTCAATAGTCTAATAATACAGAGCTATACTAAAGTAAAAAAAAAAAAGGCAGTAATCAAACTATATACTATAAATAACTGATTTTATATTTCTCTCATTTTAAGCTAATTCTGTTTCCAGAAGGTTCCAAAACTAAAATAAAAAGATAGTTTGAGGCATTATAAAGCTAGTTCAAGAAATTCTAAGTTACATCAGAAATCATTTTCTGTGACTTTGGGAAAATCACTTCACCTCTCTGGACTTTCATTTTACAGTCTAGCACTTGTAAAATAAAATAACTAGATGGTTACCTAGGATTCCTTCTTAAATGTTTTTCTATGACTATTATTACTTACTCAATGGAGACAATGACAGCATTCAATTCCTCAGCCATTGCTTTACACAGTTCATCATAATACCTGATTTCTGAAAGAGACAAAGGAGCAAATGCTCACTATAAAGCAGTTTATTTAATACTGTCCATTCTTAAATTCTGCTAATTATGGATTGTTTTTAGACTTGGACTTAAGTTATTAATAATAAAAACAATAAAAAGTAAATATGAACATATACCTCATTAACAGAGTTACATGTACAAATGTAAAAAATTAATCTGGTTTCTCATAAAATGCAATTACTATAAAATAACAGGAAATCCATATTAGATTACCTTTGAATGTGTTTTTAACTAACCAAAAATTTATTTTATAATGGACTATATGAAGTGCATCAGATTCATTCTGATTTTGTAGTTCTTCAAATGTATGCCTTTCCAGAAATCACAGAAAATAAGCAGTTTCCTCCTTAGAACCAAAAAATTTTTCTCTTAACACCATCATTTGCTGTGATTCAGAAAAGTCACCAATCTGAAGAATATGGTATTCTGTTTAAACCAACACAGAACAAATAGAATTTTAGGAAGTCTTAGCATTTCTTAGAAAGAGAATCCAAAGGTTTGTAGTGACAGAAGCAATTTTAATATGTAAAAATTTAATCCCTTAGGCTGTTCTTTTAATATATTAATGTTTTTATAATATATTAAGAGCTGAATTGCGTCAACAGAAAGCCAAAGACTACCTTATTTATAGGTTTTCCAAGGCAGTCTAAGAACCAGAAGTTCAATAACTACATAAACACCTGCATACCTACTTCCAGCTCTTCCTCTGGCAGAAGTGATCAGTCAAAATTATGTGGAAAAGGCCAGGCTGACTCATAATCCATACCATTCCTGGCACTTATACTTCCTGGTCTCTGATGTATTGATACTATCTCACCTGGCAAGTGTCCAGCGCTACAGAAGCAACCTTTTCTAGGACAGAGACTCTGTCTTACTCTTTTGTATCCCCATCACCAAGCACACATTAGGGTGACCAGAGGTCCAGCTTTGCATACAACTCTTTGAGTTTTTGTACTGAAAGTGCTGCACCCTGGGAAACTACTCAGTCCTGGGCAGACCTACATATTCAGTAATCATCTTATGGAAATGTGAACAAATCAATGAATAAAAGAATAAATGATGAATATGGAGTTAAATGAAATGAGATTACTAGAAAAAGTTATACTTTTTGGCCTTTGCTGCATTAAAAAAAAAAAAAAAAGACAAACTAGAACAAGTTGCCATCGCCTTTAAACTTAGGGGATGCCAAAAGCTCTGGGCTGAAGGTGAGGAAGTAGCGCCATAATAATTACAAGCAGAGATAAGGCCCTATTTCCTCCTTAATATGCTTTTCACTAGGCTGCTCCCCTTGGCTGCCTGACATTTTTAATGTGTGTTCTGCTCATGAAAGTTTTCCAATATTAAAGAGAATGTTCTTGAACTTTGCAAGGCCATTTCCTTTTAACTGTGGCATATGTTTTATATTTTCATCTTTGTTTTCACAAGCAGATGAAATGTTGATGAGTTAACGTGTATTCAGAAATACTTGTTCTATTTCATAGAAAGGTGTCTTCAAAACACAAGTTGGCACAGAGCTACAGATAATTGCCTCATATTCTGGCCCAGGGAAACTTTACCTTGTTTTGGTGCAGAAAGCAACTTCAGTACTTCACAATAAGTTAGTCTAGGATTTAGGTTACAGGAAATATTTTCAAAACAGTCTGCCTGAATTAACAAACGCACAGGCAAAACCCTTGATGTAAGGTAGCTATATAATCATGTAGGGTAGCTATATAATCAATCATCCAAACCAGGACCCTTTCAAGAACAGAAAGGGGGGGCACTATGAATAATTTTGCTGAGACAATAGGGATACACGGGACTGCCAGGGGAACCAGGTCCAATGGCCCCCTTCTCCTTACCCAGGAAGAAAGTCAATTCAGTCACACCTCTCTGTGGGCCAGCTACAACCCCAAACAACCTGAACGCGACCAGGACATACTTGCACTTGCCAAGGCCCAGCCTCCTCCGTGAATGTAAACAACGCTGCGTTTCAGTGGCTCTTCTGGCTTTGCAGAGCCTTCAAACACTCTGACTTCCACACCGTCAAAGTCAGTGTCTGTTACTTTCACCTGAGCAGACGACCATGCGCTTTTCTTGCCAAAAGAAATGATGATGAAGTTCAGCGCGAGCAGATGATGGCTGAGGCCCAGGTAGTGTATCAGGTTACTCTGCAGGATGAGGGGGAATGAGGGAGAGTGTGTGTCAGCTGAGTTATCACCTGAGCCACACTTACCAACCCTTCAGTATTCCAATTCTTACAAGCAATTGCCGCTGCCCTTGAGGACTCACTGGCTACTTTTTTTGTTTGTTTGTTTGTTTTGTTTTTTTGTGGTTTTTTGCAGTACGCGGGCCTCTCACTGCTGTGGCCTCTCCCGTTGCGGAGCACAGGCTCCGGACGCGCAGGCTCAGCGGCCATGGCTCTGCGGCATGTGGGATCTTCCCGGGCCGGGGCAAGAACCCGCGTCCCCTGCATCAGCAGGCAGACTCTCAACCACTGCGCCACCAGGGAAGCCCTCACTGGCTACTTTTAATACAATAACAAATCATATTTACCCTTCGTTTTCAGAGCTTCGAGAGAGTATTTTCATCTGAAAATATCAGAGTAAATCGCCTTTGATCTTCAGATAGTCTCTGAGAGGGAAATGTGTCATCAGTCTTATTTTATCAAGAAGGTTTAGAAATTAGCTTAACTTGCCCATTTCGCTGGATAAATGGCAGTTCTGCGACTCAAACCTAGAAACTGTGAATTCCAGGATTCAGTCCCTTCCCCCGACCCTTGCCCACCCTAAATCAGCACATCACAGTTCCAATAACATACTAGGAACTAGGAAGAATACTTTATTTGAATACAAATAGAAGAGAGGAGAGGTTTATATTTAAGTATTTTTAAAGTGTTTTTAAGCTTATATATTTAAGTGTGTCTGGTTGTTTTGAGAGTAAGAGAAAGGAATGAGTGTGTGAGAGGGAAGAAGCAGAGTGAACTGCAGTCCTGACAGACCAGCTCAGACACAAGCAGGAGCTTTGCAGAAATGTACAAAGAACATGCAGGCTGTTGTCTCTTCCCTTCCGAGCCCTGAGGGCATTAAGCTCTGCATTAAGTGTTCACAGGAAGTTATCTGGTTGGAGAGGAGACCCAGGCCATCCACCCAGCAAAGACCCTGTGGAGTGTATTCCCTCTTTCTACTTCTTATACAAGCTCTTCCTATTGAGTACACTTATAAAACTGACCTCCCTGCGAGACCTACTGGCCATGTTTCAAAGTCAGAGAATTAGAAGCCATCTGGAAGCTGGTGACAAGTTAAGGCAGAGAGGCCCAGAAGTGTCACAGAGTGATTAGAAACCTTCCCGGCACAGGTGCGTGAACTCAGATACTGTATCGCCTAGTGGCTCTCAAACCTTGAAGGGGAGCAGCTGGAGAGTAACAGTGCCCTTCCGTAGAATATGAAACAGAACACTGATGATTAGTGAAATATTTAATGCCTTCATAAGATCAAGAAAACAGTGATACTAATAGAAATGAGAACTGTATGCAGTCTGCAATACACCACAATACAGCTTCCCAGCATGTACATGGGGCACACTGGTATGCCTTGAAGAGGATACAGATGTGCTGTGACACTGATCCCCTCAGCCCCTGGGCAGCCAAGTTCCTGAGCTGTTTACCCCTATGTCCCATATAAAATTGTATACATACGCCCTGCTGTGAAGAGTTGGAAAGACTGCATTATAAAACCATTAGCGAGTGTTCATGAAAAACAAGAACAAGAGGCAGTTTATCTAACCATGAACAGCTTTTCCAATAATTCTACTAATATTCATTTGTTGGAAAAATAAGCAACAGGAAAGCAAATGAATATTAAGAAAATAATTCAATTTCTTTATGTACAATTGACCAATTTATTGAAAAAGTTAAAACAACTGTTAACGTTCTCGATATGAAACAAACAAATGTGAGTGTGTGCACGCACACACATACAGAGGAATCTAACCACAATTAAGGGTTTAAGGTCTTTGGCAAATTGGGAAAAAGCAATCATCACTTAAGTTTTGTGGTAGCACGTCAGTCTAACTTGGGGAATATGGAGATCTGCCAGGGCATGGCTGAGAATGTATTTACGAAGATTTCTAGAGTTCACACAATAAACCCTTGTCAATTAACAGAGTACACGCAAGATCCATTCCATTTCTCACAGGCCAAGTAGCTTGACAGGCATCAAATAATAAACTATGAACAAAGAAATGGCAGGCTTGGCTCTGTTACTTTCTGAACTACATTTTTTGTTTTTAGTTCAATGAAGACTTCATTGAATATATAAGACAAATCATATGAGTTTCTTCAATTAAAGGAAAGCTGTAAAACAAGTGAGTTGTCTTTATAAGGCAGATTAGAGAAGAGTATTCATTTTCACAGAATCCACCCCTGGTTTCCTCTATGTGTATTGCATGCTCTGAGTGCATGCAGACTTGCCTCAATCTGCCCATACCTTTCCAGAAGCACCTCTGCTGTATTAGCTGATGAGCACTTGCATTAATAGAATTTCTGAACAACTATCTGCATTGTTCACAACATTGACAGGGTGGTGTGGGAGCAGAAGTGCTGATTGGAGGAGAGATAGTTTGTTTATGAAGGAGAAAAAGATAAGCAGATGGGTGTAAGAAAGGCTGGATGGGTGGGAAAAGAAGAATCCAGAAAGGTGTTAAAATAAAGTTGTACTAATGTTTGGAATTGTATTGATAAATTAGAGAATGAAAAATCATTATCCTACAGACAATACTGACTTTGTTTCAAAATTTGAAAACGAAGAGAATCAAGCAGTAATCTGTCATTAACCAATCTATTGTTACTATTATTAATAATAATAGTTATCACTGCCTGAGTGCCTACAGTATGAGGAGAGGTTGTCGAATTCTGGCTACAATTCTGTTATTTTCCTCCTTGTGAAGAAGGGAGATGAGAAGCTTAGAGACTAAGTAACCAGTATAGAAGCTGGATTCCTGGAACCACGAGAGGCCTGCAGGACATACAGAACTACCCTAGAGATGCTGATTGAGAACAGTGTGGGCCCAGGAAGCTGCTCTGAGCCTTATCCAGGATAGGATGGCATTCATATGTGCATGTGCTGTCATGTGGCATGATAAAACTGTGAATGGTATCTAACTTTTTTCCCTAACATCTGTTTCTCTTAGCTCCTCTCACTACTCCCCTCCCATCCTTACTGTCCAACAGGTAAAATCAGTAGCCAAGCCTTTATGTAGTTGTTACTTCAGGGAAGGGATATGAGGACAAATAGCAAAGAAACAGAAGTGTCTTCCTGCTTTTGATTTTCAAAAGCCTATATCCTTTGGAGAATTAAAAAAAGACATTGATTTAGGAGATTACATGAGTAAGAAGTCTCCTAGAATAGAAAGTGATTCTCCGAGCTAGGTGGTGGAAGAGGGAAGGAGAAATTATTAGAGATGAAATGAGGAATGAACAGATTGATATCTGAGATCCAATGAAAAAAGAACCTTGGGACACAGCAACCCTCAGATACATCTATGGAATCGGAGAGCAACAGACATGTGCCCCATGCCCAGACAGAACCGTGGAAAAAGGCAAGACTCTAGGGAAGAGTGACCGCAAGGTATGCTTAGGAAGGTGGTGCCTCAAATGGCCTCAGAGAGCCCCTCAGGCTACAGCTTGTGCAGGAGCAGCAGAATGACTCCATGTGTCCGAAAAGGCATAAAAATAGGAAGGCTGCATGAGTGTCTTGCAGATGGGTCTGAGACAACTTCATTATCCATGGCCCACTACATGTTCTCAAGGGTCTAACAGGAATAGAAGAGAGCACTAATGGACCTGAAGGGCTCTTATAAATAAGAACAAAGGATATTCCAGGGCAAGTTGCAGGAACCAAACACCATGGACCAGGTGGAACATGAATGTGGGCTAAGGATGAGTACCCAGATGGCCCCCCGCCATGCATTATTCATCAACATCACATGGGACACTTCAAAACCTAAAAGAAAACAGTGATGGGGGAATACCTAAATTCACTGGAATTAAGTTCTACCTAAAGAATGAAGGCTCAAAATATAGATCAAGTTATATTTATTGCATGCTTGAGTTTGTGAAATGAGATTCAGATCCACCCAAGAAACATTCTCTAGTTAACAAAGTTTCCTGAAACCTATTTAGAAGTAGCTGGAAAACTCCAGTAGCACAAAGAAGCAAGCCAAGTGTTAAGAATTTTGCAGGTTGTGAAATGACCCAGTCTTGGCTAGAGGAAGTACTCCAGGGCAGTACTAGAGGTCTTAAAACTTGCCCCATAACCATTTCAGGCTCTAGAAGGGAATTCTACCTGAGGAGGTGGAAGGGATGAAGGGTACTCATTACACCTCAGTAGAACCAGATACAGCAAAATAGGTGGCCACTGGCTCCCTACCCAGGTCTGATGACCAAAGGTCAGAGGACAAGCAAATATCAAAGGCAGCCAAGCAGAATCTATACTCTGCTTATTAAAATATGTTCGTTTTTAGTTTATGAATGGGGTTGTTCTCTGCTAATTCATTCACCATACAAATTAGAAAATCTATTCAATGGGCAGGGAAACTTAAGGGGGAGAAAAAGACCATCTTCTGGAGCTCAGGGAAACAGAGGAGAGCCAAGACTTGTAAATGAATAGCTGATGTTAGTTAAGCAATACAAGCTTAGTAAGAGAAGCCTAGATAAAGGGTTGCACAAGCCCAGAGAAGGAAGGAATTACTTGTGTCTGTTCGTTCTGGGATGAAATCCGATAAGGCATCTATTCTGAATTGTGCCTTAATAGAAGACGAAGTGCGAGTAGCAAGGAAAAGGATAGGAATCCAAGATGCCAATGTGTCGGGCAAGTGTTATACTTCAAATGCCCATGGGAAGAAAAGCTAAGTAAGGCAAGTGTAGGCAGGGAGAGCCGGCAATAAAAGGCTCAGTCTAGGAGGCAGGTAGGAAGAAAAGCTAAGTAAGGCAAGTGTAGGCAGGGAGAGCCGGCAATAAAAGGTTCAGTCTAGGAGGCAGGTAGGAAGCCAAAGTCAGCAGCACAGACTGCAGACTGAATAGCTGGTTAAAAGCCCAGCTCCCCCGCTTTCCAGCAGTGGGGTCTTGGGCAGGTTCCTCACCCTCTCTGTGCCTCAATTTCTCATCTATAAAACAGAAATGACATACTAATTGGTTCAAAATACTGTTGTGAAGCTTAAAAAAGTAAAATCCCCTAGAACAGTGCCTGGTACCTAGCAAGCCTTCTATGAGTTGGTGATCGTTACTGTCACACCTCTGATCTGGAAGATCACTGCATGAAGAAATGGGAGCCCCGGGACAGATAGCTCGATGTTTCCAGGGAAGCTGAGACTATCATTTTCTCCCATTGTGTACATTTGTTATTAGGACCCCAATGATCACCACACTCTGAAATTACTACAGGTGAAAACGATGTCAAATAGTTATTTCTAAAACGTTCATCTGTATGCTCATGTCAAAGTGGGAGGGAGAGGTGGGGAAAAGCCATAGTACACTGATATTCCATACACATCAATAACTTAGCATGTGGTCAAATTTCAACACGAACCAACCACATTAAATAGTTAGAGCATCTATTATAACTCACTACCTGCTTCGTTTCTCACGTTCAAAGTTTTGTATTCCATGCCAGTGGTTTCCCAACTTTTCCAGTGACGGCCATTTCATTCTGTCAAGCAGCTTTTAAATTCTCCCCTCCAGATTCTGCTCTATTCCTGCCTATTACAGGAAAAGAATTTCATAGAACACTTACCTGTAAGAAAATTTATGGTCACATTTTTTTAAACATTGTAAAGTTTGAGTATACTTTAAAATGCAGATTTATTTTTTTTCTATTGGTGCACAAATTATATGACTTTCACTTAAGACCACTGTACAGATCACCTGTGATTCACTAAGGCAGCACTTTTGTTCTACAAACAACCTCAATGTTTGTGCCAAGAAACTATCACAAGTCAAGTAACTATAATTCAACAAGTGTTAATTAGGCACCTACTGTATGTAAAGATTCTGCTACATGTTACAAGAATACAAAGATGGGTGAAAGATGGACTGAGAACTTAAGTAGCTAAGAATTTAAATCTTGACTGACTCCCGCAAATTTCCATCTGTCCTTAAGTTTACACAGTTCTCCGAACTTTCTCTAAGACTTTAACTTTTAAGGGAAATCCTCTGGTTTTAAAGCATTGATTCAGATTATTTTTTTTTAAATTGCAGACCAAACAAAACTTGCCTGCAGGCCAAATCTGGACTAAGGGCCACAAGCTGCAACTTCTGATGTAGAGGATGATCCAGTCTTACTGCAGGTGCAGCTGGAAAGGTGGTGGCAGATGAAATGCTCTTAGTTGTTAATGGTTAAACAACAAAGATTTTGGACATTCTTTTTAACTTTTTATTTTATATTGGAGTATATTTGATTAACAATGTTGTGTTAGTTTCAGATGTACAACAAAGTGATTCAGTTATACATATAAATGTATTTATTCTTTTTCAAATTCTTTTCTCAATTAGGTTGTTACAGAATACTGAGCAGAATTCCCTGTGGTATACAGTGGACACTCTTTAATGAGACTATATCCTGGGAAAAATTATGCAGCTGAGGTGTACACAGTAGACTGGTGGGAGAAGAGACTAGAGGGCAACAGCTATAATAGTTTGGCAATTGTCCACAGGCGAGAAATGAAGGTCTGCCCCAGGAGAATATAGAGGAGGGAATATATTCAAGAGAGATCACTGAGACGGAGTTGATAGGCCTTGGTAACTGTTCACAGAGTAGTATATGGGATCAGGTAGGCAGGCTGGTAGGACACAGAGAAAGGAATGAAAGATCGTGGAGGGTCCTCACTTGAAGTATGAGAAACAGAGAACACAGGCAGAACAGTCAGGGAAAGTAAGAAAAGTTCCATTTTAAAATTATTCCATTTAAAGCCAATGGGACATCTAGGTAGATAGGTCCAAGAGACAGATAGCAAATGCAGGGTCAGAGATTCAAGGAGGTCAGGCCTGGAGGAAGAGCTCAGAGGTAACTGTTAACAACTCAGTCAGTAGTAAGACTCAGGAGATTTAGTGAAGAGACAGAACACAGTGACAAAGAAATAGACCAGGGAGGAAAACATTCTTTGACAGGCTGAAAAGAAGAATCTAGAGGGAGAAATCCAGAGAGTGGCAGGAGGAAAACTGAGAGTGAATCAGAAAGTAAAAGTCAAATTTGGAAGAATTTTTTAAAAAGACTGATTATTTGGCAATTTGAGGGAGCTAAGGACTAAAAAAATGGCCATTAACATAATTAGGAAGTCATCACTACTAGCCAGGAGAAGTTTTAGGCACATTGCGGAGGCATAATCCAATGATTTCAACAGCCTCGTCATTGCTAGCTCTGCATTCCGACTACTGCTCCCTTAAAGATTTAATGGCTGTACCAACCTTCTGGCTTTGTCAAGATCTTCTCATGCCTCCCATTCCAACCTGCAGAGAATTCCCGTGTTCATGGTTGCTCAAGCCAAGTGGTAAAAGTGTCAGGCCAGGCTAAGTGATACTCAGGAATTACAGCACCATATCAGTCTTCCTCACTCATGTGCAAAACTGGTCTAATTCCCAAGCTTTGTGTTAGGCAAATCTAGAAAACTGGTTAGGAGCAAAGACTAGGAAGCTTGACTGCCTAGGTTTGAATCTTATTTTTACTACATACTGGTTGTATGCCTTAGTTAATGTTCCCATGCCTTAATTTCCTCATCTATAGAATAAAAATAAAATGGGAATAATAGTACTTAACAGAGTTTTTCTGAAGATTAAATGAGGTAACATGTAGAAAGCACTTAGAACAGTGCCTGCCACATAGCAAACACTACGTAACTATTAATGATGATGATTACCAATTCATAATTAATATTGTGAAAGTGTTACTTAGTTTTTATCCCACAGAACAAACTTGACAATATTTAGGTCTAACTTACTGTTAATTAAGACTAACTAGAGTATTTAGAGAATGTTTGCTTAATTTATTAAAATTTACAAATTAAATGTTTAGAACAACTTGACTTGCTTTTGGCCATCAGTAATTTTTATGTTAACTTGTAATTTATGGTTAACTTGTAAGATCCCAGCATATCTTCTAATGAATATGAGATATTATAAAGTTCTCCAAAAACTCTAAGTGATTTTTTTAGTTCTCTTTGTAATAAATATATATCATATAGAACTTGTAGAAGGAGAAACACTGTTAGCATCAGAACCTTAAAGAAATTGCAAGTGACCTGGAAAGAAAAATTAGATTTATAGGCTCATTTCAGAGATGGAAGGGGTAAGAGGGGGTGTGTAAAGGGTTGACCAAGAAGCTACTGGGGGGTTTCCCTGGTGGCGCAGTGGTTGAGAGTCTGCCTGCTAATGCGGGGGACGTGGGTTCGAACCCTGCTCTGGGAGGATCCCACATGCCGCGGAGCAACTGAGCCCGTGAGCCACAGCTGCTGAGCCTGCGCATCTGGAGCCTGTGCTCCGCAGCAGGAGAGGCCGCGATAGTGAGAGGCCCGCACACCGCGATGAAGAGTGGCCCCCGCTTGCCACAACTAGAGAAAGCCCTCGTATAGAAACGAAGACCCAACACAGCCAAAATAAATAAATAAATAAATTTTTTTTTTAAAAAAAAGAAGAAGCTACTGGAATGGCCATCCTTCAGAGAAAGAGACCCAGAGGCAAGACTGAGTGCCCAGCCCAGGGCAAAAAGAAAAAAAAAGGCAAAACTATCCTACAAATGTGAAGGACATGAAGTTGTGACACAGACAAGTTCTTACATGGGCTGATTCCAATCCAACCTCACTTTTGGAGGTCGAATAGAGCTAATCACACATTTCTTCTAATGTTACACAATTCAGCCAGCTGGCCAGTGCTCCACCTCTGAGAGAATGGATAAGAGATTGAATGGATTCCTCACCACTGGAGGGAAGCTACCTGGGAAGCTGGAAAGGTAATGCAAGGCAACAGAATCAGGTCCTAGCCCTGCCTCTTACCAACTTTGTGGTTTATGCAAAGTTATTACGTCATTTTGAGCCTCAGTTTTTTCCCCGTGTGTTAACAAAACCAAATCTTATCCCCTTTCATTTGGTTATTGTGAGAATGTAATTAAAACATCTGGCACATAGCAGGCATTGGTGTATCTTACTTTATTCCTTTAAGCCAGTGGTTCTCAAAGCTGGAAGCATATTAGAATCACCTGGAAACTTTAAAAAATTACCAGTGCCTGAGTCCCATTCCACACCTATTAAATAATGATCTCTGGGAATGTGACCTAAGGCATGGGTATTGTTTTCAGCTCTCTAGGTAAATTCCTAGAGGAATTCCTTGCATACATAGCAAAGTTGAGAATCACTATGTAAATCAACAAATTCATTCGACCAACATTTAAGTACCTATTTGGTCATGACTGTTCTACGCATTGGGGGTACAAGGATGAACAAAGCACAATGGCCTATTTTTGAGGAACATATAAACATCCTAGACATAATAGATGGGAACATCCTAGACATAATAGATGATTATGATATGATGTAGAAACTTAAAAAGTAGAGATATGTACCTTAAAGTACAAAGGTATGTATCAGTATAAGCAGCTTAGGAGAGAAGAGACAGAGTCGGCCTCATCTGGTCGCCTGGAGATAGTAGCAGCTGATTGAAATGAGTTTAATGAGCGATCAGTAGGCTGGTGAAGGAGAGGAGGGTGGGCAAAGGCACACAGATGTCTGTGGTTGTGGGGCATGTGGGCTACACTTCAGTCTTCTGCCCGTCAATCTTACTTTGCTTTGCAAGTGTTCAGTATCACCCTCATCCAGTAAGGATAAGAAGGCATCAAAGTCCTCTTTCCTAGTCCCACCCAGATTACAAGGATAAAAACATCCCTTTATTTGCTGGGGGTTGGATCTCTAATCTAACTCAACTCTGACGAAAGGATGGGGCTCTGCTGGCAGGCTTTAGGCCACATGGTAAATTGCACCAAAGAGGGAAAGTCCATTTGCTCAGGGAAAGGAGGAATCGTAAAGTTGAATAAAATAAAAATGAAACCTTAGGGAACACCATCCTTTAGAGGGATAGCATGCAGGAGAGAAGAATCGATCATTAAAAGATCTCTCCTCCACCCTCAAAAGAGGAGGAAGTAATTATTATCATGGCAAGAGAAAAAACAGACTGGAGAAGTTCAGCAGGGCAGAGAGTTTCAAGAAAGAGCAAGCTGTTATATACCAGCAGAGGGACTTCCCTGGTGGTGCAGTGGTTAAGAATCCGCCTGCCAATGCAGGGGACACAGGTTCCAGCCCTGGTCCAGGAAGATCCTACGTGCCGCAGAGCAACTAAGCCCGTGCACCACAACTACTAAGCCTGCGCCCTAGAGCCTCCTGGCCGCAACTACTGAGCCTGCGTGCTGGAACTACTGAAGCCCATGCACCTAGAGGCCGTGCTCTGTAACAAGAGAAGCCACCGCAATGAGAAGCACATGCACCAAAACAAAGAGTAGCCCACCCCGCTCACCGCAACTAGAGAAAGCCCGTGCGCAGCAACGAAGACCCAATGCAGCCTAAATAAATAAATAAATAACTTTATTATTATTTTTTAAATGCCATGGGCTTCCCTGGTGGTGCAGTGGTTGAGAGTACGCCCGCCGATGCAGGGGACACGGGTTCATTCCCCGGTCCGGGAAGATCCCACATGCCGTGGAGCGGCTAGGCCCGTGAGCCATGGCCACTGAGCCTGCGCGTCTGGAGCCTGTGCTCCACAACGGGAGAGGCCACAACAGTGAGAGGCCCGCGTACCGCAAAAAAAAAAAAAAAAAAAAAAAAAAAAATGCCAGCAGAGAGGAAAAGTAGGTCAATGGTGTTGGCAATGGGGTCATGGGACCTTGGTGAACCCAACAAGTACAGTTTAGTCAGAAATGTGGGCCTGGAAGCCAGATTGTAACGGGTTGCAAAGTACATAGGAGTGAAGAAATAGATATGGTGAATGTAGGCAGTACTTTCACTGTAGAGATAAAGAAGGCAATAGGACAACAGCCTGAGGGAAACAGTAAAGAAAAACCTTTTTTTTTCTTTTCCCAAGATGAGAGACACTTAAGCACACTTCTAGGGAAAGAGCCTGTGAACAAGGAGAAACAAAGGTTACAGAGGAGAAAAGAAATGATGTGTGAATTAAGATCCTGGAGGATGAAAGGGAGATAGGATATAGAAAACAGAAGGAAGGGTTAGACTTAGAGGAAGCTGTAAGAGGGGAGTGTATAGGAAGCAGGGAGGAAAGCAGAGAAGATCTGCCTCTAAATAGAACTTGATTTCTGTTGAGTCAGTTCTGCCTTTACCCTAGAGAAGACAGTGACTTTTCAAAGACTACCCTCTTTGAAGGCAACCCATTACAGTCTGGCTTTCAGCCCCATATCTCTGATGAAACTGGACTTATTAGGTTCACCAATGACACCATGACCCCCACTGCCAACAACAATGACCTACTTGGCGAGCATTTAATAACTTGCTCTATTTTTTTTTTTTTTTTTTTTTTGGCGGTACGTGGGCCTCTCACTGCTGTGGCCTCTCCCGTTGCGGAGCACAGGCTCCAGACGCGCAGGCTCAGCGGCCATGGCTCACGGGCCTAGCCGCTCCGCGGCATGTGGGATCTTCCCGGACCGGGGAATGAACCCGTGTCCCCTGCATCGGCAGGCGGACTCTCAACCACTGTGCCACCAGGGAAGCCCAACTTGCTCTTTCTTGAAGCTCTCTTCCTCCTGAACTTCTCTAGCCTCTTGCCATGCTAATAATTCATTCCTCCTTTTTTTCTTTTGGGTTTTTAATTGATTGTTTCTTCCTTTCCTGTCCCTTGGCCCTGTAAATGATGGTTTCCCCCAAGGTTCCATTTTTTATTTTATTCAGCTACATAATTCCTGCTTTCCCTGAGCAGACCAATGTGCCACCATGCCATAATGCCTGGCAAATAGGAAGTGCTTACTAGCAGCCTGATAAATTAAATGGCTATGATCTCTATCCATATGCTGATGACTTCCACATCTCCCATCCATGATCTGTCTTTCTTAAGCTCTGGGTTCACTTTTCCAACCATCTCCAGGATTATAGCCTATATGCTCTTCAAAACGAACATGTTCCACTCTTGCTTCTCTACTCCTGACTCAGCAACTCACTCCATTAAATTCTCAATTAATGAACTGACCATAAATCTAGCTTCCAAGCTAGAAATCTTAATATTTTCTTCAGCTTCTTCCTTCTCTCACATGATATCTAATCAATCATCATTCATGTCAACTCTACCTGCCAACATTTTCTGAATCTAGTTCTACCCTAAGACTCTACCCCAACTCCCATAGTTGCCTTGATTAGATGCTCATTATTTCCGTTATTTGCCTACTAACTTGAATTCTAGATAGCACTTTCTTTCTCTATAACCTGCTCCATACTGCTGTCAGAGTTCTTATCCTAAAAGACTGATCACAATACCTGGCTGCTTAAAAACTTTCACTGACTTCCAGTTTCCTACAGAAAAAAAAACCCTGAACTTGACATTCCAGTCTGGTCCCTCTCTACATTCCAGCTCCATTTCTCACTACCCCACCCCTTGTACTTTCTAGTTCTCTAGAGTCAAACGTACCCAGGCATAACTTGCATAATGCAATTTTTTTCAGTACCTGCTATTCTCTTTGGCAATACCCTTCAGTTCTGTGCTGGAGCCAGCTCTTGCCATGTCATGAAAACCAACTGTTAAATGTACAAGTCAGTTGACATCATGTCAGTAGCTTGAAAGTGACCATGGGGGTAGGGTGGGTATTTATATCATGGAAATCAGCAATAGCTCCAAATCAGCATTTCCCCACGCCGCACCCCCAGAGAGCACTCCACTGCCTCTACTTCATCCTTCCCCATCCCCAACTCATCCAGAGCATAGCATAGCATTTTAGGGTGTGGATGATAAAGGCAGTCAGCCAAGGTTCAATCCTGGCTCTGATACTTGCTAGTTGGGTAGTTCTAGGCAAGTCACAAACTTCTCTATGCCTCAGTTTCTTCATCTGTAAAATTGGGGTGATCATAATACCTATATTTTATAGTGATTTGTAAAGGATACCTGGCATAGAACTTAGTACATAAGTTCTCATAATGTTACCTCTTTTTATTTGCTTATGTCAGGGCTTCATACACTTCAGTCTGTCCTGTAATGAAGTCTTGCTACCTTAGCTCAGCTCTGGTAACTCACAAAGTAAGTCTCACAGTAGCTTGGAGCCAGGCTGAATCATCAGCTGCATGTTCCTAAACTGAGAGCTATATAAGGACTTCTGGGTAGCAGAGCCCTTTAAGTGACGTAAACCCCATCTTCAAGGCTTCCTCAGAAGAAAAGGTTGTGAAGAATCACTTTTCATTATCCTGCCTTGAGATTCTTTGAGCAAGGGCAGAAAGGCTTAACAAAATATGATAGAGAGACAAGAGCACAGAATTTGGACAGAGCCCAAGGCCAAGTCCTGGCTCTATCATTTATTAGCTACGTGACCTGGGCAAGCTTCCCCAGTTGTCTGGGCCCAAGTTTCCCAAATAAAGGAGTAAAAAAGAGTGCACGTGAGGAGTAAATCCATGTTATCTATCGTTGTCCCCTCTCTCCAGAGGCCCAGAATTGGCAGGATTCTTGCTCAGCCCTTTGGTAGATCCCCATCCAGTTAAGGACCCTTCCTATAGCTGACCTTTCTCCCTTATTTCCTTTAGTCAGCATTATTTTTGTAAAGTAAACCTTTTGGCCCACACTCTGAGAATAGTCAGGGACCGAAAGAGTTCTGTGCAGGGCACTCTCTCCATAGAGCAAAGCACTGGAGGGAATTATGAAGCCAAGCTGTGAAGCACAAATATGATTATGTAACAGTAGGGCTCTCTGACGAGATTGCTCTATTACAACTTCATACTTGCTTAGTCCTCTACGGAAGCTTTTATTATAAGTTACAAAGCAAACCTGAGGAGAACCTCACCACCACTCACTAATAAGGTAATCTAGAAGAGAGAAAGGCAAGAGCTCTCAAAGGGATCTGACACCCTAACCCCTTCACCCTAAAGCCTTCGGTTTGTTCTCTCACTGCAATTCAAACTGGGGGAACACAAAAAGGACAGGCTTGTCTCTTTCCAGTCCCTAAACATTTTTGTTTATTTTTTTACTATCACACAGACAACAGTTTCTGTATTGTCAATGTACTTGCTTAGCTCCAAAAGCCTCCTATGTTCAAGGGGGATAAGAGCTCACATGTAACTGACATTTGCTCTCTGCCAGTCACTGTTCTTAGTCTGGAGCCTCAGACCAAGAGTGCTCCAGTAAATCACCCAACGTCACATAGGCATAAAGTGGTGGGCTGGATTTGAACCCCCTCTGGCTCCAGAACCTTCAGCCATCATCCTCTATAGCCATTCACTAGTCAATTGATTCTCAAACCTACTTCAGAAAACTGGAAGATTTTTACATCTGGAATGACCCTTTAGTCTCCCATATTACACAAAGGGAAACTGAGGCCCAGAATGGATACATGACTCTCCCAGGATCAGCAGCTTAGCCCTGACTGCTCGGGGCTGAGAAGGCACTCCTCTCTGCCCCTGTCCTCCAGCTCTTCCTCACCAGCACATTTCTCTCTCAAGCCTTCTCTGCTAACACCTTTCTCAGTCCTGTTCCTATCTTACTCCGCTTTACCTTCCATACACACACACACGAGAGCTGATTAAAAAAATTAGAGTTCTTTTGTACTCACATCTCTGTTACCTACAATAGCAATAACTAGACTGTGAGCTCCTTGGGGCAAGGTCTGAGGCTTGGAGATCCAATTTTTTTTCCAGTGTCCCATGTACATGGTCATAAACAAATGTCCTTTATGAGGCTACTGAAGCTGCAAAAAGCCTCCACTGTCAGGACAAGCAGCATTTGTCTTCATCTGAGTGTTCCAAATAGCAGCTGAATCAAGGCAGCACAAAAGAATTAAACTTCTAAACAAAACCTCCTAACTCCCTCCTGCTATATGGCAGTTCAGTGCTTGCCCACTCATGCCCTCTGCCTGACTTCACAAGTGTGTTACACAGGATACTCCAGGAGCTGAGTTAATCTTCTGCTCTATGTAAAGTGGAGAAAGCAGCAAATTAGATGTCTCTTTGAAAAACTGTTTATTAAATGGTATATAAACCCAAAAGATAAAAGGCAAGTGATTTTTATAGATATCTACTCATGTCTGAAGAGACACATTCAGATGATAATTATAATAAATTAAGACCCCTTTGGCACATTCAGAATGTGATTATAATAAATTAATACATACTATATAAAATACATAATAAATTACAATATTTATAATAATTACTCTTTTGTACAGTGCTTTACAGTTTATGACCATATGAGCTTTCACTCGTTTGAATTTCACAAGGACCTGTGAAATAGGAAGAACAGGTATAACACGCAGTTTTTGCTCATTTGAGGCTTAGAGAAGTTGAATGCCTTGCCCAGGATCGTAAAGCTCCAAGTTACAAAGTGAGTACAGGTACCCAAAAGCCCAACTGACTGCCCCATCACTCTGAATGCTATTACTCAGAGCTCAGAAGAAAATCAACAACCAAACCACTGTTTAAAGCTGAGTTTCTCCCATCACACAGGTTTTGAACACTTAGGAGTAAAAAGTGTAAAATCAGGGTAGAGAGGGGGAGAAGGTCATGAAATGTATCCCAAACTCTACCCTACCGCCTACATACTCTCTTTGCCAGGAGATCTGCTGGGCTGGATTGCAGGACCAGTTTGCCTATGTAAACAATGACTAAGAAAATTGGCATCAGTGCAAAAACCAGTGTTTACAGCAATTAGAATTTCTACAGCCAGCAGTGTCAAGTTAATACAGCTCAGTCACTCCTTGGCCTGAGGCATTAGGAGACAGGCTGGACCACCAGGCTCAAGAAGGAAAGCAGAAGGCAGGGCTGTTTTGATAGAATCTGGAGTCCCCAATGATGGAGGTTTTACTTTTACCCCAGGAGAGGCTTCTCGATTTAACAGATTCAGGAAATGGAAACAATTTACTGCTCACAAACGTTTAATCATGATCCACAACAATCTAATGTGTTTAATGCATAACATATTAAGTCAAAATATCTGTATAACAGATGAGCTAACTATACAGTGGTCCCTTGGTACCAGCGGGGGATTGATTCCAGCACCACCACCCCCAGCATACACAAAAATCTGTGGATGCTCAAGCCCCTTATATAAAGTGGTGTAATGCAGTAGGCTCTCTACATCCAGGGCTTGGAGCATAGAATATCTATCCAGATGAGGAACGGTGGAAACCGAGGACTGACTGTATTGCTGTCCTAAGGTGAACTTATAGGTTAGATATCCCATCATAAGGAAAATGGTCCATATCTATGATATGACTTTGAATCATTTCCCTTCATGATACTTTTTAAGAACATCTATTCTTCCTCTCCATGCACCCCTCCCTTTCAATCCCAGGGACAAAACCTAGGGAAGCAAAAGTCTGGTTCCACTAAAAGATATAAATCCCAAATGAAGACACTAAAGGAGTTTGGCAAAACAATAGGTTAGTAAGTTATTCGGTTTAAAATTTCACCTGTTTTTAAGAGAAGGTCATTGAGAACTAGTTCTTTTGTCTCTTATTTCTATTATCCCCATTACACAACCTGGCAAGTTGTCCAGTCCAAGATTATTCAAAGGGTGTTCCCCAGACTGGCAGCATCTGAGTACAAATTCTTGTGCCCTACCTCTGCCTGCTGAATTAGAATCTCTGGGAGTGGGACCCAGGAATCTCTCCAGGTGGTTCTTTTGCACATTAGAGTTGAGAAACACTGGCCTATACTCTTCAGAGTATGAAACAGTCTCTCATTAGGCAGTTTTTGTTGTGACTGATTTTCTTTGCAACAGCAATGGGTCAAAGTCCTGGGACAATGCTGCTAAGGGCGGGGCTTGCAATGACAAGCCACAGTGGAACGTCTGAATGACCACACTGGCTTCCTTCAGGCTTGAATGATCCCTTCTCTGAACTCCCCCTTATCCTTCAAGACACCTCCTCTGTAAAGGACCCCTGACTGTACCCTCCTCGGCACAGAACGGATCTCTTTGTGTTCTATATGTCACACTCTGTGTGTCAACATGTGGCTTGAATGTATCTCCATTTCTGCACCTCTCCTTTCTCAGTGTGAGGGTTGGTTTGTGTCCTGCTCTCCCGTCAACTCTTTGAGAGTAGGAACCCATTTGAAGAAATCTGCATATCCAAGCAGCTGGTGTGCCGAGATGAATGGATACAGAGGGGGAGTTAGATGTGCCTCAAAGCTGCCGGACAGGGGAGGCTTCTACTCCCCAGCCTCCTTTTGTGCAGGAGCTCTGGTCACAGGCCTGCCCCCTCCCACCTCCTCCAGCCCCTCCCAGGCACGGCCCAGTTTCTCTCCCTGCAGCTGGGCCCTCACAAATGCCACCCCTCCCCTTTGCCACTTCTCTAACAACCCAGACTCAGGGAACAAGGGACCCCTGGAGCCGAGCGAGACGGTGGAAGAGGCGGTGGCACAACAGCCGGAGCACAGTGGGGACTCAGGGTGCACTGGTCACCTGGAAGAGGAGCCCCAGGCCCCGGAGGAGAATGTACCAGGCCTAAAAATGGCTTCCGTGAGAGCTTGATGCGCTCTGTGAAGAGCCCAGTCCTTGCCCTCAAAAAGCTGCAGAAGCGCCAAGATCAGATAGAAGCCATATTTGAAGGAATTTCAGTCCCTGGGAAACAAGTACAATGACATCTCTAAGGTCTCATTTGCCAAGATCCACGAGCCCACAGGCGAAATGGAGGGACAGGGATGAACCCTTAGAGGCTGAGGACTAGGGGACGAAGAGGTGGGAGGAGGAAGATGAAGAAGGTGATAACGAGGTGTATTTAATGGTCAGGATCCCAACTCTGAAGTGTCTGATGACCCAGAGAAATAAGAAAGGGCAGAGCTTGAAGAGGAGAAAGAAAACTAAGGGAAAAAAAAAAAAAAACACTAAAGCATTTAAAAATATTGGTGAACTTAAGAAACGCCCAGGTTTTTCATTAAAATACAACGTGAACCCAGTCTGACATTCCTAAAATATATGAAATGGAAGCATTCAGATCCTGGCCAGGCCCTTAGTTTTAAATTTGACTTTCATTTGAACACAATAAATATATCCAAAGGTGTGGGAGAAGATTTACCCTTGAGATGACCTTTTCGTGATCTCTTCTGGGAGGACCGGAAATTGAGGCTTATAAAGGTTGCCAAGTAGGTACAAGGTAAAGATTTTCATTTTGAAACCCATTCATCATAACAGCATGCTACACATGGAACACCAAGACAAAACTGAACATGTTTTTGATGCTTAATTCTTCAACGCCTTCAGCCCTGAAATTTCCTAGTGCGGAAAAAGCAGAACCCAAGAAAAATGTTGTCTTTTGTAACCCAGAGATCATCAGCTTTACACTTCAGAAGACAGTGATGGTTTCAAAGAAGGTTGTGTTGGATGGAGATCAGGACATTATTGTTAACGAGTCCAGGAAAACCACCAATCCAAGTGTGTGCCCACGCCCCCAGATCAGAAGCAGAAAAGATTTAAGTTTGCTTGCATTAGCTGTGCCCTCATTATTTTGCTGTGTAGATACTGAATGGTAGATAATAAAATGTTACTGTTCAAGGACAGACACAGCAGCTAAGAACTTTCAGGAAGAGTGCATTTAACTTAAAGACTCAGCTTCTGGGCTTCCCTGGTGGCACAGTGGTTGAGAGTCCGCCTGCCGATGGCAGGGGACACGGGTTCATGCCCCCGTCCGGGAAGATCCCACATGCCGCGGAGCGGCTGGGCCCGTGAGCCGTGGCCGCTGGGCCTGCGCATCCGGAGCCTGTGCTCCGCAACGGCAGAGGCCACAGCAGTGAGAGGCCTGCGTACTGCAAAACAACAACAACAAAAAAAGACTCAGCTTCTTTGTGGGTTTTGAATTGTGAGTGACTCAGAAATTTATTTTAAAAAAACATAAACATAAGGTTATTTACCACTGTGGTATTAATAAAACCTAGTATTGTCAAACATGTTCTTCCTGTCTTACTGAGTATTGGATAAGTAAGGTGACCAAGCATATTTTCTTTCCATCAATGCTTCGCTGAAAGTTGCCACTTTTTCTTTTTTTTTTTTTTGTTGTTACGCGGGCCTCTCACTGTCGTGGCCTCTCCCCTTGCGGAGCACAGGCTCCGGACGCACAGGCTCAGCGGCCATGGCTCACGGGCCCAGCCGCTCCACGGCATGTGGGATCTTCCCGGACCAGGGCACGAACCCGTGTCCCCTGCATCGGCAGGCGGACTCTCAACCACTGCGCCACCAGGGAAGCCCTATCATTCTTTTATAACACAAAATGAATAGAATCATTAAATAAAAATGAATTAGGGAGTGAATGTTTGCATAGGCAACAGTTCTTTGAAGCTAGATACCTATGAACACAGGCTGTGAGGATAATAACAATGCATTTGTGCACTGCTTCATCTCTAGTACATTGCGTGGCATTCAGTACATGTGCAACAAACACTTGTGCAACAAATGGGTGTCCATAACCACACTTAGAAGTATGTGTTTAATGCTTGAAAAAGAAATACACTGGTACTTCTCATATATCTAAACTATTTACCAAGATATGCATTATCATGTCTCATAATTATGAAATTACTAAAACTAATTTTACCTTAGCAAACACCCAAGAAAATCAAATGTAGAAAATGTCACAAGACTACAAACAATGAAAATTGGCAATGGCTCCACTGACCTGTCATTATCCAGAAACTCTACTAACAGAAAAAACATATTGGGTTGGCCAAAAAGTTCGTTCGGGTTTTTCCCCGAACGGAAAACCCCAACGAACTTTTTGACCAACTCAATAAATCAGGGTGAAAGTTAATCAAGTAAATCAATTCTTCAGCAGAGTTAATGACAACTCATCTAGTTCAAACGTCTGGTGGGTTTAGCTGGGAAGTTAAACCACATTAACATTAAAAAGCCAACAGAACAGATACCATCTAGTCTATGTGCAATGCTGCAGAGAAGTGCCGGTACTTGGAACACACTGTTTCACAGCGTTCCATTAAAGATCCACCCCTGTGGAACTTGTAAAGGGCCTCTGTTGACCTAATTCTCTCTAATCTAGGTCTCAGCTCTCATTTACTCATACATCTTTCTCGCCAAATCCCTTTCTGAAGGGCTTAATCCTTACTAACTTAAACTAGATGCCAATAAAGTCATATAATTTTAAAATCTAAAGGGCCTATGCATACAGACTGTCTTCTTTGAAAACTGAGGAAACTGATGCACAGAGAGGTGGGGTAACAAGTTCCAAATCATCCAGTTACTGACGTGTTTGGACCACAACTCAGGTCAACAGAGTCCTAGTCCCAGGTTCTTTCACTACATCTCTACGGAAAAAAGTTTCAGTTTACCTCAAAGTTTCTGAGACCCTAAACTTTTTTTTTGCTTTCCCTTCTTAGTAAAATTGCTTAACTCTACACTTATTTTTGTTGTTTTAATTCCACCCTCCCACTTTACCATTCCATCTGCCTCCCAGAACTACAGCTAGAGCATCCCTGTTTCAACAGCATCCTCCTAAATCCTCACCATCTGCAATCTTTACAGAACTGTCCAAAGACATGATTCTTGAGCTCTCTTTGATACCTCTGGCTTTCTAGGCTTTTGTTGCCTCCTTACATACTTAGCATATTAGCATGTGAGATCTGAAAGGAAAACTACAGAGCACGTTTCCCCAAACTGAGTTCTATGGAGCAGCAGTTTTGAGGTGATGATTTTACACAGGGGACAAAGAGTGAAGGGTTCTGTGATCCTGTGATCAACTAAGCTTAGGATATGCTGCATATCAATTCTTTTCTCAGAGATTCACAGTGCACATCAGGTTTTTAAAGACACTGACAAGTCCCAAAAGAAAATGAGACATTTATTTAACTCTGCTGCGTCATTCATCTTTTCCACCTATTAAATTCCCTTAAAACTGATTGGGGAAGGCCTTGCCTAGTCCACCTCCCCTTGTTTTACAATCAAAACTGAATCTACATTTGAATGACTGACCAGGGTCCTACTCTATTTTGGGGCCAGAGCCAGGGCTCCAATCCAGCTCTGAGTCTCAGGCCAGGGCCTACTCTTTAAGTATTATTTCCCCTCTGCTGGATCCAATTCTTTCTGGTCTTCAGCACACTCAGGATCCAACCCTTTGTCCCGGGATGGACTACAAATGTTCATGTAGTGTATGCCTGTTGGGGGAGATGAGAAGGGTGGATGCTTGATCATATTATTTCAGCTTGATCCTACATCCATTCAACATAGGACTGTGCTGGGTTTCCTCAGTTATACAACTTCTGTGCAACAATAAACACTGGGACACAGGCACGCAAAGCCATCCTAAGGATCTTTCTCAGGGGTTTCTAGGGGATTAGAGGAACAAGTCCCGAGCAAAATGTCAGGAAGGCAATTTGAGGGTAAGACTCTCCAGATGGGGGCCTTAGTCTCTAGGTAAAAGAGTTAGGTGAACGTGGGCCTCTCCAAAAAGTTGCTGGTGCGTGTCAAACTGCCCTTCCTTCCTCTCTGTGCTTCCTTTTCATTTTCTCCAAGTTTTCCTAGTTGATTCTAGAGACCTTACTAGGCCAGGAATCAAGGTCTCCTTTCCATATTTTCTTGAGGGAGGGAGAGCTAGGAAGCAATAACACAAAGAAGGAGTTTTAAGAGAGTGGATAACATGCTTTGCATAAAGAGTGGTGGGCCAAGTGTTTGCACAAATTGCTTGCTGCCTTTGGTGTGGGCATTTCCAGAACAACTGTAAAGTGAATAGATAATGATGGGAAGAATTAAAGGATGGATGTCAGATAGTATTCACTGATGAGGGGCAGCCCATACTCTGCTAAACAGCTCCTTTATCCAACTAAACTCACAGGCCTGCTTACAGTTCCCCCAAATGCTCATTCTTACCAACTTGCTTTTGTACATATTTTATTCTTTTCTTCCCCCCATCCCCTTCCCCTAGCCTCCCTGCAATGCTATTCTGACCCACTCTTTAAGGTACAGTTTTGATCTTAACACTCCCAAGGTCATTCCTGTCACTCTTGGAGCTTACAGCCCTTGTTGACTCCACTGCCCATTTGAAAATTACCCATGTATTTACCAAGTCCTGACATCTCTAGGTTTATGCTCTTGTTATGACTTTATTGGCTATGCAATGATGTCTTGTTTCCCCAAATAGATTCTGAACCATTCAAGCATAGGAACGTTTTGGAACACTTGTGCAAAATGAAACATACTTGTTAATTATATGAAACATTAAATGAGTGTTAACTGTAGAACATAGGTCGTAAACTCATGCCTTCAGGGGCCAGGGCAGCTCATGCAAATGAGTAAAACAAGTGTAAACATCAGGGAGTGGGGAGGCTTGCGGCAAACTGGAAAAACAATGCCCTGAATAAGGAAGAAGCTGTGGGGCTCCCCAGGTGATTCTGTGATGTGGAAAGTCTGGCCCAGTGCTGTCAGATGATTTGATTTTTCAAAAAATAGGAAGTCCAGATTATTGTGTGAGATATTTTGAATTTTAGACGTTGGCAATGAACTTTTAAATGTTTAATAAGCATTGTGGACCAAAAATAATATCTGCATGTCCATCTGTAGCTCTCACGCTTGCTGTTTGAGAGAGTCAGATCACTTTTTTAGACAGATAATGTGTGTAATTGACAATGTTCTATCCCCAAACCTGGACAATAATAACAAAACTAAGGCATAAAATTAGAAATATTTGGCTTTTTTTGTTTTCATTTTACATTTTAAATTACAGTGATGCACAGAAGCAGTTTAATTAGAAGGTGATGGCAATGGGGATTATAGAGACTCTGAATGGGAGTTATGGGTCCTCCCAAGGACTGCACAGGTTGATGCACTTGTTTCTTTTTAAAAATTATTTTCCCTTAAAGGTATCTCATGCTCTTACGTTGGAAGAATTAAAGTTGTTAAAATGTCCATACTGTCCAAAGCAACCTACAGATTAAGTGTGATCCTTATCAAAATACCCATGACATTTTTCACAGAACTAGAACAAATAATCCTAAAATTTATATGGAACGACAAAAGACCCAGAATTGCCAAAGCAATCTTGAGGAAAAAGAACGAAGCTGGAGGCACAACCCTCCCAGACTTCAGACAATATTACAAAGCTACAGTAATCAAAACAGCATGGTGGGGCTTCCCTGGTGGCGCAGTGGTTGAGAGTCCACCTGCCGATGCAGGGGACACGGGTTCATGCCCCGGTCCGGGAAGATCCCACATGCCATGGAGCGGCTGGGCCCGTGAGCCATGGCCGCTGAGCCTGTGCGTCCAGAGCCTGTGCTCTGCAACGGGAGAGGCCACAACAGTGAGAGGCCCGCATACTGCAAAATAAAAACAAAAACAAAAACCAGCATGGTATTGGCACAAAAACAGACATATAGATCAATGGAATGAATAGAGAGCCCAGAAATAAACCCACACACCTACAGTCAGTTAATCTATGACAAAGAAGGCAAGAATATAAGGCATGACACCATAAAACTCCTAGAAGAGAACATAGACAAAATATTCTCAGACATATATCATAGCAATATTTTCTTAGATGAGTCTCCCAAGGAAAAAGAAATAAAAGCAAACAAGAAACAAATGAGACCTAATCAAACTTACACACTTTTGCACAACAGAGGAAACAATCAACAAAACAAAAAGACAACCTACAGAATGGGAGAAATTTATTTGAAAATGATGCAACCAACAAGGGGTTAATATCTAAAATGTACAAAGCATTCATACAACTCAATATCAAAAAGACAAACCACCCAATCAAAAAATAGGCAGAAGACTTGAATAGACATTTCTCCAGAGAAGACATACAGATTGCCAACAGGCAGATGAAAAGATGCTCAACGTCATTAATTATTAGAGAAATGTAAATCAAAACCACAATGAGGTATCACCTCACACAAGTCAGAATGGCTATCACCAAAATGTCTACAAATAATAAATGCTGGAGAGGGTGTGGAGAAAAGGGAATCCTCTTACACTGTTGGTGGGAATGTAAATTGGTGCAGCCACTATGGAGAACAGTATGGAGGTTCCTTAAAAAACTAAAAATAGGGAGTTCCCTAGTGGCCTAGCAGTTAGGATTCTGGGCTTTCACTGCCGTAGCCCAGGTTCAATCCCCAGTCAGGGAATTGAGATCCCACTCTTGGGCATATATCCAGAAAAGATAAAAACTCTAATTCAAAAGGATACATGCACCCCAATGTTCATAGCAGCACTGTTTATAATAGCCAAGACATGGAGACAACCCAAGTGCCCATCAACAGATGATTGGTTTAAGAAGATGTAATACATACGTACAATGGAATATTACTCAGCCATAAAAAAGAATGAAATATTGCCATTTGCAGCAACATGGAGGGACGTAGAGATTATCATACTAAGTGAAGTAAGTCGGACAAATATATGATATCCCTTATATATGGAATCCAAAAAATAACACAAATGAAGGTATATACAAAACAGAAACAGACTCACAGACATAGCAAACAAACTTATGGTTACCAAAGGGGAAAGGGCGGGGGGAAGGATAAAATAGGAATATGGGAATAACAGATACAAACTACTATATGTAAAATAGATAAGCAACAAGGATTTACTATATAATACAAGGAACTATATTCAATTCCTTGTAATAACTTATAATGGAAAATAATCTGAAAAATATATATAGTAGATATATAACTGAATCACTTTGCTGTACACCTGAAACTAATACAGTGTTGTAAATCAACTATACTTTAATAAAAAAAATATTTTCCTTTAAAACCACACAGATTTCCTTTTCCTTGATTTGATTATAGTCTTGTTAGAGGTAATTATGGTCATTCTTGAGAGAACACAAAAGAAATGGGGGGTAGAGGCTAATTTTTCTGAGACAATTAGCTGGGTTAGAGTAAGAAGATAAAAGGAAAATATGTTAAAGAGACTATAATATGATATGACATATGATATGAGTATGAAAGGAGGTCCAAGCTGCCTAACTGCTACCTCCTTCTTCTCTCCTCCACCCCAAGGATGCCAGGAAGTGGGCTATTTAAAACTGGGTGTTACAATGATAGGTGCCCAGTACTGTGCTAAGAGTCACTGGCCCTTTTCCTTGAAGTTGACAGACATGTTAAACACTTGGTGATAACTCACAGGTGCTCTGGACACGCAGGGCCCTGTAACTCCAGCAGGAGTGGAAGCTGACAGTCCGCACACAAACCAAAAACCAAAGCAGCTTCTATAGCATGTAAATGTTAACCCTTGCAAAGTAGTAGGGTGTTCACATGTGTGATCCAACTGACTAAGAATACTGACTAAAGTATTTTTTTAGAACTGCTTTCAGAGACCTTGGTTCACTCCTCTGTATACCCTTAATGGGGACAAACCCTCTTTCCCTGAAGTTGGATTTGATTTCTGGAAAAGCCAAAGTTCCTCTAGATAACAAGGTGTGTGATGAAGCTGAGGATCACATTTCGTTCATAAACAAGATGAGACTATAAAGTAATGAGAATGACGTTGACATGCACCACATGAAATGGCTTGGAATGAAATTTCTTAAAAAATATTTTAGGGCTTCCCTGGTGGCGCAGTGGTTGAGAATCCACCTGCCAAAGCAGGGGACACGGGTTCGAGCCCTGGTCCGGGATGATCCCACATGTCGCAGAGCAACTAAGCCCGTGTGCCACAACTACTGAGCCTGCACTCTAGAGCCCACGCGCCTAGAGCCCGTGCTCCACAAGAGAAGCCACCACAATGAGAAGCCCCCGCACTGCAACGAAGAGTAGCCCCCGCTCGCTGCAACTAGAGAAAGCCCACACGAAGCAACAAAGACCCAACGCAGCCAAAAATAAATAAATAAAAATAAAATTTTTAAAAATATATATTTTAGACAAGTTCTGAGTATTAGCGATGGCATCATCATTGAATTAAAGCTTAGAGGAAGATACCTGGAGGAATAGGCACTCTACTAACAAGTCACTATATTTCCCTTTGAAGGGTAGTGTAGCAGATTGGAAAGACCAAGGAATTGAAATAAGAGACTAGGTTAAAATTCCTTCTTAGTCGCTTACCAGCTGTATGAGTTTTTAAAAACTATCTTACCTCTCAAGTATTTTTTAAAGTGAAAGTTTCTTTAAATGTAAGAATATATAGTGTGAGAGCAGGAATTATACTTGTTTACCACTTTTTCCCCAGAGTAGAGCTGATACAAAATACATATGCAATAAATAGTCACTGAAGGAATGAACAAAAACTCTAATGTCAACTGTTTTCAAAGAAATTACAATTAAACAAGGTATCCATGCAAGCCATTAAATTAACAAGTTTTTAAAAAAATCAATTACAACAGTTCACGCTGGAAAGAATATAGCACAACTGGCATTTTCTCACATTGCTATTAATCATATAAATAGGAAAATAACTTGGAAATAAGAAGGAGGACCTGCAAAAATATTTATACTCTTTGATCTAGTAGTTCTAATTTGGGGGAATCTCTTGAGGAAAAATCCTAAAAGCAAAAAAGATTATAGACACAAATATGTTCACTGTAACATTACTTATAGTAGCAAGAAACTAAACAGTCTAAGTTTCTGGTAATAGGGAAATAGTTATATTAGAAATGGCACCTGCTCTTTGATACGTCCATTACAAAGAGAAAGGAATGCTATGCAGTAATAATGTGGTATATCCTCTGGTATAATGACAAGTAAATTAAGTTGTGCATACAGTTGTATAATATGACAGCATCTACCAAAAGACAACATATACACAAAAAGAGAGACTGAAAGGAAATAAAACAAAAAGCAGACGGTGGTTGTGTTAGAGTAGGTGAATTTTTCTATTTTCTAAATTTTCTATAGCATAATTATGTACCTGTTATAGTATATAAAATAATCCAGTCCTCTAATTTACTAAAGGAAATATGCTTCTATGGGAAAAAATGTTTAAGTGGCTGTGATAGCCAGAGATTACAGAACTTAAAGAACACTCTCCACTCTCTGACATCCACCTACTGCTCAAACACACCCTATACCTACTCATATTCCTACACACTACTTCCCTGTACACACCTTTGCCTATAAACCCTGTCTTCTTGCCCATGAAGTATTTACTTTCCTCAAAGATAACAGAAGGCTGAACTGCAGGGCTCCATTTGCTAATGGAATTTCTCCCGCTTGACCAAATTCCAGTTCCTCCTTCAGTGTCCATCTCAAATGCACCCTCCTCTGTGACACCCTGTCCAACTCACTCCTCAAGACAGTTGCTCCTGCCTCAGTGCTCTCTAGGACTTGGTTCAAGTTTCTATTTTTTGATACTTGCTGTATTGTCATTATGAATTTGTAGAGCTATCTCCTTCACCTTTGTCCTCCTTGGTCTATCACACTGCCTGTTACATAATTAGTGCTCAGTATAATTGCTGAATGAATGGCTTATATTGCTGACTATGCTTTCTTTCACTGTTGCTTCTAAGTTCCTGCTTTCTGAAAAAGCAGGCAGCTTACCCCTTATCATTTCCTACTTGGGCTCTTCAAGGAAAGGAAACAGGAATCCAGGGTAAAAGCAAACACATTTTGCTGTTTGGTCCTACTGATGATGATGCCTTATTTGAGAAGTAGGATGTACAGGGAAAACTTCCTGGCCGGTTGTTATCACCAACCCTCTTTATTATGGAAGCTGTCCAGGGATTTTGAATCACTCATCATCGATTCACTCAGCAATTATGGGAGCGTTTACTTTCTGCCAGGTACTTTTAGGAGCTGGGTACACAGCAGCGAAGCCCACAGACCTGCTCCTTCCCCTCACAGAGCTTCCAACCTAGCAGGGGAGACAGGATTACTTAGAGAGACAAATTACTTAGGAGTAATTAAAGAAACAATCACCAATAGTGGTATGTTCCATGGAGGGAAAAGTCAGGGTAGAGTGAGAGAGGAAAATAGGGGTGAGACAGAAACTAGACTGGGTGGTTAAAACAAGAGATCTCTAACCAGACACCTAACTCCTTTGATGAACACGCAAGAAGTTTTTGTCTCAATTAAGGCACCATAGCTGCCAACAACTGCAGTGTCTATTTCAAACTTTAAACAAAGAAAGACTTTCTGAAGCAGCACAGTAGAAACACAACAAGAAAAACAATTTTGTTAAGTCAGTCTAAGACAAAAAGCTACTAAAACCAAACAACAGTAGAAAGATAATTTATTTCCAATCAAATTATGTATTTAGGGGCTCCCTGGTGGCGCAGTGGTTAAGAATCTGCCTGCCAATGCAAGGGATACAGGTTCGAGCCCTGGCCTGGGAAGATCCCACAGGCCACAGAGCAACTAAGCCCGTGCGCCACAACTACTGAAGCCCGCGTGCCTAGAGCCCTTGCTCTGCAACAAGAGAAGCCACCACAATGAGAAGCCCTCGGACCGCAACCAAGAGTAGCCCTCACTCGCTGCAACTAAAGAAAGCTCGTGCACAGCAACGAAGACCCAACACAGCCAAAAATAAATTAATTTAAAAAAATGTATTTGGGCACCAGAATTTAATGCTATTCTACTGGTTTATAACAGAGAATATTTCTAATATGTAGATTAAAGCTTATTTCATCAAGTAGTACTTATTCTTGAAGAATCATATATTGGTTGTGTGTTTTCATAATCATATTAGCTTACTTAAAGTTACCATAATTAAAACAGTGAAATGTATCTTAACAACACAAGACCGAGACTAGTTCCACCCATGGCCCAGTTATGCAAAGATCTCCTTCAAACATTTTATACCTTTCAGAAATGCAACAGAAATAACTCCCTGTATGTGTCATGCTGTCCCACCTCAGGGATATGCACCTGCTGTTCTTCTCTTCCTGCAATGCCCTTCCTTCTACACCTGTGTGATGTGTTTCTTCTCATCCTTCCAGACTCAGCTGAGCCAGCACTTCCTCTGGGATCCTCTACCTGAGTTCCCCAGACACACAGAAGCTTCTTCTGCTGGGTTCCCACAGCACCCACTAGGTACCACGAACCACAGCACTTACTAGGTTTTGTTGGAAGTGTCTCCTTGGCTTTTCCAAACTAGAATGTGAGCACCTCAATGTCTCTGCAGTGTCTGACACCTTTCAATAAATTGCTGAAAGTATATTGGCACTTTAGAGAATGAACAATGCACCATTTTCTTCCATGAACAGAAAAAGAAAGAGGTGAAACAGCCTTACACTATACATTAAGCATAATTTCAATAGTTACAAAAAGACCGTAAGGAAACCTGGCTCTCCCACATGCACTAAAAACCACAGGAATCAATCTGTAGTGCAGCAACTTTAAGGATCACAGGTGTATAGAACTTAAAAAATGCTACCCATGGTTGCTTGCCACTCTCTGAAATCTGAAAATGGAAATGAAACAAAACAAAAACAAAAAAGGAGGGTGGGGGAGATAACGGCAGAAGACATTTAACCACTGACAACACCTAAATGAAAGTCCAACTTTTTAAGAAGTTTAAATTCTATGGTTTGCCCCAAAATATGCTTTTATGGAGTCAGGAAATCATGTTACTCTTTTTAGAGTAACTGAAAATCACTTCCAAACAGGTTCCTTCTGTAGACATCACCAATAACAATGTTCTTCGTTTCATCCAAGATATACCTTCATTTAAGTTGCAGGATGGTGCCATTTGGATTAGCTATGTGAGGCAATAAGACTGAGAAGTTATTGGTTTTGGTCAGTAGGGGGCCAGTAAGCCCTGAATCTGGCACACCGTGTGTCCCATAAAATACTGGCCCACTATCCTTGACAAAAGTATAGCACATGCATTTAAATGGTACACTGCTAACTATAGGATTAATAGGCATCAACCTGCAAGGGAGCAAGTTTAATATTCATCTGATGTGAACCTTATTGGGAAGCAGACAGGAAAAGCTACTTAGCCTGTAAGAGTCTAGATTTTAAAATATGTTTCCACATAGATGAACCAACAACACAAATTTAGACATAGTTATTTGGGGACGGGGTGTTTCTTGACTTTTTCTTTCCCCTTGTTTTTTATTTTTTAAATATACATTTTTATTTTTTAATATATATTTACTTCTTTAATGTACTAAGTAGTTATATATTTATAATTATCATTTATATTTATAGATAAACCTATTTAGTACCTCAGTAATATCTATCAGTAACTTCCATCTCAGGTTTTTTAATCGCAAGTTATAAAGGATATTCTGGCTATCTCCTGTCATAAGTGATAGCTCAATAACAACATTGCCAAAGGCAAACATTAGTTTTGGCAGACATCCTTGAAGTCATTCCAATGAAGAGGCTACAGGTTGAGACACTGAAATGTAAAAGCCACTGTTGCCTGGAAGCACATTTTGTGGCTGATCCACTGAGAGGTCAGGAAGCAGAGCGGATGGGCTTGATTCCACCCTCAGATTCCTCATTTCTCATGAGAATTTGACACAGATGACAACCCGCTCCTAGGGGAGCTCTTCAGTGGTTTTTGGTTTCTTTGACACTCTTGTTTCCCCAGTTTTCCTTTGTTCTCTGATTGCTCCATTTCCTCTGCTGGCTCCGCCTCTTCTCCTCAACTCTAAAACTTATTCAACACTGTTTCCTTAGGGGACTTTCATGTCTTTAGGGGATTTCAGTTACCAGTGACCTGCCAACAAATTTCTCCATATTTCCTGGACTTTCCATTATATAATTATTTGCCACATATTTTTGGCTCAGTGTTGTAGCTCCAGGAAGGCCAAGCGCTATTTGTTGTGTGAATTGCTATAACCCCAGTGCCCAGCACCTAATGATTGCTCAATTAAACAGGTGATAGAGGCCATGGTGAATTTTTTCTATTATGGTGGTCAGCTGAAGACACCTGCCTTTAGTATTCTTAGAGGTCAATGTCATATTTTCTAAGGTTATAGGCCAGATCTCTGGGCCCAACAGATGGCAATCATTTGAGCAAATCCGAAGCCCTTTGTTTAGGAAAGTATTAACCCTTAAGTAAAGTGCTTCTTTACTACCTTCACATTGTGGCATACGGCTCACCATCAGGGCAGAATTCAAGTAAAGCACTTTAATTTATATAACAAAATGTCATGTCACCAACTGTACCTTAGGTACCTAAAGTCTAAAGAACTCTTTTCAGGTGACACATATTATTCTAAAATGAATTGATACCTTGGCAGAGTCTGATGAAGATCTTTGACATAAGACAATGATAGTCTAAAAGACATTCAATTTCTTTAGCTTTTAGAGCACTAACTTCAAGGCCAGACTGCTTGAATTAGCGTTCTAGCTCCGGGAGTATGATCTGGGCAAGTTACTTAACCCCTCTGTGCCTCAGTTTCTTCATTCCTAATATAGGAATAATAGTATTTACCTCACAGGGTTGTTATAAAGATTGAATTAATATATATGTGAAATGGTTAGACCGTATGAGTTAGCTATGATGACGATGACTCATCTATCCAGTTAGAACATCAGCAAACTAAGCCCATGGACTCCAAGCTTTTAACTGCAGGAAGAGGTTTTTAGTTCTTGCTGTATACCAGTCACTGTGCTAAGAATTTTATATACACAATTACATTTAATCCATATAACAAGCCTTGAGGGAGGCACTGTCATTATCCTACTTTTATAGATAAGGAAACTAAAGCTTAGAGAGTTTAAGTAACTTGCCCAATTAGTCTCACGACTAGTAAGTGCTAAAGTCACGATTTAAGCCCAGTAGCCATAGCCAACAGCAGTCCAGGTGAAAAAGATCTACAGCTGTATAGAAATCCACAAACCTGAGAGCAGTAGCTGATTGACAAGAATGATGGTGAAAATTAAAAATAAAAAAACTGCATATTACTATTGGAGTATACGGTAGACAATTGCCAAAAATCAGACTTGGACCAAATACATTTCTTATGTGACAGGTACTGTTCCAAGTGTTTTACGTATTAACTACTGTGTGATGATGATGACAAACGATAAAACTCTGTACACATTATCACATGCAATCTTCACCATAACTTTATGGGCTAAGTATCGTGACCACTTACTAGATCAGGAAACACGCATAGGTTAAATATACTCTTCAAGGTCACACAGCTAGTATAGCTCAAGCCTGGATTTGAGCACAGGTCTTCTTAACCCCAAAATCCATGCTCTTAAACACTATGAAACTGGACCCCCAAATTTAGCAAATATACCATCAGTATCATGAGGTTCAAATAAGGATCTATAGTCAATTAAATATGGGACTCACTAAATATTCTCTCTTTAAAATTCAAAATACATGTTAGTATGGTAGGAATTCTGAAATGTTTCACAGTTAAAAAAGAAATCCTGATTTCTTTAACTCAGCATTTCCTAGTCTTATTTAATCATGGAACACTTTTCAATGTGTAACATATACTAAAACCCTCCAGGACTAAAATTTGTAAGTAGTACATAACACACTCCTTGCCTTCGTGATGCTTGTTCAATGTGGATTACACAAAAGATTTTAGAATGGAGTGGGCAAGTGACAAGGAGAGGAAGGGAGACTGAACAGTCATAACAGGAAGCTGTGGAGTACAGTGGAAAGGGCTGTGGAGTCCAGCAGACCTGGTTCACGGCCAGCCTCCCAGGCAGTCAGTCAGGTGTTTGTGAGCCAGTTACCCAACCTTGCTGAGCTTCTGTTTCCCTTCTCGTTAAGTGAGGACATTAACTGCTATTTCACAAGGTGGCTGTGTTTATTATTCAATAAATGGATCCATTATTATGCAGATATCTGCCAGTAATCTTATTCTATTAAAAGCAGATCATCTTTTAAAAGCAAAATTGATTTGTCTTGCTAAGAAAGTCAAGGAAGCAGGGATTATTGCTGCTCTGGACTTGCTTCTAACAGGGAAGAACTACGCCATGAAATGGCATAAAGTAGGAATAGTGAAATAAACATCTTGCATTTTAGAAAAGTAGACTTTAGAATGGTCAAGGAAAAGGTAATTTGTGTCCTAGGGCAGAGAAAATATTATGGGACAGGAAGCACAGAAGAGTGTTGGTCAAATTAATTTCTCAGGGGGCAATCTTCAATTATCCATTCTGGAGGAAAAGAGAAAAGTAGAATGATACCAAATGAATGTGGGAATTGGCTAGTGATCTTTTAAGGAGATGGCCTGTAATGATAACTAATGTTTAGCTAGAAACACTTGATTCATTACAAATTCAAAAACAACCATAAATCTACAAAAATATTATGAGGAAGTTAGAAACCCAGAAAACAGCAAGGCTTGCAAAAAAAAAAAAAAGTTGCAAAGGACAACAAAAAGCCATTTCGGGATAAATTCAGAGTCAGAAGCACAAGAAAGCACCAGGTCTGCCCTTTGGCACAAATGGAGTAACACAGAGGGTTGAAAGAAAGCAGAACTATGAATTCCTATTTCCTCTCTCATGAATGATCTTCAAGCCTCCCCTCTCAAAAACCCAAAAAACAAAAGCCCTAAAATAGTAAGAGAAAAATTATGTCTATCATAGGTGAGAAAGCTTATGATTTGGTGGGGAGCTTGTACGTAAAGAAATATCAACATTAGGAAAGAAACATACAAGGGCCATAAAAGAAAACCGAAATGCTAGCAGAGTATAACGGAGAGAGAAATTAGGGTTGACTGGGGAAAAAGAGGACGTTTCCAAAAGAAATGATTTTTGAGTAGGTGTTGAAGGACATGTGGGATGTTGGCTAAAGTAAGAGGGTGGGAGGGCATGTGAGGCAGAGGTGACAACAGGAGGAAAACTGTCAGGATTATCATGGGAACACTGTGAGGCTAGATTCAGCAGCGTGGTACCAGGTTGGAGCAGACCCTAAGTGCCAACTAAGGAACTTAGCACTTTTATTCGGCCACTATCCTAGGGCAGGAATTCCGCCTGGGGGTGATGGATGGGAGCTGGTGCCCTGGAGGGTTAACAGTCAAATCTGGGCAGAACAGGGAGCACAGGAATCACTCCATAACTTTGCGCTGATTATGCTGATCAATGCAAGTCACATAAATGCAGGCTGAGCGTATGTCCAGATTTGTCTGGGAATAGTTCTCGTTTAAAACGGTTGTCCTGGCATGATTACTAACAGCAGCCCCTATCACTCTCAAAAATGTCATGGTTTGGACAATAAATTATGTGGCTACCTAGGTATATGCAACTCGGGGACTATATCTTTGTGTTTAATAGCAGTAGTAATAAACGTGTATTTAAATAGTTACAAACTGTAAGGAAGAGAACTTCCTAACAGGTAGGCTGCTAATGGGTTACAGGTGGGCTATAAGATATTGATGGTTAGGTGTTTCACAAAGGTAAAAACTTAAAACCATTTTTTATAACTATTCAAAATTTATCAGAGTTGGCATTCTCTTTGAGAGCCATTTGTATAATTTTCTTTCTGAATCTTGTGAATTCTGTCATTCAACCCCTTATAGATTCCCCTGGTATTTCCTCCACTTTTTCCTGGCATACAAAAGTCATCAAGTCTCTGACAGGAAAAAAGATTGGGAAACACCAGTGTAGATTAATTTAATGGTAGGAGCTCAGAAAAAAGTCAAGATACAGTGTAGTTGTGGTAAAGTTATCATGAGCATTCCCAAGTGCATGGCCACAGCTATGAGGGGCCTGTCAGAGAACAAGCACCAGGGACAAAAATGGGCAAATCCATCATGGAGGACTTTGTTTTCAGGTCACCCTGGTCCAGCAGTGAGAACATGAAATTAAGAGTCTAAGAATTTTGGGGCTTCCCTGGTGGTGTAGTGGTTGAGAGTTCGCCTGCCGATGCGGGGGACACAAGTTCGTGCCCCGGCCTGGGAGGGTCCCACATGCCGCGGAGCGGCTGGGCCCGTGAGCCATGGCCACTGAGCCTGCGCGTCTGGAGCCTGTGCTCCGCAGCGGGAGAGGCCACAACAGTGAGAGGCCCGCGTACCGCAAAAAAAAAAAAAAAAAAAAAGAGGCCAAGAATTTTTATTCTAGTTCTGTTTTGCCACTATAGCTAATCATTTGACCTTGGGGATATCATCGACCCTTCCTGAACCTGTTTCCTCACTTGACAAATGGAAATAACGAACGCCAGCCAGTTATTCATTGTAAAAATAAAAAGAGATTATGTAAGGGAAACCCTTTGTAAAACCTGGAGTGCTATATACATATAAGGTATAAGAAAAAATTATGTTCTTTAGGGTCTCATTTCTATTAGGGTTAGCCTCCTCCTCCTCTTACCCGTGAGCCTGTGGGGTTTCCTTGGTAGGATCACCAATCCTCCTCGCACTCCACACACATTCATTCCCACCACTCCCACCACCACCCGTTCACTGACCTCTGCCAAATCCATGTCTCGAGCCCAGCTGTCTCTCTCCCTCTCTCACTCCCAAGCTCTGGTCTTTATATGCAAACTATTTATGAACAGCTATCCTTAAACCAGTCCCATGGACACTTCAAAGCAAGGTGCCAAACTCTATTACCTTCACCCTCAGATATGCTCCTTTTCCTAATCAGGGTCATCATCACCATTCACCCAGTTACTCCAGAGTCTGTCCCAAGAGTCATCTTTGACTCCTTTCTCTCCTTCACTCCATATTAGCCTCCCACACTCCCTCCATCAGCAACTCTGGTCAGCCTCACTCCAAACCAGTCCCATTTTATTAGTTCATGCCCTCCCCTCTTACCTGGATAATTGCTTCCAAGTGGTCTTTTGCCCTCATTTGGTTTCTTAAACTCTAGTCTCTATACTGCCACTGAGAAAGACTGTTCTCAAACACAGATCTGAGCATGTGATTTCCCTACTAAAAATCTTTTTCAGTGGCTCCTTTCTTGGCCCACAGAGCCCTTCATTACCTGGCTGGTGCTTCCTTCCTACCTTATCTCTCTGACTTCTGAGTTTTATGCTCCAGCCACTCTGAACCACTTTTAGAGACTTAGCTTGTACCATCCTCTCCCATTGGAACAATCCCTTTGGTTAGACTGCCTTTTTCACCCTCCTTTCTCTCCCTCTTCTCTTCCCCACCTCTTCCACTCAGCTAGCTCTTACGGAAAGTCAACCTAGCACAATGGTTGAACTCTTGAACTCACAGTAAGACAGGCTCGAGTTGTATTGTGACTCCACCTCTTATAAGCTTTGTTATCATGAGCAAGTTACTTTTCTTTACAGTTCAGTTCCCTCCCTTGTAAGTTAAGGAAAATAAGAACGTCCATCTCATAGAATTATAGCATAGATTAAATGAATTGCATGTAAAGCACATAGCACAGTATCTGGCACAGAGTAAATGCTGAGTTATATCCTTAATAGATGTTATTTTTACCATAAATGCTCAACCTTGATAATTCACAGTAGATATCAATGTGAAAGGGAGACATCTGTTCCTAATGCCCAGGTCAACATTAGATGTCCTTTTTAAAGCTCCTATAGCAACCCCCAAATGCCTCCATCATAACTCTTCCTCTATCAGTCCAGTGCACAATCTGTAACTGTCAGTAGGTTTATCTCCCTTCATTGGACTATAAACTTCTCCAGATTAGGTGTGTGTCTTACTCTGTTTCACCAACTCCTAGCATTAGGGTTCAGTTAATATTCATTGAATTAATGATGACTTCTGAATTTTAATTTTGTTAAGGATAGGATATTAAAGTAGGATTTTAATTTCATTTTGGAAACACTGAAAGATAGATTGTTAAAATTTCATAATAAGACAGATTAGGTAGGGAATATAGCTAGGTTTGCCACTTGGAAATTTAATTATATGTCTTAATTCTTTATAAATATAAATGAAGAAGAAAATAAGTGATAGTTCCCATATAGTTTCACTTGGCAGTAAAAGTAAAAATATGCTCACTAATTTAAAAGAAGTAATTGTGCATTAATAGAATGTTTAAGAACAATTATTACACTTTCACACCTCACAGAAATGTTTTCATATCAAGCTCAAGCCACATGTTAGAAATAGGATGTCCCATTAAAATAAAGTAATAATGATGGCATTTCTGTGCTCAGGGCCATATTTGTAGAGTTCTGGGAAAAATAAAAAGGAGAATTATAAATTAGGTATTGTCTTACACACTTGTAGCTGATTCAATCTGACCTTGATGTTTGATTGGATTCACCAGCAGGTACTGTCTACCGAGACCAACTCATACTGAGCACCTGTCAGAACTAATGCTGATTAAATACTGTGCCCTTAAGCTATTCTTAAAGCCATTCTGCTGCCAGATGTTTAAAGAAAATCCCATTAAATCAGCTAAAAATTGTGCTTAGTGAAACCTCTAATTTACATGAAGAAATATGTATCAAGGCAAATATAGAAGGCAGTAGGCAAAAGTTATTATTTACTAATGTTTTAAAGTTAAATTTACGTGACAATAGTAAACATTCCAATTCATGAATGGTTATAAAAAAGGTTACCAAGTTGGAATTCTGCATGGCATCCAGCTGAGCTGTCATTTAAACCATACCCACACAGTCCAAAGGCCCATGCACAGAGAATTCAGGTGAGGTCACATTAGATTTCAACAAGTTTGGAGATATTTTACAGGATGGAAAACCTTGCTCAACTAGTCCAAAAGCACTGCCATTTATAAGAAATAAATAAAGTCAGCAGAAATGCCAGGTTCAATAATGTCTCTTTTATATTATGTCATCAAAAAGATACGTAGGGTAAGAACTAGAAAGCTAGGAAATGATCGAGGTAAGACAAGCCACACTCTGGCTCTGAATTCTTTTGAGATACCATTATTACCTTTAGTCACCATGTTTATCACCCCTCTGAACTGTACATAACCACTCCCTCCTATGAACTTCTGAAACACTTGTCAGCTCTTGCTTTTTTTACATTTTATTTTATTTATTTATTTATTTTGGTTGTGTTGAGTCTTAGTTGTGGTACATGGGATCTTCAATGCAACACGCAGGATCTTTCATTGCAGCACGCGGACTTCTCTCCAGTTGTGGTGCAAGGGCTCCAGAGCGCATGGGCTCTGTAGTTTGTGGCACACAGGCTCTCTAGTTGAGGGATGGGCTCAGTAGTTGCAGCGCACGAGCTTAGTTGCCCCGCAGCATGTGGGATCTTAGATCCCCAACCAGAGATCAAACCCGAGTCCCCTGCATTGGAAGGTGGGCTCTTAACCACTGGACTACCAGGGAAGTCCCTTGCCTTTTTAATAGCTGTATATTAACATGGCTTCTCATCGTACTAGGCAGCAATTTCTTGTAGGTCAGACTCAAACAGTAAGCTTTCAATCTGTGTTACATCTAAGTGACTGAGCGTGAAGCCTGCTATCGTGATAGCTGTCAAAGGATCCAGGATGTGTTTTTAAAAGAAATGTATATATAGGGTTGGCCAAAAGGTTCTTCTGTTCAGCTTTTCCATAAGATGGCTCTAGTAGCGCTAAGTTGTCTTTAACTTCACTCGAAACAATTTTGTTAGACTGTATTGTGACAGCTGTCATATCAGCGTGAATTTTGAAAAAACTTATCAAAACTGGTGAATTTTCCTTTTAATATTGAAGATGGAAGAAGAAAAGCAACACTTTCAGCATATTATGCTTTATTATTTCAAGAAAGGTAAATATGCAACTGAAACACAAAAAAAGATCTGTGCAGTGTATGGAGAAGGTGCTGTGACTGATCAAACACGTCAAAAGTGGTTTTCAAAGTTTCGTGGTGGAGATTTCTCACTGGATGATGCTCCACGGTTAGGTAGACCAGTTGAAGTTGATAACAATCAAGTCAAGACATTAATTGAAAACAATCAATGTTATACCACATGGGAGACAGCTGACATACTCAAAATATCCAAATCAAGCACTGAAAATCATTTGCACCAGCTTGGTTTTAATTGCTTTGATGTTTGGGTTCCACATAAGTTAAGTGAAAAAGAACCTTCTTGACCATACTTCTGCATGCAATTCTCTACTTAAACCTAATGAAAACGTTCCATTTTTAAAACAAATTGTGACGGGCGATGAAAAGTGGATACTGTACAATAATGTGGGATGGAAGAGATCGTGGGGCAAGGGAAATGAACCACTACCAACCACATCAAAGGCCGGTCTTCATCCAAAGAAGGTGATGTTGTGAATACGGTGGGATTGGAAAGGAGTCCTCTGTTATGAGCTCCTTACGGAAAACCAAACAATTAATTCCAACAAGTACTGCTCCCAATTAGACCAACTGAAAGCAGCATTGGACGAAAAGCGTCCAGAATTAGTCAACAGAAAACACATAATCTTCCATCAGGATAAAGCAAGACTGTATGTTTCTTTTATGACCAGGCAAAAACTGTTACAGCTTGGCTGGGAAGTTTGGATTCATCCCCCATATTCACCAGACATTATACCTTCGGATTTCCATTTATTTTGGTCTTTACACAATTCTTTTTTTTAATAAATTTATTTTTTATTTATTTATTTTTGGCTGCATTGGGTCTTCGTTGCTGCGTGCAGGCTTTCTCTAGTTGCGTCGAGCAGGGGCTATTCTTCATTGTGGTGTGTGGGCTTCTCACTGCGGTGGCTTCTCTTGTTGCGGAGCATGGGCTCTAGGTGCTTGGGCTTCAGTAGTTGTGGCACGCAGGCTCAGTAGCTGTGGCTCACGGGCTAAGTTGCTCTGCAGCATGTGGGATCTTCCCGGACCAGGGCTCGAACCCATGTCCCCTGCATTTGGCAGGCAGATTCTTAACCACTGCCCCACCAGGGAAGCCCCAAAATTCTCTTAATGGAAAATTCCCTAGAAGACTGTAAAAGGCACCTGGAACAGTTCTTTGCTCAATAAAGATTAAAAGTTTTGGGAAGATGGAATTATGAAGTTGCCTGAAAAATGACAGAAGGTAGTGGAACAAAATAGTGAATACATTGTTCAATAAAGTTCTTGGTGAAAATGAAAAATGTGTCTTTTATTTTTACTTAAAAACAGAAGGAACTTTTCCCCAATATTTTTGGGAATTCCCTGGCAGTCCAGTGGTTAGGACTCGGTGCTTTCACTGCCTTGGCCGGGGTTCAGTTCCTGGTCAGGGAACTAAGATTCCACAAGCACAGCCAAAAAAAAAAAAAAAAAACAAAGAAAGAAAGAAATCTATTTTCTTCATAGAACAATTACTAAAATATTAATCACATTGATATGCATTGCACATTAATTCTGCTTTAGAAGTAGAAAACTTACTACAAAAAAGTTTTAAATTAATTTCTTATTCCATTTCATTGTAGAAAAACTAGACTATACAGATAGGAAAACTGAAGATATAATCTTATGGCCCAGAAAAAAAACACTATATTTTAAATTATATCCTTTAGCTCTTTCTATACATCTATATATAGATATATAAAACTGTATGTTTTGATAAATAGATATTTTAAATGGGATAACAGCATATATGCTGTTTTGTAGCATTTTCCCACTTAACACACAGTACAAATCATTTGTAGACCATTAAACTTTATTTTTACAACTTAAATTTTTTTACTGCATAGTTTCCAAAATATGGGTTTACCATATTTACTTAAACTCTTATTGTTCTTAAATTCTTTTAAATAACTGCAAAAAAAAGAAGAGAAAGGTTGCTGAATGTTCCCTCATATTTCTCATAAATGGCAGTGCTTTTGGACTAGTTTAAAAAGATTTCTGTACCTGTGAAATGTTTCTATCTTTATAGCTACAGCTTTGACTATATGTATAATTATTTAAAATAAATTCATCCAGAAGGATTTCTGGGTCAAAGAATAAATGCTTCTACAGCTTCTGATGGATATTGCCAAACTGCCCTCAAAAAAGTTGTTAAAATTTACATTTTCTCCAGCAGTGTATACTTCTCAATATCTCTCCCTGTACTGGGATTACCATTTTTAAAAAATCTTTGCTTGCACAGCATTTTGAAATGTCTTCAGAACCTCCCTCAAACTCCCTCCTTTTGTTCTTCTTGTCTCCTGCTGCCCAATCTTCATCTAAACCTCTCTCCACTGTCCTTCCCAGATCTATTTTTGTTTGTGCTTTTCCACTGCTCAAGTCTTACAATGGCTTTGCTGTAACACTGAAAGTTGCCTAGCTAGTATTTTATCCCCTTAGACTCTTACAGCCAAAGTATCAACCAACAAATCTGACAAACTAATCCATGCTAATGTTAAGGGGTTCGTTTCCAGCCACATGTGTGAAATGTAACTCGAGCAGTTTAACAAAAATATATTATTTACATCAGCAGTGCATTTTATTTAACTTACAGGGCAGTGGTTCTCAATTTTGCTGCACATTGAAATCACCTTGGGAACTGTTAAAAATACTGCTGCCTGGGACTCATCTCCCAAAGATTCTGAATAAATTTGGTATATTGTGTGACTTGGGCTTTAGGATTTTTGAAGCCTCCCTAGGTGACTCTAACGTAGCATCTGTGTTTGAGATGGCTTAAGAAAGATCCTAAGTAGTTTCTTCTTATGTAATACTGGAGGATGCCAAGGAAGAAAAAGTACAAGGAACATAATCTCAATAATCTGACTCATCTGCAGAAGATAAAGGAGATTAGAAGGGGCAGCTAGGGGTGAATCATTTGCCAATGACAACAGGATAAGAGTAGCATTCACTTTCTTGGCCGCGTGGCATCTTAGTTCCCAGACCAGGGACCAAACCCGCACCCCCTGCAGTGGAAGGGCAGAGTCTTAACCACTGGACAACCCGGCAAGTCCTAAGCAGTCACATTTCTTGATGCTAGGCAGGTGCCTGCTGTGTTAGGAAGTAGGCCAAGCGTTATGTTTGAAGTATTGATAGCCTTTGTAGTTAAGCTAATCAACTCAAACTAAAATGATTTGGGTAACAAATGTTATGCCATGCAATTTAGTGACAGCATTCCAGGTTTCATTCCAGGAGGTAAACTACTTCCAGTTTGCATTTGCTTTATTGTTTCAACAAAGTTGGGCAGTACCACAGATTTTCCCCACAACCCATAGTGGCCCTTTGGGACAACTCTTAGAAGAATAACTACAACCAGTTCTAGCCATTTAAATACATTATAGCACTCTTACAAAGTAGCTATTAGCCCTATTTTACAAGGAAAGCTGAGGATCAGAGAAGGTTAGTAAATGGGCTAGCCTCAGACCCAGCAAGTGGCCTGGCTGAGGTGGGATTCAGGGAAGCAGGACTCTTAACTTTAACAGTGATATTCTATTTACTACCAAGTGTCAAGCCATGTTTCCTTTTCCCCAGGACAACTTGAAGTGACATTGGTAAATTGCTTTCCTGGGTAGAATATGCTTCCTTGTGGTTTGAATGATCTTTCTGATATTTTACAGTTCAGAGGACAAGTGATGAGAGCCACTTCTGTGCTAACCCACCTCCGGCCACAGTGTCAAGTAAGGACACTCTGTTACCTTATCTATCTCTGTGACCTGGCATTACAAACATTATCATTCCCAAACACCAGCTGAGAGCATACTCTGCAGAGGACTGTAAGATCCAAAGTCCTTAATGGGTTGGCTGCTTCGTTGGGGAAGAAAAGCTTTTTTCCAAACCTGGCTTTTCCCAAATTACTTATGATAGGGAAGATTTCCTTGGTGACCAGAAAAGGAAGAATAATTTCTGTGGCCACCATAGTAGTCTGACTCTTTTTTTTTTCTATTTTTCTTATTATTATTAGTCATTATTCTTTTTATTGTAGAGGGTCATTTAAGCCACCCAGGTAAATACCATTGTACCCGAGAATCTTTAAAGGGTTTTACTCCCCAGCTACATAATTTCTGGAGGAAGAGAGTGATTGTAGGGCTTCCTGTACAAAAATGTGCCTTTCTTGGAGCCAATGCTAGAGAAGGGAATGGTAATTCTTTCACCACGTCAACACTGTAGTAAGTAAGCAGGAGGGAAGGAAGAGGCTCTATAGCCTCAATGGACCCTACCTAAGAGACAATAGGGGACTTAGGGGTGGAGAACGATGCTGGATTCAAGAAAAGCAAAGTCCTAGGAATGTGCTACAATACCCTAGTTAAGGGACATTTTTTTTTTTTTTTTTGCGGTACGCGGGCCTCTCACTGTTGTGGCCTCTCCCGTTGCAGAGCACAGGCTCCTGACGCGCAGGCTCAGCGGCCATGGCTCACGGGCCCAGCCGCTCCGCGGCATGTGGGATCTTCCCGGACCGGGGCACGAACCCGTGTCCCCTGAATGGGCAGGCGGACTCTCAACCACTGCGCCACCAGGGAAGCCCAAGGGACTTTTTTTTTTTTTTTTTTTTCTTTTTGCGGTGTGCGGGCCTCTCACTGTTGTGGCCTCTCCCGTTGCGGAGCACAGGCTCCGGATGCGCAGGCCCACCGGCCATGGCTCACGGGCCCAGCCGCTCCGCGGCATATGGGATCCTCCCAGACCGGGGCACGAACCCGTATCCCCTGCATCGGCAGGCGGACTCTCAACCACTGCGCCACCAGGGAGGCCCAAGGGACTTTTTGATAGGACAAAGTTTCAGAGACTGTGTAATCCTACACACAATTAGAACGGACATAGAAAAGGAACATCGACCCTCTAGGAAAATCATGGGTTTTTTTTTTTCTCCCTCGTTGTCATTCTTGAGAGGAGTTTACCAAAATAATCCGAGATTAAAGCTCAAGGTTGGGGGAAGGAAGGAGACTCGGTTTTGGAGGAGGGTTAGGATTTTAGATAGAGCAGGATGCTTAGAAATACTGTTCAGTCATAGGGCTCAGCCTTGACTACAGATTGTAGTTTAGATTTTAGATTGTCTGGCACTGAAAATAATGCCTCTTACATAGAATAAACCAGAAAGTTACATTTTCCTGTCTACGGGGTTAAAGAAATACACACCCGTGACACAGTAGAGAGAACTGTCACCCTGCCAGGGTAAGCCAGGGTATCCTGGCTCAGGCAAAGGTTATCTCCGCGGCAGTTAAAGACAAACTAAATTCTGCAGGGCAGGCAGGAAAGAAATGCACCATGCAAACACCGGCTGCCACTGACTCTCCAGCCAGCCAGGTCGCCTGGACTCTTTTCTTGGGCTGAGCTGATGAGTGCCACGCATGAAATGCGAGATCTGTGCTGTTCCCCAAGTACTTGGAGGAGCCCAGCCTGCTGCCCCCGGGAATGGGGGGCTCCACTGTCGGGGACATTGGGAGGTCACCCGCGCCCGAGTCTGCTTTTAAGGTGGCTGCACTCCCAGGAACCAGAACCCGTTTTTCCCAGAGCTTTCCTAAAACATTTAACTCACTCTCTGCCGCCCTCTATAGGAGAACAAAAATGGAGGAGGGGTGGTTTATAAAAGGCTGGAAGATCCGTTTCTGGCGCTGCAAACCAAGAAAGAGGGGGACATTTAGGAAAGACGAAGGATTAAACAGTCGTCAAATTCTATTCAAGGACTTCACCTTCTCCATTACCAACACAGACTAAGAGACACACATAGACCTAACCCTCTGCTAGCAAAGAGGCGAATGCGACACCCTGAAAACGTCAGCCTGAACCACCTTAAAAAGCGATCGCCTCATTGCGTTAGAAAAATTTGAATTCTCGTGGGACAAGGTCCGGAAATTCTGTTTCCCTCTTTAAACATTGCTTAAGAGAAGGGAGAGAGAATCATCACTGGGCTACGTCTCACCACTTGCTGTGCGCTCCGGAAAGTGGCGTCCAGCAGCATCAGCTTCCAGGGGTCGGACACGGAGCTTGGCAGGGGGATGTAGATGTAATAGGCGGCCAGCGCCACCAGGGCGGTAAGCAGGACACACGACGACCTCATCCTCCCCCGGATCGGCTGGCCTGCCGGGTTGACGAGGAGGAAAGGGCAATGCCACCAAAGACCTCAAGCAAGTTTCTGCAAGGGCCAGGCGCTCATTCACCGGTTTCTTACATGTCCAGGAGCCAATCAGAGGCGGCGTCGGGAGGAAGTCGGAGCGCCGACGTGCCCCCTCCACTGTGTCCTTGCAAGTGTTGCAGACACTTCAGGTTTGAGAAAGCTCTGGGGCTGTGCTGGGCGCAGAACAGCGCACTCAGGAGGACACAGGTGTGTATTGCACCCTTGTGACCAAGGGCTCCCTCCTGAAGGTTCCCAAACGGAAACACGCCCGGAATAGTTTCGGTGTGATGAGTTTCTGTCTGTCCAAACTACGTGGGCCAGTCTGACTCAAAATGGAGTCCGATGTGAGAAAGATAATAAAATGATAATGATAAAAATCCACTGTCTTCAGCCAGATTTGCAATGGAATGTAAATTCTAGCTGTTAGGTGGTGAGAGAAGGTAACAAATTCTTATAGCTGAAGCAATGCTAAGCCAGTAGTATATCTAGCACCCAAATCTTGGTTTCCAGATCTCATTCTCCAATAAAAGGAATCATGACTCTTTCCATGGCACCGTGGAGAAAAGCCTGATTATAGGGCTGGGACAGGTAAAGTACAGGATGAACCTGTTGTTCTGTAAGATAAAGAAGTGCTAAAAAATGATGGGAACTGGTCAAAAGGACACAGGTGGCAGCTTGAAGGGTCTCCCCGTGGCTAAAGCTGGGATAATTTTAGCATCAAAATAAATAATAATGGATTACAAACCATTGAATAAAATAAATATCTAGGAGTCTATACTAATATAAATAAATAGGGAAACACCACGTGAAAAAAATTCTTTCAAGTGGGTCGGTGGTAGCAGAAAAGGCATTTGAATCCAGATTTCCTATTAAAGATGGGGTAGGGAAGGGGATATAGAATGAGAGAGATAAAGAGAGAGAGAGATAGAGAGGGGAAGTGAGAGAAACTTCACCAGCAGAATTACAACCAGAGATCCAGAAGAAAAAAACTGGAAGAACTGTTTTAAGGAGGTGGTTAGAGAATAACTCCAAACTTATTGATCGAGGCCTTAAAACACCTGGTACATATACTTTTGCAACTTAATATAGTAATTGAAATTTAACCTAATCCAAAGTAATGAAATAATCATAAATTTGGGACTGAAAATGAGATTCTTGGGAGAAAGTTGGCTTCCTATTCAAAGTTTGGAATAAAACATTTATATGAAGGGTACACTTCAATGATGTTTCAAGCATTCAAGTTTGAGATCATCATTTTATCTTTCTTTGCAGTTACTAGTTAAGCATATAAGTCTAAACAGAAAGAGATATATAAGTTTGTGAGTGAATGTATGTGAGTGAATGTATGCATAAAGTTAGAAGCTAATCTCTACGGGTGATTACAAACAATCCCAGAGCTACCAACCGAATTGACAACTGGATTGATTCACATAATTTTCTTTCAGGTAATCTGTAAAATAATTCAAAGCTTTACCTTGTAGACTTTAATATTTTCTTCCTGGATTTTGATTATATTCATAAAATCATAGATCTCAGAGCTGATGACAAAACAAACAAACAACAACAACCCCACACCTGACCCATCCTTCCATCTTCAGCCAGTAGTTACAAGCTTGGTTTATAGATGAGTCTTTTGAGGCCCAGAGCAGCTTGTTCATAGTCTTCTAGTTTGTAAGTGATAGAACCAATATTCATTTCTCCTGCCTTTCAGTGCTTTGTAGCTTCCCTTCATCAGTGCACTAAGAGATAGAAACCACTATGATTCTCAGTGCTTCTTGTGTAGATCTGAGAGTCTTTATAAAATGAAACCAATCTGAGATAAATTTAAACAGCTTCATCACTTGTTTCTAATACTTCATTCATTCCACAAATATACCTGGTCCACACTAGGAAATAAAGGAGTGGGGGCAAGGCAGTAAGGTCTCTGCTCTTTTTGATTTTGTGTGCTTGGTAGTGATGAAAGTTGTGAGGTGAGAGTAAGGAAAGAGAAAGGAGAGCCAAATAATAGACAAATGATAACAATTAACAGGCATGGAATGCTAACCACAAGCCAGGTTCTGTGGTTAACACTTTGAATGTATTAACTCATTTAGTCTTCACAACAATTCCTATGCAGTATGTGCTCTTCTTATTCTGAAAACAGAAGCACTGAAAGATGAAGTGCTTGCCCCAAGTCACCTAGGTAGTGGGAAGTACAGCTGGGACTTGAGCCCATGGAGTCTGACCCTTGTGCTCATGTGCTTTACTGCTCAACTCTGCTGACAAGTGGTTAGGATTGGGAAGAAAAAAGAACAGGGTAGTGTGATACCTTGTGGCTGCTTTAAACTGGGTGATGAAGGGGACTTCTTTAAGGAGATGCCATTTGAGCTGACAGCTGAATGACTAAGGAGACAGCCATGCAGGAATCTAGAGGGTGGGGAACAAGTACAGAGGCCCTGAGGTGTTATGAGGTCAGGGAACAGAGACAGCGCTGGAGAGGTAGGGGTCATGTGCAAGGGGCGGGAGAGCAGGCACAGTCAGAGAGGTAGCACGGATGCAGAAGGGTGGATCGTCTAGGACTGTGTGGGTCATGATAAGGAGGTGGCATGGGAAGCCATTGAAGACTTTGCAGCAGGGGAGCAAGAGAATTTGATCTGTATTTGAAAAGAAGCACTCCAGCTGCAGTGTAGAGAACAGGAGGCTTTTTCAGTCATCCAGATCGGAGATGATGGTGGCCTGGATGGGCAGTGTTAACGGTAGGACAGAGAGAAGGGGCAGATTTAGAATACATTTTAGAGATAGGGGAGACAGGACGTACTCACAGATGGTGAAGGGTGATAAAAGGAGAAGAGTCAATAAAATACTCTGCTTCTAAGGAAATAATGTGTGATTTGATGTTTAGGCAATTGACGTTTCTATTTATACAGAATATCTTAAATTAGTTTTTATTAAGATCTCCTAATTATATGACATAGCAATATCATGGCTTAACAGAATTTTTACTTTTATTACTTGAAATAGTTTACCCAAAATGCCATATACTACGCCATGTGAAGTGGGCTTCTTCATCTAAGGACAAGCAGAACTTTAGTTCAGCAAACACTTACTGAGTCCTGCTGTCTACAAAGCACTGTGGTAGGTGCTGTCGTGATAAAAATGGTCCCTTTCCCACAAAACAATGCCCACCCTAGTCAGAGAGAAAGTCAGATAAACTTTTTATTATTTGAAATATACAAATTCCAGAACTATAGAGAGGAGGAAATCATGAGTAGATCTGTTCTAGAAGAGTGAGGAGTAAGAAGACCTACAAGAAAGGTGATGACTGAGCAGACTGGGCAGGTTGGACAGGAGTGTGCAGGTGGATATTAGGTAAGATCATCCCAAGCAGAGAGGAGAGCATATACACAAAAGTCCCGAAATGTGGTATGAGCTGCAAGCAGTTCAGGTACTTCTCGGGCATCAAATGCAGGAAGGTGGAGAGATTAACCTGAAGAGTTAGGCAGAGGTCATGCGATGCAGGGCCTGGTGGGTTGTGCCAAGGAGTCTGAACATTATCCCCTAGGCAGTGGGGAGGCACTGGATGATTTACGTTAGATCTAGTGACAATGGAGAGGGTATGCGGTCTGGAGGAGAGCAGGGGAAGCTGCTGACAGTGTGTTGTTTCCAAGGTGTCCAAGAAAGATGACGCTATTGTAGTTCAGACTCGTAAGAGGTGTTGGTAATGGGGTTGAAGAGTCCGAAGAGATCTAAGAGGTAGAATCAAAAGGACTTGGAGAGGGAAGGAAAAGGTGATTTCCCAGATTTCTTGTTGAAGCAACTGGATAAAGAATGGTGGAAGAGTAAAAGATTTGAGGGAAGATGACAAATTCACTGGGGAGTATTTGGGTTTAAGGTTTCTGTGGAACATCCAAGAAGAGATATTGAGTAGACTCCTAGACAAACAAGTCAGGAGCTCATGGAGAGGTCCAAGCTAGAGATGTAAGTGTGGGAGTCTTCACCCTATAACTGAAGCCCTGACAGTGGAAGAGAGAGAAGCTAAGAGCTTGGGAAGTGTGAGGAAGAAAGCCAGGCCTGAGGGCCTTGACATTTACTGATTAGGAGAAGGAAGAGGACAAGTTGACAACAAAGGCCAAGAAGAAGTGGTCAGAAAGGGGACTGTCTGATCAGCTGAGTAATGATGGATAGTGAAAGTGAGAGAAAATCATTCAGAAGTTAAATTTATGGAGTTTCCTAACTGGATTCTTGAAAGGGGAGAGAGAGGATGGAGTCAATAATGACTTCAAAGTTTCTGGTTTGAGTAATGTCATCAACTGACATAAGAAATATTGAATGCAAAGCAGGTTTGAGGGTAAGATGATGAGTTCAGTGCTGTGATGTACTAAGAATTATATTCAGCAACATCCTTATCAATATGATCTAAATTCAGTGTTAAATATTTGATTAAGGTCAAAGCCACTACATGATATGTTGAAGAAAATTAGTTTGTGAATTACTGTATTTATACTGTATGTGCCTAATTTTCATAATCCCTCTACTGATTATGGTTTGAAGCTCATCCTTGATCTTGCCAATTGTGACATTATACTCACTTAAGACAGAAAACCTTGCCTTGTGTTCAAAGAACAAAAGGAAGTTTTTCTTTTTTCTTGCAACCATCCTATTATGGTATCATCCAAAGATCTATGACTTCACACACACACACAAAAATCCAGCATGGACCAGCCTATGGCAACTTCACAAAAACAGCCGTGATGCTCCTTAATCGGGAGCATCATATTGCCTCCTCTTCCCATCATAAACACACAACTCAGCGACCACAGTGACATCCAATCTCCCAGTTTCCTGGATCTTGCCCTCAGTAATGTATTAGCTTCCTATTGCTGTTGTAATAAAGTAGCACAAACTGAGTGGCTTAAAACAACAGAAAGTTATAGTCACACAGTTATGGAGTCTAGAAGTCTAAAATCAAGGTGTCAGACATCCATGGTCTCTCTGAAGGCTCTAGGAGACAATACTTCCTTGCCTCGCTCATACTACCTTCTGTGGTTGCTGGCAATCCTCAACGTTCCTTGGATTGTAGATGCATCCAATCTCTGCTTCTTGTCTTCACATGACTGTCCCCCTGTGTACAGGTCTTTGTGTCTCATCTTCTTATAAAGACATCGGTCATATTGGATTAAGGGTCCTTTCTATCTCAGTGTGACCTCATCTTAACTAATTACATCTGCAACAACCTTATTTCTAAATGAGGTCATAGGCTGAGGTACTGGGAAGGAAGAGAATTTGGGAAGGGTGTGTGACACTATTCAATCCAGTATGGTAACCAAGAGTCAGATGAGTAATGGAAGCACATTGGCTGGGCATCCTGCCCCTTCTCCCACAGTGGCTGTTCACGTGGTTCCCAGGCCTCCTGAGATAGTTTGGGCAGTTCCTATTCAGGTGATGTTCCCCTTGCTCATCTTCTGAAGCTCAGTCTTTTGTCTTTGGATTGACACCTAATCTAATAACTAATTCAGACTGATGGGAATAGGGGTGGGGTGAGGGTAGGGGATGTATAGAAACTTTCCTTATAATTGACTGACGGCCTCTTGGAAGTAATACTTCCTTTGCTTTCTAACTCAAAACTGTCCGGTTCAGATTTCAGGCTGATAGAAGAAGAGTATATGTGGGGAGGATCATGGCCAGTGGTGATGGCTGTTTGCAGAAACATGGCCGTGGCACTGCTCAAAGAATCTACAGCGTGCATGCGCGTTCACATGCGCGCACACACGCGCGCACGCGCACACACACACACATCTTCTAAAATAAGATAGAAATTTAAAAATCAGAAGGTAAATAAGGTCAGTAGAAAACATGAGACCATTTTTTTAAACCAGCATCTGGTCAGCATTAGCTCAGGTACTCCCAAAGGAGAAAGGTACTCAGCAATAAGATACAAGGTGGGATCTTTGACCAAAGGTATTTCTCATGTAAAGTCAAGCACATTCCATTATCTAAAAACTTCTGTGCTCTCCAAGGAACTGATTGTTATTAAGGTGTCCTTGGTGGATCTATCCACTGGAAAAGGTGTGACCCAGGTAGATGACTGGGCATGGTTGTTGGTCCTGGGGTGCATCTGATGGAAAGTGGTGAGCTGGAAATCAGGGTTCCAGTCAGTCACCTGTGAATTTGAATATAATCTTCAAATAAATTCCAAAGTTCCTCCCAAGCCTACCAACCTTGGCTGGTCCACTTCTGCCTACTCTGTAACTCACCTAGTGCCCTCCTCACCTGTCCTCTATGCTGCAGCCACACTGGCTTCTTTTCAGTAAGTCACTTCTATGAAGGCTCTTCTGCCTCTGGGTCTTTATTTGTGTCATTCTGTGCCATTTCCTCTACCTGGCACTCTCTGCCCTCTACTTTTCATCCTAGTTGGCCCATTCTTATTATTTACGTATCTGTTTAAATGTCACTTCCTCGGAGTGACAATATCTTACAATGTTAAGCATGTAATACATTTGGACCTTGAAGCTTGTCATAGAAGCACCTTCTGTAACTGCTACCTGATCAGTTAGCAGTTAAGACTCTTACCTTTCTCACAAAGCCAACTTAAAGGACCTACCTCTGGGTAAAGGGGATGAGTTAGACAGAAAGTTATGTTATTGGATATTTGTATCCTGAAGAAACCTGTTTTAAAGTAATTTTCAATATTTCTGAAATACTAACATGATTTTCTTATTTCAGAATCTTGTTTCGGAAAGATTATTGAATATTTGCCTGCTTAAAAGCTAGCCTTTTAGTAGGGTTCTGGTTAAGTATCTTTTCTCCATTTTCCTTTTTTTTTTCAGATTTTCAGATTGACACAAACGACTGTGGGTAACACATTTAAGGCTTATATTCCTTTAAACCCTGAGAAAATGATCTCATAGTTCTTGATATAAAGTAGCTCCTTCCATTTTATGTGTGCATTCATGGTCTATGCATGAAACTATGTAGAAAGGAATTGATAATATTTAAACTTATATAATATCACAATATGTTACAATTCCCTTATTATCTTTGGACATAGATGTCATTTATTTTCAAAATCTGTAGACATTTACTGGTGACCTACTAAGTATTGAACACTGTTGCATTCTTGGGAATGGGATAATATCCCTGCAGGGAAGGAGTTCTCAGTCTAGTAGGAAAGAAAATAAGTAAACAGAAGAAAACTTGCTAAGTGCTATAGGAGAGGTGTAGAAAGAATATCTGAGTAGAAGTACACAGACAAGGGCAGAAAGGCATATGCAAGCATATTGTGTAATCAAAGGTTTGGGTGCAAGAGCATGACACTTTCAAGGAGCAACTTCTGTTGATTTTATGAATCATATAAACAAGTCTGTTTTTAACTGAACTACTGGTGGGACCCGAGTTAGTGATTTACAATCATAATTCATTTCAGTGATTTAATTGCATTTATGTAAATCATTGATAGCATAATCAGTGTATACTTCTCAGGAATAAATGATTTATATTGATAAAAATATGTTTTGTAATAACTAGCTATTAAAAATGTCTACTGGCAAAGTAATCGAGATGACATTTTAATTTTAGCAACTAGATATGTTAAAAGTAAATCAGGTGAGTTATGTATACAGTTAGGTTTCTCTACTGCCTCGTGGTTTTTAAATACTCATCTTGGAAAAATAAACTATTGATTAGATCTATTGGGCATTTACTTTTGTTAGTTCTGTAGCATATTCCCAGAAAGTTATTCTTTTTAAAAATTTGAACCCAAATTAAAGTTATTACCTACTCCGGTGCCTGCTCTAAGCCCTATATCCAGGTCTCTTCTCAGTTCTAGGCACATAGTTGAAGTTCAATATATGTTATAGCTGGTAAAGTCTAATATTTAGATCTGAAAGCCTGACTGTGAAAAAGAGATCATTAATAGGTAAGAACTTACATATGCCATCTTATCAATTGTTTCCTGGAAGCTTTGCAGTTGCCTTGTTCCTTTCTTCTGCTCTTGCTGCCTTCCTTTGTGAATTAATGATTTTCTGTATTGGTATGCTTTTATTCTCTTCTCCTTATCTTTTGTGAATTCACTTTAGGTTTTTGCTGCATGGTTACCATGAGGCTTACATAAAATATAAACATAACAGTCTATTTTATGCAGGTAACAACTTAACTTTGATTGCATACAAAAACTCTACCCTTTACTCCTCCCCTCTTATGTTTTTGATGTTACAATTCACTTTTTTTAATATTGTATATTTATTAACAAATTATTGTAGCTATAGTTATTTTTAATACTCTTGTCTTCTAACCTCTATACTAGAGTTAAGTGTTTAACACTCCACCATATTACAGTATTAGAGTTTTCTGAATTTGACTACATACTTACCTTTAGCAGTGTGTTGTATATCTTCGTATGTTTTCATGTTATTAATTATCATCCTTTCATTTCCACATGAAGACCTTCTTTCAGCATTTCTTGTAAGGAAGGTCTAGTAGTGATGAATTCCCTCAGCTTCTGTTTGTCTAGGAAAATATTTATCTCTCCTTCATTTCTGAAGGACAGATTTGCCAGGTAAAGTACTCTTGGTTGGCAGTTTTCTTTCTGCACTTTTAATATATCATTTTACTCTCTTCTGGCTGGTAAGGCTCCTGCTGAAAAGTCTACTAATAGCCTTTTGAGGGTTTCCCTTTTTCCCTCTGCTTTTAAGATTTTCTTTGTCTTTGATTTTTGACACTTTTATTCTAATGTGTCTTGGAAGGGTTTCTTTGATTTTGTTTAGTCACCTATGAGCTTCATGAACTTGGATATCCAAATCTCTCCCCAAATTTGGGAACTTCTCAGCATTATTTATCGAATTAAGTTTTCTACCCCCTTCTCCCTCTCTTCTCCTTCTGTAACAGCAATGATCACAAACTGATCCTTTTGATGGTATCCCATAACTCGCATAGGCTTTCTGTCCTCTTTTCCATTCTTTTTTCTCTGTTCTCTTCTGGCTGGAAAATTTCAAAGCTCCTGTCTTCAATGTCACTGATTCTTTCTTCTGTTTGATCAAGTCTGCTCTTATGTTCTCTATTGCATTTTTAATTTCATTCATTGTATTCTTCAGCTCCAGAATTTGTTTGGTTCTTTCTGATGATTTCTATCTTTTTGTTAAATTCATTGTGTTCATGTATCGTTTTCCTGATTTTGCTGAATTGTCTTTCTGTGTTTTCTTGTAGCTCACTGAGTTTCCTTAAAATAGTTATTTTGCATTCTTTGTCTGGTAAGTCAGAGATCTCCATGTCTTTCTGTTCAGTCACCAGACGATTTTTGTGATTTTTTTGGTGGTGTCATGTGTCCTTGATTTTTCATGTTCCTTGGAGTTTTTGTGTTGCTGTCTTCTCACTTCCTCTAGTCTTTACTAAATGCTCAGTTCAGTGTGTCTCAACTTTTTTTTTCTCCAGTGGAGTGTGGGAACTTCTCTGCAAACATGGACTTCCACAAAGGCTCTTTGGTTTGTGAGTGATTGTCCAAGTCAGTGTTCTCTAGGGACTCCCAGATCTTGACCAAGAAAAGCTGGAAACAGTTTATGGGTCACTGCAAGGTCCACAGTTGGAGTCAAGGTTTGTCTGCCTATTACCTGACACAGGGGTAGGCAAGACTCCTCCTGGGTCCCTTGACATGTGATGTGGGGACCCACAGCCCCCCTCAAAGGCACTTCTGCCCATGGATGGATGCTGACTATTTTGTTGCTGGGGTGGGAGGGAAGACAGAAATGAGGGAAATCTATGGAACCATCATACTAATATCAGTGCCCCCACCCTTACAAACAAACAAACAAACTCTTGAAACAAAGAATTAAAAGGTAAGGGAAAAAATTGTTAAAATGTGCAGGATTTTATTTTTTGCTTGTGCATGTATGTCATTAAAGGGGGAGTTTTACAATTAATTCAGCAAATTGTAATTTCAAGACTCCTGAAAAGTGATTCAACTATTGCAGCATTGTATCATGTCAACTCCGTTTTAGGATTTTTTTTCCCTCAAGTTTATAACTTAGGTATGATAATTTGCTACACATAGTAAAAAATATGGTAGACTTTTGATGCATTTGTTTAAACATTAAAAATTTCTGTTATTTTAAAATTTTATCAATATAAAACTCCATTGTAAAATAAGTACATTTTAACAATGTTTATATTCATGTAGCAGAAAACACAGGTAGTAAAGAGACACATAGGAAAATGTTTAACCTTCCAAGAGTCAAGGAATGTAAAATAATTTCCAGGGTCCTGTTTTTCCTCCAAAAAATTATAAAGTTAGAATAGATCATACAGATGTTGAGGAAGGTAGGTAAATAGACAGTATCCAGTTTCCTTTTATAAATGATGCTATGAATCTTTATGTAGAAAACATTCTTTATTACAGATTAGTTATCTACATTTTCTTAAAAAACACCTTGGAAACTATATAAATGTTTTCTTGTAGAAAAATATTTATTTTAAAATAAATACATATAAGTTTCTTCTACATATTAAAATAAGTTTCTTCTACATGGTAAAATAAATATCTAAATGTAAATAGAACACCTTCTCCTTAAAATAATTTAAAAAACAGGATACCACCACCACAAACAACTGCTTAGTTATAAGTGAATGAATATATATTATGGCAACAATTATGTTTAAAACAACACAAATACAATAAATGGAGGGAAATACACCCAAACCTCAAATGCATTTGTGTTTGTATAACAGAACTTTGAATACTTTTATTTTCTTTTTATTACTTTGAAATTTTCAATTTTCTTCATTCATTACTCTATAATGTTTTAAAAATAACTTAGAAACAAAAAGTCACAAAGATGCCAAAGAAAATTGGTACTGGAACCATCTTATACCAGATAAACCTGGACTTTCATTGAAAGTTACATTATTTACATCTGTTTATCCAATTTTAAAATTCTATTTATAAAACAATTCTTTATAATTTATTTGCCTCAAACAGCCTATCCTAATAGAAAGGAAGCTGGCTGGGAGTTATTGACTTGGCTTTATCACAGGCTACCTATATGACCTAGGGAAAATTACTCATCATTCTTGACTCTTAGTTTCTTCATCTGTAACATAATAGTTTGGACCTAGTATCTCTAAGATTTCTTCTAGCTCCAAGAGCTACCAGTCATATGAGAATGCAAATACAGGTTAATCATATTCCAAAGGGCACTTTAAGCCTCTAAAAATGTACTTTTATAAGAAAAATACAAAAACTATCACACAAAAAAGTAATTTATGTGGGAAAAAATAAGGAATCATTAAAATACAGTATTAGTTCAATAGGTGATCATAATCCACAGAAATGTATATTTGGCAAGAAATTCTATCATTGGGAAAAAACATGGAGCATAATTAAGCTCTTCTAGACTCACTGGCCTAAAGTTATTTTTCCTTTCCTTAGGTAAGATGAACCATTCAGCTTTTGCAATACTTATGACTAACTCATTACTAATTACTTTATAAATAGAGCTTTAATGAATTGAATTACAAGATCAATTCTATAATCAGTGGTAGAGATCTCAGCATCCAACAAAGGAAGTTGTGTTCTTTCTCGTCCTAGCAAGGAAGTAAGAAGAAACTTACTTCCCAGGCTAGTCTGAAAAACATATATATAATGAGTTTTTTCTTGTATATAATGGTCTATTTCTATTAAATGAAGGTCTCATTAATTTGATAAATTCTTTGATCATCTACTTAATAACTGCATCTCCCTAGTTTTTAAAAATTATCTTTTATGCTAACTCTTTTACTTTTGTTGTTTTAAAATGTTATCCTTTCCACTCTTCTTTCTAAGTCCATGTGGACTTTCTAAGTCCACACCGCCCAGGCCTGCCCCAGGGCTGACAAGTCAGGGGGTAGAAAATTTTTAATTAGACACATTTATCATTAATAGGGGCAGGAAGGAGCCCAAACTCAGCCTCCCTTGGGGCAGAGACCAAATGGGCCTCTCCTTCCTGCAGAGATGCTGGGCCCCTGAACTTGTCTAGGAACCTGGGCGGCTGGGCCTCAGGGAGGGGAGGAAGGTGGGCATCACAAGCATCTACTTCCATGACCACCCCCTCCACTGACACTGCAGAAGTGGACTACGGGAAACTGAAGGAGAATCTGCACAAATTGGGCATGTTCCCCTTCTGAAGTAAGTGGGGCCTGTCCCCTGTGGGAATCCACGGAGATGTGAATGACCCTGGTCTCTTCAGCCAGAGACCAAAGAAGGGCACACAAGCTCTGTCAAGCCGTTCAGGGATAGTCGGGTACCCTGGGGTCACTTTATTATGAGAGGAACAGAGGCATTGGGCACTGGTCTAGAGTCAGAAGACAGGCAGGAAGCTCCCTGCTGACTTGTGACCTTGACTGAACATAGTGTGTTTCAGTTTCCCCAGTTGCAAAGGTGTAATCTGCTAAAGACCCTTCTCAGCCCAGCATTACTGTGGAGATCAACTGGATAACAGGTATGAGATTCCTTGTCAACCACATATCCTGTGCAGATGAGAGTGTACCCAGCCCGTGGCCTCATCTCTCTCAAAGCCTTATTTGCATACTCTCTTCTGGGCGGAGCCTCCCTTGGCAGAATTAATTCCTATTCTGAATTCTCTAACTCATTTCCCACTTTACATATGGCCCTCCCCTCTTTGAAGTTAGGGACCAGATCATATGTGTGACATTCAACATACAACATAGCCACAGATACAATAAAGGTAAAAGAAGTAGGAAATTCTGCCCTTCCTGCCCTGCCCACCCTCATCCATCACCCATGACAATTCCCTGAGGCATACTTTCAATAGCCTCATTTCTCAAAGGGAAGCTGGGGCTGAGAATGACATGGTCATTTGCCCAAGGTTACTCAGATAGATGGCTGGGATTTGAACCTGGGTCTGACTGCACAGCCATGCTCGTTTCACTCCACTGCACTGACTGCTGAGTCACTAAAGCAGACTATTTCAACAAATAGAGTCTGGTTGGCACCAGCTTTGGGGATGAAGAGGCTCTGGCTGAGATGGTTGCAGTGGAGCAGTTAAGAACATGGACTCTCGCACGTGGTTAGGATTCCCTGCTTTCACTGCCGAAGGCGTGGGTTCAATCCCTGGTCGGGGGACTAAGATCCCACAAGCTGCGTGACACGGCCAGAAAAAAAAAAAAGAACGTGGACTCTCAATTCAAATCCCAGCTATGCCAATGACTTAGCTGTGAGATAATCTCTCTAAACCTCAGTCTCCTCATTTGACACGTGGGAGTATAATAACGCCCACATCATAGGATGGTTGGGAGAACAATCTGAGGGTATGCAAGTGAGAGTATGCTGTAAATTGTAAAGAGTGATATACATTAGAAGGTATTGATCCAACGATAACAATTATTACAACTAAAAAATTAATGAACAGAAACCTCAAAAAAATTGAGTTGGGAAGCCAGAAGGGGGAGCTCTCACACCCTGAATGATAGCAGAGCCCAACAGGAAGAAGAAAGACTGGTTTCCTGGTAAGGACTCAACCAATGAAAAGCCATGGACTCTTTGTTTACTATAGCCCTCCCAACTTTCTTTTACCCCTTTGGAAAAGAGTTCTCCTTCCCTTGTCATGCAAGGACTTGCCCGTGGCTCATCATGGTTGTAGAACCCAAACTGCAATTCTCTGCTGATCCTGAATAAACTCACTTCTTTTCTGCTGGTGAAATAACTGGCAGTCTATTTGTTTTAGGTCAACAAGAATGACAGTATGATTGGCACAGTGGGCAAAGCTGTTTTGTGACAGTGACCACTGGCCTGACTGAAACCCCATTCATGTCTCAGTGCTGAGGTGATATAACCCTTCCCTAGGGAACAGTGAATGTCCTGTAGACACCCATATTGAGTACTGACACAAACTCTAAAGTTTCTGCTGGGGCTCAGCTCTAAAATCCGTGTTTCTCTTGCCTGATCCTGGCCCTTTTTTGCAGCCCAACACTCAGGGGCAGAGTAGGGAACCATCACATATCACTTTGCCAAGGCCTTCTGCAGCATGTTAAAGTCCCTCAAAAGAGGATGTGGGAACCTACCCTTGATGAATCAGTGAACATTTAGAGACTCTTCTGGAAAGCATTGCCTGAAACTGTGTAGCTATTTATTTTAGCATTGTTAATTTGTACTGATTATTTGAACAAAGAGTATTCTTTTAAAATAAAAGTCATAACCAGAAACTGGAGGGAGGGGTTGTTGCAGAGGGCCATTTGGCCCTGAACTCACACCAACAAACAACCTCAAAGATGAACCTTGAATTATTTCCAAATGAGGTCAAATGGATGAATACAGAGCTACTCCAGCAGGACTGGCGGGATGACGTTCCTCATAAAACTTTAAGCTTGTGTCTTATCCCCTTAGTATGTAGAGTGGACCATGGTTTCTTGTGATAAGATATAATATTTTTGTGTATATTAAATCCATTACTTTGTTAATAAAATGTTTTGTTTTTAAAAAAATTCTTTCCTACAACTGCATGTCTGCTGGTATTAGATTAATGTCTAATTACTCAAAATAAGATTATGTTTTGAACACTTCTAGAGATTTGACAACTTGCTTTCAGGATTAATCAAACTAACAGGAAAACACTTATCTCTCTTAAGACTAACCAAAATCCCTGCTGATTAAGCTTAATCTCATAAGTACAAATGTTCAATCTTGTATGGTCTCAGATACTAAACAAATATGTATCGCTCACTTGCTAAATGCAACCCTTCAAAAACTTGAGGAAGGTAACCTGGAATGCCGCAAAGCTGTCCTTGGTCCAAAGTGTGCATATATGCCATCCTTAGATAAGCAGAGTGCCCTGCCTCAGTTGGACCCTTGGACTCCAATATACAACTCAGGTTAAGCCCTACCCCTTGGCAAGAGAAGGAGACAGTAAATACATCATGAAGGACTTTGATTGTCAAGGTGTAGCTTAAGCTTTATACTGACCTGAAGGCTAAGGAAGTTGTTTGAGATAATCTAATGGAAGGTAAATAACATAATCAGATCAACATTTTAAAAAAGATAATTCTGATAACATATGCTTGCTGTAGTGCGTAGGGCAAGATGAAAGTCAGGATGTTAGCCTGGAAGCATCACTTCCAAGGTCTGTGTAAAAACAGCTGATACCCTGAATAAGATAGCAGCAGAAGGGGTGGAAATAACTGGATGGATTTTAGAGGAGCATAGTACACAGGATTGCTGGGCTATTACAGCTTGGAAAAAGGGAGGAGTGGAAGATGATTCCAAAGTTTCTAAAGTCATGGACAATTGGGTAGGTGGCACCATTCACTTAGAAAATACAGCAGAAGAAGGTCTGTGTAAGATAATATTGAGTTCAGTTTGGGGCTTAACTGAAGATTGAGTAATTGTGAGACTTCCAAAGGGAGATTCTGGGAGGCAGTTCAATGTATAGGTGTGGATCTCAGGAGAGAGATCTTAGTGAAATGTAGATTTGAATACTTAAAACATAACAGTATGAAAAAACTTGGTAAATTCACTCAATATTTTCTTAAAATTTAATGACAATTGTCACTTATACAGCTTATTGTTAAGTATTTAGAGAAATCACAGATACAGAAAAAAGACAAGAGAAAAAGGAGGGAGAATAGGAAAGAAAGTAGGGGATAAAGAGGGAGTGTTGGAGGGAAAGAGAACAAAAAGAAAACATTTTAACTATTTAACTCCTCAGAAATATTCATTTTATTCCATGTTAAAAGGTGAGTCATCTGACTCTTCATACATCTTATAGTAAATATGTTTGGGGGCATGTGAATGGGACATGATTCCAAAAAAAACTTGCATGAGGATCATAGTGGGCATTTTGTAAATCTGTGGCCTCTCAGAATCTTTTGAACACTCTAAATGTTGGTAATTTCCCACATTGTAAATCCCAGGTCTGCAAGCTAGAAGCTATAAATGTCACCTCTCCAGTCTCTTTCACATCTCAGACACCCAGTATGTGCCCTAGGTTCTGCCATTAGCAGCACTCATGGAATGCCCTTGACTCAAAAGAGCATCATGAAGAGTCTGGCTGAGAGGCACAGAGCTCTCAGCGGTGTCAGAGGTGAAGGCTGGTGGTCCCTTCTGTCCTCATTGTTCCCAGAGGCACAGTGGACAGTCTCATGGCTTTGGGTACTGCTCCAAGAAGCTTTAGCCTCTGAGAATGATCGGTCCTTTTCTGTTAAAACTAGCTAGACTGAGTTGGTTCTGTTGTTTATAACAGAAAGCCCAGATACAATCATTTACAGAATAAATTCACAATTATGATGATTTTTAATATTTTATAAACCCAGCTCATTAATATATGAGAATTCCTGAAGGTAGAGGCTAGCCAGTGGTGGCACATCCGTAGGATACAGAGGAATTACAACTTAGTTGCATTTGTTCTTTCTCCTCCTCTCCTCTCCTCCTCTGTATACATCCATCTATAGGTCTATACCACCATATTTCCAGAATTAATGAATGCACAAAATAAAAACATATGCTGAACCTGATATCTATATTTTTGCCTCTGTTTTCCAAGACACAAATAAACACAATGCTGAGGCATCTCTGAGAATTTATAGAATTTCAGAACAGAGTTGTGAAAGGCAGTGAGGGGTATGAGAAAGAACTTTGGCATCTAGTCCTAGTTCAATAATGCACCAATCACGTGATCTTGGGCCTCTTTGACCTAGCTTCCTCCTCTGTAAATGGTAGGGTTGTGTTAATAACAACAGCTATTATTTATTGAGCACATATTTTGCTAGTCACTGCTGAAGGAGTGATAAGTAACATTACTATCTCAGGCTAAGAGAGGAGCTATGCGAGGTTAAGTAACATGCCCAAAGTCACACAGTTAGGCAATGGCAGACCTGGACTATGGACTTTGATACATTGTTACCAAAGCTTTACTCTTTAACCTTCATTAGGTGATCTCTTGTGTTTCTTTCAGCTATACCCCTCTAAATAAATGTATTCTTGTGTAAGTCTAGATAAGAACCACAAGGAAGATGTAAGCTGACTTTCACAAGCAACTCTATGCATTTTGATTTTTAAGCAGCCTAAGGTATTGTTACGTTTCTTGGTAGGCTTAACATCCTGTTAACTCCTGTTGAATCTGACTCAGAAAGAGAAAGAGCCATGAGACTTGGCTGCCGAGGGAACAATCCATGATTAATGATGAATGTGTGTTTGGAATGGCACAGTGATAAGGCAGAGACCCTGGGGTGGGGTCTGTACCAATAGTGAGGGACCAGCAAGCACAATGGTGGCAGTAGCAGCAGCTATGGTGTAGAATTAAAATCCTTGATGGTTATAGAACAGCCAGAATAGGACTGGCAACTACAGATCCGTCCCAGCATCGTCATCATCATCATGAGGAACACCTATGGAGTATTTCTTTCTCTGTACCAGGCAGTGTTCTAAGTATTTTATATACATTATTTTATTTAATCTCTTTTTTGGCTAATATATTTCTATTTTTACTATAGGTAAGTGTATATATTTATAAAAATAGTTTCATACAATATTAAGTTTTTGTCATCTGCTTTTGTAATTTCATATATTGTGAGTATCTTCCCTTGTCTTTTAAAAAAACTATTATTATTGATTTATTCATTTTTGGCTGCTCTGGGTCTTCGTTGCTGCGCGCGGGCTTTTTCTAGTTGCGGCAAGCGGGGGCTACTCATTGTTGAGGTGCGCGGGCTTCTCACTGCGGTGGCTTCTCTTGTTGCAGAGCATGGGCTCTAGGCGTGCGGGCTTCAGTAGTTGTGGCACGCAGGCTCAGTAGTTGTGGCTCGCGGGCTCCAGAGTTCAGGCTCAGTAGTTGTGGCGCACGGGCTTAGTTGCTCTGTGGCATGTGGGATCTTCCTAGACCAGGTATCGAACCCGTGTCCCCTGCATTGGCAGGCGGATTCTTAACCACAGCGCCGCCAGCCTTCCCTTGTCTTTGAAAACAGAGTTTCTCAAACTGTGAAGGACCAGGGATTTTTCCAATCCTTCAGACCAATATTTTAAGTTACTCTGATCATCCAGTTGAATGTCACAGCAATGTTAAATTGGTATTAAAGTTTCTAAATGCTTACTCACAATTTCTGTATTTATCTCACTGTGAATTGATAACTGTTTATAGACTGGTTCTGATCTACAGATCATACTTTAGGTAACATTGTTTTAGAACACCTAAAATTACTGCATAGTATGAAGAAAAACCAATTTGATAACCAATCCTTTTGGGGATATAACACTGTTCAATGGCAATCACTCACTCACTGGCTGGCTCTACTAATTTTACTGCTTTGAGAAACAAGGCAAGCTCTACTGTAAATATACTACACTTTTTTTTTTTTTTTTTTTTTTTGCGGTACGCGGGCCTCTCACTGTTGTGGCCTCTCCCCTTGCGGAGCACAGGCTCCGGACGCGCAGGCTCAGCGGCCATGGCTCAGGGGCTCAGCCTCTCCGCAGCATGTGGGATCCTCCCGGACCGGGGCACGAACCCACGTTCCCTGCATCGGCAGGCAGACTCTCAACCACTGCGCGCCACCAGGGAAGCCCTAAATATACTACACTTTTGTTATAAAATCAACTCCCCATAGCATGTTACCAATTACAGAAACTTGCATTTCAACTTCGTCAGCAGCAAGTCTTCAGTTTTGTTTACCCTGCCTCTGACATCTGCCTTCTTTTTTACTGCTGCCATCCTTGTTCAAGACCATAGAATCACAATTCCTGGGCTATTAAAAAGGTCATCTTGGACTTCCCTGGTGGCGCAGTGCTTGGGAATCCTCCTGCCAGTGCAGGGGACGTGGGTTTGAGCCTTGGTCTGGGAAGATCCCACATGCCGTGGAGCAACCGAGCCCGCGAGCCACAACTACTGAGCCCCCATGCCACAACTACTGAAGCCCGTGCACCTAGAGCCCATGCTCCACAACAAGAGAAGCCACCGCGATGAGAAGGCCATACACTGCAACGAAGAGTAGCCCCCGCTCACCGCAGCTAGAGAAAGCCTGCGTGCAGCAACGAAGACCCAACACACAGCAACGAAGACCCAAAGCAGCCAAAAACAAACAAACAAATAAATAAATAAATTTATTTTAAAAAAAGAAGAGTATCACAAAAACAATTTTCTGGGGGAAAAAAAAAAGGCCATCTTAATTGTCTCCTTACCACCAGCATCTTTTCTTTTTCTTTTTCCTCATTTGAAAAATGAAATGAGCAGAGACTGACTTTAAGGTGTTCTCTAGCTTTAATATTCCATGGTTTATTCCCTGCTGTTCTTACTTATTCTGGCTCTGCTTTGCCCACAGTACCTTATCATAAATTTCACATTAGAGTCTTTGCTACAAAAATAATTATGAAAAGGAAGTACAGCCTGGAGATCAGCAGCTGAGATTTGAAAGATACAGCCAGACCCAACATACCGACAATCCAGAAACTGTAACCTTGGTTACCCTGCATTGATGTTTTCTGCTTTTTAATTTGGCACTATACCCCTCCAGGTAATTAATATTTCTGTAACCCTAGGAAGGCAACCACTAAGAGTAATGAGAAATAAGAATGAGAATAGTATAGAAATAATGAAAAACAAATTTAAATCCATAGTATTAATACTTTTTAATTGCTTCAAGTATAAAAGTAGTAATAAGTTTTTTAATCAATATAATCTGTGTTTTTAGTTTGATAAATGTGTATATATTATTTAAGAAGACCTGATATATCAGACATGATTTTTAATTAATAAATATGAAATTTTATTATACACTTTTGCTTCATTAAATAATCAATGTTTAAATTTGTTTTGATTTAGTATCTCATAATAACTCATGTTTAGTTAGTGCAGTAAGTTAGCATTAAACAAAGTACATATAGGAGTGAGCATTCCTTTCCGTGAAAAGCTCCATAACATTGAAGATCCCATCTGCACTCCCGCCGTTGCCCTCAAGGAAGAAGGCCATTTGGTGTTTCAGAAGATTGGAAAGAAGGAGAGGGAGAAGACAGAGACCAGTTCCCTGAGGTGAAGATGGATTCTGGTCTGACTTTTGTGGCATTTTTCCTGAAACATGGTGGAGGCAGTCCTGAGAGTGATGAAGATCTCAGACCTACTCCCACGCGGCTCCCCAGGAGAAGTAAGAAACGGGGCAGCTGCTGAGTAGGGGCAGCTTGGGGATGCCTGGGGACTGAAGCGAGTGTCATCATTTGGGGAACAGATGGTACTCTTCTTCAAGCATGGTATGACAAGAGTAGAGGTGGCTGCCTGTAAATAATTTATGCAGGCAGCAATAATTAACATCTCAGCACTGATCAAACTGGACTGAAGACCAGAATCCTTTCCCCCAAATTTTCTGGATTGTATACAATGATCCAGATTGTTTATGATACTAGAGAGGGGTGCAGCCCATCTGCCTTATATGCATTCTCCTGTATAATCAGCTAAACAAGATGGATTAAATATCCCACCAATCCTGTTGAGTAGAAAGCTTAGGCATGCATATCTAATTTAGAACAATAAAGAAAATGATGTTTTTTTGGATCCAGGATTGTGGAGCAGATTCACATCCTTTACAAATATAGTGGAGCCCAGTGTACTCTGACTCAGCCTGAGCTATTTAGGACCCATAGAAAAGGGAGACCACTGTGGGATCCCTGGTTCCTGGCAGAATGTGTCCACATTTGAGAGGAGATATAAAAAAGGATCATCAAGTGAAGCAGGTGGAGGTAAAGCCCAGTAATGTGGTATAAACCAAAGATGGTGAACTAGAACCCAGTCCTTCACTTCTATGGCCTAGGAAACAAAGCCTATGCTTAAACCCCCTTCTCCTGGTTCAAGAAAAGTAATTGTGCCACAATAATAAAACTTTTTTCTGTCTTGAGGAATTCTAAAGTATGCTCAAGTAATTGTGCCACAATAATAAAACTTTTTTCTGTCTTGAGGAATTCTAAAGTATGCTCAAGAAATCAAGCCAGACCTTGCTTAAGACAGTACAAAGTCTGTTTTACTAAAAATTCTTTTCCCTATGATAATCTTGTGATAATCAAACACATATTTGGTTTTTCTTTAGGAACCTAAGATAGTAAGATACTAAATATATTCATTACAATTTTAACAAGATAATGTAATAGATGAATAGACTAGAAACTCAAGCTTTGTTTTGTTTTGAGATTTACACTATACTTGTAAAGTTTATGGGTAGATGATTTAATATCTAATTAGATATTATTAAAACTTCAGATAAATATATGAATTGTGGTTTCTACCTTAAAGTATTCCAAGAGTTTCCAGGAAATGGGTCTTTTAACTTATGTTCCTTATTTTCAAAGCATGGAAACATATTTGTACTTTCTGCTTGGGAGAGAGTTGGTAAAAGGCCTTGGATGTTCATGGGAAAGTGCTTGGACATATGCTACTGGTAACAGGAAGTCAAAGGTTTGATAAAGAAAATGGCATAATTAGGACTGCTTTGTTTTCCCAAGTTTTAAATTATATAAGTAATCCATGTTTACAATAAAAAAAAATCAACATAGAAGTGCTGTCTAAAGGTATCTACTATATGATAAGATATTGGCTTTTAATTTCACATTGGTGTTCTCAAGAGCAGTGATTTAATATATACCAATTCCTTGGTCAGTCACATTCATGCAAAAAAGAAAACAAAGAAAGGATTTTAATTAGGAAAATGAAGCAATATAATTTGAAAATATTGATAAACATCTCAACTCTATGATACTATACATAATAGCTCCATTTAATCTTCAAAAAGAGAAGCATGCAAAATGTTAATAAAAAATTAAAGGAAATTATGCTTAATGAAGGAGAAAATAGCCTAATATTTTAATAGCCTCTATAAGTTCAACTGTGTGTGACAGAGAAGGTAAAAATAATGAGACATAAAGCATTAGTTTTTTTTTTTTTCTCACATCTGCGACTCTATCAAGCATCACAACTTTCATGTTAGTAGGCATTAGGGAAACATTTTTCTATTTTATACATATTAACGTAAAATTACCTGTTATGGATAGTTAGCATGCTATATGGCCTTGTGAACTCCAGTTGTAAAAAAAGGAAAGCACTATGATGGAGTGGGGATTTTCTACATAGAGCTCACTAAACTCTGAGCTCTGTGGTGGCAAAGGCTGCGCCAATTTGTTTCATAATTTTATCCCCAGTTCCTAGCACAGTGCCTGATATATAATAACTACCTAAAAAATATTTGTCAAATACATAATAATAATAATATCTAGCATTGACTGAGTGCTTTCTATGTGTCATTATTCTAAGCACTAACATCATTTCATACAATTTGCACAAAAACTCACAGACCACTTCATGGGGTACCATTAGCTTATTTGCTATAGGGCAAAGGTTAAGAACTTCTGGAATCACACAATTGCCTGAATTTTAGGTTTCCTCTGATTCACCTTTGTTGTCCAAAGTATGGAATTTCTTTTCCTGTGTGTGGCTCTGGTCTATAGCATCTTACATACTACTTGATCCCTAACGCTTGCTAGAATTTTAGTAGCTCAGTCAGCGTGGGTTTAAAACTTCTCGAGTCCCAGTGCCTTTGAACTCATATCCCATAAGTTGTGAATCCTGCTAACAGTCACTCTTTTGTTCTATTTCTGCTCCAGAATTTAGTAAAGGTATCATTCAGGGTCAATATATCACAATCATAGGAAAACAGAGAACTGGGAAGCCCATAAGGTCAATTTACATGAATAAAAAGTATAAATTTGGGGAACAAACAAAGAAAAACTTGCAAGGGTCTCAAAAATGTGATTTTTTTTGTAATGCATCTCTAAAAGATAACTTTAAAGACTATAACCACAATACCATTATCACACACACAAAAATAAACATAATTCCTTAATATCATCAAATATCCAGTCTGCATTCACACTTCTTTGATATCCTCTTATTTGAAATAAATTTTTACTGAATCTTTCCCCCAACATTTTATTGTGAAATTTTCATACAGCAAAGTCGAAATAATTTTACAGTGAACACCTATTTTCAGACCACCTAGATGATACCATTAATGTTTTTCTATTTCTGGTTTTATCATATATCTATCCCTCTGTGTATCCATTAGTTCATCTATTTTTTTACACATTTCAAAGTAACTTACAGATATCAGTACAATTTCCCTTAAATATTTATTTCAATATGCACATCATTAACTAGAGTAAAATATTTGTTTACTTTTCCTTTTATCATAAAATTTCCAAACAATAAAATGCACAAATCTTAAGTATATATTGAGTTTTGATAAATGCATATATCTGTAACTCAAACTGCTGTCAAGATACAGAATATTGCCATTGCCATCATGCCCCTCCCCATTTACTCCCTATCTCATTACCTAAGAGACAACCACTGTTCGGATTATTTTCCATAACAGATTAGATTTTACTGTTCTTGAACCTTATATAAATAGCCTTACTCTTTTGTGTGAGGCTTTTTTCCACTCAGCATAATGTTTTTGAGAGTCAGTCATCCACATTGTTGTGGAAATCAGCGATTCATTCCTTTTTTTCCTGCTGAATAATATTCCCTTGTGTGAATATACCACAGTTTGTTTATATAGTCTCTGATGGATATCTGAGCTGTTTCCAGTTTTGGGGTATTATGAATAAAGCTGCTATGAAATTTCTTATACAAGTCTTTTTGTGGTCAGATGTATTGATTTTTCTTGAGTAAGCATTAATGTCATAGGGTAGGTGCATACTTATTTTACAGGAAATGGTTCAGATCTTTTTTCAAAGAGGTTGTAGCTTTTTACATTGACCAACAATGAAGGTTCTGATTTTCTCACATCCTCACCAACATTTGGTATTATCAGTCTTTTAAATTATCAGTCTTTTTACATTCTAATGAGTGTATAGTGCTATCTCATTTTGCTGTTAATTTGCTTATCTCTGATGACTAATGACATTGAGCACCTTTTTATGTGCTTCTTGGTCATTACCATTAGTTTGTATTCTTTTGTAAAGTGTCTGTTTAAACCTTCTGGATTTAGATCTATCAGTTATTATTTGTTTTTTGGATTCTCAGTTTTTTATTCTCTCCTTTCCCTTTTTCTGCCTTCTTCTGGTTTATTTAAATGTTTTTAGAATTTTACTTAATTTTTTTCTCTGCCTCTTTGCATTTTTATTTATGCCTCTTTGAATTATTAATTTAGTGTTTTCTCTAGGGATTACAGTATACAGTCAACTTTTCATATTCTACCTCGTATAACATGTGCTGTGGTCTCAATATTTGCATTCCCCCAAAATTCATATGGTGAAATCTCAATGCCCAATGTGATAATATTAGGATATGGGGCCTCTAGGAGGTGCTTATGTCATGAGGCTGAAGCCCTCATGAATGGGATTACTGTTGTTTTAAAAGAGACTGCACAGAGGGCCCTCACCCCTTCCACCATGTGAGGACACAGTAAGAAGTAGGAAGTCTGCAACCTGAAAGGGGGTCTTCACCAGAACCTTACCACCTGTTACCCTGATTTTGGACTTTCAGCCTATAGAACTGTGAGCAATAAATTACTGCTGTTGGGGCTTCCCTGGTGGCGTGGTGATTAGAATCCGCCTGCCAATGCAGGGGACATGGGTTCGAGCCCTGGTCCAGGAAGATCCCACATGCCACGGAGCAACTAAGCCTGTGCAGCACAACTACTGAGCCTGCGCTAGCTAGCCTGCACTCTAGAGCCTGCAAGCCACAACTACTGAGCCCACGTGCTGCAACTACTGAAGCCCGCACACCTAGAGCCCGTGCTCTGCAACATGAGAAGCCAACACAATGAGAAGCCCGCACACCGCAATGAAGAATAGCCCCACTTGCCGCAACTAGAGAAAGCCCACATGCAGCAAAGAAGACCCAACACAGTCAAAAAATAAATAAATAAATAAATAAAAAGAAAATAAAAATAAATAAATTACTGCTGTTTATAAACCAACCAGTCTATGTTGTTTTTGTTAAAGCAGCCTAAACAGATTAAGACAACATGTGCAAATTCTGCAACCATGTGGGTTCACTTAGAGCTCCTGCCTTGCTTTATGCAGTAGTTGTCATATGTATTACATCTACTTACATTATAAACCCCATAAAAAAGCCTATAATTTTTGTTTTAAGCAGTTACATGTGTTTTAAAGAAATCAATAGAAAAAAAATCTTTCACACTTACTCAGTTATTTACCATTTCTTAAAGTTCTTCATTTCTTCATGAGTATTAAAGTTTCTAGCTGGAATCATCAGCCTGAAAAACTTTCTTTAGCATTTCTTGTAATATTAGTGTGCTAGCAGTTAATTCTTAGTTTTCTTTTAATTGAAAATGTCTTTATTTTGCTTTCATTCTGAAAGGATATTTTCACTAGACATAGAATTTGGGGTTAATAGTTTTATGTATTTGTTTGATGTTGTACCACTGTCTCCTGGTCTCCACAGTTTCTAATGAGAAGTTAGTATATTTGCAAATTGTTGTTCTCCTATTTGTAATGTGTCTTTTTTTTTCCCATGGCCACTAAGATTTTGCCTTTATCTTTGGATTTCAGCAATTTGACTGTGATATGAAAGACATTCTTTGTATTTATCCTAATTTGGGTTTCTGAGCTTCTGGAAGTAGAAACTTTTTCTTCTGGCAGATGCTATGTCTTTTCCCATATTTGAGAAAATTTTGGCCATTATTTCTTAAAATTATTTTTTCCTCTTTCTCTCTCTCCTCCTGGGATTCCAATTATATGTGATGTTTTCCCACAGGCTCCTAAAGCTCTCATTTTTTGTCCAAAAATTTTCTCTCTGGCGTTATGATTGGAAAATTTTTATTGGTCTATGTTCCAGCTGACTGACTTCATTCTTCTGTTAGGTCCATCCATCTGCCTCCTTAGCACAGTTGGCAGTGTGCCAGGCTCATAATCTACTAAGTCCATCCAGTTAATTTTTTGTTTTAGCTATTTTATTTTCCATCCTAGAATTCCCATTTTGTTCTTTTTTTAAAATTATGCTTATTAAGACATTATTCAATACAGTAAATTCATGACTTTTGGCAGAGATATACATTTGTTTAACCACTACCACAATCAAGACATGCATACTTGCATCATCCCCCAAAGTTCTCTTGTGCCATTTTGCAGTAAGCCTCCACTCCTACCCTTTAGCCTCCGTCAACCATTATCTGTTTTTTGTCCCTTTATCATTGTCTTTTACAGAATGCCACATCAGTGGAATCATACAACATGTATTTTGTTTCTGTTTTCTTTCACTTAACATGATGCTTATGAGAGTCATCCATTTTGTTACATGTAAACTGCTGAGTAGTTTCCCATGTTTTGGATGTACTTGTTTATGCATTCACTAATGATATACAGTTGGGTTCTTTCCAGTTTTTAGCAATTATGAATAGAATTTCCTCAATGATTCTCATATACAGGAAGGGGATTATTGGGTCATTTGGCAATTATGTTTAACTTTGTAAGAAACATCCACACCAGCAATGTATGAGAGGTCATGTTGCTCCACATCCTCACTAGAACTTGGTACTGACCATTTTTATTTTAAATTCTAGCCACTCTAATAGATGTGTAGTAGTACCTGAATGTGGTTTTAACCTGTATTTCCCTGATGAATAGTGATGCTGAGCATCTTATAATGTGCATATTTGCCATTAGTATCTCTTTGGTGGGGTATCTGTCAAATCTTTCTTTGCCCATTTAAAAAAAGTGGGTTGCTTGTTTTATTAAGTCATGAGAGTTCTTTAAATATTCTGAATATGAATGTTTAGTCATATAGGTATTTTGAAAGTAATTTTTTTCCAGTCTGTGTCTTGTCTTTTCACTTTCTTAACTGTTGACATTTATTAACAGTGACTTTTGGAGGGTAGAAGTTTTTAATTTTATGAAATATAATTTATAAAATTTTTCTTAATTTATATTATGATTCTTGCTTTTTGTGCTCCATTTGATTCTTTTTAATACTATTTCTCTGCTGAGAGTTTTCTGTGTTTTCACTAATTACAAGAATACTTTCCTTTATCTCGTTCAGCATAGTTATAATAACTGCTTTAAAGTCCTTGTATCCTAATCTTCAAATCTGGGCTACCTCAGAGTTAGCCTCTATTGGTTTATTTTTCTTAGAATGTGTCATGCCTTTTTTTTTTTTTTTTTTGATATGGCACAGAACATAGATGTGATGGTTATATCTTGGAGATTCTGAATTCTGTTTTATTCTTCAAAAAAAATGCTGATATTTTTGTATTGTCAGGCAATTACTTGTTTGAACTGAAACTGAAAACTCTGTCTCTTGAGCAGCAGCTCAAATCTCAATTCTGTTCTTTTTTCCTTGACAGGATTACTTGCAGTCCTCCTTGTATTTGCATGGTTAAGGATTCAGCTAGAGATCATTTCATTTTATATGCAGAATTTAGCATGCTTCTCTTAGGCTCTCTAGAGGACCCTCTGTACCCCCTTACTTTCCAGCAGCTGTGGTTGCCCCAAACTCTGTCCTCTGCTCCTAATGACAGAAAGACTGACTTTTCTCTTAGTTTTGGCCTCTGCATAACAATAACTGCAGAGTTTTCTTATTCTAAAAGTCATAACATTTTTAAACACCCCATGTCAGTCCAAGTTTTTACTCCTCTGCAGAGTCTACCTGCTTTTGTTCACTGTTCAAATCCTTTGGCTAATTGTTTTTTGTACTTTTCCCCTATATCTATAGTTATTTGTGAAAGAGTTGGTTGTTTAGCAGTTTACTCAGCTATAGGAGAAGCAGAAATCCTGTTGTCATAATTTTTTTAAAAGTTTGAATCATGATCCAAATAAAATCTACATGTTGTATTTGGTTTTATGTCTTTTAAGTCTCATCTATTGATTATCCCTTTACTACTCATTTTCCCCTTTCAATTATTTGTTGAAGAAATCAGGGTTTCTTGTAGAGTTTCTACAAGGCTAGATCATACTGACTGTACCTCTGTGCTATAATTTATCATGTTTCTCTGTTCTCTGTATTTCCTAAAAAATCAGATCTAGAGATTAACTAGATTCAAATTCAAAAAGAACTTTTTGTTTTTTTGCTAGATAACTTCATAGTTGGGTGTGAATATCTATTAGGAGTTAATCTCATCTTCTTGTTTTGTAAATAAAGGGTTTGGCCCTTCAGATACTGTGGTCAATCATTTCCAAATTCTGTCAGTAGTCAGTGGTTTTCAAATTCTATGTTCTAGAAGAATTAAAATTCCTGCAGTCTCTATGAAGATAAATCATGACCTCTCTTCTTCTATGTCAATTCAGCTTGGCATTTACCTGTTTTATGTATTGGAGTTCACTGTGACATTTCATTTGAAGAAATATTCAAAAAGCTTGAAAACAGTGGATAAACTATTAACTAAATTTTCATTATATTATGTAATATTTAGAAATATTTATTTCCTTTCTTCCTTATTTTCATTCCTTCCTTTCTTCTTTCATTTATTCTTTTTTTCAAAAAATTTCTGAGTACCTATCATGTGGCAGGTACTGACTCAGTCACCGGAAATATACTAGGGAACAAACAGACAAAACCACCCTGCTGCCTTCATGGAGCTCACATTCTAGTATGGAGAGACAGACAATAAATAATAACATAACAAATAAATATATACTTGTAGCTGATAATGGCTATGAAATTAAAAAGGCAAGGCAAAGGGACCAGGAGAGCTTGAGGAGGAGCTGCAATTTTTGGAGGGGTAGCCACCTAGCTGATAAGGTGAATTTGAGCAAGAAATGAAGGAGAAGAGGGGGTAAGTCAGGCACATATGAAGGAAGAACATAAAAGCAGAGAAATCAGCCTGAGTTAGGAGTGTGCCTCGTGTCTTTGAGGAGCAGCAAAGAAGCCAGTGTGGCTAGAGGTAAGTAAAGGTGTGAAAGGGAGAGGGTGAGGATGTCAATGAGGATTATGTAGGGCCATGAAGACTACTGTGGGAACTTTGGCTTTAGTATGAAAGAAATTGGAAGCCAATAAAGGTTTTGAGCAGAGTGACATGATCTGACTTATATTTTAACAGGAATATTCCAGTTGCTTCTTTGAGGATAGATGGTAAAGATTTATGGGTAAAATTGGGGCCATGAGTTAGGAGGCTATTGCAATAATGCAGGTGAGAGATGATGGTAGTGTAGAAAAGGGTAATGGAGGGATAAGAACTAGTTTAATTACGGACATATTTTGAAGGTAAAGCCAATAAGATTTGGATTTGTAAAAGCAACACATCTGGGCATTCTTGGTCACAAGCAATAGAAACCAATTCTAACTATCTTGAAGGAAAAAAGGATTTAATTTATTCTGCAAATTCACAGAATCAGTATGAGGGTCAGCCTTGGGAATTGGGAGGAGCTAGAGAGCTCCAGAGGTGTAGTCAGTAGAAATACCATCAAAGATTACTGGACTCAAAGAAGCTGGTCTGCACACTGTTGATGCTATTAGAATGTATCAATATATGATCCTTAACCCTTCCCATATCTTTAGCACATGCTAAAAATTCAAAATCCTTTGAAAGAGCAGATGATGACTGAGCTTTAAGCATGGGAAGAGGATGTGGCTCCACTCAGATCTATGGTAACAGATGAACATTACCTTGCACTAAAACCATATTCAATGAGGGATTTCTCAAAAGGGAAATCAGACTATTATTAGGAAGGAATGGTTAAATTTCAACAGCCAGGAAAGCAACAACTGTCCACTAAAATGCTCATGATAGAAAATTTGAAAAGTACCAAAACAAAAAAGGAAAGGAGAAGGGGAAATAATGCAAATGCAATGGTCAAGATAGAGACACTAAGAACATTTTGTGTATTTCATGAATGTAAATTTTTTTCTAGGCATAGGATTTATATATAGTTGCATTATATACTTGAATATCACTTTCAACAGTATATCTCACCTTTAAAATACCTTCCCCAATGCATTTCTATTTACATGTAATTTTTCCTTCATTATTAAACCCACAGTTAATCTGCTTAGGCTAAACCCTCATGCCAACTGAGGTCACATATCCTCCATTTTTTGAGGACCTGGGCTCTATTTTTATTTCAATTGCATTAGCAATTCCATTTTTCCATTCATTTGAATAGCAGCAACAAAATATTGCTAAGTACAATCAAAGTATTCAAATTGTTGTCATAGTAAATATCAGTACTACTCTACAAAGATGGAGTTACTGTCAAAACTAAACTGAAGACAAAATCACTTTGGGATAACTTTGATGTTTACAAGTCAGTTGACAGTGTGGAAGAGGCAATTTATAAGTATCAGTGTATAATGTATGAAAGTGTAGGTTGTAGGAAAACTGAATTTTTGATATGGATAATTGCCTATGTTCATAAACACTGGCAAGTTTTATCCAATCAGTTTAGTACTACTAGCATTAACTCTCTTCCACTCATAGCTGGAATAGGCGTGGTATAAAAAGCATTCAATTCTTGGGTAATTTACTCAACTGTCAATAAAAGATGTAAATTATTTTATCTTTTTGTAACTTTATTAATTTTAGAAATATACCACTTAATTTTTCCTGAAAAATTGTCATAAATAATGGGTTAGATAAAAGTAAAAATAATAGAAACCTTTTTTAGGGGAGTTCCCTGGTGGCCTAGTGGTTAGGACTATGGACTTTCACTGCTGTGGCCCGGATTCAGTCCCTGTTTGGGGAGCTGAGATCCCAGAAGCTGCACAGAATAGCCAGAAAAAACAAAAACAGAAAAAAAAAAAGAAAACTTTTTAAATAACTTTAGAAAGGACATCACTGATATTATAATAAAAATAAGTTCATTTAATCATTAATTCATTTACTTGTTATTTCAACAAATATTTCATTGAGTGACTTCACTGTGGTCAGAATGGTAAACAAAAAGACATTTTCCCTTTCAAGTAGCTTAGATAGTGGAGGAGAGAGACATTAATCCAATAATCACATCTTTGATAAGTACCACAAAAGAGATACTCATGGTGCTGGGGGCTGTATAATGGGGATTCTGATGGTATGGGTAGTTAGCAAAGATCTTCTGAGGAGTAGTAAGTGAGCAAATGTTAAAAGGATTAGGAGTTGTCTCTTAGGTTAAAAGAATGGGGATCAAAGGAATTGGTAGAGAGAAGAGAAGATGCAAAAATCCTTGAGAAGGAAGGCAGGTATAGAACTCAAGAGAAAGAAAGTGAACATGGTGTAAGATGAAGCTGGAAATGAGTAGAGGTCAGGCCATGGAGGCCTAGTAGTATTGAAGGGTTTTAAGGAGGTAGTGATATGATGAGTTTGGATTTGCATAATGTCACTCTAAATGCAAACTTGAGAATTAATAAGAAGAAGGCAATATGGATTCTGAAGATCAATTACAATGTTATTCATGCAACAACTTTTGAGAACATCTTATATGCCAGGAACTGTTGCTAGGTACTGGAGATAGATACATTGGTGAACAAGACCAACAAGGCTCTTATGGGACTGAAAGCATCTTTTTTTTTAATTTAAAATTTTTTTTATTTTTGGCCATGCCGGGTGGCATGCAGGATCTTAGTTCCCCAACCAGGGATGGAATCCACGCCCCCTGCATTGGACTGCCAGGGAAGTCCCTGAAAGCATCTTAATGTCCTCAAAAGTAAAATATATAAGCAGTATGAATAAAGATATTGGTACTTTTATAAGTTTAATGTAAAATATAAATACTAGTATCTTTAATTTAATAAAGACAAAATAGATTAATAGAAATAAAATTTTTGATCTTGGTTTTTCCATTAACCAGTTACCTGACCTTGGTAAAGGAATATAAGCTCTATGTTGCGGGCCTTGGTAAAATTCATTTGTAAAATAAAGAATGAGACTAGTGAACTGAGATTTTTTTTTCCACATCTAAAATTTTGCTAATCAAATTACATAATTTGAAAAATGGCCTCACCATATTTGGAAACCTCTTGCTCCATCAAGGAACGGTAATTCTATTTGTCCAAGTGAAACTTTAAGTGGTAAATTTGTATAGTATTGCAAATCTATGTCAAGTGATTTACAGCCTAATGATTCATATGAATAAAGCAATGTCATATCCTAATTACTGACTGTTGAGGTATGTAAAATAGCTTCTTCTGGCTCACAGTGATTATAATTTCTAAAGCTTGTTTCACAGGCAGAGATGACAGGTTAGAAGATGCTATATTATAACCAACTTGGAAATACAACATTTTAATTGGAAAATGTTAATAATTCCAAGAAAGTACAGAATTCCATGGCTACTCATTAAAGATTTTGAAACAAAAATCTTAAGTGATAAATTCTTAGAGGGACTGAATCTTTGTAACTGTACCTAGTGTGGCTTTATACATAGCTATGTATTTCACAAATGCTTTGAGGTGGTAAGGATAGTGACAGAGGAGAAAAACAATTACATGAGTTCTGTGTGCCATTACAATGTTAATGTTTAGTTACAGTAAAACATTTAATTCTATGATGAAATAGTTAAATTTACTATAAAGTAGATGGTATTATTGGTCGATGACATTTCATACTTAAAAATAAAACCTAGGACTTCCCTCCTTGGTGGTGCAGTGGTTAAGAATCCACCCGCCCATGCAGGGGACATGGGTTCAAGCCCTGGTCCAGGAGGGTCCCACATGCCACGAAGCAACTAAGCCTGTGCACCACAACTACTGAGCCTCTGCTCTAGAGCCAGCGAGCCACAACTACTGAGCCCATATGCCACAACTACTGAAGCCCACGCACGTAGAGCCTGTGCTCTGCAACAAGAGAAGCCACCACAATGAGAAGCCCGTGCACCGCAAAGAAAAGTAGCTCTCACTCGCCACAACCAGAGGAAACCTGTGTGCAGCAATGAAGACCCAATGCAGACAAAAATAAGTAAATAAATTTATTTAAAAAAAGAGAAAGAAATGTTCCTTTAAAAAATAAAAATAAAAAGTAAAACCTAGAAATTATATTTCATCACAACTTTAGGTAATAAAAGCAAAATCCACCACAACAAATATTGCCCATTTATTGCAAAAATTTAATAGTCTTTTCAGATATACTAATTCTTATTAGCAGATTAGAACAAACTACAAAAGTGTGAGAAATCTTCTTCATTCTGATATGAAGAGTGATGGCATGGGCAGTGTGCATACTTGTGAATGCAGGTGGGTATAGGGTGGAAAAAGATATTCCATAACCTCAAACTAACTTTCTAACTCCCCATTCTCTGCTGCCCTGAAGGAGTACATATGGAAAACGAAGATGGAGATGGAAAGGGAAGGCGTAAGGAAAGAAAGGAACTATAAATAAAGAGGAGGGAATAAACTGGAAGAGGAACAAGTGTTAAGATGAGAGTCAGGAAAGATGGTCCAGCGTGTCACTCAATTCAGAGATGGAGGTGGGGAAGTTGATCCTCCAAAGGAAGAATCTCAGTAGTTCTATCTTCCACATTTCATTTCCCCACCTCAGAAATTATGGTATTGTTTGATGAAAATATGTCACGTACTTTAATATACTAAGTACTTTAGTTCAATTCCTTTAGTATTTTTTGTTGAAAACTGTTCATTCAGCATCTTAGGAGTTGAGAATGACACGTAAGAATTTTTTAAATGGTTTATTCTTTCAAGGAACTTCTCATTTTGATTTATCTATCTATCTATTTATCCTGTACTGTAAACAGTTTTGTCCCCTTGACATATGAATTCAATAACTACATTTCCAGTGAAGGCAACTGAAGGAAGAGGCTTGCATTTAGCATAAAGAATCTTGGCTGGACTTGCCTTGGAAGGGGACAGAAGCCTGGCCAAGGGCAGCAGCAAGAAGGCCGTATCTTGTAGACAAGAGGAGACATCTTGAGCATTGCAGGCTTTCCCTTAAAAGAGAAGAGAGATTAGGTTTGGTGTAGAAGGACTGTCCTCTCTCTGGTAGGAAAAAGAATGCAGTGGAGGTCTTCACTGCACCAAGCTTGGTCTGGTGGGCGGTGGGATTTGTGGCTGGGGATGGGTGGGGCAAAGGGAACAGAAACACTGCTGTCATTAGCTCCTGTGGTCAGGGGTGAGAAGGCGGTGTAGAGGACCATCAGTCCCATCAGGCAAGTATAGGGCCTCAGCTGAGGTAACAGTAGAGGTAATAGTAGCAGCAGCCACAGCAGCAAAGTAGTAATAATATTAACAGCTAACATCTACTGAATGTTTATTAGATGCTAGAATACGTTTTAATTATATATATTAACTTTTAATCCTCACAACAGTACTCTGAGGTAAGTACTATCATGCCCTTTTATAAAGACTCAAACTGAGGCATAGAGAGGTTAAATTATTTGCTTGAGGTTACTTGCCTAGGAAATGGAAAAGGATGTCACATGGTTAGGAAATGTTAGAAGACTGTATTGCCCGTTTATTTGTTAGTCAAACGGCCATATAACCCTTAAAAGGAATCAAGTATAGCTTTTTGTTAGGCTAGCATACAATTTGTGTGGTGATACCGTGTAGGCAATCAATAGATTTGGGTGCAAAGCCTAACAGGGAGCAATGCACAGAAGAAACAGGTTGCTTTCTTCACTAGCTTAATATATTCTCAGTGAGGAGACCTTTTGGAATGCTGGGCACACCCTAGTTTAAGTATGCAAGCACATTCCAAAGTGAAATTTCAATTACTGTTTTTCTTTGCTTTCTCCCTAACGGTTATCATGGCATTAAATGAAGGGCAGACTGTAAATATTCTTCAATTATCAACAGAGAAACCAATAATTACCAGACTGGTTCACTCATTTTGTGGAATGCATTACAAACTTTTCAGGCATTCTAAGGTGGCCTGACAAAGTTAGGAAAAATTCCAAATCCTGACGACCTGTTTGAGACGTTCAAAAGTGTTCCATTCCAAAGTACAAGTTCTCCTCCTCTTGTTGAAATTTAAGGTTTCAGCAGCGGATTCTCCTTTCTCCCTTTATTTAAACCAGCGATTAGGTGGGAACTATGCAAAACTCACCTTCTGGAGGCGTCTTTTTAAGAGGTTGTGTGACAGGATATTATATTTAGAAAACGAAGAAAATAAAAGATTTTCATGATAGCAATCGTAATTATAGGAAAACCGATAAATTCTTGGCTAGACTTCAGAGGAAAGCAGCAAAAGACCTCGGGGAAGGGGGGGAGGGGCGGGTGCAGCAGCTAACAATTTACTTTGGCTCCAGGAGAGTCTAGAATCTCGTGACATATTTTTTCATTTGTTCGAATGCAAGCTTATATATTTTTTTAAAAGGCTTAGAAACACTAAGAATTTATTCTAGTCACCCGTGCAATTCCCTAGACCAGAGCACAGTGCTTTACATACGTCAGGATTTAAATAAGAGGCTGCTGATTTGAAGTCCATCTGGAGAGACTCCGAGTTCCCGTGTCCTGGGCCCCGCCGCGCCAACACAAACACCAAATCCCAAACCCCTTAACCCAACTTTAAATTCCTAAAGCTCAGGCAGAAAAATCTTACAGCTCACAGGAAGCACTGGGGAAAAATTCATGTCAAGGCACTGATTACGTTTAAAGGATTTGGTGGCGGGGGAAAAAAAAAAGCCAAAGGGACGGAGAATCCTCTCAAACCTTCCTTAGGAAACGGGATGTTTACTGAGTAAACAAACGGTAATCACAGACACACCTGCTACTCCCACAGAAGCCCAGGAGCCATTACTACCACCTCCTGGTCACATCCGGGCACTTCTCTACAAATTCGGGACGTTCTGACGTCGGAGCCGTTGGGTTTATTTGAAACACACGCACAACCAATCGGTTGGCACCTGCGGGGAGGTGGGCGGAGAGCAGCGGCCAATCACCGCCCCTCTGCGGGTAACTTTTTGAATTGGCTGCGGCCGCCGGCGGCGAGGAATGGCGGTAAAAGTGAGAAGGGTCGGTTCTTGAAAAGGTGGAACTTCCAGGGCGTCTTTTGAGAGTGGTGAGGCTCTGTGGGTGCGGGTGGCGGAGGTGGGAGTGGGCCGGCGTCCCTGGAGCAGTGGGCCGCTCTGCTTGTGTCCCACGGCCCCGCCCCGGTGACCGCGAATTCCGGAGCTCCCAGCCTTGGCTTCCCGGCTCTGGGAACCACACCGCCGCGTTCCCAGCAGCGGGGCCGGGATGCGGAGTGGGAGCCCGAGGTCCGCCTGGCTGCTGTGCGTCGTCACCGCTCACCTGGTTGAGTATTTCTTCCGACAGAGTTTCTGGGCAAAGTGGGGAGTTGTCGGGAAGGGGGTCTTGGCAAACCGCAGTGGGCTCTGCGGCTCTGGGGGCCGGCAGCTGCGCCCTTTGGGGGCTTATCTCAGATTACTTAGTGGTTTCACCCTTGGATTCTTCTTGGCGTCTTCTCTTTAGTTTTTAGTATTTAAGGTAAAACGCCAGCTCGTTCCGGCGCCCCACCCCGCGTACAGTGCAGCCTCTGGAATCAGACCGGATTTGAACCCTTGTTTTGCCACTAACACTCTGATCTGGGGGGAATTAATCTCTCCGCTCTAGGTTTCTTTACCTGTAAGAGGAATATGATAATAGTACCTGCCTCTTAGGATTGTTGCAAAGATTAAGTGAATACAAGTAAAAGGTTTAGAACAATGTCTAAACGTTTAGAATAATGCCGCATATTAAGCGTTAAATAAATATTGTTAGTCACAGTGTTATGTAATGTTAACAATGTTATTGTAACACCACCAACATATCCAGGAAGGCATTCAGCTCCTCCACCCTGAAAGATGATTGCCTACAAAAATAAGTAAGAGGAAACTTGTTTAAATGACAAATTTTATCTTTGTGATGAAAAAAAGGCATGAGTTGTATTTAGTTAGAAGCTCCTTGAGTATGTTCTCAGATGAGAAGTAATCTGTATGGGTTTATGAACACTGATCCTTTTGTGTTTGTTATAAAAGCTTACAGAATACATAAATGTGAAAAAGTGATTAGTGTATTTCAGTTTGTAATCAGACTGTTGATATGTGATGGGTTTAGCATGCAGCTTTTTTCTAAATTTTAAAACTGTTTTGGCAGTAAATTGATGACATACAGTGTCATCAGTCAATTTTAATTTTTAATCACCTACCTTTTTTTTTTTTTGGCTGCGTGGGATCTTAGTTATGGCATGCAGGATATTCGTTGCCCTGTGCAGGATCTTCGTTGGGGCCACATGGGATCTTCAGTTGCGGCATGCGAACTTTTAGCTGCAACATGGGATCTAGTTCCCTGACCAGGGATCGAACCTGGGCCCCCTGCATTGGGAGCGCAGAGTCTTAGCCCCTGGACCACCAGGGAAGTCCCAATCACCTACCTGTTTTGATGGTCTTTAAACAGAGAGGCATAGGTGAAAGATGTAAACTCATGGTGTTTTTGATTTATTAAACTCTCCCTCCTCCTACATTCCTTAAGGCAGGTTAATTCATCTCTTGGTTTTTCTTTTTAACATTCTTTTAAGGGGACTTTAAATGAAAGCCTGATTAGATAGAGCCTTTCTTTTTCACTGGAAACATTTAAGTGTGAGACTTAACAAAAAAATAAGGGCTGGATAGAATTTATCATTGATTCTAAGTAAAGGCTCTTATTAACAACTATTGGAGCACTCCCTTGGAGAGCCTTAGAATAATGATTGCCGTGGATATTTGGTAGGACAATGAGAAATGTCCACATTGTGAGTATATATGAGAATGAATAATCGTCACTCATTTAGAGACATCATCTATTCAGTTTTTATCACAATTGGATTTGAGCTGTACTATTATTTCTTTTCCTGATGTAGAAGCTGAGGCTTAACCTACTAAGTGCAGAGCTGAGACAGGAAGCTGAGTTGCTTGTCTTTGAAGTGTGCACCTAATAATTGGGCTTAGGTCTGTTGTTATTAGTATGTACATATTCACACTATTTGACATCACCATGCCGAAATGATGCTAATGATACCTGAAACTATTACTTTGCTAAAAATCTGATGGAAGTTATTTGTATATTTTATTATTCTGAAAAAGTAGGCAAGAGATCAGGCATAGACCTCCAGATAAGATTGGGCTTCCTCTATATATTTGCCCAATATTCTGGAAATTTACTTCAAGATAATAAACTTACGTAAAAACCCCAATTTAAATTGATGAAGATCTATTCAACTTTTTCTTTATTCCCTGCTTGCTTAACTTTTCAACTCTGTAAGTCCTGGAAATTTAAAAACAGATTTTCTTTCATAGTCCAGAGTCTTATTGACACGTGTTAATTGTCTCGTGAAACTTTTGGACATTTGTAAAGTAATATAAAAGTACAGGTAAGGGAGCAGTCCAGTTATACATGAGAGGTTTGGAGAAATCTACAGAGGATAAGTCAAGAGTGGTGGGTCAGGGGTTGAAAGACATGATAGGTGGAGAATTGAGCACTATTAAATACAAGTAGGTGTGGAGTAAATTGTGATCTGTATTTGAAAAATGCTGGGAAATGCTTTGTGGCTGCAGCATACAGTCGATGTGGACTGGGGGAAATACAGGAGATGAGGCTAAATAGGTAGGCTAGGACTAAAGTGTAAAGTGGATGGTGAATTTGAACTTGATCGTATAGGGAGCAGTGCTCATGGAAGTTCTAAGTAGCGAAATAATATGGTCACATTTGTTGTTAGGAGAATACCCTGAAAACCATGTGGAAAGTGACCTCTGAAGAAACTGGTGATAAAGTTGTTTGGAACTGTATTTGACCAAGTGGCCACTGTGGCATTGGCCACAAAAAGGGGGGCTGGGTCCCAGAGATACAGAGATGCTTTGGGGCAGGGCAAATGAGGCAGATGAAAGAGTATGGCTGGATCGTGTTTTTGACTGGAATTATTTGGGGGATGGTGGTATTATAAATGAATACAGGAAGAGAAATAGTTTGGTTGAGGGCAAAGGTATGGAGTGGGGAGGTAGCATAGTATTTATGAGTACCTTTGTGAGTACTTTTTGACTGTCAGGTAATATCTTAGTACTTTTGGTACATTGTTATTTTTACTGTATCCCTGTGAGTCAGTTATTAGTATCTTTATTTTACAGAAGAGCAAACTGAGGCTCAGAGAAGTTGAGTGACTTTGTTTGGTTCAGTATTAAAAAAAAAAGGTAGTGATACTTTTTATAAGTTCTAGGTATAATGCTTGTTTTTGCCCAGTAATTGTTAGTTTCATGTAATTTTATTCATATTTTGTTTTTTTCAGCCATTGCAGAAGAGTACAAATAATGGCTGAAAATAGTGCATTAACATCCACTACTGGGAGTACAAGCTTGGCAGACTCTTCCATTTTTGATTCTAAAGTTACCGAAACTTCTAAGGAAAACTTATTTATTGGATCTACTTCATATGTTGAAGGTAAACATGTTATCTGCTTTAAAATATCAAATCACTATTTTAATCCTAAACTTACTGACTAGTGACTTTCTTATGATTTAACTGTAATACTGTTGAGCTAGGCTACAGGTGTTCAGTAAAAATTTGTTAACAGAAACTCTTTACACTAGATTTTTTATTATTTTTTGGATAATGCTTCCCAACTTTGAAGGTGAAAGCATCTTGTTGGATATTGCTTTTTCCGTACGTGAGGGCAGTCTACCTGCAACATTGTTAGCTAGAATATGGTCATTTATGACTGGTCAGGAGAAGAGCCACTTCTTGCTTTTTCACTGTATAAATGGATCTTTCCTAAAGTTGCATGTGCTGTTGAAGAGGATGACTGTGCAAGTAGGCGAATGCTTTCTTTGGTTAGGAGGAGTGCTGATGTTTGAATACTTTGCTACAATACAATATGTTTCTCTTCTTCTAACATGATACATGATCAAAGTTTTAAAATAAGCTGGGAATTAAGTCATTTTAATTTCAGGGAATGTTATGATCTCAAACATGGAAAACATTCCAGATATAGCCAAAAAAGGGGTTAGGAACTACTGATTTTGATGTTAGTGAATAAAAATGTTTTACTTAAACATTTTTAATTTTAATAGAAGAAATGCCTCAGATTGAAACAAGAATAATACTGGTTCAAGAAGCTGGAAAACAAGAAGAACTTATAAAAGCCTTAAAGGTATGGGAATTTAATTTTTAGGGTTTTTTTTTTTATATTTTTCTTCCATCCGTGTATAAATAAATTTATAGTTTTCTTAACCTCATACTTAAGTCTCTTTTCCACAGACTATTAAAATAATGGAAGTCCCTGTTATAAAGATAAAAGAAAGTTGTCCTGGAAAAACGGATGAAAAATTAATAAAAAGTATTGTTAATATGGTAGGTCAAGCATTTCATTGCATGTGGCATGCTGCACTTCCTTTGATTGTATTTGTAGAGTCCACTTATGGTGATTGGACCTAAATTAGGCACAAGTTATACCCTGAGCACTCTGAAGCTAGATTAATAGAAACTGTTACATTTATTTTAAAATTTGGGTGTTTCTGAAACCCCAAAATATAATGTTTCATAAATAATGAAATCCTTATAAAGTAATTTGGCATTGTTAGATTTAAATGACATTACATTTATGTATTTATGAAGATGACACTTTAAACTCTTTAGCCTCTTTTTTCTCAATAATTTTATATTTATTCTAAATTCTTGCTTTATTTCCAGAATTACAAATCACAATAATTGACAGTCATCAGGGAATTTACCTCAGCATGTGAAATATATCTAACTCTCTATACCAGTTATACTAGATTGTGAGGGCCTCCATGTCAAAATACCACAGACTGGGCAACTTAAACAACAGAAATTTATGTTCTCACTTTCCTGGAGGCTAAAAGTCCAAGATCAAGGTGTCAGCAGGTTTGATTTCTCTTGAGGCCCCCTTGGCTTGTAGATGGCTGCCACCTTCTTGATACATCTTCACACAGCCTTCTGTGCATGCACATCTCTGCTATCTCTTTCATGTGTCCAAATTTCCCCCTCTTATAAGGACACCAAGCCACCACTAATCCAATCTGACTAGGATCCACCCTTATGACTTCATTTAACCTTAATTACATGTTGAAAGGCCATATCTCCATATAGTCACATTCTGAGGCATAGGGGGTTAGGACTTCAGCATGAGTTTTGGATATACACAATTCAGCCCTTCACGTCAGCCTAGCAAATAAATCCCAAATAATTCACTGACCCATTTGAATTTTCTTTTAAATGGTTCTGTTCTTTAAAAACAGGAGTCATATAGATACCGAAATATCTTCATTCTTTTTCATAGATCTACAGTATAAAGTGTTAAACACTAACTTGCCTTTTTATATCCTGTGTTTGCCATGCTGCAACTGCCTACATATTTCATATCTTTCTCTTACTTCCCTTGTAGATAATGAAATGATTAACTGCATCCTTTTTGTAGATGTTGCATGTCATAGTATTTTTTCTATTTTTCTGAAAACAATTTGTGCAGGAAGAACTATATGCGTGGCATCATTTTCTTGATCAGAATAAAGAGCAGTAGTGGATATCTTTCTAATGCATCTTACTATCAAAATAACGTGTACTTAAAAAATTCATCGTCTTTATTTTATATGCATACTAGATGCTTTATAATGACTACCAAGTCATGTCAGAAACTTATGCCTTTATAATCTTCAAAATTTAAGATCTTCATATGGATGGAGATATGTTTATATAAAAACATAAGTAAAGAAATATGATTGTTCACTATTAAGTATAATGCTTATTGTATGATGTAAAACTTATACAAATATGAAAATAAAAATATTGAGTTGATTTTTAGGTCTTATTTAGAGAGACACATGAATTAATTTTATAATATTTTATTTCTAATAACTCTGTGAAAAAAATCAAGGAAATTAAAGTGCCATTTGTAAAGATGGAATCAGTTGAAGAATTTAAAAGTTTGGATTCTCCAGAATTTGAAAATGTATTCATAGTCATGGATTTCCAGGATTCTGTCTTTAATGAGTTATACAAGACTGACTGTAGAGTTATTGGACCACCAGTTGTATTAAACTGTGCACAAAAAGGAGAGGTAAGAAAGAATATATGCTTATTATAACTTCTCAAGGTTAAATTTTTATTAAAGAATTTTTATGCAGAAAAATTTCATTAATTGTTGAGAATATGAATATTTAGGATAGGAATAGTAGTGGCTACTCTAATATAGTCCTTTAATTCTAAACAATATTATTTACATATATTTAGTCTCAATACCTGCAGTATCTTGGGAAGTAGTAGTTTGCTTAAACTTGAGTTCTAAAGATGTGTACATATACATAAACTTTAATTTTCCTCCACAGAGAACTGGTACCACAGTTCCATTTTTATCAGTTTCTGCATGATTTAAAATTAGGGAAATTACTTTAGCTATTTATTTATTCATTCATTCATTTATTTATGGCTGTGTTGGGTCTTCGTTGCCACGTGCAGGCTTCCTCTATCTGCGGCAAGAGGGGGCTACTCTTCGTTGTGGCGCGCAGGCTTTTCATTGTAGTGGCTCCTCTTGTTGCGGAGCACAGGCTCTAGGCGCACGGGCTTCAGTAGTTGTGGCACGTGGGCTCAGTAGTTGTGGCTCGCCAGCTCTAGAGCACAGGCTCAGTAGTTGTGGTGCACGGGCTTAGCTGCTCTGCAGCATGTGGGATCTTCCCGGACCAGGGCTTGAACCCATGTCCCCTGCATTGGCAGGCGGATTCTTAACCACTGCGCCACTAGGGAAGTCCTACTTTAGCTTTTTGTTTTTAAATAGCATTGTAGTGTAAGAGTTGTAGTAGAGTTAATACCTATTCTTTGGTTTTTATTGGTCTGTTTTGGCATTCTTAAGCTTGCCTTAACTTTAAATTGCTTGGGTCTTTGTGCTTCTTTTGTTATAGATACTAGTAATGAGCACATGATAATCTTTAATTCTCTGTTTTGATTCAGAAGTGTTGCTTTCAGAAACCACAAACTTTTTAAAGGCCAAAATTATGGAAAATAACATTCCTGCATAATAGTGGGAATTAAATTTTTAACCATTCTCTTTCATGGATAGATAGATAGATAGATAAAACCATTTGTTAAATTATTTACTATCTCCATTTTTTAGCTCAAAAATTGGAATCATATTTGGTTCAAGTGTGTGTATTATTAGTATTTATTAGAAAATATTTTTGACCTCCTTTAATTTGAAGCATTTACAGTAGTGTATGGAAATCTTTCCTTATAATACTTCATCTGTGTCAAAGTACATTTTGGAAATAAAGGTTTGGGTATGAATATTTATGTTTTATTTGCCAGTAGTAAAGTGTGTTTAGGTGATATGTATCAAACACGATATGGGAATCATGGGAAATTTTTATTGTGAAACTGGGTTTTTGCTATTTGTTGCATATTGAAAGATGGAAGTATATCTTTGGATTGGGAAAGTTAATTGGCAAGAGAGGGAAATACGTTTAGCTTGAGAAAGATGTGTTCTATTTTTACTGTAAAGAAGCTCACAGATTTAAAATTGTTGTATCCTTTAGCCTTTGCCATTTTCATGTCGCCCACTCTATTGTACAAGCATGATGAATCTAGTACTATGTTTTACTGGATTCAGGAAGAAAGAAGAACTAGTAAGTATTTTAAAACATTCTATTCAAAGAATATTTTTTCTAGCAAAATAAATTTAAATTAGCTTTTCTTTTTTTGATAGTTATATCATGGTTTTATTTTTAAAATATTGAAGGAGAAAGTACTATGAATATACTAGGTCTTAAACTTTGTGAAGAAATACTCTGAAGAGCCTTGTAAAGAAACAAATATTTCATCTAGGATAGCTGGTATGTGAATTAGAAAAATTTCATGACTATCTAATCTGTTTAAACTGTCTTTTTGTTAAGTATCACATCAGCCACATTATTTGAAGTTTTTGTTTACGCATTGAGATTTTTTGTTCTGCAGGTCCAGCCTTAAAGCATTCTCATTGCTCTAGAGAATTCATAGAAACTTCTTTCTTTGATCCATAAAATTTTTTATGTTGGAGCTAATGGGGTATTACTCTAATTTTGTGGGAAGAATCTTGGTGTGATGGCAACCTGGTTTTAAAAAAATAATGTACCGGGACACACAGTTTTTCCAGGCATGAGCCCGATGTGTCCCCCTTTGCTTGGCAAAGCAATAATGCTATTTTCTACTTCACCCCCCTCCAAAAAGTAATATATTTACTTTTTTACTTGTGTGAAAGCCAGTTGTTAATTAACTTAGTTTTGTGTGATCATCTTTACTAGCTTATCTCTGTATAATTTTGCCTGTGCCAATAAGGCAAATGAACCTTTAATTTTTTTGACATAAAATTTATCTTTATAAAAATTCTCATATGTACCTTATAAATAGAAAGTATTCAGTAAATGCTAAATGCATTATAAACATAGTTTAAATTTTGTTCAAATTAATCATAAAGTCAATGTTTACATTTTCTTTTGAGGTCAGATTGGTGACATTGGTTCATCACATGGGTGGAGTTATTCGAAAAGACTTTAATTCAAAAGTTACACATTTGGTGGCAAATTGTACACAAGGAGAAAAATTCAGGGTATGTAAACTTTGGTATTTTTGTATATTTCAATATAGCACTGTTTGAGGATGGATTTAATAATAGTGTTCTTATCCTGTCTATTGCCCCCATAATTTATTGAGGATCAGAAATTCAATTTTTGCTATATGTACATTTAGTAAAAATTTTAAATCATAGGAGTGTGGCCGCTGAGGTTTGAAGGAGGCAGTGGAACTTGAGTTAGGTCTTGAAAGATGATTGGGATTGTGGAGGTTGGTAGGTGGATAACAGTTTAGGCAGATGAATAATATTAGCAAAGATTACTATGAGCAGTGGTGAATAAGGAGGTCAGAAGGTGATGAGAGCAGATATCTCTCTCTTATCTAAGAGCAGAATTTTGTTCTTATAAAATGGTTCCAAGATTTAACTTGTGAAAATTGTAAAAGAACAGGAGAAAATACTTTTATTGGGATTAAAGTTTTAGTTTAAGATTGCACTTGAATACGTTAGGAAGAGTTTATCACTTTGTTCCCACCCTCCATCAGTGTATTTATGTAGCAAATGGTAATTTTAGGGTATTGTTGAATTCCTGGGAGGTATACTTACAATTCATATCTAAGGTTTTAGTGACTTAATGAGAAATTTTCTCTTACTGCTGTCTTGGGGGTTAGTACTTCCAAGGAGGTAAACACAAAGAGAAATAGAAATGTAATAAAGATGAACTTAATTAACTTCACAGATGTATTTTTTAAAAATACAGTGAAACAGTTTGGACATCATGGAACTTGTTTCAAAGTTATTTTAACCTAAATTGTATGATGGAAAGAGAGTTTTTTCTGTTAATTTTTCTTTATATTTTGTTACAAAGCAGATGAACAATGATCTAAGACTGTGCAAAATGTATGTATGTAATTGCTTATAACTTGCATGAATGCAGTTATTTAAGGTAAAAATTCACCATATAATTAATGATAAACATGTTTATGTTTTTAGATAGCTGTGAGCCTGGGTACTCCAATTATGAAACCAGAATGGATATATAAAGCTTGGGAAAGGCGGAATGAACAGTAAGTGTTTAGAAATTCAGTAGTTAATTATGTGAATCAGTCACGTTGTGTCATGAAGATAAACCCACGTGCCCAAAATTCATAGATTAGTATATAAAAAATTAATTCAGTCTTTGTGAAGCTTAGGGAATAAAGTCTAGGAGGAGCAAAGTTTTGTTTATAAAAAATTGAAAATGGCAAGACATCTATGATATCTTTGAACTTCACTTTGTGAAATAATTTAATAACCATTAAGAACATTCTAAAATTATCAGGTAATAGCTTAATGCATCTGGATGTTTGGATTGTGCCGTATTTTTTCTTATTTTCTGTTTGTCTGGTTACATTTTAAGTGGTGATTGCATTTCGTAACCTTGTTAAGCTTTACAATCTCATAATTCCTTGCTATTGTACTTCATTATTACTTAAGATTTTATGAAACTATAGAACTCCTGGAATGCATATAAAATTTCATGTACAGAGCAGAGATTTGCATCTTGTAAAGATTACCCGTGATTAAACTTTGTGAGATGTTACTTCTGGGATGACTGAGGACACGTCAATTTTTTTTTTAACTGACATTTTTATGAACATTTCAGGACCAAATGTAAAATATTTTCAGTAAATAGGTTATGCTAAAACCTTGAAAATTACCGTAGATTTATAAATTAATCTGCCTGACTTATTGAATTTCAGTTAAGCTGGCTTTAGAAGAGTGTGTTTTGTTTTTAGGGATTTCTGTGCATCATTTGATGAATTTAGAAATGAATTTAAAGTTCCTCCATTTCAAGATTGCATTTTAAGTTTCCTGGGATTTTCAGATGAAGAGAAAACCAATATGGAAGAAATGACTGAAATGCAAGGTAGAATTTAGCATAATTTAGAAGTTATATGTATTTTATTCCTTACTCCTGTTGATCACTTCCTGGTGAATATGCCTCTTTAAAAATTTGGGCCTGGGGCTAAATAGTTGGGCTTATGTATGCTTGTATGCTTTTCTCTTTAGGAGGAAACTATTTACCTGTTGGAGATGAAAGATGCACTCACCTTATAGTTGAAGAGAATATAGTAAAAGAACTTCCATTTGAACCTTCAAAGAAACTTTATGTTGTCAAGCAAGAGGCAAGTAATTCTAGAATGAGATTGATTTTTAAAAAACATTGGTAATATTGATAGCTTATCTGATGAGATAAATTCTTAATTAAAATGTTCTTTCCCCTAGTGGTTCTGGGGAAGCATTCAGATGGATGCCCGAGCTGGAGAAACTATGTATTTATATGAAAAGGTATGCTTTTTGTCCCTTTTGTCATTTGTTCTGTGAACTTGATTGTATAAAGATGACACTTTTTTTTAATCCCAAAAGAGCATAGTATAATTAGCACACAGGTCATCTTTTTTTTGTCATATTTAGGGGTTTCAGAATAATTATAAACAGTTGGATATTGAGTAATAGTCTATGTAGACTTAATGTATTGGATCTTATTTTAATCTAATACATTTCATTCTGTGCAAATTCTTGATAATACCATTATGAACAGTAACATCCCTATCTTCAAAAACTTAGAACCTTAAAGGAAAGAGAGATGTGCAAACAGTTATAGTGCTGAATGAAATGTGCTATAATGGAGTAATGTATGTATTTTAACTAGCTTCACTCTGAGAGACTCAGGCACGATTGAAAGAGCAAATAAATATTGAGCCAGCTTCCTAGGCTAGCCTGGTAAGGACATTTGTGTGAGATAGCAGGTGGGAGAGGGTATGAAAACTTGAAAGTACATTAAAATAGCAAGTAGTTTAGTATGACTTTGGAAAAGAGTGTGGGAAAGAAGGCCAACAGATAAAGCTGACTAGATAGGCAGAATCAAGTTTTTAATATGTTAAAGGGTTTGGATTTGTCCTGTAAGTATTGGAATCACTGAAGAATATTAAGGGGAGAGATGGCATTTTAAAAATTACTGTAGTAGAAGGAATATAGGCAAGGAAAAATCCAGCCTTCATGCTGGATCTTGGTGAAAAGTAGTGTCATTCACCAAAATGTGACATAAAGGTATAGAAGCAGGCTTTAAGGAAAATTTACTTCAGTTCGAGATTTAATAATTTTGAATGGAATATTTGAAAGTGAAGATGTGGATTTATTGTGTTTCTATAGAATCTGAATATGTACTCTGTTGTGTTCTCTTTGGACTCTTTTATTCTCAATGTAAGGTTCCTGACATAAAGTTTAAAAAATATGCCTTAGATTTCAGAAGAGAACCCCTAAAATCAAGTGGTATTCGACAAATATTGGAGAGCACTATGTACAAGCACCGTGCTAAATGCCAGAGATATGGTGAATGAAATATGAATGGTCTCTGTCTTCCTGGAGTTTATGGCCTAATAGGGAGTAGACAATAAAGAAGCTTACAGACGAATATGTAATAGTAATAGTGCTATGGAGAAAAAGCATTAGGTGTTAAGGGTTAGATAATTACAATGGTCCTTTGATTATTATGTTTCATGAAGCTTCTGAATTACATGGAAGATATAGATGTACAGTTGTTGTGCAAAATCCCGATTTTGTCAGACTCGTAAATATATTTTTCTTTTGTTCCTGTCTCAGTAAAGAACCACGGAAGTAAAATTGAGCTTTTGTGCTTTTGATTGCAGGCTAATACACCTGAGCTCAAGAAATCAGTATCACTGCTTTCTCTAAGTACCCCAAACAGCAATCGCAAAAGACGTCGTTTAAAAGAGACACTTGCTCAGCTTTCAAGAGAGACAGACATGTCACCTTTCCCTCCCCGTAAGCGCCCGTCAGCTGAACATTCCCTTTCTATAGGGTCACTCCTAGATATCTCCAACACACCAGAATCTAGCATTAACTACGGAGGTAATTCACATTTTAAAAAATTGATCTTTAAATTTAGTGGAATAGAATAATTATTAGAATATAGATAAATCCCTACTACAGTGAATATGAAAGGCTCTTTGTTTTACATTAATTTATTTATTTATTTTTGGCTGCGTTGGGTCTTCGTTGCTGCACGTGGGCTTTCTCTACTTGCGGCAAGTGGAGGCTACTCTTCGTTTCGGTGTGCGGGCTTCTCCTTGCAGTGGCTTCTCTTGTTGCGGAGCAGGGGCTCTAGGCACGCGGGCTTCAGTAGTTGTGGCACGTGGGCTCAGTAGTTGTGGCTCTCGGGCTCTAGAGCGCAGACTCAGTAGTTGTGGCGCACAGGCTTAGTTGCTCCACGGCATGTGGGATCTTCCCGGACCAGGGCTCGAACCTGTCTCCCCTGCATTGGCAGGCGGATTCTTAACCACTGAGCCACCAGGGAAGTCCCAGAAAGGCTCTGTTTTTAATGACCTTTGTTCTGTCTGAGGAGAAGGGCACATGAAAATGCTTACATTTAATAGTTGCTTGCTATATACTAACTGTTTATGTGTTTTGTGTACTTATAAGATAGGTTTTATTGTCCCTGTTTTACAGATGACTAGATTGAGGTTAGAGAAGTAAAACTTGTCTGGGGTCACACAGCTAGAAAGTGATAGAACTGTTCAAAGAGCAGGTTCTTAACACAAAGGAACCATAGAAGTTGTCACATAGATTATGGAGAAAATAGGTATAGTGAAGTCAGAGGAAGGTGAATTTACTTTGTTCTCAGCTGATACAGGAAGCTACCTATAATTAGCTCTTCTCCCTTGATCTTCAGTTTTTCCCCTCTGTTTTTTTTAGTCTGCACACAAATTTGTTGTGTTTTCTAATATATGAAACAATCAAAACCTTCCCTGGTCTCTGTAATACTTTCCACTTACTATCCCATTTCCCCCTTCCCTTTCATATAGGTACTCTTGAAGGAATCACCTTGATCCATTGTCTCATTTCCTTGCTTTTTATTTTCCTCTCAATTCATTCCAATTGAATTTCATTCATTCCAGTTGCTCTTGCTGGGGGTGCTGACAGTTTTTGTGTAATCAGCAGCATTCAACACATTAGCAGCTACTCCTTCCTGGACACATTTTTTAAGTTTGGCTTCTGCATATCACTCGTTTCACATTCTCCTTGACCTAACTTCTCTAACTCTAAATGTGGAATATTATTCCTGAGTCGTTTCTTCTCCATTGAATTCTTCCTAAATGATATCATTTAATTCCATGGCTTTTCTATATGCTGTTGACTCCCAAATTTGAGGTTTTCCCTGTCCAACTATATACTTGACACCTCCTTGTTCATGTCTAATACACATCCTAAACTTAACATAATCAAATTAGAACTCTTGATTCTCTCTGCCACTCCAACTCTGTTCCTTTGTTACCCTTCCTTTATCAATGTTTTCTGTAAAAATGGTCTCTCTTAGACAATTGCAGTGGTCCCCAAGGTGGTCTCCCTGTACTCATTTTTGCCTTTCTACATGCAGACTAAGCAGTCTCTAAAAACGTATAAATTAGTTCATGCCATTCCTCTGCATGAAATCATTCAATGGCTTTGTATTACCGTAGCTTTCAGGTTCCTGTGTAATCTTCACCTACTTCTGACCTCATGTGCTTTTGTCCTCCACTAAGCCTCTCTGGGTGTCAGTCATAATATCTTTATTATTCTTCAGATTTTTCTACTACAACCATACCTCAGGAACTTTATATTTGCTCTCCCTGTCTTAAAGAAATCTTATCGGGGTTCTCTTTAGAGTTAAGTCTCTGTCCCACCACTCCTTCCTACCAACCCGTTACCTGGTTGTTGTCTTCAGTAGTAGTTATCACTGTTAGAAATTGTTTGTTTACTGCTTTATTTTACTTGCTTTACCAGAATGTAAGCTGGAAGAGAACAAGAACCTTGTCTAGCTTCTCTGCTTTATTCCCAGTGCCTAGTAGAGAGTAGGTACTCACTAAATATTCATGGAAGGAATTGAAAGTCAATTTAAGGTAGGTCCAGAAAACTGAGGTGGATTTGAGATTATAGGAGGAGCAAGAATACAGGTAACAGCGTACAAAATGAGTTTTTAGGGAATAGTGAGTAGGTCAGTTTGCTTGGAGGATGGAGGAGTAAGAGTCAAATTAGAAAGGTTAATTGGGGCCTAATATTAGAGAACTTTGAAATGAGACTGACATGTCTGATCTGTATATTGTCATCAGCAAGGAACTTTAGAAACTTGAGCAGCAGAGTGATTCATTGAGTAAGTAATTTGTAGTGGATTATTCTGAAGCATGATTAGAAGTTAGGCAGTTTAGAGATAGCCTGACCATGAAGTAATCTCTAGAGACTTGGGCCACAAGGTAATAAGGCCCTAAACCAGGGTTGATGATGTTTGGAAAGAAAAGTGAAAAGCACTGGGGAAATATTGATAGAATGGAGTGATAGGGAGGAAGAGGAGAAGATGGCAAAGTATTAAATGGAAGAAATTCCACCTTAGCAAAAATAGAAAGTTTATATTTTGGAGGAAGGAGTGTAGTTTGAGAGAAAATCCAGGTTAAATTGAGGTAGAAATGTCCAGTAGGCATTTGGAAAAGCTGAACCAGGTGCTTGGGCGGGAGATTATGATTAGATATGTAGATCTAAGAATTTACTGGTTCTATGATCATGGTGGACATAATGGGCATGAGATGGTAAGATATGAACATAAAGGACTGAAGTTTGAATATGAAGTTGAGGGGACAGAAGAAAATGAACCACTAAAGAAAACAGACATGACAACTGTTATATATTAGGTATTCTGAATAATAGAATACCCAGTTTGTAGATCGCTGCCTAGACACAATAATTAAATTAGATCAGTGTATGTCATTTTTTTCCCCCTAAAGTATACCGTAATGGCAGAGGCTCCTGGGTCTGGTGAGTGTAGCCCAAAATAATAAATGGCAAGTGGGAAATTCTTTGAAGCCTGTGTTTTTGTTTTTTGTTTTTTTTAAACATTCAGAACTCCACAGTATGCATGATTGTTTAAATTAATGCTTATGATTATTTATCATTGAGTAAATTTGATATGCTGGGACTATATATTGTCTTCTTTCATGTCATTCTATTATGTGTTATACATTCCTTTTCCTATTGAGAAACTTGCTTTTAGGAGATTCTGTATATAATGTTTAAGTATTCTAACCATATTGATAGTAAGAAAATATATTTTAAGCTTTTATGAAATTTCATTAAAATTTTTTTCTTGAGGTACATATAAAATATACTAATGCATCCTCCCTCCAATTTGGGTTAGACTGAATGTCTTATGTTAAGATACTTTAACAGAGAATTTAGTTAATGTTGTTGGGGGGGGGGGTTTGGTTTTTTTTTTTAAGGGAGTCTTTCTCCATATATATATGAAAAGTTTTCCATTATTGTGACTGTGTAATCGTAACAACCTTTTCCTCCTTTTTTAACTTAAATATCTTTATATATTGCTGTAAAGATTCCTGTACTCAGATTTCCTAAATGGAAATATTCTGCCATATTTGCTTTAGTGTTCATTCATTCATTCTCTCTCTCTCTCTTTTTTTTACATACACGTGTATTTTTTATATCTGTGCTGTTTTGAGAGTAAGTTGGAGATATGATGTGCCTCTACCTCTAAATACTTAATTGTGTATTTCCCAAAATACAGGAATATTTCTTACATAAGTACAGTATAAGTATTGTAATTAGGAAATTAAGATTTAATACTATGATCTACTCTATAGACCTTCAAATTTTACCAGTTATTCCACTAATGTCCTAATGTGCTTTTAAGCAAAAGAAAAAAGTTTTTTCTGGCTTAGGATCCAATCCACGATCACAGGTTGTTGAGTTATCTTTCTCTAGTCTCTTCTTATCTGGAACAGTTCTTTTTTTTAATTAATCTTTGTTTTTAATGACCTCGATATTTTTGAAGAGTATATGACCATTATTTTTTTCTGGCCTTATTGTAGGAGGAAATTCTACTTTAATGAAAATGTGTATGGTGGTATATTTGTAAGAGTAGATATCGTTCCCTTTTTTCCTGTTAAATTTGTACAGTGTTTGGTACTTACATCTGACTTCCATTTTAAATCTTTCCTCCTTTTTACCTTTTAGAAACACCAAAGTCTTGTACTAAGTCATCTAAAAATTCTACTCCAGTTCCTTCAAAGCAGTCAGCCAGGTGGCAAGTTGCAAGAGAGCTCTATCAGACTGAAAGTAATTACGTAAATATATTGGCCACAATTATTCAGGTAAGAGTTTGGAAAAATGATCTCTGTTCCAGTGTTTATAAGTAAAAAAATCTAAGTGGTATTATTTTTTATAAGAAAATTATATAGCATAGAATTTGAACATAGATATTAAAAATGAAAATGTATGACAAAAACTGCTCTTAGGGAAATGGCATAACTGTAAGAGTAGCGTTTTATTCATGCAGAAATAGCATTTTTTTAAAAATAGTGACTTTAAAGAGAGAAGGATCCTCAGTAGACAATCTTAGAGGGGACTGAGTTTAACTCAGAATTTAGCAGCTTCCATGTCAAGATACTGCATTTATATTTGGAAGTGGTAGCTTTTTCTGATAATGTGTATTCTAGAGTCACTGCTTTATTTAGTACTGTATATATATGGAAAAGCAATTAGCAATGAAGCATAACAATATGGTTGTCAGTAATTTTTTTTAGTAATCCTTTACTGTGTCGAGTTTTCTTAAATTACGCAGTGGTCAAATGTTCACTCATTGCTTACTAATATTAAAATGTACTATGGGGGCTTCCCTGGTGGCGCAGTGGTTGAGAGTCCGCCTGCCAATGCAGGGGACACGGGTTCGTGCCCCGGTCCGGGAAGATCCCACATGCCGCGGAGCGGCTGGGCCCGTGAGCCATGGCCACTGGGCCTGAGCGTCCGGAGCCTGTGCTCCGCAACGGGAGAGGCCACAACAGTAAGAGGCCCGCGTAACGCAAAAAAAAAAAAAAAAATGTACTATGAAGTTATTTCTGAAGGAAAACAATTCTAATGAATCCTTGTAGGTTGAGATTGAAGAAGATATTAGGGAATAAATCAAAATTCAAGGTTCTGAAATACACAATAATAGGACATTATTTTGGAATCTGTAGAAAGAAGGAATAACTTTGTTTGTGGTAATGAAGGAAATAGTTTGCCAGGAAAATAAGGTTGATACCACCAAGCTTGACTTTGAATAGAAAAATGATAGTGAGTTTCTGATTTGGGTTTAATTTTTAACTGATCTCTATTTGAAATCTTAATATGTCTCATTAAGGTCGAATATAATGGCCTTTAGTTGCTTGTACCATTGATAAAATGCATGAATAAGAAATGAAAAGACTTCTTTCTTGGTATTCACAGAGAGATTATTCTTCACAGTTAATTTTTTTAGCAGTAGTCAGGGTTTTATGAGGCCCTCTGCCATATTAAACTTCACTTGTTTTAAGTCAGCTCTGCTCTTATGCCTCAAGGGAAATCATCCTAGATGAGTTTCTTGTTGAAGTTTTTATAGTCAGCCAAAATGTGGTTGAGTAGCAGAAAATCCCTTTGGCATAAACTGTTCATGTACTTTGGTAGTATTTATTACCTAGAAATATAAATCCTTTCAGCCCGTGGTAAAGGCACTGGAGTTTCAGAATTTTAATTTGCATATCAATTAAATCCACTACAACTTCTTTTTTAAAAGCACTTGTAATTATTACACTGTAGACAGACTTTCATACCACTGTGCTTTGTATAAACTCACCTAAGTTTACTTAAAAGATTGTGGTCTAAATTCATGATAGTGTTCTTTTTAAGCTTTTTTTTTTTTTTAGTTTGGATTTGGAATAGCTTAATTTTAACTTAGCCCCCAAATTAAATGACTATCCAGAAGCATGTTGATGTATGCCAGATAATACTTAGGTACCTATTAATATAAAGTTTTGTGACAAGTGTTAAAGAGGGTTCCTGTTTTAAAGTAACTTAGACTGGAAGAGGAGTTAAAACATACACACCTATTATAATACCAAGTGGAAGGTTATGAACTTCATGAGGGAGGTTTAGTTAAGGTATTTGGAGATTTGTATGGTGAGAATTTTGCTCCTCTTCCAGCTTAGGGAAGGTTTGGTCTGGAATTTTCAATGGTTGAACATTGGGAAAAGTATCATAAAGAAGATACAAATTGAAGTGAGTTTTAAAGCATAATTATGATTGGTGCACGCAAAGAGTATGGTAGGAAGTGTATTTGAGATTATTCCAACAGTACAAACGACTGAAGATATGTATCATTCAAGGTATTACAGAGTAGTCTAGGGGGAAGTGTATTTGAGATTATTCCAACAGTACAAACGACTGAAGATATGTATCATTCAAGGTATTACAGAGTAGTCTAGGGGGATTAGAGTTGAGGATGGGTTAAGGGGACTGGGATAGTGGTTGGAGTATGGATACAGTGAGAGTTAAGACTGCTTATGCCAGACTGGAGAAGGCCTTTGTACAGTGTGTCACGTGTAATTATAGAAGAATTTTTGATGGGAGGGGGGATGATATCACTTGACTTGTATTTTAGAAGGGAACTTGGTTCACTTTGAAGGAGGTATTGAAGAAGGGGAAATTGTGGAGGCAAGGAGATCAACTTGGAGGTTATTTTGGCAGTCTTGGTTAGAGATTTTGAGAACCTGAACTTCTTAGGATAGTATCAGTGAGAATGAAAAGAAGATAGATTTGAGAAATATTGGAAAGGTAGAATCAATAGTTTTTTGGCTAACTAATTTTATATGAGGGATTAAAACAAACACAGTAGAACTGTTTTAAGGTATTGTGTCTTAAGAATACTGAGAAGTTTTAATGAATCTTGATGTATTTTGGTGTCTGAATATTTTTGTTTAGGAATTTTAATTAAATGTTGACTAGATAAAGGAATGCTTATAAATGGTTACAGATATCTTTGCATCCTCTATTGTGTTTTTTCCCAATTCCGTTTCTTTCCCCTCTCTCAGCGATAACTGTAATCTGGAATTTTGTGCTTATCATTTTCCTTATAGATCTATCACATATGTGTAGAAAATCAAATGTATATATTATTTAGTGAATTGCTTTTTTCACTTGATAGAAATGTTCTTGAAACACATCTGTGTCACTGCATGTAGCAGTAATTCATTTTCCTGTATGAGTATTTCAACTTTTTTAACTTTTATTTTTAATAGACATTGAAATTTGTTTTAGTGTTTCATTGCTGACATTGAAATTTGTTTTAGTGTTTCGTTGCTGTTTGTTTTTACTATTACTAGTAGTGCTGTTGTGAATATTCTTATTCATCGCTCCTTGAGAACATATTCTGGGCAAAAACCTGGAATTTCTGGATCATTGGTTAAACACACTTTTAATTTTACTGCAAGTTGTTAGTATGTTGGAAACTAGGTTTTGTGTTGGTCTCCTGTTCCCACTGAGGCTTTTGTAGGTGAAGCTTAACTTTCATCAGTTTAGGCAAATGTCTTTGGGGCAAAAGGTGATTTAGTATTCAACTTTCTACTTTCACTTAGATTTTGGCCTCCGAAGGTACCTCACTTTCTTGTCAGCTTATCGCTGTATTTAGAAAGAGGTTTTTCTTCAGTATTTTGTTTTCAGCAGGTAGCTTTCACCATACTTACAGAAGTGGAAAGCCTGAATATATATATATAGATTTTTTTAAGGGGGGGATAAACTGTTGTAGAATTGTAGTCATTCTTAAAAATAGGAACAGTTCATAATCTTAATGAAGTTTCTTACTATTTAGAATGTACTTTCTTCCCCCCTTCCTTCCTTCAATCCCCTCCTGCCCTTCGTGCTGTTGTCATTCATTTTACTTCCACATATGCTAAGAACACAATAATACATTATTTTTACTTTGAATAGTCAGTGAACATTTTAAAATTCAAGTCAAATTTTATTAATTATATAGTAAAATTAACTCTTTCTTTGATGTACATTTCCATGAATTTTAACACATGTGAAAATTTGTTTAACCACCACTACAATCAGGATACAGAATATTTCCATCCCCCAAAAAACTCCTGGTACTGTTCCTTTATGTCACACCCTTTTCTCCTTCCACCTCCTGGTAACCACTGATCTCTTCTCCATTTTTATAATTTTGTGGTTTTTGAAAATGTCATAAAATGGAATCATAATACAGTAGTCCCCAACCTTTTTGGCACCAGGGGCTGGTTTTGTGGAAGACAATTATTCCACGTATGGTGGGGGTGCGGGGGATGGTTTCGGGATGATTCAAGGACATTACCTTATTGTGCACTTTATTTCTATTATTATTACATTATAATATATAGTGAAAAAATCATACAACTCACCATAATGCAGAATCAGTGGGAGCCCTGAGCTTGTTTGTTTTTTTTTTCCTGAGCTTGTTTTCACTTGCCACTCCTGATAGGGGTTTTTTTTGTTTTTGTTTTTGTTTTTTTGCGGTACGCGGGCCTCTCACTGTTGCGGCCTCTCCCGTTGCGGAGCACAGGCTCCGGACGCGCAGGCTCAGCGGCCATGGCTCACGGGCCTAGCCGCTCTGCGGCATGTGGGATCTTCCCGGACCGGGGCACGAACCCGTGTCCCCTGCGTCGGCAGGCGGACTCTCAACCACTGCGCCACCAGGGAAGCCACCTGATAGGGTTTTGATGAGTCTGCAAGTCTGTTATGGTCTCTGTGCAGTCACATCTCTCTGCTAATGATGATCTCTATTTGCAGCTGCTCCCCAGTGCTAGCATCACTGCCTCAGCTCCACCTTAGATCAACATGGTTATAAACAGGTCTTCTAGCTTCACATCCAGTCTTTTCCCCCTAAACCAAGTTTTTTTTGCTATCATTTAAAAACATTTAGTACTTACATTAAGTGTATGACTGCTTATTGCTTTGTTCCTTACTTACTTGAATAAAAAAGTAGAAATTACTGTGAATCCTACTAACAATTTTAATGATTTATAGAACTGTGATAAACTTTTATTAGATTCTAATGTAACATTTTATTTTATTTTATTTATCTTTTAAAATTTTATTTATTTATTTTTGGCTGTGTTGCGTCTTCGTTTCTGTGTGAGAGCTTTCTCTAGTTGTGGCAAGCAGGGCCACTCTTCATCGTGGTGCGTGGGCCTCTCACTATCGTGGCCTCTCTTGTTGCGGAGCACAGGCTCCAGACACGCAGGCTCAGTAGTTGTGGCTCACGGGCCTAGTTGCTCCGCGGCATGTGGGATCTTCCCAGAGCAGGGCTCGAACCCGTGTCCCCTGCATTGGCAGGCAGATTCTCAACCACTGTGCCACCAGGGAAGCCCTAATGTAACATTTTATTATAAGACTGTATATATACACAGAGATGAATAAATAAATAGGATAAAACAGACTAGAAAGTGTTATGAGAAAAGGTCTCAAATTTAGGGAGAAGTATTTTTTTTTCAACTTTTTTTTCTTTTCCATTAACATCATAGCTCTCCTTTATCACTGTCTGTATGTAGATTTTTAATTTTTTTTTCTTTTTCCACAATCTACCTAAACTAATCTTTTTTACCTTTTAGTTATTTCAAGTGCCATTGGAAGAGGAAGGACAACGAGGTGGGCCTATCCTTGCACCAGAAGAGATTAAGACTATTTTTGGTAGTATTCCAGATATCTTTGATGTACACACTAAGATAAAGGTAAATTTGTATGTGTTAGTGTGGTAATAATTCTTTTTACATTGTGTATATTTACTACAATTTTTCAGGTAATTCTGACTAGCTAAATAAGTTTTGTATTTAAAACTTCTTAATCCCTCATTTATTCCTTTGAATCCTTTGTCCCTTTGCTCCGGTGCCTTATTAATATTTGCTGTTTGCCTGTTTTTTGATTTTGATTAATTTGAAAATAAGGAATTTAGACCTTATGAAGTCTTTTCTATAGAGACATGTGTTTGCTAGTACTATTTTTCTTATTTTCCTGCTGTTGTTCATCTTAAGTTGTGTGTTTTTGTTTTGCTTTGGTTTGTTTGAAAAACTGTGAAGTTGGAAGGAACTCGAGATCATTTCTTTCATTTCTCTCTATCTGTATGGTCAGATAAATGCGAAAACCGTGTAAGACAATGCTATCCTCTTTTTAATGATTTTCCCTTGATGAAGGGTCCATGAATTCCAGGTATCAGTCTCTCATAGTAATGTAATTTGGGGGCAGGTTTAGCTGGACTCTTAAAAGTAGTTTAGCATTATTTCCTCTCAGTTTTCCTGTGTGATGCCTGAGCAAAATTTATCAGTTTTCCTCTCAAAACAACCCATATTAATGTTTATTCCAGCTTTGTGCAGTGGCAGTATCATAGCCAATGAGGTTTATCTGAGGTGCGCTATTATTGCTAATTGAAAACTTTTCCCTAAATGTTTATTCTATATTACAATAAAAAGATCAATCTGAATTACAGAATGTTTTCAAACAAATACATTAACTTACTTTTGATTTTACTGCATGTTGTGGACAAAAATATAAAAGATCTATAAGTTAATAAAAATGCAATTTATCAAATGCTTTTATTTTGTATTTTATCAAAACCCTTGACCACATTTTACTTATTTCTAGATTTACAAGTAATTTTGAAGGAGTCTTTCTTTTCTTAAAAAGCTAGAGAATCTCAGGCTAGTTTCTCCTTATTTCCAGTTAGGATTCTGAATATTTGAAGAGTAAAATTTTCTTGGAATGGTTTTTTTTCTTTCTTTTTTTTTTCATAAGAAACACTGAGAGGCATAAAGGTAGAGTGGAAAGGCAAGCAGGCTTTCATCTTGGTGTTTTACTACTGATTTGTGGATCACTTTGTGTTAGTCATTTAGCCAGTCTGGGTGTGCAAGTTCCCGTACAGTATAAAACATTACATACTTTTTATGTGTATAAGATCATAATCTCAATTCAGAAAATCATGTTCTCTGATTGACTGGATCTTTTTTTAAAAAAAAAATTTCTTTTTTACTAGATGAAAGAGTCTTTAAATTCTATAGTGCTTTACAGTTTTCAAAAGTTTCATATACATAATTTCATATAATCCCATAATAACCCTCTTTTTCCACACTACCCTTATATTGCCCTCCTCGCTTCCATCTTCCCACCAGTAACCACTAGTTTGTTCTCTATATCTGTGAGTCTGCTTTTTTGTTTGATTCAGTAGTGAGTCACTGGAGCTTTGAAAACGATGGTCACCCTTTAGTTTTCTAATGTGTAACAATTTTTTAAGCTTTTATAAACTTGGATTACCAGTATTTCAACTAGTAGTTGTTTTTTAGCTTATTTCAGGTTTGTCATACGTTTAAAATTTTAAAGCCTATGTTTTTTTCTACAGTGACGGCAATGTATGCTGTCAAACATTTATTTGTAAAATAAAGGAGAAAAGGAAAAAGGAGTAGAAAAAACCTATAATCCCATAACCCAAATACTCCTAAAATTTTGTTGTATTTTCTTTCTGTTTTTTTTATGCATAACATTTTTTTCTTCTTTTGGATGTAGCCCACCATTTATCAAGTATTGTCACATCTATTTTATTTTATTTTTTTTCTTTTTGCGGTATGCGGGCCTCTCACTGTTGTGGCCTCTCCCGTTGCAGAGCACAGGCTCCGGATGCGCAGGCCCAGCGGCCATGGCTCACGGGCCCAGCCGCTCCGCGGCATATGGGATCCTCCCAGACCGGGGCACGAACCCGTATCCCCTGCATCGGCAGGCGGACTCTCAACCACTGCGCCACCAGGGAGGCCCTGTCACATCTATTGAACATTACCAAGAAGTTGATATTATAATTGTCCACATTTTACAGATGTGAAACTGCTACATACAGAGATTAAATAATTTTTCTAAAGTTAGTCATATAATAAATGCTGGACACTGAATTTGAACCCTTTTTTGTCCAACTGTTCTCCTAAACCTTAATGTTGTCTTGCCCCCCCCTTCTAATGAGATAAAATTGACATATAACATTGTATTAGTTTTAGGTGTACAACATAATGGATTGATATATGTATGTATTCCAAAATGGTCACCACAATAAGTTTAGTTCTGCCACCACACATAGTTTTTTTTTTCCTTCCTTTGTGATAAGAACTTTTAAGATCTACTCTCTTAGCAACTTTCAGATATACAAAACAGTATTGTTAACTATAGTCACCATGCTCTACATTACAGCCTAAGGACTTATTTTTGTTATAACTGGAAGTTTGCACCTTTTGACCACCTTTACGCATTTCACCCACCCTCCTCCCCCTGCCTCTGGCAACTACCAATCTGTTCTCTGTATCCATGAGGGTTTTTTTTTTAAAGATTCCACATGTAAGTGAGATCATATAGTATTTGTTTTCTCTGACTTATCTCACGTAGCATAATGCCCTCAAGGTCCATCCATGTTGTCACAGATGGCAGGATAACCTTCTTTTCATGGCTGAATAATATTTCATTGTATATACCACATTTTCTTTATCCATTAATTCATTTATGGACACTTAGTTTCTTTCCATGTCCTGACTATTACTAATGCAGTATTGCTTCTTGATTATCATGCTGTAGATTTATTCTTTTAATATGTAAATGAATAAACTGTGTAAATGTGGCTTAAGTTTATACAGTTTTTCATATCATCTTACTGGTATGGTATTCCTGAGAAGCACTGGTATCTGTATTTTATAGCATTGCGTAGTGCTTTCAGATATGGACTGTGGAATAAAGTAGATTTTGGTTTGAAGTAAGGTAACTTTAATTGCTTCAGTTTTCTTATCTGTAAAATGGGGATAGTATATCTGAATCATGGATGGTTGTGAAATTTTTATTCTCAGTTTTTACATTTTTATAAGTCACTAAGCATAGTGCCTAACACTGAGCATTCAATAAATAACAATAGCAAATCATATTACCAATAAACTAAATTCAGAAGGCAAGTAAACTAATGTTTAGATGTTTTGTGAAGGACTAAAATCATTTTTTACCCACTGTGTTTACAACCACTGTCTGGCACTTAGATTTCTATCAGTAAATATTTGCTGAACATTGGTCATGCTACTTTTAAATGTCCAAATCAGGACTGGAACTTAGTGTATTTTGTCATCCTAGATATCATGTGGATACCTTTAGCCTTATTCTTAATTTGCCTCCAACTTTTAGCATGCTAATATTTAGATTAATTTGAGATTTTTTTTTTTTTTTTTGTGGTACGCGGGCCTCTCACTGTTGTGGCCTCTCCCGTTGCGGAGCACAGGCTCTGGATGCGCAGGCCCAGTGGCCATGGCTCACTCCGCGGCATGTGGGATCTTCCCAGACCGGGGCACGAACCCATGTCCCTTGCATGTCCCTTGCATCAGCAGGCGGACTCTCAACCACTTCCCCACCAGGGAAGCCCTAAGTTGAGAATTCTTGAGATTGTTATGAACACCTCTTTTCCTATGTGTGAATTTTTCCTTTTCAGGGCTAATCACCATTGGTCCTTGATGTGCAAATGCCTGCTTTTGTATGGAACTATGATGAAACAAAAGAGAAAGGAAAGGGTTGGAGGGAAAATGTTTTCTTTCTGTGTTTATGCTTTGTTATTTGTTAATTTAGTGTAAGTCCTAAGATACCTTGTACTTGTTTCAGGAACAGGTGTGTACTGGGAAATCTGCTAATTTGGTGTATTGTGAGCTAAGCAAAAGAGAAACCCATCTTGTAAAAAAATAGATGGTAACAGGACAGAAGAAATATTAGCGAGGAAGAAGAGAAGGAAGGAGCTTAGCTTTCTTAATCCCATCTGCTTAAAAAACTTCCTCTACTTTTGCAATACGCTTTGGGAGCTATGCTCTATGTCTTAGAACTATAGAGTTCTTCTTTCTTATGGCCAGGAGGTAACTTTGGGAGCATCCGATGGAGAATTGTGTAATGGACAAGGAGGAGACATGTCCCAGGGTCTGTCCAAAACTGAGTCAAGCATATTCCTACAGAAACATTGTAAGAAATGGTGGCACTATGAATAATGCTCTTTGGAGCTCGCCTGCCCACCTGACTCCCCGTTTCTGATGGGGAGAACTGTGGTATAGATCAAGTAGAATGACATAGAATCAGGAGTCAGACAAACCTGAGTATGAATACTGGGTCACAACTGTGTGATTTGGGACAAATTAATGTCTCTAAGCCTTAGTTTCTTTACTTAGTCCCTGAGCTAACAGTTGATTAGGGCAGAGATCTTTATTTAATCAACAAGCACGAGGATTTAAAGGTTAACCAGAAACAGTAGACTATTTTTTTGAATCCCCTAGAGATTATTTTGCTTTCTGGTAACAATATTCTTATATAAGTATATGCAGCCATCCTGTAATTTTTACACTTTAAAAATGTACCACTAGATTATATTGGCAGAGCTATAAGGTTTTTTTTTTTTTTACATCACAGTTTTCCAAATATCTCCCTTATTTATATTAAATACATAGGAAAATATAGTTAATAATAGCTTATTGATCACTACTATAGGGTTAGGGTTAGGGTTTCTTCTAAGTGCTATACAAGTATTAACTAATTTAATCCTTTATGAGATAGGAGTCATTACTGTCCTCATTTTTCATAATAGAAAATTGAGGCACTTTAAGGTTAAGTAATTTGCCTAACAGCACAAAACTAACAGGCTCTAGAACCAGTATTTAAAACTAACTAGTCAGTGCCAGAATTCACTACATTATATTGTTCCAAGATTAGTCTTATTTATAATCTTTTTCTTTTGTTTCTTTCAAGTGCAGTTTTAAACAGTTAAATCTTAGTTCTTGACTCTGTGAGCTGTTAAATTATTCTTGCTTGAGTTCACCTTTTTGCTATTGGAAGTAAATTTTTTCCCTTTTGGCTTTTCTGAATCTGCAGAATATAGGGTAGTGGTTCTTAAATTATTTGGTCTCAGGGTCCCTTTTCATTCCTAAATATGACTGAGGAACTTATGTTTATATGGTTTTTTTGTTTGTTTGTTTGTTTGTTTGTTTTTTGCGGTACGCGGGCCTCTCACTGTTGTGGCCTCTCCCCTTGTGGAGCACAGGCTCCGGACACACAGGCTCAGCGGCCATGGCTCATAGGCCCAGCCGCTCCGCGGCATGTGGGATCTTCCTGGACCGGGGCACGAACCTGCGTCCCCTGCATCGGCAGGTGGACTCTCAACCACTGCGCCACCAGGGAAGCCCTATATGGGTTTTATCTATTGGTATTAACTGTTTTTGAAATTAAAACAAAAATTTAATAGTATTTTTAAAGATGCCTCAGTTTTTTTTAACAGCTTTATTGAGGTACATTTTACATCTTTAAATTCAACCTTTTTAAAATATATGATTCAGTGATTTTAATAACTTCACCAAGTCATGCAACCACCACCATAAATGCATTTTAGAGCATTTCACCTTCCCCATTAAGATCCTTCATACCCATTTGTAGTTAAACTCCATTCCTAGCCCCTGGTCCAGGCAACCACTAATCTACTTTATTATGAATTTGCCTTTTCTAGACACTTCATATAAATGTAAATATATAATATGTGGTGTCTTATGTCTGGCTTCTTTCACTTAGCATATTTTTGAATTTCATCTATGATTTAGTATGTTAGTAGTTTGTTCCTTTGTGTGGCCGGATAATAGTCTATTATACGGCCATCCTACATTTCTTTATCCATTCACCAACTGATGGAAATTTAGCTTGTTTTCAGTTTTTGGCTGTTATGAATAATGTTGATATGAACATTATGTGCAAATCTTCGTTTGGGCATGCTTTCATTCTCTTCCGTAGATACTTAGGAGTAGTAGAATTGTTAGGTCATATTGGTAGTCTTATATTTAAAATTTTTGAGAAACTGCCAGGTTTTTACATCATTTTATATTCTCACCAGTAATCTATAAGAGTTCAGATTTCTACACATTCTTTCCAATACTTATCCTTTTTCTTTTATAGCCATTCTGGGATGTGAAGTGATTTTGATTTACATTTCCCTAATGATTAATGATGTTGAGCATCTTTTCATGTGCTTGTTAGCCATTCATATATTACCTTTGTGAAATGTGTGCTTAGATCTGGTGCCTATTTTTTGGTTGGGTTGTTTGTTGTCTTACTGAGTTGTAAGAGTTCTCTGTAAACTATAGATACAAGTCCTTTATCAGCCATGTGTTTTGCAGATATTTCCTCCCAGCCTGTCGTTGCTTGTCATTTCATTTATTTAGTGATGTCTAAAATTTTTAATTTTGATGAAGTTCTATTTATCCATTTTTTAAAATGTAATGTGCTTTTGGTGTCATATCTGAGAAATTTTTTCCTAACCCAAGGTTTTGAACATTTTCTCCTATATTTTCTTCTAGAGGTTGTATTGTTTTAGCTCTTACAATTAGGTCTAGAACCGATCTTGAGTTAATTTTTGGCTGAGATGAGGGTTTAAGTTCATCGTTTTTTGTGTGGATATCTAATTTTAAAAACGTACATTAATAAATTTAAAGTAATAATGACTCATTATATGATAGCATAAATAACATGTTCTTTTTGAAAAATAACTAATTTCCAAAACAGAAATAGTGAGGAGTGATGTTGATTTATGTTTTTTTTTTCTGTCTGGATTAATAGAAGACTATTTCTCCTGCCTACTTCTTAATTCATTCTGTTGCAGTATCACACATCATATATATATAGCCTCTAGAAAACTCTGTTGTATCCTTATGAGAGAATTAGAATAAAAAAGTCAAATAATGCCTTAGTATTGTAATAAAAATAGTTTAATCTCATGGATCCCACTAAAAAAGTGTGTTTGGGGGGGTCTGCATATAACACTTTGAAAAGCTCTTGTATAAGTTTATTGATTAATTTCTACTTTAAAGTCACTTGTAGGATTTCAGTTAGGGCATGTCATTTCTTGGTATCTCATTTTATCATCTGATTTGTGTTTTATTTTATTATCCTAGAAAGCTTTTAAGTGTCTTCTAAATTTTTGCAAATATGTAGTATTTTAGGATGATGATTGAGAAATTTTATAGGCCAGGGATTAGCAAACTATAGTCAGTGGACCAAATCCAGCCAATTTAGGATTTTCGTAAAGTTTTGCTTGTTTTGGTAAGGAAAGTTTTATTGATACACAGCAACACACAATCATTTATGTATTATCTATGGCTCCTTCCACTCTACAAGGACGGAGTTGAGGATGTGTGACAAAAATCATGTGGCCTGCAAGCCTTAAAATACTTACCTTCTGGCCCTTTAAGTAAAGTTTGCTGACCCCGTTATAGATTACAGTTTCTAGTGGCTGATGTTTCAGCAGCAAGATCAAAAGTAGTTTTCTATAATTAATTAATTCTATAATTAATCACACCATCAGCTTTATAGTTAATAATTAGAAAAGATACTGAACTACCACATCATACTGGGAAGTTAGACTTGGTCTTTTTTTTTAAAAAAAATTTATTTATTTTTATTTATTTGTTTTTGCCTGCGTTGGGTCTTTGCTGCCGTGCACGGGCTTTTTCCTAGTTGCAGCAAGTGGGGGCTACCCTTCGTTGCTGTGCGCGGGCTTCTCATTGCGGTGGCTTCTCTTGTTGCGGAGCATGGGCGTTAGGTGCGTGGGCTTCAGTAGTTGTGGTGCGCGGGCTCAGTAGTTGTGGCCCACGGGCTTAGTTGCTCCACGGTATGTGGGATCTTCCCGGACCAGGGCTCGAACCCTTGTCCCCTGTATTGGCAGGTGGATTCTTAACCACTGTGCCACCCAGGGAAGTCCCTAGACTTAAGTCTTATTGACTTGACATTCTTTATATTTTCTTAATTATTCTTCAAAGGATATTTTCCCCGTAGTCAAAAAGTTGACTTCTTGTTGAGGAGAAAGAATGTTATTAATTGTTATACACATCAAATTAAGGTACATTGTAAAGTGCATCTTTCAAATGAATATCTTAAATATAAAAAGATGTTAAAGGGATTGTCAAAATCAATCTCCTTGTCCCGTTTTGTGTTTTTTCAGGATGATCTTGAAGACCTTATTGTTAATTGGGATGAGAGCAAAAGTATTGGTGATATCTTTCTTAAATATGTAAGTATTTTATTTCCTTTTTAAGTTTTCAGATTAAAGTATCATCTCAACAAGGACTGGCAGGGAATGAAAGTTACCTGTTTAAATGTGAGAGCTTTTTAAACACTTTGACATAGTTGTGTTTGTAAAATATATTGGAAGTGTCCTTGTCTTCTGAAACATGCCTTCTATATATAGTCTAACACTTTCTTGATAGCTCAAGGTCATCATTAGGAACACTAATTGTTGTATTGTGCTACAAACATTTTACTGTATATCATGTTATTTGCCTCTTATAAATAGCCACAGATTAATGATTTTTTTGAAATTTTCAGTAATCGAGTTTTAGTCATTTCTTTCCTTAGTTGATAGCAGTTTTTACTGTCTTTGTGTCTGCATAAAAGTTTCTAATGAACTGTTTCTTCTCCAAGATAAGAACAACATAGTTTATCAAATAAAGTATATTAATTTTGGATGAGATGCTGTGAATAGGATTTATAAATTTCTTTCAGTCTCTTTGGATATGATTTCTAAGTTTCACTGCCTTGGATTCTTGCCCATTTACTTTTGTTTTCCGAGGTCTCCTAACTAATCTTTACCCTATATCCCTTAGATTTTTTTTTCTGGTTGGTTGAGAATTCCAACTATGCAAATTATTGTCCCATATCTTTTTGATACCTGTTAGTCTCAATTAGTCAAGACATTTTCCTTTTTTTAATTTTCATTTTACCTAAAAATTACCCAGTACAGTTGGTCTTTTAATGGTGGTTTGGATCCTTCAGTAGATAATAGCATGTTCTTGGATTCTGCATAGATCAACTATAATTACTATATTCTGAACTTATAAAAGTTTTAAAACTTTGTCATGTTTATATCAATACTATAAGCTTTAATATACTTATTTTTCTTTTTGAGTCTTTATTTGCTTTTCGGGCCTTAGGCTCTGGGTACCTATTTGATGCATTTTGTTTAGCAGTTAACTCAGTAGTTAGTGAAAAGTTTATAAAATAAATTCCTGTATTTAACTTGAGAAGAAACTTATTTTAAACTTTTATTTTGGGTCCAGTATGTCAGATTTTGACTATTGGTTATTCAACTTTAAGTTTCATTGACTAAGGGTAACATCCATTACCAATTAATGTGTTTTTTTTTTTAATTGTTGCTAGTCAAAAGATTTGGTAAAAACGTACCCTCCCTTTGTGAACTTCTTTGAAATGAGCAAGGAAACAATTATTAAATGTGAAAAACAGAAACCAAGATTTCATGCTTTTCTGAAGGTAATGTGCATTTCTTTCAAATAAAAATCTAAGGAGTTCATTAAAATTATATTTTTAGTAAAAATGTATCCATGTAAGAACACCTGAATGTTATCTGTTAACTTTAGTTTTACCTGAGAGTGGCAGTGATGTTTGGCTTCACAAGTTTTGACATGCTACAAGCAGGATCCAAGAGGCAGCTGAATGAATATGAATGTTGTCTGTGTTCTTTTTTTTTTAAATTTATGCATGTTTTAGTTCTCAAACACCTAAAAATTTTCCAGTGAGTTTTGTTTTGCTTTTAATGATTTTTTTTCTTACCAGTGCCTTACTTTGTTTATCCAAATGGTATCAGCATAATTAATATTTTAAATTTGTTTTTTTTCTTTTGAATGGTGTAGATGTAAGAGAAACTCAAATGAAATGTATAAGAGTGCTTAGAGAACTCACTCTCTGTTTAAGGTGTTAGTCCTTGGCTTGCCAGGAGGCCATTTCAGGCCTTGGGGGATTATTTAGCCACAGTAATCTGCCAGAGAACAACTGCCACCCTACTTCTCCTGTTAGTTCTTATCAGGGCACAAATGATAAAAGTGTAATCTAATAAATGTAATGTCTAATCTTTGCAGAAAACCTTTTAAATAATTATTGAATAAATTAATTCCTTTCAGATAAACCAAGCTAAACCAGAATGTGGGCGGCAAAGCCTTGTTGAACTTCTCATCCGACCAGTACAGAGGTTACCCAGTGTTGCATTACTTTTAAATGGTACTTGTCTGATCTGTTTCCAGACAATTTTGGATGCTTCTATGGAATTGTTTTGTTCTAAAAAATTTGAAAAATTTCTCATTTTCAAAATGCTCTTAGGTTTCAGCTTTAAAGCTTATATCTTTTACATAGGAAATATCTTTATGGATAATCTGAATAATCACTGGTGCTACAAAAATTCACTCTGGCCTAAAATGCTTTATTTGTTGTGATGTCAATTATATTGACTGGTATTGTACTTTTTGTCTCTCTACTAAAAGTCTTCTTATATTTCACGGTGCATCACTAATTTCACAATCAGTTTACATCCACACGAAATTCACCCACAAAATCACAAGATCAGAGATGATTAATACGTCTCAAGTTATTTAGTCTTTTTCTGAATCTTAGTAAAAGTTCTTTATGCTTCATTTTATGCTTTTTTTTTCTTACATTATGCAGAACACTCTTGAAACATACATCCGTTTATTCTAAAACTTAAACTATAGATATCAATGAAAGGGATTTTTATAACAGAGTTAATTTTTATGAATAAATATGAATAAATTATGCCTGCAAGAAAAGAAAGGCATATTTATATGCTTTTATATTACCTGACTAAAGTAGTGAATAGTTATAGGACAGTCAATTTTTATATTTTTTAAATTTAAGTATGAAAATTAAATTACAAATAGGAATAAGTATAATAAAGCATTTTGGTCCCCAAACCTTAACTACAATAGTGTGTGTAGCAGATAAGGAGGCTAAGTTTGTGACTGTTTAATCTATTTTCTTTAAAGTGTATTGGTTAAACTATGAGTTTTGGTTGCAACTACAAAAATTGATCATTTTTATTCTCTTTGAGGTTATGTAATGTAGTTTAGAATTACTAACATATAAGATGATTTCCCCAGTCTTTAAAAGCTATCCTGTTTTACAGATTATAAGAAGAATATATGAACACATGAACTTTTAACTTTACAAAGCAGGGTATTTTTTTTATTTATCTTCATTATTGTTTCATTAAGTACTTATAGGAATCCCATCAAATGTTGTCATGACTAAAATGAACTTGATTTCTAAGCCTTTCTTCTATCATTCCACTTAAAAGATTAGGTGGGCCTGGTATTAGGGAACAAACAGTTAGATGGAACATTATAAGCAACTTGGATAAGAAGAGTCAAAGTGTAAGCATCTCATGAACCTACAAACTAAACAAAACCATCTCTTGAGGACACCAACTGCTCTCTGTGATGGAGCCATGGACCCCGCTATGAAATATAGCATATATAACGATTTCTTAGCTAATTGAGAATCATGTGTTTTCCTTCAGCACTATGGAGAGAGTTTGAAGAATCTAGGAGTCCTCAAGCTTTACTAGAAGGGAATTGAAATAGTGTAAGAAAATCTGTTACATATTCTGGAAATTTAGTCAGTGAAAAAACATGGAAACTTCATTACATTTAAGAAGAGAGCTCTTAAAAGGGAACATTACATAAAACATTTTTTAAAGTAAAAGGTATTATTTTTAAAAATTAACCTGTATCTATCAAAGTGGACAGCGTTTTTAAGTCATAGTTGGAAAACCACTGAATTTTTTTTAATCACAGAGAAAACATTTTATCATTACAGATCTTAAGAAGCATACAGCTGAAGAAAATCCTGACAAAAGCACTCTAGAAAAAGCTATTGGATCACTAAAGGAAGTAATGACGTAAGTACATTATTTCAATTTTTTATTGCTCCTTAGATTTAGAATGGAATTGGTAGAACAATTAGAATCATAAATGGTGAGGAAAATATCAATAGCAAAATTCTGTAATATTATCTAAATTATTTTATAGTAGCGTAGTCACACATTAAAATGTTAGAAGTATTATTAAGCATACAATAAATAATTAAAAACATATTTCTGAAGGTATTGAACTATCATGCAGAGAGTAACAATGGTTTAGAAATTTGAAAATGTTATAAATACACTAGTAGACATTTTCTTCATATACCTCCAGTCTTAGCTTGTTTTTGTCTTCATATTCTTACAAACTACCCAAATGGAAATTGGGAATTTGACCATGATGAAAAGAAGAAGTTTATAATACTTTTTTCACATTAGCTTTGACTTTTTGTTTCTTACTTTGAATTCTATGGAATTAAATTGATACGGTTTGTTGGAGATGTATTAGAAGTATAAACTCAAAGAAATTTACTAGGGAACTTGATTGTTAAACTTAAGCTGTTTACTGTAGGTTTAACTTGGAGACATAGCACTGATCAGAAATGATATTTTCCTGACTAATACTATCAGAATTGAAAACTCTGTTGCTGTTAATTGTTTTGCTTCATGAAGGGCGAGGGCATTTCACTTCTTTGAGCTTTACATATAAGCATATTCAATAGATTTAAATGATTTCTGAGATTCCATGAGGTGCTTCTATGTGAAATAGCGTTTCTTAAAAATACTTGCAAAGGAGCTCCTAGAGAGAAACATTACTATCTTTAGTGAAAGGACCCAGCAGTAGTATAATGCTCAAATTAATGAATACCAGCTTCTGTTGCTGCTGAAAGCATTATGCATATTTTGGCTTTTGCTTATGTTTATATATTATATGTTAATCAGCCAGCCTTCATGCTTTTGCTTTGTTATTTTGGGATCAGGATAATAGTGTTTTTCAACACTTTGTGGTTTAACGTACTCACACATTATTTACCTTGATCCTTTCTACAAACTACGAATTAAGCAGTGAGTGTTAACGTATTTTCATAAAAGAAAAAAGCTTTTAGTTTTGTTGATTTTTTTCTATTATTTTTATATTCTCTATTGCATTCATTTTCACTCTGATCTTTATGATTTCCTTTTTTCCTGCTTGGTTTAGATTTAGCTTGCTCTTTTTTCCTCCCCAGCGTCTTACAGTAGAAGGTTAGGATACTGATTTGAGATCATTTTTTTAATTGTACACTTTTTTTTTCCACTTCTTTTTATTTATTTATTTATTATTGGCTGCACTGGGTCTTCGTTGTTGTCTGCATTGCTGTGCGGTGCACGGGCTTTCTCTAGTTGCAGTGAGCGTGGGCTACTCTTCATTGCGGTGCGCAGGCTTCTCATTGTGGTGGCTTCTCCTGTTGTGGAGCACAGGCTCTAGACATGCAGGCTTCAGCAGTCGCGGCACGTGGGCTCTAGAGCACAGGCTCAGAAGTTGTGGCGCACAGGCTTAGTTGCTCCGCGGCATGTGGGATCTTCCTGGACCAGGGCTCAAACCCGTGTCCCCTGCATTGGCAGGCAGATTCTCAACCACCGCGCCACCAGGGAAGCCCCTAATTGTACACTTTTATAGCTATAAATTTCCCTTTAAGCATTGCTTTAGTCATATTCCATAAATTTTGTGTTTTTGTTTATCTGAAAGTATTTTCTAATTTCCCTTGTGATTACTTCTTGACCCATTGGTTGTGTAGGAGTGTTTTGTCTAATTCCCACATGTTTGTGAATTTTCAGTTTCCTTTGTTATCAATTTCTGATTTTACTTCATTGTTTATGGAAAATATACTTTATATTATTTCAGTCCTTTCAAACTTTTTGAGGCCTATTTCATGGCTTAACCTGGAGGACGTTCCATGTACACTTGAGGAGAATGTATTGTGCTCTTTTTCATCATTTTACTTTCGGTCTATTTATGTCTTTGTATGTAAAGTGTATCTTTTGTATACAGGATATAATTGGCCTTGCATTGTTTCCTGAATCGCAGGAATTGACTTCCAGTGACTTGAGAACCCTGTTTCTTTATACTTTAATGGTTTTTACTTTTTTAGTTGTTTCAGGCAGAGTATATGTTTTTCCTCCTTATTCCATCTTGTCCACTAGTCTTAATTTTTATTTCAGTGAAATGATTAGCATATGACTTAGGAATGGTTTGCATAAAACCTTACCTGAACTTACAGTTAGATTATGATAACCTGAAGTTTATACCAGTGTAACGTATTTTAGGAAGTGTGTAGTGAGTATAGTTTAAAAAAAAGACAATATAGTAAGGACTAAAGCAAAATATACTTCTCTGAAGGGTTGTATGAAAATTTTTTTAATGTAGTGGGATACTTTTAGGGAATATTTTAACTGATACAGGTATCAAAATTAAGATAGACTCACATGGAAGGATTTTTGTTTGTGACACGAGATGTATGTATATACAGTTTTTATAGTCTGTTCTAAAAGTAACCTTATTAATTTTTCAGCCATATTAATGAGGATAAGAGAAAGACAGAAGCTCAAAAGCAAATTTTCGATGTTGTTTATGAAGTAGATGGATGTCCAGTAGGTATTCATTTTCGATGATTGTCAACTTATTTTCTCTTTCTTGTTAATAGTTGACCCTTGAACAACTGGGAGTTAAGGGCACCAGCCCCACCAGTGCAGTAGGAAATCTGCATATAACTTTATAGTTGGCCCTTTGTTTCTGTGGTTCTGTATTCATGGATTCAACCAACCATGGATCGTGTAGTACTGTAGTACTTATTTATTGAAAAAAAAAAACTGTGTATAAGTGGACCAACACAGTTCAAACCTGTGTTGTTAAAGGCTCACCTGTATTTAGATTCTGCAGTTATAATATAAACAGAATCTCAACACAACTTTCTTTTAAATTATAACTTTTAAAAATTATTTGATATAAAGTAATCTCTTTTATTAATGTTTTCAATCTATTCAGGCTAATCTTTTATCTTCTCACCGAAGCTTAGTTCAGCGAGTTGAAACAATTTCTCTAGGTGAGCACCCCTGTGACAGAGGAGAACAAGTAACCCTCTTCCTCTTCAATGACTGCCTAGAGGTAAAGTCGTCCTTAATACAGTATAATAACACTGCTGTTTTGTGTGACTTCACTGAATGTTTAAAACCAAACTTTGATTTAATTACAGTAACTTTAATTTAATTAAGTGATTAAAGTAAATAAGCTTAAAGTAAAGTGAACTTAATCACATTTTTTTGATGAGACTGGTTGTTGACTTAATACTATTAATTGAATGCTTTTAGGAGAAGGCCTAATATTAAGAAATGTGATGATTTTTCATGACTTCAGATCCAAGTCACAGTGAAAATTTAGTTTATTTCCATGCAAATAAATGCTTAGGTGAAGAATTTTAGGAACTTCTTGTATCTATGTATAGTTCTTCAAGATTTACAAAATAATTATGAGTTCTTTTTGAAATTTAAGTAGATTTTTCCAGCAAAGAAATCAGTATTTTGTTGAAGAAGGAGATAACTTGATTATTTAATACAATGAATTTATAATCCCCTGATTTCTTCCTTAAGTCTACAGGTTTTAGAGTGAGTTAATGGTCAGTTTGTCAGATGTGGTGCAATGATTCTAATTCTAAAATTCTTATCTATCCAAGTTAAAAATTTTCCCCATATTACTCCTACAGGCAGATTGAATTATATTTATGTGCTTTTTCAACCCCTTTCTTTCATTCTTTTATTTGTGTATTTTTAATCAACTCAACAGTCTAATTGGGGGATATAAAGGAATGTATTTTCCTTCATCTCAGAAGATAGAACACATTCTATCTTCTAATGATAAAGTAATTAACCAGGAGACTCATTTGACATTTGTATTATTGGGTAACTTTTTGTTCCATTCATTGAAGTGATTTGATGAGTTGCCTTTTGCTTTAAAATTTATACTTCTTCCTTTTATTCCTTTCTACTTCACTTCTTATCTAGTGCTACCCTCTTGTATCATGCACATTAGTTTTTTTTTTAACATTTTTATTGGAGTATAATTGATTTACAATGGTGTGTTAGTTTCTGCTTTATAACAAAATGAATCAGCTATACATATACATATATCCCGATATCTCCTCCCGCTTGCGTCTCCCTCCCACCATCCCTATCCCACCCCACTAGGTGGTCACAAATCACCAAACTGATCTCCCTATGCTATGTGGCTTCTTCCCACTAGCTATCTGTTCTACATTTGGTAGTGTATATATGTCCATGTCAGTCTCTCACTTCGTCCCAGCTTACCCTTCCCCCTCCCCGTGTCCTCAGGTCCATTCTCTACGTCTGCCTCTTTATTCCTGTACTGCCCCTAGGTTCTTCAGAACCTTTTTTTTTTTTTTTTTTTTGGTATTCCATATATATGTGTTACCATATGGTATTTGTTTTTCTCTTTCTGACTTAACTTCACTCTGTATGACAGACTCTAGGTCCATCCACCTCACTACAAATAACTCAGTTTTGTTTCTTCTTATGGCTGAGTGATATTCCATTGTATATATGTGCCACATCTTCTTTATCCATTCATCTGTTGTTGGACAGACACTTAGGTTGCTTCCACGTCCTGGCTATTATAAATAGAGCTGAAATGAACATTGTGGTACATGACTCTTTGTTTTTTGGGGGGTTTTGGGTTTTTTTTTTAATTTTTCAATTTTATTTTATTTATTTTTTTATACAGCAGGTTCTTATTAGTTATCCATTTTATACATATTAGTGTGTATATGTCAATCCCAATCTCCCAATTCATCACACCACCACTCTCCCCCTTGGTGTCCATAATGTTTGTTCTCTACATTTGTGTCTTTATTTCTGTCCTGCAAACTGGTTCATCTGTACCATTTTTCTAGGCTCCACATATATGCATTAATATACAATATTTTTCTCTTTCTGACTTACTTCACTCTGTATGACAGTCTCTAGATCCATCCACGTCTCTACAAATGACCCAGTTTTGTTCCTTTTTATGACTGAGTAATATTCCATTGTATATATGTACCACATCTTCTTCATCCATTCACCTGTCAATGCACATTTGTGTGTATTGAAGAATCCTTGCATTCCTGGTATAAACCCCACTTGATCATGGTGTATAATCCTTTTAATGTGCTGTTGGATTCTGTTTGCTAGTATTTTGTTGAGGATTTTTGCATCTGTGTTCATCAGTGATATTGGCCTGTAGTTTTCTTTCTTTGTGACATCCTTGTCTGGTTTTGGTATCAAGGTAATGGTGGCCTCGTAGAATGAGTTTGGGAGTGTTCCTCCCTCTGCTATATTTTGGAAGAGTTTGAGAAGGATAGGTGTTCGCTCTTCTCTAAATGTTTGATAGAATTCACCTGTGAAGCCATCTGATCCTGGGCTTTTGTTTGTTGGAAGATTTTTTTTTTTTTTTTGTGGTACGTGGGCCTCTCACTGTTGTGGCCTCTCCGGTTGCGGAGCACAGGCTCCGGACGCGCAGGCCCAATGGCTATGGCTCACGGGCCCAACCGCTCCGCCGCACGTGGGATCTTCCCAGACTGGGGCACGAACCCGTGTCCCCTGCATCGGCAGGCGGACTCTCAACCACTGCGCCACCAGGGAAGCCCTGTTGGAATATTTTTAATCATAGTTTCAAATGCAGTGCTTGTGATTGGTCTGTTCATATTTTCTGTTTCTTCCTGATTCAGTCTCGGAAGTGCACAACCTTCCATTTCTAAGAATTTGTCCATTTCTTCCAGGTTGTCCATTTTATTGGAATATGGTTGCTTGCAGTAATCTCTCATAATCCTTTGTGTTTTCTGCATTGTCAGTTGTTACTTTTCCTATTTCATTTCTAATTCTATTGATTTGAGTCTTCTCCCTTTTTTTTCTTGATGAGTCTGGTTAATGGTTTATCAATTTGGTTTATTTTCTCAAAGAACCAGCTTTTAGTTTTATTGATCTTTGCTTTGTTTCCTTCATTTATTTTTCATTTATTTCTGATCTGATCTTTATGATTTCTTTCCTTCTGCTAACTTTGGGGATTTTTTGTTCTTCTTTCTCTAATTGCTTTAAGTGTAAGGTTAGGTTGTTTATTTGAGATGTTTCTTGAGATAGGATTGTATTGCTATAAAGTTCCCTCTTAGAACTACTTCTGCTGCATCCCATGGGTTTTGGGTCGTCGTGTCTCCATTGTCATTTGTTTCTAGGTATTTTTTCATTTCCTCTTTGATTTCTTCAATGATCTCTTGGTTCTTTACTAGTGTACTGTTTAGCCTCCATGTGTTTGTATTTTTTACAGAATTTTTTCCTGTAATTGATATCTAGTCTGATAGAGTTGTGGTTGGAAAAGATATTTGATACAATTTCCATTTTCTTAAATTTACCAAGGCTTGATTTGTGACCCAAGATATGATCTCTCCTGGGGAATGTTCTATAAGCACTTGAGAAGAAAGTGTATTCTGTTGTTTTGGATGGAATGTCCTATAAATATCAATTAAGTCCATCTTATTTAATGTGTCATTTAAAGCTTGTGTTTCCTTATTTATTTTCATTTTGGATGATCTGTCCATTGGTGAAAGTGGTGTGTTAAAGTCCCCTACTATGAATTTGTTACTGTCGACTTCTCCTTTTATGGCTGTTAGCACTTGCCTTATGTGCTCCTATGTTGGATGCATAAATATTTACAATTGTTATATCTTCTTGGATTGATCCCTTGATCATTATGTAGTGTCCATCTTTGTCTCTTGTAATAGTCTTTGTTTTAAAGTCTATTTTGACTGATACGAGAATTGCTACTCCCGTTTTCTTTTGATTTCCTTTTGCATGGAATATCTTTTTCCATCCCCTCACTTTCAGTCTGTATGTGTCCCTAGGTCTGGAGTGGGTCTCTTGTAGACAGCATATGTACGGGTCTTGTTTTTGTATCCATTCACCCAGTTTGTGTCTTTTGGTTGGAACACTTAATCCATTTACATTTAAGGTCGTTATCGATATGTATGTTCCTATTCCCATTTTCTTAATTGTTTTGGGTTTGTTATTGTAGGTCTTTTCCTTCTTTTGTTTTTCCTGCCTAGAGAAGTTCCTTTAGCATTTGTTGTAAAGCTGGTTTGGTGGTGCTGAACTCTCTCAGCTTTTGCTTGTCTGTAAAGGTTTTAATTTCTCCATCAATCTGAATGAGTTCCTTGCTGGGTAGAGTAATCTTGGTTGCAGGTTTTTCTCCTTCATCACTTTTAAATATGTCCTGCCAGTCCCTTCTGGCTTGCAGAGTTTCTGCTGAAAGATCAGCTGTTAACCTGATGGGGATTCCCTTGTGTGTTATTTGTTGTTTTTCCCTTGCTGCTTTTAATATTTTTTCTTTGTATTTAATTTTTAGTAGTTTGATTAATTTGTGTTTGGCGTGTTTCTTCTTGGATTTATCCTGTATGGGACTCTCTTTGCTTCCTGGATTTGATTGACTATTTCCTTTCCCATATTAAGGAAGTTTTCAACTATAATCTCTTCAAATATTTTCTCAGTCGCTTTCTTTTTCTCTTCATCTTCTGAGACCCCTATAATTCGAATGTTGGTGTGTTTAATGTTGTCCCAGAGGTCTCTGAGACTGTCCTCAGTTCTTTTCATTCTTTTTTTCTTTATTCTGCTCTGTGGTAGTTATTTCCACTATTTTATCTTCCAGGTCACTTATCCATTCTTCTTTCTCAGTTATTCTGCTATTGATTCCTTCTAGAGAATTTTTAATTTCATTTATCGTGCTGTTCATCATTGTTTGTTTGCTCTTTAGTTCTTCTAGTTCCGTGTTAAACACTTCCTGTATTTCCTCCATTCTATTTCCAAGATTTTGGATCATCTTTACTATCATTACTCTGAATTCTTTTTCAGATACACTGCCTATTTCCTCTTCATTTGTTTGGTCTCTTGGGTTTTTACCTTGCTCCTTCATCTGCTGTGTGTTTCTCTGTCTTCTCATTTTTCTTAACTTACTGTGTTTGGGGTTTCCTTTTTGCAGGCTGCAGGTTCGTAGTTCCCATTGTTTTTGGTGTCTGCCCCCAGTGGCTAAGGTTGGTTCAGTGGGTTGTGTAGGCTTCCTGGTGGAGGGGACTGGTGCCTGTGTTCTGGTGGATGAGGCTGGATCTTGTCTTTCTGGTGGACATGACCGCATCCGGTGGTGTGTTTTGTGGTGTCTGTGACCTTATGATTTTCGGCAGCCTCTCTGCTCATGGGTAAGGTTGTGTTCCTGTCTTGCTGGTTGTTTGGCATAGGGTGTCCAGCCCTGTAGCTTGCTGGTCGTTGAGTGGAGCTGGGTCTTAGCGTTGAGATGGAGATCTCTGGGAGAGCTTTCGCTGTTTGATGTTACGTGGAGTCGGCAGTTCTCTGGTAGACCAGCGTCCTGAACTTGGCTCTCCCACTTCAGAGGCACAGGCCTGACACCCAGCTGGAGCACCAAGACCCTGTTAGCCACATGGCTCAGAAGAAAAGGGAGAAAAAAAGACATAAAGAAAGAAGGAAAAATAAATAAAATTAAGTTATTAAAATAAAAAATAAAAACCTTATTAAAAATTAAAAGAATAAGTAATTTAAAAAAGAAAAGAAAGAAAGAAGAGAGCAACCAAAGCAAAAAACAAATCCACCAATGATAACAAGCGCCAAAAACTATACTAAAAAAAAAAAGACAGACAGAGCCTTAGGACAAATGGTAAAAGCAACGCTGTACAGACAGAATCACACAAAGAAGCACACACATACACATTCACAAAAAGAGGAAAAGGGGGGAAATATCTATATATTAAAAAAAAAAATAGGAAGAGAGCAACCAAAGCAATAAACAAATCTACCAATGATAATAAACTCTAAATACTAAACTAAGATAAACATAAGACCAGACAGAAATGAGATGCAGAAAGCAAACCCCAAGTCTACAGTTGCTCCCGAAGTCCACCTCCTCAATTTGGGATGATTCGTTGTCTATTCAGATATTCCACAGATGCAGGGTACATCAAGTTGACTGTGGAGATTTCATCCGCTGCTCCTGAAGCTGCTGGGAGAGATTTCCTTTCTCTTCTTTGTTCCCACAGCTCCTGGGGTTCAGCTTTGGATTTGGCCCCAACTCTGCGTGTAGGTCGCCTGAGCGCATCTGTTCCCACCCAGACAGGATGGCGTTAAAGGAGAAGCTGATTAGGGGGCTCTGGCTCACTCAGGCAGGGGGGAGGGAGGGGTACGGAATGTGGGGCGAGCCTGCGGCGGCAGAGGCCCACATGACGTTGCAACAGCCTGAGGTGCGCCATGTGTTCTCCTGGGGAAGTTGTCCCTGGATCATGGGACCCTGGCAGTGGCAGGCTGCACAGGCTCCCGGGAGGGGAGGTGTGAGTCGTGTCCTGTACTTGCACACAGGCTTCTTGGTGGCTGCAGCAGCAGCCTTAGCATCTCATGCCCGTCTCTGGTGTCCACGCTGATAGCCGCGGCTTGCACCCGTCTCTGGAGCTCATTTAGGCGGTGCTCTGAATCCCCTCTCCTTGTGCACCCCAAAACAATGATCTCTTGCCTCTTCGGCAGCCCCAGACTTTTCCCGCACTCCCTCCCGGCTAGCTGTGGCGCACTAGCCCCTTCAGGCTGTGTTCACGCCGCCAACCCCAGACCTCTCCCCTGACCAAAGCCCGAGCCTCAGCTCCCAGCCCCCGCCCGCCCCGGCACGTGAGCGGACAAGCCTCTTGGGCTGGTGAGGGCTTGTCGGCACCAATCCTCTGTGTGGGAATCTCTCCACTTTGCCCTCTGCACCCCTGTTGCTGCGCTCTCCTCGGTGGCTCCGAAGCTCCCCCCGCCCCGCCACCCGCAGTCTCCGCCCGGGAAGGGGCTTCCTAGTGTGTGGAAACTTTTCCTCCTTCACAGCTCCTTCCCATTGGTGCAGGTCCCGTCCCTATTCTTTTGTCTCTGTTTTTTCTTTTTTCTTTTACCCTACCCAGGTACGTGGGGAGTTTCTTGCCTTTTGGGAAGTCTGAGGTCTTCTGCCAGCATTCAGTGGGTGTTCTGTAGGAGTTGTTCCACATGCAGATGTATTTCTGGTGTATTTGTGGGGAGGAAGATGATCTCCGTGTGTTACTCTTCCGCCATCTTGAAGGTCTACTGCACATTAGTTTTTAAAGTATAAATACAAGGGAATCTTAGAGAACAAGCCAAGTACAGTTACAGGTGCAGTAAAATCTCACCAAAAATTTACTTGTGTTAAAGAGTTTTGTTGTTGTGAGGTTAGTGAAATATGGTATTTTCATTTGGTCAGTACTGTCACAAAACACAAAATTAAAGGCAGTGAAAATACTGTACACAATTGACCTTACCCTGAACTGAGAAAGTTGTAAAAAACCATGAGGCAGATAATTCTGAACTACTTGTCTCCCCCGTAATGAGAGCTTTAGCCTGCTCTACTTTTGAGAACAGGGACTAGGTAGAGTCAATTTTTGATCATATTTTATTTGAATCTGCAGTATCATGCTCACTGAGTACCATGTAGCTGCTTAGTAGTTCTGTTTGTTTGCTTGTATTAAAGCTTTTGTAAGTTTTCCTGTTCGTAGGTCAGCTGGCTCCATTCATCTAATAGGTTAGGTTATCTGTACTACCTTTGCTAATCCATTCTGGTCTTTATCCTCTTAATCCTTAGATAGTTGAGGCTTACTTTAAATTTTTTTGTATTACATCCCCTTCAATTTTTGTGAAGTCTTCTACAACTGGCTCATTGACTTACCTTCCATTTTAATTCCTGCCATTGGTCATTCCTTGTAGCCTCCAAGTCTGTTATCTGATACCCTGGCTTCTCACTTCCTTCATCTTCCTGAATTCAGTGACTTTTTGTTCTACTCTCTCTTAGTCTCCATGTCAGAATCACATTAACTGTAACATTTCTATTTCTAACATTAAATTTGAACTCCAAACTTATAATTTGGACTTTTAGATTTATAAACTCTTATTCTTTAGCTTGTTTGTTTAAAAGAAAAACAGAACTTGGAGCAAATTTGGAATGAAGAGAGTGGTAAAAGTTAGAAGCATTTAAAATAGATAAGATCTAAACTGACTTCACTTAAACATGACAGGTGATGTATCTGTATTTTGAGTTTTTACCTTGATGGACTAACATTTGTATCATCAATATTAGAACTTGTCATTGTTTTTCCTTTTTAAAAATGAACCTTAAAATTATTTATTTTGCTCAGCTAAATTAAAAGTATATTCAAATATTACAGTGGAAATAATTATTTAAAGAATCTGCTTTTTTCATATATTAATGTAAATGGGCTTTTAATATTTGATATGTATCATAAATCTGTGTCATATTTCTGCATCAATGTGAGTATGATACTGACTGCCTTTTGGTCTTTTCTCATTAGCCAACACAAGCTATCAACAGTACATTTTTCAGCCTTACTTTGTCATATTCATGATGATGACCAGTCAATCTCAATTCATTAAGTAGCTTAATCTAAATCATTTTGTGTTAATATCTTTCAGTTGATGATTATAACCCCTAAAGAAATGTTCTTTTAAAAAGGCAAAATAATATACTAGGATTTCATGGAAATGAAAACAATAAATTTAAAGACCTTATAAAATTCACAGAACTCAAATACATCATGAGTCACAGGGTCCTTTCTGATTTTGCTCCTGTCTTCTCCAGCATTACTTTTACCTATGTCTTCCTTTGCATGAGTTCCCAGTTTAGGTAAAGTTATATCTTAACATAGCACCTTGACTTTATAATTTGTATCAATTTTTAATGTATTATTTAGTTACTTTAATTTTCCTATTTTTCAATAGTATGTAGGTATCATGAGAGCCAGAACCATTTCTGTATTATTCACTCCTTTATCCTCAGTGCCTTGCAAAGCATCTGAGATAATTGTGTATTCTGCACTTACACTGAAATCAATTATCTTTTGAACACAAGGCAGCAATCCCAGAGCAACTATTCCCCTTTCCGAATTCAAGGCCTTTTACTGAAGGTTCCTTCATCCTTTGATCCTGTTACTTCTCACAGTGCTTCTAAGTTCTTTCACACCTCTGGGATCTTTTCCATATATCCTGTTTTCCTGACTTTTGAGCTCTTCACATATAAACATGAGCATTTCTGCTACATAGTTACATGTATGAATTTGTCACATAGTAACTATGCTTCTTATCAGATAGTAATTTTGGAATGACTGGTAGTTAAATAAGCTGCATATAGATTTATGTGATTAGTACCATTTTACTTTGAAGCATTTGGTGTTTGTTTTTATGTTACTGACGATGACTTTTTTTTTTCTATAATCAGATAGCAAGAAAACGACACAAGGTTATTGGCACTTTTAGGAGTCCTCATGGCCAGACCCGACCCCCAGCTTCTCTTAAGCATATTCATCTAATGCCTCTTTCTCAGATTAAGAAGGTGCTAGACATACGAGAGACAGAAGGTATGGTCATTGGATAAACTATTGGCTAGATAAAAATAGTTTATATTCATTGAAAGTTTGATTCCCTTATATATATTTTTTAAACTGGTAAATTATCTTTAAATATTGTTGGTTAGTTCTGGCAAAGTAATTGTTCTTATACTTCAACTACATCTCTAGGAACTGGGAGATTTTTAATATTTTTTCAAATGAAAATACTATCTCAATCTGAAGGATATATTCATCTCTTAAGGGACAGAGAGCTTTTAAGTGGTTACATATCAAAATAGTGCCCATTCCCACACCAAAACTTATTTTTATTCCTTCAGAATCCAAAGGCAATTGTAGTCTGTTACTTGTGCCCCACAGCTTATAACCTTCCCTGTTGCCAATGGCTGTATTGTTAGGGATACACTTAGGATATGACCAGGAATAGATGTGCATGAGTAAGTACACCCAAAGTAACTATGGTAGACTCAACATGGGCTCAAATGTGTATTAAGGAAAGCTTTTACTCTATACTTTGGGAGCGTTAGAGAGGATTCTTTGAAGGCCTGAAATTGGGAAAAATTTATACCTACTGACGCAGTATTAATTTTTAAAATAGTACCTAGTGATGTGCATGCCTGGCAATATTTTGCTTGTTTAGGTATATAGTTTTACAGTGTAAAACTGGTTCCATTACTGATCCCATCCTCAAATGATGAAAAGCTTTTAATTTATGAGAAACAATTAAAAAAAACTTGAATGGCAACTTATATTGCTATCTTTACTCAGTTGTGAAATTCTGGATTTATTAAAGGTTACATAGAACATTTACTTAAATGATCTCTATATTTTTGGATTATAATTATGGAAGACTTCATTGTTTAAAATAGGTTCTGTTTTAGCATCTTGGTCATAAAACATTTTTTAACAATTTTAATATTTGAGTATTTTATTTATTTGAACTTGATTTAAATAGGTTGAATTATTGAATTCTTACAATATCACTTTATTTTAAAACTTAAATTCTGGAATTCTAAGAAATGATATAATCTAATTTTTAAAAACTCCATCAAAGAAAATATTAAGTGTCATGGAAAATACTGCTTACTTAACAATATCATTGTTGGTTCCTCACATGGTACATACTATTATAATTCTTTCCAGTGTTTCAACTTAATATGATGCTATTCTTTGTCCAGTTAAAAACAGAGGGGAGGGCTTCCCTGGTGGCGCAGTGGTTGAGAGTCCGCCTGCCGATGCAGGGGACACGGGTTCGTGCCCCGGTCCGGGAAGATCCCTCATGCCATGGAGCCGCTAGGCCCGTGAGCCATGGCCGCTGAGCCTGCGCATCTGGAGCCTGTGCTCTGCAACGGGAGAGGCCGCAACAGTGAGAGGCCCGTGTAACGCAAAAAAAAAAAAAAAAGAGGGGACAGAAAAGGTAGAGAAGAGATAATTTTTTGGAATTTCATTGCTCTGAGGGAACTTAACTTGTGTTAAGTCTGTCATTTTCCAAGGAGTAACATTTAATGTTTGTGATTATTCTGGAACCCTAGATTGCCATAATGCTTTTGCCTTGCTTGTAAGGCCACCTACAGAGCAGGCAAATGTGCTGCTCAGTTTCCAGATGACATCAGAGGAACTTCCCAAAGAAAACTGGCTAAAGATGCTATGTCGACATGTAGCCAACACCATTTGTAAAGCAGATGCTGTAAGTTCTTAAACCACTATTATAATGAAAGTTTAAACTCCATGGTAATGTACAGACTAAACGAGTACGTTTCTAATGACTTGTTAATTATGAATGAAGGAGAGTTTGTGTTGTGTTTATTGAGGAAAACTGATTTAAAAGTTGTTTTGGAGGAAATTTTTAAAAATATAGACGCATGAAACATTTCTTTGAGTCCCTAGCTTACAGACAGGGCCTTATATATAAGGCCTCATAGCCTTACAGCTCCTGTGACTCTGCTTTAGTGAAGGTTTTGGGACTTATAATGTATTTTCATTAGTGCTCTTTGACTTGGCTATCTGTGAGAGAGTGTTTTGTTCTATTGTTCTTTTATCTTATTGAGAGCAATAGGTGAGTTGTAGCAAGTTGCTTTCCCTGTCAGGCAAGTTGCCAATGCAGTTTTCTTAGTCCACTCTCTTAAAATCAAATGCCATTATGAATATATAATCATTTTTATCCTGTACAGATTAAAGTGAAGATATATGAGAAAATCAAATTATTGAAGTTAAATGACTCACCAGAAATCAGGTAGCTTGTAGTAGATCTTGGATGAAATCTAGGTCCATTAAAAGATAGATTTCTTCATTATATATGGGAGAGACATGTGATAGATATAGATCCTTTCATCTTTGCACAAATGACATAGATGGAGGAGAATGTATAGACAGATAACCTTTTTCAGTATAGTACTTGGACATTTCCTGTGGGAATAAAACATTCAGTTTATTATAGTTAAATCTGATCTTCAGAGACATTGAGGTATAATTATTATTGCTTATAAAGTAAATACTTTATTAAAAGTATTTACCTAACTGTTTAGAAAAATTAACAGACTTTTAAATTTTATGTTTTTTAATTGAAGTATAGTTGATTTACAGCGTTGTGTTAGTTTCTGGTGTACAGCAAAGTGATTCAGTTATACATATATATATACACATACTCTTTTTCATTATGGTTTATTATAGAATACTGAATATAGTTCCCTGTGCTATACAGTAGGACCTTGTTGTTTATCCATTTTATATATAGTAGTTTGTATCTGCTAATCCCAAACTCCTAAGTTATCCCTCTCCCACCCCTGTTCCCCTTTGGTAACCATAAGTTTTTACATTTTCTATGTCTGTGAGTCTGTTTCTTTTTCATAAATAAGTTCATTTATGTCATATTTTAGATTCCACATATAAGTGATATATGGTATTTGTCTTTCTCTTTGTGATTTACTTCATTTAGTATGATCATCTCTAGGTCCATCCATATTGCTGCATGGCATACTTTCATTCTTCTTCATGGCTGAGGGGTAGTCAGTCCATTTTTTTAAACTTTTTCTTCTTTTTAAATTAATTAATTATTTATTTTTGGCTGCATTGGGTCTTTGCTGCTGCGCACGGGCTTTTTTCCTAGTTGTGGCGAGTGGGGGCTACCTTCGTTGCTGTGCGCAGGCTTCTCATTGTGGTGGCTTCTCGTTGCAGAGCACGGGCTCTAGGCACGTGGGCTTCAATAGTTGTGGCTTGCCACCAGAGAAGTCCCTATTCCATTTTGTATATATACCACATCTTCTTTATCCATTCATCTGTCAGTGGACATTTAGGTTGCTTCCATGTCTCAGCAATTGTAAATTGTGCTGCTGTGGACATTGGGGTGCATGTATCTTTTGAATTATAGTTTTCTCTGGATATATGCCCTGGAGTGGGATTCCTAGGTCATACGACAACTCTATTTTTAGTTTTTTTAAGGAACCTCCATACTGTTTTCATAGTGGCTGCACCAGTTTACATTCCAACCAACAGTATAGGAGGGTTTCCTTTTTCTCCACACTCTCTCTGGGATTTGTTATTTTTAGACTTTTTAATGATGGCCATTTTGACTGGTGTGAGGGGTACCTCATTATAGGTTTGATTTTCATTTCTCTAATAATTAGTGATGTTGACCATCTTTCCATGTGCCTCTTGGCCATCTGTATGTCTTCTTTGGAGAAATGTTTATTTAGGTCTTCTGCCCAGTTATTGATTGGGTTTTTTCTTGTTATAGAGTTGTATGAACTATTTGTATATTTTGCAAGTTAATCCCTTGTTGATTGAATCGTTTGCAGATATTTTCTCCCCTTCTGTAGCTTGTCTTTTCTTTATATGGTTTCCTTCCTGTGCAAAAGCTTATAAATTTGATTAGGTCCAATTTGTTTATTTTTGCCTTTATTTCTATTGCCTTGGGAGACTGACCTAAGAAAACATTGGTACAATTTATGTCAGAATGTTTTGCCTATGTTCTCTCCTAGGAGTTTTATGGTGTCACATCTTATATTTAAGTCTTTACCATTTTGAGTTTATTTTTATGTATGGCGTGAGGGTGTGTTCTCACTTCATTGATTTACATGCAGCTGTCCAGCTTTCCCAGCACCAGTTGCTGAAGACAATGTCTTTTCTCCATTGTATATTCTTGCCTCCTTTGTCAAAGATTAATTGACTGTAGGTATGTTGGTTTATTTCTGGGCTCTCTGTTCTGTTCCATTGATCCATATGTCTGTTTGGGGGCCAGTACAACACTGTTTTGATTACTGTAGCTTTGTAGTATTCTCTGAAGTCTGAGAGGGTTATGCCTCCAGCCTTGTTATTTTTCCTCAGGATTGCTTTGGTAATTCTGGTTTTTTTATGGTTCCATATAAATATGAGGACTGTTTGTTTTAGTTCTGTGAAAAATGTCATGAGTAACTTGATAGGGATTGCATTAAATCTGTAGATTGCTTTGTATAGTATGGCCGTTTTAACAATATTAATTCTTCCAATCAAGAGCATGATTTCATTTCTTTGAATCATCTTCAGTTTCCTTTAACAATTTTCTAGCATTCTCAGCATATAAATCTTTCACCTCCTTGGTCAGGTTTATTCCTAAATATTTTGTGTGTGTGATGTGGTTTTAAAAGGGATTTTTTCTTTTCTTTTTTTTTTTTTTAACTTTCTGATATTTCATTGTTAGTGTAAAGAAATACAACAGATTTCTGTATGTTAATCTTATATCATTACCTTGCTGAATTTATCAGTTCTGATAGTTTTTGTGTGGAGTCTATAGAGTTTTCTGTATTTAGTGTCATGTCATCTGCATGTAATGACAATTTTACCTCTTTTCCAATTTTGATATCTTTTATTCCTTTTTCTTGTCCATTGCTGTGGCTCGGACTTCTAATCCTATATTGAATAGAAGTGGTGAGAGTGGGCACCCTTGTCTTGTTCCAGATTTTAGTACTAGGGGAGGCTTTCAACTTTTCACCATTGAGTATTATCTTGGCTGGGGGTTTGTCAAAACAGCTTTTATTATGTTGCGATATATTCCCTCTATACCCGCTTTGGTAAGAGTTTTTATCATGAATGGACATTGAATTTTATCAGATGCTTTTCCTGCATCTATTGAGATGATCATGTGTTTTTTGTCTTTTCTTTTGTTGATATGGTGTTATCACACTGATTGATATTTATATGTTGAACCATCTTTTTGACCCTGGGATGAATCCAACTTGATTGTGGTATATGATCTTGTTTTTATGTGTTGTTGGATTTGGTTTGCTAATATTTTGTTGAGAATTTTTGCATTTATATTCATCAAAGATATTGGCCTTTAATTTTCTTTTTTGGTACTGTTTTGGTATCAGGGTGATGGTGGCTTTCTAGAATGCCTTTGGGAGTGTTCCCTTTTTAATCTTTTGGTGGAAGAGTTTGGGGAGGGTTTTTATAAGTTCTTCTTTGTATGCTTGGTAGAATTCCCCAGTGAAGCCATCTGGTCCTGACTTCAGTTTGCAGGGAGTTTTTTCATTACATATTGTATTTCATTTCTAGGTGAGTGGTCTGTTCAAGTTTTCTTTCTTCTTCATTCAGTTTTGGTGGGTTGTATGTTTCTAGAAAATTGTACATTTTTTCTAGGTTGTTGAATTTGTTGGCATATAATTGTTCATAGTATTGTCTTATGGTTTTTTTAATTTCTGTGGTACTGGTTGTTATTTCTCCTGTTTCATTTCTTATTTTGTTTATTTGGGTCCTCTGTTCTTGATGAGCCTGAAGAGAGGTTTGTTGATTTTGTTTACCATTTCAAAGAACCAGCTCTTTTCTTTATAAGAACTTCTTTTGCTGCATGCCATAGATTTTGTATGGTTGTTTTTATGTCATGTTTCAAGGTATCTTCTGATTTCCTCTTTGATTGCATCATCAACCCATTGGTTTTTGTAGCATGTTTTTTAGTCTCCATGTAATCATTTTTTTCTCATTTCTCTTTTTGTGGTTGATTTCTAGTTTCACGCCTTTGTGGTCAGAAAAGATGCTTGAAATAATTTCTATCCTCTTAAATTTGTTCAGGCTTGTTTTTTGTTCTAGTATATGGTTCGTCCTAGAGATTATTCCATGTGCACTTAAAAAGAATGTGTATTCTGGTTTTTTTGGATGTAATGTCCTGAAAATATCAATTAAGTCTAACTGTTCTATTGTATCATTTAGTATCTCTGTTGCCTTACTGATTTTTGTATCTGGAAGATCTGTCCATTGGTGTGAGTGAGGTGTTAAAGTCTCTTACTATTGTATCCCTGTCAGTTTCTCCCATTATGTCTGTTACCATTTGCTTTTTGTATTTAGGTGCTCCTATATTGCATATGTTAACAAGTGTTATGTTAACGAGTGTAATAGCCTCTTCTTGTATTGACCCTTTTATCATTATAGAGTATCCTTTTTTATCTTTATTACGTTAGTTTTAGAGTCTGTTTTGTCTGATAGGAGTATTGCTAGACCCACTTTCTTGTCATTTCTGTTTGCATGAAATATCTTTTTCCATCTTATCACTTTCAATCTATGTGTGTCCTTCGCCCTAAAGTGGGGTCCCTTGTAGGCAGCATATTGTAAGCTCCTGTTTTTTTATTCAGTCTTCCACTCTATGTCTTTTTATTAGAGAATTTAGTCCATTGACATTTTAGGTAATTATTGATAGATGTATATTTATTGCCATTTTAAATCTTGTTTTCCAGTTGATTTTGTATTTCTTCTTCGTTCCTTTCTTTTTGTTTTTCATTTTGTAGTTTGATGGTTTTCTTTTGTATTACACTTTTTTTTTTTTTTTTGCGGTACGCGGGCCTCTCACTGTTGTGGCCTCTCCCGTTGCGGGGCTCACGGGCCCTGCCGCTCCGCGGCATGTGGGATCTTCCCTGACCGGGGCACGAACCCGCGTCCCCTGCATCGGCAGGCGGACTCTCAACCACTGCGCCACCAGGGAAGCCCCTCTTTTGTATTACACTTTTGTGCTGTTCTTTTTGGTTTTTGTGAATCTGTTGTATATTTTTCATACTCTCTTCCCCCACATTTTATGATTTTGATGTCCTCTTTTACATCTTCATGTTTATTCTTTTGGTGTTCATTGTAGTTATCATCGCTTTCACAAAAATTTATTTTTTTAATATGTATACTGGCTTGTTTAAGTGATTTACTCTCCAATTGAGATATTTCTGTTTCCTCTAGATTCTTGCTTCTTTTCTATTTAGAGAAGACCTTTCAATACTCCTATTAGGGTAGGTTTAATATTGCTGTATTCTTTGAGTTTTTGCGTGTCTGAGAAATTCTTTATCTCTCCTTCTATCCTAAGTGATAATCTTGCTGGGTAGAGTATCCTGGGTTGCAGCTTCTTCCCTTTCAAGACTTTGAATATATCTTGCCACTCCCTTCTGGTCTTCAATGTTTCTGTAGAGAAATCAGCTGATAGCCTTATGGGGTTTCCCTTGTAATTAACGCTTTTGTTTTTCTCTTGCTGCCTTTAGAATCCTCTTTATATCGTTTAACTTTTGCCATTTTAATTATAATATGTCTTGATGTAGGTCTGTTTGGGTTCATCTTGTTTGGGGCCCTCTGTGCTTTCCTGTACCTGGGTATCTGTTTCCTTTATATTTGGGAAGTTATCAGCCATAATTTCTTCAATTTTTTTTTTTTTTTTTTTTTTTGCGGTACATGGACCTCTCACTGTTGTGGCCTCTCCCGTTGCGGAGTACAGGCTCTGGACACACAGGCTCAGCGGCCATGGCTCACGAGCCTAGCCGCTCCGCGGCATGTGGGATCTTCCCAGACCAGGGCACAAACCCGTGTCCCCTGCATCGGCAGGCGGACTCTCAACCACTGTGCCACCAGGGAAGCCCCAAATAAATTTTTGATCCCCTTTTCTCTTTGTTTTCCTTCTGGGATCCCTATTATGCATAGATCTGGATACTTTATATTATCCCATAGGTCTCGTTTATTGCTTTCCTTTTTTTTTTTCATTTGTGTTTCTGTCTACTGTTCTGATTGGGTGATTTCCATTATTCTATCTTCCAGATCACTTATTAGTTCTTTTGCATTATCCAGTTTGCTGTTGATTGCCTCGAGCTCAGCTTCTGTTTTGGCAAATGAGTTTTCTAATTTAATTACCTCCTTTTTATAGTTTTTAGTTCTTTTTTTACAGTAATATGCATTTCTATTGATAGACTTGCTTAATTACTTCAGTATTTTCATTACCTCCTTTTTGGACTCGGGATCTGCTAGACTGCAGATGTCTGTTTCATTGTTCTTTCAGGGGAATTCTCTTGGTCTTTTTTTTTTTTCTTTTTCTCTTTTTTTTTTCTTTTTTTTGCGGTAGGCGGGCCTCTCACTGTTGTGGCCTCTCCCGTTGCGGAGCACAGGCTCCGGACCTGCAGGCTCAGCGGCCATGGCTCACGGGCCCAGCCCCTCTGCGGCATGTGGTATTTTCCCTGACCGGGGCATGAACCCGTGTCCCCTGCATCGGCAGGCAGACTCTCAACCACTGCGCCACCAGGGAAGCCCTCTCTTGGTCTTTTAATTGGGAGTGTTTCCTCTGCTTCATTTCTCTGACTCTGTGAATTAAGGAGAAATAGTTATCTGCTCTGGTCTTGAAGGGCTGTTTTTTGTGTTTCCCTGTGTAGCCCTCGTGAGTGTAATATTTTTGTGCAAGGGCTGTTTTTATTATGGATGTCTGCCACATTTTTCTTTAGTGTGTGTTAGCCGTTATCCCCTTGATAAGGGGTATGATTGTTACCGTGATGACCAGAGCCTGCACTGATGTTGAGAGTGGCCTCCTCTTTGCTCTTTGGTTGTCCCAGCTCTGTCAGGGGCAGGGTCTGTTCCCCAGTTGTTGGAGTAGATGCCACCAGCTCTGTTTCTGGACTGGTGTGAGGTAGGTGGGGCTTGAATGCCCCTGCTGGGAGAGGAGCCCCTGATTATTCCTCTGCAGAAGCTGTCTACTGGGAAGTCGCTCTGTGGTTTTGCCTGTTACCTGTCTTGTTGGCCCACCAACGTATACTGTCTTTGGCACTGCCCTCAGTCCCACCTCAACCATGGGAATTCAGGCAGTAAGCTTGGGTATCCCTCAGGTGCTGTGCTCACAAAGCCACTAGCATAGATCTTTTGACATGGAACCACTGAGTTCAAGCACTGGTACGCCATGGTCGCGCACCTGGACTGGGTCGAGCACTTGGACCCACCGTAGGAGCTACTGAGTCAGCCCAGACCCCGGCCCCGCCTCTGTGTGTGAGTGCCAGCAGAGCCTGCTATCGCCAGACCTGCCCCAGCCATAGGAGCGCCAATAATCTACTCTGATGTCCTGCAGGCACTGGGTTTACAAAGCTGTCTCAGGTGCACAAATCCACAGATACCTCAGCTGCTAGAACACTCAGATTTCAACCCTGCTTCTGAAGTTGTGCAGCCGCTGGCCATAGGCTAGGGTTTCAGCCCTGCCTCCATGTGTGGGCAGCTCACCCAAGCTTGTTCGCTCCCAAAACACAGAGGCAGAGCCTCACCCTCTGTGAGCACACTGAGAATGAGGCTGCTGTTCCAGGCCCCGCCCCTCCCTTCGAGCTTGCAGGTTAACAATGGGGCATCAATGACAGATCTGGGATCCTTCTTGCGCATGCCCCCGTTTGCAGCTGTGGACCACACTCCAGCCCCTTCAGGCTGTCTCCATGCAGCCAATCCCAGTCTTCTCCTCAGGTCTGTCCTCTGAAGCCCAAGTTTTAGCACTCAGCCCCTGTGTGTACCAGCAGATGTGGGTCCTAGGCTGGGGATTGCAGTGAGATGGCCAGGGCCTTCTGTGCAGGTCTCTCTATGTTCTTCTTGTTGCACACTGGCTGCAGCACTCTCCTCCAAGCTTCTGAAGCTCCCTTTCTCTCCCCACTGATCTCCCCTGCTGGTAAAGCGGCTTCCCAGGGTGAGGGAACCTTTCCTCTTTCATAGCACCCTCCCAGGGGCACAGATCCCATCCCAATTCCTGTTTTCTTTCTTTCACCCTGCCCTGTTAAGTGGTGATCTTTCTTGCATTTTGGTTTTATGAGCTCTTCTGCTGGCATTCAGCAGGTATACTGTAAGAATTATTCCACATGTAGATGTATTTGTGGTATATTTGTGGGAGGAGGTGAGTTCCACTTCCTTCTATTCCACCACCTCCTCTGGTCCTTGATTTGTTTGTTTTTTAAAAATTTCTGTGGGCCAAGAATATGTTGTTATAAATAAAGGATTGTTCCACAAAAAAGTTCATGGAAGGAAATACAGTGCTAGTGCGTACAACAGAGTGCTGACGAGAAAAGAGATGCAGACAGCTTTTTGTAAAGCCAAAAAACTGCTCATTATAAGGAAGAATTTTTTCTCATAGTTCTAGATATCCATATATAAAATGGATTTCTGCAGTATAGTGATTTCCTATTATAGAGATTACTCCTGCATTTATTACAATGTCTGACTACATGGCTTATGCAGTCCTTTCTAAATTCATAACCATGATTCTGAAATGTAAACGGTTAATGGAAAATTTTCCTTAAAATAAAATCTATTGAATTACTAGCCACAGGATGGCTAATAATTCTAGAACTGAAATATAAACAGTTAATGAAGATATTTCATAAAGTAAAATTAACCACAAGATGGCAGCAAACATTTAACTATATCCTGGTTTATACTGTGTTAAACCACAAAATTCTTCCCAGTTGTGAACTTTTGTTAATAAGAAATGTTTGTAAATTCAGATACTAGGCAACTTCAGTTGAGCTCTCTCCTACATTTCAAATATTATGCATAGTAAATTTTTTAAAAGCCCTGAGTCAGTGTCTTATCATTTGAGAACTTTTGCCATGTTGAAGAGAAAATATTTCTATACTCTCTCTCACACACACACACACACACACACACACACACTGTAAAAAATATAAAAATCTGATTCCTTGAATCAGTTTTTGTTCTTGTTATATACTTTTTGAGGCCTTAAGTAAATTTCAGGGTAGAAATTATGTCAAACACATCAGAAATCTTGAGTAACTTCATTTATATATGCTCCCTATGTGTGCATATAAGTTCTTAAAGGTTTGATTTTAGGAACAGTTGTGTATTTTTATTTTGTTTATTTTAAAATAAAAATATTAATTTTCGACAGGAGAATCTTATTTACACTGCTGATCCAGAATCCTTTGAAGTAAATACGAAAGATATGGACAGTACATTGAGTAGAGCATCTAGAGCAATAAAAAAGACTTCAAAAAAGGTGAGTCTTAGTGAAATTATTATTCAGCATATCTCCAAAATGTATTTTTCAGAGTATATTAAAATAGTATTGCCATAGATATCAGGTAGTGTATAAAATAAAGCTGTTATTGGTTCTAGGAAATGGCCTACAGAGATAATAGTCTAGCTCAGTGAATTCTTTGGCACAGTAATTATAACAACTTGTTATCCTTCCCATTATACTTACTATGATACTTCTGATGGTGTTTTAGGTATAGATACGTGTGCATTCATGTTAGAAATTGCCTCAGATACTTTTCAGCAAAGGGCACACAGTAGAGTCAGGAAACCTGGGATCTATTCCTTACCATAAGTGTGTTTCAGACTTCTAATGATGAAGATAGCTTTGCTACTTACCTTACAGTATTGAAGTTGTTGAGGACTACACAAGAATGTTGGTAACAGGGTTTTTTAAAAGTAGAACTAGACTTTTAATTTTACAGGTAAAATTTTGCAACTGTAGTCTACTTGCTAGGTTTATAAGTTTTTTGGTTGTTGTTTTCCTTGCCTTTGAGGGGAGGCTTTATACTTTAATCACCATTGTATCTCTGCATTTAACATACATGATGTATAGTAGATAAACATGTTAACAATGATTTCAAATAAACTCCTACACTTTTTCAATTAAAGAAATTGAGGTTTAAGTGACTTTGGATCAAAGATCTCACAACTAAATTGTAGCAGAATCAGATAACACCCAGGTTTCTTCTCTCATGCCAAATTTTCCCTCCCACTTTCTCCTGCTGGACTAGTGCCCTATGAAACCAAGATGGAGTAATCTACAATGTACTACATTTTCTCACTGCTTTGTCCAAAGAGATTCTAATTTTGCTATATACTTTTTATAGAAAAACTTTTGGTGTGAATTTGGCTTTGTTTACATATAATTGTTCTCATCAGTTAGATTTGTCTAGGTTTTTTAATTAATTGTAATTTAACTCTAGGTTACAAGAGCATTCTCTTTCTCCAAAACTCCAAAAAGAGCTCTACGAAGGGCTCTTATGACATCCCAAAGTTCAGTGGAGGGAAGAAGTCCTTCTAGCAATGATAAGCATGTAATGAGTCGTCTGTCTAGCACATCATCACTAGCAGTAAGTGATTTTGGTTTAATGGGCTAAATGACTCCAAATTTATGAAGTTGGTGTGGAATTTCTTAACTTTTTAAGGATGGAAATATTAATATCTCCATCAATTTTTTGGATATGTCTAAGCATCTGACCTCTTTACTGGGTTAGGTAACAGAAAACCTCACTTAATGAACTAGAGACTTACTTAATGTGTAGTTTGATATGAAATTTTATTGGGATTGAGATGTAGATCTCTAAGAAAGAAACATGTTTCAATCTGGCCTATCACTTACTGATGTAAATAGTGATAGTTCTATTTATAGATTGGCTCCAGTAATATAGCAGAGACTGAGTTTTATTTCTTTCATTATTTCTGTGATGAATATATAATCTCTGAAGCTGTGAATATCAAAGGATGATATGGGTTCTAAATTCATATATATATTTTTAAATGTTTCCTGAGCAATCCAAATTCCCAACAGTGTCAGAATTTCAGTCATTTAAGTAATATTAAGGGCATTTCTAACATTTATTACTGTCACTAAATAGTGATGTATCTGTCCCTTGTAAAAATTCTTAACCTTACCTACTAAGGTTTAAGAAAAACAAGTGACTGTCACTACTTAGCTGTATGTCCTTCAGCAAGTTTCCTATTCTCTCTTATCTCCATTTTTGCAGATGAGAGAAAAGAGGTTAATAGTACTTACCTATGGTGTTATTGTAGAGAGTAAATACACACACACACACACTCACGTATGATGTGATTTTGTACTCAAAAGCAGTTTGAGTAGTGGTTAAGAGCGTGAACTCTGGAACTCTCATGTTCAAATCCAGGTTCTGCTATTTGCTAGCTGTGTGACTTTTGTCAGCTTATTAGAGATCTTCCTGTTTCAATTTCACTGTCTGTAGAATGAATCTAAAGTAGTAGTTGTAAGGATTAAATAAGTTAATATACACAAAGTGCACAAAGGGAGTGCTTTGGTGTTTTATAAATGGTTACCTTTAATTGTTAAAGTTTATACAGAAAAGGCACATAATGCTTAATAACTTATTTTTTTATAAAGCTAGTTAAGTCATTAGTTAATATACATCAAAGGTTACAGCTAATATGAGTATGTTTATACACAACTTTTAATCAAGATTAACCTTCCAGTGAGAGAGAAGGTGTACTTAGTTGATATAAATTTTTACAAAGAAATTTGATTAATGAAAAATATATTGAAATTGACAAAATTTAGCATTCATTTACTAAAATCGGACTGTAAGCTTTCGGAAAGCCAAAGTACTATCCCTTGTTTATTTCCTGCATTTATAGTAACTATTATAAACATTATTGCTTTTCAAATGAAGATAATTGGATTTTATAGAAGAATTTTGGAAAATTAATATATATTATTTATGGTTTTGTCAATTTTATGTAGACAACATAAGAAGTACCTAAAATATCTTTAAGACATTCATGTCCTCTTCTCAATTGCCTATTTCTGTTCTAACAGATTACCCATTCTGTTTCCACAAGCACTATAATTGGATATACTAAGCATGGTTATGTTCAGTGCTCAAACTCTACTGGTGGGCGCTCTCAAAACTCCTGGTTTCGATCTATACGTCATTCTGCCTCACGAGCTAGTTTTTCAGAGATGCTAGAAGGAAATACTGAGTTTTCAAATTTCAAAAAAAGTTCTGTCCAAGTCATCTTTGACATTTGTGAAGAATTAGGAGATATGCCAACCAGTAATGGAAACAAGCCTCGTGAAGTTTAATGTGAGCTTACTAGCTATTTGAAGTTTGCGTTTGTGAAAAAAGAAAGTATTTTTCTCCACTGAATTACTTTTTAGGTGGGTGGGGACTTTTGAATTCACAACTTTATAACTGCTTTGAATTCACAACATAGGCTTAGTAGAATTTCTTTGCTTATTGGCACATAAAGATATGTTTGCAAGATAATTTACTCATAAGTCCAGAAAAAATCAGTCCCATTACCGATTTTCTTATTTATGGAAATGATTATTTAAAAAATAGTAGTAATTGTCCTGTGAAGTGGATTTATATTACAGATCTGATTCTTAATCTTAGATTTATGACATTTATGTAAAGTTTATGCTTTTAATATGGCAAATCATAAAGGTTTTACCTGAGGAAAATGTAAACTATTATACTATCTACTTAAATCATTGCTTTGCTATCACTTGAATGGTAATACTTTACCAACCTAGCTCTTTAAACACTTCATTTTATTTACTACCTAGTTGATGAGAACTTATAGCTAGCTACCTTGCTGGCTCTAAGTTTAGTTACAGTTAGGCATTAATATCTGCTAAAATAAAACAGTACATTTATAATTTGTTTTGATTTACACCCCCTCTTGAGTGTTTGGTATTCATGTCTATGTTTCTTTGTTATTAAAAATCTGATGATATTTAACTTTGACACTCTGAAACAATAAGTTTAGACAGCTTAGTATATTAATAATCTCTATTATCAGAAGCACTGCTGTTTTGCTCAATTTTTATATGGAGCAAAATCATACATACACACAAACACATACAGACATATAAATATGGGTTGCATACATAATATAAAAACTCTTTCAGAGTTTTTGACTTTTAATTTAGAAAATTATTTCCCATGAAGTAATTTTACTCCTCTTAATTCTGCTTTATGATTAAGTTAAGAAGAAACCACTAGGGTTTGTCTTTTTAACCTCAAAACTTATCTTCTAATTTATAATTTTAAAAAACCTGAAACACTAAGCATATATCTGTTTCAACTGAGTTCATATGTAGTAAACTAGTCCATCCATTTGTTTCTTGTTTTCAGAATACTAAAATAGTTTTGATTATGTGTTCTCCCCACCCTTCCCCTAATTTTAAGTTTCTGTTTATTTAAAGAGTTTAGATTTTTCAGATGTCTTAATTGTTATGATAATTTGTAAAATGTAAAAATGACATGTCTGATACTAAACTGTATATTACAATTTTTAAAAGAAAAAACTTTAAGTACAAAATATTTTGTCTTTACAGGGCATCCCATCTCCTTCCCTTGTCAGCCTTCCTTCCTTCTTTGAAAGGAGAAGTCATACTTTAAGTAGATCTACAACTCATTTGATATGAAGCTTAAAAAAGTCTTAATTTGTAGAAACTTTTAAACAACCTCATATTCAGATAAGAAACTGACTTAAATGGTACTTGTCGTTAGCACTTGGTGAACGCTGGAAAGAAGGTAACACTAAACTATGCCATCTTATTTTCTTCTTGAAAGAGTAAGGTAACCTCTTACAGTTTTTGAGTTAATTCATGTAAAAAATTATATTGATTTTGATGTAATTTTTCTCTTTGTTGAATCCAATTGAAGACCAATCATTTAAGTTATTCATGATATTAGTAACTTTGCCACGTGATACAGTAAATAATTTTATTGGCTGACGCCAGATACTGCTGTGAATCTCTTTGTATAGTGTCCATGAATGAATTTTTGGAAATAATTATCTGTGTATCTCAATTTGTTCAGAAATTAATTGATACCACAGTACTTACTAGATAAAAACCTGCATAGATCTCTGAATAGTGGGTTCTTGGTCCACATGTGCTATTTAAAGTAGTTATTTAACTGCTCCCTTTGCAGTTTATTTTATAAATAAAGATACAGCATGTGGATTTTAAAAGATTTGCCACTATTAACAAGAATAACAGTTAAAGGAGATGGTTTTCAAAATACGCTTGCAAATTGAGATAAGGGCAGAAAGATTAGAAAATAATGTATATTTTGCACAAACATGATACTGGTGTATACTTGTAGCTGTTTAAGGGACAATATACTTATGATGATTTTAGCCACTAGCAAATCTTGATTTAGTTTGATAGTGTGTGAAATTTTATTTTGAAGGATAAGACCATGGGGAAATTGTGGTAAAGATTGTTTATATTCTTTATGAAATAATTCTAAAGTTGGCTAACCTGCTGTAAAATACATAGATATGTGTATGGTCAAATTTTTATCATGGCCTCGTAATTAAGTGTAAAACTGAAATACATTTATTTGCTTTTGTAAAATATTTTTCAAACCCTGATGTTATCTTTCACAGTAGTCTTTTTTTTTTAAAGTCAGTAATACAAATTAATCAAGTTCCTATGAATAAATCCATTTTTATTTCCTACCTGTTTAGGGAGTACTGCAAATGTTTAATTGTCACTTAACAATTTTCAGTTATCAGTTATAATAGTTTAACTGACTATATAGATTTTTTTCTGTGCCACATATGTACCACTTTTAAATAGTAAATGATCCTTTATTGCTATATTATAAAAGCAGTTGTATTAGGAAGAACTTTGTAAATAAATACTTAAAACTCAAGTATATTTTATGTTTCATGTTTTAAACAGTTCTTTCAGACAAATTTTCATAGGCCAGTATGAATGCTTATATCAACCTTTGCTCTGTTGTGTATTTGCTTGCATATTTATTACTTATTCCTCCCTTTATTAGTATTTGTAAGCATTATGTATACTGGGCAATGTGTAAGTTAGGAGTCTTTAGTCTGGAATCTACTTTGCAGAATGGAGGTAGTGAATCCTATGATAGTTTATATAAAAGTTTGTGTTTATGTGCATGTATGCATTTTTTTCTGGCAGAAAATACACAACTTTTATCATTGTATTGGGATGGAGGGAGCTATGGTTGCCTCCAAAGATGTGGGTTTTCCAGGGAGAGGAAGTGATGTGAGAAAAGGCATGAAGTTGGAAATGTATTGGATGTTCACTGGCAAAGTGTAGCAGGTAGTTAATTTTAACTTCAAAGGGAGCTTTAAAGTCAACGTGGGAAGGTACTATTACCCAGGAGTGTGGATGCAGGAAGATGTGAGCAAATTGGAACTCATTACTGCAACAGAATACCACAATTCTCATAGACATATTTCTAGAAAAATGTAACTTATTAATACTATAGGAAGAAATAGAACACATATAAATGTTCCTATAAACACTCTAGAAATGGAATCCACATTTAAAATTATTCCTAGAGAAAAATCACCGGACCCAGATGGCTTCACTGGATAATGCTATTCAATATTTAATGAAGAATTAATACCAATCTTATACAAATACTTAAAGAGAATAGAGGAACTTCCCATCTCATTTTATGAGTTCTGGATAACTTTGGGCATTTTAAGAAATGTTAATCCTATTTGTGAAAATACATGCAATATTTCAAAATGTTAACAAATGAAATATTGTAATACATAAGAAGAATAGTATGTCATAACCAAGTTGGGTTTATGCCAGGCACACAGGGTTATTCTAATTTTAGATAATTTGTCAGTATATTTTCCTAATAGGTTAAGGGAAAAAAATTATATTACCTCTATAGTTGCAGGGAAAACATCCGATAAATTTGTCTCTTGTGATCAAACTTTTTGCAGATTAAGAGTAGAATGGAACATCCTTAAACTGATAAAAGATTATCTACCAAAAAAACTGTAACAAACATCATACTTAATGATGAAACCTTGGCAACATATTCTTTGTGATCAGAAAGGAGAGGGGTGCCTACTTCACCTTTAATCAACATTTTAATGTAGTCCCTCCCAGTGCAGTATTGTAAGAAAAAGAAATGGTATAAAAATTAGAAAGGAAAAACCAATGCTGCTGTTATTCACAGATGATATGATTGTGTAGATAGGAAATCCTAAAGAATCTACAGATAAGTTACTAAATTAAATTCTGATTCAAAATCAGTATACAAATATGAATTATATTAATACCAGCCACAAACAGGTTGAAAATGCTTTTTCTTAAAAGATACCTGTTACAATAGCATAAAAACCACTGAAGTACTTAAGAATAAATCTAATAAAAGATGTACAAGATCTTACAGAGAAGACCATGGGACTTTATTTACATTAATTAAAGACCTTAATAGAGATATTATACCATAGTCATGGATTGGTTACTTTACTTTTGAAAAATGTTTTCCCCAAATTGAATTATAGATTCAAACAAAGCCAGTCAAAATACAAAGTGTGTGTGTTTGTGTGTGTGTAAAATGACAAATTGTTTTAAAAATTTATACGGAAATACAAGAGTTATGAATAACCACTCAGTTGAGGAAGCTTTATTAGAAACAAGGTTTATTATAAAGTCGTAGCAATCAAGATGTTGAGGTGTTTGAAGTTTTGGTGTACTGAACACAGATTAATGGATTATAATTGAAAATACATAAACAGACAAAAGTAGCACTTTAAAACATTGGGGAAAAAACAGTCTGTTCAATAAATGGTGCAGAGAAAAATGGGTATCTTTATTAAAAAAAGAAGAGAAGGAAATTAATTTCTTCAATGCTATACAAAAATGAATTTTAAGGGAATTGTAGACCTAAATATGAAAGGTAAAGCTATAAAGATTTTACTAGGTAATATAGGAGAGTATCTTTAATCTGTTGGGTTGGAAAAGAGTATTTAAACATGTTACTTTGTTTAAGCTAATTATAGTGGGAAAGATTGATAAATCTACATTAAAATTAAGAACTTCTAGTCATGAAAAGACATCATTAAGAGAGTAAAAGTCACAGAGTAGATGTTTGCAATTTATGCAACTGACAAATGACTCATATCCAGAATATGTAAATAACTTAAATCTGAAAAATCAGACATCTCAATAGAAAAAAAGACATTTTACAGGTGAGAAACCCAAATGGCTAATAAGTTTATTAAGAAATGTTCCTCATTCATAATGCAGAAAATGAAAGTAAGATACCATTGCACATGCACCATATTTGCTTAGTTAGTACAAATGGGAAGCAGAGAAGTCTCTTCCACTGCTTGTAGGAGTGTAAATTGTATAATCATTTTACAAAACGCTTGGGCATTAAGCAGTAGGTTTAAGATATGCACACCTTAAAACCAAACAGTTGTAATCCCAGATATTTATTTCAGGAAGAATAGGCACACGAATACCAGAATCCATGTACAGAAGAATGTTCATAGCTACATTATACATAATAGCCTGAAAATGAAAAATCAGAAATTTATATCAACATTATAATGGATGAATATACTGTATTATAGTCATGCATTGAATGAACTCCTGAACATGCAATTACCTGGATAAATCTTGAGAGTATTGAGTGAAAGAAAGCAGATATAAAAATAACTTTTTAAAATTCTATTTATATAAAGTTTAAAAATTGACAAAGTGATACTTTATTGTGTAAGGTTGTAGAGTTATCTGGTAAAAGTTTAAAGGCAAACAAGAAAATTGTTACTCTAAAAGCCAACATAATATAACCTCCATGTGGGAAAATGAGGAAGGGGCACATGGGAACTTAGGTACTCTGGCAGCATTCTATTTCTTAACCTTTATGTTATACACTTGTTCACTTCATAGTAATTTATTGTTTTATTTAGCTTTTTGAGAAGACCAATAACGTTGACAAACATCTTTCAAGGTTGAGAGAGCAAATATAAAATGTTAGATATGATACAATACACTGACACATGCATATTATATTATGAACAACTTTCTGCCATTCAAATTGCAGACTTAGTTGAAATTGATAAATTCTGAAGAAAATACAAAAATAAATGACTCAGTAAGAAAAAAAAAATCCTGGTTGGTTCTATAATTATTAAAGAATAGATTCCAAAGTTAAAATTCTTTCTTACAAAGAAAATGCTTTGGCCTAGATAGTTTCAGGGTAAGTACACCCCAAATTCAAGAAACAGATTGAAGAGAGAACATTTTCCATTTATTTATTTATTTTTTAATATTTATTTACCTATTTGTTTTTGGCTGCATCGGGTCTTAGTTGTGGCACGCGGGGTTTTTCATTCTGGCACACAGGCTCTTCGTTGCAGCGTGTGGGCTTCTCTCCAGTTGTGATGAGCGTACGGGCTCAGTAGGTGCGGTACACGGGCTCTCTAGTTGTGGCATGCGGGCTTAGTAGTTGTAGTGCGGGCTTAGTTGCTGCGTGGCATGTGTAATCACAGTTCCTTGACCAGGGATCGAACCCACGTCCCCAGCACTGTAAGGTGGATTCTTAACCACTTGGACCACCAGGGAAATCCCAACATTTTCCATTTTCTAATGAGTTTTTAACATAACCTTGATATCAGAAAAAAGAGAAAAGGAAAGGAAAATTATAGTCTAACCTCATTTAAGACTATCAATGGAAAAATTCTAAAATTGCTAATACTCTATTAACAATGTGAATTCAGCATTGCATAAAAAAGATGTGTCATTACTAACTTGAGTTTATCTCTGGAATGCAAGGTTGCTTTAACAATGCAAAATCAATTTTTAAATACAAAATGTAATTCACCACATTAACAGTTAAAGGGGAAAATCATAGGATCATCTCAATAATAAATAAAAAACATCTGAAAAACTTAATGCATAAAAAAGCACTTCCTTAAGGTACTAAAGGACTTTCACCAAGAAAAACTACAGCACACATCTTCTTCCTTAATGATGAAACTTTAAAAGCATTTCCTTCAAGATCAGAATACAAGGATGTCATTATATTGGAGGTCCTAGCCAGTGCACTGACAATAAAAAAAAAAAAAGAAAGGTCTAAGAATTCAAGAGGAGGGACTTCTCTGGTGGTGCAGTGGATAAGACTCCACGCTCCCAATGCATGGGGCCCAGGTTTGATCCCTTGACAGGGAACTAGATCCCACATGCATGCCACAACTAAGAGTTCGCATGCCACAACTAAGTAGCCCTGGAGCCGCAACTAAGGAACCCGTCTGCTGCAACAAAAGGAGCCCATATGGGGCAACTAAGACCTGGTGCAACCAAATAAGTAAATAAATATTAAAAATAATAATAAAGAGAATTCAAGAGGAAAAAATATATTCTTATTCACAGGGGAGTTATTGTCTGCATAGGCCCATCTTCCCTCCCCACCTCCACAAAGAATATGCAGATGAATTGGTAGAATTAATAAGAGTTTAGTAAGGTTCTGGAAACAAATAAAAATCAATTTTATTTCTATGTACCAGCAAAAATCAAAAGCTATAGTAAAAAAATAAAAAGGTAATTTGCAAGAGTTTTATGCAGAAAATTAAAACTTTATTAGAAGTCATTAATCTAACAGTACAGAGTATATTCTTAGATAGAAATTTCCCAAATTGATTGTCCATCCTCAATAAGAATTTTTAATTTATTAAACTGGCTAATTCTAAAATAGACTTGGTAGAGCAAATAGCCAATAAAGTTAAGATACTTGTGAGGAGGCACAAGGTGAGAGCATTTGATTTACTAGATACCAAGACTTATAAACGAAATGGTATTTGGTGCAAGGATAGGTAAATTGGCATGTTGATGAATTGATTTATTGCACAGAAGTCAGTTTGTCATTACGTAGTAAAGTTGTACATGACCAAACCTATATCCATTCTTAGGGAAGCCATTGCACACGTGTGTCTCCTGGTGTACAGGTGTGAGAATGCCTACAGCAGCATTGCTTATAGTATTCCCAAATTGGAAACAACCCAGTGTCAACAGTAGAATGGATATGTAAATTATAGGATAGTCATACAATTTAATGACATACAGTGATGACATGAATGCATTTTATCTTCGTCCAGTAACAATTTCAGGAACATACTGAGTGAAAAAGCGAGTCAGAAAAATAGATACAGCATTATTCTGTCTATATAAAGTTCAAAAACAATATAAACTTCAAAAACAAGGACAGTTGTTTAGGGATAGATAGCTGGTAACATTTTAAAGAAAAGCAAGGGCATAATAACTAGCACAAAATTCTGGATAACAGTTACCTCTTGGGAGGGTGGGTTTAGGGAGAGAGATGTGGTCAGAGAGGAGCACAAAGGGAGACTCTAAGGTACTGGTAACTTAATATGGCATGGTGTATACATGGGCGTTTATTTTGTTATTCTCATAATATTCATTTTAAATTTTAAGTTGTATTATATATTTCACAATAGAAGTTTTTAAAGAGGAAAAAATCCTCAAAATAAAATAGCAATAGAGGGAAATCATCTAAATGTAATACTTTGTAAGAGCTGACAGCAAATATCATGTTACATGAAATACACATACCATTGCATTAAATTAGAAAAGATAGATTTACCCTCCCCCACAACTGTTTGTTCGGTTTTTAAAGCTTTAGCTAATTCAAAATATAAAAAAATTAAGTGATTGATATACATCATAAAAAAGAATAGGGAAATTATTAATGATGTGGCTGTATACTCCAAAGACTTCCCTAAAAATCTTAGAATTAATATTTGGCTGGTTACATGATAGGTAATACAGAAATCAAAAGCTTTTCCTCAAGTTGACAATATCCAGTTAGCATCTGAAGCAACAGATAAATTCTCCTTACAATAGTGACAGACTTTATAAAATCCCTTGGAATAAATTTAATAAGAAAGGAACAGACCCTGTGTAAATACAGACCCTTATTAAATAAAGGGCATAAAGCAATCTTGAATGATCATAGAGACTTCTTTTTCCTAGATGTGAATACCTAATATTTAAAATAAGTCTAAATTAATATCTAAATTCACTGCATTTCCATTTAGAATCTTGTTTATAAATTTTTTATTGAGATATTGGCATATAACGTTATTAGTTTCAGTTATAAATATGATTCAATATTTGTATATACTGCAAGATGATCACTACAATATGTCTAGTTAACATTCATCACCACACATTGTTACCCGTTTGTTTTCTTGTGATAAGAACTTTTAAGATCTAGTCTGTTAGCAACTTTCAAATATACAATACAGTATTACTAATTACAGTCACCGAGCCGTACATTACATCCCCATGACTTATTTAATACTGGAAGTTTGTACTTTTTGACCCATTTTGCCCACCCTCCACCCCACACTCCCCACCTCTGGCAACCACCAGTCTGTTCTCTATGTCCATGAACTCATGTTTTGGGGGTGTTTGTGTGTTGTGGTTTTTATGTTTTTTTAAAGATTCCACATGTAAGTGAGATCATAAAGTATTTGTCTTTGTGTGACTTATTAAGTTAGCATAGTGCCCTTAAGTAGTTCCCTCCATGTTGTCAGAAATGGCAAGATTTCCTTTTTTTAATAAAATGGCTGAATAATATTCCATTTTGTGTGTGTGTGTTTGTGTCACTTTTTTTTTTTTTTTGAGGTACGCGGGCCTCTCACCGCTGCGGCCTCTCCCGTAGCAGAGCACAGGCTCCGGACATGCAGGCTCAGCGCCCACGGCATGCGGGATCCTCCCAGACCGGGGCACGAACCCGTGTCCCCTGCATCGGCAGGCGGACTCCCAACCACTGCGCCACCAGGGAAGCCCTGTGTCACATATTTTAATCCATTCATCTAATCACTGGACACTTGTTTCCATGTCTTGGCTTTTGTAAATAATGCTGCAATGAACATGGGGGTCACACATCGTTTCAAGTTAGTGTTTTCTCTGTCTTTGGGTAAATACCCAGAATGGATCATATGTAGTTCTATATGTTTAATTTTTTGAGGAATCTTCATGCTTTCCACAACAGCAGCCCCAATTTACATTTCCAACAACAGTGTACAAGCATTCCCTTTTCCACAACCTCACCAGCTCTTCTTTTATCTTTCTGATAATAGCCATACTAACAGGTATGAGGTGGTATTTCATTGTGGTTTAGATTTGCAATTCCCTGATGATTAGTGATATTGAGCACCTTTTCATGTTGCCTGTTGGCCATCTGTATGTCTAAAAATGTCTAGTCAGATCTGCCCATTTTTAAATTGGATTTTTTTTTTTTGGCTCTTGAGTTGAATGAGTTCTTTATATATTTGGATATTAGCCCCTTATCATATATATGATTGCAAATATTTTCTCCCATTCAGTAGGTTGCCTTTTCATTTTGTTGTTAGTTTCTTTTGCCGTGCAGAAGCCTTTGAATTTAATGTAGTCCCACTTGTTTTTTTTAATTTTTGTTTGCTTTTTTTTTTTTTTTTTTTTGGAATAGTACAAAATGATTCTAATACTAATGTCTGTAGAGGAGAGTAGGCATCTGAGACTAGCCAAAATTCTTTTGCAAGTTCGGGAGGACTTGCCTCCCAAAGTTTCTATAATTAAACCCACTTAGTACTGGAATGGTATAGACAACTAGATTAGATAAATAATATAGAAGATCCAGAAAAAAAAAAGATCAGAATATATATGAGAAACTAATAAATGATAAGAGTGTCATTTCAGTTTGGATGTAAAGGATGGTTTATGAATATACTGGCATAATGGTGTGTTTGGAAGAAAACAAAGTTACATTTATAGCTTATATCATTTTGAAAATAAGTTCCATTTTTAAATATAAAAGCAATAAAATATAGGAAAATATCATCATAACCTCTGTGTGTGGGGAAAAGAAACAAGACAAAAACGTCAAGATAGACATGTTTTACTTCATAAAGATAAGTTGTTTGTATATGGTGAAACATTACATATACAGGTCTACCTTGGAGATATTGCAAGTTTGGTTCCAGACCACTGCAATAAACTGAGTATTGAAATAAGCCAAGTCACATAAATTTTTTGGTTTCCCAGTGTGTGTAAAAGTTGGTTTACACTATACTGTAGTCTGTTAAGTGTGCAATAGCATTATGTCTGAAACAAAAAGACAATGTATATACCTTAGTTAAATAATACTTTATTGCTAAAAAATGCTAACCATCATCTGAGCCTTCAGCGAATCTTTGTGCTGGAGGAGAGTCTTGCCTCGAGTTGATGGCTGCTGACTGATACAGGGTGTTGTTTGCTGAGGGCTGGGGTAGCTGGCAGTTTCTTAAAATAAGACAACAATGAAGTTTGCCTCTTCAGTTGACTCTAAGGAACGATTTCTCTGTAGCATGCAATGTTGTTTGATGGCATTTTACTTCAGAAGTTTCAAAATTGGAGTCAGTCCTCTCAAACCCTGTGCTGCTTTATCAACTAAGTTAGTGTAAATCCTCTGTTGTCATTTCAACAGTCTTCACAGCATCTTTACCAGGAGTAGAGTCCATCACAAAAAAACACTTCTCTTTGCTCATCCATGAGAAGCAACTCTTCATCCGTTAAAGTTTTATCATGAGATTGCAGCAATTCAGTCACATCTTATGGTTCCCCTTCTAATTCTACTTCTCTTGCTTTTTCTACTACATCTGCAGTTATTTCCTCCACTGAAGTCTTAAACCCCTTAAAGTCATCCATGAGGGTTGGAGTCAGCTTTTTCCAAACTCCTGTTAACTTTGCTATTTTGTCCTCTTCCCATGACTCATGAATGTTCTTAATGGCATCTAGAATGGTGAATCCTTTCCAGAGGTTTTCAACTGACTTTGCCCAGATCCATCAGAGGAATCACTATCTATGGCAACTATAGCCTTACAAAATGTATTTCTTAAATAATAAGACTTGAAAGTCAAAATTACTCCTTGATCCGTGGGCTGCAGAATGGATGTTGTGTTAGCAGGCATGAAAACGTCATTCATCTCATTGTACATCTCCATCAGAGCTCTTGGGTGATGAGGTGCATTGTCAATGAGCAGTCATATTTTGAAAGAAATCTTTTTTTTTGAGGAGCAGGTCTCAGTAAACCATGTTGTAAACAGATATGCTGTCATCAAGGCTTTGTTGTTCCATTTATAGAGCACAGGCAGAGTTGATTCAGCATAATTCTTAAGGGCCCTAGGATTCTTGGAATGGTAAATGAGCACTGCCTTCAACTTAAAGTCCTCAGGTGTATTAGCCCCTAACAAGAGAGTCAGCCTGTCCTTTGATGCTTGGAAGCCAGACATTGACTTCTTTCTAGCTATGAAAGTCCTAGATGGCATCTTCCAATATAAGGTTGTTTTATCTACATTGAAAATCTGTTGTTTAGTGGAGCCACCTTCATTAATTATCTAGATCTTCTGAACAACTTGCTGCAGCTTCTACATCAGTACTTGCTGCTTCACCTTGCACTTCTATGTTGTGGAGATGACTTCTTTCCTTAAACCTCATTAACCAACCTCTGCTAGTTTCAGACCGTTCTTCTTCAGCTTCCTTACTTATCTCAGCCGTCACAGAATTGAAGAGAGTTAGGGCCCAGCTCTGGATTAGGCTTTGGCTTAGGGTAATGTGGCAGCTGGTTTGATGTAATATCCAGACCATTAAAGCTTTCTCCATATCAGCAGTGAGGCTGTTTCACTTTCTTATCATTTTTCACTGGAGTAGCCCTTTTAATTTCTGTCAAGAAGTTTTCCTTTGCATTCACAGATTTACTATTTGGCTCAAGAGGCCTAGCTTTTGGCCTATCGGAGTTTTTGACATGCCTTCCTCACTTACCTTAATCATGTCTAGCTTTTGATTTAAGTGAGAGACATGCAACTCTTCCTTTCACTTGAATACTTAGAGGCTTAGGGTTATTAACTGGCCTAATGTCAATGTTCTTGTGTTTCAGGGAATAATGGCCTGAGGAGAGGGAGAGAGGTGGGAGAACAGCTGTTCAGTGCAGCAGTCTGAACTCATACAACATTTATAGACTAAGTTCACTATGAACATGGACTGTGGTGCCCCCAAAACAATTACAGTAGTAACATCGAAGATCACTGATCACAGATCACCATAACAAATATAATAATAATAATGAGAATGTTTGAAATGTTGCAAGAATTACCAAAATGTGACACAGAGACACAAACTGAGCAAATGCTGTTGGAAAAATGGCAACAATAGACTTGCTGGATGCAAGGTTGTCACAACCATTCAATTGTAAAAACTGCAGTGTCTGCGAAGCGCAGTAAAGCCAAGTGTAATATAACAAGGTAGGTCTGTATTAAAACTTATGAGGGGAATAGAGTCAAGATGTTGTACTAGGAGGATGTGGAATTCGCGTCTCCTCACAACTAGGGCACCTACCAGGCACTGGTGGGGGACCCCGGACTCCTAAGGGGACAGGAGAAACCCTCAGCGACCAGGTAGGACGTGGGGCATGGGGGGAGTGAAGGGGGAGGAGAACTGGAGGCGGGACGGGACTGGTGCCCCTGAGGGGCGGCTGGGGGAGGGGAAGGGATCCCACGCCCAAAGGGGGAAATTGGGGAACCACTGGGAGGGCAGAGGGACAAAAGGGAGCATGGCCAGGATTCCCCTGCCCACTTGGGCCCCTAGGAACCTGCTGAGATGCTGTGCCTGATCCTCTGCCCACCTAGGCCCCCTCCAGCTGAGTGGGTCCTGGTGGAGTGGGAGGGAGGGAAGGGGGAGCAAAAGTAAAGGCTGAACTAGGGGACCGGCACCCCTGAGGGGTGGCTGGGGGAGGGGAGGAGTTCCTACACCCAGCGGAACCCACCCACGGTTAGGGGTCCAGCGGAGATGGGGAGACTCTGGGAGAGATGGGGAGGGGCATGAGGGAATGGAAGAGAACAGGGCCAGTGCCTTCCCTGTCCACTTAGGCACCGGGGAGTCTGTTGGGCTCCCGGGCCTAAACCTCTGCCCTCAGAGCCTCCTTCCTGCTATGCAGAAACCAAGCCCCACCCCTACACCCCCACCCAGGGCCCCACCTCTACCCTCGGAGACCCCCTCCAATGCTCTGGGCCTAAATCCCACCCACACGCCCTCAGGGCTCTACCTCCAAACTCCACAGCCCCACACTCCAGAGGCCCTCCTTCCATGTGCTACCTCTCCTTTCCAGGCACGTCCTAAGCAGAGGCCCCACCCCATGCTCAAGCGTCACCATCCCCCCAACCTAGGTCCCGCCCCACCCTAAACCCTGCCCTGCCTAAGTTCCACCTCTGCCTAAACTCTGCCCCCATAGCCAAGGCTTTTTTTTTTTCCTCTTTTAGATGGGGTTCTGTTTTACCTTGTTGATTGTTGTTGATTCTTCTATATTTTTATTTTTCCTAATCTTTTATATTTCTAATTTTATTCTTTATACTTTGTAAGTGATCACTCCTTTTGGCTTGTTCCACTCCCTCTTTTCTCTTTTTCTTTTCTTTTTTCTGTTGTGGTTTTAATTTGCCTTGCTGCAGTTGTTTCAATTATACTTTTATTTTTCCTAATATATATATTTTTTCTTTTTTCTTTTTTTATAAACATCTTTATTAGAGTATAATTGCTTTACAATGGTGTGTTAATTTCTGCTTTATAACAAAGTGAATCAGTTATACATATGTCCCCACATCTCTTCCCTTCCTAATATAATTTTTATATTTCTAATTTTACTTTGTTTTTCATTCTTTGATATTGTACTTCTCCTTTTTTTTCTTTCTTCCTTTTTTTTTTTTTTTTTTTTTTTTTAACTGCCCCACAAACCTTGCAGGATCTCAGTTCCCAGGCCAGAGGTCGGGCCCGAGCTCCTGTGGTGCGAGCTCTGAATCCAAACCGCTGGACCAACAGAGAACCTCAGACCACAGGGAATATCAATTAGAGTGAGGCCTCCCGGAGGTCCTCAGCACCAAGACCCAGCTCTATCCAACTGCCTGCAAACTCCAGTGCTGGACGTCTCAGGCCAAACAACCAGTAAGACTGGAATACAGCACCACCCATCAAAAAAAAAAAAAAAAAAAAATGAAACGACAAAAAAAAATATGTTACAGACAAAGGAGCAAGGTAAAAACCTACAAGACCAAATAAATGAAGATGCAATAGACAACTTACCTAAAAAAGAACTCAGAATAATGATAGTAAAGATGATCCAAAATCTCAGAAACAGAATGGAGAAAATACAAGAAACATTTAACAAGGACTAGAAGAACTAAAGAGCAAACAGCAATGAACAACACAACTACTGAAATTAAAAATACTCTAGAAGGAATCAATAACAGAACAACTAAGGCAGAAGGATGGATAAGTGAGCTGGAAGATAAAATGGTGGAAATAACTGCCAAGGAGCAGAATACAGAAAAAGCATGAAAAGAATTGAGGATAGTCTCGGAGACCTCTGGGACAACATTAAACGCACCAACAGTCGAATTGTAGGGGTCCCAGAAGAAGAAGAGAAAAAGAAAGGGTCTGAGAAAATAAGAGATTATAGTCAAAAACTTCCCTAACAGGGGAAAGGAAATAGTCAATCAAGTCCAGAATGCACAGAGAGTCCCATACAGGACAAACCCAAAGAGAAACATGCTGAGACACAATATTAATCAAACTATCAATATTAAATATGAAGAAAAAATATTAAAAGAAGTAAGGGAAAAGCAACAAATAGCATACAAGGGAATCCCCATAAGGTTAACAGCTGATCTTTCAGCAGAAACTCTGCAAGCCAGAAGGGACTGGCAGGACATATTTAAAAGTGATGAAGGAGAAAAACCTGCAACCAAGATTACTCTACCCAGCAAGGAACTCATTCAGATTGATGGAGAAATTAAAACCTTTACAGACAAGCAAAAGCTGAGAGAGTTCAGCACCACCAAACCAGCTTTACAACAAATGCTAAAGGAACTTCTCTAGGCAGGAAAAACAAAAGAAGGAAAAGACCTACAATAACAAACCCAAAACAATTAAGAAAATGGGAATAGGAACATACATATCGATAACGACCTTAAATGTAAATGGATTAAGTGTTCCAACCAAAAGACACAAACTGGGTGAATGGATACAAAAACAGGACCCGTACATATGCTGTCTACAAGAGACCCACTCCGACGTAGGGACACATACAGACTGAAACTGAGGGGATGGAAAAAGATATTCCATGCAAAAGGAAATCAAAAGAAAGCTGGAGGGGCTTCCCTGGTGGCACAGTGGTTAAGAATCCGCCTGCCAATGCAGGGGGTACAGGTTCAAGCCCTGGTCTGGGAAGATCCCACATGCGCGGAGTAACTAAGCCACAACTACTGACCCTGCATTCTAGAGCTTGCGAGCCACAACAACTGAAGCCCGCATGCCTAGAGCCCCATGCTCTGCAACAAGAGAAGCCACCGCAATGAGAAGCCCGCACTCCACAACAAAGAGTAGCCCCCACTCGCCACAACTAGAGAAAGCCTGCACAGAGCAACGTAGACCCAATGCAGCCAAAAATAAATAAACTTATTTTAAAAAAAAGCTGGAGTAACAATTCTCATAGCAGACAAAATAGACTTTAAAATAAAACCTGTTAAAAGAGACAAAGAAGGACACTACATAATGATCCAAGGGATCGATCCAAGAAGAAGATACAACAGTTGTAAGTATTTACGCTCTGACATAGGAGCACCCCAATACATAAGGCAAATGCTAACAGCCATAAAAAGGGAAATTGACATTAACACAATAATAGTAGGGGACTTTAACACCCCGCAATCACCAATGGAAAGATCATCCAAAATGAAAATAAATAAGGAAACACAGCTTTTTGTTTTTTTTAATTTTTTTCTTTTTTTGTTTATTTTATTTATTTATTTTTGGCTACATTGGGTCTTCGTTGCTGCGCACGGGCTTTCTCTAGTTGCAACGAATGGGGGATACTTTGCATTGCGCAGGCTTCTCACTGCAGTGGCTTCTCTTGTTGCAGAGCATGGGATCTAGGTGTGTGGGCCTCAGTAGTATGTGGCATGTGGGCTCTAGAGCGCAGGCTCAGTAGTTGTGGTGCATGGGCTTAGTTACTCTACGGCATGTGGGATCTTCCCAGACCAGGGCTCAAACATGTGTCCCCTGCATTGGCAGGTGGATTCTTAACCACTGCACCACTAGGGAAGCATGGAAAACAAGCTTTAAATGACACATTAAACAAGATGGACTTAATTGATATTTATAGGACATTCCATCCAAAAACGGGAGAATACACTTTCTTTTCAAGTGCTCATGGAACATTCTCCCGGACAGATCACACCTTGGGTCACAAATCACGCCTTGGTAAGTTTAAGAAAATTGAAATCATATCAAGTATCTTTTCCAAGCACAACACCTTAACACTAGATATCAATTACAGGAAAAAAACTGTAAAAAATACAAACACATGGAGGCTAAACAATATGCTACTAAATAACCAAGAGACCACTAAAGAAATAAAAAAATACCTAGAAACAAATGACAATGAAAACACAACGACCCAAAACCTATGGGATGCAGCAAAAGCAGTTCTAGGACGGAACTTTATAGCAATACAATCCTACCTCAAGAAACAAGCATCTCAAATAAACAACCTAAACTTACAGCGAAAGCAATTAGAGAAAGAAGAACAAAAAATACTCAAAGTGAGCAGAAGGAAAGAAATCATAAAGATCAAATCAGAAGTAAATGAAAAAGAAATGGAAACAATAGCAAAGATCAATAAAACTAAAAGCTGGTTCTTTGAGAAGATAAACAAAATTGATAAACCATTAGCCAGACTCATCAAGAAAAAAAAGGGAGAAGACTCAAATCAATAGAATTAGAAATGAAAAAGGAGAAGTAGCAACTGACACTGCAGAAATACAAAGGATCGTGTGAGATTACTACAAGCAACTATATGCCAATAAAATGGACAACCTGGAAGAAATGGACAAATTCTTAGAAAAGCACAACCTCCCAAGACTGAACCAGGAAGAAATAGAAAATATAAACAGACCAATCACAAGCACTGAAATTGAAACTGTGATTAAAAATCCAACAAACAAAAGCCCAGGACCAGATGGCTTCACAGGCAAATTCTATCAAACATTTAGAGAAGACCTAACACCTATCCTTCTCAAACTCTTCCAAAATATATCAGAGGGAGGAGCACTCCCAAATTCATTCTACAAGGTCACCATCACCCAGATACAAAACCAGACAAATATGTCACAAAAAAAACTACAGGCCAATATCGCTGATGAATATAGATGTGAAAATCCTCAACAAAGTACTAGCAAACAGAATCCAACAGCACATTAAACGGATCATACACCATGATCAAGTGGTGTTTATCCCAGGAATGCAAGGATCCTTCAATATATGCAAATCAATCAATGTGATACACCATATTAAGAAATTGAAGGATAAAAACCATATGATAATAGATGCAGAAAAAGCTTTTTTTTTTTTCTTTTTTTGCGGTATGCAGGCCTCTCAGTGTTGTGGCCTCTCCCGTTGTGGAGCACAGGCTCCGGACACGCAGGCTCAGCGGCCATGGCTCACAGGCCCATCCGCTCCACGGCATGTGGGATCTTCCCGGACCGGGGCATGAACCCATGTCCCTGCATTGGCAGGTGGACTCTCAAGTACTGCGCCACCAGGGAAGCCCCCAGAAAAAACTTTTGACAAAATTCAACACCCATTTATGATAAAAACCCTCCAGAAAGAAGACATAGAAGGAACCTACCACAACATAATAAAGGCCATATATGACAAACCCACAGCCAACATCATTCTCAATGGTGAAAAACTGAAACCCATTTCCTGTAAGATCAGGAACATGACAAGGCTGCTCACTCTCACTGCTATCATTCAACGTAGTTTTGGAAGTTTTAGCCACAGCAATCAGAGAAGAAAAAGAAGTAAAAGGAATCCAAAACAGAAAAGAAGAAGTAAAATTGTCACTGTTTGCAGATGACATGATACTATACATAGAAAATCCTAAAGATGCCACCAGAAAACTACTAGAGCTAATCAGTGAATTTGGTAGAGTAGCAGGATACAAAAGTAATGCACAGAAATCTCTTGCATTCCTATACACTAATGATGAAAAGTCTGAAAGAGAAATTATGGAAACACTCCCATTTACCATTACAACAAAAAGAATAAAATACCTAGGAATAAACCTACCTAAGGAGACAAAACACCTGTATGCAGAAAACTGTAAGAAACTGATTAAAGAAATTAAAGTTGATACAAACAGATGGAGAGATATACCATGTTCTTGGATTGGAAGAATCAACATTGTGAAAATGACTATACTACCCAAAGCAATCTACAGATCCAGTGCAATCCCTATCAAACTACCAATGGCATTTTTCACAGAACTAGAAGAAAAAATTTCACAATTTGTATGGAAACACAAAAGACCCCGAATAGTCAAAGCAATCTTGAGAAAGATAAACGGAGCTGGAGGAATCAGGCTCCTGACTTCAGACAATACTACAAAGCTACAGTAGTCAAGACAGTATGGTACTGGCACAGAAACAGAAATATAGATGAATGGAACAGGATAGAAAACCCAGAGATAAACCCAAACATATATGGTCACCTTATCTTTGATAAAGGAAGCAAAAATACACAATGAAGTAAAGACAGCCTCTTCAATAAATGGTGCTGGGAAAACTGGACAGCTACATGGAAAACAATGAAATTAGAACACTCCATAGCACTGTACACAAAAATAAACTCAAAATGGATTAAAGACCAAATATAAGGCCAGAGACTATAAAACTATTAGAGGAAAACATAGGCAGAACACTCTATGACATAAATCACAGCAAGAACCTTTTTGACCCACCTCCTAGAGAAATGGAAATAAAAACAAAAATAAACAAATGGGAGCTAATGCAGCTTAAATCCTTTTGCACAGCAACGGAAACCATAAACAAGATGAAAAGACAACCCTCAGAATGGGAGATGATATTTGCAAATGAAGCAACTGACAAAGGATTAATTTCCAAAATATACAAGCAGCTCATGCAGCTCCATATCAAAAAAGCAAACAACCCAATCCTAAAACGGGCAGAAGACCTAAATAGAAGACCTAAGTATCTTCCAAAGGAGATATGCAGATTGCCAACAAACACATGAAAAGATTCTCACCATCACTAATCATTAGAGAAATGCAAATCAAAACTACAATGAGGTATCACCTCACACCAGTCAGAATGGCCATCATCAAAAAATCTACAAACAATAAATGCTCGAGAGGGTGTGGAGAAAAGGGAACCCTCTTGCATTGTTAGTGGGAATGTAAATTGGTACAGCCACTATGGAGAACAGTATGGAAGTTCCTTAAAAAGCTAAAAATATTAGTACTATATGACCCAGCAATCCCACTACTGGGCATATACCCTGAGAAAACCATAATTCAAAAAGAGTCATGTACCACAATGTTCTTTGCAGCACTATTTACAATAGTCAGGACATGGAAGTAACCTAAGTGTTCATAGACAGATGAATGGATAAAGAAGATGTGGCACATATATACAATGGAATATTACTCAGCCATAAAAAGAAATGAAGTTGAGTTATTTGTAGTGAGGTGGATGGACCTAGAGTCTGTCATACAGAGTGAAGTAAGTCAGAAAGAGAAAAACAAATACCGTATGCTAACACATATATATGGAATCTAAAAAAAACCAAAAAGGTTCTGATGAATGTAGGGGCAGGACAGGAATAAAGACACAGACATAGAGAATGTACTTGAGGACACACGGAGGGGGGAGTGTAAGCTGGGATGAAGTCAGAGTAGCATTGACATATATACACTACCAAATGTAAAATAGATAGCTAGTGGGAAGCAGCTGCATGGCACAGCGAGATCAGCTCAGTGCTTTGGGACCATCTAGAGGGGTGGGATCAGTAGGGTGGGAGGGAAACGCTAGAGGAATGGGATATGGGGATATACATATGCATACAGCTGATTCACTTTGTTATACAGCAGAAACTAAGACAACACTGTAAAGCAATTATACTCCAATAAAGATGTTTTTTTAAAAAAAAGCTAATGCACTATTTTCAAAGGTATGTGGAAACAGTGCTTTTATGGAGCACTTGTGGTATAAACTTTTGGTGCATAGTTCTATCAGAATCTTTAAACAAACCAAACATATCTTTTGATAGAGTCAGACTCCTTCCAGAAATTGATCATAAGTAGATAGGCATGCATAGCTGTATTACAGGATTGTCAGTACAACGTTTTATGTCCTTTAATTGGGCATTGGTTATGTAAATTGTGATACATTCATTCAGTGGAATACTACAAAGTCATTAAAAATGATGTTTTAGATATAGATTCATGGACATGGAAAGATGTTTATTACCTATTATATGAAAAAAGGTTATAAAATGGTATATAGAATATGATCACGTTTTTGCTAGAAGTATTACATATGATTAGGAAAATGTCTAGAAAGAGACATACCAAAAGAATAGTAGTTAGTATCTATGAATGAAACAAAGTGATTTTTAAAAGTTATTTCTTCTCTATTGTCTAAATTTTAAAATAATGAACAGATGATCTGTCTATCACATAGGTAGAACAGATCATCCATCTATGCAACTATCTGTCATCTTTCTATATATCTCTGGTGGGGGAAGGAGCAAATTCTATGTTGTTATTTTTTCTGACTCTTATTCCTCTTCCAGTCACCCTGTAACCCACTGCTATTTGGCTTTTGCACTTACTGTGCTGCTGAAACTTGTTTGCCAAGGTCACCTGTGACTTTCCATTTGTCAAATCTAATGTATACATTTCAGTTCTTATCAGTTGGACCTCTGGTTCTGTTCTTGTAAACCATCCCCTCCTTTTAAAAACTTTTTCCTCCTTTGGATTCTGTGTCATGTTTTTTTTTTCTTCTTCTTACTTATTGAACTAGATCTCAGTATATTTCGTTGAATATATAGAGAATCATTGTCCACTCCTTATATGTAGGTGTTCCCCAAATGTTCATCTTTGTTCCTCATTTCTTTGTATTTTATGACTCATACTATACTATTTTATGTATATCTCTATATCTATATCATATATATATCTATACCTATTTACGAAACTGCACACAAGATGTCATCCCCTGGATGATTTTAAACCATCTCACATTTCGTATATTCACATCTGAAGTCTCTTCTTCCTTTACCCCTCCAGTACTGTTTCTCTTTTACTCTACAGCTTTCTGTGAAAGGCAACCCTACCACCTGAATCAGACACCTGGAATCATCCTAGGCCTCATCTTGGTTCTTCTCCTCATTCCTCATAGCCATGCTGCTGACCCCACATTCTTAAGATCTTATGAATGAGTCCATTTCCTCATCTCCTTTCCCACGGCCAGGCTGTATTTCAGGCACACATGACTTTCTCCAGAATTTATGTAGTAGTCTTTAGTCTTAGCTTGGGTTCCACAAAAGCAGAATCTGAAAAAAAGACTTGTGTTCAGGTTTACTTGGGTAGTTCATCCTGGGGAGTAGGAATGAAGAAACAGAGAAGGAGGGAAAGCCAACACAGTCTGCTTTACCAAGCTGGCCACCACCACAAACCACTCTTGCTCAGTCGTGTAGAAATTTTCCATCTGTTATGTGAAAGGAGGAAGCTGAGCATTGATTTCTCAGCTTCCATTCCAGTTTTCAAGGGTGGTGCCATGGACATAGGGTGGTTTCATGATCATCCAGTCCCCAGCAATTCCAGACTGCACTTGGCATGAATGCCCAGCAATGATTTGGACACCCCAAAGCCTCAGGAATCCCTGGTGCAGCAAGTGAGAGGTAAGTAGCACATACTCCATACTCCAGCAGTGGCTTCCGGAAAAAGCGGTGGGTCCGAGAGGGTTTGAAGTGGCCCAGAGGAAGTGTCTGATTCACCTTCTAACTGATATTCATGTCCTCCTTTTGAAATCCATCGTTTAGAGCAGAGTAACCTTCCTAAAACAAAATGATTATGTTATTGTCCTGCTTAAAATGTTTCAATGTCTCTCCTAGAGAATTCCAGAAAAATATATGTTCCTTAGCATATCGTAAAGGCCCTCTCTTTATGACCTGGCTCCTTCTTACCTCCCACTTCCCCAAATAAACCCTTCCCAGACATGTCTGACTCTTATTCCAGCTCCTTATCTATAGTATCCTGTACCTTCTCCCGAGAATGCCCTTCCTCTCCTTTTTTGCTTAACTATTCTCTCCTTCAAGAAACCCTACTTGTCACTCTACTATACTTCCCAGGCTGAATTAGTCCCCCTCCTAACTGTTCCAGCAGCACCCTGTGTTTACCTTCATCATAGAACTTATATTCTGTTACGTTTTGGGGGGTCTAATTTATCTGTTAAAACTACATTGTCAATTCCTAACACATAATAAGTGCTAAATAACTGTTAAAATTGTTCCAAAATCTATGGGAAAGCTGCATATCAGGGAAAGTGAACCAACTGCATTACTGAAATGAAGAATAACCACATTCATGTATGTCTAAATACTTTTGATGTTTTAGTTCCTCTCAGAAGGTGTTAATCTAACGTGTCTGTTAGATGTGCCTTAGCGAGAATGCAGATTTTAAGCATTGCATGAAGGAGTAGTAGGTGAAGAGATGAGAGAGGTGGCAGCTCTGATATGCTGGAATGGTCCAAAGAGCAGTCTTGTTATTACTGATGGAAACACCACTTCGTGGCTCACCTGCCTGCAAGAAGTGTGAAAACTGATAATCGGTGTAACAATTTGCTAGAGGAAGTAGTTCAGCCCTGCAGATACGTTGCACCCACACACTGGATCTGGCAAAGCTGTCACATGAGTCTGGATGAAATTGGGCTGTGGGCCAGGATGACTTTTGTAGAGTTCAAAAATGTGACAAAAGGCACTAATACTGTACTTCCCCAAGAACTGAGTCTTGCCATCAAGAGGTGTGGCATTGCTATAACCCTGGAAAGTGTGGCAAAGACTCAGGAAAATATCATAGGCTGAGAGATTATTTTTCACTTCCCAATAAATCTGCCAGGCTGAATTCATTTGCAAAAGAATAGATTCGGCTTGATTTGTTTGGCTTTTGTAGTTCAGCTTTCGTAGAATTAATTTGGGCCAAATATAACTCTATTTTTTAAATGAATAATTCTTTACTTGATTAGAAAAATAATAAAATGCTTATAACTATTTCTGGTTTTAGTGTTTCTAATGGTTGCCTTTCTAACTTCAAATAATACAAAACGGTGCTGTTTCTTCAACTGTAAACTTCAGGCATTATTTATTAGCTGAACTTCTGAGAAGTTGAAAGGTATTGTGTCTACTTAAGCTATACTTTCTCTCCTCCCCTTCCACCTCCAACTTAAAACAGCTATTATTTTTGTTTTATTTTTAATTTTACCAAGACAGCATCTCATAACTCCCAATGATGTTAGATAGCATTAAACATTTATTTAGTGCTTACTGTATGCCAGGATCTGTTCTAAACACTTTATATAAAGTCATTTATCCTAAATTGGACCTATGAAATAGAGATTATTGTCCCCATTTTTCAGACATGGAAACTGGGGCACAGAGCAGTTTCTTGCATAACTTGTGAAAGGTTACCACTTAATAAGTGGTAAAGCTGGGATGGCTTTATTAACTGTGCTATTAATTATTATGCTCTACAGTTTCCCTTGGAGGAAACTATTAGAACCATGTGTCTACTGACCCCCCTGCATCTAACAGCTCTGTTTCCCTTTTCACTCTCCACAGACATCCTGTTCACCTTCTAGAGTGGGAGTATCATTCTTCCTTCTTTTTGCTCTCGGTCTCTTCTCCCTCAGAGCACACCCTCTTTTCTGTCTGCCTGTAGGTCCCTGAAGTGAAAGGCAGCCCCTTTGAGTCCTGGGCACTGAGGGTGGGAGAGGTCATGCTGATGGTGGGCGTGCTCTCATGTGCACTGTACAGGCTCCAGTGCGAGGGGTGTCCTGGGGCAGGGGGCGTCATGGAGGCCAGTGCGGGATGGCCATGTGGGTGGAGAGCATTAAGCTGTCTGCTCTGAAAAAAGTTTTAAATTTTATGTTGTCAAAATTGATAACATTTTCTTCTGTTACGTAACATTTTAAAGTTTTCCAGGTTCAGTTTATAGATGAATTCAAAGGTTAAACATTGATAAGCAGCATTCACATTATTATGACCAAGTGAATACCGTCCAGTGTAGAGACAAGTAAGTCATGTGTTAGGATTCAAAACTCGATATTTTGGGCTTCCCTGGTGGCACAGTGGTTGAGAGTCTGCCTGCCGATGCAGGGCACACGGGTTCGTGCCCCAGTCCGGGAAGATCCCATATGCCGCGGAGTGGCTGGGCCCGTGAGCCATGGCTGCTGAGCCTGAGTGTCCGGAGCCTGTGCTCCGCAACGGGAGAGGCCACAACAGTGAGAGGCCCGCGTAGTGCAAAAAAAACCCCAAAACACCAAAACCTCGATATTTCAACTTTGGTACCAATCAAAGCCAAATGATCCTTGTATCCAGTTTAAATGGATTTCCATTTCTTATCAGCAAGCCCTCTTCCAGATGCTCAAAGTCAGGTCACATTTTAGTTTACATGGTTCTGAGGACCTTCTTTCCTTCCTTCCTCTCTCCCTCCCTCCCTTCCTTCCTTCCTCTCTTTCTTTCTTACAAAAAACAAAACAAAAACACTTTTAATGTTCCTTTAAAAAGGCACCATATAGTGACAGAGTCATTTCTTGCCCCACTTCTCTCCCCATCCCCTACCCTATCCCAGGAAAAGGGAAGAGGGTGACCCACAGCTGACTGAGTCAAGACACTGCCCCCTGGCTGAATAGGGATTGCAAATGGAAGTTATCTTCTGATACAAATAGTTACAAAATGCACATGCCTTCTAGACAGGGATTTTGCGGTTCTCCTTCTCATCTGTATAACATAAACAAATTTAGAAGTTACAGGATTATAAAACCACAAATCAATACATCGCAACTTAATCATCCATATCCAAACAACTCACCACTTGTCTGGATCCCCCACTTCCTTCACTACTCTGGGTCTCCACCTCTCATTCTGTATACCTATTTCTCTCTCTCTCTTTCCATCGTTTTTGTTCCCCTCTACTCTCTGGCTCTTCCTGCCCTTTTCTCTCTTTCTGCCTTACGCCACCGGTCCTGCCTCACTCTGCAGACTTGTTCCCCTCTTGTTGCTCTTTCTCCCCGACCTTTCTGATGGGACGTGACTTTCTTGTAAGGTTCCTTCCCCTCACCCGCTGCCACCTCCCAGAGTGTTGTTTATAGAGGAATTTGAATCTCTCTTCAGCTGCCTATCTTCTGGTCCTCATCCTTACCTCTGACCTTGAATTTGTTGTCTCTCTGGGGTTCTGCATCAAGATTAACAGTCTTTTTTTCGCTGCATTTCTTCCTTCTATGAATTCTAAGTCTCTGCTTCCTCCGTTGATTTTATCCTTCAACAGGCTTTTATTCTCTTTCCGTCTTTTAGAAATGTGTTCAAACCTCTCCTCTATTGATGTTTTCCCTTCTGTCTGTCCACTTTTTTTTTTTTTTTTTTTGTCCACTTTTATTACATTATTTCTTCACTCTTTCTTGTTGAAGTCTTTACTGGGTAATCATTTGTGATTAAGCTGCATTTTTAACTAGAAATCCTACTTGGCCCACATTATAAATGTAATAGTCAAAGTGACGTATATATCTATATCTGTATGTAAAATCTTGCACGGGTACAAATAGCACTGTTAGACAAAAACAGCATTGTTTCTTTAAAACTAAATGCCTTTGATATAGATGAACATTTACTTAGAAATACCTAAGAATTAAAGATGATTTCAGAATATTATTCTTCACCTCCCACCTACCCCAGGCTAGTAATACAGAGAAAACTTTGTTATTGGATCAACCAATAATTAGACTCCTTATCAGCTTAATCACATGTATAGCACAATAATAATTGATGTTCATATTGATGGCCTTCAGGCAATGCAAGATGCCAAAGCACCTTCATAATTACCAGAACAAAGTTAAATTATGTTCAAGATTAATTTTAGTGCAAATTATTTTTATTATTTGTGATAAATATATTTATTGCTCTACCAGATTACAGAAAGAGCTTGAGGTGGTTTGCATAAAAGCATGCTACACAAAAAGATAAAAGAAAACCATGGGGAAAAGAGTAGGAATGGTAAGTGGAAACTAGGGTTGAGGTTAGTACTCAAAGTGCCTGCAGAGTGTCTGGCGTATTATTAGAAGAGCACCACACGTTTTATTCAGGATTCTCGAACAGCTGAACAAAAACCAGTTCCACTGCCAGCAGGACTAGTTCCTTGATTTCCAGTGAGCATAATACAAAAACAAACACTTCGCTGTGGAGGACAGCTACTGCTGGAACAGGGCTGGGGCAAATTACTTCCTGTGGGCAGTGGTTAAGAAGTTATGCTTGGTGTAGAGTGTGATGTTCCCCATAACTTCTTCACAGTAAACAGTAGCAGTATGACACATATTGGAGCTTTAATAAATACGACAAATGGAATTCAATAGGGTACAATTATAAGCAACTTTATTCTCCCGCTCCCACACTACCATCATTTAATACCTGTTGAGTTCCCCCACTCCTTGTGTGAAATTTAGGACAGGTCCCTCAGGTTTTCTTATCATTCTCAAAAGATGAAATGTTTCTGCTCGCTTCTGGTCACCAGAATAGTCTTTTAGTTTTTATTATGTTCAGGCCATGAAAATAATAAAAACTCTGAACTTCATTTGAAGTTGAACTTTTCTTCTCCTTCCAGGCTGGGCTGGAAGTCTGTGGTGATAACGGAGGGCAAGGTCTTACTTCTTACTTCTTTCTAGGTTTTGAAATGTTCTTTCTCTCTTTCCTTACTACGCCCTCCCTTCCTACCACTGTGACTAAGTTGTCCCGGATTCCTCTGCTTTGGGGAAGAGTGGGGAAGTCAGCATCAGGAAGCATCTTATCAATACTTAGCAGGTTGTGCTGTACCCCCACTAGTAGGACAAGGGTAGCTAGAGCCCCTTGCCACCTGGGCTCTTTCCAGGCTCTTCTCCCTCGGGTGGAGGATCCTTTAGGGGATGCCAGACACCAGTCTCCTGTGCCCTCCACATTCCAGAAAACACATATCAAGTTCTTGAAGTGTTCTCCTTAATGCCCCTTTCTGCAAGCTGAGGTAAACCTGAAGGAAATATCCTTCTTCCTCCCAAGGGAGGGGTGAGTGAAAAATGTCACAGCACTGCAAGTTTTCTTTCCCACCTCTTCTACAAAACCTTTTTATACCCATGACATATGGGGTTCAGCTAAAGGTTGAAACAACTGCTTTCTGACACCTCCTTTGTGAGTCTCCTTTGTCATCTGTTGTTTGGCTCTCAGCTTCTTGGTGGCCTCTGCTGAAACTGATGCAAAACAGAGTCCCATTTTAATATCTTGCTACATTTTTGATAAAGCTTTGCAGGGAAAGTGGATGGGAAATATTGTTAAAGTGCTATTCTGCTTAGAGAACGAAAACTGTGTTTCAGGTGTGAGGTACTCTGCTAGTCCAGGTAGATGGCATTTTATTCTATTATCTACTTTCCCCATTTAACTATAAAATTGGTAGATATTCATTTTCAATAGATTAGAAGCATTGATAAACAAAACTTGTTAAAATTACTCTGTCCCGTCTTTCAGGGATAGTTACTATTAACCTTGGTTACTATCCTTTTATATTTTTCTTATAATGGATAATTCTTGCCATCTGAATCTCACTACCCAAATCATTATTTAAATGACTTATAACATTTTTTCCAAAATTCACCATCTGAAAGGAAGACTTGTTATAACAAATCCACATTATTACAGCAGCAAAACTGTCTGATTTGTGCACAAATTCAGGAGAGAAAATAGAATGTTGCAGTAGATTCTCAGCTCTTCTTCTGGCAATACTGAATCTTGTCTTACACAGTTTAAACACGTTGTGCATTATCTCATCAGACTTCCCCACATTATTACATGAAAATGTCTTCTAAGAATGCTGGAAAGCCTATGAAGAAAGTAGATGAGCCCATGAATTGGAGAAAACTATTGACAAAGGTGATTGAACTGCAAAGCAAATTTTTAACGTTGATGAAATTGGGCTATTTTGTAAACAAATGCTATCTTGTATGTTCATTTCAGAAAAAGGAGACAAAAGTCCTAGAACATAAACCATCCCAAATAGGCTAACACTGCTTTAAAGTGAATTTGTTTCTAAGCTAAAAAACCTCCATTGGTGTATCACTTTAAAAACCCCAGTACCTTTTAGGGACTATTGAGTAAATTGTCTGCTTATGTGATAATCAACTCATAAAGATTGGGTGACCAAGGCTGTATTCAGTCATTACATGAGGATCTAACTGTCTCTATTCATCAAAGGGTACACAAAGATGGAAAACTTGCAAACAATGCTTTTTTGATAATAGACAATGCTCCCAGATGTCCTTCTAATGTTGACAATTACAGTGATAATATCACAGTGGTCTTTATGCTTCCCAACATTATGTCTTAATGTAGACTCTGAGAGTCCTGCAGCCTTCAAGGCATATTGTTTACAGATGGTGATGCACTATGTGGCGCTTATGTGCTGATATATAGTCTGGTGATGCAGGCAAAACTGCTTCGATTAAGGATTTATGGAAGAGTTTTGACATTCAGAAGGTCTTCAAATTTATCAACTGGGTTTGTCATGTATCATAACAAACAATGAATGGAGTATGGAAAAAACTGGTCCCGTAATTGTTGCTGACTTCCAAGGTTTCAAGGAAGTGATTAATGCAAAGCAAAATCCTAAATCTTGTGCAGGAGGCTAGATTTAGTGAAGTGGATGGTACAAAGAACTTACAACCAAGAAACTTGTTCACCCTGATGTTCATTCTAGGTCAAAGGAAGAGAAAGAAGGGGAGCCATAAATACCTGTTGCTGGATCTTTAGAAAACTTGGAATTATGCAGATAAAATATTTGTTTTTGCAAGTTTTTGTTTGTTTGCTAGTTTTGGTTCTTGGCTATCTGCTATTTCAGATAATGGTTTATAGCCACCCACTTCTAGAGACTCAAGTGCCAAAAAGAGATGGCTGTCCACAAGATCCTTGGATTTGAATATATGTGCACTGCAGGTGTGTGCTGTTTCATCTGCTCTCTGCTAGCTCATTCCCTCACCACACCCACCCCTGAGTAGCATCACTGTCTACCTAACTGAGGCTCCATCTTCCTCTCCATAAATCCCTCCTTATTTGGTAAGTAATCATTTTTAAAATGTTTCATGTTTGTTTATTTAAGTTCTATCTATATTCATTTTATAACTTTAAATATATAGTAGTTTTTAGTTTACATTATAGTATATGCTTGTTGTACAGAAGAAAAACTAATTTCTACTCTATTGTTGCCTATTACATGAAAATATATCCACTAAAAAGCCCATTAAATAATTATGTGGTTGACATTTTACCTAACAGATTTATGCAGAAATCCTTGGGGTTATTATTATATAGGTGTTTATATCATGAGTGTGCCCCTCCTACCGTCTCGTTGGATTTCTTCTTTATGTCTTTGGATGTAGAATATCTTTTTGGTAGATGCCAGTCTTTTCTTGTCGATGGTTGTTCAGCAGTTAGTTGTGATTTTGGTGTTCTCACGAGAGGAACTGAACTCAAGGTCTTTCTACTCCACCATCTTGTCTCCCTATATAGGTGTTTAAGAATATCTAGTTAAATTTTGAATAATTGGTTGGGGTTTTGGGATGGGCCTGAAACAGATATAAGGCCTATTCTCCACTCCATCCAAATTCGATATCCAACATATCAAACCAAGAAAAGGATTAGATTCAAATCACAAGCAATGCCTGTATATAAATTTATTATGAAAAATGGGTTACTATCTTACTGATTTAAACCTGCTTTTTCACAATATATTGTGACCATATCTCTATGTAATTTAATGGTATATGTTGAAATTTATAAAAATAGATGATTTTCCCTGTTTATGTAATGGATAAGCCAAGCCTCAGAATGTATGTCACACCCATATCTCCCTTCTGAAGTTTTTCTATATCCATGGCCCCTGCTGAGGGAGCAGGACCATATCGTTTCTTACAAACAGGGAGCTGTTTCTTGTCACCTGACTCCACCTCTCTGGTCACAAATGATTGGAGCAGAGGAGGGTACTTCCTCAGGGATTGCAAACTCAAAAGCCAACAGAGGCCAGGCAAGTGAGCAGGCAGATGCGTGAGACAATAGGGAGAGTTCACTGGAGACAGCAAAGAACTGGAGACGGCATGTCCTATCTTCAGGGAGAGGTTGATACTCAGCTTTTGCCAACCGTTGTCATCTAGGAATAAAGACTAAGGATAGTCCAGATCTTTAGATTTTCAAGAAGATCTAAAAATTCCTATTTTAGATGAAATTCCCTGAAGCGAAAAATGATTTTAATTTGTGTGTCTTTAATTTCTGGTTAGGCTAAACCTCTTTTGGTATGTATGTGTTTCTTTTTTTTAGTAAATAAACTGAGCTGTTGATAATTATTGAAGGGCAAAGAGATTAAGATTTTAATCTTCTAACAGTTACTTAGAGCCATTCTGTGTTTCTAGTGAAATGTGGAGACCTGTGCTTTCATAGTCCCTGAGAAGGGTCACTGCCGATTTTTGTGGAGATTATGCTCCAATTGACCATGAGAGGTGAGTCAAGACTGAAGAACAGCCTTAAACTTATCAAGGCACATGCCCTGGCATGGAGCTCCATCAGGCTGGAGGGAGGGGAACTTGCTTGTAACTTTTTAGGCTGTATTTCTAATAATTTGCTTAAAAGCGTGTTTTGTTCTAATGACTTAATTTATTTAGGGATGGGAATACTGTTCTCCCTACTTCTCCCACCTCCCATAGCTGAGTCATCTGAGAAAGGGGACTTTTCCAGATTTCTGCAGGGACCTCACCACCCTACCCTAAGGTACTCAGACAAGGTGTGAATTGGTGGAGCAGAGAACCAAACCACTATTACTGATATCAGTGTATTGCATCCCATAGGGATGTTGGGACAAAATACAAGATGTAAACTAATGCCATAGTGTATGGCAGTAATAATTTTAGCCTTGAACATTGTTCTTTTATCAGATATTTTATAAATACCCATAAAACCTCCTTCCCTAGACATACCAGGTCACAGAGCAATCATGGAGCATCCTTTAGAGAGTCCCTATGTGTTGCGAACTCCCCAGGGATGCCTCTTCCAGAGAGAGATGCCATTTATCCATCTTCTACTTATAACAGTTGAGTTTGTTCCCGTTTTGTGCAGAATCCCAGTATTTCCAAAATAACGTATACAGATACATGTCCATTTTGTGAATTACATAATTTAAAATATTGGAATAATTCATATTAATATGAAACATATCATTGATGGCAAACATTTCATGTATTGCAATGAACATGTTTTTAAAAATCAAAAGACCAGAATTCAAATCTCAGCTCTACCACCTACTACCTATGATATCCTGAGTAAATTTCTTTTGTAATTTTATCTGTATCCCCATTTAATTTACAAAATGAAGATAATAATGTTTTCTTTTTTTGGCTGTTGTCAGGAATAATTAAAATTATGCATGCAAAGACAATAGCCCCAAAATGTTAATTAATTCCATTCCCTCATATGTGTAATAAACATATCAATACCTTCAAATGGTGACCAAATTATGAAAGCTTCAGTGGTTAAGATCATAACCATGATCCACCAGAAATAAATATTGGGAGTCAAAAAAAAGTAACAGGTACTTGTATAATATATTTTCATTTTTATTAATATTCTCACTCAGATCATCGTGTGTCATAAAGTCCTTGTTTCTCTTAAAGTCATGAGGCATTCGTCCTGTAATAATTTGCCTGACTAGACATATGTAACTTTTTTTTTCCTAAGGGGTAAGGAACTTTTCAAATCTTTCATTCTCACCAAGTACCTAGGGCACAAGGCATGGGTTAGGCCAGAGGCCTCATTTTACAGATGAGGAGATTCAGTGACTTATTCCTAACTGAGACCGATCTCATAAATCCTCATAATGTGGGCAAGAGAATAGGACTTTCAGCAGCTTGACCAGAAGAGAATCTGATAGGCTTGTGTATTATGTGAAAACTTTGACTAACATTTTTGCTACAGTGCTCTAAAGCTTTTATCACATTAAACTATGAATTAACACTAATGATGCTCATTAGGCAGAGTTCACCTCTTATTCTCAGTATACATTTAAGGGATTAAAAAAATAAAATGTACATGATTACTCCACAAATTTCCTAGGACAGCTTTTTTTTTTCTAACCTCACAGATTTGAATTACTAAATTTTTTGTTCTCTCTGAACCTCAATAGTCTCTCCTGGGAGTAAAAGAGCTAATATGACCCATGTTTCCCCACTTTGCTTTCTCTAAGGGAATAGGTGAATGATTAAAGAGATAATGAATGTGAGAAGAACTTCCTGGAGGAAAGACATTTCATAAACATGAAGTGAAGACTTGGCTGACTCATGAATTCTAACAGCTCAGAGATATGGATAAATCTTTTGGTATGAACCCTCGCTACTTAGTCTACCCACCTCACAAACACCTTAAAAGTGGATTCTGGAGACTTTCCAAAATGTCAAACTGATCCTACTTACAGCAAAATTCATCATACAGTTTGTAATTAACACCAAGTATTTATGAAATTCAGTGATTCATCTCTCAATGTTTTTGCTGATTGGGAAGCAGATTAGTACTCAGGTCTAGCATGGAGTTGGAAGGCCTATGTAATGTAGCCAAACCTGCTTACTTGGCTTTTTATGGTCTTTTAGAATAAAAAGTGCTGTCCCAGAACCACTCCCTTTAAAACAAATTGATGTTTTTATTTTCTGAAGCTTTTTTAGGAGAATGGAAGTGAATTGGTAAAATTTTAAAAAGCCAAAAGCAAAATATAAAAACTCACAGCTGGAAAAATTGAATGACTACTATATCCAGCTGTTTTCCAAGGACCTAGAGTATGTTGGGGATGTCAAGATGTTATTGTAGATGTGGCTGGAAGCTCCTCATTATGCCTCTGGCTCTGTGGGGTGAAATGGAAAACAATTTCAGAAGAACAAATAAAAAAATGATTTTCCAACCCAACTTTTGTGTTAAATGAGAGCCATAGCATTTTGTTAGATTAGATAATCAGTCAAGAGACACAGTACAGTTACACACATTTAAGATTGTTATGTATTCTTGATGAATTGGCTTTTAAAAAATCATTATAAAATGTCCTTCCCCTGTATGAACTTCCTTAGCTTGGCTTCCTCTGTCAGTGCTCTTCTATCTGCTTTTTGTAACAAATAATTTTTTGAAATGTCTTGTCTGTTGCTAATTTTCATAACCTCTTCATTGTTGGAGATTTAGAAATTATCAGATGGCCTCTCCAATCATTGGGATAAAGCTGGACTTTTTAATGGTGCTGGACAACTGGGTAATCATTTGGAAGAAGTTAAAATTAGATCCACATCTCACATTATACCCAAGAAGACACTCCAAAGGAGTGAGGGATCTAAATGTAAAAAATACAATCGTACAAGTATGTGAAGAAAACATGGATAAATTCCTCTTTAACATTATTAAAGACACAGGGGCTCTAACTGTGACTCAAAATCCAGGGTCAATAAAAACAAAGATTAAGAAATCTGACTACATAAAAGTTTAATAAAAAAAGGTTTTGTGACCAAAAAAAAAAAAAAAAAAAACCACATATCATAAACAAATCCAAAGGAAAAACTAGGAGAAAATATCTGTAACATATACCACAGACAAAGATTATATATATATAAAAATACATATATATATATATATATAATCTTTGTCTGTGGTATATGTATATATGAGAGAGAGAGAGAGAACTTGTAGAAATTGAGAAACAAAGGACCAAAACCTATTAGGAAAATGGGAAAAAATCATGAGTAAACACAAAAATATATAAGGAACATTCGAACATATGGAAAGATGTTCAGATTCACTTATAATTAGAGAAATGTACATTAAAACAATACTGAAGTATAATTTCTCACATCAAACTGGCAAAAATAAAAAACTATGTCAACATGTTTTGTTGGTGAGGCTGTGAGGACACAGACACTCCCTAGTAAGTACCTGGTGAGAATGTGCACCAGTACAGCTCTTCTAGAGGGAAAGTTGGTAATACTTAACAGAACTACATATGCACTTGGTCTTTGACCCAGAAAATCCCACTACTAGGGCTCTACCCTGAAGATGTACTTCCAATATGTACAAAATACATATGCTAAGGTTATTTAAGACAGCGTTGTTTGTAATTAGAAAATATTGACAAGAAGTAAATTCCAACAGATTGGGGAGTGATTGGATAAGTTATAGTACACCTAGACAATGGAGTACTCTACTACTGTAAAAAAAGAATGAGAAAGATCTCTGTGAACTGACATGCAGTGATTTATAGGACATATTTACTAATAAGTGAACAGGAAAAGTACAAAAGAATATATATAGCATGATACCCTTTATGTGAGAAGGAAGGGAAATTAAAAAATACACATGTATCTGCACATGTATACAAAAGAGATACAGGAAAGATAAATGAGAAACTAAAGAGATTGGTTATCTACAGAGGTTGGTAGGAAAGGTGCAGGAAGAAGGAATGAATGGGGACAGGTTAGTAGGGATGAAAAGGTAGAGATACTTTTCTGAGTATTTTTTTTATAGGTTTGACTTTTAGAACCATAGTGATGTTTCACATACATACCTTCTCCCCATTTAATAATTAAAATCAACCAGGAACTGGGAGAAAATCCAAAATGGAATGTAATCAGTAACAAATGAACCTAACTGTATTACAAATGGATGACATTATTGCACTGGGGTTGAACGGACAGAAAAGCACAAACCTAAATAGCTTTGGAAAATAATATTTTGGCTGGATGCTGTGAGGCTAAAGATAAAAAGAACTGTATGCAAATACTGTTATCTAGTTAGTAAATCTGTTTCTCATAGGGGTATAGATGAGCAATTGTGTAACTACTTTATTTGTATACTAGTATTGAACAAACAAATTAATATATTGTAGAAAATGAGAGCTGGGTCTCTCACTGTTGGAGAAAGAAGTTAGAGATAGGTCAAGGGAAAAAGGTGGAATGAGCCTCATGGTGTTGGATTGGAATCATAGGTATGATTCATGAATATGAATTTACAGATTTTATATATGTATAGACACAGATCGATATATGTAGAAATAAATGTAGATGTGTGTATGTGTGGGCTAGTAGTCATATGTATATTTCCCATCTTTGTCCACTGAGAGAGCCCAGGAGTAATGATACTCTAGTAGCCATGAGTACTCCTGGTGGCAAAATCTCGGTTTATAAATTCGCTTGTCCTATTAAAGAAACCAGAACTCTTTGGAAAACTTGGGGAGGAAAAAAGTAAAAGATGAGACTGGAACATCTTGTGATGTCAGAAAAAAGAAGTATTCAAAAAAAGGATGACAGTGTGTCATAAGGACACAGGAGCTAAGGTGGAACTCCCAATGGCCAAGAATGGAATGATTCAAACAATAAAAATATATAACAATAACATTGGATTATGACCAGTAGAGTAAAATAAGTATTCTTGAGTCAATATGGATATAAATACATAATGAAATAAATAAATTTCATTTATTTATGAAAGGAAAACTCTTTATGTAAGGAGAAGGGACAGCTCTTCCCTATAGAAAAATTTCAATTAAAAAATGTTGAAATGGGCTTCCCTGGTGGTGCAGTGGTTGAGAGTCCACCTGCCGATGCAGGGGACACGGGTTCGGGCCCCAGTCCGGGAAGATCCCACATGCCGCGGAGCGGCTGGGCCCGTGAGCCATGGCTGCTGAGCCTGCGCGTCTGGAGCCTGTGCTCCACAAGGGGAGAGGCCACAACAGTGAGAGGCCCGCGTACCGCAAAAAACAAAAAACAAACAAAAAGTGTTGAAGGAATGAAGGAAATATAAAATCATTACTGGGCAAACCCAATAGAAAGAGCCACTAAGTAAGATAGATGCTAAAATTACTGGGCAAAAGTTTGAGGAGAAACAGGGTTTAGGCACGGTCTCAAACCATCTCCATTAATTACAAAGGGAATAATAGTAACTTCAGAGAGGAAAAACTTCACAGACACCACCTTGGTCAAGGTTAATATCACCAGTAATAAGGCATGACCCTCTGATACGCACTGAGAAGGACAAAACATTACTTCATGTAGTATTCTTGCCCAAAAGGCTTAAGGTCAATCTAATTATGAGAAAATATGAGAAAACAACCAAATTGAGCACCTGTGAAATGTATCATGTATTCAAAGAGTACATTATATATATACATAGACACACATATGAAACACAGATTAAAGGATAATAAAACAAATATTCACTTCTTACCATTAAGCTTAAATAGTACCAATACCTCAGAAGTTCCTATGATCCCTTCCTCAATTTTATCCTCCATATTCTTCTACCAATGGTAACCGCTTCTCTCAATAGTGTGTTAATAATTTCCCTCTTCTTTTTTTATGGTTTTACCACATGTATATATTTTTTTCCTAAATAATGTACTGTTTAATCTAGTAAACAATGAATTCATATGGTATATGGTATATTAGCTGGATCCAGCTCTGCAAAGTTACAATCAAGGTGTTTGGAGCTGAGCCATCTCAAGGCTCAACTTGGGGAGAATCTGCTAACAAGCTCAGTCACGTGGCTGTTGGCAGGACTCGTACTCCTTGGTTGGTGACATCAGTTCTTTATCATGTGAGCTTCTCTGTTGGCCAGCACATAACATGGTGGCTGGCTTCCCTCTGAGTGAATAAGGGAGAGAGGAAGAGAGAGGAAGCAAGAAGGAAGTCACTATCTATTTTTGCCACCTAATCTTGCAAGTACTTTGTGCCATATTCCATTTGTTAGAAGCAAGTCACTAACCCACACTCAAGGCAAGGGGATGACACTAGGGCCTGAACAGGAAGTGGAAGTCATTGGGGCCCATGGTTGGGGCTGCCTCTCCCACAAACAACGAATAGCAACATGGAAGGCAAGAGGAAGAGCAGGATTGGAAGCTGGAAAGATAAGCAGTTCCATTTTGGATCTTGAATATAAAGTGTTGGTGAATATTTAGGTGAAGAGGTCCATCTGGAAATGAGATGTTGTGCCTGAGGCTCAGGTATAGAATCAGAACAAGAGGTAAAGATTTAGGTATCTTCAGCCTGCCAGTGGCAATTAAAACCAGAGGCTAGAAGCAAGTAACACTCAGGGAAAACGTGCAGGCTGAAGTGGGGAGCACCAATATTTAAGACACATGCAGGTAAAGAGAAGCTCACAAAAGAGATAGAAACAGGATGATCAGAGAGGCAGAAGGAGAATCAAGAGCTAGGCACCACAGAAATCAAGGATGAGAGCTTTTGAAGAAGAGGGGAGAAGTCATCAGTGGCAACAGCCACAGGGCCGTCTGTTAAGATGAGTACCAGAAAGTGTTCACTGAATTGGAAATTAAGAGGTCACTGGAGGCCTTGGTAAGGCTAGTTTTGATGGAATGGTGGTAATGGAAGACAGATTCTTTGGTTGAGAACTGAATATGAGCTGAGGAAGTAGGGAAACTGAATGAGTTTAGACTACTCTCTTTAAAAGGCTAGAAGGAAGTTATATACTACCTCTGTTACTGAACCAAACTTGGGTCCCCTCGCCCACTGTGCAGCAAAGCCAATCCACTGACACTGGGCTGTGGTGAAGGAAAGTATAGCATTTATTGCAGGGTGCCAAGCAAGGAGATTGGGCAGCTGGTGCTCAAAAGACCTGAACGCCCTGATGGCTTTCTGGAAAGGGTTTTTAAAAGGCAAGATTTGGGGTGAGGGTTGCAGCTTGTGGACTTTCTTCTGATTGGTTGGTGGTGACATAACAGAGTGATGTTTTAGAAATCTTGATCATCAACATTCTGGTTCCAACCAGTCTGGGGTCTACCTGCTTGTGGTCAGCAAGTAGTCACCTGGGTATGGGTGGGGGGCAGGTCTCAGTTTCTGCAGAATAACTCAAAGTTATGCATCAGATTGTTGTGTATACCCCTTGAGGATGAACTAGGACTCTGTTTTATACCTGAACTCTTATTTAAGCTATCATTACTTTTCTTGCTTGACTGCTTTACCTTTGTTTCTGTGTTCCCTCACTTCCCTAATTAGTAACCTCTTCAGTCCACTCTTTGGAAATAGGGGAAGGCCTAGGAGACTAAAGCCTTTTTCTACAAAAAGAAAATGGGGGACGTAGAGGGGTTTTTATAGCTGGGAGGTCCCTGCAGCATCCTGCTCAGTATCAATTCCCCCTTTTCTTTGATACTCTTCATTGCTGAGGGGGACAGGAGTGGGACAAGAAAGGGAATAAAATTTTGGATAAAGAGGCTACCATAAACTCAGCAGGGGAACTCAGTTTTAGAGGGCCTTGGTTTTGGGGGGGATTCAGTTTCACTCTTGTGTGAGTGTGTTACACTCAAGCAGTTAGTTGAGATAGATGAGAAATTCTCATTCTGCCAATTACCATCCAATAAAAGTCTAGATTTTAAAACATTTTCTGTTAACTCCTTATATGTAAAAGATGACTCTATATTTCTTGAACACGTACTTGTTCCTATGCTCTTTAAGAATGGTAGAATATTTCCACAATTGCTGACTATATGAAATGCATTTCCCATCATCAATCTCATAAATATTCAGCTATTGTACTTTTCCCCTAACAGCCAGAGTTTTATTCATTATATTGAATTGCAATCTCACCCTTCCTTTCTGCTCCTTTGTAAAGAGAAAGAATATTTTGGCAGTTTTTGCAACGCCTCAGCCTTGAGTGAATATAAATATAAGCATGATTGATTTTCTGAACTTGCTTTTTTTCCATGTTCCAGTGCTTTATTCATTATAGGTGGGATGACTGACAAATCAGGTCTGATTGCTAACTGGAAAGCAAAACATATTAAAAGCATAGCACATATATCCAGTTTGCTCTCAGTGCAAACCCTGAAAATGTGATGCTTCTAGTGCTCTAGTGCATGCTATCTAATTACCTGCTCTTTTGCTTTGACTCAGCCATTCAGGAATTACACTAGCAGTGTCTGGCAGGTCAGGGGTGATTGCTAATTAAATGGTGGAATTAACTTTGCCTCACCTTGACTCGTCTTTCTTCCCCCTCCCCACTCTGCAGTGACACTCTTCCTCAAAAAGCATTACATCTCTTCACGTGTAGGCCAGAAAATGAAGGCTGGTGCTCTTATCCCTGTTTGAAGCCCAAATTCTCAAGGTAATTTTACTTCAAGGATTGGTGAAATAGGAATTCTGTCCTCTCCTCTTTCTAAGTCCTGGTGTAAAGAGGTCTTTTTGTGTCAGTGCCCTTGATGGCAAGGCAAGACCCCTGTGGTTTCTATTCTTCCAGCATCACCTCAGCAATCAACTAGTGGCCCTGAAAGGAGAGGCCATCTTTGCCTTTGTGTTTGAGTTCACGATTCACACCAGGAAATCAGTGGGCACGTGCAGGCTGAAAAGGAAGAATTGATTTCCTTTTATCCTCCCACTAATCTGAATGTCACCTCAGAAATGCCCAGGATTTAACTGATCTGTGACAACTTCGTGGCAACCACAGCCCCTTATTGAATGATTAAGAATATTAAGGAGTAGCACAGGGAGATCAGCTTTGTGACTGCCTGGAGGGGTGGGATAGGGAGGGAGGGAGGGAGATGCAAGAGGGAAGGGATATGGGAACATATGTATATGTATAACTGATTCACTTTGTTATAAAGCAGAAACTAATACACCATTGTGAAACAATTATACTCCAATAAAGTTGTAAAAAAATGAATATTAAGGTGTTTGGAGGCACTAGCAACACTGAGAGGTAAGGATCTGCTTCTCCTCCTGGGACCTTATCACTAAGCATTTGAATAGAATTTGATTCTTATAAGTGCTTTAAAATAGTTTCTCTCTGTTTATCTGAAGGTGGCTTAGAAGCATCATGGGAGACTGAACCATATAAAGTAGCCAAAATCTGTGTGTTTTTCCACTTTGAAGATGGCATTTTCATATGGTTCAGCTTAATATTAGCTTCTGTCGGAGAAATGCAAGATTGAAGCCCGGATAGATGAAATGAATTCTGAGTTCCCATCCAGAACTTTTGCCCTTATACCTAATGGATTAGTAAAGTCACTGGTCTATTCATTAACAAACATCTGTTGCCTATCTTTTCTTGTCTTGAGCGTTGAGACAAGAATGCCAAGGGTTGGGTATGTACTAGCTCTGCTTAATTACCCAGTAGGCAAATTAGGCACACCTGTAAAGCCCTGCGAAATGTTATATAGTTTGTAATTTAGTTTAAAATTATTCAACATAGAAAGTGTAATACATATGTGTGTGTTTAGTTAGTTTAACCTACCTCTATGGGCAGATTGCTGATGTTTGAAGTACCTTAATCAGAAATACACACTCCAAGGGAGGTTAGTTAGCATCTGAAAGACTCTACTCAGGTAATTACTGTAAATGTTTAACTCTCTGCCATTTCAATTAGCACTAGAGGGTTTATTAGGTAGCCTGAGTGAAATAAGTACTATTCAAGATAAATATATTGGCTAGGAATGTGGCACAGGCACCACTGCCCTTGCATGAACGAAGTATAGGAATCTAGGGTGCTCTTGACCTAGGGCTCTGATTCCTATTAGAGAAGGTTGGCTGAATCCTGTTACGGGTATGGTTGCATTTGCCTTGAGTGAATCTTTCATGAAAGGTGCCTGTTGCAGTGCTTTTAAGGACAGAGAAAAGGGAAATTCGTGGACTTTTGATACTGGATATATAACTGTACGTGATTGGGTTTGTTTTCAGAAAAAAAAACATTCTGACAGCAGTGTAGAGGCAGCATTGGGGTGATCTGGGACTGGAGAGAGAGCGAGAGAGGGAGGCCATGGTAGTTGTAGAAGGATGAAGGCCTCAACTAACGTTGCGGCCCTGTGAGTAAGTGGAATAGAGAAGATAGACTTGAATGATTTATAAGAGAAAAATAAATGGAGTTAATGAATAATTAGATATAGGGGAGGGCATGTAGGTGAAGAGGGGGTCATAAAGACAACCTCCAGTGTGTCTGATTTGCATGGTGCCATTTACTAAAACAGAGAATCAAAGGTAAGGAAGAGGTTGGGGACCAGTAGAGAATAGCTATTTTTCAAAAAGATAAATGTGAGATGCTTGTAAGACATTCAGGTGGAGTAGTCCAATAGGTAGGTATATAATATGTATGCCCACATATACATATATACATATTTATTGTCTGGGGCTCAGGAGGAAGACCTGGGCTAGAGATGGGTATTTAATGCATTCAACAAACATCTATTAATTATTTTCTGTACTTCAGGCCAAGATTAGTGGGATCCTTGCTTTCATCATGATTAGAGTATTTGGTAGACACAGTATAATGGACCTATTTGAAGTCTTGGGGATGAGGTTACCTAGGAAGAGTGTGGTTAAAAGTGCAGAAACAGAATCCCAGGAATGATTCATATTTAAGATGCAGGAGAAAGAAGGAGGAATGATATGAAAGATTTTATATGTATAAAAATGAGGAGGGGGCCTCCCTGGTGGCGCAGTGGTTGAGAGTCCGCCTGCCGGTGCAGGGGATACGGGTTCGTGCCCCGGTCTGGGAGGATCCCATATGCCGCGGAGCGGCTGGGCCCGTGAGCCATGGCCTCTGGGCCTGCGCGTCCGGAGCCTGTGCTCCGCAACGGGAGAGGCCACAACAGTGAGAGGCCCGCATACCGCAAAAAGAAAAAAAAAAAAAAAAAAAAAAAAAAAAATGAGGAGGATTGGCCAAAAAGGAGGAAAATGAGAAGAGAAGAAAATTATACCAAGGAAGTCAAGGGATATAAAAGTTTCAAGGAGGGAAAGGTGAAGAGAATCCCATAATGCAGAAATCTAACAAATAAGGAATGGAAATATCCATGCTACGTGACTCTTTGGAGGTGCAAGTGTGAGATCATTTTCCTGTAGTAAGGGGAATAGTGGATTGAAGGCTGAGTACTGAAGAAAGAATGAGAAGTGATAGAGCAGAAAAGAATCTTTAAAAAGCTTGGCCAGAAAGGGGCACTAGAAATTTTGGGGCAGGGGGTTTTTCAGAGAGAAAGTGTCCAGAGCTCTGCTTCCTGCTCTGTGTGATATAGGACAGAACTCTATAAAAATGACTTACACAAATGGGAATTCCCTGGTGGTCCAGTGGTTAAGACTCCACGCTTTCACTGCTGAGGGCCAGGGTTCGACCCCTGGTGGGGGAACTAAGATCCCACAAGTGGCGTGGTAAAACAAAACAAAACAAAACAGAAACTTGCACATAAATGAAGTAGGGTAAAATAACCCCAAAAATGAAATGCTAAAAATAGTAAAGGAGACAAAATAAATTATTAAAAATGAGCAGACTTTGTTCATTTTGAAGAAAACAAATGCCCTGGTAGCTACATAGTTTAGGATACAACCTGAGAAGTGCTGGGTTCTCTAACACAAACCTATCGCGTGAGTATCAAGCAGACAGAAGGTGTCCCATGAACACCTTGGCTGGAGTGAAGGGGAAGAGGTGCTATGATCACAGAGGCCCTCTTGGGTCTGCTAGAGCTCTGACAGGCCACTTTATGTGGGACATGGTTCCAGGAATGATGTTCCATTACAAGTGAGTCAGCATTTCTGGGACTGTCCCAGTTTTACTGGAAGTAAGTACCACCTTATCTTTCTGAGCAATTACTTTCAAGAAATATGATGGGAAAAAATTTCAAAGCTCTGACCTCTTCAAATTTCCTCTTCACTTTTTCAAATTCTCTGTAGAGTTGTTCATAGTTGAGAATTGTTTTCATTAGAAAGTGCATGTAGAGTCTACTGGCAATTAAAAGCAGCCAAATCTAGCCCCGGGACCAAAGATGAGATGCTACCTACTAGTCTGGAGCCAAAAACAGGGTCTTGAGGTCAGATAGACTTGGGCATAAGTTCCAACTCTAAAATTCATTAGCTGTGTGACCCAGGGCAAGTTACTTAGCCTCTCTGAGACTCAGTTTCCTCAGCTGCGTAATCAGGGATAATAAAAACAAGTTTTACAGGAATGTTGTAAAATAATATGTGTTAAGTGTTTTGGAAGAAGTAGTTTGCTCAGTAGCCTGTGTGTGTGTGTGTGTGTGTGTGTGTGTGCACATGTATAAATCCCCTTGACTTGATTGGTTAAATTTGAACATTTGTTCAGCATCTATGATAAGCAAAGTACTCTGTCCACATACACTGCAAAAAGGTAAGGTAGGGCCAGTATAAAAGATGGTAAATGACTCTTTGTTTCTATTTACACCAATAGGTCAAGAAAGAATGGAGTGAAATTGATGCAGGAGGGATTTAGATTAAAGTGCAGCAGAATACAATTTCAAACCACAGTGAAATGCCATTATAAAGAGAGTCAATAAGAAACCTTTAGTGAAGATTTAAAAGGAAAGAGTAGTTACTCTGAGATGATTTAAGGGCTAGAAAACAATGATGTCATTTTGGTTTCATGCTATCTTTATTATTTTATACTCTGAGACGCCTGAGCTACTTCCACATTTTGAGGTAGCCAGTATGTTTACAAATGGAGAAATGCTAAAATAGGGCTAAAAACTGTAGAGTATTAAAAATATGTGTATACCTATTTATCTATGATCAATTAATTCTGTTAAGACAAAAATACAGTGCAATATAAATAGGGTTTTCACAAGATAGTCACAAGATTTATAAAAACTTGTTTCAAAGTCCATTCCAGGTACTATGAAGAACATCTTTCAATCTTGCCAATGTATCCTTGGGTACCACAAGTGTACCAGAGCCCACATTTGTCTGGACTACACTGGCCTTAGTGCATGTGAGTTTTGGGCCTGTGGCCTTTTGCCATAAACTCTTAGTAATGGGCTCTGTCCAGCACCTCTGAAAGCTCAATCCCTGACATAACATAGATGCTCAAGAAAAGTCTGTTGAGCTAATCAGTGAATTCTTTTGCACTGATTACCACCAAGGAAGCTTGCTGAAGATCTTTAAAACTGGTTGCTGCTAGATTGGTTAAAAGCTTGAGATTTCATTCATTGTGCAAAGGGAAATAACACATTACCTGTGTTGGGCTTCTACATTCTTTTTATAGGTGACTGCTTTTTTTTTTTTTTTTTTTTTTTTTTTGCGGTACGCAGGCCTCTCACTGTTGTGGCCTCTCCCATTGCAGAGCACAGGCTCCGGACGTGCAGGCTCAGAGGCCATGGCTCACGGGCCCAGCCGCTCCACGGCATGTGGGATCTTCCCGAACCGGGGCACGAACCCATGTCCCCTGCATCGGCAGGCAGACTCTCAACCACTGCGCCACCAGGGAAGCCCTAGTGACTGCCTTTTAATCAGAGAGTGCTCGGTGCAGAGCAGAAGAGGGGAAGTGGAAGATGGTGAGATATGTGGACAAAGGAGTTCCTTCAGCTCCAGTTTACTAAGGCTGTTACTGATCAGAGCATTTAAGGATTTTGGATTTTTATAAAGCACAAATGACACAGCATCAACCTGCAGTACGTGAATAGAAGTCAATTCTATCAGCAGCAGCATCTGGGCACTCCTAACTTTCCCAGAAATTAAGAGAAACCCACCTGTTTTTAAATGCAAGGCTTCTTTCTAATCCCTGTTCCTAATAACTCAAAGGTGCACTGACTGCAGAGACCCAGTTGCCATCTTCACATTTCAAGTATCTAGGATAGACTATGCCAACAGACCTCAAGCCAGGGCTTGCTGTCATTGCTAGGCTTCCTTCTCATGGCAATGTGATTCATTTCTGACAGAGAGAAAGCTGGGAAGAGCATTTAAATCTTCCTTAAACTGATGCAGCTTAGCAGGCTCAGCTTTGAAGCCCTCTGTAATCCTGAGGCCCCGGTTTTCCAATTCTAGATGGGATAATGCTTCTGTTAATTCCCCCCAGGTAGGTAATTAATTCTTGCTGGTGTTCTAGAGAGAAGGTGAAGGCTGGTGCTTTAGTTTTTTTTTTTTTTTTTTTTTTTGCCGTACGCGGGCCTCTCACTGTTGTGGCCTCTCCCCGTTGTGGAGCACAGGCTCCAGACGCGCAGGCTCAGCGGCCATGGCTCACGGGCCCAGCCGCTCCGCGGCATGTGGGATCTTCCTGGACCGGGGCACGAACCCGTGTCCCCTGCATTGGCAGGCAGACTCTCAACCACTGCACCACCAGGGAAGCCCTGGTGCTTTAGTTTTGAGTCTTTAAAAGACTCCAGTCTCCTTTACCCATGGGAATCTTTAAATACTCCTGGGCACAAGAGATAGGAATAGCAGCAGTAACAGTAACAGTAATAGTAGTAATAGTAATGCTGCTGCTGCACTTCCCCCTGCTGAACCCATTCTAATTTTGAATTTAGCAGTTACCCATCTATAAAAATCTGTGGATTTTAAAAATTATGGCTAGCCTACCCATCAGCCTCCCTAAAGTGAAAGAAAAGAGCAGACTCACTGCACTGAGGAAATTCAATTTAGTGAAGCTTTATTGTGTTTGATTCCATATTAGGCATTTTGGCTGGAAGAGCATATAGAGGATTCTAGATTATGATCTTTGTTCTTAACCTCAAAATCTAGAGTGGAGGCAAACTTGCACCCAAGTAACAGAGCCTGGCAGGTCTTAGTGCCAAAGTTCTGTGCCCTGCCATCCTGCTGCCCTCTTCTCCCTCCCTTTTCTCCTTCCCTCCATCCCTGCCTTCAGCCACCATTCGTTGAGCACCTATTTGTGTCAGGCCCAAGGCCAGGTGCTGGGGAGTTGCTTTGCGACCTTGGGAACTTCGCCGGGTGAAGTCTGAAACTGGCCCCAGTACAAGGAGGGCAAGGAAAGACTGAAGAAGGAAGCAGCCGCCCACTGCAGACTGGTAGGTGGCAGGTTTAATAAGCAGGCTTGGGCTGCCTCTGGACAAGCAGATCTCCACACCCACTCGCCAGAATCTTAAAAGTTTATACAGTGGCTTTACCTGGGTTCAGTCACGTACACTGTCCAGATGGTTTCAACACTACATTGCTCTCTCCAGGCTGCATCCCTGAAAATGGCTCTGGTTGTGAAAAAGAGGGACAGAACATAACATCCGAAGGACAGGGGAGGGGGTGAGGAGCCTTTGATTGCCTGGGTTCAGCTTGCAGGTCAACTGGTGGTCGTGTCCTCTCGAGGCCCTCTTTCAACACTCCTCCCCTTGTGCCCGGCTCTTACAATCTCACATGCTGCCCTCTTCTGCAAGGCGCCCTGAGTGATCAGCAAGGGGTTTCACTAGCATGGAGGTGGCTCATTTGGCGGCTGTCTGGCTGCACTGGAGGCAGATACCACAGTGACAATACAGGCACATGCAAGAGAAAACACAGATTAAGATAATAATTCCCCAGTAACAGTTCTCTCCACCTAGAGCCCCATGATGGGAGCCACTGATCTACTAAGTCCCCTAGGCTGGGGGTCGGATCACTCTGGGCCTTCACTTGTGTCCTCATATTTAATAAAGATGATCCCTGAGCAGACTCATCAGGTATGAACACGCAACATTCTGCTTGGACAATGGCACAGGTGCCTCCTTGCAACGAAGTAATAATGTTCAAGGCCCTTCTATTTTGGAGGACAGCTTTTCTCATTAGAGACATTTCAGTGTTAGGTAAGGACAAGCTTTGCTGGCTATTAATGAAGTGTTACTGGGTGAATTAATAAGGGCTTCTATGTGTGCTATAATGTCCTCCAGGCCAATGGAAGGAATAAAGGTGGTGGCCAAATGATTGTACCAGTGGAAAACAGAACATGCCCATCTGGCCCTGAGGAGAGGTAGGTGGGCAGATTCTGTTACCATGGGGTGGATTCTCCCCTGTGCCCAGGGAAAACCCAGGGTGCAATGGTCCAACCAGCCAGGTGGAAGCCATGGCCAAAGATTTGTGCCACACACCCATTGGGCCCCATCTGGGGCTACCTAATAAATACCTGGGCAGCATGACCAGTCAGTGCCAAACCAGTCATCAGGTGCCCATTCCAGTACCCAACACCACAGGAGAAGCAGAAGTCTAAGGTCAAAAAGACAGATAGTTAGGGACTTCCCTGGTGGTGCAGTGGTTAACAATCCGCCTGCCAATGCAGGGGACACGGGTTTGAGCCCTGGTCCGGGAAGAGCCCACATGCCACGGAGCAACTAAGCCCGTGCACCACAGCTACTGAAGCCTGTGTGCCTAGAGCCCATGCTCTGCAACAAGAGAAGCCACTGCAATAAGTCTGTGCACTGCAACGAAGAGTAGCCCCCACTCACCGCAACTAGAGAAAGCCTGCATGGGCCAATGAAGACTGAAAGCAGCCAAAAATAAACAAACAAATAAATAAATAATGTAATTAATTAATTAATTATAAATAAAAACTCTTCCCTGAAAACCAAAAAAAAAAGATAGATAGTTAGTAGGAACTTGGATGGGAGCCTCTTTCCTTTCTATAAGAATTACACTATGGCCTGATCCTTGGATGTAAATGTGGCTGCAGCTTTAGGAATTTGACCTGGTTGTGCACACCATACATATTGGCCAGGGGAAGCAACACTGTCAGGCTTGAGGAGATGGATGGGGATGCGATATGCCAGACCAGGACCCCCAATAGTATGTGTTCAATTCTAGGTATAGTGCATTTCAACAGGTCTGGCCTGCACCAGGACAATGGGATCCCAGCGGAGTCTGAGTAGGTCTCTCACCCAGTGGTGCCTGATAACTCACCCATCCCATTGCAAATTCTAGTAGATAGCGCCTTTCTCAGTCATGATGGGGCTTGGTATTCTCAGCAGCATAGCACATCCAAGGTGAGAATCAGGGCAATGGCTGTTTCCAGCAACTTCCATACCTTTACAGTGTTGAGTGCCTCGGCAGGGGTCCCCAGTCTGGTGTATGAGGCGACAGGTCCTCCTGGTTGATCATTCAAATGTATTAAAGCGTGAGATAGTGCTTTAGTCCAGCTGGCCAATGTGGTTTTACCTGTAATTTAATCTGCTGCTTTAATATTCTGTTCTTCCTTTCTACTAACCCTGCTGCTTGTGGGTTATAGAGGGGATGAAAGCTCCATCTAATGTCATGTTCTTTGCCCTTTGCATATCATGACCTTTGAAATGTGACCCCCAATCATTGTTGATTCGATAATGGTATCTATACATGGTACTCAGTTTCTCTAAACCCCTTATAGTGGCAGCCTGGTTTGTGCAGCAGCAGGGGAAAGCTTGGGTTAGGCTATACACAGTGTCCACACAGATCCAGGCATATTTAGAACCCTCACCCAGAGGGAGGGGGCCAATATAATCAACTGGCCAATCCCTCACCAGTTGGGAACTCCAGTGGACGGCCCTAGACTCCTTTGGCAGTGGCCTTGGGCCTTGTTTAGAACACATAGGACATGCCATTACTGCATTAATCAAGTCAGTGTATTTCAAGGGCAACACAGCATCCTTGGCAGTATGCCATCCCACCCAACCTGCTGTATCTACCAAAGGGTCAGTTGCTAGGGCTTGTACCCAAGCTAGGACATCAGCTTGCTGATTGCCAGTGGGTGTCAGTACCTTATGAACGGGAACGTGGAAGACAGTGAGGACAGTTTAGGCCCTTGGAGGCGAACCCAAATGTCTTCCCACATATCCCAACCCCCGAGGGCTTCTTCATGGTTATCCACCCCTCATTTTCCCATTGTGCAAACCATAGGGTTAATCCCTTTAGAACAGCCCAGCCATCAGTGCAAAGAGTTAACAGTCAGGGCTCACGAGTGATCACCAGTTTATTCCTGTTTCAGCCAGATGGCGTCAGTGTTGGGTTGATTCAACAGTGACTGCAGTCCACGTGCAGAAGCTGTTTGCCCTACTAGACCCATCTGTATACCAGGCATCAGTGGGAATTTCCCCCAGTCCCTTCCTAACAGGCCGCAGGGGTTGCCACCGGAATAGGGGTGGAGGCATTTGGAGGATCTACATACTCTACAGGGCCAAATAGCCCCTGTATTTCTAGAGAGAGTGGGCTGGTAGACAGGATGTTCCTCTGTTGCAAATAGGCATGCCTCTTAGTCAAACTGGGAGTTTGAGCCATGGCAGAGGTGGGTCACTGGAAGATATTCTCAACTTTCCCCTTGCTAGGAAGGGATATCCTTATACATGACACGTGTTCCTTTGGGAGAGGCTCTGCTTGAAGGAGCACTGTGTACCCTGTCAGGAGCTGTGCCCTATGGTGGTTTATCAGGTTCCTGCCCCCTTCCACAGCTGGGACCCTCTCTTTTGTGGTCTCTGCCATAGTGCCCAACCCATACCTTCCAGATTCACAGACACATCTACCTCAAATGGTGGCCCTGCTTGGGAGATGATGCCCAGGTCTGTTTCACAAGTCTTTTTCTCTTCTCAAAGGCAGCTTGCTGCTCTGATCCTCAGTCTCAGCCATGCCCTTTCTTTACCAGGCAGTAGAAGGGATAGAGGCACTGTGCCAGGTGGGAAATAAAAGTCCTCCCAAACCCTTGAACTCCTACAAAAGCTTGTACTTCTTGTGTTCTTAGGGGCCATTTAGGCTTGCACCTTATCAATCACAGCTTCTGGGACAAGTCACATCTTACCTGACACAAATGACTCCCCAAAACTTTGCAGTGGTGTCTGTGCCTTGAATTTTCTGTGGGTTCACTGCCCATCGTCTCCCTCACAGATGTTCCAGTGAAGTCTGCAGAGTGTTCTGCAGTACAGGCAAGTCTTCATGTTAACAGTTCAGCATCAATGTAATGGGCTCATTTTACTGATGTGGGGAAAGAGAACAGGGACAGATCTCAAGCTACTGTCCCATGCCATTTGGTGGGGCTGTGTTGGTAATCTTGGGGAAGTTCCTTAAAGTCCCTTGCTGCCCCTCCCATGTGAAGGCAAATTGATCTGGTGACTCAGTGGCCAGGGGAACACCGAGAAAAGCATTTGCTAAGTCTAGTGCAGCATGGTCCACTCCTAAGGTGGCGGCCAGGTATCTAAGATGGTGCAGTGTTGGGTACAGCCACATGGATGACTTCTTCAATTCTTGGGGGGCTTGCTGAATTCTTGGTAGTCCATGGTCATCCTCCATGAGCCATCTGGCTTTTTTACTGGCCATACTGGGCTGTTGAAAGCACTAGGGGCAGGGTGCACAATACCCACTCAGTGCACTTCTTGGATAGTTTCTCCTATTTCCTTATGCTGTGTCCTCGGCAATTTATTTGTTTGACAGTTATTACTCTTCAAGGGGGCAGTAGACCAACTGGTTCTCAGCTGGCATCTCCCCTCAACACTGGTTTGATTACTTTAACCTGGATGTGGAATTCACTGATAGAGGTTTGCAAAATTCGACCTTGTAGGATATCAATGCCCAATACGTTCTCTGGTACTGAAGAGAAAAAAACCTCATATTCTAGTGCAAGAGAACACCTGATTTGCAGTGCCAAAGGGACCTTTCTGACCATAACCATTTGCCCTCCATAACCATCAATGGCTGCTTCTGAGGGTTACCATGATATTAGAGTACATTTGGTTCCAATGTCAACCAGAGCCATCACCTTTTGTTTATTTCTGGGGAACAGTGAATGCGAGCTCAACATGAGGCCTCCAAGCGTCCTCACCTGGAGGCAATCTTGGCTTGTATCATGAATCCAGAGCGTGAATCCCCGAAGCCTCTGCGGGAGCAGGCAGGGCGTCAGGCATAGCAGGGGCAGGTGAGGCAGATCTGAATTGTTGTTCAGGTTTTAAAGCTTTCCATAGGCTGACCAAACAATGTTGTGTTGCCTGTATCTTTTCAGGTGGGGCCCCTGCAGCAGTGAGGTCAAACCACTTTTGCTTCTGGGTTACTTTTACCCAACCCTTTACAGGTGATTGGGATAGCCTTTTGGCTTTTTGAGTTCCCTCCATCTTGGGTCTTGCCCACAGTCCGGACCTGTTCCGGGGATTTGTCAGTTTCCCCCCCCCCAAACCAGCGATGAATTGCCCAACACCATAAATGTCTTCTCCCACGACTGGGCTTGGCATGGATATCAGCATCCCAAAGCAGGTACTGGGGTTGGATTGGAGTACCTTGACTTAAATTCCTGTAGTGAATGTGGCCAATTCAGAACCTTCAAAGACAGGGGTGCAGATAGCCTGTCTCATTCCCAAATCCCTAAGAATTTGTTGTACCTCCTCTATAGATTTCCAGGGTTGCACAGGCCCAGGGAGGGTTCCCCCTGCAATCATTGGGCCAAGCCTCCCTGTAGGCTAGAATAATCCAATCTATGAGGGACTGAGTTCCTAGAACACCCTCCTCCCCCAACCTTAACACCAAGCAGGCACTGCCGGAAGGCAGGGTGTGTTGCTCATTTTTTTCTGCCTGCTGCCCAATGACATTAGAGAAATGTCACTGTCCTGTATAGCACAGCCCCACGAACCATGCCTGGATAGTTTCCCTGGCCTTTTGCTGGAACTTGGTAGCTAGATCAATAAGCTCAGTGGGAGAACATTCTCTCATCATGAACGTTTCCTGAACTGGGGGATGCTGTCTGGCGTTGTTGTAGCTGTGCTCTCGGTTTCCTTTGTTTTAGGGGCTATACAGCTGGAGGCGTTTTGTGCATTTCACTGTCAATCACCGCAACATCCTTCTTTTGCTTTCCTCACTTTTCCAGGGGTTCTACCTCTTACCGTCCCAATCCGCTTTGTTACAAACACTCAGACCTTAATTCCTGGCAGCTTGCGCCCTCCTCACTTCACAGGACCCTCACGCTAAGGCCTCCAAATTACCACCTGGCTCTCCCACCTCGCCTGCCAGCACTGAAGCTAGCCGAGCCGTGGACACTGCACGTCCTTCTCCATCCTCAGCTCTTCTTCCAATTTTTTAACCTGAGCTTCAGCCTCCAGTTGGGCGTCGGGGTCCAGCCCGTCTGCCCACAGTTAGAGGCCTGCCCACTGGGGCAGCCGTTTCTTTCCCTTCTCTGTGGCGGTTTGCCCTGCGCAGTTCCTCAAACAAACGCATTACAGCAGCCAGCGTTTTGGGGTTTCTCCCCTGACTCACTCGATGGCCCACAAGCATCTAACATACGGGCCACCCTTCCCCACATAGAAGTCAATGGCCAAGTCGGCTTCCCTGCCCCCAGGATGTCTCCTTCCCAAGGCCCATTTCTTCGGTCCCCTGGCTGCCTCACCAACTGTTGGTTCACAACCTTGAAATTTCCCCGGTGAAATTTGAAACTGGCCCCGTAACACGGAGGGCAGGGAGAGACTAAAGAAAGAGGAGACCACTCCAGTTGGTACGTGGCAGGTTTAACAAGCAAGGAAACTTACGTAGGAGACTTGTCTCCCGCAGCTGCGGGTAGTTCACCCCACCTGCCTGCCAGATTTTAAAAGTTTCTGCAGAGGCCTTAACTGGGTTCAGTCCCACCGTCAAGATGGTCTCAACACCACAGCGCTCTCTCAAGCCTGTGCCTCTGAAACAGGCTCCAGCTGTGGGAACCGTGGGCGGAACGTACAATCCAAGGACAGGGAGGGGCTGCGGAGCCTCCGAGCGCTCAGGTTCAGCTCCAGGTCAGCCGGCAGTCGCGTCCTTCCCGTGACCTCCGCCCACAGCGGGGCACAGGCCTGTATAAGGAGCTGGGCGTACTCTGCAGAGATTCGCAGCCTCCGAGGGGAGCAAGAGGCAGAGGTTCAAGTGCTGGTGAAGGTCACGGGAGGTGTGTACGTGTCTGTGCTCTGGAACCTCACAAACTTCGGCTTCCACACTCTTCCTCTGATTCCTCTTCCCGAATACCTTCTAAAGGTTCTTGGTAAGTCACCTCCATGTTTTTAGCTTCTCTTTCTTTCTTTCTTTTGCTCAATAACTGTTACGGACTGTATATGGAGTACTGTCATAGACCACACTGCATATAGGAGTACGAGCAGAATTGAGAAGAGCAGATGTTTCTGTTTAATCTTTCTGAGGAAATTCTGAGATTGAAAGCTAAGGTAGTTAAAGGCGGGAGATGGTTTAGTTTTCCAGAGATCAGGAAGAGTTCTGGGATCTTGGACGACCTGGTTGCTGAAGGAATTGCAAAAGGGTTAATGCCAGGAATTAGGCACCTTAAAAATCAGCACAGCTGGGCTTCCCTGGTGGCGCAGTGGTTGAGAGTCCGCCTGCTGATGCAAGGGACACGGGTTCGTGCCCTGGTCCAGGAAGATCCCACAGGCCGCGGAGCGGCTAGGCCCGTGAGCCACGGCCGCTGGGCCTGCGTGTCCGTAGTCTGTGCTTCGCAACGGGAGAGGCCACAGCAGTGAGAGGCCCGCGTACCAAAAAAAAAAAAAAAAAAAAAAAAGTCAGCACAGCTGACAAAAGTTTATTTAGAGACTTGGAGAATGAAGGGGTCTGAGTAAATCAATTGTGGCTGGGGTGAAAGATGCTTATCGGTGTGGTAGTGATTCACCACTTACTACTATCAATAAATCAAGTTCAAGTTCTTTTGGGGGAACAGTTTTTACGTAAAATTTTTTTCCAGCTTTATTGAGGTATAATTGCCAATTTAAAAATGTGTATATATATATATATATATATATATTTTTTTTTTTTTTTTTTTTTTTTTTTTTTTTTGCGGTATGCGGGCCTCTCACTGCTGTGGCCTCTCCCGTTGCGGAGCACAGGCTCCGGACGCGCAGGCCCAGCGGCCATGGCTCACGGGCCCAGCCGCTCCGCGGCCTGTGGGATCCTCCCAGACCGGGGCACGAACCCGTATCCCCTGCATCGGCAGGCGGACTCTCAACCACTGCGCCACCAGGGAAGCCCAAAATGTATATATTTAAGGTGTACAACTTGATGATGTGATATACATATATATTGTGAAAGAATCACCACAATCAATTTAATTAACATATCCATCATCTTGAATAGTTACTAGTTTCTTTTTCTGGTGAGAGCATTTAAGATCTACCCTCTTATCAAATTTCAAGTATTCAATACAGAATTATTAACTATAGTCACGTTGTTGTACATGAGATCGCCAGAAGAAATTCGTCATGCATAACTGACACTTTGTACCCTCTGACCAACCTTTCCCCATCCCCCCTCCCCTCAGCCCCTAGTAACCACCATTTACACTCTCTGCTTCTGTGAGTTTGATGAGTATTTTATATTCCACATATAAGCAAGATCATACTGTATTTGTCTGTCTGTGTCTGGCTTATTTCACTTAACATCGTGTCCCCCAGGTTCATCCATGTTGCTGCAAGTGGCAGGATTTCCTTCTTTTATCTGGCTGAATAATATTCCATTGTATGGAATGTAGGCCACTTTTTTTATCCACTCATCTGTTCATGGACATTTAGGTTGTTTCCACATTTTGGCTATTGTGAATAATGTAATGAACATGAAGGTGCAGATATTTTTTCAAGATACTGATTTCATGTATTTGGGTATATACCCAGTAGTGGGCTTGCTGGATCATGTGGTAGTTCTATTTTTAATTTTTTATTCTTTTTTTTTAAGATGTTGGGGGTAGGAGTTTATTAATAAATTAATTTATTTTTGCTGTGTTGGGTCTTCGTTTCTGTGCGAGGGCTTTCTCTAGTTGCAGCAAGAGGGGGGTCACTCTTCATCGCGGTACGCGGGCCTCTCACTATTGCGGCCTCTCTTGTTGTGGAGCACAGGCTACAGACATGCAAGCTCAGCAGTTGTGGCTCATGGGCCTAGTTGCTCCGCGGCATGTGGGGTCCTCCCAGACCAGGGCTCGAACCCATGTCCCCTGCATTAGCAGGCAGATTCTCAACCACTGCGCCACCAGGAGAGCCCTATTTTTAATTTTTTGAGGAACCTCCATACTGTTTTCTATAATGGATGTATCAATTTATATTCCCACCAACAGTGCAAGTGTTCTTTTTTTCCATATGCTCGCCAACTCCTGTTATATTTTATCTTTCTGATAATAACCATTCTAGCAGGTTTGAGGTGATATCTCATTGTGGTTTTGATTTGCATTTCTCTGGTTATTAGTGAAGTTGAGCACCTTTTCATATATCTTTTGGTCATATGTATGTCTTCTTTTGAGAAATGTCTATTCTGGTCCTTCATCCATTTAAAAAATAATTGAAGTGTAGTTGCTGTACAATATTATATAAGTTACGGTATACAATATAGTGATTCACAATTTTTAAAGGTTATACTCCATGTATAGTTATTATAAAATATTGACAATATCCCCCATGTTGTACAATATATCCTTGTAGCTTATTTTATATCTAATAGTTTGTTCATATTTTAAATTGGGTTGTTTGGGGGTTTTTTTTGCTATTGAGTTCTATGAGTTCCTGATATATTATGGATATTAACCCCTTATCAGATATATGGTTTATAAATATTTCCTTCTGTTCTGTAAGTTCGCTTTTCATTCTGTTGATGGTTTCCTTTGCTGTGCGAAGCTTTTTAGCTTCATGAAATTCCATTTATCTATTTTTGTTTTTGTTGCTTGTGTCTTTGGTGTCATATCCAAAAAATTGTTGCCCTGACCAATGTCAAACTTTTTTTCCCTGTTTACTTTCTTTTTTTTTTTTTTTGCTTTATAACAAATTTAATCAGTTATACATATACATATGTTCCCATATCCCCTCCCTTTTGCATCTCCCTCCCACCCTCCCTATCCCACCCCTCCAGGCGGTCACAAAGCACCGAGCAGATCTCCCTGTGCTATGCGGCTGCTTCCCACTAGCTATCTACCTTACGTTTGGTAGTGTATATATGTCCATGCCGCTCTTTCACTTTGTCACAGCTTACCCTTCCCCCTCCCCATATCCTCATGTCCATTCTCTAGTAGGTCTGTGTCTTTATTCCTGTCTTACCACTATGTTCTTCATGACATTTTTTTTTCTTAAATTCCATATATATGTGTTAGCATACAGTATTTGTCTTTCTCTTTCTGACTGACTTCACTCTGTATGACAGACTCTAGGTCCATCCACCTCATTACAAATAGCTCAATTTCATTTCTTTTTATGGCTGAGTAATATTCCATTGTATATATGTGCCACATCTTCTTTACCCATTCATCCGATGATGGACAGTTAGGTTGTTTCCACCTCCGGGCTATTGTAAATAGGGCTGCTATGAACATTTTGGTACATGTCTCTTTTTTTTTTTTTTTTTTTTTTTTTTTTTTGCGGTAGGCGGGCCTCTCACTGTTGTGGCCTCTCCCCCTGCAGAGCACAGGCTCCGGACGCGCAGGCTCAGCAGCCATGGCCCACGGGCCCAGCCGCTCTGCGGCATGTGGGATCCTCCCAGACCGGGGCACGAACCCGTGTCCCCTGCATCGGCAGGCGGACTCTCAACCACTGCGCCACCAGGGAAGCCCCATGTCTCTTTTTGAATTATGGTTTTCTCAGGGTATATGCCCAGTAGTGGGATTGCTGGGTCATATGGTAGTTCTATTTGTAGTTTTTTAAGGGACCTCCATACCGTTCTCCATAGTGGCTGTACCAATTCACATTCCCACCAGCAGTGCAAGAGTGTTCCCTTTTTTCCACACCCTCTCTAGCATTTATTGTTTCTAGATTTTTTGATGATGGCCATTCTGACTGGTGTGAGATGATATCTCATTGTAGTTTTGATTTGCATTTCTCTAATGAGTAAAGATGTTGAGCATCCTTTCATGTGTTTGTTGGCAGTCTGTATATCTTCTGTGGAGAAATGTCTATTTAGGTCTTCTGCCCATTTTTGGATTGGGTTGTTTGTTTTTTTGTTATTGAGCTGCATGAGCTGCTTATAAATTTTGGAGATTAATCCTTTGTCAGTTGCTTCATTTGCAAATATTTTCTCCCATTCTGAGGGTTATCTTTTGGTCTTGTTTATGGTTTCCTTTGCTGTGCAAAAGCTTTTAAGTTTCATTAGGTCCCATGTGTTTATTTTTGTCTTTATTTCCATTTCTCTAGGAGGTGGGTCAAAAAGGATCTTGCTGTGATTTATGTCATAGAGTGTTCTGCCTATGTTTTCCTCTAAGAGTTTGATAGTGTCTGGCCTTACATTTAGGTCTTTAATCCATTTTGAGCTTATTTTTGTGTATGGTGTTAGGGAGTGATCTAATCTCATACTTTTACATGTCCCTATCCAGTTTTCCCAGCACCACTTATTGAAGAGACTGTCCTTTCTCCACTGTACATTCCTGCCTCCTTTATCAAAGATAAGGTGACCAAATGTCCGTGGGTTTATCTCTGGGCTTTCTATCCTGTTCCATTGATCTATATTTCTGTTTTTGTGCCAGTACCATACTGTCTTGATTACTGTAGCTTTGTAGTAGAGTCTGAAGTCAGGGAGCCTGATTCCTCCAGCTCCATTTTTCGTTCTCAAGATTGCTTTGGCTATTTGGGGTCTTTTGTGTTTCCATACAAATTGTGAAATTTTTTGCTCTAGTTCTGTGAATAATGCCAGTGGTAGTTTGATAGGGATTGCATTGAATCTGTAGATTGCTTTGGGTAGTACAGTCATTTTCACAATGTTGATTCTTCCAATCCAAGAACATGGTACATCTCTCCATCTATTTGTATCATCTTTAATTTCTTTCATCAGTGTCTTATAATTTTCTGCATACAGGTCTTTTGTCTCCTTAGGTAGGTTTATTCCTAGATATTTTATTCTTTTTGTTGCAATGGTAAATGGGAGTGTTTCCTTGATTTCACTTTCAGATTTTTCATCATTAGTATATAGGAATGCCAGAGATTTCTGTGCATTAATTTTGTATCCTGCAACTTTACCAAATTCATTGATTAGCTCTAGTAGTTTTCTGGTAGCATCTTTAGGATTCTCTGTATAGTATCATGTCATCTGCAAACAGTGACAGCTTTACTTCTTCTTTTCCGATTTGGATTCCTTTTATTTCCTTTTCTTCTCTGATTGCTGTGGCTAAAACTTCCAAAACTATGTTGAATAAGGGTGGTGAGAGTGGGCAACCTTGTCTTGTTCCTGATCTTAGTGGAAATGGTTTCAGTTTTTCACCATTGAGGATGATGCTGGCTGTGGGTTTGTCATATATGGCCTTTATTATGTTGAGGAAAGTTCCCTCTATGCCTACTTTCTGCAGGGTTTTTATCATAAATGGGTGTTGAATTTTGTCGAAAGCTTTCTCTGCATCTATTGAGATGATCATATGGTTTTTCTCCTTCAATTTGTTAATATGGTGTATCACGTTGATTGATTTGCGTATATTGAAGAATCCTTGCATTCCTGGAATAAACCCCACTTGATCATGGTGTATGATCCTTTTAATGTGCTGTTGGATTCTGTTTGTTAGTATTTTGTTGAGGATTTTTGCATCTATGTTCATCAGTGATATTGGCCTGTACTTTTCTTTCTTTGTGACATCCTTGTCTGGTTTTGGTATCAAGGTGATGGTGGCCTCGTAGAATGAGTTTGGGAGTGTTCCTCCCTCTGCTATATTTTGGAAGAGTTTGAGAAGGATAGGTGTTAGCTCTTCTCTAAATGCTTGATAGAATTCACCTGTGAAGCCATCTGGTCCTGGGCTTTTGTTTGTTGGAAGATTTTTTATCACAGTTTCCATTTCAGTGCTTATGATTGGTCTGTTCATATTTTCTATTTCTTCCTGATTCAGTCTTGGCAGGTTGTGCATTTCTAAGAATTTGTCCATTTCTTCCAGGTTGTCCATTTTATTGGCATAGAGTTGCTTGTAGTAATCTCTCATGATCTTTTGTATTTCTGCAGTGTCAGTTGTTACTTTTCCTTTTTCATTTCTAATTCTATTGATTTGAGTCTTCTCCCTTTTTTTCTTGATGAGTCTGGCTAATGGTTTATCAATTTTGTTTATCTTCTCAAAGAACCAGCTTTTAGTTTTATTGATCTTTGCTATCGTTTCCTTCATTTCTTTTTCATTTATTTCTGATCTGATTTTTATGATTTCTTTCCTTCTGCTAACTTTGGGGGGTTTTTGTTCTTCTTTCTCTAATTGCTTTAGGTGCAAGGTTAGGTTGTTTATTCGAGATGTTTCCTGTTTCTTAAGGTGGGATTGTATTGCTATAAACTTCCTTCTTAGAACTGCTTTTGCTGCGTCCCATAGGTTTTGTGTCGTCGTGTCTCCATTGTCATTTGTTTCTAGGTATTTTTTAATTTCCCCTTTGATTTCTTCAGTGATCACTTCGTTATTAAGTAGTGTATTGTTTAGCCTCCATGTGTTTGTATTTTTTACAGCTCTTTTCCTGTAATTGATATCTAGTCTCATAGCATTGTGGTCGGAAAAGATACTTGATACAATTTCAATTTTCTTAAATTTACCAAGGCTTGATTTGTGACCCAAGATATGGTCTATCCTGAAGAATGTTCCATGAGCACTTGAGAAAAATGTGTATTCTGTTGTTTTTGGATGGAATGTCCTATAAATATCAATTAAGTCCATCTTGTTTAATGTATCATTTAAAGCTTGTGTTTCCTTATTTATTTTCATTTTGGATGGTCTGTCCATTGGTGAAAGTGGGGTGTTAAAGTCCCCTAGTATGATTGTGTTACTGTCGATTTCTCCTTTTATGGCTGTTAGTATTTGCTTTATGTATTGAGGTGCTCCTGTTTGGTGCATAAATATTTACAATTGTTATATCTTCTTCTTGGATCGATCCCTTGATCATTATGTAGTGTCCTTCTTTGTCTCTTCTAGTAGTCTTTATTTTAAAGTCTATTTTGTCTGATATGAGAATTGCTACTCCAGCTTTCTTTTGATTTCCATTTGCATGGAATATCTTTTCCATCCCCTTACTTTCAGTCTGTATGTGTCTCTAGGTCTGAAGTGGGTCTCTTGTAGACAGCATATATATGGGTCTTGTTTTTGTATCCATTCAGCCAATCTGTGTCTTTTGGTGGGAGCATTTAGTCCATTTACATTTAAGGTAATTATTGATATGTATGTTCCTATTCCCATTTTCTTAATTGTTTTGGGTTTGTTATTGTAGGTCTTTTCCTTCTGTTGTGTTTCTTGCCTTGAGAAGTTCCTTTAGCATTTGTTGTAAAGCTGGTTTGGTGGTGCTGAACTCTCTCAGCTTTTGCTTGTCTGTAAACGTTTTAATTTCTCCATCAAATCTGAATGAGATCCTTGCTGGGTAGAGTAATCTTGGTTGCAGGTTTTTCTCCTTCATCACTTTAATTATGTCCTGCCACTCCCTTCTGGCTTGTAGAGTTTCTGCTGAGAGATCAGCTGTTATCCTGATGGGGATTCCCTTGTGTGTTATTTGTTGCTTTTGCCTTGCTGCTTTTAATATGATTTCTTTGTGTTTAATTTTTGACAGTTTGATTAATATGTGTCTTGGCGTATTTCTCCTTGGATTTATTCTGTATGGGACTCTCTGTGCCTCCTGGACTTGATTAACTATTTCCTTTCCCATATTAGGGAAGTTTTCAACTATAATCTCTTCAAATATTTTCTCAGTCCCTTTCTTTTTCTCTTCTTCTTCTGGAACCCCTATAATTCGAATGTTGGTGCGTTTAATGTTGTCCCAGAGGTCTCTGAGACTGTCCTCTGTTCTTTTCATTCTTTTTTCTTTATTTTGCTCTGCAGCAGTTATTTCCACTATTTTATCTTCCACCTCACTTATCCGTTCTTCTGCCTCAGTTATTCTGCTATTGATCCCATCTAGAGTATTTTTTATTTCATGTATTGTGTTTTTAATCGATGCTTGATTCATCTTTAGTTCTTCTAGGTCCTTGTTAACTGTTTCTTGCATTTTGTCTATTCTATTTCCAAGATTTTGGATCTGGGAAATAGAATCTTGGATCATCTTTACCATCATTATTCTGAATTCTTTTTCAGGTAGACTGCCTATTACCTCTTCATTTGTTAGGTCTGGTGGGTTTTTATCTTGCTCCTTCTCCTGCTGTGTGTTTTTCTGTCTTCTCATTTTGCTTATGTTACTGTGTTTGGGGTCTCCTTTTTGCAGGCTGCAGGTTTGTAGTTCCCGTTGCTTTTGGTGTCTGTCCCCAGTGGCTAAGGTTGGTTTAGTGGGTTGTGTAGGCTTCCTGGTGGAGGGGACTAGTGCCTGTGTTCTGGTGGATGAGGCTGGATCTTGTCTTTCTGGTGGGCAGGTCCACGTCTGGTGGTGTGTTTTGGGGTGTCTGCGGACTTTTTATGATTTTAGGCCGCCTCTCTGCTAATGGGTGGCGTTGTGTTCCTGTCTTGCTAGTTGTTTGGCATAGGGTGTCCAGCACTGTAGCTTGCTGGTCGTTGAGTGAAGCTGGGTGCTGGTGTTGAGATGGAGATCTCTGGAAGATTTTCGCCGTTTGATATTATGTGGAGCTGGGAGGTCTCTTGTGGACCAGTGTCCTGAAGTTGGCTCTCCCACCTCAGAGGCACAGCAGTGACTCCTGGCTCCTCAATTTGGGATGATTTGTTGTCTATTCATGTATTCCACAGATGCAGGGTACATCAAGTTGATTGTGGAGCTTTAATCCGCTGCTTCTGAGGCTGCTGGGAGAGGTTTCCCTTTCTCTTCTTTGTTGTCACAGCTCCTGGGTCTCAGCTTTGGATTTGGCCCCGCCTCTGCGTGTAGGTCGCCGGAGGGCGTCTGTTCTTCGCTCAGACAGGACAGGGTTAAAGGAGCAGCCTCTTCGGGGACTCTGGCTCACTCAGGCCGGGCGGGAGGGAGGGGCACGGAGTGCGGGGCGAGCCTGCAGAGGCAGAGGTCGGCGTGACGTTGCACCAGCCCGAGGCGCGCCGTGCGTTCTCCCAGGGAAGCCGCCCCTGGATCCCGGGACCCCAGCAGTGGCGGGCTGCACAGGCTCCCGGAATGGCGGTGTGGACAGTGACCTGCGCTCGCACACAGGCCTCTTGGCGGCGGCAGCAGCAGCCCCAGCGTCCCACGCCCGTCACTGGGCTCCGCGCTTTCAGTCGTGACTCGCGCCCGTCTGTGGAGCCCCTTTAAGCAGCGCTCTTAATCCCCTCTCCTCGCGCACCAGGAAACCAAGAGGGAAGAAAAAGTCTCTTGCCTCTTCGGCAGCTCCAGAGTTTTCCCGGACTCCCTGCCGGCTAGCTGTGGCACATTAGCCCCCTTCAGGTGAGTTCTCGCCGCCAGCCCCAGTCCTCTCCCTGCGCTCTGACCGAAGCCCGAGCCTCAGCTTCCAGCGCCGCCCGCCCCGGCGGGCGACCAGACAAGCCTCTCGGGCTGGTGAGTGCCGCTCGGCACCGATCCTCTGTGCGGGAATCTCTCCGCTTTGCCCTACCCAGGTATGTGGGGAGTTTCTTGCCTTTTGGGAGGTCTGGGGTCTTCTGCCAGCATTCAGTAGGTGTTCTGTAGGAGTTGTTCCACGTGTAGCTGTATTTCTGGTGTATCCGTGGGGAGGAAGTTCCCTGTTTTTTTCTATGAGTTTTATGGTTTCATGTCTTACTTTTAAGTCTTTAATCCATTTTAAGTTGATTTGTTTATGTTGTGTAAGATAAAGGTCCAATTTCATTCTTTTGCATGTGGATATCCAGTTTTTCCAGCACTGTTTATTGAAGAGACTATCCTTTCCCCACTGTGTGTTCTTTTTTTTTTTTTTGCTGTACGCGGGCCTCTCACTGCTGTGGCCTCTCCCGTTGCGGAGCACAGGCTCCGGACACACAGGCTCCGCGGCCATGGCTCGCGGGCCCAGCCGCTCCGCGGCATGTGGGATCTTCCGGGATAGGGGCACGAACCCGTGTCCCCTGCATCGGCAGGCGGACTCTCAACCACTGCGCCACCAGGGAAGCCCCCCCACTGTGTGTTCTTGCCACGCTTGTCAACAATCAGTTGACTATAGGTTTATTTCTGAGCTCTCTATTCTATTGCTCTTCACGTGTGTTTTTCTGCCAGAACCATAATCTTTCAATTACTGTAGCTTTGCAGTATATTTTGAAATGGCTCCAGCTTTGTTTTATTGCTCAAGATGCTTTGGCTATTTGGGGTCTTTTATGGTTCCATGTGAATTTTAGGATTGTTATTTTCAATTTCTGTAGAGAATGAGATTGGGGTTTTAATAGGGATTGCACGGACTCTGTGGACCATTTGGGTAATGGACAATTTTAACTATGTTACTTCTTCCAATCCAGTAACAGAGGATGTCTTTCCACTTATCTGTGTCTTTTTAAATTTCCTTCATCAATGTTGTATCAAGTTCAAATTCTTTAACCTAGATTTTAAGATCCTCTGTGGTTTGGTCTTTGATGACCTCTCTAACTTGATTTCCTACTATTCTCTAATTGGCTGTCCATGCTTTGGCTGAACTGAACTGCCCCCTGAATACATTTTCTCAATTCAGTTCTTTTTCTTATGCTAGAGGAACGCCTCTATGAGGAAGCCTTTCTCTACCCTCTTCCACATCTTACTGTTTATCTAAGTCCACACCTTCCTATCTATCTTTCATGCTCCATCCCTCTGCCTCCATGAAATGCTAATTTATCCTCAGCAAGAAGCCATCTCCCTTTTTTTTGAAAATTTATTGCACCTAATTTGAATCTCTTTCAAGCTTGAGTGACAATTTCCTTTTTATGTCCTCTTCCGTAATGGACCATAGGCACATAAAGACAGGGACCATATCCTAACCATTTTTGTATCCCTTATAGTCCGTGTCTTGCATAAAAACTCAAGAAATATTTGGTCAATGAATACATACTCTCAGGATTTTAAATTGGGGAGTTTGGATATTTTTGGCCATTATCTTAAAGTCTCAATTGTTTCATTTCATTTCCTAAAACTCCTAAAACCGATTCTCATCTTCTGGTGCCTTTTTCCCATCAGTTCTTTCCCACCTAGGCTCCTTGGAGCTAACTCTGACCATTTCTTCTTATCACCTCCATATCTAGTCAGTTTCTATATCTTGTTAATTTTTCATTTATTGGGATCTGTCTTTGTCTGATGTTTTCTAACGGTCTGCTTAATGATCCTCTTGACTGTAGTCTTTCACTTTCTAGTCTCCCTTCCTACCACCCCACAAAGCCAGGCTTACTCCTCTAATGAGTAATGGTAATAATAGCTAATATATATTGAGCACTTGAGAAGCACTAGGCGTTGCATTTACATACTGTGTCTCATTCTATTTTCCTATGAGATAGTGTTATGGATTGAATGTTTATGTCCCCTCAAGATTCATATGTCCTATCCCCAATGTGACTTTATTTGGAGATAGAGCCTTTAAAGAGGTAATTAAGGTTAAATGAAGTCTTAAGGGTGGGACTTTGATCTGGTAGCATTAGTGTCTTTATAAGAAGAGGCATTAGAGAGCTTGCTTGCTCTCTATGCCCACACACCGAGGAAAGGTGATGTGGAGATGCAGTGAGAACGTGGCCATCTGCAAGCCAGATAAATAGCCCTCCCCGGAAACTGACTATACTAGCAACTTGATCTTGGACTTCTAGCCTCCAGAACTGTCAGAAAACTGTTGTTTAAGCCACCTACTCTACGTTTATAATGGCAACCTCAGCAGACGAACATACGTAGATTACAGTATTAATCCATTTTCCTCATTTATGAATGAGGATAATGAGGCTTAGAGTAGCTAAATGACTTACAGCTTGTAGACTGTGCAGTTAGGATTTTAATCCATCTCTCCCCAATTCCAGATCCCTGTTCTTAACCACTACACTGTATTTTTCATGCTTTCATATTTTTCAGCAGTGTGCTACAAAATGGGCTTTCTGGGGGGGGGGAAGAAAGGCTGATTTATAGTGTTTGGCAATTGCTGAGGTGCAAATACTCCCATATTTCAACTACCAATGGTTTAGCAACTAGTTCTGAATATTTTATTAATTGGCTCTTGCAAGCCAACACACACTGCCTCTGGCACACCATTGGCTGCTCCCTTGCTCAAAAACCTCTTGAGGGAAAAAAAAAACCCTATAAAAAGTAAAACTCCGTGAAGACAGGAACAATGCTTCTCTTTTTAATTAGTGCAGTAGGTTTTCCATAAGCATTTGTTGAATATTAGCTTCTTAAAATATTTCATGTTTATTATTTCAACCAGCTAATGGTCTGTGGGGTAGGTATTATTATTATTATCATTTTAAAGATTAGAAAAATGAGGTTTAGTAGAGTAAGTACCTTGATATCTTTCCATTCTCATCCTGGGGCAAGGATTTTGTCTCCCCTGTGGTTTCAACAAAAGCAGAGTTTTAGGTAAGAGCACTTAAATACTTGATGGATGATTGCTTGCATCATCCTGAGAATTCTGGCTCCCAAATCTGTGAAATGACAACCATTCCTGTTAAAATGGTTAAATCTTGTTTTACCTTGATGATCTAAATGTGTGTGTGTGTGCACACGTACACATACCGAGAGCAAAATAATAGTGGTTTTCTTAAATCCACCTGGAAATATTAAATCTAGAAACAGAGCAAGAGATGTTTTTCTTGGCGCTACTCTAAGGGTTAAAAACATACTCTTCAGTACCCCAAAGGAGCCACATCCAGGGGGCTATCTCCTTTTGAGGAGAAAATAAAAGATACTGTTAATTGGAACAACATTTAACGCTACTCCAGGGATTTGCCCGCATCCTCTCACCCAACCTGAGACAGATTTCTGTGCCAGACGCGGGGAATCTGGAGTGAAGACATTCAAGCCTGATTAATTTATAGACCTGCATTAAAGTATGTATCTTAGGGACCCAGAACCAGGTCTAGAAGAGGAAGTGCTGGGTCTCAAAAACCAGCTCCAAGAGGAACAGCTCAGCTCAAAGGGCTGTATGCAGTGAGTGGGAAGTCTGATGCAGGAGGTAACTACTACATGTGTATTATATTTGAAAATACCATTGAGCTCTCTTGAATCTACCTAATAAATGGAAGTTTATTAAAAGGCTCAAGGATAAAGTTGGGAAAGACATAGTAGTGATGTCTCAAATCCAGTCATAATGTCTTCTTTTTTTTTTTAACATGGATTTTTTTTCTTTAATTAATTAATTTTTGGCTGTGTTGGGTCTTTGTTGCTGCGCATGGGCTTTCTCTAGCTGCAGCGAGCAGGGGCTACTCTTCGTTGTGGTGCGCGGGCTTCTCATTACAGTGGCTTCTCTTGTTATGGAGCTTGGGCTCTAGGCGCACAGGCTTCAGTAGTTGTGGCACGTGGGCTCAGTAGTTGTGGCTCGCAGGCTCTAGAGTGCAGGCACAGTAGCTGTGACACACGGGCTTGGTTGCTCCACGGCATGTGGGATCTTCCCGGACTAGGGCTCGAATCCGTGTCCCCTGCATTGGCAGGCGGATTCTTAACCACTGCGCCTACCAGGGAAGTCCCCATAATGTCTTCTTAATATCTTTGTGTGAAGTAGAAAAAGGTACCCTTTCCCCAAGACAGTTTACTGACATTTTGTCTGGAAATTTTCACAGTGAATGGACATATGTATGATAAACAGGATATGAATGTCACCCCCTAGAGTAGTACAGTGCATAATCTATACACCCACACATTGTGGTAATACAGGGATTATCCAAAGTGTATAAAAATATGATGGTGTGGAGGACAAGGAATCAATCAGTGAGGGATACAAATTTAGTCAAATGAAGAAAGGATTCTTATCTAGAATCTATAGTAAGATGTAATATTTATATAACCTCCTTCATATTCTGAGTGGCATGAAGTTAAAATCTAATTAACCTTTAATGTACTAATCTGAAGGTTATTCTATCAATTTTAAATGGATCAGGGTGAAGCAGGGAGGGCAAATGCCTGGCCCAGGCTGTTGAGTGGGGGGCGCAGGTACAATTTAAATGGAACTTTCTCCAGTTCTCTCTTGGAAGGATGAGTATTTTTCTCTTTTTTCCTTAGCCATCTAGGTTAAATTTTAAATTTTAAAGCAAAGCTTTAATACAAGTGGAAAGTGGCAAAGACTAAACATACAAATAGATTTGAAGAGGATTTAGATAAATTCATAGATGACAGACCCATAATGGTAACCAAGGGAGATAAGGATGCCTGAGGAGCATCCCTAACTATTGCACAGGGTATCACCAAGAATGGGTCCTAAGGGGGCCACTGTCAGTTGGTAAACTAGGTCGGGGTGGGGCGGATACCTGTTTCCTATCCCATGGGTCACCCTAAATTTCTTATTAATGTTTGCCCACTGCCTTCCTTCTTTCCTTCCTTCCTTCTTTTCATTATCCATTTTAAAATTTCCTACAGACAGAGACTATTACAGCAAAAGAACAGAACTGGGGCTGTATTTCCAACTGCCTCAGAACCATAGAGTGTTCAATGGAAAGCTCTTTTCCTATCTGTTTCTTGGAACATCTATGATAATCCTTGCTCCTACAGTTGGGATCTCCTTATTGGATGGTAAAAGTAGAAAGGGAAGGGCTTCCCTGGTGGTGCAGTGGTTGGGAGTCCGTCTGCCGATGCAGGGGACACGGGTTCGTGCCCCAGTCCGGGAAGATCCCACATGCTGTGGAGTGGCTGGGCCCGTGAGCCGTGGCCGCTGAGCCTGTACATCCGGAGCCTGTGCTCTGCGACGGGAGAGGCCACAACAGTGAGAGGCCTGCGTACCGCAAAAAAAAAAAAAAGTAGAAAGGGAAGGCCTACTGAAATCCCAGTTTCAATTTCAGCTTCCAGATTTTTCTTCCTTCATTAATTGATTACTTTATTGAGTCATTCATTCACCAGAAGTAGAAAATAGTTTTGTATGCAAAATATTTGACTAGGGTCCATAAAGACTAACAAATCATGGTTCCCAGTCTAAAAGTGTTAATACTGATAATAATGATGATGATGACAAGCTAATAAAAATAACAACCACAACATGTCAGACACTAAACTAATTTCATTACATATGGATATTAATCCTACTCACAATGATTATGTGAAATGGTTATTATTATCTCCTTTTTGGAGATCCAGAAACTGGAGCATAGAGAGGGGATGTGACTTTTCTCATTACAAAGCTAGTGAGGAACGGGATACAACATAAAAACTATGAACGAAGGAAGAAAGTAAGGAGGACTGAAAGAGAGGAGCACATTCTGAACTGGAAGCTCACAACGAAAGAGATGGGCTCTGGCTTCAAAATGATATCTCAGCTGGGTCGTGAAGAATGGGCAAAGAATGGTACGTAGAAAATGAATATTCCAGGTGGAGATAATGTGTCATAGGTATTTGTTGCTTTTGGTTGCCGGGCCTCTGTTATTTGTTCTTCTGGCACTAACGCTCTGACTTACTTTTGAAGACTTCTCTTCTCCCATTGAATAGTGTTTGTAAAATGATCCATCAAGGTGCTCTGATTGCCTGCAGCCAAAGCCAGTTCCATTCGATGCTGTCTGGAGTTGGAATGTGAGCAGAGCGGCAAAAAACAAAACAAAACAAAAAACTCAAAAATCTGGGGCTCACTTATTCACTTTGGCTGTGCCCCGAAGAGATTGTCCAACAGTTCCCGCTACTGAGCAACCTCCTGAACAGCTCTGGTTCCTGTCCTTTCTGTGCTTTGCTCTTCAGAGTCTGTGAACTTCCACACATCCTTCCAGCCCATCCCCTTGCTCCCAAGGTAGCCAAAGTCAGTTTCTGTGGCTTGCAACAAAGAACTCAAAGTGGCAAGAATAGAAGCATGTGTGGGGTACACTGCAGAGTGCCGGACCACCCAGATTGTCAGCAGCGCAGAATGCATGAAAAAGCTACATCTGGAAAGGGAATTTGGAGCCTGGTTGTATGAGGTTGAATGCCAGGTTGAGAAGACTGAACTTCACCTGGTGAAAAATGGAGAACTATTGGAGCATCTAAGCTGGGGCAATACGATTGTATCTCTCCTTCAAGAGTAATGTGATGACAGTGTGCTTATTCAAATTGTCAAATGTGGATAATGGAGGCAGGGTGATTAGGTAGGAAACTCTTGCAGTGGTCCAGGTGGGGGGTCACGAAGGCCTGGGGTCATGATGTAGAGGTGGCAATGCAAAGGTGTGCATGTAAGAAAGAGCTTCTTGTTCTTCTAGACAAGAACCAAGATGAGAGAATGCGGATTTGTAACCGAGTCAGTGGAGAACACATCCCATAGGCATATAGAGCTGATGAAGGCTGTTGCGTTGTAGCTTAAGCATCCCAGAGAAGGAGGTTGGGCTCGTAAAGAGGGATGCAGAAACAGTCTGGAGAGTAAGTCAGTTGGATTTGGACCAAATGAATATCTTGAGTTGTTATGTTGAAGCTTTGACCAGTCCCTTGACAAATAATTTTTGGTTGAGGCAACAGACAAGAAAAGTTCCCATTTGGAAGATTTGGTATTTCTGTGGTTTCTTCTGTAAAAAAAATTAAAATATAATCCCCATTTTTTTTAGTGTTTCATGAAAAGTTGCAAAAGGGAAAGCATTATTGAGCAATAAAAGGTACGTTTGTGTGTATTCATAAGAAGTGGGCTAGAGGCCAACTCCCATAAATGTGTTCGACTTGAACCTCAGTACTGAACAATTACAAGAACACTGGAGGTTCCTCTTTCACTCAGAGGGTATGATAGAGGCAGCCTTTGCAGCCCTATCAGGCTAATCAACTTTTAAAGACCGAACTGGGGAGCCTGCCCCTTTAAGTGTTGAAAGTAAGCAAAATTGTGATATTAGCAAAGATCGCCTTGGAGCCCAATTCTCTCTCTTTTTCCTCCCTGGCTTGGAAAATACCTGTGTCTCATGCATCCCCTTGTGTTTCCAGCCAGTACCACTGGCTCTGAGCCTATCTCAGTTGGCGACATCCGATGCTTATCAGGTTTGGAGACACCACTTTCAAGTGACATTTTTGTTGTGCAGGCACTACAGCAAGTGGTTTTCCATTGTGAAAACTAGACCCTTGATATCCATAGATATAAGATTTCCTTACAGAGAGCAAGGAATGGTACCCTGTTCAACTGGCTGCGATACTACTTTTCCTGTTCTCAGGGTCCAGTGGGGAAGGAGGAGGGACATTTTTGTGGAAGTAGGTTGGGAAACCTTATCCTTCCCCATGAAATAACACTACAGAGGCAACTGCTCATTTCATATGAGAGCAGGGCTAGCTCTGCCTTCCACAATAGGTATTACCTGAAACATGCAAGGGCCTTGGAGGCCAAAGAATTTGCCGTATAGTCACTTGACTCCTTCTTAGTCCCTATCACTTAGAAACTTTATGGTCAAACAGGACTGAAGGCCCTCTTCAAGGCAGAAACTCTCAGGAAGAAAATGCCTCAATATTAAACTTTCCTCCCTTTCGTATAAGTCAGGGATAGTTGAATCTGTTTGTTTATGGGTTCTGCAACAATTTTTCATAAATTTGGTGGCTTAAAAACAACACAAACTTATTATTGTTCAGAACTAAGCTAAAAGCAAGGAGTCAGGAGGGCTGCATGTCTTTCTGGAGGCCCTGGAGAATTTTTCTTGTCTTTTCTAGCTTCTGCAGGCGTCCCACATTGCTTGGTTTGTGGGCAATGGCTAGCAGAGTCTTTCTCACATAGCATCACTCTGACACTGTCTTCTGCTTCCTGCTTCCACTTTCAAGGACCTTTGTGATTATGTTGGGTCCACCTAGATAATCCAGGAAAAATCTCCCTCTTTTAAGGTCAGCTGATCAGCAACCTTAATTCCATCGGCAACTTTAATTCCCCCTTGCCATGTAGCATAACATATTTGCTTGGTTATCTTTGGGAGTAATATCATTCTGCCTATCCCAGTAAGGAAGGATTTTAAAATCTGCCCCATTCTCCTCTGTGTTCTGGTTACTCTTAAAAGTTTTTAAAGTTCTTAAAATGCATTCGAACTAGTTCACAGGCTTCAGAAGTAGCACAGCAAAAAATTTTTTTCAAATGACTTCAGGGTGGAAGGCCCTGTGCTAGGAGCTATTGGAGGTCCAAAGGAGAGTATGTGGGATTAGACTGCCTTTAAGGAATTTTTACACCCTCGTTGAGTGGATGAGGTAGACACACACAGAGAACAGAGCAGAACAGGATTTGATAACTGCCAATGACTGGTTCAGCCAATTGGCTGAACCGTGGCGCCACCGGAGTTCAGAAGAGGGAGCGTCACTCTGAATCCCATTGACCGAATGTTTCCCCTCCTGACCTACAGTCGCTCCTCCCAATGGAAAATTTCAATAAGACTTCATGGGAGCAAGTTTTCTCTACTATTTTTTATTACAGCAAGTATCTTCCAGCACAGGGGGGAGAGATGGGGAGAAGAAGGATAGAACAAATGCTAAGTATCTGCATAAGTTGACCCCAGACAGCTATAACTTACATGATCCTCTCCTTATACTACATAATGCTGGAGAGATTTCTTCCCTTTCCTCCTAAAGCAGCCAATTCCTTCAGACTGATAACAAGAGTCGGCAGAAATCTGAAAGAGTGCAGCTCACTTGCACAGCTGCTGTGGTAAATGAGGAGAGAGAGAATCATTTCATGAAGAAATAAGAGGGAAAGTTGGAGGATTTACGAGAAACCTGTAAATGTGACCACTAGAAAGTAAACAGCTATAAATAATTTCCACCAGAAATATTTGGGGTCTTTTCAGCTGCCTTCATCTTTGAGTCTTGATATAGTTGGTGAGGAGATCATTGAAGAGGGGATGGTTAGTGTCTTTGGGGATAGCCCGTGTAACCACTTTAAAATTGGGGTTTTTTAGGACTTGCTCCTGTCCCTCCTTTGTTTGTAGAACAGTATACCTGGTAATGCAGGAAATGTGCTGAGATGACTGCTGAACTTGACTGATGTGGTGATGGGAGCACCTTGCCCCCAGACCTGCCTTCCTTGGCCAGTTTCCTGCAGCAGCACTTTCTCCAGAATAACACGATGCAGGAATGCCTTTTCTCCTCCTGACGCAGCAGTTCCTTCCTTAATCTACCCAAAGGTACATCCTCTAGAACTGAAAGTATGGAAGCATGCAGACATTTCAGCCCTCCTAATGAACACCAAATGAATGTACACACATGGCTTTACTTCAACATTAAAAACATTTCATGGTGTGGCATTGTAATATGTGAAAATGGAATGATTTCTGAAAAGGAATTCTTCTTCATCCAGAGTGCTTCAGTTTGAGAATTTTTCATTCCAAGTAAATAACCGTGCTAAAGGATGAAAAAGCAGCTTTGGAGACTTGACCTCCAATGATGTTGAGGAGAGTCAATAGAATAAAGCAAGCAGAAGAGGTAATCTTGTAGGTGGCTCCCTTTCCTTTCCACTGTGACCACATAGCCTCATAAAGAACAGTAAAGGCTGAAGGGCTGCCCGCTGATTAATACCTGTGGTCCAGAGGGAGAGCCTCATTTTAAGTCTGTTTGTAAGTCCTTGGCTTCCTTTGAATCTTTCCTGACTTCTTCCTATGATAGCCTCCTGGTGATGCTTGAAGCCAAAAACATATTTCCTTCATTATTCAGAGTGTAAACTGTATTTAGGAAGTCGGGTGCATTACCTAAACCATGGCTGTATATGTGATAACTTCCTCTTCTATAACTAGTATTACTGAGCTAAGGTTTGCCTGTTTGCTGCTTGAAAGCCAATACTCAAGAGACAAGTGTTAGCTGGAAAGGAAAGGTTACTTAATTCAGGAGGCTGGCAACCTGGGGAGAAGGCAGGAACCAACTCCAAAGATTCTGCTTGCCCATGAAAGTTTTTAAAGGCAGATCGTTTGGGGAGGGGGTCAGAGTCTTCATTATCTTCCACTGTGTGCAGACTTTCTTCTGATTGGTTGGTGGTGAGGTAACAGGGTGGTGTTCCAGGAATCTTGTGCTCAGCCTGAAGTTGCCATCCTCTACTTGGGTGGGACACTGAAAGGATTTGAACCCGGGATGGAGGGGTGGAGGGTACAGGTCCTGCTCCATTTCACTAGCAATACTGCCCATTATAGAACTGTCAGTGAAAGACAAATTAAAGTATGATGTGCCTTTGTCATAGAAAAGTAGGCCTATAATCACAGACCTGCCCAGAGGGGAGGACATTTAAAGGTAACCATTCTCTCTTTTAAAGACTATATTCCGTCCACTTCCTGGACAGGCCCAGCCTTTACTTGAGTATTTCCTGCAATGGAAATCCCACAACCTCATTACTAGACCAGGGGCCAGCAACCTTCTTCTGTAAAGAGCCAGATAGTAAATATTTTAGGCTTTGCAGGCCCTAGGGTTTTTTCTTTTTTTCTTTTTTGGCTGCACCATGAGGCTTGTGGGATCTTAGTTCCTTGACCAGGGATGGAACCTGTGCCCTTGGAAGTGAAAGCATGGAGTCCTAAGCACCGGACCACCAGGGAATTCCTCGTCCTTGGGTTTTGTTGCAACTATTCAACTCTGCCTTAGCCTGTGAAAGCAGCTATGGACAATATGTAAACAAATGGGTGTGGATGTGTTACCATAAAACTTTATTTATGAAAACAGATGGTGGCCTAAATTTGGCCCAAAGACATAATTTGCCTAACCCCACAGGGAGCATTCTTTTGTGGGACAGACCTAGGTGTTAGAAAGTTCTACCTTGAGGCAAAATCTGTCTCCCTTTAAATTAGTCACAACTCTTTATGTCCTTTACCATGCATTTATGTTTAAAAAAATTTGATTGATTTGCTATAACTCTACCTTCTATATTTAAGTTATTTATAACATATAACTTTTCCAACCTGAATCCTTTTGTTCTAAAGACAGTATGGTTTATTGATTGTTTCATTCGTCTATTTATTAATCACTTATTGAATAGGGGTGGGGGATATAGAAATTAAACAAACAAAAAGTTTGTCCACTAGGAGTTAACAGTCTTGTGGCAGAAGATAACAAGCAAATGGCCAAAAAAACAATGGTAGAGATATTCACTGGGGTCTATGGGAGCACATCAGAGTAGCACCCACCCAGATGGAGAGTCGGGACGATGGGGAGGCTTCCTCAAGGAAGTTGTGCTTTGAGCTGAGTTTTAAGCAGTCGGTCAGGTGGAAATTAGTGCATTCTGGGAGTCATATGTGCAAAGGTCTGCAACTGAGAGTGACTGCAGCTCTGTGTTTCAGAAACCACAGGTCGTTTCCTATGACTGGAGTGCAGTGGATTGAGTGAGTGTCAGGTTGGGGATGAAGGTGGCAATGTAGGCAAGGGAGGGACCTTGTCTGTCGTCTTAAAGGGACTCAATCCAGGGAAATGTAATCCTGCTACTGTTGCTGAAAATATTTTAGCAAAGAGTTCTCTGAATTGGTAAAAAACTTTTTTATAAGCAGGACATCCTGACCTTAAGTACCTAGCCTATGCTCTGAAAATATTGTAAGTTTGAATAACCATGACAGAACCTTACATTCATATCTAGCATATACATTTGCAGCATAATTTGTTGGATTTTTAGTTTGGTTCTGGAATGTTGAAAACAGACATCTACTGGCCCTGTCTAAAAACAAGTTGCAGGGAGTTGCCTGGAACTTATCAGAAGATTCCAAACTAAGTGTCGGATGCTTGCAGGTTCTCTGGTTTCATGCCACGCCAAACTATGTTGGGGCGTATGTAATACAGACACACAAGCTTTCCTGACACATTCTCTGACATCCCTGGAACCTCCTTATTACAGATTATACTTTTGACTTCTGTGGAATGGTGCCTTAGGTCTTTGCACCTGTTCCCTTTCTCTTCCAAGGAATCTTTTTCCTTTCACTTTACAACTGTCCAGTAAACTTGCACTAGTCCTGCAGTGCTCTGAATGGTTCCTCAGCTCTCCTCTCTTCCTTGTTCATTCCCTGACTTGCCCCTGGGTTCCCAAGGCTCCCTGTGCACACACTGGAAAAGAATTCAAGGCATTGCACCATTATTGTTTTACTTGTTTCTTCTCAACTAGACTCTCAAAAGCAGAGACCTCTTATTTCATTTTGTGTTTCCACAAGAAGCACTTAACTTGGCACACAATAACAGTTGCTGAACCAATGTTTATTAAGTGAATAAATGAATGAATGAATAAAAGAACCAAGGATAGTTACTATATGTCCTCAGCCAGAGTCTTGATTAACCCTAGCTAATGCTTTGGTTATTTGGGTATTACTATCAATACAGAGTGTGCAGGGAAGGGAGGACCACAGACAGCTAGCTCCTTTGGTGTAGAGCTATGCTGTCCAGCACCATAGCTGCTAAAACACTCATGGCTATTGGGCACTTGCAGTGTGGCTAGTCTGAAGTGAGATGGGCTGTCAATGGAAAATACATACTGGATGTCAAAGACTTAGTATGAACAAAAAAAGTAAAATATCCTGGGCTTCCCTGGTGGCGCAGTGGTTGAGAGTCCGCCTGCCGATGCAGGGGACACGGGTTCGTGCCCCGGTCTGGGAAGATCCCACATGCCGCGGAGCGGCTGGGCCCGTGAGCCGTGGCCGCTGGGCCTGCGCGTCCGGAGCCTGTGCTCTGCAGTGGGAGAGGCCACGACAGTGAGAGGCCCGCGTACAGCACAAAAAAACAAAAACAAACAAACAAACAAAAAACCAAAAAAACAAAAAAAGCAAAATATCCTAATACTTTAAAAATACTGTTAACATTTTAGAATTATAATGTTTTGGACAGATTAGGTTAAATAAAATATATTATTAAAATGAATTTTACCTTTTTTTTAGTTTTTTTAATGCAGCTATAAGAAAGTTGAAAATTACATGTGGTTCATGTTGTGACTCATATTGTTATTGGACAGGAATGGTATAAAGAGCAACTCCTCCTCAGAGAAGTGGTTGCTGCGCCCTTCTGTCTTGGCAGTTTTTCAAGAGGGTCTTGCCTTCAGATACTAGGTGCTGTTACCAGACCGTATGTTTTCATTTTATCTTCAGAAAATATAGTCCCAGTACCACTTCATTGCTGTGGCAGTAGCCAACTCCTTGAGAAGTCGTCTTGTCTACCACGTTGTGGTACAGCCCTGCTGCAGCCCTGAGAAGGCAGGAGCCATGTGCTTAGCTAGTCCCTGCAATACAGCTGCACAGCTGAGGACACTGTGGTTTGAAATCTTGACTGACCCCCTTGAAAACTTCTCATGCCCTGGTGCAAACATTTAGTCCCAGTTCCAAGCAGGCCTTAGTCAGCCGGCGATGCTCAGTAAGCCTGGTCTGATTATTTCCTAAGACCCATGAAATCAAGGGAGACAGTGATGTGAAAGAGCACGGGACCAAACTTAGTTGCTGTCTTTGTGATCGTTAGTAGCAAAATCTTATCGTTGTTCATGAGAATGGAGAACAGAAGCAGAGTCCCAAATTATTTGTATTGGAATTTGCCTGTGTCCTGTGATTTGGGGAAGGGGCAGCAAAGGAAAGTGGATTGCCCCTACTTAATTAATTTTAATTTTACTTAATTTTGCTGAGGCCAGCACTAACGCTGCATTCTATTTATTTATTTATTTTTGGCTGCATTGGGTGTGTTGCTGTGCGTGGGCTTTTCTCTAGTTGTGGCGAGTGGAGGCTACTCTTAGTTGCGGTGCGTGGGCACCGCATTGTGGTGTCTTCTCTTGTTGCAGAGCATGGGCTCTAGGCGCATGGGCTTCAGTAGTTGTGGCATGTGGACTCAGTAGTTGTGGCTCACGGGCCTAGCTGCTCCGTGGCGTGTGGGATCTTCCCGGACCAGGGTTGGAACCCGTGTCCCCTGCGTTGGCAGGCGGATTCTTAACCACTGCGCCACCAGGGATGTCCCCCGTGCATTCTCTTGACACACGTTTTTTTCTATGCCTTTGTTCTCTCCTCTATCGAGTATGTCCTTTGTGCTGTCTCCATTTGGAAATGTCCTGCTCATTCCTCAAAATCCAACTCAAATAGTATCTCTGTTAAACCTGCCTGCTTGGGTCTCCTGATACAGAATTTTATTTGTACCCAAATTCCACCACTTAACAAACAGTGCTTGTAATTTATCTATTTCTCTCCGCACTAGACATATGCTCTTTGTGGGAAGGGACTGTCTCTTTATCATTTTTGTATATCCCATGCCTGTTACCCTCTCACACTGTCTAGTGCATAGTAGAGTCAATGTTTGTGGAATTGATGAATGGATGAATGAATGAGTTAATTTATTGTCTGAGAAGAGTAGTGATTGGTAAAAGAAGTGGGTGATAAGACTTTTTTTCAAATGCTGCTTGCCAAATTTACATGCAAATGAAGAGCAGAGTGTACATTTCATTTACATTTATATAATGACCACAATTAGAATAACAAACAAGAGGCTGTTTATATATCCAACTGGAATTCCTGAGGCTTCCATAGCCATCATAAAGCACTGTGTGGAAATGCTTTCATGAGCTCCTAGATAAGGCACATGTGACATAATTTACCCCAAGCTTTGCAGCCTCCCAGGGGAAAATCCCCACAGATCCCAGCTGTCACCTGTGTACAAAGCCACCTAGATGAAGTTGGAGTATGATATATGTGATAGGGATAGGGGTACAATTCCACAAGGTTAGGTCAGCAGGGGGCATGCTACCAGTTTCTAATTCTCCATAGATTTTCTATGCTATAAAAGGCTAGGCAATCTAGCTGGATCAAGAGTGAAAAAAATAATCAACACAGGGAAGAAAAATGAATGTTTCCTTTTTAATTTAGAAATTACTGGATTTTTATGTCCTTTTGTGTCCTTCCTGCATTTACCCAACTGGGGGATTTGAGTAACATCTGAAAAATTGTAATCCATGTCTTTCTTTTTTTCATTGTTTTTTGCATTGGTGCAGCTGCAGTTTTCCAGGTGGTCACACATATAGCAGGATAATACAGCTAGGTGTGCACTGTGATGGCTCTACTGTAGGCCATAATACTTAATAGCCAGGCTAGAGCCCAGATGCACTGGTTCTAAAACTTTTGCATTTGTTTCTTTGCATATGAGGTTCAGTATGTTTGCACTGTATTTCATGAATTTCTAGAAAAATAGAGAATTTGGTTGCTATAGAGGTTCTTATCAATTTTATAGAAGTTTCTATAATACAAAGGAAAACAGACTGAGCTGAAAAAAAGTCTCTCCTGAGGAGTAAAGGCCATTCTGTTGTAGGAGAATTTTATAGGGAAGGGAGGGTAGACATTTCCGCCGGGCTTACTGACATATAAACTACATAGGGCCAGAAAGCATTAGAAGAAGAATGTCATTTTAAAACAATTCGGGAAGAGCCTTGCTTTGTGCCATTTCTTATGAAACAGTCTGGGACCCTGGAACAAGATATCAGAATTTAATATCCCAGCTAGTTTATGAAAAGCACTGAGTAGCAGGCTTTTGCATTAACCTTTAAAAATTTCCAGAAGCTCATTGTCCAGACCATCTCACCCTTCTAGGTTAATGAGGTAGCTAACAGGCCACAGTAGAAAACAGGTGCCCAATCAAGTTATGACAAACAAGCAAAAAAAAAAAAAAAAAAAAAAGAGAGGCCTGAAGTTACTGAAGGCTTTTATTGTCTTTCAAAGAATGTAAGAATGTACAGCAGCAGCATCATTCTGTTTCTCCTTGTGATGGACTGCAAAATGAATCAGAAAAGACACAGCATGAATCTGCTCTCAGGACAATGCTTCTAATCAAAATAGGAAATGGTACAAATGTAAGCCATTCTCCTTGCAGTTTAAAGATTATAAATCCCTATTCACCTGTTAGATCCAGAGCCTACTTGTGATTTTTATAGTTCTTTATATGCACAGAATTTTAAAACCTCAATGTAAAGGGGCTACAGCTGTTCTTTTTCCGATTTGGAGGTTTAATCTGCGCTTGGCGCGTGGCACCCTGGTCTCCGCTCCCTCTGCCCGTCTGCAGCCTGAGCCTGCTGCTGACGCCTCTCGCAGTTCAGCCCACCAGTCTCTTCCACTCCCAGGGGTTAAAACACAACACTGACTACTCCAAGGGGCTCTGAAAAAATTTAGGAGCACTTGTCAAAAGTTTTGTTCTTTCTCAGAGAATTGAACCATCCTCATGTTCGTTATGCAATTTAAAATGGAAGTGGGAGTTACAGTAGGTTTGGACCCAGAGGACTTGGATTTTTATCTTCAGTGTGCCTCTTTCTAGGAGTTTGACCTTCTTTCTCCGAGAATTTGTTTTCTCATCCAGCAAGTAACTGCACTACCTATTGCATGGGGCTGTGTTGAAGATCAAAGGAGCTAATGTGTATGATCGTGCTTTGGGAACTACGACCAGCTTTTATTTGAAAATTTAATATTTGTTAAAGTGGTGTTCTGAGACCAGTTTCGACATGTAGGGAGGGGAGAGTTCCCCACAGCAGCAAACGTGCTCCAGACACCAGCTGGGTGTCCTCCAGTTTAACTGAATTCTGACACTATGTACCTGGAGATGGAATCAGACTCCACAGGTGAAGCGTTCGGTCCTATGAGACTGCCCCCTACCCACCATATCTTCAGATGCCAGTCACAAGCCCGAGATTGTTACCTGTACTTCTGACCAACTGGTTATAAATCAGAGTTTCTCAAGATTCCCTCCTTGGGTTTGATTAATTTGCTAGGGTGGCTTACAGAATTTACTAGGTTATGGGTTTATTATCAAAGGCTGTAACTCAGGAGGAGCCAGAAGGAAGAGATGCTTAGGGCAAGGTATGGGGAAAGGGTGTGGAGCTTCCATGCTCTCTCCAGACTCACCACTCTCCCTGACCTTCACGTGTACATCAACCCCATAGCTCTTCAAATAACATCCATTTTGGGTTTTTATGGAAGGTTTATTACATAGGCATGATTGATACAATCATTGGCCATTGAGTCAACCTCCAGTCCCTTCCCCTTCCCAGAAAGTCAGGGTGTGGTGCTAAAAGTTCCAACCCTCTAATCACATAGTTGGTTCCATTGGCAACCAGCCCCCATCCTTTGGTGCTTTCCTTAAGTCACCTCATTAATATACCAAAAGACACTTTTATCACTCTCCACACTTAGGAAATTCCAAGCGTTTTGGGAGCTGTTAGACAGGAAATGTGGATGCAGACCAAATATATATTTCTTATGAATCACAACATCACAAATGTAAAATGTTGTTAGTATTGATATTGGCAGTGTGGTGAAAAAGCCACATGGGGGATAATAGTCATAGTGATTTGTGACCGTGTAGATTTCTTAAATACACTGAATACTTTGAGCTAGATTTTTCTTGTTTATAAAAGACGCTTAACAGTGAATGAAGTCCCTTGGGAGACCCAGTTCTTCTTCTCGTGCACTTGGGTGACGTTGGGTGTAAGAAAAGATATTTCCTTAGCTGTGTCCTAGGGGACAACAGAGGTGATACACTCTCCAAGGTGCTCAGCTTATACCCAGGAAGAATCTTTGTTGGATATTTTGTTCTCACATACATTTTTCATTGTTTTTTCAAATTGAAGCTCTCCAGGGATGACCAAGATAAATATTCTCATCCCCCAAATATTTACAGATACAATGTATGAAATGTTATGCTTATTATCTCAACACTTCTCAATTTGAAGTGCTTTCTATTCATCACTATAGTCGTATCTTGAAAAAGACATCGAGGCTTGCCTATTAATACAAATTTATCAAAAGGATCCTTTTCCTATGCTTTGAGGAGCCCATTTCCCTCTGAAGTGACCATCCTTTCAACGTTATTGTATTTTTTGTCTACTGTGACTCTTTCTCATGGCAGGTACCTTGTTGGCAAGTAATTCACGTTTTTGACTGTGCTATGATGTCACAATTCCTGTTTTCTAGTCACAACCCTTGCAGTTGTGCCTTCCTGCATAACCCATGCGGTCTTCCCACTCCAGCAGAACTTCTCATTCCCATGGTCACTGCTGACCAAGAGTCCAATACTCTGAACTGTGGGCATCTTTGAATTGGATATCCTGACACTTCCACATTTGGAGAGCACATTTTATTTTGTGGCTATTTTGATTTTGCATTTTCTAATTTAATTCATTTCTGATTTCTTTCATTTCTAATTTCTATGGAGGGAAAAATAGTTTTAAACCTCCCTTTTGCCAGGTGGTCTCGTGATTTTAAAGAATCTTCACACATTAAAATCCCATTTTTATGTAATATCATTTTAACAGAAATGCTCATTTTATGGAGGGAAAGTGATAAAAATTTGAATGATTCTTAGGAGCCCCTTATACCCTTTTTATTGCATTTTGATATGGCTTAATTCATTAACAAAGGGGGATGAGTTGGAACTGTGGCATGTTTTTATCTCCTATCATTCAACAAAAGAGAATATTTTTTCAATAAAAATTTTAGAGCAAATTTCCAATTTTCCTTTTCTGAAAAATACATTTTTAAAAACGGAGTGACCTTGGACTCAGTTCAAAATTGGAATTTTACAGGCACTCTTTCAACTTATTTGTTCCTGGATCAGTACCAGAGAGGTAAGATCTACTATTAGTATTTCTATTTCTATTTCGCAGATTAGGTGAGTGATAGAGAAACAATGTGGGTTGTCTTTGGTCACAGCATAGCTACTTCATCTGTAGGAACTAGGCTAAAAACCAGTTGTGTTGAATTCTAAACTCAGTTGCTAAACATCCCCCTTCTCTTTCATCACCCCTATTTTTCTTCTCTATATAAGATTTTTGGAGAATTCACTCTCCTAGACACTTTTGTGGTACGCGGGCCTCTCACTGTTGTGGCCTCTCCTGCTGTGGAGCACAGGCTCTGGACGCACAGGCTCAGCAGCCATGGCTCACGGGCCCAGCCGCTCCGCGGCCATGTGGGACCTTCCCGGACCGGGGCACGAACCCGTGTCCCCTGCATCGGCAGGCGGACTCTCGACCACTGCACCACCAGGGAAGCCCCTCCTAGACACTTTTAAAGAGCTATTGACTAGCTGCCCTGAGTTTATAAGGTGATATCTTGCCCAGTCCCATCATTAAACTAGGGATAAAAAAAATCTCCCTTTCCTTTAAAAGTCCATGATGTAACTGAGAAAAATAATGTGTATACAATTCATTCTACTATGATATGACTGGAGTTATGCTAGTGATGTGAACAGAGTGTTATGTAAATGTTGAGAAAAGCGTGATAGTTTGCCGGGGGTTGGAGCCAGGAGAAGTGAATGGATGAAGGTTTTAAAAAATAAGCGACATTTTGAGCTGAGGCTTTGAAATCCAGGTAGATGAGAAGGGAAAGGTTATAGGGAAGAGTACGAGCAAGGTAACAATGGCAGGAGATTGCCAAAGTGTGGTGCCCAGCATCTCTGAAATATGGGGTGGTCCAGGGTAGGGCTGCTCAAGAGGTGGGGCAGGAACTTAGGCAGGACTGGGTCTTGAAGTATGTGCAATCCAAGTGGTCTGGCTTCTATAGAAATGAGGAGCTGCGGATGGTGGGAGAAGCAGTGCAGTGATCAACACTTGTGGGATTCTGAAAGATTGCTGTGGGTTCATTGTGGAAGATGTATTGAAGTGAGGGGGAACTGGGAGAATGGGGCCCATCAGGAACAATAAAAACTCATGAAAAATGAGAAAAAATCTGTAACCAAGGGACTGGGATGGGGAAACTTATGATTTGGAGCTGTAATAATTAAAAAAACGATGCCTAGTTGCGAAGTATAAGGGGAAAGACATGTTTCTATTTTACAGAAATCTAGAATTCTGGTAAAACATGAACATATTTAGCTTAAAATTGTGATTATTTAGAACACAGCTCATTAAATACCTCAAATAATTGGTTTTTCTATGCTAAACATTTATGAGAAAGGCAAATGATAAGAAAACAAGCTGAAAGCAATTTTATCTTCAAGGAAGCAATTCCTACTTTTTGTCCTGGGATCGTATCAGTTCAATTTCATACATGTTCTGTGTCATATTCCTGCCCCCTCTTGCCTCTGAATATCCACTTTCTGGTTGTCTTGGATTCACAGGCACATGCATCAGTGGCCCCCCCTTTCATGTAGAGGTGCACAATTACACCTGGGCTACAGCATTGCCATGGGAGCCTTAGGATGAGTGCTGTGCTGGTCTGCTGCTCCTCTGGCTATAGTATTAATTCTTTCATGGCAGGGACTGTTTTTCGCTCTTCTATCTCTCAGCAGGAGAGCACTGAAAGAGTCTTTACTATGTGTCACACACTGTCTAGGCAATTAAAATACATGATCAATTTAAGGCTCACAATACCCGTATGAGGATTGTTATCATTTTTTCACAGATTAAGAGACTGAGACACAGATCTCATCATGAGAAAGCCAATGCTTTTTATATTATTTCACTTTACTGTCCTAATGTCTACCCCACTTCCTGTCATATAGTCAGATGCTCTCAGTAGATGTTTAATTAGCATTTAAAGAGAGGTGGATTTTCTCATCATTAGGTAGACTTTTGTCATGCTTGCTTGTGGATAGGGATTCCCCTGTCCCTGGAATATATAAATCATATTGTGCTTTAGCTTTATTCTGGGTTAAATGCAGTATTATGTCTTAGTACAGGAATTTCACTTTGCTGCCACTTATATTTTTATGGGATAATGTGACTCAGGGGACTGACACTGGTTACAGATGTAACCAGTATGTCCTTGGCTTCTCCTGTGGTAAGTACACATGTGTCACATTTACAATAAGATCACACTTCCGTGCTCTTTGAGTATCTACCTTCCTATTAGCATGAAGTTCAGTCTTTTCCTAGGATCCCAGGAATCCCTGTTGGGCAAGGTGGGTCCCTTTGTGGTCACCATTTGTCAGGAGCCAAGCCAATTCTATAGCTCTATGAGTTAGAACGACTTAGGGAAACTTCAAGCAAGGTTCGACGAGATGTGGTATACATGACGTCCACAGAAAGGAGCGCTGGCTGTAGGGCATTATGCTGGACACACCGGGGGTGTACATTCCAAGAGCAGGACCTGCCTCCTTGTTGATTTCTCATAGGGCAAACATGAGAGCAAACTCATGAAAGGGGGGATACCGCTGGACTCCAGGGCTTTCACAGCCAGTTGTCTGGGAAAGCTACTTGCTCTGCCTCTGGGAACCTTGGGGGCTTACAGCCAGGGTAGGAAGGTCAAGATCCTGTTTAGCCCCTTCTGCTGGGAAAAGCCCCTTCCTCATTCCAGCTGAGTTATTGTTCAGGCCAGTGCTGGCCAATAGAAATATAATGTGAGCCATATACACAATTTTGAGCGTTTTAGTAGCTACAGTAGAAAAAAACAAAACAAAAAAGTAAAAAGAAACAGGTGAAATGAATTTTTAATAATACATTTTCTTTGAATCACTTTATCCAAAATATTATCATGTCAACATGTAATTAATAGAAAATTTGTTATTGAGACATGTTACATTTCTTTTCTGAAATACTCAATTTTAGTACAGGTCCTTTTTTTTCTTTTTTTTTGGCTGTATGCGGGCCTCTCACTGTTGTGGCCTCTCCCGTTGCTGAGCACAGGCTCTGGACGCGCAGGCTCAGCGGCCATGGCTCACGGGCCCAGCCGCTCCACGGCATGTGGGATCCTCCGGGACCGGGGCACGAACCCGTGTCCCCTGCATCAGCAGGCGGACTCTCAACCACTGTGCCACCAGGGAAGCCCCAGTACAGATCCTTTTTAAAAAAATTTTTATTGGGGTATAGTTTATTTACCATGTTGTGTTAGTTTCAGGTGTACAACAATTTTTTTTTTTTTTCTTTTTTGGCTGTGCTGCGAGGCTTGAGGGATCTTAGTTTCCAGACCAGGGATTGAACCTGGGCCCAGGGCAGTGAAAGCATGGAGTCCTAACCACTGGACAGCCAGGGAATTCCCTACATTCTTTTCTAATACTGAGTCTTTGAAATCAGGTGTGTTTTTTACACTTACAGAATCTCTCAATTTGGATGCTAATTTTTCTTTGGGTATACTTGATCTTTGTTTTGATTTCATAAAATTTACAGTTAAAAAGTAGATTTTCATATCCAAATTGTTCCAACTATATTTCCAAGTTTTCCAAAAACTGAACTGTGTCCATTGTTTTTTTTTTTTTTTTTTTTTTTTTTTTTTTTTTTGCGGTACGCGGGCCTCTCACTGCTGTGGCCTCTTCCGTTGCAGAGCACAGGCTCCGGACGCACAGGCTCAGCGGCCATGGCTCACGGGCCCAACTGCTCTGCGGCATGTGGGATCTTCCCGGACCAGGGCACGAACCCGTGTCCCCTGCATCGGCAGGCGGACTCTCAACCACTGCGCCACCAGGAAGCCCCGAGAAAGTTTGCAATATTTCAGGAATTAGTGAAATGTGACACAGAGACATGAAGTGAGCAAATGCGTTAGAAAAATGGCACTGATAGACTTGCTTGACACAAGGTTGCCACAAGCCTTCAACTACAGTGTCAAGTCTGAACTCTGGAGTAAAGCTGCCTGGGTTTGAATTGGAGCTTTGATACTTTCTAGCTCTGAGGAAGTACTTCACCTCCTGCTCCTCAGGTTTTATCTGTAAAAGGAGATAATAACATTTCCTGTCTCAGCACTGTAGTGAGGACTAGAGGGCAATGCCTAGCTTATTGTGAGTTGTCAATAAAGGCATTATTGCGTCAGTGTTTAAAAATCATTTCATATTTCATTATCTTATTTGCTCCTTACTGAGCCCTCATTAGGTAGGGAAAAAATTATTATCCCTCATTACAACACAGCTAGGACTGAAACCCACGTCTTCAAAATCAAAGCCCGTTTTGCTTTCCATGTCATGATTACCACCATCGTCAGCTAACTTGAACTGAGCAGTACCTGTGAGATGTACTTTTCTTAGGGCTTTACATTTAACAGCTGTACTACACCAACTTCCCCTTCTGGTTTTAGGGAATAGCCTGACATAGCTATTCATATCTGTAAACCTACTGAACAAGGCTTAGAGAAAGACTGGCTTGTTATCAATATCAGGGATTTAGTCTTCCCATTTCTCAATGAATATTTACCTTTCTACTTCCCCAAACACTTATTTAACAAGAAAGTTAAAGTCTTGACTATTAATGCATATTAGTTCTGCACATGGCCTTTGATCAATAAAGGATCACAACAAGAGCATATCCAGTATTTAATTTTCAAGTTCCCATACCATTTATTAAATAATGTACATAGAGAGTAATTTTAATCTCTATTTCATGCAGTCTGAGTGTTTCTGGCTTCTTGAGGCACAAGCTGGATATGCTTACATTTATAACTTTTGATATGCTCTTTGGGTCTGTTTTCTGATTTTCCCTCCCTTTGATGACTTGTCAAAGATAGGTGCCTGCACCAGGTGTGTCATTACATTCTATTACATCTTGACAATCTGCTGCTTGTCAAGGCTGCACAATAGTCCTTTGTATCCATGTCCCGAGAGCCCAGGGAACTGCTGAGTGGATCAGGCAACTTGTGAAATATCTGACTGAACTTGGACTCCATCACCCCATCTCAGTGAATCAAGCCACTATAAATCAAAGCTTTGCTCTGCCAGTGGTCTCTTAACCTCCAATATATTTTGTTTTAAAGGACTTTGGTCTGTGATCATCTCATATTTTATAGGGTGATATCCTGTGAGTACAGGGAAAGAACGAAACAAAACAATCAGGAGAAAGTTATGAGGAACACAAGCAAGGGAGATAGGGACAACTCACATGTGGTATCAGTTATTAATTAATTAATTAATGTATTTATTTATTTTTGGTTGTGTTGGGTCTTCGTTGCTGCGCACAGGCTTTCTCTAGTTGAGGCGAGCAGGGGCTACTCTTCGTTGGGGTGCCGGACTTCTCATTGCAGTGGCTTCTCTTGTTGCAGAGCACAGGCTCTAGGCGTGTGGGCTTCAGTAGTTGCAGCACGCGGGCTCAGTAGTTGTGGCTTGCAGGCTCTAGAGCGCAGTCTCAGTAGTTGTGGCGCCCGGGCTCGGTTGTTCCGCTGCATGTGGGATCTTCCCAGACCAGGGATCAAATCCGTGTCCCCTGCATTGGCAGGTGGATTCTTAACCACTGCGCCACAAGGGAAGTTCCAGTTTTGTTACTTTTAAAGGCAGGTAAAACACCATAATTGGTGCTCTGTGTAATAGTTACTTCAGTGACCTTCTGGACTGTGTATCCCATGGATGTTTGGTGGAGGTAGTTGTAAAAATTTTTATGCCACAAAGAATTCTGCAAATAAAATGTTTCCACTGGCCTCTGTCTATGCAACAGCAATTATCTGAGATGCAAGTTTTCAGAGTATATAATTTTTTTTCTGTAAACAGGCAAAGAAAAGCTGATATGAATTGGTCTTTCTCTACAGAGTGATACTAAATAATAATATTTTAAGGTTTTTTTCTTATTATCAAGGAACATATATTTATTGTATAGTATTAGGGAAAAGATAATAAAATCACCCAGAACTGTCTCCACTAAAGATAACCATGTAAAATATCTTATTGTATGTCCTTCCAGTCTTTTATATGCATATATTTTATAACCTAGTTATAATAGTGCTTATATAGTTTTATATCTTACTTTTTTCTTTTAACATGATAAAATTTTTACCTGTGATTAGGTTAAGCATTGGATAGACTGTCATTAATCATTTAGTCTATTACCTATGTTGGAAAATTTTGGTTGAGTTCATTTTATTTTTCTATTTAAAATAACCCTGTGATGAAATAAACTTTTATAACATGTATTTGATTATTCCTCTAGTATAGTTTCCTAAAAGTAGAAATGTTGGGGCAAAGGCTGTAAACAGCTTTAACGCTCATGATACACACTGACAAATTGCTTTCTAGAGAGGTTCTAAAATTTATCCAATTTTCTGTTCCATCAGAAGCAAATAGAAACAAACATACTATCAATAGCATGTAGATACCAAGGTACACCTGGTTCTCTTCAGAGAAGTCACTTGGAAAGCTCTTCTTATTTCAGTGCAGTTGCCTTTGTGCCTGCCATTACTTCAGAGAGGCACACAGTCTTGGACACAGAGTAACATTACTCAGTTGACCATCTACTCTAGTCACCGATTTGGGTTCTGAGTAAAATTTGGCTGTTTTCAAAAATTGCAACATCTGTTCTTAAAAAGATTGGCCATCCTTGAAGATACAAAAAAGTATGAATTACTAGTTCTGAGGCTGTACCTTGCCAGCAAGTAACAAACAGCATTTGTTACTTACTTTTCCTTCTTCAAGAACCCTGCCCCTGCTGAATGCTGCTGTGATCATTAAAGCAATGCTCCAGAAAGGCCGGCAGGGAGGAGGAAGACAGGGACAGTGTGGTGTGTGTTGTCCATAGCCACTTGCCCCAGCAGTTTATAAGTAGCTGTGCTCACTTGTCTGATTTGATGCAGAGAACAAATGTAGACCTGCAAATGGGGGATTAACATAGTGTATTCATGATAAGGTAATTCTACTAAAAGGAGCAATTTGGTTTTTTATGGAATGTGTTTTACTTGATGACAGAGAGAGAGAGAGAGAGAGAGAGAGAGAGAGAAGGGGAGAAGGTGAGAGAGAGACAAGGAGCAGAGAGAATGCAAATGCACGTGAGACAAAATGTTAATAATTGGGGAAATCTATGCTAAGGGTATATCAGGTATATTGTACTGTTCTTGCCACTTTTCCATAGGTTTGAAAAATTTGAAACTGAAAAGCTGAGAAAAACATCTGTAGGGGAGGAAAAATAATTTTCCTTTTACCCTTCTAGGTTATTGGTTCAGACCCACCTGTAATAAAAAGACAGATTAGCAGGAGAAAAACATATTTAATTTACGTATGTATGTGCAGGAGCCTCACCAAGATATGAGACTCAAAGAAGTGACCAAAGCAGGAAGCTTTTGTACCTTTTAGGCAAAGAAACAATAAATTTGTTTATAATTACCAAGGCAGAGGTGTTTGGGCTGGGGTTAGTAAACAGTGAAGAAATAACAAGGTTTGTTTAATATATCCTTTTATGGCCCTGATTTCCCTGTCTCTGGCAGTAAGGATGTCTTTTACCTCCTTTTACAGAAAGGGTACCTTTCATATGGGAGATTTATTTCCTGCTTTCGGGGGACAAAGGAAGTTCAGAATGTTCTTCTTGCATTGGCAGTTTCTCAAATACCTTTAATTCAAAATAATAAGTATGCCAATGTTAGCATATTTTAGGATGACATATTCTGAACCCCTACACATACAAACAATACCAAAGTGCCTTGAAGGATGATGAAGGAATGACTGAGAATGATCAAGTACCTGACATTAAGGAAGACATGAATCAGAACACACAGGAGTTTCATGTGATCATAGGTGGCCTCCTTTGGGATTCCTCCTCTGGGGGTGGGACTGCTGAACTTGAACTATTTCTTACAGAATAATACCCAGTGGCAGTCTCCCCAAATACATTTTATGGACAGAATTGATCACCCTGTTGTAGACCAGTTGGAAAGAATCTGTTTAGATATTTTGAAAGATAAGTTGCCCCTAGCTCTAGAGATCAGCAGAGCTCTGCTTCCCATCTAGATACGTCAGTAAATGATGGAGTGACATAGGAGAAATGATAGGGGAAGACGGAGGAAATGATTGAAGCATTTAGGTCATGGACTAGCTATACAGTTAATAATATTTAAATTGGTCTGATCATCAAGTGTATACCACTTCTTTTCGGCCCATATGTCTTCCTTTTGTTTTGCTTCATGTTTTTGAGATGTTACAGAATAAAATCCTATCTATCTTAGAATAAAATGGCAGAGGAAAAACACATTTTCTATAATTACTGAACTTTTAATTTTTCATTCTTTTGGTGCATAAACCTTTGCAGAAATGATCATATTAGGAAATATTTTTGGACCAAAACCTAAGAGTAGCATATCATCAGGCCCTGTGTCATGTTAACTTTGACCAGACCGGAAAATATTTTCCAATATGGTAAAAGAGCAATTCTCAAACTTTAATGGGCATATATAAATTACCTAGGGAGCTTGTTAAAAATACAGACTTTGAGGTAGTAGGTTTGGGGAGTTGTTTAAGATTCTGCATTCCTCATGACTTCTCTGGTGATGCTGGTGCTCCTGGTTCATGGACCACATTTCAAATAGCAAGTATGGGACAGAACAAGTCTTTAGAGTCAAGCATTAATTAACCTCTTTGGGTGTTGGTTTCTTCAATTGTAAAGGGAGAAAATGCATACATGAAGAAATTCTTATGAAGTTGATATAAAATAAACATTCTGAAAGTACTTTGTAAACTTTGCTTTCTCTGGTATTAATTTTTTTTAAACTAATATCATATTGCTTTACAAATCCTTCATCTGCATTATTGCTATTCAAGGCTCTTGACACTAATGTTGAAACAATGAGCAAAATTCATTCCTATGGACATTGCTATTATACCTATTAAGAATTCTAATTATTTGATACCTTGTTGAAGAGCTATGAGTGTTGATTAGTTTTTTCTGAAAAAAAGTTTCTTTTGAATTTTTTGGATTTCCATTTTATATCATCCTTCCTAAGACCAACTAGAACTGCCTTCCTTTCCCTACCCAAGCCCCAGCCAAAAACAACCAATGGATATTTAGTATTGGATGTGGGGGAAGTGGTCAAACAGTGAAACCATAATCTAATAATTGTAACTATATTATTTTCAAATATAATCTTTTAGCACTGTGGAATGAGAGAACACTAATTTTTGAAGAACAAAGATAAAGCAATTGAACAGCTACTGAATATCAACAGGGCTTTCAGAAAACAGGCAGTGCTAAGATTCCATCCCAATTAAAAAATTAATTAAAGTATTACAGAACATAGAAATTCTTTTGGAAAATAAAATTTTAACACTGAAGTTAAATTCAAAGCTCAACAAGCTTTGTTTCCTAGAGATGTTATAAGGAGATATATATATATATATATATATATATATATATATTAATAGGAAGTTCCTGGACAGTGGTCAAAAGGGATAACAGTAGAACTGGCTGGATGGGAGGCTGAGCCATTTATCTTAGACTCCCACATTTGGTTACAGACTCAAGTGTCCATAGAAAGAAATTATTTTCCAGTACTTATGAGAACAGAACTGAGATGCCTTGCTGGTGTGAGTCTAGAAACAAAAAGGAGTTTCTTAAACACCCCTGTCTTTAACTGACTACCATTATATTAACAACTAACCTGAGGGAACATGATGGCAATGATGATGATCTCTGGGTGGAGTGGGGTAAAAGAGGAAACTATTTGATAAAGGTAAGAATTAAGCAAATGGTCCACAGGGAAATGAAGGTCGTAATTTATTTCAAAGTTTCAAAATATTTATATCTTGCATAATTACGACTACACAAATCTAACATATATGTAAGGCTAAATTATTGATTCCTTTACAATCTCACTGTATAATGAAAAATTCAGCACTAAATATTTTATTCCCTTTTTTCCTTTTCATGTTATTAATGTACTCTGAGATCTTATTTTTCCATTATTTTTAGAATTTACATTTTCTTGTTTGTTTTACTCTGTATATGGGTCCCATCTTCTTACTCTATCTTCAGACCTCCTTGTTGTTGTTAACTGAGGTCTTGAGTAATGGCTCTTGACTCATTATCTTGTCAAATATATGCATTTGTGTTGAGTCATTTAAGGGGAGGGGATATGAAGGATCCAGAGGAAAGAATACAGATGTTAGTGAAATAACTGATGATATCAGCCATACCACATAGGACTGTCTCTATAAGGATTGAGAAAGTATATTATCCATTTTATAATTTTAAAAATCTACATTTATATTATCCATATCTGTATATGGTATGTGACTAATCCTTAATGAATACACATGAATATGCACATATACTGTAAGTGGACTTGGATAGACCTGGTATACTTTAGTCATCGTTGAAAGAGCAAGACAGGTGAAAGAGGCAGCAATGGTTGTTTTATAAGCTATTTAACTAAGTAAGACGAATTTGAGCAAGAGTCAGGTCAAACTTGCTGAGAACATTTATTGCTTCCAGTTGAGATTAACGAAGTGTAGACCGTCTTTGCCAAGAGGAGCACCACCTCATTCTTTTGGCGTAGGCCTTTGTTGCTGGGCTGTCACAGTCAGGCTGGCGGGGTGCCATTGGCCCTTTTTTCTGGAACGTCTCGGTGGTGTCGCCTGCTCCCCAGTGACTAGCTTTGCTGCAGTTTGAAGCTGCTTCATTTTTCTTTTTTGCCTTCGAGCAGTTCTCTGTTTTTTAGTTTTTAAGAAACTATCCTCTAATTTGTATAGAAAGTCTTCAATTCGTCCAACCTAGAAGAAATAAACAGATACAACAAGATTCATTGTTGTTTCCCCAGGTTTTGTGTACTTAGGAAAATGGTGAGGAATTTAAAAGTAAATGGCACATACAGGTCCATGTTGGAACAGAACTGGTGGAGACAGTTAAAATATAAATATAAAAGCCCCCTTTTTGTTTTAATTTCAGGGTCCTTTGTTTTAGGAACGTGAAGCAGACATGCAGGAATTTGCTTTACCACTCAGTCCTATATATTGGGGATGGGACTGGGGATTATCATGACCTGCTGTCTTTACTGGTCAGTAAAACCAGGGATTTCGAAAAGGAATAAATGGTGAAAAATTATTCAATTTTCTAAAAGAATAATGAAACAAAATCTACTCCCCTCAAAACCAGAGTTTCTAGCACTGGTATACCCCTGGCCAACTTGGGAGAAAAATGAATATTCCACATTGTCTTAGCAAGAGCCATTTCTCTTTTAAATCAAAAGTTGAAATAAAATTAAATAATGATATACAAAACAGTAGTTCTTAGAAATAAATTATTTGTCTTTCTCCAAAGAAAACTTATCATTATTCAGTGACAGTTGGTTGAATGTATTATACTATTTGTCAGAGCAAAACAGTTTACATATATGCTGAGTTGGGCTTTCATGATGAAAAACAATTCATACTTAACCTTGATTCCCGAGACCTGCATATTGTATTAGTCTAAAATCACTCACTGAAGAACCTGTTGTCTTAAAGTTAGCTCAAAGCTAGAGCACTTACTCTTCAAGGTATATTAACATATCGTCTACTTAAGATAAAAGCACTTACAAGTTCAATTTTCCAATTTTGAGCTCTACTTTTAAGTCACTTGATTTATCATTCAGAGTAATATCCAAAAGATAATTCAGATTGTCAAAAAGAGAGTAATAAATGGTAGCACTCATTTATATGTTATATTTAGGTCTTACATCACACAAGGTGATGAAAACTGTCCATTGGTTTCCTTAAGAAAATAAGATAATTTATTTATGTGAAAACAATTCTTTTTGAAAACCTAAAATTACTTCAGGTAAATTTTTCCAAAAGTACATATTGTTTATGATATCTGATTATTGCAGCAATCATCAAAGTGATTTGACAGAATATTTTTGGATCCTGTCATGAAGTCAATGCATTATTCTATGTATTCCATCCATTTATACTATCCAACTTACACCAAAACCATAAGTAAAAAATTAACACAGAGCACAATCAAAATAAACACGATGGATGGCACTTTACTGTTACTTCAATAGAGTTGATTACTCACTCATGTTATTTGTGCTGAAAATGTATGGTTTAAATCAAAGCTCTTTACAGTGATAATGTTTGCAGTTAGTCCAAACACAGTTACAATTACACCCCTAATGCAACAAAAGAAGCTTCCTTCAATGATACAGAAAAATACTTGTTTTAAAATATCCATTAGGTGGCTGCTATCTTTTTTTTTTCTACATCTTTATTGGAGTATAATTGCTTTACAATGGTGTATTAGTTTCTGCCTTATAACAAAGTGAATCAGCTATACATATACATATGTTCCCATATCTCTTCCCTCTTGCGTCTCCCTCCCTCCTACCCTCCCTATCCCACCCCTCACAAAGCACCTAGCTGATCTCCCTGTGCTATGCAGCTGCTTCCCATTAGCTATCTATTTTACGTTTGGTAGTGTATATATGTCCATGCCTCTCTCTCGCTTTGTCACAGCTTACCCTTCCCCCTCCCCATATCCTCAAGTCCGTTCTCTAGTAGGTCTGTGTCTTTATTCCCGTTTTACCCCTAGGTTCTTCATGACATTTTTTTTTCCTTAAATTCCATATATATGTGTTAGCATACAGTATTTGTCTTTCTCTTTCTGACTTACTTCACTCTGTATGACAGACTCTAGGTCTATCCACCTCCCTAACACCATACACAAAAATAAGCTCAAAATGGATTAAAGACCTAAATATAAGGCCAGAAACTATCAAACTCTTAGAGGAAAACATAGGCAGAACACTCTATGACATAAATCACAGCAAGATCCTTTTTGACCCACCTCCTAGAGAAATGGAAGTAAAAACAAAAATAAACAAATGGGACCTAATGAAAAACTTCAAAGCTTTTGCACAGCAAAGGAAACCATAAACAAGACCAAAAGACAACCCTCAGAATGGGAGAAAATATTTGGAAATGAAGCAACAGACAATAGCAGCTCATGCAGCTCAATATCAAACAAACAAACAACCCAACCCAAAAATGGGCAGAAGACCTAAATAGACATTTCTCCAAAGAATATATACAGATTGCCAACAAACACATGAAAGAAGGCTGCTATCTTTTTTAAAGATTGGGTTTATTAAGAGCAGTGTTGACTAACTGGTTTGCCTTTCATTAAAAAAAGACAAAGAAGAAACACAAGTTATGTCATTGGAATAGAGAGTACTGCTGAATTAAACTGGGAGGTCTAGAGTACAGACTATGTACATGTCTCACCTGGCCTAGGTGTTCACCTCCTGCCTGGTCTGTCTACATGCTATCCTTTTAACCCATTCTCCTAATAATACTGGAATGATTTTTTTAAAATGTATATATGGTCACATTTTCCCCTGCTTAAAATGCCTAAATGGACTCCCAAGCCCTTAACATGATCTACACAGCTCTGGGTGATCTGGTTACACTTCTGTCTCTAATTCTGTCTCCTGTCACTACATTTGCCTTAGCCCTGTGGTACATCTCTCAGTTTTCTAAACACAACCGTGCAGCATTCTCTGCACCCTTGATCTTCCTAATTCTATGCCCTCTGATGGAATACTCCCATTGGAACCCTTACATATCCTCTGGATTTCAGGTTCAACATCAGTGCATCAGGGACATACTTCTTAACCCAGACCAGGTTGGGGCTGTCAGTAACATATTCCCACAGCAGCCGATTCATCTCTTTGCATATTGTAAGTTTTTACTTAATTGTTTATAATGATTTATATAATATCTATCTTCCCATCTGGGTTTGCTCCATAAGGCAGGCAGCTAGGTCCATGGTGTTCACTATTCCCAATAACTAGGATATGGTAGACCCTCACCAATCCTACTCTCTGATAATAGAGCTGAAGACATCAGTGTGTTCAGAAACCAATGTGTTTTTCCATACTCAAAGTGATGACTGGTATGAAGCATATCAGAAAGCTTTCTTTTCTCTTAAAGATCAATCACTTTCATATCCCATCATTCTATTACCATTGTTTAGCTTTGAGTCTAGACAAGGTAATAACAAGGTGTGGTCTCCATACTTGAAACAGCCAAAAGTAGAAAGGGCACTGGGAAAAGAGTCAGGAGTGTTGAGTTCTGCTCTTGGCCTGGCTTATAATCTTGATCTGTGACACCAGAAAAGTCACTTGGCCTTTCTGAGCTTCAGTTTTCACCACCCTTTAGTGAAGAAAGGGTTAGCCTGGATAATTTCCAAGGACACACCAAGCCAAAAAATTCCATGACTTGTACTCACATCAGATTTGTTTGTCCAGTCTTAAGATGTGCCCTTACAATTTTCAAACCAGAGGTTATTCTCTTAGATTATACCATTATAATGACAGAACATGCAGTAAAGTAAGTCAATTTTAGCTTCTGTACTTACTGAAGTGTAGGAGAGCTGCAACATGTTTTTAGTAAAGCTGGTTCTTTATTTTCTTTTTTTAAGTCAAGGAAAGAAAAATGATGGTTGAAGAGAAAATAGATTCATATAACTAAGAAGAACAGATTGCAAATGATAGAAATTTCTATAAAGCCCTTAGGGAAATAAAACACAAAGAAATATGTAAGCATGTAAGGAAGGAAATGAGCCAGTTTTTGGAGCAGAGACCTTATTAGACCTTCTTTTTAGTATAGGGTCTACTTGCTTAACTATATCAGATATTCTCCTTGGTCCTTCTGGGTCTAATTTTCCCATCTGCAAGATGGGCAGATAACATTTTCTTGTCTGTCTATGTGCCAGTGCTGACTTGGCATTACTGAGATGTGGATATCAGACCAAATGAGTTTGTAGAGAATTTGGGGAGTCCAGATGATTGAGGGGAACTGAAGTTTTCAGTAAAAGGGCAGATTCTCACCTATCATATGGTTGTCAATCGTAATCCTCATCAAAGAGTTAGGAAATTGTTATCGACAAATTTCTGAGGATTTTTAAATTCTTATGCACAAAAGTCTGTCAGTCATGACTTACTGTGGAGTCAAAAGTTCAGAACAAAGATGACTTTGAAACCATAAAAGAGAAGGCAGCCTGAGAAGTACAGGAGATTTCAAAGTTGAAATTCTAACAGTACAAAAAAAAATAATAATACCAATTAGGAAGAAATGTGGAGGTAACTAAACAGACCAATACGTATTACAGGAAAATTTCTAGTCAGCTCAGATCTCAAAGGAAGTACTTTCATTCTTTCATGAAAATATTTATTAAACATCTACTGTGTACAATATTTGGCACTGTACTAAGGTGATAAGCAGAAATATCGAGATGGTTGTTTATGAGGAACTCATATTCATGTAGGAGAGGCAGTTAATGAAAACATGATTGTAACAAAGCATGAATGGTTATATAAGAATTACGTACAAAAAGTTCTGTTAGCAAAAATGTCAGAACAGTGAGTTCTATCTGAAGGAATGTGGAGGTGTATTGGAGGTGATAGGAGCTGGGTCTTTGCCAGGACAAGAAACTCATTCCAGACAGAGGAAACAGCATCCATAAAAGCAAGGTTGTGAAAGAACATGGGCTATTTGATGGGGTGGGTCACATAACATAGATGTGGGCATGGGGGAACAAAGAGTAGAGATATACACAGCAGGAAATATAGATTGGGGCCAGCTTATAAAAAGTTGAAAAATACTTAGCTATGTGGTTAGGAAGATAAATCTGGTGCATTGTGTGGGGTGGAATGCAGCCAGGGAGACTAGAAGCAGGTGGATCAATTAGGGCCCAGTGCAATATGATATGAAAAATATATTGGGGCCTGCATCAAGGATTTAAGAGATATTTGGGAAGTAAGAGCTATAGTCTTGATGAAAAATTCTGTGTTGGGGTTAGAAGGTGAGCAGAATTAGTCATGACTATGAAGTTTCTCCTTTGAGACATTGATGGTATCTTAATGAGGTAAGGAATAAAATTCAATGGACAGTTTTAGGGAAAAAGGATGAGTTTGATTAGAGACAAATGTAAGAGGTAGAAAAAGGTCCCATAATCAGTAATGTGTTAAAAAAAATGGACCTATAATAATAGCCTAGTACTAGGCTAAAAGTCAGAATGATGAAAACTCCTAATAGAAAAGAAAAAAACAACCTACTATTTTGTAGTTTACCATGTGAAAAGCATTTTGGCAGTTAAACAGTCCTAAGAAAGACAAACAAAAAATGACGCTTTCAGTTATTCAGAACAAAAAGGTGGTCATGGCAGAGAGACAGCCTGCTGGGTCGAAGTCAGATATATCTGGGTTGGAATCCCAGCTCCAGCATATTCTTGGTGACTTTGGGGCAAACTTATTTAATTTCTTGGAACCCAAGTTTCTTCATCGTCAATTGCTTCACAGGGCCCTAATGAGATTAAATTAAACAATTTATGTGAAGTTTTTGCATAGGTTTGAATTGCTATTATTTAGTGGTAGTATTAATACTTGAATCTGGAAGTGTATGCCCAGTAAATAGAAAAAAAACACAAATAAATAAAACATACCTATAAAAGTAAAATAAAATTAAAAGCTAAACAACTTTATCTAATAGTCCTTGTGTTTTTGACCTCCACTCTGTGGAGATTGCTGCCTTAGTAACTGTGCTAAGTGTAGGTGTTTGACATACTTTAAAGTCTTGTGATTAGGTCTCAAAATTCTACTATATAACAGACAAAATTAAGAGGGGGCAGAGAAAGGAGTGGGAAGATATGAGTTTCTGACAGTACATATTAGCTGCAAATTCAATGTAAATCAACAGTATTCCCTGGTTACCTAAAACTGATCTGATTATAGACTACAGTATTTAAAATGTGTCTCAAAGGGGGCAATAGTTTTTTCCCTTTTCTGGTCAGGTCCTGTCTCATCTGGCTATCATGCTCAGTTCTGGGTATGTCCAGGGTCTTAACTCCAAATTGTATGATGAAACGTTGGAGAATCTGGAGGTGTTTACTGGGGAGAAGAGAAAACATAACAGGAATCTGTGATATCTTTAGGTATATCAGCATTGTTATGTGAAGGGGTGATGAATTTGTTTTGTGTTAGTTTATACATTTGAAAGAGTACTATCTAGAATTGCGAGTTTGATTCCCAGTTCTTTCACTGGTGATGTGACTTAAATTCTGAACTTTAATTTTCTCATCTCTAGTGTAAATAACAAATTAATAATCAGAGTATATTTACAGGGTTTTTGTGAGGATTAAATAGCTTGATGTCTGTGGAAAGCTCTTCATAAATGTCTGTCCTCCACAAAGATTGTGTAGTGCCTGGTGATTTCATAATAGGTTCTCAATAAGTATTTGTTGAAGTGATAAACAGCTGAATGAGTAGTTAAATGAGTAAAAAAGTAGATATTATATTAATATTTTCACAACTGTATAAAAAATGGAAGGGGTTTTAGGGTAAGGTATAGTGACCCTCATCACCAGAGATTGGAAATCAAACATTAGATGACTTTTTTGGCAGGTATGAATTATTTGGGTCATGTGTGAGCCAGGGGTTGGATTAAAGAAGCTTTTAATATCCATTCCAACTTTAAGGTACTACTTTAATGATGTTTAGTTTGGCCTGGATTCACTCTACAGAAATGTGCTCAGTGGAAGAAGGACACATTGCAATTTGCCTTGTACCACATTGGAGAAGCACTATGGAAATGAGAGGGATCCAACCACTTCTTTTGTAGTTTTGTATATAATGAAAGGTATCGAATTGGTTGATATAAACACCCATGGATACTAGGGTTCTCAGTACTTCGTTATATTTTACTTATAAAATGATCATATCTATAGGACCTATATCTTTTTCTCCAGATGTATCAATATTTTATCTTGCAACTAAAGGACCCCTATTACGGATTAGCTTAACACTAGAAGGTAGTTTATAGCACACTTTCTTTCTTACCCTATTAACTGCTTCAGATTCTTCAATCATCAGATTATTCGTTTTCTCAGTTAATGATTTTTTACCATATCGAAACTTAAGATTTTTCTACTAGATTCCAGGATAAAACACAACGTTTTTACAGATTAAAATGTTTTCCCACATAAAACCGCTTCGTAGTCACTTTCAGTATAGGCGTGATAAAAAGTACTTGAATATTTTCTCCAATAGTCTTTTACTATAAAATTGGTTTGTATCTTATGTGTAGGTGGGAAGTATGGGGATGCCCTGAGGTCAGGAGACCCTCTGTTCACTTGAGAGCTTTCTTGTGAAGGAGGATTGCTACTGACTCACTCTCATTTTGTGGGGCTGACTGTGGCTTCATTTGCACATTTATCCAACTTATTTTCATTTGGTAATTGAAGGCATGTGAGCCAGAGGTGAAAGCAATAGTACCAGTTTCCATTTCTCATGCAAAGGCTGGCCATGAGACCAAGGGCATTGCTGGGGGAGAAACTGAGTTTTAGAACATAGAGAGTTAGAAATGGGGACAAACTAAGGAAAAAAATGACAAGAAGCTCCACACAAGCAAAGCTGATGAGAGATGATAACAGAAAGGGACACACAGCCATGGCCTAATAGAGCTTTGGAAGGGGAGTCATTCAGATGTGGTGAGGGGAAGGAGAGTCACTGTGAAGACCTGGGTGGCCCTTTCCCTCCCAGAGTCATTTAAAATGAAACACTACTGGGATGAGTTGAATTTCGTGTGCTCACAATTCCTGTATTGAGGTCTTAACCCCCAGTATTTCGGGATGTATTCTTATTTGGAGATAGGGTTTTTATAGAGACCATTAAGTTAAAATGAGGTCTTTAGGGTGGGCCTTAACCCAAAATGACTGGATAATGGGATATTTGGATACAGTCACTCACACAGGGAGACTAACTTATGAAGATGAAGGCAGTGGTTGAGGTGATGCTCCTACAGCCAAGGTATGATAAAGATTGCCAGCAAACCACCAGAAACGAGGGGAGAGGCATGGAACTGATTCTTCCTCACAGCCCTCAGAAGGTACCAACCCTGCTGACACTTTGAATTTGGACTATCAACGTCCAGAACTGTGTTGATAAACTTCTATTGTTCAAGCCACTCAGTTTGTGGTACTTTGTTACAGCAGTCTTAGCAAATTAATACAGCTATAGACAGTCCCTGACTTATGATGGTTCGACTCATAATTTTTTGACTTTATGATGATGCAAAAACGATATGCATTCAGTAGAGACCGGGTTTTGAATTTTGGTCTTTTCCTGGGCTAGCAATATGGGGTCTGATACTCCTGTGATGCTGGGCAGCCGCAGTGAGCTGCAGCTCCCCGTCAGCCAAGTGACCTGAGGGTAAACAACCCATACACTTATTACCATCCTGTCCCCATACAACCATCCTAGTATTCACTTTCAGTACAGTATTCAGTACCGTAAATTACATGAGTTACTCAATACTTATTGTAAAATAGGCTTTGTGTTAGATGATCTTGCCCAACTCTAGGCTAATTTAAGTGTTCTGAGCACATTTAAGGTAGGCTAGGCTAAGCTATTATGTTCAGGAGTTTAGGTGTATTAAATAATTTTCAACTTACAGTATTTTTAATTTATGATGGGTTTATTGAAATGTAACCCCAATGTAAGTTGAGGAGATCTGTACTAAGCCATATAGCTCACTTAAGTTCTAATTTTCCCCTCATACATAACTTTGATCATTTCTACCCTTCACTTTTCCTGTCGGTTGATGTTCCCTACTTTGTTGGTGCCCCCTGCACAGGCTTAGTATATACCTTGGGAAACAGTGTAGTTTCCTTCCAATAATGGCAATTAGTGGAGGTTGATCTCAAACATAAATGCATGGGTAAATTACACAGAGAAGGAAGACACTGGGCTTGAAATGGGACTTCCTATTGGATTTCATGTAGTCTGGATTTAGGAGAGAAGATTAGGTATGTTTGTACATGTTCATGCATCAGGAATTAGGTGCACAAAGGATTTTTTTTTTTAAACAAAGCTTTTAAAGATGTCTTTTAAGAAGACAAAAGATAGATGAAATAAGAATTGGATCCTCAGGAATAAATATCATGTATCTATGACTGTAGTGGTGGTTACAGAACGAGGATGTTTTTCCAGCGGTTAGCAGTGTGGACCACAGTGGATTTGATAACATTAGTTTCCTTGCTCTGTTCCAGTTTAGTTTCCAGACCAAATGCTTTTAAATATTTATCATCCAAAATGGTTTGAATTTTAATTCTTATTAGAATGACAATTGTTTTCAAACAGGCTTGAAATTAATTTCTAAAATAAACTTAGTTTCTGAAACGGAGTTGTTTCTGCTATTCATAATATAGCAGTTTCCTTTAGCTTTTGGCTAGCATTCAAACAGACAAACAAGCCTCATATTTCTCCATTTAAATTTAGTGAATTTTGTATGTTAGTTGGTATTTTAGTCATAAAAAAGTACAACGTGGAAATCTAAGTCATCTACCTGTGATATGCTACAAAATGTGCAAAAAAGTTCCTGCTAAACTGTATTACCAAGTCCTAATTGAAAATTCCCATAATGATAGCACTTTAAAGAAATTATGTTTAGTATACAGTTAAAGTGCAATTACGAAACCTTGCTATCGCTTCGTTCATGAAACAATGTATCATGGCTTTTTAAAATTTTAGTTTTTGGGACTTCCCTGTTGTTCTAGTGGTAAAGAATCCGCCTTCCAACGCAGGGCATGCAGGTTCGATCCCTGGTGGGGGAACTAAGATCCCACATGCCGCGGGGCAACTAAGCCTGCGCGCCACAACTACTGAGCTCTTGAGCCTCAACTAGAGAGCCCGTGTGCCGCAAAGTACAGAGACCACGTGCCCTGGAGCCCGCGCCACAACTAGAGAAGAGACAACCCACACGCCACAACTAGAGAGAAGCCCGCACGCTGCAGTGAAGAGCCTGTGTCCCCCAATGAGCGCCGCAACGAAAGATCCCATGTGCTGCAACGAAGAACCAACACAGCCAAATAAATAAATATTTTAAAAAATAAAATAAAATTTTGTTTTTCCACATTTAATGGCATAATTTATTTGAAGGTTTGAGTGTGTATATATATATATATATATATATATATATATATATATATATATTTATTTATTTATTTTTTATTTTTTTTACGGTATGCGGGCCTCTCACTGTTGTGGCCTCTCCCGTTGCGGAGCACAGGCTCCGGACGTGCAGGCTCAGGCGCCATGGCGCATGGGCCCAGCCGCTCCGCGGCATGTGGGATCTTCCCAGACCCGGGCACGAACCCGTGTCCCCTGCATCGGCAGGCGGACTCTCAACCACTGCGCCACCAGGGAAGCCCGAGTATATATTTTTTAAACTTTTTATTTTGAGATAATTTCAGATTCACATACATCAGTAAGAAGTAATACAGGAAGAATCTGTGTATTCTTTATCAGTTTGCCCCAATGGTAACATCTTGCAAAACTTTAATAGAATATTACAGCCAGGATATTGACACTGATACAGTCAAGATATAGAACAGTTCCATCACCACAAGATCTCTTGTGTTGCCCTTTTATAGCCACACCCACTTTCCTCCTGGCTCCACCTCCTTAACCCCTGGCAACCACTAATCTGTTGTCCATTTCTGTAATTTTTTCATTTTAAGAAGTTTATATAAATGGAATCATATAGTATATAACTCCATGATTCTCTGGGGATTTATTCAGTTTGTTGTGTGTATCAACAGTTTGTTCCTTTTTATTGCTGAGTAGTATTCCATGGTATGGATGCACCACAGTTTAATGATTCACTCTTTAAAGGATATCTAGATTACTTCCAATTTTTGGCTATTATAAATTAAGTTTCTATGAACATTTGTATACAGGTTTTTGTGTGAACATTAGACTTCATTTCCCTGGGATAAATAAATGCCCTGGAGTATAATTGCTAAGTCATTTGTTAGTTGCATAATTAGTTTTTTAAAGAAACTGTCATAATGTTTCCCTCAGTGGCTGTATTGTTTTACATTCCCACCAGCAATGTATGAGTGACCCAATTTCTCTGCATTCACACCAGCATTTAGTGCTGCTACTAATTTTTATTTTAGCCATTTTGATAGGTGTGGAGTGATTTATCGCATTGAGGTTTTAATTTGCATTTCCCTAATAGCTAATGATATTGAATATGTTTTAATGTGCTTATTTGACATTCTCTTTGGTGAAATGTCTGTTCATGTCTTTTCCCCACTTTCAAATTGAATTAACTTTTTAATTTTTTACTGTTGAATTTTGAGAGTTCTTTGTAAATCGAAATACTTGTCTTTTTTTGGGCATGTGGTTTGCAAATATTTTCTGTCATTCTGTAACTTGTCTTTTCATCCTTTTAAACAGAATCTTTCACAGAGCAAAAGTTCTCAATTTTGATGAAGTCTAATTTATCAATTAGATTTTTATGGATCATACTTTTGGTGTCAAGTCTAAGAATGCTTTGCATAGACTAAGATTCCAAAGATTTTCTCTTATGTTTTTTCCTAAAAGTTTTACATTTTGAGTCAATTTTTGTATCAAGTGTCAGACTTAGGTCAAGTTTTTTGTTTGTATTTTGGTTTGTTTTCACCTATGGATGTACAAATACTCTTGCACCATTTATTGAAAAGCCTATCTTTGCTTTATTGAATTGCTTTTCTTTCAGTATTTGAAAAATGTGCCACTTATTTTTGGCCCCCATATATTTTACTGAAAAATCCACTGTCATTCAAATTGTTTTTCCCCTATAGTTAGTGAATCATTTCTTTTTTTTGCTGCTTTCAAGATCTTTCTTTGTCTTTAAGGTTTAGAAGTTAGACTATGCTGCATCCTGGTGTGAATTTGAGTTTATCCTGTTTGGGATTCACTCAAATTCTTTTTTTAAAAAAAATTAATTAATTAATTTATTTTTGGCTGTGTTGAGTCTTCCTTGCTGCTCACGGGCTTTCTCTAGTTGTGGTGAGCAGGGGCTTCTCTTTGTTGCAGTGTGTGGGCTTCTCATTGTGGTGGCTTCTCTTGTTGCAGAGCGTGGGCTCTAGGCACGCGGGCTTCAGTAGTTGTGGCTCGCGGGCTCTAGAGCGCAGGCTCAGTAGTTGTGGTGCATGGGCTTAGTTGCTCTGTGGCATGTGGGATCTTCCCGGACCAGGGTTTGAACCCGTGTCCCCTGCATTGGCAGGCGGATTCTTAACCACGGCGCCACCAGGTTAGCCCCTCAAATTCTTGAATCTATAGTTTTCTGTCTTTTGCCAAATTATGGAAGTTTTCAGCTATTATTTCTTTGGATACTTTTTCATTCCTGTCCATTTTCTCCTGTCCTTCTGGGATTCTGTTAACATGAATATTAGATTTTTTGTTTTAGACTCACAGCTCCTTGAGGATCTTTTCATATTTTTTTTCAGTCTATTTTCTCTGTTGTTCCAATTGGATAATTTATACTGTCTTATCGTCAATTCATTGATTCTTTCCTCTTTACCCTTCATTCCGATGTTGAGCCCCTCCACTGAGTTTCTTATTTTGTTTATTGTATTTTGTAGTTCTAAAATTTCTATTTGGTTTTTCTTAAGTCTTCTATTTCTTTGCTGAGATTCTCTATTTTTTTTATTAAGGTATAGTTGATTTACAATATTATATTAGTCTCAGGTATACAATATAGTGATTTGAAATTTTTATGGATTTTACTTCATTTATAGTGTAAACTATTAACTATATTCCCTGTGCTGTACAATATATCATTGTAGCTTATTTTATACGTAGTAGTTTGTACCTCTTAATCCCCTACCTCTATCTGACCCTCCCCACTTCCCTCTAGTATGTTTTCTATGAGTGTGTTTCTTTTTTGTTATATTCATTTGTTTTGTGTTTTAGATTCCACATATAAATGATATCAGACTATTTGTCTTTCTCTGACATTTCACTAAGAATAATACTCTCTAGGTCCATCCACGTTATTGTAAATGGCAAAATTTCATTCTTTTTAATGGCTGACTGGTATTCCATTGTTTGTGTATATATACACACACACACACACACTCACACACACACCCCATATCTTTCTTATCCATTCATCTGTTGATGGGCACTTAGGTTGCTTCCATATCTTGGCTATTGTAAATATTGCTGCTATGAACATTGGGATGCACGTATCTTTTCAAATGAGTGTTTTCGTTTTTTGGGATCTATACCCAGAAGTATGGAATTGCTGGATCATATAGCAGTTCTACTCTTAGGTTTTTGAGGAACTTCCATACTGTTTTCCATAGTGGTTGCACCAGTTTACATTCCCACCAGCAGTGTACAAGCGTCCCCTTTTCTCCACACCTCACCAACACTGAACACGTATTTGTGTTCAAAAAGAACACAAATAACATTCTGACAGGTGTGAAGTGATATCTCATTGTGGTTTTGATTTGCATTTCCCTGATGATTAGTGATGTTGAGCATCTTTCCATGTGCTTGTTGGCCATCTGTATGTCTTCTTTGGAAAATGTCTATTCATGTCTTCTGCCCATTTCTTAATCAGGTATTTTTTTTTATATTAAGTTGTATGAGCTGTTTATATATTTTTGGATATTAACCTGTTATCAGTTATATTATTTGCAAATATGTTTCACTTATTCAGTAGGTTGACTTTTTGTTTTGTTGATGGTTTCCTTTGCTGTGCAAAAGCTTTTAAGTTTAATTAGGTCCCATTTGTTTAGTTTTGCTTTTGCTTCCTTTGGCTTAGGAGACAGATCCAAAAAAATATTGCTACAATTTATGTCAAAGAATGTTCTGCTTATGTTTTCTTCTAGAAGATTTGTGCTTTCCAGTCTTATATTTAGGTCTTTAATCTATTTTGAGTTTATTTTTGTATATTGTGTGAGAAAATGTTCTAATTACATTGTTTCACATGTAGCTGTTCCAGTTTTCCCAGCACCACTTTTAAAAAATTATTTTAAAAATCTTTATTGAAATATAGTTGATTTACAATGTTGTGTTAGTTTCAGATGTAAAGCAAAGTGATTCAGTCGTACATATATATGTATAACTTTCAGATTCTTTTCCATTATAGCTTATTACAAGATACTGAATATAGTTCCTTGTGCTATATAGTAGGTTCTTGTTGGTTATCTATTTTATATATAGTAGTGTGTACATTTTATTTTATTTTTATTTTATTATTCTTTTTTTTTTGCGGTACGCGGGCCTCTCACTGTTGTGGCCTCTCCTGTTGCGGAGCACAGGCTCTGGACGCGCAGGCTCAGCGGCCATGGCTCACGGGCCGAGCCGCTCTGCGGTATGTGGGATCTTCCTGGACCAGGGCACGAACCTGTGTCCCCTGCATTGGCAGGTGGACTGTCAACCACTGCGCCACCAGGGAAGCCCAGTAGTGTGTATATTTTAATCCCAAACTCCTAATTTATCCCTCCCCTCTCCTTTCTATTTAGTGACGATACATTTGTTTTCTATGTCTGTGAGTCTATTTGTCTTGTAAATAAGTTCATTGGTATCATTGTTTTAGTGTCCATATATAAGTGATATCATATGATATTTGACTTTCTCCATCTGACTTACTTCACTTATTATGATAATCGCTAGGTCCATCTATGCTGCTGAAAGTGGCATTATTTTTTATGGCTGAGTAATATTGCATTGTGGATATATATATATATATATATATATATATATATATATATATATCCCCCACATCTTTATCCATTCATCTGTTGGTGGACACTTAGGTCACTACCATGTCTTGGCTATTGTAAATAGTGCTGCAGTGAACTTTGGGCTGCATGTGTCTTTTCAAAGTATGGTTTTCTCGATATATGCTCAGGAGTAGGATTGCTGGATCATATGTTAATTCTGTTTTTAGTTTCTTAAGGAACCTCCATACTGTTCTCCATAGTGGCTGCACCAATTTACGTTCCCACCAGCAGTGTAGGAGGGTTCCCATTTCTCGACACCCTCTCCAGCATTTATTATTTCTAGACTGTTTGATGATGGCCATTCTGACTGGTGTGACATGGTACATCATTGCAGTTTTCATTTGCATTTTCTAATAATTAGTGATGTTGATCATTCTTTCATGTGCCTATTGGCCATCTGCATGTCTTCTTTGGAGAAATGTCTATTTAGATTTTCTGCCCAATTTTGGATTGGGTTGTTTGTTTTTTTGATATTGAGCTGTATGAGCTGTCTGTATATTTTGGAAATTAACCCCTTGTTGGTTCCATTGTTTGCAAATATTTTCTCCCATTCTGTAGGTTCTCTTTTCGTTTGTTGATGATTTCCTTTGCTTGTTATTTATTAAGTCCCGAGTTTTTCTGGCTGTGTTCTTGTTTCTTTCTGACTCTTTAGAAGAGTTCTCTGCAAGTTCCTCCCCTTATTAGCCTCTTTCTCTCAAAAGAAGATTAATAAAAGGAAGTCATCTTTTTTTTTTTTTTTTTTTTTTTTTTTTTTTTTTTTGCGGTAGGCGGGCCTCTCACTGTTGTGGCCTCTCCCCTTGCAGAGCACAGGCTCCGGATGCTCAGGCTCAGCAGCCATGGCTCACGGGCCCAGCCGCTCCGCGGCATGTGGGATCTTCCCAGACCGGGGCACGAACCCGTGTCCCCTGCATCGGCAGGCGGACTCTCAACCACTGCGCCACCAGGGAAGCCCAAGGAAGTCATCTTTAGAACAGTGGCTGGCTCTCTGTGCCAGACACATCGAGGAACATGTGAGTCAAGGGTGAGGGTCGTCTTGACTCCAAATCCAGATAGTAGCTCCTTAGACATCGTACCAGGGATGTGGAGTGGGTGTCTCCTTGGGTGTCAACCTCAGTCTCTCAGAGGTGGCTGATGGGCTGGAGGACTTGGGAGCTTAAAGCTCAAATCAAGTCAGCTGGGTCCAAGCCCAGATCCCATTTCTAGGGCAAGTGGTGGTGGTTATTTAGGAGACTGGAGAGATGCAGGAAGCAGAGGACAGCTGAGATGGGGGAGCTGACAAGCCTGAATGGCAGTGTGCATATCCTTCACTTGCTGAAGCCTCCATGGACTGTGACCCATGGAGACGTTGCTGCCATGAGGTCGCAGAGGCGGGGATGTGGGGAGGGGTTCACCGCTGCCTCAAGGCCTGAGCACAGCTGGTGGGTGGCCATGGTGAGGGCTCCGGGGCTCCATGGGACACAGCCCTCAGCCTGTCCCCAGACACCCAGCTCACCTTGTGGCTCCAAGGCCAGGGGGCCTGGAGGGCCTGGGGAGAAGGCCATGGTTGGCCTCTCACCCTGCTCTCTGCCACAGGGACCCCCAGCACCACTTACTGAAGAGACTTTCTGTTCCCCATTGTATATTCTTGCCTCCTTTGTCATAGATTAATTGATCATAAGTGTGTGGGTTTATTTCTGGGCTCTCTTTTCTGTTCCATTGATCTATGTGTCTGTTTTTGTTCCAGTACCATACCGTTTTGATTACTATAGCTTTGTAGTATAGTCTGATGTCATATTTTAAAATTTGTTTTAAGATGTCTCTAATTGCTCATTAGAACATTTTTATGGTGGCTGCTTTAAAATCTTTGTCAGATAATTATAATAGCTCTAACATCTTTGTGTTAGCATCAGTTGGTTGTCTTTTATTATTCAGTTTGAGATCTTCCTGTTTCTTGGTATGATGCATGACCTTTGATTGAAATCTGGACACGTGGGGTATAAATGTTATGAGAGTCTGGATCTTATTTAAGCTTTCTGCTTTAGCTGGATTTTCTGACACTGCTATGGCAATAGGTGGGAGGGACATTGCCTCATTACTGCCAGGTGGGGATAGAAGTTCAGGTTCCACACTCAGGCTCCATTGACACTTGAGGGAGGGGTTCCTCATTACTTCTGGCTTGGCATGAGCATTCAAACTCCTCACTTGGTTTCCACTGATACCTCTCCAGCAGTACCTCATCACTGCTCCCCATGTGACCTCCACTGACATCACAACGAGGAGGCAGGCTCATGATTGTTGGTGGGTGGTGAAAATCCTGACTGTCTACTAGGCCTCCTCTGACACCACACCCAGTGGGGACGAATATCTAGGCTCCCAGTTAGTTTCTTTGACACCACCCTTTTCAGGTGGGAAGGTTGAGACACCTTATTATAGCCCAGTGAGGGAAGAAGTCTAACTCCTCACTTGGGCTTTGCTGACATGGCTGGGGTTGGATCACCATCTTTTTTCTGTGGTGTTTGGCTGGAGTAGGATGATTATTGCCTAAGAGCTTTCTGTCTTGCTAGGCTGCCTTTTTCCTTGTCCTTTGGCTGGAGGGAGCTGGATTTTGTTGGTTTTTTTTTTTTTTTGTCTGCACATGTCAGTGTTTCTGGGTTACCGGGTTTCGTCATCAAGAAGTGTGGAATGTATGAGGCAAAAAAAATAAATTAAAAAAAATCCAATGAACTCATCACCATGTTATTGCTCAGGTCCCCATGTGTCTAGGTCATTTCCCTTTTCATTCCACCTTTCAGAGTCTTATATTTGTACATAATGTCCAAGGTTTCACTTAATGTGAGGAATAGGGAAAAGCATGTCTCCTCCATATTCCTGAAAGTGGAAGCCCTCTATCCCGGCTTTAAAAAATGATTTCTGACCTCTGTTCCTCAGGGAGATGTACTTTTATTTCTTGTATCTATTTTCCCAGTTGCTTCTAAAAATCATCATCAGTATGATGAAGTGAATCAATGAAGCTGAAGGGGATCTCCTCTCCATAAGAGGTATTGGGAAGTTAAAAGCTTCTCGAATTCCTTTCAATTCAGTAAGAAAGAAGCCTAACTTTATCCTATCTCTGGGTTAGGATCTCTAACATTGGTCCATATGCATCTTTTCACCAGCCACCTCATATTCTTCTCCAGAATCTCTTCTCCAGCAGAAAGCTATATTAGCAGAGTACACATATGTGTTACACATCCAGTTTTAATGATGCTAAGAGATATGGGCGTGTTGGCGCTTATGGCATTTGTATGTGTTTTTGATTACAGTCTTGTTCCCTCCTCCACATGCACCATTTTAAGAAAGTCATAATCGAAATGATAAATGACCCCATACCTTCCTTTAGGGCTGCATGTAAAGGTACTTTTATTTTTACCCTTCTCCAAAAGATGAAAGGTATAATGAGTACACTATAAATGACTGAATGAGTGACAAGTCAATTGCTCTGAACTCTGTATTAATCTCACTTTCAATATAGAATGAGAAGATGTCCTATTGTTCATTTAGCTACCAAGTGGTGTAAGCTGATATTTTGTTTTTCTTTAGAATTACAAAGGATTGCAAAACTTAATGTATAAAACACATGCAGTAAATTCTGGGCTGCCAAGTAAAAGAGATACTAGGTAATTTAGAGAAAGTAACTTTTAGAATGAACAGCAAACTCACTCTTTAGTTCAAAATGAAATTGAAATATATGCTCCCCTCCCTTGCCCCAGAATATTTCACTGAACTTGTGAAAGATTCATTTTGAAAAGCCTTTACAGAGAGAAAAACGCTGATAGGTTTGGAGTCATCTGAGCATTTCCAATTTCTGTTTTAGTCACCTCCCTATATTATTAGCTCCCTAGTAGGACAGGCAGGGAGGGGGTCCTGGAAGTGGAGGAGTAAACAGTGTGCTGTCCAGTCCTGGCCACAAGGCCTCTGTGCTGTGAGGTAAGCTGTGGAGGGATTACAGTGATATGTGCTTCTGAAATTATGTTTTCATTGAGATCCTGGTGCATTTCAAAATACTTATTCAGATATCTCACCAGAAAGTGACCCTTGGAGCAACAGTAAATATATTACAGGAATAACGAGACTTCCAAGCTGTTTTCTTGGGGTGCTGATGTTGCAGGAAGAAGGAAAATGGTGACCTGTCAAAGCACCCTAAACACATATGTCTATAAAGGGAGAGGTGGTGAAGGAGGACAGTAGGAGTAGCATGATCCAGGGGATAGTGGGTGCCAGGGTTCAGATTTGGTCAGGCAGCTGCTGCAAAGTGGTCTGGGTAAGTCGCCAGATGGGTCTGTGAGCTGTGATCTAGAGAAGGACAGATGCCTGCAATGCTCCTATCCCACTCACTGCTGAGAAGCAGACTCAAAGATCGTCTCTTTGGTTGTCTTATGGAAACTGAGCTTGGGTCAGGCAGTGTTCTTTGTGCCATTGACTTTTAGTAGCTGCATTTGTGGTTTACTATAAGTGTGCTAGCTAATGACTAGGAACAGACACTTTGACCCAGACAAACCTGATTCAATACCAAATACTGTCCCTAACAAACATAGGCTTGTTTCCTTGTTAATTCTATGAAGCTCTTTTCCTCGTCTTTCAAAGGAGAGATAATGACATATCTCTCATAGGATTGTTGCAGTCATTAAATGTGATAATTAAAAAAATTTTTTTTTAATTAATTAATTTTTGGCTGCATTGGGTACTCATTGCTGCGCACGGGCTCCCTCTAGTTGTGGCAAGCGGGGGTTATTCGGTGTGGTGCGCGGGCTTCTCATTGTGGGGGCCCCTCCTGTTGCAGAGCACGGGGCTCTAGGTGCGTGGGCTTCAGTAGTTGTGGCACACGGGCTCAGTAGTTGTGGCTCGTGGGCTCTAGAGCACAGGCTCAGCAGCTGTGGCGCACAGGCTCAGTTGCTACGTGGCATGTGGGATCCTCCCGGACCAGGGCTCGAACCCGTGTCCCCTGCATTGGCAGGCGGACTCTCAGCCACTGCGTCACCAGGGAAGTCCTTGTGATAACTTCTTGAAGTGCTTGGCATATACTAAGAGATCAGTAGTCATCACTGATGATATTTGTCATCACATTATTAATTTTTTATCACATTAAGTTAATTATTTACCTGAAATAAATTTTTCTATAATATGTTTCTATTGTGATAGTCATTCAAAAGCAAACTTCAGACTAACAGAGTTTGATAATTTGTTGGATATCACAGTATTTTATTAAGTATATGAGCACCTAATAAATGGCTGATTAGTTTTGTCTGCCCCTTGATAGCTCCTGGTAAAAAGACACAGTTCCTGGATTCATGCTCCCTAGATGAGGGCCATGCTAGATCTGACTCCTGCACAGAAATGCTTCTGCTGCAGAAATTTCCTGCCAAATCATCAAAGTTTTAGAATAATTTCAGCCAACAAAGTATATAAAAGAGGTACTCCCAGTTTTGGAGGAGAGGCCAAGTACAGGTGGAAAGGGAGTGATTAGCAAACGCAGCTGTTGAAAATGTTTAACAAATGAACTACATATTTTTTTCCTTTAAGTCAGAGGAGAAAGATATTGTTTGGTTTAAATGGTGATTGAAATTCAGCATCGGTTTGGAGTGTTGCACAGTGGCCAGGGGACATGGCCAAAACCAAGGCTCTTGGCTTTCTCCACTCGCCAGGCTAGACGTGGCTTTGCTGTCCATGTGAGGATGAGGTCCTCCCTCCAGGTCTGACAGCCCCAGGGCTCAGCCTCTGACTGCAGTCAGGAGGTTCTGCCAGGGCTTTGGCCGGTGGCTCCTCCACTACGATTGCCGGCTTAGAAGCCTACTGGCACAGACTCATTCATCCCCGGAACCTCAGTCATTTATCCCGGCACCTGGCTTCTTAGCCCCTTGGGCCTTGCTTCCTTGCCCCTTCCCCTCGGCCTGGTCAGCAACAAGACCACTTTGGTTTCTGTGCACGATGATCTGCACCATGCCACGGATGGAACTGCTTAGCAGTGCTCAGAGCACATGCTCTAAAGGAATTTGGAGATACGCTAAGGAGGAAACCCATAACCAGAAGCTGGGAAGCTTCACAATCAAATTGCAATAAATCTGTGGAGACTCCTTAAAGAACAAGACACACAGGAAAAGCCTGATTGCTGGACAACCTGCTTTGCAAATGAGTGGTGCGGTTGCTGAATCTTTGAAAAGACAGCAGTACTGTCAGAGACACAACTGCAGCCCCCAACCGCGTATTAGTCAGCCCAGATGCCTGGCTGATGAATGATAGTGCCACATGGGCAATCTCTCTCAGCGGAGCTCCTGGAAGGACTCAGGTTTGAATGCTGATGTGGAAAGTAAATAAAATGTTCCAATTTGTTCTTTCGTCTTCAACCAACTGCCCCAGCCCATATCTGAATTTGTACTCTCCACTTCTTGCTCTGCCTATGGCAACAGCCTTGCACAGAACAGAGTTAAGTCACATACAGTTCTATCCCATTTTTATCTTAAAAGACCAAATTACTATATCAGTGAATGTCATTCCTGTATGACCGTGAGGATGAGTATGATTTATAAGTGAAGATTTCAAGAGATAAAGGAACCCCAAAAGCTAAATCATTTTGAATAAGTTCATATGGATGGTTTAAAGATATCTACCTTAACTCCATTCATTGGACTTATTAAAGATTATGATGTACTGTGTTATATTTTAATATTTGAAGAAATTGTAAGGTAGCATTTCTTCTCATGAAAATTCATAGGATAATGATTAGATGCTGAAGTATTTCTCTCACTACTTGTAAAGTAACAAAGTTTTATTTCTCTTTATTTAGTCTCAAATCAGAGATCTAGAGGCAGATCAGAATAAGACAGTATTTTATGTCATACCAGATTAAATTCTGATCTTTGCAGTGTGAAATTTAGACTTTGTAAATTAAGAGCCAGCAGCTTTGTCTTCTGAGTTGTAGACAGTGTTGCTTAAATGTTTCTCTAAACTGAGTCTCTGGTGAGAAAAATAAGAATGTTCCAACTTAACAGTTGGCACGATTTTTTTAAAAGACTCCTTTTTCTAAAGATTCCTTTTTCTGTTTCTCTTCAGGCTTAGTTCATAATGGGCCTTAGGATTCAATGCTAAGTAACCCAAAATCATAGGCTCTATAGGTGGTAAGGGTATGAACACACTGTATTTCTCAGTAGGCTGTGACTTGCCCAAGGTCCCACAAGTGGGAGCTGAATTCATGGTCAAGATTTTGTAGATTGAGACTCTGTATTCTTTCTGGTTAGAGATGGAAAACTAAGGTACAGAGGAGGAGGATCCTATATGGGTGGATCACAAAGGTAGACTAAACCGAAAATTCTTTAGTGACTTCTTTGGCTCAGATAGAAAGAACTTTATTTTGAGAATTGAAGACAGACGCACTGGGCTAGTTTATGGCCAGATTCCACTTTGATTGGAGGCCATCATAATTCCCCATGTGGCTTCACACCTGAATGCTCAGCCATATATAAAACAATGGTGGTCAGTTGGGCTTTTTCAGGTTGCACAAAGCTTGGGCTTCTATCAAGAAAGAGATTAGTCTCTAAGGCCAGATCAAGTCCTGGTTCTACCACTTACTGGCTGTGTGACTTTAGGAAAACTGGTTAACTTCTCTGTTTAATAAATTATACCTTTTATCTTATGTGAGGGTTAGTGCGTTGGTGTATGTAAAGTGAATAGGAGAGTGTTGACCCATATTAAGAGCTCAGTAAACATTAACTCTTCTTTTGATGATCTGGCTTTCAAAAGACCCATTTATTCAGAGCTGGGAGGGGATTTTGAATCTTCTAGCTCAATATCTTTATTTTACAGATGAAAAAACTGAGGCCTAGAGAAAGGATGTGGCTTCTGAGCTAATTTGTGACAGACCCAGGTCTCTGAATCACTAGTTCAGGGTGCTTTTTACTGTACTAGCCTCCCTGTAAATAAGTCTTTGTTCTTCTTATGGATAGAAGACAGAATCAGACCACTTCTCATGTCCACTGCCACTATCTAGGTTCAAGGTTCAAGCCACGCAACCTTGGGTTCCAGCCATCGTTATCACTCTCTGCTATCATTGCAGTAACCTCCTAACTGGTCTTCCTGATTCCACCCATGCCCCCTTCCATGTCTTCTCACCTGAGCAGCTTAGAGTGTTTTCTGTTTTTCTGTTTGACAAAACATTACCTCCTCTGCTCTCTCACTTCATCTCGTATTACTCGTGTCATTCTACTCCAGTCACCTTGCCCTCCTTGCAGATCCTTGTATGTGCCAGGCACCCTCCAGTCTCAGGGTTTTGAGTTTGCTGTTTCCTTTACTTGGGATGCTTCTCACCAGATATTTGCATGGTTTGCACTTCTTTCAGATACTTGTTCAGTTATCAGCTTGGTGAATCCTGCCCTGATTATTCTATTGCAGTTGCAGTCATCTTGTACTTTCCATTTTCCTTTCCTGCTTTCTCCAGCCATGGCATTTATTACTTATATTCCATATTTCTTTAGGTAGTTTATTGCCTACTTTTCTCTAGCAGAATGCAAACATCATGAGGGCACTGCTTTTTCACTGCTGTATGTCCAGCATCTAGGACAGTGTCTGCCCCAATCACTGAATGCAGGAATGAGCAGTGTGATAACAGGACCTGTGGGATATTCAGAAGGGTGTGTTTTCTCAGGTATTTTTGTTACAGGCTAAAACTAAGCAAAGTGTGATACTCTTATTTAAAGAGCCCTGTCATGGCATGGGACTTTCCAACACAAGAAAATTTACCCTTTTTTTGACACAATCTGCTTATTTTTGTATTTGCACAGCTAAACCAACATACATATATCTTTCTGGAATTAATTACTGGAAAGCCAATACTCTGTAAAGCCAAACAAAAACAAGAGCCACTTTCCTAAAACTCTGTAAAGAATACACAGTATTTTAGTTCTGGTGAATCAGGAAAAAAGCCCAGAATTTTCTCATTCTTTCTCTTTCTGGGTTCTTAGAGAAATCTCAAAGATAACAAAATATAGACAGGAGGTCAGCACTCATGAATCAGGCTTCATCTTGACAGTCTTTTTATAGACCTGTAACAAAGTGGAGCCCTGAAAATTGTGTTAGGTAATAGGGATTGTGACAAACCCTTTAACTCCGTGGAACTAGGAGGTGCTGCTATAATTCTGCTTCAGATGAAAATTTCAAGTGTTTTCATTAGGTACAACAGCTGTTTCTATTACAGATAACAGATCGCAGAGGTGGTGATGCTGATCTCAACTTCTAGTGGGCTCAGAACACGGTGTAGCTTGTACAATTGGCTTTTTATAAAAATTATTATTTTCTTCCTGCACATGCAAATTAACTCTGTAGCAGTAAAAGGAAATTACTTACTTGCTACCGGAACCGTCTGAAAGTGATACGATCATGCTTTGTAGAGTCACACTGACCAAATTAAAAGCCCTTGGGAAAAACTTGGCACCGCGTTCCCTCCCATTCACATCTTCCTAAAGACCTCTCAGGAGCTTCCATTTAGAAAGCTAAGATCATTACCAGGGCTTTTAATTTGGAAAGATTGGCTGCTCACCAGTAAGTCTTTCTAGATACGCAGTGGTTGGGTTGAGTGGCTGTGACGTGTTCCAGTCTCAGAGGCCTTGACTTGACTATTCTCCTGACTCCTGCTTGCTTGCAGTATGTTTTCCAGCCCGGGGCCCTGATCCATGGCTCTACTGCTAAAGCTCATCTCCAAGATGGATGCTATCATTTCATTCTTTCCACAAGTGCACATATCACTCCTCCTTGCAGAATTGGAATCTGTTTCTCCAATCCCCTGCTTCTGGGCTGGCCTGTGACTGCTTTGACCGATAGAATATGGTGGCAGTTGCCATGCCAGTTCTGGGCCTAGCCTTTTAGAGGACTGGTGGTTTTTCAATACTTCCCTTTCTCTCGAGATACTTCCTCTTGGAACCCAGCTGTTGTGCTGTGTAAAGCCTAATTCACATGGAGAGGCCACATTTAGGCACTCCAGTCAGCGTCTCAGCTGACGAGTATCCGCTGTCACCACGTGTGTGAGCCATCTTGGAGTCCAGTCCATTTTAGCCTTCAGGTGACTCCTCCAGTCCCAGGCACAGAAGCCACGAGATTGAACTGCATGAGAGACACTGAAGCAAGAACCACCTGGCTAAGTCTAGTCAACACATAGAACTGTGAGAAATAACGTTGTCATTCTAAACCACTATATCTGGGATGATTTTTAACACAGCAATAGATAACCGCAATAAGGGCAAAGCGGGAAGCTGCGGGCTAAATGCTCCTATGAATGGGCATCAGAACACTAGTGTAGGGTGAGGTGAAACTGGTGGTTGTCTACGAGATGCAGAACAGGTATAGACGAATGTCAATCACTCTTCCACCTGTTTGGCTAGTCCTTGGAATTTCATAATTGGACTATTCTGTTATCTCTTGGATTTGCAACTATAAATATTTACTGTGCAAATGCAAATATTTCTGGGGGAGATAATGCGTTAAACCAGGGTATAAGGGTACAGAAGACTTTTTGTGTAGGGTCAGATAGTAAATATTTTAGGCTTTGTGAGTTATATGGTCTTTGTGGCAACTACTCAACTTGGCCAAGGTGACATAGATGATACTTAAGTGAATGGCATGGCTGTGTGCAGTAAACTCTATTTACAAAAATAAGTGGTTGGTTGGTTTTGACCTGTGAACTGTAGTTTGCTACCCCCTGTGCTAAACAATTATTTCTATAGTCAGCAGAAATATTTAATTATATCGCTTGACTCTCATGCGCATTGGATTTCGTTTACCTCTAGCTCCAGTTCGTCTTGCCATTCCTTCTTAGCCTCCTCCTAAATTTGAAATGTGCTCCCCAAGCCTCTCTTCTTCTTATACGCTCTTTCTCTGCCACGTCATCCACTCAAATGATTTCAGTTACCACCAATTTGCCAATGACTTAGAAAACTCTATCTCTATTCAATTTTCTATTCAGAACTCCAGACTCCTGTACTTCACCTTGGATATCTTGCCGGCACCCTAAGTTCAGTGCACTTTTGGGCTAGTTATTAGCCTATTGTCTCTTAACTCCAAACCCACCCTTCTGTAATTAGCTCTTTGATGCTGGGACTGGAACTCTGGAAACCCCATTTCTGTTTTGCCAGCTCTTTGTCTCCATCAATAGGGGTCGATAGAGGGACACTGTAAAACCCAAGGAGAAAGGAGGGACTTGCTGCTTCCTGGTTATTTGCTGCGGACTTCTGTCAGCTTGGAGTTCCTGTGAGCATCTATTCAGCAAAGTTTCTTTGCTCCAGAAACATACATTCTTTTCTGTAGTAGCAGTGGAATTTGGCTTTTCCAAAAGTTGTCAGATTACCCCCATTAAAACTGCCTTCTTTCACTCCCCATCAGCACCAGTGAGTTAGTGCCCATTCCTCAGAAGTCTAAGTCTCAGCCCTTCACGACCCCTCCTCCAAGTTCAGGGACACTAGCACCAGCTGAATATAGCACCTCCTAGTAGGAGATCTGAGTTTTGGCCCAGCCAGGTCCCTGCTCCAAGTTTCTAAGTTTTAGTAATTGCAACCTCTTCTCTTTGATTCCCCAGCCCTAGGGGGTGGTAGCTGTTTCCTTTAATTGCTTCCTTGGTGATGAATTATTGTTTTCCTTTTCAGTTACCTATTTCATACACAGTTAACCATTCTGTATATTAAATTCCCTTTCAAATACCTGGTGTGGTTTCTGTGGACTCTGAAAGAGTTTATGTTCTCAGCCAAAAGCTGTTTCGTTGAAGTATTTCCTTCCTTCCTTTGCACCAGCGAACCTCTTCCTATTCCCCGCCTAGTGGCTCAAGCCCCATGTCTGGGCATCATTCTAACCTTTTCTTTTTTCTTAACTCCCATATGCAATCAGTGAATAAGGCCTGTATATTTGCTTCCTGAATATTTCTTACATCTGTCTGCTTCTCTCCATCTCTGTGCTCACCACTGTACATCAAGTCACCTCCTTATAACTGACCTCCCCAAATTTCTGTAGCCCCGATCTGTTTTCCCACTACAGCCCTAGCGATGTCTCAAAAATATTTATCAGATAAATATTAATACTTCCCGAAACATAGTTTTTAGGACCAGATCCTTAAAAAATCCTTAATGTAATTTTTAACACCTTCTGTGATTTGACTTCTTCTGCCTTTGCACTTCATTTTGAAATATGTTCCTCGTTCCTTTGTCAGTTTTTGAATTTGCCATGCTTTCTTAGCATCATTCTTGGTACAAACTTACTCCTCTGTGTAGAAATCTCCCTTTTCATCTGGATAACTACTACTATCCTTTAAATGTTTTATAAATATCACTTTCTCAGAGATGGATTTTCTGATCTCTCAGACCAGATTATATTCCTGTCTTTGTTCCCACAGATCACTGAACATCCACTTTTTACATATAATAGTAAACTTATAAGTAGCTGTTTAATAACTGTCTTCTTTCCTAGATGGGTAGGTCCATATAGGCAGGGGCTGTGTTTGTCTTGTCCAGCACAATATCCTTAACATACAGTGTTCTTTCAGGCACAGTAGATATCCAACAAATATTCGCTGAGCTCAGTTGATTTCTGTTCTATTCATTTATCATAGGGCCTCTGAATTGATTACAGAAGACACACATTTCTGCAGATGCATTGGAATCCCTCATGGCTGACTTTACCTCTTAAACTGAAGGCTTCTTTGGTTTGTTCTTCTCACATCTCCTGACACCAGTTCTCCCTTTGTGGATTCTTACCGTGATTGGAGGAGACTGAGTGAGGAGTAGATTGATCAGAATTTATCACCTTTAGCTGGACTGGAGACCCAACACTACTTACTCCTTCCTGCATTGCCAGAGGGGCCTGTGGTATCACACAAGTCTCCTGAGTAGCTGGGGCCAGGTGCATCTCAGTGCTTGTTTTGCATAACTCGGGTAACCAATGAAGGGATGTTCTATTTCTAACAACCCGTCTGCTACTCCTTCACCCCAAACGTCAATGTGCTAGTTCATTTGTAGTTCCCTGAAATGTAGCTATTATTCCTCAAGTGACAATTATGGGAGAAAGGGTTGGGGAGCAAACTAAAACATTGATGAAAGGGCTTTAAAAATATCTATAATAACCAATAATGAAGGAGCAGATAACGAAAATACAATATGAAAATGAGCGTGATAAGAGACCCATAAAAGCATATGACCACAGTCAGAAAAGCAGCAGACCTTAGGAAACAGATGAAATAAATCCATATTTGATTTTGGCTACACTTCCAGGGAGAGAGCTGCATTTATTTTAAAAAGAAAACAACCAATAAAACAACCCGAGGAATTTCCTTTTCTTTTTATCTTTTAAATGGATTTGACCCAAGATGGACATTCCCTTTGAGAATAATATGTCTTTTTCCTTCAGCTGAAAGTTTTACCTTTTGAATTGTATTCCACACACGTTCTTTATCGTTTCTTCTTCCTTCAAGGGTGTCCATAGCATCTGCCATTAGTGACTGCAGCTGTGGCACCAAGATAAAAATTATCAGGGTGGAATTCACACAGAAATAACTTCTCTAAATACACAGATTAAAACCTAATTAAAAAATCATTTGTACGCTGATGATTTTATTACTCAACTTTCCGACAACGAACACTGCCACCTCATCTCTGCTTCAGTCATTACCAAGTATTATTGCAGATATAAAATACTGAAACAATGGAAAGATTCTTGAAAATTTGTAGAAAACATATAGATTTTAATGTAGTAAGTGTTGATGTTTTGTAAAAACGGATTTGGGTTATAAAGAATGAAGGTGGTAGTTAATTCTCTCAGGAAATGGCATGTAGTACATGAACACATTTTAATATTTTCTCCTGAGGCTAATGTATCATAATTCTAGGCATCATGCAAAAGCTCACCAGAGGACCATACTAAAATTGTGTTGTTTTATTGCCTCTTAAAGGATCTAGCTCATTTATGTTCTTTTACTATGCTTTTCTTTTCTAAAATTTCAAAATAACCAGGATTACTTTTTTAGGTTCCGTTTCAAAGGCAAGTTTAAAACATTCCACCCTTTGCCCCGAACTGCCATATTCCAATTTAACATAATCCTATACACACACTTTATATGTGGCTGCAAAGTAATGAGGCCACATGAAGCCATGTGATATTCAAAGCTAAAAAAGAAAGTTCTCTAAAAATGAACATATACCAGCTCAGTTCACCATGGCGTCAAACATTATGAACCCTTAGATAATCTTTCTGTTCTTTAGATATTTCAGAGCTTAAGCAGGAGGGTAGAGAGTCGAGTCACTCAAAACTCTTTTACTGAGTAGTCACTGTTTATATAGCATCATAAAAGGTGTTTCGAGGATTTGTATCTAGGTTAACCTATGCTTGGAAGCTGGAAAGTAAAATCTATTACTTAAGGTGATGAACCCTTGCAAGATACATGATTTTTAAATATTTGGCTTGCACATATACATCCCTATAAGTTTACTTTTTTTCTAGTAGGAATATAAATTATGAAAATATCCCATGAAATCCTGTTTTCCAAGGTTTCGGGTAGTGGAATGTTGCACTAACACATTAGTTAGCGATGTTAATAATGCTAGTTTTGTGCTCTTTGTGTATATTTAGAAATATAAGAATTTCCAGAAAAAAGGGGGCTGCAGATGTGTGGTAAGAAGACCTAAGTGCAGAAAACTCTCTTGTATTTTTCATTTAAATCTTGAATGTGCTTTTCAGGAAGACAGGATCAACACTGTGCCAGCTTCTTAAATTAACATTTTCTTCGCTTTCTTTTATCTCAGAGGAGCATTAATCATCTAAAATTGGCTATAATATGCACTTTGAAAGCTCCATACTTACTGCACTCCTGAATGCCTTATGAATGGTAGGATAAACAGCCTTTTAGAAGGTGTTCTGTGCACATAACCATACAGCTTTAGAAAGTATTATTGCCAGTTTTGACTTAGTAAATTCTTGACTAATACACTTTTTTTCTCATAGTTTTAATGTTTAGTATGTGGAGTTTTATTATTTTATTATATAAAATATTATTTATTATATAAAATATTTTATTATTTATTATATAAAACTACTCAGTTTTATATGCTTACTTTGAATATCACTATTTATTAATATACTTTTACAGGTTCAGATGAACACTATAAATGTTGGCAGTTCATTTCTTGATTAATTTGTAACAATTCTAAAAGCTCAAAGAGGGAGGGTTCCTTTAGTTATCTGAAAATTACAGGTGATGAGTTTGGGTTGTTCTCATCCTTGCTATGTGAATTCAATTCAGGCCTATAATTAGTTTTCGCTACATTCAATTAGAGCCTCAAAGAGCCCTTCCCAGCAACACATTAGGAGCTTTATATGGAGTGAATTTTACCTTTCCTTGAATGGCCAGCACACTGATTAATAATTGTTTTTCAGATGAGGTGCTATTGTTTCTAATATAAATTATGGTTATAATATACACACCTGTTTGGAGATTTGTTCTATAAGATATTTCTTGAACTAGTTTTTGACAGGCTCTGTGTTTTCTGAGTTAACTGGTAAATTCAGTTAAAAAAAAACACCCCTCCATTTGACTACATTTTCCCCTCAAGACAGCTCTCTTAACTAAATGTACGTATGCGTGCGAGTGTTGGCACTGCCAGCATATGTGTGACATTAGAAGTAAATAAGAAAATTCTGTGGATGATTTTGTAGGGTCAGTTTTCTATCCAGCAATTACTGTTTTTTCCTCTTACTTTTCCATTGAAGAGAATCCTGTATTAACATATCTTGGAGTTAAGAAACAATGTATTAAAATTTCACTTTGCTTGAAACAAAAAAGCCTGACTCAAAATATGAATAATCAGCCCTCTTCCATATTTTCATACATCACAAAGGTCTTGCTATTAAAAAAAAAAGGAAGCTAGTCAGGGTGGGCAAATAAAACACATACACACACACACATTTCTACATTTTCCAGTTTCTTCATTAGAATGCTTCATGAGGGTTGGGGAGTTTGCCCTCGGACTGCATTTATTGTCACATTCTTTTTCAGACCATATCACTCTTTTATTGGCTCAGGGCTTGTGAAAGCCTTAAACAAAGAAAAACAAATGCTTACCAATTCCGCCTCCTGTTGACTGATGTCCTGTAGGTAGGGAATGGTTGCTAGCTCGGCCATTGCTTGATTGATCACCTGGGACTGCTCCTTTACTCTCTGCAGCTGGCTGAGGAGGCTGGCATATTGCAACTTCTCCATCACACCTGAGCACGCATGAAAACTCCCCTAGTCTCCCAGTAGAAGGAAATGTTTTAGAACAAAACCACAGAAATAACCTCTCTCTGGGGATTGAAGTCAGGTCAGCTAAATAATAACATATTTAACTCCTCTGAAGTAACGGTATCTAGTGCAAATAAATGTTCTATTATTTTAGAGAATTGTCTGTACCCTTCCTTCAAACAGATGAATGCCTTGATATATAAAAGGGAACGCTTGGCAGGACTGTTGAGAAGGATTTGCAGGTGGCCCTGCCTAAGGAATCTGGGATGAGGGGAAAAGAAGGACTGAAATTGAACCTGAGCTCCCCTCTCCCAGTGGGGATCCCACAGAGCTGTGTCCATTGAGCAGGGGTGATTTTATCTATGTCACCAAGGCATCATAAGAGTTAAGAGTTGCCCACTGTCTTGTTTATACAAAGGAAGGTTTCTTATGCAAGTTGAATCCTGAAATATGTCATGCAAGTGGATTTCTGTCTAGCCCAGTGGCTTACATTAAACCTCCAGCTTTGCTTTTATCTTTAGTTCTCATTGGATGGCCATGGACTCTGGCTCCTCTCCTTGTGGCATTTTAGTGATTTATTCTGGGTCCTAGGACCATTCCAGCAACTGACATGATCCATCTTGAAATAGACTGTTGTGCACTTGTAAGGAACACCAACCCCCATGAATCTACTGGTATTTTGGGCTTTCTTAAAATGGGGCACACTTATAATTAAGGTGGCCTACCTCTGTGTTTGCTACTGCCAGCCATAGAGAGGTCATGTTACCTTCTCTAAAAAGTTTAATACAGATTGTACTGCTTGATAGGTGAGACAAAGTTGATCATAAAATTCTCACATTTTTGTTTAGGAAAAAGTACTTCTGACATAAGGGGGCATCTAAGGGTTCCTGTCATGTTTGGAGGGTGATGAGAAATGGGAAGTCACAGGAGGATTTAGTTTGGTGATGGCATTCTGAATCTTGGTGCTTAGAAGTGGAAGCCTGGTTGAGCAGCATCCCTTTATGCGGTCGGGGAGTGGAGGTTTCCTCTTTGACCACCTGCACCAGAATTACTAGGCTTGTTGGTTAACTAGGAAGCGTTCTGGACCTTACTCAGTGAATCACAATCTCTTGATATGTGGCCCTAGAAATATGAATTTTAGCTATACAAAAATTCAAATATTCAAATATCAAATATTCAAATATCTCAAACAGAAGTTGGAGAATAAACTACTACCTTAAAGCTTAGTATCTGCACAAGGACTATTTTAGTTTGTGCTAAACAGATTTTCTCCCAGAAATTAGAGAAGGCAGATGTGACTTTTCCTTCTTAAAATATTCTCTTCTAAGGAGAAAAATTATTAGAAACTAGCATTACTAAAGAGCATCGAAATTTTAACTTGAATTTAGAAGGCAGTCCTTTCTGAAATGTCATACACATATCTTGATTGACACCAACCTCTAGAATTTGGCACTTTCCTAGAATCTTGGTAATAAAGAAAGTTGAGCACTGTTGCATTGTATTTGCTGTATTTCTTCCTAACATCTCTCTCTGCCATTTGACTAATGTCTCTTTATCCCTGCTAATTTGTTCTTACCAATTAATCATTTATCTGAAAACCTATAAACCTATAGGAGCAATGACTGCAAATTGTGGATTTGAGATCCCTTCTCTGAATTGAAGAAATAGCTAGCCTACCCGCTGAGTTTAAACATGTAGCTAAACAATGGATACTGTCAAATAGAGGAAAGCAAGTTGCAGGAGAAACAGTTTTCTTTCCGAAGAAAAATTACTTTCTTTGTCCTTCTTTAAAATAAACAATGGGGCTGGTTGTAGGAAAGTGGTATAGTGACCCAACTCCAAAGTGCAGAAACAACTGCGGCCTGCTTGGAAACATAATCTATCAGTGTAATTTTCCAAAACATCAGGACAATAAAAATAGTGGAAGGCAGTGGTGCTTTGTTAGCTTGATTGTTGGATGCATAGCAAAACAGGAAGTGCTCCTTATGAATAGGACACTAGGGAAAGGATACAGTTGACTGCTAATAGTCCTCCCCCTCCCCCCCCACCGCAAGCCAAATGCAGTTTTGGTCATCAGGAAACTAAAGATTAATATTTTACCTATACAAGATTAGGGCTTTTGAGAGATAAAGTGAACAAGAAATAAAAATTAATAAATGCCAGCAGGAATGCTTTAAGAAAATCAAGGAAATAATGAAAAATGAAGGAATTAGCTCACATCTAATGCTAGCAAGGGCTAAATCTAAAGGGAAGTAGCCCTCTCAATGAGACTTCAGAAGTGATCAAAGAGCTCCTTAGCTGCTGGAGAGAGTGTAATGAAGTGGCCAAGATTGAAGATAAAACCTCACACAGGTACAATGAAGGTTAGGTAAATAGCAAGTTCAAATGAAAGCTTCAGCCAGACAATTGTCTAGATTTAATAGCAGGTATGGATGAATGTTTGGAAAATAAGTGGCACAGCATAATACTGCTGAAAAGCAGAGCCCAAGTATTGGGAATGTATTTCCGTTTGACATAACATATAGAAACATTAATTGCAAAGAAAAGGGGTAGGAAACACATATTATTGTTCATTTCCAATGTGCATATATAAACAATTTTTGTGCTTCACTTGGAGGAAATTAAAAGTAAAATTAACAAGGTATTCAAAACCTGGTTAGTTAGGTCATTTTTTGGCAAGTCAGCCTGTGAAGGAAGCTTCATGCCTGGCAAGAGATTTTATTATTTTAACTCTTTAACACCCCAGGAAGCACAGTACATAAGGTGCAAACTGACAGCAGCCAGTAAAGTTAATGAATGGAAAAGCACAGCAGCATTCAGTAGCACGTGAAATAATTAGTACAAAGATCCAGAGAAGAAAAAATACCATTAGAGCAGAGCTACTGGTTGAATGGGGTTGATGTTCAGTGAGATTAAAAGACACCAGATAGGAAGGTGGGAGAATATTTTAGACAATAACTCTGAAAATGCCAGAATCATTCTTGTCTGGCCGTGTGCTGTGTGCCTAACAAAGGAATCTATAAAGGTAAGGAAACTGGTGTCAGAGTGTAAGGAGAATTATTTTCTGAGAGAAACATTATACCAGGAATGTCTTTGTCTCCTTCACCAACTCTTTCTACCACCTCATAGCAAGGGGTGAAAATTCATGTTCCCTGGCAAGCCCTACTGTGGGCAGTAGACCTACTCCATGGCTAGAGATGACACCTCTAATCCTGCCTTTGTGAGGAGATCTGAGTGCATCAGTGATCTAAGGAAAAGAATTCAAAATCCACAGGACACTTGCACAGTCTTCATTTTAGAAGAGTATATAATTTCAAAGTATACAGCATTTATAAAAAAAAGGGTCTATAAAACAGTCCTTTTGTCATAGCAAATGAAAACCAATACAATTAATTAAAACTAAAAATTCTTAATACTTTACAAAGTGTTTCAATGTGGATTACATACTTTTGGTCTCACAACTCTGGGAGGTGAGCATGGCAGATAACAGTTTATTTTATAAATGAGAAAAAAACAGCTCAGAGGTTAAGTGACATCCTAGGGTTACACAGCCAGAGCACAGCCTTGGACAAAAGTCTTCCTCTATAGGTGTCACAAGCTAGGGTCGCAGCTAATAAGGACAATGCAATGCTTAAGTACTCAAGTGGATTTTATAACATACTTCATGGACACATAGAGATACATGCATATACACATTTCTAAGTGGCCAGAATGCCCTTTGAAACGTGAAAAGAAAATGTGTTAGAAGCATTTAAAAAGTGCATGATGCCTAGATTGGCCTAACCTGCATTCACAACACACTGGGAGATCTGAGCTGGCAACAGATGATGATGTGGCGGGTATCGCCCCAAAGAGCCAGGGCACAGACAGATTACCTCCCCAACATCCAGCATGCTGGCACTGCAAGGCTAACCATGTGCAGATGAGGTGAAATAATACTATATGGTGATGGTTCTTGCTAGCGAGGCTTCCACTGCTTGAAAGAGCCTGATGATGACAGTGATGATGATGTGTGTGTGTGTGTGTATGTATCTCTAATTAGGATGGGGTGGTTGGTTAGGGTGTGTGTGTGTGTGTGTGTGTGTGTGTGTGTGTGTCTGAAAGAGGTTGTGAATTGGAGAACAAGACTCAAAATTTGCAATAGAGCCAATGAGATCACTATAAACTGAATGTGTCCACCCAAAATTCCTGTGTTGAAGCCCTAGTGACCAATGTGGCGTATTTGGAAATGGGGCCTTTGGGAGGTAATTAGGGTTGGATGAGGTCGTGAGAGTAGGGCCTGATATTGGGATTAGTGCTCTTATAAGAATTGACACCAGAGGGCTTGCTCTCTGCCATGTTAGGACACAGAGAGAGAGTAGCCAACTGCAAGCCAGGAAGAGGGTCTTTAGCCAACTGCAAACCGGGAAGAGGGTGTTTGTCAGAACCTGACCATGTTGGCACCCTGATCTCAGACTTCTAGCCTCTAGAACTGTGAGAAAATAAATTTCTGTTGGTTAAGTCATCCAGCCTATGCTATTTTGTTATGACAGCGCAAGATGACTAAGGTAGAGATGGATTTCTTAGTAGTAGTAGTATAGGGGAGATAATTGAGTGGAACATGGCTGTGAGGAAGGGGAAAGAAGCTACATGGTAGGAAAATCAGTAAAAATGTGCTTTTGGATTTGTAATGCATAGAATTACAAATCATGCAAATAAATTAAGGGTTTTATAGCTTTTCTAAAATGCTGAATAAAGTTACTGAGCAGGTAAACTACTGAACAGATGTTAAGTAGCTGTTTGTGATAACCCCCTTGGTTCCCCTTGTAAGGTAAGAATATCAAATCAACGATGTAATACCAAAACGACAAAAAAAGAATTCTTTAAAATTTCCAGCTTAAAGGCCTTTCGAAAAATATTTTAAAAGGGGAAATCTGCAGCCTTTAGAGCCCATTAATGAGGAGTTCCCTTTATGTACTTTCAATACAATAGCTTAAATTTTGTAAAATAGCACAGCATAAATCAGGCCTTATTTTGGGCTTTTTTAAAGACTGAAAGTAGAAAGGGCATATTTTCCCTGGGTCAGAGAAAGGGATTAGATAATTTACCTTAAGGGTATATAAAGATCAATTGCCAGGTGGAGGGAAGAGTCAAGATGGCAGACTAGGACAACGCAGGATTCGTGTCTACATACAATTAGGGCACCTACCAGGCACTGGTGGGGGACCACAGACACCTAAAGGGATGGGAGGAACCCCAGCGACTGGCTTGAAGGGCCTTGGTTCCCAAGCCAGAGGTTGGGGCCAAGCTCCTGTGGTGGGAGCTCTGAGTCCAAATTGCTGGACTAACAGAGAACCTCAGACCCCAGGAAATATCAGTTGGAGTGAGGCCTCCCAGAGGTCCTCATCTCAGCACCAAGACCCAGCTCTATCCAACTGCCTGCAAACTCCAGTGCTGCACGCCTCAGGCCAAACAACCAGTAAGACAGGAATACAGCCCCACCCATCAAAAAAAAAAAAAAAAAAAAAACGACAAAAAATATGTCACAGATGAGGGAGCAAGGTAAAAACCTACAAGACCAAATAAATGAAGATGCAATAGGCAACCTACCTGAAAAAGAATTCAGAGTAATGATAGTAAAGATGATCCAAAATCTCGGAAACACAATGGAGAAAATACAAAAAACATTTAACAAGTATCTAGAAGAACTAAAGAGCAAACAAACAGTGATGAACAACACAGAAACTGAAATTAAAGATACTCTAGAAGGAATCAATAGCAGAATAACTAAGGCAGAAGAACGGATAAGTGACGTGGAAGATAAAATGGTGGAAGTAACTGTCAGGGAGCAGAATAAAGAAAAAAGAATGAAAAGAATTGAGGACAGTCTCAGAGACCTCTGGGACAACATTGAACACACCAACATTTGAATTATAGGGGTCCCAAAAGAAGAAGAGAAAGAGAAAGCGTCTGAGAAAATATTTGAAGAGTATAGTCGAAAACTTCCCTAACATGGGAAAGGAAATAGTCAAGTCCAGGAAGCACAGAGAGTCCCATACAGGATAAACCCAAAGAGAAACATGCCGAGACATATATTAATCAAACTCTCAAAAATTAAATACAAAAAAAATATTAAAAGCAGCAAGGGAAAAGCAACAAATAGCATACAAAGGAATCCCCATAAGGTTAACAGCTGATCTTTCAGCAGAAACTCTGCAAGCCAGAAGGGAGTGGCAGGACATATTTAAAGTGATGAAAGGGAAAAACATACAACCAAGATTACTCTACCCAGCAAGGATCTCATTCAGATTCGATGGAGAAATGAAAACCTTTACAGACAAGCAGAAGTTAAAAGAGTTCATCCTCACCAAACCAGCTTTACAACAAATGCTAAAGGAACTTCTTTAGGCAGGAAACACAAGAGAAGAAAACGACCTACAAAAATAAACCCCAAACAATTAAGAAAATGGTAATAGGAACATACATATCAATAATTACCTTAAATGTAAATGGATTAAATGCTCCAACCAAAAGACATAGACTGGCTGGATGGATACAGAAACAAGACCTGTACATATGCTGTCTACAAGAGACCCACTTCAGACCTAGGAACACATACAGAATGAAAGTGAGGTGATGGAAAAAGATATTCCGGGCTTCCCTGGTGGCGCAGTGGTTAAGAATCCGCCTGCCAATGCAGGGGACATGGGTTCGAGCCCTGGTCTGGGAAGATCCCACATGCTGCAGAGCAACTGGGCCCGTGAGCCACAACTACTGAGCCTGCGCGTCCAGAGCCTGTGCTCCGCAACGGGAGAGGCCGCAATAGTGAGAGGACCATGCACCGCGATGAAGAGTGGCCCCGGCTTGCCGCAACTGGAGAAAGCCCTTACACAGAAACGGAGACCCAACACAGCCATAAATAAATATACATAAAAAAAAAAAAAAAAAAAAAGATATTCCATGCAAACGGAAATCAAAAGAAAGCTGGAATTGCAATTCTCATATCAGACAAAATAGACTTTAAAGACTATTACAAGAGACAAATAAGGACGCTACATAATGATCAAGGGATCAATCCAAGAAGAAGATATAACAATTATTAATATTTATGCACCCAACATAGGAGCGCCTCAATACATAAGGCAAATGCTAACAGCCATAAAAGGGGAAATCGACAGTAACACAATCATAGTAGGAGACTTTAACACCCCACTTTCACCAATGGACAGATCATCCAAAATGAAAATAAATAAGGAAACACAAGCTTTAAATGACACATTTAACAAGATGGACTTAATTGATATTTATAGGACATTCCATCCAAAAACAACAGAATACACTTTCAACTGCCCATGGAACATTCTCCAGGATAGACCATATCTTGGGTCACAAATCAAGCCTTGGTAAATTTAAGAAAATTGAAATCATATCAAGTATCTTTTCCAACCACAACACTATGAGAGTAGATATCAATTAAAGGAAAAACTGTAAAAAATACAAACATATGGAAGCTAAACAATACGCTACTAAATAACCAAGAGATCACTGAAGAAATCAGTGAGGAAATCTAAAATACCAAGAAACAAATGACAATGAAAACATGACGACCCAAAATCTATGGGATGCAGCAAAAGCAGTTCTAAGATGGAGTGTTTATAGCAATACAATCCTACCTCAAGCAACAAGAAACATCTCAAATAACCTAACCTTACACCTAAAGCAATTGGAGAAAGAAGAACAAAAAAAACCCCCAAAGTTAGCAGACAGAAAGAAATCATAAAGATCAGATCAGAAGTAAATGAAAAAGAAATGAAGAAGACAATAGCAAAGATCAGTAAAGCTAAAAGCTAGTTCTTTGAGAAGATAAACAAAATTGATAAACCATTAGTTGAGCTCATCAAGAAAAAAAAGGAGAAGACTCAAATCAATAGAATTAGAAATGAAAAAGGAGAAGTAACAACTGATACTTCAGAAATGCAAAGGATCATGACAGAATATTACAAGCAGCTATATGCCAATAAAATGGACAACCTGGAAGAAATGGACAGATACTTAGAAAAGCACAACCTTCTGAGACTGAACCAGGAAGAAATAGAAAATATAAACAGACCAAGCACAAGCACTGAATTTGAGACTGTGATTAAAAATCTTCCAACAGGGGCTTCCCTGGTGGCGCAGTGGTTGGGAGTCCGCCTGCCGATGCAGGGGACACGGGTTCGTGCCCTGGTCCGGGAGGATCCCACATGCCGCGGAGCGGCTGTGCCCGTGGGCCATGGCTACTGGGCCTGCGCGTCCGGAGCCTGTGCTCCGCAGTGGGAGAGGCCGCAACAGTGAGAGGCCCACGTACCGCAAAAAAAAAAAAAAAAAAAAAAATGTGGTAAAAATCTTCCAACAAACAAAAGCCCAGGACCAGGTGGCTTTACAGGAGAATTTTATCAAACATTTAGAGAAGAGCTAATACCTGTCCTTCTCAAACTCTTCCAAAATATATCAGAGGGAGGAACACTCCCAAACTCATTCTACAAGGCCACCATCACCCTGATACCAAAACCAAACAAAGATGTCACAAAGAAAGAAAACTAAAGGCCAATATCACTGATGAACATAGATGTAAAAATCATCAACAAAATACTAGCAAATGGAATCCAACAGCACATTAAAAGGCTCATACACCAGGATCAAGTGGGGTTTATCCCAGGAATGCAAGAATTCTTCAATATATGCAAATCAATCAATGTGATGAACCATATTAATGAACTGAAGGAGAAAAGCCATATGATCATCTCAATAGATACAGAAACAGCTTTTGACAAAATTCAACACCCATTTGTGATAAAAACTCTCCAGAAAGTAGGCATAGAGGGAACCTACCTCAACATAATAAAAGCCATATATGACAAACCCACAGCCAGCATCATTTACAGTGGTGAAAAACTGAAACCATTTCCTCTAAGATCAGGAAAAAGACAAGGTTGTCCACTCTCACCACTATTATTCAACATAGTTTTGGAATTTCAGCCACAGCAATCAGAGAAGAAAAAGAAATAAAAGGAATCCAAATTGGAAAAGTGGAAGTAAAACTGTCACTATTTGCAGATGACATGATACTATACATAGAGAATCCTAAAGATGCTACCAGGAAACTACTAGAGCTAATCAATGAATTTGGTAGAGTACCAGGATACAAAATTAATGCACAGAAATCTCTTGCATTCCTATACACTAATGATGAAAAATCTGAAAGAGAAATTAAGGAAACACTCCCATTTACCATTACAAGAAAAAGAATAAAATACCTAGGAATAAACCTACTTAAGGAGACAAAAGACCTGTATGCAGAATACTATAAGACACTGATGAAGGAAATTAAAGATGATACCAGCAGATGGAGAGATATACCATGTTCTTGGATTGGAAGAATCAACATTGTGAAAATGACTATACTACCCAAAGCCATCTACAGATTCAATGCAATCCCTATCAAGCTACCAATGGCACTTTTCATAGAACTAGAACAAAAAAATTCACAATTTGTTTGGAAACACAAAAGATCCCGAATAGCCAAAGCAATCTTGAGAACGAAAAATGGAGCTGGAGGAATCAGGCTCTCTGACTTCAGACTCTACTACAAAGCTACAGTAATCCAGACAGTATGGTACTGGCACAAAAACAGAAAGATAGATCAATGGAACAGGATAGAAAGCCCAGAGATAAACCCACGTACATATGGTCACCTTATCTTTGATAAAGGAGGCAGGAGTATACAATGGAGAAAAGACAGCCTCTTCAATAAGTGGTGCTGGGAAAACTGGACAGCTACATGGAAAAGAATGAAATTAGAACACTTCCTAATACCATACACAGAAATAAACTCAAAATGGATTAAAGACCTATATGTAAGGCCAGACACTATCAAACTCTTAGAGGAAAACATAGGCAGAACACTCTATGACATAAATCACAGCAAGATCCTTTTTGACCCACCTCCTAGAGAAATGGAAATAAAAACAAAAATAAACAAATGGGACCTAATGAAACTTCAAAGCTTTTGCACAGCAAAGGAAACCATAAACAAGACAAAAGACAACCCTCAGAATGGGAGAAAATATTTGCAAATGAAGCAACTGACAAAGGATTAATCTCCAAAATTTACAAGCAGCTCATGCAGCTCAATGGGAAAAAAACAAACAGCCCAATCCAAAAATGGGCAGAAGACCTAAATAGATATTTCTCCAAAGAAGATATACAGATTGCCAACAAACACATGAAATAATGCTCAACATCACTAATTATTAGAGAGATGCAAATCAAAAGTACAATGAGGTATCACCTCACACCAGTCAGAATGGCCATCATCAAAAAATCGACAAACAATAAATGCTGGAGAGGGTGTGGAGAAAAGGGAACCCTCTTGCACTGCTGGTGAGAATGTAAATTGATACAGCCACCATGGAGAACAGTATGGAACTTCCTTAAAAAAGTAAAAATAGAAGTACCATATGACCCAGCAATCCGTCTACTGGGCATATACCCTGAGAAATGATAACTCAAAGAGTCATGTACCACAATGTTCATTGCAGCACTATTTCCAATAGCCAGGATATGGAAGCAACCTAAATGTTCATCAACAGACCAATGGATAAAGAAGATGTGGCACATATATACAATGGAATATTACTCAGCCATAAAAAGAAATGAAATTGAGTTATTTGTAGTGAGGTGGATGGACCTAGAGTCTGTCATACAGAGGGAAGCATGTCAGAAAGAGAAAAACAAATAGCCTGTCCTAACACATATATATGGAATCTAAAAAAAAAAGATTCTGATGAACCTAGGGGCAGGACAGGAATAAAGATGCAGATGTAGAGAATGGACTTGAGGACATGGGGAGGGGGAAGGGTAAGCTGAGACGAAGTGAGAGAGTGGCATGGACTTATATACACTACCAAATGTAAAATAGATAGCTAGTGGGGAGCAGCTGCATAGCAACAGGGAGATCAGCTTGGTGCTTTGTGACCACCTAGAGGGATGGGATAGGGAGGGTGGGAGGGAGAGGCAAGAGGGAGGGGATATGGTGATATATGTATGCATATAGCTGGTTCACTTTTTTATACAACAGAAACTAACACAACATTATAAAGAAGTTATACTGCAGTAAAGATGTTAACAACAGAAAGATCAATTGCCAATGTTTAGAGTAGCATCCAATGTATCAGTTGATGTGGAGGAGCTAGCTTTCAGTGTTCTGAATTCTTATGTAGGCAACAAAATGGTTATATGTAATCCAAATGTATGAAATAGGGAAAGCACTGTGTTCACTAAAATTTTGTTACTGATTTGAAGCAAGAGATTCAATTCAGCCTTCAGTTAGATATCAGGAAGCCACAAAGAAAAGGCTGTAGCCTGAGAAATGCTGGAAATTATGAAGGTGTAGCTTTATGATTAATATATTTTAAAGTATAAAAGGGATAAAATTATTAGGTAAACTTTGCTTGGTTTTGCAAATAAGATTTACTGTGAAAGTTTCTGAAATCCTCCGACACTTGCAATATTTACACCATAAACTTTCCATACTTCTAGAATTGTCTGATATTTATATGTTGAAAAAATATAAAAGACTTATATACCTACATTCGATTGGGTGCTTCTAATAAAACCCAGTATTGGCAAGATTCGCTTCCCCATTGTCTCCATGTGTCTCACTGTGTCTTCTCTTGTCAGCAGACCGAAGGGAGTTTTATGTTCTAAAAATTGTAACAGTAAACTTTTATACTTTTTTTCCCCAGACTTCCATTTCAAAATGCTTTCCTTAGCAAGCTATAAACAGATATCTCAATATTAATAGATATGAAATCTTTAGCATAGGAACGAGTCCCATCTCAAAGACCAGAAGTATAACAGTGAAAGATCTATGAGGAGACACTGCCCTTTAGAGACTATCATTTATTCCTTTTGTTGTGTTTCTTGATTGAGAGATCCACGGGACAGCCTATAACAATTCATGTCTCTCTGCAGAATATGCTTTTCCTGAGTTGTGAAAAAAATGTCATCATAAATGTGTCTGATTCTTGTCTTGTTCCTCCCAGGTATTATTCAGGTGTGCAGATTGCACTGACTTTGAATGTAGCTCGAAGCTGTGATAAGCCTCAGAGGACAGAGTGCCAGACAAAACACAAATCCTTAATTATGTGGGTATAGCTGAAGGGATAAATTCAACCTGGTCATGAATTCAGCCCATAAGTATGAGACTTCAACTCCACCTGAATGTTTACTTGATTTTTGAAAGTTTCAACTAGAATTACTGAGCACCATTTAACTATAATACTCTTCAGGAGATCTGAGATCTTGTTTAATTACATAAGAAAAGAGTAGAACAGATATTAATACAATGGCAGATAATACAAGTGATTTAAGGTGGTCATTGGCTATATGTTTGATTTCATACAATAGTTTCGTTGCATGATTTTCTTCTGTGTTTGCTGATGGATAATGACAAAAGCTTGTAATCTTTAAGTGCTCCATGATCAGGCATGGGTGGTGGTGTGGTTGCAGTGAGATGGTTAGAGTGAGGGAGGTGGGCACCCCTGGGGCAACCAGAATTCCAGGTATTGTTAACTAACCCACAAAGAAGATTGGAAGGAGTTAAGTATGACCCAGCAAACATTTTGGTGCCCAGGCCCTACTATATGCTAGGCTTGTGATGAATAAAGCTTAATGAATAATGCACAATTCCTAATTTAAAACAGTATTGAAAGATAACAAGTCCAGGTGACTTACCTGTAAATGTTGGTAACTTCCTACTTGATACTTTTTCCAAAAACTCCCCATCCTCTTTGTTTTTGAACCCAAGAGTCAAGAGATACTGTTGAGGAGGAAAAGATGACCAGTCAGCTGTCTGAGGCAGCACGTGGAGTCCTTGAACGTCTGAAATATGACAGAAAAAGAGCTAAAGAATTTATCATTTTATTGTTTTCAGGGTATTTCCCCCCCAGATTTCAAGAATTATACTCGGAAAAAATTAAGGATACAAAGTAAAAGTATGTGCATCAAAAGGTCAAATAGATGATATATCAAAATCATACGTTATCCTTCATATTTTTCTTAAAATATAAACATACACAAAGTATAGCAATAGAATATGGCTAGGTTATGGGTTCCTTTTCCCCGTATTCAAAATAATACAAAATTCAGGACCAGGTTGCAGGCTTAATATTTTTCTGTGTGACACCTTTCAAGAGAATTTGATTTTTCTGTTCACAGTTTGTTTAAGAAAATAACGTTATATGAAAGGAAAGAGAAAAATTACCAAGTAAGAATTAAAATATAAGGCTAATTAATTTAGTTGCTATCCCTCCTATAGTTGAAGGAAATTTAAAATGATAAATGTACTAACTTTTGTAATTAGATTTGGAAATGACTCGTGTCAAGAAAATGGTTCTAAAACAAACTGTTCTTAATGACTAGAAGAGCTAATATTTACTTAGTACTTATTTTCTACCTTCCCTTGTTCTAAACATTTTGTGTGCATTCTGTTAAAAATTTTTTATTGACATATAGTTGATTTACAATATTGTGTTTCAGGTGTACAAAAAGTGGTTCAATTACATATATATATATATATATATATTTTCAGATTATTTTCCATCATAGGTTATTACAAGATACTGAAAATAGTTCCCTGTGCTATATGGTAAATCTTTGTTGCTTATCTATTTTATGTATAATAGTTTATATCTGTTAATCCCATGCTCCTAATTTATCTCTCCCTTCCTTCCCTTTCCCCTTTGGTAATCATGTTTCTTTTGTGTGCATTCTCTTTAAATCCTCATGATACATTCACATAATTGGTGCTATTGTCCTCATTTTACAAATAACTGGGACGTTGAGGTACACAGATGGGAAGTGACTTGTCTGGAAACATGCATATAAGTGGACAAAGCAGGATTCACACCTGGGCAGTCTGACTCCAGAGACCGTGGGCCTAACCACTGCACTCTGCTTTAGGCTTGCTTGACTTTGGATTACTTTTGGGACAGGGACAGATGTCAGCCATGGGGTCTTGGAGGCCAGATTTACTTCATTCATTTTCATTCTGAGTAATAATGCTTTGGTTTATTACAATAGACTTCTCAAATGAAGGATGATGAACAGAGGGTTTAATGAGCCCTCCCTATTTAACACTGCCAGAAAGGGAAAAAGATGAAATTCCAAATATCCTTGAATTATGATTTAAATGCCAATTTTTAATCTAGAATCAGAACTCAAATGGCAGTGTTTCAAATACAGTCTTTGCTATCTGTAGTATTTCTTTAAAAAATAATAGACACAGTAAACCATGAGTGTTTTTATCCACCCTCTCTGACTTCCCCGCCCTGATTTTTAGCTGCAGAACCCTTTGTTCAAACTAAAATTTACTGAGAAGCCCAATATTTAAAGTCGGTAAAGGTAGAGCTGTTCCATTTGAAGCCTGGATCACTGACCACTCACTCTCATCACTGTACCCCATTCTGTATACCCCACACACAATGGCCACCTTGAACCCCTCCACAGAATCCCAATTTTTCAAATCACAATTTGGAAAACACTGCAGTAAGCTATTTGGCACATTTTGGTTAAGTAAATAGCATACGGCTGTCAAACAGAGAGTTAACATGTATGCTGATAATTAAAAGAAAATATTACAAAATATCTTTTAAACACAAGCACAGAACAAAAATATATTAAACATGATTTAGTCTTTGGTGACAGGATCTGGTAACCACTAAATATTATTGAGGGTTAACATTTATGTGACAGTTCTTCTGTGCCATACACATGATCAGGATTATCTTTCTCATTCAACAACAATGTAGAGCAGGACACATTATTATGACCACCTCACGGATGACCAAACTGGAGTTTCAAGAAATTACAAACTTGCCCAACACAGCAAATGAAGGGACCAGAATTGAGAGTCAGGCTGCTGAACGTTGAAGCACAGGGCTTAACTCTCAAAACGATGCTACGACAGTGACCATCACTCTGACAATCAGTGGGAAGCATGTTACAGAAGCAGGGCAACGTCAGTACGTAGATGGTTTTAACAGACACAATTTTAGATAGAACACTTCCTTACTCTATCTAGAAAAGTACAACAAAGGCTCAAGTGTTCTTAGAATTAATAGCGTAACCTTTAGGCACTTTAAAAGCAGACTGCAGTATTAGATGCTTCTTTAGTTGGTGTTTGCCTCTTTTTAAAAGGATGGCTCATTTCTAGAAACAAGGTAACATGTGATTTCTGCATCTCCATCTCAAGAGTGCAGAAAGTTTCTTTACTTTTGAAATCTGCAGATACAGACACACCCAACCAAGAGTTTACCAGTTTTACTGAAGTTGCCAATAACCAGATCATGTGAAAAGGCATTTAAGTAAAAGTAAAATGGACAGTAGCTCATTCTCCTGATAAACGGTCATAACATTTTTTTTTTTTTGATTGTGGTTATTCTTTAGCAGTCTCTAAGATGCTGGCATGTCTAAATTGTCAGTATTTTCAGGAATTAGCATACTCTGGAGGTGGAGGGCAGGAGAAGGTATGTGTTCCCTGACTATGGTTTGCTCTTTAATCTGGTTTTGCTCCCTGACCTAGAAGGCCCCAGTGCTCCTGGCCATGCTGGTGGTGAAGTCTGGGGCCATCCTCTGGGGAGAGCCTTGGCTTTCTGGGTAACTCTGGATGCCTAGAGGCCCCCTGAATGGGTATGGGTAGGCGTTATGGACCCTCTGACTTCCCCACAGACCCAGAGTATATGTAGCTTGTTGACATAGAAGCCGCTGGATCCCAGGTACCCTGAAGCCTCCTGCCAGCACCTGCTTCCAGCTCAGAGAGGGTTCCCTGTAGGACACCTCTAGGACTTTAAGGTCTACGTTAAGGTGCTCTTGGAGGCCCCGGAGTCCTGAGGTTCAGAATAGTTTAGGGTGTGCTGTGCATGGGCTGGTGTTTGTGGTGAGTCGCAGGAGGCATCTTGAGATCTGGCATTTTCTGATGCCCCTCTGTTGCCAGAAGCAGCCGATGTTTGAGGGCTCTGTTATATAAATAGCACAAAGACTTTGAGAGGTTGACCGCTTCTTGCTCTTAAATATTTGATGGATAAAGAGGAGACCTATATTGATAGTGACAGTGGTTAGACGAACTAGAGAAGCTAATATTAGCACTATAGCTAATTTGTTATAAAATATACTTGCAAAAATGTATTTTCTGTTCCTTTTGATGCTGTATGTTTCATCCTGTTCAATCCGTTGTTCAATTCTAGTCAAAGTTTTGAAATGAGAGAGGTCCCTACATACATACTGTTAAGTTAAAAAATATTTTTAAAGTATCATTTTTATTCCATTTGTATGCAGAGTAAATTGCAGTTGTATGAACATTTAGCCTAGCAAGTGGTCTATGACCCAAAATGACGACACACTTACCAGATGTTGAATCTCATGTAACATTAATTTGAGTGCTAATTGTTCTCAATTTTATGCTCATAAACCTCTACCTACGTCCAAAAAGCCCTGTGCCTCTGAGGGATGTAAAAGTTAACCAGAATATATAGTCCTTTGGTAAGAAAGTTGAATTGATTAAAAATGTCTTCTTTGCTCCTGTCACGTGAGAAGAAAACTTGAGAGAAATAAATCCCTTAATGCATCATTCCTTTACAATTTATCACAATTGCAGATGAAATTTAGATGACTAGGACCAAATTTATTATTAAAAAATCAATTTGCAGGTATGATGCAGTTCCAAATTTGTACCATTAGGGAAGCAGATGTTTTAAAAAAGAATATCAAAGATAAATTATGCAGATTAAGTTTCTTGTAGAAACATGATCTTTCAATTCTTTATCCTCCAAATGAAAGATGTCCAACTCTCAGCAAAAGAGGGTAATGTTTGCCCTTTATCAAGAACCTTTTATTGTACCTCAGGAGGCTGGAGCTGACCAGCTTTCAGGTACTCAAGACATTCATACTCTGTGACCTTCTGTATGTTCCTTCCTCCCTCCCTGAAGTCACCTCCCTGGAGTTCAGTGACAGTCTCTTCTCTTTCTCTCTCTGTCTCTCTGTTTCCCTCTCTTTGTCTTTCTCTCTGCCTCTTTCTCTGTCTGTGTCTCGCCATCTCTCCTACACATATACATGCTGCTTCCTCTTCCTCCCTTTTTCTCCTGCATCTCATTCAGTACACCTCCTAGCTATCTCTGGCTCACTGATATGTTCTTCATATTAACACTCTCGGGGGAATTTTCCTATTGTTTCTTTAATTAATTAATTAATTAATTATTTTGGGCTGAGTTGGGTCTTTGTTGCTGCACACAGGCTTTCTCTAGTTGTGGCGAGCGGGGGCTACACTTCATTGCGGTGCGCAGGTTTCTCATTGTGGTGGCTTCTCTTGTTGCGGAGCATGAGCTCTAGGTGCGTGGGCTTCAGTAGTTGTGGCACACGGGCTCAGTAGTTGTGGCTCACGGGCTCTAGAGCACAGACTCAGTAGTTGTGGCGCACAGGCTTAGTTGCTTCACGGCATGTGGGATCTTCCCGGACCAGAGCCCACTGTGCCACCAGGGAAGTCCAATTTCTCTATTCTTGTGGCATTCACTATTACTTCGAATCCAGCAGTCCCCAACCTTTTGGGCACCAGAGACCGGTTTCATGGAAGACAATTTTTCCATGGATGGAGCAGAGGATGGTTCAGGCGGTAATGCGACCGATGGGGAGCAATGGGGAGCGGCAGATGAAGCTTCACTCGCTCTCCCTACTGCTCATCTCATTCTGTGCGGCCCGGTTCTTAACAGGCTGTGGACCAGTACCGGTTGGGGGTTGGGGACTCTTGTTCTAAATCAAAAGACTAGGCATCCAAAGCCATAATCTCATCGGCAAAATTTCCCCAATTTCAAACACAGCATTTCCAAATGCCTACTGGGACGTTGCTATTTGCTCACCATTACAGACGTTACCTCAAATACAGCAAATATATTCCTTGAAAGTGATTTTTTAAATGTCCACAACATCTCTCGTCCCTACTTTTCACCAGCATATTGAAAGAATGGCCATTATTCACCCAGTTATTCTGGCTTAAAATTTTGAAGTCATTGTTAACTCTTCTTTCCTCTTATTCCCTGACATTTAGTGAACCTCAAAAACTCATTAAATCTGCCCACTGTAATACAACTCACATTAACCCTGCTCTTTGCATTATCATTGCTACCACCCTGGTCAAATTTCTGATCACAAAGCATCGGGATTACAGAAAACATTTCCCAACAATCCTCGCTGCCACCAGTATGATTTCACACCAATATATCTCCACACCACCGCCCAGTGAATATTTCTGGAATATCACCTTTGTCATGGTTACATCACTCCTCAGGAATTTCAGTGCTTCTTTCCTGGTATTCAGGGCTCTCAATTGTGTGGATGTGTTTCACAGTCTATTCTTCATTCCTATGTTTTCTCCAGTATAAACCTTTCTCATCAGGTCTGCTGATTTCACTAATTTGTACTAGCCTGTGCTCATCCTGCCTCTGAATTTTTCTTTGTGCTTTTCCACCCAGAAACATCTACCTAATCTCTCAATATTTCTTTTATTCAGTCGATTACTGTACTTCCAGATGTGCCTAATTTAAGTCCCACCTAGTCCATAAAGGGCTACCTGAGTATTTCAGTACTCCCCTGACCCAAACTCCTAAAGAACACCCAAACTAAAAATAGAACTACCATATGACCCAGCAATCCTGCTACTGGGCATATACCCTGAGAAAACCATAACTCAAAAAGAGTCATGTGGGGCTTCCCTGGTGGCACAGTGGTTAAGAATCCACCTGCCAATGCAGGGGACACGAGTTTGAGCCCTGGTCCAGGAAGATCCCACATGCCACGGAGCAACTAAGCCCGTGTGCCACAACTACTGAGCCTGTGCTCTAGAGCCTGAGAGCCACGACTACTGAAGCCTGTGCGCCTAGAGCCCATGCTCCGCAGCAAGAGAAGCCACCGCAGTGAGAAGCCCACGCACAGCAACAAAGAGTAGTCCCCGCTGACCACAACTAGAGAAAGCCTGCACACAGCAACGAAGACCCAACGCAGCCAAAAATGAAAAACAAAAAATCCCCCAAAAGAGTCATGTACCAGAATGTTCATTGCAGCACTATTTACAATAGCCAGGACATGGAAGCAACCTAAGTGTCCATCGATAGATGAATGGATAAAGAAGATGTGGCACATATATACAGTGGAATATTATTCAGCCATAATAAGAAACGAAATTGAGTTATTTGTAGTGAGGTGGATGGACCTAGAGTCTGTCATACAGGGTGAAGTAAGTCAGAAGGAGAAAAACAAATACCGTATGCTAACACAGATATATGGAATCTGAAAAAAAAAAAAGGTTCTGATGAACCTAGGGGCAGGACAGGAATAAAGACGCAGACATAGAGAATGGACTTGAGGATACGGGGAGGGAGAAGAGTAAGCTGGGACAAAGTGAGAGAGTGGCATGGACATATATACACTACCAAATGTAAAATAGATAGATAGTGGGAAGCAGCCACATAGCACAGGGAGATCAGCTCGGTGCTTTGTGACCACCTAGAGGGGTGGGATAGGGAGAGTGGGAGGGAGACACAAGAGGGAGGGGATATGGAGATATATATATATATATATATATATATATATATATATATATATATATATATATATATATATATATATATATGTATAGCTGATTCACTTTGTTATACAGCAGCAACTAACAACATTGTAAAGCAATTATACTCCGGTAAAGATGTTAAAAAAAAAAGAACACCCATACCACTCACTCTAGAGTGAATCTCCTAATGTTTCATGGAGGTATGTCTCATCTCTCCAATAAGTTTTAATCCTCTCAAGATCACATCTTCACGTATCTTCATGCCCCAAGCACCTAGTAGGTGCTCAATCAATGCTTGAGTTGAATATAAAAACAAAGTTTTCTCAATCCTGAATTTTTAATCGTCCAAATAAGAATAGAACTTCAAAAAATCAAAGCTAATGAAATTTCAGAGCTTCTGAGATTGGATTTATTCCTCTGTCACTAGACTTAGAAAAGAATATCACACAATCTTTGTTTTTTTTATTTTACCTAAACTTTAAGCGGTTTCTATTTAATTTACGAAGGGTGAGTGAGGTAAAATAGTATGTATTAGGTAACTCAGTGTAGTTGATGCTCAAATGAACAGAGCAGCTTTGCCTAGATTGAAAACTTAGTTTCACTCTCAGGTTGGGCCCTTGCTGCAGCTTGTTCTCTGGGAAATATGGACCCTTAGTCACAAAGAAGATTGGATTGACAGAGAAGCTGGCTTAATGAAACCGTCAGCAGCACCAGAAAAGCATCTGCAAAAATGTGAACTGTTGATTGTAGATCAGCGGACTCATCTCTATATATGAGGGACTGCTTATTTTTTATGAAGTTAAATATCTGTAAAATAAAATATGAGCTCTCTGGACATAAAGTAGAAAACATAGATACCACCATCATCAGTATTTTCTGTTGGACACCTCATCATAACCACAGTCAACAGACTGTGGATAAACTTCTCAAAGCAATTTTGAAAAAAGAAAAATCATAGAGGTTTTAAAAGTCTTTTAGAAATATGCAGATTTGTTAGGGTTCTCTCATCTCCTTTCTCTGTTTCATTTCCTTCTCTATTTTCCAGTGTCTGTGTCATTTCTCTGCCCTTTGTCCATAACAAAATGTTCTGACATTTTGGGCTAGAGCAAAATCTCATTTCTAAAGGTCCCAGTTGTTCAGTGTGAGATGGGACCATGTCAGTTTTATATGACTTCATCTTAGTGATCAGTTTCAGAGTTTAGCTTCTCCAGTCCCTTCATAATGCCAACACTTTGTCATTACTTCTTTCCCACCCAGTCATTTTCTGCATTTTATCTTGTTCACTTTTTAATGCCAGTACTTCTATATTGGAAGTTATCCACAAGTTCACATCAGCAAGAAAATAGCAAAAGGCAGCAACTTTGCAGCTAACATCATTATTGCCCCCATAAATAATAAAACAGTTTCCACTTTAAAAACATAGATAGCGTATTTTGATTTTTGCATTTGATGTGTGAGAAATCTATTTGTATAATGAATCTTTGTATAGTAAATTATATTTTCCCTTTGACCGTCATTATAATTTCAGAGTTATAGATGCAAGTGAAAAACATTGGTTTTCATTCCTAAGATTCCTAATTTTCCCTTCAGACTTCTGCTCTACTTCTCCAAAACTTATCTACGTATATATAAGTTGCCCCTCATAACCCATTTATAAAGTTTTGAAAAACAAATAATTACACAAGATTTTTATAGATAGTTTATTTTTGTTTCACTTGGAATTCTTATTGATTCCAAAGTTTTATGTTTAATCAGCTGTATTGTATTTATTCTGGGGCAGTTCCTTAATTCCATCCCCAACAAAGTAAGTTTGAGACAAACAAACATGAAAGATACTGCTCTTCCCTTCAATATTTATTAAATTCACAGTTAGTGAAATAATATATTGTTGATCTAATGCCCTTAAGTGGCTGTATTTCTGCAGCCATTGGAATGGACATTGGTTGGTTGGATACCTAACATGCATTCCCACCTTCCCTCATTTTTTTACCCTTGGAGAATTCTCTCCTTCCCTACCTACTCTAAGAGTGAGACCTATTTGTCTTAGGCAAATCAATCCACGGTATTACCTTGACCTGTTTTGGTTCAAGTATAAGCATATAATGTAATTTGGGCCAATGAGGAAGAGTGAGTCCCAGGAATTGGGTGGAAGAGATATTCACTGCTTCTTGGGACAGTGTGATTTTAAGTGTGTAATGACATTTGGGAATTTTGCTATGACTCAAGATCCTAGCGCTTGAGGGCATGGTACAGGTGATGGAATACCAGGTAGAACTTGAGAAGAAAGCTGACTGTAGAAAATAGAGCAGTGAGTGAACTATTGGATCAAGCTGTACTTAAAGGTAGTCCCCCTGTAGTTATATTATAAATCAATGTATTTCATGCCTCCTCCTACCCCTTTAAAACTTAAATATACTGAAATCAGTTTAAGCTGTGATTCCTATTACTTGAAACCAAAGATTTCTGATAGAGGGATTTAGCTAGTAGTTCAGTATATCTACAAATACTGTGGAATCCTTAAAATATCATAGCTGAGATGTAAGACATATTATAAATTTTACAAGTTGACTATCTGAGAAGAATAATTGCCTTATTTAAGAAACATATTAGTTTGAGGATTAAGAATAATTAATTTTTACAGCTAGTACAAAGATACCAAAATTGACTGTCTTAGTGATGCTATTATTATAACATTATTGTAATGCTATTACTAATAACTAGACTTAAGTATATGAGATAATAATAAAAAATAAATGTTTATATTTGTATGGAAATATGTTAATATAAATGTTTCAGACATTACATGAAATTTCTAAAAATCTTATGTTCCGGTATAACGTTATAAGTCATAATTCTAGTTATTACTTTAAAATGTATATCTCAGAAATAACTAAAAAAAATAAATGTTTAGCATCATTTTTCTTGATCTATATCATAATTATGATTTTTTTCACTTTCGATTAGTTCTACATTTTGCAAAAAGTGACCCTTGGGTAGTTAACTAATACTGCATAATAAAAGTCTTACATAATCTGAAAGCCTTAGTTTTCCTTACTATCTGGACTGGTAATCTACTTATTTGTTTATATCTCACTCTGGAAGTGTGATGACTTGCCTGAAATAAATACATACAGCATAAAAAAATGTGTAAAAGAGTGCTTGAAGAAAACAGATCAGGAGGAAAAGTAAGAGACCGGTGATGAAGCCATAGGTGAGATTAATACACAGAATATATTTTATAAGCTCCTGTATACTTTCTAGAAGTAAAGAAGATCAACTATCTCATTCACAATGTTCCCAAGATAAAACAACAACAATAACAACAACAACAAACTACCATCCCAGAGAAGCACAGCAATTTCTTTTCCTGAGACCAAAGATTTTCTTTTGTTTTCTGTTGAAATTGGTTTTGGAGTTCTAAAGTATTTTATTTTATTTTTATTTTTATTTTTTTGCGGTACATGGGTTTCTCACTGCTGTGGCCTCTCCCGTTGTGGAGCACAGGCTCCAGAGGCTCAGGCTCAGCGGCCATGGCTCACGGGCCCAGCCGCTCCACGGCATGTGGGATCCTCCCGGACCGGGGCACGAACCCGTGTCCCCTGCATTGGCAGGCAGACTCTCAACCACTGTGCCACCAGGGAAGCCCCTAAAGTTTTTTATTTAATAAGTGCAATTGTTGAAGACAATTAAAAAACAAAGAATTATCATGATTATCATATATAAGAACTATTATTACTCATGAATTATCATGGCTCATGAGCAAATGATCTTATGGTAATGACTCAGTAATTTCCTGTAGTTAATATATAAAATTTGAAAGTCAGCAAGGCTTTGGTTTTGTATTTGATAAGTTATTGCTTACATATGGAAATCTAAAAGAGGAGATTATCTTGATTATTAGGTATTACTCTTTACTATTCACTATTAGTAGTCAGTTTGGTTGTGGTGAAACTCCTTTTAATCTGTTTTATTCCTGTTAAACTTAGAAACAAAATGACTGCCTTTGACCACTATTATTCTCTATAGCTTTGGAATTTCAGGCCAAAGGAATAAGACCTGAAATAAAAATGAGAGATATAAATTTTGGAAGTGAAGAGACCAAATGGTCATAACTTAAGAATAAATGGTTATTTATATAGAAAATCCAAGAGGATAAACTGAAAATCTATTAGTATAGACAAGAGTTCAGTAAGGGATCAAAAAAGGAAATATACAAACCCCCAAATAAACAGATATAAGATTTAAAAAGGTCAATCAAAATATATAGGTATAATAAAATATACAGTATAATGAAAATAATGGTTTAATCCATAATAGCAACAAAATGATGAAATATTAGAAATAGTCTTAATAAGATATATAGCTTAGATGAAGAACTGATTACCTAATTTACCTGAAAAATATTTATAGGCTCCCCTTACCAGAGTCTATATAAATGTGTCAGGCATTATGATAAAATGGTAAGATAATGAATGCCATGGTGTTGCTTACCATTTAGTGCATGCAGTAGACAAACAGTCAATTATAATATAGCATGGTGCATTCTTAAACAAAGGTGAGACTGGGGTACCAGTGAATGATGGAGATAAAAGAAAAATCCAACCATTGATGAAGTTAACAAACTTGTCTGACTTATCTGGGGCCTGGAGTAGGATTCTTTTTCCCCTCTGGGAATTTTAAGTCTAGGCATAAGGTTTGAATTTATACTACCTAGATGGCCCAGGAAATCTCAGCTCTAGAAATAGAGGCTCTCTGGTTGGTAGTACTCCATGTGGTTTGGAAAAAGCAAAAGAAAATCTTCTCTGGAAGGATACAAAATCAACCCAGATTGTACTGGATTCTCACAGATAAAGCCATGCTGAATAGTGGTCTGCACCCAAGAGTAAAAAACACAAGGATATTATCTCCGATGAGTGAGAGATGGTGTGGTATCATAGAAAAATAGTTGGTCTTTGTCCCCAGTTTCTGGCACAGAGCTTCTGTAACACTTGGAATTTCCTAAGTGATAGAGGATGGTAGGAGTGTCTTTTGTTCTAATGAGGTGACTCTTGGCAGGCCCCTAGATAGCTTCTGTCAGGATGGGGGCTGGTGTCAAGAAAAACCAAGGCTTAATTAGAAAACTTGGAACTTTCAACCCCATTCCCCAAGCTCTGGGGAGGGGAGGCAGGCTGGAGATTGAATTAATCACCAGTGGCCAATGATTTAGTCAATCATAATGAAACCTCCATAAAACCCCCGAGATGGTGGGGTTTGGAGAGTTTCTGGGTTAGTGAAGTACAGTGAGGTGCTGGGAGAGTCGTGCAACCAGTGAGAGCACACACACACACACCCACACCCCACCTTATTTTGCCCTATGTATCTCTTCCATTTGGCTGTTCTTGAGTTGTATCCTTTATAATAAACCAGTAATAGTAAGTAAAGCACTTCCTGAGTTCAATGAGTCATCCTAGAAAATTATAGAACCTGAATTGGGGGGTCATTAGAAACCCCCAACTTGTAGCTGGTTGGTCAGAAGTACAGGAGGCCTGGGACCTGTGACTGGCATCTGAAGTGGTGGTGGGGCAGTCTGATAGGATCGAGCCCTTAATCTGTGACGTCTGTGCTAACCCTGGATAGTGAGTACCAAAGTTGAACTGAATTGTTAAAACAGCAGTTGGTGGCTGAGAGCTGGAGAAGTGGTGTGGAAAACCCCACAGATTTGGTGTCAGCAGTGTTGTGAGGAAAAGAAAATCCCAGAATCGGAGTCAGAAGTGAGATTTGCTAGAATGGTCCTGGCTTATGGAAACATGTGGTTTGGGAAGATAAAGGATAACAGGGTGGAGGGTGAGGAATCTTTGATTCCTGGGTGGCCACCCATGGTGTGAAACTGCAGCTGTGCTGTGATCAGTTACTAAAGGTACAAGTTATCGATTGTAGAGATGAATCCAACTCCTGGGAAGTTGGTTCACTGGATGCATTAAGAAGTACAGACTAACAAGAAGAAAGCAAAATAATACAATCCCTTGGTTATTGTTACCTGTTACAGCTAAAATGAAATTAAAAGAGAGTTATGCAATTAAAAGGAAGAATGCAATCATAGATGGTAAGAGACAGTAGATGAGGGAGACCAAAGGCAAATGGTGTTGTAACCTGCTACTGCAAAGGACAAGTGAGCTGCTCACTGAGACATGTTTACTTTGATTAGATAGAACAGTGCCAGAACACCACACTTGCCATTAGGAAGACCAACGTTTTAATATTTTAAGAACAGAGACTTTAGCCCCATATATGAGGAATTTCTTTTCTTTGGGAATGATTCTCTGTTTCTAAAAAGAATTCTGTGGTACAAATATGAGATGATTTGTCATCTTTATAACCAACCTAGCCGTAACACTTTCATAATGATATTGGGGATATAGGCTCTTTAATTCTATAAACTTTTCCATTTGATAAAGTGAGTTAGAAAGAGGAAAATAGTCTAACCTTGGAAACTCTTGATCATGGTAAAACTATAACATTTTAAAGAAGAAAGAATAAAATGAGAAATTTTAACTTTATATTTTAGAGAGCATAGAATGTATTATCCTTACTGGTAAATGATGACTGAACAATAACAAGGTTATAAATTTCAGTGAAAAGCAATTTTTAAAGGTCTGTTTCAAAACAGTATATTATTCTTCTGAACATACATATTTACTCCTGGGAGTTAAATTGCACTGGAGAGACAAAATATGACTCTATCTACCTAAGTGTTAAAGTAATTGATATCTGATCCAGAAAACTTTTCTATTAAACATTACTAAGCACAGATCCATTACTGAATATTTATTTTATTTAGCAAATAAATCTTGATATTTTCATCAAGTGGAGACAGGATATACTTATTGTATTACTTTATTATTAAAATACAATCATGCAAGAATAAGAACTGTACAGAATTGTGTTATTTCATTGGATTATATGAATAAAAATCTCAAGCAAAATCTTTATAAATGAAAACATAATTCTGGGGCTGGTGAATTATTATTTGTTTTATATACCCTGACTACTCTGCATGAATCAAAGTGGATTTTTCCTTAAATAAGAAAAATGGATAGCTACACTGCTAAAAATTCAGTAATTTTTTCCTCTGTGAAACATAATACAGTATAGCTCTATTATAATATGGCTTTAAGATTTTTTTTTTTTTTTTTTTTTTTTTTTTTTTTTTTTCTTTTTGTGGTATGCGGGCCTCTCACTGTTGTGGCCTCTCCCGTTGCGGAGCACAGGCTCCGGACGCGCAGGCCCAGCGGCCACGGCTCACGGGCCCAGCCGCTCCGCGGCATATGGGATCCTCCCAGACCGGGGCACGAACCCGTATCCCCTGCATCGGCAGGCGGACTCTCAACCACTGCGCCACCAGGGAGGCCCTGGCTTTAAGATTTTGATGGGTCTTACCACATCCCCAAAATAGCAAAGAATGCACAGTGAGTTCCTGAGGATATGTAAGCCTGGTTGTCCTACAAGGCAGATTTGAATTTTAACCCTCCCTTATCAGTCTCGTAGAAGTTATAAAGGCAGTATAGTCCTAGTGCCTGCCACTGAGGGTGAAGTGGATTTTTCTCATAATAAATCACTAATTTAGTTGGTCCATTCAGTAAAAAATTAAAAATACTTAGATCTCTATACATTTCACAATGAATTCATTTTTATAGGTTTTCCCCTTTGCATCTATTTTTCATGTGGAAATCCATGATCAGGATGACTGTGAATTAGGGGCTAGCTAAAAAGAATACACTGCCTGGGGGATCTCTATCATGAATATTCTTCCTGCTCATCACCACCACCTCTGCCAGCTATTACTGGGCTCATGACACTGTCACATGACCAAGGAGTAATGAACTCAATACTATCTAGGCTTGATGAAGGTGACCTGGAGTTGGGCAGAGTTTCTGTGTTGGAGGGTTGTCTGCCAGCCTCTGCTGGGAGAACTAAATGTATTAGTCTCCAAGTTTTAATGGTAATACCTACTTATCCAGCAGAACTTTGATAGGTAGGCTTTTCATCCAAGATCTTCAAGGTACAGATTTTCTGACCTTCATCTGTTGATTGTTTATTTAGATGATTTCTGTAATTCTTATTTACGGCCTCAATTTCTCTTGCTGCAACGAAAACAACGTAATTGTGTTCTGTCTCCCATGGGGAATCTGTGTCTATCCTCAAATGTTCCGTGAGTGGGTACAAACACATATGTATGAGAACATTTATATGTAGTTGTCCAAGGAAGGATGAGTGAACGGGAGGTAGAAGGGAATGTACACAAACTCCGAGTGTTTCTGAGGATGAATTTGACTGCACATGGAGGAATGTTTATCCGTCCTCCCCTGAGTTCACATGAATTTTATTGTGTACACTGCAGATGGAGTAGGAAGCCGCCTACTTCACTGATGTAAGGCAGTATATTAGTTAGAGTAAAGCTACCTGATTTAACAAAGAGCCTCCAAATCTTAGGGTTCTAAAGCAAGAGAATTTTGGTTTTTGTTTGTGTGGGTATTCAGTGGGTTGCCTTCCACTTGGTCATTCAGGGATCCAAGCTTCTTTTGCCTTGTAGCTTCTTTAGTTCTGCAGTCCTATTTTCTTAGTCAGTGGCTAGGGAAAGAGAGTTCTGCATGGCAGAGATTTATGGGCCAGGCCTGGGAGTGTCATACTCCCAGGTTATTTCTGTCCACATTCCGTTGGCTGTTACTGAGTCACAAGCCTCACTGAACTGTAAAGGAGGCTGGAAATGTATTCTAGTTACATGCATGGGAGGGGGAAAGAGAATAGTTTGGTAAACAACTAGCCAGTCTTTGCCACTTTCGGTGGCAAGGACTTCTATTCCCAAACTGCTCCTTTATCTGTTTTCTCCTCCATCATTCTTTTAATTAGACTCAGCTTTCCATTCCACAATTAGAGCTTAGGTTTTAAGTGAAGTATTCTCTAGAAGAGAGGAAAAATATAGTCCAATTTTCACCCTGAAGTATAAATTACTAGAGTCATATTCTTTCTTAGAAGCAGATATATTCTAGCACTACCTAGTATAGTGCCTGCACAATAAGTGTTTGATGACTAAATGAATAACTGAATATACCACCCATCTCCATTGTAGATCCTCCTCTTGTCCTGAGGATATTGGGATTCTGAAGCATGGAGAAAAGGAGAAGAGAAATGGCAGAATGACATAGCAAGTTGGAGAGAGGACTAAAATGACTTCCAGGCTCCAGTGGAGTAGAGAGGATTTCTAGAGTAAGATCTAGAACTCTGCATTCTGGCAGGGAGAGGGAATCTTAGAAAGTAGTTCTAGTCTGGTCCAACTTGTGTGGTTGGGGTGGTTGGTGTACATGTAAAGAAACATTTACACCAGGAGCTAGCATGGGGAACTCATATAGGTGCCCTTGGGTGACCTAATGTGTCACATAAATGAGCCCATCAGGTCCTGCTCAAGCCAACAGAGCTGTCTCAAGTTGCACTAGCCATATAATCAGCAGCTGTGCCAGCCTGCACAAGACTTCCAAGAGGACTCTTTCCTCACATGCCCATGGGCTTCTCTGGACCCTTGGGTAGGCTCGAGCTCTGTGAAAGTTGAAACCAGACTAGGAGAAGAAGAAAGTCCTGTGGAAAGGGGGAAAAAGCTGGTGAATTTGATTAGATAGTTACTGAAGACAGACTAAATTTTAGAAATGATTGGGTGGGATTGAGTCCTTTGGGGTGGGATAGAATATATTTTTGCCTCTGGACAGACCAAAGATGAATATGTATAGGTTAAAAAAAGTCTCATGTTTGCACACATTTGCTGTGTGATTGTCCAGTCACACCTGCTGCATGACTGTTGAAATAAATAACTGAATACATTTTTGGCAACACAGAAGCTTCTTAAATAGAAGGCAGATAAAAGGAGTATCCTGGTATTTGGGACGTGCCAACAAAACAAGGTCACTCCCCTCCTAGGCCCTATCTCTCTTTGTGTAATTCACTTTCTAGCTACTGCCTTTGGCTACTGATGCCTGCCCAAATCACCACTCTGCACCTCCTGTGAGAAATATCCAGAAGCTAAAGATCACATTTGACCTGCCCTCTTCCTCACCTTGGAATTACCTGGGGGGAGAAGAAGAGATGCCACTAAGACTTGCACATATAGTTAGTAATAGTGGTTTCACCGTCATTCCAGCAATGGCTTTGGAGTGACCCTTTAATCATTTGCAACAGAGGCAAATAATGTCATCAGTGTAATAGCCTGTTAGTTCAAAGTACCCATTCTATAGAGCGAAGGACCTAACGACTCCTAATGAAATCTAAAATTCGAGATTGCCTTCACTACCTCCCCTTCTCCTCCAGAAACTGTCTTTCTTCTCTCTGTTCTCATATAGCACTGTCACACTCCAGCAATTAGTAATTATAAAATGATAGAAACAATCATCAGTAACTTATAATTATCTTCTCTTCCAAAGTATAAGATCCTTTAGCATGAATCATCTTGCCAACAGATCATAATTCATCTTGATAACAGGTTTGATGGAGTTACATGAGATGTGAATCTGGCTCATTAATGTTATTGTTTTTAAACCCTCAGTGGCAACAGTGCTTCCTAAGTATTAATTAATCTTCATGACTTCTCTGTGAAGTAGGTTAAATATAACTAAACTTACTCTACCAGTAGAGAAATTGGCAAACTGGTAATCTCCTTAATGAATCTCTCTTTATTACCAGTGGATCTGAGAGTAGATATGGAAATAGCTGAATTGGATTAATTTTCCATGATACTAGATTGACATAACTTTTGTGTGGTACTGATTCCCCTCTCTGCCCCCCCCCCCGAAAAACCCTTGAAGATATCCATAACAAAATGATAAATGATTTATAACAATTAGCAAAAATTGTGAGTTCTGAAACATTTTAATCTACTTCCTTGTAAAATGCTGGAACTAAGTAAATCAGCATCCATGTTCATTATAGCATGCATGTGATTTCTTCTCCTCCCTTTCTCTGCCTTAAATTTTCATTGTTCCTTAGGGATTCACTATTTAATCATCCCTAGTTTTATTTTTAAAATATATTTCTTCTGAAGAGCTTGAAGCATTGTGGAAGAAATAAGGATTCCATAGGACCTAAATTTAATGCTTCCGTCACATCTCGGCTTCTATCAGATGGAAATAGTGTAGTTCAATGCGAGGATATGGGTTCAAATCCAAGGCCTGCTGCCACTGATTTTCTGATTTGCTGTGTATCTTTGGAAAAGCTGTTTTCTCTGGTAGCTGTTTTCTCATTTCTAAATGAGAATCATCTTACTCACTTCTTAAGTTATGGGAGTAACAAGAGATAATGAATGTAGAGTGCCTGGTACCTTAAAAGTGATCACTAGTGGAGTATATTATTAATCATATAAATCAGTGACTTGGCCCCAAAACCCTGACAAAAGGAATGCAGGGGCCTTAACAGGAGGATGTGATACTAGATGTGTGTATTTAGAGATTTTGCTTAATATGGTAGTCATTGCTGATTGTTAATTTATTCATTTTGAAAATAACAAAATACTCTTTAATATTGTTTTGACTCAGTGATTTAAAGACAGTAAAACAGAAACAACAAAAGCTTTTGACAACTCTTAGTACCTTAGATAACTGGAAATCTCCATCTCCATTAGAGATTGGCTCAATTTAGTACAAGAAAATTCTTGTCTTAATTCAGAATAACACTTGGAACATGGTAGATAGTAAAAAGTATTTGGAATGAATGAATGAAAGCAAGTGGCTTCCAAAGACAAAAAGAGAAAAAAAGGACACCACTAGTGTTGTGTTCTCTGTGTACAGTTGGCTGGCTATCCAGATCTCACTTGGATACCAGTGGCCCAAGAACATAAAAAAAGAGGGACATTTGAGGTGTGAGATAGATGGAGGAAGGAAAGTAGAAATAGCAGGGATTGGAGAAAAAACATCCATATTCAGGAAAATACTATAATCACCTAGTTTACTGATGAAGTATATGGGGAAAGGTGACATTTTACTACAGGTTATTCTTCATTTTTTATTATCTTAGAGTTTCTCGGTTTTACCTCTTATCTTAAAAAAAGAAATATGATGGCACAAGGAATATTATGGTAGACCTATAGGGCTAGCTCTACTTAAAACCTTAAAATAACTTTCCATTTCAACTCATCAGATTAAAAAAAAATCCCTAAAACTGAAATAATCAACAAAAAATCAGAAACATGCCTGTATTTGTTTTTTATGGAAATAAGTTGTTAGCTGATACTTTGAAGATATTGAATCTTACCTGTGTAGATATATTCCACATATGCAGGATGAGTTTTTATGAAAACCTCTTTTACTTTTTCTATTTTATCAGCTCTGATTTCTGTTGCAAGTGGTGTGTACATAACTGAGAAAGATTCCGCCCTGGTGATGGCTTCTTCAATCATGGCCTGAGAGAAAGCAAACAACCCATTTGGCCTCAATAACAGTACATGACTTAAAGAATATAAAAAAATATGATTACCTTTATGGATGATTTAAAAATCTATATACTGTACTGCAAAGATAACATATTTTGGTCTTGAATATTCATTAGAATGAACTTTTAATTAGTTCTGGAAATACTATTTCATATTAAGAAAACCAATTAAATGAAGAAAGTTTGTAAACAGACACCTCTAAACTGAGCTTGCTTTAAGATAAAAATAAAAATCCTATTTTCTGAGGTGTCATTTTTAACTTGATCTTAAAAATCAAATTCTTAAGTCTAACATAATTATCTTATGAACAGACACTGATGAGCAATTTTACTTTAAAAAATTGATTAAAATATCTAGATTTAAGTATTGTCTATAAATAACATGACAAACTAGACAAACTGTATATTTTTCTTCCTCCAATACATGGCAAAGCCTTTTGGAATTGAAAAAAAAAAAAAAAAAAAAGAAGAAAACTTTCTCAACGTCCTCCTAGCAAAGCTTTCCTTCCCTCCAGATCACAAGAGCCACTTGAGATGGATTCAGCTATTTAAGAATTTCTTTAAATTTTCTTTGTTCATGCAAGATACCATTCTTCATAAAGCCTGCCATCACCCTGAACTTCCTGCTTTAACTAGGTCCATTACTATTTGAAACAGACCAAAAGGAAAGTTATGTGAAGTTTTAAAAGGAATTTATTCCTTTCCTACAACTTTTCTTTCTAACAAGACTTGAACATTGAATAAAAAATAGAAGTGTCTATAGTTATATCATTTTTCTGAAAATAGCATAAAAGAATATTGTAAAAGTCCATATTTAGTTATAGGAATGATTCTTTCCCTGACAACTAAAAGTTGTCAACAACCAATAAGGAAAAATAATAGATTCGAAGTTTCCGACAAAGAAAAATCATTTAACAAACATCAATTTATATTATTACTGGTATAGTATATTGTAAACAAGTTTTAGACTAATATTAGCAGCAATAAGGAGTTGATTTTAAACTGAGAAACTGAATTTCATATGTTGATTGCCTGCTTCATTCCTCAGTGACTTCAAATGGCCCCTATGATCAATTTTTTAATTTATAATTAAAAAAAAATTTCTTCTAGAAACATTTTAATAAAAATTGGCCATTTCCAAGAAATACCCACTGCATGCCCACCAATAAAAGGGAACCATAACAAAGCAGAAAATTTACCATATGGCTATGATTTAAAGAAAAATAACTAGTGCACACTCAAGCACACCAGCAAAGTCCAGTATTAAAGTCACATTCTTTCTTATGGGCTATGATTAGAATTCTGAATAGACACTGAAATAAAACAATACAAATGCTGAACTATTCAGGTCAAAGGACCTCTAAAGAAGCATCTGTCCTCAAAGGCATTCCAGTTTTAATTTACAATTTAAATTTGGTGTGGGACAAATTTCTGAATGGCTGAGGGAAAGAACTTATATGTCCACAATGCTGTCCTTTCCAGGTCTGAGGAACTAGAAGGGAAAGAATATGATTGTGATGCCAAACCCGGAGCCAGCACTTAGATGGAAGTAGTCATGGATTATGCAGCAGTTGATTCTGAGGGTGCAGCAGGTCTGGGTGCTGAGGCCTGGATGCTACTATGAAAGGCAAACAGCGGCAATGCAGGCAGCAGGTCTGGAATTCAGAGATGTGGGTTAAGAACTCAAGCTGTTTAGGTACCAGGTTCTGGTCCTCCAAAAGAAAGTAAAGATCCTTTATATTGAGTAGAAGAATGTTTTCTCCAGCTTGGTGCTTCATTGTTCATTGCTGGAACATGGAATATGCTAGAATACATTTACTGCTGGAACCAATCCTGGGATGGCCTGTCCAGACCAAAAAAGTAACTAGCTGTACCTGTGTGTGGAGTGAGGTGCTGAAGAAGGGAGCTGTTCTAGACCTCAGTTCTAAGGTCTTGATCTGACTTTACTGCCTTTTGTAAGCTGTTAGTTCCTGTATGAGTTTGCTAGGGCTGTCCTAACAAAGTTTCACAGACTGGGTGGCTTAAATAACAGAAGTTTATTTTCTAAACACATGGGACCTAATGAAACTTCAAAGCTTTTGCACAGCAAAGGAAACCATAAACAAGACCAAAAGACAACCCTCAGAATGGGAGAAAATATTTGCAAATGAAGCAACTGACAAAGGATTAATCTCCAAAATTTATAAGCAGCTCATGCAGCTCAATAACAAAAAAACAAACAACCCAATCCAAAAATGGGCAGAAGAGCTAAATAGACATTTCTCCACAGAAGATATACAGACTGCCAACAAACACATGAAAGGATGCTCAACATCTTTACTCATTAGAGAAATGCAAATCAAAACTACAATGAGATATCATCTCACACCAGTCAGAATGGCCATCATCAAAAAATCTAGAAACAATAAATGCTGGAGAGGGTGTGGAAAAAAGGGAACCCTCTTGCACTGCTGGTGGGAATGTGAATTGGTACAGCCACTATGGAGAACGGTATGGAGGTCCCTTAAAAAACTACAAATAGAACTACCATATGACCCAGCAATCCCACTACTGGGCATATACCCTGAGAAAACCATAATTCAAAAAGAGTCATGTACCAAAATGTTCATAGCAGCCCTATTTACAATAGCCCGGAGATGGAAACAACCTAAGTGTCCATCATCGGATGAATGGATAAAGAAGATGTGGCACATATATACAAGGGAATATTACTCAGCCATAAAAAGAAATGAAATTGAGCTATTTGTAATAAGGTGGATGGACCTAGAGTCTGTCATACAGAGTGAAGTAAGTCAGAAAGAGAAAGACAAATACTGTATGCTGACACATATATGGAATTTAAGAAAAAAAATGTCATGAAGAACATAGTGGTAAGACAGGAATAAAGACACAGACCTACTAGAGAATGGACTTGAGGATATGGGGAGGGGGAAGGGTAAGCTGTGACAAAGCGAAAGAGCGGCATGGACATATATACACTACCAAACGTAAGGTAGATAGCTAGTGGGAAGCAGCCACATAGCACAGGGAGATCAGCTCAGTGCTTTGTGACCGCCTGGAGGGGTGGGATAGGGAGGGTGGGAGGGAGACGCAAAAGGGAGGGGATATGGGAACATATGTATATGTATAACTGATTAAATTTGTAATAAAATAAATAAAATAAATAAAATAGGAAAAAAAAAAAAAAAGAAGTTTATTTTCTCATAGTTCCAGAGGGTAGAAGTCTGAGATCCAGGTGTCTGCAGGGTTGATTTCTTCTTAGGCCTCTCTCCTTGGCTTGTAGATGGCCAGGTACCTTCTCCTGTGTCTTCACATGGGTTTCCCTTTGGGTGTGTCTGTATTCTAATCTCTTCTTATAAGAACACCAGTCATATTTGATTAAATCCCACTTAGAGACCTCATTTTAACTTAATTACCTCTTTAAAGACCCTATGTGCAAATACAGTCACAATCTACAGCCTCTGGTTAGGACTTCAGCATATGAATTTTGCGGGGGGACATGATCCAGCCCATAACACTAACATCCAAATAGCTTTCCTTGTGGTGTAGGAGGGTTCCCTTTCCTCCACACCCCCTCCAGTATTTGTTGTTTGTAGATTTTTAATGATGCATGAACAGTCTAATAGGTGCAAATTGAAGATTTTAAATTTAAATATTTTTAAAAACATATTTTGTAAGAATGATAGATATTAAAATATAAATTTTAATTTACTTTTTACTATCAGTCAAAGATTTTCTTTTGAAAATCTTTGAAAATAAAGAGAACAGATGAGAAATTGCAGCTTGTAAAAAAGTAAGCTTCACTGAAAATGAAGGCAGATTTCAAATGATAGTTTTTAACTTGACAAAAATTTTCTGCAACTGAGTCATTCTTTCCCAATGTGTGAGTTTCTCCGGTGTCAATCAATGTTGCACATGTGCAGAGAATGGGGAAAGCAATCAGTCCAGGTGTCCTGTTGTTAAGTGTACATTGCTATTAATTATGCTTTCTTTGCTGCTACACAAAAAAGAGCTTTGAAATTAGGTGTTTACATTTGCAAGTCCTACTAACTCTCTATTGTTATCCTCATGTTAGCAAGTTTTAAAGCTTATAGTTACATAAACCAAGAGTGTCTGTGGGCAGCTCATTTCCTCTACAAACAGTAACATAATAATTTCTCCTTATACTTCAGCTAAGCAAAAAAGAGCCCTTTGCTACCTCAGAAATCAACTTGCGTAGGATAATTGTAAACCAGGAAAGACTGGGAGAGACTGGGGAGAGAGCTACTCCATTAAGAGTAAAGGAAAAGCAAAGTAGAGGGAAAAGGTGACTAGCAAAAAAGAAAAGAAACAAAATTTGTCTCCTTCTAAACCAAGGGGGTTGATTCTTCCTGGTGAATTTTTAAGAGCACCCAAAGTTCTCAGGATAAATCTTGCAGGAACCATAAACCTCAAACATTTCCAGGATGACAGGATCATGAAATTTTTCCCCTTTTTGCTGGAGGATTTGGATAAATTGTAACTTTTAACAATGTGTCCAATGATGGTGAATCAGTAAGTAGAATTCCTGTTATCACTAATTAGAAAAAGTGATAAAATTATTATATATTATTATCAAATTATTCCTTTAATGCTCTCAGTATCTGGGTTGACCATAATTGCAGTAAATTGCTTTACTTACAAGATTAGATCTGGAAGCAACCTTGGGAATTTTCCAGCTCAATTCACTGAATTGCAGATGACTTAAGTGACTTGGAGAGGCATTAAGTGACTTTTCTAAGGATTAACAGCTTTTTAATTTTATGGAATTTAGAATTAGGGTCTCAAATATTATATTTCACTTTCCCTTTGGAAACTTATCTTTTTACCTTCTGGGCTTTACCCTCCTGTTTAAAAACAGTCATAATAAATATAATTTTAAATTCTGAAGTATTTAATTTAGTTTTGCAGTATATGCGAGTGCTACAGAATTTTAGAACAATTTTATAATATATATATATGAGTGTGTGTGTGTGTGTATATATATATATATATATGTATATATATATATATACACACACACACACACACACACACACACTCACACATATATATCCTGTACACGTGGTTAGGCAGTTTCCCTTGCAGTTAGGTGTGGCCATGTGGCTGAGTGAAGGCCAGTTTGTAGGCAGGAATGATACTCTTTCCAGGCTTAGCCCATAAAACCCTGCCTAGAATAGAAACCTCTTCTATTTTCTTTCCTTATCAGCTGCCTGGAGAGGAAGACTCCCAGGATATGGAGGAAGATTGAGCTACAGGATGGAAGGAGGATGGGTTCTCCTGTTGCTGACTGGAGGAGAACCAACCAGGAACACCCACATTGGACTATACTGTGAGTGAGAAATCAACGTTTATTGTTTTAAGTTACTGAAATTTTGGAGTTGTTTGTTGTAGTAGTTAGTCTACCCTAATATACAATAATAAAGGAAAATTGGAATCTCTCATAATCCATTTTTTTTCTACTAAGCCTTATGTGTTATAAAAAAAAGTAAAGAAAGAAAAGCTACTTTAAGATAAAATAACTTTCCATATAACAGTGTGATAAATGCTTTTATATACCCTACCCTTTAATCCTCCAGAAGTCCATCTAAGTAAGTATTCCTAGTGGACAAATATGATTGTATTGTTTTATCTTCAGAATTGACATTATTAGATTCAAAGGAAGCAGTGCTATACTTGAAAGCTATAAATGATTGAATGGGAACCTTTAGCCCTTAGTGGTTAATATGGCTCTTTGTTATTATATTAATAATGATGAAAATTTGAATGATACCTAGAATTTTCTAGAAAATGGAAAAATAAAATTTTTGAGCAATATTTTTCAAACTTAATCCCTTTGAATATATATGGATTTAATTAGAAAGATTTCAATTTTCTTGAAATTTAGATTTAACCTGAAGAGCAGATTTTCCTAAGGAGCAGAGTGTCTTACTTTGAGACTTACCTATAAACCTCTTCATAGTATCATTTATGAAATAGCCTGGATTGACATTTTTATGATAATTTTATTAATATAGTGATATGTCGGAATAAAATATGTAATAATTGATTGTTTGTCCCTGCCTTGATAATCAACATTTTAATGCTGAAATATTTCCTTGGATTTATGAGAGTTCTTTTATTAAACAACCTTCACTGTAAGTTCCATATTTTTCTAATATAAAGGAATATTTGGCAGCTTTTCCATTGCATTTATTAGCCCAGTGATATGAAAGTTATAAATATTGTCATGCAGTGTAAATCAAGGTATTTAAAATTTTATTTGCATTTTCTGAAAATTACCAAATATTCTATGGACAGGTTACTTGTATGAAGGTAAGCAAATTTTTATATAGCTGTTTTGAATTCTGTACTTTGCAACCTGTCCTGTTTAAAACAGTCACAATAAATACCATTTTAAATTCTAAAGTATTTAATTTACCTTAGTTTTGCAGTGTATAGAGTATTATAGAATTTTAAAACATATATATATACCACATACTGTGTGTGTGTGTGTATGTGTGTGTGTGTGTGTATGTACTCCACTGTTCACTCGCCAATCGGGTTAGGGCTAAGGTTTTGATTATATATGAGGCTTCCATTAGCTGAATAACTTCAGCATTTAATGCCCAAAATTTACCCTGTATTAATTTTTAATCATTTAGATTTTGTAGGAGGATTTTATTTCCATGCCCCTTCAGCATGGAACTAAAGAGATAGAAGGGACCTAAGATATTATTTTAAAATCACTTAACTTTATAATCAAGGAAACTGAGGCTTGGTAGTTCTGGTGACTCACTTGAGGCCACAAAATTAGAGATGGAAGCAAGACAAGAATACAAGTCGTTGAACCAATGCTTTCTCTTACACTGAAAGAATTTTCATCTTTGTAATTAGATTGTTTCCTAGAAGTATAAGATCAAGTATTAGTTTCCATTTTCTTTTTTCATGACTGTCTAATTCCTGTCTTCAGAGACAAGGAGAATTTGACTCTAATGCTAACAAAGAAACAAATGGACCACATCAAAACTAAACCAGGTCAAGATCCTCTTCACAACAATAATCCTAACACAAAAGAGAATATTCATCCTTCACTCCTACTGGCCATAATGAGACTGTTTTGTCCACCAGCCGCTCATAAGATTTAGGATATGTATCAATTAGCATGCCTCTCTCAAAGAGAAACATTTACAAAAATTAAACGAAAGGCTTCTTGATGGGGGAAGTTAATAATGTGCTTGGGTTGGTCTAACTTATTTAATGGCAAAGCACATATAATTTGGAAATAGAATATAAAATATATTCTTGTTCTAAAGACCCTGAATAATTTTCTGCTTGCACATTGGGGAAACACTAGCTGATAGAAACTCAGAGCTACAAGTGTGAGTTTCAACAGCCTCCAGACTCTTTAGGATGCCACAGAGCTTTTATTCTTGATGACTTAAAATGAATCACCAAAAGGTATCACAGGAATACATAGCTGTACTACTAGTAATTATTTCATAAGCACAACTGGGTATTACTAACAAGCTTTAGCCCGTGTTCAGTGGTAAATGCCAACACAGGTTAGGACCCTTTTTTTGTGGTTGTTGCGTGTTTCATCTCTATACTTTGTTTAGTTATCTGAAAGTAGGTATTCCCTTTGCTAACTGTATGTATGTTGTTTTCTGATTGTATTTCTTTTTCTTTTATATTTTACTTATTTATTTATTAAAAAAAATTTTTTTTGGCTGCATCGGGTCTTAACTTCTGCACGCAGGATCTTCGTTGAGGTATGTGGGATCTTTCCTTGTGGCGCATGGGGTTCTCTCTAGTTGTGGCGTGCGGGTTGTCTCTTCTCTAGTTGTGGCGTGCAGGCTCCAGGGCACATGGGCTCTGTAGTTTGCAGCATGCGGGCTCTCTCATTGAGGTGCGCGAGGTCAGTAGTTATGGCGCGCAGGCTTAGCTGCCCTGTGGCATGTGGGAACCTAGTTCCCTGACCAGGGATGGAACCCACGTCACCTGCATTGGAAGGTGGATTCTTTACCACTGGACCACCAGGGAAGTCCCTGATTGTATTTCTTGACTGGTGGTCTTAGGATATGGATGGCTGGCACCCACAGCATGGTAAGATTGGGACAAGAACTGGGTTCCCAGACTTGTACTGCTTTTTCTACCAAGAATTTGTTTTATCTCTTGGACTGCTATGCAAGACAACTTTGAGTGGAAAAGTCAAGGATGCCCTTGAAAAAAGTGTATATTGTAGAGAAGTTGAAAGAATCCTAGGATGTTTAATTTGAAGACAAGACATAGGTTGTATGAACTGACTCGTCACCAGAGAGCAACCTGCTCTTGCACTCTACCTATGTAGATTTTGTTTAATTCATTGATAAATCTGGAAAACTCATTTATTAATTAAGTGTGTTCACTGGACATTGGCTAAGTGCTGTAAATAAATTCTGTTTATTTGTTAAGGCAACACTGGAAAACAAGCATTATTATCTCACGTTACAGATGAGAAAACCTCAGTGAGAATCACCTCACACCGGTCAGAATGGCCATTATCAAAAAATCTAGAAACAATAAATGCTGGAAAGGGTGTGGTGAAAAAGGAACCCTCCTGCACTGTTGGTGGGAATGTAAATTGATACAACCACTGTGGAGAACAGTATGGAGGTTCCTTAAAAAACTAGAAATAGAACTACCATATGACCCAGCGATCCCACTACTGGGCCTATACCCTGAGAAAACCATAATTCAAAAAGAGACATGTACCCCAGTGTTCATTGCAGCACTATTTACAATAGCCAGGATGTGGAAGCAACCTAAATGTCCATCAACAGATGAGTGGATAAAGAAGATGTGGCATATATATACAATGGAATATTACTCAGCCATAAAAAGAAACAAAATTGAGTTATTTGTAGTGAGGTGGATGGACCTAGAGACTGTCATACAGAGTGAAGTTAGTCAGAAAGAGAAAGACAAATACCGTATGCTAACACATATATATGGAATCTAAAAAAAAAAAAAAAGTACTGATGAACCTAGTGGAAGGGCAGGAATAAAGACGTAGATATAGGGAATGGACTTGAGGACACGGTGGGGAAGGGGGAAGCTGGGGTGAAGTGAGAGTAGCATCGACATATACGCACTACCAAACGTAAGGTAGATAGCTGGTGGGAAGCAGCCGCATAGCACAGGGAGATCAGCTCGGTGCTTTGTGACCACCTAGAGGGGTGGGATAGGGAGGATGGGAGGGAAGCTCAAGAGGGAGGGCATATGGGGATATATGTATGCATTTGGCTGGTTCACTTTGTTGTACCACAGAAACTAACACAGTATTGTGAAGCAATTATACTCCAATAAACATCTATTAGAAAAAAAATCCGTGAGGAAAATACAATCATATGACTTCAAGAAAAGAGGAGAATTTATTTTTAATTGGTGTGCAATACCATCAAAAAGATGGCTGAATATAAAAAAAACGTTAAAAGCTTTGAGCTTACAGATTATCTTATACCTGGGTGAACACAGCTTAAAAAATTTCATAATTTCATGGAATAGTTATTCCACATCTCCAACTGCTAAAAAAAATGTGACCTCAATTTATCAGCAAGCTTGTAAATCAATAACCCATAAGTATCTGTGGGAAATATGAAAGATAACCATAAACCCCTCTAAATTTGGTTTTGCTCATAACAATTTTTGATTTTTGGATGCAAACAAAAACAAAGAAGGAGTCAACATGTTCACAAATTTGAACTGGAAGGCACAGCCTCTATGTATCAATAAACAAAATAACCTCATGGCAGCCGAGCAGAATAGCCACAGGACTTCTGGGACTCAAATAGTTATACCTAAATTTGTTCAGGTAAAAGAAGGCCCAAATTTCCTTAGATCTCTGAAACCCACATCATTCTCAAATGAAGGAAAATGAAAAGAAATTTAGAAGTTACTTTTTTTTTCTCCCGTAAGAACTGTCAGACACCCAAAAAACTTTTTAGGAGGGAAAAAAAGAAAAGGAAAAGCTGACTCTGTTTAATCACCTATGGATATTACTGCAAAAGCAAACCAGCACCATGAAAAAGATACACACACACACACACACACACACACACACACATACACATTTCTGAAGAAGAGTACTAAGTAAATATTTCTTCGGGAGTGGCTGAGGATTAATTTTCTTGCTTGGTAGATGTCACTCTTTGAAGGAGCTTGAATTATCAACTTGCAGATAGATAGGGCTGATGTACAAGTGAAGTGTGCTGCCCCCTGCAGGGCACATTCTGAGGCTCTCTCTACACTACACATTCTTTTTTTTTTTGCGGTACGCGGGCCTCTCACTATTGTGGCCTCTCCCGTTGCGGAGCACAGGCTCCGGACGCACAGGCTCAGCGGCCATGGCTCACTGGCCCAGCCCCCCCATGGCACGTGGGATCTTCCTGGACCGGGGCACGAACCCGTGTCCCCTGCATCGGCAGGCGGACTCTCAACCACTGCGCCACCAGGGAAGCCCCTGTCTCCACATTCTTGTATGATCAGGATGCCTGACTTGTTTTAGCAGGAGACAAAGCCGTTTATTTCTCAGTGAGAATTAGGGTTTTAAAGGCAGACAACCTCTGAAAAGGTGGCACTTTGACTAGAATTCACACTGAGGTTAAGTAATTGAGTGTTTGACTCAGTTTTCAAAGAAGGCTTTTCCTCTTCACATGTACATGTGGGACTGAGGAGGAGGGACAGTGTGGGGAGAAGGGAGGGATGGGGCAGGTATAAAGCAACCTTACCTACTTGACAGTCTGGTCAAATCAATGCCATCAAATATATAGTACTGATATGTATGCATGAATTTAATATGTGTATGGTTGAGGCTCCTTCCTCCATCCCTCCCTCCCTGTCTTCCTCCTTCCTTTCTTTCCTTACTTCATTTCTTCCTTCCTAGTCCCTGGGACACTCACAGAACATCAACAGAAAAACTATGCAAAACTATACAAACAGAAAGTAATGTCACGGTCACTATCTCCTTCACGGGAACACTCAACCTTGGATCAAATACATGCCTCAATTACATCTTTCATTTAAAAGTGAACCTCTTTTACTGGCATACTACCTCAAATAGCATCAAAGCAAAATGAAACACAGGCAGCATTTAACAACGCTGGTAACCATAGAAACATATCATTAAAGAATATATAAACAGGAATGAATAATTAGATGAGAAATTCGTTTCTACATTTATCTAAGACCTAGGAAAAAAGCTTTCTTTTACCTCTCATCTCAATTTGGACACTTCCTCTTTAGCCTGTCTTCTAACTAAAAAGTAGGAGAATTCATAAAATGAGAATTTTAATATTGCCTAGCTTAATGGACAAATCTCTTTGTAGGCAAGTGACTAAAAAATATTGCAGTGCCCATTGTCCAGATGTAACACTGAATGTGGGAAAGGATCCTGATGCAGCCAAGGAGTCTACTTTCAGGATGGGAGGTGGGCAAGAAAACCTGACTGACATCATGGTGAGAGGGGGAGAGCAGTTGTTGATCTTTAAAAATGGGAAGCACAGTTTGCCTCATTTACTGGAGGCATCTATATATAGTGGAAAGACTGAGGGAGGGAAGAATCTGGGGCTTATGGATTATATCAGTTACATTGTCAGGTAGGCAGCATCACCTGTGCAGGTCATCTGCCACTCTACCTTTGCACCTAGGGAAGCCCTACATAAACTCTATGGTAGGCTAAGTTGGTTATTAACTTAAAAAAATTATAAATGGTCTTAGAGACCATCTAGCACATGATTATGCAGCAGAATCACCTATTAGGGGGTCAGTAGGCAAATATGATTTTCAGGACCTCACCCAACTCTAAGGATCTAATGCTTCAAATGTTTTCCCAAGTGCCTCTGATGCAGCTGGACCAGTGTTTGAGAACCATTTACCTAAGCCAGCTTCCTCATCATATAGCAGCAGAAACTAAAGTCTAGAGCAGTTGTGGTAGATTGCATTGCTGGTCTCAATTTCCCCCCTCCCTATAACAATATCATATCAATAGCTTTGTCACGGCTTTGCAGTAAGCAGAAGAATCTACGTCCTTGGGCTTGACCACATGCTTTTCTTTGGCTAATGGAATGTTTCAAGCATGGTATGAGCAGAGGCTTGAAATGTGCTTCTGTGGTTTTGCTTTCTCTCTTAGAATCCTGCATTTTGCCATAAGAAGAACAGACATCAGGTAGCCATTGGTCTAAGGAGGATGAGAGACATGTGGATCACACTTGGGCCTCTTTGCAGATTAGAGCTAAGCCTAACCACGCCCAGCCAAGGCCAGCCTAGATCAGTCAAACCCAAGTTAACCTGATGATTATTATAAGTCACTGAGTTTTAGAGTGATTTGTTATATAGCATTATTGTATCAGTAGCTGACTAATACAGAAATGAAGTGATTTACCCAAAATTGAATCCTAGCATTGGAACTAGAAGTTATATCTTGTGAATCTGAGGTTTGACCTCATTCTACTGCTATATATTGCCTGTTTCCTTTTGCTTCCTTTCCTTCACAGAGTGAAGCACAGATATCCATTGCTTCCATAAGATCTCTCTGCTCAGTCTACATTTCCTATATTCCAGAACGTTGTCACCTTTCCTCATCAGAGCTTACCTTTCCTTCCGCATCTTGTTCCTTCATCCTGTTTTCATGTTTCCAAAGAAATGAGGAAAGTCTCAAACTAATTCCCACATCTGTGTCTAGGGGTCACCCATTAATGAGTTAAGCACTTCTAGATAAAATTTCTTTTTCATATTACTTGGGGATGACTAGAGACTTAATGCCAAATGGTGGGAATTTAAGCATAATATATGGCAATTGATAGGGAAAATATTTTTAGGTTAGTAGCTTTGGTGTTTCTCAAATTATATCTAATCCAAATACTGTAAGCCCTAGGGACTTCCCTGGTGGTCCAATGGTTAAGGCTTTACCTTCCAGTGCTGGGGGTGCTGGTTTGATCCCTGGTCGGGGAGCTAAGATCCCACATGGCTTGTGGCCAAAAATACCAAAACATAAAACAGAAGGAATATTGTAACAAATTCAATAAAGGCTTTATTGAATATATTTATCAAAATATATATATATAAAACAACAACAACAACAACAAAAAAACAAATACTATAAGCCCTAGATTGTACTCAGACATGCCTTGTCCAAATATTTTATAAACTCTCTGTCTGACAGGCTAAATAAATAAATAAATAAATAAACTGTAAGTACAGGCCATTTAAGAGAAATGCTCATATGTTATTTCTATTTTGTTCCTTCTGTGGAAAAAAATTTCACAAGAAGAAATCTTTAGAGAGAACACATTTTTTCTTCTCCAGAATATGTAGGTGTTTTGTTAAAGATAATAAAAATTTTGTGGTTCCTTGACCTTACTTTGCCTGTAATTTCACATTAAAGATTTTATTTTTATTCTAAGGTTAAGATATCATAACTTTTTACCAGGTAAATGACTAATATTGGGATGATTTTGCAATATCAAGAAGAAAAACAAAGAACTGGAGGGTAAAGTTAAGTCTAAGAGGTCAACTTCTGTTCAGTGTTAAGGTAGCCTACATCATTCTCTGGTTAGTGCAGAGAAATCCTTTAGCTTGCTGCTACCTTGATCACCACTTTTGAAAGAAGAAGCTAATAGCTAAGACCTTAGAATTTGCATGAAGACACCTGTGAGCACAGAAACCAATGAGACAAAAGACTCTTGGAAAACTGTAACCTTCTCCAAATATTCCTATGAATCCCAAACTCAACTAAAGCACAAAGGTTGTCTGCAATTCTGAACTTAAAACACACACACACACACACACACACACAAATAGTTGTTGAATTAACAAAAGCTCTGAATTTTTAAATTGCAAACAAAACAACTATACCAAAATATTCTCAATTTTATTGGTTTGAGTTTCATGTCAAACCATGATGGTTTTTGGTACTTTGACGGTATTGTGGAAGAAAAACAGATTAAGAAGTGATGTCTACTTTAAGTCCCAGTTGTTTTTCTTGGTAAGTAATTTGCACTAGAATATGTGCTTTTGAAGACAGGGTGATGTCTCTTTCTTTCACTGCTGTATATCCAACACATAGCACAGTGCTTAACACATGGTCACTAATAAGTACTTGATAAATATGTGCTGAATGAGTATGAATGACAAATACAATTTGAAAGTAAAGAAGAAGGCTATCCACTAACTTAAGAGGAGTCTGGAGACACTGGATTGGAAAGGTTTCAAGCTTGAATGTCTACAGTGCAGTCTGAGGAGGCACTATATGACACTAACATTCTGGGTGCTATTTTTTGCTTTGAGTGCTGGAAGCAGTAAATGTCTCCTGTTAGGCCCATTACCAAAGTGAAAAAGGGCTGTTGGAAAGAGGAGGAGTAGTGCAAGTGCCTTATCCTATGGTCTGTGAACCCCTGAAAGCCATGGAAGGGCTGTAGGGGACCACAAACTGTGCACCATCTTCCTCAAGCATGTGCCTGGGGAAAATCTTTTGTCTCTCAGGGCAGCCAGCTGCTGATTTTGTCCCTTGAAAGTAGACTAATTACACCAAAAAAGATTTCTTTTTGGTGAGCCCACCTTGGAAACCATTTAGGCCATTGATATCTTTAAGATGGTGCACATTTCAATGCCAAGTACATCTTGAATTGGATGGGAAGTCTTGGTATTCTCTGCACAGATGGAGGACCCGAGAAGTTGGCACTTCCTCAGCCTCTGCTGCTTCACTAGGGAAAGATGCTCCACATGTCAGGCTTTTTACATGGGCCCGTGTTGGTGTCAACAGCCCTTCCAACAATCCCCGAAGAGGTTCTTCTACTGCTGTGAAAGTCTTCAACTTCCTCAGAGCCAAGAACTCAAATCATTGCCTTTTCAGTAAATCTTTGTCAAGATATAAGAGCACACCATGAGATTCTTTCCTGTTAGAGAAGTGTGTTGGCAATCCAGAGAAGAGATTTAGGAGATATTTGGTTTGGTTAAACCTTTTAACTTTTTTTTAAGAGAAAAGAAACCCCTTCTTAGAACAAATTGGATGTGAGAAGTTCATTCCAGGACTAGCTTTAAAACAGCTCATATCTTAGTTACATAAATGAGGCACATCTTTTGATCAAAATGCTGAATTTACTATTAGAGATACTGCTGAAGAACGATGACTTTTTTTGGTCGATCTGCTATTCTGAATGAGGTTGGTGGAGTCAGACAGAAATCTGAATTTTCTAATATTGGAGGTGAGACTGATAAAGTCTGGAGAGTTTCTAGAGACAAAAATCTACAGATACTCTGCAAATGACTTATGTCTTATGAAGGTCATTTTTTGTCCAGATGACTTTAGAATGGAAACAGATTGCTGACATAGATAGCCTTGATAATATGAAGTTAACAACGATAATCTCATTGACTTGAGGACAAAGGAAATGATGTAATATGAATTTAGGTATTTCTTGACACATGCCCCATGTGAGATATTGTGAGCTACAGGAGCTCTGACTCCATTTGCTATCAGACTTTGTGAATCAGAATTTTACCTCTTATTGCCATTAAATGAAACATTGACATTGATGCAATGTCAAATATGTTATTTCAGTTTCTTATTCCAGAAAAAGTGTACAACCTTCTCACAAGTGTGAGAAAGCCATAATTCCTTGTCAATGCTGTTTTGTTAACTATGTGTAGATCAATTTCCAGTGCAATGAGCTAAATAATAAGCACATTTTTTTCTGTTTATGTGTTTATGAGTATGTTTTTAAGTGGATGCTTATCAGTTGAATCAGATTCTCAGAGGGGTTTATGACTCGAAAGAAAGAAAGAGAGAGAGAGAGAGAGAGTGAGGGAAAGAAGGAAAGGAAGGAAGGAAGGAAGGAAGAAAGAAAGAAAGAAAGAAGATAGAAAGAAAGAAAGAAAGAAAAAGAGAGAAAGAAAGAAAATTTAAAATGAGCAGTCAAGGTAGGGAATGAACTGATCAGGCAGCTTGCCCCTGTTTAGTGGGGTTCCTCTATACTCGTTTCATGGGAGTTCTGAAACAAAAGTAGCTGTTATCGCCTTTTCTCACTCCACTTTGCTGAGTGATGCAGACCAGAGTTGGCTCTGTTCCTCACATTGCAGGAGATAAAGCTGCACACCAGATAACTCACGTGTCTGAGAGCATGGCTGAAAACGAAGGCGAGAAAACAGGAGAGGGAAACAGGAGTGGAAGAGGAAGCCTTGTTTGTTTTTACATTTCCTGATGCTATTAAATCTAGCTCAGCCCCTGATGCTATTAAATCTATCCTTGGATCTAAGGGTCAGAGGGCTTGGGAGGTAGACTAGAGTTTAAAGTTCTTGGTATAATTTTATTACTTTAGGAACAATATATAAATACACAAGAGTCGTTGCTTCAAAATGGCTAATTCCCAGCCTGACTAGGGACTTCCCATTTTGCTAATTAGTTCAGAATTGTGATGAGGTCTGGGGGTGTTTGAGAAGAGGAGGCTGGCTGGTAACAGAAGATGAGTATCAGGTTGTAGAAGTATGAATGCAGGTACGGTGTGAGAAGGAATTTCCAACTCTCTCTAGCTCTGAAGAGGTGATACTATTATAGAATAACGGGCGCAAACACTTTTAATGAAAGTGATATATCCCAGTATGAGCTGTCATATAGTGTAGAGCTTTATGCCTTTTTTCCTTGCTGAGTTGCTGACATGAAAAGTATTCCTAATGCAATTAAAAGGTGTTCTTGAGCTCACCAAAGCAAAGGTCTGTTCTTCTGCATCTAAGAGATTGTAAGTCAATGATCTGTGAAAGTAGGTGTAGATTTGTTCTTAAATTTTTACATTCTGAAATTTTCCATTTCCTGTTTAACATCTCTAAGAGAATAACTGACCAGGGTGGTAGGGATTTTATGTGGTTGAAAGGCAGATATATAGTAACTTCTCCACTTACCAAAGTAGGGAAAATAGCCCCTATCTCTTCAGCCTTAATGTATCTCTACAAATGTGCATGCAGACATAATTTCTAGTCTGTGATGTGTGGGGCATTCTTACATTCAACAGTGTAATTGCCATGGTGGTTTGGGTAGTGGGACAGCCCTGTCTTTAAAGTTGGCATGGACTGCATACTCTCTGGCACTGTTCCAAAAACCCCTTTTGACTTAGAACAGAGCAAGGTTTGGGGGAAGATGTATGCATTTGAATTAAGATTGGGGAGAGGGTGGCTAGCAGAAGGAAGTATATAACTATTGAGATACTGGTGTGGTGTGCTGATGTTGAGGCAGGTTAGAGGGGTTTTGTTTATGGAAGTTATCTGCAGGATGTGTTTTGTAATCATGTTACTTTTTTCCATAACATAATTACATTTGTAATTATGTTACAAATTTCCTTAAATTTGTGACATCATATTTGTTTTTTTATTGAAGTATAGTTGATGTACAATATTATATAAATTACAGTTGCATGATATAGTGATTCAAAAATTTTAAAGCTTGTACTCCATTTATAGTTATTATAAAATATTGGCTATATTCCCTGTGTTGTACAATATATCCTTGTAGCTTATTTTATACATAATAGTTTGTATCTTTTAATCTTCTACTCCTATATTTCTCCTCCCCTCTTCCCTCTCCCCACTGGTAATCACTGAGTCTGCTTCTTTTTTGTTATCTTCACCAGTTTATTGTATTTTTAAGATTCCACATATAAGTGACATCATAAAATACTTGTCTTTCTCTGTCTGGCTTATTTCACTTAGCATAATGCCCTCCAAGTCCATCCATGTCACAAATGGCAAAATTTCATTCTTCTTTATGGCTGAGTAGTATTCCATTTTTTTTGTGTGTGTGTATACACCACATATGTATATATACATATATGTGTGTGTGTGTGTGTGTGTATATATATATATATATATATATATACCACATCTTCTTTATCCATTCATCTGTTGATGGACACTTAGTCTGCTTCCATATCTTGGCAATTGTGAATAATGCTTCTATGAACATTGGGGTGCATGTATCTTTTCAAATTAGTGTTTTTATTTTTTTCAGATATATACTCAGGAGTGGGATTCCTGGGTCATATGGTAATTCTATTTTTTTTTTTTTTTTTGCGGTATGCGGGCCTCTCACTGCTGTGGCCTCTCCCGTTGCGGAGCACAGGCTCCAGACGTGCAGGCTCAGTGGCCATGGCTCACGGGCCCAGCCGCTCCGCGGCATGTGGGATCTTCCCGGACCGGGGCACGAACCCGTGTCCCCTGCATCGGCAGGTGGACTCTCAACCACTGCACCACCAGGGAAGCCCTGGTAATTCTATTTTTAGGTTTTTGAGAAACCTCCATACTGTTTTCCATAGTAGCTTCGCCAATTTACATTCCCACCAACAGTGTATGAGGGTTCTCTTTTCTCCACATCCTTGCCAACATTTGCTATTTGTGGTCTTTTTGATGATGGCTGTTCTGACAGGTTCGAGGTTATATCTCATTGTGGTTTTGATTTGCATTTCCCTGATAGTTAGCAATGTTGAGCATCTTTTCAGGTGCCTGTTTGCCATCTGCATGTCCTCTTTGGAAAAATGTCTATTCAGGTCTTCTGCCCATTTTTTAATCAGTTTGGTTGTTTTTTTGATGTTGAGTTGTATGAGCTGTTTATGCGTTTTGGATATTAACCCCTTATTAGTCATATTATTTGCAAATATTTTCTCCCATTCAGTAGGTGTATGACATCATATTTGGATATACCTGAAAACCTGAGGTTTTAGAGCTAAGATGGGCTTTAAGAATAGACCTTCTCAAATGTCTTATGCTAGTTACCTCTTATTTTCTACTTGAAGCACCTCTAGAGACTAGCCTGTTTTAGGTTAGATGTTGGTCTTAGAACTTGGACTGAGTCAGATCTGACTTCCAGACGAGGACCGTTTTTCAATATACCACGTTGCTTCAAATTAAAGGAGAAAAAGAGAATACAAGGGCAAATAGGTTTTTGTTATCTTTTATTAATGCAGAATAGTAAAATAATAGTATTCTTTTTATTCCTTTTTTGTGTAGCAAACGTGCACGTATTTGTAAGTGGAGATTATTTTTAGTAAAAAATTTTATTTTATTTTAGGTAAATAAAATAGAGATATTAAAGCTCTTTGAAAGCTAAAGAAAACAGACAAAAATTTATTTACAAAAATTTCAAGCTCTTAACCTATCTTAGGTTGCACCAACATTGAATCTATTTTTTCCTAGTTCAATTAGATAAAACAGTAGGTACTCAATATATGTTTGTTTAATGAATGAATAAATTGAAACAAACATTCGTTTGCGAACTAGTAGTTGCCAGGCCTGCTGAATATCATCTAACCCTCAAGATTCAACTCCTCTCCCACCTTTCTTCAAAAGCCTCTGAAATACTTTAATAAAAAGCCCTTTTCTTTTTACTATATCTATGTAGTAGATATTATTTGCTTATTTTTCATATCTAACAATTTTTTTTACAACTATTTACTTACATACATAAGCAACTACTACTATTTTGCATGTTCCAGACTCCCCTAGGAAAGTCTTGCACTTATTAGCAAATGAATAATTTTTTGAAATAATAATAATTTTATCTACTTTAAGGTCAATTTACAGGTGTCAAGTATATTAGGACTAATTTAAATCTTTATTTTTAGGTAAATTGAGCTCCAAATATTTAGACAGAACCATATAAATTAATGAGAATTTTATATGATAAACCTAATACTTTATTGTTTACTAAAGACAACATGTGATATAGAAACAGAAAACTAGGGGCCAAGACACAATAGTGAAAATGTGGGAAAAATCAGGAAGTATCAGAAGACTGTTGACAATGATTTCTCACTTTCATATTAGTGTTTTAGCAGATCTTATTCTAGTTGGTTGAAGAGGTTCATGTTCAATTACATTAAACCATCTTGAAATACAAAGAAAAAGAAGGCCACACACAGTTTGGAGATGAGAAGATTTGGAGGAGGGAGTTGGCTTCTGTACTGGATTTTCAAATATTTGAAAATATTTCGTTTGGAAGGGGGTTTCCATTGGGTCCATGTGGCCTCACTGGGAACTACTTGATGGAAGTTTTAAGGGAGTAGAAATCTATTTTAATGAGGAAAACAGTTTAATAATTAGCAAATTAGATGTTGTTTTTTGGGGATAAGTGAGCTCTTCACTTTGAATATATTTCATCAGAAAGTCATTGACAATTTGTGGGGAGAGGATAGGATAAGAACAGATTTGTATGTTGCGAAGGAGACTGAACTAGTAAATTCTAAATTTTTATAATTCTAAGAAATTCTGACTCTCATCTTGACATCTAATTGACCTTTGGTATGACTTCTTGCTGCCATTTTGAATAACAAATAAAAAAAGATGATCTGCAGTTTATTACTGGTTAAGTGTTTCAAATACTACGTTACCCCACAAATACAAATACAATGGATCTTTGTATTTTCCTTTATTATGTAATTGGTAGTACTTCTAGCATCTGCTTTTACAGGTCATAGATTAAGAAGAATCTGTGAAAATACAGTGTTCATTTTTTAAAGGATCATGTCATTATAGTAGCACGCCTGGGAAAGTAGTTCCTGGGATGTCTAAAATTTATATTGGGTTGTAAAACTGAAGTATGGACCAAGGGTTAACAACCTTGAATTGTGCCCTTAAAATTAGTCTCAGAAATCTACTTCATTATAAATACATTACTACTGAGTAGTGTCCTTCTGATTGATATGCCCAGAGCTACCTTTTTCAGCAGTCTTTTAAGCACCAATCCTTCACGTTGGTTCTAAAAATGAAATGGGCTCCTCCTCCCTAGTTGGGACATCAATTTTTACCTGCCAGTATAGTTTGATGAGCTTGCTTATAGACTGTTCACTTCCTCCACAGAGCCAGAACATGTAGTCAGCAATCATGGCACTCCTAAGAACAAGGACAGATTTTTAAAAAAAACAAATTTATAGGACAGAAGGAAAACTATAACAGGCTGTATATATAAATACTGAAGAAGAAGATTTTGTAATGTATAAATTTGACTAGACTAATATTAAGCAAAGCATAAGGCACATTTTAGAATGTAGAAAGTAGGTCTTTTTTTTTGGTACCAAAACTAAAACTGTAAGAGAAGCAACACACCATTTGTCTTCTACATTGCTTTTCTGTTTGTACAGTATAAGAATATTTAGGGCTTCCCTGGTGGCGCAGTGGTTGAGAGTCCACCTGCTGATGCAGGGGACACGGGTTCGTGACCCGGTCTGGGAAGATCCCACATGCCGCGGAGCAGCTGGGCCCGTGAGCCATGGCCGCTGAGCCTGCGCGTCCGGAGCCTGTGCTCCGCAACAGGAGAGGCCACAGCAGTGAGAGGCCCGCGTACCGCCAAAAAAAAAAAAAAAAAAAAAAGAATATTTAAAGACTATGACAGAATGCTTTGTTTTGGTTACCTCTTATTAAGCTTCAAAGCATTTATAGAGTAACATATATTTTATAGACTCTAGAACACCTTTAAACCTAGCATAGCATATATAGCTAACTATTATACTGGTACTAAAGCATATCTCAGACTTTGAAGATTATTCACCTCTGATTAAAGTAGTCTCCTTAAAATTGAAAATAAAAATTTTCCAATTTAACAAACACTCCCCTCCCCCAGCCTTTGTGTTTAATTGAATTAGTTTTGGAATCTAGTGTGTACAACCACTGCATTAGTTTTATTAAGCTGAGGGCATATTAAAAACTATTGTGCAATGGATATTATTTCATTGCTTAGCACCCTTTGGAAAAACAGTTTACTTTTATGGCTGTTTCTCTGCTAGGCTTCTCTTTTCTCCAGAGATTCCAAATCCAATTAAATGTGACTGGAAGTAATTCCAAATTGTCACGTTGGCCAATTAGACATATAATAATCCTGCGTACCTAATCACTAGTACCAAAAGTTTATTTATTTAAGCAGACGTATCACTGTTTACCCTGAATGTTTTTCTTATCTTTGCCTGCAGATACGTGTTGTTTCCTGACATAATTGTAAATTGAATTAGAAATTTTCCTTCCCTAAATATATATGTTGTCTAAGGCAGAGCAGCTATAAATTTACTATGGTACTCCACTGAAGAATTAGAATGTTTAGATTTTCGCTCAGGACAGACAAAAATTAGGACTCTAAAGGTTAACAATGGGAAAAAATACCACCATTTGAAGGATTACGCAGCTCAGCGTTTCTCTTTTTACACATGTGGTATTGGAAAGAAGCTATCCATTGACATTTCAAAATAACTGGCAATAATTTAAGAATAACTTATCTTTCAGAAATCCTTTTATATTTTTCAAAGCCCTAGTTTAATGATAAGATAAAGGGAGCTAGGAGGTTTTCATATTGCATGAACATGTACGGGGTAGAAAACAAGTTATAAAAATCAGACTAGAGAGGGGCAAAGTAAATTTCAAATATTTGCATTTTGATTGAAACACTTGTAAAAATTTTCTTCCCCTGACAACCTAAAAAGGAAGTCTACTTGACATGTAGATGCCTGTCGCCTAATAGAAATCTGTTTTATAAATTGGATTTGTAAGAAATCAAGGAAGAATGTGAAGTCTCACTGCCAAGGACAGCTCACACTGTATTCATACAAGCTGGGTCCTCTGATGTGATAACTTGATTCTGCACTCTGATTCCTCCTTCCCTCAGCATTGGATATGTAAATATGGCTCAAGCAAACATTGCTTAATGAGGACACCAGCTATTAGTTAAACCAGGGGTGAGCAACCTCTTTCTATAAAGGGCCAGATAGTAAATATTTCAGGCTTTGTGGGCCATGACTACTCACCTTTGCCTTTCAGAAGCAGCTGTAGACAATAAGTTAAAAATAAGGGCGATTGTGTTCTATTAAAACTTTATTTACTAAACACATGTGCTGGGTCAGATTTGGCATGGTTTGCCTAACTCTAAGATAAACAGATTATTAGGTTGAGCAACAGGTGGCAAGCATTGAAGTAAATTGTCAATCAATAGTCAGACGCCAGCTTCTATACATTCTGGTCACAGGCCTCAAATATTTCAGGGACAACATACATATTGTACTAAAATTACTGAGCAGAGTTCAGAAGAGAAACTTTACAATTTTGAAACATGCAAAAACTGTTAAAGATAATCCTGGATCATAGACACAGTATCTTGAGTTAAGCAAAATCTGAGTCGATCGTTTCTATTATATTAGTTATTGCCATACTTGGATTGGAACAATTGTGAGAGAAGAGAAGGTAGGTCACGACAGTGGGCTTCTAGGGCTTTCCTGCATTTGTAAAGCTTTTGGTGAGTTGGTTTTGAGTTCACCACTGTAAAATTAGGAGTTTTAGCATTTTTATTAATGTTTTCCAAAAGTTGCTTTTTCTATTATAATGTGTTGTCAAATTGCTTTCTTTTTCTTTAAATTTTATTTATTTGCATGATTTAAAAAAATATATTTATTTATTTTTTGGCTGCATTGGGTCTTCGTTGCGGCTTTCTCTAGTTGCGGGGAGCAAGGGCTACTCTTCTCGTTGCGGTGCGCGGGCTTCTCATTGCGGTGGCTCCTCTTGTTGCGGAGCATGGGCTCTAGGCGTGTGGCCTTCGGTAGCTGTGGCTCGCAGGCTCTAGAGCGCAGGCTCAGTAGTTGTGGCACACGGGCTTAGTTGCTCCGCGGCATGTGGGATCTTCCTGGACCAGGGATTGAACCTGTGTCCCCTGCATCGGCAGATGGGTTCTTAATCACTGCACCATCAGGGACGTCCACCAAACTGCTACTTTCTGAAGTATGATTTTATGCCACCTGGGGGCTCAAGTCTTTATCCAAAGGAACACATCTCCAAATTTATATTGAAATAAGTGAGGAATTAAGATTCATTGAAATTTGCTACCTGCCCTCAGTGAAGCACAATTATTATAATCATAAAAAGATACCTGTGTTAAATAACAAAATATGGTTTCATAGAGCTGCATGTTTGCTGGGATACTTTTCATAAGTATACTGTATTTCTTCCAGTACCTGGCACAGAGCTGTGTTCATATTAGGAACACAATTCAGGTTGTAGTTGCTCCAACCCCATTTTATTCCCAGTGGAAATGGCAGTTATACTTTTACCAACCACGTTCCTTTGTCTGGTTCCCTACCATGGTTCTGTCCTACAGCTTAGCATTTATGTATCTGTGTAAAAATCAGTGGAAGAACAGGAAAAGGGCATGGAAATAACATTACGTATACCATGCAATATTTGTGAGGCAAGAGTAGCGGTTTTTCATCATGCTGAATTTTTAAAGGGCAAAGATAATTAATTAATTAACCCAGCGTATCTACAAGGAGTCAAGTACCTGTGGGATCCTGGTTTTGGCTAACTCACCTCATGAGTCAAAAGGAAACAGTAACCTATCACTCTTCCTACTTTTCTTCAGGTATCTTTGTTTACCTTGAGACCAATATCCTAGACGCTAGTCAGTATGATTCACTGTTGCTTCTAAATGTCCTCCTGTCATCATCTTTATTCTATTCAGCTTACTTTCATTAATCTACTGAATGTTGTAGCTGCACTGGAACTGTAAGATCACATTAGCCAACCCTCTTTTTTTTTTTTAACATCTTTATTGGAGTATAATTGCTTTACAATGCTGTGTTAGTTTCTGCTTTATAACAAAGTGAATCAGCTATACATATACATATATCTCCATATCTCCTCCCTCTTGTGTCTCCCTCCCACCCTCCTATCCCACCCCTCTAGGTGGTCACAAAGCACCGAGCTGATCTCCCTGTGCTATGTGGCTGCTTCCCACTAGCTATCTATTTTACATTTGGTAGTGTATATATGTCCATGCCACTTTCTCACTTCATCCCAACTTACCCTTCCTCCTCCCCAATGTCTGCATCTTTATTCCTGTCCTGCCCCTAGGTTCTTCAGAACCATTTTTTTTTTTTTTTAGATTCCATATATATGTGTTAGCATATGGTATTTGTTTTTCTCTTTCTGACTTACTTCACTCTGTATGGCAGACTCTAGTAGTTTAATATCTGTGGGTTTTGAGATTTACTAAGTGCTGAGTGAGTACCATGATAAGCCCTTTACATGCAGAATGTGAATCCAGCCCACCCACAGTTCTGCACCAGATCGCATCCTGTCTTGCCCACCCATGGAAACTGCTCCAGCAATTCTCTTTCTCTTTCTCTCTTTCCCTCTTGCTCTCTCTTTAAATTTCTCCTTTTTTTCCTGGGGCTTTTCTACTAACACACAAAAATGCTGTTCTTTCTACCATCTTAAAACAAAACAAGATAGCCCCCAAACCTCTCTTGATTCCCTTCCCTTCCAGTTAACTTAATTCTTTCTCTTAAAGAAAACCCAATCAAACGAAAGAACAAAAACTCCCCTCAAAAAAACTCACTCCAACAACTTATTCCTCCCACTTCAACTGAAACTGCTCTTGTCAGTGCTACTAATGGTCTCCACACTCGTAAACACAGTGGCTCAATTCTCAGTCTTCATTTTACACATACTCTCAGGTGTAACTGATGCGATTGTTCTCTCTTCCAGTACCTACTTCCCACTGGGCTTCCACAGCTCTGCTCTTTATGATTTCCCTACGATCTTACTGGTTGCTCTTTTCAGTCCCCTTTGCTGTTGTCTCCTCATCTCTCTGGACTCCTAAACTTGGAGCTCCCCAGGGCCCAATGCTTGGACCCATTCTCTTTCTTTCTGTACTTAATCACTTGGTGATCTCACCAGTTTCATGGTTTTAGACACCATCCTTTGGTTGACAACTCGCACATTTATACCCTGAGTTTAATCCTCTTCTTGGATCTGCAGACTCTTACAAAAGCTGCCTTTTCAACTCTCTACTTGGATACCTAATAGGTATTTCAAACTTATTTCCATACCTGAGACCCTGATCTTCCTTTTTTCCTCTTCCCCAAGCTCTAGTAGTCTTCTCCATCTATCCAGTTTCTCAGGCAAAAAATTTTGGAGTCATCATTGATTCCCCTCTTTCTCTCACATTTCCCATCCAATCCAAGATAAAATTCTGGTCAGGTTATCTTTGACCTATTTCAGAATCCTGCCTCTTCTCACCACCTCCAGCATTACCATCTGGTCCATCATGTCTTACCGGGATTATGGCAACAGACTCCAAACTGGACTCCCTGCTTCTCCCTCCGTCTATTCTCAACACAGCAGGCAGAACAATCCCATTAAAATTAGTGCACCAGAGTAGGTCACTGCTGTGCTTAAAACTGCAAAGTCTTCTGTCTCACTCAGAGTGAAAACCAGTCTTTAAAATGGCAGTTGAGCCTCATGCCATCTGGTCACATATTACTTCTCTGATCTTATTTCCTACTTGCTCCAGACTGTCCACCTGCTTTCCTCAAAAAGAAGAGGTACTTTATTGCCTCTGGGATTTTGCACCTGACAGTCCCTGTCTAGAATGTTCTTTCCCTAGACACCCCCTGACTCTCTTGCTCATCTCCTTCAGGTCTTTATCAGGTGTTATTTTCTCAGTAAGGATTACCCTGACACACTCCAATACCATCCATACTCTTGCTTGTTTTTGCTTTTTCCACAGTACTTATCGCCATTCCACATAGTGTTTATTTTATTATTTTTCATCTTGGTGGTGTTTATTGTTGTCTTCCTCTACTATGGGGGTCAGCAAGCCATGGCCTGTGGGCCAAACCTAGTCTGTCACTTGGGTTTGTTAATTAAGTTTTAATGCAACATAGCAATGCTCATTCACTTGTGCGTTGTTTACATTTTGCCTATGGCTGCTTTGGTGCCGCAGTAGTAGAGTTGAATAATTATGGCAGAGACCTTATAGCCCACAAAGCCTAAAATATTTACTACCTGTCTCTTTACTGGAATGGAAGCTCCCAGAGGGCAGAGGTTTTTGTCTGTTTGATTCACTGCTCTCTCTGCAGTGCCTAGGATAGTGCCTGGCACTATATAGTATAGTCGTCACTCAGTAAATATTTGTTGATTAAATGATGAAGCATTATTTAACTTATTTATTTAAACTAAAAACATTTAATTCTCATTACAAAAACCCTGAGGCCTACAGAGTTAGATTGTAACACAAGCAGTCTGGCCCTAGGTCTACCTCACTGTCTGTATTTAACAGAAAGCTTTTGCACTAGAGGTGACATGGGAATGGAGGGACAGACTGGGCTTTGTCAATTTAATTTGTCCAATGTAGAATGCAATGCAACATTCAGCTCATATGAGAGCTTAATAAATGCTAATGGATGCTGATGTATTTATTACATAAATTAAAGAGGAAAAGTACCAGGAAGCACAGTGTCTTAATGTGTTAGATTTAAGTTTATTATTATTTTTTAAAAAATTATTTTATTTTATTTATGTATTGTTTTTGGCTGTGTTGGGTCTTTGTTGCTGTGTGTGGGCTTTTCTCAGGTTGCGGTAAGCGGGGGCTACTCTTCGTTGTGGTGCGTGGGCTTCTCATTGCGGTGGCTTCTCTTGTTGTGGAGCACGGGCTCCAGGTGTGTGGGCTTCAGTAGTTGTGGCATGTGGGCTCAGTAGTTGTGGCTCGTGGGCTCTAGAGCGCAGGCTCAGTAGTTGTGGAGCACGGGCTTAGTTGCTCCATGGCATGTGGGATGTTCCCGGACCAGGGGTCAAACCCATGTCCCCTGCACTGGCAGGCGGATTCTTAACCACTGCGCCACCAGGGAAGCCCTAAGATTATTTTTAACATGATGTCTTTAGAAATGTGTCAACAATTATTGTTTTTCTGCAAGCAAATCTACCATTCTTTTTTTTTTTTTTTTGCATTACGCGGGCCTCTCACTGTTGTGGCCTCTCCCGTTGCGGAGCACAGGCTCTGGACGCGCAGGCTCAGCGGCCATGGCTCACGGGCCCAGCCTCTCCACGGCATGTGGGATCTTCCCGGACCGGGGCACGAACCTGTGTCCCCTGCATCGGCAGGCGGACTCTCAACCACTGCGCCACCAGGGAAGCCCTACCATTCTTTTGATACTGTATTTGAATTCATTTAAAAACATTTTTTCTGAAGTCACATTTACTTAATACATCTGTTAAATGTAAAAGGGTCAGAATCTGGCTTTCAAATATATATGCATCTAAAATAAAAGATTTTTATGTCATGAACTCAGCTTATTGTGAATCCAATCCTATTTCTATTAAATAGCAAATACACAATAAAATAATTTGACATGTTATTATTTATACGATAAGTATCAGTGTTGTTTTCTGAATTAATACTGAAAAAGGATCACTATGTACAATATAAAGATATTCATGCCAGGTGACTTTACACATTGAATATGTCTAAACAGACTGTGCAATTCTAAAAGTATGAAAATTATTGACATTTCTCAAGGCCTATGTTCAGATTCAAAATTTATAGCATTTCTACTCAGTGTGGCCACATGGTGGTGTAAAACAGTAAGATATGGGTAAACAAAAGAAAATCATAGCACACCATCAGCTGCGTGGTCTCACTGGGCTGACTGGCTGGGACCTTGAAAAGTCATTCCGTTCAGCACCTTGCCTTTGGGCAGTATCACACTTAAACCTTTCAAATGAGACTGATGATGAGAATCTATTTGTTTTTTTTTTTTTTTTTTTTTTTTTTTTTTTTTGCTGTACGCAGGCCTCTCACTGTTGTGGCCTCTCCCTTTGCGGAGCACAGGCTCCAGATGCGCAGGCTCAGCGGCCATGGCTCACGGGCCCAGCCGCTCCGCGGCACGTGGGATCTTCCCAGACTGGGGCACGAACCCGCGTCCCCTGCATTGTCAGGCGGACTCCCAACCACTGCGCCACCAGGGAAGCCCTCTATTTGTTTTAAAGACCTCCATGGAAGGATATTACTCTGCTTTCCTCACTGATTCCAGAGTTTCACAGCCATAAACAGCATCTTCTGCAGTTTTAGTCTGAAGGCTTCAGCTTTCTATCCAGTGATACTTGCAACCCCAAGTAGACTTTATCCTCTGAATAGCAGTTTTACATATCCTCACAATAATTTATTAATCTTCTCTTCCCTAGGTTAATTAATTAACTCCAATTGCTTTAATCTTTCTCTGTGGGTCCTCTTTGCTTGACATTAGTCAGTTTCATGGTTGTCTTTTCAACTTGTTTCAAATTCCTCCTCCTTTTCTTTCTTCTACAACCAGAAATTGACCTCTCTCGAGTCCAAGGACAATCTTATGGAGTTTGTATGCAGCTATTTCATTTATGTAACTGGTATAGGTACTTCTTAGAAATGTATCTATTGGATAGTTTTAACTCCAGAATTCTTCTTTATTTTCAACATATTTAACGGGTTGTTTCCTTCTTTTTGTACTTAAAATAGCTGAAGAGTGTATGTATATACATACCATTACTTTCACATAAAATTAACATTGAGGCAAAGTGCATATTCCTTTTGAATACAAACACACACTCGTATTAAAAAGATTATATTCTGTTTGGGAGGAGAGCCGAACTAGCAAATTCACTCAAGCAAACACACACACACACACACACACACACGATGCATCTTTTTGCAGGCTCATATATTTTCCACGCAGCAGTCAGCCACAATGATCTTTAAAAAATGTAACTGTAAATTACGTCAATAAAATCCAAGCTCCTATGGTGGCCTCCCACTCTTGTAATAGGCTGTTCTTGTTTTCCTCTTCAACACATTTTCCATCACCCTCCAGTCAAGTGTGGCTTATTCAGTTGCTCAAAGCAAATATGAAGTTTCCTACCTTGGGACATTTGTGCATGTGGTTCCTCCTGCCTGGACTCTGTTTCCTCAGTTATTCATCTGGCTGCTCCTTCTCAAGAGTTAGGCCTTTAGGCTTTAGCTTAAACATTGATAACGTCTTCAGTGAGGCCTACTCTGACCATTTTATCTAAATAAGTTCTGCCCTACCTCAGCCAGAGCCTTATCCTTTTCCTGCATAAGTCTCACATTGTGTAATTACTTGTTGGTTTACTTGTTTATTACCCTCTTTCCCTAGACCTGTATTATCTGATATGGTAGCCACTAAGCCATATGTGGCTATTTATATCTAAATGAGTTAAAATTAAAAATTCAGTTTCTCAGGTACACAGGTACATTTCAAGTGCTCAATAGCCACATGTGGCTAGTGGCTACTATGTTGAATGACACAACATCTCCATCAACACTGGAAGCAGCTCTAGACTAAACCACAGGAAACTACCATTCTAGTGCCTCTTACAGTACCTGGTAAATAGTAGGTGCTTGTGGGGTTAATTTTAAGTATCAACTTGACTGGGCTATGGTGTGCCCAGATATTTGATTAAATATTATTCTAGGCGCTTCTGTGAGGGTGTTTGGGGGTGAGATTAATATTTAAATCTGTAGACTGAGTAAAGCAGATTGCTCTCCCCAGAGTGGTGGTGGTTCATCCAACTTGTGGAAGGCCTGAATAGAACAAAAAAGGCTGAGTAAAGGAGAATTCACTTTCTGATTGTCTTCAAGCTGAGACAGGTCTTCTGCCTTTGGACTCACACTTGGGTTGGAATGTACATCATTGGCTCTCTGGGTTCTTAGGCCTTTAAACTCAGACTACAACTGTAGCCCTGGCTCTCCTGAGTCTTCAGCTTGCCAGCTACAGATCATAGGACTCCTCAGCCCCCATAAATGCATAAGCCAATTCTCTCACAGGCTCTGGACGCGCAGGCTCAGCGGCCATGGCGCACGGGCCCAGCCGCTCTGCGGCATGTGGGATCTTTCACGAACCCATTTCCCTGCATCGGCAGGCGGACTCTCAACCATTGCGCCACCAGGGAAGCCCTAATTGCTTAATTCTTTGAAAGTTGTCCCCAAGACCAAGTCTCTACCTTTTGCGGACCAAATCTAACTAATATGTTCCTACCTTGATTATCATTCCAGATGTGGTTATTATGGAGTTCTAGCCATGCTTGCTCCTGCAAGATTGTCCAGTAATGGATGAGAGTTTTTCTTGAAGTTCACTGTCTGCCTACTAGCCTGGAATTTCAAATATTGCCTGTCTCTAGATTCTCAGTCGATAACCACCACACGCAACAACAGTAATAGTATCGTTATTTGTAACAGCAACCAATATTTCTTGAGTGCTTACCATGTATACAGTAATTGCTTTTACATCTCATTTAATTCTTAGAACCAAGCTGTGAAATGAGGAAACTGAGGTTCCTCAAATTGAGGAGACTAGTTTTCCAAAAAAGCAGTGAAAGGGTCAGAATTGAAACAGATATGTCATCAAAATTTGGCCTCTTAACTCTGGTAATGTACTATTTCCATAATGCCATTCTTTTCTTGTGCATCTTTTACAAGACTTTGTTGGAGTTCCTTAATGCTAATTTCTTGCCAAATTGTTGACTTCCCTGGTGGCACAGTGGTTAAGAATACGCCTGCCAATGCAGGGGACACGGGTTTGAGCCCTGGTCTGGGAAGATCCCACATGCCGTGGAGCAACTAAGCCTGTGCGCCACAACTACTGAGCCTGTGCTCTAGGGCCCGTGAGCCACAACTATTGAAGCCCCCATGCCTAGAGCCCATGCTCCACAACAAGAGAAGCCACTGCGACGAGAAGCCCGCACACCACAATGAAGAGCAGCCCCCGCTCGCAGCAACTAGAGAAAGCCCGCGCGCAGCAACAAAGACCCAACGCAGCCAAAAATAAATAAATAAATAAATAAATTTAATTAAAAAAAAAAAGGTTGATGGAACAGGTTTTCAATTTTTTAAGGTTGTCTTTTACTTCATAACATTTCTTAGTCGAGACTACATTATCAAGAGCATTTTTCCTTACCGATCTTGAGCAGGATAAATTTTTGTCTCCAAAATGAAACAAAAAAGACAAGCCAGAAGAAATCTGCCCAGTGGTGGAAGAGTGTGTTCGTCTTAGAAAAGGTTCCCTCAGGTGTAATAACCTAAGCACCAAATAGTGAGGGAGAAAAGGAAAGGGGGAACGTTGCGTGTGTGGTCCTATGTGAAGGCTGAACCCATGTCATGGGGTCATGCCTCTTACTCTTTTAGAACATGCTTGACCTTGGACAAGTCACTTAATCCAAGTCTTCCTCCTAACATTCTATGGTCCATTTCTAGAATGAAGATGATTTTTAATAATACCTATATTCTGGAAGGGGGTGTGTGTGTGCGTGTAAAAGTAATAATATTTGTAAAACGGTTTGAAATCTATGAAATGAAACCTACACATTTTAGGTTGATACCATTGTTGTTAACATTAGTGTTGTCAACCAGAGGGTGAATGTGGTGATGGTGAGGGTCGCAAGTTGAATCCGATGCTCCCAACTCAGGCAAGCTTGGTTTCTGTACTGAAAGGATAGGAATGGTGTGAAAGGTCAGAATGAGTTGAATGTAGAGCTGGGAGAGAGGTAGCTTATACCTGGGGAACATCTGTTTATGGTCAAAATTGTTACACAGGACACTTGTGACCCAAGGAGAATGGATCTTTAAAAACAATTTTATGTGTAGCATTCTCAATTTAATCCAAATAGAAGAACCACCTTAACAAAACACCACTGCTAAAAACAAAACCTATTTGTGAAAACCTCACCAAGATACAATAAAGAATCTGTTCTCCAAGTGTTAACAGCTCACTGGTGGAAGACTGGCGCACTCTTCCAAGATAACAGAAGGTTATACAAGTAACATAAAAGCATTTGCTGATTTTTATGCGTGATATGTATTCAGCGAGCATATTAGGCAAAATTATGATGTGTTCAGATTTGCTTTCTGCACTTTTCTAGACCCCTTTAAATAGTTCATGCCTCTGTTCTGGCATCTCTTTTCTTTCCTTCCACTGTATTCTGTTTATATTTTGGCCACCAAAGATCCCCCACGATGAAAACCACCTTCCCCTGGCTTCGGGTCAGTACTATAGGATTCAGTTTCTGCCTTTCTCAATACCTTCCTTCATTCAAGCATATAATTTTTTCAAGGCAGCGGTACATCTCAAAATAAGTAGATAATTTGTGAGGCATCAAAAAATCTCCTGTCCCCAAAATGTTTCCCTCAATGACTTAAGGTACCAAAAAATGACACATTAGTCACTTCTTTTGGTTGCAGTATTAAATGGTCTTGTACATTTGTGTCTTTTCTGAAGATGAAGGCATTATCTTCATTGATAACTTCGAAGAAATTATTTTCATCAGATTAAGGGAGAGGCAATCCAGTGCAGGGATTGAGAACTCAGATGTGGGAGCAGGACTGCCTTTGTTTGAATCTCAGCTCTGCCGTTTGTTCTCTGTATAACTTTGGACAAGTGACTTAATCTCCTTGTGCCTCAGTTTCCTCATATTACCTTGCAGATAATAACAGTTGCCAACTTCATAGGATTGTCAGAAGGTTTAAATGCGCCATTATATGTAATGCACATTGAGCAGTGCCTGATACTTGGGAAGCACTCAATTTGCAAATTATTATTCTGCCCAGACACTAACACTAGTATTTAGGAAAATGAAATACACATTGCTTCATTGAGGAGCTTATATCCAAACTGGCTTATTGAGACTGCTTCAAAAGTGTATTGATTTTCTCATTATCAGTAAAATTATTTCTTTTTTTTTTTTTTTTGCGGTACGCGGGCCTCTCACTGCCATGGCCTCTCCCGTTGCAGAGCACAGGCTCTGGACGCGCAGGCTCAGCGGCCATGGCTCACGGACCCAGCCGCTCCTAGGCATGTGGGATCTTCCCGGACCGGGGCACGAACCCGCGTCCCCTGCATCGGCAGGCGGACTCCCAACTACTGCGCCACCAGGGAAGCCCCATATTTCTTGCACTTGAAAACCTTACAGAACCTTATAACTAATATAGGTAGTATAGTTTTGTGAGAGTGTAATGAGAGTGTCACTTTCTTCGTGCAGCCTACTTTAACCGTTACTGCATTTAAATGTTCTTTATTCTTGTCTTCCACCCTGTCATAACACTCTGCTTTTCTTAGAGCCCTTTAACTATCCCTTGTGAATTAGCTATTGATATTCTTTAAAGGCATCTCTGATATAGTACAGTTTTGAGGAGGGCAGAGATCACATCTCATTCGTCATTATGAATTCACTAGAGACTGGCTACACGATTATCAAGTGAATGAGTTGAAATATCCATAAGGACAGAGACTTTTGAAAATTTGCTCACTGCCATATCCCCAAGCATCTAGAACAGTGACTGGCACATATTAGGTGGTCAGTAACTATTTGCTAATGATTTTGTTAAATGAAGGGAGGCACATATGTGCTGTTGAAGTTAAAATGGGATTCTACATGTGAAACCAAATTTTCCGCTGAATTACATTAAATATTTTGAGATCTATTCCTTCAGGAAAAAAATGTGCATTGGGGAAGCAAACTATGGCACACATGCTAGGATATTTGCTTGCTCCTTTGGATATTTCTGTGCAGGTAGAGGAGGGTAGAAAAGCTCTATTCTCCTGTCTCTAGGCATAGCTATCACCTCATTTATCTACTCATTCATTCAAACAAAAGCTATTGACCACTCGGTTTGTGAAAGGCACTGTGGGTGCAGTGCTCTCACCCATTATAAATAAAGTGTGATGGTCTCATCCAGCCCACTTCTAAGAGAAAATGAGCTGGATGTGCCTCCTGGTGAAAGAGCAGGTCTTGGTGATTCTGATCCTCTTTGATCCTCTTTGTGTATGGACCAGGCTGGGCAGTCAACTTTTACAGACAGTTGAGGTCACCCAGGCCAAAAAGTGCATGACTAGCAATGAGAGATATATAAGAACTAGGATATTTAAAAGAGAAACAGTCAGTAGAAGGAAGAGAATAGATTTTTAAGGAACCTCCATACTGTTCTCCATAGTGGCCGTATCAATTTACATTCCCACCAACTGTGTAGGAGGGTTCCCTTTTTGCCATACCTTCTCCAGCATTTACTGTTTGTAGATTTTTTTTTTTTTTTTTTTTTTTTTTTTGCGGTACGCGGGCCTCTCACTGTTGTGGCCTCTCCCGTTGTGGAGCACAGGCTCCGGACACGCAGGCTCAGCGGCCATGGCTCACGGGCCCAGCCGCTCCGCGGCATGTGGGATCTTCCCAGACCGGGGCATGAACCCGTGTCTCCTGCATCGGCAGGCGGACTCTCAACCACTGCACCACCAGGGAAGCCCTACTGTTTGTAGATTTTTTGATGATGGCCATTCTGACCAGTGTGAGGTGATACCTCATTGTAGTTTTGATTTGCATTTCTCTAATAATTAGTGATGTTGAGCATCTTTTCATGTGTTTGTTGGCCATGTATGTCTTCTTTGGAGAAATGTCTATTTAGGTCTTCCTCCCATTTTTTTGATTGGGTTGCTTGTTTGTTTGATATTGAGCTGCATGACAGCAATCTGACTCCTGTGCATATACCCTGAGAAAATCAGAATTCAAAAAGATACATGCACCCTAATGGTCATTGCAGCACAATTTACAATAGCCAGGACATGGAAGCAACCTAAATGTCCATCGACAGAGGAATGGATAAAGAATGTGTGGTACATATATACAATGGAATATTACTCAGCCATAAAAAGGAATGAAATTGTGTCCTTTGCAGAGATGTGGATGGACCTAGAGACTGTCATATAGAGCGAAGTAAGTCAGAAAGAGAAAAACAAATATCGTATATTAACGCCTATATATGGACTCTAGAAAAATGGTACAGATGAACCTATTTGCACAGCAGAAATAGAGACACAGATGTAGAGAACAAATGTATGGACACCAAGGGGGAAGAGGGAGGTGGGATGAATTGGGAAATTGGGATTGACATATATACACTACTATGTATAAAATAGACAACTGATGAGAACCTACTGTATAGCACAGGGAACTCTACTCAATGCTCTGTGGTGACCTAAACAGGAAGGAAATCCATAAAAGAGGGGATATATGTATACATATAGCTGATTGACTTCGCTATACAGCAGAAACTAACACACCGTTGTAAAGCAACTATACCCCAATTAAAAAAAAAAAAGGAAAAGAATAGAAAAACAAAGTGATCTCCACTGCTTCTAGGTCCCCTGTCCTTCATCTTCCTCTACACTTTAGACTGCCTTGATGGATAAACATCTTGAGAGCAGTATGTTTGCTTGGGAGGAATCCTCAGGATAGAGTGGTCAGCACTGTGATGCCTACGTTTTTTTTTTTTTTTTTTTTTTTGGCGGTACGTGGGTCTCTCACTGTTGTGGCCTCTCCCGTTGTGGAGCACAGGCTCCATATGCGCAGGCCCAGCGGCCATGGCTCACAGGCCCAGCCGCTCCGCAGCATGTGGGATCTTCCCGGACTGAACCCGTGTCCCCTGCATCGGCAGGCGGACTCTTAACCACTGCGCCACCAGGGAAGCCCATGCCTACGTTTTTGACTCCATGCTTAAGGTGAACATACACCTGGGTTTTCCCAAGACAGTCCTAGTCTATGCCTGTTGTCCTAGGGTAATTAATAGGGCCTCTTTCACTCTCAAAATTTTCCTAATTTAGATGATAAATGATGTGATCTCCTGTTATCTCAGGGGAAATGTTTTACAGCATGAATGCATTGTGGCAGGCCACCCTCCATGGTTCAATGAACCTATTTAAAACTCTGTAGAGAGAATTGTTTACCTTTTCTCCAGTAGAATTGTAAGCTATTCAAGGACAAGAATCTCATTTTCTGCTTGTTCTATGCCTTCTTCCAGGCACAGCTGATTATATAGTAGTCTGCAATAGATTCTTTTTTTTTTTTTTAAGACTTTATTTTTTAGAGCAGTTTTAGATTCACAGTAAAGTTGAGAGGAAGATACAGAGATTTCCCATATACCCTCTGCCCCATTATTAACATTCCCCACTAGACTGGTACATTTGTCTCAATTGACGAACTTACACTGATACATTATAATCACCCCAAACCCATAGTTTACCTTAGGGTTCACTCTTATTGTACATTTTATGGGTTTGGACAGATGTATAATGACACGTTTCCATCATTACAGCATCATACAGAGTATTTTCCCTGCCCTAAAAATCCTTTGTGCTCCACCTGTTCATCCCTTCCCTCACCCCCACCACTGGCAGCCACTGAACTTTTACTGTCTCCATAGCTTTGCTTTCTCCAGAATGTCATATACTTGGAATCTTACAGTATGTAACCTTTTCAGATTGGCTTCTTTCACTTAGTAATGTTCTGCAATAGATTCTTATAATTTGATTTAACTTTTTCCCTGACTCAGGAGTCTATGGAAAAAATGCATATACATGTGCATTTTTTCTATTGGATATATATTTTCTTAGAGATACCTGTATTTATCCTCAGACAGCTTGCTGTATGACTTTCTTATAGAATTTTTCAGGAGATGTAATCCATAGAAGCCTTGATTTGTGCTGAAATGGTGCTTTCCAAATGCTCATTTTGTAGTTTTTAATTTATAGATTGGAATCAGAAAGGCTGGCTAATAAACATTGATGTATTTTCACTACTTCGTAGATTATTCAACACACACAAACAACTACATTAACATAAAGTAAAATTTCTATTGACTGTTCCTTAGATAAAAAGAGAACACAGCAAGGTTGAAGGAAAATTTAAAAAAAGAGAGATTCCAGGTATGACGAACAGCATAAGGAAAGCAAAAGAGTGGGGAATTAAAGTGGTCTGCACGTTAAAAGCAAACAACTATTTGTTTATTGAGCACTTATTATGTGTCATTTAAAGTAGTATTTATATTATTGAGCTTTTGGGATAGAATGCATGGAAGACCTTAGAAGGGAGATGTTAGCTTCTAGCATGGCAGATGTTAAGTTTACAAGATGATCACCCTTTCATTTTCAGGAGAAGCTTTTGCACCCCTGAACTTGTTCATGGTATTGATTTGAAGCATTTACATTTCTCTGGGGGCACAGTACACTGTCCATCTGTTTATTTAGATGTTTGCTTGAAGGGGGTTTAATATAGGCAGAGACAACGCTCTCTTTTTTTTATTCCAAACCACAGTTTGCCTTATTTTTTAAATTGTGTTTTTGCTTTTGCAAATGTGCCCATAGGCGTTAAGTAATGGTAGCATATTTATAAATTTAAAAATAAATAATTTCAGAAGGCAATAACAGCTGGCAAGTATTTTTTTCATGTGAGTTGTTTTTGAGGAAAGAAGGAAACAGTTCTGTGGGCATGGAGAACCAAATCATACCAGTTCACAGAAGAGTAGACTGTAGCAAGAACATCTTAAAATTCTAAATTTCATGAAAACCTTAAGAGAATAAGTGTATTCATTGAAGGAAGGTATGGGGCTCTAGGTGTGTTGGCAGGGAGGAGTGAGGGCCAGGGTGGTTCAGTGTGAATTATAAGCATCTAATATTCACAGTGAGTGTAGTGGAGACCCTGCTTTGTATTGCACTCATGTAATCCACTTGATTCTGGGTAGAAGAGATTTAATAATAAGCCTGTTAATGAACTTCTGAGCTGCTACTACTGACCTGGGGATGATCAAAAGGTGAGACACAAGAGGTCTCAAGGCCCTGTACAGATGGGATCCATTTCAGCTCTTCCTGTTTCAGGAAAGGACTCTTCCCATCAAAGGGTTAGAGCTTGCATCCCTGATTGAATGCATGCAATCATTCGTGCAGGAGAGGCAGGGATTTAGGAACCTAGTGCCATGGCCAGGATTTTACAGAATTTATTTGAGGAAAGTAAAATCTTTCACAGAAGTAAATTGTTAGAGACCCATGACTCAAAGATATTCTTTTGAGCAATTACACTTAGAACACAACAAACCTAGGAAAAGAATGTTATGGGATCCCTAAGGAAGTATCCACATTATGCTAGCAGATAGAGAGTTCCTTTAGCCCCTGGGGTTGGAACTTGTTCCCAGTTCCTTGGTGAGGAACCCAGAGACTCAAGACTGATATGAAACCCCAGTAATAGCAAGGTCACATTATGCATGCATTTAACCTAGTTGGATTCCAAAATATTGGTCAAAAGATAAAAGGAAAGATGAAGATTTAAATAGAGCCCAGTGTGAGCTCACCATTTTATTCAATAAGCTTAAGCCCACAGGCAGGGAATGGAGTCAGTCAAATCAGCAATAATCATTGCAAGTTTGAAACCTATTTTTAAAATGTGAGAAAGATGTAACAGTTTCCCTCATCAATGGCAAAGAGATCAAACATCTGCCTGGCAAGTGGGCAGTCCTCCAAGCCTTACAGGAAAACCTTAGATAAATGAGGGCTAAGGAAGAGTTACATGGACTGATAAAGTCATCTATGGAAGATGGAATGATGAGGATGAAAAAGAAGGGCCAACAAAGAGAATCTTCATTAATTTGCTGAAGTACTCCAAGCAGAGATATCCTTGAGTGATGGTTTCTGAATATATTATCTCTTTGGAATTATATACTGAACATAACAATAAACATTACATATTTTGTGAGCATATTCGTATATGTGTTGTATACGCAAAACCACGTACATGATGATAGTGGACAATAGACTTTGAAGGATATTTGACTTTACCTCTTTTTTTGGGGGGGTATCTAAGAAGATAACGACATTAAATGCTAACCTCTTCATATCATGTTATTCAACTGTATCCTTTTTCTGGAGAGCATGTGAATCAGTTTGTAAGAATCCCAAGTAAGTTGGGGGAGAAGTAAAGTCTTATATTATGCAGGTGGGGATATAAGCCAGTATATTGAGTTGCTGCCATTATTATGGTTTGATTTGTGTTCATGAGTTGATAAGGCTTGGGGAAACTCAAGTCATGTAAGATGTAGATAAAAACCATAAAGTTTTCATTACAGAGTCTAGGTCAAATTATTCCCAGTAAATTTTTTTGTTGGCTTTTATAAAGTTTTGGAAGATGGTGCCTCTCTTTTATTCTGTATTTTTATATGTAGACATCTGGTCTAAGGGGATCTTACCTACTTTACTATTAGATTCTAGATTTTGTTAATCTAGGTAAGAAGCGCCCTCTGGAAGAATTTGTTCTTTGTAATGCTGATTAAAATGTCAGTTGTTACAGCATGAATTTAAATAGCAATAATACCATTTTTCATTTCAGATCATTCTATTTGTGATATGTGCTTTCATATGCATTCTAATTTCAGTTCCACGAATATTTATACTGTGACTAATGTGATTGAGTCGTGAAGATGGGTAGTGAAGGTACGAAAGGTGAATTGGTCAGTTCTCCGTCTTCAAGAAACCCGTGGTCTTTTAAGATAAATTGACATTTAAGGAAATAGTTATGACATAAACTATGCACTAGTAGCTGTAAAAAGAAGGCACAGAAATAGTACAGAAAAAAGAATAATTGATCCTATTTGGAGAAAATGGAGACAAGGAAACCTTCCCAGGGGTGTGGGCCCCAAGAAGGGCTTCAGAGGTGACCAAAGAGGGAAAAGCTTTTCTGAGATAGAATATGAAAATTCACACAAGCATGAAACAGCATGCTGTGCTTGGGTACTATGTTAGTATTGAAAAGTGTGTGCGTGTGTGTGTGTTTGTATGTGTGTAAAGGGGTCTAGAGAGATAAACAGGGTCTTAATTACGAGACTGTTAATTTTTTGCCAGGGTTTATTTTGTAGATTATGGAGAACCATTTGAAGTAATTAGTCTGGAGAGAGATGTGTCCAAATTTGTTCTTTAAATAAAGCATACTACACACATTGTTTTTTAACCTGCTTTTAAAAATGAATGATATGTTGAGAATATCTTCGCCACATTAGTAAATATTATCTGTCCATTAATTAAAATGGTTGCATTGTATTCTGTGGGTATTTTCACTATTTAATTAATCAGTCCCTTATGTTCAACAATAAAGATACTGGAGAGTTAAGTTTTTGAGAGCAATAAAGTGTTCAGTTTTAGAGCATGTTTTGATTGAGATGCTTATAATACAGCCAAATGGGGATAACCAGAAGGTGCTTGAATATATAAATATGGAAGCTGGGAGCAAGATATGAGAATGTAGGCATGAATTTTGGAGTCATTAGTATATTGATTAGTTGAAGCCAGGAGAGGCGATTGACTGGCCAAGGAAAAGAAAATGCACAATTTTAAAAAAGAGTCAAGGGGATAGAACCTTTGAAAATACTGATTTTTAAGCAGTGGGTTTAGGAGTAAGAGATTGGGAAGGAAAAGTTAGAGAAATGGGAAAAAATTTAGAGACTGTGATGTCAGGGAACCTGGGGGAAAAGAGAAAGTTGGTTCTCATAACAGCTTTTAGAGACTTGAGTCCAGATACTAGCATTATTATTATCCTCATTCATAGGGGCTAAGGGTCTTGCTGAAGCCAACGCAATTCTAAGTGATAATACTGGCTTGCTGATCCGGATTGTCTAACCCCAATTCTCATGAAGTTATTAGCACCTGATTTTGTGATTCAGGTAGTTAAAGAAAAGTATAAAAGAATAGCAGAATAAGCTTCAGAAGCTAAAATTAAGATGGATCTGTAGGAGATATAAAATGTAGAAAAAGAACATGTTCTTAAATTATAGCAGGCAAAGGATATCCCAAAATAGGCTGGGAGAGAAAGATGATAAATATGTCTTTAAAATGTTAAGTCTTGGCTTTCAAATTTGGGACTATGGTGGATAAGATGATCAGAGAAACCCTACTCAGAACAGCTGATACTCTTAAACAACACAGACTGAAAACAAACGTAACAAACAGGTGTTTTTAAATTTTTTTTTTATTTTGAAAGAATTTAAAATTTACAGAGAGATTGCAAAAATAGAACAGAGAGTTAACATATATTCTTCCACCCAGTGTCCCCTAGCTTTCTCTAATTTTAACAACTTACATAACCATATTACAATGAATAAAACCAGGAAATTAATACTGGCACATTGCTATTAACTGAACTACAGACTTTTCCAAATTTCACCAGTTTTTTTCCTTCGTGCTCTTTTTCTGTTCTAGGATCCAATCAAGGATGCCACAATACATTTAAGTTGTGTTTCCTTAGTGTCCTCCAGTCTTTGATATTTTCTCATTCTTTCCTTTCTTTTTTTTTTTTTTTTTTTTTTGTGGTACGTGGGCCTCTCACTGTTGTGGCCTCTCCCATTGCGGAGCGCAGGCTCAGAGGCCATGGCTCACGGGCCTAGCAGCTCCGCGGCATGTGGGATCTTCCCGGACCGGGGCATGAACCCGTGTCCCCTGCATTTGCAGGAGGACTCAACCACTGTGCCACCAGGGAAGCCCATCTTCTTTTCATATATGTGTTCAAGACTAAAAATTTCACTCTAAATACTGCTTTTGCTGCACATACATGCTTTGATAAGTTGTATTTTCATTTTCTTTTAGTTGGAAATATTTAAAAATTTCTCTTAAGATTTCTTATTTGACTCATGTGTCTTTCAGAAGTGTGTTTAACCTCCTAGTATTTGGAGGACTTTCCAGCTATGTTTCTGTTTTTCTTTTCTAGTTTAATTCCACTGTGGTCTGAGAGCAGACATTGTATGATTTCTGTTCTTTCAAATTTGTTAAGGTGTATTTAATGGCCTAAAAGTGGTCTATTTTGGTGAATGTTTCCTGTGAGAATGAGGAAGCTGTATAATATGCTGTTGTTGGATGAGGTAGTCTATAGATGTCAATTTTGTCCAGTTGATTGATGGTGGTGTTGAGTTCAACTGTGTCTTTACTGATTTTCTGCCTGTTGGATCTCTTCATTTCTGATGAAGGGGTCTTAAAATCTCCAACTATAATGGTGGGTTCATCTATTTCTCTTTGCATTTCTCTAGTTTTTGTCCCATATATTTTGATCCTATGTTGTTAGGTACATACACGTTAAGGATTGTCATATATTCTTGAAGTATTGATCCATTTACCATTATGTAATGTTCCTCTTTATCCCTGAAAACTTTCCTTGGTCTGAAGTCTGCTCTATTTAAATTCATACAGATACTCCCACTTTCTTTTGATTGGTGTTAGCATGGTATATCTCTATCCCTTTACTTTTAATCTGTATATGTCTTTATATTTAAATTGAGTTTCTTGTAGACAGGATATAGTTAGGTATTATTTTTTATCCACTCTGACAATCTCTGTCTTTTATTGGTATATTTAGAGCGTTAACATTTAAAATGACTATTAATGAGTTGGATTAATATCTACCATATTTGTTACTGTTTTATATTGCCATTTTTCCTATTTTTGTCTTCCACAATTTTTCTGCCTTTTCTCTTCTTGGTTGAGCATATTATATGATTCAGTTTTTTCTTCCATTTTTAGCATATCAATTATACTTTTTTTTTTACTTTCATCAGTGGTTGCCCTAGAATTTCCAATATATATTTACAACTAATCCAAGTACACTTTCAAATATGCTAGTACACTATACCATTCCACAGATAGTGTAAATACCTTAAAATAACAAAATATTCCTAATTCATCCCTCCCATCCCTTGTATCATTGTTGTCATTCATTTTGCTAATCTGTAAGCATGCATAGGTGCCTATATACATAGACACAAGCATTCATAACTGAATATATTGTTGCTATTATTATTTTCAATAAGCTTATCAGTTAGCTCATTTGAGAGTAAAAAAAATTAAATGTTTTTAGTTTGCCTTCACTTATTCATTCTCTCATGCTGTCCCTTTATTTATGTATTATAGACCTGAGTTTCTGACCTATATCATATCATTTTCCTTCTCTTTGAAGAACTTTTTTTTTTTTTAACATTTCTTGCAAAGCAGATCTACTGGCAACAGATTATCTAAATTTTTGTTTGTCTGCGAAAGTTTTATTTCTCCTTCACTTTTTTTTTTTTTTTTTTTGCGGTATGTGGGCCTTTCACCGTCGTGGCCTCTCCTACCGCAGAGCACAGGCTCCGGAAGCGCAGGCTCATTGGCCATGGCTCATGGGCCCAGCTGCTCCACGGCATGCGGGATCCTCCCAGACCGGTGCACGAACCCGTGTCCCCCACATCGGCAGGCAGACTCCCAACCACTGTGCCACCAGGGAAGCCCCTCTCTTTCACTTTTGAAGGATACTTTTGCAAAATACAGAATTCTAGGTTGGTGTTTTTTTTTCTCTCAACACTTTAAATATTTCATCTACTTCCTTCTTGCTTGCATGGTTTCTGAGGAGTAGTCAGATGTAATTCTTATCTTTGCTTCTTTATTTGTAAGTTTTTTTTCTTGTGGCTTCTTTTCAGAATTTTTTCTTTATCTTTGAATTTCTGTGATTTGAAAATGATATGCCAAGGTGTAGGTTTTTGGCATTTGTCCTGCTTGGTGTTCTCTAAGCTCCTTGATCTGTGTTTTGGTGTCTAACAATAATATTTGGAAATTCTCAGTCTTTGCTTCAAATGTTGCTTCTGTTCCTTTCTTCTCCTTCTTGTATTTCCATTACATATATGTTATACTTTTTATAGTTTTCCCACAGTTCTTAGGTATTCTGTTTTTTTTTTCATTCCCTTTTCTTTTTGCTTTTCAGTGTACTATTTTGGAAATTCTTATTGTCATAGCCTCAAAGCTCAGAGATTCTTTATTCAGCCATATGCACTCTACTAATGAGCCCATCAAAGAGGTTCTTCATTTCTGTTGCATTGTTTTTGATCTCTAGTATTTCTGTTTCTTTCTTAGAATTTTCATTTCTCTGCTTACATTATCCATCTGTTCTTACATGTTTTGTTTTTTTAAAGCCCTTAGTATATTAATTATGTATTTTTAAAAGTTCCCATTGTGATAATTCCAACATTCCTGCTACATATCATTTCTGGTTCTGATGCTTGTTCAGTTTCTTCAAACTCTGTCTTTTAGCTTTTTAGTATGCATTATAAATTTCTGTTACAAGGGGGACATGAAGTATGGGTAGTTCCTTAGGTAGAACGAACTGCAGTAAATAGGCTTTTGGTATGTAGTGGTGAGGTGTTGGGGGAGGGGAAGCATTCTGAAGTTCTATGATTAGGTCTCAGTCTATGATTTACATTAGGTGAACCTGTGCTCCTGGACTGTGAACTTCACCAGTGCTTCCCAGTTTGTAACCCCATTTAGGTGTGACGCAATGGCAAAAAAGGACTGGAGTTGGGTATTCCTCTTTCCTCATTTGGAAGGCTAGAATGAGCTGGAGCTGGGTATTTCTCTTCCTCCAGGTGTGTCAGGCTCTGGTAAAGTAGGTTCACTTGAAGGCAGGACTTGCTAAAGAGAACAGAATGCTCTGGCATATTTCAAAATGGTTTCTTTTCCCTTCCTTCTGCTGGAAGCATGGTGGAATTTTCCTCCCATATTCACTGTGAGGACCTGGTAGAGCACCTGGAGATAAAACTCACAAAAGTGTAGGGGTCTCCCTATGACTGGAGCCCCCTACACACCCTGAAATTTTTAACCTCTCAAAGTTTTCAACATTGAGCCTCCAGAAATTTGTCAGTTACAGTTCAGGTTTTCCTGTCCTAGCACTGGTTTTCATGGAGGTTTCTGCTCAGAGATTTCTCTTCCAGTAACTTAGGATTCTCTTTTTCTGTCTCTCCTATTTTGGGACAGCTGGTTTGCTTGTGGTTAATATTTACAGGTCTAGTAGCTGTCTTTTAAGAAGACATGTGCATAGGGGAAAGGAGACATAGCCTGAGGTCCAAGCATAGTGAAGATTGAATAGAAGACCATCTGCATAATGGTTTCTTTAAGAGATAACATTTTCCATGAAAGAGTTAAGAGAAACTCTTACAGAGCAAAATAGTGGAACTGCATGCCAGTCTTGACCTTGAATCCTGGTGGAGCACAAAAAAAAGTAAGAAAGTCTTCCTTGGGAATTCCTAACCAGAAGTTACCCTATCCTGGTTTGGAATTCAGATTCACTCTTTCTACCATTTTGGTGGAAGAGTAAAAGGCCAATAATAGATAAAACATTCTTGAAAAAGAATCAGTTGGGGTGGTTTGCTTTACTAGGTATCAAGATATATTATAAAACCATTCTATGTAGGATAGTGTAGTCTTGGCAGTGCAACAGACAAATAGGTGAATCAGTAGAATGCAGACCAGAAATCAGCATATTCATATGTGTAAAACTGATCTAGACAGAATCAACGTTGAAGATCAATAGTGAAAGGATTTAGTAAGATAATGTCAAGATAATTGAATGTCCATTGAGGGAAAAACATGATAATAGATTCCTACCTCACACCATACATAAAAATCAATTAGCATTGGGTCAAAACTTTAAAGGCAAAGAGAACACTTAAAAATTTTTGAAGACAATACAGGAGGCTATCTTGATGAGCTTGGAATAGAGGGATATTTCTTAAAACTCAAATGGTGCAAATCATAAAGGAATTTGATACATTTGACTACATTAAAACTAAATCTTCAGGCTTATTTTTTATCAAAAATATCATGAAGAGTATGATTATACAAGCCATAAGTTGGAAAAAATTACTTGCAACACATATTACCAAAAGTTATTAGTATACAGAATATATAAAGCTTCCTAAATTTAATGATAAAAAGACAATTCAATAAGAAATGAGCAAAAGATAAATACACAAATGAACATATCACTGAAGAGGAAACATGATTAACCAATAAATATTAAAAATGCACAGGCTCATTAGGAATGATAATAAAAAAGAAAATGTGTATCACAATAAGGCAGTGCCATTTCAAACTTACCCAAATGGCAAATATGAAAAAGTCTGAGAATGCCAAGTGTGTTTTTTTGTGTGTGTGCAGGAATAGGCATTTGATGATAAGATTAAGCTCGAATTTCAGATTTGCTACTTATCAGTGGTGTGATCTCTGACAAGTCATTCAAACTGTAGCTTAAGTTTTCTCACCTAAAAAATGCAGAATATAATTTCTTTGGAGAGCTGTGAGGAACAAAGATGATGCAAGACAAGCATCTGACATAAAGTTTGGCAAAGAGCAGGAGGTCATAGATGACAGCTGCTAAAATGGAGATAAACTGGGGTAGTAGTTGAGTAGTATAATGTTTATACCAAAGTTTCACTCAATAGAATTAATTCAGAGTGAATGTATTAGGATTTTAAACCTCATTCTTCAAAGTTTGTAACAACAGTAGCAACAGCAATAATTAATTGAGGACTTATTATGTGCCAGGCACTGAGTTTAGTGTTTTATATTCATTATTTTATTTAATCCTTATGCTTACTTTGTAAGATAGTATTATTGTCTTCATTTTATGGTTGAGGAAATTGAAACTCAAAGAGCTTACTTAATTAACTTGCCCGTGGTCACACATAGCCAGTCATTTGTAGCCCTGGGAGTAGAACACAGTTCTTTCTGCCTTGACTGTAATTCTCTAGTGTAGATGATTCCTCTTTAGCAGACAGATATAAAATCAGAACTTTTGACTTATAATCAATTTTCACAATTAGTGGCATCAAAATTAATTTATGTGCAAAATAGCGTGATGGACCAATGTGGGTATTAAAAAGAAGGGTGAAGAATTTCAGTTTCTGGCAGTGTTAGTTATTTCCAGCCTAAATCTTTTGTCAAGGTATTGCTATTTTTGACAGAAATGAGGAAAGGAAAAACGGGAGAATTGGCATAAAAACCAGGTGACTGAACACTTCTCTTTCTCTGTGTGATTTAAAGTTCCACCTGCCAACCCCAGAGACCTCCACATTGTAACTCCCTTAAAGAATAATTGGAATATCACTCAGACTGAAACAGGATGCTAAAATTCATAATACATTCATACACAAAAATTTTTTAAAGTCACAATCTTGCCTCTTTTAACTCCTTAAAGCAGCGAGAATCTTGTCCTTCAACCCCTATGTTAACAGTGGTCTTTCCAAAAACACAGCTATGCTGACTCAGAGTGAGATGGGATCAACTAGTCTTGGGGTGCAAGCTCATCTCTCATAGTGCAGTACTTCAGCTAAAGGACTGCTCAACAAATTCTGGTTACAGTGTTGAGAAACTCATTGTCTCTTGAGGTAGCTTCAGCTATCTTCAAAGAGCTCTAATTGTTAACAACAAGAGAAACAATGATAATAGCTCATTTTTTATTGAGAGTTTATGATGTGCCAAGTACTGTGCTAAGTGCACAATATAAATTGTCTCATTTATCCTCATAATAACCTCTGTGACACAGATGCTATTATTATCTCCAATTTACAGTTTAAAAACATGGAGCTTTTGATCCATTTATCATAATTTTAACATTTACAGACTATACTCTGATTCACTTGGCAGCACTTAGATATTAGAAAACAGCACAGAACTCTGAGTTAAACTGTAGCTCCTTTGGATTAAACTTTTGAATGTTTAATTGGTTTTCTACCGTCTGTTATTGTAGAAAATATGGAATCAGGTGGATGTCTGATTGAAGGGAAGAAGGGAGGGAAGAGATCTTTATTTCTTCATATTTTAAACGTGACACTCTAGGGCTTTTCTGCATTCTCTCTTACATTATCTTCATTGCTTCACCCACTTTTTAAAAGATGCAAGGTTGGATCTATAGCAAAAAAGAGAAATCTTTCTCTGTACTCTGCTACATGTTTTCTAGATCAATATTTGCAGACAGTGCACACAGTCCAAGAATTGTGCATTTCTAAATTATTTTAGAAATGTTTAAAGGTAATGCAAATGCATAGCATACCATTCAAAAGAGAAAAGGGACAAAAATACCATGATAAACATCAGCAAGATGGAGAATTCACAAAATCAATGTTTATTTTTCTCTGATGGATTTTCAGATGTTGTTGTTAACAGCCTGACATAAAATCTTTTTCTATATTTATGTAAGATTATGTGTCCTTGCAGTAATTTACTTATAACTTGGATCATGTCCAAAGCTTTTCTTAAGGCAACAGAATTACTTTTTAAGCCATCTGATATCATTATAGCCTTACATTTAGCGTTTTATTGTAAAATTAGACATTTATATATCTGCAATGTTAAATCCTTAATACCTAATAGATGGCTAGAATCTTGAAGCTGTAGTATATTTTCGTGTTCACTTTTTTCCTTGAAATCACAAACACTACACCTTACACATATAAAAATTGGGTGTGCTGTAGTCTTATATTTAACCTAAGTCATGTGAAATGACTAAATAGCTCTTTATTAATGTCAGTTTTAGAAATTATACATAAGGAAGCAACATTTTCACAGTGCTTAGGGTTCATGCAGCTTTGTCATATGTAGGGAAAAGGAAAGTCGATTTAGTGGTGGAATGATCATGACTAACTGTATGTTACATATGACTGACTAATGCCAGACCACACCTAAGCTGTTCTCGCAGTGGTGAACTGCCTCCAGTAAAAAGAAAGAAAGCCCTTCAGGCAGATGGCCAATTTAAGAATAAAAATTAGCCTATAGTCTTCATTTAATCTATTTGTGGGCATAAATGAGAACTTAACTTTAACCAAAAAACCCTGTGATGTATTTTTAGCATCTTGCATGGTGAATGGATGGATTTTACACTTCCAGTTGAATCAGAACTGTTAAAATAAGCTCCCAATGCTACTATCATCTCTTCAGAATCACTTGGCTTGAGTCTGCCTGTCAGTATATTCTCCTCCCTTGCAAGATAGCTAATGATCTCATTTAAAATCATAGAGTTCCATGACACCAAAAAAGCTGACAGTTTCTTCCTTGTTGCTACTGTACTACCACCCCTGAGTGACTGCTTATCTACAGCAACACCACTGCTTTATGTTACCAGATTTCTGAACAAATACTTCAGTTTATTTTGGGGTCACCCTTTTCTTTTGGCAGATTGTGATTTATATATACATTATTTTCCATTTCCAGTAGGACCAACTTACATAAGAAAACAAGAACAAAATCAAATCCCCCAATCCCCTGCTGGGTCTCAGGAAACTTACCTACTCCCACCTCTACTAACCTCTACTGTTTGGCTTGTCAGTGAGGGTAGCTATGAATTCATGCATCTTGAAATATCGTGTTTTGATTTGGCTTAACAGTAACATACTACCTGGCAAAGAAACATCCCTAGAATATCCTGATACCCATGCAGAGCCCCGACCTTAAGTGTTTAAAGTAATTCTCAAACATTGATACTCTAATGTGTCACACCTTAGCTATAGCTGACAATTCATTTCTAAAAGAATCTGTGTTTTAAGGAATTTATTGTTTGAGATTTTCATTGTACATTCATCCATAGAGCAGATTTCTTGAAAATTCAAATATTTTAATTTGTCTCAGTGTATCAAAAATAAGATAAAGCAAAAACAAATGTAACCACTAATCAGTTAAAACAATGGCAATTACCAAGGGAAGTCAAAGTCTTACAGAATGAATGAGATGCTTGGAGAATGGCTTATTAATGACCAGAAGCAAGGGGATACTCACAAAGAAGGGACTTTTATTTTTTTCAGAAAAGGTAAGCATCATGAAAGAAGAAAAAAGGCAAGGAGGATGGGAATAGCAGGTAGCCAAAATGATAAAATAGGAGTGAACTGAAAGGCACTGTCAGGGGTCAAGAGTGAGAGAGGCAAAGCTGAGAAATAGCTGTGAGGGAGAAAATTCTTAGTGTATTAACAAGCAGACAGATGCAACTCGGTGGCCTCTCACCAATTTGTTTTTTTAATCCTGAAAAGCACATGTAATATACAATAGCTCCGAAATCCAGTGTGTCATTTAGTGCAGTACTTTAAGCAGGGCAAAGATTAAAAAAATTTTATACTACATATTGTATTATTTACTCTATTTCTCACAATATTACATACATTACACGGCACTAAATAATATTATTTCAAAATATGGAGCAGACCAGATTTGTTGTAGATAGTAAACTAAAGCTGTTGAACTCTGTAAGGTAACACCTTTTTCTAACAGTGGACTGCTGTTTTTAGACTAAAATCTTCCCCCAACTGCCCTTGCACAAACTTTGATGTGGGAAGGAATCCTCATGCTGGTAGGAGGAAGCTCAGCCTTTACTGTTGAGGAATTAAACTCCAGTATTCCTTTAGAGCTGGAGAGAGGACTTGACTTCCCAGCTTCAAATCTGATGATGTGGCCCACAGCCTTCTGTGGGCTCCTGACCAATTCATCAGATGATGAGTTTGTCAAATGACCCATTTGTTAAATTTATAAATATGCTTATCTACTAAGACAGCTTATTTTAACTCTTTAAAAAATTTGTGTTAATCCTACAGATGGATTCGAAGGAGCCAGGGCTCCAGGGTTCTGCGGCCTATGGTTTCTCTCTGTTCTTCAGTCTCCCCTCTGTGGGATCCACAGCCCAGTTTGTGCTGTGTTGCTCGCTGTTCATTTTCCCTATCTTGGCTTTTTCTAGCTTCAGGAGATAAAATAGAATGCTATTAAAATCTCCTCATTAAATACAAGTTGTTGTAAATGCTATAAACAGTTAAAAATACATTTGATCACACAGGCAAATTTGCTTACTCTCCAAAAATTGGGGAATGGATCTTAAAAATGATGAAATGTTAAAAACAAAAAAAATGGCTTTTAAAATATGAGAAGGAAATTAGTATAAATTGTTAAAATTCCAAATTAAAATTTTGATTATGTTAATAAGAAGAAAATAGTCATAGAATATTCAAGAATAGTAGAGTAATAATCATACACACAAGAAGAACATATTTATGAGAATAAATCATTCCATAACCTTAGATTTTAAAAACTGAAAATTTTCAAAAATTAACAAGATTTGCTGAATATATTCATGAGGAATATGTACATAAGAAAATGTATTCATATTAATTTGTCAGTAAGATTATTTCTTAAAATAAGGTTCTAGTAAACTTGAAATTTGGTGAATTCTGCAAATTGGTCACCTGGCCAATTGATTCTTCAGAGAATTACATTTTCATGAATGGGACTACTTCAGCTTTCTTATGATGACACTGTGTTTGAAAAACTTGAAGTAATTGCCAACATTTAAAAGTCAAGAAATTTCTTGGAAAGCTCTGAATTATTATACTATTTCTTGAAAAATCTGCAACACTGAACCTATATTTCTATACAGCAACATTAGCTGGACTTGAATATAAGGCTACTCCCTTCAGAAGGGCCAGGGGTAGGGTGACCATATGGCCAGTGTGCTAATGATAGTCCTGGTTTATGCCTGTTTTCCTAGTATAATTCTTAAATGTGCCCACTTTCACTCTCACAGTGTTCAGTCTGAGAGAGAAATTGTACAGTCACTCTAGTTAGTGAGCTCCAGTCTTCTGTAGTTCATACAACACCCTTTTGTCTTATAATTCACACACCATATGCGTGGGCTTTGTAAGCATTTGAATGTGTTATTCCTGTTCTAGTGTCTCCTGGTCTAGTTCACGTATGTAGAAACACACAACTAATTCTTCCTTAGTGATGGATAAAGAGGCTTTGTTGTGTTTTTTCACTTAGTGTTACCTTCTGTTTGCTTCCTCTTACACAGACTGGTCTTAAATAAAGATTCAGTGCAATGTCATCTGTTTTTTGCCTCATGAATCTTCACTGTAGTAGGCATGACCCTATCACATGACTTTACTACTATGTGCACACTCTTATATTTATTTTTCAACCAGGGTTGTACCAAGAAATTCATGTAATATCTCCTTACTGATGCAGCTAAATGGTTAGTAATCACAAACTCAGAAACTAGCTAGTTTAATTTGTAAACCCCAAACTTGGTTTGTGCCAAGGCCTGTGCTAGTCAGTGAGCATACAGAGATGAAAGACATTGTGCTGTTCGTATTATCAAGTTATTAGTTCCTTCATAAGATAGTCTTGACTTTTGTTTGTATGCTTTTTTACATCTCTGCATATTGTTTCTTGGCTTATCATCTTTCTTATGAAAGTAGGCCAAATGTGTGTGTGTGTGTGTGTGTGTGTGTGTGTGTATTGGAGGAGGGACAGATTTGAGCAAGAACATTTTATTTCAACACGTACACTTTTATAGGCACGGAAACAGAACAATGTTAAAGAGCTAGGCTACTGGCGATTTCAGGTAAGGCCTCAAAGGTTGGCTGTTTCTTGGGGGGGTTACAGTACTCTCAATTGAGATTTATGGTATGAAAATGTGATTTCATCAATTTAACTGGTGCCAAGTGTCTTCTCAAGGGTGATCAGCATCCCTGCAGAGCTTATATCAAAATTAAATCTCCTTATTTTTATTCAGCTTCCTACCATTTATATATTCAGGCTCTTTCTTCTGGTATGATGTTTCTGAAAAGATATTGACCAATAAAATAAAAGGACCTGCCCATTGTCGTAATACCTGTCGTAATCAGTCAATACGCCCATTGACTGATATCCTCTATTCAATCACATTTCCTATAGCCTCTCTGGTTGAGAATCTGGGATTTTGTGAAGCTGTCCTGGAAATGTTTTCTGGACTGTTCTCTACGAATTCCTTCCTGGGTAGAGCTGGTTAGGCTCAGAAAATTTTAGATAACCCAGTTTCCAGAGACTGGTTGTAAATGCACTGTCTTGGACCAGATGGAAGATGATCTACTTCCCTGGGAATCATGGTTTTAAGACTTCCTAAGTTACATGGTAATGGCATTCTTTGGTAGGTGCTTCTCAATCTCAGAAACATGACTGATTGGCTTCTTAGAGGAAATAACCTTGATATGTGGGCTTTTTCAATTAGTTTTAATATAATGTGCTTGTAAGAGACCTGAACCAAACTACCTAAGTATCCAAGCAATTGATTGATAAATATGAATGCTTAACACATTGATTTGTGTTTAGTGTTTTACACTAGAAATCAAATAGCTAAGAGACACTAAGATATTCGTGTTCCTGGTTCATAGTATTCTTTCCCTTGAGGGGAAAAGAGGATGACTAATACTCTGTATTAAGGATTATAATTGCCAAGGAAACCAAGATGGAAAACACTTGTATCTGCTTCTCTGTTGGAAAGTCCACACCAGTATAGCCAACAATTATCAGGAATTTTCTCAAGGATTATTGTCAAGTTACTCATCAAATGATATTACACAGATACACTTATTGCACTTCAGGGATATACATGTCAAGGTAAATGGATATTTAGTACCAATATTACATGATAAGTACTGACAAATTCCTAATTTTCAAGTTCTCATTGTTTATTCATTTATTTTAGGAACCATAAAGAATTTTTATCACCACTTTAACTCAAGCAGTTAGGCTGATACAATTAAGTTACAGTCAATGATCTACTGGTATCTGGCTCTCCCCCAAACTCCAAAATCCTGGGCTTGTAGCATTTGCCAGTTTTCATAGTGTAAATTCTCCCAGCAATGCTAATTTCTCCTACAGGTAACAACTGGCTCTCCCAATATTCCTGAATATTTAACAGTGGGCTCTCTAGAGTCTGTACAAGCTAACCCAGCACACTACTAGCAGTTTTAACTAGTTACAATCTAGTTCTGAAGTTGCATCTAGCTTTCTCCTGTTATCTTTTGATTAGAGTCAGAAGACACATTAGTGAACCACCTCTTAAAGAAAACTATTTTACAGATAACTGTATCTGTTTATGCTGAGCTTATTAGCTTCATTTGTAGCTTGTGACCTTTACAAAGCATGGGACAGAAGGAAGCTTACTATCATCGCTTAAATTCCCTCTCATTTGCATAGTGTGTGTGGGAAGAGAATAAGCCACAGGGACAACTCAGTAGACAAAATGAAAAGTAGGACTTAAAAAAAAAAAAAAACAGTAGGAAGAAGTCGTTTGTGGGTAATGTAAGATAAAACATTCAGGAAAAGAGTATAAGGAAAAATAGAATGTAAAAATGAGATTGATAGAGACGTATTCTAATTTTTAAAAGTGGACACTAACACACAGGTAAATAGATATTGTGTCATATTGGTTGGTTGACTGCAAAGTGAGAGTAGTTGAGATTAATTTTGCCTTCCATATCCATCGTTTAATTGAGTTCAAGTAATTCCTAAGACCATCTTATAAAATGGAATTCATGTCAAACTCATAGTATCAATTTTATGGAATCATTCTCTTATCTATTTAAATTTCTTAAACTTCATTTTCCAAGAAAGTGTTATTTGCAAATGTTCTAGAGATAGTAGCCACCAGCAACCTAGGCTCCCCATTCCTATTACTGTGGCTTTCTCCCTAGGAGTTATGGTTGGAGTATGTATAGAAACCACTCACACATCCTTGACAAATTCCTGGGGTGGTAAAGTGGATGGGTAAGAAACAATATGTACCTATACATTGAGAGATGAAGAAAATTCTTTGAGAGAATTTATGAAAGAGAAGGGGAGTCTGATATGGTGATCTTGACTCAGGAATAAAAAGCATTGGTTGTCACAGGTGCAAAGGAATTCTGAGTGTAGCATTGAGGCTGTTGCACAAATCTTGCAATTCTTTGCCTAAGTCTAGGTTCTGGGGATGAGAATATCAGAGGCTTCTTCACCAGGTTTTTATGAAACATATTGTGGGTCCAAGAGACAACACTTTAGGACACCTCTAACAACCTTTGGTGTTATAACTGATGCCGTCTTCTCTAGAAATGGGCAGCTGGTATCCTTTTTGTGTGGGTTGGATTTTATTTCCAGAACTCAAGAAAGAGATAGCCACAAAATTGTGTCCTTACAACCAGGATCAGGAATGGACTTGAGAGCAAGAGGTCAAGCTCATTTCTAATCTTCCCTGGAAGTTTTCCCATCATTATCAGTGACCTCATGGCTGGAAAGTTTGAATTTTACTAAGAGCTATGAACACAGAGTGGCTTTAATTAAAGAAAAAGATAGTCAATAATTGTTGGTTTGACATTTATAAGACAATAATTCTGGTAAAATCATATTCCATGTGAGAAATGGAAAGTTCTATTACGCTATTACCAGAAGCTGAGAATAAAATTAGTTTAACTCGAAATAAGTCTTCACAAAAGTTATAACAAACATACCGGGCAGCTTCTGAATATCTCTCCAGACATCTAAACACTGCTGCCTGACGAAGATGATTTCGGAAATAGGCTGGGTTTAAAACAATGCTCCTGAAAACATAAAAGAAATGCAAATGTTATTAAGCTGATTTCTAGATTTTTCTTTATTGCATATAATTGTTTTTCTAAATTTTTATAGCTGTAATGAAAATGTGTTAAAACTGACACTATAATACATTATTTTGGTTGATCTTTAAAAAAAAAAAGTCAGTTACCAGAAGTGTATAGGAATGAAATAACATTCATTCAGTTTTACATACTATATATTTTAAAAGATACTAGTAAATGGATCATTTGTCTTCCTGTAACTGTCAGTTAAGACAAATAAACAAGCATTATTGAAAAATTAAGTTTGCATGATAAAAGCAATTTTATTTATAACACAGGCTAACTTTTATAGATATAACAATGGCAACAAATTTGGATCCAACTTATATTACATGTAAGACGTGGTGTTATTTTATTTGTTATATATTAATAAATCAGGCACAGATCACAGGTAGACATATTTATAGTATGTCTACCTATAATGAAGGAGGAGATTGTTAGCTGCTGAATTTCAGTTAAAAGAAAGGAACTGGAATTTGAGTGACATGTTTATTTGCACTCCACATTGGGTTCTGTGTCTTCCCCCAGCTAGACAATGTGGTGGAATGGAAGGAGCCCTGTACCATTGGCTAAGGAATCTGGTCCTGAACTTGCCACTTTTGGTAAGACCCTTGTTCACTTTGGGTTTCCATTTTCTTTTATTGAAATTACAAGGCTTGACTTTTGGATAAGATTATCTATCCTTGCTGATTTTTTCATTATCTCAGAGTTCTGCAGTCTCAGTTCCAGCTCAGATGAGATGATGATCACTCCATAGCTGCCCTCTTCCTCCAGAGATAAACTGGCAGCCATTCCTCTTCCTTGCTTCACTGAGAACCAGGCACTGTTCAAGGCATTTGATATAATGAGGTGAACTAGACAGATATAGACCATGATTCATCACTGAATGAGGAAACAGCCATTAGTTAAAGTTTAAGGTGTAGCTTATATCATAATAGAGTGTTGTGTTATTGATGTAAGATACAAATGTTACAGAACCAACACAGGATTATTAAGCAATCTTTTTGTGAGCCTGTTTTTACAAGTTGCTGAGAGTCACTTGGAATTAGTTCATTATTGAAGTAAGTGGTTCTTAATCTTTTGGGGAGGTTCACAGAGCTTTTTGAGAATCGGATGAAAGCTATGGATCTCTGTCCAGAAAAATGCACATAAACAAGGTTGCCCAAATTTAGGTAATTCATGTGACCCCTTAAGGCTATTCATGAACTCCAGACTAAAAAAAATGCAGACAAGAATAATTCCATTCCCAGAACCATTGCTTATAGAAAGAATAAAGTAAAAAAAGAGGCATCTATCTGATGTACATAGAATCATAGAATTATATGACGATGAGATGGATTGACTGAATAATTCAGCTCACTTTAAACACAAATGAACAGCATCCAGAGAGGCTAAGGGACCTCTCTAAAATCATAAACTAGTTAGTTGCAATGTTGCTTCAATTTATTATTATGTTTCCTATCTCTAGCTACAGCAATTCATATTTTACCTTACTCCTTCTCTATGATTTCTGAATTAGCGGAGCCTGAGTTAGTAAAGTTTCACTGCATTCTATGCTTAGTAGTTTGTACAAATGAATACGTTAATCTCCCAAGAACACAGACCATTTGCTTTGTTGATTTCTGATTAAAATATTGGAAATTTAAAGTCTATTACATAAGTTTATCCCACATCCATACTGAGCTATTAATATCTACTACTAATACTTTATATTAATTCAGGAAAAAGTACGTTTATACAGCATGTTTGTGTATTTTATCCGTGTAAAAGTAATCTTGTAAAATTAGATCAGAGTGAAAAGAACAGTGCTCTGTCTAGGGGCCTGGGTCTTCCGACTCTGACCAGAACTTTTTCTTCCACATTGTAGTTAATCTTTCCTTTTACTTTGTAATCTTTATTCACTTATGCATTTTTAGCAAATGTCTGCAAATGTGATGAGACAAAATCCTTACTGAATGACCATTTCTTGTCTTTGACATCTCTTTGCCCATGATGTGGTATTTTGGTTTTGCTATGCTATTCTCCAAAGAATCTCGCTTTGCCGGATGTGTTTTGATAAAAACGGATTAGGCTGAAGAAAAGGATGGGGTGTGGTGGGCAGGAGGAGTGTGAGAGAAGGGTTTAATACAATAGAGGGAGGAGGGAGAGGAGGAATGATCAAAGTGGCCTTGGTGGAGGAGGAGATTTTTGTGGGTAGTGAGGGTTGATGAGATAAACACTGTTTCAGTGTAATTTTTAAAAAGAATAGATTTTTAAAAAATTGCTTGTAATTACAAATCCTTTCTTTGGTGCTGAAGAAATACATTAGAGGACATGAGTTTAGAAATCACTATTGCTAAACTAGACTAGGCTCTCTTAAACCATAACACCACCCTATACTAAGCCACATAAATCACAGCTTCAGAAGAGGGACCAAAAAGACCAGGACCCAGTCTACCCTGACAGATGGAAGTCTACCTATAAAAGAAAGTTTAGAAATTTGAGATGAGATATTATATTTGGCAGTTTATTACTTTTGGCTCCCTTATAATTATTGCAGCATTCACTGTGTGCTTATAATATGCGCAGTTATATATTTGGCATGAAAATGCTAGTGCTGATTGTAAAGCCTAGTTTTTATCCTTTTATTGTTTTATTCAATGCTTTCTAAAATGACATACCTTTTTTTTTTTTTTTTTTTTCCGGTACGTGGGCCTCTCACTTCTGTGGCTTCTCCCGTTGTGGAGCACAGGCTCCGGATGCGCAGGCTCAGCGGCCATGGCTCACGGGCCCAGCCGCTCCGCGGCATGTGGGATCTTCCCGAACCTGGGCGCGAACCCATGTCCCCTGCATCGGCAGGCGGACTCTCAACCACTGCGCCACCAGGGAAGCCCTGTTGGGAGATTTTTAATCACAGTTTCAATTTCATTACTTGTGATTGGTCTATTCGTATTTTCTATTTCTTCCTGGTTCAGTCTTGGAAGGTTATACCTTTCTAAGAATTTGTCCATTTCTTCCAGCTTGTCCATTTTATTGGCATAGAATTGCTTGTAGTAGTTTCTTAAGATGCTTTGTATTTCTGTGGTGTCCTTTGTAACTTCTCCTTTTTAATTTCTAATTTTACTGTTTGGGTCCTCTCCCTCTTTTTCTTGATGAGTCTGGCTAAAAAGGTTGATCAATTTTGTTTATCTTCTCAAAGAACCAGGTTTTAGTTTTATTCATCTTTACTATTGTTTTCTTTGTTTCTATTTCATTTATCTCTGCTCTGACCTTTATGATTTCTTTTCTTCTACTAACTTTGGGTTTTGTTTGTTCTTCTTTTTCTAGTTCCTTCAGGTGTAAGGTTAGATTGTTTATTTGAGATTTTTCTTGTTTCTTGAGGTAGGATTGTGTTGCTATAAACTTCCCTCTTAGAACTGCTTTTGCTGCATCCTATGGGTTTTGGATTGTCGTATTTTCACTGTCATTTGTCTCTGGTATTTTTTGATATCCTCTTTGATTTTGTCATTGATCTCTTGGTTATTTAGTAAGGTATTGTTTAGCCTCCATGTGTATGTGTTTTTTACACTTTTTTCCCCTATAATTGATTTCTAATCTCATAGCGTTGTGGTTGTAAAAGATGCTTGATATGCTTTCAGTTTTCTTATATTTACCGAGGCTTGATTTGAGACCCAAGATGTGATCTATTCTGGAGAATGTTTTTTGTGCACTTGAGAACAAAGTGTAATCTGTTGTTTTTGGGTGGAATGTCCTATAAATATCAATTAAATCTATCTGGTCTGTTGTGTCATTTAAAGCTATTGTTTCCTGTATGACACTCTGCATTATTAATTTTCTGTCTGGATGATCTGTCCATTGGTGTAAGTGAGGTGTTAAAGTCCCCCACTATTATCATTATTATTATATTTTTGTGGTATGCGGGCCTCTCACTGTTGTGGCCTCTCCCGTTGTGGAGCACAGGCCCCGGATGTGCAGGCTCAGCGGCCATGGCTCACGGGCCCAGGCGCTCCGCAGCATGTGGGATCTTCCCAGACTGGGGCACGAACCTGTGTCCCCTGCATCGGCAGGAGGACTCTCAACCACTGCGCCACCAGGGAAGCCCCCCCCCCCACTATTATTGTGTTACTGTCGATTCCGTCTTTATAGGTGTTAGCATTTGCCTTATGTATTGAGGTGCTCCTATGTTAGGTGCATATATATTTATAATTGTTATATCTTCTTCTTGGTTTGATCCCTTGATAATTATGTGGTGTCCTTCTTTGTCTCTTGTAATTGTCTTTATTTTAAAGTTTCTTTTATCTGATATGAGTATGGCTACTCCAGCTTTCTTTTGATTTCCATTTGAATGGAATATCTTTTTCCATCCCCTCACTTTCAGTCTGTTATGTGTCCCTAGGTCTGAAATGGGTCTCTTGTAGACAGCATATATATTGGTCTTGTTTTTGTACCCATTCAGCGAGCCTGTGTCTTTTGGTTGGAGCATTTAATACATTTACAATTAAGGTAATCATTAATATGTATGTTCCTGTTACTATTTTCATAATTGTTTTGGGTTTTTTTTTTTTTTGTAGGTCCTTTTCTTCTCTTGTGTTTCCCACTTAGAGAAGTTTCTGTAGCATTTGTTGTAGAGCTGGTTTGTTGGTGCTGAATTCTCTTAGCTTTTGCTTGTCTGTAAAGTTTTGATTTTCCAAAGGATCTGAATGAGATCCTTGCCCGTAGAGTAATGTTGGTTGTAGGTTCTTCACTTTCATCACTTTAAATATATCATGCCACTCCCTTCTGGCTTGTAGAGTTTCTGCTGAGAAATCAGCTGTTAACCTTATGGGAGTTCCCTTGTATGTTATTTGTTGTTTTTTCCTTGCTGCTTTCAATATTTTTTCTTTGTAATTTTTGTCAGTTTGATTACTATGTGTCTCGATGTGTTTCTCCTTGGGTTTATTCCACCTGGGACTCTCTCCGCTTCCTGGACTTGTGTGGTTATTTCCTTTCCCATGTTAAGGAAGTTTCTGACTATAATCTCTTGAAATATTTTCTCAGGTCCTTTCTCTCTTCTCCTGCTGGGACCTCTATAATGGGAATGTTGGTGTGTTTAATGTTGTCCCAGAGGTCTCTTAGGCTGTCTTCATTTCTTTTCATTCTTTTTTCTTTATTCTGTTCCATGGCAGTGAATTCCCCCATTCTGTCTTTCAGCACACTTCTCCGTTCTTCTGCCTCAGTTATTCTGCTATTGATTCCTTCTAGTGTATTTTTCATTTCATTTATTGTATTGTTCATCTCTGTTTGTTATTTAATTCTTCTTGGTGTTTGTTCTTTAATTCTTCTCGGTCTTCGTTAAACCTTTCTTGCATCTCCTTGATCTTTGCCTCCATTATGTTTCCAAGGTCCTGGATCATCTTCACTATCATTATTCTGCATTCTTTTCCTGGAAGGTTGCCTAGCTCCATTTCATTTAGTTATTTTTCTGGGGTTTTATCTTTTTCCTTCATGTGGTAGATAGCTCTCTGCCTTTTCATTTTGTCTATCTTTCTGTGAATGTGGTTTTCATTCCACAGGCTGCAGGATTGTAGTTCTTCTTGCTTCTGCTCTTTAATTCTTGTCATTAATCTCTGGAACTACCTAATGATCTCTTGGTGAAAATATTGATCTAATATGGCATATTTATTCTTTGATGAACTTTATAATTTTTTATTTATAAAAAATTTTTTAAAGTTGCAAACCCCCCCACATTTAGTGGTTTTCATTGGTGTTAAAGGCATTAAGCAACTTTAGGAAGAACACACATTTTTATACTATTGTCTTCCAGTCCAGGAACCTGACATTCTTTCATTCAAATATTCTTTTATGTCTTCCAGTAATATTTTAACCTTCCTTTACCTTTTTTAAAATAGAGATTTTATGTAAAATAGATAGCTAGTGGGAAGTAGTCGCATAGCACGGGGAGATCAGCTAGGTGGTTTGTGACCACCTAGAGCGGTGGGATAGGGAGGGTGGGAGGGAGGGAGATGCAAGAGGGAAGAGATATGGGAACATATGTATATGTATAACTGATTCACTTTGTTATAAAGCAGAAACCAACATGCCATTGTAAAGCAATTATACTCCAATAAAGATGTTAAATAAAATAGAGGTTTTATAAATTTCTTATTAATTCTAAAGTTTAAAAATTATCAATGGGAATTATACCTGATAATATTCGTGTGTGTGTGTGAGCGTGCACGCACACACCTGGGAGCTCACTAGAAATGTAAAGTCTTGATCCCTAAACCTACTGAATCTGCATTTTAACAAGACCCTCAGGTGATTTGTATGCACAGTAAAGTTTGAGAAGCACCACACGTATGTCTGATAAGAATGGGATTTTTTCTATTATACTTCCTAACTTCTTATTGCTAGCATTTAGATATGTATTTTAAAATTACTTAGTTTTGTATCTCTGTTTTTTAATATTGCAGTAATTTAGTTTTATTCACATCATCTGCAAATAATGAAGTTTGGTACTGCTTTTCAATATTTACATTTTTTTTCCTTCTCTTACTCCATAGGCTAAAATTTTTTTAAAAGGAATTAAATAAGTGAGGTGATCTAGGGATGCTTTAGTACTTCACTGATAATTATGATTATGAATTAATTTGAGAAAAAGTATTATTTTCCAATTATCAGAAATAAATGCTTAATTTTTTTTCATATATCCTCTGGATCTATCAACATGATTGTGGCCTTTGTCCTTTTCTTTTTGTAGGGATGACTTGGATTAATTACTGATTCAAAAAAAACATTAAATTGATAAACAGAATGTTAAAGTCAAGGATTAAGATAGATACCTTTACTTCACTCAAGTTCCTTGGGAGATCTTTCTAGACCTAAGTTTTAATGGTGATTATTACCATTTCAAAATTCAGTTTGTTTTTAAAGGCAATATTGATTTCATGTTCTTTTTTTACATCTTTACATTTATTCTCTAATTTTTAGAAAATTAACTTCTTATTTTAATGTACTTTTATTTAAGTCAATTTTATTGAGGTATAATCTACATATAGTAGTATTCACCTTTTTTAAAGTGTACAGTTTGATGCATTTTGACAAGTTTATAACCATCACTACAATAAAATTATAGACTTTTCCCAACCACATCCAAAAGCGGCAATGGAGGCAGGAGAATTTCATACCCGTTGCCCCAGAGACAGATGTGTTTTGCTTCTACATCTCAATCAGAAGCCTGAAATCTGTGAGTGAGAACTTTAGTTATCACTACTTCAGGGGCTTAAGGCTTTAGCCTTTTTATGAGATCAGGGATCAGGGAAGCAATTTCTTATTTAGGCCAAGATGCCTAAGTTCAGTTTCCTTTACCTTGCTTAGTCATTAGCAAAGTAAACTAGCAGTGACTCATTCTCCTGAATGATAGTCTTCTTAATATATTAGTGAAATGCTGACATATTCTTTTAGAAATAGTTGGTAGACCTAGAGAATGCCAGGGATATGAAACATTTTTATTTCCCCAAAGCATGATATCATTGTGGAATAAGATGGTGATATTTATGCTGGATAATGGCATCATTCAATAGATTATAACTTGTTGAACAACTGATCAGTACTATTGAAGTAGAGTCTAGATTATTATGAAAGTTTAATGGCTTGTCCTTAGCCCTTTTTGTGGATAATATTTCCATTAGTGACTAAGATTAAGAGATTGAAAGGATGCCTATAAATTTTTTAGATGGCATAAATTTTACCTTACAAAGAATAATATCACTGATAACAGAAGGAAAATTCAAAATGATATGGGCAGGTTAAAAATCTTATGTTATGGATTCTAAAAATCAGTTTTACAAATATAATCATGGCTTGAGTGTGGCCATGTGGAAAAAATCTGAATATTTTAACTAATCACAAGCTAAACATGATAGGACAATATGATAGAGCTATAAAAACTGTACATAAAATTTATGTTAAATAAATAAAAGGCATTCTGTACAAATGATAAATGATATTTCCACTGAATTCTGCTTTAGCTATATAGACACATCTGTGGGAATCACCACCATTTTGGGTTGTGTCTAGAGTGTCCAGTGGATCTAGAGAACATAGTGTGTGAAGAATATAGAATGAAATTGATATGTTTAGAGAGTAAAGTAAGATTAGTGGAGACTAAGTAAGTACTTTCAGATACAAAGGCCTGCCATGTGGAAAATAGAATAATTATTCTATGTAAAAACAGATGAGATCTGGCCAAACCCAGTATTATAGAGTTACAGATGGTTCAGTTCAAGATAAGGAGGGACTTAATAACCAGTGATGCAATAGACTTTGAGAAGAGTTTCCGTTTACTGGAATCATTGAAATGATATTTAGAATGCCATCTGTCAGGATGTGTAGAAGAAATTCTTGACTGAGTGGGAGATTAGGCTAAATGACTTTCAAGGATATTCACAAAAAATCTCTTAGAATACATTGTTGATCACTGTGAAGGGTCTGAGTTTCCCCCCACTTTCAGGCTCACAAGTTAACATGACATAGTTTCATGGGTACTTGTAGAAGACCTGAACCTCCAAGGCTAGAGACAAAGGACAGTTTCTTACTCATATCAACAGCAGTAGCCAATGTATCAGTCTTTTGTTGTACTGGTTCCTTGAGCTGAAATTCCCAGATAGCAATGCAGAGAAGTCCAGGTGCAGCCTTCATATTTCAGTACGTTGCATTATAGGAGAGGAATCCTGAACTTAGAGAATACAGATGTTTTATAATGGATTTTTATAAGCATGCCTGTTTATAGGTCTAGAGGGAGACACTATCTTCATCTTTCAAGCCTATAAGCAAACTTGCCTTTTCTTCCAAGGTTGTTTATCACACAGTCCTATTTGAAACGATAGTTCAGAGCAAAGGCCAGTCAATGCCTTGTTTACAACCCAAGGAGAATTGTCTCCCTACATAGATAATTTTTGTTCAGATAGGCAAGCAGTGTTTGTTACATTCATACCATTAACAAATAAAAAAGAGTTCATAACAAGGTCCAAAAAATAAAAGTATCGTAGAAAAATCTCAGAATATCTAATATTGAAGAATGAGTGATTATTTTATTATCTATTTATGTTCTGCTTTAGGTAGATTTTAAGGCAGCTTATAGAATATTTATGAAGTTAAGTCAAAATAAATGTGCATTTAAAGAATGGATAAGATGGTAAATTTTACATTACATGTGTTTCATCACAATTAAAAATAAAACAAAAAAATAACTGAATGAGGAAAGCAAGATTAAATGTAGGGAAGTTAAGCTGACACCTAGATGACGTTAGTACATAAAAGATGTGTCACAACATTCTAAGAGTTTGGTTGACATGGCCTACATGTTTTCTTCTAGGTTTGCTGGTAGCTAATGGAAAGAAGGGCATAGAGTTTGTTTTAAATAAGCTAGTTGCTCACTTCAAATATTTTTTGTAGCACAACCGGAAAGATCACCTTATCCAAAGATGTCCTATAATGTAACAATCTGTGTCCTAAGTAACAGATTTACAGAAAGATCAACAATTGTTCCATGTGGTTGCTTCTTAGAACTTCTTTCCACATGGACTGTTGGTATAGTACCAAATCTCAATCTAGTAACCAGAATTCCTGGGTGGGTGATAGGAATAGGAATGTAAAGGAAACTTAAGCAATAGTGCTGTCACTACACAAGGATTCAATGAAATCTTAGTGGTTGTGTTTTATTTGGTCACTTGCTTCACTACAAAAGATTGATAATTAGAATTAAAAGCCAAAATAAAGTATAACAGTCCTTAACGAATTGAGAAGAATCGAGAAGTCCATGTACTCTCTTTAAATATCTTACATTGACAAGCAAGACAGAACAATGAAATGACCCAATTTAATTTACATGGGAGAAATGGAACTATTTTATGAAGTATTAGAGCATAAAATTAGAATTAAAGGCATTGGTTTTTGAAATAAGAAAATTACAGTAGATTGTTGTCAAATAATGCATATAGCTCTGCCAAATTAGTGGCAAAGCATGTTTTTGCCAAAGTATGAAAGCAAACTTAACTCTTTAGGGAAACAACAACAAGAAATCATTCTCAACTATTTCTAGAGATCCCAGAACGTACATGGCACAGCAGAAGAAAACAAATTTAAAGAAGAAGCCAAATAGGGGAGTAACTTGAATATCATCCCTGATGTTTTATCCCCCAAATTACAATTAATTATATGTGGAAAATATTGAATTATGGAATTACTCAAGTGAGCAACAAATACCTAATTTCTTGACATGACCAAGAGTCAGTAGGATAAATATCTTAAAAAATTGCTATATTGTCACAGTTCTGAAAAATATATAGTTAGAAGGGAGATGTTATATTGTATGTCCTCTATATAAAGCTAATAGTGAATACACATTAAATAATGACTAGGATCAATGTTTAAGTATATTTTACTTTAGAATTTGAGAATGAGATTTCCTTGTTTAGAAAACTAGAGTGAAGATTAAGGGAATAAAATAACAGATTTAATGGGTCATCAATACCAAGAAATAGGAACCTTTAGAAGGAGCTTTTAGGGCTTCCATATTTTTCCATATTCATTTTAGTCTTCCATATTCTTCATCAACATGAACATCATCAGCTACCATATCAAATAATCATCAAAAATACGGCACCCTATTGGATCTTTAGAAGTGTGCAATGATACGCCTTTTTTGGCCAATGGAGACCATTCCTTTTTCTCTCTATTTCTTTTAGTTTTTTCACTCTGTTATTTACTCTGTATTGGAGACTGCTAGCAAATTCGTGACACATAATGGGCATTCAATGAATGTTTGTGGAATAAAGCAATGTTACTGAGTGACTGAACACAGTCTTCCTCAGGAGCCACCAGAGAACCCAATCTTATCTAAGATTCGCTGGGAGATCTACATGTGTTTTGACCTGAATATACTCAGGTCTTCTCTCCACTGACTTTTGCACCTATATGCCATTTGAATGTCAGCTTTACACAATTTCATAATCCCTACCTGTATGCAGATGTGATGAGGAATGAAAGGCAGTTTATGTAATAAAACAATGTAGAGATATAGATAACTAGACCCTTTGAAAAAAATTCCCACTACAAAATTAGTTTTCATAATTTGAAAACCTGAAAAAAACCCCACATTTTTGTAGACTGTAATTGTGTCTTTCCATTTTTTCCTCCATCTGTCAAATGCCTAGATAAAGTAAACATGAAACGGATTCCCATTTATTTTTCATCTACATTGTAAGCCAAAGACTGTCCAGTAAAAGCTGTTAGTAAATCACTTGGTCAGTTCTCCCAACAAAACGGTCTTTAAGTAATACAATATATGAACCTATCTTTTGACATTTTCAGTTTTTGTTCTTGATGTTTTCTCTTAAAAAAGAATACGGTGTTGGCCCTATTATCTTTTCTGTAGGGTTCATGAGCCAAATACCAGCTATCAACTCTCTTGTAGAAAAGCTATCAAGATTCAGAAACCAACGTTGTAGATGTAAAGCCCTGTTCATCTGTCTGTGTAATATTGAGTTGGAGTAGTGGTGGCGGTGGTTCAAGAACAGCATGACAAATAGCACGTGTTTTTTTCTATTCTCTGTGTTACTTGGGTGGGCTGCATTTTAGAATGATTGCTTTGAAAAGTACAATTACTAAATTCCCCTCTGTTCTAACCTACCAGAAATTACTTATGATTCATTCAGCAACAATTATTGAGAGTAAACCATGTGCCAGACACTGTACAGGTTCTAAAGAAAAGAGCCAGAAGGGTAAATACATACTTAAACTAATATTTTGAGTAGACCCATTGTATGGAAATAAATGTCTGCCTGCATTCTATTATTTTTCATGCTGTCTTCAGCCAGCAATTATTCAAGAATCTTTAAAATGAACTGAAATAAATTATAGTGAATTCTACTATATCGTTTTACTGGATAATGAAATGGGATGCTTAATTCTTTTAAAATATGAGAATTAGAGGGATTTTTGATAGCACAATCAAAACTATTCATGTATTAAGTATTAAAATTGTTCATATTGACATCATGAGTTTTTGATCTGGAGACTAATAAATGTCTTCCAGGAACAGTATTTTACCTACGATAAAACCCCCTTTTGCTCCTATACCAAAGGATAAATATTAATGGGACTCATGCTTGATGAAACATTTGGACTTGTGACAATTGCCTGTGATTTTCCTTTGTTGAATTAACAAAATTAGTGGAAATGTACCACAACGAGCATTGCATTTATGTATAGGGTGACCATTCCAGCCAAACCCTTAGTTTATATACTGTATTATAGTTTACAAAGTGAAAGCCGAATTTGAATTGGATATGGACTTTGATTATGGGAAAGGCTCTCGATTTTGGATACAATGTTTATTTATAGACCAAATAAGTGGAGTCACCACTCAAAGTGACTCCAGTTAGGGAAGTCTACTAATTACTAATACTGTAAATGAGAATGTTAATGGTTTCTCTTTGAAATTCAAAGAGGTTTTCTAATATGTTTATTAACTCTTTGTTGACAAAGGTGACTAAATCTCCTGTCTTGATATCCAGTTCTCTTTGGCTGGAAGTACTGTGTCTCAACCTGTTGTGACCTGTGCCAAAAAAGGTGTCATCTCACATTACTTTTGAAAGAATACATTTTCCAGATATCTTTAAAAGTGCTGCCATTTCTGTGAATATAATACAACAGCATATATTTGTTTGTTTGTTTGTTTAAAAAGCTATGTTAGGTTCTAAGCAACTAGCCTCCAAAAGAAGTCTTAATCCAATTGTGAACAATTATAGAAATACACACATAACCAACAGTAAATAAAGTGAAACTTGAAACAGTTGTGGGCACATGAAAGCAATGGAAAAAAACCAGAAGGTTTGTGTAGAGGATCTAAAATGACAGGAAACTGCAAACTTTGGAAAGACGTCAGGACGAAGTGAGTCTTGAGCTGCACTTTGAAGTGATCACATCTAGGGAAGAGAGGTAGAAAATCCAAATTGGAAGAGTGGCCCCCAAATGACTTGGTGATAGAGTATGGTAAACTGTAATAAAAAGTACCATGTAAATTTGCTTAGCTAAAGTAATAAATTTACTCAGGGGAAGGCAGAATCCTATTAAGGATTTGTTCATTCGTTAAAAGATTTTTAATTTTATGGAAGAAATTACTAAGGCTTTAGGGATTACTAAGCAAGCACATGATAGAAACTTTTTTTTAACATCTTTATTGGCGTATAATTGCTTTACAATTTTGTGTTAGTTTCTGCTGTATAACAAAGTGAATCAGCTATACATATACCTATATCCCCATATCTTCTCCCTCCTGTGTCTCCCCTCCCACCGTGATTATCCCACCTCTCTAGGTGGTCGCAAAGCACTGAGCTGATCTCCCTGTGCTATGTGGCTGCTTCCAACTAGCGATCTATTTTACATTTGGTAGTGTATGTATTTCCATGCCACTCTCTCACTTCGTCCCACTTTACCCTTCCCCCTCCCCGTGTCCTCAAGTCCATTCTCCACGTCTGTATCTTTATTCCTGTCCTGCCCCTAGGTACCTCAGAACCACTGTTTTTTTTATTCCACATATATATGTGTTAGCATACAGTATTTGTTTTTCTCTTTCCGACTTGCTTCACTGTGTATGACAGACTCTAGGTCCATCCACCTCACTACAAGTAACTCAATTTTGTTTCTTTTTATGGCTGAGTAATATTCCATTGTATATATGTGCCACATCTTCTTTATCCATTCATCTGTCGATGGGCATTTAGGTTGGTTCCATGTCCTGGCTATTGTAAATAGTGCTGCAATGAACATTGTGGTACATGACTCTTTTTGAATTATGGTTTTCTCAGGGTTTATGCCCAGTAGTGGGATTGCTGGGTCACATGATAGTTCAATTTTTAGGTTTTTAAGGAACCTCCATACTATTCTCCATAGTGGCTGTATCAATTTACATTCCCACCAACAGTGCAAGAGGGTCTCCTTTTCTCCACACCCTCTCCAGCATTTATTGTTTGTAGATTTTTTGATGATGGCCATTCTGACTGGTGTGAAGTAATACCTCATTTAGAAACACTTTTAAAGAAGACAGTCATTGCAACTATTCTGAAGAAAGATGAGTGATACAAAGGCTGGGAGGATCCTAAGTATGTGTGCTATAAACTGGTATAGTGGTTCTCAAAGTGCAGTCTTCAGATTGCCAAGGGGGGTGTTACAATATTATTATTATTTTTATAATAATGTTAAGATATCATTTTCCTTTTTCACTGTGTTGATATTTGCACTGATGTTGCAAAAGCCATGGTGGGTAAAACTGCTGGCTCTTTTGCAGGAATCATATCAGTGATAGCAAACGGTTGTAGTAGAAATTGAGTGTATTCTTCACCGTTGTATACACTTGCCGCCCCCAAAATTACATATCTCAACCCTTGAGTATGTGTCTTTTTAATATTTGGTGTGATGAGATGGGACATATGCAGAAAACCCTTCTGTCCAGCATAACAAGCTATGATGGCTGCCTTGAGGAAAAGCACTTGTGCACTCATGCCATTGTTTGCATCTGTGAGTTGACCTAGATGCTGTTTCCATGGAACATCATGTTTTACTTGGAAGAACAACTAGCAAACTATGATTATCAGACTTGGAATTTGGCAGACATTTCTTGAAAATGAAATGAGTGTGCCTGTCACTTAAAGGAACACAACTGACAGTATTTACTGCCAGTGCTAAAATTTTGAGCTTTCAAGCAAAAATTAGAATTTCGGAAAACTTATATCTGTCACTGTGAGCTTGACAGCCACCCAATGCTTAAAGACTTTTCTGATGATACTGGTGATATTAACATGTGGGATTTTTTGAAATTTACTATTGCATAATAGAAATCTGCAAGTGATGCATTATTTCCCACATAACCAATGTATGATGTTACTAACTCATGCATGGGTAAACAACCCATTCAAAGTGTAAGGAAGACCAATGGCTTTTAATGAAGCAGAGTACAAATTGATCGATATGATTTCAGAATCCTCATTGCAATTAATTTTTAAGAAACTACTGCTTGTCAAGTCTTGGTATAGTATCAAAGAAGAATATTCAGGATTATCTGAAAAGTCTATTAACATTCTCTTTCCTTTTCTAACAATACATCTTGTGTCAGACTGGATTTCTTCATATAGTTCAACCATACTGCAACAGATTGAATGCAGAATCAGATCTGAGAACCCAGTTTTCTTTTATGATGCCATATATTAAAGAGATGTGCAAAAATGTAGAACAATGCTACTCCTGTGAGCATTTAAAAATATACTTATTTTTTAAAAAGTAGGCATTTTATGTTAGCATATAATGGGTTTATTGTTATTAAATTAGTAACTATATATTTTTAAGTTTATAATTAAAATTTTATTTTTTAATATGATAAGCCTTTCTAAATATAACCTACATAAAGCAAAAAAAATCTCTGGGATCCTCAATAGTGTTTAAAAATATAATGGGGTCAGAAGACCAGTTTCAGGACCACTGTATAAGTAAAATTTGCGTGAAGGCTTTAACTACAAGAAAGAAGATGAAGAGGCAGATGGGACATACTTGTTTAATAATTTGCATTGTATCACACTATCCTTTTGCCCTCTGTCTTAAAACCAAATACCTTTCCCCCTTCTTTTTTGGGGTCTGTATATGTGATGTATCAATGTTATTCTCATTTTCTTTCAGCAAAAACCAAAAACTGCTTTCTCAAAGCCTTTATGTATTGAACAGGTTCTATAAGGAAAGTTTATGGGAAATAAGAGTCTAAAAAATCAAAAAGAATGAAGTTAAATACATAGTAAAGTTATATTATTAGATTTCTTTCTTCTAATCTCTTATTGTGAAACACTAAAAAATCCCAAATACTGCTGTGAAATTAACTGTCTTCTGTGGGAAAGTCATCTTTCCTATTAAAAGCTTAATAATTGTTAATATCATAAGACCATGTATATCTAATTACCAAATTATTTTGCCTCAGGTGACCTAGGAAAGACACATGTTCTGCATTTCCTCCAGTGAATAAGATTCTTAAGAAATGTATATGTCACAGCTCTGACCTGTGAGCAGAGCATAGGCAATGCCACTAAAGAGTCATCTCTTCTTTAACAGTTGTAACTTAACATATGTCTGCTCTTCAGACTTCTATGAAAAATCAGGAAAGGTCACAGGATGAACATGAGGAATTCTTGCTATAGCAACAAAAGAGGAAATGGAAAGGGTTTGGGTAAATACAGCAGTAACAGTACAATCTCAGAATCTGCAAAATGCTTGTTGAGGCTAGTACTCTGTTGTCAATGATATAAAATATTAATGGAATATCCATGAAAATATCCATATCCATGAAATACACATTTGTCAGTTGTGAAAAGTAAGATGGATAGGAGAGTTGTACTTTTATTTGTAAGGTAGTCAGCTCTTTTAAGGTAAACTGTGAGAGTGAGAGCAAGTCAGGCTCACCCAACACGAGATTTCTATCTGGAATCCAAAGAAGTAAAGAGAAAATTTTAAATATCAAACACAGGCTGGCAAGAGCTGTGAAATGAGTAGGGGTAGGCATCTAGGCTATGTTTTTCACCTTCTCCAACAGAAACTGGCCTGTTCCAGGTTTCTGTCTTGCTACTTGTAGCCCTATGTGTAATGGCCTATTTTGTGACTTCCCCAACCAAGGATCCCCAGAAAGACCTTTAGGACTGAGAGTGTGAGAAAACATTGAAGGAAGTTGCTTTGAGAATAAGACCCAAATGTCAATTTTACATTTTAGTCTATGGGAAGCAGAATCAGTAGGGATAAGCTTTAATCCCTTAAAATGGTGTTGGTTGAATTTGGAAATGTGGATAGTCCTCCATTTTCCCTCAAAGTTAATTATTTCTAACATTTTTTGGAGATCTAATATTCACCAGGAGCTTGTATTTCCCTAGAATTCCTCCCTTTTAGTATTGGTCTTAAACTAGTCCATTTTTTAACGACTTGTGTGGAAATCATTTTGCACATAAAGGCAACAAATTAGGAGGCTAAAAACAACCACATGAGGACTATCAAAATAGTTTTCACTTTGTTGATGAACACTGTTAACTAGAGCAAATGTGCTCATGAAAAAAAGTTTGTGAATTCTAGAATCCTGTAAAATTTTAGGTTAGTCACGTGATGTGTTTGAAAATAAAACACAATGGTGACTTTAAAGTTAAGATTTGCACAAACAGGAGGAGCTTCAAGATGGCAGAAGAGTAAGACGTGGAAATCACCTTCCTCCCCACAAATACATCAGAAATACATCTACACGTGGGACAACTCCTACAGAACACCTACTGAACGCTGGCAGAAGACCTCAGACCTCCCCAAAGGCAAGAAACTCCCCACGTACCTGGGTAGGGCAAAAGAAAAAAGAAAAAACAGAGACAAAAGTATAGGGACGGGACCTGCACCAGTGGGAGGGAGCTGTGAAGGAGGAAAGGTTTCCACACACTAGGAAGCCCCTTCGCGGGCTGAGACTGCGGGTGGCGGAGTGGGGAAGCTTCGGAGCCCCGGAGGAGAGCACAGCAACAGGGGTGCGGAGGGCAAAGCAGAGAGATTCCCGCACAGAGGATTGGTGCTGACTGGCACTCACCAGCCCGAGAGGCTTGTCTGCTCGCCCGCCGGGGTGGGCGTGGGCTGGGAGCTGAGGCTCGGCTTCAGTCGGATTCCGGGGAGAGGACTGGGGTTGGCGGTGTGAACACAGCCTGCAGGGGGCTAGTGCGCCACAGCTAGCTGGGAGGGAATGTGGAAAAAGGTCTGAACTGCCGAAGAGGCAAGAGACTTTTTCTTCCCTCTTTGTTTCCTGGTGCGCGAGGAGAGGGGATTAAGAGCGCTGCTTAAAGGAGCTCCAGAGACGGGCATGAGCCGTGGCTATCAGCGGGGACCCCAGAGACAAGCATGTGGAATACCTGAATAGAGCAAGAATCACCCCAAATTGAGGAGGTGGACTTTGGGAGCAAAGATATATATATTTCCCCCCCTTTTTCTTTTTCTGTGAGTGTGTATGCATATGCTTCTGTGTGTGATTTTTGTCTGTATAGCTTTGCTTTTACCATTGGTCCTAGGGTTCTGTCTGTCCGTTTTTTTTTTTTTTTTTTTTTTTTTTTTTAGGATAACTTTAAGTGCTTGTTGTCATTCGTGTATTTGTTTTCTGGTTTGGTTCTCTTCTTTCTTTCTTTTTAATTACTTAAAAATTTTTCCTTAATAATTATTTTGTTTTTTATTTTAACAACGTTTATTTTATTTTATCCCTTCCTTCCTTCCTTCCTTCCTTCTTTCCTTCCTCCCTCCCTCCCTCCCTTCCTTCCTTTCTTCCTCCCTCCCTTTTCTTCTGAGCCGTGTGGATGACAGCCTCTTGGTGCTCCAGCCAGGCGTCAGGGCTGTGCCTCTAAGGTGGGAGAGCCAAGTTCAGGACACTGGTCCACCAGGGACCTCCCAGTTCCATGTAATATCAAATGGCGAAAATCTCCCAGAGATCTCCATCTCAATGCCAAGACCCAGCTCCACTCAACGACCAGCAAGCTACAGTGCTGGACACCCTATGCCAAACAACTAGCAAGACAGAAACACAACCCCACCCATTAGCAGAGAGGCTGCCTAAAATCATAATAAGGTCACAGACACCCCAAAACACACCACCAGTTGTGGACCTGCCCACCAGAAAAACAAGATCTTGCCTCATCTGCCAGAACACAGGCACCAGTCCCCTCCACCAGGAAGCCTACACAACCCACTGAACCAACCTTAGCCACTGGGGGCACACACCAAAAACAACGGGAACTACGAACCTGCAGCCTGTGAAAAAGAGACCCCCAAACACAGTAAGTTAAGCAAAATGAGAAGACAAAGAAACATACAGCAGATGAAGGAGCAAGGTAAAAACCCACCAGCCCTAACAAATGAAGAGGAAGTAGGCAGTCTACCTGAAAAAGATTTCAGAATGATGATAGTAAAGATGATCCAAAATCTTGGGAATAGAATGGAGAAAATACAAGAAACATTTAACAAGGACATAGAAGAATTAAAGAGCAAACAAACAATCATAAACAACACAATAAATGACATTAAACATTTTCTTGAGGGGATCAATAGCAGAATAACTGAGGCAGAAGAACGGATAAGTGACCTGGAAGATAAAATAGTGGAAATAACTACTGCAGAGCAGAATAAAGAAAAAAGAATGAAAAGAATTGAGGACAGTCTCAGAGACCTCTGGGACAATATTAAATGCACCAACATTCGAATTATAGGGGTCCCAGAAGAAGAAGAGAAAAAGAAAGGGACTTAGAAAATATTTGAAGAGATTGTAGTTGAAAACTTCCTTAATATGGGTAAGGAAATAGTTAATCAAGTCCAGGAAGCACAGAGAGTCCCATACAGGATAAATCCAAGGAGAAACACACCAAGACACATATTAATCAAACTATCAAAAATTAAATACAAAGAACAAATATGAAAAGCAGCAAGGGAAGAACAACAAGTAACACATAAGGGAATCCCCATAAGGTTAACAGCTGATCATTCAGCAGAAACTCTGCAAGCCAGAAGGGAGTGGCAGGACATATTTAAAGTGATGAAGGAGAAAAACCTACAACCAAGATTACTCTGCCCAGCAAGGACCTCATTCAGATTTGACAGAGAAATTAAAACCTTTACAGACAAGCAAAAGCTAAGAGAATTGAGCACCACCAAACAAGGTTTACAACAAATGCTAAAGGAACGTCTCTAGGCAGTAAAAACAAGAGAAGGAAAAGATGTACAATAATAAACCCAAGACAATTAAGAAAATGGTAATAGGAACATACATATCGATAATTACCTTAAATGTAAATGGATTAAATGCTCCAACCAAAAGACACAGGCATGTTTTATATTCCTTTTTAGGGCTGAAAGGAAAACTTGGAGTGTTTAATACAATCTTCAGTGAAAGCATCTTTTTATTGCATAGGTAAATATATTTTTATGGGGGTAAAATAGAAAGAGACATAAATGTACTAATGATTCACACAGTATTTTAATATGCCTAACTTCTCAAAGAGGCAAAGTGCCTACTTGCTAAAAGTCCAACCAGATATCCTTAAAATGGCATGCCATGATTTCCCCTTGTTTTCTCCACACTTGCAAGCTCATGCAAACATACAAGCATACATGGGCACACAAACACATACAGACTATGCTTATTTCATTCAACTGAAAGAAACAACCTGTAATTTAGGGATCACAGAGGATAGGACTAGGAAGAGCAGGGATATTTAAACTGAAGCCCTTTCCTTAAGAGTTTAGAAAAACAGCATGGATAATGTAATGTCTTTTTATGAATGGCAATGTCATCAAAATAGTCACCCATATGTTTTCTCAAAGCAAAGCACTGTGAGGTACCCAGGGTTTTGTATATTTCAGGTAAGATCACATCTTTTTCTTTTGTGTTTCCTATTATTATCCTCCTATAAGCAGTATCAACACTGATACTTAGTAGCCTAAACATTTTTTTTCATATCAAGAAACTGGCTCCAGCAATGTCCTCTTTTGTTTTACTATTAGTATTGTGGTTTTAAGTTCACCTAAGATGGTGAGAATTGTTTTGTTTCATCGAATGCTGTTGACTTGTTGAATTTAATGGCCACTTTTTTTTCTTTCAGCTTAGCTATTTTAATTTTAATTTTCCCCTAAGTTATATTGAGGCATTCTTGCCAAAAACTGTATGTATTCAAGGTGTAAAATGTAATAGTTTGATACACGTATACATTGTGAGATGACTACTACAATCACTTAACACACCTATCACCTCACATCTCACATAGTTACCTTTTTCCCCCCCCAGTGTGGTGAGAACTCTCAGCATCTTTTTATCAAATTTCAAGTATACAATATAGTATTATTAACTATAGTCACCGTGCTGAAAGTTTATGCCCTTTGACGAATATCTCCACATTTTTCCCACCTTCAGGCCCTAGCAACAAATATTTTACCCTCTGGTTCTCTGTGTTAGACTTTTTAGATTCCACATATAAGTGAGATCATACAGTGTTTGTCTTTCTGTGTCTGGCTTATTTTACTTAGTTTAATGTCCTCCAGGTTCATTCATATTGTCACAAATTACAAGATTCGCTACTTTTTTATGGCTGAATAATATTGCGTGTGTATGTATCTATTTCACATTTTCTTTATCCATTCGTCTGTCAACAGACAGATTGTTTTACATCTTGGGTATTGTGAATAATGTTGTAGTGAACACGGGTGTGCAGATGTTTTTTCAAGATACTGACTTTGTTTCTTTGGCTATATGTCCAGCAGTGGGATTGCTGGATCATATTGTAGTTCCTTTAACATTTTTTGAGGAGCCTCCATATTGTTTTCCATTTTGGCTATAGCAGTTTACATTCCCATCAGCAGTGCACAAGGGTTCACTTTTTCCGCATCGTTACTAATACTTGTTATCTTGCCTTTTTGATAATAGCCATTGTAACAGGTCTGAGGTGGTAATTCATTGTTTTGATATGCATTTCTCTGATGATTAGTGATGCTCATATATCTGTTGGCCATTTTAATGTCTTCTTTGGAAAAATGTCTGTTCCAATCTTTTGCCCATTTTTAAAATCAGGAATTTTTTTTTTTTGCTATTGAATTGTAAGAGTTCCTTATATATATATATATATTTTAAATTTTTTAACATCTTTATTGGAATATAATTGCTTTACAATGGTGTGTTAGTTTCTGCTTTATAACAAAGTGAATCAGCTATACATATACATATATCCCCATATCTCTTCCCTCTATATTTTGGATATCTAGCTCCTTGCCATGGTTTGCAACCCCTAATATATGGTTTGCAAATATTTTCTTTTATTTCATAGGTTGCCTTTTCATTCTGTTATTTTCTTTGCTGTGCATAAGTTTTTAGTTTGACGTAGCCCCACTTGTTTATTTTTGCTTTTGTTGCCTGTGCTTTTGGTGTCATATCCAAAACATCACTGCCAAGATCAATGTCAAAGAGATTTTCCCCTATGATTTCTTCTAGGAGTTTTATAGTTTCAGGTCTTAATTTAAGCCTTTAATCCATTTTGAGTTGATTTTTGTGTATGGTATAATATAAGGGTCTAATTTCATTTTTCTGTATGTGGATATCCAGTTTTTTCAATGTCATTTATTAAATAGACTATCCTTTTCCCATTTTGTATTCTTGACATCCTTGTCTTAGACTCATTGACCATATACATGTGGATTTACTTCTGGGCTCTTTATTCTTTTCCATTGGTCTGTGTGCCTGTTTATATACCAGTACCATTATGGTTTGATAGCTTTGTAGTATAGTTTGAAGTCAGGAAGTTGATGCCTTCAGCTCTGTTCTTTCTCAAGATTGCTTTGGCTATTCAGTTTTTTTGTGGTTCCACATGAATTTTGACTGATTTTTTTCTACTTCTTTGAAAAATGCCATTGAACTTTTTTATATTTAGTGTATAAATCTACACTAAATCTATAGATTTCTTTGGGTGGTATGGAATTTTAACAATATTTATTCTTCCAGTCCATGAATACAGGATACCTTTCTATTTATTTGTGTCTTCTTCCATCTTTCATCAATGTCTTACAGTTTTCAGTGTACCGGTATTTCATCTCCTTAATTAAATTTATTCCTAAGTATTATTTATTATTTTTGATGCTACTGTAAATAAGATTGTTTTCTTAATTTCTTTTTTGGATAGTCACTGTTGTGTATAGAAATGCAAATAATTTTTGTATATTAATTTTGTATCCTGCAACTTTGCTGAATTCCTTATTAGTTCTAACAGTTTCTTTGTGGAGGCTTTAAGGCTTTTTATTTATAAGATCATATCATCTGAAAATAGAGACAGTTTTGCTTCTTCTTTTCTTATTTACATGGCTTTTATTTCTTTTTCTTGCCTAATTGCTCTGTATAGGACTTCCAGTACTATGTTGAATTAAAAATGGCAAGAGTCAGAATCCTTATCTTGTTCCTGATCTTAGAGGAAGAACTTGCAGCTTTTTACTGTTGAGTATGATGGTCATATGTTGTCTTTATTATGTTGAGGTACATTCCTTTTATACCTAATTTGTTGAGAGTTTTTATCATGAAAGAATGTTAAATTTTGTCAAATGCTTTTTTCCTGCATCTATTCAGATGATCATATAATTTTTATCTTTTATTTTCTTAAGGTGATATATCATGTTTGTTTATTTGTGTATGTCCTGGGAACCTTGCATCCCAAGAATAAATCTCACTTGATTATTATGTGTGATCCTTTCAATGTGCAGTTGAATTTGTTTTGCTAGTATTTTCTTCAGGAATTTTGCATCTATGTTCATTAAGGATATTGACCTGTAATTTTCCTTTCTTGTAGTGTCCTTATTTGTCTTTGGTATTAATTAGAGTAATGCTGGCCTTGTAAAATTAGTTTGGAAGTATTTCCTCCTCTTCTATTTTTGAAAGAGTTTGAGAAGGACTGGTGTTAATTAAATGTTTGGTATAATTCACTAGTGAAGCCATCTGGTCCTAGTCTTTTCTTTGTTGGGGGGCTTTTTATTGCTGCTTCAAAATGCATACTTATTATTCGTCTGTTCAGATTTTCTATTTCTTCATGATGTTTTTCATGGCAGGTTGTATGTTTCTAGGAATTTGTCCATGTCTTATAGGTATAGGCTATCCAATTTGTTGGTGTATAATATTTCATAGTAGTCTCCTATGATCCTTTGTATTTCTGAGATATAAGCTGTAATGTCTTCTCGTTCATTTATAATTTTGAGTCCTCTCTCTTTTTTTGGTTAGTCTAGCTAAAATTTTGTCAATTTTATTTATCTTTTCAAAACATCTTCTAGTTTTGTTGATTTTTTACATTGTTTTTCTAGTCTCTTTTTCATTCATTTTGCTCTAATCTTTATTCTTTCCTTCCTTCTGCTAAATTTGGGCTTAGTTTGTTCTTCTTTTTCAAGTTCCTTGAGGTGTAAAGTTACGTTGCTTATTTGACATCTTCCTTTTGTCTTAATGTAGTTGTTTACTGCTATAAATTTCCCTCTTAGAACTGCTTTTGCTGCATTACATAAGTTTTTGGTATGTTGTGTTTTTATTTTTGTTTGTCTGAAGATATTTTCTGATTTCTTTTTTTTGATTTTCCAGAGTATGTTGTTTAATTTACATATATTTCTGAATTTTTCAATATTCCTCCTATTATTATTCCTAGTTTTATATCATTGTGTTTGGCAAGGGATACTTTATAGGATTTCAATCTTCATTAATTTGTTAAGACTTGCTTTGTGGGCCAACATATGATCTATCCTGGAGAATGTTCTGTGTGTGCTTGGAAAAAATGTGTATTCTTGTGCTGTTGGATGGAATGTTCTGTATATGTTAATTATATCAATTTAGTCTATAGTGTTATTCAAGTCTGTTTTTTCCTTATTGATTTTCTGTCTGGGTAATCTATCCATTATTGAGAGTGGGGTATTGAAGTTCCCTACTATTATTATATTGCTGTCTATTTATTCCTTCAGTCTGTTAATATTTACCTTAAATATTTAGGTGCTCCAGTGTTGGCTTCTGTTGGTTTCCCAGGCTGATGGGATTACCTGCAGAATTACAGAATTACAGCTGAGATGGATTAGAGCTAGGTTACTTGGCTGTTGCTGTGTTCACATTGGGCTCTGTGTTTGGTGAGCCTGTTACCAGGGACTTGGGCTGGTGTGGATCCTATTTGGTCCCTGGATGGACAGAACTGCCTCTAGAACCTTGAATAGTAGGGCTGGTGCTGGGACAAGGTTCCACTTCAGGGTCTGCGGTTGGGTCTGCAGACAGTGGTCCTGTTATCAGGTATGTGGAAATATGCCTCTCTTTGAGTCCTTGGGAGGGCTTCTACTGGCCACTGGGTGGGTCCCTGGACAGACCGGCTGGCTCTGGACTATGGTTGATAGGAGCTGGAACGGAGGCCCAAGATTGCTTCAGGGTACACAACTGGAAATGAGATCTGAAGTCATAGCTCAGAAGGCATGGATGGTCATGTCTCCCACCAGATCCCTAGGTGGGTAGAACTGTTCCCTGACTGCAGTGGGGAGGGGCTAGAGCTATGTCACAGGGACATTTCAGGATCTCTGGGGATGCAAATAAGTATGTCTCCAGCCAGGTCCCTGGGCCGGTAGGACTGCTTATGGAAGGTGGCTGAAAGGGGATGGAGTCAGATCATGAGTTACTTCAGTGTCCAAAGCTGTGGGTTTATTACTGAGGCATAGGCAGGCATGACTTCTCCTAGGTTCCTTGGCATCTTGTGCTGGTGGCAGGACCAAGGTCAAATGGGGCTATAGCCAAATCCACAGGGGTCAGAACAGTTTCTGAGTCTTGCTAGGGACACTATAGGGGTGCCATCCCCCTTGGTTTGGGCCTGCTTTATTAAAACAGACTTCCTTGGTCGTGGGCCCCCCTGAGGTTTCACAGTGTCCTACCTGGATTCCAAAGCTACCACAAAGACACTTTTTGACTATGAATGGCTGCCAAGTTATTGTTGCCAGGGGATGATACAAGCTGGGAACCTCCTGTTCTGCCATATCTCTGATGTCACTCCTGGCCAAACTTGGAACATTCAGTTGTGGTAAAGAGGAGCATGTTGTATTTAAAATATCTCATTTCATGAGATCTGCAAGAAATTTTTAAAATTTCTGTTACTTCTATTATGAACCAGTTTATTCTAAAACTCATGAATATCTATAATGCTTTAAGCTTATATCACCTCTGAGCATTTTAATTATCCTCAAAGTTATAAATAATGATGCCCCCCAAACTTGTATTTTCATAGAATATTCCAAATTGTCTACTTTATTGAATATATCTTGGGTTCAAAAAGGGTATTTTATTTTATCTTATTTTTTATTGAAGTATAGTTGATTTACAATGTTGTGTTAATTTCTGCTGTATAGCAAAGTGATTCAGTTATACACATATATACACTCTTTTTTTAATATTCTTTTCTGTTATTCTTTATCCCAGGCTATTGGATATAGTTCCCTGTGCTATACAGTAAGACCTTGTTGTTTATCCATTCTATATGTAATAGTTTGTATCTACTAACCCCAAACTCCCAGTTGATCCTTCCCCCACCTCGCCTTCCCCTTGGCAACCACAAGTCTGTTCTCTATGTCTGTGAGTCTGTTTCTGTTTTGTAGATAAGTTCATTTGTGTCATATTTTAGCTTCCACATATAAGTGATATCATATGGTATTTGTCTTTCTCTTTCTGACTTACTTCACTTAGTATGATAATCTCTAGTTGCATCCATGTTGCTGCAAATGGCATTATTTTGTTCTTTTTTTTATGGCTGAGTAGGATTCCACTGCATATATGTACCACATCTTCTTTATTCATTCGTTTGTTGATGGACATTTAGGTTGTTTCCATGTCTTGGCTATTGTGAATAATGCTGCTATGAACATAGGGTTGCATGTATTTTTTTGAATTATAGTTTTGTCCAGATATATGCCTAGGAGGGGGATTGTTGCATCATATGGTGATTCTATTTTTAGTTTTCTGAGGAACCTCCATATTGTTTTCCATAGTGACTGCAGCACATTCCCATTACCACTAATGGGAATGTAGGAGGGATCCCTTTTCTCTGCACCCTCTCCAGCATTTGTTATTTGTAGACTTTTTAATGTTGGCCATTGTGACTGGTGTAAGTGGTATATCACTGTAGTTTTGACTTGCATTTCTCCAATAAGTAGGGATGTTGAACATCTTTTCACATCTAATGGCTATTTTAAAAATAATAGTGTCCTCTATGCACATATAGAGTTTATTGCTGTTATTACCATTGAAAATAATCTGCATTTGTTATTGAGGTGGGATTGAAACAAAATACAAATCTGATATATTTTAAGATTTAGGAGTGATTTTAACCAGTTTACTTAGATTTAAAGATGAGAAAACTGAGGCAAAGTGAAGTTAAGTTACTTGTGAAAGTCAAAGCTAGTAAGTGATGAAGCAGAAATTCAAATCCATGCCTTTGTTATTTTATTTTCTTATATTTTGACTGATGGGTTATTTAGATGTGTATTGTTTAATTTCCAAGTATTTGGAGGGGTTTTTCTAGATATCTTAATGATTTCTAATTTAATTGCATTATAGTCAGAGAAAAAGCTCTGTCAGATTTCAAATTTTCAAAATTTTGTTTAGCCTTATTTTTATCCTTGGTAATACTCTTTTTCTTGAGACCTACTTTGTCTGTTAGTAACATAGCCAAGCCTGACAGAATAACAGATTTTCATGTTTACTGTATGGTATATCATTTTCCTTCCTTTTACTTTCAAACTGTGTCTTTTTGTAGAACATAGTTGAATCTTGTGATTTAATCCAGACTGATGACATCTGCCTTATAATTGGATTGTTTAGTCAATTAGTGTAGTATGTTTAATGTAATTATTAATGATTTTGTTCAAACCTGTTGTCTTGCTATTATCTTCCAGTGTCCCATCCATTATTTGTTCTTCTCTTCCTCCTTTCTTGACTTCAGTTAATTAAATATTCTTTAGTATATAATTTTAAGTCCATAATTGGCTTTCTAGCTATACTCGTAATACTTTTAATAATTACTCTAGGGATTATAACATGCATTTTTAATTTAACACAGGCTACTTAGAGTTAATATTGTACTACCTCATGTAAAAACTTTAGTAATAAAATTCCATTTATGCCTCCTCCCACAGGTTTTTGTGATATTGTAGTCAAATATTGCACATCAAACTATGTAATCTTATTATTTATTATTTTTACCTTAGATAATATGATAGAACACTATTTTTTCCTTAAATAGTCATTCATCCTTAAATAAATTTTGAGAAGAAATATAGTGTTTTATGTTTACTCACTTATTTACCATTTCTGATGCTCTTCATTCCCTTTTGTAGATCCAAATTTTACTCTACTGTCATTTACTTCAGCTTGAAATATCTTATTTATCATTTCTCAAAGTGCAGATCTGCTCAAGATTAATTTTTAACTTTAGTTATTTAAAAATGTATTTATATCTCACTCTCATTTTGAAGAATTTTTTTGCTGTTGTTGAATTCTTGTTTGACATCATTTTTCTTTCAGCACTTTAAACTTCCTGTTCCATTGTATTTTGGTCTCCATTATTTCTGATTAAAAGTCACCTGTTATTTGTATCATTGTCCCTGTGTGTAACATGTTGTTTTCTTTTATCTGCCTTTAATATTTTCTGTCTTGAGTTTTCAAAAGTTTGCTTATGCTGTTTCTAGATGTGGTTCTCTTTGTATTTATTTTAGTTGGGGCTAACTAGATTTTACTTTTTAAAAAACAAATTTGGAAAATTTCTACTAATTACTTTTATGCCCTTTTCTCTCTTTCTTTTCCCTTTGGGACAGTTACATGTATGCTAGATTGCTTGTTACTGTCTCTGAGGATAGGTCACTGAAGCATTGGTTAATTTTTAAAAATATCTTTTGTTCCTCTGTGTTCATATGGAGTAACTTCTACTGATTTGTCTTCATGTTCACTAATCCTTTCTTTAGTATTAAGTCTTCAATCTGATGTCAAGGTCAATCAGTATATTTTTATTTCAGATATTTCATTAATCCATGCTAAAATCTCCATTTGGTTTTTTTCTATAGTTTCTATTTTTCTGTTGAGATTCTCATCTCTTCACTTATTATGATCATCTTTGCCTCAAGATCCTTGGATCTATTTTTTTTTTTTTTTTTTTTTTTGCGGTATGCAGGCCTCTCACTGCTGTGGCCTCTCCCGTTGCGGAGCACAGGCTCCAGACGCGCAGGCTCAGCGGCCATGGCTCACAGGCCCAGCCGCCCCACGGCATGTGGGATCTTCCCGGACTGGGGCACGAACCCATGTCCCCTGCATCGGCAGGCGGACTCTCAACCACTGCGCCACCAGGGAAGCCCCTGGATCTATTTTTTGTAGCTTCTTTAAAATCTTTTTCTACCAATTCTAACATCTGGGTCATCTTGGGGTCTGATTGTACGGACTATTTATTTTCTTAAATATGAGTCTCATCTCCCTATTTCTTTGAATGTACAGAAATTTTTAGTTTTATGCTAGACATTTTGGATGAAACTTTGTAAGAAATTGAGATTATGACATCATCCCTGCAAAGTTGTTGAATATTTTTCCTATCAGGCAATTAAATGGAAAATACTCTTGTTCTTGTCATGCATGGTTTTAGTCTCTATTAAAGCAGGTCTGTTTTGCCTTTGAGTTTAATCCTAAGGAGTGGTCCATTCTGGGGATCATGGTACTAACTCTTAAAGCATGGGTCTTTCTGGGGTTTGAGCTGAATGCCTTAGGTACTCAGTGAGGTCTCTTCACACTGGTACTTCAGTATCTCCCATCACTACAGGTCCTCTGGTATTTTCACTTAGCACTTAGTCCCATAGCAGGCAGTGTCTGCTACATGACGTGTCACTTCTTATATTGACCAAGAACCTGCAGCAAATCCTCATGCAGTCTTCTAACCCCAACCCACTCACAAAGCTATTTCTCCTTTGGTCACCTGCCCTGTAAATTACAGCTTTTTGGGCAGCCTCGTATTCTAATCTCTGCTTCCTCAGCCCATTGAGATTTCAGTTTAACATTTAATGTGATCTCCAACTCCCTGAGTAAGGGCAGGAAAACAACCCCAGCAAAAAGCTAAGAAAATTGTGGGGCTCACCATGTATACTGTCCTTCTCTCAAGGATCAAAGTCCTGCTATGACCATTTTCCAGTGCCTAAACAGAGTCGTCTCATATATTTTGTCCAGTTTTATACTTATATCAAGAAGGCAGTCCCAGTACCAGTAACTCTATCATGGGTGGAGTAAAGAATCTATGGGTTTATGTTTAATTTTCACAAAACCTTGTGATATAGTATTTGTGAAGTAGGTAGTATTATTATAACCCAATTTTATAGAGAATTAAACTCAGGCTAACTGGTGAGTGGGGGAGTCAGAATGAAACCCTGAGCAGTCAGATTCAGACTCCATGCTCTGATTTAACATACAATGCTGCCTCTGCAACTTGAAATTATGTTATTACCTTCATTGCATTTATACACTCTCTTTTTTCTCATATTTATTAGTATTTGTTTTTTAAACTTTGCTACCTCTTCTAATGTGCATAAACACCACATATTTCCTGTTTACAACTGCCACCCCCACTGCCTAGCACAAGCTCTTGGTGAGCATTCACCATATTTGTTGAATGAATGAGTGAATGTAGATGACACCATTACAATTTTGAAAAGAGGCTCATTTCCACATATTTGCTATTTTAGACTTCATCTTGCCTGCCACCTTGTGGCATCAAATTTCTGCAGCAAAAACAAGCAAACAACAGCAATATAAAGGTGGGAAATATGCAAAAAAGTTGATGTGCATCATTAGAATCTTTACAATTATACAAATAAACATATAATTATATGATAGGAAAAGAGTTATAGCAGGATTTCTATTCTTGATAAGATAGCAGTAATTAGAAATCAGTCTTAGGAATGTTCAAGACACCACTGATAAACAATAATACTAGTTTGATGAAGTGAGCAGAGTTGATATGTTTGACTGATGAGTCTAGGCATCACTTTTGCTGGAAGTAAAAAAAAAATGATATCCATATTTGCCACTTTGGATATATTATTAAAGAAAAGAAAAACTTGTTAACAGTTGTTTCTAAAGCCTTTGTATTACTTATTATCATATTTTAACTGTCAACACTTGCCTAATTAATTTCAAAATGTATCTTTGTTGAACCTAAAACCATAAAGTTATGGTTCTTTTAGTCTTCTACATGACAGAACAATATGAAGTTACTTTTTATCAGAAGCAAAACTGTGTGATGGTTTTCAACCTAATTTTTGTGTTAACAAATCTCCTAAAGATATGCAGTAGACCTCACATTTACATAAAATTAAAGAAAGGATGCTTCAGCAAATGAAAATAAATGCAAAAAGGGAATATTTTAATTTTGATCCATGATTAGTATCAAACATCACAATGTGGTAATAATACAAAAGCAAGATTCTGCATTCAGTGTATAACTGAATGTATAATGGTGTATAATGGTTGTAGGCTATTTATAGACTGAGTATCCTGATTAATTTATTTATTTTGAGAAATATATTTATGTTTCAGGCTCTACTTTAAAATCTGAGATCTTTAAAAACATTTAAATACTAGAATCGTATGCACTGTCTTCTGCAGTTCTTCAATATGACATTTTGCTGGGTAGCAAAATGATTTATTTCAGTTGGTGCATTATTAATTGTATGAATTGACTGTTTAACCTCTATTGATTTCCATTTCTTAATGTTCAACTTAGAAAAAGAAGCAAAAGTTATTTTACAATAGAATAAAAAGGATACAAAAGTTAATCCTAGCATAATGAGGAAGATTAGTTTACTATTCATCATTATATATCCTCTCTTCAGTAATTTTCAAGGCCTTGAAAGAGCATGCTTAATTTTAAAATCAAAGTTTCTAAGCCTAAATAGTGTATCTATTTGAAACTAATCCTTGCATCCTTGTTTCTTACAGTATAATTTTGATTAATGTTCATTACTTATTTTTATAACACTGAATTAAATATTGACATGACCATACCATTTAGAATCCTTTCATTATTAAAAATGACTTGAAAATCCATCAAACCATTCTAATATCCAGGAGATAGTTTCCTTAGTGTGCCGGCCATTTTGGTGGCACTTTTTATGTGTAGTGAAAACCGTGGAGAAGGTGATAAATAATTACTTTCAAGTGCATCTCAATTCAGTATTGTTTATGTATGCCTATAGATTTTCTGGGCTATTCCCAATTTTAAATATTTTTTCCATTGAGCTCACAAGTCACCCAAGTGGCTTTTTCCTTTCAAATTGAAATGGAATGAAATTCTTTGACATAACCATATGTCCTGATATTGGGTTTGAAAATGATGGTTGCATAAGGTGTTTCCAGAAACTATAGAGTCTAATTTTCTTTGTTGTCAAAGAGAATCTGTGTTTAGGTTCTGCAGTTTACTTAAAGCAAGAAAATTTCTTTCAAGCAGGTTATCTTATGAATTTAAAAGTGGTTTTGTTGTCCTTGATGTCAAGCTTAAGCCTACAAGCTTGAGGTCTCCTTAGAGCCATGAAGAATCTTTGGTGGAACTTTTACATCATTGTGGATGTAGAGTTGTAAATGATTTTTAGCATGTTGGCAGATCTCCTGCTCACGTAATGAGTATTAATATAATTGATAATTGTGTTTCCTCGTGGTTATTAACAGGGCAGGCATTATGTTTTCACATTGATATTAGTTTTATTATTTATATCCAAAAGAAGTACAGGATGTGTGATATCAGAAAATGAACAAGACTAAATATTTAGGTCAATCACTCTAAGCCGGGCAGGGAGGGGAAGAGGCATCATAATTCTAAGAAAAGAGTTATTTGAAAGACATAACATAATCACTTTATCTTTGCTGTAGATTAAAGTGAATATTACCCATGATAAGAGCAAGGCCTTTAGGAAACAGGACATTTTTATAGAAAACAAAGATAGGGCTGGGTAATCCTGAGGATTCTAGGAAGCCACAACCTAATACAGAGTTCTGAAGAGGGATAGAAATGTATAAAAGAAATCTTTAAGGACATAGATTAAAAAGTGTTTTACACCTTTGGACAGCTGTCACACTCACCCCTGCATAGCATCCTTTGAATCAGCTATGCTATCTCCAAGTAAGCAATAAGCTTTCGAGTCTTTACTCATGTTTCACAGTTGGAATTTCCTTCTACCATTCTCTGTATTTTGGGCAATTTTGGAAACCCTTCTCATCTTTCTCATCCCTTACTTAACCTTATTTGTTCCCTCCTTTCTTCCTGCTGTAATTTGCTACTACAGTTATCTGCCTTTTTATTTTGTCTGGCTTTATGGATAATTATTTATGGCTCTTTCTTCCATTAGGTTTTGAGATGCGCTTTGTGATCTCTATGATTGCCTAGTTTAACATAAATCGAGTAGTAGAGAAATGTTTTTTGTTTTGTCTTTAAATTTAAATGGAATCTAAGTTAATCATACAAGCTCACATAATACCCTCTGCTTGCATGGATAGTACTTACTTGTAGTTATTAACACTTCATTTTACCTGTGTGCATGATTCAGGGCAAGGTCAGGTTTCCTCATCCGTAGATAGCATGTAACAAGCTTTGTCTCAATGAAACTTGTTACACTTGCTACATCTTCAGCAGATGCTTCAAATGGTTTTCCCAGAGCTGCTCCTTTGCTGCAAAGCTTTAAAAAAAAAATACAGTGCTTTAAATTTTCTAATAATCTTGACATATAATTGATCTTTTAAACAAGCAAGACATATATATGTACATGTACTTTTTCCAAACTACAAGTCAAATATTAACATTTTGATTGTAAATTAAATAAATTGTTCCTGTTCACTGTTAAGTGACTGTAATATAAGTAACATATTTTACTGTAAAATGCTTCCTGTAAAATATTTTTAAAGTATGATATATTTTAAAGGGGTGCCATTAGCTAAGAATGTCTTTTAAAAATAAAGCACACAATAAACAAAGATATTAGCAGAAAACCAGATATAAATCATATTAAATATCAGTGCTTTTATGAAAACCCAGCTGAGCAATGATCTAGCACACTATCAAGTTGATTTAATATAATAAGAGGTATCGGAAGTAAACTCCTAGGAGCCATTAACATGATCAGTGATTAATTTGAGTCTGAATCATATTCTCTAGGATGTTATTGAAAGAAAAGAAGTGAAAATTTATTAGAATTTATTGGCGGAGGCCACAGTATCTGAAAAACATGGCAGGAATGTGGAATTCTTAGTAAAAATTCCAGGAAGTCAGTGGTTTCTGGGCACCACAGATAAACTGTAGAAGAAGAAAATAATTAATTTTGGGAGGAGAAGCCCAAACATTAAGAAGTGTCAATAATATGACAAGGATAGATCGGCACTTTTATTTTTCCCCTCAGAGTTTTCTACTGTGTCTTAGAATCAAGGCTGATGGGGGAGGAGAAGCTCCACCTCTGTTTAGTGACCTTATTCAGATAATCTGCTTCTTTGCTCTTTTCTATATCCTCTATGCTTTTCTTACCAGGGATAGTAATATTTGGAGTTAATATCTATTTATATATACCTTAGTGTAAAATTTCTTGTATTCTAAATCCTTTTTATTTAAATGATATTATTTAAACTAATTTTTCTGTTTTTAAATTTTCTTGGTTGCGTTGGTTCTTCGTTGCTGCGCACGGGCTTTCTCTAGCTGTGGCGCGTGGGCTTCTCATTGTGTTGGCTTCTTTTGTTGCAGAGCACGGGCTCTAGGCGTGCGGGCTTCAGTAATTGCAGCACACCAGCTCAGTCAGCTGTTGTGGCTCGCGGGCTCTAGAGCACAGGCTTAGTAGCTGTTGCGCATGGGCTTGGTAGCTCCGGGGCATGTGGGATCTTACCTGACCAGGGCTCGAACCTGTGTCCCCTGTATTGGCAGGTGAATTCTTAACCACTATGCCACCAGGGAAGTCCCCTAATTTTTCTTTTATAGAGTAAGTTGAGGTTGCCTTGCAACCTCATTTACATTAACATTGTTGTCAATTATTTTTTAAAGTGCAAATGGGTTGAGAATGACTACATTCTGTTCAAAAATGTATTTCTCTTCTTAATTTTATCCAACAACTATGAGCTGAAGGTGAATCTAGATGCTTAACATCCCTAGTTTGAATTGGTAGTTACCTGGTGCTACTATCTTTTGCCTGGATATCCTGTCAAGTCTGAGAATTCATATCATTTTTAAAAGTCTTTTCCAATTTGATGGGAGAAATTTGTTACTATAATACATACATTCAGTCAATATATAGTTATTGAGTAATTACTAGTAATTGTCAGACAAAAATTACTGCCCTTACATTTTAATTTGCATTAGATAGGTCTTTTAAATAAATTTTGGCTATTTTTAATTCCATGTAAATTCCTGTTTTCTATTCCTTTCCTATTTCCATAATCTTTTTCTTACTAATTATAAGAACTCTTTAGATATGTAATCTATTATTCCTTTTCCTGAACAACTATATGCTCACAATCAAATGCAAAAGTTTTTCCCCTCAAATTATCCTTAGAAAAGAGTCAAATTCTATTCATGTTCTTATGAGGATCCTCAGAGTACAGTTCTCAATTATTTGGAGGGAAAAAAAAGCAAAGACTCTTGTGGAAGATACAAAGGAAATGACCTCAGTCAATGTTGTCTGGTTGCTTTATAAAGATTACCTGATAAAATTGATAATAAAAGAGACAAAGCATTTAACACTGATTTAGTAACTATTCCTGAGAGTCTGACCTCACGAATGTCAACATAGTTGGAAACAGACCTTAAAATGTCATTTAAGAGAAAGTGTTATAGTTTGAACATGACAGCTTGAGACCGCACCTCTCCTCTGATCCTGTAGGGCCAATCTGATCCTGTAGGACCCAGAGATACCTAAAGCAACAGTTTTTCAGGGGGAAAATAAAAAGGTTTTTGGATGACATAGCTCTTTATAAAGCCCAAATCAGTAGAAAACAAAATGAGTAGAAATTACGTAGTTTTATTTGCCAGCATATCATCATATTAAAATTCTAGAACCTCTTGATTAATTTTATCCTCTAAATTAAATCAGCATTTTTTTCAAGTCTTAAATGCTCACATCTCATGGATTTTTCACATAAAATCTTAAAGAAACAAAAGAGAAACAAACAAGCCCCACAGTGTGTGTGTCCTTTGCCCCTTCCTCCTCTGTGTCCCTCTCTGTTGCGGTGGAGCAGGCATGTCTCCTTTCTCAGGCACACTTTTTGTGGGATGAATATGTGGGCCATTCAGGGAGTAGTGTCTACAAGGACACTCAGATCCTACGTGGTAAGAGGAAGCTGACCTTCAGATTTAATAATATTAAAGACTTCGTCTATGAACATTGAGATAAAGTGAAGAATAAATGCCTGATCTAATGTCTTCAATATTCTCTACTTCTGTGAGATTCAAGGCCAGAAAAGGAATAAAATGATCAATCTTAACACACTAAAGAGTATACTTTATGAAGCCAAACTATAAGAAAGCAAGGAAAGACAGGGATAATTTTTCAGTTCACATTAAAATGGGAGAACAGGCAGCCTGCTGGGTAGGCTTATGTGTATTTGTGGTGATCTTGGTTTATCAGTCAAGTACTCTAAGATAGAGTACTTTCTGATTTTATCAAAGGTTGCTTTATTTGTTTGCCAAAGTGGGGCATCTTTGAAATAAGCTTTGCAAATTGTTATAAATATGTTGAAGTTAAAGGTAGAATTATAGTAAATATAGACAAAGTACTGGTGTCAGGATTATAAAGAACATTCCAGATATTTTGCTGAATTTTAAAATTTTCATGCAGACATTTGTAGAGACTGAGAAGTTAATTCTCTAGAAGATGAAGAACTTTAACGTGAGATGTATTTGTTTGAATGTAGGAAGGGTGACTTAGTTCAAATTATATTTGTCTAAAGCTATACAGTTTACCTTTTTGGTGAAATAACTCATGGAGATAAGGCAATAAAACCTTTTAAACTACCTGATATAGTATATCAGTGAGAAGACTTTGAATTAAGAAACAAAAATTATGTGTTAGTTTTTTTGTTTTGAAAAGAAGCCTAAAATATTTTTGAATGAAGCATGGACAAGTTAAAAGCATAATATTTAAGGGAAAGTGCAGTGAAGACTCGTATGTGTATTGTTGTTTTCATGAGAAGGTAGATTAAAATGAAATTTCAGTAGTAAATTAGAATCACAGATCAAATTTTAATAAAAAAAATATATTTTACAAAATATATTTGATAGTTTTCTGAAAAGAGGATGGCAATACTTCAGAGTTATAAAACCTTTTTCTAAGGTATCTCAAAGTTCTTTTAAGAAATAAATATCAAACCTATTTTCAGAAATTGTGGCAAAAAGGAATTTCAAGTTTTGTTTAAAAACAGATAAAACTAATATAAAGCCCAATAATAGCAGAAATAACCAAGGTTAAATATTGCATTATGGGTCCCATTCTTAAAAATACAGCCACACATTTTTCTTTAATTAGTATCATCATTAATAAGATTGATATTGCTAATAGATTCTCCCTTATTAGAATATTGTATGGTGAGTGTTTGCCCACCATATTCCTGAGACATAATTTTGAGTGATTCCTGAAAGTCTAGGAGAGAACAATAAATCTTGAACAATGTGGCATTATTTGAGTTATCAGTTAGCTACAAATAAGAGTATATATCATTCATCCAATCAGAAATTTTTAAGCTTTTTATATTGCTTTGGAAATTACAAAAAAATCTAAAGATGGAGAGTAAGTTACCCATAACCCTATCACCATGTATAATTGCCATTAATTTTTACGTATTTCCTAACATCCTTTTCATGTTTTTATAATAAATTATGTATCATATATAATCTTTGCATTTCTTTTTCATATGCTCTGTTTCTTTTTATGTTTTCAATTAAAATCTAAAAGGTATTAAGATATACTCATGTTATAATTATAGTTGGATATTTCAATATCCCACTCTCAGCAAATGATAGAAATACCAGAAAGAAAATCAGCAAAGATCATAAAGATCTGAGCAACACAATCAACCAATGGTAATTGACATATATGTAAAATACTCCACCTAACAACAACAGAACACATATTTTTCTCAAGCACCCATGGAAAAGTCACTGATATAGAGCATATCATGGGCAATAAAGTACACGTCAACAAATTGAAAAATACTGAAATCATTCAGAGTATATTTGCTACCATAATGGAATCAAAACTCAACAGTTAAGAAAAAAAAAAAGACTCCAATTTGAAAGTGGGCAAGGACATGAACAGATTTTTCACTGAAGAGGACATGCAGATGGCAAATAAGCTCATAAAAAGATGTTCGACATGTTTATTGTTTGACATCATTAGTCATCAGAGAAATGTAAATTAAAACTACAATGAGGGGGCTTCCCTGGTGGCGCAGTGGTTGAGAGTCTGCCTGCTGATGCAGGGGACACGGGTTCGAGCCCTGGGCTGGGAGGTTCCCACATGCCGCGGAGCAACGGGGCCCGTGAGCCACAACTACTGAGCCTGCGCGTCTGGAGCCTGTGCTCCGCAACAAGAGAGGCCGCGATAGTAAGAGGCCCGTGCACTGCGATGAAGAGTGGCCCCGCTTGCCGCAACTAGAGAAGGCCCTCGCACAGAAACGAAGACCCAACACAGCAAAAATAAATTAATTAATTGATAAACTCCTACCCCCAACGTCTAAATTACTTAAAACTTAAAAAAAAAAAAATCTATAATGAGGACTTCGCTGGTGGCGCAGTGGTTGAGAGTCCGCCTGCCGATGCAGGGGATACGGGTTCGTGCCCCGGTCTGGGAAGATCCCACATGCCACGGAGCGGCTGGGCCCGTGAGCCATGGCCACTGAGTCTGTGCGTCCAGAGCCTGTGCTCTGCAACGGGAGAGGCCACAACAGTGAGAGGCCCGCGTACCGAAAAAAAAAACAAAAAACTACAATGAGGTATCACCACATACCTATTAGAATGGTTAAAATACAAAATAGTGACAACACCAAAATCTGAGAATGGTGAGGAGTTGGATCACTCACACAATGCTGACAGGAAAATAAAATGGTACAGCCAGTGGAGAAAACAATATGGCAGGTGCTTAAAAAACTAAACATGCAACTACTGTACAACTCAACACGTGCATGTTAGGCACTTATCCCAGAGAAATGAAGACTTATGTTCACACAGAAATCCATACGTGAATGTTTATAGCAAGTTAATTCATAATAGCCCCAAATTGGAAGCAATCTAGATGTCCTTCAATGGTGAATGATTAAAAAAATGGTGGTACAGCTGTACTGTATTGTTCATCTATAAGAAGGAATGAGTGAGTGATTATGCAACAACTTAAATGAATCTCTAGGGAATTATGCTGAGTGAAAAAAACCCATCCCTAAAGGTTATATACTGTATGATTGCATGACAAAATTATAGGAATAGAGAACAGGTTAATGATTGTGCGGGGTTAGGGATGGAATGGGTGTTGTGGTTATAAAAGGACAACAGGAAGGAATCCTTGTAGTGTTAGAACTGTAAACTGTAAGGTATTTTGACTTTGGTGGGTAGATACACAGAAGTAAAGACACACACACACACACACACACACACACACACGAGTACAAGTAAAGTTGGAGAAATTTTAAGATTGGTGGAATGCCTGAATCTTAATATTTTGGTGATAGTACTAGTCTTGCAAGAGCTTACCAGTGGGAGAAAACTGCAAAACGAGTAAATGGGATCTCTCTGCATTATTTCCTACAACCACATAAGAATCTACAGTTATCTCAAAGTAAAGTTTAATTAAAAAATAATCATGTTAAGGTTTAAGTGTCTTTCATTTTATCCCCCTCCTTTTGTTTTAGCACAATTATTATCATGTTTAACTGAGATTTGGGATGAGAAGGTTAATCATAGCTGAGGGAAATAATTTTCTTGGTTTTTTTCTTGTCAAATTATAGATTGATTTTTATAATGAAGGGTAATAATTCATAATGAAGTTTGCTCTGAAGTTTTATTTGGCAGCCATTGTGAAAGAATGCATCAGTTTCTCCACATTGTCATTATTGTGGTCTCTTATTTAAGGACATTTGCCATGAGATGAGGGTTGTACTTAGTGATATTCACAGGGAGAAGGTGGCAGGTCCTTTTGTATTATGACTTCATTATTTATTTTTTCTTAAACATCTTTCAGTTTGCAAGCCCCACTTCCAAGTAATTTTCCAAAGAGGGGTTATGTGTATGGTAACTTCTCTGAGCTCATGCATAACTGAGAATGTATTTTTGCTGACTTTATACATATAAAGGAATGTGGCTGAGTGTATGTTTCTTGAGACGTAACCGTTTCTCCGTAAATACATAGTTCTCCATTTATGTTCTCATATTTAGCATGCAGAGGAGGAAAAAAATAATACTTTTTTGGATTAAACTAGACATAATTTAAAAGAACTTCCTGTGTTGAAATTTCTTTGTCTTCCCCAAGCATGTGATATATTTTTCTATCTTCTTGTAATTCAAAATTACTGCTACCATGAATCCAGATGTGTTCTATTTTCATCTGTTTTGCCTGGAAAGAGGTAAGGTCTTTGTGTTTCCATACCCAGGTTTTTTGTTTTTTGTTTTAACTTAGAGAAGCTTTCTTCACTTACATCTTTGATTATTGTTCCCATCCCAACTGCCATGTTTTCTTTCCTAAGAAAGTAATTAAGTTGCATTTCCATCTCTGTTCTTCATGTCTATTAGGCTTTCTGATTCGTTTCACCACTGCATTCTGGGAGAGTGTCTCAAGATTGTCTACTAAATTATTGGCTTTATTTCCTAATATTAACTCTACTATTAACTCTTCTTCTTTTTATAATGATGATAATTGCAAACATTTAAATAGTGCTTATTATGTTACAAGCAGTGTTCTAAGAGCGCTCCATCTATTACATCATTTGATAATCACTGTTTTCATGCCCATTGTCTTAGTCAGTTCAGGTTGCTATAACAAAATACCATAGACTGGGTGGCTTAAAAAATAAACATTTACTTCTCACAGTTTTGGAGACATGGAAGTCCAAGATCAGGGTGCAGTGTGGTCCACTTCTGGTGAGGGCGCTCTTTCAGGTTGCAGACTGTCAACTTCTCATGGTAACCTCCCATGACAGAAAGAGGACCAGAGAGCTCAGTTGGGTCTCTTTTATAAGGGAACAAATTCTCTTCATGAGGGCTCCACCTTCAAAACCTAATCACCTCCCAAGGGCCCCACCTCCAAATACCATCACATATACGATTAAGTTTCAACATATGAATTTGGGGGGGACAAGCATTCAGTGCATAGCACTCATTACTCATTTTACAGATGAGAAAACTGAAGTTCAGAGAGTTATGTAATCATCTCAGGCTACACAGTAATTTGGATTCATACCTAGATGTCTGGCCCTAGAGTCTGCGTGTTTAATCACTACACCAGTGCTACAGTGTCAGTTCATGAGCTACTGATCCATGATGAGATAAGCACAGAAACAGAGTAAGCATTTAGAAACTTTCATAGTAGTTTGATAGAGAAATATTATATTTGTTGAATTATAATAAAAATTAGCTTTTGTATTATTATTATTTTTTTTGTGGTACACGGGCCTCTCACTGTTGTGGCCTCTCCCATTGTGGAGCACAGGCTCCTGACGCGCAGGCTCAGCGGCCATGGCTCACGGGCCCAGCTGCTCCACAGCATGTGGGATCTTCCTGGACCAGGGCACGAACCCGTGTCCCCTGCATCGGCGGGCGGACTCTCAACCACTGTGCCACCAGGGAAGCCCTAGCTTTTGTATTTTTATGTCATATTTTTACTTCATTGTTTTCTAGTAATTTATTTTTACTCTGTTTAATAAAGTATCATTCCACAACAGATTGGGACAAAACCAACACCAAAGAGAATTGGTTCTTTAACACAGATAATGAAAAGAACTGTACTAAACTGTTAGAAATTTAGATAATTAAGAAATTATAAAGAGAACAAAATTCACAATTCTATTATTAAAAAATGACCACTGTGTTAGATATTAGATGTTGGTGTGGATATATCTATCTTAGCTAGTTCTCTGTCTATCTATCTGTCATGTCTCTGTCATCTATCTATCCTTCCATTTACGAAAATGATATTATTCATTATCCATACTATTATGTTTCTTTCTTTGACTGTATCTTGGACATTAATAAATATAGATTTATACCATTTTTTAAATGGCTGCATAATTTTACCAGATCCCCATTTACTGTTTTTCCTAGTGAGAAATTTCTCCAGAGACACTGAAAGTTCTTAATGTCATAAATAAGGTACATTGAACAGCCTTGTATATACATCTTTGCCCACACATTTGATTCATTTCTAAATTTTCATATTCTATCTGTTATAATGTACTCTTTTTTTTTTTTTTTTTTTTTTTTTTTTGCTGTACGCGGGCCTCTCACTGCTGTGGCCTCTCCCGTTGCGGAGCACAGGCTCCGGACACACAGGCTCCGCGGCCATGGCTCGCGGGCCCAGCCGCTCCGCGGCATGTGGGATCTTCCGGGATAGGGGCACGAACCCGTGTCCCCTGCATCGGCAGGCGGACTCTCAACCACTGCGCCACCAGGGAAGCCCTATAATGTACTCTTATATATCTGAATTGACGAGTCAGGCATATATATTAGAACCCAAAAAACGTATTTTAGAAAATATACATCATGAAAGTGGTCTCCAGAAAAGTTTTACACTTTTACCAACAAGGTATTTAAGTTCTTGTTTTTCTATATCCTCACGCACACTAGGTATTAGCAATCTTTTAATCTATTTATTCTTTGCTAATCAGATGAGTAACAAAGGCACCTCACCTTAATTTGATTACTAAATCAACCGCACATGTTTATTGGCCATGTGTATGTGTATACTGTTCATGAATTTTATTCATTTTAAAATTGGGCTGTTCTAATTCATATTGATTTATTTTCAATTAGTAAATATATAATTAGATTTTTTCCCAAATATATAATTTATTTTGAGTTATGTTCATCACGTTTTGGTGTCAGGCTTATGCTAGCTATATAAAATAAATTGGAAAGATCCCCGTCTTTTCAATACTCTGGAACACTTGGAAATAAATAGTTAAAAAAAGTTTCAGCCCAGCTCATTTCACCTCTTTTGTTTTCTTATTTGATTATTGTACTGTGTAGGTTTTCAGTGTTTTGTATCAATTTTGTTAATTTATATTTTCCTAGAAAATTACCAGTTTCATTCAGACTCTAAAATCTGTCATTACAGTGAAGAACATTATATTTTTAGAACATTTTAAATGCCTGTTGTACCAGTGGTGTCATTCCCCTTTTCACTCTTGGTACTGTATAGTCTTGTTTTCTCTCTTTGTTTCTTAATTAGAATAGCAGGGTTCTGATTATTTTGTTTTTTTAAAAGCAACACACTCTTAGATTAATTTATTAATTCTCCTATTCTGCTTCCTAATTCATTGATTTTGGTTTTTATGTTGGCTTTGTTATTTTCCCCCCCTTCTTTCCTAAGGGTTTTTGGGTTTTTGCTTTGTTTCTCTGTAATTTTTTTTTAAAACTAGTATCTTTAGTTAATACTTAATTCATTTATTTTAGTTTTTCTTTTTTTTAACATCTTTATTGGAGTATAATTGCTTTACAATGTTGTGTTACTTTCTGCTGTAAAACCAAGTGAATCACCTATATGTATACATATATCCCCATATCCCCTCCCTCTTGGGTCTTCCTCCCACCCTCCCTATCCCACCCCTCTAGGTGTTCACAAAGCAATGAGTGGATCTCCCTGTGCTATGTGGCTGCTTCCCACTAGCTATCTATTTCACATTTTGTAGTGTATATATATCCATGCCACTCTCTCACTTCATCCCAGCTTACACTTCCCCCTCCCTGTGTCCTCAAGTCCATTCTCTATGTCTGTGTCTTTATTCCTGTCCTGCCCCTAGGTTCTTCAGAACCATTTTTTTTTTTTTTTTTTTTTTTTTTTTTTTTGCGGTATGTGGGCCTCTCACTGCTGTGGCCTCTCCCGTTGCGGAGCACAGGCTCCGGACGCGCAGGCCCAGCGGCCATGGCTCACGGGCCCAGCCGCTCCGCGGCATATGGGATCCTCCCAGACCGGGGCACGAACCCGTATCCCCTGCATCGGCAGGCGGACTCTCAACCACTGCGCCACCAGGGAGGCCCCATTTTTTTTTTTTTTAGATTCGATATATATGTGTTAGCATACAGTATTTGTTTTTCTCTTTCTGACTTCCTTCACTCTGTATGACTGACTCTAGATCCATCCACCTCACTACAAGTAATTCAATTTCATTTCTTTTTATGGCTCAGTAATATTCCATTATATATATGTGCAATATCTTCTTTATCTGTTCATCTGTCGATGGACACTTAGGTTGCTTCCGTGTCCTGTCTATTGTAAATAGAGCTGCAGTGAACACTGTGGTACATGACTCTTTTTGAATTATGGTTTTCTCAGGGTATAGGCCCAGTAGTGGGATTGCTGGGTCGAATGGTAGTTCTATTTTTAGTTTTTTAAGGAACCTCCATACTGTTCTTCATAGTGGCTGTATCCATTTACATTCCCACCAACAGTGCAAGAGGGTCTCCTTTTCTCCACACCCTCTCCAGCATTTATTGTTTGTAGATTTTTTGATGATGGCCATTCTGACTGGTGTGAGGTGATACCTCATTGTAGTTTTGATTTGCTTTTCTCTAATGATCAGTGATGTTAAGCATCCTTTCATGTGTTTGTTGGCAATCTGTATATCTTCTTTGGAGAAATGTCTATTTATATCTTCTGCCCATTTTTGCATTGGGTTGTTTGTTTTTTCGATATTGAGCTGTATGAGCTGCTTGTAAATTATGGACATTAATCCATTGTCAGTTGCTTCGTTTGCAAATATTTTCTTCCATTTTGAGGGTTGTCGTTTCGTCTTGTTTATGTTTTCCTTTGCTGTGCCAAAGCTTTGAAGTTTCATTAGGTCCCATTTGTTTATTTTTGTTTTTATTTCCATTTCTCTAGGAGGTGGGTCAAAAAGGATCTTGCTGTGATTTATGTCATAGAGTGTTCTGCCTATGTTTTCCTCTACAAGTTTTATAGTGTCTGGCCTTACATTTAGGTCCTTAATCCATTTTGTGTTTATCTTTGTGTATGGTGTTACAGAGTGTTCTAATTTCATTCTTTTACTTGTAGTTGTCCAGTTTTCCCAGCACCACTTATTGAAGAGGCTGTCTTTTCTCCATTGTATATTCTTGCCTCCTTTATCAAAGATAAGATGAACATATGTGTGTGGGTTTATTTCTGTGCTTTCTATCCTGTTCCACTGATCTATATTTCTGTTTTTCTGCCAGTACCATACTGTCTTGATTACTGTAGCTTTGTAGTATAGTGTGAAGTCCGGGAGCCTGATTCCTCCAGCTCCATTTTTCATTCCCAAGATTGCTTTGGCTATTTGGGGTCTTTTGTGTTTCCATACAAATTGGGAAATTTTTTGTTCTAGTTCTGTGAAAAATGCCAGTGGTAGTTTGATAGGGATTGTTTTAAATCTGTAGATTGCTTTGGGTAGTATAGTCATTTTCACAGTGTTGATTCTTTCAATCCAAGGACATGGTATATCTCTCCATCTGTTTGTATCATCTTTAATTTCTTTCATCAGTGTCTTATAGTTTTCTGCATACAGGTCTTTTGTCTCCTTAGGTAGGGTTATTCCTAGATATTTTATTCTTTTTGTTGCAATGGTAAATGGGAGTGTTTCCTTAATTTCTCTTTCAGATTTTTCATCATTAGTATGTAGGAATGCAAGAGATTTCTGTGCTTAATTTTTGTATCCTACTATTTTACCAAATTCATTGATTAGCTCTCATAGTTTTCTGGTAACATCTTTAGGATTCTTTATTTAAAGTATCATGTCATCTGCAAACAGTGACAGTTTTACTTCTACTTTTCCGATTTGGATTCCTTTTATTTCTTTTTCTTCTCTGGTTGCTGTGGCTAAAACTTCCAATACTATGTTGAATAATAGTGGTGAGAGTGGACAACCTTGTCTTGTTCCTGATCTTAGAGGAAATGGTTTCAGTGTTTCACCATTGAGAACGATGTTGGCTGTGGGTTTGTTATATATGGCCTTTATTATGTTGAGGTAAGTTCCCTCTGTGCCTACTTTCTGGAGGGTTTTTATCATAAATGGGTGTTGAATTTTGTCAAAAGCTTTTTTTCTGCATCTATTGAGATGATCATGTGGTTTTTCTTCTTCAGTTTGTTAATATGGTGTATCACATTGATTGATTTGCGTGTATTGAAGAATCCTTGCATTCCTGGGATAAACCCCACTTGATCATGGTGTATGTTCCTTTTAATGTGCTGTTGGATTCTGTTTGCTAGTATGTTGTGGAGGATTTTGCATCTGTGTTCATCAGTGAAACTGGCCTGTAGTTTTTTTGTGACATCTTTGTCTGGTATTGCTATCAGTGTGATGGTGGCCTTGTAGAATGAGTTTGAGAGTGTTCCTCCCTCTGCTATATTTTAGAAGAGCTTGCGAAGGAGAGGTGTTAGCTCTTCTCTAAATGTTTGATAGAATTCACCTGTGAAGCCATCTGGTCCTGGGCTTTTATTTCAGTTTTTCTTATATAGAAGTGTGTTTTGTGCTTGTGTGCTTTACTCAGGAAAAGAATTCATGGCTTTTACTTCCATCTTTCTTGCCAGTAACTCTTTAAGAAAGTGTGGGCTTCTTATTATTCTTTAAAATGTTACCACCTGCTTTTCTTAGTAGCTTGTAAGACTAGACCTTTTTTTGCATATTTGTTAGTCATTTATATTTCATTATTTATGGATTATCTGCTCAGATCCTTTACCATTTGTCTTTTATACTCTTACTCTTTTTCTTGTTAATTTCTATGAGATCAGTCATGGATGCCTGGTGTTTTGGCATGTTCTGCATTTCTTTCCCCATCCTAGCACTGAATTCTGAAAATGTTCCCTTGAATCAAAATAGAAAAGATAATTTGTAAAGGTAGTATACATTTGTTATTTTGAAACAGTGAGATTAGGAAATTGAAGAAAATAAATTATAAAGAAATCAAAAATTAAATTGCAGCATAATTTTAAACTAGAAGCAATAAGAATCAATAAGTGATAGTATCAAATCAGAAGTACAGAGGACAATCTGTAAAACAGGAAAGATATTAAAGACTCCATTACTCATGAATTTTTAAAATTTCTAAGACATTTTCATGTATATAATTACATCTAACTGTTTAGTATCTCCACAAAGTAGATAAAACAAATCTTCCCATTTGACAGGTATTAAAACCTGTGGGTAAAGAAAGTCAACTGCATGGTGATGGATGGTAAATAGACTTGTGCTGTTGACCACTTTGTAGTATACAGATGTTGAATTATAATGATAACCTCCTGAAACTTATATAATTAAAAAAAATCTTGTGCTAAGAGAAGTCTAGTGATTTTCCCAGTTAACAGGGGCTAAAACTGATTTTTTTAAAATGGAAAGTCCTCTTTCCTCCATATCAGGCTCATTGTCCTAAATTATTCTGTTCCCGAATTTTCTTTTTTTTTTTTTTTAAATCTTAGTACCTAACACCTCTGTTGGACATTCAGTAGAACTGCTCATGAAAACTTCCAGTGGTTTTCTCTTGGAAAACATGACTTCAGTATTCCACCTGAGTTTAATGCTTCCTTTTTTTTCTTTTTTTCACGATGTAGAATCTTTCTTAAGGTCCGACTGCACAGGAGCCTGGTCCATGCCAAATGTTTACTAGAGACTGGGTTGGTAGCTTCTTCTCGGTTCTCCTTGCAGCTCACCTCTGTACTGTTAGAACTTACATATAGAACTTTCTTTGCTGGAACAATTGTAAGGAGAAAAAACCAAAAACCAAAGAAAGTTCAACCTCCAGAGTTCACTGCTCTTTCTTTCACCACCTCTTCTTCTCATTAACTTCATATCTCAAGGTGAAATAAACCATTGCTTGTCCATTTCCATTTCCTAAATGTTGAAAGGATTAACATTTATGCATAGATACAAAAAGAGAGTACTAATACTGGAATTAGGGGATGAAATAGCACTTAGAGCCCCAGAAATGAGTCCTTGAACATGAGTCTCTGAGTTGGGCATGCAGTAGATATAGGTGATAATCTACTTTTCATCATCTGTTCTTCCTTGAGGGTTTGTTTTTTGGAAATTCTACCTGGTGTCTGGCAGGACTTTGCGATCATCCTACTTTTTAGAAACTTCTTCCTGTGGGTTACTGCAAATAGAGGGTTGGGCTTTAGGCACAATGGCTAACCACCATCCTATCCTGCAAATTTTTCAATGGGATCTTTACAATCCCTTTTTAGATACCAAACTAAATGTTCAGACTGCAATGGTCTCATAACTAATAGTTTTCAATTTTAATAAATATCTTTTTATACTCCCTTAACAGAGTGGAAAGAATATCTCCACCATAGAATAACACCCATTGGTTTTACATTTTCTCTCATCTTGTTACATGAAAGAGGAAAGAATCAGAGAGCTTATCCCTTGTAACTTTCCACATGGTGCCACATAGATCTACTAAAGTGTCTCCCTGGGAGAAACAGAGTATGTGGAGCTAAGAGACACAGAGAATTATGTTCACACATCAGCGGACTTAAAAGTGCCATCAGGGTTTCAGGAGCAATGCTTTTCAGCCAAGTAGGCCAAGATGTGACCGCTATTAAATTTATAGCGGAATTGGAGAAATGAGGTTGCTCCCTGGGTGACACACTGTTGAATGGCAGTAAAAAGTAATTAATCACTTCTACTCCTATTTGTTAAAAGAGCTATGCTTCAATCTTTTTTTTTTTTCCTTACAGGTAGCCTTAAAATAGAGGCGTGGCCATAGTGAGTTCATTCCACTGTGTTTCACCTTGATCTCACCAGCCAGTAATTTGCTTATGCTCTGAAGCATGTAAATGATACACATTAACCTTCAGTTTTTTTTTTTTCAGGGATACCCCTAAACTCTAGCTATCTGATGTGTAAAGCAGATTAGAAACATGGTGGGAGTGAGATGAATTAATACAATAAATCTTCCTTCCTTCTTGTCTCTGCATTTCAGCTCATAAAGGTAGTGATTTTAAAATGAGGATAATGTTAATAGTGTGCTTGTTTCAAGGTATTTATATTATAAAGTAAATATACTATCACTTACAAACTCAGCTCTTGTACAATAATTATAATAGCTAGCATTAATTGAGTGCTGGCTGTGTGTTTGGCATTGTGCTAAGCTCTTCATATATAGTATTCCATTAAATATTATCTTTTATAGATGGTATCCTATTAAATATTATTACTCCCCATTTTCAGGTGAGGAAATTGGGTTGAAGAGAGGGTACTAACTTATCAGACAGTAAGTTCTTTTTTTTTTTTTTGCGGTACACGGGCCTCTCACGTTGTGGCCTCTCCCGTTGCAGAGTACAGGCTCCGGATGCTCAGGCTCAGCGGCCATGGCTCACGGGCCCACCCGCTTCGCGGCATGTGGGATCTTCCCGGACCGGGGCATGAACCCGTGTCCCCTGCATCGGCAGGCGGACTCTCAACCACTGCGCCACCAGGGAAGCCCCAGACAGTAAGTTCTAAAGCTATGATTCAAATCCAGATCTGCTGTCTCACCTAGATCCTGTTTTTTTTAGAGAGTGTGTTCCTCAGCTGGCCGTTAATGTGAGTCACAGTCAAATCCTAGAAGGACAAATGTGAATCCCAACAGTTATCGTTCATGCTGGTTTCTTATTTATGACTACTTCTTTCATATTCATACATGCAGTAATTATTTATGACTACTTCTTTCATATTTGTGTATGCAGTGAGACAGATTATATAGTAGTCTAGTGAGATACAGATATCTGTGTGTGTATGTATGTATGTATGTATTTATCTATCTATCTATCTGTAGCTCGCTGGACTACCATTAAGGAATTGGTAGGATAGGTAGGATAGTCAGGAAAAGAGAGAGAGAGATCAATATTTGTTGAGCAACCAGGTAAGGCACTTTTACATACAAGAATCACTTAATTCCTACAATCACCCATTTTATAGACAGAGGGATGACTAGAAGCAGAGGAGTCTAGAATGTGTAGAAATGGAGAGAAGAAGGATGAGAGACGATGCACAAAAATGAAAAAAAGAAGAGAGAATGGAGGTGCTCTGGGGAGAAAAAGAGCACAGTTCTTTTCAAGAACACAGGGTCTTTGCCTGGGGTCCAGGGATGAAGGCCTCGCTGGTAGCAGTGAGGAGCCTGCTGGGCCAAAGTTTGTCATGTCAGAATGACTAGTTCCTTAGGCAGGAGAGTTTTTGATGTACTTCTTCATCCCCTTTGCTGAATAGCAGTAAAACTAAAATTAATATTTTGAGGACATTTGATAATAGTTGGGGTTTCTGTGGAATCCTTGGTTTTAATATATTAAACTGCAGATGTATTTCTTTTAAAATTTATATTCATGTCAATTAAATGTTTTTCATTACTTCATTTTGTTTATGTGGGGAAAGCTGAGCTGTCTGGGAGGGTATATTTTCTTTAAAACTGTTGGGATAACCGTACTAAGAGAAATAAGATATCAAAAAATTTTATGCTTTTGACAGGACATCATTTTCAAGAATTTAAGAATAAAGGGAATTAATAAAACAATGATCCACAAATTCAGTGCCCTATGTTACATCACTTGATTTCATTACTGTGTTCTCTTTTAGCTATTATGGACATTTATAGCAGTATTAATTATTTTGGAGCAAACTCCTATGGAGCAGTATATAATTCAGCAATTGCCATGAAAACACTGTAGAACAAACTGCCCCTAAACTCACTGGCATACAACAATATGCAATTATTTTTTGTCCACACATCTGCAAGTTGGCTAAGGTTGGCCAATCTAGGCTGTATTCAGCTAGGCTCGGCTCTAAGGTGGTAGTTAACTCTAGGTTAACTAGGGCTTATAACAGCAGCTATCTGAGACATGATCTTCTCACGGAAAAGGCAGGAGTAGAATAGAATAAGACAACTGGACAAGCACATTTAAAGCCTCAATCATTTCAGGTCCACTCCCATCCCATTGGCCAAAACAAGTCACATGGCCAAGCCCCATGTCAAGGGCTGAGACTGTGGTGGGATGTGGATGAATAATGCTATGACTGGGTGGGGGTGGGAGAGAAGAATTGGAGCCAATAGTTTAATCTACTACAAGGAGAGAAATAGATTTCCTTCTCTAAATTCTAAATTATTTTTTCAAATTCCTCATCCATTCACCCTCATGTGAAGGTGTGCCCCATGGTTTATGATACAAGATAAAAGTCTGGGTCTCTACTACCACTCGTTTTTTCCTTTTCTTTCAGTACCACAGGTTGTATGTTCCACAGAAAGTTAAGGAGTTATTAGATCAAAAACGTTTCTCAGATCAAATAAGCAGGTGATATGTTAAGTAGTTTTAGTAGTTTAGAGCTATTAAAACTACTTAACATGCTAATGTATGTATACTAAGACATGCAAATATCTAAGAGGAAGATATGGCATACAATATTTTACAAACTTATTTGTCCATAGAATTCCCTTCCTGCAGCAAACTCATTTTTTTAAAAAGAACATCTTGAGGGCCTACAATTTTGTGAAATTCATTTTGGGAAATGCTATCCTAAGGCAACTTCCATCTTCCTTACTTCTTAGTTCAAGTGGGGCTGGCATCTGGTTAATACCTCAATTTTGAGATAAATGTTTCTAAAAAGAATTTGAGGAGAGGAAGAAGCAGGGTTAGCACATCTGATCAGAAGGCAATGTAGTTATATTATTGGTGTGAGCTGGTATACTCTATTTCAATGTATATGTTACTCATGTTACTATTAAGTTAGTCAAATCCAGGTATGTCTCACTGTCTTTTAAAATTCTCTTTTTAAACATTCAGAGACGTTTATGTGCATATTTAAAGCATACTAGAAATTAATGTTTGTGGATGTCAAGAGATTTTTTTTTTTTAGGCCCAGAAAGAATGGAGCTCTGGGGTCATTTAATCCGTACTGTTATATCAGGTGTAAAATTCTGGTTAGTATAAAGTTTGTTTTTTTTCTTAAATTAGCAATACCAATGGATATTTTCCTTCTCAGAATACATGTTTAAACTAACACCTTGATGTTAGGCTATGGAGAATAAAGCTTTTAAAAAAATACCCATGAGGCTAGGCCAGTTTTAGCTCAGGAGAAAATATTTTTTTGTACCTAAAATTTTTATAGAATGTTATAAATCTGAAAAAAAATCATTTAAAATAGCTGAGATTTTATAGCCAGTCAGGGATAGTAAAAAGTTTGAAGAATATATTATATTATGTAGATGAGGGGATTATACTAATCAGTATTGTGACTTTTTAAGAGTTTGCTCTTAAAAATAGGATAAAGGAAAATTATTCACTTATCTTTCAGGTAAAATGTCAGTATGTTTTTGCATAATCCCTCTCTTATCAATATATTCGAATGTCAAAAGAAAGATTATGTGGTGTATGATGTTCTGGCAGTAGCGAACATGGCAGGGCAGTGCATGATCCCCAGTTATGAGGGCAGCAACTCTTCAGAACTTTTCAAGGGGGTTTCTGGAGAGCAGCTGAACAGTTAATCCTGTACTACTAAAAATATTTGCATGGGGATTTCGAATTTATATAACCCTTGTATACATTATCTCTTCACCGAAGCTCTAAGAAGCAGGTCAGGCAGCCACTGAGTCCCATTTTGTGGGTTATAAAACTGAGATTCAGAGAAATCTAGTAACCTTCCCAAGGTCACAGGGTTCATAAATAGCCGAGGAAGAAACTAAAAATAATTCTCATTTCAAATTCAGTGTGTTTCCCCTGTCTTCGTATGTTTCTTTCTGAAATGTTTTGTTCACAAGGTTTGTTTGCTGATTCCAAAGTATATAGTTCATGTTACAAATTAGACTTCATCTCTCTCTCATGACTTCAGTTGAAAAAAGGTAGAAAGGGTGAGAGTTTAGGAAAAATAGTATCGTCTCCAAGTTTAAATATTTTAGGGGAAAAAGAGGCATAAAAGCAATGATAAGAGGATCTGAATTCCTGAAAGGGACTTTAAAGCAATATTTATGGATCTATGCAGAGAAAAGTTTTTATAGTACACTCAAGTCATTCCTCCATACAAGGATAAAACTTTATTTAAAGCACAACCACTGAAGTTTCAGCGTAAAAGCAGGCATGCTGTTTCCCAGAGCAGGTGGTGAGACATTACAGAAAAGAGTACTTTTGCTAGAGAAGTTATCAGGATTTCAAGGGATGTGAGAACAGGTGATAACTTACTTTGATGGCTCTCAGTCCAAGTGCACAAGAAGGGAACGATTACTTTCTCACCAATAATACCCTTGCATCAGAGTCTCCTAAAGGCTCTGTGAAAATGTTTTCCATTTCTGAGAGGAAGGGAAAGATTCACCCAGACAAATAGGAAGTGGGGAACCTTTAACCTTGGGGAACCATTAACCATTAACCTTGTTTGGGAAATATAGGTTTAACACAAAGACAACACTTCCCATCTCCTGTCTGTGTCTATATGCTAGCTAATAGCAGGAACCCCTAGGAGAAAAATGTATGAAGGAGAAAGTATATTTTTACCTCAATATTTTAGCTAGTCATTTGTGAGGGGAGAAAATTCATGAGGAAATGTGATAATTATAACACTTCTGTAGTGACTTATATTATAATGTAACTTATATTTGTTAATAATATTCTTATAGTAATAAATGAAATTTATTTTATATGCCATGAATTCTGCTAAGCCCTTTACTTGTATTACCTTATAAGATAGATACAATATTATTTTCACTTGATAGATGAATTCAGGTGTAGGCAGTTTAAATAACTTCCTCAAGGTCACAAAGCCATAGTAAACAACTAAGCTTGGATTCAAATTCACATAACTGAGAGCCCAGAGGGTGTTCTCTTAACTACTGCATTTTATTTATTTATTTAAATTATTATTGGAGTCTAGTTGATTTACAATGTTGTGTTAGTTTCAGGTGTACAGCAAAGTGAGTTAGTTTTACATAAACATGTATCTACTCTTTTTTTAGATTCTATTCCCATATAGGTCATTACAGAGTATTGAATAGAATTCCCTGTGCTATACAGTAGGTTCTTATTAGTTATTTATTTTACATATAGTTAAACTACTGCATTTAAAAATAATCTAGTACTATTTAAATGCTGGCTACTACAGTGCTGGTACTATAGTGCTGGGTCTCAGACAGGAAATGTGTATATCTTTCTATAGGAATCTGCCCCTTATCAGTCATGGCAAAGTTAAAAGGACAAATGTATTGAGGGGAAAAAAAAAAACAGTTAAAAGCAACATATCTTTAGGATGGGGAGTTCTTTGTATAAAAACACACCAGTTGGTTAGATATATTTGAAGGCTGAACCAACTAGAAACATGCATTGATTCTGATTTTCATTGTTGCCACATCATATTTACTGTGGACCGTACCTGAGTGATTCTGACCATGTAAAATCATTTCAACACTGAAAATAATATTCAAAATAGCACAGACGCCAGATGACCAGAAGGGAGAGATGATATCAAGTACTACTTTAGCTCATCGACTTCCCAATTGTCAGATTTGCACATTACCTTAGTCTCTTTTTACTGCCAAGAAATGATATCAGAACAAGCCAAATGAATGAGAACTGCTTTTCCCCGAATTAGTATTGCAGATCTTCCTTCAGGGTCCTGGTGAGCCCTGATGCCACATCACTTTCCAAAAATACCCATTGAGCATCTGCAGACTCTCCAATGCCCAACCTTTAGGCTATCTTTCACGCTAGCCTTTGGTGATGATGAATAGAAGGAAACAGGTCTGCAGATGAGAAGAAGGAAATCTTGCCATTATTTTCCATCTACTATGGTCACACTAATTACAAGAACTTGGAAAAGTTTGCAGCACAAACCCATTTTGCATTTCTGGACTACATGTGATACCTAAAAATGTCTATCGTTAATGTCAGCCTGAAAATGTTTTAGTTTGTTGAAGAATTTCTCTAGGTGTCCAAATTTATAAAGTTACTGTCTGAAATATAATACTGTCAAAAGATCGACAGTGAGTTGATATACATAGGGCAGAAGTTCAGGTGCAATTCTCTGTATTTCTGGTGAGCTTGACAAGTCACAAATATCTTGTATGCAGTCCTCATTATGACTTGAAATCACTTCTAGGTTCAAGGAGTGCATTATTGATAATATTATGGTGAACGTAAAAAAGAAAAAAAACATAACCATGATGAACTTCCCATTTAAAATAAGCCCCCAAATTTTAAATTAATAAAATAATCTCTAAGCTCCGTCCCTAAAATGAAACCCCGTCATTGATAAAATAACATTTTTTTTACCTTTGTAGAAGGTTACAAAAATTGTGTTTCTCACATTTTTAAAAATACATTAGGGAAGAAAAAGCAATGATGTTATTATATGTTTTCCACATGAATTTATTTCTTCTTTGTATGATATTTGTCTGGCAACTTTATCATTTATTTACTTTTAAATAAAAGTCTTCTTTCATCACTTAGTATTCAGAATCAACAGAAATAATTGGTGTATACAGAGATCAAGTAGTTAGTACATGTTGAAGCTATAACTCCCAATCAGTAACATAAAAGTGTAAACTAAAATCTCTCTCCTTTTCTTCATTAACATACTACTAACCAATAAAGGAAACAATTTTTCCACCCAGTGCATGAGTAGCAAATGTTATCAATGTCCTGGGCAAAATTACTCCTGAAACACTATTTTAGTGAAAATGTGAAATTATTGGTCAGGATATACGTGAAGGAAAACAAGCCTGTTGGGATTAGAGCTGTAATAGCGTTTCCAGATTTAGCAAATAAAAATACATGACACCTAGTTAAAACTGAATTTTATATACACAATGAATAATTGTTTAGTATAATTATGTCTCATGTATTACATATTCTATACCATACCACACCACACCATACCATGCCATACCATACCCTAAAATATCAACAGTGTTTATCATTGTTGAGTTATGGAATTATTTGTGATTTTAATGTTCTTTTCATTATTCATTAGGTGTGTGGGGTTGTATGCAACTTGATTTTCTAGAACAGAAGTCTGGGAGGGGACAGGACACAAGCCTTGTATTTTGGCAGTGCCCTAAGGTAAGAGATTCCCTTAGGCTCAGGCCAGGGCTCCTTTTACCAGAATCCACTGAAGCACCCTGCAGAGGGGAGGCGTCAGAAAAGAAATTCCTCAGAGGATCAAGTAGTTAGTTAAAGCCTAGGCAAAGGCTGGAGAGTCAGAAAGCAGGCAAGCGCACTGCAGAGGTGAATGGAGCCCTCTCCTTCAAGGAGGAGAAACCAAGAATGGGCTTTTCATGTTGAGACTCCAAAATGCTAGGTGAAGCCACTTCAGTGCCCTTCACTTGTCATTTGATGGTTCTTACTGAGACCCGGGGCTGTAGGGGTTAATGGGAATGGAGAAGAAAGGAGGATGAGGATGGTGGGAAGTGAGGCCCAGTGGAGACATATGGGGACGCCACCATGAAGAATTTTGTTATTTTGTGGAAGCAGTATCTTGGAGATCACTTTTGTTGTCAAAACTATACTTGATGAATAATGGGAGAATCAGTTTTAGGCAATTTCTGATCTTGCCAAGATTTTGAATTTAAGCAAACAGGGCGTCGCTAGACAAATCCTGAGTGGATTCCCTGATTTACGAACTTATAAAATGGTCCTGCAGGGATGATCAAAAGCATATATCTTCAAGTCCTGTCTTCTCGTTAAAGTAGAAGAGTTTTGCATAAACATGCTTGATGTCCAGAAAATTATCATGGGTCCTAAATTGTAGGGGAGAAGAGAATTGTATCTCATACAAGCTCGGAGTGAGATAATTTCTCTGAAAATACACTTTGAGAATAGGCAGCATCCCAGTTCTCACGTGTTCTATTGTAAAATTTGAGAAGGAGCCAGAAAGGAACACCCAAACTGCTGCTTCGTGAAGATGTCTTGTCTTTCCTTTAGTCACTGTTTAAGAACAACAATCCTTTATCAAGTATCAAAAATCAAAATCTTATCTGGGAATTTATAGTTTAGAAATACAAGAGAAAGAGACATCAGGAAAGAGAAAGACAGAGAGAATGAATCTGTAAACACAGTAGCTAACAGATGCCTGGCAGTGACCAGGCAAACAACTTTAAAAGAGACCTGTATTCTTACTCAAATTAAACATGCCATATGACTTGTTTCTGTTCAATTAACCGCTTGCTCCTTGTAGCCAGCCAGGCCAGAACTTCCACCACCACACTTTTCCTGTGCCAAGTTCCTGGCTGTGTGTTAAGACTGGAGGGTAGAGGGAATGCCATTGCCTCCAGCTGATACGGGTTAATAGCTGAGACACAGGAACCATTTGGGAGAATAATGAGTCGCTTCCTGGTCTAAACACCAGCTCCAGGCAATGGCTGACCAAACAAATACAAAATCATAAGGAGGAAAATAGAGGCTTCCACTGAATCTTGAAAGAGGAAAATTTGAAATAAATAAAAGTATATTTTAACAAGCAGGTAGTAATTTTATGGAACCCGTGCCTTCAAGAGGGTATATAGACTAGCAACAACGACAAACCAGAAAAAGGTAAAGGACTTTAAAAATGTGGTGGGGTAAATGATACAGCACAGTTCTTCTCACTTAGAACTGTTCATTAAACCATTGGAAAAGGGAAAAGAAATTAACATCTGCCCAAATGAATGAGCTAGAGATTTAACATCCATGTGAAAGAATTGAGTGATAGTTGAAATCTTGTCTTTGGTTAAATTTAAAGGGAACACTGTTGGTACTTAACATTTATATGTGATGTCAGTGTTTAATTTCATATAGATAAAGCATTTATTATGCTACCTATGTTGTTATTCTAGGGTTTTAAGTGTTAATTTGAACATGACTGTCTCTTGCATTCCATCGAATACAGTTTTGGCATTTATTAAGATGAGCATATGACTTTTCCAGCTTTAGCCTATAAATGTAGTGGTTACATAAGTGGAATATCATGTGGCTGAGCCTAGGCCCCTGAACCATGGTTTACTCTGAGAGGCCTTCTATGACACCCCCATCGAAGGTTAGATCCTCCTGTTAGGCATCCCCGTGGTACCTTGTACCAAGCCTGCCCCAACATTTGTTAAGGCCTGGGGCAAGAATACAAATGAAGGCTTACGTCCCATATGTCTAAATATTTTAAAACTATCAATCAGGCTAAAAAACATTAAATGAAATATGTTCCATCCTCCTACCTTGACAAATATATCCTCAAAACCACCTGGAAAACAGGGTTCAAATTAGAATTTTCAGAATCTTCAGAGCTCTGTGCTGGAACATGACTTTGGGGAGGAGTGGCCTAGCCCCTTGTCCTCATTCTGTGGCCACTCCTCTTTCCCTTCCCATTCCTGCCTCCGACCAGAGCTGCCAGGGGCTTCTTCTGCCTGTGTGTGGGCAACCCAGACCACACATTCAGTCCCTGTTCACAACCTTCCCCAAGCATTGTGTTTTACGCGTTCACTGGTAGACACATAAGCACAGGCTCCACATTCAGCAGGTGGCTCTAGAGAAGTCTGCTCTGGCCCTAGGAGTGGGTTTGGACCTTTTGAGCAGGGAATTCTGGCATCTCTGCTATTCACAGGAGGTTTAGTGGTTGTTGTGGGCTCCAGATGGGCATATCCAGAATGCCCCACAGAAGCCTGCTGTATCTTTGCCTGGTGAGAAGGGGCATGGCTGGGGAAGGGCCAGAGTGGGGTTCTCTGAAACCTGGGGCCGAGGCCAAGGGCCCTTTTTGCCTGGGTCTAAGAGTAGTAGCGCCTTGAACCGTCCTATCATAACACTTATCACAGTTTATTCTCACTTCTTTGTTTCTTGCTAGACCTTAAACTCCATAAGGGCAGGGGTCTGTCTTGTTCATTCTTGCATCACAGTTTCCTAGCCTGGTGCCTGGCATCAATTAGGTATTTATAAATATTCTTAGAATGAAAAAAATGCTAATCATTTTTAAAAGGGGCTATGCTATGTCTTTTAAAGTGTATCTGTGAAATTTATAAACATTATAATGTTTTAGGGCTTAATGAATAATTTAAATTAAAAGTGAAAATTTTACAGGCTTTAGCTTTTAACTACATTGATATAAAACTGGAAATAAATAGTATACATATAACCAAAACTCATATGCATAGAAACTGAAAAATCCTTTCAAATGATAATAGAGAGAAGGGAATATTTTTAAATTTGACAAGATATTTAGGAAGAAAATCTATATGTATGCAATATTCCTAACAGCATTTTCTATAAGAAAGAAAACTGGAAACATTTTAAATCAGGACTAATTGGGAAATGGTTATAGTATATCAAATGGATGAAGTACTATAAGCTGATGAAATTAAAATAAAGATTAATGATAATATGAAAAATATGTGCAATATAATTTTAAGTGAAAAAAGTACAATGCAAAATGTATACCATATATTTACAATAACAAAGTTATTTTTATATATGAACAAGATGGGGGGAAACAGAAGAATGATAACAGCTGCAGCAGGGTGGTAGAATTGTGGTTCAAATTTCTCTTTTAAAAATAGTTTAATGTTATTATAACAAAGCCTCTGTATAAAACAAAAACTTTAATAATACTAAATAAAACCACTTAGGTGTGAGTAGATTTTGAGTGCCAAAGTATATTTTTTCTCAGTTAAGAGAGTGCTTTTAATTAGTTTTTGTTTACTCATGCTCTATACATTGACATAACTTTATTTAGAAAAGTAGATTAACTGAATTTTATACTCACACACACATGATTATATACAGTCATATACACAAAATGTATATTTAAATGTAATTTATATCTTTACTATAATTTATCTTTTTATGTAATTTATATTTTTTATTTTTATATAATTTACTGAGATAAATTTCGACACACTGGAGAAAGCCCAGAGGAGAGGAAATGTAACTTGAATTTGAAACTTTTCCTTTTGAAAACTAAGGACTTCTAGCCTGAAGAAGACCAAGATTATATTTCATGAATGTCTTAGATACAAATTGCAGTCCTGTAGAAAGGGCCACAAACATTCATTCATTCAACAAATGTTTCTTAAGAGCCTGCTATGCTTTGGGAGCCTATGTTAGATGCTGGAGAAGCAGTGATGAATAGTACTAGACAGGCGAGTGACCATGGAAGCTACTGTGATGTCCTGATGGGAGAAAGTATAGCCAGAGGATGTAACACTCAGGAAGTCAGATTTCAGTGAACTCAGTTAAACACTTCTCCTGGTCAGAGCTGTTCAAGGATGGACAGATCGCCTGCGATGAAGCAAATTCCCTTCAGCCTGCACAACCCACTGGCGGTGATGGTATTTTTAAAAGTAGATATGTAATTGGACCAGAAGACTTTTGAACTTTGAGATTCCCCCTATCTCATGCCCAAATCATAGACAAGTGCTCCAGAGGAGACCAAAGAGGAGAAATAAGACTCAAACTACCTTGGTAGAGAATTGGTTTGGATATAAGGGACGAACTTGCTTTCAAAGTAATAATTCACTTCAGGTTGTGACTAAAAGTTAGAGGAAACACTGACAGAGGCTGTGAAAACACCCATCTTGTACGGAGCATTCTCTTCTCCTTTAGAGGCAGGAGGCAGCATCTGATGGCCGCTGCAAATTTGTCTTGGCTTAGCTATTGAAATGTTCTTATCTGTGGATGGCTGAAGAAATCAGTACCTGAAAGGAAGCTTCAGGAAGGAACTGGGAGGGAGAGGAGGACGTGGAGTTAACAGCTGAGGAGACGGAGAGCATGATTGCCTGTATCAATGACAGCCGTAGGGGAGACAAGGATAGGGCCCATTAGTTTCTGCAGGAAATGAGGTATCTGTGAAAGTCTCTGTGACTTGAGGGGACCTTTAGAAATGGTGGTGGCAGTTTGTGTCAGGACGTGAAATGTGAGGATGAGGAACTGTCACCGTCAGGCGTATAGCATGGTAAGCCGTGTTGCAGTCGGGAGTGAGAAAGGCACCGATGGGTCACTGATGAGCGCCAGGGAAGAGATTGGGACTCCAGGCAGGAGAGAATGGGAAGATGCCGGTAAATTGCTCCTCCTGTACTCAGTACATGCAGCCCTTTCCGCACAGCAGGCCCTAAGGCGTGGGTGCGATTGTGAGACCTGCTTGGAGATTTCTGACTTGAGCAGGTCATAAATTGTGGATTATAATCACTGATTTAAATGTACTATTTACTAAAAATATACTATTTTTAGTACATTTTTCAAATGTACTATTTGAAAATGATTTTTAGTAAATAGTACTATTTACTAAATATACTATTTTTCAAATGTACTATTTAGTGATTTTTCAAATGATTAAAAAATTTACAAATGTACTGTTTTTCAAATGTACTATTTACTAATGTACTATTTTTCAATGTACTATTTTTCAAATGAACTATTTACTAAATAGTTTCAAATGTACTATTTACTGATTTTTCAAATGTACTGTTTACTAAAAATCCTGTTGTTAACAGGTGCTGCTGAACTCCCTCAATGAAAATTCCAAAACAAAAATAAAACAAAGAGAATGAAATCCAGATTGAAAAAAAAAAGTCTTACCCTTATGAGTTAAGGTGCTTCCACAAACGCCACATCATGTCACCCTGAGATCAGAGACAGGGCGTCACACTTTCATCCTTTCTTTGCAAATGAGGAAACTGAGGCTTAGAGCTCACAGAGGTCTGATGGGGAGGAGCCAGATTTCCAATGCAGGTTTTCTGACTGTGGTTCCTAAATGCCTTCCACTGAATTGCTACAGCGTTTTACCTGTCAAGGAAAGCTGCTGCCGTTTGTCGTGCTCCTTGGCAATTTGTAAGTGTTTCTTTTGTCGGTATAGTACACAAATTGCTGACTTTAACCTGAGAGCAATGAACTAGTGAAGCTCAAGGATATGGTAAAAGTAGGGATGGTGATTTATTTCAGTTTTTCAGAACCATTAATAGGATAAAATGTGAGTGGCAAGATTGTAATCACTACATATGTAGAGTATAAATATGTATATATGTAGAGTATAAATATAATATAAATATATAATATAATATATATATAATATATAATATACAAATATAATCTAGTGGCTTCTCAGCAACTCTCTTTTAGGAAAAAAGGCTGCCATCTTTCCCTTGGTCTGATATCACAGTGTTGGTCTCAGGACAACTAGACAGGAGGACACTGACAACTTGCCTTATGTATTACCACTTCGAAGAAAAATTTGCTCAAAGAGTATGTCTTATTGATATGCATCTACTACCATCATTTCTGCACATATAGGATAAAATGTATTTCATTTCCTTTTTCTTCTGATCCAGCTCATTTTTATCATTAGATACTTCAAGATTTTCCTTGTAACCTTCTTTGCCCTTAAAACTAGAAACCTATCTAATCAGTAGTTTTAACTTAAAAGAATGCCAGAAAAAGAGGGAATAGACACATTAGCAAATTCATGAATGTTGATACTTCTAACATCAAATACAATCATTTGTTTATTTAACTGGGTCTCTAACTTTGCAGCCATCTTTTGCTCTCAGAATGGGTTTGGATTTAATATGTAGAAATGAATGAATCTGTTTGTCTTCCACTTCTTAGTAAAGGCCCCCTCTCAAGTCACTCTTGTCATAGAATGACATTTCACATTAAGGTCATATTGGCACCTGGTTTTCTTCATAATTACCTGTTTGTATCAGGGCCCTCATTAGTAAATTTGCTAATATTTATTTCCTCATTATGAACTGAAGTCAAGCTGTCTTTTTGCATTAGTCATTTGTTTATTAAACTAGCCAAAAAGTCAACATGTTTTCATACAGAATTATCTGACGATAAGGCAAGGATAACAAGGAACGTATTAGGCACTAGAAAAATATTTCAATGCAAATGTATAAATAAAGGTTGACTTGAACAAGTAAAAAGTTGAAAAAATTATATTTGAAAAGAGAAAACCTTTTCACTTAAAATGTATTGATTTTAAAATGTTTTTCAAAGAACTAGTCCCTGCATTTCAGAAGCTGCAGACCAGGTTATTAAAAGCAGATGCAGTGTAGGGATATTTGTGGACAATTTTCCCAGGTTCTCTAGTTTTTTCATACATCTTGCAAACGAGGCAGTAAACACTCTTTGTTCTGGATCATCTTCTTAAGGATATTTGTATATTGAACAGCCTTGGAAAAAAGAGGTAGTGTTTCCCTCTGAAAAAAAGGGAAGGCATGCTTACTGCCCATTATAAATGATCCGGCTTCCCTAAACTGAGGTTCTTCTCCTATAACACAGTCCATAGTGGGTGTAGGTATCCATCAGGCCTCATCTGTATCACTCCTGTGGGACTTGGAGATAAAGGGAGCCGAGGCAAATGTGATGATGCTCATGCTGCTTGCTCTGCCACAAATAATAAAGTCCTTTGTCTGTGACCCAGGAGTCTCATGCCTTCTACTGCCATCCACAAACTCTGGCAAGCCATCCTATTAGCTTGCAAGCAAAGTAATATCTCATACTCCACAGTTCTTCACAAGCCAGCAGTTGAGAAGGAAGCAATTTAGCATATACTGTGTTCTCCATGAGTCAGAGGGTGTGGTAGGCAGAACACAGGCTTCCCAAAGACGTTTACATCCTACCCCTTGGAACCTGTGAATATGTCATGCAACAAGGAGAGGAGGAACTAAGGTTACAGATGGAATGAAGGTTGCTAATTGGCTGCCTTCAAGATACAGAGATCATCCTGGATTATTTGGGTGGGCTCAGTGTAATCGCAAGGGTTCTCTGAATGTGGAAGAGAGAGGCGGAAGAGTCAATGCCAGAGTCAGCAGGGATTTGAAGATACTACACTGTAGATATGGAGGAAGGGGCCACGAGCCAAGGACTGCAGGCAACCTCCTCTAGAATTGGGAAAAGGCAAGGGAACGGACTCTCCTGTCGAGCCTCCAGAAAGATGCAGTCCTCTTGCCAGGGCCTTAATTTTAGTCAGTGAGTCTCATTTCATCAGTGAGATGAAGGTAATAAATTGTGTTTAAGCTGGTGGAACTGTTTTAGGGCAACCACAAAACACAAATAAGGAGGGGAGAGTGTTAAACCTTCCTGACAGGGAATGTTTTGGTTTTTTTCCTCCTTGCCTGCCTGGCTTATGCTCATCCTTTGGGCCTCAGTTGAAATGTTCTACCTTTTCTAAGGAGAGCTCCTCGTTCTCCTTTTCTGAAGTGGCTACTCCTGATACTTCCTTTCAAAGCACTATGCTTCTTGTAGCACTTTCTACAAATTACAATTAAAATCGTGTTTTGTTTTGATTTTTCTGCAGCTAAAACATTATATATACCTCAAGGTGAGATTGAAAATTCTCTTTGTCTATTTCCTATTTTTGGTGAAAGTCTGCCCTTAATTATTCATTTTTTTAAACATCTTTATGGAGTATAATTGCTTTACAATGTTGTGTTAGTTTCTGCTGTATAACAAAGTGAATCAGCTATACATATACATATATCCCCATATCTCCTCCCTCTTGCGTCTCCCTCCCACCCTCCCTATCCCACGCTCTAGGTGGTCACAGAGCATGGAGCTGATCTCCCTGTGCTATGTGGCTGTTTCCCACTAGCTATCTATTTTACATTTCGTAGTGTATATATGTCCATGCCACTCTCTCACTTCATCCCAGCTTACCCTTCCCCCTCCCTGCATCCTCAAGTCCATTCTCTATGTCTGAGTCTTTATTCCTGTCCTGCCCCTAGGTTCTTCAGAACCATTTTTTTTAAGATTCCATATATATGTGTTAGCATACAGTATTTGTTTTTCTCTTTCTGACTTACTTCACTCTGTATGACTGACTCTAGATCCATCCACCTCACTACAAATAACTCAATTTCGTTTCTTTTTATGTTTGAGTAATATTCCATTGTATATATGTGCCACATCTTATTTATCTGTTCATCTGTCGATGGACACTTAGGTTGCTTCCATGTCCTGGCTATTGTAAATAGAGCTGCAGTGAACATTGTATACATGACTCTTTTTGAATTATGGTTTTCTCAGGGTATATGTCCAGGAGTGAGACTGCTGGGTTGTATGGTAGTTCCATTTTTAGTTTTCTAAGGAACCTCCATACTGTTCTCCATAGTGGCTGTATCCATTTACATTCCCACCATCAGTGCAAGAGGGCTCCCTTTTCTCCACACCCTCTCCAGCATTTATTGTTTATAGATTTTTTCATGATGGCCATTCTGACTGGTGTGAAGTGATACCTCATTGTAGTTTTGATATGCATTTCTCTAATGATTAGTGATACTGAGCATCCTTTCATGTGTTTGTTGGCAATCTGTATATCTTCTTTGGAGAAAGGTCTGTTTAGGTCTCCTGCCCATTTTTGGATTGGATTGTTTGTTTTTTTGATATTGAGCTGCATGAGCTGCTTGTGAATTTTGGAGATTAATCCTTTGTCAGTTGCTTCATTTGCAAATATTTTCTCCCATTTGAGGCATTGTCTTTTCATCTTATGGATTCCTTTGCTGTGCAAAAGCTTTGAAGTTTAATTAGGTCCCATTTGTTTACTTTTTTTTTTTTTTTTTTTTTTTTTTTTTTAATTTTATTTATTTATTTTTTAATTAGTTTCTGCTTTATAACAAAGTGAATCAGTCATACATATACATCTGTTCCCACATCCCTTCCCTCATGCATCTCCCTCCCTCCCACCCTCCCCATCCCACCCCTCCAGGCGGTCACAAAGCACCGAGCTGATCTCCCTGTGCTCTGCGGCTGCTTCCCACTATCTATCTACCTTACGTTTGGTAGTGTATACACGTCCATGCCTCTCTTTCGCCTTGTCACAGCCCACCCTTCCCCCTCCCCATATCCTCAAGTCCATTCTCAAGTAGGTCTGCGTCTTCATTCCCGTTTTGCCCCTAGGTTCTTCATGACATTTTTTTTTTAAATTCCGTATATATGTGTTAGCATACGGTATTTGTCTTTCTCTTTCTGACTAACTTCACTCTGTATGACAGACTCTAGGTCTATCCACCTCATTACAAATAGCTCAGTTTCGTTTCTTTTTATGGCTGAGTAATATTCCATTGTATATATGTGCCACATCTTCTTTATCCATTCATCCGATGATGGACACTTAGGTTGTTTCCAGCTCCGGGCTATTGTGAATAGAGCTGCAATGAACATTTTGGTACATGTCTCTTTTTGAATTATGGTTTTCTCAGGGTATATGCCCAGTAGTGGGATTGCTGGGTCATATGGTAGTTCTATTTGTAGTTTTTTAAGGAACCTCCATACCGTTCTCCATAGTGGCTGTACCAATTCACATTCCCACCAGCAGTGCAAGAGTGTTCCCTTTTCTCCACACCCTCTCCAGCATTTATTGTTTCTAGATTTCTTTTTTTTTTTTTTAATTAGTTTCTGCTTTATAACAAAGTGAATCAGTCATACATATACATCTGTTCCCACATCCCTTCCCTCATGCATCTCCCTCCCTCCCTCCCACCCTCCCCATCCCACCCCTCCAGGCGGTCACAAAGCACCGAGCTGATCTCCCTGTGCTCTGCGGCTGCTTCCCACTATCTATCTACCTTACGTTTGGTAGTGTATATATGTCCATGCCTCTCTTTCGCTTTGTCACAGCTTACCCTTCCCCCTCCCCATATCCTCAAGTCCATTCTCAAGTAGGTCTGTGTCTTTATTCTCGTTTTGCCCCTAGGTTCTTCATGACATTTTTTTTTAAATTCCGTATATATCTGTTAGCATACGGTATTTGTCTTTCTCTTTCTGACTAACTTCACTCTGTATGACAGACTCTAGGTCTATCCACCTCATTACAAATAGCTCAGTTTCGTTTCTTTTTATGGCTGAGTAATATTCCATTGTATATATGTGCCACATCTTCTTTATCCATTCATCCGATGATGGACACTTAGGTTGTTTCCAGCTCCGGGCTATTGTGAATAGAGCTGCAATGAACATTTTGGTACATGTCTCTTTTTGAATTATGGTTTTCTCAGGGTATATGCCCAGTAGTGGGATTGCTGGGTCATATGGTAGTTCTATTTGTAGTTTTTTAAGGAACCTCCATACCGTTCTCCATAGTGGCTGTACCAATTCACATTCCCACCAGCAGTGCAAGAGTGTTCCCTTTTCTCCACACCCTCTCCAGCATTTATTGTTTCTAGATTCCTTGATGATGGCCATTCTGACTGGTGTGAGATGATATCTCATTGTAGTTTTGATTTGCATTTCTCTAATGATTAATGATGTTGAGCATTCTTTCATGTGTTTGTTGGCAGTCTGTATATCTTCTTTGGAGAAATGCCTATTTAAGTCTTCTGCCCATTTTTGGATTGGGTTGTCTGTTTTTTTGCTATTGAGCTGCATGAGCTGTTTATAAATTTTGGAGATTAATCCTTTGTCAGTTGCTTCATTTGCAAATATTTTCTCCCATTCTGAGGGTTGTCTTTTGGTCTTCTTTATGGTTTCCTTTGCTGTGCAAAAGCTTTGAAGTTTCATTAGGTCCCATTTGTTTATCTTTGTTTTTATTTCCATTTCTCTAGGAGGTGGGTCCAAAAGGATCTTGCTGTGATTTATGTCATAGAGTGTTCTACCTATGTTTTCCTCTAAGAGTTTGATAGTTTCTGGCCTTACATTTAAGTCTTTAATCCATTTTGAGCTTATTTTTGTGTATGGTGCTAGGGAATGATCTAATCTCAAACTTTTACATGTCCCTGTCCAGTTTTCCCAGCACCACTTATTGAAGAGGCTGTCCTTTCTCCACTGTACATTCCTGCCTCCTTTATCAAAGATAAGTTGGCCATATGTGCGTGGGTTTATCTCTGGGCTTTCTATCCTGATCCACTGATCTATCTTTCTGTTTTTATGCCAGTACCAGACTGTCTTAATTACTGTAGCTTTGTAGTATAGTCTGAAGTCAGGGAGCCTGATTCCTCCAGCTCCGTTTTTCGTTCTCAAGATTGCTTTAGCTATTCGGGGCCTTTTGTTTTTCCAAACAAATTTTGAAATTTTTTGTTCTAATTCTGTGAAAAATGCCATTGGTAGTTTGATAGGGATTGCATTGAATCTGTAGATTGCTTTCGGTAGTAGAGTCATTTTCACAATATTGATTCTTCCAATCCAGGAGCATGGTATATCTCTCCATCTATTTGTATCATCTTTAATTTCTTTCATCAGTGTCTTATAGTTTTCTGCATACAGGTCTTTTGTCTCCTTAGGTAGGTTTATTCCTAGATAGTTTATTCTTTTTGTTGCGATGGTAAATGGGAGTGTTTTCTTGATTTCATTTTCAGATTTTTCATCATTAGTGTATAGGAATGCCAGAGATTTCTGTACATTAATTTTATATCCTGCTACTTTACCAAATTCATTGATTAGCTCTAGTAGTTTTTCGGTAGCATCTTTAGGATTCTCTATGTATAGTATCATGTCATCTGCAAACAGTGACAGCTTTACTTCTTCTTTTCCAATTTGGATTCCTTTTATTTCCTTTTCTTCTCTGATTGCTGTGGCTAAAACTTCCAAAACTATGTTGAATAAGAGTGGTGAGAGTGGGCAGCCTTGTCTTGTTCCTGATCTTAGTGGAAATGGTTTCAGTTTTTCACCATTGAGGACAATGTTGGCTGTGGGTTTGTCATATATGGCCTTTATTATGTTGAGGAAAGATCCCTCTATACCTACTTTCTGCAGGGTTTTTATCATAAATGGGTGTTGAATTTTGTCGAAAGCTTTCTCTGCATCTATTGAGATGATCATATGGTTTTTCTCCTTCAACTTGTTAATATGGTGTATTACATTGATTGATTTGCGTATATTGAAGAATCCTTGCATTCCTGGGATAAACCCCACTTGATCATGGTGTATGATCCTTTTAATGTGCTCTTGGATTCTGTTTGCTAGTATTTTGTTGAGGATTTTTGTATCTATGTTCATCAGTGATATTGGCCTGTAGTTTTCTTTCTTTGTGACATCCTTGCCTGGTTTTGGTATCAAGGTGATGTCGGCCTCGTAGAATGAGTTTGGGAGTGTTCCTCCCTCTGCTATATTTTGGAAGAGTTTGAGAAGGATAGGTGTTAGCTCTTCTCTAAATGTTTGATAGAATTCACCTGTGAAGCCATCTGGTCCTGGGCTTTTGTTTGATGGAAGATTTTTAATCACAGTTTCAATTTCAGTGCTTGTGATTGGTCTATTCATATTTTCTATTTCTTCCTGAGTCAGTCTTGGCAGGTTGTGCATTTCTAAGAATGTGTCCATTTCTTCCAGGTTGTCCATTTTATTGGAATAGAGTTGCTTATAGTAATCTCTCATAATCTTTTGTATTTCTGCAGTGTCAGTTGTTACTTCTCCTTTTTCATTTCTAATTCTATTGATTTGAGTCTTCTCCCTTTTTTTCTTGATGAGTCTGGCTAATGGTTTGTCAATTTTGTTTATCTTCTCAAAGAACCAGCTTTTAGTTTGGTTGATCTTTGCTATCGTTTCCTTCATTTCTTTTTCATTTATTTCTGATCTGATCTTTATGATTTCTTTCCTTCTGCTAGCTTTGGGGTATTTTTGTTCTTCTTTCTCTAATTGCTTTAGGTGCAGGGTCAGGTTGTTTACTCGAAATGCTTCCTGTTTCTTAAGGTGGGATTGTATTGCTATAAACTTCCCCCTTAGAACTGCTTTTGCTGCGTCCCATAGGTTTTGGGTCGTCGTGTCTCCATTGTCATTTGTTTCTAGGTATTTTTTAATTTCCTCTTTGATTTCTTCAGTGATCACTTCGTTATTGAGTAGTGTATTGTTTAGCCTCCATGTGTTTGTATTTTTTACACATCTTTTCCTGTAATTGATGTCTAGTCTCATAGCATTGTGGTCGGAGAAGATACTTGATACAATTTCAATTTTCTTAAAATTACCGAGGCTTGATTTGTGACCCAAGATATGATCTATCCTGGAGAATGTTCCATGAGCACTTGAGAAAAATGTGTATTCTGTTGTTTTTGGATGGAATGTCCTATAAATATCAACTAAGTCCATCTCGTTTAATGTATCATTTAAAGCTTGTGTTTCCTTATTTATTTTCATTTTGGATGATCTGTCCATTGGTGAAAGTGGGGTGTTAAAGTCCCCTACTATGAGTGTGTTACTGTCGATTTCCCCTTTTATGGCTGTTAGTATTTGCCTTATGTATTGAGGTGCTCCTATGTTGGGTGCATAAATATTTACAATTGTTATATCTTCTTCTTGGATCGATCCCTTTATCGTTATGTAGTGTCCTTCCTTGTCTCTTCTAATAGTCTTTATTTTAAAGTCTATTTTGTCTGATATAAGAATTGCTACTCCAGCTTTCTTTTGATTTCCATTTGCATGGAATATCTTTTTCCATCCCTTTACTTTCAATCTGTATGTGTCTCTAGGTCTGAAGTGGGTCTCTTGTAGACAGCATATATATGGGTCTTGTTTTTGTATCCATTCAGCCACTCTGTGTCTTTTGGTGGGAGCATTTAGTCCATTTACATTTAAGGTAATTATTGATATGTATGTTCCTATTCCCATTTCCTTAATTGCTTTGGGTTCGTTATTGTAGGTATATTCCTTCTGTTGTGTTTCTTGCCTAGAGAAGTTCCTTTAGCATTTGTTGTAAAGCTGGTTTGGTGGTGCTGAACTCTCTCAGCTTTTGCTTGTCTGTAAAGGTTTTAATTTCTCCATCAAATCTGAATGAGATCCTTGCTGGGTAGAGTAATCTAGGTTGCAGGTTTCTCTCCTTCATCACTTTAATTATGTCCTGCCACTCCCTTCTGGCTTGTAGGGTTTCTGCTGAGAGATCAGCTGTTAACCTTATGGGGATTCCCTTGTGTGTTATTTGTTGTTTTTGCCTTGCTGCTTTTAATATGATTTCTTTGTGTTTAATTTTTGACAGTTTGATTAATATGTGTCTTGGTGTATTTCTCCTTGGATTTATTCTGTATGGGACTCTCTGTGCCTCCTGGACTTGATTAACTATTTCCTTTCCCAAATTAGGGAAGTTTTCAACTATAATCTCTTCAAATATTTTCTCAGTCCCTTTCTTTTTCTCTTCTTCTTCTGGAACCCCTATAATTCGAATGTTGGTGCGTTTAATGTTGTCCCAGAGATCTCTGAGACTCTCCTCTGTTCTTTTCATTCTTTTTTCTTTATTTTGCTCTGCATCAGTTATTTCCACTATTTTATCTTCCACCTCACTTATCCGTTCTTCTGCCTCAGTTATTCTGCTATTGATCCCATCTAGAGTATTTTTCATTTCATTTATTGTGTTTTTAATCGATGCTTGATTCATCTTTAGTTCTTCTAGGTCCTTGTTAACTGTTTCTTGCATGTTGTCTATTCTATTTCCAAGATTATGGATCATGGAAATAGAATCTTGGATCAGCTTTACTATCATTATTCTGAATTCTTTTTCAGGTAGACTGCCTATTACCTCTTCATTTGTTAGGTCTGGTAGGTGTTTATCTTGCTCCTTCACCTGCTGTGTGTTTTTCTGCCTTCTCATTTTGCTTATGTTACTGTGTTTGGGGTCTCCTTTTTGCCGGCTGCAGATTCGTAGTTCCCGTTGTTTTTGGTGTCTGACCCCAGTGGCTAAGGTTGTTTCAGTAGGTTGTGTAGGCTTCCTGGTGGGGGGGACTAATTCCTGTGCTCTGGTGGTTGAGGCTCGATCTTGTCTTTCTGGTGGACAGGTCCACGTCTGGTGGTGTGTTTTGGGGTGCCTATGGCCTTATTATGTTTTTAGGTAGCCTCTCTGCTAATGGGTGGGGTTGTGTTCCTGCCTTGCTAGTTGCTTGGCATAGGGTGACCTGCACTGTAGCTTGCTGGTCGTTGACTGAAGCTGGGTGCTGGTGTTGGGATGGAGATCTCTGGGAGATTTTTGCTGCTTGATATTATGTGGAGCTGGGAGGTCTGTTGTGGACCCGTGTCCTGAAGTTGGCTCTCCCACTTCAGAGGCACAGCACTGGCTCCTGGCTGCAGCACCAAGAGCCTTTCATCCACCCGGCTCAGAGTAACAGGGAGAAAAAGTAGAAAGACAGAATTAGTAGAAGAAAGAAAGAGAGAGGGAAAGAAAGGAAGAAGGGAAGAAAGGAAGGAAGAAAGGAAGGAAGAAAGAAAGGAGGGAGGGAGGGAGGGAGGAAGGATGGAAAGAAAGAAGGAAAGAAAGGAGGGAGGGAGGGAGAAAGGAAAGGAAGAAAGACAGGAGGGAGGGAGGAAGGAAAGAAAAAGAAAGTGGAAAGAAGAAGGGTGGGAGGGAGGAAAGAAAAAGAAAGAAGGAAAGGAGGAGCGGAGGGAGGGAGGGAGGAAGGGAGAGTAGGAAAAAAAGAAAGAGCAGGTAAAGTAAAATAGAATAAAGTATGAAATATAGTAGCGTTATTAAAATTAGAAAGTAATTATTGAAAAAAAAAAAAAAAACGGACCGATAGAACCCTGAGACATATGGTGGAAGCAAAGCTATACAGAGAGAATCTTACACAGAAGATTACACATACACATTCACAAAAAGAGAGCAGGGGGAAAAATCAAAAATCTTGCTCTCCAAGTCCACCTCCTCAATTTGGCATAATTCGTTGTAAAAAGAGGAAAAGGGCGAGAAGTCTGAAATCTTGCTCTCTAAGTCCACCTCCTTAATTTGGAATAATTCGTTGTAAAAAGAGGAAAAGGGGGGAAAGTCTTAAATCTTGTCCTCAAAGTCCACTTCCTCAATTTGGGATGATTCGCTGTCCATTCATGCACTCCACAGACGCAGGGCACATCAAGTGGACCGTGGAGCTTTAATCCGCTGCCTCCGAGGCTGCACAGAGAGATTTCCCTGCCTCTGCTCTCACAGCTCCCGGGTCTCAGCCTTGGACCTGGCCCCGCCTCTGCGCGTAGGTCGCCGGAGGGCGTCCGTTCTTCGCTCAGACAGGACGGGTTTAAAGGAGCCGCTGATTCGGGGGCTCTGGCTCACTCAGGCAGAGGGGAGGGAGGGGCGCGCAGTGTGGGGCGGGCCTGCGGCGGCAGAGGCCGGCGTGACGTTGCAGCAGCCCGTGGCGCTCCGTGCGCTTTCCCGGGAAAGCCGTCCCCGGGTCTCGGGGACCCCAGCAGTGGCGGGGTGCACAGGCCCCCCGGAAGGCGGGGCGGACAGTGACCCGCGCTCGCACACAGGCCCCGCGGCGGCGGCGGCGGCGGCGGCGGCGGCGGGCCGCGGCGGGCGGGCGGCGGCGGCGGCGGCGGCCCACGCCCGTCTCCGAGGTCCGTGCCTTACCCGCGGCTCGTGCCTGTCACCGGCGCTTCCCCAAGCAGCCCTCTTAATGCCCTCTCCTCGCGCACCAGGAAACAAAAGGGAAAAAAGTCTCTTGCCTCTTCAGCAGCTCCAGACCCTTTCCCCGGACTCCCTCCGGGCTAGCCGTGGTGCACTAACTCCTTCAGGCTCTCTTCCTGCCGCCAGCCCCAGTCCTCTCCCTGCGCTCCGACTGAAAGCCGATACCCGAGCCTCAGCTCCCAGCCCCGCCCGCCACGGCGGCCGAGCAGACAAGCCTCTCGGGCTGGTGTGTGCCTGAGGGCACCGGTCCTCTGTGCCAGAATCTCTCCGCTTTGCCCTCCGCACCCCTGTTGCTGTGCTCTCCTCCGCTACTCCGAAGCTTTCCCCCTCCGCCACCTGCAGTCTCCGCCCGCGAAGGGGCTTGTAGTGTGTAGAAACCTTCCCCCCTTCACGGCTCCCTCCCACTGGTGCAGGTCCCGTCCCTATCCTATTGTCTCTGTTTATTCTTTTTTTCTTTTGCCCTACCCAGGTATGTGGGGAGCTTCTTGCCTTTTGGGGGGTCTGAGGTCTTCTGTCAGCGTTCAGTAGGTGTTCTGTAGGAGTTGTTCCACGTGTAGATGAATTTCTGATGTATCTGTGGGGAGGAAGGTGATCTCCGCGTCTTACTCTTCCGCCATCTTCCTCCGGGGTCCTGAAGCATGTCCTTGCCTCCTATCACACTGGAATCCCATCAAGCCTTCAGGCTTCCTACCAGCTTACAGGATGGAATCTGCTGGCGTCTCCCCGCTTTTCCCCTCCATTAATGGCAGGGTCCCAATGTGTACTTGCGACCCATGCTTTTCTCAAACCAGTGCTTCTCCCGTTTAGCGCGCGCCAACCCCCCTCGCGGGCTCCTTGCAAAAGACTCTACTTTTGTTTTTATTTCCATTTCTCTAGGAGGTGGGTCAAAGAGGATCTTGCTGTGATTTATGTCATAGAGTGTTCTGCCTATGTTTTCCTCTAAGAGTTTGATAGTGTCTGGCCTTACATTTAGGTCTTTAATCCATTTTGAGCTTATTTTTGTGTATGGTGTTAGGAAGTGTTCTAATCTTATTCTTTTCCATGTAGCTGTCCAGTTTTCCCAGCACCACTTATTGAAGAGGCTGTCTTTTCTCCATTGTATATTCTGCCTCCTTTATCAAAGATAAGGTGACCACAGGTGTGTGGGTTTATCTCTGGGCTTTCTATCCTGTTCCATTGATCTGTATTTCTGTTTTTGTGTCAATACCATACTGTCTTTATGACTGTAGCTTTGTACTATAGTCTGAAGTCAAGGAGCCTGATACCTCCAGCTCCGTTTTTCTTTCCCAAGATTGCTTTGGCTATTCAGGGTCTTTTGTGTTTCCTTACAAATTGTGAAATTTTTTGTTCTAGTTCTATGAAACATGCCATTGGTAGTTTGATAGGGATTGCACTGAATGTGTAGATTGCTTTGGGTAGTACAGTCATTTTCACAATGTTGATTCTTCCAATCCAAGAACATGGTATATCTCTCCATCTGTTTGTTTTTGTTCTAGTTCTATGAAACATGCCATTGGTAGTTTGATAGGGATTGCACTGAATGTGTAGATTGCTTTGGGTAGTATAGTCATTTTCACAATGTTGATTCTTCCAATCCAAGAACATGGTATATCTCTCCATCTGTTGGTATCATCTTTAATTTCTTTCATCAGTGTCTTATAGTTTTCTGCATACAGGTCTTTTGTCTTGTTAGGTAGGTTTATTCCTATGTAATTTTATTCTTTTTGTTGCAGTGGTAAATGGGAATGTTTGCTTAATTTCTCTTTCAGATTTTTCATCATTAGTGTATAGGAATGCAAGAGATTTCTGTGCATTAATTTTGTATGCTGCTACTTTCCCAAATTCATTGATTAGCTCTAGTAGTTTTCTGGTAGCATCTTTGGGATTCTCTATGTATAGTATCATGTCATGTGCAAACAGTGACGGTTTTACTTCTTCTTTTCCGACTTGGATGCCTTTTATTTCTTTTTCTTCTCTGATTGCTGTGGCTAAAACTTTCAAAACTATGTTGAATAATTGTGGTGAGAGTGGGCAACCTCGTTTTGTTCCTGATCTTGGTGAAAATGGTTTCAATTTTTCACCATTGAGAATGTTGTTGGCTGTGGGTTTGTCACATATGGCCTTTATTATTTTGAGATAATTTTCCTCTATGCCTACTTTCTGGAGAGTTTTTATCATAAATGGGTGTTGAATTTTTATTCTTCAATTTTTTAATATGGTTTATCACATTGATTGATTTGTGTATTGTGAAGAATCCTTGCATTCCTGGGATAAACCTCACTTGATCATGATGTATGATTCCTTTACTGTGCTGTTGGATTCTGTTTGCTAGAATTTTGTTGAGGAATTTTGCATCTATGTTCTTCAGTGATATTGGTCTATAGTTTTATTTTATTGTGACATCTTTTTCTGGTTTTGGTATCAGTGATGGTGGCCTCGTAGAATGAGTTTGGGAGTGTTCCTCCTTCTGTTATATTTTGCAAGCGTTTGAGAAGGATAGGTGTTAGGTTTTCTCTAAATGTTTGATAGAATTCACCTGTGAAGCCATCTGGTCCCGGGCTTTTGTTTGTTGGAAGATTTTTAAATATGTAATCACCAATTTTAAAATTTGTCTGTTTATATTTTCTATTTCTTCCTGGTTCAGTATCAGGAGCTTGTGCTCTTCTAAGAATTTGTCCATTTCCTCATGGTTGTCCATTTTCTTCGTATCTAGTTACTTGTAGTAATCTCTCATGGTCCTTTGTATTTTTGCAGTGTCAGTTGTTACTTCTCCTTTTTCATTTCTAATTATGTTGATTTGGGTCTTCTCCCTTTTTTCCTTGATGAATCTGGCTAGTGGCTTATCAATTTTGTTTATCTTCTCATAGAACCAGCTTTTAGTTTTATTGATCTTAACTACCATTTCCTTCATTTCTTTTTCATTTACTTCTGATCTGATCTTTATGATTCATTTCCTTCTGCTAACTTTGGGGTTTTTTGGTTCTTCTTTCTCTAATTGTTTTAGGTGTAAGGTTAGGTTGTTTTTCTGAGCTGTTTCTTGTTTCTTGAGGTAGGAGTCTATTGCTTCCTCTTAGAACTGCTTTTGCTGCAGCCCATAGGTTTTGGGTCATCGTGTTTTCATTGCCATTTGTTTCTAGGTATGTTTTGATTTCCTCTTTGATTTCTTCAGTGATCTCTTGGTTATTTAATAGTGTATACTTTAGCCTCCATGTGTTTGTATTTTTTAAGATTTTTTCCTGTAATTGATATCTAGTCTTATAGTGTTGTGGTCGGAAAAGATACTTGATACAATTTCAATATTCTTAAATTTACCAAGCTTGATTTGTGACCCAAGATATGGTCTATCCTGGAAAATGTTCCATGAGCACTTAAGAAGAAAGTGTAATCTGCTGTTTTTGGATGGAGTGTCCTATAAATATCAGTTAAGTCCATCTTGTTGGACTTGGACTTGTAAGTCCAAGTCTATCATTTAAAGCTTGTGTTTCCTTATTTATTTTCATTTTGGAAGATCTGTCCTTTGCTGAAAGTGGGGTGTTAAAGTCCCCTACTATGATTGTGTTACTGTCAATTTCCCCTTTTATGGCTATTAGCATTTGCCTTATGTATTAGGTATTCCTATGTTGGGTGCATAAATATTTACAATTGTTGTATCTTCTTCTTGGATTGATCCGTGATCTTTGTGTAGTGTCCTTCTTTGTCTGTTGTAATAGTCTTTATTGTAAAATCTATTTTCTGTGATATGAGAATTGCTATTCCAGCTTTGTTTTGATTTCCATGTGCATGGAATATCTTTTTCCATCCTGTCACTTTCAGTCTGTATGTGTCCCTAGGTCTGAAGTGGGTCTCTTATAGACAGCATATATATGGGTCTTGTTTTTGTATCCATTCAGCCAGTCTATGTCTTTTTGTTGGAGCATTTAATCCATTTACATTTAAGGTAGTTATCGATATGTGTGTTCCTATTACCATTTTCTTAATTGTTTTGGTTTTGTTATTGTAGCTCTTTTTCTTCTCTTGTGTTTCCTGCCTAGAGAAGTTCCTTTAGCATTTGTTGTAAAGCTGGTTTGGTGGTGCTGAATTCTCTTAGCTTTTGCTTGTCTGTAAAGCTTTGACTTCTCCATCGAATCAGAATGAGATCCTTCCTGGGTAGAGCAATCTTTGTTGTAGGTTTTTCTCTTTCATCACTTCAATATGTCCTGCCACTCTCTGCTGGCTTGCAGAGTTTCTGCTGAAAGATCAACTGTTAACCTTATGGGGATTCCCTTGTATGTTATTTATTGCTTTTCCCTTGCTGCTCTTAATATTTCTTCTTTGTATTTAATTTTTGATCATTTGATTAATATATGTGTTGGTGTGTTTCTCCTTGGATTTTTCCTATATGGAACTCTCTGTTCTTCCTGGACTTGATTGACTATTTCCTTTCCCATATTAGGGACGTTTTCAACTATAATCTCTTCAAATATTTTCTCAGTCCCTTTCTTTTTCTCTTCTTCTTCTGGGACCCCTATAATTCAAATGTTGGTGTGTTTAATGTTGTCCCAGAGGTGTCTGAGACTGTCCTGAATTCTTTTCATTCTTTTTTCTTTATTCTCCTCTGCAGTAGTTATTTCCACGATTTTATCTTCCAGGTCACTTATCCGTTCTTCTGCCTCAGTTATTCTGCTATTGATCCCCTCAAGAAAATGTTTAATTTCATTTATTGTGTTGTTTATGATTATTTGTTTGCTCTTTAGTTCTTCTAGGTCCTTGTTAAACGTTTCTTTTATTTTCTCCATTCTATTCCCAAGATTTTGGATCATCTTTACTATCATTATTCTGAAATCTTTTTCAGGTAGACTGCCTACTTCCTCTTCATTTGTTAGGGCTGGTGGGTTTTTACCTTGCTCCTTCATCTGTTGTATGTTTCTTTGTCTTCTCATTTTGCTTAACTTACTGTGTTTGGGGGTCTCTTTTTCACAGGCTGCAGGTTCGTAGTTCCCGTTGTTTTGGTATCTGTCCCCAGTGGCTAAAGTTGGTTCAGTGGGTTGTGTAGGCTTCCTGGTGGAGGGGACTAGTGCCTGTGTTCTGGTGGATGAGGGTGGATCTTGTCTCTGTGGTGGGCAGGGCCATGTCTGGTGGTGTGTTTTGGAGTGTCTGTGACTTTATTATGATTTTAGGCAGGCTCTCTGCTAATGGGTGGGGTTGTGTTCCTGTCTTGCTAGTTGTTTGGCATAGGATGTGCAGCCCTGTAGCTTGCTGGTCGTTGAGTGGAGCTGGGTCTTAGCATTGAGATGGCGATCTCTGCGAGAGCCTTCGCCATGTGATATATCGTGGAGCTGGGAGGTCTCTGGTGGACCAGTGTCCTGAACTTGGCTCTCCCACCTCAGAGGCTCTGGCCTGACACCTAGCTGGAGCACCAAGACTGTCAGCCACATGGATGGTCTTCCTAAAGCCGGGCTGCCTGCAGCAGCCTGACCAACGGAATATTCAGATTGGAAATGTTGCCTTAGCACTGCATGCTAGAGGTCATCTCCATCGCTCCATACCAGAAATAAAATGGATGGACAACTCCTCTAAGCTGGGGTTTCTGTGAAGCTAAAGTGGCTCGTCCACTGTCTCTTTCCTTTTCTGCCAACTGAAGCAGAAGACTCTGAGGCTTTAGAATAGGGCAGTACTCCTCAATGTTGTCGAGGTCATGAAAAATGAGGAAAGTATGAGAAACTGTCACAGCCAAGAGGAGCCTATGGAGACATGAAGACTAAATGTAATGCTGTATCCTTGGCTTCCTGTGGCCGCCTGGGCCCGCATCCCTGGCAAGCTGCCCTTCATTGTAAGACTATGTTCTCCCCTGTGTTTGTAATTTAGAATGTCCTTTCAATGAAATGATGTTATTAGAAGGCAGTACCGTTGACTCTTGAACAACAGAGGCTCCAACTCCTGCGCAGTCAAAAATCCGCATATAACTTTGCAGTCAGCTGTCCATATCCTCAGTTCCACGTCTGCGGATTCAACCACCCATGGACTTCGCAGTACTGAAGTACTCATTTAGTGAAAAACATTCACATACAAGTGGACCTGCACAGTTCAAGACCATGTTGTGAAAGGGTCCACCGCAGTGCTTTTTTTTTTTCTATTTTAAATGACTTTTCTTGGCTAATAAAATATTGGCAACCTATATTGACCCCCATTTTAAAAACATTTTACTCATTCATGAAATAAAAAATCTGGGAACCACAGCTTTAGATGCTGTCAGATGCCATAGCATCTCATTCTTCCTTCACTGGAACACACACCACATTTTTCTTCATTGCTTTTTTATTTCTGAACAAGAATCCTCATGAAGGGAGAGAATATGACTGTTTTGGACTGCATTCCCAGAGCCTAATGTACCTAGAACAGGCACATAATAAAAATTTGTTGGGCTTCCCTGGTGGCGCAGTGGTTGGGAGTCCGCCTGCCAATGCTAGGGACGCGGGTTCGTGCCCCGGTCCGGGGGGATCCCGCATGCCATGGAGCAGCTAGGCCCGTGAGCCATGGCCGCTGAGCCTGCATGTCCGGAGCCTGTGCTCCGCAACGGGAGAGGCCACAACAGTGAGAGGCCCGCGTGCAGCAAAAAAAAAAAAAAAAAAAAATTGTTGACTGACATTGCAATCCAAAATAAAAATTTCCCAGAGGTTAATATGTATATGATGATACTCTAAGTATTAAGATTATATTAAGCATGCAAATGCCACAAGGTAAAAACCTTCAGAAGTTATGCATTTTGAGACAAAAACAGAGCCATTGCTTTTGCTTGTTCCTAAAATTATACTTCCAAATCAATGATCTCAAAAGATATTGATACTCCTCATAAAGATTCCTACATAACAAATTTCTTTTAGAACTCAGTAGTAATAAAAAGACTGTCTCTTCCTATGGGTTAGTATTACTTAAAATTAGTAAATGTGAGCTAGCTAAATGAATTCCTTTTCCCTTTTCACCTTGGCTCCTAGTAAGCACAGAATAGGTGTTCTGATTTACTTTGTTTCCTGTTTCCCATCCTACTTCCTCTGCCCCTCCCTATTTGATTCCCTTTTTGACTTGTGTTCCTTTGCTTTTATTTTAGCTATGTTTCTTTGTGTAGTAAGCCAGCACATGTGCTTTCTGAAAAGAAACTAAGGTACTAACTGGCTCAATCACTGATGTATTGAGGCTCCAATACATGAATGTTCATGATTACTAGGCTTGTCTTACACTCTTCCCTCTAATACTTGTCTGATTTTCTCACAGTAAGAATAACATCCAGTTTCCCACTGTACAGTTTACCTGGTAACTGTTTAAATGAATGAATCAAATGTTTAAAAGCCACATCCCCTCTTGGACATTATACTCTCTACATAACATTTTAAAAAGGAAAGTAATCTTGAGCTAAAGGGGAATTGTAAGTATACAGTTGTGAACATTCAGTAAATGACCATAAAGGAGAGACATGTATTTCCTAGCAGGTATATGTATTTCCAAGCTGAAATATACAAGGACAGGTTTCCCTATGAAATTATACTAGAAATATTAGACTTAGGTCTAGTCAAAAGATTTTTTAAAGGGATTAATCTCTAGTTACAAAGAGTACAAGTAAAAGGAATATAAGCTTTTCTGTTGGCTCATGTTTTAATAAATACAGTATGTGGCTTCATGAGAGGTTTTTTTTTTTTTTTCATTATTACCAAACCCCAGTTTCTGTGAGGTGGGAGTTGAAAGGGGAAGTGAGCATGGAATGAGCTTCGTCCTGTGATGGGCAGGCCACAGAGGTGAGTCATAGGCCCTCCATAGCCGCCTCAGAACATTTCCACTTTGTCTAAATTTATTGAGCTCATATTCAGCTGTTCGTTGTAGGCATCTGTTCATTAGTGTGTGCCCTTTTTATGATTATGCTGTGATTTGGCTATGTTGATTATAAAATATTTTGAATATCACTCATCGTTCTATTTAGGATTTTATTTGAAAAGTGGCTTCCACTACTAAGTAGGCAGCATTATGTAGTGGTTATAGTTACTATATGTTTGGAATCACATAGGCCTAAGTTCAGACTCTAACTCTACTGCTTACAGGTAGGGTGATCTTAAGCAAGTTCTTTGACTTCCCAGAGCCTTAGTTTCCTTATCTGCAAAATGGGGCTAATGATAATCCTACTTCCTTGGGTGGTTGTGAGAACTGAAAGAGGTGTAGTCAGTAAATAGCTGGCACACACTGACCACTTAATAAATGCTGACTTAAGCACACAAACAACAGAGCAAATCAGAGCTAAGACTATACCTGTATTTGAATGGAAGCAATTTCAGGACAATAGAAAACTACTGTTTTTTTTTTTTTTTTTTTGGCTGGGAAGTGTTTTTTCTCTCCTTTGTATCTTAGAGATGGAGAATGAATAAAGAGAATTTTTAAATCTACCTAAGTATCTGTAATCCATCTATGGATTTCAGGTATTTTTTTAAGAACAGTAATTCTGGAGGCAGTTGCTACTCAAAGTTCAGCACTGATGTCATGGAATAAAAACAGCCTTTCCATCAAATCACTCCCGCCAGTCAGAGGGAATTCCAAGTTGGGTATCATTATTGACTTAGCCATTATTGACAGTCTTTTTGTTTCTTGTTCTAGAGTAAATATGTAATAGGAGGAGTCACATTATTTTTCTATCTGAAATCAATGGTTTATACCAGACAGTAATTAAAATGTAACACTTTCAACAAAATTTAATACAGAAAAATTCATCCAGAATTAATATGACTGCATTACCATATGCTACCTATAAAACACATTATTAGATGAATATTCCAAGTGAAATCTACATTTAGGTAGCTGTTAACCTCTACCATGTTTATTTTTCCTCTAAGGATTTTCTAGGAGAGAACAATGCTAGACTTATGCATTAGAAATGACATCAAAATCTAAAATGTTACAACCTCAAATAATACACAATTCCTAAAGTGCCAAAGATTTTACAGTCTCTAAATAAGAGAAATTATGCTTTTATACAAGAACCTTGCTACTAATAAAGAGCTTTCTTTTATAGACTAAGAATATTTTTTCTAAATGTTATTGCTTAACTACTATCCCATTTCTTGAAAATATGAGCATGCACTTCATTTTAGAGACATTTACCTCACTCTGTAAGAAATGGCCAATCAGTTCAGCACGGGCACTCCTAAAGGATGGTAACTGAGTTCTAATGCAAGTTTATAACCTAACACAAATGAAAGGGAAGTCGTTTTCTCCTACTCTGCAAAAAATTACCAGAATTGTATAGGGGGAAACTCATTTGCCCCAAAGGTACTTTTCAAACTTGTTTTGAATTGAAAACCATTGCACTCCTAGACAAATGCCAACAACCCATTAGAAATTTGGGGTTTATAGCATAGAAGTAGAAATACACAGAAAAGCAAATGCAAATGATACTTAAACATAGGAAAAGATTCTCAACTCATACACAGTAAAAGAAATGGAAATTTATCTTCTACTGATTTTTAAAAATCTATTGTTTTGGAAAAGATTAAAAAATTTGATAACACACTGGTTTGGTGAGAATAAAGAAAAATAGGTCTTCTCATACACAGCTGATGGGAGAATAAATAACTTGGCAATATTTATTAAAATTTCAAATGTGCGAACTCTTGGATTCTAATTTAAGAAATGTGTCCTGCAGACATGCCTTCATATGTGCAAAATGACATGCGTACAAGGTTATTAATTGCAGCACTATTTCTAAGAGCAAAACACTGGAAACAATCCAAATGTTCATCAATGGGGAATAGATATCTTCCATATAATAGAATATTATGCAATGATAAAGAGGAGGAAATATATGCTGATATAAAACAGCCTCTAAGACTTCTAAGTAAAATCAAGTTGCAGAAAGAATATCATGTACTACCATATTGCTTGTATTTATTAAATTAAAAGATAAACAGTGGTTACCCATTTGGAAATTGGGTGGCTGGAGGATAGGGCTAGAAAGGGGACTTTTCACTGCATACTATTTTATACCTCTTGAATTTTGAACTATGCGAATATATTACCTATTCAAAAAATAAGTGAGAAAGTTAAAATATATAATCCAAACACAGTGAGTGGCACACCTCCCACTTGTGATAGTCACGCTGTGTAGGGGTGAGCTGATGATTGACCTGAAATTGCACTGTGCATGTTACTGTCATCAGGATGCACTTAAGTGGAGGTCGGAAACCTATCACAGCCACCTATACCTCTCTCCAGCTTCGGCTAAGCCTTTTGGCGTTCATTTTCATTTTTTCATATTCCTCCTTAGCCTAAATTAACTAGTGGCAGTGGCAGCAACTGTATGATGCCATAAATGGACGTCACCACATGTGAGATCCTGTTCTCTGGACACCTCCTCTGACAAGAATTCTGCCTAATTCCATTACTTAGCAGTAGGGACTGTTTTAGAATGCACCCTCAGTGTTCATGCCGATAAAGTGGAGAGAAATATACAATAACTCAATTTTAAAGTATCTGTGAGGACAACTCTCTTGTGGGAGCCAGAAATGCTGAGCCAGTCCCCTGGTGCCAGCAGTGGCTTCCCATACTCTACGATGACATGTGTCTCTGGTGCTAGAGATCATAATATTTTACTTACTTCTTTTGCTTAAGTGGATACTTGATTGCTGCTCCCATAACCCATACAAATGGTAGGACATCTCCTTCATTCCTAATTTGAGATTTGTATCAGGGCTGAGCTGTTTTAAACTACTTCTGGTATTTTTTTTTTTTTTGGTCCATTGCTGAGTGAAGTTTTAAAGTTAAAAAAATGATTAAAATAAAAACAGAAGAAACAACCGGTGTGAGGTTACCAGCTTTCAACATTCACACCTTAGGAAGGCATCAGAAAGTGTGAATATTGACTGTTTCATTAGTTTTCATTTTTCACCATTATGCTTGGTATTCAAAATAATTTATTTGTTGTGTTTAAATCCTACATGCCAGCAAATAATTATGACCCTATCTCAAAGCCAGTGCTCTAGGAAACATCCCAAATAGAGTATACTAAAAGCACAGAGTGCACACACACACAAACACACAGTATGTTAATAAAGCCACTGAGAATTCTTACTTATCAATATTTTAAATTAATTTTTTAAGCACTCAGGTAAATTAAGGTAACTCTTTTATTAAAAAGGTGTGCTTCTCACTATATGTATTGATATGTTTCCTCCTAAACTAGTCATAAACTATTATTCAGTAATATTCCAAATATCAAAAAACGAGAAAAATCCAATACATATAAATGAACATGCCAAGATATAAAAACAACCTTGCTAATTAACTTCAAAGATGTATTATGAAAGCAATCTATCATTGTAGTAATTCTAATAATGCTTACTGTTTTTTGATTAGTGCTGTACATAGGAAAAAAGGACATGGGAGAGGTATGAGTAACAAAAAGAAGAAAATTATCCTTATACTTTGCTGGGTATGAAAACCCTCTTTCCTCTTCTCTTCTTTCAGACTAAGGTTTGCTGAGCTTTCTATGACTGAGCACAAGTGGATACATACTTACCTTCACCTGGGCTAGACCACTGACCAGTCAGAATGGAGGGGAGGGATAATTCATACTTGCTGCTCCAAGCATGTTTCAACCCCTCTTTGAACGAGACATTCCCAAAGTCTCATTCCAGTTGTGCTCTGTGGCTTCTCTCTGAAATCTGTCCTTCCTTCCTTTCCGATCTACTCTCAGGGTCATGGTCCCTCCCACTGTAAACAAATCACCGCATACCCTTTATCAAGAAGTTCTTTCCATGTTCTTCAATTTAAGCTGGACCCTCCAAGGAGCCCTTGTCCTCTAAAGCCTCTGTCACATGGAGGTTTTTGTCCTTCCTGTTCCTTAGCACAGTATCACAGAACACCGTGTCATCTGGCTATCCTACCCTAACTGTCACCTAACAAACTCCTCATTATTTCCCCACATTTACTAAGAGTTGACACCTGGATTATGGTTCCTCTTTGCTCTTTGTCACAACATCATCCTGAGTGACTTCAGATATCCAGTATCCAGCTGTGGATGACTCATCTAATATCCTGGCCTCTTGGTTTTTTTTTTTTTTTTTTTTTTTTTTTTTAATTTCTGAACTCTTCTAATTTAGCAGCCCAATCTCATGAAACTTATAACCTCTCAAATCTTATACTCTAGTACTACTCCTTGACCAAATCTTCTAGCCTTTCAGCTCTTTCCCTCTCTTCTCCTCAAATGCCTTTTCTTTAACTGTCAGACCCTGGGCCACTACATACCCTCTGTTCTGTCCTTTCTTACCCAGCCCAGACCTAGAGTCCACCATGGTAATCATTCTCTCATCATTAGTCACAGTAGCTCTGCCCTCTTCACAGTAGCTCTGCCCTCTCATCCATTTCATCAAAACCTCAAGTCTGAGTCAATGAAAACTTTTGGATGCTCAGAGACACAATGTAGAAAATCACATAACTTTGCAGTTCGTTCTCACTGTAGATTCATGGCCCCTCTTCTTAGGGATCCCTGTCCTCTGCCTTAATCCTATTTAGCCTTTGTCTAATTTTTCTCTGCTATCTGTCCAGTCTTTCTCAAATTCCTCAACTGCTTCTGACTCAATTAAAAAATAAAAAAATTCTCTCAACTTACCCTCAACTCATAAAAACTCTTCCTTCCTATCACAGGGGAACAGGTTTCCATGTGTTCAAACCTAACCTTTCCATCTGTTTCCAGACCCCCATCCTTTCACATTTCCTTGGAGGATCTCACACCTTCAATCATCTTTTCATTACCCTTACTCTCTCTGTCTGTAAGGGCTCTTTCAATATAATCATGACCAGTGTCCATATCCTTAAAAAAAAGTAAAAATCAGCCCTTCACTCTATATTCCCTTTGAAATACTGTTCCATTTCTCATCTTCCATTCGAGGTAAATGTTTTAGACACTGTGCCTACTTCTTCCCTTTCCAAATCTCACCATTGCTTCTGGCAGTTATCTCTATTGAGAAAGGCTGTGTCTTAGAAGCACACCCTTGATTACAAGCAATGAAATCAGGCATTAGTTTCAGATGATGGTTTATTCTTTTAACAGAGATTACTGAGATTGTATCAAATGCTCAACCATATAATGAGTACAAAGACTAATCATGTCACTGTGTGAAATTTCAGGGTATAAATTATGCTTGCTTAATTTTAGTCCACGTTCTAAATACGGTACATATGAACAAGGTTAGTCTAACTTTTCAGATCCAAGATACTTCATCTCCGGGCTTGCTAAGCTCATGTCCACTCCTATTCTTGCTTTCTGGTTGAGTTGCAGTGATATCCATTAAAATTGTTCTCTTCATAGACCTTTGACGGCCAAAGATTATTTTTCACTCTAAATGCTACCTTTAGAAACTCTGTAACTAGATATTTTCCTAAAGCCTCCAGTCCATGAGGAGTAACTTCTTAGAGGTCTCTCTTAATTAATTTTTGTCTCATTATTTCTTAATCTGAGAGGTAATCTTTTCTTAGCTATTCACGTTTTCCAGGATTCTTTCCTCATCTCTCTTTCTTGTTACACTTCAGGTGGCATCAGGTATGGATGATTCCTCCAAATGTCTATCTTTGGTCATAAACTTTCCTCTGTGCTTCCTACCTACCTGTCTCTAGGCAACAAATGTGCTGCACCAACTGAGCTTGTCACCAGCCTTCACACAAAATACATCCAAAATTGCATTCATCTTCCTCACCTCAGGTTCCTGAGTTGGTGGCACTTTGATACTTAGAAAATGCTTCTTTGTTTCTCAACTGCCACTAAGGTGTGAACATTTTCCTTTCTCCCTCCCTCCCTCTTTAATTCCTCCCTCCCTCCTTTCCTCCCTTCCTTTCTTCCCTCCCTTATTTTGGTTTCTCCTCTTTATACTTACTATTGCTTATCTGGTTCTGCCCTTTACTTTTCTCATCAAGATTGTCATGGTATAACCTGCTGATGGCCTCTAGTCTTTTCCCTCTTCAATCTGCCTCTAAACCAGTGGCTTTCAAATATTTTTGACCAAGATCCATGATAAGAAATACATTTTACATCACAACAGGGACAAACACACACACACACAAACACACACAGAGCTAGATAGACAGCACAATTAATTTATTTCTCCTCTTCCTAGGTACATTTCTATTTATGGATAGATATAGATATACCTGGGTATATAACAGGATCAAAATTTTCACAGAGTAAAACTTTCCAGTATTTCATGAACTCTGATATTTTCTATTGTATTTCTATTCTATTGATATAAGTTAAACATAATGCTGGTCACAATCCATTAAACTGATTTCATAACCCAGTAGTAAGATATAACCCAGAGACTGAGCACTGGTTTTGTTCTCTACATACACTAGAGTGATATAGCAAAAATAAATGAATATGTAATTGGCACCATCATTCCCCACAGTAGTGCTTTTGGGAGACCTCTTGTTATTTACTGAATAATGTCCAAGATCTTGACAAGGTATGCATGGCCCCCTGGCAAACTGCTAGCTCTTCTAGGTTTATTTCTCCCTATTCTGCCCTGCACTTTCTTCCATAGGAACATTCTATGCATTCCTATTTTACCCTGGAGTTTTCTCTTTCTAGTTCCTTCACACCTTCATCCCCCTGGCTGTTTTCTCCCAAAATCAACACTTGGATCATAGCAAATAAAATGTCTGCTATAAGAACAGTATAGTTATATTATTATAGATGTAACGGAAGAAAGGATAAAGAGCTATAAGATTGAAATCTTATTCCTTGTAGCTCCTGTAGTAGTAACTAGCATAGTGTTGATAAAGTAGTAACTATTCAATATTTTTTTCACTGATTCTCAAGCAATCCTTCTTTTTTTTTTTCACATCATTACTTCCCTATCCAAGAACCCACTTATTGCCTTAAATACCAATTCCGATTTCCTCTGCCTGGTTTTTAAGACCATCCAGCATCTTGTTCTATCTCTCCACCTTTATTTCACAATAACGCCTTCCTCTGGCCCGCCCATCTCTTTGCTGTCCTTATTAGGTTTCATGCATCTTTCCTCAAGTTTTCCATCCTGTTAGCAACGTTTATCTCCAATATCACACTCATTTTCTGTCCCCTCTACCCACCTGCTTTTCCATTCAGTTTTTATTTATTTATTTATTTATTTATTTATATTTTTTGCGGTACGCGGGCCTCTCACTGTTGTGGCTTCTCCTGTTGCAGAGCACAGGCTCCGGACGCACAGGCTCAGTGGCCATGACTCATGGGCCCAGCCGCTCTGTGGCATGTGGGATCCTCCCGGACCGGGGCACGAACCCGTGTCCCTTGCATCAGCAGGTGGACTCTCAACCACTGCACCACCAGGGAAGCCCCCATTTATTTATTTTTGAGGTTCATTCAAAGCTTTAAATTCACCGCAAATCCTCTCAGCATTTCTGTGAGTACTTTATGCATTTTTATCTTTTTATCTTTAATAATAATAATAGTTCCCAACTCACTGGGTTACTGTGAGAATTAGAGGTGTTAGTATAGATAAAGTGCCTGCCACCGAGTTCATGCTCATAAATGTGTATCACAAACTCCATCAAACATTCCTATCCTGAAGCTTTGTTCTACACGGCCATTGCACATCACTGAGCACTTGATAGATTTCTAATTTCCTTACAGTTATAGAACTTCTCTCTAAAGCTTGAATCTAAGTTCCCTGAGAACCAAATCCCTGTCGTACAATGTGATCTTACCTCAACATGACCCAACAAGTTGACAGAAAGTAGTGAGAAAGTTGTCACTTAATAATTTGTGGGGCTTCCCTGGTGGTGCAGTGGTTGAGAGTCCGCCTGCCGATGCAGGGGACACGAGTTCGTGCCCCGGTCCGGGAGGATCCCACATGCCGCAGAGCGGCTGGGCCTGTGAGCCATGGCCGCTGAGCCTGCATGTCTGGAGTCTGTGTTCCACAACGGGAGAGGCCACAACAGTGAGAGGCCAGCGTACCGCAAAAAAAAAATAATAAAAAAAATCTGTGGTTGATTTCTTAGCAAAACGTATCCCACAAAATCAATGATTAATTGCTCATAGATTAGCAGCATAATTTGAATCATCATCATATACCAAAGCAAGTACTCCAGAAGTTATTTCTGGATATAAAATATATTTTGGTGGCAGCCTTCAGGTATATATGAATCCATTGTTCTCAGTACTCATACCAATTCATTCAAAATAATGCAACCATACTGAGACAGTGTAATGAAAATTTGGTTCCCCTTTTTTATTACACCCTGCCTATCTACATCCTGTTCTCTGATAGAAACAGAATCATCTCTCAGGTGGAAAGAAAGTCTTCTCTATTTTAGTGAATGTCATATGAGGCAACCGAAGTGTTAAACTAGATGATTAAATAAGAGTTTTCTCCTAACTTTCTTCTAGATCATCTGAATCAAAAAAGTAACCACACCTTACTCTATTGTACATTCCTGTGAACAAATTTAAGTGGACCTCATCTGCTCATTACATGCAGAGTCTGTTTAAACATCACCCTGTGTTGTGTATGAAAGCTGGAAAGGGGTAGGGGAAAGAGAGAGAGGATTGTTGTTTTAAACTTTATCTGGCTTTGGAAGCCTTGCAAGAAATTTAGAAAGTTGGATAGTGGAAGAAATGTTGGGCAACGTTATCCAATATTTGGATACGAGTCATCTTTTTTTTTAATGTGTGTGAACCTCCACATGGAATCATCAAATTGAATTACAGTTTAGGGTTGTGTAAGACTTCAGTGAGTGAGTTGGTTGAGTTTTGATTTACAACAATGTAAACAGAGTTAACTGCATTTAAAAATACCCTAAGTTTAACTGTCATTTGAATCCAACCCCTAACGATGACCCGTAAACTATGAAAATGATCCTGCTTACTGAAAAGATCTTGCTTGGCTTCCTATAGATTAGTAATTCATTTTCTGTGAGGTCATCACTAATGGAATGAATTTAGAGACACATGCTAACTAACCACTGACTGGTGTTTAGCATCAACCTATTTATTAGTGTTAATAGAAAAGAAGTCATTGAGTTAATTTGCTTTTTAAGTGAATATGAGAAGATTGTTTTAAATGTAAATTTCCAAAGAGTACATTTTCACGACAGTGACATTCACATTTTTCTTGATGCTGTGTAATAGCTTTAGGATGTTTAGATATTACTTCTCTTAATTCCCTTCAAAAAAGCACACATGGGTTAACATCTATTGTAGGTAATTTTAAAGGAGAAGGATCTTCTGTGTGAGCAGTTCTCAACTGTTCTTAGCTGCTCTGGGAACTTAAAAATACCAGAACCCCAAGCATGGTCATTGTCTGAACCTCAGACAATTGTATAAAACTTTCTGAGGGTGGGTTTGGGCACCCGTGTGTGTGTGTGTGAGTGTGTGTGTGTGTATGTTTAATAGCTCCCCTAGGTGATTGTAATTATGGCAAGAATCTAAAGACCTAAGTAGACATTTCTCCAAAGAAGATATACAGATTGCCTACAGATACATGAAAGAATCCTCAACATCATTAATCATTAGAGAAATACAAACCAGAACTACAATGAGATATCATCTTACACCGGTCAGAATGGCCATCATTAAAAAATCTACAAACAATAAATGCTGGAGAGGGTGTGGAGAAAAGGGAACACTCTTGCACTGCTGGTGGGAATGTGAATTGGTACAGCCACTATGGAGAACGGTATGGAGGTTCCTTAAAAAACTACAAATAGAACTACCATATGACCCAGCAATCCCACTACTGGGCATGTACCCTGAGAAAACCATAATTCAAAAAGAGACATGTACCAAAATGTTCATTGCAGCTCTATTCACAATAGCCCGGAGCTGGAAACAACCTAAGTGTCCATCATCGGATGAATGGATAAAGAAGATGTGGCACATATATACAATGGAATATTACTCAGCCATAAAAAGAAACGAAACTGAGCTATTTGTAATGAGGTGGATAGACCTAGAGTCTGTCATACAGAGTGAAGTTAGTCAGAAAGAGAAAGACAAATACCGTATGCTAACACATATATACGGAATTTAAAAAAAAAATGTCATGAAGAACCTAGGGGCAAAACGGGAATGAAGACGCAGACCTACTTGAGAATGGACTTGAGGATATGGGGAGGGGGAAGGGTGGGCTGTGACAAGGCGAAAGAGAGGCATGGACGTGTATACACTACCAAACGTAAGGTAGATAGATAGTGGGAAGCAGCCGCAGAGCACAGGGAGATCAGCTCGGTGCTTTGTGACCGCCTGGAGGGGTGGGATGGGGAGGGTGGGAGGGAGGGAGATGCATGAGGGAAGGGATGTGGGAACAGATGTATATGTATGACTGATTCACTTTGTTATAAAGCAGAAACTAATTAAAAAAATAAATAAATAAACTTAAAAAAAAAAAAAAAAAAGAAATGAAATTGAGTTATTTGTTGTGAGGTGGATGGACCTAGAGTGTGTCATACAGAGTGAAGTAAGTCAGAAAGAGAAAAACAAATACCGTATGCTAACCCATATACATGGAATCTAAAAAAAAAAAAAAAAAAAAAAGGTCATGAAGAGCCCAGGGGCAAGACAGGAATAAAGATGCAGACCTACTAGAGAATGGACTTGAGGATATGGGGAGGGGGAATGGTAAGCTAGGACAAAGTGAGAGAGTGGCATGGACATATATACACTACCAAATGTAAAATAGATAGCTAGTGGGAAGCAGCCACATAGCACAGGGAGATCAGGTCGGTGCTTTGTGACCACCTAGAGGGGTGGGATTGTGGGGGGGGGGAGATGCAAGAGGGAGGGGATATGGGGACATATGTATATGTATAACTGATTCACTTTGTTATAAAGCAGAAACTGACACACCATTGTAAAGCAATTATACTCCAATAAAGATGTTAAAACAAAACAAAAAAGCACAAAAAAAAGAATCTACAAGATTTATATTATTTTTATATGAAATGTGATCCTTCTTTCATTTGTAAATGTGATACAAATTATACTATAGTCTTATTTATTGAAAAATTCTCCTACTCACCTCTTCCCTCCACACTCTACCACAATGGGAAAACTTCTTGAGGGCAGGGGCTAAGTTTTATTTATATTGGTGTCATTCCCTGCATCTAGCACTATGTCAGGCTGAAACAGCCAGTGATGTTAGTGGTATTAACATACTTTTTTCTTATAGTGACAAATCCTGCTCTTCTACAGATTAGTTTTATTTAATTAGTGCTTAATTATAGGGCTATATCTAATTTTGTTCTTTTGCTTTTGAGATTGAGAGGAGCATTTGATTTGTATTTTCCTGCTATGTAAATTTGCCAGCATTTAAAAAATATTTTTTATCATTAAATACTTAGCTATGGTGCCCCTGGATGGAACAAAGAGGGCAACAATCAAGATAAAAACTGAAGTGTTTAATTCTGACCATACAGAGTTCGAGTCAATTTATGTGACAACTAAGAAGAAAATGAACTACTTCTAGCATAACAATTTGTGCATTTAAGTGAAAGCTCGTATTTTTTTTGTGTGTGAGAAGCAGTTAAGAATTCAAAATAGTGTTTGATTTAGTTCACTGCTTCTGAAAGGGGGAATAGAGTAAAAAACAATTATTTTGGTCCTTGCTTTGACTGAATTTCATGTCATTAAAAGAATACTATACATTTTTAATGTTAATTAAAGGAAAAAGGGATATGGATTAAAGTGATGATAAACTACTGAATTGGTCAAAATCCTTTGGGGTGCTAAAGTTTTAAGTTAAATACATACTGTACAGGGAAATGAGGAACTTGAGAAACACAATGACAACTTGAACATGGATTTAGAGTCCATCATGTTTCCCAACAAGCAGTCCTTTGTGAAAGCACCTTGTGTATGGCCATTAGTTCTTACCATTCCTGCTTAACAGTGTTCTAAGAGGTTCAGAAAGTTGCTCAAAGTCATACAGCAGTTAGGTACCAGAAGCAGTATCCAATACAGATAATCTGACTCCAAATTCAGTGCTCTGTCCATCAGAGCTCTGGATCCTTGTGGACACCTAGGGTTATGTGGGCTAGATACATCGAAGTGCTTGCTGCTAATTCGCCAGATGGGCAATGGCAGGTGTTTGCAAACCTACCAGTGGTGTGGCATACATCTCTGCTATTCAGAGTGGTCCCTGGACCAGCGGCATGGACATCATTTGGGAGCTTATCTGAAATGAGGCATCTGGATGCTCTACCACAGACCCCATGCATTTTTAACAATACTCCTATACAACTTTTATATACATTAAAGTATGAAAAGCAATAGTGTAAAGAATTCCAGATGTGAAATCAGGGCACCTGAATTTGACCTCAGCCCTGCCACAAACTAGCTGGGGCACTTTAAGTTTTTTTAACTTCTTAGAGCATCAGTTTTTTGTTTGTTTTTGTTTTTTATCTGTGAAATGGGAATGATAATATCTGTCTTCGAGGGTTGTTATGATGATTATCTAAATAAATGGGCCTGGACCCCAGCAGGAGTTTAAGAAATGCATACTGAATCTCTATGCAAATCCACAGATGTGTAAAAAGACAGCTCAGGCATTCAGCAAATTTGGTGAACTCTTGATTTCCTGATTATGTTGGACTAGGAACTATCTATGTTAGAATCCATTTAAATTAAGCTTTCTGGGATGTCCACATTTTCATGCCCTAGAGATTTGCTACAGAATTATTCTCAGCAGAGCAATTATAGGTGAGGCTGCCCTATAATGAGATATCTTTGCTACTTCATTAAATAAACCCCCTTGGATGGGCTCCAAAATGGACCTGCCTCATACCAAATTCCATTACACTGGAAGTAATCGCAGAAGAAGGCCCTGGTGCGGGTTCAGTGGTCCTGGATACCTAATGTTTACCATAAAGGGAATGTGTTCTAGAACAGTGATTCCCAAAAGCTGGTTCTCAGACCAATACTTTACTGATCCAAGGGGCAATGAAAAAAAAAAGACAATTTAGTCAACTTTTCATAAAGTTGAATTATAATCTATTTAAAAAATATCCTTCATTCTGAGAGTATGCCCTTTTTTGAGAGTATGCCCTTTCTATTTTCTATCTTTTTGGTGTTCAACTGCTCCATATTTTAATTAAATAATGATGATAATAGATGGTAATTTTTGTAATGTTCTTGTACAATACAAATACAAGGTCAATCCTCTCCCCACTCCAACTTTTTTTTTTTTTTTTTTTTGCGGTATGCGGGCCTCTCACTGTCGTGGCCCCTCCCGTTGCGGAGCACAGGCTCTGGACGCGCAAGCTCAGTGGCCATGGCTCACGGGCCCAGCCGCTCCGCGGCATGTGGGATCTTCCTGGACCGGGGCACGAACCCATGTCCCCTGCATCGGCAGGCGGACTCTCAACCACTGCGCCACGAGGGAAGCCCTTCCCCCTCCAACTTTTAACAAGAGTTTTACGGTTCTTGAAATCCCCCAATTCTGAACAATTGTTATGAAAAAATTGCTTAAAAGGAAGTTCTTTCCTATGAAATTAGCAAGGGGCAGAGAGCATTTTCCATTGGGGACCAAACTGCACAGTTTAATTGGAGGGCAAATTTGTCCAGTGTCAGCATCTCACACAGTGAAATGCTCCTCAAACTCCTGTATGTACCAGGATCATTTGGGATCTGTTAAAACGCAGATCCTGATTCTGCAGGTCTGGCACAGTCCAAATTTCTGTAATTCCAACAAACTCTCACTTAGATAGCAAAGGCATAGTGGTTAAGGTGGTGAGCTCTGAACCAGATTACCTTGGTTCCACTACTCCTGTTACTACCACTGCTAGCTGTTGATCTTTGAGCAAGTTACTTAACCTATCTATCCCTTAGTTTTCTCATTAGCAACAGAAGAATAGTAGTCCCATCTCACATTTTTATTGTGAAAGTGAAATGGAATATTGAACGTAAATATTCCTAGAATGTAAAATACAGTACCTGACACATAGGAAGAGCTCCATAAATGTGAGTTATTACTCTAACTTCACAGGTCAGTGACTGGAGTGCCAAGATATTTAAAAAGAAAAATATTAGCACCTCAAGGTGGAACCCTCAAGGGGTTCCTACATGATGAAATTGGAATAATTGAAAGTTCCATTTGGTGAGGGATAAGTTGTGGTCTGTCTTCTTTGGCTGGTTCAGTGGGATTGTTTGAAGCTGTGAATCTTAAAGGGTGGGTATAGATCTGTTCTAATTCAAAAGGTGGAATCCTCTCAATTACTAAGATCCTATAAATAAGGCTGAAATTACGGTATGGTTTAGGTTGCATGCCACAAAATTATTAGAACCTTTGCTAACTTATAAATGACAAGAAAAATACCATTAGTACATTCCCAGACTTTAAGTTTTCCTATAGGTCTTTACTTTATTAATAATTATTCTTTTCCCCATGAAAGTACAGCTAGAAAGTTTATTAATTAATCTCTTCTTACTTTTTGTTGACAGCCAAGCAATTTATTGGAAATAGTGTGTATTGCCTAATATGCCTCATTGGCCCATGAGGCCAATGTCTTATATGTATTTATTTATTTTTTATAGAATCCCTACTATTTTAATTTTAATCCCTACTATTTGAATTTATATAGTTATTCTTTAAAAATTATAGGTAATAGCACCTAGGCATAGAACTGTGATTTAATATGAATTTATGGTTTTTATCTTGCATTTGTACCTTTTGCCCATCTGGTATGATTTCCGCTGTGATTTCAAACATAAGAGCAAGTGATGACTGATTTTTTAAAAAATTAATTAATTTATTTTGGCTGCGTTGGGTCTTCATTGCTGCACGCAGGCTTTCTCTAGTTGCGGCGAGCGGGGGCTACTCTTCGTTGTGGTGCGTGGGCTTCTCTTATTGCAGAGCATGGGCTCTAGGCATGCGGCCTTCAGTAGTTGTGGCACGCAGGCTCAGTAGTTGTGGCTTGTGGGTTCTAGAGCGCAGACTCAGTAGTTGTGGCACACGGGCTTACTTGCTCTACGGCATGTGGGATCTTCCTGGACCAGGGCTCGAACCCGTGTCCCCTGCACTGGCAGGCGGATTCTTAACCACTGCGCCACCAGGGAAGTCTGATGACTGATTTTAACAAAGATTGATGAGTTAGTCACAGAGCTAAGGATTAATCTAACCTACTTAACTGGTTCAACTTTATATAGTAAAAAGGAAGCACAGAAAAATAAATTATTTCATCAAGCACATTTAAGTAAATGCCTCCTGTGTTCTAAAATCCTAAAAGATTAAAGTTGACTGCTTTTTGGAAGCTAAACTGTTATCTTCTGAATCACTGCATATCATTTTTATCTTTTTCATTTATAAAATCAGAAATTTACCTGTCTAGTTTGTGACCATGTTATAAAAACAAAAGGAGTTAATACTTTGTCAAGAGCACAGGGAAACTAATGTATAAGCAGAACATTCTAATGCGTTGATTAGATAAGTTGGAAATTGTGTCTGTTAATAAATATTCACAAATTTCTAGGCCCTTTCCCCAGTTTTTACTTTCTGTTTCTTTTTTTTGCGGTCTTACCTTTAACCACAACCAGTCTCCTGTATATTTCTACAGTTGACTCTGTACCACTCAGCTGCCAAGATTTTATATGCCTCACAATGCCTCCCATGTAATAATCACTCCATGGGAGAGTTGCTAGTTATCCTTCAATAGCCATACCCATTCTCCCCTTCTTCTTCAGTAATAGGAATAAGAAAAATACGATTAGCACATTCCCAGACCTTTAAGTTTTCCTATAGGTCTTTACTTTATTAATAATTATTCCTTTCTCCATGAAAGTACAGCTAGAATATTAGTGACCATGAATGTTAGGGCCATCGGGAATAAAGACCGTATTTTTCAGCCTCCCTTGTAGCTTTGTACAGTCACATGACCAAATTCGGGTCAATGAAAAAAAGAGAAATGGAAATGGTGTGTGCAACTTCCCATCAAGTGTGCTCGGAAGGACGCAGGGTGACTCCTTCCTTTTGCCCTCTTATGGCTGGTTAGAAGGTGGGCGTGATGACACCAACAGGAGCTGGCATTTTGGATTAAGAGGTCACAGTCACATCTTGAGGAACAAAATAGAATCTGGTACCTGATGATCATACCATACCGGTGCTTGACTACCTAACATTTATATGAAAACAAACAAACAAACAAAGACTTCTCTCGCTTTAGACACAGGTATTTTGGGTTTCTGTCACTTGCAGCCAAATCTAATCCTAACTTTACACACTGAAATATTCATTGATGCATTTGTCTTTCAGGTGTGATCCTTATCATTATGCCTTGGTCTCTGTCATCCATCCTATCTTACTCAGTCATGTTAAGACCTAAGGAAAAGCAAGAGATGCTTTAAGTAATACCTGAGAACACGTAGTATTGAAGAAGTTAAATTCAAGAGAAGTTAAATTCAGGAGAGGAAAGAGCTAAAGAGGTTAAAAATCTTTTCTATTCCCAGTGACTTTGGTTTATTAAGAGACATTCTAGGTAAGATTTCAAAAGTTAACTCCCAAGGTAATTAGACAAAAGCTAGGCCAGATGTCTAAGCTAAGTTTTGGTCTCAAAATAATTACTTTTGTTAATTACCAGTAGTTAGTGTCAGCATCCAACACTTTCCTAAAAACCCTTGAGGGAGGGGGAGGAGGCAGGGAGACAGAGAGAGAGAGAGAGAGAGAGAGAGGGAGAGAGAGAGGGAGAGAGGGAGAGGGAATGGGAGAGAGAGAGTATGTGCACAGCAGAGTCAGAACACAAGCATTTTCCAGTACAGTTGCACATCTTGGGGTCATTAAAACCTGATTCAAATTTTACAATTTTGAACACTGGGTTTTATGGGAAAAGCGGATATTTTCTTCCAGTTACTGAAAATATCTTTTACTTCTACATAGGCTTACCTTGAATTTTATGTTCTTTCTTATTTTATGCCTTTTTCTCCCCATTGCCAAAATGATTTTTTTCCTTTATCTATAAAATTACACCTTTAGCCCTGCATACCCCCCCACCACCACCAAATTTCAGCTGAAAATAGTCCTAGCAGAAGTGCCCACGGTTCTTCCTAGAGTCTTTACTTAGCTTCCTTTTCCCAGTCAGTGGCTTCTGGTCATTAGCTCAAAGAACAGCAGAGGGTTCTCAGTGGTTTGTGGATAACTTAATTTGGGGGCACTTTTTACATAGTTCAGAAGTTTACATAGTGCATCACTGTTTGCCTTTGTGTAAATGGCCCTTTATAAGGACAGAAATATTTATAGATGCATCTGTTTGTGCACTGTCTCACCACTTCATGTCTCTTTGGGCTTCCTTTTTTTGTGCCTAGAATTTCTTTTAAAATATTTAGGGGCACCATTGTCTAGTATTGTCCATTAATAATTCATTGTAGATGTGGTCATTTTTAACCTGCGAGTAACAGTGTAAATAATACTTTTTAAATATCCATCACAAACATCTCACACTCCTGCCCATGCCCCAGGTTCCATGGTGGATCAGTCACTCCTTTATGCCATCTCTATTTAACTGTTTACTGCTTTCTCTCCCTCACCAATTGTTAGAGGGAGGCACCTTGTGTTAACTCATTTTTTAAATCTCCAGTGGCCACCAGGCATATATAAAATGCCTTGAAATTTTTTTTGTAGTTAATTAAATATGCAGTCACGAATGTTGCCAAGCCAATGGGAGTTCTAGTTACACACTTTGGTCCTTTTATAAGTTCAGTGGGTCATGAGATGGTGCAGTTTTTCCCATGACCTTTTTTGTGTTTTATTGGTGATTCTCACATTTATTTTAGCCCATGGGCTATTTCTTTATGCCAAGATATTGACCAACTTACCTGCTTGCAGAGAGAAAAATAATTATTCGTAAAGCTCAGTAGAATGGGAAGGGAAGTGAAGTTTGATGGTAAGGTAAAATGGTGTTTTTTTGTTTTTAATCAGTATTATACATAAATTATCAGCTCATGCTAAAAAGTAAGATGGTTATGTTTAATCATGAAGACTACATATCAAAAGGGGACAATTTGTATATTCATTAACTGCCTATTTCTAGAGAATCTATACTCTACCCATCACCACTGTACTAAAACTTTATGGTTTTTATAGGTATACATCTAAATTACAAAACCAACTGCATTTTAATATGTTACCCACTGCAGAGTTTGTTAGAGAAAATGCATGAGATGTGCTTTTGGGGTGATTTCTGTATGTCAAGTGCACACAAGCATATTAATTTACAGGCACATCTTATTTATGTAAACTGAGAACTGCATAGTCTTGATATCATTCAATATTTTCACCCCATGATCACTGTTCATTACAGTATAATCAGAGCTGCTCAATGTAATCACAACTTTCCCTTTCACAGCTTCCCATCACCAATCTACGTTTTTTTTTATTCCCATACCTCCAATGCTGTTCTGAACTGTCCTGCTGCCACGGCGTATTTCTTTTTTCTGTAGCAAGAGCTGGCACCCTTTAAGGCTACCTGAAGCCATTTGTCAATCCGAGGCAGAAAGCTGAAATTAGGTACACGGAAATGGTCTACTACTATTTCAGCAGCTTGGCATGTTGGCCGATTCCCAGTGGACTTGTAGGACTCTACAAACTCATAGCTCACATCCTCTTCATCAACGTAGACCAACTTCACCTCCACATCCATGATATTCTTTAAGGGGATGCGAGGCAGAGGCATGGTGATCAATGGGCTGTCAAGTTCTATTACCTTTGCCTCTTTCTTTCCAGCTGGGTTTTCTTCACCTTCTGCCTTCCGTTTAAAGGCCACTTTCTCTAAATCATTGCTTTGTTTTTCTTTGATGCTGTTTGCTATTTTTATTTTCTTAGCTGTGATTTCTACCTGTTTATCTCCACAGCTTTCCTTAATCTCTTGTGGCATTTCCAGGATGCTGGGTGGGTTTGCTAAGGTGGACATTTTGTTGCTTGTGTTTATCTTTGGAACAAGTTGATCAGGATAGACCCTATTTACTGTATTCTCCAAACTCCTACTGCTTCCTGAATCCATTGATTTTCCCCTGAAACACCTGTAGGGGTGAGAAGACGACAATTACAACAAAATTTTGAAATTCCAGTGGCTTTAATTTAGTCAGACTATAGTCAAATTCACTGAAAACACTGTTTAATTCATTATAGGTATTTGTGACTTTAAAGTAAAACTGTATGTACATCATCTGCTGACTGTTTTACTAGAGAAGTATATGTTTCAGTCTCAGAATTCACCAAGAATTTGTTGAAAACACATTTAGACAATGTCTTTAAAAAATAACCATCTATAGCTGAACAACGCTGAATGAACATTTTTATGGGGTGCCCAAACTCATTGAATAGGAAGAGCTTATGCATAGCCACTGAGGACAAAAAAGGACCAAAAAAAAAAATCTATCTCAATATTAATTTCCTCAGGAAGGCAGGTGGTCTAGAACTCATTATAAAATATACTGTTAACCTGCATAATAGACTTGCGAGTCTAAAGAAACCACAGCTGCTTCCTCTCTGAAAGGCTTCCAGAAATGTTTTGAGCACAATGTTTCCTCAATCTGTTTCTTCTATTAGGAATGGGAATCTCAAGTTTAAACAGCTTTAAAGGTAACTATTATGCAGAACGGACTTGAAAGCAGAAGAACGTGGCCTTCACCTTCTCATTAAATATGGAGTCACATATTCATCTTCAGTCTACTCTATTCATATTTTTTAGCAATGGTATCAATATTGTATTATATGAAGATGAGGCGTTTTCCTAAATCACTTATGTTCAAAAAATATAACTAACAGTCTTTTGACTCAAAGGTTTCTGCTTCTAGATTAGTTTCAAAATATAAAATGTGTTAAGACCTAATAATGACGTAGTCAGTTTGGTTCCTATTTCTAAGACTCTTTCACCTATCATATCCTGTCCTGGAAACAACTCTGTAGGATAAATAGGAGTAAGGACCACATTTTTCAAAGAAACTAAGGAATAAAGAGGGTAATTTGCTTGTCAAAGTCACACTGTTGGTCATTAGCAGAACCTGGATTGCTATTTCCTCCCTGGGACTTCTACTCACTAACTCCTAGTCTGGGGTACTTCCTCTAAAGCATGCTGTTCTTTAGGATAGCTAATAGGAAACTCACATCAGAACACAAAGAAAAGAGAAAATGCAAGAAAGAAAGGCTGAGTATTACAATAAGATAATAATGAGATAAAAGCTAACATTCTTGCTTCTTTTCATCTACTACAGGGACAGTGCCTGACTCAAGATAAAGTCTTGACTAGCTTGTCAAATCTTATGATTTTGTTAATGTTGTTGATTATTTTCATTTGTTTGCTTGAAAGACTGGTTTGCCCCAGAAAACCTTAAAAAGACCCTGGGGGCTTCCCTGGTGGCGCAGTGGTTGAGAATCTGCCTGCTGATGCAGGGGACACGGGTTCGAGCCCTGGTCTGGGAGATTCCCACATGCCGCGGAGTAACTAGGCCCGTGAGCCACAACTACTGAGCCTGCGCGTCTGGAGCTTGTGCTCTGCAACAAGAGAGGCCGCGATAGTGAGAGGCCCGCGCACCGCGATGAAGAGTGACCCCCGCTTGCCACAACTAGAGAAAGTCCTCGCACAGAAACGAAGACCCACCACAGCAAAGATAAAGAAATTAATTAATAAACTCCTACCCCCAGCATCTAAAAAAAAAAAAAAAAAGACCCTGAACTTTGAAACAGTAATTCTTAAGGAAAGTACAGGAAGATACAAAACTGTATGTATGACTCTAACTTTTGAGGCACTTTCCTCCTCCCCACCACTGTACTTGTGTCATCAGAAAAAGGTTTAGGTCAAACGTGGACGTATCGAAACATCTACTATGATGATCCAAATTATCTCATATGAAAGATCGCATTCCAAATAATTTGAATAACAGCTGTCTTGGATGTTAATTCGCAAAAGTTGAATACTAGAAAAATATTTCCCCAGTGATTTATAATGATGTATTAGAGTTTTGTGTCTATGGGGGGGAAGACACCTTAAAGATTAAAAATTTTGCCAGTCTGTGTTATGCTCAATATTGAAGGAGATAGCCATGACTGGTCATCATGAGACCCATTACTACAGCTTTACTTCAGGAAAGGTCCTGTTATCTTTTCCTCTCTTGGATTCATTGCTGGCATCCAATATATCTTTTGGACCACTAGTGTGCCTACTCAGGGTGGTGAGGAAAAAACTGTCTACCATAACTCTATCTTATGTTTGCCCTTTTATGCTGCATATGGTTTAGTTTGACAAAAGCTAGCTTCAGTCCTTGAATTAAGATCTCCAGTGGATGGACACTTGAGATATACATTTATACTGATAAGTTTCAGTAGCAGAGATGCAGAAATGGAAGTAGCACAACTCCAATGCCCCACATGCATTGTATGATTCTTTTAAGCATCATGTGAAATTTTTAGTAAATTTATGTACTGCAGTGTGGCTAAGTTCCAAATAAAGCTTGATACTTATGAATACTATAGAAATTATATTCGTGTTCCCCTCTTTGTCAAATACTATCTGTATTGCAAAAGAGATGTGAAGCACTTGAGACTTGTTTAAAGCTCAAAATATCTGATTTTAAGGATCTCTGATTCATATCTGTTCTTACAATCAGCTTCGAAAATACAAACAGGAAATGTCGGTGAGCTATTTCAAAATTTTCATAGTATCTCCCACGTATCTTTTCTAAACTCTCTCCCTACTTCAAGCAGCAGTAGCTAAAATGTGTCAGAATATCTGTAGTTGGTTGTAGTTAGTAACAGTTTTAACTTCTATAGCAGCATTACCTCTCTCTTTCATATTTATTTCATATCTCTTGAACACATAAACTTATCTTTACAACCACTTCTTGTAGAAGGTAATTGTTTTTTTATTCTCTCTCTCTCTCCCTCTTCCCCTCCACCTCCCTCCCTCCCTCCCTCTGCCTCTTTTCCTTCAAGTTCCCCTAGTCCAATCTTCCTGTCAGTTGTCTGCACCCCCATCCCAACTTTGCACCTTTTTACTTTGCAAGACAGAAAGTTTTATTGTTTTTAAGAAACAGGTTTCTGGGTATTTCTTCATTAGTCCTTAAACCTCTCTATAGAAATCATAATTTTGTTCTTCAGTGCAGTTTTTTTTACAAGAAACAATAATAGAGGGGGAAAAAGTTTACACTGTATATATAGAGCAATCAGAGGAAAAACATTTGTAACATTTTCAAACATCTGGAAGGGCAAGTATTCCAGATTTGTCCAAGAAACACAGAATTCAGGTCCCCACAAAAACCCAGAATAAATATCCTAATGTCCAAAAAAAAGTGGTGTAAATGTACAGGCTGAAAAAGCATGGCCAAACCCAACCAATATTTTTCAGTGTTGTTCCAAACAGGGTGACTTCAGCTTCAGATTTAGAGCCTGTTCTTTATAAAAATTGTTGCATGTCTACAGCAGAGTTATGAAACTGCTCACTTACCGCTTTTTAAAAAAAATATACAACTCCGTTTAAATAATTTGGAATTTAAGGCCTTTCACCAGCTAGCCCAATGTGTGTTTCCAGACTTACTTAGCACACCTTCTGTAAACTGCTCTGAAGTCAAGGGGAACTTCTTGTTACTTCCAGAAGGATACTTATTTTCAGTCTGTCTGCTAAGAATTTGCCCTCTTCCTGTTCTCACCTCATTCTACCTGTCCAAACCTAGCCAGAAGTTATCCGCCCCTCCCTCCTCAGTATACTGACGGCATTCATAGTCCTATTTTCTACATTTCAATTATGCATGAATGACTTATTTCTTCCACTAAGCTCCCTAAAAGTAGAAATGTGCTTTATTTATCTTGACATTAGTTCAGTGCTTTGCATAGAGTAGACATTCAATAGATGTTGATCAATATGGATGCTGTGAATCAAAGGCTAACTTAAACATTTTAAGAGAAACAAAATTGGATTTTTTTTAAAGGTATGGTTTTGTAACTTTGTGAGAGGTGTTTCGCTAGATTTTGTTTGGTTTTGTTTTAAATTTGGTCCTGGGTAAAGTACATTTTCTTCTTTGATAGTTCAAGTGAATCATCTACCACTAGATTTAAACTATCAACCCTTCCTTTTTTTTTTTTTTTTTTTTTTAGTTGTCAAGTTGATTAACATGACATTAGTCAGTGTTCCTGAGGCACTGAGTTACACTTTAATCACTACTTCAATAAAAATACATTTAGAGAAAACTATTAGACAATCATTATGTATGTCAAAGAAGTATTCACTGATAACATTCTATAAAAATGCCCATTCTTTCATTTAGAAGACTGTAAGATTGATTTCCTCATAGAGGCATGCCTTAAGAAAAGATCTCCAGCAAATATTGATATGAAACAGAACAATCTTGAAAGTTTTATAATAAATACAAGTACTAGAAACAAGGAGAGGTTAATGTTCAATCATTTCCAGGGGGTAACCGTTAAAAATTTATTCAGTGGATTTTCAACACATTTATTTTTTTCTACAAGCATTTCATTAAGCATTCTGTTTTATGTGGGAGATTCTATTGCTTCATAGATACAATCAGTGGTTTACATGGCTGTTAGTAAAACAAATTATTTATTAGCATTTTGATTGAAATAGGCAGCTCAAACATGGGCAATCCAGTAAAAGAGAATCCTTAAAAATTTGCTCTTTGAAACATTCAACATCACAGTTGCTATGGTTTTGTTTCTTAAAAAAAAAAAGATCTAATTTTAACTTGCTGTTAAATGTAACCAGAGAGACATTATAAGGAAAAGCATCTTGCTTGTTAGTCCACTAGTACACCTTGATATTTTAAAAAACACACTATGCAAGATTTTTTTTGATCCAATAATTATTTATTGGACACCTACCAAGAGAAATGTACTGTGCTATGTGTTATAAAGGAAGCTAAGGATGACCAAGACAGCGTTCTTGGCATTCTAGAGCTCATAGCTGGGAGTAAAGGTGTAGTATGGGGAGAGGGATGTACAGATAAATAACTTTATTCAGAGGAGACATTCTCTTACAAGACTGAACTGCTGGCGGGGCAGAAATGTATCACAATCTTTTTTCTATACTGATGTTCCTTCAGAGCCTGGAACATAGGAGGTCCTCAATACACATTTGTTATTGATATGAGTGCATGGTTGATGTGAGTAGTATGGTAGCAATAATGAACATACTTCTGTGGGAACATGGGACTGATGGAGTTTAAGAGATTTGCTTTTGAGAGGAGGAAGAATGAGAGGCATCCCTATACAGGCGATTTTTCTTCTCTTTTATCCAGGTAACCATAAGGAATAGTTCACCATTATCAGAAGGGAGAGTGAATTGGGCTCATGACGCTTATTAAGAAATACAAAATAAAACATACTGTATAGTGTTATATGAATAATAATAGCAGCCAACAGGTACTCCCAGTGTACAAAGTTATCTCACTGGACTATTCCACTTGTTTCTCACAGCAACTCTTTTGCATAAATATTATTACCCTTATTTTACTAATGAGGAAAGCAAGAGGTTAAACAACTTGAGGGATCACCAAGAGAATCTACCAGACTTAAGACTTGAACTTGGGACATTCGATGTCAAATTCCATAGCTTTTGGACCATAGGATAATAAATTCTTCTGCATTTCACCATCATTCATTGGGATTTATACTTTCCCTACCTTAGAAAACATTTTTAAAAGTCTAGTAACTAGGTATTCAATTCTACTGCTATTTTATTGGGTAGGATTCCTTTTAAAATGGTAACAAAATGAACTGGTGATTTATGGTTAACAAGTATATGAACCATATTTGTTGAGAAATGCATTAGAATTTAATTGTTTTTCATAAGATATTTAGTTGCAAGTGTAAGGATGGTCCTGTTGTATTCCAGAAGTCATTAAGTTCAGAAAAAAAATAATGTAGACATTACACTTACGCACTGAGTGGATTCCAGGTATTTCAAACTTGAAATTGCCAAACCATTTGCTGATCACCAAGTCACCAAATGGCAATAATGGCATCAAAGCAACTGTGCTTCTTTGTACCTGGTACACTGTGAACAATTGCTGTGTTGCATCAGAGAGAGCATTAGAAAGGTGCCTTCACTGTGGTATTACATTGTGGAAAGAACATCCAGTTTGGAGATGCAAGAAAGGTTTGAATTCTAGATTTGTTAATTATGAACTGTATGCTCTAGGAGAAGTTATTCAACCTCTCTAAATGTTATTTTCCTCCTCTGGAAACGGGAATGATTGGATACAGGAGAATCATGTGAGAATCAAAAAAGATAATTTATGTAATATGTAATACTCCCAGAAATTCAAAATTGTGTACCCCACTGTTTATGTGACATCTCTACTTGGATTGTCTAATATGCATCTTAAAACTAACAAGCCCAAAACAGGTTTCTTAAATCTCACCTCATCTTAAGTTGCCCATTTCCTAGTGTTCCCCATTCCAGTACATGCCCCCACATCCATTGGCCAGGACAGAATTTTACAAGTTTTCTTTGATTCCTTTCCTTTACTTAACTCCAATCCATCCTGAGGTCCTACTGACTCTTTCTTTCAAAGGTCCACCTCTTTCTATATTCATGATGATACCCTCTAGGCCCCATGATCTCCTGCCTAGACTATTGCAATTGTTTTCTCACACACAGCAGCCCAAGTCATCCTTTTAAATGAAAATCAGATCCCACCATGTTCTTGCTTAGACCTTTAAATGGCTGCCCACAACACCTAGAATAGAATACAAATCCCTTATACCCCTACACCCTCTGAAAATTCATCATGTATTTCCTCCCTTGTCTACTGTGTTCCAGCCACCTGGCTTTTATTCTGTTCTGCTAATTTAACAAGTTCATTCCCACCTTGGAGCCTTTGCACTAGTTGGTCTAGAGTGTTCTCTTCACTGTTTTTCATGTTACTCAGATCATAACTTAAATGTCTATTCCTAAAGAAACCTTCTCTAATGAATTAAAGTAACCACCTTCAGTCATATATCTATTTTAAATCTCACCATACCACTTATCACAGATATATTTACCCATATGTATATGTGTGTGTGTGTGTGTGTGTGTAGATATATATATATATATATATATATATATATTTCATTCATATATACCTTTTTTCCAACAGAATATAAGCTCCCTGAGAGAATGCACCTTGTATGCTAATTCACTGCTATATATTCAGAATGTACTAGACACAGAGTAAGCACACAGTTAATATTTTTTAACTGGACAAACAGATGACTGTATCTTATTTTATTGTACATTTATTGAAAAATTCAAAATTACCTCTTTTTTCCTGCTGTACCATATTACAGAAACTTAGACAGTTTAGTTGGGAGTCACCTAAATATAAGCTAGCTTTTTACAAACTGACTTCAGTATGGAATGCTTCTCCAGACACTGTGGCATCCTTATTCTATCTTTTGTTTTGTTTTGTTTTGTTTTTCCTATTTTTATTGTTTGCTACTCTCATTCAACAATATTTATAATGTGCCTATCCTGGTCTCTTTTACTTTAGTCTTTGTTGAGAAATAAATAATTTCCCTGATTCTTTGTTGACATAAAGTGTGGCTCATTCAGAGCCAAAAGCATCAGAAAAATCAGAGCTTTTTGGGGAAGTCATAATGATACAACTTGCTATCTTTACAAGTGTGGTCCATGAGGACACAACTGTACTTCTCGAAAATCCTTAATCTAATTTCATTGTAAAAACAATAACTCATTTGGTGTGGGAGGAATAGGAGGGTAGGGCAAGTCATGTTTCAATGTACTTCAGAGACCTTTGGCTACATTTCTTCTTGAAACACAAATGCAATCAGCCTGCAAAATTCATTGGCATCCTGAGAGAAAGTTCTGTTTCTTTGCAAACACTGCTCTGTCCTTCTATAAAAGTAATCCAAGTTTCTATTTACTTAAGAGGCTGAGACTGTACAGATGTATAAAGAAAAAAAAATTTTTCCCCCAACTTTGGCCATCTCTTTAATTCTGTTGATATGGCTCTTACTTCTTAGACTTTAACATTTTATTTCTTAAACTATAATTCAGAATTGTAGAAGGATAGAGATGGACAGCCTTCCCAATACACTCTCATCTAATATCCTTATTTTGCTGATAAAGAAATGGAGTCTCATGCAGGTGAAATGACTTGCTCATGGTCACACAGCGAATCAGTGCTTTCAACCACATCTTGCAACTCTCAGAGTTCTTTCTACCTCACTCCACTGCTTCTCTCATAATACACAAGGTAAATGGTTATCGCAGTTGCAGTTTCCAAATGAAGAAACATATATTGAACAGTTTAGTGCTTTGTTTGCAGAAAGTCACACAATTAACGAACAGTAACCACAAAGATTTCTTATCCTTTAATTTACCCTTTAAATTATTAACTGTTCTCAAACATGTTTTAAAGTTATATCTACCCAGAGGTAGGAAATGTATCTTTAAAATGAACCAATTGAGACCTTCAAGATGGTGTAGGAGTAAGACGTGGACATCACCTTCCTCCCCACAAATACATCAGAAACACATCTACATGTGGAATAACTCCTACAGATCACCTACTGAACACTGGCAGAAGGCCGTAGACTTCCCAAAAGGCAAGAAACTCTCCATGTACCTGGGTAGGGCAAAAGAAAAAAGAAAAAACAGAGACAAAAGAATAGGGACAGTACCTGCATCTCTGGGAGGGAGCTGTGAAGGAGGAAAAGTTTCCACGCACTAACACAGCAATAGGGGCAAAGGGCAAAGTGGAGAGATTCCCTCACAGAGGCATCAGTGCCGACCAGCACTCACCAGCCTGAGAGCCTTGTCTGCTCGCCCCCACCCCCTGGGGTGGGTGGGAGCTGGAAGCTGAGGCTTGGGCTAAGGAGTTCAGATCCCAGGGAGAGGACTGGGGTTGGCTGTGTGGAGACAGCCTGAAGGGGGCTAGTGCACCACAGCTAGCCAGGAGGGAGTCTGGGAAAAGGTCTGGACCTGCCTAAGAGGCAAAAGACCATTGTTTCAGGGCACGTGAGGAGAGGGGATTCAGAGCACCGCCTAAACGAGCTCCAGAGATGGGCGATCAGCACAGACCCCAGAGATGGGCATGAAACGCTCATGCTGCCGCTGCTGACACCAAGATGCCTGTGTGCAAGCACAGGTCACTATCCACACCTCCCCTCCAGGGAGCCTGTGCAGCCCACCACTGCCAGGCTCCCGTGATCCCGGAACAACTCCCCCGGGGGAACACACAGCACACCTCAGGCTTTAGCAATGTCATGCCAGCCTCTGCTACTGCAGGCTCGTCCTGCATTCGAATTATGACTGCTTTACCTCTCCCTCCCTCTCCCCGGCCTGAGCAAGAGAACCCTAATCAGCTGCTGGTTTAACACCCTCCTGTCTGGGCAGGGAAGAGCCTTTAGGTTTTGGCAAAGCCAAAACCAAAGCTGAACCCCAGGAGCTGTGTAAACAAAGAAGAGAAAGGGAAACTTCTTCACGCATCCTCAGGAGCAGCAGATTAACTCTCCACAATCAACTTAATGAACGCTGAGTCTGTGGAATACCTGAATAGACAACGAATGTTCCCAAAATTGAGGTGGTGGACATTGGGAGCAACTGTACACTTAGGGTTTGCTTTCTGCATCTAATTTGCTTCTGGTTTTTACATTTATCTTAGTTTTTAGTGCTTGTTATCATTGGTGGATTTATTGGTTTGGTTGCTCTCTTCTTTTTAATTTTATTTTTTTTAATATTTAAAAAGATTTTTTTTTTCTTTTTGTGAATGTGTATGTGTATGTTTCTTTGTGTGATTTTGTCTGTTTAGGTTTGCTTTTACCATTTGTCCGAGGGTGCTGACAGTTCGTATTTTTTGTTGTTGTTGTTAGTTTGTTCTCTTTTCATGACCGTGTGTGTATGTTTATTTGTGTGATTTGTCTGTTTAGTTTTGCTTTCACGATTTGGATTGGGGTTCTACTTGTTCATTGTGGGTTTTTTTCAGTTTTTTTTTCTTCCTTTCCTTCCAGCCATGTGGCTGCTGTGGTCTTGGTGCTCCAGCCAGGTGTCAGGCCAGAGCTTCTGAGGTGGGAGAGCAGAGTCCAGGACATTGGGCAACCAGAGACCTCCCAGCCCCATATAATATCAATCAGCGAGAGGTCTCCCAAAGATCTCCATCTCAAAACTAAGACACAGCTCCACAAACCCACTGGAGCCAGCAAGCTCCAGTGCTGGATGCCCCATGCCAAACAAATAACAAGACAGGAACACAACCCCACCCATTAGCAGAGAGGCTGCCTAAAGTCATATTAAGTTCACAGACACCCCAAAATGCACCACCGGATGTGGCCATGCCCACCAGAAGGACAAGATCCAGTCTCACCCACCAGAACACAGGCACCAGTCCCCTCCACCAGGAAGCCTACACAACCCACTGAACCACCCTCACCCACTGGGGGCAGACACCAAAACCAATAGGAGCTACAAACCTGCAGCCTGCAGAAAGGAGACCCCAAACACAGTAAGTTAAACAAAATAAGAAGACAGAGAAATATGCAGCAGATGAAGGGGCAAGGTAAAAATGCACCAGACCAAATAAATGAGGAGAAATAGGCAATCCACCTGAAGAAGAATTCAGAGTAATGATACTAAAGATGATCCAAAATCGTGGAAATAGAATGGAGAAAATACAAGAAACATTGAACAAGGACCTAGAAGAACTAAATAGCAAAGAAACAATGATGAACAACACAATAAATAAAATTAAAAATGCTCTAGAAGGGATCAATAGGAGAATAACTGAGGCAGAAGAATGGATAAGTGACCTGGAAGATAAATTAGTGGAAATAACTGCCACAGAGCAGAATAAAGAAAAAAGAATGAAAGGAATTGAGGACACTCTCAGAGACCTCTGGGACAACATTAAATGCACCAACATTCAAATTATAGGCGTCCCAGAAGAAGAAGAGAAAAACAAAGGGACTGAGAAAATATTTAAAGAGCTTATAGTTGCAAACTTCCCTAACATGGGAAAGGAAATAGTCAAGTCCAGGAAGCACAGACAGTCCCATATAGGATAAATCCAAGGAGAAACATGCCAAGACACATATTAATCAAACAATCAAAAATTAAATACAAAGAAAAAATATTAAAAGCAGCAAGGGAAAAGCAACAAATAACATACAAGGGAATCCCCATAAGGTTAACAGCTGATCTCTCAGCAGAAACTCTGCAACCAGAAGGGAGTGGCAGGACATATATAAAGTGATGAAAGGGAAAAACCTACAACCAAGATTACTCTACCCAGCAAGGATCTCATTCACATTCAGTGGTGAAATTGAAACCTTTACAGACTAGCAAAAGTTAAGAGAATTCAGCACCACCAAACCAGCTTTACAACAAATGCAAAAGGAACTTCTCTAGGCAGGAAACACAAGAGAAGGAAAAGACCTACAAAAACAAACCCAAAACAATTAAGAAAATGGTAATAGGAACATACATATTGATAATTACCGTAAATGTAAATGGATTAAATGCTCTAACCAAAAGACACAGACTGGCTGAATGGATACAAAAACAAGACCTGTATATATGCTGTCTATGAGACCCACTTCAGACCTAGGGACACATACAGACTAAAAGTGAGGGACTGGAAAAAGATATTCCATGCAAATGGAAATCAAAAGAAAGCTGGAGTAGCAATACTCATATCAGACAAAGTAGACTTTAAAATAAAGACAAGAGACAAAGAAGGACACTACATAATGATCACAGGGGTTAATCCAAGAAGAAGATATAACAGTTGTAAATATTTATGCACCCAACATAGGAGTACCTCAATACATAAGGCAAATGCTAAGAGCCATAAAAGGGAAAACCGACAGTAATACAGTAATAATAGGGGACACCCCACTTTAACACCCCACTTTCACTAATGGACAGATCATCCAAAATGAAAATAAATAAGGAAACACAAGTTTTAAATGACACATATAACAAGATGGACTTGATTGATATTTATTGGACAGTCCATCCAAAAACAACAGAATACACTTTCTTCTCAAGTGCTCATGGAACATTCTCCAGGATAGATCATATCTTGGCTCACAAATCAAGGCTTGGCAAATTTAAGAAAATTGAAATCATATCAAGTATCTTTTCCACCCACAATGCTGTGAGACTAGATATCAATTACAGGAAAGAAAACTGTAAAAAATACAAACCCATGGAGGCTAAACAATATGCTACTAAATTACCAAGAGATCACTGAAGAAATCAAGGAGGAAAACAAAAAGTATCTAGAAACAAATGACAGTGAAGAAATGAAGACCCAAAACCTATGGGATGCAGCAAAAGCATTCTAAGAGGGAATTTATAGCAATACAATCCTACCTCAAGACATAAGAAACATCTCAAATAAACAACCTAACCGTACATCTAAAGCAATTGGAGAAAGAAGAAAGAAGAGATGGAAAGAAATCATAAAGATCAGATCAAAAAAAAATGAAAAAGAAATGAAGGAAACAATAGCAAATATCAGTAAAACAAAAAGTTGGTTCTTTGTGAAGCTAAACAGAATTAATGAACCATTAGCCAGACTCAACAAGAAAAAAAGAAGACTCAATACAATTAGAAATGAAAAAGGAGAAGTAACAACTGACACTGTAGAAATACAAAGGATCATGAGAGATTACTACAAACAACTATATGCCAATAAAATGAACAACCTGGAAGAAATGGACAAATTCCTAGAAAAGTACAACCTTCCAAGACTGAACCAGGAAGAAACAGAAAATATAAACAGACCAATCACAAGCACTGAAATTGAAACTATGATTAAAAATCTTCCAACAGGGGCTTCCCCGGTGGCGCAGTGGTTGAGAGTCTGCCTGCCGATGCAGGGGACACAGGTTCGTGCCCCGGTCCGGGAGGATCCCACATGCCGCAGAGTGTCTGGGCCCGTGAGCCGTGGCCGCTGAGCCTGTGCATCCGGAGCCTGTGCTCCGCAACGGGAGAGGCCACAACAGTGAGAGGCCCGCGTACCACAAAAAAAAAAAAAAAATCTTCCAACAAACAAAAGCCCAGGACCAGATGGCTTCACAAGTGAACTCTATCAAACATTTAGAGAAGAGGTAACACCTATCCTTCTCCCACTCTTGCAACATATAGCAGAGGGAGGAACACTCCCAAACTCATTCTGCAAGGCCATCATCACCCTGGTACCAATACCAGACAAATACACTAGACAAAGATGCCACAAAAAAGAAAACTACAGGCCAGTATCACTGATGAACATAGATGCAAAAATCCTCAACAGAATACTAGCAAACAGAATCCAACAGTACATTAAAAGTATCATACACCATGAGCAAGTGGGGTTTATCCCAGGAATGCAAGGATTCTTCAATATATGCAAATAAATCATGTGATATACCATATTAACAAATTGAAGGATAAAAACCATAGGATAACCTCAATAGATGCAGGAAAAACTTTCAACAAAATTCAACACCCATTTATGATAAAAGCTCTCCAGAAAGTAGGCATAGAGGGAACTTACCTCAGCATAATAAAGGCCATATATGACAAACCCACAGCTAACATCGTTCTCGATGGTGAAACACTGAAACTATTTCCTCTAAGACTGGGAACAACACATGGTTGCCCACTCTCACCACTGTTATTCAACATAGTTTTGGAAGTTTTAGCCATGGCAGTAAGAGAAGAAAAAGAAATAAAAGGAATCCAAATCGGAAAAGAAGTAAAACTGTCTCTGTTTGCAGATGACATGATACTATACATAGAGAATCCTAAAGATGCTACCAGAAAACTACTAGAGCTAATCAATGAATTTGGTAAAGTAGCAGGATACAAAATTAATGTACAGGAATCTCTTGCATTCCTATACACTAATGATGAAAAATCTGAAAGAGAAATTAAGGAAACACTCCCATTTACCACTGTAACAAAAAGAATAAAATCCCTAGGAATCAACCTACCTAAGGAGACAGAAGACCTCTATGCAGAAAACTATAAGACACTGATGAAAGAAGTTAAAGATGATACCAACAGATGGAGAGATATACCATGTTCTTGGATTGGAAGAATCAACATTGTGAAAATGACTATACTACCCAAAGCAATCTACACATTCAGTGCAATCCCTATCAAACTACCAATGGCAGTTTTCACAGAACTAGAATAAAAACTTTCCCAATTTGTATGGAAACACAAGAGACCCCTGAACAGCCAAAGCAATCTTGAGAAACAAAAACGGAGCTGGAGGAATCAGGCTCCCAGACTTCACACTATACTACAAAGCTACAGTAATCATCAGTATGGTACTGGCACAAAAACAAATAGAGATCAATGGAACAGGATAGAAAGCCCAGAGGTAAACCCACACACCTATGGCTACCTTGTCTTTGATAAAGGAGGCAAGGATATACAATGGAGAAAAGACAGCCTCTTCAATAAGTGGTGCTGGGAAAACTAGAGAGCTACATGTAAAAGAATAAGATTAGAACACTTCCTAACACCATACACAAAAATAAACTCAAAATGGATTAAAGACCTAAATGTAAGGCCAGACACTATCAAACTCTTAGAGGAAAACATAGGCAGAACACTCTATGACATAAATCACAGCAAGATCCTTTTGGACCCTCCTCCTAGAGAAATGGAAATAAAAACAAAAATAAACAAATGGGACCTAATGCAACTTAAAAGCTTTTGCACAGCAAAGGAAACCATGAACATGATGAAAAAACCCTCAGAATGGGAGAAAATATTTGCAAATGAAGCAACTGACAAAGTATTAATCTGCAAAACATTCAAGCAGCTCATGCAACTCAATATCAAAAAAACAAACAACCCAATGCAAAAATGGGCAGAAGACCTAAATAGACATTTCTCCAAAGAAGACACATAGATGGCCAAGAAGCACATGAAAGGATGCTCAACATCACTAATCATTAGAGAAATGCAAATGCAAACCACAGTGAGGTATCACTTTACACTGGTCAGAATGGCCATCATCAAAAAATCTACAAACAATAAATGCTGGAGAGGGTGTGCAGAAAGGGAGCCTTCTTGCACTGTTGGTGTGAATGTAAATTGATACAGCCACTATGGAGAACAGTATGGAGGTTTCTTAAAAAACTAAAAATAGAACTACCATATGACCCAGCAGTCCCACTACTGGGCATATACCCTGAGAAAACCATAATTCAAAAAGAGTCATGTACCACAATGTTCATTGCAGCACTATTTACAGTAGCCAGGACATGGAAGTGTCCACTGACAGATGAATGGATAAAGAAGATGTGGCACATATATACAATGGAATATTACTCAGCCATAAAAGGAAACAAAATTGAGTTGTTTGTAGTGAGGTGGATGGACCTAGAGTCTGTCATACAGAGTGAAGTAAGTCAGAAAGAGGAAAACAAATACTGTATGCTAAAACATATATATAGAATAAAAAAAAAGGTTCTGAGGAACCTAGTGGCAGGATAGGAATAAAGATGCAGACGTAGAGATTGGACTTGAGGACACGGGGAGGGGGAAGGCTAAGCTGGGATGAAGTGAGAGAGTAGCATTGGCATATATACACTAGCAAATGTAAAATAGATAGCTAGTGGGAAGCAGCCGCATAGCACAGGGAAATCAGCTCAGTGCTTTGTGACACCTAGAGGGGTGGGATGGGGAGGGTGGGAGGGAGATGCAAAAGGGAGGGGATATGGGGATATATGTATACATATAGCTGATTCACTTTGTTATACAGCAGAAAGTAACACAATACTGTAAAGCAGTTGTACTCAATAAAGATATTAAAAAAAAGAAATAAAATGAACTAATTAACTTTTTGGAACTAATTTTAAATTTATAGATAAGTTGTAAGAATAATATCAAGAACTCTCAATTGCCCTTTACCCGATTTACCAATTTTAAACATTTTGCCCATATTTATAATTGTAATGTGTATGTGTGTGTGTGTGTAGTGTAGTGTAGACAGGTATACAGAGACACATACACATATATATATTTATATTATTTATTTTTTTCAGAGTTATTTGTGAGTTAGGTTGCACGTATCATGTCTCATTACCCTTTATTACTTCAGTGCACATTTCTTAAGATCAATGAGATTTCACTTATGTAACACAATACAGTTATTAAATGCTAGGTTTTCCTAGAGAATTATTCTCTTGGTAATGCTACTTTACTGGTGCTCTAAGTATGTCCATGGTCAGTCTGCTCCATTGGAGTCTGATATAGGTAGTTGGGTGACCATGCTGACACTGAGCCAATACATTTATATATTTCATGTTGCTGTGGTAAAACTGGTACCTGGGCTGGCACTGATGAAGCAGTCTGATAGGTAGGTAGATGCTTCCTTTATCTGATGCTAAAGAAATACTTCAAGGTCTATATGCTTAGCTTCCCAAAAAAGAAGTTTATAAGGATGGACTGTTGTTAGACATTCATTCATCCATTTGGTCAACACTTGTTGAGTTCCTACTAGGGGAAAATACTAGGCTCTTTCCTGGGGGATTATAAAGGTGAATAAAATGGATTGTGCTTCATAGGAGCTTGGGAGTAAGAGCTCAGACTGCTATCTGACTTGCCTGGGAGGGTGCTCCAAGCTCAAGAATTGAAATGGCATAGTAGACAGGACCTGTGTTTTAGAGTTGAGGAGATATAAGCTCAAATCCTAACTGTTTCTTCTTTGCTGAAGAAACTTTCAGTAAGTTATTTTACTTTGATGGATCTTGGTTTTTTCATCCAATTCATTCCTCATAGGGATGACTGAAGGATTAACAAAGCAACATTTGTTAGGAACTAATGCATTATCTGGCATATAATAAGTTCTCTACAAAGGGTAGCTATTATGGTGTTACATATAGTATATATACTATATCATGAACAAATTATAAACATAATATTCATATATAAAGCATACTAATAACATTTAATGATGCTTTGCTTTACATTGTGAAGCTTTGTTTACATTCGCAGGTGCACACATACATCATTTTTCTTCTTAAATTTCAAAAGTTGGCGGCTAATATTTACATAAAAATTGAATCTCAGGATATTTATTCTCTGGGAATTTTGTGTCCTGGAGAGCAATTGGTAAAATGAGAATATCCAGACAAACAGGGATAGCTAATCTATTTTCACTGTTATCATATATAACCAGTCACACAGTGCATGATCCATAAAATGGGTGCACCATGGGTAATGCATGAATAATTAATATTTGCCACTCTTACCTCACAAATAGAACCTGAGGCATGAATATGAGACTGCTTCTAAATTATTTTCCCCTGAGGCTGAACTGGATATTTATTTTCACCTAAGATCATTATAAATCTCTGTAAACTCTTTTTTGGAGTGGGGTGGAGACAGGTAGAGAGTGAACATAGAAATCCCCTAATCTCCAAACATATTGTATAACAGAATTATCACTATTCTCATTTTAATATTTTCTAGTATATTTACAGTGCCTTTTAACTTACCCTATACTGTCTTCTCCTTTAGAGGCTGAAGAATAAAAGGCTTTTTTTTTTTACTTTATTATTATTTGTTTAACTTTATTGGAGTATAATTGCTTTACAATGGTGTATTAGTTTCTGCTTTATAACAAAGTGAATCAGCTATACATATACATCTGTTCCCATATCCCTTCCCTCTTGCGTCTCCCTCCCTCCCACCCTCCCTATCCCACCCCTCCAGTTAGTCACAAAGCACCGAGCTGATCTCCCTGTGCTATGCAGCTGCTTCCCACCAGCTATCTACCTTACGTTTGGTAGTGTATATATGTCCATGCCTCTCTCTCACCCCGTCACAGCTTACTCTTCCCCCTCCCCATATCCTCAAGTCCATTCTCAAGTAGGTCTGTGTCTTTATTCCTGTTTTACCCCTAGGTTTTTCATGACAGTTTTTTTCTTAAATTCTATATATATGTGTTAGCATACGGTATTTGTCTTTCTCTTTCTGACTTACTTCACTCTGTATGACAGACTCTAGGTCTATCCACCTCATTACAGATAGCTCAGTTTCGTTTCTTTTTATGGCTGAGTAATATTCCATTGTATATATGTGCCACATCTTCTTTATCCATTCATCGGATGATGGACACTTAGGTTGTAACACTTGAGAAACTAGGATAAGGTATTTTTGTATGATTTGCCTGCAGATTAATGGTACAGTGTTATATGCACTTACCATGGAAACTGGCAGAGAAGAGAAAAAGAGGGAGAGAGAGAAGAATTAGAATATGAACTATTTATCTACCTTCCTATGCATGCCAAGCCATTTCACATCATAAATATCTGAGCCAAAAGTAGGGTTTACCTGATTCTTTGCAAGAGTTTTAGTTTGATATTTTACTAAAGATAATTATGAAATTCTTTCAAATGGAACTATTTAGATCTTATATATATTTGTTTGTTATTTTTGCACAAATGACTCATATTTAATTTGACTTCATTGCTCCCCTCTTGAAGCCAGTTGGCTCAGTTTACAAATCTGTGAGCTACTGTTGGTGGTGCCCTCCTTCCCAGTGAAACATACAAAGCAATAAGCATCATGTATCCTCCCCAATACCCCTCTGCTTCTGGCTCAGGTTGCCCAAAGCACAGATCCTCTCTTACCCATGTCCCCAGGTTTGAAGCACATAGCCTCTTTTCAAGGCAGAGGCAGCTTCCCTCTACTTTCCTTTGGGATATAAAAAGGGGGTAAAGGGGCAAAGAGAGTCCCCTGGGCCTCTCCTCTCATCCACACTACACTGCCCCTTCTTCCCCCATGAAAAATAAAATAAGTAAAGAAAAATAATAATTTAATTTCTTGTATAGTTTTTAGTACTATTATTTGAAGATTTCTTTTGACTCTTTTTCTAGTATAATTAATTATACTTCTTCTAGTATAAATAATTTCTCTCATAGACAAGTCAATACATTTGTCTATGAGAGAAATTAATTTTGGAATTAAGCTAGAGAAGATATCAAAATAGTTTAGAAATACATTTTTTATTTTTTCAATCATGTTTCAATTACATTTAATGAAGACTTACAGGTTTACAGAGTTGAATAATATTTGAAAACTGGTTGTATATTAATCATCCACTAATATTTCCCCACTGATCTCAGAAAAAGAGAACCATGAAATCAAAGAACTTCTTGGGGAAAAAAATAGTTTTGATGTGTATCAAACTTTTTAAAAAGTCATATTTCAAAATTACTATTTCAATAATTTGAACCTGCCAAAATATATCATTCAAACTATTCAGTTACATGTTAGCTTCTGCTTATCGGGGTAGAGTAGTTTGTAGCAGACCAGAATTTCTGTTGAGACCAAGTAGAAAAGCAGGATTAAATACCAGGTAATCAGTTTGAGTGTACTAGGAGGCAATGAAAAATGGATAGGGTATAACTTCTTCATGGATATGAGCTGACTTTTACCATTTTGTATCAGGGCAATGTTTGCCAATTTGGTATGGGGAGGGGGCTGAGAATCTCAGCATTTTACTTAAGGTACTGGGTGAAACCAGTATGGTTTGGGGTAGATATCTGGGGAACTTCAAGCACAGAGATGTTTACTATCCAGAGAAAAGGCTAACTTGGGGGGCTACATGGGGCAGGATGCTAAAGACCTAAGTAGAAAGCCTCTGCAAAGCAATGCAAAGTTTTGGCAGTCTTGTGAGGCCTGCAGGAGAAATGGCCTCAAAGAAACATGAGACTTACAGCTGAAAACTCTTGAGAACCAGAGTGAACTAGAGATAGACCATTTCCAGGCCTGCAACCCAGTCTCAACATGCAACAGTCCCCGATTAAATTAAGATGAATTACTGTGTTGTCTGCCTAGTGAAGGGAATGATGAATCCATTATAGAGCAGGATACATCATTTGGATCTTCTACAATCTCCTATACAAAATAGTCAACATTTAATAAAAAATTACTGGACTTCCCTGGTGGCGCAGTGGTTGAGAATTCGCCTGCCAATGCAGGGGACACAGGTTCGATCCCTGGTCCAGGAAGATCCCACATGCCGTGGAGCAGCTAAGCCCATGCTCCAAGACTACTGAGCCTGTGCTCTAGGGCCCACGTGCCACAACTGCTGAGCCCGCGTGCTGCAACTACTGAAGCCCACGTGCCTTGAGCTCGTGCTCTGCAACAAGAGAAGCCACTGCAATGAGAAGCATGCGCAAGGCAATGAAGAGTAGCCCCCGCTCGCTGCAACTGGAGAAAGCCCCTGTGCAGCGATGAAGACCCAACACAGCAAAAAAAAAAAACCCAAAATTACTAAATATGCCTCAAACACCCCAAGAAAACATAATCAAAAATCAAAAGAAAAAGTAGACAATGGAAACACATGTATAGGTGATTAAGGTATAAGAGTTAGCTAGGAATTTAAAATATCTCTAATATGTTCAAGGCAATAGAGGTAAGACTTTCCCAAACACATGCCCTTTCCTCCCTCACCTACAATCTCTGCACTGTTTGAGAATACAAGTAATAAGGCAGGGAAAGAATCTGACAGTAAATCAGAAGGTGTTTTTCTACAGAACTCTCCAGGAGGGCAAAACCACACAAAACAAATGAAATGCAGTTCATGTGAGTGGCTTGGGAATTATTAGCTTGTGTGTAGGGTAGGTAGAGTAAAAGAGATTCTCTGCCTGTGTTTCTGAAGGCCCTTCAGAGCCTGAACAAACTGCACTGGGCATGAATGATTTGCTTGCTATCATTATCATAATTTTTTAAAGTTTAGTTATGGTAAGGGAAAAAAAATCCCTCCAGGCTTGCTTTTTTATGACCCAATCTCCCTGCAACTGTTTGATATGTTCACTGGTAAATATGATGACCTGATGACCAGATCAATGAACTCAGTATCAACTGTGCTGTACTTCAGGCAACACTCAGTCCTGGGGAAAAGGTGGAAAGAAGCATGTATCAATAGAGGCCAGGGAGGACTAGAGAAGGCATTGACACAAGGCCTCTTCCCATTTCGGTTGCCATGAAGGTGAGTAAGCTTCCTCTATCCTGCGTCTTGGGGAGGAGGAAGATATTTACCCAAAGAGGCTATTTTAAATCATTACTGAGTTATCTCTGATTGGTATGTAGAAATAGCCCCTTTCTGCATCCCCACTTTCCAACTTTAAAAGAAATGAGGCCTCAAGAGCTCACTCAATGAATTCTGCTACTAAAATTAATGGAATCATTTTCCCTCTGCCCTCACTTTAAAACATCTATACCAGCATAGGGTAACATCTCCTGGTATGAATGTCCCAAAGTGAAGCAGTGTTCTCAAGGCTGGAGGAAGAGAAGAGTCAGGATCCTGGAGGGACATTTTTAAACTACATCTCCCTCCCCACCCATAACCTAACTCTGTCCCATTATTCTTGACAGCATATTGTAGATATGAAAGATCTGGAAGAAGGAAAAATATTGAGAACTAGGGAGAGGGAGAGATAAGTGGAAAACAGAGGTAGTCACCTACTACTGGAAGATAAGACCAAAGCCAGATGACCAGTGTAGTGTGGGTACTGGTTGAACAAATTCTGTGACAACAGACAGAATAACATGAAGGCCCATGGAAGGCAGAATCTCTGGGAGGAAAATGGGATGAAATGGCAACTGCATGAGAAGACGGAGTCTCTGTGAACTGCAGATTATACTTCCTTTTCTGTATTCATGGAATTGACCCATGAATGTATGGGCAATATCTGAAGGGATTCTGTACGCAGTCAGGTTGAAATGTTTACATTAATAAATGTTGTGATTTTTAACGTATATCAAGTCTTGCCCATCAGTCTGGTAATGGCTCTCATATTTAACACGGTGTTCTCTTCACTGTGAACTAAATTAGTGAATATAAAAGATGAGGGAATTAAGTGAGGTCTGAACTTTTGAGTCTTTAATTAAGCCTTGCTTCCAGTACCTAAGGACATTGAGATGCCTTCTGCGTGTTTTTCCTCCATTATCTTCATCATCTGAGTAGGATCCCATGGGCTTTCAACACACACACACACACACACACACACATACACACACCTGCCTAAAGTAGAACAGATAAGTTACGTTTGGGAATATATGCTGAGAGCTGATTGTGGAGGCCATGGGACTATTGCATTCCTTTTTTTTTTGTGCTTCAACCTAGGTTTCCGGATGTCTGTTGAACAGAGGTGTGAAGTGGTTACTATGTCATAGTTTTGCTCTTTATACCTTCCTTCAAACTTAACAAATCTGAGCTGATTTCTAACAAATGCACACTTTTTTTGGAAGGAGGGATGACAATACAATGTCTTTTCAAACTATAAGTTAGGTGATCTTCAAAGACAGCATTGAATTCTTCTGCTTGAGTTATGCTGGCTAATAGGAACTTAAGTGATAACTGGTAGGAGAGCATTGAAGCATTCATGCATGTGAAATCAGATGAACGCCCAGAATTGGAATTTCCTAAGGAAAGTTATTCTAGTGGAGAAACACCACCCAGGTTGAGTGCCAATAGCTTTTAAACTAACATGTGGAACTATCATCCTAATAAGTAACAACTAAAGGTGCCTGAAGAAAAGCAAGACCAATATTTTCAAGTCTATATTTTCAAGAACATTTTAAAAACAACAGATTAAACAGTTATATACAGGTCTCTTCCTTTGTTAAAGGGAATTTAATCCTACTGTCTTAATTTTGATTCCATATATTAATGCTTACCCTTGAAAGGCACACATGCAACTTAAGTAAATCTTAAGAAAATAAATTGTATTATTTACTTTAATAAATTTTATTTATCTATTAATAATAATTTTAAGCAATTAATTACTGTTTTATCATGTATCTATTACAGTTTAATAAATCATTTATTTAAGTAAATAGTTAGCTAGAACAACCAATTCATTTATGAAAAGAAATTGCCAAGAGCTCTGATTTCTATTGGTAATTTCTATTTCTAGCCAGTGATAATAACACTAGTCTTCCTGAAACATTTCTTTTTAAATGATCTACTTAAAACCATATCAGTTTTCCACTTGTCATGCAATTCTAGACTGCAATGTGACTTCAGCTTCAGCTTCTACTAATTAAGGTTAAAGGGACACATTCTAATGCTTATCCTGTGTAAAATCAGCTCAGTTACCTTTCAAAGTTGCCTAAAATTTGTGAAATATTAGTGGTTCAAATACATGAATCCTCAACATTTTATAATAGACATACCTAGGTGTATACAGATGTATACCACATCATATGGTATGTAAATAAATTTACCCCTTAAGGCTTTCTAAAGTGTAGAGGTAAAGCTGAATCTTTGCTATCACACTTATTTTTCCCATCGTATGGAGAATCTGGAATGATGTTGATATCAGTAATGGCCATTGTGTTCTCAGTTTCCTCATTTACAAAATGAGTTAATGATATCTGCCTCATAGTTTTGACAAGAGTAATAGAAGAAGGTTGCCTGGTAATAGTAAGTGCTTGAAAAATGCTGTTATACTATTGTCATCATTTTTAGTATTGTTATTATTGCTCAGCAATTTTAAAAAATTAGACAGGAAAATGCTCTATTGGACCCCTCACTCATGCTCATTCATCATGTGTATTTTGAAATTTAGCCAGAGCTGTGATAAGTTATAGTCTCTACTTCAGCTGTCTTTAAACTAGACTGCTGTAATATTTTATTAACAGCCTGAAAAAAATTCAACAAGGCTTTTCATGGGTGCAGAATGTTACAACTTGAATGTTACTTTCCAGGAAGATGACTCAATATATTTTACACTAGTTGAGAGACAATAATCCAGGCTCCCTGATATAAAAGGATTTAAACACCCATAAGCATATGGTGTTTGTATGGCTTTTGTTATCATAGCCTTCCATTGTTTGGGTACCTATTCATCTATTTTCAACTGATATGTCACATAAAAGGAAAAAAAAAAGAAATTGCAGTCAAATGCTATGTGGCGAGATGTGGCTTTAGTCATTGTGTTTCTTAATTAGAAAAAATTCTCCTGCTGTAAGGAATGAACTGTGGGTTTATGCCTAGAGACCATTTTAAGGTCTTGTATATCGTGATTATTATTCATGTCCATTTGTTGTTTTCTTTTAAGCTGTAATTAATTTCCAGCTTACTGGTTTCAGTGCTCAGAAGATGAACAGCTTTATGAGTTTAGGGCAGATACTGTTACAAGTAGTTATTTTCCATTCCAAACTCTGACAAAGAAAAAAAAATGGAGGTTATTTTTCTTGAATGGCCTTTAAAATTATTTCTCTTTGGAAAGATCTTTGAAAATGGCCAGATTGGAGGTTTTAGCTATTTGGTTATAATAACAGGGTTGAAAAGGTACTTCAGTGAAAATTTCACTTTGGGAATAAAAGAAATCTCAGTTCTATCTTGATTATGTACTTGTGTTACACACCATGACAACTCACCAGTTTACATTGTTTCTATGCACTTGAAAAAGAGACTTAAAAATTAAAAACCTCTTTGAAATACTACACAACACAGTCTTGCCTCCAGTCGTATCCCTTTCTCCCATATCAGAATCAATATTTCACTCCTTATTCAGATCAGGACAATGAAGAAAAACTACATGCTGTGTGCAGAGTTAGGTGGTTAGAAGGATTCTGGCCTATCTCTTGCTTCCAGTGCACTCTTTTTCTCTTCTACCTTTATTTACCTTTCCCTTTACAAAAATCCTTGAGCTCTTGTCTCACATTAAGGGGGGGAAAAACCTGTAAAATGTTATAATTGGGTCCTAATTTATTTTCTCATTTGGAGGAAAACAGTCCATCTGGCCCACAATATGTAAAAGAGAGCACCTGTATGGCACCCAAGGTCTTACTGGTGACATCTGAAAGACCCACAGCCCTTTGGTGTGTATAATAACATTATTAGCACATTCATTGTAATCATAGGGGATTAAACAAAAATATTTACCATTACAAATAAGTTTTTATGCATTTATTTAAAACTAGTGGCTTACTAAAAGTGGTAAATATTCTGTTGGTGTTCCAAAAACAGAGATTCTTACTGATACCTATAAATATTTTATAGACAAGTAATGTGCAAAGCAAACTTTAAACAAGCTTGATACAATTTTTCATTGCTCATGCCGAGCCACCTTTGAATGGCAGATTCCTTTTAAAGATAATCATTCATTCAACCATTCATTCAGTCATTCATTCAGTCAGATGTATGCATCGAACATCTCGGAGCACACATTTTATGCCAGGTATGATGTTAGAGTACACAAATGAAGAAATGGTCTGTGTCTTAGAGACTGTCTCTCTGACAATTGTCGGGGAGAAAATTGTGTCAGATTGTCTCTCTGCCTAAAACCATACTCAGTGACACAGGACGACTTCAGTTCCTCAGTGATGAGTTACAGACACAGTAATATCATGAGTTAGGGAGAAAACAGGTGGTAATAAAATCTGGACTCTGAAATAGTGATCATCTTTCGCTTGACCAGAGGTAAATATCCTCATATTATACACTTTATGAAGGAATACAAGTTAGGACAAAACAAAATAAAAAGTAAAAGTCTGTTACTCGGGAACCAAATAGGATCTTGGCCTTTCCTTTCTCATCAAATGTGATAGGGGATGCCGCGTATAGGGGACAGGGAGCCACTTTGGAGCTCCCTGTCTTCTAACTGCCTGCAGGAAATGATTTCTTGGCTACTTATTAGGGTTATCAATAGGCAACGTTCCTCGAGTGGTAAGGAAGAAAGGAGGTCCTACTTTCTCCAGCTTCCTCGAGCTTCTTCCTGAAGGCCCCCTTCCTTCTCACCCGGCCAGGGGAATTGAAAAGTTTTAACCGACCAGACTTGAATGGCCTCCTACCTACGCAGTTGTGCCTCAGGCCAGCGGGGGCGGAGTGAAGCTCCGGATTCCTCCCAGCTGCCGCATCTAGCCACGTCCGAGTCCAAACGTCCCAGTCCGAGGCCACGCTGGTCTGTGTGCTCGTGGAAGCCCAGGTTTGAAACATCACATTCGCGAGGCCCCGCCCCTCTGCACGCGGCCCCCCTCTGTGCACGCGGCCCCACCCACAAACCCTCCCTGCCCGTGACACCTGCGTGATACCTGCGTGGCACCTGATCTTTTTTTCAATTGTAGAAAGAGTTTGTATTTTTCCTTTCAGATTCTAAAAGTAATATGATTGTTAAAAATACTTCGGAACATACAAAAAGATGTACATAAAATAAAAATAACCTGTAGTCTTAAGAGAAACACTGAGACCATTCTAGTGTATATCTTTGCAATCTCTTTACCATGAACAGATAGATAAACAATTAGATCATGCTTCTTCTCTGCCTTTTTCACACACACATAAGTGCACAGGTAGGGTATACGTAAATACACTTTATAAGATTTTGTATATCTTTTCTCTTTTAAAGAAAAATACTTTAAAACTTTTTTTTGTACTCTAAAGTATACGTACGTAGGAGTTAAAGTTCTGTTGTATACATTAAAAAGTAAAAAAAATTAAAAGATCAGCCATATACCTTCCACACATTTCAGGAAGTAGAATATTATCAATACATAAGGATTGCATCTTTCTCCTCAGCAATGTTATGAATTGTATGACAAACATTCCCTTGCTTTTCTTTATACTTTAACAAATACTATATGTATCAGTTGTATTGAAGTATGGCACACGTACAGAAAAATGAGTCAACTGCAAGTGTGTTCAATGAATTATCACAAAGTGAACCCACCAGGATAACTGCCACCCAAGTAAAAGAAATAAGACATTCTTAGCACCCCAGAAGACCCTCCTAATCACTATCCCTTTTCTATTCCCCAAAGGTAATGACTGTCTTCAGTTCTAACACCATAGTTTAGTTTTGCCGATTTTTGAACTTTTAAAAAATAGTCCAGTCATTGTTTTCCTGTTCAATACTGCCATTGATTATAGTTATTTTTTACAAAGTACACTCCATATACTAACTACACATATTGCAAGTCTATATCCTGCCTTCCTTACTTGACACGGCATAGAGTCATTTTGCATGTCATTTAACATTCTCCTTTTAAAAAATAGTTTTTGCCTTATAGTCTATTGGATGGATGTACCATGATTTTATTGGAAGTACAGGGTTTTGTTTTTGGCGGGGGAGGGCAATTTCTCCCAAGCATATATATTCTCTTGCATATTGTTTAATGTAAATCTCTGGGTTATTTCTTTAGGATTATTCATAAAAATGGAATTCCTAAGACAAAGAGCACTAACTTTTTTTTTTTTTAATTTAATTTTATTTATTTTTTATACAGTAGGTTCTTATTAGTCATCAATTTTATACACATCAGTGTATACATGTCAATCCCAATGGCCCAATTCATCACACCACCATCCCCACCGCCCCGCAGCTTTCACCCCTTGGTGTCCATACGCTTGTTCTCTACATCTGTGGCTCAACTTCTGCCCTGCAAACCGGTTCATCTGTACTATTTTTCTAGGTTCCACATACATGCGTTATATACGATATTTTTCTCTTTCTGACTTACTTCACTCTGTATGACAGTCTCTATATCCATCCACGTCTCAACAAATGACTCAATTTCATTCCTTTTTATGGCTGAGTAATATTCCATTTTATATATGTACCACCTCTTCTTTATCCATTCATCTGTCGATGGGCATTTAGGTTGCTTCCATGACCTGGCTATTGTAAACAGTGCTGCAATGAACATTGGGGTGCATGCGTCTTTTTGAATTATGGTTTTCTCTGGGTATATGCCCAGTAGTGGGATTGCTAAATCATATGGTAATTCTATTTTTAGTTCTTTAAGGAACCTCCATACTGTTCTCCATAGTGGCTGTTTCAATTTACATTCCCACCAACAGTGCAAGAGGGTTCCCTTTTCTCCACACCCTCTTCAGCCTTTGTTGTTTGTAGATTTTCTGATGATGCCCATTCTAACTGGTGTGAGATGATACCTCATTGTAGTTTTGATGTGCATTTCTGTAATAATTAGTGATGTTGAGCAGCTTTTCATGTGCTTCTTGACCATCTGTATGTCTTCTTTGGAGAAATGTCTATTTAGGTCTTCTGCCCTTTTTTGGATTGGGCTGTTTGTTTCTTTAATATTGAGCTGCATGAGCTGTTTATATATTTTGGAGATTAATCCTTTGTCCGTTGATTCGTTTGCAAATATTTTCTCCCATTCTGAGGGTTGTCTTTTCATCTTGTGTATGGTTTCCTTTGTTGTGCAAAAGCTTTGAAGTTTCATTAGGTCCCATTTGTTTATTTCTATTTCCATTACTCTAGGAGGTGGATCAAAATAGATCTTGCTGTGATTTATGTCAAAGAGTGTTATTCCTATGTTTTCCTCTAAGAGTTTTATAGTGTCCGGTCTTATATTTAGGTCTCTAATCCATTCTGAGTTTATTTTTGTGTTTGGTGTTAGAGAGTGTTCTAATTTCATTCTTTTACATGTAGCTGTCCAGTTTTCCCAGCACCACTTATTGAAGAGACTGTCTTTTCTCCATTGTATATCTTTGCCTCCTTTGTCATAGATTAGTTGACCATCGGTGTGTGGGTTTATCTCTGGGCTTTCTATCTTGTTCCATTGATCTATGTTTCTGTTTTTGTGCCAGTACAATAGTGTCTTGATTACTGTAGCTTTGTAGTATAGTCTGAAGTCAGGGAGTCTGATTCCTCCAGCTCCGTTTTTTTCCCTCAGGACTGCTTTGGCTATTTGGGGTCTTTTTTGTTTCCATACAAATTTTAAGATGATTTGTTCTAGTTCCGTAAAAAATGCCATTGGTAATTTGATAGGGATTGCATTGAATCTGTAGATTGCCTTGGGTAGTATAGTCATTTTCACAATGTTGATTCTTCCAGTCCAAGAACATGGTATATCTCTCCATCTGTTGGTATCGTCTTTAATTTCTTTCATCAGTGTCTTATAGTTTCCTGCATACAGGTCTTTTGTCTCCCTAGGTAGGTTTATTCCTAGGTATTTTATTCTTTTTGTTAAGAGCACTAACTTTTTAATAGCTTAGTATCCTGATGTCATATTGCTTTACTAAAAAATGATGCCAATGTATAGTCTTGCTAGTGGTGTGGAGCAGTATCTTGTTTCAACTTCCCCAATATTTTTTAAGATTTGTTAATTTGATAAGTGAGAAATGTTTTCTCCTTGATGTTTACATTTGTACTCCTTTGATTGCAGGTGAGGTTGATTACACATGTTTATTATTAATTTATATTTTTCTTATTACGATTTATTTATACATTTTTTCCCCAGTCTCCTCAAGTTTTGGCGTCGGTTTCTCCATGATTAAGCAGCTGTTGTGCTTGAGTCCCTTAGGTTAACTGAATGAATTGTGGTCCTTAAATCAACGATTGGCCTAAATCTCAGGACTATCATAGGAATTCCTTCAGGGTTCTTTAATATCTGTTGAATCCCCTGCCCCTTCCTGTAGATGACAGGATTGTGATGGATGATTTCAATTTCATTACCTCATTGCAGTAAGAAAGTGAGGAAAGTCGAGTTTCACTACTGTCACTTTACCGCTGAAGAGAGTGAGGTTGAGTCCATAGGTGTCTTGCTCAGGTTGCTGGATGGGCATTTGAACCTGTACATTCCCGCTTAGATCCTCTACCTCTGATAGTTTGAAGCTGAAAGTTTTCCCTTTGTCATCGCAGATCAAGTAGTTGAGGTTCTATTGGGTATGGTATCTGTGAATTTGAGACTCGGTGGGGGGGGAGTTTGCATTACTGGGCTGAGGAGGTAGTAGTTGCTGAAGAGTGTGAAACACATGAGATCACCTCTTATACTCATAATTACAGGAAAATGAGCCCCCACGGAGATGATGCCACTCTGCATGGCCATGCAGGTTGTACCTAGCACAACCCCAGAGGGGGCACCATCCACATCCATTATCACTTGAATGCCATCCCTTGGAATTCTACTGATCCACACCTGCATCATCAGCAATTTCTCAATATTTATTTAATTTTTGTAATAACAAGTGCTTTTCAAGCATAGGTCAGTGTAAACTAGAAATAGAATAAGTGATGGGGGACTAGAAACCTCATTCTGAACTTTGCTTTTAGCTGTCAAAACAATTGATACAAAAATTTGATGCATCAGTGCCATTCATTGTTCCCAAAAACATAAATGTAAAGCAACTTTGTTCCTGCAGAAATACAGTCAAAGCACTCTCTGTGGGTGTATATAAAGACTTTTCATGTGTCAAAAGAGAGTTGGACATTTCTTACAAATACCAGGCAATTGCAATGCAGATTCTGTAACAGCAGTTACCTGGCAAGCCAGCACATAGGAAAGTACTCATGTGGATAAGAAAGTGACCATGCACTTAGCAATGAGCATTTTACAGTAGAAGCCATTTTAGAGGCCTTCTTGTCTTGCAATTACCCATTGTGGTTACTTGGTCAAAGTCATTCACCACGAAGTTAGGAGGAAGGATTTGAGATTGCAGATGGCCCTAACTGAAGCCACCAGCTGAGGCTCTCTTGGGTTGCTGAAGGTAGGATTATCCAGGCTTCATAATATTTTGCTTTTGGTTAACCTGCTTTGCCCTCACTCCACCTGAATGGTTAAATACACCGCATACTTTAATATTTTATACCCCTCAGTCAGTAGTTATTAAGTTATTCCTTTTCAGGGAAGCAGTGTATCATAGTCATAGAAAGAACACTGGTTTCAGAGCCAGAAGATTGGACTTGAGCTCTTCCATTAACAAACTAGCGGAGTTTCCTCATTTGTAGCATCTAGGCTTCGAATTGATTGATTACTATGATAATTTTCCTGCTCTAAAACAGTAAATACATATATATATTTTTTTAATGAAGATTTTCTTGAATAATGATTTTTTAAGTATGAGTTTTTAAAAAGAAACATCAAGAAGGTTTTTACATGAGCTCAAAGTAGAAAACCCAACATACACACACACACAGTATACCATATACTTGTACTTAGTTTTGATAGTATCCCTAGTCATTATTTTACATATTCTTTATAAACTGACAATTATATTTGCAGTAGTAAGTAAAATAATTTCTCATCAGAGCAAAAGAGATGAATGCTGTCTCTTGCACATACTGGGTAATTTCATAATCAGAGTTGTTTTTAAAATTCTGTATCAAGATTGGCAAAACTTTTGGTACAGAAAATATAAGAAATGTGCTTCTTTTCTGTTCTTTGGAATAGGCTTAGCAATTATCTCCTGCTTAAGTGTAAAAGTGATGATCTGCTTGCCCATACAAACACAGATTGTCTGAGGTTTGTCCTTGTCTTGAAGTTACAGGAAAAGCAAATTAATGGGCAATTTTGATATTGTTGAGCAAATTCAGGTGCTACCCCTGAGGATGCCAACTGAATCCCTGTTCATATATTTGGGGATTTTACTGGTGTGTGTGGGCCCTCTGGACCCTCTGGAGGCAGCTTTGCAAATTCCAGGTATAGCTCTGCTTGGTCAAATAGCTATTAGTTTCTGTTTGGAAGTGGGCAAAGTTTAACTTTACATACTTCTTGCCATTTTGGTATCTCTGTCCCACTCCCTGCCCTGGCTCCAGCAACATCATTTGGGATTATTAAGACTAAGGTTTAGAAACAGTACTCCTTATTGGACAGCAAACACAGGATTTGAAATTTTTTTTAAAGAAAATTCAGGAAGCAAACAAAATAAAAATAAAAATGTGCATATTTACAGAGCATTGATTTCTAAATATTATGTAAAATTTACATGTTCTCTTTTCTCTACCTCAACGTAATTTGAGATAAATTGCTTAAATTTCTATTCTGAATTAGATTCAAATAGGTAGGACTTTTAAATCTGGGGAAATTATACCAGACTTTTCTTTCCAATTCTATTTCTGGGCCTGCCTCTTCTGCCTCAATGAACACATCCTTTGGCCCCAGGCCATCTTCTTTGAAGGCATCCTGGGCTTGTTGGTGCTATACCATTCCTGTCATGTTTCTTCTACTGGGTTTTAGATAGTGGGCAGTGCTGTGCATGTAAACTGGCTCTCAGGAAAGCAAAACAAACAAACAAACACTGATTAGTAGCATTTGTCAATTTCCATATATAAATATTCCTACCATGGCCACTTTCAAACTACCAACATGAGGCACTGGGAAGAGAAGTACACAATTGGCCCCCAGAGGCTGGCCAGGGCTGGCTCCAGTACCCTGTCTATATCTGTCTTTACAGGCACAATCTGAGTTTTTTCAGTCCTAGATGTCTCTATGGCTTTTGCACCTGATCCATTTCTCTCTGTCTTCTTTAAGTTTTATGAATTGCATTTATTAGTAGACAAGGTCTTCTTTTTGCTTGGTTGGCTAGTTCCAAGCCAGTTTTTCTGTGTGGTTTACATAGTCACTGGATCCCTCTGATCATGTACACTGCCTTTCCCTTGTGCCTGACTGTAGCACATCACTCCAGCCATCAGCACAATGTAAACCTGTTATTCCTTCTTGTTCCAAAGCATATGCTAAATTCCCACTTAGCTCACTTTCAAGACAGACAGCAGACAGGCTCTGAGCTTCACGTATTATGAGGCCTTTCTCTGCTCGGAGTGTTATTTCCGTTGATTTCTTTGACGGCTGCGTCCTTCAGGAGCCTGGGTATGATCTTGAGAATCATATGTCTGAGAGTTTACAGTATTAAAATTATAGTACACCTCAAGAACACACAAGAGATGCCATATAGATGGATGTTTTATCTGTGGGGGCGTAGAGTGAAAGTTCATGAGAAGACCAGGCCCAGACTTGGACCCACAAAGGCAGTTGTCTCTAAGCATAAGTAAGTTGAGTATGTTCAGATGTACATGTATCATTTTATGTTGATTGTTTTCTGATGTGCCTTTACATTGATAAGTATCAGTTGTGCCACTCAAGCCCATCACTAGTTTATAAAGGCTCTTGTACAGTCCTGAGGAGAAACCATCAGGGTCCCCAGGGGCTTTTCTGCCTCCTTGGACATGTAGACACCTCTAGTGCTAACTCTTTTCTGTGTCCTCTTGCTACACCTCCATATACATATTCTTATTCCTGGTTTAACCACTGGTTTGCTGAGCATTATACTGCATGCAATTCAATTAAGAGGATATTTATGTGACCTTTCTGCTTTCTAAGAGAGGACATAACCATCTCCCACCCAACCAAGTTTATCTATCTTTGTTAGTGGCATTCTGAAGAAAATGACTCTGCTTCCCCCCCCCCCACAGTCTAAGACCTTTAGAATGCAAGGCTTTTAACTAATAACAACAACAATAACAACAGAAAAATGGGACCCCTTCCAGCTCCACTAGCCCATTACTGTGTGTCCTTGTTCAAGCCACTGAACTCTGAACCCCTGTTTCCTCAATGGAAAATGAGGAGGTCGGGCTTGGATCTGGACCTGAATAGCTAAGCCCTTTCCTGTTGCACCTCTGAGTTGGTAACTTTTATGGTGAGGCTTTTCAGGTAAGGAGATGAGATGGTGGGAAGGGTGGGTGGGATGTGGCTGGCTAGGAAATAGAAAGTGATTTTTGAAATGATCTCTTCCTGGCTTCAGCCCTCACAGCTAGGCTCTCTAGATTTAGCAAATAAAATTAGAGGATGTCCAGTTAAAATTTAATTTCATTGATTAATGAATAATTTTTAGTATAATAGAAATATTGCATGGGATATTACATTTAAAATTATTCATTGTTTATCTGAAATTCAAATTTAACTTTGTGTCCTGTATTCTGACTGGCAACTCTGCATAACAGTAAATAACAACTTATCCTGTCTCAACAAGTTAGACTGGACAAGTAGGGCGTTACAGCAAAAAATAGAACATTAGTTTGTAAAGACAGAAGCCAGGTAGTTGTTTGATACCTATGCAGCATGGGATGGGGAAGGTGTCATTATTTCTTTTCTTTTTTGCCCAGGTTGTAATACCACTTCTATAATAAAATTTAAAAAAACAACTGTGTGACATTTTAGTACTGACATAAGAAGTTGCCAGGCTAATCCCTGAATAGACCTAAAGACTCTACATGGAGTGATAGATAGGAAAAGTCTGTTACCAGAAGAAGAGAGGATGAAAGAAAAGCTATTAGACTTTTTACTTAAAGCAGAAAATACTAAAATTGTGTCTGGCTTAGGAATTGAGTTGAATACCTTTGTAGCTTGTATATTAAGATGGAGAAAGAAAACTTAGAAGAGTTGAAAATTTTAGTACGTGTTAAGTAAGTGTAACATTTAACTAGTGGGCTGTGCTGTATTTTCTTAATCTTCAGCTGCTTGTGAAAAATGATGGTCATGTGGAAGATTATTGTACTGCTCTCTTTTATTAACCTATTGTATATTTAGTAGCTAGAGCCTATGAGCTAAGATAATATGAGCCACACATTAGCTATTGTGACTGCTGACATTTCTGCCATCAATTCACTGGTTGATAGGCCTTATTACTGATGGCAAATAAGAGAGGTCCAGCTTCTGACCTGCCTGAGTTCAGCAGTCTTAAACCACATCCAGGTTTCATATAATATATACTCTGTCTCTCCCGCCTGCTGAGAGATTATCATGTTTCAACTTTCTGTTTTAAAATGAATGTACTTATTCAGCTAAGGAAAACACAAATTGTGCCTTCTCTTCCATATTTGTTTGGGAAATTAATCATGGATAAGGTATAAACACTTGTACAACAAATACCTGCTATAGGGTGACTTAATTTTTCATGCATTCAAAACTGTTTACATAATACTTACTCTGGCCTTGCTGTGATGCTAGTTGGATAAAAAATAAGAGAAAATCATGATGCAGTATGCATGCCAATAAAGGGCTAAAGCACAGGGTACTGAGGAACCACTCTGAGGGCACCTAACCTATGGCAGGGAGTGTAGCAGAAGGGTTTTCTGCAGGTGATAACCTCCGAAGAAAGACTGGGGAAACAGGAAGAGGAACTACACAGAGGAAGAGGGCAGGCTGAGTAGGGAGATCCAGGCATTCTAGACAGAGGTACAGACATGTGCTAAGGCTTGAGAGGAAAGAGAACATTACTCTTGTGGGGCATTTCAAAGAATTCAGTTGGATTGGGATGGTGGGTGAAGGAACTGGCAGTGACAAGGGATGAGGTGCAGGGCTGAGGAGGGACAAGACAGTGATTTTGAATTTTTTTTTTTTTTTTTGACCCGCCACGTGGCATCTTAGTTTCCCAACCAGGGATCAAACCAGTGCCCCCTGCAGTGGAAGCACAGAGTCTTAACCTCTGGATGTCCTGGGGAGTCCCAAGGCTGTGATGGTCTTCATGTCATGCTCAGGTTAGAAATCCCTGAGGATTATGGAAAGGGATTGAAGTATTTAAAAAGGAGGTCTGTGTTTTAAACAGTCTGGCTGCAGTGTGCGGTATGTAGGAAGGACCACACGGGAGGCAGAGAGACGAGTTGGAAGCTATAACGGTAGTCTACAGAGGATTTCCTTAGGTGCCCTCTCTCCCAGTCCCAAATTGGCAATTTCAAACATCCTCCCTCTCCTCACACCTCCTACCTCATCTCCTGATTTGTCCTTCTCAACACAAGACCTCTCCTCTCATTCAGAGAGAGACAACATTTAGATCTTTATTGCTGAGTTGTTCCTCCTCCCAAGCCTGGCTGGCCCCACCTGGGTCCTGGACCCCAGACGTCTGGCCTCCTCAGAGAACTTGCCCTCACACTCAGGCCCTCTCCCTCCTGCTTTTGTAGCATCCCTCTTCTGCTTACGGCTTCCTTCCCACCAGCACTAACCCGGGCATGATGATGGTGTGAATTAGGCAAGCAGCAGTGGGCTTAGAGAGAAACTGACAGAATCAAGGTATATGGAGAAGGAAGAATTGCATGGATTTTATGTTTAAAGTGAAATGATATCATAAAAAATGTATACACATGTGTGTGTATGTCTGTGTGTAGATATATACATATATATATATATATATAAAACTCAATTTATACGTGCATACTTACATATGTTTCTGGCTTAAGAAACTGGGAGTTTGAGGTGCCATTTACTAAGCCAGAGAAATTCACAGAGAACCAGGAGAGGGTAGACGGATTTGCAACAGACAACCTGTCCCTGACCAGTTATGCTTTGAACATATGAATTTTAGGACTCTATTGCACGTCTCAGTGGAAATATCTAATGAGTAGTTATATATATGGGTCTGAGTTTCAGCAAAGAAAGCTGGGCTATAATTCTGGAAGTTATCAGCCTATAAGCGGTAAGTTAGTCTACAGAAGTAGATTAAATCATCAAAGGACTGTATTTAACATAACAAAAGAAGCAGGCTGAGGGTGGAGCCTTGATAACCTGCCTGAAAAGGATAGGCAGAACATCTCTACTGGAGAGCTAGAAAGAGCATTGAATACTGGACAAGGAAAATCCAGAGTGTAGTATCATAGAAGATGCACAAAGGAAGAATTTTAGGAAAGAAAAATAAAAAGTATCACAGAGACTGCAAAGATCAAATCAGAGTAGGATTAAAAAGCATATATTGGATCAGTGAGAAGAGATCATTGGCGGCTTGGCAGGGGCAGTTTTGGTAGCTTGGGGATGGGGTGAGATGTTAGGAATTGGGCAATGAATGGGAGGAGAGTAAATGGAGTAACTAGTATAGGAGAGATCAAGAACGTTTATTCATTTATTTATTTATCTATCTATCTATCTATCTATTTATTTAATTAATTTATTTATTTATCTTGTGATACACGGGCCTCTCACTGTCGTGGCCTCTCCCGTTGCGGAGCACAGGCTCCCGACGCGCAGGCTTAGTGGCCATGGCTCACGGGCCCAGCCGCTCCGTGGCATGTGGGATCTTCCCGGACTGGGGCACGAACCCGTGTCCCCTGTATCGGCAGGCGAACTCCTAACCACTGCGCCACCAGGGAAGCCCAGGAACGTTTATTTTAATGCAGGTAACACTTGGGAAGGTCAAGGCTAGTGGGAAGGAGGCCATAAGCAGAAGAGGGATGCTGCAAAAGCAGGAGGGAGAGGCCCTGAGTGTGAGGGCAAAGTTCTCTGAGGAAGCCAGACATCTAGGGTACAGGACACACATGGGGCCAGCCAGGCTTGGGAGAGGGAGAGTTCAGCAGTAGGGAGGATCTAAAGGCTCTGGATGGGAAGAAGAGTCCTGTGATGAGAATGACAAATCAGGAGATGAGGTAGAAGGTTTGAGGAGGGGGGCGGATGTTTGAAATTGCTAATTTGAGGTTGGGAGAGAGGGTGACTACAGTAACACAGAGGGTTTGCCAGGCAGTTGTGAGTGCCCAGTGAATGTGGAGGCCATAAATTGGAATCGATCTGAGCCACTGTGTGATTTTCTCCATCAGAGCTCAGAAGCATTGATGTAGAGGCTGAGAAAGCAGGCAGTGAAATTTATTTAAGGCTGGGGTGTGCCAGGCAGTGTGCCGAATGGCAAAAGGCTCCTGGCCAGAGCAGCAGAACTGAGGAACAATGAGATGAGGAACTTCCCATCTTCAAGTGAAGAGATAAGGATTGAAGGACATGGAGAAGAACTTTACATCTTCAAATAAAAGGCCCACATAGGAATTTTGATTTGCAAAGACAGGTGCTTGCCAAGACTTTCTTATGAAAGTGGTAAAACTAGAAGTAAGTTAATTACAAATTGTCTCAGCCATGTTGAAATACTACATTATTGTAGAAAAATGATGGAATATTACATGAAAATGAAAATTGCCATAATGTCAATAAGAATTTTTTGTACATAAACATATTTTAGGAGGATATAGATGTAGCAGTTTCCTAACTAAGGGGCACATATTACAAGCAATAGGAAATTGATTTTAAAATTGCTAGGTAATAATTGTTGAAGTCAGCAAAAAAATGTTAATAGTTCCTATGTCATTTGTAAAGTCTCTTATCATTGATGAACTTTACTTATTAGCATAAATATACAGTTGGGCAAAAATAGCGTTACATATGGTACATGAATAACACACTGACAGTATTAAAATGTATGAAATTAATAGCAATCAACCTCTGAAGCAGTTTTCACTGATGTCAAAATTATGCATATTCCAGGTTAGAATCAAGTGGTTTTGGAAATAATACATATGAGATGGGGAGAAACCCCTGGATCCTCTAAAGTCTATATACATAATGCTATCAAATTTCTTGGAACAATAATAGTATAGAAGTCTACCTTGGAGTATGTAATTATTCTTTTTTTTTTTTTTTTTTTTTGCGGTACGTGGGCCTCTCACTGTTGTGGCCTCTCCTGTTGCTGAGCACAGGCTCTGGACGCGCAGGCTCAGCGGCCATGGCTCACAGGCTTAGCCACTCCGTGGCATGTGGGATCTTCCCGGACCGGGACACAAACCCGTGTCCCCTGCATCGGCAGGCGAACTCTCAACCGCTGCGCCACCAGGGAAACCCCTGTAATTATTCTTATTAAAATGCATTTTAAAATGGTAATCAGAAAAATACTAGAGACTCTACAGTTGCTTACATCACCAGAACAAGTCACTCGGATTATGGTGGGCTGCTTTTTATTGTTTCACTTAGTTTTTCTGCATATTGCAGCACTTTTCATACATTTAAAATGTCTCCCAGACAAAAAAGTGAAAATATACCTTGGCACTCATTCAGCCTATAAATGTAAATCTGGCTGAAGTATATTTTAATTCAAATTGCTATTTAATACCACCTGGAGTTCCATCTTTAAAAATGGATACTGTTGGTCTTCCCTGGTGGCGCAGTGGTTGAGGGTCCGCCTGCCGATGCAGAGGACACGGGTTCGTGCCCTGGTCTGGGAAGATCCCACATGCCGCGGAGCGGCTGGGCCCGTGAGCCGTGGCTGCTGAGCCTGCGCGTCCGGAGCCTATGCTCCGCAACGGGAGAGGCCACAACAGTGAGAGGCCCACGTACCGCAAAAAAAAAAAAAAAAAAAAGGATACTGTTCATATTGAGTAACCTTATTTCATAAATACCTTAGTGGTTCTAGTGTTGAACTTCATTAAGGTCAGTTAGAGCCCTACAAATATAGCCATGTGCCCAGAAATTATCTTTAAGCTGTTTCTAAAAACAAAATAGAAAGTAAATGAAAGGCATGTGCCAGTGATTGATATCTTATTCCATGAGTAGGGCTGCAAAAAGTTTTAATTTTTCCCCAAACTCCTTTTTTACTGGGATATGTCTTCTGTTTCACATGGTCCACTATCTGCATCATAGCAGCAAATTTTCTGGAATATGCAAAGGGGACACTGTTTTGGGGAGCCCACTGGTAAACTGCTACCAGTAGGGAGGAAGATCTTACTTCTTCCATAAGACTTCCTCCCTCTATGGCTATACTACAGGGATATATATATACACATATATTCACATATATGTATATGTGTGTATATGTGTGTGTGTGTGTGTGTGTGTGTGTGTACATACAGGTATGGACCTTCTTCTAATCTTGGTTGAGTGTGGAAAAGGAAGAAAGTAATAGAAGGGGAGAGGCAATTGTATTTCCACCGTTAGCAGCAGACATGGGTGAGAAATAATGAAGAGGGTGAAACATGGAAAATGGAGGAGCCATGAAATCAAATGTGGTCTATCTGACAGTTTTGCCTAGAGCTAGCTTCTATCCTTTCATGCATTAGGAGCAAAAATGTAAAATCTTGGGAGCCAAACATGACTTAATATTTATGTAAGCTTTAGAGTTTACAAAGGATTTTTACACACAATTATCTCTCTTGGGCTGGGCAGTAACCTAAATTACAGATAAGGACCCTGAAGCTCAAACTAAGTGAGACTCAGGTCTCATAGGGCAGTACAGTCATTTGAACTCAGATTGTTTGATCTAGAACTTATGCTCTTTGTACTACATGACAATTTATTTTAAAAATAAATGCTTATTAGTATAGTCCAACTATAGCAAAAATTATAAATGTTAACTTCATTTAATTCTCCCCTCTTTCATTTCTCCTTTCTGCTCTCTATATTTAAGGCCTCTATATCCCAAGAGTAATAACATTTTAGCAAGTGCTGACCTCAAATTGAAAGAGGGAGAGTAAGAGAGAGACAGAGGCAGAGAGAGAAGAGGAACTTTTCTGTGAAACACAAATTTGTAAGAAAACTTTTTCAATTACACATAGGTTTTTTATTTTTATTTAAAAAAAATGTTTTCTAGGGTGTAAAACCCATGTTTTATTCTTAGCCTTGCCATGAGCCATTCTCTGCCCTTGGACACCTCACTTAACACATTGTAACCTAGTAAGGTTTTCCTTTTTTTCAAAACTAAATTGTGTTTAGAAAGAGAAAATTTTAGTTTTCCTCATTGTGCTGTTCCTCTGTTTTCTTAAAGCACTTGAGAGCCTGGGTGTCCTGCTGTGACTTGTTCAAGCATAATTTGTAACAGAAATAAGATTGAAAGTTTTCTGGACTTAGAGTGAAGATCTCTTCAAAAGTCATCTTTCAAGTTGGAGTATGGCTAACCTATCATTTTCTTGTCTATTGCCTTGCATTAGGTCATCCTACAGCAAGGTAATAGGGAAAACATCCGCTCGCTGCCCAGGCCTCAGTGAGGCTGTGATGCTGTCTTACTATGCCACAAAGAGGACTTGACTACCAACATTTTAACCGGATTTTTGTTTCATGAGTGGAAATAGGATTAAATTTTGTTTTTCATTTTTAAGGTTATTTAATCATTTAGGACCCTGCTATGGTTATTTTCCTACTCATGTTCCATGTCTTTTATGACTAGCCCACTCATTTTCCCCCTCACATCTTTAGGGGTGTCTGCACTTAGAAAATTAGGCACTCACAGTTTTGAAAACTAAGATTGTAAAGGTTGATCATTAAATTTGATTTTCCTAAAACTTCTTTATAATTCCATGTAAACTTTGAAAGTCAGTCATCACTGATTCTTATTCATTTCTGATTTTAATTGATGTTTTTTGTTGGGATACCAATTTTTCATACATTTGAGTACCCGAAAAAAGTTTTATTTTGTTGGAATACAAAAAAAGATTCATTAATACATTGGGTAGGTTAGACTTCAGATGGCTGTAGGTTAAAAGTAGATTTAAAGGTGAAAGTTTTCATTTATTTCTGTATAAGTTAATGTTTCAGATGGTTTTTTGATTGACATCTATATGCTAGGTACACTTTGGCTGGTGTAAGTATTCTGTAAAACCAATTCCTGCTTTTGAGGTACTAATAATCTAGCTGAAGAAATATTATATTTACATTAAATATCAGTGGGAGTTGAAAGCAATATTCAGATAAGAGCTGCCACAAAATAGTATGTGCTTAACTGTCAAATGACTGATATAGGTAATAAAATGTCACTCTATGGGCTTGGAAGAAGAGAAGGCGTAGATAGAAGAGATGGAACAAACCATATCTTGAAGGATTATGAGACTATTTGTTAGGAGGCTAGAAACAGGGAAAGCTAAGCATGTAAAATAACTTGAATAAAGATAAGGAAGTGGCAAGGAATAAACCAGTTAAAGGACAAATTGTTTCCTAGCAGGGGAGAGGAAATAAGGTTGATCAAGTAGGATAGATCAGGGGAACAGAAGAAAGGTTAGAAATAAAGAGCTAAAGAAAGCTTTATGGAAGAGGAATTGCATGATGAAAATATCATGTAAGCAGGAAAGGTAGTTTAAAGGCGTACACATAAAATAGGTAGAAGAGGTTCGTGGAGGGCAGTTCAGTCGAGTAACATAGTAATAAGGACTCAAGGAAAGATATGTCAATAATAGTGGTAAATTATTTATATAAATCCAAATTTCTCTGTTAAAACTTATATACTTTTGTAATTGTGGTAGGCAGCTTATAAAATAGCCCCCAATGACTTCTGCCTTCTATTCCTTGTGTAACCCCCTCCTTTGAGTGTGGGCTAAATTTAATGACTCTCTTCTAAAGAGTAGACTATGACCTATGTAATAGCATGCCACTTCTGAGATTAGGTTACAAAGAGATTGTGGCTTCCATCCCATCCTTGCTTGCTCCATCTCTGGTTTGCTCTGAGGGAAGCCTGCTGTCAGGTTGTGGAGAAGCCCATGGGGCAAGGGACTGATGACCTAGGCTACCAGCCAACAGAGGCCTCAGTGAGTGAGTGAGCTTGGAAGCATATCATCCTCCAGCCCAGCCTTGAAATAACTGAAGCTCCAGCCATCACCTTGATGGCAGCCTTGTGAGAGACCCTGAGCCAGAGACACCCAGCTAACATCCCGATCCCATGTTGAATTCTTGACCCACAGAAACTGTGAGCTAAGAAGTGTTTGTTGTTTCAAGCCACCCAGTTTTGGGATAAGTTGTTACACAGTAAGAGATACCTAATAAATCATTAAAGAATTTTATGTTCTTCTACCTCTACTAGCACAGCTGACTGAAAACTATGAAGGACTCTCCCACAATAATACAACAATATTCAAGCTAAAATATACATTTTTTAATGTACTACTTGAATCACTAACATCACAGAAAATAAGAGATACTTCTAAGGACAAAATAAACTAAAACCTATGCATGGAAATCTTCCCCTAAGATAAATATCGACTTGTTTCTGGCACTAGGAGACCAAGACTGGGTTTCACTGCAAGACAGGAGACCAGAAAAAATCCTTAAATGGGACTCATGAGGCTCCAGAACAATAGTGCCCCTGAGAAGTTTACCCAATTCAAGCCTTTAGGATAATCCTTCCAAAGAGTTAGATTAAAAAAATATGAACTCACAAAGAAAATAAAACCAATAGCAAACAAAAGGCAATAAGCAACTTGATGTGGAAGGAACATCAATATGTAGACCTTCAAGGACTTCAGTGATTGGAATTATCAGATAAAGTGTACAAAATTTGTGTACAAAAATTGTTAAAAACTTTCAGTTATTCTTAAAAAAGAAAGAAAAAGAACTTTTAAAATGTAATTATTGAAATTAAAAAGTTTAAAAAAAATCCAAAATGATAGAGGTTATATGATGAAAATGAATAGCTCCTTTTTTCTCTTTCTTCACCTAATTGCTAGAAAGAATAGACTGTATCTGTTGATTCCCCACCATTAAAGATGAAGAATTCAGTTCAGTTGGTCTGCACTTTCTCTTCTCCCTTTGCTCCATCTGTATATTTCTGCTAGTCGTGATTTTCCTTTTAGGTCTTATTAAATTTAAAGATTCATTTACCATCTTAGTCTTTATCATCTGCCAATGTTAGACAGCACTGCTTGCATTTTGAGACTGTAAACTTAGGGAAGTAGTGCCCTTATATATTCCTTCATCTTTCCATGTTCTCTCCAATTCTCAATTGCCTATTACTACATCTTTATATTTTTGTTGTCAAGGGTATTATTACTCACCTTCTGTTCCATCACTGTATATCAGTCTTCCTTGCTATGCTTATAGGTGGTATCTAAAAACAGAAACAATAGCCAACATATATAAAATCAAAATTATGTAAATATACACCATAAAACAAAAGTGAAATTTAATCTTTTAAAAGAAGATGGTGTGCTCCTACTTCACAAAACCTGTGTTGCTCAGAAAGAAACATAGCTAACACACATGGTGGAGGTGGGAAGAGGGACAGTGGGAGAGTACATATAATGTATTATAATTACTGTATTTCATTCATTTGAAGATGAACTTTTTGTTTTTAACATTTGAACACTTCTAAGTTTGGGATGCACCTTATAATTATTGTTGGCCAGGCAGTGGTCAGTGATCTAGTGGTAATTGCCTACTTATATGAAAACTTGATCACAGTTGCTCATAATATCATCATTTCAATTGAATGATTCACATTGTTAGTACTACACACATTGAGTTTAATTGCCATTTAAAATATCATCAGGAAGAGTACATTATGATTCAGCAATAATACAAAGAGTTATTGTGTACGTAGAAAGATGGGAAACAGCAGTGGATATGTGCTAAAATGCATATATAAATAAAACTTGAAAAATTAATACAATAAGTATAAAATAAAAATTCTAAATAATAAGAAAGCATTGTGGCATAGTTTAATAGGAAATTTTCTTAGTGGTTATAAGATAGTGGTGCATCTAATAATCATTTAATTGATGGCTTTTTAAAGTCAATGAAATATGATATTAAAATGTGTATGCTCTTTCAGTAAAGTCTTTCATTAAGATCGTCAGCTTCCTTAATGTAGTATTTGTTATAGGGAATCACTTTCTTCTTGATGTTTATATAGAACCTTTTAACAGTCTGATCTAGTTTGGTTTTCAGGCCTCTATGGTAGAAGCAGCAGCTGTTTCACCCCTCCAGTCCTCCTGTACATTACCCCTTTCCAAAGGAACAGTGGTTTTTGGCTGAACACATTTCCAGTCTCCCTTACAGCTATGACAACGTGACTAGGTTCTGCCCAAGTGATGCAAACAGAAGTTATATATGCAATTTCTGGCTTGCGCATCTAGAATAAAAAGAACTTCCTCCACTTCTCTATACTTACATTCTTCTTGCTTTCCCACCTCCCTGAGTTTGGAGTGTGGATATGGTGGGGAACCATCTTTGACAATAAATCCAAGGACAAAAGAAACAAGAATGCAAAATTAGAAGAAAAAAAAAATCCCTAATGCCCCTGAGTCATCCTACTAGCATTGGACTATCTTTGCTTATCCATATATGAGAAAACATAATTTTTTATTTTGTTTAAGTCAGCATATTTTAAAAGACAATAAGATAGCTATGTTAACATGAGGTCGGTTCACAAAAGTTTGGAGGATTCACCTTAAAGAACAGATGAGATACACCAAAGTCTAACTTCACCTTTTTAATAACTTTTTCTGGAGAGAGTTACTGAGAATTAATCCAAAAATTATATTACCTGGTAAATATTATTAAACTCTAATTTTGCATATTAGGAAATATGAAAATCATAATTCCATGTGTGAGTATAGAGACCCAAGAATCACAGGGTGTGGGAAAAGCAAAAAGGTACCTGTATTAGTTAAGGTAAATGCTAGATATTGCAGTAGATTCACCCTGAAAGCTCAGAGACCTAATAATTGTTTAATTCCTTGCTCTTGTCAAAATACAATGTATGCCAGTGGGCTGAGGACTCATGTCTTCTAAGTCCTGCCAGTCATTTCTATACAGTAGGGGAAAGGAAAAAGGAGTGAGGATCACACATGAGAAGTTCTAGTGGAAACGTCACTCATCATTTCTGCACATATTACCTTGATCAGAACTCAGAAACATAGTGTTAGCAGTCAGAGCCCCATCAGATAGAAAGAAACTACTTTAAGGATCTAAAATAAAGAATTTGTTACAAGAAATTTAATGCAGAAAATTACACAGATGATAACAAAGCTGAGTAGCCAAACAAGGGACACTAAACTAACCTCAGGGATTAGCAATAACAGGAAACTGTTAGCCCCTCTCGTTGGAGGAGGCAGTGTTACCAGATTCTACATCATGTTGCTTTTGGGAAGCTGAAATCACGGTGGCACTGTCGTGTGGGAGCTGGAGCCATGCACGTCTTTCCCTTCCTCCTACGCCCTGATATTCCTCCAGTACCTCTCATTTGCCAAATCCAGCTTCAAGCTACTACTGCAAGCCTGGGAAAGTCAGGCTGCAGGGGTCAGTGCCCTGAAATGCAGAGCTGATAAGGGAAAGGGCTGAAGGATCTGGGAGAAAATAGGTCACAGATGGACACGTTGACCCAGCCTTACTACAGGGAGGCTAGAAAATATAGTCCCTGTGCCCAGAGGAGAATACTGATGTTGATGAGCCAGGAAAACCCAAATTAAAGGGAGAGGTTGAGGACTTCTAAAGTCAGTTGATGAATCCTTAATAAAAGGTACCAACTCACTGTTGATAGTTTTTATAAATCAGCTTCTTAATATATGACTTAGTCTGCCAAAATTAGCAGAGTTTAAAGTCTCATACATTTTAAATAAATTTGATTTTTAGTGTATTTGTTATAAATTTAGCAATTTTGCAGAAAATACCAGGCTATCAAAAATTAAAAAAGGTATATTTGATTTGAATTAATTGTGCTAAGAATTCAGTTTGTAGTGAGTGCCGTAAGAGAAGTCTAGAAATATTCATTTCTCTAATCTTAATATATTACAGTGTCTTAAATTTTGGATTCTATAGCTAAAATCTTATTGGTTGTTTATTTTCAGCTGACAAAAACTTTTGTTAATATTTTTAGAGAACCAAAGAAGGGAATGTCTTCAGTCTCTTGCCTGGATGTTCAATGCAATAATTTTTTTTTTTTTTTTTTTTTTTGTGGTACGCGGGCCTCTCACTGTTTTGGCCTCTCCCATTTCTGAGCACAGACTCCAGATGCGCAGGCTCAGCGGCCATGGCTCACGGCCCCAGCCGCTCTGCGGCATGTGGGATCTTCCCGGACCAGGGCACGAACCCGTGTCCCCTGCATCGGCAGGCGGACTCTCAACCACTGCGCCACCAGGGAAGCCCAACAATTTTTTAAAGTATATAAATGGCAGATATATTCTTCCCTTCTCTGACTATTGCTTTCTTTGACTCTATATCACTCTCATTTGACTTTTCCACCTTATCTACACAACTACTGCATTTTTATTTAACAGTTATTGGTATCAATAACTGGTGTGCAACAAGGATTGTTTCTAGTTGAGAAGACCAGAGGACTCTTACAATCTAGTAAATTGGTCACCTTGGAGAAAAAAGAATTTGGGTTTCAAAATAACAAGGAATTAGATTAAAGATGATTAGCCAGCTACACAAATAAGAATTTTTGTTCTAAAAGTTGAGTTTCCTATATTAGCAATACACATTAACATGGTGAATTTGAGGTGGACATATTAGGTCTACTCCAAGGAAGAAATAGTGCTTAAGAAGTAATTATTTAAAAAACAGAATTCTTTGATGTCATAAACAAGGATATTTGTTTTGATTTGACTACAGCTGTTTGAAATCTCACTTTTATGTATCATTTTAGGAAACTTGCATGTCTTTTTCCAGTTTGCTAGAGGTAGGCAAGTTAAAACACTTTTTTGAAAATAATAATGTATCACTGTGCACTTTCAGCGTATTTCACCAAATGCACTAAAAAAGCATAACAAATAGTAATTCATTTTAACTCACATGGTCTCTGTTTCATTTGAAGCTAGAAGATGCCATGATGGTTTTAGTACTGCACTCCTGACTCCTTGATTTAAATCATAAATATTACTCTCCTCATTTTATAGCTATAGAATCTGGATCAAGCAAGGTCATACTAATGGAAATTCAGAACAAGGATGGCAAGTAGTTTCATCTCACTATAATGGTAGTGGCTGTCTCAGGTGCTGTGGTAAGAAAGATTCTGAGGCCATACCTGGCTCAGAAGGATAGAGCATGGTGATTGATACTGATGTCTTCTGTAAGCATGGGAAGGGAATAGATGTGCCATTCCTGTTTCAATAGCTGAGATATCTAAATTTCTGTTCAAAGTGGAAAATAAGATTAAGTTGGAGCAGATTTCCGGTGGGTAGTACTATATAGATAATTTTCAAATAATCAAGAAGTTATTTATTGAATGTGAAGACAGCAGAGTTCTTTCCACTTGCCAGCTGGGTATAAAGGCTTTTCCTTCTTCCCTCACTGCTTCACAAATTACTCTTCCAAAGATTAACCATAGGTGAGAAGGGATAATTTACCAGCCATGAGGGAGTGCTGTTCAGTCACAAGTGCATGAGTGTCTGTATGTCTGTTGACAGGGCCAATAAAGAATGTATTGGATTGCTACTCTGTGTGTTTTCTCCTTTTGTTTTCTAAGAAATCAACAGAAATTGATACTCAAAGAAGAATTATGTTTGCATGTTTTGCAAAGAGTCATTATATAAAATATATGATGAAAAAGCAAATGGACATAATGGAAAAAGTGGAAGTTAAGTATTTGAATACTGGCAAGTATGTGGTTTTAAAACTTTCAGAGAGCTGAAACTACCTTTTACCCCACTGTTTTAGTGTGGGGCTGATACTTCCTAATTTTAGGATAAATGCCCTTTCTAAGTATTTATTGAATAAATAATGTGTTTCAGCCACTAGGAATGATAGAACATTCACTAATTCCATGTTTGCTGAGCCTATTTTTTATTTTATTGTAGTACTGGAGATAAGAATGTGAAAACAGTTGGGGTGCAAGCAAACAGCAATCAAAGACAGTTTTAGGATATTCTAATTGAAAGCCTTTTATTCAGTGGTCATTTTACTTTCTCTTTCTTCTACAAGAATTATAGTTACCACTAATAACAGTAATCTTTCCAGAGAAACAATTTTTTATTTATTTATTTTTCTTTTTTCTATTGTTGTATAATTATTGTACAATCAAATGCACATATCTTAATTGTTTGGCTCGACTATTTTGACAATTGGGTTCACCACTGTAACCACCACTCTAAGTATAGAACATTTTCATCACTTATAGAAAATTTCCAAATGCATTTTCCCAGTCAACTCTAGTCCCATCCTCCTTTTCCTGGTCAGCCATTTTCTGATGTCATTACCTATAGTTAGTTTTGCCTTCTGGCATTTCTTATAAATGCACATATTCAATGTGTACTCTTCTGTGTCTGTCTTCTTTTGCCCAATATGATTTTAAGATTCATCCATGTTGTTATATGTATCAGTAGTATATTATTTTTTATTTCTGAGTAGTATTTCATTATGACTACACCAGTGTTTGTTTAATCATTCTCCTGTTGGTTTGTTTCCAGTTTTTGGCCATTTATGAGCAAGGTGGCTATCATAATTCTTACAGAAATATTTTCGTGGTCATATAGTTTTATTTCTCTTAGCTAATACTTTAGGAGTGAAATTTCTGGATCATAGGGTATATATATATTATAAAAAGTGCAAAACAGTTCCCCAAAATGATGGTATCATTTTATGTACCCATTAACAAAGAATGTGAGTTCCAGTTTCTCCCCATATTTGACAACATTTAATGATGTTGTTTTTTTGTTTTGTTTTGTTTTTAATTTAGCCATTGTGAAAGCTGTAAAATGGCATTCTGTTGGGGTTTGGAGTGCTTTTACATGTACTTATTGGCTATGTATTTAACTCATTTTTAAAATATCTGTTCAAGCCTTCTCTCCATTTAAGAAAACTGGGTTTCTCATCTTTTTATTGACTTTCCTTTTCTCATTCCATTGACCTGGCACCTTGATGGAACATCATTTCATTCTATATTTGTAGGTCTATGTCTCGACTCTCTATTCTGTTCCATTGATCTGTTTGTCTGTTCTTATGCTGATAAAACATCCACACTCTCTAGATTATTGCAGTTCATTAGTGAGTCTTGAAGTCAGGTAGTGTAAGTTCTCCAAATTTGTATCTTTTTCCCAAGATTGTTGTGACTATATTTAGAGTCATTGCATTTCCACATATATTTTTAGAATCAGCTTGTCAATTTTTAAACCAAATCCTGCTATAATCATGATATGAGATCTTGTTGAATTGTTAGATCAATTTGGGGAGAATTGCTATCTTAAAAACATTGTCTTACAGTGCACAAACATGGCATATCTTTCCATTTATTTGGGTGTTCTTTACTTTCTTTTAGCAAAGCTTTGCAATTTTATCCTAGATGTTTTACACATCTTTTATTAAATTGATTCCCAGATTATTTAATGTTTATTGATGCTATTAAAATTGAATTTTCTAAATTAAATTAAATCTATTTTCTTTGCTAGCATTAAAAAAATAGATCTTTGCATATTGACCTTGTAAACTGCAACTTTGCTGAATTCATTTATTAGTTCTAGTAGATTTTATTTTTGTAGATTCCATATAGTTTTCTATGTACATAATCATATCATCTACAAGTAATAAGTTTTCTAATCTTTGTGCCTTTTATTTTTTTTTCTTGCCTAATTATTGACTAGGTACTCCAGTCATTGTTTACTAGAAGTGATGAAAGTGGATATCCTTGCCTTATTCCCAAACTTAGGAGAAAAATATACAATATTTAATCATTAATTATGATGGTAACTGTAGATTTTTTAAAGAGATGCACTTTACTGACTTGAGGAAGTTTTCTTCCATTCTTAGTTCATTGAAAGTTTTTTCATGAAGATGTGGAAAATTTGGTCAAATACTTTTTATGTACCTACTGAAATGATCATTTTACCATTATGAAATTTATCTATTTTAGTCTTACTCTTTTTCGTGAAATCTATTTACATTAATATAGTCACTTCACCTTTCTCATGCTTAGTATTAGCATCGTATATTTTCCCACCCTTTCACTTTTAACCTACTTGTGTCTTTGTTTTCAAGGTGTGTTTCTTTTAAACATCATAGAGTTTGGTTTTGAATTTTTTATCTAGCTTGATACTCTGTTTATAGGTAGTTCACTACAATTAATGTAATTATTGGTGAGTTAAATATATCATCTTAATTTTGTTTTCTGTTTCCTGTTTACTGCCTTATTTTGGGTACATTGTATATTTTTTAGTATTCCATTTTATCTCATGCATTTATTTTTAGCTATATATAAGTCTTTGTATTATTTTACATGTTTTTTCTAGACATTACACTAGGTATCACTAAATTGGCACACTTTGCTATAGCACACATTATGTGTTATTGTATTGCTTCATTTACCTTACATCAATAAAATTTCCTTTACCCGCCTTCTACCCTTTGTACTCTTTTTGTTTAATATTGTTATTTATTCCACAGCCCCATGATACATTGTTTTAATTTGTGTTTTATGCAACCCATATTCTTTTAAATAAATTCAGAAATAAATATAAAGATATACCATATGCATTTGTATAAATTTTACATTTATATGTATATAAATTTAAAACACTTTTTATTTTCACAAACATACTTTCTTTTATGCTCTTTATTTTCCCCTGTGTTTCAGAATTCTATCTGGTATCACACTTATACTAGAAAGGGACTGCTGCGCTACTGTCAGCTTTTGTCTGCCTGAGAATATGTTTATTTTGCCTTCAATTTTGATGGATATTTTAGCTGTATATCTAATTCTGAGTTCACAGTACTGCCCCTCCCCCCAGCACCTTATAGATGTTATTTCCTTTTCTTCTAGCTGCCATTGTTTGTGCTGAGAAGTCAACTATTATTCATATTATTATTCTACTCTGTGTCTGTGATACTGCGATTTGTAATAAGAAATATGTATTTGGTCTTCATCGTCATTCCTGGCACAGAGCTCCTAAAACTAAAACCCTTGGAATTTTCTAAGTGATAAGAACACGAGTGATTAAGGTATCTTTTGTTATTCCTAACAAGGCTCTTTCAACCACTCCTGAGTTTATGCTAATGAGGTGACCTTTGGAAAGCCCCTAAGGATGGGGAGTTGTTGCCAGGAGGAACCAACCATGTGATTAGAGGGTTGGAACTTTCAGCTCCCCTCCTGACCTCCAGGGAGAGGAGAGAGGTTTGAGAGTGACTTAATCACCAGCAGCCAATGATTTGATCAATTACGCTTGGGTAATGAAGCTTCCATAAAAACCCAAAGGAAAGGGTTTGGAGAATTTCCAGGTTGGTGAACACATGCCAGTGTTGGGAGGGTGATGTGCCCAGAGATTTGGAAGCTCCATACCCTTTCCACCATACCTTGCCCTATACATCTCTTCCATCTGGCTGTTCCTGAGTTATATCCTTTTATAATAAACTGATAATCTAGTAAGTTTTGAGAATGTGAAATTTATGACCAGTTGGTCAAAAGCAGAGGTGATTACCTGGATTTGAGATTGATGTCTGAAGTGGAGGTGAGGGTTCAGTTTTGCAGGACTGAGACCTTAACCTGTGAGATCTGATGATAACCCCAGGTGGACAGTGTCAGAACTGAAGGAAATTGTAGGACATCCAGCTCATGTCACAGAATTGCTTGGTGTGGGGAACACCTCCCCCATTTGGTCCCCAGAAGTGTTCTGGAAGTATAGTATGAGATGAGAGGAGAAACTCAGGGGCATTTTTTGCCTTTATGGTGTCCTTGTTCTCTAGATGCTTTAAGACATGCCCTTTGTCTATGGTTTTCAAAGACAAATTTGATTATGATGTGCCTCGAGTTTTATTTTGGATTTTGGTATGTATCGTGCTTATAATTCACAGAGTCCCTTGAATGCATAGTTTGATTTTTTTTCATCAGTTTTGAAAAATTAACAGCCATTATCTCTTTGAGTAGTTTGCACCATTCTTTCATCTTTTTTGGGCAGCCTAATTACATATGTATTACACTGTTTGATACTATCCCTCATATTTTAGATATTCTGTTCTTTTTAATTCCTATTTAATTCCTATTTTTACTTTTTTTTTTCCTCTTTGTTTCTGTTAGGAAGCTTTTTATTGATCTGCTTTCAATATTGATACTGCCCTCTGCTGTGTCCAGTCTATTAAGTCCATTTTTTACCATAATTTTGACATATAACTATTTAGATCTCTTATGTCTTTGCTGAAACTTAACATTTCTTCATACTTATTTATCCACCATTTTAACTGTATTCTTTAACTTTTTAAAAAAATCATGGTCATTTTAAATTCCCGGTTTGATAACTCTAACATTTGAGCTCTCTCTAGATCTACTTCTATTCACTATTTCCTCTCTTGTCCATTGGTCATATATTTTGCTTTTTTTGTTGTCTTATAACCTTTCATTGTTTGCCACATATTTTGTATAAAAGAAAGAAGGAACTGAAGTAAATAATATTTGCTTTTAGAAAGGGACACTTTTAAATAAGGCCACTAGAGCAGGGACCGAGTCTATATGATCTAGTTAAGCTGGGTTTGACTTATTTCAACATTAGCTTATTTTTGTTTCCCACTCTCTTCAAACGTTTTGAGGATGGAATCAGGACTTTTCCTTCTGCTAGGCTTGAGATCAGAGCACTGCCAAGACTCCAGAGATCTGCTTGTGCTTCAAAGCTGAGCTGTAAGCTTTTAGAACTGTGGAATATCTCCCCCCCATAGGGAGATTTGTACTCAGTTGAGCCCTTGTACATGTCAGTGGGGCTGTTTCTTAGCTCTCATTCTTTGACACCACTCCCCACTGCTTTTAGCGTATTACTCCTTACACTTGAGCAAGAATTGGCGGGTAGGTGCAGATTTGGTCTGTGGGTGGAGTTCTAATTCCAATCTGCAGTGCCAGCTTACAAGTGACTGCTAACACTTTAAATCTGTATCTAATGTCTACTTATGCCCCTCCCACACTCCACCCCATGTCATTCTTCCTCAGCACCTTTGTTCTTTTCTCTTCTATGAAGAACTTGGCACTTTCTGGACATTAGTTCATTGAAGTTTCATTGTGTCCTCAACTCTTCAATGAGTTTAAAAACTATGACTTTTGTAGCTTATCTGGCTTTTTGATGTTATTGTTAGAGTGGGAGTAATAGTCTCTTGTAACTTTCTTATCTGATTGGAAAAGAAACTTCATTTACATTATTATTATTATCGTCATCATTATTATTATTATTAATTTGAAATGCCCTCATTATGCATGGGATCTCTGGTATAGTTGCAAGTGACACATATAACAGATGAATCGAACAGTTACAATGCCCCCTATTCTCACTAGAAAATGCTTGTAAGAAATTAGATGTTTTTGTTCTCTTCTGAGTTTAGCAAACTGAATTTTGTAGTACTTAAAACATGAGGGAATTTTGGAGCAGGGCATCTCAATGACTCATGCTCTCCTTCTGGTTTCTTGAAATTCAAATTTGGAAACATTTAGCAGAAATATTTTGGTGCTCTGAACTGGTGATGGTGTATATAGGACCCTAATTGTCTCTGACTCATTTCACAAAAGATCTTTTTCCCTGCATTCTATTTCCTACTTCTCTAACTTCCAAGAAATATTTTTGATAATTAAGGAAGACCTGTACTTTCATGTGTTGCTCTTCTTTTACTTTACAAATTAAGACAACCTCCATATTCATGGCTACAGTTTTTTCAGATGTTGCGTGATGTGATTATGCTATTAATCTTTTTACTTTCAAACTTCATATATTTACTTATTTTACTCTGTCCTTGTACATCAGTGCCTTTATCTATTTAATTACTTTCATTCTTACTTGAATACAATCCATGGTGTTTATATAAAATTTCTGTATCCAAACATAGTCATGTACACGTGTATGTGTGTGTGCGCATATATATATTACATGTACGTGTATATATTAGGTGTGTATATATATATATTACATGTATGTGTATTCATATATAACAAATATTAATAAACATGCACACATTTTAACAGAATTTCTGTATCAGCATAAAGCTTTTCATATTACATTAGTACCATCTATACTCTGAAATAGAATAGACAGTTTTGTAACTTGTTTCTCCCATTCACTATCCATGTATTCTTAAATATATGGATATTGATAGCCCATTTTTCCTTCTGTTGTGAGAATTGTCATATTTAAAACTTCAGTGGCTTACCCTAGCAATTTGATCATGCACCTTGCCCTGATGGAATTCTGCCTGGACAAGGATTAAGTAGCAATTTTACACACATTTGTTTTCCTTTGGTGAATATAAATCTCTAATTCTTGGAATGGAGAATGGGTACCTTTTTAAATTTATTTTTTAAACATTGATTTGCAAAATCCTCAGAGTAATTCCCATTCCTAAAATCTCTTTTATTGGTTTTGTATTGATGAGTTTTCTTGGTATAGTGGAAAGTAAAATTGCATAGAAGCAATGATGAACGGCTTTCTTTCCTTTTTTTATATTATAAGTTTATTTTAGTCTGATTGTCCAGTGTTGGATGGGACCCAGTGGATACTACTCCACAGATGATTTACTTTTCTGGGCTAGGGAAATACAGATGGGGTTTGAAATATTGCATACCATTGTCAAACAAATTGGACAAAAGTAAATCATATATGGAGTTCCTGATTAGGTGAACTTGAAACAACATTGAGGGACCTTTCCAAGTTTTTAGAATTGCTGGCTTCTTCAACAAATGCTCCTCTAGCATTGAAAATAACCTATGACCCCTAAACTTGACCTGGACAAAAGGGTCTCCTTCCTTGGGTCAGCAAGTTAGATATTCCTTTATAGCACAAACATACACAAAAATACAAAATACAGACAAAAAAACCTTTTAAAAAAGGATACCTCTGTCACTTGAGATCTGGCACTCAGCACTGGTATAACATGGCCTATAGTCCTAAGCATCTGTTCTTGTGGCCAGCTCCATTCAGGCACCAGAGAAAAGCCTCTCCAACTCTTTAGTCTTTTTTCCTAGAAATCACAGGAGATAGCCTCCAAATGTGGTGAAGGTTTGGGGATTATGCCTTCATGAACATTGAAAATTGACACTGTTTTATAGTACAGGAAGGATTTGAGAGGCAGAAGTGCTTCATTGGCAGAAAAGACATGTTAATTAACTTGTCAAATGCTTCCTTCCAGATAGCATGACTGCAATAGATTTTGCAGTATAATGAAGTATTGTTTCTCAGTAGTGATGAGAGTCCTTTATTTTGCTTATTTTCCTGTTCTAATTCATGGTTCTGGATGTACTAATGACATAGCATGAAATTTACAACAGTTGCATATGATGACTCAGAAACTTTTACAAGAAAAAATCATTGGTGGGCTTCCCTGGTGGCGCAGAGGTTGAGAGTCCGCCTGCCAATGCAGGGGACACGAGTTCGTGCCCCGGTCCGGGAAAATCCCACATGCCGCAGAGTGGCTGGGCCCGTGAGCCATGGCCGCTGAGCCTGCGCGTCCGGAGCCTGTGCTCCGCAACGGGAGAGGCCACAGCAGTGAGGGGCCAGCGTACTGCAAAAAAAAAATCATTGGTATTTACTCACCTTGTGTGTATGTAGATCTAGAGGTAATTTAGGTGAAGTGTGACACTAGTTTTTTTTACATTAACAACAAGATGGACATTGATTGCAAGAACTGAGAATAGTTGTGGTCTTATCAAAAAGTAATGGCTTAATTAAATTTTTCAAAAATTAAACACAAGTATCAGATTTTAAGTAATGGATTTAAATTTTAATATTATTAATTTTATGATTTTAATAGTTGACAGAATATTTTATAGGAAAATAAGACAAAAAAATTTTAATTAAAAAATTTGATAGCATTTAATGAAGTATATTCAACTTTAACAAACTTTTGAAAATAATGACATTACTTTTATTTATTTAAACCATTTCTATCAATACAGCACAAGTTATACTAAATCATGATCAGAATGATAAAAATCAGTGTTTCTATTGAAATCAAGAAAAATAAAATATAATAAATAAGTTATGAATTACATATATCTGTATTTTATTACACATCCAAACATTACCAGCTGACCAAGGAACACCCAGACATTTGCAGTAATAATAATCTTTTGATATTTTTTAAACTTTCAATTATATAAGAAACATAGCTGTATGCATATTTTTCAAGATTTTTATTATGTAAAGGTATATTTGTCAATGTAGAAGAATAAAAATAATGTATCTAGTAATTCACTTGCTTGACATATAGTTTTAGAATTATTATTTAGTGGTTAAATATTTAGTATAAAATTTTAAGTATTTAATTATGATATATGGACCTCATTTGCCCTTTGATTCTGCATTTGTTAAGCATAGAACTGCACTTAATCAAAAAAATATATAAACCAGTTATTATATATTACAAGTTATCATTGATTTCCTTAGGTATGATAATAGCATTATACAGTTAAATGTCTGTTTTGTAGATACTCTTACAGAATTATTTAAAAGTTGAAGTGATAAAACATCAGAAATTTGCTTTAAAGTATGACCCCAAAAATCATTGTAAGTTTCCTTGGTTTTTATTATCTTAATGGAACTCTATTTGAAAAGAAAACGAGTAGGCAGATGTTCCATTTGTAAGAGTTTAGTGAAAAAAATGTCTATTATTCCATTTGATCAAGAACTTTATTTTCATTTACCTCAAAGTATATTTTGAAAGTCTTAAAAAAGTCCTGGTGGCATTAGAGTTCAGGGGTTAAAACTATGTGTTTTAAAATGAGTCCAACCTGGGTTTCAAGTCTACATTTTTAGTAGCTTTTTGACTTGTGCGTAAGTTGTTTATCTATCCTAAATCTCAATTTTCTCATTTGAGAAATGACAGTAATACTACTTATACTATTGTCATAGCATCATAGTGAGAATTAAACAAAATAATATATTTTGCTTAACACAGTGCTTGATACAGAACAAGCACTCAAGATGATAGGTACTTAGTAGCATTAGTCATCATGAGTTTGGGGTTATAAAAAGACTAGATATGAAAGTGGTTGTTCTCCTTTGTTTATGGAAATAGATTTTTGGCAATGTTTATATTTATGTTTTGGCAATGTTTATATTTATGTTTTTCTGGGCATTCAGTTAATTGGACCTTAGCTAAAAGTGTATCTTTTCTTTCCATCTAGCATAAGTTCCTGAAAGGAAAGTGAGCATTTCTGGTTTGGACATGGTGAAGCTCAGAAATTCTGAGGTTGTCAAATTGGATGTTTGTACTTGAGCAGACATCATTGCCTGGTTGAAGTGGGATGGTTGGTAGTGGGAGAAGAGGGCTGAGATTGGATGGGAAGAGAAAGAAAAGAAGAGAGAAGAACAAGAGAAGGATTTAAAGAACTAAAGAAAGAAATATTGGTGCCTGTCACTTAAAAATGGCAGACAATAGGAGAAAATGTTCTAATTTTCAAAGTAATAGAAGTCTTCAAACTACATAATGTGAGTCATTTTTAGTATTAGAGATGGGTATATATACAATAGAAATATATACATAGTACATATTTTATATATATTCACACATGTATATATGAAAGATGAAAGAGAGAATTAGAAAGCAGGTATAAAAATTAACAGCCATGCCTTTGCTGCCTATCATCTGAAATCAAAAAGGCTGGGAGTTTCCCTTAGGCTACCACTTAGAGCCAGATATTGTAGATTATATATATATATATACATATATATATATATATATATATATATATATATATATATATATATATGTAATATACACATATATGTTCATATTTAAGGAGCCGATTAATTGACATGCTAATTGATAAGTCAGTAGCTCATGTGATTTTTCTGTGGTATGACATAATATTAATGGAACAAAAAAGTGCTCCAAATACTCTTAGAAAAATTACACTGCATTAAGCTGCTCATTTTGGACATCTGGGTGAGAGTCATAGACTTCCTGCATATATACTCCTCAGCTAATGTTAGGGGCTCCAGAGCTCTGGGATGACTAGAATAAAATTCAAATAGCTTCAGGGTAATTTAAAATTTTAATATTATGTGAGCTGTATGTATCCTCTTGATCTTTCTGACCTAAAATCTTAGAGTTATTTTCAGCACTGTTCTCTCAGCCTCACGTTCCAATATATATAACACCCTTGTATTACACCCATTTCTCCTCTGCAATTACTCAAGAAAACAGTAACTTATTTATTCTCATGCTGACAGTCTTTTCCAGTTCCAGATCCAATATACCATAGGAGAAGCAGGAAATGCTACCAAGGCATAAATGCCCATGAGAGAGAGTGAATTCTGTTGCAAGGTTCTGTTATATATTCTTTGAGGGTGAGGGTTCCAGAGACAGGGTTAAAATCTTGTTTAAAGCTAACCTTCTGCAGCAGGTTTACAAATTAACAAATAGAAGAGGATGAGTCTTAAGCACGTCATCAGTAGCTCTTCCCTAGGGAAACAGGAGCTGCAAAGAGGCAATTCCCATACTATGTATATGGAGAAATATATCAGGGGAGCTAAAGAATTACTCCTGAGACCCATTACATTGGAGCATGGTGGCATCTGTCCCAGTGATCTATAGCTTATGTGCTATGCATGTATTTTTGCCTTGGATGATCATTAGCTATGTGTACTGCAAGTGCATCTCCATGCTAGAGGAAAAGGGGAAAGGAAACCTTTGGCGCATGGTCTTTTATTGAAAAGGTGAATTGTTCTTAGGCAGGTTGGAAGAAGTAAGCCAGGTAGGCATGGGAACGGAGGAAATCAATGATAGGACATTTGTGATTAGAAGTTTGTGACTCAAAGTAAATAGTGGAAAAGAAAACCATAGCAACAATAAAATGCACAAACAGAAAACCTATCCACCATGGAAATTTTAGCCTAGTTAAGAGGATTTCCTTGTTGGAGTGTGTGGGAACTGTTTGAAGGAACACAGGATATCGAACAGTGGGGACTGTTTGATACACAGGAGAATCATGGGCTCCGCCAAATGGGAAGAATCTTGTTAATAAGCTGGGAGGAAGCGACTTAACTTGACAACCCTCCTGTGAGGGGTTAAGAGGCAGCTGCAGGTGGGCTTGCCATGGCTGTGAAGAAAGCTTTTCATTCAGTGCTCAGCACGGGGAAAACCAGAATAAATGGGACACTGTTGCTCCCTTCATTGCATCAGTTCTCATAAATGCCCCCGCTCCAAGCAGGCACATAAAACCTCGAATCGGATACCACCTGAATTCTAGCTCAGAGAATTTCCCCAGTTTCACCTTTCCTTCATAAACTTTAAATTTTTTCATTCATCAGATCATGCTTCATCAATTCTTGATTCATCAATTCCTGACATACTTAGATTAAGATATTGGTCTCCACCATTTAACTTTATCATGTTTGGATTAGGTCACCCTGCTTCAGACAGTAGACTGTGTACCCATGTAAGGTGTTACTTCTGGTAATTGCTCCTTAGTTCTCTAGCTGCCAGCATGGGCACAAGGTCCTGAAATTCTGGGCAGAGCCCTGTTCCCTGGGACACTGCAGGCTTGATCCATGGTTCCATTCAGCTTGCTGGCGTCTGACTTCAAGGTGATAGAAGTAAAAACAAAAACCATAAGGAAGTGCTATTACAGAGGTACAAACTAAGTGCTGTGGGAGCTAGTGGATGGAGCAGACAACTAGGTTTATTTTTATTAAAGCCTCTGAAAAATATCTCACTATATCCAGTGGGAAAGATGGGGAAAAAGTAGGTGAGTAGTTAAGTACTTTTTCATCTAGTTGGACAGCTATCCCCAAAGTAACTAATAATGTTGATCAACTAAGTAAATGTTGGAATGAAATCCTGAATCACAGCACTTAATACCAAGCAGAGGAAAACAAAAACAAGTGGTGACAAGGACTAATACCTAGGAAGACAACAGCAGTGGCAGCTACCACTTATCTGGTAGTTGAGCTTTGCAAGTATCACAGTTAATCCTCTCAAGACTCTTACGAGCTGAGCTCGGTCCTTATTTTATAGAGTCGGGAAGGGGAGGTAACTTGCCCAGGTTTGCACAGCTGGTACAAAAGAGCCAAGATTTTACCCCAGGTTGGTTCATATAGCTCATTTCATTCTCACAGCACAATGTGCTAGATTTTGTCAGCATCTCCCTTTAACAAACAAGGGAATAGAGGTAACTCTAGCTCCAAACTTTGGCTCCCCACTAGAATATAATGTTAGTTGTAATAATAACATAAACACTTGGTCTAATCTAATGGTAAAAGCTTGGTTAGACTAGAAATTAAGGCTTGAGAAAACACATATGATTTATTATTTTGTGGATCAGAAAAGAGAAGACCTGGGTTATAGTTCTATTTTATCATTTATTAGCTATGTGCCCTTGGGCCAGTGTGTTAAACTCTCTGTACCTCAGTTTCATTATCTATAAAGTGTGGAAAATAATACCAGCCTCCATACCCCATAAAGCTTTAGAAGGAGAAAATGTGACAATGTATATGAAATTGATTTGAAAGTATGAGTGTTATGCAAATCTATGCTTTTGTTTTGTTGTTATTTTGAAAAGGCAACTGGTAAAAAAATAATCTGAAAATGGTGCAATAAAAAGTGTTATTTTATGCTTACATGAATTAAAATAATTCAGACACATGATTTTAAAGATCAGGGAGCTAGAAGTCTGCCTTTGCAATGAAAATGAAAATTAAACACACTTAAAAGCCAAGCCTAATAAGGTAACATATGGGTCTGAAGTATAGCTGTCCCCTTAATATTCTTAGGGCTTTTTACTCCTTCAGTTAAAGACAAGAAAAAATGAGTCTTATAGAGAAGACAACCTGTGGATAGTAGAAGCACAAAAGAACGCCTCACTAGACACAAGTGTATATTTTAGGATATATTATTTTGACTCTTTGATGTGAGTGTAAATCTCTTTATTTATAGAATTGCAAACCCACTTACCAACACTATTATCCAGGCATAGTATTTCTAAAAGAAAAATAATTGTAATCAATAAACTTTCCATCTTCCATAGGATTAAAGAAAATACAATAAAAGAGAAGTTAATTGAAAACTAATTTAATTCCAGTAGCAGATTAAAAAAATTATAATTTGAAATAAAATTTGAATTCCAATTGTGTGGTTTCTTTTCCTTTTAAAATATGGGGTCTTTCTTCCAGGTTTAAATAATTATATTCCAAAATTGTTGGGGAGAAAAACCTTCAAGTATTCTTTTCTCATTTGCTTTCATCTTGGTCCCCACCACAGAGAATGACCATGGATTAATTTACTTGAGATCATCTTTTGAATGTTTTTGTCTTTAGAGTTTTTTTAATTTATGTCCTTCACTCCTATACAGTAAAGGAATTTCCAGCATTGGATAGCAGAGAGAAGGTCTGTTGTATTCATAGCTAATACTAAGAGATGAGAAATATATGTAAAATGGATTACGTGTCATCTTTTGAAGCTGTGACTCCTATGGGTCAATCTCAGAGTAATCTCTCTTGCAGAAATGTAGAGTCTAAATAAGAATTGTATTGGGCTTCCCTGGTGGCACAGTGGTTGAGGGTCTGCCTGCCGATGCAGGGGACATGGGTTCGTGCCCCGGTCTGGGAGGATCCCACATGCCGTGGAGCAGCTGGGCCCGTGAGCCATGGTGGCTGAGCCTGCGCGTCCGGAGCCTGCGCTCCACAACGGGAGAGGCCACAACAGTGAGAGGCCCGTGTACCGCAAAAATAAATAAATAAATAAATAAATAAATAAATAAGAATTTTATTATTTCTTCATTTCTCTAGAAGAATATAAGGAACCATGTTTCACAGAAAAGCTTATAAAAATTGTAGGTTGTCTCCTATTCCCTAAAACCCCATATCTCTTAGGTATTTACCTCATAGGACTATTACAAGGAATAAGTAAGATTTATTGCACTGACTGATTATAAGCACATAATAAACATTAGCTATTTTCCATAGCATCTGAGAGGACCCTTCTCCTCATTCATGACTTTCTGTCCCTTCCATTTCTCTCCATCCCCCATCCCCAAACACAGACTCCCCTCTGAACTCCTCTGGAACCCCTTTGTCCTCACCTTCCACCTTCACTAACACAGTCCATGGTTCCTCTTTTACTCCCACTGTATTTCTCTCCACAGCCTACCAGCAAAGTTATAACCTTGTATGTTTTGACCTTTTTTTCCAATTCTGCAATGCTGAAATCAAAAAAAAAAAAAAAACCAAAAAAACAAAAAACAAAACGAATGTGGCAACAGCAGAAACTTCCTTAGAGGGATGAAGAGGACCAAGAACTGAGCAGGCAAAGCCAGGACCCTCTGGCAGACCAAGGGAGAGAAAAAACTGAGAACACTCACACTTCACAGATACACAGGATCAGGAAGTTGAAGTTATTTTTTCCTGGTCTCGAGGATAGGACAGGACACCGACATTTGTGGAATGTGTTCTAAATGGCAGCCACTTAAGCCTCCCACAACTCGGTGATGCTGGTATTATTGCCATCATCCTTACAGACAAGGGATTTATATGACATTAAGTCATGAAACTGGGTTGCAGCTCAAAACCTTGTTTCTAAAGACCCTACTATCATGAATAAAAGGTGCTAATTCCCCCAGCTGAGGATGAAGCAAAGTATTGGTAAAGGAAGTTTGAGTTTGATTTGTGAGCTTTCTACCAACAAGCATTCAAAATGTTTTTATTGAGTGGCAATTAGGCGCCAAATATTGTTTTAGGTACTGGAGTGGTTTATAAGACAACAGCAAGTTTACATCCTAATAGTGAGGGCAATGAAGAAAGCAAGAAAGCAAGGAAGGGAAGGTGGAAGGGAGGGAGGAGGGAAGGATAAGAGTTACGGTAGATTCAGATCTACTATAGATTGGGTGGTTAGAAAACCAACTTGATAAGGAGAAATTTAGATTTTATCCCAAATGTGATGGGACTTTCTTTCTTTCTTTTTCAAAGACACTTAGATTCTCAAAGTAACTTGGTGACCATACTTCCTTCATCGTCGGCAATGGACTGGAGATTTATTTTCTGGATGGGTTGGAAAAGAGGGAGTCTGGGTTTATTGACGTTAAGCCAGATGAGTATTTTGGTACTTTACTGAAACTAAAAGAATTCAATAAAAATCTACTCAGTTAAAAATGAAACTGTCCAACTGTCATTCCCTCGGTGGCCATCCATGCTTATATTCTCATTCCACATCGTACTTTGCCCACTCCCAGAGAGATTAGGAGATTTTCCTTGGATAAACAAAATAGGAAAGTGATAATACTATAGATGCTAATTATAGCGATCCCCCAATGAAATGTCTGAGTTCACACTGTTACCTCAGAGTAAAACCTGCCACTCCCCAGGCCAACCCATTGCTACAGAGACCTCTTACCTATCACGACAGTCAATAGATGCTACCTAAAGCAAACAAGCAGATGGAAATAAGAGTTTAATCAGATTCTTTAAAATGATATAAACACCAGAGGAAATAGTTAAAATGACTTGAAAAATGGTTGCTTCTGGAAGATGGAAATCATGGGTAAAAAGGGTTGGGGATGTCATTTATTTAAAGTGTTTATAGAAATATTTGACTTTTAAATTATATGTATGTCTCACTTTAATACACGTAAAAATTAAATTTAAAGGGTGAACCATTATTAAAATGTGCCCAAATTCCTACAGAAAACACTATTGGTCAAACAACATTTAAAATCGAAATAAAAATTCACGGAAAGGATTGATGAGAAGTATAATAGAAAAAAACATGATTCACTAGGTTAGATGAAGATGATTTTATGTGGCTCTAGTAAGTGTTAAGTTTACATATTCTGATATATGACCTCTATATACAGAAAAATGTCTTTGGATATAGACAGAGGAATACTTTAAACTTATAATCGTACACAAAATATCCCATAACATTATTTTTTGTTCTTTCACAAGAGAAGCATCAGTATGTAATGGTTAGGAGCCCAGAAGAGCCAAACAGCCTGGGTATGAATCCTGTCTTTGCCATGAACTAGCTGTGCCTAATTTCCCAGCTGTAAAATGGGTGTTATAATAATACCTAGCTCATGGCATTGTTATGAAGAGTAAATGACAATATTTGTAAAGTTAAAAGAGTATCTGACCCATAGTAGGCACTATATAAGATTTTCTTAAATAAAAATCACAAACTTTTTTTTTTGTTACAAACTTTATTAATGCTATAGGCCTATTCCAAATTTATTAAGTTTTTAAAACTAATATCTCAAATATTGAAAACTCTTTAAGACATTTCTTATATTAAAACTTACTACAATTTATTAAAAGAAACTAGTTCTCTATTTTATCCATGCATATAAAATTAAATATTCATGTATATAAAGTACACATATCTCTGCATGTACCTTTAGATGATAGTTCTAGTGGAATAAAGTTATGAGCAATTAACCAAAGTAGACAAGAGATGGACACATTTAAGATAGAAAGCTTTGAACTGAAAGGCAGCATTTATCACTTTTCAGTGTCAATTTGATTATGGGTTTGTTTTAACCTGTTCTCTAATGGTTAAAGTTAAATAGCATTATGAAGACATTGTAACTAAGAAAGGAGTCTGGGAAAGGAAGTTGCTTATGGGATTAAAACTTAATGAAAAGTAGACTTGAACTGGATCCTTAATGGTAACTTTAAAAAACATTGTTAATCTGTCAGCAGGTGGGTAGTATTTGTAGTATTTGTGTGGACCTTTACAGGGTCCAGGCTTTATAGTTTCCATTAAGGAAAAACAACAACAACAACAACAACTCTTCTTCCGTTAAACAAATGAGGGAAATTGCTGTGGCTTCAATCAACAAATATTATTGAGCACATACAAAATTTCTAAGGCATACAAGAAAAATTACACTTTGTTTCTGGCCTTGTTAGGGAGGTAAGACATAAACCTGAGTTAAACAATTCAGGAAAAGTTCGCCTGATGTCTTAAAACCATAGGAGTCTTAACTGAAGCATAAAGACTGATAGAAAAAATAAGAAGTACCTGAAGTTGAAGAAAGGAGGGATAACTGGTGTGGCTGAAGTGGTGTGGAATTCAATCCTTTATGGAGAAAGTGGAAGTCAGCAGGTTCTTGGAAGATAGATACAATTTGCGTATTCAGAGAAGAAAGGAAATGATATTTCCATTCATGGAAGATAAAATGGGGCAAGGTCTGTCAAGTAACTAGTTTGGTTAAGGAAGTAGAAAGGACTAGAAATAAGGCTTCTAGATCTCTTTTTCAACCAAATAAATGGTCCAGGTGCACTGACTTGTGCTGAGCTTTCTCAGGGTTGAGCCCTGAAGGAAGTACAAGTATGATCTGTGACTTTGAAGCATGGAATAAAGGGGCATCTGAAAAAATAACACCAAGGACAAAAATAAATGAAAAATCATAGTGGACAGCCCAGAAAACCATGTGTGAATTAAAGGGACTGCCTTTAATAAGAGCAGGATGAAAGGAACAAATTTAGGTGGACACACAATAGACAGGTGTTGAGGAATTCTCCAAAAGTTCTCCTCTAGAGAGTCAGGGATGCACGGACATATGGCCTCATCTATGGCTGGTGATGGAGCCGTGAAGGACACCATGCAGGTTCCAATGTAAGTTGGAATGCTAGTTTGGGACCAAGTTATCAGAAATCATGAGTTTTAGGGCAGGCATGAATTTCACTCTGGAGGCAATAATGATCTCCTGGATCATTAACTAACTGAGATAAGGAAATAATAAATTTCGGAAGACCACATAGGAGGTTATTCGTGTATCCCAAGTGATAAGTGGTGATAAGATACGAACCAGAAAATTAGAAATGGGAATGGAAAGAATGAAAACAATATAAGAGACGTTGAGGAAGAAGGATTGTTAAGATTCAATGATTATTTGGCTCCCAAGAGTGAGGTCAAAAAAAAGAAATGAGTCAAACATAATTCTCAGGACTTGAGAATAAGTAACCGGGTGAATCTTCTGGGGGAGCTGCTGAAGGAAAGGGAAGGTGAAGATTACATTGCTTTCAGTTGGCTGGCATTGAAAATAAACTGTAAAAGTAAAGTCATTTACTGAATTTAATTAATGAGGAATTCATAGCCAACTATTAGTCTATGCTATTTTAAAAAGGTAAAAATTCTTAGGCTTTGCTATTTTAAAAAGGTAAAAATTCTATATCTATTAATACCGGTTGATTCATAATTAATCTTATAATTAATCTTTTTTTTTTTTTTTGCGGTACGCGGGCCTCTCACTGTTGTGGCCTCTCCCGTTGCAGAGCACAGGCTCCGGACGCACAGGCCCAGCGGCCATGGCCCACGGGCCCAGCTGCTCTGTGGCATGTGGGATCTTCCTGGACCGGGGCACGAACCCGTGTCCCCTGCATCGGCAGGCAGACTCTCAACCACTGCGCCACCAGGCTAATCTTGATTAGCCTATGGGTCTCATGCTATTTTTCCTGCAAGCTGATAGACAATATTTGGTATTTGACTCAGCATTAATTAGTTAAATTTAACTCTAATGGTCTTGATTTGGCTTCTTGGGGATAGATGTTATTTCACCTTTTGCCATATTCTTAGAACTAGCTATTAGGATGAAAATTATATCATTGAGGCCAAAGTTCATTCCACCATTGAAATTTCTTCAAGTTACAGGCCAGTCATGGTCCAACACAGCTTTGAAAATTTTATAGAGTTGCAAGAAGAGACACTAGGAAAGGATATATCAAGGCAGTGGCCAATGAGGTAAGAGATAGGGGAAGAACAAATATTGTAAGACTTGAGAATGATGTTTCTGAAACTTTAATGTGCATATAAGTCACCTGAGGAGGGATTTTGTTAAAATGCAGACTTCGATTCAGTAGTTCTTTGGAGAGGCCCAATACTCTGCATTTCTAACATGTTCCTAAAAGATGCTGAAACTGCTGATCCCTGGACCACATTTTGAGTAGCAAGGCACTAGAAATCAAAAGAGGATTTTTAAATGAAAGAAGGTTTCCGTGCTCCTGGCTTTCAGTTTCTTTTCAGATGCACGCTCCACCCTTCTCCACCTGGCACTGTGCCCCAGGAGGCTGATGTTTATGGATTATAACAGTGGGCTTCTTTGTTTTGGTTTTCTGTTGGTTTGGGTTAGTAAGAGGAATTGGCTGAAAATGGAAGGAGGCATGTGAGTGAGATCTGGGTATGTACAATTAGTTTTGCTCTAACAGGACATTTGTTGTCTTAAAAATCACCACGCAGTGCAAAGTCATGGAGTTAAAACCACAGGGTTATGGGAAAATGGGATTAGGGGCAGAGCACACAAAATATCAGTGACACACACACACACACACACACACACTCACACTCAAAGATGGAAACCCAATAAAAAATGTAGCACAGTTTTACACATGTTAAATTGTTAAAAATACACAGATATATTACAATAAATATGGCACTTTACCTCAAAAAGGACCTGCATGCAGTTTGATTGCAGAAGTGGGCATTGGAAAAGTTGTAGAATATGAGTTATTGTAAAGTGGTGGAAGGTGGATTATCTGAAATTGGAAAGAAAGTTGTAACGCCAGATGTGAGTGTTCGTGGCTCGTAACACATATGGTGAACTGAGGTAGCAGGTAGATATTTGAGGTGTGTGCACATGTGCCTTTTGTGTGTTCCTGCTCAGCATAGTTTAGCTATGCACTTTTCTCTGTTCGCTCAGTATTTCTCATGGATGAATTTGTGCGTAAGCAAACACCAAATTTAGTTCTGCTTAAATTGTTCCCAATATATCAGTCACGTTGGAACAAATTTGCATTTTCAAAATAAGTTTTGTTGCAGGTTGCTGCCGATCATCTGCATTTCTCTGTTTAGGTACATGGCTCTTGTAGGTATCCCCTCCTACAGCTACAGAACTTACTTCTGGCTTCCAGTAACTACCGGTCTCCTGTCCACTTCAGAGAAGGTATGGTAACAACTCCCTGTTATTTCTAACCCTGGGAGATTTCACCATTGACTGTTAGTTTTACTTAACCTCGCCTACACCTTTGTAAATAGTCCTTTTAATGTTGTATTACCTACAATTACCTACACTGTTTGAGTTGGCCAAATGTGTCCTTCCAGTCCTGGATAGTGTTCAAATGTGATTAGTGATGTGAAGAGGTAAAGGAGAATGAAGGCTTGATGGAGGACTTTAGATATAACTTCTATTGGGGTCCACTAACAGATATTTTAATAAACTGGTTCTGCACACAGCAGCCTTTAAAAAGTAAAAGTAAATCAGATCAAGTCATTCTCCTTCTCAAGAACTTATAATGGCTTTCCTTTGATCTTAGAGTAAAGGCAATGGTCCTTTCAATGGCTTACAAGACCCCACATGGCCTGGTTTTCTGCTCCATCTCTGAATTCTTTACTCTCTAGTACCAAGTCTTCATTTTGCTCCCTTTGCTCCAGAGACCCTGGCCTCCTTGTGGTTCTGGGACACAACAGGCAGTCTTTTCAATGACATAGGCAGGAGTTTGTGGAGGCATCTTAACTGAAGAGATTGGAAGGCTGTTTTCTGGATTAGGAGTATAATTTGTAACAAGGAATAAATTTCCTAAGTATGAAGGCCCTTGACTTTTCTGGCTGGGTCAGACAATTCATTCATCCACTGAAAAGCTAAGCAATGTTGTTCAGATTAAAATGTTTTCAAATTGTGCAAATATGACTTGAACGAAAAGGGAGGGCTACAGAACTACCACAGGCTGTTGGAACTCATTCAAGAAGTCCACTGCCTGACCCATGCAGGAATCTTACCATCTGTGAAGCTGGTCATCCAGTCATGGCCTGAAAATATTTCAGGTTCTGTCTTACATTTTATTAGGATTCAATTATAAGTCATTTTTGAGTAAAAAAAAAAAAAAAAGTGTGTCTCCCTGCCCAATAGCTCCAGCCAGGCACTATGGCAATAATATACCACTTTGTTTCATTAAAATTAAAATTTCCTTTTGTGTTTAAGGTTAATCCCTAAAAAGTTCTGAAACCCAGCAATTCTCCCTCAGATTCTAACAGCTCCATCCAGCTTTGCTCCAGAACACAACCAGAATTTTGCCCACTCTTCAACGTTCATTTATACTTTGCTGGAAAATGTTCTGTTTTACATTCTTATAACCATCACCAGCATCATAGGCTCTTAAGTGATTTAAGGCAGACAAATGAGGGAAGCTCTTCTAATGATGCAAATAAATTACATTTCATAGTTTAAAAGATTAAAGAATGTGCCTGATTTTTCTCCCAACATCCTTAGCTTTAGTTAGAATAGATGAATTCCCCAGGTTTGGAGTTTCCCTATGTTTACACATAAGAAAACCAGGGGATCTATTTTCTTATATTTCTATCTGAGAATAATTTTTATTGAACTTTCAAGACTAGTTTAAGGTGAGTGTTATTAAATTGAAGTCACTGAGTTGGCTATAAGACAAAGCTGTCATTTGACTATGATGCCTCTATTATATGAAATATTTAAATTAGGGATCTATTTCACTGTTCTTAATTGAATGGTTCAAAGCAAAGAGGAGAGTAAAACTTTAATTCATATACCTAAAACAGTTTCTGTGAATGGCAGTTATATAAATTCTTATAGGGCCTGAGTAGAATAATGACATCTAAAAAATCACAATATTCATTCAATTTCATTTATTTGATGTTTATAGAGCATTGATTATGTGGAAATATTGCACTAAAATAGCAAAGAAGAGTGGTGTTTAATACTGTTTCGTGTTTTTTTATTGAAGGACACATTAGCCTTAAAACTGATAAATGATAGACTCTTTGGGCAACTAAATTACATTTTTTTCCTCCTTATGGTGAAAATCTTCCTGACATAGATGTTCGAAGATAAATGCTATTCTCCAGCTGTTTATGATAAATTCATTTATGTCTCACATACTAGAAGCCAGACACAAAGAGTAGGAAGCTCACAGTTCTTCTGTGTTCCTCAAATGCCTAACTGAAATGTAAGGCAAGGAGTGGAAACTGAATGTGTTGAGTGATGTAAAATAATCCACGTAATCATGTGGATGCTTAGTGACTCAAAGTGATGAAATATCTGCAAAATTGAATTTATGTTTATGTAGATGTTTTGTTACTCTTTATACATACTCTCAAATTGAAAGCCTTTATTATAATCCTATAAATACTAAGTATGGAATGAATTGTAAACACTATTATCAAGTTTTTGCAAAAGTTTTATGTGGGGAAATCTTAATCAGGAATTATTTCTCTTCAGATACTGTGTTGTCGCTTTCAGAAAAGTCAGATGCCCAGGAAAGACACTAGGGGAAAATACTACAAAATATAGAAGACAAACAAAAAATGGTGTTAAAAAAATCCCATGGCAATAGTTTTAGACAGTTACACTGTAAAATAACAGAACAGCCATTGTACAGTTTGACCAGATAGGAGATATGTATAAAAGTGGCATGGAAAGAAATAATTTAGTATGTTCATGACAGCTGGCTTACAGTGAGACTGATGGACAGGAAGGCAAGTTCTGAGGAAGGCATTGATGGTACCAGCATTAAGTGAAGATCAACAGAGACTTACTTTCCCAGCCAATTTTCTGTTCTTGTGTAGAAACAGAAAATGTACAGTGATGAGTGCAACATCTGTTGAATTGTTTTCAGTCTGCCAAGCTAGAATGGGGTTTTAAGTTTGAGAAACAGGTTTTAAAAAAAGAAATAAGGAGAAAAATGTGGCACAAAGTTAGGAAAGAAAATATTTATGTAAAGAAAACTTTACAAGAAATACTGTACATTTCTGACGGAAAATAGGTTGACAGGCAGCTTGACAGCATGTCTGAGGGAGACAGGCAAGAAATTCTGGGTTCTATTTTTTCATACAATGACAGTTAAATGCAACAGCAATTTGGTACAGTTGGGCTTTAGGGAAGACATTTTTGTCATGCATGTTCCTTCTGCTTGCTGATTTATGGGGAGACAGTGGCATTGAAGGAAAGGAGGGGAACAGCTATCTGTCTGAGGAAGAGCCCATGCAAGGTGGCAATTATAGGGAGGTGGCAGGAAGCTGGCTGAGGGTGGTGACGCCTCATTGTCGATGGGGAGGGTGGGAGGGAGGGAGATGCATGAGGGAAGGGATGTGGGAACAGATGTATATGTATGACTGATTCACTTTGTTATAAAGCAGAAACTAATTAAAAAAAAAAAAGTCAAGGAGGATTTAACATCAAACAGGAAGCCTCACCATAGAGAAATAGGAGCACAGAACATGGATGATGTGATTATAGGAAGCTTAGTGAAGATGCCAACTGACTTCTGGGCCAAGCTGAGTATAAATATATGTATCGGTCTAGAAATTAATTAAATCTACTTATGTTCAATACTGAATATGGATTATTACCAACAAATGACTCCTTGCCTACCTGTCTAATTCTGGTTAAGATTGACATGTAATTAGGTGGGTATATATTCTATTTAACTACTAATCAGCTAAGGTCCTTTTACCCAGTTGAATGCTATTGCTGACTGAATCTGATCCTGTTTCAGGGATGGGTCAGTGAAGAGAACTAGGGTGAGCATGAAGAATGAGCTGCTTGTCAAAGCAGTTACCTATATTCATAGGAAGTGGGGCTAGAAAAATAATGACTTCTTTATTTCTTGCCTAGGTCCCTCTTTCTCTTTGGAATAATTCACTACATCCATGACAGGCCTTTAAAAATATCAGTTATTAAACAATTATAAAACAGTGGCTTCTCTACAGTCTACATCTTGATGTAGCATTTGTCAGGAATTCCAGAGTTTTTGAAAGGAAATTTGTCTTATTTCTATGAATACTACAGTTGCTATAGTCCCAGTAATTCCACATTACAAGTGAAATAGCCTCTGGAAAAAAAATTAAAAATGTTTTATGGAGAAAAGAATAAGAGTTAAAAAAAACTTGCTAGAAATACAAAGAGAAATAGAAATACATTGGTAATGAAAGGCTTTAATTCACCTGTTACTGTCCATGCATAAGCTAAGTAACATAATAAGGTACATGTAAAAATCTGTTCCCTGAAAGCACTACCTTTTCACATGCATGTGGATTATTTATAAAAATTACAAAACTAACCCAAGTAAAGTTCTTTAACTCAAATAAACAAGTTGCCATGGTAAAAACAAAGGAAGTTTCAATGAGCAAATAATACACATCCACCCACTCTCCATAGGCCCCAGTTCTTTATTTTTTTTTATTTAAACAGAAAGTCACAAAAATTATAATCATCCTCATCAGTTCACTCAGTCCCATGTAATTAATTATTTTTTTTATCTTGATCTTTGTTAGCACTTTTATGAATTCATCAGTTTTCCATTAGAGTTCTGAAAATGCTTATTCATTCAGTTCAGCAGTACAGTCAGTTACCAGAAACCTATATTTGTCAGAGTCTTTTCCATGAATTCCTTGAAGATGAAACCATTTTATAGGAACATTTTTGCGAAAGCATCAGAGTACACCCAGAACTGTCTGTAAATGACAAAAGACTTAAAAATGACCATGGTTAAAGATTTGATGAAAGTTCATAATAATGCAATTGACAAGGAAATTTAGTTATTTCTGAGATATACATTTTAAAGTAATAACTAGAGTTATGACATAACATTATACTGGAACATATGAGATTTTTAGAAATTTCATGTAATGTCTGAAACACTTATATTAACATATTTCCATACAAATAACCCAAAGAAAGTTTAGTGTTAGTTAGTTTCTTTTGTTTATGTGTTTTTGTTTTTTTATACTGCAGGTTCTTATTAGTCATCAGTTTTATACACATCAGTGTATACATGTCAATCCCAATCGCCCAATTCAGCACCCCACCATCCCCACCCAACTGCGGTTTTCCCCCCTTGGTGTCCATACTTTTGTTCTCTACATCTGTTTCTCAACGTCTGCCCTGCAAACCAGTTCATCTGTACCAGTTTTCTAGGTTCCACATACATGCGTTAATATACGATACTTGTTTTTCTCTTTATGACTCACTTCACTCTGTAGGACAGTCTCTAGATCCATCGACATCTCAACAAATAACTCAATTTTGTTGTTTTTAATGGCTGAGTAATATTCCATTGTATATATGTACCACCTCTTTATCCATTCATCTGTCGATGGGCATTTAGGTTGCTTCCATGACCTGGCTATTGTAAATAGTGCTGCAGTGAACATTGGGATGCATGTGTCTTTTTGAATTATAGTTTTCTCTGTGTATATGCCCAGTAGTGGGATTGCTGGATCATATGGTAATTCTATATTTAGTTTTTTAAGGAACCTCCGTACTGTTCTCCATAGTGGCTGTATCAATTTACATTCCCACCAACAGTGCAAGAGGGTTCCCTTTTCTCCACACCCCCTCCAGCATTTATTGTTTGTAGATTTTCTGATGATGCCCATTCTAACTGGTGTGAGGTGATAACCTCATTAAAGTTATGATTTGCATTTCTGTAATAATTAGTGATGTTGAACAGCTTTTCATGTGCTTCTTGGCCATCTGTATGTCTTCTTTGGAGAAATGTCTATTTACGTCTTCTGCCCATTTTTGGATTGGGTTGTTTGTTTCTTTATTATTGAGCTGCATGAGCTGTTTATATATTTTGGAGATTAATCCTTTGTCCGTTGATTCGTTTGCAAATATCTTCTCCCATTCTGAGGGTTGTCTTTTCGTCTTGTGTATGGTTTCCTTTGCTGTGCAAAAGCTTTGAAGTTTCGTTAAGTCCCATTTGTTTATTTTTGTTTTTATTTCCATTACTCTAGGAGGTGGATCAAAAAAGATCTTGCTGTGATTTATGTCAAAGAGTGTTCTTCCTATGTTTGCCTCTAAGAGTTTTATAGTGTCCAGTCTTACATTTAGGGCTCTAATCCATTTGGAGTTTATTTTTGTGTATGGGGTTAGGGAGTGTTCTAATTTCATTCTTTCACATGTAGCTGTGCAGTTTTCCCAGCACCACTTATTGAAGAGACTGTCTTTTCTCCATTGTATATCTTTGCCTCCTTTGTCATAGATTAGTTGACCATCGGTGTGTGGGTTTATCTCTGGGCTTTCTATCTTGTTCCATTGATCTATGTTTCTGTTTTTGTGCCAGTACAATAGTGTCTTGATTACTGTAGCTTTGTAGTATAGTCTGAAGTCAGGGAGTCTGATTCCCCCAGCTCCGTTTTTTTCCTTCAAGACTGCTTTGGCTATTTGGGGTCTTTTTTGTTTCCATACAAATTTTAAGATGATTTGTTCTAGTTCTGTAAAAAATGCCATTGGTAATTTGATAGGGGTTGCACTGAATCTGTAGATTGCCTTGGGTAGTATAGTCATTTTCACAATGTTGATTCTTCCAATCCAAGAACATGGTATATCTCTCCATCTGTTGGTATCGTCTTTAATTTCTTTCATCAGTGTCTTATAGTTTTCTGAATACAGGTCTGTTGTTGCCCTATGTAGGTTTATTCCTAGGTATTTTATGCTTTTTGTTGCAATGATAAATGGGAGTGTTTCCATAATTTCTCTTTCAGATTTTTCATCATTAGTGTATAGGAATGCAAGAGATTTCTGTGCATTAATTTTGTACCCTGCAACTTTACCAAATTCATTGATTAGCTCTAGTAGTTTTCTGGTGGCATTTTTAGGATTCTCTATGTATAGTATCATGCTATCTGCAAACAGTGACAGTTTTACTTCTTTTTTACAATGTGTATTCCTTTTATTTCTTTTTCTTCTCTGATTGCCGTGGCTACGACTTAAAAACTATGTTGAACAATAGTGGTGAGAGTGGACATCCTTGTCTCGTTCTTGATCTGAGAGGAAATGCTTTCAGTTTTTCACCACTGAGTATGATGTTTGCTGTAGGTTTGTCATATATGGCCTTTATTATGTTGAGGTAGGTTCCCTCTATGCCCACTTTCTGGAGAGTTTTTACCATAAATGGGTGTTGAATTTGTCAAAAGCTTTTTCTGCATCTATTGAGATGATCATATGGTTTTTATTCTTCAGTTTGTTCATATGGTGTATCACATTGATTGATTTGCGTATATTGAAGAACTCTTGCATCCTGTGGATAAGTCCCACTTGGTCATGGTGTATGATCCTTTTAATGTGTTGCTGGATTCTGTTTGCTAGTATTTTGTTGAGGATTTTTGCATCTATATTCATCAGTGATATTGGTCTGTAATTTTCTTTTTTAGTAGTATCTTTTTCTGGTTTTGGTATCAGGGTGATGGTGGCCTCATAGAATGAGTTTGGGAGTGTTTCTTCCTCTGCAATTTTTTGGAAGAGTTTGAGAAGGATAGGTGTTAACTCTCCTCTAAATTTTTGATAGAATTCACCTGATGGCTTCCCATCTGGTCCTGGACTTTTGTTTGTTGGAAGATTTTTAATCACAGTGTCAATTTCATTACTTGTGATTGGTCTGTTCATATTTTCTATTTCTTCCTGGTTCAGTCTTGGAAGGGTATACCTTTCTAAGAATTTGTCCATTTCTTCCAGGTTGTCCATTTTATTGGCATAGAGTTGCTTGCAATAGTCTCTTAGGATGCTTTGTGTTTCTGTGGTGTCTGTTGTAACTTCTCCTTTTTCATTTCTAATTTTATTGATTTGAGTCCTCTTCTTCTTTTTCTTGATGAGTCTGGCTAATGGTTTATCAATTTTGTTTATCTTCTCAAAGAACCAGCTTTTAGTTTTATTGATCTTTGCTATTGTTTTCTTTGTTTCTATTTCATTTATTTGTGGTCTGATCTTTATGATTTCATTCTTTCTGCCAACTTTGGGTTTTGTATGTTCTTCTTTCTCTAGTTCCTTTAGGTGTAAGGTTAGATTGTTTACTTGAGATTTTTCTTGTTTCTTGAGGTAGGCTTGTATAGCTATTAACTTCACTCTTAGAACTGCTTTTGCTGCATCCCATAGGTTTTGGATCATCATGTTTTCCTTGTCATTTGTCTCTACGTATTTTTTGATTTCCTCTTTGATTTCTTCAGTGATCTCTTGGGTATTTAGTAACGTATTGTTTAGCCTCCATGTTTTTGTGTTTTTTTATGGTTTTTTTTCCCTATAATTCATTTCTAGTCTCATAGCGTGGTTAGAAAAGATGGTTGATATGATTTCAATTTTCTTACATTTAATGAGGCTTGATTTGTGACCCAAGATGTGATCTATCCTGGAGAATGTTCTGTGCACACTTGAGAAGAAAGTGTAATCTGCTGTTTTTGGATGGAATGTCCTATAAATATCAATTAAATCTATTTTGTCTATTGTGTCATTTAAAGCTTTTGTTTCCTTATTTATTTTCATTCTTGATGATCTGTCCATCGGTGTAAGTGAGGTGTTAAAGTCCCCCACTATTATTATGTTACTGTTGATTTCCTCTTTTATAGCTGTTAGCACTTGCCTCATGTATTGAGGTGCCCCTATGTTGGGTGCATATATATTTATAATTGCTATATCTTCTTCTTGGTTTGATCCCTTGATCATTATGTAGTGTCCTTCCTTGTCTCTTATAACATTCTTTATTTTAAAGTCTATTTTATCTGATATGAGTATAGCTACTCCAGCTTTCTTTTGATTTCCATTTGCATGGAATATCTTTTTCCATCCCCTCACTTTCAATCTTTATGTGTCCCTAGGTCTGAAGTGGGTCTCTTGTAGACAGCATATAGATGGGTCTTATTTTTGTGTCCATTCAGCAAGCCTGTGTCTTTTGTTTGGAGCATTTAATCCATTCACGTTTAAGGTAATTATTGATATATATGTTCCTATGACCAGTTTCTTAATTATTTTGGGTTTGTTTTTGTCGATCCTTTTCTTCTCTTGTGTTTCCCACTTAGAGAAATTCCTTTAGCATTTGTTGTAGAGCTGGTTTGGTGGTGCTGAATTCTCTTAGCTTTTGCTTGTCTGTAAAGCTTTTGATTTCTCCATTGAATCTGAATGAGATCCTTGCCGGGTAGAGTAATCTTGGTTGTAGGTTCTTCCCTTTCATCACTTTACGTATATCATGCCACTCCCTTCTGACATGTAGAGTTTCTGCTGAGAAATCAGCTGTTAACCTTATGGGAGTTCCCTTGTATGTTATTTGTTGTTTTTCCCTTGCTGTTTTCAATAATTTTTCTTTGTCTCTAATTTTTGCCAATTTGATTACTATGAGTCTCAGTGTGTTTCTCCTTGGATTTATCTGGTATGGGACTCGCTGCAGTTCCTGGGCTTGGGGGCTCTTTCGTTTCCCACGTTAGAGAAGTTTTTGACTATAATCTCTTCAAATATTTTCTCTGGTCCTTTCTCTCTCTCTTCTCCTCCTGGGACCCCTATAATGCGAATGTTGTTGCATTTAATGTTGTCCCAGAGGTCTCTTAGGCTGTCTTCATTTGTTTTCATTATTTTTTTCTTTATTCTTTCCCACAGCAGTGAATTCCACCATTCTGTCTTCCAGGTCACTTATCCGTTCTTCTGCCTCAGTTATTCTGCTATTGATTCCTTCTAGCATAGTTTTCATTTCAGTTATTGTATTGTTCATCTCTGTTTGTTTGTTCCTTAATTCTTCTAGGTTAAACATTTCTTGCATCTTCTCAATCTTTGCCTCCATTGTTTTTCCAAGGTCCTGGATCATCTTCACTATCATTATTCTGAATTCTTTTTCTGGAAGATTGCCTATCTCCACTTCATTTAGTCGTTTTTCTGGGGTTTTATCTTGTTCCTTCATCTGGTACATAACCCTCTGCCTTTTCATCTTGTCTGTCTTTCTGTGAATGTGGTTTTCGTTCCATAGGCTGCAGGATTGTCATTCTTCTTGCTTCTGCTGTCTGCCCTCTGGTGGATGAGGCTATCTAAGAGGCTTGATGGGAGGGACTCGCCCCCAGTTCTTAAGACTAGCTAGTGTTAAAAGGATATTCCAGCAAGTCTTTAAAATTAAAATATCAAAAGAGAAAAGTAATGGTGATCATCTCCATAGATTCTTAAAGGTGTTAGGTAATACTTAATATCTAAAATAGGAACCCGTGCATACTTCTACAATATGATGAAATATGAATAAATACCACACTATGATAAAAGAGTAATAGATTAATAATTCCCCAGTATGTTAAAATTGAAATAGATGATACTTTCATAGTTGTGGCATAATTTGTTAACCCAAAGCCAGCATCATGCTTTAGAACTAAAAGCAGAAACAAGATATCAGACATCACCTTTATTATTTAACATTGTTATAGAGGTGGCAGCCAATGCAATTAGAGAAGAGATCAAAGTAGGAGGTATAAAAGTAGATTGTAAAAGAATAATTGCTATCATATAAAGTGAGTCTTTACCTAGAAAACCTAAAAGAATCAATTGAAAAACTATGACAAATAAAAATTTAGTAGATGGCTATGTATATATTTCATATACAGAAATAAAGAAAAATCAAGTATAGAACTAAAACTAGTTAGAATTAGTTAGAAACTAGTTAGGAAATCTGATAGAAGAAATATCCCCTTTACAAAAGCAACATAATGATAACATACCTACAATTAAATCAAACTACACACACATTGGACAGAAGTACAAAGCTAAATGGGCAGATTCCTGATGTTAATGGTTGCTTTTGACACACTTTTTTCTGACAATGAGTTATCAAACAGAAAAAAATCGATTATTGAGGGTAGTAAAAATTCAGACAACATATTTAATAAGTTGATTTGATGAATAGAATCTTGCATTCATAGAACATGCTTACTCATTTCCAGCACACATGGAGCATTTAACAATTCTGAGCAAACAATAGAACTAAAAATAAGAACCTGCAAAATCACTAGTTTCTGTTTCTTATAACCTCAATGCAATGAATTTAGAAATTGGAGAAAAAAGCTCCAATCCCTATATTTTTGGAATCTAAAACAAACAAAAAGCCACAGCCATTCTAAGATATTCATAGTCCAAAACAGAAATTAGAATGTGAATTATGAAACAATTCTGATTGAATGACAAGGAAAATAAAAACTTGTAAAATAAAGAACATAAAGATTTTTACATTCAAATTCATATGTTAAAAAAGACAAATAAAGAAATGTAATATTCAACTCACAGGCTTAGAAAATGAAAAACCATGTGGACCCAAATTAGTAGAAGGAAAGAGCTTAAAAAAAAAAGTTAATGAAGTTGAAGACAAAGGAACAATGGAGAAGTTTTATAAAACCCAACCAAAAAAAGATTTACAGTAAAATAAGCAAATAATCTAATAAAGTTGATCAAGAAAAAATAAAAAAACAAAGAGCAAAATTGTACATGTCAGTAATAGAAAAATAGACACAACCACAGATTTTAAAAATCTCTCCAATGACAAAACAAATTTATGAGATGGATAATTTTTAAAATAAACTTAAATTAAAAAACTGATTCAAAAGGAAAGAGGAAAATCTACTAGATCTATAGCCATTAAAGAAAGTGAATTGGTAGTTTAAAATATAGTCAATTCTCATTATTTGTAGTAGATATGTTCTATGAAGTTACTGTGAACACTGAATAAGGAAATATCAACCATTGCTTCTCGGGGAAAATATAAGGTGAGACTCCTGCAAGCTTCTGATCACATTTTCATCAAGCGTTAAATATGTAGTATTGTTTTATGTGTGTTTCTGTTAAAGACACTGTATATAATATGTGTTGATTCATTAACATTGAACTCATGGCCAACAGCATTATAACATGCCTGAACAAAGCTTATCTAACACATGTAATTCTCTGTAAGGTCTATCACATTCTTTCACTTAGAAACACTAGACAGCACTTCAGCACTACACTTGGAGACTATTTTAAACAGTGAAATCACCAGCTAACAGTACAAAAATGTGAAAACGTGGCACTAAATAGACAATAAAAAGGACACTTGTTTACAATATGAGATCTGGTACAAGAAGGCAGAGTGTCACCTGGTTTGACTTCAGGTAGAAACATTCACATTGCATAACTGAGAGTTTTCAAAAATCTCTGAATGTCTGTGAATGACTTAAAAAGAGCTGTGAATATCCATTTTGGGGTTGCAAATAAGTTTTAGTGATTAGGCAAATTCAAAGATACAGAATCCTCTAACAATGGGGATTGAATGTCTATCACAATAATTACAAAGCCAAATTTTTCTTTATAGAAAGATTTTATAAAACTTTGAAGACATGGATAATCCCTTTTTTTTTCTTTTTTTTTTTGGTGGTACGCGGGCCTCTCACTGCTGTGGCCTCTCCCATTGCGGAGCACAGGCTCCGGACGCACAGGCTCAGCGGCCATGGCTCATGGGCCCAGCCGCTCCATGGCATGCGGGATCCTCCCAGACCGGGGCACGAACCCGTGTCCCCTGCATCGGCAGGCGGACTCTCAACCACTGTGCCACCAGGGAAGCCTGGATAATCCCATTTTATACAAACCATTCTAGGGAGAGAAAAATGGAAAAGCTTCCCACCCCATTTATAGGCTTGATGGCAAAACTAGGTAGGGAAGAAAAATTATCAGACAATTCACTTACTAAGATAGAGAACAAATTCAAATAAAATATTAACAAACTAAACTAGAAAACTATTCAAATAACCAAGTAGATATGAAAGAATAGTTTAACAGCAGAAAACAAGAAAGCAGTTCACACTGTTAACAGATTGAAGAAAAGAACCCTACAATCATCTCAGTAAATGCAGAAAATAAACAAAAGCATAGCATAAAACTCAATGCCTTTTTGTCATTAAAAAACAAAACAGGGCTTCCCTGGTGGCGCAGTGGTTGAGAGTCCGCCTGCCGATGCAGGGGACACGGGTTCATGCCCCAGTCTGGGAAGATCCTACATGCCGCAGAGCGGCTGGGCCCGTGAGCCATGGCCGCTGAGCCTGAGCATCTGGAGCCTGTGCTCTACAACGGAAGAGGCCAGAACAGTGAAAGGCCCATGTACCGCAAACAAACAAACAAACAAACAAAAAAACAAAGTGAAGGTGCATTTTATTGCTGTAGATCAGTCATTCTCAAAATTTAGCATACATCCAAATTATGTAGAGGGCTTGCTAAAATACACATTGCTCTGCCCCATCCCTAGCATTTCTGATTCAGTAGATCCCTGGTTTGGGGTCAGAGAATCTTCATTTCTAACAAGTTCCCAGGTGATGCTGACACTGCTAGTCAAGAGAACACCTTGAGAACTACTGCCATAGGGGATGTAGGTCCAGTATAATCACTATTCTGATTTTTCAAGAACAATCAGAAATATGTACTTTTATGTAAAATATCCAATTTTTTAAAAAATGCTAAACAGTCCAAATCAGTCATGTTTTAGGGCAATAACCGATGTGTGTGTATCCCTTAAAAATTTAAAGATAGATGTTTCACAGTTTGTAATTTCCTGCACACTTATGTCTGCCTCAGTTTATATTGCTGTTAAAGACATTTTCCAGAAATATTCTGTCCTTCATGCTTAATCATCAGCTGCTTCATGGTTATCAATTTAATGTATGTATAATTGGTCCCATATCAATGATTCTAGTATGCTTCCAACATATAAGTTGGATCATGCACTGTTTTCACATAGCTTGCTTATTTCTTCCTTTAAAATAGAACATGTAATGGTTTTAAACAACAACAACAAAAAAGGTTCTTGTGATATAGCTTTATGCTCAATGGAGTTAATGCTTCATTTTAATTCAGAGAAGAAAATAATACAAATTAAAAGTGAAGCATAACTGTGCATTTAACTAGGATTTTCAGTTACTTCTGTGGGAAATCATGAGCAAGCTTACAAACATGTTAAAATGAGGAAGCTTGATTAGTGCAATAATCATTTTTCTAAAATTCAATATACACACAATTTTTTAAACATCTTTATTGGAGTATAATTGCTTTACAATGGTGTGTTAGTTTATGCTTTATAACAAAGTGAATCACCTATACATATACATATATCCCCATATCTCCTCTCTCTCGCGTCTGCCTCCCACCCTCCTTATCCCACCCCTCTGGGTTGTCATGAAGCACTGAGCTAATCTCCTTGTGCTATGTGGCTGCTTCCCACTAGCTATCTGTTTTACATTTGGTAGTGTATATATGTACATGCCACTCTCTCACTTCATCCCAGCTTAACCTTCCCCCTCCCTGTGTCCTCAAGCCAATTCTCTACGTCTGTATCTTTATTCCTGTTCTGCCCCTAGGTTCTTCAGAACCACTATTTTTCTTTTTTTTTTTTTTAGATTCCATATATATGTGTTAGCATACAGTATTTGTTTTTGTCTTTCTGACTTTCTTCACTCTATATGACAAACTCTAGGTCCATCCACCTCACTACAAATAATTTCGTTTCTTTTTATGTCTAAGTAATATTCCATTGTATATATGTGCCACATCTTTATCCATTCATCTGTCGATGGACACTTACATTGCTTCTATGTCCTGGCTATTGTAAATAGAGCTGCCATGAACATTGTGGTGCATGACTCTTTTTGAATTATGGTTTTCTCAGGGTATATGATTAGTAGTGGGATTGCAGGGGCAAATGGTAGTTCTATTTTTAGCTTTTTAAGGAATCTCTGTACTGTTCTCCATAGTGGCTGTATCAATTTACATTCCCACCAACAGTGCAAGAGGGTTCCCTTTTCTTCACACCCTCTCTAGCATTTATTGTTTCTAGATTTTTTGATGATGGCCATTCTGACTGGTGTGAGGTGATACCTCACTGTAGTTTTGATTTGCATTTCTCTAATGATTAGTGATGTTGAGCATCCTTTCATGTGTTGTTGGCAGTCTGTGTGTCTTCTTTGGAGAAATGTCTATTTAGGTCTTCTGCCCATTTTTGGATTGGGTTGTTGTTGGTTTTTTTTGATATTGAGCTGCATGAGCTGTTTGTAATTTTGGAGATTAACCATTTGTCAGTTGCTTCATTTGAAAATATTTTCTCCCATTCTGCAGGTTGGATTTTCATCTTGTTTATGGTTTCCTTTGCTGTGCAAAATCTTTTAAGTTTAATTAGGTCCCATTTGTTTATTTTTGTTTTAATTTCCATTTCTCTAGCAGATGGGTCAAAAAGGATCTTGCTGTGATTTATATCATAGAGTGTTCTGCCTATGTGTTCCTCTAAGAGTTTTATAGTGTTGGGTCTTATATTTAGGTCTTTAATATATTTTGAGTTTATTTTTGTGTTTGATGTTAGGGAGTGTTTTAATTCCATTCTTTTACATGTAGCTGTGCAGTTTTCCCAGCACCACTTATTGAAGAGGCTGTCTTTTCTCCATTTTTATATTCTTGCCTCCTTTATCAAAAATAAGGTGACCATAGGTGCATGGGTTTATCTCTGGGCTTTCAATCCTGTTCCATTGAACTCTATTTCTGTTTTTGTGCCAGTACCATACTGTCTTGATTACTGTAGCTTTGTAGTATAGTGTGAAGTCTGGGAACCTGACTCCTCGAGCTCCATTTTTCTTTCTCAAGATTGCTTTGGCTATTCGGGGTCTTTTGTGTTTCCATACAGATTGTGAAATTTTTTATTCTAGTTCTGTGAAAAATGCCATTGGTAGTTTGATAGGGATTGCACTGAATGTTTAGATGGCTTTGGGTAGTATAGTCATTTTCACAATGTTGATTCTTCCAATCCAAGAACATGGTATATCTCTCCATCTGTTGGTATCATCTTTAATTTCTTTCATCAGTGTTTTATAGTTTTCTGCACAGGTTGTTTGTCTCCTTAGGTAGGCTTATTCCTAGGTATTTTATTCTGTTTTTGCAATGGTAATTGGGAGTGTTTCCTTAATTTCACTTTCAGATTTTCTTTTCCAGATTTTCAGATTTTTCATCATTAGTGTATAGGAATGCAACAGATTTCTGTGCATTAATTTGCATCCTGGTACTTTACCAAATTCATTGATTAGCTCTAGTAGTTTTCTGGTAGCATCTTTAGGATTCTGTATGTATAGTATCATGTCACCTGCAAACAGTGACAGCTTTATAGTATCATGTCATCTGCAAACAGTGACAGCTTTACATCTTCTTTTCCAATTTAGATTCCTCTTATTTGTTTTCTGATTGCCATGGCTAAGACTTCCAAAACTATGTTGAATAATAGTGGTGAGAGACCCTTGTCTTGTTCCTGATGTTAGTGGTAATGTTTTCAGTTTTTCACCATTGAAAACAATGTTGGCTGTGGGTTTTTCATATATGGCCTTTATTATGTTGAGGTAAGTTCCCTCTATGCCTACTTTCTGTAGGGTTTTTATCAGAAATGGGTATTGAATTTTGTCAAAAGCTTTTTCTGCATCTGTTGAGATGATCATATGGTTTTTATCCTTCAGTTTTTTAATATGGTGTATCACATTGATTGATTTGCATATATTGAAGAATCCTTGCAGTCCTGGGATAAACCCCACTTGATCATGTTGTATATTCCTTTTAATGTGCTGTTGGATTCTGTTTGCTACTATTTTGTTGATGATTTTTGCATCTATGTTCATCAGTGATATTGGCCTGTAGTTTTCTTTCTTTGTGATATCTTTGTCTGGTTTTGGTATCAGGGTGATGGTGGCCTCGTAGAATGAGTTTGGGAGCATTCCTGCCTCTGCTATATTTTGGAAGAGTTTGAGAAGGACAGGTGTTAGCTCTTCTCTAAATATTTGACAGAATTCGCCTAGCCATCTGGTCCTGGGCTTTTGTTTGTTGGAAGATTTTTAATCACGGTCTCAATTTCAGTACTTGTGATTGGTCTGTTTATATTTTCTATCTCTTCCTGTTTCAGTCTCGGAAGGTTGTGCTTTTCTAAGAATTTGTCCATTTCTTCCAGGTTGTCCATTTTATTGGCATATAGTTGCTTGTAGTAATCTCTCGTGATCCTTTGTATTTCTTCAGTGTCAGTTGTTATTTCCTCTTTTTCAGTTCTAATTCTATTGATTTGAGTCTTCTCCCTTTTTTTCTTTCTGAGTCTGGCTAATGGCTTATCAATTTTGTTTATTTTCTCAATGAACCAGCTTTTAGTTTTATTGATCTTTGCTATTGTTTCCTTCATTTCTTTTTCGTTTATTTCTGATCTGATCTTTATGATTTCTCTCCTTCTGCTAACTTCAGGTTTTTATTTTCTTCTTTCTCTAATTGCTTTAGGTGTAAGTTTAGGTAATTTATTTGAGATGTTTCTTCTTTCTTGAGGTAGGATTGTATTGCTATAAACTTCCCTCTTAGAACTGCTTTTGCTGCATCCCATAGGTTTTGGGTTGTCATGTTTTCCTTGTCATTTGTTTCTAAGTATTTTTTGATTTCCTCTTTGATTTCTTCAGTGATCTCTTGGTTATTTAGTAGTGTATTGTTTAGCCTCCATGTGTTTGTATTTTTTACAGATTTTTTTCCCTGTAATTGATATCTAGTCTCATAGCGTGTGGTCAGAAAAGATGCTTGATATGATTTCAATTTTCTTAAATTTACCAAGACTTGATTTGTGACCCAAGTTATGATCTATCCTGGAGAATGTTCCATGAGCACTTGAGAAGAAAGTGTATTCTGTTGTTTTTGGATGGACTGTCCGATAAATATCAATCAAGTCCATCTCATTAAATGTGTCATTTAAAGCTTGTGTTTCCGTATTTATTTTCATTTTGGGTTATCTGTCCATTGGTGAAAGTGGTGTGTTAAAGTCCGTTACTATGATTGTGTTACTGCAGATTTCCCCTTTTAAGGGTGTTAACATTTGCCTTATGTACTGAGGTGCTCCTATGTTGGGTGCATAAATATTTACAGTTGTTTTATCTTGTTCTTGGATTGATCCCTTGATCATTATGTAGTGTCCTTCTTTTCTCTTGTAATAGTCTTTATTTTAAAGTCTATTTGGCTGATATGAGAATTGCTACTCCCACTTTGTTTTGATTTCCTTGTGCATGAAATATGTTTTTCCATCCCCTCACTTTCAGTCTGTATTTGTCCCTAGGTCTGAAGTGGGTCTCTAGTAGACAGCATATTTATGGGTCTTGTTTTTGTATCCATTCAGCCAGTCTATGTATTTCGGTTGGAGCATTTAATCCATTTACATTTAAGGTAATTATTGATATGTATGTTCCTATTACCATTTTCTTAATTGTTTTGGGTTCGTTATTATAGGTCTTTTCCTTCTTTTGTGTTTCCTGCCTAGAGAAGTTCCTTTAGTATTTGTTATAGTGCTAGTTTGGTGGTGCTGAATTCTCTTAGCTTTTGCTTGTCTGTAAAGGTTTTTATTTCTCCGTCAAATCTAAATGAGATCCTTGCTGGGTAGAGTAATGTTGGTTGTAGGTTTATCCCTTTCATCACTTTAAATATGTCCTGCCACTCCCTCTGGCTTGCAGAGTTTTGCTGAAAGATCAGCTGTTAACCTTATGGGGATTCTCTTGTATGTTATTTGTTGCTTTTCCCCTGCTGCTTTAAATATTTTTGCTTTGTATTTAATTTTTGATAGTTTGATTACTGTGTTTTGATGTGTTCGTCCTTGGATTTATTCTGTATGGGGCTCTCTGTGCTTCCTTGATTTGATTGACTATTTCCTTTCCCATATTAGGGAAGTTTTCATTTATAATGTCTTCTAATATTTTCCCAGTCCCTTTCTTTTTCTCTTCTTCTTCTGGGAACCCTATAGTTTGAATGTTGGTGCATTTAATGTTGTCCCCGAGATCTCTGAGAGTGTCCTCAATTCTTTTCATTCTTTTTTCTTTATTCTGCTCTGTTGTAGTTATTTCCACTATTTTATCTTCCAGATCACTTTTCTGTTCCTCTGCCTCAGCTATTCTGCTATTGATTCCTTCTAGAGAATTTTCAATTCCATGTATTGTGTTGTTCATCATTGTTTGTTTCCTCTTTACTTCTAGGTCCTTGTTAAATGTTTCTTGTGTTTTCTCCATTCTATTTCCAAGATTTTGGATCATCTTTACTATCATTACTCTGAATTCTTTTTCAGATAGACTGCCTGTTTCGTCTTCATGTGTTTGGTCTGGTGGTTTTTTTCCTTGCTCCTTCATGTGCTGTGTGTTTCTCTGTCTTCTCATTTTGCTTAACTTAACTGTGTTTGGGGTCGCCTTTTTGCAGGCTGCAGGTTCGTAGTTCCCGTTGTTTTTGGTGTCTGCCTGCAGTGGTTGAGGGTCGTTCAGTGGCTTGTGTAGACTCCCTGGTGGAGGGGACTTGTGCCTGTGTTCTGGTGGATGAGCCTGGATCTTTCTGGTGAGCAGGACCACGTCCAGTGGTGTGTTTTGTGGTGTCTGTGACCTTATTATGATTTTAGGTAGCCTCTCTACTAATGGGTGGCCTTGTGTTCCTGTCTTGCTAGTTGTTTGGTATAGGATGTCCAGCACTGTAGCTTGCTGGTCATTGATTGGAGCTGGGCCTTAGTGTTGAGGTGGAGATCTCTGGGAGAGCTTTCGCTGTTTCATATTACGTGGAGCTGGGAGGTATCTGGTGGACCAATGTCTTGAACTCGGCTCTCCCACCTCAGAGACACAGGCCTGACCCCTGGCTGGAGCACCAAGACCCTGTCAGCTACACAGCTCAGAAGAGAAGGGAGGAAAAAAGAAAGAAACAAAGAAAGAAAAATATTAAATAAATAACATTATTAAAAAATAAAATAGAAAAAGTAAAAAGTATTTTTAAAAAGGAAAGAAAGAAAGAAGGGAGCAACCAAACCAAAAAACAAATCCACCAATGTCAAAAGCGCTAAAAAGTATACTAAAAAAAAGAAAAAATAAAGGACAGACAGAACCCTATGACAAATGGTAAAAGCAAAGCTATACAGACAAAATCACACAAAGTCCACTGCCTCAATTTTGAGATCATTCATTGTCTATTCAGGTATTCCATAGATGCAGGGTACATCAAGTTGATTGTGGAGATTTAATTCGCTGCTCCTGAGGCTGCTGGGAGAGATTTCCCTTTCTCTTCTTTGTTCGCACAGCTCTTGGGGTTCAGCTTTGGATTTGGCCCCGCCTTTGCCTGTAGGTTGCTTAAGGGCATCTGTTCCCACTCAGACAGGACGGGGTTAAAGTAGCAGCTGATTAGGGGGCTCTGGCTCACTCAGGCTGGGGGGAGGGAAGGGTACGGAGTGCTGGGCGAGCCTGTGGCAGCAGAGTCTGGCATGATGTTGCAGCAGACTGTGGCGTGCCGTGTGTTCTCCCAGGTAAGTTGTCCCTTGATCACGGGACCCTGGCAGTGGCGGGCTGCACAGGCTCCCTGGAGTGGAGGTGTGGATACAGACCTGTGCTTGCACACAGGCTTCTTGGTGGCTTCAGCAGCAGCCTTAGTGTGTCATGCCCGTCTCTGTGGTCAGCACTGATAGCCGCGGCTCACGTCATCTCTGGAGCTCGTTTAGGCAGTGCTCTGAATTCCTTCTCCTCGTGAACTCTGAAACAATGGTCTGTTGCCTCTTAGGCAGGCCCAGACTTTTTCCCGGACTCCCTCCCGGCTAGCTGTTGTGCACTAGCCCCCTTCAGGCTGTGTTTGTGCTGCCAACCCCAGTCCTCTCCCTAGGATTTGACCTCCGAAGTCTGAGCCTCAGCTCCCAGCCTCCACCCGCCCCAGCGGGTGAGCTGTCAAGCCTCTCAGGCTGGTGAGTGCTGGTCGGCTCTGATCCTCTGTGCGGGAATCTCTCCGCTTTGCCCTCTGCACCCCTGTTGCTGCGCTCTCCTCCGTGGCTCTGAAGCTTCCCCCCACCACCCGCCGTCTCCACCAGTGAAGGGGTTTCCTAGTGTGTGGAAACCTTTCCTCCTTCACAGCTCCCTCCCAGAGGTGCAGGTCCCGTCCCTATTCTTTTGTCTCTGTTTTTTCTTTTTTCTTTTGTCCTACCCGCAGGTTCGTGGGGAGTTTCTTGCCTTTTGGGAAGTCTGAGGTCTTCTGCCAGCGTTCAGTAGGTGATCTGTAGGAGTTGTTCCACATGTAGATGTATTTTTGATGTATTTGTGGGGAGGAAGGCGATTTCCATGTTTTACTCCTCTGCCATCTTGAAGGTCTCCCAATATACCTACATTTTTATTGTATGTTCATTATTTCCTGTGTCTTTCCATTTTGGATTTGTTGTTCCTAGTATCCAGAAATAGCGTTTAGCATCATATATTGAAGAAGGATAATCCAAGAGAAACATAATAGCTTTTTGATCTTAGCAACACATTAGTTGATTTTTATATAATTATTTTTGTTCTAAAGATATTTGTCATCAGTGAGACATTTGAAAACATTTTATAGTGCTTAAATTAATATTTAGAAGGAAACAGTGGTACTTGTAAATCTGTGTCATTAAAATTGTTTTCACAAATTCAAAATAAGTATTTTCCTTTCAATTTAGTATTTTATTTCTATTTTAAAAGGAGAGGCCAGGGCTTCCCTGGTGGCACAGTGGTTGAGAGTTCACCTGCCAATGCAGGGGACATGGGTTCGTGCCCCGGTCCAGGAGGATCCCACATGCCGTGGAGCGGCTGGGCCTGTGAGCCATGGCCGCTGAGCCTGTGCGTCCGGAGGCTGTGCTCCACAACGGGAGAGGCCACAACTGTGAGAGGCCCGCGTACCACAAAAAAAAAAAAAAAAAAAGAGAGGACAAATTTTGCTGTACCATTTAGTGATTGATGAATGGTAGAGAGTGCCCCTCTCTGATACTTTAGCCTGGGAATGGGGTCAAGTGCGTAACTGCCCAAAGGACCAGGGTAAACACCAGACTGGCTCCAAAATGAGCCTTATGTTGACGAAATAATAAGAAGTCCTTTTCTCCATGAGGAGACAAATTGAAATAGGGGCGAAAAATGGATTGGACAATACAAGTCATAATGAAAAGTTTTCATTCACTTCCCTTAACTTTTCTTCAAGATAAGCATTCAAAATACAAAGAAAAAAGAGGAGTGAATTTTGCGTTTTGTATGCGAATCAATCGTTCACATCCTCAAAAGTTTTATTTTGGTCTCTAATATTTAAAGTAAATCATATTGATTCTGTGGATCACTGTAAATTCTCAACTGTCATTTAGACTTCTTGTACCTGTGTGGAGTTCTTCATTCAGGGAATGCTTTCTTAAGTGACTTATACATTCATGACTTTAAATTATTTTCCCTCATTTCTCTTTGAAGTTCAATTTTTATTTTATTCTCCTTCTACCTACAAAGAAATCTAAGCTTTAGTTTTATGTTCTCTTTGTATTCCCACATTTCTAGGTTTAGTTGGAGTTCTTTCTGATATCTTTTGAATTTCTGCATCACATCAGTTTTATTCTGACAGATGCAGCCTCTAAAATAAGCTGTGCGATGCACTCGAACCTAAAATAAACAGTTAGGTGTGTCATACCTGCAAATAACCCCATTTATCTAGAGAAATGTATTTAATGCTTATTGTATAAATACCAGTGTTTCCACGTGCTGTATAATACCATCTGTCACTTCTTTTCATACAATACATAATTCAATATATCCCTTATTCCATTTTTTGAAATGCAGGATTCTTGCATATAGCTGTACATACTGTGACTAAAATCCAGGTGTATTATGAAAATTATATCAAATACTATCCAAGACAAACTTTAACTGCATGTTGAATCAAGTACTTTCTCTGTTGCTAAGATATGCATCAAGGTATGCTTATATCATGGCATCGTTCACCAACTTCATTTAAAGTATATTTTAAACACAGTGTTCTGGAAAGTAGAAAAGTACCTGCTGTTTCTATTAGGGGAATCAGTTTGTCTCTGGTTATGTCATAGGAGCTCCTCGGCTAGAGTAGCAGAAGGGAGAAAAATGAAAACATAGAATGGCAACATGTTATTGGGAAATGGGCATTCTTTTTCTCATACCTTGCTTGAAATATAAGAATAAGATCTTAATTAGATTTATATTCACTGGAATGTTGATCCAGAATATGTAATATAAAGAGGTTAGATTGACAAACATTTGTTGAGTGAACACTAAGTGCCAGGCCTGAGGCTAGACTGAGGACCCTGAGACAGATCAGATCCCCGGTGCTCAGGCTCTGATAGACAGACTTACACATAGAGGATGGTTATGGAGCACTAGTGCTACTGGCACCATGGATGAGAGCCTGGGGACAATGGAGCTGCTGAAAGAGGTGTCTAATTCAGCTGCTGGAAGGAAGGAGGTGCCAGGGAGAGCTTTCCAAGGGAGGTTTTACCTGATCTTCAATTTGAAGAATGAGTAGGAGTTAATTGTTTAGGTTGTTTTTAGATCATGTATCATCTAAGCAGTTTTAGGAAATAGAAATTCTGAAATTATCTTGTCATGCACAGTTCAGTAGGTTGGATCAAAATCCAACAGTTCGTACATCTTCTCTTTTCTACTTTCTTACATAAACACAATTTTTTTTTCTTAGTGTGTGGCTTTACTATCAGATATACTGCATTATAGCTAGAACTATAGGATGTGTGTGTGAGAACAGATGATAGGAATTATATATTAGATCATCATTTTAATGTGGCTAAAATTTGCCTTCTAAAGCATAATTGCATATTTCTCTTCACACTGACTTTTTCTCTAAACATAAAGAATACCTGTCCTTGAAACACGACACAGAAACAGGCAGTTTTATTGGGTGTGGTCTGCATTTCTTTTGGACATATTATCTCATTACTGTGGCAGATTCCTCTTTATTTCAAAATTTCCAAAGGTGAAATTAAGAGAATGAATGTGTGCTTGCTTCATGGGGTCCCCTCAAGGGGAGGAATAACTTTACATTCTAGCTTAGACACTTTGCATTTCACACCTTTGGAGAGAGGATAATATATATCCCATCCCACATATCTTTTTGTCAACATATTTACAAAACGTGCATGTTGCTAGAAACCAGGTTGGTCTTACATTGAACAGGAGTTACTTTGGCTATGAGTTAAATTTTATCATGATTAGAGGAAAGTGTCTTAACAGATGATTTTAATCAATATGGTACAAAAACCTAGAGAACATACTCCTTTGATAAGCTGTTTGGTTGTCTTCTTCAGAGAAGAGCCTCTGGCAGATTAGTAAGAACAGGCAAAGATTCATGAATAGTGAATAACATTTTCCTCTCTTTATTCCTGAAAGACTTTTTATTGATTCTTCTAAGATCTATCATTCTAAGTTCTAACAAGGTCAACATAATCACTTTAGGCCATAATTTGCAATACACTTTTTTTCCTTATCTGGCTGGATAGTTTCATGGTATTTTAGTTATTTTTCTTACTCATTTACATTATGATATACTTCACTTACAAAAAAATACAAAAGTAATACACTATTCTCCCTTGTATCTGCTATATAGCTTAATAAAGAAAGCATTACAAATACAGACGAAGCCCTTTTACGTATGGCACCATGATTTCATTCTGTGAGATCAAGCCTAAAAGTAACCACAATCTTAAATTTGTAGTTTAACCTTCTGTGTGTTTATACTTTCACCAATTAAGAGTGTATTGTTAAATAATATTTGATGTCATTTTGCATATTTTAGTATCATATTATCTGTGTATCCTGGGAACTTCTTTTACTCAACATTATGTTTTTGATATTTTTTCCATATGTGACTCTAGCACATACATTTTCATTGCTGTATAATATTCCATTGTATGACTTCACCACAATTTATTTGTCCATTCTCATGTTTCAAGTATTTGCTATTGCAAACAAAACTACTATGAATATTTTTATAATTGTCTCTTTGTGTATGTGTGTAACTGTTTTCTATGTCATATAACAGTGAAATTGCTTGCTTATAAACCATGTGCTTTTGAAACTATAAAATATTGGCAAATTGACCTCCAAACTCTCTTGTACCAATTTACTTTTCCACCAGAAATTTGCACGACTTTGGATGTAAAAGAAAATGTATCTCTTCCCTCCCCAAATACATGTTTTTTATTCATTGTTGAATAAAGTGATGAGAGCTCATATCCTTGTTTCTTAGCTTGAGGGAAGCATTCAGTTTTTCACCCTGTGGATGTTATTTGTAGAATTTTATAGATGCCCATTATGAGGTTGATGAAATTACTTTCTAATTTTAGTTTCTGAGAATTTATGCAACTGTTTGTTTTGCTTATGGGTCACAATTTCTGGTTTTTTGACCTTTCTGTTTTTTGTGTTCTTTTTGTTTGTTTTTGTTTGTTTTTTTGATTGACTGCTGGACATTGTGATTTTATGTTGCTAAGTGCTTAGATTTTGTTATCTTCTTTTAAAAATTGTTTTGCTTTGTCTGGAAAACAGTTTAATTATTATGGATCAGTTTGACTCTTTTGAGGCTTATTTTTAGAATTTGATAGCATCATATTAACCAGTCTTTAGGAATAAATTAGTCTCCAACTGACTGTCCTGCTGGTCATCAAGGATGGTCCACTCCAGTTGGTCAGAGTTTGAATGACTCCCTATACTGTGTGAGCTCTGGAAATGCTGCAGTTTTCAGCACACTGGTCATTATTTCCTGACCTCAAGGAGTTTTATTGTGTGCATGTACTGTTTAGTGTTTAACAACAGACTCAAAGGGATTCCTATACAGATTCCTAGAGTTCTTTTTTTTGAATAGTTTATCTTTGCAACTCTGCCTTGCAACTTCTAGCTACCTCAGATTCATTGAACTGGAATATTTTTCTCTTCAGTTAGTGAGACCACCATGTCATGCTTGTGATTTTCCTCATTCCACCATAATCCAGATAGTGCTTCCCGGAGGAGCGACATGGTGCTTGTAGGGCTCATTTCTTTCATTTCCCTGTATTAGAGAAATCAGTTTCACCCTGTGTATATTTTCCAGTATCTTAAAACAGGTTTTTGATGTATTTTGTCCAGTTTTCTAGTTGTTTCCAACATGAAGTTAAGTCAAGATTAAGTCTTGTCCCTCTATCATGGCTGGAAGCACAAGTCATTGTAATATTTTTAATATAGAAAAGATTTTAGAGCATCTTTAGGTTTACAGCAAAATTCAGTAGAAGATACAGAGATTTCCCATGTACTCCCTGTCCCTTCTACACATGTGTACCCTCCCTCATTATCAATATTCCCCACCAGAGTAGTACATTTGTTACAATCAATGAACTTACACTAACACATCATTATCACTCAAAGTCTATAGTTTACATTAGGATTCACTCTTGGTGTTGTACATTCTATGGCTTTGAACAAATGTATAAAGACCTATATCCATTATTATAGTATTAGACAGGTTGGTTTCCCTGCCCTAAAAATCCTTTATGCTCCACCAATTTATTCCTCCCTCCCTCCTAACCCCTGGTAACCACCGATCCTTTTACTGTCTCCATAGTTTTGCCTTTTCCAGAATGTCATATATTTGGAATCATACAGTATATAGCCTTCTAAGATTGGTCTCTTTTGCTTAGTAATACGCATTTAAGTTTCCTCCATGTCTTTTCATGACTTGATAGCTCATTTCTTTTTAGTGCTGAAGAATATTCCATTGTCTGGAAGTACCACAGTTTATTTATCCATTCTCTTACTAAAGGACATCTTGGCTGCTTCCACATTTTGGCAACTGTATATAAAGCTGCTAACAACACTCATGTGCTGGTTTTTGTGTGGACATAAATTTTCAGCTCCTTTAGATAAATACTGAGAGGTATGATTACAGAATCATATGCTAAGAATATGTTTAGTTTTGTAAGAAAATTCCAAATTTTCTTCCAAAGTGGCTTTACAATTTTGCATTTCCACCAGCAATGAATGCAGTTCTTCTTGCTCCACAAACTCACCAGTATTTGGTGTTATCAGTGTTTTGTCAGTGTTTTATTGACTGTTATAATAAGTGTGGAGTGATATCTCATTGTGTTAATTTGTATTTTCCTGATGACAGATGATGTGGAGGATCTTTTTTTTGTATGTGTGCTTATTTTCCATGTGTATGTCTTCCTTGGTGTGATGTCTTTTAGATCTTTGTCCCATTTTAAAATCTAGTTGTTTGTTTTTTTATTGTTGAGGTTTAAGAGTTCAATACATATTTTGGGTAACAATCCTTTATCAGATGTGTCTTTTGAAAATATTTTCTCTCAGTCTGTGGCTTGTCTTCTCATTCTCTTGACATTGTCTTTAGCAGAGTAGAAGTTTTTTTATTTTAACAGACTCCAGCTTATCAATTATTTCTTTCATGGATTATGACTTTGGTTTTGTGTCCAAAAAGTCATTGTTATAACCAATGTCACCTAGTTTTTCTCCTATGTTATCTTCTAGGAGTTTTATAGATCTTTATTTTACATTTAGGTCTATGATCCATTTTGAGTTGTGGGGTTTTTTAGTGTGTGGAGGATGGAAGGTCTGTGTCCAGATTAATTTTTTTGTGCATGTGTATGTCCAATTGTTCCAGCACTATTTGTTGAAAAAAAGTATCTTTGCTCCATTGTATTTCCCTTGGTCTTTTGTCAAAGATCAGTTGACTGTATTTATGTGGGTCTATTTCTGGACTCTCTATTCTATTTCATTGATCTGTTTGTCTATTCTTTCACCATACTATGCTGTCTTTACTGATTACTGAAGCTTTATATTTAGTCTTGAAGTTGGGTAATGTCAATCCTACAACTTTGTTCTTCTCCTTCAACGTTGTGTTGGCTATTATGGGTCTTTTGCCTTTCCACATAAACTTCAGAATAAGTTTGTCAATATCCACAAAATAACCACTGGTATTTGATTGGGATTGCATTGAATCTATAGATCAAGCTGAAAAGAACTGACATCTTTATAATATTGAGTTTTCCTATCCATGAACATGGAATATCTCTCTGGTTCTTCTTTGATATTTTTCTTCACAGCTTTGTAATTTTCCTCATATATGTTATGTACCTATTTTGTTAAACTTATACATAAGTATTTCATTTGGGGGGGATGCTAATGTACATGGTATTGTGTTTTTAATTTCAAATTCCAGTTGTTAATTACTGGTATATAGGCAAGTGATTGACTTTTGTATATTCACCTTGTATCCTGCAACCTTGCTATAATTGTTCATTAATTCCAGGAGTTTTTTGTTGTTGTTGTTGTTGTTGATTCTTTTGGATCATTCACATAGACAATCATGTCATCTGCAAAGACATGATTCTTTCTTTCTTCTTAATCTGTATACCTTTTAGTTTCCTTTCTTATCTGACTGCACTAGCTAGATTTTACAGTATGATGTTCAAAATTATGGTGAAAAGAGACATCCTTGCCTTGTTCCTAATCTTAATGTGAAAATTTCAAGTTTCTCACCATTAAATATGATGTTAGCTATATGTTTTTTGTAGGTATTCTTTATCAGGTTTAGGAAGTTCCCCTCTATTCCTAGATTACCGAAAGTTATTGTTACATTTAAAAATCACATTTACTATTACTGGAGTATGGAAATTTTATGGTTTTGTATATTAATCTTCTATCCAATATTCTTAATTCTTCTAATTAATTATAACAATTTCCCTGTATATCCCTTCAGTGTTTTTCTATGATAATTACAGTTTTCATTTCTCTCTCCCAAATCTCATAGATTTTAGCTCTTCTTCTTGTCATCCTGGACTGACAAGAACAGTCAGTATGCAGCTAAACAGAAGCAGTAATGGCAGACATCTTTGTCTTGATCTTAATTTTTAAAGGTAATGTTTCTAGAATTTCAACATTAATTATGGAAATCCTTGCAGGTTTTTGTCAGGTAATCTGGATCTCTTGTGGATGTGTTCATTTGTAAGGTGACAGAAAATGTGACAAGAATCTAGTATCTCAAATATGAGAAGTTATCTTTTCTCATGCAAAAATAAGCCTAGATGTAGACCTTTCTCTCATGCTTTCAGAATTCCTGCTGCAAGTTCAGCTACCCAGACTAGAACTCTTTTAAGGCAGACTGGGAAAGTGAGCATTTGGCTTTGTGGCTTATATAATGGAAGACAGCATTGGTAAAAGAGTTTTTAGATTATACTAACCCAAACTATTGTGTCTACATAGTTCATTTTATTTCTATTAAGAAGATTCTCTTTTATTTACGATTTGATAAGTTTTTAATTTTAAAATATAAATTGGAGTTGATTTAACAGAATGCATTTCCTTTTTGCATGTGCAAAAATTATGCTTTCTGCTCTTTATTAATGTGTTGTATTACATTACAAGAGCTTTTAATATTATATCATCCCTATACTTCCAAGATATACCCAACCTGATCATTATTTATTTTTTAAAATACATTACAGATTTCAATTTGCAGAGATATATTTTTAGGAGTTTTGTGTATATTTGTAATAGGCTGCAGTCAAGCCTGCTACAGAGCCAGTAATGCAATAAAAACACAATGCATCGATGACACAAAATTGTAGTCATCTTAGTGTAAAAAGGAATTGCTTTATATAGTAGTGGATAGACCCTTGAATGATATGACTCCTCTCCTTTTTCTAAAGGAGAAATGGAAGAAAGCTGGTTACTTTGGCTCCTTTGGTATGGTGGGTTTCTCATCCTACCCTCTCTTCGTTGAAAACAACACTTAAACATATCTCTGAGAAACCAGGCAAGAACTGGGAAGCTGTATCTACTTTCTCACTTGTGTCTTTATCTCATATATTTTGTGTTTTACTTGTTAACTGATTCAATAGGAAACTGAAATGCAGGTCACCATGTATTAGATTTTAGTCATCATTCTTGGCAGTCTTTAAACTGAAATCAAACCTTTTTGTTCTAGCCTCACACTATATTAGAAGTGAAATTGGCTTATAATTGTTGTTTCTTATAATGTCTTTTCTGATTTTGTCTCAAGCTTATATTAATCTTATAAAATTACTTGAGGGTTTTTCTTTTCTTTCTTTTTCATTTTTGGAAGCTTGGTATACATTGCCAATAGAATTACTTGGCCTTGTCCTTTTGATATTATTCTTTGTGTTTGTGTGGGTTGGAAGGTAGATCTTCATCTACTGATTTAATTTCTTTAATGATCATAAGTGTTTTTAGAATTTTTCTCTTTCTTCCTTGAGTTAATTTTGATAAGTTATGTCTTCCTAGAAGATTTTTTTGTCTAAGTTTTCAAATTTATGGGTTTAAATTTAGTTATAGTGTTATTTTATTTGTATGCCTCTGCCATAATTCTACCTACATATTTCTTATCAACCCAACATTTTTTTATGAGTCTTCAGAAATTTTTTTCTTGATCAATCCTGACAGAGATTTGTCTCCTTTGTCTTTTCAAGAGTCAGTGTGTGTGTGTGTGTGCTGTGTGTGTGTGTGTGTGTGTTTGGTTTTTTGATTCTTTTATTGTATCTTTTATTTCTATAAATTTGCCTTTTTTCCATTATTTTCTTTCTTCTATGTTCTTTGGAATTATTATCTTTTTCTAGCTTCACAAATGGAGGCTATGATGGTCATTGACTTATTGACTCTCAATTCCAAAATCATGCTTTTTTTTTTTGAAGGAGCTTAGCCTTATAAATATTTCTCCTTAGTCTGCCAGAAAGATCTTGAAGGACATTCCTGCTTCCAAAATAGCTTGCTCAGCAGATTCCTGAAAGATGTGGCTTTTTATGCACCGCTTGGTCTGTAGAGAATCCCTTGTGTTAGATGCCTGTAAGGATCAGCATTCTCCAGAATTTTCCTGTTGTGTGCTTTCTGTCACTCTTAACTTAGGCAGCAACAACATAGCTAGGAGCTCATGACAGCATGAGCTGGTGCCTCAGCCAAGATCTCTGCTCCCCGTACCCTTCCCTCAGTCCTGTTGGTACCATGCTAGGAGCCTCAGTGGTTCTGCTATTTAGTGGAACTTTTGCCCAACTTAAAGCTGACCCAGAACCCCACAGGCCCAAACTGCTCACAAGAAGAGCACTAAGTTCCTGCATAGAGAGGCTTCTCCAGCTCCTGGTTGCAGTAGCAACATCAGCAGTGCCCCCTTCTCCTACATCAACCAACCACCTCCAACTTGCCACACACCAGTCTCCCAGGGCTTACCTGTCAGCCTGGCTTGCTTGTGTCTTGGAGGTTTATTTCCTTCACTCATCCTGATGTGAGCACAGCACTACTTATCAAATCCACAGTGATGTCCCAACTCCATCTGCCACCTGTTCACCATCAGCCTCAATTTGTCTGTTCTCCAAAGTGTTGTTCCTGCTTGTCTGGCAAGTGTGGATCAGCTCTGGCTTGGCAATCTGGCAAACTTCTTTGTTATCTAATTGGCTGCAACCACACCTTCTTCAACAAGGTTTGAACCACCCTTTCAAATTTGTCCTTCCTTGGACACTCTCCTACAGGCATAGGATCGATTCCCTTTATGGTTTTCTTTCTATCTTTATTGTAACTTTCCAATCATAACTAATAATTCTTTATTATATGATATTAAATGATATCAAACTTCCTCATTTCTTTCTCTTGACTGAACTCAACTTATTCAGATGCTAACTAAATTTCAGCATTGTTTTCTACTAAAAATATTTAAGGCTATTAATTCCCCTCTAATAGTGAATTTTTGCATATGGTGAGACTCTTCTGCTATAAGGTTTTCTGTAATAAGAATTAGCTCATGTGTGATGCATAAGAGAATGATGACAGCATAATGCATATATTGCTTTGGTTCATGCATTAAAAAAAGTTAACGTGTTAATAGTTTATCTTACCAAAAGTAAGAGCACTAGAACAGAAAGTACACTAAAATAGAAAATGCACTAATATTGCTGAATGCTGCTAGCTGAGTGGGGGGTAGAATATGGTACTGTTCATGGTACCTATTCACTCAGTGTTTTTCTTTTTCATTTAGTTAAGCCGTGTGCTTCCTCTTGCAGTTGCTGATTGTGTGATTTTTCCTCATCTCTATGCCTTTCCCCTTGCTATATAATTCAGCACCCTCAATGCTTCTTTACAACCCTTATTATATTTGCCTATCAAAAAAATAAAGTTTTATATTTACTACAGCAGTTATTTAAAACAAAGCATGTCCTTTAAACTATGCTATTTATTATTTCAGTAGGATTGTTATTCTTTTTATCAGCTCTCTAGTTACAAAGTACATAAATTTTAAATGTTTCACTCCTAGACTTACCATTCTGACATGTTATGTTATTTTTAGTGGGTGATATTGCAGAAATCAAGGTTTTATAGCAGATAGCTATATCATATTACACACAGAAGCTTATGTTTCTCAAGTTCAAGTCTTTCCTAATTTCCTTTTTAATTTATATTTGATACATAAATAATTTAAATACATGTTATTTAATTTCAAGTGTATGGAAATTTTTATTTTACTTATTGATTTTTAACTTAACTGCACTTTAGTTGGAGAATGTAGTATGAATGGTACAGCTTTGTTAAATTTACTGAGCATTGCTTAATGGCCTAATGCACTGGACAATTTTTATAACGGTCTTCTGTGTTCTTGTGTATTCTCTAATCGCTGGATTCAAAGTTCTATATATCAAGTGCTATAGATTGAATTTTGTCCCTTCAAAATTTATATGTTGAAGCCCTAACCCCCAGTGTGACTGTATTTGGAGATAGGGTCCTTATGGGTAGTTAAGGTAAAGTGAGGTCACAGGGGTGGGTCCCTAGTCCCATAGGACTAGTGGCCTTATAAGAAGAGGAGAAGAGAGATTGATCACTCACTCTCTCTCCACCTATGCAGAAAGATGAGGTCAGGTGAGCACATAGTGAGACGGTGGCCATCTACAAGCCAAGAGAAGAGGTGTTAGTATCAAACTTACCTGCTGGCACCTTGATCTTGAACTTCCAGTCTCCAGAACTGTGAGAAATAAATTTCTATTGTTTAAGCCATCCAGTCTGTGGTGTTTGTTATGCCAGATTGAGCAGACTAATACATCAACCTTCTTAGCTGTTCAAATCTTTCTCTCTCTCATTCCCTCTCTCTCTCTTTCTCTTTTTTGCTTGAGCTGTCAGTTACCAAAAGAAACAAAAACAAAAACTCAAACTTTCACACATTATTGTGGAATTGTCTTCTGTAAAATTCTGTCATTTTGTTTTTTTAGTTTTGAAAAATACTATGAAATGTATAAATATTTAGAATTGTAAGAGACCTGGTGAAATTCATCTTTTAAAATTATGAAGTATATCTCTATATTCATAAAAACTCTTTTGATCTCAGAATCTGTTTTGTATAAACATCTATAAAGCTACAATATCTTACTTTTGACTAGTAATTTCCACATATATAATTTTCAGCATTTTAATTGCAACCTATTTGCTTTCAAGTTTCACATGCACATCTTGTAAGCAATTTTAAAAAATCTGTTCTTGCAATTTCTGCATATACTGTCAATCCTGATACATTCTGGGTTTTCCATTTAGACTTCTTTTTTTGTAAGTTGTTTTTCTTTCCTGTCTGTATTTTGATATTTTAAGTTTGTTTTGTTTTTATTCCATTTCCCTCCCTGTACAGGTTTTGCAATTTATATACCTTCTTTATAGTCTTTTAGTGACTGTCCTTAAAATTTTAACATGCATGCATATGATATTTAACAAACTCTAAGGTTAATCAGCATCTCTGTTTATCTCTAAAACCATACAAAGATCTTAGAACAATTCATTTCTGATTTTTCTTCCTGTTTTACATGAGACTGTTGTCATTTTGTAGTTTCATCTTGTTTCATAACCCTTAAAATAATTAGTTTTATTGTTGTTTCACTCAGTCAGTTTTTTGTGTTTATTCACCTTTACCAATTTCTTTCCTCACTTTTCTTTTTGAAATTTCAAACCTTGTTTCAGTTTATTTCTTTCTGAAGTGTATATATATATATATATATATATATATATATACTTCAGGCCACAACATGTGGGATCTTAGTTCCCCACCAAGGGATTGAACCTCTGCCCCCTACATTGGGAGAGAGGAGTCTTAACCACTGGACCACCAGGGAAATCCCTGAAGTATATTCTTTAGATGTTCCATTTTTGAGGGTCTATTGCTGCTAAATTTTTCAAGATATTTTTCTTTTTCAATCTAGAAATGTCTTTATTTTACAATTGTTTGCAAAGATGGTTACATCAGATATAAAATTCTAGGTTGATAGTATTTTCCCTCAATATTTCCAAATTATTATTTGCCTGTTTTTTAATTTTTCTTGACTTTTGGATTGGTTTTTCATCCATCCATCATTCCTTTTTAGGTTTTCTGTCTTTTAAAAACAGCTAATAAGATCTTCTCTTTCTCTATGGTATCCTGAAGCTTATAAGAATATGTCTGGGTTTGTACTTATTTTTATTTATGCTAGTGATGTATTTTCTGAACAACTTTTATCATTTCTGGAAAATTTGAACCCATATTTCTTCTAATTTTGCCTCTTATCCATTCTCTCTATTCTTCTTCTTTAATATCAATTAGATGTATGTTGGACCTTATTCTATTTTCCAAATCTCTTATTGTTTGCTTATATTTTTCATCTCTTTATTTTTTCTGCCACATTCAACCTCTTCAGAGCTACCCTCCAGCTTACTATTTCTCTATTCCCTTGTGTCTGTTTTTCTGTTTAACTTGCTAATTGAGTTTTATATTCAATGGTAATATTTTTCATTTCTGAAAATTTTGTTTTCTATAAATATGCTACATATTATTTTAATGGTATTGTGCTCTTCTGTAATCTTTCCACAACAGTTTTAATTCTTTACACACTTTAAACATACCTACAATGTATTCTAAAGCTGAGAATTTCATTGTCTGATATTCTTAGAGGCCTCTTTCAGCTGTTTTCAGTTCTGTGAAGTTACTTGTTTCCTCATGAATTATGTAATTTTAAAGGTGGGTTTATATTTGGTGAGATGTTATCTGTGATAACCCTCTGAGGCTTGCTTTAAGGTGTATCTCTTCAGAAAGAATGTGCATTTTGTTCAGGTACAATTGGTTTCTATCAGCCAGAAACTTCATTATATTATGAGGTTATCTGGATCATGTAAGTAGTCAAATTCAAACCTATGTAACAGAAGACAGTTTTTTTGTTTTTTTTTTTGTTTGTTTGTTTGTTTAACCTCATGCAGATCCTAGATAAAAATAGAGAAGTTTCCTTTTTGGATACCCTTGCTGACAGGTAGATTTTTATTTTTTCTTTCTAGCTTACTCTTCTTAAGGGTTTAGCCTTTAAGGATTTAAGGTCTATGAGGGGGCATTAGTTCCAATAACCCAACCTGTTTGGATCCCATGTGATATCTCCTATCTCTGTGAGGCCATTAAACCCAAACCTGTTGGTTATTAAAATCAGCTAATGTAGTTTTCCACTCTGGTTTTTACCCTTATAATCTCCCCTACCCCCAGCTTTTTTGACTCTTTGAATTCCATTGCTTTCTTGTTTGCTCAGTTATGAATTTAAAAGATGCTTCTTATATTAAATCCAACATTTCTAGACATTTTGTATTAGGCATTCTTTCAGGTTATTTAGTCCACTTTACTGTTTAAGTCAAAGCCCACTATTATTTTTTAAAGGGGTTCTACCAAAAATTATCATTGAAACATGGATTATTTTATCACATTTGATTGGAAAGAGAGAAAAAGAACTAATATTTGTTGAGTAGCTAAATGTGACAGGCACAGAAGGGGTGCTTCAAATGACAGTTTTTCTAAGTTTAAATAATTGACATCTTGTGTCTTTAGGAATTAATTGTAGTCAGTAAATTTAAAAGAAAAAAGAGGACCCATAATTCAGGAAAAAATTCTAGAAAATAAAGAGCAATCTTGCTTTATATTTCAGGGACTCTGTAAAATAGGTAGTGAGAGGAGAGGAGAATATTGAAGACAGAATTAATTTATTTCTCACCTGGTTTTAAGATAACCTTATTTGTCACTGGGGCTCAGTTCTCTCCATTCCTTGGTACAGCTTAGCTCTGTTATTGTTCTTATTGTATCTTGACTTAATTCTCTGACATGATTTTTCATTATTGCCACGGAATGACTGCTATACTGCCATTACTTACATTTTTTTCTTTTTCATAACTTCACACCCAGTGGAAAAGAATGCAAATCTCTTTAAATAGCTTTCACCAAAGTCCTGAGATTCATTCTGGTTGGCCTCACTTAGGTCATATTCTCACCTAATCATAAGGATTAAGCAAATGTAATGCCCTGATTGAATTAGAACTAAGTCAGGTGATCCAACCAGTGGATGGGTGCAGACTTAGCTCCAATAGGAGAACACAGACTGAGAGTGACAGAGATTCAAATATAAAAAGGTTTTTGGTATCTGAAAATGATATATTACCATTGCTACCTGACCAGTTGCCTATTCTATATTTACTATACATATCCATCTGTCTTAGTCTATGCTCTATATTAAATATCCTCACCCTGTCCATAAAGGAAGGCAACAGAAGTCTCATCTAGTGATAGATTCTAAATCTCTGGATAATGTGTAAGCCTTCCAAGTAAATTCTAATTTTAGATCCTCATGATTTTCTACATATGGATAATTGGTAAATGTATTTATTCTCCAAATACTCAATGTAAAATAAAAGAAAAATGAATGTAATTACTGCAAAAAAGTGAGAGTGGGAAACAAAACAAAATCATTTTAGATTTTTATAATACATAGCATGCTTCTAGGAAGGAATAATAAGGAATCACTGCCCTGGAAGTGGATTGAGTTGCTGGGTCAGCTAATTTGGTTTATTCTTGGAAGGACCTTCCCCATCCAGGATCTTCTAATGACAACATTTGGGGCAATCATTGGGAGCATCCTCCAAGTGGAGAGAGACTTTAAACTAGAACTCTGAGAACCATCTTGTAAACTTTCTTGTACTTCATCTTAGTAGTTCACATCATTCTGTTCCTCTATTAGACTCAAAACTCTTTGACAGCATGGACATATTTTATTGCATTTTATATCTAACATGAAGCATTGTGATTCATATAAAATAAGCAATTGATAAATGCTGAAAGAATGAATGAATGGACTAATAGTGATCAAATAACAGAGTTAGAGGGGCTCCTAGGGGATGACCTGGTCCTGCTGTATTTTCAGGCAAACAAACATCTAAATGAGGAAATAGGACACCAAAATAATTAGTTACTTTATGCAATACGAAGTTTGATATGTTTTGTTCCACATAAAATTAAATTTTCCTTTGGGATAACTATATTTAATAAGTAATAAGATCTTACAGAAAAGTCCAAATAAAATTTGTCTTGTATAATAATCTTGAAGATTTTAAATTACCTTGAGGAAGTACAATACTTTCTATTTCCAAGTCAGTCAAATGTCTGATATCATATAAAGATTTAATAATCCACACCTCAGTGGGGCTACTAGATTTAGTTGGTGTTTTTGAAATTGCTTTTTCCCTGATTGTAAAGAAAAATCTGCAAAGCAATTGTCCATTTATAATATGTATATTGTATATTATATATACATATGTGTGTATGTATATATTTGCTTATTTATTCCTTATTCTTTGCACAAAGGTCATAGCAAATTGAATAAGGTTGTCATCTTCTTCATTATTTTAACAACTCCTTGTCTGAAAGAAAAAGCTAGATGTTGACTTGTATGGCCTTTGGATAATTGCTACTTTAATCTGATTCTCACTGGGCTTGTTAACAATTACAAAACCTGCTGAGATGTCAGTAATGTTCTGGAAACTTTTTCTAGTCTTCTGTAAGGATGATTTTATAATTTTTATTACTTTTTGAGTTATTCCTTGTCTTTGAAAGAAACTTTATTTTAAATCAGTGTTTCCCAAACTTCAGTCATTTATTAACTACTTTTATGATTTTTACAAACTGTTGGAAACCATTAAATCTTTAGTATTTTTCTTAAAATCAATTCATATTTTTATTTAAATACTATATTTAAAGAATATCCTATTACTAAAATATAAAAGAAATATCTTTTCATAGATAGCTTACTGTAACAACAAATTCAACAGAAACAAACAAAAATCATTAAATTCTAGCTAGGTATCACTGTCTGCTAAAGTATGGGAGCTTGATTTTTATTATGAAAAAATAAGGATTAGTTCATGTTAGAGAGATATTAAATAAATCTTAGCCTTAAATTGAAACTTCCTCTTTGACATCATTAGGTTGAAAGAAAAGGAAATAATGTTCTTTCTATCTGAATTAATATTATTTTTACTATGTCCTGTTATCAGATGTCATGTCCAATGTTACCTAAAACCATGTCTCTATCACTAATATAGTTTCTGTTCCCTAACTTGGGGAAATACCATTCTAAAGAAATGTCATCAGATATATCATATACTGTTTTAAATGTGTGTGTGTGTGTGTGTGTGTGTGTGTGTAAGGTGGAAATGTACATAGGAGTATGAGATATCAAAAGCTTATAGCTTATATATGCTTACAGAGCTAGACCAACATCCTCATTTAGGTATACTATATCTTGCATAAACATTTTCTTCAACTTTCTGATTTAACTCAGTTTTTCATTTAAATAGCTATTTAGTTGCATATCAGGAAAATTAATCTTTGGCCTTTTTTTTTTTTTTTCCCTTTCTTCCCTTCTTTTGTGGTACGTGGGCCTCTCACCGCTGTGGTCTCTCCCGTTGCGGAGCACAGGCTCCGGACGCGCCGGCTCAGCAGCCATGACTCACGGGCCCAGCTGCTCTGCGGCATGTGGGATCTTCCCGGACCGGGGCACGAACCCGTGTCCCCTGCATCGGCAGGCGGACTCCCAACCACTGCGCCACCAGGGAAGCCCCATCTTTGGCATTTTTTAATAGAAAGAACAAAATTAAAGTTCATTCTGATTTTTGTTTTATCAGTTTTTGCTCTTGGGTCAATATTTTTGCCTCCCTCTCTTCTTCTGCCCAAGCCCTAATACATTCTCTACTCAACAGCCAGAATGATCTTTTATGAAATCAGATAAAAATCTTGCCTCTGCTTTAAAACCTTTTGTGGATTCCCCACGCAGCTTAGAATAAAATTCTTAGTGCATGCGTCCACTTGCGGACCTTCTGTGTTCTGGCCCCTGCTCATCTCCTGCAGTGCCTATCACCCCTAGCTCGCCAAGTGGAGCCACTATGGCCTTATTTCTGTTCCATTCATGCCAGGCTTTTCCTGCATTAAATCTTTTTCACATGCTGGTTTGGTTTTTTTCAGTGGAATTCTCTTCCCCTGGGGCTTCACTTGGCTGATTCTTTCCCTCTCTTAAATCTCAGGTTAAATGTCTTTTAGACTGCCCCTGTATACCCTTTATAAGTGGATTGTTCCTTCATGTAATATTTTCTACCTGTTTCTTTCTTTTGCTTAGTTTTTTGGGTTATATATTTGTCTTTTTCCTTGTTTATCTTTTACTTCCCTAGTGCTCGCTAAGCTCTGTGAAGGCAGGGCTTATGGTTATTGGTTTCAGTTGCTGCTGCATATGCTGTTCCAGTACCATTTTGGGTGTATAGAAGCACTAAATGTCTATTAAGTGAATTTTGTTTTCAAAGAGTTGTTTTATTTGTTTCGTAGACTGAAAATAATCTCCCTCTTAAATAATTACTTTGTTAAGAAAGAAGTGTGTGCTGTGTTCAGTATTCAGAAAGAATGAACAGTTGAATAAACAGCTTCCCTTAGTTTGTAATAGTGCTTAAAACTAATCGTAGTGACTGAACATAAGGGGCAGCATAAGCCTCAAAGATGTATGGTTTTGCAGCATCAAAGACAAGGCAGCAATACCATTTTAAATCTTCTTCTAATGATCTCTTTATAATTATGAATCCCTAAGAAGAAATTAACTGCTTTCTGTGTTTGAAAATCTGCTTAACTACGCTTAATTCTTTTGCTTTGGATTATCTCCAGACTATGAAACTTTCTTTGCCTAAATAGAATTGCATTTGGACTTTGGAAGAAACAGTTATTGTTATATATTTGTAGGTGTGAGCACCAGCTGCCTGTGGAAATTTGAACACATTAAACATGTGAATTCATAAACAAAATCAAAGAAAACTTTGAATGTGTGGATTTAGCCCAAAGACCTGAACCTGAATTTTACTACTGATTTGCTGTGGAAAATTTAAGCCATTGATCAGATTTTTGATGTGTCTGTTACTTCAGTAATAAAATAAACATATGTATTCATTCTTATCCAATTTTCACAGGGGCCTTATTTAATACTTCTGGAAAATGTCTTCAAATACTCATAATGAATATTTTTGTAGGTTGCAAAATGTCACATTTTGTGTTTGTCATTCTGCCAGATACTGCTGGCTGACCACTAACAATTTGTTCACCCCTGCCCTAGTGTGGAGTTGTTGCTGGACAATGACTACCCCTTAAGGGACTCCATTTCTCAGACTCTTTCCCTTCTACCCCCATGACTAATGGAATGTGTGCCCTCCAGGCTGAGATAGGTAAGCATAGAATATGTGAGCCTCAGTGTTCTGTTCCTCAGGACTGCTGGCAGGATGACACTGATGTGTCTTTGAATGGTGGAGCCTAACAATGAAATCTGGGGTCCCTGAATCACAGCTTGTAGGTGGACTGCCCAAAGAGCCACCCACCAGGAGCATCATCAGCTTTGGACTCCATAGGAGTGAGAAATAAACTTTCATTTTGTTGTGCCACTGAGAGTTAAGGTTTGTCTATTATAATATTCACCCTGATAAAAACAATATAAATGTATTATATATATTCTATATGTATGTGTGTGTGTGTGTGAGTGTGTGTATTACATATATTATTACAGAGCTAGTTTAACTCTCATTTCACACAAGAGGGCTCTGAGGAAAAAGAGACCTTGAAGAGGACTAAGCAAACTTACTTAGGTTACAGAATGCATTAGTTAACAGCTAAACTAAATTCAGTGCTTTACCCATTATAGCAGTATTCAACAAACTATGACCCCCGAGGTCAAATCAGGCCCACTGCATGTTTCTTTATAAATAAGTTTTATTAGAACTCAGTCACACCCATTCATTCCTATAGTGCCTAAGGCTGCTTTCTTGCTTTAAGGCAGAATTGAATAGTTGTGACAAAGGCCGTATGATCTGTAAACCTTAAAATATTTACTGCATGGCTTTTACAGAAAAAATTTGGCTGATCTGGGCATTGTACTACACTCCAACTGACTCCTCAAATCAACTCTGAATATGGAATGTGATCAAAAAAAAAGTAGGCTCTAAATTTTATATCCCTCCCATACTTGCGGGCACATAGGAAAATCCTTTAACTTCACTTCATTTCTATGTGTTCTTCCCTCCTTTCTATGTTTACTTGATGAACCACCTGTCTCTTAAGTACTATTGGGAAGTAGGTGGATCCAGCTTTTCCTCTTGCTTCTGATATGATCTAAGATAAACTTCAAGGAGGCAGGATTCCAGAGTGAAGTGGTGAAATAATAACACTTGCTTTTCCATTTCTCCTCCATCCCCACCCCAATGCTGAGCTTGGGCACTTGCCAATTAGTGCATTCCCTCAGATTCAGCCTCAAGGTGTCTGGCCAAATGCCCAAGAAAGCAAGGGACCTGGTATTTCTATTACAAAAACTCTTTCTCTCTGTAAAGATTCTGTAACCAAGCAGGACCCTATAGGGCCTTCAGGGGACAGAACCCTCCCCCATATCCTCTGCTTTAGCGCCTCTCTGAGGAACTAAATACCTAGATGATAGTATTTGATGCAAATTACCTGAGTTGTTTTGCAGATGTGAAAACCCCCACCAAATGGAAGATGCTAACTACTTGATGACCATTAGCATGTAGCCCCTAGGCCTACTAGAGCCTAAGGATTTAATGTTAACCCATGTGACACCTCCCTGTTATCTCACCATCAACCAATCAGAGAACTGTGTACAAGCTGATTACATACTCTGTGAGCCCCCTCCCTCACCTGGCCTATAAAAATGCTTTCCTGAAATCTGTTTGCGAGTTTGGGTTTTTTCATCACTAGCTTTCTTGAACTCCTTGTCTGGCGCCTTAACAATAAACGCTGCACATTCCTTCACCACAGACCGGTGTCAGTAGATTGGCTTTACTGTGAGCAGACAAGTGGACCCAAGTTTTGTTCGGTAAAAATGTCATATTTTCTACAGAGGTGTTTCTTAACATTTCTTACACATTGTCACTCAGGACATATGACCCATGTTTGCATTGATAAGGTAGATTGTAGGCACTTTTCAGTTCCTTATTAATATGTACGTAATCCAATTACTTTCTTTCCCACTTTACAAAAACACATCAGAAAGCGAGACAAAGGCATTTATTAGAGGACTAACCCTAAATTCATTATAATTTATTTTTAAAAAAGATATTTGTCCCATCACTCATAGATGATTCTGATAAACAAACTTGCTGTAACATCACCTATGAAGACAGCTGAGTCTACATGAAAAGGAAAAACCTGAGAGTCTCATGATAGGACATTCTGTTTGTTTCCACATTGTAAGTTGTGGTAAAAATTGATTTAAGTAGACAAAACTCAAAAGAAAATGAACAATTTGGAAAGTCCTTTTCAGCTTATTTTAAGGAAAAGTCAAGTAGGAGAAAAGATGCAAAACCATGATTTCGAAGTGTTCTTGAGAGGGAACAAATTGGAGTCAGACTCCAAAGGTGGTGTTAGCAGAAATCTTATAGCCTAACTCATCACTATGGCTGGTAAGAAAAAACAAAAAAGATTGGTGGCAAGTGACCATTGAAGTGTTTACAAGACACCAGAACACCAATGGGCCTCCATTCTTAGCAATCATCCCTTCCAACTTTCTTCCTCCAGCTCCAGCTCCCATGATTCCTACATCAGCTTGAAGCTGATAGATTCTCTGTTCTAACTGCCAGATAAGCAAGGATGGAGCTCAAAGGAAAACTGCCTATCCCACTACAGCAAACATGAGGTGTGTTCCTGGCACTTCTTGAAAAATCAATAACTGTGGTTTCCAAAGAATTCTTGTTATACATACTTCCTATAATTTGTTCTATAATTCTAGTATATCATGGGTTAAATTTCTCTAGTTGACCTGAGAATATATCACCTTGGAAATCAGTGTGAGTCTGACAAGATGCATTCGAATAGCCACTTACAAAAGGTGTTTTAGAATACAACTTAATGACAAGTTAGAGATTGCATGTACATTTTACTTCTGTAATGAAAAGTTTGGTGGTTACAGGGTGGTTAAGACTGGCTGGGTATGTCTTGGATATCACCCAAGTTGTATTTATTTAGTGGCATAATGACAACTATGATAACAAAAGCCTTTTATAAGTATCAATAGTTTCATCTATAATTCAGTTCTGTGGCATAAGTTATGGCATAAGTAAGGAAAACATTCTTTGTTTTATCAGTTTTAATATGAATAAGAAAATTTAGAAACACACCTACATCAAAGCAAAATCTTGTAATTATAATGCTAGTTGCCTCTGCAATACCTTTTTCTACTTTATTTTCAAAATGTTTTTCTTAGGTTCATCAAAAACAGCTAAAATTATATGCTGTTATTTATGGTATGGTATTAACATTAAATCATTCTTTACTTAAGTTTTTATCTTTATTTTGACAATTAGTTTTAAGTGTTGGCCAAGTGATAACATTTGCAATTCAAGTGAATCAGTCACTCTGAGCTTATTTCATTTGATAAACTTATGACTAAAATGTTGATAGCTTTTTCAGATAGTAGAAAGTAAATAAAAGTGTATGTTATCATAAAAAAATTCATATGTGACTAGTGACACAAGAGGGCAATTTTAGAGATCTTTATAATGTGATGTGGTGACTAACATACTATTTTTTTTCTTTTTATTTCTGGCTTCAGCCAATATGTGTCATTTTTGTAAGTACTAAATTCATCATTTTCCTTTTAAATGCAAGAAGTCAACTCTGGGTAAATAATATTGTCCTTTCACTTGATGTATAATTGTATTTCTTTCAATAATACAACTTAGTGGAATGCATAGTAAAGGGAGTCAAGGAACTTTTTGGATTAATACAAAGGATTCTCTATTTCTTTCAGATATCCTTGCTTTTACTGTCTGGAAAGTCTCCTCCTCCTTTTTTTTTTTTTTTTGTTTGTTTTTTTAAAATTTGTTTCATAAGAATGAATGTTTCTCCAGTTTTTCAAGGCCAATCTCATGATATTTACCTTTTTTTGAGCAAAGATTTAACTTTTAAATTTCATTAAAATTTAGCCTAACATTTGAGCAAGCAGTTTTGCCGATGGCGGAAAACTTAATTTTGCTCATTCAGAGTAATATAATCATTTCTAGAATAAAACTTATCCTTCCCCAAATGACAAGAAATAAATCTGACTTAATATTTACATAAAGGGCTGTTTGTCCTGTGATTACTCCTCTGTTGACATGGGCTGGTAATTAATTTATTGTCTATTCTCTCGTGCTTTCCCTGTCAACTTCGTTCTTGCCCCTGCTGGCTCCCCCACCACCAGAGGCAGGTTAACGTGAGGCTAATAAAATCCAGGCATATTGGCCTCTCATCACTCAGGCCTGTGGGAGCCCTAGTGATATACTGGATGGTCAAGTATTTTTATAAAATTTAGAAAAATAGAGTTTAATGGTAATCATTTAAGACCACTGTTTCTTTCTATACTGATGTTTCCTCCAGCATGTCATCCCGGTATCTGGGTGGCACTGGACTAGTCACTGGCATTTTAGACTCAGTTAAGGAGAAGTTGAATTGGGGATCCATTTAGTTTGGGTTTAGTTGGATTTGTTTATGTGCTTGCTGTCATTTTTGCATATTATTATTTCTACCCATCCTGGTGTAGGAATTGCTTCAGGTAATACTACCACTAACCACTTATCATTGTGACAATGAACTGCAGAACCAGATGTTGTATCAGGATATGAATGTACCCTACAGCACTGAAATAATACATAGGAAATAGAAGAAGAAAATGTTTGAGAAATTTGATTATAATGTGTCTTGGTATGATTTTTTTGTGTATTTATCCTGCTTGTGCTTACCTAAACTTCTTTAATCTTAATTTGGCATTTTTCATCAAATATGGAAATGTTTAAGTAATTATATCTTTAAACATTTTTTCTGCTTTGTCCTCTTTATTATGCAAGTGTTAGATTATTTGATATCATCCCACAGACTACTGAAGCTCTGTTTAGTTTTTTAGCCTTTTTCCCCCTTCAATTTCTACTTAAGTTTGAATAATTTTATTACCCTATCATCAAGTTAACTGATATTTGCTTTTGCGTTGTCTCATATGCTGGTATACCTATCCAGTAAATTTTTCATTTGAGATATTGTATTTTCAGCCTTAAAAGTTTCATTTGTTTCTCTTTTATAGTCTGTTTTTTTCATAAATATGTCTGCTTTCCTTTTAATCCTTGACTACATTTATAATAATTGTTTTTAAAGTCATCATCTGCTAATTCCATCATCTTTGTCATTTCTAGGTCTTTTTCTATTGATTTGTTTTTCTTCTTGTTTTGGATCATATTATCCTGCTTCTTCACATGTCTAGTAATTTTGTATTGGATACTGGATATTATGAATGTTTGATTATTGGGTGTCTGGGTTTGGGCTTTTTTTTCCTTTAAAGAGTTGAAAAGATTTTGAAAGATTGAAATATTTGTAAGTTGGGAGATGAACTGTACAGACATATATTATAAAAAGATTACTCTGGTATGGATGAGAAATGGGAAGCTGGGAGAATAGTGACAAGCTATTGTTATAGTTCAATTGAGAGTTCTGACATTTAATAAAGGCAGTAGCAGTGAGGGTGGAGAGAAGAGATAGCATTGAGAGATACCTGAGAGATAGACTGATATCTCTATTCTCTTTTCCATGACTAAGTCTGGAACCAATTTGAACTTATTATTTCCCAGGTATAACCTAGGTGTTTTTACCTCTGTGCTTTGGTATTTATTTTTTTCTCTCAGCCTGGTATCTTATTCTTTGAGGTCCTGTTCAAATGCCAGCTTCTCTTTGAAGCTCTCTACTCTTCCCACGTTCCTAAATGGTATTCTTCTAATGCCAAACACATAATAATCTCTCAGTGTATAGTGTTGATGGTGAAATGTGATCTTGGACATCAGTCTCTTACATAATTTTCTATGAGGCTAATAACATGGCTTTTGGGTGTGGAGAGGAGAATACGATCTTAGTCATAAATGTTTCTTAAACAAAGAGAGCATTGCCTAGAAGAGACCCAGCACCATCCCCTCATTCTTATAGAGCCCAGTTACTTCTGCTCCTGTCCTTAGCCCTGTTCATTGTTTTGGAACCAGAACAAGTTCAGGTGTGATTATCAATAGAGGACAAAGTACTCCCATAACTTTTGTCTCTGCCACATAGAGATACAGAAAGAGAACTTGAACATAGAAGGAGGTGGCTTCAAATTTTGTCTTTTTTTTTTTTTTTTTTTTCAGTTAACAGCTGTTTCACCATGGGAAAAATATTTAAATTTTCTGGTCTCAGTTTGTCATTTGCAAAATAGTGATTGTGTTTTCCAACTTACTTGTTTTTTGGAATTATTAAATAGGAATATATATCTAAATGCCTAGATTCATGCTGTGCTTTGTAGAAATTCAGCAAAAGTTAATTCTCTTCCTTGTTTTTCTACATTTTTACCTTTAGCATTCTTCTCAAACAACACGAGTCAAACAACAAAGTCATCCTGGTAGATTTCAAATATTTAAATTTATATTTTGTAGATTTCTTTGTATGTCCACATACACTGTCCTAATTGATCTTCTTACCAACATAATGAGGTTAGCTGAGGAGCTAGAGAATGTATCAGTCAAAATAAACCCTAGGCACACATGCAGATGCACACACATATACATACCTGTGTGTACAGTTTTAGACATATTAGTATACGCTGGCGGAATATTACCCAATTTTGGTGGGTAGAGGAGCTAGGGTCCCCAAAATTCAAGTTACTTACCAACTTGAATGTTGAATGTAACTGTATGTTACCTCTCTTTGACACCCTTTCCTCTCTCATTTGCCTGGCTTAACTCCTATTTACCCTTCAAGACTCAGTCATGTGTCTATATCCCCTCCTTTCCTGTCACCTCCATCCTTGCCAGTCTGGGTTAGGTGTCCCTCTTCTGTGCTCCATTGCTTCCTACACATCTCTTTCATAGCCCTGATCGCACTGTTGTAATTATCTGTGTATTTGTCCTCTACTACACTATATACTCCTTAAGGACAAAGAACATTACTTATTCATGATCTTATTGCACAGTGTTTTTTTGCAATATGTTAAAAGTTGTCTTTTGAATGAAAGAACAAAAGTTAATAGTGACTGTGAAATTGAGAAGATTTTTCAGGAGCATATGTGAGAAAATCTAGGAATTACTTAAATTAGATAGAATCAGGATCCATTGGTTTTTGTTCATGAGGCAAGGGGGATAAAGACAAAGACAACTATTTTATTATTGATAATGGGGATAATATCAATTCTTACCATACCCCTAGGCTGGTTTGTTTGGTTTTTTGTTTGTTTATTTACTTACCTGCTTGTTTACTTACTGCTTGATTGATTATAGCCCTATGCTGGTATAATCATTATATACAGAGTATATCAGGCTGCAATAGATATTGTGAGTCTTGGAGAAGAATAGAAGTCACAAAAAGACAGAGTGGAAGTTATGTTTGACCGGGGGAAGAGTCAAACTCATGCTTTTGCTTTATGATGGTGTTTGACAAGAGTGAATTATAGTGACAGTAAGATTGACTTATTCTTCCGAATCCAGTATCAGGGAAGTATCTTTCCTCCTCTTCCCCAAGAAACTCTGCTTCAGAAAGGATAAGAAGGGAGGAGCTCTTTTGTAAGGATATAGGTGACTTTGATAACTTAATTTGAATCTAAGTGGGAAGAAGGAAGAAAGGCAGAGAAAGCTTAAGTTCAAATCCAAAGACTTTTTTTTTTTTCTTCTCTTGATTCTTCAAAGACTCTTCTGCAGAGGGCTGTGCACTCTGTGGACCTAAATGATCCAGAGTCCCTACTCTTGTGGCAGGGTTATGTTGGTGAGAGTCACGGCAAACTATATTCACATCCCTCCAGGAGGCTGCCCTCAGCATCCACCCTAGGGACAGCTTTGAATTCACCCACACTTTATAATAAATAGAACATTTGCCCACAGATTTCACTTTGCTCTAGTGTCTTAACGATCATCCCCCAGTGCCTCTGACAGACTTAAACATAATAGAAACCAATTTTGACTCTAATTCAATGTTCTCTGTAGGAGAGGATGACTGAAGTTTAATTACAATTCTTTTATACCAAATGTATGTGCATACTCCAGCATTTGATGTGATTCCTCCAAAATTTCCATCTCAAAATCAGCCCATCAGTAGAAAAGTCACATGCAGCCCAGTTAATTATAATGGAGTGTGATGGTTTGGGGCTGTATTCCAAACAGAACACCATGGCATCTACAAAAACAAGCTTCTAAAAAACTAATAAGCCTGTTTTCATTTTATTTTGTTTTTTTTCCTCCTTATGTAAATATACTGAAAAGAGACTAATAAAAAATGTCCATTATACAGTCTTTTTTTAATCTGTGCAGTCCATTTCATTGCCCCTAATCTTCTCTCTCTCCTTTGTATAGCTGAGACCCAAAAGTTGGAAATGTATTCTAGAACAGGGTGAATTTAAGGCATGTCCACTGTTACTTTTGAAGAATAAATTGCTCCAATATAATTTACATTTGGAAGAGCACATGTGATAGACTATATATTGAAGGCAATAACCAAGTTTTATGTTTATTTTTTGTCTCCGAAATCACAGACCTGAATGAGAGATGCTGAACAGTAAATTATGTATTTTGTAAGTTAAATTGATATTTTTGGATTACTATGTATGCACATTACGTGTATGTGGCATGAGATTGATTGGGACCATATTCCCCAAGCAGCACAGCACAGAGAAATTAATAGAGAAGACAGAGGAGGTACTGATCTCAAAATATTGATCTCAAAATATTGCAATCAAATTTTTGCAATATTTAGAGCTGCTGTAGCTGTTCCTTAACAATACAAAATAGGATGAATCAGTAGTATGTTAGCTGTCTTTCAGGTTGGTGGCAGTCAGTTAGAACATGTATAATATTCTCTACCTGGTCTGTAGCTGTAACTGTGATGTACAGGCAAAGCAAAAATTAAAAAAAAAATACTTATGAAAACAAATAATGCAATGATATTAGGATATATACTTTTGTATTTTTATTCTTATATAAGGTTATTTGCTGGCTATTGTTGGCCTCTAGTTCAGTCTGTGTTATTTAAAATATAATATATGAATTATTTGGATAGAATTCATGTTCAGGGCCACGTTGTTGTATGTATTGATGTACAGCCTTGAATGTGAATAATTATTGTAAACTATATTTTACAACCTTTTTTCTGGCTTTATTATATAAATTTTCTATTTGGTCGATGATTTCATCATATCATAATTTAATGAATCTGTTTATTCTTTTTTTCAAATATTTGTACACAGGAGGTACCATCAGAAATGTCCCTGGGCAATTTCCAGAGGGGTTACAAGTATGGAAACATCTCTGATGGGAAACTTATGAAATGAACAAAACTCTATTTGCTGGAACCGTTCTGGTACAGGGAGAATACAAACATATGAAAATACTGTAATGAGCCCTTTGTAGCTGAAAGTCAGATCCCAAGAGGTGTGCTTGAATGACAATAGATAATCAATAAACTGCCTTTCAGGAAGGCAGATCTGGTTAACCAAGAAGCTTTTATTTTGCTGAATGACAGTATGAGAATTTTTCACCAAAACTGAATTCTTCAGAGAAATAGAGGAGAGGCTAAGTAGTAAGAAGGTACTCTTTCTTCTCCGTCCTCTTCTTTCACTGTGCTCTCTTATCTCTAAGTGAATGTCAAATGAACACTTAAAGAATCCCAGTTTGATAGGGTACCATAATATGCTCCTGACTGGGAGGATCCTATGGGTCAGTGTGCCTAGCCCAGTAAGAGTTTAGCCTGACTAAGAACTTTGGTTCTAGGTGCAGAGTGGACACAGAAGCAGATTGTTTTTTCTTTAAATGAGTGTGCTCCTAAAGAGATCCATACTCAGAAGTGCAGATAAACCCAGGTAAACATTAATGCCCTCTTCTTTTCACTATAGATCAAAAGAAAGGGCAAAGGCCTTAGATCAAAAATAGCATCTAAAGACATCACTCCAAATATAACTCAGTAAAAGAAGTTCTGTGGGGGTAGAACATGAGGATGAGAATGAGAGCAACAAATAAAGTCTAATTACACAGGAGCGAGTATTACTGATTTGAATGACTCAAACGTTGGTGAGGTCGGTTCATGGCAGTGTAGATGAGCAGGTCAAATTATATTTTGTAAATAGGCTCATGCCCCTGTACTGGTAGAGTAAAACCCAAAATTTGCAGTAAGGTTGAATTTTTTTCAAGATTTTACTTTGTGAATTTTTATGCCTTTATCAACTTCATAAAGTGAAATTATGATAAAAATCTCAACTGCAATAAAGGTACTGCAGTGTATTTGTATAGTCCTTTACATTTTATAGAGAATATATATATTATGTATAATAGATATACAGATGAATTCATTTATTACATGGAATTTTAAATGGTATAAACATGTGATTTTTCAAAATATAATACATTCTAGCAGAAGTATGTATCTAATTTTGGCCCTAGTTTTACAAGGTACTGTAATTTTTTCAGTAAAAGGGCCATAGTTAAATTTAATCTTCCAATCACTGTAGAGGAAAATAATATACTCACATTAAATGGAATTAGTTGATTATATTAATGTTATGATGATAAATGTATATAGAAATATGTATGCATTGTATTACACTTTAAATACTTTTTCAGATTGTTCAGACTTAGTTTACAATTTAAACTGTTGCAGTTAGAGTTAATGAAGTAACAAAAATTATATGTAAGTTGTTTCACCTTTTCCCCTACTTATAGGGAAGTAAAATTGCTTGAGCAATAACTTTTAGGAAGAATATCAAGGAACATCTTATTTAGCTAGCTTTTGGCTTTGCATTTTTCCTTATTTGTCTCCTTTACCTCATTCCCATGTGAGATGAATGAAAGGATTTCCCTGAAAGAGCATGCACACATGAGAACCTGGAGGACTTAACAAGGCTAAACTGGGTCCCCAAAGGCTTCACCTCTTGACCTGTCATTTCCATCATTAGAGATTTATACCTTTGAGCCTTGAAGATTTAACCTATAAGAGAAACTTATTGAAATGCAAATATTCCTAGGAGAAATAGCATCTTAAAATGTAGTCTGCTGATGTTTCCTTAGCAATTAGTTAACTATAAGCTGAGAGCATTCTAGCACTGAAGGGAAGAGGAGACAGTTTGTATTAGGAGACAAAAGTCTCTGCCAAAGTCCTTTTCTGATTCTTTCACTTTTCTCCACATAATTGCAGTAGGAAAGAAAGTATAAAATCTCAGAAAAGAATGGCTGCATCTAGACAGGTTGCCAGAACCAAGGGTTCACAGAAGTTTCTGTACCCCAAGCATGGCAAAGAAGCAGCAGAGCCAGAGGACATCAATGCACTGGTCTGGCTTGGACTATGAGCATTTAACAGCAAACAGTATGGAGTCACGTATGGAGGGTTCTGAGTTTAAGACCCTGGAACCCCAACATGACCAAGATGGGGGGATAAATATCTCAAATGACTGATACTGAAACCCAGTTTGGGTGATACAATCAAATTTAGGTTGCTATAAAGAAAATGAACAATTATAAGTTTTCTTTCAACCCAGACATTTCCTTGCAACTCAGTTACAAGTGAATACTCTCTACAATGGTCAAGGTCTTTTCTGGGAGGTTGATTATATTAAGCAAATGGTTGCATGTGAACGTGATATTCTTGTTGAACCTACTATATCCTCTGCAGGTGAATGTGATTGAAAAGTTGACTTTTGGGCTAACTTTTCTTTGACTGTTAAAAGAAAAAAAATTATGTAAAAAAAAAATAAAAAGAAAGAAATGTCTTCCCTTCGACTGCTAAAATTGCCGCCCTCAGAGAACTGTTACAAGTTCTGCCAAAAGTTCTGTTCAATCAACTATCCCTATATTGAATATTAAATATATGAACTTATGATTCTATCTCTTATTCTATATCCTGCTTAATTTCTTTTATCAAGATTTTTACCATCTCTCTCTCTCTCTTTTAAAATTTTCCCTCTCATATTCTCTGAAAAAGATTTTGTAGTTCTAAGGCTTGTGAACCCCCAGTCAGGTTTAGGATGAACCCTGCTTTCTTGGAACATGATGTCCTCCTTCTCATCCTATCTTAGCCCTTCTCCTGAACCTCTTCCTGTTAAGCTTTGATGACTGATAATGTTCAAAATATATTTAGCTCTGGGAACTAGGCCTAAGAGGGAGATTCATTTTATAAAAAAAATGATGCTGATATTTTCCTGCCTAGGTTACAATAGACCCTAATAAATATTTGCTGACTACATAATGGTAGCTAGGTATGTATGTATGAGATTGATGGACAGTTATTTTGTATTTCTGACTTTAATGATAATTGCTAACAGAAGGCTTGGCTTGTACAAGGCCTCATTCTATCAATAAGTATTTTACATGCTTCAACTTATTTAACCTTCAAAACAATCAGATGAAGTTGGCCTTATCATTTTCCCCATGTTCCTGAGGAAGCAGAGAGATTAAATAATTCAGGTCACAAGTGGCAGAGCTGGGATTTAATCTAGATGGTCTGGCCCCAGACCCCATATACTTAACCATGAATGCACACAAGAAACACTAGGAACATAAAATCTATACACTCTTTTAAGAAAGAAAGAATACTGTTATAATATGATGTTGTCCAGTGCATTCTCCCATATGAGGCAACTGTTTCAAGATATATTCTATAGTGTGGCATTTGTTAAATAACCAGTCTCACTATAGACTATTAGGTGTATGTATTTGTATTGAGGGACATTTGAGGAACTGACCTCTGTAAGGAATCTTTAATCCTTTTGGAAAATCTTTTGTTAAGAGGCCTATATTTAGGGATTGATTTTGTAATTTGCATAAGACAGATTTGCAAAACAAATTGGTTTAATTTTCAGGTGTGAAAACTCTGGGAATTGGTAGCTTTTCCTTGATGTAGCAAATATCTTGATCATAGAGACTAACATTTCAAATAACATCTCTGTTTTCACAATCAGGGAGCTTTATTTTATAAAGTCAATAAGATGTAATTACATCAGAGGTTTTATTGAAAAAAACAACAACAAAATTAATTTACATTGCAGAGGGCTATGGAGAGTTTCACACTCATGTGTATTAACACACAGAACTTTAAACAGAAATATGAAACAATTCTAAAAGTTGGATACCACTGAAACTTTACAGTATAATGATAATAGTTTCATCACATATTTTAAGAAAGCAACAAAGAAAGCATTTCACTTTTGACTTTATCACATAGCTTTGCAGCTTATTTCTTGATATGATATAGGCCCTTGTGGAAAGTATTCAAAAGCCTGCATTCGTTTCCTACTGCTGCTGTAACAGATTACAACAAACTTAGTAGCAACAACACAAGTTAATTGTCTCACAGTTCTGGAGGTCAGAAGTCATTGGACTACAGTCAGGGTGTCCGCAGGGCTCATTCCTACTGGAGGTTCTGGATGGGAATCCATTCTTTGCTTCTTCCAGCTTCTAGAAGCTACTGGCATTCTTTGACTTATGACCCCAAAACTCCAATCTCTGCTTCAATCACAGTACCTTCTTTCATTTTGAGCCTCTTGCCTCCCTCTAAAAGGACCCTTGTGATTATATTGGGCACATCAGGATAATCCAGAATAATCTCTTCATCTCAATGTCTTTAGTTTAATTTCATCTGCAAAATTCATTCTGACATATAAAGTAACATATTCACAGGTTCAGGGGTTTAGAATGTTGACATCTTTGCCAGGCCTTGATTTAGCTTTACACAAATCCTAACTTATTTTTTATATCTTATTTCACTCCATCCAAACCTTTCCAATCCTTCATTTTTACCTATTGATGGTGTTATTGTAAGCAATATAAAAAATATTTTCTTGAGATATAAATTAATTAATCAGTTAAATCAGTCCACCATTTGTGCATAATTATTATGGCCCAATAGGTTTAATAGGCTTCCTCCACTTTATTGTCTTGTCCTTGGTACTATTTTCTATAGCCAAAAATTGGATGAATAGACCCCTTTTTAAATTTTAAAGTAGTATAAAATATTTATCTTGAATTTTTTGGCATTCATCTCTCCTTTCTTAGAGACCTCATGTTTAATTTTAACAAGACTCCCTTCTTAAAAGATTTTAAATGCATGTAAGAAAGTAACATCTTTAAAAGCTGCCAAAGAGAGAAAGTATAACAGAGTTTCAAAGCTGGATGAAAAGTAAACAAACAAACAAAAAAGAACAATTCAACTAATATATCTCTAAAATGACCAAATGGTAGGAAGCCATGGGATGATTGCAGACTTGGGGAGCCAGTCAAGGAAGGACAAATGGCTGAGGCATCGGGAGCTGCTCATGTCAGGATGAGTGTGTCTCTAGGTTCACACTGTCTACATGTCCATTAATGAAACCTTAAGCCCAACACTTTTTTTTTTTTACCATAAAATAACACTGGTAAAGAACTAGTAGTTTTGTTTATTCACTGTGGAACATCCTATTCACTGTGGAACATCCTATGACAATGAGTAATGCTGTACAAAGGGATGCTGTGGTAAAGAAGTAGAGTAGAATACCTGTTTTTTACCTTGTCAGAAAAGAAATTTTTGCAAAAATAAAGGGCTTGGCTGTTTTTACATAATCTTCAGGTATTGAAGGTGTTTTGATTTGTTTTGGGAGGTGGTGATGGTGCTGTGAATTCTAAGGGATCTTTCTGGGAAGAACAAAAAGATGTGCCTATAATTACCAAGAAAATGGGAGAAAAATGATGCTTGGTAAATTAGTGAGCCTTTGAGTCCTACTTTCTATACTTTGGCCTGAGAAATGAACAGTTGGGAGAGAGGTTTGGAAAGGGTAAGATTTTACTGATATTCATCAAATGTTGAGATGAGGTCAGGAATAATTGCATAATGCATACAATTATGTACTGTATATTTGATGTTCAAACACATAATAGACACCTTGAATGAAGACTTCAAGTTTTGATTAAATGAGTAACATTTTGGTGTTCCCCCATATGTTTTCTCATTATATTTTTTAAAATGTAATCAAAAGCATTTATTGAGTGCTTGTCATGTGTCAGACACTTTGCCATGCCCTAAGTCGACGAAAACAAACACCTGACTTTCTGGGGCTTATAGTCCATTAGAGAAAAACAGACATATGAATAAATAATGAAAAGCAACCAAATATAGAAAGAGCATAAACTAATGCAATAATTCCAAAAATAGGCACCCATGGAGAGAGATGAGATACTAGAGTGGGACAGAGAGACTTACTGAAGTCCTGAATAGTATAGATAATAACAAAGTACTGAACTATGGATTCTTACCAGTATCCCCAAAGTTGGGGAGAAGCAAATAAGTGCTCATATCTTCCTATTCTTCTTACTGGAGAATAATAAAAACAGCAGTTGGGAAGGAACAAGTATAATTGAGAGACTTGGCTAGGTTGGATATTTCTCAAGAAAATAAAGTTCTACAGCTGGACACCCAATTGGAGGAATAATCCAAACAATGGGGTTCTTTCTGATAAGAGTAGATGGAGTGGGCTGTAGTATAGTGAATGTAATAGGCTCTTAGAGAAGAAGCAGCCCAGGTATTCCAACGAAGAGTACAAATTTATATCAGCTGAGCTCTGTTCCCCCTCTTGTCAGGCTACAAAATTGTGGATGGATGAGAAGTCCCTGCCCATGAAAACTGCTTCGGTGATAACAATTTGCAGCCAGGACTGACTGAGAACTGCTGGTCTAAGGGAAAGAAAATATAACCCCCCCAAAAGAAACACAGCCAAGGTGTCATCTCACAGATGAGAGAACTCAGGCAAATCCAGCATTCCTGGATCAAAAGAAAGAAACCAGGAAGGTGAAGCTTTGGACAATCTTGCATATACCCATTAACATACAAAACTACTGCAGGACAGCTTACAAAATAAAAGACCTGTGAGCATAAAAAGGTTATGATCATGAAAGACAAAGACTGAGGATCTGTTAAAGATTAAAATAGAGTAAATGACATAACAACTAATGTAGTGAATAATCCTGGATTGATTGTGGATCATAAAAAGAACAGTAGTGGGACAATTGGTAACATCTGAATGTAGTCTGGAGTTTAGATAATACTATTACATCCATGGTAATTTCCTGATTTTTTTAAAACATCTTTATTGGAGTATAATTGCTTTAGAGTGGTGTGTAGTTTCTGCTTTATAACAAAGTGAATCAGCTATACATGTACATATATCCACATATCTCCTCCCTCTTGAGTCTCTCTCCCACCCTCCCTATCCCACCCCTCTGCATGGTCACAAAGCACTGAGCTGATCTCCCTGTGCTATGTGGCTGCTTCCCGCTAGCTAGCTATTTTACATTTGGTAGTGTATATCTGTCCATGCCACTCTCTCACTTCATCCCAGCTTAACCTTCCCCTCGCCGTTTCAAGTCCATCCTCTATTTCTTTATTCTTGTCCTGCCCCCAGGTTTTTCAGAACCTTTTTTTTTTTTTAGATTCCATATATATGTGTTAGCATATGTTATTTGTTTTCCTCTTTCTGACTTACTTCACTCTGTAAGACAGACTCTAGGTCCATCCACCTTGCTACAAATAAGTCAATTTCGTTTCTTTTTATGGCTGAGTAATATTCCATTGTATATATGTGCCACATCTTCTTTATCCATTCATCTGTTGATGGACACTTAGGTTGCTTCCATGTCCTGGCTATTGTAAATAGAGCTGCAGTGAACATTATGGTACATGACTCTTTTTGAATTATGGTTTTCTCAGGGTATAGGCCCAGTAGTGGGATTGCTGGGTCGTATGGTAGTTCTAGTTTTAGTTTTTTAAGGAACCTCCATACTGTTCTCCATAGTGGCTGTATCAATGTACATTCCCACCAACAGTGCAAGAGGGTTCCCTTTTCTTCACACCCTCTCCAGCATTTATTGTTTGTAGATTTTTTGATGATGGCCATTCTGAGCAGTGTGAGGTAATACCTCATTGTAGTTTTGATATGCATTTCTCTAACGATTAGTGATATTGAGTATCCTTTCATGTGTTTGTTGGCAATCTGGATATCTTCTTTGGAGAAATGTCTGTTTAGGTCTTCTGCCCATTTTTGCATTGGGTTGTTTTTGAGCTGCATGAGCTGCTTGTAAATTCTGCAGATTAATCCTTTGTCAGTTGCTTTATTTGCAAGTATTTTCTGCCATCTTGATGGTTGTCTTTTCATCTTGTTTATGGTTTCCTTTGCTGTGCAAAAGATTTGAAGTTTCATTAGGTCTCATTTGTTTATTTTTGTTTTTATTTCCATTTCTCTAGGAGGAGGGTCAAAAAGGATCTTGCTGTGCTTTATGTCATAGAGTGTTCTGCCTATGTTTTCCTCTAAGAGTTTTCTAGTGTCTGGCCTTACATTTAGGTCCCTAATCCATTTTGAGTTTATTTTTGTGTATGGTGTTAGGGAGTGTTCTAATTTCATTTTTTCCATGTAGCTGTCCAGTTTTCCCATCACCACGTATTGAAGAGGCTGTCTTTTCTCCATTGTATATCCTTGCCTCCTTTATAAAAAATAACGTGACCATATGTGCATGGGTTTATCTCTAGGCTTTCTATCCTGTACCATTGATCTCTATTTCTGTTTTTGTACCAGTACCATACTGATGATTACTGTAGCTTTGTAGTATAGTGTGAAGTCTGGGAGCCTGATTCCTCCAGCTCCATTTTCCTTTCTCAAGATTGCTTTAGCTATTCAGGTTTTTTGTGTTTCCATACAAATTGTGAATTTTTTTGTTCTAGTTCTTTGAAAAATGCCTTTGGTAGTTTGACAGGGATTGCATTGAATCTGTAGATTCTGTTGGGTAGTATAGTCATTTTCACAATGTTGATTCTTCCAATCCAAGAACATGGTATATCTCTCCATCTGTTGGTATCATCTTTAATTTCTTTCATCAGTGTCTTATAGTTTTCTGCATACAGGTCTTTTATCTCCTTACGTTGGTCTATTCCTAGGTATTTTATTCTTTTTGTTACAATGGTATATAGGAGTATTTTCTTAATTTATCTTTCAGATTTTTCATCATTAGTGTATAGGAATGCAAGAGATTTCTGTGGATTAATTTTGTATCCTGCTATGTTACCAAATTAATTGATTAGCTCTGGTAGTTTTCTGGTAGAATCTTTAGGATTCTCTACGTAGAGTATCATGTCATCTGCAGACAGTGACAGATTTACTTCTTCTTTTCTGATTTGGATTCCTTTTATTTCTTTTTCTTCTCTGATTGCTGTGGCTAAAACTTCCAAAACTATGTTGAATAAGGGTAGTGAGAGTGGGTAACCTTGCCTTGTTCCTGATCTTAGTGGAAATGGTTTCAGTTTTTCACCATTGAGAATGATGTTGGCTGTGGGTTTGTCATAAATGGCCTTTATTATGTTGAGGTAAGTTCCCTCTATGCTTACTTTCTGGAGGGTTTTTATTATAAATGGGTGATGAATTTTGTTGAAAGCTTTTCTGCATCTATTGATATGATCGTATGGCTTTTCTCCTTCAATTTGTTAATATGGTTTACCACATTGATTTGCGTATACTGAAGAATCCTTGCATTCCTGGAATAAACCCCACTTGATCATGGTGTATGATCCTTTTAATGTGCTGTTGGATTCTGTTTGCTAGTATTTTGTGAGGATTTTTGCATCTATGTTCATCAGTGATATTGGCCTGTAGTTTTCTATCTTTGTGACATCTTTGTCTGCCTTTGGTTTCAGGGTGTTGTTGGCCTCGTAGAATGAGTTTGGGAGCGTTCCTCCCTCTGCTATATTTTGGAAGAATTTGAGAAGGATAGGTGTTAGCTCTTCTCTAAATGTTTGATAGAATTCGCCTATGAAGCCATCTGGTCCTGGGCTTTTGTTTGTTGGAAGATTTTTAATCACAGTCTCAATTTCAGTGCTTGTGATTGGTCTGTTTATATTTTCTGTTTCTTTCTGGTTCCGTCTAGGGAGGTTGTGCTTTTGTAAGAATTTGTCCATTTCTTCCAGGTTGTCCATTTATTGGCATATAGTTGCTTCTGGTAATCTCTCCTGATCCTTTGTATTTCTGCAGTGTCAGTTGTTACTTCTCCTTTTTCATTTATAATTCTATTGATCTGAGTCGTCTCCTTTTTTTTCTTGAGGAGTCTGGCTAATGGTTTATCAATTATGTTTATCTTCTCAAAGAACCAGGTTTTCGTTTTATTGATCTTTGCTATTGTTCCCTTCACTTGTTTTTCATTTATTTCTGATCTGATCTTTATAATTACTTTCCTTCTACTAACTTTGGGGTTTTTTTGTTCTTCTTTCTCTAATTGCTTTAGGTGTAAGGTTAGGTTGTTTATTTGAGATTTTTCTTGTTTTTGAGGTAGGATTGTATTGCTATAAACTTCCCTCTTAGAACTGCTTTTGCTGCATCCCATAGATTTTGGGTCATCGTGTTTTCACTGTCATTTGTTTCTAGGTATTTTTGATTTCCTCAGTGATCTCTTGAGTATTTAGTAGTGTATTGTTTAACTTCCATGTGTTTGTATTTTTTACAGAATTTTTCCTGTAATTGATATCTAGTCTCATAGCGTTGTGGTTGGAAATGATACTTGATATGATTTCAATATTCTTAAATTTACCAAGGCTTGATTTGTGACCCAAGATATGATCTATCCTGGAAAATGTTCCAGGAGCACTTGAGAAGAAAGTTTATTCTGTTGTTTTTGGATGGAATGTTTTACAAATATCAATTAAGTCCATCTTGTTAAATGTGTCATTTAAAGCTTATGTTTCCTTATTTATTTTGATTTTGGATGATCTGTCCATTGGTGAAAGTGGGGTATTAAAGTCCCATACAGTGATTGTGTTACTGTCGTTTTCCCCTTTATGGCTGTTAGCATTTGCCTTATGTATTGAGGTGCTCCTATGTTGGGTGCATAAATATTTACAATTGTAATATCTTCTTCTTGGATTATCCCTTGATCATTATGCAGTGTCCTTCCTTGTCTCTTGTAATCGTCTTTATTTTGAAGTCTATTTTGTTTGATATGAGAATTGCCACTCCAGCGTTCTTTTGATTTCCATTTGCATGGAATATCTTTTTTCCATTCCCTCACTTTCAGTCTGTATGTGTCCCTAGGTCTGAAGTAGGTCTCTTGTAGACAGCATATGTATGGGTCTTGTTTTTGTATCCATTCAGCCAGTCTGTGTCTTTAAGGTGGAGCATTTTTTCCATTTACATTTAAGGTAGTTATCAATATGTATGTTCCTGTTACTAGTTTCTTAATTGTTTTGGGTTTGTTATTGTAGCTCTTTTCCTTCACTTCTGTTTCCTGCCTAGAAAAGTTCCTTTAGCATTTGTTGTAAAGCTGGTTTGGTTGTGCTGAATTCTCTTAGGTTTTGCTTATCTGTAAAGGTTTTAATTTCTCCATCATATCTGAACGAGATCCTTGCTGGGTAGAATAACCTTGGTTTTAGGTTTTTCCCTTTCATCACTTTAAATATGTCCTGTCACTCCCTTCTGGCTTTCAGAGTTTCTGCTGAAAGATCAGCTGTTAACCTTATTGGGGTTCCCTTGTATGTTATTGGTTGTTTTGCCCTTGCTGCTTTTACTACTTTTTCTTTGTATTTAATTTTTGATAGTTTGATTAATATTTGTCTTGACGTGTTCATCCTTGGATTTATCCTGTATGGGACTCTCTGTGCTTCCTGTATTTGATTGACTATTTCCTTTCCCATATTAGTGATGTTTTCAACTATAATCTCTTCAAATATTTTCTCAGTCCCTTTCTTTTTCTCTTCTTCTTCTGGGACCCCTATAATTCGAATGTTGGTGCATTTAATGTCCCAGAGTTCTCTGAGACTGTTCTCAATTCTTTTCATTCTTTCTTATTTATTCTGCTCTGTGGTAGTTATTTCCATTATTTTATCTTCCAGGTCACTTATCCATTCATCTGCCTCAGTTATTCTACTATTGATTCCTTCTAGAGAATTTTTAATTTCATTTCTTGTGTTATTCATCATTGTTTGTTTGCACTTTATTTCTTCTAGCTCCTTGTTAAACGTTTCTTGTATTTTCTCCATTCTATTTCCATGATTTTGGATCATCTTTACTATCATACTATGAATTCTTTTTCAGGTAGACTGCCTGTTTCCTCTTTATTTTTTTTGGTCTGGTGGTTTTTTACCTTGCTTCTTCATCTGCTGTGTGTTTCTCTGTCTTTTCATTTTGTTTTACTTACTGTGTTTGTGGTCTCCTTTTTGCAGGCTGCAAGTTGGTAGTTCCCATTTTTTTTGGTGTGTGCCCCCAGTGGCTAAGCTTGGTTCAGTGGGTTGTGTAGGCTTCCTGGTGGAGTGGACTGATGCTTGTGTTCTGGTGGATGAGGCTGGATCTAGCCTTTCTGGTGGGCGCACCATGTCCAGGGGTGTGTTTTGGGGTGTCTGTGACCTGTTATGATTTTAGTCAGCCTTTTTGCTGATGGGTGGGGTTGTGTTCCTGTCTTGCTAGTTGTTTGGTATAGAGTGTCCAGCACTGTAGCTTGTTGGTCGTTGAGTGGAGCTGGGTCTTAGCGTTGAGACTGAGATCTCTGGGAGAGCTTTCGCCGTTCGCTATTATGTGGAACTGGGAGGTCTCTGGTGGACCAATATTCTGAACTTGGCTCTCCCATCTCAGAGGCACAGACCTGACACCCAGCAGGAGCACCAAGACCCTTTCAGCCACACAGCTCAGAAGAAAAGAATAAATAAAGAAATAAATAAAGTAAAATAAAATAAAATTATTGAAGTAAAAAAAATAAGTTATTAAAAATTAAAAATATAAAACATAATTAAAAGAAAGAAAAATAAAAGAAAGAAAGAAAGAAGAGAGCAACCAAACTAAGAAAAACCCCATCAATGATAGCAAGTGCTAAAAGCTATACAAAAAAAAAACAACTGACAGACAGAACCCTAGGACAAATGATAAAAGCAAACCTGTACAGAGAAAATCACACAAAGAAGCAAACAGATACACACTCACAAAAAGAGAAAAAGGAAAAAATATATATATTTATATATATTTTAAAAAAGGAAGAGAGCAACCAAATCAATAAACAAATCTACTAATGATAATAAACTCTAAATACGAAACTAAGATAAACATAAAACCAGAAACCAGTCAGTCGCATACAGCAAACCCCAAGTCTACAGTTGCTCCCAAGGTCCACTGCCTCAATTTTAGGACGGTTCATTGTCTATTCAGGTATTCCGCAGATGCAGGGTACACCAAATTGATTGTGGAGATTTAATCCACTGCTTCTGAGGCTGCTGGGAGAGATTTCCCTTTCTCTTCTTTGTTCACACAGCTCCTGGGGTTCAGCTTTGGACTCGGCCCCGCCTTTACCTGTAGGTCGCTTAAGGGCATCTGTTCCCGCTTAGACAGGACGGGGTTAAAGGAGCAGCTGATTAGGGGCTCTTGCTCACTCAGGCCGGGGGGAGGGAGGGGTACAAAATGCAGGGCGGGCCTGCAGTGACAGAGGCCCGCATGACGTTGCAACAGCCTGAGGCGCACCGTGTGTTCTCCCGGGGAAGTTGTCCCTGGATCGCGGGACCCTGGCAGTGGCGGGCTGCACAGGCTCCTGGGAGGGGAGGTGTGGATACAGCCCTGTGCTTGAACACAGGCTTCTTGGTGACTGCAGCAGCAGCCTTATTGTCATGTCAGCTCTCATGTCCGCGCTGATAGCTGTGGCTCTTGCCCATCTCTGGAACTCGTTTAGGCGGTGCTCTGAATCCCCGCTCCTCTTGCACCCTGAAACAGTGGTCTCTTGCCTCTTAGGCAGGTTCAGACTTTTTTCCAGACTCCCTCCCAGCTAGCTGTGGTGCACTAACCCCCTTCAGGCTGTGTTTACACAGCCAACCCCAGTCCTCTCCCTGGGATCTGACCTCTAAAGCCTGAGCCTCAGCTCCCAGCCCCCACCTGCCCCAGCAGGTGAGCAGAGAAGTCTCTCAGGCTGGTGAGTGCTGGTCGGCACTGATCCTCCGTGCAGGAATCTCTCCACTTTGCCCTCTGCACCCCTGTTGCTGCGCTCTCCTCCGTGGCTCTGAAGCTTCCCCCTGCCCACCGCTCGCTTCCACCATTGAAGGGGCTTCCTAGTGTGTGGAAACTTTTCCTCCTTCACAGCTCCCTCCCAGAGGTGCAGGTCCTGTCCCTATTCTTTTGTCTCTGTTTTTTCTTTTGCCCTACCCAGGTACATGGGGAGTTTCTTGCCTTTTGGGAAGTCTGAGGTCTTCTGCCAGCGTTCAGTAGGTGTTCTGTAGGAGATTTTCCACGTGTAGATGTATTTCTGATGTATTTGTGGGGAGGAAGGTGATCTCCACGTCTTACTCGTCCGCCATCTTGAAGATCTCTCCCTAATTTCCTGATTTTGATAATTGCACTGTGTTTATATAAGAGAATGCCCCTGCTTTTAAGAACTGCACACTGAAGAATTTATAGGTAAAGATTATGTTTGCAACTTTCTCTTAATCTTCTCAGGTCAAGCAGTTGTGGTAAAACATAATATTTGAGGCATCTAGGCATAAGGTAAATTGGAATACCTTGCACTACTTTTGCTACTTTTCTGTAGGTTTGCATCTATATCAAAATAAAAAAGTTTTTTGGAAAAACAAAGTAAGTATTAAAACCTGAACAATATAAAATTAACAATATAACTAAAAAATATAACGGTAGAGGGAAAACATAGAATTATAAAAGTATTAAAGTCTTTATGTTCCTTAGCAAGAAGTTAATTAATACTGTCTGAAACTTAATGGTTTTGGGGAGAAAAAAATCTGAGTCCAATGTCTTTACGCTTTTTGTAAACTTATTTGGTAAACTTGTAAGTCTTTTAAACAGTAATATCTGTTATCCTGAGGAACGATTTCCTTGGTTAAGTATTGATAGTTCCTTTGGATATTTTATCATTTTTTTTCTCTTGTTAAAATCACAAAATTAATATCTATAATATGCTTCCTTTTAATGTCAGCTAACCTGGCTTTCATATTCTATCTGTATATATGTTTTATATGATGACTTGAACAATAATTACATAATAATAATAAAGTTTACTTCTGGGTGATAAAGTTTTGAGTTTTCTTAAACTTTCATCTTCCTGATTTTGAGCACTATTTGAATTATATACTGTAAGCAGAATGCACTTTTAAACAAAAGGGATTTTATTTTTAAAAAAACAAAAAAAGATTAAAAGTGATAAATCAAAAATTTTACCTTGATAAATTATAGATGAAGGGAATATAGATTCTTGTTACTTTCTTCTTTGTACTTTTCTGTATTTTAAAATTCACCATATTTAAAAGAAATTAATTAATAAAGTCACCGAACGGAATTTGGGTCCCCTTGCCCAGCACACAGCAAAGCCAATCTACTGATACCAGGTTGTGGTGAAGGAAAGTACAGCATTTATTGCAAGGCTCCAAGCAAGGATTATGGGCAGCTAATGCTCAAAAGACTTCTGATGGCTTTCACAGAAGGGTTTTTAAAGTGAGAGAAAGGGTCTCAGGGTGTGTGATCAGCTGATGCACAATTCTCTGATTGCTTGTTGGTGAGGTAACAGGGTGGTGTTTCAGGAATCTCAGTCATCAACCTTCTGGTTCCAACTGGTCTGGGGTCTACCTGCTGGTTGTCAGCATGCAGTTAAATTCTTCCACCTGATGAGGATTTTAGTATCTGCAAAACAACTCAAGGATATGGCTCAGGATATTATCTATAGCCTTGAGGAGGAAATAAAGGTCCTTGACTTTGTTTTATGGCTAAACTATTATTATTTTGTCTTGCTTCACTGTTTTCCTTTGTTTCTGTATTTTCTCACTTCTCTGATTTAATTTGCTCTTTGGAACCCCAGGAAGACCAAGGAGGCTAAAGCTTTTCTACAAACAAGAGGCAGGAGACATGGGGGTGGTGGTGTCTGTCCCTGGGAAGGCACCACAGGGTCCTGCTGAGTTTCAATAATAAACATAATACAATTTTATAGACACTGCATTGGGAGTGTATATAGTGTGCAGTTGGAAAGGTAGTAGGAAGTGGTCATTTCAAACTGAGGGACCAGGAAATGCTTCCTATGCATGGTGATCCCCTAGCTGAGCCTGGTGAGGTGAGATGTGATGGGTAGATGGAGATAGGAGGGAGTGAGGACTGCAGAAGGAATCCCATGAGCAACGACCATTCTCTTGAAGTAACTTGGTAACCAGTAGGCTTGTGTAGAGAGTGTGTGGAGTGGGGGCTTGGGGGAAGCAGTAGTGGCAGGGGTAAATTGGTGGCTGGGAGGGTGGTGCAAAGTAAGAGATCAGAATAAAAAATTAGGAATGGGCCTTTGGAAGTCTTTAGTAGCCATATTAAAGCATTATAGGCTTTATCTCATAGGCTAGTGGCTTTAAGATCAGGCTTTCCAAGATGAAATAGCACCTGGAGGGACCTCCATGTAGTGGAGGTTGAAGGACATGTGACGGGGCGGGGGCAGACAGAAGAGTAAGTGAGGTTCCATTGCTCAACACAACTTCAACAGGAGCAACTCCAAGTTTACCTGGTTGACATGTTGAACTTCTATTTTAAGAAAGGTTTTATGGCAAAATGTTCCAGAATCCATAGCTCTATGGCCTGTAAGCTCTTGGGGTAGTTAAGACAGGTAACATTTGGCTTCAAGTCTTTAGAATATCTAATTGGACAGATTTTATTCCTTGGGTCATGTTGTCACAGGGTGAAGTCTGACAGAGAGAGAGGCTTTCACAAACACATTAGAAGTATCCCATTACTGTATTATTCTATGGCAATTCCATTTGCCTCTTACCACACCATTTCAACTACTCATATCTACAGGAAAGGAAGGAATACCCATTGGGAGCTGGAGAGAATCTCATGAGGGTAGGGTGGTGGGGATATTCTGCTGATTCAGCTACCTTTGCTTTTTGTCCTGAGAGGTTTGATATTCACATATGCTATACCATATCCTTCATTGTCCTTTGGTAAAAATTTGAAAAAAAAAAAAGAAACCCTTAAGTATGTATACCAGATATGGGGAAACATGTCCTTAGTCTTTCATCAATTAGTTGAAGAGGAAAGGAAAAGCTATTCTGACAGGGAGCTCTATGGAAGAAGGGTAGCAGATTTGACATTTTCTGTCTGATTTTATATCAATTCTACTTTAGAATTAGATGCTAAAAAGATTATTAATATTTTGACAATTTTCTGACACCTCCTTCCCCCACTTCCCAATATGTGAAAACTATGTTTTAGGACCATGAAAAGCTAAAAGAGATGTTTCAGTGGAGAAGTAATAGGACCAGATTCACATTTTAGAATCATTACTCTGGCAGAAATGAGGTTTCTACCGTTTATGGAAATTACATTGGGGCACAAAACACAAGATTATTGCAATAAGATGAGGGATTGAAATGGAGAAGACTTTCCAGAAATATTTGCTGGGTGGATGAAAGATATCCTGAGCTGAGGCAACAAGATAGGAGCATATTCAGCTGCAAGACTTTGAGGTATATCAAAGAGGTAGGCTACAGGGCACACAGACTGGATGCTGAGAGAAAGATGAAAGAGAGAATCTGGGTAATGTCTAGGTTTCTGGATAGGGCCACAGAGCATCATGATGATTTTTTTTTTTTTTTTTAAGATAGGTACATAGAGAAGAGAAGGGAAAGTGATACATTTTGTTCTGGATAAACTGCTTTTGAGATGAGCATGGATATCTGGGTAGAGATGTTCAATAGGCTTATGGAGAGAATGGAAGGAGCCACCCAGACTGAATAGAAATATCTAGGCTCACCAGCATAGGGGAGTAATTGAAGTCAGTTATAGGGAAGGAAATTGCTCAGGGATAATGCATAGATAGGAAGAGGAAAGAATGCCAAGGAACACCAATTTTAAGGAAAATCAGAGGATGAGGAATGAACAAAAGAGACTGAGAAATACTAATCAGGCAGGAAGCGTATTCTACCTCACCATTATCACAGTGTGTATTTGCGTATGTGTCTGTCATCCTTTCAGGACTAAGTCTGTTAAGGAATGGAACCATTTCATTCCAAAAACCTGAAATAGGGCAAATAGTAGATGATAAATAAATGTTGCTTAAGGACATACACATGTTTTCATTATAATATATATTTTTGATAACTCTAAGTTCTTTCCCTATGTGTTTGGTGGATGTTCATGTTCATAACTTAGTAAAGTTATCCATTTTTGTGTAGCACTTCGTTAACTGTAATTATTGCCCTTACATAACTGTGGCCAGAGAAACATTAGCCCACCATGGCTGAATTTTAGGAACAGTGGCCCAAACAGTAGGAGCAAATAACTTGAGACAGCATACAGGCAATACCGATAATGCTTACAGATTTTTGCAGGCTTCTATAAATCACCAGGAAGCCAAGGTACCTCAGCAACAAAAACTTGCCTACACATGTAAACTACGCCCTCAGAGAACAGGAAAAAATACTTTCCTTCTGTAAAGTTATTTAACATTCTGAACCACTTTTATAAATTAATTTGCAGTTGAAGTAATAGCATTTCTACATATGTATTTTGCATTCATGCAAATCTAGATCTAATATTCAGGAAAATCATTTTACATTGTTAATATTATTTCTAGCTATAGCCTGCCTGGCTGACATGATGTGCCTACAGGGATGATTTCAGAAGCACTTGAAAAGCCCTCTGTCCTCTCAAATACAGTCCTCATCTGCTCTCTGACTCTTCTGATTTCCTTATTCTGTAAAATGGTTATTAGATTTAAGGATTACAATCCAAACACCCATTACAGGGAGGGCATAGTGACCTACTTCTTCAATAACAAGTTATGAGCAATTGTGAAATTTGGAAAGTAGAACAGTCCTACATTTAAGTGCTGTTTTTGGAGGAAATTATTAACTTTCACGTCATAGTTAACCCTTGTCAATTACAGAAAAATATATTCATTTGATCAATTTTATAGCCCTTTGCTACTGATTCTCTTAAATCTCAAAAAAAGCAGTCCTGGCCATTAAATTGTAAGCTCTTTGAGGGTAGAAAGGGCCTTTTAATCACCTTTATAACCTGCCCTTGGTGCTAGCATCTAACAGGGTCTTGCATAAGGAGGAGAAAGAGAGAAGTGAAAGGTATGTTCCAGAGTAGGAAATGGTTAAGACAAAGCAATCAGGGAACACCAAGAATAAATGACACATAAAAATATGTGATGACCTGAAACAATATGAAGAAAAAAAAAAGGAAGTTTCCTTCTTTTGAGAGACTGTGTCCAGGATTCTTCTTGGGGAAGGAGTTTTTGTTACAGGGAAAATGTTCCCTCCACAAGGCACAGGAGAGTTGTGGTCAATGAAAGGAGAAGCCCCAGGGAGCCCTCAACCTGATGCTGAGTTTATGCATGCTGTTTATGCATGCTCCAAAAATAACATCTCTTTGGAGTCCTGGCTTTAGAGGAAACTGATAGATCTAAAAGTACATTTGACATGTCCATTACTCAAGGAAATTAATCCATTATGGCAATTAGTGTACTCTTTTCAAACTAGAGTCTAAATACCAACTGAAGGAAATTATAAAGATAAGTAATTTTAAGGAGCATTCCAAGTTATCTTTTCACAAAGAAAACTGAGAACATTTGATTTAATAAAAATAAAAAAATTATTTTATTTTACTATTTAAAAAAAAAAAAACTTTGCAAAAAGTAGAAAGAGAACATTTGAACAAGTCCAGGGTTTGATCTCATCAGAAAATGATTGCATACACCCAAGTTTCACTAAACCTTTTAAAACCACTATCATTTTTAGCACAGCAGACAAGAATAACACAAGAGTATGATTTCCAAATGAGAAATACGTTGTCTCAATAAATATTAAGCCATATATGTAAAGTAATATTTCAAATACATAAAGTAGAATTAATGTAGAAAAATATGTAAAGTAGCATTTCATTTAAAGAAAAAAATCCAAAAGAATAATATTAAAATGTGAATGTGATTTTACATGTCAACGTATATGAGTTGTAAAGTAATGCATGTTACAATATTTATCTTCTTGAAATTTCACATATCATGTACCTACCATTGGAGTCATCAGTAGGTGGCAATATATTTGTTTACTATGTCCAGAAATGAGTTGAAGGGGCAGATGGCAATATTGATAATAAATATGCAATGGAGATAGAAAAGGCTTTTCTTATATAATTCAACTTTTTATAAGCAAAATATTAGGATATATTTATGTAAATTTTAAATTTGCATGTTGGAAACGAAAAGCAAATAGAACATTTTTCCCCTAGCATAAGGTTATTCTTAAAACATTAACATTTAAATTGCATGAATTTTAATAATGTCTCTAAACAATGTGTTTTCTGGCATTTATTCAGGAACTGAGTAACATACTAAAACTTGTTTTGGTCAAAATCTTTCTGGGAACTCTCTCTTGCCTGGCATGCTTACGCTTCCTAAAGGCCATGGGATAAAGGATCAAAGAATATGTTGAAATCAAGTACTGAATATTAGCACACCCTAATTTCTTAATTTTTTATTTGAATATGATACACATATAGAAATGTGCACATTTAAGTATAGAATTTGTTGAACGTTCACAAACATAATAAACTGTGCAACTATATACAGATCAAACAGTAGAAAATTACCAGCACTTTAAAATCTACCAGTGGTTCTCTCTGGTCACTATGCACCCCGCACCATCACCACCTCTCAAGGGCAAACTCTACCCTGATTTCTAACAGCATAGTTTAAGTTTTTTTGTTTTTATACTCTATATAGATTTAATGTGTATTCTTTTGTGTTCATGTTTGTTTGCTTAACATTGTATTTGTGAGAATCACCCATGTTATTATTTCTAACGTATACCATTCATTCTTATTGTTAAGCAGTATTTATTTATGTGAATGTATCACAATTTAGTCAACTGTTGATGATCTTTTGTGTAGTATCCAGTTTGAAGCTGTTTTGAATAGTGTTATTATGAATATTCTAGTACACATTTTTGGTGGACATGTGTATGCATTTGCTCAGTATATACTTAGGAATGGAATTGCTGAGTCACAGGTTATGTCTCTAGCTTTAGTATAATAGATACTACCAAACCGCTTTCCACAGTGGTTGTTCCCTAGCTTGATTTTTAATCAACCACTAACATACATGGGCTCTTTCTATTTACTACATTCTTGATTCAGCCTGAAACCATAGGTGAACCCACAATTATTTTAGACCAAATTCCTTGAGACAGTTCTTTCAGACCAAAGTAAAGTTCTATAGAATAAAGAAATTATTTAATCTACTTTATGCACCTGTGAATGTGTGATTCTTGCCTCGTTATTTTTGTGATGTTTCTTGTCCAAAGAAATAGAATGACTCTAACGTGTCTGGGGAAAAGATGATACCAGCTATCACTACTCTTAGTATATGTTACATTTTCCAGTACTTTTCACAGGAATCTCAGGTATTATTATCCTCATTGTATATGTGAGGAAACTGAGTCTCAGAGAGGTTAAGTGACTGCCCAAGGTAGAACAGCTAGTGAGGGGCAGTGCAGAGATCCAACCAAGTCTTTCTTTCCTCTTTTTTACTTTTTTTTTTTAAAAAAAATTATTTTATACTGGGGTATAGTTGATTAACAGTTTTGTGTTAGTTTCAGATGTACAGCAAAGTAATTCAGTTATACATATACATGTATCTCTTCTTTTTAAACCTAAGTCTTTTTTGATTCCAAAGCCCAGATATTTCACTTTGCCAAGTGCGTCTCATGGCACTATGCCGCCTGATGATTCCTTTTCATGCTGCCTGTTTAATATTGGCCCCTCCTGCACAAAGAGGGAGTCAAGTGTGAACCTCCTTGAGGGTTGACTCTGCCATGTTAATTCAGAGTGGTTGCTTTCTGATAGATTGTTTCCCACTGACTTTCATAATTAAAACATATGCAATATGAAAAATAACTTGAAATGTTACACAATCTTTTCTCCATATTAATACATATATAGGGATGTGGTATTCTAGACACAGGCTGTTTTCGTTCTTTGCATTTTTAGTAAGGGTCATAATTTCATATTTGCAAATATTACGAGTAGAAACGCTAATGTTGTGTCTTCAGGAGCTCTTCCCTTTTGAAGATATAAGCAAAGGCAGTTGCTATCTGTGACCATGACTCAAAGGGCTGTGTTTTCTTCCCTAATGCATTGAGGCTGCATATTAGTTTACAACTGGAGTCACTAGTCATTCTATTTCTCCCCTTGCAGTTTCATCATTTTGCATAAAATGTACCATTTCTTGAGTACTTGCCATGTTCCAAGCTGCCTGTGTTTTTTTGTTTGTTTTTGTTTTCTTGCGGTACGCGGGCCTCTCACTGTTGTGGCCTCTCCGATTGAGGAGCACAGGCTCCGGACGCGCAGGCTCAGCGGCCATGGCTCACGGGCCCAGCCACTCCGCGGCATGTGGGATCTTCCCGGACCGAGGCACGACCCGTGTCCCCTGCATCGGCAGGCGGACTCTCAACCACTGCGCCACCAGGGAAGCCCCTGCCTGTGTGTTTTAAATGTACCTGCTGCACAATGGTGCCACTTCATTTCATCATACAGCTACTGCCAGAATGTCCAAGCTTTGCACCCATCAAACTTGTGGAGTTTGTTGAAGCCAATAGCATTAGTAGACTCCATTGTCAATACTCTGGCTTCATTCCATGACCTCCAAGTTGGTGATCCTCTCTTGCTATTTAGTGCTAATTATGATTTTAAATGATGTTGGTGAGATAGTCAAAGAATTAGATGTGATTAATATTAAATATAAAAGATCTAAATCTCTCATGGACATAAAGTAGATTACACAGTTATCTTCATTCTATATGCCTTTACTTTGGTCTGAAATAATTTCTTTTACATTTTCATTTGGATCATAATTAAGAAATTATGCTGAATGAGCCACATTTGCTCTAAGAATGAATAGAATTAAATCACTGTACTGTCATTCTCCCTTGGGCAACAAATCTTTGCCCTTGAAAGTGCATCCATTAAATATCATAGTGTTTTGTCCTTGGCCCTGTGTAAGTCACTATTGTCAGCAATGTTTGGATGAAAGGATGAGAGGAATGCTTATGAAATTTTCAGGACACTAGGAAGTATCGTAAATTCAGGATTAAGATTTAAAATTATTCCAGGAGACTAGAATATTTCAGCAAAACAAGTGGAATAAATTTAAAATAGAAACTGGGAGGATTATGAATTTAAACATAAAGGTTAACTTTATATGTAAAAGATGTAGACACCTGCACAAAAGAAATTCCTATAAAAATCTGGAGGATTTAGTTCACTTGGAATTAAGTTTTGACCAACAATATGATGCTAGTACAATCCGTCTCAATTTTATTTACTGTTACCATGTATTACTGTGTATCTGCCATTTAACTAGGTAGTTTTACATATTACCTGGGGAAGATAAATAAAAGCACTTCAAGTGGTAATTCCTTATATCTTCTTTAAAATTATGAGCATACCACATAGGAGTAATTAACTGAAGGTATTTTTTTTAGGAAGTTAAACTAAGGTGTTCTAGGGACATTCCTTTCTGGGCATCTAATGAATATAAGAATAAAATAAAGAACCATGAGTGTTCATTAATTCTTTCTTTGACTATGCCCTCTTAAATTCCATTCATTCCAGCCATGATTTTACCAGTCTTAGTCAGTTGATGTCAGCATTTCTGACACATCTGATTTGACAGTTTACACTGTTGAAGAAACAGTCCTAATGCCAAGTATATTGTTGAAGAAACATTCCTAACAATGTATTATCTGTAGGTTGCTACAGATATTGAAGGATATTTTTTTGTCTCAAAAAATAGTTTTCTTTTTAAATACACAAGTTGTTTGTCAAATGTTTGATAGAAACTCTGGGGTTATGCACTGAAAAGAATAAAAGTGGTGATTTCTATCTGGAAGTGTTGTTGACAGCTATTACTCATCAGCTCCCTCACCTGTGAAAGGAGCTTACTGTTGTCTTTGTCCAACTTTAAGTGTGATTAGAGGTGCACCCGATGAGTGTGTCAGCATGAGTTTGCTTCAAAATATATCTCTGAGGTAGGTAAATAAATTTAACAATGGCACATTGGAGAGACTCATCCAACCTTATCTGGGACCACCCTAGTCATGAATGCTGTAGAAGTGATTCTTAATCTTGGGTCTCAGTTTATACCTGGTGAGCTCTTCAGTCTCAGAAAGAAAAAAATTTGATGTTTCTTAAGCAATTAAATGTTAATTGCTTAAGCTCCACATAACAGTAGTAGTACTGTTTTGATTTCCATTTACATGTGTTGATCCAACAAAACATAAATTGACTGTACTCACAGATCCAGTGGCATATTTGAACACTGGAATGAAAATAGTTTTGTGATGGTTATTAAAATGTGAAAAAAAAAGAATTCTTAGTATGAGAAACAATATTCAGTAAATGTTCTAAGGCATGTCTTGTACTCTTATACAAGGGATTTGGGGTTTTGTATGTGTCTTATGAACAGTATGAGGATGGCCTTTAGGGTCTAGGAAGTTTTAACCATCTTTGGACAATTCCTAAGAAGCTTTCACAAAGCGACCAAAATTATTCAAAATTGATTTTCTGTGGTGTGACATGGACATCTATAAGAAGTAAGACAGGAAATAAATTTTTATTGAAGTACATCCCTCTTAAATATTTTGAAATCGCATATGGTAACTGTATCCTCCTTCTGGAATGTATAGATAAGAAGGGTCATAATTCCCATATTTTTGGAATCTAGAATGGGTTGCCATAAAGGAATAGTGAGGGAAAGTTAGAGACCATGTAGCCTGAGAGGCTACAAGTCAGAGATTAAATCCACCTGTAGTTCAGGAGATGGGGACAGAAAATAGCTAGGTACTGAAGGTGGTGCCTGTGAAAATATATGCAGGCAGGGCAGTTTGAGTTGGGGAACTTTGAGAACAGAAGCAGCGTATGAGCTCCTTGAGATACATGGGTATAGGACATTTAGAAAGATTGAGAGCATAGCATTCTTCCATGAGCAGTTTTCTTTCTCTTACAAAGAAGCCATACATTTCTTTTTCTCCTATATGAGCTGCACATTAAAATATCTTTATAAAAATATCTTTATATTTCTTGGAAATATCACCTCATGCCCACTTTAAATTTTAAATGTTGTTTGCTGTTACTTTTTCTTATTTCAAGTTCAAACCTTTGGGTTCCTCTTTAACTAAATCTCAGATCAGAAAGCAATTGCATTTTTAATCAGGTAAATTTATACCTACCTTTTAGACCTCTTTCACTTTCGAAAAAAAATTTGCTGACAAAATTTATGATATTGAAATTTTTGGAGTTATGTGTTGAATGGGTCCTTTTTCATGGGTACTCACACTCATTATAAAAACAAATAGTTTTTACTTTCTCTTAGCTAATTGTCTATTTGAGTATCCTGCAGTCAAGCTCCTTAGGCTTGGAAGGAACATTAAACATTATATAGCTCATTTACTCTTATATTACTGAATCTACAGCATTTCTGCTAAACATCTGTGTGGTCTGAATCGATACTTCAGTGAATGGGAACATAATACCTTTTGAGGTGGTCTATTCTTTCTTTAGAGAGTCTGACCTATTAGGCAGTTCTTATTATTGGACAAAATCTCTCTCCGACAAAATTGGGGACCGATAATAAAACAAGTGTGCTTTTTCTTCCTTTTACTTCAGTTATTTGCATGTTACCATCATGACCTCTACATGTCACCTATCGAGTCTTTTCTCCTTCATGTCTGTTTTGAATCTACATGCCTTTCAACTGAATATTGTTTTGAATTCTTTCACCGTCTTCGTCACTCTCCTCTGGTCACTCTTGTTGATACACATTATGTTAAGTGTAGCATCTATACCTCACCACGATTGTCCAGAATAAAATAGAAAGGATTTGCCAGTTCACTAGTTCTATTAGAATAGCCTAAAATGCTATTAGCCTTTTTGGGGGTCATATTTACTGCTGCCATTCACTGTGCTTACTGTTTTTTAAAACCCCTCAACCTTTATATTACTTATAGTTCTTAAGGCACAGTTCTTTTCCTCTACTTGTTAGGCACTCAAGCAAAAATCTGCCACAAACTTCTACTCAACAGGCAGTTCGTGACTATCAAATAATCTTTCCTACTTTCCTTTAGTCTTACAAGTTATTTTGTCCATATATAAGGTTGGAGGCTCAGAAAAAACTATTCACTTTGCATTTGTTGTTCTTTCAACTTTTAATCCTTAGAATTTGACTGTGGGGGGTTAGAAAATTTTTTTTAAATAAAACTAAAATGCAGTCACTAAAATGCAAGTGCTATGCATTTGAAAGAGTACCTTTAGCTAGGTATATATGCCTAGTATGACTAAAATTATAGCTTCTTTGACATTTCTATCAAGGGCAAATTTTGAGGACCCTTCATTTCTTTTACTTTCTGTGCTTTACTTTAATACTCATATAAAGACAGCCCTAAAAATAGTGACTATTACGGGATAAATGTAACTTTTAGTACTAGCTCTTTCTTGTTCTGAGTCGTAACTGGATGAAGGTATGTGATATTTTTTGTTTGTTTTTGCTCTTTTTATAATTAGAGAGCTTGTATTCAAATCCTATACACTTTCTCTTTTATTTGTGCTATTAATTTTGTAAGCCCCAAACTAAGGATAATGCTCTCATGTTCATATATGCTGATTTGGTCTTGATATGTACAACCAAAATAAAATTGATATTTTTAAAGTCAATGGAACAATCAAGTGAAAGAAATCACTTTTGGTGATTATGAGCCAAGATTTGTCAGGTAGCTTTAGCGACTGAATTTATTTAAAACATTGCCTATACTGGCTCAGAAATACAAGAGCCATTCAACATAAAGCACAATTCAAATCATATTTTTGCTCTGGTCCACTGGTATCAATAGCAGCTGGAAAAAATACAGCATGTATCAGTCATTAGTGTGAAGGCCAGATCTGAGAAAAGACTTGATAAAGAACATGTACTTACAAAGTTAAAAATTATAAATAATAGCCAAATGCAAGAGCAGTTTTCTATTATATTTGACTCTTGAACAACACTAGTTTGAACTGCCCGAGTCCACTTGATGCAGATTTTTTTCAACAGTAAATACTACAATACTACACAATCTCAGTTGGTTGAATCTGCAGATGTGGAACCTCGGATAGAAAGGATCTATGGATATGAAGAAACCATAGATACAGAGGGCTGACTGTAAGTTACACATGAATTTTCGACTGTAGGGAGGGTTGGTGCCCCAAGGGGTCAACAGTATATGTAACATACACATATAATTCCTTAAAGTCAGTTCAAGATAATAAAGAACACCATTATCAACCCTGAAGTACATATCTATATTCCTGTGTATAATACAACTAGAACACATCTCTAAGATACCCAATTATGTCCTATTCGGACACATTTTCTCTTAAACAAGTGATTCACTCATTTAACCATTAAGAATTGTTCCAGTCTTAAATAAGTTCCTTGGCAACTCAAAACACATCTAAATTAGTTTGGCAAACAAAAGAATAAATATAATCATAATATATTAGCATTCTAACCTTAATGAGTATTATTCTAATCAGTTAATAACAACTAATGACAACACTCATCATTTGAATGAACAAAATATTGCTTTGTTTTTGACAGTACAAATATTACATCATACATGAATTAAATTTAGACAAAATCAACTATGGTGACTCAGAAGAGATATTTAAAGATGTCAGAGCCTGATATTTCATTCAGTGAGTATAAGCTCCAAGGTTTGACTCTACTGTAGTTCAAAGGTAGTTCAATTTAAGTAATATAGCATATAAATACATAAATTTCAAGATTCTATTAATGCATTTTTCTTTTTTGTAGGAAAAAAGGAAAGCACTTCTACTATTTTCCCTATAATATCTCATACTTAAGTAGCACTAGTGCTAAAATATTGTTTTATATATATATGTATATAGTTCCAAAAGTATGATGAATTAAATGTTATTACTATTATCCCATTTTCAAGATTAAAAACGTGAGGTAAAAAAGGGATGTGTCTTGCCAAAGGTCACAGTATTCATGTGAATGTTGATCACAAGCAACTTGGCTCTAAAATCTTTCCTATTAGCTACTGTACTGAGTACACAAATAAGTTCACATGTACATGTTCACTATACAAGTTGTTTCATACACCTGGGGTGTTTGGCTTTCTACAGTTTATATATTTTAGAGGAATTATATGGTCATCTTAGTTTGGGCTGCCATAACAAAATACCATAAAGTGGGAGTCTGAAACAACAGAAATTAATTTTCTCACAGTTATGGAGCGTGGGAAGTCAGAGATCAAGGTGCCAGCATGATTGATTTCTCATAAGGGCTTCTTTCTAGTTTATAGATGATCACCTTCTCCCTGTGTCCTCAGATAGAGGAGAAAGAAGAAGAACAAGCTCTCTGGTGTCTCTTCTTCTAAGAATACTAATCCCATCATGAGATCTCCACCCGCATGTCCTTATCTAGATCTAATTATCTCCCAAAGGCCTCCTTTCTAAATACCATCACATTGGGGGTTAAGGCTTCAGCATACAGATTTTGGGAAGACACAGTTCCATTCATAGCAATGGTAGATTGTAAACTTGTGAGTTCATGGACCATGTTTTGTCCATCTTTGTATCTCCATGACCCCTGTAGTAGGGCTTTGCATATTTTGTGCTCAATAAAGATATGGACTGCTTATCAAAAACTAATCATAATAATCAATATTATTTTTAATCTCATTTTTCCTGATTCCAAACCTAGGAAATATATTTTAAGACCACCATATAATTTATTGACTTAGCTGAAACACTTTTGAAAGAGAAAAAGAGTGGTATTAAGAATTACATTAGGACAACAGGAGGATGCTGGGACTGTCCCTGGCCAATCGGGAAGGATGGTCAGCTTGTGTATGTTAGAGTAGGACTCTGAGGCTCAAAGCTTTTTCCAAATGGAAATACTTGAACAGATTCTCTGTCTGCAAAGACTGTGTTTTGTAATTTTATAACATAGAATCCAGAATCATAACATTTTAGAACTAAAGAAGACTTTAGGAACTATTATTATCTATTAGTGTTACAAACCACTGGTAACTTAGTGACTTCACAACATCCACTTATTTAACTTAGTATTCTGCTGGGAAGTTCTTCTAGTCTGAGCTGGAATTGGGTGATCTCATTTGGGATCACACATATGCTTGCAGTTAGCAAGTTGGAATGGTGTCTGGTTGGTCCTACATGATCTGACCAAAGCCAGGTGATCAGGTGGTGGGCTGGCTGCTGACTAAAGCAATGAGTGTGAGAGTGACAGCCTAGCATGTTTCTCATTCTCCAACAGGCTAGCTTGGGCTTGCTCACATGTCAGGGTTCCAAGTGCAGCAAGTGGGGACATCCCAAATGTGAAAGCACTGTTCAAATCCGCTTGAATCACATCTGCTGTTGTCCCACTGGCCAAAGCCAAGCACATGGTTGAGCCAGAAATGAGTGTGGAAAGAGTTACCCAAGGGCATGGATACAAGCAGGCTGGAGCAAATTGGAGGCCATCTCTGCACCAATCTTCCACAGAAACCCTTTGGTCCTACATCACTGTTTTCACATTTGAGGAAATTAAGACCCTGGGAGGTCAAGGGACTTTAGCAAAGCCACACAGCTAATTAGTACATTGCCCTGAATTAAAAATAGTATGATGCTTTAAGGCCCACTTAAGTACCAGGTCAATCTGAACAATGTCTCTTCCATGTACTAAAACTTATTTTGAATAATTTTTATTCTATTCTGCTAGTTGAAGTTAAATTTTTTTAAAGTGAACATCTAGGGCTTCCCTGGTGGCGCAGTGGTTGAGAGTCCGCCTGCCGATGCAGGGGACGTGGGTTCGTGCCCTGGTCCGGGAAGATCCCACATGCCGCAGAGCGGCTGGGCCCGTGAGCCATGGCCGCTGAGCCTGCGTGTCCGGAGCCTGTGCTCCGCAACGGGAGAGGCCACAACAGCGAGAGGCCCGTGTACCACAAAAAATAATAATAATAAATAATAATAATAAAGTGAACATCTAAACCCATAAAATTGTTATGCATCAAGTTTGTTATCTTTGTCTAACATAGTTCTGTGAACATACAAAAATTTAAAAATGGCATAAAAGGGAGAGGTTTTTCTTAAAATATTTAAGAAAATTTGATGTTTCTCTTGTGGTATTTTGCTCCCCTAAAATTATTTTAAGTGATTTTTCCCTCAAGTCTCCTGGGCTATGAAAGACATGCAAGGAAAATATAAGTTGATTAATTAGGAAATACAACTATCAAATGGTAGCTTAACTTTAGCTGTACTTTTGGCCTGTTGGTGGATGAGTTTGCCCTCTTTGTCGACACTAAGCTTTGTTATGAATGTATGACATACGTTGGCATTTGTGGTATTAATGTCAGTGCTTATTCTTTACCTAAACATTTGTAACAATTGCTAATAAGCTTGTTGATTGTAATCAAGGGGCTGAGACCTGTCACAGAAAATATTACTACATACTTCTTGGTTGTCACTAATGGAATAGAAGATGCAGGGAGAGACAGAGAGACATCAAACATGGACAAAGACAGTTTGGCTAATTTGATGACCAACTCAAGACAGAATTTAGCCTAAATAAACCTAGAATTAGGGCCAAGGCACATAGTAGGTTCTTATTAATTGCATTTATTTTATTGCTTTCGTGACCATATTGTAAGATCGTATTAGTCAGCTAGGGCTGCCATAATAAATACCCCAGACTGGGTGGCTCTCTCTCCTTGGGTTTCTTCTCTCTCCCTCTTCTCACTGTGTCCTTAAATGGCTTTTCTCTGTGCACACAAACTTTTGGTGTCTCTTCCTCTTCTGATAATCCTTGGATTATCCTGATTATCCTTAATCCTGGCTTAAGGCTTCTCTTTCATGACCTCATTTAACCTTAATTACCTCTTTTAGGCCCTGTCTTCAAATACAATCACATTGGGAGTTAGAGCTTCAATATGTGAATTTGGGGGGGGACACATTTTGTCCATAACAAACATTATAACAAAAATTTGGACCCTGGTTAAAGTATGTGATTTTCATGATTTTCCTCAATAGTATATTATCTCCTCTTTATGTAATCATCCATTAATATGCAAACCTTGCTATCATTTTTAACTACCCATATTTATATACTGATATTTTTCTTTCATATTTAACCCTTGGAATTCTTTTTTTGAAATAACTGGGTTTTGGGTTTTCTCCATTTTCTCCTTCTTTTTCACTAATGTGAACTGAATTTTGGCACTTCACCAAGCTAAAATATGAGCTATATTATAAATATTTCAAAAACTGGCCTTGTTAACATTTTTTACTAATCCCCTTCAAACCTTGAGGTCATCTACAATCATTTCCTACTTTTTATCTATTTGTATATATTTAGGAAGCATTAGAAAGAGAAATTTTTGCTTATCTGTCTCTTGTGGTGGTTTGTGTGTTTTGTATTATTTTGAGGTGGCAATGTTTTCATGTTAATGAGACAGCAAAGGGGAATCAGGAAAGCTTATTCAGTCTCACACCTCTTCCACTAAATTTATCTTTGGCACAGGAAAATGAATCAAACCCAATCACATGAATTTTATAAAAATATATATCATCTTTGAAATATTTGGATGTTCATTTGAGAAATATACCTTATAGCCAACTTTCTGTCATCCATGCTACCAGATAGAATATGTCTGGCCTAGATAATCCACAATAGCCCCAAATCCCCAAATTCTTTATTTATATTTATAACATGATATATATGATTTACCTTTTACCTTATTAACTACTTCCTGCTATAAAATTATTACTTACAAACTAACTGGTCAAAAGGACATTATGAACAACAGAGGGGAATCAGAGTTTTAGCTGAGTAGTTTATCTGTAGATAGTTAGAAATGATAGTTTTACTTAAAGACAGAATATATTATGTTTAAGCTCAATTGTGGTTAAAAAAAAAAGCCAAAAAACCGAAACAGTGGCTTGAGCAATGTAGAAATGTACTTTTCTCTCACATAAAAACCGATCAAGTAAATATTGCAGGGCTAGCATGGTATGCTACAAGTGTCAGAGACTCAGGCACCTGTCTTTTTATTCCATTGTACATAGCCTTGCTCTCTAGTCCAAGATGAAGAGACCTAAAGTCCAAGAAAAAAGATGGTGGATGGAACCAAGAAGTCGGTAATATGCACTATTCCCTAAAGGAGGTTCTTGAAAGCCTCTACACACTTCTCCTTCTGGCTCAGTGGCCAGAACTGATGAATGAACTGCTATTAACAATGCGTGATTGCTATAGGCTGGAAAATAAACTCTATTCTGGGCAGCCATGTGCCCAGTTAAGAATTATATTCTGAAAGAAAGGAAGGACAGATATGGGGGACAACTGGAAATCAGTACCACTGTGCATCCCTTTTGCAATCGAATATCTGTGCACAGTTGATTCTTGAACAACATAGGTTTGAACTGTGTGGGTCCCCTTTACATGGATTTTTTTCAATAGTAAAGACTACAGTACTATATGATCTGTCGTTGGTGGACTCCACAGATACAGAAACTCGGATATGGAGGAATGTCATATAAGGATGGCTGACTATAAGTTATACACAGACTTTTGACTGCACTAGTGTTAGTGCCCCTAACCCCTGCATTGTTCAAGGGTCATCTGTACATTGTTTTCCCCACACATGGAACAACAGTAACTCCTTCCACAAGAAAAATGACCCAAAAGCTCATCAAACGACTACATCCAGTTCAAAGTCCATATTTTCTGGTGGTGTGTAGTTTTCTCTGTGTGGTTGTGGCTTGTCATAGTCCAGTGAATCAAAATTAACAGGTAGATTATTTGCCTCCACATACTCAGTATACAGTGGTGGGTGTGCAACTTACCGATTTACTAGCTCTCTACTCCAAATTCACCTTTTCTGCCTGCTCCGTGAAAACGTATGTGGATCCTTTAAATATTGTTATTTTTCCAGCTGGCACTGGAACTTGGTCAGTAGAGGGTACTGGAGAGACATTGCAGGAGGAAACCTGCTTCCGTTCCTGGTTCAGGGGCTCACTTGCTTTGTGGTTCCTGAAGCATGTGTGGTCTTCTCCAGAATCGGGCTCTGGAAGCACTCCCAGATTCTTCAGTGTCTAGCTCCTGTAGTGCACAGTGGCGGCAGCACCCAGCATCCCCCTGCTTCCTACGGCACATCACCCTGCTCAGGCGATTTGGTAGCAGACGGCCTACTACCTGTAGCACCCTTGGATTCTCCAGTGCCACGATTTCCAATGCACAGCAGTTAGCAGCATCCCATGGCCAACAGCTAACTCCCATCACACACACCTCAGGTGGATATAGCAGTGCAGTGCCTCTGGTGAGACACCTCCGCATGAACAAATTTCCCTGTCACCCTAGAGGGTAGATTTCTGACACGTTGCAGAGGGCAGTTTTCTAGCAAGTTACACTGGCCGAGCTCTGCAGTGACTGGTCTGCTCTGCAGTGGGCCATGTCATGTCCTCTCCACCAAGGTCAGGATCTCACTCCTGTGCATGTAGGGTTTCTTCCTTGGATACTCTGTCCCAGTCCCAGGGGTAGTGACTGGTCTTTATATCTGCTATTCTTATATTCTTTAGAATTCTCTTTATTCTTACTAGCCAATTTCCCATTATTTAAATCCTCTGTTATGGTTAATAATTCTTTATATTAAACTTTCCCTGTTCAAATAACTGTGTGGTTTCTCTCTCTTGATTGGATACAGTGGACTGATACAGTGGATCATAACCACAATAAAAGCTCCAATCCAGAGAAAAGAGACAATTGGGGTTACTATTACAGAGGATTTATCAAATTACCATGGGCAGGAAGAGTGAGGACTGTCTTCTCTATCAATAAAAGGAATTCCTTGGTTAGATCACCTAGTAAGTATTGCTGTCTTAGTAGAAACTGTCTTGTTCGTTGGCCTTCGTGCCTCCTGGTAATGGTTTCTGGTGCTTTTCTTCTTATCTGTTATCCATCCTAGTCGGATCTAAGTTGGGCATTGGAGAGTGTGCAGCATGACTTTTAGGAGCAGTATGATTTTCTTTGTAAACCACTTCCCGTTCGTGCACATGTGAGGTCTGAGGGTTGCTCTAAGAATTGAAAAATACCTTCATTTTCAGACCAAGTTATGTCTATCTGCCAGTAACTAGAGTGGCAGTCTATGATGTTGAGGACTCACAATTAGCTTGAGTGGCTCTACTTTATGAGGTCTTGACTTCATGGTTCAGGATGTCAGCATCTGCCCCAAACAATGAATAGAGAAAGAAGTAAGGGGAGGCAAATGGTGCAACTGCATTGTTTCTTCAGGAATATTCCCCAGAGATCTCACAAGCTGCTTTTCTTTACTTTCTCATCTCATCACATTTCTTCTCATCACGTTAGCCAAGCGCAGTCACAGTGCCACAACTAATTTAATTGCAAAGGAGACTGGGAAATGTAATCTGTATTCAGAGTGGCCATGTGCCCAGCTAAAAATTCTATTAATATGGATGAAGGGATGAAATGGACAGTGGGGGACAAGTGGGAGACTGCCACATATGGCTCCTGTGATTTGAAATACATATGGACCAATATAAGAAAAGTACATCGTTCTATACATGCTGTAAATTATAAAATAATACATTTTTTTTTCTCATTGAACATTGGAAAAACATTTAAAAAAAAAGAAGCTGGTTAAAATTTACTAAGCACTTTAAGGCAATATTTGAGGAGATAATAATCGTATTTAAAAACAAACTCTTCCCTTTGTTTAGTTTTAGAAACTGATTTCAAATTCCTGTTTTATGTTTCAAGAATTCAAGGTAGCATCTGTGTGGCAGTGGTTGAGACCATTCTTTGAGATTTTAACAACATTTAGGCCCCCAGAGCACCATGGATATTGTAAACTTCAAGTGGAAAGAGAAAGAGAGAGAGAGAGAGAGAGAAGCAGGGAGAGAGAGAGATTTCCTTCAAGTTAGGAATAAATAAGAAACCAGAAAATTTAATTCACTTATTCATTCATCCAAGGTCGTCTTACTAAAAGAGTGACAATCTCTTGTTCTCTAGTTTAAAACCAGTTATGTCTGTGTTATAAGTCATATAAGCAGCACAGGGAATCTAAGATGAGTCACTTCAACATTTGAATATGTACACTGCCTGATATAACTGAGTTTTATAGAAACTGGTAACACTTTGACAGTGTGTATTTTTAAAAGTATCTTTTCTACAAAAGTCTCAAAGCACTTTACATTTGAAACATTGAAAACTCAAAAGAAAAAGGGTAGAAATCTGAAGCAGTGGGAAGCATAGATCAATTTGGGAGTAATTACTTCAATTATTTCTAATAAAATCATTTTGTATTAAGTGAAAATAGTCTTAAGTTTTAAACATTCACTGAGGATTAAGAGTGGCAGGCTCAAGCCTTTATCTTTCCATAAAAAAATGAGCCCTATTATTCTTTACAGAGTTAATAGACTTTTGTAGTTTTTTTTTAAGATCAAGGAAAGTATATAATTGCTTAGACTAATCAAGAGGGACAGCCAAATCCATTTTTCTTAAGTATAGTCACATTGCAATAATTGAAAATTGAAAATATGAATGACAATGGTCATAAATTTTGCATGTGATTCCAACACAATATTTCTATCCTCGTTGTAATACTGTCTACCTTCATTTACTTAGAAATGATTCTTAGACTTGCAGTGGTTAAGAACACAGATTCTGGAGCCAATTTCAAATCCCACCTCAAAAATTATTAAGCTACATGACCTTGGGTAATTCACTAAACTTCCTGTCTGTGCCTCAATTTCCATCTGTATATAATGGGAGTGGTAATAGTAGCTGTCCTCTTGTGTTCAGAATCAAATACATTAATATTTTTAAAATATACAGAACACTGGCTGTCACTTAATTAGTGTTATTTGAGTTTAGCTATTGTTATTAGGTTCTTTCCAGCTCTAAAATTTTATGATTCTATTATCTTCCCTATAATCTTCTTTAAATGGAAATATAAGCTATTGATAGATGCCTTGTGTTTTAGTGCATTTATAAGCATTGTCATCATGCTGCAAATAATGTGACAGTTTATGATTTGTGATATGTGGTACATATAGTAAGAAATTTGTCTTGATAGAGCACCTTCTGGAAAGGGTGCTGCTTAACTGGAGAGCCTATTTTGGGTTTGAAATAGTCAGGTAGGATCCACAAGTCCAAGTATCTATAGCAAATAAGTCATTTTTTCCCCAACTTTAATTATATATGCATGTGTGTATGTATGTGTGTGTGTATATATATACATACATACATATACATATATGCTTTTCAATGATGTGTAGATAGAAATTTCTAATTCCTCCTCAGTAAGGAAGTGGTGAAAATCTTTAGCCTGGAAGGAAGACAAGAGAAGTCTGTCTCTTTTGGAACAGTCCTAGTGTATCTATCTGCTGGAGATTTCTCCTCTTTGTGGGCAGTTCAGGTTTTCGTTATAATTTTGTATTGCTTCCTAAGGCATTCTTGTGCAGGGGTAAGCTGAATATCTGTGTAGTTGTATAGCAAGGCATTTAATCCTAAATGCAAAAAGTTTTCAGTCACTCAGTCTGATATTGTTCAATGTGAAAAATTTAAGGCAGAGATTTTATTTTTTTTCTGTTATTCTGGATATTTCTATATTTATGAAGGGTACATTTTCCCTGATGTGCCCTTTGAAATATTGGATAAAATCTGTTTTCTCCTTGGCTAGAATACCTGACTACAGAATATGGTAATTCTCAGCTTTGATTTTGAATCATGCAAATGTATCACCTATTCATAAATTTTAATCAATAATTTAAAAATACAAAAAGAAATTAAAAGATATTTTTTAAATTAAGGACTTTCTTATTGTGTAAGGCAGTATTAATAAAATATAAATATTAAATGAAGCTCTAATAAAAGTCTCTCCACTCAGAGTTTTCTTTTTAACTATTTTTTTTCATTCTCATGTAGTTTGCACTAACATCAGTATATTCCCATATTCAAAACTTTTAAATTCCATTGTGTCTGATAAACTTTTCTTCACTTTCATATAAATGCTGTTGATTTTAGAAATCAACTGGGTGCTTAGGGTACAGGGTGGAAGCTTAACTTGATCTTCCATTCAGTGGTAGTAAAACTTGAAGGATGCCAAATTCCCTCACAGTGAGAAATGGATCTCTATGAGGCTGACACAATGTCTGAAAATCTCACCATTAACATTGCTCCTTGCGGGCTTTGTGGAGACAGGCATTTTAATTAAGTTAAGACATCATATTTCCTGGGTAAATCATTTGCTACCAAACACAATAGCATGCATTTTTCCATCTTATTAAAACTTATTAACACACAGCAGAACCCTGAGGAAATGACATGAGATAGAAAACAAGCATTTGTCTCGGAGGAATGAAGAGGTAGAGAAAGGTCAGATTCATGAGAGTTGCCAGGTCTCCAGTGGGCATTTCTAGACCAAAAGGGAGTATTGTGAGGTTTCAGGAATCTCTTGTGGTTTCTCCTAAACTCTTCACCATGTTATTTGGGTTAGAACTTTTTTTGTTTGTTTTCCATTTTTGTTTTTTGTTTTGTTGGTTTTACTAACTGGCTCTTTAAGACGAGCTACCCACATTTGATGTGACCTTGTATTGTCTCTGTACTGGTTAGCTGTGATCTCAAATTGTCATTCTATCTTGGTGCTGCTGCAAGAACTTGCTTTTGCCACACATGTCTGAAAGTTTCTGTGGACTATTTACTTAAAAATAATAAACAAAAAAAAAAGAATACAGTTAGGCAAGATGGTAATGACAGAGCAGTGCATGGAACTTTGAACATGAATGATTATTTTTTTAATGAATGTGAAAATGATATAGACTCCCACTTTTGGCTAGCTATAGCCATTAAGTATCCTAAAAATCTCCCAATTTAAGAGTTCAACGAGAAGACCAAGGACATCAAAGAAGGCATTCCTCTGCCTACCAAGATTTTTGTGAAGCCTGACAGGACATTTGAAATCAAAATTAGCCAACCCACTGTTTCCTACTTCCTGAAGGCAGCTGCTGGGATTGAGAAGGGGGCCCGGCACACAGGGAAAGAGGTGGCAAGCCTAGTGACACTGAAGCACGTGTATGAGATCGCCTGTGTCAAAGCTCAGGATGACGCCTTCGCCCTGCAGGATGTGCCCCTGTCCTCTGTTGTCCACTCCATCATTGGTTCTGCCCATTCCCTGGGCATTCGTGTGGTGAAGGACCTCAGTTCAGAAGAGCTGGCAGCTTTCCAGAAGGAGCGAGCCCTGTTCCTGGCTGCTCAGAAAGAGGCAGATTTGGCAGCCCAGGCAGAAGCTGCCAAGAAGTGATCCCTGTCCCCCACCCTCCAGGGTTTTGAAGGGAGCCAGTTGGGAAGGCTGGGCCAGAGGGGAGGAAGGGAGGTCACATCAACCTGATTATATTTTTCTGACTTTAAATTATGTATTTTTGCACGTGTGGTTATAGCAAAGGATCAAGTGTGAATAAACATCTCTTGTCACCCAAAAAAAAAAAAAGAGTAAACTAGTAAAATCTAGCACATCAACAAAGTAAGAAGACAAGGAAACTTCTTTATCTTGCCTTAGGGTCTAAGTAAAAAAAAAAAAAAAGTTTGTCTTGAGAAATGGTAACTGAAGGCCAACTCTCTTGCAGGTTTGGGTTTCAACATTATACTATTCACATAATATGTGTACATATTCTGGCACAGTAAACCCCATGCTGATAAATTAACAGGAACAATGCCACTGCATGGTGTTTTGGGTAATTGTGCTGAATAAAATACAAATTCTCTCTGGAGCAATCACATCGGGCTCATGAGGGTTTTATCTCATGAGTGTAAGAATGGTTCAGTGTTGGAAAATCAATCAAGATAGTTCACTATATTGAGAAAATTACATCATTATATCAATTGATGGATAAAAGTCATTTAACAAAATCCAACGGCTCTTCATGATGGACACTCTTGGAAAACTAGGAAGGGAAAAACACTTTATAAGTCTCATAAAAGGATGTATACAAAAGTTAAACCTAACAAAATACTTAATGATGAAACACTGAATGATTTTCCCTTAAGATCCCTTAATGGGGCTTCCCTGGTGGAGCAGTGGTTGAGAGTCCGCCTGCCGATGCAGGGGACACGGGTTCGTGCCCTGGTCCGGGAAGGTCCCACATGCCACGGAGCGGCTGGGCCCCGTGATCCATGGCCGCTGAGCCTGCGCGTCCGGATCCTGTGCTCCGCAACGGGAGAGGCCACAGCAGTGAGAGGCCCGTGTACAAAAAAAAAAAAAAAAAGATCCCTTAATGCTTTTTCCCTTAAGGAACAAAGCAAAGATATCCACCCTCACCACTTTTAGTCAACATGATATAAGAACTCCCAGCCAGTGTAGTAAGGAAAGAAAAAGAAATAAATGGCGTAGGAATTGGAAAAGAAGAAATAAAAGTCTCCCTATTCACAAATGATTATCTATATATAGAATTCCAAGGATTCTGAAAAACAAAACACAACTCCTAGTACTAATAAGTGAGTTTCCAATGTCACAAGATACAAGGTTAACACATAAAAATCAATTATAATTCTGTTTCCTTTTTGTTGAAAAGGAAATCAATTTTTTTTTTTTTTTTTTTTTTGCGGTATGTGGGCCTCTCACTGTTGTGGCCTCTCCCGCTGTGGAGCACAGGCTCCGGGCGCACAGGCTCAGCAGCCATGGCTCACGGGCCCAGCCGCTCCGCAGCATGTGGGATCTTCCTGGACCGGGGCACGAACCCGTGTCCCCTGCATCGGCAGGCAGACTCTCAACCACTGCGCCACCAGGGAAGCCCAGGAAATCAATTTTTAAAATATTATTTACTATAGTTCCCTCCAAATGATCAACTTAGATATGTATGTAACAAAATATCTAGAAGGATCAGTATGCTAAAAATTACAAAATTTTGATTAATCAAAGACCTAAATAAATGGAGAAACATATAGTGTTCATAAATTGGAAGACTCAACATAATAAAGGCAACAATTTTATTGGATTAATTAGGAGCCGATTAGATGCTGCAGAGGAAGATATCATTGAACTTGAAGACATAACAATAGAATCAATCCAAAATAAACAGAATGAAAAAAAAAGACTGCCAAAGGAATGATCAGAACCTCAGTGATCTGTGGGGGAAACATCAAGTGATATGACATGCATTTAATTAGAATCCCAGAAGAAAGAAAGGTGTGGAGAAGGAAAAAAAAAAAAAACTTAAGGAAATTAGGTCTGAAAAAAAGATGAAAAATATAAACCATGTTTCCAAGATACTCAGAGAATCCACACACAGAAATTCCATGTCAGAACAGATGATAAACAAATTGATAACTACTAACAATAAAGAAAATAATTGAGAGCAGCCAGATGAAAAAAGCTACATCAAATGCACAGGACCAATGATAGCAATGACCTCAGACAACTTCTCTTCAGAAACTGTGCAAACCAGAAAACAAAGGAATAACATCATTAAAGAGCTGAGGTGGGGAGGGGTGGGAGGAATACCTAGAATTTTATATCCAGAGAAAATACTTCTCAAAAACAAAGGTAAATTAATTTTTTTTCAGGAAAACATAGTATCAGAGAATTTATTGCCAATACAGCTGCATGACAAGAAATGTCAAAGGAGATTCTTTGTGATACAAGAAGGAAACTTAGATGTAAATAAATAGAATAAATAAATAAAATAAATAAAAAACAATTTTTCTCCGTTTTAAATTTGTATAAAAGCTAATTGACTAGGGCAAAAATGCAAGTAATTTATTGTGGTCTTTGTAACATATATAGAAGTAAAAATGTATGAAAACAGTAGCACAAAGGGCTGGAGAGGGAAATGGTACTATGTTGTGATAATCCTCTTAATGTGGAATATTATAATATTATTTGGAGGTAAATTTTGTTAAGCTTATAAACTCGCAAGAAAACCCTAAGAAAATATTAAAAAAGAGTTTTAGCTAAATAACCATTAGTAGAGATAGTGAGATACTGAAAGTTACTCAATCCAAAAGAAGGGAGGGATAAAAAAACAGAGGAACAAAGAACACATCAAACAAGTAGAAAACAAATGGCAAGACAGTAGATTTAAACCTAAACATGTCAATTATAACATTAAATATAAGTGGTTTTAACACACCAGTTAAAAGACAGAGATTAGCTGATTGGATGAAACAACCCCAAAATATGTAGTCTGTGAGAAATTCTATATATAAAGAAAAAGTTTAAAAGTAAAATGATGGAATGATATTTGCTATAAAAATATTAAGCATAAAAAAGATTAATTGGCTATATTAACATCACAAAGCAGACTTCAGAAGAAAGTATGCTACCATGAATAAAGAGGGGACATAAATGTTCATATCAGAATTAATAGCTGAAAGAGGGCCCTATCACAAATATCTATAAACAGGTGAATGGATTAAAAAAAATTGGTATACCTAAACAATGTATAAAAAGATAAAAACTAATGCACTATTGAGACACATGACTGCATGGATACACCTCAGAAATATTATGCTGATGAAGAAGTCAGACACAAAAAGTTACATTGTGTGATCTCATTTACATAAACTCTAGAAATGTCAAATACAATATCTGACAGAAAGCAAATTAGTGGTTTTCTGCATCCAGGGATGAGTGCTAGAGGGAATTGACTAGAAATGGGACAAGGGAGCTTTTTTAGATGAAGGAAATATTCCATATCTTGATTTTGGTGGGGGGGGGTACATGAGGGTTTAAACCACCCATACACATGTACACTTAGAAGGGTTCATTATATTGACTGTAAACTGTATCTCCATATGTTTATTAGAAATGAATGAATTAATGAATATAAGAGTAAGTAAAAAATCTGAGGCAATATAATTCCTAAAGGTGTATAGTTGAAAACAATTTCCAAAGATGATGATAAATGGAGCAAACTCATTACTTAATAATACATTCAAAAATTAAATAAAAATTCAAGTGTTTTGGGAGACATAGAGTTGATAATTTTATACAGAAAAACAAGAATAGGTGTACGTGAAAGTCACAGTTGTGGTTAGATTGTATAGGTGGAATGAGCAGTGTAGGTAGGAAGTTTTGACTGCAAAGACGCATGCTCAGGCTTCAAGCATACGGGCAGGGCTCCATTTCTTGACCTGCTTGGTGCTCATCTGATGATTTAATAATAATTTAAGCTATTGGTTTTATGTATTCTCTATGTGTATTATTTTTCACAGTATAAATAAGAAAAGTCAACTCTGACTGCCTTCACACCAGGCTCCAATCACGTGCTCTATCACACATACAACTCATGATAACATCGGTTTCCTCAGAGTTAACTCAGATTTTTAATAATTTATGAATGTGCTTTTCTCTCATACTTTTATAGGTTTTCCAGAGGTGATTTGGAGAGAGGGAGCCAGCATCCTGTACTAATTTGCCACCTTAGCAAGAAATAAAAAAGCTTTATCACTTTTCTTTGAAAAGGCACTTTAGCTTTTTTTGTTACTTGATCTCTGTCTTCCTGATTGAGTATGATCATATGTACTCTAACATATATATGATATATATATTTCTATATATGTAGAATTATTTTATACATTAATTCAGTACATGATATATAAACATGAAGTATACAAATATAAAAATATATGATATTATATATATATTTAAATATGTAATGTATATATTAGAGGACTTCTTATCAAACTGTATAGTCATAGACTAATTGTAATGCTTTCCTCTGTTTTATTTAATATTATTACAAACATTTTCTTATATTATTATTTAAACATCTATAATTTTTGGTGACCACATAACATGTGAGATAATGGATGTACATTCTGATTTTTACCTTCTCCCCAATTATTGTTAGATAATTTGATTGTTTCTAAATTTACATTGTGCATAATAGTTCTACATTAATCTTTCACATGAAAATATGATTGTATTCTTAGAGTGAAATCTTAAATGTGGAATTATTGGATTAAAGTTAAATTTTAAGATCTACGGGGGTAAAGATAGAATATTTTTTAAATTGTTGATACTTTATACTGGATTTCCTTCCAGATAACTTTTAGCAATTTAAACTCTTAGCAATAATATGTAAGAATATCTATTTCAGCATACATAGGAAATGTAATCAGTTTTAAAACTTTCTCAATTTGATGGTTTAAAAATTATATCTCCGGGCTTCCCTGGTGGCACAGTGGTTGAGAGTCCGCCTGCCGATGCAGGGGACACGGGTTTGTGCCCCAGTCCGGGAAGATCCCACATGCCGTGGAGCGGCTGGGCTCGTGAACCATGGCCACTGAGCCTGAGCGTCTGGAGCCTGTGCTCCGCAACAGGAGAGGCCACAACAGTGAGAGGCCCACACACCGCCAAAAAAATAATAATAATAATTTAAAAAAATAAAAAAAATAAATAAAAATTATATCTCTGATTTGCATATCTTACTGCCATTGAAATTGACATTTAAATTTTTTTGTGTATTTTATTTCTTTGGTAATTTTTTTTTTTTAAATTTATTTATTTTTTATTTTTTGCTGTGTTAGGTCTTTGTTTCTGTGCGAGGGCTTTCTCCAGTTGTGGCGAGTGGAGGCCACTCTTCATCACGGTGCGCGGGCCTCTCACTGTCACGACCTCTCCCATTGTGGAGCACAGGCTCTAGATGCGCAGGCTCAGTAGTTGTGGCTCACGGGCTTAGTTGCTCCATGGCATGTGGGATCTTCCCAGACCAGGGCTCGAACCCGTGTCCCCTGCATTGGCAGGCAGATTCTTAACCACTGTGCCACCAGGGAAGCCCGGTAATTTTTTTTAATTGAAATATATTTGACATAATGTGTAAATTTAAGGTGTATAACATGTTGATTTGATATATTTATACATTGCAATATAATTACTGTTGTAGTGATAGCACCTTCATCACATCACATAATTATCATTTCTTTTTTGTGGTGGGAATCATTAAGATCTAGTCTCTTAACAAGTTTTATGATTATAATACAATATTGTTATCTATATTCACTGTGTTGTACATTAGATCTCCAGGACTTATTTGTCTATTAGTTGCAAGTTTGTACTCTTAAATAATTTCTCTCTTATTCCCCCATCTCCCAGCCCCTGGTAACCACCATTTTACTCTTTGTTTTTATGAGTTTGGTTATTTTAGGTTCCACATGTAAGTGATATCATACAGTATTTATCTTTCTTTGTCTGATTTACCTCACTCATCATAATGCCCTCAAGTTCCACCCATGTTGTCGCAAATGGCAGGATTTCCTTCTTTCTCATGGCTGAATGCTATTCCACTGTATGTAAATACCATATCATCTTTATCTACTCATCTGTTGACAGGCACTTAGGTTGTTTCAATATCTTGGATATTGTGAATAATGCTGCAGTAAATATGGGAGTGCATATATCTCTTTGATATCTTGTTTTCATTTCCTTTGGGTGTATACTTAGAAGTAGAATTGCTGGATCATGTGTTAGTTCTACTTTTAATTTTTTGAGGAACCTCCATCTTGTTACCATAGTGACTGAACCAATTTAAATTCCTACCAGCAGTGTACTACGGTTCCCTTTTATCCACGTCTTCACCAATAATTTCTATCTATTGTCTCCTTGATGATGGGCAGAGGCTCTAAACAGACATTTTCCAAAGAAGACATCCCAGTGGCTAACAGGTACATGAAAAGATGCTCAACATCACTCATCATCAGGGACATGCAAATCAATATCACAGTGAGATATCACTTCACACGTATTAGAATGGCCATCAATGTAAGCTGTTTATTCATCATCTTTTGTCCCCTTTTCAATCAGAAATTCTTATTTTTTATTGTTGATAAGAACCCCTTTTATTTATTTATGTTTATGTTTTAGAGTAACTATTATAAGTTTATATGTGTCTTATTTATTGTAAATCTTTTCCTCAGTGTCTATATTGCCTTTCAGTATTTGCTTTTAGAAGTTTTAGCTGCTAAGCTGTAGATTTTTAAACCTGTGAGGCATTGATCTTTTCTTTATTGTCCCTTTCTTTCATTTTACCTTTAGAAAAATTCTCTCATGCAGCATTTAGGTATTCAATGAGAATTTATTCTACATTTTGGGGGGAGTTAAAATTGTACATATTTATGTAGTACATATATAATATTTAATAAACATACATATAAAACATATATAATACACATATACATAAAATACATATTATGTATATAAATTAATTAATTACCACTCAAGGAAAGAGGAGAAAGAATAAGAGCTCTTACTCTCTCCCCTTGGCTTCCATATCTCTTTTTCTCTCTCTCATATATATGTATATCCCCCTAAGTGAAAGAGATTTTTATTTTAAACTTTAGGATAAGTTGAAACTTTTATAATGAGCATTTCTCAAAGAGCTAGAATTATATACATATATATATATATATATATATATATATATATACACACACACAAATATATATACACACATACATACACAGATATATACATGCACATACACACAAACACAATAAGGATCTAACATTATTTTGGTTTCAGTATCATTTATTTATTGGATAAAATAATTTTTTATTTAATTGAAATGCTTTATTATTTTATATTTTTCTACAAAATAGAATCTCTTTGAATGTTTTCTGTTCTTTAGATATTTATACCCCCACGTACTTAAAAAACACTTAAGGCATCTTCCATATTGAATAAATTTAGAAATATGTAAACAAAGCATCATTGAAAAAGTTTAGAAGAAAAAATGAGAAAATTATTGTACCGGAAAACTTGGGCAAGGTTATAATTGCAGTAGGGGAGAAAATCTAGATATGCCAATTATGGCAGGAGAGAAAAAGTGTAGGTTTGTGTATTTCTCATAGTAAACATAAAGATAATGTTGAGTGTTCACTATATATAAGATATTGTAAAGTATATTACATGTATTATCTTACTGAATTCTTAAAAATCCAGGATTTCCTTTTTACCATTGAGAAAACCAAGACTTAAAATTTTAATTTCCCTTGTCAGAAAAAGTTGGGAGTAGGCCTCAAATCCAAATCTTTCTGACTCCAAAGCCATCATCTTAACTATTGTGCTATACTACTTTTGTCAGATTATAGAAAACATAAAAGTTTATCTGGTGAGACAAATACTCTCCTATCCCTATGTTCTAGATGAAATTTATTGTGTGGATATTGAGTAACAATGTTGGATAATGTCTTCAACACACGTTTTACAGAAAACAGAGTAACACTTTAAAAATGGGCATTTCTTGTATCAGCTTTTGATAACAGCTTAGTTCATAACATTGAATTATAACTTAGTGCAGGCATTTCTATGGACAGCAAAGCTGAGATAGCTCAGATATGTTGCTATCTATGATCAGCTTTGATCAAGAATGTATTTATCATATGCCATCATAGGGAGAGCCACAGGGGATCAGAAGGCAGGGCTTAATTTTTTAAAAATATCAGGTATATGGCAGATTCTTTTAGAGAGGAAAAGAAGTCATGCAGAAAAGTCAATGTGAGTTAGCAGTTATCTGTCCTCAAAATAACCAAGATAGTTCCCTAAAGAAAGAGCAGAGTTGAGAACTGAAGCTGGTTTGATTACTTGTTCTCTGCATGTGAAACTTTGAGTTATGTGGAATTAAACTCAGTGACATATAAAAAATGCCAGGATTAAAGGACTCTTCAGAAGCCTGATTCACCACTGTATTCCAGCACTCAGGAAGTGCTGGGCATAGCGCATATGTTAGATAAATATTTATGCAATAAATAAATGAATAATAGCATGAAAGAATGATTTTCCAAGGACATAATTTTTTTAAAAGAGCTATGTGTGTATCCTCCTGATCACTTTTGGGATCATATTAAAACTTTGACCATATATGAAGATTTGATTATGTTTCAATTTTTGTTAATAACTTTCATTGACAGGAGTTTTTCCTTTAATTAATAATGTAACAGTCACATACAAGCACTGCACTAAATTGTTCCTTGTACATAATGTCAATAAATCTTCATCAAAACCATTATAATTTAGATATTGTTTCTTCCTTCTGCAGTTGAAGACAATAAAGGCTCAGAGAGGTTAAGCGTCTTGTCCAAGGTTGCACAGCTGTGAGTAGCCAGGATTTTGCCCTATCTTCCCAAACCCATGCCATTTATGATTCTGTAAACCAAATATGGATCCACATTTTCTCCATTTTATGTCTTTGAGAATTATAAAAGTTTCAAATTATCCTAAAGTTTAAAGTAAATCCCTTTCACTTAAGGAGATATATGTATATTTAAGTGAGGAAGAGATATCAAGCCAAGGGGAGAGAGCAAGAATTTCCTTTTGTCCTTTCTCCTCTTTCCCTGAGTGGCAACTGACTAACACACATCAGAGACTACATGAATTGAGCCACTTATTTTTTTCGGGGGTAAATCACACAGCCTAGCAAAACGGCATTGCTGTTTGTATGCATGATCTCTGATTTCAAATGAGCACCCACCCCTATTCAGCATTCTGTATTTCTCTATTCTCACTATTCTCAGAAATGTCTATTGTATATATTTTTTTACTTTTCTAATTCGTTCAATCTCTGTTAAGGTACCAAGTCATTACTGCCAGATAATCTCATATCTTATAGAGAATATAAAAGTGATCAGATGGGTGATTTCTCTAATTCCACCACCAAATCTGCCAACAGTCCTGGATCTGCTTCCATACTAGTTTTGTTGTGATTCGATGAAGGAAGAGCAGGACATTATGGCTTTAAAATTAATGAAAACATTTTTGCGGACCCCTAAAATCATTTGTAAGCCCCCAAAACTGTTCCTACTGTGCTAATGAGTAAGTGGGCTCTGAGGAAGAGCCTTTCTCACTATCGAATACTAATCCTTCTTAATGCACTGGATTGCATCTCCTGCCACCTGCTCAAAGAACTTTCTATTTGTTTCCTCTTCTCATTATATTAACCACTTTTAAAAATACTGGATTTTTACCACCAGTATGAAAACAAGCTTTAGTGTCTTCTAGTTTTAAAGCAAAGAACAAACAACAGAACTTTCATTCATTATCTTCCCCCTGTTGCTAACTGCTGTCTCTGCTCCCAACTAGAGATAAGCTTCTCTCAGTTCTGCCTTTCTTTGAGATTAACCAAACATTTTTAATAATGATAATTATTTTCTTCTATTAACTTATAGTAATGCATTATTCTTTTAATTGTTATCCAAGGAACTTGTACTGCCTGTATCCTCTACTATAAAATGAATACAAATGGTGAGGGCAGACATCCTTGCTTTTTCACAATCTCAGGGAGAAAGCATTCAACTTTTCACCATTACAAGTGATGTTAGCTGTAGGATTTTTAGTATATGCCCTTTAACCAAAATCGAAGAAGCTATTTCTATTCCTAGTTTGCTGAGAGTTTTTAACACATTACTTTTTCCACATTTATTGAGATGATCACATGATTTTCTTCTTTAAACCGTTGATATGGTGAATTGCACTGACTGATTTTCCCCCCATTTTTTATTGTGGTAAAATACACATAACATAAAATTTACTATCTTAACCTTCTTTAAGTGTACACTTCAGTGGCATTAATTACATTCATATCGTTGTGAAACTGTCACCACCATCCATCTCCAGAACTATTTTAATCTTCTAAGGCTAAAGCTCTATGTCCATCCAACAATAACTCCATTCCCCCTTATTCCCAACCCATGGCAATCGCTATTCTATTTTCTATAGCTATGATTTTGACTTCTCTAAGTACCTCATAAAAATGAAATCCTACAATACTTGTCTTTTTGTGACTGGCTTATTTCCTTTAGTCTAATATCCTTAAGGTTCATCCATGGTGTAGCATACTGAAGAATTTTTTTTAAGGCTAAATAAGATTCCATTGTATATATATGCCACGTTTTGCTTATCTATTCATCCGTGAATATTTGGGTTGCTTCCACATTTTAGCTATTGTGAGTAATGCTGCTGTGAATATGGGTGTACAAATACCTCTTTGATACCCTGCTTTCAGATCTTTTGAGTATATACCCCAACGTGGAATTGCGGGATCATATGGTAATTCTATTTTTGAAACAACTCCATATTATTTTTCAAAATGGCTGTATCATTTTACATCCCCACCAGTAGTGCACAAGGGTTCCAATTTCTCTACATCTTCACCAATACTTGTCATTCTTGTTTTCATAGTAGCCCTCCTAATAGGTGTAAGGTGGTATCTAATTGTAGCTTTGGTTTGCATGTCCCTAATGATTAGTGATGTTGAGCATCTTGTTATGTGCTTACTGGCCATTCATATATCTTCTTTGGAGAAATGTCTATGCAAATCCTTTGCCACTTAGAAGTTTTTCTTTGCTTTTCTTATTCAAAATTGGTTGGGTTATTCTATGTCATATGTATTTTTTAAACATTAGGATTAACTTGTTGATTTTCAGAAAAAAAAACTTAGTGAGATTTCATTGGAATTGCATTGAATCCATAGATCACTTTGGAGAGTCTCAACATATTAACATTATTGAGACTTTTAATTCATAGAAGGCACTGTATTTCACCATTTATTTAGGTCTTCTTTAATTTCTCTCAGGAATTATTGAACATATCTTATTAAATATAATCCTAAATATTTTATAGGTTTGCATTATATTATATTAAAACTGACATGTTTTAAATTTCAAGTTCCAATTGTTGTGTTAGAATATAAAATAATTGATATTTGTATATTGACTTTTTATCCTGAAACTGTATCCTAAACTCATTTATAATTTTGAGTAGTTTTCAAAAAGATTCCTTAGGATTTACTACATGCATTATCCTGTCACATGTAAATAAAGACAAATTCACCTCTTACTTCCCAAAATGCATGCCTTTCATTCATTGTTGAATAAAGTAGTGAGAGCTGAAATTCTTTTCTTGTTCCTGAGCTTGAGGGAAGCATTCAGTCTTCCAACCTGAAGTAGATGTTAGTTGTAGGATTTTATAGATGTTCATTATCAGGTTGATGAAATTACTTTCTAATCTTAGTTTCTGAGAATATATGGGACTGATTGTTTTGCTTATGTGTCACAATTTCTTGCTTCTTGGTCTTTCTAGTTATTTTTGATTGGCTGCTGTATAGTGTGATTTTATGTTGTTGAGTGCTTGGATTTTGTTATCTTCCTTTAAAGATTGTTGCACTTTTTTTCCAGAAGACAATTTAGTTGTTCTGGGTCAGTTTGATCTTTTTGAGACTTGTTTTAACACTTGACAGGGTAGGTATTGACCAGTCTTTAGGAATAATGTAGTTCTACCACTTAAGTATGCCTCTCTGGAGTCTCCACTGACTGCTCTGGTGATCATCAAGAGCTGTCCAGTCCAGTTGGTCGAGCTGAATGATTCTCTTTCCTGTGTGAGCCTTGGGAGGACTTCTGCAGTTTACAGCACCTTGGCCTCAGGGAGTATTTTCCCTGGTCTCATGGAGTTCTGTTGTATGTATGTACAGTTTAATTTTAACATCAGATTCAAGGGGACTCCTGTGGAGATTCCTGAAGGTCTTTTTATGAAAAATTCTTTTCATCTGGAACTTTGCTTTTACACCCTGAACTGAAATATTTTTTCTTCAGTCAGTGAGATCACCATGTCCTGCTTATGATTATCCTGAATCTACCGTAGTCCTGACTGTGCCTCCAGAAGGAGAACCACAGGGCTTATAGGGCTTGTTTCTATCATTTCCCTTTTTATCAGGGATCACAGTTTTATACTATGTAGTTCCCAATCTGAAAACAGATGTTTGATGTATTTTTTCCAGTTTCTGGTTGTTTCTAGGAAGTTAAGTACAGACTCTGCAACTTCCTCATGGTTGAAAGCAGAAATCTTGTTATATTTTTAAAAGTTGACTTTTATTTTCTTTTTACTGAAGTTTTAGTTTCACAGCAAAATTGGGTGGAACTGAGAGATTTCCTATATACTTCTGGCCCAACACATGTATAACCTCCTCCATTATCAACATCCCCCACCAGTGTGGTCCATTAGTTACAACTAATAAACCTACATTTACAAATCATTATCTCCCAAAGTTCACAGTTTACAATAGGGTTCATTCTTGGTGTCACACATTTTATGAACTTGGACTAATATATAATGACAAGTTTGTTATTAGTAATCCAGATTTAGGCCATTTTAATAGATGTGTAGTGATATCTCACTGTTCTCATTTGCATTTCCTGGATAACATATGATGTAGAGCATCTCTGCTTATTTGCCATCTGTATATATTCATTTGTGAGGTGTCTGTTAAGGCCTTTGGCCCACTTTTTTAAATTGAGTTGTTTGTTTTCTTATTTTTGCATTTTAAGAGTTGTTTATATATTTTGGATAACAGTCCTATATCAGATATGTCTTTTGCAAGTATGGGTATTCTCTGCTTTTCAAAAATTTGCTTTGCACCACTTCACTTTTATGAAAGGTCTACATTAGCAGCTGTTTCCACTAACCTAAAGAAGAAATGATAGCCTTCAGCGTTTGTTTTGAAGCAAGCAATTATAGCAGCAGCTCACACCTGAGGAGTGGTAGTGACACTGCCAGGCTCCTTTCCCAGGAATTACACTCCGCATCAAACTGCCATGGCTGTGAACTGTATCTTGAGCATCTGTGCTTTATTTGATTTATTTTGTGCATCCATTAGCAAGATGTGCCCTGAGGTATTTGCTTCTTTGCTTTATGTCATTTCAGCTTATAAAAGTTTTCATAAGAATGCTTTACTTTTGGATAGTGGGGGAAACCTGTATTATTTCCCAGTTTGTGGCTAGCCTTTTGTGTGTGTGTGCATGTGTGTGTGCATGTGCACACGCGTGTGTGTGTGTGGCTAGCCTTTTCATTCTCTTGACATTGTCATTAGCAGAGCAGAAGTTTTTAACTGCAAAAAAATCCAGCTTATCAATTCTTCTTCTTTTTGGCCATGCTGCAGGGCATGTGGGATCTTAGCTCCCTGACCAGGGATCGAACCCATGCCCCCTGCATTGGAAGTGTGGAGTCTTAACCACTGGACCACCAGGGAAGTCCCAAAAATCCAGCTTATCAACTCTTTATTTCATGGGTCATGACTTTGGTGTTGTATCTAAAAAGTCATACCATACCCAAGGTCATCTAGATTTTCTCCTATGTCATCTTCTAGGAGTTTCATAGTTTTTAATTTTACATTTAGATCTATGATCCATTTTTCAGTTAAGTTTTGTGAGGGGTGTAAGGTCAGCATTTAGATTCTTTTTTTTTTTTCACATGTGGACGTCCAATTGTTCTATCAACATTTGTTGAAAAGACTGTCTTTGCTTCACTGTATTTCCTTTGTCAAAGATTAATTGACTATATTTATGTGGATCTATTTCTGTGGTCTTTTTTCTGTTTCACTGATCTGTTTGTCTTTTATTTTGCCAATACTACACTGTCTTGATTCCTGTAGCTTTGTAGTAAGTTTTGAAGTTGGGTAGTATCAGTCCTCCAACTCTGTCCCTCTGCTTCAATATTGTGTTGACTATTCTGAGTCTTTTCCCTCTCCAAATAAACTTTAGAATCAGTTTGTTGATATCTACAATGTAACTTGCTGAGAATTTTATTGAATGAGTCCTTGGATCAAGTTGGGGAGAACTGACATTTGACAACATTGAGTTCCCTGATTTATAAACATAAAATATCTCTCCACTTACTTAGTTCTTATTTGTTATGTTTCATCAGAGTTTTGTAGTTTTTCTCACATAGATCTTACACATATTTTGTTAGATTTATAACTAATTATTTCAATTTGGCGAGGTGCTAGTATAAATGGTATTGTGTTTTTAATTTCAAATTCCACTTATTCATTGCTGGCATATAGGAAAATGACCGACTTTTATATATGACCTTTGTATCCTGAAACCTTACTATAATCATTTATTAGTTTCAGAAGGTTTTTTTGTGGTTGTTTATTCTTTTGAATTTTCTTCATAGACAATCATGTCTTCTGCGAACAGCTTTATTTCTCCCTTCTCAATCTGTATATCTTTTATTTCCTTTACTTGTCTTACTGCATTAGCTAAAACTTCCAGTGTGATGTTTAAAAAGAGTGGTGAGAGGGGATATCCTTGCCTTGCCTTGTAATTTTTCTATGTTTTTAAGACTCACAGAAGTTTATAAAAATATGAATGGACAAGGGCTACAATGTTAGATTTCCTCTTTTTCCCTTACCTCTTTTTATGCCATAATTTATATACCAAATACTTTAATCTGCTGTATTTTTGGTGACATTAAATTTGCCAATATATAGGGCATGCTATAAATATTACTATAATATTTAGAAATTGGAAACCTAGACAGTAAATAGGTATTCAGCAATCTATAGAGAAATGGCCCATTGCTAAAAAGACTATTTTTACATCTGTTTTGGTATATTGATCCTATTTTGGGATTAGATCCTACTCCATCAGTACACAGATTTACTTTTCAAATCTTTAAAAGAAAAATTGTCAAGTATTCCTTAAAAATTCCATTTAAAATCTCCTCGTTGTACAGCACTCTGTTTATGTATACCAAGTCACCACATGCCATGGCATAGTAAATTTTTCTAAAAAGAAAAAAAAAGGCATAAATATACCTTGAGTTCCTCTATTCACTCTGAATAAAAATCCTCCAAATGATATTGCCCTAGGCCAGCGGTCCCCAACCTTTTTGGCACCAGGGACCAGTTTCGTGGAAGACAGTTTTTCCACAGGGTGGGTTGGGGGGATGGTTCAGGTGGTAATGCAAGCAATGGGGAGTGATGGGGAGCAGCAGATGAAGCTCCACTCACTCACCAGCTGCTCACCTCCTGCTGTGTGGTCCGGTTCCTAACAGGGGGTTTGAGTCCCCTGCCTAGGCATCAGTGTATAAAAATGAAACTATATTGTACTGACAGAGAAGGATCTTCATTTTGAGGGTTTTTTTTAAATTGGTGAGTAAACTTTTTATAAACCACATACACACTCTCATACACTGCCACTAATTGTTATTTTAACATAGTATACAAAACAAGCAACTAGATTATTTCATCTACTGAATTCACAACACATCTAAAAATTTTATTTTCCATATCCATAGATGTCAAGATATTATAATTTGTTATTTACCACAAAAGTAAAAAAAACATGTGAAGCATGGTGATTATAGTTAACACTGTATTACATACTTGAAAGTCACTAAAAGAGTAGATCTTAAATGTGCTCACCACACAAAAAAAATGGTAATTATAATGAGGTGATGGAGGTGTTAACTAATGCTATTATGATAATCATTTTGCAGTATATGTATATCACATGAACACATTGTACATCTTAAACTTACACAATGCTATATGCCAGTTGTATCTCAATAAACATGGGAAAAAGTCAGCAAAATTAATTAATGTCATTAATGTCATTTTTCACCCTTTCTTTGCTTTATACTTCTAGGTGTGTCAGGAAGAAGGCTGTAATAAGGACATTCATAACTTATGTGGTAAGTCTTGGGTAACTTCCAATGACAAGTACTTTCAGTGGTCGAAAGTTATAAAAAGTGAGTTATGGGATTAAAAATCTCTAATTGAATTGATGGAGAAATATTATTAGAAACAGGTGTAAAAATACTTTATAATTTACCCATTAACTGAAAGTAAAGTGGCTTTTTAAAATCACTCAGACATCGCATTTCATCACAAACAGTCTAAAATCACTGTAGTCTGAAGTCAGAATTTTTCACATTAAGAAAACTTCAAGGAGCAGTTTCCTGTGGTAAATATATGAAATTTGATATATTTAATCTTTGTGTTTAATGCATTTTAATGAATATAAATTTGTTTATGTCACTTTATTTCTTTGTTAATGGTCATTTGGTTTCAAAACATATATTAATTCAATATATTAATTTTAAATTTTGAAAAAGAAGACATTCCTAATCTAAACTTCTCTACCTGTACCTGAAAAAAAAAAAACTCTTAAATTTTGTGAATAAGGCATATTTACTAGAATTCTTGAAATGGAATTTGATACATTCATTTGGACTGATTATTTTTTCTAGCCATATCTTTCTTATTGTATATTTTATGTTTTTTTAATTCAATCATTAATTTGATTATTTGCTTTATGGGATTATGTTATTCTTTTATACCATTCTAATTGCTTAAGTATTTGTAGCCACAAATGTTTCAATATAAGAATCTTGTTTCTATACCAATCTGATTAGTCATTCATTTTAACTTTTATGGTATTGTTATCATGGTATCCCCTCTGTAGGACATATTTCAGCTCCCTTGGTTTTCCCTTTTTGGTTTCTTTCATTAAAATTTCACCTCAGCAAGGATGCCTCTTGGTGCTAGTTTAAGTTAGTAATAATCTCCAATTTTACTGAATCTTCTAACCTAACAGACCAATGCTACTTTTCGCTAAGAAAACTTCTTTGTTGGCTTATCTGCAAGCCTTAGTCAACCACGGGGATTCAATATTGCTTGTTGCTAAGATCATACTCTTTTGACATCTGATATTGTATATAGTTATAAAATTTTGTTCATTAGTTAATGCTAGGAAGCAATTTGATAAGCTGCTTATGTCTTCTCTATTCTAAAAAAACACCTCTTCTTTGAACAAAATTGTAAGTGAAACCCTAATATTTGAAAGAGGTAAAATTTAAAACTGTTCTGCCTGAGACAGAGATGGTTGCTCCCCTTTCAATCTCCTCACCTCTCTCTAAAGGATATCCAGAGAGAGAGAGAGAGAGAGAGAGAGAGAGAGAGAGAGAGAGAGAGAGAATGAGTATGTGTGTTGATTCCTCTTTGAGTAACTCTAATGTATACGTAGCTTGTCTGTGTATCTATGGAATCATCAATAACTGGCATATTTATTAACATGGACATACATTGTTAATTGAAAAGAACAATATGGTCTGAGGCTATCCGTGCAAACAAAAAGTCATATGCCAGTCTTTCTTTTAGCTCTATAGCACTAGGCAAATTATTTGACCTCTCTCTTCCTTGTTTTTCTCATCTATAAAATAGGTATAATGGTAGTAACAATCTCATAGAATTATTGGGTGATTTAAATGAATTATTACATGTAAAGACAGAATAGAGCCTGACAGATCTACAAAAGATCCTACAAATATTAGTTGTTATTTTTCTGTCTTCATTGTACTTTAATTTATGATTTTTCTACATTAGTATGTAAAATTTTTGTGATATAAAAATTATAAGATGAAAAATGCTGAGGGAGCATATAAAGCAAGGAAAAATACTCCCTAAAAATGTAAAAGTGCCTGCATTTTTACCAAACCTTAAATGTTAAGGTTACAAAATTTTTGGTTACCATGATATCTTTACAAGAGGCTGAAAATCGGGGTTGTGTCCAGGATTCTGTGCTTTAGATTAGCAATCTGATTTTTGATCTGAGCTTTACTGGATGTTAGGGGTTCTGCTGAGGTGCCTCTGGGGTTGGAGCAGGAAATGAAGGGAGGATGAGTGAGTGGGATCCAATACATTCCTCCTTTTTTCAACAGTGCAACTTCATTTTTATCAGTTTTATATAGTAGATGTCTAGAAAAATAGTTGAAAACAAGTGTAATGAATCAAGTAGAACATGTCCTACAAATATTTGAATCCCATCAAGCCTATAAAGATGACTCATTTGAACAAAGAGAAACATAGTACAATGAGCAGAAGCTTTTCTTGAAATAAATATTACATGTCAATTTTATGAGAATGATTAATGAGACCATTTTTAAAAATAAGAATGGATACCATGATGACCCAAGATCCATTAATTATTATAGAAAACTTCTCAATTGTACAGTGATTCTCATCAATTTCCTGAGTCTATAAACAAAAATGATCAGATCACCTCTCATGTTATTAGAACTTTGAAATCTAAAAAACCCTGAAGTATGTCAGTGCCAGTTTTCACAAAGCAACTTAATTTTAAAAGAACCTATAGAATTTGTTGTCCCCAAAGGAGAGGCTTTTCCAGACACGACTCACTGAAACTCATTTGCCAGCTCAAGTTGGAGTCTCAGAGCCTCTTTGTAATGCTGAGATTATAAACCAGATGCCTCCAATCAAGATCAATTCCAGGAAATGCTGGCCCAGTTTACACTCAAAAAAATGCTCAGAACTTTTTGGATTACACCCATCTATTCATGGTGAGTTAAAATTAGAAGGAAAGAGATCTTTCTTTAGAAATCATTCAGTGTTTCTCAAAAATCTTCCTGTGACATCACATGTTTATTTACCCAGGAAAGTATGAAGAATTAAAAGTGGATTTATAGAGGTGGTGATTTTGTAAGGTCTCTGATTTCAGCTGGAGGCCTTGATAAGTGGCAGGTGCTTTATCACAAAGACTAACTGGCATGTTGCAGACACAGTGTGTTTTCTCCCTTGTACCAAGGACCTTTCTGATGATACAGCCTGAGAGCTTGTCTCCTCAAATCAGAATGATGACATTTTCTAAGTGGCAGATAAATAGCCCTTTCTGTCTTTCAAATAATCAACACAAAAGCAAACCACAGAGAGAAAGGCTCAGATGGAAATTTTAGGGCCAACAGCAATATGGATAAGTAATAGCATTAAAGAAAGCAACAGTAGCATGAACAGAGAGTTCAGGAGAATTAGACAAGAGCAGAACAGTCCAACAGCATAGAAACTGAAAAGGAAGAAAAGTGAAAAAGAAAGAAATCTAATAAGAAATAGTATTCACTAGAACTTCTTACCTACCTAAAGTCTAAGTAACTTGCAGAAGTCTCCCTCTTCAAGTTTGCTGCAAACATAATACTGTAAGAGGAGATGTGTAGTTTAGTTGGCAAGATCTGTGACAATGTTAGGCTTAAGGCAAGAGTGTTGGACCACGAAGTGAAGGAATAGACTAAGACAAAGACCTAGCAGTCTCCAGACCAGAAAACTGTTTCCATCTCTCTAGGGTAGAAGGAATTATGGTTAAAATGGACTCAAAATTGTACAATTGTCTTATAATGAAGTTGAGTACATTTGATTTAACTGCTTTATTTGATTATAATTTATCCATACTTCAGCAACCAAGGAACTCTTAAATCATTTATCTAAGCTTTGTTTAAGAATACTAAAGTAACTATTTGTTTTTAAGGATGCTATCACATCAATGCTAATAACATTTCTATTTATGATAGAAATGCATAAATACAGTTGGGTCTAAGCGCTTTTGTATGCTCTAGAATATTGACCATTTATATTTTCTAGAGGTACAATAACTTCTACCCCATTCTATAGAAGCAACTAGGATATTATATGTAGATTTTCTTTATCAGTGCTGGGTTCATACAAGACACTCAGTAAATGTTTGTTGATAGAATGAAAGATCGATTCTTTCTCAGCCACCTGCAACTTTTCCATAGTACATATTAAAAACTATTACTTAAGGGATCAACAAAAGAGTACTCAATTTAAATAAAGGTAGTACTTGTGTTTTCCTTCTTGATTGGGGTTTTCTTGTCCAGAAATTTAAACTGGTTAACTTTTGCATGAATTAAATAAAGTAAAAAAATCCTTCCTGCATTTTTATAACTTCAACCTATTTCCAAAATCCACTTTGACTGAACTGACTAGCCAAAAGCCAGTCGATGCCTGGACTAAGTTAACATGATATGCTCGATTAAAAAAAATTAAAATGTAGAAAAAATAGCACCATTGATTGTAACTGCAGGTATAGCCGATAGCCACAGTGTTTAAGGTCTAAACTCAATTTTGCAAATGATTTAGGAAAAAAAATGGAAAGGCCATAAATTATGTTTTTAAAAGTACTATAATTCATGGAATATTGCTTCACCTATCAGTTTAGATAATTAGGGAATAGTGATCCCCTCATTGTGTTAGCTGTCCAGATAACTTATCCTGGTAAATATAGCTTCCTGTGGTCTGGGGGCAGTGTAACAAGTTGGTATAATCTTTTCAAAATGTCAATAAAATTGTATTTCTTAAAGGTAAACCTAAGCAAGGCACTAGCAAACCAGGCAGTGCCTCCAATACAGCCAACTCAGAGTGGGAATCTTGCACGTCATTCAGCTACATCCACAGCAGGTAATTACAATCAAGGTCCTGCCACTTGTTCACCATCAACACAGTGCTCTTACCTTTCCCCTCAAATATGATTTCATTCTAAAATATCTAAAGTTGTTGGCTCCTGTACCCCTGGGCAAAAAACTTACCTCACAACATGCATTACCCCATAGGAGCAAGTGTCAGTCAGCAGCCATATTGTCAAACTTCCCCACTGTTCGCTGTTATGACCCTATTATAACTCATCCTCCTCAAATATCATTATCTATGGTTAAAAATGTCTACACTTCGAACAAAGCCAGGGCCTGGCACTGGTGGCTTTGTTAATGCTTTCCCCAGCTTTCAACACTGATGGCTATTTTAATTAGGAGCACAAATTTATGTACAACAAGCTTAATGCAAAATCTAAACCATATGGACATATTGCAGCTTCTCCTGCTGAGTGCAATTCTCTGCACGGCTCTAAACTGATCTTGAGGTTTCCATAACATACTGATGTTTTATAGTTACCTAACATGTTGGTATTTTATGGTGGTGTTAATTCAAAGATAATTCAAGTTACATTGTTGTGTTTAATTATGACCAGAGGCTCATGAACACACTCATAATTTTGTATTAAAGAATGAATTCCAGCATATAATATAAATGTTCCAGGTTGTGCAAGTAATAGTGTGTCTGTACTATTGAATAAATTGTCAGTGCCTATTTGCTGTCATTTTTATCAAACAGTCAGTTGTGAATCATTCCACTAATAGATCTTGTTTTTGAGTAAGGGATGAGTATCATGGAAAATAGAGAAGATGATTAATATATGGATACTATCTTCAGGGAACTTAGAATCTAGTGGGCAGATGTATCTAATAAACTAACAAAATACAAACACCTAACAGAGAGACCAAAATATGGGCATAAGAAGAAGAAATTATGTCTACTCCAAGGTTTCAAGTGTCAGTGACTCAGAGAATTAAGTATTAACAAAAACAAATATGTTAGTAGAAGGAACTGATTTCATGGGAGAGGAGAGGATGAATTTGGCATTGACCATGTTAAACATCCAATGTGAGTCATACAAAATGGACACATCAAAATGGAGATATTCATATTGAAAAACCAGTTATGTTTTTATGAATCAAAGAGTTGTAATGTTTGAATTGTGTTTTGAAGCAATGCTTATCACATTTTTTAGTCTCAGGATCCCTTTGTATTCTTAAAAATTATTGAAATCTCCAAAGAGGACCTTTCTTTATATGAGTTATGTCTACCAATTTTTATAATATTAGAAATTAAAATTGATAAATTTTAGAAATTAGTATTAAATAATTTAAAATAATAACTTAAAGTCTTATATATCACCATATTTGATGTATTTTATGGAAAATAAAAGAACTACTATTCCAAAAAATATCAGTGAGTAGAGTGATACTATTTTAATTTTTTGAAAATATCTTTAATGTATGGCTTAATAGAAGACAGTTGGAGTCTCATATCTGCTTCTGCATTCAATCTGTTCTGATATCACACATTTGTAGATTCTGGAAAACTCCACTGTAAATTCATGAGAGAAAGAGAGTGAAAAAGAAAGCAAATAATGCCAAATTATTATGAAAATAGTTTGATCTTGGTCAGAGATGTGCTTTGAATGACTTGAGCCCTTCAAATATGTTTACATTTATTTTGTTGCTCAGAATATGGTATATTTTTGTAAAATTTCCATATACATTTGAAATGAATGTGTATTCTGCTGTATTTGTGTGAAATTCTCTATAAATACCAATTAGGTCAAGATGGTTGATAGTATTGCTCAAATCTTCTATATCCTTACTGATTTTCTGTATAATTATTCTATTAGTTACCATGACAGCATTGTTGAAATATCTGACTATAATTGTGGATTTGTCTGTTTTTCCTTGCAGTTTTATCAGTTTTTGCCTTGTGTATTTTTAAGGTCTATTATTAAGTGTGTAAGCAACCAGATTTGTTAAGTCCTCTTGAAGAATTTAACCCTTTTTCATTATGAAATGATCTTATTTCCCCCTGCTGTTCTTTGCTTTGAAATATGCTTTGATATTAATATAACCACTCCAGGCCTTTTCAAATATTAGTATTAGCATGTATCTTATTTCCATTTTAACCTATTTTTCTCATATTTAAAGTGTGTTTCTTGTTGTCAACATATAGTGGAGAGTTGCTTTATATTCAATCTGACAATCTCTCTTTTAGTTGGAGTATTTAGACCACTTGCCTTAAATGCCATTAGGCTTGATTGACACTGTTAGGTTTAAATTTATAATTTGCTATTTGTTTTCTATTTGTCACATCTATTCTTTGTCCCCTTTGTGTTCATTTTGTCTTTTTATAGATTAATTGTATATTCTTATGATTCTATTTTATCTCCTTTGTTGGATTATTAACTATAATTCTTTGGTTTTTTGTGTGTGTTAGTGGTTGTTTTAAGGTTTACAGTATACAGCTTTAATCTATCCCAGTGTACCTTCAAGTGGTATTATACCACTTAATATATAGTATTAAAAGCTTAGAATAGTATACTTCCATTTCTTCCCTCCTGACCTTTACACAGTTATCATAAATTTTAGTTGCAAAACATATGCAACTAATGTTTTGCATATGTTGCAAAACATTCACTACATTATTATTTTTGTTTAAATAATTTAATTTTAAAGAGATTTATACAAAATAACAAATATTTTATATATTTATCCATGTATTTACCACTTTCAGTGCTTCTCATTCATTTGTGTAGATCCAGATTTCCACCCAGTGTCATTTTCCTTTTATCTGAAGACTGCCCTTAATACTTCTTGTAGCATGAGTCTGCTGGTGATGAAAACCTCAGTTTTTGTAGACCTGAAGAAGTTATCATTCTTACTTTATTTTTGAAAGATATTTTTATTGGTTATAAAATTGTAGGTTAATAGTTTCTTTCTTTCTTCTCTTGTTTTCTTGCTTGCATCCAACCAGAAATCTGCTATCTTACCAATTGTTCCTCTATACATAATGTGTTATTTTTCTCTGACTACTTAAAATTTTTTCTTTTTAACATTTTTTTTTGATTATGCTATGCTTTGGTGTAGTTTTCTTCATATTACTTGTATTGACATTTGTTGAGATTCCTGTTATCTGTGAGATTTTGTTTTCATTTAAATTTGGAAAAAGTTGGGTCATTAAAAAAATATTTGTTTTGTACTTTTCCCTTTACTTTCCTTCAGGGACTCCAATTACACATTTAGTAAGTGGTTTGAAGTTGTCCTACAAATTAGTCATGATTCATTAATTTCTTAAATGGTCTTTTCTTTCTTTGTTTTATTTTAGATAGGTTCTATTACTTTGTCTTCAAGTTCACTTAATTTTTCTTCTGCAATGTCTAATCTACCATTGATCCTATAGTGTATATTTTTAACTTCAGACATTGTGGTTTTCATTTTTAGAAGATCAATTTAAATCTCTTTTATTTTTTCTATATCTCTACTTAACATGTTCAATCTTTCCAATAGGTTTTCCAATTTATGGGATACAGTGATAATAACAGTTTAAATATCCTGATCTGCTTTTTGCTATAACTGTGCTGGATGTGGTTTGGTTTTGATTATTTTTTCTTCTTATTATGGGTTATATTTTCCTTATATTTTTGCATGACTAATAATTTTTTATTGGATATCAGACACAGTGAAGTTTACCATGTTGGTTCCTGGATAATTTTATATTACTTTAAATATTCTTTTTTCTCCATTTATTGAGATCTAATTGACATAAAACATTGTATAAATTTATGGTATACAATACACAAAAATAAACTCAAAATGGATTAAAGACCTAAATGTAAGGCCAGACACCATCAAACTCTTAGAGGAAAACATGGGCAGAACACTCTATGACATAAATCACAGCAAGATCCTTTTTGACCCACCTCCTAGAGAAATGGAAATAAAAACAAAAATTAAAAAATGGGACCTAATGAAACTTAAAAGCTTTTGCACAACAAAGGAAACCATAAACAAGATGAAAAGACAACCCACAGAATGGGAGAAAATATTTTCAACTGAAGCAACTGACAAAGGATTAATCTCCAAAACATACAAGCAACTCATGCAGCTCAATGTCAAAAAAACAAACAACCTGATCCAAAAATGTACAGAAGACCTAAATAGATATTTCTCCAAAGATATACAGATTGCCAACAAACACACGAAAGAATGCACAACATCATTAATCATTAGAGAAATGCAAATCAAAACTACAATGAGATATCATCTCACACCAGTCAGAATGGCCATCGTCAAAAAATCTAGAAACAATAAATGCTGGAGAGGGTGTGGAGAAAAGGGAACACTCTTGCACTGTTGGTGGGAATGTAAATTGATACAGCCACTATGGAGAACAGTATGGAGATTCCTTAAAAAACTAAAAATAGAACTCCCATACGACCCGGCAATCCCACTACTGGGTATATACCCTGAGAAAACCATAATTCAGAAAGAGTCATATACCACAATGTTCATTGAAGCTCTATTTACAATAGCCAGGACATGGAAGCAACCTAAGCGTCCATCAACAGATGAATGGATAAAGAAGATATGGCACATATATATATAATGGAATATTACTCAGCCATAAAACAGAACGAAACTGAGTTATTTGTAGTGAGGTGGATGGACCTAGAGACTGTCATACAGAATGAAATAAGTCAGAAAGAGAAAAACAAATACCATATGCTAACACATATATATGGAATCTAAAAAAAGAAAAAAAAATGGTCAGAAGAACCTAGGGGCAAGATGGGAATAAAGATGCAGACCTACTAGAGAATGGACCTGAGGATACGGGGAGGAGGAAAGGGTAAGCTGTGACAGTGAGAGAGTGGCATGGACATATATACACTACCAAACCTAAAATAGATTGCTAGTGGGAAGCAGCCACATAGCACAGGGAGATCAGCTCGGTGCTTTGCGACCACCTAGAGGGGTGGGACAGGGAAGGTGGGAGGGAGGGAGATGCAAGAGGGAAGAGATATGGGGACATATATATATATATATGTATAACTGATTCACTTTGTTATAAAGCAGAAGTTAACACACCATTGTAAAGCAATTATAGTCCAATAAAGATGTTAAAGAAAATTTATTGTGTACAATGTAATGATTTGAAATGTTTATCATATTATTGTTAGTTAACACAACCTTCACTTCACATTTTATTGCTTTTGTTATGGTGAGACTATTAAAGCTTTACTCTCATAGCAACTTTCTAGTATACAGTATTTTTAGCTATAGCCACCATGCTGTATATTAGATCCCCAGAACTTATTCATCATATAACTGATGTTGTACGCTTTGGCCAACATCCCTCCACCTCCACTCTACTCTCTGTTTCTATGTATTTGACTTATTTGAATTTTTTTTTAAGTTTCTACATACAAATTATACCATGCAGTCTTTCTCTCTCTGGCTTATTTCACGTAGCATAATGCCCTCCAGTTCCATTCATGTTATATATATATATATATCACATTTTCTTTAACCAGTCATCTGTCAGTGGACACCTAAGTTGTTTCCATGTCTTGACTACTGTGAATAATGCTGCAATAAATGAAAGAGTGCAGATATCTGTTCAGGATAGTGATTTCATTTCCTTCAGGTATATACCCAGAAGCGGAACTACCAGGTCATGTGGTAGTTCTATTTTTAATTTTTTGAAAAAACCTCCATACTGATTTCCACAGTTGCTGTACCAATTTATATTCCCATCAACAGTGCACCAGGATTTTCTTATCTCCTTATGCTGGTCAGTATTTGTTATTTCTTGTCTTTTTAAAAGTAGCCATTCTAACAGGTGTGAAATGATATCTCATTATGGTTTTGACTTGCATTTCCCTGATGGTCAAGAATGTTCAACAGCTTTTCGTATGCTTGTTGGACATTTGTATGTCTTCTTTGGGAAAAAAATGTCTATTCAAGTCCTCTGCTCATTTTTAAGTTGGATTTTTTTTTCTTGCTTTTGAGTTGTATGAGTTTCTTATATATTTTAGATATTAACTCCTTATCAGATATGTCTGCAAATATTTTCTCTCATTCCATAGATTGCCTTTTATTTTGTTGATTGTTTCTTTTGCTGTGCAAAAGTTTTTTAGTTTGATGTAGTCCCACTCGTTGACTTTTAATTTTGTTGCTTGTGCTTTTGATGTTACTGTATCCGAGATATCATTGCCAAGACTGATGTAAAGGAGCTTTTCCCTTAAGTTTTCTTCGAAGAGTTTTATAGTTTTAGGTTTTACATTTATGTCTTTAATCCATTTCAAGTTAATTTTTATAAATGGCATAAGGGTAGGGGTTCAATTTCATTCTTCTGCATGTAGATATCCAGTTTACCCAGCACCATTTATTAAAGGGACTATCTTTCCCCATTATGACTCTTGGTTCCCTTGTCAAATATTAATTGACCACATATGTGTGGGTTTATTTCTGGGCTCTTGATTTTGTTCTTTTTGTCTATATGCCTGCTTTTATGCTAGTACCATACTCTTTTGATTAAAATAGGTTTAAATAGAGTTCAAAATCAGGAAGTGTGATGCCTCCAGCTTTGTTCTTTCTCAAGATTGCTTTAGCTATTTGGGGTCTTTTGTATTTCCATACAAATATTAGGATTTTTTCTATTTCTGTGAAAAAATGCCATTGGAATTTTGATAAGGATTGCATTGAATCTATAGATGGCTTTGAGTAGTGTAGGTATTTTAACAATATTAATTATTTGGATCATGAACATGAGAAATCTTCTCATTTACTTGTGTCTTCTTCAATTTCTAAATACCTTGATTTTTTTCTGAGATGCAGTTAAGTTATTTGGAAGTAGTTTGGTCTTCTTGGAGCTTGCTTTTAAGATTTGTTAGGCAGTACTGAGACTGGGCTCAGGCTAAAGCTAATTATTTTCTGTTGTTGAGGCAAGACTGTTTTGAGTACTCCATACAATGTCCTGTGTTCAATCTGGCTATTGGAACAAACACTGTCTCCAGCCCTGTATGACTGTTGGGCCCTATTTACTTTTCAACTTTTTGAGTATTTCTTTCTTAGTCTCTGGTAATTTCCTCATTATGCAGTGATTAATACTCAGCTAAATATTTGATGGGGGTCCTCTGACGATCTCTGAGGCTCTCTATTTGTGCAGCTGTTTCCTCTCTGGTAGTTTTTCCTGGTAACACTAGCTGTCTAATGTCTCCCTATACTCTCAACTCTATCTCCTCAACTCAGGGAGCCCAACAGGCTCTGATTTAGTTCCCTTTCCCAAGGCAACAGCCTGGATATTGCTTCAGAACAGTAAGTAGGAGCAATTATAGAGCCCATAATTTTTTTCACCATCTCAAGTATTATTGTCCTTTATTATCAGATAATCCATTGTCTTGAAAATTATTGTTTCATATAGTGGTTCCACTTTTTTTACCCTCTAACTTCTCTTTTAACTTAAAGGTGGCCACTCTGAGGTACAAAAATTGGGGTAGGAAAATAGCACCTTTAATCCCATTTTTTCTAACAGTACCATCGAATTTTTTGTAGCAAGACACCTATCTTGTCTTTCACTATTGCTGCCCCTTTCAATTGCTGTTCCCACTTCTGGTACCAATTATTGTATTGGTTAGAGACCAGGAGCTGCAACAGACACTAGTTTAGTTTGTGTAAAGCAAAATTGTTTTATTACCTGTTGTTTATCAATATAATTGAGAGAGCTAGAAGAGTAGACTCCAGTGAGCTTCTAGCAACAACTCTTAGGTCATAGAGTTACATCATTTCTACATGAATAGAAAAGCAACTTTTGGGCTTCCCTGGTGGCGCAGTGGTTGAGATTCTGCCTGCCAATGCAGGGGACATGGGTTCGTGCCCCGGTCCGGGAAGATCCCACATGCCGCGGAGTGGCTGGGCCCGTGAGCCATGGCCGCTGAGCCTGCGTGTCCGGAGCCTGTGCTCCACAACGGGAGAGGCCACACAGTGAGAGGCCCACACACCACAAAAAAAAAAAAGAAAAGAAAAAAAAAAGAAAAGCAACTTTTACTTCTGCAGAGAAATATCATATCTGGAAGTGGTAACTACTGAACCAAATTGCCTTTGCCATGATCTGCATCAGGAAAATGGTTTCCTCACGTCCTCTGTCTCTTTCCTCGCTCATTTATGAATCAAATTTATGAAGTAGTATATTTAATTGAGAGGTATTCTGACATAGTGATTAAGAACATGCAACTTAAAGCCAAACTATCTGGTTTGAAATTCCACCTTCACTACATTGTACCTATCTGTGCCTCAGTCCCATTATCTGTAAAATGGAGAAAAATATTAGTGCCTATCACATCACACTGTTGTGAGAACTAAATGTTAAATGCCTAGAACTGGGCTTACCTGGTGGCGCAGTGGTTGAGAATCTGCCTGCTAATGCAGGGGACACGGGTTCGAGCCCTGGTCCGGGAAGATCCCACATGCCGCTCAGCAACTAGGCCCGTGAGCCACAACTACTGAGCCTGCGTGTCTGGAGCCTGTGCTCCGCAGCAAGAGAGGCCACGATAGTGAGAGGCCCGCACACCACGATGAAGAGTGGTCCCCACTTGCCACAACTAGAGAAAGCCCTCGCACAGAAAAGAAGACCCAACACAGCAAAAATAAATAAATACATTTATAAACTCCTACCCCCAACACCTTCTTAAAAAAAAAAAAATGCCTAGAACCATTTCTGGAATACACACAGAAAAATGTTAGATAAGGGTTAGGAATTGTTTTATTGTTGTTGTTAGTAGCAGCATCAAGGGAGTCTAGTTTTACAGCCTTTTCAGTATAAGCAGATCCACTAATAAGATGTCAGGATATCTATCCAGTTCACAGTATTGGGCCTTACAGTTCTGGATATAAGAACAATTATATTCATTGATGTAAACCTAGCTTTGACATAGATATAGATATTAATTTGAATACATTTGGCTTATGAAACTCAAACATAAATTTCTGAAATTAAAACACCATGGACCAGTGCCTAAACTATAGGGAATTAACCAAAACAACATCACCATTTGGGAACCTATTCTCTAGGTGGTATTTTCCATATCTTATTTTCTCTCTTCCTTTAACCATAATTGTGTTTAGGTTTGGTAGTAGTAATAAAATAGGATATGACTGAGAAGAATAGGGAGATGAGAAGGACTGTAATCCTGAGTACAAAAAGCAAACTTAGAAGGGGTGAGAAATGGGAAAAAAGGACAATAAGTCTGTATGGTTTTGAGAAGACACATTTTGTAAATTAAGTAGTTCCAATTGATGAAAGTTTAACAGTGGAAACTAACATAGTGTGATGACTGCCATTGTATTATACAAGATGCAATGGGAACAGAGAAGAAACGTCTTTAATCTTCCTGAGGGAGTCAGGACTAAGTAAACACAGAAGTGACAAGCAAGGAAGTCATTAATTTTGAGGAGATTAAGGATTTGTAGGGTCAAGGTATCAGAAGATACACCATTATTAATACTGAATTTATTGAAGAAAATATCAGATAAAAGTACTATTTTTTTAAGCAAGAAAAATAAATACAGCAATCAAAGTATTTTCATGAGCAATACAGGAAATGTTACAGGCAGTGCAAAAATAATTGCTAATGTAAATAGTTATGGTAGCTCAAAGAGTATACATGTGTAAATGTCATAAATGGTTTTGACTACTTTTGAGTCATTACAGTGATGTGACAGGTAAGGTGAAATCTAAATAGTTAAAAGAAAAACGAAGCTAAAGCAATGATACAGTTTTAGAGCAGAAACATATTTTATTTCAGATGGATTTTTTAATACCTGTCAATTGACCCGAGCATACTTTATGACAATAACATAAAGCTGTCCTCCTTACTAGCTGCTGAATAACGTTTTTGCTTTTTTTTTTAACATACAAGAGATTAGAATCAGCAGACCTGCTAAAAAATAATACCAAGACGAGGAATAAGCTTTAAAATTGCGCTTAAATCACACAAGCTGTGTTTAATCAAACATAAAGGTGTTTTTCTCTTTCTGGGAAGTGTATCATAACTGATGCAAATGAGTAAATTAACATATCCATTCTAGCATAAATAACCATACAGTGACTTATCATAGTAAGGAACTGACAAAAAAAGAAAAAAATATTTTTTTACAATGATTATTAACACTAAAAAATATATTTGAGGATTTATAACATGAAAAAGGCAAGAGTAAGAAAAATGGTTCTTTCTTTCCTTCTACCAGAATTGAGATTCTTCTCCCAAGCAGCACAGAACCTAAAGGCTAGAGGAATGTTAACATTGGAGCTAAACTTGGTCAGGGAAGTAGCTACTGGGAACTTCATTATGCCTCTGTATACCGTAAACTTTCTCATAATATCCATTTCATATTTCTAAGTCTCCAAGTTCGATCCTATTCATGATCTACCTTTTACTTTATTTTTTCTAATTCTTACTTATCGTAAATAATGACAAGATTTTTTTTGTCTTTCCAGTTTTTCTTTGTAATCTGGTGGGAAGTTTTATTCATAATGATGGGTTATCTCATGCTCACTGTTCTTTCACCAGGTGTCTTCCTTCCCTCTAACACAAATGTTGACCTTGTCTGCAGTTCCCTGCTCTCAAGTCTCTTCCATCTACTTGATTTCTAGCATCATCTTGCTTTTCTCAAATTTACCTGAGTCATCAGCAAGTTGTCATTTTGGAGGTATGAGATTTATGTAAAATAGATGTCCGATTGATGAGTTTTGATAATTGTATAAACTTGTGCAACTACAACCTCAGGAAAGATAGAGGTAATTACACCCCAGGAACTTCCCTCAGGCCCCTTCCTAGCCAGTTTACCACCTTCAAGAGGTAATCAAGAAGTAGTCTTCTAATACTGTGCATTAGTTATGCCTATTTTTAGCTTTCCTTTAAATAAAGTCAAATAGTCTATACTCTTTTGTGTCTGAATTCTTTCGCTAAGTATTTTTGAGATTTATCTCTATTGTTAAAATTATCAGTACTTTGTTCATATTTATTTCTGAGGAGTACTCTATATTGTGAATCTATCACAATTTGTTTATCCATTTAACTCTTGATGGATATTTGGGTTGTTTCTAGTTTTAGCTATTATCATTGAAGCTGCTATCAATATTCTTCACATAAACAGACTAAGTTATATAAGTCTTAGTATAAACGTATATGTTTTTTTATCTTGGGTAAATATTTAACGGTAGAGTTGCTAGATCATAGGATAGATTTATGTTTAACTTCATGAGAAACTTCCAAACAGTTCTCAAAAGTAGTTGTACCATTTTATAATCACACCATTAAAAAATGGGAGATCCAGTCACTCCACAAATTTGCAAACATTTATATTATATATTTTTAAATCTTAGCTATCCTACTGGGTGTAAAATGATGTTTCATTATGATTTTAACTTGTGTTTTCTGGAAGATTAATGATGTAAACACCTTTTCATGTGCCTATTGACCATTTTGTGTATCTGTGAAATGAATGTTAAAGTCCTTTGACCATTTTTAATAGATTTTCTTATTTATTATTGACTTGTTACTTTGTATAATTTCTGTATATTGGTTCTTTCTCTGAAATGTGTTTTGCAAGTATATTTTCCTCATCTGTAGGTTGACTATTTTTTTTAACAGTACCCTTTTTTTCCCCCAGCTTTATTGAGGTAATTGACAAATAAATTTGTAAGATATTTCAGTTTACAGCAGAATGATTTGATATGCATATACATTATGACAGGATTCTCAGTAGTCTATTTTGATGTTCAAAATTTTTACTTTTAATAAATTAAAATGTATCAATTTTTTATAGCTTATCAAATTTATGTTTTGTTTAAAAATCTTTGCCTAGAGAGTGATGTCAGAAAGCTGGCAGAATATGAAATCCCCAGCTGATATCCCCCCAGGAAAATAATATTTTGGCAGTCATTTACAGACAAAAGTGTCTTATGGGATCTTTAGGATCCAAGTAGGGGGGTTGCAAAACTCTGGTGGAGCCCAAGAACAAAAAGGGCCATTTTGAGAAGGCAGGTCTGTGCCCATCTGGAAACAGTGCTGTTCCCTGTGGACTCAGCTATAGCACTGTTTGGCCTGGGTCCTGCCACCAGCACCATCTGCCAAAGGACAAGGGAGGAGCCACATCTGCTCATGCCTTGGGTACTGGGTCTGCTAACCTTGTTCCTGGCTGTGGACCCTGAAGTGGCCCATGATCCAGCTCCAGTCACACTCAGCATAGGCCAGATACCAAAGTCAGATAAGGACACTACAAGAAAAAAAAAAAAAAAAGAAAAAAAAAAAAACCAGAAAAAAACCTACAGGCCAATATCTCTGATGAATATAGATGCAAAAATCCTCAACAAAATATTAGAAAAACCAAATTCAACAGTACATTACAAGGATCATACCATGATCAAGTGGAATTTAATACTGAGAAGCAAGGATGTTTTAACATATGCAGATCAGTAAATGTGATGCACAAAATATTAACAGAATAAAGGACAAAAATCACATGATCATCTCAAAAGATGCAGAAAAAAAGAATTTAACAAAATTCAACATCCATTTGTGATAAGAACTCTAAACAAATTATGTATACAAGGAAAGTTCTTCAACATAATAAAGGCCATATATGATAAATCCACTGCTAACTTCATACTCAATGGTGAAAGGCTAAAAGTTTCCCCCCTAAGATTAGGAACAACACACAATGTCACTCTCACTACTTCTACTCTACATAATTCTGGAAGTCCTGGCCAGAGGAATTAGGCAAGAAAAAGAAAAGGCATCAAAATTGGAAAGGAAGAAGTTAAACTGTCATCATTTGAGATGAAATGATTTTATGTGTAGAAAATACTAAAGATCTCACCAAGAACCTTTTTTTTTTTTTTTCCTTAGGTATATGGGCCTCTCACTGTTGTGGCCTCTCCCACTGCAGAGCACAGGCTCCGGACATGCAGGCTCAATGGCCATGGCTCACGGACCCAGCTGCTCCGCGGCATGTGGGATCTTCCCGGACTGGGGCACAAACCCGTGTCCCCTGCATCGGCAGGCGGACTCTCAACCACTGCACCACCAGGGAAGCCCAAGAACCTTTTAAAACTAATAAATTCAGTAATGTTGGAGGATACAAAATCAATATACAAAAGTTAGTGACATTTCTATACATTAACAACAAACTATCCAAAAAAAGAAAGTAGGAAAATAGTTCCACGTATAATCACATCAAAAAGAGTAAAACACTCAGAAGTAAATTTAACCAAGGAGGTGAAAGATATCTACACTGAAACTTATAAGACACTGATGAGAGCAACCGATGAAGACACAAATATATGGAAAGATATCCTGTGTCCATGGATTGGGAGACCTGATATTGTTAAAATATCCATAATACCCAAAGTGATCTATGGATTCAATGTAATCCCTATCAGAATTCTAAATTTCACAGTAGAAAAACAATCCTAAAATTTATGTAAACCCACAAAAGACCTTGAATAGCTAAAGCAATCTTAAGCAAGAAGAACAGAGCTGGAGGCATCATACTTCCTGATTTCAAATTATATTACAAAGTTATAATAGTCAAAACAGTATGCTAATGGCATAAAAACAGGCACATAGACTAATGGAACAGACTAGAGAGTCCAGAAGTAAACACATGCATATACAGTCAACTAATCTTTGACAAGGGCACCAAGAGTGCACAATAGGGAAAGGATAGTGTCTTCTGTAATGGTGTTTGGAAGACTAGATATCCATATGCTAAAAAATGAAATTGGATCCTTATCTTTCATCATATACAAAAGTAATTTGAAATAAATGAAAGATTTAGATATAAAAACTGAAACTTAAATCTCCTAGAAGAAAGCGTAGGGAAAAATCTCTGTGACATTGGTCATGGCAATGACTTTTTTTGGATACAACACCAAATGCACAAGCAATAAAAACAAAGGGGAAAAGTGGGACTACATCAAACTAAATGAAAGGGCAACCAATGGAATAGGGGAAAATATTTGCAAACCATATATCTGATAAAGGATTAATATCCAAAGTGTATAAGAAACTCATGTAACTCAATAGCAAAAACAAATAAACTCAATTTTAAAAATGGGCAAAAGGCTTGAATATACATTTTCCCAGAGAAGACATACAAATAGCTAATAGGTATATGAAAAGGTGCTCACCATCCCTAATGATCAGGGAAATGCAAATCAAATTTCAATATGATATTACCTCACACCTGTTAGGATATCCATTATCAAAAGGACAAGAGAAAAGAAATGTTGGTGAGGACATTGAGAAAAGGGAAACCTTGTACACTGTTGGTGGGAATGTAAATTGAAAACAGTATAGAAAATAGTGTTATGGCTAATACAATATGGGAAACAGTATAGAAGATCCTCAAAAAAATCTAAAGTTAGAACTACCTTATGATCCAGCAATCCTACTTCTTAGTATATATCCAAAGGAAACAAAAATCACTATTTCAAAGAGATAGCTGTACTCTCATGTTAATTGCAGCATTATTCACAATAGCCAAGGTATGGAAAAAACCTAAGTGTTCATCTACGGAAGAATGAATAAAGAAAATGTGGTATACATATACAATGGGATATTTTTCAGCCATATAAAAGAAATCTTTCCATCTGTAATCACATGGATTGAACACGGGAGGTATTATGTTAAGTAAAATAAGTTTCTTATACAGTATTTGTATAAGAAATACAAATACTGTATTATTTCATATAATACTGTATTATATATATGTGGAATCTATGAATCAAACTCATAGAAGCAAGGAGTAGAATGGTAGTTGCCAGGGGTTGGGGAGAAGCATGGGGGAATTGGAGAGATATTGGTCAAAGGGTACAAACTTTCAGTTATAAAATGAATAAGTTCTGGGGATCAAATGTACAGCATGGTGACTATACTTAATAATACTGTGTTGTATATTTGAAATACTCTAAAAGGCTAGATCCGAAGTATTCTCACGACACAAAAAAAAGAAAGGGTAATTATGTGAGGTGATGGATGCTTAATTAGCTTGATTGTGGTAATTATTTCACAATGTATATGTATGTCAAATCATCACAGTGTACACCTTAAACTTATACCATTATTATTTTGCAATTATACTGCAACAACTATAGAGAAAAGAGAATATAAGAATGCTTGTGTTTATGAGCACAAACCATAAGCATTACTGCAAACAGCTGGTACTTTCATGTGACAAGTTGGATGTTTTATGCATTTCCACAAAAATATTGAATCAAGTCACACATTTTATGCGTCTCTACAAAATATGAGTGAAGACAACATAAAATTATATTATGTGCATGTAGCAAGAACTTTGACAACAAAATGGGTAATACATAATATCTTTTCAAAGAATATTTAAGATGACTTCTTGCACAAGAAAACTTAAAATGTTCTGAAGTCTTACAGGTCTTAAATAGAAGAAACTGAGTGAGGTTTTTTCTAAATTTAAAAGCAATCCTAAAAATTTGTGATACTGTTAATGCAAATTTGTGAAGCTGAAAAAGAATATTTTCTAAAAGGTTAATAAGTGAAATTTTTTCATCAACCAGTCTTTTAGAGGAAAGACTAAGTTATTTTGAGGTTTCTCTGTAGAAAATATTGCAAAATTGTCATTTGAGAAGGCAATCAAAGTGTTTGCAGCTAGAAAACATTTGGGGAAAAGTATTATAGAAATATGCCAAACAGATAATTAATGATGGTCTATTTAAGGTTATTTTCTTGGATTTTGTGATGCTTATAGTATTTGTTGGCATTTTAAAGTTTATAGTTTATTTTGATTTTGATTTTTATTCAAAATAAATACACTCATTCATACTTTAAAAAAGAAATCTTTACCTCCACCAAGTTCTTGAGGTTATAGTCCTATATTTTCTATTAAAATCTTCATGGTTCTAGCTTTTACATTAGGTCTGTGATTATAACCTAAATAATTTTTGCATGTAGAATGAAATAGGGATGAAGTCATTTTATTTTTCATAGAAATCTCCAACTGTTCAAACACCATTTGTTAAAGCAAAACTCTCTTTTTATAACTGAAGGAACTTTATACCTTGGCAAAATTCAATTTACTATATACATGTGTGAATTTTGCACATATTTTCTGGACTTTCTATTCTATTTAGTTAATCTTTAGTCTATATTTACAACAATTTCATACTGTCATGATTACTGTAGCTCTATAAAATGTTTTAATATCAAGATTTGTAAATTTTCTAAAATTTTAATTCTTTGCATGATCATTCGGGTTTCTGTATGAATTTCAGAGGTTTCTTGTCAATTTATACAAAAATTCCTGCTGGAATTTTGATTGGGATTGCATTGAATCTATAGATCAATTGGGAGATAATTGTTGTCTTAATAACACAGAGTCTTCCAATACTTGAAAATGACACCTCTCTTCATTTATTTAGGTTTTCTTGAATTACTTTCAACTGTGTATTTTAGTTTTTGGAAACAGGTCTTGCACAGTTTTTATAGATTTATGTTTAGACATATAAAAACATTATTTATGACATTATAAATTACATTTAAAATGTATTTCTCAAGAATTTATTTATAGTTTATAAAAATAAAATTTACTTCTGCATATTGACTTTATATCTGGCAACATATGTAAGTTTGCTTATTAACTTGACTTGTGTTTTATTTAGGGAGGAATTCAATCAGGTTTTCTAAATAGAGACCCCTTTGTTTTCTGTGAATAACAGTATTTTTACTGCTAATTTTAATAATTATGCCACTTATTTTTTTTTGTCTTATTGCAATGCCTAGGACTTATAATTCAATGTTCAATAGAAATAATATGAAAGAACATCCTTCTTTTGTTCCTAATTTAGGAGAAAAAAATTAAATATGATTAAATATGATGTTAGCTAGAAGATTTTGGAGATGTCCTTTATCAGATTGAGACAATTTCTTTTTATCTCTAGTTTACTGAGTGTTTTTTCTCATGAATGTACATTGTATTTTGTCAAATGCTTCTTGAGCATTTATTTAAACAATCATGTTATTTCTATTATGCTTTTAATGGGATGAATTACACTAATTAAATTTTAATGATTAAACCAACCTTTCATTCTGGGATACAACCTTCTTTGTTACATAGTATTATTTTTCTTCTGTACATAGTGGATCTTTTTCCTCTAGGAATCTTTAAGATTTTTCTCTTTACTACTGGTTTTCAAAAATTATGATGTGCCCTGGTATACTTTTCTTCATATTTCTTGGGTTGGGATTTAAGATTTTTGGATTTGTGGGTTTATCTAATTTTCATCAAATATGGAAAAATTCCAGCCCTTATTTCTTCAAATATTTTGTTTTGTCTTCTACTTTGGTGACTTCAGTTATTCATGTAGTAGGCCACCTTAAGTTGCCCTACAGCTCACTGATGCTCTGTTCATTTTTTTTTCAGTCTTTTTTTCCCCTGTGTTTTATTTTTTATAGTTTCTATTGTTATTTCTTCAAGTTCATCAATCCTTTCACCTTTCACCATATCTGTACCTAACATGCTCAGTCTTTTCTACCTTGTCCAATATATAGATATATGGAATATGGTTACTATAATGATTCTATTTTAACATCCTTTTCTACGAATTTTATAATCAGGATCATTTCCTGGTCTGTTTCTATTGTTTGACCACTCTTTACACATTGCGGACTGCATTTTCCTGCTTGGCAGACATTGTGGATTTTACCTTTTAGAGTGCCTGATACTGTTGTATTTCTATAAATATTCTTGAGTTTTGTTTTGTTTTTCCCTGGGAAACAGTTAAATTACTAGGATATGGTTTGATCCTTGCTTTTAAGTTTTGTTAGATGGGACCAGAAGAGCCTTTGTTTAGAGTTCATTTTGTCCCACTACTGAACAGATACCATTTTGAGTACTTTACCTAATATCCCACGAATTCTGTGGCTTTTTACTGTCTGATGGGAACATAAACTACCCCTGATCTTTCTTAACACTAAAGGTTGTTCTGCCTGTTTCTTTCTATTGGTTTTCACCCCAAGCCTTAGACAATTTTCTCACAACACACATGCTGATCAATACTAAGCTAAAGACTCCACAGGAACCCTCTGTAGATACCTAGAACAAACTCTCTCTGTGCAGCTGTCTTCTCTAGCTGCCTTGGCCTTCCTTGTTTCCCACTTCCATCCCCTCAACACAGAAAGATCTCCACTTCCTGCACTGCAAGCTGGAAACTCTCTTGGCAGTAAACTGGGAAATTTCAGATTTCAGCTTGTTTTTTCTCTCTCAGGGATCACTGTCCTATGCCACCTGATATCCAATAATTGATATTGCATTTTTAATGTATTTGTATAATTCATTAGTTTTTTCAAGAGGGAGTTAAATATGATTTCTTTTGCTTCATCTTGGCCAACAGTATAATTTCTCCTGCTTCTTTTTGATCTCCTGCTTGTGTTTCCACTGGCTGAACTCAAGCCAAAGTCAGTGGGCAAATGAGCCAGTTAATATAGACAGTCAAGGTTGGTCTTATGCAATTAGAGCAGGGTGGAGAAGGTCAGAGAGAGGATCAGAAGGGCAAATAAAGGATATCCAGCATAAGTTACTAATGTGATTTTCATTTTAGCCACTTAAGAAAAGTTATTCTCAGAAATAAACTGAACTAAATTTTTTGGCTTCATTTTCTTCTCTAAGCATCCAAAGACTGTAACATATGATAAACTCAATCATTCTACAACTTCATAGTTCTGAAAATACATAAGTGTCTCGATTTAAACATTTTATTCCAATACGTAATTTTGAATATATAATCATTTTGGCTATTTGTTCATGCATATTGTTTAAAACAGAGGGGAAGTTTTATAAATTTAAAAGTTAAAAAGCCAGTCTCTTTTTATTTAGTGGTTTCTCAGGATATACACTCAAATTCAGTATATGTATTCAATATACCCAAATAACAATAATGGATATAACTTAATAAGGGATGTCTTTGCACAAAGTAAATAGTATACTATTTACAAGTAATTTTCTTTTAAATTCTCATAATACCATCATAAGGTAATTATTATTTTCATACCAATTTCTAGATGAGAAAACTGAAATTAAACTGATTAAGAATATTCACAAGAATCATATAAGTAAGTAGTGGTGATTAGATTCAAGCTCTGGGCTTTCTGACTCAAAACCTGTTCTCTTGTTGCCTCTTTCTGCTTTGATAAAAGAACAAGTAACAAGTTCGAAGACTGTCTTCGTTGTTAGAATCCAGGGGAATAATGAAGAGAAAATTATTCACATTTTCAATTCCAATATGAAGGTTAACCCAAGTGTCCCTTTAGGCAAGTTGCCCAGACTCTACTGTTTCTTCTCCATAACTGCTTCTTTCACTCATTTGGCATCTCTCTCATATTGAATGATGAGTCTGCTTTCAACATTTTTCTGTTGGTGAAAGACAGAAGGAAAAAGAGAATATTGAGCTTCAAGCCTTTTATTTATTACAGTTATTGAAATATTTTCAGAAATAAAGGCTGCAAAACTGTACTCCAAAAAGGGTTGCTTGGCATTTCAAAATAGTACCATTTATGTAAAGATAAGAGCATGCTATTTACAAATCTTCCTTAAGACAAATGCATATGATGTTTCAAGGATTCTTTTCATCTTAAAACTGCAATGCTTATATCTGTTTTCTATCTACTACTGCATTAAAAGTAACAAAAATAAAAAGCATGAATCCAGCTCTGACTGCCCATGCATTGTTATGCACAAATGGATAGAAGCCAGCTCCTTCCATGTTAGATTATATGGGCTTACCGACCTACTTACAGGTGCACAATATTTTCTATCTGCAGGAAAGAATCTGTAGTGTGTGTGTGTGAATCTGAAATAAAAGAGAAATAACTAGGTAGATGATGAATTGTAGAAAAAAGAGAAAACAGCCTTTTTTTGGATCTTTTTTCACAGGGCAAGGAGAAGGAGAGAGGCCTTTCATTGTCTTTAAAGTAAAGTCCCTAAGAGTTATCATCATCTGCAACTGACACCAAAATAAATGTCTCAAGTCATAGAACCTGATGCCAGCAAATTGGCACATAGATGTCATATATTAAAAAATTCTCTCTCGGGCTTCCCTGGTGGCGCAGTGGTTGAGAGTCCGCCTGCCGATGCAGGGGACACGGGTTCGTGCCCCGGTCCGGGAAGATCCCACATGCTGCCGAGCGGCTGGGCCCGTGAGCCATGGCTGCTGAACCTGCACGTCCGGAGCCTGTGCTCCGCAACGGGAGAGGCCACAACTGTGAGAGGACCGCGTACCACAAAAAAAAAAAAAAAAAAAAAAAAAAAATTCTCTCTCATGGGAGATGTCCTAGAAGTGAGACCATTTTGGGGATATATTGATCATATTGTATCAAAATAGAGGTTTGGTGGAATACTCAGAAATCTCTTACAACTCTCTTATTTTATGACCTTTAGAGTTATATGGATTAATAAATAATTCCATCTAAATACATTACTATGCATTTGTGATGCTGATAGAAATTTCTGTCACTAAGGCAACAGTGTAAGTACATAGCATATTTCTGGCCTTTCCATTTCAATTCATAAAATAAACAATATTTTAGAATTGTGATATTTAAAAATTATTACATTCAACAATTCATCTTACAGATGAGAAAACATAGACTCGGAGAAGTTAATTAGCTTATTAAATGTCCCAGAGCCATCTAGTCATAGACAGTGTGCAAGAAAGGATTATGAAGTTTACTACTTCTTAGAACATCACATTAGCTATTAATATTGTATACATTTCACTGCTCCATCAATATAACAAACATATCTTCTTCCCAGAAGTCATATGAATATTGCTTCATATTTGTAATTTTGAAATGATCATATGAAAGGTATTCTGTATATTTCTATTTTATACTTATATATATCAAGAAAGAGATTAAATGGATAATTTTCAAAAGCAGAGCATGGCTTTACAGGAAACTTTAAGTTTATCTGGACATTTAATAGGTTCTACTACTAATAAAGTATGAAGAATATACATGCATAATTTAGTAGCATTACTAGCTAGTTATCTCTAAACACTTGGCATCAATAGGTGTTTTCAAACCTTCTTAGACTTCTATAGACTTGGTTGCCTGAAACAAGGCTTCCTGATAATTCATGATGATCCTGCAACTGACAGTCAGCTGAGGGGCCCTCTGTTCCTTGGAGTTCTGTATATTACCTAAAAGACCTCAACTCAACTCCATGGCCAATATAAATCTAGGGATCTCCCAAGCTTTCTTCAGATTTGCAGAGAGTTCATAGTTTCATGATCTCCTCTATTACCCAACCTTCTGCTTCCACATGCTAATTTCTCACAAAATGCAACTCCCTTGCCAATTTTCACCTGCAACTAAAACAATTATCTACAACACCCATTTCTTACAAATCATTCATGAAATTGATATCATATAGTAGTTCCCTGAAGTGCTGAAGAATTGAGTAATGGGGAAGGCTAAAGTGGTCTCTGCCTATCAGGCAGTAAACACTTTTAAGTTTGAAATTAGACGTCTCTTTTCTGTAGTCCTGTGGTCTCAGGACTCCCTCCCTGAAAGCTCCTGGCCTTATGGCTCCTGGCTCCCTCCCCATGTGGCACTTTTGTTCTTCACAGTTTCCTTTTTTCACTGTCCCCATTTCTTCCTCATTCTCCTTTTCCCTTATCTCTCTGAAGGGGAAAAATAATCCTTCCTTGTCCCCAAAAAGACATTCCATCCTTTGATCTGAAGTCTTTGGAACACCCTTGAGATCTTCTACACCAGGCAGTTAAGTATTTTATTTTTTTTTTTAACCTACACAAAGGCAGTTTTCTCCCTAACAATTCTGGAGTATGGTTTTTGTTTTTGTTTTTGTTTTTTCCTGGTACGTGGGCCTCTCACTGTTGTGGCCTCTCCCGTTGCGGAGCACAGGCTCCAGACGCGCAGGCTCAGCGGCCATGGCTCACGGGCCTAGCTGCTCCGCGGCATGTGGGATCTTCCCGGACCGGGGCCAGAACCCATGTCCTCTGCATCGGCAGGCGGACTCTCAACCACTGCGCCACCAGGGAAGCCCTGGAGTATGTTTTAAGATAATCATTTGCCTGTCACTTTTCCAGTTCCAAAGTAAGTATAGGGAGGCTGCAAGAGGGCTAGTAATCTAGAATCAACTGATGCAAGACCCCCAGAGTACCAGGAGGCTCTCCTGGAGCAAATCATGAGCCTCCAGATCTAGGAGAGAAGAGATAAAGTAGGGCTTGCACATGTTCATTTGCCTCTTTGAATGTTATTCAAAATATAGTTTTATCAAGGCTAATGTGCTTAGTAATTTTAACTTACCTGACCATAATAATGAAAAGTGTTACTCTTATAAGAAAAGTGTATATTTTTTATAGTTGCTAAGTTATTTTATATACGTCATTTGGCTTGCGCTTCACAAAAACCTTCTGGGACAAATAGTTGAGGAAATGTCATTAGTCAAGTTTTATAGATACCAAGAGAGTAAGTGATTTTTATACATAAATGGGATTTCAACTTTAGTCCTTTCACATTTACCTACTCAAATTTAGCTACTCTTCTGTATCTAGGGCCACTGCTTCCTAAATGCTGACCTCCCTCCTGTCTTGAATTTCTCCAATTCAATCTCCCTTTGCAACCAGAGAGATATTTTTAAAATCCAGATTTGCTCACTTCATATTCTTTTTGTAATTAATTTATATTTTTTTAATTGAAATATGGTTGATTTACAATGTTATATTAGTTTCAGGTGTACAGCAAACTGATTCAGTTATACATATGTATATATATTCTTTTTCAGATTCTTTTCCCATATAGGTTATTACAAAATATTGAGTATAGTTCCCTGTGCTATACAGTAGGTCTTTGTTGTTATGTATTTTATATATAGTAGTGTGTATATGATATTTATCTTTCTCTGTCTTACTTCCCTTAGTATGATAATGTCTAGGTCCATCTATCTTTCTGCAAATGGCATTATTTCATTCTTTTTTATGGCTGAGTAATGTTCCATTGTGTATATGTATCACGTCTTCTTTATCCATTCATCTGTCAATGGACATTTAGGTTGCTTCCATGTCTTGGCTATTGTAAATCGTGCTGCAATGAACATTGAGGTGCCTGTTTACTTCATATTCTTTATTGAATTGTTTTAATGCCTTCTCATTGCCTGTAAGGTTAAACTCTTTAATACAGCTTATCAGGCCTTGCATGCTCTGTCTCTGATCCACTTTTCATCTTCTTTTCTCCACATTATAGGCTATGTAAAATTTTTGTGTTTTCTCAGTTATACCAAACTCTCCCTTAAGGGCCTTTTTACAGGTTCTTCTCTCTTCCTAGCAAATGTTCACCTCTAATTTTCTATCTCCTTCTACTAATAATTTTGTCACATATTACGTCACCTTTGAAGCTGGATTAGGTCTAGCAAACTATACTACATCATGGCACCAGACACACTGTAGTACAGCTGCTTTTTTATTCATCTGTTTCTGCTAGTACACTAAGTTTTATGAGGACTTTGGCCATATTGCTCAAAAACACTTGAATTAATTAAATCAGCTATCAGTAAATGATACCTGTGGGCCATATCCAGTCCACAAACTAAGAAGTTTTTAAATCTTAAAGGTTGGGGTGGGGGGTTGGGGGTGGATAAGGAAGAGGAGGAACATATATATGGGCCTTGAAGCTAAAAAAAGTTATGTATCTTTTTACAGAAAAAGTTTGTCAAACTCTGAATTAATAAATGAAACAATGAATTTTAATTTCAAAGCCTTGACCTTTCAACAAACCAGGGCCCTCCTCAAATATCTTCCAAATATCTTTAAAATCTTTTGATTATAGGGAGAAAGTCGCCACACCTGTTATATGCACATTCTAAACATCAGTTCACCTCATTGATTAATAGCAATAATAAAAACCTCTGATGTGTATTGCCAGGTAGCAGTGGCTGCTTGTGGCATTAACCAGTTTCATGAGATTGATTCAAAAGAGGTGCCTAATATCTGCCAAAAGTATGATGAGCTTGGCAGGCTACACAAGAAGTAGAAGAAAACTGTTTTCGAGAGCAAAATCAACCCGGTAATTCTGACTCTCTTATACTTTGTTTCCCAAAATATTTTATATGTCAGTTGAGGGCCCATATGCGAAAGAGAAGAAACAAAGCTTTCATTTTAGTTGGTGGCACAGCCTCAACGGCTTTTATAAGAAAAGTGTGGTCTAGGTAGTTTTCAAAGGAGGAAAACAATGTTTGTTTTTTTTTTAATTTCTGCTGTTTTTTAATATGTTTTCAAAGTTGTTATTTCAATAGTTGGCATCGTTAAGGTCTATTATGCATTCAACCACATGGAGTTTTATCTATTTTGTCCTTAGCAACCATAGTTTCTTTCTTGTCTGCATCAAAATGAAGATAGTTACCCAAAGGTTTTCACCTTCCAATATTTCTATTTACTTAGCAAGTTTGCTGCATGATTGCTGATTCTCGAAAACATCAATTAACAGATAAGGTGACTAAATAAAATAAACTCTTATTAGTAATTGATAACTCTATTTTGAAAACATATTGGCCCTAGTGCTTTTTGTAAAATCATGAAAAGATAACTTAGTGTACATAGCCACTTCCTAACAAAGTGTTTTAATAGGCATTGGACAATAAATTATGAAAGTTAAAAAATTTTCTTTACAGTACTTATAAATTTACTAACTTGAGTAATGTCACTGGAAAACTATAGCTTGACAATTTTATAGTGCATCTTTTTGTTCACTGGGTTGCTTATAGAAAGTCTACAAACTTTAGGGCATGATTTTATTCTCTGCCAAGCAAGAGTATAACCATTCAAACTGAAGGACAGAAACCTAGTCAGACCTAGGCTCTCAGGTTGAGGGGCGGGGTGAGGAATTTGAAAACAACAATGAAATAGATTCTGTGCTGAAAACTCTATTTTTACTTACTACTTATTTTACGTTATCTATTTACTTATTTTAATTACTACTTTGCATAGTGAGGGTAATTAAAACACTGACTGCCTATAGTCTTAACATATATAGTCAGCTAATAAGAGAAATAAAATCAGAACTCCTAAGTTTGTTGTTTAAATTCTCATTTAATTTCTATATATTACTTACAATAAGTGGTGTGTTAGTCTAACCCCAAGCCATGGTCAGTTCCCCTTAGAGATCCTTTACTGGGAAAGTCTCAGAAAATGTGGAATCTATTACTGGTTTAGTGAAGAGAGCACAAATCATAGACTCATCATTCAGGAATTAGGTGCAGAGAGGACTTGGAATATTTTAACTGACCTTTTTTATAATTCTCATTCATTTACTAAATCATTGCATTTTAAATTACCTAATACATGCAGGGTATTTCAAGATAAATAAGACCTGTGTCTTCTCTCAAGGAGCAAAAGTTTAACTGGGGAGAGAAACCTGTCAATATTATCATCACAAACAATGTTAAAGTATGACAAATGGTCTGTGAAAATGCAGACGAGGCAGGGAATAAGTCTATCTAGTGGACTCCTTGTTAGGTTCATATTGGCAAATCATCAAATAACTGTGATAAAAGGATAGGAAAGAAACATGTTTGAACTTAACAACAACAACAAAAAAACCCCATGGTTTTCTAAAGAGAAGAACATTGAAATGTTCTAAATATTCCTTTTTGTTGTATTGTTTTGCACCTAGCCAGGTAATTAAATTAAGGGCAAGGAAGATCTGGCAGGTGTTGGTATCATAAAATTCAATTTATAACAGGTTCCTCTGATAAAGTGTATTATGGACATGTTTATTTAGTAATTTATTATTAGAATATAGTGAATAGTTGTTAATGATTTAGCTCTCTTTATGTGAATGAAATTAATAATAATGCTAATATTATCTACTTTTAATTTAGCTTTATGTTAAGCTTTCTGCTGAGTGTTTTATATCTTTTTTTCAATAAATCCTTTCAGCAACATGGTAAGCTGTATACTATTATTCTCACTATTTTATAGATGATGAAACTAAAGCATTGAGATGTTAAGTAACTTCAAGGGCAGTATTTGGTGGGTGGAAGAGCTGAGATGTTAACCCAAGGTCGACAGACTCAAAGATGTGCTTTTACCCACTGTATTTTACATAAGTAAAGGCAAAATAAAGCTCAACATGCTTACATCTGAAAAGTTAATAACAAAAGACATAGGTTCAGGTTAATATACTCTAATTTGGTCAGAGTCACTCATATATGTTTATTTGAAAATAAAGTTTAAGATTTTTTTTGTTGTTTTCCCTGAGATTTTTGACAGGCTGAATCCCAATTGTATAATTTTGTTCTATTTACTACTTATTTTGAACTTGTGTGGAATTAGGAAGTCGAAATTTTAGGATAGAGTGAGAATGCATTGTTTAAGACAAATCAAGAATAGAGAAGGATGAATAATAATCAAATGGTAAATATAAAACATTTGTTTGTGGAATAGATTCTATGACATAAAATCAAAGAGGCTAGCTGATGAATAGTCATTTTATCCCTGCTTCTTAGAAAAATTTTTATATATCTTGTTGCCAAGAGTCACAGACTTGGGTGAATTTTGAAGTTTAACATTTCCTTTTTCTTTTCACACATGCCCCTTGAACTACTTTTATGGGACCATGTGTCCTTAGCACCTTGCTGAGTTGCCTGTGAACTTTGATTTTAGGATTGCCCTGTGCAGTGCATCATATCAGTGTGATCACTTCAGTATTCCCATTTTTCCTGGACTGCCTAGGGCCTCTCAGGACTCAGAAACCTAGCTTTACATTTTTTCCAAACCAAAATTTAATTTTAGTATCTGTGTTAGTCTCCTATTGCTGGTAATAACAAGTTACCAAACATTTGGTGCCTTAAAAACCACAAATTTTTTATCTTGCACATCTGGAGATCAGGAATCTGAAATGGGTCTTAATGTGGCCAAAATCAGGATGTCAGAAGAGCTGCATTCCTTCTATAGGTGCTAGGGGAGAAGCTGTTATTGCCTTTTCCAGCTTCTAGAAGCTGCCTGCATTCCTTGGCTTATGCTGCATCACTCTGACCTCTGCTTTCATTGTCAAATTTGCTTCTCTGACTCCTGCTTGCTTCTTTCCTATATAAGGACACTTGTAATTACATTGGACCCACCTGGATAATCCAGGATAATCTCTCCATTTCAAGATCCTTAACTTAGTCACATCTGCATAGTCTCATCTTCCATTTAAGGTAACAGATTCTGAGGATGGAGATATGGATATCCTTGGAGGGACGATATGCTGTCTATCACAGTATCCTTTATTTGGAACCACGTGTCCCTAGAAACTATGTGGCAAAGTTTGTAAGAAAAGTCATGCTTGCAATCTGCAAAATATGAGCAACATCCTTTTCAGTTATAATTTGGTCCAAATAATCACTCTAGTTCTGTCTGACTTTTTCTTCCTTCCTTGTTTCAAATGTTTGGAATAAAGTAACTGAATATGAGCATACAAGTAACTTTACATAGCAAATTAGTTTGTTTTTTTCTGTTGTTAGTGATTTTTTTTGTTATTCACCAATGAATACTGCTTCACAGCCATCATACTCTAAAGGAGGATGTACCATAACATGGATCCAAATTACACGTCCTAGTTACATGTGTCTCAGGAATTACTCTGACATCACAGTCCGGTGAATGGCACTCAGCAAGCACAGGACTGAAGTTTGATCTTGCTTTCTCCATATCTTTTAAAACCTAGTGAAATCTTTAGGAAGAAATCCATCTGTTCTTGAGCATGACCTTTGAATGGTCATTTTGACCCTTGCAAATATCCATCTCAGAGGTATGTATTGAAACTAGTGTTTACTGAAATTCTTGGAACTGTTCAGTTCCTGACCAGAGGTAACTTCAGTCCTTCACCAGATGGTGCATAAAAGAAGATTAATGGTTTCCATACCCTTGATGAATTCTGCATTATGAAACAGAACTTAAGCTGGAAGATTTTGAGGGTAGGAGTTATCAGAGTAATAAAATCTATGGTGTAGAACAGTGTACAACTTAAGAAATGACCTGTCCCCTCTCTCTATGCTTCCTACCTCTTTAAAAATACATTTCTGCACAGAAAATATGAAACAAGGAGAGCTTGCTTTGGGTTCCTTGGTGTTCCAACATTTGTTTCACTTAAAGTTTTTACAGTGTCACTTCATCAATCCCTATGTTCATTTTGGTAGGGAATCACTGACATACAAAAGCCATTTTATTATGGAAACAAGGGAAATAGTGAGAAACTTTTTATTCTTAAAAAAGATTACAAAAGCACATTTTATTTCCAACTGTTTGGTTTTTAAAACTAAATAATGGCATCTATGAATAATGTTTTTCATTTCATTTAAAAAGAGATAAACCTAGATTCTTTCTGTGAGCTGTTGTGCCGATGAGCCCTTATCAACTGAGTCCTGTGGAACCCTGGTACTTACACCTTGGAATTTGTCTTGACTTACCATAAAAGGACCTCAGCATTTTTTAATTACACTGAACCAACAACAACTTAGTGCCTGCTGTGAACTAGGCATTCCACTACAAACTAGCACTGCAAATACAAATAAGATATAGACCCTACCTGCAAGATGTTTATGTTCCAACACAGAATGCAAATTCTATTCAACTATAAGAACTCCTGCCCAACGGTGACACCAAGTTAAATAAGTTTGGTTCCTCTCCTGGGAAGTTCTGAAGCTAATGTGGAAGATAGACAATGAATGAAAAATACAGCACAGAGTGAGTGTATGTGTGTTAAATGGAAAAGCTTTAGCATGGACAAGCTCAGCAGGCAAGTGGCCTCATGGGATTGGATGGCATGGGCGAACTTACTATAGTCCAGCATGTGTTTATCACCCTTGTAGGTCCACAAACTAAACAATATTAATGCACTCAGGGAAGATGATTAGCCTCTCAAACATGGAAATAATAACTAAATTCTGGACACTAATGAATAAATCACTGAAGATGTTTTTGCCATGGTCAGAATGTTCATAGTACCTTTCTAAGTTACTCCCCTTTCCTGTTATTAAGAGCAATTCCAATCCAGAAACAATATATGCTGGAGAGGGTGTGGAGAAAAGGGAACCCTACTACACTGTTGGTGGGAATGTAAATTGGTACAATCACCATGGAAAACAGTATGGAGTTCCTTAAAAAACTGAAAGTACAGTTACCATATGATCCAGCAGTTCCACTCCTGGGCATATATTCAGAGAAAACCATAATGTGAAAAGATACATGCACCCCAATGTTCATCACAGCGCTATTTACAATAGCCAAGACATGGAAGCAACCTAAATGTCCATCAACAGAGGAATGGATAAAGAAGATGTGGTACATATATACAATAGACTATTACTCAGCCATAAAAAAGAATGAAATAATGCCATTTGCAGCAACATGGATGGACCTAGAGATTTTCATACTAAATGAAGTAAGTCAGACAGAGAAAGACAAATACCATATAATACCATTCATTTGTGGAATCTAATTAAAAATGATAAAATGAACTTATTTACAAAACAGAAATAGACTTACAGATACTGAAAACAAACTTATGGTTACCAAAGGGGAAACGTGGGTGTGGTAGGGATAAATTAGGAGCTTGGGATGAATATACACACACTACTATACCTTAAATAGATAACCAACAAGGACATACTGTATAGCACAGGGAACTCTGCTCAATATTCTGTGATAACCTATAAGAGAAAAGAATCTAAAAAAGAATGAATATATGCATATGTATAACTGAATCACTTTCTCGTACTCCTGAAACTAACACAACATTGTAAATCAACTATGCTCCAATAAAATTAAAATTTACAAAAAAAGAACAATTCCAAAGACTTATATAGAGCTTACTATGGGTTACATATTTACTCATTTAACTGTCAAAACAAACTTTTGAGGCAGAAAATATGATTCTCATTTTACAGGTAGGGAAAATAAGACATAGAGAGGTTAAGTAATTTGCTTAGTTTATGGCTAGGAAATGAAAGAACCAGGATTTGAACCCAGTTTGGTTCTAAAGTTGATGCTTGTAACTTCTATGCTATATCGCTTAAAGAGTCTTTGCAAGAAACTGATTAAAAAGTGCTTTCTTAGAATAGGTTATTATTATTGATTAAACTGCAACTAACAATTTCAGGAAGACATGTCTCCCCAAATTATGCATTATCTAAATAGTGTTAACTTTCAGAGGGAAACCTTATTTCCCTGGGTCTTATTTCTTGTACCTCTAGATATGCATTGAATAAGAAGCAGAATAATAAAGCTGTGAACCAAGTGTTGTGGAAACAAGACAGAGGGATGTAAGTATGGTTTTAAAGCCATGTCAGTAGACACATGCAAATTAATGAATACCTCATTTCTCTCATTCCAATATAGCTTGTGGTAAAATGCCTCCAAGTGATGGAAGCGATGGCATATATCAATAAGAACATATTTAATTTTTCTCATCTCATGGTTGTCTGAAAGATATCTCAGTGCCATCCAGCTCTAAAGATGGTTATGATTCTATAAAGAACCCTTCCATTTCCTTGTTTATATAAAGTTTTTGTCTTAATTGCAGAGTTAATGTTATTTCCCGTTGTAGCTATTAGCGTCCATCTCTATGTACAATTTGCTTATTACAGTAAAGCTTGGCTCTCTGGAGACCACGCATCCTAAAACCTCAGGCTTTGGTCCAAATCTGAATACAACTGGAGAAAACATGCACACATGATATCACTTTGGCCTATTTCTTTCTTTTTTTAAAGAGACCTATTTCCTATAGACATTTGAAATAAACAAATGAACAAGCCTGGATGAATAACGACCCAAGGTTAAGCCCCATGTTATAATTGATTGGTTCTTCAAGAGGAAAAAAAGGAAGACTAAATTCTAGATAAGATGACATTTTGTGTGTGTGAAAAAGAGTAGCATGCAAAAGGAAACAAAGCAATAAGAAGGGAGAAAAGAAGTAAGAGAGAAATGGAAATTATGGGCATCTTTTCTCTTACTGATCATGGGGAAAATGAGGGTGAGGAGAGGAGGGGTCAGTAATTGATTCAGGGAATGTTAATTAAAAACAGTATAATAAGGCCAGAGGGGCAAGCTAACCCTAAAGAGTCTGTAGTAGAAAAGGTTGAGATGCTGAAGATGAGTGAAGGATTAGAAAAAATGCTTTAACCTCAAGTCAGAGGTCAAGATCAATATCAGTATGAATACAGGTATTGGAACTAGAAAGCAAGGTGAAACAGAAGCAAACCAAGATATAAGATAAAGAAAAGAGGAATTCTGTGGGGTAGTTTATAACGCAGCATTATTTGGGGTTTTCTTTTAGGTCAGCAGGAAGTTTTTGCAATGGTGGGTAAATGAGTTGTAAAGAGTCAGTGATGGGTTTACCTGCAGCCACAGTGGTGATTATACATTAATGAAGTGTGATGTTAGCAGATACTCAAACAGTGGTGAGCAGAGCTACCATCAAAAGGCAACATAATGGAATACTTCCTAAATCTCAAATTTTCATTATTTCCTAACAGTATAGCATATTACTGTGTTTGTTTGTGTGTCGCTGTGTGTATTAACAGCATCTATGCATCAACACTGCAAACCTCCTGACATCACTGACACTTCAGTGAGAGTTGCCTTGAAAATGTTCTCTCTCCATTAGAGTGTTGAAATCACCTATCTATCGCAGGTACCATTAACCCAGCGAAGGATGAGATCACATGTTCAGTAACTACGGCTTAAGACCACTGCCCTGTTAGCTGTGAAGGGCCCACACGACCTGTCTGACTTTCCACCAGTGACCCCAGGCCATGTCATTACCCATATTAAATCCCATGGTCAATCATTATACTACTTCCTGGTATACTTGCTTAATTCCATTGGATTCTCTCCCCTTATCATTGCAAAACAACAACCCTGGTTAAATCTGACTCTTTGCCAACTCCATGCCTGTCTCTGTGCAGCTGAGTGTGGTTGAAGCAAACACATAGCCACAAAGGGTTAAATTCATGACTACAACCTCAAGTGAGCCCTTCATACCATGTCATAATAATATTAGACTCCCATAATTTAATTACTTTCTCACTCTTCCAAACTAAGAGTCATCTAAATCCTCGCTACTCAAGCATGAACCATGGGCCCGTGACACCTTCATCACCTGGGAGCTTGTTGGAAATGCAGAATCTCAGGCCTCATACCTGACTTCCTGAATCTGATTCTGCATTTTGATAAGATCTCCAGATGACTCATATGCACTTTAAAGTTTGAGAAGCACTGATCTTCTGACCTCTCTCTCACTCTGCTCTAACCACTCTGGCTTCTGCCTATTCCTGAAACATAACCAGGCACACTCCTGCCATAGTGTCTTTTCACTGGCTATTCCATCTGCCTGGAATGCTCTTCTCCTCAGGTATCCACATGGATAATTCCACGTCTCCTTCAAGCTTTGTTCAAATATCACTGTCTCATTGAGTCCTAACCTGACCACCCTACATCATTTGAACTCCTTCTTGTCATGTGTGACTGCCACTTATATGCTCTACATTTATCATTTCCATTGCACTCATCACTTTCTAACCTGCTAAGCTATGCTCTCATTTGTTATGTAAAGCTACTTATCACTTTTTTTGTGTGTCTTACCCCTCTTGAACATAAGCACCATAAGAGCAGAGTGCTTTGCCCAGTTAGTTCACCAACACATTCTAAACATCTAGATTGGAATAAATTTTTGTTGAATAAGTAAAGGGAAGACAATGTGAAAAGGAAATGCCTGGATCTAAGCCCCAACGTTTTAGGCCTTTGGTTGGGGCTACTGTTGAATTTGGTTAGGTTGAAGTATCCTTAATTGTACAAGGCACTAATAGAATGAAATCACTGTTCCCAAGTTTGCTGCTTTTGTCTAGTCTAAGTATTGAATATGTTTCATCTACTTTTCTTCATACAGAAAGCTACACAAAGGTGTGTACTTCTACTCGGACTTAATTTTTCTTTCATTTCCTCCTTTTCCTGAGCTCCTGGGATTTCGTGATCAAAATATTCCTTTATATTTTGAAGCTTTTCAGAATATTCTCTCAACTTTCTTTTTTTTTTTGCGGTACGCGGGCCTCTCACTGCCGTGGCCTCTCCCGTTGCGGAACACAGGCTCTGGACGCACAGGCTCAGCGGCCATGGATCATGGGCCCAGCCCACAGCACGTGGGATCCTCCCGGACCAGGGCACAAACCCGTGTCCGCTGCATCGGCAGGTGGACTCTCAACCACTACGCCACCAGGGAAGCACTCAACTTTCTTTTCCTAACTGAAAATTGGCTATCCCCTGAGAAGAACACACACTCTGCAGAACTCTCACTTGGAAGATGTTTCTACTTTCATAAGCTGCTAACCTCAGATGGTGTTCGTGTCTTCTTTTCTCCCATTAGTTGCTTTCATTCCATTGTTCCTTCTCCATACTGGCAAACTCCCTGGTTCTATGCAGTCTCACCTTCTCTCCCCTGCATTGTTGTTAACCTTCTGATCACTCTGCTATATGATTTAGTGACTGTGGTCACTGAAGGTTCACTGTGCAAGTCTAGACAAAGACTTCAATACTCTGGTCTCCATGACCTCCATATCCTCAGGGATATTCTCCATCTCTCCACCTCAGTCACACAACTTCCATGGTCGCAATCTTGATTTGTTATTTTCCCAAATTGCTCCATTTGTGACATCAGAAATTCAAACATCTCACTCTTGGATGACAACTTCTTCAATTCAAATTATCTGCTCATCTGCATCTACTACAAGCTTTCTGGCATCATCAGGATTTTCAGACAATGGTTCTCTTCACATTCTTCCTGTTAGTCAACTTTTGTTGCCAATTCCATCTGCATCCAGAGTAGAGTGCATGGCTCATAATCTTAATCACCCTTTTGTCAATACCCTGAAGCCATTTGCCACCTACCCAGCCAATATGCAAACCTGAATGAACCCAACTAATCAGCTTCTCCTTTTCTAATTGCTTGAATCCTCTTTGAAGAAACCATGCAATTAAGACTTTTTCTCACTCTGAATTCATATTCATCATGAACTGATTCCTCAGTACTGCCTGGGAATTCTATTATGTCTTATAGTCAGATCACTTTTCATTCCCTGCAACAATTATTTCAACTCTCTGAATACCTCTTCCCTCTGATCTACCTGCAACTTGATGTTGCTGCCTAATTCACCAAGAAAAAAAGAAGGAACAAGTCTGGCTTTTTCAGAAAGGTTTCTGTGACTCTCTGAGCAGCATTCTCTTTCCCTCTGCCCTGCCTCAGAAGATGTTACCTACTGTTATTGTTTTTTCTTTTTTTTTAAATGTTTATTTTATATTGGAGTGTAGTTGATTAATAATTTTGTGTTAGTTTCAGGTGTACAGCAAAGTGATTCAGTTATACATATACATGGATCTGTTTTTTTCAAGTTCTTTTCCCATTCAGGTTATTACAGAGTATTGAGCAGAGCTTCCTATGTTATACAGTAGGTCCTTGTTGGTTATCTATTTTAAATATAGCAGCTTGTACATGTCAATCCCAACCTCCCAGTCTATTCTTCCTCTGCCCCAACCTTCCTCCCCGGTAACCATAAGTTTATTCTCTAAGTCTGTGAGTCTGTTACTGTTTTGTAAATAAGTTCATTTGTATCATTTTTTTTAGATTCTGCATATAGCAATATCATATGATATGTCTTTCTCTGTCTGACTTACTTCAAGATTTCAGATCACATTTTCTCCTCTTTCTCTCTTTCCAGGCATATGATTTGTTTTAAAATTGTACAGTTTTTCTTATATCAATGTCCCATAAGTCCTATGAGCTCCTATGAGTTCTAGACTCTAGTACAGTATTTGACGAATATGGTGGGCACTCAGTGAATAAACGAATGAATGACCATTCTACCATTTACCATAATTACAGTAATAGTCATTCCTTTGTGCTTGTAACAGCACCACATGCTTTGTGTACACTACTTCCCAGCAAGCCTAACAGATAGGACAACAGATTATTGTCCCTGTGTTACAAAGGAGTCAGGTTCTGCAAAGTTAAAAGTCACGTGTGCACATATTCAAGGTGGAGGTGTGGTGTAGTTGGTGCACAGAGCCATTTGCTTCTCAAGGCTTTGTCTTCAAGGTCTTCAGTCTGCCAGCCTTGGGCATGTGGAAATAAGAGATGCCACCTCCTTCCTTGAGAAGCTTATAGTCTGGTAGAACAGTCCAACTATATATATGAGTACCATAACATGGGACCACAGGAAAGACACAGTTAAAGAAAGCTTGTTAAGGTAGCACACACGTGGGGCACCCTGCCCAATGCACTGGACTAGGAGTAATAATCAAGGAAGGAATCCTGTTGTGGGTGAAGACTCTATCTCTCTGGTAACACGCAAAGCCATGAGACATTATAGGAAGCTTCCCTCCCTCATAAAATGCTCTGTGCACATGCAACATTTTAGTTAGCTGTCTCAGAGAATTAATTCTAGATCAACAATTACAAAGAAAAAATAAAGAGCAGAAACATCAGAAGATGGTGCTAATTTTGAAACCAAAAAGGAGAAAAGCAAAACAAGTAAAAAAAAAATCTGGACACACTTTTAAAATGGTAGCTATAAAAAACTAATGGCAGGGAGGCAATGGCCATGTGTGACAGGGAAGAAGCACAGGCCAGCACTTAGAGTCAGACAGACTGGTTCTAGTCCCAGTCTTACAACTTCCTCAGTGTGTGACTTCTTTAGGATTTCTAAGCTATCTGTTGAAAAATGACAACAATAACAAATGCTTAATAATACTACCAACCTCATAGGGTTGTTGGGAGGATGAAATGATACATTAACATGGACTTTGCTTAGCAAACATTTAATAAATGGGAGCTGTTATTATTAATCAATGAAATATATACATCTGATTAGTGCAGATGTTCTTTATGCTAGCCCTCTCTCAGAAGAATTCGGAAAGCTCTAGCTCTGAAGATTCTGAGTCAATGTAGGTCTGGGATGGAGAACAGGCATTTGTATGTTTTAAAAGCTCTGCAGATGACGCTGACACACAGCCAAGGTAGAACAGCCTTCATGTGCACAGTGATTTTCAATGCTATGCATAAGGAGTATCTGTTTAGCAGCTTGGAATGCAGATTTCCAGGCTCCACTCCACAACGTTTGTGATCTGTGGATCTGGAGTAAGACCCAGGAATGATATGATGAAGAGGGAACCAGACCATATTTTGAAATACACTCTATGTTATTGGCTTTCTGTGAACAAATGTGAAGATCTGGCCCAAACTCACTGGAAGGGTAAAATATTTTCATGAACACATGTCGACTAAGCCACGTGATTTTTCAAAGTTTACTTTAGTGATTCACAGAGAGCCAACTCAGAAAGTCAGATTTTGCTCTTCCAAATCATCTAGAAGAGTATGAGTCTTAAGACATTTTTTCCCCACAGAACTTATTGCTGTCTACAGCCTTATTTCTCACAGAAAGTGAGCACAAACAGCTAAACAATACAACCTGGGTAACTGATGCTGGAAGCAATGTCAGGTCCTGCAAACAAGTAATCTGGATTTCATCTTTTCAGGGCAGAGAGGGAGCCTTTGTGAGGTACGACTCAACCCAGAAGCTCCAATCAGTTTTTGTTGAACAGAAATGGAACGAACTGCCATCATCCTGCCAGAAAGTTTAATACGCTGTTCTCTTACAGCTGCAGCACAGTTCAGAGGGGCCCAGAAAGAGTCAGCAGGCGCAAAGCAGAGAGCATGCAGAGCAGAAAGGCCATTCCCAGGCAATGAGTGGCTGCGGCTGGCACTTTTCAGAGCTTTTGGAGGAAGAGCAAATCTTAAATCTCAGAACTGTGCGGACAATGGAGTAGCTACAGGTTATAGAAACAGCACTGACAAAGCCTCCAAAAAGTCTGAGTGTAAGGCAGCTCTGTGCAGGGAGCTTGAGAATTTTCTGCTACATATTAAAATTAATAACCTCTGTTCTGATCTAATACAGGACATGAAAAGTGTAGGATGCAGAAGAGGTCAGCAGATGGCAGCACTAGGTGATGAAGAGAATCCAAATGGCCTGAGACAGAAATATTTCCCTTGGCATCCCCTGGCATAGGGTTTCAAGAGGAGTGCATATTCACAGTGTAATTATTTGTAGTTTTTGATATACATTCATATACACTCACAGTTTTTTTTAATGCTGGGTATGGCTCATTTTTTAATCCATGTGTTCCATTATCCTATACTAATCCTTTTGTTTCTTTGCATATTTCCATATAGATTGTTACTTTAAAAAAGCTTATTCTTTGCTAAATGTGCTATACTCTACACAAGCACAGTCCAACTGCTGAGCAGTTTTATGATGATGACTAAAGCAATCTTTTTGGATATACTTAAAGAGGAAAAAGGAAATTAACTCTCTTTGTATGTAATAATTGCTTCAAAATTCCATAAGCGTATTGTAATTGTTAGAAAATATCATTGTCCTAGACCTTGCAATTATGGCAAGCATTTTTAAGAATCTTGGAGGTTGTTCATGCAAAAGTTGAAGTTTCCTATGATGATGGCAAGAGCTGTGATGGAAAGAAAATCATGAGTCATTTTATCAAATGTTCAACAAACAGAGGGAAATGATCAGAAGGTCAACAAGTGACAGCAGCAGAGAAAAGTTGTACCAAATACTATATGTCAAATGAGGAAATATTTTGCACTCAAGAGAGAAAATAACATATCTAGAGGCAGCAATGGTGAGCTAAGAGATTGCCAAATTTCCTTCTGCTCTCTGAGGTAACAGAACCAGGATGTATGAAATATGAACAGGTGGTACTTGACAAATTTTTCAGGGGAAGCTATTCCTTGGCTTGGTTTTGGTTAGTATAGGAGGTTTAAAAAAACACTGAATGAAAAAGATGTAGATAAATATTTTTACCACAGAACTAGGATTCTAGAGAGCACTAGGATGGATTGAGAAGAAATCAATTTGAATAAAAAAGACTCAAAAGAACCAGAGTCGTGCGTGGATAGTGGGATTGACAAAGTAGTTCACTAGAGGGTCTTGCATTTGCCCAGTGACCAAGGATAAAAGAGATAAGGAACAGAGTTAATACCGATAGTCTTTGAGGCTGCCATCTTGGAAAGAGAGATTAGGCTACTAGAGTCAACATACATATAGTGTGTTCCTGAATTTTTCTGCTGTTTTGGTTTAGTGTGGTTTGGTTTGGGTTTAGAAGGTGTTGGTTTTGTTTGTTTGTTTGTTGTTTATGGTGAATTCTCCCTGGGCAGTAGAAGGAAAATATTTGGCTCTTGAGGTTTTTAACCTCCAGATATAATCCCATTTGCTCAGTACTCTGAACAAGCTATTGATGACATTGAACTTGGATAAAAATAGTCTTTAATTACAGTTCTTTATGGGTGGTTGTAAGGTATTAGTTCGATCCTGAATTCTTACCTCATTATTTCATTTAACCCCTAAACAATCCAGCAATTTATATCATAACTCATTTGAATGATGAAGCTAAAATAACAGTTTCAGCAGGAGAGAACTGCAAGCACTTTAAACCTCTTAACAGGAGGAAGGCACTAGGGAGGTAATCACTTGTGCCTGGATTTCTGCTCAAAGTCAGATTTGGGGAAAGTCTGGAGAAAAATGTGGCTAGTGTCATGTCAGCAGTCGTTCAACATACTCTTCAGAGTGATCAAGGCCTTTGACGGCTCAAGAATACACTTTTCTCCAAAGAGTCTAACAAATCCTTGAACAATGAGGAATATTTTATATTCATCACGGAGTACATAAACTTGGATAAGTATGTTGGCTGATGAAGAGGTATTTGGTCATGGTGTCATTGAAATGAAAATTATTGATGATTTTTTTAAAATAATGGTGGTAAAAGCCCACGGGGTTATAGAGCAACTGTGAAGATCATGATTGTCTGAAGAATAAGAAAACATCACTTGGCAAAATCTGTAAGCTAAATTTAAGCTATTACTGCCCAGGAAATCATTTAGCTTTATGCATTATTGTATCTTCATTAAAAAAAAAAAGGAAAAAAAAGAGCAAAAGACCTAAAATAAGATATTAGAGGGGGAAAAAAAGCCACTATGCTATCAGACTTATATCTGGCATCATCTGCAATGTAGAGTGTTTTTTTTTTTTTTTTTCTTTTTGTCTCCCAGCTGCAATCAATGGGCCTTCTTCAGCTCTGGGTGTGATAGTTTGCTGCCCCTCGTACAGCGACTGAAGGCTTTTGTTCCATAGGATCTAGGGCCTGGGTGGGGCCTCTTGTTTTTCCTGCAGAAAGGACCTTTTCCCTCCTCCAGGCCTTCACTGATGAGAGTCTTCTCCAGTCACCAATCCTGCCAGTAATCTTTATCATTAGCACCCACTGGAAGCCCTCAGAGAAGAGACTGTAAGTGGATATGGATTCCCCTTGTGTCTGTGGCTCCCAGGAGTTCTATTATCTAAAAATTGCCTTTAACAATTTGTGAACATTTTAGCTGAAATCTTCTTACCTGCTTGTGTGCACCTGGCATCCATCGCTTCCTCTCCTCACTCGAGACCACAGGTGAAGTGTGCTCATGTCCTTGTCTCTGCTCTTGGACTTCAGGCTACTTAGTTGCCCTGCAAACTTAGCTCTCTGATACGTTCAAGAGAAGTTAGGATTTTGCAGTTTATCAGGCTTTTTTGTTGTTGTTGTTCTTAGTGTAGGAGCAATACTCTTTCCACATTTCTACATCCTAAACAGAAGCACCAGGCTCTGTAACTTCTCTTAATATTTAATATTTACTACCTTGCTCTTTTCCTGTTATGTTTTGGGTAAGGACCTCAATACTATCACTGAATTTATCCAGTCTGGAGTTTTTTATTTTTTAGTTATTTTTAGTAATTATAACTTTCTTCCAGGACTACTATTTTTTTATATTTCTCTGTTCTTGAATTATATCTATATGTTTTTGACTCAGTTTTTATTTTTTATGAGTGTCATTTCTTACTCTATCTCTTTGACAATATTAAATATATTTATGTAAAGTGATTTTTAGATGGCTCTGTTATTTTCAATTCACTGGCAGTGAATTTGTCTCTTGGATTTTAATTTTTGTTAATTGATTTTCTCAGCAATAGTTTTTCACTTGTGCTTTGGGATACTAATTTGCAAACTTTTCTGTAGTTGATTTCTCTCTCTGTGTGCCCGTCACCTGTCTATAGAAATTTTATTGGTCTCTCTATCCCTGGGTCCCAGGTCTGGAACAAGATCTTATTTTTGTAACATGGAGCTCTTGCTGCACATACAGCGACATTGCATATCTCACCTCCAAGCCACTGGGTGGCCTGGCCCGTGTCCAAGTTGCACAGCTGCCTCTTACCCTGCCCATAGGAGCAGACCTGGGTAGGGGTCACCACTTTTGTCAGTCCTTATCCCTGATGTCACAGAACGTGGCTCTGGTCATATACAGATATACACACACACACCTACATATGTGTATATATATTTGCTGTTTTAAATATTGATTGTTTGGTCATTTCAAACCTTCAGTACCCCTTCAGATTACACACTTACACACACAATTTATAGATGTCCTTGGATCTTATGTCACCAAACAAATAGAAACTATCAGGCAGAACCTCCTCAACTTCCCAGCAATTCTACCAGTAAACCTATATCTGCACTTATCTCCTTGTTAGAAGGGCAGTATCTTTTCTCTTAGCTTGAGTATGTAGGCCCTTTTACATTCTCAGGAACCTTATCAATGTTCCTTCTCTCTGTTTTCATTAATTTGACCTTCTCTACTAACTTCTTTCCATCAATATTTCAAAATTAATCTCTCCATTAATAAAAACTAAAAAAAAAAAAAATCAAAAACACCTCCTCTGACCCAATTTCTCTCTTCAGCCACAAATCTCAATCTTTCTCTTTACAGTCAAACTCTTGAGTGAATTTTCCATAACTGCGGTTTTCATTGCCTCTCCTCTCCCTATTAAACACACCTCCGTCTGGCTTCCACTCTGAATGCTCTTCAGGAACTGTTTTCACTGAGGCCACCCATGTCACTGCTGGACACCTTCAAGTTCTCATTCTGATCCTTCTCACTAGTGTTGGATATATTTTACTCAGTCTCCACAAATTCCTTTTTTACCTAAACCCTAAAATTCTGTTGTTCCTTTGATTCTAGGACCTATTTCCTGTTGACAAACTGTCCCTAATAATCTATCCCAGTCACTCATACAGCTTCAATGACCACACATGTACCGACAATTCCCATATATATATCCACACTACTCTCACTCCAGATCCATAATCAATTGCCTAGTTGGTTTTTTTACTTGGGTCTCACAAGCACTTAAAATTCAACATGTACAGATAAAATAAATTATTTTTCTCCCTCAAGCTGCTATTTCTTCAGAATGCTCTATCTTTGTAAATGGTACAATCAGCTGCTCATTTCCTCAAGCAGGAAATCTGGAAATAATCTTGAATGCTCCCTCTCCCTCACTTTCTTTGCCATGCCCTACTAATTCTATCTCCTGAATAGCTTTCATAATTTTCTGCTTACTCCATTTCCACTGCTAGCAGCCTAGGGTATATCAACATCATACTGGTATGAAGGGTGAGAACACCACTGAATGATTGGAATAGCCTCTTAAATGTTCTTCTTTCTAACATATTTATTTTTCACTCATTTATATATTCACAATTTTTTTTTTTTTTTTTTTTTTTTTTTTTTTTTGCGGTACGCGGGCCTCTTACTGTTTTGGCCTCTCCCGTTGCGGAGCACAGGCTCCAGACGCGCAGGCTCAGCGGCCATGGCTCACGGGCCCAGCCGCTCCGTGGCATGTGGGATCTTCCCGGACCAGGGCACGAGCCCGTGTCCCCTGCATCGGCAGGCAGACTCTCAACCACTGCGCCACCAGGGAAGCCCCTCACACATGTTTTTGAAGTATTTATATGTGCAAGATAACCCATGTGACAGGCACTCTGACAAATATTCGAAAAAAGAACAAAAAACTTTATAAACCATTTTTCAAACAGGGTAAGTGAGAAATGCGTAAAAATTCAGTGAGGCAAATTGTTGATGCCTGCAACAAGGGTACTACAGATAAAGTGCCAGACAAGTTCAGAAGAAAAAGTTCTACTTCCACCTTGGGGGAAAAGGGAGGTTTCATGGAAGAGGGAATATTTGAGCTGAACTCTACTGGTTTGGTCTTGAGAGTATTGTGTTGGAAAAGATAAAGGGAAGGGAGTCATGGAAAGGAAAGAAGGAAAAAAGGGAGAAAACAGTGAAGTAAGACCCGGAGAGTGCAAGGATGCATATCATTGAATCTGGCAACAGGGCAAGGTGCTTGAAGATGTTTAGTAGAAGATGAGGTGAGAAGTAAACACTTAACATAATTAATGGAAGCGCATTGTTTCCACATTCCCTGCCCCTCGATACACTGCATTTTGTTACAAACATATAGAGATAGAGAAGGCCATGTATGAAATTCTTAACAGATTGAAGGAGGAAGGAGATCCCTCCAGCCTCTGCAAAAATGATGAAATGACCTTTCAGTGCACATTAATCATCACATCTAACAACTTTAGAGTCACATTTTGCCTGGTTCCTCCCTCCACATGTGATTTTTACAAGAGAAATTTTCTATTGGGGGGGAATCCTTCTAATAGGATGGGAGGCTTCATTACTTCCCAGTACCTGTAGGAACAAACATCTACCACTTTCCAGTGACCAAAATGTTTTAGTCATAGTTCTAAGTGACTGCCACATAAACAGAAAGCGTATAAGAATATGGGTTTAAGGTAAAGCCCAAAATGTTCCTCTTCATAATTATGTAACAAATATCAAGTTCTTCTAATACATTTTCCATTGTGAGAGCCCTAGAATAAATATGAAACTGCTACTTTAGGCTTGCAATCTGGTTCATGAATTTAAAAATTATAATTATTATTTTAGGTATCAAATATAGTACTTTTATTTCTCTAAAATGGAGAAAACGAGAAAGAAATGTGAGAGGGCAATTATCTCCAACTTGAATCCTAAGATACTTAAATCATCTCTTGTTTCCTTTGCATTAAATAGTTATATTGATTTCCTAATACTGTAAGGGACACTTAACACCTCTATTTATATATAAATGACTGGAAGAACACTTCTATACTTTCGGCTGAACTAGATTATTAAGAAATAGGCACTCGATATTGTATGAGGAAGTATTTTGTTGCTTTAATGTAGTCCATAAATTATAATTGAGCATATTTAAAACAAAACACAGTGATCCATTATAAACAGAGAAATCCACTCTAATCTTTGCTATTTTAAATTTAAGCCAATTATTTAAAGAAAGGCATTTTCCTATAGCATTTTGTATTTCTTTTTTTTCCCCTAAATCTATTTAAGATATTTTTCCTTAGAAGATTGGCTTTAACACTCCATTTATTTTCTGAATCTCATTCTCCTCATCTTTTCTGGACCTAAATCTTACATCTAATTTTTCTTAATGAATTTAGTATATCCCATTTTGTATTTTTCTTCTTCAAATAGACTCAGTTCTCTAACTTAAAAAAAAAGAAAACATTTTTTTCTTGACTCCACTACGTTTTAGACTTAAAAACCTAATCTTTCTTTCTTTATGGAAAATCTAAATTTTATATGCTTTATCTGTTTTTTCATTAATATCAGTTCATTCATTTGTTCATCTATTCATTCAAAACAAATATGCACTGAATTTCAATCACTTTTAAGAGCCAAATCAAATACTTCCTTCTTAACAAAGCCTTTTCTGAAGTCCATTTTCCCCTGCCCTAAAATGTCCTTGATCCTTTCTTCTCTGAATTCCCATTACTCTTTTTAATTCACTTGCACTGCTTTGTTTTATACTTTGGTTATTTGTATGTGTGTTTTCTCTAACCTTCTAATTAAAAGCTCTTTGAGGGTATAATCTTGTCTCCTGAATGTCTAATGAATTACTTAGACAATTCCCTTAAATGCACATTCATTAAGCACCTGAAATACGCCATGCATTAGTTTCTAAAATTTATATTTCATCAGACAGGTTTAGAGAAGGAACTCAAAGTAGCATAAACAAATTGAACAAAGACTTAGAGATGGGAAAGCGTGAAATGTGGTTTCACAACATCTAATCCACTTCTGCTAGATAGAAGGAACTGGAAAGGAGCTAATGGGAGAAAAATTGGGAGCAGCATGTGGTAAACTATTATTATGGCTGTAGTTGAAGTCTGCCCAGAAAGCTTTTTCACCTCTCTTCTTCTGGTAACCATCCCGGGCCTTTCCTACATCAGCCTCCACTGTATGTGTAAGTCTTGGTGGGGCACCTTACCTGGCGTAGGGGTATACCATGTGTCAGTGGGCTTGGTACAGCAAATTAATTTAATCTCTTGTTGCAGAAAAAAAGGGTGTGATTCAAGCAAATTATTTAAAGTCCTTCATGTGATTTCTTTTTTAGAGTTAACAAGGTAATTTTCCCTAGGGATGCTTAGCTGAAAGGGCTTATTGGGAGTTGCTGACAGGCATTCAGCCCCAGATATGAAGAGAGTCTGCCTGCTAATAAAGCTGAGGCAAGCCAAGGAATGAAAAAAAGGGAAAGAGAAAAACTTAATGACCTCAGTTAAGTCTCTGAATACAGTCATGTGAGAGCTCAATGCATCCTGAACTTCTCAGTTACATAACCCAATAAATTGTGTTTTTGCTTTTCAGGAGTTTGCTTATTTTACTTAATTGGACTTGAGTTTCTGTCAGTTACATGATAAGAGGAGTGGATGCTGTTGAAAGGTAGTTTGTGCTTTTACTCTAAAGATGGAAGACCATTGAAGAGATTAAGAAAAGTATCAGGTAATCAAAGTTATATCAGCTTTTTATTTATTCATTCTCTAATTAGTTTTCTTAACTCCAATGGTCTTCCCTTGTTTCTTCTACTCAAACGTCTTCCACAAAATTGTTGCTAGATTCAATGGTTCTTTCTCAGTTTGTAGTTTCCTTGATTTCATTATAGTGTGTGATGATATTAATAATTTATTCTTTCAATATAGACTAGGGCTAAAAAGAATGGGATTTGTGCCAGATTTTAGTCTGAATCCAGTTTTATGGTGTTTTAGTTGTGTGATCTTGAACGATTTATTTTAACATGGGACTTTAGTTTCCTCATCTGTAAAATGGGGTTAGTAAACCTACCTCATAGTTTAATTGTGAGGATTAAGAAAGATAATAAATGGGGAGCAACTGACATAGAGTAAATGTTCAATGTGGAGTAGTTATATGGCGTAAAAAGTAAAAACTGTAAATTCTCACTCTCTCCCAATAGGTAAACACTGATGAAATATTTTGAGTGAATGCTTTCATGTCTTAGTTTTACATTTATGTGCAGTATTTTTAACTTTTTCTTTTATTAATGAACCATATTCCTAATAACTAGTTTCTTCCTTTGAAATGTTTCATATGTATCCTTTCCTTTCCATTCCAACTGCTACCATATAAAGTTTGACCTGATTACCTGGACAGATTTCTCAGCCCATATTGCTTTCTCTTTTAGCATATCATGTATTTTGCTGTTAATCTTTCTAAAGCATGGATTTTTTTCATAAATAAGAACTTGCATTTTTTTCCCTACTGCCAACTGCACTAGGTTCCTTCGCTTCAACTGCAAAATCTTCCATAAGATTTCACATTAGCTTTTCAACTACATACCATTTCTTTATTTTTATTTAGCTCTATTAGGGTATAATTTACATACAATAAATTTCATTCATTTTAAGTACAGAATTTGATGAATATTGGCAATTGTATACAGGCTTAGAACCATGACTACGATTAAGATACAGAACATTTCCACTGGTCTTAAAAGTTCCCTCGTGACCCTTTGCCATTGATTGACTACCCAACCCTGGTGGTAGGCAACCACTGATCTTCATTCTATTACTATAGTTTTGCATTTTCTAGAATTTCATGTCAATGGAATCATGAAGCAAATGCTGTTTTGTGTTGGATTTCTTTCACTTCGCATAATGTTTTTGAGATTTGTGTTCTTTTTATTGTTTCTGAGTAGTACCCCAAAGTATGGATGTAATATAATTTGTCAATCCATTTACCAGTTAATGAACATTTAATGACATGTTTCCAGATTGGGGCCATTATGAAAAACTGTTATTATGAAAATTTGCATACAAATCTTTGTGTAGACCTATATGTTCATTTCTTGTGGTAAATACTTATAAGTAGAATTGCTGGGTCCTAATACAGATCCTGGCATGTATATGTTTATTGTCATAAGAAGGCAGTAAACTACTTTCCAAAGTAGATGCACCATTTTGCATACCACCAGCAGCATAGGAAAGTTTCAGCTACTATTTAGTCTTTAAATATTTTTTGCCCCCTTATTGTTCTTCCCCTTCTGGGACTGCATTATATTATGGTTATTTTCTTTTTATTTTCTCTGTTCTTTACCTTGGATAATAGATTCCTGACTCTGCTAGACAAGAATTCTCTGTCTCTTTCCTCAGTCATCACCATCATTTCACTTTTATGCTTATCCAGTGAATTTTTAATTTCAAATATAGTACTTGTCAATTCTAGAATGTCCTTTGGTTCTTTTTATTATTTATATTTCTCTGTTTAAATATTTTGTATTTTTTATGTATTGCAAGCTTATATTCTTTTATTTCATTGAGGATTGTTATACCAGCTGTTTAAAAATCCAAGTTGGCTCATTCCAACATATAGATAATGTCAACTGTTTTCTTTTTTCTTGGCAACCCATTATATTTTCCTGAATTTTTATACATCAGGTAATTTTGGATTCTATCTTGAACATTATGAATGTTAAGTTGCGGAGACTCTGAATTCTATTGTTTTTCCTCCAAAGAGTATTACTTCTTTTATTTTAGCAGGAAGTTATCTTGGTTAGATTCCAGCTGCAAACTGGGCAATGGTTCCAAAACTACTTTAGATCTATTTTCTTTAACTGAACTGTTATGGACCTACTGCACAAGTGTGTGTTTCAGGAGTCAACCAAAGATGTAGGCAGACAGAATTTGAGCATACCCTTTAGGTCTATATTCTTTTCCCTCAGATTCCCCCTCTTTACCAGTTTCCCCTGGACTCAGTCTTCTGATTCCCCAAACCAAGGAATCACTTGCCACACTGACTGCTCCTGGCTCCAGGCTAACAACTGCAAAAGTGAGAACTCATTCTGCAGAACTCGCCTTCTCTGTGTGTGGATTCCCTACAAGAATCTGCCTGCTTCTGTTTATTATAAACTGCCTTTATGTAACTGCTTTTTTTGTGTTATGTCCATGAGTTTATAGTTATCTTCAGGAAGGTTAGTCTAATAAGATCTTACACAGCCATTACCTGAAGCCAGTTCTTCATATTTCTTAAAAATACTAGTGTCAATCTAGAAAATGAATTTATTCAGGCCATTAACTCTTTGTCCTTTCCTCCACGTATTTAAGTCAAATTGATACTATAAGACACACTAGAAACTCAATCCTCAGTTGACATTTTTCTAGCTGCAGCTTGTGTTGCTTCTCTCTCAATCTTTCTCTCTTCCTTCCTCCCCCCCTCCTTCCCTCCCTCCCCTTCCTTCCTTCTTCCCCTTCCCCCCTTTCTCCCCTTTTCACTTCCTCTCTTCCTTCCTTCCTTTTTCTTTTTTTTTCTTTCTGTATCCCTCTCATTCTCTCTCTCTCCTCTATGTTTGTTGAAGTTTTGGACAATTCTTGACATCAAACATACTAACTTCTTTTAATAAACAATGCAGAATATCTAAACTTTACATATTTGCCAGTGATCTCCAGCTGAAGTAGTTTTTTCCTGTACTCATATTAAATACAAACTTGACCAACGTGTATTTGAAAGCCATAATCTCATACCTGTTCATTTCTTTTCTGTTCAGGAGGATAGTGTGTGATGGTGGTAAGTTAACTGAATTTAAAATCAGAGGATATAGTTTCAAATTTAAACTTTTATGCCTTGGATCTAGTTTCTCCATCTGTGAAATAGATATACTAAAAATTCCTACTTCATAAAGATATGATTGACAGTACCATTCATCTAGTTGCTCCTGCTCAAAAACCAAGTCTTTTAAACTTTTTCTCATGTTTCCAAGTTTTTCTTGAATTAACACACTGCTCTTAATTCCTTTGTTGTTGTTGTTATTGTTGCAGTTGTTACTATGTAATGCAGACACCCCCACCTCTTTTCACTTCATTTCAATAATGTCATAACCGGCAGCCTTATCCTTGGTTTTACCATTTCTTCCAAATTCGTTCCCCATGCTGCTACAGACAGACTTTTCTAAAAGGTAAACATGATCACACTACTTTGCTGAAAGCCTTCCACTGTCCTTGCCTAAGGGTTAAGTCCAAACTTCATTGGTCCTCTCATTATCTGACCCCACTTACACAAAATCTCATTTTTTGCTACTCCTCTACATGCTTTCTATGCTGCAGCTAAACTGAACTGCTTGCCTTTAGTAACACATTTTGCACTCTCGTGAGCTCATGCCTTTAAATATGTTGCTCCTGTGCTTGGAATGCCTTTCCCTGGAAAGTCTTTTCGTATTGTGCATGAAGGCGTCATATTGTCTAGGTATTATCCTACCTCAGACTCAGAGATACCGTATAATACAAGTAGGAAGGGACTACATCTCATATTTCTTCTTATCCTTCCATAATGAAATAATAGGTACAGACAGGCAGTCAAAAGATTGGTGAGAATTCAGTTACTGAATAATACAAAATAATCTTGACTTATTTAAGAACTAACTACACCGTATATTATTAATGTGATTTTAGGGTTTTATAACTGCTTCTATAAATTTCAAGGGTTTTTTTGGCATTTTTTTTTGGCCGCAGGCATGCAGGATCTTAGTTCTCCTTCTCCAACCAGGAACAGAACCTGTGCCCCCTGCCGTGGAAGCACGGGGTCTTAACCACTGGACCACTAGGGAAGTCCCATATAAATTTGTAGTTTTTAAGTAATAACAACAAAAGTATTTTAGAACATAAGTAAAAGAACATTACCTAGATACTCTGTTTCAATAGTAAAACTCTGGGAAATGAGCAAATGTGAAATCTAAGTCATATGTAATAAAGTACCCATTGGCTCTTAAAGGAACAGAGTATCTTTGGAAGTAGGGTATCTCTGCTTTATGAATACATTTGGGGCTAATAATGTCCATTCTAAACATTATCTCAAAAAAGTGGGGACCTATGTAATTATGGCTTTAATGTATTTTAAGTAAGACATATATTTAAAAACTATAACTTTCAAGGATACCCAAGCAAATTTCTATGCCTTTATGCTCAATTGTTGGATGAAATCTTGATGGTCTGTAATCATGCCCCCAAAATTACTATTAGTGAATCAAATTGACTGCAATCATTCATTCATTTGTTTGTTCAACCATTACAGACCGCAACAAGTCAGGCATACTTCTAGGTGCTTGTCATACAGCAGTAAACAAAACAGGCTAAATTCCTGATTTTGTGGCAGTTACCTTCTGGTAAGGGGAAACAAATAAATATAATCAGGTTATAATAAGCATTCTGAAGCAAATATAAGAAGTAAAAAGACAGAGAATAAGTGAGGAGGAAAATGCTATTTTAGATAGTTACGTCAGTGAAGACATCTTTTGAAAGTGACATCTGAGCAAAGACCTCATATAAATGAGGGAGGGAGTCATAGAGCCATTAGGAAGAGGACAGACCTGGGAAGAGGGAATAGTAAATGGAAAAGTCTCAGGGTGAGAGATTGTTTAGTATCCTGTAAACAAGCTAACAGAGACAAAAGATCCAGAAATAATGGTAACACAGAGAGACTGTGCAACTGCATTATGAAAGGTGCGCATTAGTTACATTCAGAGTAAATAAGGGAAAATAATTTCTGATTTAGGGGATCTTTGAGGTAGTATTTTTGGAAGTGTTTAGAAGGTAGGGATGGTGATTTGAAATCACCACGAGAATAAATCATTAGAATTGTCCTTAGAGACCAGCAAATATTATCTTTCAGGAGAAATGTAGAGATTAGGAAGAGAAGTAATGGGAGAAGAAGCTGAATAAAGGTGTGTGGGATTGAGAGTATGATAGATTAGGATTTTAGAATAAGGACTTTGTATTTCACATGATAGGAGATACAGGTTCATTAAGCATTTTCATGAATGGCTTGATTTGGTAAGGGCTAGGTAAAAAGATGAATTTGGCCATGCTATACAGACTATATGGGATTGAGAGGGGGTTTGTGGGTACACTAGACTTGGAGACCAGGTGGATTGTGGCCAAATGGATACTAAACTCTATCAGACTATACTGGTAATTCTAAAAGTCAGTATCTGTCTTTTCTATATTAATAACATCTATATCTTTTGTCTAGGTTATAATAGTCTGCCCAGGAAGCTGGGCAGGTGGTCTACCTTGCAATGCCACTCCTTGACAGATTATGAGGCTTTATGTTTTATTTCTTTCACAGCTGAAATGTGAACTCTCATAGCCCCCATAAACTCTTTCTCAGTATATTATTTATATTTAGCCTATTTTAAGTAAAATACATATGATTTATGAGAAAGGTTGTAGTAAAATTTTATCTAAGCATAACATTTTATTAATACTTTCTCTTCTGAAGCCCCTTGAAAAAGAAAAAAAATGTGCTAACCTCCTGCTGTGAGCCTTTGGGCTTTTCCAAAGAATGAGTAATACTCTTGCTTTTTCTTTACTTTAAGAGAACATGCCATTAAATTTTCTTTATATATATAACTACTGGGTTAAAAAATCTTTTGAACTAATATTTTCAGAAAATGCTAATACTTTACATTTGTGTTATCTTAAGATTTCCTTCCAAATCTATGATAAGCCCATATGTTTGGGCAAATTTCACATGGTTTTTATTTGTAATTGACTTTACAGAGAGTTCCAGTATTCATTCTAAACAGTATGTAACATGGTAAAAGGCCATAATAAAGTCCAGCGCGGTTAATGTCACAACCTGGAAGACTACATGATCTGCAATGTAAGTTGAATCCAATTTCTTACATTTTATTGCTGCCTTTATCATCTATTCATGTGTTTAATGTTTTCTCTTCTGTCTCCTTCAAATTTAACATGCTTCCTTACACTAAAATTAGCTAATAGAAGACAGATACACACCATAAGGAAAAGAGAAGGCAGGGAGGGCCTAAGGATTCACAAATCACTAATGATTTTCATGTTATAGATAACATGTATGCAACCAAATTTCATGATCAGTTTTTAACACTAAGCCCAAATGTCACTACATATATTGATGTTTGAATCAGCAGAGGAAACACATCCCATAGACACTAAAAATAGAGTGAACCATGAAAAATTACTTACTCATATGTCAGGTGCTTTACATGCATTATTTTAGATACTCCTCACAACATTCCTGCAAAGTAGGTACTATTATTATCTGCATTTTGCAGAGGTGGAATTTGAGGTTCGGAGAGATTAGGAACATGCACCAGGCAATAACATATTAAGCATAGATCCAGGATTCAAACAAGGCAATCTGATTCCAGAGTCCCAGCTCTTAACTGCATACCAACAAAAGAAGAAAAAATAAATAAAAAGCAAAATTTCTTGCTTTTTAATTGCTTGTGGGATTCAATGGTATGGTATGGATTTATCTCCCTCAGGGCGTTTGTTTGGGAAAGTGGAGAAAAATAGGCGGGAGAATTTGGTTCATTTGCCTTTATTTACAGATTATGATAAATGCTGTTTGTGTGACAATTCTATTGTGTTAAAATTCTTGGGCTTCGTAAGACTAACTCATAAAAATGAGAAAATAGTGCCCAGCTGATAAAGTGTAGCTGTGAAAAGAATAATGAAAAAACACAGTAGAACCTATTTATAATTAATCTATACTATAAATGCCAAATATTAAAAATGAAAAATGTTCAGTCATTACCTTTAGGGTTCTGATATTAACCTCAGCGGATGCATTTAGCTTATGGTACCCACAGCCTTGGGAAACAAGAGAGTATACAAAACTTTACATTCTGTAAATTACAATGGACAACTTATCAAATAATCCCTATTTCTTTTTTAAAAGTTTGGTTCTGCAGTTATCATAACAATACCCTCTATTAGGTTACCTTAATTGTGTAGTCTCATGAAAGATGAAAGGATTCAATCAGGTACTTTCACTGACATTGGAATACTTATATCTCATCTTTTCCAGGAAATTTCCAGAGAACTCTCCAGATTCCAGAGACCTTTCACAGGATTTAGGATTTAGACAAACTGGGTAGGGTAGATCTGTCACCAAGAATCAGATACATGCTTTAGTTGAATGAAATTTCACTTTCCTGGGAGCAATATCAAAATCTACTACAATATTTGTCAACACATCACCTAAAGGTTACTTCTAAAAAGAAGGAAAAAATGACAAGATACACTGAATTCTAAAACTATGTCGGGAGAATGTGGTACTGAATTCCTTTTAAGCAGATGGAATGATATGTCATATTTCAGATTGTTTTTAAAAATCGGATCACATATTCTGGAACCTTAGGTTTCTTATTTATTATTAGTAGTAAATTAATGAGTAATACTTCAGAGCAATTGCATTCTAAGTGTTGGTTATTTTAAAGTTCCTTTCTTTGACCTGAATTTTACAGATAAAAGCATACATGCAAATGAGAAATGTGAAGCAAGCTCTTAAACAAGAAAAAACACTTTTCAAGACCAAGTGTGACGGACTTCTCTTAGGGATTTCCTACTGGTGAATTTTATTATTACCACGTTGCAATCAATTAATTCAGTGGTTCTGTTGGTAGGCCCCTGTCCCGCAACTCACTTGCATTTAAAATTCACACAGAGAAGCTGGTAGGAGGTGGGTAGGTGTAAACAATGTGGTATAGTGAGTCACACCCGTCACAAAAGCCAACACTGATTAGCTACGATGAAGTTTTAAAAATCACCTATCCAGCGGCAGAAGATGTGGGCGCAGCCCGCGGGAAGAGGCCAAAGGCAGTGGCTTTGTATTTACACTACTCCCACATAGGAGACTACAACCGACACGTCAGTTCGGAGCTTACCCTGCCTCTAGCTGGTACAAACAGAAAATAGGGGCGAGTTTGGTGGCAAGGGATCTACCAAGGGGGTGGGGGGGGGAGTGGGAAAAAAACAAAAAAAGAAACTGAAGGAACACAGTAGAAGGCTGTTGCCTCTAACTCCTCACTCAGTCACCAAGACGAAAACGCCTGGGAGGGAAGCACAAGGACTCCGAGAACCGAGAAACCCGTTGCGTCCGAGGCCTCGCGGCTCGGCGGCCGTGCGGCTTCACTCACACGCTGCTCCGAGTGAACGTCACACGTGACGCCCGGGGCCTTTAACCCCTCCTGTCGCCGCGGAAGCTGCGGGCGCTGCGGGAGGAGGGAGGGAGGAAGGCGGAACTTGTAAAGGGAGGGACCACCGCCAGCCTCAAGTCTGCCACCGCAGGACCCGCGCCCCCGAAGCCCACCCCCACTGAGATAGTGGCTCCGGCCCCGGGGAGGGGGCTTGTGGGGCGGGGGCGGGGGGTGAAATGCTGTGCCACAAACCGGGCGAAGAGAGGGTGGCAGGGGTGGGAATCGTGGCTCTGAGGGTGCTGGACGGGGTCGGGAGGATGGGTCTAGCTTGATTCAGACTCCTGCACCCGGCAACGCCACGAGAGAGGGGGGAGAGGGAGAGGAGGTTGTGCTGTGTGTGTGCGCGCGTGTGTGTGCGCGTGTCTACAGGTAGCAGCGGCGGCGGCGGGGACCGGAGCAGGGGACGCATCTGCAGCCACCTCCCCTCCTGTGATTTTCGGAGGCGATTGCTCACTTAGCTGACGGATCTGTACCCTCGGGAGCTCTTCTCATCCTCTCCATTTCCACGCGTCTTAGGCGTCTTCCAGTTTCAAGTGTGTGTTTTGGGTATTTTATTTTATTTTTATTTTTTCCCTTTTCCCTCTAAATCTTTTCGGGAATTCTTCATATTGAAGCAGGTGGCTCCTGGGACGAAATCTTTGGATACATTTGGCCTGCCAAGTTTTTCTTTTCCCCGCCCCTCCCTCTTTCAGAGGCATCTGTGGTGCTTTCTTTTTGGATTTATATGCAGAAAACGTATATATGTTTATATACCGACCGCTTAATATATAAATACATATACGCGAGCCCAAGCGCTTGGTTTTCGTCTCTCTTCCTGACAAAGCGGAATGTTTTGGAGCCGATGGATAATGAGAACAGTATTAACATTCTTTTGAGCCTGTATTTTAAAGAGGGGAGGGAGAGTGAAGAATTAACATTCGGCCATCGTTTGGCTGCACACTAAGCATCACGAAATATTTATGGTTGCAGATCAGGTGCAAACGGGGCTTAGAGAGAAAGGTAAGGGAGCTTCCTGCGTCCGCCGAGCTCCGGTGTTTTTCTTTATCCCGGGGGTTGCCGAGAACTTCCTACTCCCTGTCTCTCCCTCTTCTTCCCCACCTTCCACCCACCCTGCCCCGCTCTCTCCTCCGTAAGCTTAACCCTTTCTCAGTTACGTTGGGTTGGGGCGAGGGCGGGGGGAGAGGGTTGCTGGAGGTGTAGACGTCTGTTAGAGTTTAAATGCTTCTTTCCCCTCTCTTCTCTCTCTCTCTTTACCTCTCTTTCTCTCCCTCCCTCCCTCCCCCCGCCTCCAGCCGAGTAACTGAGTTTCCCAATCCCCATTTAGCTGTTTTAGGAAGCCCATTTTGTCGTTTTGTAAAAGAATGCTACCTCGATAGCTGTTTTAAACATTTCTTGGTGCCAACCCCGTACCTCTATCCTCTGACGAAAATAAAGGCAATAAAAATAACGAACTTTCATGAACTGGGTGGTTTCTTTAGCACTGGGGGTCATGGAACCTCCCAAATGGTCATTTTCATTTAAAGAAGAGCCAATACCTCAGGAGGACTCCACAGTGGAGGATATTCAGCTTCCGTTTCTGCCTACTGCCAGTTCATTTACTTGGAGGGTCATTTACCAGAGTTGAAGGGGATGGAGCTGAGTCTAGTATAGGAAAAACTACACACTTAATGCGTTTTTAAACCCACCCTTTACAACAAGATCAGTCCCTGTTTACCTCTCTCTGTACTTGGGAAGTGTTTTCAGACTCGACCTTTTGGGGAGAGGTGGGAACTTGCCCTTGTTTTTCCTTTTCTCCTTTCAGCCTCCTTCCTCCTCCGCTCACCAGCTCTAGCCCCGGCACTTTGTAAATTTCCCGTTTTTCCCACCCCTCCTGGTGGGTGTTCTCGGCTTTTCTCCGCTCCTGCCCCCTCCGTCCTCTCTTCCTTGGCGCTTTCAGAGCAGATGCATCTTCTCTTTTCTTGGGCTCCCTCTCCCCCCACCCCCTCGCGCCACCCCCCGCGCTCCCCACCTGCCCCGGCTCGCCTCGGCCCTCCTCCCCGCCTCCCTCGGCGCCCTGACCCTTCCAGCCCGAGTCCGGGTCTGCGGGCCGGGGGGCGTCGTGTCAGCGCGCCGACGACCCGGCGGCCGACGCGGCGCGCGCGGCGCGCGCGGCGCGGGTGTGAGGAGAGACCGCGGGGGAGGCGAGCCGGAGTCGGGCTAAGAGGCCGGGAGAGCCCGTCGGAGCCGGAGAGCCCCGGAGAGAAGGGAGGAAGCGAGAGTGAGGCGCGCACGCCGCCCGAGCTCGGGCAGACGAGTGCAGTCGCCTCCGACGCCTTAGAGCGGCGCCCCAGTCGCTGCAGCCTTTCACCCTAGAGCGGTGTCCAGGGACCACAGAGCCCAGGAGCCGAGAAATCGGCAGAGAGGTACCAAAGCAATAGGGAAAAGATTACGAGAGAGCGGGGAGGGTTTCCTAGCGAAACACGAAGGCTGAGCTGCTGGAGGAACAATGCCGCCTCCACGGGAAAACCCTTGCTTGAGGCCGGGGCGGAGCGCGGAGGAGCTGCCTCCAGCCTCGGGCTCTCTCTCCCCAGGCCCTCCGGCTCGTTCCGGGACCGGTTCCGCCTCGGAGTTTGACGGGGATAAGAAAGTTGCTCTTCCGCACAACATTTCCTGAGAAGTGGTTTTCAGATATGCCTGGTTCGAGTCAAGATGTCACTCTCGGTAGATCCCCGCGATGAGCAGCTAATAGATTATGCATTATGGGGCAGTCAAGTCCCCTGGGCAGAGAAGGTAGTCCAAACATTGCCGACCTTCTCCCATAGCTCCCCACCGGCCAGCGCAGTACTTTGGGAGTAGAGATGTAAAGCCACCTGCAGTGAATTTAAAATTATTTAGGTTGAGATTTTTCAGTTGGGAATGATTTATTCCAGAAGAGGTTGTTAGAGGGTTATAAAGATGAGGAAAATTCTGTGTTTAATATTTGTGATTATTCTGAATCACGAGCAGTTGGCGTCCACAAAGGTGTTCTTTCTTTTTTCATTTCCAGGACCATAGTGATACATGTAGGACTTAGAAAACATGGAATCAGAGAACTAACCCTGTATCTATTACTCTGCCTTTTTATAGGTACTCAATATACTCATTTTTCTTCTTTTTATACTGAAACTACAGTAGACTATTTTCGCTTAAATAAATGATCATGCTCTACATGAAAATTACAGTTATGTATTTCTCAAAAATTAATTGTGCTTAATTATAAATAAGACCATAGGTATAAAAATACCACTAAGGAAAGGTGTGGGTGCATGTGTTTGAGCGTAAAACGTATAAAATGTCTCGGCATTTCAATCAGCCATTGTAACCTAGCAGAACACCAGCTTTTTGAAATGAGCTCAGAAGCAAGGGCCATGCACGTACTTAAAATATTAAGTGTAAAGTACAAAAACATTACGTTTACCGTGCCCTTGGCAGAGAATGAATCTCAAGTCTACCTGCTCTGCAGAGTGATTCACAGAGCAAGTGGAAGTTAATTATTACTCAGGCCTTCTGATTACATGGTTTGATTAAAAGAAGTAACTGTTTTCTGTAAGCCTGCTATTCTACAGTTACTCTTTCCAATCCTATTAACGTAAGCAAAAATTGAGGGAGTCAGTCTTTCAACCGACTGTACTAGACTTCCTGCAGTGTGGGCTTCAGAAAAGCCCTCTTAAGCAACTCTCCTTTCCATAGTCTCCCTCCTCCCACTCCAAAGTACTTTCTGTCAGTCTTTTATTCCCTTAGTGGCGGTTCATTGTGTGAAATTTTCCTTTTATATTTAGGTATAACATATTTTCAAATATAAATGTCTGAATTGTTTTGAAATTGAAGGTGGAATATATACTTACAGAAGGTAGGCTGAGAACTCCATTTGCTGCAGGCGGAGTGTTTGAAGGTTTGATCACTCTTTGCATGGTTGGCTGACTTCCCTGACTTTCTAAAGTCTCTTCCAACCCTGAAATTCTCATATTTTATTCTATTCTTATTATTTCCACATGGTTATCCAGTGGCAGGGTCTATATCTTCCTTCAAATTTCTTTAAATTAGTTAGATACAATTTTTATAGGATAAGTAAGTAGCTATAGCTGGAGAATACAGATGTAAATAAATCTAAGCTCCAATGTTATTGACAACTTTTTGAGGGGCAATATTGATATAGTAGGCATAGTTGAAAAATACCTCTCTGGGATTCTGTGTGCTGAAACAAACCACTTCTAACATTTTTTTAAAAAGCAAAGCATAGTAATTTTTTATTTCTAGAATTCTTTTTTAAAATTTTTACACAAAGGAATTATTTTATGAATTATCGAACAAATACTAATTTGTAGTTTCTATAAGCAAAACACAGTTGGAATTAACAGTAACATTGGAAACTGCAACAGTTCAACAATACACTTCTGCTACATTTTCAAGTATTTTGAAGTGAAGTTTGGTGTCTGTTTCTATCTTATTAGATTGTAAATAGAAAGATGTGATTCCTCAGTTATATTTAATTATTTGTAAATGGAATCACCCAAGTCCAGTTCACCAAGCATTTATTTATTTATTTTTTCTAAAACACAGGTCTGGTCTTGCAGATCTTTAATCAGCCATGGCCAATGGCTCTTTATAGCTTGGATGGTAATATCTAGACCTCTGAGGGCATTCAAGTCTTTTTACAATTTACTCCCCAACCTTCCTTTTTAGATTAAAACACCTTCCACCTGGAACTCCTCCCCAGTTTACTCTGCATTCCATTCACCTGACTCCTCCTTACCATTTTTCCCCAATACTACTTGACATTTTAGGCTTCTGTGCTTTTCTTATACTAGTCTTTCTTTATGGATTACTTCCCAGCTCCCTCTCCCCCAACACATATACCCCAACTGTGGGATGGGAAAACCTTTTGTTTCCTTAGAGTGGTCTTTTCTCTGTCACCCTGCTGTCCTTACTCTGAGCTCCCACAACATGTTATTCATGCTAGGAGTCCCCCACCTTTCACACTTGCTGATGATTGGCTCCCTCCCTGGAGAGTAAGTTCCCAGAGGTCAGAAGCCATACCTAATTTATCGTTTCATTCAGAATGCTTAGCTCCATGTCTAAATATAAAGCAGGCCATAAGTGAATGATAAATGTATTATTTAGAAATACGTTTGGCTATGAGGCAACAGAAAATCTGGCTAACTGTGGATTAAGCAAATAAGGATTTATTTATCTCACATTATTAAAACAAAATCAGGAGAAGACAGTTGCTTAAGCATTTAAAGAAGGAATCAGGTTTCATCTATCATCTAGGTGCTTTCCTTCTTATGGTCATAAGATTACTGCTTTGCCTCTGGCATCATGTCTGCTTTCTAGGCCCAAAGAAGGAGGGGGCAAGGGAAAGTAACAAAGGGTTTTCTAGCTCAGGATTTCTCAACTTCGGCGCTAGTGTCATGTGGGACTCATAAGTCTTTGTCTTTGTTGTGGAGGGAGTATCTTGTATGTTGGAGGCTGTTCAGTAACATCACTGGCCTGTACTCACTAGATGCTGGTAGCACCCTCCACCCACTCACCCACCTGCTTCTGAAAACCGAGACTATCTCTAGACGTTGCCAAATGTCCCTTAGAGGTTAAATCGTCCTGGGTTGAGAACTTGAGAATGATTAGAGTCTGAAGGAAGGAAATTCATTGTTTCCTATTTCCCCATTTTTGCATTGCAGTGGTGGTGAGGATCTGTTTGATTTTTGTTTAATAAATGGTAGAGAGCTCTTTATGAGATTAAAAAAAGAAAAAAGGGAGAGGAAAGGACCAAACAAGCCTTCTCCTTGAGCATTTTGTCATTTTTGTGATGTGGACATTCTCCCCTTAGACTTCTATACCTACCAGAACTGTGTCAAATCACTACTACGTGCCCGACAGGTTAGGAAACATGTTTTTCCTCTGGCATACCATTACCTTGGAGAAAATCAGAATCTGTGAAAAAAGAAGGGGAAACTGATTCGGGCTTGGAAACTAGAAGTGTTTGATACTGTAACAGAATAAATGAATATGTAAAATTCACCTAAATATTTCAGAAAGGAGAAAAAATAAAGAAAAAGTAAATAGCCATAAAAGGGGATAGATATAATTTTTTCACATGCTAAATATTCATAAAATAACTGTGATAATACTGTGATTTTATTTTTCCTCTGGATGATAGTTTACTTGGAAAATAACGGCAGAATGGAGGCATCTTACTCTTCCTAACTTTTTTTTTTTTTTTTTTTTTGGTCAGAGAGCACCCTGTCTTTTTCAATCTATTGAGTAAAGCAATAAAATTTGCTATTCATGCTTACAAATTAGTCATCAATCATATGAGAAATGTTGTCAAGGAAAGAAAATGCAGATCTTTGTTTTAATACACTTTTCTAATGCATGTATAAAGATAGCACATGCCAGTGATGGCATTTGGTAAAATAATGGTTTTTTGTACAGGTGTATTAGCATGGACTATAGTAACTTTAAATTAGGTTGCTCAGTTATTTACCTCAGTGTAGTTTACCATTATGGGGAAGAATTCTGCCTTACAAAGATATATCAATATTGCCCTGATGACCAATGATCTTATCTGATTGATACAATTTTTTCCCATGAGCTTGTTGAATGACAATTTTTGCTCATGTCTGTGTAGAATATAGAAATATAAAATATGGTGTCTGTTACAAAACCTTTGCATGCAAGCAACACAATACCCAATTAAACATCTAAACAGTAAAGAATCATCTCTCAGGACAAGGATTATGGCAGTATACTGGTCCACAGTTGGCTACCTCAACAGTTCAAGGATGTCACAGCTCTGGGACAGCTTTGCTGTAATTCTCTTGGCTCTCCATTTTGGAAGCAAGATAAACAATATGGCTACCACCAAGCCAAACACTACCTCTTCAAACAGTCCCACCCAAAGCAAAAAGAAGAGAGGAAGTCTTCTTCTCATGGAAATGTCTCTTGTAATCAAAAAGGAAATTTTTTTCCAGAAGCTATCAGCAAACTTCCCTTTATGCCTGATTGACTAAAACTGTGACACATCCCACTCCTAAACTAATCACTGGCAAAGAGATAATACATTGCATGACTGGTTTTGATCAATCATGGTCCTTCCCCAGGGGCTGGAGGAGAGGTCTGCTTTCCCTGTGGACATGGCAGTGTTACACTTAGACAAAATCAGAGCTCTTGTTAACTGACAAGAAGGAGGCAATAGTTGTAACCTAGGGTACCTAATAGGATGTGCCATAAACATCATGCCCTGACTTCCTTGAAGTTCTTATAATATGGAATGTCTACACTGGAATTAAGTGCACGCGCCCACGCACACACAAACACTCATACACACAAGAATTAAACAGTCTTTGGATCCATGGACATAAACTGTACACATGTCAGGCTGCATGCTTCTGATATAGAATGATTGCTTTCATAATGTTCCAGAGATTTTTTTTTTCAGTATTATCTGGAGAATTATTATGCTACATTCCACATATAAATCCAAAACCCTACATTTTCAACTTATAACTGTATCATAAAAACAGAAACCACAGTTAAAGCAGAGCATGTTCTTCTTACTAAATAGGTCATCTATGTTTGTCATATTATCTTATATTCATAAATAAGAAATAATGTGAGAAATGACTGAACACTGTTGCCAGTTATTCTCATGAAAAAGGACTTGATATCAGTTATGCCCAATTAAAATTACTTCCCTGCTTTTGATAATTGTTTACTTGGAGAGTCTGGCGGGGGAGGGAACTAATTTTTAGCTCACAAGCCAGTATCTCATTAAGCATTATGAGTCTTTTTTTTAAGCAAAGAAAGCTGTATTTTCATTTTTTTTTGGTCTGACTTCATGGAAGCTCAGAGCCAGTTTTGTGTTCAGTTGAAAAAGAGGTCTGGAAATATCTCCTTTTACCCTGTTTCATTATTTGAATCCATTTTAAAACTTAAAATTTGATTCAAGATTTGATTGTATTTGGGCTTTTTGTCATAAACTGCTTCAAATTATTTTTGGAAGGAGGAAGTATATGTACATATATATATACATGTACAAAAAATGAATGGTGTCATACATCACTCAATAAATGTTTTCTTCCTGAAAGAATATATGTTTAGAAATTAGACAATATTGTGTGCAATAAACTCTGAATTATGCTCCCATCAACATGTACAATAGGATTTCAGGGAAAGAAGATGTGAGTGATGCCTGGGCCATTTGAGCGAGGTACACATTGTAGTTTTGCAGGCAGATGGAAAATTAAGGCAGGGTAGGTGGAGGATGTATAGCTGAGGTCATTATATGTATTTTGCTCTATGACCAGATAGCAATTGGTTTTCAACTTTTTTACCCTCTATCCTCAGTATTTCAATAACCACCTTTCTACCCTATAACTTCTCCCCAATATAAAGGGGCAATTAAACTTTAACACCAAAGCTACACGGTAAAAGAACCGTGAACTAGAAAAGAATGGATCTGATTTCTCTCTTTGATCCAAAGCAAATTTTGTGGTCATTGGCAATCTTCTCTGTTACCCCTGGCGTTTCAGAATGTATGTTCAGAGTCACATCTTTGCATCGTCAGTGCTCTATTTTCAGGCTCCAAGCCTGAAGCGGTTTGCAGCACAGCTACCACCTCTGACCTGGGCTCCTTGCCTCCAGGGAAACTGATTTTTGAATCAAACTTAAAATGATAATTAGTAACTCCATTTGTGTTTGGGGTCAAAAACAGATGCTCCTCCTTTTTGTCTTAAGAAGGCATATTTGAAAGTGAAAACCGAGTGAAACTGGGTTTTAAATAGTTCACATTTTAGTGGGCACATTTGTATCAAGTAAAGACCACAAGGGGAGGGTGTGTTCTAGGCTGTCTGAACTTCTCTCCACTGGACTTAGCAGTGTCTTGTACTTCAGCATATCCACTGTGAAATAAGTATGGTTCACAGTATTGACCCTAAGGTACTGTAAGTTCCTGAGGCTTCTCTTAGGGAATAAAATGGTTAATTTTATTGAATACTTTACAAATATTTCATTTAAACTAAGGAACCACTGACTACAGGACACATCGTTATTTTATGTATGCTTTAGAAAGAAGCAGCATCCCAATTAAATCGTTATACAATGCTTTCCTACCACTTAGAATTTTATACTTTAACAAAGAGCAATTTAGACTTAAATAGATGTAGATTTTTCTAATATATTAATCTTATGCATGTATAAAAAGTATATTAATAAACACATTGGTTTAAGAATTCAAAAATTTTTGTCCTATTTAGATTCTCACTCTTTTGAATCATTTTTTTTGACCCAGAGTCATATCCATATCCATGTTTTTCCCGACAGTAGTCTGTGTGTGTTGGTGATACACCCTTTCTTAAGAGTACTTCATGGTTGTCTTCAGGATTTCATTCCAAGCAGCTGATACCTTCTGAAAGTTTTGACGGTGGTGTTTTGTTGATCTTACTAGAATGTGACAATTGAAGATTTTCAGACAACAACCAGGTCTCATATTTCTTCCTTCAGTTGTCCTAAAATATCAGGAGTGATGTTTGTCTGGCCGTGGCAGAGAAATACAACCAATTTTCACGTACAAAGTCAATGGCAACTATGCTTCCACTACTGCTTGGCTATAAGGAATTATAAAATGCATCCTGATTTCAGAGATATTAAAGGTTAAAAAATAGTGTGTCAGAGTCAATGAAATATGGCAACTTTAATGATATATGTGTCCTCATTTTTAAACAAGCTAGTGGAATAATGTTAATTAATTAAACAAACTATTTAATTAATCTCTAAGCTTTTGGATAAGAGAATAATACATAATTCTTAGAGAGTGTGATTAGAATCTAATTCTAACCCTTTTTATTCTCTATTTACCCTCCCAGTTTGCAATGTACAAAATGTAGCCAGTCTTCCAGATGGATAATTGTAGGATGAAAAAAGCACAAGACTAGGAATCAAGGGACCTGAGTTTATAGAGCAGACTCTTCTAATAACTATATGTGTCACTTCCTGTAATTCACTTCATCTCTCTGGGCCTTGGTTTCAGTGTTTAAAATATATAGTTGGACAAATTGAAATTAAATGTGTCTTTTGGGTCTCAGAACTGTTTTGGGGAAAGATTATCAGTAATAAAGAATGTTTATAATATATATATATATATATATATATATATATATATATATATATATATATATATATATATATATATTTAAACTGGTATTATATAGATATATAGTAATAAAGATGTGTCACTCTAAACTGGTAAGCTTAAGATATACAATATGTATTGTATATCTTTAAGATTATACAGCTTTTTTGGAGGTTTACACATGCATATCTTATTTGTTATTTAAAACAACTGTAAGCAATGCAGAAGGTTCAAAAGAACAGAGTTAAAACTGAGGACCCTTCTTCTGAAACATACTGGAATGGAAAGATTATTGAATAAATCAAAGCCAAATAAAGGATGTAGACCTGGGAAGAGGCAAGGAGATAATGCATTTTCCATCAAGAACAAAGAAAACTTCCACAAGGAATTAACTATCACTATATATAAATGTTCTGCTTAAAAAGAGAGTCATCAGTAAAAAGCAGGAGAAAATTAGCAGGTAAAAATGAAGTTTCTTTTTTAATTTTTGTTTTATCATTACTCAACCCCATACTACTGATTTTAAAAAATATGAATAAAACGAAGAGGAGTCTTGGCTTGGATCAGTCAGATTCTACTATTTGTGGATATATCTTGACAGTTCTTACTGTGCAATTCCACAGACAACAGTGATTCTTCTCTGTATTGTATTTGAAAATTGCCACTGCTCTTAAGTGGTCAGAAAGCTGGGTACTTACTTTCTGATGAATAACAAGCTCTCCAAAGGTGTCCCACTCTCTTTTCTCTCATTGTAGCTGTAGTCACCACAAAGAAAACATGATGTTACCTCTTACCTACCCATTTTGCCATAAAAGTGAGTTGATTTATACAGCATGAAGAAACCTTTCCCTATTTTTTTAAACTACATATTCTGGAAGCTCTCTTTTAAAATAATTAAAGCATGGAATATGTAAGATAGAGATATAATATTGCTGCAAGTAGATTTTTATTGAATAATTAATTAAATTATTTTAATCCTCTATGTAGGTCCATTTGTCCGTAAGAAAAATATTCAAGATACTAGTATTTAACATGGAGAATATTATTTAATGGTAGAGTCTTAGACCATAAAATAGGATGTTGAGATTATATTTACATTGCAATCACTATTTTATGACTTAAAAGGAAAATCACAATTTTTGACCCCAGATGATCTGTAAAACATGTTTTAAAAAGAGAACAATTCATTTTTAAAACTCTCAATAAATATTCAGTGGTATTTCCAGCTGAGAAACTGAATGGGCCATAATGGTTTTTTTAGACAATTATAGGGCAGCCTTCTTAGATTGCAGGTGGCAAAGCTGAAACTGAGATAAGAAATGACTTGCTCAGTACATACAATGATAGAACTTGGACTGGAACATCCCAATCTTCATGTAATATTTTCATGCATCAGTTTTACATACAGGGCAGTAATACATATACCAGCGTCATATATGATTTGTATCTGTGATTATAGAATTATTAGTTTAGAAGTATAGGCAATAATTGCCAGAAGACAGAAAGAAGAGAGTTTTATGTTTAGGAAGGTTTAGTGAAGAAATTGTTACTTGAAGGACATTGGGATATGAATGAATGAATGGAGAAGAAGAGGAAGTAAAGCACTGCTTGAACAAAAGCAGTAAAAATTAAGAATAGGACATGTTACAGAGGTAACTGGTCATTCTAGACTTTTTCAAAAGGAAAGAAGCAAAACCAAAACCAAAAAACATACTAATCCACAGAAATTTTACTGTAGAAAAGAAAGAAATGTACTCATTGAGAAAATTCATCTCATTCTGTGTTCAGTAGTTTGGCTTAGGACCTATGCAGATCAGAAATATAAATTATATACTTATCCTGAGATAAACAGGTCCTTGGAAAAACTGGTTTATGTTACTCATATAAGAAGCAACTCATTTCTACCTGAAAGAAAATTAAATTTTTTAAAATGGAAAATATGACTTTCTGAGTATGTGTTTATGCATATAAGTGATTGATAACAAATCCATTTGAGATCATTTGATTGTTTGTCATCAAAAGAGGAGATTCTTATTATAGCCTGCCTAGATACTGTTTTCTAACCTGGGTACCCTCTCCCCAGGAAGTACTAGAAACACTCTGCCTCTCCAAACATACCTTCTTTCCCAAGCTCCCTTTCAATATAATGCTTGACTGAATCCTTCCAGATCTGCTGATTATAGAACACTTATTGAAATGTCCCATTTGCTTAAGGGAGAGAGGCTCTAGTTGGTGCTAATCTGCTTTTTAATACCCAGCACTCATCCTCATCATCACTTAAAAAATTGTAACATTTCTAAGGTCTAGGAGGTGCAGTTTCAAGTGAGATACATTCCTCAGTTTCTACTAAATTGCACATGAAATCAACATGTCCCTTCTGACTTTCCTTGAATCCACTCTTTGTAAAAACAGCAGCTCATTTTGGGAATCAGTGAGTAGAATAACCAGCACCCAGGGAACAAGGAAGGAATCAGTCAGAAGAGCATGAGCATGTTTTCTACAGAACTCCATAAACATGGTCATAATTTCTCACGAATCGGTGCATTACGACTCTGCTAGTCAGAAATACGCTGGGAATAGTCTTGGTATTCAATTTAGAATGTCATTCCCTCACCAGTCTTCTCTAAAACTCTAAAGAAGCATGAGGCTTCACAGAACCACCTCTCCTCCTGGGGCCCTGTCTGTACCATGCAAACCCATAAAGAACAAGAGAGTGAGGTGATGCTGGTATAGGGCAGAAAGAGGGCATAATCACTGGAATGGAAACGTCTGTCGGGGAGATAGAATATAAAGAGCATATTTAAGTTTGCAATATGCTTTAAATCTGCTATACTTAAGCTTGCAAAACAGTTTTATATATGTGTGTGTGTGTGTATCTATTATCTATCTACCTGTCTGCCTATGTATCTATCTATCTGATTTAATTGAAAATTGTAGATGACTGCCTGATATCAGAAAGTATGAGAAGGAACAAGTAGTTTTCTTGGAAATGTTATTAATATTCCATATACTCTTTAGATGAGAAAGGGGAGAGACACTAGGAAATGTGTTCCTGGCCGCTGGGAAGATTAACCCAGCATCCATCTATCAGACTGTATATGTTTTTCTTATCCTCATGAATCTTATTTCTCCCCTGCCTCCCACCCCTGTAACCATGACTCCTGATCCCTACAGTATATTCTGTGGTTCCCTTTCTGTATCTAAAACCAAAACTCAAATTAAAAATGTTCCATTGTACCATGGGACTATTGCAAAAGCCTCCTAACTATGAATGTCAGCAACTAGCACTCTAGTACAAATATGTTTGTCTGAATTTTTCCCTCCCCCATGTGATACTTGGCTAAAATGGATGAAATAAAAAATAGACAGGTATTGATGAGGAAGGCCTGGAAGATCAGTTTAAACTAGGGCCATTTCCAGTGAGATGAAGCCTCTGTTCATGCCAGACGCTTACCAGAAGAATGCTTTAGGGTTCTAGAGAGAGTTCAAGAGGCAATCCCTGGAGAGGGTGGGGTATTGAGGAACTGGGGCATGGGAAAGGGGCAAAAAATTAACAAGACTGAGGAAAATGAACTTATTCTGCCTCACTCTTTAGCCCTAAAGTTGATCCTGTTGCCAAGATAGTACAAAATGCGTTATTCTTTGTCGTCTTCAAACTTTCTTTGATTTAGTTTATGTATCTGTCCAAAAGGGTTGATGTTGTCAACTTCATAGGGCTGTCGTGGGATTAGATGAAATAATGTATTATAGCACCTTTGTCTGGCACAGAAAACATGTCCAAAAGTGTTCTTATTACCATGATAACCCTCCACAAATATGTACAAACACACTCTCTGCATACTCAGTAATAGACATTTGATACATATTTTTTTATGCAGCAGGTTAGACATAGTGCTAGGCATAGTAGAGAAGGCAAAGCTAAGTCAGACCCGGTCTCAGACATTCAGGGAATCTTTCTTTTTGCCTCTGGAGCCTTTGAAATTAGGCTATAGAGTGTTCTACATCATTGTTTTGGCTAATGCAAGGAAGATAGGGCTGTTTTTATTCTACAAGCTCATGGAAGGAAGGGTAAAGCATTTAGAAATGGTGAAATTGGCAGCTTCAAAAAAATTCAAGGACTCTATCAGCATTAGAATGTGAAAACATTTGAGTCAGCCTTGCTAGGGAGTGAGTGTTTAATAGGCACCTTTGTAAAATCTCCAAACTAAGCTGTATCATTTTCTATACATGCTTAAATCTATTAATTACAAAGCAACTTTAATTATACATAAAGTATGCCTCTTCAGTCATGTTTTAATCACACATGAAAAAAAATTAAATTTATCGCAAAGTTATTTTCTGCATTTCAATTCTGATTTTTAAACTCTGGCATATTCTGTACCAAAAAATTGCATTAAGCTAATGTTTATGCTTGCACATAATCCCACACTTTCAAGGCAACACTTAAAATATTCAGAAGAGCTTCACAAGACGGAGTAGTTTAATTCTGTTGTTGACTCAGAGCCATTGTTCTTCACAGTTAGAGCTCCGCTGGCATAGGCTACATATGGTCACTTGTTTTCTCAGTGTACAGAGTGATAATGCATTAACATTCTGGCTGATGCTTTAGAGAAATGTATCAGGGAGGATGTACTGCCTCTTGGAGAGAAAGGAGGACAAGATCAACCTGGGAGAGCCTGAAGACTGCAGATTGCCTTTGATTAATCACCATTGCATTACAATGTGGAGACTGACCTAGGAGCCTAGACTTCAACCATTGGCTGTCTGTGGGTAGGACTTGTATTGAAAGAGCGGTCATTGGAGACAACTATGGATCGCAGCCATGGAAGGAGATTTTGCTAGCTTCTTTCCCACTGCCATTAAGTGATGCTGTTCTGGAGCCCTCAGTTGCCTCTTGCAACAGACTATTTATGACCCCATGTTTGCTCCAATCACTACTATGTAGGCCACAAGTCAAAGTGGAATCCAGGGCTGGAGAATTGATGGCCGTGTGGAGGTCTGTTAGAAGTACTTAAGAAGTTTCTTGGGACATTAGAATTTCAGGAACAAGGAAGGGGGTATCTGGCCAGGGTTTAGTGAACATGACTTTTCTTTTACCTTTTGCAGTTCTCTTTGGTGTATATGAAGTGAAGGAAAAAGGCCAAGGAAGAAATTGTGTCTATTCCCATATCATAAAGGATGTCACCCTTCATCTAATTTTATTCCAAGTGGAATTGTATTCCAAGAGACAATTCTAGTGATGCAGGCCCTCAGAGCTTCTACTTACCTTTCCCAGCAGCTAATCTAGTTTACATCTATGGCTGTGAATATTAAAAACAAGCAAACAAACAAACAAAAAACAAAACAAAAAACCCCAAAACTAATGCTAGTGGCAGCACCAGAGGGAGCCACTTACACAGTTTTGTCTCAAGCATCAGCAAAGCTGACACTAAGGCTTGAAATGCAGAAATATTAAGATTTTATTGTATTTTCTAAAAAAGAATAGCAGAAAAGTTGATGATATGTAAAATCTGTTAGCGGCAATTCCAAATTATGGGACTAGTAGCAACCACTTCATTTCTCCCACTTGAAATATTTGCCAATGGTAATTGCCTGGCTGTAGTCCAGAAAGTAAATCATATTTCAAAATGTTAAATTGTATTTGGAGCAAGAGGTATCTCTCTGATCCTGCCATTGTCCCTTTGCAGAAAACTATCAGCAAGTTTGTATGTTTGCAACTTATGCCAGTTTACTGTTTTTGTAATGTAAATGATGCTATGAAAAACAAAGATGAAGGATAAACTTCTAGATGCACGTTCCAGTGCTCAAACACATCCTCTCTCTCTCTCTCTCTCTCACTCACTCCCTGTCTCTCTCTCACACACACCCATGCACATGCAAACAGACACATACAAACACATGCACACACATATTTGCACTAGAGATTTTGTTGTAAAACAGTGGAACCAGGATTGATTTAAGGACATCAGGTAAGCTTGTCTTTGAGTCCCATAGTGGGGAAGAGAAAATCTGTACACTGAAAGGAAAATAGAAGGCACATAACATTATTAGCATACTGACATTTTTTATGAAGAGATAGTCAAATGCATACAATCCTGAAGATAGTCTCTTTAATACCATGCTTGACAAGATATTTCAGGAAAATGTATTGATTCCAACTGTCTGTTCTTGGAGGGGAGGTTTCTAGGTCTTCTGTTGTTTTACCTTTGCCAATTCTAACCCAAATCATAAAAACATTGGAAAGGGAGAATTGCCTTAGGTCTTTGAACAAAAGGGCTTTATTCTTAATACTCCTGAGCACCCCCCAGCCTTGACAACATCAGGTAAATTTCATTACACACAATCACAAGAAAGAATGATTCTATAAAGTAAAATGATCTCCATGCTCATGTAATGGCACTTTCTTGACCTGGTTACGGTAAAGTCTGCAGTGCATAATGCTGACAATAAATGCTTTTTTAGGTTCCTTTCCAGGTAACAGTCATTCTCTTCATGACAGTACTTGATTATTTGTGGTTTGTGCTACAGATGGAAAGGAGAAAATGAGAGAGAAGATTAGTTGCACTTGACTCTCTGGCAGTACTTATCCTTCTTTGTTTATAACAGTCTTTCATTGTCTTCCTGCACTGCCGCCCCAGCCAAACTGCTCCCCTGATAAATTGCTCATACTTAATCTGTTTATGAGGGAAGTGGTTGAGGGAGGGTAGTTGGGGGTATTTAATGTGATCTGATCTAATGTCCTTCTGCCTGTGGGACTTTAGTCATACAAATTTGCCTCTGAGTCAAAGAAGCATGTATCGCTTACTTTTTGGTTGTTTTTTCTATCTACCTGTCTATCTATCTATCTATCTATCTACCGACCAATGCATCTCTGTCTATTTTATATTTCTTTTTTTTTTTTTTTTTTTTTTTTTTTTTTGCTGTACGCGGGCCTCTCACTGCTGTGGCCTCTCCCGTTGCGGAGCACAGGCTCCGGACACACAGGCTCCGCGGCCATGGCTCGCGGGCCCAGCCGCTCCGCGGCATGTGGGATCTTCCGGGATAGGGGCACGAACCCGTGTCCCCTGCATCGGCAGGCGGACTCTCAACCACTGCGCCACCAGGGAAGCCCTATATTTCATTTTTAAAATAGTACTTCCAAATCTAGAGAGAGGAACCATTACTGAGGAAAGAATCCAAAGGAATTTTGCCAACTGCCAGGAGTCTAGCTGACATCCATTAACACTTCCTCAGGGAGCCTTGGCTCCCAGATGTCTAGAGAAGTTCTGGGCCTAGGCCATGGGTCAAGTGGGGAGGCCTGGATCTAAAGATATCAGGTATCTGCCCACTCCATGGGCAAGAAGGGAGGAAGAGACCTCTTCTTCCTTGGAAGAGGATGAAGGAGAAAGTATCAGTGGCGATAGTGGGGAAGGCAGCCATCAGTGGCAGAGGGGTTGGTGTGAGCTTTGCACAGAGAGGGTGCCCCAAAGTGCCTCAGTGGCATCTCCATTCTTAAGTTTCATTGGGATGTGTGACATATCAGAACAGGAAGCCCAGAGAAGGGGGCATGTAGGACCTGAAATGGTCATCCTCACACCATGTTGACCCTGAGCTATGTCTTGCAGCAACGTGGTAGCTGTACCACTGGCTTAAGAGAGAGAGGAATTCCTGAACATTGATTAGAATGTGAGAAAGGAGGTACTTATTATGTAGTACTTGTCTTATTCTGTTCTGGCTGCTATAACAAAAATACCATAGACTGGGTAGCTTAAACAACAGAATATTTTTTCTCATACTTCTGGAGGCTGGGGAGCCCAAGATCAAGGCACCTACAGATTTAGTGTTTGGTGAGGGCTTATTTCCTGGTTCACAGACAACTGTCTCCTGGGGTCTCTCTTATAAGGGCACTAATCTCATTTATGAGGACTCCACCCTCATGACCATATCACCTCTCAAAGTTTCCACCTCCAAATATCATCACATTGGTGGTTAGGTTTCGATATACGAATTTGGGAGGGACACAAACATTCAGTCTGTAACAGTACTATTACTGGTAGTATGCAAAAAGCTGGGCAAGGGCAGAGGGCAGGGCAAGAAGAAGGCCCAGTCTCTGCTCAGGAGTGATTAGATGGTGATATTTGCATTGGGCTGGCAAAAGAGCAATCTTCAGGCAGCTAGGATAGCAATGGATTTAAGGGATCAGTGTTTTTTTCTTTTAATCTTCCCAGAATTACTGCTATACTTTGTTTAGCAGAGGGCATATGGAGGCTTCAGTTTGCTACCTCAGTGGGAAATCAGGAGCTTTAGATAAGTAATTAGAATGACATTGTGTGTTGTACTACTCTTAGTTTCCCTCTGTGATTAGCAGTAAAACCCTTGAAAGGAAAAGAACCTGCACGTTTATGTCTTTGGGGAGAGCAAGGAAGGAGGATTTGGGGGGCAACGTCTCACTTTGAAGTCAGATTTATTGGAGCTGGACCACAAGGGGTGGAGTGTGAGTGGTATTAAGGCTGAAGGTGTAGGACCTAAAAAGAAAAACAGTAGGAAATAGGAAGTTTGACATGGGACAGAATCTTGGGAATTAACAGTGGAGAGGCCCTAAGACATCCACATATGAAAACTTCCATCAAAGAAATTTACCTGGAACTCCTAAACAAATAAATTGAAATAAGAACTCACAAGATGCAGAAGGAGACAAGGGGCACTGAAGGAGGAAACTGCAAAGTGAACAAAACTCTTCCTTGGTCTTTGGTTCAATGTTTATCAAAGCAAAGTCAGAACACCTGGAGTATCTTGAACACCATATTTGTTTTTTGAACGAATTGTGATTAAAGGGTGATTTCAAATGCTTTGACTTAACATTCCTTCAAATAATTATAGTGACTCAATGATATATAGTTAAATTCTGTACCTTCAAGTAATGGTTTCAGCAAAAACCTCTTTTGTCAAGTGCAAAATAGGCAAATTTACAGCTCCCTATTATATTGGGATTGCTATTTAAATCTAAGGAGATTGCAGGGGATGGGAGGGGGCGATAATTTAAGGCAATTGACAGGCATTATATCTCTTTCTCTGATCCTTAATTTTTTTAGTCCTCGACAAGTAATTTAACAGTATGAAGACAAATGTTGGTTGTTCCTAGAAGAAGTCAGATGAAGAAGAGCTTGATGCAGTGGATAGTGCACTGCATTTAGAGTTGGATGATGTACATATAGGTCCTGTCCTAACTTTGCCATATATTAATGATTGGTGGAAGCTGCTTAACCTAGCTCAGTTTTTACCCATGAAATGGGAAAGACAACATATCCTTGCCTAATGCACAAAGTAGTTGTGAGGATCAAGTGAGTCAAAGTCTGAAAGGGCATTTTATACACTATTAAGCTCTATATGAATATAGGGTACTGTTGAATACAGCAGAGCTGAAGGTAGAATCCTCTAGTGGAGTCAGGAAGTGGAATATTCAGAGTATAGCCTTAGAGTCAGAGGGCCTATCTGTGAATTCCAGCTTAACCGTCTGTCATTTGTCCTCTCTATGCCTCAGTTCCCTTATTTATAAAGAAAGATAAGGATAGCTCTACCTTTGGAGCATTTGGAAGTCTAGGGAGAATGTAGATAAAGTCCTTGGCACAGAGCGTGACACATAAGGATAAGTAAATCAAATAAATATTAGCTATTACTAGGTGTGATTATTCTGATTGACTCTGCTGAGTTCATTTAACTTGGAAATAATAAACCTTTGAACTTCACAGAAAGGGATCTCGAAACCCAAGCACTATATTTCTATATAATACACACATCAGTTTATCTGGGTATGTAGTTTGGAAGAGTGAAGGACTGAAATCTGTACATTTTACAGCTAACAGTGTACAAGAAGTCCATTAATTTTTTTTTTCACTTGGGGAATTTGGTGACCCAGAATTTAACATTGTATTATTGGGATCTATCTATCTATCTATCTATCTATCTATCATCTATCTATCCATCTATCATCTATCTATCCATCTATCATCTATCTATATCTATCTAGTTTTATGGGCTGCTGCATCCTTCAGCAATCATCTCTTGTGTCACATCAACATCAGGAGGGTGACTGAACATCATGCTGAAGGGGCAGACCTGTTTGGTCACAGTGAAGGAATCCTGAGAACTCCCCTTCCCCATTCTATGGCCACAACCATGTTTACTGTGAGGCAGAAGAACACAGTATCCTGTGGTGCACAGACGTTTTGGAAACCACAGATGGTTTAGAAAAGGGAAGTGCAGAGGTGTTTCTCTTTACTCCTTTTCTCTCTATTTTCTGCTATTACCTTCCTTTTATTTTTTTCTCCTTTTCTTTTCTACCCTTAACATGGCCCATCCACATTCTTCCCATCTTCTCTCCTTTTTTCTTTTCTTTTCTTTTTTTTTTAACATCTTTATTGGAGTATAATTGCTTTACAATGGTGTGTTAGTTTCTGCTTTATAACAAAATGAATCAGCTATACATATACATATATCCCCATATCTCCTCCCTCTTGCATCTCCCTCCCACCCTCCCTATCCCACTCCTCTAGGTGGGCAAAGAGCACCGAGCTGATCTCCCTGTGCTATTCGGCTGCTTCCCAATAGCTATCTATTTTACATTTGGTAGTGTATATAAGTCCATGGAACTCTCTCACTTCGTCCCAGCTTACCCTTCCCCCTCCCCGTGTCCTCAAGCCCATTCTCTAGTAGGTCTGCGTCTTTATTCCTGTCCTGCCCCTAGGTTCTTCATAACCTTTTTTTTTAGATTCCATATATATGTGTTAGCATACAGTATTTGTTTTTCGCTTTCTGACTTACTCCACTCTGTATGACAGACTCTAGGTCGATCCACCCCACTACAAATAACTCAATTTCGTTTCTTTTTATGGCTGAGTAATATTCCATTGTATATATGTGCCACATCTTCTTTATCCATTCATCTGTCAATGGACACTTAGGTTGCTTCCATTGTCCTGGCTATGGTATATGACTCTTTTTGAATTATGGTTTTCTCAGGGTATATGCCCAGTAGTGGGATTGCTGGGTCGTGTGGTAATTCTATTTTGAGTTTTTTTTTTTTTTTTTTTTGCGGTACGTGGGCCTCTCACTATTGTGACCTCTCCCGTTGCGGAGCACAGGCTCTGGACGCACAGGCTCAGCAGCCATAGCCCATGGGCCTAGCCACTCCGTGGCATGTGGGATCCTCCCGGACTGGGGCACGAACCCGTGTCCCCTGCATCGGCAGGCAGACTCTCAACCACTGCGCCACCAGGGAAGCCCTATTTTTAGTTTTTTAAGGAACCTCCATACTGTTCTCCATAGTGGCTGTATCAATTTACATTCCCACCAACAGTGCAAGAGGGTTCCCTTTTCTGCACACCCTCTCCAGCATTTACTGTTTGTAGATTTTTTGATGATGGCCATTCTGACTGGTGTGAGGTGATACCTCATTGTAGTTTTGATTTGCATTTCTCTAATAATTAATGATGTTCAGCATTCTTTCATGTGTTTGTTGGCAATCTGTATATCTTCTTTGGAGAAATGTCTATTTAGGTCTTCTGGCCATATTTGGATTGGGATTTTTGGGTTTTTTTCTTTTATTGAGCTGCATGAGCTGCTTGTAAATTTTGGAGATTAATGCTTTGTTAGCTGCTTCATGTGCAAATATTTTCTCCCATTCTGAGGGTTGTCTTTTCGTCGTTTTTTTTTTTTTTTTTTTTTTTTTAGTTTCTGCTTTATAACAAAGTGAATCAGTTATACATAGACATCTGTTCCCATATCCCTTCCCTCTTACATCTCCCTCCCTCCCACCCTGCCTATCCCACCCCTCCAGGTGGTCACAAAGCACCGAGCTGATCTCCCTGTGCTAGGCGGCTGCTTCCCGCTACCTATCTACCTTACGTTTGATACTGTATATATGTCCAAGCCTCTCTCTCGCTTTGTCACAGCTTATCCTTCCCCCTCCCCATATCCTCAAGTCCATTCTCAAGTAGGTCTGTGTCTTTATTCCTGTTTTACCCCTAGGTTCTTCATGACTTTTTTTTTTCTTAAATTCCATATATACGTGTTAGAATATGGTATTTGTCTTTCTCTTTCTGACTTACTTTACTCTGTATGACAGACTCTAGGTCTGTCCAGCTCATTACAAATAGCTCAATTTCATTTCTTTTTATGGCTGAGTAATATTCCATTGTATATATGTGCCACATCTTCTTTATCCATTCATCCGATGATGGACACTTAGGTTGTTTCCATCTCTGGGCTATTGTAACTAGAGCTGCTATGAATATTTTGGTACATGTCTCTTTTTGAATTATGGTTTTCTCAGGGTATATGCCCAGTAGTGGGATTGCTGGGTCATATGGTAGTTCTATTTGTAGTTTTTTAAGGCACCTCCATACTGTTCTCCATAGTGGCTGTACCAATTCACATTCCCACCAGCAGTGCAAGAGTGTACACTTTTCTCCACACCCTCTCCAGCATTTATTGTTTCTAGATTTTTTTGATGATGGCCATTCTGACTGGTGTGAGATGATACCTCATTGTAGTTTTGATTTGCATTTCTCTAATGATTAATGATGTTGAGCATTCTTTCATGTGTTTGTTGGCAATCTGTATATCTTCTTTGGAGAAATGTCTATTTAGGTCTTCTGCCCATTTTTGGATTGGGTTGTTTGTTTTTTTGCTGTTGAGCTGCATGAGCTGCTTGTAAATTTTGGAGATTAATCCTTTGTTAGCTGCTTCATTTGCAAATATTTTCTCCCATTCTGAGGGTTGTCTTTTTGTCTTGTTTATGGTTTCCTTTGCTGTGCAAAAGCTTTTAAGTTTCATTAAGTCCCATTGTTTATTTTTGTTTTTATTTCCATTTCTCTAGGAGGTGGTTCAAAAAGGATCTTGCTGTTTTTTAGGTCATAGAGTGTTTTGCCTCTAAGAGTTTTATAGTGTCTGGCTTTACATTTAGGTCTTTAATCCATTTTGAGTTTATTTTTGTGTATGGTGTTAGGGAGTGTTCTAATTTCATTCTTTTACATGTAGTGTCCAGTTTTCCCAGCACCACTTATTGAAGAGTCAGTCTTTTCTCCATTGTATATTCTTGCCTCCTTTATCAAAAATAAGGTGACCATATGTGCATGGGTTTATCTCTGGGCTTTCTATCCTGTTCTATTGAGCTATCTTTCTGTTTTTGTGCCAGTACCATACTGTCTTGATTACTGTAGCTTTGTAGTATAGACTGAAGTCAGGGACCCTGATTCCTCCAGCTCCATTTTTGTTTCTCAAGATTCCTTTGGCCATTCGGGGCTCTCTTGTGTTTCCATACAAATTGGGAAAGTTTTTGTTCTAGCTCTGTGAAAATGCCATTGGTAGTTTGATAGGGATTGCACTGAATCTGTAGATTGCTTTGGGTATTATAATAATTTTCACAATGTTGATTCTTCCAATCCAAGAACATGATATATCTCTCCATCTGTTGGTATCATCTTTAATTCTTTCATCAGTGTCTTATAGTTTTCTGCATACAGGTCTTTTGTCTCCTTAGGTAGGTTGATTCCTAGGTATTTTATTCTTTTTGTTGCAGTGGTAAATGAGAGTGTTTCCTTAATTTCTCTTTCAGATTTTTCATCATTAGTGTATAGGAATGCAACAGATTTCTGTGCATTAATTCTGTATCCTGCTACTTTATCAAATTCATTGATTAGCTCTAGTAGTTTTCTGGTAGCATCTTTAGGATTCTCTATGTACAGTATCATGTCATCTGCAAACAGTGACAGCTTTACTTCTTCTTTTCTGTTTTGGATTCCTTTTATTTCTTTTTCTTCTCTGATTGCTGTGGCTAAAACTTCCAAAACTATGGTGAATAATACTGGTGAGAGTGGGCAACCTTGTCTTGTTCCTGATCTTAGTGGAAATGGTTTCAGTTTTTCACCATTGAGAACGATGTTGGCTGTGGGTTTGTCATATATGGCCTTTATTATGTTGAGGAAAGTTCCCGCTCTGCCTACTTTCTGGAGAGTTTTTTTTTATCATAAATTGGTGTTGAATTTTGTTGAAAGATTTTTCTATATCTATTGAGATGATCATGTGGTTTTTATTCTTCAGTTTGTTAATGTGGTGTATCATATTGATTGATTTGTGTGTATTGAAGAATCCTTGTATTCCTGGGATAAACCTCACTTGATCATGGTGTATGATCCTTTTAATGTGCTGTTGGATTCCGTTTGCTAGTATTTTGTTGAGGATTTTTGCATCTATGTTCATCAGTGATATTGGCCTGTAGTTTTCTTTCTTTGTGACATCTTTGTCTGGTTTTGTTATCAGGGTGTTGGTGGCCTCGTAGAATGACTTTGGGAGTATTCCTCCGTCTGCTATATTTTGGAAGAGTTTGAGAAAGATAGGTGTTAGCTCTTTTGTAAATGTTTGATAGAATTCGCCTGTGAAGCTATGTGGTCCTGGGCTTTTGTTTGTTGGAAGATTTTTAATCACAGTCTCAACTTCAGTGCTTGTGATTGGTGTGTTTATATTTTCTATTTCTTCCTGGTTCATCTTGGAAGGTTGTGCTTTTGTAAGAATTTGTCCATTTCTTCCAGATTGTCCATTTTATTGGCATGTAGTTGCTTGTAGTAATCTCTCACGATTCTTTGTATTTCTGCAGTGTCAGTTGTTACTTCTCCTTTTTTATTTCTAATTCTATTGATTTGAGTCTTCTCCCTTTTCTTCTTGATGAGTCTGGCTAATGGTTTATCAATTTTGTTTATCTTCTCAAAGAACCAGCCTTTAGTTTCATTGATCTGTGCTACTGTTTCCTTCATTTCTCCTTTTTTCTTTATCATTAGCATAGATGATTTTCTTTCAAGAACCATTAAAATATTACTTATATATTTCAAATATTTTATAATCTTTTGCCGGATAGTCAGTTTTTTTTCTTACAGTAGCTTATGACTTGGCAAGTCTGCAAACAAATGCTTAGAAGTATAATGCAAAAATTATTTTTACCTTTATCTTTGTTGACCCCTCCTAATTCTTATCCTCTTCAGTTCTTTCCCAAAGCTAATGTCAATGGAGCAATAGCTATAGCTATAGCTGTAGTAAGTTACCACCTTACTGCTTCAGAGCATAATGACATAAACTATGTTCTTGAAAGGCTCTGGGGGCTTCCCTGGTGATGCAGTGGTTGAGAGTCCACCTGCCGATGCAGGGGACACGGGTTCGTGCCCCAGTCCAGGAAGATCCCCCGTGCTGTGGAGCGGCTAGGCCCATGAACTATGGCCACTGAGCCTGCGCGTCTGGAGCCTGTGCTCCGCAATGGGAGAGGCCACAACAGTGAGAGGCCTGCGTACTGCAAAAAAAAAAAAAAAAAAAAAAAGAAAGAAAAGAAAAGAAAAAAAGAAAGGCTCTGGAATTTGGGGGTGCAATATGTTAGTGGTAATTTGACTTCTGCACATCCCATTCCTATTTTGCTGTTCATCAGTTGGTAAATGGATACCTGCCTCATAAAGAGATACTTTGACAGGGAATGGGCCCCCAAGCCTTACCTGAGAGACTGAGGTCCTGCTACCTGCTCTCTGCACACCCTGAAGCCAACTCATCATCTGTGTTATGGTACATGCTTCTAAATTTCCCTAGCACCATGCCTGCCCTAACACTGTATATTTTATTGCTCCTGATTCCCTTCCTCCCCTGATCCATGCCCAAGGCTGTACTCTGTGCTTTTGTAGCCCATTACCATCTGTCTCCCTCACTGTATCTGTACTCCATGAAAGGGAGGTGCTATGGTCAGAATGTTTGTGTCTTCCCAAAATTCATTATGTTGAAATCCCAATGCCCAGTGTGATGGTATTAGGAAGTGGGGTATTTGGCAGATGATTGTCATGAAGGTGAAGACCTCAGGAATGGGATTAGTGCCCTTATAAAAGAAGCTCCAGAGAGCTCCCTTGACCCTTTTGCCTTGTGAGGATACGAAGAAAAATCTGTGACCTAGAAGAGGTCACTGAACCAATCTGGCACTCTGTTCTCAGACTTCCAGCCTCCAGACTGTGAGAAATTTCTGTTAATAAACCACCCACTCTGTGGGTTTTTTTTTTTTTTATAGCAGCCTGAATGACTAAGACAGGAGGATAGTGGTGTTTAGCTCAGTATTCCTAATATGAAGCATATTGAGAGCTTCGTCTACTGGGTTCTCAGTATAAGTTTGGAAGACTGATGGACCACTCTGATGCCTCCCCCAGTGGTTTGTTGCCATACTACTGGAAGACTTCCTCCCAACCTCTGCTGGTAGGTTTGCATAGATAGAGTAGTAAATGTTATCTGTTGATGACTGGTGATGCTGTGACAGAGAAGGGCACATGAATTCAGTCTCTAAAGGAGAGTGGGAGTTTGCCAGTTATGGAAGTCTTGAAGTAGGGTATTCAAACAAAGCCATGGTTTTTTTTTGTACCTGTGGATAGTATGGTATGACAATCCTATTTTTAAAAAAATTTCAGTTATCCTTGCCATTTGGCTCCAAAATCTTTTGCTTTGACTTATAGCAAAATTCTAGAAGGTTTTGCTTTCTGAATTGCATGAGTAAGCTTTAGAATCAGACAAAAATGGTTTCTAATCCACTGTCTGTTTCTGGCCATTTCATGATCTCAGTTAACTAACCTCTTTGAGCATCAGTGTGTTGCTAAGTGCCCAATATGTGATGGAGGATGAGCTCAATAAATGTTCATTTCCTTTCATTCTTAACTCAGCTTTTTCTGGACAGATATTCACTTGCTTTCTCATAAAGTGTGTGATACTGTTCACCAGTAGCTTGATAGGCTAAATATTTCAGATGACTTCTACCCTTTATCTTTTATTCTCATTCCTTAAGCTTTTGTAGAGACTTTTTCATAATTCAGATCTTGAAACATTAATTTCCATGTCATGGAAATTAATCTTTCTTGATGATCTTTTGTAAATATTTTTTCTGATTTGTCCTTGCATTTATCTTTCACTCTATTCTTTCACCAGATTCTTTCATACTTGACCATCTTCCTTTTGCTGATTTTGTTCCTCTGGCCATATATTCTTTTTTACTGAGAGTAATAGAAGATAAAGAATTAAGACATTGAGATGGGAATCTCTGCAAAAAATGGCTGATGAAAATTAAGTGGAGGATAAACATTTTCATGTATGAGTCAGACTGGTTAAAACATGGCATGTTTTTATGAAGATTCCATTGCAACTGAACAATCAGATGTTTATGAAATTTATGGCAATCAATCCCGATTACCATAAACTAAAAGTAAAATTCTCCTTAGTGAGAGACAAACAAAAAAGAAGTGTGGCTAGGTAACATTAATAGTGAAAATTGACTAATATCCAAAGTTAGGTTGATTCATTCACTTTGTCAAAGATATTTATAATGCTAGGCTCAGTTCTAGATCTTGGGCTACAACAGTGAACTATATGAAAGGAAATCCCTGAGCTCATGGAGCTCACATCCTACTTTTGGGGAGACAGACTATAAACAAAATGAATAAATAATTGTATAGTGTGTTCAAAGATGATAAGCACCACGGAGAGAAAATGTGTGGGGAATATTGGGGAGAGAAGGTATCATTTCAATTCAAAATCAGATGGTCAGAGTAAGTCTCACTAAGAAGGTGGAAAAGACTTGAAAGGAGAGCTCTTTAGGTGAAGAGAACAGTCAGTGCCAAATTTCACCTGGTTTGATCATCAAGGAAGCAACTAAGGCAGGAGTTGCTAAGGGGGAGGAAGAGAGAAGTAGGAGATGAGGTCACAGAAGTCAGGGGAGTGGTGCAGATCATGTAGGACCTTATAGGCCCTTGTAAGGACTTCAGCGTTTAGTCTGATTAAGATGAGTCCATTGAAGGGTGTGACCAGAAGACTGATGTAATCTGACAATTTAAAAGGACAATTCTGTTTTTTGGGTCAGTAACAGAGTATAGGGAAACCAAGTTTTTAAGTGGGGAGACCAGTTACAACACTATTGCAATAATACAGGTAAACAGTGTCTTTTACCAGGATGGTGATATGGAAGTGGTTTTAAAAAAATGGTTGGATTCTGGAAATACTTTGACAATAGAGCCTACAGGATTTGTTTGTGGATTAAAAGTAGTTTCTAGGAGAAGAGTTGAGTACAGGATAACTCTAATAAGGTTTTGGGCATGAGAAAATGGAAGGATGAAATTGCCATCAACTGTGATAGAGAAGGCTTAGGGTGGAGCAGATTTTGAGAGGTGAATTCAGGAGTTCAATTTTGGACATATTGAACTTAGTAGTCTTTTAGGGATTCAAGTAGAAATGTCTTTTGGGCTGTTGTACACAAGAGTCCAGAGTCCAGCAAGAGATCTAGGCTTGCTACATCTCTGTCTCTATCTCTGTGTATCTATATCATCTATAATATATCGATATATATTTGGGAGTTGTTGACATACAGATGGCATTTAAACCATGAGACTGGATTAGATCACCAAAGGAGTAAGCAAGATGAATGTCCCAAATATGCATTCCATCCCCCAAATTCATGAGCTGTATAACCTTAGGCAAGCCCCTTATCCCTCTGAGTCTCATTTTTCATCTGTAAAGTTGAAATAAGAGTATTATCCTCTTAGCATAGGAGGATTAAATGAGATAGTGTATATAGAATACATGGCACCTAATGGATTTATTTTATTCTGTTTTTTCAATGATAACCCAACCTTCAAAAATGGCATTGAAGGGTCAAATGAAAAACAGGGCATCAAGGAGGAGCATGAATTTATTTTCCTTAACTCACATTTCTTTTGCTTTTCCAATTTCTAAATGACTGCTTCAGTTCCAAAAATATTGTCTTTGATCACAAAGTAGACTCCTGTCAAGTATAATCCTGAGACTTTGCCCAGTAAAGCCATGTAAAAATTTACATGTCAAGTAATGTCTTTATTCCTTACTTGGATATCACTCCAAAACATGGAGGAATTAAGATTGGAAATGAGGGATACAGAGATATATGCTTGCAAATGATAATTGTATTCTTTAGAACTCAGTATGCTCAAATTGATGCTGGCATGGTTCAAGCACAAAGATTACATCCCTTTAAAATATATAGCTGAGGGCCTCCCTGGTGGCGCAGTGGTTGAGAGTCCGCCTGCCGATGCAGGGGATACGGGTTCGTGCCCCGGTCCGGGAGGATCCCATATGCCGCGGAGCGGCTGGGCCCGTGAGCCATGGCCGCTGAGCCTGCGCATCCGGAGCCTGTACTCCGCAACGGGAGAGGCCACAACAGTGAGAGGCCCGCATACGGCAAAAAAAAAAAAAAAAAAAAAAAAAAATATATATATATATATATAGCTGAAGTGAGTCTAATATACTTGGTAGAGATATAAGAAAACCCAAGTGTTTATTTTGAAGTCTACAAATATGTTTTTATAATTTTTTATAGAATAAATCCTTTTGTTACCATGGATTGAACTGTAGCATTTCACCTGTATGTTTTAATTCAAAGCTTATGTCCAGTAATATCAATATATGCTCTTATAATTGTAAAATTAAAACTTTTTGTGAGTACAGTCAGGTGACATTGGGAATCGGTTATTTGGAATTAGTACTTTGTGTTATTTGTTTGTTTATAGAAAATGATCTACCTTTTTGTATTAAGTATTGTATTTGGACATATCCTTCCATGTCATGAGGTATTTCCTGTGGCTGCACAAATTACTTTTGTGTGTCATTTATGTCATTGAATTTTAGAGTCCTATTTAACATTTTTAGTCCAAGAAAGTTTGTAGTGTAGAAAATAAAATAATTTTTCTGATATTTTTTAGAAAAATGGTATTTTTTCCATTTTAAGACTATAGAATTGGACAGTCATTTAGAAGTTTACTAATTGAAATGATTTAAAAATAGTTCTTGATATGATGCTTCAACTCAATTCTTCAAATAATCTATTTACATTTAAAAATATGTTTTCATATTTTGCTTAATTATTTGAATCAAATATAAGCATTTCTAATTTCATGGAAACAATCATTCTCTTCATAAAATTAGTAATTCATATTTTATCATCATGTGGATTTAAATTATCTCTTAGAAAGTATGATCCAAATACCATTGCTAAATCTTTTGGGTTGCTTAGTTTTATGTCATACATGACACAGAAACGTACAAATTTATAACATTTCTTGCAACAATGACTTGCAGTTTTATAAATATGATGTTGGCTCCCTATCAGTTATACATTTCTTCTGTAACTTAATAGCAGATATTTTAAATTGCATCGCAGATAATGTTATACAAAATATGAAGAGAATGCACAGTATGAAAAGTTAAATTAACTACACTCTTTAGATGTTTTGTTTCTTCATTAAAAATTTTGTAAATTTTCTGCCTCCTTATTCTCAGATTGTTTTCCTCACAACTTTTTATAGCTTTTATTATTTTTATTAAGTAAGAAACACATGCTCACTTTATAATTATTAGAAAAGAAATAGTGCAGATAGAAAAACCCTAGAATCCTATCATCCTGAGATAGCTCCTTTTATCCATTCAATTTCTTTCTCTGCCTTTCTTTTACTCTTTAATTCTCTCCTTCTGAGGAGTGTGTCACACACACTTTTTAATACAAAAATGACCTCTTCAGCTCTGTCATAAATTTATTTCTCATATTTATATGTGAAATTTTAGATGACATAATTATTAGCTCATGTTTTAATGACATAATTTAATACTTAGTTACTTGATTCTTTAAATTGTTTCTAGATTTGTGGTTTGTTTTTCCCCTTATCAACAACAAACCTTGCATACACATTATACAGTTGTTTAATTATTTCCGTAGGGTAAATTTTTGATGGGGAATTTTTTTTGGTGAGGAATATGTACATTTCCAGTCTTTTTAATGTATATTCCCAATGTGCTCTCCCTAATGGTGGTGGCCATATATAATCCCTCTGGCAAAGATTCAGTGTGCGCTCTTCAGTACTGTCCATTACATTCCTTTTAAAAAATATTTATTCATTTTTGGCTGCATTGGGTCTTTGCTGCTGCATGCAGGCTTTCTCTAGTTGAGGCAAGCAGGGGCTACTCTTCATTGTGGTGCGAGGGCTTCTCTTGTTGTGGAGCACAGGCTCTAGGCACGGGGGCTCAGTAGTTGTGGCACACGGGCTTAGGTGCTCCGCGACATGTGGGATCTTCCTGGACCAGGGCTCAAACCCATGTCCCCTGCGTTGGCAGGTGGATTCTTAACCACTATGCCACAAGGGAAGTCCCTACATTCTTTTTAATATATGCCATTTCAGTAGGTGTGATCTTCTTTCTCATTACCTAAATTGGAAAAACTTTGACTACTAATGATTTAAACACTTTATATTTATTAGCCAAATGAATTCCATTTTTGAGATTTATCTACTTTTTCTAATCTACTGTCCCTTTATTCTATTTATGGGAATATAGGTCTCCTTTATGGTTTCCTTCTTTGACTTCAAGCTTAGCTTCTGTGACACCAAATTATATACATATTAACCTATATTTTCTTTAGATACCTTTATGTTTTGAGATTTTTACAATTAAACGTTTACTTCACTGTTGTGAAGTAAAGATAAAGCTCTAAATAGCAGTGTTGAAGAGCACATCTTTCCATCCTAATTTGAAATGTGTTCTTTATTATGTACAAAATATTTACATGTACATGCATCTTCTGGACTTTTTCTTCAGTTTTGTTAATCTGTTTATTTTTGAAAAATGCTACATTGTTATGATTTATTGTTTATTTCTGATATGTTTATAATGTCAAGTAATAGAAGTCCTGTGTATTACACTTTTTAAAGTATTTTATTTCTATCTTATCAGGCTTTCTTGCAGATGGATTGTAGTATATTTGTTAAGTTAAAATAATATTCTTAGAATTTTATCAACTTAACCAAATGAATTTTAAATAATCTTTATGCTGTTAAATTTTCAGAATCAGGAACCCAGTCTACCTATCACTTTTTTCAAATTATTATACACTTTTTATTTTGAAAAAAACAAACTTATAGAAAAGGTGCAAGGAGAAAACAAATGCCTGTCTTTCTTCTAAGCCATTTGAAAGTAAGTTGCCCATCTCCCCTTCAAATACGTTAGTGAGCATTTCCTAAGAATAAGGACATTCTGCTTCCTAATCACAATATAGCCATCAAAATGAGGAAATTAACATAGATATATTACTCCATCTAATTCTCAGACTCTGTTAGTTTTTGTCAAGTGTTCCATTTATGTCCTTTATAACAAAAGAATCCAGTTTAGAATCATGTTTTGTATTTCGTTGCCATGTCTCTTTAGCTTTATTCAATCTGATACAGTTTTTCATTCTTTTTGACTTCATAACCTTGACAATTTTAAGGATATAGGGCAGTATTTTGGTAGTCAGTTAATTGGTTTTATGTTTCCTCATGATTAGTTTTATGAGCATGAATCTTTGGGAAGAATATCATAGACGGGATGTTATGCTCTTCTTCATTGAATCCTCTCTGGTGGCATTGGATTAAGGTGATGTCTGCCTGTCTTCCTCTCTGTAAAGTTACTCTTTTGCCCTTTGTAATGAATAATTACTTTGAAAGCGATGCCTTAAAGTTACATAAATATCTCATTCCCAGCTAACTTAATTAATTATTTAACTACTTTTTATCAGGATGTACTCATGATATTCAACTTTATTTAATGGGGTACAATAAGTTAATCTCTTTTCTTTCTTTTTTCTGCTCAAATTTTCCCATATTTGACCAGTGGAGTGCTTCGGGGTAGAACTTGTGACCTTTTGACATGCCTCTATCATGCTTGGAGAAATAATACCTTGCTTTCTGGCACAGTAAGATGTTCAGGCTCATCTTGAACTTTCTCTTCTCCAGCCCCGAACCTGGGAATTTCTCCAAGGTGCACTATTTCCTTTTTCCTTTTTTTTTTTTTTTTTGTCACTTAACGCTTCATTTAGTTTTTCTAGGGAAAGAGTAGTTTGGGGCAAATAGGAAGTCAATATCTGTTTTCAGTCAGTCTACTTTTCTTATCAAATCTAGCAAATCTATGTGATATATAATATATAAATTCTTTATCTCATATATATTAATGTTTTTATTTGCATGGCATATTTAGTGACATTTTTGATTAAACCAATATCTGTAAGCATTTTTTCATTTTGGTAATTAATTTCTTTTGTATGATTTTGGAAATAAAATAGACTGTAATTTTTAGAGCAGTTTTAGAGTCAATGTAAAATTGAATGGAAGGTACAGAGATTTCCCATACACCCCTTTCCTCCACACACATGTAGCCTCCCTCATTAATGCCACCCAACCAGAGTGGTACATTTGTTAAAGTCAATGAACCTACACTGACAAATTGTTGCCCCCCAAAGTCCATAGTTTACATTAGGATTAATTCTGGGTGCTATACATTCTATGGGTTTTGACAAATGTATAATGACATATGTTTACCATTGTAGTATCATATAGAAATAGTTTTACGGCCCTAAAAATCCACTGTGCTCTGCCTATTCATTCCTCTCTCCCCACTAACCTCTGACAGTCACTGATCTCTTAAATGTCTCCATAGTTTTGACTTTTCTGGAATGTCACATAGTTGAAATCATACAGTATGTAGCATTTTCAGATAGGCTTTTTCCATTTAGTAATATGCATTTAAGATTCTTTTATGTCTTTTCATGTTTTGATAGCTCATTTCTTTTTAGTGTTGAATAACATTCTATTACCTAAGTGTGGCCCAGTTTATTTATCTATTCTCCTACTGAGGGGCATCTTGGTTGCTTCCAAGTTTTGGCAAGTATGAATAAAGCTGCTATAAACATCTGTGTGCAGGCTTTTGTGTGAACATAAGTTTTCAACTTCTTTAGATCAATACCAAGGAGCGTGATTGCTGGATAGAATGGTAAGAGTATGTTTAATTTTGTAAGAAACTGCCAAACTATCTTCCAAAGTGGCTGTACCATTTTGCATTCCCACCAGCAATGAATGAGAGTTCCTGTTGCTCTGAATCCTCAACAGCATTTAGTGTTGTCTGTGTTCTGATTTTGGCCCTTTTAATAGGTGTACAGTGATAATGTTTTATTGTATATTAAAGCACTATAATTTTATGGTGTTTTAATTTGTATTTCTCTGATGACATATGATGTGGGACATGTTTTCATGAGTTTATCTACGATGTATGTATTTTCTTTGGTGAATGAGGTGTCTTTTAAAGTCTTTGGCCCATTTTAAAATCGTTTGTTTTCTTATTGTTGAATTTTAAAGGTTCTTTGTATATTTTGTATAGCAGTCCTTTATCAGATATGTATTTTGTAAATATTTTTCCTCAGTCTGTAGCTTGTCTTCTCATTCTCTTTCACAGTCTTTTGAAGAGCAGATGTTTTTAATTTTAATGAAGTCCAGCTTATCAATTATTTCTTGCATGGATCACACATTTGATGTCTCTAAAAATCATTGCTATACCCAAAGTCATCGAGATATTCTCTTATGTTATCTTCTAGCAGTGACTATTTCCTTTTAGAGGAAAATAATATATAAAAGCCAAAATCTGGGTGCTAGGTATTGCTTTTGGAGTGTCACTCCCTCCAGGCTCTCTCAGTAGACAGAGCTGGGAATATATATTCACAGACACTTACATCATTATTACTATATCTTTCTACCTATTTAAAACAATGAGTTATCATTAATACTTCAAATCTAATCAAATAGCACAGAATTCATTCTGGTCTTGTTCCTTTCCATATTTGCAAATTGCTTATCTGTAAGTGAGGAACACATCTTCCAGTATTCTTAAGATATTTATTCATTTGATCAGTTGTCCTGTATGAAAAATTTCCCATTGCTGCCACTGCTTCTTCCTCTGCATAGATGCCCTCTTCACCTAAGTAGTACTCTGACAGTCCTCATTGGGCTGCTCCCCGCATGAACACCCTCCTCATCTCATTTGGGCTCCAACAGCCTGTGTCTGGGCTTGCCCCTCTATGTATACTCTCCTTGCCCTTCTAATGCTCTGATTCCCCACACTGGGTTGCCTTCCTCTGTGAAACCATTCCTCAACCTGCCAGGGTCTGACACCTTGCTCTGGGCCATCATGGATCCATGACCTACCTTACCCTGCTTTACCCAGTTACTTTGACTTGATTGTTTAGTGATGAAAAATAAGGGGGAGAGAAGAGAGACAGATTTTTTATGTCCTTTAGTGAAATTTATACTTTGGTGTTATTTTCTTTGTTAGATTTCTAGCCATTTTATATTTTTGTTTGTATTGTGAATGCTTTTTTTCTATTTTCATGTTATTTTTGGTATATAAGAAAGTTTTATTTATATGTTGAGTGTTTAATTTATAGCCAACCAACTTCTTAAGCTCTTCTATATAGATTTAATCATTTTCAATTTAGGAATCATAATTTCATCTTCAAATAGTGATCTTTTTGCTTCTTACTCGTATGTATTTAATAGAACTTTTCCTAGAACATGAGTTTCTTATTTCATGCATAATGGAAGTTTCCTTAAATAGATAATTCTTTGCATTTGGGAACCTCTTAGCTTAAGTTGTATAATTTGTATTTATAGGAAAAAAGTTATTTAAAAAAACATTTCTGTAAAATTTATTGTTTAGTATTAAGATTTTTTCTGATTTATATTTTGATTAATATATTGTATTAATATATATAAAATTATTAAATTTAAAAAAATGAGGGCCTTTTAAATACACTTAAGAATCAGCTAACATACTGATTGATCATTAAGTTTAGATTTTTTTCCTTCCAGACTATAGAAGTAGAAAATCCATGATTACACAGAATTCTAGAATCTACTGAATCCAAAATCCTTAACCAGAAGGTGGGGGTCAGGTGGGATGGGAAATTTTTGAAATTAAAACTATGTATTATGATTGATTCATATTAGACAATTTTTGAACTACTTAAATTACTCAAAATATTCTTCCATCATTTCCTAAAATCTTCTAGAAGTATCAGAAGCATAGCAAAATAGATGCTAATTTTCATATTCTTACTTCTGAAATAATGCATGAGCTCTTTGTAGCAGTGGTTTTCAAACTTTAACAGGCATATGAATTACCTGTGTATGGGGGCTGGGAGTTTACGTTTTCATCAAACATTCCAGGTGACAGCAGGTTCGTGAGCCTCACCGAAGAAACATTGATTTAGAGTGAGACAATGTTTGAAAAAATATTTCAACGAATACACAATACACTTTTGTTCCAAGTGTAACAAGCAGTTTCCCAATGAGGATATCAGAATTCATAGAATAGAAGGTATTATGTAGTTGGAGTCAACTTCACTCTATAAAATCTACTTCTAAAATAGACTGTTGATGTTCATCATCTGTCTGGGACCAAGACCTAAGTTCTTTGAATGTTCCTATCATTTTTTTAGGTTTTTAGGAAAATGACACAATATAAAATAGTCTAAAAGGAGTTGCAAATCTACTCTAGTTATTTATCCAATTTTCAGTCTTTCAGAAGCTTTCTTCCAGGCAAGAGTAAGTTTAGAATTATCTGTGAGTAGCTACAAAATATTGGCTGTTGCTTGGAATTTCCTAAGTATAGCATATGTTTTGGAGGAAATCATTTGGTCATTTAGTCTAATGTAGAACTGAAAAGTGGCCTGAAGTTCGCCCCACAATTTAAAATATGTTGGTGTTCAGTTCTGTGTAACTAACTTTCTCTGTTGCTCTCTTTGCTATCTGTCACTTCTAAGGGCCAGAACTGTGAAGCTTGAGGCCACTCAGGTTCCAAATTTGTGACAAATCCCCCAGGGCTCACTGGAATGGCAGTAAGTTCTCACAGTTTGATTTCCTTTCAACCACTGAAGTGTTAGAAAAGTAGCAACAAAGGCTCCCATGGAAAACAGCAATTCTGTTTCCTGACTGACCGCCATGGTGATGACTTACCTCTTTTGTTCCATTGATTTTTTTTGTTGTTGAATAATTTTAATACTTTTCTCCATATAATATATGCTATGGTTTTCACAAACTGGCGTAATCCTTTAACTGTGCTGTGAATGTAGCCACTGTTTCTCACATTCTTCTTCCGTCTATCCCCATCATCTGCCACAGAAAAGTTGATTTTATTTTTAAAGATTTCTTTACCCTTTTAAGCTGTTATTTTCACTTTAAATATATGGTGTTTTTATGTTATAAAGTTAGATCCTCTTTTAATAGTATAGATATGAATAAAAACCTCATGTTCACTGAAACATTATTTTGTGATATTTTAGCATCAGTCCAGTAAAAGAAAGTCATTTTTAGTGAAAAATGTAGTATAGTCTATGCATTCAGTCAAGAAAGAAGGCTAACATTTTTAATGAAGGAGGGATATTATGAGGGGGAAATAATGACTTTTGAGTCAGGCAGAAACACCAGTACCAAACCAAACTGCTTGGCTTTTTGTAACTCTATTCAGAAACTGACTAATCTACAGGGACAAGGGTAAAATCAAATGCACATGATCTCTATTACTAGCAGTAATGTTTTTACTTTTGAGCATATGTCTAAAACGTCCTTTTAAAATCAACTTATCAAATACTAGGCACTTGATGAGCAAAAAGGCAGAAATGATTATTATGTAGCCTTTGCTAAGAAATTAAGCATCACCTTTAAAAGACCGACATTAAAAGCAAAATAGTTTTTCATCACCATTCAAATATATTAATAAAGAAAAATCTAGACTATATTTCCTAATATTCAAATTATTTCAGAGTTTTTAGAAACAAGCAAAAAGTTGCTACTTATTTTCTGTTTGCTCTGGCTTATGGTCCCATTCTTTGACAAATAATGCATGGCACACATAGGAGTTCTGGAACATATTTTTATAACTCTGAATTCCCTACCACTCTTGACCCATCTGATAATTTGGGGACGCCATGCTATAGGGAAGACAAATGGGGAAGACTCTGTGCTCAAGAGAGTTGATTTCTTGGCATGGTTTAACTATGCATCCTATTAATGCTATAAACATGTACTGGTTATTATCTGTTCGTGACCCCACCTCACCCAGGTCCATGTTCTGCCCTTCTGTCTTGTTCTATGCCCTGGGAGGTTGGCCTTGACCTCTTTGAGCTGCATTTACCCAGGCTCCCTGGACAACTGGCTTCCTGTTTAAATCTAGCAGGTGCCAGTCAATGGCAGGAGAATGGAAGGTAGTAGAAGAGAGAGTTTGGGGTTATTTTTTCCCCTTTCTTTTCCTCTTTGGGCCATGGTTTCTGGCATCCTTCCATGACTACAACTTCAACAAGTTTCTTTCGTTCCACCCTCCAGCTCTAACTGTACTCCAGTAACACTGTTATTTCTCTTGCTCTGGGCCAGGAAATGACTTCCTTTAGTTGCTCTTCTTTGGGTGCTGCAGCATTCCTTTTTGGTTCCCTTTACCCTGTCCTCACCTCTATAAGATGTCCTCTTAAAAACTTCTGAGTTGGATTCTGATTCCTGCATGACTGACACAGTATGAACCAGCAATAAGATGTACGACATGACATTTGATTGTCAAAAATTCCATTTTTGCATATAGAAATAAGGTGGGAAACCTAAAGAAAAGTCTTAAGGCCTGATCTACCTAGAAAGTGCTTACATTTGATACAGCTTGACTATTGCTCCCTACTCCTTCTCAGCTCCTGCTTTCTTGATTACTGCAACCAGCTCCTCAGCTACTGGCATTACCTACCATTCCCATTGCCAGGACCCTATTGCCCACAATGATCAGAAATCTTTTAAGATGGGGTGGAAGAAGGTGAGGCTATTTCAGGAGCATTAGTAAAAGATAGTTGAGGCTGCAATAAAACATGCATTGGAATTTATCTAGCACTCCCGTGAGCAGCCGCTGCACCTCTTGCTATTGAATCTTGATGGAAATGACTTTTCTTCTAATCCCAGTTGTGATCCTGATACTTGGGATCCTGATCCCTACTCTGACCTGACTCTTTGTTTGGCTTATTGGACTTACTCTCCTCTCATTTGTCTGTGCATTTTTGATGTTCTTTTAAGTCCTACTCCAAGACTATAATATACCAAGTATCATGTAGACGCTACCATCATTGTCTCCTCTATTGCTGTTCCTGCCACCATCACTCTTGGCTTAGCCTCTGCTAATGCCTTTACTTTCACCACTGCCATCCCCTACCCTTCACACTCCCCTCTACAAACCACCACACATGCCATCTGCTGTTCCTTGGTCTGCCTTCATTGTCTTCCTTGACTCTGTCTTCCCTGCCATTGATCACCCTTCAACCACTGTCATGATCATCTCCACCACCAGCTCTGTATTTTGCACCAGCTGCCAATTTAACAGTCTGTTTCCTTCTGCATTTCAGCCCTTAAACTGAGCTCCCAAATATCTAGTCCCCACAGATTGTGGAGTTTGGTATTTAAAATTTTGTTTTTAACACTGCAGAAAATATAAAGAGAGGTTAGTTCTCAAGGATTCATTAGTTTGTGGTTTATAGCAGATGCACGTGAATATATTTTTCTCTTGAGGAAATAGGAATATGGCTTTGATCACTTTGTTATTTTGAGATAAATTTCATTTTTATAGTGTTTCTTTTTTCTTCCTTTGGACTCTTTCCAAACCCAAACCCTGTTCATTTGACAATGGAGAAAATCTTATATCCTGGATGCATAAATTTTTTTTAATTTTTAAATTTAATTTTATTTATTTTTTTATACAGCAGGTGCATAAATGTTTTGTGCAGCAAAGTTTCTTTAATAGAAATCCAATTTCCTGGTTAAGATAGGAGTAGAGTTTACATAAGATGATGAAAAACTGAATAATATACATATTGTCTTTCCTATTAAAACAATGTAAAGAAAAAAATGACAGAATTGAAAGAGATAACTGAACGAGGAGACCCGCCAACTTTCTTCAGAAAAATTTCTCTAGATTCTGGGCTATACCACTACTGCTGGAATTACAGACATAGTATACAGCCTTTCCTAAGCAGTACATAATGTCACACTCTTATTTTTAAAAAATGAACATGATCCTGGTATCTGTTAGTAATTAGGAATCACTAAGAAAAGTTTTACTTATTTTTATAGTTTTATTTTCAAAGTTTATGGTTACCATTTTTAAGAAAGTCATAGACAAACTGTAGAAGATTTAGGAAGCATTAAAAATGACCCAAGAGGGGCTTCCCTGGTGGCACAGTGGTTGAGAGTCCGCCTGCTGAAGCAGGGGACACGGGTTCGTGCCCTGGTCTGGGAAGATCCCACATGCCACGGAGCGGCTAGGCCCGTGAGCCATGGCCGCTGAGCCTGCGCGTCCGGAGCCTGTGCTCCGCAATGGGAGAGGCCACAACAATGAGAGGCCCGCATAACGGGAAAAAAAAAAAAAAAGACTCCAGAGTTTTAAAATGGGAGCTCTGAAGAAAGCTTAAAGGAATTAGAATTATTCAGTAGAGAGAAAGATGAAGGTCCAATTGCCTTCAGGGGATTAATAGGGACTGAATGTTCCTTTTTCTTCCTTAAATGTAAGGAGAGGGAACAGTGATATATGTTAGTAAGAAAAGTAAAAAACAGTTTCTATGTGGACATTTTTAGCATTCTCTTTTCTGAAGTTCTTCAAAAATAGACTTATCTGGAAAAATTTTCCAGCATTTCCCAAATTACATTCAGTAGAGACATGGTTTTTCAGCAAGACTAATTTTTCTAAGATTTCCTTGGTCAAAGATGCTCGGGAAATGTTGCATACCCCATCCTCTCCTTTGATGTGAATAATACACATCAGCCTATTGCAGGCTCTGAGAAGTCCTGGAAAGACAGGAGCTTGCTGAGGTCTGTTTAATGCTTAGGCGACAATGTTTATTTGCAGAAGGGAAAATTTTTTATCCGCCTGTAGCACACATCATATTCTTTAGTTTTCTCTTTAATACCTATCTAGGAAGCACCGGTTTAAAGCCTGGAGAATGAATTTCCAAACCTGTTGAGGCTCACTGTTGACTTTTAAGATTACATTAAGAAATGATTATGAACTTGTGGAATTTAATGCAAGAGATGAATGGGAGTTACATAAGAAATATGTAGGAAACTATACAAAGGAATTACCTGGAGGTTGGGTAAATGCTTTATACTTCTATTTGTATGAAATATGTGTACCAGGATGGAGAATACAAGGAAAAATGTGCTGGTTCCACATATTTGGAGAAGCTGAGGTTTATTTTATACTATTAAAAGTGCTCTCCATGCACCTGCAAAATAACCTATATGAAGTGTATGTTAAATATATTAAGCCACCAGGCCCTGATGTAAACGTCTGGATGCTTTTTGCATTAATCTAATTTTAGAATTTTGAAATAAACCTATTTTTATTATAGAAAATTTTATTATAGAAAGTAGAGGTGCATATTCGCCCTTTTAGCTTAAAAATCATGACACTTGCATTCAAATTATGTAAAAAGTATGTACAAACAGCAATTAACTTAAATTTGGAGGAATGAAAGTGTCTTTGTAGGTTGGAAAAATGCCAGCAACATTCTGGAGCTTAATTCTGTCATCCAGTATTCTTGCAATGATTTATGTTGAGTACATTGTCAATTTACTCTTGATTTTAAAATTATTCAATATTGAAAATTATAATGCTATAAAGAACTAGAAAGGATTTTCAGTGTATGAAGAATATTGAGTTATTATAGTTGTATTTAAAATGTGTTGAATGGTTATTTTTCCCCTTTGAAATACTAATTATATTTTCCATCTAATTTGTTCTCATTTTCATTATAGGGTTAACTTGGTTTAGTCCCTCCAGTTAATAAAGTAGATCACATTTTCCTTTTATCCATCAAAAAATAATGTATAACATGCAAAATGTAAAGTATGAAGTGTTCTCCAAGGAAGGAAAGACTCCTACAGACTTAATGTTTGTAACTTTATTTTGTTACCATGTGACTGTATATAGATGTCTGTGTTAAAGGGTTTAACTTTCACTTCAGTTTTCTTGTATATTTTCAGTAATTAATGAGTCTCAACATTAGACTTGAAAGAACTATAATATATATTTTCATGATTATGTTAAAACTTTTAAAAATTACATTCTTTTTGAAAGGTGCTTGATTTATTCTATTAAAGTTTTATAAGATATTATGATAAGCAGTAGGGTAGACAATGAAACCTAGGGGTCTTAAATTTAAGAATATTAATAACCTGTCTCTTTTTAGTAGTAGTTATAAATCTTTTAAAATTTTTACTCTGCCTAATTAATAATAGTATGACTTGGTCAAAAAACTAGGATACACACATTACATATATATATGTGTGTGTGTCTATATATATATATATATATATATATATATATATATATATTTTAATTAAGCCAGCAACCTTCAGAATTCACAAAATATAACTCTGTATAACCAGTTTAGAGGAATTACAGAGTGGTTTGAAGCTAGTTGGTGTAATAAAGCATTTGCATCACTAATCTTTCCAGGGGATGCAACTAGCTGTATATTTTAAAATGGAAACACAAGATTTAAAATTGAGTACCACATTTTAATTTTTTCTCTTTGATAACATGTATTCTTAAAAGAATAGATTGAGGTATTTTGTGACTAAATTATTTTTTTTTGAAAATGTACTTTACTTTCAATACTGTTTTACACAATTGTATCAGTTATGATTTCTGTTGCCTTGAGATTTTTCTAAAAATTTTTCCTAATTTTGAAAGCAGTTAATAAGAAGGGAGAAAGGAATAAATGAGACATATACGTGTATTTGCAGTATTGACAGATTTGGCTTCAAGTCTCTATAGATCACATGGTTGACTATGTGGAACCGCTATGTACATGCTGGCCCATAGCAGATCTTTTAAATTTATTTTCAGACTTGAACTTTGGATATTTAATTCTCAACTTTCCACAACATATATTTTTCTGCCAATTTATGAATTTCCATTGTTTAAGGTGGAAAAAAGTGTAAACATTACTGTTAAGCTGGAAATTTTTTCTAGAGAACAATTGCATTGTATTTTCTCAGTAGAAAGACTATTATACCAGTTAAACCCATAACCATTAAGTACTGAAAATTGGAATGCTGTAAAAAACTAGAAGGGGTCAAATTCTTGCAATGTAATTCACTTTTGATATAGATCATTTATACCTACTCATAGTTATTCACTGGCAGCATGTCCTCTGTAAATAACAACTTACTTAACTGACCAGTGAACATACGTTCTTGGTTAATAAACTATAAATGATTGTATTGACACTTTGGTATTTATTTCATAATTTATGTTCTACTTTATTTTTGGTGATATCTATGTGTAATTTTAACTTGAAAAAATCTTCAAAAAATGCAGTTTGAAAACTATAGCACATTACTGGTCACCTTTTAACAAATCTTGGCGATATTACTGGAAAACAATGCAAAGATTATTGAAAATCAAATGAACAGTCCTCTTCATAAAAGTCTGACTTAAAACACCTTTTCAAAAAGTTCAGTATCTGCTTGTTTAAGGTTATTGTGAAATCTATTTCATATTTGATATCATGTTGTATGCCTAGATAAAACGACTGATAGATTTCTGTGACTGTCTGTATAGCAGAAGGAGAGCAGGTAATGCTGCTCATCAAAATGGGTAAACTCTGGGCTTCCCTGATGGCGCAGTGGTTGAGAGTCCGCCTGTGATGCAGGGGACACGGGTTTGTGCCCCGGTCTGGGAAGATCCCACATGCCTAGGAGCGGCTGGGCCCGTGAGCCATGGCCGCTGAGCCTGCGCGTCTGGAGCCTGTGCTCCACAACGGGAGAGGCCACAACAGTGAGAGGCCCACATACCGCAAAAAAAAAAAAAGTTAAAAAAAAAAAGGGTAGACTCTAATATCCATAAAATGGAGGATAAAACTTAGGCTTCTGCTTGAGTTAAATGAGCCACTGATGTAATTTCATACTAGTCCAGGATACATTTATTTCACCTTTACTTCTGCCATTCTCTTCTTCCAATCTTGACAAGGTAACTTTTATATTGTTGATTTGTGGTCTAGGTATTATAACTGTCACTTTAAATACAAATGTGTAGATTTTGGTCTTTAAAAACTTCCTGCTCCTGACTCTTATTATTTTGTAAAAATAAAATCAAAAGCCCAAAATATATCTTCCTTATTTTACTTTCTTCAATTTGGCTGCCCTGAAGAAAATGGGTAATGATCAAAAAGGTTAACATTTAAAAGTGCCATTATCATATTAGTTTATTTATTATACTCTCTACCTTCAAAAGCTAGATATTCACCACTATATGCTGCAGGAGCATACTGAGATAATTAATTCATATATACATGCATATATTATATTTTATAGCTTATTTAAATTATTATTATTATTATTATTTATTTATTTTGTTTTTGCGGTAAGCGGGCCTCTCACTGTTGTGGCCTCTCCCTTTGCAGAGCATAGGCACCGGACGTGCAGGCTCAGCGGCCATGGCTCACGGGCCTAGCCGCTCGCGGCATATGGGATCTTCCCAGACCAGGGCACGAACCCGTGTCCCCTGCGTCGGCAGGTAGAGTCTCAACCACTGCGCCACCAGGGAAGCCCCTAAATTATTTTTTTAAAGTTTTTTTTTGGTGTTTTGTTCTGCTGCTTCAGAAATGAAACCTGTAAGGAAATACATAAAAAAACTTACTCATGTGGAGAATCATCATGGTCTTCTGTCAATCAGTGCCTTTTCTTTTATTGGATATAATAGTAGAATGATCTGTTTCATGTGTATGACATTGCCAGGTTAATTAAAGCTTAATTCCCAGGCTCAAAACAACTCTTCAAAGAAGGCATACATGTTTCAAATTACAGAAACAAAACCTGAGACTTGGAGAGATTAGGTATTTTGCCAATGATCACACAGCTAGTAAATGGCTGAGCTGACTCCAATTCTGAGCTTGTTGCCCTCCGCATACAGTGATCTCAGTTGTTACCCTCTGCAGTAATACACTAATGCTTTTAGATCCTGCTGAGGTATGTTGGACAGTTTTCTTCAGCACTAAATAGTTTCAGGTAGCTAAGCCTTTGGAACCATTTTGCTTTTTATATATCATCAGCCTTCTTCCCCATTCTTGGTTGATTCCACTAGGGTCTGTTTTCTTTGAGTTTGCACCAGGGCACCTGAGCACTGCTGGAGGAAATCTGAAAACAGAAAAGTTTGGGAATACTTTAAATTCATATTGACCAACCTCAGCTGAGCTCTCAGCACAGCCTAAGCAATTCTAGTGCTTTTCTCTAGTCTCCTGCTCTGTGCAATGAGGATTTCAAAGCTTCTTCACCGTTAGCAGACATTTGCTCTATCCATCCTCCTATTATTTTGAACAGATGACCCCTCTTTCTGCTTCATAGAGAAAATAAATGCTATCAGATATAAATTCTGTCAACTTTCTTGCCAGCATTCACATTCAAACTTTCTTACTGCTGCATTAAAATGAAACATATTTTGTTGAAAACTTACAATATATAAACTTTATTCTGTGCATTGTGTGTGTAGATATTAATAAGCCAAACTAGTTTTCTGGCCTCATGGGTTATCATTCTATAGTAGAGACAGAGAGTAAACTCCTGTATAAATATAAATAATAACTTTTAAAAGTGAGAAGTTCTAGGAAAAGAATAAAGAGGGTTTGGGAGAAGACATCATTTAATAGGGTGGCAAGGAACATGGTGATTAAGAATATAGATTGAGATCCAAATTCTACCACTTATTGGCTGGGAAACCTTGAGCAAGTTAAACTTAAACTCTGTTCCTGAGTTTCCTCATTTGTAAAGTTGAAGCCTTGACAAGACCTTTATAATAAGGTTAATGTGAAGATTAAATACAGGCAATGTGTTTAGAATAGTGCCTGGATTGTAGAAACTGTTCAGTGATCATAGCCATCGTATCTGTCAAAGACCAATTAGCACACTCAAAAGGTTCAACTGAAGAGAGTTTAATGAAGGGGGTATTTACAGAGGTGTGGACTTAGTTAAGGGAACTGGCAGGACATGGCAAATTGCCCAGGTAATAACAGTAGTGGGAAGCCATTACTACCTTTAAGCCTAAAGGGACAAAAAGAAGGAATGATGTTATTTACCAGAGCCTGTGGGACAGAAAAGTAACCATGGTTGAGGATCCCCCAGCAAGAGCTGAGGTGATGGGGAAACTCAGCCACTGTTTGAAGAATGGCTTGAAAGAGGAGAAACTGGGGACGAGAGTGTGGGCAACACCTTGACCTCTTTCTTCCCACGCTTCAATCTCCTGGCAGTGTTCACTATCAGGACACCCAACCAGAATTCAGGGATAAGAGAATTTAGGTGGGGCCATCGTTGGAGGTCCTCCCTCCAAGGCACAAACAAGGAAGAGAAGAGTAGAAAAATAATTTGGGGAAGACAGTAGGCAATCAGCTGTCATCATCATCATCGTCACCATCTTTATTTTGCCATTTTCCAAATTTTCAAATTTTATTTTTTAAAGAAATAATTCAGGTTTCAATATTCAACTTTTTAAGTTAGAAAAGCTGCAAAAATATTGGGTTGGTCAAAAAGTGTTTGGTTTTAAGTACAAATAAAAGAGACGTTTTTCATTTTCTCACCAAGAACTTTATTGAGCAACGTATTCATTAACTGAACGAACTTTTCAGCCAACCCAATAGTACACAAAGTTCCAATATCCTTCACCCAGTTACATTTCTTCCATTTCAAAATTGTCATATTTTATCTTATTATTTTATTTTTTATGATTTGATATGCATATATATTGGGAAATCATTGTCATCATTATTAAGTATATTTGGAGCTGAGAAGTCAGGCCATTCAGAGATCAGGGTGAAAGTACCAGAAAGAGAGAAACGTAAGTAAGTATCAGTACTCTGAAGCAGACTTGCTGCATTGGTTGTGCAGATTTTGTAGGAGCTGGTATTCACAGAGGCTATGTTCCCAAAGCAGAGAGATGAGTGTGGTTTGAATAAAATAAATAAGGGAAATTGAGGGAGAGGTACAACTGAAGAGATAGGCAGGGCCAGGTCATGTAGGTTCTTATAGTCATGCTAAGGAATTTGATTTATTTTAAATGTAATAGGAAGGCCCTTGAGGTTTTAAATGAGGAAGTGGCTTGATCTGGTCTATGCTGATAAAAAACAACTTTGGGTGCTACCTGGAGATTGAATTTTGGACAGGCAAACAGAGAAGCAGGAAAGTTGTCACAGTACTCTTGTGCGAGATGATGGTGGCTCGGACTAGAGTGGAGGAAATGGAGAAAGAAGTGGACTGAATCTGGGTATGTAGGAAGTAAAGCCAATAAGGCTTTCTGATTGGTTGAATATGAGAAGAGTTGAGGATGATGAAAAAAGAGAATCAAGGATGATTCCAGACCTTTGGTTTAAACACCTAGGTATATTAGGTTGGCATTTACCAAGAGTGAAGGCCTGGAAATAGAAGAAATATCTGTATTTTGCAGGTGTGTGGGGTTTGGGGGAGGGCAGGATTGGAGGGAGTGATATGTAGTAATTGCAGAATCAGGACCAACGTCTATGAGTAGGCATAGAAGTAGGCATATTGAGGAGATAATGCAGCCATTGGGTGTGAATTAAGACCCAAAATATACCTTTAAATGTCATCAGCATATTGATGGTAATTAAAATTATGGAAAGTATAGTTAAAGAAGAGGATTAGGATTGAGCCCTCCGGGTCTACCCCAACACTGAGAGATCCCACAAAGGTATAGACAACATAGGAGAGTGAGAATAAGCTGACAGTGAAGTAGGGGAAACCAGGAGTGTTTGTGACATGAATGTCAAAAAAAAAAAAAAAAAGAAAGAAAGTGTTTTAAGGAAGAGGAAGTGATATCCTGTGTCCTGTGGAGCTGTACATATCATTTCCTTTCAGTTTCAGTAAGCTTATGCTAAAGTTGATTCTTGTTTCCTCTGTATCATTTATCTTCTCCTAATTATTGTATTCTTCCAATCATCACTTAAGTATATTCAAATCTTTTCTCTCTTAAAAACAAAAACTAACCAAACAAACAAAAGAAAACAAACAAACAAAAAATCCATATCTCTCCCCAAACTCCAGTTCCCGCAACTTCCCCACCCCTCAATATTTCAGTCATTTCCAAGAGCAATCTAAACTCTGTTTCCAGTTCTTTATCACCCAGGCAGTTCTTAATCCCCTTAACTGAGATGTGCTTCTTTTGGTAGGAAGTTACTAAGTGCCCAGCTAAAAGTGACTTTAAAATGAGGGTTTATTTTTTCTATGTCAGATGATTTCTATGCATTTTTAAGTCAACAATTCAAGGGTGTTGATACTCTGTGATCTTGGCTTTCGCCTCATGGTTACAAGGCAGCTGCAGTGGTTCTAGGAATGTGTCCTCACGTAAGACATGTTTTTATCTCTCAGTGTTTCACATTTCATTAAGGAAGAAAAACCTTTCAAGAAGCCACCAGCAGTTGTCACTTAGGTTTCACTGGCCAATACTAGGATACATCCTCTAGCTACAAGGGAGGCATCTTTAGCCTCAGTGGTGGGAGACAGGCTCTGTCAACAAGAAAAAAGAGAGCAATGGCCATTAGGTAGGCAATAGAATGCTCTCTTCCACACCACACCAGTATTGCTCTCACCAGATCCCTCCACTAAGAGAGCTTTTACATCGATTAGCGATAGTAGCTCCATTGTGGTTTTTAGTTTTTATTTCACTTGATCTCCCTACTTTTTGGAAAAACTTTTTCCTTTGAATTCAGCGACACCATGCTCTTCTGGATTTCTTCCTCATATGTCTACTTCTCAGTGGCTTCCCATTGTTCTTAGGATAACCCCAAATGCCTATCCTACCCTACTAGCCCAAGTAAGTTTCATCACTAGATTCCCTGCCATTTCAGCTCTGCCAAAGAGTACATTACCTCATGATCTCTGCCCTTCAGGTACACGGATCTGCTGTCAGACACTTGAACCATACTCCCATGCCTTAGGGTTTTCCTACATGCTGTTCAGCCTTTTTCCTTGGAGTTCTTGCAATGCCTTTATCTAGTTCATGCCTGTCTATCTTCCAATTTCAGTTCAAAAGTCACTTCATCAGGGAAGTATTTCCTAATTCCCTCCACCTGCCCTGCCTCATGCTGTCCGCCTTTTTCAGTCTTATAGTTTTCTGTACTTTTGCACTGTTGCGTTCATCAGTTTATATATATATTAGATTACCAATGAATGCCTACTAAATTACTTAATCTTATAGCAGTATCTGTTTTGTTCACCAGTTTATTCTTCATGCTCAGCTCATTGCTTAACTCAGTTAAAATACCGTTGTTTAATGGGTGAATGAATGAATTTCAGTGTGTCTTTTCAATTAACTACACTCACAATTCTAATTTTCTATTTCCACTTTGCTGGGGATTAGCCAAATCCCCAAGTCCTTTCAGGTGTGTGTGTGGGTGTGCATGCTCCCACACGTGCATGTTGGTATGTGAATATCATAGCAAATAGGCTTGGCAAGAATGACTAACAACTCTCGCATAACAATGCACAGACTCTGTGACATTTATTCGGTTACTCAGAAGGCTTACATGCTAATTTTCTGCTTCTTGAGTTTGTTAAGGTCAGCAGAGATTGACAAACAGGTGGCATCTAGGCCAATGAGGTTATTTAATTTCTTGTTGAAAATAAGATTATGAGAAAGTATGGCAAACTTTTCTGTATTCAAATTCTTTCCTAATAACTGAAATAATCTGAAGAAATTAATGTCTGATTGCACTTAAAGAAGAAAAGTAGGGCTTCCCTGGTGGCGCAGTGGTTGAGAGTCCGCCTGCCGATGCAGGGGACACGGGTTCGTGCCCCGGTCCGGGAGGGTCCCACGTGCCGCGGAGCGGCTGGGACTGTGAGCCATGGCCGCTGAGCCTGCGTGTCGGAGCCTGTGCTCCGCAGCGGGAGAGGCCACAACAGTGAGAGGCCCGCGTACCGCAAAAAAAAAAAAGAAAAAGAAAAGTAAAACTATTACCATAACTGTATTTATGATAATTTTATGCTATAATGATAAGACATAAACAGACCCGTTTCAAGAGTCTTTATAACAGGTTTGAGTGAAAGGCTAGTCTTAAATAATTTGGAGTTAAACGCTGTAATAGCACTTGTTTGTAAGAGTGTCACATACATATTTTTATTTTATTTAAAAAAGAAATTATAATCAGGGACCTTATTTATAAATCTGTTATCCTGGGTTATTGGGAATTTTTAAGCTTTTATTTAAAATAAAAATATGAGATGCAATTATTTTTTAGCATGTGTGGATGAAAATTGGCTATGCAAAATTATATTTTGCTATGAGAATTCTTAGATACATACCCTAAATAGTAATTTTAAAAATCAATATTTATTAATTAACATTAATTAACACATATTTAGAGAACTACTAATGTAGGCTAAGCACTGTGGTAATGAGTTGATTGCAAATTTCAGAGTTGCAATATGTATTTTTATAAATCATGCAGGAATTTTGATGTGCTGTAATTACCCTTTGGACTTAGTGTAATATAGGTATCTTAGTTACTTGTGCAGTACTTCTAAACTAGGTGAAAACAGGCCAAAAGAAAGAAAGAAAGAGTAATAAATTTAAAAAGCCAAAATGTTCATAACTAAGACAACCAGCATGGCTTCTGGAAAATTCTAAACCTTGAGTATTTTACTGTTCAAACACTGGCATCTCTTCCTCCTGTAATAGTTCAACCAGCTTAAATTGAACTATTAAAATGTTGGATGTTGTGACCCAAATATTACCTAGAGCTCAAGAACTCAAGGCATGTTTTATTGATCTTTCTTGGGAACCAGTAAGGATAGAAGTACCAATCAGTAGAGTTCAGCAATTGATTGGATCTTTGCATTTGTACTGTTTGCCAAAAGTTAGATGTGGTCTATATTGCAGAATTTCTATTTCCCTGGCCCAGACAAGAGTTGGATCTACAAAGGATAAAGAAAGTTTAACTTGGTTATAATCAGTTTTTTGGTGTCTACATGACAATAAAAGAGAGGTTTTCAGAGATAAATCATCTTTGGGGATAAGCATTGGTCCCAGGTGTCTCTGATGTTCCCACAGTGTAAAGATCTGTCTAGGAATACTCTTTCCAGACCTAAAGCACAGTACTGTCCATTCTGTAACCATCTTACAGAGTTGGGTTTGAAAGGGACTTAGGCTGTTTCCCCAGGGACATGTAGACAGCATTAAACATGAGGATGAATCAGAGAGAAAGGAGTATGAAGAGACAGGAATTTACTCTAGAAATTATTGAGTGCCAGAGAGGTCCATTACAAGCAAGTCAGATACATCTCCTGATCAACTTCAAGCAATTAACACCTATATGAGCTTTGATGTAAGAGAATCAATCAAACAGATTGAACTGTCTATGCATGGCTGAAATCCTCGATTCTGAATTAAAAGGGTGGTAAAGTACCAAATTCAGTTAGAGCTTTTAGTAGCACTTGGGGAATTTTACAGTCTAGCTAACCATATGGTTATCCAGTCCTCTTGGGAAAATATAGGCTCCTGAGTACACTTGTTCCTCCCACCTCATTCATTTCTATTTTTATTTTTTGAGGCTTTGCATTAGTCAGACATTGCACTGAGTTTTACATGGACCACATCATTTAGCTCTCAAATGGGGAAGATTCTGTTATCACTACCATTATGTAGATATGGAAACTGAGGCTTAGAAAAGTTATCAACTTACTTAACTTCATCCAATTAGAATATCTCCTGCCCCCAGGGCCCACCTTTCAGCATAACCGCATGTCATACATGTAGTAGGCCTTCAATACATATTTGAGAAATAGAACAGTAACTCACAAGTCAACATTAATACCATTCTTTTAATTTTCGGGTTGGTTTTGTCATTGTTCTATAAACATTCATGATTTAGGCCACAGATATTCAACCATGTGCTGTGTACTCACAAAGGAAACTAGAAAGATTCTCTCCCCATGTGATATTTTCTTTATACTTTGAAAGTGTACTGTAATATTCTATGAAAAATCTGTCCTTCCCTTGCTGCTCCTTCCTTCTCCTCATACATTGTTTTAAACATTCTATGTAGGTTAAATTTCTTACCACTTAATTGTTGTATGAGTTTGCTCAGTGCCTAAATTCTTCACCTGTACGGTGGGCATAGGAATAATGCTCCATGGCATAGCTTTGAGAAAAAAATTAGATAAAGCTTGTGAAGTTGTGCTTTTCAGACTATCTGTGGTGAAGGACCATTTTTGGAAGGACTGTTTTCCTTAAGGAAAAAGTACATGAAAAATCAAAAGAAATTTTTATGGTTAGATTCAGCAGATGATGTTACTGTGCCAAATTGCTATAAAATTTTGCAAAGGTTACTCTCATTTCTGTGCTTGTCTCATGGCAGACTGATAGGGAATAGACCCCTGAATGGTGGTAGTCCTCTGGCCCTGTTTTGAGTAACACTGATATAAAGCCCCTAAAAGACTACCCTGCACATAGTAAATGCTCGGTAAGTATTTGCATTTTCACTGAAAACAAGCAAGATACCAATGACACTAGGAGTCATTTCTTGCCCTTTTAACCCTCCCTGTCCTCCAAACTACTTGTTTCTTTCTAGATTTTCTCCCTTAGATTTTTAACCACTTCCTATCTTCTTCTGCACCTTTATTGCTCTTGTTAATTTATTTTAATCTTCCTTAAAATTTAACCATTGGGCTCGAGGCTCTCTCTTTTTCCATGCATTTCCTTGAGTCGTTCATTTCATTAGAAGGTCACTTCTAAATCTGTATCACCATGTCTCTCCTCCCTGCCTCTACCACTTCCTCCCTGGGTTCTGTGTCTTTCCATAGCAAGTCTCTAATTCAGATAATTCTGCCTTCAGGGTGACTTTAACCTTCAGCTTTGTTATTGCACTCCCAGATTAAGGCAACAACCCCCTACTGCACTCTCTACTATCATTTTCTTTCTGTTTCAAATTATCTCGTATGCAGTGGTTATTATTCACTATCTTAATACCTCCCTCTACTTCAAATGATTGCCATTTATTAATTTTTCCTTTTCAAATTTCTATTAGTTGATAACTTAGTATTTCCAAGCAACTTCAAGAGGAGATGTTCATTTTCTCTTGAGGTTTATTTTAACTCCAACAATGTCTTCTACCTAGCTCTTCTATTAAAAATTCACAGTCCATCTCTTCTTAGCTTCTTTCATTTATCCATCCACTGTTCATCCCTCACATCTTCTGTGAAGATTGTTTATAACTCTGGTCATGGTGAATTGTTTTATGTAAGAGAGGCACAATCTTCACTTTGTTCTAATCCCTCTGGGACATTTTCTTTGTCCAAATCTAGCTCTGTGAAGAAATCTTTTGTTTTCAAACTATGGGCTGAAGATCCTGGGGGAGTGCTAAAATTTCTACAAGTGATCTGTGACTCTATATGTATCCTAAGCATCAGTATTATTAACTATTCTGAATAATTAAAACTCTACTTTCACTAGTATGAATCATTTTGCTCAAAAACATCAGCAGAAGGTTATTCATCCAAAACAGTTTGAAAACAAAATACAAGTCAATACAAAGTATAAATACAAGTATGCTTGCTCCCAATTGCATTTAGAAGTTTTCACATCCCACATTTCCTCCACCCCTGAGCCCCCCAATTTATCTCCTTTTTTTTCTTAGTTCTCTTCAGTACAGATCTATTGCCCCTCCTGACCTGGTTCCCTCATGATATTTTACATTGGGTACCTTCTATTCCACATTTCAACTTTGATCATAGATGTTACCATTGCCTAGAATGTTTCTTTGTATCTTTTCTGCCAATTAGTATTCATTTGTTATTGTTATTGTTACTATTACCGTTGTCATCTTCATCATGGTTGAATTGAGTTAATGACTCACTTCCTCCAAGAAACTATCTTGACTAACTTCAGGCAAGCTGTTTTCAAAGTGTGATCTGAGAATCCCTCAAAGTTCCTGATATCCTTTCAACTGCATATCTGTGTGTGGACAGATTTTCTTGTAATATATCAAGCAAAACAACATATCCCAACAGATTGAATGTAGAAGTAGATATGACAACCCAGCTGTCTTATAATAAGCCCAGCATTGAAGACACTTACAAAAGTGTAAACCAGTGCCACAATTCACTTCTCACTGAATAGTTTTGATTTTGAAGATATTTTTATTTTTATAAGTATATGTTGTTAATATTGATATGTAGTGGATTCATTATTGTTTAAAAATAAAGCAGTAAATAAATATTTTAATTTTTTAAAAAAATTAATTTCCATTATGGTAATCCGTAAGTGTATACAAAATGAGAAAAAGTCTTTGGAGTACTCCATAATTTTTAAGAGTCTAAAACAATCCAAAGACCAAAAATTTGAGAACTGTTGTTTTAGGCATTAAGATGTAAGGGGCATTTGGTACTATTTATCTGCTCATACTCTCTAGCTTTATAAGTAATAATAAATATCATTTACTGAGAGTCTACTATAGAGAGGCATGTTATGTACTTTATCTCTAATCCACATAATAACCCTGTAAATTAGCTTTCTTATTCTAATTTTACAGATCGTAAACTGGGGTTTAGAGAAATCAAGGAGTCCTCCAAGTTCTCCCAGAAATTAAGTGGTAGAGTCAGACTACTCTTTGACTCCAAATCCTTAGTGTTTCTTATTATTTAACACTGTCTTTCATAAATACGTATTATTCCTGAAACCACCTCCTGTGGCATGAGTTAAAATTCTATGCACAAGGAGTTAATGAACAAAATGATTATTGAATAGATATGGGCATTCTTCAGAAGCCCGTAATGGTGAAGGTTAATCTTAAAATGACCTGTTTATCTTTAGAAGTATTTTATTCCGAAATATTTTCAGTTCTGGATTGTCTTCTGTAGACAGTGGATATTGGTTTTACAAATCAATACATTTCAAAGAATGAGCACAATTCATTCAGCTTTTCCTAAGGTAAGCTTTTGAAGCCCAGTTCTATATTAGTTTACCTGTAGATGCTTAATTTGATCTGGAAACATTTCATAATTCCATTTCTCAATAATATGCTTAGTCATTTCTCAACAGAGGAATTAAGATTTTCAAAGTTACCAGTGCACAATTAAGTTTGTTCAATTAAATGGCCTCCTACCATGCTTGCAGGGTGCTGTGTCCTGCAACTCAGAGAACTAAAACAGCATCACAGAGGATACTGGCTTTTGTAGACTGAGCCAACATTGAAGACATAATGCTTAGGAAAAAGAAATGAATAATTGATTTTATTTGTTTCTGAGAACTTCTTGGAGGAAGTAGTACTGCAGGACAACTGACTCATCTTGTAGGAACCGTATATAAACTTTGTGCTGGGAAAGATCCTAGTGGATGAGACCTACCAGGGCAGCAGGGAAAAGAGAAACACCCTAGCTTAGCATACAGAAACACAGTAGTTACCTGAGGAAAGGAATTGGTAAAAAAGATAATACATTTAGTTTTAGTCAAATTTGATGTAAAGGCTAGACTTTCAAATGGAAATGTCAGAGTTGGCAGTTAGAAATCTCTGACTGAGCTTAATAAAGAAAGAACTGGATGGAATTTACAGAAGTGAATGTTTTGGATTAGAGGTGAGAGATGAAGCCGTATTTCTTTCTTTTTTTTTTTTTTATAAATTTATTTATTTTTAGCTGCGTTGGGTCTTCGTTTCTGTGCGAGGGCTTTCTCTAGTTGCGGCAAGCGGGGGCCACTCTTCATTGCGGTGCTCGGGCCTCTCACCATCGCGGCCTCTCTTGTTGCGGAGCACAGGCTCCCGACGCGCAGGCTCAGTAGTTGTGGCTCACGGGCCCAATTGCTCCGCGGCATGTGGGATCCTCCAAGACCAGGGCTCGAACCTGTGTCCCCTGCATTGGCAGGCAGATTCTCGACCACTGCGCCACCAGGGAAGCCCCGAAGCCGTATTTCTTTTGAATGGAAATCACAAAGAAATAAGCTTAAAGGGATGACTGCTAAACATTGTACAAATCCTATGTTAGACTGAAAGATGAAGAAAAGAACAAGATAAAAATGGCCAAAATAAAATATGGTAGAACATGCAATTATAATACACAAGTGCCTTCAAGTTCTAGTGAGAAAGAAGTTTTAGGAAAGAATATTAACAGTATAAAATGTTCCAGAGGATGTGGAATTAAGAGAGGAAAAGAATTATTGTGCTTATTAATCAGGAAGTCACTGGTGACCTGTGAATTGTTGGTGTGAAAGGTAGATCCTTTCTCATGGAAACATGAGAATAGAATAAAATGATAGCTTAAAGAACTAATGGAAAGACAACAATTATAAACAAAGAAATGAAAATAGACAGGGTTTTAAAGAAGACTGATAAATGAAGTTAGGATGATGCATGGTTGACTTGAGAGAAAAGTTTATCTGCAGGTATCTGGTAAACACATGAAACATATATTCACTGAGCACCTATATGGTATACAGGCACTCTTTTAGGTGCTTGGAATACCAGTGAGCATTTTAACTCCAAAGATCTACACTGTGAAGCCTGACGTCTTTTTTGACTACTTAACAATCTCCTGGCCCTGAGTTAATTAAGCAAAATTAGAAGAATCATATTGTTGTGTATATGCTGTGGTGTGCTAGTAAACTAGCTTACTGCAAAAAAAAAAAAAAAAAAACTAAAAAATAAAAAGCCCTGATGTAGTATTTGAGGACTTCCTAGGTGTAAATATTACACGATGACCAGTTCCTAGCTACAACATGATACCACTGACATGAGTTGGGGAAGATGTGCAGAATGGCCTCCCAGAAGCCAGTACAGCTGCCTCCGGCATGGTCCTAGCATGTCTTGTTTTGTGTTCTAGGTATGTATATATATATATATATATATATATTTTTTTTTTTTAAATGTTTTATCTTATATTGGAGTATAGCTGATTAACAATGTTATGATAGTTTCAGGTGCACAGAAAAGCAACTCAGCCATAAGTATACATGTATCCCTTCTCCTCCAAACTCCCCTCCCATCCAGGCTGCCACATAACACTGAGAAGAGTTTCCTGTTCTAGGTATATTAACATACCTCTCTGCCTTTAGTTCATTCATCTGTACAATGGAGAAAATATTTTGCAATTATTATGGAGAGGGAGTTCATTGTTGAATAGTTTTGGTGGAATCAAAAACAGGAGAATGCAAGCTATCAAAAAATTTACCATAAGTCATAGGTCTTTATATGTGAAAATAATTTTAAATTTAGATGGGAAAAACAACAGATAATTAAAAAATAAACTCAGATGGTAGACAACTTTTAGAAATACTGCAATAACACCTCACTTATCTAACATCATCAGGGAATGAGCTGCTTCACATAAGTGAATTTTCCTATTAGAACTTGCAGATTTAAGCACTAACACTTCTTAATTTTAAACAAATTTATGTTGAAACTTCAAAAATGGATTAGAAAATTCCTTGCCTCCTTTATTTTTATAACATATGTTGTGAATTCAAAAATAATATATGATCATTATATAACATTTTAAAATAGAGACAGAAGATAAAATAAAGATCTTTTTCTAATCCCACCATCTAGAGACAATTAATATTAACATGTTAGTTTATTTCATTTTCATCTTCTTATTTGCATTCATATTTGTAACAAGTTGAAATATTTTGTATCTAGCATACGTCACATAAATTTATTTGTAAGCATTTTCCTGCATTATTAACCATTCTTGGAATACGTGATTTTTAATGGGTGCATAATATTTCATCAAATGGATATATTAGAATTATTTAAAATATATACATAATATTAGTTATTTAGGTGGTTTCAATTTTTTTATAATTATGTGCTGAATGGACAATTTTATTTATCTCTGTTTACCTATTTGACATTTCTTGTTTTTTTTTTTTTTGGTACGTGGGCCTCTCACTGTTGTGGCCTCTCCCGTTGCGGAGCACAGGCTCCGGACGCACAGGCTCAGCGGCCATGGCTCACCACGGGCCTAGTCGCTCCGCGGCATGTGGGATCTTCCTGGACCGGGGCACGAACCCGTGTCCTCTGCATCGGCAGGCAGACTCTAAACCACTGCGCCACCAGGGAAGCCCCATCTTTGACATTTCTGATAATAACTTCCTGGAAGTGGAATAGTGGGTCAAAAGATAAGGTAATTGTTTTAGACTTTTAGTGAAATGGGTCAAATTTTAGAACAGATTGGTCAGACCTTGACTTCAGAAAGATTATGATAATTAATACTTCCACAAGAAGTGTATGAGAGTACCCATCTCTTTGTGTTCTTTTTTTTTGTTGTTGTTTATTATTATTATTTTTTTAATTAGTTTCTGCTTTATAACAAAGTGAATCAGTCATACATATACATCTGTTCCCACATCCCTTCCCTCATGCATCTCCCTCTCTCCCACCCTCCCCATCCCACCCCTCCAGGCGGTCACAAAGCACCGAGCTGATCTCCCTGTGCTCTGCGGCTGCTTCCCACTATCTATCTACCTTACGTTTGGTAGTGTATATATGTCCATGCCTCTCTTTTGCTTTGTCACAGCTTACCCTTCCCCCTCCCCCTATCCTCAAGTCCATTCTCAAGTAGGTCTGTGTCTTTATTCCCGTTTTGACCCTAGGTTCTTCATGACTTTTTTTTTTTTTAAATTCCGTATATATGTGTTAGCATACGGTATTTGTCTTTCTCTTTCTGACTAACTTCACTCTGTATGACAGACTCTAGGTCTATCCACCTCATTACAAATAGCTCAGTTTCGTTTCTTTTTATGGCTGAGTAATATTCCATTGTATATATGTGCCACATCTTCTTTATCCATTCATCCGATGATGGACACTTAGGTTGTTTCCAGCTCCGGGCTATTGTGAATAGAGCTGCAATGAACATTTTGCTACATGTCTCTTTTTGAATTATGGTTTTCTCAGGGTATATGCCCAGTAGTGGGATTGCTGGGCCATATGGTAGTTCTATTTGTAGTTTTTTAAGGAACCTCCATACCGTTCTCCATAGTGGCTGTACCAATTCACATTCCCACCAGCAGTGCAAGAGTGTTCCCTTTTCTCCACACCCTCTCCAGCATTTATTGTTTCTAGATTTCTTGATGATGGCCATTCTGACTGGTGTGAGATGATATCTCATTGTAGTTTTGATTTGCATTTCTCTAATGATTAATGATGTTGAGCATTCTTTCATGTGTTTGTTGGCAGTCTGTATATCTTCTTTGGAGAAATGCCTATTTAAGTCTTCTGCCCATTTTTGGATTGGGTTGTTTGTTTTTTTGCTATTGAGCTGCATGAGCTGCTTATAAATTTTGGAGATTAATCCTTTGTCAGTTGCTTCATTTGCAAATATTTTCTCCCATTCTGAGGGTTGTCTTTTGGTCTTGTTTATGGTTTCCTTTGCTGTGCAAAAGCTTTGAAGTTTCATTAGGTCCCATTTGTTTATCTTTGTTTTTATTTCCATTTCTCTAGGAGGTGGGTCCAAAAGGATCTTGCTGTGATTTATGTCATAGAGTGTTCTACCTATGTTTTCCTCTAAGAGTTTGATAGTTTCTGGCCTTACATTTAGGTCTTTAATCCATTTTGAGCTTATTTTTGTGTATGGTGCTAGGGAATGATCTAATCTCAAACTTTTACATGTCCCTGTCCAGTTTTCCCAGCACCACTTATTGAAGAGGCTGTCCTTTCTCCACTGTACATTCCTGGCTCCTTTATCAAAGATAAGTTGGCCATATGTGCGTGGGTTTATCTCTGGGCTTTCTATCCTGATCCACTGATCTATCTTTCTGTTTTTATGCCAGTACCAGACTGTCTTAATTATTGTAGCTTTGTAGTATAGTCTGAAGTCAGGGAGCCTGATTCCTCCAGCTCCGTTTTTCGTTCTCAAGATTGCTTTAGCTATTCGGGGCCTTTTGTTTTCCCAAACAAATTTTGAAATTTTTTGTTCTAGTTCTGTGAAAAATGCCATTGGTAGTTTGATAGGGATTGCATTGAATCTGTAGATTGCTTTGGGTAGTAGAGTCATTTTCACAATATTGATTCTTCCAATCCAGGAGCATGGTATATCTCTCCATCTATTTGTATCATCTTTAATTTCTTTCATCAGTGTCTTATAATTTTCTGCATACAGGTCTTTTGTCTCCTTAGGTAGCTTTATTCTTAGATATTTTATTCTTTTTGTTGCGATGGTAAATGGGAGTGTTTTCTTGATTTCATTTTCAGATTTTTCATCATTAGTGTACAGGAATGCCAGAGATTTCTGTACATTAATTTTATATCCTGATACTTTACCAAATTCATTGATTAGCTCTAGTAGTTTTTCGGTAGCATCTTTAGGATTCTCTATGTATAGTATCATGTCATCTGCAAACAGTGACAGCTTTACTTCTTCTTTTCCAATTTGGATTCCTTTTATTTCCTTTTCTTCTCTGATTGCTGTGGCTAAAACTTCCAAAACTATGTTGAATAAGAGTGGTGAGAGTGGGCAGCCTTGTCTTGTTCCTGATCTTAGTGGAAAAGGTTTCAGTTTTTCACCATTGAGGACAATGTTGGCTGTGGGTTTGTCATATATGGCCTTTATTATGTTGAGGAAAGATCCCTCTATACCTACTTTCTGTAGGCTTTTTATCATAAATGGGTGTTGAATTTTGTCGAAAGCTTTCTCTGCATCTATTGAGATGATCATATGGTTTTTCTCCTTCAACTTGTTAATATGGTGTATTACATTGATTGATTTGCGTATATTGAAGAATCCTTGCATTCCTGGGATAAACCCCACTTGATCATGGTGTATGATCCTTTTAATGTGCTGTTGGATTCTGTTTGCTAGTATTTTGTTGATGATTTTTGCATCTATGTTCATCAGTGATATTGGCCTGTAGTTTTCTTTCTTTGTGACATCCTTGCCTGGTTTTGGTATCAAGGTGATGTCGGCCTCGTAGAATGAGTTTGGGAGTGTTCCTCCCTCTGCTATATTTTGGAAGAGTTTGAGAAGGATAGGTGTTAGCTCTTCTCTAAATGTTTGATAGAATTCACCTGTGAAGCCATCTGGTCCTGGGCTTTTGTTTGATGGAAGATTTTTAATCACAGTTTCAATTTCAGTGCTTGTGATTGGTCTATTCATATTTTCTATTTCTTCCTGAGTCAGTCTTGGCAGGTTGTGCATTTCTAAGAATTTGTCCATTTCTTCCAGGTTGTCCATTTTATTGGAATAGAGTTGCTTATAGTAATCTCTCATAATCTTTTGTATTTCTGCAGTGTCAGTTGTTACTTCTCCTTTTTCATTTCTAATTCTATTGATTTGAGTCTTCTCCCTTTTTTTCTTGATGAGTCTGGCTAATGGTTTGTCAATTTTGTTTATCTTCTCAAAGAACCAGCTTTTAGTTTGGTTGATCTTTGCTATCGTTTCCTTTGTTTCTTTTTCATTTATTTCTGATCTGATCTTTATGATTTCTTTCCTTCTGCTAGCTTTGGGGTTTTTTTGTTCTTCTTTCTCTAATTGCTTTAGGTGCAGGGTCAGGTTGTTTACTCGAAATGCTTCCTGTTTCTTAAGGTGGGAATGTATTGCTATAAACTTCCCCCTTAGAACTGCTTTTGCTGCGTCCCATAGGTTTTGGGTCGTCGTGTCTCCTTTGTCATTTGTTTCTAGGTATTTTTAAATTTCCTCTTTGATTTCTTCAGTGATCACTTCGTTATTGAGTAGTGTATTGTTTAGCCTCCATGTGTTTGTATTTTTTACACATCTTTTCCTGTAATTGATGTCTAGTCTCATAGCATTGTGGTCGGAAAAGATACTTGATACAATTTCAATTTTCTTAAATTTACCGAGGCTTGATTTGTGACCCAAGATATGATCTATCCTGGAGAATGTTCCATGAGCACTTGAGAAAAATGTGTATTCTGTTGTTTTTGGATGGAATGTCCTATAAATATCAACTAAGTCCATCTCGTTTAATGTATCATTTAAAGCTTGTGTTTCCTTATTTATTTTCATTTTGGATTCTCTTTGTGTTCTTGCCATCAGCAAGTATTGCCATGTTTGCCATTGTTTTCAAACTTTGTGCTGTATGTCATAATGATTCAGAGTCACAGTTGTTCATGTAAGTGGCATAAATGAGATCATGTAAGGGAGAAAACCTACTATACTCCCTGGCACATAACTATTATTTAGTGAATAGCTTCATAGGTCTGAGTTGTGAATTCATGCAATAAAGATTTATTTCTCATTCACATTTCAGTATGGGTCAATGAGGAGTCCACTCCATGCAGTCATTCAGACATCCAGGCTTCTTCCATCTTTTGGCTCCACCATCACTTGGGGCCTCAGAATCCTTCTTCTTCTTTTTTTTTTTTTTCCAGCTTTATTGGAATATAATTGACATATAAGGTTGTGTAAGTTTAAGGTGTACAACATGATGATTTGATACACATATATGTTGCACAGTGATTACCATAATTACCATAATAAGGTTAGTTAACACCTTCTTCTCCTCACTTAACTACATGTGTGTGGTGAGAAAATTTAAAATTTACTCTTTGCAACTTTCAAGAATACAATACAGTATTGTTAACTATGGTTACTGTGCTGTATAGTACACGTATAATAAGTGAGTTCAATCAGTTTCATATTATGGTTGAAGGAACTGAAAATAAAACTTGTTCTAAATGTTATCCACTGCAATTGAATTAAAAGTTAGTGTATAATAGGGAAATTCATTAAGTATTCTGGAATTGAGGAGCTGATCTGAATTGGTGTATGACTAGGGTATGTGAAAGAGCTACTTGTGATTCCACAGCTACTAGATGTGTGGTCTTCATCTAAAGGATGTTTTATAATATCTGTTGTATCTCCATCATAAGGTTGTTAGGCTTGGGTGAGATCAAATATTCAGAAGAAATAAAAATGTTATCAAAGCTTAAAGTAATACTACTATATTAAATAATATACTATTTATACTTTTTGTAAAATTTTAAGTTTTAATCATCTCTTTTTTCTCTATCTATTGCTAGTTTGGATATATTTTACACAAAATTACAATAATTTATCCTTGACATTACGATAGATAATGCACCTTTAAAATAGTTACTGAAACATCTCTTCAAAGAGAGCAACTTTGTAGATTTCCAACTAGGTATCTGACCACCAGTAGGCCACTGAAAGATAGCAATACCCTCCCATGTTGTTAATTAGTTCTCCTACTCCCACTTATAGTGGTGGTTGCCTCCTCTTCTCTAATTGTTCCTGGCAAAGCAGTCCCATTACATAGGCTGCTGTATGTTTAGTTGGGTGATTAGTATCTGTCATTTCAAAATGCTCCTTGGCTTGTAGCACTTGTACCTGTTAACCTTCATAGATTCACGAGAGTATTCCTAGGGTAGCTGGATTGAAACTGGCATTTGGGAGATGTGTACAAAGCAGAATTAAGTCCTCAAACTGCTGGTGTATATATCTCTATCTATGTATCTATCGATTGATCGATCTATCTATCTATAGGAAAACACAAAAAATTCAGTGGCATTTAGCACATTCACAATGTTGTTCAACCACCACATCTATCTTATTCTAAAACATTTTTATTGCTACAAACTAAAACCCCTAACCCATTAAGCAATTTCTCCCCATCCCCCCCCACAGCAACCACCACTCTAAATTCTGTGCTTTAAAAAACTTTTTATTTAGAAATAATTTCAAATTATGAAATGTTGCAAAATAAAAATAGTACAAAGGACACCTATATGCACTTTATCCAGATTCACCTACCATTAACATTTTACCCCTTTTGCCTCTCCCTTTATATATATAATTATTATAATTATATATATATTAATTATAGCTGTATTTTCTTATATATAATTATACTTATGTATATAGATATAATTATATTCTGAACCATTTTGGGGTGACCCTTGGAGACCTGTGTGGTTTGGACAGATTCGACTTTAGAACTGGCTTGTCTTCTTCCACAAGCCACCAGGGTTGCATCTAAAGCACAGACAAGACTGTGTCTCTCATATGCTCAAAACCCAAAGAAAACTCCTTTTATCTTACAGAGTAATCTGCAAACTGCTTTGTAGGGCATTCAGTGTGCTCCACACTCTGTCTGCAATCTCTGTCCCACTTCTTCTGCTGCCACTATTTCCTTATCTGTCATCAGCTCCATCCATACTGAACTGCTTCTGATTACCTGTGTCTTGCATTATTTTTCTGGAGATTTCTTCTTCCAGATATATACATCGCTTTATCTCCTTGTCAGATTCATCTGTGGTTCAGCTGAAATGCATATTTTTGTTATGGCTTCCCTGACCTCTTCCCCAACCCCTAACACACATAGCGTTTGTGGCAGAGGCACTAAAATCATAGATTTGTTTGGTTGAATTCTGACTCTGTCACTTTTTAGCCATGTGATTTTGCTACATTCCCTTGTCTTTTCTTCTGCTGCTCACCTGTAAGGTGATAATAATAACAGTACCCACCTCCTGAAGCTGTAACAGGATTAAATGACATAAGGATCCTAAGTGCCTAAAGCAGTATGGAAAATAGTAAGCAGTCAATAACATGTTAATTACAGTTTTTTGCAGAGCACAACTCAGTGTATTTTAATTAGTTGTTTATATATCTGTCTCCCATGGAAGATTATGAACTTCTTAACGGTTAAAACCTGTGTTTATTCATCTTCATACCTCCAGCCCAGCCTTCAGTAGAGTTTACTCTTGGATAATAAATACTAATTCTACAGGTAATGCAGAGCAGAGTAGATTACAAGAGGCATCTTGAAGTGACACACTGCATTGAAGAGTCTTTAGTTCATAACTGCTTTTGTAATCTGTAATGAGCAAATAAGAATTCTAATGTTTTTCTAGGAAAAAATCAAGTGAAAGAATATGTTGATCTTCAGAAAAAAAATACAGTAGAAACCCTTGTCATTTCAGCAATTTACTGAAGGAAGACATTACACTTTGGGATACTTCTGTTGGTGCATGTCATTCTCGAGGAAATAAAGGCAGTTTCTAGGAAATGACTCCCATGCAGTGCAGGTAGCAGAAGTATGAAGGCAATAGACTACAAAGAAACACATCCATTAGAATAAAAGTTCACAGTAAGCCAACAGTATCTCCGAGTCAGTTACTAAGGTCAAAATTTATCATAGATGTATTAGTTAGGGGTGCCATAACAAGGTACCACAAACTAGGTGGCTTAAACAACAGAAATTTATTGTTTCATAGTCCTTTGAAGTCTGAGATCAAGGGGTCAGCAGGGTTGATTCCTTCTGAGGGCTGTGAGGAAGAATCATGCCTCTCATTGAGCTTCTGGTGTTTTGATGGCAATCTTTGGTGTTCCTTGGTTTATAGATATATCACCCCGATCTCTGCCTTTGTGTTCACTTGGCATTCTCCCTGTGTGAGTGTCTGTGTTTAAAATTCCCTTGTTGATAAGGACACAAGTTATATTGGATTAGGAGCCCAACCTACTGTAGTATGACTTCATCTTAATTACATCTGAAAAGACCCTATTTCTTTCACTATAGGTCACATTCTGAGATATTGGGGGTTAGGACTTCAACATATAAATTTTTGAGGGACATCATCAACCTATAGCAAAAGATTTTAGAGAATGTTTAAAATTTGTTAAAGGCAGAATTTCAATGCATGTGATTTTGTTCTTCTATTGGGCTTGGAATGGCATTGTTTTAGATGCTGCTTTTTGGAACTTAGGTGTGGAGACCAAACCCATTTAATGTTTCTCAACTTGTGTCTATGATACTTGATATTCCTGTGCACTAGAGCAATTTCCTATCCAAATAGATAGGTTTATGATTGCTTAGAGATCATGAACTTGAACTTTGCTGAAGCAGGCAGGTTTGCAAATTTTAGCAGTATTGACATCCCAAGAAAAAAGGTAATGAATTCCAGCTTTCAGAAATTCAAATCTTTTTATTAATGCTGAAGTCTTTGGGGTTAATATGAAACTCACCAGAAGTAAAATATTTAGAAGAACTGTGGAGATATCATAGAATTTAGGGACTTGGGAAACATGCAGTCCTTCTCATAAGATAATTATGTCCAAAATAAAGAATACTGTATTCTCAGTCACTAAGCACAGAGACAGGATGCTGGTTATATTACAGTGTAAGATAAATTTGAAAATGCTTAGCTTCTTATTGTGCTCAGTGGTGGTATCTCTTAAATTTGACCGTAAACTTTAAAACTATCTCTTTCTTTCTTCTTTCTTTTTCCCCTTTTCTCCAACAAAGAAAAACATCACCCCTATCTTCTCTATTATTTTATCCTTTTCGTAATGTCTTTATGAATGATTTCATTGTTTTATCTCCTTAAATCTTGACCTATATAGAAAAGGTATATGTGAGCCCTACAGGGAATTATGTTCCTTACCCAGAAAGAATATTTCAAGAATAAAATTTGTAGTTAGGAATTATATCAAATATTTCAAATAGAGAATAGCTTCAGTTAGCAAATTGTATTTGAGTTAACCTTGAGGAACTGCCAGTATGTAGCATGGTGCCTTGGATAGAAGGAATTTATTAATATTGCCAACTCCCTTGGACTTCTTCAAATTATCCTCTATTCAATATTTTTTACTAAAAATTAATATTTTGCTCTTTTATGATTACTAATAAAGAAATAGTCCTACCTGGAATGTGAACACGTAAAAAGTGTCACAGGGACACAAGTTCTCAGAGAATTTAATTACTGTGCCTGCAGTGTCTTGTTCTTAGTATTTTTTGATTATCAACTTTAAAAAATCTGTTATTTATACTGTGTTAGGTACTTTTATTCAACTCTGAGTTTTTGACCCAAATAAGATAGCAATTTGTTTTTATCTGTCTCCTCAAGAATCTTTTGGGTTGATGGATCTCTCATCATCAATAATTAAACAGTGTTGGATTGTAAATTCCATCGAGAATGCAGTATCTCAGAGATTAGTATTTATTTCACAAAAGACAGCTATATTGAGGAAACAAATCTGTCAGTTCTATATAAAGCTTACTTTCAAGTGTGTAGCATGAGAAATTTTTCGTAGAATGAGAAGTCAAAACCCTTGATAGCCAAAGAGTCAATAAGCACACAGTAGAAATCCATGAATGGTCCATTACCCTTCCTAATATTAAGATCTATGAAATATTTAAACATTGTCTCTAAGTATGTGAATTTAAGCTATACAAAGTAAAAGAAATATTGAGAAGCTGTATTGATAATTACTGCAAATTGAGAATCTGTATTGTCCCAGCAAGAGTACCAGGCCTTCCTAGAAGAATGAAACAAAACTTCAAGGAAGACGTTGTTTTCTCTGTTCATTTTGAATGTTAGCCATTGGGTTAAAAGTAGGAATGAATTCCCCACTGTGGAAAATGAGCTTTGAAGTTCTATAAATGCTGATTTGCAGAAAAGATGTTTAGAATGAATTTAGTTTTCTCTGCTTTGACCTTCGAATATAGACCTTGAATTCCAGAAAGAAAAAATTATAAACATGAAACTTCAGTGAAATAATTGCCACTTAAGGAATCTGAACCTTGAGTACTACTCCTCTCAGATAGTGATAAAACATGGTCTCTTCCAGAAAACTCTCTCTCTCACCCCTCCCCTTTGATTTTTCCACTGCCAATGGTCTGTTTTTAAACAGGAGTATTATATAATAAAATAATGGATTTCTTTATCCATTGGGCAGTAATTCCTAGTCTACTTAAATGTGTGCATTCCCTTTTCAGTCCCCAAAGAAGTATTCTTTTTTTTTTTTTTTTTTTGGTACGCGGGCCTTTCACTGCTGTGGCCTCTCCCGTTGCGGAACACAGGCTCTGGACGCGCAGGCTCAGCGGCCATGGCTCATGGGCCCAGCCGCTCCGCGGCATGTGGGATCTTCCCAGACCGGGGCATGAACCTGTGTCCCCTGCATCGGCAGGCGGACTCTCAACCACTGTGCCACCAGGGAAGCCCCCCAAAGAAGTATTCTTAAGTCAGCTTCTCAGCATCTTCTTAATGGTCAGGAGGACAAGCCTGCTGTGTGCTCTACAGCTGCCAGGATGCCAGCAGGCTGATAACACAGGGCTCCCTTTAACGAGGTGGCAGATCTCCTACCTCTGAAAATTATGAATGTTGGTCTCTACTGTAATTTGCCATAGGGTTGCCTTTCCCTTATAAAATTGCTTCCAGTAGCAGCAGAAAGAGTGCCACTGTCAGCCTCAAACCCAGAACAAAGTAAAGGAAGTAAAATATATGGTTAACCTAGGCCAGGTCTCTAGTGAAGTTTATAGTCCCGTGTATATGTTTTTCTTCTCCTCCTCTCTCACTTTTCCTCCTCCTCCTCCCCCTTCATCATCTCCCTTCAAGTTTTGTTTGTCATCTTTGGGAGTCTTAAAACCACCCTCAGCTAGTATGAGATAGGATCTTTAGTACTTGATAAAAGAATTATCTTTCTTTTACTTGAAAACAGAATAAACCTGAATCAGTAGCTGATTGAACAAACTGTTCTGGGATTGTTGCATGGGAAATATGCTGCATATTCTGTGGAATGTTACGTCATCCTAAAAAATTAATTCCAAATAATTTCTTAAAACTATCTATGTATCTATAGATATAGATATGTTCATATAGGTACAGACATAGATGATACAGATTTAGATACATACATATATGTATATATAAAGTAGCTGCACATATATATATGCAGCATTTAACTGAAATGTTCAAAATTATTTGTAAGAACAAAACAGAAAAAAATGAGAACATTTTGCTAATATTTTATGTTATTCTGATGTAGTTTGATATATATATATATACACACACACATACATATACTGATAGCCACAATTTTCCGTGCTTACTTTAAACATAAAATATACATATTTTTTATTATATGTCCTAATGAAATGGTGGAAGTTATACATAACAAGTTAATATGCTCTCTGATATTTTGATATTATATGTAAACTTAAATGTTTCCACATCAAGTGCAGAATGAAATTATTTTTCCTTTTTTCTTTTTAAGACCTTTATTGGAGTATAATTGCTTTACAATGGTGTGTTAGTTTCTGCTTTATGACAAAGTGAATCAGCTATACATATACATATAACCCCATATCTCCTCCCTCTTGTGTCTCCCTCCCACCCTCCCTATCCCACCCCTCTAGGTGGTCACAAAGCACCAAGCTGATCTCTGGGCTATGCGGCTGCTTCCCACTAGCTATCTATTTTACATTTGGTAGTGTATATATGTTCATGCCACTCTCTCACTTCGTCCCAGCTTACCCTTCCCCCTCCTCGTGTCCTCAAGTCCATTCTCAATGTCTGCATTTTTATTCCTGTCCTTCCCCTAGGTTCTTCAGAACAATTTTTTTTTTTTTTAGATTCCATATATATGTGTTAGCATACAGTATTTGTTTTTCTCTTTCTGACTTACTTCACTTTGTATGACAGTCTCTAGGTCCATCCACCTCACTACAAACAACTCAATTTCGTTTCTTTTTATGGCTGAGTAGCATTCCATTGTATATATGTGCCACATCTTCTTTATCCATTCATCTGTCGATGGACACTTAGGTTGCTTCCATGTCCTGGCTATTGTAGATAGAGCTGCAGTGAACACTGTGGTACGTAACTCTTTGAATTCTGGTTTTCTTAGGGTATATGCCCAGTAGTGGGATTGCTGAGTCGTATGGTAGTTCTATTTTTGGTTTTCTAAGGAACTTCCATACAGTTCTCCATAGTGGCTGTATCAATTGCATTCCCACCAACAGTGCAAGAGGGTCCCCTTTTCTCCACACCCTTTCCAGCATTTATTGTTTGTAGATTTTTTGATGATGGCCATTCTGACTGGTGTGAGGTGATACCTCATTGTACTTTGATCTGCATTTCTCTAATGATTAGTGATGTTGAACATCCTTTCATGTGTTTGTTGGCAATCTGCGTATCTTCTTTGAGAAATGTCTATTTAGGTCTTCTGCTCATTTTTGGATTGGGTTGTTTGTTTTTTTGATATTGAGCTGCATGAGCTGCTTGTAAATTTTGGAGATTAATCCTTTATCAGTTGCTTCATTTGCAAATATTTTCTCCCATTCTGAGGGTTGTATTTTCATCTTGTTTATGGTTTCCTTTGCTGTGCAAATGCTTTTAAGTTTCATTAGGTCCCATGTGTTTATTTTTGTCTTTATTTCCATTTCTCTAGGAGGTGGGTCAAAAAGGATCTTGCTGTGATTTATGTCATAGAGTGTTCTGCCTATGTTTTCCTCTAAGAGTTTGATAGTGTCTGGCCTTACATTTAGGTCTTTAATCCATTTTGAGCTTATTTTTGTGTATGGTGTTAGGGAGTGTTCTAATTTCATTCTTTTACATGTAGCTGTCCAGTTTTCCCACCAACACTTATTGAAGAGGCTGTCTTTTCTCCATTGTATGTTCTTGCCTCCTTTATCAAAAATAAGGTGACCATATGTGTGTGGGTTTATCTCTGGGCTTTCAATCCTGTTCCATTGATCTATATTACTGTTTTTGTGCCAGTACCATACTGTCTTGATTACTGTAGCTTTGTAGTATAGTCTGAAGTCAGGGAGCCTGATTCCTCCAGCTCCATTTTTGTTTCTCAAGATTGCTTTGGTTATTCGGGGGCTTCTGTGCTTCCATACAAATTGTGAAATTTTTTGTTCTAGTTCTGTGAAAAATGCCAGTGGTAGTTTGATAGGGATTGCACTGAATCTGTAGGTTGCTTTGGGTAGTATAGTCGTTTTCACAATGCTGATTCTTCCAATCCAAGAACATGGTATATCTCTCCATCTGTTTGTATAATCTTTACTTTCTTTCATCAGTGTCTTATAGTTTTCTGCATACAGGTCTTTTGTCTCCTTAGGTAGATTGATTCCTAGGTATTTTATTCTTTTTGTTGCAGTGGTTAATGGGACTGTTTCTTTAATTTCCCTTTCAGATTTTTCATCATTAGAGTATAGGAATGCAAAAGATTTGTGTGCATTAATTCTATTTCCTGCTACTTTACCAAATTCATTGATTAGCTCTAGTAGTTTTCTGGTAGCATCTTTAGGATTCTCTATGTAGAGTATCATGTCATCTGCAAACAGTAAGAGCTTTACTTCTTTTCTGATTTGTATTCCTTTTATTTTTTTCTTCTCTGATTGCTGTGGCTAAAACTTCCAAAACTATGGTGTATAATAGTGGTGAGAGTGGACAACCTTGTCTTGTTCCTCTTAGAGGAAATGGTTTCAGTTTTTCACCATTGAGAATGATGTTGGCTGTGGGTTTCTCCTATGTGGCCTTTATTACGTTGAGGTAAGTTCCCTCTCTGCCTACTTTCTGGAGGGTTTTTATCATAAATGGGTGTTGAATTTTGTTGAAAGCTTTTCCTGAACCTATTGAGATGATCACATGGTTTTTCTCCTTCAATTTGTTAATATGGTGTATCATATTGATTGATTTGTGTATATTGAAGATTCCTTGCCTTCCTGGGAGAAACCCCGTTTCATCATGGTGTATGATCCTTTTAATGTGCTGATGGATTCTGTTTGCTAGTATTTTGTTGAGGATTTTTGTATCTATGTTCATCAGTGATATTGGCCTGTAGTTTTCTTTCTTTGGGACATCTTTGTCTGGTTTTGGTATCAGGATGATGGTGGCCTCATAGAATGAGTTTGGGAGTGTTCCTCCGTCTGCTATATTTTGGAAGAGTTTGAGAAGGATAGGTGTTAACTCTTCTCTAATTTTTTTTTTTGTGTGTGTGGTACGCGGACCTCTCAGTGTTGTGGCCTCCCCCGCCATGGAGCACAGGCTCTGGATGCACAGGCCCAGCGCCCATGGCCCCTGGGCCCAGCCGTTCCGTGGCATGTGCGACCCTCCCGGACCGGGGCACGAACCTGTGTCCCCCATATTGGCAGGCAGACTCTCAACCACTGTGCCACCAGAGAAGCCCTTCTCTAAATGTTTGATAGAATTCTCCTGTGAAGGTATCTGGTCCTGGGCTTATGTTTGTTGGAAGATTTTTAATCAGTTTGTTGGAAGATTTTTAATCACAGTCTCAATTTCAGTGCTTGTGATTGGTTTGTTTATATTTTCTATTTCTTCCTGGTTCCGTTTCGGAAGGTTGTGCTTTTCTAAGAATTTGTACCTTTCTTCCAGGTTGTTCATTTTATTGGCATATAGTTGCTTGTAGTGGTCTCTCATGATCCCCTTGTATTTCTCCAGTGTCAGTTATACCTTCTCCTTTTTCATTTCTAATTCTATTGATTTGAGTCTTCTCCCTTTTTTTTCTTGATGAGTGTGGCTCATGGTTTATCAATTTTGTTTATCTTCTCAAAGAACCAGCTTTTAGTTTTATTGATCTTTGCTATTGTTTCCTTCATTCCTTTTTCATTTTTTTCTGATCTGATCTTTATGATTTCTTTCCTTCTGCTAATTTTGGGGGTTTTTGTTCTTCTTCCTGTAATTGCTTTAGGTGTAAGGTTAGGTTGTTTATTTGAGATGTTTCTTGGTTCTTGAGGTAGGATTATATTGTTATAAACTTCCCCCTTAGAACTGCTTTTGCTGCATCCCATAGGTTTTGGGTCGTTGTGTTTTCCTGTTCATTTTTTTTTTCTATTTTTTGATTTCCTCTTTGATTTCTTTAGTGATCTCTTGGTTATTCAGTAGTGTATTGTTTAACCTTCATGTGTTTGTATTTTTTACAGATATTTTCCTGTAATTGGTATCTAGTGTCATAGTGTTGTGGTCGGAAAAGATATCTGATATGATCTCAATTTTCTTAAATTTACCAAGGCTTGATTTGTGACCCAAGATATGATTTATCCTGGAGAATGTTCCATGAGTGCTTGAGAAGAAAATTAATTCTGTTGTTTTTGGATGGAATGTCCTATAAATATTAATTAAGTCCATCTTGTTAAATGTGTCATTTAAAGCTTTTGATTCCTTATTTATTTTCATTTTGGATGATCTGTCCATTGGTGAAAGTGGGGTGTTAGAGTCCCCTACTATGATTGTGTTACTGTTGATTTCCTCTTTTATGGCTGTTAGCACTTGCCTTATGTATTGAGGTGCTCCTATGTTGGGTGCATAAATATTTACAATTGTTATATCTTCTTCTTGGATCGATCCCTTGATCATTATGTAGTGTCCTTTTTTGTCACTTGTCTTTATTTTAAAGACTATTTTGTCTGATATGAGTACTGCTACTCCAGCTTTCTTTTGATTTCCATGTGCATGGACTATCTTTTTCCATCCCCTCACTTTCAGTCTGTATGTGTCCCTAGGTCTGAAGTAGGTCTCTTGTAGACAACATATATATGGGTCTTGTTTTTGTAGCCATTCAGCCAGTCTGTGTCTTTTGGCTGAAACATTTAATCCATTTACATTTAAGGTAATTATCAATATGTATGTTCCTGTTACCATTTTCTTAACTGTTTTGGGGTTTTTTTGTAGGTGTTTTCCTTCTCTTGTGTTTCCTGCCTAGAGAAGTTCCTTTAGCATTTGTTGTAAAGCTGGTTGGGTGGTGCTGAATTCTCTTACCTTTTGCTTGTCTGTAAAGGTTTTAATTTCTCCATTGAATCTGAATGAGATCCTTGCTGGGTAGAGTAATCTTGGTTGTAGGTTTTTCTCTTTCATCACTTTAAACATGTCCTGCCACTCCCTTCTAGCTTGCAGAGTTTCTGCTGAAAGATCAGCTGTCAACCTTGTGGGGATTCCCTTGTATGTTATTTGTTGCTTTTCCCTTGCTGCTTTTAATATTTTTTCTTTGTATTTAATTTTTGTTAGTTTGATTCATATGTGTCTTGGTGTGTATTCCTTGGATTTATCCTGTATGGGACTCTCTGTGCTTCCGTGACTTGATTGACTATTTTCTTTCCAATGTTAGGGAAGTTTCCAACTGTAATCTCTTTAAATATTTTGTCAGTCTCTTTCTTTTTCTGTTCTTCTTCTGGGACCACTATAATTTGAATGTTGGTGCAGTTAATGTTGTCCCAGAGGTCTCTGAGACTGTTCTCAATTCTTTTCATTGTTTTTTCTTTATTCTGCTCTGTGGTAGTTATTTCCACCATTTTATCTTCTAGGTCACTTATCCGTTCTTCAGCCTCAGTTATTCTGCTATTGATTCCTTCTAGAGAATTTTTCATTTTATTTATTATGTTGTTTATCATTGTTCGTTTGCTCTTTAGTTCTTCTAGGTTCTTGTTAAACATTTGTTGTATTTTCCCCATTCTATTTCCAAGATTTTGGATCATCTTTGCTATCATTAGTCTGAATTCTTTTTCAGGTAGACTGCCTATTTCCTCTTCATTTGTTTGGTCTGGTGGGTTTTTGCTCCTTCATCTGCTATGTGTTTGTCTGTCTTCTCATTTTGCTTAACATACTATGTTTGGCATCTCCTTTTCGCAGGCTGCAGGTTCGTAGTTCCCATTGTTTTTCGTGTGTGCCCCCAGTGGCTAAAGTTGGTTCAGTGGGTTGTGTAGGCTTCCTGGTGGAGGGGACTGGTGCCTGTATCCTGGTGTATGAGGCTGGATTTTGTCTTTCTGGTGGGCAGGACCACGTCCACTGGTAGTTTTGGGGTGTCTGTGACCTTATTCTGATTTTAGGCAGACTCTCTGCTAATGGGTGGGGTTATATTTCTGTCTTGCTAGTTGTTTGGCATAGCGTGTCCAGCACTGTAGCTTGCTGGTTGTTGAGTGGATCTAGGTCTTAGCGTTGAGATGGAGATATCTGGGTGAGCTTTTGCTGTTTGATATTACGTGGAGCAGGGAGGTCTCTGGTGGACCAGTGTCCTGAACTCGGCTCTCCCACGTCAGAGGCACAGGCCTGACACCCAACCGGAGCACCAAGACCCTGTCAGCCACATGGCTCAGAAGAAAAGGGAGAAAAAAAGAGAATGAAAGAAAGAAAAGAAAAAGAAATAAAGTTATAAAAATAAAATATATTAAATATAGAAAAATGTGATTAAAGAAAACAAGAAAGAAAGAAAGAAGAAGGCAACCAAACCAAAACACAAATCCACCAAGGATTACAAGCTCTAAAAAGTATTAAAAAAAAAAAAACGGACATGCTGAACTCTAGGACAAATGTTAAAATCAAAGCTATACAGACAAAATCACCCAAAGAAGCATACACATACACACTCACCAAAAGAGAAAAAGGAAAAAAAAAATCTATCTATATATATATAAAGAGTAAAGAGAGCAGCCAAATCAATAAGCACATCTACCAATGATAATAAACTCTAAATACTGAACTAAGATAAACATAAAACCAGAAACCAGCCAGTTGCATGCAGCAAACCCCAAGTCTACAGTTGCTCCCAAAGTGCACTCTCAATTTTGGGATGATTTGTTGTCTATTCCGGTATCCCACAGATGCAAGGTACATCAAGTTGATTGTGGAGATTTAATCCGCTGCTCCTGTGGCTGCTGGGAGAAATTTCCCTTTCTCTTCTTTGTTCACACAGCTCCCTGGGTTCAGCTTTGGGTTTGGCCTTGCCTCTGCGTGTAGGTCTCCTGAGGGCGTCTGTTCTTCGCTCAGACAGGACCGGGTTAAAGGAGCAGCTGATTCATGGGCTCTGACTCACTCAGGCCGGGGGGGAGGGAGGGGTACGGATGCGGGGGGAGCCTGCAGCGGCAGAGGCTGGCGTGTCATTGCAACAGCCTGAGGTGCGCTCTGTGTTCTCCAGGGGAAGTTGTCCCTGGATCACGGGACCCCGGCAGTGGTGGGCTGCACAGGCTCCCGGGAGGGGAGGTGTGGTTAGTGTCCTGTGCTCACACACAGGCCTCTTGGTGGCTGCAGCAGCAGCATTAGTGACCCATGCCCATCTCTGGGGTCCGCGCTGATAGCCGCGGCTCGCGCCCGTCTCTGGAGCTCCTTTAAGCGGCGTTCTTAATCCCCTCTCAGGACGCGCACCAGGAAACAAAGAGGGAAGAAAAAGTCTCTTGTCTCTTCAGCAGCTCCAGACTTTTTCCCGGACTCCCTCCCGGCTAGCCGTGCCGCACTAACCCCTTCAGGCTGTGTTCACACAGCCAACTCCAGTCCTCTCCCTGCGATCCGACCGAATCCCGAGACTCAGCTCCCAGCCCGCGCCCACCCTGGCAGGTGAGCATACAAACCTCTCGGGCTGGTGAGTGCTGGTTGGAACCGATCCTCTGTGCGGGAATCTCTCCGCTTTGCCCTCCGCACCTCTGTTGCTGCGCTCTCCTCCGCCACTCTGAAGCTCCCCCCCTCCGCCACCCTTAGTCTCCGCCCGCAAAGGGGCTTCTAGTGTATGGAAACCTTTCCTCCTTCACGGCTCCCTCCCACTGGTGCAGGTCCCGTCCCTATTCTTTGTCTCTGTTTTTTCTTTTTTCTTTTGCCCTACCCAGGTACGTGGGGAGTTTCTTGCCTTTTGAGAGGTCTGAGGTCTTCTGCCAGTGTTCAGCAGGTGTTCTGTAGGAGTTGTTCCATGTGTAGATGTATTTCTGGTATATTTGTGGGGAGGAAGGTGATATCCATGTCTTACTCCTCCGCCATCTTGAAGGTCTCCCAGAATGAAATTTACTGAAATAAAGTTATACCCTAGTAAGTTTTCCAAAAATGAACAAATAATAATGATACTTTATTTTTTAGTAATTAACTTAGACTTTCAAGTCACACCTCTATAATTACTAATATTTGTGAAAAATAGAACATAGTTGCAAAAGTAATGTTACTGCGATAACTTGTTAGTGTAGTTAATGCTATTTCTATCTGTAAAAAGTTACATTTATAATGGTTTAAACTTTTTCTTAAACAAATCACTCTGTTGTTTTCTGATAAATAAAAAACCTTATGAAATAACTGTAATCTCTGTGTGTATGCATTTGTATATATACATGCTTTCATGCATCCCTCCATACATGTGTATTTATTACTTAGTGTTTGATTACTCAGCTCTCTTACCTGACCTTTAAATATGTAGAGTTGTTTATTATTTTTTTACCAAATTTCCAACAAAATATATGAATTGCAATCAGCTGATTAAAAGCAAAACATCTCATATGATATGCTATTTTTTGCTTACAAGTCTGACTAAATATTAGTACAAACTTTTGGGGAGCAAGCACTATATCCTGTCCACCATTGAATTCCCAAATCCTTACATGATGATCGATATGTAGTGGGAATCTAATAAATATTTGTAGCATGCATCAATGAATGATTGATTTGCTTAGTGAAGAATTATTACTAATCATTCTTCAAGTGTATGTTTCATCTTTTCTGACTAAACACATTACTCTTAGCAAGATTTATAAAATTTGAAGGTGATGTAAATACTTTAATCTTTGCATCTGGAACAGTTTCTAAAAGAGTGCATCTGCTAAATGTTGTTGGAAATCAGTTAATTGGATTCATTTATTAACTAAAGAAGCATTGTGCTTTAAAAGAATTGGCATCCAGTACAGCTAATGGGGTGAAAGGAAGGAAGGGAGTCCTTTTCTACTCTGAGAAATTAGTGAAGTCGGCATGGTGTTATGATATTTTATGACTGTAGTTCTCTCCCTCCAGTGTCTCATAAATATTGATTACTTGAGAGTAGACTGAGATAAGGTGGAGAATTACCTAAGGAGAAGGCCAAGAAGAGAACAAAAACCCCATTGGCAGGAAGACATAATTCAGCTCAGAAGCAAGCTGATGTCTCCCTTTGACTAGCAGAGCAGAGCCTGAGCAGGGACTTCGTCCTCTAGAGACAGTAGTAATGCTATAAGTTGAATATACGTTTCCAGGCAGGTATTAGCAAAAAGTCAAAATTTTATAGTAAGCTATATAAAAATGATTTTTCTTCTATTAACCTGTATGTGGAAGAAAGATTTGGATAATCTTAATATTGTAGCTTTTAGGAGTTGCACCATTAGGCAAGATAACCGCATACATAATTTAAATCTATTTATCAACTCTTTGAAAATTGCTCTAAAAATTGGTGTTTTTTTTGGTGTATGTGAGCCTGCTTCACAATGGAGTGGGTGTTCCAGGAAGAATAAACAGGATGGGCAGAGCCCTAGAGGCATAAGAGAATATGGAGCATTTAGGGAACTGTATAATAAGTAGATGTCATAGGTGGTTAACATGGAATGAAGAAATAAGAAGGACCTGAAGATGAAAGGTCCTTGTGAGCTAACATAAAGAATCTGTGTCTTATTCGTCATTAAAGTGGAGTGAAACATTAAAGTTTTTTTTTTTTTTTTTTTTTTTTTTTGCGGTACGTGGGCCTCTCACTGTTGTGGCCTCTCCCGTTGTGGAGCACAGGCTCTGGACACGCAGGCTCAGCAGCCGTGGCTCACGGACCCAGCCGCTCCGTGGCATGTGGGATCTTCCTGGACTGGGGCACAAACCCGTGTCCCCTGCATCGGCAGGCAGACTCTCAACCACTGCGCCACCAGGGAAGCCCTAAAGTTGTATTTTGAAGGACCATTCTGACATCTCTATGGAGTGTGAGTGGATGGGGTTGTACCACAGATAGAGAGACCAGTAATAGAATATTTCAGTATGCTAGAAGAGGTAGAAAATTTGTTTATCTGCATGTAAAAGGTAGCATCCATAAGTATTGATTATGGATTGCTTATGAGTTGGAGAAAGAGGGAGAAATCTAAGGTGTTAACTTGAACCGGGGCCATTGTGGGAGCAATTGAATGGATGGTGGTGACATTGACCAACAGAAGGAAGGGAAGAGGAAGAACAGGGGAGAGACAAGTTCATATTTTGATATGTTGAGGTTGAGGTATCTGTAATATCTAAATGGAATGAGCATTGGCAGCCAGTTGTATATATTGCTCAGAATTCAGAAGGGAGATCTGGACTAGAAATGTGGACATGGCTGCCATTTACATATAGGTGGTAGGTGAAGCCATGGAAAGTGAGATGAAGCCAAGAATTAAACTCTAAAAAATAATAAATTTTAAGGTATAGGCTTGGAAAGGGAGACTCTATAGGCACCTGAGATTGACTAATGAAAGAGGAATAGCAAAGAGAGTGGAAGCATGGAAGTCAAAGGAAGAGTAAGTTTCAAGGAGTTAGTAATCAACAACATCATGTGTTGGAGATAGGCCAAGTAAAACAAGGACAGAAAAGTGAAACTTGGATTTGGAAAACAGTGTATCAATTTTAACTGTTGCATATTGCATTTCAATGGAGTAAATAGGGTTAAAACCTGTTGAGGAAGCGGATGAAACAAGTATAGACTTTTCTTTCAAGAAGCTTAATTGTGAAAGAAAGTAGAATGAGAAGGAGGTAAATAAAGCAGGATATGCCAAGGAAGCTGTCTGTGTTTGTTTGTTATATGAAAAAAGACTGTTTACATGCAATGGAAAAAATACTTAATAGAAAGCCATGATCTGAAGACATAGAAAATGAAGGCTGTCATGGAATGAGTTGGTGAAGCAAAGTTCCTGAAATGATGGAAGGAATCCTTGGGTAAGAGTGAGGATGAAGGAAGTAAGAAAATAAAGGAGGGAGGCAGAGAGGGAGGGGAAGAGGGAGGAAATGGAACTGATACATATTTTAAAACACCAACCCAAAATATCACAAACAAAAAAGGGAATTTATTGGTTGTCACTTTTTGTGTAACTCAGGGCTGGAACTGGCTTCCATAAAGCTAGATCTAAAGGATCAAAGTCATTGCAGCTGTGACAATCATGGTCCTTTATGGTTTAATTCTATACTCAGGCTTTCTTTGTGTCATTAGTTTGGTGGTCTCTGAGAGGTCCAGATTCCACTCCTCCCATTTTAGCAGCCTCTGGGGAAAAGATTCTTCTACTCTCAGTGTTGATATATCAATCCAGAGGAGTTCTCTGCTTGACTTTTCCTGGCCATGTGCCTGCCCCAGATTACAGACAAATGTGGGGGTGGGGAACATTGTTGACAGCCTAGCCAAGACCACAGGAGATGGGAATGGGATGTGGGAGGAACCATCAAAATTGTGTGGGACAGGGAAGAAAAATCAGCAGTATTTAACAGAGAAGAAAATTTGATATGATTTGAGAAAGGGCTTAAGATTGAAGGAGTAAACACAGACTCATCTTTATTTTTATCTTTTGTGTGTGTGTGTGTGTGTGTGTGTGTGAAGTAGAAAGAGATGTTATAAAAGTGAGAAGTATTGGTGTCAAGTAGGAGACTTGCAGACAGTGATGGAGGTTTGCAACTGTCATTGAAGAGACCTAGAAAGGAATCTGACCTGAATATGTAAAGCGATGGACAAGTTGTAGGATGTTTCTTATATAAGACAGTTGAAAAGTTACTAGATTTGGTTCAGAGGGATTGGAGTATATTCTAGTGCTGTCGCATATTGTTTGTGTGAGTTTAGGCAACTCCTCTGACCCTCTATTATTTTCTTTTTTCATTTTTTTGCAAATGAAATGTGCAAAGCGTGTGAATCTCAGGGCTGGCCACAAACTGGATATTGCATTATGAATTTGCAGACTCAAAATCAGATGAATGACATTAAAGTGATAGGAGACAATGCATGACTTGCTTCTTGGAAAAGAAATGAATAATGGGTTTCCACTTGAAATGAATATTTAACTTTCACTGAACAGAAAATGTAAAAAAGAAACCAAAGTTCACTTTTCTTTCTCTGGTCTTGACATATTTAAAAAATGAACCTGTTATATTGGTGATGCTCTGCACGTGTGCACTCAGATTTGAATAAACCAATGGAGAATATAAGAAGAATAGGTCCAAGATGTTACTCACGGGGTCTAGACAGATACTAAGATTTATAGCAGTTACTTTCCATATCTCATTACATAATTACCCAATCAAGGACATCAACAGGATTTAGTCTGATTAAATTGGTAGTAAATGTAGTAAATTTTCTAATTTGTCAATAGGAAATCTCTGGATAATTTGGCTAGGTGATAGTTCTTGCTTTTTAATTATTCAGCTTAATTAGTCAATCACTTATCTTGGTCTCTAAGCTCTTTCTCTAAGCTCATTCAAATGTTACTTGAATTTAGTAACTACAGAATCTTTGAAACTACCTAGACTACAGCAAAACTCCAAACTGTTTAGTTCATTTGTTCATCACAAGAGAAGTAAAATAAGATCAATCGCATATCAGGTAATTAGTGTTTCATGAGCACAATGAACGTGTGTGTGTGTGTGCATGTGCGTCCATGTGTGCACGTGCGTGTGTATGTGTGTACACAAACCCTTATACTGTACTTTTCCCTCCCGTTTCCCCCATTTCTTTTCCCTTGGGAGTGTTGCCTACTCTGTCAGATGATCCTTATGGGGAAAGCTTAGATGATAGCCCCTGTTAGCCCCAGTAAGCCAGGGAATGAGGGGGAGTGGGTGAACCATAGGGAGTGGAGTGATGCCCAAACAGTACAAAATCATAAAAAGTCTATCTTGTGTCACAGAACAAATCCTCAGGTCAAGGCCTCCCTCTTTCTTTTTTTTTTTTTTTGTGGTATGCGGGCCTCTCACTGTTGTGGCCTCTCCCGTTGCAGAGTACAGGCTCCGGATGCACAGGCTCAGTGGCCATGGCTCACGGGCCCAGCCGCTCCGCGGCATATGGGATCCTCCCGGACCGGGGCACAAACCCGTATCCCCTGCATCGGCAGGCGGACTCTCAACCACTGCTCCACCAGGGAAGCCCAAGGCCTCCCTCTTTGACCCTCAGGAGAAGCAGCATTAGGGGAAAACATCGGATCAGGGGGCCCATGAATATATGAAACAAAATCACATTTTTATTTAAGGCTCTTTGAAAGACAGTTACTATTATCTAACTGAATTTTAGCATTTCTTTTTTTATTTTTTTTGGTTAGTATGATAACTTTTTATTTGACACCTACAAGATTGTGGTATATTGAAGCTTTTGACCAGGTTTATACAGTCTTAGTTTTTTCAATAGTGCAACCTGTGCAAGCAAAAAAAAAGGAACGAAAAAAAAAAAAAGAAGCAAAAAGACCAATTGCCCCATCACTTGTTTTTATAAACATCTATTATAGGTGAAACAAAACTTACCCATATTATAGATGTGTCTATTTACATTTGTACGTTACCATTTTTAACAACTTGAGATAAACTCTACAATGTCTTACAGCACATTAAACAATATTCAAGTTACTGGGTAACAACAAGAAATAAACATACAGCAGTGTAGATGTTATCACAGTACATATCACAGATGTTTTCATGCCCCTTATAGTTAGAGATATATCAAGTATTATTTCTGCTTATTATTATTTTGAAATTACAGTAAGTACTAGTCTTGTAGCTATCATAGTTAATGCTTTACTTTTTTAAGAAAAAGCGCACACAGTGCTATGTCATAAATTAAAAAAAATATTTTGATGGTTGAATTTTAATTTCTTTGTAATGCTATATTTATGGATATTTTGAGATGAAGTTTATAGGTTTCAACAGACTGTCAAAGGGGCTCATAGCACACAAAATCTAAGAACCTTAGATTGTAATTATATGTCTAGGGATTTGGAGCAATTGTTGTGGAGAAAAGACTTCCTAAGGCTCTTTAGTACTCCTTCTATTTTTTATCCCTCCACACACACGTGGCTCTGTACCACACTGATGTACTTCTTAGATACTGAAGAACAGCTCTGAGTCACTGCAGCTCTTAGAACAGGCATTACTTGGCTCAAGGCAATGGCAGGAAGGAAGCAAGAGTAAAATGCTAGTTGTTCTTTACTATTTTATCCTCCCACACTCATGGATGGCTGTCTCCTGCTCAAGATGCATACCTGAGCAAAACAGTCCTCTTCAATTTTGGAGTTTCTGTTTTCTCAGTTTCTTTTCACATAATCAACTTTGGCCTGATTTATTCTAACTAATCTGTATATTTCATTAAATTTTGTTCAAATAGAATTTACTTTTAATGATTTCATATTTTTAAAAAAATTTCTAATGTCTTAAGTTAGACTTCTACCTTGTTCCTTTTTAATCTTTCTTCTTTTCCAACATATGCCTTTAAGATTATGAATATTCCTCTAAGTACTGCTGTAGGTGTATCCCAGAAAACATGTAGTGTACTCATTACCATTTCAGATCTATATATATACTAACTACTTTTGTGGTATCTTCTTTGACCCATGAATTATTTAAAAGTATATTTATAAAGTTTCAAACCATGATATGGAGGGGTTAAATATTTGTTATTTTGTTGCAATGTGGTTTGTATATCATTCCTTTGGTCTTTGTTAAGCTTTTTTGTGTGATCAATATTTATAGATGTTCTATGTGTGTTTGAAATAATGTTAATTCACTAATTGTTCTCGCTAGAGTCTTGTACTTGTCCATTAGATATCATTATTTGTCTTTTCCAAATCCTCTGTATCCTAGCTTTTTTGTTTGCTTTGTCTGTCAGATATTAAGAAATCTAGGTTAAAACTGCCAAATTAAATGTTTGGTTTTGTTCATTTCTTCTTATAATTCACTCAATGGTTTTCCTGGGAAGATATAGGAGAAATATTATTATGTCTTCCTAGTGAGCTGTTCTTTTTTATCACTGTGTAATTAATTACTCATTTTACCTCTAATATTTCTTTTTGCCACAAAATGTATTTTCTCTGAAATCAATATAATTACACCAGTTTTCCTTTCTATTTGCTTAATTTCTTCTTTTTCATTACTTTTATACTTTCTCTGTTTTAGTTATTTTTGTAAACAGTATACACTCATTTTTAATGCATTCTAAGAGTTTCTGTTTCATCTAAACTTATGAGTTTATTTAATGTATATTCATTGAGTATACTGATCCATTTTAATTCTTTTTTATCTTATATGCTTTATAATTACTAGTTTTTGTTTTATTTTTCTGTAGGGAAGTATTTTGCTTTTTCATTCTTTTTTCCTGCCTTATGTTTGTTGACATTTTTTGTTCTATTTTGTATGTTTTATATTCTATTTTTCAGTATTATACTTAAATTTAAAAAAACCACTTTTCTTGCCAAAACAGTGCCTAATATTAAACAATATCTGTACCTTCCTTTCTAACAATATAAAATCTTAGAATACTATATACCTTTAATCACTACTACCTCACCATTTTGTGTATTGTTTTACCTTCCTTTGGATTTCAACTTCTTTAGATACATGTGTACTTCTTATGAGTCAATACAGCAATATGTAAATGCAGAAAGGATTGAAAGTTATAAATGATAGCATTTTGTTACCTTAGGATTTCCTGTAGATTTGGATGTTTTCTAGCTAAGGTTAAAATTGGTGTGTGTATATGTGGTTCATAGTTCTATTAAAATTATTAAATTATAAATATATTAGAATATAGTAATGAATCAGTCATAATTACATAATAAGAAATAAAGTTAGCAAAGGAAGATATTCTTAAACATATTGGATCAGAATCCATTTCACATACAATACAGTTGGCCCTTCATATCCATGGATTCTGCATTCTTGGATTCAACCAACCTTGGATCAAAAATACATGGAAAAATAATTCCAGAAAGTTCCAAAAAGCAAGACTTACTTGAATTTGCTGTATGCTGGCAACTATTTATATAACATTTTAATTGCATTTACAGCTATTTACATAGCATTTGTATTGTATTAGGCATCATAAGTAATCTAGAGATGATTTCAAGTATATCAGAAGATGTGTGTGAGTTATGTGCAAATACTATGCCATTTTATATAAGGGATTTGAGCACCCTTGGATTTTGGTATTGGCGGGGGGTAGGAGGGATGGTCCTGGAACAAATTCTATGTGGATATCAAGGGATGATTGTAATTCACTGAATCAGAGGGCCAATAGAAAGGTAGAATAGGTAGAAGAATATCAAAGGATAAAGGAACCAGTAACCTTTGATTTATTTGCACTGAATTATTAAAGAGCATGATAGGTGAATAAATTGGTTTTAAGGCATTGAGCAACTAGGCAAAAAGAATGGTGTCTCTTCGAATTTGTGGTTGGTAGTAAAATGCAGACTTTAAAAAATATATATACTTAGGCCTCTCATTTTTAAAATCCAGAGAGTCAAATAAATTACATGAGAAGGTGCTATCAACTCAAAGTAATAAAATATTCAAACAATGTGAACATAAACTATAGAGTACTATGCATAATCCATATTTCTTAGGAATTTTTTCAGTCATATTTCTCTCTGGCATTTACACAGTCTTTTGATTTACATTATAAAAATAACGTAGTAAAAATATAAATAATAATCTCCATATCTGGAAATTTAATTTTGCTATTGCAACCCTCTTACCTTGGGCTTAAAATTTGGGACACTGATTTTTTTTTTTTTTTTTGCGGTACGCAGGCCTCTCACTGTTGTGGCCTCGCCCGTTGCGGAGCCCAGGCTCCGGATGCGCAGGCTCAGCAGCCATGGCTCACGGGCCCAGCCGCTCCACAGCATGTGAGAGCTCCACTTATTGAGTTTATATTATATACCATACTCTGTACTAAAGATTTACATATAGTAAATTTCATTTATTCCTCAGTATATGCCTGTGAGGTATTATCAACCTCATTTTACAAATGAAGAAATTGAAGTTCAGCAACATTAAATATCATGCCCCAGGTCACACAGCTGTTAAGTCACTTGTATGAGAATTTAATCCAGGCATGTTTATAAAGTATGAATCACAGTCTCTGCCTTCTGGATATGTGCCATATTTTGCCTACGTAGTGAAGGAATTCGTTTTTACATGCTCCCTGGTCCAAAGAACATAAAACGGCTTTGTTTCAGCATCTAATAACAGATGTCAATTTGTGTTTATCGGATGAAACTGCTAACAAAAATGGGGATCAGTTATTCAACAGTTTCAGTGTGTACTCTTGTCTGTTGCAAATACATGTGGAGTGGATGATGTACTTGAGTTAATTTGTGTATGTCATAATATTATAATAGCTAACATTTTTAAGTATTTACCTTGTGCTAGGTCAAATTAGAAGTGCTTTGCATGCATAAGCTCTTTACATGCTTACAACAACCGTACAAAAATGGTACTCTTATTACTCATATTTTACAAATGAGGAAATTGAGGCACAATGACATTAATTGTTTCATCCACATCCACTCAAATCGTAAGTAGAAACCTGAAATTAAAACTCAGACAGTGGAACACAAGAATTTATATACTTGACCACTACTCTGTAAAACAAATACTACATGTAGAAGAAGATCTAACACATGCACAGTGAATGATTTATTTGCCATATATATATATATATATATATATATATATATATATATATATATATATATATATATATGTAAATAGTATTTCCTTGGGGTTTATATTCTGATTTTTAAACTTTTTTTGAAAGCTTCTAAGTGGAAAGAAAATTACAAAAAACTTCCATATAGTCACTGCCCCATATTCAACAATTACTGCATTTCACCATATCAGAATGATTGTTCTGTAGTTATTGTGGTATCTTATTGTGTTTTTAATTTAAATTTGTCTCCTGATTGAAGATGTTGAGCAGTTTTTCATGTGCTAATTGGCCATTTGTAAGTCTTCTTTAATGGAGTGTTTCAGGTATTTTGCTCATTTGTTTTATTGGCTGTCTTTTTATTATTGAATTGTAAGTGTTCTGTAATATATCCTCAATACTAGTCCTATGCCAGATTTATGTTTTACATATATTTTTTTGAGTTTGTTGCCTTCCTGTTCATTTTCTTAATGATCTATTTTCTTTATTGAGTAGAACTTTTTGATTTGATGAAGTCTAATATATATATATATATTATTTTTCTCTCTCTCTCTCTCTCTCTCTCTCTTTTGGTCTGTGTTCTGTGGCCTACCTAAGAAATTTTGACTATCCTCAAATTATGCAGACATTCAGTATCTTTCTCCAATAGCTTTTTATTTTGCATTTTATATTTAAATGTATAATCTGAATTATTTTTATGTGGTATGAGGTAGGGCTGAGAGTCTTCTTTTTTCCCGCTATGGATATCCAGTTATTCCAGCATCATTTGCTGAAAAGACTTTTCCACTGTCATTTAATTGCTTTTATGTATTTGTCTAATAAGTGGGAATTTGTTTCTGAGCTCATTATTCTGCTTCATTGATCTATTAGGTTTTATCCCAGTATTATTTAGCCTTGATTACGGTAGCATTATACAAACTCTTGAAGTCAGATAGTATGAATCCTCTAATGTTGCTGTTCCTTAATAAATTGCTTTGAATGTTCTAGACATTTCCACGTAAGTCTTATAAGCAGCTTGACAATTGTTTTGGGTGTGCAGATTCCTTTGTATATGCATATAAATTTTATCTGCTTGTCAATTTCTATAAAAAAGCTGCAGGAATTTTATTAATGATAGTATTGAATCTACAGATTAATTTGGGAGAATAGATATCTTTCAATTCATGAACATGAAATATTGCTCCATTTATTTACAACTTCTTTAATTTATGTCAGCAATGTTTTGTGGTTTTAACTGTCTTGCATAGATCTTCCACATCTTTTGTTAAATGTATCTCTTAGTATTTTGTATAGTGATGCTGTCATAAATGGAATTGCTTTTAATTTTAATATTCAGTTGGGTATTGGTCTATATAAATGTAATTTTTAATATTGACCACATATCCTGCTAGTTTTAAAAAATCACTTTCTAGTCTAGCAGCTTTTTGATAGATTCTTTATGGGTTTCTATACATATGATCATGTTGTTCACAATAATGTTTTTACTTCTTCCCTTCCCATATGTCTGGTTGTATTATTTTTTCTTGCCTTGATTCACTGACTAAAACTTCCAGCAAAACTTCCAGTCTGCTGAATGGTAAAAACAGATATTCTTGATTTGTTTTCAATCTTAAGGAAAAGTGTTCAATCTTTCACAATTAAGTAGGTTATTAACCACAGTTGTTGGTTTTTTAAAGAGACTTTATCAAATATGAGTTTTTGTTTTTTTAACATAAGACTATCTGGAGGTATGCCTCTAATTGCACTTGTTTGGCTAGTTGGTTGTGCCAGAGCTATCAGAAATATATATTCATTTTTATACTTATTTCTCAGAAATCTAAGAGATGTCACAAAAGGATATCAGTACCCATTTACTTTTTATCTTGTTTTGAGCTGTAGACTTTAAAAAAAATAGATGCCCTTTATCAGTTTTAGGAAATTCCCTTCTAATCTCCCTTACTAATTTGCTGAGACTTTTTTTTTAAACCATAAGGGGTATTGAATTTTCTGAAATTGTTTAAAAAAAAACTATTGAAAAGTCATATTGGCTTCTTTTTTAGTCACAATAGTTAGTATGACTGGTTACACACTGAATTTCAATCATTAAACCAACCTTGCATTCCCTGGAAAAGCCCCACTTAGTCAAGATGTATCATTATTTTTGTATATTTCTGATTTCAATTAGCTAATATTTTGCTCAGGATTTTTTTGCATCCAGGTTTATAAGGGTTACTGGTCTGTAGATTTCATTTCTTAGAATGCCTTTTAAAAAAAAATTTGCTATCCCATTAAAGTTAGCTTCATAAGTTGTAAAGTTTTTCCTTCTATCTTTTAAAAGTACTTTCGTGGCCTAGGTATTATTTGTTCTGTAATTGTTTAGAAGAATTCATAAGTGATAACCATCTGGGACTGGACTTTTATTTATTGGAATATTTCTCAATTTATTCAATTTCAGTTTAACTATTGTTGTGTGGCCTTTATAGATTGTGTCTTTCAAGGAGTCTGTCTGTTTTATCTAAGCTGTCAACAGTATTGGCATAAAGCTGTTCATATTATTCCCTTATTACCCTAATGTCTGTGACAACTGAGTGATATTTCTTCTGGCATTTCTTGTTATTGTTAATTTGTGTTTCCTTTCCATATCTCCTGATCATACTGATTATGTGTTTACTGATTGTTTTGAACTTTTCAAAGAACCAGCTTCTTTTTTTCACTGATTTTCTCTATTGCTTTATCATCTCCTATTTCACAGATTTCTGCTCTCAACTTTATGATTTTATTTCTTTCTACTTACTTTCAGTTCAGTTTGTTCTTTTTATTTTTTTCTATTTTTCTTAAGATGAATGTTTAGATACTTGGTTTTGAATCTTTATTTTTTTCTAATAAAGACATTTGAGACTATAGAATTCCTTAAAGCACTGCTTTATGGTTTTTTTCCCATACATTTTGTATGTTGTAACTTTCTTATCATTTAGTTAATTTTCTACTATCCCATGTGATTTTGTCTTTGACCTGTAGATTATCTCTATGATTTCAATACTTTTTAAATTATTGAGGTTTTGTTTTTAATGGCCAGTCACATTGTCTACCTTGGTGAATGTACCATGTTCTTGGTGAATGTACCAAGAGTGTGCTTTCTGCAACTGTTGCATGCTCTATTCTATATATATCAATTAAATCTAGAGGGTTAAAGTCTTGTTCAGATCATCTATGAGCCTACTTAATTTTGGTCTAGTTTTTAAAGAATATACCTACATATTCTTAAAAATGGGTATCAAAATCTTCAATTGTTATTATGTAAATGTCTTTGTTTTCCTCTAATTCCTTTCATTTTTTTTCATGTATTTTGAAGATTTCTTATTAGGCCAAAATATCTTTATGAATGTTTTGTATTCCTGATGAATTAATTCATTTATCATCAATAAGTGCATCCATGGCAATATTCTTTGCTTGAAGTTTATTTATCTGATATTAATATAGATAATCCCCATTATGCTTATTCTTTTGCATGATATATCTTTTTATATCCTTTTACTTTGAAGTATATCTTTATATTTAAAGTATATCTTTTGTGGCTACCATAAGTTTGTCTCTTTTTTAATGCATTTTGAGAAAGTCTGCCTTTTAATTAGTGTAATTACATTTTATGTAATTATTATTATTAATACTTGAATCTGTGCATACTATTTTTATTATTTTTCTGTTTGTCTCTTCTCTTTATTTGATCCTCTTTTCCCTTTTTCTGGTCTTCTAGATTATTTAAAATATTTTTAGAATTTTAACTTAATTTCCTTATTAATTTTTTACTATACCTCTTTGCTTTTCTTGCAGTTGCTGTAGGGATTCCAGTATATACCTCCTTAACATATTGCAGTATGCTTATAGTTAATATTTTATCACTTCACAGAAAAAAATACAGCAATCTTGAATCCATAAAGGTCCATCTACCCTTATCCCCACCATCCTTTATTTATAGTTGTCATATATATTAGACCTACATATATTATAAAGCCCACAATATAATAATGTAATTTTTAAATAGTTATATGAATTTTGAAGACATTATAAGAAAAAAAAGTCTTTTATAGTTACGTAGATACTTTCAGTTCCAATGCTTTCATTCTTCCCTGAAAATCCAAATTTTCTTTTGGTAAAAATTACCTAACCTAAAGAATTTTATTTAATGTTTATTTCACTATAGATTGGCTAACAGTGAATTCTCCTTAATTCATCTTTATCCTTGAAGGATATTTTCAAGTGATATGGAATCGTGGATTGACAGTCCTTTAAAAATAACTTTAAATATGTTTTCCTGCATCTATAATTTCTAATGAGAATTCGGTGGTCATTTGAATCATTTTGTCCCACACATAATATATTCTTTTTCTCTATCTGCTTTCAAGACTTTTTGTTTATTTTTGTAGGTGTGTGTTTATAATTTTATTATTTATGTGCCTAGGTGTACTTTACTTTCTTTCTTTTTTTTTTTGTATATACCCTAGGTGTATTTAGTTTATTAAGCTTCTTGAATAGGTAAATTTATGTCTTTTACCAAATTGTGCAATAGTTAGCCATTAATTCTAGTATAATTTGTGTGCCTTTTTCTTTCTTGTATCCTTCCAAGACTCCTATTGCATGTATATTAGACCTTTAGATATTGTCCCTGAGGTCCTTAAGGCTCTGTTAACTCTTTAAAAATATTTTTTCTCTCTGTTCTTCAGATTGTATAAATTCTATTATTCTATCTTTAAAGTTACCTGTTCTTTTCTCTGTTGTCTCCATTGTGATATACAATAAAGTATTTTATTTCAAATATTTTATTTTGACTTCCATATTTTGTTAGTTATTGTCAATAGTTTCTTTTTTTCTGAGAGTTCTTTAATTTTTTTTTTTTTTTTTTTTTTTTTGCGGTACACGGGCCTCTCACTGTTGTGGCCTCTCCCCGTTGCGGAACACAGGCTCTGGACACACAGGCTCAACGGCCATGGCTCATGGGCCCAGCCGCTCCGCGACATGTGGGATCTTCCCAGACCGGGGCACGAACCCGTGTCCCCTGCATCGGCAGGCGGACTCTCAACCACTGCGCCACCAGGGAAGCCCGTGTTCTTTAATTTTTATATGAGGGTATATTAACTTGTTGTGTACGGTTATAAGGACTTCATTAAATTCTGCTAATTTCAGCCTCAAGATCATCGATCATCTGAGCATTATCCTTCATTATTTTCTTGAGAATAGTTTGTGTTTCCTGGTGTTTCATATGCTGAGCACTTTTGGATTTATCCTGGACATTGTGAATGTTATGTTGTAGAGTCTTTGAGCTTTATTTTCATCCTGTCAAGTGCTATTATTTTTGATTTTATCAACTAACTTGGTTGGATTCAAACTACAAACTGTTTTGGGTGCCAGCTTAAATTTCAGGTTTTTTTTTTTTTTTTTTTCTTGGATGTGCTGTTTTTTTGTGTGGTATTGGTTTTTGGCTTTTCGTGTTACTGATTTTATATGTTAATTCTTTCTTATTTTTAATTCTTGATTAACTTACCCAAGCCTTCCCCAGTCTTCAGTTATAATAATAATAATAATAACAGCAAAAACAACAACAGTAAATGTTTAATATGTGACTATTATGTGAATTAAGGGAAGTGACCACTATGGATTTTATTGAAGGTTTTCCTTCTGAAATCTAGTAAACAGTATTTTCTCAGGTTACCAACTGACAACTGAACAAGGAGGAGAATCATTATCTGGATATATTTATCACCAGTGAAATTCAGTTTTAGTTTCTTTTATAATTATCTAGCCAGAAATGACCAGAGTTAAGTACTGAGACCCTGCCATAGGCTCTACTTTCTTTATATTCTTTATATCTGGTATGTATAGAATCTAAAATTGTACCTTGCTTCTGAGACTGTGCTGATAGATGTGTGTTGACAGTTGTTTTTATGTCTACCTAGATGTTTTATGTCTATACCATCAGAATATAATTTATATACAAAGGTATTACATGATATTCTGGATAAGCAGAGTTCTATATTGAATCTAATTTCACTCTATTATTGTTAGAAGAGCTATCGCTGGCATAAAGCAATAATTGAGATTTTAGTTACTCTTACATTCAACTCCTTTTTTTTCTGTACTTGGTACAAAAAAACCCAACACATTTTCTTAGTTATGGAGTATATATTTTGCCTGCTATTTAACTTAACTATGTAACTAAGTTTTCCTGGATCCTAAGGTTAAGCTCTTCCTTGTCTCTGGGTAGCAATTAACAAATATTTTATCCATTCTTTTTGTACCATCTGTATTATTTATGACAGCTGTACATGTAGCCCATCTTTCCTTCTAAATGTCTTTCCTTGTCACAATTTGGTGTTGGTTCAGCCCTACTTGTTTTTTCTCTTTCTCTTTTACCCTTTTCTTTTTTCTCTTCACTATATCTTCTCTCCTAATTTCCAATTAATTCAAATAAAGTTTTGTTTCATTACTTATTATCTTTCTGCCATTTTGTTATTTTTCCATATTGCAGATTCTGGCTGCAAAATTAATTATTTCCTTCTCCCTTTCAAAGTTCACAGTTCTAGACTCCTTTTTTTTTTACTAGACAAATCTCTCTATGCTTTTGTTCTCATCTCCCCTCAACTTCCATGGATTTTGTGCTACCAGTTATACTTGGATTTTTATATCTTCATGCCTTTTCTTATGTTTCTCCCTAACAGGATTCTATTTCCTTTTTGTCACCCAACTTTGAGAATAGAGACCATGTCTTCATCATTCTGTATTCATCAATCAGTCCTTTACTGAGTGCCTGTGTTGTGTCTGTATTGTTCTGAGAATCTAGGTTGCAAAGATGTAGTTCCTGTCTTTGCTTGTGTAGAATGTGCACTCTTTCATCCCTCATCTTTACCACTCTCATCAGTCCCTAACTTAACACTTTGTAATAAAGAGTATATTACTGAACTGAATAGCCACCAATTATTTAAATAGTCTATAATTAGATGCACCCTCACTTAAAAATTTTTGTCATACTGCATGTTCTTTTTAAAGTTATAGTTAATTTTCACTTATGCAAACTTTGAGCTCTAGACTAAACTTCCAAATTCTATTGAAATTGTAATATTTTATTAAAATATTTTTCTTACTTAGCCTATAATCATCACTACTTGCAGTCCATCAGTAGTTATCTTAACCTGGTGATTGAGACAGTTGTAAAATATCTTGGTAATTGCTCATCTATAGTGATACTCAGAAAGTTCTTAGAACAGTGTTTCATAAATTTTAATGTGAGTATGAATTATCCAAAGATCCTGTCAAAAGAAGATTCTGGTTCAGAAAGTCTTGGTGGGCCTGGGTTTCTTTATAATGGGCTATTAAGTAATACCTGTACTGCTGGTTCAAGAATCACAATTTGAATAGCAAACTTGTAGAGTATTCTGGGATATTGGGGACAGGTAAAGGTTAGATCAATAAATATTTTCCCGACTAATAAAAATAAGAAATGTAGTTTTATGTAAACATACAAAATACTGAAATTTATATTCATCAAGAAGGCAGCATATACCACAGGTGAGCAGGACTAAATTGAAGATATATAAATATGCAGTAAATTTTATTTTTTTTTCTTTTGCTGAAAATTGGAACCAATTAGGTGATAGATATTAAATAAACAAATACTTTTAACCAAACATGGGATAATCTGAGATACATTGAAATCATGAGCAGTGGAGAGACTAGCTATGTAGATTTTTCAATCAGGTGCACATTAATATTTAGCCTTTCTGATGTTATCTCATCACAATTAACAGAGATCCTTTGGTTGTGAGTTTGGAACATGAACATAATATGGCTGATAGAGGAAAGAAGAAAAGATTTTTCTTAGGGAGAATACATAAAAAAAGATTGGTATAGCTATTAATATTACTCATATGTTTAAACAGAGCACATACTTAGAGTAAGATTTAAAGAAATATGACTTCTTGTTTTAACTAGATGTCTTTTAATCTTTATTAATTACTAAATCCCTTCTTAATCCAACTCTGAGATTTTGAAGCCCTGGGGCTTCTGTTACTCCACCAGCAGCTTTTTTCAGCTTTTCTTATTCTGTTTTTTCATCTTTTTTAGTAAAGCATACCAATTACTTCCAAAATGATGGGATAAGACAGTTATGCAGTGGTGTAAGAGCACTATTCTCCATGAATCACTATGAATACATTTTCTCTAGACAAAGAATTTTTGTTTTGACTTTGTCATTGTTTCTTTAGAAAGCCTTTTATTCATGTCCTCTCCTAAACTTCTACAGATATCCAGTAAACCAGCAGAATCAGCTCACACGATAATTTAGATACTTTTTTAATGAAAATTTTGCGATTAAAATTATTCACATATACATGTATACCTATTTCATATCATACTTTTTAATGTACAGTTAAGTAAAACAAAACATTCCCACCTACAGGGTGGTGAATTCCAGTTTTCTTAAACCCTATCCCAAAACTGAGCAGGATTATTGCTTTAAATAGCTTCATTTGCACAGAGAGACCTTCTCTAACTCCCCAGTGTTGGTTTACTCCCCTTGCTACTAGCTCCCATGACATCCTAGGCTTATATTTACCTAATCACAACACTTAGCACACTTAGTAGTATCACTTGACCAATTGTGTGTATTCCTTGCTCTACTGTGAGTTTCATGAAGGTCTGAGTCAGGTTCTTCTTGTTTACCCCAACACCAAACACAAAGCTTGATACATGGTGGACACTAAAGAAAATATCCGCTACATTTCAGTGGTTATCTAATGACTATGTGTATGTACAAGCTGACATCCTCCAGGTTTATTTAACTCTTCCAATAAGATATTTCAGAGTTGTGAACAGGAAATAAGATGACTTCTGAAGGCTTGGCTCTCAGAAGTCTAGTACTAATTATTTTGTAAGAACCTAGGAAATATTAAAAATAAGCAAAAACAAAACCCAAAGTCCAAAATTGGAGAGGACTTTCCCAACATACTTTTTTCACTTAGAAGTTTTCCTTTAGCATACAACAATAATTGTTTACTATGTACCATTTCTGTTGCCATTGTAATTAATGATTTTCAGTTATAGATTTTGTTCAGTTTTGAGAGATGGGAAAAATGTGAATGGAAGACAATTGTAAATATATTAATTTCTTTTCTGTTTAGTGCATGTAAAACATTATCATTAGTGTAAAGAATAGATATAGTTTATAAAATTTTTATCAGAAAAAAGTTGGCTTCTTCCTGGCTCATTAATTAAATGCTGAACAATCACTTAAAGGCTGTTGATTGGATGTGTTCCAAATGATTAGCCTACCCAGGGCACCCACATGCCTTAGTATAGTCATAGCCCTATAATACAGTGTGTTTGAGTACCCACAGTTTGCAAGTCCATGGCTGATCCCAAAATTGTATCCTTTCACTCATTCTTGATTTAATAATACCTGTCATGACCTACACTTTGAAGTTGCTAGACACTTAATGAGTTTATATTTTAATTCATACTGTAATAATTTTTCTACAAAATATTTTTGCAAGTTTAAACATTTCAAGTGGTAAGTAGTTCATTTCGACAACAATCAAACTCTATTATAAAGAATGGATTTCTGTTTTTCAGTGTTCAGAAGTGATTATTAATTTTTTGGCCATAAACATTAAACTGTAGTTCTTGGCAATTTTCCTGGAGACTTAGGAAGATAGTATCTTATGTGTCAAAATCTCTAAAGTATATAAATAAATCTCCAGGTCTAAAGGGGTAATTTCAATGAAATGTGATACCTTTATTCGTGTGTGAACTCTTAGATGACACAAATTAAGTTGATTTGAGGTTTGTGCTATGTCAAGTCATGTATTTAATAAATGCTTCCAGAGAATATGACTACTACTCTGATGTTGCCACAATTCTCAGTTTTTCACAACAGGACTGTATGCTTTTCTAGCTAATGTTTTCTTCCTGTGCCCACATATGTTTCAAGTTCATTTGTGTGTGTGTGTGTGTGTGTGTTGCTAAATATTTTTTATTCTTCATACTGAAAAATATATGGGGGTTTTGTTTTTTTCTATGACATCAGTCATGTGCAGGAGAGGTATTAGTAATTTGGTGCAGAGTATAAATAATAAGTGTAGAACAACTGGGAAAGAGATATAGCAAATGGCACACATCACTGAATTTTAATTGACATCCTCTTCCCTGGCAGTACTTATAAGTTCCTATATGACCTTCACAGAGGGGTTTCATGTTAAAACATTTAGAGGAAGCAGTGATCAGGTTAGCAGCAGAAGCTAAAAATGCACTTCTAAGTCTTGGAGCCTACTTATATTTGAGTTGCTGTTTGTTGTAGTTTTATAAACTAAAGCTGAATTATATGTGAATTATATTATATTTATTATATATAATTTTATAGACCTTTTACAACTTACTGAAGCCTTATTGTGTATTGTACAGTATCCCCTTTTTTCCACAATAATGTGCAAGAAGATATGGATGTTTGTGTATATACATTATATATATATAACATAATTATATGTACATATTATATTTATAAAATTAACCCCATTTACAACTGAGAGAACTGACACTTAAAGACATCAAATGACTAACCTGAAGCCTCATAGCTATTGAGACCTATACACAACAACTTGGATACTTAAAATCTTGGTTAAAGCCTACTTAAGTAAATATATAAGAATTAAGCAATATGGCAACAAATAGAACAAATCTATTGGCAAATATTTGCTGAGTGCCTACTGTGCGCAAAGCAGTGTAGGAACCTCATTTTCTCATTGCTTAGTGGCACTTTCTAAACTCCTTGGCTGTTTTATAGTTGCATTTTCCATCATTATAAAGGCATGACCCTCTCCTGGGCTTCAAGCCAAATACTGAACAGCATGAGATAATGTGCAAAAACTTATTCTTGTCATCTGATAATTTATAAAAGCAAAATTGTCCATGAGAAAGATCTCTATAAATATGCTTTATATAAAATCATGTGTAAGATTTTACTTTTTGAGTTAAACCACTTGTTTTCACTTATATTTTAAGATTGTTGATCAATGTGGCCTACTTAGTTGTTACAGAAGCAGACATTTCTAGTGCCTGCTGTTCTCCCTGGGAAGGCTTGTCGCTTTGCAGGAACCATATTATCTTTTTGAGGCCACCTGGGGATAGGTGGTTTAAGTTGTTGGTTTACCAGTCTCTAATTCTCCTGAAATACTTAATGCCAGTTCCAAAGGTGCTACAGAGAACAGCACTGTAAGTCTGATACTTGGTAATTTTCACTTTGTGATATCTTTCCATGGGAAATTCTAAATGCATATCTAGAAGGGAGCCATGGCTAGAGTTCTTTCTCCTTCACTTAATATTCTTCACTGAAGACAATTTGTTTCCCTTGCTCAGTGAAGAGAAGAAATAACACACAAGAGTTATTGGCAGCAAAATAGGAAAATAGCAACATCAGAAATGTGACAATTAAGAGGCCTGTAATGGCTCATATGTGTTGTAAACTGCCAATTAACCTTGATTATAAGAAATGTAGTCAACTTCAGTTACCAATATGCCTCTTCCAGAAGATCTTGGCAACTGTCGATGGTCAGTGCGGTTTCTAACTTGGCTTTTATTTCATTGGACCACTATGGGCAAACCTTTTTACTTCACTTCAGAATTCTCATCTGGAGATTACAGTGAATATTGTTTCTAGTTATTGAGTATAATCCATGTTTTTGCTTATTTGTACATAATACAGAACATATGTATAAAGCAACTGGTGAATTCATGAAGAAACATGTGGAATATATTCCAAGGCTTTTAACCTGATAGTTCATAAGTGTGCTTCAGCATTTCCAGAAATAGTCAATGTTTTGATTTCCTTTACATCAAATTTATTTCAAGCTTATTTTTTCCATCAGCTTCAATAACTCAAAATTTAGCCTAAAAAGAGAAAAAATATAGTTTGCAAAATGCATATCTTGTGGTTCAAATGTTCTGATAGTATGAGGACCCTTGAAATCTCGTGACCTCACATTTACTTTCCACACTAGTCTGCTACCATTCACAGCCCAAGGTTAAAAAAAGAACTGTTTACATCCAAGTTTCCATGTCCTCTTTTCTCATTCACTGTTCAAACCACTCTAGTCTGGCTATACATCAACTCTGCACCAAAATAATTTTGATCAAATAACATCTTTCGGTCCTCTTTATTGTTGAACTCTCAGCAGCATTTGACTTCATTGGCTACTTTCTCTTTTCCTTATCTTTTCTTCCTATCTCTCTCATTTCTTCTTTCAGAATTCCCTGCAGGCTTGTCTTCTTAAATATGACTATTAAATGTCAGTTTCTCAAGACCAATAACTCCTGGATGTAAACGGGCGAGGCCCCAATTCTAAGTAGCAGGCTCAGAGATTCAAGACCCTGCTTGATATCTCCAGTTGGGTATCTCATAGATGTCTCAAGTTTAACACATCTATAACTAAATAAACTGTAATAATACCTTTCTTTTCCTCTCACACACACAGCACACACACACATCTCACACATCACACCCCACCCCACAAACACACAACCACACACCACACAGTCCTTCATAGCCAGCCTTCCTCTTGTATTCTGTGTTTCAGTAAATGGTATCCCTCTTCAACCACTGCATCAGAAAACAGGAAATTATGCTGGACATCTATCTCTTTTTCATCTTCTTTATCTAGTTATAAATTTAAATGTCCAAATCCTCCTTGATTTTGCCTATTTCCAGTTCCCACTGTCATAACCCAAGTTCAGGTTACTTTCTTCTCTTGCCTGGGTTAGGATCTGCAATGGCCGATCCTCACTGAACTCCCTGCATTAATCTAGCCACTGCATTGCAGCCAAAGTGAACTTTTGAAAACATAGATCTATCATGTCCCTGCCTTACTTAAAACTCTGTGTTGTTTTAATGTAACACAATTTAATTATATACTATAATTCTTAGGATAATGATCAAGTGTTTAATACATCCCAGGATGTCCTACAGAATATAATCCCTGCTACCTCTCCAGCTTTATTCTGTGCCATTCTTCTCCTAAGTGCCTTTCAGTGTACCAGGTTCCTTTCTGTCTCAGGACTTAGGCATACTCCATTCCCTCCATTGTGAAAGCTTTCTGCACCCACTGAATCCTATCTCATCTCCCTTCACCCAGTAAATAACTACATATTCTTTAAAGCTCAGTGAAAATGTTGGTTCCTCAGAAGCCTTCCTGACCATTCAGAATCCTCTTGCTATATAGTCTCCTTGGCTGTCCTTTTCTGTTGTTGAATCTAACACAATTATTAAATAATGGCTTAGTTAACTACTTGTTTGAAGTTTTTCTCACCTGCTGTAATATATGCTCCATGGGATCAAGAACTTTATTTATATTGCTTGTTGCTGAACAGCGCTCAAATAGTACCTTGCCATGAAAGCAGTTTCATTTATGTGTATTTAATGAATGATCAAACGAACAAGTAACAATTTAAATGATAACTGATATTAGGAATTTCTAAAACACTGACACATAGTAGGTACTTAATAAATGTTTATAAATAAATCAATGAATGTTAAAAGATACCATTTTTTGCTTAAATAAGGAATGCTCCTGGTAAATATTGAAACCTGGCCAGATTATTAACTATACCTTTTATTATCAAAATGATGTTTTTTATTTTTTGCTTTGGCAGAGGGAGTTTTCTATTCTCTTAAAAGCATACGATTCAGAGAAGAGAACGTGGAATGCTTGAATGCCATCATACTAAAGCTGATAGTTACCATGTTATATATAGGAAGTTTTTTCCTGTCAGAGTCTACATATTTCAGATTTTTAAAAAATGGGGTGGAATAAAATTTTCTGCAACTCTTAGGTTTAACTGATTTTGTCATTATGTTATTCCAGATGTTTTAAATTAAACTCACAAGACTTCACTGACAAACTCAGTATCCTCTGCTGAATTGTATTATTTTCTTTAATTATGAATTTAGGCAATACACACACTAGTACTAGCTCTAATTGTGGCTCCATTACCTATAGAAATTAAAAGCTTTTCATATATTAGAGTTGCTGCAGACATCTCAAGTATCATTTTAAGTAATCTCTACTTTGAAATTATGGGTAGTTACATTTTGTTACTTAATGTTCTATTAGAGACATAAAATGCTATATTACGAACTTAATCATTTAAAATATTGATGACTATATATTGGTTCCTTTGAAATTCTATGTGTTTTTAAAATGAATTTTAAAACATTACCCTGGAACGAGGACTTTAGGTTTTACCAGATTGCCAAGGATTCCATATCACAAAATGTAAAGAACTCCTGCATTATACTATTTTTTAAGTTGTGTCATTCATTGTGTTTAGTGTTCATTCAGAAAACAATTCCTTAGTGGGGAGACTCCAGTCTTCAAAAGAAGGGTCAAAATGAAAAAGAATGCCACAGGTCCTACATTCAAATTCAGTTGTTAAAATCTTGTTTTTTCAAACTGTTTTGTAAATTTCTTGCTTTAACATGTAGTATGTTCTTTTCCATCGCTATCCTGTTTGAACCCAAATTCTACTCATTTCAGGCTGAAACTGAGGTTTTGAAGTAGAGCTGGGTCCCTAAGCACTTGCCACTTCACACCTCTCTGCATGGAAGTAATTCTTTGGGACTAAATTTTTCTCTTTCCCTGTAGGGAATAAATACATGTTTGCTGATGATGAGAAAGAATTAACCTCAGGCTCACTCTATTCTGGGCCGCATAAGCCTATGGTTCTGAATGGAAGGAGGTTGCAAGAAGCATTCTTATTATTTTGTCACACTGAGGGTGGAGGAGTTGGTCAGTGATTGCTAATGAAAATATAGTCTAACTCAGTATTTCCACCATGCTATAATGGCTTTAAATAAACTAGCAATGAACTGTTTTAGTGAATTTTCTAGATAATTGTTGAATTGTTTTTGTAAATGTAGAAACTTTGTTTCATATTATTTTATTGATCAGATTATTTATAAATGCATTACATATCTTCTTGCTTTCCTAAAGTATGTTTGTGGATGTATATACACATCCACACACACACATATTTCTTGCCTGCATTCTAAAAATGATTTAATGGTGACCATAGTATTGCATTCTGTTAATTATGGTTCACTTTTCCTGACATTTTCAGATTACCTATAATGAGACCAAATGTTGGTGTCCCGAAGGACATTGGCTTTGAAGCAAGACATCTGGGCTTGATTTCTGGCTCTTCTGTTCAACAAGCAGTTTTGTGACCATGGGCAATCTATTTAGCCACAGCTCAGCTTACTCAACTGTAAAAAGAGGGTGTTAATACTGCCTCATTAATGAATGAAATAGTAGATGTACATTGAGAGGTACATATCTGGTACCTAATAAGTGGTAGTGACAGAATTAGTGTGTTGTAAAATTCTATCTTCAGGACAACTGAATACTTTGTGCTTTTTCCTGTATGAAAGATCTGTTCTAGTGTTCTTTTGTCTACTTTTAGTGGCTAGCATATCACTGCTGAAAGAGTAATTGTACTTTCTAGCTCCTTCCTTATTTTTGCCTTGTTTTTTTCTTCCTCTGTTTGTAATTTTGGTTCATAACTTTTAGTGTTATGATTATCAATTCTTTCATTTCATAGGCAGAGTTAGCCATTGCACATGCTTTTTCCATTTGATCAATGAACTAATGAATTATACTTTGAAGCATGCGATAATTTTTTCTCACATATCCTATTGTCTTTTGGGAAATTTTATGTTGTTCAGAGGCTTTTCTTTTTCTTTTCTGTTTGGTCTCTTTTGAGATTACGGGAACTACCATGAATAAACAAATGTAATCTGAGGCTGCTTTCCTGTGTGATGTCCCTAGGCTCTGCAAGTCATACATCTGGGGGATGTCACTACTCCTGGTGTCCCTCTGTTCCTGTGTATGCTAGAGATTTGGGACATTTGTCAGTCTCCTGAGTTGTGCAGCCTACTGTTCTTTTCCTGCTTATTAAGAGAGAAGCCCACAACTCTTCAGTTTGCTCCCCCAGGAATATAGTTCTCCAATCATATGAAACTGTCCTCTCCAAGGCAGAGAGCAGCCATAGGTTGAGGTTGGAGGCATGTTGGGTCCTGGTGGGGTTGAGTCCAACCTAAACTCTATGCTTGGGTTGACTGCACATTCTGACACCCATCTCCATTAGATGTCTTCTCACTCATTGTCTCACGATTTTCCTTGAGAGTCTCGCTGTCTTCCTGTCATTCCAAAGTCATAATTCCATCATCCCAAGTCCATCAGAAAGATACTACTTCTGGAATAGGTTCAAATGTATTTCCTGCCGGGCCCATATTTAAGAATATTTTGGGACAGGAAGTTCATCAAACACTCACTAATAGAAGGTTTCCTTCTCTTTCTCCCCTCCATCCTAAACAAACACAAAGTAAAATTCTAATATAACCTTCACCTCTGGCTGAGTTAAAATTGCTGTTACAAAAGTAATTTTGACAAATCTTGATGTTTTCAACATTTAGATATTTTGAAGAAAGATTTTAAAACTCATTTTCATCCTGTGTGAAGCTTTCGCCGTACATTTTTCCTATTACCCTGTCTTTATGGATTTACATATTTAAGTCAAATTTTTGCCATCAAAAATGTACTTAAATTATAAATAGTATTTCTATATTCATGGATTTTTCTTTTCACTAGCAAGCAAAAAGTCAGGATATCTTAGCTGTGTAATAGTTCTAAAATTTTTAGGTAAATTGTGAACATTAGAAATTGTACTTTGCATGAAAATAAAGGTTCATGTGGTACTTTTGTGAATTTAAAAAATATTATGGTATAATTCTTTTTCTATGAATTCATGAATTGATTGTATTGATGTGTTTTTCATCAACAAGTTAATCTTAGGGAGAATGGATTTTCTTTAAAAGGACTGTGATAAATCTAACTTCAATGTTCAAATGACCCATAATGTGAAGGAGATAAGCACATGGAAGATGCTTCAGTACACAGAACAGAGTTTAGTCATAGGAATAGATTTGATAGGAATCACATTCGGCTGTAATAGGAATTTACATGAGGAGCAACGTAGCGAGGTAAATTCTTCACTTAGGGGATCAAAATGTAAGGCAGACTTACATAGCTTCTAGGTTTGCTGCATTATGATTATGCTGTTGTTTCATCATTCACTCCTAGGGTTTATTTTGTGCCTCAATGTGAAAGAAAGCTTTTGTTTGTTTGCTTTTTGTGGGTTTTTTCACCGTTATTTGTTGTAAGCTGTTTATTTCTTCATTAATGTTTCACAATTTCATTCAACAAACATTTATTCCATTTGGCTTTTTCCACAGCAAAATCTGGAAAAAACTGTGTTAAGTTCTATGGAGAAACAGAAATGAATAAGGTATGAATTTGCACTATCTTCTAATCCACTAGGGTAAAGAGACATACAGACAACTAATTCACACAGAGTGGAAGGAAATGAGAGCTGTGGCATGTATGCTGAGGGACAGCGTTAAATTGGATGTGGAGAGGAATATGTCTATTTCATGAGTGAATTCTTGAAAAAGAGGTGGGATTTATGGTTGCTGGACCTAGCATTCAATTAATAGCTTATGAATAATATGGATTGTTATTAGAGATTTATTTATTTATTTTTGTGTTCAAGCACGTTAGGTGAAAAAAGTAATAAAAAAATTTAAAATCGAAAAATTGTGACAAGTGAAAATGCATATAAGCATCCATGTCACATTTCCTTTTCTTTGGGGAGCAATATTAAGTCAGAGAACAGGGAAGTGGCGTTATCTGAAGGGTTCTTTTAGGAATCACTAACATTTGAGTTAAAAGTAGATAATTACTTCAAATAAATATAGTTTAAATATAATTTTCACCCCAATGACTGTGTTTAAATCTTAGGCAATCTAGTCAACAGAAACATGAAGTTTCACATTGCTAGACACAGTTAAGCATTCCACAATTGACCTTTCTTGCTGCTGTGTTTGCAGTTTTGAACAAAACTGATTAACTAAATTTGAAAGGTTTTTTTTTTTGTTTTTTTTTGTTTTTGTTTATTTATTTATTTATTTATTTTGAGAATAAGTCAAATGGATTTTAAATGGCTTAGGAAAAGATACTTATTTTTACTAGAGAGCTTACTTTCCTGTAAGAAATTCAGCAAGTTTTATGGCCTTATCCGGGGCATATTTAGAAATCAAACAGAGAAAAGGTTTTAACAAAACCATGTTTCACAGTATTTGTCTAAAACGTCCACATAACCATTAGCTCAGCTACCAAAGCTGGTGCCATTTTGTGATGGTGGAACTTTAATATGTGCTCCTATACCCCTCTTCTAATTGTTAGGCCTGAGAAATGTATTAATTGTCTTCATACTAAAATAATATACACAAAATGGTAAATCATGTGGCTAAACCCAGAAAAGAAAACAACAAAAAATATGACTAGAGCCATTCCTCAACATTCTCTCTTCCTTTCCTCAATACTGCACAGTTTTAGCATATTTATTTCTGTACAAATTTTATAAATCTACGTGCTTTTTTAGAGTCAGAGCTGCCTTTGTGTTCCTTGCAACAGGTAGCATGGACCTTGCCTATAAAAGACACTTGGTAACTATTAGACCGAACCACATAAATTGCTCTTTGTATAGAGTCAGAAATAATCAAACACTAGTGATATCAAATGGTTAAATCTAAATTTGTTGAGTGAATGAGGAAATCATGGCATGAATTATTCTTCCAACTCATAGTCTATGGATTTTTATCACATAACATAGAGCTTTCACTGGATAATGCACCTTGCTGAGCTTTGTCACTCTAGAACGTTGCTCTCCAAGCTCTTTTGATCACACATCCTCATTAATAAAACATATTTGAGATGACACATCCAAACATGTATTCTTATTATAATCTATATACTTACATTTTATTACAATACTAAGGTATTCTTGCAGTTCTATGCACCATCTATCAGTTCCCTGGTGTATGCATGCCCCATTTTGTAAACATCATTTGTAGTTGAGCTTTCTGGTTCTTGCAGAGAACTACAAGTATATTATAACTGATCTTCAAAGTTAATAATTTCTGAATAATTTCATCTAAAAATATAACTTCTGTGTAAAAATTTAATGATGGATTCCAATCAAAGTGGGAGAAGGGATATTTCTCATATACAGACACATTAATTAAACAACAAAGGAAGCCCTCATGCGTCCTAGCAGATTCTCCCTTTTAGGATTCTATTTTAATTCAATTAAATATGGCCACTTTTTATTCAAGGTCATGTTGTTTTCAACTTGTATCTATTCAATCTTTCATAAATTGCAATGTATTCTACCTAGGAGTTATGATTTATACCATTTATACTGCCTCATAAAATGTCTTTAATACTTTAGCCTACATTTATTTCTCCTTAAAAATTCTAATGGCCTGTATTGTCTAATTCAAACAACTGCAGTCATTACTATATGCTGTTTTTGTTGGGAAATCTAAGGAAGGGACAGAGGCTTGAAGTGGATGATCTGCTAAGTTTGGTTCTAAGATTTGGTGATTCTGAGTTTATGAGAAGGCTTTTAGGACTTGAATGTCACCTTTCTCAATTTATACAAGCAATAACCACATAACCAAAATTATTTTTCTATTTAAAAAAAAAGAAAATAAAAAAAGGATGCTGGAGGACAGTTAGAGAAACTGAGGCTCTAATTCATCCTTTAAATGTGGCTCCTTTATTCAGTGTGAAGATCAATATCACTCACCTGTCATTTAATTTGATACTCTACTCTTGGCAAGGGTTATTCTCCATTAGGCTCAGTGGGTGATATCGTCACTGTCCATATGATTAAATGACACTTAGTAATATGGATTTTCCAAGTTGTGTAATATCTTCCTACTATGTCATCACTATCCCCACTTTATAGTCAGAACACAGGCAAATTTGGCTGTACAGTGAAGGGTTCAGATAGATAAATACGAGAAGGGGAGGTTTTAATTTGGCACTAGCGTTGTTTAGCATTCATAAAAAATTGTTTTACTGCCCAGATGTTGGAAATTTATTAATTATCATATTGGCTCTCGGTCCTAGTTCTTGCAAGAGCCATAGTAGATGCCAGAAGCTAAATAACCTTTTATCATTCTGCTGAATAAAGGATTGTTTGTGCTCTCCAGTTGATGAATTATCTCTGTGCCTTGTCGTTATAAAAAGAAACTCATCTTGTTCACTGGCCTGGCAGGAGATGAGAAGGCCCTAGAGAGAGCACAGAGGATTTTTCCTTTCACAAATCATATGTAGGATGTATGCTGTGAGTCCTGTCTGGAAATAAAAGTGAAAAGAACTCAGGACAAAACATAAAACTTTCATTGTTAGTAATAGTTGATATATGATAGATCATTACAAATTTATAGGATTAAACATCTGCTTTTACCCATACTAAATTATTTTAAAGTAGAAGTCAATTGTAGCATAGACAAATGTGCTTTTGTGTGTGCTTTGGAAGTCAAGGGAAATTTAAAATTAAAAATTAAAATTCTAATGAAACTAAGATAATACCAATAATTTTATGTTATTATACTCGTTTATGACAGACATATATGGAGACATTTGATATCAGAGCATATCATTGTGTATTGAAGAGAAAAAGCTAAGTTATTCCTTATAATCATTATGTTTCCACTAAATAGAATGGGTCAAAACCTGCAACTGGATTAATTGCTTTGCTGTTTTTTCTTTTTTAATTAATGAATAAATTTATTTTTTAGAGCAGTTTTAGGTTCACAGTAAAATTGAACACAAAGTGCAGAGTTCTCATGTAACCCCTGTCCCCACATTGATAGTGGGTGATAGATTCACCCACTATCAATATCACACACCACATGGTACATTTGCTATTATAGATGAACCTACACTAATACACCATTATCACTCAAAGTCCATAGTTTACATTAGGGTTCACTCTTGGTGTTGTGCATACTTTGGGTTTGAACAAATGTATAGTGAACATGTATCCACCATTATGGTATCATACAGAATAAACTAAGCTCTCTGTGCTCTGCCCATTCATTGCTTCATCCCCACCCCCAACCACTGGCAACCATTAATCTTTTTACTTTCTTCAGAGTTTTGTCTTTTCCATATTATTGAAACCATACAATATGTAGCCTTTTCAGATTGGAATTTTTTCACTTAGTAATATACACTTAAGCTTCCTATGGAGGACTCGCCTTTTAAGGCTTGATAGCTCATTGCTCCTTGTCTGGGTGTACCACAGTTTATTTTTCTTTTCACCTACTGAAGGACATCTTGGTTTCTTCCAAGTTTTGGCAAGTATGAATAAAGCTGCTATAAACATCCATATAGAGGTTTTTGTGTGGACATAAGGTTTTACTTTTTGGGGGTAAATACCAAGGGGCACAACTGTGGATCACATGGTAAGAGTGTGTTTTGTTTTATAAGAAACTGCCAACTGTCTTGCAAAGTGGCTGTACCATATTGCATTCCTACCAGCAATGAATGAGGGTTCCTGTGGCTCCACATCCCCACAAATATTTGGTGTTGTTGGTGTTTTCTAGTTAGCCTGTCTAGAAGCTTATCAATTTTTTATCTTTACAAATAATCAGCTTTTGGATTTGTTGATTTTCTCTACTGATTTTCTCTTTACAATTTCTTTGATTTTGGCTCTAATTTTTATTATTTCTTTTCTTCTGCTTACTTGGACTTAATTTGCTCTTTTTTTCTAGGCCTTAAGGGGGAGCTTAGTTATTGATTTTTAGATCTTTCTTCTTTTTAAATATATGTGTTCAATGCTATAAATTTCCCTCTAAGCACTGCTTTTGCTGCATCCCACAAATTCTGATAAATTGTATTTTCATTTCCATTTAGTTCAAAATATTTTTAAATTTCTCTTAAGATTTCCTTCTTTGACCCATGTGTTATCTATGAATGTATTGTTTAATCCCCGAGTATTTTGGATTTTTCAGCTATCTTTCTGTTTTTGGTTTCTATTTTATCTTCATTGTGGACTGAGAGCAGACCTTGTATATCTATTTTTCCAATGTGTGAAGGTGTGTTTATGGCACAGAATGTCATCTGCCTTGTTGATCATGCCATGTGATCTTGAAAAAAATGTGTAATCTGCTGTTGCTAGGTGAAATGGTCTATATATTCCAATTTATCTAATGAAGTGATGATACTGTTGAGTACAACTGTATTCTTACTGATTATCTATCTTCTGGATCTGTCCACTTCTAATAGAGGGGTGTTACAGTTTCCAACTATAATAGTGTCTTTATTTCTCCTTGTAGTTCTATCAGTTTTTGCCTCACTAATTCTGATGTTCTGTTGTTAGGCACATACTCATTAAGAATTGTATGTCATTTTGAAGTATTGATATTTTTATCATTTTGCATGACCCCTCTTTATTCCTTATCATTTTTCTTGCTCTTCCACTGTGAGCTTGTGGGCTTCAATGAAGTAATGAGGAGGGAATACAGGAGTTAGAATGAGAGAATTATGGAGGCTTTAGTTGGAGGAAGAAGGCACAAACTCTTTTCAACAATCTCACTTATTCCTCAACCAAATGCAATTATGAATTCTGCACACATAACTCATTTATGAAATTGCTTGTTCCAAGTCCAATTAACTAATGTTTTGTCCTTATCTTATTTGTTCCCTCAACTGTATTTGGCACACACAGGCTACTAGACTACTCTCTTCTTTAGAAATATTCTCTCCCTTTGCTTTCTGTGATACTGCAATCTCCTTATTCTCTAACTTTTCTTTCTACTCTTCTCTGTTTAAGATATTTCATTCTTCCTTACCCTGCAAACTATGGTTCACTTTATGACATTACTTTAAAGCCTCTTTTCCCTTTGTGTACTTCCCTGGAACAGATGTGTCCACTTCTATGGCTTAAGTTTCAACTGTTATAGTTATGACTCCCACGTCTATACATCCAGCTTAGGTCAATCTCCATAAGCTACAGACCAGCATATTCAAGTGCTTACTGGACAGCTCCACTGGGAAATCTTTCAGACACCCTGAACTCAATGTATAGAATACTGAATTCAAAGATTTTCTCCATAAGTCTAGTCCTCTTTCTGTGTTCCTTAACCTAGTGAATGATATCAGTCCACCATACCATCTTGCTCTAGCAGAGAAATTTGGGATAATTCTTAACTCCTCTTTCTCATCTCCAATATACAATCAGTCATCAAATCTTGTGTATTTGAACTCCTTAAAATCTCTTGAATCTATTCAATTTCCCCTATCTTTTCAAATTTTTGTTATTATCATATTTGAATGGAATTGCCACCATTAGGCCCTAATTGGATTTCCTCTCTTCAGTCTTCATACTTATCCATTCTTTATCAAACTCTTTTTTTTAACATATTTATTGGAGTATAATTGCTTTAAAATGTGTTAGTTTCTGCTTTATAATAAAGTGAATCAGTTATACATATACATATGTTCCCATATATCTTCCCTATTGTGTCTCCCTCCACCCACCCTCCCTATCCCACCCCTCTAGGTGGTCACAAACGACAAAGCTGATCTCCCTGTGCTATGCAGCTGCTTCCCACTAGCTATCTATTTTACGTTTGGTAGTGTATATATGTCCATGCCTCTCTCTCACTTTGTCACAGCTTACCCTTCCCCCTCCCCATATCTTCAAGTCCATTCTCTAGTAGGTTGGTGTCTTTATTCCCATCTTACCCCTAGGTTCTTCATGACCATTTTTTTTTCTTAGATTCCATATATATGTGTTAGCATACGGTATTTGTCTTTCTCTTTCTGACTTACTTCACTCTGTATGACAGACTCCAGGTCTATCCACCTCATTACAAATAGCTCAATTTCATTTCTTTCTATGGCTGAGTATTATTCCATTGTATATATGTGCCACATCTTCTTTATCCCTTCATCCGATGATGGACACTTAGATTGCTTCCGTGTCCTGGCTAATGTAAATAGAGCTGCAATGAACATTTTGGTACATGACTCTTTTTTTTTTTTTTACAACTTTATTGGAGTATAATTGCTTCACAATGGTGTATTAGTTTCTGCTTTATAACAAAGTGAATCAGTTATACATATACATCTGTTCCCATATCCCTTCCCTCTTGCATCTTCCTTCCTCCCACCCTCCCAATCCCACCCCTCCAGGCAGTCACAAAGCACCGATCTGATCTCCCTGTGCTATGCAGCTGCTTCCCAGTAGTTATCTACCTTACGTTTGGTAGTGTATATATGTCCATGCCTCTCTCTCACTTTGTCACAGCTTACCCTTCCCCCTCCCCATATCCTCAAGTCCATTCTCAACTAGGTCTGTGTCTTTATTCCTGTTTTACCCCTAGGTTCTTCATGACATTTTTTTCCCCTTAAATTCCATATATATGTGTTAGCATACGGTATTTGTCTTTCTCTTTCTGACTTACTTCACTCTGTATGAGAGACTCCAGGTCTATCCACCTCATTACAAATAGCTCAATTTCATTTCTTTCTATGGCTGAGTATTATTCCATTGTATATATGTGCCACATCTTCTTTATCCAGTCATCTGTCGATGGACTTTTAGGTTGTTTCCATTTCCAGGCTACTGTAAAAGAGCTGCAATGAACAATCTTGTACATGACTCTTTTTGTTTTTTTTTATTTTTATTTTTTTAAATTTTTTGCTTTATAACAAATTTAATGTTATACATATACATGTTTCCATATCCCCTCCCTTTTGCGTCTCCCTCCCACCCTCCCTATCCCACCCCTCCAGTTAGTCACAAAGCACCGAGCTGATCTCCCTGTGCTATGCGGCTGCTTCCCACTAGCTATCTACCTTACGTTTCGTAGTGTATATATGTCCATGCCGCTCTTTCACTTTGTCACAGCTTACCCTTCCCCCTCCGCATATCCTCAAGTCCATTCTCTAGCAGGTCTGTGTCTTTATTCCTGTCTTACCCCTATGTTCTTCATGACATTTTTTTTTCTTAAATTCCATATATATGTGTTAGCATACAGTATTTGTCTTTCTCTTTCTGACTTACTTCACTCTGTATGACAGACTCTAGGTCTATCCACCTCATTACAAATAGCTCAATTTCATTTCTTTTTATGGCTGAGTAATATTCCATTGTATATATGTGCCACATCTTCTTTATCCATTCATCCGATGATGGACACTTAGGTTGTTTCCATCTCCAGGCTATTGTAAATAGGGCTGCAATGAACATTTTGCTACATGACTCTTTTTGAATTATGGTTTTCTCAGGGTATATGCCCAGTAGAGGGATTGCTGGGTCATATGGTAGTTCTATTTGTAGTTTTTAAAGGCACCTCCATACTGTTCTCCATAGTGGCTGTATCAATTTACATTCCCACCAGCAGTGCAAGAGTGTTCCCTTTTCTCCACACCATCTCCAGCATTTATTGCTTCTAGATTTTTTGATGATGGCCATTCTGAGTGATGTGAGATGATACCTCATTGTAGTTTTGATTTGCATTTCTCTAATGATTAATGATGTTGAGCATTCTTTCATGTGTTTGTTGGCAGTCTGTATATCTTCTTTGGAGAAATGTCTATTTAGGTCTTCTGCCCATTTTTGGATTGGGTTGTTTGTTTTTTTGTTATTGAGCTGCATGAGCTGCTTATAAACTTTGGAGATTAATCCTTTGTCAGTTGCTTCATTTGCAAATATTTTCTCCCATTCTGAGGGTTGTCTTTTGGTCTTGTTTATAGTTTCCTTTGCTGTGCAAAAGCTTTGAAGTTTCATTAGGTCCCATTTGTTTATTTTTGTTTTTATTTCCATTTCTCTAGGAGGTGGGTCTAAAAGGATCTTGCTGTGATTTATGTCATAGAGTGTTCTGCCTATGTTTTCCTCTAAGAGTTTGATAGTGTCTGGCCTTACATTTAGGTCTTTCATCCATTTTGAGCTTATTTTTGTGTATGGTGTTAGGGAGTGATCTAATCTCATACTTTTACATGTCCCTGTCCAGTTATCCCAGCACCACTTATTGAAGAGGCTGTCCTTTCTCCACTGTACATTCCTGCCTCCTTTATCAAAGATAAGGTGACCATATGTGCGTGGGTTTATCTCTGGGCTTTCTATCCTGTTCCACTGATGTACCTTCCTGTTTCTCTGCCAGTACCATACTGTCTTGATTACTGTAGTTTTGTAGTATAGTCTGAAATAAGGGAACCTGATTCCTCCAGCTCCGTTTTTCATTCTCAAGATTTCTTTGGCTATTTGGGGTCTTTTCTGTTTCCATACAAATTGTGAAATTTTTTGTTCTAGTTCTGTGGAAAATGCCAGTGGTAGTTTGATAGGGATTGCATTGAATCTGTAGATTGCTTTGGGTAGTAGAGTCATTTTCACAATGTTGATTCTTCCAATCCAAGAACATGGTATAACTCTCCATCTATCTGTATTATCTTTAATTTCTTTCATCAGTGTCTTATAGTTTTCTGCATACAGGTCTTTTGTCTCCTTAGGTAGGTTTATTCCTAGATATTTTATTCTTTTTGTTGCAGTGGTAAATGGGAGTGTTTTCTTGATTTCACTTTCAGATTTTTCATCATTAGTGTATAGGAATGCCAGAGATTTCTGTGCATTAATTTTGTATCCTGCTACTTTACAAAACTCATTGATTAGCTCTAGTAGTTTTCTGGTAGAATCTTCAGGATTCTCTATGTATAGTATCATGTCATCTGCAAACAGTGACAGCTTTACATCTTCTTTTCTGATTTGGATTCCTTTTATTTCCTTTTCTTCCCTGATTGCTGTGGCTAAAACTTCCAAAACTATGTTGAATAACAGTGGTGAGAGTGGGCAACCTTGTCTTTTTCCTGATCATAGTGGAAATGCTTTCAGTTTTTCGCCTTTGAGGACGATGTTGGCTGTGGGTTTGCCATATATGGCCTTTATTATGTTGAGGAAAGTTCCCTCTATGCCTACTTTCTGCAGGGTTTTTATCATAAATGGGTGTTGAATTTTGTCGAAAGCTTTCTCTGCATCTATTGAGATGATCATATGGTTTTTCTCCTTCAATTTGTTAATATGGTGTATCACGTTGATTGATTTGCATATATTGAAGAATCCTTGCATTCCTGGAATAAACCCCACTTGATCATGGTGTATGATCCTTTTAATGTGCTGTTGGATTCTGTTTGCTTGTATTTTGTTGAGGATTTTTGCATCTATGTTCATCAGTGATATTGGCCTGTAGTTTTCTTTCTTTGTGACATCCTTGTCTGGCTTTGGTCTCAAGGTGATGGTGGCCTCATAGAATGAGTTTGGGTGTGTTCCTCCCTCTGCTATATTTTGGAAGAATTTGAGAAGTTTAGGTGTTAGCTCTTCTCTAAATGTTTGATAGAATTCGCCTGTGAAGCCATCTGGTCCTGGGCTTTTGTTTGTTGGAAGATTTTTAATCACAGTTTCAATTTCAGTGCTTCTGATTGGTCTCTTCATATTTTCTATTTCATCCTGATTCAGTCTTGGCAGCTTGTGCCTTTCTAAGAATTTGTCCATTTCTTCCAGGTTGTCCATTTTATTGGCATAGAGTTGCTTGTAGTAATCTCTCATGATCTTTTGTATTTCTGCAGTGTCAGTTGTTACTTCTTTTTCATTTCTAATTCTATTTATTTGAGTCTTCTCCCTTTTTTCCTTGATGAGTCTGGCTAATGGCTTATCAATTTTTTTAATCTGCTCAAAGAACCAGCTTTTAGTTTTATTGATCTTTGTTATCATTTCCTTCATTTCTTTTTCATTTATTTCTGATCTGATTTTTATGATTTCTTTCCTTCTGCTATCTTTGGGGTTCTTTTGTTCTTCTTTCTCTAATTGCTTTAGGTGCAAGGTCAGGTTGTTTATTCGAGAAGTTTCCTGTTTCTTACGGTGGGATTGTATTGCTATAAACTTCCCCCTTAGAACTGCTTTTGCTGCATCCCATAAGTTTTGGGTCATCGTGTCTCCATTTTCATTTGTTTCTAGGTATTTCTTGATTTCCTCTTTGATTTCTTCAGTGGTCACTTTGTTATTAAGTAGTGTATTGTTTAGCCTCCATGTGTTTGTATTTTTTACAGATTTACTATGATTTTAGGCAGCCTCTCTGCTAATGGGTGGGGTTCTGTTCCTGTCTTCGTAGTTGTTTGGCATAGGGTGTCCAGCACTGTAGCTTGCTGGTCGTTGAGTGAAGCTGGGTGCTGGTGGTGAGATGGAGATGTCTGGGAGATTTTCGCCATTTGACAATATGTGGAGCTGGGAGGTCTCTTGTGGACAAGTGTCCTGCAGTTGGCTCTCCCACCTCAGAGGCACAGCACTGACTCTTGGGTGCAGCACCAAGAGCCTTTCATCCACACGGCTCAGAATAAAAGGGAGAAAAAGTAGAAAGAAAGAATTAGTAGAAGAAGAAAGAAGGAAAGAAAGAAAGAAAGAAAAGAGCGAGGGAGGAAGGAGGGAAGGAAGGAGGGAAGGAAGGACAAAAAGAAAGGAGATAAAGTAAAATAAAATCAAGTATGATAAAATATAATAAAGTTATTAAAATAATAAAATAATTATTAATAAAAAACAAACAAACAAAAAAATGGACAGATAGAACCCTGGGACAAATGGTGGAAGCAAAGCTATACAGACAACATCTCACACAGACGCATACACATATACACTCACAAAAAGAGGAGAAGGGCAAATAATCATACATCTTGCTCTCAAAGTCCACCTCCTCAATTTGGGATGATTCGCTGTCTATTCATGTATTCCACAGATGCAGGGTACATCAAGTTGATTGTGGAGCTTTAATCCGCTGCTTCTGAGGCTGCTGGGAGAGATTTCCCTTTCTCTTCTTTGTTCTCACAGCTCCCGGGTCTCAGCTTTGGATTTGGCCCCGCCTCTGCATGTAGGTCGCTGGAGGGCATCTGTTCTTTGCTCAAATAGGACGAGGTTAAAGGTGCAGCCGCTTAGGGGACTCTTGCTCACTCAGGCCGGGGGGAGGGAGGGGTACGGAGTGCGGGGCGAGCCTGAGACGGCAGAGGCCGGCGTGACGTTGCACCAGCCTGAGGCGCGCCGTGCGTTCTCCCGGGGAAGCCGTCCCTGGATCCCCAGACCCCGGCAGTGGCGGGCTGCACAGGCTCCCCAGAAGGGGGGCGTGGACAGTGACCTGCACTCGCACACAGGCCTCTTGGCGGCGGCAGCAGCAGCCCCAGCATCTCACTCCGGTCTCTGGAGTCCGCGCTTTTAGCTGCGGCTCGCGCCCGTCTCTGCAGCTCCTTTAAGCAGCACTCTTAATCCCCTCTCCTTGCGCACCAGGAAACAAAAGAGGCAAGAGAAAGTCTCTTGCCTCTTCGGCAGGTCCAGACTTTTCCCCGGACTCCCTTCTGGCTACCTGTGGTGCACTAGCCCCTTCAGGCTGTGTTCACGCCGCCAACCCCAGTCCTCACCCTGCGCTCCGACCGAAGCCCGAGCCTCAGCTCCCAGCCCCGCCCACCCCGGCGCGCGAGCAGACAAGCCTCTCAGGCTGGTGAGTGCCGGTCGGCACCAATCCTCTGTGTGGGAATCTCTCCGCTTTGCCCTACCCAGGTACGTGGGGAGTTTCTTGCCTTTTGGGAGGTCTGAGGTCTTCTGCTAGCGTCCAGTAGGTGTTCTGTAGGAGTTGTTCCACGTGTAGATGTATTTCTGGTGTACCTGTGGGGAGGAAGGTGATCTCCGCGTCTTACTCTTCCGCCATCTTCCCCAGAAGTCCGGTACATGACTCTTTTTGAATTACGGTTTTCTCAGGGTATATGCCCAGTAGTGGGATTGCTGGGTCGCATGGTAGTTCTATTTTTAGTTTTTTTTACTGTTCTCCATAGTGGCTGTATCAATTTACATTTCCACCAACAGTGCAAGAGTGTTCCCTTTTCTCCACACCCTCTCCAGCGTTGTTGAAGTTTCAAACACTTTAAACTTCTTTCGAAAAGGGTAATGGGTTTGCTCTCCTGTCTAAGTGTGCACTCAGATTGTTTTCCTTGAATGGAAGTCATTCTCATGACCAATTCCCTTCTAGTTATCTTCTTGTGTAGTTTAAATGTTGCTTTCTCTGGAAATCACTTTATGGACATCCAAAGCGTGTGTCCCATATGGTCTGCAAGTTCCCATATGGTCCTATATACTCTGTAGTGTAAGATTTACTGCACTGTTTCTTTACTGCCTTATTGTCTCCTCCCTTGGCCTGCAAACTCCTTGACTCTCCTTGGCCTTTTTCGCTATTATGCCTCTGGAATCTAACAGTGTTTGACATGGAATAGGTAGTTAAAATTATTTTCTTAATGGAGGAATAAAAACTAAGACAGCAGAGAGAAAACAATATAAATAATTTTTGTTTGTTTGCACTTTTGAAGTTCTTACCCATAAAGATTTCTGATATTTACACAGAGAGAAAGGGGAAGCTACATTTGAAAATGCTTGGAAGGAAAGGAAGGAAGGGGAGAAGCTGGAAGATGCTTCTTAGGAAAGAGGTGGGACAAGTATTGGAGAGAAGAGATATCTCTTACTTTAAATATTTAAAATAGTTTTTTGTTTATCTTCATGAACTAATTTATACCTGTTATACAAAATTCAAAAGTACAACAGGGTGTATAGTGTAAAGTTAATTTCCCATGTTTCCTGTTACCCAGCCATCCTTTTACTCACCCTGGGGACAATCACTGTGATTAGTTTTCTTCTTTTCCTTCTATGTACAGTCTATGTATTCCTAAACATCTATATATGTTTATATGTATGTTTTTAAAAATATATTTTATAGAGTCAGCAGCATAATATACACTTTTCTATTCTTTACTTTGTTTCTGCTATTATCTATCATCTATCTGTCTATCTAAAGTATCTATCCATCTATCTATCTGTTTATTTATCATGTGCTCATCAGCGTAACCTTATTCTTTTTAAACTTTCATAGAATTCCATAATATGGATGTGTCATATTTTCTTTAATCTGCTCCACACTATGGACAATTAGACTGTGCTCTATCTTCTGCAGTGACAAAGAGCATCACAATCTATACCCTATATCAGCATCATTTTGCTTACATGAAATATAAATACTTAACATTAGAAATGTCAGATAAAAAGGTAGAAATATTTTTAATCTTGAAGGACTTTTCTAAGGTGCCTTCATTGGAAGCTGCATTAGTTACGCTCCCACCAGCTGCATCTTCAGTTGCCTTTACAGGCACTGTCACCAATGCAATATGTTGCCAGGCAGGTTTATTTTTGCCAAACTAATGGTTTAAAATACATCTCATTTTAGTTTTAATTTAAATTTCTGTTAATATAACTGAGAATACAGTGTCCTTTTCTATGTTTAAAAGCCATATGTTGTTGATTTTTTTTCTTTTTGGTAAACAGTCCATATGCTTTGCTCATTATTTTCTTAGTGGGCTATGAGTATTGTGATGATTTATTTCAAAGTTCTATATCATTATAAATATATATGTAACCTATAATTATATTTAAATATAATGGTAACTAATTATTATATATGTATGCATATATATATATAGCTATAGTTACATATCACAAAGGTATACGTGTGTGTGTGTGTGTGTGTGCGCATGAGTATGTGATATGAATAGAAAATATTTCCCTCATTTATCTTTTATCTTCTGATTTTGTTCATGAAGTTGTTACCCCTTTGGAGAATCTATTAACTCTGCGTAGTCAGACTTATCAGTTTTTCTTTTACTGCTTCTGAGTTTTGTGTAATTTGGGAAGTCATTCCTCATTTTAAATTATGTTTTAAAACTTCTCTGCTGTTTTCTTTGAGTAATTAATTTAATTTTACGTCTAAATCTTTAATTCAACAGAATTTTATTTCATCATAAAATATGAGGTCATATCCAACTTATTTTTTCAGATAGTTTCCCAGATTGTCACAATGCTATTCAATGTATGATACATATTTTCTTCACTGATTTGAAATGTTATTCTTTTTATATATGTCAATGATGATTTGCTCAGTTTTCATATGTGATTTATTTATAGGGTTTTGATTAGATTCAGTTTGATTCTTCTCTCTTCCTACTTCTCCACCAGATCAATTTTTTAATTATTAAAGCCTTATCTAATGTATTTTGATATCTAATAAATATAGTCTTTCTCATTAATCTTTATTTTTTTACTACCTAGCCTTGATTGTTTATTGTTCTATGTGTTCTTTAGAATAGTTTGTCTAGTTTTTACAAAATCTGTTGAATATTATCATTAACACATATTAAAATAGATTAACTTACAGATACTAACAACTTAATAATAATTTTGTATCTTCCACAAGGACATGGTTTTTATTTGTTTTAGTCCTTTTATGTTCCTCAGAGGATTAAAAAATTTTTCTTATATAGAATTTGCACATTTCTTATTAATTTATTCCTAGATCTTTGATATTTTTTGCTATTTAAATGGAATATTTTCTTTCATTATTCAGCACGATTGGTTTTTTTATGCATGTATGAAAGCTATAGATTTCTGCATATTAATTTTTCACTTACTCATTGATATCTTTGAATTTCCAGATAAAATAATTTAATATAATTAATATATTTAATGTAATATAATTAATTTAATTAATATATTATTGATTGATTAATATAATTAAATCAATTGATATTGGTTCAAGTATCAATATCAAATAATATATTTTTCAACTCTCTTCCAATTTGTATTACTTTTCCATATCTAAATGTGTTGGATAGTACCTCCTTACTTATGATGAAAGATGTTTGTAAGAGAAACCATCTCTATCTTGTTTCTGACATTAATGGGGGTATTTCTATTGTAAACTTATTAAACTCATGTTGTGAGTTTATGATTTCAGGTAAATATATTTATGTTTTATCATATTAGTAAAATAATTCTTTATCCCTCTCTTCTCATTAACAATTGTAATCATTATCAAGAATGGGTTTTGATTTACATAAAATCTAGTATAGTATAAAATGTAATATCTGTACATAATAATAATAATTGTATGATTTTTTTCACTTTAGATTTGTTATTATGGTGAATTACACTAATGCATTTCTTAATATTTGGTTTCTTCACATTTCTGGGAAAAAAACCTACTTGGTATTTTAATATGCTGCTGAAATCTGTTTGTACTTAGACTAACATGATGGGAATAGATGGAAAATTATGTTGAGATAGGAATGAGCAAATGTATGTGCTATGCGCTTATTATTAATAACCTTGGTCATTTCACTGAAGTAAGAGGAGTGATAATCTCTTTAATTACTAAACATTTTAAATGCCCATCCTAGAAGCAAGGATTGTGCTTAACACTGGGGTTAGAAAGATGAGTAGGACATTATTCGTATCTTCGAAGATCAGTCAGAAAAACATTCAACAAATCGTAATGCACTGTGGTCAGTGCTTTTATGATGATAGCGGCCATGGAAATTCAGAGGCTGGGACAACCTGGATGTATGGTGGTGTTGGGGAGGGTGCCACAGGTGGTGACACATCATCTGGTTTGGAAGGGCAAGTTTAGGTTTTGCCCTAAACTTGGGAAGTGGAAAGAAAGAAATGCAGAGGGTGGCAGGTGGGACATCCTCAATTCATGATGATGTGCTGGAGACTGAAGTTTGATTTGAGGTGTACCTGGAGCAGTAACAGGGTGTAATTTGTTGGGAAACAAAGCGGAGATGGTTTCTGGTAGCCTGTAAACAGAAGGAAGTGCCAACCTGAATTTAAAACATATGCTTTTATAGAGCTAAGTTTACATCTAGAATTATTATATAAAGGCTGAAAGGAAACTTAGGACTTATTTCATTTATATGGCTACCTTGGTTGACAGCATCTTTCTCTAGCCTGAGAGATGGTACTAAAATCAACCAGGTGTAACCAGGTGGTAGAAGTCAATGTGTGCAAGAGCCTAGTGAGGTTCTGGGCATAATGAGCATTTCTCCCAAAGAGGGGTAAGAATGATTGCACTATGTAAAGAGAGAGGCATTGAGAATAAACACATTCTGATGGTGTCAAAGAAAGAAATCAGCACCGCTTATTGAAGGGGGCATCTTTTCTCCATTGTATATTCTTGCCTCCTTTGTCATAGATTAGGTGACCATAGGTTGCGTGGGTTTATCTCTGGGCTTTCTGTTCTGTACCATTGATCTATATTTCTGTTTTTGTGCCAGTACCATACTGTTTTGATTACTGTAGCTTTGTAGTATAGTCTGAAGTCAGGAAACCTGATTCCTCCAGCTCTGTTTTTCTTTCTCAAGATTGCTTTGGCTATTCAGGGTCTTTTGTGTTTCCATACAAATTGTAAAATGGGGAGGGGGAGGGAGGCCCAGGAGGGAGGGCATATAGGTATACATATAGCTGATTCACTTCATTGAATAGCAGAAACTAACACAACAGTGTGAAGCAATTATACTCCAATTAAAAAAAGAAAGAAAGAAATCAGATGAGACTGTGTAGCTAATATTTAACAACTGCCAGCTGAATGCATGCCAGACGCTGTATATGTAATATCCCCAAACCTCAAAGCAACCCTGAGAGATAGGTATTTCATAAGTGAAGGGTCAGATACACTATGTAGTGTGCTTAAGTCACAAAGCTGGTAAGTGACTGAGTCAGGATTAGAACCCATGTCTGCCTGGTTTTGGAGTATAGTGAGAGACACAACATCACAAACCTGAAGGGATGCCTTGAGAGGTCACCCAAGTCCTATGTATGTTCATGCCAGTGTGCAGCTTATGTGAAGCTAGAGATCATTTATGGAGAAGCACGTAAGAGCTCCCTGGTGGACCAGCCTTCTACCTCTACAAACTGCCTATGTAAGATCCCAGTTCTCCTTGTGGCCACTATGTGCCTACAAGTATTGAACACCCAAATGTGACAGTGACTCTAAAAAAAGGTGGTAAAGCCTAGATTCAACATTGTGTTTATGGTCTGGTCTCTTGTTCTTCACTAATTTTTAAGGTCAAGAATTCTTGACCCCTTTTCTGACCCTCCTAATTGTATCTGTGCTCATAGAAAGTTTGACCTCTATACATTACATACAAAGTCCTATACATTAGGACTTTGTTGTTTCCAGAACTTCCCAGCTCACTTACTCTGAGCCTAGTAATAATAATAATAATGATAGTGCTTATATAGCATCTATCATTTGCCTGACACTGTTCTAAGTGCTTTACATATTTTAACTTATTTAGTCCTCCCAGCAATGCTGAGGTAGGAACTGTATCAACAAGAATTAAGCCACAGAGCTTCTAATGGCAGAGCATGATTTGTGCTCAGACCTTAACAGTGAAACTAATTTATTAAATAAATATTTATTAAATATTTTCTATGTGCCGAGATGCACTGCTTTATTTGCAGTGTTAGCTCTAATTCTCACAATAACTCTGTGAGGTGGATATTATTATCCCCATTTGATAAATGAGGAAAGTAAGCATCATAGAGGTTAAACAACTTGCTAGTAGGTGGTGGGTGAATCCAGGATAATTGAAGCACAGGCCTGTTTGACTCCAAAGCCCAAGCTATCTCAGTCCATCCATGCCTGGAGCCTACCCATCATTCTGAACTAGCTCTACTCATCAATGTTAGGTTGTAAGAGTGGGGAAGGAATAAAGGACACTGATGGATTCAATGTGCTGTCATACTGGATAATAAAGAGAGATGGTGGGGGGAATGAATGGAACAGAAGCTAAACTCACTTAAGGAAGAAATGTTCTCTTCTGGACCATAGTAGATACTATCCTCATACACAAAAGATATTTGTGAGGGTAATTTCCAGAAGTGAGCTTAGTTGGATTACTTTCAGATATTTGAATGAAGAATTTCCATCATCTGTACTTAATTTAGCACTTTTGACTGAGAGCTACTGGTGTTGGTCTTTTACCAGCAGAGAAAACATTACTGAGTTAATTGTCACTTAAGGTGTTAATCTGCTGGTTCTTTAATTTCTCATCTTTCTACTCATAAATCTGACTTGATGCTAAGTAAATGCCTGCTCCTTTGCTTTATTTCTGAAGATAGAGTCTAAATAATTACTTCATAGACTATTTCTTTACACTTCATCACTTTTCTTTTGTCAGTTGCTTAGTGTATAATTATATTTAAAATATTTGGTTTTAGTCGATGCTCTTTTTTAAAAGTTAGGCTTCTTGAAGTATTTTTGATTGTCCTGGGCTTTGCTTGGTATAAATAGAAGAAGAGTATATAGGCAAAATAACATGGCAGTAGGTATTGCAAAAACTTTTCTGGAATTTCCTACTATTGCTAATTCTGTAGGACATTTAAAATTACAAGTCTTTATGGTATTCAATTTTGTGAAAAAATTCAATTATTGTCTTTAAATTTTTCTTAATTCTTAGGCTATTTCTAGCTTATGTGATAGTCTTGATGTTGATCCCTTTTTATTTTTCCTAAAAATTTTATTAATTTTTACCTGTATGGAAAAATACATACATATTTCTATAGAAATCATGTTATTAGACAGTCAGGTTCTCATTTTCTTTATTCCAGCTAAACTTCCAACTACCTATAAATCCCATGCCTCCTTTCATTCAAAGTCAAGGTAACCAATTATTTAAACATGTAATTCTCAACAGATCAAAGATTTTACCTTTGATTGGCAGCCAGTCTAAATCTCAACCTTACATTTTCCTGTAAGCCTCCAAATAGGATATTTGATCCTTGGTCTAAGTCCTCTGCTATTTTTTGCCCTGATGCCACTCATCTCCTTATAAAATCCTGCATTTCATTATTAGCTTCACGCAGATCTGCAAATGGCTGTTTTCTCTTACTAAGTTTCCTTGGGCTCTTCAGCTAAAATGGGGCTCTATTTTATAGAAATGCATTTCTACTCTTACTATTACTATATCCTTTTAGTCATTACTTCAATTTCCTCCTCACTAGATTTCTTTTGAATTTCCTTTAATTTGGTCCCTTAACTCATGAATTCACCAAAGCTATACTTCCAAATGTCACTAATAATCATTTCTTGTTAAAAACCCAAAGCTTTCACTCTGTTCTTGCATTTCTTTCACTCTTGATTACTTTAGACACATTTAAAACTCTCTTTATTGCTTAGATTTTTTTCTCAACTCTAAGACCCTATGAGTTGTAGATGTTTAATGTCATCTCTTTCAGATACGTCTTTCAAACTTTTTAAAAAGTCATTTATATTATTTGGTCTCTTGAGGACCAACTGTGGACATTTCAAGGTATAACTCTTCTATTTTCAGGAACTGGCAAAGTGAAGGATAATTGGAACCACATTTACATTCCTAATGCTTTTCTTCTTCAGTTTTCACACTGCCCAGAGGACATATCCACTGGGATAACCCATTGCCATCTTAAAGCAAACCAGAATTTACCAACTCTTTCCTATTTCTAAGCCATTTGTCTTACTGTGTACATGTATATCTGTTTCTTGAAGGAATCTCAGTGATTAGTTAGATACTATATATTGTCTGTGCTATCATAATAATCAAAATCTGCTCTAATACAGTAGTTGCTAGCCATGTTTGGCTGTTGAGCACTTGAAATGTGGCTAGTGATTAACTTCACTTGTTTCTTTTTTATTTTTAAATGCAAATGATATATTTTCTATCTATAGGGCTAAATATTAGTAAAAGTTTCACTTGTTTCTTTTTGCATTTTTAAATGTGGCTACTAGAAAACTTAAAATTACATATGTGGCTTACATTTTATTTTATTGGGCAGTTCTGGGATAGGTTATGCTACAGTTACAACTCCCAAATCTTAGTGACTCACAACTACAAAAGTTTAATTCTCACTCATGCTCCATGTCTGTTGTAGCTTGAATGCAACTTATGCTCTATATCCCCTCACTTTAGAATCCAAGTTGATGGAACAGCCACTATCTCAAAGTCTGTCAGTCAGTGGGATAGAGGGAAAGGGAACTCCAGGGGTCTTGAACAAGTAATGAAATGCTTTAGCCTGGAAGTGACTCACTTTACACCTCTATTTTTGATTCATTAATCAGCAGAGGTTGCATGGTCCAACACAGCTGTAAGATCAGGAAGTACGGCACTACTATGTCCAGAAGGTAGAAAGCCAAAACCATATAACAAATAGCATTAATCTACTATACAGTCTTTTGGAAAGTTCTTTCTGATTGTTTTTCTCCATTGATTTTAGTGTCTTTAATACAAAATGGCCTCAGTTTTCTGTTTTCCTTTAGTTGCCTATTTGGAAATGCTATTTTGGCAATCATACCATTACATTTTTTATAGAATAATGGAAGTAGTTATTTAATCTTCAGAGGTATCTTGAATTATTTTCAGTTACTGATTAGAACTTAGTCATTATTGGACGTCTCATACAATTGTTATAGTTCAAATTAAATATGTATTAGAAAATTTAGAAAAGTAAATATTGGCAATTTTCACTTATCCTCTTTGTTTATAGATTATTTCCTCATGATTTTTTTCCCAAATTAAAGGACTTTTATATTTTTCATAATGCTACAGAGATGTGTTTCCAGTTTAGCAGAGACTTCATAGCAATTAACACACTGTCACGAGCTGTAATCACTAGAAGAACAGAAAATATTGAGTTATTTGTTACCCCATGATCATGGGGGCAACCATTCTTTCTATGGGACACTGCTGAAGTTGGTGTCACCTGGTTCTTCTGGAAAGTAAAGCCTGTAATTTTATTTATTCAAATTCACCTTATGCTTTTTTCAGAGAGTTGATGTAAAATCCTATATGAGATGCTCACTCTCCATGAAAACGACCAAACTACATTTTTGACACAATCACCACAAAAGATCCCATAAGATGCAGTTATGCAGAGAGGTGAAGGATGATAATGAAAATATCACAGGCTTTGGAACACAGACTTTTTAGCCAGGAAGCATCTCCATGTTACCATTTGCTAACTGACCTTAATTAAAGTATTTAAGCTTATTAAGCCTCGTCTGCTCTGGAAGATAGGGGTAGTTCTTACTGTGTAGGACTGATATGTGTCTAACTGACTTCTGGCATGTATTAATTTCCCAGTAAATGCTAGTTGTTATGAGAAGAGCTATAATGTAGCCTCATATCCTAACTGGTGGCAACAAAGAGCATATTACTTTTCACAGATGGATTCCTTTTGCAGAAGAAATGTTCTCATTATTAGTTTCTTCTCGATAGCTTTTTCATTTTATTTTGAAATTATACAGTCTGTTTCAATTTGTCCTTCAACCCTGAGTCTTGTTGGACCTTTACTATGTGTTCTCAAACACCTTAGGTAGCCCTTCATTTAAATCACTAGAGGCTTTCCTTCAAGTTGGCCTCACAGCTGGGTCTCTGACTTTGATCATTTCTTTCTGCACCTTTCCCCACTATGCTTATGCCACTTTCATAGCATTTATTACATATGCCCTTCTACTATAGTCTTATGTATAAGAGTTATTGCTCTATAAATCTTAGGCTTTTAAGGGAGGGAACTTTCACAGTAAGAATCAATTAAAAGTAAATGGAAAACACATTCTGTACTAAGCTTTCCAATGCCTTTATCTCAGTTTAAAGCTCTAAAGGACACAAAAGGGCAGATGCTGTGTTATTCCTGTTTTATAGACAAGGGAAACTGAGGCTAAGACAGTAAATACCGAAAGTAATATTGATAGGAAGGATTCAAAGCCAAGCTGGACTCTATTTAAAACTCAGGTTCTAAACCACTGCTCACATTTCCTGCCCCACCTCTGCTCAACTCCTGTGGACCTCTCCACCCACTGTAACACCCAACATACTGTCTTGATTCATGCTTTCACTTGATTAATAAACAAATGTGACTTTTCTTAAACATCATTACTTTTATTAGTAGTCAACTCATGTTAATGAAAACCGAAGGGATCAAAAGCATCAATAACTTAAGAACTACAAAAAGTGATACCTCTCTCTTCCATTATTTTAGATAAAGAAGACCAGTCACAGAACATGCTGAGAGGGCCTGTTTCAACTGGGCAGGAGCTAACTTCTAAGTTTAGGGCCCCAGTTTTGAGCTTCCTTCATGGTGCATGGTTCATCTACACTCTTGATAACATTTCCTCTCTATCTCTATTTATTACCTACTTATTCTACATTTTTAGCCTATGTTTTGAGATAGTTCATAAAGATACAATTTAATAGAATTACAATGAAAAGATGGAAAAAAAACACATGGAATAAAGGAAAATAAGAATAGAAAAGCTAGATGCCAGGAGTATGGTTTGTTCACAGGGATATATCATAAGACCCTAGACAGCTGGGGGAAAAGACTGGAAATTTGTTGCTGATCTTCTTTACACCAAAGTAAAGTAGAAATGTAATCAAATGTGAGGTTTAGTGTTCCTAATATGGAAAAGACTGCTTGCTCAAGGGAAATTTAACATATGCAGGCATGTTTTGGTATAGTAAAAAATATCCTTTATTAAATACATTACATTTTCCATGGCTACTTGATGTTTTGCTTTGTGTCACAGCAGTGCAACAGAACTCGCTTATTAAATGGTGTGTATTCTGTCTTTCCACAAATGCCCATCTTATTCCCTACTACATTTAGATATCAGACTGCAAGTGGCAGTGGCAGGACTGAGGAGGGAACTATGAGTCTTAAAATATACATATAAAACGAAGGGGAAAATGTAGGTAGGATTGTATTTAGGCTACCAAAAAAAAATGTAAGTAGGATTGTGTTTAGGCTACCAAAATGAACAGACTCCAAAACTGGAGTGAGATGGTCCCACCAGACTAAACAATGTCCACAGATGTTGACTCACTTACTTTTGATGATGATGAACAAGACCTATTTTCAGTAATGATTTCACGTATTTTTAATACTTGCTCACATTTCAGTGTTGTTTCTTTAGCATCCATTGCTAGCTTTTGGTTTTCTGCTGTCAAAATAAGTGGGAAAAAGAGAAGGTCAAATGGATATGGCATTTTTTATTCCAAAATAGCGCATGAGATTTGAGTATAGCCAAGGACATGCACAGATGAGTTTTGACAAAACTAAGAATATTTTCACAGTCATCAGGTCAGCTGTCATGATCTGAAACTGATAAACTGACTTACAAGAGTCATGTGGCAAAAACGAAGCACTGTGACTAGGCAGCAGAAGTGGGTTGGAAATTATAAACCAAGTTGCCTCTTAGAGTGATCTTTTTGAGTGGCGTTGGGGTCTCCAGGAATTTGACTGGCTTGGTGAATCCCTTTCTCTTTGATCCTCCTCTGCCTCTCCTGGATGTGTCTGTAGAGATGGGAAGATGGCCACTGATCTAGTTGATATCTTACCAATCACTGAGCTCTTCTGAGAGGTGACCAAGCATGACTCTCTGGTTCCCACTCTGTCTTAATCAGAGTCAATTCTTGAGATGGTTAATCTTCCCTGATAATGAGGATTTAATAATGTTTTAATTGTGATTTTTACTTCCTCCCAGTTTCCATTTCCATTACTTTTTTCACTGAGTTAATCATTCATCAACATTTGAAGCAGAAAGTAAACAATCTTTTGAACTTTAATGTGTAAATAGTAAAACATTAAGGCAGTATTCTCAAAGTGTGTCTAAGGGCTACCCATATCAGAATCTCTTCATGTGGGGACTTCCCTGGTGGTCCAGTGGTAAAGAATCCACCTTCCAATGCAGGGAATGCAGGTTCGATCCATGGTTGGGAACTAAGTTCCCACATGCTGTGGGGCAACTAAGCCCATGTGCCTCAACTAGAGAGCCCGCGTGTCGCAAGCTACAGAGCCCACGTGTTGCAAGCTACAGAGCGCACGCGCCATGGAGCCTACACGCCACAATGAGAGAGAAAACCCGCATGCCAAAAGTAGAGAGGAGCCCCAGCGCCAAGGTCCCACGTGCCGCAACTAAGACCCGTCGCAGCCAAAAAAAAAAAAAAAAAAAAAAAAAAAAAAAATCCCCACTCCAGACTCATTGAAGTTTGAAAAACAGTACCTTATGTAAACTAGCATAGCAAAAAAGTAATTCTTACTTACTCTTCATTGTTTTAATTATTTAAAGGTATAATAATGCTAGCTATCTTTCCATGAGTTACCATACTAACTCCCGTGGGGACTATGGTTCTCAACTGGTGTCCCACAAGGAATTAAACCCTAATGACTTAAGGCATCTGTTATATGTAATGAGCTTTTCTATTATGCCTCTAGAATGATACTAGTTATGTAGCAACTTCCAGAGAGTGGAAAAAAATAATCATTCAATTTTCCATGTTCTGAGGTTCAGAGGGGGAACCTTATTGAGAAGGAGAATTAAAATCATTTTATTGAGTTTATAAACTTGGCATTCTTATCCATTAACAAAGACATGATATTTATGTTACTTAGGACAAAATAGAAATTGGCAATGTCTTTTGATGTTTCAAAATGTCTTATTACCAAAGTAAATCATGCACATGTTGAAAAAAAATCAAGTAGTGTTCTTTCTCTAACTTTTGCTGCAGTGAAAAGCAACTCTAAAATTGCATTGGCTCACAATAGCAAAGGCTTATTTCTAGCTCATACTGCATATCTATCCCAAGTTGTCTGGGGGCTAGCTCTGAAACATGTATTCTCATTCAGAGACTCGGGCTGATGATTAGCCACCAGAGTTTCTGATTAATGTTACAAAGAAAAAGGGAGAGGGTGGTGAATTATGGACTGGTTCTTAAAGCTTCCACATGTCACTTTCACTCAGCTCCATTGTTAGGAAGTTCAGTCCTGCCATATTCTCACAAGGCAGAGACTGGGAATATTTGGTGAACAGCACTAATGATTGCAAGTTTACTGAAAAGCAAGTTTATTTTTAAACTCCTCCCTCCTCCCAGCCTCCGTCCCCAAGCGGCAACCACTTCTGTTTCTGTGCTTACCTTTTCTGATGTGTATTTTTAAATGATATGTTTATATCTCTTTTTAAAAAATCTACTTACACATAGCATATTGATTTCCTGCTGTGAAAGAAGAGTTTAGTTCATTCAGCCCATCAACCTTCTCTCTGTTCCCTGCCCCTGACCTGTCCCCAACTATCTTGCCTTCTTTGGAAGTTAATTGAAGATGTACTATAGTAAGAAGAGGTTATACCAAGGAAGATGAATGCATGTCAAGGAAAGAGTGGGCTTAACTTAGAAGCACAGTCACATGCTGTCCTACTATGATAGCTATACTGCTGACTTAGAGAAGAGTAGAACAACTGGCTTTGGGTAGAAGACTCTGGAAAATAGGAGTCTGTAAGATACAAAGAATGATTTAACAACTTGCACAAAATTACAAATATGGTAAAGGCATTTGGTGGAGGATTAAAAAATGAGAATTCATTCTAAATGACACAAAAAAGTATTTTCCTTATAGAAATGTAGGGGCTATTGGACTTAGATGAAATACAACCCTAGTATATGAATCAAGGTCGCAACTGACTATACTTGCAGCAGCAGCATCACAGTAATAACAATTACTAGGTTTGAGAGTTTGGAACTAATCTAACTATATAAATATAAAAGTAAATTTAAGGCTGTCAAAGCTTAGGTAGAGCAAAAAACAGGGTGAGGAATGGGTGGGAGCATTAATGTCCTTTCTCATTCTGCAAAATGCGGAGTCAGTGCGTATTGTCTGTGACTCCTGACATTTGAAGTGGAGGTTTGAAATTTCAAAGGTATCAATGAGGGGACTGAGGATAGTGATTTAATTATATGTGGATTGGAAGATTAACTTCCTGAGAAAGGAAGCAAGAGTGGTAAACCTTCTGATACTTTGCATACCTAAAAATGCCTTTTTTCTACCTTCATATTCAACTGATAGTTTCATTTTACATAGAATCTTTTTTTTTCATTTATAGTCCATTACTTTGATGGTTTTGCTCTATTTGTTTTCATACTTCCAATATTACTAGAATCCAATCTGATTCATGTTCCTGCATTGCTGACCTATTTTTTTTCTCCTTAAAAGAATTTGTGATCCCATCCTTGAACTTGATGTGGTTAATTTTTACAAAGATGTATCTATACATGGATTTCTTTTTTCATTCTTTTTAATAAGTACTTGATGAGCTCTTTCAATTGAAAAGTCATATCCTCCAGCCCTGGGAAGTTCTCTTCTACTATTTCTCTGATAATTTTTCCCCTACATTTTTTTCCTATTCTCTCATTCTTGAATTCTGGTCAATCAGATAATGGACTTCCTTGTTTGACCTCTTGCATTACATATTTTCTCTTATTTATTTCATCTTTTTAATATATTTTTACTCTTTCTAGAATATTTCCTTTAGTATGACTTTCATTTCTTCTACTGAACATTTATTTTGGAAATTTTATTTGCCTTTTCCAAGAGCTCTTTTATTGTTCCATTTTTTGTTGAATCCATTTCTTATTTTATGCATTCAATGTCTTCCTATATCTTCTTCCCAGATACTAATGAAAGCATCTTTTAAAGTCTTATTCTGTTCTCTACATTTTTTCTGTCTCTTTTGGAGTTGATTTTTCCATTTGCATAGTTAGGCCATTTTTTTTCCACATTGCTTTTTTCCTTAATGATTAGTTACCTTTTATGGTTAGAAATGGAGTATATAAAAGTTTCCTAGAAGCTCTATAGATGTGGACAGAATTGATCATTAGTTTTCTCTTCATGGTGAATAGGAAAGAGGCCAGCCCTTATACTGGGGTTCTGTAAATGTCAGATACTGAGTTTTCTTATATTTTCATTAGAAAAGAACTCTCTGTTGTTTGTTTGTTTGTTTACTTTTTTTTTTTTTTTTTGCGGTACGCGGGCCTCTCACTGTTGTGGCCTCTCCCGTTGCGGAGTACAGGCTCCGGACGCACAGGCTCAGCAGCCATGGCTCACGGGCCTAGCCGCTCTGTGGCATGTGGGATCTTCCCAGACCGGGGCACGAACCCGTGTCCCCTGCATCGGCAGGCGGATTCTCAACCACTGCGCCACCAGGGAAGCCCCCTGTTTGTTTACTTTTGACCTGGGATAAGTGATGGACTACTGGGTATTTTGTGGGATCAGGAATTTTATTTAGACTTCCATTTAATCTCCCCTTTTTCAGTCTCATCCCTCAATTTTAGTGTTATTTATATAGAGTTGTCCTTTATATTTAAAGATGAGGTTGCTGCAGGTGTCAACTATTACTCTAAGAGCAATTAAAAATGCATGCTACATGTCTGTTATCCCTTCCATTCCAATAACTATAAAATACATATTTTTGTTCAAATAGCTGTAGCTGGTGTGATTTGTCTCCAGAGTTCTGAATATTTTCTTTAACTTTTCTACCTCATCATACTCACATGACCTGTCTTCAACTTTTCATTTGGTCTAGTAGAATGTATTGAAGAAAACTCATTATATACTTGCATCATTTTATCTAATTCTCTTGCTACCCTGGCTTTAGATAACTCAGGTGAGCATATTACTTAGCTTAATTTTGTCCAATTTCTCAATTCTGTTTGAAACATCCATTATTGGTTTTGTTTTGGGTTTCTTGGGAGGTTATTTTTTGTTTTTGTTTTTTTTGCACTAAAATGTCAGAATCTATGTCATTGAAACAGAACTTTTCATGCAGAAAAGAAAAATCATTGCTTATATAGCTTCCAGCTAATTTCACAACATATGTTCAGATTTTCTACTTTTGTCTATTAGCATAGCACTAACAATGTTCTACAAAGATAGCAAAAACGGATGTGCTACTAATGAAATCTGTCACTTGGATGTGGGGCTTCCCTGGCACAACTCAGTAAAGAACTCAGAGCTTCTTCAAGATAATGATTAATTTTAGCACTAGTCTGCCTTTTCAAAGCAGTACATAAACTCCTGATGTATATACATATGACCATATCCATTAGGATAAAACCAATTCTTGAATAGTCTTGAAGTTTTCTGATGATTTTGACAGTGTCCAGTGAGTTGAAAGTTTATCAGAAGATAGCAAGCATATTCTAATATTATTTTGTATTCTGAAACATGACTAAAAGAGATTAAATAAAGTCAGATATCATAAGTTAAATTCTTATAAGAGTAGCCAGAGAATCTTGGATTTCTGAGACTAAGACATCAATAAGATTGATGATGATTCATTCATTTATATATGCAATTAAATGTTTATTGAACTCAAAATCTGTGCTAGTCACAACATTGAAAGCGAGAAATAAAATGGTAGAGAAAATAGATGCAGTTCTTTCCCTCATAAAGCTTAGAGATAAGTAAAGAAAAAATTGTAATACAATGTGATAGTGTAATAAAATATTGTTTGTCATGGGAATACAGATGAGTGACAGTAAAGAAAGACTTGGGTGGAAGGATGGAGGTCAGGGAAGTTTTCTCAGTGAGAATAATGTCTTAGCTGAAATCTAAATGATGTATGGAAGTTAACCAGGTATATAAGAGGTCAGGAGTATGTTTTAGAGAAAAAGGACAGGGAAAATTCTGAAGCATGGGTATAATTGAGTACCAAAATAATGTTTTGAGTGACTGAAGTATTGTGTTGAACCGTGTGTGAGATGGAATAAGGTGGTAAGTCATAATAGTGTGCTATCAGCAAAGGAAACCATAAACAAGACCAAAAGACAGCCCTCAGAATGGGGGAAAATATTTGCAAATGAAGCATCTGACAAAGGATTAATCTCCAAAATTTACAAGCAACTCATGCAGCCCAATAACAAAAAAACAAACAGCCCAATCCAAAAATGGGCAGAAGACCTAAATAGACATTTCTCCAAAGAAGATATACAGATTGACAGCAAACACATGAAAGAATACTCAACATCATTAATCATTAGAGAAATGCAAATCAAAACTACAATGAGGGCTTCGCTGGTGGCGCAGTGGTTGAGAGTCCGCCTGCCGATGCAGGGGACACGGGTTCGTGTCCCGGTCCGGGAGGATCCCACATGCCACGGAGCGGTTGGGCCTGTGAGCCATGGCCACTGAGCCTGTGCATCTGGCCTGTGCTCTGCAGTGGGAGAGGCCGCAGTGGTGGGACGCCTGCCTACCGCAAAACAAAACAAAACAAAACAAAACTACAATGAGATATCATCTCACACCGGTCAGAATGGCCATCATCAAAAAATCTAGAAACAATAAATTCTGGAGAGGGTGTGGAGAAAAGGGAACCCTCTTGCACTGTTGGTGGGAATGTAAATTGATACAGCCACTATGGAGAACAGTATGGAGGTTCCTTAAAAAACTACAAATAGAACTACCATATGACCCAGCAATCCCACTACTGGGCATATACCCTGAGAAAACCATAATTCAAAAAGAGTCATGTACCAAAATGTTCATTGCAGCTCTATTTGCAATAGCCAGGACATGGAAGCAAGCTAAGTGTCTATCAGCAGATGAATGGATAAAGAACATGTGGCACACATATACAATGGAATATTACTCAGCCATAAAAAGAAACAAAATTGAGTTACTTGTAGTGAGGTGGATGGACCTAGAGTCTGTCATACAGAGTGAAGTAAGTCAGAAAGAGAAAAACAAATACCGTATACTAACACATATATATGGAATCTAAGGGGGAAAAAAAAGGTTATGAAGAACCTAGGGGTAAGACGGGAATAAAGACACAGACCTGCTAGAGAATGGACTTGAGGATACGGGGAGGGGGAAGGGTAAGCTGTGACAAAGTGAGAGAGTGGCATGGACATATATACACTACCAAACGTAAAATAGATAGCTAGTGGGAAGCAGCTGCATAACACAGGGAGATCAGCTTTGTCGTTTGTGACCACCTAGAGGGGTGGGATAGGGAGGGTGGGAGGGAGGGAGACGCAAGAGGGAAGAGACATGGGAACATATGTGTATGTATAGCTGATTCACTTTATTATAAAGCAGAAACTAACACACCATTGTAAAGCAATTATACTCCAATTAAAAAAAATAATAGTGTGCTAAGTCATAATAAAGACTTTATTATCTTAAAAGTAATAGAAAGTGCTTATTTGATTTTAAGTAAGAAAGTGCCGTGATTACTTGTGTGTGTATGTGTGTTTATTACTCTGGCTGCTGTTGGAGAATGGTCTAGAGAGAAGCAGCATGGGACGGTAGAAAGACAAAGGGCTATGCCTTCAACTGTGTAAGAGATAAGGACGTGGCGATGAAAACAGAGAAAAGTAGATGTCATAGAATTTGTACAGTCTAGTAATTTATTGGATTTAATGAATGAGGAAAAAGGACTCAGGAAGCACCATATTTCTAGCTTGGGCAACTAAGTGGTTATCAGTACCATTCCCTGAAAAAAAAAGGAGTACATGGAAAGAATTGGGTTTGGAGAAATCCTTGAGATAAGATTGAGATATATTGAGTTTCAAGTACTTGTGGAACATCCAAAAAGAGGTATGTAGTAGATAGTTAGAAAAATAGGTTTAAAAATATTTGACCTAGATATATAGATTTGGAAATTTTCCATATATTGGTGGCAAACTAAGCCATAGAGTTCATGACACAATCCAGAAAGAGAGTGCAGAATGAAAAGGGAAAGTGTCCATAATAGAAAACTGAGGAACCTCAACATTGAAGGGATGGGAGACCAAGAAGGCCCTAGAGTTAGGAGAAAAAACTGGGAAGGGGTATTACAACAGAATCAGGGAAAGAAAGTGCTGTGACATGGAGGGAGAAAGTAATCAAGAATGTGAATTGATACTGACAATTCAATACATGATAAAGAGTGTAAGTTATCTGTTAAATTTAGCTGCAAGATAGTCATTGATGACTCTGCAACAATTTTATTGTCAAAGATGAACTGAAGCCTAAGAGGTAGTGTAAAGGCAGAGATAGAAACAGATATACATCCCAGAAGACTTATAACTCTAAGAAAGTATGTGAGAAGTAGCTTTCTTTGAAGCCCTGTGTGGCAAGAATAGAGATTAAGCTAGGTAGATAGATTAATTTTAAGTAAAATTTGAGACTTTCTCACAAGAGTAATAAAAGAAAAATGCATATGAATTAGATTTCACTAGATCCTCTGTCTGGTACGTATTGGTATGATAAGCCCGGGCAGTGGGTTGTGCTGTCAAATCTCTGCATTATTGTTCAACTGACAATGAAATGACAACAAATGTTCAATATCATCTCTTTATATATATTTGTACTTATACACATAAGTTGAGCAATACTCACAAATCTGCAAACAAAAAAGTATTCTGCATCTTGAATGAAGAAGAAAATAATTCAGTATCTTACTCAATTCCTTAACAAAAAGAGCAATACTCTTTTGAAATACTGTTGTAAATTAATACATGCACACGCTTTTTTAAAAAGAAAATACTGGGCTTCCCTGGTGGCGCAGTGGTTAAGAATCTGCCTGCCAATGCAGGGGACGTGAGTTCGAGCCCTGGCCCGGGAAGATCCCACGTGCCACGGAGCAACTAAGCCCGTGCGCCTCAACTACTGAAGCCTGCATGCCTAGAACCCATGCTTCTCAACAAGAGAAGCCACCGCAGTGAGAAGCCCACACACCTCAGCAAAGAGTAGCCCTTGCTCGCTGCAACTAGAGAAAGCCCGTGCGCAGCAACGAAGATCCAACACAGCCAAAAATAAATAAATTAAAAAAAAATTTTTTTAAAGCAAATACTGCTAAACTCAAAAGGTATGAAATAAAAATAAAACATCTTACATTAAGCCCCCGGTTTGCTCCCTGGAGAAAACCATCTTTTCAGAACTTTTCCCTGAGTCTATAAGTAAGATATGCATTATAGGGGAGGCTTATCCACTTTGGGGCACTTGTTAACTGAATTTGGGACTAGAGTGACTTGCATTATTTAAATTGTTCTTGGGTACAATTACTATGTTCTCTTGTGACTATCTCAGTGCATACCAGTCTGAATCTTTCCAAATCTTATTTTCATACCAGAGGCCACCATCAGCTGTCATTTGAGTTCTCTCTCATTCTGAACTACAGTCTTGTAAATTTTTTATTCACTCAACAGGATTATAGCCCATACTTTGAAAGGAGTACTTCATTCTAATTAGTTCCACAGGTGCCTTTCTTTTTAAAAGGACATAGTTTCCACACTGTCTCCAGAAGAATGTTTTTGGGTCATTATCCCTTTGATAAATGAACTCATTGCTGAGCTGGGGTTTCCTTAAAGGGTCTCTGTGATGCACAGAAATGCTGTGTTATAACTTTTGATCCATGACTGCTCTAATTTTCTCAATTTATCCAATATTATATCCAGATATGCAGTCCCGGATCTCCAATGAACCACACTGATACTTCCTTGTTAATTTTATGTACTTATTTTTTCTCAGGTTGCTACTAAACATAAGTTCTTCTCTTCATACTAAGTATCATGTGTCAGCATTTACAGAATTAGGTTGTTTATGGCATTGGTATGAGAATAAATTATTTACAGACAATGGGTTAGTGGTTTGAATTCTTCCCATGCTATCAGTAATCAAAAGTTGTTAGTAGTCTCTTGGGGTCTATATAAAATGAAGGTGGTCAGATTACAATTCTAGGGCAGGAACAGAAGTCTTGGTAAAGAGACCAGATGTCTTCTTTGAATAGCCTGTTAAAACAAAACCTGAACATGTTTGAATTTTTTTCCCAGAAGTTATATCCCTGGAGTAGCAATAAAATGTTTCATTCTCTCTTCCCAGCAATTTGCTCATACTATAGTAATTTATACATTTATTAACTTACCCATTTACTACTTTCTCTAACAGTAAAAGCTCAAAAAGTTCTTTGAGATTGTTTCTGTTTTCCTTGTTCCAAACCAAAGCCTGCCAAAACCAAACATCTTTGGTCCTTCACTTAACACCTGCAGCTAACTTATTACTGATGTTTCTCTGGATCTCATAGTTTATCATCCTGTCAAATGATGGCTGTAAATCTATCCTGCATCTCTAAAATTAATGGTTGGTCAATATATCAAAGAAGCTTTATGTACATTTAACCAAGTCAAACCAGGATACAAAAATATATATAAGATGATTTTTAAAGGCTTCTATGATATCAGCCAGACTTTAAAGTTTTGCATACCTTAATATAATAAAAAGGTGAAAGAGAAAGCATTGAGGAAATCAAACTGGAAACTGTGCTTGAACACTAGAATGTTTATATGAGACCAGCACCTAAACTTTTCTTTCCACATCATGTGATGCTTCTGAAGTGGTTACAGAAATAATGTGATCTGTCTGGAGAGCTAATAGTGGTCAGTATGTTTTAAGACAATTTTCTGAAGGAAAGTACAGTATATGATTTTTGTTTGATAATAAAGACTGGACTTTGATATTATTTATTGAAGAATTTTTCAATTATTTTTTACTGTGGCCCACAAAACATGTATTATTTTATATTAGGATCAAGTATACACAAACACACTGACACGTGTATGTATGTGTAAATATATATATATATATATATATATATATATATATATATATATATATATATATATGTTTAGATTTGTATGTGCATGTATATGATATGGAGCAGAGATCTTATTAAACTATTCTTACTTTACAATGTGCAGTGCCCTCTGATATATTCTATTCTCTCCTATTCTACTGTGTACCATTAAAAAATAACTAATCATATCCCATTAGATTTATTTCATGCCCGATTAATGGGTTACACACTACAGTTTGAAAAACACTGCTCTATTGTGATTCCTGGAGAATTGTGAATATATATTTCTATATTATGTTCTTCCTACCACAATTGCTTTCATTTAAGAAAAAGACTTGTCATAAGATATATTTATGTGTTAGGGATTTTTTTAAACCACTAACTCTGAATTTCTGTTAGATTAAACGTACCACGTGTTCTGAGCAAAGACCACAAGTATGGTCACCATCATTGTGGATCAAAATAGTCCATAACTATCCCTCTTTCACACAACAAGATAGTAAATCCAGGTAAGCTATGTGTTTAAAAGGAGTATCAAGATTTTTCTTTTCACTTGTGCTTATCTGTTCCCTGAATAAATGAAAGCCTGATTCCTAGACTAATATTCCAGCATACTTACAAGCTCTAAATATTCTTTAGCAAAAGACAAAAGAAAATATTTCAAATTTTGGTTGAGCAAAGTGATTATATAATATCTTTCACTCTGTATATCTATTTTAATATAGTTTCAGTGAGCCATACAAGTTTTTTTTTCCTGTTTACTGATCCATACTCCTGTGTCAATAAAAAAGTTGCCTATCATTTTATACTAAAATTTACTTTCTCCCTGAATGAAAACAATGCTTCCTCTTTTTTTATTAGATTAAATTATTCACAGGAGGTATGCTAAATCATGCAATGTTTGTTATAAAAATTGTTTGAACCAGTTCTTTATGATGCTTACATTCTTGGAGAAGATGACTGTGCATATTTCTGAACCAAATTTAGCCTGCTGACAATGTTAACCCTTAAAATTTGGAGGACAAAGCAATCCTTTATAAGTTATATTCATATTTCCTTTGCCTGCAAGTCATCCAACATTGTTCACTCTATTACAGAAGTCAGTCACATAGTCTCTCCTAAAAGCTAACCCTTCCCAGTGGGCCATGATTGGTGACATAACCTTATCTTCTACCTCAATGATTAATTCCACAGGTCACTGGCAGATGATAGTTTTCAAAATGCAGAAAGTGATGAGGAGATTATGAGGATATGTGTCACTTGAGTTAGACTCTGAAAGCCTGAAAGGAGTCATGAATTCTATTGTTGGCTGAGTCAAGTTTTGACTTTTAATATCTCAATTGAACTTATCCTTTTCGCTTTTCCTGCAGAGTATGGCAGTTTGTTATAAATTTTTTTAGCAATCCTGAAGATTTTTTACAAGTGAAATGTGAATGAGAAGTACATTTAGGCAATTAAGATGGAGAAAATTTTGCTTTTAATAAATACATGCAGAGGTTTAGAGCAAATATCAGTGTAACTGGGTATCGGATCCAATATGTCACGTTTTGATAAATAGTGCTTTTAGGCACATATGCCTGGTGTCAGGATCTTCTGCTTTTATGTCCTTTGTCAGTCTTCACAAACGACTGAAGTTTAGGGAGTGCAGGAAGAGTAAAGTAAAGAGGGCTTCCCTGGTGGCGCAGTAGTTGAGAGTCTGCCTGCTGATGCGGTGGACACGGGTTCTTACCCCGGTCCGGGAAGATCCTACATGCCGCGGAGCGGCTGGGCCCGTGAGCCATGGCCACTGAGCCTGCGCGTCCGGAGCCTGTGCTCCGCAACGGGAGAGGCCACAGCAGTGAGAGGCCCGCGTACCGCAAAAAAACAAAAAGTAAAGAAAAGAGTCTAAATGAGTTAATCAATAAGAATAATGTTAGATATTTATCTTATTATTTCCCTTCAACACATTCATCACACACACCTTTCGAATGACCTGGGAGTCATCATATGGCTACTGGGTATTAAGTATATTTCCTAAAACTACTGAAAAAATGTTGAAAGTATTTGCTAAATTCTTAAAGTTCACAAGCCACAAGAAATCTTTGTGAGACTATTATGCTAATATTTAGTGAAATTAATTTTACTAACAAACTTTTCTGGTAGACTAGCGGCTAGAACAATAGAATGCAAACTAAGATGTTATTGAGAAGTTCTGACTCATTAAAATATGCACTACAATTTAGTCACTTATAGCTATATCCTATAAGAATATTTTTAATTTAAATTCCCTGACATTCTTCCAGTTTTTTTCCATACACATATGGTCTTTTTTCATCTCAAACATTTCTATAATCTAATCAGATTTCTTCACTGCATTATCACTTTAACCGAAAAACTTCATTCTGGTTCTTTCTTCTAATCACCTCCACTTCTGTCTTACCCTCGTGTAACTTTTGCAGCAGAGGAGTCACAGATTGAGTTGGGCTGGAGTTGCGGACAGGTGGTGAGGTGATGACCACAGAAAATAAAGGAATATCAGTGATGAGCGGTGTAATTGTCAGGTTCTTACTTGAGTTTTTACAGAAAAAAATATAAAGAAGTAAAAAATGGAATTGAAGTGAAGGATCATCACATCTTGGGAAAAGAACACAAAGCTAAGCCAGCTCAATGCTAGCTTGAACTAAACATCGGAGATGTTAGCTCTGCTACTGTCTATATTATGGACTGATTAAATTGGTTGGATACTCTTTGTCACTTAGTTAATATGCAAGATTTAAACGGCTTAACGGCTGGAGTAATTGTTTTGTGTTTTTGAAAGTATTGTGTTTGACATAAATTTTTTTTTAATGATCTCTGATCCTAAGAAGGGTTATATTTATGCCCTGAGGATCCACCCTTTAAAAGATCCTTTTGTCTTTTACATAAACTTTGGATCTAGTTTGATGTAATCTCTCAATTTTAAAGATAATTATAATTACTTTCTTCAACAGAAAATCTCTTTTAAAACTTTTATTTTATTTGTATTTTTTTAGCTTTTTATTTTATATTAGAGCATAGCTGATTAACAATGTTGTGATAGTTTCAGGTGCACAGCAAAGGGACTCAGCCATACATATACGTGTATCCATTCTCTCCCAAACTCCCCTCCCATCCAGGCTGCCACTTTGAACAGAGTTCCCTCTGCTATACAGTAGGTCCTTGTGGGTTATCCATTTTAAATATAGCAGTGTGTATATGTTGATCCCAAACTCCCTAACTATCCCTTCCCCCCATGCTTCCCCACCCCAGTGTGGTTCATTCTCTAAGTCTGTGAGTCTAACAGAAAATCTTTTATGCATCAATATGAAATCCCTTCCAGAGGCAGGCAGAGTTGCACTGTGATCATGGAATCAAAGCCATCCGGCTCCAAACCCTAACTTAACTGTTTACTACTCAGGTGACCCAAACCAAGCTCTTTCATATCTATAAACTTCTGTTTCTTCATTTACATAATGGTACCAATTGTACTTACTTATTCAGAATTCTGTAAGCATGACCAATGACAGTACTTTGCAAGAAAAAGCCCCCAAAAAAGGTAGTAGTAGCTGTTTTATTATTGTTGTTATTAACAAAAGCTCCGTATATAGTTCCTAGGCACAATAGTAAGTTAGTAGTAATTACAATTTATATAGTTATAAATCACAGTGATTCCTATCAACAAATTAGTAGAAAACTAAGTAAAACAAATATATCCAAAATGATAGAGAATACTCTTTGTAAGCCAGCCATAAGATGATGACCATTAAACAATGGATGACCCTTTCCTTAGAGAAGAGAAAACTATTTATTCCATATTGAAATAGATGCACTGTGTAAAATTCATGCTGTGACACATGGGAAATTTTCTGTAGAATGTGTGACTAATCCACTGTATAATAAGTTCATTTTCACCTTTGTGAAAACATGGAAAAGTCTTTTTGATGGCAAAAGTGAGAGCTGGCTACCTGGGTAGAAAGGAAATCAGTCTATAGAAATCAGATTCTTAACAGGTACAGGGTCAGAAAAGTTACGGTGGTTTTAAATATAGCATGACTTTTGAGCAATTATTGGCCTCTAAATAATCCAAGATAATTTGAAGGAATATTTTTTTCTTAGCTCAAATCATCCATACTTCAGATAATAATTGTTGGCAGTGGAGAATTAATATGATAGTCTCTAATTTTTCCTACACATTTGAGATTTTTGTATTAAATAGCATCACTTATTTATATATATGTACTATTGTTAATGTTCTGCCTTATTTATATAATACAGTAGTGTAGAAAAGCACACTATATTTTTGAAACAATGATTTTTATATAAGAAACTATTTAGATATTCAACATATGATCTGTGGACTAGCAACAAGGAAGCTTATTAAAAAAGTACACTCTCAGATTCTGCCTCAGAACTATTGAATCAGGTATTGTGTTTTAATAAAATTCCAGGTAATTCAGTGCACATTAAAGTTTGAGAGGCCCTGGGTTAGATCCCAAAGTTATTCCTGACTTCAGCGGTCTTTATATTTCCAAATTATAAATACTTGCAAATTAGTCTTGCAGATCCAAATTTCCAAAGTGATGGGGATTACCACAGTTAACTGGTTCATTAAGAAAGAAATCCTAATTAAACAAACAAACAAAAACTAAGTGCACATAGATATGTATGAAAAGGAAATTACATTGTTTACCAAGACTGATACCAAATACAAAGCAATGACAAGAGTCTCTAAATACATGAAGGGCTGTTCACCAGAAGAGAAATTGAAATTACTCCATGTTTTGTATATGCAGAGAGAATTACTGGCATCAATGAATAGAATATAGAGGAAAAGAGATTTTGGTGACAGGTAATTGAACTGTGCATATGTGCACTACATTCCTTCACAAGTAATATGTTTATCTCCCTTCCCCAAGCATAGGTTACCCAGTTATCTGTCAGGAACACTGTTGAAAGAGCTTCTTGGGTAGGAGTTTTAAACTGAAAGACCTCAGAAGAATGACCTCCGAGGTGACTTTCAACTCTAAAATTCTAGGATTTGTCTACTCAGGTACTAAAAATGCCTGTGAATAATTGGATATATGTGACAAGTGAAAAGAGAACTGTTTGAATGAACATAAGTAGTGGTTAGGTTTAACAGCTAATAAGAATAATCAGCTCCACTGCCTGTGTAGATTTAAGAGGCAAATTACATGTTTAACAAAGCCGACTAACAGAGGTGCTTCAATCTATTTTGTGAAGACTTGGAAATTCTCTCACTGAGCCCTCTGCTGGCTGATATGCAGGGCAGCACTGATTTTGGGGTAGGAAAGGAGACAAAACTTCCCCTCTGGGTATAATGTTAGCTGGTGTTTGTACATAAAGAGAGGTACAGAGAAAGAGCAGGGATCAGTTGATTAAGATGGCTTGTGAGAGTTGCAACTTGTTTGACTCTTGGAAATTTATTTTTGATTATCTTTGTTATAGCAGTTGATTCAGTTGGTGCCATGTGGGGACACCAGTAGATGACTTATCAATTTTTAACTATTAAAACCAAATCTATTTTCAAAAATTATGCTGAAATTTATAATTTTATAAAGCTTTAAAAAGTATAATTAATAATTGGCAGTTTCCTAAATTAAGAGTGAAAGATAATTCAAAATTACTTTGGAAGAGAAACAAAACTATATAAAGGTCTACCCCTGCTTCAATATGTTTAAAACTAGGTTTGTTTAAGACTGAATCAACAGTGATGGTTAATTCATTATCATTTTTAGGATACAGTGGTGCTATTGAGGGAGAATCCAATACATGGGGGGAAAATACCCTAATATGGAATGTTTCCATTATCCCCCAAAGTTTGTGTTTTTCCAGTCAATCTCTAACACCTACTTTTCTGAATTGAATCACACTTTAATCAGCATAGCTTAGCATTGCCCATTCTTGAACTTCAGTGTATATGATTTACGTTTGGCTTTTTTGAGTCTGAAAGATTCATTCAGGTTTTTGACTTTATCAGTAGTTTGTTCCTTTTATTTATGAATAGTATTCCACAATTTATTAGTTCTCTTGATGGTGGACATTTAGCTTGTTTAAGGTTTTTGGCTCCTATAAATTACTATGAATTTTTTTTATTTCTCTTGTGGAAATAGGCAGTAGAATTTTTACTCCTATGGTAACTGTGTAAATATAAAAAAAACTAACAAACTGTTTTTCATAATAGTCAAACCTTTCTACATTCCCATTAGCAATGTCTGAGAGTTCCAGTTGCTCCACATCCTTGTCAACACTTGGTATTTTTAGTATTTTAAATTTTAAGCCCTTCTCGGTGTGGGGGGGGTGGATTATGAAAATGTATTTCATTGTTCTTTTAACTTATTTTACTCTAATGATGTTGAACACCTTTTTGCGCCCTAATGGACCATTTATATGTCTTCTTTAGTGAGTGGTTTTTTCAAACTTTGGCTATTTTTTATTGTGCTGTTTATCTAGATATTGTTGATTGCTTAGTGTATTTTAGATATGTCCTTTATCAGATCAAGAAAAATTCCTGTTATTGGTTTGCTGATAAATATTTTAAAATCACAAATGGGTATAAAATTCTATAGTTATTTTTCATCAGTTGAGATGTTTATATCATTTTTAACATTTAATTGATGAATTACATTGAATTATTTTTGAATGTTAAGCCTGCCTTGAATTAATGGGAAGCTACAAATTGAAGCTTTTCTATATATTGCTGTATTCATTTTACTAATATTTTGTTAAGGACTGTTACTCCTGTGTTCAAAAGGAACATATGTAGTTTTGTGTTTGATCTCCTTGTCACGTTTTGGTATCAGGATTATGTAGAGTTCATAAAATGAATTGGGAAGTATCCCATACTTTTCTATTAACATAAAGATTTTTTTAAAAGATTGACATTATTTATTCTTTAAATATTTGATAAAATGCAACAGGGAAGCCTCTAGGCCTATAACTTTTTTTTTTGTTCTTGTTATTTTTTTTTAAGAAAGACTTTTAATTATTAATTCAATTTTTAAAATAGATATGGGGCTATTCAGATTTTCTCTTTTCTCAACCACTTTTGATTAGTTGTGCATTTCAAGCAATCTATTTATTTTAATTAAGTTGTCAAGTTTATTGGCATGGAGTTCATAATATTCCTATATTTTCCTTCTATTATCTGAAAGTTTTTTTTTTACTTGATCTTACCTCTTTCATTCATGATATCAGTAATTTATGTCCCCTTATTTTTCTTGACCAGTCTTCTAGGTGTTTTTCAATGCTACTGATCTTTTCATAAAAACAACTTTTGGTTTTGTTGGTGTTTTAAATTGTTTCTTTGTATATATATACATATTTGGGGGTGTTATTTATTCTCTTTCTTCTAACATTAATTTATGGCTATTAATTTATATCAAACACCATTTTAGCTGCACCTCACAAATTTTGATATTTTATAATTTTATTATCATTTACTTAAAATGTTTTCTGAATTACCTTGTGATTTGTTCTTTGATCAGTGTGTTTTCAGGAGAGTGTTTTTAATTTCCAAATGTATGAAGTGTTCTTTTTTAAGATTTTTTTTTTTTTTGCTGTTGATTTCTAAGAATTAATTGTGGTCAGAGAAAATACTCTTCATGATTTTAATATTAAAGGTTTTAAAACTTATTTTGTGCCTCAGCATATATTACATCTTGGTAAATGTTCCATGTACATTTTTAGTTTTTGTTTGAATGAATAAATAAATAATAAATATATAAATAAATAAATATCCATTAGTTCAAGATAGTTGATACCTTAATCCAAATTTTCCATAGACTTAACTGACTTTTTAATATACTTGTTTATTAGTTATTGAGAAAGTAGTGATAAATTCCATAACCATAATTGTGAATGCATTTACTTCTTCCTCAACTAAGTTTTGAAGCTCATTTATTAGGTATATACATATTCAACTTTTGTGTCTTCCTAATGAATTGACTTTTTATCATCATGAAATAATGATAAAATTTTAATCTCTCATAAAACTCTTTATCTTAAAGCCTATTTTTATGGTATTATGATAGCCACACCAGTGCCCTTATAATTAGGGTTTGCATGGGAAAGGTGTTTCTATCTTTTTTATTTTTAACCAATTTGTGTCTTTATATTTGAAGTGTGACTCTTGTACACAGCACATAATTCATCTCATCTTTTAACCTAATTTTAGTCTGGTCTTTGAATTATTTAATCCACTTACATTTAATATAATTATTATAAGATTGTGTTAAAGTCTCCTATCTTCTTTTATTATTTTCTGTTTACCCTATCTAATCCTCTTATTTTATTCCAGCTTTTTTATATTCTTTGAATTAATTGAGTGTATTTCAACATTCCATTTTATATCATCTGTTAAAATTTTAGAAAAACCTCTTTGTTTTGGTGATTGCTTTAGAATTTATAATATGGATTATTAACTCATCAAAGTCTACCTTAAATTAAGTATTTATTACTTACCACTTCACAGAGCCCCCTCCCTTATATTTTGTCCTATTGCTACACTTATTTCTATATTACTAACCCCTGACACTTCGTTATCATTTTGCTTTGTTTTTAAACAAATTGAGAAATAAACTGCAATGCAACACCCTCCTACTCCCAATATTGTAAGTTCAAAAAGGCAGAGGGGGCTTCCCTGGTGGCGCAGTGGTTGAGAGTCTGCCTGCCGATGCAGGGGACACAGGTTCGTGCCCCAGTCTGGGAAGATCCCACATGCCGCAGAGCGGCTGGGCCTGTGAGCCATGGCCACTGAGCCTGCGCGTCCGGAGCCTGTGCTCTGCAATGGGAGAGGCCACAACAGTGAGAGGCCTGCGTACCGCAAAAAAAAAAAAAAAAAAAAAAAAAGCAGAGGCATCACTGATGGTAGTTGATACACCTAATTGTAGATGAATTTAATCTAATTAAATATGAGTGCCATTGCCAGATCAACTCAGCCTGCAAGGATGCTGAAAGAGCAACCCCTCATATTAACTACCAGAGAGAGGAAAGAGCTTGCACTTTCAGATATTTGGGTTTATTTTGGATTGATCCTTAGCAAAGCCCCCAAATCTGAGGTGCTGGGAATACTATGCAATCTCTCAACTTTCAGCCCCTCCTCCACTGCTGCTTTCTTGGAAAGATTCATGAGGAAAGAATTGATGGTCCAAACAATTTGTTCTAGCATTTGGGTATCTTTTAGATACACACACAACCTAAATGCCCTACACTGTTATCTAAGGCATGACTGATTTGCCCTTGTCCTTGAAAAGTCTCTCTGTCTATGACAGACCTAGTCTCTCTCTGCCCAGATCAAGCACTTAACCCAGTGTGTAGAAGCTGCTACACTCATGGCTCACCTATTAAGTGCCTGTTCTTGTCTGGAATTTGGTTCATCAAGGCTTCCTAGCATCTACCATGCTTCATTCACCACACAGATTGTTATGATTTTTTATTTGTCTAATTTTTCCTTATTATTACAAAGGTAGTGAAGGTGTTTTGCACTCCTCTACATCCTATTTGGAAGTAGAAGACTCAACAGCGAGTAAATACTTTAAATCAGTACTCTCTTTCTCTGCAGATATAACTAGAGATAGAGACATATAGAGAGATAGAGACAGATATACAACAGATTTAAAGAAATGTTTTAGCTTAATACATGTTTTATGCTCTGTGAATGCTAGAAAGCTTTTTATATATATTTTATATGGCTAGTTAAATGAGAGTTATATATTAGTAGATTTTAAAATAGTATATGAAATATTATTCTCTCTCATGAAGAGAATACATCTGATCATTAATAAAAGACATTAAAGTATATTATCAATTGACTTCAGTGATAAAATTACTTTATCTAGGTCAGCTTTGCAGTAAATCTGAGCATTATGACTTTCCTTATAGTCCTAGAGATGTAGAATTGTAATGAAGAGAGAGAGAGAGAAAAAGAACAGAAAGAAAGAGGGGAGGGAAGGAAAAGGGAGGACTAACTGGTTATTTACTGCTGTAACTTTAAAGCGGTCAACAGAGTGATTTTTTTTCCTTGTTCAAATACTCGCCAGTTTTAGGTCAGTGCTAGTTTTTCTGCAGGCCTTTACATTTTGGACTAGATTCTTAGATATATTCTAACACGTTAAATTTGCAGAAATTTATAAAACTTAGAGAAAATTTTAGTTAGTTGCATTTACCCCAAGATAAAAAGGCAAACATTAGAAATGGTGAAATTACTCAAGATTAACTAAAACGCCAGAATAACTTATATGTATGCATATCTATATCTATCTATCTATCTTTATATATATTTGTCTCTGGAAAATTCTTCTCTGCGAGACTGTAAGACTGTTCAGTCCTGGATATTCTTGGGCTTTCACAAGGTAATATAGCCATACCTTCTCATCATTTGCATCAGTGATAAGGATTAAATATGTTGAAGAACACAAGATCATATACTGCTATAAGCTATTTAGCTGAAAAATCAAGATGTTAATATATATAACAGTTTATGAATTATCCTCTATACAATAAGGTTTATTTTATTTTGTTTTCTGTTTGTTTCCTTAGTCTTATATCAAAGAGAAGCCTAGATTGTTCCTGTCAAGAATCGTCTACAATACACTCGAGAATCAATAAGTACTTCCTTCTGGGCTTAGATTTCAGCCACTGCAAAAAAGTTTGTCATTACTTGACAGGAGCTTTAGGTGGCCTTCCTGACTCTCAGCTTAGGGACGGCTGCTCTCTAGGAAGGTTGTCATTGGGTCCTGCTCTAGCAGGCAAACCATCAGAGAATTTCTATCTGAGGAAGCATCGCCTTCACTTTCAGCCTCTTGTCTCTGCCCAGAACACATTGGTTGCTTATATAGTTGGGATGTTGACTTCTAAGATCTGTGTACTCCCTTCCACATTTTTCCTACTCTTTGTTTTCAGATCTCATGTCTCCCTAGGTCCTAGCTCAAAACCCCTTCCAAAAGCTTTATTATCTTCTGGCAGAAACAAGGGTGTAGGTCACTATGGTTGTAGATATACCTCTCACATCAAGATCCCCTGAGGGCCACAAGCAGCACAGGGACTTCCACCTTCAACTTAAAAACACAGTAGCAGGCATTACATATGTTTGGCAATAATATAAAATTAATTAAAAAGAGACCAAGTACTATATCAAAAGAAAAATATTAGTTGAAGACTTTTTGCCACAAAAGAAGTAAGACATTGCTTAAAATAAACATATTTATTACTTTATTCATTAACTGATTCGTTGGATTACTAGCTAATTCATTGAGCCCATATGACATATTAAGCATTAAATTAGATGCTGTGAAAAGTATAGAGATTACTTGAGACATTATCTCTGCCTGTAAAGAATTTAACCATCCAGTAGGAGAGATGAGATATGTACATTAAAAAGTATAATGAAAGGTATAATCTGCTGAAGCCTATACAACATTCTGGGAAAATGCTTTAAGGGTCCAATTTCTTTTGAAGTGGTGTGGCAAAAGGATTGAAGAAGTTGGGTCATGGAAGATCAGCACAGTTGGACTTTATATTTATTTTATTTTAGTTTTTTAATTAATTTTTATTGGAGTATAGTTGCTTTATGGTTGTGTTAGTTTCTACTGTACAGCAAAGTGAATCAGCTATACATATACATATATCCCCTATTTTTTGGGTTTCCTTCCTATTTAGGTCACCACGGAGCACTGAGTAGAGTTCCCTGTGCTATACAATAGGTTCTTATTAGTTATCTATTTTATACATAGTATCAATAGTGTATATATGTCAATCCCAATCTCCCAATTCATCCCATCCCCCCTTTCCCCCTTGATATCCATACATTTGTTCTCTATGTCTGTGTCTCTATTTCTGCTTTGCAAATAAGATCATCTATACTGTTTTTCTAGATTCCACTAAAATACGATATTTGTTTTTCTCTTTCTGACTTACTTCACTTTGTATGACAGTCTCTAGGTCCATCCACGTCTCTACAAATGACCCGGTTTCATTCCTTTTCATGGCTGAGTAATATTCCATTGTACGTATGTACCACATCTTCTTTATCCACTCCTCTGTTGATGGACATTTAGGTTACTTCCATGTCCTGGCTATTGTAAATAGTGCTACAGTGAACATTGGGGTGCATGTGTCTTTTTGAATTATGGTTTTCTCTGGGTATATACCCAGTAGTGGGATTGCTGGATCATATGGTAATTCTATTTTTAGTTTTCTAAGGATCCTCCGTACAGTCCTCAGTGACTGTATCAGTTTACATTCCCACCAACAGTACAAGAGGGCTCCCTTTTCTCTACTCCCTCTCCAGCATTTTATTGTTTGTAGATTTTTTGATGATGGCCATTCTGACTGGTGTGAGGTGATACATCATTGTAGTTTTGATTTGCATTTCTCTAATAATTAGTGGTGTTGAGCATCTTTTCATGTGTTTGTAGAGAGGCAGAAGGGTGAAGATATTTCAGACAGCAAAAAGAATGTGAGCCAAGAATAAAGGGGAGCCACTGAGAAGCATGCTCAAGGAATGAAAAACAGTGCAATTTGAGCAAATGCTAGGGAATGTGGAGATGGTATAGCTGGAGATAATCCTAGAGAAGTAGACCAGGATCAGATGTGTATGTGTGTGTGTGAATGTGTGTCTTGGAAGTGGGTAATGATGTAAGGGGGCTTACATCATTAATTCAACCACTAAAGACTGCAGTAACTAAAATATATATAGCAATTTACATTTATATATATCATATTATTTAATCTGCCCAGCAATTGTCCTCACTCGTCACTCAGTCTCCTTTGTTGGTTACTCCACTTCATCTAGACATTTTAACATTGGACTGCTCTGAGGTTCAGTTCTTGGTTCTCATCCTATGTGTTTACATTCACTACCTTTGTTATTTCATTTGGTCTCATGCTGAAAGTAGCATCTATACGTTATAGTTTTTCAAAGCTGCATCTCTATTCCAGGAAGTTCTTTTGAATTCCAAATTTTTATATAAAGACACAAGTCAGTACTGCCTACTGGACACTCCACCAAGATGTCTCATAAACTTTGCCTAACATATCCAAAGTTGCAATCCTTATCTCTTCACATCCTCCAAAAAAAAAAAAAAAAAGCCTATTCCACCTGCAGCCTTGCCACCTGAGATAATCCTGATTCCACCATTCCAGTCACTCAGCTTGTAGTATATGTTGCAATAGTAGGGAAACGTGCTTGCAGTATGGGTCATCTGAAGACATGAGCTGGCCACAGCACAAGCCTTCAGCTTTGCAGTCATCAAACGTTGTGTAATGAGAACACAGTGTGCCTGCTCAGAGTGAATTGCTGTTCGATAAAAATTTGAAAACAACTTGGAATTATTGATGATGTACATGCATTTGCTAGTTGAAAAACATCAACGGGGCCTTTCAGAGATGCTTCAAACTCACCTGAAAAAGTATCACATGAGAAATTCAGAATAAACAAGTATATCTTTAGAAAAAGCTAAGGGAAGTTAAATATAGGTAAATGGGCACCAAAAGCCAGGAATGATTTAAGTTTATTGACTATCAAGAGACATTTATTTACATCAAGTAGTAAAATTATATTACTAAAAAGATAAGAAGAACAGCAACAACTTTATCTAATTAAGAGCCTCTAGCATTACCAGGACTCTAGATTCTCTCCAATCTGCTTGTATATCTTTGCTCTCAAACAGATTTATATTTTACTGAGATCTTCGAAAATGTGAAAATGTTATGCAACAAGGTCACAGACATTAGAGTCATCCTTGAGTCATTTCTTTTGCTCACTCCCTCCTATATTCAGGAAATCTTCTTGGGTCTACCTTCAAAAGATATGGGAATCCCACACCTTTCTCACTACCTCCATTCCTGTCACCCCAGTGAGAGCCATCAGCATCTACCATTTGGATTTCTGCAACTGGCTTCTCACTGGTCTTCCTGTTTCCACACTTGCCTCTCTACATCCATCTTCAACACAGCAGGAGACTGATTTTTTACAAAATAAAACTTATTCTTCCATTCTCATGTTCAACATCCTGCTAGGGGTTCCCATTTCTCATAATAGTCAAAATCCCTATAATGGCAAGTAAGATCCTATGTGATCTGGCCCTTATTACCTGTCTGACCTCATCTTCAGTCTCTTTCCCCTTTCTCTCTGCTCTAGCCACACTGGCCTTTTTGCTGCTCCATGAACAAAGATACTAGGCACACCAGGTACTTACTTGCTCTTCCATCTGCATAGAATGTTTTTCTCCCCAAAAGAAGTTTGCTTCTTTGAGCACCTTCCACCTGTTGTAGGCACAGTTTTCTGTTAACTACCTCTGCTTTTTCTCTATGCCCTTTATAAACCTTAGTGAAGGGAACAATATAGGGATATAGGATTAATAATGAAGAATGCAGATTTCTATTTATCCTACTTGTTCAAGTAGAAAGACATTAAGTAGAACTATGCTGATCCTACTGAGAAATGGATGCTTAAGGATATCATCATTTTTACTAATTGTGTGAAACATGACTAGCCCTCATCAACATTTTTAGTTCTCTTCTCCATCCAGGGCCATGGGAGGATTATACTTCCATGCCTTCTTGAAGTTTGATTGTCACCATATAACTTACTTTGGTCGTATGAGAAGATGTTAAAGATATGCTGTTTGTCCATCTAAGAGCCAGTGTGCTATTATCCGTGCTTTCTTCTCATTCATCAACTCTGAGCTCCTGAAGAGATGGAAGCATCACAAGGAGGTTCAACCCTCATTCCCTGAACTCTTCAGTGTCTATAAAGGACCAGAATCTCTACTGAGTCATGTTGTACATGCCATGCACAATAAATCAATCTTTATTGTTATAAATAACAGGGATTTAAAAGTTGTTATTATAGCCCAACCTAATCTTTTCTGAATAACATACTGTTGTTTTAATTCACTTATCATGTTTACCAAGGTTACAATTAAGGGTTCAGAAAGCTAACAGGAATTAATGAGGAAAATCTTTCATTCAGTTAATATGTGTTAACCACCCCTATTTTCTGGATACTGGGAATATAGTGATAAGTAAAATTTCCTGTCTTCTTAGAGCTTACAGTCTAGGAGAAGTTGGAATCAAGTGTTGGGTAGAGGGAACTATGAAGCAAACGTCCTGCCAAAAGGGAAACCCAGCCCAAGGTGATGAGGATGAGGGACCTAGGAGCACAGGACAAAGTTGGAGGGGATGTGGAGCTAGATTACAACCATTGTAAGTTGGGGAAGTCAGCAGAGGACCATTAGAACTCAGTCCTGGGAAATGGGGAAAGCGAGCACTGTGTGGATGTGGAAGAGAGCAGGCAACCAGGTGAAGAATTCAAGAGAGTCGTCACCATATAACTTACTTTGGTCATATGGGAAGATGTTAAAGGTATGCTGTTTGTACACCTAAGGGCCAGTGTGCAATTATCAGTGCTTTCTTCTCCTTTGTGAACTCTTAGCTCATGAAGAGATGGCAGCATCACAAGAAGTCCCCCGTATAGACTGAATAGAGTAAGATAGGCTGCAGGCTGCCTTACAGATGGAGGATAAAGTGGAAGCCAGCGTGAGAGCAAGTATTTTGCAGTGGTGCAGCATGGGAGTGGGAAAAGGGAGATTACCCGAAAGTGACTGGGATTTGGTAGCTGAACAGCAAAATTATATTTTGCAAACTCTAGTAAATCCCAGCATCTGGGCTGCTGAATTCTTACTTGTTCTACTTCCCTGAAGCCAGAAAAAAAGAACCAGAGTGCATTTAGAAAGCTGGAACCTTCTTCTAACAATTATGATGGGCCTAGGGAAGGCTAGATACTAAAAGATGGTGGATGTAACATGGGCAGTTCTTCAGAGAGATAGCTTTATTTTTCCCATTGCATAGGGAAAAAGAGAGAAGTTGTAAGATATCTGTCACCACAGAGAAAGGAGGAAAAGTTCCAGAAACATGATTTTGAGACATGGTTCTTCAGATTCCTAGTTATATGTAATATCACATAGAGATAAACTGATTCATACTACCACTAAGGTGCTTTGGCAGAAAGAAATGCTCTGACAGACTTGACAGTTTCAAATTCAGAATTAATTGGAGTGAAGATGGAGCAGATGTTACAATGAGAATTTTATTAAGACTATAGATGTATGTATTGAAGAGCATTTCCTTTGAATGAAAGAAAACAATGCCAATTAAAGCTGTTTTAGGCATATTAGAATTCAGTGAATTAAACTGATTTTTTCATTATTTGTGAATAGAGATTTAATCCATCACTATGTTCATCCTCTTCAAACTCAAAGCAAACAGAATTATTCATAAAGAAGAGGGGCTGAGAGAAGTGGGATTAGGTAAAGAATGGGCTATAAGGGGTGAGGTATAATGGAGAGATGTAAGCCTATAATTAATGGCACTGAGAGCGGCTGATGTCAGGCAGTTATTACAAAATAGTACTTTATTATTTCAAATTAGTCTAAAGAGGGCTTGAAAGCATGCATCACTGTATCTTGTTAGTTAATGGGTTAACTGATCCACAAATTTCATGCGTCATGATTTCAATAGGAAATACCTTTAGGATGGAGATTGAAGCTACAGATTCTAGCTTTTCCCCTAGGCTTTTAATTGTTAGGCATTGTTCTTGACCTTCCCTCACCTCAACTTCAACAGCATTCAGATAAATTAGTTAATTATATGGGTTAGTAGGTCACCAAAACATGTATAATTGAACAAACCATATGCAAATCAAGACTAAATTATTTGGGAATTAAATAATGCTTGCAAAATTAGATTCTTTAGTGACACTCATTAACAAAGTTCTATGAAATCCTTAAATTCCGAAAAAGAATCTGCATTCTAAAATAGTATCACTCTCTGCCCTACTTTATATCTCAATACTAACTGTTGCTCATCTTCCATACTTAACCTTTCTCAAGTATTTTTCCCAACATCCTCTATATCCCCATCACACAAATGATTAAACATTTTCTTGTCTATGTGCTATCTATAGCTCTACTTCAGCAGTTATCTCTTTGACTCATACCTCTTTATTTTTTAAAAATAAATTATTTATTTATGGCTGCATTGGGTCTTCGTTGCTGTGTGCGGGCATTCTCTAGTTGCAGCAAGCGGGGGCTAGTTTTCATTGTGATGTGCGGGCTTCTCATTGCGGTGGCTCCTCTTTTTGCAGAGCATGGGCTTTAGGTGCGCGGGGTTCAGTAGTTGTGGCACATGGGCTCAGTATTTGTGGCTTGCGGACTCTAGAGCGTAGGCGCAGTAGCTGTGGTGCACAGGCTTAGTTGCTCCGTGGCATGTGGGATCTTCCCAGACCAGAGCTCGAACCTGTGTCCCCTGCATTAACAGTTGGATTCTTAACCACTCTGCCACCATTCCTAGACTGCAAATCCTTTAAGGATAAACTGTAACTTAGGCGTCTCTTTATCTCTAGGGCTTGGTAGACTGCCTGGTACATAGTGTGTCTTCAAATTTTTATGGTTAAAAAAGGAATGAACAAATGAAACGTAAAGAAGAATTTTCCTGCATTTTGAAAACAACAACAAAAAAAGATTTATCACCCATAAGTCAAATATATAATGAATTATTCTAATATCAAGTGGTGTCATAAGATGACACTAATGTAGAAGAAAGGTTTGCAATGAGTTTCATTCTATGACCCCATAGGACCTTAAGAAAATTTTTTAGCCCCTTTACCTGTTAAAAAAGGATGATAATACCTATAATACCTACTCCAATTATCTACTTTAATCTTTGCTTTGAAGATAATTGAGAATTGCATAATCATGTGTGTATGTGTGTGTGTAAATTCTGAAAACCATGGTATGTTAAAACATGTAAGTTTCCACTGCTCCATTAAAAGTGGTCACCTATAAAATAAGATAATTTAGAAAAGGCATTCATCAATTTCAAGAACCCCTATTTAATATTAGGGTTGAATGTATGAACCATACATATATTTTACTATTAATTCTAAATTGAATCATTTTTTTTTCTTTTGGGGTACTCTTAATCTCAATAAGTTTGAGATATTGATGGGAAGGATGGAAAATTCTGTTTTCTTTTTAAAAATCCAGTGTACTAGTTTTATTAAAATAAATAGAAATAAGGGAGGTATACACTGATTCAAATAAATCAAATATTTTATTTTTTTGCTATCCTTCAAAATTCTTCAAATCCAAATGTTTACATTTTTATATAATTGAAATCAGAGCAGAAATTTAATTTTGAATACTGTTTCCTTTACTTGCATTATATCTTGAATGTTTTTCCAAGTTGCTACAGAATTTCCTAATAATATTTATCAAGCATATTACCATATTTTGCTTAAATATTTCACTAATTCTGGATATTTTGATTGTTGCTAATTTTGCTATTATAAATTATATTGGAAGGAACATCTTTCTGTAAATAGGTTTTCCTTCTTTGGGATTATTTCTTTGGATTAAATTTCTAGAGTAGGGATAATTAAACCACTCGGCTAAGTTTACCTCCAGTAAACACCTATATAGGAAAGGGGAAATATTTTCCTTCTTAATAAAGAATTCTTCTGTTGAGTATCAAAATCCTGAAGCTAAATTAAATGAATGACAGATAAGAATTTGAGATATGTCATGAATATTCAAAACCATTACTTAACAAACAAAATTAAAAAAAGAAATTGGGGAAATAAAGGTAGCTTCAGAAAAAAAAAAAAAAAAAGATTCCAGGACTTATTTGTTCAGCACTATGTGTTTGTTTTGTCACTACTTTTGCCTGAGGTGAAAAATGCAAAATTACAATGGAAATATTATGGTTCTTAAAAAGTTCAGTAAAATTACTCTCCCAAAGTATTTAACACCAATAATGTACTAGTTTATCCTATCAGTTTTGTGAGAGTGTTTTGTACTATTGAAAATATGTTTTATTAGACTTAATTTTAATAAAATTATTGTATTGTTTACCTTAAAAGCAAAAGAAGTAAAAGAAACCAAGGGAAAGCCCGGGATTGTGAGCCTTCATACAGATGTTTCTTCACAATCTATTATGTATTAGATTTTAAAACGGAGATTTTTACTTCACCTTCAGTTTATGACTTAATCTGTAGCCATGTTCATTTGGTTACTGAGGGTTTCTAATAAATTTTTCATTTCAGTATTTAAATTCTATAAGAACTCATCATTCTTTTATAGGTATGTTTCAGAGAAGCCTATTTTTGTTGTCTTAAAACAGTAGTCCCTTGAGTCTCATTAAGAGTAACAGGTTAAATGAAAAAAATTTTTTCCCTCTGTTTTCTTAAATATATATTTCCCCACCATGGTTTTCTTTATTTCTCTTTTTTTTTCCTATTTATTTGTTCTTCCTTTTTAATGCTATTGATTTTCCTTAAATGCTTGCTGGTTTTCTGTTCGAATTTATGAATAAAAGATTAGATTGTTTAACATAGGTATCTGGCAAGATTTTCCTCTTATGGTAATGGAAAGTTTTAGAGCTGTGAATTAGGAGCCGCTGAGGATCATGGCTGCCCTATTTTCTGGCAGTGTGATACAGCATATGCAGCAAGTTCAAGTGAGGCCCACTTCCCTGGAATGTATACCACATCACCCCACATTCGTGCTCTTTGTAAAAAAATTACTTAGAAAATAACATTCATTCATTCTTGCGTTTTTTCTTTCGACAAATTTTTTTGTTGTGACACTGAATAAGTTCAAAATGCTTGTGAATAAAGGTGACTCTCTCCCTCAAAGAGCAAATAGTAAAAGTGCAAGTGTGATAAGAGCAAAGGAAAAGTAAAGATTGACTAGAATTCCTCCCTAACCCAGGTTGGGAGTGAGACCAGAGGCTGGTAAGAGGTGGGGTTGGGTGGAGTGAGTGGTGTCATGAGCTCTAGAGTCAGTGCTGACTATAGTAAGATTTGATGGATCTGTACAGGTAAGAAGGTGAATTGGTTGAGAAAGAGGGCTTTCAAAGAGAACTTTCAAGACAAAAGGAAAGTCATGTGAAGAAGTCAAATGCTTAAGAAAGGCCACGGTGGATTTGAAAAACCACAAGTAGCTCAGCATGCTTAGAGAAAGTAGTGTGTGTAATGGCTGGACAGGAGGAATCAAGAGACATGACGTCACTAACTGGATGAGCTTATTGGACGAATCACTTGATTACTTTGTTTTCTTATCTGTAAAAGGAGCAAGTGGTTTTCCAGTGGTGCTCCAAATTGCCCTCCTAGGGGCTGGAGGAGCATGGTGGGCAGACCTCTTGGTCTCCTGCCTCCTTCCCTTCTACTACATCAGTTCTGTTTTCATCTGAAATATTTGACTTATAATTTCATGTAATTTTTTTGGAAAACTTACCACCACCAAAAATATTTTGAGAACTAAAAGACTAAACTATCTTAGGTCTTTCTGCCAATTTAGGAAAAATAGCAGTGTGTACTGTTAGAAGAAAACGTCAGACTGGGAGTCCCAAGGTCTGATTTCTACACTTGACAAACCCCTGCGTGACCATAAGGAATTCAATTTTCCTCTTAGTCAGTTTCTTCAGTCATAAAAAGGAAAAAATATTATCTGCTCTCTTGTCTCAAAGGTTTTTTTTTTTTTACAAGTCAAATAAAATTAGATATGCTAAAGTACTTAATACTCAAAGTACAACCATGATTGATATTCTTAAGGAAAATATCACCTATACTGAAAGGTCTTTCTATGTACAAGAATCTCTTATATCAAAGATGCTCTTGGCATGAAGTATTTGGTTATTTAAGGGAAGTATCACACTTCTTATGTCACACATTTCTTGGCTCAAATTCCTTTACCTAGAATTGAGATAAAAATCTCTGTAGTGGACAACTTTCTCCACAACTTTCAAGATATATCAGAATGAGTTTTATTTATTTTAAAGTTTTATTTTAATAAAATTTAATATTATTGGTTCATTGACCAGTGATGGTAACCCTGTATCCCAAGATGTTTCCTTTTTTTTTTTTTTTGGCTGTGCTGTGCAGCTTGTGGGATCTCAGTTCTCTGACCAGGGATTGAACCCAGATCATCGCAGTGAAAGCGCTGAGTCCTAACCACTGGCCTGACAGGGAATTCCCTTCAGGATGTTTCCTTGAGTTATACATTCCCTCTCCCAAGTATATAGAGATACTACGTATGAAATAGAATGTATCTGTTATTCATAGTACATTCTTTACAAAGCTCTGGAGAGTGGCTTTAGATGTTTGGTTTTCTTGATTGTTGGTGGTGTTTTAGTAGAGCATTTACAAAAGCAACAAACCTTTCTCTTATTAATGCTGATCATTCCCAATAACAGGACTTAGACATGTGTAAGGTTAAGAGACCTTTCTCTATCCAAGGTGAACAGGTGAAAAAATTGAGGAAAATAGATAATTCTGCTTTTCCACAAATAATGTGGCCATTTCAATATTGCACATGAGGAAAGAGAAACTCAGAGGGAATAAAGTGTCACTAGCAAGTGGAACACTTAAGAATTGAATCCAGATCCATCTGATAGCAAGCAAATCCTGTGCACATCACTGTGCGAAAAGGTCCAGTTTAATTCAGTTAAATATATTTAATATTATATACACTTATACATTATATATTGTATTATATGTATGTTAAAAAAAGAGAGGTAGAAGGGGAGAAAGAGAGAATGAGAAAAGGAGGGAGGCAAGCTATATTGAGACTGTATTCTGTTTTCTGTCATTATTGCTATTATTATTGTTATTATTTCATCTTTTACATTGCTTCCTGGTCTACTTCTTGATGTATTCAGGGAACAAGAGGATAGAGAAAGATTTTTTAATTTCACCAATTTAGGAGTCAAAAAAGATGAAAGAACTTTGGCATTATATCATAAAATTTCATTTCAAATGTATGTAGCCAAAATTAAGATTGAGTTGTATTTTGACTAGTTTGTTTTAGATTTGAATTAATTTTGAAGCTTTGATTAAAAGCACTCTATTTATAACCCAAAGTTCTTTGTAACTCAATTAAATGCTATCAATAAGAAATATCTTTTGAGTATGGTATTAGGTAGTGTTCTAATTTCATTCTTTTACATGTAGCTGTTCAGTTTTCCCAGCACCACTTATTGAAGAGGCTGTCTTTTCTCCATTGTATGTTCTTGCCTCCTTTGTCATAAATTAGGTCCCATATGTGCATGGGTTTATCTCTGGGCATTCCATCTTGTACCATTGATCTATATTTCTGTTTTTGTGCCAGTACCATACTGTCTTTATAACTGTAGCTTTGTGGTATAGTTTGAAGTCAGGGGGACTGATTCCTCCAACTCCGTTTTTTCTTTCTCAAGATTGCTTTGGCTATTTGGAGTCTTTTGTGTTTCCATATGAATTGTAAATTTTTTTGTTCTAATTCTGTGAAGAATGCCATTTGTTCACTTTATTGTACAAAAGAAACTAACACAGTATTGTGAAGCAATTATACTCCAATAAAGATCTGTTAAAAAAAAAAGAAATACCTTTTGATAAAAATATGTTGATTAATTAAATAGAAATATTCATATTATATTGATGAGTAAACCAGAAATAAGGAGACCTTACTGCACTAGAAGATAGAGCAAGATACTAGATGTTAAAATTTGATTAAATAAAATTAAAATTCAATTTGATATTTATTATTTAAATAATTTATATCAGGCTTTCTATAAATAAGTAGTTTGAAAAAGCATTATTGGAAAGCAGATTTCCAAAAACACTTGATCATTTTAGATATTCTATTTTTAAAAGTGTATGATCCAAGGCAGGCTCCTACCAAAGTTTCTCATTTATACCCATCATTAGACTAATTTGCTTAATGGACAGTCCTGATTACAAAACAAATTCCTTTGGAAACTATAATCCTCAAAAAAAGGGAAAAGAGAACAAGTCATCAAAGAACATTCATTGGATGCCACAGCAGAATGATTGTTCAACTTTCAAAGGATCTACTCAACTACTCCATCATTCAGCTTCAGAAGAAAATTATGAGTGATTTTTATAAAAGGCCTTGGATGGAGTCAGGATAAACAAGTCGAGCCACATTTTTGATCTGCCACCCCAGTAATTCTAATAAAAAGATTTTATTCTGATTTGTCATACACTTAGTGAACACATGTGAATGTGGGTTCTAGAATTTCAGTTAATGTCCAGAATAGTAAACTTCAGTTTCTGGAATTCTGTTTGAAAAACAGGACAGTTAACAATTTTCATGGCATTTTTCCATGGTGACTCAAAGATAATAGATATTAGTTCCCAGGATACATCTTCATGTATTTTTAGTATCCTATTAGATAATTGATTTAGACTTGGAATCTTAAAACTAATTTAAATCACCTTAGGCTTTCTTACCATTTCCTCACCATCATATTGTTTTCTAGTTTGAACATCATTCTTCTCTATGGAGAAACTGGAAGCTAGGGTTTAATGGTTTGCTTTTCTATTGGTCGTTTGTTCAGATTACCTAGTTGGCCCCAAGCAATGTCATTCTTATCCTATCCTTGGTTATCTTTTTGCTCTGAAAATATCAGAGAAATTTCTTATATCCTTAACATTTTTCACAAACATCAGACAACTCAGTATTATTAGGTATTCATATTCTTCTTTCATGTTATGTTGTTCTTCCTTTCCCAGTTTTTCTTTTTAAACATACTTCGTAAGTGCAAAGTTACAAGCAAATCGGCCATATAATCATCCTGATTTCTTTAGATTCCTTTATGATTCTTAATCTAGATTGTTATAGATAAGAGAATATTAGAACCAACTGTAGAATAATATATGAATTTTTCTTTTTAATTTGTTTCTTATAGTCTGATTCTGCACTGTTCAATGTGGTAGTCACTTATATGTGGCTTTTGAGCTCTTGAAATGGAATTGGATACCTAGATGTCCAATATAAAGATTAGATTTTAAATACTTTGTATGAAAAAATTATAAAATATCTCAATAATTTTTATAGTGTTGCATGTTGAAATGATACTTTCTAAAAATATATTGAGCTAAATAAAATAAATTATTGAATTTACTTTCACCTGATTCTACTTCATTTTAAAAAACGTGTGTTAGAAAATGTAAAATTGCATATGTCACACACATTGTTTCTGTTGGGTAGCATTGATTATTCTCAGAATACTTCTAATATTTTAAATTAATTGTATTATCTTCCTATTGCTGCTGTAACAAATTACCATAAATTTGGTGACTTAAAAAACAAAAATTTATTAATTTGTAGTTCAGGAAGTCAGAAGTCTAAAGTGGGTTGGCAAGGGCTGTCTTCTTTGGAGACTCAAGGGAGGAATCCATTTCTTTGCCTTTTCTAGCTTCTAGCGGCTACCTGCATCCCTTGGCTTATGGCCCTTTCCTCCATTTTCTAAGCCAGCAGTGTAGCACCTTCAAATCTCTCTCTATTTATCTCCATGTGATCTCTGCTTCTGTTATCACATTTCTTAGTCTGACTCTGACTCTTCTGCCTCCTTCTTATAAGGATCCTTGTGATTACATCAGGCCCATCTCAAGCTCCTTAATCACATCTACAAATTCCCTTGTGTCATATAAGGTTACATGTTCACAGATTCCAGAGATTTGGATGTGGACATTTTTGGAGGGCCATTGTTCTACTTACTATATTAAGTACATTTAATGTTATGTATCCTTGGTTTGTTTGTTAATTACAATTTTTAAAATTTAGTTTAAGAACAATGACACTTTAATACAAGCAACCAAACAGAAACAGAAACAAGTCTGAAGTGGCATGGTGCAATGGTTTCTCATCTATCAATGCCATGGACCACAGTGTGACCTTAGTTACATCAGTCATTTGCCTTCTTGGGCTTTTTCTATTTAGCAAAAGGAGATTTTGGGAGTCTATGCGAGGACTATAAAACTGTAATTCTTTGGGTCACAGTTCAAATGTACTCTACTTTGTTTAATGATTAGTTTGAATCCTGGTAAAACTAATTTCAGCTATTTTTCCTGTATCTTTTATCAGATTTGTGAATGAGAATATGAATCATGAATTGGTTTAATGTATTGCAGATAGCTAAGAATTATACTTGCTTCATTGTATAATAGGTAAACTCCATTTTTCTAAACTACCTTATAGTCTGTTAACTTTGTGACTTATAGCAGATCTTGCTTTGACTTTTTGACATTATCTTCTCTGCATAATGTACTTAAGCAACTACTTTTTAAAAATTACTATTTTGTCTCTTTCCTTCTCTCCCTCCCTTCTAATAAACTTAGATATAAGTGGTCAAGATTTCATTTTTAAAACAACAAAACATCATTTATTAGCTTGCTTATCTCTAGGGAGGTTTGGGAAGTTTTTAGAGAAAAAACCAAAATGCTAAGCTGAAGGTCATGAGTTTTAGAATGGACGGTTGGAAGGTTGAACAACTTCTTATGCATTGAGTGTAATGTGGTTTTATCATTCTATTTGATTGCATCATTCTACTGTTTGTTTCCAGGTATTAGAAATGATTTTATTCACATACAATAAAAAAGGAAGCTCTAAATCCAAATACATGTGATTTTAGAAAAACTCATCCTTTTGAAACATTTGTTACATAATTCCTAGTTCAATGTAAGTAATCAAACATTAACTAAAGAGGCAGATTTATGTATTCAGAGACCCTGAGAGGGAGAGACAGACACAGACAGAGAGAGAGAGGGAGAGAAAGAAAGAGATGGAGATACACACAGAAACACACACACACACACACAGAGAGAGAGAGAGAGAGAGACAGAGGGAATATCCATTCCCTTTTAAGGTGTAATTTAAAGGTCTCCTTTATTTAATGTTTTAGGAAATTATGGAACTAAATACTTTGGGACAGGTAGATGATGCTCATTAAATCACTAATTGAGGGGCTTCCCTGGTGGCGCAGTGGTTGAGAGTCTGCCTGCCGATGCAGGGGACACGGGTTCGTGCCCCAGTCCGGGAAGATCCCACATGCCGCGGAGCAGCTAGGCCCGTGAGCCATGGCCGCTGAAGCCTGCGCATCTGGAGCCTGTGCTCCACAACGGGAGAGGCCACAACAGTGAGAGGCCCGCATACCACAAAAAAAAAAAAAAAAATCACTAATTGAACAATAATGAAAATCCAGGCTAGTGTTTACTTTTAATTGTGTAATTGGCATAAAATCCTATTCAGAGAAGAAAGAGTAACCAACCCATGTGTGTGAAGTCAATGAGATGGCAATGCCATTGGGATAGAACTAAAAAAAATTTTTTTCCAGCTTGAACTACAGAACATTAATTTTCATGTGACTGTTCCATAGTTAGATAAAATTTTACAATAAATTTTATTAATACTGGAAATAAGACTCAAATAAGCTAATATACAATAAACTTTAATGGATGATGTATAATAGGATGGTTTCCTAGTTTCCTGGTTGTATTTATTTGGTACTAAAGGAATACTTAAGGAATACTTCTAATACTTATTATAAAATACATTTTAGACTGCACTACAATGTATTAAAATTAATCATGGTATGATGGAGTCAAAAGCAGCTAAAATATCAGGAGAATCTGCTGTGACAGTTATGAGAGGGTCAGCATAAATACTACTCATTCTTACAAATATATAAAAATCTGCAATTTTAAATAAATCACATATTCCACAAAATGATAATGTACTAAGCTATTAACTAAAATCTTTGAAGTTGAAAATGTATATATACATATATATATATATATATTAACATCTTTATTGGAGTATAATTGCTTTACAATGGTGCGTTAGTTTCTGCTTTATAATAAAGTGAATCAGTTATACATATACATATGTTCCCATCTCTCTTCCCTCTTGCATCTCCCACCCTCCCACCCTCCCTATCCCACCCCTCTAGGTGGACACAAAGCACTGAGCTGATCTCCCTGTGCTATGCAGCTGCTTCCCACTAGCTATCTATTTTACGTTTGGTAGTGTATATATGTCCATGCCACTCTCTCACTTTGTCACAGCTTACCCTTCCCCTTCCCCATATCCTCAAGTCCATTCTCTAGTAGGTCTGTGTCTTTATTCCTGTCTTACCCCTAGGTTCTTCATGACCTTTGAAAATGTATATATTTTTACTTAAAGAATAATTGTACCAATTAAAGATAAGTATCAATTATAGATGTTTTAAAAAAGAGCTCCTTCAAAAAGAAATGAAACAGATTCTTAATTATTAGCATAATTATTAGCATATTATTAGCATAATAACACAAATATTTGGAAGTTTTTAATAGATCAAAATGATTTAAGCTTGTTTTGAAATTTTGGATGTATTTCTGACTAAGTCCCTGAGCTTTGAAAATATGTTTCATTATCTCATACAACCCTTGATGAAGAAGCCCCATTTCTCTATGTAATAGTTTCATCCTAAAATATCTAGTCTTGATCATTCCTTCTTTGGTTTCCATTACAGGTCTTCAAACCAAGAAATATAAAGATGCATCTGGTAAATTTAGCATTCAAGCAGGTGTGTTCTCCCAATACATACCTGAAATATTCAGTATCAGTCAAGTGTTTTAAGTAGTCTTTTCTAATTAAGCAGGCTTATGTGAGCAGATTCTTCCCTGTAGAAAGAACCTCTTCGTAAACAGCCACCTTTGCAGTAGTTAGACCTTGTAATGTTACAACATTTTTTATTTTTATGCCTTTCATAATCCCCAATTGCCATTCATTTAGATTCAAGACTTGAGCACTTAAAATGAGGTAACATCAGGGGAGTTCTGAAGATGGTAGAGGAGTATTTTTTCCGAAGACTTGTTTTTGAAATATGTTTTACAATATTTTATGAAGTATTTTTTTTCAGGCATAGACTAATCTTTCATAACACCCTAAAATGTTTACTACCAGGCAGAACTTGATTGATTTGACCTGGTCATAAAAGTGTGCTTTTATATCAATTATCCAAAAAAAAAAATTACAGTTCTCTTTTCATAATGACTCTTGTATTAAAAGCAACAATTAAATACTTTCTCATCTAGTTTTTCATAGAACCATGCCATTTCTTTACATGATCCATTTGGTATTAATCATTTTTTAATTTGTTTACAGTAAAGAAATTGAAATAGGATGTGTAATCCTACCTACTGTGGGTTTTTTCAGCTGAAATTTTAGTGATGTAATCAAAATAGAATCCCATATTCCAATTGGCACTCAAGTTTGCCCTTCTTGGCCCTTCATTTCCCATTATTGTTAGTCATAGTAATTTTTTACTTCCCTCCTCTATTTCATTCTCTGAAGAGAGACTAGTGAGCCCATCCAGCATAGAGAATAAATTTGTTTTCTTCATGTACTGACTAGTTTCACTCTTTGATCTATTAAGTCATTCATTCACTAATCGTTTGCACTATGAGGAATATAAAGATTAAGTAAGTTTCTATCATCTCTGTAAAGTAAATCATCAGGAAAAGAAGTGAATTTTATTCATATTTTATTCTCATCCTCCTACTTCTCCTTCTTTTACTTTTCCACCTTCAGTGACTCTTTCAACCTGTCAAACAAGTTTGCACTTAAACACACTAAAAATGAACCTTCATTTTTATAGTAATATCTATATCTCTTCAGTATGCATGGTGAAGTATTCAGAATAACTGCTAACCATTTACAATCAACAAATCAATCATCAATAGCAAATTCAGGGTTTGTGGTTGTTGTTTGTTTTAAAGTCCAGTCTTCTGTGATATGCTTTGTACCGTGCCCAGTATGCAAGAGGTATTCAATAAGTGGTTACTGAAAGAATATGTCAACCTCTCCAAATTTCAGAAATATTGTATCTACTTCTTGTAGACCCCTTGTCTGCTCTATTCTCAAAGGAAATTAAATTGTTCTCTTACTCTTTCTTTATAACAAAGCTGCTTTGCTTATTGCCCAGGAACACTGTTCTGAATGGTTGACAATCTATTGTTTGACGATTTGTCCAGACATCTTTCCTGAGTTCACTGTGAGCTGAGAATATTAACTGCTAATATAGCTCATTTTACTTCTAAGATTGGGCTCTAAAAAATTCTTCCTGAATATTTGGTATCTTCTCCTATTTTGCATTAATTATGAAAAATACTATCTAATGACTTTGAAATGAGATTTCCAGTTCTCATATTTCACATCAACAAAGCCTCCTTATTTGAATTTGCATGTGTGTTTTAAATGTTCTGGAAGAATCTTCTTTTGTGTTGTAGTTTGGCTTGGGGCTACTCTGAATTTGGTGGTTTCCAGTTAACTGGTCAGAACTGAACATGATCAATTAATTGCCTGTTTCACAATTTCAGAGGCCCAGTTGCTATATGTGAGATCAAAGGAAAATTCCCCCCCAAAAAAAGCTAGTTAAGCATTAGTTTTTCCCCCTATTTCAACCATATTTTTCTCATTTAGGTGGTGATTTTTGCTTGCTGGTAATTTCATTTAGCTGGAAATTTTTATACCCCTTATAGAAATAAATAAGCATCTATGCATTTCCAGTTCTTAGAAATATAAAGAATTACAAATTAAAAAAAAATCTGTATAGATTTAAAAAATCTATATAGACTTCTATGCAGACAGTACATTATGAAGTTCTGAACTCCCATACTATTTTTTTCACTTCTACATATACTTATTCTAAACAGAAATTTTTCTAAAACTACAAGGCATTCGTAGAAATCATCTAATTTAAATATTTCATTTTAAGAAAATGGTTCAGACATACAAACACTTTACAATGTGATATTATAAATGCCTGTGTGGTCAAGATTCAGTATGAGAAACAAAGCGCTGAACATTGTGTTGAGGCTCCCCACAATGTCTTTCCAATTTCATTAACTTTGGTTCATCCCAGAGATAACCTATGCTCTGAATTTCATGCTTATCATTATCATGCATGTTTATATAATTTTGCTACATACACATATGCTCAAAAACAATAGATATAATTAGATATAATAATGTTTTAAAACTTGATATATAAATATATCATCCCACAAGTATCTTTCTGCAACTCTGCTTTTGTTCTTGCTGCTCCACATTGCATTTTTGAGGTGCAGTCATGCTAACTCAAGTAGCTATAGTGCATTCACTTTTCTTTTTACCGTATCTAATATTGCAGTATGTGAATATTCTATAAATTCCTTGTCCACTAATATATCCAAAGATGTTTTTATTTTTTCTCTTTCAAGTAATTCTGCAATGGGTATTTTCCATATATGCATAGAGACCTAGAGAAGAATGCATGAGTGGAGAGACTGGATTTTGGGATGGAAGAATCTTTATTGCTAAACTTCTCTTGAAAGTTGTACTATTACCTGTTCTTCACGGTTTCTCCACATCCTCATAAATATTTAATATTGCTGGACTTATAAAATTTTGCCAATTTCATAGTTGTGAAATGATATTTCATCATTTTAACTTGCATTTCTCTACTAATTAGGGAAATTGAATACCTTTTTCAGATGTTTATTGGACATTGAGAATCCTCTTCGGTCAACTGACTGTTCATCTTGTTGGCTCATTTTTTTTCTATAATATTTTTGTCTTTATCGATTTATAAGAAATCTTTATGTACTTGGATACCAGTCCTTCTTTGGTTATATAACCAAAGATATCGCATAGCAAATATATTCTCTCAGTCTGTGCTTTGACTTTTTGTATGTACATACATTTTTTTCATATGCCTAATCTATTGTCTGAATAATTCATCTTTCCTTACTGCCCTTTAATGCCGCCTGGTATTTATCAAGTTTCCATAAATGTGGGGATATATTTCTAAGCCCTTTATTTTGTTCCCCTGGACTAACTTCTAACTATGAACAAAATTACTGTCATTATATATTAAGCCTTAATAGTCAATATAGAAATTCCCCATACCTTATTCTTCAAAATTGTATTGACAAGTTTTGACCCTTTCCTCTTGTAAACACACTTTAGAGTTAACTTTTCAAGTTCTATGAAAAACTGCAGTGGGCTTTCAATAATAATTACTTCAATTTTATAGATTAATTTACAATTGCATCTTCCATCCAGGAGCAGGTATACTTGTTAGTTTATTTGAGTTTACTCTTTAATTTTAATAGATAAATTAACCCTGGATCAGAAGTGACTGCTCAAAGTCACATAGCCAATTAATAAGAAAACCAGTGGTAGAAGGAAGATGTCTTGTCTCCTTAGTAGCTCATACACTAAAAACGTTTAATTATTTAGTCAGTTAAGAAAGAAGACCTTGGAGTCCTTGCAGCTACTGCACCTACCAGCAGGAAAGTGAATTCAACTTCCCAAGTTTACTAGGCCCTTGATAAATCAGAGTGTAGTCAGAGGGCTTGCTAGAAATGCAGAATTTCATCCTTTCCCTGGTCCTACTGAATCAGAATCCTCATTTTTAAAAGATCCCTGGGTTATTGGTAGACACATTCAAGTTTATGAAATATTGCTTACCAAACAGAATCCTGAAATTCATTGCATTGGTTGTTTTTCTCTAAAACCTGCCAAAAATGCATACACACACACACACACACACACACACATATACAGATGAATATTCCTTTAAAGGAAACAAAATGTTAAGGTTTTTTTCTAAAAACAGCATATCTCAGGAATACTGAGGCTTCTTTTGATATCTGTAGTTATTCAGGAAACAAATACATTTGCTTTGAAATCACTAGCTGCCCCAAATTGGCCTTTTAGCTACTATAAGCCATTGGGGAAAATTCTGTAGAAAAAAGATGGAATACTGCGGAGACAGAAGCACAGAAGATTCAGTCTTTAAAGTAAAACAAAGAAGAAAGATCAGACGATTTGTTTCAAGTAGTCACATACTATTCATGTTAATCTCTGTTCAGCCTTCTTCTTGTTTCACTACTATAGCAGCCAGTTATCTACAGGGGGAGAGGGGAGGAAAAAAAAAAAAACGGTGAGGAGGGGGGATTAAAAAAAAAAAAGTGAGATCCCTGCAATATCACCTCAAGCCACTAGGGGTATCTTTGTACCATTTTTCATCCTGCACTGGTTTGGAATAGAAACCTATATTAAGGGAAAACCAGGGTCCTCGGCATTTTTTGCGAGCAGTGCACCCAGAATCCAAAAAAGACTTTAAAAAGAAAGAAGGAAAGAATTCACAGTTCTTTTGGTCATCTGAACAGGGCTACGAAATCGCTCTACTGGACATCAACACCAGGGATTCATTTTTGAGGTCAATTTCCAATCGAGATAAATCTATTGGATTAGTAGGATTATCTGATTGCAGCTGAAAGAAGTAACGTTGTTTGATCATTTGTATTTCTCGCCTGATGGTCGGATTTACATGGAGGTGGCTTTGAGTCTCAAGGATTCTGGATCGTGGTTGCATCTGGAGAGAAAAAAGGATCAATCGACACGTTTTGGAAGTGTCCGTGGGTGAATAAAAAAAAGAAAAAAAAAGGAAGGGGGTGTGTGCAAAACTGGGGTTGCGGCTGCTTAGAGAAGAAAAAAATAAAATAAAATAAAGGAAGCATCTTGAATTCTGAAACAAGAATTAACCGGGTGCTCGAGATTCCAAAATAAGCGTCTAGGAACTGGTAAATACTTAAGAGCAATTCAGCTTGAATTTGACGGCGAAGTGTTGTAGAAACTGTCTCCTTGAATTATTGGAAGGGGACTGGGGGAAGATGAGGGGGCTCCTTCTGTGGATTTATCTTACTGAGGGTAAGTGTGGGGTCTTTTATTGGGAGGGGGCTGCCTGGGTTTGTGTGCCGCCGCGCGGAAGATGCTGCGGACACGGTGCCTGTGAAATGGAAAGAGAAGTGGGGGATGTAGACCACCTCGCGCATCTCCGGTGGATCGCTAGGGAGCTACCTAGATCGAGCTTAAAAACCTTATTTTGTGGCGTCGGTGGGGAAGCCAAGCAACCCTCCAAGCTCTCAACTTTGCATTGAAAATCTCTCAGTTGGGAGATCCCTCTTGGATCTAGTGCTTTCTCCTAGTGATACTTTAAGGAGAGGCGGCAGCGATGCCTTGGAAAACCTGCATGTGGAAGGGGGGGGACCCAAGTAGAAATCGCTGCTGCCTTGGCCGCGGTTTTGGTGGCTGTCTTGGCTTCCAGGGGGAATTTTGCAGGGGGAATTGGCCGTTTCATATTGTCTCTTTCTCCCTCGCTCTTTCTTCCTTCCCCTTCCCGCCTCTCCCTCCTCTCAGAAACACCAAAGGGTTACAGGGTCACTGCATCGGATAGAGACAGTAGAAGTGGGTGACTGGCCACACATGTTGTTTTGTAATTCACTTGCTCGACTTTGCATAATACAGTCCGAGGTAACTTTCTTCGAGTTGGACGAGTCCAGGAAGGCGTTGCAGCCTTTCTGCCGAGGGCCCAGGCTGGCAAGTGCGCCAGGCAGCCGGCTGCATTTCTGATGGATCCCTACCCTGCCTCTCTCGCCAGTTACTGACTTGTCTTTCCAACTGAGCGGTGCGAGCGTTCCCAGACATTTTCTTGCAGCTGAGTTCAGGGATTTATTTTTAATTTTTCTTTTAAAATGTTATTTCATTGCTCTCAGTAAAAGCTCGTCTTTATTTACAGTAGGAAAATCAATTTCAGCAGATATAATTAAAATTAATCACTCAAATGAGTGAATATTAATTGACTTAGGAAACTATAAGTTGCTTTGGAATCAGAAAAGCATATTATTCTGAACCAATTTTGGAGTCCACATAGGTTCAGAACAATTACATATAAAGAAGTGGTTCATTTAAAATATGTAGATAGATAAGTTAAATAAGTTAATGCACTCCCCTCCCTTTATAAGCTAATACCTCAGCATCATAGTTTTAGTTGGTTTTTCCTACTTAAGGCCAATTTGTTAAATTTTAAACCTCAGACATTCAGCTGTATTAGAATAAAATGGAGTATATAATCGTTAAACTATAAAATAATGTATTTTCTACATTTTAATCTTTTAAAGAAAAGCATCAAATATTTTTTCAGCGGTTTCTGTTTATAGATTATGAAATGTGACCTTTATGGTTTTAACATTGAAACCTCTTCATTAAGTGTGAACTCATTGAAAGGCAACTCTTCAATATCATCTAAAGCACTAATCATCCCAATACTTATTTCAGGAATTCCAGATACATCAGACATTCAGGTATTAAAAGAGGAGCCTCACCAAACTTTCTTCCTGGATTTGTGTGTGTATATGTGTTTCGTAAATCTAAACACTGAAACAAGAACAATGCCATTCCTTTATTAAGATTAAATAGTAAAATATGAAACTCTTGTCTCCCAAGGATTCTATGGTGGAAAAGTTACTTATTTCTGCAGACTTTGTGTAAGTTTTTCTAGAGATGATAAAAACAGTAAGAAATAGTTTCTACAAGCCTAACTGTTAGTTTTAAGAAGATACCTGAGAGGTTGGGTTTGCCTTTTTTTTTTTTTTTTTAAACGCAGCTCTAAATCACGTGGTTTATGTGCAGTAAGAACTAGAAGAATGGATATTCTTCATTTTGGTACATTCTAGCCACTGATCCTGGCCACATAGTCCACTAATGTTAACATCTTTTTCAAAGTTTAAATTAAAAAAGACAGCTAGCAAGTAACATATTAAATGATAATAATAAATCACTAATGAAGGTGAATGGGAGATGGGCTGGGATTCCTCTTTTTAGACTAGTAGAGAATATAATGTTCATACTATAAAAGTAGATGGAGAATATGAAATGTGAAAAAGGAAGTCATTTTAAAATTTAATTTGCATATTTCACAACCACTGACCCAGTGGTCATGGCATGTGCCATAGTGCTAAAGCTGGAAGAGTCAGCTTAAAGTGCCTTTGTAATGGCTGAACAATATTTTCGTCTGTCAAGAATAATCAATACTTAGTAGTCCCTCGTTCCATTTTCTTTTGGCAGTAAAAATGAAAAGGGGAAACTTTGGCCCACTCTATGGTTTCTACAAGCAGTTCCTACATAAAACTTTGGTAAACTTTGTAGGTGGTAGATCCACTTTGGAACGTTAATAATGATAGAAATAAAAATAAACAAAATGATACACCACAAAAAATTTTTAAAGCTGTAGCCAGTAAATGAAGAGCAAGTTACCCAGTTACATAAAAGTTCTCTATTAATAGAGTGGCTGACTCTAAGAACTATTGAAAAACCTGAAGAGTTCATTTAGAAAATTAATTACATTTGTTCTACTTTATCCAAATACATTTTTTTTTTTGGTCATGATTATTAAAAAGAACATGGTAGCCTTGATCAGCTGTTTCAATTTTGCTATTGAATAACTCAAAATGTGGTAGTTTGGGGGTAATGAAATAGAAACTCTCAATTAGCCCTGAAAGTTGCAAGCACAGTTCCTAATGTATGTGACAAGAAATAGCGTTGGATTCCCCAAAGCTTATCACCATGGAAAAACTGATGTTGATTCACTGGAGCTTTGCTGCACCTCGAAAGCTTTCCATGTGTTCTAGCTGGCCTAACATTCAGGGGTGCTGAATACATTTGCTGCAGATTCGTTCCATGATTTTGAGACATTTAAATACAGTTAAATGTTATTCTACATTAAATGATTTTTTTAAAGAAAATTGCTACACACTCTTAATTGAAAGCAAAATGAAAAGGGCAATCCTTTTTTAATGATTTGTTGAAATTTAACACATGGCTTCTCTAAGTGCAAATCTTCCATCTCTTCTGCTTTATTGAGAAATGCAAAAAAATAAAACCCTTAAAACTTACAAAGTTTCAATTTTTAATATTTCAAATTTGCAAAGCACAGAAACATTAAAAAAATGAACATATAGAACACTCACGATGAATTTATGGTGTCCATTTAAATGCCTTTTAAAAGGTAATTTAAAACATTTTGAGGTAGCTAACCTCTTAATCTTGTGGGATAGCTACATTCTCAACTGTTCCTAAGAATAATTCCTTAATAGTAACAGGTTTGATTATTTATGCTTTGTTATTAATGACTTCACATTGACAATGTCAAATATTGCTATGTTGCTATAAAAGGATATGAATTATTTCTGCCTTCAATATCCCCCCCCAAAAAAAACCCCCACCTATTTGGTAGCAAACATGTTTGAAAGAGAAAGACTGCCAACTCTAAGCTTAACTGAAGTCAGGGAAAACTAGTAAATCACTCCAGACATTTGAAATTATTAGACATTAAACTTTTGGGGGATTTTATATGAAGTCTTTTTATAACAGTCGATATAATCTCTTCTGTGTCTATTTCCGTTGCATGTAAGAGAAATTCTAGTCAATGGCAAAATGCTTTACTACTGCCATTACTGCAGACTTTATAGATGAGAGATGTGTCAGCATGTTAGCTTTAGCAGTAATGCCTCTTTTGTGTGAAACCTTATGGGCCTTACAGGCACTTTCTCATCCTGACACTCACAAAACATTCAATTCCCCATATTTATTATTTAATTTTCTTCCTATATATAACAACAGAGCACTTCAGTATATGAATGTGTAGCCAAAAGATGACAGGCAAACATGAATGGGACTAATGAGCTTTAATAATACACATATTAGGGGTTGCTAAAGGAAGTTTAATTAAGAAAAACAAGTTGAGCATGAAATTCATTTTGGAACAAATGCAAGTTAAGTTATTGCTACAGATGTAAAATCAGAAATCACAGGGATACATCACAGGAAATAAAGTTCCAGCCTGAGACTAGACCTACTAAATGCAGTTGACATCTTAGGACCTGCCTTTAAGTTGATGAGCTTGAGTCTGACTTATGAAATCGAAGAATATACACTTTTTCACAGTTTTCACTCTTCTATAGCAATTTTGGTTTAGTATGTTAACTCTGTATCCAGGCATGTTCTGTATTAGTCCCCTTGAGACAGGCCACACAGTAGCCTTTCATTTCTCTGTGGTCTACTTTTCTAATACCACATATGCCTACAGGTAGGGCTACCTGCCAAAACCCATGTCATCCCTTTTGGTGTGCTGTAAGTGGTGCTTCAGTAGGAGATCTGCTCATATATCAATTTACCTGCACCTATAGTTTAATTCTTGGCATAATTTAGAAAATAAGTAGATTTATTTATCTGTTTGCTTATTTATTTATTTGGTCGTGGCATTGTATATTGGGGCAGAAATTGAAGAAGAGAGAATATTGGGCAAATATTTCCTTAGAATGTGGTTTTCTCACATTTTGTCTGTATTTAAATAATGTAGGTACATTCTGGGAAGAGTGAAGCAGTCAGGCAATAATATGAAGGTCTTATGTATGCTCCTCAACAACTGCCTTTTTGGAGACATCCAATTGATAGGCTAATTTATTATTCATACAGACTTTTGGCATCACTTGTGTGTAACAGTAGTTTTTTCTTCCTTGAAACACCCAATGAATATTGAGTCTTCAGAAGAAAAGAGGTTAGTTGTAACATTTCAAAGTGAATTGAAAATCTTGTCTCTTTTTTAGATAGTTATGGTGAATACTTTCATACTGTCGTATGGAATACTCCATATTGGAACTTTAACATGGTCACACATTAAATCAATAAATACTGATTTGATAAAAAAATAACTTAGAATTATCACTGGCATAAGTTTTTCCCGTAGGACAACCATTCTGCTTATGATAGAACTGACCAGGAAAACAGTGATTACTACACATCACATTGACCAACAGTTATCACAGTATTCACACCTGAAAATAATACTTGAGCCATCAATTCATTAACCATAATGCTAAAAGGAGTAAAGTTTCACTTCAGTAACCATTATGTTTCAAGTCAGTGCATTTGTCATTTTTAATTTAAATCTATATTACTTAGCTATCCAAAACTTTACATGCAAGTGACATTGTTATCTATCCTTTCTCTTATGGGTAAAAAAAAAAAAAAAAAAGTCACTAGTTTGTTTACCTCTTTAACTGTGCTAAGTATTCTACTGCATATGTTGCTCTAAGATTGATGCCAAAAGTTTCTATTATTTAGAGCTGTGGTCTTTAGTAATCTGAGGAATTATTTAATATATAAGAGTAAAACATTTTACATGCTGCAATAATACAGTAGTAGTAATCTGTATAACAACCATAATGGCAGGGATTTTTGTCTGGCTTTTCAAAGCTATGTGTGTTTCTCCCCAGCACCTAGAATAGTGCCTGGTATATCACTAGTGACCAATAAATATTGCTAAATAAATATAGAGACCTGGTTCTAGCCTTGGATGTTAACAACTAAATTGGTAACCTCTTGCTTAATACCTGATCTCTTCATTTTTGCTTTTAATTTTTTCTTAACATAAATCCTTGTTTGAATTGATAGATATTTAAAGCTATGTGCAAAATTCCAAAAGTAGAAAGGAATATATTTAAAAGATTGCATTTTAATCAAAGGTAAATAATAATTAAAACTTTTTAGTGAAATTTTTATAGTTTATTTTATTTTGATAAATTATTTTATCAACTCATAAGTATAAGCGGATTATTTGTGGTTATACTTTACTAAAATGTATATTAGAATTATTTTCTGCCGTGTAGAAAATGTGATATCTCAAGGAACTTTGGAAGCACTAAAAATTATTTCAAACACTTAGAACACGGGCAGTAAGATCTAAAATATAATGATGTTTGGCATTTTGGCCATTAATTCTTTTTTCAATTTTTAAAGCAATTTATAATTACAAATTTCCTATTGTTCAGTTTTATTTAAATGGTGAAATAATTTAAACTTACTCCATGTGTATATTGAATTCTTGTGAATATATATTCATTGATGTTTTGTTACACAAATGGCCCATGAACAGAGCATTGTTTTGAATTTTATTATTAGTAGTACTAATGGATCTGTAATACGAAGAGAAAATAAAAGATGTGGATATCTGAAGAAGACTGCAAGTGTAATAGCCTTTCCCCTTTGGGGCACTGGTTGAGCTCTAAGCCAGGTCAGGGGTGACAGAACGCTTATTGTTGTTTGGTGCCTTACATGAAAGGAGTTGGTGGTCTCAATCCAGTTCCTAGCAGACAGTTACTGCTTAAACAATAGTAACTATAGTATTTGCCAATTCCAGCAGAAGCCTAGGACTGAATGGGCACAAAGGTTTAACTCCCCCCTCTCTGCTAATCATCCTCCAAGGGGTCAAGATTGACTCACCCTGGCACAGGGCTATACTGAGAAACTTAGCCCTTCCTCTGCCAAAGTTGTAGCTATTCTCTGGCAGCATGGGATTTTTTAAAGAGGAATTTAATTAAGCAGGGCACCAGGAATGGCAATTCTCCACTCTTCTCAGGCACAGCAACTCACCAGAAAGAAAAATAGGCTTAAATACTGAATTGAGAAGGTAGCACTGCTCTTAGGTTGTACTGTCTTCTCTATAAAGATACTGGCAGGCATAATTAAGTTGCTTCTGGACACGTTGACTTGCAACCCAAAAGGGGCTCTTGTCAGACAAAAGCCTCATTAATATCAAGGGAAGTAATCAGCTCTACCTAGCTGTCTCTCCTGAGCTCTTGAGTGATTATTCATTTCTTTTGGGAGAATCACAGGGTCACCAAGTGGTTTTAAAAATGTGTCCTGTGGTATTTTACACATACATTAAAACTGTTGCCCATGCTTTTTTTTTTTTAACAACCTGTTTTACAGTTCTTGCCCTTCTTGCCCCCTTAACCTTCTTGCTCATTTAGAAGTCAACACTCCTCAGTAGATTTTAAATTTAACAATTAATATTTAGATATTCTATCTGAGAATAGGTTCAGAGTAAACAGAAAGTAAAACTTGTTTCATACAGTTAGATGTTAAATGGATTGTTTTACTTGCATACCCAAAACAAAACAAACAAGAACCACCCAATGTTTAGCCATTTGTTGTAATGATGGTCTTAGTAGAAATATTCAGTTGCAGAATGCAGAAGGAAACACTATCACTTAGATCTCTTTTTCTTTGTGTTGTCAGAAAGCTGTTATGGCATCTTAAAATCCCATTTTTTGCCAAACAGTAATGGAATTAGTCACCAGTCTATATGACCGTCCATGTACACCTCTGCATGATGAGGAATTTCCATTGTACTTCAACTTGTCATCACCTCTTCTCTGTTTTATCTCCTCTTACTGCAGCTGTAATTAAGATAATGCCTTCACAGAGGTCAAGTATCACAGATGAATAAATAAAATCTGAGGATAGGGTTAATTAATGAAAAATAATATAATGAATGAATGGGTTATTCATTCAAGAAATATTCTCCAATGACCTACAATGTAATAAATTGTTCTGGGGATGGTAGTTACAAATCAGCAATTCAAAAGCCATAGCCTCTATTCTCAAAGATTAAGGCTAACCTGATTATGTTATTTTTGTGATTATAATTATTCTCATCATACTTGGAGTAAGACCTCACATCCTTAATTTTTTGGCCTAGAATTTCTTGAAATGTCACTTCTTCTCCAGCCTGATGCCCCACCCTTCTCTGAAGTTACACTGATCTCTTTGTTAATAGGGAGCCCCAGGCTTCAAAGCATTTGGGTCTCCCCTTGCCTCTGTCTGACACAGTTTGCCCCCTGACCACTTCTACTCATCTTTCAGAACCCGTTTACAGGTCACTTCTTCAGGAACATCATCCTTTCCACTCCAGACCCATTAACTCTCCCCTCAGAGCATTATCCTTCTTGGCAAAGCATTTATGACTAAATAGTTACCTGTGTGATTGATTTACATAAAGTTTGTCTTCCCCATTGAACTTTAGTCTCTTTGGGAATCATCACCATGCCTATCTCCTTCATGTTGGCCTTCCCCGTGCCTGACACTAAATGATGTAATAATATAAGAATGAATAGGGAATCCAAGTTTACAAATTGCTACAGTAAAAAGTACTACAGTTTCAGTTACAAGAAAGGCAACAAATGCTTTGAGAGTTGCGGGGAGGGAGTGTTTTCATAACTGGGAGGATCTGAGAAGGAAGTACTGACATTTGAGCCAGACCTTGAGGGATCCTAGCTGGAGTCCCACCAGGCAAAATCTGATGGGGGGGGAGTATTTTTCAGGAAGGAAGATCTTGGTAAACAAGTTGGGTCCAATTCACTGACCATGGCTCCCAGTGCTGTGTTTTGTTTGTTTGTTTTAGTTAATACTGTTTTTTCACAAAGATAGTTTGCTACAAGGTATAACCTCTGTGATATACTTGTGATTTTTTCCTGTTAAAATATTTTGTTGGTAAAAGTTTTTTCTCCTATTTCTGTCAAATTTTGGTTTGTCTTTTCTCCATAACATTCTATTTTCTCTGTTATTTATTTACAACATTGGAGAAGTTCATTCAGAGTAGAAATAACCCAAGGAGAGAGAGAACAAGTAGAACCCTGCTTACATGTTCTGTGAAGGAAGGGAGAAGGGGATGTAACCTGGGAACCCACTGAGGCCTGCCTACCCTTCCTCCTAGAAGGAGGCTCTGGACAGAATTGAGGAAGAGGCAGGGTTTATCTTTAGAGTCTCTAAATTCTTCTGCCTTATCTCTTTCTATTTGTTGGAACTCCCTACATTCATAAACATGTTTTCTTTTTTTGTTGAAAAGTGTTTCAGTGGCTTTGTGTTTCTGATCTTTAGTTTAATTATCTGTTACATAGAGATGATAATTATCTCTAACTCATGGTATTTAGACACAGCTAAATGAGATGATGTAGTTAGCTCACTGGCCCCAGTCCATACTTGTTGGTGCTAGCATTAATCAAGTTATTAATTAATTAACGATGATCATGACAGTACATACTTGTCACCATGTTCTCCATAGCTACGTGTTGGTATGGCCACAACATGGGCTGTGATAGACCTTGAACTTCTACATGATTAAGGTCTTGAACTTTGATATTCCCATCTTTGTGATTTTTGGTTCTAACTCTTTCTTACGTTTTCTCCTTGTACCCTTCTGGTTCTGCCCGCCTTCCTACCCAGATTTAGTTAATCTATTCAACACTAGAATTACCATTTCTTATAACCTTTGCTCCTTGAAATTCTACCATTCTTGCCTTGCTTATCCCTAATCCTAACAGCTATCATTTACTCTCTGACCCAGGTTATGGAATGTTGCTGGAAAAACTTTCAATACCACACCATTTGGAGCCGCTCCAAAATATACCTATTAATTAACCTCAGCAAGATAATCAGCCACCTTCATATTTCCCTCCTGTTCGTGTCCTGTGTATTTCACTCTCCTGAAAACCTTCAAACAGAGCGTATGACTTTATTGAGTTTGTCTCATTCAGAAGCAAAGCAAAATGTCATGTATCATAAAGGTTCAGGACATATTCTTTAGAGTTAGGGAGTCTGCCTTTTTATTTATTTATTTATTTTAGCTTTGTGGCCTTAAGAAAGTTATCTAACCACATAAAGCCTCATTTTCCTCATCTCAGATAATAATACTTGGCTTATAATTTTGTTGTGAGGACTGAATGTAAAGTGCTTTGGACAGAGCTTGGCAAATATTAGGTGATCTATAATATTAGCTTTTCTTGATGTCATTTTCACATAAATGTGGATGTATTTAGCTGTACTTCAAACTGTACATGAAAATAAAACTGTTTCCAGTTTCTTTCCCACCAATTCATTCACTAAAGTAATGGTTTCCACACCTTTGTGGTCACATAATCCTCTGTTTTTGATAACCAAATCATAAAAAAGTATAAAATATATACTTATACTCCTACATAAATATCTCTACCATCAGATTGCAAAACATACACAAAAATAGACACTAAGTGATGAGAAAGATGTCAGTGTGGTTTTTTTTTAACATAAACTTGATGCCTTCTTCCCATGATTCATTAATAACTCAAGATGTAGAGATTCTTAGGGCACAGTTCACAGCTACTAAAATGGATATAAATTTGCATTTCAAAGTTATCTTTCTGATGTTTTCAAATATTTTTGTCTGCTTGTTATTATATATGATTAGATAGCCATTATTTTCAGTCTTGCAATGTAGGTGAAGAAGAACTTATGCTAGAACTAGGAGAAGTTTCATTTCTGCTCTTTTTTTGTCCTTATTCTTTTTTTTTTTTTTTTTTTTTTTTTTGTGGTACACGGACCTCTCACTGTTGTGGCCTCTCCCGTTGCGGAGCACAGGCTCCGGACGCGCAGGCTCAGCGGCCATGGCTCACGGGCCCAGCCGCTCCGCGGAATGTGGGATCTTCCCGGACCAGGGCACGAACCCGTGTCCCCTGCATCAGCAGGCGGACTCTCAACCACTGCACCGCCAGGGAAGCCCTGTCCTTATTCTATTACTAGTATTTCCTTTAATCTATATCTTGTGGGAAAATCTTAATGTAGTAGCCAATTTTTTGTGGGTTACATGAACTAAAACATGATGAAAAAGGTATACATCTGCTTATCCAGTGATATTAACTCTAATACATCACCACACATTGAAAAGGAATGATAACAACAAAATGCCACCTGCTGGCAAACCCACCGCAGTGTAGAACCATCACCTTCCAAAGAACATCTCAAGTGCTGTGTGCATCACACAATCACGTGAAGACACTGGCATGAAACCATATATTCATATTAGCAAAGCTTAATTTCTTTCTCTTTTTGCTTTATAAAAAAATTACAATACATAGAAGTTCAATGATTTACTTCCCTTCTCTAATCTGGTTCTCTTGTGGTGGTGTAAAAAACACTGCTTTGGGTATCTCTGCTCCACAGTACTGCCAGTTTAATTTTCTTGTGAATAGATTTGATAATACTCTTCCACTGCTAAGAACATTTAATGGCTTTTCATCATCCAGTGAATAAAATCCAAACTCTTTAGCCTTTTAATTAAGTGCTTGCTTGATTTGGCTATAACCTGCTTTTCCAGTCTCATCCAGTGCTCAACCTCATTTACTCTGTGTTCTGCCCAAACTAAACTGTGCCCTCCTCAAATGTGGCTGCTGCTTTCCTTTCTGTCATAGGTCAGGTTTCCCAGGGAAAAAAAAATAAAAAGACTTTGAGATGGAGGTTTGCCTGCTAAAAGTTTATTTGGGCATACCATTGGGAAAAACACCTGGGAGGGCAGTCAGGGAATCACAACCAACTCCTCCCTCGGCCTCTTTCCACAGGGAGCTTTGGGTCTGGGATGGCCCCTCAGAGTGGGTCTGCATTGAAGCAAGAAGACCAGACCTTTCTAAACTGGTGTGGACTTTCTACTTGGAGTGTGAGCTGCTCCCAGGGAGGTTGAGCACCACACTACCACTACATATCTTTTCCACTGTTTCTAGAATATGCCCTCTACCTGGAACCCCTTCTGTAACCATCAGTGTTTGTCCAATTCTTTGAGGCCCAGCTCATATTCCCCTTGATTCATGAACTCTTTCCTTATCCAGGTCTGTTAATTCAAGGTAGACCTGTCTCTCCTTTTAAAGCCTAAGAACATTTTTTTTTCTGATTGCATTCATTTGTTTATTCATCTCACTTTTAATTACTATGTGAATGAATTACACATTATTTACTTTAAGTGGTCAGTTACTGAACGGACCCACAGGACTCAAATAGTTTATACTCACTGAACAGCTTTATTATAGACAAATAATATAATAGAGCAACAGCAGGAGAAGGGTGTGCACTGAATAGGGTCTGTAAATCTCAGACTCAGGCTTCTTTGTTCTCCCGTTCCTGGGTCCCACGGGATACCCCTTGTTTCCAGGTCTTGAACCACCGACAGTGTGCCTGTGAAACATCTTGGTATAGGCCTACAATCTGCTGGTGGTCAGGTTCTCTTACAGTGAGCCGTTCCCATAAGCACATTTCAGTTACATGGCCAGGATTGGCCATTGTAAACTGCCACACTCCACTGAATCCAGTTATTACTAAATGCAATTATTATTAAATTATTCTTACTAAATCCAACTCTTAAATCCCATTATTATTACTAAGTGCCATTGCCAGGCTATGTTCTGACTTCAAAACAACTTATAGATTCATAGGTATGAAACATTATTTATCTTTAGTTAATACAGTCAGTCTTCATTATTTCTGGATCTGGATTGCAAATTTTCATGTTCCCTAAAATTTATTCATAGCCCCAAAGTCAATACTCATAGTGCTTTTGCAGTCATTCACAGACATGAGCAAAGCAACAAAAAATGTGAGTCACCCCATGAGCATGCTTCCTGCTGAGGCTGAGCATGGTGATGATCTGACTTCTGGTTTCAGCTCTCACGCAGAGATAAACAGAGGATGGAGATGGTAGAGAATGCAGTATAGTGAAAGAAGCTCCAGCTCTGGGGCCTGTTGGAGGGGATTTGAATCCCAATTCTGGCATCTATCAGTGAGGTGGCCTCAGACAAGTAACTAAACACTTCTGAACTTTGTTTTCTCTTTTGTAAAATAAAGAAAATAAACTCTACTAGGATGAATTGTTTTAAGGGTTTAAGATGATAATTTATAACTGTGAAATATGTATAATAATATATGTTTGTGTGTATATGCACATACACATGCACACATGCATGTATGTATACAGATGCATTTCCCTCGGAGCAATGGATTCATATTCCCTAATTCAGTGTTTGCAGTGACTTTATAGAACATAACTATGGTAAATAACAACCATCAGTTGTGTAGCACTGGCCAAGCTCCATGCAGCTCTGGTGATAAGCGTGTAGTAAATTCAGATCTTTACAATATTGTAGCTACTTGGGAATAATGACTAGATTGTACTTATCTTTAAATTCTCATAGGATTTAGCACAATAGCTTATACGTTATAGATATCCAATAAATGTTTGTTGAGTAAAGGAAAAATTGGATGCATGTGGCCACCCACTGTGATTATTTAATGTCCTAGAAATTTCTCTCTACTCTCTCCAGCATCACCTCTTTGATCTGGGTCACTCAGGAACAAACTATTTGATGGACCAGGTGTTATGATAAATTAATGCAAGGAGGTAATATATTCCCATTTATTATGTTTTTTTAAATGTTATTTATTTTTGTTTTATTTATCTCAGTGGGATTGCACATGCTTTAACTCAAAGGGAGGAATAATGGAGGAATTTGTGAGATAGTATCTCCACCTACTGCAAAGTCAGAGAAAGCTAGTCCTGTGTGGATTGATAAGCTCATCTACTTACCTGGACTGCTGAATAAGGGTTTTCTGACCTTATTATTTTAATGTATTTATTATAAAATATTTCAAACATACAGAAAAATACAGAGAATTCCATAACAAAGATGTGTGTGCTTGTGTGTGTTTGCGTGTGTCACCCAACACCATCAAATCTTAGATTTGTAAAACTTGCTGTAGTTAATTGTGGTCTTTTAAGGCCTCATCCCAGATTATCATTCAGACTTCCAATTAGTCAGTTAATAGCATTAATTGCTAGAACTAATTTCATACCCTTTTCTCCCTACCCATGGATAACAAATATTCTGTTATTACATATTTATGCATCTGTGAATAATATGTAGTTTTGTTTTTCATATTTTAAGCTTTATTTAAATAGCATTTTACTATATCTAATCTTTTTTCAAAAATATTGAGATTTATTCTTGCTGATATTTTTAGGTCTAGGTTCTTTATTTGCTCTGAAGTATAGAATTCTAATTTGTGAAAATATCATAATTCATTTGTCAATATCTGTTAATGGACATTTATGCTATTATGAAGTTGGGCTTTTTGGGGTTACTCCTTATTATTTTAACATGATCTTGTGTAAACACATATGGATACCCAATCACTGCATTCAATGTAAAGTAAAAAAAGGTAAAAAAGGTAACAAAATCTAAAGTGCCAATAAGAACAGGGTAGACCATTTAAATTTCTGTTTCTATGAAATTGTCAGAGTATTTACCTCTGTTCTGTCTTCTGAAGGAATATAAAACACTTTTACAATTCAACTTTAAATGCACTAGGATCAATTTTTTTAAAAGTGTTCATTGTGAAGGGAGAGACTGTATCATGTGTAATGATAAAGAGGATGGCCTTTAAATTAGATGCCAGTGGGCTCCTGGATCTGCTATTGTTTAGCTGAGTGACCTGGGCCAAGATACTTAACCTCTAAGTCTCAGTTCCTTGTAGGTAAGAAGGAGATAACTGTTGAAGCTAGTTTTTAGAGTTGTTGTAAATGAGACGTAAATGCCTAAAAACTAAGGGTTTGGCATCTACTCTACTAAGGAAGCACCAATAAATAGGAAAAAAAAAAACCCTGCCAACAAATTTGAGAGTCTTTATATTTAGGCATATATATACACATATATATGTAAATTTTCAGTTATTTAAACAAGCCATATTTTTACATTAAACTTGGGTAACTGTTATTATTATAACAGTGACCTCTGAAAAATATTTGGGGTCGATACTGTAATTATACAGGTAAGCCCACGTATAATGGGATATTTTTGTAACCTTAAAAGCTAACCATTAGTATTTGAAAATTTACCCTGGAATGCAGAATTCTCATCCTCCACAATTTGGGTTAAAGTAAAGTAACACATTAAAGTGGGAAACAGTAGCCCTTTTATTTTTAACACAGTTAAGGATTTGTGAGTACAAAAATGAGTGTTATTTTGATAGTAACCAAACAAGTACTTTTTAAAAAATTTTTTAATTTAATTTAATTTATTTTGTATACAGCATATTCTTATTAGTCATCTATTTTATACATATTAGTGTATATATGTCAATCCCAATCTCCCAATTCATCCCACCACCACCACCCCACCCCACTTTCCCTCCTTGGTGTCCATATGCCAAACAAGTACTTTTTATTCTGGATGAGATACCAAGTATGTAAAGAAGAATTTTTAGAAATCACTGTATTTGAAAATTAAGCTGAATAAAATATGGTGATGGAGACTTTTATGTCCTCACCACAGGTTCTCTATTTTAGGTGTCAAAATGCTGCTTTTTAACACCAAAAGGTGAGTAGGAAAGACTTACTCATGCTGTGGCCCACCACGATTCTGTGCAAGAATGAGCATTATGCACTCTTAACAGAAGTGGGTTTGTGTAGCTAAATCTTCAATACATGCTAGAGTTCTGGCACAGAAATGAGATGGGTCTAAGCCTGCCTTTTGTATGTTAATGTGCTTTCACAACAAAGGTATGAGAATTAACACAGACAAGTATTCTTGAAGAAAGGCATTTATCTTCTTATTGCCATCTGTGATGAATTGTTCAGAGCTAAAGGAACACCAGGCTTGAACCAAATCTCCTGCTGCCCTATATAGTTTTTGCAATCTCCTTTTCAATAATATAAAGTCAGGACAGCCTCACTGCCAGCACTTCTTCAGGAATCTTCCCATAATATGACAGGATAGAACCATTTATAATACAAATCAACACTGTTATTTTCAAACTAAGCACTTTAAAACATTGCTTGAACAAGAAAAGACAAATTTGTCCAGTTGTGTGCTATTTTGCAGTTAATGCAAGATTACACTGTGAATTGCATTGCACTGAATGTTACATTTTATTCTGATGCATCCTAAATTGGACTGGGTAAAGAGTGTTAGATGTTTGATTAATGTTAGTATGCAACGCTATGATTAGGTATGGTTGTTCTTTTAAACTGCTGCACTCTTTTCTTTTTGTATTGTTCCTTTGATCTTTAACAGGTAGTGAGAACATTTGGAATTTAAAATATATTGACTTTGACTCAGAAGTTAATTTTCCTGTTGCAGATTTACTGATATCTAAAATATATAGCTAGCTAGATGGTAAAAGAAAAAAAGTCTGCAAAAAATGATGCCAACTTCTGTCTCTTTTCCAAGTTGTGTCTAAAGGCATTTTGTCTTTTAAATTCTTGAATCTTAATTTAAGGTGAATGACCTTATAAGGTAGTTGCACTTAAATGATCATAGTTGAACTAATATTGGTTTTCTTGTTCTAGCATAATCTTTGTTTTTTCTATATAGCACAGGATTGGGGACCATCTTTTTTTTTTTTTTTTTTTTTTTGCGGTAGGCGGGCCTCTCACTGTTGTGGCCTCTCCCCTTGCGGAGCACAGGCTCCGGACGCACAGGCTCAGCGGCCATGGCTCACGGGCCTAGCCGCTCTGCGGCATGTGGGATCTTCCCAGACCGGGGCACGAACCCGTGTCCCCTGCATCGGCAGGCGGACTCTCAACCACTGCGCCACCAGGGAAGCCCGGACCATCTTTTTATTTGTTTGTTTGTTTAATATATATAGTCATTCTTACAAAGTTTGTTTATATTCCACTAATTCCCTACCAATATTTTAAAAAAAGTTTTCTGCTACTAAATTCTAATTTTTAGTATGTTTGGTGATTAATACTGTGGTCCCTTAAAGTGATTGAATACTTTCAATAAAGGGAAAATTTCACACATAACCTTCAGTATTTTAAGAAACCTGTATTGTGAAATGCTCCTGAAACTGTATATTTTAACAAGGCCTGCTTTCTATTAAATGTGTATAAAGCCAAGAGGCAAGTTTCTCAATATTCTAATTATCGGTTATTTCATCTGTCATCTCACATCAAACCATAATTTTCTTATGGTAGTATTTAACTCACCTGACTCCAGCCACTATTAAAGTATTTCTGTAGCTTGTAAAACATCTAGTTATCACTCTGTCTATTTTAGCTTGTTTGTACTAATGATTTATTTTCATTTTCTCTAGGATATAGACCTGCAGCTAACTGGATTTGATTTATAAGAGGGAAATGTACAGTCAATGGCCACTCTCACTACGTTGCTACTATGGAAAACAGAATGGTCAATAGGATATGGTCTGATAAATAGCGATGATTGAAGATGCTACTTCAATACATGTGAAATCAATGGGAGATACTGGCTACATGAAGAGCTTTCTGAGCTTTTCTTGACAAGCTCGCCTTTGAGAAATCTGAGGTGTATTCTACCGTTATACGGTTTTTCTCAAGTGGATACAAACACCTTTGCCTCGCTGCAACCAGACAATTACACAACTGATGTGGGACCATGGCACTGCCCAGATGCATGTGGCCAACTTATGTTTGGAGAGCAGTAATGGCATGTTTGGTACACAGGGGATTGGGTGCCTCATTGACTCTTTGTGTGTTGGGCTGTTTGCTTCAGGCTGCCCACGTGCTCTCACAAAAATTGGATGATGGAGACCCACTGGTGACTACCAACTTCGGCAAGATGAGAGGGATTAAGAAAGAACTCAATAATGAAATTTTGGGTCCTGTTATTCAGTTTCTTGGCATTCCATATGCAGCCCCGCCAACAGGAGAACATCGTTTTCAGCCTCCAGAACCACCATCTCCTTGGTCGGATATCAGGAATGCTACTCAGTTTGCTCCTGTGTGTCCCCAGAATATCATTGATGGCAGATTGCCGGAAGTCATGCTTCCTGTGTGGTTTACTAATAACTTGGATGTGGTTTCATCGTACGTACAAGACCAGAGTGAAGATTGCCTGTATTTAAATATATACGTCCCAACTGAGGATGGTGAGTTTACTACAGGAAAAACAGGGAGATATATTTATATTTTTCTATTCTAACAGTATTAATTCATGTGTACTGGTAGCATGCATGGCTTTTCCTGTTGGCATGTAGACATATTTTACATGTGTGCATGCAGCTCTTTTTGTTTATGTGTGTTGGCGTTCTTATTTTTTTCCTGTGCCTACTCATTTTCTTTCCTCTGCAGCACGTATATTAAGGTAGAAATGGGTTCCTAATTTCCTTTTCCTACCGAATGACTTCTGAGAAGATGCATCAACATTTCTCCATTGCATGTGCAGGCTCACCGAATTGGGGATCTTTCTCACTCAGTAAATGCAGGAGCGTATTAAGTTAGATAGTGGTGTTGCATGTTCCGGCGGTCTGTGATGGAGCGCCATGTTATTTTCTAGTCTTCTATTCATTTTTCAGTAAAAAGAATATCCAAGGAATGTGCCAGAAAACCCGGCAAGAAAATATGTAGAAAAGGAGGTATGTATAAAAGTGAAAATAAAAATGGGGGAAACAGCTTGCAGAGGAAGAACAAGATATTCTCCCTAAGGATGATTTGCTGATGCTGGGAAGTGAATGGTTAGGCGATATTTGGAATTTAATGAAGCCTGTCAAAGAATAGGAAGATGGTTGAGGAGAGCTCTAGCTGAGTAGATGACATTGACAGAGCTCATTGGTGGTGCCCTGTGTGCTGGCGCTGGTGGCATGGACAGGAGTTGAATCTCTGCTTTGAGTTTGTGTATAGAGAAAAAATACTTAGGTTATTATATTGCCTGCAGGGAACGCAAAGATGCTGCCTTCCCAGCTGTTCAGCTTTGATCTCTGAACCCTTTTCTATAGATAATAGATTCCTTTTTCTCTTAAAATTGATCAGTTCAGTCACAAACCTAGTTTTTTGTTTGTTTATCCTTAATTCCTTCTGAACACTCTATGAACTTTCTCATATAAGGGTAAATTTGCCATAACTGTTGGGCAATTACCATTATTAAGTAATGGTATTTTTTCCCAGACAGTCTTTCCGTTTTCAGTCACTCTTCCAGAAAAAAAATGAGATTTTGCAGCTTTTTATACTAAATATTTACAGTCTTAAAATTGCTTTAACATTTTTATATTTATGTTAAACAATTTAAAACATAGGGAAGAACATGATTCAGAAGCTACAATTAAATCAACCTTCAAAGCATCCTCTAGCCAGATTGAGCAAATGTAGACACTGACAGCTGCAAGCTTGCATCTGAATGTAGCTTGTCCACACTCCATTTTTATAGAACATCTAGTAAATCACTCATAGGAGAGTATGATTTTCTCTGGCAGTAAATTATCTGTGTTATTTTGACCTTATTATAACTTTGTAGAATTTTCAATCTTCATACAGAAGTCATATTAATATTCCAGTTCTGTACATTCTCTCTCTCTCTGTGCATTTCTAATCTCCTGGCTGGACCAAGTCAGATTTCATTACAACATTCTTGTGGGGTGGGGAACGTCTAAACTGTTTTATTTTCACTGGGATTGCATTATGTGGAAGAAGCTTCATATCACCAAATCCTCAATTGCAGATCAGAAGTATTTGCATTAAATTGAGTTTTGTTTTGTTTTTGTTCTTATTTCTTTGGTCAGACTGATAGAATGGAATTTAACCTTTATTTTATTATTAATGTCATGATTTGGGTTAAAAGAATAGTATACTTAAGAAGGTAGATATGGAGGCAACAAAGATGTTTTAGATAACTAAAAAAGTCTCTTGTTTTTTCCCAAATGAGAATAACTGCAGTAATTTATATGCTTTCAACTAATGTACAGTACTGCAGTGGTTATTATTATGCAGCTTATCAAGCATGTGTAATTAGCTAAGTGACTTTTGCCTCCTATCACAAAGATGTTGATTCACAAAGTCATAAATAAAGATGCTATTGAAGAATGCATAAATATAGCATAATACATAAAAATATGTACAATCAAAAATTGATAAGGACATCAAAAGGTAAGCTAGTAAGTGAGAAAGTGACCTTCCTCTCATACAACTTCAGAAAGAAATGAATTCATTAAAAAATTCTTTTTAATGGTTCTTTCGATTGTTGGTTCCATCTGCTTTATGAGAGAGTTGGCAAAGAAGTATGTAGGCTATGATATTTACTTTGGCAAACTTTGAACTACTTTATAATTAGCCTGAGGACAAGATCTATAGATACCTACGTCAGTCTGTGGTAGTCCAAATAGTCCAAATCTACTGTGTTTTCATATTAAGAATTCTAAAACATTGGTTCACTTTGGTATTTAATATATTATTAATAACTAAGTTATGCTGTTTATTAGCTCCTTGTATATTATCCTAACATCTAAATAACAAATAATTTAAATGTAATTTTCTATATAAATAGTTTTTTAAAAAAAGAAACAAAATCAAAGTTTAGAGCTTGATTTTTTTTTTTTTTTTTTTTTTTTTTTTCGGTACGCGGGCCTCTCACCCCTGCGGCCTCTCCCATTGCGGAGCACAGGCTCCGGACACGCAGGCTCAGCGGCCATGGCCCACGGGCCCAGTGCTCCGCGGCAGGTGGGATCCCCCCAGACCGGGGCACAAACCCGTGTCCCCTGCATCGGCAGGCGGACTCTCAACCACTGCGCCACCAGGGAAGCCCAGAGCTTGACTTTTAGGCAGAGGAATAGAACATTTTCCCCCAAACTTTCAGCTTTTTTTTCTTTCTCTATCGTGAAGGGTCTGTTCACTTCAGGAAATCATATTTTCCTGGTTCAAAAAATATTAGTCATTTCATATATATGCATATGCTAAGATATATACTGCATATGGGCTTTGAGTTCTTCAACAGAATTGTGGAAGTTTAGGAAGTATAGGAATAGTTGTGTTGCATTTTATCTAGGTGCTAATAAAATTCTGGCTTATTATTTATCTCTTCTTTTTTTAAGTGTGTATGGTCTTCTGCAGAGGCAGATGGACCACCACCCTTGTGCCAATCTATGTATGCTGTATTCATTCAAATCTATTTCTTAATTGCCTATTATATGCACTATCAGTAATGAATGAAACAAAGATCTCTCTTCCCATAGAACTTATGTTCAAGTAAGTTTACAAAGAACAAAGCATTTTCTGCACTTTAATCTGTATGAAAGGAAGAACATCTTCTCCCTCCTCCAAAAGATGCCTTGCTGTAACTTTTAAACAGAGCTTTTATACTATTTTTCCTGTACAATTGAAGAAAAAAACATATTTTTACCAGTAGGCTGCCTCTCATTTACAAAAGGTCCCAATTGCACTTTTTAATCCATCTTTTTAAATTTCCCATGATAGTTTTAGCCGTATGTTAACTACTCTGTAGATATTTCTTCAGGGCTTTATCCTTGAAAAATTGAAAGAAAGGATGAGTGCTTAAAATGAGATGACTGTCAGCCTTTGGCCAAATAGGCAGGCAACATGTGATAGAAACGGAATTTGGATGTAGAGACTGATATAATTTATCACCAAACTTTATGAAGAAAGTATATGACTGTCCTTATTTTACAAATTTGAAAGTAGGTTCTCAGAGTTAAGCATTCTGACCCAGTTTCTACTGCTAGTAAGTGGGTGGAGTCAGGTTTGGCCCTAGTTCTTGCTTATATTAGATGCATTTCCATTATGTTAAATTACCTCCTGTAGATGATTTCTACAGCAGAGGCTTGTATGTCTCCACCCTTTTACCCTCCTTTTCTTCCTGCTTGCTTTTGCACATTCAAATATATCGTGAATTCTTTTTATTCTATCAGCTGACTCTATTTTAGATGGGTTTAATGCTCACCTTATTGAATTGGGTCAAGCCAATGTTAGCAACTGATTTCCAGAAAACATGCTTAGTACCCATTTTAGTGAATACTTTTAAATAGTACACATGTTTTCTCACTGTCCAGACAAAGATCCCAATGTATTCCTCCTGGCTGCTATCAGGAGTAGCTTTAATTTGCTTATGTTTCATTTTGCTTCTCTAGTTCACTCTCTTATGAGAGTTGCCAACAAACCGTAAAGTGGTCAAATATTAGGCAGTAAACATGAGAAGGGGAACAAGGGACCCAGAGAATCCACAGCAAATTGATTGGCTTACGGATACCCTAGAGTTGTTTAGCTTTGTATTTCTCCAGTACTTTGACTATAATTTGCATAGCTCGTGTGAGATGAATACAGAATTAATTTTCGTTTCTGCATAAGTTAACTCATTTTTTTTCACTTACCCCAATTTTATTGTATAGAAAATTACAATCTCTGTGGATGGCTGTGGTACAGTTCTTGACTCCTTGAGAATTTTATTCCTGGTTTTCATAAGTATTTAACTTTTACACACTCTGCTTAGTAGTCTTTACCTGAGATAATATTGAATTCATTCAAGAGCCTTTTCCATAAATTTAGGGTTTATTTGGTGATTTGCTGAACATAGAGACTGATTTTTTCCTAATTAGGTATGTATAAAAATGACTGCTATCACTGTCAGTGCGTTTAGGATTTTAAAAGGGGATTATATTCCAGAATGCTCTTCCTTCATGCTTATACATTTCTATCTAATTTATTCACTTAACAAATGTTTATTGAGTCCTTACTCTGTACTGATTAGATTACTGCTCTAGGCCCCTGAGATACATCAGTGAAAAAAAATAACAATTGAAAAATCCTTGCCCAGGCTTCCCTGGTGGCGCAGTGGTTGAGAGTCCGCCTGCCGATGCAGGGGACACGGGTTCGTGCCCCGGTCCGGGAAGATCCCACATGCCGCGGAGCGGCTGGGCCCGTGAGCCATGGCCGCTGAGCCTGTGCGCCCGGAGCCTGTGCTCCGCAACGGGAGAGGCCACAACAGTGAGAGGCCCGCGTACCGCAAAAAAAAAAAAAAAAAAAAAAAAAATCCTTGCCCTTCTGGAGCTTATATGCTAGTGTGTGGAGACACATTGTAGACAATAAACACAATAAACAACTAAATTTAGAGGTTATAAGAATATGAGAAATAAACAGAGTATGGAGGCTTGAGTGTGCTGGTGTGGAGGGTGAAGGTAATTTTAAATAAGTTAGCCAGTGTTGTCTTCTTTTGGGCAAAGCCCTGAAGGAAACGAAATGAGTATCTGAGGAAAGAACATGGCAAAGAGCAAGCACAAAGGCATTACGATGAGATTCTGCCTTGTGTATTTAAGGAACAACTAGGGGTATGGTAAATCTGGAAAGAGTAGAGAGAGCGAGGCAATGAGATTCAGAATGATCTGACTTTATATTAAAGAGATCATTCTGGCTGACTTATTGACAGTAGACTGTAGGAGAGTATGGAGGAACCGGGAGAGCAAAGAAGAGGTTCTTGTAGCTTGGACAAGATGTCAGCCTGATCCAGGCTCAGACCAGAGGAGTAACAATGGAAGTCATAGTCTTGATATATTACAAACATCACATTTCTTGCTCATTTGGTTATGGGTTGTAAAAGAAAATGAGCAGTCAGAGAAGATTCCTAGATTTTGGTCTGAATGTCTAGAAAAATAGATTTGCCATCAATTAAGACAGAAAAAAGGAATGTAGAATAGTGTAGGAGGAGGCACAGTAGAAGAATGATGTTTAGCTTGGACATGTTAAATCTGAGGTGACTCTTAGACATCCAAGTGTAGGCATCAAGGAACCAGTTTGACATTCAGGAGAGAGGTATAAATGGAGATATATATTTGGGAGTCATTGTGATATAGAAGGTAGAGTTTTAAAGTCATGAGGCTGAGTGAGAATTAAAGGAATTAATTAAAGGAATTGAATGAAAATAGAGAAAAGAGATGACACCAAAGATTAATCCAGGGACATTCCAACACTAAGAGTTCTGGAAGAAGAGAAGGAAAGACTATGGAGACTGAGAAAGTGTTACATGTGAGATAAAGGTAAACCAATATATTTTTGTTGTCCTAGAAGCTAAGTAAAGAAAATGCATCAAAATAGACAAGAGTGATCAACTCTACCAAATGAACTCTTGTGGAGTGGTGTGGGTCTGACACACTGGAGTGGGTCAAAGAGAGAATGGCGGAAGATTTGGAATCACTAAGCATAAATAATTATTTTAAGGAGTTTTGCTGTAAGAAGGAGCAGAAAAAATGGAAGTGTAAGGACAGTAGAGGTTGTTTTGTTGCTATAGGTTAAGATGGAAGAAATAGAGAAATGTTTGTATGATTAGGTTTGACATAAATACACTACCATGTGTAAAATAGATAGCTAGTGGGAAGCAGCCGCATAGCACACTGAGATCAGCTTGGTGCTTTGTGACCACCTAGAGGGGTGCGATGGGGAGGGTGGGAGGGAGACGCAAGAGGGAGGGGATATGGGGATATATGTATACATATAGCTGATTCACTTCATTGTACAGCAGAAACTAACACAACATTGTAAAGCAATTTTATTATAATAAAAAAATTTTAAAAAGAGAGAAATGTTTGTATATAGTAGGAAGGGAACAATTAAAAATATAGAGGAAAGATGGTAGACTTCTAGAATAATATCTTTAGAGAAAGTTGAGATCTAGTATACAATTGGAGGTTTTGGATTAAAAAGAGCATTAGTAGATAATTTAAATTAACATGTAGCTAGGCAGAGTACATGAGTATGAGTTCATGGGTAGAAGTAGTAATATGATTCTATTCTCATATGATTTTTCCTATTTTAATTGTTCAGTGTGTAACATTAAGGGAAGTGGAGATATAATTAGCATTGGTGAGGCCTTAATATGTTCTAGACTTTTAGCCTTATTAATTTATTTAATATCACAAAAATCCTATGAGATTTTTATTCCCACTTTACAAATACAGAAATGGAGGACCAAAGAGGTTAAGTATCCTGCCCAAATATACATAATTTGTTAGTGGCCAACTGTATTTTCTTTAAGGAGATGATTTTAGAACAGAGGGAATAAAGCAAAACAATACAACAGCAACAATAACAATTCTGTTTATGTGGGATCCCAGATCAAATAGAAAATTTGGTGACCAATTTGCTAGTAGAAAAATCACTACATACTGAAATAATTAAAACATCTGGTTTATTTGGGGTCTGAAGATAAATGGGAAACCAGATTAAACCAGAGATTTGGCTTCATATTTGAATTAGTATCCTTGGACAGTTGTGGTTAAGTCTTCTAAAAGCTAAACAGTTTAAGTTGGAACTCTGAAATGAAGCAGGTCTAAAAGGGTTGTAAAGTTTTAAAAGAACAACATCAATTGTTCCATTGTCTACTGATAGGCAGAGAGAGTCTCCTGAAGCTGATGATTAAAAGACCGTTATAGGTGTCCAGCTCATTTTTTCCATAGAATAAATACATTTTTCTTGTAGAAATTGGGGTTGAAGTTGAAAACATATGACATGCCACCAGCAAAAAGAGCTATGTCACAGAATAAATCCTCTGTAGAAAATGCTTTCCTTTCTACTATCCAGTGTAATGATACGTGTTTTAAAGTGTTGTTTTCACATATAGAACATACTACTAGCTTCATAATTATGATGTAATCTTTGCTTTAATTAACTTTTACATTACTTTTTTTTTTTTACAGATTTTGTTGATAATCTTTTGTCCTCTCATATTTCTTCTCCTCTTCTTCTTCCTCCCATGGTGGTACATGCTAAAGTAGTTTAGGAAATGGCCAACTTCAAAAATCACACCAGTACATACATTTGCTAGTAACAATCACATAATCTCATTCTGGATTTGATAATCTTAAACTCTGGACTAGATGTGGAAGCATAATTTCTAATCATAAATCTTCACATAGTCCTTTGTAAGGGGACAGAATACTTTATGTAATACTCCCTATATTAGATTCCTAGGGCTGCTGTAACAAATTGCCACAAACTGTGTGGCTTTAAACACCAGAGATTTATTCTCTCACAGTTCTGGAGCTGAGAAGCCCAAAATCAAGGAGTTGGCAGTTTTGGTTACTTCTGGAGGCTCTAAAGGAGAATCTTCCTGCCTCTTTTTTAGCTTCTGCTGGTTGCCAAAAGTCATTGGCATTCTTTGGCTTGTAGTTGTATTGCTCTAGTCTCTACTTCTGTTGTCATGTGGCTTTCTTCCCTGGGTGTCTCCCAGTGTCTCTGTGTCTTCACATGGCCTGCTTATAAGAATACCAATCATAAGATTTATGACCCTTCCCAATCCAGTATGACTTCATCTTAATTACATTTGCTAAGGCCCTATTTCCAAATAAGGTCATTTCTTTGCTAGGGTTGCTTTACAAAGTATCACAAACTGCGTGACTTACACAGCAGAAAATTTTGGTGTCACAGTTTTAAAGGCTGGAAGTCTGAGATCAAGACACTGGCATGGTTGATTCTTTCTGAAGGCTGTGTAGAAGATTCTGTGGTAGGTGTCTCTGGCTTGTAGATGGCTATCTTCTCCCTGTATCTCTTCACAGGGCATTCTCCCTTTTTCTATTGAGGCATGACTGACATGTAACATTATATTAGTTTCAGGTGCACAACATTAGGATTCGATATTTGTATATATTGTAAAACAATCACCACAATAAGTCTCATTAACAGCCATCCCCATACATTTTTTTCTTATGATGAGAACTTTTAAGATTTACTCTTAGCAACTTTCAAATATGCAGTACAGTACTATTAGCTATAGTCACCATGCTGTATCTTACATCCCCATGACTTACTTATTTTATAGCTGGAAGTTTGTACCTTTGACCCCCCCTTCACCCATTTTAACCACTCCTCACCCCCAGCCTCTGTTCTATCTATGAGCTTGCTTTTTTGTTTGTTTGTTTGTTTGATTTTTTAAATTCCACATTTTTAAGTGAGATCATATAGTATTTGTCTTTCACTGACTTATTTCCCTTAGCATAATGCCCTCAAAGCCCATCCATGTTGTCTCAAATGGCAAGGTTTCATTTTTTTATGGCTTAATAGTATTCTATTATGTGTTCTTTATCCATTTATCTATCAGTGGACACTTAGGTTGTTTCCATATCTTGACTGTTGTAAGTGGTGCTGCAATGAACATGTGGGTACATCTTTTTGAATTAGTGTTTTTATTTTCTTCAGATAAATACCCAGAAGTGGAATTGCTAAATCATATGGTAGTTCTATTTTTAATTTTTTGAGGAACCTCCACATTGTTTTCCATAGTGACTGTGCCAGTTTACATTCCCACCAGCAATGCACAACAGTTCCCTTTTCCCAACATCCTTGCCAACGATTATTATTAGTTGTCTTTTTGATAATTGCCATTCTTATAGGTGGTATCTTATTGTAGTTTTGATTTGTATTTTCCTAATGATTAGTGATGTTGAGCATCTTCTTACATACTCATTGGCCATTTGCGTGTCTTCTTTGGAAAAATATCTATTCAGATCCTCTGCCTGTTTTTTAATTGGATTTTTGTGTTTTTTGCTCTTGTATTGTTAAATTACCACTTTTTATAAGGACACCAGTCATATTGAGTTAGGGCCCACCCTAGTGACCTCCTCTTAACTAATTATATCTGTAAGACCCTATTTCTAAATAAGGTCACATTCTGAGATACTGAGCATTAGGACTTCACTATATGAATTTTGGGGAACCACAATTTAACCTGTAAAGTCACATTCTGAGGTTCTAGTTGGATATGAGTTCTTGAGGGATACCAAGCACTCTTCCATTTTTTTCATTCAAACTGAATCCCCAGAAAAATCTCAAAACGGTGTTATAATTATACCCATTCTATAGTTGAAGAATTATTGCTTGTTGGGGTTAAATAACTTACCCAAGGTCACATGGCTGCTAGTTAGGAATGCTGGGGCTCCTTTTCAAATCAAAACTCAAATTTCACTTGATATCCAGGCCTTCTCATAGACACAGATTCTCTGTCCTCTACTGAGAAGTTACTTTAATTTGTTTTTAAGTATTTTTCTATCAAGATAGTGTACTGTGCATTAATCTAGATACTTTTAAATATCTAAGTGTTTGACTTTGTGTAGACAAAATGATTCAGACTTTAAAAAAATTTTCCCTGAATTTTAAACATTTTATCCAGATGGTTGCTTACATGCAAACACGGTTTTAGTTAAGATTAAGATCTTACCAATTTAAAGCTGTAGTAGCATTGATTTTCAATACTGTTTCATTTGTCATATTTAGGAAATTGGACCAAGTTCTTTTTAAAATAATTTTTAATTGAAGAGCTATTTTTTTGTTCACTTTAATCTTATTCATCTGGTATCTATGTAATGATAGCATTAGAGCAATTTAATTATAGACCATAATTTTCATTAAAGTATGTGAAATGTTGCAAAAATTAGTTTTCAACAATGACAAAAAGAAATCTTAATAAAAGGCTGGGGTCTTTGCAACCATTATTATAATTTTCAAAAGTAGAAAAACTGATTAATCAATAATAGTCATAATATTCTGTTCCTTGTTTCAGGACTGAAGGAAGAAGTTTTCACTCTCCCCTTCATCCCTTTCCTTTGAGGCAAAGACTTTTGCCACTGTTACATCAAAAAGGAAATGACATATTGTCTCCTAGTTAGGAGGATGATACAAAAATACCTTCCCTCTCTTCTTTTTGGCTCACATTCTGTTTTTCCAGAAAAGGTTCAGGGCTCCTCTTCTAGAACCTTCTTTTCCAAGTTCTCCAAGTGGAAGTAGGAAGAGAGAGGATAGAGGGATAACTGTGCACAGCACAGGGATGACACAAGGACAAATGTAACACTTCCAAGTAGATATGAAGCATGTGTAAATATTGTTGCTGCCAGGAAAGGAAGAGGGAGGCCTGGGTAGAATTATTAAGAACACTTATGCTCCTTCTGATTTGGATTCCTAGGCCTCTCAGGAACAGATATGTCCCCATGAAGCGGGTCTGTGGAAAGGGGAATGCCTTTGGCTAGTGACCACTCTCCATTCCTGCTAAGTTCCCACTCACCATCTTCTTCAAGCTCACCATTGTTACAGGTAGTGAGAGGTCAGGCCTCAGTTTGCAGCTCTAAGCTTTGGCCAGAAAGAATTGATATGTCCCTTTGGCACAGTAATTTACAAGCCAGGCGGTTCCCGAGGATTCTGAGCACCAGCGCCTCTCCTGACCCACACCCAAGTCCCCACCATCACCCAGTGCCATGCCCTCACACATCCACACCACCAGCACAACTTGACTTTCATTCCTTACACATATAGGGAGAGACTACCTACCGTGTCAAGATTTCTTAAAAAAAAAGAAAAAAGGTGGGGCGGGATTCTGCTGCTTAAAAAAAATTAGAAGTCATTTATTTAGGGGATTAACTTTATTTCAATGAGAACTGAAATATCTATAAATTTGGATTTGGAAGAGGAATATTTTCTGTAATGACCATTTAAAATATTTTGTATTTCAATTTACTCTGAAAGACCAAGGATGAGATTTTTTTCCTGTTTTTATTTTATGAAGATCTTTGGTCACCTGTGTCGTTTAGCAAAGGGCTTTTTGAGAGAAACACACATACACACACTCACACACACGCACGTAAAATGTAGAATATTTACTGGGGCCTCATATTTCCATTAGTGGACTCTGACTATCCAAGCAGTGCTTTCCCCTATCTATATCTATCTATCATCTATCTATGTATCTATGTATCCATCTATCTATGCATCTATCTATCTATCTATCTATCTATCTGTATATCTATATATTTATGTATTATTCTTTGGGTGTTGATGTCGCTTTGCTCTGTTTTGTGTTCTGTATCCAGAAAGCGCTGCTTCAGATTTCCTACATGACTGTTCCTTCTCACTGCCTGAGCCCACTGTGGACAAAGCACTCATGTCCAGAACTGCTGGAGGCTCAGTTGGGCAGGACATATTCTTTGCTCTCAGGGAGCTTAACCTGCAATGACAGCCAACAAGTCATAAGAAACAGGACATTTTTGTTAGTGACCATGTCAATATGACCAAACAAATGTAAGCCTGATCTGTATTGAAATCTCAAAACAAAATGAGGGAATGGTTGTTTCTGTGAAAAAAAAAAAAAAAAAGGTAATGATGCTGACATTTGGCACTGTGTTCCCTATAATAAAACATTTAATTAAATTTAAATGTGTATGGAGAACAAAATATGCACATCAGGCTTAACCAAAACTATAATTATATCAGTCCTGTTGCCTGAGCCCACCTTTGGTGCTCTGCCAAGAAGCAATGGTTTAAAACTTTCTATCCATCTGTTTAAAAAACAAAAACAAAAACAAAAAAAAACAGCCTATGCTGTACCTCTGCAAATCTCTGTAAACCTTGGGAATGCTTTGGCTACTGATACAACAGCTGCCGAGTTACTGGGCTGCAGGCTGTCTCCTCTAGAGGTAAGTTGACAGCTGATGCTCTGTGGTTCTTTCCACACTTTTGTTGAGCATCTACTCTATGCAGGGCCCTGTGGTGGGCCCTGGAGACACAGAGATAAAAGGGGCATTAAAAAGCTGTCCTCAAAGCATTCCCTATCTTGTGTGGGTAGCAGATACAGAAAGAGAAAACAACAAGGTAGTAAGAGACCTGAGGAAGGGAAGCAAGGACCATTATGGGAACACATAGGAGAGGTGTCTGTGGTTTAGAGATGTCTTGTGGTAGAAAGTTGTCCCCTATGTGAGCACCCAGGAATAAATATTGTAGTCCCTTCATACCTTCAAAGGCTAGCATGGTCTGCAGGACCATTTTACCAAGTAACTCCAGATTAAAATATTTCTGAGTGTTTATTTCAAGTGTTTGCTTGTTTATTTGTGGGTGGGGATGTGTAAGTATGTATATCTGTGTGTCTCTACCTCCTTTGCCCAGATATCAATTGTCTTCTGTTACTGCTCTTACTTTGCCAGGCTTTAGAAACACTGCCTGCCCACTTCTGAGGTGATGAATCTGATCTGTCTTGGGTTGGGAAACTGAGCAATCACAATTAAAAAGAAAAAAAAACTTGTTTGTGAAATAAAAAATAAATAGGCTTGAAATGACGGTCTCCACTGAGTAATCCATAGCAACTTAAATATATGGTCTTTGTTCAAAGATTTTTTAAAAATTTTATGTTCTAAATAACTGAGGCTTTTGAAAATGTAGCCTTCAGATAAGTGAGGTGTTTACTAATTGTGAAGCTATAGGAGCCAACCTTGTCCTCATGAGGTGACCCCTCAGGGATGTGTGCAGGCATCACTTACTCCTGATACTCAGGATACTGCAGACATTATCCCTCCAGCTCAGTGCACCCCTTCCCTCCTTCCTTCTCCACGTCCCTTACCTTAATCTAGAACCTCCATCGTTTCTTGCCTGAACCACTACAATAGCCTTATAACAGGTCTTTCTATTTCCATTCCTGCTCCTGCAGTACATTCTTCACATAGTGGCCAATGTGATCTTTAAAGTCTGAAATCAGATGCTATCACCCCTTTCAAATCCCTTCAGGGGTTTCCTATTGCTTTTAGAATAAGTGTAGTACTACCAACCATGGTCTATGAGATCCTACATGATGATTCCTGCCCACCTCTGCAGTCTCCTTCCATATATTTCCCCCTTGCTCTCTAAATTCTAGCCTTGCTGATCCTCTTTTGATAACTGGAATAGCCAATTTCTATCCTACCCCAGGACCTTTGCACTTGCTGTTCCTTCTACCTCAAATGTACAATGTCTACCTCTTTTCCTAAGTCTTATAAATCAAGTCTTGGCAAAATGCCACCTTACCAAGGGAGCCTTTGCTGAACACTCTGTTAAGGTAACCTCACCTCACCATTTTCTTCCACTTATTCTTTTACATCCCCTTGGTTATTTCCTTCATTATATTTTTATCTCTATATGAAATTATCTTGTTCATTTATGTGCTTACATATATACTTTGTCTGCCCCAGAAGAACATTTCTCTTCTTCACTGCTCTATCCTCAGTACTCACAAGGGATTCAATAAATATTCATCCAAAACATAAACAACCTTAAGAAACAATGCACTTTGTTGGAGAAAGCCTTCATCTCCCACCATCTACATTTATTTGAGTAATACTGCACCTGCTATCATTCCTCACCAGACAGAGCAAGTAATAATATATTCTGCTTCTCTCTGCTATGCAATCACTATTTGTTTATGGCTCCCAAAATAAAGAAAATTTCAAAGCCAACACCAGAGTCCTTAACTAAGAAATAACAGTGTTCAGTGGCTCAGTGTCTGACAGATATAACCTGGACTCTGTTGCAGGGGCCCGAGTGGCTGCCAGCAGCCGAGCCGAGGCTCTTGGCTCTCTGCCTTTGCACGTTTCTGCCAGCTTTATTGCCTCTGCACTGAATTTATATTTTAATATAGGACGCCAGCAACGCATTTGTGTAATAGGAGCACGGAGAATGATTTTCCTTTTCCAGGCCAGAAGCTTCATTTTCCCTTCCCACCTTCTAATTTAATTTTCCTTCCCTCTTACCCAACCCCAAGTTCCCTCCTGTGACAAATATATCTTCTTTTGTAATTATTTTACCTTCTTTTTTCCTTGTTCTACCATCTACCTCTGTGATAGGACTTCTTGCCACTGTTTCTACTAAGGCATTTCATTTGAGGTTACTCAAGAAGCAGCGCCTGAGTGCTAGATGAGCTAAGAGGAGGTCTAACTGAATTTGCTTAAGGGATTTTCTATATAGTATGAAATAACTCCTCCAGTGGCCTGTGCTGGGGAGCTCCTTCCTTATGATTTAGCCTTCAGTTCGTTCATATCACCATTAACATGTGCGTGTATCCAGAGGGTTATTTTGCCCTTTTCTTCTTTTATTAGGTATTATCAACTACTGGCTTTCCTATGAAAAACCAGAAATTTCTTTTTAAATGAGGCAAACCAGAGAATGAGACCTTCCTATATGTACAGCACCATAGGCAGAGTTTTGGAACATGGTTTGTGCCCCAAAATGACTGATAAATGAAGGAGTATTTTGAGCCTGACAAATAATGGGCAGCTTATATTACTGAGGTAAATGGAGAAGCCAGTGGCTTTTCTAGTGGATGGTGGAGGCTGGATCTTGTACAATTCAGGGTGGAGAGGCATAGTAAGAGCATGGTAGACCTAGAATCTCTTAATCTAGTTGAGAGAGACAAATCTGGCAGTAACATAGACTAAATCTGTGTTTCAGAACACATTGCAGAGCTGATGAGTAGAGGATATTAGATTCCTGATAGGGCTGGCTTCATAAGAGGGTCTTCTGTGCAGTCAAACTGATCCCTGTATGCAGAATGTCTTCACGCTTAGTTAAATGCTCTACTGTTGCCATCTTGAAATTCATAAGAATTTTTGAACAAGGGATTCTGCATTTTCATTTGGCATTGGGCCTCACAAATTATGCAGCCAGTCCTGCTTCCTGGCTTTGCTGGCATTTCCCCCATTCTGCATACCCATAGATGCTCTTGTAATTCTGAGAGATAGTAGAACAGAAACCCTCTGTGCATGTCAGAAAGTTTGATTAAAACACTCAACTGAAATGCTATGAACATTTGTGTTTGTACCCTTACAGTTCCCTTCACATCTAAGGGGAACAATGAAAAAGGGACATGTTGTAATTTGGGGAAATAAAAGGTCTGTTTTTCTCTTATTCCTATTTTTATGCATTTGTTCATTCTTTCATGAAGCAGTTACTGTGTCTTATATATCCTAGGGACTATGCTAGAAGCTGAGAATAAGAACAACTAGATATACTAGATATGGTATTTGCCCATAAGGGGCAATCAAGCAAGGAATAATTAAAAAAATAATTATTATAATAGCTACCATTTGTGCAATGCCTATCATGGACTAGCCATTGTTTTAAGGTTTTATATATTAACTTAATTCTTGTAGAAGCTCTTTGAAATTGTTACTGCTTGTGTCCCCACTTTACTGATGAGAAATATAAGGCACAGATAGGTTACATAAACTGTATGAGATTCCACAGCTAGAGACTGGTGGAGCCAGGATTCAGAACCAAGCAGCTTAACTCCTTTGACAGTGCCCTTAGTCATTAAGTGTAGCAGATGTTAGGGGTGCTATGAGGGAAGTAAATAAAGGTTATGTGTGGTAGGGTGCTGTCCTGAGGAGGGAATGGCTAGTTCCATCTTGGATGGGAGCTGGAGAGAAAAGGGCTTATTGTAATCATCTTGCTTGAAATGGACTATGAAGCATGAGGAGGTGGCCCATCCACTGAGGAAGAGGATCTACTGGGATGAGGAGGGAAGGGACTTGACTAGGTAGAGAGAAGCATGTGGTCAGAGAGTACACTGAAGCCTTGATAAGGCAGCTCCCAGATCTTTGTGTCTAAGGACCTTGGAGGTTTTATCTAGGTGATGGCAAGTCATTAAATATTTTAAACAAAGACTTGACATGATCAGATGAGCACTTTAGAATATTCTCTCTGACAACAGTGTAAATGGTATAATCCACGAATGAAAAACCACAGTAGAGATGAGTAGAGGGCTATTGTAATGGTGTGTTAGTGACTATGCAGGCCTTACCAAAGGCAATGGCTGGTGGGTAGAAAGGAGGAAATGAAGGATAAGAGATGTTTATTGGCAGCCTGATAGGATTGGAGGGTTGACTAGTGTTGGGACGGCCGAGGAAGGGATGGAGCACAGGATGGCTCTGGGATGTCTCAGTGCCCAGTGCCCTCCATTCTGACCCACTGACCTTGCTTCCCCTAACCAGCCTTCTCTAACATGCTTTTTCACCAGGACTCAAGAGGGAAGGGCAGGATAGAGAGTGAGTTACAATAAAGAAATGAAGTTTGAGGGAATTTCCTGGCAATCCAGTGGTTAGGACTCTGTGCTCTCACTGGCGAGGGCCCGGGATCAATCCCTGGTCAGGGAACTGAGATCCCACAAGCCACATGGCAGGGAAAAAAAAAAATTAAGAAATGAAGTTTGAGAAAAGGGAAAAAGTCAGTATCAGAGGAGAAAGAGAAAAGGAAAAAAGCTTCCAGAAAACAAAACAAACAAAAGGACAGGGTAGTATACTGAACAAGTTTTTAATCTCCCATATACAAAATGTAAGTTAAACTTCTGAAGATAATGCCATATATATATATACATATATGTGTATAAAACCGAGTCATCTTTTAACAGCAGAACTTAGAGGGAGAGAGAAGTATGTCAGCACAAGGAAGACTTAGACTCTTAGAAAGAGTCCTAAGTCTGTAACCTACCCTTGGTTGAGGCAAGCTTGAAAGTGATAAGAAAGAAATGCATAGACAGCAAATCACAAACAGTCAACTAGAAAGAGAGTAAAATTATTTAGTTACATGAACATACAGGTGCATATTTTTTTTTTTTTTCCTTATACGGGCCTCTCACTGTTGTGGCCTCTCCCGTTGCGGAGCACAGGCTCCGGATGTGCAGGCTCAGCGGCCATGGCTCACGCGCTCCGCGGCATGTAGGATCTTCCCGGACCAGGGCATGAACCCTTGTCCCCTACATCGGCAGGCAGACTCTCAACCACTGCGCCACCAGGGAAGCCCAGGTGCATAATTTATGTAGATTTGTATTAATGACTAGACAAACGAACATAAATTTTCAGAACACTAATAACTCAGAAAATACATGTTGATTGAATTCAACACGTATTTTTGGAGCATTTACTGTGTGGTATGCCTCATGCTAGCTATTGGAATATAAAATCCAGTCTGTACAAATTAATAACACATACAGACGTACACATTATACATGCTGCACTCAGGTACTTAAAATCTAGTATGGGGCTTCCCTGGTGGCGCAGTGGTTGAGAGTCCGCTTGCCGAGTCAGGGAACACAGGTTCGTGCCCCGGTCCGGGAAGATCCCACATGCCGCGGAGCGGCTGGGCCCGTGAGCCATGGCTGCTGAGCCTGCGTGTCCGGAGCCTGTGCTCCGCAACGGGAGAGGCTGCAGCAGTGAGAGGCCAGTGTACAGCAAAAAAAAAAAAAAAAATCTAGTATGAAGGTAAATTATAGATAATCAAGTATGTGTACTAAAAGACTAGAGAGGTCATTAAAGAAAGACATGTTATAGATCCTTTTAAGAATGCAAGAACTCGTCAAGTTGGGTGTGAATCAGAAAAGTTCCTTAAAAGAGGTAATATTTTGAATCAGCCCTGAAGGATGGGTAGGCTCTCAGCAGGCAAAGATGTAGGACTTGTGTCCAGCAAAAGGAAAGGCATAGCAGTTAACAAAGACTGGGGACAATAGTGTTCAGTTATTTACATCACAGAAAATATTGAATTATAGTAAAAGATCAATACTAGTTTTAGTGAAATATTAGAAGGCCTAGAAGGCTGAGTGATTTTACTATCAACGATTATGCATTAATGATTTTTTGGGCAAGTGATTATGATAAGTGTGGTTTCAGAAGAAAGTGGGCAAGGAACAGGAAGGTTGGAGAATTGATTAGATTACAGGAAAGGAGACTAGATAGGAAATAATGGTCCTATAGCTCAAATGAAAAGTGGCTTGCAGTGGAATCAAAAAGATGATGAATTTGAGAGAGATTTCAAAGCAGAATTAGCAGAATTGGAAATTGATTGCAAAAATATGGGAGTGGACAGTGAGCAAGGAGCCATTGTCAAAGTTGACAGCAGATTGGAGACTGTATGGTCCTGAGGAAATTGGTGCTGTTAACAAATCATATTTCCAGATCTACTCCAGGAATAGATGAGCTTGTGAAGTTTTCAGCAAAATTGATCATGGGAATGAATATGCCCTCCTTTTCTTTATTCTTATCAAAATGAAAGTACAAGAAAAGCTATTTATGTCTTTGTAGTGTGTTCAAATAAAATATTAACCTCATCAAGTCAAGGAAAGCCTCTGAAAAAAACCCTACATTCATTTTTTTATCAAAGAGGGGAAAAACAGATGATGCATCTTCTGCACTAAAATTCCTCTATGACTGTCATTTCAGAGCTGAGTATAGCTCTAGCTTTCCAAAAGAGAAATGAGTAGGGTACATAATACTTTGCTCAGAAAAAGGCCACCCTTATACTGCCATAGCCTGTGTGAGTATAATTCTCATTGACAAGCCAGGATTGAGAAATGTATACAAGGCCAATTACACAGACTCAGCCTGTTTTTCCAGCTATTTAACTGTTCACATCAAGGGCTGTGTTTATTTGCATGGAAGTGGAATGGACCCAAAGAACCTGAAATCAGCATAGCCGCATGTCTTGCTGTGAGAAGTACATGCAGGGGCTGGTGAGGCTTTTCCCTGAGACTCATACTCCTAGATCATTAAAACCACATAAACCTCAGAGAAAGACTGAGAATACAGAATGTGGGACATGAGGTAGAAAATTATCTAAAGCAATGGCAGGAACATCTGGCGAGATCAGAGCATGATAGAATGCCCAAATTGATTTTGATGCTGACCTGCTAGAAGAAGAAGAAAAATAGTCCCAGGAAAAAAGGGGGAAAAATCAAACTCATTTTGAGATTTTAGGAAAATGAAAGTTTACATTTCTAACGTGATCACGATGATCACTTTTAATAATAAGATTCAAATAGGAAAATTACTTATTTGGGGGGGTTTCTGAAAAATAAAAAGAGAACAAAGTAACTAGCCAACCCAATTAGTAAACACAGCAAGTTGCCCTATTTCCTGCCCAATAACAGATGCAGGCCTTAGGGGAGCTGCACGCCGCCTTCCAGATCATTGAACAAATGACTTTTGCAGTGCACTAATTATGCTGAAAGAGTTAAAAATAAAGCATCTAAATATGTTCTACACCCAAGGAAATTTTGGGTCTCAGGGAAGCTCAGCTGTGGGAAGAACCAAACTATGACTATTCCTGAAACCCCACATGCCAGCATCCAGCATCCTGTCCCATCACCATCCTGTCCCATCACAGCAATGCATGATGTTTATTCCTCTCTGTCCATCTCGTTTGCCATGTCCATGTTGGTGGCCTGCCTCTAATATGGGCTTCCACATCAACCTCAGTGAAGGTTAAACTTAGTGAATGTTAAATCATTCTTATGTGTTTTGTCCTGAAAATCCTTTGGCATGAAAGTCAATGATACTGATTGCATGTTGACAGCAGGGGAGCCTATGACTGGGTTTTAAAAGGGCTCAGTTGGATGGGAAAGGAAGTTAGGACAGGTATGTATGTAATGTAAATATAAGGGAGTGTGATAATCTTCATGAAAGAAGAAAAAAGTGGAGTCTTTGGAGGCTTAAAAGATAGGAAGGATGATATCTAATTGTGAATATGTTTTAGATCAGGTTAGAGAGTGAGCAATCAGAAAATGACAGTATTTAAAGTGACCTGGACTTTTGACAAGCAGATATGGAAGGAGAGCAGGTGTGCCAAGAGGACAGAAGAGCATGAATGAGAAGAGGCAAGGAGGTAGGAAAGAACAAGGATTGTTACTGTCTCCTGGCTGGAGTTGGGCTGGGAAACAGGTGAGGAGTACCAGGAAAGAAAGACGAATGGGGACTTTGTGAAGGACTTTGAATGCCAGTGTGAGGATATTACATTTAATTTGGCAGGCAAAGGAGAGCCGCCAGATGTTTGTGCATAAGAGAGTGACATGACTAAAACTGTTTTACCAAGATTAATTTGGTAGTTGTCTTTGGTTAGATTGATGTTGCAAGAGGCTGGGACTTGGAAAATATTGGTTAATAGGCTTTTACAATTGTGTCATTTGATCAGTAATTTAAAAAATCTTGTAAATATTTAAAATTTCCTGTAGTCCCACTGATATCTGTTTAAAAGACTCGAAAAGAGAATAAAGAACATTATTAGCTTTTTCTTTCTTTCTTTCTTTCTTTCTTTTTTTCAAAGAAAGAAAGTTGTGCTAGGAGAACCAGTACATGAAGTTGAAAGGTTGTTTTCTGGGAAAGGGGCTGGGCCCTCCAGCCTCCTGTCAGCACATTAGCTGTGGAAAGAGCTCGGGCTGGATTCATGGCTTCCTGTTCTCCTTCTGTCATTGCATCGCTGTGTGACTTTGAACAAGTCATGTCATCTCTTTGGGCCTCAGTTTTCACCTCATTTATGAAATGAGGTTTGGGCTCCATGACCTCTAGAGTCATTTTCATATTTCACTCTTTCAGTTTTTTTTTCTTTTTTTAATAGGAACAAAGGGAATTGCAATGGATAAAGGATTAATGTCTGTCTACATTTTCTTCCGCCTATTTCACTGACTCACCAAGAATTCTAGAGAGGAGGATGAGTTGAACACTTCACTTCGTGCGTGGATTTAATGTAGCATGAGCTTGTTTCATTTCTTGCAACAGTTTAAATGCCATCTTTAATGTTTTCTTATCATGCTACTGTTGCTGTTTTTCCCTGTTTCCAAGAAACTAAACTGTTGCAGATGTCTGTTCCCGTCTTACAATGAATTAAGGATACCTCAAGGATATAGTTTCTTCTTTATATTTTAAAAGACTTAGAATACCAATTTAAATAAATTAGCTATGGTGTAATATTGATATATCTTAGTTTTATCTGCAAGGGAATAATTTAAATCAGCTAGCTATGAAGTGTAATACTTTAAAGACGTGAATGCAAGACAGCTACCACATGCAATAAGAACAAACAGAGGCTATTTCAATTAATTAATTAATTACATTATAACAGAACATAGCTAGCATTAGGCAACCAATGGTAATATTTCCAAGACTAATTTATAGCTCACAGGTTGCCTTATTTTTCTTAACTGGGGAGGTGATATGTTTTATAATTCTTATATTTTTTTCTTTCCTTCTTTATATTTTTTTCTGGAGGCTTCCAGATAGTTTTATAAAAGGCTTGTGAGGATAACATTATTAATATGTATTTCAGTGAGAATCTTCTTGAGTTGTATGTAATTTCATCCATGTCAGTTTGGTCAGACAGATAAATAAGTCAAATATTCTTAACTCTACTCCCTTGCCACTTTCCTGATTCTATTTAGAGAATTATCAACTGTTTCTGGATATGCTCTATTATGTTTAAACAGTATTCAGCAAACAGAGTTTGAGTCATTGGGGGACTGGGGATACCACTGTTACAAGTACCACTCACCTTTTCTTTAATTTTGCAGAAAAATGGATAGGTGAACTACGGTGGTAAAGAATTAGGGTAAAAGGATGACATTAATACATTAGGAACAGTATCCTTGATATGAGTTTTAGAGGTAAGCTAATGTGAACTGTTTTCTGAGACGTGGACAAGTATTTTGACGTTGTAGAAAATGGAATATTTTTGCCTCTTTCCCACCCTAACCCTCCCTCAGACGCACATACCACCATTGCTACCACCCTGGTACTTTTGCTCATATTGCAGTTGAATAAACAAATTTGGATCTATTTATTGGTTTTAGTATATTTGATTAAGTGGGCATATGTGTACATTTACTCATGCTTCTACATCTTCTCCCAGGTAGCATTTCCAAATGGGTCTTGGTCTTTCCCTTTCCTCTTTGAGAAGATACAAAAGACATGTTTGTTTCAAGCTACAAATCATGAACCATTTACTAAATAATATGTTATGCATTATTTATGAATTAGCTAACACATCAATATGTTAGTCATTGATCCAAAATTAAGAGCAATTGTTCACTAGTAAAATAATAAGGTAATTAAGAAGTATTCATTCAACTTGCCTGACCTAGTCACCTAAATCTGCCTCAAAAATCTTGGAATGTTTAACGTAATAAAATAAGTATTTAAGGAGTCTACAAATACAAATCAATTGACTTTTAACAGAGTTACCAGTTTGAAAAGCTCAGTACAAAACTGAAAAAAACTTAGTGTTAGGACTATGGACTTTGATTAATATAAAGGATGATAGAAATATCTTTGAAATTTAGTGTGATTATTTTTTCTTGTAGATAGATATATAGCTTTGGCAATTGAATTTATATTAGCATCTATATCACAATACATTCAAATTATGAAGTCTCTTCTCTGTTTATAGCCTGTAGATCAATGTTGTCTAATAGAACTTTCTGCAGTCATAGAAATGTTCTATATCTGCTCTGACGGGTATGCCAGCCACTAGCTACATGAGACTATTAAGAACTCAAGATATAGCTAATGTGACTGAGAAACTATTTAATTTTACTTAATTTTTATTAATATAAATTAAAATTGAAACAGCCATCTATGATTAATTGCTACCATTTTGGACAGTGAAGCTAGAGGATGAATACTAGTATCACCAGAAGAAAGATAAGGGTTATCTAGGATTTTCATATATGAGTAAAAACTTAGTGTCTTTATTTTCATGAGTTTGAATTTAGAAGATAATAGCTATTAACTGTTACAAAAAAGTAACTTATTCAAATGGAATATGTCAAGTATCATTATTTTTAATTTCAGGCATTTTTAGAATAGGACACTATAAAATTTATTTTAACCAGCTCTTTGCAAAATTTTTTCCTTGAAATTTTATCATCAATGAAAAATTAAAACAAAAGATATTCAGAACAATCTGTTGCATCAAAGTTTATTATTTTATACAGGGTACTCTTGATAATATTTTTTTCAGAGAGATAGATACTTAAGAGCTTCTTTTTGTTATTGAAACTAATGTTTACCAAATTTTCTCTCAAGGATATATACCATTGTGGGCCACATTCCCCTAGCTATTCTAGAATTGGTCTCTGAATAGTGACCTAATCATTTGGAATTATTTTTATTAGCTGTTTTTATGACTCTCAGCTTACAAATTTGTCATATGGTTTGTTTTTAGAGATTTTAAAGTGACCATTATAACTGTTGAATTTTCAAATCATTTTCTAAGACTGTGCTGATGAATCATAATCTATCCTTCATTTTCAAAAACTAGCTGTTGCCAAAAATGGCAAAACTATCCCAGTGGGAGGCAAAAGTAGATTTTCCTCGGGATCTCTTGAAACTCACTGTCTGGGAAACAAAAACATTTTCATGAGATTGGTTCATGAGGGCTTCCCTGGTGCTCAGTGGTTAAGAATCCACCTGCCAATGTAGGGAACACGGGTTTGAGCCCTGGTCCGGGAAGATCCCACATGCTGCGGAACAGCTAAGCCCATGCACCGCAACTACTGAGCCTGCACTCTAGAGCCCACGAGCCACAACTGTTGAGCCCATGTGCCACAGCTACTGAAGCCCACACACCTAGAGTCCGTCCTCCGCAACAAGAGAAGCCACCGCAATGAGAAGCCCGTGCACTGCAATGAAGAGTAGCCCCTACTCGCCGCAACTAGAGAAAGCCCGCATGAAGCAACAAAGAACCAACTCAGCCAATAAATAAATAAACAAGCAAACAAACAAACAAATAAATAAATTTATTTTAAAAAAAGATTGGTTCATGAGTAAGCCAACGTCATCAAAAGTGATGTCTTCTTTCTTGCCTTTCTTTCTTTACTCTGATTGCTATTATTTTAAGCTGAATGCATTATATGGAAACATTTGCAATTTGTGATTTTCTAGTGTATTAACTTGAAAGCCAAAATCTCATTATTTACGGCATTGCATCGTCTCACGTAGCATGGCTTTTGATGTTGTTTGGTTGTAGCAAATTAGTTCATTGCAGCCCTTGGTACAAAATCTCTTGCTTTTAAGGCTATTATTCTTTTACTCATGATTTTCTTAATAGCAGCTTGAGTTTTTTTCTCATTTTTAAGAAGATTACACGTCACTTATTTTGCATACTTTTTTTGTCACAAGGACTCATGCTTTAAACTTTCAAGCAGCTGGCTGTACTTTACATCCAGGTGAGACTTTTTATCTGCTGCCTGTTCAGCAAAAGAATTGTTCCTGAAAATCTGTATGCATTGTCTGAATTCTTCGGCTGTCTTCCCATGAGGCTTTTGTTGATGTTGTATCTGAATCCAGTATTTGTCCTTTTAACTTCTCTCTTTTATGTCTCCGTATCTTTCTCTTTTACGTGAATGCTTGCTTCTCTTCTTGTCAGATACTGCTCTCATCTTCTATCATTTGCATAGCTGGGAGTTTAAGCAGTGAAAAATAGTTCTTCTTGACTTGAGCCTGTCCTGCCTGAATAAGCAACCTTCCTGGAGCCCCAGGGTCATCTGAACTGGCTTGGATTCCTCACCTCTGAGATAACCTTGCTCTATAACATGCTCTTCTTAGTGAAGACTCTTTTCTGTTCTTGTTTATAGATGTGAGGATGTCATTTGGCATTAACCTTAGAGTGAGCTCACTCATCTGGAGGGAAAAAACCCCATAAAACCTCTTTCTTATTCTTTCATTATTACTGAGTTTTTCTGCCTGCAATTCATATGAATTTCCACACATTTCATGAATTTTAGGTTTTGCCTTTTAACAATAGTCATCGAGCATCCAAGCTGTGCAGAGCAACATATTGGCCTTGTGATTGGTTACATATGAAGGAATCCATGTAAATATGCACATAAAGAAAGGAGTTAGAGGGTATGCCAAATGAGAGTTTTAAACATATATTCACTCAATATGTAAAACATTGTATAGTTACTGTCTAATAAAATTGAGGAGAATCTTAGAGATACTTTAAGCCACATCATTTTTTAGGAAAGTAATTTGTTTGGGACCTGACATAACTTTAAAATTTTGTCTTAAGAAGCTAAATGTAATATTTTAGTTACTTAATGAAGTCAAGGCACTTTGTGGAGCATTATATAAGTAATTATTCTTACTTTATAAGCAATTTTAGGATTCCTATAATCATTTTCCTTTTCTTTATTGTTTATTTTAATTACAGTGGTAAGGGGCATATTGTAGAATATCTTGTTGCCTTTATTTTTTAAGTCCTCTAACCAGGAGGATCTAATTATTTCCTTGTGCATGGACCAAATCCTCAGACTAGAGTTGATCCAATGTTAATTAGGTTGGCAAACACCATCTCTAAGTTCTTAAAAATTAGACTTCAAGAATAGCAAAATGATCAATAGACAATTACCTTTTTAATTAACAAATACTTCTCAAATTAAAAAGATATATTCTTTATTCAGAGACATAGCTTTAGTTATCATTAAAAAAGAAAATAATAATTTAGGTTTAAAGGAAGAGCCATGTAACAATAGTTTGTAAAATATCCAACGAAAGGTTATTTGAAACTTGGGAATCCTTAGATAAAGGGCTTTTAGCAAGTTTCTATTAGACAACTCCCTTTGAGTCATGTATGCATAACTAATCCCTTTATCTCCAACCCCTTCACATCTGGTTTAATATTGCTGGTTTAAACATCTGTACCTTCATTGCTTTAAAAAAAAAAAAAAAAGAAGGCTTGACTCTGTTAAGACATTGAAGAAATCAATCTCCATTTCAGACTTTATCAGACTTGTATAATTATAGTTGAAAAAGCCTTCAAAATTCAATAAATTCTTTTTCTAACCTTTATAGAAAAGTTTTTTTAATACTGTATACCAAAAATTCAAGAGAACTTGAAAAATGCTGAAGGTTAAAAAAAGGCAGGAGTTGTTTGAGGAGGATTTTCTTTTTTCTAGACAAAGAAAACCAGAGAAAAATGCATGTCTTTAGAATAAACTATGTTTGTTGGTTACTTATGAGACATGCCTGGGAAAACGAACAAAGGCAGAGCCAGTCAAGTGTAATTGGGAAGCTAAGCTATTTTGGAAGGAATTACCAAGTCTACACAGACAAGGAGAAAAGTATTTCCAAGGAAGCGCTTAAATGGCTGACATTCTTTCCAAAGGATGAGGAAAATTTTCAAGGCACAGAACTGATGTTTTCCCCTGTTGGCATCATGAATAGAGAACAGTAATGTTTTTTAAAGTAATGAATATGAAGTTCTAGAACCCCTAACTGTACTATAATTATTCATAATCTTACCTACTTTTCTTTAATTTTGGAGTAAGTCTGCTATGTTTAAGGAGATGGAACCAAAAAAAAAAAAAAAAAGAGAGAGAGAGAAAGAGAGAGAGAGAAAGGAAAGAAAAGAAAATTTTATTAAAATATGTGTGGATGGCAGTGTTCTGCATTTCCTCCCCAAATCAAGTGGTTCAGTATATTCCTTTCAGGTAGTTCCTACTGACCTTAGATACTTAGACAACACCCCCCACCCCACCACCAATTTTGTGCAGTAATCAATTTAACAGCATTCTTATTTAATATTATCATCCTTCAGAATTTCTTCTTTTCCACAGAGGCAGGCTCAATCCTTTGTAAGGTCTATCTCTGCAAGGGCATCTGTCAGGTACCAGCATTCTTTAAATTTCCTTTCCTACATGTTTCCTTGATGTAGAACAATATGCTTCTGACATGCCTTGCTTAAATTTTATTTCAAGTGTCATAAACCTCCTTGACTTTGTTACCCCGATTAACACTGCATGCAAATATTAGAGTTGTTGAAGGTTGGGGAGGAAGCCTCTTCGGAGAGATGAGACTTGAGGGGTGTAGTAAGGAAGAGGTGTGGTTTGGTTGAAGTTGGTCCAGATGGGGAGCCTCAGATAAAATTCCAAGATAAGAGCCAGTAGGTAAGTTACCTTCTCAGGACTTAAAATGTGGTATGACAATTTGGCCTTCTCAGTGAACTTTCCGATTGGTAACTTCATAGACAGTTTTAGATTTCAATGATTGGAGAGAGACAAGTCCATTCTGAAAGTGGTTACTTTATATCAAATGTGTGGTTCAAATCATTATTATTAGCAAGTATCTATTAACTGATCACTGAATAAGGAGTATTCTGTTAAGTAATCAGGCAAGGGGTTCTTACATGTGGAGAAGACAGATTCTTTGTTTTGAAAAAGATTGTTTATGATGCTATTTGTTCATCCTAAGTGTAGATTTAAAAAAAATCTTTAGGGTTAACTTTTCTTTCCTTTTTTTCTCATTTATTTTGGGGCTTAACTTTCCTTTTACTCCTGAACAGCCAAAAACAACAAAAGACTTTGTGCTTGGCTCATATGTTTCTGTTTCTGTGTGTGTATGTGTATGTGTGTGTTTGGCGGGTAGTAAATATTTCTATGAAATATGTATATATGAAAGAAAGTGCCACTACTAGGAGCAAGGGTTTCACTTCTATCTTTGTACTTCAGAAATGTTGGTTTCTGTCTGGGAGTTATTTTTGAAGTATAATATCATTTGAGAACTCAGTAAGTATAGATGTTTGTAGTTACCTATAACCATGGTTACAAGAGTAAATCCAGTCCAACTACAAGTAAAATCTACTCTGGAATAACAGTTATTTACTTGGGAAATTATTTTCCAGCATGCCTTCAGAATAAGTGAAAATGGGTTTCCATCTCACAAATGTCTGGTCATTATTTTTCTTGCGTTGTACATTAAAATTAAGTTGTGGCACAAGAGCCTTGAAAAATGTTTTTTGGTAATTTATAATTTAAAGATGGAGTTTAAAAATGTTCCTTATTTCATAATGAACTTTAATATTTTTCTCCTTTCTTAAGCCTACAATACTTGATCCAGGAGCAGATTATTTTACAGCTGGGGTATAAACTTTTGGAAAATGTTTTTTATAATAGAAATGCTGCCATAACTTTAAATCTAGCAGTGAAAGGAGGCAACCTTCAATCTTCATGATTTGCTGACAACATAGAAGTTTGTTTTCAGATGCATCTGCAATGTCTATCTTGAGCAGTCCAGATTGTAGGAAATAAAGTATCTTCCTCTTAGAGAAAAAAAATTCATTTTGCTGAGGGCAGCATCAGTGGAAATGGGTTTAATATGCTGTACATTTCACTTAGTGCCTCTTGAATTTTGCTATATATTTTGGTTATAACATGGGGCTTCCCAAATGGTGGTTGTGCAAACATTTGTTCTGCATTATTTTTTCCCCAGAGTGTCTGGAAACCGTAGCTATGAAGTTTCTAGGAATAGAGTAAAAAATTTCATCTTACTTTCCTTTCAAAAATTTTGGTGCATCTTAGTCTTGTGGAAAATGCCTGAAGTTACTGTGAGATTATTTTATCTGAAGGGATGCTTCTGATGATGGTCTGTATATTATAAACACTCAGAAAAAATGGCCACAAACTGCAGCAGAAAAAAACGACCTTGGTTTACTTTTCGCCTTGTCATTTTGTGCTTTATGTTCAGGTGAAGGCCAGAGAATTCAGTCAATCAATCATTAGATATTTGAATACCAGCTGGGTGCTTGAATATTTTTTAAAATTTTTATTGGGGTATAATTGCTTTACAGTGTTGTGTTAGCTCCAGCACAGTGAATCTCTGCCTGTCTAGCAAAGCTCAAGGAGGCAGGGTTTCTTACACATCACTCTGCTCCCCCTGTCCATTCTTTCTCTCTTGAAATTAAGAGACAGGGAAACCAGCTCCCAGATATTTGTGTTCCTCTAATACTGTAGGCTCACTAGGTACACAGACAGGATTTTTGATAACTACAGAGGGTTCACCTTGAAGGATGGTTTTTGTAGTTGTCTTCCAAAGAAGGATTGGGATGAGATTACTTCAATATCTAGTCTCAGAGAACTATGGGTCTAAGTGCTTCTGGAAAGTTTTTTCAGTAGTGAAAAGTTTGTAGTTCTTAAAATATTCTTAACTTTTGATACCATGAAATATTTGTTATATAAAAGAGGTTCGTGGGAGCTAAAATCTGATAAATGGTGGGGGAGGGGTATGGAGCAGATCATAGAAAGCCTTGTAGGCTACATTATGGACTTTAGCTTTTACTCTGTTTGAAATGAGGAGCCTTTGAAGGATCTTGGGTCAAGGATCATCATGAGCTGACTTTTTTTTAGCTCCTTTCAATCTTAATAATAGTATATCCAGAATTGATATCTTCAAAACATGACAGATTATTTTACCATCCTTTTATACTCTAGTTAAAAACCCTTCTGTGGTGTTCATTTGCTCTTCATATAATATCTTTTGTGGTTTGGCCTCTGCCAATTTTTTCTAGATTTATCTGGTTCCACACTCACCCTTGCTATCTGGACTGCCTTCACGTTGTCCTTCCTTTAACATTTCTAATGTACTTTCGCTAGGACAGTTTCTCCTATTGTATGCTCTTAGCCATATATATATATATCATTAAGTGACAAGATGGGTGTTTACAACTGATCTGATAGGAAATGGGAGATTTTGTAAGTTCCTAAAAAGACATATTTTGTAGCCCAGGAGTTCACCCTTGGAAGAAACTTTGGAGGTATCTGGTTCAAACATTTTCCTAGCATTCCAAAATGGCGACTTGGGTTCTATGTGGACACCTCCAGTGACAGGCAAAGGAATTGCCACCTATGAAGAAAGCCCAGTCCTTTGAGCTATTAGAAACAACTTCTCTGAGAAAAGAATTCCTGGCGAAGTGTATCAGGTAAAGAAAATTAGACTTCTAGGGCCACAACAGAAAGAAACTTCCTGATTCTCCTTCTAGCTCTCATTTAGCAGTACAGTATTTATAGAAAAACAGAATATATTGGTCTGGATTTATTTTTACTCTTAACCCTTACTGATCTCCCACAGCTTGTTAAACTTCTTACGCATAATCTGCTTCTCTTAGCTTATACTAAAAATGACACTGCAGGGCATTGTTCTGTTGACTATTTTAGTAGAATTCTGAGATGGTGTGATGAATGACAACTTGTCTAAATAGTTCTCTACTATAATAAAGACAATCTACTCAAGGCTTTATATTCCAATAAAGGTAACCTTGCCTAAATCCATATTTTTAATTTAAAACATTATAGGCCCTTAAATTTTGCAAATTGCTTGTGAAATACATATTCCTTGTTTTTTTAAAAAACAAACAATATAATATTAGATAAAACAGTAAGTGAAAATCTCCATTGACCTCTTCCATCTCACTAATTTACTGACAGAATATATGAAAAATATGGTTATAAAACAAAAATTAAAGTTAAACAAAATGCCCATTATATGCCCCATAAAAGAAATGAATAATTAAATAAAATCTCCTCCCTCATGCTCCCCAATCCCATACCACAAATATGATTACTATGAACAAATTCATAATCCTCTATATTTACATATATTGCTGTGCCTCATGTAATGTATTCTTACATACATATTACAAATATCTATCATATGAATAAGTATATAATTAACTCTTTTATAAAACAGGATAACATAATAGATGTTATTCAGCAATTTGCTTTTTTTTCAATTAGCAATAAATTATAGACATCTTCCCACATTCCCTTTTTTTTTTAACTAATTTTTAAAACATATGTTATAGGAGGATTTACCATGGTTCATTTAACCATTCCTGTCTTAAAAATATATTTTAAGATGCATACTAAGTATTATTTTATTTAGTGCATTTATACTTTAGCTTATTTACTGTTGTTAATGAAAACTGTGCCTTAGGAAGATTGTTCTGTCATCAGTGTGCAGGAGGAATTGAAATTGGGAAAAAAGGTGCACGAGAAGAGCAATAAGATACTTTTTCTCCCTGTGATGATCCCAATCTAAGATGGAGAGAGATAGACTGGGATGGTACAGAGGAAGGGCTGAAGCTGAGAGCTGGAGGAAGCACAGTCAGGGAAGGGGCCCTTGGGATGACAGTAGAGCATCTGAGTGGACATGAAGAAGATGAGAGGGCTTTGTTACACAGTGCAGGAATGTTGCCACTGTGACACATAGATAGATTGAAATTTTGGATCTCTTCTAAAATAAAACACACTTAAAAAAATAAAGTCATCAACAGAGTCCATGAACATTAATTTTACCTAAAATCCACTGATAGTTATATAATACCATAAATAATAACAGAAAATATCTACAGGCTATTGTATGTTTCCACTTGCCATTTGTTTCTTATACACATACCATCCACTTTCCACAATCCCCCTGTGAGGCAGGCATTGTCATCCCTATTTTATTTTATCTATGTGGCTCAGAGATATTAAGTAATTTAAGTTTATAAGGAGTTATTATCTTTGGAGCTATGCTGCTTCTGCAGATAAGGGCAAGGGAGCTCCTGCTTCCTATATTAATTCTCATTAGTTCTCTAATAAACATGAAATAAGGCATGATGGCAATAGAAGTAGAGTCCTCTGTCTAGTTTTGAAATACAGGTACTATCTTTCCACTTTTCTGTTTTGAATTGAAAGTTTGGGTTTATTTTTTCTGTTTGTTAGAAGAGAAAAATATTCACAAAGATCTATGGTGTCTTGCCTGTATTTCTAATAGGAGTATACAAGATTTTTCTGAAGAAAATGATTTCAGAACACACTTTTCTGTAATGTGTGCTCAGGCCATTCAAGGAACTGAGTACAATTTGAATTCTCTTCCTTTGTTTGGGTGCTTTCTATACTCAGAAATAATTTTTCTTTATTATCTTAATTTTTTCATTACTGTTATTGATTGGAAGACATCTTATATCAATGAAAAGCTTAAAATATCATTCATTCGTTCCTCAAAATTATTAGAGACTCTGTCTATAGGGAGTTCATTATATAAAACATTTTTGAAAGGACTGAGTTTTATCTTTAGTAAAATGAGACCCACAATTCTATGGAATTATTTTACTACCGAGTCTGTTAATAAATAGGTATGGAAGAAGATAGTTATCAAGAACATTAGCCTCCTGATGTGCAATTCCATGCAAAGGAGAACTATAGTTTATTTATTGGCCATGCAAAGACATCAAGGAGGCAGTGTTTTATTCCCAACTTCTAAATTATTTTAATTTGGTATTTGCCAAATTGCCTACCCTAGTTTCTGTATGCCTACTAAAAAGTAAGAAGGGACCTTAACAATGGTGTTTATCAATTGGCTGTTTAGTAGGATGTAATTAGTCAGTATATGGAAAAATTGCTCTGTATAAATTGTATCTGTGATTCCCCCTACCTCACCCCTCATTTCTTGAGTTCCAGGAGAACTCACCCCTGTTGATTTCCAGAACTTCACATTTGGTCACTCCCTTTTGGTACTTCCACCAGTGCCAAAAGAGAAAAGAAAAGAAAGAGGAAAAAAAAAAAGCTTTCTGTCAACCACCTGTTTCCTGTATAATTAATTAATAGAGTAGTGAAGTGGTCCTATTACACTTAGAGGTAATATAGAGCCCCAGAGAAAAGTAAGACTCACAGTGCCAGAGTTGGAGGGGGAGGGTAAACCCTGAAAGGAAATTATAACCTAGTATCAATTACAAAACTGAGATTCAGAAGTTGAGTATCTTCCCTAAGGTCATAATTTGTCCATGACATTTCTGTCTCTTCTTCTGCCTTTCTTCCTTTTATTTTAATTTATTAACCAGAAAACCCCTCATTCCTCATCTTTAGTGTGTCTTCTTTTAAAACTCGTTATCCTGGGATATTTTTGGTATAACTAAAAATTTCTAAGTGAAAGAGAATTTAGTTCATGGTATGGAATTTCAGAACATGATTATTGTAAACTTTTTGTTCATTTTTGGGACTAGCTGGAAAATTGTTCTATGGGTACTTACTGTTAACTTGACCAAATTTTAAGAATAAGAATGATATTCATCTTCCAGATAACACAGTAACTCTCAGATTTCTATTGGATTCATATACTGTTGGGATCATTAATAAATATAATGGAAAAGATTACAATAACAAACAAAATTAGAAATCTAAAAGAATTAGGATGAAAATGACTTCCCATGTAAAGAGGTCAAAAGAGGACATTTGGGTGTCTCATGACAGTGCTGTGCTTAAACCAGTGTAAAAAATAAATTCTCCATTGTTAACTTTATGATTCAAAGTAGAATAGAAGTAAGATAAGCTCTGGGAAAAATTTTTGTCTTGTATTAGTCTAACAGTGAATAAGGTAATATAGGTTACTCTGATACATTCATAAGAAAAGTGTTACCTTGGTTGAAGACACATACTGGGTCCTTTATTCTCAAGAAAAGGATTTGGCTCACCTCCTATCTCTAAAATCTGAAGGTCAAGGAAAATCAAGAGGCCTATGAGATGTCTTAGCATATTATACATGGAGTGACTAGGTAGCTGTATCTAGGAGACATTTTATTATAAAATAGCTTTGGAAATGTGCAGTTTAAAATATTGAGAATAATTTTAGTTTCCTCCTGCTTTTTCATTTGCTCTGCTATTATAATACATAAAGGAAACAGTGATCACAATGATCCATAGTTGGTTTCTGAATAACATTCAAATTAAATGACCCACACTTGGTATGAGTCAGATAGAAAATAATATTTTTATACCTATTCCTTTATAGGTAAGTCTTTTACATGACTTTGTTTCAGTCACTAGAAAATGGTGAAAGTAACATTTAAAAAACGAGTCAAAAAACAGTACCGTATACCTATTTAAGGCTACTAATATGATCAGAATTTGATTTTTATGACCCTTATTGCTTTTGCAGGCATTATTTTATAGTTGAGATATTGGTATACTGTGATGTTATGAGGCATGTCTACATAGCACAGATGTTTGTTCTCTGGAAGCTGAGCTTAGGGAAGCTTCTGTGATGCCTTAAAATATAGAACTGAGTTATGGGTGCCAAGGCCATGGGGAAATTACATCACTAGCTATACTATTATGCAAAGACATAAAGATGGTTTCTTTTGTGCCTAGGTCACTATAATATGCACATAGGATATAAACTTTGATGGGTGCATGTGCTTCTCTGTATATATGTTTTGGATTTGGCCCTCTGGACCCAGATAAAAATCACTAGAGACACTGTTTCATTCCTTACCTTTCAGCATTTGGAAGTGGAAAGTTGTGAAACTGATGGTAAACCACTCACTGCAGTTGAAGGTGTATGCTGTTAGGTATATTGGTAGACTTTAGTAGAGGTGTTTTCTTTCCCTACATCCTCCAGAGATCTAAAACTTGAGATAAGACTATTTTTTTTCAGCTAGGATAAAATTCTGGTTTTATGCCACTTCATGTTTATCAATACAGTTCCTCTTCTTTCTTTTTTTTTTTTAACCAGTGAATAGATAGGGGAATTCATTTGCTAGAATATTTCTTTTATATACAGTAAAGGTGAAAAACCATGGATGTGCCTCTATTTTGATGTTCCAGGCTGAAGAAGTGTCACTATAGCTGTGAAATGAAGTGGGTATAAAATGAGTTTGATGGTTCCATCAACTTCAGTAGGCACATGTTTATTTTATCCTCTAATAGAAATAGGTAATGCAAAAATTGTTATAAAACTAAAAGTACGATAAGTTGAGGAAGGAACCAAGATGGCGGAATAGAATGATGTGTTCTCACTCTAGTGAGAATGCCAGAGTCACAGCTAGCTGCTGGATAATCATTGACAGGAGGACACTGGAGCTCACCAGAAAGGGTACCCCACATCCAAAGATAAAGGAGAAGCCACAATGAGACAGAAGGAGAGGCATGATCACAGTAAAATCAAATCCCATAACTGCTGGGTGGCTGACTCACAGACTGGAGAACACTTATACCACAGAACTCCATCCACTGGAGTGAAGGTTCTGATCCCCAAGTCAGGCTTCCCACCTGGGGGTCCGGCAAAGGGAGGAGGAATTCCTAGAGAATCAGACTTTGAAGCCTAGTGGGATTTGATTGCAGGACTTTGACAGGACTGGGGGAAACAGAGACTCCACTCCAGGAGGGCACACACAAAGTAGTGTGCACATCGGGACCCAGGGGAAGGAGGAGTGACCCCAGGGGAATGGAGCCAGACCTACCTGCTAGTGTTGGAGGGTCACCTGTGGAGGCAGGGGGTGACTGCGGCTCACCGTGGGGACAAGGACACTGGCAGTGGAGGTCCTGGGGAGTGCTCCTTGGCGTGAGCCCTCCTGGAGTCTGTCATTGGCCACAGCAAAGAGCCCAGGTAGGCTCCAATGTTGGGTTGCCTCAGGCCAAACAACCAACAGGAAGGAAACCCAGCCCCACCCATCAGCAGTCAAGTGGATTAAAGTTTTACTGAGCTGTGCCCACCAGAGCAACAGTCAGCTCTACCCACCACCAGTCCCTCCCACCAGGAAACTTACACAAGCCTCTTAGATAGCCTCGTCCACCAGAGGGCAGACAGCAGAAGCAAGAAGAACTACAATCCTGCAGTCTGTGGAACAAAAACCACATTCACAGAAAGATAAGATGAAAAGGCAGAGGGCTATGTACCAGATGAAGGAACAAGATAAAACCCCAGAAAAACAACTAAATGAAGTGGAGATAGGCAATCTTCCAGAAAAGAATTCAGAATAATGATAGTGAAGATGATCCAGGACCTCGGAAAAAGAATGGAGGCAAAGATCGGGACGATGCAAGAAACGTTTAACAAAGACCTAGAAGAATTAAAGAACAAATAAACAGAGATGAACAATACAATAACTAAAATGAAAACTACACTAGAACTAATCAATAGCAGAATAACTGAGGCAGAAGAACGGATAAGTGACCTGGAAGACAGAATGGTACAATTCACTGCTGTGGAACAGAATAAAGAAAAATGAATGAAAAGAAATGAAGACAGCCTAAGAGACCTCTGGGACAACATTAAATGCAACAACATTCACATTATAGGGGTCCCATAAGGAGAAGAGAGAGAGAAAGGACACAAGAAAATATTTGAAGAGATTATACTCGAAAATTTCCCTAACTTGGGAAAGAAATAGCCACCCAAGTCCAGGAAGTGCAGAGAGTCCCATACCAGATAAACCCAAGGATAAACATGCCAAGACACATAGTAATCAAATTGGCAAAAGTTAAAGACAAAGAAAAATTATTGAAAGCAGCAAGGGAAAAATGACAAATAACATACAAGGGAACTCCCATATTCTACAAGCCAGAAATTCTACAAGCCAGAAGGGAGTGGCATGACATATTTAAAGTGATGAAAGGGAAGAACCTACGACCAAGATTACTCTAGCTGGCAAGGATCTCATTCAGATTCGATGGAGGAAGCAAAAGCTTTACAGACAAGCAAAAGCTAAGATAATTCAGCACCACCAAACTGTCTCTACAACAAATGCTAAAGGAACTTCTCCAAGTGGGAAACACAAGAGAAAAAAAGGACCTACAAAAACAAACCCAAAACAATTAAGAAAATGGTCATAGGAACATACATATCGATAATTACCTTAAACGTGAATGGATTAAATGCTCTAACCAAAAGACACAGGCTTGCAGAATGCATACAAAAACGAGACCTATATATATGCTCTCTACAAGAGACCCACTTCAGACCTATGGACGCATACAGGCTGAAAGTGAAGGGATGGAAAAAGATATTCCATGCAAATGGAAATCAAAAGAAAGCTGGAGTAGCAATACTCATATGAGATAAAATAGACTTTATAATAAAGAATGTTACAAGAGACAAGGAAGGACACTACATAATGAACAAGGGATCAATCCAAGAAGAAGATATAACAATTATAAATATTTATGCACCCAACATAGGAGCACCTCAATACATAAGGCAACAGCTAACAGCTATAAAAGAGGAAATGGACAGTAACACAATAATAGTGGGGGACTTTAACACCTCACTCACACCAATGGACAGATCATCCAAAATGAAAATTAATAAGGAAACACAAGCTTTAAATGACACAATAGACCAGATAGATTTAATTGATATTTATAGTACATTCCATCCAAAAACAGCAGATTACACTTTCTTCTCAAGTACTCACGGAACATTCTCCAGGTGAGATCACATCTTGGGTCACAAATCAAGCCTCAGTAAATTTAAGAAAATTGAAATCATATCAAGCATCTTTTCTGACCACAATGCTATGAGATTAGAAATGAATCACAGGGAAAGAAACGTTAAAAAGACAAACACATGTAGGCTAAACAATACGTTACTAAATAACTAAGAGATCACTGAAGAAATCAAAGAGGAAATCAAAAAATACCTAGAGACAAATGACAATGAAAACACGACGATCCAAAGCCTATGGAATGCAGCAAACACAGATCTAAGATGGAAGTTTATAGCTATACAAGCCTACTCAAGAAACAAGAAAAATCTCAAACAAGCGAATCTTACACCTAAAGGAACTAGGGAAAGAAGAACAAACAAAACCCAAAGTTAGCAGAATGAAATAAATCATAAAGATCAGAGCAAAAATAAATGAAATAGAAACAAAGAAAACAATAGCAATGATCAATAAGACTAAAGGCTGGTTCTTTGAGAAGATAAACAAAATTGACAAACCATTAGCTAGACTCATCAAGAAAAAGAGGGAGAGGACTCAAATTAATAAAATTAGAAATGAAAAAGGACACCTTACAACAGACACCACAGAAATTCAAAGCATCCTAAGAGACTACTACAAGCAAGTCTATGCCAATAAATTGGACAACCTGGAAGAAATGGACAAATTCTTAGAAAGGTGTAACTTTCCATGACTAAACCAGGAAGAAATAGAAAATATGAATAGACCAATCACAAGTAATGAAATTGAAACTGTGATTAAAAATCTTCCAACAAACAAAAGTCCAGGAACAGATGGCTTCACAGGTGAATTCTATCAAACATTTAGAGAAGAGCTAACACTCATCTTTCTCAAACTCTTCCAAAAAATTGCAGAGGAAGGAACACTCCCAAACTCATTCCGTGAGGCCTCCATCACTCTGACACCAAAACCAGACAAAGATACTCCAAAAAAAGAAAATTAGAGACCAATATCACTAATGAATATAGATGCAAAAATCCTCAACGGACTACTAGCAAACAGAATCCAACAACACATTAAAAGGATCATACACCATGATCAAGTGGGATTTATCCCAGTGATGCAAGGATTCTTCAATATACGCAAATCAATCAATGTGATAAGCCATATTAACAAACTGAAGAATAAAAACCATATGATCATCTCAATAGATGCAGAAAAAGCTTTTGACAAAATTCAACACTGATTTATGATAAAAATTCTCCAGAAAGTGGGCATAGAGGGAACCTACCTCAACATAATAAAGGCTGTATACAACAAACCCACAGCAAACATCATTCTCAATCGTGAAAAACTGAAAGCATTTCCTCTAAGATCAGGAACAATACAAGGATATCCACTCTCACCACTATTATTCAGCATAGTGTTTGAAGTCATAGCCATGGCAATCAGAGAAGAAAAAGAAATAAAAGGAATACACTTTGGAAAAGAAGAAGTAAAACTGTCACTGTTTGCAGATGACATGATACTATAGATAGAGAATCCTAAAGATGCCACCAGAAAACTACTAGAGCTAATCAATGAATTTGGTAAAGTTGCAGGATACAAAATTAATGCACAGAAATCTCTTTCACTCCTATACATTAATGATGAACAATCTGAAAGAGAAATCAAGGAAACACTCCCATTTACCATTGCAACAAAAAGAATAAAATACCTAGGAATAAACCTACCTAGGGAGACAGAAGACTTGTATGCAGAAAACTATAAGACACTGATGAAAGAAATTAAAGATGATACCAAGTAGAGAGATATGCCATGTTCTTGGATTGGAAGAATCAATATTGTGAAAATGACTTTAGTACCCAAAGCAATCTACAGATTCAATGCAATCCCTGTCAAATTACCAATGGCATTTTTTATGGAAGTAGAACAAAAAATGTTAAAATTTGTATGGAGACACAAAAGGCCCCTAATAGTCAAAGCAGTCTTGAGGGAAAAAAAACAGAGCTGGAGGAATCAGACTCCCTGACTTCAGAGTATGCTACAAAGCTACAGTAATCAAGACAATATGGTACTGGCACAAAAACAGAAACTTAGATCAATGGAACAAGATAGAAAGCCCAGAGATAAACCCATGCACATATGGTCAACTAATCTATGACAAAGGAGGCAAGGATATACAATCGAGAAAAGACAGTCTCTTCAATAATTGTTGCTGGGAAAACTGGACAGCTACATGTAAAAGAATGAAAGTAGAACACTCCCTAATGCCAAACACAAAAATAAACTCAAAATGGATTAGAGACCTAAATGTAAGACCGGGTACTATAAAAGTCTTAGAGGAAAACATAGGAAGAACACTCTTTGACATAAATCACAACAGGATCTTTTTTGATCCACCTCCTAGAGTGATGGAAATAAAAACAAAAATAAACAAATGGGACCTAATGAAACATGAAAGTTTTCGCACAGCAAAGGAAACTGTAAACAAGAAGAAAAGACAACCCTCAGAATGGGAGAAAATATTTGCAAACGAATCAATGGAAAAAGGGTTAATCTTCAAAATATATAAACAGCTCATGCAGCTCAATATTAAAGAAACAAACAACCCAATCCAAAAATAGGCAGAAGACCTAAATAGACATTTCTCCAAAGAAGACATACAGATGGTCCAGGAGCACATGAAAAGCTGCTCAACATCACTAATTATTACAGAAATGCAAATCAAAACTACAATGTGTTATTACCTCACAGCAGTTAGAATCAGCATCATCAGAAAATCTAGAAACAACAAATGCTGGAGAGGGTGTGGAGAAAAGGGAACGCTCTTGCACTGTTGGTGGGAATGTAAATTGATATAGCCACTATGGACAACAGTATGGAGGTTCTTTAAAAAACTAAAAATAGAATTACCATATGACCCAGCAATCCCACTACTGGGCATATACCCAGAGAAAGCCATTATTCAAAAAGGCACATATACCCCAATGTTCACTGCAGCACTATTTACAATAGCCAGGACATGGAAGCAACCTAAATGCCCATCAACAGACAAATGGATAAAGAAGATGTGGTACATATATAGAATGGAATATTAGTCAGCCATAAAAAGGAACAAAATTGGGTCATTTGTAGAGACGTGGATGGATCTAGAGACTGTCATACAGAGTGAAGTAAGTCAGAAAGAGAAAAACAAATATTGTACATTAATGCATGTATGTGGAACCTAGAGAAAATGGTACAGATGAACCATTTTGCAGGGCAGAAGCTGAGACACAGATGCAGAGAAGAAATGTATGGACATTAAGGGGGGAAAGCGGCAGTGGGTGGGGGTGGGGGTGGGAAGAATTGGGCGATTGGGATTGACATGTATACACTGATGTGCATAAAATTGATGACTAATAAGAACTTACTATATAAAAATGTAAATAAAATAAAATTCAAAAAGTAAAAAAAAATGTACAGTAAGTTGCAGCTTTGTGAACATTGTTAAAAGAACTGTATATGGAGAAGTTTAAAATAAAGTTTTAGGTCATAGTCTTATAAATATTTTTGTTTCTTTTTTTAACAGTTCCCTCCTATCACCCCCTAAGTATGTGAGGTTAGGTCTCTAATTCCTTTGATATTTTGTTTCTCATTTGTAAAATGAAGGTGATACCTACTACTCAAGGATTAATGAGCAATTAGATGAAAAAATGTGAAAGAGTTGTAACTCTATCACCCTTTGCATATAATGAGTTATTTTGTCAGAGATGAAATCTCCATGAAGGAAGTGCTTTTTATGGGAATATCAATTTTTTAAATATGATCTATAATCTCATGGTTCTATGATAATTTTTCCTATAAGAACATTATAAGAAGCATCCAAACTAGCTTTGGAAAGAGGAATTCTTTTACTGTATTAATTTTCATGCACTAATTAAAGGCATTAATTGCTTTCCCAGCTGATAGAATATAGGCACACAGTACAGGAAGGTATTGCCACACATTAAAGGAAGTGTTGCGTAAATTGAAGAAGTATAGTCACAATATTTAAAAGTCAAAGAAGTGGGAATTTAAGAAAAAGTTCGTACTTAGCTCCAGGTTTGTTACCACCCATACTTACAAATTATAACATATTCATATTTGCTGTTACCAAAGGTTAATCATTCATGTAAAATATGAATTCAGGGATTCTATTTTTAATAAAAATAGAAAAAAAAAGAATTGAAACTTTAAAGTGAGTGATTGTCATGCCTTTGTATTGCTTTTAGCCTGTTTCATGTGCTAAACAGGAATGCTGAAGGCCTTGTGAGACCTGCAGGGATAGGGAAAATAGCAGTATTGTTGAACTTGAATCTTTGATACAAGATACTTCACCCAGTTAGAATTTGATTCCACTAGATTTGTTTTCTTACTATAAATGTGAATGGGACTGACCATTAAGAATGAAATATCTAATCAATAAACAGTTTTCCTGGCCAGCATGCTGTTTCTGACTCAAGGCTACATCCTAGGGAAAATGCTGCCAATCAGCAATCTCTCTCATACCTACCCAATGGAGTGAGATAGTTATTTGGTGTCTTACAGTCCTGAAAGTTCAACCAGGCAGGTGACTAATTTGAGTCCAGAAGTAGAGTGAAGGGTGTAGAACTTGGTCTGACAGCAAACAACATGGCAAAATGACAAAGAGTTTAAGAGAACATAGCCAGCCTAAATGTTTATGCCCTAATAGTAGTTCTTCAAAATACATAAATCAAAACTTGATCAAACTTCAAAGAGAAATATATAAATTAGAATAATCTCTAAATAATTGATAGAATCAATAGGCAGAAAATCAACAAGAGCATAGAAAAGTTGAACAATTTTACAACCAATTTGAAATAATTGACATATATATAACATTCCACTCAACCTAGAGCAGAATACACATTCTTTTCCAAGTGCACACAGAACATTTACCAAGATAAACCATATTCTGGGCCACAATTTTCTCAATGAATTTAAAAAGATTAAAGTCATGCAAAGTATGTTTTTTTTTTACCTTAATGGAATTAAACTAGAAATCAGAAAGAGGAATTCTCTAGAAAATTGCCAAATATTTAGAACCTAAATAATACACTGTTAAATAACATATGGATCAAAACAAATCAAAATGAATATTAGAAAGTATTTTAAACTGAATGAAAACAAAAATACAATGTATTAAAGTTTATGAGCTGCCCCTAAAGCAGAATATTGGGGGACAGTTATAACAATAAACTCCTATATTATGAAAGAAGAATGGTCTCAAATCCATGGCATCAGCTTCCACTTTATGAATCTAGAAAAATAGGAGCAAATTTTACTCAAGTTTAATATAATAGCACATGAAGTACTTAGGGATAAATCTGCCAAAAGATATTCAAGATCTGAAAAGTATTGTTGAGAGAAAGTAAAGAAGACTGAAATAAATGGAGATATACCTTGATCATTGGTCAAAAGAGTCAAAAGAATGTGTATTGTTAAGGTGTCAGTTCTCTCCCTAATGATCTATGGATTCAGTGTAATGCCAATAAATATATCAACAGGATTTTTTCTTAAAACAAAGATTGATACCTGATTCTCAAGCTCATAGAGAAATGCAAAAAAATCTGGACTATCTAAAACAACTTTGAAAAATCAGAAAAAATTAGGAGAATTAGTACTGCCTGATTTCAAGAAAAATATTAAAAAATTGAACTTCACCAAAATTTAAAACTCTGGCTCATCAAAGGATACTGTTAAGAGAATTAACAGAGATGCCACACACTGGGAGAAAGTATTTGCAAATCATATCTTTATAAAGGACTTATATCCAGATTATATATAACAAAACCTTGAGAAGCAATAATGAGAAACCAAAACACAAAATAAAAACTGGTCAAAATATTTGAACAAATATTTCCCCAATGAAAATTTAGGGATAGGAAACAAGCACATGAGAAGATGCTCAACATAATTACTCATAATTACTCACAACAGCAGTATACCACTACATATGTATTAGAATAGGTAAGACTGACCATGCCAAGTCAGTGGAGGATGTGGTGGAATGGACACTTTTGTACATTGCTGGTGGGAATGTAAAATGGTACAACTACTTTGGATAACAGTTTAACAGATCCTTAAGAATCTTAACAGGCACTACTATATGATCCTATCATGTGATTGCTAAATAATTAACCCAGAGAAAAGACAGCATGAGTCCATGGAAAGATTTATAGGTGATGTTCTTAAAATCCTTATTTGTATTAGCCGAAAATCTTAATCTACCTATATATCCATCAACAGCTGAATAGATAAACTGTAGAATATTCATAAAATGGAATACCACTCAGTAATAAAAAGAGAATAAACTACCGATACGGGCAACAACCTGAGTGAATCTCAGAATAATTATTCAAAATGGAAGAAGGCAGACTGTCTTTTCGCCTACATAATTCTCTTTCATCATTCTTTACTCAAATCAGTTTCCTATAGATAGCATTTAGATGGTGGCCACTATTTTGCCATGGCAAATAATGACACAGTGAATAATCTTTTGCATGTACTGGTTTTTATTTTTGGAGGATTATCTTCTGGATGAATTCCTAGAAGTGGAATTGCTTTTATTGTGGAAGAAATTGCCAACTTCCACTCCATGTGGTTGTACATTTACACTGCCACCAACAACCTATAGTCTACTCATTTCCCCCACAGCCTCCCTTTGTGTGTGTTGCCAAACTTTTGAAGTCTTACCAATTTGACAGATTAGGAATGGTCTCACCTTTTAGGTTAAATTTGGTATTATTTTGCTATTTAGGTTAGAATGAGGTTGAGTACCCTTTAATATATGTTCAAAGACAATTGGTATCTTTTTCTCTGTACTTTCATCTCTGTCAGTCTCTTTAGGTCTCTGTCTCTGTCTCTCTGTTCTTGATTTTTAGAATCTTTTTCTATATTAGGGTGGTTTTTCTGTGAGATAACCCTATTTTATTAAAAAAAATGTTGAGAGGATTGTAGTTTAGTGTATTTAAACACATCGACAGTGCTAGTAACATCATATCAAATATTGATCCTGAATAGCATAGCATAGGATTTGTCTTAATAGAAAGAATAATTTCTGACAATTGAAAGCAATTTGTTTATTACTTTTATCCTATCTACTTTAAGTAAGTATTCAAGCCAGTTGCAAGCTTTGTATAGGTCAGGTCCTTGTTATAACAAAATAGAAGGAGAAACCCCCAAAAAGAAGAAGGGATTAAATTATTGCATTATTTTCTTGGTTCTAAGTTTCATCATTTTAACATTTTTACTGTTTCTCAAGTTGAATGCTCTTTATGATTGACATATATGTTTGATATAGTTTTTCTCCTTCCCCGCAAAGCTATTATTAAATCAAAGAATTATCTCACAAGTGAGGAACAATGTGTACATCAAGAAACATTTTTCTTTTTCTTTTCAAAATAAGAATCTACAGATAGATATCTAATATCTGCGAGAAGATTCTTCAGGTATTTTGTTTGAAATGGCAAATGTAGGTAGACATATATCTCAATTCACCCAGGAGGTGAGGGATTAGTGTATGGCCCTATTTTTTCTCTAAGGCATTACCTTTTCAGCCATATGTACAGCATAGAGTCTGTAGAGTATACAGTGGTCACAGATGCTGAAACCAGGCTGCTTGAGTTTAGATCCCAGCTCTCCATAGTAGCTATGAAACTGGGGGAAATTTTGCCTACATCATAGTTTGCTATGAAGATTAAATAAGCTAATAGTTATAAAGCACACAGAAAATTACCTGCATATACTAAGCATCATGCAAGTGCTTGTTAAATTAAACAAGAGGCAGGCAGGATCTCAGAAGGGGGGGAAATAGGTATTTTAAGGGAAAAAAAAGAAAAGAAAAATAGGACTACAACATTGTAATAGGATTTATTTAAGCAGCTGCTCTTCATTTACATCAACTCCTGTTCACTTACAGGGAGCACCCTTAATAATAATCAAGGATATATCTTGATAATGTTATTTATTGAAAATTTTAGTTGGCTTTGGGTTTGGGGTTATTTTATTTGTTTTTAGTGAGACTTGGCCAGTGTGGCCCAGATATATTGCCTTCTGCTCTGGTGACAATTAAAATATTTAATGAAGTATTTCTTAAACAATGGTCTCCCACTACCTGCATTAGAATCACCTGAATAATTTGTTAGTTATTCAGGACCTCACCTCAGTCTTAATCAGAATCTTTGGGATTGTTATTTTAATTAAGCTCCTCAAGGAATTGTTATGAACACCAATGATGGCAAATCACTTTCCTGGAGAAATAGACCTATGGGAAGAGATCAAAGGGCAATATAAACTACAAGAAATTTGAGATTGGAATATTTTGTTTGCCACTATTCAAGGTTTCACAACTAGTAAGTTGATTAATTTTATCTGTTTCTTCCTCACATAAAAATAGAGGAAATCATTTTGTCTTACATACAAGGAGACTATTCTCATGATTACATTAGACAATATATGTAGAAATTCTTTGAAAGCCATGGAATAAAATAAAATGACAGTCAGTTTTCATTATTATCATGGAAAACATATGGTTCAATGGTCTAGCAGTATTAAGGAAGTTGTATGGCTGTGGGATCCCATGGTGTGTTTACCTCTTGAATTCCACTCACTATGGTATCTCAGGTAAGAGCCTTAAATTCTGGGGATGAGGGGATCTATGGATCCTTCTGCTTGTTAAATAGATTTTCAAACAATCCTGAAGTTTTTAGGCTTGATTCACCACCCTTTCAACTACTTATTTGCCAATTCTTGGAACATTTGGAGTTCTGCAGTGAAATTGGGTTGGTTTTTGACCTTTCTACTGCAGCTTAGAAATCAACTGTTTTAGCTAAGTACTTCATTTCTTGTTTTTCTGTGTTCCAAAACGGTACTATTGTCTGCTTTCTCTTCTTTTGTTATTTTGATATTTTGCCTCTTTCAAAGGATCTGAACTGTCATTTTAAGGGGTACTGGGGAGTAGTGAGGACTGCTAACACAAGGTTTTTGCTTTGAATTCATTTTTTTTGAAGTATAAATACTTCCTCCTTAAAATCATTAGTTAGAAACCTGATAACACACTCTTGTTTTAGAATGTTTTAAAATATGGTGCATATATTCTGCCTTCAGCTAAAAAAAATTAGAATTATCCCACCCACTCCAAAGTCCCAGATTCACTCACTTCATCCTCAGTCACACTAGATAACTAACTAACTAAATAAACAAACACCAGGGCTTCCTGAGAGACAGAGCCATGAATAATGGATAATTTTGAGAAGTACTGGATGATGATCCTTGCTGGAAATATTCTTCCCAAAAGTTTCTTATTACCTCATGTTATTTTTCTCATAAAAGCTGATAAATGTGACAGCAGATGTATGCCCGGATCTACTGTGGGAGTGATAAACCTAAGTTTGAAAGTGCATAGACACTTTCACCAAAACTCAGTAAAAGGGATTGAAAGAAATTAGGCTATAGCAACTCTACCAATAAAACATAGATAATTAAGGAAAGAAAAACAGTATAACTTGTATATCTAAGTTGAAGTAACTTACAGACGAGGTGACAGTGTATATATTAGTAGATGCTGTGGCTGTACATATTTATAACACAAGTTCAAGATACCACATCCTACAACTATTAGCATTCAGGAGGATCTTGGAATTCAGGATAGTGAACTACAAGAATGATAATCTGAATTTTGTACATTCTAGGATAATGCCACTTCTGATTTCTATACTGAAACATTTTGGCTACTGTAACTTTAATCTGGAAATAGCATAGAACCTTCCTGTTCCATCAGATGACTTCTGATATGTCCGCTCTCAGGTGTGCATGCTTTTGCAGAGCTGGCAAAAATTAGTCAGGGTGAAAAGGTATCAAAGCCTTCTTGCTACTTTGTTTTGGTTCAAAGCTAAAGGTGCTGCAAGACTCTCTTTGGGTTAATCTTGCTAGTCTCTCCCCAGGGCCCTGTTTCAAGGGTACGAAGGTGGGGTGTTGATTCCAGTGCTAGCCATGGTCTTTAATTGGGGACCCCAAATGATCCACTGGGCATAATATCTGTGTATGGTTTATAATGTACATTGCAATCTATTCTTACAGGACTGCATCTATATGATTTATACACATGCATAGAATGGAGGTCCATCCTTAAAACATTTGTAAAACTATCCTATAAAGTAAAAAAGTTATTCAAAGAGAATAAATATCCCAGATAGCCTTATCTGGCACTTCGGTGGAGACAGGCACATAATTATCACAGCCCTCTCTTCTCCAAGGGAGAAATGTAACACGAGGAATGTAAAACCTAGTGTCGTCTCATTAGGCAGATGAGTCCCTTAACTTCTATTGCCTCTATTTTTATATTTTAACCAGAGAATCTTGGCTTACCATTTGTGTCACTGTGAGCAATAGCCAGTGCAAGTAATAATAAAATATACAGTGAAAATAAAATGTAGAAGAATTCTAGAGTTCAAAAGGGTACCAAGTTAATATATACTTGTATTCTCGTATTCTCATATTATATTTAATTGTGATGTATAAGCTGTTAAAAACAAAGTGGATTAAAGAAAAGGCATTTGTATTGTAATTTTTTTCAAATAAGCAAGTGGTGATTTCTAAGTCTCTTCTACTTGCTGACTTCTCTTTTTGCTGTGTGTCAACTCTTTGTGACACAGCTAAAATGACAATCACTGCATGATATAACCATCTACCTGGCGTATACAAGGGTATGTCAGGAATATTAACCATGTAGGAGTCATTTAAAAAGCAAGTAAGTATGACCAGAATCATTTAGCACTTAGAACCTTCCAGAGCAGCAGTTTAAAAAATAGCCTTGGGCCACAGGGTCTTCTTTGACAGCTAACATCCTGGGTTTATTATATAAGAGGGACACTGTGATGCCTTGATCCCTGATTCACATATTTTAGAGCATTGCTAGCTTCAAATCTTGATGTGTGTATTGTTGCTGCTTATTTGTGACTCTCTGGGCTTCTTCGTGTGCCTTTGAGTGTATTTTCTTCACTGCTTTCATCATTTGCATGCTTGTGTTTGTCTTTAGCTAGGAGTTATATGTGTGTGGTTCTATGTTTTGTCAAAATCCCCTATCATAATGGTCTCCCACCTCAATATCTTGTAGGCTAAGTGTGATTCCTGAAAGTCATGTGTTTTGTTCTGAATTTACTTAACTTCTTGTATTTAATTGATAGACAAATAGGTTTGCTTCTTCTGTACTCTGTTGGTTTATGTAGGTCTCCTATCCTAAGTATATAGCAAGAGAAGATGTGATACATGTTGTAGTAAAATGAGTGGTTATTCTTGCCATTCTGTATAAACCTCCATGACACAGAGACAGCAGAGGCAGGTGAATTATGTTCCTCTATGTCAGCCCCAAGCTAAATGGGGCTTTATCTTTTCCACACAATGAAAGCATCTAGAGAGAATGCAAAGTAGTTTCCATTGTACAATGAATCACTCATTAAAGTCAGTTGACATCCATGGAACACTTGTTTCAGGTATCACAGCCATTGGGGCAAAAGCTGGTTATCAAAGAAAGACAGAACACTACATTGGACTAATCATACTTTTATATTCTTTTCAAGTGAGAAACATATTTGGGGGTACATTAAAGACATTTTCTGTATATGTGCATTGAAATTTATGTCCCCCAACTTTCAAATGTTGTGTTTGTTATAGGTTTCTGAACATATGTGTGTTATTTTAACTTCTAGAAAGTTGTCAAACCTCTTAAATTGCCTGAATGATTGAGGATCAAAACCATTCTAGTCAATTAATATGAGAATGCTATCTGAGTGAAGATCTTTGGAACATGATGCTTTATATATTAATTCAGCTTTACAACTTGGAGGTGAAAACAAAACAATTTTGTGCGACAAAAACTGCTTTAATATACTTTATCTTATCTAAGACACTATTAAAATGCTAAAATGTTACTACCACTAGTTTAAAATGAGGAATCAGAATCAAAGATACATGAGGTTCTGCATAATAATGTCCTTTTGACTGGTAACAAAAATACTGGTTCATATATTATCTGAGTCTCCCCAGTCTGTCCTCTCTTCATATTACATTTTGAGGTATCATTATGGCCTGGAAAGAAGTTTGGCTCAATTTCAGACTCAGCCATTTACTCTGTATGACCTCAAGTTAATGAACTTCTCTGGGCTTGAGTTTCTTCAGCTGTAAACCAGGAGAGTGTGAGAGTGCTTTTAAAACATTCCTTGAAGAGACTGGAGAGCAAGCGGGAATGAGTAGTGTCCAGTTAAAGGTCTATTACAGTAGTACACTTGAGAATGATTGTGCCTTTCGTAAATGTAGTAGCGGCAGAATTGAAGAGAAATGAACTAATTAAGGAAATGTTCAGATGAAGAAGATCAAGAGAATCAAAGGTAGAGTAGTGAGTTGAAAAATTTTGTAGACTTTCTCTAGGACTCCAAGAGAAAATATCTGGTTGATGACTATGATAATTATAATACTTAATGTTTATTAAAGGCTTACTGCTATGTGTCTTAATAAAGGTGAGTGATATTATCCACCTTTTTCAGATGGGGAAATTGAAATCAGAGAAGGCATGTGCCTTACTTAGCATTACATGGCTGGGAAGTGGAAGCATCTGGATTTGACTCTACATCTGTCTGACTTCAAAGTCTAAGCTCCCATAATTAGGTACAAACCAAAATATATGGTAACAGTACATGGTTAATATTGATACTACATTACATAGTGGTAGTGATGGTATGTACAAAGCATTAATATTTCCCCTTAGGATTCTGAGTTTCCTTCCACCATTTGAAAGAAGAATTTCTTCTTTGATTAGATATTTGGCATGTGTATTCCTAGAGCTATGTATCACCAGACATAAGTCTTTGTTCTGATTAGAGAAAGGTATACTACTCCTTGTCTTCAGCTGTCTCTTAAATACAGCTGCCATTCATGACTATAAATTATCCAGAATCATTAGGTAAAGATTGTAATCCATCATTTTGGGCCATTTAGTGAAGGTCATTAGAATAACCATTTTATTAATTAAAAAGGAATATTTACCAATATAGTTAATGTAAACAGTGATCTACTTACACTATGTGCATAGTAATAGGGCAAATCAGAACAAGAAGTAGTGTGTGCAACAGCATTTGGGATCCCCGTTAATCAGACAACAGCAGCTTTTTACTAATTAAGTTGCTGTGGGGAGGATTGCTGAAGGCATTCGTCTGTCAGAACTCAAATGACAAGACTCATGCCAGTGTTTGCACAGGTAAATTCTTTAAGCATTTCACTTTTCTTTGTATAGATTATAATTCTGTTACCCTTCCAGTGAAAGATAAACAAGCTATCTTTCACTGGTTACTGAAGTCTCCTTTCAGCCCATATGCACTCATGACAAAGGACATTATGGGATCTTAAGAAGAAAAATATTAAGGCTGTTCAATTCCATTGTCAAATAGGCCCTTGCAGGCCCTAAACGTATTTATTTATTATTTATTTTTTGCGGTACGTGGGCCTCTCACTGCTGTGGCCTCTCCCATTGCGGAGCACAGGCTCCGGATGCGCAGGCTCAGCGGCCATGGCTCACGGGCCCAGCCGCTCCGTGGCATGTGGGATCATCCCGGACCGGGGCACGAACCCGTGTCCCCTGCATCGGCAGGTGGACTCTCAACCACTGCGCCACCAGGGAAGCCCCAGGTCCTAAACTTAATACATAAAGAAGGGATGATAAACTTAGACTCAGATAATTTGCTTCTAGACATAGTTCTGCTACTTAAAAAAAAAAAAAATTCAACCTTGACAAAATCACTTTATCTCAGTTTCCTCACATATGAAATAAGGAGGTTGTACAATTTAAGGTGTCTCTCATCTATAATATCCTAAAACCTGGTCATCTAACTATGTTTAATTTAATAAACTGTATTAAAATTGTTAGAATAATCTGTGCAGTTTAAGGTTGATTCAGAAATCCATTTGTTGTATCTATTTCTTTCAAGATAGCTACAGTCTTTCCTATTTTATTCCTTATAAGTATTAGACGTTTGGTTCTCTATGGAAGATTGGACTTTTTTTTATTCATTGGCATACAATTTTATTAATTTCCTTTAACTTAATCAGTAATTCCCAACTGGAGGAATTTGGCAATGTCTGGAGACATTTCTGATTGTCACAGATTGGGGAATAATACTGGTACCTATTGGTAGAGACCAAGGATGCTGTTTTATATCCTGTAATGCACAGTACAGACCCCTACCCCCAATAAAGAATAAAGTGTCAACAGTGCCAAAGTTGAGAAATCCTAAACTAAATATGAACTTTAGAGTAAATAGGAACTAGTCTGAGAGTCTTATTTTGTACCATATTATATAGCATATTACAGGGAAAATATATAAATCAATTCATTACCTATTTTAAATCCATCAAGCAACATTGAGTTGTAAATAATTTTTTTCAGTTTCTACAGAGGAATATTTGAAAGGCAGTGGGATAGATAGTAAGAGAGATTCTGGAGTAGGCAGATATAACTTCATAGCCCATATTAAAATAGAGCATTAAGTGCTTATAACTAAAAGCTGTTTAAAACTGACACATGGCAATGATTATGTTAACAATGATTTAAATGTTAATTGATTTCCTAAAAAAATTCTATGAATCAAAAATTTCTCTGTACCAGTTGTTTGACTTATTAAGGTTTTACAGCAGAAAAGGAATACTGAGCTATGCTTCTGTTTCTTATTGAAATTAGAAAAGAAAATAGGACAAAAACAACTTTCAGAAAAGTTTTTTCCCATTTTTAAATAATGTATGGAAAAAATAATTTTATATGCTGTAAGAAAGGAAGTACTTGCATATATAGAAACTGGTGCCAAAATAATAAATAGCATTGGAAAGATACTGTAAAGAACTCTGCTGAACAAGAGAAGCTCCTAAAGATATTAAAACCACCCACAAATGAATCAGAAAAAAGCTACAGTTGAAAGATGACTAGAAATGTACTGGTAGTTGAGCTGGGAACCATTTTCAGCTTGCTCCTTTTCTAAATATTCCATCTTTTCTGTACTAATATGACCTGTAAGGATCAGTAACCATGACCAGAAAATGGTCAAGTGTAGAGCAGTGAATTCAGATACTTGAAAGCCGAGCTTCTTGAAAATGATCAGTTTAAAATCTATAAATCAGTGCTATTCTTTCCCATTATGAGCAGTCTTTTTCCCAAAGGAATCCTGGCTGATGAGTAGGAATGCATTGTTGGAAAGAGCTGCAGAAGTACTTCTTAGGTGTTTTTCCCTTTTAGCAAACTGATGGGTAGATGGAGGAGTATTCAGCATGAGGTATACTGTCATTATATTTATTCTAGGGCTTTTTCAGCACTGTAATTTATTTTTGTGCCAAAATAATATGAATTGTTAAAAAATGTACTTCTTCACAATATTAAACAATTGGACTGGATCCCTATGGAATTATGCACATATCTTAGCTAAGAGGATGGTCTTTTCTGAATAATAAAAACCACATCGTTTTGCAAAAACAAAACACTTAAAATCTTTATCAGTACATTTTTAAGGGCTACTCTTCTAGTTGGACCTAAAATGAACTTTTGAAAAATTTTAATGATGCCCTGAAAGCTCACCACATCTTTATTTTACAACACATTACATCTACTATCTCTTGCCCGTTTACTGAGCTGCTTCCTTCTGGAAATGAACACTTAAGTAGAAGCAGTGTCTAAGTTTTAGAAATACAGAATCACTTCATTGTACAGGGAAAAAGTTCTAGAAAAAGTATGGCCAAATCATCCCCTTTATGAAAAAGTAATGGGCAGCTTAGATAAGAGAAAAATTAAAAGTAAAAAGTGAGCACTAGACAGAACTAGCAATTCTCTCCTCTGTGATCCTAAGGCAAAGGATAAGGAAGTTTCCAGTCACTGAGCACCTACAGTGGGTAAAGCACTCTTCTGATGCTTTCACATATGTTCTCATGGAATCCTTTGAGGCACCATGCAGGGTGAGTGGCACTGTATTGTGTATATTTCATAGATGAGAATACTGAGGTGCAGAGAGGTTAAGCTCATTCAACTAGTGAGTAGACAGAGTTTGAGTCCAAATGTGAGGTCTCTAAAGTTTAATACCCTTTCCTCTAATCACACTGCTTACATTCTTTGTTCTTCTCTTTTATGTATTTCTGTTAAAAAAATTCCTCAACCACCTTAAAGCTCCACTGCTAGATGAGTTAGTTCTTCAGAGTCAGAAGCCAGGGTTTACACGTTAGTGCTCATCAAATATTCAGTATTACTGACTGGCATATGGTTGGTCCTTACAAATATTTGTTAAATAGATGCCAAGATTGAAAACATTCACAAAGTGCATCATCCACCCTTTGTCAAGCAAAGGTTGTAGAATGGCATACCTGTCAAAGCATTTATATATTCTGAAGGTCAATGTTAAATAAACGTGTGGTTATAGTTCTGCTGAAGTGACAGAGTTTATGTAATTGACACTGAAGACTTCAACATGTGTAAAGACTGCTTAACTTCTGTCTACTTGAATCACCTTACCAAAAAACCCCAATTCTTTAGGTATGTGTTCAAAAATAGTGTTTGTCTAAAACAACATGGGAAAAATAAGAAGATATGTATTTCAAAGGAAAACATTTACATTTACCTATGTGGTGTGTGTATTTCTTAGTGTGCAAAGTGAACAAATCACCTGTAATTAGAAGATCTAAAAGAGTGGTGACCAAATCCTTTTGGTAAATTGTTTCTATAATAGGAACTTTGTTATACTTGTTCACGTTTTTTTGGATTCGTAATTGGTATTAGTTTCTAGCCCCAACTGATATTATAATGGAGCACTGCCCAAGCATTTTGTTTATATGTCTGACCTCTTCTCATGAACTCCTGGTGGGCAGGGACTGGCTATTCATCTTTGTATCCCTGCTGGTGGTTAATGGGTGAATTCATTGTTTACAGTACTGTTGTATGTGATTGAGGATGCAAACTGTGATATAACTGGAAAAAGCATCATGCCTGGACTGGAAACTCTAGCTCTACATCTTATCTTAAATGTCTCTTGACTTTCAGTTCCTGATAAGTAAAATCATAGCATTGTAGAAGTTATATGAAGCCTTTTCCCCCTCTGCCAATCATATTCTATTGACATAGATACACACAAGCCTAAGGATCCTCTTCTCTATTAACAGAATACACTGATGCAATTCTGGACCAAACCATATGCTCTGACCAAGATGTGTATCATTTTGAGTGAACTATATTCAGTGAGAGTTAAAAGTTATACTCTGCGGGGAGTTGAAAGCATGCCTGATGTGTTCATGTTAAAAGAATTTATTGTTTTTGAAGGAAAATTGTGTTCAGTTAGAGCTGTCTTAATCACAAGATGTCAGAATTTAAGGATCTTTTCTCCTGTACAGAGATATGACTAACAGATCAATCATTCCCTAACAGGGAGTCTCCTGATGACGTTGTCTTTCTTTGAAAATGATCCCAGTTCTTTCTGAATGTATCATAGATTCATTGCTATCCTGAGGGTGAAAACTCTGTTCCAGTCACATATTTTTTAAAAAAAGGCCTACATTTCCATGAATACTAACTAAGTGGATAATAAAGATGAGCAGCTTTATTTACAATATTACATTTTCTTTATTTTTTCTTATTAGTCATTCCAATTTATACACATCAGGGTATACATGTCAATCCCAATCTCCCAATTCATCACACCACCATGCCCACCCCGTGCTGCTTTCTCCCCTTGGTGTCCATACATTTGTTCTCTATATCTGTGTCTCTATTTCTGCTCTGCAAACCGGTTCACCTGTACCATTTTCTAGGTTCCACATATATGCATTAATATACTATATTTGTTTTTCTCTTTCTGACTTACTTCACTCTGTGTGACAGTCTCTAGATGCATCCACATCTCTACAAATGGCCCAATTTCATTCCTTTTTATGGTTCAGTAATATTACTTTGTGTATATATATATATATATATACGTATATATATATATACACACCACATCTTCTTTATCCATTTGTCTGTCGATGGGCATTTAGGTTGCTTCCATGTCCTGGCTATTATAAACAGTGCTGCAGTGAACATCGGGGTGCATGTGTCTTTTTGAATTATGGTTTTCTCTGGGTATATGCCCAGTAGTGGGATTGCTGGGTCATATGGTAATTCTATTTTTAGTTATTTAAGGAACGTCCATACTGTTCTCCATAGTGGCTATACCAATTTATATTCCCACCAACAGTGCAAGAGGGTTCCCTTTTCTCCACACCCTCTCCAGCATTTGTTGTTTGTAGATTTTCTGATGATGCCCATTCTAACTGGTGTGAGGTGATACCTCATTGTAGTTTTGATTTGCATTTCTGTAATAATTAGTGATATTGAGCAGCTTTTCATGTGCCTCTTGGCCATCTGTATGTCTTCTTTGAAGAAATGTCTATTAGGTCTTCTGCCCATTTTTGGATTGGGTTGTTTGTTTTTTTTAATATTGAGCTGCATGAGCTGTTTATATATTTTGGAGGTTAATCCTTTGTCCGATGATTCATTTGCAAATATTTTCTCCCATCCTGACAGTTGTCTTTTCGTCTTGTTTATGGTTTCCTTTGCTGTGCAAAAGTTTTGACGTTTCATTAGGTCCCATTTGTTTATTTTTGTTTTTATTTCCATTACTCTAGGAGGTGGATCAAAAAACATCTTGCTGTGATTTATGTCAAAGAGTGTTCCTCTTATGTTTTTCCTCTAAGAGTTTTATGATACCCGTTCTTACATTTAGGTCTCTAATCATTTTGAGTTTATTTTTGTGTATGGTGTTAGGGAGTGTTCTAACTTCATTCTTTTAAATGTAGCTGTCCAGTTTTCCCAGCACCACTTATTGAAGAGACTGTGTTATCTCCATGTATATCCTTGCCTCCTTTGTCATAGATTAGTTGACCATAGGTGTGTGTGTTTATCTCTGGGCTTTCTATCCTGTTCCACTGATCTATATTTCTGTTTTTGTGCCAGTACCATATTGTCTTGATTACTGTAGTTTTGTAGTATAATCTGAACTCAGGGAGTCTGATTCCTACAGCTCCATTTTTTCCCCTTAAGACTGCTTTGGCTATTCGGGATCTTTTGTGTCTCCATGCAAATTTTAAGATTTTTTTGTTCTAGTTCTGTAAAAAATGCCATTGGTAATTTGATAAGGATTGCATTGAATCTGTAGATTGCTTTGAGTAGTACAGTCATTTTCACAATATTGATTCTTCCAGTCCAAGAACATGGTATATCTCTCTATCTGTCGGTATCATCTTTAATTTCTTTCATCAGTATCTTATAGTTTTCTGCATACAGGTCTTTTGTTCCCCCTAGGTAGGTTTATTCCTAGGTATTTTATTCTTTCTGCTGCAATGGTAAATGGGAGTGTTTCCTTAATTTCTCTTTCAGCTTGTTCATCATTAATGTATAGGAATCCAAGAGATTTCTGTGCATTAATTTTGTATCCTGCAACTTTACCAAATTCATTGATTAGCTCTAGTAGTTTTCTGGTAGCATCTTTAGGATTCTCTATGTATAGTATCATGTCATCTACAAACAGTGACAGTTTTGCTTCTTTTCCAATTTGTATTCTTTTATTTCTTTTTCTTCTCTGATTGCCATGGCTAGGACTTCCAAAACTAGTTGAATAACAGTCGTGAGAGTGGATATCCTTGTCCTGTTCCTGATCTCAGAGAAAATGCTTTCAGTTTTTGACCATTGAGAATGATGTTTGCTGTGGGTTTGTCATATAAGGCCTTTATTAGGTTGAAGTAGGTTCCCTCTATGCCCACTTTCTGGAGAGTTTTTGTCATAAATCGGTGTAGAATTTTGTCAGAAGCTTTTTCTGCATCTGTTGAGATGATCATATGGTTTTTATTCTTCAATTTGTTAATATGGTGTATCATATTGATTGATTTGTGTATATTGAAAAATCCTTGCACCTCTGGGATAAATCCCACTTGATCATGGTACATGATCCTTTTAATATATTGTTGGATTCTGTTTGCTAGTATTTTGTTGAGGATTTTTGCATCTATATTCATCAGTGATATTGGTCTGTAATTTTTTTTTTTTGTAGTATCTTTATCTGGTTTTGGTCACGGTGATGGTGGCCTCATAGAATGAGTTTGGGAGTGTTCCTTCCTCTGAAATTTTTTGGAAGAGTTTGAGAAAGATGAGTGTTAGCTCTCTCTAAATGTTTGATAGAATTCACCTGTGAAGCTATCTGGTCCTGGAGTTTTTTTTATTGGAAGATTTTTAATCACAGTTTCAATTACAGTACTTGTGATTGGTCTGTTCATATTTTCTATTTCTTCCTGGTTCAGTGTTGGAAGATTATACCTTTCTAAGAATTTGTCCATTTCTTCCAGGTTGTCCATTTTATTGGCGTAGAGTTCCTTGTAGTAGTCTCTTAGGATGCTTTGTATTTCTGTGGTGTCTGTTGTAACTTCTCCTTTTTCATTTCTAATTTTATTGATTTGAGTCCTCTCCATCTTTTTCTTGATGAGTCTGGCTAATGGTTTATCAATTTTGTTTATCTTCTCAAAGAACCAGGTTTTAGTTTTATTGATCGTTGCTATTGTTTTCTTTGTTTCTATTTCATGTATTTCTGCTCTGATCTTTATAATTTCTTTCCTTCTGCTTACTTTGGGTTTTGTTTGTTCTTCTTTCTCTAGTTGCTTTAGGTGTAACGTTAGATTGTTTATTTGAGATTTTTCTTGTTTCTTGAGGCAGGCTTGTGTAGCTATAAAGTTCCATCTTAGAACTGCTTTTGCTGCATCCCATAGGTTTTGGATTGTCGTGTTTTCATTGTCATTTGTCTCTAAGTATTTTTTGATTTCCTCTTTGATTTATTCAGTGATCTCTTGGTTATTTAGTACTGTATTGTTTAGCCTCCATGTGTTTGTGTTTCTAACATTTTTTCCCCTGTAATTGATTTCTAATCTCATAGTGTTGTGGTCAGAAAAGATGCTTGATATGATTTCAATTTTCTTAAATTTACTGAGGCTTGATTTGTGACCCAAGACGTGATCTATCCTGGAGAATGTTCTGTGCACACTTAAGAAGATAGTGTAATCTGTTGTTTTGGGATGTAATGTCCTAAAATTATCAATTAAATCTATCTGGTCTATTGTGTCATTTAAAGCTTGTGTTTCCTTATTAATTTTCATTTTGGATGATCTGTCCATTGGTATGAGGTGTTAAAGTCCCACACTATTATTGTGATACTGTCCATTTCCTTTTTTATAGCTGTTATTGCCTTATGTATTGAGGTGCTCCTATGTTGGGTGCATATATAATTGTTATATCTTCTTCTTGGATTGATCCCTTGTTCACTAAATAATGTCCTTCCTTGTCTCTTGTTACATTCTTTATTATAAAGTCTATTTTATCTCATATGAGTATTGCTACTCCAGCTTTCTTTTGATTTCCATTTGCATGGAATATCTTTTTCCACCCCTTCCCTTTCAGTCTGTATATGTCCAGAGTTCTGAAGTGGGTCTCTTGTAGACAGCATGTATATGGGTCTTGTTTTTGTATCCATTCAGCAAGCCTGTCTTTTGGTTTGAGAATTTAATCCATTCACGTTTAAGGTAATTATCAATATGTATGTTCCTATGACAATTTTCTTAATTGTTTTGGGTTCTTTTTTTGTAGGTCCTTTTCGTCTCTTGTGTTTCCCACTTAGAGAAGTTCCTTTAGCATTTGTTGTAGAGCCAGTTTGGTGGTGCTGAATTCTCTTAGCATTTGCTTGTCTGTAAAGATTTTGATTTCTCCATCGAATCTGAATGAGATCCTTGCTGAGTAGAGTAATCTTGCTTGTAGGTTCTTCCCTTTCATCACTTTAAGTATATCATGCCACTCCCTTCTGGCTTGTAGAGTTTCTGCTGAGAACTCAGCTGTTAAGCTTATGGGAGTTCCCTTGTATGTTATTTGTAATTTTTCCCTTGCTGCTTCCAGTAATTTTTCTTTGGCTTTAATTTTTGCCAATTTGATTACTGTGTGTCTTGGCGTGTTTCTCCTTGGGTTTATCCTGTATGGTACTCTCTTGATTCCTGGACTTGAGTGGCTGTTTCCTTTCCCATGTTAGGGAAGTTTTCAACTATAATGTCTTCAAATATTTTCTGGTGTCCTTTCTCTCTCTGTTCTCCTTCTGAGACCCCTATAATGTAAATGTTGTTGCATTTAATGTTGTCCCAGAGGTCTCTTAGTCTGTCTCCATTTCTTTTAATTCTTTTTTCTTTATTCTTTTCCACAGCAGTGAATTCCAACATTCTGTCTTCCAGGTCACTTATCCATTCTTCTGCCTCTGTTATTCTGCTATTGACTCCTTCTAGTGTATTTTTCATTTCAATTCTTGTATTGTTCTCTCTGTTTGTTTGTTCTTTAATTCTTCTAGATCTTTGTTAAGCATTTCTTGCATCTTCTCGATCTTTGCCTCCATTCTTTTTCCGAGGTCCTGGATCATCTTCACTATCATTATTCTGAATTCTTTTCTGGAAGATTGCCTATCTCCACTTCATTTAGTTGTTTTTCTGGAGTTTTATCTTGTTCCTTCATCTGGTACATAGCCCTCTGCATTTTCGTCTTGTCTATCTTTCTGTGAATGTGCGTTTTTGTTCCACAGACTGCAGGATTGTAGTTCTTCATGTTTCTGCTGTCTGCCCTCTGGTGGATGAGGCTATCTAAGAGGCTTGTGGAAGTTTCCGGATGGGAGGGACTCCTGGTGGGTAGAGCTGGCTGTTGCTGTGGTGGCCAGAGCTCAGTAAAACTTTAACCTGCTTTTCTGCTGATGGGTGGGGCTGGGTTCCTCCCTGTTGGTTGTTTGGCCTGTGGGGATCCAACACTGGAGCCTACCTAGGCTCTTTGGTGGGGCTAATGGCGGACTCTGGGAGGGCTCACAACAAGGAGTACTTCCCAGAACTTCTTCTGCCAGTGTCCTTGTCCCTTGGTGAGCCACAGCTGCCCCCCACCTCTGCAGGAGACCCTGAAAAAGTAGCAGGGAGGTCTGGTTCAGTCTCCTGTGGGGTCACTGCTCCTTCCCCTGGGTCCCAATGCACACAGTACTTTGTGTGTGCCCTCCAAGGGCGGAGTCTCTGTTTCCCCCAGTCCTGTTGAAGTCCTGCAATGAATTCCCACTAGGCTTCAAAGTCTGATTCTCTAGGAATTCCTCCTTCCATTGCCAGACCCCCAGGTTGGGAAGCCTGATGTGTGGCTCAGAACCTTCACTCCAGTCGGTGGACTTCTGTGGTATAAGTGTTCTCCAGTCTGTGAGTCACCCACTTAGCAGTAATAAGATTTGATTTTATTGTGATAGTGCCCCTCCACCATCTCATTGCGGCTTCTCCTTTGTCTTTGCATGTGGGGTATCTTTTTTGGTGAGTTCCAGTGTCTTCCTGTCGATGATTGTTCAGCAGTTAGTTGTGATTCTGGTGTTTTTGAAAGAGGGAGTGAGAGCACATCTTTCTACTCCACCATCTTGAACCAATCCTCACCCAGAGTTATCCTTGATTCTTCTTTCAAGAAAACATTTTAACAGAAATAGATAGCAGTGGAAACCACGTCCGGAACCAGTGCTGGTGTAGGAAAACTTGAGCTGTAATCTGTGACTTGCTGGAGTCTGGACAACTCTGGGATTTAAAAACTCCAGGGGGATCCAAGCATAAGGGACCCCACAATTTTGTCAGTTTTCCTACAGGAGCTCTCAGTAAATATCAGAGAAGAATCCCCTCAGGCTTCCAGCAAGGACAGGGGAAAGGAGCCATTTTGAAATACACAAGAGCTCTCTGCTCTTAACAAGGTCTGCCCTCAGGAGAAACTAGTTAAGCAGAGATTAACCCGGTGAAGTATTATCGGAGACTAACTGATCTGCTAGGATATTATCAGAGCCTAACTGACTGTGTTGCTGCTGATCTTTTGCCATCAGTACACTTCTATAATAATACTTTTTAAAGTGGTATCCATTACCAAAATATCTTGAAATCCAGGAACAACATAGTGTTTAACTGCCCTATTAGAAATATTAAAAATGCATATTAATAAACAGAACACCCATTATCTTAACTTACTTAAAAAGCAAATGTTAACATGTTATTGTGTATTGCTCAAGATCAATTCTTTTGAAATAAGAACTTTTTGGACTTAAATACAAAAATTAAAAATATACAGATAAAGGGCTCCCCTGGTGGTGCAGTGGTTGAGAGTCTGTCTGCCGTTGCAGGGGACACGGGTTCATGCCCCGGTCTGGGAAGATCCCACATGCTGTAGAGTGGTTGGGCCCGTGAGCCATGGCCACTGAGCCTGCGTGTCCGGAGCCTGTGCTCCACAACGGGAGAGGCCACAACAGTGAGAGGCCTGTGTACTGAAAAAAAAAAAAAAAAAAAAAAAAAAATATATATATATATATATATATACACAGGTAAAATAATAATTAGATTCTGTTTTATATGTATTTTATTCTGCATTTTTACATGACAACATATTGCAAACATCTCTGTATGCCAATAAATCTCAAGGTATATCATAATTTTCATGGCTGCATATAGCTTTGTGTATGAAACATAATTAGTTTTTGGGCATTTAGGTTATTTCCATTTTAATTTTTTAACCAATGCCATAATGGAATACATACACACACACAAGCATGCATGCACACATATAGCTTTGTGGGCTTTTCTGATTATTTCCTTGGGATAAATTCCTAAAAGTAAATTTGTGGGGTTAATAGGTATGCACACTTTTTTTTTTTACATTTTAAAAAATAACTAATTTTACGCTTATGGAAGCTTGGCAAAAATAATACAGTGATTTCCCCAATACCCCTCAGCCAGCTTCTTTTAATATAACATGTAGTGTAACCGTAGTATAATTATCAAAAACAGGAAATTACATTAGTCCGATACTATTATCTAAACTGCAGGCCTTAAGTGAATCTCACCAGTTTTTGCTGTAATATCTTTTTTTTTTCTATACCAGGATCCTATATAGGTTCTCACATTGCATTTAGTTGCTTTTTCTCTTTAGTCTCAGTGACAGTTCCTCAGAGAGTTTTCTTTTCTTTCATGATCTTGACACTTTTGAAGAATACCAGTTAGTTGTCCTGTAGAATGTTCCTCAATTTAGGTTTGTCTGGTGTTTTCCTATGATTTGAATGGGGTTAGGCATTTTTGGCAAGAATTGCATCCTTCACAATGCGTAACCCTGAGGGCTTTGTGATGTCCCTGTGTTTTATCACTGGTGATATTACCCACCTTGAATACATGGATAAGGTGGTGTCTGCTGGGCTTCTACACTGTAAAGCTGGTATATTTCCCCTGGTAATGAATAAGTATCTTGGAGGAGATACTTTGAGACTATGCAGGTATTTTGTTTCTCCTTACCTTTTGCCCTCTAATTTTTGAATCCAAGAGTGAATCTTGTCTGCAACAGTCATAACTGTGGCATTTGCCTAATGGTGATTTTTCTATTTCCTTTCCCTCTTCAGTGATGCTACACTTTTAAAATGACTTGTTTTTAATTATATAATATTTCAAAAATGAAATATCCAGAAAACAATAAAACAGATGTCCATGCACTTCCTCAACCTGATTTAATAAACTGGTAACATTTGGCACATTAACTTTAGATCTCTTACCTTTGCATATGATTTTTTGTTTTGATATTTCTTTAGAAATAAAATATAACAGATATAGCTAAATTCCCTTCTCCTATCCTTTTACTCTCCTTCCCTCTCTAGGAAGTTGGCATTTATTAATCACATGCATTTTAAATTATATACATGCCTATATATTTGACCATAAATACTATAAACTATTAATGCATTTTCAAATTTTTTTCTAAACCCTATCATACATATAAAACCAAATTTACTTTCTCTACTTGCTTTTTACCTGTCAACATTAACATTTTGCCTTTTAGATTTATCAGTGTTAATACATATAGATCTAGTCCATCCATTTTAACTGGTGGATAATATTCCACGTGTTCAAGGAAATATCTTTAAGATTCAACATTTATTCATCAGATTTATTGAGCAGCTACTATGGGTCCAGGGAATGTTTTATTCTCTGACTTTAGAGTGGATTACTTAAAGAGAAAGAGGATTTACATTTTAGTACAAATATTGCAACATTATTTGTAATAGCAAAAACTTGGAACCATGAAAACTTAATACTATATTATATTCTCACCAAAAAGAAAAAAATTGTAAAATGTTAGGTGATGGTTGTGTTAAGTTGATGGGAGAGTCCTTTCACAATGCAGATGTATATCAAATAATCACATTATACACTTTAAATATCTTACATTTTTTGTCAGTTTACCTCAATAAACCTGAAAAATAATGTTATATCTCATTCATTTATTTATGTAATCTATAAATATATGTTTATTGTAGGTTGTAGGCACCTACAATAGGTTGTTGTATTGTAGGCACTAGGGATACAATGTGCTTTCCTTAAGAAGCTTACAGTCTAGAAGGAGGATATAGACCTGTGAATAGTAATATAAATGTATAAATATTATAATTGGAATTTTTACAGATTATCATGAATTCAGAAAGTAGGCAGTGATTATCAAATTTTCCTTAAGGAGAACCTAACTAGACTTCGTGGAAATGGTAGTTGACAGGTCTCAAATATGAGAAGGCAGTTGTCAGTTTGGTTGAGATTTCAAATCTGAAGAAAAAGAAAGGTGTTTGCAGAAACAATGAACAGGGAAACACCCAGCTAAATTAAAAGGCACATAATTTAAAATGGGTGTATGAGATGGTAGGTAGGGTAGTGGGAAAGTTGGTGTGACGTGAAGAAATAATCTTGAATTACAACACAAGTAGAAACCATATCTGAATGGGCCTTTCAGTTATTGTAGTTTTCACATAGTCCATAACTATCGTGCTCTCAAGAAAGACAATCCTGGGTGAAACCCTGGCTTAGCCCTTCTTTAGTGGTATTGCCATGGGCGATTCACTTCCTCACTGTCTTATTATTTTTTTAATCTTTAATATAGGAATACTAATGCTTAATTCAGAAGGATGCTAGTAGTATATACTAGTTGTGGCTAAACCCCATGCATAGCCTGTAGTAGTTTATCATAAATATTAAAGTTATCATTGCTGTATTTTTGTGCTATGTTTTTTTTTTCCTATAGATGTTGATAAGTCATTACTGTCATTTTAAGCAGGAAAGTAAATGATTACATTCTTTTATTAAAAAATTGGGATGGGATAATTTTATTTTCATTTTTAGTTTAGTTGAGGAAAATGATTACATTTTCTTTTTTCTATCTATTATCTCATGTATTTATCTTTCTTCTTTTTTTCCATGAGAACATTTCAGTTCTATTCTCTTAACAAATTTCAATTGTACAATTCAGTGTTATCAACTGTAGTCACCACATTATACATTAGATCTTCAGACCTTATTCATCTTATAGCTGAAAGTTTGGACCCTTTTATCAACCTTTTCCTAATTCCCCCACCCCCAACTCCAGGCAACCAATTTTCTACCCTCTAGGAGTTTGACTTTTTAATTTTTTTTTAAGATTTCACTTATAAGTGATACCATGCAGTATTTGTCTTTCTCTGGCTGGCTTGTTTCACTTAGTATAATGCCCTCAAAATCCATCCATGTTGTCAAAAATATCAAGATTTCCTTCTTTCTCGTGTCTGAATAATATCCTGTCATACATATATATTACATCTTCTTTATCCTTTCATCTGTTGATGGACACTTAGGTTGTTTCCGTATCTTGGCTACTGTGAGTAATGCTGCTATGAACATTGGAATACAGATATCTCTTTCATATCTTGTTTTCATTTCTTTTGGATATATACCCTAAAGTGTGATTGCTGGATCATATGGTGGTTCTATTTTTATTTTATTTTTTTTGAGGAACATCCCTTCTGTTTTCCATAGTGGCTGCACCAATTTGCATTCTCAAGATGATTGCGTTTTTAATTTAAGAAAGAGCAGTGTGGTGGCAGTTTGGGGAATGACTTGAAGGGACTTAAGAGACAGACTTCTTAGGAAAGTGTTACATTTATTGAGCGTGTAGAGGGTAATGTGGTACAATCTTTTAATATATTGTTGGTATTAGTTTCCTAGGGATGTTGTAACAAAGTACCATAAACTAGGTGGTTTAGAACAACAGAAATTTATTTTCTCACGGTCTGGAGTTCAGAAATCTGAAACCAAAGTGTCAGCAATGCTGTGCTCCCTCTGAAGGTGCTAAGAAGGAATCTAGCTTCTGGTAGTTCTTTGGTTTGTGGCAGCATCACTCCAGTCTTCTTACATCATTCTCCCTGTGTGAATGTCTGTCCTTCACATGGCTTCCTTTTATAAAGACACCAGTCATATTGGATTGGGGCCCATCCTACTCTGGTATGATCTCCTCTTAACTAAATACATCTGCAACTATCCTATTTCCAACTAAAGTCACATTCTAAGGTACTGGGGGTGAGGACTTGAACATGTGAATTTGGGAGGACACAACTCAACATATAACATTGCTCTTTCTGACTTCAGAAAGAACATTGTGGTAATGATTACAGAGTGAGAATTCAAAGCTACTTTATAGTTATAAGGTCAGTTTTATTATAGAACCAATTGCCTCTGTTCATCGGTGCAAATCAGAAACAAACCTCACCATTCAAATACTGGGCAAGTATGGGATGGTGCCTATAACTTCTCTTAATTATGCATGTATTCATGGATCAGGTAGTTTAAAATTATTAAGTGACATCAGGTTTTAACAAAGCAAAGTATAAAATTTTGTTTATAATATAATTAAAGCTATGTAAGGAGTATTCATGTATGTGCATGTCTAAAATTTAACATACTAAAAAAAAGTGTTAGTTTTATTATGATGCTATGATTATGAATTTTTTCCAAAATTGTCTTTCAGTTGATTTTTTCTATAAATAAAGAGAAGCAGATAAATCCAAAACATCAGCTGATTTGTTAAAACTGATTGCTTTGACTTCTAGATCTTGATTTCCATGCAGTTTGAAACCTATCATCATTATTCTGAGCATATAGAAGAAGCTTAGTAAATGCTTGGTGCCTTGATGTGATTATTAATACCACAGCTCAGATGTGACACGGAAAGTGAGTAGAGTGCTGAATTGTTCTACTGCATCTATTCCATTTTTGTTTGAACTATTGGACCATTTCTTGATGTTGAGAGACATAATGTTTAACTCAGTCTCATTTTAGCTTAGAGTAAGGATGAAAACGTGTTGATCATCTCATTCATTTACAGAAGAATTATGGTAGTTTTTCCTTTCTGGAAAAAATAATTTTGGACGCCACCTAAAAAGCCACTGCTTTTGAGTGAGATGAAACGAGAAATAGAGGTGTGCCATTTGTTAATTATGAGTTATTGGTGGTATTTTTAGAAATTCTATAAGTAGATCAATTTAAAAATGAACAAAGTGTGTGAAGTTATTTTGAGAACAAAATGTCATTACCGAAGGTGTACTTTTTCATATACTGAACTAATAAATAGTTCAGAAAGTCCTTTGCAAATTTATCAAAATGTCATCTTCAGGTACTGGGTTGGAAAATTAGTAACTGCTGGAGTGTGTGACCACTGAAAGGTGTCACTATAGGCAGGGGCCTATCAGTTTTTAGCTTTAGGCATAAAGCAAAAATGTTAATCATCAGTGTTGAGATTTAAAATGTCAGAAGTTCTTAACATAAAACATAAAGGTTGAAAGTCAAGCATCTATGGTAGTGTATATCCCAATGTACAAAAAAGAAAACAGAATGCTAAAAATGTACTCAAATAAGTATCTGAGTACTTAAAAAATACCCAAATAAATTACAATAGCTAAGAATGATGTAGGTAGCAAACACCTTTATAGTATATAATGGCATGTTCTTTAGTTTTATTCCTATAAGATGATTTGCCTTGGCTTTTAACTACTATAGGTGGGCTGAGGGATGGTTAGTATACCCTTCACACATACACCATTCATTCTTAGATATATATGTGGCTATTAATATGTTTGGGAAAATATAATTTTGCTTCCTCTACAAAATTCTTCGCATGTGGAAGTAGCCTAAAACCTTTAATGAAGTGATATAGAATTAGACCATTTTACTTTAACATGTTTATCCACTTGGAAGAGAGAAGACCTGCATAGGAAATGACTCTATGCTCACTATACCTGCAACGATATTTCTCCTGACACTTTATATTTGGCTCTTTGTTCAACTTTCCAACACTTTCACATACACTTTGCTCATTGGCTCCTCCTCAGGATGCAGATGGAGTCAGTAGGAAATCCCACTTGACAAACGAGGTCAAAAAAGTGACCCTCTGGTGTTTCTAGTATTTGACCCAAAGGCAAACACAGGCTAGACCTGGGACGAGAATTTGGGTCTTCTAGAGGTCAGAGATCCACTACAAAGTATTGTGAATAAAATGATATTTTAAGTGCAGAATAAAGATTTAGGGCTCATCAGAGTTCAAGCAAGAAAGGAATAGCTTATTTTTAGTCATGAAGCTCTACTGGTCTTTAAGGTTTGAGCAGAGTAACACTTGGGATTTATCTGCTACCCTTCCTTCAAAGAGAATACAGAAATATTTCAAATGCTATTAATCTATACCTGTGAGATAGCAGATGGTGACTATTAGAGTAGATAAAGACTGGCCCAAATGCTTAAGGGACCTGCATAAGGTCACTGTTTACAGCACAGTCTATTCTGACACCTAATGATTTAGAAACCCTTGGATAGATAAAGATTAAATCCTGGCTGGCTGAATTCTCAATGGCTTCGGACAAGTTATTAAGTTACTCTGAGAGCCTCTGTGCTTCATCAGTACAATGGGATGCTGATAATTCATCTTGGATAGAGTTGACCTAAGGATTAAATGGGAGAGCACATGTAAATTCACTAATAGAGGCCTGACACATTCAAGAAAACATACTTCTTCCCTTTCTCTCTTCTCTTCATCACCTAAGACACTTCTTTATGATTTTAGCCTAGTTTACTTCAGTCAAGCCTAGTTACTATTTACCTCGCTATCATATTTATAGTATTTTGTAGTTTTATCCTCAAGTTTAAGTACTTATTATAGTGTGCCTCTTTCAACTGAATTGTTTTATTCTCCTTGCTGAAAAATAGAGGTCAATGTCACTTTATAACAGCATAACTGATTATGCTCATTATTTGGGGGACATTTTAGAAGGAAGCAGACCTTTAGGGACTCATTGGAGGTTTTGCTGGCTTAGGCCTTCTCAGTAAGCAATTGATCTCTCAGAGTAAGGGAATATGGAATGACAGAGTTTTATTTTTAAGAACTGTTATGGTATAACAAGGGAGCTGGTTTGTGGTGAATAAAGGTTGTTTTCTTAAAGGCCTAATGGACATTTTAGGAAATTTTATTGATAATTCAAAGATTTGTATTTGTATTTATTTATAATAAATTATAAATTTATTTCCTCGTGAATAATATGGAAGAGACAAAACAGCATTTTCTGATGCTATGAAATGTACCCCTGGGTAACTGAGCAAACTAAATTGCCAAAAGACATAGTGAGTTGAATTGTGAAGAGTGTCTCCAAATACAGTGATTTTACTTGAGCATAATTCATGTTACATCATTTGCTTGGCAATAATTAGGTTCCAGTCCTAGTTAGCCCTGATAAAATCTTTAACGTATGATGATGTGGTCATGCCATCCACATAGAGGAAGAGAACGTCTTCCTACTTGCTACAGCAGAATCCTTGTGCATTTACTCTGAAAGCAATAGCAGAGCTTTAGGATATACGTTAAGAGGAGAAGCTTTAAAATACGGCCGCTTTTTGAAATACTGGTCTGGTCTGTCAAGGTAGCATACCTTCTGACCATGATTTTTGCAGTGATGTTAAAATGCCAATTTTTAAGAAAAAGAAGGGAGTATCAAACATGATGCCAGTATATTACCTACATTATTGTATTTAGTTCTTAGAATAACCCTGTAAGCTCAGTGGTGTTATCTCATTTTACACATGAGAAAAACTGGGGCTTGGAAAGGATTAGCATCTTGTTAATGTCACACAACTAGTTAGACATTACAGTGCAATCTCTGAATACAATATCCATTTTTGTTGTTTTTTTTAATGGTTTTAATTACATGCAGTCACTCAATAATCATTAGTGTCTGGAGATCCATATTAAGGTCGTGAAGGTTTGTTTCATTTTCTGGAGTAATAAGTGAATGAAAAGTGTACAATATTAAAAATTTCTTTTGGCAGATTTCTGTAAAAGATAAAAGAAAATATAAGAACAATCAATAGTAAAATGGTCTTGTCTGAAATTTACTTATTTCATATAAGAATTATTCGTCATTTTATCAAGCATATTTATTGAGCCCTTATTGCATACCACACGTTAAGCATTCACATTATTATCTCAGTTTTACAGATGAGGAAACCAAGGCTTAGAGAGTTTAAATAACTTACCTAGGTCACCAGGCCTTAACTGGAAAAGCTAAGATTTGAGCCAATGTTTGGATGACTTCAAAGTCTGTGCACTTAATAGCTTTGTTTTATCTTGGGCTGAAGAGGAAGCCGTGTAGGGGAAAAAATATGGTAAAGTTTGAACACATTATTCAAAGCTATAGGAAAATTTGTTAAAGACATAAAAGACTATCCTTTCAAAAATGGTATCTGTATAAGAAACCATTACTGGGGAGTTTTTAGGACAATAGTAAATTAAGGGTTGAAGCCCAGTAATTATTAGGGTAGCTTTAAAAATTTCCATTGCAAAGACCTTTCCTGAAGTTAGTTTTATTCTGAAATTATGTAAATAAGACATGGTAAGAGAATTTAGATAGTCTTAGTTGGCATAAGACGTAAGTTCATAAACTTGGAGGAAGTGATCCAAATTAGGCAAAGTTTTCTGTCCCCATGTATCTGTAATGGCAGTAATAGGAACCTGAGATCTCTTTTTATTGTTACAAAAAATCTAACGCTTTTCATGTTTTTTGCATGATGAGGTTATTCAGGTTCACTACATTTCTTTGTTTTTTACTCATATCCATCAACCAGCAAGGTAACATTATTTTCCCCAAGCTGACCAGGAGTTTTGATTGACAGCTATATCCTTTTAATTTATAAAATGTATTGATTATTAATAAATGGTATTTGTTAGTCTTTAAAAATATGAAGCTTTGGCTTTAGTATAAAGAAGTAGTGAAGCAATAAAAAAGAAATCTTTGTTGATTAAATATTTGGAAATGATTGCACTGAAATCTATGTGGATCTTTTTTAATGAAATCTTTTTACACAAATATGGATGAATGTCAATAGAATATCCTTTTTTTGTTCTTTTTGGTCTTCAAAGTAGTTGATTTTCAAAATGCTGGTATCCCAGGCTCATTTCATTGCACATACATTTCTCAATTGACCAGCCAGCTCAATATCCAGACCTGATCATATTAATATGTTTAGGAGCTTCAAGTAGCAGAAGTAAACCGAGCAATTTATTAGAACAACAACAGCAAAAAAAAAAAAAAAAGCTGAGAAGTCCTTACATAGCAGAACTAATCTGAAAATCAAACTACAGGTAAATGAGAAAAAAGTGGTTGTAAGTAGGGGAAGTATCACATTACCCAATAGTTTTAACCAATTCTTTTATTCTTGGTGTCTGCTAATACTTTATTAACTATCATCTATTGATGCCAGGAACCAAGCTAGATGTTTTGTAAATATCTAATTTCATGTTCTAAAACACATTCGAGGTTGGTTTATACATGAAAAATAAGGTTAAGTAACTTGTATAAGGTTATATAGCTTGGGATTAAACCCATGCTTGCTTGATGCAAAAGCCCATCTCTTCTATCATGCCATTTTTAAATGCACTGTAATAAAAGATGTAGCAATGGTACCATGGCATACTACTCAGCAATAAAAAAATAATGAATTGTTGATACACTAAACAACTTGGATGAACCTCAAGAGAATAACGCTGAGTGAAAAAAAAAAAAAAGCCAATCCCAAAAGATTATGTACTATGTGATTCTGTTTATATAACACTCTTGAAATGACAAAATTGTAGAAATGGGGAACAGATTAATGGTTGCTAGGGGTTAGGAGGGAGTGTATGTGGAAAGGGGCAAGAAGGAAGTGGATGTTGTTACAAAAGAATAATACCAGGGATCTTTGTGGTGATAAAATTGTTCTGTTTCTTTTTTCTTTTTTTACACAATTATTACTTTATTTATTTAAAGTTTAATTTGATTGGCCTGCAGTTGGTTTACAATGTTGTGTAGTTTCAGGTGTACAGTAAAGTGATTCAGTTATACACATACATATATTTATTCTTTTTTAGATTCTTTTCTCTTATAGGTTATCACAGAATATTGAGTAGAGTTCCCTGTGCTATACAGTATGTCCTTGTTGGTTATCTATCTTTTAAATCGTAGTGTGTGTATGTTCATCCCAAGCTCCTGATTTACCCTTCCCCCAACATTTCCCCTTTGGTAACCATAAGTGTATTTTCAATATCTGTTAGACTGTTCCTTTTTGTAAGTAAGTTCATTTGTATCATTTTTTAAAAATTGGATTCCACATATGAGTGATAACATATGATATTTGTCTTTCTCTGTCTGATTTAATTCACTTAGTATGGTAATCTCTAGGTCCATCCATGTTGCTGCAAATGGCATTATTTCATTCTTCTTTATGGCTGAGTAATATTCCATTGTATATACATACAACATCTTCTTTATCCATTCATCTGTTGATGGACATTTAGGTTGCTTACATGTCTTGGCTATTGTGAATAGTGCTGCAGTGAACATTGGGGTGCATGTATCTTTCTGTTTCTTGACTCTGGTGGTGGATACATGAAACTGTACAAGTGATAAAAGTGCACAGAACTACACACACACACTGACACCACCCACATATACACATGTACATATACACACACATACATATACACATACATACACACAGAAGTACAAGTAAACTGTGGAAATCTGAGTAAGATCAGTAGATTGTGTCAATGTTGATATCCTGGTTGTCATATTGTATTAAAGTTTTGTAAGATGTTACCATTAAGGAAACTGGGCATAGAGTACAGAGGATCTCTCTGCAATATTTCTTTCAACTGTATGTGAATCTACAATTGTCTAAAATAAGAAGTTTTATTTTAAAAAGGTAGGAAAGGGAGTGCAGAAAGGGAAACCTTCAGCAAACTTTGGGGCTTGCTAATCTTTCCTGCTTTCTGAACGGTCAGAGAGGTGGGGTAGTGATGCCTTTGACAGATTGTAAAATCTGAGCAGGCTAACGGGCAGACCAACGGGACTGGATGTTAACAGGGTCCAGATGGAAAACTGGAAAAAAAAAAAACAACAAGGCTTGGTAATAGGGCCAGAGCCCTGCTATATTTCAAATGAGTGCAAGTGCCATGTAAAGAGTTTTAGCCAGTCCACCCCCCTTGGGCCCTGACTGTGGCCATTTAGCCCCCAATAACTGATAAAAGAGAGAATACACAGGCTATCTTTTCTAGATAAAATGAAATTTTAGGGTTTTTTCATAATAAAGGTTCTATGTTAAATGTATAATTGATTTTATGTGTATACCTTTGGTGTACTGTTCATGAACATTTATATGTCAGAAAATACATTTAATACAAATGATAATTTTGTTGTGAACATATAGTTGCTACATACTGGAGATGTTGAGTAAATATCCATCCTTAGACTTAAGAATGCCTAAATTTCCACTGCACATCTCAATATACTCCAAACAAAGCATTTTTTCATACTTTCTTTTCATTATTTGTTTTCATGTTCTCCCCTGTCTAGACATTGAGTCCTAGGGTTGTGGGCCAATTCTTCTTCATTTGTTTTTTATCTCTTCTTCTTTTACTGTAGGCATAATACCATGCAAATAGTCATCTTAATTAATGTGTGTTGAAATAATATAAAAGTGAATGGTGAGGAGAAAAAGGGTAAAATAGCATGTATAACTGCCCAGAGCATATTAAATTTCCAGGGAAGAAGGCTACAGAATTGCAACTAAAGGACCTGAGACACAGAGAAAGAATATTTCTAAAGCCATCAGACAAGTGCTTTGTTGAGGGACCAGGGCAGGATATACAGATGTCCAAACAGGTATGGAATGAAAAATGCCTATCACCTGGGCCAGAAGGGTGATCTGGAGACCAAGATTCACACCTGAGGATACAAATAGGAAGCCAGCCAATTATTAGAGAATTTTGTCTTTTACCAGACCTAAAAATAGTTCCATTTTACATCTGCTTAGAGCTAGATGCTGGCATATATTTCTGACATCCAGTCTAGTCCAGAACGTGTACGAAATTTAAGCTCTTCTTGCATGTAATTCTATGCATTTCATATCTCTTTTGTCTGCTTTTATTGCTTCATTTTCATTCCTCATAACATATTAATAAATTTATCATTTAAGGTCTTCAAGTTGCCTTTAAACTGTTTTGGAGAGAATTTGATTTTGACTTCCTTAGCAACAATTTTTTTTAAGTAGAACAGTTTCTTTACAGATAGACAGAAATATAGTTGTTCAGAGACCACCATATAGACTTGATAACTGTATAACCAATATATGAAGCTTATATATTCTGAACGTGTATTCTTAAAAATATTTTAACATAGATAGAAATAGAGATGTAAATATCTAAATACTTACATCCATGGGACAAAAAGAAACTACTATAAATGAACCATCTCACTATCAACCAGACACTGTGTGCTAACCACTCATATAATCTTCCTAATAATCATCCCTTCATTGTGTATTAATGTACACATTTGGTAGGTACAGAAACTAAACTTTGGAAACATTAAGTAATTGATTGAAAGAGATACAAAAATACTTGAGGTGGGATTAAATTTGATGGCTGACTCCAGAGCCCTGTTCATTCTGTGACATCAAGTGGCTATTTTCAGGAAGAAAAAAAAAAAAGCCCCAGTATAATATAATTTAATTTTCAGTTATCTATAATTTCTGGTGTAATGTTTAAAATTTATGTTCAGTTCTGTCGGTGGGATATGTGCAGTTTCCTCAGTTTGTCCCTTATCTTGCTATGTGTATGTGGAAGCAGTTATGATATAAGCTGTTGAAACAGTTTCCAAATTGAAATGCAATACATCTAGTCAACCTGAATGCCCACAGGCCTTTAATGTGACAAGAGTAGTTCATTTTCACAGTGTCTCTGATGTAGTCATACAACAAACATATACTAAATGTCTACTATTTATCAGTACTTGTTCTACATACTGGGGACACTAAGATGAATGTGACATGATTCCTACTCTTAAGGAACTTATAGATTGGTGGAAGGGATATCTAAGAAATAAGAACTACATAGAGTAATTAGCATTAGAGGTAAAAGAAAAGGCCATGTTGATTGTACAAAGAAGGGAGAGCTTATCATTGCCTACTTATTATGAAGCCATGGGGAAACTAGGGCAGGCTTCACAAAAGAGATGATGCTTGACTATGAATTGAAGGAGTAGTAGGAATTATCAGGTAGACACATCTTGGGTCATTCCAAAGAGAAAGATTCATGCCCTGAGGTTTCAAGGGTGCTGTGATAGTTCATTGTTGCTATAGTGACTACAGAGTAAAAAGTTGAGGAGTGGCTGAAGAAGAGGTTTAGAGAGGTACACTGGGGCCAGATTTTAAAGGAACTTGTACAGTAGCCAAAGAGTTTAGTCTTCATGTTGGTGGTAATGAAAGCCATTCACGAGCTAGTTTTTTATCAGGAGAGTGACATGATCAGATAAAAATTTCAAAATAATCACTTTGGCAATCACATGGAAAAAAGATTGGAAAAAAAAAAAAAAAGCTCTGGAAGCAGAATACTAGTTAGGGGGCCACGGATGTAATCTAGGTGAGAAATATAGGGGTCAATTCTATCGGAATTGAAAAGAGGGGTGGATTTTAGAGATATTTAGAAGAATGTGTTGCATTGTAACATGTTGGTGTTGAAGGGTCTGTAAAAGCTGGGTGGTTATATGACCTGATATAGAGAATATAGTTAGTGGAGCAGGGTTTTGTTGAGAATTAAATAGATTTGGTGTAGGTATGTTGCTGAGTTTGAGAATACTCTGGAGACCATCAATTAGTACTGACCCAGCCTGTCAGTACAAAGAATTCCATTCTGCAATGTTATACAGTCTAGATGTTAAAAATGTACAATTAGATTTTAGAAGCAACCTAAGGTTGATGAAAGACAAGTGGATGAGTTGATTGAAGTTTTTCATGAGAGAAAAATGTGATTCACTAGGGCTGGTAAAAATGAATAAGTACAGGGAGAAACTGATAGATCAGCAGAAAATACACAGATCAAGGACTTAGAGGTCACAGGATTTCAGGAAGAATAAGGGAATGAAAGAGCTGAAAATAGTTTAAAGATTTTATAGGTAGAAGAATTCTGAGTCATATGGCGCTCTATAGATTAAGGTTATATGAATGGGTTGCTGAAATGATTTGGGGATAAATGTTATTATAAAAGAAGAGATAAAAAAACTGAGAAGCTAGGAAATTGGATACATGTACTGAAATCACTCAAAATCATTACATGAGTTAGACTGGAGAGGGAGATTGTAAGCCAAGTTATTTTTTTCTGTGAATATAGGGGAATGATTTGAAGATCAGTAGAAGAAATGATTAGAGTGAGGAGTGAAGTATAGTATAGTAAAATATTTTGGCCTGAAGGAGAAAGGACTTTTTCAAGAATGAATTAATAATATTCTTAAAATTGAAACCAGAAGCCAGGACAATGCCTGAGGTAACCCCTGTGTCTGATGAGAAACCAACTGCATGAGTACTATCACCAGATGCTGACCATGGATGACTGAGTCATGGAAACTGGCTCCATGTTCTAAAGAATATGGCCTGTTCTGTGATAAAAGTTCTTTGGAAAGTGCATGCTGAAGGAACAATTAATTATGATTGGGGAAATCAGGGAATGTTCTACAAAAGATAAAATGTTGGACTAATACTTGGGAGGTGTATAGGATTTTCACTGGAGGAGAAAAGAGGAAGAAGTTGGAGGGAAATATTTCAGAATAGCAAATATTTTGAGGCTACAGTGAAAAGAAGATGAGGTTGGAAAGCTTTTATCCTGTCTTTCAAAGTTATTTTTTTTTCTTTAGCAAGGGTATGAGTTTTGTGCTAATTGATGTGAATATACTGCAGGTTTCTTAGAAATTTTACTTGTATATTGCTTACTGATAAAGTCATTTGTCGAATAGTAACTTAGCATTTATTTGAAAAAGAAGATGCCATTTTAGGGGTAATCAGAGATATACTTTTAGTATGAATCACCACTGTCAAAGTTTTAGAAATGCCTAAAAGTAATAAAAAGCAAAGGTGGAAAAGTCAATAGTATAATCTTTTGATTAATTTAAAATATAATCATTAGTTTTTAGAACACAATGGTCACCTTATCTTTGATAAAGGAGGCAGGAATGTACAGTGGAGAAAGGACAGCCTCTTCTATAAGTGGTGCTGGGAAAACTGGACAGGGACATGTAAAAGTATGAGATTAGATCACTCCCTAACACCATACACAAAAATAAGCTCAAAATGGGTTAAAGACCTAAATGTAAGGCCAGAAACTATCAAACTCTTAGAGGAAAACATAGGCAGAACACTCTATGACATAAATCACAGCAAGATCCTTTTTGACCCACCTCCTAGAGAAATGGAAATAAAAACAAAAATAAACAAATGAGGGGCTTCCCTGGTGGCGCAGTGGTTGAGAATCTGCCTGCTAATGCAGGGGACACGGGTTCGAGCCCTTGTCGGGGAGGATCCCACATGCCGCGGAGCAACTAGGCCCGTGAACCACAACTACTGAGCCTGCGCGTCTGGAGCCTGTGCTCCGTGGCGGGAGAGGCCGCCATGGTGAGAGGCCCGCGCACCGCGATGAAGAGTGGCCCCCGCTTGCCACAACTAGAGAAAGCCCTCGCGCAGAAACGAAGACCCAACACAGCAAATAACTAACTAACTAAATAAATAAATAAGCTCCTACCCCCAACATCTAAAAAAAAAAAAAAAAGAATAACAGCTGATATTATTAAAAAAAAAAATAATAAAAAAATAAACAAATGAGACCTAATGAAACTTCAAAGCTTTTGCACAGCAAAGGAAACCATAAACAGGACAAAAAGACAGCCCTCAGAATGGGAGAAAATATTTGCAAATGAAGCAACTGACAAAGGATTAATCTCCAAAATTTATAAGCAGCTCATGCAGCTCAATAACAAAAAAACAAACAACCCAATCCAAAAATGGGCAGAAGACCTAAATAGACATTTCTCCAAAGAAGATATACAGACTGCCAACAAACACATGAAAGAATGCTCAACATCATTAATCATTAGAGAAATGCAAATCAAAACTACAATGAGATATCATCTCACACCAGTCAGAATGGCCATCATCAAAAATCTAGAAACAATAAATGCTGGAGAGGGTGTGGAGAAAAGGGAACACTTTTGCACTGCTGGTGGGAATATGAATTGGTACAGCCACTATGGAGAACAGTAAAAAAAACTAAAAATAGAACTACCATATGACCCAGCAATCCCACTACTGGGCATATACCCTGAGAAAACCATAATTCAAAAAGAGTCATGTACCAAAATGTTCATTGCAGCTCTATTTACAATAGCCTGGAGATGGAAACAACCTAAGTGTCCATCATCGGATGAATGGATAAAGAAGATGTGGCACATATATACAATGGAATATTACTCAGCCATAAAAAGAAACGAAACTGAATTATTTGTAATGAGGTGGATAGACCTAGAGTCTGTCATACAGAGTGAAGTAAGTCAGAAAGAGAAAGATAAATACCATATGCTAACACATATATATGGAATTTAAGAAAAAAAAATGTCATGAAGAACCTAGGGGTAAAACAGGAATAAAGATATAGACCTACTTCAGAATGGACTTGAGGTTATGGGGAGGGGGAAGGGTAAGCTGTGACAAAGCGAGAGAGATGCATGGACATATATACACTACCAAACGTAAGGTAGATAGCTAGTGGGAAGTAGCTGCATAGCACAGGGAGATCAGCTCGGTGCTTTGTGACTGCCTGGAGGGGTAAGATAGGGAGGGCGGGAGGGAGGGAGATGCAAGAAGGAAGGGATATGGGAACAGATGTATATGTATAACTGATTCACTTTGTTATGAAGCAGAAACTAAAAAAACAAAACCCAAAAAACAACACTGTTCTCTATGTTATGGAGGTGGTAAATTTTAAAAATTCTAAACAACTAAATTTATTTTAAATTCTAATTCTCTGATTGTCAGGTGGCAAGATCGATCAAGGTCATGCATGGTCCCTGTGCTTTCTCAATAATACCATTTTATGACAATAATGCTATTCCAGCATGAATTTGAAATGTGTTAAGGGCAAATAATTGAAGGAGAGGAAGTTGGTTGACAATCCATTTAGACCTCTGTCACTAGGGGATTTGTAAGGAAACTGAAGTAACTTTGGGGATTGAATTATATGTATATATAATTGTTTCAGATCTTGGTCCAGAACATTTTTGATCTGATTTTATATATATATATATATATATATATATATATATATATATATATATATATATATATACACACACACACACACACACACACACACACACATATATACACACATACACATACACATATATATATTAAAAATATAGTATATACAATACATATATAATATATAGTACATATTAAATATACCTACTAGATATATATTTATATTATGTATATGATATATACATTATATGTATATATCATATACATAATATAAGGTTAAAGAATGTTCTGAACAAAGAACTGAAACAAATGCACCCTTTCTGACCCAAATTAAGCAATCTGATGCCTAGGAATTGGAATTTGAGACTTGGGAAATTGGGTCAGACTTTCTTTCTGCTTCAGGCTACATTAAAAGAATGGTAGAACAGTTCATCTTAAAGATTGCCCATTTGTCTCATGTTAGAGCAGTATTTTTCAAGAAAATAATGTTTACCATTAGCGATTTCAGCTACATTTTTTATTTGAAATTTGTTAATCTATCAAATACATGATGAGAAGATTGACTGTTAACTTGGTATACCTTCAGACTACTCTCTCTTCAAAATACATGTAGCATTTTCTGTCCTGTGAGATGAGATAAGCAGAGGTTGTTTTATATGCTGAGCACTATTTTTTTAATAGGGTAAGGAAATAGAAACATGAAATGTTTTCTCCAAGTCAAGGTAACAAAATGACTTTATGGTCAGTGTTTGGGTATGAAAGAGGAATAGAAGATTGATGTTTTGATGGATAATGATTGACTCTTAGCTGTTCTCACTCTTCTAAAGGCAAGGATGAATTTGCACTGATGCTTCCTTGCTGTCATTCTAAATAATATATTTCTGTGGCTCAAGCTGTTATCAGTAATTGTAAGAGGGTATTTTTGTGACAGTCAGCCCTCTGGAGCCTGTGTGATGAATCTGTCCTTGGCTTCTTCAGCCCTCCCTGGCTGCTGTACTTGAGGTGTGCCTCTGCACTCCCTACCTCTCAGGATTAGACCTGAACAGTCTTTTCGAACTGTTTTTATGATGAACTCCCTGAGTAAGAAGCATTTGAATGCCTTGATTAAGCACTTGTGCTCTGGACTCAAACTTGCTGGTAACTACCTATTTGATATATGATCAGGGCAAGTTATTTAAGCTCTCTGCACCAGATTCCTGCACTGAGAATGGGAATGCTGATAGCAACCTACCTCACAGGAATGTCAAGCTGAACGAGCAGACGTGGAATGCCCTCAGTAAAGAGCTCATATGAGCTCAATGAATGCTCAGCACTGTACTTACTATGATGTTTGTTTGGGAATTCATTTAACTACCCCACTCAACCTCCTTATTTTTTAACAATATTTGTAACGGATTCTGAGATTTGTAAAATGAACTTACTAAGAATTTACAGACAGTGTAAGCCCTATTAAGTAGGAAAGCAGGTTATGAAGTTTGTTAGACCTGATTTGAACCTGACTGTGCCATTTACTAGTGTTGTCTGTGGGCAATTCATTTAAACTCTCTTTGCTTTGTTTTTCATTTTTGAAATGGTGATAATGCTAGTAATATCCACCTTATAGGGTTTTGAAAGAATTAGATGGGAAAGTATATATATACCACTTCACATAGTGACTGACATAATGAATTCAAGAAATGATAACTAATGTTATTATTAATATTACTTTGAAATTTTTCATTAAGTGATTCCCTTTATGAAATTATCTCTGCCCACATACAATAACAATAGCTATTACTATATATGCCATGATTTTCCAAAAGATATTCCTTATCTTTTAAATTGCTGCCTGAGGTGCCAATGAATTCTATATTAGAACGTCATGAATGTTGAAACCTGAGGGTCATACCTAAACTTAGGTATCTCTTTAGTTGAAGAAATCTACCAAAGCCACTGTAATTTAAGGAGTTTTCTCCAGCATGAGAGAATATTTAGAGATTGTTATTAAATTGTCATCCTGTATAAGTTGCTGCTTTTGCAACTATTGACAGAGATGAAAGCTGTGCTTTTCATTATAGCGCATTCTGTATACAGCATGTGTTTTTGTGGTTAGTTTTACAAAAATAAATTTCAATGTTGCTTTCTTTCATTTAGTATTAATATGCAGCTGGCATGTATTTATAACTGATGTATAAGTAGCTATTTTTTACTCCTTTTAAAATACAGAGATTTCATTTGATTCACTTTTCTTTCATTTTTATCCGCTTGTGTTCTCAGTGGAAGAAATGATCATTCCTGCATATGTCAGGTTCTCCTTCCCAGCCCCCTCCTCTGCTCCTCATGAATTTAATGCTGCTTCATGCACTGTGTGTTTGAAAACACCGTGTTTAGTGAGTGCTGGCATTATATTTCTGGAAAATAGGGTTGAAATTTCCCCAGATCCCACTAAGCTTTCCTCAGCCTGTCACAATTGAGGATGTGGAATTGACTCCAAATGGGGGGAATCTCCCAGTGACAGAACGATGACCAGTGCTGAGACATGTAAAAGGTAAAGAATTAGAGAAAGACTAGATTTGATAACCTAGAGGTAGTAACACAAAATGTAGTTTTCTTATCCTCTTTCTCTCACTCCCCATTTTCATGGTAATAAAAAAAAATAATGACTTAATTACAAGTTAATCACTTCCTGTGAGCAAATCATTTGTACTTAACCTCAGATCCATACAATTAAGACACAAGTAATTCCCTTCACTTGGTTGATAGGATCAAATAAGATAATGTATATGATGAAGGCACAGGATAAACTGTGAAGGTGAGAAGGGTATGTCAAGTATTATGCTTTTGTGAATTTTTTCAAATTTAATCATCCTTTCAACCCTAAGAGATGCATATTATCACCATTTGGCAGATGAAAAAACATACTCTAAGGATACATGTTAGTAATTGTCTATAGGGTTTGATTTTAACCAAGATGCAGCTGATTCCAAAGCTAGTGGTTTTTGTTTTTTATCACAATATGCAAATGTAGGATATTATTATTATTACTTAACCATATATAACAAGAGTACCTTATTTTGTTCAGTGAGTTAAAATTCAAACCTGCTAAAACAGAAAGTAATTCAGAGTGATTATTAACTTTTCAAAAGAATTCTATGCTTTTGATGACACAATAGTGTCTTTTAAATATAACTTTTTTTTTCTAGTGCAATTAAGATACAATTTGATATTTAAAGACTTCATTTATATTCAAATTTCCAGAAACGTGGTTTGCCTAAATTGACATGTCCCTTCAGTGCATTTTCACTTTGAGCTCAGAAAGTAGATGAAGCATATTTGACAAGGATAAATTTGGAGGTTAAACATCAGAATCTGCATAGTGTACTTGCCATGTTCAGCATAGTCTAAGTCTGAATTGTACCTGAGTAATAAGATATAAACGATGTTTATTGCTCTAATATACTTACAGGACATTAGCTTTCCTCACATCTGGACTTTGAAGACCTAGGCCAACGGAAAATATGCTTGTGATGTCCAAAGAACTCAATTTTTAAAATGTGCTGAAATGGTCCCATTAGATCTGTGAGCTCACATGATACCCAATTTAGAGTATATTGGAAGTGATGGTCACCGAGTCAGGTTATTGTTTGCTTCTTTGTTAGTTTTAAAGTTATATATGGAGAATTTATGTGGAATTTACATTTCCTGGAGAAGATATTTAAAATCTGAAAGTTGTATGTAGTTTAATTGACTATATAGTCATCTCAATTTAGTATTTTCCTGGCCATAGCAGCTAAGACCATAACTCATCTATTCTAAAACTTAAGCAAATGAACAATGGAATGAAACTGCAAAAGCTTTAAAGGTAAATAATCCTTGTCCTACATCTAATGATTCAGAAGTTACTGTTTTTAATAAAGTTCTTTATGTTGAGGATAATATATTACTTCATACTGATAGAACTTAATTTATGTCACTATTTTAAGCCTCTATGCTCCAGTATGGTGCCAGATGAGTCTTACCATGATGTTAGCCTTCATTATTAGACTATCTAAGGGCCTTTCTCTTTAATAATGGAAACTCATTTAATAATGTACAGTTTGTGTTACATAAAAGAATTACAGGATACCCAGTAGTTGCTCCAGTTGAAAATCAATTTAAATAAATTGCTCCCAGTATTACAATAGACACAAAATGAAACTTATTGGTAATTACTAATTATGAGACAAAATCATTAAGAACTCTGTGGACAAGAAGAGAACACATTTGAATCATTTTTTATGTATGGTTAAGACATATCCTCTGGTTTTATGAGCTATGTGGGTTGAGATTACTAATATCTTAAGAAAATTAAGTGCTAAATGTTTTTGAATGCATCAATAATTTGAAGTGTTCTAAACACTATGGTAAAAATGTTCCCAAGATTCCTACCCACAAAATATTGCTGTGTGGTTTTTGAGGCCTTAAGTTAATAGGTATCACTGTCATTCCTTAGCTGCTGCATAGAACATGGGCTGCTAGGCATGAAGAAAGGAGGATATTAGGATCTAATTATCAGAGATAGGTTGAAAGTCAGTGATTCAAGAAGGTGAGCTCTGTGTTGATAGGGAAGGGAGATGAATGTGTCAGGTAAGAACCCAAATCCAGGAAATTCAGTAAATCAACCTAAATCAAGGTTGGGTGATTCTGAGTGACTCTGAAGCAGGGACTGGGATTTTCTATATACACTGTATCAAACAGGCAAGCCTGAAGAAAGGGTTTAAAGTAGGTGTGGACAGATCATTACTTTTTGTAAACCTCAGATGTCATCACACAATTAAAATCAAAATAATAAACTTCTCCCATTTAAGTATTTTTGTTTTATTTTCATTACTCGAGGAGGTGGGTCAAAAAAAATCTTGCTGTGATTTATATCAAAGAGTGTTTTTTATGTTTTCCTCTAAGAGTTTTATAGTGTCCGGTCTTACATATAGGTCTTTAATCCATTTTGAGTTTATTTTTGTGTATGGTGTTAGGGAGTGTTCTAATTTCATTCTTTTACATGTAGCTGTCCAGTTTTCCCAGCACCACTTATTGAAGAGACTGTCTTTTCTCCATTGTATGTTTTTGCCTCTGTTGTCATAGATTAGGTGACCACAGGTGCGTGGGTTTACCTTTGCATTTTCTATCCTGTACTATTGATCTATATTCCTGTTTTTTTGCCTGTACCATGCTGTCTTGATTGCTGTAGCTTTGTAGTATAGTCTGAATTCAGGGAGCCTGATTCCTCCAGCTCCATTTTTCTTTCTCAAGATTACTTTGGCTATTCAGGGTCTTTTTTGTTTCCATACAAATTTAAATTTTTTTGTTCTAGTTCTGTGAAGAATGCCATTGGTAATTTGATAAAAACTTCTGCATAGCAAAGGAAACCATAAACAAGACAAAAAGACAACCCTCAGAATGGAAGAAAATATTTGCAAATGAAGCAACTGGCAAAGGATTAATCTCCAAAATATATAAACAGCTCATGCAGCTCAATATCAAAGCAACAAACAACCCAATCAAAAAATAGGTGGATGACCTAAATAGACAGTTCTCCAAAGAAGACACACATATGGCCAAGAGGCACATGAAAAGATGCTCAGCGTCACTAATTATTAGAGAAATGCAAATCAAAACTACAGTGAGGTATCACCTCACACAGGTCAGAATGGCCATCATCAAAAAATCTACAAACAATAAATGCTGGAGAGGGTGTGGAGAAAAGCCATCCTCTAGCACTGCTGGTGGGAATGCAAATTGATACGGCCACTATGGAGAACAGTATGGAGGTTCCTTAAAAAACTAAAAATAGAACTACCATATGACCCAGCCTTCCCACTACTGGGCATATACCCTGAGAAAATGATAATTCAAAAGGACACATGCACCCCAGTGTTCATTGCAGCACTATTTACAATAGCCAGGACATGGAAGCAACATAAATGTACATTAACAGAGGAATGGATAAAGAAAATGTGGTACATATATACAGTAGACTATTACTCTGCCATAAAAAGGAACAAAATTGGGTCATTTATAGAGATGTGGATGGACCTAGAGTCTGTTATACAGAGTTGAAGTAAGTCAGAAAGAGAAAAATTTCATATATTAACACATATATATATATGGAATCTAAAAAAATGGTACAGATGTACCTCTTTGTAGGGCAGGAATAGAGACGCAGACATAGAGAATGGACATGCAGACACAGAGGGGGAAAGGGAGGATGGGACGAATTGGGAGATTAGGATTGACATATATACACTACCATGTGTAAAATAGATAGCCAGTGGGAACCTGCTGTATAGCACAGGGAGCTCAGCTTGGTGCTCTGTGATGACCTAGACGGGTGGGATGTGTGTGTGGGGGGGAAGGGAGGTCCAAGAGGGAGGGGATATGGGGATGTATGTATATGTATAGCTGACTCACTTTGTTGTACAGCAGAAACTAACACGACATTGTAAAGCAATTATACTCCAATTTAAAAAAAATAATAATCTTCTCACTTGGTTGAGAGGATCAGAACCTGAAACTCATGAGGGGTGTGTGTGTGTGTGTGTGTGTGTGTGTGTGTGTAGCAGGAAGGAAGTGGATTGTATCAAGCTACAAGAAGGGTAAAGGGAAGAAGGAGAAAAAGAGGCATAGCAGATTCCAGTAATCATTAAACATGCTTCACTTGTGCAGGTAGCTAACGACTAGTGTGTTTCTTCCAAGTTTTAAGACATTTTATAAGGAAATGCATTGAGTTAAAACCCAGGAACAGAACTTGTCCTTTGGTTACAGTATACAATTAATTTTTCATAGCATAACTCTGGAGCAATATTGAGATGACCGTGATGCTGGAGAAATTTTAACTTATTCTTGAGTTGCTGAATTCAGAGTTCTCTTAATGTTGCACTATGATGAGGAGACATGAAGTATTTGGCTAAAAATAATCAACACAAAAGAACCCCAACAGTTTAATCAATGAAAGTTTTTTTTTTACTTCTCTTTTTTTTTATTTTCAAAAAGAGGTTTAACTTTATTTATATTTTACTGCACTTCTATTTAAATCAGACTTACTGTATCCTTAAAGTTTTTAAATTCAAATTATGGTCTCTGGTGACTTCCTAAGGATGGTTAATTTTTATTTTCATCACTGTGTAAAATTTTGCCAACCTCTAACCATAGGTGTGCTGATGCTTATCTGTGCTTCTCCCAGCCATATAGATTAGCAAAATAACTGCACTTCAATGTCTTGCATGTAAATAGACACTCAAGGACTTCATATTAAATTTCCATGATGTGTTTGGTGTAGTGACGTGTGTCCAGGAAGAGTAGTTATCATGGGTGAGAAAGTGTGTGGCACTGGGACATTGTTAATCTATGTATGTTGGGTTCTCCTATGGTTGCGAAGAAACTCCAAATGGAATCTACAATCATGTTATTTTCCTCGGATTTGGGACTTAACCATATGTTTGTAGAATCATGATAGATTCCCCTGAAACAGTGGTTCGCAAAATGATCAGACTCAGTAACTTGTTTGTATAAAATCTTTTGTAATGTACTTTAATTATACTGAAATGAAGCTAATAGAGAATATTCTCTACCTACATATGCCTTTTTCAAAACTAATTTTAAAATGAATATGTACTTTATTATGTAAATGCATGGGAATGGCTTCACTAGAAGATAGATGAAGTAGTCAGATGTCTATGCCTATGCATAGAATTGCTAAAATGGCTAAAATGCAGACAGATACAGGTAAGCTGTGTTGGAGACACAGACACCATTAGCAGTTCTGCTGTCAGTCACCCTATTCTCCAAAATGGTAAGTGACTCTTGATAATGTTCTGGAAAAGAAAATACAAACTTCTCTGGATTTATAAAAATAGTTGTATTTGGGGAGAATTCATATTTCTATTCGACTGTGACAAAAATAAAATGTTTAAATATTGATAAGCAAAAAGGAGTCAAATTATGAGCTCAGATAACTACATATAGTTTTTTTACTTTATATATATGTCCAGCAAGGTGTTTGAAAGGTGTGTGAGATGAGATGTAGGATAATTCTTCACTCTACAGGATTGTTCTTAGAAACAGTATATCTAGCAAGTAATGTCCAACAATCAATGAGAGAGGCTCCCAAATTAAAAACAAACAAACATGAAACAGGCTAGAGGACACCAACCACTGTAGGTGGAAACTGTTGCTCTATACTAGTTTTTAAATCTGAATTAAATTTCAGGAAATATTAGTTTTCTAAGAAAGGTCTAAAATCAAATAGAATGGTAGGGAATGCAATAACAAGACATGCTAGTGTCTAAAGTGCCTGATCTTATGGTCATTCTGTAGTTCGTACATGGAAAGGTATGTATTTGTTTGGGTTGTGGACCTAGACCGAGTCTGAGTGAGAGTGTGCCTTGACTTTTCAAAGCCATTTTCTTTAAATATTAAATGACACTACATGACATAGTATATGTGAACATGCCTTGTAAACTGTTAAGTCAAATATGAATGCTATTCTATTTTGGAAATTTCCCTAAATACTGACATAAAGGTTTGTTAATGGCTCCTAAAAGGCAATGGAATCCTTTTAATTTGTGTGCTCTCCTGGGGTAGTAAGTTTAAGTAAGCTTAGACAAAGTTAATGACTCATTAGGATTTGAACTTTGGCCCCCCAAAACAATACTGTTTTCTTAGGACTTTGTATTCCTCAGAGTGCTGCATGGCTGGGAAGCAGAGAACAACTAAAAGGTCATTTGCATTTCTTTTTAATCTTACTAATCCACTGGAATCAAAGATTCATAGTTACTCAGAGAGCCATTTAATTGTTTTCGTCCTCAAAATAAGGCTGTTTATCGAATACTAAACATATGCCAGGCGCTATGTTATTAAAGATATTGTAGGCAAGTCTTGTGGTCTAACTCTTCCTCTAACTGGACGTGTAGGAAAACTAATCTTGCCTTCCTCTACATCTGTTTTAAATAGTCCTTACAGTCAGTATTCAAAAGTAGTCTTCAAAATCTCACGGACAAATTGCCAATTTCTGAAACAAACTTTTCTTATTGCCTTTTCTCTCCCTAAAACTGTGTCAAGGAGTATTTGGAAGGGTGTTATGTATGAGACTATGGCAAAAGTTGAGTTTCTCCATTTCAGCATCCTGTTGTCAAATTTAGTCCCTGCACATTCCACGTGTGTGTACCAATTATTTGTACTAATTACTGACATCTGAAACTAGTGCAATTTATGTCCTGCTCTGATAGACCTTAATCTGCTCTGACTGGCTGCATTGGCCCCATTTGGCTTCAAGACAGTCAGACCCTGTTTTCTGCCCTAATTCACTTCCAGCCTCTTTGGATTCTTCTACATTATCCTGGTGGACTACTCAGCAGGCTTGCTGGTTCTCAACTCAATATCTTGACCATGTGAGATAGTGCTTGCAACATAGCAAAACCAACCCAAGAGCTTTTCTTTGTCTGACTACTTATGCTTCTAAGGGTATGAAATTTAGTTGTGTTCCAAGACCATGTGGGGCAGCACATGAGTTAGCTTCTTCCCCAAGTCATAGAGACTAGATAGAGTCATGGTGGAGCTTGCAACTAGTACAAGCCCCATTCTGCTCTTAAGGTTCCTCCCAATTACCTGATGCTCCTCCCTATGTTTTGGACAATCTAGGAAAGTCAGGACATGCATCTACTGAAATGGCTTTTCTACTTTCCTTTCCTTCTTTCCAGTGTTCTCTGGGGCCAGAAAGGGGAGAGCGGGATTTGGCTCCACAGCCTTTTCCTGTTGACCCTGCCAAGGTCTGACCCTCATCACCCTAAAGGAGGAGCCGAATTAATTTTGACAATTATTTCTCAAGATAACAGGAACCTCGTTTGCAAGGCTTAGATGTGCAGAAAAATCAGATTTTGACTATCAAAAGCTAACCTTTATCTCCATTTTTTCTTCCTTTTTGTATTTCATCTTTAACAAATCCTGATGTTCCCATTCTACCTTGACCCATTGAATTAGGTGCTTTGGATGAACTGCAATAAAAATCCTCTTCTCATGATAAAAAAGCACTTTGATAATTTTCAAAATATATCCCCAGTAAACTAAGCATTTAAGATACGGTGGTAGAGAGGTAGACATTATCCCTACACTCATGGAGTCCACATTCTATTTGTGGAGAATGGACAAAAGATAAGTAAGTATTAATATAAATAAAATAAATTGAAATGAGTATACCAAAAAAGTAAACAGAATGTTAAAGCAGGGAATATTGGGGGGCTTGAAGATATTGGGTGGTTCTGATTTTTTGTTTATATTTAAAGAAACTGAGACTTAGAACTTTTCAAATATTAATCACTTAGTTACTGGGAGAGTCAGGAGTAGAGGCCGAAGTCCAGAATCCTTTCTGAGTAAACCCATTTTACAGGTGACATTAAAAAAAAAAATAATGATTCTGGTGTGAGTGCCAGTCTGACTGGTTTGTATAAAATATTATGCTATAAAATATCCTCTGCTCCAATTAAACTAGGCTGCTCAGCACCTCCATCATAGCTTACATACTTATACCTTTGTGTTTTTTTGTTTTTCATTCCTGGAACGTTTTATGCTCTCACTTCTAGGCATCATAATTCTCTTCCAGCTTAGACACATCCTTATTCATGAATCTAATTCTGAATACCACATCTAGAAATAAGCTCTCAGCTCCTATAATTACGTCATATGGCATTTTTCACATACTGCCTGAATTACCCTTTAGTTTCCCACTGAGTTGAAATCACGTTGTGGTCCAAATACTATATACTATAAATGTATATAGTGCTTTGCTCACAGTTATTGGTAATCATTTGGTGAATAAATACATGACGTATGTAATGAAAACCCATGATTCTAGATTCCATAGAAACTCCTGGTACATAAATGGTTCAAGGGCCTCATTATCTAATCTTGTTAATGAAGGACATAGTTTCTGCTTCTGTTTACAGCAACACTGATTGCATGCAAGAATAAAAGCACAGTGAAGCATAAACATAGATACGTGACTAATTTTGTATATGAGGAGATCAGAGCCAGGTGTGGTTAGTGAAGGGCGGCAAAGACAAAGAACTTGAGTTTAAACCATTTTTGAAGTACAGGCTGAAAAAGTTGTGGTGCTGTAGAGAAAGTGGCTTAGGAGAAGCTTTAGAAATTGTAGAAGTTATAAAGGGTGAAGAGAAGTTCTGTGTAGAGTATAAGTTGATATGCCTGAATGGAGTATTAGCTGGAGAATCTAGGGGATGGGGAGGTGGAAGCTTTGAAGCCTGTGATTAGGAGTTTTAATTATATTCAAGGGATAATTGGGAGCCATTGTTGGCTTCTGAGAAGGGGAACTTGAAATAACATTTAGGGAATACTCCTACTCCTGTCCTTTGCTCATGCTGTTTTCCCATCTGGAAGGTTTCTTTTCCTTTCTTCCCACCTCTCTTTAGCCCATTTTCCTTCAAAGATTTGTTCAAGCCCTCCATCTCTGAAGCTTTTCTGATGTTTCTAGTCAATGTGAGTAATCTCCTTCTCTCTCTCTCTCTCTCTCTTTCTTTCTCTCTCTCTCTCAATGTCTCTCTCCCACCTGCACCCCATTGCATTCACTACAAAATTAGCACCCTTCTTAATTCTTTCTTCTTAATTCATAATTGACTCCTTAATTTTTTTTTTTTTGTGGTACGCGGGCCTCTCACTGTTGTGGCCTCTCCCATTGTGGAGCACAGGCTCCGGACGTGCAGGCTCAGCGGCCATGGCTTACGGGCCCAGCCACTCCGCGGCATGTGGGATCCTCCCGGACCGGGTCACGAACCCGTGTCCCCTGCATCGGCAGGCAGACTCTCAACCACTGCAACCAGGGAAGCCCCTTAATTTTTGTTTTATTTTATGGTCATATTCAGTAGTCCAGAGTTTCTTGTGTACATTGATGGAAAATAAGGTCTCTGCAGGAAGGTATTGTATATTATATTCTAGAATAGATCTAGGTGCATGGATGATTAATACATATCTTTAAGTTACACTGGAAAAACCTATGACCCAGCTATCAGTTCAGAAATAAATAAAGTTTAAGGGTTAGAAGGGACCTAGAGTCCTCTTCAGTGCTTGTGTTGGGATCAAATATGGAATCAGTATGAATGGTTTGTATCACACTTTTGACCCTCGGTGATGTTTTAGATTGATCATATGCTAGGTTCACCATACCTGGTTCTGAATGATATTGATCTGTCTCAAAAAGAAAATAAAATTACGCAACAGCAACAAATATTTCCTCTAGGTGAAATGTTTTCACTGTTGAAGATTTTTGAAAAGTTATTGGCTTCTAGGTGGTAACTAATAGACAAGTTGAATTCCCATTTGCACAAGGACTTTAGTCATGTGAAAGCCAAGATGGTCTAGCACAATGCATCTTTTTATAACTGAATACAAGATTAATTTCATTGCTCTTGGATACATATATCTTGCATACTGTGGATTTAATATATCAGAAATTAGTAGAAGATTTATTTTTCTGGTAGCAATAATTAGTAAGTAAAATTCAATGTACAAATAAATTCAATGTACTGATTATTATGTCAAATCTGGCATTTTTAGAAAAAACTGGCATCATTATGATTTCCTTTGTATTTAGTTTCTAGAGATAAGAAATTCTTATTTGAAATCAACATTTTGTTAAAGCCCACTAGTGTTTAAAGAAAGAATTGTTCTGATATTAACCAGGTAGATGTCATTGCATCACTTACTTAGGTAGCCACTGTCTTTTCGAGTATAAAATAAGTAAGCTGTTAACCTTGTTTGGCAGATATCACTTCTCTGTGCATGGCAGAAGTGCATTTTTACTCAATTATTTTTTAAAAAGCAACGATATATTTACATATGTGGCATAAGAATTAACTGATAAATATCTCTGAGGCCCAAATACCATGTGACTGCTGTATAATATAGCAAGCAATCTTTGAAAATATAGAATACTATATAAATGCAAACTGTGACTTTTTTCAACCAGATTTCTCTGAAGTACAGAGGTAAGATTGGACTTATCAAATATCTGCCGTGGGTGTTGAAAATCCTTGGTAACGTACTAGTTTAACTTTTATATTATTTTAGAAATGTGTTTGATAGCTGAGATTTGGAAGTGCACAGAATGCTTCAGAACCCTGAAGACAAAGATGAGCTACTTGAATTTAATATGAACTAAAATGGTAATACCTTATACTCAAAAGCTAACTTTTTTTGCAAGATACTCTGAAGTCTTTAGCTGCATTACCTCTAATACTCAGAATACATCTGTGAAGATGGTCTCTGTGAACAGGGTTAAATGCAATGGAAAGAATGCTGATAGAAATAAGGAGGGGTCACTTTCCCATTAACAGTTACTGTATAGAGTGAAAAGTACGTGCCTGATTTAAGAAAGAGCTGATTACACAACTGTCTTCTCCACTAGTGGGAGAGGTCAATCAAATCAAATATCTTTGCTGTTTCACATGGTGCAAATTTGTGGCCTTGGAGAGTTTTGTTACATGATTTTCTCAAGAATACACTAAGTGAGAGTAAGAATTAGAATTATGATAAGCTGGCTTAAGAATCTTTCTAAGATAATTTTATGGAAAAATAATACAGCAAGTAATTTTGACATCTTAAAGTAGAGTGAGATGAAATACTGAGGATATTGCAATATGGGGGGAATATTTTGGGTGACCAGTGAACCATCTGTAAGGTCAGTCTTATTAAGGACTGGGAATATGTTTTTTTTTTTTTTTTGGTACACGGGCCTCTCACTGTCGTGGCCTCTCCCGTTGCGGAGCACAGGCTCTGGACACGCAGGCTCAGTGGCCATGGCTCACGGGCCTAGCCGCTCTGCGGCGTGTGGGATCTTCGCGGACCGGGGCACGAACCCATGTTCCCTGCATCGGCAGGCGGACTCTCAACCACTGCGCCACCAGGGAAGCCCTGGGAATATGTTTTAACTATAAATTTCAAGGAGCAACTGAAATAAAATTTACCTATCATCTACAGGAAACAAGTGCCATTACTGCAAATTCCTGCATAGGTGAGTGGTAGCATCAAAGGTAAAAGCAAAGGAGAATAATGGAGCATGTAGGAAAGTGAAGAATAAATACCCCACCATGTATTCAAATCCAACTTACATTTTTGCATTTGGGCCAGAAAAACAAACATCTGCAGGCCCAATTTCAGGTTGCAGTATTTTAGATTGAGCTCTCTGATATATGTCAAAGGGTTTTCCAGAAATATTGACTGTAATTAGGAAATAACATTTAGTTGAGAGTCTAAACTATGAGTTCAAACTTTACCAATACTTCAAACACTACATAAAAAGTTACCTAAATATTGATATGGTATTTATAAGTTAAATGACCCATCTATTGAAGAGAATTTCTGTAAGCATTGCTTTAACAACCTGGTTATACTTGTGTTTTATTAGAACTTTAATTCATATCAGCCTTTATTCTTCTGAATTTAGTAGCATGAATTGAATAATTTTTTTTCTCTAATACTGGCTATAGGACAGAATTGCAAATAAATAATGTTTGGGGTTGAAAACATGGAAAAATAATGAACAAAAGGAAAACAAGAAATTGTGGTTAGAAAGATGAAAAAAGAAGTGAATTTACCAAAAAAAGGTTTCTCTTGGGCTTTATTTTGGGTCTCCAGATATTCAGAGCAAATATTTTCAGGGGAAATTGGAGAGACTGCATTGGAGAAAAAGAAAAAGTGATTAGAAAACTCTTAACATAAGAGATCTTAATTTAATCCATGCCACAGAATGAAATTTATAAAGAAAGCATAAAAGCACACACTTTAAGGGCACCACACTGACAGCAATATGAAGACATAGGAAAATATCAGTTCTTGAAAAGCATGGGGAAAGTCCAGAGGAAACTGTATCCTTATATATATAAACAGAGAGTGCTGTGAAATTGACCAACCCTATTAGTAATTTTGTGGAACATATATTGGTTGCTACTGGTTAAAAGTGTTGTAAAACTCAGGGGTTTTTATTTCTGTGCTCCAAATTAAATAAGATCAATTGTCAATTATACCTATTTTTCTATATGTTTAAGTCAGTGATTCATTGTGGTCAGGGTAGGACAAAACAGGGCAAGATGAACCACCAAATAAAGCTAAACATAATGTAGAGGTGCTAAGCAACCTGAAAATGAGTTGGACGCTTAAGGGGCAAGTGGTGTGCTGAAAGCTTGTGAACAATAATGACAAGGTCCTATTTAGTGTCTCAGTGTGTTTGGTGCATTGGGACATATTGAGGGGTGCATGACCGAGGGCTTCAACTATATCAAAATATGAATTGATTCAACAACATATATTTTGTTATTACATTGTCTTGTGCTACAAAAAGAAGCAGCATTGGGCTTCCCTGGTGGCGCAGTGGTTGAGAGTCCGCCTGCCGATGCAGGGGAAACAGGTTCGTGCCCCGGTCTGGGAAGATCCCACATGCCGTGGAGCGGCTGGGCCCGTGAGCCATGGCCGCTGGGCCTGTGCGTCCAGAGCCTGTGCTCCGCAATGGGAGAGGCCACAACAGTGAGAGGCCCACATACCGCAAAAAAAAAAAAAAAAAAAAGCAGCATTGCACAAGCTCTTGTTTGTTTGTCAGCGTGTATGGTTGGATAAATAAGACAAGCTTTTGTGCATAGTTTCTGGTATCCAGAGTGAAAGCCTGTCATTGTTGCATAGGCATCACTGAAAATATTACTTGCCTGATGGATTTCTGCCTTGATTGTAAATTGAAAAGTAAGATTATTAAGCTAGGACCCTCAGCATATGTATGCAATGCTCCTGATTGGAAGGTTACTCTCATGTGCAATTTTGTGTTACCTTTTATTGACTATGACAGAACACACTTGCAGCATTCGTACAAGTTGCTCCAAAGAGTATTAACAAAAAATGAATTCCAAAGGTGGAAAATATAAATATATTCTGCCAACCCTTCACTGAAGTGTAGACAGATAGTTGAGCTATTGAAAATTTACAGGTTTATCAGATTCTACTAATAAATTTCTACCTATACCTTTATTTGTCCTCCCTTTTTGTAATGATATTGAGACTCTTTAGCTTTGTTATATGACACTTTTCCAGAGACTTTTAACCATGTATATGGAGCCTTATATGTAGTCACGGACTTCCAATTTTTTAAAATTAGTCAATTTTTAAAGTATTACACATTTTATGGCCAAATAAAGTTGCCAATAAATAATGCATTTCAAAATACACTAATTTTTCAGAAGAAAAAGGGAAGAATATTTACCTTCAAAACCTAAAGTACTTTGAAAATGTAGTACTGTAATTTTAAATATTCTATCAAACAGAACAGTATTAATACAGTCAGTCCCCAAGTTTCAAAGGAGTTGTGTCCTAACATTCACTTGTTAGTCAATTACTTGGAAGTAAAAAATATACATACATATTTTTATGTAGGAAATGGTGATTAGGTTCCCAGACTGACTCACAAAATCCTCCTCAAAAAGTGCCGCTCATGGGATACATTCATACCGGGGCTTTTATTACCACCCATTTATCGTTCTGAGTTATTGGTAAAGTTTTAGTGGCAAAACTTGGCCTCATATTTGAATCTTTTGATCCTATTATTTTCCAATTCTATTTACACTGGTATGCTACCTCTAAAAGTTTTTGTTTGTTTCTTTTAATTGGATATCAGTGAGTAGTCCATAGACTTTCTGGTTTGTATATAGGAGGCATACCTGCAAGTCAGTTTTGTCTTCCTCACTCTTGCAGTAAAATCTTGGGCAGTTTACTCTCTGACTCTCACTCAGTTTCTCTCTCTACCTGTAAAATGCAGAGAGTAATTCCTTTATCATAGGATGTCTGTGAACATTAGAGAAAAAGTTTGTGAAAGGTCTGTCACAGTGCCTAGCATATGTTGAGATACTCAATATGGGGTAGCCATTTATGTGTGACTTTTTATGGTGCCTCTGAAGAAACTAAGTTCCTACTAACTTGATCAAAAACTGGAAATCTATTAGATTATATATTTCAAGGAAAGAGTGAACAATAAAATAGTGGCAGGCGACAGGAGCAACTGGCCCTCAGAAATAACTACAATCAAAGCTTTAAATGCTGACAGCATTCTCTCCCTAGCTCTTATTTCTGTTTGTCTTGGTATCTTGACTTCAGGGCCTCCCTGAACACTAACTTCTCTGATGGCATAGTAGGAGAATGGCTATGTAATCTCCTAAGACCTTCTTTTTCATCTCTAGTTCTTTAAATCTAGGGAAAGGACTTTGAGTTGACCATGTTGGTTAAGTGGTCTACTCACTGCTAAACCAATCATCTGTGGCCCCAAATGGAGTCATTCTGAGCTAAAGTGAACATTCATAGGGCAACTGTCTATGAGGATGGTGTAGACTGAAGTTTCTAGAAAATGGAAGACAAATGCTGGGCAAACAACCCTGTTTGTTATGCTTCTTAGTTCTTTCCTCTCCTTCACCTTCCTTCTCTTTCTTTTCCTTTACCTAAAAATATGGTCCATTGACAAATGAAGGAACACAAGTTAAACTTGTTTCCTTGTTTCTTATGAGTTTGAGCCACATAAACATGTTGCCCCACATACACAAAAAATTCTCAATTTCTGCAGTCTAATCATACTTCCATGATTATATTATGATCATTATTCACCTACAAGGAGTTCTACAGACATTATAGGGTAAACACCTAACAGAGCAATATGTTTCATAGGAGTGTTTTGCCAAATAAGAACATGTTTGTTGTAAAGAAAAAGATCGGAAGATATGACTCTTCCAAAAGTGGACAGTCTGCTATAGCCGTAGAGGAGGCCCGAGTATCCCTGGCTGTACTTACCAATGCTACTCTTCTCATATAACTTTAAAAATATGATCAGAAGTAATATTATCTTATTGGTTTTGATCATGGGGAAAGTTAAATTATCAGGTTTTGTGCTATCTTCTATTAACTAATGTATAAATACATATTTTAATTACAGTGAAATTTCATAGCTATCCATAGAGAACTCTGATGAGAGTCAACATGGCACTGTGTGCGAAGCACAGGTCTGGGAACGGACCAGTGATTTTTTTTTTTTTTTTTTTTGTGGATTTTTTGGCGGTCTGGATTTCCAGGTCTATGTGACCTCAAGCAAGTTATTTTACCTCTCTAAGCCTCAGTTTCTACATCTGGTAAAAAAGAAAATGCAGATATAAATAGTGCTTACCTTATAAGATCTTTTGTGAGAAATATAAACAATGCATGCAAAGTATCTTGCACACAGTGCTTTCATATAGGTTAGTGATAATAGAGGTGATTATAAATGAATTAGTGACCATTTTTATCTCTTGTCTGATTTTATGGATTTTTAAAATAAGATTGAGAGCAATATGCAAATGTCTATACTGTTTGTTAGGGAGAGGGAAAAAGATTTTCAATCTAATTTTCATGCCTATTCTCTCATATAGGCTGGACCCTCTCTGTAATTAGAGAGTAAATTACTCGCCTTTTATTGTTACATTAATATTTTTCAGATTACTGTGGCCATTTTGTAAATGTGTGTTGCAGTGCATTGAATGGTAACCAGTGGCCTAAAAGCATTAAGATAAGCCTTAAGAAGTGAGAAAAAAATTATTTCTATATGCTTTATCTCTAGCTAATTTAAACACTATCTGCTTTTCCATGTTTTAGTGTATCAGTCCATAAATTTTTCGGAGAATCATTGCTTTGTTGCAGGAGATTGTTGATTTGTGGAGCTTTGTATTTTTCTGCAACTATTAGACACTCAATAAATGCTACTTGATGATAATGGTGGTATTTTTTTTTCCGCTCAAGAGATGGAAATTCAGAAAAGAAAAGCATCACATTGCAATAATGAATTATCAAATTGAAGATTTTTTTTCTATATACAAGTGGAAATAAAATCAGTGTTCAGGTGTTCTTTTCAATACTGATTCTTCCACTGATGAGAAGTAAAAAACCTTTCAAACCATTCCATTAAATAGATTATGGCAACCTAATGGATTCATGCACTTTCTAATGGGAGAATGACAAAATACTCCCTTTTGATATGTAAGACTTCACCCACTGATGGCAAAATGCCTTAAAATGATAGTTGCTTCTCAGATTCAATTGGCCACCATACTTATTCAGTTCTTAGTCTACACCTTGTTCTTTACCACGCCCTGTGGGACATACTAAAGAAATATGTCCTCAAAAAGCAATATTTTGTTAGATAAATTTTTCTACATTATGAAAAAATATCTGAATTTCTTAAAAACAAAAACTAGGACCATTTACCTCTTAATCATGACAAAACCATTTCTTAGATTACTAATCTGGTTGGTCATGCTCATAAACCATGGTTAAATCCTTGCAATAACCAATCCTAGGGACATCTATTTATTGTCCCTACTTCTCCCAATTTTCCACATTGTCTATTGTGTAAAAAAAAGTAAGGCAAATGCCAGTTTTAAATAACAATTTTAGATGAACTAATTATACAGTAAGGCTGACAAATATATGCTTTGACTGGTATTGTAGAATTACCTCATTTGTTTTAATAATGGTATGCGTTACTATATCACTTGTCACAGTGTTTCTTATAATTAATTGTAGGGGGTTAATCTAAATTTTCTTCTGTTTGAATTAATATCATTACATAATTTGTGAAGCACATATGACCTCACTCCTGTAACCTGTAAGATAACTGTTTTTATTTTAGTTGTTATATGCACCCTTCTAGGCTTTCTCCTTGCATTCATAGTTGTAATCAAAATTGATAATAATATGGATACTAAATTACATTTCCCTTTCAAAAACATGACATGGCCTTAAAATTATGGGATGCCTCATTTAAAAAACACCTTACAAAGCCTTACCTCAATGACAAATGTTTGTATGACTCTGATTTAAAAATTAATGACAATTTGTGCATTATATAGCTGTGCATACATAGATATTTTCAGCAACTTGATTGTTGATTTTTCTAATGCATCCTATTTTTATTTGGTTTTTATTTCCTTGAATATAAATAAGCATTTTTTTTACTTGAAGGAGAGATTTAAAATGTAAGTACCACCTTCATCTTAATTTTATTCTGTATTCTATCCACTTTATCTATTTTTCCATTTCAGAGCCCAAATTTCATGATGATTTACCAAGCATGAATATAAGATAAAAGAATCCAAACTAAATGTCACCAATACAGTTAAAAACATACATCTATAAATTTTAGGAAAAATCCAAAATCAGCCTGATATTAAATATGTTAGTCTACTCTTGTGAAGCTCTTTTCTTCTTGGTTTGCTTTGACCTAAATTTCCAGCTTGATATTCTGATTCATATGTGTCATGAGGGCAGCCAGATGGCCTCATTTTTCCAGGCCAAAAGCAAAAACTGTTCTGCTTTCTCTTGCATTATTTGAAATAAGTTGCTCTTGCAGTGAATATAAATGTAAGCTTCCTGTGTCAGTGAGCTAAGCAACAGAATGGGCGGTTTAAAGTCACAGGCCTAAGTCCTCGTCTCCAATACTGTCATCATAGCCTCTGTGACCTTGACTTGTTTATCATTCTTGAAAATGGGAATTATAATATGATCGAGAGCATTTTATGTCCTAAGGTTTGGAGGAAAGAATAATGTAGAAAGCTATAGGAGTAGCAGCAGGTAATTTTGGGGGGACTGGTTAATAGAGACATTGTAAATTGCCTCACAAATAATGAGCTCTCTTCTCCTACCAGTGGGGAGAAAATTACCTACTATTGGAAGGTTAGAGGATGATAAGAAAAGAAAAAGAAAAAATAATTTTGCTGGTCACAGAGGTGCCATTTAGTGCACTGGAGTGCAATTTATTAAGTGGACCTTTGTGGCTAAAAAGAGATAATTCACTTACCAAACTGAACAAATTTACATTATTCCCATCCAAAGGATGAGACCCTGCATAGCTAGTTATTCATCTTTTGGGAAATAACTTGGTAAGATATGAGCAATGGAGTAAATCAGCAAAATGAAATGTATTCCGAAATGCCAAAAACCACAGGCTCCTGGGAAATATACTAAAATATTTTTGTTAAATGTATATCTATAAAAATTCTTGTAAATGCACTCATGTTAATCACTACTGCAGAAGTGCTCTATTTCCTTATGTTTTATAATGTTCTGTTTCTCAGAAAAATACAAGATAATTTAAAAAGCCATCAAAATAACCAGATTAGTTCATTTTAATTAAATCTTATGGAAAACTGCCTTGTTATAGATGTGAATCCTAGTTAGTGACTTTCTCAAGGTGAGAAAAGATATACCCAGACCTCCATATTACTATAATGTACTTTGTACTCTACAAGTAGAAACAAATAAATTCCACCATCATTAAGACTGTATGAAGGATGCTGAACAGTAGTGGTTTATGTTTTCACAGTGAGTTTCTGGTGTTGAATGCAGAATTTCTATCATATTTTCATTGAGTTTTCAAAGCATCTGTACATAACAAAATGCCTGTTTTTCCTCTCTGATGCATCATTTTTAGGCAGAAACTTGCATTTGTGTTTTTGGTGTTTAGCTATTACCTGAATCTAACCCAGTCTCCGAAGATTTCTGCCACATTTATCTTTCGCGTGCAAAAGATTTTTCTATAGAAGCTATGACTGATATATGGCAGGGCAAGCCAATTATCAAGAAGCCAGAATAGAGTGCTAATGTGTGTATTTGGTAGTGGCTAATAGAAATCTTAAAACCTAGACTTCACAAAGGTGCCAGAAAATCCCATTAAAGTTTATCTAAAGATTTTCTGAAGCATATAGTCAGGAAAATGCCACCCCCCCCAGGGATGTCCATGTTCTAATCTGAGTCTATGAATATGTTACCTTATATGGCAAAAGGAACTTTGCAGATGTAACTTATTTATTTTTTATTGAAGTACAGTTGATTTACAGTGTTGTGTTAATTACTGCTGTACAGCAAAGTGGTTCAGTTATACATCTATACATTCCTTTTTTATATTCTTTTCCATTTTGGTTTATTATAAGATTGAATATAGTTGTGCTATATACAGTAGGACTTGTTGTTTATTCATTCTATATATAAAAGCTTACATACAGATATAATTAAGTTAAATACCTTGAGGTGGGGCAATTATGCTGGATTATCTGCGTGGACCCAATGCAATCACAAGTGCCCTTATAAGAGAGAGGCAGGGGTGTTAGGGTTAGAGGAGATGTGGGGAAGTAAATTGAAAGCAGAGTGATGCAGCCTTGAGCCAGGAAAGAGGGTAGCTGGTAGAAGCTGGTGAGGGCAATGAAGCAATTCCCCTAGAACCTCCAGAAATAATGCAGCCCTGCTGACACCTTAACTTAGCCTAGTGAATCTGATTTTGGACTTCCACCTCTGTAACTGTCAGATAATAACTTTCTGGCATTTTAAAATCACTAAAATTTGTGGAAATTTGTTAACAAGGAACTAATAGAAAGTTGTTAATCTGACTTTTCAACTTTAGAATATAGATTGAGGTTTAAATTAGAATAAAGTGATTCAGACACGACCCTGAGCCATACTCTTAGTTCTTTTCAAATAACAGAGCTAGAATATATCTTAGTGATATAAGACTATTGCACTTGAGTACTTAAAGCCAGAGGAGCTAAATGATCTGCTCAAGGTAACACAGCTAGTTACAGTGCAGAGTAACTTTGGGGCTACATAAGACTCAGACTACTGATATGTAATTTCTCTTCAACTGCCTCTGTTTCATGATATGAAAACATTTGCTTACAAAAGGTCAGTGCTTAAGAAGTGTTTTCATATGTTGTGATAAGGTACAGGGGTAAAAGTGAGTGTGATGGTGAGGGCATAGGGCTGGGGAGGGGTTACTTCAGAACAAGAATTTATACATGTCCTACTGAATTCAAGACTAGGCAAACAATCATGAACTGATTAGCCATGGCCCCTGCCCTCTTGGTTCCTGTTAGTTAGGAAGGCAGACATAAACAAATATAATTATAATTAATAAATACCTTGCAAGGAGGAAGATTCTGCAAAGAAGCCTTCAATCACAATATGCAAGGAATTTTCCCATAATCTATATGGTCTTTGAATAAGATGATAACCAAAAAAGAATTTAGTTTCACCAAGAGACCACCATAATTTTGAGCTGTTGTTCTTGCTCTGTAGAGATTTAATAATCGCCTGTTACTTTGGGGAAGGATGGATATATGTGTTTTTCAATATCTTTGAAAACATACTTGCGTATATTTTAGAAGCCCAGGTTTGCTGATGACACTTTACTGTGTTACCATCAGTTTCTATGGAGACACTAACTATTGTGCAGTTAAGGGGAAAAAAGAAAAGACTCCTCTGCTTGCCTGTGGCTTTAAAACTGTTTTTACTTGTTTTCCTATTCTGCATATTCAGAAATAAAATTAAAATGGTTTTCTTTTCAAAGAATGTTATATGAATGCCAAGAGGATTCTCTTTTATTTCCCAAAGACTGTAAACATTTACAAATTAAATACAGTCCAACAGAAAATGAAATATTCTCTGACCATCCCATTCTAATGGCAAAGACAGTGTTTCCTCTGTTTGCTCTATAAATCTAGAATTTTTTGGCATTATATTACTTAAGTTCCTTTTTAATAACTTATACATTAAACATTACCAATAACTTTACCTTTGGTCTTTTGTACAACTGTGGTGTGTAGATAACTTCCATTTACATTAACTGAAGTTACATTTGTATGCTAATAGGAAAGTACACTTTATACAACCAAATTAGTATAAAGCTATATGAAAGAACAAGTCTTTTCTACTTAGAAGAGGCATGCAATTCTATTTAATAAAGAAATTCACATTAGCGTTTGTTTCCTGGATTCTGGTGGATCCATTCTGTTTTCTTTTGCATCATTTAAAATAAGTTTTTAAAAATGTATTTGGTAAACAGCAGATAGGATTTCCTGCTCTGAACTCCCTTTTTACACTGGCTTTACTTACTAGGTAGATCTTTTGATTCATTTTAATTCCTCCTTAAGACAGGATTCTCTGCCTACTGTTTTTTTCTTTTTTTAATTTCTATGAAATGCTGAATTACATACATATCAGTAAATATTATACTTGGTGAAGGCTTAAAACCTTTCCTAAAAATGGTTGTAAGATATTTTTTAAAAATTACTCCTGAATTCATACATTCAAATGAACTTTAATATCAAAGTTAAATGTTAAGTGTTAACAGTGAATCCATGGAGATAGTGTCATACTTTGCAATCTAAGTACTTTTAAGTAGCACAAGGTCTTTCAACATAATTAGCACAGGATAGTGAACCCGGCCAGAAATATGGGATTCACCATTAAATTTAGAGGCTTCTTTATCTCTCTAAGTCTAATCATGTGTGCAGAAGACTAATTGTTAATAGCATGGTCTTTATTGCTCATAGCTTTCTTTTATTTTAAATGGAATGATCTGCTTTGTGAGAAATTATTAGGTTTTATAGGCCTACCTGCATAGAACCTTTTGTTGAATGTCTTATGGTTTTGCCAATTCAGATCCTGAGAGCAATTAGAGGCTATGGTAGAACTGTTCCTTAAATCACACACATATTTTTTATTGCCTGCTTTTTTTTTTTTTACCTGCAGTAGCAGATGCAGAAGCTTCAGTTACTTGCGAGTACACAGAGTAATTGTTAGCCAATGCAAAAGCTTGGATTGGGAGGCATAAGCTAAGAAGAGGAATATGTTATGTAAGTCTGGCACATGGCAGAATGTGTCCTGATGTCTAACATTGTCCCCACAAAGCTTATGTTCTCAATCATAGAAGAACAAGTCTTTAACCATTCTCTAAAATGACAGGGTGGTTTCATTGTTTAAAATTATGGTCAGAGTTGGTCAGACTGCAGTCTTTTAGGACGTATGGATTTGTTCAACCAAAATAATTTATTTGCTTCCCGTAGTCAGTTGGGAGTTATTTGTTGTTCGATGAGGTAAATAATGGGGACACTTTTCAAACGTGCTCATAACAGTGGTCACAATCAACATTTCATTTCTGAGAGTTCAATTTATATGATGAGTAGAGACTCCCCTGGTGAGATCCGATAGAGGCATTGTCAAAAATGTTGCAAAGGTTGATAGTATTTTGAGAGAAATTCATGTTACGGTAGAAAATTTTGCTGAAACATTTTGGCCACCTGGCCTACTGAGCCTCTCCGTGACACAGAAGTACTCAATGAGATTAGTTAATAATTTAATGATGATGAAAATCACTGTTGTTTCTATATTAAAATGCCTGTATAAACTGCATATTACTTAGAGTTGTCAAATAGTGATGAAGAGTTGGTATTCACTTTCCAAAATGCTTTCATCAAATGATAGTAAACTCTGTGTGTGTACTGTTGCATGTGCCTTGAACTTAACAGTGCTTTTCCTTCTCTGTATCTTCAATTTGTTAGCCAGTTACCAGTTGCTCAGGCAACTCTACTTCTGCTACCATATAGTCAATAACAGTCAGGGTACTCTCAATCTTAACAACTTTCTTTAGGGGAAAATTACTTTGCATAGGCTTTTTACCATCCCGACTGACAAGCCATCTTCACTCAATTCTACAGTGTCAGGCATTATCAACCCCCAAAAGGTACTGACAGCTTTAGATATATGCATGTACAAATCAATATTATTTTTCAACTAATATCCTTTGGAAACTTTTTTTTTTTACTGAAATAATAAAAACTAGATAAATTTGTGACCTAAATCTAGTGGCAAACCTGAAGCTAACTTTGAAGAGTGTCATGTGAAGTTTCAGGAGCCACAATGAAATATACTGGTGGGGAGTGGGATGACATGTCATTTTTTATATAAAGAAATAGGTCATTGTGAAAATGTTTTCATAGCAGCCAGTGGTACTAAGATGTTTCTTCCTTCCTCCCTTCCTTCCCCTTCCTTCCTGCCCTTCCTTCCTTCCTTCTTCCCCATTCCTTCCTTCCTTCCTTTCTTTTTCTTTCTTTCTCTTTCTTTCTTTCTTTCTTTCTTTCTTTCTTTCTTTCTTTCCTCTCTTTCTTTCTTTCCTTTCTTTCTTTCTTTCCCTTCTTTCTTTCTTTCTTCCTTCCTTCCTTTCTTTCTTCTTTCTTTCCTTCTCTTTCTCTTTCTTTCTTCTCTCTCTTTTTCTTTGTCTTCCCCCCAAGGTAAAGGAAAAAATAGAAAAACACCTTTATATTACCTGGTAGATTCCATTTTGGGTAATGGATTCCAGACAGGTAAAAATGCATATTGTTGCTTTGAAGCATACCTGAGATCTTTGAAATCCTAAGAGGGGTTTAGAGTTGTATAAGTACTTGCCTAATTAAAATATTGATGAAAGATTGAGGGAGTATTTCTTTTCATGGAAAAGATATGAAGAAAATAGAAAATCCAAGAATAACTTTAGCACGTAGCAAGTTTTATTTGAAATAATCTGACTTCTTTGATTATTAAAACATGGAATAATTATTCTGCCATCAAGTGGAAAACATAACCTATCTGTCCTTTTTCTTCTTTGGACATTTTGGCCACAAAAAAACCTTGTTTGTATTTATGAAAGTTAGTTGTTGTAGTGCTGTTTTGTGGTCTTCAGATCAAACGTAATTAAGAAAAAAATTCTAAAAGAGGTTGAGATTTTTGGAGTAATTTACCCCTCAGAGGCAATAAGGTTGGGGAGAATAATGTGTTATGAGTTATGACAACTTATAATATTTAAACTTAAAATAATTAAACCTACTCCTTGCAAGGATTCAAACAGTACTAGTGTTAAGTAGAACTTGAAAGTTCCTTGTAGTTCTATTTTCAGAGATAAATATTGTTTATGATTTGGTATAGACTTTTCCATACTTGTAATACATATGGACATATATTTTATCTACTTAAATGCAGGCATACTGTATTTACTGTTCCATCAGTTGCTCTCTTCACTTAACAATATAATGATGGTTTGTTAATACATGTAGATCTACCAGTTTTTAGAAAAAGATGTTCTATAATTTATTTTTAAACTTCCATATGATTAAGATTTGGACTGTTCAAATTTTCTCCATTATAAATAATAATACTACCATACTATTCTACTATAATAAATGTGCATATGCATATGTCTTTGAGTACTTGTTTAGGTACATCTTGAGTATCGGTTTCTGGAATTGGATTTGCTGGCTCCAAGGTGTTCAGGCCGTTAATCCTATTTTACACCCCTACCAGCAATGTATAAAATTTTGGGTTTCCACATTCCTCATTTACATTATTCTTAACTATCTTTTTTTGTTCTGTGATTGGTGAAAATATATTCGGCTGTTTTTTTAATCCACTGGTCTCTGTTATTAGTAGACTATTGTTTTTTTCAGCCATCAGATCTAGCAGGCATTACCAAACCTGTAGACATGGATATCTCCCTATAGATATCTATGATTATAGATCATATACATATAGATATAGACATAGTTATAGATATAGTTACAAGTATAGCTGTAAACACAGATGTAGACATAGATATAGATTATAGACATAGGCAAAGATACACACACACACACAAACACACACATTTCTTTTCCCCATCGCTAGCTTTTGCTTACGCTGTTTCATCTACCTAGAAACTTGGATTTCTCCCTATATACCTTGATTCATCCTGGGAAGCTGAGCTCATGTTCTGCTATCCCTACTGAGTCATAACTCTTTTGATTGCTGTTGTCAGAAATCGTATCTCCCTCCTTAGGACGTCTGTGGTGCCTTGCACTCCTCTGGGACACTTAGACTTATCCTATCTCTTTAATTTGACATAGGCATTTCTCAACTTCTGTATTAGTAGGTACACTCCCTGATTGCAGGAACTACGTCTTACCCATCTTTCATCCTCCACAGATACCTTATGATTTGGCAATATTTATTGATTTGGGGAAGGTAATAAGTCAGTGTTGTGTACTTATGAGTTCTCATCGTTGTCTGCCACAAAAGTTGTGATGTTTGAGAAATATGGTGTTTTGGAAAAAAACATAGGATGTGGAGTCAGAGAATTTGCCACGTACGTGCTGTGTGATTTGGAGATGTTCCTCATCTTCTGTGCACTTCAGTTTAATTAATCTGTGAAATTAAGATAATAACAATATACTTCACAAAGTAGTAATGAAGAATAAATAATAGTTTGATAAGTGCTTTGTATATTTTTCTATAACCATAAATGTTAGGGTTAAGATGTGAATTTTTGTGTCAGTAGAAAGTAAATAAGAAGACTGAGTCCTCATCTCCCAATGTATTCCCAATGATGTGAATCTTAAGTAGGTAAGTAGATAACAAGATTCCAGTTGTAAATGTTATGACCATATGCATCCATCAGAAACCGTTTAGTAAAAACCGAAAGAAAAATCAACTCACAAATAGGGTTATACTCTCTTTCTTGTATGATAGAATCGTTAAATTAATGGCTAAATCTAATTAAGAAACTGAAAAATTACAGCATTGCCTTCTGCCAATACAAAACCCAATGGACTGTGAGATGGGGTATGGTAACACTCGAAATTACCTCACTATTGTTGAATATTAAGGCAATTTTGCTACCTGTCCTTAGAAATAAAACAGCCCTTGCAATTATATTTTGTAATTTGTCATTGGTTCAAAAATTAACGACTTTTACTGTAATAAATGGATCATCACAGATGACAAAGCACAGTTTTAATTAACAGTGACAGGTAAAAGTCCTTACAGTCAGATTGAATTTATATTAGCAATTATTTAAGAAATTCTATTTTAATTATCACAGTTTTACTTTGAGGTTAAGAGTACTAATCATATATAGTCTTACCCCTAACAGTTTATGGGGCATGAGCAAAAATTAAAGAATTGTAAAATAACAAACTGTTAAATATGTTCTTCTGGATAAATACACTTTCATAATGACCTAGAAGCCCAGGTTTGAATTTAGAATTCTCTAACCCTTGGATTTCTATGTCAGACCTTGGCTGAAGAGCAGGTCTCTCATCTGTTGACTGAGGCATCACTTTTCTACCCCCAGCTCAACGCTACACCACAAGGGATCTCATGCTCCGATTCTAATGAATCCTATTTCTAAGTCCCTTGATGCTACTTCCCAGCCCCCAAAGCTCTGTCTTGGCCAACCTTCTGGTCTAGTGATACACATATTCTACCTTTAGGAAGATGGACTAGGAAGGAGTCCTACAAGTTCCTGGATTAACCTTAGGAAGATTAGGGCAGGAAATGTCAGAGTTTTACATATCCTAGAAAATGGTCTAGAAAAGGTACCATAACCTGCAGGTGGACATATCCATTTGGCCCTGCATATTCTTTGTCACTTGAGGAGTGCAGAATCACAGGGAGTCATAGATAGGCCTTTATAAAGTATGGGGTCCAGGGGCCCACCTCACCTGGGTCTGGGGTGGTAATGATTGCACATGAAGGACTTGAATATATCTCAGAGTTATCAATAGATAATGCCACAAATATCTCAAAGATAATAATAAGTCTCATATACTGATTTTAAATTATATACACTTTATGTAATAAAGAAGGCTTTATATTTAAACCAATGCATTATTTGGTATACTAACTTTGTTTTAAAAACAAGGTTTCTGTTTGAAACAAAGTTTCTGTGATTTCTGTTGAGTTGTGGTATGATTTCTTTTTTAACATATTTGTAGGGCATGTAGTTATTAAGAAATCTACATGTCAAAGGCATATATGTCAAAGTCACAAAGTGTACCAAATAGTTCACATAGACAATGCTACAGATATAGGCATATGCACCAGTCTGCAGAGTCTAGGTATTTGTCTAACAGGACTAATGACTATCCTGTACACTGTATAGAAGTATATATCTAGAAAAGCATAAGAAACATTAGAAGCATATGCATCAAATTGTTAGCAATGGTTTCCTTGGGGGTGGAGTCTATATTTCTAATGTTTTGTGTTTTCAGTACTTTTGTAATGTTTTTAAAACTAAAGCCATTGATAGACTTTAAAGGTATAAATACCTAATGCAATACTTATATGTTGAAATTTAAATATTTGTCTACCTAACATTACTTTTGCTTTTATGCCATGCCAAACTGGTGATGGATGTATCTTTAATTAATTTTGACATTCAGTAGACACAACTAATTATGGAGTTTCAAATATTTAATGAATGAACATATATTTAATCTGATACTGTAAGAAAATTTAAATGAACATATGAAAATGTACAGTAGAAAATATTAGCCTTACATAAAATAGAAAAGGAACAACAAGGTACCCTTGTTGACTTTTTTGGAATCCTATAGGTTCTGGAATCTCACTACTGTCATGTTTAACATTTCATTTAATAATACTCTATTTGCTGTATTCCTACTCACACTAACAACAAAAAAAATCTCTGCATTGATTTCCCAGGATTCATGCTTTTCTTTCTTACTTGACTGTCTAGCACAGTCTAATTTTTCAGCATTTAAGTACCCGAACCTAATTTTAAATGCTATGTTTCTGAATTATTTCCAGTTGTCACCTACTGAAAGCAACTAAAAACAAGTCATATTGTTTAAAGATGATTTAATTTTCTAAAGCTTGGCTTACATAGAATACTAAGTCTATGTCTGCAATGACGATTGAATACCTCACAGTGCATGAGTGCAGTGTCTCTGATAGCAGGGCTTTTGTTAAATTAATGAAAGCTTAATAATTACATTTTTAATTGTATCCATAAATTTTTTGTTAACTGAGGATCTTTTCACAGTGAAGTCCCTTCATACATGAGACAGTTTAGAGGTACTACATACTTTTAGAGGCATCTAATTCAGGCTTAGCAAACTCCAAAGCATATATAACTGATTTACTTGCTGTACACCTGAAACTAACACAACGTTGTAAATCAACTATACTCTAATAAAAATTTAAATAATAATAAAAAAAAACAGTCAAGTACTATGAGAGAGTAGATCAGGTAATCTATAAGAAAAGAGGAACTCATGGTTCCTGCGGTGACCTGGGAGTGCATACACCTCCTAAAGGCATCTGTTAGAACTCTTTTAAAGTGTTGTGTCAGTGAAACTAAACACTCTCATGGACTCTGAGTTTGAGACTCTAGAACTCAGATTCTCACTTATGATACATATTTAATATTCTGTATTTACCAATGCAGATAAGAAGGTCCATAGATTGCCATATTCTAAATTGAGGAAACAGGAAAAACACAAAATCAAGAGATGCAGACATTTGTGGATGGAATAATAGTATAGATTTTATGATGGATATTTGGTATTATTGAGCACATTTGGACCATCTGTTAAGATTTAAGTGATTCAGGGTACTATTTCACAGATATCCCAATTTAGATGTTTTCTAGCTTAGAACCAACAGTGGGCTTATTAGCTTGTTTCTGGTGATGAGGGAGAAAAATCAGTGTGTAACTTGCTTTTCAAGTCAGGGAGGTAAAAGGCAATCTCTTAAGTCAAAACATGGAGCATAAAGAAAAGAAGTCCCCCAATGAAACAGAAACTGTTAAAACTACCACTTACTGCATGTCTGTTTTCTTTGCTAACATAGGAAGGCAGCAAGGCTCATAATTTTCATATTACTAGGTTCAGGTCAACCAAAGGGTTAAAAAAAAATGGAGGCTGAAGGGACTTGTCCTTTTGCCAGGGGATGTGTCTCCATCATTCTTATCTTTTACCTGCTCTTAGGGGTACCCAGTAAGTATGGTGGCTGCTTATGCTTTTTATGGGAATTGGCCCACCAAGGTGTTGCCAAGCCCCCATGAAATGGGAGCCCAGCTACCTAAGGAGGTAAGGTTAGGGCCTAGAACCTGACTGGCAGTGAGGCTGTCTGGATGCCACCCTAAAGATTGATCAACAGTCCTTTACATTTCCCCAGAGCAGGGACAATACTTGTTCCAGGTTTGGAGTGGCACAGAGATCACGGCCCACTAAGTGGGTCAGGGAGTGAGCAATAGAAAACTGTGAGGGCACAGAGCAATACAGGTCATTTTACTTTTGAATCTGACATTTGTCAAGAGCCACGGTGTATTATTTGGTTCCTGCTTTTAAGCAGCTTTAAAAAGTGAATGGAGGGCCTCCCTGGTGGCGCAGTGGTTGAGAGTCCGCCTGCCGATGCAGGGGATACGGGTTCGTGCCCCGGTCTGGGAGGATCCCATATGCCGCGGAGCGGCTGGGCCCGTGAGCCATGGCCGCTGGGCCTGCGCGTCTGGAGCCTGTGCTCCGCGACGGGAGAGGCCACAACAGTGAGAGGCCCGCATACCGCAAAAAGAAAAAAAAAAAAAAGTGAATGGAATGTAGATCAGGAAGTACTGTACATTCTTCTATGGCTGTGCCTAATAATAATTTATAAGGCATGTAGTATATGATAGTGATTTTTTGTTTTTAGTGGATTTCCATTTGAGGACACTGAAATTTAGACAGCATGAGTTGCTTGCCCAGGAACACATAGCTAGTAAGAAGGGGGATTCACACCCATATTTGTTGAATTTCAAGCCTAAGCTAGCCACTCTTTATTAGCTATGATTAAGCTAGCTACACTTAAGATTCTGAATCACTAAGCTTGTCTAGTCATTTTAGCATAGCGGCTAAGATTTGGACTCTATACAAGGCTGTCTGGTTTAAGAACCTGGCTCCACCACCTGCTACTTGTGTGACCTCAAGCAAGTTACTTTACTTTGTTGAAGCTCAAGTTTCTAACTATAAAATGAGGATAATAGAATTCAGTTCCTAGGGGTCTCATTAATGTTAAATGAATTAATACATGGGAAATGCTTAGACTAAATCCTGCCTAGCCCATAGTGAGTTCTCCATAAATAGCAGCTATTATTGCTATCATTATCATTACTATTACTAATTATCAAATACCACCAACCCTACAAGTAAGGACTAAACAAAGCCTTATAAATAAATGAATGACTTTTTTTTAAACTTGAAGTATTAAAATTCAAATTTTTAAAGTTATGATGAGCAATGTGCTATATGTTAAGTAACAGATTAATTTCAACACTTCAAAACAGACTGACAAGGGTGGAGAGAAATGCAAAACAGCAAGACAACATGAGAAGGAGAGAGACAGACAGACATGGAGAAAGTCACAGTGAGAGACCTATACAGCAGCAGCCAGGATAGTCAATGATAAGCCCAAAGATAGAGGCAAATGTACATTCTAAGAGACTGTTCATCAAGCAATGCAATTAGCTTGTGATTTCAAATGAACTATTACTTTAAACAAGATTGCATTTTCATAATTCTAGGCAGACATCAAAATATCCTCTCTTTGTATTGATGCAGATGGAGGCTTAAATGAGGCTTTCCAAAATATAGCTGTCACAGTATCACTGAGAACTCTGTGATAATGTGGAATCAGAATAAAGAACAGAGGCTAGGTCCCAAATAAGCAAAACATAAAAAAATGGATACTTTATTACTGTTCTCTTTACTCAATAAAATATTACCATCTTGGGGTTTACAAATTACAGAGACACACGGCTTCATAACTTAGTCCTCATTTGTTTAAAAATCAACTTTATTTTTTCTTTATCTGTGGGGAGCAAAGTGATAATGAGTTAGTACAGTGTAAGAGTAGAACAGTTAAAGGAAGGAAAAGGATGGCACAAATGTTAGCTTTATATTTTCAGATATGATGCTTAGGACACTGAAAATTGCCCTCCTTTTTGGGAAAAACTGTAAATTATTTCCATTTTCAAAATTATAATAATCCTATAATATATGGCCAGATTGCCTAGCTTTGAATCCCAACTTCACCACTTACTATATGACCGACTGTGGATAATTATTTGACCTTTCTGTACTCTTTGTCTTTAAGATGGGATTAATGATAGTAGAGGGTTCTTGTGGGAATTAAGTAGGATAAATATGCAAAGTGTTTAGAATGCTGCCTTATACCTATTAGTACTCAATAGATGTTAACTATTATTAGCAGTAGATATTATGTACATGATTATGTTCTTTAGCTTACTTTCCTTTAACCAGGCTACATATGCACTCGTTAGATATTATAAAAATGTTTCAGTGATATTTTATGGCTTTATTCCTAAAGAGTTAATGCTTTTTATGTTTTGCTCCCTCCAGCCAAGTTAGAGATGGTCCAGGATACAAAGATAAAAGAGAAATATGAAGAGACAAATAAACTAAGGAAAAGAGGGATGAATGTTTGAAGGCAAAGAATAATGGGAATATATTTGTAACTCTATGTTATTAGAAAATAATATCTTTTTTTTTTTTTTTTTTTTTTTGCTGTACGCGGGCCTCTCACTGCTGTGGCCTCTCCCGTTGCGGAGCACAGGCTCCGGACACACAGGCTCCGCGGCCATGGCTCGCGGGCCCAGCCGCTGCGCGGCATGTGGGATCTTCCGGGATAGGGGCACGAACCCGTGTCCCCTGCATCGGCAGGCGGACTCTCAACCACTGCGCCACCAGGGAAGCCCTAGAAAATAATATCTTTTAAGGATATTAACTTGTTAAGCTTCAAATTACAATGTTACATTAGTTGTAATAATTGGTTATAACAATGTTTTGAAAACATTCAATTTTTTGTGTTAATATCATCAGCTCAGCTGAGAATGTCTTGAAAGTAGAAATGCAAGTGTTGATAACTCTAAGGATATAAACTTTCACTCATCCATTTATAGAATCTTTGTTAAGTACTTTAAAAAATGGCATTTAAGAAAATGGGTTCTGGGGGCAAATGACATAGTGTTCAAAATTCATTTACATCACTCATAGCTACAACCCTGGTTGACCTCTCAAATTCTTGATTTCCTCATCTGAAAAAAAGGGCCAATGATATGTCTGTCACAGAAGTTGTTGTGAGATTTATTGGACTAATGCACATAAAGGCCTTAGAACTGTGCTTGATGCCACATTTGCATTTCCTAATTGTAACTTATTATATTAATCCTTGGGCTAGGAGGGACAATGATCAGAAAGGTGCTGTTCTTTTTTCTTTTTATTAGAGTATAGTTGATTTACAATGTTGTGTTAGTGTCAGGTGTACAGCATAGTGAATCAGTTATACATGTACATATATCCACTCTTTTTTAGTCTCTTTTCCCATACAAGCCATTACAGAGTATTGAGTAGAGTTCTCTGTGCTATACAGTCTGTCCTTAATATTTATCTATTTTATGTATAATAGTGTGTATATGTCAATCCCAGTCTCCCAATTTTTGCCTCCCTCCACCCCTTGTTCTTGGTCTCAAGAAGATTGCAAGTCAATTGGAAGACACTGAAGAGTACATAGGCTTCTGTAATATGGTATGGTAATTACTCTGCAGCAGATAGAAGTATGTATATGTTGCTGCTCATAATGAGTAATGAGAACCCAGTCATTTTAGAGAATGAAGGATGGCTTTCTGGAGAATGTGATCTGTGAACTGGATTCTAAGAAAATGAGATTTAACCTGAGAAAAGAGTGGGAAGGGTATCAAAAGTTGAGGGCCCTGCATATGCCCAGGATACTTTGGGAAAATTCAAGTTCTAGTATTGCTGGAGAAAAATATGGGAGTAGGCTGAGGAGAGCGGAACAGTTGATAGAAGAAGAAAAGTGAACAGGGGTAAGATCAGAAGGGTTTTGTTATAGGTGTCAAGGAGGTTAGACCGCCAGGGATTCCTCAGAATAATCACATGGTGAGAAGCAAGCTGTCGAAGACTACTCTTTGCTTCCCTTTGGTACAACATAGAAGATGGAAGGAAGGAGGTTTCTGGCAAGGCAACCCCTTTGGAGGCACTTCCTAAAATCCAGTCACGAGGTCAGAGTAGCCCCCAAAAGGGCCCAACAGTGGGGAGAGGGATAAGTGGATGGACTTTACTCAGGTGGAATCAAGGGAACTTGATGTTTCCTCACTTCTTTAAATATGAATACAGACCTTCCCTCAAATGATTATTCCATACCCATTTTCACTTTATTTCCTAAGTATAAATCTGGACCTTGTAATTTGTTTTGCCCAATAAGAACTTATAATATTCATGTTTGATGGCCTCAGTATAAGCATTGTTCTTGCCCAATTCCACAACTATCATATAGACCATTTCTGCTTGAAATTTATTACGTCTGTGGTTCCAATACCAAGAGAAGAAGAGGCAAAATAAATATGCCACTTCTTTTTTCCTTATTTCATAAGTGACAAACAATTTTCTTGGTGTGATTCATCTCACTTATTAAAGAGCTTTAACATTTGAGGGTCTGATTTTGTGCTATTACAGAATGAAGGTAGCAAAAAAGAGACTATTTCTCTGTGAGAGGAGAAAGGTTTTACATCCTTTTTATTACAAACAAACTTGACTTCAGTTTTCTCTTCATTTTCTATCCATTGGCCAGTATATAGAAGTCTTATTATGCTTTCTGATACTGCATTGATGAGAAAATTTAAATTACTTAGATAAGTAGCATCCATTGTTTTTATAGATAGAAAGTTTATTGGTCAAAAATATATAAACTATTCCACACAGAGCACTGGTTGATAGTTAAATGAAAAAATAAAATCCTTGTTCTGTTCACACTTTTATGTCATAACACTAAGAAAATAGGGTTTCAGACTTATTTTTTTTTTGGCGGTACACGGGCCTCTCACTGCTGTGGCCTCTCCCGTCGCGGAGCACAGGATCCGGACGCGCAGGCTCAGCGGCCACGGCTCATGGGCCCAGCCGCTCCGCGGCCTGTGGGATCCTCCCGGACCGGGGCACGAACCCGCGTCCCCTGCATTGGCAGGCGGACTCTCAACCACTGCGCCACCAGGGAAGCCCCAGCCTTATTTTTTTTTCTTTGTTTAGAGTTAATGAATTTTTTCAACTCTTTTTTTAAATTTTTTAATTTTTTTTGTGCGTTTTTTTTGTTTTATTTTGTGGTACGCAGGCCTCTCACTGTTGTGGCCTCTCTCGTTGCGGAGCACAGGCTCCGGACGCTCAGGCTCAGAGGCCATGGCTCACGGGCCTAGCCGCTTTGCGGCATGTGGAATCTTCCCGGACCGGGACACGAACCTGTGTCCCCTGCATCGGCAGGCGGACTCTCAACCACTGCGCCACCAGGGAAGCCCTATTTTTAATTTTTTTTCAACTCTTGCTGAACAAAAAAAATTTAAATAAGACAGCAGAGAGTTGTATTTTAAATTATTTTGGAGGATTTTAAAAATCCCTAATAAACATGTTTACAATAGCTAGAGATATTCATAAAACAACTCTACCATTAATATAAAAAGCTTTGAGTTATTTTTTACTTTTATTTTTATTTTTTTATTTTTATTCTTTTGCGATACGCTGGCTTCTCACTGTTGTGGCCTCTCCCGTTGTGGAGCACAGGCTCTGGACGCGCAGGCTCAGCAGCCGTGGCTCACGGGCCCAGCCTCTCCACGGCATGTGGGATCTTCCCGGACCGGGACACGAACTCGTGTCCCCTGCATCGGCAGGCGGACCCTCAACCACTGCGCCACCAGGGAAGCCCCGCTTTGAGTTATTTTACAAAACAAAATTGAGTCTACAACTTTATTGTTTTCCTATCAAAATTGACTATATACAAGAGCTGGTTGAGAAAGTGAATTTGAAGTTTTAGAAAAGGGATTTAAAGAAATTAATCTTTACAGACATTTTTAATTTCTGAATTTAACTAAAATATCTCATTTACTGGAAAGATGGGTCACAAATTTTTTAGATATATTCATTTTACCTAAACATGAGTGCTTGTCAGTAGGATAATTTTTTATTTTTGTATAATATATACCATATATACATAATGTTTGCATTTCAGGTAAAGTATCATTTATATAATCTATAAGTAAGTGACTCATTTAAACTCCAGTCTCTCTTACAGCAGCCTAAGCACTACTAATATATAGGAAGCAAGAGGCAGCGCGGTCTTTGCCTCCAGAGAACCTCAGATCTCACCCCTTTGGAGCTCATCAGAGCCCATTCAGGTTTATCCCGAGGGGTCACTTGATGCACTGCCTGATTCTCCTGCTTCCTGGGGGCTGAACGCACAGCTTCAGTAAGACACCCAACTCCTGCTGGCTTAAGAACAGTGTTATTTTAATGATGATTATAATGAGCTTTAGTGTTGCTGGGAGCCAAATGTATCCTTAAGTCCAAGAGAGAACACTGCAATCAGGGTGAAGTATAATGTAGCTTAGATTATTATTTGATAAGTTTCCCTTTTAATTTTTTCCTTCTTCTGTACTCATTTATTTGCCTACTGTTCCAAGGTGAATAATTATCATGTATCTTTATGAAGATATCATAGCAACTGAAACACATTGAAGGCACTGAGGGGAGGGAACTGCCTCAGAACGTCTATCCTGACACATAAATCAGTGAAACTGCCTTTGATCCCAGGACCTGAATTCATTTCTAGTATTTGATTGTGCCTCCAGCAATCATTACAAGCTACTTTTTATTAAGTGACTCCGCCTTAGCAGATGGCCTTTAACAACTGCTAAGCCCATCCTTGCACTGCGCTGTCATAAGTTCATTTAAGAAATATCTAATAAAAGAAACTTCAGCTAGACATTCGATATGATGATGCCGTGGAAATCCTGAGGGTTAGTGGACATTGCGAGTAAACTTTGGTTTTAATAGAATTTGATGTGATCTGGTCTGAAATGGTTCTGTTTATTTTCTCTCCTGCCAGGCTTTATGGTTGAGAAATTTGTGGAAAAGAATAAGTCAAATAGTTTTCCTTTTTAAGCTGTTAAAATCTCTTTTTTCTTTTCTTTTCTTTTTTTTCTTTTCTTTTTTCGTTACGCGAGCCTCTCACTGTCGTGGCCTCTCCCGTTGCGGAGCACAGGCTCCGGACGCTCAGGCTCAGCGGCCATGGCTCACGGGCCCAGCCGCTCCGCAGCATGTGGGATCTTCCCCGACCGGGGCACAAACCCGTGTCCCCTGCATGGGCAGGCGGACTCTCAACCACTGCGCCACCAGGGAAGCCCTGTTAAAATCTCTTAAGGGAAGTGCATTCACTTCATATTGCTCATTTCCATTTTCACAAAAAAAGGTTTATCCTGCCAGATAAAATTGGGAGTGCATAAGAAGTAGGAAACTAGAGGTCTTGGTCCCAGCTTGCTATGTAACGGCTCCTAACCAGTGGCTCCCAAAGTGTTTAGGGTATGATCCTTAGTAAGCAGCACATTTTCCGTACAGTATACACAGTATGTTAAAAGTCGAAAAAAAAATGTTTCACAGAATAATACCTTTTGTAACAGACAATGGACTCTATTTTCTATTCTATTTCATTAAGAAGAGATGCTGGTCACGAATCTCTATATTGATTTCACCATCCGTGAATGGGTCTCAGTTTGTAAAACACTGCTCTAGACCACAAATTACACAACTCAGAATAGAGGGAGGCATACAATCCATTTCTAAAAGTTCCTCCCAACTGTAAAAATCTATGACTCTGACTAGAAAATGCATGTAGATATGATCCTCACATGGTAGATTCAAATCAATGAATATCCTGACTAGGCCGATAGATGCATCACCTGCCTGTGTGATCCCATTCAGTATGTGGCTCTCTGATGCAAACTGTTTCTAAAATAAGTGGTAAAATGTAAGATTTTTTAAAGAATATTTTTTTAATAATCACCAAGAAATGCTTATAAAAATACCTGAAATTTTATAGTTATTGTACAATATGTGAGTATTACAATTGGTGAACTGAATGTGAAAATCTTTTTCTGAACCACTAATATAAAATAATTTCCTAATTGCTGAGCCAAAGTTGAGGGTAATTTATGTAATGAGATCCACTTTTCACACCACTGTCATTTTCTCTGTCCCCAGGATAGACCAGGCTGGCATGGAAATTTCATGGGGACAGGGCCATCGTGTCTTTAAGACCCATTGACGATTTTTTTTCCCAAAGCAAGGCACTATTCCAGGCCCAGTTCCATGGCACTCACTGGGTATTTATGGAGTCTATGAATGTAAATGAATGGATGAATGGATGGATAAGTAAGTTTGTTTTGTTAAGGCTCGCACTAGACAACCCGGAAATAACAAAACTGTCTTATTATATCTGGTTTTACTTTCTTTTAGTCCTTCCTGAACTGAATTCCCTTAGTAAATGTACCCATTCTGATCTCTTGTTTCACCTAAACCACTTCTTTCTGAGTACCTTCTTGCCTGACTTAGCTCCTGACCATCTTCTTTTTACATTTTCCTCACAAAACTGACCAGCCTATTATCTGGTTCCTCAGATCATTAGTTACACACTAAGGCCCATTATTTGGTTCTTCAGGCCATTTAGTTACACACTAATTAATTCATGTAAAGGAATGAAGAAATCTCACTAATTGTTTATAGTATAACTGCTTTCAGAAGAATTTATATCTCTTTTCTGGGAGAAGGCATCCTATTGGATGGTGTTATTAGCACTGTCAGAAAGATATGGGAAAGTTAAAGGAGAATATTTTGTCACTGTCTCACAAATAACCTCATATGGTTGATTTTGAACTTTCCTCAAAATGCTGACACTACGCTGGGGACATAGACCTTTCTGTGGTCTAGGAGAGTTTTCTTTTATTTATTTATTATTTATTTATTTATCTATCTATTTATTTAACATCTTTATTGGAGTATAATTGCTTTACAATGGTATATTAGTTTCTCGTGTATAACAAAGTGAATCAGCTATACATATACATATATCCCCATATCTCCTCCCTCTTGCATCTCCCTCCCACCCTCCCTATAGGAGAGTTTTCTCAAACTGTGGTTGTGGATTTTGGGGTGCTTCTAAAAAGGGTCAATCTCTGAGTCATAAATCAGACCTATTAAATCAGAATTTCTGAATATACTAACCAGAAATCTTTATTTTAAAATAAACTGTCTCAAGCGGTACACATGCATTAAACCGAAGACCCACAGTTTAAATATTTTTTTTGCATGTTGCAAAGTATCTGTGATAACTTGTTTGAAGATAAGTTTCAATGTCCCCCTATTCAAATGATCCAAACATCACTTATTTTTCCTCTTGCATTATAGATGGGCTTTGGGACCATGTGACATGAAAGTACAGTTTAGTAGGAATGTACAGTGAATTCTAGACTACTTATCAAGACTTATCAAAAGTCTACCTCCTTAATAGGCAGAGTTAGTGTTCATTTATCACAGATTATTTACTTAGGAATGACCACAAATGTTTGAGACAATAGAGGTAGATGATCTTTTAATCCTGTTTCAGCTCCAGGGGAAAAAAAACCCCAAACTTTCATTATACTACACATTATTTGGAAGTTAAATCCACTAAGGAAAAAACACAACAAAACTAAATGTTTTACTCATATTTCTATGCAAATATATTCTGAATATTCCAGACCTTTAGATTTTCCATCTGAGTTTCTCTACTAGCAAGGGTAACAGAGTTAAATTTATTCTTTAAATGAATATTATTAAAAGCCTACCAGATAGAAGGCATAGTGCTAAGATCTGTAGATGGAGGAAGAAACAAAGACTTCATACTTGTTCTCATGGAGCTTTTGATAATTCTAAGGAGATAATTATTTGTGAAGTTAATTTTTAATGATACCGAAGTACAGTTGCAATGAGAAGTATGTGAGTGGGAGGCCAGGGCACCTGATTCAGCCTTAGGTGTCAAGGAAGGCTGCCTTGAGGAATAATATTTCATCACAGTCCTGAAGAATGAACAAGAGGTAGATGACCAGGAAAAGGGTCAGGTAAAGCATTTCAGGCAGAGACAGCATCCGTGAAGAGTCTACCCTTTCATTTGTAAAAGATTTTTTTTTTCGAGTGTTCATATGCAGCACAGCACATATTTTCTAAGTAAACTCTATAGTTTTAGTTGTACATAATCAATTCTTTACTTTCTACTTCCTAATTTGTCAGTTTGGTCACCAAACTCTAAGGTAAAATACAAATGTGTAATAATTTATAATAATAATACTATGTTCAGGGTGCATGCTGTGTGCTAACTACTGCTCTTAGTATATTTATGAATTATCTTATTTCATCTTTACAACAACCCAATGGGTTTGTCAAAGGCAAAACACACTATATAAATTTTATGTAATTATTTATAGAGATTATTAGAGAGGGCCTTGAAGTAGTAGAGAATTTTAAAAGCAAGAAAATATGTTTATTACTGCTAGAACAATTATAAAATAATTTTGTATCATCTCTGCAGTACAGTAGTCACAAAACTATGGCTTACTCTTCTCTCTGCATACCCATTTAATCATTTTAATGGAATGGAAAAGTGGCTCCCATTTGGCCAAGATAAGGTATCAAGCAGGCATTGGTCCTGAGTAGGAAGCTGCTATGACTTGATGGACATCATGAATATATGCTGGGCAAAAAAAGGGCCCCCATGGACCTGAGTTAGATATTTAATTATTAGAGTTTTAGAGTCTTTTGTATTTTTCAGGAGTCTGTTGTAAAATTGTAAATTTCTTAGAATGAAGAAATACCTTAAGCAATGGCACCTCTGAGAGGTTAGTAAAATAACAAAATTGATTGAAAAATTGCTCCAAAGTTAGTATCTACAGACTGGGTTGGTATCCTTTGCTGTCTCAGTAATAAACTCTGATAGCTTTGTAAAAGCCATTACCCTGTACAAACTTTGCTTTTTTTATCCTCATAAGCGGTCTTAGACTGTACTCATATATTAAGCCACAGGAGACAATACTAAGGAAAGTTTCATTGTGCAGGCACTGTAGCCACACCAAATCCAGGGTCTGACAACTATACTATCGATGTGACCTTCACAAACTTATTTAACCTCTCTGTACCTCCCTGTACAATAAGAATGATAATACTCTCACTATCATTGATAAGCTTAATACCTATCATAAGATTTTTGTAAAGACCCATTCATTCATTTATTCATTCATGCAACACATTTTTAAGAGCACCTACTATGTGCTAGGTACTATGTTACTTTTCAGTGGAGGAAAGAAAGACAGTAAATAAAAGAAAAAAATAATAGAGTATGGAGAAAAGTTAATTTGAGAGGAGGAGGACTGTTTTAAATAGCATGTGTAGGGAAGATATTGCTAATAAAATGGCATTTGAGCAGAGAACTGAAAGAAATGAGTGAATAAGTCTTACAAGTGTGGAGGGAGTGGGAACATATTGGTAGAAGGAATAGCAGAGGCGGAGGCCGTGACATGAGTGTTCATGACATAGTCATAGAACTGCAAGGAGGCCATCGTGGTTAGGGGAGAATTTTGCAGAGGTAAGTTCAGAAAGATATCAGGATGGTAAGAGCATATAAGGGCTTTGAGGAGCATTTTAAGTACTGGCTTTTACCATATATCATCACATTTAAGACAGTTTTAGTTTCACCATTATTCCATATATGACTAAGAAAAAAACAAACCTTCCATGTAAATGGTGGTACAGTGTTTTCCAATTAAATATTTTTATTTTGTTTTTATTTAAAGAGCTCATTTAGCTTTATTTAGGCAAAGATTCTTTATGCCATTCATTCTGGCCTGCCACTGTGTCTTGTTGCAAACACAATAACTTCTAATTTCAATGTTGAATCATAGTAGAAACTTATTGAAGTTGTTAACTCAAGATATGTAGTCCCAACAGTACCTATAATTCAACTGAAGTGACGGTGCTGTGAGCACCTATGAAAGTTTGCTCATGCATAAGCAGTGACCACTATATCAAAACTGCCACCTGGCTGACAGCAAATATCATACACCTTTTGATTTCATATATTAAAAAGTAAATGTGGGGCTTCCCTGGTGGCGCAGTGGTTGAGAGTCCGCCTGCCGATGCAGGGGAAGCGGGTTCGTGCCCCGGTCTGGGAGGATCCCGCATGTCGCGGAGTGGCTGGGCCCGTGAGCCATGGCCGCTGAGTCTGCGCGTCCGGAGCCTGTGCTCCGCAGCGGGAAAGGCCGCGACAGTGAGAGGCCCACATACCGCAAAAAAAAAAAAAAAAAGAAAAAAGAAAGTAAATGTGTATTATTATCAGTTAAATATAGGCCTAAATGAGATAGAAATTCAGAAGAGAGGGTATTGAGAAAAGGGGTAATGATATACTTCAAGAATCATTCTTGTCCCCATAAAGGGAATAGACTGACTGAAATGAGCAAAGGTGGAGGCAGAGAGTGGGCAGGAGGTTTATTTTAATTACAATAATTCAGTTAGATGGTAGTGGTTTGACTCCAGTGGTAGTTCAGAAATGGTATGACATGGTTAGGTTCTTATATATTTTGAAGGTAGAGCTGACAAGGTTGTTGATAATTGAGTATGGGGAATGAGAGAAAAAGAGAAATCAGAATGACTCCCAGGTGATGGGGAAGACTGTGGGCAGTTGGTTTAAGGTCCACAGAGAAGGTTAGGAGTCTGATTTTAAGCATGATACATTTGAAACTTATTACTCATTCAAATAGAAATGTTGAGTAGGCAGTTAGAAAATGGGCCTGGATTTCAGAGAAGTACAATCTAGAGAATCAAAATTGACATAAAATGACTCCATCCTAGGATAGATGCTGTTTAATACCATGAAACAGGATGGCATCACCTAGGGCAGTGTTTCTCAATATTTTTGGCACTATCCACACTTAAAATAACATTTTACAGCACAAAGGTACACAACCTACACACTGGAGAAAGAGGTATTGTTCCATGTAACTTTATCTTACTATGTGTGATAATTTTGTTTTTCCTGTCTCCTTTTCTCCTTTTGTTCAAAAACCACAAGTTACTGCATGTTTCTCACCTTGAAAAACAGTGGCCTAGAATGACAATGAGGATGGAGAGCAGATGAGTTCCAAAGACTGAACCTTGGAGTTCTCCAACATTTAGAAATCTAATTGATGTAGTATATGCAAAGATCTTAAACAATGCCTAACTCAAAAAGTTGTTTTCAAAAAAAATGTTCATTTTTATTATTAGAAGGCACTCCCTCCCCAAAATATTCCTTGATTTATTGCTATCAGTCTTACGGTTAGAGGGCTCAGGCTGTAGTTTACAGAAAAAGAAATAGGTACTATGTTAGTTTTCTATGGAGTATAAGTAATAATCACAAATTTAGTAACGTGAAACAGCATACATATATTATGTCAGTTTTGATGACTTAGAAGTCTGAGTACAGTTTAGCTGAGTTTTCTCTTTCAGGATCCCACTAGGCTACATTCTACATGTTAGCTAGGGCTGTAGTCTCATCAGAAGCTCAACTGGGTAAATATCCAATTCAAAGCTTCTCAGGCTGTGGGCAGCATTCATCTCCTTAGAGTTGTAGGACTGAAGTATTTAGTTGCTGGCTGTCTCCTAGAGGTCACTCTCAGCTCCTAGATGCCACCTCCTTTTTCTATTCCTTGACCCTCTCCATAGACAGTTCAGAGCATATATCTTACTTCTTGAAGCACAGCAGGTGAATTTCTCAAACTCTAGTCTGCTAAGATGGACTCATATAATGTAACATAATCATGAGAATGACAACACAACCTTTGCCATACACTATAATATAATCAAGGGAGTGAAATCACTTTTGTCATACTCTATTGGTCAGAAGCAAGTCATTTGTTATGCCCATAAGGGGAAAGGATTATAAGAGGACCTGGCTTATTGGAGGTCACCTTAAAGTGTGTCCCCCTGCCTTTCTCCTTTTTATTCAGGTATTCCTCACAACCTGGAACTTGTAGAAAAGTGTTAAATTTCTGTTCTTCATCTTGATTATGAAATAGGAGAGCACAAACTAGGGGTTAAAAAGACATGACCTCTACTATGAGTACTTTCACTGTTATCAGGTAAATATGACAATGTAATTAACTGTCAGAACCTCAGTTTTCCCATCTTTAAAATGGTGGTGGCAGTGTCTTTCCAGAATCTTTTCTCACAGGGCTCTCTCATCAGTATGATATGAAATAATTTATGTAAAATTGAATTTTGAGCTATGAAGTAGTGACAATACAAAAACTATAAGGTGACAATATTCTATATGATGATGATTATACTCTAATTCTCTGAACTTCCATTGGCCATGTGGGAGGATACAGCAATATTATAAATGGCTTATGGCTTTTCACTTTGCTCTAAACCTTGTCCATAGCAAGCTCTCAAATATTTACTGGACGAGTAAGACGTGTTTTTCTCCATTTGGTTTATAGCTAGTTTTGTTTACCTTGGGAGCCATAGATAGTTTTACCTTCTTTTGTAAAGTATGTTTGATTTTTAAGAGAAACCACAAGTGTTGCACAGTTTGTACTAAAGGACTACTATATTGCTTTTTTTATTACCTGAAAAATGCAAGAAAAATTTAAAATTAATAACAGTAACAGGCAATAGGGATAATAAAGGTTATGATCCTTGCTTCAGAAGCAACTGACTTTCCATTTCTTATTAAAAAAAAAAAGATGAGGAAACCTTCTGGTGGTTTATCAAGGGAGTATAAAAAAAGGAGATAGAGAAAGAAATAAGAAACTTTTAAACTTGAAGCTTAAATTTTCTACTTAGCATCTTTCAATTGAGAACAAAATTGGGGATTTGCTTGATTTGGATGGTTCCTCAACTCCCAGAAGAACCATATTCATATTTGGGAGGAGAAAACAACAATGAAACATTAGGGGGGGAACAGAGCAAATCTGGGTACCATAATTATTTCAGGGGACCATGTCAGTTGGTCAAAGTGGCAAGCTTAAATGACCATTCCCAGAAAACTTATGTGATATACAGAGCTGAATCCCTGGGAAAGAAACATATTTTCTTTGTAGAACACTATCTATTTTGTATCTGTTTAAAAATTTTTTTATTTCATTAAACACATCTTCCAGTGCTCATCATTTAAAATAATTGCATCTTGTCAATATTTTGCATGTATGCCTGTCACTGTCTTTCTAGTGCTGGAGTTTTATGCTCTTTTAGCATCTCAATCGATCTCCTAGAAACAATATTAACACGTCCAGCGTCGCCTTTCACCATCTGCTGGGTATTTCCAAATAAATCTTCTTCTTTCAACTGAAATTCACTTCAGCAAAAGCAAGTTTCTAACCTTTCAACCTGGTTCTTGCCCAGCCACTTTTCCTTCTTTATCTGTACAAGGACAAGAACATCCACACCTGGCATGTGCTATGGGCCCTCAGTCCACAAAAATGTATCTGAACTCTTTATCCTCCATTCAGGGAAGACATTATGGTACATTTACCAATCTTTTCTACCCTGGAACATTGGTTTATAGTGCCTTTTGAGATGAAGGCAGAATAATTCTGATATAATGTATTCTGTACATTTTTTGATATTGCTGAGAAAGAATTTTTGTAATTACTGCCTCTTGCAAGCAAGAAGTGAAGGAGGGCAACAAACACAATAAACTTGGGCTTACTGGAAGTGATGTTTCCCATCTAGTTGTAAAAGAGAGTATATTTGAGTAGGTGAGTCAGGTCAAAACATGAAAGTCTTTGTACCTGGTCTAAGGAGTTTAGATTCTACCCCAAAGAAATAGGGAGCCACTGAGAGTTTAGGGATTATGAGGAAATGTGAAAAAAAGTAAGAAAGTAATCTTTAGTGGTTTGGCCTATGATTCAATCATACACCTTGAGGCAGGTGTTGCTTTGAAGGTGGTTATACTCATGCTGGTGTGAGGTGCTGAGGTTGGGTAGAATTAGAAGTGAGAAAGACAAATGGATGTGTAGTAGAGAAAAATGACTAGAGTTAGTGACAGATTTGTGTGACAAATGGTTAAGATGTGGCTAGACTGTAAGTCCTAAGAAAAGCAAAAACACAAAAACTTTTATAGAAGCTCTTTTAAAGGCAAGCTTTGGAAAATGGAAAAATAATATTTTTACACTATAGATCTAGGTAAACATTGCACGTATGTATGAGAAAACAGTGTATAACAGAGGTGATTGTCTCTTTCATACTGTGTTTTTTTTTTGATCTTTCTCTTATCTTGCTTAAAGCCATGTGAGCCTTAGAATTAGTTAAGTATCTATAGTGGTTTGAGTAGTGCCCCTCCAAAATTCATGTCCACCCAGAAGCTCAAAATATGACCTTATTTGAAAATAAGTTGGATGTAACTAGTTGAGTCATGCTGGATGAGGGTGGGATTTATATCCAAAGACCTGTGTCCTTACAGGACAAGGAGAGAATACACAGGGATACACATATAGGGGAGAATGCCATGTGAAGACAGAGGTAGACTTTGGCATGAGGCAGCTACAAGTCAAGGAACACCACATATTGCTGAGAGCCACGATAAGCTAGGAAGAGGCAAGGTAGGATTCTTCCCTAGACTTTAGAGGGAGAATGGCCCTGGTGACAGCTTGATTTCAGACTTCAAGCCTCTAGAATTTTAGCAGAATAAAATTCTTTCATTTCAAGCCACCAAGTCTGTGGTAATTTGTTATAAACACTGTACTTAGTGCTTTGTTCAGATGAGTTCACAGAAATCTGTGTTGGAGGGTTTATTATTACATGCATTTTAAATGAGGAAACCAAGGCTTTGAAGGACTTTGGACCTAAGAACACAGTGGTGGTATCTGGTGGAGCTGGGATTCTTAAAATTACAGTTGGACTCAAGATCCACCAAGCAAATGACCTCTCCTCCATTCCTTCAGCTTCAGAGCAACTCCTAGGAAATGTATTTCAAGGTTTAAGGGTCTCTGAAAAACATTTTTCATTGAGTAATTAGAATCAGGAATGGGTCAAGTGTTTCTTCCCCAGATAAGACATCTTATTCCTGTGCTTAGACTTCTTGGGCTTTCTGTGGGCCTCTGAGTCTTTGGGGATTACAATAACTTCATTTTGTTTCCATCCTTCCCAATTCTCCAGTCTTTGGTAACTAAAGATTTTTATAATCTCTAAATTTTTTTACACAGGGACATAAGTTGTGTGGGTGGTTTAAAATACACACACTTCCATAAACTTGGAGTCTCAGTGAAGCAATATGCAAAATATTTAAGCTTTTTTAATGATTTCTTCTTAATTTATCATAATGCCTTTGATGGAATGCAAATCTGCACTTTGGAGTTTCTGCTGTTTATAGAAGATGTACACTGGCAAGTGAACTTTTTTCCTTTTGAAGGAGAAATATCACCAATATTGAATAGAACGCTTTAAAAATGTCTTTCCGGCTTCCCTGGTGGCGCAGCGGTTGAGAGTCCGCCTGCCGATGCAGGGGACATGGGTTCGTGCCCCGGTCCGGGAGGATCCCAGATGCCGCGGAGTGGCTAGGTCCATGAGCCATGGCCGCTGAGCCTGTGCATCCGGAGCCTGTGCTCCGCAACGGGAGAGGCCACAACAGTGAGAGGCCTGCGTACCGCAAAAAAAGAAAAAAAAAAAATCTTTCATAGCCATGCTTGTATATGTTGAAGGTAAATTCAATTTTTAAATCTCCAGGTTTCCCACATTATAAATGTATACATTGTTGGATTCATAAATGGGTGATTCAATAATATGATCATATAAATTTTTATTTATTGTCAATTTCCATATTATTGTAAATGCTTCAGAAATCTAATTTTTCATTTACATGTCTCTTTGTTTCAAATATTTCATTTATGGGACTTATAATTTCTGAGTGGGTCTAGGAGGCAAATTCTCCACTGCTTCCCTCTGCTCTGAGTTGTGTTTACTGCTAGAAAAACACATTGGTTCATAATACAATCAACATTTACTTATTGAGTGCATACTATTGGCCAGACACTATTCTAGATATTGAAAATATAATAACGGACAGGAGAGTGTAAAATATGGTTATATGCTTATGTGTATGCATACATAAGAGATTAATTTGATCAATTCTCTGGGAAATACTAGGATATAAAAGAAATAGTAAAAGAAAATTGTTTTAGGAAATATCACATACAGAATATCAATGACTTCTGACTCAAACTGCCTCATGGTTTGATTTTCTAACACAGTGCAGTCCCAAAGAAATAGAATGTGAGCTACAAATTTCACCACATGTAATTTTAAATTTTTGAGCAACCATGCTTAAAAAATGTAAAGAAAAATAGATGGAATATATTTAATATATTAAATAAATATATTAAAATATATGGTAACTATATATTTTATTTAACCTAATATTTCAAAACATTATCATTTTAACAAGTAATCAGTGTAAAAATTATTGAGATCATACATTTTTTGTACCAAGTGTTGAGATTCAATGGATATTTCACACATACAATATATCTCAGTTTGGACTAACCATATTTCAGGTGCTCAAAGCCACACGTGGCTAGTGGTTACTATATGACACAGTGCCTATCTAATGCCTTGATTTTTTCCTTACCTTTTCCATTTAAAATAGGGACATCCTATTTTTTTTTTCTCTAGTTCAACATTCTACAAATGGAAAAGATGGGGGAGAAAAGCGAGGAATTATACTCAATTATTTTCTCCAGTATTCCAATAAAAACACAAAGTATAGGATTTATTAAAAGGACATTTAAAAAATATAAAGCTAAAAGATTCATAGCTTGCTTATAAGAGTATCAAATTTGGATATCAGAAGCAGATGATAAAATCCCTGATATATGCTTTTTGAAAATAACTGAGCAAATGATATTTTCTAAGTTTAGAAATTTAAAGAAATTTGGATAAGGCTTCAAAAGAAGCCATGATATGAGCCTTGAGAGATCTTTGGCCAGCACCAAGGGATTTTTCTTTCTCTTCGAGCAGCTCTGCAGAGGAATTTTATAATATAACCTGTAACTGCTTTCTTTCCAATATCTACCACATTGAGTCTCAGATGATGATTTTTTCTTTTTCTCTGGCAGAATTCAGTACTATTTTATGCGTAATTTAGGTTGTGTTATTACTCTGGCTTTAAGGAAAAATAGGTTTTTTGCAATTCTTAGGTTCATTTTATTCTTGATGAGTTTATAGTTTTGATGAGTTTTATACATTTGTTAATTTAATATGACAATGAAACCTAGCACAGAAATCTGGGGAATGAGAAGAGAAATGGAATTACTTTATAATTCTGTTTCTAACACTTTGTAAAATCATTTAATTATAGGATAGACTATGTTTAATTTTAAATTTTTACTTCAGAGGTGCACAAATGGTATGAAAACTGTATGGACTTTGAATCTTGGGTCCCACCAGGATTATGAGTTTCCTCGTTGTGAAATGGGAACAGTACTACCTTCATTGCAGGTCTGTTGAGAGGATTAGATGAGATAAATATGTGACATACAGCGTTGTAAGAGTATCACAGCATTGTGTGACTTTTAGTAAAGGTTAACTACTCCTTCTCCTTTACCATAATCACAGCTTATTTTTCTGTTAAAACAAACAAAAAAACCAAGTTCTATCTTCAATCTGAACAACAGCAGATGAAACATTTTTTTTCTTCTTAAGGAAACTGATTAAATTAAAAAAAAACAACTTGGTTTTAAAAAATAATGCATCAGGGCCTCCCTGGTGGCGCAGTGGTTGAGAGTCCGCCTGCCGATGCAGGGGATACGGGTTCGTGCCCCGGTCTGGGAGGATCCCATGTGCCGCGGAGCGGCTGGGCCCGTGAGCCATGGCCGCTGGGCCTGCGCGTCCGGAGCCTGTGCTCCGCAGCGGGAGAGGCCACAACAGTGAGAGGCCCGCGTACCGCAAAAAGAAAAAAAAAAAAAAAAAAAAAAAAAAAAAAGAAAAAAAAAAAAAATAATAATGCATCAAGAACAAAATCCTGCTCCTATAATTCATGTAGGCATATAAATATTTAACAAAAAGTGCAAAGTAACATGCGTTTAGGTTCTTCGATCATGACTGATTACTTGAAGCAGTCAAAAAATCAAAAATGAAAATACTGCTCTTTGCCAACAGGTTAATCAAAAGACAAAATCACTGAAGATTAACTCAATAAAAATCATAAAAGAATTATAGTTTAGAATAGCTGATGTATATTTTTTCAAGAGAAATACAGACTAAATTATTGTCTACATTTATTCTAATGCACACCTCCAATTTATCAGTGGCTAGGACAGTATTTTAAGCTAGTTAAGATAAAATATTGTCTGTCATTTAAATTGCTTTAAACCCGCTTCACTAGGACCCTAAATGCCCCAGTAGGATGTCTTAGCATAACTAGATGTTTTCCATCTTTTAATTACTATGACTAATTTTTACAGCTCAGTTACAAACCCTTGAAAATAATGAATATGGTGACACAATCTTAATTATAATGGTGCAAATAGCACCACTCTAATACAGTGTGAGGCTTACATTGAAAAGGAATTTCCCCGGAATTGAAGCTCCTCTGATTGCTTTCCACATCACGTTTTAAACAAACACTGTGGTGCTTTAGCCATTACTTGGTTGCCTAGGATACACAGTTAATGTAGCCCTAAGATGCTGCTACCAGTTAGGCTTTGAAGCCATGCCTGGAAGTGCTGCATATAGCTGCTTTTTAATAAATTAGAGAAATTTAACAGAGACACTTTGGAGGAGGTGCATTTTGATTAATGAAATAACCAACTATATTTTTTGAGTAGTTACATTGATAATAGTTATTTTTATTTTAGTTTAGTGCAATTTTCTGTGAGACAGGCTAAAAGTGACTGTTTTTAAAACAAATGCAAAATTGATTCAGTGACCTAATTCTCAGGCCATTCTCCAAGAATATAATTTTCTTTGTTACTGAAGTACTGTAAAAGGTAACTAGCTAATCAAATGGAGTCATCTCTATAAGCTTCTTCATTTGATAGTTTCTTTTATTGTTACATTTTTATTTAGTCTGTGTGACATACCACAGTTTATTTTTATTAAGATATTGCAAGGTTCATATATTATCATAAAAGTTTTATTACAGTAAAAATAAACATTAGCAAGACAGTATTTGTAACCAAGTAACTAATGAGATGCTGAACCACAGAAATGTACATAAATTTCAACAGTTGGTATATAAGTTACTATATCTTTCAGATTAACAAGTTACCTTTCAATTCCTGTAACAGTACATTTTTAATGTTTCACCAAAAGTTGGTTTGCGATTAAATATAAGATGGAAATACAAAGCTAGTTTTAAATCTTAGCAAAATTTTGGGTTATCTGATTTCAAAAATCAGTAGTGGTCTTGCCTTATTCCTATGAAAAATTGAATTGTTTTCGTGGCCGACTTGAACGCAAATCAAATTGTAATTGCTGTTAAGTGGGAAAATCCAGCACTGAGCCAGCAGGTGGTGCTTGAGTTATAAGTGCATTTATAATAGAATTTGTTTGTTTGTTTGTTTGTTTTTAAATCTTGCACAGCCTTCAGGGATGGTTGCTCTTGTTTTTGTTTATTCTGTAGGAATCATTACATTTTAGAGGGGAAAATATTATTTAGGGATTCTGAAGTATCTCTGGAATTGAGAAGCTTAACTCTTCCTTTCTTTCTTTCCCTCCCTGCCTCCCTCCCTCCCTCCCTCTCTTCTCTAATCATTGTTTCCTGATCCACAGTGGCTTTCAGCAGCTGTACTGTCAGGGAAGAAGGGTGAAATCTTTTCTCCAAAGCAGCTCACCTGAGTGGTAGAAGTGGTAATATATTGTTTCTACAGTCCGGTGCACAGGGAGAGATTCCGGCATGTAGTCTGCAAGTGCATCACTTTCTTATCTGGGAGGGATTCAAGGAGGTTCCTACCTTCATCTTGAAATCTTGGTTTATGTTTATGGCTCCACTTTACAAGTTCACTGTTCTGTGCCTGCTCTATCTTTTTGCCTGTGGTTATTAGCATGCAGCATTCTTTACTGTGACTTCACTTTCTTAAATCCTCAAAACACATATGGTCTGAAAGGTAAAAAAGTTATGTCTTTTCGCATTTGTTACAAGTAGGAAGGATGGTGTTTATGTACTAAATTCTCCAGAAAAGAGTCTACCATTTGGCCAAATTCAACAGGACATCAAAAATCATTGCTTTTCGGTAGATTGTGCAATTTTTATTGAAATATAGTTAATTTACAATGTTGTGTTAGTTTCAAGTATACAGCAAAATGATTCCGTTTCTCATATATATATATATATATATATATATATATATATATATAGTGCACTTTTAAGTTAGATGTACTAACACTAGTGAATGACCATAGTACCTAAATAATAAAGGACATTATACTCCTGCCTACCTAGTGTTTTTTCTTTGCATGAGCATATCCAGTATATTTTACTCTTACATTTTGATTATTAAATCTAAAAAAGTTCCAAATAGTCCACTATTGCTACAGAAATAATCAGAGAGCAATTTATGATTGCATTAACTTTAGAGAATCCCTTTATTGGTTGTTTTTATTAAATAATATTTTGTTTTGTAGTAAGGGTAATTTTAAGGTCCTAGAGTTTATTTGGACTATCAGGTTTCTGATGCTTTAGTTTGGGTGTTAACTAAGTTATATTCTTAAAGTAATAGGTGTGCTGTTTCTCCATTTATTATGAATTATATTAGATAATAATTAGACTATGTGGATAGTTGATTTATTTTAATATAAGCAATCTGAATAGATCACATGTTTTCTTTCATAAAAAGCCCCCTTTCTCCTACTTTTTTTTTCTGTAGGAATTTTCCCTCCCAGAGTTAATTCTTCAACCAATTATTGTAATGGTTCCTTCCTAACTCTGATTTAAAGTGGTCAAGCCAATTGGTATCAGCAATGGCAGAGTAAAGCAAATAAAATAATGGGCCTTCCTTCTGTATGATTAACATGGCATCACATATCCTTTTCTTCAAAAGTTTTTCTTTTCCCTCTTAGAATTAAACTTAATACACTATTTGTCAGTTATAAATCAGGCTATGCAAATGGGGGTCTGCTAGGTCTCTGATGAAGGGAATGAAATTCATTTTGCCTGTGTAAGCTCCATTGGTTTGTACATTATATTAATATTCCATTTTCCAGGTTTTTATTATTAGGAGTGGACATAGATGCAAAATGTATACATGGTTCATTCAAACTCCAACTGCAGATGCAAAATGTATACATGGTTCATTCAAACTCCAACTGCTATTGAAAAACATAATAACTGAAATACAAAGTCCTAATAATCTTGGGTCCAGGGAGTGAATATTTTGTTTTTATTCATGGGAATTTATTTTCATATCCTTTCTCCCTTCAGATCTTGCACATCAGAACCAGTGAAACAAATTTCTTCTTTCCCAGTTCATCTTTGGCTACTTGAATTTACTGTAGAGCTAGAGAAAAGGAACGTAAAATACTAATGAAACAATGTCAGCTCACATCCCAGAGTGCTGCAAATCAAACTCAAAGGGTTAGGAAAAAGACCCCTCTTATGAATTTATGAGAAGGACTAAAATTTCTTACCAGTTCACAAATTATATATATTTAACTTTTCATTCTTTTGCTGCATATAAAGCTTGTTGTCAGCTGGCTGATTCTTTACACACCAGGCCAAATCTTCTGTCTCAAATCTGCATAGAGATAAGTTTTGAGAGGAGCAGAGACCCTTTGGGGATGAAATTTGGTTTTGCTAGTTTTGTTATTCCCTTTTCACAGGACACTGTATAATAATTTTCTGCTCTGGGGTCTTGAAATAACATTAAAGATTGACAATTCAGTTAGGCTTGTCACCTTCAGGTCTAAAGCTGACTCATATTGTACAGGGGAATTATGATGTCCACATGACTTTTACAAAATATGTTTTATATATAAATATTATTTTTCTAATTACAGGTGATATTTCAAAATACTTTCCTGTGTTGTGTGTCATTCAAACACATTATAAAAATATATATTTTATCTTTGTATACCCATACTCTCCCTTAGGGTGATTTTGGTCTTTGGAGGAGCTCTTAGAAACTTCTTTCTCAGGCAGACACCAAGCAGATGGGAGCACAGAAAAGTTGGAAGACTCCATGATTGGAAGATAGGCAAAGACTGAAGGAAGTAGACGCCCTAAGTTAGAGATAATTCCCAGGATTTAGGATTGTGGGAATGGGGTAAAAATGAACTCAGCTTGATTCATTTTTAGGCTTTATATTTACTACTTTGTACAATATATGAAAATGAGGACTCTTTCTACCTACCTTTGTTTTTGGCCTTCCTTCTTCCCCCAGCCTTCTCAACCATGGAAGTGAAATTGCTCATTGATTTCTGTGGTTGAAGAAGGAGGAAATTTATCCTGTGCCCCACCCTCCTTCCCTGCAAAGCCCTGCAAATGTGATCACCGAGCTTAGAAAAAGCATGTAGGTTCATTATGTACATTTTGTATGTAATGTCTTGGCAAGCTTAATGTCCAAGGAACATAATTTATAGACAGGAATGCAGAACCAGTATCAAAGGAATGGAGAAGAAATGCAAACAGAGAAAGGGATCAGAACATTGTTATGAGATGTGATTAAGCCTTCTCCCTTTTGTTTCTATTTCTGAACAAAAATGTTTCCTTTGTCACTTCTCATGGAGGCTTCTCCTATGTAAGAGGGAGGCTTGGGAGCTTGGGGAGGATTGCAGTGTGAGAGAGGAGTCATTAGAGTGACCAAAATGAGTTTTCACTTGAAAATCCATGTACCTATACAAGTTCCTTTTTCCTGTTCTGTGGGTGGTCTTTTCAGTTTCTTTATAGTATTCTTTGCAACAGAAGTTTTTAATTTGGGTGAAATCCAGTCTATAAATTTTGTCTTTTGCCATTTGTGCTTTTGGTGTCATATTTAAAAAGGCTTTGCCTAATGCAAGGTCACAAAGATTCACTCCTATATTTTTTTCTAAGAGTTTTATAGGCTTTGCTCTTTAGGTCTATGGTCCATTTGGGTTAATTTTGTGTGTGGTGTGAGGGAAGGTCCAACTTCATTCTTTTACATATGGATATCCAGTTGACCTAGTACCATGTGTTGAAAAAACTATTCTTTCCCTATTGAATCGACTTGGAATCCTTGTCAAAAATTAGTTACTGCAACAGTGAGGGTTTATTTCTAGACTCTTAATTCTATTCCATTGATCTATATTTCTATCCTTATGCTAGTACCACACAATCTTCCTTGGTAATAAGTTTTCAAACTGGGAATTGTGAGTCTTCTAGCTTCATTATTTTTTAAGATTATTTTGGCTTTTTGGGGTCCCTCAAACTTCCATTTAAATTTTAGAAACAGCTTGCCAATTTCTGCAAAACAGTCAGCTGAAATTTTGATAGGAATTGTGTTGAATCTATAGATAAATTTGGAAATTACTGCCATCTTAACAATAAGTATTTTGATAGATGAACATGAGATGTCTTCCTTTTATTTATGTTTTTAAAAATTTCTTTCAATAATGTTTTATAGTTTTCAGAGTATGTTTTACACTTTTTGTTAAATTTATTCCTAACTCTTTTATAATTATTTTTATGCTTTAATAAAGAACTTGCTTTCTAAATTCATTTTCTGATTATTCATTGCTGGAATATAAAATTAGAATTTATTTTTATAGTGATATTGCCCAATGCAAAATTGCTGAACTCATAAGTTTTAATAGTTTTTGAGTGGATTCCTTAGGATTTTATATAACAAGATACATCGTCTGCAAATAGATTTTTTACTTCTTTTCTAAAATGGTGCCTTTTATTTCAAAGTCAAAAACATCCAGTCCAATGTTAAATAGAAGTATCAAGAAAAGACATGCTTGTCTTGTTTCTGATTTTATGGGAAAGCATTCAGTATTTCACCATTAAAATGGTAAAATTAGCTCTGGGTGTTTCGAGGATGTCCTATATCAGACTGAAGTCGTTCCTTTCTATTCCTAGTTTATTGAGTGTTTTTCTCATGAAGAGCTGTAGACTTTTTTTCATATTCTTTTTCTGTATATGTTGAAGTAATAGTGTGATTTTTGTCCTTTATTCTGTTGTTATGGTGTATTACATTAATTAAATGTAAAACCAAACTCAGATTCTTGGGATAAATCCTACTTAGTCATGGCAGATGATCTTTTTATATGTTCTGGATATAATTTGCTAGTAGCTTGTTTAGGAGCATACTCAATTCTACAATGCAAAGCACCTGTAAAAGCAGGCTGAAAGACATATACAAACAGACTATGCATCCACCTTTGCCCTATTTTCATTCAACATGTTTGTCATCAGCAGCAAAAATGAGGAGATACAAATTTAAAGTATTTGGTATCTTAAATATACGTGTGCATTAATGACATAGCTAAAGAAATACATAAATACCAAAATCATGCCAATCCTAACCTCCAGTTTATAACCAGGAAAAACATTTTGAATCTGAATCTAAGTGTCCCAGAAAGAAAATGTCCCTGCCTCCATTTTGAGGTAAGAAGAAAAAAAGTTGTAGATGTAGATCTATATATCATCTACCTATCTTATCTATTTATCTATATCTATCTACCTAATCTTCTTCTCACAAAAATTAAAACATATTTGTTGAGGAATGTCACTTTCTATGGGTTTAGCCTTTACTTGGTAAGCAATGGAAAAACACTGCCATCTTTTGATTAAGGATGTGTTATAATAGACGTGCAAAATCTGGTTAGATGAAAAGCACACATATCTGTAAAGATTTTAACCTGCACAAAAGGCTACCTACTAAAGGTCAGGCTCTGACAACCAACCTAGTAGATCTTCTGGAAAACAAAGGGAAACATTGTTTATCTTGTCAATGGAAGGGATCTGCGTATATTAATTCAGGATTTAATAGCAAGCTGAGCCATAGGGAGCTGCTATCATGATGATAAACACCGTTGGAGTCCTCGAGAAAAGGTACTTGTGATTTAAAAGACCTCAGTGAATGGTTTCTGGGGAATCCATAATTAAGCATCACATCATGACAAGGGCAGAGATAAAAAATGACTCGGAAAATGATAAAATATGTCGGGTCAAAATATTTTTATACCATGTAAAAAATGCTGGCTCTCTATCTAGTGGCTCTGGACTTCCAATCAAGCAGCTTCAGTGAATAAACTATTTGTAAACAAAACAAAGATAGTGAATACACTTCAGCATTGCTTGTCTTGATAATACTGATAGAAATTCCTGGATTCTAAACGGGATTTCTTACATTCTGGATTGATGGTCACAAGAAAATTGAACAGAATGATACAACAGTGATTTGTTTCCTAATAGATAGTTTAAAATATGTTAGGGATGAAATAGTTGTACTTGCTTCCCTCAATTTCCCTAATTTAGTTTGTTTATTTAAAAAAGGAAAAAAAAAGAAAAAAGAAACCTACTTTAGCTTTTGGTTGTATAGTCTGATAAGAGAGTATTATGATTCAAAACCAGTTCATTCCTCCATATGGATCCAACTCACTGTAATAAACACATAAAATATGAAGGTAGGTAAATTTATACACAGCACTACCCCTGGGGGCTGCCATAGAAGTCAAACAATCAAAATTGCTGCGCATCAACTGAACTAGGTAGTTGGAATGACCAGTGATTTTGGAAAATACTGGTTTAATCCTACAGTAAGGGTAATGGAAACATTCTGATCTTTTGAAAAAGTGGATTCCCACTTTCATGACCTTCTTAGGTGAGTTTAACAGTGAAAGAATGGACCATCTTTTGCACAAGGTACAGAATGAATGTGACTCTTTAGATAAATTCAGATATTAAACCAATAGAAAAGCAGTATCCTGGCCACAGTTTTTCCCTAATCCCTCACCCAACCCCCTTTTCCCAAGAAATGCTGACTGGAAAGAGAAGAAAATGAGTTAAGACAAAAAAGAAAGAAAAATCTCAGGGATAGAAGTTAAACAAAATACAGTGAAGTTTAGGAAATAGAGAATACAGGAAACAAAAGTAATGACGACAGGCAACAACGTCTAAAGTGAAAATATGCTTGCTTTTTCTCATACCACAGGTCATAGGCAAGGAAGCATTCTTGGTTAATGACAGATTTTGGAATTGAAGGAGAAACTGAAAGAATAAATTGTTCTCAAAAACTAAAACAGCTGTACATAAGTGGACGAGGTAAGGGCTAAGGACCAGCACTGACAAAGAAGAACCAAATGAAAGTAGATGAGATGTAAAATCAAGAAGGAGTCAAATTATCTTCTGTGACACTTTCAAGGCCTATAGAAAAAGTTTTGACCTTATACAACACACACTGTATTATTAACATCCAAAAACCAGCTAGTAGCTTTAGGAAAACTCTTAGCATATAGATATGGAATTAGTTATGAGAATGACTAAATACAAAGAAATTTGACTTAGTCAATATTTTATAAACTAATAGAGTTTTATAAACTAAGATAGCCATTAGTACATAAGTATTATATCTTAAATATCATAAGAATCAATGCAGTAATAATCCATTAACTTACTGCTTGATTTTCATTAAGTGGCACCAACTGTATTCTTGTGCCTAGCACAATATCTTGTACATAGCAGGCAATCAATAACTATTTCTTGAGTTAGTATATAAATACGTTTTACCCGGTGCCTTCACAGAGCAGATGATATTATTGGCCTTCACCCAATATTTCTTACATGCCCATTATGTGCCAGATAAAAGGGACACAGGACACACATGTTCTGAGGGGTTGATAAACTTTGAAATGGCATAAATGGGCTCATTGACATTTATTCTATTTACTGTGGTCTTTTTTTTTTTTTTTTTTTGCGGTACGCGGACCTCTCACTGTTGTGGCCTCTCCCGTTGTGGAGCACAGGCTCCGGACGCGCAGGCTTAGCAGCCATGGCTCACAGGCCCAGCCGCTCTGTGGCATGTGGGATCCTCCCGGGCCGGGGCACGAACCCATGTCCCCTGCATCGGCAGGTGGACTCTCAACCACTGTGCCACCAGGGAAGCCCTACTGTGGTTTTTCATAACAGCTCTCTAACTCATGAAAACATAGTTATGTTACAGCTTAGAAACTCTAAGATACAAAGACTGAGAAAAGTAAGAGAGCTTCTATTCCTGAGAAAGTAAGTATGTATCCATACACCTACCGCATCCTTCTATTTCATGCTCCCTTCATGGAAGCTGGCATTCTTGCTCCCTCTAAGCCCTCTGGTGAGCAAGTAGAACTGGTCTCACTTCAGTTCTTACATCAACCAAGTCACAGAGATGTCTTAATGTATCCTGCAATGCTCTCCATCCTTTCTGTAATATGATTTGTTTCAATCATCTCTCTTCCTTCCAGAACCCCATTCCACTTCCCTTTCTCCAAGGATAACTATATTACCTCTCTTAGGGATGAACAGTATATCTATTTTCCCTTTAAAGGAGGCTGACACTTTTAGTGAAACTGAAGATTCAAGTAGTCATCAACAGGGACATTGAAGAAGAAGAGGGAGGAGATAAAAGAGCTGAGATTCTTTAAAATTGTTACTGTACCAGGTAGTATATGTAGAATTTTTCTATTTGTCTCCATTGATTAAACGTAGTTAATGCCATTTCCAAAATACTTTGTTTTCCTTAATTAAAGAGAGTGAAATATTTTCAAGCTCCTACTACATGCTATATATGACTACTACATGATACATACATTTTATATGCACTATCTTATTTAGTCTTTACAATGATCTTTTAAAAATGTAGGTACTGTATTCCCATTTTACAGATGAAGAAACAGTGTCAGAAAGATTGAGATTTCATTAAGGACTCATAACTAGGTATATTATAGAAATAGCTCTAGACTCTTATACATTCTTTCATAAAACATTATTGCCCATATATGAAAATAAAGATTTAATTTTTTATATGATATATTGATGCAATAAATTCTACCTGAGTTCAGGCATATATTTCTCCTTCACTTTTGATTTATGCTAGATTCCTTTGCAAGAGGGCAAGTTGTGATTTTGTTCTCATGAAAGTGGCTTCTGGTTTCCTTATTTTAGTTGAGGTTTTGGGAAACTGTTCCTATGGGTCATCCCTAATGTAGGAAAAGCAGAAAGCATATTTAATGCTATTTTGGATAAATTATTTTTCTAGATTTGTGGGTGGATTGTTTGTATATTACCTGTAAAATTATTTGTACATATTTGAATTTAGTATATTTCCCCCAAAACTTGTAGAGATTGCCTGGTTAGGCCTATGTCTTAATAGCAGCAACTTTGCTACAGAAGATCAATATGGGGCATAGCTTGATTCCCTCAGTATGCTTTGTCTACCAAAACTTGTATTATTTTTGAGACCTTTCTCTAGATGGAAGTTTTCTGCTGTTGACCTTTAAAGACTCATAATAAACTCTCACTTCAGCAATATATGGCAACAGTTGAGTTCTGCAGTCTAAATTTAATTTATCATTAATATTTGATAGCAGCTCTAATATTTAAAATCACACAAATATCTAACAAGGAGTGGTGACATGTATAGAATCTTGAGTAGCTTGTCCTGGAGTGTAGTCTAAATTATGTTCTCTGTGAAAATGATTTTGTCGTGACTAAGTACTCATCAGCTCGAGGGACAAATACACCATTTACTCTACCATGTTATATTTCCTTCTTTGAACAGCTGCTACTTATTATTCTTATTACTTCATGTCAGGGCTTTGTACTATCAAATATATCATAGCAAATATCCATGGATGAAATAACAGAAGCAGCAAGCTGCTGGCCTCTCATTGAGCAGTTTGATGTGGAGGGGGTGGGAATTGTTCAAGAATGGACTCTGATTCACTAGGCAAGTTCTCTGTCTCTCCTTCAAGGTTAACTCCAGCCTATGCAGTTTCTTTGACAACCTGCAGAATCTGATGTTCAGAGATAGACACTCATATTTCATTTGTCATATGTTTAATGTTTAATATAGTAAAACCTGTCAGAGGAGGCAGTTGTCAACTGTGTAAGATTTCTGAACACTGGAACATCACCATTTTAAAAAAAATTTAAAATAAGCCAGTTAGGAATTCAGACAAATTTCTGTAACATAAAGAGGCAGCATGATATAGTAAGGAGTAGTGGAAAATGCATGGATTTGGGGCTACACTGGTCAAGGTTTATGTCTGTGCTCCACATATTTTAGTTATGGAACCTAAGACCATTGACTTCATTCTCTGAGATTCAATGAAATGCAAATAATAGGACTCACCTTGAAAGCTTGACGTGAGAAATATATATCACATCAGGATAATAGATGCCACACAATATGTATACTAAAGTGTTTTTTAATTTCTTCCTTCCGTTTCTTCCTCTTCCTTTAAACAGACATTTATTGAGCCCTCAGACACTATGCTTTGGTCTAAGGAGACAGTGATAAGCAAAAGCAGATGTACTATCTGCTCACAGGGAGTATATAACTGAGTGGAGAGAACTACAACAAAAAAACAATCATACAAATAGAGGTACACTGTCATTGGAGCAGGTGCTACAGAAAGGAGGGACAGATGAGAGCATATTTCAGAAGAATTTGAGTCTGCCATGAAGGTCTGGGAAGACTGTAAGGCAGTGACAGTTGATCTAAGGTCTAAAAGAGAATTAGGAGTTAACTAGGCATAGTAGGGGGTGAAAAACCATCATCATCATCATCATTATCATCATCACCACCACCATCATCATCATCATCATTATCCCTACCATCACCATTATAAAACACGAGCCTCTTTTAATGTTTTTCCAGAGAAGGAAACTCCATTCCAAATTTTGCAATTCATTAAATTGTGCTGTGTATCACATCCTTGTCTTTCCTTCTGCCTTTCTGTATGCAAGTCCCTGCCTTTGGTCACTTTTGGAGGCTGCTGATCAGCAGTGGTACTGAAGAGGCTGTTATTAATCTTTTGTTTTCTTTATTGCTTTGTTGGGGTGAGGCTGATAGATCTCTATTTACTGCTGTACATACCTTCCAACAATTAAAATCCTCTCTATTCTTCAGCAGAGTCCATCACTCACTCTTTGTCCACATCACCAACTCCAGTTGTTCCTAGCATTTTTAGCAGGCTACCTGTCTTTCCTAGCACTAAACTGAAACTGGGAAGTCCAATTGGGTCAGTGGTATGCATTCTTAATGGTCCATTCCTGACCCTGGTAGATGAGCCCTGTGTATGGGCAGACCATGGCAAACATGCACAATGGCACTTGTATTCTTCATCTACCATGAAATGTCTGTAGAATTAATTACTTGATAATTCAACTCTAACTATGTTTTCTGAGTTCAGAAATGGCTTGCTTGTGACTAATGTCCTTACTACAGTTTAAATGAAGAAAAAAGGGAAATGGGGGCAGATGATAGCTTTATAGTAACAGATATCATAATATAGTTATGTATGCAATTATTTACTCAAGATATGTAAATTACTTATCTTCTTTATCACTGGAAGATAAGTATTCCCCACGAAACACAGATCATGTCTTTTTGTTCAATATATCACATAGGGAAAGTGGAAGTTATTGAATATAATGGAGGAAATGGTATCAATATCTACCTAGTATGTGTGGAACAATTTTTGACACCTGGTGACAGCTTCTGGGAAGAAAATGTAATGGGGGGATGGTTCTCCCTCAGAGTTATCCACCAATGTATGTGAGCAGAAGAGTTTTCATCTCTGTATAAACATTGACTGTTTGCCTTCTCATATCTAAATGAGGGAGAGAGAATAAGAAAAGGATGGATGTGAAGAATTAGCCTCACAGTGACTGGCTGTATCTACATATTATCACAACATCCAGATATAATTTTTTTTAAAAAAATCATCTTTCTCCATATGATCAACCATTAACTACTAAAAACTGCCCGAGCATGGCCTTATGTTTTTACTTTTCATCTGGAGTATTCAGCTGTGTAGACATCTACCTGTCTATAAATGTGGCCATTATATCATAACTCTAAAAAGTGTATTTAAAACAACTGTAACACAACATTGGAATATTGACATAAGGTCTGAGAAGTAATTCTGATGGTTCCAAATTCTTCTCGATGCAGGTGTCAACAACTTTTTCTGTATGAATCTATCATGGCTAGATAAACTGCTATTATTTACCAGTAACAATATTGTCCAACATTTGAATTACCTTTGAAAGTTTACCTAGTGTTTTTGTATATGTTTTCTCATTGAATCTTCACAATGATTCTCTGAAGGATGTAAAAATATTATCAGAATCTTATCTTGATTGAGGTGACAAAAACAGTAAAGAAAGGAATCAAATCCAGATTTTCAGATACCAAGTCTTATTCTCTGAGCATAATTAATTTAAATCATGTCCATTAAATATACAGATAAAAAATAGTTTCAGAAACTTAGTGTATAAACTCAACATATTGTGCATTCATGTTCTTCTATTGCTAACATTGCCCGTTGTTAACAACATTATCTATCTCATTGAAAATACTATACTAGTAATAAAGTATTACTTGGAAATACTTAGTTTGCAAACACAGTTTGGAAATATTTAGTTTGTGTACACAAGTTAATTTGGTGTAATTCTTTATATATATATATAGCATTATATCTGTCAGCAGATATAATTAGCATTAGTATCTGTCAGTCTTTTGGAAATATCAATACTTTTAAAGTTACAGGTAAAAAGATACTCCAATGATTTTCTATCTAGCTGATAAATTTTGTTTTGCCTCCAAAATTTAATTTGAAATAATTTTAGTAGCATTTAATGCTCATTTTTTAATTTAGTAAGTTGAAATCACTACTCTTAAAATGAATTTTACTTGGATATATATGGATTACCTATTTCTAGGTTATTTTATGTGGGTGTTTAGGAATGGAGAGTTAGCTGAGACTTTCTCCTTCCCCATAGATGACCAGAAATGTGGCAGTTTCACTATAACTATCTAAAAAGGCCTTTGTGGAACAAAGTGGAGAATAAATAAGTAAATAAATAGAGAGATAGATAAATAAATACAGATGCATGCAAAGTAGAAGTGGCATTGGAAAACTGTCAGAATTTCAGCCTATTTACATACTTTTTTTTTTAAGTGGTTACTTACTTATTTATTTATTTATTTATTTTTGCTGTGCTGCGACTTCGTTTCTGTGCGAGGGCTTTCTCTAGTTGTGGCAAACGGGGGCCACTCTTCATCGCGGTGCACGGGCCTCTGACCATCGCGGCCTCTCTTGTTGCGGAGCACAGGCTCCAGACGCGCAGGCTCAGTAGTTGTGGCTCACAGGCCTAGTTGCTCCGTGGCATGTGGGATTCTCCCAGACCAGGGCTCGAACCCGTGTCCCTTGCATTATCAGGCAGATTCTCAACCACTGCGCCACCAGGGAAGCCCACTTTCATATTTTTTTTACAGGGGTTATAGCTCATAGTACATTTCCAGCAGCCTCTGAGAAAATGACATGGCCCCTGAGAAATGATGAACTTTGGACTCAAACCTGTCTCTGACCCCCACCTCCTCAGTCATCATGTGTAACCTTAAGGAGATTTTACCTCTTCTGTAAGATAGGAAGAATGATTGATCTCCTGGAGAAATGGAGGAGCTGAGATGATTATGTGCATATGTACAGGAGCACACACATGGCGTGGTGGTGACCAGCATAGTGTGGACCCATACCCAGTACTTAAAACATAGGAAAGTACATTCTCTTGTCTTCTGTTTAAAGTCAAGGAACAAACTAGCATTCTTATAACAGTATCAAATAGAAGAATCTCTTCTCAATATAAGATGTGAACTATACAATTAAAAGATATACAAAATATTTATAATTCAATTCCTCATATACTGGCTAATTTATCCATCATGTCTCAAGTTACCTAGAAGTAGAGCCTGAGGTGGAAAATTCTTCTACAGGTGTTTATTGAGGGAGGGCTCATGTAAGAAATGGCATGAGAGAAGCAGGATAGGGTAGGAGATAAAGCTTATAAGTAAGGTGGTCTTAGTGGGAACTGAGCTTTAGCCTGATGGCTCCAGGAGTCCTGGAGCATTAATTACCCCACAGATCTGGTCCCATCTTGCTGTATGGGGGTAGGGGTGTGGCCTTTTGTCCAAAGTGTGCATGATGGGGGAAGGCATTCCAGGGGTGCAATATGTAATCTCCTGGGCAAGGTGGCTCCTGTTGGTCCAAAGACAACTCTCCAAAGAAAGGGGAAACTGTGACTGTTAGCGGCCACTGAGGAGAGTTCACTTGCCTGATAAAGGGTATGTGGGCAAGGCCACCACAGTGGTCACAGCAGTATCTCATTATATTACACTGTATCTCAGAAGCCAACCAAAGGAAGAGACACATCGGGTGAAGTCTGGGAGAGTTCCAAATGAGAAACTTCCATCATTTTCACAGATGAGTTACCCTCCTGACATTGATACATGACAATACTCAAAGAGTATTGCCAACCAGGAAACTCACCTGAGCCTTTTGTGGTCAGCATTTTGTTGAGGCTTCATCACCTGGGCATTATTGATTTAATTATTGCCAGGAGAGTTAAACTCAATCAGCCTCCTTCTCCTCCTTGGAGATATGTAGAGATATGTAGAGTTATGTGGCTCAAAATCATGTGGTTTTTTTTTTTTTTTTTTAAGATTTGTCAACCCCCAATCCTAAATCACCTTGTTAACATAAACTATCAGGTGTGGTCCATGGGGCCCTCCATGTGTCACCCGGTTAGGAAAAATGATCAGGTAAGAGGGGAGGGACACCATAGGTACAGAGACATTCATATCACTCAGGAAATTCCAAGAGTTTAAAAAGGAGCCCAGGCAGAACCCAGACCTCATTGCTTTGCTCATTGGTTTATTGGACCTGAATTCTCATATGGACTCCAAATTAAAGTCTATTACAAATTAGCCTAAGGCCTAGATCCTCTCTCTTAAATGTTACTCTATGAGTGTGATCCAACCTACCTATACAATTCTCATCAAGAAAGGATCAGAAGAAATTTTAAAGTTCCTAAAAGAAGAGGATTTTGGTAGCAATACAGTTGGAAGAATGGGAGATTTGTGTCTAAGTAACCTCTGAAAGCTACATTTGTAGATCAAGCCTGCAGTTTAAGACTGCTTATTTATTTGGAGAAGTTTTGATTGCTGCTGAGAGGCTAATTGATGTAATAAAATGGCTACTCCTTGGTGCTGCCTCTGGGTACAGAGAATCCAGGCTGTTTATGGCCCTGTGATTGCAAACATGTGAAGTCATGATATGCATATATAGTATGATTAAGTTGTTGTGAAATTGAGTTCAAATGCATGCTTATGTTTTGTTTGCATACATGTGGCATCTTCTGTGTGCTTGATGCCATCATATAGAGGTGAACAGAATACCTGGGTATCACTCAGGTGTACTCAGAGGTTCTGGTACATGGATTAAACCCCTCTGGCTGCATCCCCTATTTTGACACCTAATTGGATCTGTGGTCATATTTTCCCGGTCATACACTTAGGCATGCTTTCTTTACTTTTTTTTATCCTTTCTTTTATTCATCTACATTCTTTCTGTTTGATTTCTTTTTCTAGGAAACCAGAAATGCTATGACAGAGAAAGAAAAACCTTAGGTAGACTATATTTTATTTTATGCCTAATTTACTCTAGTTAATCAAAGACTGAAAAGTGAAGGTGAAAACATAAGGTGGAGAACCCTATGATTGAATTAAATATACAGCTTGTCTTCAAAAAATGTTTCACTTGTCCTTTTTCTTTTTTAACTTCAGAATATTTTTGCTATAATTTAGAAAGCAAACTTGGAATAAAGTCACAGGAAAAAATAAGATGATGATTTATGGCCTGCGAGATTTACAAAGTCATTTTTTTGTATGATCACGTAGTTTAGTCAAAAGGCTATTGAACAGGCCCTGAATGGATCAATTTGTTTTTCCTAGCCCTCAGTTTCCTCATCTGTAAAATGAGATTGTCCTAGCTGAATGGTCTCTAAGGATCCCTTCTAATTGTAATATTATACATTTTACATTGGGTTACATGACTTGAGAATTTGGCATGTTAGTGACAAATTCAATTAATGTAGACAAATAATTTGATGTCAGTAAATCAAAGCATAACTAATGATTTCATTAACTAGAAAGACCTTTCTTCCAAAATAAATGCTCAACTTTTTAGTTTGAAACAACACCAGTGATCCTTATTCCACATGTAAGACATCATTTCCTAACTAGTACTTCTACTGTGAAAATTAACTGTGAAGGTAACGTGTTTATTCAAAACGTTTCTCTTCCGGCAAAAGGTGATTATAACCCATTAAACATTGCTGTCACTGGGCTGTGATGACCAATACATATTAACTAAGAACAGAATGAAGTGTTCCTCTATCACCTGGTTTTCTGAGAATAACTCCCTTTGTAATGGTAAAATTTTTATATTACAATAAAATCTTCATAAACTACATTAAGTTATCTGGAGAGTGGGAATGTTCCACTGGTAAATTTTGTATACCTTTTGTTTATTTATGCTCAGTTGAAGATAACAGTGCCCAAAGTAGGTAAACTTAATGAAGTTTGTCTCCAGTCTTCTGCCCTGTGCTTTTCCTCTGCTCTGGTCAGAAATTTGTCCAACTGGAACTGTGGAGACCTAGACTGAGTTGATTCTGTCATCCCATCAGAGGCTTCTTCCAGAATGGGGATACTGCCCTGCCCTGATTCACACTATACCAAAGCAATCTTTCTTATGCCCTGCCCTTCTTCTCTTTCCACCCCCTGTAACCCTGTTCATTATTTTGGACTTTCTGCTGAAGCCTATTTCATGTTGTCCAGTCTTTGTGACTTTATTTTGCTCCATATTTAATGAAATTTTATTATCAAAACAACACTTTTCTCATGTCTTATACCATAACCTTATGCTTCCTGTATTTGTTTTAAACTTGGGTAATGAAGTTTCTGGTAACAGTGTGTCACTGAATTGCATCACCTCTGCAAATTGGAGGTTACTGAACTAAGGTAGAAAACTCATTTCCTTGGCGTCATAGTCAGGGTATTATATTTTGTACTTAACAAAACTTAAAAAAACATTAGCTTACAGACTGAATGGGATTTGCCAGTTTTCTAAGAACTAGAATGCGGTACAGTACAAGTGGTTGTGGATCTGTACCAAAATAATTTTACATCTGTTGAGAATTCAGAATGCACTTCTGTGCCTCAGAGGAATCATTATGCACACTAATTATTATTGTACACTGCAGAAATAGCAGTTAGTAGAAATTTCTTTTGATAGAAAAGCAGATAAATCAAGTTCCCTGTAGTTAATTCTTTAGATGGTACATAATCCCTTTATGTAAATGCAGGTGTCCTGCAGTTTACACTGAGGTCTAAACTCCAACAGAGTTATGATGTGTCGAAGAAAATTCAAAGGCAAAAAAGTTCTTTGTAATGTACTTGACCCTGGGATCATTAGAACATTTCAGCACAACTCAACTGCCTGAAGAAAGAACAGTGCTGTAGAGGAAGAACTTTAACTATGGTGGACGGCGCAAAAATCATGTTAAGCATAATAGCTCCAGAGAACGTGTTCCAAAAAACAATTGGAAGGCCAAGTGTTCAACCATGTGACAAATATGTCCCTTGAAACTGAATTCTGGTTACAAACTATAGAAGTATAGCTTTGAATCTTAAAATATGATTTTAGTATAACCAAAGTAGCGGAATATCTATAATTGGACTATACTAGTTATAATTATGTCTTATGCAAAGACAGACCATTTGCTTTTTTGGAAAACAACAACAACAAAACTGACATGACCCAATTTCAAATGACTTAAATATTCTGCATTTCCATTCATTGCTTGCCACGGAGGATCATAGAAGCATATAATATGTTTGTCCGTTATTTAATATATATAATAGAGACACCATGGTCATAATGAAACCACACAACTCAGATTGGGACTTGAACCCACTGTCTTTTAATTGAGATCACACACATGGTCTCAGGACTTAGTGAAGCTCAGGTTCTTGATGTCTTATCTCAGAAAGAATTTAGTGAGAGACAAAGTGATAGGTAAGAAGTGGATTTATTTAGAAAGATACACATTCCACAGACAGAATGTTGTCTGTCTCAAAAGGCAAGAATGGCCCTGGGAGAAACACAGTCCACAGACAGAGTGTGGGCCATCTCAGAAGACAAGAGGACCCAAAATAAGGAGTGGGTAGTTTTTATGCGCTGGGTAATTTCATAAGCTAATGAATGAGAGGATTATTCCAACTATTTCAGGGAAGGGGCAGGGATTTCCAGGAATTGGGCCACTGCCCACTTTTTGGCCTTTTATGGTCAGCCTTGGAACTGTCATAGTGCTGCTGGGTGTGTCATTTAGCATATGCTGATGTATTACAATGAGCATATAATGAGGCTCAAGGTCCACTGGAAGTCAAATCTTCTGCCATCTTGGACCTAGTTGGTTCTAACCAGTTTATGTCATATCCTCACCTCAAGGGCTATGTTATGCTTTTAAAGGTTGTACCCTGCCCCCTTCCCTCCTGTTCCAATAACTTGTGGATTTAATCTAACACTTATTTATCAGTTTTCTAGGTCTTAACGAAGTAGTTTTAATTCAGTCTATTTTATTTGCTGTATGTTTTTGTAAAAGGAAAAACATGTATGCACAACTATCGCATCTTCCTAAATGCAGACATGTTGCATCCATTTATCCAATTCATTCAAACAGGCCTTAACTAAGTTACCTCTGTGAGTGAGAGTCTGCTGTGCTACGAATCAGACACTGATAAGACAGAGTCTTCCGCCAAAGCATCAAGAGTCTAGATAAACAAGTCAACAATTTTGTCATATACAGGAAGGAAAAAAATATCCTTAAAAGAGAACAACAGAAATAAAGTCATGGAAGAGTGAAAGTTTAAGAGAATTTGGGAATAAAGCATAATAATTTTTAGTAAGCCCTGTTCTAGGTACTATGCTAGGAACTTTATTATCTAATGTTATAATATAATAATTATTTTATTCTCTAATATTATAATAGTGTTATCTATTATGAGTCCCATAACCATCCTTCAAGTTAAGTTTACTTTCCCAATTTTACAGATAATAAGCTGAGGGTTAAATAGCTTGAGCAAACTGTCACATCTAGCAAATCATGGAGGTGTGATTTGAATCTGGTTCTGACTCCATTTCCTGTGATTTTAAAACCCTGAGTCTTAGACTGAGTGGTTTGTCACAGCTGGAGAAAGTAATTCTGGGAAAAATGGCTGAAACACAGTCTCTTTACCAGGCAGGTGAAGATCTTATGGACCCTGTGCACTGCATTTGTATTTTTCTGGTCTTCAAAATTTCATTCATGAATGTAAGTTATTTCCAGGATTATGGTGATAACAAATATCCCTCCTGCCAGACTTCTGAGTGGCAAATAACATATGTTTTCTGGTTTCTGAAAAATGCAGATTTGCCTTCTTGACCTGACTTTTTTTTAACTTGGAAAACTTACACAGTTTTTACTGTGAAGACTGTTGACCTCTTGAACTCTTTTCCTTCCTTCTCGCCCTCAGCTCTACATCAACCACTCACTCCCACAGACACACCCTGTATCTTCCATCAGAAGCAGAAATTCCTCCATGAGCTTGCTTTCAAGTATTCCTCTCTCCAATCACCAACTACTCTTTTCCAAGCTTACCCTTGATGCCCCAAAATCTTAAAGTTCTTCAGTCCTACTCAGTAATGCAGCTGTTGATTCAACCAGTTCTTCCTTGTTTCTCTTCCCATTGATATCTTCTTCCCCAGGTTTAAGAAGCTCAGAGTCCATCTTTGTTATCTCTTACCTACAACTATATTTAATTCCCTACTCCTCTCTTCCTAGACCCTGATTGTCTGCTTCTTCACTCATTCTGCTAACTATGACAGGAAAGGCTACAACCACATTGTGTGGCTGGCCACTCTAAATATACTGCCAACTTCAAGTGATTCTCAGGCTGCCCAGTAATTATATTATAGTTTCCTTGTTTATTTTCCTTCCTTCTGTTGTTGACCTCTCCTGAATAACTCTTTCTGAGTTATTGTTTTCTCAGGATATATGCCCAGTAGTGGGATTGCTGGGTCATATGGTAGTTCTACTTTTAGTTTTTTAAGGAACATCCATACTGTTCTCCATAGTGGCTGTATCAATTTACATTCCCACCAACAGTGTAAGAGGGTTCCCTTTTCTCTACACCCTCTCCAGCATTTATTGTTTGTAGATTTTTTGATGATGGCCATTCTGACTTGTGTGAGGTGATACCTCATTGTAGTTTTTGATTTGCATTTCTCTAATGATTAGTGATGTTGAGCATCCTTTCATGTGTTTGTTGGCAATATCTTCCTTGGAGAAATGTCTGTTTAGGTCTTCTGCCCATTTTTGAATTGGATTGTTTGTTTTTCTGCTATTGAGCTGCATGTGCTGCTTGTAAATTTTGAAGATAATTCCTTTGTCAGTTGTTTCACTTGCAAATATTTTCTCCCATTCTAGGGGTTGTCTTTTCCTCTTGTTTATGTTTTCCTTTGCTGTGCAGAAGCTTTTAAGTTTCATTATGTCCCATTTGTTTATTTTTGTTTGTATTTCCATTTTTCTAGGAAGTGGGTCAAAAAGGATCTTGCTGTGATTTATGTCATAGAGTGTTCTGCCTATGTTTTCCTCTAAGAGTTTTATAGTGTCTGGCCTTAAATTTAGGTCTTTAATCCATTTTGAGTTTATTTTTGTGTATGGTGTTAGGGAATGTTCTAAATTCATTCTTTTACATGTAGCTGTTCAGTTTTCCCAGCACCACTTAGTGAAGAGACTGTCTTTTCTCCATGGTATATTCTTGCCTCCTTTATCAAAGATAAGGTGACAATGTGTCAGTGTCTTATAATTTTTTACATACAGGTCTTTTGTCTCCTTAGGTAGGTTTATTCCTAGGTATTTTATTCTTTTTGTTGCAGTGGTAAATGGGAGTATTTCCTTGATTTCTCTTTCAGATTTTTCATCATTAATGTATAGGAATGCAAGAGATTTCTGTGCATTAATTTGGTATCCTGCTACTTTACCAAATTCATTGAGTAGCTCTAGTAGTTTTCTTGTAGCATCTTTAGGATTCTCTGTGTATAGTATCATGTCACCTGCAAGCAGTGACAACTTTACTTCTTATTTTCCAGTTTGGATTCCTTTTACTTCTTTTTCTTCTCTGATTGCTGTGGCTAAAACTTCCAAAGCTATGTTGAATAATAGTGGTGAGAGTGGAAAACCATGTCTTGTTCCTTATCTTAGAGGAAATGGTTTCAGTTTTTCACCATTGAGAACGATGTTGGCTGTGGGTTTGTCATATATGCCTTTTATTATGTTAAGGTAAGTTCCCTCTATGCCTACTTTCTGGAGGATTTTTATCATAAATGGGTGTTGATTCTGTTGAAAACTTTTTCTGCATGTATTGAGATGATCATATGGTTTTTCTCCTTCAGTTTGTTAATATGGTGTATCACATTGATTGATTTGCATATATAGAAGAATCCTTGCATTCCTGGGATAAACCCCACTTGATCACAGTGTATGATCCTTTTAATGGGCTGATGGATTCTGTTTGCTCATATTTTGTTGAGGAGTTCTGCATCTATGTTCATCAGTGATATTGGCCTGTAGTTTTCTTTTCTTTTTTTTTTTGACATCTTTATCTGGTTTTGGTATCAGGGTGATGGTGGCCTCGAAGAATGAGTTTAGGAGTGTTCCTCCCTCTGTTATATTTTAGAAGAGTTTGAGAAGGATAGGTGTTAGCTTTTCTCTAAATGTTTAATAGAATTCCCCTGTGAACCCATCTGGTCCTGGGCTTTTGTTTGTTGGAAATTTTAAATCGCATTCTCAATTTCAGTGCTTGTGATGGTCTGTTAGCATCTTCTATTTCTTCCTGGTTCAGTCTCAGAAGGTTGTGCTTTTCTAAGAATTTGTCCATTTCTTCCAGGTTGTCCATTTTATTGGCATAATTGTTTTTAGTAATCGCTCATGATCCTTTGTATTTCTGCAGTGTCAGTTGTTACTACCTCTTTTTCATTTCTAATTCTATTGATTTGAGTCTTCTCCCTTTTTTTCTTGATGAGCCTAGCTAATGGTTTATCAATTTTGTTTATCTTCTCAAAGAACCAGCTTTTAGTTTTATTGACCTTTGCTATAATTTCCTTCATTTCTTTCTCATTTATTTCTGATCTGATATTTATGATTTCTTTCCTTCCGCTAACTTTGGGGGGTTTTTGTTCTTCTTTCTCTAATTGCTTTAGGTGTAAGTTTAGGTTGTTTATTTGGGATGTTTCTTGTTTCTTGAGGTAGGATTGTATTGCTATAAACTTCCCTCTTAGAACTGCTTTTGATGCATCCCATATGTTTTGGGTTGTAATGTTTTCCTTGTCATTTGTTTCTAGGTATTTTTTGATTTCCTCTTTGATTTCTTCAGTGATCTCTTGGTTATTTAGTAGTGTATTGTTTAACCTCCATGCGTTTGTATTTTTTACAGATTTTTTTCCCTGTAATTGATATCTAGTCTCATAGCGTGTGGTCAGAAAAGATACTTGATACGATTTCAATGTTCTTAAATTTACCAAGACTTGATTTGTGACCCAAGATATGATATATTCTGGAGAATGTTCCATGAGCATTTGAGAAGAAAGTGTATTCTGTTGCTTTTGGATAGAATGTCTCATAAATATCAATTAAGTCCTTCTTGTTTAATGTATCATTTAAAGCTTGTGTTTCCTTATTTATTTTCATTTTGGGTGATCTGTCCATTGGTGAAAGTGGTGTGTTAAAGTCCGCTACTATGAATGTGTTACTGCAGATTTCCCCTTTATGGCTGTTAGCATTTGCCTTATGTATTGAGGTGCTCCTATGTTGGGTACATAAATATTTACAATTGTTATATCTTCTTCTTGGATTGATCCCTGGATCATTATGTAGTGTCCTTCTTTGTCTCTTGTAATAGTCTTTATTTTAAAGTCTATTTTGTCTGATATGAGAATTGCTACACAGCTTTTTTTTTGATTTCCATTTGCGTGGATTATCTTTTTCCCTCCCCTCACTTTAAGGCTGTATGTGTCCCTAGGTCTGTAGTGGGTCTCTTGTAGACAGCATATATATGGGTCTTGTTTTTGTATACCTTCAACCAGTCTATGTCTTTTGGTTGGAGCATTTAATCCATTTACATTTAAGGTAGTTATCAATATGTATGTTCCTATTACCATTTTCTTAATTGTTTTGGGTTTGTTATTGTAGATCTTCGCCTTCTCTTGTGTTTCCTGCCTAGAGTAGTTCTTTTAGCATTTGTAAAGCTGGTTTGGTGGTACTGAATTCTCTTAGTTTTTGCCTGCCTGTAAAGTTTATAATTTCTCTGTCGAATCTGAATAAGATCCTTGCTGGGTAAAGTAATCTTGGTTGTAGGCTTTTCCCTTTCATCACTTTAAATATGTCCTGCCACTCCCTTCTGGCTTGCAGAGTTTCTGCTGAATGATCAGCTGTTAACCTTATGGGGATTTCCTTGCATGTTATTTGATGCTTTTCCCTTGCTGCTCTTAATATTTTTTCTATCTATTTGATTTTTGATAATTTGATTAGTATGTGTCTTGGTGTGTTTCTCTTTGGATTTATCCTGTAGGGGACTCTCTGTGCTTCCTGGACTTGATTGACTATTTCCTTTCCCACATTAGGGAATTTTTCAACTATAATCTCGTCAAATATTTTGTCAGTCTCTTTCTTTTTCTCTTCTTCTTCTGGGACCCCTAAAATTCGAATGTTGGTGCATTTATTGTTCTCCCAGAGGTCTCTGAGATTGTCCTCAATTCTTTTCATTCTTTTTTCTTTATTCTGCTCTGCAGTAGTTATTTCCACTAGTTTATCTTCCAGGTCATTATCCGTTCTTCTGCCTCAGTTATTCTGTTATTGATTCCTCTAGTGAATTTTAAATTTCATTTATTGTGTTGTTCATCATTGTTTGTTTGCTCTTTAGTTCTTCTAGGTCCTTTTTAAACATTTATTGTATTTTCTCCATTCTATTTCCAAGATTTTGGATCATCTTTACTATCATTACTCTGAATTCTTTTTCAGGTGAACTGCCTACTTCCTCTTCATTTGTTTGGTCTGGTGGGTTTTTACCTTGATCCTTCAATTGCTGTGTGTTTCTCTGTCTTCTCATTTTGCTTAACTTACTGTGTTTGGGGTCTCCTTTTCACAGGCTGCCGGTTCGTAGTTCCTGTTGTTTTTGGTGTCTGCCCCCATTGGCTAAGGTTGGTTCAGTGAGTTGTGTAGGCTTCCTGATGCAGGGAACTCGTGCCTGTGTTCTGGTGGATGAGGCTGGATCTTGTCTTTCTGGTGGGCAGGACTGTGTCTGGTGGTGTGTTTTGGGGTGTCTGTGACCTTATTATGATTTTAAGCAGTCTCTCTGCTAATGGGTAGGATTGTGTTCCTGTCTTGCTAGTTGTTTGGCATAGGGTGTCCAGCACTGTAGCTTGCTGGTCGTTGAGTGGAGCTGGGTCTTAGCATTGAGATGGAGATATCTGGGTGAGCTTTTGCCATTTGATATTACGTGAAGCTGGGAGGTCTCTGGTGGACACATGTCTTGAACTCGGCTCTCCTACCTCACAGGTACAGGCCTGACACTCGGACAGAGCACCAAGACCCTGTTAGCCACACAGCTTTTGGGAAGTCTGAGGTCTCTGCCAGCATTCAGTAGGTGTTCTGTAGGAGTTGTTCCACATGTAGATGTATTTCTGATGTATTTGTGGGGAGGAAGGTTATCTCCATGTCTTATTCCTCCACCATCTTGAAAGTCTCCCCATGCTGAAGTTTATAAGTTTGAAATGCTATGATTTCTGAAAATTGCTTTAAGATACTTTGTAACAAAAGAAGAAGTAGGATGTATAATTTAAAAATCTTTATCAATCTTGGATGATGGGTGCTGTGGACTGAATTATGTCTGTCTCAAATTCACCTATTGAAGCTCTAAACCCAATGTGACTTTGGAGATAGGACTTACAGGGGATAATTAAGATCAAATTAGGTTATGAGGGTGGGATTCTAATCTAATAGTACTGGTAGCCTTATAAGGAGAGGAAGAATGAGGGCTCTGTTTTTCTGCCAATGCAGTCACATACCGAGGAACAGTCATGTGAGGCCACAGCAAGAAGGTAGCCTTCTGCAAGCCAGGAAGAGATTTCTCACTTAAAACTGAATTAGCTGGCACCTTGATCTTAGATCTCCCAGCCTCCAGAGCTGTGAAAAATAAATTTTTGTTGTTTAAGCCACCCCATGTATGGAATTTTGTGTTGTCATCCCAAGCAGACTAATACAATGGATAGGAGGGAATTGATTATATTAGGCTTTCTAATTTTATGTATTTAGAAAACAAAAAATTATTCTGCTGACAGTTTCTGACCCATGTCAGTAGAAGTAAAATGTTATTTAAAATTAAAATTCTCATTTTATTACTCTGTCCCCTAACCTCAATCCATTTGATCTTGTAGGTTTCCTGCTAATATGTCATTAGCAGCCTGCAGCCTACAGGAGACAATCCAAACTGCTTAGCCAGCCAGTCTTTCCCATAATTAAGCTCTAAGTGAATATTTCCAGAAATGTCTCCCTCTGCTCTCTGTAACATGTCTTTATACTTTAACAAAAGAAACTAACTTTACATTACCAAAAATGTCCTCTCTCCATTTATATTTGTAATGATTCTTCAAGTTCAGCTCAATTTTTACATTAAAATAAAAAAGATAACTAAACAGTTACTATATCCAACTATATGCAACCAAATAAATGAAGGCTGCATAGGTTCCAACAGCAGCCCTTGATTTTTCCTTCCTAGGGAGCTGGTAATAACCTTCAATCAGCGTGGCTGTGAAATTACTTCTGATAGAACTGTACATCCTCTCTTATGACTCTCACTCTGGGAGCCTCATTGGTGCAGGCTTGTCTCCTAGTTTCAATACCTTTATTGATGAGCTTGTAGTTTTACACTTATATACTTGCAGGATATTCAGCCCATATTATTGTATTGCTTTTCTTTTACCTTACACATTTTCTTTCCCATCACTTTCTTTTTTCATACCCCCCGACCCCCAGGATGTTGATTTTAACTTGCTACCTCCATATTCTTTTAATTCATGTAATTATACACACACACACATACAAATTTTCACATCTTTGGTTTACAAAATGGGAACATTTCGTCTATACTTCTCTGCATCTTGCTCTTTCTTACTTAACAGCTCATTACCAAAATCCCACCTCATCAGATGATGAAGATTTGACTCATTCTTCAAAATAACTTCATAATATTCTCAGCAGAGATAAACCACAGTTTACTCAACCATTTCCCTATTGATAAGCATTCACTTGTCCTCTTCTAGTTTTGCCACTAACACCTTGTGAGAGTGGAATCACTGGTATGTGGATTTTAATTTGAACACATGCTTTCAAATTGCTTTCTTAAAAGTTTGTGAGAGTTAACATTTCTTTAAGCAATGTATGAGAGTCCCCTAGTACATGGGGGCATGTTAGGCATTATTACACCTTTAGTCATATGCTATCCACTGGGGAAAATAGTCATATCTCAGGATGACTTTCACTTGCATTTCTCACACTCTCCATGGTGGTTCATCATAGTTCCATCTATATTTGGCCATTTTGAGTTGTTCTGTAAATTATCTATTCTTATCTTTGGCCTGTTTTTCTGAGATATCAGTCCTTTTGTTATCTGTTTTTTTTTTTTTTTTTTTGCGTTACACGGGCCTCTCACTGTTGTGGCTTCTCCCGTTGCAGAGCACAGGCTCCAGACGCGCAGGCTCAGCGGCCATGGCTCACGGGCCCAGCCGCTCGGCGGCATGTGGGATCCTCCCAGACCGGGGCATGAACCCGCGTCCCCTGCATCGGCAGGCGGACTCTCAACCACTGCGCCACCAGGGAGGCCCTGTTATCTGTTTTTATTTATTATTATTATTTTTTATTTATTTTTTTTTTTTTCTGTATGTGGGCCTCTCACTGTTGTGGCCTCTCCCATTGCGGAGCACAGGCTCCGGATGCACAGACCCAGCGGCCATGGCTCACAGACCCAGCCGCTCCGCGGCACGTGGGATCCTCCCGGACCGGGGCACGAACCCCTGTCCCCTGCATCAGCAGGCGGACTCTCAACCACTGCGCCACCAGGGAGGCCCTATCTGTTTTTAAATAACTTAGAATATTAAACATAATAACCCTTTTAAATTATCTACATTACAATTATTTGTTTTCTCTAATCTATCATTTATTAACTGCTTAAAATTTACTTTTTTCATAGATGAATTTTGAATGTTTATGTAGTAAATATGTTTATCTTTTGTTTCATACCTTCTAAGCATTTTGTCTTGTTTTTAACAAACTCTCAAATATCTAGGTTGTATTATATAATCTCTAAATTTTCTTCTATGATTTTTATTGTTTTATAATTACATCTTTAATCAACAGAAATTGAGTGAGACAAGGATCCAATGTATTTTCTTCTAATGGATAGTCAGTTATAATATCCACTTACTAAATTAGACCATCCTTTTCAAATGAATTGAAAAACCTCCTTAGTGATCCATTATATTCCACAATATACTGTGATCTATTTCTGAGCCATGTGTGCCTCTGTGCCAGTGGTTTTAAAATTTTACATTCATATAAAATCTTCTCTCTTACTAGTTGGAAGTTCTGTCTTCTTGCTTTGGGATCCCATAGTACTTTATTTTTACTTCTCTTAAGACAATTACCACTTCCTACCTCAAATTATAGTTGCTTATACATGTCTCTATTTCGCTATAAAATCCTTTAAGGGAAAAATGCCCATCTAATTTATCTTTGCACTTTCCACAGTTTCTTGAGCAACTTAGAAACTTTGGACATAGTTATTGAATGAACACACTAATGATTAAACAAAAATTATGAAAACCATAAGAGTTTCATACAGTTTTAGAAACCCAAAATTATGGTGATTCTAATCAAGATGATGCAGGATTTGTTCTTGTTTTACCTCAGAAGTTCTTACTATAGTGAATGGATTTGAACCAAGAAATTTTATTTATGTAATCTCTTAATGTTTTACTCATTGGTGCATAAACCCAGACTACCCCTTCTTGCATAGTTCATTCTACTGTATGAACATTTAGTAAGTGGTTCAGTTTAATTTAGTTTTATGCTTAGTACCTTTCCCACTTATTAAAGTCATGAATGACATAAATGAGTTCATACATCTACAAGATCCAGAAAACTTTGATAATATTAAACCAAACCAGAGAAAAGCATTTATTAAAATAGGTATTCACCTATTTTTCTTAATCACAGCTTTTGAAATGTCAATTTTGCTGTAATACAATAACAAACAACAATTAGAGCAACTAAAATTTCTAATTCATTAATATGTTGGCATTACATAAATCTTGATATTCAAGTCAGCAAAAAAGAGGGATTAACAAATGTTCACCTGGAGCTACCTAAAATCTTGCATCTTTAACTCTGGGCCTATAACAATTTGCAGAGGAGCTGTTTGTGGTAGCCTCTGGGTAAAATAAGATAGGAAATTCTGCTTCATTTCCAGCCATTCTGTGAAATACACTGAGAAAAGGTGAAAGCTGACTCAATTTTGCCCTTTTTGACATAATGTTTTCTTTCTTTATATTCAGCATATATATATATATATATATATATATATATATATATATATATATAAGGCAGTGTGCAAAAATTTTTAATACTCAAATGAGCAGGTAATGATAATACTGAGATGCAGTCCTTGTGTTAAAAAAACACCCTAATTTGCTTGTTCTGGTAGGGTGCTCAAAGTGTGAATTAAAAGTGCAGTTACGGGCTTCCCTGGTGGCGCAGTGGTTGAGAGTCCGCCTGCCGATGCAGGGGACACGGGTTCGTGCCCCGGTCCGGGAAGATCCCACATGCCGCAGAGCAGCTAGGCCCGTGAGCCATGGCCACTGAGCCTGCGCATCCGGAGCCTGTGCTCCGCAATGGGAGAGGCCACAACAGTGAGAGACCAGCGTACCACAAAAAAAAAAAAAAAAAAAGTGCAGTTACACTGGGGCAAAAGCTAAGGGGTCCTGATGAGGCAGACTGATAGGCAAGATTTATGGAGCATTGCCACTTTTAAATATGGTTATTCAGCTCATTTTGGACAGCTCTTTCTGAGATTTTTTATTAAATAAATCATCATATTTCTGAGATCAGGAGCCCTCCATTAATGTTTGAATAGACTTCATCTTCCTTAATGACCTTCATTTCCTACAGAAATATTTCTTCTAGCCTGGTAACTCCAAAATTAGCAAAATGATCAAACAAGGCCTTGGTCATTGTTGTATGAATTGAGTGGATGCTCTTTTTGTCCTTGTTACTTTTTATTTCTCTGATTTAAGCTTCTCATTTGAGATAACATAGACTTTTTACCAGGAACAAATCAATGTCAGAAGGCCAACCTAATAACAATGAGACAATAGCCATCAGCTTAATATCAAAGTCTTTGATTAAATCCTTGGAATGGGCTAGTAGAAACATCTAGTTCTCAGAGTTCAAAGCAAAGAAATAATCCCAGAAAGCAGTTGAAGGGTTAGAGGAAGTCAGAGGGATAAGAATCTTATGGCTTGCTAGTAATTTTAGTGCTAGTCAGTAATACTGAGACATTATTCTGATTTAATCCTGATTATTTTATTTATTTCTCCGGGACAGGAAATAAGCCAAGGGTGGTTTGGGTGGTCCTGAGTTTAGAGGAAATGCAGAGAAGTGACTTCCTTGGAAAGAAGGGAAATAACAAAAGAACAGTGTTAAAGTAGACACCAGAGAATGATGTTCTCTGACAAGCAAACATGCTGGGTCTAACTTGCCTTCCCTGGTAATGAAGCACTTTTTGTTTTGTCATAAAATGAAAAGCAGTTTACTATAACAGTGGGTTGCTAAACGTGAGATCCATCATAAAAGTGATGATGTAAACAGATATTTGAACCATTTAAAAATATAATACATAAAAAGAAGTGAACAACAAAACATTTGAGTGATTAAAATCTAAATGAGATTGAATATACCATGGTTACATAAAATATGCAAATGATCTGATCTTTTTCTTCATTTACTATGTCTTAATGGTTGGGGAAATAATGTACTTCCAATTGATACTGAAAAGGAACTGTTTTATTATGTTTACCACACAGTGAGTCTGCCTAAGGCATTCTCTAGTTACGTTATACATTATTAACTGTTATAAACCATTACTCTGAATAGCACCCAAGAGTCCTGGAAGTTAATGTATCTCTTTAAGTGCTTAGCTCACTACAACAGGGTAACTTAGACATTGAAAAGTGACTGCTTGTTCATTGACTCTGATTCTGCCAAGATTAGGATAAAGTTTGGAGTGGGGTCAGAGCATGTCATAAAACATAAAAGTAAGAAGAGGGGAAAAATTCAATTCATTGAAACAGAAATTCTCAATGCTGATTTTATGATGCTCTAGGGTATCCATTTCAATAACTGTCACAGAATTCTCCAAATGATCAAAGAATATGGCTCTGATATGCCCTTCTAAGCCCCCGCCCCCAACATAGGTCCTTGACAGGCACGAGACATGTCTGTAGCCTTTCCCCTGCTACCACTGCTGATAAGGACATGATTAGAGAAATGTACAGTGTTTGGAGAACTTACTTCCCTCTTTCTCTTCCTCCAATCTGTTAAACGTATTTGGTCAGAAAATTTTTCTATACTTCCTGTACTGCTAAGGACAGAGAAAATTAACTGTTGATTATTTCATTAATGTTATCCCAGCACATGATGTAAGGGAAGCTCCCCTCCATTTTTTGTTCCAATCTCTACTAGAAAGTATAAATACCTATTCCCTTGTCTGATTGAATTTATTTCTTTATTCAGCAAACATTTATTCACATATCTACTATGTGCCAGGTAGTATGCAAGGGGTAGGAAAAAAATAAGATATATATATTCATGTTCTTTTGAATAAAATTGGAAAACACTTAAGAGAAACTCATGGTTTTGGTTTGTTTTTATATTACAAGTATAATTTTGGTTTGATAGGACATTTGTGATTTTTTTAGTTTACCTTTCTTTATATCTCATTCATTGTGAATTTTTCCTAGACCTGTGAAACATTTTTTGATACCATGAAGTCTCTCATTTAATTTGCATACATGGTATAGCTAACAGAACTTAATATTTGTTAACAGGTAATAGAACTGTCCCATGCCTTCAACTTTGTTCTTTCTGAGCTTCTTCCTGATGGACTCTCCTTTATTATATGCCAGAGATATAAGAAAAAGGAGAGATATGAGGAAGAAAAAAACTAAAGAGGGAACACAAAAAATGGAAGGAAATACAATGGAAAGGATAAAGGGATAGTATTTGACAGGAAGACAAGGAAATTCAGAAGTGGGGAAACAGAATCAGTAATGTTAAAGACAGAAGCAAACTCATACTCATTTATTGTTTCACACATCAAGAACAGCCCCTCACTGTTTCCTAAGAGGTAAATAATCATTTATTATCCAAACATTTACAAGCAGATCCTCACTGTATCCAATAATCTAACAAATGTCTGAGAGATTTCATTAAAAAAATTACAAAACACTATTCATCTATTGTTTTTAAACCTTCTTTTCATTGGGAATGTCCAGTTTTTGAAGTTGTCTGTGAAGTTTTTGTATTCTCACAGATGAGTTCCAAACAAACAGCACAAAACAAGCAAACAAACAACAACAACAAACCCTCTACAGTTCAGGATGGAGAAAAGTTTAATGGGAGCTCATGACAAAACATGCCTTGGGATTGCAGTAGAGAGGGGTCTTTAAAATGTGTTAAAGTAGAATGTGGTCATCAGGAAAACCAATATGATCTTAAGTGACATAATAGAAATATAATGTGTAAAAAGGAGGTGATAATTATACTGTATCTGATTAGACCTGCCTTAGGTTTTACATTCATCACGGAGGACTGCAGACAGACTATACTCCTATACTCTGTTTAGAGGGTATGACCAGGAGAACGAGTAAACTGCCTCCTGTGGGCTTGGACTGTTGAGTAAGCGAGATGATAGCAGAACTAGGGGTACAGCATGGCTGTCTTTATTTATCTGAAGGGCCACCTTGTGGAACAGGTATGTTTGTTATTATGGTCCCACAGCATTAGGAGTAAGAAGCATATTCCAGCTCACATTTTAAAGGGTATACTCATCCTCACAGATACCAGTAATAGATTGGGCTATGCCAAATTACTATTAGCCACAATTAGCATAATCTGGATGGATACCTACCCAGTAAGAATACTGTTGAAAGATTCAGTCATCAGGTGGATAGCTAAATGAAAGGGTTTCTATGTCTCCTTCTACTCTAAAACATAACTTTCTGAATATTAATAGAAAATAGAAATATAGAGTTCTCTAGTCTATCAAAAGATATATGTATTAATAAATATCTTAGTACAGTTTTCCTCAATAAGTAATTTTTATTACCTTAAGTCAATGAATCAGTCATTTATATTGGTTTTTATAACACTGCATGATACTGTATAATAATTTCTGTCTTATTCATAGAAAAAATATCCTTATGTCCATCATTAGGGCTTCAAGATGGATAAGTGAAGACATGTGCCAGAAATTACACATGTAGATGCGTATGTACACAAACATTTGTATGGAGGAGGTTGTCTATTTAGGGATAGAGTTACTTCTGGCTCACAGAATTACTTCTGGTTTGTGAATATTAGAAAGAAAGAAAGGAAAAGAGACACAAAATCTGGGGCAGCAGAGAAAACTTTAATTTTGTGGAGAAAGATATACAGGAAAGCGAGTTTTCAGAATCTAAAACAGTGTGAGGGAAAAGTTCCATTGGTTTAATAATAATAGGTAATTGACCAGATAGACAAGAGCTGTTTCTACATTGTAGACTAAGCAGATTGAGGGAAATCAGTGATAATGTCCCTGGAGAGATGATAAAATAATATACAAAGAAACAAAGAGAAAATTTACCAGTATGAGCAGAAGGTGAAAAAGGATCTGGAATTTCTTGTTTCTTATTTTGATATTGAAATATTTCTCCTATAGCCTCCTCCTTTCTCTAGAACCCAAAAGAGTAAGCAAGCATCTAATTGGAATGATATCCTGTTTTAGAGAATTTTACATGCTCTTTTCAAACCATACATTCTATTGGTCCAGTCTAAATCTATAACTCCGTCCAGTTTCCTTTAATTATTGGGTTTTAGAATGACCACTGATGCCATGGAGAGTCCTACTCTTATATTATGTGGTTAGGACTCCAAGAAAAGTTGCTTTACACACTTTTACTATCTGCTTCAATGAGAAAAGAAAAAATTGATTTCCGTTTCTTTTCAGCATATCTTATTCCAACATATTATTTGGTCAAGATCCTTCCATCACCTTTGTGTTACATCCATTGTCCTTTGGAGGTAGGTCATACTCAGGGTTTTGGTGACATAGTAAAACTTGGTGGAGGAGAAAATCTATTTTCTAGGTCACTATATTCATGTTATTATATAGACGCATATATATATATATATATATATATACATACATACACACGCACAAACATAATTTCTTTATTATGTTTTGTCTTTTCTTCCTCTTTTCCTCATACTTTTTCTTATTCACCTTATTCTCCTTCCTCCTCTTCCTCCTACTTTTTTTTTTTTTTTTTTTTTTGCGGTATGCGGGCCTCTCACTGTTGTGGCTTCTCCCGTTGCGGAGCACAGGCTCCGGACGCGCAGGCTCAGCAGCCATGGCTCACGGGCCCAGCTGCTCCATGGCATGTGGGATCTTTCCGGACCGGGGCATGAACCCATGTCCCCTTCATCGGCAGGCGGACTCTCAACCACTGTACCACCAGGGAAGCCCTTCCTCCTACTTTTATTACTAGTAGCAATAGCAACAGTAATATCTTCTACTTATTGAACAATGACCATATGTTTGGTGTGTGCTTGTCATCCTACATACATTATGTATAGCACTAAAAATGTTAGCATTTCCCCACTTTATAGGGGTAGAAACAGAGGGAAAAAAATGTTAATTCACAAAGTTAGTAGAGCAGGATCCCTGCATTGAATTATTCTAAAAGTCAGGTAGTGCTGAAACTAAAATTTCACAATTTGTAAAGTTAAGAGAACTGGTCTCAATGGATGTTGAAAGAAGCAAAGGAAAAATTGTTTTACATACGCAAGTAATGATAAATATTTCCATTTGTATAATTTTGGGACAAGTTTATAAATGAAAGCAGGGTGTGGACATGAGTTATTTCTGGCTGTCATCTTATCATAGACAGTGCCATTTAAAAACTCCTGTGTTAATTGAAAATGATTCTTACCAAAGTTTTATCTAGATAAATAATAATTTCAAAATTTTGATTAAAACTTTCTGCTGCCTATCTCCCTAAAATATCTCCTTCATTGATGCTCCATTCTCTAGATCAGTAATGATAAATAGTAATTACAGTTTATCTTGAGAGGGTACTTTAAAACTTCAACTGTAAGTGGCTTTAAATGTTTAATGTGTAATTATAATGTGGAAATAAATTAATAACCTGGAAAAACAAAAGAAGGGGTTGGCATGTATTCCTTTCATATTGAACATTTGTCTTCTAATAGACACTGAATCAGTAATATGAAATTGGTACTTAAAACAATAATGTAAGCCTAAAGGGATTTCTTACACTTGATGACCAAATTATATTTGGTACATAATTGATATTCAGCATATGTTGGTGAATAAATGAGGGATGGACAACATAGACTGAAGTTGGCTTGTACTTAGCATAAAAAATATTTTCTAATATGTAAGGAATGATGGCCAAAATCTTGGAGCGTCCGAAGGTATTTACAAGGGAACAGGCATTTTCACCTAAAATATATTAAAAATAATGATACTAGAGAATTATTCAGACAGTCTCAGATACTGACTTTTCAAGACCTCTCCATCAGAAATTTATTATTTGTTTTAAATTATCCAGCTAATTCATTAACTCATTCAACATATGAATACATTATTTAGTAAACAAAAAGAGGACTCAGAGTAAACAATGGTGACCCATTCAATTTGGAAGAGTAAGGCACACATTAATTGATATTCTAATTGTATATGTTTTAAAGTTTCATATTTTTTCAAGTTAAATGATAGTTTCAAAATCTAGAAACTATTCTGGACAAATCAAGTCATTTGTCAAAGTTCAGTGATTAAAAAATCTTCATATTTGATACAATTGCCTTCCTAATCATTTCACTTTCTGCTTTTGAATAATAATTTTTTGTAATTTAAATTGTAATTTTAAGGTTCCTTTGAACGTTTAAAGATTAATCTTATTTAAATTTCTCTGTTCATCTTAGTATTACCTAAGCACAGTTATTCAGAAATAAGTTCCTGACGTTGCCTTCTATTTTTTTTTCCTATCTGAATTTCTGTCTCAAATTCATATGTATTCATGAAATACTTAGAAAATTTATCCACATTAGAAACTGAAAATTAGGTAACCAAAAACAATTTGACTTTCCAATACCTGAGTTTGGCCAAAAAAAAAAAAAAAAAAAAAAGAGAGAGAGAGAGATTAGAGTTGTTGTTATTGTTATTGTTCAGAGAACAGTACTGATTTTTTAGAAAATATCCAATTTCTGCTATATGAGAGCTGCGATGTTCTTTGTGAAGCTCTTCTTATCTGATAAAGAATGAGTTTACTCATCAGTTGTCAGTTACTCAAGATGATTCAACAGGGAGTGAGAGAAAAATTGCTGAGACAATGCATGCACTAAGCAGTTTATTAATGAATGAATAGCCCCCTCCTCCAATTCTAGTAAGCAATCCTGTGTAGATTTACTTCTTAGCATCTTGAGAAAATTTTCATCTCAAATGTACCTCTTTCAAAGATGCTCAAACTCTTGGAATGGTCACCATTCATCAGCTTACACTTTACATATTACATATGCCAAGTATTTCCTCAAGGTCACCTTTTAATTTTCTCTCCCTAGGACCGTGTATTTTTAAAAGAAAATTATTTCCATCAAACTACATTTATGTTTTAATTAATTTTCTTCCTTTTACCTATCAAATACATATAATAGCCAATCACAAGTACTAAATTATTTTTTCAGTCAAAAGTAAAACAACAAAACTTAAATTTTAATTGACCTAGGTAGATCTCCATTACTTTATTTGAGACTCTTCATGGCTCAAGAAGTCTGAATAAGGAAGCATAGTTTTGATTATTGTGATTAATAGTGATTTTTTAAGTATTAACAGTGATTTTTTCCCCTTTGATCCATCTTCTTCACAACTGTCAGAATATCATATTTACCATGAAACTCCTCTGCCAAAATCTTTCAGTGATTAACTATTTCTTCCAGGAGAAAAAACAAGCTAATTAGCATGGTTTAAAAGAGCAGCCATAACCTGCCCCATTCCTCATCTTCCACCATTGCTTGAGTTACAGTACATGTTCAAGTGACTAAACCATTTGCCTTCTCAATCTGTACTTTACTTCCCAACATTCTCCCCAAGCATATATACTAGTATCTTGTGTTCTCTGCCAGTCATACTCCTTCTCAGCTCAGAAAAACCCAACTTTCTACTCAGAAAACTCTTTTGAACTTTTCAGCATGTGCTCCCTTGGCAACTCATGTATGTGTCTGGAGTAAAACATGCTATGCATGGAGGTGTCTGCCTTTCTAGGTGCTTAGCTCTTTGAGAGGTGGGTCTATGTCTCAAGAATCATGTACCCAGTGCTTGGCACACACAATGACAGGATTGGAGATAGGCTTTAAGCTGGTGAGAGAGACACTGAATGGAAAGATAGAAGAATATAAAGTTGAGCTCATCTATTTAACTTCCTTTAGTCATATGCCAGTGAATAAATGAACAGGAGCATCTTGTTATGATTTGAAATACACAAAAGGAGACTTCAGAGTCAGTTGGCTTCTGATACACTCTTCCCTTACATCACCCACCCCATTGGAAAAAGGTAGCATTTCTCCTACAGGACAAGAGAAAAATATCCAGTATTTTTGTTGTTTATATTTTCTTCATGCAAAATCTATACTTTTCAAAGCTCAAGGCAGTTAATGGACGTCCCTAGTTTCTACTGTGTTCCAAAGATGCAGCAAAGTTTGGAAGTTATGTTCTTTTCCTGGACTTCTGGAAAATGTCACACCCTAATAGAATTCTCAAGCTGGTAGGAATCTTAAGAGATCTAGAGCAACTCCTTATTTTACAGGTGAGGAAACATTTGCTTATTTATCCATCATCCATTTCATAGCTGAAAATGCCAGGAAAGTGCCTGGTGCCATGACAAAAATGAGTAAGCATGCTCTTATTCGGGGAGTTCACTGTCTAGTTAGAAATAATACCATTTAAAAAGATAATTACACAGATAAAACATTTACAGAATTTGGACCCAAAGAGGTGAATTGATTTGCCCAAAGCCTCATGCACAGAAAATTGGTGGTTGATCTAAAGTGTAGGGTACAAATGAGTTAACTTCTGTCCTTTGCTCTTTCTAAAATTAATTGTTTTTAAAAGTTTTGTAAACTATAGAGTGATATATGAATATTTTAATTACTTCGTTGTTACCCTTTGATGTTTTGCGTTTCTACTGGTAGAATATTAAATCAGTATTTACTACAGTATATCTAAAATTCAAGGTCAGTGCTGTTCCTCATAGACTCCTAATTCCTTTGAGAGAAGGTATGGTATAATGATAAAGAGAACAGCCTTTTGAGTGAGAGCCATGTGAATCACAGCTGTAGTCCACCACTTAACAAGAAATACAACCTCAGACAAATTAATTGACCTTTCTCTCTTAGTTTCCTAATCTGTGAAGTAAGACTGGAAGTGTTCCTCCCACATATGGCTTTTAGGAGATTTAATAAGACACTGCATATGATGCAACATACATAGTAAGCACTCAATAAAATGGAAAGAAGTTTGCTATTTTTGTCATTTTGCCACTTATATACAGTCTTTATAGAACAGTCTGTGAATCAGAAAACATGCTACCAATAACATAACACTTCAGAACCGAACTTGGAGTTCACTCAGTTTACAAAGTAAAAATCATTTGCTCACTCCTTTGTTCAAGCTGATTCCTCAACATGCAGTAGTCTTGCTCCTGTCTTTCACCTCTCAAAATCCCTATGATTCTTTAAGTTTCACCTCAGATGCACTTCCACAAAGAAGCCTTCACTAAGACTGCACAGAAAAATTGAATCCCCCCTTTTTTCCCTTCCCATAGTAGTTTGCTGTTATCACTGATTTCAAACATCCTGATTTTAAAATTGTGTGCAAGTCTGTCTTCCCATAGTATGATGAGATCTGTAAGCATATGGGGAATGGTTAGCACAATTTTGTGCATAGTAGGTTCTTCTAAACTGAAAAGAAAATGAGGAACTTCATTATCCTTGTGACTCATCTTAATTTTGCAATCATATGCCATCACTTAGAAACAAATTTATAAACGTAAATGCAGATGTGATGATTAGGGTATTTGAGCACATTGAGGAATATCATAATTCTAGAAAACTGTAGAGGAAGTAATTTTCTTGACTGGAGAGCAGTGGTAAATTCACTCATTTTTTATTTTTTATTTTAGTTTTTATTGAACTATAATTGACATACAATATGCTGTTAGTTTCAGGTGATTTGATATTTTTACACATTAAAAATGATCACCATAAGTATAGTTACCATCTGTCACCACAGTACAATGTTATTTCAATATTATTAAATATATTCTCTATGCTGTACATTACATTCTTGTGACATTTATCACAGGAAGTTTATAACTTTTAATCCCCTTACCCTATTTAGTCTGTCCCCTGACCCCTCTCCCTTCTGGCAACCACCAGTTTGTTCTCTGTATCTATAAGTCCGTTCCTGTTTTGTTTTATTTGTTCATTTGTTTTGCTTTTTGGATTCAACATACAAGTGAAATCATACAGTATTTCTTTCTCTGTCTGACTTATTTCACTTAGCATAATATCCTCTAGGTCCATCCATGTTATCACAAATGGCAAAATTTCATTCCTTTTTGTGACTGAGTAATATTCCAGTGTGTGTGTGTGTGTGTGTGTGTGTATCACATCTTCTTTATCCATTCATCTATCGATGGACACTTAGGTTGAATACATATCCTGGCTATTGTAAATAATGCTACCATGAATATAGGGGTGCATATATATTTTTGATTTAGTATTTTCTTTTTCTTTGGATAAATACCCAGAAGTGGAATTGCTGGATCAAATGGTGGTTCTATTTTTAATTTTTTGAGAAGCATCCATACTGTTTTCCATAGTGGATGTACCAGGTTACATTCCCATAGAATGGTAATAGCCATTCTAACAGGTGTGAGGTGGTATCTAATTGTGGTTTTGATTTGAATTTCCCTGATAATTAGTGATGCTGAGCACTTTTTCATATACCTGTTGGCCATCTGCAAGGTCTATTCAGGTCCTTTGCCCATTTTTTGATAGAGTGAATGCTTTTTTATATTGAGTCGTATATGTTCTTTGTACATTTTGGATATCAACCTCTTATTGACATATGATTTGCAAATATCTTTTCCCATTAATGGTTGCCTTTTCACTTTGTTGATGATTTCCTTGGCTGTATCATGTATTCCTATTTGTTTATTTTTTCTTTTGTTGCCCTGGCCTGAAGAGACATATCCAAAAATTATTGCTAAGTTCAATGTTAAAGAGCATGCTGCCTATGTTTTCTTTAGGAGTTTTATGGTTTCAGGTCTTACATTTAAATACTTAATCCATTTTGAGCTTATTTTTTTATGGTACAAGAAAGTGGTCCAGCTTCATTCTTTTGCATGTAGCTGTCCAGTTTTCCCAACACCATTTATTGAAGAAACTGTCTTTTCCCCACTGTATATTCTTGTCTCATTTGTTGTAGATTAATTGACCATTTGTGCCTGGGTTTATTTCCAGGCTCTCTATTCTGTTCCATTTATCTATGTGTCTGTATTTGTACAAGTACCATACTGTTTTGATTGCTATGACTTTGTAGTATAGTTTGAAATCAGGAAGCATGATACCTACTGATTTGTTCTACTTTCTCAAAATTGCTTTGGCTATTTAAGGTCTTTTGTTGTTCCATAAAAACTGTAGGATTATTTGTTCTCTTTCTTTGAAAAGTACCATTGAAATTTTGATAGGGATATCATTGAAGCTGTAGGTCATTTGGGATAGTATTGACATTTTAATAATGTTAATTTTTTCAATCCATGAGCATGGAATATCTTTCCCCTTTTTTGTGTCCTCTTCAGTTTCTTTCATCAGTGTCCCATAGTTTTCAGAGTACATGCCTTTCACCTCCTTGGTTAAATTTGTTCCTAGGTATTTTATTCTTCTTGATGCAGTTGTAAATGGGATTGTTTACTTCACTTCTCATTCTGATAGTTTACTAGTGTATAGAAGTGCAACATATTTCTGTATATTAATTTTGTATCCTGAAACTTTACTGAATTCACATAATACCTTTTTTGGTGTGGCCTTTAAGATTGTTATATATAATGTTATATCATCTGCAAACAGTGACAGTTATACTTTTTCCTTTCCAGTTTGGATGTCTTTTATTACTTTCTTTTTTGTATGTGTAATTGCTGTGGCTACAGCTACTGATATTATGTTGAATCAAAGTGGCAAGAGTGAGCATCCTTGTCTTGTTTCTAACCTTAGAGAAAAAACTTTCAGCTTTTCATCACTGAGTATAATGTTAGCTGTGGATTTGTCATATATGGTTTTTATTATGTTGAGATATGTTTTCTCTATACCCATTTTATTGACATTTTATCATAAATGGATGTTGAATTTTGTTAGATGCTTTTTCTGCATCTACTGAGATGATCATATGATTTTTATCCTTCATTTTGTTAATGTGGTGTATCATGTTAATTGACTGTAGATATTATACCATCCTTCCATCCTAGAATGAATCACACTTGATTATGATGTATGATCTTTTTAATGTATTGTTGACTTTGGCTTGCTAATATTTTATTGAGATGTTTGCATCTATGTTTATCAGGGATATTGACTTATAATTGTTTTTCAGTGTCTATCTGACTTTGGTAGCAGGGTAATGGTGACATTGTAAAATGAGTTTGGAAGTGTTCCTTTCTTTTCAATTTTTTGGAATAATTTGAGAAAGATAGGCATTAACTCTTTTTAAAATATTTGGTAGGTTCACACGTGAAGCCATCTGCACCTGAACTTTTGTTTGTTGGGAGTTATTTTTTGATTACTGAGTCAATTTCATTACTAGTAATTGGCCTATTCAGATTTTCTTTTTCTTCATAATTTAGTCTTGAAGATTATATGTTTCTAGGAATTTATCCATTTCTTCTAGGCTATCTAATTTGTTGGATTATCTTTGTACATAGTTTTCTCTTATGATCCTTTGTATTTCTGTGGTATTGTTATACTTTCTCCTCTTTAATTTCTAACTGTAATTATTTGAACTCTCTCTTTTTTTCTTGATGAGTCTGACTAAAGATGTGTCAACTTTGTTTATCTTTGCAATGAACCAGCTCTTAGTTTTATTGATGTTTTCTTTTCTTCTTTTTTTTAGTTTTGTTTCATTTATTTCCACTCTAATGTTTGTAATATTTTCTTCCTTCTACTAACTTGGGGCTTTGTGTATTCTTCTTTTCCTAGTTCCTTTAAATGTAAATTAGATTAGTTAAGAATTTTCTTGTTTCTTCAGGTAAGCAGGCATTACTATGAACTTCCTTCTCAGAATTGCTTTTGCTGCATCCCAAAGATTTTGGAACATTGTGTTTTCATTTTCATTTGTCTCAAGGTGTTTTCTGATTTCCTCTTTGATTTCCTCATTGACCTATTGGTTGCTTAATGGCATGCTGTTTTGTCTCCATGTGTTTGTGCTTTTTTAAGTTTTTTTGTTATAATTGATTTCTAATTTAATACCATTGTGGTTAGAAAAGATACTTGATATGATTTCAATCTTCTTAAATTTATTGAGACTTGTTTTGTGGTCTAAATGTGATCTATCCTAGAAAATATCCCACGAGCATTTGAATAGTATTTGTATTCTGCTGTTCTGGATGGAATAGTCTATATATGATTATTAAGTGAATCTGATCTAATGTGTTGTTTAAGGCCAATTTTTTTTTAATTGATTTTCTGTCTGGATGATCTACCAATGATGTAAGTGGGTGTTAAAGACCCCTACTATTACTGTATTACTGTCAATTTCCCCATTTATTTCTATTAATATTTACTTTAAATATTCAGGTGCTCTTATGTTGGATGCAAAAATTTTTACATTTATCATTATGTAATACCCCTTTATTATTATATAATACCCTCTTCACCTTTTGTTACACTCTTTGTTTAAAAGTCTATTTCATCTGATATAAGTATTGTTACACCAGCTTTCTTTTTTTTCCATTGGCATGCTATGCCATTTTCCATCCCTTCACTTTCAGTCTGAATGCCTTTGGACTTGAAGTGAATCTTGTAGGCAGCATAGAAAAATGTCTCATTTTTTTAGTCCATTCAGCCATCTTATGTCTTTTGTTTGAAGAGTTTAGTCCATTTACATGTAATTATTGATAGGTAAGTACTTAATGCCATTTTGTAAATTGTTTTTGGATGTTTTTGCAGTTCCTCTCTGTCTCTTCTTCTCTTTCTCTCTTCCCTTCTAGATTGATTGTTTTCTTTAGTGTTATGTTTAGATTCCTTCCTCATTTCCTTTTGTGTATTTATTATAATTTTTTTCTTTGTGGTTACCATGAGGTTCACATATAATATCCTATGTATATAGCAGTCTCTTTTAGTTTGATAGTAATTTAATTTTGAACACTTTCCAAAGCTTTAAATTTTTACTCCCCCTGGCACATTTTATATGTTTGATAACACATTTTATGTATTATGTATTATCTTTTATGTATTCCTCAAGTAATTATTTTATGTCAATTAATTTTACTACTTTTGTCTTTTGCCTTTTATACTTGCTTTAGAAGTGATTGATTCACTACCTTTATCATGTATTTACATTTTTCTCTGAAATTTTTCTTTTGTATGCCTTTTAAATTATTAGTGTCTTTTTAGTTCAGAGAAGTCCCTTTAACTTTGCTTGTAAGGCTGGTTTAGTGGTGATGAACTGCTTTAGCTTTTGCATATCTGGGAAACTCTTAATCTCCTCTTCACTTCTGAATAATAACCTTGCCAGGTACAAAATTTTTGGCTGGCAGTTTTTTTCCTTTCAGAGCTTTGGGTGTGTCATGTCACTCTCTTCTGACATGTAAAGTTTCTGCTGAGAAATATTCTGAGAGCCTTATGGGGTTTCCCTTGTACATAATAAGTTGGTTTTCTTTTGCTGTTTTTAAGATTCTCTCTTTATTTTTAACTTTTAACATTTTAATTATAGTGTTTCTTGGTGTGTTTTTCTGTAGGTTATCTTATCTGGAACTTCCTGGGCTTCCTGGACCTGGATTTCTGTTTCCTTCTCCAGATGAGGGATATTTTCATCTATTATTTTTTTCAAATAAATTTTCTGATCATTTCTCTCTCTCTTCTTCTGGAACCGTATCATGTGAATGTTATTCCACTTGAAATTGTCTCAGAAGTCCCTTAAGTTATCCCCACTTCTTTTCATTCATTTTCAATTTTGCAGCTCTGTCTGTGTGTTTTCCAGTGCTTTCTCTTCCAGGTCTCTGATTTGTGCTTTACTTCATCTATTCTGCTGTTGAACCCCTCTACTGTATTTTTCACTTAAGTTATAATGTCTGTTTGGTGCTTTCTTATATTTTTCTATCTCTTTGTTGAAATTCTCACTGTGTCCATCTATTTTTCTTTCAAGAATGGTGAGCATTTTTATAACCATTACTTTGAACTCTTTATCAGGTTGGTTGCTTATCTCTATCTCATAAAATCTTTTCCTGGGGATTTGCCTTGTTCTCTGTTATGAAATATAATTCTCTGTCTCATTTTGCATATCTCTTTGGGTTTGTCTATATGTATTAGCTGAAATGGCTACCTCTCTCAATCTTGAAGGAGTGGTCTATGTAGGAGCAGATCCATGTAGCCCAGAAGCACAATCTGCCCTGGCCACCAGAGCCAGGCACTATATGGATGTCCCTCATGTGGGCTGCATGCATCCACTGGCTGTGATAGGGCCATGACTGCTGTGCAGGGAGGGAGGGGCTCAGTGCACTCTCCCCAACCAGATGGTGGCTCAGTCATCACATGGGGAGGATCAGATTTGAGTCACTTAATTGTCCTGGTTACAGCTTCATCTTTGTATGAGATAGGCAGGGCTTGGGGCATTTGCCTGGCCCATTTGCAGCTCAGCTGCTGGGAGGATGTAGCTCAGGGCTCTCATCCTTCCTGGTGTGGCATGGGATGGTCAGAGCCCTTCCTCTGGTACTAGCAGGATATAGATAGTGCACCAAAAGTGACAGCTGTAGGCTCCATAACCAGCAAGTTAGAATGAGATTATAAAAATGGCATCCACCAGTGCTTCTATCATCACATAAAGTCCCTGTAGGTCCCTAACTCTCTGACAGATGGTTTAAAATTAGTAGGTGGGTCTCCTTCATTTATGGTATAGCTGCTTCTCAATCTGTTGCTTTTGCACTGGATCTCAGGGCCAGTGGGTTTGTCCACAAGCCCTTTAACTGCAGGATCTCTCTTCCCTACCAGTTTATGATTCTCCTTATCGTAATCCCTTTTGATTTTCAAACCAGACCTTTTGGAGGCTCATCTTTCCAGTCCCAGCCCCCAGGATTGGTGTGGCTGGTGTGGGGCATAATTCCTTCACTCCTAGAGGGAGAGTTCTGTAATTTTGGGATCTCTCCTGATTATGAGGTCACCACATCTGGGGCTGGGTCTGAGGAAGGCTGTGTTTCTGACTCTCCTACCCTTCCTGATGCATCTCTTTTGTTTTTTTACTATGGAGGTACTGTTCATTTAGTGCTCAGGTCCTTTTCAAGGAAAATTATTTCATATGTAGGTATAAATTTGTTGTATCCTTGGGAGGAGGTGAGTTCAGGGTCTTCCTACATGGTCATTTTGAATCCCTTCATTTTTAATTGATGGGCTAAACAAATACTCCTTGAATGAGTAAGTACTCAAGGGATAAAATGAGAAGTTGAGTTGTGCAAGGTTTGAATGTGACACTGTATTTTAAAAATAAAAGCTAGTAAATGGGTAATTTGAGTTTCATTCATTTATCCATTCATTTCTTTCAAATATTTATTGAGCCTTCATTAGGGCTCTAGAATTTAAAATATTATTACCTTACCCTCCAAGATTTCAATATTGTTAAAATATGGTAACATTAAACTTGATAGTTAGAATGTTTACACCTGATTTAGATTTTAAAAATAAGTTTTGATATTTATTTAAACAAATTATTTTGTACATGCTCTATTGTAAGAATGGGAATCCTTTGAGGAAGAAATGGGGAAACAAATTAAAATATTCTAATTCTAAATATACATATATACATACATATGTATTTATATGTACATTTTCAAATAGCTGTGCATTCAAACTTTAACATGTTATAATTAACTTGAAGTCTTTTAAGTCTTGAAGTTAACAAAAAATCAGTAAAGTGTAATCTTATTTTTAAAAATTCTATAGTTCTCTTTGATGAATGATAGTAATGATCAGTACACTGATCAAAGAAAACTGTAGAGTCATTAGTATTGATCATTATTGATCAATAGTATTGATCATTAATCATTAGTATTTATCATTAGTATTGACCATTCATTAGTGTTGATCAGAGGGAACAAAATCCTTTCTATATTTTTATTAGTCATATAAATATTTGTTTCAGTTTTTTAAAGAGAGAAGAGATTTAAAAGATTATTGACTCATTTCCATTTTCCCTTATGTAGATGTTAAAGTTTTTTTTTCTTTTTAATCAATTAATTTATTTATTTTTGGCTGTGTTGGGTCTTCGTTGCTGTGTGCGGGCTTTCTCTAGTTGCAGCGAGTGGGGGTTACTCTTCGTTGTGGTGCGCGGGTTTCTCATTATGGTGGTTTCTCTTTGTTGCAGAGCATGGACTCTAGGCACATGGGCTTCAGTAGTTGTGGCCCGTGGGCTCAGTAGTTGTGGCTTGCAGGCTCTAAAGCGCAGGCTCAGTAGTTGTGATGTATGTGCTTAGTTGCTCTGTGGCATGTGGTATCTTCCCGGACCAGGGTCGAACACGTGTCCCCTGCATTGGCAGGCAGATCCTTAAACACTGTGCCACCAGGGAAGTCCCGAGGTTAAAGTTTTGACTAATTTATTCTCATCTTAAACAGTGTACAGTGGAAAGAATTTTTTTTTAATTTGAAAGAACACTTTTTATTATAATGAAGTAAATATCAAATTTTTTCACATTTTCTCATACTGAGTAATGAAATTTTAGAAGATACTCTGTTTAAAAAAGAATATAAAAATGAATAAAGAAAAATTATAATGATTGTGCTTCTCAAATTTACACAAAATTAAATTTTCATATATGTTTAAATTCACTTATTTCCTAACAAGTCAATGTATTCAGAACTGTAAAATCTCTTTCCTTTATTTTACTTTACCTTTTTAAAGTTATAATTACAAAAAAAGTGATTATATTATATTTGTAAACACTCTCACCCTAAAGATAAAGGTAAAATCTCCCTTTACCCTTATCCAAACCCTTTTCCATTCCCAGAAACAACTACTGTAATCAGTATATCTGCCATCATTTCCTATATATTTACAGGCGTACTCATTGATTTTGCAAGGACATTTTATATGTATTTTAAAACATACACATCATTTTGCACCCTTTTTCTTTGCCTGTTTTTGGTCTTTGTACGATTTAGTAAGTTAATGGCTTTATCTCTAATGCAGTTAAAATTTTTAAAGTTTAGCTCATATTTTTGGTTACTATTATGAATGGACACTTTTCTTTATAATATTTTCTGATTGCTCATAATTGTTATATTTGAAAGCTTTTGATTTTTATGTGTGAAACCTGTTGAACTCATTCCTATAGTTTGACCTATATTCTTAAGTCATCTATGTAAATGCTAATATTTCTTACAGATTTTGAAAATATTGTTTCTTCTTTTCCTATAAATGCATCTTTGTGGGGGGGGGTTTCTATTTTTTGGCATAAAATTCTTCTCTATTGAGTAGAATCAATGATGGAATTAATGACTCATTATATCACAATCATAAAGCAACTTCTTTTTTTCCTATTGTGCCTCTTTATCCACTTGGTGGACAATTTCCTGTCCCATGGAGGAAATTACAGTGGTCCCCTAGACCACTGTAATTATGAAAACCTCACATTTTATTCAAAGTTAAACTTCTCTTCTCCCCTAACTTGCTACTGCTACTTGCTACTGCTTCAGATCAGAAGCCTGCACCAGAGAATGGGGTGTGGTGGCCTTTTTCTCTTCCCATTCCTGCTCCTTGGTGACCCTGATCCTCCTTCCCACTCATTAAGTGTGTTCTTTTGTGGGTTGCCTGACTCCTTCAACTGAAGCTTCCTCTCCCTCTGCCAGCAGGTTATAATTCCCTTCAATTTTGCATCCAAAGGCATCACTTGGACATCTTTTGAAAAAGCTGTTTTACTCTGGCTAAAGCCTGCTTGGGTAAACTTTCTTTTCAAATGACCTGAGGTCAACATCTCTACCATGAATTCCATATTCACTCTCCTGGAAGTATTCACCTTTGGTCTTCAATCAGTGCAAGGGCAGTTACTGCCCCAATACAACATTCTGCCCCTCTGCCATAACTCATTTCAGTCAATTTTTGTCTGTACTTTTTCCCACTGATCTCCAAGGCATGCATACCAAGCTCTCCAATCCACTCTTTGAAGCTGCTCATACTGAATGGGAAGTGAGGCAAAGCATTCATCTTCCCTCCTCCATGGGGAGGGGAAGGAAAATGTGTCCACTTATAAATCATTTATTTCCGTATAATCAGTATTGGGGTAGGAGTCACAAGTCAGCTTTTTGGTCACCTCCTTTGCTAGTTTTACAGAGATGATCTAGAAGCTCACTTTGAAGTAATTTTGTTCTTGACCTTGTCTAAGAAAGAAAATATTCATATAAATTCATATAAACATCTTTTTTTTAAAAGATTTTTTGATGTGGACCATTTTAAAGTCTTTATTGAATTTGTTACAATATTGTTTCTGTATATATATATATATATATATATATATATATATATATTATATATATATATATATATATATATATATATATATTTCGGTGTTTTGGCCCTGGGGCATGTGGGATCCTAGCTCTGCCACCAGGGATCGAACATGCACCCCCGGCATTTGAAGGTGAAGTCTTAACCACTGGACTGCCAGGGAAGTCCCCCTATATATCTTGTTTTTAAAAAAATCCTGGCCATTCTTGATTTCAGCTGATCTGTTACCATGTTACCATTAAATGTGGGTTTTGTTATAAGTTTCTAGTAGATAACTTTCATTACTTTATTAAAATTTGTTGAATTAATAATTAAATTAAATACCTATTTGTGCCATGCACTGTTTTTGATCCTGGCGATATAACAGTAGGAGGAAAAGTACTCTGTCTTAAGTTGTAGTTGGAGGAGGAGTCATAAATGTAAAATACACACAGATAATTACATATATAAATATATCCAATATTTTAGAAGTTGATAAGTGCTATAAAGTAAACAAAACATGGTTATGTGACAGAGTGACTGGAGTATGAAGGCAGATGAGTTGGGGGAGAAAATGTTTCTTTATAGAGATGGCATTTAAGGTGGATTATCAAGTGGAACTAATCGTGTAAGGAACAGAGAACCTTCTAGTCAGGGAAAGTAGCATCTGTGAAGTCATAAGATTAGGATATAATTACATGTCTAAGAAACAGAAAGAAGGACTGTATAGCTATAGAACAGTGAGGAAGGCAGAGAGTAGATTCATTCAAATAGCAGAGCATGTGGACCATGGTAAAGAGTCTAAATTTTAATTTAAAAGCAACTGGAAGAAATTAGAAGGTTTTAAGCCAGGAGAGTGAATTAAGGTGTAAACTGAAGTTGTCACGAGCAAACATTGATGTGTGATCACCCTAATTATAAGACTACTGAGATAGCCAAAGCAAGACATGTTAGTGGCTCAGATAAAGCTATTAGTAGTGGAGATGGGGAGAACGTGTAGGAAATGTGCATGGGGGAAGAAAAGGACATCCTGCAACATAAGGTGCTTCAATAGCCAATCTTTGCCTCTGGGCACTCCCTAATCTTCCTCTGAGTTTTTGGCTACCTGCTCAGCCTATATTTTCAACACAAATTCTATATTTAAAAATCCTGTCAACAAACAGTGACTCCTGTTTCTGGTCTGGCCCAAGACAGGGGTAGGAGGACATTATAAGGTTCCACAACTGCTTCTACTATCATATCCCAAATAGCTACATTATGGGTTCTTTGGAGTCCTTTCTACTTCTGGTCTCTCTTGGTATTGAAGCCACCTTTTGTGGTAGTTTTCAGTGAGTGTTTTGATAGTGTTTTCTATGTTCAATCCAATTTCATTTGTTTTCTGTATTTCTGGAATTCCGTGATATTTCTGAGTACATTGGTAGTCTTATTCATATCTTTTTCTCGGAATTTCTAGATATGTGGGGAGTGAGAGAGATTCTAGCTTTTGTTTAATCAACTGTCTTGATCTTGAATGTCTCTAATACAGCCCCACAACACAAACACACACACACACACACACACACATACTGGATATTACATATCATTTTAACATAGAGTGCTTTTCCTTATTGCTACAATATTTAAACTCATTCAGATCTTTTAGTTGCACTTCTAATGTAATATCTACTAGTTTTGAAAATTTTTCAGGTTTGATACATTACAGTTGTCTTCCTCAGGTATTGAAAATGTTGTCTAAACATTTTATCATCACATTAAATTAATGCAACAATCTTAACTCAATAAAATAATTTTATATTTCCTGAATTTCCTGTTTTTTTTGCATCTAGATGCTTATTACCATAATCTAATATGCTTGTCTTTTCTGAGTATTTATAAGAAATACTGGGTTTACTAAATCTGCATTGAATTTGCAATAATTAAAAATTAAAGTTACAAGAACTTAAATCTTTCAAATATAACTCATTATTATATATTCAGATTATATAATTTAGATTATTTTATGGCTTTACATCCTTCATTATTTTTATGAGTTTTAAAATACATATGTGTCTTCTGTCTACTCTTTAATCTTTTAATGGGAATGTGCTGCTCTCCCTTAAGACTTTGGTCTTTGGAGTCGACCAGACCTGAATTTGATTCCTAGCTGTGCACTCTGTAACTTTGGGTAAAATACGAATCTCTGTTACTTCTTTTTCCCATCATAAAATTAGGATCATGTCTACTGCAGGAGGTAGTTCAAATTTGGTGATGTAATGTATTTAAGGTTTTCTCATAATGCCAGATTTTTAATAAACATTCATTGCCATCATTCTTCTTCCTGATTCCACGTTGGATTTCAATTTTGGCATCACCACTTATTGGTTGTGTTGATATAACTCACATAAGCAATTTAATAATTCTGAGAGCATAGAATTTAGGGGTTAATTAAATGTGAGTGTAGATTCTAAAGTACTTTAAAAACAAAAAAGTATTTGATAAATGCAAAGGTTGCAAAACAGAATTAAAGTGACGCTTTTCTTAACTTAGGACATCAGAAAATACATTACTATTACATAATTACGGAATAGAAGGAAAGATAAAGACAGTAATCATGTAGTAGGACTACACAGCACTGAGATTAAATGTGGACAGTAATAATAGACAATCAGTATCAGATACGGTAACATCACCTCTTGTCTATCTACTTCGGATTTTCTGCTGGAGTTCTTTACCATGCATTATAGCCAGTTTCTACCAGCAACATTAGCTTGTCTGATAAACTTGTATTTTTCCTACAGGTTCTCTCCCCTTTGCTTCATCACAAAACATCCAGGTGAAGAGGCCCCATTCATATTTTTCTTTAACTAAATTTCTGCCTTAACCATTAATCCCAAATGTGCAATTCTAAATAATTGCAATTTCTTACAAATATTTGGGTACCAAATGAGAATATTTCCTTAGAAATTATCATGTTTTACTACACCTGTCATTTGTAAACTTCATCAGTGCGTTTTAGGGAGCCCATAAGCTAAATATAAATAATATGCTCATAAATGGAATTTATTTATTATGGATTATATGAAGGATTTGGTGAGATATAATAAAGGAATAATGGCTTTTTAAAAGTATAATTGCATCCTTTATCCTTTCTTATTTTAATATTTGATGAAATGAGTTATTTGAAGATATTTGGTTTTCTTACTGTAGATTGATATAATCAACTGACATCAATGATAAGGTCTAATCTACTCTAGTGTTGCCAATCTGATACAACTGTGATTACTCCAGTAATGTGTGTGGAGAAATTGATTTAGTTGATGGACCTTCAGCAACTGCTATTGAGTACCACATTTTCAGTTCTTTCTTTGTCTTTCTTTCTTTTTCTTCTTTCTTTCTTTCTTTTTCTTCTTTCTTTCTTTCTTTTTGTGTCAACCTTAGTGCATGTATTTTTTTTTAATTGAAGTATAGTTGATTTATAATATTATATTAGTTTTAGGTTTACAAAAAGTGATTCAATATTTTTATAGATGATACTCCATTTAAAGTTATTACAAAGTAATAGCTATATTTCCCTGTGCTGTACAATGTATCCTTGTTGCTTATTTATTTATACATAGTAGTTTGTGTCTCTTAATCCTGTACCCCATCACTGCTCCCCGCTTCCCTCTCCTCACTTGTAATCACTAGTTTCTTCTCTGTATCTGTGAGTCTGTTTCTGTTTTGTTATATACATTCATTTGTTTTATTTTATAAATTCCACAAGTAAGTGATAATATAGAGTATATTTCTTTCACTGAGCATAATAATCTGTAGGTCCATCTGCATTATTGTGTATATGTATATATAATATATATATCCCACATCTTTTTTCATTCATTCAAATGTTGATATGCACTTAGGTTGCTTCCATATCTTTGTTACTATAAATAATGTTGCTGTGAGCATTAGGGTGCATGTATCTTTTTGAATTAGTATTTTTATTTTCCTTAGATATATACCTAGAAATGGAATTGCTGGATCACATGGTAGTTCTATTTTTAGTTTTTTGAAGAACTTGCATACTGTTTTCCATAGTGGCTGCACCAATTACAATCCCACTGACAGTGTACTAAGGTTCCATTTTCTCCACAGCCTCACCAACATTTGTTATTTCTAGACTTTTTGATGATAGCCATTTTGACAGGTGTGAGGTTATATCTCAGTGTGGTTCTCATTTGCATTTCTCATCTGATTAGTGATATTGAGCATTTTTTCATGTGCCTGATGGCTGTCTATATATCTTCTTTGGAAAAATATCTATTCAGGTCTTTTGGCCATTTTCTGTTTTTTTTTTTTTATATTGACTTGTATGAGGTATATATATACATATGGTATTAACCCGTTTTGGTCATATCTTTGCAAATATTTTCTCCTATCCAGTAGATTGTCTTTTCATTTTCAGTGGTTTCCTTTGTTGTGCAAAAAAGCTTTTAAGTTTGATTAGGTCCCATTTATTTACTTTTGGTTTTATTTTGTTTTTTGCATTAGGATATAGATCCAAAAAATATTTCTATGATTTATGTCAAAGAGTATTCTACTCATGTTCTTTATTTTCTAGTTTTATGGTTTCAAGTCTTACATTTATGTCTTTAATCCATTTTGAGTTTATTTTTGTACATGGAGTGTGATTCTTTCCTTGGAACTGTCCAATTTTCCCAGCACCACTTACTGAAGAGACCGTCTTTTCTCCATTGTATATTCTTCCCTCCAGTATTGTAGATTAATTGACCATAGACCTGTGGGTTTATTTCTGAGTTCACTGTTCTGTTTCATTAATCTGTGTGGCTGTTTTTGTGCCAGTATCATGCTGTTTTTATTACTTTAGCTTTATAATGTAGTCTGAATCAGGGAGCATGATCCTTCCAGCTTTGTTCTTTTTTCTCGATTGCTTTGGCAATTTGGGGTCGTTTGTGGTTCCCTATAACTTTTAGGATTATTTGTTCTAATTCTGAAAAACATCATGAGTATTTTGATAGGGATTGCATTAAAACTGTAGATTGCTTTGAATTGTATGGGCATTTTAACAATATTAGTTCATCCAATCCTTGAACACAAGGTATCTTTCCATTTCTTTGTATCGTCTTCAATCTCCCTCATCAATCTTTTATAGTTTTCAGAGGACAGGTCTTCACCCCCTTGGTTAAGTTTATTCCTAGGCATTTTTTTCTTTTTGGTTCAATTTTAAATTGGGTTGTTTTCTTGCTTTCTTTTTGTTATAGTTAATTATTTGTTTATAGAAAAGCAACAGATATATGTATATTAATCTTCTATCCTGCAACTTTACTGAATTCATTTGTTAGTTCTAGTAGTTTTTTGGTGGAGACTGTCTGCATTAATTTAATGCATTGATAAAATATTTAAACAACATTTTCAGTACCTGAGGAATACAACTCTAATGTATCAAATCGGAACAATTTTCAAAACTGGTAGATATTACATTAAAAGTGCAACTAAACGTTTTGAATGGGTTTCAATATTGTAACAATAAGGAAAAGCACTCTTTTATTTCCTTTCTATCTTTATTATTTTCTTCCTTCTGCTGACATTGGGCTTTAATTTTTTTTTTTTTCGATATGCGGGCCTCTTACTGTTGTGGCCTCTCCCGTTGTGGAGCACAGGCTCTGGACGTGCAGGCTCAGTGGCCATGGCTCACGGGCCCAGCTGCTCCGCAGCATGTGGGATCTTCCTGGACCAGGGCACGAACCCATGTCCCCTGCATCGGCAGGCGGACTCTCAACCACTGCGCCACCAGGGAAGCCCTAATTTTCTTTTTCTAATTCCCTTAGATGGGGGGCTAGGTTGTTTATTTGAGATTTTTTTTGTTTTTTGAAGAAGACCTGTATTGCTATAAACTTCTCTCTTAGAACTGCTTTTGCTGCATCCCGTAGATTTTGGAAAGTTGTGTTTCTATTTTTCTTTGTTTCAAGGTATTTTCTGATTTCCTCTTTGATTTCTTCATTGACCCATTTTTGTTAATTAGCATGTTGTTTAATGTCGATGTGTTTGTTCTTTTCTCATTTTTCTTTCTGTAATTAATTTCTAGTTTCATACCAATGCAGTTGGAAAAATTGTTTGATGTAATTTCTATCCTCTTATAATTGTTAAGAATTATTTTGTGGCCTAGTATGTGATCTATCTTGGAGAATGTCCCATGTGCACTTGAAAAGAATGTGTATTATGCTGTTTTTCAATGGAATGTCCGGTAGATATCTGTTAAATCTAATTTATTTATTACATCATTTAAGATCACTGTTACCTTATTGATTTTCTGTCAGCATGATCTGTCCATTGATGTCAAGAGGGTGTTAACATTCCTACTATTATTGTATTATAGACAGTTTCTCACTTTATGTCTGTTAGTATTGCTTTAGATATTTAGGCACTCCTTTATTGGGTGCATATATGTTAAGGAGTATAATACCCCCTTCTTGTATTAATCCCTTCATTATTATATAAAGCCCTTCTTTGACTTTTATTATAGACTTTGTTTTAAAGTCTATTTTGTACAATAGAGCATTGCTACCCATGCATTCTTGTCATTTCCATTTGCATGAAATATATTTTTCCATCCCCACACTTTCAGTCTTTAGCTCTTCAAGCATACAGATGGGTCCTTTTTTTAAAATCCAGTTAGTCACCCTATGTATTTTGATTGGAGCATTTGGTCCACTGAAATTTAGAGTAACTATTGATAAGTATGCACTAATTGCTATTTTATTATTTGTTTTCTAAATAGTTGTTTTTGTACCTTTTCTCTGTTTATTTCTTTTTGTTTTTCCCTTGTGTTTTGATAATTTTCTTTAATAGTGTTCCTTTCTTTCTTGTTTCAGTGTATCTATTGTAGGTTTTTGATTTGTGGTTACCAAGGGGTTCCTATATGTTGACCTTAACTATATCTATGTGTTTTAAATTTGTAGACATTTCAATTCAAACACATTCTGAAAGATCTGCTTTTTTTACTCCCCTCTCCTACATTTTGTGTTTTTGTTGTCTTACTTTATATCTTCATGTTTATCTCTCTACTGCTTATTGTAGTTATAGCTGCTTGTACAATTTTTTTTGTCTTTTAATCTTTGTACTAGCTCATTTAATTGGTTGATCCTCAGTTCTTACTACCTGTCTTTCCCTGTGGAATTTTTCCTTTCCTATAGTTTCTTTCTTCCTGTTAAAACCTTTTCTTTTCCACTTAGAGAAGACCCTTTACAGTCTCTTTTAGTGTAGGTTTAGTACTGATGAACTCTTAATTTTTGCCTGATAAGATCTTTATATCTTTTTCAATTCTAAATGATCTTGCTGAGTAGTCCAAGTTGCAGGTTTTTGCCTTTCAGCACTTCGAATATATCATGCCACTCATTATGACCTGCAAATTTTCTGCAGAAAAATCAGTTGATAGCCTTATGGGGGTTCCCTTGTATATTACTCTTTGTTTTTCTCTTGCTGGCTCTAGAATTCTCTCTTCAACTTTAACTTTTGCCATCTTAATTATAATATGTCTTGGTGTGAGTCTGTCTGGGTTCACCTTACTTTGGACTCTCTGTGTTTCCTATACCTGGATATCTGTTTTCTTTTGCAGGTTTGGGGAGTTTTCAGCCATAATTTCATCAAATTTATTTTTAGCCCCCCTCTCTCTCTTTTGTCCTTCTATGATCCCATAATGAAAATGTTGGTACCCTTGATGTTATCCAGGGATCTCTTAAACTGTTCTCATTTTTTAAATTTGTTTTTCTTTTTGCTCTTCTAATTGGGTGATTTCCATTATTTTGTCTTCTAGATCACTTATGCATTCTTCTGTTTCACTTAGTCTGCCATTCATTCTTTCTAGGGTTTTTCATTTCAGTTATTGTATTCTTCAATCTGATAGGTTATTTTATAATTTTCTAGTTCCTCATTAAAATTCCCATTTTGTTCATCTATTCTTTTTTCTAATTCAGTTAGCATTCTTATTACTAAGGCTTTAAATTATGTGGTAAATTGTTTATTTCTGTTTTATTTATTTTTTGAGGGATTTTCTTTTTCAGTTGAGAGCAGTTCCTCTGTCATTATATTTTGCTTAACTTTCTCTTTCTTTATGAATTTAGGTGAAACAGTTACCTACTGAGGTTTTGAAGAGGTGTTCTTATGTAGGAGTATTTCTATATAGTCTGCATGTGCCCATGCCTTTGGTGGGAAAGCTGGATTTGATGCGAATAGAAGTCACATCTTTCTTCAGGCTGCAGCTGTCACCTTGGTAAGAAGTGGGGCTGGAGATGGAAGAGCTAGAGCTGGAGCTAGGTGTGAGGTGGGGCTCCCCCTCTGTTCAGTGACTATCATCTCCATATTGGGGGTGGGGTCAGGTACCAAGTTGATGGAGCAGAAGCTATGAGTGTCAGGGCCAAACTGGCTCTATTCCCTTTGAATGTATGGTCTTCTCTCTCCCACCACCAGCATCCTTGCCCCAAAGGGTAAAAGTATTGGAGCAAGAGGGGCCTATGCAGGCTCTTGGCTCATGACATGGTGTGAGCTGGAGTAGGCTGGCCGCAGACAGAGGCAGTGCTTCTGATGCACTGCCTGTGCAGGTGCTGGCAATGGCAGCCTCCACTGTCTCAGAGTCTCCATTGTCCTTTACAGCTGATTGCTCCCCCCAGCCTCTGCTGCCCCCACCCTTTTGTGGAGCAGACAGGCCTGCATTGGCTCTTAGTGGGCATCAGGGTGCAGACTGTCACAGTCCAGACACTCTCAAGAGATCAGGACCACCTGTGATGTGTAACCTGTGTAAGTGCCAACAATGGCCACCCCCACTGTGATCAGACACTGCCTAGGGTCCAAGTTGCCTTTGCGTCCCATGGCTGAGGGCTGAGCTCTCTCCCCATTTATGGCAGCCCTCACTCCAGTGTGGAATTGCGAGGTGAAGTATGCAGAGATGGAACATTCACTTGGCTCAAGCTGAGGCCCATGCTGGGGTGGTCATGGGAAACAGGGCAGCCACTGGAGCAGTTTTCAATCCACCCTCCCACCCTACCTTGTGAGTATGTCAGCACTTGCACACTCCTCCCAAGTGGAGTACACACTTCCCACAGCCCTCTTGTTCCAATGGCCCTCCAACCAGCCAAGGGGGCTCATCTTCCATGTCAGACTCCAGGACTGGGGCACCCAATTTATGGCTCTAACTGCTCACTCCCCAGGCTAGATCTCTGCACATGTAATCTCCCTTTTCCTCTGAGTCCCCTCCTAGGGGCACTGGTTCTGACTTGATCATTTTCCTTCCCTTCCTACCCAATCCCATGTGGATCTTTCTTACAGCCTTGGTTGTACAGGAGTCTTTCTGCTAATTTTCAGTAAGATTTTTTCCCCATGTTGATGTATTTTTTATGTGTTTGTGGGGGGAAGTGAGTACCATCTTCCTACTCCATCATCTGGATCAATCTTTGCTACTTTAAGTGTAAGAGAAGGAAATCAATTACATGATTAAAGGGGATTTCCTCATAATTGATCACTCTCTGATGGCAAATCTAATTCCCATGGAAGCCATGTGAATGACTTGGCTGTTAATATGTTTATTTTCCTCTATACACAGAAATAATATGTGTGATCCTCCAGTGATTCTCCAACAGGAGTGACTGTTTTTTTGCCAAACTAGATGCAGATACCTCTCCAGTCTTTTCTTATGATTCATTGAAAAAGAACTCTTGTAGGGAGGTTTGATAGATGAGTTTTTGATAGCAATGGAATAGACTTTCATAAGATAACATCAACTGAACACAAATCAAACCTGTGACTCTGACTTCATTATTGCCATTATCTTTATATCCAAGCCAACAGTGTAGACTGTGTAGACCATAGAGAGGTGTTGATGAATTCAAATTTTTAAAAATAAAACTTAGTCAAAATAGAGTATCTATATGACTGGGTAAGCAATAATAATGCTTAAACTTGCAGGCTCTGTAACACTGCTTTAAATTCAGGTTCTCCACTCATTGATTTGGACAAGTTACTTAATCTTTCTAGAAATATCAGTTTACTCACTTATGAAATGGGGATAATAACAGTATCTACCTCACAGAGTTATTGAGTAGAATTAATAAGGTCATTCATGCAAGGTTGTTTTGCCAGTGCCCAGGATATAATAGATAATAAAAGCTAGCTTTATTAGATTTTATTACAACCATAAGATAGTACTTTGAATATCCAAAGTAGTGTATTATAGATTCTGTGAGTGAATCTTCATAAATAAGTGGTAGAATCTATCCCTGAACACTCAAATGACTTATGTTAAAGAGCATTTACCACTCTTTTCCAAATTCCATGCTGGTCTGAAAGGGTTCATTCAACTTTCCTAAGTATCTATTTCATGCAAGAAAAATCTAGCACATTTGTGACTAATAATGAGAATAAACATTTTATTAAACAACCAATGCTCCAGTGGTTATAGTGCATTCCTAAGGAGTATAATCCTATGAACATTAATCAAATTCATTTTTCAATTAAGGTGTTAAAGTTGATCCTTGGTCCCTGAAAGGCCATTCCTGATTATAGAAGCTGGGGTTGTAAAAGTGTATTTTAAAATAGCATACAGTTTCTTTAGTGTCCATTTTTTAATCACTTTTTTCATAGCCTGTGATCATACATTCAGATTTCTGATATGAGTGTCTTATTCATGTGGGTCCACTTTATTTTTTTCTAGCTTTATGAATCTCTTATTTATTTTGAAATTAGACTATAAATTATCCAAAACAAGTACCTCAGTATCCCTATCATTGTTGAAAAATAAGAAAAATGGAAAAGACTAGAGCCTTGCAAAATATTCAGCAGACTTTATTAAGCAATGGTTTTAGGAAACAGAGGTGAATTTTTGTGTGTGCTAGTGTTTCCATCTTATTACAGATGGCTCTTGCTGGCAGAGGATAAGGGCAGAGGGAAGCCAATAAACTTGCCGTCTTTTTCCTAAGAAGATATGAATAATATAACATATACCTCTTAAAAATAATTTATTGCCATCATTCTCTAATAATATCTGTTTCCTCTGGTTTATCTGCCTCAAGGTTGCTATAGAAAGACAATATTTAACCTCCATATTTCTTGTCAAAAAATATTGTATCACTGTTGAGTGTATTTTGTGTCTTAGTCTTCTCTTTCTTAACAATGAAGTTAGTGCTCTAAACATGGATGGCAAAAATCAATTTTAACTGTCAGGTGATGTTTTTTCAATAAGCAACTTAAATCACTTCATGTTCTTTAAATAGAGGAACAAAAGTAGAATTTAGGATTATACATTACAAAAAATAGAATTTAGTATTAAGGATTATACAAACAAAAATAATAATCAATGTGATTGAAGATTTTGATATATTACTGTTTAACCAATAATATTTATAATGGTAAAAATTATTCTTATAGAGTAAAAATAAGTGCAAAATTATTAGGTGAAGTGCTACTTTGATTCAAGTCATTTCCCTTAATTTTTGTTACTTCCCCTTATTTACTTAAACCTTTACTGAGTTCTAAAATGTGTCAAGCTTTGGGCAGTGACTTCAGGTGCAAAGATGAGTTTGACATGGCCTCTCTCCTTCAGATGCTCAAAATATATTGGAGAAACCAGAGAAACATCAAACCACCTGAAAGCAGTATGGCAGGGATGATTAATGTAGTTTGAACTAATTATTGTGGAGCATAAGATAAATCTGTATATCACAGAAATGTTAAAATTAAGCTGATTGTATTTCAGTTAAGTAGATTTTGTGAAGAGTTGTCAGCTACAAATCTAACTGTATGGGTCCCAGGCTCGGGGTAACAGACCTTAAGGATGAGTAGCTGAATATGGAATCAAATAACAAAAAATGTTTTACTAGTTTTCCCTCAACTACTATTTTTACAAGATTATATGAAATGTTCACAAATTGATGCTTCAGTCTATAACTTCTTTAAACCATTTAAAAATTTTTTGTCAGTTATTTATTTATTTATTTTTGCCCCAAAAGTGCTATCCATTAATCTGTAAGGTCTGTGAGTCAGGGAATTAAAATACATGAATAGGCTTTCAAACTTGCACTGCAAAAATGTAAAAAGCTACACGTTTTCTAGACAGCTGTCCGTGGAATATATCATTTGTTCTTTGAAAAGTCCTTATTTAAACTTAAGGTTGACACTTTGTCCTTAATTCATGCTGGAATGCTTCTAACTTCCCTACATAATAATGTGAGTTAAGGAATGTATTAATGTATAGTTGCTAGTGCTGTCACTTGGTTCATATATTTAACAGTATAATAACAATGACTTTTACATGTTTCTCTCTGTATGATACAGAAATACATGCATACATGTGTATGTATGTGCTTATTGGGATCATAAATGGATTCAAAGGTTATATTTATGTCCTAAATGTGAATCTCAAATCATACTCTGTAGTTTATCAGCTGAAATAATTGCTGTGGTAAGTTCAAATAGCTGGAAGACTTAAAAGGTTCAGAGAATGTTTCATGAAACATATACACTTTTGAGTTGCCCATCTGCATCTTCAATGCACACTGGTAATCAACATAATAGCATGTGTCTTGCTAATCCAACCGGAATGTCATTCTGAGTGGCCATTTTATTGATGAGGTAAAAATTCAACACATTTATCCCTGTGTAGTTTAAACTCCCCACTAGCATTATAATTAGTTGGATAAATTAAATATTTATTCAGAAGTCAATAGAGATTTTGGCACAAATAAAGTCAAAGCATCATAGAGCAAGAAGTAATCTAAGAAAAGCAGACATTTAAAGGTATGCCTTGAATATTTATTTGATTTGTCCCAGGTTTAACAGCAGTTAAAAATTATGACCATATGATATTTTAAGTGATAAAAATAATATATGTTCATGATAAAAAAATGGAAACACTGAGAAGAGTGCAGGTGAAAAAGTAAATGTTCAAACTATTTCCCTATAACACATACCATACTAACTCCCTAGAGAAAACAATTTATAACAGTTTCTGGATATCCTTCCAAGGAATATCTGTGTACATTTAAACATGTGTGTCTTTAGTTCTTTTTCTATACAGATGGGATGATGCTTTTCATATTGTTCTGAAATTTGCCTTCTCTTCTTAATCATGTGTTACATAACTTTAATATCAGAACATATGGATCTATCTAATTCATTTTAACAAATGCCTAAGAGTGAATTGGTTCACTGCTAATGGGTAGATGAACTTTAATAGATATTTTAGTTTCCATTTTGCTATTTTATCATTCCCATTTTTGGATTGACTTAATTATCGTGTGTTATCATGAGCAGTTGGTTATTTCTGAAGCTGAAGATGGTTTAAGTTGGTCTCCATGAAGAGTATTGGATCAAACATGGGTAACAGAGTTGCCACCACTAGTTGGTGATGGGATTTTGGACCAGTGGAGTTAACTTCCAATGTTTCTGTGATTACATTTATAAGATGGATATGTTTTAGGTTTTATTTTTATTGTTCTTTTAGAGCTTTCGACTCTTTTTTGTTTTTTGAAGAGTCTTTTAAATTTTATTTTACTTATTTATTTTTGGCTATCTCCCGTGGCATGTGGGATCCTAGTTCCCTGACCAGGGATGGAACCCACTCCCCCTAAAGTGGAAGTGCAGAGTCTTAACCCCTGGACCTCCAGGGAAGTCCCAGATGGATATATTTTAAAATAGGAACATCAACCCTTGACTTACAATGTGGTTAGGAGAACACAGTGAAACAATATGTGTTTAGTGTTTTGAAAAAGATGAAGGCTCTTTTAAATGTAGATTTAGTGTCCCATGCTCTTAATAGAGTCGTAAACTGTTAGCTCAAATCTGGACAATGTTTCCTGCCTCAGTCATGGAAAAAGAACTTCTGGTAATTTTACTTTATTAGACTTTATTTGATCTGAGACTTAAGGGAAGTTCGAGGTCTCACTGGGTAACACGCAAGACACAGCGGATGAATCTGCCTCTCCTTGTGCCTTTAGTTACTGTTATTACAACTAACTTGCCCTGTGAGCCCAACAAAAGCAATTCTACTGTCGGAGAGTCTTCTGAAGTTTTTAGTTATCTTTGTCTACTGTAAATTGTGGATAGAGAGGAGTAAGACAAATCAGTTGTGGAATCTAATTGTGTGGCCCTGTGGCAACTGGGGAAGATAGGACTTTGAAAGTGCTAACTAGGCTAGGATAAAGTACATGCCACACCTAGCAAAGTTCCTGACAGTCTCATAGTCACTTAAATGTTAATTCCCTCCTATTACATAGATAACCAAGTTAATCGTAATGTAGTACAGGGGTCGCCAATCCCCGGCCCACAGACTAGAACCGGACCGCACAGCAGGAGGCGAGCGGTGGGCGAGAGAGCGAAGCTTCATCTGCTGCCCCCCGCTCCCCATCGCTCGCATTACCGCCTGAACCCTCCCCCGCCCTCTGTGGAAAAATAGTCTTCCACGAAACCGGTCCCTGGTACAGAAAATATTGGGGGACCGCTGATGCAGTAAAGGCAATAGGTAGTGGAATTATAATAAAGAAAAATCTCAGCAAGATGTTTCATTTTACTATAAAACCATAAAAAAATGTATTGTACAAAACTGTGAAAAAACTGTGTGTGTGTGTGTGTGTGTGTGTGTGTTTTGGTAAACTGGTAACTTACTATGGCAGTTCTGAGCACTGCATATTTTCAAAAAGTTCAGTACCTTCTAACAGCTCCTATTTTATGAACGTTTGTATTTTATGGACTTTTGCTCCTGGGAGTAAATAGTAAAATAACTGCAGGTATTTTATCTACTCATTCCATACCTCAGGCAGCCCCTGGGAGAACAGGAAAGGGAACAGGTGTGGTGTGGCCAGGCAGCTTTTATTGTGTTCTCAAAGCTTGCCTACTCCCTTTTCTTTGCATTGTTCCTTAGCACCCATGAATTAAAATTGTTATAGGAATTTCTCACACTGTAGACTTATATCTAGTTACCACACTTCATTCCCCCCTTCTTTGGTTTAAGTATTCACAACTAATTAGATTTCTTTTCAAAAATCTAAAATCACTATGCAACTGTAAAAAAAAGATGAGGAAGTTTTACATTTACTGGTATAGAAAGATCTCCCGGATATATCATTAAGTAAAAAAAAAGCAAGGAACAAAACAGTGAATTTAGGATATCATTCTTTACGTAAAAAAGAGTAAAAAGAAAAATACATATAGTTAATAATTGCTTCTATCTGTATAAGTAATTTCCTTGAATTTGCATGAAGGATACAGAAAGGACACACACAAAACTGAAGAGTAGTTACTTATAGGATTGGGAATAAAAGGCAGGAACAGGGGAGTTAGGGGTGGATGAGATGGGACTATGACTTTTCAATGTACTTTGATATTTATTGATTTGATTTTTCAACTTTGTGAATGAATTATATATTTAAAAGATACACTAAATGAAAAAAAATTGAAATTCATAGTGGATGTAGCAGAATGCATTGCAAACAGCACGGACTATAAACCTGAAGGGAATGGGTTTTTGTAGCACATATGTCACTGTAGCCTGTAACTTAGGACAAGTTACTGAGACTCTCAGTCTCCCTGGCCTCAATGTCCTCACCTGCTTCAGATGAAGAGGCTGCAGTAGACTATCTCATGCCCTAGATGTCATTTGGGTTGTATTTTAATTGATCTAAGACTGTGCATAATCGAGAGCTACCGGATTAGTGCCATAGGCCACTGAAAGAATGGAAATATATCTTCTAGTATATTTTCCATCCAAAAAGTTGTCATAATATTTCTTTGAAGAGGTCCCTTTTGTAATGTTCTCCTAGCTGTATTTTTTTTTTTTTTTTTTTTGCGGTACGTGGGCCTCTCACTGTTGTGGCCTCTCCCGTTGCGGAGCACAGGCTCCAGACGCGCAGGCTCAGCGGCCATGGCTCACAGGCCCAGCCGCTCCATGGCATGTGGGATCTTCCCAGACCGGGGCACGAACCCGCGTCCCCTGCATGGGCAGGTGGGCTCTCAAACACTGTGCCACCAGGGAAGCCCCTAGCTGTATTATTTTTTAAAAGTAGGGACATTGCATGAAATAATCTCTCTTTAAAATATTTGATTATATAGCAGTTTCCCTTAGAGGAATTTAACTTTTCAACAAAATTTTAGCCTAGAAATATTCCCTGGTAATAGTGATAGAATTTATGGAGCATCACCTATGTCCCAGGTAGTATACTAGGAAGTTTACATCTGTAATTTTCACACCAACCCTACAAAAAGTTGCTTTTACCCATATATTTCCTCTTAAGGAAATAGGGCTTAGAGATATTTAGATCATGGAATAGATATTCTAAGTGTAAAACTTGAGTGTCAACAGAATGTATTTGAAAAGGCAAGGACGATGAATATTAACATCCCTCCATAGCATATGTTAGCTGTAGCCCTGTCTAGAGGCAATAAAGGGCTAGATAATTTCTTTAAGTCCTTTCACTGACAGACCGGTTCTGAGAGAGGGTATGTATCATGGGAGCTTCTCTTGTCTGCCTACTGTCCCACAGGCATTCTCAACAGAGAGACATATAGAGAAAAGTGGACACACTGAGACACCCACTCAGTGATGCCCACATAAATGAGAACAAACAAGCAAGACCCACAAACTATACCCACAGGCACAGAAAGAAAGAGAGAGAAAGGAAGATACATACAGGGAAAAATGCAGAAACAGAGATACATGCCCTTAGAAACACAAACTCAGAGACAACCACTGCAGAGATACAGTGAGATGGATCCAGGAGGCTCACAGGGAGAAATACACAAAAATACAGATAGAATGGGACACAGAGTGTCAAGGACATTCAGAAGCAGCAAAAGAGAGACTCATAAATGGAGACACAGGGAAATATATACAACAGATAGAAAAAAGCACGTGCCTGATCAGAGAGATACACACGGCAGAACGAAGCAGGCAAATAAGCAGCAAGATATAATTGGGCAGAGTCTCATACATTCAGAGCCATTTAGACACACAAAAAAAGTGGTGACATGTAACTCCACAAGAATGAAACATGCACTTAACTAGACAGAAAAATTCACACACCTTCACATACAGAGAAATAACACACAGAGACAGATGTAACATTCATGCACACAAAGATAGGCACACACATAAACAGGGGGGAGAGACATAGATACCCATAGCCTGTAGACAAAGAGAATAAGACTTTAGTTCTTAATATAATAATTGTTCCAAAGTTTGCCTGCTTCCCTGGCTCCTGCTTCAGGCAGAGGGCCAAGAATTCCTCGTTTCCCAGGCCACAGATGGTGCCACCACCCTTGGATCACTGTGCTCTGTTCTTATTACATTTTTATATTTCTGTTTATTTCATTATGTTCTAGGGAACAAGTTTCTCTCACTCTTTGATGTTTATCCCCCTTGGATATTTCTTGACAATTTTCACATCTTCCTTACATTACACGCCTTAATTATCCTAAAGGAAAGTTCTGAACTGCTTCAGGTTGGGGTCATTGTTTTGCCTAAAAATGACATTTTCCTATTTAGGATTTCCTACATAGCATTTTTTTCCTATATTATGTACAATAGTAAAGTGGATATTCTTACTAATAGGTGAACCCCAAAGAATCAAAAATATTATCAGTATTAAATAAATTTTATTTATTCACACCAATATAGTATAAAATATTTTGAGGTAAAGATTATTTTTTGACTAGACATAAATATGGAAGCAAAGGAATAGCGCTACTTAGTACTTTTAATGGCACATACATGTTTACATGGATATATATATATGTGTGTATATGTGTGTATATATATATATATATATATATACACACATATACACACACAATCTATCTGTATATATATCTATTTACTTATCTACCTATTTAAATATTCCCATGAAATACAGCTTTTTTGGGGAGTGGGCAACTCTGTTTCTTCTGGGCATTGTCTTCTCAAACAGAAGCAACCATTGGCCTTCAGTTTGCAGTCACATAGGCATTTCCAGCTGATGTGTGCCATAGCCAAACATGTACACAACTTGGTCAGTTTCATATATTTATGTACAGCTATTCATTTTACTCCACATTGAGAGTTAAAACAGAAAAAGAGTCAAGATTCCCCAAATAGGAAAAGGGTCTAGAACCCAAGTTTTCCTCAAAGTATGGCCCAGGGACCTTATTTATCATTTAATTGTTGAATTCTAGACTGAACCCTGACCAATCTCAGGGGGAAGGGGAAGTAAGAATTGTCATTTTTAATAAGCTCCCTAGGTATTTTTTATCCACACATGTTGGAGAAGCACTATCTGGAGAACTAAATTATATTGATTTTCTTACAGGGATTAATTCTGAAAAATATGTTCAGATACAGATAAAGGACAATGTGGGAAAATATTCCAACTGTGAATCTTGTGCAATGAAATTGTCCTGAATATCCCTATCTGTTAAGTTTTCTTTCTTCCTTTTTTAAAATGATGAACCATTTTAGTCTTTTTATGTTCTTGTTCTCTTGTGAGTTTCTTCACTGCCCTTCTGCTTAATAAGTAATATCCAGAACAATTAAGTTGCCTACAGATTTCTATACCATTCCAACAAAATAGTGTTGAAACTCATTCTTTCTCAATGAAAAGTTATTTTCAGGTGAATCACAAAGGGTAAATAAACTCTGATTCTATGCAATTAAAATATTAGATACTGTTTCTTAACATGTTCCAGAAAAGGTGAGTTTTAATACTAAATAAATACAGATGTAATCCTATTCAAAGGAAAAATACATAGGAATGGTAACTTAGAAAACTCACATTGGAGTGATTTTTCTCTTATAAAAGGGATTTATATATCCAAATAATTCACCACAGGGTGTTCAACAATGCAGTGTCTCTTAGTGTCTTTAAAATTTACAAACATTGATTCATGTGCAAATTTTTGAAACACATCTCTTGTTTGAAGTCAACTGCATTTTTTTTATTGCTTTAAATTTTAATACAGCTGTTTTGAGCTTTCTATATTAAAATAAAAATTCTGTGATATTTGTGACATGGCTGTTTAACTAAATGTGAAATATTTCACAAAATCAAATGTGATTTCCATATATTTGAAAAATGTGCTTTCTGTTTTCATTGTAAAAATTCTGGAGACTAAATATAAAAGTTTATATTTATATGGGTAAGATTTTTTTTTCTTCAAAGGCAATCTTGACTGCCAGTAGAAAAATATAAGTTATTAAACATGTTGTCTTTGATAAATATTATTACTGTGAACTATCTTACAGAAAGTAGCTTGATTCAAGTCATTTTAATGGCTTAAAGGGAAGAATGAAAATGAGAGGAAGGAGAAATCAATAAAGCATGGGACCTCTTATCCTATATTGATTCTTATAATCCAGTAACCATTAAATACTTGAGAGATAAGCCTCTTTTAAAATGGCATGTTTATATTTTGAAGATCAAATACGTTAATTTTGCTCATGGGTTTCCCAAAATACAGTTCATGCACAAGATAGAATGCAAGCTTTCAGTGGTCATGCTTCCTATTACAGATATTCTTTTTTTTAAATTTTTATTTTATTTATTTTTTTATACAGCAGGTTTTTATTAGTCATCAATTTTATACACATCACTGTATACATGTCAATCCCAATCACCCAATTCATCACATACCCCACCCCCCTGCCGTTTTCTCCCCTTGGTGTCCATACGTTTGTTCTCTGCATCTATTACAGATATTCTTAAGCTGAGTTTCTTAAAGGCACATTGTGAGTAGGGTTACCCTCAAACAGTCGCTTCTTACAATGCGATTTCACCTTTTAAGCATTGCTACACATTATAAAAATAAAGCTAGAACATCCAAGTTGGTAATATAATTAATAATAATATTTTAATATTCAAATAATTTAAAAGCATAATTTCATCCAGAAGATCATTCTTAACCTTTCTGCAAAAATTTTTGACATCTTAACTGGATAAAGTATGAGAATGCTAGCTTGTCCCACACCTGGACTCACTTCTTGATGAGTATTATTACAATGGAAATAAAGAATTGCTATGACATTTTGCTTTTAAATTTTCTTTATTTTTTCCCTAATGCTACAAAATCAGACCTGACATTTTGCCAAAAATGAAAACGTACTTTTTAATCCTCATTTGCTGGTAATCATTTTCAAACCTATAATGGCTAAATATTAAATGGGTAATGGTTTTATTAAATACATTTGGAACCTTTACTTTTATAAAGATACCATAAAATACCTTTTTTTTCTCATGCAGTTGTTATAGTATCAATCTAGTTTTTTAATGTTTCATTTACTGTGTTTTATTAATAATTCTTAATATTTAGTGTGTCCTTAAAATGTTCCAGAGACTGGTCTAAGAGCTCAACATATATTATTACATTTAATGTATGAGCTTGGTGTTATTTCTATTCCCAATTAACAGATGGTTAAATCAAGGGCCAGAGTTATCAAGTAACTTGCCTAAAGTCTGATAACAGGTAGGATAGTGCAGCCAGGGTGCAACAACAGGATATCTGATTCCAGAACTTGTGTTATTAATAGGCATGTAATAGGAAGCAAGGGGATTTTAATTTTTAAAAAATTGTTTTAAGTATATATGGACTTTCTTCTTTAAGATAATACAAATACTCTTCTTTTGAACATGTGATGCAGTCAGTTCTTTGTGTCATAGCCATGACCTTTGTAACTGGTAGTCCCCACTATTTCCACTTCACTTAATTCCAATAATACAAAGCTCCCACGTTACATGTGAAAAGTCTTTCACAATATGTTTGGAAACATCATCTTATTTGATTCTACAATAATCTCCTGAGGTGGCTAGAAGGCAGTGTCTTTTCCTTTTTACAGCTAAAGAAAGGGAGGCTTAGAGATGTGTAGTAACTTGAACAATGTCACACAGATTATCACCTAGTTAAGTGGCAGAGTTCAACCTAGAACCCAGGCCTTTTGTTACTAATTTGCGCTCTTTCACTACAGAACCTGGCAGCTGTCATTTTGAGATGAGCCATCTCATCCCGCTAATTCCTCTGGGTACTTACTGTGAGCGCAGTTGCCTTACAGCGTCACCATCTGGGCCCTAGTGTGCCTGTGGGATCCATACCGCTTGGACGAAGTAACAGATTCAGGTTCAAATGTGATGTTCTACATTTAAATAGATCATGCTTCCTGCCTTCTTCCAGGCTGCCTTGCTTGCATGAAGCTAATTTGATGCTTACTTAGTGTCTCTGTTAGGGACAAGACATCTATGAGACCCATTCCTTCTGCAGAGCACAGTAGTCACATATGTCTTTATTGTTTTAATCCTGTGTATACAACCTTGTTTCTCTTTCCCTATAGCATAGAAGAATTACTCAGCACATCTTATCTTCCACTTTCCCACATTTGTAATTGATTCATTTACTGTTTTCTTCATCATTTTAATGCATCTAATGCCATATAATAAATTAGCAGCAGAGTCTACTCTGAGTGGGTTGGGAGTCTCAGATATATATATATATATATATATATATATATATATATATATATATATATATATATATATGTCTCCCAATGAGACACTCTTAGATTTTGACTGCTATTCTATTGATCTCCCTGAAAGCAATTTTATGACATTTTTGTGTTATTCTGCAGGGGTACAGAATAATCCTGATGGTATGAATTCCAGAACAATACAGATATGGCTCCACATCCTGGCTCCCTACTTATTAGAAAAAAGATACTGGACAAATTTGTCATTTTTCTAAGCCCTAGACTCCCCTTCCAACGCACCTGTAAATGGAATAATAATAATCCTGGGATTTGGAATAGTTGTGAGGAGTCAGTGAGATAATCCCTGTGGAGTAGTTAGTATAGCATGTTTTCTTAAACAAGTTTATTCATCTCTATTTCCCAAACTATTAAATGAAGATAATACCACCTACTTCATTACAATAGCTAAGATTTTGATTGACCATTTACATTGCATCAAGTAAGCAATTTGGTATATTGACTAATTTAGTTCTTATTACAGCTCCATAGGTAGTAACATTATTAATATTCTTATTTTACAAACCAAGAAATGGAGAAATAGAGAAATTAAGATCACAGAGATTTTAAGTAGCAGAGGCAGGATTTGAAACCAGGTAGCATAATTCTGGAAACCCTACTTTTAATCACTATGCTGTATTTCTTGGCTTAGCCTATTAAACTTATATGAAATTCCATTATGTGTTAGACACAAGATAAACACTCAGTTGATGACTCATCCAGAAAACTATTTCTGCCAGATGGTCATTGTCAAAATATGGAGCTATGTGCAGCTAATAGGGAAATTGTTCTTGGGTGAAGAAGTACTTTAACATAATCTTTCTGGATTCTGTTCTGTTCTGTTCCGTGGGCATTGTCCAAATTTACATTTGAAGAAACAGTAATACAGAGGGTAAAAACATTACAAAAGTCACATAACTAGTAGATGGCTGAGTACGGATGACCTAATTCTAAGTCTTTTTTCTTTAGTACATGATATGATAGGAGGTATATGTGTGAGTGTGTGTGCGTGTATGTGTGTGTGCGTGTATGTGTGTGTATGTGCATATTAAGAATTTGGTTTGAGGCAATGGATAGGAGAGAAGTGAAAGACAGACAAAAATTTAACCAAACTTCTCTATGTTAAGCCGTTTCCTAGCCATTTATAATTATTACAACAATATTTTTAGGGGGGTTAGCATTGTGCTACTAAGAATCTATGAAGTTAAAAAAAACATGCCCAAACATGGATGAGTCAGGATCCAAACATATATATATGATATATATATATATATATATATATATATATATATATGTTTGGAGAGATATATATATATGTTTGGAGGTATATATATATATCTCCAAACCCATTACAACATAGTGACCATATCAAGAAGTATTGGGCTTCCCTGGTGGCGCAGTGGTTGAGAGTCCGCCTGCCGATGCAGGGGACACGGGTTCGTGCCCCGGTCCAGGAAGATCCCACATGCCGCGGAGCGGCTGGGCCCGAGAGCCATGGCAGCTGGGCCTGCGCATCTGGAGCCTGTGCTCCGCCGCAGCGGGAGAGGCCACAACAGTGAGAGGCCCGCGTACTGCAAAAAAAAAAAAAAAAAAAAAAAGAAGTATTAATATATATTTTAGGGAATACATTTTAGAGTCATAGACTTCTGGGTTTGGAAATGTCTTTGAGATTAATCCAGAGGTAATATTAAAAATATAAATTGTCTAGTTAGAAAGAATATCAGCCTAGCAATGTGGCTAGGTGCTAGGAGCCCCCTGCTATGCCAGGCATGAACCCTTTAGTTTCTTAAACCTGCTGCAGTGAGGACATCTGGGGAAGGGGCTAAAGCCAAAGCATCTTAGGTCCTAGAGTACAGGGTTCTGGGTAAAAGTAATTTGCTAATCTGTGCAAGAATTTCACTATTTCATTGGCCTATATGGCCATACCTTAGCCCTAGCTATTCTTGTTCTTCTTTTAAGTTAAGTTGACTTTAATTTGTCCACACTTAAATTATTCCATAAACAATTCAGTTTAATAATATGCACTACTGGGAAACTGTTCCTCTTGACTTGTATTACTTATTTGGTTTAAACCCTATGATCTTTGTCCTTCCTAATCTGTTGGCTTGTTTTTGATATTTTTCTCGTTTTCCATTTAAAGGCATTTCTATGATTTCTAAATAAAATGCTGATTAGGGGAATACTAATGGCTTTATAGTTGTTATATAATTATGGTAGGTCTATTGGTTTCTGGTTTATGTAAAAAAGATCTATACTACATCAAATACTTCCACACCCAGTTTTTCCATTTCTCTGCTTGTCATTTATTGCCATGTGACTTATTGTAAAGGAGCTAACTAGATAAGAAACTTGAGATCTAGATCTAGCTCTACTTTTGACTAGCTTTGGGGCTAGGCAAAGTCATTTCACACTCTTATTTTCTTCAGGACCTGTGAAGTTAGAGGATTTGATAGTCACTCAGCGGGGTCCCTTCCAGCTCTAGTGTCTGCCCTATGAATCTGGGCATGTATGATCACTGGATTCAAAAGTGTTTCTGTAGTATCTAGTGTAAGCTTTACATTTACTGTATCAGGTGAGAAGGAGCACAGAATTGTGTCCCCAACAGATTCCCACTTGCATGGTAAGAGAGAGACAACCCATGTGGAAAGGAGTGCATGGAGTAGAAAGAGGATAAAACTGCTTCACTGAGAACCACAGATGTTTAACAAGGATGGGCATGTATGAGACTGGAAACTCAAGAAGTCATCTCAGGAACACACACTCATCACTAACCTGGCTTCCTCAGGACTTTAGCATTCGAGGGTTTGTCTTCACTGGCTTATTTCTTGGTGAGACCCACTTGTATAATAGGAACTTAATAACTGGAACTTAATAATTACTTGTTCAATTTATTTATCTCACTTCTGGAGATAGAATGTAGTAAGGTCGAGGAATTAAGGTATTTTCACAATCAGGTCTTGCTGAGGAGTACAGAACTACCTCTAGTTCATATCCTGAAGACAGCAGTTGAGGCTGAAACACACAGTAGTACTCCTTTTTTTTGGTGTAAAAATTTGTACACATTACTCTAGAGGAGATACCCATGATTATCCATCTATTTTCCTTCTCTCTGAGTTGATTATAATTAGAACTTTAATGAATTAACTCTATGGTATAAACACACAAGGTGTTAGTGTGAGAGCTCTCTTCTGTGCAACAGTGACAAGACTCACACTGGAAAAAGAAGTATTCTATTTTTATTGTTTGTTTGTTTTTCCTCACATATGATTTTTGGTAAGAACATTTACGTTCTGCTCTCTTAGCAAATTTCAATTATACAGTACAGTGTTATCAGCTATAGCTATAGTCACCATGTTATGCCTTAGATCCTCAGACCTTATCCATCTTATAACTGAAAGTTTTTACCCTTTTACCAACCACTCTCCATTTTCCCCACTCCCCAGACCCTACCACTTATTTTTCTAATGTTTCTATGAGTTCCACATATCAATTGATACCATGCAGTATTTGTCTATTTGTCTTTCTATGTCTGGTTTGCTTCACTTAACATAATGCCCTCCAGGTTCATCCATGTTACTGCAAATGAGGGGATTTCCTTCTTTTCTAAGGCTGAATAATATTTTATTGTGTATGTATATGCTACATTTTCTTTATCCATTCATCTGTCAGTGGACACTTAGGTTGTTTCCACACTTTGGCTATTGTGGATAATGCTGTTATAAATATGGAAGTACAGATATCTCTTTAAGATAATAATTTCATTTCCTTTGGGTATATACTTAGAAGTGGGATTGCTAAATCATATGGTACTTCAATCTTTAACTTCCTGAGAAACCTCCATACTGTTTCTATATTGGCTGTACCAGTTTACATTGCCACCGACAGTGTACAGTTGTTCCCTTTTCTCCACATCCTCTCCAGCATTTGTTATCTCGTCTTTTTTTTTTTTTCTTTTTGGTGGTACACGGGCTTCTCACTGTTGTGGCCTCTCCCATTGTGGAGCACAGGCTCCGGATGCGCAGGCTCAGTGGCCATGGCTCACGGGCCCAGCACTCCACGGCATGTGGTATCTTCCTGGACCGGGGCATGAACCCGTGTCCCCTGCATCGGCAGGCGGACTCTCAACAACTGCGCCACCAGGGAAGCCCAATCTCTTGTCTTTTTGATAAGAGCCATCCTAAGAGGTGTGAGGTGATATCTAATTGTAGTTTTGACTTACATTTACCTGATGATTAGTGATGCTGAACACCTTTTCATGTAGCTGTTTATCATTTGGAGGTCTTCTTTGGAAAAATATATATTCAGGTCCTGAATTTTTAAATTGTGTTTTTTCCTACAGAGTCGAACATGTTCCTTATGCATTTTAAGGTATTAACCCCCTATTGGATAAGTAGTTTGCAAATGTTTTCTCCAGTTCCATAGGTTACCTTTTGATTTTGTTGATGGTTTCCTTTTCTGTGCAGAGCTTTTCAGTTTGATGTGGTCCCACTTGTTTATTTTTGCTTTTGTCATGTTGCTTTTGGTATCAAATTCAGAACATCATTAAGACCAATGTTAAGACCAATGTTAAGGAGCTCACCCTCTAGGTTTTCTTCTAGGAGTTTTAATGTTTTATATTCAAGTCTTTAATTCATTATGAGTTGTTTTGTGTTCGGTGTAAGATGGGGTTCTGTTTCAGTCTTTTGCATGTGGCTGTCCAGTTTTCCCAACACCATTTATTAAAGAAACTATCATTTCCCCATTGTATATTCTTGGCTTCTTTTTTGAAAATTAATTGACCATATATGCATGGGTTTATTGACCATACTGTTTTGATTTCTATAGCTCTGTAATATAGTTTGTAATCAGGATGTGTGATGCCTCTAGCTTTGTTCTTCTTTCTCAAAATTGCTTGGGCTATTTGGAACCTTGTGGGTTCCATACAAATTTTAAGATTACTTGTTCTATTTCTGTGAAGAATGTCACCAGAATTTTGATAAGGATTGCACTGAATCTGTAGATCCCTTTGGGTAGTATGGGCATTTTAACAATATTAATTCTTTCAACTTGTGAACATGGAATATCTTTCCATTTATTTGTGTCCTCTTCAGTTTCCTTCATCAATGTCTCATAATTTTCAGTGTACAAATATTTTGCCTCCTTGGTTAAATCTATTCCTAAGAATTTTAATCTTTTTGATGGCATTACATTTGGGATTGTTTTCATAAATTCTCTTTCTGATATTTCATTGTTATCCAAACACAGCTGATTTTTGTATATTGATTTTGTATCCTGCAACTTTACTGAAATAGTTTATTAGTTTTAACAGTTCTTTTTGGTGGAATCTTTAAAAATTTCTATATATAATATCAGATCATCTGCAAATAGAGACAATTTTGCTTCTTTCTGTCTGATGGATATATTTCATTTCTTCTTCTTGCTTCCAGTACTATGTTGAGAAAAAGTGGTGAAAGTGAGCTTCCTTTTCTGGTTTCTGATCTTAGAGGAAAAGCTTTCAGCATTTCACCATTGAATGTGATTTCAGCTTTACATTAGTCTGTCATATATGACCCTTATTAAGTTGAGATACCTTGCCTCTATACAGAGTTTGTTGAAAGAGTTTTTTTTTTTTTTATGAAAAGATGTTGAATTTTTCCAAATGCTTTTCCTAATCAATGATCCTTGATTTTTATCCTTCATTTTATTAATGTGGTGTTTTCACATTGATTTGCAAGTGTTGAACCATCCTTGCATCCCTGGAATAAATGACATTCAATCATGGCATATGATTCCATTCATGTATTTGAATGATAATGTATTTGTAATGAATTTGGTTTGCTAACATTTTCTTCAGGATTTTTGCTTCTGTGTTCATCAGGGATATTGCTTGTAATTTTCTTTTCTTGTAGTGTGTTTAGCTGGCTTTCATATCAGAGTAATGCTGGCCTCATAATATGAATCTTGAAGCACTCCCTCATCTTCTATTTTTTGGAAGAGTTTACAAAGAATTGGTATTAGCTCTTCTTTAAACGTTTGTTAGAATTCAGATACGATGTATTTTGTATCTTTTCAGTGGAATGAAAAGATAAAATCTGGAAACAGTAAAGAGGGTCTTATGGATCAGTCTGGGACATTTAGTCTAAGATAATACAGAATAAGGAGATAGTAAAGGTTTTTAAATAGAGTAGTGAAACAATGAAAGTGGTGTTTAATGAACACTAATCTGAACTGCATTTTAAAAAATATTTTACATGATTTGTTTCCATTTTGAATTTAAAAAATCTTATTTTTGCTCATGAATTTCTAAAACATCAAAATGAGTGCTAAACTATATTTAGTTTTCATCTGTCTTTATAGTTATTTTAAATCTCACAGTACAAGATTGTTGTATATACTTTTGCATTCCCATTCCCTTGGACTGCTTTCAGTTTTAGTCTTAGAAGGAGTTGAATGTGTGTACATTTTAGCTGATGATGATTATTAAATCCTTTTCTCTTTGGGTTCACCACTATTACAATCTACTACTTCAAAAACGTATAGAATACAAAATGGCTTGAGAGACAGTCTAGAGTCTGGATGATCATGGGAGCAACTACAAGACTACTGTAATAATTCTGGCATATGGTAAGTGTGGCCACAGACCAGGCTAAAAATAGACGGTTTGGGGAGAGGGTGACAAGAACAAAATTTCTCTTGGAAAATTTATGAAATCTGGCTAAGGCAAAAGGGAGTAAGAAAGAATGATTCAAGATTATTTCCACATTTATAGTTTAGAAACAGAGGGAAGGGTTATACCTATGAAAGCAAACCTATGTTGGGGGGTAAAACTGGTTTTGAGGTGGACATGCTGGGCATCCCTGTTATACTGAGATGGGAGTGAGATACCCAAGCAGAAATAGCTTGTGGACTATATTTTTCTATGAATATAAGAATAGTTAAGATATGTTAATTCTCAGGCAAAATAGATCTAAATATGTGTTTTAATAAGAAACTTTAAAATATTTATAAAATCTCAGATATACTGGAGTCTTAGATTTTACACTTTGGTGACATTCATTTTATTTGCAAACAAAAATAGAATAAGACATTGTAGGTTCTTTTTCCTGATCTAATTTCTTCTAATAAAGCTATTCTCATCTGATAAAAATATAATACAAAACCTCTGCATAAAATATCTTCTGCCATATTTCTTCGAATGACTTTGCCTCTTTCTAATTTTCTGTTTAAGATTCAGATAGGGCAGAGTTTATCAGTCTGTGCTTAAACCTTTTAAATGGCTTCCTATTGCTTTTAGGATTAAGATAAAAATCCCCAGGCTAGAGGAGCTGCATGCTCTGAATGATGCCTGTCTATCTCTTTATTCTCACCACGCACTACTCTCTCTTCTACTCCCCATATGGCAGCCACAGTGACCTTCAGGCTCCCTCTCATTTTAAGCCTTTGCACACGTCATTGTTTTCTGTCTGGCATCTTCTTCACACCCTACCTACCCATCTGCAGCCTCTTTTTCTGCTTAGTACTCACTTATCCTTCACTCTTCAGGCTACATTGCACTCATTCAATGAAGACTGCCTGGGCTCAACCAGTTTCCTTTGTATAACCTCTGGTAACATCAAGACTTAATATCCTTAACACAATTTGTATGTGTTTATGTGTGTGATTATTTGTTTAGTGTTTCTTTCTCCAACAAAATTACTTTTCATGCGGGCAAGTGTCTTGCTTTTTTTGCCCACTGCATCCTTAGGACCTAGCATAATATGCATTTGTTGAATGACTGGATAACTGAATACTGGGAGCCGTGACAGGGAGATTGGACTATTGATGCTATCTCAATGTTCCAGCCTTGTTGAGATAGTGCTGAGCATCTGGTGGCACTTGTGTCCTCACCATACTCCAGGTACATCTCTGGATAATATGTGGAAAGCCAGGGCAGTGGAGAGTGTATCTTCACAAAGTACTGAAGGGTTTATATAGCATATAGCCATGCTGCTCCAGATGGGAAGGGAACATTATTCTGACATTCTTTAAGCTATAAAAATACTGCATCTGCATTTTTTAAAAAATCAAACAAATATAAGAAGTAATGAGCATGTGCAAATTTGGTGATGCTCAGATTAGGGATTAGCCTATTTTACTTACTTTTTATCTAGTTAAAAATATTTTCCCCAGATCCTATAATTTTTATTTTAGACAGGATTGCTTTTGACTTCAAAGTGTTGTAATCAAGGTAATTTTATGAAGAAAAAACTTGTTTTTCATATAAATATAAATAGGGTCTTCTTAGTATACTGGACCAAAAAATTTTTTCTTCCCCTCTTTCTGGATTTTAACATCAGACTCTGTTTTTCCCAAAAGTCATGTTTTCTACTGTGTTCTTCCTCTAAAGAACTGTCTGACGGAATATGTTTTGTCTTCATACTGGCATTTTCTTCCAACACAAAGATAAACATAAAGCATGACTGCTGCTTTCATACCCTTGGACGCCAGTTTCCATAGCATGTGCACATATGAACCACTAGCCTAAATAGTCAGCTCACCTAAAAGATACTCAAAAGTCATGAATGACATACTAGTGCCACCAAAATTAGCACAGGTATGGATTCTTTGAAAACTATCAATTGTTCCAAAATTTGCTTCCAATATCTCATCACAGCTGTTTGCATTACATTTTAATTTTATCATAATGTAGATTTATGACATTATTCAAAGATGTTGTCTTTTAAATTGAAAAATTTTCAGGAAAGAAAGTTATTTTCCAGCCATGATTTTTTGATATATGTTCGTATAATTGATAGTTTAAGAAGGGTGATAACTTTAAGTAATACAGTAATATCAAATTAATTATTATTCCAAATCAGTTTCTTTCACACATTTCTCCACTCTTAAGAGGTGTGTATTGCAGTTGTATAAAATCGACTAAATTTCAATGGGTAAAATTTAATACCTTTGCAATGACACCAATTGTTGTGATATTTGATTTCTTAAAGTCATTGTATTTTAATGTTTATCAGTTTGGGAAAAAATCAGATACAGTAATATACTGCTATTTTTATTTAAAATGGATTGAATTCTGGTATTGCCCTCCGTATGTTCTTCAGACATAGTTAGACTTTTACATCCTTGACCTTAGTTTTATAAATAAATTTGTCCGAAGAACATCCCTGAAAAGATTTAGCCTGCTTCCAGTTGCTCCAGAACAACAATGGTAACATCCTTAAAATTTCCCATTCTGTGGAAACTGCCTTAGGAATCCTTCAGAGTCAGTTTACCTCAAAGGCTGTTGGGTAAAGAGGGCGGGGAAAGAGTATAGCAGTGTCATTAGCCAGGGCTTGCCATTTATCACAATGGGACTCACTGGAGCCTGGAGCTCTCAATAATCCTAAAAATTTCAAAGACATATTCTCTTAAGAAGGACACATATTCTCATGGACAGCTTTCTAAGTTAGGAGCTAATGATACCCTCAACCTACTTGCCTTTTTTTGCAGATATGTGTGACACAAAGTATGGAAAATTTCTGCTGAATTGAACCTGTAATGAAGGAATTTATAATCAGTTCTAATGTAGTTGAGACCTAAAGTATATTAGACTTTCATCAAAGGGAATGATAAAAAGCAGCATTAATGTGGGTGGATAGTAATTATTTCAAAGCTCATAATTATTCTCCAGTTAACTACAGAGAAATGCTGATATTTTTATTCCTTTTTGAAAAACTAAAAGGCACTATGGTCAGATTCTGAATTGTAAGAATGCATCATACATCTTTTATAAAGGCTGATAACTTTGAATTATACTTAAGTTAATGGCAAGGGAACTATTTTAGATTTAAGTGAGTTCAAAGTTCATGGTTAGGAGTCCCTTTACCTTTCGTAGTACTGTTGTTTCACCACTGAATCTATTTATTGCCCATAGGAGGTATAAAATATAGTATTTACTCTCACTCCCTTTCAAAAAGACATGAGGTCCACTTTCTTATTAACTCTAATAAGAGTTATGTGTGAGTTCCTCAAGGAGGACAGACCCTATAGTGTTTCAAGATAGGATAAATCACTTCTACACTCAGGTTTTAGAGGACTCATTTGCTTTATATTTTGGTGATTTAAGATACTCCTTTAAACTGCTGGTATTGAAGATGCACTATCTGTAGTTTAAAAGAAGCATAAGCTGTAGTTGGAATGTTGATAATGATTGCTATTTATTATGACGGATAAATGTTTTACCCTTTAGGGAAATCATGTTGATCAACTTTCAGGAATACATAGTCTAAATAGTGGTTGCCTAATTTTCATAAGACAATTAATGACAATTACCTCTTACGATATTTTATTTCTACTTAAAATTTTTTAACATCAGTAATTATATCAACAGTAATAGATTAAAAGAAAAGAAAAACGAGCCAGAGTTGCTAATATCCTTGAAAGAAGAGAGATCAAGACAATGGTTTTCTTTCCAGCCTGGGAATAATGAATCTTGAGATTATATAACGATGTTTCTGTTATCCACAAACATATGTTTACTCTACTGAGGCTTCCTCAGGGAAACCAATGTTGAGTTAGTTTCTCAATTTGCAACGCAAAACCTCTCAGATATTTATTCTCAGTTCCTTTAGGCACATGAGATAAAGGAAATCTGCTTTCTTTATTTTTATAGTCTTTTTTTTTTTTTTTTGGTGGGAAAACTGTTATCAGTCCTCTTTTTCCCAGGTAACCTTCAAAAAATCAGATGTGTAAAAAATTCTTGATTTTAAGAAAACCCAGCTATGCTTGACTCACTAAAATACTGCTGGAACCCATAATGTGGGAACAATTTAATATCATCCAATAATAAGGTTTTAAATAAAACCTATAGTATTCAATAAATGAGATTCTTTAGCTGGGAGAGTGACTTAATCCTTCGTTAGGGTAATGATGCCCTCATCTATTCATGATGCTGAAGCAATATCTGTAATCTGTTTCTAACCCTTCCGATTTGCTTACAGTAAAGGATGTTCTATATAGTGCATGTATGTAATCATTATCCCACATCAGTTAGAGGCATGCAGCTTTCTGAATAGGGAAGGTGATAATAAATAATGTAGCAAAAGGCTGGTTCAACCATTCCCTTCATGGAAAAATTCTCGTATATACAGTATTATTTCCATGGTTTATCTACTAATGCAGACCCAGAGTCAAATAGCAACTGAGAACTATGTTTCCCATGCAAACAACTGGGAGATCATGTGTTAATAAAGGTTCTTTTACTGTCCCATCTCATGTAGACCAAGAGCTAACAATTCTGTATGTGTGCAAAGTATGTAAAACTATTGGCTCTTGTCTGTAGAACCTGAATGATTTCCCAAAGAAGGGAGTCGTGTAAATTGCCTTGGGTACCCTAGGAGGAGAAAGAAAGATAATCATCCAAGAGAGATACCTTATAAAGTCCCACACTTAATTTAATTGTGATAGGTTTACATTTGTCTCCAAAAATTATTGAACTAACAATTCAACAAAGAAAAACTTGAGCTCACATTAAGAGTTTCCCAATATAGCCAAGAGTCAAGCAAATTAAGTCATTTAACTAAAATTTGAAAACAGGTGTGGTTTTGGCAGCAGTAAATAACTACCAATTAATATGTGTCATTAACTAGTAAATAAAACCATAATTTTTATATAGTATCCTTGAAAATAAAAATGCAAGAAAATATTTTTGTTGAGGTTTGTCCATTTACTCCTTTAGGTAATTACAGAAAAATTAAAAATTTTCTAAGTCTAATATTTTACATGATATTTTAAAATTGGAACTATTTCAAATATAGTTCTGATACAGCAATTTTTAAATTTAAATTTAAATTTCTTTTATTTTTCAGAAATGCAGCAACATTGTTGCATGAACATTAAATAATACTGAGGATACTTTCTGCATTTAAACAGGGTCATATTCAAGACATGTAGATTTCTGTGAACTTGCAACTGAGTGCTAATTATAAACTATTGCTTTCATCTAGGTTTTTTCTTAATGGAATGATTGCTTGCAGGACTGTGAAATATATCATTTAACTTACTGTGTACAGCTCCTCTGTCCGTATTTGGAATGGCCTTGAAACTATGACCTTACAATCATGTAGTCAATGGGTCCCTTCAGTTACATCATCAATTTCTCCATTTCCAATCTTTAGATCTTTGCCAGTTATTACTATTTTTCAAGGCTGTCTCTCTGAGCTGATGAAACTCACTTATATCTCATTTTTTCCTTCTGTTTTCTGGGATGGTGTTCTTTAATTCTTTGAAGACTGTGATATTAGGTATAGTTTTGAATTACAAACATAATGCATAGTAATCGCTGAAAAGACTTAGAAATCTTTCTCAAAATGTTTAACAATCCTTCCCTATGAAGTGTGCTTAGAGTTAATGCCTGCTTCTTTACTATTTATATTATTGAAATCAACATATGACTTTCAGCCCTCTTTTTTTTTTCTTCTTTTTTCTATAACTATTATTTTATGCATGACAAAATTCTCTTGCTTACCGTTATGTGGTTGTCTGTCTTTTAACTTGAGTGTTATGTGTTTGTAATGATTGCTTTTTGCATGAGGATTATGAAATGCCATAAAAATTAAATGGTTGTGGAAACAAAAAGAAATGTAGGGCTTCACCTGCTTTTTTGTACTGAATATGTCAATCATGTGACACTTAAAATTACTTTCATATGGCCTGTGACTTCCCCTTTTGTGTGTGCCTTTATTCTTAGCAAATTAGTGTTGTTAAGAATAATAAAACATTTATTAAACATTCACAGTATTTTAATACAATTATTATCCTAAAATATGATCCCATTATAAATAATTATACTGGGCATGGAATTGCACTAGGGCATAATTCCATTATATTTCTAAATTGATTATGAAATATAAGCCCTGACTCTGTAACTACCTTAATTGCTAAACAACTTCTACAGTGGTACATTTGCTCTACCAAGTGATGAGATTATTTATTCATACACTTGTGCAAGTTGAAATTTCTTAAATCCATGGTCAATATTTAATGAGAACACATGGGGAAATATTTGTATAATGACAAGTAATTTTAAAAAGTCACAGTTTTGAAAAATGTATGATATAAAAATGTATAAGACCTAAGTGTTAATGCTTTTACCAAAAAAAACCAGAAGAAAAAAGAAACCTAAAATTTTTCGTATCTGTTTTCCCTAATGCTATTATACTGTCCCAAATTAAAGAATGAGTTTGGCCTACTTTCTTTATTGTTGTCTCCAATTCAAATTAGAAAAGACACTGAATAAATTAAGTTCTTTCATCTAATAAAACTGTTTACTTTTTTTGTATGCAGTGGGTATTTAAAAAAAAATCATTTCCTTTGCTTATGACTTGAGTTTCAAACCATAACGTATTTTTTATTCTGGATATATTCACAAACCAAATCTTCTATGAGATATTTTAGGGAAAGTGTTTTTTTTTTTCTTAAAATGATGTAACCACTTTCCCACTCTTTTTTGGAAATATCCTTGAGAATTTTGGTATTTACATTTATTTTTTCCCCTCAGTCTTGTTTATTCTTGAATTGTCTTTTTTTTTCCCCCCTCCATTTCTCCGTTCTCAATCCTAGGTCCCCTTACAAAGAAACAGACAGATGATTTAGGTGATAATGACGGTGAAGAAGATGAAGGTATTTTTTTCCACCAAATCTATTTGCATGACAAGGGCCTCAATCACTTTTTCCACCCCTTTCTATTTTTTTACTTCTTGTCTTTTTTTGAAGAGTTGTTTTTAATTCCCATTTTTGATGTGTTTTGTCTTCTTGCTTGTTGTTACATATAAATACACATTTTTAATTTTTTAAAAAATGAGTGTTAAGTTTTGCTTTTGATGCCAACCATTACAACCTTTTAAAAAGGGGGCATTTTTTTGTTTTCTTGAACTGACTTTTGATATGTTTCATCCCACGTTTTGACTGAAACTTGTCCATATTCCCTGAACTAACAATCTCTCCCCTGTAGTCCCTCTGTACCCATTTTGCATGTTTTCTAATCTATGTAAATATTTTACCCAATATCAAAATGTTTCATTTTTACATTTGATATTTGTTTTAAAAAACCCACACCCAATAAAATGAAGGACAAGCTAAAGGCTGATATAAAGTGTTTCTTGAGCAATATAATTTAGATTAAAAAAATACTGTTTTCTGTTGATGTGCTTAAATATCACATAAATAAACGAAATCATATAGGTATGAAGGATATTACACCTATTTAGATAACTGTAGTAAACATTATGCAACCACTTAAGTACTCTGAGAAGATTAGATGGATATCCCTTAATTTCAAAGGCACGTAATTTTGAGATTGGCAAATGAAAATATTCTGAATTTCAAGTTGTTGCCAACTATAAGTAATAATGTTTTTCCTACTGTACTAATAACAAAATTCTTTTCTCTTTCCAACTTTCTTATGACATACAATTCTAACATCCTCTGTAAATGTAAGTACTCACTAGATTGATTTGACATTTCTCATTCCATTGTGTACCTTTACCTGGTATTAAATGGACTGTTTAGAGAGGGCCATTGATTCTTTCAGTTCGTTTTGGCTCCAATTAGTTCTTTTTTTAAATACCATCCTAGTTATGATTCTTATAGAGATAATTAATGTAATCTCAGGCTTAAAAATAGTTCCCAGAACCCTAGCAATTAGATCTCATAAAGATATTAATAATATGGTAAGAAAGATTTTCCAAAATAAAATAATCCACAAGCAGGTCAGTAGACATGCTAGTTCCATGAGGTACAACTATGAATGAATGCATCCTTAACTGTTTTCATTGAGATATATATTTAATAAACTGTTCTTTACTTCTAATTCTCATTTGTGTTTTTGCCATTATTTTTGCCACTTTTAGGCCAAACACAATTGTATCAAATTTTAATAATAATCATAAGAGCTGCATATTTTTTGGCTTTTTCCATAGTTTCAAAAAGACTAATCTGAAGTGATTAAAACTGGGTCAAAGCAAAATCCTAGATTTCTACCAATTTATTTTGGGAATTTAAGAGATATTTAATTTTTTAAACTGTGCTGGGAATACCTTAATTTTTCAATATTCAAATGCAATTTTCTATCCTATATAGAGCTTTTTAAAAGTTGCTCTTGTAGACTTTTGTATATTTTTTAACTAAAAATTGTACTTTTGATCGTAAGTCCAGTTTAACAAATGCAGATTCATCCAACAATTCTATATTCTCTTGTTGGTCCTGAATAGTAGCTGAGGTTCATCAAATGAGTAGGGGGCAAAAAAAATCTTGAAATATCTTTAAATGTATCAGGGAAAGATTTAACTGAGGCAATACCCCACAATTTTAAAACCGTTAAATGCTCCAAAACTCAAAATTATGGGCAATTAAAAACTTCATGAGTCCTTTAAGGAAAGAGAAACCAGTAAACATGTTTAAGGAGTTATGTGACTAATAATTATTCACTAGGGCTATTTTTTTTGAATTTTGTTTTATTTTTTTATACAGCAAGTTCTTGTTAGTTATCCATTTTATACATATAGTGTATACATGTCAATCCCAATCTCCCAATTCATCCCACCACCACCACTCCCGCCCCACCACTTTCCCCCCTCGATGTACATATGTTTGTTCTCTACATGTGTGTCTCCATTTCTGCCCTGAAAACAGGTTCATCTGTACCATTTTTCTAGGTTCCACATATATGTGTCAATACACGATATTCGTTTTTCTCTCTCTGACCCACCCCACCCTGCATGACAGTCTCCAGATCCACCACATCTCTACAAATGACCCAATCTCATTCCTTTCCATGGACGAGTAATATTCCATTGTATATATGTACCACATTTCCCCCATCCATTCGTCTGTCGACAGGCATCTAGGTTGCCCCCATGACCTGGCCACTGTAAACAGTGCTGCAATGAACATTTGGCACATGAATTCACTAGGACTATTAAAGGGAATTATGACTTCAAACATTGGTTGTCAGGCAAAAATAAATCCACATTAACTGCTCTAGAGCTGTTGGCACTTGCTACACTGGCTTAAATTTTTGGTTTATCAGAAAGATAAAATAGTTACTAAAATTAAAAATCAAGATGTCTACTCAGATTCCAGTTTATTATTTTTTAACTTGAAAATCTTAAATACTTTCTTACCATAAAAATTTTAGAAGAAAAATAATCATTAATTTAGTATTTCTCTTTTATCTTCCCACATTTTTCTGAGATTTAGATGCTTAGCAAAGCTTTAAAACATTGTAAATAACAGAAAATATAAACATTCTTTAGGAATATTTGTAGTTTTACTAAACCTGAACTAGTGTTTTAGTCTTTGGGTATTCTTTTGATTTTAGTAAGGTAAGTAGCAGCTAGTTTAGGCAAAGTCAGATATCTTAGGCAAAATCTACTTTATTTCTAAGGGAAAATATGAGACAAGGTTTAGAAGGACAACATGGCTCTAATAAATTCATTATAAGCTACTACCTCTAATATATTTCAACTAAGACATAGTGACCACCCCAAATTTTATTATTAAAATGATGTCATTAGCAGATAGCATTCAATGGTAGGCTATCTGATATATCAGTTTCACTTATAGAGGTCTGGTTCTTTTTAAAATCAAAGTAAATAGAGATATAATTTAAACTATTTACATTTATTGTTATATTATTATGTTATTATATTTATCATATTTAAACAATTTACTATTATATTTACATCAAAAATGACCTGTAGACTATGAGGAAAAGTAAAGTCTAAGATAGAATTTATGATAAAACACTATCAAAAGTAAAGTCTAAGGTTGACCACTCTGATAAAACATTATAAAATAATTCTAATTTCTCTGTAATATAAATATGGCATTTTCCAAGATTTATTAGCAATATTGAGTTGTTATGTACAAAAATTGTACCTATTTTGGCAATTAATACACCATATAGCATTAACTTAAGGGTTACTTCAAGCAAAAAGAAATACTGTTCAGAACACAGCATTAGAATTTTATAAAACTTTCTGGAAAAGAACTGCTGGACACACTAAGTTCTTAGGCAAAGTTGAAATCATTGAGAAGTTTGGGAAGACAAATTGGAAATTAGAATCAGCCCAAACAATCAGTAATCTTTCAAGTGTAATTTTCAAAGAAAAATAGAGATATACCACTCAAAATTGCTCCTAGCATCTATTATCGTATTTTCAGTGTTTCCTGACAAAGTCCACTTCATTCTGTTATTAGGTATAAAATATGGCAGGTTTTCCCAATGTGTGCCTGCATTGTTTTCCAGGTGAACAGAACGATTCTACCAAGATTTCATTACTGTTCACAGTTGGTGCTTTGTAATTCTATGTAATTTTAATTAAAGAAGAATTCTGAAACAGCCTCCCTCTGTGCTACCTCGAAGCATACAATTAGAAGAGCCCAGAGTCTGCTGTGAATAGTCAGTTAATGGCTTCAGTTTAATAATTTATTATTGCTTTTTCAGTGCCAGCCATACTAGAAAAACACGCTAAAACTGTGTGCAGCGAACAGGCATTTAAGGAGGAGAGTTTGACAATTTCAGAAGAATTGTTTTCTTTCTGTAAGCTTAACATCTCCACAAGCCCCCAGATCTTACAAATGAGTGAATATCATTTTCCCTCCCAACGATTTAAGGAGAAAATAAATTTAGTTTTTTTTTCACTAAATGTAGCTGAGTCTGGTGAATGTCAAAGTATCCTCATCTCACCATTTAAAAAATAAGACATTCTTCTCAAGTACACCCTCACAGGGAGAGGGGGAGATTTTGATAAATTTATACACTGATATTAAATATTAAGTCAAACATAAAGTAGCCTTTTTTCAAAGTCCTAAATTCTGCAGTTAGCTATTTCCCCAACTTGAAAATCTGGACAAACAAGTTGAGCTACAATTCCTGATCTTAAAATGATTTTAATTGAAAGAAATCACTTTATTATTATAGTAGAAAAATTGAAGCATTTACACTAGTCATCTTTTTTACAAGAAATGTAAAGCGCCTCTAAATTATCACCAGTTTTTTCAATGAGTTTATATCATGTTAGTCCATTCTGAAAGTTGAAACCTCAATTGTTATGATGTAGGAGATTTGTCTGATAAAAAATATCAAAAGCAAAGGGACAAAGCCATACTTTTAAATGACACTTTTAATATTGTCATAAAAGAAAGATAATACACGATGTAATTTTGTTTCAATTGTGGGCAGAAGAGATCATCGACCATTATCTAATGGTAATGTTTTAGGTATGTTTATATTCATAATCATATAGATATATGTACACATATAATACTTCAATCTACATAATAGTTAAAATCATGTTCACCAATATACTGCTTAGCATTTTTATCTATAGAACTTAGTATCTTTTAATACCAATTATAATTATCCTGTGTTTCCCTTATATATTATTTCTAGACCCTTGTTGAAACTGCATAATCGGGGTAAAGTATCTTAGAAAAGCACATACATTTGATTAAAATTTAGAGCTGTAGAAATCACTTTAACATCACCCTAAACTTTGGCATTTTATGCTTGGATTTAGCTGTATTCTGTCTCATGTCTGTATGACAAAACCTTAGAGCCAAAGTGGGGCTAAGAAGAGTAGAATAGTTACAAAAAGAGGGTAAAAAATATGTTAGTCTGTTTTCTTCTTCTGAAGGGTAAGGGTAATTGGAATGAGCAGATGACCTAGACTGAACTGAAAAATATCATTTAAATGAAAGTCCCCTAAATGTAACAAAGACAGAAATATAGATGTTTGGACTCTATTGCCTAAACATTCATCTGAGAGTACTTGAATAGTTAAATGAAACTTCTTGCAACTTCTATAGCACAGTGTTGTAATTATGTTCTCAAATTGGAGCATAAGTTATTCCATGTAATTATGATGCATTCAGTACATATCTTTACAGTAATTAAGAAATGGAAAACAGTGTTTTATTCATAGTAGCAGTGATACCATTGTACTTAGTTTATGGTTCATAAATTCCATATGAAAGCTATAACATTTGTAAAATCAAGTTTTAAGAATCATTATCATTCTATTATTTCTTTTGATTCTACTGTCACATCAGGAATCAATAAAAAAAACACTCAAATTCACACCTACTTCCAATTTGTCCAAGTTTTGTAATTCAGTTTATAATATTTAACAAAATTTTAGGTAGAAAACAATGGATATCTATTGCTATTTTCTGCAATAGATCTTAATATAAGTTGCTTAAGAAACACTTTAACAAAGACAGCGATTTAAAGAACTGTGTTAAAATCTTTCCCTCTTGTCCCTAAAATGGTAAATGTATTCTCTGTTTCATTATGCGTGTTGAGGATAAAAACAATTGCCAACCATTTGTTTTTCAGATATTCGGGACAGTGGGGGTCCCAAACCAGTGATGGTGTATATCCATGGTGGCTCATATATGGAAGGGACTGGAAATTTATATGATGGGAGTGTCTTGGCAAGTTATGGCAATGTGATCGTCATCACAGTCAACTATCGACTTGGGGTACTCGGTAAGAAATTTCTTTTTTTTCCCCCCATCAATCCATGAAATATGTGATAGTTTTGTTTTGCTTTGCTCCACTCATTGTTTTATGCTTGTTGATTTTGAAGCAACATTTTTGATATTTTCAATAAATTCTATAAATATTCATAGATTACTTGACAAAAGACAGCTAGGGTTGGTTTTAATATTTAATATAAAAGGTAATGAAATTATTCACATTGTTATGGAGTGCTCTTCTTAGCTTGGCTTTATAGAAATGTGAAAGGCAACAATGGCAGGGCCTTTCTTAAGAAGGATTAGTCCCTGGGCAGATTTTTCTCTCTTCTACTTTTCTTTTTTACAGTGCTATAAAATTGCCTGAGGTTTGACGTGAATGTAGAAATAAGTTTTTATTCTCTTCAAGAATATGTGTATGGACTAGCTTTGGGGAATGATTGCCATTTCTGTATAGGTTTGTTTGTTTGTTTCTTAAATTTATCAAATATAATTAGAAATATTTTGTTTAAATGTATTTTGATTGAATTATTTGATTTGCAAAACATGCATTGATTTCATAAAGTGTCAAAGAGTTCAACTCAATAATGTATATACATGTAAAACAAAATCAAACTAGTGATCTTTCATTTTGAAGAAAAGTATAGAACAATATTATTTAAAATAAATTTTTAAGTACTCTGATATAGGCATAAACTTGCTATTCTACTTGTATAAGTTTATTTTTTATAGTATTGTCACAATTTGGTGAGAAATATAACTATATCATTTAATAAGACACCTTTATCTGTGGTATTTTAGTTAAAGGTATTTGCTAAGAGTACAATTCATTACAAAAGTTTTTTTTTAATCTTAATTGATCAAAGTCTTGTCCCTTATTATGCACTTAAAAGTTATCATTTGTGTTATTTGGGCACAAAAAGATACCTCACTCATTCTTTACTCTGAAATATTTTGAAAAAAATATTTGAATTATATTCTCCTTTATAATAATTGTTAATATAATTTATTTTAGCCATTGAGAATCAGTTTATTTTTCTCTTCAGTGTTAGTTTTTACTATTCTAATCCCTTCTATGTAATCATAATCTGTGTTTATACCAATCTCAAAATATAAAAAGGAATGATTTTTGTCAATCAAGTTTGTGTGTCTTGGGGAAGGAGATATGTTAACAAAGCAAAGTGAGTCCTTGATCTTTTTCTAGTTTTCTATTTTGAATTTGGAGTATGGTGGAATATATAATAGATACACTCTGTCAATGTAGATATAAAGTATTTCTGTACCATTGTTCAAGTAAGCATTAGTTTCCCCACCATGTCTAATCATGCATTGCTTCAGTTATTCTTATAATTTCACTGCACAGGGATGAATGACTTCCCACCAATGAAAACTCTCTATATTAGAATATATATAAAGAGATGTTAATAATAATCTTCTTAAATTAATCTTAAATATCATAGTGTTGTCATCTGTTTCTTAGGCAAGATTTGAATGTGAGGATCTGCACTATCTTTAATGCATTTAACTTTAATCATGGTATTGTTTATAGCTTAGTTGTTTTTAGCAATTATTATTCTCATATTTTTGTGAATTTCTTAAATTGAAAATCCTGATGCAGTGACTAGTTTTCCAATTGAAAATTTCAAATTAGATGCCAAATTGTGGTAACAGTATTTTTAAGGACTTGAACATCCATAAAGTCATATACACTGATTTTATTTTTAAAAAGTCTTTTGGCCACCCCTTATGTTGCCTCACTCTGTTACTGGTTGTACTCACATACAGTAAGATACCATAAAATAAACTGTGTTATGTTGGTATAAGCTTTGCCCATTTTAAAAAATGTACTCAGAACTGATGAGGACCTGACTTTGATCCAATTTGAATCCTATATTCATGTTCATATCCTAACTTTAATTGCCATACTCTGAATAATTGGATTTCAGGACAAAAGATTAACCAGCTAAAAAATGAAGAACTTGGTTTGTATAATGGCAGTCAGTGTTGGTGCTGATGATGGAAGATTTTTCCAATGGTGAAAATTTGTTCTGGCTCTACTGCAGTTTAGGATTTAACCTTTAGTTGGCTCCTTTGTTCCTCTTAAAGATGTCGTAAACTAATAATCACCACTAAGAATCAGCTGTCCTTTATAGACCTCCTCTCAACATAATAAAGTACAACACTTTGTTAGTGAAACATTCTTAGGTGAGTTTTGGGACATTAGTTCGGGAACATATGTATTCTGGTCACTTCCTAAAATATGTGTTGGGCCTTGTGAAAATGTATTTAAATGAATTAATTCATGAAGAATAAGTTATCATAACATTTGTTTCAGCACACTTTGCCTGTGTGGTATACCACAACCAGCTCAACAGCTGATCTGCCAGGAGAACTGCAACAATAAAGACTGTAGGGTTTTAGTTGTTGTTGTTAATACTTTGTCTAACAGTAACAAGGTAAGCCAAGGTTTCTTGGGTGTGGGATCCAAAAGTATTGCTGTTTAGTTGGCACTTGGAAGAGTTTTGTACTTTAAGTAGAAAATAAGATTTGATCCCATGTCAGAGGAAATCCTGAGCTGTGTTTTAATTTGGATGTTTTGGTGTTAAGGAAATGAATTTCGGGGTCCAATGTACAAATTGGCTAATCAAGAGACTTACTGTCAGCTGACTGCCAGGAAATATCAGGATGTCTGAAACAGATAATATAATTCATTTTGATTTGAATTTGCCATACCAGAGGAAAAATATTACAAGTTTCTTTGTTTTAGCAACAACTAAAAAGGTGATAATGTTTCAGTAAAAAACTTCATACAGCTATCTAGCAGCCAAATTTCCAGTTTAAAGTATTTAATGTTAAAAACATATTTTGTTCATTACAAAGAAGAATTAGCACAGAAGAAAAAAAATACCTCCTATGATAGCATTGTTTTGAAGAAGCTAGGAACAGGTTGGAGTTAGTTTCTCAACCAAGACACTTTTGTGGTTTCCTTTGAAGTGGTAACACAGACTATCAATATCATTGCATTGAAAATGCTATTGGTGGTAAGAAAAACTGCAATAAGTTTGGAAAAAAAAAAGGCTAGGGGATAATGGATTCTGCCTGCTAACCTCTCTTCCCCAGTTTCATTTTAGAGTTCTCCATAATCATATCTCATTCAGCCTCACACTTCTTTTAGTAAACATTTAGACTTTCTTTCACTTTTGGTTATATACATTCTTTATACTCAGCCAGTTTTAACTCTTTGTCCTTGGTTATCTAATACATGTTATATAAAAGTCCTTTAAAATGTATTTAAAATAATTATTAATAGAGTTATTTTTTAATGTTCTGGTATATAGTTAAAATAAAAATTATTGTGTTGGAAACAGTGAGAAATGCTTTGATTAGGTGGTCTCAAGAGAGGAAAATAGTATTAAATATTTTTACTGTAAATAGGGTAAACATATGTACTTATGGACAAGCATTGAAAGAGAATATGAAATAAATTCTTCACTATTAAGATGAGGTATTATACAGTAAACGTATTTGAAAATAGAAACTATCCACATATATTTTCAAATATTAAAAATGAAAAAACACATTAACTAATTTAGTGTTAAAAATGTGTTTCAGCCCCCTCTCAAAATTTAGAATAAATTTATGTTATTTTTTAGAGAAAAATTTTAAAAAAGTATCTTTGTGGAGATCTACCTTAGGCAAACATAAGATTTTTATCTGATGGAAATTTAATAAGATACTTTGATTTTGCTATGGATATTTTAGAGACAAATATGCATTCATAATTCAAGCACATGTGATTTATATTAGAAAAAATTCTCAAAGATTTCAGAACTACTGATATCTCTGGATATTTGGCAAATTTTTAGTAAAGGGTCTAATTAAATATTTTACTTAGTAATCTTATGTCTCTACTACCCATCTATGGAAAAAATAATAGAGTGCTAGTTTACTTACTAGTTACATTTGAAGAATTACATTTAGCTAACTTCATAATGCCATGTGAGGCTAAACCATTTAAAACAAGCTTTCATTAACGTTAGTGTGTATCAATTTTAATGAACAACTAAATTTATATTTATTCTATTAGAAATGGTTGTGAGACCTGTTAATTCTTATAAACTATAATGTCTATGCAATAATAATGCTTCAAGTATTATCAGACAAATGACAGAAATAAATATAACTTTGATGTGGTCAGTCATCAAATATATAACACTTGTTTGCAGAACTGTACATCTTCTATGCAGGATAAAAAGTAAGAACAATACAGTCCTTATCTTTAAAGAGTTTTCAATCTAATTGAGGGGGAAAACAAGCACTCAATAGAGAATAATAATTGATATTGTACTTCATAATAATATATATTTATTATTGATTTGTATGTACATGGTCACTTGATATATAAAAAAAATCAGAACAACAAAGAAAGAAAGGAAGCATAGAATATCACATGGGTCAATATGAATGCAGTGATCAAAATTCTTATTTGAATCTGAGCAGTCTAGCAGAAAGGAGATTTGGTAAAATCTAGGTAGTTAAGATTTAAAAAGAAAAGCATATTCATTTCTCAAGTGGCACAATGTTTTGTCATTATTTTTCTTTTTCTTGCATTGTTTTTATTTGTTTGGCTCTAAATCCTAAAGCAAAAAAACAACTCTAAATGTGACCTTATATTTGAGAGTAATATATAATCAATTATTAAATTTTATAATATGATAATAACCCACTATCATCCAAATGTGTTCTTAGGAGGTGGGAGAGGGAATCAGTCTGTACTTGAAGAGTCAAAAATGTCTCATGAACTTGGTAGTATTTGAGCAAAACCATGAAGGATGGACTATCTATGGGATTAACTAAAGAGGAGAGAGAAGGAAATTCTTTTTTATTTTTATTTATTCATACTCTTTCTACTTCAAAAAAGTGGATGTAATTTGTGACAAGCACACACATATAAATAGGTCGCTAAAATCATATTGAATATGAATACCCATAGTATAAAGAAAGAGGCAGAAACTTAGACTATGAATATATACTGGAATTGAACATAAATGTATATCCCAATTTCCTAGAAGCAAGGTAAAAAGGATAATGGATTGAATTTCATAATGGTTATTATCAGATAAAGGAAACATATATATCTATATTTTATAAAAAATACACAAAGTTTTTTTTTCAGACTATAGTACAGAGAAATTTATCATGAGTTGTTTTTAGTTGGAACACCAAGAAAAATATAGGAATCGTGTGATAGTCTTTATGTCATTAGAAGATGCAGAAATATTCTCAAGCATATGATTATGTATTAACCCTCTGTAAAAGCCAAAGACATAATAATAAATGACCACAGCTTCTATGGTGTCATTTCAGCAAAGAGGTAACCAAATACAGTTCAAGTAAGAATTCACTTATAATAGGATAGAGCTAAAAAACAATTTAGAGCAATGACAGTTAACTGAGTCCATAGATTTCTTCTCTTAAATACCAGTTGTGTCAACTGAGTTTTAATAAGGGCTGGATGGTAATCAATTTTAAACTGAGTGCTAAAATGATCTCCTGGAGTAGAGATGTTGTTTGTCCTTTGGAAAAATAGAAACTTTAGATAGATAATGGTACAGTGCAAAGCAGAGTGTCCATTATTTTTATTCTACTTTTTCTCTCCAAAATGGTAGGTTGCAATAAAAGCAATTATTTAGTTATGCCCAAAACAGAGAAAACCTGAAAGTAAGCATGTTGGTTAGAGTGAGTGTTAGTTAAAAGAAGTTAGTTTAAAAAACAAAAAAAAATGTGTTTTAGGTACAGTCATGTAGTAACATTCATTAATTGATTAATTCAGCCATTCATTAATTCTATACAAATTGAGCATATTGTGAAAAACAAGATGGATGTGATCTCTGCTGTCCAGTAGATTACTAGCTATTGGGGAATATATAAAATAAATGAATCATTACAAAAATTATGTCCTTTACATAGATAATGATTTAGTGCAAAGTTGACTTTATAATTACCTAGAGAAACGATAAGTGTAGTGAGAAGGCAGCTAATCTATTCTACACACTCGGAAAAGGTTTCCCAGGGGAGGTGACATTCAGGTTTCCCTTTCTTATACTTTACTGAAAAGTAAAGACTTTGTTGAGACTCCCTGGGGCTTCGAGATTGTCGGTTCCATTGGTCACTTCTCCATTCTCATCTTATTTCATCTCTCCATAGCACAGGACACAGTTAAGCAGTCCCTTTTGGTCATGCTTGTTTCTTGGCATCACACCAGGGTTTCCTCCTGCCTCACGGTCTGCTCCTTCTCGGCCTCCTTTGCTAGCTCCTCCTCTCTTACCCTGATATCTACATGTCGAAGTGCCACTAAGCAGAAATTTTGGCTCCCTTTCTTCTCTCTCTACCATATCTCCCTAGGGGAATTTATGCATGGCTCTAAATGCCATCTGTAAATAAGTGACTTCCAAACTATATCTTCAGGACTGACTATTCCTTGGAGCATCAGACTTATGTATTTCTGCCTACAAACATCTCTAATGACTAATGAATATCTCAAGCTTAATGGCTAAAATATGTTGATTTTCTCAGGTCTGCATATTTCATTGTCTTCCACATCTAGGTTATAATAATACTTGCAACAACAGTAATAACAGTCACAGGCACATTCATTGAGAACATATTCCAAAAGCTGTTTGGGCAGTTTGTATAGGTGACATTTTTTTTGGCTCCCCATTGGGGAGTCCAAGGATTACATTATTAAATTCCCACAGTAAGCTTATGAGGTAGGGTTGTTATTTTCCCGATTTTATAAACACAGAAACAAATAAGTAGAGAGGTTAAGTAACTTATTCACAGTCATATGGTCAGTGTTAAGTGGTGGAGCCAGAATTCTAACCCAGACAGTGTTCTCTTGGGCACATCACTGCACTGATGGCATTGGCACTGCCATCCATCTGGACGATCAAGCAACGCCTCTAAACATTTTTTCCGATTTGTCTTTCCTTTAGGCTGAACATACAATTCATCAGCTTCTCTTATTGAATTGTTCCAGCGTATACCCTGGGTCTGTCTCCTTTCCATTTTCCCCTCTGCCAAACGAAGCCAGTTCTCCTTGAACCTCTTACATTATTTATCTCTTTCACTTTTGCTCCCTACCTGTAATTCATTCTCCACACAGCAAAATCAAATTATCTTTTTAAACCATAAATTATACCAGCTCACTTTTCTGCTTATACCCTCCACTGGCTTCCTGACTGTTCACTGAGAATAAAATCCAAACTCCTTCCCTGCCCTGTCTCACAAAACCCTGCATGAATAGGTATCTGTATCTCTCAGTACCTGTACCTCTTGTACCTGTATCTCTTAGTTTGTCTGAAAATGCTCTTCCTCTCTATGCAAGCCATTTTTTATTCTTCATACACACCAAACTCATTCCCATTTTAGGGATTTCAAACTTGCTCTTCCCTCTGCCCCAGATCTTTGTGGGTCCAGTTCCTTATTCTTCTGATTTGGTTTAAATGTATTCTTCTCAGAGAGACTGTCCATGTTCATCCAATCTAAAAAGAGCCATCATGTTACAAGTCATCTACCTTTTAAAATCCTCTCTATTACATTGATCATACCCAATTACTTCCTATTTATATTTGGATGCTTTTTTTGTTTTATTATTGTCTAGCTCTCTAAAGCCTAAAGTAGTCCCTGGCACATGGTATTCGCTCAGAAAATATTTGTTAAATAAGTTTAAAGTGGATCTGAAGAGTCACTAGGTGTTGATTTGATGTGGTCATGGAGTGAAGGAGGCCAGATTTGAAGCAGAGAAAAAGTCTGGGTGAAAGCCAGGGGAAGAGAGCGGCTTGGCATGTTGAAAGAGATGAGCAAAGCCAGCTGGAATGCTTTGAGTAAGGGGTGAGTAGTGTCAAGTAAGGTTGAAAACAGGCAGCAGGCCACACAGCATCTCATTAAAGATTTAGGAATTCTAAGAACAATGAGAAACAATGATAGGGCATTGAGCAGATAAGTGAAATGATTAGATTTGCATTTTAAAAAGTGTGTTGAGTAGGCCTAGACCTTGATCAAAGTTGACATTCTGCTATGGATACAAAAAAATCGTGGCTTGTGCCTCATTAGGGTGAGATGCTTGGTAAAGTCAGTGAATGAGACAGATATTTCTCTCATAGAGGATCGAGGGATAAGCTGGGCACTGCCTGACTCAGGTGAGTATGGGAATCTGTCTTTTATACAAAGAGCAACACAGGGGTTTTGCTGCTTTTCCCTCCTTTTTTTGATAATGGAAAGAATCAAACCATCATTCTGGAGAGCTCTACTGAATTCCTGCTTTGAGGAGTATGAATCAATATGATCAGTATTATTCCAGAGACTGGCCAATATAAAAAACTGTAATAAATTACTGTATTATGATGTCTTCTTATTTGAGTTTCTGTGTTATTAATATGGCCTCATTTAAGCTCTGGGTTGTCCTAAAAAAGAGACTTTTTTTTTTCAATTCTAAGACAAAGTTGGACGTCTGTGGTTTAAGATTTCATTAAGATCAGTGATTTTGAATAAGGCCTAGAACATAGAAGAAACATTTCCCTCATTTCTAGTCAAGGTGTTCTTCTGGGGCCAGAATTGAACAACAACTTTCAGGCACTCAAGAGGACTGCAACTCACCAATACATGAACAAAAATATATTTTGTTTCCTTTTCAGAGTAGAGGCCACCATCTTAATTCACTTATTCACTCATTAATTCCACAAACATTTAATATATGCCCACGATTGGTTCCTGGTAGCTGGGGGTCTGTGCTCACAATGTTGAAAAAAGATCAGACCCAGTCCTTCCTTTCTGAACCTCACAGTGAGTAAAAAGATTTCCATTAAACAAATAAACAAAACTATTAGCACAAATTTTGATCAGTTGTATTTCCAAAAAGAATAGACTGTTAAGAAAAAGAATATTTGTGGCGAAATGTAGACTGAGAACTTTAGGAAAGGTCTCTATGTACCTTTCATGCCAGCACAGTTGTAGTTTTTAGTTTTTGTTTTTCTCCATGCATTTACGCAGTTAAATATTAAAAAATAGATAAATATTTTGAAATAATTTTAAAAGATGTAAGATAATTAGAAGCAAAAAAGTCATTTAAACAAGCAGCTGGGGTAAAAATGCAAAAATCCAAACAAACAAGCAGACCACCCACAATCAACCAGGCAAAGTTCTCTATCAGAATTAAGTGAGCAAAATTGGTTTGTGAAATACAAATACACAGGGAAAGAATCCCAGGGGAGGACTAGCTCTTAGCTATTGGATCTATAATTTGAGAGCACAACAGTAATACTTTTCAGAGACAATTGAAGATGTCCTCCCTCACCTGCCTTATATCCCTGAGATGATCTATGCAAACTAGTAAGTTAGTCCCATTACTGATTTTTTAATTATTATTATTAAACAGAGATATGGGTCTCTTCTTCATCCAGCATCAGTTTTTCCTCTTTGTTCCAAACAAACAATGAGGGCTTGGAATTTGCTTTTAAGTTTGGTTTGCTTTCAAATGATCCTTTCCTCCCTCTGATGAGTCCTTAATATCAGACCAAGGCAGGACTCCCCCAGCTTCCCATGACCTAGTGCCATAGTCCTTGATATCCCACACTCACTTTCACTACTTTGTCTTAAACACGTACTGCAATTTCATCTGCCAGGACATCTCATGAGGTCTTTCTCTTTTTCTTTCTAAAGTCTTTCCTTGAACTACTTCATAAACATTCAAATTTTGCTCCTTTTCCTTTGTCTTCCTATTTTTAATTGGCAGAGTTTAAAATTTTTTTAATTACTTATATTTGCTTCCTCCCTTCTATTTCTATTGCTACTAACTGTTCACCTTGGGTTAACAGGCCTTCTAGCTGACCTTCCAGCCTCTAGACTCAAATGTGTGTGTCATTTCATTCCACACCACAAGGAGGCAAAATACCTTAAAAATACAGGAGAGTATCAGTTTGGTTGTTTTCGTTGTTGTTGTTTGTTCTGTTTTGTTTTGTTTTATATTCCTCTGGTCTACGTCTCTAAATGGTTTTCATCAATCCTGGGATCCATTCCAGATTTTTCCTGCCATTCCAGATCTGCTAAAGTATGTTGCTCTTCATCTTAGCAAACTGTATCTTCTATTCATTTCTGGAAAGTTCCTTCCACACAATCCAGAATGACTTCTTCACAGCCTACCTGGATCATTTCCAACCACTTACTTGCCACTTTTTGCCCCGTCTCCAAGACTCAGCTATCACCCTACCTTCTGCAAAACTAACCCAGGCCAGATTGATCTATCTCTTCTTTCTGCTTCTATAACCTTCACTTTAGCATGCAGAATGCATCTATTAACTGCTTAATACAGTAGCTGCCTTGCAACCCAAACTAGAAATAAACACTGTATGTTATCTGGTTTTCCAGTTTCCTTAAGATGAGTAGAGTACTCTGCATATATAATTCAAAAGCCATTAATAAGCATGCAAATTAATTCACTGTGTCCTCTTCTCAGGATATACATGTCTTAGGACACAGAGCAGGTGGAAATAGTGGTTGCTGGTGGAGGATGTGGATAGTAAAGAGTACTAACCATGTCCATACACAGGCCTCATGCCTAGTCGCACGTAAATGAGGTTAGATCTTGTTAATGGTAGCAATATTTTGCCCCCAGTAGCAGTGGCAAGAAAAGCCCCTGGATCCTCTGGAGAAACACCCTGTGTACTGGAACGGTAATGCAAGAAAGCTGTAATTTATTTTAAACTGATTAGTGATTTCTGCATTTACCATGCATTTAATATTTACAGTATTCTGTTTCCTGCTTAGCACGGGGTAAGAGAAATAGATAAACTTAAAAACAGTGTTAAGGGCTTCCCTGGTGCGCAATGGTTGAGAGTCCGCCTGCCGATGCAGGGGACACAGGTTCGTGCCCCGGTCCAGGAAGATCTCACATGCCATGGAGCGGCTGGGCCCGTGAGCCATGGCCGCTGAACCTGCGCGCCCGGAGCCTGTGCTCCGCAATGGGAGAGGCCACAACAGTGAGAGGCCCGCGTACCGCAAAACAAACAAACAAACAAAGAAACAGTGTTAAAACACCACTTTTTGAGTTAAAATATATACAATGTGGCAGAAAGGATAACTATTGACTTTATACGTGTAATGGGCTATGAAATCTATAAATGTTTTGAACTCAGCTTAGGGTTTCTCTTTTGTAAAGACAAAGGGAAACAAAAGGAAAAATATTTTGTAATTTCTTTAACTTTGCCTTTTGATACTTTACCTATCTTGAATAACATTACAGGTGCTCAACTATTGCCATGAACAGACAGCGGTTGAGGTGAGAGATCTTAAACTGACTGTTGATTACCCACATCCCAACCCATTTTTTTCTGATAGTGCAGTTAGGACCATAGGTTTAAATATTATTCTTCGAAAAATTTTCCATATGTGAGACAAGTTATATTTCATAACTGATTTATATATCAATAAAGCCACCATTTAGAAACCTTTCTAAAGAGCTGAGACATATCCCTGAGATGAGACAGATCCAAGAGAAATATTAATTTCTGTTCTGGTATGTGCTAGCTTCCCGTATTTGAGCTTTGAAAACCAGCACCTTTTCTAGAAAAGTCAGTTTTCATAGAGAATATATAACATACTCAAATAGAAATAAGTTTTAAAAAGGATTTTTGTGTTAGTATCATCATAATTAGGAACAGTTTTTCTGACAGAAAATATGTAACTATTCTTAATGTTATTTAATTGTGCTAGAGTTGTTTTTTTTCATTTTGTATGAAAATAAGCTTTAACAAATATTCATTATTCCTTTTTAACATAAGTGAAAACATTGCTCCAATACATAGTGTTTTCCCTTGAAACATATCATAACGTTATCTGTTTAAACTCATAAGAAATTTGTTTTTCAGAGTGTATGTTTGACCCATCTGTTTTAGAGCCAATATGTAATATTTACCAAAGCAGATTGTTTTTAGTCTACAGTTTATATTTGGGTTAATTTTCTAGAAGAACATGTTTAGAGGGACCACAACAAGCCTATATAACTGTTCCCTAATTACAAGCAACTCTGCATTGAAATGAGTAGTATCCACATACTTCCTTAGGAATACTTCACCATAAGTTATATAATCTTGATATTTAGAAAGGTTATTAACTACATATTAAATAAACACCTATTTTTTTAAATTAATTAATTTATTTATTTATTTTTGGCTCTGTTGGGTCTTCGTTTCTGTGTGAGGGCTCTCTCTAGTTGTGGCAAGCGGGGGCCACGCTTCATCGCGGTGTGCAGGCCTCTCACTATCGCGGCCTATCCTGTTGTGGAGCACGGGCTCCAGACACGCAGGCTCAGTAGCTGTGGCTCACGGGCCCAGTTGCTCCTCGGCACGTGGGATCCTCCCAGACCAGGGCTCGAACCCGTGTCCCCTGCATTGGCAGGCAGATTCTCAACCACTGCGCCACCAGGGAAGCCCCTAAACACCTATTTTTACCCTTCCATTTTCTAGAAAGTATTTGTGGCAGCTTATCAGAGTATATATAATAAAATTATGGTTATATATAAATAATGAATCGGGTTTATAGAAAATAGAAGAAATGGAAAAGGGGAAAAAACATAGTCTCAAAACATTTTCAGAGTTGATGATTTGGGCTCTGAGCTGGGACTCTACCAAGTTTCATTTATGTTTAACTGTGAAACATGACAATTCTTCAGAGAAATCAAAGATATTCCAGGCATTGAGTTTTTCAAAAAAAGCTCCTCATGTGTTATTTCATGTTCAAAGGACAATTATACAAATAGAATTCTATGATGAAAATGCTTAAAAATAAACAGCCAAAACCCTGTAATTTAAGCTTAATTATGCACAATTTTTCTTTCTTTCTTTTTTTTTTTTTTTTTGCGGTACGTGGGCCTCTCACTGTTGTGGCCTCTCCCGCTGCGGAGCACAGGTTCCGGACGCACAGGCTCAGCGGCCATGGCTCATGGGCCCAGCCGCTCTGCGGCATGTGGGATCTTCCCGGACCGGGGCACGAACCCGTGTCCCCTACATCGGCGGGTGGACTCTCAACCACTGCGCCACCAGGGAAGACCCTATACACCATATTTTGATGTGCTCTATTTACCTACAATCATCTACCCCATAGGGTACCTATTCTCTACCTGTTGCTAGAGTCCAGCAAAAGGAATCTTTCCGATAAAGAGCAGGTGGGGGCAGGAGATGTGGAAAATAAAGCATGTAGAGGGATAGATTTTTAAGCTATGTACACATTCTGTAAGTAAATTTTCTAATTGGATATTTGTTTTGTATGAGAAAACTACTAATTATCTTATTTTGCTGACCCATTATTATTATAGGCAAACTGAATCAGAGAGTTTGGATTAAAAAAAAAACAAAAGCCTCGCTGTGGCTGGCCCAGTTCATCTGCTATTTTTAAGAGGAAAGGATAATACACTTAGTTTTTTTTTTTAAATGGTATCATATGATCAAGAACCCAAATGTGTTTCTGTCTATTATTCTCTTAAACAGATCAACTTGCTATATTATCTTTTTTTTTCTTTTTTCAGTCCTCGTTGCTCTATTCTTTACATAGAAGTAAAAAATTTGCTCTTTTTCTGAAGTAGAATTAAAACTGGGTAACTACAATTTAATGTCATGTCAGTTAACTGTACATGATTTCTATATGACTCAGTAGATGTCAATGGAAATTCTTGGTTGTATTAAACTGAGTAAACCCTAATTAAAAATATCTTCACATTATTTTAAAGTTGTATATATACATGTACTTTTTCAGGTTAAAAAAATGATCTGTTAGTCTAGTTTTGAATCTTGCAAAAGTTATGGAGCTATTCTCCTAAATGTTCCTTTTGTAAAACTCCCTATCTAGCACTTACTGCTTCTAGCCCAGCTGCCCAATAGAATTATAATGCAATTGATATATGTAATTTTAAATTTTAGAGTAGCCACATTAAAGGAAAGTACAAAGAAACAAATAAAATTAATTTAAAAAAATTTATTTCATTCAACTGAATATTTTATTCAACCAAAATATAATCATTTCTAGATTGAATCAACACGAAATTCTTAATGGACATTATGTATTTTCTCTGTTTTGCAATGAGGTGTATATTTTAAACTTACAGAATGTCTCAATTCATACGCTTATTTCCAACAGATAAAGTAAAATGTAGTCCTACCAAAATAATACAGTTGAGTTTAACAGAAAACAGTATTTGACACTGCTTTGTTTTAAAATTAAACAAAAATTTTAAATGTAGTTCTGTAACACAAAGCACATTTTAAGTGCTCAATAGTTGCATGTGGATAGTGGCTACCATACTGGGCACCATTTATTCTAGACCAGGGTTCCCCAACCCCGGGTCGCAGACCAGTAGTGGTCCTCAGCCTGTTAGGAACCAGGCAGCAGAGCAGGAGGTGAGCAGCGGGCGAGTGAGGGAAGCTTCATCTGCCACTCCCCAACGCTCCCCATCGCTGGCATTACTGCCTGAACCATCCCGCCACCCCACAAGACCAGTCCCTGGTGCCAAAAATGTTGGGGGCCGCTGCTCTAGACTGTTGTTTCTTAACTTTTTTTTAATTATACTCACCTGTTAGGATACATTTTTGAAGTAAGAACCCTCAGTTCATGGATATATTTGTAAATTATATACATATATTATGGTACTAATATATTATCTATATTATAAAAATACATAGAAGACAAGTTTTAAAGATGAAATATCATTTTAAAACAATGGTTATTTTATCTTACTCATTTTTTTTTAACATGCTTGTTGGAGTATAATTGCTTTACAATGGTACATTAGTTTCTGCTTTATAACAAAGTGAATCAGCTATACATATACATATACATATATCCCTATATCTCCTCCCTCTTGCATCTCCCTCCCTATTCCACCCCTCTAGGTGGTCACAAAGCACTGAGCTGATCTCCCTGTGCAATGTGGCTGCTTCCCACTAGCTATCTATTTTACATTTGGTAGTGTATATATGTCCATGCCACTCTCTCACTTCATCCCAGCTTACCCTCACCTCACACCAGTCAGACTGGCCATCAAAAAATCTACAAAAAATAAATGCTGGAGAGGGTGTGGAGAGAAGGGAACCCTCTTGCACTGTTGGTGGGAATGTAAATTATACAGCCACTATGGAGAACAGTATGGAGGTTCCTTAAAAAACTAAAAATAGAACTATCTTACTCATTTTTAAGCACATTTAAACCCATGTCCTTAAAAAGCATTGCTATGTTTAAGATATTAGTTTCATGTTTTGTCACCCAGATATTCAGAAGACTGTTTCTAAGATCAATCTAATGTTTAGTTTTAATGGAAGTTAGGGTTGAAACAGATGATTCACAAAGACACCAAAGTACATTTAAGGAGCAGTTCATTACTAGTCATAGTATATTTAAATCCATATAATGTCTTGATAATTCTGAAGGCTGAATTCTTGTTAGATAGGATTAGACTGTCATGGTTTCTGCCTTGGAATGTAGTTGGCTACAAGCTCACTCTTAACAGAAAAATAAAAGTGCCATTTTGTGTCTTATTGGTACTTGTAGCACCTTCAGTCTGTGGGTTTATTGCAGGAATCCTTTGAAGCCACTTGCCCCCCGTGAGTGCTAGTTTTGTTAAAATTAGATAACATAAACAATAAATCTACCTAACTGGGCTCATGTAATGTGCAGTATGCCTTAGAACAATGAAATTAACAAGGACATAAAAGGCTGCTAGGCAATGTCCTCACTGCCCTCAGGAGTCGTCATACACTGTATATGACATGTGTATGTGACATGTGCACATAAATGGTGTGTTTGATTTACATACCCAAGGAAGGCTTCAGTGTCATTTTGTATATTAGAAAAGTTAGATTTCTTTTTTTCTTTATGGTAGATACATATAAATATATGTTTTGCTATTTTCTTCTTCCACTCTTTTGAATCACATCCTGACTCCCTTGGGCAAGAACTTACCGTTATGAAGACTACTGATCTAAGTTTAAATGTTCCTTATCATAAGGAGTATGATTCAGTGACATTATGTACAGATATTATGGTTTGAGGATTTTTCTCTTATTGATCATTGGTAGTAGTTTCAATATATCTAATATAAGTAACTAGAAATATCTTTCATTGTCTAACATTGAACACCATGATCTCAGATTGTCTTGTCTTGATCTTCTTAAAGCAGACTAGAAATTTTATATGGGCTCTTTCAGCTTTGTGAGTATATAAAAACTCCATCCAACAATCTCACAGTCTAAAGTGGGCCCAAAAATCCACTTAATCCTCCCCAAACTGTTCCCAGGAGAAGAGCACAGAAAACTGCCAGCCAATGAACAAATCAAGAGTGGAGGAATTAAGATCTCTATCTTAAAAATATTCCTCATTTCATTCACTTCATAAGAATTCAAATTAGGCTTTATTACATTTCAGATTATGACACTCTGCTAAAAGGGATTGAGAAAGCTTTTTAGCAAAAAAAAAAAAAAACTTTTTCAAAGGATGTTTTAAAATGTTGGAAGTATGATTTTCATTTATTTTTCACTTATTTGCAAATGCCATTATGATAATGAGCACTTACAAAGATCCTTTTTCATATTTCATGGTGGGAAAAAACATAAGCATATGTCATTTTTCAAAACTTTCAACTTGATTGTGTTTTGTATATCCTTTGCTTGGCTTGCTATATTTGTAGTGGCTAATATCAGTAAAATGTATTCTATTATTTAATATTTTCCTTTCTTTCCTATTTCCCCCAAATATAAGGCCTTTTATTAGTCAAAAAATAATTGGTGTTTACACTCTGCTCTTCAAACTCAAGAACTTTCCAGCCAAATTTGTTGGATGCTCATCTCCATGTAACATGATCTTTGCCTACATGGTGCTTGATATGCTCTTTTCCACTAATGAGAAGTAGATCTAAGAGGATTAGATCAAAGGAATGATAAAATTGAAATCACCATATGCTTTCTTTTGATTATTCAAATTATCAAATTATTTGATTGGTCCTATTATTTCGGATTCTAAAATACTTGAGGTTTCCCAGGTGAAATATTACTCTTCTACTCTAAGATATTTTCTCTCAGATAGCTAAGAAGGAGCCTAATCCTAAATTGTGATTTTGGTTCATGTCGTAGAGTAAATTACAGTGTATTTTGAGTCAAGGCTCTGATGGAAATAGGCAAGGTTAAGCCACCTCACTGAAAATGGACACTCACCTCCTACGTTTCTTATGTAGTTGCACCCATGAGACATACTTATTCAAGAAGCTGACAAATTTATGCAATTTAATTCCAGAGTGTTTTTTATAACAAAGAGTGCATTGACTATTCACTGTGTGTGTGTATGTTTAAATAGGAGGATGTTTCTCTATTAGTCAGAATAGGCTAAGTTTTGCTGCAGCAATAAAAAGAAAAATATCCGTGGCTTAATATGACAAACTATTTTTTTCTTGCTCACTCAAATTCTTTTGGAGATACAGGAAACTCTCTTGATCATCTGTCCTCTGTGTGACATTTCTATAACTCACATTGTCTTGATCTTGATCTGCGTCTCTGCCATCGCAATACATGGCCTCCTTGTTTCCCGAGGCAGAGGAAGATCACAGAATTTCACATAGCCTTTCATTGCCTCAGTTCAAAGTAACTGATGGAGTTGGCCACAACTAGTGATATACCTACAACTAAATGCAAGAGGGCCTGTACACATAGGGAAGCAATAGAACGTGTTATTACTATTTCAGCCATGATGCTTTAGTCATTTAAGGCAACACTTAAACATTGTGTATCTGATTTCTCAGAGATTCATTCTAAGGTTCTGTCTGAATACTTTTCCTTAAAAAGCCAGTTTGCAGTGTTTTGAAAATAAGGGCTTCAGGTGAAGATATTGATAATGATTAATTCCTTTGAAAAACAATAATTAAATGGTTAATTTATCCTAAGCTAGATATTGGGGATACAAGGAGGAGTGAAACATAATCTTTCCACTCTTAAGAAGCTTACTGATTTGTGAAAAAGGTACTTGAACTTATACATTTTGAATTCTCTCACTTATTCAACAAGTATTTATTTATCACCAGTTAGGTGCCAGGTCCTATAATAGGGATCAGGACAAAGTTTCTGGTTCATAGTGATTATATTCTACATGAGGGTAAGGAGAGTATATAGGAAATCTAAAAAAACCAAAAAATTTATATCAGAGAGTAGTAAGTACTGCAAGGAAAAGTAAAACATTATGATGCTCAGAGATGAAGCTGAAAAATCTACTTTAGATTAGGTGATCAGAAAAGACTGCCCAAGGTTGGGGCCCTTCCTGCTGAGACCTGAGGAGCCATCGATTCCAAGATGGACGGACACAGCATTATGGGGAAAGACCAGGAAGGACCAAGTTTCTTAAATTGTGATTAGTTAGACTAGAGAAAACAGAACAGTGGCGCTAGAGCACAACATATCAGGAGTAGTATGATAGGGATTGAATTTGGAGAGGGAAGCAAAATGTAGATTACACAGGGTCTGTATAATGAGATGAGCATTCTAGTGAAGCAATGTAAATAAGCTTATGCTATTTAGGGGCACCAAATTGGACCTATTATCTTACAGCAGGGCAGGGATCAATGAGAAAAACTGCTTGGGGAGAAAGGGTGCCTGAGCTGGATTTGAGAGAATGAATATGAATCAGCTGGCCCAGAACAGTTGCGGGTCAGCCCATGCAGGGAATGTTAAGCTGTACATTATTATTAGAGCTGAAAAAGAGAGGAAGGGAATTGTAAATATATAGCTGACTGTGCCGAGAATTTGGAGGCATGGACAGCAAAGCGACAGCACCTTAAGCCATCTTATTTTTGTGGGCCCCACAAAAATATCAGACAAAATTGTACCATTTCTCACATTAACATTTTCTTATCTAAAGAAAACAAAATTAAAGGACGTTTTATAGTTTTCATAATCATGAGTTTGCTAAAGTCATTCCTATGATTGAAGCTTCTTCCTTATATGTATATATAATGGCATGATTTGTGTTGCTGTCATGTTATGTAGACACTTACTTAAACACATTAATTTTGACATTGCAGATTTCTTTCTGTAGTGTGAATTCTGTCATGTTTTTCAGGACCTAAACTATTTTAAAGGCCCTTCAAAAGCTTAGGAGATTTAAAAACCTAGGCTGAGGGTATATGGCCAGAAATAGGGATCCCTTTCTATGTGATAAAGACAGGTGATTCCAGGTAGGAGAGTCCTTCAACATTCATCCAACTAATATTCACAGACTGCTCTACCACGCTAGATGCTGTTTTAGGTACTGGGGACACAGCAAACAAGAGAACAAATTCTCTTCCCTGTGTCTCATGTTCAAATGAGAAGAGAAAGGCAATAAACAAAATGAATAAGTAAAATACAGAGTATGTTATGATAGTGATAGATGCTGAGGAGAAAAACACATCATAGAAGGTAGATGGGAAATTTGCAAAAGGAGTAGTGAATTTTAATAGGGTGGCCAGAGAAGGCTTTGAATAAAGACCTGACTGAGAGTCTATACCAATAGATATCTGGAGAAAAGGGTTTTAAGTAGAGGGAAAAGCAAAAAGCAAAGGAACTGAGCTGAGAGAGGGGCTATGTGTATTCAAGGAACAGCAACTCAGCCTACAGATAAGTCAGATGAGCCCTGGGGACTCTGCAGATGATGTAGAGTTGCCTTTGGAGGGAATGTGGCTTCTTTCTTTTTCTTTCCCTGAGTAATATGGAAAGGCTTTGGATGGTTTTGAGCAGTAATACCATGACCTGAGTTACTCTTTAACTGTGATCTTTTGGCTTCTGTGTCGAGAGTAGGTTGGAGGTGAGCAAGAGTGTATGAAGGGCGATTAGGTGGGAGACTACCATGATTATCTAGGCAAAATATGATGGTAGCTCAGACCAAAGTGCTAAGTGTAGAGGTGGTTAGAAGTGGCTGGATTCTGAGTGTTTTGAAGATAGAGCTGATAGGATTTGAAGGATGGACTTACAAAGTCAAGAATGGTTCTAAAGTTTTTGCCCTTAAGCACTGCAAGAGGGAGCTGCCATATCCTGAGAAGATGGCGGGAGGAAAAACTTTGCAGTGGTGCGGCAGGAGCTCAGGTCTGGATATCGAATTGGAAATGCCTATTAGTTTTTTTGGGTTTTTTTTTTGCGGTACGCGGGCCTCTCACTGCTGTCGCCTCTCCCGTTGCGAAGCACAGGCTCTGTATGCGCAGGCTCAGGGGCCATGGCTCATGGGCCCAGCCACTCCGCGGCATGTGGGATCTTCCCAGAATGGGGCACAAACCTGTGTCCCCTGCATCGGCAGGCAGACTCTCAACCACTGCGCCACCAGGAAAGCCCCCCCATTAGGTATTAAAGTGGAGGTTTCTACTTGGTAATTGGATATGCAAGTCTGGAGTTTAGGGGAGAGGTCCAGCAAGAAAGAAAAACTGGGAAAATTAGTGTTTTTTCATAATCCAAATAGTCATGACTTTCAGGGTTTGGATTCTTTTGTAGGGTTTACCTGATTTGTTCTCTCAAATCTGTTTCATTCCGATTTTTATGTTTTTCTTCTGCCCTCTTGTATTCTAACAGTTAACATGCAGCCCATCTTATTTAATACTTGGCCTTGAGCATAGTCGTATATCTAACGGTTTTAAAAATCATCTGTGATGTTTTCTTCTTATCTACAGCAAATAGGTAATTGATCCCAAGGTGCCCTGCTGATTGGCCATAATATTATTTTCAAGATGAGTTTTATCAGGTTATAGAATAACTGGAGTTGGGGTATGTACATATATTTATTATATATGTGAATGTGTATATATATATAATATGTATGTATGTATGTATATGAATATATATATTCAATCAGTTTATCAATATGTTTCCATGTGTTTAGGCTATGTTTTTATTTTTACTTGGACTTATCTGAGCATGTTAAAGAGATACCTATTTAATATAGTAAGCTATGCATACAGCCCAACCTATCCCATCAAGATTTATAATTCTCTAATTTCACAGGTCAGTTAATAGGATTTCCATTCAGCTCCCAGGCTGTCATAACTTATAACATTCAAGTGTATGTTTTGGTATGGTTTTAGCCAAGGGAAGTCATGTGGCCAGTGAAGCAGAGAGAGGAAAGAAGATTGCCATACTTGAATCTGTACCATCAAAATGACAAAATGGGTCTATCTATAATAAACAATAAGTTAGTGCTTGATATGTCTACAGCATCAACTGTAATGCACAACAGGCAAGTTATTTATGAAATGAGCCTCTTGAAAATATATAGCTCTTATAATATGAATCTCATTTCTATGTTCCTTCCAACAAAATAGTGTGGCATTATCCATCTATTTAGAACACATGGTTGCTTTATTATTTTTTTTTAAATATGATGACACCATACAGCTAGGAAATATCAAAGAAATTCAATCATGTAACGAATGGAACCCAGCTATTTTTAAAAATGTGTTGTGATATTTAGCTTTTTTTAAATTTAGGAAAAAATAAAATATAATTTTCTAGAACACAAAGCAGGCTGTGCTAGTGTTAGGCACGTATTGTTTACAAAAAGGGGAGAGGCTTCTCAGTAAAAGATCTGTTTAGTTTGCAACTGATAGTCAATAAAATTTTCTTTCTGGAGTGATCATTTAAATTTGCAAGAGTAAAACTTGGGCCCAAATGTTTTCGTTGGAAACATAATTAATTGTCAATAATCTAAGTCAGTGGTTTATTCATTTTAATAAGATGTAGTATATATTGAACAATATACATGTTATTATTATATGCAATTAATATAGATAATAATATAGTCAATATTGCATGTACACACACACACATTCTTTTATCTATGTCTTCTCTATTTCCAAGATGATTTAAAACAGCATTTGGCTACCACAGATACATAAAAAAATTTTAATATTGAATTACAGTCATGAGTCACAATCCAAGAATACTAGATGTTTCCTTCCGGGAAGAAAAAAAGAAGTGGTCATCTGTCTTTCTCACCTTGAAAATGAGAAACTTAGAATTGGAGAATGAATATAGCTCCATAGACTAAAAGAAGTTAGAAAAATAATAGATTTACATATCACTTTGACATTTATGACTTGTTTTCACAGTTCTTTTCTCATTTGATCCTCATAAGATCTCTGTAAAGTTGGCAAGGCATGTATTAATAATTCCAATTTGTATGTGGGACGTGTGAGGCTCAGTGATGTGTGTAAGGATGGCACTACTGATAAGTTTGCATGCCAGAGCTGGAACTTGCAACCAGGTATCCTCACTCAGGATAAAACGTAAATTCAAAATGGTTAAGATAAATCTGTAATATAAATCTACACCATCATGACTGTGGGGGATATTAAAGACGCTAGAATGTTTTGAAGTACAGTCCTAACTTTATAATGCCTAATATATCGTCTCAACCATTATGACAATTCTATAATGACTTAAGAGTCCTATAATGTTATTGTAAGTAAGACATATATTGGAATTTTGAAGTGTTATTCATACTATGAAGTTAACTATTCTTCGAGGTTACCACCACATTACTACAACTGCTGTTTCTATTATTAATACAACTAATACTATGATAGTAATAATCATAATACCAGTAAAAACAATATTAATGATAGTTTATTCATTTATAGACCTTACTGTATATACAAGTTGGAGGATTTTATAAATTTATTTTTAAAAGAAAAAAGTGTTAAGTCCTGACAACATATTCTCACCAATGGAACAATATAAACTTGGGAAAATAATTGTGGTTTCATGGAATTTTCTTTAGCAACTTCTTCCAGGCAATTTAAATTTAACTGACTTTGTTAATTTCATATTTTAATGTGGTATTATGATTCATGAAAGAACTTTCTAGACTTTTGAGACTCTTACTGAAAAAGAAAAGTTTTCAGACCCCTATTACTATGCCTGTATCATAATTTTTCTATTCAGACAGTGTGGTACAATCCATTAGTGGCATCAAAAGTTAGAACAATATAGCATTTTCTATAACTTCAAGTTAAAATGAGCATTTCTGGTTGGGATTTTTTTCTAAGGCTGTCAACAAAATGATAATGCTCACACGGGGAAGGGGATCTTGAATATATAATTACTTGCTAAATTGATCTCAAGGCCCCTATATTTATCTACTAGGTAACATGGTAGTCATTTTTGAAAATCACTGTAATATGTGTTACGAAAATCATCTAAAATATACTTACATAATAGATGTTAATATCTCCTTTGGAACTTTTGCATCCCTTTTACATGTTAACACAATGGACTAAATAATTTTAAAATTGTATGTTGAGGAAACAGTTTTGTTCTTTTTCCCCAAACTATGCATGAAAATGATAAGAAATAGGAAATTAAGTGTACTCCATTTTCATTCTGAATTCCCCTCCTTGCCTTCAAGACAAAAATGAGGGTTTTTTTTAAGTTCTTAATGCATATAAAATTAAATAAAACCATACATATACTTTAGGGTAACATTTCTATTAACATTTAAATGTGTTTATCTATATTTAAATGTATTCGTCATAGAAACTATAGAATAAAGGAAAATCTGCTTTAGGACAGTAAACATAGACAAGTCTCCCTTCTTTATGAGACAACCTGAATTTTAAAAGAACGTCTGTTGTAAACGTATCTGAAGACTGAAAAGCCTTTTGTTCCATAATGATATTCATTAATGTACAATATGTTGAGCAAAAGGAATAGCTGTCACCTGAGGTAGACGCTGGGTATCTGAGTCTTAGCATGGAAGTGCAAACTCAGTGACACACTGAACATTCAAATTCAAATGCACTGTATGTTCTCATTTGTATCCGTATATTAAAGTGCTAATTAACTCTTTCTACTGCAGAGTATTTAGCATATTTAATAGTATACATTTAAGTTATTTTTCTTTTTAACTGTGGTAAATCAAACATAAGTAAATAAATAAAACAATAACTAGCCAAAATGTATGTGTGTGCTATTAGGTTATGTGCAGAGGAGGTCGGTGGGAAGGGGTGGAGACTATGCCACTCTAGACAATGGATAATCCTGAAATTTTTATATAATTTCAAGTCATTAAATAATCAACTAGTATTGTTGAAGGAGGTTTATTGAAGTGTAATCGATATACTAAAAACTGGGCATATTTAATGTAGATAATTCATTGAGTTTGGACATACGCATATACCCACAAAACCATCACCACAACCAAGGTATCCATCAAGGTATCAAGCCATCACCTCCAAAATTTCCTTGTCTCTCTTTATTGTTGTTGTTTGTGGTAAGAACTCTTAATATAAGACTATCCTCTTAAAAAATTTAATTGCATAATATACTATTGTTGACTATAGGCACTACACTGTACCACAGATATCTAAAACTAATTCATCTTGCATAAGTGAAACTTTATACCAATTGAAACAACTCCCCATCCTCCCCTTCCACCAGTCCCTGGTGATACCATTCTGTTCTCTGTTTCTGAGTTTGTCTCTTTTAGGTATTTCATATAAGTGGAATCATATAGTAGTTGTTCTTCTGTGATTGATGTATTTCACTTGACATAATGTCCTCCAGGTTCATCTGTATTGTCATAAATGATAGGATTTATTTTCTTTTTTAAGGTTGAATAATATTCTGTTAAATGTATATACCACATTTTCTTTATCCATTTACCTGTTGATGAACATTTAGGTGGCTTCCATAACTTGGCTGTCGTGAATAGTGCTTCACTGAAAACGTGGTTTTGAAATTTTGCAAATGACACACTTACAGTTGAAAAAAAATAACTAGTCTTATTTTGATTGGACAGAATAGGAAATAGTGCTGTGCAGGTAAGTGACAGGAAGTAATGGAAGAACTGAGTCTAGAACCAGATTTTTTGATCCCCAAGTCAAGGCTTGTTCTTTTACATTGTGCCTGGTTAACCTGAGAATTTTGGTTAGTGTGAACGTTTGAAATTGTGTACCACCTGGTCAACTTGCTATTTTGACAAGGAAAAATTGATAAGCGTCTATATAAGAACATTTTATTTGTATCTGTTTTAACATCAGGTTTTGCCAAATTTATAGCCTTGTAAAATAATTATGACCCCCTAATTTTGGCTAATTTACATTTATCATATTTTGGATACTTTAAGTGTATCAGATTTTGTTCAGCCAACTGCACATTTATGACATATTTTATTTTGAAAGTTAACTTTTAGCCTTTACATTATGGTTTGTTCAATTACTGATTAAGGTTATCACACTTATCAAGTGAAAATTTTCTAAGTAATTTTGTATACCTTGAGAAGTTAAGTTCTTCTTTAGTACGATAAATAACTTTTGCCAACCCTAGTCTTAAAGTTATCCCACTAGCATGTATGTTTAATATGAACTGGGGATTTGTCTGCTTGATTCAATGCTGGATTCCCAGCCCTAAATCCCTGCCTGTCACAAAGAGCCTTTCAAGAAATATTTGTTGAATCAATGAATGATTCATTGCTGCTTTTCTATGGAACTTGTTTAAAAAAAAAAGTAGATAATGATGTTGGTAGAGTTTCAGAATATTTCCAAGAACTTCTGAATTGCTTAGAGAGAGAATAAAAAATTGGGACTTACGATTGCTGAGGCAATGGATTCTATACTCATAGAGTGAAATTGTCTCTATGTTTGGAATCCTGAGAGTGCGAATAAAAATATGATGTGCAAGCAGTAGTGGTTGACTGATGCTTCACATGAAAAGTCTTACTGTCATGAAGCTATAGTTTTCTTCTGCATATATTCATCCAGTTCAAGATGTTAGAGTGTATGAATTATTTTTATTCAGGAAATAGGTTTTTTGTTTTAATTTTATAATATCAACAATGAAAGTTTGAAGAGAAAATTAGACCCTCACACTACTGTTTCTTTAACTCCTTGAATTAGATAACTACTTTTTCGTTAGAGATTAGGATACAAGCCAGTATTTTTTTTTTTTTTTCACGGTACACGGGCTTCTCACTGTTGTGGCCTCTCCCGTTGCGGAGCACAGGCTCCGGATGCGCAGGCTCAGCGGCCATGGCTCACGGGCCCAGCCGCTCCGCGGCATGTGGGATCTTCCCATACCAGGGCACGAACCCGTGTCCCCTGCATCGGCAGGCGGACTCTCAACCACTGCGCCACCAGGGAAGCCCCAAGCCAGTAATTTATTTCACCTTTGGTTAATGTGAGTAAAAGAAAAAAATCCACCAACCTTTTCTTAAATCATTGAACTTAAATCATGTAACACAATAGCTATTGCCCTGTCATTTTGTTATTTATTTTTAGTTTCAAGTGAAACTTGAATTTAGAGTGTTTACCTGTTATATAAAATTGTCGTATTTTTAAACAGTGAGTTTTTACCCAGTGTTGAGCTAGGTCAAGCCATCAGCATGATGAGACCCTGAAGACCCTCTGAGGGGCTCTAAAAACTAATGTGTGCTTTTTTTTTTTTATTGTGGTAAGATGATTTACCATGAGATCTACCCTCTTAACAAATGTTACAGGTTATGCCGATAATGCTTAAATCATCCAAACAATTGTGACAGTCAGAGAGGAAATGTGTTATTACAGATGTACCTAATAGCCCTGTTATTGTTGTTCCCTCTTAACTGATAAAGCAAATGAGGCACAGAAAAATACAACTTGAAATATTTACACTGCTAGTAAGTGATTCCTGTGGACACTGGAACCCAGAGACAACCTGAGGCAGAGATTCCAGCCTAACTACTGTGTTGTTTTACAAATGAAAACCTGGGTAAGGGTATGTTTTATACTTAATTTGATAGACAAATTAAGATTGGAAATTTAGTGATGGTTTTTGAGGTAAAAAGATATGCCTGGACTGTGATTAAGAAAATAATAGAGATAATAAGTATGTATATAATGGTGGGAGACTATAAAGAGGATATCACATACCTACACAGCAAGGAGGGTTGCGCTATAAATGTGATCATGAAAAGAAAGAGGAATTGTTGTTGTTGTTGTTTGTGAGAGACATTGTAGGACACCTCGTGAATGGATGCAGGAAGGAGGAGTCAAAGGTGAAACTATGTTTTTGATATTCCCTACCCAATTTTTAATACTCTCACAACCTGACTTCAACTTACCTGTACAACTTCATTTCTTCCAGCATCTCTGTGAATATTAGAGCTGTCACCCCACTCTAAGAATTACAACACATAGATGATTTTGCACTGTGAGCATAGAAGCTACTAGCTTTATAATAATTATTCCTACTTTTTTTCTCAACGTCTAAGCAAATCTAAAGGTTTTGGAAAAATTTAAACACTCTACCAAATTAACTATCTTTATATCTGTTCCACATCTATATATCCCAAGTCAAATACCAGTCAAATGTGGTAAAATTGTTGTGTTATTGTAAATGGATCATTATTTCCAGTGTATACGTTTTCCCAAATATAGATCATCTGGTATGACTTCATACCACCCCTCTTAAATGAGAGTATATTTATCCGTTAAGGCAGCTTTAGAAAAATTTTGAGTCTAGCACCTAAAGTAGATGAAATTGGAGAATTGTTTTGGCATTCACAAACTACATGGGATAAGAGAAAGTTGTTCGGGGTATGGAGGATGAGTTCAGTCTTTTACATGTTTGCTGATTTAAGTTTGTAGTGAGGTAGCAAGGTGGAGATGCCCAATGAGCAATAACAAACACTGATCTGTAGGTCTAGAGGGACCTGTTGTTGGAGATGGACATTTGGATGGTATCCATAGAGGGCATAGGTGAAGTCTTGGGTGCAAATGAAGTGACTAAGGGAGAAATATTGAATGGCAAAATGTGTTGAAGGTAGAAACCTTGGGTAATTTCTACATAGAAGAAATCACAATGAAGAAGATGGATCAGGATAAGTAAGAAAAAACACAGAAGTGAAAGGAGATCCAAATGTTGAAATATGATGAAAAGGAATGGTCAGTTCTCCAAGAAGGCAATGGAGAAATGCTGGTGACTTTGGTGGTCATGCGTGACATTGGGGAACATTGTTTTTATAGAATGATATGGCCAGAATTCAAATGGCAAATGGTTAAGGAACCTATGTTTAGCTGGGGTTGAGGTGGGGGGGAGGTAGCTCTTTTAGATTGCTCTATCAAGAACTCTGGTAATGAAGGAAAGTAAGACAGAGGGAGTGTTATGAGGTGAAAGTAGAATGGAGGGAAGTGCTGTATTTATTTTGTTTTCATATATTGATGGAGTGTGTGGGTTTGGTTGCATGTGGGTAGGTATGTTTGGAGGGGTGGTCCTAAGGAAAATTAAATGTGAAAACATTTCTAAGGAAAAATTAAATATGAAAACAAAAGCTGTGGAGAATAATACTTTGTTAACTGGATGCAAATTTGATGCAATAAGTTCTTGAAACATGAGGAGGGCTGAGGTATTACCTTTTCTGTAAATTTAACAGCAGAGTAAGAAAAGTTTTCAATTTGTTTCATCTGCTTTTACGTTTAAATTTCTTGAGTTAGGCTGTAAATATTGGAAGGAAGGAACAGTGAATAATAATGTTTTTCATTGTTTCATTATAGACATTAACAGAGTAAGCATAGTTCTAAACTTTATTTGGCATGATTATTCAACATTTGCACTCATTTGACAACTTTTATTGAGTGTCTAGTTTGGTTTACACACTATACCAGAAAAAACAAAAACAAAAACACAGAGTTGCTGCCAAGTTCAAGGAGCTCACAGTTTAGTAGTTTAAAATGACCAACCGTTATAAAGCAAAGAAGATTATGACATAAGAATAAAGACATTATCTTATGATCTGTGGAACTTCTTTGAACTGGCAAAATACCATGCATTTAAGATGGTATCTCTAGGGAGGAAAAGGGTTTGGGGAAAAAGCCACTGGATTATGTGAAAAGGAGTTTCTCAGTGATCTTAAAAGATAGTGATTTCTATAAAGGTACCTCACTCTTCATTTTGTTAATTCCATACTCCCACCATCTGCTGATGTTAGTTGAACAAATTCTAATATATTAACAGACATATCATTACTTATGGTAGAACAAATATAATTTTGAGGTAGTCATGTAAAATGAGTCTGTGCCTTAATGGGCAAACCCTGTAATTTTATTACAGTATCAATACATAATAGGGCATGTTTTTCGGACCTTCAGTATATGGCTGGTGTGCTGTGAGTTGTAAGGCCAAATCCTATCCACTTTCTACTATAGAACATCTAGGCTAATGATCTTCTATAAACAAAAGCAAAGAAACAAAATAAACCAAAACACATACACACACACACACACACACACACACACACACACAAACACACACAAACACACAGACACACGCACACCCTGGAATTATAATAAGAAATTTATATTGTTAACAAAAACTACTCTTTTCAAATATTTCTTTAGGATTCAGTAATATTCATGATAGATAGATAGATAGATAGATAGATAAGGATATAGGAATTAATCAAGGAGCAACTTAATAGGGAAAAAAGAATGTTAAAAGTGAAAGGGATTTAAATAGTATCTAGTCCAACTCTTTCTTTATAGGTTAAAAATTGAGGTGAGGTATTAGAAGAAAAAATAGGGCTGAATCTAGTTCTCTTTATTCTCATTTAAAATTTTAATTTAAAGTGTTTTGATATCATAGTATTCAACACTTTGTCCTATAACCATTTGTTTAGTCATCTATTTTTCACTCACCACTAGGATGGTAATTTTCTTGATAGGCAAGAGCTATGCTTCGCTGGTTTGTGTCCCAGGTACAAGTACAGCTCCTAGAACATAATAGATATTTGAAAATATTAGTTTGAAAATATTAGTAGGAATGAATGAATGAGCCATCTTATCTAAGATGCATATTTATAAATCCTCCACTCAGGACTCCATCCAGTGTTACTGAATGAAGCCTCATTGAACAGAAAAACCTGCCCGCACTCTGTTAGATCCTCTGGCTCACTAGGGTACACTCTCAGAAGATAACAGGAGACCCAGGGCTCAGTGCTTTCATATAAGGTAAACTGGCCCTGGTATTTCAGGGACATTTCTAAGCAATTTAGAATGGAAGTTAGAAACATATCTGGAGATTACCTGGAGTGTCTGGGATGAGAGAAGATGGGAGAAGGATAGGATGGACCCAAGCTGGGGAAATCCTCATTCAGATCCCACCAAAATTGCAAGTTTCTTAATTCTCTGGATGCTACAACCATGACTCTGACCTGGAAAGACGGGGAATCTGATTTCACTGTGTGCCATCCCCTCCCATTTCCACAAATGAACTGAACCAGAGAGAATCCTGCTGGGGAGAGAATGATGATATTTTACTGAGGAGGAAATTAAGACATGGGCAGATTAACTCATTTGCTCAAGGGTAACATGAATTATGTGTGCTCACAATATTACACCTAACTGATACTCCCCTTCCATGTCTTAGTATCACTGAACTCAAACCGGTATCACTCACCTTAAGGATGGTAATTTTCTTGATGGGCATGAGCTATGCCATCTGTGAGTCTGAGTTACTAAATTAAGTGGAAGCTTTTCTTTTAATAACCATGTGAATGGTGGACAGACATTGTCCTTATGTCTAAATGAATCAAGAACCACTCTAATACATATCTCCCTGAAGCATTAATAGTCTAAAAAAATTTTAGAACCTTCCTTTGTAGTTAACATTTTTTTCTTTCCTACTGCTCCATGAGTGCACAAGAAAGGAAAATGTTAAACTGCCTCTGATGCTTATAATATTCCAAAGTAGTTGTCTTAAAAAGTATATTAAAGGTGACTCTCTTACATATCTTCCTTTATCTGATTAAATGTTTAAAGAACAACTGTTTGAAATGATGAACTTGCAAAAAACAGTTAAATATGTTTTTGTTTAAAAAAAAGAAACACTGCAATGAGAAGGTTGTTTAAAAGGTATCTTGGGATTGCATTCTGAGATGACAACTGATGAATAGCTTTGTTTTGCTCTTTATTTGCCAGAAAGATTTTTATACATTACTTAGATCTCTCAATGCATTTTTCTCACATCTCAAAGATGGTAGGGTTTTTTATTACTTACAAAATGCAAATCAAACACAAAGGGAAAACAGACATTTTGATCAAGTCCTCAATTCTTCAAATAAATGTTTCTAACAATGACTGTTACCAGCTATATTAGAAATGTTAGCTTTAAAGACAGTGGTTTATTCTGAAGAGAAGTTTTTGAAAAGCTATATTATTGTATTACTTGAGGCACTCCTAAAAAGTATATTCATTATAAAATTATTTTATAAGTATGTAGAGAAAAAGATAAAACTTCTTTATATTATGAAATTCATTCACTTTCACCTTTTCCTACCTGTATTTCTCTAAAATACAGCCTTGGCTCCATGGGAACATTTTTATAAATAATAATAAAGTGAACCATACTAATTATTCCCCTTAAGAATAATTATTTTCATTCAACCAATAATATAATAGGAGAAAAGCTTACATTCACTTCTATGTACTTGTATAAGTTAAGAAACATTTATTGAAGATTTGAAACAGGTTAGGTGAATATAGTGTCAAAGAGATGAATAAAAGTTATTCAGTAAACAAAAACTTTCTGTTCTCAAGAAGCTTACAGTCTAATGAAAGGAGTAAATAACAAACAAGTATATTAAATTTCCCTGTACTGAATATTTACTCTATGCCAGCGATCTTGTTAATGGCAGGGCATGATTTTTCGAGCCCTATTACCTGGACTCAGATAAAATTCTCCAATTACTAACTGTGAGACCTTGAGCATGTTACTTAACCCCTTTTTCCTTTTCTGTAAAATAGTAGTAATTGTAATACCTAATGTTGTTATGATAGCTTAATAAACGGATAAGGGTAAAAATCCTGGAAGAGTGCTTGGCACACAGTAAGCATGAAATCAGTATTAGCTATTAGTAACTTGAATCCTCATTCCACATTTATGAGGTAGGTGTTGTAATCTCTGACAGACAGAGAACCTTAGAGACATCAAGTCTTTCCCAAAGTTGTACCCTAGAGAGGACAGAGCCATGAGTTAGTCCCATGTCAGCTCACCAGACTCCCAATTCCACTGGTCTTCACAATGGTTTTCAAATTAATTTTAATGATTAGCAACCTTCAAATCATGTATCTCACAGGGTAGTAACAGTATAAAGCTATATATTTTATTTCTATTGCAAATGTCATCTTTGTGAATGCTAAAATATCTTACTCTTTCATTGCTTTTAGCATTAAAATATATAAATGTATACATTTCTACATATATTTGTATGTATAAATATATGTATATATTTTATATAAATATGTATATAAAATGCCATTTTCCCCTGAACTGCTAAGAAAAGGAAGATGTGAAATAAGCAATAGCCCTTCTAGAATATTGGCCTGCATTTATTGAAGTATACAGTCACCTTCCAATTTGGAATACTTTGTTGATTTTCTCAGCTAATTTTTCTTCTATTTTTAATAGATATTTCATTTAATTTTTATGTGAATTATTTTACCTCCTATTGGGTTTTAATGAGATGTGAAGTATTTTATTTTCCAGCTGTTATAGAATTAAATAGTATCTATTGATATTAAAAATGAGCTATAATTACCTGCAATAGATGTATTTTTAAATCACTCATAAAGAACAGAAAAGCTGTTTTCTACGCATAAAGAAAGTGTGTTGGGGAAGGGTGGGTGAGTGGCAAGTTGCAATGAGATGAGAAACCAGTTGAAGAGTTCACAACCTCCTAAAAATGCAGAAGGGACATAGGATATTTCTAATCATTTTATGTACAGCTTATCATCAACACTTCCTGGACTACAGATGATTGTTTGAAATACTATATAAGCTTTACAGTAAGTAACGTATAATTAAAAGATCATTTTTTTCCATGGGGGGAAGGGTTATATTTTTTCCTTCAACTTGATATTGTTTTGTTTGAATTACTCTATATGTGGTTCCAGATAAATATGCACTTAATTTTAGTTCACATTGATTAGTCACTTTTCTAAGTCTCTACTGAACTTTATAGACATTAAGGGAAAAAATGACAAATTCGATCTCTAGACTCCATGTGTTGTCACTCAGTCATCTAAAAAACCATAAGACAAATTAGGCAAAGCAAGAGAGTGCAGAGTGCAGTGGCTCCTTCATCTGAATATGTCTGACAACCTACAAACATTAGAAGGGTTCACGTTACTAGAAGCTTGTTTGAAAATTCATACTGTTTTGGACTTCACTGGTGGTGCAGTGGTTAAGAATCCGCCTGCCAATGCAAGGGACACGGGTTCAAACCCTGGTCCAGGAGGGTCCCGCATGCCGCGGAGCAGCTAAGCCTGTGCGCCACAACGGTTGAGCCTGCGCTCTAGAGCCCGCCAGCCACAACTACTGAGCCTGCATGCCACAACTACTGAAACCCTCACGCCTAGAGCCCATGCTCCTCAACAGGAGAAGCCACCGCAATGAGAAGCCCGCACACCACAACAAAGAGTAACCCCCACTCACCACAACTAGAGAAAACCTGCGTGCAACAACGAAAACCCAACACAGCCAAAAATAAAATAAATAAATAAGCAAACAAATTTTTAACAAAAGAAAAAAGAAAATTCATACTATTTTATTAATACAAAACCTGTGGTGTGCAAAATGTTAAGTACTTCTTAGGATTCGTAATTCAGCATGATTTAGGTATGAATTCCATGCTGTCTTAAAATACTGCTTTATGCCAATGCTAATTACTTGTCCTTAGTCAAGCACTTTAGGGCAGTGTTGGGAACATGGGAAGCAAACAGTGTGATACAGTTTAAAGGGTACTGATTAGGAAATTATCCCTCGTTTGGCATTAGCCTCTACTGTGGATTTTGGTAACTCATCTCAACTACCTGAGGCTCCCTCTTCATATATAGTATTATGACAGATGATTAAACCAGATGATTTCTATGTTCCTCTACTGTGATGCAATTCTCAGATCCCATGACTATGGAAAGTTTTCCATTCAATAAATAGATGTGTTCATAGTTCATTGATATAACCAAGTACATTTGAGCTCAAATGTAAGAGAGTCATATATACTAAAATGAAATATATTTACCTAAGCATAATGTTTTCTCTATATTAATGTATTTGTTTTAATTACACACACACACACACACACACACATTTCTTCATATAAGTGTAATACTTCCTGCAGAAAGCTCAAGTAATACAGAAAAAAATATAATGAAGGGTGTAGGGCTTCCCTGGTGGCACACTGGTTGAGAGTCTGCCTACCGATGCAGGGGACACGGGCTCGTACCCCGGTCTGGGAAGATCCCACATGCCGCTGAGCGGCTGGGCCCGTGAGCCATGGCCACTGAGCCTGCGTGTCCGGAGCCTGTGCTCCACAACGGGAGAGGCCACAACAGTGAGAGGCCCGCGTACCGCAAAAAAAAAAAAAAAAAAAGAATTTTATATTTACTTGGGTCTATTTCTAGACTCTCTTTACTCTTCTATTTGTCTTTTAATCTTTTATGTTGCTTATATCATGGCATTTTTATTTAGCTTTATAATATGGTTTAATATTTGATGGATCAAGAACACTCCACACACATTCATTACTTTTTTGTTCATTATTTTCCTATGCTCACAAATTTATTTTCTGAGAAATTTTAGAACATTTCATCAAATCTAACTTCCTGAAATTCATTATAGGGTTGTAATTATTCTGTAGTGAATATATAAATTAATTTAATGAAGATAAACGCTTTTTACAATGTCAAGTCATTCATTTTCAAGAATAAGTTCTCTTCTATTTTCAGGTCTCTGATGTTTATTTCAATAGACACATATATCTAGGTCATATAAGTTTGTGATTATATGTATTCCCTGATTTTTCAGGGTTTTGTAAAGGTACAATTTGAGACAAGTTTTTTTAAACTATATTTTACAAATGGTTACTGTTCTGAAGTGATTCCTAAACAGCCAGCTTAAAGAATGATTTTTATACTTTCTAATAACTTTTCTAATAACTTAAATTTTCCAACAACCAAGATATTTGAAAATACTAATAATGTTATCCCCAGCTTTCCACACACATTAGCTGAATGAGGACTAGATCCAGGTTTGGTTGCTAGCAATATTATCCCCTTCACTAACAATGCCAGGCACCTGGAAGATGCTCAATAAATAACTGTGAGTGTGTTAAAGATTTTTACCTCGTGGTTCTAGCTTAGGATTTAAATAAGAGAAGGAGCAACCTTCATTTTGCCTAATTTCAAGAATGCTTCAAGAATTCTACCATTACACCAGACTTGGTCTTTTGGTCAGGGTCACAACATACTCATGTTAACATGTTAAAGAACTACTCATCCATTTCTTATATGCTAAGAGTCTTATTAAAATAGACTTAAAATTTTTATCAAATGCAGTTTGATATCATTTGGCACTTTTTTCCTTTCATCTATCAATATGGTAAATTAGAGTGTTTCCAGTTTATACGGAGCCTAAAACGTATACAATTTAAAGGACTCTCTTTAAGAAAGGAATACAGAATTATGAATGCCTAGTTGAGTCTGAAAGTGAATAATTGTTTAGGATGGAAAAAGAAAAGCTGCCATGGAAGAGTTCCCTAGGAATAAAAGGTACTGAATCTAGGGGCTTCCCTGGTGGCGCAGTGGTTGAGAGTCCGCCTGCCGATGCAGGGGATACTGGTTCGTGCCCCGGGCCGGGAAGATCCCATATGCCGTGGAGCGGCTGGGCCTGTGAGCCATGGCCGCTGAGCCTGCACGTCCGGAGCCTGTGCTCCGCAACGGGAGAGGCCACAACAGTGAGAGGCCCGCGTACCGAAAAAAAAAAAAAAAAAAGGTACTGAATCTAAAGCTTTATCAAATTCATGTTATCGTGAATTATAGAGAATTTCTAATATTTAACTAACCTTGTGTTTCTGAGGTGAACCCTATCTGGTCATGACATAATTCATTAAATATCTTGTTTACTTCTATTTGTTATTAATATATTTGTAGGGGTATTTTTGCATTAAGATTCACGTAAAATTGTGAATCAGTGACATGTTTATTTTGTGAGAGCAAATGAGAAACATCCTTTCCTTTCCTTTCTGTGTAGATTTTATATTCCAGTGGAGCTTAATGTTCTTGCTTAAATTATAAGTCTTTTATATTCTTGATATTATCAATAACAACTTGACGAGTTGTTTTTAATCTCATCAAGCTGATACTGATAGAGCATAAATGCAAAGACGTTTCCAGTTAGTCTCAAGTGAATTTATTTGTGATCTTCCAATCTTCCTATATTATTGCTATTTTAATATAATTGCTGATCAGAAATTTAGGAGAAATACACTGAGTCTTCCACACCTTTATACCCATATCTTGTTCACCTTGCATACTGTTCTATCTTTAAGACACAGCCACAATCACATGTAACCTGCTTAATTAGTCAACTCCTTGGATGTCTTCCCAGATATTAACTGTAGGTTGTCAGCATGGTGGTGCTGCCACAGAAAGAATAGCAACAAATGTTACCTTTCCTTAATAAGGTTGGCAGGTAGTCAATTATTTGTGAGATGGAGAAATACTTCTCTCTCTCAATGTTCCTATTACTGATTCTTTTGGGGCTTAAAGAATTAAGTTTAAGTATGAACTAATAAAATAGTTTCAGCACATCTGAAAAGTCAGGAAACAGTATGAACTGAATTTTATACAAAGTTGGTTACATTTTTAAATAATATCCTTAATAACTTTTTCTTCCAAACTTAGTCCCTTTTACAGAGGAAGTACTTTTGTAAGTAAAGCGGTAGATCCAACATTAAATCCAATCTAAAATAAGTATAACAAGTACACTACAGAGTGTCCCAAAAGTCTAACACCAAGAAAATTGAATATTTACACTGCAGCGTGCTTGGTGGATGAATTTCACAAATGGATTGAATTATACACTAACACATCAACTATTTCTTGTATGTGTCTAAGTGTATTTTGACTGAGTCTTTGTACTGAATACATGTCTTTAAAAAAAAATTTTTTTTTTTTTGATTTGGACCATTTTTAAAGTCTTTATTGAATCTGTTACAATATTGCTTCTGTTTTATGTTTTGGTTTTTTGGCCCCGAGGCATGTGGGATCTTAGCTCCCCGGCCAGGGATCGAACCCACACCCCCTCTTTTGATAAACTGATACAATCTTTAAAACTTGCATTACTTAACAAAGACAGATTGTGTTTAAGCTTCATGTTTTCTGCAGATTTTTCTTGTGCCTTTAGAAATTTCACGATTTTAAACATCAAAATAAATCAACCCAATAGTGTGTTAGGAACTCAGGGTCAGCAGTAATGGTGATAGTATCTTTTCTGAGTTTTAATTAAAATTATTGTGATAATCATTTTACAAGTTAGTTACCAAAATGAATATACTTTTGATGTTGATGTACCTTGTTTTATATAATTGATGTATTACACCCCAAATATTTTTATTCATTATATGTAAAAATACTATATCTTTAATGTATTTATAAATGCTATTTGTAAACACTGATCAAACACTTAAGAAATGTAAAAAAACAAAGTAGGTAACTTTTTACCATTCAAATGTCCAGGTTCTCATTTTATCACTTTTATGCTGTAGAATTTTGTTAGTTTTTTTTTTTAAAGCAAAATGCACCTTTAATATAGGGGGAAAAAGACTCTTTTTTTCCCCAAATAATTCAAATATCCATTTTCCTTTGCAAAGTACACCAGTATAGCTTTTGAAAAAATGTTAGCCACTTGGGAACTCATTTTAATTAAAGTAATCAAATTATATTTGTTCCTAAATTAAATGTCCCATAACCACTCTTTTTTTTCTTTTATAAATTTATTTATTTATTTTTGGCTGCATTGTGTCTTTGTTGCTGCACACTGGCTTTCTCTAGTTGCAGCAAACAGGGGCTGCTCTTTGTTGTGGTGTGTGGGCTTCTCATTGCGGTGGCTTCTCTTGCTGTGGAGCACGGGTTCTAGATGCCCGGGCTTCAGTAGTTGCGGCACGCAGGCTCAGTAGTTGTGGCTCGTGGGCTCTAGAACGCAGGCTCAGTCGTTGTGGTGCACGGGCTTAGTTGTTCCACAGCACGTGGGATCTTCCCGGGTCAGGGGTTGAACCCATATCCCCTGCAATTGCAGGCGGATTCTTAAACACTGTGCCACCAAGGAAGTCCCCCCATAACCACTCTTCAATTTCAATATACAAAAAGGGAAACAGTGTAAGAATGCCAACTGAAGGCTTCACTTCTTTTTGGGTTTGCCCAGGAAGAGCCTTTCCTTTTAAGCATATATGGAAATAATAATTATTATAAAGAAAGAAAGGTAAGTTATGTGAGTATGAAATTGTGCTAACTTTCTGTGTGTATATAATATTCACTCATATCATAACCAGGACTAACTTTTTATCTACAGGATAATGAATAACTCCTTTAGCTCTTTTCAAATTAATATTTACATTCATTCTTTTATTATAATAATGACAGCCCAAGAAGAAAGTTGCATGATAAATTCAAAATTATTGACTGATAAAAAAATATGGAAGTACAGGGGATGGATTGCCATTAAAATTGATATTCATTGGGAAAAACATTGTGGAGGTTTGATAACTGAACTGGGGCTTGAAAGACATATAGCCCTGAAATAGAGGGAGACATGTAGAAAGGTATCACTACTGTTTTGCCAAGATGAGGTTTGGCAAGATTGTTACCTTTCTACTTAAAACTGGTTGCTAGAAGAGTCGAACCAAGAAAGCTCAGATCTTTGCCAGGCTGGTTTGCTTGTTTGAGCATACTACAAGATCAAAAATCAGAAGGCACTAAACATTTTGTTCAAAATCATGAAGAATTACCTTTTGGTAGAGCAAAGTGTATCAATCCTGTCTTATAAATATTAATGCACTAGATCACATTTTTCACTATTAGAAGGAAGGAGTAAAAAGGAAATGTGACATAGTCTATCACTTTAGATGCTTTAACAAACAGTATTTGCCAAAATGTGGATGAATTTTTTTAGGATCATTACATTAACAACTGATGATAGTGTTTATAAAAGTGGTGATATAAAAAAAACTTGTATTTTAAAATTAGTCCTCTTCTTGTACCAAGTTACTAACTAAAATTGACTCCTTGGAAGAATAATTATAATACAATTAATATGAAAACATTTTCTTTGCTCAAGTTGTTTCCTCTGGATGTTTGCATGTTGTCATTCAAGTGTGTATGTCTAAATAAAATAAAATTATCACTTAAAATATTCATGAAAATATTAAAAATATTTAGAAGTAACTCTACTCTAAACATTGTTTAATAAATGTCTATTTTGGTAAGTTAACTAGAAGCTACTAATAACAAAATAGTCTTGATTTTTTTAAGTTGACATGTACTTGGCAAAGGAGTTTTCTGCACTAAGCCTACATATTTGAAACATTAATTTTAGATGTGTCTATGGCAACATCATGCATTCTTGTAGTCTTCCAAGATGTGCCATACTTTGTAATCTTTCCTAAGAGTCACACACCAAGAGCCCTGTCATATGTAAAGTAAAGGATGACCATGACTGTTCAAAGAGAGTTGCCAATACTAACACTTTCTAACAAACTTCTGTTATTCAGCATACATGGCTTGAATGTCAAGAAATACTGTAACTAATTTTAACATGAAATTCTAGATAATTCTGAGTATTACCCATCATCCCCAGTAGAGACAAGGCAACATTACAATTCAACTTTATAAATAAATATGCCAAATCTTTTATAATTTATATTATTATGGTGGCCACACTGAAGGTTGGGGACCATACACTGCCACAGCACTATCATCCTTTAAAAAAACATTTAGGGCTTCCCTGGTGGTGCAGTGGTTGAGAGTCGGCCTGCCGATGCAGGGGACATGGGTTCGTGCCCCGGTCCAGGAAGATCCCACATGCCGCACAGCGGCTGGGCCCGTGAGCCATGGCCGCTGAGCCTGCGTGTCCGGAACCTGTGCTCCACAACGGGAGAGGCCATGACAGTGAGAGGCCCGTGTACCGCAAAAATAAATAAATAAAACATTTAATTTCACATTTCCTCATCATATCAGTTACTTTGTGATGAAATAGTAATGCTGTTCAGAATCTTCTCTCTCCCTGAATTTTCATTGTCGGGTCTTATTTTTCCCACCAAGAGCAAAGAGAAGGAAAGATCCTAGTTCTCTTCTGTTATTCAGCTGTGTCCAATATCAGGATCTTGAGGCATTCCTCTCGGGGTATTTTGTCAAGTGTACAGCCTCTTATTTTGGTGTGGATAGAATAAAAAAGAGGCTTTCCTAAAGTTGCAGAAACTTCACTTCTAAGGAGTGTAGTTGCAATATGTTTATGCTGTTGCCATAGTAGTAATAGTAACATTGTCAAACATGAGTAGCATTTTTGTAGCTCTTTCACTACACATTATCTTCTTGCTCATGCTATCTCATTTACTCCTTAAAACCACCTGTGTTTTGGAGGTGTTAATCCTGTTTTCCAACTGAGCATAACTGAATTTTAAAGAGTGTTTAAAAACTTTGTCTAAGTCACATAATTGCAATGGGAATATAAGGCAGATCTCTCTCAGGTGAAAACTGTCTGAATACAGATAAAAAACTTGATATTTAGTAATTGTATTTGCCAGAGGTTGAAAAAAAGAAAGTAGCACGTATATTTCTGTCACAGAAAACTTCCCTTGTAGCCAGGAGCTATTGTCCAGCAAAAATGGCAGTGATATTATACACCATAGGTGTGACAGTTCGGTCCAAATTAGATTCAAAACCAGCTCTGCAAAAACAGAGAGGTTGATAATCCTTCCTGGAATCTATTTGCATAAATGCATATGCATGGAGACTGTTCCACAGGGAATCGGAAGAAAATGAGAGTTGGTTTGTAAATGGAAGACCAGGGAGTAGTAGAAGACTAGAGTGTAGGGCAAATGGCAAGAGATCCAAAATATCGCTGGAAAGCCAGAGGTTGACGGATGCAATTTCATGACAGGTTTTGTGAGACTCAGTATAGAATGAAATTTAGAGCTCATATTCACAGGGAAGTACAAATTGCGTGGAGTCACCATTCTATCACACAGAACCCAACATTACTCTGACTTTGGGGACACTGGGAACTTGGAAATATAGAAAACGTTCTTTTGGCATTTTCCCAGGGCATTAGTTAAAAAAAAAAAAAAAAAACAGAAAAAACTGAAGAAACAAGATCTTTCATGTGGCTCGTGTTTTTATTTAAGACTCACTCTTGAGCACAAGAAGAAGTTCATGTAAGAATTACTGGCTAACATTCTAGAAACATGTAAGAATAACTGCCAAAGTCTTTGAAGTGGATGGGCCTTGAGTGGAAATGCCTTCAAGCAAACTGAAGCTGAGAGCCACGGTAATTTGTGTTGATCCAAATTCAACTGTTGATCCAACTTGAACCCACTGACTGCTGATGCCTGGCACACTCGTGATCAAAATCCTAAAAAACTACGTGATGTTTCCTGTACACTCTAAACATCCCCAGTATCACAATTTGAAACACACAGTCTTCTCAACCTAAGACTCCCTCCCATATCAGTCTTGGAGATTTTATCATTTATTTTTCAAAACCCAAGTTAACTTCCAATTTTCTTAACTAACCTGAATGATTTTCCTCCTCTCTCACCTCCCAGTCCTACAAAATGGACACGAAATAAATACTTTGCGAATTGGCAATATTGAACAAGTTTTGAAAATTGACCTACAAGTACACAAAAAAAAAAAACTGTGAAAAATCATGTTACCACCTTGGAAGGAGAAAAGAGGGATAAAATTCTTAAAGACTTCGGCCTCTGAAATAGATTCCATTTATTGGACTCTATTGGGTATCTTCAGGATATTACTTTTTTTTTATTTTACTACCCAAGAATTCCAGGATCCCCTTATTCCCTCTCTCAAGCATATTTTTTAAAAATTAAATAAATAATGACCAAGTGCTAATAATAGAAACAATAGTTTTTAAAAAACTGTTTAAATCTCAGTATTGCCCTAGGTACAAAAACATTTCTCATTGTATTTTATATATATATATATACACACACACACACACACACACGTGTATATATATAAATATATATATATATATATATATATACACATACACATACATATATATCTTACTATTTCAATGACTTCATTTTGCAGTTACCTCTTTGTTATCATCTTCACTTGCATAGTGAGCCTGGAAAGAGATTTCCAGCCTTTTCTTTTCCATTTTGAAATCTCAGAGGACAGCATTGTGCTGGATTTAAAAGAAGCATGAGTGAAGAAAAATGAGGTCCATCAGATTTCTGTGCTTTACACTGAGTCATATATTTTCCCTATATCCATACGCCAGACAAAATAGAAGGATAGAATGATTTGTCATTTCCTGTTTTGGGATGTTTAATTTCAGCCACCTTTTTCAAGGTCTGGAAAAACAGTTACCTTCTGTTTTAAAGTTATAATCTAGTAATCAAACTCATGTATGGCCTGGGTAAAATGTTAAGATTTGATATATTTCAGGGAGTACTGCCATTTGGATAGGTTTCCAATTTCTGAACTCTCTTATTTATCCCAGTTGTTGATTAAAATGGGTCATGATTTCTATCATTAGTTATCTCATTGTAAACATACAACTTTAATATCGAAAGGAGTCAGCATGGATGGTTCCCATGATAATTCCTAACTCATACATTATTTGATTTCATTTCATTTGGAATGTCAGTTTTAAACCTGTAAGTACTGAGCCCAAATGAAATTTTTATATGAAACTCCTTATTCATCTTTAGGAATAAATTGCATGTATAGTTCATACCGGTAGCTTTGGACTTTTCATTACTACAACGTCCCTGCAAAATACTCATTCTAGGTCTGAGAATGATTCTCAGATCACTTATTCACGTCTTCACAACCATAGAAGCCACACTAGTAATGTCAGTAGTTAATTGAAATCATGGATCATGTCTTAGTTTGAAAATGCCTCTCTAGGTTTTGTCTACAGTAAAAACTTCTAAGGTTTTGGATTGGAGAAAATCATAGTATAAATTCAAATTGTTTCTCTACTTAATAAAAAATATATATTTAATATTCTGCTTCTGTATGGCTTAATTTCACTTTGTTGTTGTTGTCTCACTTTGCACAGCAATGAAGCCTGAAATACTTCAGGGAAAGAAAAAATAAAAAGAAAGATAGAAAAGAAATGAAATCTTCCCAATTCAAGGGATTTGGTATTTTATCTAGTTGGACAGTAAATAAAAGTATTTTGAGCATCTTCCTAATAACTAATACTATGAAAACGATATCACACTCTCAAAGAGCTTACAGTATTGTTATACTTAAAAAAACAACAACAACACAACACTGTCTTCCTGTTAGTACTCTTGCACTCTAAAAAAGTATGCCTTTGTGCCTCTTTATTTTTTCTCCCTCTCAGGCATATGTAACTGTGACCTAGCAAAATTATTTTGGCTTGTTTTTTAGTCTATTGCTTTGTATCAATAATAGGCCACACCTGGTATATTCAGAGAGACTACCATGCAGGTAGGAGTCTTCAAGAATATTTTTAAGGGCTGTTATTTTAGTCCTTAGGAGACAGTACTCTCATGTGATATGAATGAGAGAGATAACAGTTAAAGAGGCATTTGATAATATTCTTTGACTGCATTGATACAGTAAATAAAATCAGTTAATTAAAATAGTTTTCCCCCCATTGAAAAGCTGAATCTTTTTCTCTAGGCCTCAGTTTCTTATCTATTTAGGGACTTGAACTAGATAATGTATAAATGGGTTCTCTTATTTTACATATTTGAAATTCTTAGATGTTATACAGGGCATGTACACTAAACATTGTCCATTTCATCCAAATTAAAAATTTTTTGGCATCAAGTTGTTCACACTATTCTTATGGTATTTCTAAATCTCAAGGGTATCAGTAGTTATATCACTCCTACTCATTTTTAGTCTTAATTTTTTAAAGCTTGTGCTCCTTTCTTACTTTCTTAATCAATCCTACTAGAGTTTTGTTTATTTTATACATCTTTCAAAGAGCCAATTTTTGGTATTATTAACCCTCACTGTTTTGTTTCTTTATTTTCCTTATTAGTAGTTATTTATTTTGTTAATTTTATCTTCCTTTTTATTGTTTGGGTTTTACTTTGTTATATTTTATAATTTTTATTAGAACCCTTAGTTTATTAACCCTAGTTTACTTTTTATTTAACATTAGTAAATATTTTATTAATTATTTAACATTAACATTTAGATGTATCTCAAATATTTTATAGGTAATATTTCACTGTTGTTCTGTCTACGTATTTAGAAATTTCCACTATGGTATATTCTTTGACCCAATGCATTATTTATATGCATTTTTTTTTGTTTTTGAATTTCTGAGAATTGTTGGCTACTTTTAAATTTCTAATTATATTGATTTTTCTGACTGCAGTTTATAGCCTATCAGTTATTTTATGTCTGTTCAAATGGTCCTCTGTGGCCCATTGTTGTTATAAAAATATTATCTATTTCATTCCAGAGATTCAAAACTTTTTCTAAAATTAATAAATCAAGGTGTATATATATATATATATATATATATATATATATATATATTATAGCAAGAGGAAGGATGAGTGTCATCAACAGATTAGTTAAAATACATTTAAAAGAGTAAATAACCTACCCTTGTGAACAATGTGATCAGGTTGATTCCTTAAAGATTCTAAAAGGCAAGGACATTTATATCCAAACCTCTATTCTCTTATAAAGAGAAATACTGTCTAAAGAGATGAAATATAAATGATTTTAATTTTTTTTTAAATATCTTTATTGGAGTATAATTGCTTTACAATGGTGTGTTAGTTTCTGCTTCATAACAAAGTGAATCAGTTATACATATGTTCCCATATCTCTTCCCTCTTGCGTCTTCCTCCCTCCCACCCGAACTATCCCACCCCTCTAAGTGGTCACAAAGCACCGAGCTGGTCTCCCTGTGCTATGTGGCTGCTCCCCACTAGTTATCTATTTTACATTTGGTAGTGTATATATGTCAATGCTACTCTCTCACTTAATTCTTCATAACATTGTTCTTAAAGAAGAATCTTCCACAATGTCTGTCTGCCTGCCCTGCTTCAGTAAGAGGGCACATTCAGGGACAGGCCTATGGGATAGAGGCTTATAAGACTGTCACAGAAATGCATGCCAGTTGCCTATACTAGTCAGCATAAACATAAATGGACAGCCAAAGAGTATTAGACATCTTCTTTGAGTTACAATATAGGTTTGTATATCCTTCTATAGTTCAATATAGTACATGATTTATACTCTTAATGCCATTTATCTGTTTTTAGGGTTTCTTAATTAGCCTACTGTAAAGTCAGGGAAGACTTCATTATATCTCAAAATTTAAAGTGCATGTTTTAAACCTTGAAAACGTAAAAATAATAATTATAAAATAACACATATTAGATGGTGGAAAAGGTACGGTTTTGAAAGAACAGTGACTACTTCCTCTTATCTTTATACTGTGAAGTCTATAGATGATGTGTGATTTTGACAAATCAAGAGAAAAAAGTAAAGGTCTATAAATCTTAAAGTCCTTATGGCAACCACTAGAAATTTTTTGAAAATAGTGATAAAATAAAAGAAATAACAAAATCCAGAGTTGGGAGACGGAGAGGAAGAGAGGGATAGTGTTTTGTCTCCTAAATTTCTTATTTTTTGTATTGGTGAGTTAATAGATATTGTTATGAGTTGGTAATTCCAGTAATTGACATGTATGTGTTTATGTAATTGTACATACACAACTATAATATTTATAATATTTAACAAATAACAATAAGAGTTAAAATGATTCCAACAGAACAATTAAAAATAAAACTTTGGATAGTGCAGATGGACTGAAGTTTATGTGTGTGTGTGTTTCTGAACTTTTAGTTTTATACCTCTCTATGTGGTTGAAAATATTTAATTATGAGTGTGACATAATAATTTATTTATCATCCTATATTCAGGCAAAGAACACTGTTCAGATAAATGTTTCACTACCTCTGTATTTACTGAGATAGAAAGAGGACTACAGTATATTTATAAGTAAATAAAAACATAATACATATAATTGTGTGTATTACATATTCTGATTGTTTAAGAATGATAAAGATACATATATGTTTCTATTAATCAATTCGTGGAAAGTATCAGGAAAGAAACACAGCAAACTAATAACAGTGACTATTTGGACAGTGCTTTATCTTGTATTCTGTTGTATTATTTAAATAAATGTTTCACTACAATAATGCATTGATTATATAGTACAATTTTAAGCATAAAAGAGATTCTAGATAAGTTAGTTGGCAGGATATCTAACTTAACCTAGTTTACTTTGTGCTTCCAGTGTTCAGGTTTTCGACTCTGTACGTATAGGAACTCTCTGTGCCTTGCTCACTGCTTAACAGCCAGACCAGGTCAGTCACAAAACCACAACAGCAACTATTTAAATATTTCTGGAATGAATTCATAAATTTAAGCAAATTGCTTAATATAATATGTGACATATATCAATAGAACGTATGCAAGAGATGAAAGCTTTTGTTTTGTTAAATAACCTATATGAGCTAGTAAGAACAAACAGCTTTCAGTAATTAAAATTAAAAATCATTCAGATAGCAATGTGAGTGATGGCTGGTGGAAAACTTTATTTTTTCTATTATTTTCCTCTCTGTAGTTTTTAGATGATCTATTTGTACACACATTTCATTTTTAAAATAAAAAAGCTATTAAAAAGTTAACTCCAGATTGTTTTGGCTCAATATTACAAACAGAACATTCTCACTTGTGCCTTTTTATTTCTGTCAATGGCATATAACTGCCTTTCTTTGCAGTTTATGTTTAATCCAGATTTCTCCAAAATGGATAATACAATTCCTAAAGCTTCTTCATTATCATGCTTCATACCAGCAAATCTTTGCTCACTTTTAGGTTTTAGAATTCTGATAAGCAGAGTGATGCTTCTTTCTTGTAAGTTCTGTCTACAATAAAATCCTGTTGAGTACAAGAGTATGTAATGGCATTTACTTCCTCAGTTAATTTCATTGTGAATGTGCTAGAACTTGTGTCAATGAAGTTATTCTGAATGTCTTTAATAGACAATAAGCCTCAGTCATGATCAGAGTGAGGAAAAGGGAGAATTGCACATGGACTAATTTGATGGTTATGGCTTCCGATGAGTTTCCATTTCCCTTCAGGCTTTGGACTAAAGCTGAAAGCAAAAGTATTTAAAATGCAAGATGCCAGAGGTACTTTGCTGCTCTGATTAAGCTTTAAGTAAGTCAGTTGTGTTACTGACAGGACTGGCACTCCGCAGTAGGATGGTAACCATAATACAGTAACCTAGAAGATGAGGTCTGGAAGTCTTCAGGCAGAGGAGAACTTGGTCAGTTGTCATGGAGTCTTCATCTTATATTAATAAAGGGAAATTGATCCGTCTCTTGCAACAGACATAGTTAATTTTCTCTTCAAACTCAAAGTACAACCTGACATAGCTGTTTCTGATATTCTGATGAAGGTGGTGAGGGGAAAATTGAAAGAGTAATGATCTGACTCAAACAGAAAAATTATGATCAGAAAGGAAAAATTTAACCATTTTACTTTGGTATAAAGCTGTCAGTCCAATAATAGGCAGTTAAATGGCTTGTTTAAATGCAAGAACTTAGTATAGTATTCAAGAAATATGATATTATACTCTTTATTTAACTAGCATAATATGACAGGAAAAATAACCACTTGTCTCCATTTTAGAAATGAGATATAAGTAACATATTATAAATTTGTCCTAGTTCATGGATGTGACAGTTAATTGATGTACATATTGTCAATTTACTTAGTAGATTATCATTTACTGTCACTTTTTAAATTAGAATGTGATCTTCCATTGTCTTTAATCTATTTACATCATGGATGACAAATTTCTTTCCCTTAAGCAAAATCTTTATTTATCATAAGGCAATTTTACCAAAACAGTTACATAAAGGAGGAAACCATAATAAGAATCATTTAATTTTTGAATTTTCAGACTACTTGGCATCTTGAAAAAAATAATGGAAAATATTTTATTTTTAGTAAAAATATTTGTGATATTTGCCTTCTCCAAAACGCTGAAATTTTCCTTTACCTTCAATATGTAATTATTTTGACATTAATTTTGTAACCATGCCATGAAAAATTTGAGTAGACTAAGGCAGTGTTTATGTATACAACTGAAACTTAAGTGCAAGGTATAATCAAACACTTCTGGTCAGCTCTGAAGGCAGAAGCCACTTGTACGGTTTTAACTCTGGCACATGCATCCCTTTCACCTATACAGGCCTAAGTAAACAGTTCTACTGGTAAAAAGGGGTTATTTGTAGAGGAACTCTGGGCACATGGGTTGTGGAGAAGGGAGATGGAAAAAATAGAGTAAAAGAGTCTGAACTACATTTTGAGGGGAAAAAAATCACGTGTGCCAATCCATCAGCTTTTGTTGGGAGTATAACAGAAAGTGTATGTAGATGACGTTTAACTAATGAAACTTTGTTTAAATTATTTCAGATTGGACTCTCAATTTAATGGTATAGTTAGCTAGTACTAATTCCAGAGTAAGTCTGTGAGAGCAGTATGATATTTGTCAAAAGTAAATGCTACTCCATATTAAGTGACATCTTTAGCTTTATTTTGAAGACTTGGTATGAAGTAAATATAACCCCAGTTGTATTTATTCTTCACTTTTACTCTTTGTATTTATTTCAGTTCATCCATTTTTTTTTTTAAATCTCAGTTTTGAAACTCACTTTCAGCGCTTTCATCCCCTAAGGTCTTAACATCAAGATGTATTATATTATCACGTATATACTAGTGTTTCAGTGCCTTTAGGAAAGATATCAATACTTCATTGCCTCCAAAATGCTCCAACCTCAATGACTGTGCTTAGTTCTCATGCATGCATAATTATAGCCAACATTTATTGAACATGTAATGTGCCAAGAACCACTCTAAGTGCTTTACATACACTAAGTAGTTTATTCCTGACTGCATCCCTATGAGAGAGGTACTGTTATATTTGCAAACTTACAGATGAAAACCTGAGACACAAAAATGAAGAAACTTGATCAAGGTAACCTTGCTGGGAACTAAAAATTTTGAAGTATAAATTCAGGTGGCTTGATTCCAGACTTTGCCCTAAATCTTAAACATGGTGTTTTGACATTTGGAAATACAGATGCCTCTTGGAAGGATGCCCTTTAATGTGGCTAGTAGACATTATTTATGCTTCAAAATGAATGAATGGAGGAAAACTTTGATGAGTATAAATTTGACATTGGAAGAGGGATGGCTCTTTGGGAATGAAATATGACAAAGAGCTGAGATGCTAGAATCTTAGAAAGACAAGACCCTTGCTTGACAATTTTGATTAGAAAAATGTGTGAGAACTGTATTATGCTGTTAGCCATGTGTTCTGGAGTCTGAGAAGTAAGGGGTGGTAGGCTCCCTCTTCAGGTGACTAGCTTAACAGCACCAGGCCTGCACAGTTGAAAGAACCCCCTAAAAAAAAGATACCTATGAACACATCTGCTTCTTTCCCATGAGCCTGACATCTGTTCTTTCATGAGGGTAATTTTGTGGTTTAGGAAGATCTGGTTGCAAGAATATTTTTGTGAAATGCTCTGCAAGCAAATAATAAGGCAGCTCATTACTTTGAGAATTTCTAATGGTGGGGGGCCGACATTTGAAAACAGTAATGACAGTAATTAAATAGACAGTAATTCTTTTTCTACATTATATAGTTAATAGGAGCTAAGGTTTGCTTCTCTATATGAAAGACTAGATAGTGAGAGAGGATGAGAGAATAATGATGTTTTTTTGTGAAAGCAGTCATGTGTTTGGTATCACCTATTATGAGTAAAACTATTTTAGAAATTGACAATTGACTTACATAGAGTTGATTTTATATTCTGAACTAAGTTTTAGTCAATATCAAATTTGAAACCTCAGCAGCATCCAGTTGATTTTCAGGTTTTAAACAAAAAGGAATCTATCTCACGGAAGATGTTGTGCCTGTGTTAACACATAGCCACTGAAGAGACCACTTTTTCAATAAAGCCATGTTTTCTTATTTAAGAATATATGTATTAGGTTGGTAGTGGAGATTTATACAGTGATGATGTTAGTTACCTAGCACCCTTTTGGGGATAGTCATTCTCCTGTACTTAGGTATAATAGGGTTTAATTTATTCCAGAAAGATGTGCAACATTTCTAATGTCTTACTAATGTCTTTATGGGGAAAGAGGAGTAAAAATGGAGAAGAGTTAAAACTTAGAAGATCACATCATTCAGAACTGCAAGTTTCCAACTGTATTTGAATGTTTATGGCTGTCTTAGGCACAATACTGTCTTCCAACAATACAACCCATCTGTACTACTAGGAAGATCTGAGCAGCACATTAAGGGTCAATTTTGTGATTAATTAGCACTCTTAAAACTGATTTGTATAGAAACTGTCAAGTAAAATTTAAAATATAACCCTATCTTTACCAAGTCTACAGAAATGATACCAGATCCCAGCACAACAATCAGTCAACTGTGTCTCCTAAATTTAGTTTCAACCTAGCAAAAATGTGCTCGCTGTATTGACCAGAAAGTAGAGGCAATTGTGGCCAATAGCTTGAGTTCATACATCTAGTAAACAGGCTGTCTTAGATGAAAAGAAATACATATTTTTCTGTATTTGCTAATTTAGAAGTTTTTGTACAAGGTTACTGAAACTACCAATGTGTGTCACTTATATTATGGTTTTGACTTTTATCTATCTTTGATAGATAAACTGATTTTTATGGATATTTATGAATAATTCTATGTCAAATATAAATATTACAAATCCACTTTCCAGAAGTTAAACCAACTATACTAGTTTTTAAAGGAACATACAATCTACATATATTCTCTTACCTCATAGCTTGTTAGTAAACTAACATATTGGTTAATATTAATTATCAGGCAACTGCTAATTAACATTGTGAACAAAGGTGGTTTATTATTATTAGGTGATGGTGGTTGGGAGGATATGTCAATTACTCTTTCTATTGTAATAATGTAGGCACATTTCACTCCTAGAAAATAATCACCTGAAAAGGCAGGGTAAGGGGGACATGTGATAGGCTGAGAAGTTTCAAATTCTGTTACTAAGAATACTTGGATGTATATATATTTTTTCAAAGTGAGGTGGACCAGGATTCACTTGTCCAAACTGAGAGTTAGATTTGCTTTAGCTTTTCCAATTATAGCCCTGGAGAGTGTTCTTATGTGGCTTTATTGCCATTTAAAAAAAAAATAACTCGCTATCCAAAACCTTAATCCCTGCAAAGACAATAGTCCAGATTTTCTACATGTCTTTGGATTTTAATGTGGATTTTAAAACTGTAGCTTTCTAATATTTCCCGGTTACATTCATAAATGCCATCGAATTCATATCTGTGGCTTTCTCTTCACATCAATGATTGGTAAATGGTTGGTAAAGTGCAACAATTGGAGAGTCCTGAGCTTTTTTTCAGCAGTTACAGAATCCTATGGGTCCAATTACTGAGTGGGGGGAGAAGTAGTTGATGTGGGTGAGTATGGAGAAGGTGAATGTGAGAATATAAGGAGACTGGATAACCAAGAAGTTAAGGGAAGATGCTAAAGGCAGTAATATTTCAAATGTTTTATCTGTATATGTTCAGTCAATACCTCTGTCTATATTGATATCATTCAGCAGCTGAAAAATACCACGTTTTCACTACCCAGAGATTCTGGTTTATATGGCATCATGCAGAGTTCACTTGGGTTGTTGTTTTCAAATAATTAGGATACAGTAAATCACGAAGTAAAGTTACACTGACCAGTATTCACTTATTAGTGAATAAAAAGGCACTCGTACATCTGTGTCCCTCTTGGTTGTGGTTTCCACATCTTTAAGTGAGAGTAAAATGGTTCTAGTTATGGCAAAAAGAAGGATTCAACCAGAAATCAGGCAGGGTCTGACTGCTTGAAGTTTTACATAAAGAAAGTCTAGAGCAGTGACTCTCAAGCTTCACCAGGCATATCAAACTTTCGTAAAAATGTGAACTTAACAAGGTCCTATGGCCAAGGATACTGATTCATTAGTTCTGGTGGAACAAGATCCTTACATTTTACACACACTTCAGATACTCTAAGGCATATTTCCTCTGACCATATTCCATATCTTGAGGTACCCTAGTCGCCAGTTGGGCCTAAACCCAAAATATTTGCATGAGGCATTTGGAAAGTGGGAAGAAGCAAAGAAGGAGGGAGGCAGCAAAAGAGGGAGAGAGAAAGGGAGAAAGAGAGAATGAAGAAAACAGAAACAGGAGAAAAGCCTTGGAAACACCCTCGGTTGGACTAAAAGGCAAAAGTTATCGATAGATTCTGAAAGAGCACAAGATAGTCTCTTCTCGACTTAAATGTCATTTTTCATATTTTTGAGTATATTTTTACTGAATGATATTTCACACTTTTAAGGAACACAGCAATAGATCAGAAAAAAGTTAATTCCAACCACAAAGGATATCATTTGGCTACACCATTTTTTTTTTAAGTGCAGATAAATGGTGAGTAGCATTAAATCTGAACTTTGTAGTTTAAGTGGCAGAGTCATGCACCACTATTGAAATTGCTATCAGATTCAGGAAGAAATAAAAGCAATTACTAATTTCTCATATTTGATAAAAAATTAGCTGTTTTCTCAACATAGAAATGAATATATGCCTTTAAAACCAGTTCTACATATAAAAATCCTACTAAAGAGTGCCCATAAATTTGATGAAAATGATAAATAATCTTGAACTTTGCGAGATGATTGTATCTAGGATTGTATATGTATGCTAACTAATGGCCTATGGAAAATGTTGTTTGGTTTTATTCCCTGGACACCAGAAATCTATAATCTTTTATTGTAAGGAAAAATGAAGTTTCTCTTAAAATCCATACACAGAATCTACCTTAAGAGGACTCTTTTTAATTTTTGAATAGGAAATGAATGAAAAAGTCTGTCTTTAGGAAGCCACATTTGCAGGTGGTCAGTAACCTAACCTGACCACATCAATGGAAACACAGCCTCCTTGGTGTGGGAAGAGGCCCTCAAATCAGCATGAGAGAAAGCACATCTTTACACTTCTACTTTCCAATTTTTGTACTGGCCTCTATGGAATTATACATATATATGTATTATATGTGTGTGTGTATGTGTGTGTGTATATATATATATATATATATATATATATATATATATATATATATATATATATATGGCAAATGAGGCTCTAATTCATTGTCTCTTTGACTAGTGTTTTTGTTGCTGCTTGCATCAGATGACCGACAGAGGACAAATTAGTTTCAGTCTGTATCGAGAATTCCAGCAGGCAGAGACATCTGATTTAGATAAATTAAGCACACATTTGAAAGAAAATCTTTTATTCTAGACACGGCTGACTTCATTGCTAGCTGTGATGTTCAGCAATGGATCCAGAGGCTGAGAGAGAGGAAGTGCTGACCAGTACAAATACATTGCAGTGTGTGAAGCATGCTGGATTATCAGAAAGTCTGTTCAGAACACATCCTCCTAGGTTTTAGCAGAGATCCTTACTTTTGCATCAAAAAACTGTAGTGTTTACCATACACATTACCATGTGTCTCTTCAGCCTGTTATTAAGTTGCCTAAATATATTTTTGTCATTTTTTTATCTTATTTGAAATTCAAGCTTTTAAATAAATTGATTTATGTATATCTGCTTCTGATTTCAAAACCAAAAACTATAAATTTCATGAAATTAAGGACCACATCATCACAAAAACCTAATAAAGTACATCTCACCTAGTTGTTGACTATTTGTTGAAATAATAAATACTTGCTTAGTTTGAAGCAGCTTGGGAAATTAAAAATAACTAGAAAAACATGAGACCTAGAGGTTGGTTTTAGGTAAAATTTAGTGCTAATGTAGCTCAGTGTTTTCTTCTTTTTAAGGTATTTTTATATTTTATTGATGTATAATTGATATACAACATTTTATTAGTTTCAGATATACATCATATGATTCAATATTTGTATATTTTGCAAAACGTATACAACAATAAGTCTAGTTAACATCCCTACATAGTTACAGAATTTTTTTTTATTGTGATAGGGACTTGTAAGATGTACTCCCTTAGCAACTTGAAAATATGCAATATAGAGTATTGTTAATTATAGTCACTATGCTGTACCTTACATCCCCATGACTTATTTATTTTATAATTGGGAATTTGTACCTTTTCACCCCCTTCACCCATTTGCCGCCCCCCCCGACCCCCCACCAATGAGCTTGGGGTTTTGTGTTTGCTTGTTGGCTTTTTTGTTTTGTTTTGTTTCATTTTATGTATTTGGCTGTGCCGGGTCTCAGTTTCAGCACCTGGGATCTTTTTGGGGGCATGCAGGATCTTTAGTTGCGGCATGTGGGCTCCTTTGTTTACAGCATGCGGGATCTAGTTCCCTGACCAGGGATCAAACCAGGGCCCCCTGCACTGGGAGTGCGGAGTCTTAACTACTGAACCACTAAGGAAGTCCATGCTTGTTAGTTTTTAGATTCCAAATATAAGTGAGATCATAGGTGTTTGTCTTTCTCTGTCTTAGCTCAGAGGTTTCTGATAGTTCCAGCAAAAAGGGGAACTGTTTTAGTTTTGCTCTAACGGTCCAGTAAAAGGAGTACCCAGGATGAGAGATTTACCTGGTTCTGAATTTAAAAATATATCAAGCTGGAAGATAGTTGAAGCTTTATAGTTTTTCAAAAGGGACAGAAACAATCTTCATGTTTCTTATATTAGCCCTCAGTGAAATGGGAGAGTGTGAAATTAAATGTTTACTCCATGAGGATTTTACACTGAGAAGCCACCAGAGGCAGAAAGATCTTCTTGACTGTTGTTTCCCTAGGAGTTAACAAAATGCCTGTCATATAAGAGGATCTCAGCAAATGTTGTTTGAATTGAAATATCTCAATCTCAGTTAAAAAGCAAGTTGGAGATAGATCACTGGTTTTTGTTCTCCAAAAGATAGTATAGCCCTACTAGTAGCTAAACATGTGTACGATACCTGAAACCCAGACAACTTGGTACAATAGAGTCATGTCTGGACTACAATCTTGATAATGTATCAGGACAAGCTCCCAACTGGGTCAGACCTGCATGTTGCTGCTGTTGATACCTTTCATCTGGAAGAAGAATGGTCCAGATAGAGACCACAAGAGCATGCATTCATGTATGCTTGCTGCTTGGTCTAGATAGAGGCCATAGGAGCATGGTCTAGAATGGTGCAGATTTGAACTAGAATGGTCTTGATAGAGGCCACAAGAGTATGCATTCAGGTATGCTTGCTGTTTCAGGTAATGTGTGAAATACCTAATCATTGTCTTGATTTGGCTGGGAACTTTTGGGACATTACTTAGGATATAAAATTTTAAAACTTGAAAAAAAAGATTTTTTTTAAACTTGTGTGACATTGAAATAAAATATGAAATATTTATTATCTGTAAAACATTTTATTGTCAAACAGTCATGGCAGTTTACTGGAATTCATGAGAAATAAATTGCTGAACAGCACCTTTGGCTTATAATTTAAACAAATGAAGACTGGTTGGATGATCCACTAGGTGAGGCAGTGCTAGCTGCAGCCAGGGTAGCTGGGTAATGAGACAGGGGAGTGTGATCATGTGGGCAAGGGCATTGGAAGTTGCCTCCCTCTCATGGACTGAGGGAGTCCCCTGGCCAACACTATACAGTCAGGAGGACAATTTGATTTGACAGACTAACTGGCTAGCTCTTTAGTCTAAATTGAACGTGTGGGCAATAGAAGGGTCTTTAATGTGTCTCCAGGGTGGGCCTGTGCTAATGACTGAGCAGCTGTGATTTAGACTGCAGTGTAATCTGAACTAAAATGAAGCAAAAAAATCTAGAATTACAAACGCCTTCTGTACTATCTCTGCCATGTTCTCGTTATCTCTGTGGGCAGGCAGGATCTCTGGGAAAATGCCTAAATAATCACTGGATTTGTCCAACGATGCCTTGACTAAATAAAATTTTGTTGGTTGTTTGTTTTTTAAGGGAATTTGTTTTTCTGCTACTTTTGCTGTAGAAAAGTCTTTCCACCTGGGGTGTGTGTGTGTGTGTGTGTGTGTGTGTGTGTGTGTGTGTGTTAGCTTTCTGAACCTCCTTAGTTCCCTGAGGCTAACCAGAGGGCCCACTGCATATGATTCTTCAGTGTTTGGGGTGAGCCTAAGTGCCTTCAGGGCTAGCAGAATGACTCCCTTTCTTTTCCACCGAGGCCCCACAGCTTGCTTTAAGGATTTTCTGTTTGGTTTCTATTTGGCTTCTCTAAAAGTAAAGTTTTGAAGTGAGTTTTAAAGCTTATAATCTCACTAAGTATCTAGTTTATTTCCCTGCACAAAGGGCCTTCTCTTGGATAATGTCTGGAACTTCCCTTCATCCTTTGGCAGCTTTGTCTTTTGTTCTTTATTAGACAGGGAGACAGGATATAGGAAAAGTAGGTGAAAGAGGAAGTGAGCCAGACCTTAGAGTCTGATGACATGATGTCACTCACATCGTATTACGATGAAGTGACCCAAACCCTGAGGTCAACAGAGCCTGGCACATGAAGGAACTCAATTATTACTTGCTAACTGCAAAAATCCATGTATTACGGATTTTAAAATATTGTAAGCTAAGGAGATGCTTTAAAATTTTTTATCAATATAATGAAAATTAACTTATAACTCTATTCAAAGTTTTAACTATAAATTATTTAAAAGATGGATCCATTTGTAATTCTAGATGTTTGTGCTCCATATTTATATAGATCAAGAAATTCTTTAAAATTCTTGTTTAGTTTCACTGTGGAATTTTCTTTCTTAGTAAAAGATACTTACAAATATTGTAAATGTTTTTGAAGTAGTCTTTTATGCAAGTTAGCATATCCTGGTCAACTGTGAAAGCTTAGTATTTTAAAATTGTCATGACCTGGTTTCAGATATAAAATTTTCTTCCTTCAGCTACACATCCTGTCTCTTGGATTGTAGACTTTGGACAGTGACTATCTTATGATATTGGACAGTCAAGAGACTTCCTATCCTCACCCCTGGAGATATACATGTATGTAGACTGTCAGCTTTTCACTTTTAGAAGAGATCCTTAACGCTTTTTGGGCTACAGACCCCTTTGGCAATCTGATGAATCTTGTGGATTGCTTCTCAGAATAATGTTTTAAATGCATAAAATAAAATATGTAAAATTGTAAAGGAAACCAATTATATGGAAATATAAAATATCAAAATATTTTTAAATGTAAAGTTTAAGATTATATGGACGTTCTTATTAACACATTGAATAACAATATCTAGCAAGTGGGTCTAATAACAAACATCATTTCAAAGTAGTGATGAGCATAAATAATATTTTGGCATATCTGTATCAATTATAATGTGATATGAAAATACCTATGCTTTGTAATGATGACATAGTTACGGTACTGTTAATACTACTGTGGTTTATTGCCTACATTCAAAATGGAACACAATGCAAAATTTCAGTTAGAGGTTAGTGATGATAGACATGCAATACTTTTCCTCATCCAAGTTCACAGACTGAAGTCATGAACCCCTGTCATAGAGCAGTAATAACAGCATGATCTCCACTGTATAAAAAGGTAAAGATTTGAGACTACCTAATAGGAGGTACATTTTGAGAAATAAATTTGCACAGATCTATTCCATCTCTTAATTATTCCCTTTTGTGACTAGAAGAGTGTTTTGAAAGGTGATGAAAGGAGGGAGAAACTTGATTACAGGTGGAGAAAACCTAACCCGAGCCCTAAGACAGTGCCCTTTTTAATTAATGGATTTTGAAGTGTTTAGGGAGTACATGCTCTAAAGGCAATGCAACTAGTCATGGTTAGTAATTTTAGCAGGCTTTGGTTTTCAAAAGCAAAGGAGTATTGGGGTATAAACCCTGTCTTCTCAGGTTTTCCTGTAACAGAGCCAAGAGTTTTCACAAGCTTCCTCACTCCCTGTCAGACTTTGCCAGCACCACCTGAGCACCACAAGAAAAGCACAAAAGATGTTTAGCTACTGCTAGAATGTGTGCTTTGTTGGCATGGTGTTCTAGTCTGTATGTGTGTGTCCCCCCCAAAATTCATGTTGGAATCTTAACTCCCAAAGGTGGTGGTGTTAGTAGGTGGGGCCTTAGGGAAGAGATTAGCTGAGGCAGAGAGCCCTCATGAATGGGATTAGTGTTATTAGAAAAGAAACCCCACAGAGGTCCTCAGCCCCTTTTACCACGTGAGGATGCAGGGAGAAGCCTGAGACCTGGAAGAGGGCCTTCACCAGACCGTGCTAGTCTATTGATCTCTGACTTCCAGCCTCCAGAACTGTGGGAAATAAATTTCTGTCATTTTATAAGCTAGGCAACCTGTGGTATTTTGTTACAGCAGCCCTAAAGACCTAAGACACTCGGTACAGAAATTCATGAATCCATGGCAATTATTAGTTGTACATGTGGCAGTGACTTTCAGCTCCCTCTTCCTTTCATCCAAACTTTACTTTCCAGGCAAACTCTGTGTCTGGAACCTCAATTCATAAGATCTGTATTTAAGTCCTAACTCTGCACTGTATGCTGAATTTCTTTCACCCTTGGACTACTCATTTATAAAATCTGTTCTTTCTTCTAAAAAATTTGTTTAAAGCATCAGATGTAGTAATACATGCAAAAACCATTTATTATAAGTTGTGAAACACGATGCAAATATGGATAATAACATGATAGTAAAAATAAGCATACTGAACATTGTACTCATAAATGAAAATTAATGTAGCAAGACTTTTTATTTATTCAAAGCAATTTTAAATAAAAAATGGCATCAGGGGGCTTCCCTGGTGGCGCAGTGGTTGAGAGTCAGCCTGACGATGCAGGGGACGTGGGTTCGTGGCCCGGTCTGGGAAGATCCCACATGCCGCAGAGCAGCTGGGCCCATGAGCCATGGCCGCTGGGCCTGCACGTCCGGAGCCTGTACTCCACAACGGGAGAGGCCACAACAGTGAGAGGCCTGCGTACCACAAAAATAAATAAATAAATAAATAAATAAATAAATGGCATCACTATTTTTTTTAATGAGAAAGCACTTTGATTTTAAATCTTTAGTCCAGAAGTATTCCTAATAATGTCCTACATTTTTACAGAGTTATGTTTTCAATTGGTTTTATGATATTAAACAGGATAGATGTTAGGAGACTTCTGTCTTTCTAAAATTCTAACAAGAGTTCAGCATTTCAATTGAACATTTTAGCTAATCGAATGACAGACTTATTTTCATATGATAAGCAAGCAGAAAGAGCCTCAGATGTACTTTGTAAATGAAATATAACTACCCAGTAAGAAATTAAGAGATGCTTACAAAGAATTTAGTGCAGGTCAGGCTGGGGTAGGTAAGAGGTTTTAAAGCTTACCATGTGCCTGAAAAGCCTCTCAAAAAATCCCGGAGAAAGTTTTAAAACTGAAGATAGTGATTGATCAATGTGATAACATTCTAAGTATAGTAACAGTGCTAAAGAGCTGAAAAATCAAATTGCTTTCCCTGGAAGGCAGGAACATGCTAAGAAATGTCAAGTTGGTAGGAGTTCTTAGAAGAAACAAGATGTTTAAGTTTTGAACAGTAGGTTATGACACCTGTGGAAGTGGGTAATTTTGATAGCACATTTGCAGTGATTGTGTGTCAGAACAGGTTAAATCACTTTTACAAAATACTTTTTCTCCTTTGTAACTCAATCACCGAATATTTATATCTCAGTTTAAAACATTTGGGGAGCTTCATTTTATTTAAAAAATTTAGCAAGAATTGATTAATTTTGATTAATTAAAATAATGGTCAGGTGTTTTGTTACATACATAAAATTGAAACAACACCTTTCAGTTTAGAACAATTAATGAAGGGACAATATTAATTAAACAAATTAAACAATTAAACAATAATTGGAAAATTTTAGAGCAATATTGTTAATTTACATTTCTGTGAAAGAAATATGGAACATTGCTAAAAATAGTGTGATTTTAAAAGTTATTATATGATTCCAGAGCTGGGGCAAGAAAACATAAGATAAGCCTGGGGCATCTAGTGTTGCCAGAAAGTAAAAAGTGCTAAAAAAATGGGGCATATTCAAAAGGCACAGAAGCTAACCTGACATAGCTCTCAATGGCCAAAGGTAGAACAACTTAACCAACAAAATAAATAGCATAAATAAATACATTAAATAAATGAATAATTTTTAGATTATATCCCAAATCTTAAATACATATCTGTGAATCCATACTGACACAAATACGTAAGTAGATAAATACATGAATGGGGTTGAAGTGACAAATTTTTCTAGAGAAGAATTCCAGTGAATAAATGTAGAAAGAATGAAGAAAATAAGAAAAATCACCATTAAACCCCAAAGTAATCATTGCTTTAGTCAAGATCCACTGATGAATGCTAAAATTGGTGAGTAAAAGTTTAAACAGAGGGCTTCCCTGGTGGCGCAGTGGTTGAGAGTCCGCCTGCCAATGCAGGGGACACGGGTTCGTGCCCCAGTCCGGGAAGATCCCACATGCCGCGGAGCGGCTGTGCCCGTGAGCCATGGCCACTGAGCTTGCGCATCCGGAGACTGTGCTCTGCAACGGGAGAAGCCACAGCAGTGAGAGGCCCAAGTACCGAAAAAAAAAAAAAGTTTAAACAGAAACTGGTTATTTGTATAGTCTCAAAGTATCCTCCTCCCCAAATGTGAAATTACACAGGAAAAAATAATAACATTACAATAGAGAAATCCTGACAGATACTGCATTACATTAATCAAGTGATCAAGGTTAACATCACCAGCAATACATAATGATATGATTGATATACCTGCATTCCACACACTGAGAAAGGCACATTGCTGCTCTGGTATCTTTTCTAATGATACATAAACTTAATCTAATCATGAGAAAACATTAGATAGGCCCAAATCATGAGCCAGTCTATGAAATAATTGACCATTACTCTTCAAAAGTGTCAAGGGCATAAAAGATAAGGAAAGACTGAGAAACTGTCGGAGAATGGATGTGACTAAAGAGACATGAAAATTAAATGCAATGTAGGGTTCTGGACTGGATTCTGGAACAGAAACAATATGTTAGTGAAACAGACTGGAAAAACATGGATAAATTCTGTACTTTGGTTGATAGTACAGCAACCAGGTTAATTTATTACTTTTGATAAATGGTCTGTGGTTATATAAGATGTCAACATAAAGACAACCTGGGTGAAGGATATATGGGAACTGCTACTCATATCAAGTCTAAAATTATCTCAATATAAAAAGGTTTTTTAAAAGCTATTATAATAAAACTGACATATACAAGTGTAAGGTAATGACTAAGAGTTATACAGCAATGTGTGCCAGGTACTGTTTTAAATGCTTTATATATACTAACTAGATAGTGTTTACAAGTTTATCATGTAACTGCTATTAGCATCACCATTTTAAAGATAGGAAAACTGAGGCAAAGAGAGGATACCTTTTTTTCCCAAAGTCATCCTTCTTGATAATTGTGGAGCTGGGACTTCAACTCAGGCTTGTAACTGTAGAATATGTACTTTTTTTTTTTTTTTTTGCGGTACACGGGCCTCTCACTGCTGTGGCCTCTCCCATTGTGGAGCACAGGCTCCGGACGCGCAGGCTCAACGGCCATGGCTCACGGGCCCAGCCACTCCGCGGCATGTGGGATCTTCCTGGACCGGGGCACGAACCCGTGTTCCCTGCATCGGCAGGCAGACTCTCAACCACTGCGCCACCAGGGAAGCCCTAGAATATATACTCTTAAATCACTGTCTAATGGTCTCCAAGATAAATGACTTACCTATAAGGAATACAGTTACTGTAGTGGTTTTACCTTTGTTTTAAACACCATGGGAATGTATTTCACAGTTTGTGGCACTTTTTATAAAATAACCTGTATGCTAGCTAATGTTTGTCCTTTGAGAATGTCTTTGGTCTTTAAAAATCATATAGGGGGGCTTCCCTGGTGGCGCAGTGGTTGAGAGTCTGCCTGCCGATACAGGGGACGTGGGTTCGTGCCCCGGTCTGGGAGGATCCCACATGCCGCGGAGCGGCTGGGCCCATGGGCCATGGCCGCTGGGCCTGCACGTCCGGAGCCTGTGCTCTGCAACGGGAGAGGCCACGGCGGTGAGAGGCCCGCGTACCGAAAAAAAAAAAAAAAATCATATAGGGCCACGTGAGCTAGGTAGTTTTAAATAAAAAGTAAGGTGTGGTTATTTAGTAATGACCTCATTTTTTTGTTGTTTTATTATGGGTTTTATTTTTAAATTTTAATGAAAAGATTTTAATCACATTTCTCTATTAAAATACATGGCATGTATATACTGTTCTGCAACCTGCTTTTTCACTAAACATTGTATCATGAATATATTAGAGATAAATACTCTTCTTCATCATTTATAATATGAAAAACATTTAAATCAATGAATATATTAGACTTCATGTAATCAAGTATCTGGGTTTGGATATTTGGTATTTTTTTAAGAAACAATGTTGCTATAAAGATCCTTGTATATACAATTGACAATTGAACAATGAGAAGATTAGGGCCACTGACCCTCCATGCAGTAAAAAAATCTACGTATAGCTTATAGTCAGCCCTCTGTATATGCAGTTCTTCTGGACCCGAGGTTCCACATCTGTGGATTCAACCAATCTTGGATGGTAGAAATTGAAACAAATCTGTTTATAAGCGGGACTTTGCAGTTCAAACTCGTGTTGTTCAAAGGTCAGCTTTACATTCTTGTATCATTTTCCATCTATACATTTATACATTCATCCATACTTTTTCTCATTCATTCTTTCAAATATATTTATTTATTTTTACCTACTAGTGCCAGGCATTGTTCTAGATGCCAGAAGTATAGCAGACAAAAAAATAAGTTATCCTCTGCCCTTCAGGATCTCATATTCCTTTTTAAAAAAATTTATTTTTATTTATTTATTTTTGGCTGTGTTGGGTCTTCATTGCTGCGCACAGGCTTTCTCTAGTTGCAGCGAGCGGGGGCTACTCTTTGTTGTGGTGTGAGGGCTTCTCATTGTGGTGGCTTCTCTTGTTGCCGAGCACGGGCTCTAGGCGTGAGGGCTTCAGTAGTTGTGGCATGTGGGCTCAGTAGTTGTGGCTGACGGGCTCTAGAGTGCAGACTCAGTAGTTGTGATGCATGGGCTTAGTTGCTCCACGGCATGTGGGCTCTTCCTGGACCAGGGATAGAACATGTGTCCCTGCATTGGCAGGCAGATTCTCAACTACTGCACCACCACGGAAGTCCAAGGATCTCATATTCTTTAGGATAAATTCCTAGAAGTAGAATTACTGAGTCAAGAGTTATATGGATATTTATATATTTTGACCTATTTGCAACTTTATTGCCTAAAGAAGTTATGACAATTTAAAAGCCCATCAGAAATGTTTTAGAAAGTCCTGGTAAAATGATTCTCCAATATTTTCTTCTCTGTTCTTTAGATTGAATAATTTCTGTTGATCGATCTTCAAATTCACTGAATTTTCTATTGTCTTCCTCTAATGTTAACTCTATCTAGTGAAATTTTATTTCAGATAATATATTTTTCAGCTCTAAAGGTTCATTTATTTTTGACAGCTTCTATTTCTCACCTGGCATACTTTATTATTGCATTAATGTTGAGTGTAGTGTCTTTACATCCTTGTGTATAGTTATAACAGATGTTTAAAATCCTTGTCTATTCATTCAGACCCTGGGGTACTTTAGAATCAGTCTTCATTAGTTTCCTCTTTATTGAATGTGTATCATGTTTTCCTATTCTTTTAATGTAATTTGGAATATGTCAAAGGATATCATGAATGATATATTGTAGAGATTCTAGGTTCTGTTATGTTCTTCCAAAGATATGTGTATCTTTGCAGTTGTTGTCCAGTGTCTTCAGATAGTTTTGTGTGATTTATAATTGTCAGAACATATAGTTGTCACCTTTGGGATAGTTGTTCCAATAGAAGCCACTTGGCCATGACCAGAATCGTAATTCCATGTAAAATGATTCTTGAAAGCATTTCTCAAGAATATCTTAAAACCATTTGCTCAAAGATCAGGAACAAGACAATGTTGTCCACTCTCACCACTATTATTCAATATAATTTTGGAAGTTTTAGCCACAGCAATGAGAGAAGAAAAAGAAATAAAAGAAATCCAAATTGGAAAAGAAGTAAAGCTTTCACTGTCTACAGATGACACGATACTCTACATAGAGAATCCTAAAGATGGTACCAGAAAACTACTGTAGCTAATCAATGAATTTGGTAAAGTTGCAGGATACAAAATTAATGCACAGAATTCTCTTGCATTCCTATACATCAATTGTGAAAAATCTGAAAGAGAAATTATGGAAACACTCCCATTTACCATTGCAACAAAAATAATAAAATATCTAGGAATCAACCTACCTAAGGAGACAAAAGATCTGTATACAGAAAACTATAAGACATTGATGAAAGAAATTAAAGATGATACAAACAGATGGAGAGATATACCATGTTCTTGGATTGGAAGAATCAACATTGTGAAAATGACTATACTACTCAAAGCAATCTACAGATTCAATGCAATCCCTATCAAACTACCAATGGCACTTTTCACAGAACTAGAATAAAAAATTTCACAATTTGTATGGAAACAAAAAAGACTCCGAATAGCCAAAGCAATCTTGAGAAAGAAAAATGAAGCTGGAAGAATAAGGCTCCAGGACTTCAGACTATACTACAAAGCTGCAGTAATCAAGACAGTATGGTACTGGCACAAAAGCAGAAATATAGATCAACAGAACAGGATAGAAAGCCCAGAGACAAACCCAGGCACATATGGTCATCTTATTTTTGATAAAGGAGGCAAGAATATACAACGGAGAAAAGACAGCCTCTTCAATAAGTGGTGCTGGGAAAACTGGACAGATACATGTAAAAGAATGAAATTAGAACACTCCCTAACACCATACACAAAAATAAACTCAAAATGGACTAAAGACATAAATGTAAGGCCAGACACTATAAAACTCTTAGAGGAAAACATAGGCAGAACACTCTATGACATAAATCACAGCAAGATCCTTTTTGACCCACTTCCTAGAGAAATGGAAATAAAAACAAAAATAAACAAATGGGACCTAATGAAACTTAAAAGCTTTTGCAAAACAAAGGAAACCATAAACAAGACCAAACGACAACCCTCAGAATGGGAGAAAATATTTGCAAATGAAGCAACTGACAAAGGATTAATCTCCAAAATTTACAAGCAGTTCTTGCAGCTCAATATCAAAAAAACAAACAACCCAATTCAAAAATGGGCAGAAGACCTAAACAGACATTTCTCCAAAGAAGATATACAGATTGCCAACAAATACATGAAAGGATTCTTAACATCACTAATCATCAGAGAAATGCAAATCAAAACTACAATGAGGGGGCTTCCCTGGTGGCGCAGTGGTTGAGAGTCCGCCTGCCGATGCAGGGGACACGGGTTCGTGCCCCTATCCCGGAAGATCCCACATGCCGCGCAGCGGCTGGGCCTGTGAGCCATGGCCGCGGAGCCTGTGTGTCCGGAGCCTGTGCTCCGCAACGGGAGAGGCCACAGCAGTGAGAGGCCCGCGTACAGCAAAAAAAAAAAAAAAAAAAAAAAACTACAATGAGGTATCACATCACACCAGTCAGAATGGCCATCATCAAAAAATCTACAAACAATAAATGCTGAAGAGGGTGTGGAGAAAAGGGAACCCTCTTGCATTGTTGGTGGGAATGTAAATTGATATAGCCACTATGGAGAATAGTATGGAGGTTCCTTAAAAAACTAAAAATAGAACTACCATATGACCCAGCAATCCCACTACTGGGCATATACCCTGAGAAAACAGTAATTCAAAAATAGTCATGTACCACAATGTTTATTGCAGCACTATTTACAATAGCCAGGGCATGGAAGCAACCTAACTGTCCATCGACAGATGACTAGATAAAAAAGATGTGGCACATATATACAATGGAATATTACTCAGCCATAAAAGGAAATGAAATTTAGTTATTTGTAGTGAGGTGGATGGACCTGGAGACTGTCATACAGAATGAAGTAAGTCAGAATGAGAAAAAGAAATAGTATATGCTAACACATATATATGGAATCTAAAAAAAAAAAAAAGGTTCTGGAGAGCCTAGGGGCAGGACAGAAATAAAGACACAGACGTAGAGAATGGACCTGAAGACACAGGGAGCGGAAGAGTAGGTTGGGACGAAGAGAAGGAGTGGCATGGACATATATACACTACCAAATGTAAAATAGATAGCTAGTGGGAAGCAGCTGCATAGCACAGGGAGATCAGCTCCGTGCTTTGTGACCACCTAGAATGGTGGGGTAGGGAGGATGGGAGGGAGACGCAAGAAGGAGGAGATATGGGGATATATGTATATGTAAAGCTGATTCACTTTGTTTTAAACCAGAAACTAACACACCATTGTAAAGCAATTATACCCCAATAAAGATGTTAAAAAAAAAAAAGTGCTTTGAGCATCAGAATAGCATTTTGCATATAGACCATCACTGGATAGATAAATTCTCTAGACTTTGTTTAAATTTCATTACTTTGTACCTGTAAGTCTATAAGTAGATATGCTTTTTTCTTTCTAAGTTTTAAACCTATTGATGTGTTTGATAATTCAGAGTTTTTCTTTCTTGTGAAATTAGATCAACATTAAAAAATAATAAATTGGGGCTTCCCTGGTGGCGCAGTGGCTGAGAGTCTGCCTGCTGATGCAGAGGACGTGGGTTTGTGCCCCGGTCTGGGAGGATCCCACATGCCATGGAGCGGCTGGGCCCGTGAGCCGTGGCCGCTGAGCCTGTGCGTCCAGAGCCTGTGCTCCGCAACGGGATAGGCCATGTCAGTGAGAGGCCCGCGTACCGCAAAAAATAATAATAATAATAAATAATAAATTTACATTTCTTTTACACAGAATTCTCTGCTCTGTAATTGACAAGAATTCTCTGGAGGAGATAGAATTATAAACAGATATTTTTAAATATTAAAAATAAGCCAGAACAATCGGACAGAAGGGATCAACTTCAATTTATGACTTTGTTTCCTAGAACCTAATTGCTATTTCTGGGCATGCTAAAACTACCTGTCCTAGTCTTAAAGTTTACCCTATATGCTATTTGTAATGAGGCCTATTATAATATAGGTGGTTTCAGATTTATGGCCTGCCCTACATCTGTTCAGAGTGATCTTCAAGTAAAAAATATAAATATAGCACTTTCTGTACTATCTGCTAACATATTGTTAACAGTGAGTGATGGGAAGTTCTTTTTTTTTTTTTTTTATTAGTTTCTGCTTTATAACAAAGTGAATCAGTCATACATATACATCTGTTTAGGTTACTTAATAAGGACCTACATACTTTGGAGTGAGTTGGAATTTTTACACTCACATATACCCATAACACACAGAGGAAACTGAAAGGAAGTCTCCTACATATGTATATGCATAAAACCCTAGACTCTATCTGTACACATATTTTTATCTCATATAAATTAAAATCAGATGAACACATATATAATCTACCAATACAGTAAGGTTCAGCTAAACTGTCACAACTGTTTGCAATCCTCTGAAGATAATTCCTGAGGAATCTAGCAAATATTAATGTGTTACTGTGAAATTATGTTGCACATTTACCCCTGACCTCAATTTTATTCTTTAAAGTGGTTTTTGTAATCAACTCCCCACACAATTTAGAACAATATTCATATCCTGTATTCTGTTATTTTTTCATAAATACATTATATCCATCCAGCTCATCTGAAGCACTTTATATAAAGGAAACTCAAAGTACTTGTTCTGGTACAGTAGATGATTGAGAAGTGAAAGAATGGCCACGTTGTTTATTGTCATTGCCATATTAGAGTTTGAAAGCAAGGAAACGCTTTAAGACAAAACTTAAAATACTTAGGATAGTAAATGCTATATAGTTAGCCTGGAAATAGATTCTGTTATGTATAAGAATTTGATATATGTACTATATTAAATACATGATAAATAAGAATTTTTGATCATTAATAAAAAGGAAGGTCATTCAGTAAGTGATTAAGGGATAAGTATCTACAGGAAATAAAATGTATGTCAACATTATCAATTCACTAAATATTCAGTTATTTAGTTTTATTTATTTTTTTTAGTTTTATTTTGAATATTTTTTTTTTTTTTTTTTTTTTTTTTTTGCTGTACGCGGGCCTCTCACTGCTGTGGCCTCTCCCGTTGCGGAGCACAGGCTCCGGACACACAGGCTCCGCGGCCATGGCTCGCGGGCCCAGCCGCTCCGCGGCATGTGGGATCTTCCGGGATAGGGGCACGAACCCGTGTCCCCTGCATCGGCAGGCGGACTCTCAACCACTGCGCCACCAGGGAAGCCCTTGAATATTTTTTAAATGCTGAAAATCAAAACTCAGGGAACAGAGAAAACAGGGAAGAAATAAGCTGCAGGGAAGAAAAAAATATAGTGGTCTAAGACATCATTTTCAGCAAATATTAAAATACAAATCTTTAACACTAAAGCATTAAATACTGAAATATATTAAAACTCAGAAGATAAATGAACAAAGACATGAAGTACTCACTGCCAAAAAAAGTAATTAATAAATCTATAAGAAAGAGTTAACCCCTCTGTATTTAAAGAAATGTACATTGGGGCTTCCCCGGTGGCGCAGTGGTTGAGAGTCCGCCTGCCGATGCAAGGGACACTGGTTTGTGCCCCGGTCCAGGAAGATCCCACATGCCGCGGAGCGGCTGGGCCCGTGAGCCACAGCCACTGAACCTGCGCATCCGGAGCCTGTGCTCCGCAACGGGAGAGGCCACAACAGTGAGACGACCGTGTACCGCAAAAAAAAAAAAAAAGAAAGAAAAAGAAAAAGAAAAGAAATGTACATTGAAATGACATTAAAAATCTATTTTTAGTCACCAAATCAACAATTGTTAAATAATACTATCTTATAGGATCAGTTGTATTTTGATTGGTAAAATTTTTTTAGAAAGTGATTGGAAATTTGTATCAGGAATCATATACATGATAACATTATTTGTCATTATTTTCTTTACAAAGAATGCATTAATAGGAAAGAATCCAAAATACGAAAAAAATTTTACTGTAGGGATGCTTGTTTCAATGTAATTTAGGACAGAAGTATTTCATACCACCTAGAGGCCCATCAGTAGAGAACTATTTAGGTATATTATGGTACACACAGACTCTTATGCAGCCATTACAAGTAATGGTCACTAGACCCTGCAAAGTCTTGGCAACATGTTTATTATATAATGCTATATGAAATATCAGCATACAAAATGATAAAAACAATATGATTATAGCTATGTGAAAGAAGGACACTTAAAAAGAAAATGAAAGTAAATACTTCAAAATTGTAAAATTATGTGCATTATGAAGGAGACACCATGAATAATATTTGTCTTCCTTGTTGTACTCCTCAAATTTACTGTTATATGGATATTACTTTTTAACTGCAAAAATAAATGTTAGGTATAAAAATTTTTAAATTTGCATCTTGAATACTAGAAATACTCTAATACATAGTCTACATTTTTAACAGTTTCATCAATTTTACCAACTATTATTTTTCTTTCCTTATGAAGACAAAGAGTGTTAAACAGGAAGCAAGTGCAAGCATCCCTCTGGTTCTCAGGATTTCCATAGCACTTAAATTATAAACTAAGCCCTTAAACTGTACATAAGGCAAAATATTTTCGAAGCAAAAATAATTTTAATAATGCATTTTACCAATAAAAGCTTAAATAGTTCATCATTCAGATCTCATACATCTTTTCTCAGTTCTGTTTCCTTGACTTCTTTTACCATCGTAGCTAAATGCTGGACTTGTAAAGTCAAAATCCAGTCAAGATGTGGACTTAACTTTTCTAGTGATCTTGATAAAAAAGTATTTGGTAAATTTTGTCTAAAATATCAAATAAATGTATTATATTTAGAGCTGGAACAAGTCATTAAAACTGTCATCCAATTCCCACTCTCCACCTCACTAAAATTTTGAAAACTTTAAGTGAAGGACAACAGCTAATTAGAGACAGAGTTCTCACAGAAAACTCGTCTCTCAACTCCTGTTCAGTGCTCTATCCAATATATTATGTTGCTATTGAGGATAATTTTAATTCTAATTTTCCATGGTTAGTCTTAAAGCACAGCCATTTTCTAAATATACTAGGGAAACATATTTTTTTTGCTTTCTAAAAATAGCCAGCTCTGAAAGAGATCTTTCCAAGTTTTATCATTATTTTAATAACTGTTTTTTTAAATTATCAATCTGTATTTATAAAAATTTCACTCTGAAGATTCAAAACAACATTAAAAAAAAACCCACTTCAACCACTACCATCATCACCAAAATATGAGCTCTTTTCAAGGAAATAACTTATGAACATTAATTAGAACTTTCTAAGTGACTTTTAACTGATATTCTAACTGTATCTCATTCCTTAAAATAATGCAGATATGTAGCATCAATAGGAAATGTTTATTGCCAGCGACAGTGGAACATGTTGGTGTATGTGATATGCATATATCAGGCAGGGAATAGAATCTTTGTGAATCACAATACCCTCTTTATTCTATTCCCAGGACTCTCAATTATCGGCATATCTGAACCTCCCAGTCCAATAATAATTGATGTAATAACAGCTATCCTAAAGCAAAATAAGATACTGAAGTGCTTCTTGACATCACAGATAAACTAAATAGTGTTGAACATATTTCTGTGTTATGCTTATTTCAATATAGGCTGATCTTTTGAATGAATGTATATTATACTATGAAATTTTATTAATATGAATATTTGATTCCCCAGAACTTCTACCTAAAATAATAGATAGCAGAAAGTTATTGTGAAGTGTGTCTTTCTCTACATTATGTACCTACATGATTTTCTTTTCAGATGTTGAAGAGGACATTGTGATTTTGGGGAGTATTTCAACTCTGCAGTGTCCCAATTAAAACCAAAACTCAGAGGTCCTCATTTTTTTTACCTTCTTTGTCATTTGAATATGGACTATTGACAGCTCATCATTTACAAGACATGCACAAAGACAGGGTTATCATGATTTAGTTGTTAATTAACTTCTTTGGCTGGAAGCTTCCTATTGTTAGGGTAGAATACTACATTCCACAGCAGCTATAGAAATATTTTGTTTGTATTCATTATTTGCACATAGAATAATTTTGAAACCAGAATTGAAAGCTTCTAATTTTATGCAGAATGACAGCTATGCATTTCCATAAATGTCTGAGCATTTTGATGTGAAACTGTTATTTCTCATCTGAAGTCATAATTGTTCAGAGTGAAAGTAGGACATGGGAAGGAATAATAATAATAATTTGCCTTTTTGAGATCATGGCAATAATAAGCATAATTTTCAGAGCTGCATATAAGCAAAAGGAGCTTTGACTATAGGCAGCATGACAAGCTGGTTATTGAGGGGAGGAGGTTTGTGGATTGCTGACAGGTGGATTACCCGTCTTGGCAGCCATCTTGACTCTCTGTCCTCTTTCTGCGTAACTGTAGTCTCTAGCCAGCTACCTGCTACTGCTATACTGGAGACTGTGACAAAGAGAGCAAAATAGAGGTCAGTGTAGGAATCCCAAAGGGTTAATACCTTTTATCATAAAGCTCGGTGGCATGACCATTTAGATGTGACATGCCGTTTTTGTTTTGTTTTGTTTTTTTCGGTACGCGGGCCTCTCACTGTTGCAGCCTCTCCCGTTGCGGAGCACAGGTTCCGGACCCGCAGGCTCAGCGGCCATGGCTCACGGGCCCAGCCGCTCCGCGGCATGTGGGATCCTCCTGTACCGGGGCACGAACCCGTGCCCCCTGCATCGGCAGGCGGACTATCAACCACTGCGCCACCAGGAAAGCCCGACATGCCGTTTTTTAAAGCAATCTGTTTCTCTTTAGAAGGATCCATTACTCTGGGTTGTCAAGAAGTAAAAGCGTTTTCATTGTTGTTAAATGATGTTTTAAAATCCTGTCCAATTTATGTTAAAGAAGGTAGCTAGGATGGTTGTGTCTGAAAGACAGCGAAACATGAAAAGGAATAAAAGAACACAGCAAACATAAGGTCTGGCAACAACCATGGTAGTTGTTTGGCTGCCAGTAGCAATAATAAGGACTAGTTGTTCTGGTTGAGAAAGCTGTTTAATTCAGATGCATCCAACAAAATACACATCCTTCAAAAGATATACAGTGTATAAATTGATACTTTAAAAAGCACCATCACCAACTCCAATTCTGAATGACTCGAAAAAACATTTAAATTCCTCAGTCTCATAGACATAAAGAAGAGTGTGTCGAATTGTGGAAATCAGGAGAGATTTTCCCAAACATAAAGTGTTCACTGTTTTTGTGTATGTGTGTGTGAGCATGTGTTTGTGTGTGTATGATTAGGTAAAATTATATGAGTTTATTTGGGCTCGGTATCATTTTCTGGTTACCCAGTAATCATTTTCAGTCATTCCACTTAGCTATAAAGAGTATAGCATAGGAATCTGCAACCAAAAGCTGTCCCCTTTAAGATTCTGTATTAACCTGGACTATGAGAGGAAATTCCCTTTTAAATTCCCATTTCACACAGGGAACTGTCTTTCATGTGTTCAGACCAAAATACTGACCCTCATTCCTGGGACCTATCCCCTCAGCTGTTTTTCAGAGAGTGGTGAGAGGTTTATTCAGAATCACCCACACACGCTTGTCTATTTCCTGGGTGACTGACAGAATGCATTTGTGAAAAGGCTGCTTGGATCAGAGATGCAGTCTGTGCCTTTGGTACAGAGATGCTCCACAGTGTAAAATCTAACCGCCCTTATTGGATATTGAATTAGCATCATGCACAAAATGTTCAACTGCCTTACTCTTGAACCCTTTTCCCTGACCCCAAACAAATGCTTTCTGGAGATATAAATGTGTGAAAGGTGATCATTTATATAAACCTGAAGAAATACAAAGAGATAGCATTGGAGGCAAATTGTTATTGCACTCTGGTCTTGAAGGAAAATTGATTTATTATCATGAAATAACAAAGTACTCTTAAGGCTAAAACATTTTTGCCTTACTTCAACCTGATGAAAAGGTTTATTTCCAGGTTATAAACCCATCCAAAGTGTGGCCTCTAATGGAAAATCTGAGAGCTCCTTCACACGTAGCAGTAGAAGCCACTGTGCTAATAAAAGTCTTCATTAAAATATGGTCGGAATCTGTGTGCTATGGCAATTTTCAGCTACAAATAGAAAAAGAATTGGTTGCACCTGTAATGAGAATTCAATTAAATAACTTTGGGGAAAAGAACTAGAAGGAAATAAATATTGAATCCTTCATCACTGAGTGTTTATCTTGAAGGGAACAATGTATAGACTGGAGAAGAGTGGAGATGAGCAGACATGGCACCTTTTCTGTTTATTCTTTCCCGCTAAGGACCTGTTCTCCAACCAAAGCCTTGCCTGCATGTCTAGTTCTGTGAGAAACAGGGTGAAACAAGACCACTTGTTCCACGCAACACAGAGATGTTGGAAAGGTTGACAGGTAATGTCAGTAAAACACTGTGAACTTCCTGGACACAACAGTAATACTGCACACTGTTCATTTTTTGGACTATTGATCAGATGCGATGGTTACTAAATAACCAGAAGTAGCAAATACATACATTGATCTCTTGGTTCCCAGCTGGGAGTATTGTAGGCTAATAATATCTCCCTAGATTCTCTGTAACTTGATGTGGTATTTTGTTGGATTTTCAAGTTATCTGAATAATCTGAAAATCATTTAAAATATTTATAGAGAAAAAGGGTTTCAAATCCCTGCAGAGTATTGCATTTGGTCAAAGCACAACCCTAAAATAATTCCTCTTTTTTATGTACATTATACCTTTGCCCAGTACACCCCTCTTCACCTGTATGCCTAGCTTGACCTTTACCTTTTCCTCTAAAATTCCCGAATCCAATTTTTTCTAGCTGAAACATCCACAAACGTTGAACAGCAGGGATGATTTACTCCTGGCCAATGTTCAGGGCCATTTGCCAACCTCCCCAGCACAATCCGAAAGCTTACCAGGATAGTGGGTGTGAGTGCCCCCCACTGAGGTATCCTGGGGACTCTTCTCAAATCCAGCATATTCAAATTCAGAAAGGTTGGTCCTTTCTAATACCCAGTGATCAAATGAAATCTAATTATACTATCCCTAAATAAACCCTCCAGCTCTGTCCTAATCAAGTCATAATAATGCCCATCGTGCAGAAAAGACAAAATTGCTTCTAGCACATTGCCTCACACCTAGCAGTAAGTAATAAATACTTGATGAATGAATATGCAGGCAAGTGCACTAAATGACAGAATGCATATTCTACAGCCAAGGTCAGAGCAATTACGTTTTGGAAGCAGACTTCTCAGGGAAGTAACAGTCGCCTTCATCACTGTTCTACTGAAGCACATAAATGAAATGGTTTTGTTTATCATGGAAACTTGATAATTGAGAGAAATCATCTATTTTTTACTTTATTAGTATTTACTTATATTAAATATATTTTACATCAGAGTTTGTTACACATATTTAAATAGTTTTTTGCAATTGCCTTATTTTATGCATTTTCATTTTTTATGTATTTTTGTTTTTAGGTCCCTTTTTCTGTTTGGGCCTGTGAACACAGACTACTTTGTAAGTTTCTATATCATGGCCTCCAATAGCTCTTGCCACCTTTGTTCTCTGTTTCCATTTTATGCAACTTCTTTTTTCAGATATGATACATTCTTTCTAAATGTGGGTTGGCCAGATGAAGGGTGAGAGGAAAAAAAACATTATTAGGATTTTCCTATACATGTTTGATATGCATCATTTTCTTTTAAATTTCAGAATAGCACTGTTAGGTAACTAATATTAGCCCCAATTTACAGAGGAGAAAACTTGAGTTTCAAAAAGTGTATAACTTCCCGCAGGCTAATGTAATAGCACACTATTCAGAACAAGGAAAAGACAAAACAACAAAAAAAGAAAATGACAGTTAAGAAATGAGAGACATAAGACATTATATCATCACATCTATAGATTTGAACACTTACTATGACTTCCATATCTCTCTACTCTTGTGGGGGTCCTACCCAGCTCTATATCCCAATTATGGTTCAGGAACCACGGGGCAGGCAAATGTGAGGTAACAGAGGACAGTGACTGCAGCAAGTAGAAGGGAAGGGGAAGTGAAGAGTGCCAAAGGGTTACTGCCATAACCAGCAGTGAGGTTTTAAGCTGACTCAGAAGATATATTGTCCTTGACAGTCATTGCAGTAGGTGGCGATATTGTACTACCTTGGAAATTTGGGGAAGCTTTTTTTTTTTTTTTTTAATATCTGAAGTGAATCTATACTACATCTATGAATCTCCTGGGCCCCTGCCTCTTGTATACCTGCTAGTTACATTAATTTTTGACCCAGCCTGAGCTTCAGACAGGAAACAAGTATCTCCCTTCCACAACTCTCTGAGAAACCAGATCCCAATATCTAAGAGCCCTTTGGCTTTCCACCTGGATGTCTCCTAATACCTCAAACCCACATCCTAAATTGAATATATTTCCAGCCTCAAGTTATTTATCTCTCTTTTCTGACTTTTCTAATTAGAGATACCCCCATCCACCCAGTCATCCAAGCCATTAACATGGGGGTAAGCCTTGTGGGCAATGACATAGTGGTTAAGAGCACAGCTTTTGTAGTAAGTGGGTTTTGAGGTCAATTGCCATGATTTGGAATCCGGCTCTCATACTAACAGTGTGACTGTGAAAAGGTTAGTTTACCTCTTTAAATCTCAGTTTTTCCATCTTTAAAATGGATGTAAGAATCATACCTTTCTCTTAGTATTATTGTGCAGGTCACATGATATAATCCAAGTTAAATACTTAACATAGTGACAAGCATATATTAAGACACAGCAAAAATTAATTATGGTGATGACCATGATGATTAATGATGGTCTTTGACTCTTTCCTCAATCATCCTCACCACAGGTTACCAAATCCTGCACATTCTAAGTACTTTCAGATCTTCACCTTAGGTCTATCACTTTGCCTTACTCCTTGATCTTTTTTTGTATAATCATTATTGTAATGGGCTCCTAACCTGTTTCTTTACTTCTTGCTTAACCCACCTCCATCTGTCCTTTATGCTGCCCCAGAAGCATGAATACAATTTTGTTCTCCTCTGCTTAAAATTCTATAGTAGCTTGCCTATTGTTTATAAATCCCAAACTCCTTTTCATGTCATAGAAAGTTTTGCGTGATATGAACTCTGAATATTTATCTAACAACGTCTTTGGCCTCCTGCCACTTATACCCTTTATTCTTTTTCATGAAGGATGTGAATAAGAAGGACCCAAAGTCATTCCTCTTCTTCGTGCCTTTACTTGTGCCCCTACTCCTGCCTGAAACATCCTGCCAGTTTATCCAACTTTCAAACTCCTATTTGCTATTTAAAATCCCATGAAGCACCTCCATGTCCTCTTTCCTACCCTTCCCAAACTGGTTGCATTCTCTCTTATGACATACTGGATTTGGTATTGAGTTCCACTGTAACACTATCACGGAGTATTGCAATAATAATAATGCAACAGTATGATAATTATTATTATCATTATATAGCTACTCTGATCCCACTGGATGCTGACATCTAGCACAACACCTAACAGGAACCTGAGCAGAAGCCTGGGGAACCAATGGAGCATAGTGGCTTACCAAGAGGTAAAAGGAAGACATACAAGATCATTGCCAGGCACAATTCATCTCAGAGACTCAAGTTTATGAGAATGGAGTAGTCCTTGGTAGCTGACAAGTTTTCCAACCAATTGGGATGGGGGAAGGAGTCTCCAAGTCGTTCACTGTCCTGGAAGATCTTCTTTGATGTTCTTATTTGAGTGTAAAGATACACTCTATTAGATACTTCAGAGTCATACAGTATATGAGTTTTTTATTGCTGCCATACAAATTGTCACAAACTTTGTGGCTTAAGATAACACATTATTATCTTATAGTCAAGGAATTAGAAAGTCTTTCACAGGTCTCACTGGTCTAAAATCAAGTGTCAGCAGGAATGCGTTAGTTATTGCAGGCTGTACGGTAAAACCTTGTTTTTTCAGGTTGTTGACAGAATTCAGTTTCTTGCAGTGGTGGGGCTGGGATTCATTAAGAACTAATGTGACTAGATTAGGTCTATCTGGATAGCACATCTGCAAAGTTTCTGTTGCCATGGAAGGCAACATATTCACAGGTTCTCAGGATTAGGGCATAGTCATCTTTGGGGAGCATTATTCTGCCTAGTGTACACAGAACCCAATAATTACTGTCAGCCTGGCCCGTCTGAGAACTAGGAGGCTATGGTATGTAGAATAAAAGTCTCTTTGGTTCTGGGAAATAGTATGTCTCCTTTAAGTTGGGTCTTCCAAATACCCTGCTGTGAAGTATCTGCAAGAACTAGATAGGCTTCCATCTCCAGCGTAGCAAAGCTTGGGGATTGCTTATGTGAATTCCCCATGCCCTGGAAAGGCATTTTACTTCCCTAGTATTTAGGACCTTAGTTGGCATGTGTTTGTTTGGTTTACAAAATATAGGCATGTGGAGCAAAGTTGGTATATGCTCTATTAGGAATTCTCTGACATTACCTCTGCTTTTCGTTTTCTTTACCATTCCAACCTTGGACTGTAGTTCCCATTCACCCAGTGGACATTGGCATACATCATTATAAGGTGCCTCTCAGCCCTGAAATCTCCAATTCTTTCAATCCAGCCTTCTTATATAGCATCACTGCCACCCCCCTTTCTCACCTAATCATATTCTTCCTCAGCTAGGGACCTTGACTTCAATTCTCATTTCACTCAAATAGATACTTCCTTCCTTGTCACACTCTCTTTTCCCCTTCCTTGAACTGGATTGTCAGTTGGTATTCCCAACCTGCCTTGATTCCCAAACCTACTAGTAAATATATCCCATCAAATTTTCACAATAAATTATTCTTATGCCTTACCAAATGCTGTTTCCAGGGTCCCCAAAGATCTTCTTTGTCAGACCAATGTTCTGTCACTCACATGCAAGTACATTACTTCTCTTTTGCATTTAGCTACTTCCTTTTTGAAACTCAATTCCATTGAATCCATGATTTTTTACTCTTCTGTTTTTTACATATTTTTAAACTCTTACCATCTTTCTGGACTTTTTTTTTTTGCCTCATAATAAGATCCTCCAAGATTCAGCCTCACTGCTTTCCCTTCTGGAAATCCTAGTAGAGATCATCACCTTTGTAGCACTTAGTTGTCTTTGTAATAAAATCTTCAAGCACCTACTATTTCCCTAAATAACTACCATGTTAAATTGAGAGAGTGAGATTTGGTACTTTCCCTCAAAGGGTACTTTTCCATATTGTTGCTACCCTTTTCAATTCCTATAAATATATTATTAAATAAACACACTGGCTGATGCCCACTGTGGATCTGTAGAACCTAGAAATTAGGTTGTAAATATGAATATCTAAGATTGGATAAGTTGTTAAGCTACTAAGTATAGTCTAAATATAGTCTCAGTCACCAACAGGCATGGTTCATCCTAATAAAGAGATTTTACTTTTAAAGTGTGTACCCTAATCCAGTGAGAATTTACATTTTGACCTTATTATGTCTAGGTTAGGTATACTGTCATACTGATACCCTCACTTGAATGTAGAACAAGTAAAGTGTTTTTGTTCTAACTAGTGAAAGGCAAGATAAACAATAAATATCTTAACACGAGGAAAGTCTTTCACTGAGCTGGATAAACTTTAGGGACTCAGTTCTACAAGGAAGCTATAGATTTCTTCTCTCCTTGCCATAAACATCTACAACTCATGTTACAAATCAATATTAATAAAATAGCAGGGTGTTCTTGCCCCTTTTAGACTACATGAGTCATTTCAATCAATCAGATTTATTCATAAAAGCCACGATGTACTGTAAAAAGTTCATATTGAGGAAAAAAAGATTTAAAAGCCACACATAAAAGAAATGCATTTTGAGACTATAGTTGAATTGCCAAGATTTGAAAGAGAAAATATATCTAATGAAAGGTTATGTCTTAACAATTAGCTTCTACTGATGTAAATGATCATCTTTCTGCTAGATGTCCCCTCGTTATATGTAACAATTTTGAACTTACTAAAAAATATAAAATGTCAAGCTCTTTATTTGTAAGTTATCCTGAAGATGTATTTAAAGTCTAATATTTTTCCATCTTTTAGTCATTTAGAGGATTTTATTTTTATAACTGTACATTTATACAATTATATTTCACCATGCATTTTTATTTTACATTTTGCTTAAGTAAATATAGGAAGGAGTTTTGCTTTTCAGTTTCTCTTTTAGATACAGGGAGAAAAATTACTATAGTTTCTTAATACAGTAGCAGGCAGTGATGTGCTGGAGCTAGCTCATACTGGTTTGTAAAAGCCAATTGCATCTATCTTTCCCCAATTCTGCATTCAAATATGTCACATTCGTAGCTTAAAATGGGCCATGGTGGGCATATTCACACCATAGAAATCAGCAAAAGCTACAAATCAGGGCTCTTCTCCCCAGACAACTGGTTTTTAAAGTATTAACCAGCATACCACTGATATTAGGGTATATAAATTTCCCTAATATACTTAGCTGCTAGATCTGGGGAGCCAAAGGAACTGGTTAATTGGCTTTGTTTTGTTTTTGTTGTCATCTGTGTGGTGGTTGTTGTTTGTGTGTTTTTTTGTTTGTTTTTTTAGCAGTTGACTAGGGACATCCATTTCTGTGGTAAAACTGTCAATATGAACTCTGAATCCTTTTTTAGTAGTGGGGTTGTGCACTCCTTGACAAGGCACCAACCATAGTCACTGTAATAAACAGACTATCAGCCACAAAATCAACACACTTTCAAAGAGATCCAAGGACTTTAAGCAAATTGAAATTTAAAGGAAAGATGAAATTGTCCTGTGGATGATTCAGATAGAGCTTAAAGGAACATTGAAAATGATAGTAGCAATAAAAAATCAAGTTTGATCAGTGGGTTAAGAAATTAGTTTTTCCCAAAGATAATAGAATTATTTGAAAATATTGTGTTAAAATAATTCAGTTTAGAGAGAGAATGATAGACATATACATCTCTGAATCTTTTAGCAAAATAAGATAGACAGGAAGCCAATTCCATTCCTTCTACTTTTCCTTCCTCACCCCCATTTCAATCTCCATGAAACTGTGGGCTTTGATTACTTTAGCAGAGGTGAAAAGCTTTGAGGTGTTGGTGTACATAAGCTTCAAAACTTAAAGGATGATCTCAGAAAACAAAATTTTGCTGAACTTGAAATAGAGTCTGCATTAATGATTTTTGTGATTAAAATTAATTCACTGAAATTTTTTTCAAACTAACTGCTAAAAAATAATTTAGAGTGACTTGCATTAGTAGACTACATTGTTTAACTTTCTGTCAAAAACATTTTGAACAAGCCTGAATGATGTTACCTCTATGAATCTCTTCAGTTGGGAACATGAGTGACCCTTGGTCACTGCTTTACAGCTACTACTTAAACTAGACCAGCAAGATTAAACCAGGCTTGACAAACTCTTGCTGGTAGGCCACATGTAGCCTACCACCAGATTTATACAGTTGCTGAGCTCAGTATGATTTTTACATTTTTAAATGATTGAGAAAAATCAAAAGAAAAATATTTTGTGATGTAAAAATTATACGAAATTCAAATTTCCATCAGTAAAGTTGTATTGGAACACAGCCATGCCCATTCTTTTACATGTCCTTATGGTCACTTTCAGGCCATAATGGCAGAGTTGAGTAGTTGTAACAGAGATTGTATGGCCTGTAAAGCCTAAAATATTTACTGTATGTCCCTTTACAGAAGAAATTTGCTTAAGCAGGGACTAAATTATACTTATTTTTTGATGGCTTTATTCCATTCCTTTACTTGAATCAAATTAGCAAAATCAACAATTTTCTTAAGGGTATCAAAGAGCTACATAAGTTAATTATGAAACATCTAAACATGGAAATAAAACAATGCATATGCAATCAATTGAGTTCATTGCAGATTATGTGTTCAGATTTTCCCTTTCCCATCAGTTGTCTCCAGCCAGTGGCTCTTGAGCAGCTGGTGGATCTTCTACTCCTCATGTTCTCTCCTCACCAAAACACAGAGGATAAAATGGCAAAACCTTTTGGAAATATTGAAAAGAGATCAGTAAAGATAATGCTCAAGACAGAAAATAAAGAAGAAGGCTTATAATGATATTGTATTCTGTTTTACTGAATGCTAAAAACATTGATTTCTCAAACATAAACTTTAAAATGTGCCCCAAGTTTTTGACTGGAATGATCTGGACCTTCTCAGAGTCTGACCATAGCTTTGGGTTCATCTGTTACATTGTAGATGTGACTATACCCTAATGTCATTTGTCCTGCTTAAATGCAAATGCAGGTAGCCAACCAGAGGAAAAGAAGTAATTATTGGGCTTCCCTGGTGGCGCAGCGGTTGAGAATCTGCCTGCCGATGCAGGGGACAGGGGTTCGTGCCCCGGTCTGGGAGCACATGCCACAGATGGGCCCGTGAGCCATGGCCGCTGAGCCTGTGCGTCCGGAGCCTGCACTCCGCAACGGGAGAGACCACAACAGTGAGAGGCCCACGTACCGCAAAAAAAAAAACAAAAAAAAAAACAAAAGAAGTAATTATTGCTGGATTAAGGCTGGCCAAATGAAGACAAAAATGGATTTAAAAAAATCATGGATTTCTCCCCATGGTTCCCTTTTTATTACTTTCCTTATAATTAAATGTGGTTTGGAATAACTCTATCTCCATCTCTGTCCTGTGTAGGTTTTCATAACTATGGGGGGACGGCGGTGGGGGGAGTAGAAGAGGGAATCTATTGTAACTTCTCATTTTTAAGAGGCAGGGTTTACTTAGGATTACCTATCCAAATCCCAAACCATCTTGAGGTCTTCAGAGTTTCCGAGGAAGACAGGTATGCAAAGTACAAAGGTTCAGAGACAGAATTGACACCGAGACGGGGCAAGATTTATTTTGACCAAGAAAGTAATCCTAGTAACTCAGTGAAACAATTCAGGCTTAACTATTATTTGCTTAGCATTTTATCCTGATAGGGGATGTGTGATATATTGCCAATACTGCTGCAGAGAAAACTAGGTAGTTATGAAGTAACTATTTTAAGGTCATAAAAGCGATAATTAACATAGTCCTGTTTTAAAGCCAAGTCCTCTGTCTCCAAACTCCTATCTTTTGCAACTGCTCTTCAAGGAAAGCAGCATAGAGTTCAAGAAAAACACATAGAAATTCTCTCTTAGGACTTTTTGACCATCTAATTTAAAAATATTAAGTTACTGTCATTTAGCCTAGCAGAAGCTAGAATATAGAAATATTTTTCCTCACCTTCCAGAAAAACCCTTTTCCAGTTTTGAACATGGCATTGTGACCGAGCATGCATTAGGAATTCACATGCATTGCTCTCTTTGAGATGTTCATGTACAGTGTGTGGCCCACCATGGTGTGGGGAGGGAGGAAGGAAGAAGCACAATTAATACATAGACTCACTTCTGAAACCAATAACTAAAAAATAGAAATAGAAACAGAATATTTGTAAGCTAGTGTGATTTTTTTGTTGTTGTTTGTGTGATTTTTTTTTTTTTAAAGAATGTGTTTTCTTTCAGCAGCTTGGCATTTTTCTCTATTGCATGTTAGAGTTGAATAATATAAAATTATGGTTAAATCTGTTTGAAATCTCATTTTGGAGTTTGTTCCATTTGTTAGCTGCCCCCTAAAGAATATTTCCTATTTTGTTTTTGCAAGATTTGCATATTTTGTGTATAAAACTTAGGTAAGTGAGATCCTCATTTCTAAGATTCCCTACAAAGTGATAAAAGATTCTGTTTTTCAAAACTGAAGTATAAAATAGTGGTAACTCTCTTCATGGTACTTGGGACATTTTGATTTTGCTCACTTCATTTTGGAAACTATGTTGGGAAATGATCTGAATTTACGCAGGGGATTTAACTTTTTTTGCAAGAATAGGCCCTAAAATGGTGTGGAATTTTATTGATTTACTTTGAAAATCACTGCACCACCCTTCAAGAACTCTGAACTGAATTGAAAGGACGTATTGCAGTTGCTATTATCAGAGACAGAGCCATTTGTCTCACAAAATTACACAGTATATATTGAAACTTCAGATAGATTTTGCTTGTCTAAAATACAACTTTTATATTTAAGTCATTTTAATGACAAGCTAGTATAAAAACTAATGATCAGATCTTCTGGTGTAGATTTTATTTTGACAGGTTTTCACTTTGCTTGGCATCCAAAATCTGGTTGCTTACACAGATAGCCCTTGAATAAATGTTATTTAATTATCCTAATCAGTTCTCATACCTTTTCAAGAAACCCTCCAGTTTCCCTCATTCTGCCATATCCCTGTATCCCAACTTCTTTTAGCTTGGATACTTTAACTTTTTCCAAATCCCACAGTTTTCCTATTCCTCTTAGATAGAACCCATGAAACAGTCCACATAGGGGTCTCAGCTTCTGTCCTTTGTGTTGGCCTTCCCACAGGGATGGATACATGACTGGCCTGTGTCTTCACGTTCCTCCTTGTCTGGTGAGGATTTCAGGACTAGAAACAGATGATTCTTGGGACTTCCCTGGTGGTCCAATGGTTAAGACTCAACACTTCCACTACAGGGGACAAGGGTTTGATCCCTGATCGGGGAACTAAGATCCCACAGGCCGTGCAGTGTGGCCAAAAAAAAAAAGCTGATTCTTGGCACTAAAAATTTGATTTTTAAGAGAGTTTGTGTAAGGATAAAGAAAAATATGATATCTCAAATTTATAGGTCAACTTGATTTCATATAGCAACATTTTCTAATGGTTACATAAACTTGCTTTTCACAAAATGGAATAATTTAAGGTTGTATTTATTCTTACACATGATCTTTGAGTTACCAGGGCTACTCAACTCAGTTTTTCAACTGGCAAGCCTCTGACAACTATATTTTACTATTTGATCATTGGTTCTTTTAACAGGCTAGATAGCCTTACTCTTTTTTTTTTTTTTCTTTGTCATTGAGGAAGCTTGGAGTAGACATGGAATAGTGCATTTTGGCTTGCTTCTGGGCCAGCTGAGAACACGATTGTAATTGTATTAGACTATAACTATTCTGTGAACTCACAGCATCCAGTCTAAAGGTATCAGGAGCATCTATTTAACAAATATGTATTTCCTAACTACTATGTGCCAGACAGTGTTTTGGTGTTAGAAACAAAAGTGAGACTCACTACTTGTATTAAAGAGCTTCCATAGGATAAGACAAATAAACACAAAGTACTGTGCTATTACTGCCATGATGAAAATACTATAAGAGCCCTTGGGTTTGCCACCTAACTTAGCTTTAGTGGATCAGGACATCCTACACAGGGTGAACAGCACATGTAAAAGTCTAGAAAAGTTTAGTGTGGAGAAGAGACTTGTGAAGTTAACAATGGCCAGGTCAGGAAGGGCATTGCCTCTTTGATTAAGAAGTTTACCCTGGGGACAAAAGGACACCACACTGATGTGCTTTTAAGAGGGCTATGGCCTTATCAGATCTGATCTGCAACAATCTGGGAGAGTGTTGATTAGATCTAAGGAAGAGGGATTCCTATGAAGAGAAGAAATGGTTTGGAGAAAGAACAGACCAGACCAGACTTGGCTACCAACTGAATGAGTGAAGGAAATGGAGTAATCAGGATTAATCATGACCTGGACAGATGATGAATCTTTTACCTTAGGACATGTATGTGCTAATGTTAAAAAGCTTTTGTATGATAATGATGATCTAATTTTGTGCTTTGACCATTTAAAAATATGTATAAAATATTTATATAAAATATAAAAATGTTCCTTTAAATTCTTTAACAAATAAAGCTCTCTACTACTGCAGTTTCATATTTCCTTTCTAGAAGGGACAGATGGCAACTTCAGACTGGGAAGAGGTGATTAAAAAGTGAGAATTATCTATTGGTGAGGCCAGGGCTACCTCATCAAGGCAATTGCATTTGAGGTACAGGAAATAGGAGAAAAGGTAGGAAACTATACCTGTGGGTATATACCTTCTGAAACAATGAAGCAGTTGCTGAAAGCTAGGACAGTTTGTCTTCTATTTTAAAGTCTCAAATGAGAGTCAGTGTCAGTCTCAGCCAAATTCCTTGAAATACTGTCATATATTTCAGGGAGCTGTAAGGGGATCTTTTATTACATCCTTTCTAATCCTGATGTGCCCTCTAGAAGTTGGCTTTAAAATACTTATAGTCTTTTCTTCCCCACCACAGACTCAGAAGGTGCTCTCTTTTCTTTTTTTTCTTTTTCCATTTTCAAGTAGCTACAGAGTTTACTGTTTAAGTAGAGATTTACTTTTCCAAGAAATTTGGAAGGTCTTCTACATGACAGTACAATTTGAACTTTAAGAACTTTGTAATATATTCATTTTATGTGACTTTAGGCTGCCAATTTTATTTTATTTTTTGAAAAGTTAAACTCTCTGAGGTTTTTAGTCCACATATAAATTCTTGTGGGTTCCTTTAGGCACCACATGTTATTTCATTATTGTGTGGACTTTTCTTAAAAAAAGAGGTATAGTGTAAAAATCTTCCTTTCTCATTTTTTTCTGTCTCCTTAGCTCTCCCTTTCCTCTATTCAGTTTTGGCCCAACAAATATTTATTCTTGGGCTAATACATTTGAGGCTTTGTGGGAGCCCTGGAAACACAAAAAGAATAAAAGGCTATCCCTACTGTCAAGTGGTTAGAATCCCTATCTCTCCTGCTTTTCTCTTTTTAACTTTCACCTCTTTTAAAAATATATCTTGCCTTATTTTTTCTGCCTTATTTTCCTAAGTGGACTACACTTTTGTACATATGTGAGTAGATAGCATGCTTTTTTCCATTCAGCTTTCAAGTAGACAAGCACAAATACGTGACATATAGGCCCACGGAAGGTTTCCATCCTCAGCATGGCGGCTGGAGGAAGATATGGATGGCACAGCTTTTCATTTCTTCTTCTGGATCACTTCTACTTCTGGGAGGGAATGCTTGGGGCCAGATCTGACCATATAAAGACATGTTTGTGTTTGTGCGCCTGCTTGGTAGCCAGCAAAGTGATGGTGATAAGATTTGACAGAAAAATGCCAACGGATGTAGACTAGAGTGAGCTCCACTCAGGGAGATGCAGGATAAGCTTCCCAATACAAACTACACAAAGTTGGAGACACTTCGGTGTTCCCGGTGAGAAGACCAAGGTGCCCTGGCTTTCTGGGACCCAGAAAGACCCTGATACCACTGATTCCACCATATTCTTGAGGTGAGGATCCTATAAGGACTTTGGAAAAGCTCTCCTTTCTAGTCTCATGGGGTTTTGAACACTCTTGGCACCTCCTGACAATAAGTTCAGGCAAGTTCTGGTTACTTGCCTGATGCAAGTAATTGGTAACAATTCCAGAATCTCTCTATGTGCTTGCCTAAGCTCTATGTCCCAAATGGACCATCTCCATAGCAGGATGAGGCCTCAGGCCTGCTGAGGTCTATTCCTACAAGTTCCAGATTATATTAATTTTCTACAGATGAATGGCACTGCGAATGTCTTAGTTATTTCTTTATTCTTATTTTGCACAGTTTGAATTTGCAACTCCAGCCCAATTGTTAAAATGACTCTAGAGCAAGGAAAGCCAAAGATTTCATATTAACTTCCAACCCCAATTTGTACTGCCTGCTTAGAGCAACATGTTAAGGAGGATGCCAAGGCTTCATGCTAGTTCAGTGAGAGAGAGCCCTGGTCTATCAGAGATATATTCTATTGGCAAGGAAAGGCAGTAATGGCATGTGTTCCTGACATTTCCCACTCCTGGCCTATCACTATCCTAAATCTGTAAGAGAGCAGAAGACAGACCTCTCGTGTGGCCCGCCCTGTGGCATACACTGGCCTGTTGGATGCTGTCTGTGAGTTATATTACCAGATCTGCCAGTGACGATGGATGTGATAAGAAATACATCACTTGGGGCATTTCAAGCAAGCACAGAAATGTTTGGTAAAAATAACAGAAGACATGGATCCAGAAGCAATTTCTCTAGCAGATTTGCCTCTATAATTGCAAAGAAGTCTCAACACATAATCTTTCCTTGAAGCAAAATGGATGTTACTGACATGGTAGGACTTGTGGGGTTCTGAGAACTCTTGCCCTAACAGAAATAAAAATTTCTTCCATCAGTTTGTGCGCAGTCCTTGAAATTTAATCACAGGAAACATATCCCTGTGATATACTAAGGAAACTAAGCTCTGCTACGTGAATAAATTGTAGAATTAAAGACCTCTTGGAGTGAGAAGGAACTCATTGATTCCAGTACTATGGCTTTCTAGTCAAGGAAAATGAAGCACCCTAACCAACTGGTTCTCTTTGATTTCAGGGGGAAAGAAAACTAGTATTTATTCACTAGCTACTAACAACTATTATAGATTAGGAGACTTGAAAGCAGAGAGTTTAAGTAATATGTTTATGATTATACAACTAGTTTAGTAGCATAGTTAGAATTTGAACCTAACTTTATCTGGCCCCTTAGTGCCTGTGCTCTTTGCACAAGATTATATCGCTCTCTATCTTATTATCATTCTTCCCATCTATTCTCTTCTTTATCCAGTTCACCCACTCTATAGCTCTCTGCTACTTTTGACTTAGTAAACACCTGATAAACTAATTTATGACTTGTGTTAAGACAATGTCTTATGACACTTATTGTGTACCTACTTTGTGATAGTTTCTAAGAATGTAAAAGAGATATCACCCTGCCCTGAAAAATTCCAGAGCATTAATGCACTGCCATCTATCTAGACAACCTATTACTATTTGTAAACAAATTTGTGATAAAGTTACAACTACATTTTCCATCATTCCCAACACAGAGCCAAAACAGTGGCTGCTTCTTTGGGCTATGTCAAATCTACTTCTTCTGTAACACTAGATTGCTTTCCTTTTTTTTTCCCTTCTTTTAATGAAATACTAAGAATGTCTACCTTACTCAGGCTCTTTTTGATTAATTAATAACTGCTTGAAAAGGTCTTTGAAAACCTCAAATCCTAAGCAAATTGTAAACAATTTTCTCCTAGAGTTTTTGACATTTTTTCCCTTCTAGGAACAGTTGAAGGGCTTTCCCATTGTCTGGGCCTAGTCATCATTAAAACCTAAAGAGGAAAAAATGGTGGCATGAAATACCTACTTATTATTGCCTCTGGCCAGTGTCAGCAGGCAGGAAATATTCAAAACCCAGAAAGCCTACAGCTCTGTTTCATTATAAAGAAATGCCACCACCAGCATTTCTCACTTCACTTTCTGAAAGGATATTTAAGTGTAAGAGTTCTTCCCCAGCAAGTCCTTGTTATTCAGATTGAAGTATTATGTCAGGTGATACCCTCTGACTTTGAGGCACAATTTAAAATGTGCATTGCCCCTTTCAGTTGGTGGAGAGCAGTGCATTCATGGTATTTCCAGAGTCCAGGATTCCACAGAGGGTTTCTTTGGAGTCAAGGACAAACACTCTCCTTCCACATGTCCCTACATTTCTGTCCTCAAGCTAAATCATTTTCTCTCTTCTTATCCCATATGAAGAGTTGAGACTGACTATGAAAGACGCATCCTAGAGAAGGTGCAACTTACAGTTGCTTCAATTATTTTTCACTTTTCAACATACTGTAGAGCTAAAAGGAAAAAAGAGCACATTCTGTAGAAATAAATGTATGTCAGTTAAAGCTATAAAAATAAGGGATTAAGGGAATACTTATAGCTACTAAATTAAATAAAAAAGTATTTAAATGTTAATACCAAGGCTAGTTTGATTGCAGTGAAAACATCACACTCATCTGGTAGTTTCAACTCAGGGCTGTGCATCAGAACACCCTGGGGAGTTCTTCCAACTCTCCAATGCCAGCTTCCATCCCCACCCAAACCCTTAAGGATGGAGCAAAAAAATGCTTTTTGAAAGAGATTTTCATAATATTTAAAGAGCAACAAAAATGTTTGCATTTCTAAACCTCATCATCTCACTGGTAGTAAATTATCCTAAAGAAATAATTCAAAATAAGCGAAGAGCTACATGAGAAGAGTTCAGAATTATTTATTATACATAAAAATTTAAAGCGTTTAAATATTTAATGGACAATAATAATTTCTATCCCCATCAACCACACCCACCAATATAGCACCACCTGCCTGTGTTGGGTTTGAAGCCTGTCTAGTACAGAGTTGGCTCTGGAACCAGGCAGAATGAAGCCTACTGGTGGCAGATATCTGTGACTCTAGTGGGGTTGGCAAAGCCAGGGGCAATTAGTACTGATGTCATTTCTGAAATTAGATTTTAAAAAAAGACACTGCTTGTAAAAGACCAGAAGGAAATAGAGAAAAATGAAAATGATTTGGCTTGTTGAAATAGTGGGACTGCACAATAATTATTTTTCTTTCATTTGAGAAGAGTGAAAATGATTTGGCTTGTTGAAATAGAGGGACTGCACAATAATTATTTTTCTTTCATTTTGAATTCTGTTAACATAATTTTAATGTCTGTACAAACCTTTTTAGTGGGAACTATTGGCAGGCTAAAGATATTTTTTAGCTTTATTAATTTATCTAAAGATTAAAATGTAATAACATCAACTGGCCAGACTCAAGCAGCTTAAACCCAGTGCCTTAATAGTCACCATTTGTCTCAACTATCACAAAGTACCTCTTCCTACCAGTGGGACAGGAAAATGGATCATTCTTCCATTACTGGCACACATTTGGATTAGGACATTGTCTCCCAAAATTAATGTTATTCATTTTTAGGAAATGACTGGCATATGCATTTTATTATGTTAGCTAGTTACTAAGTCAGAAAGTCCTTATGGAATGATTCAAGGCAAGAAAGATTTGATTGAGGGGGGTTGGGAGGCTCAATTAAGATATAGAAAAAGCCCAGACACTGGCATTTGGTATCTCAAAAAGAAAAGCAATGCAAACTTCATTTTAACCCTGGGATTGACTCATTATCAAGGCTAGCAAGCTGTTGATCTTCTGTTTCCTTCTGGATACTTCTGTGGATAAATTGTTCCCAGGGGCTTATGTTGTGGATCATCCTTTATCATAGGACTTTCTCAAACAAAAGGATTGCCGGCTTTGGGCCTTTCCCATAACAAAGTTTTATTCAAAAAGGATTGTGTGTATGTGTGTGTGTGTGTGTGTGTGCTGTGCCAGGTACAGTCCCTGGCATCCTAGACCTTACAATCTCATTTTAAGACTCAATTTGTTCAGTCTCTGCTATTGAGCAATCAGTTCACCTGAAGATGCTCATTGTTGCTGATGAATTATATGGTTTCTCATCTGTCAGGTGAATGGGCGAGAAATGTATTAACCCAGAGGTCTCCTAGTTTTAAACCCTAAAGTCACTGTAGTCTTAATCCATGCACTTGAAACCACTGGGGTTGATATTCAATATCTTTCTTCTTTTTCCTGACTGTTGGTAAAAGTTCCAGTGGATACAGTGCTTCTCAAATATTAAAGGCCACATAGATCATCCGGGGCTTTGCTAAATGGCAGATTCTGGTTCAGTGGAACTGGGGTGGTGCCTCAGATTCTGCAGTTCCAATACCCTCAGGTGATGTAGGTCGTGTTGCTTATCCACGGGCTACACTTGGAGAAGCATTGGCTTAGGAATGAGCCAAACCATGAAGGACAGAGGAGGAGAGAATGCAACCTTTTCCTTCAACAAACTGAATACCATCCTTCATTCTCCCTTCTTGTAATTCATGCGATCATTCTCAGTCAAAAATTTGAAATTTGCTACTATTTTATTCTGCTCTATTGTGACTCTCTTTTTTCTTTCTTCTTTTCATTTCCCACACAGGAAAAAATGGGAAAAATTGTGTAGAGAATTCCTTAATATAGCTCATATTTCTTTGGTATCCTTTTTTTTTAAAGTTCTATATATGATATACAGATTTACATGCAACTTCAGCATATATATTCTACTGGATTTAAGATTACTAAATTTTTATAAATAATATATAAGGCTCTCAGCCAATGTGTATATTATGTAAATACTTATGTGCTTACTTGAGGAAAACAATCACCTTGGTAGTGATGCAGCATAAAGAATCTATGTTTGGAGTCAGACACTTAATTTTGTTTGGGCTGTTTTAATTTCATTTTAACTGGCAATTTTCTTATCTTCTTAAATTGTTCATCATCTGTAAAATGAGTATGATAACTAAAAGAGGAAATTTATGTGAAACACCTTGTAACTGAAAGCATTTTATATAGTTGCTAAATATTGATGATTCATTGTTTTCGTATACCTTGTCTGAAATCACAGTATGTTTTATTGCATTTCACATGCCAATATCAACGAACCTCATTAAATTTAAGTAAAAGAGAGATAGTAAATTAAAAACAAAAGCAAAACTCCTTAAACTCACTGTACCTCTAGAAAGAAACAAACTGTTATAATATACACACAGAATTTATTAAGAAAGTAATCCCCTAAACAATAAAAATGTGCTAATTTTTGAGAAATAATTATTTAAGCTATTACAAGCTCCAGTGGTTTTATAGCTAACATTTTTTCCTCTAGCTTTGCGAAATCTAATAGTTTATCTCAATTATTATGTGACACTAATATGCAAGTATCTAAGAGGTGAAATGAATTTATATTAACCTTGCATAAAATGGTTTCTAAAACAATGATCAAACTTCATGAGAATGCAAAAGTACTCCTTAAATATGATAATCATTCAGAAACACTGACACATGTATCTAATGAGTCAAAAATATTAATTTTCTTTTACTCTCCCCCAATATATGTAAATGTTAGCTCGCCCGCTGAAAAGGTTGAATCAGAGATTAGCTCAAAACTGTCAAGGAGAATATCAAAACGGCACCTTCTAGGGCATGTAGGCAAACCAGATACTTACTGGAGACAGGCTAATTTATCATAGTGCAGTTGCGATGGCAACAACAGTTCTTGGTGCCATGTGACCCAAAGCAGTTTCTGTTGACTGGCTCTAATTGACTGTCAGTTCAGCAAAGGTTCCACTGTTTCCAGTGAAAGGGAAGAGAGAGCATTGATACTTGTTGAAAAGACATAATAATAATAGTGTATCTCAAACCATGAAAGCGTCCCTTTGTCTCCTTGACGTTTATTTTTATTCTGGCTAAAGGGACCCCTCTAATTTTTGTTACACAAAGCCCCCTTATTTATTCACAGATTAAATATGTGTTTCTCTGTTTACTAAGAATTCCATCTACGCCGATAGAGTTGCAAACAACAAGTATTTAAATCGTTTATGATAATAATGATATTTTACTTACAATGTGCTAAATTTTGAGCAGCATTTTTCTAATATTTTTCATAAAATCACAAGAAATCTTGTTGCATGAAATATGAGCTAACAATTAAATTTCCCTGCATATCATTTTCTCAAATATAAAAAAATATAGAGCCTGATAGTGCTTCCCTCTGATCTGAAAGAGCATGAGATCTTTAGGGAAGGTAGACAATAGGCTTGCACATAAATTTTCTTGTCTCCTTTTCACTGTTAATTTTCATTGATGTGTAAGTAACAAGGGCCATTGAGATAGTCACACTCCTTGATTCCACAATTTCACTCTTGGGATTTTTGTCTTGAGGAAATTCCACTAAAGAAAGAGTTCTGTGACAAAGGGGAGAAAGAATGAGATTTGGAGTCAGATAGATATGAATTTCAAATCCTGGTTCTGCCACTTGCTCACTGAGTGCCCTTGGGGAAGTATTTTACCCTCTGTGAGCCTCAAGTTTCCTCATTTGTAAAACAGACTGGAGAGTATCCATCCTGAACAGTGATTGGGAGCCTTATAAACCATATGTGTTAGGTGTCTGGTCTATGCCTCATGTATCTATCAGAGCTCTCAGTATGCAGTCCTTCTCAGTGCAGCATCGTCTGTAAAGCAAAAACTTCGAAACAATCCACATGCCCTGAATTAGAAATATGAGTTAGTAAATTCTATACTAGTAAATTAGGTATATCAACAGAATTAAATATTATGTAATCGTTTAACATTTTGATCTTAAAAAAATAGGACTTATGGGGGGGACTTTTATAACTTAATATAAAAACAGCAGCATTACAAATAGCAGAAGTAGAAAAATGGGCTTTATCATACACTATCATGTGAAATATACATTTATGAAGAAGGTAGTCTTCCAAACGAAAATAATATAGGTAGTATGGCTATAAGTGATTACTGTATTAATGTAGAACATCTCCTTTATGGTAGTTTGCTATCTTTTCAATTAAAAATATATAATGGGGCTTCCCTGGTGGCGCAGTGGTTGAGTCCGCCTGCCGATGCAGGGGACACGGGTTCGTGCCCCGGTCCGGGAAGATCCCACATGCCGCAGAGCAGTTAGGCCCGTGAAACATGGCCACTGAGCCTGCGCGTCCAGAGCCTGTGCTCTGCAACGGGAGAGGCCACAACAGTGAGAGGTCCGCGTACCGCAAAAAAAAAAAAAAATATATATATATATATATATATATATGTATATAATGAAAGAAAAAATGTAGAGGTTGGAGCGGCAAGATGAGCACCCTCAGTGGCCTGCATCAACTGGGATGCCCCTTACGTCCCTCTTTCTCTTTCACTTAAGAGAAAACCATTCACCCAAACTCCAAGACAGCAACTAAAATGTGGTTCTGCTAACACTGTTGAATATTTTCTTTACGTTCCCAGAGCAGTGCTGCTTCAAGTGAGAAACAGAAAAGACTTTTCAAGAAAGAATCCATGTGTGAAAGAATTGCACTTTATGCACCAAGGAGATAGTGAGTGGAAGTGAAGGCAATTTGCAAGGTTGATTAAAAGGTGTGGTTTGCATTTGGATCGCAATTTTCTTTCAAATTTAGGGCTTAGACCTTAGATATCCTAGCATATGGAAGGAACAGCTGTAAGTCCACCTTCTAGTTTTTTCCGTAGGACTAAAAATTCATTATAACCTCAAACTAATGACCACAGGAAATAAGAGCCATGATTTTCTAGCTGAGGTTTTTTTTTTTTTTTTTTTTTTTCCGCATGCGGGCCTCTCACCGTTGTGGCCTCTCCCGTTGCGGAGCACAGGCTCCAGACACGCAGGCCCAGTGGCCATGGCTCACGGGCCCAGCTGCTCCGTGGCGCGTGGGATCTTTCTGGACCTGGGCACGAACCGGTGTCCCCTGCGTCGGCAGGCGGACTCTCAACCACTGCGCCACCAGGGAAGCCCTAGCTGAGTTTTTAAAGTAGCAGTTGAGCGGTTCATTGAGTGCCAGGTTCAGTGCTGACAGCCTAGGAAGGAGTGAGGAAGACAGATAAGAAGGCATTGAACGAGGCAGCTGGATGAGTCTCACAGCGAATGCTGACATGCTCTCCTCTCTCGACATCCTAGTTAAACTGGCTAGTGTTCAGGTACTATTATCTACTCTGGCAAGGACAGGCCACATTTCACTTCATGCAAAAAGTATGTCAAGCAGAAGAACTCAGTAATAGCCAAAGAAAAGTGCTTGATGTCTTTTTACAGTATTCTTACCAAGACTGCTCTGCTTCCAACCATGAGGTGATTCTTAATGTACCTGAAGAGTCTCTGTTGAATTTTATGTTGCTGTTTTAAAACAGAAAGATATATATTGAAAAAGATTAAAAATATAGACTGAAACTCTATCCTGCTGGTCTTGGTAAATTATGTCTCATTCATTGTTAGGGTCCCCTCTGTAGGCCAAAATCACACCACACTCCAGTGGACTTATATGGTATGCTCAAAACAAGGAAATTACACTTTAGTCAAGTACTGTGTCATTGGCATTCTCACCGACAAGCCCAAGTGGCCTCTTGAAATTTGGTGGCCCTGTGCTTCCTTATGATGCATGGGTCATAGTTTTGGACCATGGTTCTCCCTCCCTAGTTGACCCATCTTTCCCTCGTTCATCCATCTCTCTTTGAGATTTCATCTTTCTCTAGGATGTGGCTAAGTTCCCATTGCTCTGTTAGCCACAGGCTTCTCCCCTCACCCAAATTCCTGGGCAGATCAGTTTTGAATCAGAGGAAACCTCTGCTCCACTTCAGCCTGTGTTCAAAAGGTTTAGGCTTCGGCTTCCCTGGTGGCGCAGTGGTTGAGAGTCCGCCTGCCGATGCAGGGGACACAGGTTCGTGCCCCGGTCCGGGAAGATCCCACATGCCGTGAAGCGGCTGGGCCCGTGAGCCATGGCCGCTGAGCCTGCGCGTCCGGAGCCTGTGCTCCGCAATGGGGGAGGCCACAACAGTGAGAGGCCTGCGTACCGCAAAAAAAAAAAAAAAAAAAGTTTAGGCTTTTGTAAAGCAAAAGCCAGCAAGTCATTTGCTTTTTCTCTTTCTGACTTACTTCACTCTGTATGACAGACTCTAGGACCATCCACCTCATTACAAATAACTCAATTTCATTTCTTTTTATGGCTGAGTAATATTCCATTATATATGTGTGCCACCCTAGGGACAGGACAGGAATAAAGACGCAGATGTAGAGAATGGACTTGAGGACACGGGGAGGGGCAAGGGGAAGGTGGGATGAAGTGAGAGACTGGCATTGACATATACACAGTACCAAATGTCAAATAGATAGCTAGTGGGAAACAGCTGCATCGCACGGGGAGATCAGCTCGGTGCTTTGTGACCACCTAGAGGGGTGGGATGGGGATGGTGGGAGGGAGACGCAAGAGGAAGGGGATATGGAGATATATGTATATGTATAGCTGATTCACTTTGTTATACAGCAGGAACTAACACAACATTGTAAAGCAATTATACTCCAATAAAGATGTTAAAAAAAAAAAAAAGCCAGCAAAGCTTACAGGCTCTGCCTGATTTGTGATCAGCCTTATATATCCCCAGAGGCAATGAAGCATAGAGGCTATAAAATAGGGAAGAAGGTAAAGGAGAACATACAGAGAGAGGAAAAACAGTATTATCTACTGAGATGCATACCTTCACAGTCCAGGACAAAACACACAATAAAGTCATGTGTGTGTATGTGGTGTGTGTGTGTGTGGTTTTTGTTGCTATGTGAAAGTGAAAGCATAGAGGCCTAGAGACAAGGAATGGCTAAAGCAAACATGAATCAATAACGGCAAGATTACCAGGTTGAGTGGAGTAACGATTTGAGTTCCCTGATATAGGCCCTTCAAACTAATGCTAGGTGAGCTCCAGAGACCACTGTTTCATAAATCAATAACTGTTTCAAGTTTATTTGTTTTGACTTTGTTTTAACTTAAAAGAGTGCCATACCTTGTGTGGCGGGATGTTCATTAGATGATGTGCCTGTATTTGAATGTGGCATGAGATTTTATTTTGAATGACATTTGATCTTTGATTATGAGTTTTTAATAAAATTACTAATAGCATTAATTGTGACTTTTTAAAAATCATTTCCACGTTAAGTTTGACTTTGGCCCTTTAGATTAGCTTCTTTGGGCAGCATATTAACAAGGCTGAGATATCAGGCATGAATTTCTTCAGACCTGGCTAACCTGACTCCATTCCATGGTTATAGATTAGACTTCTAACCCCAACCTGCCAGTTTTAAATGACTCTTCTGGTCTCAAGGGGTGTTTTGTAAGAGAATGTGACCAAATCAATGGGAATCGATTTCCTATTGGAAAAAGACTCAAATTTTATGACCTACATCTTATGAGTAACCAGCGTTTTGCATATGGAAGACATAATTGATTCATTTATTTTCAAATGTCTATATGGATATCAAGATAAAACAAATTCACATTAAAAACATTGTTTACTCTTGACAGGTAGACTGAAGTCTATATCTGCAGGCAGGAAATTTATTGCTTTTGAATAATATACAATTAAGTTTTTCAACATTTTCTAAGAACGTTCAAAAAGGAAAAAAATATGTACATACTCTCCTGCCTATGATTCTTTAACTTACAACTAATCAAGTAACTTCTAGAGTTATTTTCAGTGTTGGTAATATACAGTCTACTTAATAAAGACCCATTTCATTTGTTAAGCCATGCAGACACTGTAGTAAATGTGTCAGAAATAGTGATGGTGAACTGCAACTTTATAAGCTCAAGTCATGTAACTTGTCATCTGCTGCTCCCCTATTCAGGCCTTGACTAGTCTTTTAAATTTTTTTTCAAGAACTGTAATGCTTATGTGTTTGTCTCCTTTTATTTCCAATGTCCATGCAGCTTCTTTTTCCAATTCATGCTCATATTTAATGCCTATCTTACCTATCCTAATCTTTCTTATTCTTTTCTCATTTCTTTTTTCTTTTTGATTAAATTATCATTTTAGGCTGAATTAAGATTGTGTGAGAGAGGCAACATAGTTTGAACATGGATGTCATGAGCATGATTTTAAATGATCTAATCCTGTTTTCAAATCTGTAAAATTTAGGTAATGATTCATTCTATCTTAGGCTTCTTGGGAGAATGAGATCAGATAAGCACATTATTTAAACTGGCACAGTGTAAGCATATACTGTAGTATCAATACATAGTAAAAGTTAGTGTGATGATGATTACTTATTCTGATCATCAGACATTGAGGGGTCTGAGTCCAATTCCCTTTCATCTACCCCACTATTGCTGAGGTTAATGAGCTAGCTGTAGGGAACTATGATATCTGATAACTAGGTCCTTTCATGTTGCAACACATCATGAAACACTCAGTAACTACAGTTAATATCCTATATAAAATGTATTAAAAATTACAAATCCTACACTTTGGAAGATATTAATATTGTACTGAAGATATTTTATCTATTGTATTATGAAACTACAAACACAATTGGTCAAACACACCTGTGGCATGCTAGAAATATTTTGTTTGTTCATCGATTCATTCATTTATTGATCACTATAAGTTAAGGGATTTTCGGAACAAAGAAATATTAAACTCCAGCTTAAGGAAATATATAAGGGAGGCACATAATTACAATACAGTCTAATTATAGTATTTAGTATCAAACAATTGGATACATGTAAAAGTTCTTTGTAAATGTCATAATAGTGACAATAAAGAATTGCATGAAAACCACTAAAAATGGTGACCAGTTAATCACTGGTGACCTTCGAGGTAGCAGTTTTAATAGAATGTATCCTTTAATGCAATTTTTAATTATTGTAAAGCCTAAAAAAGATACATAGCTTAGTGAAGATTACACAAAATGTATGGGAAACAGAGATGAGGCTACCTTTTCATAAAAGTGCTTGAATTTGACCTGACTGTAATATAGAATGAATGTTCTAGTTTATCCATAAAGGATATCCTAGTATTATGAGGCTGGGGGCTCACTGGCTCCTGGAGAATACTGAGAACAAATCTAAAGGCTTTAATTAGAGTAATGTTGGAAGATGAGAGCAAATGAAATGTTCTGGATGGTTTCTGGTGATTGGACAAAACTGTCAAAGAAAGCAGAGAGCAAGAAAGCAGACCTTGTTTTGTGTCAATTCGGGTGTTTTTTTTTCTCCCAACTTCAGACTGCAGTTGCAGAATAAGCGACTTCCAGCATACTACTTAATTAAGTGAGAATAACTTAGAAAAGGAAGAAGGTACACAATGCTTAAAAACTAGTTCTAGCAAGAAAATTTGAGTAAGTGCCCTCCAAAGGGAATTTGAGAATTTACATAACAGAAAATAGGGCTAAATTTAGAGATGAAAGAGCTGATGTGCAGAATCTGATATAGCTTCACTGGATGAGGAGAGGAGGAAGTTCTTGGATTTTATCATAAAGGAAGATTAAAGGAGATAATGATCTTTTGGATTATTTTGTATTTCTCTGGATTGATACTTTTTTTTTTTTTTTTTTTTTCTTTTTGCGGTATGCGGGCCTCTCACTGTTGTGGCCTCTCCCGTTGCGGAGCACAGGCTCCGGACGCGCAGGCCCAGCGGCCATGGCTCACGGGCCCAGCCGCCCCGCGGCATATGGGATCCTCCCAGACCGGGGCACGAACCCGTATCCCCTGCATCCGCAGGCGGACTCTCAACCACTGCGCCACCAGGGAGGCCCTGGATTGATACTTTTAGCATAACTATTGGAGTCAGTCATGCCTGGAATTAAATTGACTGTAATTTTAGACAAACTTTGTGAGGCTTAGGTATCTCTTTTGTAAAAATGGGAACACTAATACGTATAAAATATAATATATTATGGTGACTGGTATAGGACCAGGTAAAAATCAATATTCATGAAAATGGCAAGCATTAGAACATCATTTGAATACAAAAGCAGATTTTCTATGAAAGTATGTAAACATACCTTTTTTTCTCCTCTAGATTTTTCTAAGCCATGACCTAAAGTGGCCACTCCTGAGTTCTCTAGTGATGGTTAGACCAGTTACTCCCTATTAGGGAAAATATTCAAACTAAAAGTAAGGCAGAAATTCTGGGATGCCTGATGCCTTCTACCTAGTTTGAGAGGCCTCATATCTATGACAAGTTTAAATACTGAACTCAGGAAGGAGGTACTCACAAATTTTTCCCACAGAGCAACCTCTTATACTTCAACTTTTCATTTTTGGTTCCTTATCTCAATTTCTTTTTGGTGAATAACACGGAATTTTAAGTCAACAGACTCTGGTTCAAATCCTTTCACTTTCTTTTTGTTTGTCCTTTTTCAAGTTAAACGTAGATTTAGTTTCTCATCTGTAAAACTGAAGTATGAACACTTATCTCTATTTTCAGATTTAAATGAGATAGTGTTTGTAAAATGCTTATCTCATTGATGCATAGTAAATATTCAGTCAAATGTAGTAATTATTATTATTATTTTTTAATATAAATAATACATTAAATATTACTTATTAATATCTTCAGAGTTTGATGTTTGTAATCCTTTTGGTATATATTTTTATGGGATCTTCACTGTACTTATTTAATGCTTCATGATGTGTTACAACATGAAATGACCTGGTTATCAGGTATCATCACAGTTCTCTGTAGCTTGCTACACATCTCCAAAGGGTATTAGACAACAAAATGTTAAAATGCGTAGAGTGGCAGCCTCCTCTAAGTCATTTCTTATCTTCACTAATTGTGTAAACTTCCTATTGCTGCTATAACAAATAACCACAAACTTAGAAGCTTAAAACAACCTAAGTTTGTTATCTTACTGTTCTAGAAATCAGAAATCCAAACATCAAGATGTTGGCAGGATTGCATTTCTTTTGGAAGCTCTAGTGAGGCATATATTTCCTTGCCTTATCTATCTTCTAGAGCTGCCTGCATTCCTTGGCTTGTAGCCCCATCTTCTGTCTTCAAAACCAGCTGCCCAACATCTTCAAATTTCATTTTCTCTCTCTGACCTTTGCTTTCATCATCACATCTTCTCTGATTCTCAGTGTCCTGCCTCCTTCTTTCCCCTGCAAGGACTCCTATGATTTTGCTGGATCCCCCTAATAATTCAGGGTAATCTCCTTTTTCTTTCATAACAGATAATTAATACTTTTTTAAAGGTTTACATACATTTTAGAAGATAAATAATATTAAAAATGTTAATATGGTTGTTGAAGAGTGTTGACTTTACTTAATCAAATGAGCATGCTGAGATGCTATTTCTTTTTTAAGTTTTAGTAGAGGGGCCCTAGACTGCAAACTGACCTGAATAGTTGAGATATTTCTCAATGAGACATTGAGAAAAGAGGAGAAAACCTTATATCTTATGAATTCAGCAGTTCCAATATTGATCTTCCAATCTGAAAAGACTAAATACAATTACTTTAAGGCACTAAAGTGAAATGGAAATAAGATTATTACTTATAGTTATCAGGTATTCTACTCTAATTCTGTAGTAACCTAGCCAATCTCTAGCCCAACCTACAGGTTTTAAACAGTTGCACAAATTCATTTAGGAGCCACCAAAATGAAGAAGGAAAGATTCTTGAGAAAAGGAAGACTAAGTGCTCCAGGCCTCCCAACCTATGTCAATCAGAGCTTTTCAGTTCTTAGTTTGTTTTGACTGAGAGAGAGAGAAAAGGAAGGAGGGAGAAGTGTTTGAAAATCACTGTTCTAACACTTCATACCTGGTTGACAAATGCATTAACATATTTAAAATTAACAGTTTGTAATTTCAAACATGGAATTATAAATTCAAGGAACATAATATAAAAGTAAATTAGAATTCAACGTATGTGTTTCAATTTCAGGATCTATTGACTTATTTCTCAACTAACATGTTAACTTCAAGTTTTGAGACTCAATGAGTTAAACCTAAAAAACCCTCCAAAACAACTTGGAACTTACATGGAGTACATCAACTGTTTTACAACACTTAGATGCTTATTGTGTATACAGTAGAAACAATGAAGTTGACTTTAGTAATCTATTGTTTTGGTCGTAGTGATTTATTTTTTCTGTGTTCAAGTTCAGTTGATACTAGGAATGCATCTGGAGACATTCAAAATATCTTTCTTTCATTCATCTAAAGACTTGGTTTCTTTTATATTGATTGTGATCAAATTTCATCTACTTTACCCTAAAAAAAATCATTTCTCAACAACTCAAATTTAATTGAACCTATAAATATGAATTTTCACTTCACTTAAGAGATTATCAAGGCATTTTTCCAACAGGATTGTATTATCCTCATTGAAGGAAGCAATTAAAATGTATATGAATTCTATGACTTGTCCCAAATTATACAGTAAATGATTGTCAAAATGAGAAAGGAAACTAAAGACTCTTACCAACTTGTATGTGTTCTCACCATGATGTTTCTTCTTCTATATGTAAAAACTTGGGCAGCACAAACATCAGAAATTGACACAATGAAGAATTAAGTGCTGTTGATCTTTGCTAATTGTAGTACTTGGGATTATTTGAATCGCTTGATTGACTGAAACAGACCCCGAGGACATGACTATTCTTACTTGTCACTCACTTTCTATCCTGAGCAGAACATTTTCCTCTGTGCCATTCTGAATGCATTACAGCAAAAGATATATAGCAAGGTCAAGTTCAAGGCCTTAGCAACCAGGGTGGTGCCAGACAGTTCCTAAGTCTTGTGTAATGTCTTGGCGGTGGTGGTGTTCCTTGATTATTGGCTAAATATAACACTTACAAAATAATGTTTTAAGGAAACAGCCTCAGTGATCCAGGCGATACAACTAGAAATCTTTAAGGAAGAATATAGAAAGAGATTTTCTTTCTGACTTGGAATAAAAACCAAGTTGTATAAAAAACTAAATATTTATGTTTTAATATTTTTGATCACTTTTCATTAATAAACTCTCCTTGGACTTCAAATGGAGAGGATCAGGCAAACATAGGTTATTTGCCAAGCATGATAGAAGAAAGAAAATATAAATATAGTTCAGGCAATTTGTCTCTATATGCAGAAGAAAGAAATAGTTTTAGATTTGGGGGTGAGGGGAGTGGGAATTGGGCACTTGGGAGAGGATTTGATGGCTTGTTAGACACGTGTTTGTGAAAGGTATCTGGAATGACTCAGTAATAAGGCAATTATTTCAAATCAAATTGTTGTCTTCAGATGATAACAAAATCAAAAACACTGAATTGGTAACATACGCTAGTCAAATGTATATCAACTGAGCAGCAAATTATAGCAACCATTTCAAATAATTTAAATCATATATTAATTTTTTTGTCTAATATCAGGTCAAATGATAAAACAGCTCAATATGAGAAAAAAAGAAAATTTATTGTCTGAACTCTTCAAACAGTGTAATCAAGATGTTAAAATCATTTAAAATACCAACGTAAAATAATATTTTGATGAATATTTCTTCATAGCCATCAACCCTGGTGGTCAGTGGGCTAATATATGCCACAGGCTAGCGGATCAAAGGTCATAGAGGCCTGCAGGCACATGTTTGTATGGCCCACAGGGTGCCTGTTCTGGTTATCCATTGCCACATAAACCAACCCAAAATGCAGTGGCCTAAACAACAATTTATTTTTGAGTTGTCTCATAATATTGTTGTTCACTGGGCTCATCTGTGTGGTTCTCATTTAGGTCTCATGGGTTTTCAGTCAGATGATCTCTTTGCTTCTAGTCATCTGAAGATTTGAGTGGGTTTAACATCCAAAACGGCTTCCTCACTCACACATCAGATGCCGCTGTATTCCTCTGTGCGGCCACTCTTTGTAGCAGAGCAGTACGGACTTCTCAACAAGAGCCAGGAAGCAGAGATGGCAAGTCCTATTTAGGGCTTCACAGATTGTATGTAATTTGTGAAGCCCAGAGCAAGGTAAAAATGCAGGGCCCCATGTGAAGGGTGGTGTACTGTGTGAAGATGACCCTGACTTTATTAAAAAGTATGTCTGCTGCTGATACAGTGTCACTTGTACCAGCTCCCTATTGGGGAATGTTATGTGCATATAGAGCTTAAAGAATTAATAGGGGCCATCTTGAAAGTAAACTAACATAGTAGTTTAAAAAGAAATGGAGCCAATGGCCGATATTGAAAAACTGGAATATTTTACATTAAAAAAAAATCCGTATTTCTGTCTTCCACTGAACTCTGGCAACCATTTTCTGTAGGTGACTAATGGCTACCTCTTTTAGACAGAGAGTGAAACTTCCCTTTCCCACACTCTCTACCTAGCCCACATCATATTTATGTTACCTTCCTGGCCACTGCAGGCATTTGGGTTTGAGACCTGTGTTATTAGCATAAAGTGCTTTTTTTTTTTTTTTTTTTTTGCGGTATGCGGGCCTCTCACTGTTGTGGCCTCTCCCGCTGCGGAGCACAGGCTCCGGACGCGCAGGCCCAGCGGCCATGGCTCACGGGCCCAGCCGCTCCGCGGCATATGGGATCCTCCCAGACTGGGGCACGAACCCGCATCCCCTGCATTGGCAGGTGGACTCTCAACCACTGTGCCACCAGGGAGACCCAAAGTGCTGTTTTTTTTTTAATGATATAAATATACCTGTTTTCTAACTATTGTATAAAATTATGTGTGCTACTCTAACTTTTTATATATTTTCAAATTTGATTTTGTGCATTTATTATTTCCTTCTTTAATTTCTCATTGTTTTCCTTTTAAGATAAACTATGGATTCAATTTAGTAAAAATACAATATGATTTACTTGTACAAAACATGAATAAATAACAAAGCCTTGTATTATCTAGCAAGGGCCCATTCATACTTAATTTCACAAAATATATTTTGTCATGGTGGCATAGATTTTTATCTAGTCATTTTAATTATGACTGATCTTGTTTATAGCTATTAACATATAACAACATAGTAAAAGAAACAAATGAGAAAGAAAACAAGTTCTGACCAATAGTCATCTTACAAACCATATTCTACAGATTTTCAGAGCTATTTGATGTGGATTATTGAAGGAAACCAGAATTTGGGTATATGAAAGCAATTATTACTATGTTAAATAATCTTTACTAGTGCTAACAATGATTTACAAAGATTCCATATCATAATTATGTAAGCAATAGTATTCACTATATATTTTTATATACTTAATAGTACTTTTAAAGTAAAAATACTATATAAATGCTAAGGAGCTGCATTTTTGACCATTAAAAAACTAAGGTATCATAATGCTTTCCTTTTGTAACTTTCAACTAATTCCTGCATGGATATTAAATGTGAAAATATAATCCAATGAAAATTGATAAGAAAATTGAATGTCTTTCAAATACCACATCTTTCACTTTAAAACCAATCAACTCAATTTTGTGGCTAATTATTTCTCAACAAATTTTCATATATAATGTTAACTTTGTTAGGAAATATAGCTCAAATTTAGAAAGAACCATTTCTCTTCATTCATCCAAACACATTTGTACACTTTTTGAAATTGAGAAGTTATTCCTAGGAAATAGATAAATACTTTAATATTATGTTTTATAAAAGCTATTATACTTTCACACAATTATTTAAAATTTATCCCAAGTGGGCATTGGCTGAATTTTCTCAACCTAGTTTATTTTTTATTAATTTTGCATCCATCTTCAAGAACTGCAGAGTATCTTCTCAGAATAGGGAAGATGGCAGATTTTGGGTAAAGGTAATTGGAAAAAAGAAGTTGGAAGTTCTTTATTGGAAACAACTTATCACTTTGCCGTTTTGTTCTAATGCTATGTATCTTCTCTGGAAAGTAATTTTATTGACTAATAGTACGACTTTTTTCTGGGATAACTGTAGGTGTGCAGTCACAGCAGGCACACTGATTGGGGGTTAAATATTATGAGCAAGTCACTTAACCTCTTCATTCCTCAGTTTTCTTATCTGTGAAATGCAAAGAGCAGTAGTGCCCATCTCATAAGGCTGTTCTGAGATTTAAATAAGTTAATGTTTGAAAAGCTTTTGTTATAGTGATTTGCAAAAATAAGTGTTATGTAATTGTTTGCTCTCATCATCATTGTCATTTTTGTAGTTTCATATATATATGTATATATATATATATATATTTTTTTTTTTTCTTATCAGAGTCTTACCTAAAAAGCTAAAGGATGAGATAGATGTTCTAGTCCAATATTTTCAAATCTTTTTAATTATATGGGTCTTAGAATTGGAGATGAAAAGAAAGGCTGGGAGGGAAAAAGTCAAATCACAACCATGGTTTCAGGTATACAGCAAAGTGATTCAGTTATACATATATATATGTATATTTTTTTCAGGTTCTTTTCCCTTATAGGTTACTACAAAATATTGAATAACTTTGTTGTGCACCTGAAACTAACACAACATTGTAAATCAACTATTCTTCAATTAAAAAATGTTTAAAAAGTAAGTGAAAAAATAAAATAAATTCTTAGAAGAAATGGTGGAATTTAGTCCTACAGTACATTTTACAAGATACAACTTCTGACAATATTGAAAAAATATGCAAGTGATGTTAATTGATATATTAAGCTGCAAAACAGTTATGTAAAAATTGCCCATTTATACAAAAACTATTTGCACAGGAAAAGGTATGGACAGATAAACAACATTATAAAAGTGATTATTTGTGGTTGATGAGATTACACACATTTTATATTTTCTCCCTCTTACTTGTCTGTATTTCCTATTTTTCTGTAATGGACATGAACTGCTTTTGTAATAATTGAAAAGATCATACACAATTTAAAAAATTCATAACCATGGTCACTAGGGTCTGTGAGAGAGGGCAGAAGACAAGCAGGAGAGATTGGACTTTTTAGTAGAGGGTCCTGTTGATAACTGTGATCCTCAAACTAAACCAGCAAATCCTGGAAGTTCAAGATATTCCAAAGATTTCAGAATCAGTATTTCTAAAGGAATCAATATCCATCCCGAATGATGAGACACACTCCACTCTAAGATGGATCGGTCTGAGAAGGTGACTGCTTTGGAGGTATTACATGTGCTCCTTTTCTTCTTCTCCTTTTATAAGTGCACTTCATAGACAACAACATCCATCTCTCGCTTCCCAAAGTTTACTGATCCTGTGGTTTAAAATTCTCAGGGATGGGTTAAACATCTTCCAAGATGAAGCAATCTTGAGGAAATACTTTTAAAATTTTCTAAGTGATATATGATATAATCTCCGTCTTCTAGCTCATGGAATCTTCAGTATATAGCTGATAAATGAATTAAAAAAATCTTCAGAGTCTTAAAGAAAATTTAGAATATTGCTGATTTTATTGAGAAAGAGAATGGCTGAGTAAAAAATCCTTTTACAAGTCAGTTAATTTCCAGTTCTTTCTTTTCAACAAAATTGAAGGTGATGCTAATTGTGTTGTCAGCTAAGAGATCATTAACGGTAAATTTTTATTACAGATTACTGTGTGATTTCTGGCACATAATTTGGAAGGAATTTAAAGAATCAGATGACACTTCTATAACAAAATTCCTTCTATTCTCACTTTCTTATTTATGTGAATTAGTTTTCTCAGGACTGACATATAAAAACTAACAATAAAATTTATTTTGAATACCATCTTTTTAGAGCAATAAAAATATTCAGCCGTGAATACAAGAACTGGTTGTAGAATCAAGGGCCATCCATCTCATGAAGAAATGAATTTCCAACATTTTTATTTTGGTTAGTAATTATCAAAACTTATGTTTATTTGTCTTGATCAAGTATATACTAAAAATAGTTATTCTAAAAGTTAAAACTGGAATAAAAATGTTAACACAGATTCTCATGATCACAGGAAATTTTTACTTAAGTTTTTTTATATACATATTTTTGTGGCAGAAAAATTGTAAAAGGATGATCAATAGAGGTCTTTCATATGTAAAACATTTATTCTATTAAAATACAATGTTGAGGGAGAGGTGAAATCAACTAAAGTTCAAGGGTAGAAAGAAACAATTCATAGGAAATCCCTGGCAGTCCAGGAGTGGTTAGCACTTTCACTGCTGAGGATGCAGGTTTGATCCCTGGTGGAGGAATTAAGACCCCTCAAGCCACGGGGTATATTTTTGTTATACCAAAAATAAATAATAAAAAGAAAATGCAAAATATTTTAACTGTTTCAGCAAAGTTTATTGATTTCACTTATTTTATAATATATGATGGTGGTTATTAAGTTGATGTGACAATTAGATACAAATAAAATAGTTACAAACATTATTTTAACCTGCCAATATTTATGGTGTATTGGGAATTACATATTTTCAAGTCTTAAATTTATGAGGAAACATTTTAGGTGTGAAATGTATAAAAGTACATAGTTTTAAAAATATTCCTTTAGAAGGTATATGAGCAAAAACAATACCTAAAAACCACAGACTGGTGAAACCTTTTAAGGAATCATCTGGTCCTAAGATTATATGATTATTTTGAAAATAAAGTAATATTTATGTGCATTTAATAAAATTTTATTTGAAATCTTATCAAGAATTGCTTTAGAAATATTTAGTGTTATGATCTTCAAAAACTTATTTTCAATTTTTTATGGTTTTTTTTTTTTTTGGTGTGAAAATTCTCTTTGACACCTTGATAGTCTTCCTGATAATTAAAAAAGGAATAAGAATACACACTTAGAAATTCATGATGGACCAGACTTTTGGGGTCATTTTTGGGGGAAGAGCAGGAGGGAAGGGAGAAGCCAGGAATATTCACTAAAGCACTATTTATTGTAATAGAAAAATCTCTTATGTAAATGTTAATAATATAATCCATTTTAAGTACTTAATTAAAAAAAAAAGTAAGTTTTAGAAAGCTGTCTGTGGATAATGAAATTAAGCCACTGAGGTTCTTTTGGGGATGTTGGTATTTTGATGTGAGTTTTGGATTAACAGCATTTTGAAGAAAAAATATAGTTCATTTAAAAAATTCAAAGAGTAGTAACTCTCTGACTGACAAACCAGCCCAGTGCATTAAAGAATAAGGAGAGAAACTTCTGGGGCAAATGCTTTTTATTTTACCAATTCAGAACAATTAAAAAACATCTACTTGTGCTATGTGACTGCTTCCCACTAGCTATCTATTTTACATTTGATAGTGTGTATATGCCCATGCCACTCTCTCACTTTGTCCCATCTTACCCTTCCCCCTCCCCATGTCCTCAAGTCCATTCTCTACATCTGCGTCTTTATTCCCATCCTGCCCTTAGGTTCTTCAGAACCTTTTTTTTTTTTTTTTTTTTTTAGATTCCATATATATGTGTTAGCATACGATATTTGTTTTTCTCTTTCTGACTAATTTCACTCTGTATGACAGACTCTAGGTCCATCCATCTCACTACAAAGCAATTATACTCCAATAAAGATGTTAAAACAAAAACAAACAACCCCCCCCAAAAAAAAAGTCTACCTGGACAAAATGTAGACTAATAACAGCTATTATTGTCCAGATGTTTTCTTTAGCTGCCCACCTCAGAGAACCACCATGCTTCTTCCCGCTAACCTGGGAGCTGAAGGAATTACAGTCCCATTTCCGGATATAGAACAAAAGAAAGGGAGAGCCTGCTCCCAGAGCAAAGCCCATCTATAGAACAGGGGAAGATAATTATGGTTTTTTTCCGATGAAGAATGGATGTGTTGACAAATATATATTTGTAAATTTATTCTAAAAAGACTAATTTGAAACATTTCTAACTTATAATTTTTATTTTAAAATATACCATAGGGCTTCCCTGGTGGCGCAGTGGTTGAGAGTCCGCCTGCCCATGCAGGGGATGCGGGTTCGTGCCCCGGTCCGGGAGGATCCCACGTGCCATGGAGCGGCTGGCCCGTGAGCCATGGCCTTTGAGCCTGCACGTCCGGAGCCTGTGCTCCGCAACGGGAGAGGCCACAACAGTGAGAGGCCCGCATACCACAAAAAAAAAAAATATATATACCATAGATTTAAAAGTTTGAAAAATATATATTCATAGTTTACATAATAATAAATCAGCACCCAGATTAAGAAATAGAACAATACCTTTAAAAAATTATTTCTTTAAAGTAACATCTATGTCATTGTTCTGATTTCTCCCACTCCAATTAGGATGCAAAGATTTTTAAAAATTATAAATGTCATTCAAAACTTCTCTAGCTGTCATTTATTTTTATTTTAGTGCTGTCCTTTTCATTAGAGTTGTGGTGTGCTAAAAACTCTAAGATCTTACTATAATCTAGTTCTATTTAAAAATAGTTTATAGTGACCATGCAATGAAATACTTCTAAATCTCTAGGCCTAAAGATAATTTGTTAAAGTATAATTTCATTCCTTAAATGCTGTGTTTTTTTCTGTTTTCATGTTATCTATGAATAAACAGATCATAAAAGATTACCTTTCTAACTACCAAAGTTATCTCTTGTGTTCTGGAAAAGATAATTTAGTTTTCCTAATTGTAATTGAATTATACCATGAAATCTCAAAAAAGTCTATGTCCCCAACTCTAGTTTCCCTAGATAATACTCTTTTATTTAATTTTCCCTTTCCAACCATAAAACTCAAAAATCAACTTCTAGCTTCCCATATAAATTAAAGTTCACCTGAGTCTGCTTTGTAGGGATTCCTACTGTCCAATTCCAACCTTATTTCCCACTAAATTCTGAGAATAATCTGCTTCAAACAAACCCACTTGTTTTATATATTCACATACCCTCATCTTCTACCACCCATCCAGATTCTATCCACATTAAAACTTAGTTCCCTTTCTGGACTAGTACACAGTGAATTTCATTTCTTTGATCTCATGATGTTTTTATTACTGGTTCTATCTTTAGTACCTATTGTATATGTGTCTTGTAAAGTTCTTTTACATGTGTATGTGGCTACATGCTCCACGAAGCAGGGAACACATCCATATTAAGAATTTTAAGAAACTGAGTTTGGCGGGGCATGGGTGGAGGCAGTGTCTGATGCATTATCAGTTCTGACTTTGATATTGTTGCCAGTAATTCTGAGGTTCTTTCTTCGTTGCAAAAGAATTCGGAGATGAAATGATAGGTAAGAATCAGATTTATTTAGAGAGAAACACACTCCACAGACAGAGTGTGGGCCATCTCGGAAGGCAAGAAGCCTTGAAATATGGCGTGGTTAATTTTTATAAGCTTGGTAATTTCATAGGCTAATGAGTGGGTGGATTATTCCAACTATTTTGGGGAAGGGGTGGGGATTTCCAGGAATTGGGCAACCTCCCACTTTCTGGCCTTTTATGGTTAGCCTCAGAACTGTCATGGCACTGGTTGGTGTGTCATTTAGCTTATGCTAATGTATTACAATGAGCATATAATGAGGCTCAAGGTCTACTGGAAGTAGAATCTTCCGCCATCATGGGCCTAGTTGGTTCTCACTAGTTTTTGTCAAGTACTATGACTATGTCATTCTTTTAAAGTTTGTGCCCTGCCCCCTTCCCTCCTGGTTCAATATAAGCCTTAACCCAGTGTTACCAAACCTAAGACAACCCAGTAATCCGGTACCTCTTTCAAAATATCATCATAGCTGTATTGTAGTTTTACTACCTCTTGATTTTGGTAGGGTATATGCAAAAAGCCAATTGAGTCTTTATTATCACTTCCCCTTTTAATAAGCTTTGGCAAATCATTATTTTTCTTCCCATAATTCAAAATATTCTTATACCTTTCCTGGACATTTTGTGAATTATTTTTTTAATTTTTAATATTTAAAGTCTACTGTCAAAGCTGAAGTATCTCATCAAATTTTAATTCTCCCCTCTCCTAACTCAGGCCTGACCCAGGCTCAGGAAGTTATGGGCAGGGATGGGGATGCAATTAGTCTTTTCTCCTACTCTTCCTATCTATTGTACCTCTCTGGCTTTCCCCAGGCTGTGGAAAGAGAGGAAGAATAATAGAGAGCTGAAGTTAGAAAGAGCTTTCCTGGAACTGTGAGTGTCTGTACATTTTTCAAGAGTGACCTCATTTTTGGATGGATGGAGACAGTGGGGACCATTGGGGGGACCTTGGTCTTTCATTCTCATCCAGCCATTATGTGTGCCAAAAAGAACATCAAAGCCTTTCTTCATTCTGAGCCAGGGGTCCTACCCCTTGTGTCCCTGTACCCTGCCTTTGCAGTGGTAGGAAGAGGGGCTCTGAGAGTCTCATACTTCTCTGAAGACCTGGTCATGTCCAGCCCAGGGCCTTGTATGTAGGAACTGCAGAACCCTCTTCTGAGTCCTTGAAATTCCACAACGTTCATGGTCACACACAGATTTCCTGGAATACAAGTGTAGATAGATTTCTATTGTTTGTTTTTATTGCCATGACTAAGGAGTTGTTCTAAACAACTTTTTATTTTATTTTATTTTATTTTGCGGTATGTGGGCCTCTCACTGTTGTGGCCTCTCCTGTTGCAGAGCACAGGCTCCGGATGCGCAGGCTCAGCAGCCATGGCTCACGGGCCCAGCCGCTCCGCGGCATGTGGGATCCTCCCGGACCGGGGCACGAACCCGCATCCCCTGCATTGGCAGGCAGACTCTCAACCACTGCGCCACCAGGGAAGCCCTGTTCTAAACAACTTTTAATATAAAACTTCAGATTTTACATCCAGAGTACTTAGTTACGTATTGTTAATCATAGGGAGTGGTTAGTATTTGTATTCTCTTATATGTGGAAACTGAGACTTAGAAAGTTTAATTATTTTGCCCACGACCACATACTTGTGACAGAGCCTTTTGATCCTCTGTTCTTTAGGAAGCCAGTTAAACTTTGATAACTTTCCAATTTGCCTTGTGAGGAGTGCTGTGTACCCCAACTGAATGGTACATTACCTTCTGTGATCATGGACAAACTATTGAATCTCAATGATCTTACATTAAAATAAAATAATCTTAGTAATATCTATCTCAGGGACTTATTGGAATAATTAAAATCTACAATACCTGAGGGCAGGGACTATGTCACATAGTGTATGACACATAGAAGGCACTTAATATTGTTTGAATTGAGTTGTTTCACAGGTAATAAGATGGCTTTTGCCTTAATTTTCCACTTGAGATTTGTTTTTCTCTTCCTCTATCAACAATGCCATGACATTTAGAAGTACGCTCACATAGACAATGTATAGTTAACTTCTGAAAGGAATAAAATTTTAAAAGAAAGGTCAATTATAGTTGTAAATACCATTCTTATAGAATTCTCTATTAATAGAACATCTGAATTTTCTTGTGAAAGTCAGTTTCTATAGACATACCTAATCCAGAGGTTTTATATCAACTTGGCAAATGAGATACATTCCATTTAATCCATGTTTCATGAACAAAAGTTATGTGAAGTTCTTACTTTCCCCTGATTTGAGAGGAGCAAAGTGCTACTTGCATAATTCAATTCCTCACAATAGCTTCAGAAGTAGGAAAAACTTGTAACAGTTGCAAGGTGATCAGCTATGTTCTTGTCATCAAGGGTTTACAATCTGAGTGCCATATGGTTGGCGTCATTTATTTTGCATTCTTGCATATTCTTTCTTTCTTGCAAATTGCCAGCTAAGTTGTACATGCACCTTAAAGGAATTTAAACTATATGACAGGTTGTCAGATTTGCCAACACAGTATCAGATGTCAGACCACCCACTTTTAATTTAAGTTAGCTTTTTGCTGAATGGATGGGAATTATGTGACTTTTGATTCTGCAGTTATAATGGAATATTTTATAGGTAATCACTGTCATTTACAAAAAAAGAAGAAAAAAAGAGCAACTTAAAGTTTCCCAAATCTTTTCTGGGAGGAACAAATCTCTTTATTAAAGTGTATGTTTATCCAATAAGCTCTTTCAAATTAATTCCTCCCTAGAACTCCTCCTGATGACACCTGATAGTGAAAGAACTAGTAGATGTTATTCATGGCAAGAAGAGAATATCTATCACAGCATCTGCACTTGGTGCTTTAAGAAATGATGAATGTTTTAACTAGGAAATTCTGCACCTACTGGGAGACTTATACTTTAATATCATCTATCAAAAATGTAAATTGCATATTACCCTGGGGTTGGGGCCAATTATTCTAATTATTATTATTTATTATGTATTATTTTTTTTATCACCATCAGTGTTGCACCAAGTGACTGTGGTGGAAATGTTCCAGTTAGAAGAGGAACTGTTATTTTCATATTTCCTAAGCAGGATCGATTTGTATGGCTAACATTTTAGCAATAAAAAGCAAAATGTAAAACTGCAGCCTGCTGTGAAGGGAAGTCTACACATTGAATGAACACTGCAGGGACATACTCATAAATATTCATTAAACAGGGTTTCATTTTCAATGAAAATGAAATTTAAGTACTGAAGGTAATGCAACACCAGTAGGTGAAAAGCTATTCCACTTCAGCTAAGGAAACAGGATAGAATGAGATAATCTAACAAAGGAGGACAGAGTTTAAAGCATGCCTTTTGTACCCCAAACTATGAAGTAAGAAGATAGAGAGTTAATTCAATTGTCATACTTATCCTGGTGCTTCTGATGCCCAATTTTCACAATAAAAGGGAACATAGCATTTTTTAAACATCCTATCCAAAATAATCTGAATTTGGGAGGTGGTTTGAAGGTCTAGAGAGTTCCCTTGGAAGAGGTAGTGAAATGTAGTCTTCTGGAGATAGCACTGTTCAAGCACTCAAAGTGGCCTACTTCTTCAAATCTGTGTGGCCTCTAGTAAGTTGCTAAGATCTCTGAGGCTGTTACCTACCTGTAAAATGAATAACACTACCTCCTCACTCACACGGTCTTGTTAAGGAGAGAGAGAGTTTGTGTATGCAGAAGTGTTTTATAAATGATAAAGAACCATGAAACTATTTACTGTTATAATTTCCTAGTATTTATTTCAGTATACTTGTGTAGCCTAGTTCTAACCTCAATGATTGTTTAGTTATACTGATATTTTTACATTCATTGACTCTATTCTCTTTTCTTGCAATAAATAAATTAATAAATGAATTCAGACACTAGATCAATAAATATTAAGTGAGAACCTATTACACTGCAAGCATCATTCTAGGGGTCAGGTAAATCAATTAAAAAAACAAACAATATATCCCACCTGCGTGAACCCTATGTTTTATTTAAGGAATGTCAACAAGAATCTAACATAATAACTACATAACAAATTAAGTTTGTTATAGATGAGAAGTGCTTTGGAGGAAAATAAAGCATGGAGGTGGAATAAGGAGTATAGAGAGTAGCAGGGGGTGTAGGAGAGCTGGGTACAGTATTTTCAAAATAGATTGGTCATGGAAGCCTTCAATATGCAAATATTTAAAGACAGACTTTGAAGTACATGAGGAAGCAAGTTCTGTGGATATCTAAGAAAGAGCATTTCAGGCAGAAGAAACAGCAAGTGCAAAGGTCCTGAGGCAGAAGTATGCCCCTGGTGATCAAGGAAGATCAATAACTCTTGAGGAAATGGAAAAGAAGTGAGTGTGAGAAAAAATAGGTAGAAATAGGGTCAGAGATAGGAGGACAGATATCATAGGGAGTTTAAGGTCATTGAAGAATTTGACCTTTTACTGTGCATGCATAGAAGAAAGGAAAACACTAGAAAGTTTTGAGGAGACACATGACAGATCTGACCTATATGTTAACAGGATCATTCTGACTTCTGTGTGGAGGCGTTAGGTAACCACGTAAGAGACCGCTGTGATAATCCAAGTGAGACAAGATAGTAGATTGGGGAAGGGTAGTAGCACAGAGACGGGTGAGAAGTGTTAGGATTCTAGATGCCTTTGGAGGTATTGCCAACATCAGTTGTTCATAGTTTGGAGGAGAGATGGGATAGAAAAAAGAGGCAGGATGATGCCAAGGATTTTCACCTGAGCAAATGGAAGGATTTAGTTCCTGTTAACTGAGGGCAGATTTTGTTTTGCTTTGTTTTTTTTTGTTTTGTTTTGTTTGTTTTGTTTTTTCGTGTGCTCACTCAGATGAGTGAGCATGCTGGTACTTAAGATCAATATTAGATGAGTTACTTGTTTATTTTTTAACCACTTAGTAGTATGAGTTTTCCTGCAGTTATCAAGCAAAAAGTGGTACTATTTCAAATTGATTTATGTTATTGTGGCAATAGGTTAGTCCTTAGTTTTGTTTTTTTAAAGATTGATTCATAAGGAATAAATTAGGCTGTAACTACTTTTTCTATGTCATTTCTGTTATTTATTACTAAACTATAGATGTATAGAGAAAAATACACTGGTATATTCTGATTAATTCCAGTATGCTGAGAGCAATGAATTGTGTTCCATCAGAAAATAAACCCATCCTCAGCTAGGAAATCTGTGAGAGAAAAGGAAGGTTCATATTATTTTTAAAAAAAAATTGATAGAATATTTCTACATGTTAAATCTGGGAGAAAAATAGAAAGAAAGTAGCTCCAATATTATTGTTCAGGAAAACTGTTAGGATAGTAACATCAGCCATGGTTACTGAAGTTTGGGTGTGTGAACAGATTCTTCAGGGTTGTGGTGGCAGGAGGTGGAGAGGACTAAACTGATGGAATTACTAAACTGTTTTTTATTTGTTAATCTTGATTAGAATGATGGTTTTGTCACATGTCCTATGGGCTAAAGAGAATGAATGAGTTAGCACTCTTGACGACTACCTGGTAGATGACTGGCTGAAGACCAGGGAATGACCAATGTGTGTGCAGGATGAGTCCCTGACACTAATTGCCTCAGGTAGCTGCTGTGTTACAGCTTAGCTCACATGTTAAGTGTGGGATATCTGCTAAGTCTCTTTTGGTATAAGCCACCTGAAATTGAAGGAGATTAACATAAACATAAAGGTGGCTGGTGTGATGGGTGAGGGTTGCCTTTATTGGAAGGATGCTCAGAGAATCACAGGAAGTCCTAATCAACCAGACCTTGAAAAGGACAGACAACAAGGAAGCCTAGGGAATCTTAGGATTCTTAGGAACAAGTAGGAGATGTACCAGTGATGAGCAAAAATTGGTATCTTGGGAGTCATGGAACGATCAAGTGGGAAAAGAAGGAATCAATGGTCTAAGAGATGAGAAAGCAAACAAGTTAAACATTCAGAGGGGCACTGGAGTCATCCACGGCAATTTTAGAACTTGGATTAGAAAGGACCATAAATCAGATTCCAAAGTCTCTAGTGACTGATGGTACCACAAGTGAGAGACTAGAAGTTCAGTGAATGGCAGGAGAAAGGAAAGTAGAAAGGTAGTGTTTTGGAAGCCTCATGGTGCAGAGAAAGGACATGCCTCCCACCACTGGACCAGCAAGTAGATAAAAATGAGCCTCCATTAGCAGAACATTTCACAATAAACCACATTTCAGTTAAGGCCACATGTTAGGGGTAGAAAATGGCTGTCTTGGGGGTTGAATAAAAATAGCAGGCATTTGAGACAGTTTAGTTTGTCACAGAATTACAAGTGACTCAGACCCACTCGTGCTTGGGAGGACCCCAAGCACTTTAGGAGAAGTCAGATCTGATGTAATTAGTTATTACTCCTTCTGGCCTTTTCTATTTCCCCTTTCAGAAACGTATGATGAAATGATAATGACTATCATATAAATCAGCGGAGGTTTCTTGTGATATTTTATTTACTTTTCCTTAATGTAGACACAAATCCCATTAGGCAATGAGTAGGTTGTTTCTGTGTTTTGAATAACATCAAGCGGACTCTTAGTGCACTCCAGAAATGTTAATCTCAGCTACTTTGCCAAATCTCAAAGGCTCAGATTGGCTTTGATAGATTTTCTTTTACTTAAGATATTTGTCAGATCACAGTGCTTTCTATAAGTGTATATTGTAATTGAGTAAGGATACTTTACTAAATAACAATGTGATAAACAAATGCTTCACTCATTGGAGGAGAAATGTTAACACCTGAACAACGCGCAGTGCTACTCTCAGTGTTAGGGGAGCTGCAGAAGACATTGGATTGTTTTCCAAGACTATAATATCATTAGAGAAAAACCATATGCACAAGTAAAACAACTATATGTAAATGAACAGTTTTAAATGCATCTAACAATTTACCAGAATCACACACACACACACAGAGAAATCGGGGATGGTTTACATTCTGTGGCAGATAAATTAAAAATTATCTTAGTTGCTCATTCTACTTTGTTGTTTTATGAAGAAGTTGCAAGAAAAAGTGAGTAATAAAGATTTGCATTTGAATTATAAGCAGATATTGTGATACAACTCAAATAAATGAAGGATAAGAATTATTTTGAGTAACTATCCACTTCTCATTGGGCTGCTTAGCTTTCTGGCCCTTTTCTGCAACAGAGATCACATTGTAAACCTTGTCTTTATTTGTAGCAATTAAGATTTTCCCCTTATATATTCTGGAAAACCACATTCTATAAATAAGTGACAATTTTCTTGTTTTTCTTTGTTTTTGTATTCTCAAACTGTTTTCTCAGAAAACCTCTTGATGGATCAGTTATTTTTTATATATATAATTTTGTATTGAATGAAAGATTTTAAAAATTTTATAGTGCTTTACAATTTCCAAAAGTTTCACACACGTGACTTCATATAAACCCATGATAACCCTTTTTCCCCCACCCCTATATGCCCACCCCCACAAGTGGTAACAACTAGTTTGTTCTTTTTATCTGTGAGTCTGCTTTTTTATTTTTTAATTTTATTTAATTTATTTTTTTATACAGCACGTTCTTATTAGTCATCAATTTTATACACATCAGTGTATACATGTCAATACCAATTGCCCAATTCATCACACCACCATCCCCAACCCCTCGTGACTTTCCACCTATGGTGTCCATACGTTTGTCCTCTACATCTGTGTCTCAACTGTTCTCTACATCTGTGTCTCAACTTCTGCCCTGCAAACCGGTTCATCTGTACCATTTTTCTAGGTTCCACATACATGCATTAACACATGATATTTGTTTTTCTCTTTCTGACTTACTTCACTCTGCATGACAGTCTCTAGATCTATCCATGTCTCAACAGATGACTCAGTTTTGTTCCTTTTTATGGCTGAGTAATATTCCATTGTATATATGTACCACATCTTCTTTATTCATTCATCTGTTGATGGGCATTTAGGTTGCTTCCATGACCTGGTTATTGTAAATAGTGCTGCAATGAACATTGGGGTGCATGTGTCTTTTTGAATTATGGTTTTCTCTGGGTATATGCCCAGTAGTGGGATTGCTGGATCATATGGTAATTCTATTTTTAGTTTTTTAAGGAATCTCCATACTGTTCTCCATAGTGGCTGTATCAATTTACATTCCCACCAACAGGGCAAGAGGGTTCCCTTTTCTCCACACCCTCTCCAGCATTTGTTGTTTGTAGATTTTCTGATGATGCCCATTCTAACTGGAGTGAGGTGATACCTCATTGTAGTTTTGATTTGCATTTCCCTAATAATTAGTGATGTTGAGCAGCTTTTCATGTGCTTCTTGGCCATCTGTATATATTCTTTGGAGAAATGTCTATTTACGTCTTCTGCCCATTTTTGGATTGGGTTGTTTGTTTCTTCAATGTTGACCTGCATGAGCTGTTTATATATTTTGGAGATTAATCCTTTGTCCGTTGATTCATTTGCAAATATTTTCTCGCATTCAGAGGGTTGTCTTTTAGTCTTGTTTATGGTTTCCTTTGCTGTGCAAAAGCTTTGAAGTTTCATTAGGTCCCGTTTGTTTATTTTTGTTTTTATTTCCATTACTCTAGGAGGTGGATCAAAAAATATCTTGCTGTGATTTGTGTCAAAGAGTGTTCTTCCTATGTTTTCCTCTAAGAGCTTTATAGTGTCCGGTCTTACATTTTGGTCTCAAATCCATTTTGAGTTTATTTTTGTGTATGGTGTTAGTGAGTGTTCTAATTTCATTCTTTTACATGTAGCTATCCAGTTTTCCCAGCACCACTTATTGAAGAGACTGTCTTTTCTCCATTGTATATCCTTGCCTCCTTTGTCATAGATTAGTTGACCTTAGGTGTGTGGGTTTATCTCTGGGCTTTCTATCTTGTTCCATTGATCTATGTTTCTGTTTTTATGCCAGTACCATATTGTCTTTGTATTATAGTCTGAAGTCAGAGAGTCTGACTCCTCCAGCTCCGTTTTTTTTCCCCTCAAGACTGCTTTGGCTATTTGGGGTCTTTTGTGTCTCCATACAGTTTTTAAGATTTTTGTTCTAGTTCTGTAAAAAATGCCATTGGTAATTTGATAGGGATTGCATTGACTCTGTAGATTGCTTTGGGTAGTAAAGTCATTTTCACAATATTGATTCTTCCATACCAAGAACATGGTATATCTCTCCATCTGTTGGTATCATCTGTAATTTCTTTCATCAGTGTCTTATAGTTTCCTGCATGCAGGTCTTTTGTCTCCCCAAGTAGGTTTATTCCTAGGTATTTTATTCTTTTTGTTGCAATGGTAAATGGGAGTGTTTCCTTAATTTATCTAACAGATTTTTCATCATTAGTGTATAGGAATTCAAGAGATTTCTGTGCATTAATTTTGTATCCTGCAACTTTACCAAATTCATTGACTAGCTCTAGTAGTTTTCTGGTGGCATTTTTAGGATTCTCTATGTATAGGATCATGTCATCTGCAAACAGTGACAGTTTTCCTTCTTCTTTTCCAATTTGTATTCCTTTTATTTCTTTTTCTTCTCTGATTGCCATGTCTAGGACCTCCAAAACTATGTTTAATAATAATGGTGAGAGTGGACATCTTGTCTTGTTCCTGATCTTAGAGGAAATGCTTTCAGTTTTTCACCATTGAGAATGATGTTTGCTGTGGTTTGTCGTATATGGCCTTTATTATGTTGAGGTAGGTTACCTCATGCCCACTTTCTGAAGAGTTTATATCATAAATGGGTGTTGAATTATGTCAAAAGCTTCTTCTGCATCTATTGAGATGATCATATTGTTTTTCTTCTTCAATTTGTTAATATGGTGTATCACACTGATTGATTGGCATATACTGAAGAATCCTTGCATCCCTGGGGTAAATCGCACTTGATCATGGTGTATGATCCTTTTAATGTGTTGTTGGATTCTGTTTGCTAGTATTTTGTTGAGGATTTTTGCATCTATATTCATCTGTGATGTTGGTCTTTAATTTTCTTTTTTTGTAGTATCCTTGTCTTGTTTTGGTATCAGGGTGATGGTGGCCTCATAAAATGAGTTTGGGAGTGTTCCTTCCTCTGCAGTTTTTTGGAAGAGTTTGAGAAGGATTGGTGTTTGCTCTTCTCTAAATGTTTGATAGAATTCACCTGTGAAGCCATCTGGTCCTGGACTTTTGTTTGTTGGAACATTTTTAGTCATAGTTTCAATTTCATTACTTGTGATTGGTCTGTTCAAATTTTCTGTTTCTTCCTGGTTCAGTATTGGAAGGGTATACCTTTCTAAGAATTTGTCCATTTCTTCCAGGTTGTCCATTTTATTGGCATACAGTTGCTTGTAGTAGTCTCTTAGGATGCTTTGTATTTCTGCAGTTTCTGTTGTAACCTCTTTTTCATTTCTAATTTTATTGATTTGAGTCCTCTCCCTGTTTTTCTTGATGAGTCTAGCTAATGGTTTATTAATTTTGTTTATCTTCTCAAAGAACCAGCTTTTAGTTTTATTGATCTTTGCTATTGATTTCTTCATTTCTATTTCATTTATTTCTGCTCTGATCTTTATGATTCCTTTCCTTCTGCTAACTTTGGGTTCTGTTTGTTCTTCTTTCTCTAATTGCTTTAGGTGTAAGGTTAGATTGTTTATTTGAGATTTTTCTTGTTTCTTGACGTAGGCTTGTATAGGTATAAACTTCCCTCTTAGAACTGCTTTTGCTGCATCCCATAGGTTTTGGATCATCATGTTTTCATTGTCATTTGTCTCTAGGTAGTTTTTGATTTCCTCTTTAATTTCTTCAGTGATCTCTTGGTTATTTAATAACATATTGTTTAGCCTCCACATGTTTGTGTTTTTTACGTTTTTTCCCTGTAATTGATTTCTAATCTCATAGCATTGTTGTTAGAAAAGATTGTTGATATCATTTCAATTTTCTTAAATTTAGTGAGGCTTGATTTGTGACCCAAGATGAGATCTATCATGGAGAATGTTTCATGCGCACTTGATAAGAAAGTGTAATCTGTTGTTTTTGGATGGAATGTCCTATAAATATCAATTGAATCTATCTGGTCTATTGTGTCATTTAAAGCTTCTGTTTCCTTATTTATTTTCATTTTGGATGATCTGTCCACTGGTGTAACTGAGGTGTTAAAGTCCTCCACTATTATTGTGTTACTGTTCATTTCCTCTTTTATAGCTGTTACCAGTTGCCTAATGTATTGATGTACTCCTATGTTGGGTGCATATATATTTATAATTGTTATATCTTCTCCTTAGATTGATCCCTTGATCTTTATGCAGTGTCTTTCTTTGTCTCTTGTATCATTCTTATTTTAAAGTCTATTTTATCTGATATGAGTATTGCTACTCCAGCTTTCTTTTGATTTCTGTTGGCATAGAATATCTTTTTCCATCCCCTCACTTTCATTCTGTATGTGTCCCTAGGTCTGAAATGGGTCTCTTGTATATATAGACAGCATATATATGGGTCTTGTTTTTGTATCCATTCAGCAAGCCTGTGTCTTTTGGTTGGAGCATTTAATCCATTTACATTTAAGGCTATTATCGATATGTATGTTCCTATTACCATTTTCTTAATCGTTTGGGGTTTGTTTTTGTAGGTCCTTTTCTTCTCTTGTGTTTCCCACTTAGAGAAGTTCCTTTAGCATTTGCTGTAGTGCTGGTTTGGTGGTGCTGAATTCTCTTAGCTTTTGCTTGTCTGTAAAGCTTTTGATTTCTCCATCGAATCTGAATGAGATCCTTGCCAGGTAGAGTAATAGTAGTTGTAGGTTCTTCCCTTTCATCACTTTAAGTATATCGTGCCACTCCCTTCTGGCTTGTAGAGTTTCTGCTGAGAAATCAGCTGCTAACCTTATGGGAGTTCCCTTGTATGTTATTTGTCATTTTCCCCTTGCTGAATTCAATAATTTTTCTTTGCCTTTATTTTTTACCCATTTGATTACTATGTGTCTCAGCATGTTTCTGCTTGGGTTTATCCTGTAATGGACTCTCTGCTTTTCCTGGACTTGGGTGGCTATTTCCTTTCCCATGTTAGGGAAGTTTTTGACTATAATCTCTTCAAATATTTTCTCTGGTCCTTTCTCTCTTCTCCTTTTGGGACCCCTACAATGTGAATGTTGTTGTGTTTAATGTTGTCCCAGATGTCTCTTAGGCTGTCTTCATTTCGTTTCATTCATTTTTCTTTATTCTACCCTGCAGTAGTGAATTCCACCATGCTGTCTTCCAGGTCAGTTATCCATTCTTCTGCCTCAGTTATTCGCTATTGATTCCTTCTAGTGTAGTTTTCATTTCAGTTATTGTATTGTTCATCTCTGTTTGTTTGTTCTTTAATTCTTCTAGATCTTTGTTAAACGTTTCTTCTATCTTCTCGATCTTTGCCTCCATTCTTTTTCCTAAGTCCTGGATCATCTTCACTCTCATTATTCTGAATTCTTTTTCTGGGAGGTTGCCTATCTCCACTTCATTTAGTTGTTTTTCTGGGGTTTTAGCTTGTTCCTTCAACTGGTACATAGCTCTGTGCCTTTTCATCTTGTCTGTCTTTCTGTGAATGTGGTTTTTGTTCCACAGGCTGCAGGATTGTAGTTCTTTCTTCTGCTCTCTGCCCTCTGGTGATGGATCAGTCTTGATTAGAAAAGATCAAATCACGGGGCCGATTGCATCCATAGCTTTGCCAACAATATGTCATTATTTAAATATCCAATGAGGTTGATTTTTAAAACTCATACATTTCTCTTTTGAGAGATAAGAGATCATGCATGCCTGTGGCCAACTCTCCAATAAAAGAGCCAGCATTTTATGAAGACATACCAGTGCCTGTTGTAGGTATTTTATTTTCAGGGGTTCATTAACTGCTCATAACAGCCTTGTGAGGTAAGTACTATTATCTCCATTATACAAATGAAAAAAGTGAAACTTAGTGGTTATGTGGGCTCTACTAGTGCTTTCCATTATTCACAAACAGAGGTAGCTTTTCAGCCCAGCCATTGTTCTTAACTTCTATGCTAGGTTCCCTCCTTCTCAGAAATTTGGAATCTTTTCATTTTTAATTTGACTGCCGTAGTTCAGGGCTTCATCATTTTGCTCAAATCCAAACTAGTTATTTAGCACATAAAGCCTTTCATGATCTTGCTCATGTCAGCTCATTTATAGTTAAATCATCTGAGGCTTATAAGAAGTTAAGTGTCTTGCCTATGGTCATACAGCTAAAAAAAATACCAGAGATGGAATTTAGCTGCAACTTAGGGAATAAGGGATACAATTCTTAGTTAAAATCTTGGGACCAGAATCAATAATAAAAGTCTAACCTAAAACTTTTTTATGCAGTCTAGCATAAATATATGGATTTTCTACCTTCACCGAAAGTCAATAGATGCTAGTTTTATTGGAACCCAGGAGAAACGAAAAATCCAATAAAGCCACTCCTCCACAGAGTCAGCCAAGTTCCAGCCTCTTGAAGTTCAAAGTGGCTGGTTCCATCTCTTATGAGAATATGGAGTCTATGTAGCACAAATACGTGCACATGCGCACACACAGACACACACACACGCTTTCTATTAAAGTGATGCAGGAAAAAAAAATCCATTAAAACCAGAAACTAGATTTTTGATTGTCTAGACTAACAAGTTTGTTTGAGATTTTGTCTTATTTTTGTGTATGTAGTTTTGAGTCTTTGTAAACAATTGTTAGTGTTAAAAGCATTTTTTTTTTTTAGTAACTAGGGCACAAAAATTATTAGAATTTGTAAACTCAAATGAAATATTGAATTATACCATGAGGGAAGGTGGTAACTGATACAGATTTTTAGACCCCAGAGACGTATATCAATCCCCATGGACAGTGTAAAGACTTCAGCAATGCTATTCTGAGCTAGTTAAAAATTCTTAAACATATTTTCAAGGGTAATGCCTCATGGAAAATATTGAACTAGTTGCCAAAACTTCTCACAAACATGGATTCTGTTGTGCAAAATTATCATTTACTTCATAAAGATTTTTGGATCTCTACATTAATATTAACCCTTTAAAAGGAATAGTTTCCTCTTTTATGTTATTTTTATTTTTTTCCAAACATTTATTATTTTCACACAATAATTTCTAAGAGCAGGGTTATCTAAGACAAGTGTCAGCAAACTGCAGTCCATAGGTCAAATCCAGCATGCTACTTATTTTTGTATGGCCCTCAAGCTAAGAATGCTTTTTACACTTTTATATAGTTGAAAAACATCAAATGAAAAATAGTTCAAGATGTAAAAACTATGAAATGCAAATTTCAGTGTCCATAAACAAACTTTTATTGGAACACAGACCTGTTCATTCATCTAATTGTTGCTTATGGCTGCTTTCATGCTACAGTGGCAGCATTGACATTTGATTAGTGGAAACAGAGACCCTGTAACCCGCAAAACTGAAGCATTTAATATCTGGACCTTTGCAGTAAAAATTTGCTAAATCCTGATCTAAGGCAATCGTTTTTAAGTCTTCTAAAATTACTTTTAACATGGAAGACATCTGTTTCCTTTTTTTCCAAAATGTGAACCTCCTTTGATTTACTTTTATCAGGTCTCTCTCAAGGCCTAGCATATTCACTGTATCAGTAAAATTGGTAGTCAGCCATTAAGAGGATTAAAGACTTAATTATAAGAAATATTTTCTTGAGAGAATATTTTCTAAACAGAGGCCTGTGTTGAAAGGATGGCTCTGGAAATCTCATTTTTAAAAGAAAAAAACTTGTTCTTCTTCAGACTCCATGTTATAATTGAAAGAGTGTGAATTTTGACTCAAATTCCTGGGTAGGATATTCGATCTATGTTATACAGTGAATGGGGGGTAATTATATCAACTTCATAAGTTTGTTGTGAAGTGTAAATGTAATAAGTTTTATAAACGAGTCAAGTTTTGAGGGTACTATTCTAATTTGTAATAGCTTGTCAATGTATTTTAATCCTTCTCTGTGTCTACTCGAATGCTAGCTGGGCTCTCTGTTGTCTTAAGGCAAAAACTAGATCTAGAATCCTATGTAACAGCTCTAACAAAATAGGCTAGGAGTGAGTGGTCGGATTTTGTATTTTTTTTTTAATGTATCAAACACTTATTCTGATTTTTAGTTTATAAATCCAGTCTCTGCATGTGCTTTCTCCTTAAGGGCACCATGTTTCACCCTAAGCATGGCCATATAGGTGTCTACCTACACTTCCCCATAAGTACCATACATTTCATGTTTATTACAGTGTGTTTAATTTGCATTATTTCAGGTTCCTACACTATGAGTTTAGACACTTCAGGTTAATAAGCACTATAAAAATTATTTCTCTCATTTATTCTAGCATTATAAGGGTAATTACATCTTAGTAGTGTGACACCATTGTGAATCTGTTTCGATGACCAGAATTACAATGGCAGATGGCAACCCAAGGACATTATTATTGCAATTTACTGTTGTATTTTCACAAGTTTTAAATTTAAATCCTCAGCTGAAAGGGTGCCACAAGATTGAAGAAAGTACCTTTAAAAAGAAACAACTCGTGCAACCTTTAATGAATCAGCATATTGATTCTATCATTCTTTTAGGTCTTCAAGGTATATGCCTTATTTTGATGTCCCACTGTGGTTTTAATATTATCGCCTGGAAAGGAAGACTTTATTGTCTCAGTTTTTACTCTAGTATTGGTACTTTTGCTTCAGCATTCACTACCATATGTGAGACAGTGAGTATATTAACAAATTGGAGGATTTTTAAGTGATTCTAGTTGTACTGTTTCTGTCTTGAATTAATGCATTTATTTTCATTGTTTAGAAATGTAACAAAAAATAGTTTTTTTTACCTAGAGTAGCATGTAAAACCATGTAAAAGAAAACTCATGTGAACACAGAGACATATACACATATAGATATATAAGGCAAGTTTTCTGAATTAACTTGTAACACAAATTTTCAAATTATGGAACTAATAATTTTATTCCTTTCCCATCTGCCTCCTCTGATTCCATACGGCAGCTCCCAGACCATTTAATGAGCAAAAAGATCATCAAGACTGTTAGAAAAATGGCCAGATTTAAGATACTTTGGTTTGAAGTAAGGGCATGAGCTCTTAGTTATGAGTGCAGAATCTTCAGCTAAAACCTTTTGTGAATATATTAGCTTCTTAGCTGCCTTTTTTCTTTCTTAATGATAAACTGAGTCTCATTTACTAAGTTTATGAAATAATTGGCCTATCAATGAGAGGTGTTGGAGTACGTACAAATGAAGCAAAGATTCTGCCTCAGAGGACAAAATCAATAGACTTTACGAACCTTAGTAGTGGCTCAAATGGGGAGACTGGACTCAAATGAGCCCAGTTCTCACGATGATATTACGAGCAGCAGGTATACATTTATAAGCTCTTTAGTTTACAAGTGATTTATTACTACTGAAAATTAAATATACAAAGTTTGTTTTTTCATTAATTAGAATGCAAAGAAAGAGACTGGACTAGCATGCAGAAGAAAGCATATAATCTGTGACTTCTCTTACCTATACCATATCACTTAGTAAGCAGTTGTTAGACATGAACCACTAATAGCTACTACACTTGACAGGTGATTCTGTATCATCTGTATTATCTGTAACTCTTTATTTATATCTCTCTAAAGTGTTGGGCATTGTCCAAATGTGATTAGCCTACGATAGGATAGTAGAGGCAAATGTCTTCCATTAAAAAATGTAAAGTAGTTGCTCTGTTCAATTTTGTAAGAAGCTTTATATTAGTGTCTGCATTTTACAAAGTTAATATTAGATGTTCTGTTAACATTTCAAAATTTGTAGTTGTGACCCAATAATATAGTTGTTTTGATTTAAAATCATGCTTCTGGGGTTAATATTAGGTAAATATAACACTTAAACTTAAATTGGTCATTGTGTTTTCAAATATTTATTGAGTATCTATTGTCAAACACTGGGAATGCAATGATGATTAAGTGAAGGTGCTTATCCTCAAGAAGCTTATTTTCTAGCATGGAAAGCAGAGAAAAATCTCATTGTATTTTGAAGGTAGTTGAGTAGTGTCTGGTGCTGTTCACAAGAAATTCAGTTCTCTTTTCAAGCTTAGAGTAGAATCCCACTCCCCAGTTCCTTGAGGTTAGGTGTGGCCATTTGGATAAGTTTTAACAGATTAAATGAAGCAAAAGTATCTCTCTATAGCAGAAAAGTTAAGAGCTAAACTATGATTCACCACAATCCTCTCCCTCCCCATGGCACACTGAGCACTGAAGCGTGTGTTTCCTATAGAACCTCAGCCTCAGTGGCTGAGTTACTAGAATGAGCAGGCCTTTCAGTGATCTGCATTGGATGTGCACAATGACTAGGAAATACTTGTTTGTTGTGTTAAACCACTGAGACTTTGGAGTTCTTTGAGACTGCAATCCATCTTGGCTGTCCATCTTAGCCCCTCTTGACTGATACTGCTAGTGTGTATAAAATGTCAAGGAGGCACAAATTAGGAACTGCATACTATTCCAGGCTATGACAGATAAGATCAAATGAGTAATTAACCATTAGCTTGGTTTCTGCAGTGTTATAGCTGACAGGAAGACCAGAACACCTTCCAGACTGGGGGAGCCTCCTACACCTTGTTCTCTACTCTGCATCCCATTTGATCAACTCCTACAGAGAGAGGTACTGAGAAAAAGTCTCATTTCAGGAGCTCTCGGCATCAGTGATTGATGGCAGATGTCCTTGATGGTAAGAGTGGAGTTTAGGGATGGTGATCTGTACCCCACACAACTTTCTATCTCTCAGCTGATTCAGGGATGATATTTGGGGGTGAAATGAGTAAATCAGTGTTTCCTAAATTTAGCTGATCAACACAATGGCCTGATGAACATATTTTAAAAGTTGAATTTTTTTAAGAAATTAAAGTTGAACACAAGGAAAACACAAGCCAGACCAAAAGGTTATAAGACAGTGAACATATATCTCTTCTCTTACCTAGACTGTAAATCTTATTTCAAGAAGGGATTAGTGTAAATAGTTTTTGTATGCTTCCAGAAATTTGCAATGTATGTATGTATTTGTGTAGCACATGGAAAAAAATATATGTATACAGTAAACACTTTTAATCTTTTATTTTGCTAAAATAGGTTTATTTATGATACCACTATGCATGTGGCTTTTTCTTCTCAATATATCTCCATTGGAGGACCTTTTAAAAATTCAGATTACTAGACCTCCACAGGCTCTGCTTGAGTGTATCTAGAAGAAAAACTCCAGAAATATTTATATTTAAAAAGCTGATCAAGTAATTCCAATGGTCAGTCATATTGAAAAATTTTGCAGTAGGTAATCTATAATATTCCTTTTAGCTCCAAGAGTTTTAGATTCTGAGATATGTCCATATAACTGATAAAATTGTAACAGTATCATTGGTTCTTCATAAAACCATCATCTGTTTAGTCTTGACAATTAAATAACTTGGACCTTAGATCTTCTTTGGGTCTTACTTCACATTTCTTTAAAGTTAGAGAAGCATTGTATGGGTTATGCAAAATGGGCTTATAGAAATGAGTCATTAGCAGAATATTTGAGGTATAAAAGCACACCTCAAAATGCCAAATATGCACATACTAGAAAAATTACAGTCCACGATGTAGCTTAAATTTCAACTGGAAACGTTCATCTAACTGTTCTTGTGAGCAGAAGCACTCAACTGTGTGGGACTCAACCAGCAACATTGATTTTCCATGTTCCTCTCCCTTCAGCTGAAAAGAATCAAGTTAAATCTGTAGGGAATGAAAACTAAACAGCCCTTAACATGAAGGTCCGTGTCCTGTTACATTTATCTTGTAGGTTAAAATCACTCATTGATCGCTAATCACCTGTGGTTGTTTACACACAACAGGTTCCATGGATAGCACAAAACCACAAAGAGGATTATACATACCGCAGGAAGCAATCGATAAAAAAGGCTCATAATGATCTTCTTGAGAGGAAACTGAAAGATTTTCCCTTTGTGACAGTCTGTATTTTTGTGATAGGATTGTCAAAACAGACATAAGGGTTTCCAGCTGACAGAAACATGTGTTTTTAACATTTGGCTTTTGTATCCATTTTCCTTGACTCACTATAATGATATTACAAGTGAAAAAAAATCATTTTAAAATTTATTTTAATAGACAATTAAATTCTTGCTTTGTATTTTTGCCCAAATAGAAACATGCCTTTTGTAACCTTTAGAGTATTACTGGGTTATTATTGCTTTTGGTTTTGTTTTTGGCCTTGCTTTTGCATAAAGCATCCGCTCAAGTCCACTTTTATCATCTAACAAGCTGGATGATATTTATCTTAGTGTTCTTAAAAAGTGGTTCAGTCAGTGTATCTTCAAGTCAAAAATGATTATTTGGTCTTAAAAAGCACATTGTGTATAATAAACTTAAATATATTGAAACTTATGCTTCAAGCACTGATCTATGAACAGAAAATAAAGTCATGATTAAATTAAAACTCACCCTTAAAAATGTCTTGTATCTTGTAGATTTTGGTCTACAGTATACATTATACCTCATTCTCATCAGAGGAAATAATGGAACCCATTAACTTGATCAACATAAGTTTATCTTTCCTGAGTTTTGTCCTGAAACATTTATATAAAACTATAGATTTGATATTCTCCATTCTGAAAAGCCAATGTGAACAAATTAAATTTCAAAATGAGTCTTTTACTCCAACTCCCAATAACAAAATGAAGGAGACTGACCCATCTGAGAACACTTGAACATAGGGAGACAACATCTCATCTAAAATTCCTTGAGATCTTCCCATAATCATATTCTATTATTTCCTGATTTCATAAAGTAACCTTATAATTTCTCCCCAGATGATATTTGATAGTGACATAATTCTCATAAACAGTTGAAGATTATTGAATCTCTGTGTGCATTTGTCAACCAGGTGCTCTTGAAACCAGCCAGCTGCTTATTATTTTACATTTATAGTAATAAATATTGACATACTGTATTATATGAACACTCACTATAAATGGCTTTAATGATCATCATTTACCACCATTTATTTTCACTGCTTCTGAAACTTCACAATTCTTACCCCATTTTCCATAATTATAGAACATTGTATTTAAATGTTTTAAATGTTACACTTGGTACAGTTTGGTAAAAGGGCTTTAGAGGAGCTTTCAGGGGTTAATTATGGGGAGAAAACAGTGGAAGTTGTCTAGCTGTATAAATGTGTATAGACTTTGAGAGTGAATGTCAATATCCACATGCCAGATAGTTTTGTTTGCTGCTCCAATTATATGAAGATCACAGTATGGAAGCATAATTTGCTCCCCAAACTACCCAGGCCTTCCAGAATACTGCCTGAAATTAAATCTTCTGCTCATGCATGGCTTATGAAAAATTGAATGGCAGTTCATTTTCACAACACATGACAAACATAAAAGAAATTGTGAATTAATTTTAAACCCTGCTTAGTGAAGTCTTATCAAATTGATGGCACCCTTTGTCTCACTGAAGTCAGGCATCAGAGTTGATGTGCTTAATTAGAATCAGGCATCTCTAAATGTTTCCGAGTGACAGCTTGGATCATCCTATTGCACCTCCCCATGGTTTAAAGCCTAAAACAAAACAATTGGCTTAAAAGGTTGACTGGATATGACTTTCACTTCATGCACTACATTAAACACATCAGAATGTATTATTAAGCTGGATGTTCCAATCAACGAAAGCCAAAGGCTTTTTAGGGCTTGTTTAGATAGATGGATGGTTAGAGAGAGAAGAGAGAGAGAGAAGGATAGATAGATGATAGATAGATAGATTGATAAAAAAATTATTTTTGTATTGGCTTATGTGTCCTTGACTCTCAAACAGTTTTTCTTTAATTTCTTTCAAGGGAAAACAAGATGAAGTTAGAATTAACTGTCCTTCTGCCATCATCTCTGGATTATTCAGAAGCCAACTATGCATTTGATGAATTATTTAGACATTGTCTCTCCCATTTTGGCCATTTTGCTATTCATTAGACACCATCATCAGCTTCTAATTGACACTATACCATGAACACATGGGCATTATCTAACATAAAAGCATTCTACTTATGAACAACATCCACAATGCTACAGGACACTGGCTCTTTGTTCTTAAGTAGATGCCAACACTGATGGAGGAAGCTGCACACTGCTCCACATTTGTAGAACTTTGATGATCCTTCTTTACCCACTATTAAGTGCGTTCTTAGCTTTGGAGTATTTTTTCCAGGGAAATATCATGATCAGGAATATTGAGGAAAATATATATTTGTATTTCTATTTATATAAAACACACATTATATATATATATATATATATTTAGTGAAGCACTGCCTGTATTTTTGCCAGCTTATAATGATTGCTACACTGTTTTAGAGCTAAGAGCTATATGGTCGGGCAAGTTTAGACTTACATCTGCTTAATTAACTCATAAAAGTAACCCCAGAAAGAAAAACTGACTCTAATGGTACTGGTTTGAAACAGGATCAAAATGTAAACCTGACCTCTGTTATTCAATGGAGACTAGCCTAGTAGCCATTATACGATGAGGGTGAGACACCTCAGGTTGATTCAGATGGTTATGATGTGGTTCAGATTTTACTGTATTTCCAGCATACTCCAATCTCGGAACAGCACCAACAATTACTGAACGTGGGGCATGAGCTTTAGAGTTCGAGGTTTAAAGACTTTCTTTTTTCAATTTGGAGGGGAAACAAAGTTTCCATCCATTAAGAGCAAAATGCAATCAAAAGAGAAGTGAAACTCTTGTGCCTATGGGAATAAACCTGTATTTGTTTCCCTTTTTTTCATAGTTTATTACAGCTTCAAATATTTCCTTGCATGACTGATAGTCTTCCATTAAAATAGTGATAGTCATGACAAGGATGAAAGGTACAGATCTGGGTGTTAGTGTTAAAACTAAATTTTCATATGTTAATTTAATTAAAAGTGCAGTATATTTACTTTTAATTCTCTTTTTGGACTGAGAGTTTAGCATATTAGTAGCCCTGAAAGTAATAAAGGACATAACATAGTCTTAAACATGTTTTCTTTGGAAGCACTTCCATATTAATTACTTTTTTTTTTTTATACATACTAATTTTTTCTTTTTTTTCGGTACACGGGCCTCTCACTGTTGTGGCCTCTCCTGTTCTGGAGCACAGGCTCCGGATGCGCAGGCTCAGTGGCCATGGTTCACGGGCCCAGCCGCTCCGCGGCATGTGGGATCCTCCCAGACCGGGGCACGAACCCATGTCCCCTGCATCAGCAGGCGGACCCTCAACCAGTGCGCCACCAGGGAAGCCCCATATTAATTACTTTTTTAAAGGGGCCTTATGTATCTCTCTACACCTTGTAACTCCAGCGAGATCCTTGCTGAGCCACCCATCCTTTCTTTGCATTTCAGAATCAGTTCTTCAGGTTTCAGTGCGGCACCCTTTACTCCCACCAGGAAAACAAGCCAGATCAGGAAAGGCTAGAAGTTAATTCCAGTGAAAGGCCATTCATAATCAATTACATTTGAGCTTTTTTCTTCCTTAGGTACTTGGAGTGTCTGCTCCTACTTGAGTTGAGTAACATTTTGTGTTATCTGCTTTATCAGGGAATGCTAAGAATTGAAAATGAACCAAATGATTAAAGCTTTTGGAGGAATCCAACTTCTTAGATTTAGGAGGGTTCGTGCTTTTGTTGTATTTTACAGGCAAATTCCCTTTCTTGCCATCTGATTTTTCACATTTCCTACTATTATTGCCTATAAAAGTAAGAACAGCATTTAGGGAGCCCAACAAAGCTTCCCAAGTGTGACGCTATGACATTTCGTTATTCCAGAACCACTTCAGGAAGCAATGTTGTATTTCTACTTAACATTTAATGTTTTGCAGCTGCTAAAGAATTATTCAGTAAGTAGTAAAACAGAGGAAAATCAATCTCTTCATAACATCATTAGTAATAAATATGTTTTCTTATATTTTCCAAGAGAAGTGACAAGAAGCCCAGATAATGAACAACTACTTGACAGAAAAATAAATGTGCCAGCCAATATTAGACAAAACAAAATAGGAAATAAGAAACTAAAACATTTTATCATTTCTTGTAATAAAGCCTCATTTTAAATGTGCAGTTAATATTACCAGACATTTCCCTGTGCAAGGAGAATTAAAATAAACATCCCAGGAAGAAAACATTGCACTCCTTTCTTAAGGACAATCAGTTCTTATAAGAAAATGTATTTTCATGTTGTATTTTATGATAATTCCAAATTGAGCTCAATTAAAACAGATCATGAATGATCATATGGAAAAAATACCATATTAAAAAAGGACAAAAAGTGAACTTCTGTCTCAAGCTTTGTTTACACAAGCAATGTGAAGTCAGTGGAAACCTTCCTGCAGCATCTCCCTGTCGCTCTATGCTGGACTGCAGGGAGAAACTGGGAGGGGCAGCTTCTGGTCCTGGAAAGGTTGGTCGGGACGAACTGTTATCAGTCAGCGATCCCTCTCCTAAACCCAAGGTGTTCACTGTAAGGATGGAGTTTGACTAGCAAGCCTAGTTAGGAGGGAAGAAAGATGTGACTCCAGCAGAAAAGGGAATTCTCCCAATCTAGTCTCATTGATTTTTCCTGTTATCGATTTTGATGTAGCTGGAAAATTGTGAGACTCACTTGTAAGGCTGTCTTTCACCTTCTCCATCATCCCCAGGCTATCTGCTATTTGACTACCCCTTTGCTCCTTTCCAGTGTTTTCTAGCCTGATGATTTGATGCACCGTATTTTAATTATCCATTTTGTATTTTTGTTTGCCTCCTGGATTGTTAGCTCCTTGAATGAAATGACCATGCCAAATTCACATTGGTTGCCCTGAGTTGGTATTCAGTAATCATTATTTGTATAAATTAATATATAATAAAGAGAAGAGTTTTAACCAAAGCTTTATATTTGTTCTGTCTGAGAATTCTATGGGTAACTTTATATTGACAGACTTTGATGGTGAAGAGAAAATGAGATGGAGGCCACTTTCTGAATAATTTAGATCCTTAAGCCCCCTTTACCTGGCCTTAAATATAAATTTGATTGGATTGCTTTCATCCAATCTGAGCTTCATTTGATCTGATTTGAAAGTCAATAACATTATATGATAGCAGGACTCTAATATATGCCTCATCTGCTTGATATCAGGAGTTTTTTGGAAATTCTGAAATAGATGGTATTTTCATCACATCTTGGCTTCCTTCAGAGCGGGTGGTGGGACCAGGAACCAGAAATCTCTCTGCTGATGTTGGTTGCATCTGTGCAGCTACCAGCATTTCCTCCTACACCTGTATCCTAACAAATACACTTTTGGATGTGTGTGTAAACCTAATTTCCCTGTGCATAATGTTAGTGCCTCTGGAGTGTGCAGAGCTGGCTGGAATCTGCACTAAGTGGTTTGGGAATAAGGTTTTCCTTGTCATTATTTGCACAGTCTGTAGTATTCATCTGCAAACCCATGCCATATTATTTGTATGATGCTTGGTGACAGCCTGTGTTGACTTTTAGCTATGATTCTTGATATAATTTAATGAGCTAGAATGCCATTTCCCCTGTAAGAAATATGCACATATTTTCAATGCCAATGAAAAGTTGTTTATTTTACACATATATTATTTTTCTGAATCCAGGATTTCGACTCTTAAAAATATATTAAAATGATACATTCAGTATACAAAAATGTACTATTTTCCCACTTGCATTTACAAGTGGTTTGGTCTTCAGCATAACTGAGGGAGGAAAATGTACCCACTTGCTTGTACAAGGCTTGCTTCTTTTCTGCTCTTCCTAATTAGCTTTTAACAAGCTGTCAATCTTCCACTCTATGTGCTGCATTCCTAGGGAAAGGACAGGGGTGAGCTTCAGTCTCCCTGTGAAAGTAGACTGCATTTCTTAAGTGAGGGCAGCTCCAGGTTGTCAGGGTGGGCCTTAGCGCCACAACTTTAAGTCAAATACAGTATGAGGGGCTTCCCTGGTGGCGCAGTGGTTGAGAGTCCGCCTGCCGATGCAGGGGACGCGGGTTCGTGCCCTGGTCTGGGAAGATCCCACGTGCCGCGGAGCGGCTGGGCCCATGAGCCACGACCGCTGAGCCTGTGCGTCCAGAGTCTGTGCTCCACAACGGGAGAAGCCACAACAGTGAGAGGCCCGCGTACCGCAAAATAAATAAATAAATAAACAAACAAACAAATAAAAATTAAAAAAATTAAAATTAAAAAAAATACAGTATGACTTTTCCTGGTGCCATAAGCCAATGCTGAGTGCAGCGTGTGTATTTATGTGTCTGTGTCATCTGTCTCTTTCCTTAGATATGTCATCAACTTCTTCCACAGAGACTGACTTTCATATAACTGGAAAAAGCCCATTCAATGTTTTTTCTTTTGTTACATTAGATATTTAAAAATAACACCTAGTTTTTAAATAGGAGAAGTAATATGCATTCAGTCTGAAGAAATGTAAGCAACTCAAAAAATTATACTGAATAAACCAAAATAACCTGTTAAGCCACCACACAGATAATCAATTTAATATTCTGGTGATTTTTGGGGAGGGTTCATGTAAAAGTTTCTGTTCGTTTGTGTGTGTGTATCTACATACAGATGTTTATTGTTTATTGTTTTGTTCACAGGAAAGGTATATCACATTTTATATTATTTTTGTAGCATGCATTTTTATTTAGCAATAGTTTATGAACATTTCCCACGTCAGTAACTATTACAGTATGATTTTTAGTATACTGTCATGTGCAATATGATAATTTACTTAACCTACTCCCCCATTAATGGATATTTAGCTCATTTCTCAGTTTTTGCATAAATTATCTCTTTGCATTTCCAGGATCATATTTTTAGGACAGATTCCTAGACATGGAATTATTGAATCAAAGGCTATGTCCATGTTGGATCTTTCTATATCTATTGCAAATTGCCCTACAGAAAGATGAACTCTTCTCATATTTCTACTATTAGAGAATGACTTTCTCTGCACTTGCCTCTGCTCAGTGGGACATTCATTGTCTTTAATCATTAATATGACAAGTGAAATACAGATCTTTTTTTTTAAATTCACATTGGTGAGGTTAAATGGTTATCATATGTTTAATAGTCATTTCATTTAGAAAGAAAAACGAACTTAAGTAGTAGCTTAGTGTCATTTTTGAAAGAGGGGTTTCTCGAATCACATGGTCTGCCACAATGTTTCACCCATGTCATGTGGCCTGAGACAATTGTCTTAACTTATCTATATAATGTAGACGATAGTGGCAAATACTTCACTGATTAGTTGTTAGGATTAATATATTCCCACATATAATAATAAGAAGGAAAATAATAATATTATAAACATCTCTATGGTACTTACTACATGCCAGGCACTGTCCTTAGTGCTTTATATGTGTTAACTCTTTTACTGTATTATGAAGTTATAGATAAAGCATTTAACACAACACTTGGTACCCTCAATAAACATTAACTGTTATTTTTGTAAATATGTTTTTCTCATGGCATGTGCAGCACAGGGGCTAATGTTATGGATGAAAAGTAATTTTACTAAAACCTTTGCAAATCATCCACATAAAATTGCTTTAAAATATCCAATACAGAAGTTAACTATTGTGAGCAACAATTTAAATTTTGTTTTTTTGCTTAATGTAAGACAAAATTATGAGAAGGATGGATGTTTGAAAAAAATAGATTACTCATTAATATCACTATTATTGACATATCTATTGCCAGTGTTCAGTGTTCTTACTCATTGCTGGAATTGGAATATACAGATTACATGGAGTAGAATCAAGTAGATATTTAGTGAATTGGAACAGTGGAGGCAATTTATTTTGATAGTCAAAAAAGAAAAAAAAACAATGATTACTCCATTTTACTGAATTGTACTATCTGCTGCTATCAGAGGTCAAGAAACTGAAAGATCAAACAGTTAACTATTTGTTCATTTGCCCCTCAAAGTCCTGATATTTGACTTCCAGTGGAGATGAGTGAGTGTTTTATTTATTTATTGTTTTTACATTTGTTTTCCAGATAATATTTATTTAACAAATATCCAATGCAAGACATCATGCTAGACTCTGAGAATTTTTTTTTAATTTTAAAATACTGTTTGCTTATGTTATCTTCTTCTGAAGGAGCAATCAACACTGCTTGCCTTCACTTCCATTTCAAAAACACATAGCCTTTAAAATCATTGGTTGATATTCTTTTTGCTTTGTTTTGTTTTAAATTTATTTTTGTATTTTATATTGGAGTGTAGTTGATTTACAGTGTTGTGTTATTTTCAGCTGTACAGCAAAGTGATTCAGTTATACATATACATATATCTACTCTTTTTTAGATTCTTTTCTCATATAGGTCATTACAGAGTATTGAGTAGAGTTTCCTGTGCCACACAGTAGGTCCTTATTAGTTATCTGTTTTATGTATAGTAGTGTGTATATGTCAGTCCAAATCTCCCAATTTATCCCTCTCCCCCTTCCCCGTTGGTAACCATAGGTTTGTATTCTACATCTGTGACTCCGCTTCTGTTTTGTAAATAAGTTCATTTGTACCATTATTTTAGATTCCACATATAAACAATATCATATATTTTTATTTCTCTGTCTGATTTACTTCACTCAGCATGACAATCTCTAGGTCCATCCATGTTGCTGCAAATGGCATTATTTTGTTCTTTTTATGGCTGAGTAGTATTCCATTGTGTATATATACCACATCTTTACCCATTCCTCTGTCAATGGACATTCGGGTTGCTTCCATGAGTGAGTGTGTTTTAAAGTTAGTATCAACATTTAAGACTCTGTGAGGCAATGCAGGAGGAGGCATAGAGATATGGCTATGAGCATACACATTTTGGTGTCAGAAAACCATAGGCCTGCCACTTCGAGCTGGCTGGCACTGGAAATATTACTTAAATTCTCCAGGTTCTGATTTCTTTACTTACAAAATGAGGATATTTACCTCAGAAGTTAATGTGAGAATTAAATGAGATAAGGAATGCCAAACGTATAGCACAGGGCCAGGAACACAAGGCACATTACTAAACTAAATATTAGTTGTTGATTTTATAATTATTACCATATGGAAAGTGCTGAATTATCCAACATGTGTTCTGTTGATGTGTCAAGATTGGATACTGAGGCATCTGCAGAAGGTAAATGTGAACATGACCAGAAGATAAGTAGGTGTGGTTGCCTTAAATTCAAAAGAAAGGTCTGAGCTTGAGAAATGGATTTGTTTGTCACTAGTATAAGGGCAAGTAAATGGACAGAGATAAAAGTTTCAGGAGAAAGATAGTACCTGAAAAAGTAGGCAGGAGTTGGGTCTAGGACACAGGAAAAGAACATTTTTTAGAGATAGGAAGAGGGAAGTCTATGCCATAGCAACAGGAGGGAAGGCAAAAATGTGTGGACAGATTCATGAATATTTATGTATTTGTCTTAAACTGTTCTAAAACTCCAGTACTTGTGTTTATGAATCTTAAAAAGTAATGCTTTTTATCTTGATTCTAACTAAAGTTTTATTTTAAAGTAATTCTATGTCTGGAAGTTTTAGTTGATTACAAAAAACTCAAATTTACTGGCAATCCAGAAAAAACCCTAGCTAAAATAAAGGAATTTGTGGAAATTGATAAATAATGCATTCTAAAAGACATTTTTAAAAATGGAAGGCACAGTTCATTAAATTTTTAGGAATCATGATTTTGTAGCCTAGAAAAGTTTTGCCCAATGGGAAGACATCTTTCTTCACTCTGTTTTTTAACTACTGTCCACCCATGTAAAAAATGGTACTTACTCATAAAGAGAAACAGTTAAACAATTAGATAATCAGTATAAATTAACATTTGGAGAAAAACTCCTCGCACATTCTATCTAGACTTACAGTTCCCTTTATGGAAGGACAGCATGTTTTTAGGTGCCTTTTATTATGGTTGCAAATCCTCAAGGTATAAATATGCTTTCTGAATCTATTCTTAATTATTTCAATAATTGGCTGCCAAAAGGGGAGCTTTAGGTATGATGCAGCCTTTAGTCATTTTTCATTCCTAGCAGAAATGATACATTTAAGAAATATAAGACTTCTTAATCTACATGGTGGAAAAGAGCAAAACTGTAAACAAAACACAATTAGAAAGATTTATCTTCCTGTGTGACTTGGGGCATTTTACAAGTTCTACTTCCACTTATTTATATTTTCAGAAAAACTCTTCTAATAGCCAGTACTATAAATGTCAATTTATAGACTCTGAGGTAAAAGAGACATCTGAATTGTGCTTTTGAAACCCTGTCTTTACTACTTGGAGACTAAATATGATAAATAGTTAAATAGTCTTCCATTGGTAAAACCAAGCCCTAAAAAATGAAGGCATCCAATAAACATTCAGCTTAAAAAATACTACAGAATATCTGTATAAAATTGTGTCAGAAAGTGAAGTATGGCATTGCAATAATAAATGAAAATTAAATAAAACTAGAATTTATATGAATTTATTACCGTAGATTTACCAGAGTGTTGCTAGACTTTAATGTGTCAGGAGGAAATCATTATGTCTTGCATTGCTGGATCAATTACCTTTGCAGCTTCTAATAAATTTTGTCTTCTGATTTTGAAGACATCTGCTTCTGGAAAGATTTCCATTTATAGCCCTGGAAAATGCTTCAACAGATTACTTATTAAGTGTTAGCAATTGAAAGATACAAGCAGGTTTTATGTGGTTATAGTGGCTTAAACAAACGTTGGAACTGTATTTTGTAACTAAGAAGATGAAGGGTATTTAATGAATTATTGTTTTTCTTCATTTCTTAAAATGCTCCAAAGAACATTTCATGGAGTAACTTATGTTAAACTTTTAAATTATATTAACGAAATGGAAAAAATTAGTAAAAACTTTCAAAATTTGTCTCTGTGAATATTAAGACTTTCATTTAGACAAGTTTTAGTCTCATTTATAAATATTAGTTAAGCATTTGCTGACATAAAAAATATAGTTACTGGAAAATATAAAATATCTTTTCCTAGCTACAAAAGAATCTGGAATTGGAATGTTTAAGTGTGTGCTGTAAATTTAAGCATATTAAATATATATGTTTATATGCAAAGGAGAGTTTAAATAAATACATTCATATTCACACTTATTCATAAGAGGTCCTAAGTAATAAAAACAAAAGATGTTTATATAACTAGATTTTAAAAAGAACTATGTCTCCATCCTGCTTGAAAAATAAATATTAAGAAAATTTTCTTTGGAAAATTTGTGGTAGCTTTTCAGTTTATTAAAATTAGTCGAATACATTTATATATTATCTGATAAAATCAGACAATGTTGAAGACTTTTGCTTGGGATTTTTAACCGTATTGATTAGCATATTAATAATACTGAAGCCACAGCACAGTTGATCTTGTTTCTTCCTATTAGATATAACCTCTTTAAGAGCAGGTATCATTCTGATCTTCGTATTCTATATCTTATAGATTTTTTTGTGTGAATTTTAATGTATTTCTTTATATATTCACGTAATTTCACCATGGTTTAATGTTACATCATTTTATGTAATTCTTCCACATGATAATTCACTCACAGTGCAGTAGAAAGTACATGTGTCTGTGACGAAGGCCATACTGTGGTGGACACATAATACCATACTTGATGATGTACCTGGTGTGATTTCCTCTTCTTTTTTGTAAAAACACTATGTGGCAGGGGGTGGAGGATGAAGGGTGAGTATTCTCTGGGAAAAACACCTCTTTCTCACCTCGTCAGTCCATACACTTTAAGTGTGAGAACTTCCTTCCTACAGACCCACAGATGGGCATGTGACCCGGGACTGGCCAGTCAATCCATTCCACCCTAAAGAGACAGGTTTAAGGGTGGGCACATGCCCCAGTCAGATCAGTGAGTCTCAAGTCCCAGACTTTGGTCCGACTCTTTCTACTGAGCCACAGAGATGGGAAATGAAAGCCTGGAGCTTCTGGCAGCCATATTGCCCATAAGAGAAGATATCCTGCAAGGAAGAATCCTTGTGACTCTTTGATTCTGGGATCCTGTCCCGTTTTAAACTAATACTACTCTGGATTTTTTAATTAATAAATGACTTTATTTTTGCTTAAGCTTGTTTAAGTTGGACTTATATTACTTGCAACTGAAAGATGTCTGACAGATACAGTAATCTGTACTGTGGTTATTTCGTCTATAAAACAAAAGACTAGAATAGATGTTCCATGATCTCTCTTTCATAAATCAAATTCTATTTTTATGATTATATGGACTTGGTAACAGAGAGCACATATGTTTTTTATATCAGAATAAACCATAAGTATTTAGTGCTTTCCTTCATTTTATGTTTTTTCTTAACACTAGTTTTTAAAGGCACCTAGTTTCTTTTTAACCTCTATATCTTTCAGTGATTAATTACCTACTCTGCTATTTATGAAAATTCATTGTAGCTTAAAATTATTAATTTAAAAAATTAATAAAAGCAACCAATTGTATTTAACCATATAATTGACTGTGAAACAAAAAATTCACATTTATAAATCAGTTTATTGTACTAGGTTCTCTTGCCTAATACTTACCCAAATCTTATTATCATTACCTAAATTGTTTTACCACAAGACAAACTTTGTTTAAACCCCCAAAAAACATATTAATTGTCTTGCAGAAAGAGCTTCATTAAAAAAAAAAAAAAAGACTGTCACTTTATTTTTATTTTAATTTTTTTTGGCGGTACACGGGCCTCTCACTGTTGTGGCCTCTCCCAATTGCGGAGCACAGGCTCCGGACGCGCAGGCTCAGCGGCCATGGCTCACGGGCCCAGCCACTCCGCGGCATGTGGGATCCTCCCGGACAGGGACACGAACCCACCTCCCCTGCATCGGCAGGCAGACTCTCAACCACTGCGCCACCAGGGAAGCCCGACTGTCACTTTTTGAAGTAAGTTCTGTTAACTCTTAGAGCTGCACTCCAAATGGGTGCAAAATTAGGGTGATAACCTAGTTAATGGTAGACAGTCCTGGATTGCCCGGGCCTGTTTTACCATCATAAGTATCTCAGTTTGGAGAAAAATTATATGGTCACCCCAGATACAGCCACCAAAGATACTCCATAGCCAAATGGTAAAAGAAAAAGGCCAATAAATGATGTATTTGAGAGACAGAACTACAGATGGTACATATGGAAACAATTTATAAAGTCTAAAATATTATCATCATTATACTACTGTAATTTATGGAAGACAAGAATGGAAGAAATATAGATGCTTATTGATGAATTTTGCTATACTCAGTAACCTTCAACAAACTGTTCCTGAAAAATAATAATCAAATATGACTCACAGATAGTACCTGGTTCATCGACATCAGTGCATTCTATAACAAAACTCTGTGTTAAATGAAGCATTCTTTACTAATCATCTACATCAGTAGTCACCACTAAGAAGCTCTTTCTAAACTGTAAATCTTGAGATAAATGTAAAATGTTATTATTGTTATTAGCATTATCATTGAAGTGCATAGAAGTATAACCATTTTCACTGGGAAACCTGCATTTAAAATTTACAGAAAATTTGCTTTGCAAGATGAATTTCATTTTTAACTTCCTGGATAAACTGTTAGGTTAAAGTGAAATCATCATTTTACTACATCTGCCACCTACTCCAAATGTCACTTCTTGATTTGTTACTTCTCTTGTGTCCTGCTTTCTTCATGTATATTCTTTGAGTAAAAACACAATCTAGGGCTTCCCTGGTGGCGCAGTGGTTGAGAGTCTGCCTGCCGATGCAGGGGACACGGGTTTGTGTCCCGGTCCGGGAAGATCCCACATGCCACGGAGCGGCTGGGCCCGTGAGCCATGGCCGCTGAGTCTGCGCGTCCGGAGCCTGTGCTCCGCAACGGGAGAAGCCACAACAGTGAGAGGCCTGCGTACCGCAAAAACAAACAAACAAACAAACAAACAAGCAAAAACCACAATCTACTCTGAAGCATTAAAAGAAACAAAAGCTAATTATTTAGAACTTATTTCTAATTTATTATTCATATTAAACCACAATAAACTAGGTTCAGACACAGTGGACAAACTAAAGCCAAAGCTGCTTTTCCTGGACTTTCTTTTTAAATATACTTCCATCATTTTATTTAGATTACCTTACACTGCCACATACACATACACACACAAATATAGGAATAGTGGGCTGGCTCACAAATATGATAATTATCCATTGAATCTGGAAATAATACTGCGTATTTGCAGGATCCATGAAAACCCCTTTAAGTATCAACAGACCATAGGGAAAGATTGGCAGACTTTTTAAGTAAAGGGGCAGATAGTAAATGTTTTAGGTTTTATGGACCATATGACATTGGCTGCAACTAGTTCATTCTGCCGTTGTAGCAAACAGACAGCCATAGATAAAACATTAACAGTAATGTGTGGCTATATTCCAATAAAACTTTATTCATGGACACTGAAATTTGATTTTCATATAATTGTCACAAGTCATGAAATAAAATTCTTCTTCTGAATTATTTAACCATTTAAAATACAAAAGCCATTCTTAACTCATAGGCCATAGAAAAACAGACAAGGGAGTACAATTAGCCTGTGAGCCATAGTTTGCAGACCCCTGTCAGAGAGCATTAACACTGTGCCCTATCAGGAAGAAAAAATAATAAAGAATTGTGTGTGGCATTCAACCAACCTTCCCCAGTGTACTTCAAGATACATATAATGTGTTTAAAAAGAGGAGGTGTATCTTTTCTTACCTTAGAAAATTCAGAATATTATAGCACTGGGAAAATTTTATAACAACAACAACAGCTTCTAACTGGTTTTTACATAAAGAGTCCATGACAAATACACTGTCAAAAGAATGCTTTATTATGTGGAGATATGATGTCAGTTTCATGTATAACCAGCTTCCTTGCCAATCAAATAATGCTATAGATAGGTATGACATCATGTCTAGGCATAATCATAGTTTGACTGATAGGTTGGAATATGGAATATAAACAGGAAACTAGAGAATAATTGCCTGACTTAAACTTTAGGTAAAAATAGTTGAAGAGGAACAATATTACTAACATATGAATGTATTAGGAATTATCCTAAAATTGTCGCTTCTATAACTGTTAAGACATGATCTAACGATGAAAGAACCTTGAAAGTGTTTGATATTTAAATTATTCGTTAGTCAAATACTTCATTTTGAATACATTTCCATTATATAGATCAGTATTATTAATAGAATTGTAGACCATTCTGAACACTCAAGAATAAATACAGTTTATCATATGAAAGAGTAAATTATAATCTAACGCTAATTATTAGCAAAATATAGAATTAATGTTATGTTTTTAACGAGTGAAGTAAATTCTTTTTTAACATAAAACTACATAGAAAAAAACCTTTTCTAGGTGTTATAGAGATCTTTAATGACATAATGACATTAAAATAAAAACATCCAAATTTGATGAGGCAGAGTTTTGTTTTGTTTTTTAACATCTTTATTGGAGTATAATTGCTTTACAGTGTTGTGTTCAGAGGTTATTTTTTAACATTGTTATAATACTGTTATCTAATCTACAGATTTTATTCAGATGTTATCAACTGTCTCAAGATATATATTTTAAAATTTAGTTTTAAAATTTATTATCTAATATTTCATATGTAAGCAGGCTTGAAAATTATGAAGCATAATAATAAAATGATCATTGTCAACCAGTCACTCAACTGAAGATCTAGAACAAGGGCCCATAAACTATGTGTTGTATTTATATAGTAAGCCAAATTCAGCCCGCTGCCTGTTTTAGTAAATAAAGATTTATTGGAACACAGTCACTTGGTGAGGCAGAGTTTAAATACTTCATTGCACCATGTGGTCTATCCAAGTTCATTTTAGACAAGGAAATTAAGCAGAGATGTAAAGAGACTTATTTAAAGTTATATGGCAAATTAGTGGTAAATCAAGATAAGAATCCAGTTTTTTGTCTCTTACAATATTCTACAATCAAAGGAAGCAAGCGAAAGCCAGCTTGTGAACTGAGAAAAGAAAATGACAGCATTTTAAATTGACCACAAGATCTTTCATTGCCATCATCATCTTCTTCTTCTTCCTCTGCCTCCTCCTCTTCTACTCACTCCCCCCATTCTCCTCCTCCTTCTTCTTTAATAAGCTACTTGTAAGCTTAATGTTGTAATTTAAAAGAAACTAAATTTAATTCAATTTAGATGTAATTGAATATTATTTGTAGGTATTGCTATCCTAAAAATGTTTTTTATGTATTCTCAATTAAATTGTATTTTATGAAACATTAATTCCTCCATGGTGGTCCCGATTATATATTTGAATATTTCTTAACATTTCCAATACACTAAATACATTTAAAGAGTTGTATTCAGTTGTGTTTGTTTTATTTAGAAGAAAGCATGATGATACTGTTCATGATCGAAACTTATTGACCAATAACATTAAATGTAATCTTCTCATCCATGAATCCTAAGAAAGATTAACAAAATCCTGCATATTAAATAGCTCACAGATTTCCATGGGGATGGGAAAATTTATTTTCCCCACTAAATTAAGCATATGATGGATTTTCTTTCTTTAGAGAACTCACTGATTCCTACCAAGCTGGATATTTTTTAATGAGTTGATAATATGGTGAGCATCATGAAATGGTGATTTCAGGCATCTATGTGAAAAGCTATCAAAACAAAGAATATAAGAGATATAGCTACAGGACTATGATTCATGCTATAAAATTACAGAAAAAAATAACTATTTGAAGGGTACTATATAAGATGAATTTTAAATATCTTAGCATTAAATGTGCATGTCTTTCTGAGGAAAATATGATATTTATCTGTGGAGATAAGTTGTTTGGGTTAAACCAACCTTAATTAATCACTGCCTACATGAAGTCAAAAAGGGCAATATTATGAAAATTTTCTCCTCCAAACAGATGCTCAAACCTTGCAGATCATAATGCATATATAAATACCAAAGCTCATTATATTTTAGATAGTTATAGTCTATTGGGAACTTCTGAAATATTATTTTGCTTTTTCTGTTTTCTTTTATGGGTTAGAATAAAATACTGACATATAAAAGAAACATTGATCTGAAGCAGATACTTACTACTGGTTTTCCCCAATATCCTTTCTTCTTGGATAACCCCTGATTTTTTTAAATTTATTTATTTTAATTAATTAAATTTTTTTTTTGGCTGCGTTGGGTCTTCATTGCTGCACACGGGCTTTCTCTAGTTGCGGCAAATGGGAGCTACTCTTTGTTGTGATGCACGGGTTTCTCACTGCGGTGGCTTCTCTTGTTGCGGAGCACGGGCTCTAGGCACGCAAGCTTCAGTAGTTGTGACACGTGGGCTCAGTAGCTGTGGCGCACGGGCTTAGTTGCTCTGCGGCATGTGCGATCTTCCCAGACCAGGGCTTGAACCCGTGTCCCCTGCATTGACAGGGGGATTCTTAACCACTGTGCCACCAGGGAAGCCCTTAACCCCTGATTTTTAGCCCAGAATAAAGGTTGTATTATTTAGACAACAAAACAATCATTTAAATGGGGCATGTACATAATTTCTGTCTACTAGGGCATGAACAGAAGTTTCTTTCCATCCCCCTCCTGTTGTCCTGAATAAAGATGTAGTAGTGAGCCCTCTTTGTCCAGTTGGAAGGAGGAAATACCTAAGGATGGCAGAATGATAAGAAGAAGGCGCCTGAATCCTCCATGCTTGGAGCCAGCATATGAGCCCTGGATTGATGATTCTTACACTGAGGCATGAGAAAGATATTTACTTTTTATAACCTAACTTGTAAAGTTTTGTTATTTATCAAGATGATTCATTTATTTTTCTTTAATGTTATGAGGAATTACATGAATATTGAATTTTAATATTCAATGTATGAACATCTTGCATTCTTGAAATAAGCTCTACTTGGTCAAGTTTGCAATAAATTCAGTTTGCTACTATTTTATTTAGGCTATTTATGTTAATATAAAAAGTTATATTAGTCTGGAAATTTTTCTCTTTTTTAATATTATGATATCAGATTCCTGCTAGTTGCTTTTGAACCACTTTGGTCCCAAACATTTTTGCCAGCTTTTCCAGTTTCTTCCATAATTACTGATATTTTAAGGTTTTCTTTTTTTTAGGGTATGGGGAGGGTCAATTTGGTTAACCACATATATCTAGAAAATCATCCTTCTGCTGAGATTTGTATACCAGATTTTACAGATTTGTATATTACATTCTCAAACTTTTTCTCAGATTTTGGATATTCTTTCATTCTTAAATGATGCTTCTTGGGTTTTTTCCTCTTTTTCTCAGTATTACATAAGGCATAAATCTGTCTATTTGATTGCCTTTGTCAAATAACTTTCACAGATTTTTTTCTGCTTTATAGTTCATTAAATTATTCACTACAAAATTTAATTGATTTATTAATTTATTTTTAGTTTTTATTGATTAATAATAAAAGCATTTGCAGATAAAATTTTAACTTCTGATTAAACCTTTGACCATGCCCTCCAATTTTTGATATGTAGTACTCTCACTGTCATTTTTCTACTAATATTTGAATAGAATTTTTCCCTCTCTTTGACCCCAAAATTTACTTTTTTGGAGTCCTTTTTGTTTAAATTTCAGGGAATTTTGGAAGATTTGCAATCTTATTTCTAACCTTATTTTTTATACTACAGTTATCCTTCTGTATCCGTAGGGGATTGGTTCCAGGACCCCTCCTTCCCCTGCAGATACCAAAATCTGCAGATGCTCAAGTTCCTTATCTAAAATGCTGTGGTATTTGCACATAACCTATATACATCCTCCTGTATACTTTAAATTATCTCTAGATTAGTTATAATACTTAATGCAATGCAAATCGTGTGTAAATAGTTGTAAATATAATGTAAAATGCTGTGTAAGTAGTTGCTGATGCTCCACAAATTTAATTTTTGCTTCTTGGAACTTTCTGGAATTTTTTTTCTGAATATTTTCCATCTGCAGTTGGTTAAATTCGTGGTTGGCTTAATCCATGGCTGCAAACCCTGAGGATATAGAGAGCTGACTGTATTGGGATCAGAGAATATGGCCTAAGGGCTATCTACTATTGGAATTTATTCAGGGTTTTTGGTATTTATATACAATAATTTTAAAATATTTTCATGGAGTTTTAAAATGAAGATATAGCATATAGACTTTAATTATAAACTATATAAAGATAAATATATTACTTATATGTATTAATTTTATTTTTTAGATCCTTGGTATCTTTATCTGTTACATATTTAAGTTAAAACAGAGAGGCAAGTTACTTTTTTCCTTTATTCTAAAGTTTCTGCCCATTTTATCTTGAAATTATAAAAGTTTTTTTTCTTTATATATTTAAATACAATATTATTCCTTTTGTGAATGTTTATATCTGGTCAATATCTTGTACAGATTATCAGTGTTGCACCATCAGTGTCTGAAATATCACTTAGATTTATACTATTGTGATTCCTGTCTTCACATCAAATTTAGATGTTATTTCCTTATCTGTCTTTTTATTTTTAATTGTCCTATAGTGCATTCTTTAGATATGGTTTCATGGGTCACATTTGGATTTGGTATTGTAAGCCAATTTGATAACTTATTTTCAATTTTTTTGATTCTTTGCCATTTCCTATGTATACTTTACACCCTTTAGCTATATGAACTAGAATATAAATTATATCTGTCTATCTATCTATTTACCTGTCTATCTCTTCATACATTTTTTTCAGGCTCATCTCCTTCTTCTTTGTTTACTATGGTGGAAATAATTGAAGGGAAGCTCAAAAAATTAGTACCTCGAACGTATACCAAAGATGTGTAGCAGTTCTTGGGTTTGGGGACACCTTTAATCTACTCCCAACTTTACTAATCACCATTGTTATAATTCAATTTCTCTTCCATCCCAGGGCCATTTTAGGAGTTCTATGAAAATATTGTTTATACATATGGAATATTTTTGAAAACGTTATAAAGTAGACAAGTCATTTGTAGTAGATGAAATTCATGCACGTGTAGTTCTCTTTTGTATACTGCTTAAGATGAAGACAGAGAAGGGCATTAAATATAGGTGTTGAATATAAGGTGGATGTAATTTTTTGTAAACCTGGAGAAAAACTATATGGCAAGACAAAGGACTCAATACAGCAGAGATGGGGATGGTGCCTTCTCTGCAGATGAGGAAGGATTGACTCCATGCTGCATGGAGGGTCTGGATTCAAGCTTCTGAAAATTCCTCCTCTCTTTTGAGAAGAAAACTGAGAAAATAACTTCACATAAACTCCCCCACGTCAGAGAAGCTTCATCTGTCACTTGATCTTAAACCTTAATGAGGGCAGTCCCTACTATCTACTTAGTTATCTTGAGCCTCAAAGTGACTTACAGCTGCTCTCTCACTCATGAAGTTCTTCTTCCTTAAAACATCTCTCTGTCTCCTGCTTCTTCACTTTCTGCTGGTCTGAGTAAAAAGTGACAGGGAGACAGAAAAGTAGTAAGCTGTTTTTTTAAAGCCTTGAGTCTTTATACTCAGTTCATGAACAGTTTCTACTGGGAAGATGATTTTTAAAAATGAAGTTGGACTTTGAAAATCAAATGCAAGACACTGGGTTTTCAACAAGGTTAAGTTCAGAATACAGAATATATATATATATATATATATATATATATATATATATATATATATATATAGTTTTATTTTCTGTGTTTTTGAAGGCATTTTGGGAGTCACTGAAAGGAGGAGTCAAATTTGAAGCTTCTTAGTCAAGTGCTATCTTAAATTGGAGGCCCAATGAAGAAGGTGTTTCATCCTCTCTTTTATAATACAATGTGTTAAGTCAAACCTCCTTTTCAGTCTGAGCTTACTCACCCAAATCTATTCTTGGTGAAAGTTTTACCATGAACTGTCACATTTTAGTTAAAACTTTCAACATGGATGTTTTATTTCTCCCTTTTATTTGAACATACTTGAAAGTAGCTTTCAATTCTAAAACAGATGCTAGAAAGGCTCAAATATTTCCTAAAAAATCATGTCTTTTTCAAATGGGAAATCTAGTCCCAAAGATTAAAGTTCTGAAAGGATAAAGAATTTACTATGCAATAAACTAGGAAATTCTGTTAATACAAAGGCCTGTGTTAGTTCCATTAACTAACAAATACATTCTTGGATGTGACTTTGTAACTACAAAGTTATCCTTCTGATACAGAATAGCCTAAGGGTGATTTCTAATTAAAATTTTGAAAGCTGATGCTCAGTATACCATACCTCTCTGCAATTCTAAATTAAGCTTGGATCTCTTATGTTGAGTTAGTTTATAGTCTTTCACTGCTGTGTAGCATTGAAAAAATGCTAATTTAGTAAATCAGACCAAGTTCAACCCTAAACTATTATTACTATAGCAAATAAAGTTAGTGGTAGTTATGGTTGAGCTGCAATTTATGGAACCCTATAATTCTACTGTAATAAAAATAATAATTCCAACAATAATAATAATCTACCCTTTATTGCACTCCTGCTGTGTTCCAGGCCTTTTAAATGTATTATCTCATCTGACTCATGCCACGACTATGTGAGAGTTATTCCAATTCTATGGTTAAAGCAGCTGAGTGAGAAAAGAGGATGGTTTTAAATAAGGCAAGGATGGTAGCCATGGAGTTGAGTAGGGGGTAAAGGGAGCAATTAGAAAAGGGGTTCGTTAAAGAACTTAAAAAATCCTAAAAGTAACGTTTTTGTAGGTTTATAAGTTACTTTTGTAATGTATTTGTGCTTTAGATAATGTGGAAAGATAAAGGAAAATACAGAAGAAAATTAAAATGGCCAATTCCATTTCACACGTGTTGCATGTAACATGCTTTGGGAGATTTCAGGAGGGACTGCCGATTATTTGGAATTATTTGGAATCTGGAGTCTGGAGTTCAGGAAAGGGGTCTGAGTTATAGCTTTGAAAGTCACCAGTATATAGTAGAAGTTGAACTTTGAGGTATGGAGAAGGTAATTTAAAAGAACTGTGTGGACTGAGTAGAAAAGAGGACAAAGGATAGGGTATGGGGAAACATTGGTATTTAAAAAGCAATAAAAATTAGGGATATTAGGAGAATTATTCATTCAAACAGGGAGTTATCACCAAAGCTAATAGAAGAGAGATTTTATGATATAGAAATAGTCAAAAATGTTCAACTCTGGGATCAAGTAAGATAAGGCTTGAAAGTATCTAGGGGGTTTGCCAATTTGTTAACAAGGGAACAAGAGGATGTGGGCAGGCTTGAAAGCTCAGTGCTCTTTTCAGGAGCATGTGTTAGGTGGCTAGTGAGGAAGTGAGTGAAACTTTATAGAAGCCAGAGTGTGCAGAGAAGTAGATTACGAGGTCAATAGCTAGAAATCCAGAGAAGAATTTTATTAGAGGGACTGAAACACATGTATTTGTGGAGAGAGAATATCAAGATATAAGAGAGATAGATGATACCAAAAGGAGATCTTGAAGGAATTCCAGCATGTAGATCTCAACAGGATGTCCCAAGAAGGCTGCCCCAGATGGTGATGTAAGGCACTGGGGATGGGGAGACTGGATGCTGAAACCCAGCCTGAGCCTTTCTTGCCCAGCCATGTCAGCTGGAGAAGATGGTGTTGTTTTGTTAATAGTCCCACCAAATGAGACTTTTTTTCTATTTAGTCTTCTCAGAAAGGACACCTTTTACAATTCATCCTCCCAGAAGAGTTGGCTTTTTTCTAATTTGCAAAAGTATTTGCTAGTAGCAGCCCAAAATTTAGCATAAGAATGGCAGTGTTTGTTTGTTTTTTTCCAATTCTCCATGTCACGTTATAGAAAATCTTTCAAACTTCAAACACAATTTTAACAGTTACTGTCAAATATCTACTGAAACAGGAATGTAGCATACATTTTGAACATCTTTGGATAGCTATATGAAGAAACAAATGACAAGCAACATCAGATAGACCTACTGTATACTTTTGTATTTAGCCAAAATGTATTTGCTTTTTTTATTTTTTAAACACATAGCAAAGCAGAATCTTTATTTGTAATGATTATAGCATTTGGTTGGGGTTCATTACCCCTTGAGAAGAATAAGTAAATCTGTGTATTTTCATACATCTTCCACAGTAAATTTTATTTTATTTTTTTGTTTTTAAAAATTTTTATTTTATATTGGAGTATAGTTGATTTACAATGTTGTGTTAGTTTCAGGTGTACAGCAAAGTGATTCAGTTATACATATACATATGTACTTCTTTTATGTACTTCTGAATAGTGAGTGACAAAACAAAGTCTTGTAGTTCATCCCGTTACCATACTGAAATGACAGAATGTTGTCATTAGAAAGTACCTCAAGGTTGTCTACTGCAACCTGGACAAGTTACATTTGAGCACATTCAGGAGGGTGCAGGACTTGCCTGGGATCATGTAGCTAGTCAGCGGCAGAGCCAGGACGGCTTCTGATTCCCCATTCAGTGTTTTTCCACTATGCCTGGAAACAAAGACTTAAACTTTTGCTTTTGGTGGCAGATGTTAAAGCACTTTTTCACAGCAGCATCCTGAATGTCGAATTCACCTGATATGAGGTGGAAGCTTGAAACGCAGTCCTCTTGCTTTCTAAACTTGCCCTGCTCATGAAAGCTGGAGGAATCAGCTCTAATTCTGACCTTTTTTTCTTTTAATTTTTAATAATAGTTCTTCCTAAATGGATAAAAATGGGCATGGTTAACATATGGCAGTTTCATTTTCCATGATAGTCTTATACATTTATGTCCTTGAACCCAAATAACATTTTTTGAATTATTATGCCAATATTTTTTAAAAATAAGAATATCGTTTGAGTTACATTTAACATTTTGAAGTAGTACATGAGGATGGGATTGGCAATCACATGGATTAAATTTAGAGAAGATCTTGGATTTTGTGGTAGCTGTTTAGATATGAGATCTGCATGGCCGTTCTGAGTAAGAACATACACAGTCATAAGGAGCTCTGCAGGACAACACTGAAGAGTGGCGTGCCAGTGTCTTTGTTTATATTTTCAGCCATTGTTTTCCAAATTGTGTTTCTTGAGTTATTTACAGGTATTATTTGGATAAATAAGTCTGTGATCAAATGATGCTATACTTTTGCTATTGCCTCTCCCCACCCATATGTGAAAACGTATATAGAAGTATTCCACAGTTGGGAGAACTATTTCTTAGGTTGTCTTCTTTTTTCCTTCAGGATCTTTCATTAAGTAGGCGAATTTTTAAAACATCTTTGAACACAAATGCCTATCTTCACCTGAAGTAAAGGTTCACATGGTGCTCTAAAGGAACTGCTAAGCTAAATAGCTGAAAAGAAAACATGACACACTTTGCTATAGTAATGCAAATGCTACTGATACTAATACAGTAAAAAAAAACTGAAAATATATATAAGTATACATATTTTTATATTGTGCACGTGTATGTTTGTGTGTAGATTTTGGGGGGAGGGAATTATCAATACAGCTATCTGTCTTTAGCCAGGCTTATTCATATCTTAAGGGTGCTTCAATTTTGTACAATTTAGTAGTATTTACCTTGTATTCTTTTTGACAATTAAGATTTTAACTTTGAATAGCATGAACTAATATTTGAGATAAATGTTATTTCCATCGCACTTTGGTTTCTTGTCCCTTTCTGTTAACAATGGAGCCAATGACCTAAAATGTCTTCTTCTTATGCTTAATATCTTTCTGATCCAGTCAGAAGTCTACAGCTCTGCCTTTCAAAGCACACTTTCATGCATTCCCTTTCTAGGGGATAGCATGTTTTCCTAAATCCCAAAAGTGTGTGACATGAGTTAATCTGAAGATGCCAAGAGAGATATATTTTTGTTTGTTTTGATATGAAATACTAATAGGAAGTAAAAGGTCAATCTTGAAAAAGCTGTTACAAGAAACATATATTACTATGTCACCAAACAAATAATATAAATATAATTAAATAATAAACTAAGAAAGTATGTGAATTATTTGTACCACCCATTTGTTATATTACATAAAAGAATATGGAAACTTATAGATGTCAAGTTAAGAATGTTCAGATATCCAAGCTGATTGCTGATGCATTCCATTCACTGACTCTATCTGTCATGTATCACCAGACTCAGTAATAAGCAGAATTTGTGTTGTGATTCTTGCTCAGCAGAATCAACCATGATAATCTGATAGATTTTAAAAGGCAAAAGTTGAAAAGAACACTATACGAAAATAGATGAAATATTCCCTTAAAATAGTGTCAATGTCTAGCATTGACCTTTTAAACCCCCAAACTGAGAGTGGTTTCATGAACTAGAATACATTTTTCAAGGTAAGTACAGTATACAGAACTATGACATGAACCAAGCCTTTACGTTCATTCAAAGAGAAAAGTCTAGGACTAAATAATGGCAATGCCAAAATTTCTTCAGTAGGTGAATTGGAAATGAATATCAGAAGAAAAAATCATACAGTTTCTAAAACAGTTTTATCAACTTTGCCTACAAGTCGTACTTAACATCTAATAGCAAGACAAGGTCAACAACAGCAGGATCCTGGGACATCAGCATGGAAGTCAAGCTCACTGAAATTCAGATTTACTGGGCTGGACATGTATAGAAGATGAATAACAGCAGGGTGGTGAAGCAGCTGATAGAATAGCTGAAATGGAGTGACTGTAAGCACAGTAGGCCAAAGAAATACTCAAAGGCCTTTAAGCAATGTGGCAGAACTCCTGACTGCCAGACAGTGATCGCAGCAAACAGACCATGCTGGTGCACAGCAGTCAGAACCTGCGAGCCTCACTTACGGTGATCGTGCTGGACAAACTCTAGGACTCTTGCCTGAACTGTAATAAGGTCACTCTGTAGGGATGTATAATAATATGTTTTCTCTTACAAATACTTTAAATACAGATACGTCTTTATTGTATTGATTTGAACACAACTAATATTTCCTTTAAAAAAGAGTCCTTGTCAAAATCTGTCCTTTGGCATCTTCACAGGGGCCTTTTTTCACTCTTAAGCCACCCCGAAGTTCCCTATAACCTCTGGCTAAGTTTTTATATTACTACACAATTCAGTTTCTCAGAAATATTTATTTACTTTCTGCCCCCTTCAGCATGCTCTGTGTGATCCTTACTTCTTGCTTTCAAGGTCTACTATTATTCATAATCCTTCCGGAAAGCATTTCATTCCATTTCCCTCTGCCTTACACTGTCTTTGAACTTGGCTGTCCTATGAGTCCTTACTTTCACAGAGCTAAGAAAAAAAAAAGTAAATATGCATCATCTTATTTCATCCTTGCTGCCATTTCTTTTTTTTCTTTTTTTCTTTTCTTTTTTTTTGTGGTATGCGGGCTTCTCACGGTTGTGGCCTCTTCCATTGTGGAGCACAGGCTCCGGACGCACAGGCTCAGCGGCCATGGCTCACGGGCCCAGCCACTCCACAGCATGTGGGATCCTCCCGGACCGGGGCACGAACCCGTGTCCCCTACATCAGCAGGCAGACTCTCAACCACTGCTCCACCAGGGAAACCCCTACTGCTATTTCTTTAAACACTCATTTTTCTTCCTTAGACGAAAACATAAAGAAGACATAAAGTCTAAGGCCCAGCATGAAGTCTTCTCAAACTAACAAAGTTGTTTGACTCAAGTTTCTAGCCTTAAGAAGCCTAGGCTCAGGCTTTGTAAGCTCTGATGGTAGGTGGCATGTGTCTTGTAATGTATATGTATAACTCAAATATCATGATATCAAACTTGCTGGAGTTTTCAACATTACCTTCATCCCTTAAAAGTTGAGTGGTTCACATTTGTGTTTGTTTTTACATAATTTATAGTAATAAATATAAAACTACAGTAAGAAATTATACAACCCTTGAAAACATCTTGGTATTTCAGTTGTAAAATAAGGCATGTAACTTATAGCATGCATTTCTCAAGTCTACAATATCTAATCTAGTTTAGTTACTATTAAGAGTATCTCTTCCTCCTGTGCAAAATGAAGTTTTAAAATAATGACTGGATTTTGAATTGCCATTTTACCTGCCACACAAGCTATATGGTTACTGGACTTTTGCTTTTCAAATATAATTAAATCTAATGTCTTTTAACAATGGATTATGAGATATATCTCTATCTACACACATATATACATATATATGTGTGTGTGTGTATATATATATAATTTTTTTTCTATACCCATATAGGTCTCTCAAACAATTACAGCCCTGTACAATTTCACTAGTTCTGAAAAAATGGGTTAACAACAATTTTTACTTGTTTGACACAATATTGCCTGAGGCTTTTAATAAAGTGTGTTAACCAGAAAAATATACTTTATAGCCAGAAGATACACAATGCATGCTTTATTGAATCCTAGGCTTTCTGGAAAGTTATCACAGAGTGAACTTTGATGAATTCAAACACTTTCTCTCACACTCTACAATTATTGAGAAATCTTTAACACGACCAAATTGGATAAGACAAGAATATGCAAGGAGATTTAAAAGAGAAGATTTGCTTGTCACTGTCAATGTGTTTATAGGTATATATGTATTTTTCATTTTATTTATTTTTATTTCTTATTGTCTAAATGAAAATGACTTGAGGATGATTTCAGAATCAAAATGTGACCAAAGGGAACAAAACTTAAATTATAAGGAGTTTCAGTTTTCCTGTAGTCAAAGCAACAAGGACAATATGCCATGTGCCATGATTTTAATTATTTGCTAAAGTAGTGCAAATCAGTTTATCTGTAGAAACAAATTATTTCCTAGTATTGAATTTTATAATACTTTATCATATGAATCCTTACAAAGGGTTTTTAAGTAATATAATTGCAATGTATTTTTTGCAGAAGAAAGGCAAAGTTTCTTCACATATTTTTTTATCATCCATTTATAAAAAGCCAATAATTAAATACCTTTAGTAAATATTTTAGGGATTATCTAAAACTTTGATAATTTATATTCTAAATTAACACATGGACAGCATATAGAAAACTAAAGCAAGAGTTAGCCTGTCCCTTGAACAGTCTGTCTCAAATATTCTAGATTGAAACGGGCTTGTTTTAAGATCAAGCTGTAGTCATTTCAGGTCTAGATTGTATGATGTCTCTGAAGCGTCAGTATTTTATGCTGTTGATTCAATAGCAATCCATATTCTTTAAACATGATATAAGTCTGTGTTAGAACTCACATTTGTTAGGAAAATCTGGGAACATGATTTGCCTTCTCACCGCTTTTGCACAGAGTGGTGCCTACAAGTAGAATCAAAATTGTTACCAAAAAAGGGTTGTGACTCATCCTAAGTAATTGCCCAATAATTTATTAAAATCTCAGAGTTCTGCTTTGTGAAGCATGGAGACGATATTTGTGCTTAAAAAATTTAACCATAAAATAAAACCTTTAAACAGCCTATTTTTATTATATCACTATAATATTTTAAATGAACTATATGCAATTATTTTAATGCACTCAATAGATGCACATCATGTACTGCATTGCTGACAAGAGTTTCTCTTTTTAACTCTTTTCATATGTTTTGATACCTACAATAATAGGAGTAATTTAGATTGGTATTTTCTAAATACATATCAATTTAAAAATGTACTCTAGTCTCTTAAGCCCCTAGAGGAAGGTAAGCCCAGTCCTAAAGACCAACAGAGTACACGTGTTTAGTCATGAGTGATTCAAGTAAATGTTAGAAAAGACTTGTAATAGTCTCTGGTAAGTATTATGAGAGAAGATATCCAGGGTGCTTTGTGAAGACAGAGGAAAGTCACCTTACCAGCCTCAGCCCTGAAGGCCATTTCTTTGTTAGTCATTCTAGCTAGAAGGAACAGCGTTTCACCGAATTGAATGCAAATCCAAGAAGTTCCCTGTGGCTGTAGTCCAGATGTTATATAGATAGGTAGGAAGAGATTAAGGAGGATGGATGTAGGAGCCAGATAATGAGGGCTTTGCTTACACTGGAAAGAAAGTTGGATTTTATCCAAAGTTATAAGGCAGGCATTAAAGCTCGGGCATTTATAGGAGGGGTAGATTCTGGAGCTACTAGAAGAACACAGCATGGAGGACCTGTCTAGATCTGGATTTAAATCCTGGCCTTGCAAGCTAAGAGTTCTGTGACTTGAGCAAGTTATTTAACCTGCAAACATAAGTGTCCTTATCTACAGAATACTTGCCTAGTGTATAGTTACTGTGCAGTAAGTGGTAGCTGTCGCTGATGATGCTAGCTGCTACTTCTGCTTCTTAAAAAGTGAAACTGAAGATGGAATTCTCGAGGTAATGGAAGGGTTGAGTGCCACTGGAGAACTGACTGGAAATAAAGGAAGAAGAGTAGGTTTGGAGTCTGGTGTTTCAGACATGTTAAATCTGAGATGGAGAGTAGAGATCTAGTGTAAATCAGTTTGTGAGTTATTGGTAATGGTGTGTTGAATGGTAAAGCTGTGTGTTGGTGATTCACCGCTCATTCTATTGCCTAGAAAGAGGATATAGACAGCAAGATGTCAATGGTGAAAACCGGGGGGGTGGCACTCTCTACTATTTGAGGACTAGTCTGGAAAAAACAAACAAACAAACAAAAATCAAAGCCTCTGAATTAGAGAGAGGGAACCATAAAGGGAACTAGGGAAAAATGGTGTCAACAATCAAAGAAAGATTGCAAGGGAGGGAATTGTTTATACCATGGATGCCAATGAGAAGTCAGCTGTGATAAGAGCTGAAAAATATCCACAGAAAAGAGCAACTAGGGAGTCACTGGCAACTTTCAGGGAGAGAAAAAGGCTAAAATCAAATTGCAGTGGGATGGGAAGTGATTGAAACATGAAGAAATGGAGAAAAAGTATAGAGATTTGGCTGAAAATGGAGAGAGAGAGAGAGACATGACTCTGAGAGGGGAGGTTAAGGATGTGTTTTATCTTGTTTTAATTTGAGCATATTACCACACCCCAGGGAAAGAGCTGATTAATGAGGATAAGTACACAAGAAAAGTGGTGAATAATTTTGTAATAGAAATTTTATTTGGAAAGTTCCCCTGGAACACAGAGAAACAGTAGATGTGAAATTTTAAAGTCAGGTACCAGACCCCTCTTAGAGACGTCAGCTTAGGTTTCTTAGGCTTCTCTGAGGCCACCATATGGGTTCCCTGCAGTCACAGGGCACAGAGAACAGGTACCCAACTCACACCAAGAAGCTAAGACCTCCCTGTGCACATCTAGAAAGAAGGTGCCCTCCCAGAATTTGCCTGGGCTAAAGATGTGTGAGGATTACCTCTGAACCAATACAGTTCACAACTGAGAACTGGCATGTAGACATTGGCTCTTGCCCAAGTGGACTGCCTGGAATGCAGATGAGATGGAGGGGTCTCTGGAGAGTGGACTTCCAGGAAACCAGGAGCCAAAAAAGGAGCAATTCATTGGCCACTTATGACAGCTACAGTGGGAAGTGCCCAGCTGAGGAGCTTCTGAAGAGCACACAACGTCCCCATAAAGAGAGTCTTTAAACATACAACAGGACTAGAAAGCATAAAGCATCTTACAGTAGCATTAATCAAGTAAGAAAGTTCCACCTTCCCTTTCCTAGTAGGAGAGGAAAGAGTAAGAAACACAGGCTACTACATTCCTTTCCTTGATGCCAGGAGACCTGCCTACCTGCAGTAGAAGTAGCTTCAGCTTGGATAAGAGTTCAGAGTTTTGATTACTTTTTAGGACTGGATTAGTATTTAGTAGATACAGTATTTGTGATTTAAAGTGATTAGTTTTCAACTACCTACAAAAGACCAGAAAAGTCATGGATTGTTTGGATTTTTGTAGTGGTAGAGGAGAAGTACTTTTCCAGTGAGTAAATGTAGAGACAGGAGACAAAAATAAAGTTGCAGTTTAAGTGCACACACAAGTCATGCTTATTCAGCTTACTGGTACATGTTGTTAAATAAGGTCCCAAGGAGGTGAGAGTAATGAAGCCCACATTTGGAAAAATTGACCTTGAGCAACAAGCTTTCACAAATGTGGAAAGAAGGAGATAATGAGGGACAATAATAGTAAGATGTAGTTGAAGGAGGGGGTGAGAGAACAGAAATAAGTTGAGAGAAATGTCCTAGTTTCTTTGGGAAGTGATGAGCTTCCCTGCTGAGAGTTAGTAATGAAGTGGTAGGTAGATTGAAAGATTGAGGAGAATGATAGAGGTTTGGAATATAGTACAGCACTGGTTCTCAAAGTGTGCTCTCTGGACCAGGAGCATAGCATCTCCTGGGAACTTGTTAAAAAAATGCAAATGATCAGACCCCAGCCACACCTCTACGGGTGGAAGCCAACAATCTGTGTTCTAACAAATGCAGCTGGTGATTCTCACACACACTGTAGAGTTTGAGAACCACCCTGGTAGAGCAGAGTGGTTTAAAATCACAGGTTCGGGCGTCCCTGGTGGCGCAGTGGCTGGGAGTCCGCCTGCTGATGCAGGGGACGCGGGTTCGTGCCCCGGTCCGGGAGGATCCCACGTGCCGTGGGGCGGCTGGACCTGTGGGCCATGGCCACTGAGCCTGCGCATCCGGAGCCTGTGCTCCACAACGTGAGAGGCCACAGCGGTGAGAGGCCCGCGCACAGCAAAAAAAAAAAAAAAAAAAAAGCACAAGTTCTATGTTTACAGCATAGCACAGTCACTTATTAAATCAGTGCCTTTTGCAAATTATTCAACCACTGTGTGCCTCAGTTTCTTCCTCTGTAAAATGAAGATATATAATAGCAACCAACTCACAGTATTCTTGTAAGGTCTATATGACTCAGTGCATCTTAAGTCTTTAGAACAGTCTCTGGTCTATTGAAAATTAATTATTATTATTGTGGAAAGTAAAATAAAATGCTAAGTATCCCTGTAAGACTTGGTAGTTCTGATTAGTCTAATGGGCTATGCTTTGTGATATTTGCCCCCTTAGTGGCATGGACTTATTGGTTTAATCCCTTGCCACAAGACTGTGAGCCCAGGAGCTGTGTCATCTTTTCCTTTTTTTGCAATGTCTTTAGCAGCATGAGGCCTGTGCTCAGGGACTGTTTGATGGAAGAAATGGAGGAAGGAATGAAATGATGTGTGCAGAGCAATGCATATGGAGTTACTCAAACTCCATAAGAATTCTGAACAGAAATGTGATAACTCATTTTTGAAGAATAAGATTATAGTTTTGAATATTTTTAAAAACACTTGAAGTATTTCTTTGAAGAAATATTGCTAGGAGACCATATCAAATGTAGTGGTCCAGTGAAGGACCATTTCTGCGTTAACTAGAGAAGCCTGGTTTCCAGTGTATTTGAAAGAAATGTCAATTTGCATTGATTATTTTTCCATTTACTTAGATCTACATGGCTTCATTCTTTGAGTGTTTAATAACGCTTTCCAAGACCCATATCCTTTGATCATAATGTTAGCCACATAGATGATTCCCCAGTAGTTCTGTACTTAGTATCAGTGATAAAGCTACATTTACAAATCTCCTATTTGTCTTTTTCTGGTTATATTCTAATAGGCTGGAAATGTGTAATAAAATACCCTAATGACTCCACCTTGAGAACTAAATCCCATTCTAATTGTTTTGATGCATGGGCTAGCAGGATAATTGATTGACACTAAGACCACTCAGTAAACAGCCGGCTAACAGAATTAGATTAATGAAAACATATGGTAATTACAACTGTGCAGAACAACTTGGAATCTGCAATGTAGCCTCAGGGTAAATAATCAAAAGTCTGATCAAAGAGCAATTAGAGTTAATAAAAGTCTTATTGTGCGATTAGGATTAAGAAAGGCTGAAAGATAAAACTGTAAAGTTTTAAGAGGGTATTTGACGAAAGATTTACTTCATTCCTAAAAAAAATGTTTTGGTATTCTAGAGTAATCATTGAATTTTTGAAAGATGGAATTATCATTTATGTTTTTATAACATTGTTTATGAAACATTTAAGACTTTTCATACTGCATTGGTATTTTTTATAAAACACTTGTACTTTTATTTGAGTCCTCAAACTTTGACTCATTCATTCATCTGACAAATAATTATTAAGCACTTACTATATATGAGGCTGTAAATAAAACACTGTTGAGAGGAGGTAAAACAGCCACAAATCCTGACCTTTGAAAGTAGATTTTGGTGGAGAGTTAAAATTTTAAAATCTATGATTCAAGGTGGAGGAAAGTAGAAAGTCCTTTAGCAAAGGTATAGATAAAATACTAGCAAAGATAAAAAAGCAGTAAATACATTTGTGGGGACTTCAGAGAAAGCTTTAGGATTGCTTCCTAATTCTTAAAAGTTTGAAGAATCTGTGACACATATTGGTAAAAATAGGAATGTTTTGTTTTACAGTACTCCCTAGGGTGGATCCTATTTTATGTTTTATCCTTCTACGTGTATTTTTTTATGGTTGAAAGTATATATTTGATTTTGTAGTCTCACTGTCTTATTTCCTAGATGAGTGAAACTAGAAGTAAAGCCATGGGTCATAAGTCTTAAATATTAAGCTTTCCACTCTTATTTTGATTCAAGATCCAGTAACACTCTTTTCACTTGCTACCCTGAATATTTATTATTAGGTTCAATGAGCTCAAATGTAGTGGTGACCCATGGTCATACCTCTCTAGATAAAGAAAGAACACTGGCTAATGAGATTTATATATATCCAAGGCTGGGATTTGAGGTGGTGTCAGCATCACATAGAAATGGATTTTACCTACTTCTGAAGATGAGTATATTTATACCTTCAGCTGTCTTCAGATACATCCATTGTTATTTGCTAGATACCTTGGCCTAAAAATATAGTTTTTGTCTCATCAATTTGGGGATTCAGGGAAAGGAGAGAGTGAGTTCACATGGATATTTGATGGATGGGGCTCAACACTGGGGCTCTCCCCCAAATCCCTCCCTTGGTTCCCCTCCACTACTATCCACCACTTTCCTTTCCAAGCAGTGAGGAGTGGTTGGCTGGGAAAGAGGCTGCCAAGTCCTTCCGTCAGAATGGGCATCCAGGTTCAGAGTTTGGGGCATCCAGGTTCAGAGTTTGGGCCTCCAAAACGTCCTGCAACCCAGAACTCCGCCCACTGCCCCCTCCCCCCAGCGCAGACCCGCAGCCTCAGCCCTCAGACCCAGAGCCCCACTGCCCCCGCTCCCCCCGGGAACCCCCCAATGCCCGCTGCCGCCTCTTCCAGCTCTGGAATGTCCTTGGGGACCACCCACTCCAGCGCTTAGGGACCTGTGGGGTTTAGTGAGCCCTACTGTGCATGCTGCCCAGATAATTTACAACCTTTATGTCCCCTGAGCTGAGCTGTACTAATTCAGGTCATGGCACCTGTGCCCTGGACTCCTCACACTTGGGCTTTCAACTCTTCTCCCCGACGACGACGCCCACCCTGCTGTGATGGATGGAGGGCATAGTGCCTTCTTATAAGATACATAATAGTGAGTGTGTGTTTTACATTTAAATAAATGAAAGAGAGAGAGAATGACGAGGCAAGAATTATGGTATGAGAAGAAGGTGACAATTCGGTGCTGTGTAAACCATGGGATAATATTGGTTCCAGAGCAAAAATGTAATTGATCTTCAAGGAGGGGAAATGCCTTAATACTAATACTTACAAGTGTAATATTTCTTTGAAGTATGAAAAATATGTGCCGGGTATCTTTGAAAAGATGAGAAAATGGAGATTCAGGCAGGGTGCCTGACTTACCCAAGGTTGAACAACTACTATGAGCTCTTTTCTGGAGATAGTATCTTATGATTCCTCTTCCAGTGCCCTTTTCTCTTGAACCTGAATGTCAAGGCCTTCCCTAACCATCCCAGCAACTTCCTTCCACTCCGATCATCATCTATCATATTACCCTTCATCTTTTTTTTTTTTGTGGCATTTTTGTGTTCATGTCATTTTAATTGATTTTCTCATGTTTGTGTGTTTATTCCACTAGAGACTAAGTCTCCTGAGAACAATAATATATCCTGTTCACCACTGTTTCTACATCTGGTTATCACTGCTGTACCCCCAGCACCCAGCACACTATTGGCAAATCCACAAGAAATATTTATTAACTGACTATTTACTATAACAAAGTGGGTTAGGTGTTGATAAATCAGGCTAATTGCAACTGAGTGATATATTGATACATTGAGTGCAACAGGAGTTATGCTGATAACATAAATATTCCCAAACCCCACATTTCGGGGTTTTATTCTCTTATTTGGCTATATTATAAAAGCAATTGTCCTTTTACCCACATAGAAAAATTCACATCCAACATACACGTAATATTTTGTATATACTTTATGAGAGATTTATTGACCCAATATATTCTGAAGGATTTGCTATAGGATACACAATTCAACAGTGTTAACAGACTCTACTAGGTGCAGTGGTCCACGCTAGGCCCCAGGGAGTGCAGCAATGAATAAGATGCAGTCTCTTCCTTTGGGTAGTTTATAGTCTCATTTCATGTATAACTCTTCTGAAATAACAAAATCAGAATTTTAGAACCATTAAAGACAACATACTGATGGTCAGCATATTTAAGTGATTGAACCAGTCAAGCTGAGAGGTAATAGCAAAGCTAGAACTGGAACACAGATTTTCTGGCTCTCAGTCAGTACTTCTTCTGCTGTAAATGGCTATGAGCACTAGTTATTCTTTTACTGATTCTCTATCATGGATAAGTATGACTTACTACAAGCTAGCCTCTCTAGTTTTCTTATTTTCAGTTAGTTTTTCCAAGCTACACTGAAGAGCATGATTCTACAAGCCAGTGATTCTTTCCATGACGTGTGCCCTTAAGGAATCTATGACCTTTCATATTTAACTGTCATTTTCTCAAGTAAACACTGGCAGTTCTTTTCATCTTTCCTCATAAATATTTTTTTAACTTAATAATTTGATTTTTGACCATTTGCCAATTTATTAAGTGTATATATTGTCACTTTAGTGATTTGTATCCAGGTTCTATACTCAATCTCTGAGTACTACAGCAAAGAAATTCACTTGCTCATTCATTCCTTCATATATTCTTTCATTTAACATATGTATTGAGTATTTACCATGTGCTAGGTACTATAAATATAATGTGAGCAAATATAGTCAAGGTCCTTCCTTTATAGCTTCCAAACACACACACACACACACACACACACGGATATATGTATGACTACAACTGTGCCAAATGCTAGAATAGAAAGATATCCACGCTATGTGAACCATTAACAAGGCTATTTGACATCTCCAAGTGGATAAGGGAAGGCTTCTCTGAGAAAATAACATTTCAGCTGAAATCTGAAGCATGACCAGTTGGTAATTAGACAAATGGAATAAAGCATGTTTCAGATGGGAATGCAGATGTGGGGAGTTGCCTGTGATTCAGTGATGGGAGGGATTATGGCAAAGGATAGGCATAATACCAATGTAATAGTATAACCAGAGTGTAAAGGGTGAAGGAGAGCTTTATCTGATTTGATAAGGTGAGTAGAGATTGAAGCATGTAAGTTCATCTACAGCATATTAAGGAATTTCTTAACCCTAAAAGAATGGGCAACCACTAAAGTTTTTTAAGCAGGGATTTAAAATTTTCATATGAGAAGTTAAAGCTGCCAAAGATGGCTTTAATGATCAGGTTTGTGTTCTTAGAAATCTAATGGTGCGATTTACTGAGATTGGGAACAATGGACAGAGTCCAGGTTCTAGGAGCATGAGGGAAGGAAATTCATGCATTCAATTTTGGCCATGTTGAGTTTGAGATGTCTTTGAAATACCCAGGAGGAGAGGTAAAGTAGGCAGTTGGTTATACAAATTTGGAACTCAGAAGAGTGTTATGGTCTAGAGATATAATTGTATGAATCGGTTGTGACTAAATGATAATTGAATCTGTGAGCATGGATGAGATCACATAGGGAGAAAATATCAAGTTAGAAAAGGAGAGAGAGTTAAGGAGCAGTTTTAGAAGACTGTCAACATCTTGTAGCTTGAATGAGGATGGCATGCCAACAAAATAGAAAGGAGAGGCAAAGAAATAGGAAGAAAACCAGGAGTCAATTGTTTTGAAGCCAAGGCAAGAGAAAGTATTAACAATGTCATTGTCCATGAGAGACTAAGGAAGAGATAAAAGGTCATGACTCTCATTTTTACAGGTAACAAATAAATGGTATTTATTGACTCTGGCAGTTATAATATCCAGCATTGGTCTGGTTTCATGCAAGTCTCAGTTCAGACACAATGCCACCAAGAATCATATACCTCCTCCTGCCTTCTGTGTCATTGGCCCCATCTCCATCCATGGGTGATTGGATGGAAGGATGAGTGAGAAGGGAATACTAAAGACGGACCCTGGGAGCTCCAGTTGTGCAATTGATCAGCATACAATACTTATAAAGATGGATCCCAGGTTCTGGCTTCTGTACCTTGTATATTGGCATTATTCACTAAGATTAATAAAACAGTGGAAAAACAGTTTTAGAGGGAAATTTTTAATTTAGTTGAGTTTAAGAGAGATGTGAGGCATCCAAGTGCAGATGTTGAATAGGCAGTTAAAATGAAAAGAAAGTGGTATGTAAAGTTATGAAAGTGTATGGAATTACTTATAAAGATATAAAGAAACTGAAGAGAGCCTAGCACCTAGCATTGAGATACTCCAGCATTTAAGGATTAGGTACAGATGTACAGCCAATGAATAAGAACAAAATGTAGCAGTCAGGAAGAAGGAAAATCAAAAGTATGTGGTGTCACTGAAGCGAAGGGAATAGGACTTTCAAGAAAAAGGGAGTGATCAGCTTTGTCAAATTACCCTGAGAATCAAGTAAAATAAAAATGAGTATATTGAGGGCAAAAAACATTCATTTTAATTAACAAGGAAGGACACTGGTGACATCAAGAATTGTTTCACTAATAAACTGGTGGCAAAGGCCGGTGGGGAGGGGAGAATTAAGTCAGAGTGGAGTGAATTAAGGAGTGAATGGGAAAATAAGTACTGAAGAAGGATGGTAGACTATATATATATATATATATATATAGACCTCTTCCAGAAGAATGAATTGTAAAGAGGAAGAGATAAAGCAGTAGCTAAAGGTGAAAGTGGGATCAGAGAGGTGATTTTGTTTGTTTGGTGAGAGACACTTGGGAATGTTAAAAATAGATAGGAATAATCTAAGAGAGAGGAAGAAATTAGAAATACATAAAATAAAAGGGAAATCAACAGATGGGAGGGGATGAGATTCAGCGTATGAAATACAGCTTTTACAAGTCAGGTTCAAGGTCACAGGATTATTAAACATGAGAGCCTATTAAAATAATGGCTTATAGAATCTAGGTTGAATAGGACAGGTATGAAGATAAGACAGGGTTAATGGGTAAGAAGTAAAAAAGTACCAATTATGTAGACTCCAATGAGACCAACGAAGGCTCCGTTTAGTTAATTGAGCGGCAATATCTAAAGAACGTTCTATTATAACATGGTTTGTGCTAAGCCTGGTACACAGTGCAAAATTTTTCAAGATAGCCATGAGACTGGAAGTCTTCACAAGGTTACTGGAGGGACATTATCTTCCTATACAACCATGGGATTTTTTTGTGTTCCTATTCTAGTCTTTTCATCATATCCTTTTATTGGTTGCTTATGTATCTGTCCAGATAAGTCTAGATTATGAGCCCCTAGAATACTTTTTTTCCTTGCTTTAAACACACCAAGGTTTTTTTAATATAAAAATACTCAATAAATATGTTCAATGGATTGAGCTGAGATTCCTCATTTGCCATTTTAGTGATGACTGTATTTGTACTTTTGTGGTTAATGTTGAGTTCCCAGGTAGTAGCAATGGCAAAAATTTACTTCCATCTCATTTTCTGGATTGAGGAATTGTGTCTTAAGGGTATAAAGGTCTAGAATTAGTGTGTTGTTGCTCCTGGTTCAAACCCACCTACTCAATAAAAATACAGTGGGTTGTACCAGCCAGTTGTGCCTCTTGCCAAATTTAAATCGCTGGAAAGTGAATTTGAAAAATGAAAAATTATTTTATAACATTAACATATAAACCTCCCATTTAAAACATTAACTATTAAGTAAGAATTAATGCATAAAGGACTACATTGACTAAAAATGACATTATCCTAAAATGTATGTTCTTTTTAATTTTCCTTCACGTTATTTTCACCCTTCATTCGTATTTTCTATTACTTAATCATAGTATCATACAATATTATTGTTTATTTCACTTTTCATTATATCATAAAAGTATTCCATGTTGCTATATAGCCTTTATATTTATCATTTTTGATGACAGCAAAAAATGCCACTGGATTGATACATTATAATTTACTCAGCTATTCCTATTTTGTTTGACATTGAGTTACTTCTATTTTTTTCCTCATTATAATACTTTAATGAACGTCTTTGGGAATATAGTCATTCTTTCTTGTTGGATTGTTTCCTTAGGATATATACGTATGGGTATATATTGCTAGATCAAAAGATAAAGACATTCATGTGATAGTAGATATGCTTTCAAAAAAAGGTTGTATAATGCCATACTGTTCCAGACTCATCTCATCATGTATAAAAGTTCTTGTTAGTTTAATATATATAAAATTGCTCCTCTGCCTGATTTGCTTGGGTGGGGGTGGATGTCATTTCATATTAGTGTAAATATTCCTCCAATATTTGAGTACTATAATTGCCCATTTATATTTTGAGGAATATCAATTATTTATTATCAGTTTATTTGAGTTCTTTTTTGGAGAAACCAATTCTTTATAATTTGATTCATATATTCTTCCCAGTTCAGACCTTCGCAATTACTAAAGTTCAGTTATGTCCATTATACACAATTCTACAATATATTTTATTAAATAAATTCTATCAAATCGTTACTTGCAGCCTATATTTAAGAGTATATTAGTGTCTGAGGCTCTGGACATTGTAGTCACATGAAACTTGATTTGGAGCCCAGCTCTGAATCTAGCTGTCCTACTGGTGACTTTAACCTCCAGTTTCCTCATCTGGAGATACTAATAACTACAGTATAGCAGTTGTGGGAGGATTAAATATAAAGTACTGAAGCATTGTGTTCAACAAGGTTCAGCTATTCACTGATTTAGATTATCAGCCAAGCAAGTCAGGATAACTGATTTTATTTTAGTTCATTTTATTTTTATCATCCTCTTGTAGATTCACCAACAATTTGAGTTCATAGTATTTGGATGGTTTTATACCAGAAATAAAAACATAGAATGTTGAAATCTTTAGTGGGACTATTGACCAAATACATTTCCATATGAAGTTGTTTTAGCTCAAAGTGCTGGAGAGTTTAGGTCATTGCTCACAGGTATCACTGATACACTGTATAATTCCAACTATTTCTATGTTATATTAAAGCAGGGATCTCATTTTATTCAATGTATTACATCTGTTGTTCAGTGACATTGGCTAGATATGTCTTCTGTTTCTTATATTGCTATTGTAGGGGCATGTTTTGATGTGCTGTTTATTTTAACGTTGTTAGATGTGTCCTTTTTTAAGATATAGAATTAACTTATATCTATGTTATAGTGTCTACTCTTTGCATTGTATACCATGGTACCAAGCATATTTTCTTACAGATAACCATATTCTATTGATAATACACATATTTATATAGCACTTTGTAATTTTTGAAGCATTTTACAAGCATTCATTAAGTCATACACATATGAATGTCATGAATACAGAAATAACCTGCCATGCTGCTTTCTTTTTGCTTCAAGTAAAATCATTTTAATGACTGACACTTTTGTACCATACTTATGACTTTCAAAACACCCTCACTCTCATTTTTTTTATTTAAATCTCTTTTGATATTCACCTCAAACATGTCAGGAATAGAGAACATGTATTAGTGCCCTTAATTTACACATGAGAAAGTTAAGACTCCAAGGCATTAAATAACATATTGCATGGTCATATGTATAAAAAGTTGAAATAACTAGGTCTAGGATCCAGGTCTCTAATCATTAACTCTATTCAAACCACTCATGTGTGCCATTCTTTGGTTTGGTATAAATGTAAATGCCAAGAATGAGGCACTCTGGTTCCTAAGGATGAAAAGAAAATAGACAATTTTGATGAGAAACATGCTAAGAAGCTTTATCTATAATAACAAAACAGAAACTGCATAATTTATATTTTAATATTTAATTATTCCATGCAGTTTTTTTCTTAAGAAAGAATAAGACTAATGGGAGGAAAAAGAAAATGCTTTTAGAAGAAGAAAAAAATAGAACTCCAACAGCCTCGCTATCATTCTAACTCTACCACATATCTCTGAATCGAATTATTGGTGCATAGAATTAATAAAGAGCCCACAGATAGGGAGCCAGAGGATGTCATAGATAGTAAGTTTAGAGTAAGGGCAGTTAACTCTATAAGGTGAAGAATGATTGATCATTCTAGAGAATAAGAAAATTTAGGAATGAAAGTAGTAAATGATTGATTAATGGTCATAGTCAGACATACCCTGTATCAATTTCTGAGTCAAACTGCTTCCTGTCATATTGGTAAGGGTGATCCCAACTGGTAATAAGATTGATTTAATCTCTATTGCTACTATGAGTTTCAGTGATGGCAATGCTGATATTTACCTGGAACATTTAAGTACCTTATAAATATGATATTCCCTTTTTGAAGTTAAGTTTTGATTGCAGTTTACTTTGAAAAATACATTCCAAATTCTGGCTCATGCATTACATTCCTTTGTCACCACCAAGCATTTCTTTGTTGCCTGGCAACATGATGCAACTCCATATCTGGAACCCATCTTGAAGAGGTATTAGTCGCTAGGTAGGTGAGTAGTATGTGGATAGTTGTCTAAAGACAGTGAACAGAGTTAGAATAATAGAAATGCTATTGGAATTCTACAATTTTCCTCATAAAAACATTTTTGTTTCCTATTACCTTTATTTTTTTCTCTCTGAAGGAAAAAAAAGGAACCAAATACAGAATAATTAAATTTAAAACTAGAGTTATTGATTTCTTTTGTTCTTTTCCTTTATTATTTTGGATAAACTCCTTAGCATATTTCTTATAAACATTGTCAATTTTCTTTTATTTCATCTTCATGTTTGAAGGGCAACACATTACTTGGTCTTACATGGATTTGTCAGGATGATTGTCAATTGGCATGTACTAAAGAGGTAACTAATAAGTTACTTTATTTAAAGCGTGACTACAGGACACCCTTGCCTTAAATTTCCCCAAATCAGTTGTTGACTTCTTCCCCATTTGCCCTGAATATATGAGCTGTGAATGGAGAGCACTGGCCCACTCTGCTCAGGAAATGCTTCTGGATTTATTTTTTTCTTATTTTTTTTTTTTAGGGTCGCTAGAATGATTTAATATTTATAGATCCTTAGAATTGTAACAGGTATATAGTAACATAGTGGTTAGCAAGCTACAACTCTTTGACCAGATCCAGCATTTGGCCTCTTCTTTTACTGCCTGTGAATGGTTATTACATATTTTTTTACATTACATATATTTTATTCATTTATTTATTTTTCACATCTTTATTGGAGTATAATTTCTTTACAGTATTTGAGTTCAGTTCATGCCCAAAGGATTAGTGTAGAATTTTCTTATGTGTTTTTCATGAACCTCCTGAATCAGAAATACCTGGATGTTTGTTTGAAAGGCAAATCTGACCTATTCAATCAAAATCCTTGGGGCTGGATTCCAGGAATCTGATCTCAATACCCATCTCTCTACCTACCTCTTAGCTCCTATGCTCCAGCCTCTTTTGGTCTCTGACTCATGCCAAGTATGTCTCCACTAGAGGCCATGCACAGCTTTTCCTCTTTCTGGATCTCTCATTTCCCAACTTTCTCATGAAGGATTCCTTCTCCTCATTCAAGTCTCAGTTCAACTGTCACCTCTAGAAAGCAACGTTCACTGACTCCCCAAGGTAACCCCCCACTCTCACCCAAGAATTTCTAACTCATTAATATGTTTTATGCATATCAAAGTAGTTAGCAATGTCAGATCTTATTTATTTCTTTATTTTTAACATTTAACGTCTGTCTCTTTATGATGAAGTTGAAACTCTACTAGCACAGGAACTTTTCTGTGCTTTGTTCATGGCTTTATTTGCAGGAGGTGCTCCAACAAGTACTGGTAGAATAAATGACTGAATTTTTTAACAAGCTCCTCAGGTTACTGTCACACATCCTCAAAATTGACACCTTGGGGCTAGAGGATGTCTCAGGACTAAATTAAAACCAAGCAATGTGGTGGCTGAGGTGATTCCAGTTCTTCAGCATAAGTAGATCTTCTCAGAGGCAAATCCAACCTAACGAACCCTCCAGGAGTGCTCAAGTACATCCAAGAACACTGTGACAGTGCAAAAGTTTACTGGCTGGGACCAAAGATCCTGGCTTTGGGTCCTGGCTGTGCTGTTTATTATGTACCTTTCATTTAGCCAAATAACCAAAGATTATAGACTTTAGGGACTTCATGCTGATGCTTTATCTCTCAGAGTCTAAATTTCTGCATATATAAAACAAGAGAATGAGACCAGATTAGTAATCCATACTAGGTTCTACAAAATGCTAATTCATTAAAACCTAAATATTGGCTCACTAAAAATAATGCAAGAAATTGCAAAAGCTTGTATGATACCAAAATGTAGGAAATTCTGACTACTAAGCTCTCTCTTAGAGATTCACAATACACATTTGTAGTTTTAAAATAATAAAAATCCTCTGGAAATAAATCTCTTTATATTTATTTAACCCAGAATTCATCAAACGTATCTGATCACAGCACTTTTGCTTATCCTGCTACAACTCTGAACTAATATTCCACAAAATTCAGTATGAGAAATACTAGATTAGATGATCCTAAAGCTGACTTCTGGTTCGTGTGGCCCAAATTTGTCTGGTTCCACATTACAAGCATGCTTGCCACCCACTCTAGAAATTCTGTAATCCCCCGGGACTGGCTGCACATCTGCAGTAAAAAAGCACTATGATGATTTGAAACTTTCTGCTTTCTGTGCTGAAATCACTCATCAATATCCACAAGGTTTGGAGTCATCCTGGATAAGATCAGCCCCTTTCTATGAAAGCATGTGCAGGCAGCCTTCCCACTCCATCCCAACAAATCCTGAATCTCAGAAACTGTGCAAAATTAAAGGGTTCAGTCCAAGAGAACATTTACCCAGGTAGCAGAAACTCATTCTTGTGCCAGATGATGGATTAACAGAGAACCTTTTGTCTATTTCTGTTTTAAATATGCATTGAAAAATTAAAACAAGGAGTTTTAAAAGTTTCCCTTTGACTGTTACTGACACAATGTTGACATACTTCAAGTGACTCATCCGCTCAAGAGAATGCATGTATCCCTGAAGTCATGCATTTTGTAATAAAGTGATTTTTTAAAGAAACTATTGCATTATGGGTTGAATTGTGTCCCCCCAAATTCATATGTTGAATTCCTAACCTCTAGTACCTCAAAATATGATCTTATTTGGAAACAAAGTCATCACACATGTAATTAGTTTAAAGTTAATAACATTAAGATGAGGTCATACAGGAGTAGAGAGGACTTCTAATCCAATGTGAGTGGCGTCCTTATAAAAAAGAGAAATTTGGACATCAAGACAAACATGCACAGAGGGAAGGTGATGTGAAGAGATACAGGGATAAGATGACATCTGCAATCCAAGGAGAGAGTCGTGATATAGATCCTTCCCTCACAGCCCACGGAAGGAACTGGCCTTGCCAACATTTTGATTTCAGACTTCTGACCTCCACAAACATGAGACAATAAATTTCTGTTCTTTAGGTCACCCGATTTGTTTCAGCAGACCTAGCCCACTAATACATAGGGTCTAAATGTTGTAATCAGGTCTCTTGGTCCTATATATACACTTATCCAGTTGCCAGATGAGTTCCTTCCTCCAGAATACCAAATGTCTCAGTAGTCCTAAAATGTGACAGAGCAAGTCAGTGAGTGATCCTCCCCAGACCACTTTCTGTGGTTCTTGTGCCCTAGAATAGCTCAAGTCTCAGGGTAGATCCCTTAATGACATTTTGGTGAACTTAACTTTACTCTTCTAGAGTATTTTGCTTCAGCTGAAATAAGCAAAGATTGGAAGAAACTACAAATATTTGGAAAGATAAAAGGCAATGAAATTACTTTGAAACACACTTTGTACAGCCTCATAAGGTTGACCAAACAACATTTTGGGCAAAACTGCCCAGATTTTTAAAGTGGTTGTTAGAAGCAGGTAACATAGAAAATTGAAGCGAAATCTTTCCTGAAATTACTACTACCATTGCCAGTGTTCTTTGAGGATTGGCCTAATGCAATTCCTACCTCTTCAGCCTAACACAGGGGGGTCAGAGCTTTAAATGGCACTTGTAACAAAGGGAAGAGTCAAATTGCTCTTGTCACTAATTAGTTCAGATGTTACTTCAAATTGACTTTGGTCCTGTTATTGAACCAAGAAATCCAAATCTGAGGGAATCAACTGTGGGAATGCTACCAGTTCAGAAGATTAAATTAGAGCTCCATTTTCTTTTTGCTGTTTTGCAGTTAGAAAAGGAATTAGTGTCCATGTTTAAATTCTGTATAGCACTAATTTCAATATAAGAGGCTTGAAAAAAATATGGAAATAATTATAATATGAAAAAGATCAAGGTTTGAATCTAAAGCTTATAAACATTTCCATGACATTTTCTATATTTGTTTCTCTGTTTGTAGTTCCTTTCTATATCCGTTAACCCAGTTTTCCTTAGTAGTTTCATCATCAGCAACATCATCATCATCACCATTAACTTCATTTTCATCAATAAAACAGTCATTCAGTGTCTCATCCCCCTGAACCTGTTCAAAGAGTAATGTGCAGACCCAGCTCTGCCCTGTGGTTATTTATAATTGTATCACTGTATTGAGTATATGCCATACTGTGATTCAGTGGGACTCAGCAAATGACTTAATAATTCTTTTCGATTTTATCAGCAAAGGAGGTCTTACTTCTGAATTCTCACTTGCTTTGAGAATTAATGAGATTGTCTATTAGTCATGCCTTTACTGTCAAATATTCTAAATGCCTTTTCTTATCACTACCAACATTTTAAAGTATACTTTCATTTTATTAAAACTGGTAGTTTCTATTCGGATAATGTGACTAAAGCAACAATAAAGATGCACAGCTACATTTTGGGAAAGCTCACTATTTTTCTACCTAAAGAAAAATTAGATACCCAATTACTGAATATACTCACTTTTGAAATGTAGCTTCATGTGCTCATTTCTTCTTTTGTTTCCAAATGCATAAAAGATTTGGGGAAACAAACTGGGGAAACAAACATTGGAGTAAACAGGAACAAGTCTATAAAATATAATCTGTCTAGTCTGATTACTATAGTCAGGGGGCTAGGACCAGAAGTCATCACAGTTTGCTTCTCTCTGTGGGAAAAAGTTTACAACAAACGGCAGATCCTAGCTTAAATATTCTTTATTTGTATGGAATAAAGGCTCTGTGTGAGTTAGGGAAAAGATCATTCTCAAAAAAAAAAAAAAGTGAAGATGCAGAGTTTTTTATTCTCTCTTCTACCATGCTTCTGTCAATCCTTTCTAATAATCTGCTGTGTATTCTTAGAGCTTCCCATAGCCACTATTTTTAGCCAGTTCTAGGATGAATGAAGAAAAAGAGCAGGTTGCTCTGACTTTAACTGGAAGAACCAAGGTGAGAGGGCTTTACCTTCTTTGCACAAGTCTACCTATCATGACTTCCAAGGAATACTAATATTTCTTCCAATAATTGTCAATAATGCTTCCTGGAAGCGCAACTGTCCAGGCAGAAGTTAACCTTTTCTCCTGTACTTTCTTTGTTCCCTGCTCAACTTTCCTAAATTGCATATACTGCTAGTTTGGTTGTTAAAATTTATTTATCCCTAATTTTTTTTAATCTAGTGTTTTCTTCAATTGAACTGATCGATTCTACTTTAATTTTTGTATTAAGTGCAGACCTCTTTTTTCTTTTCTTTCATACCACTGCTCTCTCCTCAGCATCTTCCTACTTTCCCTGCCATTTCTACTTATTCCTGTCATCTTATTTAATCACCTCTCAACTTTGCTGTCTCTCTGTCCATCTCTATTGCTCACTCCACTTTTGTTCTTCCCACTTAGAATGTGGAAGGAAAGATAAGGCAGGAGAGACCGGCCAACTGATTGGCAAGAATCTTCATGAAGTGGCACTTAATTTGGTGAATGCATCAGGCTTTGGCTCAGCTATCTGCATTCCGTCTCTCTCTCACAGTTTGTCACTCATTAACTAAGCCCACAGAGCCTGAGGTATAATGCAGCTGTTATCATAAAATGAGAACACCCAACACTCACATCAGCTGCAGTAACAGCATCAGCATGACTTATACATTCCTTACCTTTAGGCAAATCTGCACGTGAAATCACATGCTGTACTCAAAACAACCTGAGTCAGTTTTTCTTCAGAAATGATCTTTACCTAAGAGAGCTTGAAGAACTCTTGTGCACTCTAAAGATAACTTTGACAACAGTGTCATAATGCTTCAAGTGTGTTGCCAAAATCCCCTCTCCCATAGGCAGGCTTGAATGGACATTCAAGGGTTATTTTTTTTTTCTCCAATGTTTTGTTTTTTCCATACTTCCATGTCTGAGCAGGCTCCTTGAAGATTGACAATTCTTTTTAAGTTATGATGACACATTGAGTCAAGTCACAATCTCACCTAGGAGTCTTCCTCCATAGCTTTAAGAAGACTTGGTATATCTTCAACCTTACCCACTATAATGGTTAAAATGTGTCCAGCCAAAGGTAACAAAAGATCCCATTCATGGTGGTGAAAACTATAAAGACATTTAAAAAGAAGTCTGAGAGTTTGCAGTGTCAGGCCAAGTATAGCAAGCAGCTTGATTATGTCATGGAAGACCTTCTTCTCCCAACCTTCCTTTCCCCCATGCTCAGGGTTTTGGTTTTGCATGTCATGGTTCTCAGAGCTTCAAGTTGTCATAGAACAGTACACAAGTCAAGAAGGGAGGGACAGGGCCAAAAGGCTCTCTCATCTCTCAGCTCTCTCTCCTCAGAACCATTCCTGCACCCCACCTCATCCAAGCTCTCCCTCCCACTTTACTTCTCTTTGGGCAGACATGGATCACCAGTTCAGCTCTAGACAAATTACTAGCATAGAAGAATAGGATTGGCATAGCTGGTTTAGAATAATCATGATCCATGGTTGGCAGCTGGGCATAAAATCAGCCAGGAAGGGAATGGGGGATGGATTCTCTCAACCAGCAAGAAGTAGGAAATAGGCTAGAATGAATGACTGCCATACCTCACCCCACTAGGTGGTTATATAGTTATACTCTTAGGAAAATGTGACTTCCTATATTTTTAAGTCTTTGGGTGCTAGGCAACATCACAATTTTCTCCATGTACTGCTTACCTCACCGATCTCATCCAAACTCAGCTGTTAACTATTTTCTTTACTCTCCCTGTCTTGGGTGAAGACATTTAAAAAAGAGAGTCAACAGTACCTTTATAGACAAATACATTTTTTTTTTTACGAACACACTGAAGACTGCAACTGGCTTGAAAATTTTTGCAAATAAGCATGCAAATTTTTATATGACTTGCATAACAATTCCAGTTAAGAATGTTCCATTGCCTTAAAGTTTTATTTTTCAGAGGGTCTTAATCCATTTTGAATGTTGTTTGATGCAGCCAGTATCATGAAAATCGTTTACTCTATTGGCAACTTGATTATAATGGCAGTTCAAGCAGTATGTGTCTTCTTGAGATAATGTCATTATAATTTAAAGGGAACATTAGTAAACAACCCACAGCTATTTGGTATGAAATGTGTGTGTATAGTTATAAATATTCATAAATATTTTATCCTAATAAAATCTATTAGTTTTATTTTTTCTTAAGAAAGATAGCAAAGGATATTAGAATATAAAATGTGCTTTTTGAGTCTTTTATTTTCTTATTGAAAATGTTTTTTCTAAACATTTTTTTCTAAGCATTTCTACTGATTTTTAATAGGCTTTATTTTTTAGAGCAGTTTTAGGTTCACAGCAAAATTGAGGAGAAAGTATACAGATTTTGCATAATCTCCCGGACCCCACACATATATAGCCTCCCCCATTATCTACATGCTCCACCAGAGTGACAGATTTGTGACAGCTGATGAACCTATATTAACATATCATTATCACTCAAAGTCCATAGTTTACATTATGGTTCATTCTTGGTGTCGTATGTTCTGTGGGTTTGGACAAATGTATAATGATATAAAACTACCATTTTAGTACCACACAGAGTACTTTTACTGCCCTAAAAATCCTCTGTGCTCGGGCTTCCCTGGTGGTGCAGTGGTTGAGAGTCCGCCTGCCGATGCAGGGGACACAGGTTCGTGCTCCGGTCCAGGAAGATCCCACATGCCGCTGAGCTTTTGGCTCTGTGAGCCATGGCCACTGAGCCTGTGTGTCCAGAGCCAGTGCTCCACAACGGGAGAGGCCACAACAGTGAGAGGCCTGCATACAGAAAAAAAAAAAAATTCCTCTATGCTCTACCTGTTCATCCCTCCCTCCTTCCTAAGCATTGATTTTTGAAATGTTAAAAATACCTTAATAACTGATATAATCTAATAGAAAATACTTTGAAAATCAATAAAAAATATATTGTCTCTATGACTTATATGCATTTTAGAAATTGTATGTGATTCAATATCCTAAATGTATATGAATGTATTCAATGTCAAAACACAGTGTGCCGAATTCTATAATTCATTGAAAACCTCTAGAGCAGAGCTGTCTGAATAAACCTCTGTGATGATAGAAATGCTTTATATCTGTACTCTCCAACACCGTAGTTACTAGCTCATACGTCTATTGAACATTTGATGTATAGTTAATGTTACTGGGGAATTGATTTCTCAAATTTATTAAATTTTCATTAAATTTGAATTTAAATAGCCACCTGTGACTAGTGGTTACTATGTTGGATATCACAGATCTAGAGAGAAATGTAAATTATAAGGGAGAATATTTCTCTCATACGTTTTTGAAGGTTCTAGACACCCCCCTCTTAGAGTGTGGAGACAGTCTCCAGTACAATGAATCCCACATATCAGGACACAGAAGAATTACCTAAAAAACCAGTTTTACTTGAAGCCCCTCAACATCAGAGTTGCTTGATCAGTAGGTTTTGAATGGGGTCTAAGATCAGGTGATTCTGATACAATTGTTCTGAGAACTACACTTTGAAGAGCATTGTCCTAAGGTCTGCCTATATCCTTTCCCCTGCCTGCCCACAGGAACCAGCACCAGTAGCTGTTCTCCCTTGTAGAGTGCCTTTCAAACATTGCTGCCTTTTTGCCCACAACTCATAGTAAGCAATAAGTTTATCATTCTCCAGAACACACATACACACACATGTATGTATGTATGTATGTTTGTATACTACATATATATATATATATATATATATATATATATATATATATATAAAATGTATATGTATCACACCAAAAATACATAAATTTCACAAAACCATATTTACCTTTATTAATGAAATGAACTCTGATCTTTTAAATTATATTCTGCTTTCAGTTTTGAAGAATGTGGTGATGACCCATTAAAATGACTTATGACTCAACGTGTGTCAGGACTCAAGTGAAAAAAAAAAATTGTGGTAGAGTCATGATTCAGGCCCTGAAGCTGCACATAGGACCTCAGGGCAGAGGCACAGAGGCAGCAAATGGAGAAAGCTTTTTTGTTCCACCCTGCATTAAGCCATGGGCACCATTGCATGGCTAAGAAATTTCTGATTCAACAAATGAACCAGTGGCTCTTTCTCTTTTTACTTTTAAGTGATTCAAGGGTAAACCACATATTTATGTGCCATAAAAATCAAACATAAATGTCTCATGTAAGAATTATTTTCATAAGTAAAATAGGCTTACCTTTTTTTAAATATGATGATGAATTGTTCCAAAAATAGATATAGTGGTAACATTTTATGCTGAATACTAAATGAGTAGTTTTAACACACTCTCAGGTATGTTAGTTTTCAATGTTTTTTTTTTTTCATTTTTATAGATCCAGAAAAGGCAAGAATATATTAATAGTATACATATAGTATGAAGTTCTGTTCATTTTAAAAACCTAAGTATTTATCATAGATCCTTAAGACAAATAATACAGCAATGTTTGTGCTTAGTTGTTAAAAAAAAATCCTGGAAGATATTTCTGTTTACAGCAATCTTAGTCTGTTTTTTCTCATGTTGGGATGGCTCTTAATTTTGTCTTGTGAGTTATAAATGTGAAGCAATTAAAATTAATGATTGTCTGGTATAATAGGACAAGAGGCTATTCAATCCCTGCGGGATAAATGGTTCTTCATTATCATTTACTATTCCTCCTGTTTCTTGTTAAAATATGTAAATAAATAGAAGAGGGACACCTTACAGGCATTTTCATTATTTTGATGTCACTGGGACACAGTTTAATACTCTCATAATGAGTGGTCTCTACGCAGTTGGATCCCATATTCAGTGATATAACATTTTCATAGAGATGTCTTAAACGTGCTGTGGGAATATGTCAACCATTTTACAGATCAATTCCTCATGAGTTCACTTGTATGTGGCCAAGAAAATTCACCCATTTAGTTATTCATGTTGCTACTTGTGGTTTGTAAAAGATATACAATGTGTGCACTGAATGGTCCATTCTGTGCTAAATATATTTGTAGCATCATGTCAGATGGAATTTGGACATATGATTCACTCTCCTTGTTGCAGAGTAGCACAAGTGATTACAGCATGAAATGAATAGAGTTACTAGTGGCTAGGTCAAGAGTTAAGAAAGGATATGTGTGTGTGTGTGTGTGTCTGTATTTTTGTGTGTCCCTACAAATGTTATGGTAACTTGTGATCAATAGATGGAGTTGCAGGTCCCAGACATGTTTATTTATTTTTTTTATACTTTGGCCTTATTCAAAACAATATATATAGAGATGAATGGTTCATGATAGCTAGAAGTAGCTCAGATTTTCCATTCAGTAATTTAATTGTAAAATGTGTGTGTTTGTGTATGCATATACACACACACATATATATATATATGCACACAAATCAATTTAAAGTAAATACATTTTTTTTTGTTTCATAATATTATAGGTAAATATTTCATCAGTCAGTATAAGTGGATTACCATAAAGGATTTTGCATGTTTAACTCATGGAAAAAGTAAAATAAATTAGAAAACATACATATGTTTCATATTTTACTTTAAAAACTGTGAAGCACATAGATGATATATTGGTAGATACTAGCTTAGTAAGATTTCCTTTTGTGTGAATATTTCCATATTTAACCTTCATAAGAAGAAAAAAGCTTTAATTAGTAATGCATTAACTCCATTTTAAAACCGATCAGAATTTAGCTTTCTCTTACATCTGATGGCAAAATTTGAAGTTCATGTGTGATTTATTCCTCTTTTACAGTGAAACATTTTGTTTATCAAAGGACCCAGGCAAAATTAGGTGACAGCATTAATCCTTTATTTCTCTCTACCAGCATCTAATTCCTTGGCTTTTGGTTAGAATTAGGGACATATGCTTTGCCTGAAGGAGATGGATATTTTTTGTTTTGAAAATTCTGAACAATTTTTGGAACACCATAGCACTTTACAAATGTCAAATAATTATAATAATACAAAGCAGAAGGCTAGACCAACATCAACAGCTTTACAGAGGAAATGTCTGAAGCTTTAACCTTACAAAGAAGAAACAGAAGGAGAAGGATGGAAGCTAACAGAATTGGGCACCAAACCTTCAGAAACTAATAGATATAAAAAAAATATTGAATTTAAGTGAAAATGTCTAATGTTTGTGTTTTTCTTTCATTTTTCTTTTTTTACATGCTCACTTCTGTGGATTTTCTTGGACCAAAGAATTCATTTTTCCTACTCCTAGTTTCTTAAAAATTATCTAGCTACCAGCCTATGGTTTGCAATGTTTGGTTGCTTGTGAGAGAAACTAACTCAGATGGCTTAAGCTAAAAGGAGATTTTATTAGAAGATTATTCAGGTATCATGAAACCCAAAGGCCAGAATGCCATTGTTCCCAAGGAAGGGACTACAACAAGGGACTTGGAGCCTGGTGGAACTTGCTGCTTCTCTCTGGGTGCCTACTGCATTCTTTCTGCAGACCTGCATTTTCTCTTTCAAAGGCACATGGAAGGAAACTTGGCCACTGCTCAGCTCCTGAATTTATGTTTCAAATCTAGGTGCTTAAAGGAAAATGAATGAATGAATCTCAGTCCCAAATTCCTAAAAGGGAGACTCTGAGCTGGAATAGGTCAGGTGCTCATCCTGGTCCAATCAAATGTGCACAGATGGCATCCTATTGTACAAAATGTTGCAGAGGACTTTCTGCCATGTGAAGCGAGAATTAAGGAAAAATTATTGTGAATTGACCAGACACTCCAAAATAACCCTGATTAATGGTAGGCTATTGTGTATTTTGTTTATAATCATAACAGTGACTCTAATTAGTTCCAAAATGTCAACAAATATGTATCAAATGCTCAAGAGGAATAGAGTATCAGTCAGATCAGAATCCTAAGAGTATATTAAGTTTGCTAAGAATTGTGAAATTGAGGCCAATAGAGTGGGGCTTTTGATCCCTAATCCTACTTCAATTAAAGCTCTTTATCAAAGAGATTCTAGGGTTAGTAATGTTTCTTGAATTATTATTATGTTCCTAACACTATTCTAAGCACCATACTTCTTCATAATTATCCTGTGAGGCCAGTAGTATTATCATCATCTCCATTTTTAATTAGGGAACTACAGTATAGTGCATTTTAGTAGATTTTCCAGGTTTTCAGATTGTGTTATTAGCCATCACACTACAGCTGTACCTCTCAGAGCACAACTACACCAGAGTTAAAAACAAACAAATCCATTTTTTAAAACTCCTGATCTAATCTAACCACATAATTTAAGAAGGAGGCTTTCAAAGCTCAATGAAGTAAAATACTAGAACCAAGCTTCACAGTTTCAGGAGACCTAGGGCTAGAATTGAGGTTCACAGTTTGTTTAGTGCTTTTCCCATTAAATAAGGAGTCATCCAGGTCTTGCCCATCGTCCGTACACTTTGACAACTAATATCCCGTGGGCAATATAATACCATCAGTGCAAATTTCTCTACGGATTGAGCCACACTTGAGATTAGCTGAAGGGATGGCCGTGGCTAGCTTTCATGATCTGCAAAACCTCCTGGTAGGTACTCTTTTTATACTCATTTTACAGAGGAGGAACGTGAAGTCCAACAAGGATGCATAGGTTTTCCTATGTTATGTTTTAGTAAAGGGCATAGGTTAGCTTTACACTTTTGACAACCAGCCTCCCAAACATTCATTTCTTTGACCTCATTCATTGATATTTCACTTACCAGGTACTCTATTGTCACATTACTTCTGAATTTGGAATATGCTTACTTCAGAGGCAGCTTTCCTATTCATATGTAATTTATCCAAGCTTAAGGCACACTGTTACATCTTTAGAAGAAAATGTCCATGTGCCTTGAGTGTTTATGTGGAGGAGATAATAATGTTATGACTCTTTTTAGCAAGTGACTAAATTATATTAAGAAGAAATGATAAAGTGTAATCTCAGAGTCAAGCTTCACTTGATTATGTGTATCAAATAAAAAACATCACTTTTATTAAAGTCCAAACTATGGCAATTTCATCCTTTCCCTACCCACTAGGGATCAGCCACCTATACTCCAGTTATTGCACAAAGTCCCCAGAACATTGACACGTGTTCTGGGTTAAATCTGTTTACCTGTTTTATTATCATCAGGTGTCACTGCCTGTCCTACCACTGCTCCCACAGAGAAAACCAATGGTCCTGCTGATTTCAGTTCTCTCAAAGTGGCCAACCCCTGAGACACTGGTATGTTTCTAGGCTCTGGACAAAGGTGAAAGGAGCATCATTTACTTACTGCACCCTCCAACTCCACACCAGATATTATCACCTGGGTCTGAAAGCATTATTACCCATAACACAGTCTACAAAAGATCCCTTGCAAATAGTTCTTTGTGCTGCTGGTCTTCAGCTCCTAATCTCCTGTCAAAAGTTGTACATACCAACAAAGGGAGCATGCTAACTTCTATGATGGCCAACAACAGTCTTCAGACATAGAGCATGCTTTCTCCTACTTAGTTAACTGTCTCTATGGGAGCCAGTATCTCCAGAGATGTAGTGCAACTCTGGATGCCCTGTAAAATAGTCTTTGTTACTTGATGGAACAGTTGAACTCCTTAGAGATACAATTGATTAGTCATATCCATTTCAGAAGAAGGTGGTTCCTTGATATTCTCATAATAGAAAGTCTGGTTGGTATTTTTCCCAGAACACAAGAACAATCTTCCTCAAAACGGATTTCAAGGAATTTTGAAGAAAGCTTTTAGATGACATTTTTTTCCCATATTCTACCCAGCAAGGTTTTAAAAATTTTAGGACTGAATTTAATTTGAAGTACTTGGTCATAGATGAATGACATTAGAGAAGTTCTAGGAGATGATTTTACCTTTGATATCTCTGAATCTATGTTGTAAATAGCCAGAAATATAATTTCAACTGTACATTTTATAATAATGGAAAAAATATACTAACAGTAAAATGATACAAATAATGAACATTTTGTAGAATATATGTGGAAAAATTGTTAAAAATCACTGATTAAAAGAATCAATATAATTTTTTTTCAAGAGTTATAGCTAAAGGGTACCTTTATTCTCCTGCTGCCACTTTGTATTTTAAAATCCTAATAACGTTTTGAGAACTTACCTCTTAATTTTCCTTCACAGCCAATTCATAAGACAAAGAGATGAATTTCTATTCTAGTTACACCTAATTTTTGCCCAAAGCTCGTATTTACCAGTGTGATCACTATTTTATTCACAAAAGTAGCTTCAATTGACATTTAACTAATTCCAAAGAACAGAATCCACCCTTGAATAATGAAAGAATATCACTAAGAAGTACACAGGGCAAAGCATTTCAAAGTAGAGTGGCATCTTCAAAACAAGAGTAAAAACTTATTTTAAACAATGTGATAATTCCATGTCTTTCTAAAGTTATTAATTTGAAGAAATAACAGAAGTTTTCTTTTCTAATATGACTAGATCTTTAAAAGTCAGTTAAAGTAGGGACTCATAATAAAGAGTTGCATGAATACCTTAAACATTTTATTACCCCTAAACATATAAATGCACATTACTGTGCCAATCTTTTGATGTAAGACCAACAACTTTCCTTTGTGTCCTAGTCCATTAATGGGAATTCCTCACATTCTTTCTCATCTATAATACCCTGACTCCAGATTTCCTGCTTTCATTTCTTTGAAGTGGAGTAAAAACTTTAAAAAAATTGCTCATCAATATGAGAAAAGAATACTTCTAAATGTTTCCTATTTTTAATTATTATACTTCCACACCTAATTAACAGCAACTCGAATTATTCCAAAGCATTTGTTAGTTTTCATAGCAATGACTCTTTCTATTCACGTTCATTTTCATTGTTAAAGTAAATAATTAATTTATATACATAAACAAATTTAACTAGCATAAACAGTGTTGGAACAATTTTGCCAAGCAGACAACTCTACTTGTGGAAGCAAAAGTGAGTGGAGGAATCAGAGAAAAATCTTACCACCTCCCAGATTCTGTAGGTGTTGGAAAGCCATCAGTAGATTTTACAAAGGTCAGAGAGATTGATGAATCCACAGGATTGTTTAAATCGAGGTTATATAAGAAAATTCTAGTACATTGAGAAATTACCTATATGTCTTTTTTAAGGTATGTTAAATATGTTAAACACCTAGTGTGAGAATCACATAATGAGGGCAAGAATGCAAAGAACTCATTGGGTAGAGATGGATAGAGAAGAATTCATGATGTTAGTGGAACTTAGATGATAGGTAAACTTAAATACTTGAGATAAACGAGGGAAGGGTAACATTGACCTGACAGGGCCAATATGGCAAGTACAGCATGTGTCAGGTGTGTTCGGTGGTAGTCAGGATTAAATTGCTTGACTGGGGGAAATGGGATGTTCACTGGTCATTTGGGCTCTTCCAAATCCCAGGAGATCTAAGGAGTCCAGCCAGGGCCTGCCTTCTGTAGTGTTTGTTGTGTAGTACTTCAGCCTAATGCAAACTATCTCCCACCCCAGCCCCACCCCCACCCCTATAGCTCAGATCTACTTCATCAGGCTTAAATGCAAGATTTAATTTGCTGAGGATTCATCAGCAAAGGACCTTTGTAAAGCATGCTAATCTAACATTTTCCATGGAAGATAAAGTTGAAAAAGCAGATAAAGACAAAATTAAAATGGGCTTTCAAACTGACCTAAAATTTTCAATTTTATCCTTCAAGTTTATGAGAGAATGATTTGAACTGGTCATTTAATGAGTTTAAAAATTCAGGCTTTTTTTAAAAGATTTTTTTTCTTTTTTTAAAGTTGTACCAGTTTACACTGGCACCATTAGCACGTGCATATGCTCTACTCGATTTTGGAGCACTTCTACTTTTTATATTTTTTAAAAAAGATTCCATTTATTTAAACAAACAAACAAACAAAAACCCAGCAGAACAATTCACCCATTTCTCCCACCCCTAAACCGTCCCCTCTGGCAACCACCAATCTGTTCTCTGTATCTATTAGCTTGGTTTAATACGTGTGTGTGTGTGTGTGTGTATTTTAAATATATATATATATATATATATATATATATATATATATATCATAAGTTTCCACATGTAAGAGAGATAATACAGTATCAATCTTTCTCTGTCTGACTTATTTCACTTAGCATAATGCCCTCCAAGTCCATCCATGTTGTTACAAGTGAGGAGAATTCATTCTTTTTTATGACTGAGTGATGTTTCATTGTATATATACATGTATATACATAGAGCACATCTTCTATATCCATTTGTCTATTGATGGACACATGTTGTTTCCATATCTTGGCTACTGTAAATAATGCTACAGTGAACATGCGTGTACATATATCTTTTCAAAGTAGTGTTTTTTTTTTTTTTTCAGATAAATACCTAGAATTGGAATTGCTGGATCATATGGTAGTTCTATTTTTAATATTTTGAGGAACCTCCATACTGTTTTTCATAGTTACTGCACCAATTTACATTCCCTCTGCCAGTGTACAAAGGTTCTTTCTCCGCAGCCTTGCTAACACTTGTCATTTCTAGTCTTTTTGATAATAATCATTCTAACAGCTGTGAGATATCTCTATTGTGGTTTTGATTTGCATTTCCCTGCTGATTAATGCTGCAGAGCATCTTTTCATGTACCCGTTAGCCATCTGTATTTGGAAAAATGTCTATTCAGATGTTCTGCTCATTTTTAATTGGATTGTTTTTGCTATTGAGTTGTATGAGTTCTTTATATATTTTGGATATTAACCCCTTATCAGATATATGATTTGTGTATATTTTCTCTCATTCAGTAGGTTGCTTGTTCTTTCTGTTGATGGTTTCCTTTGTGTGCAGAAGCTTTTTAGTTTGATGTAGTCCCACTTTTCAATTTTTTTATTGCTTTTGCAAAAATATTTATCTTTGTTCAAAATAGAGTCTATGTTTAAAGGGGAAAATATAGGAATGAGAAAGGACTTTTAAAAGGCTATTGAGGACTTCCCTGGTGGTGCAATGATTGGGAATTTGCCTGCCAATGCAGGGGACATGGGTTCGAGTCCTGGTCTGGGAAGATCCCACATGCTACAGTGCAGCTGGGCCCGTGTGCCCCAACTACTGAGCCTGTGCTCTAGAGCCTGTGAGCCACAACCACTGAGTCTGTGAGCCACAACTACTGAGCCGCATGCCACAACTACTGAAGCCCATGTGCCTAGATCCTGTGCTCTGCAACAAAGAGAAGCCACTGCAATGAGAACCCTGTGCACTGCATCAAAGAGTAGCCCCCTGCTCGCCGCGAGTAGAGAAAGCCCACACAGTAATAAAGACCCAATGCAGCCAAAAATAAAATAATTAATTAATTAATTTTTAAAAAGGCCATTGAAAGAGACAATCTGAAAAGGCCTATAGCTATTAAATAATTGAGTCAATAATAATCTTCCAAAACAGAAAGCACTAAATGTGGTTGGGCTCATTGGTGAATTCTATCAAATATCTAAAAGATAAATTATTCCAATTATCTACAGTTTTTTTCAGAAGACAGAAGCTGAAGGAATACTTCCTAATTCATTCTGTGAGGCCAGCATTACCCTAATACCAAAACCAGACAAAGACATTACAAGAAATGGAAACTACAGACCAATGTCTCTCAAGACCACGGTGTGAAAATACTTAACAGAATATTAGCAAAGTGAAACTAATATTGTATAAAAAGACTTATACACCATAACTGAGTGAAATTTATTCTAGGTATGCAAGGGTGGTTCAACATTTGAAAATAATGTAATCCAACACATCAATAGGCTAAGAAAGAAAAATCACAAGATTATATCAGTTAATGCAGAAAAAGCATTTGACAAAATCTAACACCCATTCATGATAAAAACTCTCAGCAAACTAGGAATAGAGGGGGACTTTTTTTTTTTTAGTTTATTAATTTATTTATTTATTTTTGCTGTGTTGGGTCTGAGTTTCTGTGCAAGGGCTTTCTCTAGTTGTGGCAAGCAGGGGCCACTCTTCATCACGGTGCGCGGGCCTCTCACTGTTGCGGCCTCTCTTGTTGCAGAGCACAGGCTCCAGACACGCAGGCTCAGTAGTTGTGGCTCACGGGCCTAGTTGCCCCGTGGCATGTGGGATCCTCCCAAACCAGGGCTTGAACCTGTGTCCCCTGCATTAGCAGGCAGATTCTCAACCACTGCGCCACCAGGGAAGCCCGAGGGGGACTTCTTCAACTTGACAAAAAACATCTTTAACAAAGCTATAGCTAACATAATACTTAATGGTGAAAAATTAGAAGTTTTCCTACAAAGATCTGCAAAGAAATACATAGATGGCAAGTTAGAATATAAAAAGATATTTAATGTCATATGTCATTAGGGAATTGCAAATTAAAACAAGGAGATATACCACTATACACCTTTTAGAATGACCAAAGTCTAAAACACTGACAACACCAAATGCTGACAAGGATGTGGAGCAACAAGAACTCTCATTTATTACAAGTGGGAATGCAAAATATTAGTCACTTTGGAAAACAGTTTGGCTGTCTTTTACAAAACTAAACATGCCCTTACCAGGCTATCTAGCAATCATGCTCCTTGGTATTTGCCCAAATGAATTGAAAACTTTTGTCCACACAAAAAACCTGCACACAGACATTTATGGCAGCTTTATTCATAATTGTCAAAACTTGGAAGCAACCAAAATGTTATCCAAAGGTGACTGGGTAAGTAAACTGAGATACATTCAGACAATGGAATATTACTCAACACTATAAAGAAATGACCTATCAAGCTATGAAAAGGCATGGAAGAAACTTAAATGAGCTTTACTAAGTGAAAGAAGCCAGTCTGAGAAGGCTACATACTATATGATTCCAACTATATGACATTCTGGATAAAGCAAAACTATGGAGACAGTAAAAATATCAGTTGTTGTCAGGGTTTGGGGTTGAGGGAAGGATGAATAGACAGAGCATAAAGGATTTTTAGGGCAGTGAAATTATTCTGTGTGATGCCATAATGGTGGATATTTATCATTGTACATTTGTCCAAACCCTTAAAATGTACAACACTAAGAGTGAACCCTAATATAAATTATGGACCTTGTATGATTATGAAGGTGTCCATTGTAGGTCCATGTGTAACAACGTGTGGTGGAGAATGTCGATAGCGGGGAGGTTGTGCATGTGTGGGCACAGGGTGTATATCAGAATTCTCTGTACTTTCCACTCGGTTTTGTTATGAACCTAAAACTGCTCCCAAAAATAAAGTTTATTAATTTTTTAAAAAGTCAGTTGGAAAGGCCCAGGTATGAGATACCTAGGAAAATGATGGAGACTTCCAAGATAAAATACTGAGAGAGTCAACAGGAGAACTCGGTACTAGAGTGAGAAACAGATGGAGATACCTTTGAAAAATTCAGAAAATTGGGAATGCAGGTAGGCTTTGGATGAAAAACAAAAACTCATTTAGATACTATTCAATTTGATAAATATTAATTCAATACCTACCATGTGCTAGAAATTGAGGATAAATCATGTGATAAGCTTCCAGAGGGCTTATAGTCTTATGAGGAGACCTGCAACTAAAGAGTCTATGATGTAAAATAAAAATATACTGTAAAGGTAAAGAGCTTAGACCCTAGAGTCATAATCAGACAGATGTAAGTTTATATTCTGCACCCTTCAGTTTCCAGGCTGGGACCTCTGGCAATTTTTGTACCATCTTTGCATCACTTGAGCTTCACTTTGCTCATAAGTAAAGAGTGTATTTACTTTATAACCATATTTTGAGGAGTAAATGAGATAGATAATCTGTGTACAGCAGTTAGCTGTATCTTGACATATGGAGAATAATAGTTAATGTGATGGTGGTAGAAATATAATGATGGTAATGATGTAAAAGCAGGTTCTTAACATGATTTTTCCCACCAGGGGGCATTTGGCAATGTCTGGAGACATTTTTTGGTCAAAATTGGGCGAATGCCATGGGCATCTACTCATAGAGACCAGGAATGTTGTTAAACATCTTGCAATGTACAGGATAGCTCCACAACAAATAATTACCCAGTCCCAAATGTCCACACTGCTAGAGTTAGAAACCCTGATATAGAAGAAGTGCTTTAACATGAGTAAAAAGATGCCATAGACGTGAAAATGAGGGAGTTTGAAATGAAAGTGGGATACGTTAATAGAATCACCAAATAATTTTTTTTTTTAAGTAACAATGCTCAGGCCCCACCCAATGGAATAGGACTCTGGGTCCAGGGACCAGTATTTTTTAAGACTTCCCAAGTGATTCCAATGGCATCTAGACAATGCTGGCCTAGATAAAATCATGAATAGGTAGAAGAATGTATGAAACTAGACACTGAATTTTGTTTCCCAAAAGCAGACAAATGTTAAAGGCCACAGTGCATTTCTAGTGAAATTTTCTGCCCAGTGAGGAAGTCATTCTACACCACTTTTTGGAAAGAAGTTTGGAAGAGCAGTGGAGGTATGTGGAGTGGAAGTATGTTGGTGCTACTCCACATTTTCTCATTCACGGCTCTGTTTGGGTCAGCATCATGACTATTCACAGCAAGTAGAAGTTTTCTTTATCAGTTAGTATTTTAAGGTAAGTTGGGATAAAGTCTTTGAGTAATTCATTTATCCATAAAATGTCAATACTTCAGTAAAAGGAAATTAGAGAAGTGCATAGAAGACCTCTGTCTTGGCTCAAGCTGCCATAACAAAATATCATAAATTGGGTGGTGGCATGTAACAGCAGAAATTTGTTTTTTGGAAGCTGATCTTGGATGATCAGGGAACAGCAATGTGAGGTTCTGGTGGAGGCCCTCTTCAGTGTGGCAGATTCATACAGTGGAGAGCAGAACAGAGGAAGCAAACTCTCTTGTGACTCTTCTAAGGGTACCAATCCCATTCATGATGGCTCCACCGTTATCACTTCCCCATGGCCCCACTTTTTAATACCTTCACATTAAGGGATAAAGTTTCAACATATGAATTTAGAGAGGACACAAACATTCAGTCCATAACAACCTCAAAAGCCTGTGAAAAGGAGTGCAGCACACCACCAAAAGGAAGTAGCAGGGGATTGAGAAGTGAGCCTGGGGTGGCAAGGGACAAGTCTGTGAGCTCTTTTGAGGTAAGGGAGGTGGGAAGAAGGACTTAATGTTTCAAAAGAAAAATAGGGGCATTAATCAGATGAATAGCATTAGAAATGCTAAGGACTTCTAAGGAAGAGTAAATTGCAAAGGTTCTTTTCCTCTTTAGAAAGTAATTTCTTTTATTTTACATTATATATTGAGTGGGAATTGTTTTAGAATAATTGATGGCACTAGTGAAGCAGAATTCTTTAAATCCTTGCTAGTCAGTGAGTGGTCAATATGGACTGGCAGCATCAGTATCACCAGGGAGCTTGCTAGAAATGCATAATTTGAGGTTCCACTCCAGATCTGCAGGTGTATTGTATGCACATTAAAATTTGAGAAATACTGCTCTAAATAATGAAGTTGAGCATATGTATATTAAAATAAAATAATTTTTGAGAAACACTTCATATTCTAAATACTGCTGAGCCTAAAAACAATTTTAAAAGATTTTTATCTAATAGATACTTTTCCTGCAGGAATACGAAAAAGGATATTTTTAAATTCTAGCATATCTCTTTAAGTAAATTTCAATGTAAAAATAGGGTTTGTTTAAAAAGGGATGGAAAATAAGATTTTTGAAGAACAAATATATTTGTCTGTCTTATCTGTAAAGCCTTTATGATTAGGCTTTCCTCTGAGTTAATAGGATATGATCTGGTATTGTTTCACAATTGAACTTATCAAGAGAATAATTTTGATGCAAACTCATATTTAAGAAGTACTTGTAGTGCATAATCAAAGATTATATGTACAACATTTATGGGATTTGTTTGGTATAAGCATGCTCTGCAGTAGTTTATACTTTCCATAGAATCATAAAATTTTAATGCTAGAATGGACCTTATAAATGACCTAAAATAATTCACATTCAGTTCTGCAATTCCTTCCTCTGTGTCTGTATGAGGTTTTGATTATCTGTATCACTTAAAATATGTTTCTCAGAATTGAGCCAAGCACCAGATCCACAAGCAATGATCACTTTTTATGAACTGGAATCTATATTTCAATTTGTGTAGCTTGAAGCTTCCTTTTATCTTTGTTATTACTCTATTTTTTATTAACATTATTTAGAGCATTTGTTTAAAATTATGCTTAACCAAAACTGTCAGAACTCTTTCCCATGAATTCCTGACAATGTTCTCTACCAGTCTAGGCTTGTGCAATTAAATTTTTTGAAAATAAAATATAACTGCTGCATTGTCAGTTGTTTAGTTGTAGGACTGGCTTGTTAGTATTTGTCAAGATAAATCTGAATCTTGACTCTGTCACTTCTCATATCAGCTATCCCTCCATGTTTCATGCCATCTGTCAATTTTAATACCTTTTTATATCCTTATTTAAGTAATTGACCAAAATGTTCAAGCCTAAGGAAGTACGCTGTTAAAATCAAGATATTCTTGATTATAAATTAAATTAGCTTGGAAGAAGGTCCTATGTGATTCTATGTTGGCTCCTTCTGTTTGGTACTTTCTGAACACAAGGATGCTAATTTATAAGCAATAGGAAAAATATTTTTACTTTACCTTTAAAATGGAGTGATAGTCATCAAGATTTCAAAATGCAGAAATACTTTCATGTATTTGATCAGTCCAAATATTAGCATCTGTTGTTTAAACAGAGTAAAAGACTACATAGAGAGGATGAAGTATGGCCAGATATGATATGGCTACTGTGGGAGTCCTAACAGTGGCTTAAATTATGTTCGTGTTAAATCTCAATCATAACATCATTTTACTGTAAGATTTTTTTTTATTAACTTCTGATTTTACAAATTATAGCTTTATTACTGGTGGAGAAAATGATAAAAACCTCTAAAGGTTATTCAATGTATTTAAAATAACAAGTCTATCTGGGTCAAATCCAATAATTAATATTTCCCTAATGAAAACAAAATAAAGATTTCTTCTTATTAAGTAGTATTACATGCTATCTTCAGTTATTAATATGACTTCACCTCTCCAATGTACCTTTTATTCAAGGATGTAATCATCTGTTACAATTTGATCTCCATTTCATTGGTGGACAAACTGGGATATCAGAGGTGTAATGACTTTCCTTGAATTGTATGTCCCATTAATGATGAAGGCAGTTTTATTATAATCTATGACCTCTGGTTTAAAATAGTAGCTCCATTCCTCATCAAATTGCTGATGATCCCTTTAAGTGTCACTAGCTGGAAAATCCATAAGTTCTGGATTTTTCTTCATCATATCTTTAGATTCTAGTGTAAGTGCCAGGGATGTAGTAGATGTTCAATAAATATTGAATGAAGGTACTAACAAAGTATCATATGTATGACTCTTTCACTTAGAAAATCACTCCAACTGCAAAGTCCAAATACATAAACTTTACTCATTCCATCAGCTTGCTCTTGTTTTATCTGTTATGTGTATACAACATAAGCCCACTGCTGCATTTGCCTGATCTCAGTATACACAGCCCCCAAACCCTCACCCACACAAAGATGTGCCTTACTCATTCTTGTCCATATGAAATTGTTCATGCTTTTCTTGCCACCTTAAATGATTTTTTTTACCATCAAACTAAATTTATATAGAGAAACAAAAGAACAACAGTTACATATGTGTGTACTGGATCGAGATGCCTGAGATCAAAGCTAGCTCTTTGATTAACCAGCTATGTAACATTAAATATGCTACTTCACCTGTGTCTCATTTTCCCCATCTGTATAAGAGGATTGTGATAGTATCTAGCTCATAGGATGTTGTAAAAATTAAATCACCAAGTAGTTAGCAAAGTTGACTTTATCATATTTCCAGCTATATTTAAGACCTTGTTTTCATACTCCCCTATGCAGTGCAATCAAGCTTCCTTCCCCAGCCTTCACCTTCATCTCCTCCATAACCTACCCCTATCTCTCCTGGACCATTTGATAAGATTATCAATACTTCCCTGGTTGACAAATCTAATGACCTTTCTTGGGATTTGTTCTTGTTTTTCACATAAACAGTTTTAAAGACGCCAGTGACTTTGTAAATGCTCCCTCCTCTAATTTCATAGCTCATTCTGGGATCTCTTTCTATCTCTCTAGACTGTATTTCTAGTCTCAAGACTTCTATTTCTCTTCTCATCAAGAGTTTTGACTTTGTGGCCATCAGTATATAGTCATCCAGTCACAAATATAAAATCAGTTATATTTTCATATTCATTATTCATTCTGTCTCACATTTTCTCTCACACGTGTCCTCTTCCCTCCAACTCCACTGGCATTCTCTTTAATCAGGTCACCAGTTGTCTGTATTTGAAAAGATCTGTCCAGTCTCTCTCCTTATCTTATTTACCTCATGCACAAGCATGATCTATCTAAAGCACAGTTCTAATTGTTTGTCCCGCTCTTTATTACACATTTTCAGTTCTTTCCAGTTTCCAACCAGCCTCTACCTTATTTTGTCTATTCACCTTGTTGTGGACTGAATTGTGTCTCCCCCAAATTCATATGTTGAGGCCATCACCCTCAGCATCTCAGAATGTGACTGTATTTGGATATAGGACTTTAAAAGAGGTAATTAAGTTAAAATGAAATCATTAGGATGGGCCCATATCTGATAGAATCAGAGGCTTTATAAGAAATGGAGATTTGGACACACAGAGAGACACCATGGATGCCTTTGCACAGAAGAAAGACCATGTGAGACCACAGTGAGAAGGTGGCCATTGCAAGTCCAGGGAAAAGGCCTCAGGAGAAACCAAACCTGCTGACACCTTGATCTTGCACTTCCAGCCCCCATACTGTGAGAAAATACGTTTCTGTTGTTTAAACCACACCTTCTGTTGTATTTTATTTTGGCAGCTATAGCAAACTAATACACACCTCATGTCCTTCACAGTCTCATGCTTTAATCAAATGAGTTTTTATTTCCTGTTCTGTGCCTTTGATCATGCCATTCTCCTAGTTTCAAATGTTGCAATTCTCCTCCCATCAATCAACAGTCTTCTCAAAAACCACTTCTTTGTGAAACATCCCCTGAATCCTTCCTGACTGTGACCTCCCAGAGCACTTTGTTTCACCTTCCCTTATGGCACATATTACTTTATATCTTAGGATAGGTTATAGCTGACCATGTACATATTTATATCCCCAGCTAGGAAGTCATCTCCTTGATAAGAGAAACCACATCTAATAAGATGTGTTTGCATCATCCTCTGTACTTAGCACACTAAATGGGACAAAGCAGTGCTGAATGTAATGAAATGAGAACTACTTTTTCATGTTCCCAAGTTTTCATATGTGGAATCCCATCAATATTGCAAGCCCTAGAAAGCAGGAGTCAGGTCTTCTCACTGTACATATATCTGGAGATGCAGTTAGATTTAGATATAGATAGATAGATCTCTATATAGGTACACACACAGACACACACACACACACACACACACACATATTTGTTAACATGTGAACATGCACAAACAAAATGATGCTGTTTAGGTGTGCAGTTGTTAACTGAGCTCTCCAGAATGAGTAGAGTGAATACAGTGATTTTGCTGGCCCAGACTAATCTTGGCTGATCTTGGGGGTTGTGTGTGTGTGTGTGTGTGTGTGTGTGTGTGTGTGTGTGTGTGGTGGGAGTGTGGGGGAAGCCACTGCAGGGGTTTGTAGGAAGATTTAGTTGCCCTAAGAATGAACCCCAAAAAGGTTCTGTATTAGTCTGCTTTTGCTGGGTTATGTTGTGGTAATAATTCCCCAATCTCCATCCTTGCAACAATAAAAATTTTGGTTTAGCTGTGTCTCTGTTTCATTCCCTCTTCATTTCTGCCAGGCACATGTCAGTGGAGGGGAAAAGATTAATGAAAGGACCATAGAATATCTCCTAAAGCTGCTCCGATGTAGCATATGTCCCTACTGCTCACATTTCATTGGCCAAAGCATGTCACATGGCCAAGCCTGATGTCAGTGGGATGGGAATTATATTCCCCCACACACACAGAGAGGGGCCCTTTATGAATAGGGTTATATCAGTGCCTGATTTTGAAGAAAATATGTGAAAATTAAGGCAGGTACAGAAAAATCCTAAATTCCCCTTGCTTCTCACCCCAACATTTTTCTCCCCATATTCTTTTCTGTTTGCTCCTCAACTGTACCCTTGCCCTAATCTCCTAAAAAAATGATTCACTCTTGGCTCTTCAGGCAGACACTCAGGTTTACTTGTACAGATATGCCCTTCACTAGAGGAGGAGAACATGTCCTGAGTGTATTCAAAATACTGATCCTCACTCTACTGTACAGATAGGGCTCTGTAGAGTTAGGAAGAAACACAGATTAATGTAAGACAATGGCACCAGGGCCATAGCTTCATATATAATCACCTACCTAATAAGGAAGCTTAGGGTCCTTTCATGGTCTTAGATATATAGACAGGGTTTCTTGGGAAGGATTGAAAACACCCTTTCAAATTATAGCCTTTTCTTCTTTTTTTATTGACTTAATTTCATTCACCTTCTCAGTCACTAATCTAACAGTATTGAACATCTATCCTGTGTTACGTTCTGTGTTCCATTATGAAAGATACTAAATAACTATTAACTAAAATATCTAATAGCTCTGGAGTGTTTAGTATATGTCAGACACCATGATAAATGCATTATTCAAGGTGCATTATTTCTTTAAATCTTTACAGAACCGTAAGAGATAGATAGTAAAATTGTATAGTAGAAGAAAAAAAAGCTTAGAAGGTTACATAACTTTGCCACATTTGCTTGACAGAAACTGGTGGAGTTGGGGCATGAATCAATCATGGTTTCTTTGACTTCTGAGTTGGCACTCTCAACTGCTAAGTGTACATAGTTTGCTTCTTCAGGAACTTTATTATCTAGCTTGTAATGAGTGGAAGTAGTGATTTCTAAATATCTAGGTTAAATTAAAAGTAGAAAGCAAAATATGGTATTTGTAAGCTGTGTTTCATAGGAGAATAGAGAAAAGTAGGAGTGATTAAGTCTAACAGACAACAGAAGGGGGACATGGGAATCCTTCATCATGAAGTCAATGACTCAGCTGAGCATAAAGGATGGGTAAGAGTTCCATATGCAGAGGGCATTTATGGCTTGAGCAAAATCAGAGAGATGTGGCCATGTGGAGAAGACAGGGCACAGATCTAGGTGATGCATGAATAGGATACTTATGAGATTAGAGAAGGTTAGGATCACAAAGGACCTTAGCAACTATAGTAGTGGAATTTGGACATTTTTATGGAAGTCAGTAGGGAGGTGCTTCCCCTCTAAATCATTCTCAACTTTTTATGGGTATTCTAGGGAACATGTAATGACAACTTTAAAGATGGATTACAAAAAGGACTTAAAATTTTTTTAATCAAAATATACTTCTGAAGACAAACTTTGTGATGTTTAAGGCCAATTTAGTCTCTGAAGTTCAAATGAGCATGAATATAATTAGCCATTGTCTCCCTCAAAATGAGGATGGATCTGTCTAATGTATCTTGTAATTTGGCAATTGCATGTAAATCATGTTCTCCTGAAAATCACTGAAGTTATATAAAGGGACAGTCCTTTCAACATGTTAAACCCAAATGCTGACATTTTTCAAACATTATTTGATTTTTTAAATTTACAACATAATAATATAAAGGGATAAAACTTTTCAATTGAATTAAATATTATTTAAATGTTTCAGGAATAATTCTGTTAAGGCATCTATATGTAGTATTGTCTATTCCATATACTACATTTTTTCCTGATTTGATTTTTCTACAAATAGTCACAATTCTTCTGACAGATTATACATAACAGCCAAATTGCTTATTAGTTAATGTTTTATAGCAGGTAAAATATTGAATGAAAAACTTGAATTGGTGAATTAAAGTTGGGCTTCATCAAAATTACTTGTTTCTGTATGAAAATGAATGAGTTTGTTGATGATTTATTGCATTTTCCATTTGGAAGCATTTTATTTAGTACCATTGGGTTACTGTGTAAAATATAAAAGGCTAGAAAAATTAATACCATATCTCTCTCAAATCTGATAATGGGATGAGAAGGTAAAATCAGCCTTCAAGGTCAAAAAGGGATTTCTTGCTTGATTCAATTACTGCTTAATTTGATAGCAGTAAAGGAGTTAAGAGCATCTCTCCTATAATTTGGCTAGACTTTCATTATAAAAATAGAACACATTAACGAGAAACCATTAAACAAAATTTATGTGTGAATAGCACCCTCAGTAGAAGCTTTGCTTCTGCCATTTACAGGATAAAGTAGAGGTAGCTGTTTCACATCAATTACCAGTCACTGTGGACAATGTACTTTTATTAAGTCTGTCAAAAGCATTCATATTTATATTTTAAGAATGACACAAATCCATTCTTTTCATTATTAATCTGTGTCCCACACAATTACTGACCTGACATTTATTGGAATAATAAGTTGGCTTTAGTGTTTGTTGGCTTTTTCCCTCCTTTCGGCCATCCTTGCTTTGCTGTATTGTGTAATGTGCCTTCATTTTTTTTAACTGGCTGGAGGGAAAATGGTTCCAATTTCACATTAGTGGATGTGGCCCATTTCTTTTAATTTCCTTGGTGTACCCCTAAGAGAAAAAAAAAAGTATATATTCAGAGTTTCAACTCAGAACAGTAGCTATAAACACAAAATGCAAACTAGCTTGGGGGTTTAAAGCTTCTATTTATTGTCAAAGTTTTAGTTTATGTCTCTTGGATCCATAACTATGCCACAATGGTTGTAGCTGTGTAATTGTAATGAGGAGACCCAGGTTCAAGTCTAGGCTATTCTTCTCTCTCTGAAGCCATGGGGCCCTGGCAGTTCTGTTAATTTCTTCAAGTTTTATTTTCTCACCTGTAAAATGGGGATACTACTAGCTCCTTTCAGAGTTATTGTAAGGATGAGATTAAATAACAAATATTCAACAATATTCACTAAGGCTCATATTGTACCAGACGCTGGACTAAGCAAAGCTTACAGGAGTAAACAAAACCTAGAACAATCACTTCTCCCTTGGAACTTTTGTTTTGTCATATGAGAAAAACAAATGGCAATTTTATGGTATAGAGTAGGTGTTCACTATTTCCAGACCTTTCCAGCCTATAACTTTGAAATGACATTTCTTTTAAATGCCAAATTGATAGATGTAGGGCCAGAACTTCTCTTCAAAGCATCATTCAGTGCTTTTCAGAGCCCCCAAGGAGACTTCTAGTGTAGCTCAGAGAACTTGCTCAAGTTCTCTCCCTTCTCTCCTTCCTCAGCCCACCATGACAGTCAGTCTGTGCTTCTGACCTTGTGGTCAGCACAGCCCAGTGACCCCAGCATGGCCCTGTCCACCTTCCTTCAGTACCTGCACTCGAGCCTCAGGGAATGCTGAGCCCACATTGCCCTACTGCCCGGTAGGCAAAATAAGAATTTACCCCAACTCCTTTCTTTTTTTTTTTTTTTTTTTGCGGTACGCGGGCCTCTCACTGTTGTGGCCTCTCCCGTTGTGGAGCACAGGCTCCGGACACGCAGGCTCAGCGGCCATGGCTCACGGGCCCAGCCGCTTCGCGGCATGTGGGATCTTCCCAGACCAGGGCACGAACCCACGTCCCCCGCATTGGCAGGCAGACTCTCAACCACTGCGCCACCAGGGAAGCCCCCCCAACTCCTTTCTTGATGATGCCCATTTTTCTAGCTGTTATCAGTATTTTCTAACCCTTAATTTGACCTTTTTTTTTTTTTCTCAGTATGAATGACCGGGAAATCTTACTGGTTTCAAAGGAAATACCATTTCCCACTCAAAGGGCATGTGTCCTTACCCTCAGCTTCTGACAGAACAGAACAATCAGTCTTGACTAACACTATGGGGTACCTATTGTCCAGTCCATGTTGTCTTTACCATTTCTCCTCCAGTGGAGGAATTCTACAGTTCCTCCTGCTGTCCTTGAGAAAGCTTCTCAGTTTTGAAGCCAGCTACTTGAAAATTTGTAATTCTCTTCTCACCATCATAGTGTCAAAGAAACCAGGGTCAAATTTTGGTCATAGCTCAGCCCTAAGATGATAGCAGCAGATGGTCTACTCCCTTTTACAGATCTAACTCCAGGAAAATAAGACTACATTCTCTTCTTCATGTTTGGTGTAATATGGTTGAGATTGTACATACCACTTTCAAGGGACGTAGTAGAGATGCTAGATTTGAATATAACAACCAAGAGCTCCTCCTCTTCATTCTTTTGAGGATTTTTGATATGATGCTGTAGGAGAGAAAAATAATTGCCCCTTTACCCTTCTGAGTTCTTAGCTGAGGCTGCTATAATAAAAGACGTATTAACAAGAGAAAAACAAAGTTGATTAACAAGTATATATGTACACAAGGGAGAACCCAGGGAAAAATGAGTAACTCCCTGAGGTGGCTTAGAATTTCAGTTTAGATAGTATCATCAACAGAGAACGATAAATTTTTGAAGAAATGATAATGAAAAGCAGTTTTAGTCTTATAAGGGTAAAGGCTAGTTAGTACAATATGTTATACAGATTCCTTTTGTGCCTTCTCCAGACTGATAAGATCTAAAATTGCCTCTGGGGATTAAACTTTGTCCTTTTTGGTAGAGCAAGGAAGAGAGACACCTTTGTAAATTTATGTCCTGCTTTTAGGCAAATGGGGGAGAGCAGAGAACTTACTTTGTATCTATTTCTTCTCAACTGGTTTCAACTCAAAATAATCTGTATGCCAAAGTGGTACCTTTTGGTGAATCACAATCTGCTACGCTTCAACATTAAGTTACCAAGGCAGAGCACAAAGTTTAGAGCAAAAAAAGGGAATCAGATAGTAAGGAGGAAACACAGGTGCTTTATTGATATTTACAGATTGCAATAAATGAATCAAAATTGTCATCTTTAAATAAATAAAAAGCAGCTTCTGCAAAAATGTGAGGGGACAGTAAATTCAGAAATGAGAATAACTTTAAACTGTGATGTGCACGACAGGTGAAGTCTTTCAAATAACTCCTCCAGATTTTGCACAAAACAGTGCATCTTGATGAGTCCAATTCTTGGTTAAGGGTATTTTCTTAGAATGATAACAGACACTTGGGATTTTGAGAGTTCTTGAATAAGTTCTTTATTCCTAGCAGTCCTCACACTGTTAATATTTTACTATAAAGAATTTGAAAGGCTTTAGTGCTGTATGATTTGCAAATAGCTGTTTTTGCCTTCAAAATAACAATACAATTGAGTTTAAGACCAATATACACACAGTTAGATGAAATCATTTTTTTAAATGCTAAAATAATAGTATCTTACTAACCCTGAGGCAGTTATGTCCTTGAGTGATAGTTTATCTTCAGGAAGATCAAAGTCAATACAATGGTGTCAATTTCTAATTAGCTACAAGGTCACCTAGCAATTATTTAAAATTATTGGCGATTGAATAGACCTTAAAATTTCAGACTAAGAGACAGAACCTAAGCATATGTGATGCCTCAAATACACGCTTTATGCCAGAGAAAACATCAGAGAAATCTCCATTTGTCTATTCTCATCTAGAAGTAGTGTTTTCTAAAGGTTATGGTTGATACTGCTACATGTTTTTAGTAAACTGAAACTTTGTCAAAGATCTTACAAGTGTTGAAAAGTTAACAAGATAGTTAAGAGGTTCTCAAAATTGAAAACAAACCAAGTTCCATAGAAAATGTAAAAAAAAATTTTTAAATTGCCAAATAGCTTCTAAATATCTTAAGATATGTAAACCACATAGGTCTATATAAATGAGTAAGTATCCAATTTATCCCTTTATTTGTCCTATATAAGAAACACCAAACTTCTTAACATATCATCTTAAACATTTTGCTGTATCAACACAACCTGTGTTTTCAGATTTACCCATATTTTGCTTAAGTTAAAGACACTTCTGTCAAGTGCTTGCGCATCTGTATTGTTCGCTCTCTTTTTGCCATCTGTCGACATTCTACTTATTCTTCAAGGCCTATTTAAATGCTATCACTCAGGGCCTCCCTGGTAGCACAGTGGTTGAGAGTCCGCCTGCCGATGCAGAGGACACGGGTTCGTTCCCCTGCCTGGGAAGATTCCCACATGCCGCGGAGCGGCTGGGCCCGTGAGCCACGGCACTGAGCCTGCGCGTCCGGGGCCTGTGCTCCGCGATGTGAGAGGCCACGGCAGTGAGAGGCCCACGTACCGCAAAAAAAAAAATGTTATCATTTTAGGAAGAAATAATCACCTCCCCCTCACCTGTTACACTTGGTGCATACTTAAACGTTATTACTGTCTCCCCATGTGATTGAATTTCATCCTTTACCTGTGTTTCACCATTAAATTGTATCCAGAGGAAAGAGACCATACTTTATCCTTCCCTTTAAGCTCTGATAGCATGTTATAGAAGATAGAGGTTTTAGAGCTAGACAAACAAGGTAGGATTTTGAATCTTATTTCACAAGTATTATGTCCCAGAGCAAATCATTCAATCTCTACAACCCTCTGTTTGCTCATCTATAAAATAAGGGTAGTAACCTACCTCTCAAGCTTGTTATGGGAATCAAGTGAGATACCACGTAAAGCACTTGGTACAGGACGTAACCCTGAGCAGAGACTTAATAAATGGTGATCACCATTCTTGAGAGAAGAGTAGTAGAAAGGAGATCATTTCCAAGTCTGAGTGGCAGTGAAAGTGGAAATGGTCCATAGGGACAGGGCTGGTGAACAAACTGAGTAGCTGGAGAAAATCTCCAGAAACTCACATATCTAAGTGATTTTCATCTGAACAAAAGCATAGTCTTCTTTACTCTGTGTCTCAAAGTGGTGTTTTTATCTTTATAAACTACATTTTTGCTCTATTTATTGCTATAGTTTTATGTTAAGCCATTATCTTAATTTTATGGCCATCAGTTAAGAAACAACACATTATATTCTTACAGAATCTATTATCAAATTATATGCTATATATAAAAATATTTGAATATTTAACCATAGACTCAACATAACTCTCGATTTTAAAGGGACTTAATTTTCATTTATCTAAAGTCCCTCATTGTACAGAAGTGTATGGATGCTTCACCAACATTTTAATCGAAGTCACGTTTATGATGCAGATCTGTATACCTTAATCTCTGGGTTGTATATAATAAATCATTTCTTTGGCAACCTGGCAAAGTATTCTTAGTTGAGATCCATTCACGTGATTTTGTCTCTTTAGAGGAATCATAGAGATTGGTAGAGTTTGTGGTCATTTTAGAATGGATTTATTGAGAAGGTTCTACCTGACTTCTCAAGCAGTGAGATTCCACAGATACGTTTAGACATATACTTCAGACAAAATTTAAATTGCCTTTAGAGAACATTATACACAAGGTTCTCCTTTCAAGACTGTGAAACAGTCAAGTATGTTGATTGGTTTCCCTACTTTTCCTTTGCCTCTGCAACCTCGTTTGTAGGTTAGAAAGTACAAGACTGAGTATTACCTTTGATTAAAGTAGCCAAATACTCCTGTGTATAAATTAGATCCCATACAATGTGGATTGTGTGTGTGTTTATTTGTGTGTGTAATTTTAATACCATATTTTAAAAAAATCGGAACAAACCAATAACAATGCATATATATTTATTTTAAAATATAAGAAAGAAAACCTGAAAAAAGCCCTAAACAAATATTAACCAAAAGGATGATCACCACAGCAGTGTCTTTGTATCAAAAATGGAAACTTCCAAATGTCACAAAAATGGAGTAATAGTTAAACCACTTATTCAACAATACCAAATACTATCAGTAGTAAAAAATATATGTATATATATATATATATATATATATATATATATGCATATATATGTATATACATAGTTGAATTTAGGCAAGGAAATGTGTTCCCAAATATATCTATATATTATGCAAGTAGATTATAAAATTATATGTACAGTAGGATGCTATTTTGTTGCAAGGGAACACTTTCAAGCATGAAAATATAGCTAAAGATAGGTACATAGAAAGGCACCAACATCTTCATATGAGTATCTCTGGATGATAGACTGACTTATCAGTGAGTTTTGTTTTTCTTCTTACTCATTTAGGTTTTCTGCTCTGGATATGTATCACTTCATACTAGGAGAAAGGGAGAAGTTTCCACAAAGGAAAAAAAAAAAATCCAAAGAGCTTTATTTTCTTTTAGCATTTAGTTTGAACACTTTAAAATGTTTACATAGGTATGCACTAGAACAAGTGATTGCCTATTATTAGAATAATAATATGTAAATAGCAAGCATGATAGAAACCATTCAAACAGTATTCCTTGACTCTTACTGTTACTCAGCCCTCAAAGTCTGTGTCACAAGATTGCATCATGAGTTTAACAACGTTCAGTAGCCTGCTTCTAAAACCTGAAGTAATAAAGCCTCTAGGCTGGAGACATCCTGTTACTGAATTTTGTGCTCTAATACATTGCCTTACGGTAGCTTCTGTTGCTCTTATATTTTAACGCATGTGTCCTTTTGAAATTTTTGTTAAAAAGACAAATATCTTGGATAACATAAGTTGTGGGTCTCACATCCATCTGAACCTGTCATTTACCGAAATTGCAAAGCCATCATGTGTAATTTGTCTCAATTAGCAATTTTATAGTTAGTAATTAACTTTACTGTTAATTGATTCTCTCTGTAATAAATGCTTGAGGAAGTGAAATGAATATGATGTGATTTTTTTTTTTTTTTTTTTTTTGTCAAAGAGAAAAATTTTCACTTGAGCTTTGAACAAAAGCTGTCTTTCCTTGGAAGGACAGATTTGTTTTTCCTGCCAAAAATGACATGAAGAGATTGATGGGATTTGTATCAGCTCCTTTTGAAGACTGAAAATTATGTCGATAATTTTGGTATTGTTTTAGTTTTTACTTTTTAATTTTTTTTTCTCATTAGAATGCAATTTTACCTAATCTTTTAAACATTGATGTCTAGGTCTTGATGTACTACTCTCCCTAAAAGGTGTAATTAAATGTGCTTTCATAAGGAAATCTATTACACTAACAGTCTGAGGAAGCCTGTATAAATTTGTAAAGGATTAATTTTATATTATATCTGAGTCATCCACTAATTTGAAAGCTTGGCTTGTAGTTGACTGACTGAACGTATTTCAGTGTAGCAGTTTGGGTTATGCTCTTTAGCACTGGAGAACTTTCAGTTTAAAGACTGAATTATGCTTATGAATATATGGGAGGGATGGGTAAAATGCAATTAGAAAACAATACCGGCAAATTAGCATGCATGTTCTTACATGACTATTTGGAATTCAGAAGTAATTTTGTGTCCTTTAGTTGGTGCTAAAAGTAAGGATTTAGGGGTGTGGGTTGTGTTTTTATATTGTGTAGCAGATTCAAAGAGAGGAAAGGATTTAAAAGTACATAGTCCAGAAAGTGATGAGATGCTTGTAAGAGGAGGAAAACCTTTTCCTCTTAGGGTCTCTGACTGGGCCTGAAAATTAAACTGACAAACACAGATTAACAACAGAAAAGCATGCACATTCACTTACCATAAGTTTTATGAGACATGGGAGCCCTCTTAAGAAAACGAAGACCCGAAGAAAGAGTTAAGCCTGAGCATTTTTATCCTAGATTGATGAAGAGTGGAGAATCATGGAAAACCATGATAGGACAAAGAGTGTGCTCTAAGGAAGGTAAATTGGGGGAAGAGCAAAAAAGCCTGTTTGTTTGGACGCCTCAGGTGTGCCTCTGTCTTTGCAGATAGGATGCTCCTTTCCTGACGGTACAGGGAGGGCACCTCTCCTGGGAGGGGCTTCTGACCTGCTTCGGGGGAGACAAGGAAGGTCAGAGAGGCCTCCCAGCACCTGCTGTTTCTATGACCTGCTTCAGGGGAGGGAATTTATGACAACTGAGTTCTTTGGGAGGCTCTGCTTTTAGGCAGAAGGTGATTTTAGGAACTCAAATGCCTTCAGCTCAAATAAATCTAATGTCAAAGTGGCTTACTTCCAGGTGTCATATTCTAATTCCCTTCAAGCTTCACACCTTTCCCACAAATGATTTTCACCACTGAGTTTATCTCTTTACCTAATTGTTTTTTCTTGCTTGCTTTTCCCCCTTGATTTCTTCCTTTCGACGAGCCTGTCTTGGCTCTGGTATCTGGTAAACTAATGGATTGAGAAGGGTCGTCAGTGTGAAGATAAACTTAAAACAAGATTGTATGGAGAGAGAAATATATTCATACCGCTTGCACGTCCCCACAATATTTTTCTCATATCTCTTGGTATCACTGAACGATGATTTACAAGGACTGGTGCTGGTCAGTGATGAGACATTCATGGGTGAAATGGAAAAAATAAAGTAGTAACACTTTCTTAAGGCTAAATATATTCAATTTAAAGAACTGCCCTTTATTTTGAGATTATAAAACTCTCTCTTCTTTGAGTTAAAAATACCCTTTTGTTTAATGAAGTGAGTGTTAGTAGAAGAAAGTTTGTTTTGTTTTGTTTTTGTTTTTTTTTGCGTTATGCGGGCCTCTCTCTGTTGCGGCCCCTCCCATTGTGGAGCACAGGCTCCGGACGCGCAGGCTCAGCGGCCATGGCTCACGGGCCCAGTCGTTCCGCAGCATGTGGGATCCTCCCGGACCGGGGCACGAACCCGCATCCCCTGCATCGGCAGACGGACTCTCAACAACTGCGCCACCAAGGAAGCCCTTGTTTTGTTTTTTATATCTCTTCTGGGGAAAACAATTAGATGGAAATTCTGTTTTGGTTTCCCATATATATATATTTTTTTATTTTAATTTTACTATTCTGTGAAACACAGTCATATCGGAAGCCAGGTAATAGAAACTAACAGAAGTAAGAAGTAAGGCAGTTCCTCTCAGCATTCAGGTGAAGATGCACACCTGGGAACTGCCAGATGCCATGATTCTAAGTGTGTGGAGAAAACAGATTTGAGAGAATAGATCTTTATGCACAGAGTCAGAGAAAAGTGATGAGAGAGAAACGGGGGAGAGAGAGAGAGAGAGACCCAGAGGTCATCACATTTCTTGTTTGTTATCTCTAAGTCCAGCTCTTCTCTTGATTTTAGTTACATGAAATAATACATTCTTTTTTTTGCATGAGATAGTTTGAGTTGGGTTTCAGTCACTTGCAAACAACAGTGTCCAGGTGAAGGAGTTTCTGGAAAAGGCAATCTCCAGTTTCTTTAGAGGGGCCCTTGAACATTTTCTTCCAAGAGCAATGCCTACAGGTGGACATGGGAGTGAGAACCTTGACCTGGGTTACGGGGGTGGGCGCAAGTCCAAGGGGAGGGTTCCGTGATGCTGCCTTTCCCTCTCTAGGCTCTGTTGCTTGGTGTTCTACAGATGGCCAGTAGGTGGTGGAGATCTCTGCCACCTTTGGCAAACTTCTGATGTCTCTAGATTTCTTGGTGCATGCCTGCTTGATTTCTGCTTAGAATAAACCTCCTTTTAATGTCTAGCATTCCCTGGCATCAGATGGGCAGCCCTGGGGTCTCTCTTCAAACCCAGTGAAGCAGCTCCCTTTGTTTATTCCATTTGCTTTACATAGCCTTTTGCTCTGAGGCTGAGTTGAAATTTAGCGTATGTTTGTTACCATGACATAAAACAATCTAGAAAATCCTAGAATTACAAGGTGAAGAGGAATACATGAGCATTTAATTTTCAAAAGCTGTGAGTACACAAACAAAGAGATTGGGGGCTTGTATGATTTTCAACACATTATTTTCATATACTTGTATGAGTTCATATCTTGAGAACCCTTTATTAAAATATGTCTAGTATTTATTTCCAAATTTTTTGCCTTCTCTTCTTTCTCTTCTAATGACATATAGTTTTCATATTTCTATTATCTTAAGACCAATTAAATAATAAATCTTCCTTAAGTCAGACTCAAACAATATATAATTTATGATAAGTCAGATAGGAAATATATTGTAAAGTTATGTATCGTTATCCTCATAAAGAGGACAATGTTTTTTTACAGAGAAAATTAATAATATAAGCATGGTTATTAAGTTAATAACTAATTTTTGAAGCACCTTAAATCTGCATATACCTGTAAACAATTGCTATGCTAATTTTAGAACATTCAAACTTATCTTCTGAAGTACCTTCACTTGACAACAAACTAGTAATTACGTATGTAGTATAGTAATAATTAAAGTTTAAAATTTTCAGTCAGTCTCATTGACTATACCCCAAGTTGAACTGAATAATTAGGGTTGTACCAATACAAGTTTACATAACATAAAAATCTTAGGGTTGTCTTTATAAATAAATCCTAATGGTTAGAGATTTTTAAAATTTTTTCTGAGTTATCTAACTGTGTCACAACAGAATCCATGTCTAATAAGTAACATTAGGCCAACAGTTATGGCTGGTGGTGGGTTATCTTTCCTCTTGAAGCATGAATTCCCCATTGAGAAGACACCATTTATGGACTAGCTTGTAGGAAGATGCAAGAGAGTGAGTAACTTTTTAAACTAGATTTTAAAGAATCTAGTTTACTGAATATTTATTCCAGAAAGTCAGGAAAGAAATCTCTGGAGTGAAAGTCCTGGGGTGAATTGTTGAAACATTGCTGTCCCTGAGTACTGAGGCAGAGTTAGACGGAAGTTGGAGAAATCATGGTTCTAGATTTCTTCTTCTAAAGACCATTCATTTGATGTACAATGTATCATTTGTCCCCGATACAAAGTTTCTCAAGATTCTTTAAATCTTCTGGGTACAACTGGCTTGCTCTTCAAAACCTTACAGGACCTTAAAAAACAAACAAACAAACAAACAAAAAACCTTACAGGACCTTGAAGGGGACAAAAAGGGTCTTTTGAAAGTGCTGGTAATGGTTTCTTTTAGATCTGGGTGTCAGTTACACAGATTTGTTCACCTTGTGAATGTTCATTAAGCTCTAAACTTAAGATCTGAGCACTTTTCTCTGCATATGGTTTACTTAAAAATGAAAAACTCTAAAATGATATTTTAAATACGACTGGAAAATTTACTACCATAAATTACTGGAAGGGGGAGTCATTGAGAGATAAAAAGGAAAAGGCAAAAAAAAATAAAATAAAAAAAGAAGAAGTAAGAGAGGCATCATCCCCATTTTACCGATGAAAAAACTGCAAAGATATATGATTCTAGGGTCCCAGTCCTGGTATCTGCAGGAGCTGGGGTTCTCTTTGGAGACGGGTTCCTTCTCCCAGGTTACGTACAAGGCTTTTTGATAATCACAGGTGCTCCCTCTTCACAGGCATCCGAAATGCTGGCATCTGCCTCCTGTTTGCAAGGGTGAGGAATGTGATATGGGTAGAAAGGCATAGAATGAGTATCGTGAAATCTCAAGGGAATTAATACCCATTACTTCCTTTGAGGTGGAAATCCATCATTGCAGTGTGGAGAGGCACTGCTGTTAAATTCTCTGCAAACAGCCATCTGTCTGAGATCTCCCTCAAGTGGCTGCCGTCCAGGATGACTGCAGTCTTCGAGTGGCTGGAGCTCTGTAATGCCTATGTTAATAGCTGGGAAATAGCAGCAGCAGCCAGACCACTTCAATGGAACAATTCGAATCTGGGTAAGTTTGAGCAAAAAAGTCATGCTGTGTGATGAAGAGGCAGAATTGGTAACAGTGACAGGCCCTGCAGTCAGCAGCTGTGGATTTTATGTGAAAGGCAGGCTGATCTGGAAAATGGGAAGGGTCGACTGCCAATTAGCATTTCAGGGGGTTTTGTTCAGTGCATCCCCTCACTCCTTGTATACCACTCATCACATGTAGACACTTAGGAAATAAAACACACCTGTAACATCACAAGTTGTGGATGAGTATATACAGATACTAGTGTAGACAGAAGATAAAACTAGTGTTCATTGCAAAAATCCAGAGCACCAGAGCTTTTTCTACTACATCCAGAAGTTCATAGCTCCCTGGTGTTCCTTGTAGCCCTATAATAATAACATGGACTTGACCATAGTTAAACTTCCACAGTAACACATAGATTATCCATAAATCAGAAAATATTTTTTGAGTATCTGCTGGGTATAAGGCTTGGAGTGTTAGTTATTTAGGGGAATAGAAAGAGAGAAGTCCCATGATTCCTGTCAGTAAATGTTAGCCTGCTAAATGAGTAATACATGCAATGAGGACCACAGGGCTACCATGTCTTTCTTCAGAAAAACAGGTTATCTTCTGGGTAGAATCAATTATATTTTTAGGAATGGGAAAGAGGCTAGGATTGGGGATACTTTAGGTTTATGACTCATATATGACATCGCAGAGTTACACTTTCTATATCCCACTGAGAAAATTTTTCTCCATGTACACAAGACAGTCATTTGTATGTGACCCTCCATAGAGTTCCCCAGGGCATTTCTGGCAAAAAATTAAATAAAGTAATATTTTTTTAAAAAGTCATCATTCAGAGTCATGAAAGATTCTTAAGTCTTCTATCAGAAGCATTGAAAAGGCTGGTAAAAGTCAGATTCCCCACCAAAGGGCACCATGAATTAAGTCTTTCATAAACACCAAAGACTCCTTGAATCCTTTTATCTGCTTATTGACAATATAAAGTCACTACCGTACTGTCAGTCTAGCTGTAGTTAAATAGTTGGCTCTGTAGTGATGCCATTTGGAGTTTGTGACATCTTTCACGTAGAAATCTTTAAAAGAGAAAATAAACACATTCCATTTTATCAGCATTTAGTTGCAAAGATAAACAAATAAAGATTAAATGCCTACCTCTAAATCACACCCGTCATTTTTCATGAGCCCAGATGGCTCTTTCTTCAACTCTTTCTGGCTAATAATCTCTTCTAATAGTAATAATAATAACTGCTGTTTAGTATATGCCCCCTGTGGGCCAAGAATTAGAGATACTTTACACACATTATTTTATTTAACTACATTCCAAGTTCTGACTAATCATAATATTATGTAGATTTTTCTAGAAATCCAGTTTTGAACAACTGATTAACAAGCACATAGGCCAAACTTAGATTTTCCAAATGAGGGCACCCATTGCCGAGAATTTTAAGTAACTAGCCTGTAATCTTTCTGACTTAGGGTTACAAAATATGACTTAAACATGACTCAAAAAGCACAAACCAAAAATACAAAGCATAAACGAGAAAATTAAGATATTCTTTTCAGTGAACAATATTATACACAAAACTGAAAGGAAGATCACAGCTTAACAGAAGATATATTCAGCATCTAAAATTGATAAAGGGGATTGTTATTTAGAACATATTAGGAACGCCTTCAAATCAAGAACAATTCCAGAGACTCCAAGAGAAAATAGGCAAAATATTTAGGAAAGGAAAGATGAAGAAAGGGAAGCCCAAATGGATAATAAGCATATAATACAATGTTTAAACTCATTAGTAAGGAGGGAAAAATGCAAATTAAAACAACGAGATGGCATTTTATATCAATTCAATTGACAAAAACTAGAAAAGAATAACTATCAGGATTGCTGAGGATGTGGGAAGCTGGGAACACTTGTGTTCTGTTGATAGGAGTATAAACTGGATATGTTTTTCTGGAGAAAAAGTTATTGCTGCAGAGGAGCATTTATAAGACTGCTCTGTGACACTGGCTACATAGCAGAACTTAGTTATGCAAAACTCCTATATTTAAAAAGTCACAAAGAGACAGCAACTTGAATTTTGTGGGAAATATCTCCATATAAGAGGGAAAGGAGGCTATTTTATCAGTAGTTTTAAGCCTTTTACTAGACATTTAAATTAGTAAAAAAATGAAAAAAAAATTCACATATAGTCATTTATTTAATCCTCTATTTGTAGAGGCCAAACACTATGCCCATTATTGTGCCTTGAACATATTTGATACCAATAAATAGTTTTAGATGAAAAGAAAAATTAATGTAGATGATTTTTTAAAATCTTAATAACCCAACATGTACATACAGCCATATGGCTGATTTTAAAAATGATAAGTAGGGGAAAAAAAAGAAAAAAACACAACTAAAATGTAGACTATATCACAAACACTACTCATATAAATAAGGAATAGATAAACATAAAATACTACTACATATTTTACAAGCATAACTGAAGACACATAACAAGCATAATAGAGTCTGAGGTGGGGGAAGATTAGATAAAAGAAGTGGTCAGTAATAAAAGGGGAAATAAATAAATAAATAGTTTTAGGATACTTGTCATGACCATGTGCCATGAAATGTTAGGAATGGTTAACCCAATTCTCTGCCCTTGAGATCCAATAAGCAAACAAAACCCCCTCTATTATACAGTTTATTAACAACAAAGGCAGAACTTGGAGCAAACTCACAAAACCTCTGTTCCTAATGTTACCCTCTTTCTATATTGTGTACTGCTTTTATACTAAATATTTCCACAATGTATTCATGCTATAAGGATCATTATAATTCAATTCAAAGATGTTTATTAAGTAGCAGTTTTGTGTGAGAGACTGATTGTCTTAGGAGGTGTTCAAAAAGAATATAGCGAAAAGGGTAAGCCAAATAAAACTTATAAATAAGTTTTATAAAACTTATAAATAAAACTTGGCTAAGTTAGGTCCAATTCCATTAAAAAAAATAGAGAAAAACTAAAACAGAAATTGAACTTCACCAAGCCTTTGAAGCAATATAAGCCTATACTGAAATTGTATCATAGTATAGCACCCAGCAGGAATTCTGAAAAATGCCATTTACCCAGCTGTCTACCCAAAGTCCTATTCATCCTGGCAACTACTCCCTCCAAAATGTATCTTCTTGGACTCTTTCAACAATTCCAACCCTTCTTTCTCACACCTTCTTCTCAAACTTTGTATTTGTTTAGTTTTTCTTCTTCCTAATGTATCTACTTCTGTTCTCATCTTGAGCTCCACAGCTCTACTTATTACCCTAATACACAAAAAAATGGCTAGCACATAAGGTTCAGGGAGGAAGATTATAAAACACTTACACAGGGTGACAGTCCTTTTGGAGCCAGATGTATTTCAGAATTCCATTTTTTTTTCAGATTTTTGGAAGTAATACAGTGCATAAGAAACACCATTAAGGAGACTGTGCTACACTATTTATCACAGTTGTATTATTTTTTCTGCAACAAAACATATGAATATTCACACTATATGGCATGAACTGAGACTTAACATAAGTTCAGGTCAAGTTTTGCCCTGAAATAAATTCAGGTCAGGTCAAGTTTTGCTGTCAAATGAATTTTAAAAGTTTGATTTTTATACCTTTGAATTATGAAATTGAGGATAAGGGAATGTGGTTCTGTACATCAATTTCAAAAATCATAATCATGAGTTAATATACATAAATTCATAGACCGTTGTATAGGTCATGATAAATATATAATGGGTGTTGGCTATGATTATTCTTAATAATAGTATACACTTTTGTGGCACTGGATAATATATTCACTGTTTTACTTAATCCTTATAACCACTCTTTAAATTAGATATTCTTATTAACCTCATTGTATAGAGAAGGAGAGTGAGGCTCAGTACTGTGTCCAGAAGTACGTGGGTAGTTTGTGGCCAAGTTGAATCTCCATGTAAGGTATGTCTCATTTCAAGGCATGTGCTCTTAATCATACACTATACTGTGACTGCTGACCTCAAGAAGAATTGACCTCTGGTCAAAGATGACAGAATAAACATATATTTACCTATTCTTCCTCCTGAAAGCATAATAAAATAACAGTAAAGGATATTTTAAAATGCTATATCCATGATGGGGTAGGGGTGTGGAGGAGAGAAAGGGTGGTAGAAGGAAAATAATAAAATTTTGGAATTTGGAAAGCAGATGAACAAATTATAAATGATTAAATACTACCAAGGAAACTAAATCCTAAACCAAAATCAACCCAATTTAAATTACAGAATCCACAAAGGCTCAGGAAATGACCAAATTAGATATCTCTAGAAGTGAGGATAAAATTGGAATTTAAAAAAGGGAATATTGGTTAAAACTCTTTAGAAGCAGAAAAATGAAACTTCTAAGAAAAAAATAAAAAGGAAATGCTAGAAATCAAAGATATTGTAGGAGAAGTGAAGACTGCCCTTGATGGCCTCATTACTAGACTTGACACAGCTGAGGAAATAATCAATGAGCTTGAAGACAGGTAAACAGAAACTTCCCAAACTAAAATGCAAATTCTCTTGAAGAAAAGAATTAATAAAGCAGATTGGAATTTCCAAGAACTGAGGGGAGATTTCTAAAGGGGCAATATATATGTAATTGGAATACCAGAAGGGAAAGAAAGAGAGAATGGAGCAGAAGAAGTAATAATGTTCAGGAACTTTATAAAATTAGTGACAGGCACCAAACTACACATCCTGGAAATTTAGAGAACATCATGCAGGATAAATACCAAAAATTAAAAATAAAAAACAAATGAACAAAAACAAAAAAACCTAAAATACCCCTACAGTTAGGCATATCATATTCAAACTACAGAAAATCAAAGACAAAGGGAAAATCTTAAAAACGCCAGATAAAACTTACCTATAGAGGAATAAGGACAAAATTACATGGGGCTTGTCATCAGAAACCATGCAAGCAGGAAGAGGGTGGAATTAAATATTTCAAGTGTTGAAAAAAAAGGAAAAACCCCACCAACCTAGAATTATATATTCAGCAGAATTATTTTTCAAAAGTGAAAGAGAACTAAAGACTTTTGTAGACAAACAAAAACTGAAGAAGTTTATTTTCAACAGACTTACTTTATTAAAAATGTTAAAAGAAGTTCTTTGGGCAGAAGGAAAATACTATACACCAGATATTTGGATCTACATGAAGAAAAAAAGTATCAGAGAAGAAATAAATGAAGGCAAAGTAAATTTTTTTTTATTTTTCCTATTCTTAATTGAATTAAAATGTAACTGTTTAAAGCAATAATAGTAACAATGTATTGGGTGATTATAGTGTATAGATAAGTAAAATGTCTGTTAACAATATCACAAGAGATGAGAAGAAGGAATGGAGGATTCTCTGTTATAAATCACTGTACTACATGAGAAGTGGCATGATATTGTTTGAAGGTAGACTTAGATTTGTTTAAAAAGTGTACTGTAAACTCTAATGCAGCCAATAAATTAAAAAAAATAAGTAAAATTGATACACTGAAAGAGGAAATAAAATAGAATCATATAAAATGCTGTTTGGAACCAGGGAAGGCATAAAAAGGGAGGGTGGGCAGATAGATGCAAAGAACAAGTGTAACAAATAGAAAAGAGTTACAAACTAGATATTAGTCCAACAATATCAATAGTTACTTCAGTTATGAATAGTCTAAACAGACCAATTAAAATGCAGATTCTGAGGGTGGATAAGAAAACAAGACTCTAATATATGTATCTATAAGAAACCTACTTTAAATATAAAGACAGGTCAAAAGTTAAGGGATGGGGCTTCCCTGGTGGCACAGTGGTTGAGAGTCCGCCTGCTGATGCAGGGGACACGGGTTCGTGCCCCAGTCTGGGAGGATCCCACATGCCGTGGAGCGGCTGGGCCCGTGAGCCATGGCCGCTGAGCCTGCACGTCCGGAGCCTGTGCTCCACAATGGGAGAGGCCACAACAGTGAGAGGCCCGCGTACTGCAAAAAAAAAAGTAAGGGATGGCGAAAGATGTGCCATGCTAACCCTAATCCAAAGAATGCATAGAAGACCTAAATGAACATTTCTCCAAAGAAGGCATACAGATGGCCAACAGGCACATGAAGAGATGCTCCACATCGCTAATTATTAGAAAAATGCAAATCAAAACTACAATGAGGTACCACTTCACACTGGTCAGAATGGCCATCATTAAAAGGTCTACAAATAACAAATGCTGGAGAGCGTGTAGAGAAAAGGGAACCCTCTTGCACTGTCGGTGGGAATGTAAATTGGTGCAGCCACTATGGAAAACAGTATGAAGGTTCTTTAAATATCTAAATACAGACTTGCCATATGATCAAGCAATGTCACTCCTGGGCATATATCCAGAGAAAACTCTAATTCAAAAAAATGCATGTACCCCATTGTTCATAGCAGCACTGTTTACAATAGCCAAGACATGAAGCAACCTAAATTTCCATTGACAGAGGAATGGATGAAGATGTGGTACATATATACAATGGAATATTACTCATCCATAAAAACGAATGAAATAATGTCATTTGCAGTAACATTGATGGACCAAGAGATTATCATGCTAAATGAAGTAAGCCAAAGACAAATACCGTATGATATTACTTATATGTGGAAACCAAAATATGATAAAATGAACTTATTTACAAAACAGAAACAGACTCACAGACATAGGAAACAAACTTACGGTTACCAAAGGGGAAATGGGAAAAAAAAGAATGCTAGAGGAGCAACGTTAACTTCAGAGGTAGATGATTTCAGAACAAGAGAGATTATCAGGAATTAAGAAGGGTATCACAGGTGAAGCACCCACTGTGTGTCTAATATCATTACACCTTTTTTCACTCACATTACTTCATTTATTCCTCACGAAAATACAATTGTTAGAAGGCATTTACTCTTTGAATATAAGGAAATTAATAAGATGCAAAAAATGGCAGTGAATTGGTTTCATTTTATTAAATTAATTTCATTAAAACAGCAAACAGAAAACTGTCACTTGAAAACTACAAACAGGAACTCAACGCAACATCATGTTTGCTCATCTTGTATTACACTGATTATTGTCATATAAGCCTATTCAAAACTGCTGACCCCGTTGCTGCTCCCAGGTAGACAAGAGCCCCAAGAAGATGTATGGTCAGCAGAAGCTTTCACTTCAGCCTGTTGCCTTGTGTGGTCTGTGGTTATCTTGTCTCGTCTCGTATGCTCCTGATGCCCTGCAGTCTCTGTCACATGTAATCTTGGTGGCAATTTCGACTGCTTCCCAGTGTCTCACAGTTTTGCCACATGGCTTGATGTTGTGTTTGGTATGTGCTTAGCAAATTTCATCTGCCTGCCAAGTTTGCGTTTGCTCCACTTAATGCAGCTCCTACCTCAGTATCCTGCTACCATCTATCAGTCACAAACATCTCACCCTGCAAAGGAGAGCTGGAGGGAGTGTAGCTGCAGTCTTGCTGGGCTGGCTGGAATCCAGGGTCTTGTTGCCAGTGATCTGCAATTCCATTTAACAATAGAAAGGGCTGATGATGTGGCTCGTGAAACTGCCTGAGAAATCCATGTACTGGCAAATCTACATCTCATTACCACTGCCGTGTACTTCAGTATTTCAGGCCACTGACCTTATTCATGGATACATGATCCTTTGGATTACCAACTTTATACACTCTCCATTTAAAAAGTAGACAATATATTATTTGGTCTGATGTGGAAAATGGCCTGGTTTTTTTATATCATTACAGTAAAGAGATAGTTGGTGTCATTCATTATTAAGGGTATGTGGCAATTCATTAACTTAAGCAAGAAATTAACATTTTAGTGTTATAAATATTATTCTTTTAAAAAATTGTCAATCAAGTACAGGACCATAATAAGTAAAGCCCAGGTTGGATTTAAAAACAAAATAAAACAAGCAAGCAAATAGTTTAACCTGGATATTCATGCCCCAGGCCTCCTCCACACTTCCTGGCTTTGGGGGTTTATTTTATACATACAGGTTGTATTTAACACACTCTTATGTAGTGATCACTAAATGCCAGATAGCCTTTTAGGTACTTTACAAATATGACATCATTTAATGCTCATAACAACTGTATGAAATAGGTACTATTATTATCCCCACTTTATTGATTAAGAAACTGAGACACAAGAAGCTTAAGTAACAGGCTGTAAGTCACACAGAAAGTGGCGGGGCTGAGAGTCCACCTAGGCAGAGCTGCTGCATAATCTCAGATTATAACCACATCTGTGTTTTATCATCTCACCCAATGAGAGTGTATTCCCAGGGCTAAATTTCAGTATTACTTCAAGCCAGTCTCCTCATTCTATGGAAGTGTAGTTTATTATTCTCTCTCACGATACATGTAAGGACACCCTAGATGTTTACTGATTGCAGAGAAACTAGATGTGATGTAAAGCAGTTTTAACCCCAAACTAACAATTAAGTAAGGCAGTGAAGTTTAGTGAATTGCTAACAGAAACCAAATGAGATTTACAGCGTTAAGAGGAACAACTTGATGAGAATTATATTTTCTACCTCCGCACTGACTGACCCCTTGGATAAATGGAAAACAACAGCAGTGTCAAGTGAGTGAGGCAGCCTGGTGTGGGCAAAAGATGACAGGTTGGGGATCCCAAGTAGAAGTTCTAGTCTCTCTCATCTCCTGGAATATTTCAGTTATTTTGGGCGTCAGAATGTAACTCCAGTTTGTTTCAGACAAAGCAAGTCTCCAATCCAGCTTCCCCCTTTCCTCCCAGGACATCTTTGAAGGGTAGGTGCATAGCTCCTCACTTTCTTTTCCTTCGGGGCAGACATGTTTTCTACTTTTTTTTTATTTTTTTGGTGTTATCTGATAACATCTAACTGGACAAAGCAGATCTTACTTAAATGTATTTATTCATCCTGGTAGCCAATGAAATTATACGTACCTACGTACTAGGTACTAGGCTGTGTAACTAGGTTCAAGGCTATGTTCTGAGAATACAAAGTGAGAGACTAGGCTTCCGTCTTCAAAAAGTTCAGTCTAGGAGCTTTCCTGGTGGCACAGTGGTTAAGAATCTACCTGCCAATGCAGGGGACACGGGTTCGAGCCCTGGTGCGGGAAGATCTCACATGTTGCGGAGCAACTAAGCCCGTGTGCCACGACTACTGAGCCCGCGAGCCACAACTACTGAACCCGTGTGCCACACCTACTGAAACCCGTGCTCCTAGAGCCCCTGCTCCACAACAAAGAGAAGCCACCGCAATTAGAACCCTGTGCACTGCAACAAAGAGTAGCCCCCGCTCGCCACAACTAGAGAAAGCCCACCCGCAGCAACAAAGACCCAACGCAGCCAAAAATAAATAAATAAAATAAATAAATTTTTTTAAAAAGCTCAGTCTAGTGGGAAAGATATATGTTTAAGTGTGCTGAGGTAGAGATAGGTCAAAATTATTAGAGGCTCACAGAGAAAAGTAACACAGAGAAAGCTTCACAGAGGAGATAATGTTTCAAACGTTCTTGAGAATGAGTGAACTGGGTGGACCAACAGGGAAATGAATAGGGTCTGAAGATAGCCTGTGGGAGTACAGCTGAGAGCATAAAATGCTTGGTAGGGGAGGATAATGGAGGACGTGGTCCATGGATTAAGAAGGTGGCAGGTTATTCACTGGAAAAGATGAGATAATCAACTGTCCTCGGGGTGTGGTCTGAGCAGCCTCAGCATCACCTGGAAACTTGTTAGAAGCACAATTTTGGACTTCCTGGTGGCACAGTGGTTGAGAATCTGCCTGCCAATGCAGGGGACATGGGTTCGAGCCCTGGTCCGGGAAGATCCCACATGCCTTGGAGCAACTAAGCCCGTGTGCCACAACTACTGAGCCTGTCCTCTAGAGCCTGCGTGCTGCAACTACTGAAGCCTGCACACCTAGAGCCCATGCTCCACATCGAAGAGTAGCCCCCTCTCACTGCAACTGGAGGAAGCCTGCACACAGCAGTGAAGACCCAACACAGCCATAAATAAATAAATAAATAAGAAATGCAATTTTTCAGGACCTACACCGGACCTACTGAATCAGAAACCCTGGGGATGGGATCCAGAAATATGTGATTTAACAAGTTCTCCAAGTGATTTTCATGCAACCTAAACCACTGACATAGAGTGAAAAGCGAAGCTCCCAAATACTCCCTTTCATATGAACCTTATCTCTCACTTTCCAGCTGGCTCCTTCAACAAGTCTGAAGGCTGGGAATTCCTAGGAAGAAAAATTAGGTAGCTAAACCAAAATAAATTCTAACTGGTGACTCCTAGTATTTATGGAAAGAGGTTTTCATCTATAGCTCAAAATATACAGGCATACTTACATTCACCTCTGCTTACGTTTCAAAACTGAGTATTGTTAGTGATATTTTCTCCATGAACTCAATTCAGAAGCAAATGCACCACCTTTCTGTTGAGTGGGCTGATCTCTACTAGCATGACGAAGCTTGAGAAAACTAACTCTTGATGTTAGAGATCACAGCGTTGAGTAAAGAACTACCAATGTAATGTCCTTCAGTGCAAAAGGCTTAATAACAGAGCTCCGTGAACAAGCCTAGTTGACCCTTGAACAACATGGTTTTAAACTGTGAAGGTCCACTTATACCTACATTTTTTCCATAGTAAATACTATCATACTTCACCATTCATGGTTAGCTGAATTCACGGATACTGCAGAAATGTGGATGGGGAGGGCCCACTATAAATTATGTGTGAATTTTTGAGGGTTGGCATTGTTCAAAGGTCAACCATGCATCTAGAGGGTGCCATCACACAAAATACTATTTACAAATAAGCACAGGTGGGGAAATAGGAAGAAAAACTACTTAGATATCAGCTAAGGTTGATAGTTATGGATGAACTTCATTTTGTAGTGTGTTAATTTAGTATAATTAGTTTTTTAAAGGCCACTATGTCACTCATGCTATTTTGCATGTTTTAGCACCTTTTGCTTCCTCTGAAGTAAACACATGAAAAGAGTAATTAAACAGCCATAGGGGAAGGCTAAGACAGTGGTTTTGAGCATATTAATTGAGTGGTAATTTCATCAATGAAAAAGTACAATTGACAATGTGATGAAACATTATTGAAGAATGGTGCTCTGAGAACTGGGATTTTAATAGGTTGAAAGAGAAAGTGTTGGTGCAAAAAAGTAAGGGCAGAGATGATGCCTGATGTTAATGCCTCCAGTAATAATAAAAATATATCGAATGAATTTTATGACAAAAATACATTTGCAAATATGGAAAATTGTGTTTCTTATTCAAAGAATGTTATGAGGTGTGAAGTCTCCTGAAGAATAATAACTAAAATAAGGTAATAAAGAGAGAATGTAGCAGTCAGTGTGAATCTGAAGAATATGATTCTCATTGGGTTTTAACTCTCATTTGATTTCTGTGTGCAAGTTATGGAGCTTTACTGCCCCAATGAATTGTTAGGTTTTGGTCAAAACTAATTTTTTTAAAAATCTATTGTCTAGATGTTCTGTGGCCAGTGGGCACATCTTACTCATTGTACCAAGGAGATTCATTGAGGGTCAGCCATTATAGCCTCATTTCATGCTCAACTCATTCACTGTATTGACAATGAATTCAAATATATCCTTTACTCTTCTTGTGATGTGAGACATGTACTCTACCTGAAACACCTTTCCATAAGAAGATTCTCAGTGGTAAGCCACTTCTACAACTTATTCTAAGGATAGTCTTTTCATCATGTAAGCACATACTAAAAATGAAGTTTAATGCCAACTTCTGTCATCTTTCTTGTACAAGTCTGTTCAGAATGCTCCCCCATGTGCTGTAGCTTATGAAATATCCTAAGGTTACCCACTGAGTCTATCACTGATTTATTTAAAGAAACCCCTTTCTTCCAAGAACAGCTACTACAAAGAGTTAAAGTCTTTTGCTTTGGAAAAAAATTATGTGCTGGGTCTAGATATGTCCTAAATCTCTTATGTTTCGTTTCCTGAGTGTTTAGGTGACCTTTCATAATCCCTACACATTCTTAAAGGGGTCTTCTTCCTCCTTGTCTAGGAATCTTGTAGAAGAACTGAAGAAACATACTCCAGCTCCCTTAATCCCTTTCCTTCTAGACCTGCAGTAGCCAGTGATGCTTGATTATTTTGTTTTAAATTGTTCTTTTTTTTTTTTTTTGGTATGCGGGCCTCTCACTGTTGTGGCCTCTCCTGCTGCGGAGCACAGGCTCTGGACGCACAGGCTCAGTGGCCATGGCTCACAGGCCCAGCCACTCCGCGGCATGTGGGATCTTCCCGGACCAGGGCACCAACCCATGTCCCCTGCATCAGCAGGTGGGCTCTCAACCACTATGCCACCAGGGAATCCCCTAAATTGTTCTTTAGTTATTTGATATATATAACTCTTGAGGCAAAGACCATGTGACATTTTCCTTTTATGTGCTCCACACAACCCATCATAGTCTTGAGCACTGAAAATTGCTCATTGAATGTAAACATAATTCACTTAGCGAGCTCTAGTTTCAATTGAATTTGTTTCACATAGTACGAGACTCCTCGTGCATAAGAAAACAAGAGAGGCTCCCTTAAAAGCCAGTCATTTAGGAAGGAAGTACCCAGTCTCCAGTGCCAGTTGCCTCATAACTTTACCTTCAGATCCAGAACATAATTTTTTTACCTCAAAAGAGGTTATCTTATGGGAAGCACAGTCCAAGATCCCTCAGTTAATTTCTGTATTTCCAAAAGCCTTTTCACTGGCTCCAAGGGATTTATTTTGCCTTGAGAATGAAGCATTCAAGGACATCAGGTAAGAGAGATAAGACTCAGTAAGTTAGTGAAGCTGTTGGAGCTCACTCCTTGCAAAGGACAAAATATGCATACCCAAAAAATGAAAACAGCAATATGGTGACTCCCAGGACCAACCAACACAGTCGGGGTTTCTGACAGTGAGGGTGTGGTGTGTTTGGAATAATTTGTGTTCACAGTGCCCTTGTAGGCCTGTGACTGCCTGTGCTTAGGAAGATAAGGAACATTGAGAGGTAACAGTTTTCTGCATAAGAATGTGAGAAACTCAAGTAAAATAGGTAGGACCTTCGTGTTGGGGCAACGGTAGCTGGAAAGTTTGTTGAAGTTGAGCTACTGATAAGCCCAGAATAGAAATAAGGCCAATCCTCAGATGTTCCAACCACTTTCCTGAAAATGATGTTTCTGAGGTCAATATTCACAGTTCTCACAAGTCAAAGGCATTTTTCTCTGTCCTAATTCTCCTTGACTTTGCGTAGCAGTTGACTCTGGCTCCCCACTATTCGTGATGGTCCCTAATTTGACATCCAGCCTGCTACATTCTTTGGCCCTCTTTCTTTTTGCCTACTCTTTTCTTTTCAGGGAAAAGGTGCAGGAGGCTACAAAAGGCTGAATGTCCACCATGGATCTACTTCTGATTAGCTCTGTGTGTTGTGAGGGGAAAGAGGAAGAGGAAAACCTGTTCCTAGGGCAAGTCAAGGACACCCTTCAAAAGAGACTCTGAGCAAGTGACTGCCAACTCTGTACAGGAGGGATGAGGAGTGAAAGTTAGGTGGGGAAACCTGAGTAGATTCTAGCCTTCTCAGAAAGGAGCTTCCTGTGAATCTGAAGGGGAATATAGGTGAAGTAAAGTATAAAAGAAACAATACACATTGTAGGTCAACTTTGTGTTGGGCAACACATACATTCATTATAAAAGGAAAAATTGTTAAACTACGTCAAAATTTAAAACCTCTGTTTGTTGAAGGACACCACTGAGAAAATGGATAGGTAATCCACAGCATGGGAAAAAGTAGTTGCAAAACATATGCCTGAGATGTCATGGTCTCATTTTATCTCAGGAAAATCCTTTAGGAAGAAATTATAATCTCCTCTTTTCCAGAAGATGAAAAGCATCAGAAAGTTTTAATTTTTTCAATAATTTTAATGAAAAATTTCAAACATCAATAAAGTTGAAAGAATTTTATAGTAAACATTCATATATCTACCATTAAATTCTGTCATTAAAATGTTTTATACCTATTTTACTACATATTTATCCATCTCTTTATCCCTCTATCTATCCATCAATTCATCTTATTTTTTGATGTAATTCAAAGTAAATTTCAGACATCAGTACATTTCTCCCCAAATACTTTGGCACATGTATAAATAGAATTCATTATTTTGCTCTTAATTTTTTTTCTTTTGATAGAAACAACACATACAAATGCACAAATCTTAAGTGTTTTTTTAACAAAGTTTTGACAAATGCAAACAGACCTGTGTAACAAAACTGTGATCAAGGTACAGAACACTGGCATCACCAGCATGCTTTATCCCAGTCATTCCCCAATCCAAAAGGCAACCACTCTTCTGATATTTTTTCCAGAATAGTTTAATTTTGCCTGTTTATAAGTTCTTATAGATGGAGTCAAAGAGTATACACTTTTTCCTGTAAGGCTTCTTCTACTCAGCATAATTATTTTGAGAACTGTTCATGTCATTTGTATATTAGTACATTTTCCCTTTTTATTGTTGAATAGTATTTCATCCTATTATTATTATACCATACTCTGTTTATTTAGTCTTCTATCAAAGGACACCTAGGCTGTTTACAGTTTGAGGCTATTATGAATAAAGTTTCCATGAACATTATTGTACAAATCTTTTTATGAATATCCTTATCTTTCTTGTTTAAATACCTAGGAATGGAATTTCTGTGAGATATTTCTCCAAGTGACTGTACCATTTTGTATATAAACAATATATGTCAGTTGCAACTGCTTCACATCCTTAACCAACACTGGTGTGCTCAGACTATAATATTATTCAGTTTGGTAGGGTTTGTAGTAATTTTAATTTATTTCCTGGAGACTAATGATCTTCAGCACTTTTAATGTGCTTATTGGCCATTATATATCTATTTTTATGAAAGGTTTGTTCAAATATTTTGCCCACTTGAAAATTGGGTTGTTGGACTTTTTATTATTAAAATATAGAATTATATATGTCCTGGCTACTTGTTCTTTATCAGATACACACTTCACAGATATTTTCTCCCACTCTGTGACTTCCCTATTTATCTTCTTACTGGTATCTTTTGATGAGCAGAAGTTTTAAATTTTGGTGTATTTTAATCTATCAGTTTTTTAATACTTATTGTTTTCTATCATCTAAGAAACCTTTGTCTAGCTCCAAGTCATACAGATATTCTCCAGTGTTTTCTTTAAGAGCGTTAATGTTTTGGATGTTACAAATTAATTTTTGTATATGATGTGAGGTAGTTGTTGAGTTTTATTTTTTTCCATGTGGATATCTAACTTTCTAGTACTCTCTGCTGAAAAGACTTTTCTTTCTCTATTGTATTGCTTTGGTTCTTCTCAGAGACTTTTAAATAAATTACCCAAGATTTCACAGGTAGTAAGCCAAGGAACAAAAGTCAAAAATCACATTTGACTGAAAAAAGCTATTTACGTCCTTTCCCAAAATGTATATGGCTAATGAAAAACAGTGCTAATAAAAATGGCCAAGAATTAATAGTCACTGTGCTGTTTCTTAACATAGATTGTTTCATTTAATTTTCAAATCCACTCTATTAAATATTTTTATAATGCCAGCTAAGAGATAAGGAAACAAACTGATAGTGGTAGAAAATTTTGTTAAAGTCACACAACTCCTAAATGACAAAACCAAAACTTGACCCAGGTCTATTTGAATCTGTAAACTGCATTCCTAAGCAGTTTGCTGTATCACCCCGTAATGAAGATCAATATGCCAATCATACATTTCACCTGGTGAGAAGTAACGACATTAGCTAAGACTGCTTCTACTATCTAGAAAACAGGCAAATTTGAACCTACACAATACCTGGAGAAAACTGGAATTTCAAACCAGCGTTTTAAAAAATGGTATCATGATGTCTCTAATGACTTATGTTTTCATCTTTTATATTTTACTTATAGTGTTTAAATAAATCTACTTGCAAATATGATTTAAAAATAGTGTATCAGAGATTAAAGAATAGAATGTTGAGCTTTTAAAATTCCTTTTTCTTTGTTGAAACAAAGGAGGCTATTCAATCCTCTGAAATAATTTCTATTGAATATAACAAGAGGTCTGATCTCAAATCAGATTTTCTTAGTTTCAGGATGTCTGAAAAAAAAGGTGCTATGATTTTGAGTACTACTAGGGTAAAAACTATTTGTTTGGAGACTATTTGGTCATTATAGTCTTAGTGTTTCAACAATGACCTAAAGAAAAAGGTGTTATCTCAATATGTGTGAGACTTATTGCAAACATATTACTAAGAACTGTACCTTCTATTTTGCAAAAGCATGTGAAAAATTGAGGCTCCATACTATATTTTCTTAAATATAGTTTAGCAGTGACTTGAAATTGCTTTTATATATAAAAAGATGACAATAGTATTTCCTCAGATGGAACAAGAGTTTTGTTCTTTAAATAATAATGGAAAATTGAACATTGGAAGAATAACATATTTACCCCTGTTTCATTAAGAGCAGGCACCAATGCCTCTAATAGAAACAAACAGACTTATTTTTTATTATTCTTTTCCTTTGTTTGTTTGTGTGACTGTTTAATGCTTCCTGGAGCTCTACATTAGTGCATGGGAAATGGGGCTGTGCAGAATTTCCAGGCTCTGCTAATGATCTTGCAGTCACAATTTCCACATTGCAACACTTGTTGGACTCTAGTTACCTCTTGTTTCTGTGTTTGAGCCTACATTTTGGGTTCAACAAACACATGCTTTTCTATGCTTACATGGAATAAAGAAAACAATCTAAGTGCAACCTTCTAAGTATCTCTTTTCTAAGGACTATATCTTAGGAAATATAGATTTATACCTCTAATTCATAAGGGGCCTCCCTATACCCATGCTGCCTACATTTTAAAATTGAGGTGAGGATTAAACAAAATTGCTAAATAATTTTATATTTATGAAGTATCAGAGGGTGGGTTCCACTGCTAAGCAAAAATTGCTTTCTCATTCCTTAATTTTATTTAGTGTTGTATCACCCATCCAACAATGTTTACAAGAGCTAATAGTGAATATCTGTGAAAATTGTATAGTATACTTAAAATAGGTTTTGAAATATTTTAAAGAGTTTAAAACAAATCCACCTTGAGTGTAAAATTAAAATTGTTAGGGGAAATTACCAATGATGAATCGGTGGGATTTCTAGAGTTCTAAATATTTCTATCTTCACATTGAAAGAAATATTAAATATAATAGAAATGTTAAAAAAAACTATAAAATAGATGTCATTAGATCAGAAATTCTTGTATTTTTCTCTGCCTTTACTTACTATGTTTCTTATATTTAACTCATCATAAGCACAAACCAAGATTATTAGATTCTGAACATTCTAAGTGCATTTGAATGTCATCAAGTTGCCCTAATTTTGAATACTGGCTGCATTTAAATACAAGTATACTTCACTTTATTATGCTTCTCAGACATTGCATTTTTTACAAATTGAAGGTTTGTGCAACTCTGTGTTGAGCAAGTTTATTGGTGCTATTTTTCCAAGAGCATTTGCTTGTATCCCTGTGTCATATGTTGGTAATTTGGTAACACTTGGTAATATTTCAACCTTTTTTATTATTATTATATTGGATATGGTGATCTGTGACCAGTGCTCTTTGTTTGATGTTACTACTGTAATTAGTTTGGGACGTTGCAAACCATGCCTATATAAGACGGCAGCCAATCGATAACTGTTGTGTGTGGTCTGACTACTCCACTGACCAGCTGTCCCACCATCTCTTCCCTCTCCTTAGGCATCCCTAATTCCTGAGACACAGCAACACTGAAATTAGGCTGATTCATAACCCTAAAATGGCCTTTGAGTGTTCAAGTGAAAGGAAGAATCACACATCTCTCACTTTTAATCAAAAGCTAGACATGATTAAGCTTAGGGAGGAAGGTATGTTGAAAGCTGAGGTAGGAGAAAAGCGAGGCCTCTTGAACCAAAGAGTTAGCCAAGTTGTGAATTCTAAGGAAAAGTTCTTGAAGGAAATTAAATGTGCTACTCCAGTGAGCACAAGAATGGTAAGAAAGAGATACAGCATTATTGCTCATATCAAGAAAGTTTTAGGGGTCTGGATACAAGATCAAAATAGCCACAACAGTCCCTTAAGCCAAAGCCTAATCCAGAGCAAGGCCCTAACTCTCTTCAGTGCTATGAAGGCTGAGAGAGATGAGGAAGCTGCAGGGGAAAAGTTTGAAGCTATCAGAGGTTGGTTCATGAGGTTTAAGGAAAGATGCTGTCTCCAGAACATAAAAGTGCAAGTGAAGCAGCAAGTGCTGATATAGAAGCTGCAGCAAGTTTATGCAGAAAACCTAGCTAAGATAATTAACGAAGACTTTCAGTGTAGATGAAATAGCCTTATATTGAAAGAAGATGCCATCTAGGATTTTCATAACTAGAGAGGAAAAGTCAATGCCTGGCTTCAAAGCTTCAAAGGGCAGGCTGACTCTTTAGTTAGGGGCTAATGCAGCTGATGACTTTAGGTTGAAACCAATGCTCATTTTCATTGACTAAACCTAGGACCCTTAAGAATTATGATAAATCTACTCTGTCTGTGCTCTATAAATGGAAGAACAGAGCCTGGATGACAGCACATCTGTTTACAACATGGTTTTCTGAATATTTTAAGCCCACTTTTGAGACCTGCTGCTCAGAAAAAAAGATTTCTTTCAAATTATCACTGCTCATTGACAATGCACTTGGTCACCCACGAGCTCTGATGGTGATGTACAGTGAGATTAGTGTTGTTTTCATGCCTGCTAACACAACATCCATCCTGAAGCCCATGGATAAATGAGTACTTTCAACTTTCAAGTCTTATTACTTGAGAAATACATTTCATAAGGCTACTGTTGCCATAGACAGTGATTCCACTGATGGATCTGGGCAAAATAAATAGAAAACCTTCCAGAAAGTATTCACCATTCTAGAAACTGTTAAGAACATTCATGATTCATGGGAAAAGGTCAAAATGACAACATTAACAAGAGTTTGTAAGAAGCTGATTCCAACCCTCATGAATGACTTTGAGGGGTTCAAGTCTTCAGTGGAGGAAGCAACTGCAAATGTGGTGGAAATAGGAAGAAAACTAGAATTAGAAGAGGAGCCTGAAGATGTGACTGAGTTGCTCCAATCTCATGATAAAACTTGAACGGATGAGGAGTTACTTATGAATGAGTAAAGAAAGTGGTTCCTTGAGATGGACTCTACTTCTAATGAAGAAGTTGTGAAGATTGTTGAAATGACAACAAAGGATTTAGAATATTATTACATAAACTTAGTTGATAAAGCAATGACAGGGTTTGAGATGATTGAGTCCAATTTTGAAAGAAGTTCTACTGTGGGTAAAATGCTATCAAACAGCACTGCATGCTATAGAGAAATCATTGGTGAAAGGAGGGTCAGTCAATGCAACAAACTTCATTGTTATCTTATGTTAAGAAATTGCCATAGCCACACAGCCTTCAGCAACCACCACCTGATCAGTCAGCAGCCATCAACATCCAGGTAAGACCTTCCACAAACAAAAGTATTACAACTTGCTGAAGGCTCAGATGATGGCTAGCATCTTTTAGCAAAAAAGTATTTTTTAATTAAGGTATATACATTTTTTAGACATAATGCTATTGCATTCTTAATAGACTACAATGAAGTATAAATGTAACTTTTATATGCACTGGGAAACAAAAAAAATCATGTAGCTTGCTTTATTTTGATATTCACTTTATTGCAGTAGTCTGGAACTGAACCCACAATATCTGTGAGGTATGCTTGTATATTTTTATGAAGTGCAAATTTTTCCATTTCCTTTAACTTAGTGAGAAGACAAGATTCCATTAACAGAAATTAATTTTACAGTAAACCCTTAGATTACATATCTATTCTATCAATTGAAGGATTACAGTTTTAGCCAAGGTAATGTAGACAGTTCTATATATAAGTGAGATGGTGACTGAGAATTGAGATATGAATTAGGATTTAGCAATAGATTGAGAATCATCCAGATCCATCTATTGAGCTGCTACCATATGCATGTACTATTATGTTTTCTTGAGAAAATTGCAAAGAAAAATTTCTAGACAGTTCCTGTCGTTGAGGATTTATGATCTGATAGGAGGGATAAGAAGTGAATAAATCTTAAACACACACATATACCTACACACAAACACACACACACATAAGTACACATGGCAATATGTATCAAGTAAATATAAAGAACAGCCAGACAAGATAGAGTGTGCTACTGGTAGTCTAGAGACCTTGTACCAAGTTCTATTTCTATCACTGTTTTATTTTTACAATTAGATAATTTTTTCTGTTTTATTCCCCCCAAATATTCAAAATGGTCCAAAAAATAGATATAATTAACAAGTTATTTCTTTCAGACAAAGATAGTTGATGAAATTTATGTGAAGGAAATATTTTAGAAGGAAAAGTAATTTGAAACCAAGAGGGACCCTAGGGTTCGAACTGGGAGCTCTGAGGTCTTAAACATTTGCTATGAGTGGGCAAAAATTGGAGTATGAGCTTTCTAGAAGGCAATAAAATGGAGATCTGATAAAGTTTGTCATTTAAAAGGTCTAAGGAAAGTAGTTGCACAGGAAGAAACTCATCTATTCTCAGAACTCAGCAAGAAGAGAAGTGTGTTCCATCTATCCTCAAGAAGAGAATGTTGTGGGAGAGAGTCAATATCTGCAACACATAATTGCTATAAACACAATGGATTTCATGAGATTGTTTCTAAGACTTCCCTTCAGATAGGCTGCTGGTTTACTATTAATTTGGTCTGAAGATCAGTTGTGTTCTGTAGTTTTGGACTAGTCACTTGCCCTTTCTAAGCTTTAATTTCTTCATGTGTACAGTGAGAGAATTAGATTGATTAGATGATTTAGAGAATACATTTCAGCTTAATGCGCCAAAGAGAGGTGAACTCATTGGTGCCAATGATGGCAAAGGAGGCTTAGAGGAAGAAGTGTGAGTTTGGTAACATATAAGTTGATATCCTCATAGAAACCTTAAGGAGACAGTTGGAAGCAGGGCAACAGAGAATGATCAGGGATGAAAACAAAAGTTGTAGGTAACATCATGTATCACAAATTAGATCTATGAGAAAAAGAACTTCTCCTGGAGGGAGTATATAGGTAAGAGACAAGAACCAATCCATAAAGAAGGATGTGACAATCAATCCATAAGGAACACCAAAATTAAGAGATGAAAGAGGAGCCAACAAAAGTGATAGAGAAAAACAGAGTTCAAGAATTTTAAAAGGATATAATAATAAATGATGATTTTATGAATTGCAATGAAAAATAATACTTGAGGATAAGATACATTAATAAGTATGATGCAATAAAATTATTTTTTAAAAGATTTTTTTGATGTGGAACACTTTTAAAGTCTTTATTGAATTTGTTACAATGTTGCTTCTGTTTCATGTTTTGGTTTTTTGGCTGAGACGCATATGGGATCTTAGCTCCCTGACCAGGGATCAAACCCGCACCCCCTGCATTGGAAGGCAAAGTCTTAACCACTGGACTGCCAGGGAAGTCCCTGATGCAATACAATTAATGAATTCAAATTAAATACATAAAAACTTTCATTAGATCAGTAATTATAGATGCTAGTTAACAAAGAAAGCTTTTAAAAATACTAGTAAAACAGTTACTGCTATAAAAATATTTTATATTGTATAAAAAGTGATGAAATAAGTTTAAAAAAGAGAGAGAATAAGTTAGACAATCATAAATGCCAAAAGACAAGCAAAACTTTCTGCACCTATGAAAAATACAGGTTACGTCTGGCTAGCAGATCCAGGGTGAGCTTAATGGAAGTAGAAAAATTGAAAATGATCCTCAAAGAACAAAAGCCACAGGATTAGAGCATAGAGGGGGAGACACGTGGTTCTGAGCATCAGAAACAACATGGGCAAAGACTTGGAAGTGAAAAAGTTTGAGACTTTCAGGGAACAGCTAGTAACTACGTTGGTCACATAGAGTATTCAAATATATATAAGGCAATACTTATTGATGTGTTTGAAAAGTTAGGTTGAGTCACTCAGATGCTGGCGTGAGAAAAGTTATATTTAATTTGTTAGACGATAGGACGTTATTGAAGTGTTTTGAGCTAGTAAGTGACATGATCAGAGAAGTTCTTCAGGAAGACACATTTGTCAGTAACAGGACAAGGCAGAACAAGATTAGCACAGGGAGTGTGGGATGGGAGGTCTCAGAGAAAGTCCAGTTATGGCAAAGTATATGTAGATGGCCTGACTAGGGAAGTTGCAGTGGGAATGGAAAGAAAGGGATGGAGAGGGCTGGCACACTTGGCCACGGGTTGAATGTCAAATTGTAACTACTGGAAAATGACAGTGTGACCTAGGCTAATTCCCTATCTCCACTGCCATCTTTCTTACTTAGTAAAAGTGGATTACAGTGTTTTGCTTCTACTTGTCTCAGAAATGCTGTCAGAATTGATTACACGTATTTCCCCAAAGTAATCTAAAAGTGCTTTAATTCCTTGGAACTGGATACTATGTAAATACGATTATTCATTATGTATAAAAGAGGAGCACAGGATGATGGATGTGCCGAGCCTACACAAGAGAACTGTTTAAGAATACTGAGAGAGAAAGAAGTGGATAATCAATATGTTGTTTAATGTGGAGGCTAAAGACATTGATAGAAGGATACTGAGTGAAAGGGAAACAGAGGAGGATAATGCATTTGGGAGCTGGGACTGATGAAAGAGGGTTATGTTACGTTAAATAATTTCAGAAGAAAGAGTATTTTAGGTTCCCTAGTAAATATTAAGTAAAAAGAAAAAAGCTTAAAATAAAAGTCACTTTATTTTAGATCATTGGTAACATTTATGAAAAGAGGTGAAAATGGATTAGAGCACTTATACATATAGGTGTACATTCTAAATTTTACACCAAACGTGGTCAACACTTCTATGTACAGCCACGTTATAGAATAGCATTTTATTTCAAAGACAAGTCACTACAGTTCTAGAGTTCTAGTGACTAGAGTCAGGCGACTAGAGTTCAGAAGAATGGACACAGTTACAGGGTACCGGTACTGACATTAGGGGGTAGATGTAAAGTGCTCAGAAAAATCATGTTAGGATCAGGATTTTAGCTGATACCTATATCAATAGCCATGAAAAGAAAGGAATCCAAGTCAGTGAAACTGAGAGTTTAAAACTTCTATTTTTTGTGTGCATTTTCCTAGTGTGATTATGGATCACATTGACCTAGTATTTATCACAGATTAAAAGTCTGTAATCAACTGGTAGAAAATATTGCATAATTTAGCATCAAATAAGCAATGTCACAGATGGACACCTAATGTCGTGGCTGTGTGCAGAGAGGAGGCTCTATTTTGGATTAAAAGGTGAAGTTAATTATGTCTGGTTTTTGGCCCTTCCTTCTCTTGAAATGTTACCATCCCAGCCGCTTGGCCTCGTTTTCATCAAGAGTTTCTTTAAAGCTTTTTCTTCTCTCAGCTGATAATGTCTTTTCTAAAAAAAAATTTATTGAAGTATAGTTGGTTTACAGTGTTGTGTTAGTTTTAGGTGTACAGCAAAATGAATCAATTATACATATACATATATCCACTCTTTTTTAGATTCTTTTCCCATATAGGTCATTACAGAGTATTGAGCAGAGTTCCCTGTGCTAGACAGTAGTTCCTTGTTGGTTATCTATTTTCTATATAGTAGTGTGTTTATATCAATCCCAATTTACCCCTCCCCCCGTAGCCCCTATTAACCATAAATTTGTTTTCTACAACTGTAACTGTATTTCTGTTTTGTAGATAAGTTCATTTATACCCATTTTTTCTTTAATATGTACTCATGAATGCTGAAGAACATTCTAGAATCACAAGAGGAAAGCTATAATGGTAAAATGGGGACTAGAGTTATTGCTCTGAGGGTGGGAGGTGTCACTTCTTTCTATTTGTCTGAGCAGTTGAGCATGATGAGTCTCATCACAGGAAGAAGAGAGTTCTGGGCTGAGAGGTCAGATATTGGGAAAGGCTTGGCTAACTCCGGCATCCTACAGTCAGAGCATTGTAAAGGGATGCCCTTACCAGCACCCCTAAGGATGTTGTTAGTATAATTACCAGAAACTGCAGGGGCATTTCCCAGGGGGTTAGATGGGTGTGTGAAATCACTGATCCCACAGTTTCCAAACAGAGTTCTATGAGATTCTAATGTTCCTTAGATTTCCCTCATGGACAAATGCAGGAGGTAAGGGACCAAGCAGGGAGGCCTCTGGTTCCCTACTTCTGGTTCTGCTGCACCAACTCTGCTTTTACATGTTTTACTTGATGTGTTTACCATATTTCAAATATTATTATGCTAGGAAATAAGAGTCCACTCCTAAGATCAAGTAACTGGGATCCGAGGTATAAAGTGACTCACTTAAGTTCCCACTGGTCTCCCGTTGCAGAGTGCCACTTAATGTTATTAGGCTGATTTGTGAAGAGACCCAAGTGGGCTGAATTTCACAACCCCAGTCTAAGAGACAGAGTGAAGGAAGATTTGGCATGTCCCTCTGAAGGGCTGCCAAGGCTGGGGTTTCACTGATGAGACCGTTCCATTCTCACCTTTGTGAGCTGGTCAGCCTCCACATACCCCAAGGAGAGCTCCCTTTTTCTTTATGTGCATTGGCTTTTGCTGTAGCAGAACTAACTGGCTGCAAGGCAGATTTCTTACAATCAATTTGGAATGGCTCTGACTTTCTCTTACCCTTATATATGGCAATCAACTCTACATGGATGCCTGGAGAATGCTTCAGGGACTGGAGGACGCGAATGGGACATAATACCTTATAAACCAGCGCATGTCACAAAAACTGAGGGAAGAAGGTAATTATAGTACTCAGGACTGTGGGGAGAACTAATAGGATCAAACTAATAAAAGGAGCTACTACTTGAAAGTAAGTGGCATTAGCCTGTGTGAGAGCCTCAAAAAGAATGTCAAATTACGCTTTGTGTCATTAAAATCTTTTTCCCACCCATCCAGAAGTCAAAAGTATATCCCTGGCAGACAGACTAGCTTCATATGCTTTTGCTCTCTCTAATTTTCTGTTTGTCTGAATAAAAATGCAGTGCAATAGTATTGAAAGGAGATGTAGATTTATATGCTTGACAGTAATAGCTCTAGACGTGGATTCTCTGCCTTTCCAGGGCCAATAAAGATCCCCTTCCCCTCTGTGGAGAAATTTAGTTATTCATGTAGCATAAACTATTTTGTTTTTTGTTTTTTTGCGGTACGTGGGCCTCTCACTGTTGTGGCCTCTCCCGTTGCGGAGCACAGGCTCCGGACGTGCAGACCCAGCGGCCATGGCTCACGGGCCCAGCCGCTCCATGGCATGTGGGATCTTCCCGGATCGGGGCACGAACCCGTGTCCCCTGCATTGGCAGGTGGACCCTCAACCACTGCGCCACCAGGGAAGCCCAACATAAACTGTTTTAATACTTAACTCAAGACTCACAAACTCCAAGCAATTCTTCAGTAAGATGTTCATTTCTTTTTTACTTGCAGCCTCACACTGATATTGAGATGTCACTGGATTCTTTCCCCTATGAACCATTTTATGAATGTGTCGGGTAGGAAACGTAAAATGAGGTTCACTTCAACTGGGATAAAGAGAAGACATGTATTGGGTAGGAGAAAATTTACTCAGTGCATCAGTCTGTAACGCATGTGTTAGACAGACTCGGACACAATTCTGGCCTCTTTTGATAGCGTGTTCTACTTTTCCTTTTTCTTCATGTTAATTATTTTCTCTGGAGACGTCATTGAAGAATTAAAAAGAGAATTGATGAGATTTTTTTTAATTAAGCAAGGAATATACTTGAGAATGCATAATTTGTAATAAATAAGCATCAACACTTAAAACCCATGAAGCAAATTTCATTGGGACCTGCTCATTTTTTAACTTGAATACATTTGGTGAACAGCCATATTTCTTATTATTGCATATATTTTAATGCATTAAATAGGGTGATATACAGGTATATTTCAATATGGCAATAAAAATCAAATGGAACAAACCAAATTTTTATGATGGTGAGCCTGGAGGCTAATATTTTACTGTATCATTTATTTAAATTCTCATCTTACTAGTCATTAATAAGAGAAAGGTGAGGTAATTGGTTGCTTCTTGTAGAGGGTGTACAGTTTAAGCATCCATGTCATGCCACTAATGGTGGAGATCTGTGAGATTTTCAGTACTGCAAATCTGACAACAAAATTAGCAACCAGTAGATTTCTAGAGAATTCCCAATTTGGCTTAATCTGTCGAGATTATTACATTACAGTGCCAACTGCTTTGTGAAAGTAGCAGCAATCCTCTATCAAAAATGCTTCTAACAAAATAGATGTGGCAATAATGTTTATAGCTAATTAATCACTACCTTATCCAGGGAGGAACATTATTGAATGAGGTTATTTGTACTCCATGCCTATCCTTGTACTAGTCCCGAAGCACACATATAGGACTTTTTAGAGTTATTGCATTCTGTCAGAACAATATTATCTTTTAGCGGGATACTGGAGTGTGGAAGAAAGTGCCTTGAAGTCGACCTTAAAAGAAAAAAAACAACTTGGATGAGTCTCCTGTCTTCAAGACTTAATATCATGTAATTAGGGGCCAATTCCTCACTCTCCCTGAGTCTCAGTCTGCTCATCAAAAACTTAGGAGTAGAATTCCTTGTTCCACTCAGGTCTCAGTGCCATTATGAAATTAAATATGATGATGAGGTTGAAAGATTTTGAAAACTCTGAGGCAAGAAGCAAATGACCATTGTTATATATATATATATATATATATATATATATATATATATATATATATATATATATATATAATTTATTTATTGCGGTACGCGGGCCTCTCACCGTTGCAGCCTCTCCCTCTGCGGAGCACAGGCTCCGGATGCACAGGCTCAGTGGCCATGGCTCACGGCCCAGCCACTCCGCGGCACGTGGGATCCTCCCGGACCAGGGCATGAACCTGTGTCCCCCGCATCGGCAGGTGCACTCTCAACCACTGCGCCACCAGGGAAGCCCCCATTGTTATATTTTTAAAAACTATGCATCTAGTGGTCTTACAAACACAGTTTTGCTAACTATAAATGCACCATTTGAAATGAACTCTATATTTATATACAGTTTTGACATCATATTTAATTTACTGTACTTTTTTCAGTTGGTTTTACTGAACACCTATTTGTTTGAAATCATTCCAAGTAAACCTTTGTTTTGTATACTCTTGAAGTCGTCGTTTTGATGGATTAGTGTCTGGAAAAGGAACAGTAGGGAGTGGCTGAGGCTGAATGCTCATTGGCTCCAGGTACTAACAGTTAAGAAGTTGTTTCCCTTTTGGCTTTGGCCCTTCCTTACCTTTCTTTTTTTTTCCCCAGAGCCATCCTCTCTCTATTTTCTAATTTCCTAATCCTTGTCCTTCTTTCCCAATTGCTACTCTTCAATTCCTCCTTCGTTTCATTTTGCTACCTTCTCCTGGGGTGTCTAATTATTAGAGAAGAAAATTCACAACGTTACCTAAAATTGATTACTTTAAAATTGTTGCCTTCCTTCACTATTATTAAAATTTTTCAGAATAGGAAATATGCATAATTTGTTCAAAATATTGTTCCATTGTGAACAACAGATATGACTCTTTCAAGTGTTTGCACTGAGTTATGAGCAACTAGACAGCTGGGACTTGGTCTAATTCATGGCTCTATTCGCAGCGCCTCACTTGGAGCTCTGAGTAACTAAACAAAATGGAAAATTGACAGATTGGTAAACCTAAGTCAGTGCTTTCAAACAGTAAAGAGGTTGCACTAACACATCAAGAAAGCCTCAATTACTATGGAGACCTACTAGACTCTTTCTCTGGAGAAAACCACACACACCCAAATAATTGTACTCAAAAATTATTTGACAGTACAGAACTGAGCAGCTGTGAGGAATACAAAGATGTCTAAAATAAAATCATTGATAAAGAGTTTATAACCTTGAGAGGATGAATGAAATGAGTTCTATAATAAAACTTGTTATGTTAGTCCACATAACCCTTCATGATCTGACCCTCCACTTCTTCTCTTTCTTAGTTTCTTGCCATCTCCTCTGACAGTGCTTCAGGTGTTCCAAATCGGTGCTTCTCAAACTGGGTTGAAGGAACAATTACTTTTGTTTGTTTATTTCTAATTCACATTGGACACATCCATGGTCCTACTGCATGTGACTAGGACGCTGCTTATGCCACATGTGAATCATTTGTTCAATGATGAGAATTGGTTTATACCATATTCAAGGCAATGATGAGTCCATTGATGCTTGATGTCACAGCAGGATCAAAGTTCCATGAAAGTTTCTGCACACTTACTCCCAAATTCTGAACTTAAATCTTTTGGACAGTCTGCCATCGAGTTGGGGGATCACAGGTTTAAGTAACACTCTTTTAAATTACTTGCAGTTTGCAAACCATGTGGCACCCTCTGCCATTTCACTTGTGGTTTCTCCTTCCTGGAATGACCCTGACTTCTTCTCCCAACTAACCCCTGACTTGCCTGTCAAAATTCGGCACCTCAAGTCACCTCCTACAGAAAGCCTTCCAAGACTGTGACTCAAAGTGCCATTACTGTGCTTGTCCTCTGCATATATCACAGTACTCATTACCTGCATTTGAGCATATGGGTTTACTTTTCTGAGTATGAATACCTTAAAGGAAAGGTCTGTCTTTTCTCTCCAGTGTCTGAAAGTGCCTGGTGGTCATCACTGACATTTAATATTTAATTACTGAATGAATGAATCACCAAATGAACCAAAGCACATTAAGTGGCACCCGCAACACAGAATAGGGAGATGTTAATTCTGGTTGAAGGAATTGGAGAAGATTTCACTGAAGAAACTGTATTTGAACTAGTCCTGGAAAGAAGAGGAAGTTGGCAAGCATAGGAAAGGGCAACATATTTTAGGCTGCAGAAAGCCCAGGGCAAAAAAAAAAAAAAAAAAAAGAGGTATTGATCATGAATTCATGAACTTATCAAGAAATCTTGACTTGTTTTATAGGGCTAGAATTCTGGGCCTTTTTCAGATAAAGCTGGAGAGAAATCTGGAGAGAGAGACTTACCTTGGACTTGGACTTACCTTGTGGGATGTGTGAAATTATTAAAGATTTTGGGCATTTTGGAAAGATTCATTCATAGTTTCAGTCCATAGCTCCTAAGTAACTGAATGCCATGTACTGTGTTTGGTCCTCCTCTTAAAATATAAACCCCATCCTCAAATAGCTAATGGAATATCCAGACAGGCAGCAGTGGAACCTATCTCAAAATTTTGGGTGAGAATTAAATGATTTGACCTGTAAACAGATAAAACAATGCTATCATAAACATTGTTTGCATATCATTGCAAACCGTGGTAAGCACTCCCTAAATGTTACACCAATACACACCTGACTTCTTCGTCCTTGATCTTATTATAAATGAATTTACAACCTTCTTAATGTCAGGTATGTCTATCCAATTGAACTGGACATTGAATTAGTTCTGTTTGCCTCTTAGAAGTATGTTACAGCCAATTTTATCTATTCCAGCAGAATCTAAGTCTACATTGTTTTTTCCACTATTCAGTATTCCAGTATGCAGAGCAAGTGTTTGTTTGTTTGTTTTTTTGCGGTATGAGGGCCTCTCACTGTTGTGGCCTCTCCCGTTGCGGAGCACAGGCTCCGGACACGCAGGCTCAGTGGCCATGGCTCACGGGGCCAGCCGCTCCGCGGCATGTGGGATCTTCCCGGACCGGGGTACGAACCGTGTCCCGTGCATCGGCAGGCAGACTCTCAACCACTGCGCCACCAGGGAAGCCCCAGAGCAAGTTTTGTGCTCAGGGCTTTGCATGTGTTATTTCTACTGTTTAATCCTCACAACTCAATGAGGAAGATACTATTATTATCCCCTTTTTAAAGATGAGGAACTTAAAGGGGTTAAGGAATTTGCACTAGGGAATTTGAGCAAAGATCTGTCCCCAGAAATCAAGCTCTTAACCATGATATCTTATAGCCTATTTTTCCAGAAATACATTTAGATAATTTGCAGTGATATAATAAGTGTATTGGGTAATTCCTTATGTCTGCTTTTCCCCCTTACTTCATGCTTCATTCTCTTTCAAATGCATTTTCTTACTAAAAGTAGAATAGTTTTTCTTTCGCTCTTTTTTAGATTCAGGTTTTGGAGGTCTGAAAGCAATTCATATGGGTGGGAAGAAAGATGGACTGGAAGATCTTTTTTAATCTTTCCCTCTGAGAATAATTTTTTTCTCTTTATTGAATTATATGTAATACAGAATTATTATCATTCAGATGTCATTTAAACAGTCTACTTGGGCTTTTTCTTACTAACTCAAGGTTATAATTTTCTTGAAAGGTGAGTAAACCTTAAATCTTTCATTGGAGCAGGTTTTACTTTCAGTACAGAGGAGAATTCAAAGTTCTCACCATAGAAGTTCTGTAAGACCAGTGTATATAATGGGATTTTTATAGTTACTCATTGAAGATAAATGGCCATTTCTGTTTCTATTTTCCTGTAATGAACCATTTAATAAAACATTAAATTTCTCTATGTCATTTGCTAATAAGCTCAAGTGCTATATTTCAGATTTAAGAAAACCGTTCTCCTTTCAAGCATTTTAATAAAGTGAGAAGCCTTGTCATTTATTATGGTAAATATGAATTTAATCAAATTAATAGTAAAGGACTTCTAATTCTTCTTTGGATGCTTTCATTCCCTTGGGAAATACAGTTTTTATAATATGACTTTTAAGCCACTTATATATTTTTTTTCATTTTTCTACATTAAGATTAATTACTTGCTGATTGACAGTTTGAGTTGGGTCCTATTTTCCTCCCGCTTAATTACATCTAATCATTTCGTTATCCTTCTATAATTTCATGACAACTCTACTGAAAGTATTGTGACTGTAGATTGATGTTCCACAGCTTCTTATATTCTTGTAATTTAGGGCCTATTAATGGCAGACTGGGGGGGAAAGAAACCAAGGACTTAATTGGCTTTAAATTGGCCTTAAACTGTAATTAGAGGAGGAGAGAAGTAAGTCATAACTTAGGTGTTTGTTATCACAACAAAATGTAGAGGCGTTGATGTGTCAGGGCACTGTTTTTGTGGGGGGAGAGGAAACTTCCTGGTAATTAGACATGTGTTAATGCTGCAGTGCTTAGCAGAAAAAGAAGCCAGCTCCGGTGGAGATGCTGATGAACTTTAATTTGCCAGCAGCGACTCCTGGATGTCTCATTCTAACAGTCTAGCCCCAGGTCTGTAGGTGGCCAGGCAGAAAGGTGAAAGGATAATTTGACATGTATATGAAACCTCCCACCAAGACACAGGACATAAAAATGAGTTGCTCGGCAACTGGATGCCCTTCCATAAAGTTTTCTCATCCTCCTTATACGTCATTCTTGCCACCAGTAGCCAGCTCTGGCTGAAAGTAACCTTGATCCTGCAGTGGTCGAGGTGTGGATGTCCATGGGAGGGCAGTCTGGCTGCCACATCTGTCATCCATTGATCCTCCAGAGTTGATTCTGGTCATCTAACTTGCCAAGTGGGGGGTCCCTTTTATTTCCCCCTTCAACTGTCCATCTGTATCCATTGCAAAGCTCAGTCAAAAAGGATGAGCTTCCAATATAGAGAAGGATCATCTTCAGTCAAGAGAATTGTTGAATTCCCTGGGTATAATTACAAAATTAGCTCTGCTGGGGGGTGGGGTTAATTCATTTCCTGTGATTTGCTAAGACCTCCTACCTCTTTTACAATAGAAAGGAGATAGATGCTGAAGAGAAGTCCTTGTGAAGTCAGAGATAGAAGGAAGAGTAAAATATTTGGATTGGTATTATCCCATGGCATTGATTGTGATTTTGAGGGAAGAGAGAATTGTAGTTAAGATGATTTCTTTGCATTTGCAGTGAAGTGACTGTAGAATGCAGTAACAATACAGATGGCAAATGGTAACAAGGCAGGTAAGAATATATTTACCAGAATTTTTTATGCCTCCTTTGTCAAGTGAGTGAGCTCAAAGCCTTTTATATCATTATTCATGTAAAAGCAGTCTGTGCATGGGGAATTAGGCAGAGAGGCAGTCTTTATTTTCACAGTTGACTTTTAGAATTATGAAAATTTAACTTCTTTAACTCCCTTTGCTTGTACATCATTTTGACACATTCTGTAATGAAATTTTATGGCAAAGTAAAGTATTTATACTGGAGAGTACCTGTTTCAGTTAAACTAGATAAAAAGCACATGAATTGGACACACTTCCCATTCCACTGCAGATGAATCTCACTTTTACAGATTTTGGAAAAGAGCATTAGGAGTGCCATGTTATAGCACTAATAAAGAGATTTATGTATTTCATCTTGCTTTTTCCTTGCCATTTCCCAGAGCCCATGAGATTGCCTGAAATACAATAGGTAAATACTCATATATATTTGTTGAATAATTCATAAATAAATAGATGAATACCAATCAAAAACTACTTGAGGAATTTGCATTATAAATCAACTTGCATATATATTTTAAATATTAATAAAAATATTAATTAATCTCCTATCATTAATTTTTTCTGACCTACCTCTGCCAGAAAGTATAAGGATAGTTTGGAAGTAGATATATGCATTGTATGGTTATTGTGAAAAAATAATAATCCATACCATTTTTCTAAGATTTTCTAAAATAATTATCCATACCATTTTTTCTAAGATTTTAAAACAGCAAATTTCTATGCAGAAATAACTAAAGCACTGAATCTGTCGATACCTCCTTGCCTATAGATATTTTCTGTTGCCAAAAGTTCAGTGTATCCTTGGGCAAGATATTGAGAACTCTTAAGCAAATGCCAGGTCTTTCACATTCAACCCTGCAGGCTTGAGGATGAAATGTGAGTAGTCTGATCTACAAATATATTCACAAATGTGTATAACAGCTGTATGTAAAGAGAATATGAACCGTTTCCCATTGCTGTTTAATACTTTTCTGAGCTTCCACAATGTGCCTGGTGCTAACTAGGGCACCTCAATTATTCTCCATCTGTGCTCACTACCAAAGCTGCCAGCCATCAGACTGCTTGGGCCCTGAAGCCTATGGCAGAGAGCCTGACAGGGTAAATGGTGCAATCTAGTATTTCTTCCTGTGCGAGCCTAGGCAGTTAATCTAGTAAAGGGATCACTTTGTGCCCAGTATTGACTTAGGCTATGAAATAAAGCCATGGGTTAGCATGTCCTCAAAGGCAAATTTGCATGGAAAAGGTACCGTGTTGGAATTCCATATAACAGTATTTTCAATGCCAATGGGATAGGATAGCTTTAAAAAAAGATACTATAAATGAAGGGGTTTTAGGGGGGTGTGGGGGAACTTTAGTAATCAAATTTGTGAATAGGATATAAAATGCATCAACCACTACTCCCAATTTTACCTCCTATTAAATAGCGTGCTAAACCAAATCAGATGGCCTTTTCTGCAAAAACCTTGGGAAAGCCATACATGTTCTTTAAGCTAAAAGCCATTTTTAAACCTTGAGACTCTGGCTGGTGAAAATGAACATCTATGACTTCTGGCAATATTTGAATCAAGTCATATGCCACTCTATATGGATTCTTATTTCTAATTCTTTTAATAACCACTCAAGTTAGATGTTATCACTAACTGACGAGAAGAAACTGAGGCACAGAGAAGTTAAGTAATTGTGCTGAATTTGCATGGCTATCAGGTATCTAAGCTGGAGATTTGAAGCTGGCTGTATATGACATATAACTCACATTCTTGTATACACTGCATCTAAGGGCTCAAGGCCCTCATGGATTTAGAAATAATTTATGTGGCTTCTGAATTCTCATCTTTGTCCTCTTTAAAACTGCTGGTGAGGGCTTCCCTGGTGGCGCAGTGGTTGAGAGTCCGCTTGCCGATGCAGGGGACACAGGTTCTTGCCCGGTCCGGGAAGACCCCACATGCTGCGGAGCGGCTGGGCCCGTGAGCCATGGCCACTGAGCCTGCGCGTTCAGAGCCTGTGCTCCGCAATGGGAGAGGCCACAACAGTGAGAGGCCCGAACTGCTGGTGAGTGTGTGGGTTGGAGGAGAGGCACCCAAAGAAATTACTTAGCTTTCCTAAGGGCATTGAGAGTAATCATCATGGTACCACCAATGTTGGACTAGAAGCCTCAATTCAGGATCACTTTTATTTTTCATTTGTGTTTTCACATGGCATTCATTATGTACTCTATAATAAAAAAAATGAGTTGGGAGATGAATATGGTAGGGGAAGCAGTGAATTGGAATGTTTTCTCTTTTCCAGCTAAACCTGAACAGGCCACCCCATCTCATATGTTAGCAGATCACACAACTTCAGCCATGCATAACTTGGACTTTTTGAGTTGATGTGAAAATAGAGAAAGAGGAAAAAGAGGCAGGGCAGGAAAAGAGAAAATGGGAACGACCCTGGAACTGATTTAAAGCTGCAAAAAGAACCAGAACATGTGTTCTCTTTTACTCTCCTTGAGCAGTAAGGCTTAAAGCAAGTGGAACCAAACATTTCCTTGAGGCTCTTTCCCTTTACTCTCTCCCTCCCCAGGCAAATATTCATTTTTCTTGAAGGAGATTGCTGATCAGAATCAAACTCTCCCTTCCTCTTTCTTGCCATATCCCATCCTGCCCTACAATTCAACTTGCTTACTCCTACGCATTCAAGATTCCTCCACTTTCAGTCAATAAACCATGAGAAGAGCCATGCTGTAATTTTGTGCTTTTCACATTCTTAACTTACTTTACAATGGGAGTTTGAGGTGCCTTTTGCTGGCTCAAGCTGATAAGAAAAAATATATAAGAGTGTTGGCTTCTTGAGCTTACATCAATGTTGTGAATTATATAATGAAACCTGTCTGGGTTGGAATTCTAAAGCTATTATCCTTCTAGCACTGAGACGGGACACAGGAAGAGCCATTTAGGATCTCTTAGCCATTTATAGCTTGTGAAATCAGATTCTTTTCCTCTTAAAAAAGATTTGTTGAGGATAGTTGTTCAACTTACCACCTTGTCAATATTTTGCATTACCAGCCCTTGGGGAACACACTGAATCCTAAGGTATGATTTCTCCATAAGGTTATTCTGCCTCTTAAATGAGGTCTCAATATCTATTCTAGTTGTGTTTGAAAAGTGTTCACTTGGGATCTTCTGTGACCTTGGTGTTGTGTGCCATTTGTGCATCATTAAAATGTTGTAATGAAGTTCTGCTACACACAGATTGTAAAAGGTCAAGCAGAAAGTTGGGAGCCAATGAGGTTGGGAGGAAAAATTGTGCTTGCTTCAGAAGTTGAGGGATTCATTATATTGATGCTATGGGGTTTTCAGCAGAGTAATAACTGGGTTAGCAATAGAATGTAAATCTTCTCAGCCACTTAGTCTGAATCTGCTTCTTCTTGATTTGTGGGGATATATTTTTAACACAGTACAAGGAAAGCCATTACACTCAGAGGAAAGCCAGTGGAATTGGTAAATTCATTGTAGATGGGTCGGCCAAAAAGAAGAGTAGAACTAGAGGAATAAAGTACATCAGCCTTCCTGGTTGCCACTCTAAGAAGTATTATCAACCCATATGAAATAATTGTCTCAGAAGAACCTTGCATAAATGATTACTTTAATTCTTAGAAGGATATACAATATTGTTTTTAGCTTCAGTAGTCCAGAAGTGCAAGTATACCTAATTAAAATGCTTAAAATAATCATCAACAGAATTAATTAAATGGATTTGAGATAAAAATAACAGCAAAATAGCAGCAGCTTCAAACCAGTTTATTAAGGACCAGCAAGATAAGCTAATGAGGTCTTGGCTACTCTAAAAGGGGAAGAAACTCTAAAGCTACTGGTTCTCTATTGAATATCCTCTGGATGCATTTTCTTAAAATGGAATTCTAGAAATTATGTGCAAAAGTGCAGCAGTTGATTGCATGTCTCACAAGCTTACATATGGAGTGAAATAATTTCTTCTTTAAACAAGCCCTAAACCATCCGTTGACTTAAGTCAGCTCTCTGAATTTTACTTGGAAATAATTGGAAGTCTAGATAATCCATAAGAATATGTGGCTCAATGTGTTTCTTTAATTTATTCATGGGATTTTCTCTATGTGTGTATGAGGGGGAAGGGATAAGAAACCTTTTTCTCCAGAAGGATAAAGAGTCAGTAAGATATGTCATAAAATTAAGACTATTATTAGGCATCTCAACTAGATTCAGCTCCATTGATCTAAGTTGAGTGATTTAAAAGCTTTAGAAAAATGAAAATGACTTTTTAGAAAGTTTGGGAGTAAAGGGCAATGGGAAATTACAGATAATTTTATTGAAAAGCTTGTTTTGTAATTATCAAGTGTTAAGGTTTCAGAGCCTATAATTTAAGGTAGAAAACCTACCTATAGCTCTATTTTCAATAGGTGGCACTCTATTTTGTATAGAAATTGATTCATTTTCTTTATCAACACTTTATAAAAGACCTCCTTGGGCCAAGTGGAGTATCTCTTGCTATTGTTCATATATAATAATCCCAACGTTTTTAAAAAAAATTTGTCCAAAAATTCTAACTGATTAAACATCAACTAAGAAGACAGTGTAATTCGATGGCTTGAAAGTATTCCTTGAAAGGAAAACAATGATTGTATGAACTGGCTTGTTACATCACAATCCTTTAGAACTAGAAGGATTTATGTGTGTCATATATACCATTCATTAATATAGTTTATTGTTCAGAAGAGATAGCTATTTTTCTGTCTAGATTTTTTTCCTCCAAAATATGTGTTGGTGAAATCATTGGCTTTGTGATAAAGAAACATAGTCATTTATTAATATGTTATTTCTTTATTACTTTAGAACTGCTTTTTCTGTTAAAATGTATGTACCCAGAACACTCTGGTTACTAATTTAACAATGATTTAAGTATGATAATTATGTATAATAAATATTACATTCATTATGTTCACTCCTAAATATAATATTATACTAAATACTAATAATAGCAGCCAGAGTGTTTTCTTGACAATGGTACCAATCTCATTTATTTATTCACGCATCCAACAAACAATTTCTTAGCAATTGCTCTATACCAGGCTGTAGTAACTTTCCCCTCAGAAAAGAGCCTATTGTCTAGTAGAGAACCAGATATATAGGAAAATAATGGCAATCCAACATGGTAATGTATATAGTAGAAGCGTACAAGGGTACGTACAGCAAATAGAATCATTATCGAAAGCGTACTTTGCTATATATAAGAAATCAGGGTGGTTGTGAGAAATAAGTGAGATAAGGGTATGGCATTCAGAAAGTATTCACGGTTATTAGAGTTAACTGGATCACCATCTACCAAATATGTATTGAGGATCTTCTATGTGCCACACACTGTACGAGACTCTTTAGATATAAAAGTAAAAAAGGCAATCTCCCTGCCCTCAAAGAGCTTACTGCCAAGTAAAGGAGACAATAGAAGAATAGGGGAAATAAAATCATTACATCATTCCATAATGATAAATGCCTAAATCATGCTTTTAGCAACCTGCATGGGAAGGACTTATTAGCTTCCTGAGTGGATTGGGAAGACTTCACTGAAGAGAAAAGGTGGAGGAAGAAGAAGCAGCTTAGATAGATGAATTGGAATTTGCTGGACAAGGAAAGTTGATCCAAGGGGGAGGAATAAAAAATAGAACAGTAAGATGGTCTGTAAAAGCATGGCAAGGGAGTTGAATATTAGTGTATGAATTTCAGGGAAATGTCTCATAAAGACTTAAGAGGTAAGATTGATCACACCATGAAATTTCTTAACATATGAGCATGCAAGTTTTTCTGAAAAGCATTGATCTTTCATTTTAATTTATAAATTGCAGTTGCAATTTATTGCAGTTGCAGTCTTAAAATGGCACAGCAAAGTAAAAGACGATTTTAATACAGTTGACTCGAACAGCATGGGTCCACTTATATGCTAGATTTTTTTCAGTAGTAAACACTAGAGTACTACACATGCTTAGTTGAATCTGTGGATGCAGAGGAGCCATAAATATGGAGGAACCTCAGGTACTAAGGAACCAGGTGTATGGAGGGTTGACTATAAGCCTCACAAACTTTCAACTGTTCAGAGGGTTGGCACCCCTAACCTTCCTATTGTTCAAGGGTCATCTGTACATCAATTTCAATCTAAAGTAGGACAAAATGAAATAGATGTAGAAGAACTAAATAACATAATCAATAAAGTAGATACTATAAATATATATTGAAATGTACATCATGAAAATAGAGCATATACAGTCTTCTCAGGTGCACTTGGAACATTCATAAAAGTTGACCATTTATTAAGCTATAAAGAAAATCTTAGTATGTTATAAAGTTTCAATAATACTGACATGTTCTTATCAACATACAACAAAACTAGATATTTATTTAAAAAGACTTTTCAACCTGGAAATAACAGAATTCTCTATTAAACAACTTCTGAGGAAAAAGGAAAATACAAACACTGATTTCAGAATTTCCAAAAATTAATACTAAAACTCCACATATTCAAATCTAAGTGATACAAATAAATCAATGATAAGAGAAAAATTCATAATCTTAAATATCTATATAAATATGAAAGAATGATATAAATTAATTAATTTCTCAACCCAGAAACATAAGTCAAGCTTTAAAAAAAACAGAAAAATGTAAATAATGAGGAAAGAAACTGAAGTTAATTAAGTATTATAGAAATGAGAAAAAGAGAAGAAATAATAGATACATCACATATTGGCATTTTGACACATTACTAAATTAAACAAGCCACTATCTACCTAGATCAAGAAAAAAGAGGAGAATAAAAAATAAATGGAGAGATTATAGTTGAAAACTTCCCCAATATGGGAAAGGAAATAGTTAATCAAGTCCAGGAGGCACAGAGAGTCCCATACAGAATAAATCCAAGGAGAAATACACCAAGACACATATTAATCAAACTGTCAAAAATTAAACACAAAGAAATCATATTAAAAGCAGCAAGGCAAAAACAACAAATAACACACAAGGGAATCCCCATCAGGTTAACAGCTGATCTCTCAGCAGAAACCGTACAAGCCAGAAGGGAGTGGCAGGACATAATTAAAGTGATGAAGGAGAGAAACCTGCAACCTAGATTACTCTACCCAGCAAGGATCTCATTCAGATTTGATGGAGAAATTAAAACGTTTACAGACAAGCAAAAGCTGAGAGAGTTCAGCACCACCAAACCAGCATTACAACAAATGCTAAAGGAACTTCTCTAGGCAAGAAACACAACAGAAGGAATATACCTACAATAACGAACCCAAAGCAATTAAGGAAATGGGAATAGGAACATACATATCAATAATTACTTTAAATGTAAATGGACTAAATGCTCCCACCAAAAGACACAGAGTGGCTGAATGGATACAAAAACAAGACCCATATATATGCTGTCTACAAGAGACCCACTTCAGACCTAGAGACACATACAGATTGAAAGTAAAGGGATGGAAAAAGATATTCCATGCAAATGGAAATCAAAAGAAAGCTGGAGTAGCAATTCTTATATCAGACAAAATAGACTTTAAAATAAAGACTATTAGAAGAGACAAGGAAGGACACTACATAACGATAAAGGGATCGATCCAAGAAGAAGATATAACAATTGTAAATATTTATGCACCCAACATAGGAGCACCTCAATACATAAGGCAAATACTAACAGCCATAAAAGGGGAAATCGACAGTAACACAATCATAGTAGGGGACTTTAACACCCCACTTTCACCAATGGACAGATCATCCAAAATGAAAATAAATAAGGAAACACAAGCTTTAAATGATACATTAAACGAGATGGACTTAGTTGATATTTATAGGACATTCCATCCAAAAACAACAGAATACACATTTTTCTCAAGTGCTCATGGAACATTCTCCAGGATAGATCATATCTTGGGTCACAAATCAAGCCTCGGTAATTTTAAGAAAATTGAAATTGTATCAAGTATCTTCTCCGACCACAATGCTATGAGACTAGACATCAATTACAGGAAAAGATGTGTAAAAAATACAAACACATGGAGGCTAAACAATACACTACTCAATACCGAAGTGATCACTGAAGAAATCAAAGAGGAAATTAAAAAATACCTAGAAACAAATGACAATGGAGACACGACGACCCAAAACCTATGGGACGCAGCAAAAGCAGTTCTAAGGGGGAAGTTTATAGCAATACAACCCCACCTTAAGAAACAGGAAGCATTTCGAGTAAACAACCTGACCCTGCACCTAAAGCAATTAGAGAAAGAAGAACAAAAAAACCCCAAAGCTAGCAGAAGGAAAGAAATCATAAAGATCAGATCAGAAATAAATGAAAAAGAAATGAAGGAAACGATAGCAAAGATTAACCAAACTAAAAGCTGGTTCTTTGAGAAGATAAACAAAATTGACAAACCATTAGCCAGACTCATCAAGAAAAAAAGGGAGAAGACTTAAATCAATAGAATTAGAAATGAAAAAGGAGAAGTAACAACTGACACTGCAGAAATACAAAAGATTATGAGAGATTACTATAAGCAACTCTATTCCAATAAAATGGACAACCTGGAAGAAATGGACACATTCTTAGAAATGCACAACCTGCCAAGACTGACTCAGGAAGAAATAGAAAATATGAATAGACCAATCACAAGCACTGAAATTGAAACTGTGATTAAAAATCTTCCATCAAACAAAAGCCCAGGACCAGATGGCTTCACAGGTGAATTCTATCAAACATTTAGAGAAGAGCTAACACCTATCCTTCTCAAACTCTTCCAAAATATAGCAGAGGGAGGAACACTCCCAAACTCATTCTACAAGGCCGACATCACCTTGATACCAAAACCAGGCAAGGATGTCACAAAGAAAGAAAACTACAGGCCAATATCACTGATGAACATAGATGCAAAAATCCTCAACAAAATACTAGCAAACAGAATCCAACAGCACATTAAAAGGATCATACACCATGATCAAGTGGGGTTTATCCCAGGAATGCAAGGATTCTTCAATATACGCAAATCAATCAATGTAATACACCATATTAACAAGTTGAAGGAGAAAAACCATATGATCATCTCAATAGATGCAGAGAAAGCTTTCGACAAAATTCAACACCCATTTATGATAAAAACCCTGCAGAAAGTAGGTATAGAGGGATCTTTCCTCAACATAATAAAGGCCATATATGACAAACCCACAGCCAACATTGTCCTCAATGGTGAAAAACTGAAACCATTTCCACTAAGATCAGGAACAAGACAAGGCTGCCCACTCTCACCACTCTTATTCAACATAGTTTTGGAAGTTTTAGCCACAGCAATCAGAGAAGAAAAGGAAATAAAAGGAATCCAAATTGGAAAAGAAGAAGTAAAGCTGTCACTGTTTGCAGATGACATGATACTATACATAGAGAATCCTAAAGATGCTACCGAAAAACTACTAGAGCTAATCAATGAATTTGGTAAAGTAGCACTATATAAAATTAATGTACAGAAATCTCTGGCATTCCTGTACACTAATGATGAAAAATCTGAAAATGAAATCAAGAAAACACTCCCATTTACCATCGCAACAAAAAGAATAAAATATCTAGGAATAAACCTACCTAAGGAGACAAAAGACCTGTATGCAGAAAACTATAAGACACTGATGAAAGAAATTAAAGATGATACAAATAGATGGAGAGATATACCATGCTCCTGGATTGGAAGAATCAATATTGTGAAAATGACTCTACTACCCAAAGCAATCTACAGATTCAATGCAATCCCTATCAAACTACCACTGGCATTTTTCACAGAACTAGAACAAAAAATTTCAAAATTTGTTTGGAAAAACAAAAGGCCCCGAATAGCTAAAGCAATCTTGAGAACGAAAAACGGAGCTGGAGGAATCAGGCTCCCTGACTTCAGACTATACTACAAAGCTACAGTAATTAAGACAGTCTGGTACTGGCATAAAAACAGAAAGATAGATCAGTGGATCAGGATAGAAAGCCCAGAGATAAACCCACGCACATATGGCCAACTTATCTTTGATAAAGGAGGCAGGAATGTACAGTGGAGAAAGGACAGCCTCTTCAATAAGTGGTGCTGGGAAAACTGGACAGGGACATGTAAAAGTTTGAGATTAGATCATTCCCTAGCACCATACACAAAAATAAGCGCAAAATGGATTAAAGACTTAAATGTAAGGCCAGAAACTATCAAACTCTTAGAGGAAAACATAGGTAGAACACTCTATGACATAAATCACAGCAAGATCCTTCTGGACCCACCTCCTAGAGAAATGGAAATAAAAACAAAGATAAACAAATGGGACCTAATGAAACTTCAAAGCTTTTGCACAGAAAGGAAACCATAAATAAGATGAAAAGACAACCCTCAGAATGGGAGAAAATATTTGCAAATGAAGCAACTGACAAAGGATTAATCTCCAAAATTTATAAGCAGCTCATGCAGCTCAATAGCAAAAAAACAGACAACCCAATCCAAAAATGGGCAGAAGACTTAAATAGGCATTTCTCCAAAGAAGATATACAGACTGCCAACAAACACATGAAAGAATGCTCCACATCATTAATCATTAGAGAAATGCAAATCAAAACTACAATGAGATATCATCTCACACCAGTCAGAATGGCCATCATCAAGAAATCTAGAAACAATAAATGCTGGAGAGGGTGTGGAGCAAAGGGAACACTCTTGCACTGCTGGTGGGAATGTGAATTGGTACAGCCACTATGGAGAACGGTATGGAGGTTCCTTAAAAAACTACAAATAGAACTACCATATGACCCAGCAATCCCACTACTGGGCATATACCCTGAGAAAACCATAATTCAAAAAGAGACATGTACCAAAATGTTCATTGCAGCTCTATTCACAATAGCCCGGAGCTGGAAACAACCTAAGTGTCCATCATCGGATGAATGGATAAAGAAGATGTGGCACATATATACAATGGAATATTACTCAGCCATAAAAAGAAACGAAACTGAGCTATTTGTAATGAGGTGGATAGACCTAGAGTCTGTCATACAGAGTGAAGTTAGTCAGAAAGAGAAAGACAAATACCGTATGCTAACACATATATACGGAATTAAAAAAAAAAAAATGTCATGAAGAACCTAGGGGCAAAACGGGAATAAAGACACAGACCTACTTGAGAATGGACTTGAGGATATTGGGAGGGGGAAGGGTAAGCTGTGACAAAGCGAAAGAGAGGCATGGACATATATACACTACCAAACGTAAGGTAGATAGATAGTGGGAAGCAGCCGCAGAGCACAGGGAGATCAGCTCGGTGCTTTGTGACCACCTAGAGTGGTGGGATAGGGAGGGTGGGAGGGAGGGAGATGCATGAGGGAAGGGATGTGGGAACAGATGTATATGTATGACTGATTCACTTTGTTATAAAGCAGAAACTAATTAAAAAAATAAATAAATAAACTTTACTTTAAAAAAATAAAAAAATAAAAAAAATAAATGGAAATAAGATATATATCTTATTATAGACTGAAACAGAAAAACCTAAAAATTATGAGACTCTTTGCCTAACTCTCTGAAAACAGATTAGATAATATATCTTACTGTATATTGAAATAAAAAAACCTAAAAATTATGAGACTCTTTGCCTAACTCTCTGAAAATAGATTAGAAAACTGAGATAATACAGATAATTTTCTAGGAAACAGTGCACATAGACCATAATACATTCACACAATGGAGCACTATGAAACTGTGAAAAATAATGAGAAATATCTGATTAAAAATATAGAATAGTCTCTATGATATATTGTGAATTGAAGAAAGCAAAATTCAAAATATTTATGTTGACAAATATAATTTAAACTCAGCAATAATATCATCCTTAATGATTACTAGAAAAATTTTAAAGTATGTTAGACGTGAGGAATCAAGGAAGTATGACTCATAATCAACAAAATAGCAGTTAATAGAAATAGAACTTGAGTGATTCATATTTTGGAACTATTAGAAAAGGACTTTAAATCCTCTATTATAAATATATTCAATGATTTAAAGGAAAGTGTGTTCACAATAAATAAATCTATGGAGAAATCTCAGCAGAGAAGTAGAAACTATAAAAATGAGCCAGATGAAAATTTTAGAGCTAAAAATTACAATATCTGAAATTTTAAAAATCAAGGAAGGGCTTAAAATAAAATTGGAGAATACAGAAAAGGTTAGTGAACTTGAAAACAGACCAATAGAGAGTACTTTATCCAAAGAAAACAGGGAAAGCTTGAAAAAAAAGTGGAATCTCAATAACTTGAGAGACAATGTCCAGTGATCTAAGTTACATGTAATATGAGTCCCAAAAGAGAAGAGAGAAAAAATGGAGCAGATAATTTTTTGAAGAAATCATACTTGAATGCTTACCAAATTTATTTTAAAATATCAAGTTCAAGAATTTCAGTCAATACTAGACAGGATAAATAGAAAGAGAACCACATTCAGATAGATCTTAATCAAACTGCTAAAATCCAATGTTAAAGAGAAAACCCTCAAACCAGCCAGAGGAGATAAAATATCATTATGTACATGGGAAAAATGATACGAGCCATAGCAGAATACAGATGGAATGGCATCTCAAACGTGTTGAAAGGAAGGAAAAATTGAACCCAGGATTTTATTTCCAGTGAAAACATCTTCCAAAATTAAGGATTAAATAAATACATTTTTAGATAAATGATAACAAACAGAATTCATCATTGACAGACTTGTACTATAAGAAATGCTAAAAAAAGTTCTTTATGCTAAGGGAAATGACACCAGTGGAAATTTTGATCTACAGGAAAGAATGGAGGTTACTGGAAATGATAAATTGGGAAGGGGTAAATAAGAGATAATCACGTTTTTAAAAATTTCTTTAAAAAATTTCTGTCTGTTTAAAATAATAATGTACTGTGGGATTTATTCCACATGTAGCCTTAAAGTATATGACAACAATAACAAGGGATTGGAGAATAAATGAAATTATATTCTTGTGAGGTTCTCATATTTTAAAAGAAGTATTAAAATTTATTATCAAATGTCTTAGCAAAAGAATAATATGTGTATGTGTGCATGCACAGGCTTGTGTGTGTATGAGAAGGAGAGGGAGAGAGAGATTAAAACAGAGGATGTGGTAAAAATGTTAATAGTTGGTGAATTTAAGAAAGGGCTTATAGGTATTTATTAGTCTTTCAACTTTTTATTGTTTGAAAAACTTTAATAATAAAAAGGGAGTAAAGGAAATAGCAGATTCTGCAGTACCTAACTGGATAAATTTTAAGGATGAAAAAGAAACAAACAAGGGAAGAGTCTAAGAAAAACATATTGGAAGCTGCATAAAGACAATACTTTATTCTTAATATAATGCTAGAATTTTTAGTAGGTGTAAAATATTTTGGGTAAGTTAGTTAATGAATAGGAACTTGAGAGATGGGAGATTAGAAAGAAGAAAAGGAAAATAATTCTGAGTATTTATCTACCATCTTAATTTAACAAACATATAGTATAGTAATTAAGAACATGAACTGTGGAGCCAGATTCATAGTTTGAGTCTGAATCTTGGCTCCATTACTTATTAGCTATGTAATATTGGACAAATTACTTAACTTCTCTATGTCTTACTTTTGAACAAGTTTAATTACAATACTGTCTGTATAGTTGATATAGGGATATACATATATATGTACATGTACACATCATATACACATATATATACACATACACACATATACGCATCTTACATATATAATGTACTTAAAGTATTGGTAAGCACATGATAACTGCTATAGAAGTTTTAGCTTTTGTTATATTAAAAATTTTTAAATATTTTCAAAGAAAACTGCATATTTAATGAGGTATCTAATTATTTTATTAATAAATACAATATATAGCCCCAGAATAAAATTTTTAATATTTTTATGACAAATTCTTCATTCATTATTTGTCAGTTATTTCATCATATCTTCTGAAATATATGTGGAAAATATTCAAAAGACATAACCAAACCTTGGCTTTTGAAAGAGAGATTTTCATGGTGCAGAGGAATAACTCAGGCATGATCTAAACATTTTAAGACATTACTTTAAATCCATCTGCATGATGTGGTAGTCTTCTTCTACATTGGCTTGCAATGGTTCCACGTCCTCATAATCACACTCTTGTGTAATCCCCTCCCCTCATGTGTGAGCACTGTCCCTACTGACTCTCTTCTAGTGAAGAGAATATGTCTAATGTGAGGAGGTTATAAAAGAAAGTGACTTTTGTCTTGTCCTTATTCCCCTCCCCCCTCCACCAGCTCTCCTCACTTTACTTGGTCTGAGGAAGCCAGCTGCTGTATTGTGAGCGGCCCTACAGAGAGGCCCATGAGGCGAGGGACTAGGGCAGCCTTTGACCAATGGCCAGAGAGGAATGAAGTCCTCAGTTCAACCCTCTAGGAACTGAATCCTGCCAACAACTACATAAATGAGCTTGGAAACAGATCCACCCCCTAGTTGAGCCTTAAGATGACTGCAGCCTTGGTCCATACCTTGACCACAGTCTTGTTAGAGACTGAGCCAAAGGACCCAGCGAAGCAGCACCAAAATTTGAGATCCATAGAAAATGTGAGATAATAAATGTCATTGTTTTAAGCCATGAAGTTTCAGGTTAATTTGTTGCATATCACAAAATAACTAATACACTTGGCTTTGTAAAAGTGTATTTTTAAAACAAATTTGAATACCTGGATAGCTTAATGACATTTTTTGAGATCTTAAAAGGGCTATTACAATAGACTTAATGCCAACTTCACCACTATACAAATGATTCTTAGACTAATTATTCATGGCCTCACTAATACAAGTTTGCAGAGGCAGTTTATTTATTTATTTTTCCTTCAGTTCCCCTCATTTAGAGCAGATGATCTAGTAACTAAACCCTCTTGAAAATAATGGACTTTTTAAAATGAAAAGATTTCAGAATTCTCTGGCTCAGAGAAAAAAGTGAAGTTATATCAAGATAGGTATTTCACATCCAGTCAATTTATTTCAAATCTGTATATAAGTAACCTGTCAACTTATTCCAAGGTTGAGTATGCTTTTAAAAAGTTTCTTTTCTTATTTAGTCTTCACTGTTGACCAAGATGTCAATTCTATCTCAGTACAGCTTTTAGATGGATTATGGAGCGAATCTTTGTGTGTGTATCAGTATGTGTATCTTGTAGACTTAGTTGATTTTAGATTATGGTCAGTTCTACTGTGGTGAAGTAACTAGTATCTTGTCAACAAGCATGTCTTACAGGATCTCGAGGTAAAACCATGTCTCTGTGACACCCTTTTTCTTTCAGCGCTAACCTTAAATTGGTTCTTGTTGTGGGCAAAGTGTGTTTTGGTAGGACTTCAAATGTGAATGACTTGTGTGTGTTGGAAATTATGACCTGTATACAAAAAATCAGAACCAACAATCTTTCAAGTGACTGGCCTTGTGTTTGATAGAAGAGAGAGCTGATAGCTAGTAAGTTCTTCAAATATTCTCACTGAAGTTAATGTGTTTTTCTCAGATTGTGATGCTCTTGGTGATAAAAATAATAACACAAAGAAATTTATTTGGCACAATCTAAAATCTTTTACCTTCCCTCTATTCCTGAGTTCTTTGCTTGATAAACATTATAACTATTTCTCTGTTACACTGAAAGAAGTTGCCTTTGGTAACTCCAGATAAGGAAAAAAATTCAAAAACATAATCACGAAGGAAAATAGGTAAATAATGATACTATGTTTAAAGTCATCAGAGTTGGCAAATCTTGATCTTTTTTCTTCTGTTGCTGAGAGACTGAAATAAGTTTGATAAATTTACCTTTCTACTTTCCAAGCCCCATTAAATTAATCATAGTACAAATGGGAATTCAGTAAAACTAGAATATATTTGGGGGTTATATTTTTACTGACTATAGAAGTAGTCTGAACAGTAGTAACTTTTACTTCTACTGAATATTCAGAAATAGTAGATCAATAATTGCAAATTCAATATCTGGAATTGATTTTATTCTGTTTTAAATTAGAGAAGAGATTTATAATGGTGTTTTTTTAGAAAATGTGGCTTAAAAGTCCACATGGAAAGTGTTTACTTTTCTTCTCAGTGACATTACAGAGTTTGATGAAGTCTTAATTAGGTTAAGGTAGGCAGATCTGAGTAGATTTCTATGAAAATAATTATTCTCAGGTCTCCCTTGCTCTGATGGGCATACAATGTTCTACCAGAGGAATTTCATTTGGCAAATTTGTTATGAATCTGCGCAGACCAGCTCTGTTGCCTAGTTTAAGTCATCTGTTACAACCTGTGCCAGGGTCCCCAGATGTCTAAACTTAGACACCCTTGAAGAAATGGAACCATCAAATTCATCTCTTTGAAGAAAATACTTTGGTACATTTGGGGGAATATTCAAAAGGACATAAATATTAAAGAAAGTAAATGTAGAAATGTTCAAGCAGAGAGAATTATCTTGAGAACCAGGGCACAAAAGTCCCAAAAAGCACACCCTAGTTCTTTACTTTGAAGCTATATAGGATTTTCTCTCAGCAGGCTGGCCTGAGGCAGAACTGGGAAGTAGGTAAGGTTGGAGTACTTTTTTCCCCCTTGTATCATTTCTTCTAGCACTATATGTGCATTTGCATTTTAACTGGGCTTCCTTGCTTTAACTATTGGAAATTGACATTTCAGGTGCTGTGAAAATAACTGAGAGAGAAAAGTGTTTCTGAGTATGGTGACCTTTCAGAGCTTTTCCAAGTTCACTATACAGCAGCTGCCTGCTCTGCACCCTAGGGCCCTATCTTGAGGATAAGTTAGTGAGTACAGTGAAAATGTTGTATGAAATGCAAACATTCTATGAAATACAGAAACATCTGTTGGAAAGCTTCAAGTATATCCCAGCCCACCACCATGAGCCCAGTGTGCTAGGTATTCTGACCTCTATGTCCCCCCTTTCAAAACCACATCTGTACTTGATTTGAACCTGATAGGTACATTTTGCACTTAGAATTAGATAACATTAGTTGCTTATCAGAAATGTTCACCTTACACTGACTTTATTTGCAGGCTTTTAAAGTTTGTTTTTAAATATTAATTTAGAAAATGTTGGTGACCTGAATGAGTTATAGTTGATATAGAAATGATCCTAGCCACATGTTCCCTTTAATCAACCTTATTTCTGCTTCATTTTAAACTCTTAACATGATGTTTACCTAAAATAATAGATGGAGTAAACATACGTTTTAAATTTTTAATGTAAAATATCAAACTGAAAGCATTTTGTTTAACAGCAAGTATACACCACATTAAGGTGTGTGGGGATTGAGTGATACCAGACATTTATTTACACCTGTAACATGCCAGGTATGGAGAGAAATGGGTTGGCGGGGAGAAAAGCATTATCATTGTACATATGTGTGTATATATCTATGTGATTCTGTGTTGAACTGTGGGGTAGAGTCAAGGAGGATAACCAGGCTTCACAGGAGGGAATCATTAGCAGACAAGAGACGTGCACAGGCTTTGGGGAGGGATAGAGAATGGGGCTTAATCTTTCCGGAAAAGCCAGAAGAAGCTGTATGATATAGAAGTCAGAATAAGTCATATGTTACCTGTAGCAGAACCTCACAGGGCAGTAAGCTTAAATACTTAGGAAGAACTTCATTGCCTTGGATGCAGGTGTGCCCTTCAGTTTGTGAGCCTGCGTGTAATATGATCAACATGGTGTTTTGGAAATGTAAATGATAGCTGGGCGGAGGCCAGATTTGAGAGGAAGAGACCAGATGAGGGAAAGAAGCTAGGAGGCTGTTGCAGTGACCAGACAAATGATGATAGTGAAAATGAAGAGGAAGGGAATACCCTGGGAGATATTTTGAAGAAGTCATTAATGAGACTTTCTGTTTATATAAATATAGCACATAAAGGAAGCTATGAGACCCCTAAGATACCCAACTGCATGTGTATCATACAATTTCTTCCTATATATGGTAAAAATAAAACCTGTGTTATCTAAACATATATTTTCTGCAGCAAGTGAATATTTTAAGGTTGGACGAAGGAGAAATACAACCAAGTGAGTTGATAGTAGTTCATGAAGGTGTGAAACTGGACCACACAGGGGACAGTGTAGGGAGTTCACTTCTTACACAACTGTCTAGATGGCTTTTGGTGCGGAAGTCCAAAGATGATAAAGAAACCATCTCGGTGTGTCACATAAGTGTCAGGAAAGTAGTTTGAACCTCAGTCTTGTTATTTCTGAGAAAACTGCATTCTCGAGTGGTTATTAACACATGTAGGGGAGGAAAACTTTTCCCTTCTTCCTTTTGAGGTGCTTTGGCTGATCTAATAATTAAATTGACATAAGACATATTACCAGGAGAAAAACAAATTTAATTTTTTACGTATGGTAGCCCCAAAGATATGAGAGTCAAAGAAGTGACCAAAACAGGTAGCTTTTATACCTTTTAGGAAAAGAAACAATAACTTTGTGTTGAATTGACAAAACAAAGGGTTTGGGGCTTGGGGTAACAAATTAGTGAAGAAGTAACAAGATTTCTTTATACAGACTTTGGCCCTGAATTCCCTGACTCTGGTGATAGGATGTCTTTTCATCTCCTGGTACAGGGAGGTTCCCCTTCACATGGGAGATTTATTTCTTGCTTTCAGGAGAAAAAAGGAGGATCAGAGTGTCCTTCTGGCACCTGCAGTTTCTTAAGTAAATTTAAATCAAAATAATCAATATGCCAAAGTGGCATATTTGGGGTGTCATATTTTGCTCCTCTTCACACAGGATCTAGAGGCAGAAAGAACAGGTTTTGGTTCCAACTCTAAACCTTACTCCTTGTGCAACCTGGGCTGGGTGGAAACATCACTAAGTCTCAGTATCCTCATTTGCAAAATGGAAACAATAGAGCCTCCCTATAGGGTGATTATGAGGATTAAATGAGACAGCTAATGTGCAGTACTAAGGGTGGCATTCAGTAATTGATCAGTACATAAATATTAGTTGCTGTTGCTATTACGGTGCTGTTATAACATGGACAAATGAACTTAGAATGATGATTTGGGAGATGGTTAGAGGCAATGTTGAAGTTGGGTCTTTTCTGAAACTCTAAGGGGAAACTAAGGCTGTAAAAGGCTGAATTAAAGAGAACTTAGATAGAAGATTTCTGTCTAAGATTTTTTTATTAAATTGAAAGTAAAGGTTTTGTAACTATGCATTATAGTTGGTTATTATTTGCCAGATAATTTATAACATGCACCTCACAGTCCCTGACATTTTAATATAAAAGTTTATATGCTAAATATCAGAATATTTATCTTATTAAAATGTCTGGAATGGCTAACTATATAAACTGATAAATTACTATGAGGTTGGTCTACTAATTAAGAGTAAGGTGCATGGCTAACATATGACATTTTTAAAAAAATGAAAGTCTAAATAGGAAAATTTTCTATTTCTTGGTGCCCACATGAAAGAAGAATAGGGATTTGAGGGAGCTTTCAGTTTTCTGTTACTGTGTCATTTGATAAGCCTTTTTTAAAAAAAAAAGATGACTGATGATTTGCTCCTGAAAGCCAGAGAAATGTTGGTAGAATATTGAAGGACATAGGTTTGTAGGGAAATAAATTTAATTAAAAAGGAGGTGATGAATGCTTAATTGTGTTGTATGGAATGTGAGACAAAAAGAGTTGGCTATACCACCTAAGAAGATGTCAGCTGCACATTTGAAAATATGAAGCTGGCAAGCAGGTAAGAAATAGTCTCAGGTCATTCAGTTATTTATTAAGCACATGTTTACTGTGAGAAAACATGGTAAGAATTTCCAAGGACATAGAGATAATTTTCTGCTTTTAAGTAGTTTATATACAGGTTAGATCTGGTTGCAGGATCAGGACAGCCAATGCCTTCAAGAAACATTTAGACAAGGAGGGATTAGAAGGCCTTCCAAATGGAAGAGATCTGAATGAATAAATGAGTAGAAGAGGTGTATGGTTGCTAAAATAGAAATAAAAACAGTTGTGCTACTTGGCTACAGAAAAGGGCAAATATAGTAGAGAATCTTTGGAAAGTAAGTCTGGGATAGGCAAATACTTTTGCATTATTGTATTTAATACTCACAGTTGCATTAAGTGGTAGTTGCTTGCTTTTTCTATTCTACAAATGAGAAATTTGAGAATCAGAGAATTCATTGGCTTGTCTAACATCATTTAACCAGAAAATGTGATATGAGGACTCCCAATCCCAAGGAGAGACTTTATGTTTTTGGGAAAAGGGACAAAGAAGGAGGAGGTTTTGATCTTGGGTGAGCTGAAAGATGGTGTTGTTATACAGGGACCAGAGAAAGCCAGCAGAAAACTAACTTTGGCATGATCATGAAGACTTTGTTCTGAGATTGCCATGTAACAGATACCAGCAGGACATCCAAATCAAGACTGGAAAATGTAGGCTCAGGAGTTAAAAGTTGACAACTTATAATAATAAAACTATGAAAGTGGTGGGTACAGCAAAGGTACTGACAACAAAATAAAGGGTTGTGTTTCAATGGTGAGGTCTGAGTTGAAACTGAGCAACATGAATATGAGGCCAGCTGGATCCGTAAAGCTGTCTAATTGCTTTCCACAATGTTTTCAGTCCAGGGCAGGAACAGACAAAGCAGACGCTGTGGGTGTCAGAGGCAAAGGTATTGTTGTGGCTGCTGTAGCATAAGGTAATAGGTTATTGAGGATTGTTTGGGGGAACCCCACAGGAGTTCATGACCGGAGCAGCTATGAAGAAGCTAATGGCATACAAGTGATTGGGGAAATAGAAGAGTGAATCATTACCACTAGAAAGTGTTCATACCTGTGCAGTGTATTTGAAACATAAAAGACTCAAATTAAAGACATTAAGATATATTGCTGCTCCCAACATAAAGAGTATAATATTCCCTTCTTAATAAAGTGAATGACTCTGAATAAAACATGCCTTTTTATGTGGAATTTCATCTGCATCAAATAGTTCCATTACCTAAATAATTCCTTAAGTTTTCTTTGTATGATATTAATATGTACAACATATAACTCAACTATTTTATTTTCTCAGATTCTCAAGAGAAAACAAGTCAATAAAAAATAAAATTTTAGGTTTAATGTGTGCAAGAATCATGGATTGTCAAAGAAAGACCTAGAAAATATTTAATCCCACATTTTGGGTTTTTTTTTTTTCTTGAATGAAGAAACCATGTAAAGTTATACTAGGGGTACAGAGGCCATTACTTTAATATCATTAGAATAACAATATTCTAATCAATCATGAAGTTTATATGCAACTTTTACATATTTCAGTATTTTATTTCATTAAGATTAACTAAGAGTTTATGCTATATATATTTCAATAACTTTTAAGAGATAGATTTCAGAGTTTTTGCTGGGGGAGGCCACTTTAGAATATCCGAGTAGCATCAGGATGAAATGTTTAAGAGTGTATCTTTTGAGCATAGAGCTGACAAGATTTACCTAAAATCATTTCCTCCACTGGTAGAAAATTCTAAACCTTGAAATCACTCCTTTGGATTAAGACACTGATTCTCTGCCTCAGTTCTCTTCCTTCTAGAAGTCCACATAGGTAGCAGTGAAGCCTAAAAGATTATTTTCAATATTTTGGAAATCCTCATAAAAACCTTAATTTACTTCTTCACATTTGGTTGAACATACAGCAATCCTAATTTCATGCTAATCAGAAACTCAAATTAACTGTTAGTGGCATCACTGAAACTTTTGGGATGTGATGGATGGAGAAGACTCACTTACTGGTCATCACAGTGCCCATTTCAATCACTTATTTCCACAAAAATACAAAGTGATAGCCAAAATCTTGGAAAACATGAGATCAACGGGGGGAAAAAATAAAGTGATCCTCTGTGGTTTAAAAAAAAACAAGAACCACTATTTTTAAAGTAATCATAATATCATGACTTTAAACATAAATATTGCCTGGACTGACACAATAAACTGTTGGCTCCCACCTCATACAGAAGCAAAGACTGGGCTATCAGGTACACTAGCAGAAAGCAAAAGCCAATACAATATGCAGAAATGATGTCAATCAAATTGAAAACAGTGAAAAGGTCAGGAACAAGACTCCTCTGGGAATGTTTGTAACATAAGCTTATTTAGAGTTCAGTGTAGAAAGATCATCTCAAAATAAAAGACTTGATTCCAAATGGAGGATTGAGGTAAGTGATAACTGACTCAGACAAGCTCTGTTTAAGTCCTGGGAAAATAAAGAGAATCAAACAGACTTTATAAATCACAATTATTGCCCATTTTCTTTTGGCAAAGATGACGATGTGCTAATATTTATTGTTAAGCTTCTGTGATTTAGGTGTTGCTTGTAATAATTATGTCCCACTAATTTAAATTATGTTTATTTTAGTAGAAACATAGACATGAAAAAGGAAATATTTAACTCAAAGCTATTTTTCATAGTTATAACCAATTAAAATACGAAAAGAGTGAGTTTAATTTCTGAGGTATTACTTATTTTCTTGTTGAAAACATATTGAAAATCTGGAACAAAATGCAAGTCATAATATTCAGGATTAGACATGAATTTAACTTTAGCAAATTACCCAGGGTTTACTTTTCTAAAGAACAGAAAGTGTAGTTAGCACAGTCAAAGTTGACAGCAGAGAAATCAGCCACATTATCCCATAGCAAACATGGTGTAAGTTTCTGGGCTTCCCCAAAGAGGCCTCACTAGTGGAAACAATTGTGGATGATCTTAGTGCATAAGGATCACATCAGATCTTCTAAAAGCTCAACTGCTCCCTTCAGCCCAGCCTTAAAAAACACGAAGGTTAAGCTGGCTGGGACACAGCCTTATCCAAATATATGCTGATGACCACCACACCTGAGCCAGGAGTTTCTGATCAATCTTAGGGTTGTACAATGCACAATATGATAGCTAGTGTATACTAGAAACCTTGTTTGTTTAATTCTGAACAAGCTTCTCATCCATCACTCTTGCCCTTCCTAAGATTACCCCACTTGAACCAAGCACATTCCTGAATTTAGTGCTATGGAACCAGAGCAAGAGTTAGTTACCTAGATATCTCTTGGAGCGATGCTAATAGATCTGTAGATGAGCTGTAGGAGCTATTTGACAGAGGACTACAGGATCTACCATAAATTTTCATCCCAAATTTGAGTGACACTTAAAGGGTGTTCTTACAATAGTCTAGCTTAATTTTTAACACATCTAAAAAAAATACAATTCCAGCAATATTTGAAAAATGTATATTTCCATGTCCTCAGATCTGGAGAAATTTAGGATATAATCAATAATTTATTTTAAAGAAACATAGTATCAAGTTAAGTTATTACATGAAGATAATGATTTAAAACCACATAATACTGGTTGATTGTGTTCCTTAATCAATCAATAAATAGCAAATCAATATAAATGATCATCAGAGCCCCTAGATTAGAAACAATTTTGATTAAGTGGATCTTTAAAATAAATGACAGACATGATTTAAAATGTCACAAAATGAATCAAAATTTATTTCTGATACTCATGTTGGCAGTATAACCTGCCCAGAAATCACACATTCTAACTGAGGGCAGAATGGAGCCAAATAGGAGTAGACATTTCTGCAAATTAATATGACTTTTCCTTCAGTTTTTAACCACTAAACATCATAAGCATTTGTGTATTAAAGAATATCTTGGAGGAAAAATAAAATAAAATCTACATCAAGATATTTATTTTTTATGTTAGATCTAAAAAGAAAAATAAAGAGTACATAGAAGTAATCCACATGTGGATTATTGATCCTTGTGTATATCAGTATTTAGATATAAATCTCCATGCAAACAAAAATAAGCTATTAATATCTTAATTTCATTGCTTTAATTAACTTTATCAGTATCAAATCATGCATGGAAATAGCTAATTTAATACTAAGAATATACACTACACTGTTCTATGAAGAATCACTGTGGGTGTAACAACATCTGAGATAGTAATTAAACTAAGCAACAGCACTTTATTTTACACATCTCTGCCCACGCTCTATCATTCAATTAGCTTGTAATTGCTAACCCAATTAAATTATAATTTATATTATTTATACCATATAACATATTATATATTATTTGTCCAATATATATATCTCATGTCCAAAATCGGACCCATAAATCACCAAGATATTTTGTAATTTTAAAAATAAATATTTTTTCAAATGAATTTTGTTCTTCTTAGAAGTGATACAGGCATGTCATAATTTTAAATTATAGAATATATTTAAGATCTGGTCTTTAACCATTAGACTCAATTTTCCTTTGTTGGTTTAGCTGCTTTGTTGGCATACAGAGAGAGACTTATCCTTCTTTCCATCACTCTATTCGAACTTCAGTGAGGTTTCCTGAACACTCACAGTGAGTCTGGTTCCACACCAGATTACAGTGATTCAGGATGGGTCAGAGAAGACCCAGACAGTGTTCCACTGTGTTCAAACAAAGCTTTCATCGCAACTAGAAATGCTTCTCTACGTTCGCTTTCCGTAGCAGACTCCTACATATCTTTCTCAATACAATTAAATTGTCATATCTCCTATGAAACCTTTCTTGAATCTACCAGGGATAGTTAAGGGTTAGTTCCTCCCTCCTCGGGGACCATAAAATTAGAGTGCTTGTGTGTGTGTGTGTGTATGTGTGTTTCTAAAAGTACTGGGGGTGGATTTAAAGTGGATAGCCCAAAGGTTCATTATCAGGATTAACTTGTAATATTACTGAAATGCATTTGAATCATTCACACTCACTGTAATTTACATGATGCTAACGAAGCTTAATAGTCAGGACTTTTTATTTGCATAGACCCCTGTGAGTACTGACAATTATCTGAAGGTATATAATGAACCACTTCTTATAATTCTGGTGAAGAGATCTCAAAAGAAAGGCATTTGAATCCCCAAGATTTCAATATTTGCTGTGTTTTACTTTCTTATTCTAAATAAATATTTACTTTGTGCCTAAATAGTGTTAGTATTTTTTTTCTTTTTTTTAAAGAAGTTACCCCTGATTGTATAAGCGTCAGGCAAAACAAAACCTAAATCATCTTCTTTTGAAACTGCAAAGTAGATGTAAGGGAGTAAGTCACTGAACTAGTGAGTAAGCTTAGCATTTGTTTTGCACTCATCACTGCATTCAGTAGAGTCTTGCTAAGGTCCCATACTAGAACCATAAAATTCTTTGCTTTTTCCCCTTATTTCCTGTTCATATGTAATTTTTGCAAGGCAAGTTTCTGGAGACCCCAAAATAAAGACATTGTAGTAGAGAAAGAAGAAACAACAACAAAAGAAGAAACAAACACACTGAAGTCAGGGAAATCAAAATTCAAGGTTCAAATCCTACACCTACCCTTTATTCACTGGTATAATCATAACTAATCAATTTAAAATTTCTGATCCCTTATTTCTACTTGTGTGGAATGCAGACAATAGTATCTACCTGGCAAAATTTGGAGATGATTAGAGGTGACATATTTAAAATCTTTCATAGATCACAGGTAATCAAAAACTGATGTAACTGCCATTAGGATTATTTATCCTCTTAGTAAAAAATGTTTGGGGGGTGGCTTCTGCCCATATCTCTTTCATAATTCCAAGTGTAGCCATGAAAGTGTTTTAATTTGGTGTTAATATTACCTTTAACAGCTCTCTTTAATAGTGGGTAGCTTCTGATCTTCCCCAACAAGGAAAGACCTCTGAGTTCCATTTTTTTGAGAAGGACATGGTCTTTCTTAACTCAAGATATTTACCTTACCCACTAAGAAAATACCAGGGAAAAGGCTGGCAAAGGACACAGAATATTTTAAACCAAAACAATCAAACATGCAAGTCAAGAAGATTTCTTCTTTAATAATATTTCTGCTGTCTGGATGACTATACATTTTGGATACAGGAAAAGGCTAATATATTCTATCTGTATGCCTTCTGTTGCTTTTAAAGAGCACCAATCACTTGGTCAAGGAGCTGAGATTGTTTGGAAATCCTGGAAATCACTGAAAATGGTAACTAGATAGTTCAAATTTCTTCTGTCCAAAGCAGCTCTGGGTAGGCCAGCTTGTGAACGATTAACCTACAGAATTTTCTGCAGCTGTTAATAGAAGCTGAATTGTTCAAACAACTGGATATTAAACATATTCCCAAAAGAGTGTTTATTTTATGTATCTTATATGAATATTTTGCTGCTAAATCAGCACTCTGATGGACACATCAAGTGAGAAATTACAGTGAAATCTCATTTTTTAAACATCTTTATTGGAGTATAATTCTTTACAGTGGTGTGTTATTTTCTGCTTTATAACAAAGTGAATCAGCTATACATATACATATATCCCCATATCTCCTCCCTCCTGAATCTCCCTCCCACCCTCCCAATCCAACCCCTCTAAGTGAACACAAAGCTCCGAGCTGATCTCCCTGTGCTATGTGGCTGCTTCCCACTAGCTATCTGTTTTACACTGGGTAGTGTGTATATGTCCATGACACTCTCTCACTTCATCCCAGCTCACCCTTCCCCCTCCCCGTGTCCTCAAGTCCAATCTCTATACCTGCATCTTTATTCCTGTCCTGCCCCTAGGTTCTTCAGAACCATTTTTATTTTTTTAGATACCATATATATATGTGTTGGCATATGGTGTTTGTTTTTCTCTTTCTAATTTACTTCACTCTGTATGACAGTCTCTAGGTCCATCCACCTCACTACAAATTACTCAGTTTCATTTCTTTTTTATGGCTGAGTTATATTCCATTGTATATATGTGCCACATCTTTCTCCATTCATCGTCAAAGGACACTTAGGTTGTTTCCATGTCCTGGCTATTGTAAATAGTGCTGCAGTGAACATTGTGGTACATGACTCTTTTTGAATTATGGTTTTCTCAGGGTATATGCCCACAACGGGGACTGCTGGGTCATATGGTAGTTCTATTTTTAGTTTTTTAAGGAACCTCCATACTGTTCTCCATAGTGGCTGAATCAATTTACATTCTCACCAACACTGCAAGAAGGTTCCCTTTTCTCCACACCCTCTCCAGCATTTATTGTTTGTAGATTTCTTGATGATGGTCATTCTGACTGGTGTGCATGTAGCTGTCCAGTTTTCCCAGCACCACTTATTAAGGAGACTATCTTTTCTCCATTGTATATTCTTGACTCCTTTATTAAAAATAAGGTGACCATATGTGCATGGGTTTATCTCTGGGCTTTCTGTCCTGTTCCATTGATCTATATTTCTGTTTTTGTGCCAGTACCATACTGTCTTGATTACTGTAGCTTTGTAGTATAGTCTGAAGTCCAGGAGCCTGATACCTTCAGCTCAATTTTTCTTTCACAAGATTGCCTTGGCTATTGAGGATCTTTCATGTTTCCATACAAATTGTGAAAAATGTTTTTCTAGTTCTGTGAAAAATGCCATTGGTAATTTGATAGGGATTGTTTTGAATCTGTAAATTGCTTTGGTTAGTATAGTCATTTCCACAATGTTGATTCTTCCAATCCAAGAACATAGTATGTCTCTCCATCTGTTTGTATCATCTTTAATTTCTTTCATCACTGATGAAAATGTATAGTTTTCTGCATACCGGTCTTTTATCTCCTTAGGTAGGTTGATTCCTAGGTATTTTATTATTTTTGTTACAATGGTAATGGGAGTGTTTCCTTAATTTCTCTTTCAGATATTTCATCATAAGTGTATAGGAATGCAAGAGATTTGTGTGCATTAGTTTTCTATCCTGCTACTTTACCAAATTCATTGATTAGTTCTAGTAGTTTTCTGGTAGCATCTTTAGGATTCTCTGTGTATAGTATCATGTCACTGCAAGCAGGGACAGTTTTACTTCTTCTGTTGTGATTTAGATTCGTTTTATTTCTTTTTCTTCTCTGATTGCTGTGGCTAAAACTTTCAAAATTATGCTGAATAATAGTGGTGAGAGTGTGCAACCTTGTCTTGTTCCTGATCTTAGAGGAAATGGTATCAGTTCTTCACCATTGAGAATGATGTTGGCTGAGGGTATGTCATATATGGACTTTATTATGTTGATGTACATTCCCTCTATGCATAATTTCAGGAGGGTTTTTATCATAAATCAGTGTTGAATTTTGTCAAAAGCTTATTCTGCATCTATTGAGATGATCATATGGTTTTTCTCCTTCAGTATGTTAATATGGTGCATCACATTGATTGATTTGCATATATTGAAGAATCCTTGATTCCTGGGATAAACCTCACTTGATCATAGTGAATGATCCTTTTAATGTGCTGTTGGATTCTGTTTGCTAGTATTTTGTTGAGGATTTCTGTATCTATGTTCATCAGTGATATTGGCCTGTAGTTTTCTTTTTTTGTGATACCTTTGTCTGGTTTTGGTATCAAGGTGATGGTGGCCTTGTAGAATGAGTTTGGGAGAGTTCCTCCCTCTGCTATATTTTGGAAGAGTTTGAGAAGGATAGGTGTTAGCTCTTCTCTAAATGTTTGATACACTTTGCCTGTGAATCTATCTGATCCTGGGCTTCTGTTTCTTGGAAGATTTTTAATCACAGTCTCAATTTCAGTGCTTCCATTTGGTCTGTTTATATTTTCTATTTCTTCCTGGTTCAGTCTCAGAAGGTTGTGCTTTTCAAAGAATTTGTCCATTTATTCCAAGTTGTCCATTTTATTGGCATATACTTGCTTACAGTAATCCCTCATGATCCTTTGTATTTCTGGAGTGTCAGTTCTTACTTCTCTATTTTCATTTTCAATTCTACTGATTTGAGTCTTCTCCCTTTTTTTCTTGATGAGTCTGGCTAATGGTTTATCAATTTTGTTTATCTTCTCAACGAACCAGTTTCTAGTTATATTGATCTCTGTTATAATTTCCCTCATTTCTTTTTCATTTATTTCTAATCTGATCTTTATGATTTCTTTCCTCCTGCTACCTTTAGGGTTTTTTTGTTCTTCTTTCTCTGATTGCTTTAGGTGTAAGCTTGTTTATTTGAGATGTTTCTTGTTTTCTGAGGTAGGATTTTATTGCTATAAACTTCCCTCTTAGAACTGCATCCCATAGGTTTTGGGTCATTGTGTGTTCATTGTCATTTGTTTCTGGGTAATTTTTGATTTCCTCTTTGATTTCTTCAGTGATCTCTTGGTTATTTAGTAGTGTTGTTTAGCCTCCATGTGTTTTTAATTTTTATAGATTATTTCCTGTAATTGATATCTAGTCTCATAGCCTTGTGTTTGGAAAAGATACTTGATATGATTGCAATTTTCTTAAATTTACCAAGACTTGATTTGTGACCCAAGATATGATCTGTCCTGGAGAATGTTCCATAAGCACCTGAGAAGAAAATGTATTCTGGGTTTTTTTGGTTGGCATGTCTTATAAATATCAATTAAGTCCATCTTGCTTATTGTATAATTTAAAACTTGTGTTTCCTTATTTATTTTCATTTGGAATGATCTGTACATTGGTGAAAGAGGGGTGTTAAAGTCCCCTACTATTATTGTGTTAGTGTCAATTTTCCCTTTTATGGCTGTTAGCATTTGCCTTATGTATTGAGGTTCTCCTTTGTTGGGTGCATATTTACAATTGTTATATCTTCTTCTTGAATTAATCCCTGGATCATTATGTAGTGTCCTTCTTTGTCTCTTGTAATAGTCTTTATTTTAAAGTCAATATTTTCCAATATGAGAATTGCTACTTCAGCTTTCTTTTGATTACCATTTTCATGGAATATCTTTTTCCAACCCCTCCCTTTCAGTCTGTATGTGTCCCTTGGTCTGAAGTGGGTCTCTTGTAGACAGTATATATATGGGTCTTGTTTTTGTATCCAGTCAGCCAGTCTATGTCTTTTGGTTGGTGCATTTAATCCATTTACATTTAAGGTAGTTATTGATATGTGTGTTCCTATTACCATTTTCTTAATTGTTTTGGGTTTGTTATTGCACGTCCTTTCCTTCGTCTGTGGTTACTACCTAGAGAAGTTCCTTTAGCATTTGTTGTAAAGCTGGTATTGTGGTACTGAATTCTCTTAGCTTTTGCTTGTCGGTAAAGGTTTTAATTTCTCTGACTAATCTGAATGAGATCCTTGAGTGGTAGAGTAATCTTGGCTATACGTTTTTCCCTTTCATCATTTTAAATATGTCCTGCCACTCCCTTCTGGCTTGCAGAGTTTCTGCTGAAAGATCAGCTGTTAATCTTATGGGGATTCCCTTGTATGTTATTTGTTGCTTTTCCCTTGCAGCTTTTAATATTTTTTCTTTGTATTTAATTTTTGATAGTTTGATTAACATGTGTCTTGGCATGTTTCTCCTTGGATTTATCCTGTTTGGGACTCTCTGCACTTCCTGGACTTGATTGACTATTTCTTTTCCCATATTAGGGAAGTCTTCAATTATAATCCCTACAAATATTTTCTCAGTCTTTTCTTTTTTTCCCTCTTCTTCTTCTGGGACCCCTATAATTCGAATGTTGGTGCATTTAATGTTGTCCCAGAGGTTTCTGGGACTGTCCTCAATTCTTTTCATTCTTTTTTCTTTATTCTGCTCTGTGGTAGTTATTTCCACTATTTTATATTTCAGGTCACTTATCCGTTCTTCTGCCTCAGTTATTCTGCTATTGATCCATTCTAGAGAATTTTTAATTTCATTTATTGTATTGTTCATCATTGTTTGTTTGCCATTTATTTCTTCTAGGTCCTTGTTAAACATTTCTTGTATTTACTCCATTCTATTTCCAAGATTTTGGATCATCTTTACTGTCATTACTCTGAATTCTTTTTCAGGTAGACTGCCTATATCCTCTTCATTTGTTTGGTCTGATGGGGTTTTTCCTTGCTCCTTCATCTGCTGTGTATTTCTTTGTCTTCTCATTTTGCTTAACTTACTGTGTTTGAGGTCTCTTTTTCGCAGGCTACAGGTTTGTAGTTCCCTTTGTTTTTTGTGTTTCCCCCCATTGGCTAAGGTTGGTTCAGTGTGTTGTGTTGGGTTGCTGGTAGAAGGGACTGGTGCCTGTGTTCTGGTTGATGAGGCTGAATCTTTTCTTTCTGGTGGTTAGGGCTGCATCTGATGGTGTGCTTTGGGGTGTCTGTGACCTTATTATGATTTTAGGCAGCCTCTCTGCTAATGGGTGGGGTTGTGTTCCTGTCTTGCTAGTTGTTTGGCATAGCGTGTCCAGCCCTGTAGCTTGCTGGTCATTGAGTGGAGCTGGGTCTTAGCATTGAGATGGAGATCTCTGGGTGAGCTTTTGCCATGTGATATTACATGTAGCCTGGAGGTCTCTGGTGGACCAATGACCTGAACTCGGCTTTCCCACCTCAGACGCTCAGGCCTGACACCCGGCCAGAGCACCAAGACTCTGTCAGCTGCACAACTCAGAAGAAAAGGGAGAAAAAAGAAAGAAAGAAAGAAAGAAAAATAAAAAGGTTTTAAAATAAAAAATAAAAAGATAATAAAAAAGAAGAAAGAAGAGAGCAACCAATCCAAAAAACAAATCCACCATATGATAAAAGTGCTAAAAAGTATACTAAAAAAATTAAAAGGACAGATAGAACCCTTGGACACATTGTAAAAACAAAGCTATACAGACAAAATCACACAAAGAAACATACGCATACAAACAAAAAGAGAAAAAAGAAAAATAATTAAATATATATATTTTTTATAAAAGGAAGAGAACAACCAAATGAATAAAGAAATCTACCAGTGATAATAAGCTCTAAATACTAAACTGAGATAAACATAAAACCAGAAACAAATTAGATGCAGAAAGTAAACCCCAAGTCTACAGTTGCTCCCAAAGTCCACCACCTCAATTTTGGGATGATTCTTTGTCTATTCAGGTGTTCCACAGATGCAGGGTACATCAAGTTGATTGTGGAGATTTAATCCTCTGCTCCTGAGGCTGCTGGGAGAGATTTCCCTTTCTCTTCTTTGTCTGCACAGCTCCTGGGGTTCAGCTTTGGATTCGGCCCCGCCTCTGCTTGTAGGTCGCCTGTGGGCAACTGTTCCCCGCCCAGACAGGATGGGGTTAAAGGAGTGTCTGATTAGGGGGCTCAGGCTCACTCAGGCTGGGGGAGAGAGGGGCCCGGAATGTGGGGCAAATCTGTGGCGGCAGAGGCCAGCATGATTTTGCAATAGCCTGAGGCGCACCGTGTGTTCTCCCGGGGAAGTTGTCCCTGTATCACGGGACCCTGGCAGTGGTGGGCTGCACAGCCTCCCAGAAAGGGTGGTGTGGTTAGTGACCTGTGCTTGCACACAGGCTTCTTGATGTCTGCAGAAGCAGCCTTAACATTTCATGCCTGTCTTTGGTGTACACGCTGATAGCCGTGGCTCATGCCCGTCTCTGGAGCTCTTTTAGGTGGTGCTCTGAATTCCCTCTCCTCGTGCACCCCAAAACAATGGTCCGTTGCCTCTTTGGCAGCTCCAGACTTTTTCCCGGACTCCCTCCCAGCTAGCCGTGGTGCACTAGCCCCCTTCAGGCTGTGTTCACGCCACCAAACCCAGTCCTCTCCCTGGGATCTGACCTCCGAAGCCAGTGCCTCAGCTCCCAGAGCCCGCCCGCCCTGTCAGGTGAGCAGACAAGCCTCTCGGGCTGTGAGTGCTGGTCGGCTCCGATCCTCTGTGTGGGAATCTCTCCACTTTGCCCTCTGCACCCCTGGTGCTGCGCTCTCCTCCATGGCTCTGAAGCTTCCCCCCTGTTACCTCCCCTCTCTGCCAGTGAAGGGGCTTCCTAGTGTGTGGAAACTTTTCCTCCTTCACAGCTCCCTCCCAGAGGTGCAAGTCCCATCCCTATTCTTTTGTCTCTTTTTTCTTTTCTCTTTTGCCCTATCCAGGTACGTGGGGAATTTCTTGCCTTTTCGGAAATCTGAGGTCTTTTGCCAGCGTTCAGTAGGTGTTCTGTAGCAGTTGTTCCACATGTAGATGTATTTCAGTTGTATTTATGGGGAGGAAGGTGATCACATCTTACTCCTCTGCCGTCTTGAAGATTTCCCTCGAAATCTGATTTTTAAAATGAGATTATAGAGACTATATTGTGGGAGAAAATGAAGTATTGAATTACTTTTAAATTGTTGCTCCATTAAGATCAGAATGCATCAATGTAGATACCTTGACTAATTTTACAGGAATTTAATGCACTACTACATCGTGGAAATCTGTGAAATAGCTTCACAAACTTGGTTTTTAAGTGAAACGTCTTATTTAAGCAAAGCAGTTTACTTTCTAAAGTTGCTGTAATAGAGTAGGTAATGTAAGACTAATTATATAGATAATAGCAAATGCTCAGAAAATAGTCAAATAACATGAAGAAAGTTGGCATATTTAGACCTTTATCTTCATTGCTCAAGTTTTTGGGTAACAGTAATCAGGCAAGGAAGGCACATTTTTATAGAGCTCAAAATATCAAAAATTTGGCCTCTAGAGGGAACAAAAGCCAGAAACATCTCACTGATGTGCAGTTACTCTCTAATGAATTACAAAGCTGTTTCCTAAAGTCAATCCATGGGGAAGTCAGTGATGGAGGAGCAAATTCAAACAGTTAAATGTCTACATATGCTATGTAGCCTTTTGCCTACAGAGGGAAAATACTCAGTACTGCTAAAACTTAAGTAGAATATTTTAAAAATCTAATTTATGTGATGGATTTATTATATTATTAGAAAAAGAGTTACTATTTAGTGAGGTTTTTAAGGAGAGCAGCAAATGTCAGTTCATTTTGCTAATCAATTTATGACATGTCATGTTGCAAAAGGATGACCAGCATATGTGTTAGATTCATCCCTTTTGAAGAAAAGTTTGCACACACTCGATTGTTTTATGTTCTGGAATCAGCACAGTCTGTTCACTGAGGAAATCAGAGGTGTTCAATAGCATTTATTACAAATATTAACAGTAATCAATTGTCCATCTGAAGGGTTCTGGGCAGAAATTTAGACCATATCATTTCCTGAAGGCTCTTACAACACTAAAATTCTATGTTGTCTCAATTTTGTTCTCCTATTCATGTATATATAGGATTCTTCCTCACAAGAAAGCATATGGACATTTCAAAAACAAAAAGCAAACAAAGAAAAAATGGTAATGGCTTAATGGAAAGAGCTTACTCTTTAGGGTCAGAAGAAAGATCAAAACTTAAATCCTGACTGCCACTTCCTACATATGTAACATTAGGGTTATCATCCAATCTTTGTGATCCTGGTTCCTTTTTCATAAGGTGATATTAAAGATAGAAATTACTTTCCCAATTTTGCATTAAAGTCTCTGAAAAAGAAATGGACTGGCAATTTATTTATGGCTGTTTTACATTAGAAGCAACATTGGATTTCTCATTTTAAGGGAAATTTTATTTCAGTCATGCTTTGCAACTTCCTACTCTGGGAGTATCTTTGCATAATCCTTCCCCATCTACAAATCTACTTTAATATTAGCTGTATTTCTGTAAATTCAGATTACTTTTCTTTATTACTTTAGTGAAACAAAATACCATGATATAATTACGTGTGTGCATGTGTGTGAGTGTAAATATAAATATATTTTTCTCCTCATTCTTTTCTGTCAGATTGCAATGTTAATGCATTTGGCTAAAGACTGTGCATGATCTCCATATATTACATCTGATTCTTTTCACTCTGCTGTCATCATTTTTGTCCAAAAAAGCATTGCACCAACAATGCCTACATCCAGAATGTATAGCCAATGAGACAGAGATGCTAAATCATAAGAGACAGAATAAATTAACCCTTTTCTATCATTCTGATAAAGATTAAATATCAGAAATCTGGTTGCTGTATTGTGTGCGTGGCTGAGTTTGAAGATCATATTCATCAGTGGGTGGGCTGCACATCTCTGCCATGGACTTAACTGTGAGTTGTAAACTGCACAAGAAAAAGTCTGCATTGTTCCATGTTGCTTATGTCAGAGGGAGAAAGGCATGCATCATATTTATTTAAAACTTGGGAAAAGAGTGACACTTAAATTATAGAAGTCTACCTTGAATTATTTAATCAAATTTAAGGACATTTCTACTACCCAGTTTGTTCATATCAGAGAGCAATAGAGGGGTTCTTATATGAGGTATTTAGGCTCTAAGACTGATACTGAAAAATGTACAATGGCTACAGTATTATTATTATTATTATTTGACTGGTGTTGGGTGTTAAAAATGAGAGTCTAAGAAATGGATTTCATTATTCAAATTATACTTTGTACTTGCCTCTCTGTTTAAGTAAAAACATCAAGCAATTTAAAAAGAACCTTCAATTTGGGGATTTTCCAATGAGGCAAAACACACATTTATGTGAGATGTATACATATATTCTCAAAACTTTCTTGATATAACTGCCCATTCTTCCCTTTTTATATACATCTTAATATTCTTTAATCTGAGACTTTATTTAGATCATTGGGCCAAGGAAAAGTTCATTAAAAAAAGACAGTAGCAATTTAAAGAGGTAGATGGTAGATATTCTCTCAGGCTTATTCATACTAGCTTTAGCAAACATTTTTCTATGACTTTTGGTTTAAAACAAGAGCAGTATGTAAGCAGTTGGTGGCATTTTATTCAGTCACTGAAAAATAATAATCAGAAGAACTGAATAGTAGATTGGAGAAGATTTTAAGATATAATAGTAAATTGAATAAAAGGATATGTAATATATCTCAAACATGAATGGAGCTTTGTTTATAAAAAATATGAAACATTTTAAAGATAGGAAAATATACCAAAATAGTAACAGTTTCTTTTCCTTTGTGTCATAAAATTCTGATCCTTTTTTTCTTTCTACTTTTTTTCCTATTTACAGTATTCTTTTTATTTTGAATTTTATTTTATTTTATTTTTTATACAGCAGGTTCTTATTACTTATCCATTTTATACATATTAGTGTATATATGTCAATCCCAATCTCCCAGTTCATCCCACCACCAGCACCCCCCAACCACTTTCCCCCCTTGGTGTCCATACCTTTCTTCTCTAAATCTGTGTCTCAATTTCTAACCTGCAAACTTGTTCATCTGTATGATTTTTCTAGGTTCCACATATATGCGTTAATATACAATATTTGTTTTTCTCTTTCTGACTTACTTCACTTTGTATGACAGTCTCTAGATTCATCCACGTCTCTACAAAAGACCTAATTGCTTTACTTTTTACAGCTGAGTAATATTCCATTGTATATATGTACCACTTCTTCTTTATCCATTCATCTGTCGATGGGCATTTAGGTTGCTTCCATGACCTGGCTATTGTAAATAGTGCTGCAAAAAACATTAGGGTGCATGTGTCTTTTTGAATTATGCTTTTCTCTGGGTATATGCCCAGTTGTAGGATTGCTAGATAATATGGCAATTCTATTTTTAGTGTTCTGAGGAACCTCCATACTGTTCTCCATAGTGCCTGTATCAATTTACATTCTCACCAACAGTGCAAGAGGGTTCTTTTTTCTCCACACCCTCTCCAGAATGTATTGTTTGTAGATTTTTTCATGATGGCTATTCTGACCAGTGTGAGGTAATACCTCATTGTACTTTTGATTTGCATTTCTCTAATAATTAATGATTCTGAGTTTCTTGGCCATCTGTATGTCTTCCTTGGAGAAATGTCTATTTAGGTCTTCTTCCCATTTTTGGAGTGGGTTGTTTCTTTTTTTAATATTGAGTTGCATGAGCTTTTTATACATTTTGGAAATTAATCCTTTGTCCATTGATTCATTTGCAAATATTTTCTCCCATTCTGAGGATTGTCTTTTTGTCTTGTTTGTAGTTTCCTTTGCTTTGCAAAAGCTTTTAAGATTCATTAGGTCCCATTTGTTTATTTTTGTTTTTATTTCCATTACTCCAGGAGGTGGATCAAAAAAGATCTTGCTGTGATTCAGGTCAGAGTGTTCTTCCTAGGATTTCCTCTAAGAGTTTTATAGTGTCCGGTCTTACATTTAGGTCTCTAATGTATTCTGAGTTTATTTTTGTGTATGGTATTAAGGAGTGTTCTAATTTCATTCTTTTACATGTAGCTGTTCAGTTTTCCCAGAACCACTTATTGAAGAGACTGTCTTTTCTCCATTGTATATCCTTGCCTCCTTTGTCATAAATTAGTTGACCATAGGTGTGTGGGTTTATTTCTGGGCTTTCTATCCTGTTCCATTGATCTATATTTCTGTTTTGGGGCCAGTACCATATTGTCTTGATTACTGTAGCTTTGTAGTATAGTCTGAAGTCAGGGAGTCTGATTCCTCCAGCTCCGTTTTTTTCCCTCAAGATTACTTTGGCTATTCAGGGTCTTTTGTGTCTCCATACAAATTTTAAGATTTTTCGTTGTAGTTCTGTAAAATATGCCATTGGTAATTTGATAGGGATTACATTGAATCTGTAGCTGGCTTTGGGTAATATAGTCATTTTCACAATGTTGATTCTTCCAATCCAAGAACATGGTATATCTCTCTATCTGTTGGTATCATCTTTAATTACTTTCATCAGTGTCTTAAAATTTTCTACATACAGGTCTTTTGTCTCCTTAGGTAGACTGATTCCTAGGTATTTTATTCTTTTTGTTGCAATGGTAAATGGGAGTGTTTCCTTAATTTCTTTTCCAGATTTTTCATCATAAGTGTATAGGAATGCAAGAGATTACTGTGCATTAATTTTGTATCCTGCAACTTTATCAAATTCATTGATTAGCTCTAGTAGTTTTCTGGTGGCATCTTTAGGATTCTCTTTGTATAGTATCATGTCATCTGCAAACAGTGACAGTTTTACTTCTTCTTTTCCAATTTGGATTCCTTTTATTTCTTTTTCTTCTCTGATTGCCATGGCTAGGACTTCCACAACTATGTTGAATAATAGTGATGAGAGTGGGCATCCTTGTCTAGTTCCTGATCTTAGAGGAATGCTTTCAGTTTTTCACCATTGAGTATAATGTTTGCTGTGGGTTTCTCATATATGGCCTTTATTATTTGAGGTAGGTTCCTTCTGTGCCCACTTTCTGGAGAGTTTTTATCATAAATGGGTGTTGAATTTTGTCAAGAGCTTTTTCTGCATCTATTGAGATGATTATATGGTTTTTCTTCAGTTTGTTAATATGGTATCACATTGATTGATTTTCATATATTGAAGAATCTTTGCATCCCTGAAATAAATCCCACTTGATCATGGTGTATGATCCTTTTAATATGTTGTTGGACTCTGTTTGCTTATTTTGTTGAGGATTTTTGCATCTATATTCATCAATGATATTGGTCTATAATTTTTTTTATTTTTTTTATTTTTTATTTTTGTAGTATCTTTGTCTGGTTTTGGTATCAGGGTGATGGTGGCCTCATAGAATGAGTTTGGGAGTGTTCCTTCCTCTGCAATTTTTTGGAAGAGTTTGAGAAGGATTGGTGTTTGCTCTTCTCTAAATGTTTGATAGAATTCACCTGTGAAGCCATCTTGTCCTGGACTTTTGTTTGTTGGAAGATTTTTAATCACAGTTTCAATTCCATTACTTGTGATTGATCTGTTCATATTTTCTATTTCTTCCTGGTTCAGTCTTGGAAGGTTATACCTTTCTAAGAATTTGTCCATTTCTTCAAGGTTGTCTTTTTTATTGGCATAGAGTTGCTTGTAGTAGTCTCTTAGGATGCTTTGTATTTCTGTGGTGTCTGTTGTAAGCTCTCCTTTTTCATTTCTAATTTTATTGATTTGTGTCCTCTCCCTCTTTTCTTGATGAGTCTAGCTAATGGTTTATTAATTTTGTTTATCTTCTCAAAGAACCAGCTTTTAGTTTTATTGATCTTTGCTATTGTTTTCTTTGTTTCTATTTCATTTATTTCTGCTCTGATATTTAACTCATCTTTCCTTCTGCTAATGTTGGGTTTTGTTTGCTCTTCTTTCTCTAGTTCCTTTACATGTAACCTTAGGTTGTTTATTTGAGGTTTTTCTTGTTTCTTGAGATAGGATTGTATTGCTATAAACTTCCCTCTTGGAACTGTTTTTGCTGCATCCCATAGGTTTTGGATCATCGTGTTTTCAATGTCATTTGTCTCTAGGTATTTTTTGATTTCCTCTTTGATTTCTTCAGTGATCTCTTGGTTATTTAGTAATGTATTGTTTAGCCTCCATGTGTTTGTAGTTTTTTTACTTTTTTCCCTGTAATTGATTTCTAATCTCATAGCATTGTGGTCAGAAAAGATGCTTGATATGATTTCAATTTTCTTAAATTTACTGAGCCTTGATTTGTGAACCAAGATGTGATCTATTCTGGAGAATGTTTCATGCACACTTGAGAAGAAAGTGTAATCTGCTGTTTTTGGATGGAATGTCCTATAAATATCACTTAAATTTACCTGTTCTATTGTGTCAGTTAAAGCTTTTGTTTCCTTATTAATTTTCTGTTTGGATCATCTGTCCATTGCCATAAGTGAGGTGTTAAAGTCCCCCACTATTATTGTGTTACTGTTGATTTCCTGTTTTATAGCTGTTAGTTGTTGCCTTATGTATTGAGGTGTTCCTCTTTTGGGTGCATATATATTTATAATTGTTATATCTTCTCCTTGGATTGATCCCTTGACCATTATGTAGTGTCCTTCCTTGTGTCTTATAACATTCTTTATTTTAAAAGCTATTTTATCTGATATGAGTATTGCTATTCCAGCTTTCTTTTGATTTCCATTTACATGGAATATCTTTTTCTATCCCCTCACTTTCAGTCTTTATATATCCCTAGGTCTGAAGTGGGTCTCTTTTAGATAGCATATATATGGGTCTTATTTTTGTATCTATTCAACAAACCTGTGTCTTTTGGTTGGAGCATTTAATCCATTCACGGTTAAGGTAATTATCGATAAGTGTATTCCTATTACCATTTTCCTAACTGTTTTGGGTTTGTTTCTGTATGTCCTTTTCTTCTCTTGTGTTTCCCACTTAGAGAAGTTCCTTTAACATTTGTTGTAGAGCTGGATTGGTGTGCTGAATTCTCTTAACTTTTGCTTGTCTGTAAAGCTTTTGATTTCTCCTTCAAATCTGAATGAGATCCTTGCTGGGTAGAGTAATCTTGGTTGTAGGTTCTTCCCTTTCATCACATTAAATATGTCATGCCACTCCTTTCTGGCTTGTAGAATTTCTGCTGAGAAATCAGCTGCTAACCTTATGGGAGTTCCCTTGTATGTTATTTGTCATTTTCCTTTGCTGCTTTCAATAATTTTTCTTTGTCTTTAATTTTTGCCAATTTGATTATTATGTGTGTCAGTGTGTTTCTCCTTGGGTTTATCCTGTATGGGACTTTCTGCACTTCCTGGACTTGGGTGGCTATTTCCTTTCCCATGTTAGGGAAATTTTCAACTATAATCTCTTCAAGTATTTTCTCGGGTCCTTACTCTCTCTCTTCTCCTTCTGGGACCCCTATAATGCTAACATTTTTGCGTTTAATGTTGTCCCAGAGGTCTCTTAGGCTGTCTTCATTTCTTTGTATTCTTTTTTCTTTATTCTATTCCACAGCATTGAATTCCACCATTCTGTCTTCCATGTCACTTATCCATTCTTCTGCCTCAGTTATCCTGCTATTGATTCATTCTAATGTATTTTTCATTTCAGTTATTGTATTGTCCATCTCTGTTTGTTTGTTCTTTAATTCTTCTAGGTCTTTGTTAAATATTTCTTGCATCTTCTCGATCTTTGCCTCCATTCTTTTTCCAAAGTCCTGGATCATCTTCACTATCATTATTCTGAATTCTTCTCTGGAAGGTTACCTATCTCCACTTCATTTAGGTTTTTTTTTTTTTTCTGAGGTTTTAACTTGTTTCTTCATCTGGTACATAGCCCTCTGCCTTTTCATCTGTGTATCTTTCTGTGAATGTGGTTTTTGTCCCACAGGCTGCAGGATTTAATTCTTCTTGTTTCTGCTCTATAGTTTTCTTTAATGAACACAGATTTCATTCTTAAAGGAAAATAACATATATGTTAAATGAACATATATTAATATGATGTTACATAGTATAGCAAAGTGGTTAAGCATGTAGATTCTGGATCCAGACTGACTGAGCTTGAGAGATGATTCCTCTTCAGCAAGTTGTCTCAACTTTCTCTACCTCTGTTTCTTCATCTATGATATGTGCATACTTAAGTGTTTTCACTCATCTGTCTGTTGTGAGCAGTCATGTTAATGTATATAAAGCAATTAAAATAGTGCCTGGTATGTTGGAGGTAGTCCATATATATTAACTATGATGGTTAAATTCATAATTTAAAGAACGTTGCAAATTGAGGATAACCTAACATTCAGTGTTTTTTGAAAACACAGTTATAATCTAGAATTGGATTTATAATATTCAGTAGCATCCCATATTTTGAGGTCACTTACTTAAAATTTGTAACATAACTAGCTGTTTGGAACATAGTTAAAATATGGATATTTAAGTCTTTGAATATTTAAAAGATAGATGTAAGAAAGTTCATATATAGTGCTTGTGTAATTCATCCTTTAAAAACTCTCAAACCCTCGGAGTAATTGTTCTTATTTTGCAACCAGTGCTAATACCCTGGTCTCATTTTTTTCCCTTCTAACCACAGCAAATAAGGCAGATGAAAAATGCTGGCCATAGTAACAGGGTTTCTGACAAGAATATGGAGAGTTAGCCAGTAGCCAGATTGTTAGGACAGGGACATTATAGCCATGTATTATGAAAAATAACAAGAACAAAGTGTCCAAGAATCATTCATTCTTTGGAGGACAGTTTCTGGGAGAAAAAAATATAATTTTGTATTTTGCTGTACAGTGAATACAAAAAGATGATGCTTCTGCTAAATTGTTAGTAAGTTACAATTCAAATTCACTACCTCATAAAACAGAAACATTTTTTCACACATTTTAGAAGGTTTTATTTTTTTAATTTACTACTTTTGTGTGGGAAGGGATATGGGAAGAAATAATTACATGAAAAACCTGATCACCTAATTTCAGATAACTGAGTACTAATACAGAAATTCCAAATCACAGTTTTTTAAAGTTCTCTCCTTTTGAGTTTCTCATATATTTTTCTAGGATTTTACAGGTACTCAAATTACAGCTACAGTCAATTTATTTAACTAACATACATTCCTGAAGAAGATTTATTAATGATTAGATTACAATAAAAATCCATGTATCTTCTCATAGCCCCTTCTCTCTAGGTTTTACTTAAAACAAAAACAAAAACAACATACTCTTTCCCACTCTTTGAAAAGATGGTATGGAGTGAAAAATGGGGATGGGGGAGGGGGAGTCAAAAGAAACTGAACATATAAATCATATTCTTGTATTCTTTGTTCTTGAAGAACATGTAAATTATATTCTTATATTCTTTGTTCAGGAGAACCCAGATAACTGAAATAAGGGTGAGATTATGGTTGGGTTTATCAATATTCAAAAATAAAGAGTGATTAGAAAGGATTATCTGGTCTAAATAGAGAGTGATGTCAACCTGTTAATAACTTCTCTGAGAAAATACTTTCCCTGACATTTAATGCTCCAAATTCTTCCTATAATCTTTGTTTCACTCTTATATGCCACAAAAGCCAATTCTTCTATAATTCAATCATGATTCATGTTTTTACACTAGAATGATGAGCTTTAGTCTTGATAGCTTGCTAAAGTTGACTTTAAATATTTAAACTGTGTGAACTAACTCTTTTTAAAAAACCTAATAGGAAGACAATTGTAATTCTTTTTTTAAAATCAAGACTAAGACTATATTTCCTCAATTATAAAATATCTTTGATTGTAAGAATTATCACCAAGTTAGAAACAATCCTTGAAAGAAAAACAGCACTATCATATTTAAAACATATGTTGATAGATGGTTGTGAAATGCAATCCAGTTTCATAAAAGCTACAATTATAAAAATATAAAAATTATTTCTTAAAATTTGCACCTTAGGAATGGATAGGTGGTACATATGTGATAAAGCAAATGTGATAAAATGTTAGGTATAGTTGTTATATGAATGCTTACTATATTCTTTTGACTTTGCTGTATATTTGAAATTTTTCCAAAGCAAATGTTTGGGAAAATATGCTTCTTAGAATGGGACAATTAAAACCTCCTGATTGAAATTAAGAAAATAGCATTTATTAGGCCTTCAGTTGCTTCACTGAAGTATCTTTCTATTATCACTCATTTATGAATATGCTTTCATGAAGTTGTATTCTCATAAATCAAGTGTGAATCAAGTCATTTCCTTGGCAATATAGTTCCTGTAAGTGATTTCACTCTTATCCAGTGGGTCTTGTTCAAATTTCCTTCTTCCGTTACTCAAAACTTCATGCTGAAGAATTTTCATAACACATAGCTCTTCCTCTTAAGCTACCTCCCACCATCTAATTGTATTGTAGTCACTGTGTGTGATTCTTAACATTTTGAGGGAAGATCCTTTGTATTTTTTTCCTTCACAGCAGAGGATTACAGAGTGGGAAAGGAGACCCTGAGGAAGAGAGGAAAGAAGACATTTTTAAATTCAAATTAAAAATCTAATTGGTAAAATTCTAATTTTTATCTATTGTTAAATAGTTTATTGAAAGTGAAATAGCTAGTATACCCAGTTTATTGTCAGCAAACAGATTTTTTAAAATATTGGAATCTAAGTTCAAATTTTTTTAATGAATTTATTTATTCTATAGTTTTTAACAAATAGTATTTGAGCTCTTACCATGGTCAAGAAAAGTCTTTGAATAAAAGTCTTCTAATTTCCATTGCAAAAAAGATTGTCAATTGATTTTCAAGTAAATGAATGCATTTTTGGATCAAATCATTAATATTCATCTGTGATTTTTAAAAAGTCAAATAGTACAAAAAATATATAGTGTAAAGTTATTCTTCTCTGACCGAATGTACCAAATATCTCACCAACTTCTTATGTCAACCACAATCAATTTGTCCTTTCATAAATATTTGATGAAGCATGTATATATATGTATATATATTTTTATGTGTATATATACAATTTTGGATTGAATGTGACTGTTAAGTCATTTTAAACTTTTTTTCCTGATCTTGAGACATTAATTCAATTATTAATAACTTTAATATGTACTATTAGGGGAAAAAAGTCATATATGTAAAAATGATCATTACAGCCTTTGAAACGATAGTATAAAAAGCTTCAGTAGAAATACAGAGAAGTAGGACTTTCCTGGTGGTCCAGGGGGTAAGACTCCGTGCTCCCAATGCAGGAGACCTGGGTTTGATCTCTGGTCAAGGAACAAGATCACACATGCATGTCGCAACTAAGAGTTTGCATACCGCAACTAAGACCCAGTGCGGCCTCAATAAATAAATAAATATATTAAAAAAAAAGAAATATAGAGAAGTGAATACAGGATAATGTTAAGTTCAGAAAACAGTACAAATTTTCCAACTTGATGTAAGCACTATATAAATCATATACTTGCTTAAAATGATTGGGAGGGAAAACTCAAAAATTTTAATAGCCTTTGTGTCTCTGTGGTAAAATTCATGAAAGTTTTTCCTCTTATTTCTTAAAACAATCTCAAAACCTTCAAAATATTCAAAGTATTACTTTATTTGAAATAAATATTTGAAAAATGCAATCTTAGATAATATATAATACAGGAATCTATTTTTTTCTTATTATAAATCAAAAGATTATAGCAGAATCTCTATAAAGTTAAGTTTGTATTGTATTGTTGTTTTAATTTTTTTCTAGTTGTACATCTCCAAAGACAAATTCAGAATCATTTTTTAACATCCAAAATGCAATTAATCTGGGGACATAATGTAAAATCTTTTCTGAAGGATATTATCATTTTTTCATAGACAAACCATTACTCTTTTTTTTTTAACAAGCAGGTAAGAGTTTGTTTCAAGCACTCATCTCCTTAAAGCCAGTTTGTTTTATATTTGTTACAGTAAGAACAAGCTGATCAACCTTTCTATAATAGTTAAGTGTAAAATTACAAAGCTTACCAATGCATACATAAATTGCTAAAGGTATAAAATGCCTTTATTACCTTGAGCCACTAAGATAGTGTGAAAGAAAAAAAAATGTATACTGTTGCCAAGTTTTAAGTGATTTAACTAACAAGTATGCCCTACTCTCTCACTCTCAAATCTAGATCCAAATATGAGGTTTAGATCTTTGCATAGACTCATTCTCTGGGATTTTTCATGACTCTATATCCTGGCCTTTAAACGTGGTGTAAAGTTGTATGACACAGCTATACCTGTGGACACTACAAAATTACTTTTAGCATGTTTATGTTTGCCCATGTTCTTATGATACTCTTCATAATTGACAATAAGGATCCATTGCTCCATGCTTTTCTCATTTGGATAGTTATGAGTGAGAACTGTGGTGATGTATGGAATTCTCTTAATCCCAAGCTACATTACAGAGAAAGAAAGCAAATGAGTTCTCAATCTCAGGAAGGATTTTTTATTGTCATATTTTGCTTTGTGTTCCTGCAGTGTGGCACCATTTGCTGCTCAAGGCAGAGACTTTTAAATCATTATGAATGCAAACAAAATTTTAATAGGTTTTACTACATGATATATATTTAGCATTCATTACATTTTGTATTTTTCTCTGGGATGTCATGATGTAAAATAAAGTAATATCATAGAGTGATGGGAAAAAATCCATTTTGTTTCAAGATTTACTTTGCATTGACTTTAATAGCCTAAGTTAAAGGTTAATTTGTAGAAGTGTAAACAATTCATTCTAGGGGCCAACAAAGTTCAGATACCTTCCTTCAGGAGAGAAGGCAGTAAGATTCAGAGGCAAGTGAAAATTTCAAAAGTGACCAGAAAGGAAAATAGATTACTTAGGAGCCTTGAGAGAATATAAAAATAAAAACCACATGAAAAGTGCCCATTTTGCAACCTCTATTGTCACAGTTGAGGCCTTGTTTATCAAACTGTCGAAAGAGGGGAGAAAAGAAAAATCATCAACCAAAAGAAAATGATTTTTTATTCTTTAAAATTAAACAAGTATCCAAATTTTTCAAGACAGAGTAAAAAAGGTGCCTAAAATGCATTACCAAATGCTGGACCATCTGCAGTAAGGACCCATTTTATGACAGATTTCAAATAGAAGTTGAGGATACCAGAGAATAGAACTACAGTCTCTTTTTAAAAAGTCATTAGCTTTTAAAATCCCAAACGCTTTCACAGCTGAGATTAATAAAGACCAAGAATCCATCCTGAACACACACGATGACTTCTAATACAAAAGGAAAAATGAAAACACTGCTGTTACTGACACAGTCAATAGATCCCACCACAGTGTATACTGTACTTTCTATATTTTTAATTTAAATGCATATAGTTCCAGGGACTGGAGAATGATCAGAATTCTTTCACTGCAGAGCATAATAGAAGATGAGAAGTTTGTCCCATAAATAAACATATAACCTGCCTTGGGTACCATTTTGCTTAAACTATTTTCCCTAGAAACTTATCTAGCCATTCTCAGTATGTGGTTCTTCCTCTAACCTGCTCTTTATTACTGCTTTCCTTCTTTCAACTAGAACTTGAGCAGAATATTATGAAATTGTGGCTTTTGCCTCAGGCTTGTGTACATGTAGTCCAGAGTCCACAAAAACAGAAGCCTTGTTCAAAAAGAAGTGAAGACATTAAAATATTTACATTCAAAGTTTCACAAGCTTAAAGAAATGCACAATTTACAGGCACATAGTTTTTCCCAAGGACCTGGAAGTATTTCTTACCCTTTGTGTTTATAAGTCCTTGGGGTAAAAGGGACCTCTACTTAAAAAATTAAAAAGTAATTAATAAATACTAATCTAAAACATCTTTCAGCAGCACTTTTATTCTTACTGTAAAGGGTTAGGTTACCAATAAATCATCCAGGAGAGCTCTGCAGTATTCATGTGAAGTGTGCAACAGATCCATTTTATCCAATTATGTTCAGGAAGTAATTGCTTCACTGATAGGCATCCAAAATTTCTATGGCCAATTCACAAATGTATCCAGAAAGCAAAATATACTACACAATATTTGCCTTAGAGACTGCATAAACAGACCATTTTTTCTTTGAAGGTAACATGTGGTAGACCCAGGTTTTTGTGGTGGTACGTTTACTGTATCTAGATTTATCATTTTTCTTTAATCCATTAACTCTTTATCAGCCTAAAAGCAGTTCAATAGAGAATTGCTTTTCATTAAGGATCTGCCACCATTTGTCTCATAACGTAGGCATCCACTCAATGCATTGATTTCTAAATTGAGGAATAAAGAAAAAACTTTCAATGAATATAAGACAGACCAGAGCTGTACAAGTAGAGAGAAATCAACCTGCATGTTGTAAAGAAGAACATGCATCCCTATGTGTAATCATTTGGTTTCTGTGTAAGAATCAACAAAATGTTCTATATATAATGCAAATTACTTCGCATTAGAATTTTAAATGGAAAAAATAAACAAAATAGAGAGTGCCTTAAGAAGGAATGGCTTATTGCTCTGGAAGGCTTCACAAAGATATTTCAAAGGGAAAGAACACTTGGATCAATACATACAGGGTGAGTTGGCTATTTGAGAACCAAACTAAAAGGGACTCTCTGTGACCAAACCAGTAGAACTCAGGTTGAATACAAAGGCACATAAGGATCAAAAACCCGAGGACTGGCAATATTTGTACATGATCCATACTGAAATTTAAGAAAACAAAAATTTTTTGCAGGAAACCATAACAATTTTCCAGAAAACCCAGGGATTTCTAGTTGCTTTCGGTTTAAAGTGTGGTCCTCAGAACAGCAACATAGACATCATCGGGGAGCTGGTTAGAAATGTTGATCTCAGGCCGTAGTCTGACCCACCTAGGTGATTTTTACTCACTTTAGAGTAGTAATGTCTCACTTTCAAAGATATTTGCTGCCTCCTCCAGATTTTCACAATTGTAAATCACGTTGCAACCTTGATGCATTGCTAGACCATAATCTGTGTAGCCTGAGGAAACATAGTGCTGAAACTATGAGGCAGAATTTCTCTTTTCCAGACAGCTCTGACCTACCGAGAGCATTGATTGATCTTAGATGACCTGGTGCCTGAAGGAAATTAACCTGGTTTTGTGAAACCAAGATGAAAATTGTAGTTATCTCTAATCAATCTGGCAAATGGATTATTTGAGGGCTTCAATGCTGGTCATCTCTAGTTAAACATTTTAGAACAGCTATTTGTTTTCATAGTTTCTATTTTGATTGCCAGTGCTTCATGCAGTTTCTCTATTTACTCAACAAGTATAGAATGTATTTCCATTCTGGGAATTTTTTTAATTTCTTAAATTGATTTATGAATTAGACCAAATGATAGGAAATATTTTCCAATCACTTACAAGGAAAATCCAAATTAATAATAAGCTTGCCTTTAACCTTTGCCTGTTGCAGAAATATTTTCTTTAGCTAGTATAGTATAGTATCTAGCCAGGGGCCATACTAGATCCAAAACTATTGTTTGATCTTTCACAGTGTTTTCTTCTTTAAAACTAAAAAAGAGATCATGCTGTGTTTACTATCATTTTTAATCCATAAATATCATTCTTTAAGATAGTTTGATAAATTATTTATTTCTCCTTTCTTTAGGTACTGGAAAACATATTTGTAAAACCAAGTGTTAAACTTTGGTTTTCTAAAAGTAATAACATTTCTTTTGGGGAATTTTCTTTTGCATTTAAGATATATTATAAAACCTTATAAAGTCTACCTAATTCCAGTTGAATTTATAAATATGTTTAAAAGGCAATTTATAATTCATTAATTACTAACCAATGGTTCCCCTCTTTCTGTCATCTAAACTTTGATTTATCACTACTATTATAAGTCTCCTCAAATATGGCCAAGTCCCAAAGTGAAGAGCAAATGAATTAGTTGAATCTACTCTACAAATACTGTGCTAAAGAAATCCTACAATAAATGACTTAAAAAATGAATCTCTGACTGCCTCTAAGCTTTTGGATCTCCTCTATATATGAAAGAATAGACAAATGTATCTAAATTATAATTACAAATAAAAATACATTGAATTTTTAAAAGTATGAAGAAAGAGAAAAAATATGTTTTTTGAAAAGCATCCCTCAAGTACCTCATAGCCACATGACTATGGCTATAAAGTGAAGGAGTTATTCTGAGAAGGTACCAAAAACAGGTGACTCTTTAGAACTTTTAAGACAGTAGTGCACCGGCAAATGCAAGGAGGCAACTATGAGCTGGAAAAGACACATAAGAAAAACCAGAGGAAAGAGGGTATGCAGAGGATAATATACAAGTATAATAGAAAAAAGAGAGAGAATAATCTCATTTTAAAAAATGGACAGCAGTTACCATTGGTATGACAGATAAGATTTGTTGTTTTTTTAGCAATTATAAGAGAAAATATTGTGGAAGGTAACATGAGAATTTTGGTATATCAGAAGGTTTCATTTATCCATAGGTACACTGAGCTGTGTTTATGTCATTAAAAACTGTTTTCAAAATTAGTTGCCATATGGTAATTTAGAAAAAAATAAATGAAAGTGATACCAATGACAGGATCCTGCATTTCACATTTTTGAGACAAACCAAAAAGTGATATTATTCATTACATTTCTCTCTCTCTCTCTCTCTCTTTCACTTCAGAGGGGAAAGTGGGTCTCTGGAGCACTTTGGTACATGTTGGTATATGTCAGTTCTGGTCATCTCATGAAGATATAGTTAGTCCAATCATAATATTCCTAAAGAAAACATGAACATTCAGCTTTATGGTTATTCAAAAGTTAATGGACAATTGCCTTCACATGGGGCCCATGGATTCTAACTTCAAATCGGTCCTCTATCTCCCTTCCCCCTATCTTTAATCCATCGAGTCTTTACATTTTCTAGGCCATTATCAAAATGAACTGGATCTGTACCAGGACTCTGGAAGGGAGCAGCCCCATAGCTCATTGTTATTCCCCTGAGCTAGTCAGTTCCAAGGGCCATACCTAAAACAGTAAATACAAAAAAATAAATCAAACTCTAGGATGGCTTTATTTATTTTTTTATTGGAGTAAAATTGCTTTACAATGTTGCGTTAGCTTCTGCTGTACAATGAAGTGAATCAGCTATATGTATACCTATATCCCATCCCTCTTGGACCTCCCTCCCATCTCTCCCCATCCCAACCATCTAGGTGGTCACAGAGCACCGAGCTGAGCTCCCTATGCTGTACAGCATGCTCCCACTAGCTATCTGTTTTACACATGGTAGCGTATTTATGTCAAACCTAATCTCCCAGTTCATCCCACCCTCCACTTCCCCCTCTGTGTCCACATGTGGGATGGCTTTAAAAAGCTTAGTTTTCTTATAAGAATGAAGCTTTAGCTTTGCCTGGCACATCAGGATCTAAGGGAATACAATCTTCCATTTATTTGCATTAACTAGAAAGGCATTGTGACAAGACGGAACCTTATTTCCTGCAAACACAATTTTGCAGAAGAGAAGGAAAAGGAAGAATTGAGATACCTATCTGAAGTAACTTTAACCAGATACAAGGATGCAGTTATGGCTAAATAAGTGCAAGCAATAAAGATACATGTTTTCAGAATAGTGCTTTCTTTAATAAGATCCCACATAGCCTGTTAGAAGATGAGGGCATTTTAGAGGCACAGCTTCCAGCTAAGCCACTCTAATACATACCCCCGCTGTCTGTGAGATATTGGTTAGAGGAAGGAAAGAAAGGCAGATTACAGTGTAGTTAAGAAAACAAATTAAAACAGTAGCTTGTCTCTCTGAAGCGAACTGATTAATAGTTACACACAAACTCATCAATAATGCTAATACCTAGCAACAGATTAATGCAGCACTTTAGCTTACTTGATATAAATGAAACCCCAGAAAACATTTAATAAAGGTGTGAATTTGATTGTGATTGCCTCTTTCCCAAGTTTGACCTTATAAATAAATTGTTCAAACCTTGTATATAATTTTTTCTGCTAGCTTGTATACCTTTAATATTTAGACAATCCTTTTAGCCAATGCCACAATAATTTAGTTAATATCTATTTATTACAATACAAAGATTGAGCCTCTTTCCTGCTTCTTTGCATCCCAACACATACTCATTCTAAAGTGTTTCATAAATCTCCTTTTCTTTTTCTCCCTCTCTAATGGTCTTCTCTGTATTCTTATATATCTAAAGGGGAAAATATAATAAAATTTAATATTATGGTTTTGGAATATAAGGAAAGGAAATTATATAAGGAAATTCTATTTTCCATGGAAATTAAGTTGAGGAAATTTGTCTTTATTACTTGGATGTACAAATCTGAACATTATCCAAGAAAGTAAAAATCTGTGTTCTAGTGTTCTATATAGTATAGACTATACAATTGTAGTACAGTGACCCTAATCCAAATCTAGGGTAGCAAGGCAATTTTGGATATTTTCTTTTTTGTTTTATTTTAATTTTTAATGTTTATTTTATATTGGAGTATAGTTGATTTACAATATTGTGTTAGTTTCAGGTGTACAGCAAAGTAATTCAGTTATGCATATACATATATCTATTCTTTTTCAGATTCTCATACCATATAGGTTATTACAGAATATTTACATATTTTCTTAAATTTTTAAATAATTTTACCTTTTTTTTTTTTTTTTTGCGGTACGCGAGCCTCTCACTGTTGTGGCCTCTCCTGTTGTGGAGCACAGGCTCCGGACACGCAGGCTTAGCAGCCATGGCTCACGGGCCCAGCCGCTCTGCGGCATGTGGGATCTTCCTGGACCGGGGCACAAATCCGTGTCCCCTACATTGGCAGGCGGACTCTCAACCACTGCACCACCAAGGAAGCCCAATAATTTTATCTTTTACTAATAGTCTAAAAAACAATTTATGGATTTTACATCCTCAAAATAGCATAGTGTAGAAACAAAAATGAAAAGGTGGTTTCTACCTTTCGTTTTACATCTATTATGTTTAAACATTTGTATTTTAAGGACTCAATATCTCTTACAGGAAATGGTAGCTACAAGGTGAAGTCACCATCTTGCAGCTTGACTGAAGTTTGTATGGCTTGAAGCTCAGGTCCTTTCATGTCACTTTGCCTCAGTGTCTCCGTATGTGAAATGGGACTTATTATCACACTATACGCTATTAAGATTTAATAGGTATCCTTTGGGTTTTATTTTGGTTGGACTCATATTTGAAGGTTACAATTTCTATTAATCTACACTAAATCTCTGTGAAAAATTCTACTTGAAACATTCATTGTGAAGCATAATTATCTCATGGAATAAACGTGGGATTTTAGGAATGTCTGGGCTTTAACTATCTGCAAGTATAATGCCCTAGGCAATTTTCTTCTCTCTGAGCTTCAGTTTCTTCCTTAATAAAATAATAATAATAACAACATTTGTCTCACTAGATTATTGTAAGAAATATTTGATAAGTGGATGTGTAAAAATCTTTTTATAAATTGTGAAATTGGACTACATATATATTGATATCAATCAGTAATATCACTCTCAAAATTTCCATTGCCAGTTTTTTTGTGTGTTTTGAAAAGCAAACAAAATTTTGCATTCACATTTGAAATAACAGATTTTAAAAATGTGCATTCCATGTTAGATGGTATTTATAAACACATGGCTTTCCTCTTCTCAACTGTAACAAAAGTTCACATGGACTTCACCTTCCCTGTCTCATAGCACAGACCCACAATGATGAAAGATCACTCCTGCATTTTCTTCATTGAATTCCTGCTCTGCTTCATTTCAATGAGATGCTTCAAAATGGGGGAAGGAGTGATGTCAATTAAATGGAAATCAGAAAAATGTTTATCTTTTCAAAGGAGTCTTTTGTTCTTAGTAAACATTCTTCCTCTTTCTGGTCACTGGCAAAACTGGCTTCTTATCTGACGCATACTTTACATCTCCACTTAGAGGTCTCCATCATTGCAAACTTAACTTGCCCACCCATTTCATAGCACAGTACAATGTTCTTGAATTCCTAAAATTGACAAGATCTTATGGGCCTCAGGATCTATATACACGTTGTTCTTTTTGCCTAAAATAATCTCATCTTTTGAGTCTTAGGTTAGATGTCTCCTCATCCGAAAGGATGTCTCTGGCTACCAAATCCACAGCACATTCCACCTATACTACCCTTTCCTTTTCCTTCATAACATTGATCTCACTGTGTAATTATGTATCTGTTTATCTACTTACTTGTTGTTTGCCTCCTCCAGTTTACTGTGAACTCCATACAAGAGGGTTACCATGTCTGTTTTGTTCCTCTCCATGTATCTAACAAAGTACCTGATACCTAGAAGGCATTCAATAAATGTTTATTGACTAATGAATAAATTAATAAAAGGAAGAGAGAAAATATAATTTTTAGTGTCTTGTGAAATTAGAATTTGTCCAGAGGCACCATCCCAGAAGGCTGGATTACGTCGTTGTAATTGTTGGGTGAACATCTCCTTGTGCATCTTTTGCCAACAGTTTAGCTTAGTATGCCTTAAGCTTAATTCATTATTATTTCTCTACTCGCTGTACTCGCCTGCTCATCCTTATGCACTGCCCAGCTCTTAAAATGGCTCCATCCACCCCCTAGTCTAAAAGTAAACTTGGGGATCATACTTAGGTCCTTCATCTTCTTCACTCTATACATCCAAATAGATTTCTTTCTCTGAAAGTTTCTTCTTCATTCTTATCTTACATTCATGTGTCTCTTATCTGAAAATCTGCATTAACTCCTGACTAGTCCATGTCTCCAGTTCCTCCATCCTTATTTATATGCTGATATCTCCTATTAAATTATAAAAATCTTAAGGGCAGGGATTCTCTTAGTTATCACAGTTCATAACATAGTGACATACACATGGTCAATTCCTGCTTAGTGCTTATTTACTTACCCTAAGGCTCAGTAGTTCCTATAAGTCTTTGTAGAGCCAAGCTATAATATGTAATAATGATGAGTTATGTTTGTAAAGTTGTTTATAACACATCTTCAAACACTTTGTCTCATAATTTAGCTTTAATTTGGTAATCATTCAAACATCATTTAAAACCTACATTGCTGATTCTTCTGTCTCTTTCAGGCAGTCTGCCCTGAGGGTATAAATAATAGTATCTATTATTTACTTTTGAGGATTTCCATGTTATACCCTATTAAACCTTGATAAATATTCTCCCTGTGTGTTTCTAGAGAAAATAAATTGCTTTTCTGCTCAGCATTCTTTGGCCTTACACACAAAAAAGAGTTAAGCATATATTTTCAGGTAGAAAAGGGAAACCTGGTGACCCAGTCCCAAAGACTAACTTTTTTCATCTCAGCAGCTGTGGGACTTGGCCAGCAGCCGTCCCACCTTTTGAAAAGTAATAGCTTAATTAGAGTGGAAAGAGGCAGAGGCATCAGGTTGATCAGAGGAGGCTTGTCTGTAGCATCTAACTATTTCTCTCTGCCCCAGCAAGGGGCAATGAGAGTTCATCAGGTATGCAGCCCTCATATCAAATGTTATGGACACTTTCTAGGGGGCATTTGTGATTTATGACTGGACAAGCCTTTTTCTGCCTCAACACCCTTGTCATGTTGTTTCTTCATGGTCAACGTGACTGAGTTAAATGTATGAGGGTAACTTGACAGGGTCTGAAAAATAGATAAACAGACCTTGAACCTGCTGAAGAAGTTTCAAAAGTTAAAGTTATAAAGATGCTTTATCAAAAAAAAAAGTAAGACAGGTATGGAGCTGGATTTAGTTCAAGAAGAAAAATCTAATTTTAGTAACAAATAGGTAGCCTGAAAATTAATGAAATTAATTTAATGAAAATTAAATTAAGGGCAGTTGTCACACATCTTGCAGGTTACCTGGAAAGTCACTAGCAATAGCAATGATGTGTGCTAAATTAGATTGCTAAAAAACATGATAGGGGAGTCACTGTCTTGTGTAAGAGCCCATATATACATACATATTATATGTGTAACATTTTACAGACATTATTATAAATATCACATTTCAAGGAGTGAATTTTCAAACATGTTTAGCAGTAGAATAGTTTTTCATATGACATTTTTAATGGACACTGAGTGTATAAAATAGATTAAAATGGAACTATTGTGGTTAAAACAATTATGGGGAAGAATCGGAAACCCCACACACTTGGCCTTCCCACCTGTATCCCATGGTGACCCCTAAAGTTCTTCTAAACAACTTGGGCTGATTTAATCAGGTACCAATACAATCTATATACTTTAATAGTGTACAACTTTCTAAAATGCACCTAATATAATCATGGAAACCTTATTTAATAGAGCATTAGTTACCTGTGTAAGTTATATGTCTTACCTTATTTTTGTAGCAACAAATCAGAAAGTAAATAAATATTTCACAAATGTTACTGAATGCAGAAAGGCTTTGAGGGAAATTTGACAAATGATTTTGAAGAAAATGAGACTCATAGTGGTTTTATTCACATAACTTTTCCTAGGAAGGCATGGGCAGTAAAGAGCAAATGACTTCTCTGCATTTGACATTAGAATTCCATTTCCTGGAACTTGCATAGCAAACATATTCATCCATGTGTTAGTCATCATAAGGGTCGTGAAGAATATCAGATGTAATGATAGAGATCAGTACATTCACAACGACCTCAGATCAGAGTAGTCTGAAATTAGAAGATCAAAGAAGACCAGATCATACAATAAGACAATGCTCTTTTTCTCAAGCTGCTCAATATATTTAACTGTGTTAAAGCAATTTGCAAATATCCAAGTATACAGTTCTTTGAAAATTTTAACAAAGTAGACTTCTATTAATATTCAAATGTCTGAATGGCAAAGTTGGTCATATACTTTGGACTCTAGAAGGAGGTCAGAAATCATTCTCATCACCTCCACTCCCAAAGAGAAAGAGTAAAATGGATTCCTTTAATTCATCATGCCCCAGGCATAGAAGGATTCGTGGCCTCAGAAATCAATGTGGTACTAGGGGAAAGGAGTCACAAGGTGGACTACTCAAGTCGATCTCCAGTCCAGACTAGCTTTCTGCTTAAAGATTCTCAGGATCACACTTACTTTGTTTTGGCACAAAGTCATGAGAGAAGATTATATTCATATTTAGAAATGAAGTAGGCAATAGGTAGAGATTTCCAAGTGTAGATTCATTGCTAATCTTTGAGAGATGCATGCTGGGTGTAAGTGGACTAGCTTCTGGCCCCAGAAACCTGGGAGAAGTAAGTGATTTGTTTAAGGTTTGCTCCTCATTTCTTTTCTCAATCACTACTATCAGTATGCTCTTTCAGGTTCCCAATAATGACAACTGCTGTATGAAATCCATGAACATTTTTGTAGGCATCATGAAAATAAGAAGTAAATCCAAAAATAAGAATGTGCCAGAGTAATTACATTATTAATTATCATCATAATCCTTAATAAAAATTACAAATGTGAGTTTTCAAAATCAGTATTGAAAAGGACATGAACATTGATGATTATTTTTTGTTGAGGTAGAGTTGATTTACACTATTATATTAGTTTCAGGTGTACAACACAGTTTTGAAATATTTTTATAGATTGTACTCCATTTAAAGTTATTACAAAATAATGGCTATATTTCCCTGTGCTGTACAATATATCCCTGTTACTTATTTATTTTATACATAATAGTTTGTGTTTCTTAAACCCATACCCCTATCTCACTGCTTCCCCTTTCCTTTCTTCACTGGTAACCACTAGTTTTTTCTCTATATCTGTGAGTCTGTTTCTGTTTTGTTATATACATTGGTTTGTTTTATCTTTTACATTCCATATATAAGTGATAACATAGAGTAATTGTCTTTCTCTGTCTGATTTATTTCACTAAGGATAAAACTCTCTAGGTCCATCCACGTTGTTGCAAATGGCAAAATTTCATTCTTTTTTAAGCCTGAATAAATTCTACTGTAGAACTTGGATAATATTCTACTGTAGACACTTAGATTGTTTCCCTATCTTGGCTATTGTAAATAATGCTTCTATGAGCATTGAGGTGCATGCATCTTTTCAAATTAGTGGGGTTTTTTTCCTTTGGATTTATACCCAGGAGTGGAATTGCTGGATCATATGGTAGCTCTATTTTTGATTTTTTGAGGAACCTCCATACTGTTTTCCACAGTGACTGCACCAATTTACATTCCCACCAACAGTTTATGAGGGTTCTGTTTTCTCTACATTCTCACCAACACTTGTTGCTTGTGCTCTTTTTGATGACAGCCATTTTCACAGGTGTGAGGTGATATCTCATTGTGATTTTGTTTTGCATTTCTCTGATGATTAATGATGCTGAGCATCTTTCCATGTACCTGTTAGCCATCTGTATGTCTTCTTTGGAAAAATTTCTATTCAGTTCTTCTGCCCATTTTTTTAAGTGGGGTTTTTGTTTCTCTGATATTGAGTTGTATGCGTTGTTTATATATTTTGGATATTAACCTCTTATTGGTCATATCATTTGTAAATATTTTCTCCCATTCAGTAGGTTGTATTTTTGTTTTGTGAATAGTTCTCTTTGTTGTGTAAAAGTTTTTAAGTTTAATGAGGTCCCTTTTGTTTACTTTTGCTTTTGTTTCCTTTGTCTTAGGCAGCAGATCCAAAAAAATTATTGCTATGATCTATGTCATATAAATGTTCTGCCTGTGTTCTGCCTGTGTTCTTTTCTAGGAGTTGTATGGGTTCACGTTTTACATTTAGCTCTTTAATACATTTTGAGTTTATTTTTGTATATGGTGCAAGGAAATTTTCTAATCTCATTCTTTTACGTGTCGTTAGTTGTCCAGTGCTCTCAGCACCACTTATTGAAGAGACTGTCTTTTGTCCATTATATATTCTTGTCTCCTTTATAATAGAATAATTGACCACAGATATGTGGATTTATTTCTGGGATCTCTATTCTGTTTCACTGATCTATGTGTCTGTTTTCTGTGTGTGTGTGTGTGTGTGTGTGTGCCAGTACTATGCTCTTTTGATTACTATAGCTTTGTAGTATAGCCTGAAGTCAAGGAGAGTGATACTTTCAGCTTTGTTCTTTTTTCCCAAGATTGCTTTGGCAATTCAGGGATCTTTGTGGTTCTATACAAATTTTAGGATTATTTGTTCTAGTTCTGTGAAAAATGTCATGGGTATTTTGATAGGAATTGTATTGAATCTCTAGATTGCCTCATGTAGTATGGTCATTTTACAGTATTAATTCTTCCAATCTACAAACACAGTATACCTTTCCATCTGTTTGTGTTGTCATCAATTTCTTTCATCAGTGCCTTATAGTTTTCCAAGTACAGAGCTTTTACCTTCTTTGTGAGATTTATTCCTAGGTATTTTATTGTTTTTGATGGGATTGTTTCCTTAATTTCTCTTTTTCATGATCTTAGAGGAAATATTTTTAGGTTTTCACTGTTGAGTATGATGTTAGCTGTGGGCTTATTATATATGACATTTATTATGTTGAGATATATTCCCTCTATACATACTCTGTGGAGAGTTTTTAACATAAATGGATGCTCAATTTTGTCAAAAGTTTCTCTTCATTTATTGAGATGATGCTATGATTTTTATTCCTCAATTTGTTAATGTAGTGCATCACTTTGATTGATTTTTGGATATTAAACCATCCTTGCATCCCTGGGATAAATCACACTTGATCATGGTGTATGATTCTTTTAATGTATTGTTGGATTCAGTTTGCTAATATTTTGTTGAGGATTTTTGCACCTATGTTCATTAGTGATATTGGCCTGTAATTTCCTTTTTTGTGTGTGATGTCTCTGTCTGGTTTTGTTATCAAGGTGATGCTAACCTCATAGAATGAGTTCAGAATCTGAACATTGATGATTCTTTTTGCTTCATAGCACTTGCTGTGAGTTTCTATTATGTGGAAACTTCATTTTGGGAAACACAATTGAAGTAATTTTTTTTTAAGTGAAAATAAACCTCTCCTCAAAATGATAAGCATTTGCTCTATTTTCTCTTGATATAGTATTAACCTCTTGTTCTGGCATGGTTCCTGCGAGTGGCTGGTTGCAACTTCATTAAGTTGACTGAAATTCTTCTTGTAACTTGTTCACAGAAGCTTGTCATCAGTCAGTTAGTGTCAGTGCTGCCTTCTTTCTTTTTCTGTGTGGATGAGAATTAAGTAAAAATTAGGACATCTGACATAGAATATTAAAGAACCATCTGAGATTTAGGAACTCTTGGTTTCATATTCTTTCTCCTGCTTTGCTGAGAAATGGCAAAGCAATTGTAGTTAAGAATTGAAATCTCATCTGAACACACTAATACAAGATGCCCTTCCTCTGACTCCCTTTTTCAACTGAATTTAACTCTCTAATTCCCCCAGGCTGGGCCAGCTACCTTTTTTTTCTATTCCTTTATCCCCTAAGACTCCATCATAATGCTTTTCACATGGTCCAGGAGGTACGTGAGTGTTTTTGTGGATGGTAAATGAACCACAGATTCTCTGAAGACGGAGACCATGTAATTTTGTCACTATAGCCACAGTATCTATCACAGCCCCTGGTCCTTTGGAGACTCTCAATTTTACATTAATATAGAAACATTAATATTATGAATGATAAACTCAAATCATGCCAACAAATAGCACTCTCGATAAATAAGAATGTAGATAAATTCTTTTTGGAACGAGATAGCATGACTCCTTTATGCTTCTGCTTTTAATTAGGTAACACCCTAAAATACTGATAGGAGAGTAGGGACAGATGATACAGCTCCCCAGTTCTGTCCCTGAGAACCACTCGTAAGAAAGCCAGTTCTCCTATCATTGATACCTCCTACCATCACACTCATTTATACAGATTCATTTTTTTTCTTTTACAATCTGGATTTCCATATGAGAGTCAGCTCATCTAGTAAACTAATTCACAATTAATTTATGATTAATAAGTATGTGGTATTATGATTAATAAATATGTGTTATTAACAGAATAGCTTAATACCTAGGTCTCCTTTACTCTTGCAGAGAATACATGCATTTAAAACGACCTATAAGGCTTAATCAGAGGGAATAATCCTAACTGGAGTGTTAGGGATACAATGGCAAGAGGTTATGACTATACCTCTACTGCTAGATTACAAATGTAGAGAGGAGTTCAGTTTGAAAATGGATAAAATTTAAGTGTAGAAAACCCCCCTAAATATGTAAATTATTATGTTTGACTGAGATGGGATTTCTACTAATATTTTGTGATTTTTTTGAATAACAGAACTTATAACAATGGAAAACCACTGGTTTCTTTTATATTATTTAGGTTTTTGTTAGGAGTAATAATTTTTGAGAAAACCTACTAAATTATGTTATTTTAGTGGGAACTCTCAACACTGCTCTTCTTAATTAAGAATATTTGTTAATTTTTTTTTAAATGTGATTGACTTTGTAGAACCCATGTTAGTGGTATTTACAAACTCTCTGAGACTTTCATAGGTGACCTTAAAAGGTAAAATGACATCTTTCTGGGAATAACATCCTGGAGTAAATGAAGTAATTAAGTAAACAAACACACAAACAAATGTGTGTGTGTTTATGTGCATATGTGTTTGTATGTGTGTAATTTTTTAACTAATAACTTGTGGTTTTCGCCACCACTGTATATTCAAAGGGCTTCCATTTTTCCACTCTGGCAATGATTTGAGGGTTAATGAGACAATGGGTCTGTGAGTACCACTGTAGAAAGATGCTAGCTACATATAAATGATTATAATTATCCAATTTTCTGGATGTTTTCTTAATAAGCAGATGGGAAATTTTCGTTCATGGCAAGGAATTTCAAAGGCTTAATCATTTCATTTTTGTAACTATTCAAAGTTTCAAGTATAGCTCTGCTTAGAACTCAAATCACTTTTAGAAACCATTCATATTTATTCTTCAGAGCAAAAATTAGTGAATGAATGTGAATAACTTTGGACGGTCTACACATCAAACAGCTAAGTGAAAACTTGGCAGCTGTTCAATTTATTTGATCAGTGTAGATTGTCAAATGGAATATTCACAGCCCCAAAGGGAGCCTTTAAAATTGTTTGGATTTAGATCTGCAAAGAATTGTTTTTATGTATTAATATAATGTATGTGAGTCCATTCTATCAAGCCTGTGTTAAAAACAGATAATTCCTCTAGTCATTCACTCAGCCTTTTGAATAGTCAATCATTAAATCCAAAATTATTTCAATTGATATGAATATAGGGTACAATTATGTAGTGTTTTGGAGTCAGTGTATCCAGCTGTGAATAAAAACACAGTGTGTAATGGGACATCTCTGCTCTAGGTTTACAAAGAAAGCAGTTATAAAGAGTAACTGAAATAGCTCCTGGAGTTTCATAGAGAGATCAAGTCCTGACAGAAGTAGCCAGAGGTGTGGCACAGCCTCTAATTAATGACAAAGATACCCGCTCATTATCACTCTACACCAGCTCCCCCTAATGCAGTGATTCATTGTCAGTGAGTGAGTGGTATGTACTTACGATAACTGCCCACAGTTTAATTAATGTAGCTCCAAACTTATGTCTGGATTAGCTGTTTTATCTGTCTTTCTTCTCCAAGTACTTTCTCTGCAGCATATCACTGAGGTGGTATTAACATTCATCTGATAAAATCAAAGCATTTCCCCATAAATGTTGGACCAAAGCAAACGCGATTCACAGGAAAAACAAAAAGGAAATTTAAATACAAATCTCATGCATAATGCTGCTAATTTGTTACAACTTGCAGTAAAGCTCTTAATGAGATTTTACAGGATTGGACCTGTTTCCACTGAGAGTTTCATTAACCTCCCTGAACAAAAATCTTTCCTCTGTTTAAGGCTATATACTTAGTATATTTGATTATCTATATTTCACATCTTGTAATTCAGTCTTTGAATATTTATTTTCTCGTAAAAGTAGAAAATTCAGATGTGAATGATAAAATTGTTCTTTGTGTAATATATATATGTCTATGTCCATCTGCCTATATACCCACTTAGAAAATTATTTGGTAAAGGTAAGAGGAGGAGAACATTTTTATCAATAGCAGGGAATTTGCTGCTTCAAAGGTTGTTTCAAATGGGGAAGACAATAAGAAAATATGTAAAAAGTTGGGTGTCTGGTAGTCACAGTTTTCTGCAGTCCTATTCAGAAGTGATACACTAAATAGAGTGTAAAATAGTACTTTTCAGACTTTCATATGCATCTGAGTCACTTAGGCATCTTGTTTAAATTAGGATTTTGATTAGTTCAGTGTGAGCCCTGAATCTCTGCATTTCTAACCAAATCCCATAAAGGCGGCTGCTCCATAAATCAGTAGTACTTTGAGTAGTAAAAGGATTGTCTATTAAATTACTAATAGGTAGAATCACTTCCAGTTTAAAGAACAGAACATAAAGCAAATGAGTGTTATAACCAAAAATCAAAAAGTGAACAATGCCTTAAAAATACATAATCCATTAGAAAATCCATTATGTAAAAACCTGGTTATGCATTTATCAGGAATCTTAGCTTTGTTTATTTAAATAAGATCTCATTAATTGAATGAAAATGCCACAAAATGAAGGTATCAACTAAGTTGGGCTCCTTGATGTGAAATTCTGATAGTTACTCATATTAAAGATAAATTGCTTTATTAAAATTGGACATTTCTATTAAAACCAAAAGCAGTCCTTGAAACAACTGTATAAATCAAAAAGCAAACGTTCAAGGGAAAACAGTAGGAGGTATGAAGCAGACATTTTAGTCCAGGTTCTGCCGTGGAACCAGCTTTCTTTTTCTATAAATTGAAGATGATAAACATCTGATCCAAATCTCATAAATGTGTCGTGAGATCTGAATATGAAAATCCACATGTATGCATTTTGAAATAATTTATAACTTATACCTAAAACCTTTTTTAAATTGCAAATATTATTTTCTGCTGTAGATACCAGGCCATGATATAGGCCATGCTGGTATATGTGCTAATTTACAGTGTTTAATTTTGTTTATGATCTCCAGGTTTTAACATATGTGAGGGAGAGAGCGGTCAATTTTATTTGGTAGTACACTTTCAGAAAGGCCCGGTTTCATCTGAAAATATGCTAGAGATTCTCTTGGCACAGATTCCATTTAAATGTGTGGTAACATTATTCATTCTCATTGAAGGCTGTCCCTAGAGTTCTGGGATTAAAGGAGAGACTACAGTTCCGTATCTGGATAAACAGTTACAGAAAGTGATTAAAACTTATTAGTGGTAGGTATCAGTGATTATGTTAACTGGCAATATATATGCCATCATTTTAACCATTTAGTTAAACATGGTAAGGAAATTGAGAAGGAAGCCTTAATTTAATTAATCTCAGAAATAAAAAGTTCAAAAGAATTTGTTAGCATGAAATAGGCACCCCTGTGAAAAGAAAACTTACTGTTAGTCAATGCAAAGACTCAAAGAGAGATAAACTGTGAAAAAATCTGTGGAGTTAATTCTCTCAGGCAATGAACTTTTGTTCCAAAAGCTGCAGTGTTTCTCGATGCTCACTTCTGGCTGGGATGCAGTGCTGATGTGATTTGCTGAGCCAGGGATTCCTCATGGCAGCTGTCAACGTTGATGCATCCTCTTTAAAGATGTTCCCTAAAACTTTGCTATGACCCATGGCGACTCTTAGAGCTTTCTGTGGATCACAGAAGGCATGATTAATTTAGTTTATTCGGGTTTTGCATTAATTGAGTATGGAGTTTGTGTTTCTTGTTGAGCAAAATAATGGGAAGAAAAATCTTCCTTGAGTTTTCCAATATTTTACTTAAAATGAAAACCCACAATGCAATCATATGCTCTTATTGCTGCTCTCATTTTGCTAAGCCAGACTCTAGACAACATAGGAATCTTTCAACATGGGTTAAATTTTGCATGGCTCAACACATCTTTATGTTAAAAGTGTTTACCCACAGTTGTTTTTTAATGTCCACTACGAAGTAAATTATTTTTATGAATTTAACATGCTTATATTAAAGCTCTGCCTCACTGCTGAAATCATCTTTTAAACGTGCGTGGCTAATCTTGTCTCTTAGTTTGAAGTCCTGAAGTGGCCCTTCTTCCCAAAGCTTTTGAATAAAGTCAAACCTCTTTAGTGCAGCAAACAAGGTTCCTTGTCATCTGGTAGGCATTCCATGCCTACCCTGATTTACAATCCAATTTCTTCATTCTCACGTCCTGGCTTCCAGTCATATTAACTTCTAAGGGTTGTTCCCCCAATGGCCCATTGGAGGAACCACTGTCTCAAGCCACCAGGCTTTTACACAGGCTGTAGTTTATATCTAAAAAGTTACTTTGTGTTCTTTCTCCCAAATCCCTCAAATTCAGTTTACAAGTCATCCCCTCCAGAAGCTTTCTAAAATCCTTGTAAAGGGTAAGGAAGGTACCTCTCTGGGTAGAGTGTACATTTTTCTAGGTTTTGTAGAGATGATCCCAATTTGTCTATTTTCAGCATTCTATTTGGTTAGTACCCCCTTTCCCTCTCAATATAGTATTTATATTGTCCTGGGTTGGGTGATATGTTATGTGGCCATCCTGCTTCTAGGGCCTCAACATTCCCTTGTGCAGCAAGAAAGGTGCCAAGAACATGACTGTTTTGAAGTTGGCCAGGTCTGATTTCAAAGGCTTCCAACTCTATCAACTGTGTGATGTGAACATAGGCAGTTAACTGACTCTTTTTGGCCTCAATTTCCTCATCCATAAAATTGGGACAATGATAACTAAGTTTTGGTGGTTTATGATTTAAATCCAATTATGCATGCAAAGCACAGAGTTTAGCGCCTGCTACATTGTAAGCTCTCAGTAAATTACAATTGATTTTTAACTTAGTAATGACAGTGTGTTTTAATTACATAGTACCTCCTTCACTGGACCGTGAGCCTCCTAAAGACAGACTTGTGTTTATCTTTTATCTAATTTTCCTTGATGCCTAGCACAATAGCTACCACATTATAGATTTGTAATAAATATTTATCAAATGGATAAATGACTAGAAGAATGATTGACCAACTGACTGAGTGAATGAATGAATGAAGACTTATTACCTGTCCTCAAGGGAAGAAAAGTGCTTTTACTATAAGCCATGCTATGTCAGAAGTGCCCTAATAAATCAAAGACAATGGGAGCAGTGAAGAAATTGCAGTTGTTTTCATAGGGGAGATCAGGGAGTACTCACAGAGAAAAGGGTACTTGAATAGAGCTTCAACATATAGAAAAGACATGACATGTCAGACAAAGGGCATGATCACTATATTTTCATTGTACAATGAATATCTTTGTAAATAATATATACTATAACTTTAAAAAATAAAGAGTATTTCTAAAATTGAATGCAAAAGTTTAGACTTTCGACCCTCTGAAGAGGCCTTTGTGGTCGTCATTTTTTCAATGACACAGGTATTGCTGAATGTGAATCCTCCTATGTTGATACACACTTTAAAGAAATCACAGTCAGGTTTTTTTTTCCTCTTGGTTTAACTGTTGAACATTCATGTGTATGTGTGGTGGTGGAGTGAGGTGTTCATTTTTTTCCCCTTTGCTTTTTAATGTAATCATCTCTTAAAATTAATAAAGATCTTTTTTCTAAAATTAGATGGAGCTATTTGCTTTGACAAGTTCTAACTGTTTATAGTGTCAGATTATTTTCAAAATATTACAGATGTGGAAAAAGGGTAGAATTAGTTTTGAGTAAAATTATGGCTTGTCGGCAGATAATACAATCAACCTTTCAAAAGCAAACACCTCTTTCCAAGTATAGTTGTTACAAAATGAAAACCTTATTCAAATGCTAAATAAGAAAAATGAGGATAGGAATATAAACTCCTCTAGAGAAAAAAATAACAAAGAACAGTATTTTAGGCATGGTTTTCAAAGAGATTCGCAACTGCAGGTGCTACCTAGTTGTTGATTCGTTCATTGGATGGCCTTGATGGTGTTGACAGCCCATTAAAGTGGGGAATTCAAGTTAATGGACAGTTAATAACATGATTGAATGGTGTCTGATCTATTTGAGGGTGGAAAATCAATAGTGTATTAGATTCCTCAGGAGAAGATGGGGAAGGGAAAGCAAGCTGTATTTGCCTTCATCACCATGGCCACACTAATTAAGCACTGCCTTAAGATGGAGAGGAGCCTGGAGAAATGAACTGGTAATGAGATTCAGGCTTGAAATAAATGAAGCAACTTCACCATAAGGCACACTGACAGACAATTAAACCTCTTTATCAATGCAGCTTTCATCCAGAAATAAAATCTCATATAGCTGCTATAAAATAAATGGGGGACTGGGAGGAACTGTAAATCTTTTTCTCAGCTTGCAATTGTTCTTATAACTTCCACATTGTTTTGACATTTGGGTTTATTTGCACTAGAAGTTAGTCATAGTGAGTAACATTTCATTTTGCTACACAGAATTTCCTGGTGTGTCACATTTGTTGAAATGTTTCAGGAAAGGTTTTGATTAAGCATAAAACTGATTATAGATAAAAAACAATTTCCTCAAAAATTTTTGGACTGGAAAGAGGGAATATTCTAAAGAGTAATAATTGCTGTTAGCATATCAAAAATCCTTTCAAAAATATTTCAAAGTAGTTAATTTTATAGATAAAGGCTCATTTTTGCTTATCCAAATATCACCTTTTCCTCCAGTTAAAAATTCTCTGTTGAGAAAGACCATCACAAATAGCCAGAGAATCTTCTCATCTAAATTTTTGGAACTGGAGTAGATTTTATTTTAAACACAATGATGGGAGAATGGGTTTTTATTGGCAGGTAAATGTTCTGGAGAATGGACACATATCAAATATACTAAATATAAAAAAAAATAATATAACCCATCAACATTTTACAAAAAAGAAGTATGTCTTTGAATCAGAGATCTTTTGTTGTGTTGCAGTGTATTAGTGTTATGGTGAACTGCTGTACATAACATAAAAATATTATTACCTATTAGAATCGCACCAAAATCCCTCATCACAAATATTCTTGAATATAATTTGTACTGTGTGGCATAGCCGTGCATTTACCTATTAAATTTCTATACACATGTAAGATTTTGAGGGGAAATGGCTAGAGCATAACATCTTTCCTTTTTTTTTTTTCTTTCATGTCTCCCTGATACCTAACACTGTGTACTTCACACAACTGATATTTATCATTTTCCTTTTGCTATATATTGGTTTTTAGTAACATTTTCTACCTTAGCTTCTATGTAAAGGCAGAAAAATAAAAACAACTGGCTGTTTCCTCTCATCTCATAGAGTCATGATATTTCACTTTATCTTTTGTTTACCCTTACATATTTAATACAATTTTCCATTTCCTAGTCTTTCACAATGGTTTCTCATTTCATCTTTCAGCATTACAAACTATCCTTTCTTTAAGCTTTTGTTATTTCCTTATTTCTTCCACAGTTTTTTATTTGTCCTTCTATCCACGTTCTATGGCTTGGCTATTTAAGCTTCAAAAATATTATAGTGATGCTTCACTCAAATTGACTGTGTGAGCTCTAGAAATATAATAATATTTCACTAGAGCTATTTTACTCAAATAGTTTTTACTGAGTATTTACTAGATATATTGCACTGTGGTATATTCATCCAGGGATACAGATGTGTGCAGTCATTCCTTCATTTACTCAAAAAATATCTGTTGAATGTTTAGAACTCAGTGTATTGTGTGTGGCAAATACCAAGGAGCATAGCATACTGGGGATTCAAAGATAGTCTTACTAGGCATAGATTCGGCCTTTGAGTATTTATAACATTATTTTTTAATTCAACATACAATATAATGTACAATCCAAGTTAGATATATTAAAGTTAAATATAATCTAAATAAAAATCAAAGAAATAATATAATAAACATATTTGATGAGTTGTAGTGCTACAGAAAAAGTTGTTTTTTTCTGTTTACTTTCGTTTTTCTTAGTAATTAAAAGGGGTTTCAGGGAGAAAGTAGGATTTGAGTTCAATCTTGCAGATGAGTAGGATTTTTGTAAGTGATGGAGAAGTGGAGAGATTCCCATATTCTTGAAGATGTGCAAGTCAGCAGGATTAGAGTTAGTTTCTTTTGGCAGGATCATAGTTTGTGTTGAGATGGGTGGCATGAAATCAGGGTCAGATCACAGAGGATATTAAGTGCCATGCTGAGGATTTCAGACATTATGCTGGAGCCAATGGAAATCTACCAAAGATTTCTTCTGACCAGGAAATTACATGACATTGTGAGTTTTCAGGATATGGCTAGTGGTAATCATTGGAAAGAATGCACAGCATAAATGTGTGTTCTCAGATTGTAACTAGCAGCAAGAAAAGAATGAGGATTCAGAGTTCAGTGAGGAGGCTATTGCATATATATAGGTGAAAAATAATATACACTTGTGTCTTGGCAAGTAGGGTAGAGCTAAGGAAGAAGAGCAACCAAGAGGTAGGTTAGAAAGTTTAATTCGTGGAACTTAAGTTCTCGCTGGATGTGGAATGTGCCAGAGGGGGAGGAATTGAGACTGATTGAGTTTCTAGCTTTACTGAATCAAAGGGTTTTGTTGTTGACTTAACTCAGTGATCCCAGATTATTTTCATTCTGGGAAAGTGTCTTCACCATATTGAAAGGATTGTTTTCTTTCTTGGGTATATACAACTCTTTATGACTCTTCTGGTATTTCCACCTTTTTAAATTTTAGCTAGTGAATTCCTGCCACTTCTCCATTAGAAAATAATAGTACATAGGATGCATAGGGACCCTTGGAAATGTATGTTATCAGTGGTGCTGGTTTTGGAGCCATTGTATGAATGGTTACAATATCCTACGGCCATGAAGTGTGTGCTGGGCACACGGGTAAACTGCTCAAGAAGGTGGAGGCTCGGTCTTTGCCTCAAATGCTTGAACCCCTGAAAACAGTGTAACTACCATTGATTGGATATCTATACTGCACCTGACCCAGAGATAAGATCTTTACACAAAATATCTCATTCAGTCTTTGGTAGGAACCATTAGTCTTTTACAAATGAGTAAAATGAAGTTCAAAAAGATTAAATCATGTGACCAAAGTCTCATTACCAGAGTCACTGAGGAGTGATTTTAACTGATGTTCGAATCTAGTCCTAGTTTAAAGTTTATAAGACATTGTTAACTTTTTGAGATTAAGGAGCTCTTTCATATACACTTTTTTCTCCAAGAACTTAGTGTTATTCTTTGTATATAATACTTTCTCAAAAATTCAAGAATGGTTACATTTTTCCATTATAAACTGAAGCTAGATTTTTTCTATCTGATTTTTCGCTCAATATTCCTGGATATAGAAGCAAATTATAAAATTCTTTCAGACATCCATGCTCAGGCTTCCTCAACAAAATATTCTCTTCTTGTCTTTTATAATGGTTTTTAGAATTATTTTACTTCATTTCATTTATTCAAAGTGATTAATAGCCATGCATTTCTGTAACACCATAATTTTTAATTGAACATTTTATTTGAGATAATTGTAGATATACATACAGTTGTAAGAAATAATACAGAGAGGTCCCATGTTGCCTTTACCCAGTTTCCCACAATGGTAATATTTTGCAAAACTATTATACAATATCACAACCAGGATATTGATACTCACATGGCAAGATAAATAATAACTCCATCACCACAAGGATCTCTCATGCTTCTTTTTATAGCCACACCCACTTTCCTCCAGCTTCACCCCATCCTTAATCCTTGGCAACCACTTCATTTCTATAATTTCATCATTTCAAAAATACTGTGTAAATGTAATCATCTGAGTATGATTGGGGATTGACATTTTTCACTAGGCCTAAGTCTCTGGAGATTCATCCAGGTGATATCATATATATTTATATCTGTATTTTTCCATACTAAAATATAAGCAATGTCTTTAATATTGAGTGAATCTATATATTTTATAAGTGTGAGTGCTTGATATGTTTATAGCAAAAAATGCTCTGTACATTTTAATAGAACTGTGTGTAGAGTTGCATACTGAATATTTTAAATAACTTTTATGCTGAATTGTCTTATTGTTTTATTTTGTTGCTAAGCTTTTAGAATTAATTGGCTTACTTGGAAAAAGAAATGGAAAACAATTAATGGTATAATATAATCTGAAACAAGTGTCTTCTAATAATTTTAAGGTAACATTATTGTACTTTGTGGGTGATTTGTCCTTCTGGGGAAACTTGTAAAAATAATAAGCTCCCTTATGTAAAGTTTCAAAAGTACTTTTCCCCTATGTCTATTTGCAGCCCCCTATTGAGTGGGCATTATTTCTTGTTCATCACTTTCTAGTTTGGATTTAACTAGCTTTGAAGTCATTGTTAGGTGCTACTGAATGGCCATTACAGCTTTTTGGAGTTGCTTCTCAATTTTTATTCTCTATGCCTAACTTACAAGGACTCCTTCCTCTTGTTTGACCATGCACATTTTAGTAAGCCACTTAATTTTCATAAACATTTTATTTGACCTACACTGTCAAAAATGTTCTCTTTCTTTTTCTTTGATAGTATTTTTCTTTATTGCTGAACTTATGTCTTCATAAAAAACTAACATATTAAAAAAATTTTTATCTTTTGTATTTTAGCTCAGTTGAATTTTTATCCAGGGTGGAAAAAAGTATTAGACATTAATATGTTGTACCTTATTGGAATATTTATGATAAGCAAAGTTGTGAAGATATTTTAAACATCTAAAGATTCCTTTCAAGGTTACATTTGATGTTACTCTCCAGGAACAAATCCTTTGAAATTTAAATGTGGATTCGTGTCTGCTGATTCTGTAGCATTCATGTCTGAAGTAAAATCAGATGCTGTCCATAAGTTCCTAAACCATTTCTCGCTTGGCCAACTGAAAAGGGAGACAATGCAAAGGGCTTTTTTGTGAATTAGAGCATGTTAAAGAACTGCAAAAATCTAAAACACTGCCTTCGCTGAATTCTATGAAGTGTTCCACATTTTTTGGTTTTCAGGGTGGTATACACTTGATATGTCATTTTTAGAAGTGAACATTCTACCAGTACCTACTTCCCCAGACTTGTTAAAGCTTGAAACTACAGATGTTCACTTGGGTGGCTCTTCCTCAGCGAACATTTCCCTGATTTGTAGTTATTTAATTCCCTATTCCATCAGGTCCTATGCTGCATTTCCTTGTAGATTTGTACTTTCTTTTCCACATCTCTACATCCCAAATGAACTAATCACAGCATTCAGTTTGGCTGTGTCTGGGTTTTATTTCTATCTAACTATTTTAAAGGGATGTTTATTTCCTGATATTTTTTTCAGGTAAGGTTAGATATTATTCTTCTTGCTGTTTGTATCTAACATCCAGAAGAAATGCATAAAAACCTGAAATCAATAGAAAACAAAAGTTTTTGTTTTTTACTAATTGGCTTTTCAAGTATTTTTTCTTTGGGTTTAAGTACATTGTGGCAATGAATGAATATTATCAAAAGAGAGCTATTATGAAATAAACCTCAAGGACAATGCCTAGCACATAGTAAGTACTCAAAAAATATTCCATTGTATGAACAAATGAATAAGAGATAAAGAATGTTTGCTTGAAGTAGACTGCCAAAAAATGTCATTTTGACCAAGGATCCTAGTCAAGGATATTATTTTCCTAACATCATGACTCTTTGTTTAAGTTATCTGGATGAATGCTTCAATTTCTCAATATATTTTGACTATATAAACACAGAACCTTAGAACATTTTCTTTTAATAAATGACCCAGGGTAAAATGTAGATGGGTTAAACAAATTTAAAGCACTAAACAAGAAATATATTATTCCAGACCTTTTCTGGCTTTTGGTAAATAGTTACTGCTGCTTTTTAAAGGTCACATTCAGAAAGACCTAAGGCAAGTGTTGAGAAATATTTATTGTCAGTCCTTCTTACACACGCTTGGGTACCACCTGGTACTGAGCAGCAGTAAATTTGTCCTCATGAATCATCTGGAGTAGATTATTTTTAAATTATCATTTTAATTTTTTAAAAAAAAAGCATTTTAAAGAGTTGAGATTCTGTGATTTTCTTAACTATTACTTTTATTAATTACTAATCAGCCAGTCTAAGAACGGAGGTACCAACTCATATTCCACAATATGGCCAGGTGAGGTAGTGAAGTTGGCAGGGGTGGGACTGTAAAGCATGCACACTCCCCAGGGAAAGTAGTAGCTGCTTCTAAGCTCTGATAGGTCATGTTTAAGACTGCAGACCAAATAGCTCCAGATCATACAATTGTTTCAGAGAAGCTGGAACTTTGAATTTTTATGTAAACTCTCCTCTCCCAATCCATAGATGTGAACAAATATTTCATGTGCTTTTTAACTGACTGTGATTAAAACAAATGAACTACGGGAAGATGCAAAATACAGATGAAGCTTAACAATATATTAAATAAAAAATAGAATCCCAAAATATTTCATATAGCCTTTTTAACTTTTTGTAAAGTTAAAGTTATAAAATCTACTTTTAATGAATATATGCATGTGTAATAAAATTCTAGAAAAAGGAAAGCAATGAAATGATGAACACAAGTGATACAGAATGGTAATTATATTGGCTGGAGGAAGGAAAGGAATGAATTATTAGTTACATGTTATCATTAAGTTCCTGTCTTATGGATTGAATGGAGGGTTCCTGGATGCCATTACATTATTAAAAATAAAATACAAACTAAATAAATGAACACATGAACTTACTCATGAACTTACAAGAAAGTATGTCATAAGACAAGGGTCAAATTCTGTGCATATTAAGACTAATTAAAAAATGTATTAGACCTAGCTAAATACATGTGCTGTTAGATCTACCAGTGAACCTAGTCCTGGAACCACCAATTTTCAACCTAAGAGAAAAACCCAGCTAACAAGATTATTATGTAGGTGAGAAGTTGATATGTAAGATCAACAACAGTTTAATAGAATGACTAAAGAAAGGTCACAAAGTAATGTCTAATAATTGCCAAATTAATATATAGGCAGTTGACACTAGATCATGAATTAGGGAAATCTCTAATTGCTTAGGAAGATGTATGTATGAGGTATAAGAACCAAGTCAATGTATAGGTGGTTTATATGTAGGAACTTCACAAGGTCAAACTATCCAGTTAAAAAATAAAGTCACCTAGATATTGAAATAGATAAATAGATAGATATTAATTTAAACTTTCTCTTACTCCATTGCCATATGTATAAATTAAAAAAAACAAAAACAAAAAAACTCCCTATACTTCAGAAGGCTGTTATGAACATAAGAACTAATTCCCAAAATAGAGTTTGAAGTTCATGGATACAGTCAGTAAAGTAAATGTAGGAGAAATCAGTGTCATTATTGTTATTATACTGAATTAATCACTGAAATTCCTATTTCTCTCTCTCTCTCTCTTTTTTTTTTTTTTTGACTCAGTGCTACTTCAATGATGTTTTGCTAATACCACTCTCTTCTGCTCATTGTTCAATAGATCCAGGACACAGATTAATTGACCAGGTTGGATGCAGAATGTACTGTGTATCTCCAGTTGTACTGAAAAGTCATTCTAAAATGTCACTCATTACTCCTGCTTCTCTATTAAAATGATGAATTCAAACACTAGGAGACCAAAGTAAATTGATTTAAAAGTCTTTATTTATAAGTCAATACTATCACATTTTTAAGATATGTTATACTAAAATCCAAATATAATTTATTCTTTATTTGGGGCTCATTATTAATTAGTAACAATAACAGGCACATGATTAGCATTTAAGTAGGTATTCAGTAGTCAGTGAACAAATAAATTAATGGTATGGCTTTATTTCATTTTTGTTTTTTTTTTTTTTTTTTGCGGTATGAGGGCCTCTCACTGTTGTGGCCTCTCCCGTTGCGGAGCACAGACTCTGGACACGCAGGCTCAGCAGCCATGGCTCACGGGCCCAGCCACTCCGCGGCATGTGGGATCTTCCTGGACCGGGGCACGAACCCGTGTCCCCTGTATCGGCAGGTGGACTCTCAACCACTGCGCCACCAGGGAAGCCCTTTTCTTCTTTTTTAATTGATCCTCAGAGCAATGATACAAACCGCAAACCTTTATGGCTAAACACAAGCATGTATGTTATTCCTGTAGGTAATGTATATAAGCATATATGCCTACATGCACATGGTATCCTCTATAATTTTTGCTTTTTCATTTTCAAGGAATATTAACATTATCATAGAACAGATACATTAGTAAGGATAGGAAAATGAGAAAAGTCAAAATAGAAATAATCCCACTACTCATACCAGATATTTAATGTTTTTTTTTTAATGTTCTATACCATGAGTGAATGCTTTGACATTTTTCTTCATTTGAAGGCATCACTCCTAAGAGCATCCACTTATCAATGCGCTATAAGCTCCAAAAGACACATTTTCACATGCAAGTAGATTAGGGTATTATTTTCATATACATTCAAAAAATTGATCTTCAAACAATAACATACAGAGATTTTGAGCTCCTAATGTTTCTGAGGAAAAATGGTAAAGTGAAAGCAATGCATAAAGGATGTGTTTTATTTCCAAAGTAAGACAAAGTTTTCTGACACATATTCTTTATTATTTAAATATATTCTATTCTAGTGTTAATTAGGGGAAAGTGTCAGTAAAAAGTGATTTAAGACTTTGATTTAAAACTATGACTTTCTTTTCATTCTTGCATCCCTTAGCTAAATGAATTTAAATCCCCTTTTGTCTTGAGAACTTTGCAACAATTATTGCCATAAAAACAACTGGAGATGCTCTGTGTTGTTTTAGATCTGGTAATAGGAACTAATGAGCTTAACTTCTACACAATTAAATAATTGGAGCTAAGATCAACCTCTCTAGGTTTGCATCCTGGCTTTGCCATTTGTTAGCTGTGTGGCCTTGGAATAATCACTTAAACTACTCTGAGACTCATTTTAATTATTTAAAATGTGGATACAAATAGCACTTGTGTCATAGAGCTGTCATATAGATTTAGTAAAATGATTCTTGTATAGGTCTTAGGTGCCTAATATTTAGAAATATATTAATACTTTAAAATACTTCTGATATTTGATAAGCCTACTGTTAAATTTTTATATATCAGTAATTGTACGTGGATGAATGAACTTAAATCTTAAGTCCTGAAAATTTGAAGGCTCTATATCAGCCCTTTTTTATAATCACACTATAAATCTTTGGAAAACAGGATTTATAACACCAGCTCAGACAGAACTTAACTACAGCACAGCAGAGGTAGGTGCCACTCTAATAAAGGTAATTTTTCACTTTGCCAGAAGCTCTTTTCTCTACCTTTATCTCCCCCTCCTTCTCTATTTTTAGATTGAGTGGTACAAAGATTAGCTAGAAATTTTCAAAATGTTAAGTGGAACTACTCTTGTGTAACAGAAATATATTTCTGCATCATATTTATTTAGGCTAAGGTACCAGTTTTTTCAGTGTTGTACATGAACAAGCTTTGGTTTTTATGCCAGCTGATCCAACCTTCTTGTATTTCCTTGTTGTTTTCACCTTTGTGGCTATTAGAGTATTAGAAATATTTAGGCATTTAAGTTCTTAGAAACACAGCTTGCAGGAACAAACATACATCATAAACATTAAGAAGGAGACTTTATATAGCTCATTAAAATACCAATCTATGAATATCAACTTAAAGCCCCCAGTAATATGACTGAAGTTGTAAAAATGATCTCTTCTCTCATTTTGCATAATCCTCTATTTTAAAATGGCATATAAAGAGTTTCAAAACTCCCAGGAGTGCTCTAAATATTGTAAAGTGGATGCTTCACACCGGTTTATCTGATGCCTCACTCAATGAGGCTTTCAGTTTCAACTAGATCAAGTCACAAAAATAATTACTATGTCAAAAACAACCCCAAAAATATAAATATGCTTTCTTTCCTTCAAAATCTGTTTCCTCTCGGGCTTCCCTGGTGGCACAGTGGTTGAGAGTCCGCCTGCCGATGCAGGGGACACGGGTTCGTGCCCCGGTCTGGGAGGATCCCACATGCCACGGAGCGGCTGGGCCCGTGAGCCATGGCCGCTGAGCCTGTGCATCCGGAGCCTGTGCTCCGCAACGGGAGAGGCCACAATGGTGAGAGGCCTGCGTACCCAAAAAAACAAAAAAACCAAACCAAAACAAAACAAAATCTGTTTCCTCTTAAATTACAAATTTGGTAAACATGATTTTACTCACATACTTTCTAGTTATGTTTGTCACATTTATATTATGCTGCATAGTTTACATGTATTTCTACGTTATTTGTAAGGTGCTATTATCATTGTCTACCTCACAGATGTACCCAGCAAACACATCTTTCTGTCGAATACTCATTTTTACCTTGGCTCGAAGGTTCCAACAATGCTTCTAGGTCTCCTCTCTCAGCGACTAGGGCCTTCCAATTTACAGTCATCTCTCACTCTCCAGATCTTGATCTCAGACCTCTACTACAAATTAGTAGGCATAATTATTCATCTGTTAAAGGCAAGGAAACTGCAGTTCAGAGTGATTTGCTCAAGATTATAAAGCCAATAAAGAGCAAAAGTTGGACAAGAACCTAGGTTTTCCAAACATTGATAGAGACATCAATGTTGCCTGGTTAGCAAAAGACTATTGACTACACTGGCATATAAAGTTGTTCCATGATGGTAGACTGTCTCTGTCAAAATTTATTATGATTTTTGGTTTCTCCTATTTGCAAATAAAAAATTAAAATCAGGAGAGTATGGTTAATGGAATAGTACATTGAAGTTAGATTTGGTTCAAATCCTGTATGGCTGCTTGCTAACACTATGACCTTGGAAAGTGATACAATCATCCTGAGTTTACTTCTTTGCCAATGAGAAGACTAAATGAGATAACTAAAGTGCTTAGTTAAGACAGTGCTTTTCACTTAAACTCAATAAATAATAGCCATTATTTTGTAAAAATTAAAATGTGGGAAAAGAAGATTAGATATCAGACAATTCCTAGCCCTGACTAGGTATCACTAACTGCTGTGTGACCTTGAACAAATATTACTGTCTGGATATTGTTTTCCTCATCTGTTAAACAGATATAAAACCATATTACAGAATCCATGTAAAGATAAATGATTCATGGAGAGGTCCTTTGAGCAGAGAGCCTGGAGGTCATGGAGATAACTTTTGAATTCCTGATCCAAGAAATTAAAGGTATAAAAATGTCTAAGAATAGGGGAGAAGGGAAAGGTGGAAGGATTAACTTAGACACTGGGCAGAGATAAAGGAAGCCTGGGGCTATTCTTCCATCTTAGAAGATATAATAAAAAACACCAAGCCCTAGGGTTTAAAAGCTTGGTCTGTAATTTCTCCTCTACCACTAATTTACTATGGAGCCTTAAAACTGTCATTTAACTCCTCTGATCTTCAAAACCCTATCGGCTTAATTAAGATGTGGAACTGGATGACATGTGACTGTGGTCACCTCCAGCACTAAGGTTTTATGTGTCTATACATTAGATGACAGCATCATAAAATATATTCCACTAAATACTTAATATTTTCAATATTCTACTGATGTTTTAGGGTGAGAGAATGGAATGTTCCCATAGGGAGTTCTGTATATGCCATCTACCTCCTAAAAGTTCATAAAAGAAAAATTTCTTGGAATATTAAACATCTAGGAAATCAGCATAGAAGGAAAACAATTAACCCCTCAATTTACAAGCTTAATAGCCTCTGTGGGACTTGTATCATCACTTTTATAAATGTTGCACTAGGTAATATATGAGCTTTAGAAAATACAGAGGTTTAGCCAAATGGAAGAGATTTTTATCATTATCATCCTCCTCCTCCTCATCACTACCACCACTACCACCATCGTTGTCAACAGCATCAACATTACTACCTTACATTTATGAACACCAGTTCTATATACTGCAAAATGGATTGTGACATGAACAATTTTGGTTACTCACAGGCTAAAATAGCATTTGGAAACTGTATGCTCACATTTCAGAAAGCTGAATGTTGATTTTGAACTTCAGTATTAAGTTGGTGCATGTTTAGAATTCAAATATTCTTAGATAATGGCAATTGAAATAGAACACATAGGAGCCATATTCCAGTTAAATTTCATTTCAGTCCTGAATGACTTTCACTTATACTATTTTCTCATTTCTTAGTAGAAATAACAGAATGATGTATGTAACGAGAGTTCTATTCCATAGAGGGAGAAAGTATAAGCTGGCATTGACAGCCAGCCTTATAATTTAATAATACACAGTGTCCAAAGCACTTTTACATCCACTATTTTATTTGGTATTTGTAACAATCATATAATAGTAAGATTAGAAGATATTATTTCATCCATTTTATGAACAAGGTAAGAATAAAAGGTGAAGTCACTTCTTCAAGGGTGGAAACAATTTTGAATTTTAATGATCATTATTGTTTAACTTTATTTTCTTTTGCTTCCATTCCCTTCAATTATATTACCATTTGTATTAGACATTTATCCAAAAAGCTGGTTCATGTGAAAGAATGAAGATTGCACATAACAGATCAATGTTTCTCAAGTTGTTTCGTCATAGCACACAAAGAAAATGACTGGAATAACTGAACCAGCCTTCTTATGGCTGGTGAGGAATGGGCCATGAGGGTTGCTAGAGGCAATATCTAATACACCTGCAACCTCTGCAACACCCCATTGTGAGGCTGCCCCCCAGCTGGGAAGCTCTGAAACCCATAAAAATATATGATTGATTTATCCAAAGAATAGAAGGAAACTCTGTTACTTTCATTTTCCTAAGTCATTTTTGTCTGTTGCCCATTACAAATCCTTCATTAAACATATAATCTTGGGACTTCCCTGGTGGCACAGTGGTTAAGAATCCACCTGCCAATGCAGGGGACACGAGTTCGAGCACTGGCAGGGAAAATCCCACATGCCGTGGAGCAACTAAGCCCATGCTCCATAACTACTGAGCCTGTGCTCTAGAGCCTGCAAGCCACAACTACTGAGCCTGCGTGCTGAAACTACTGAAGCCCGCACGCCTAGAGCCCATGCTCAGAAACAAGAGAAGCCACTGCAATGAGAAGCCCACGCACCACAACTAAGAGTAGCCCCTGCTCACTGCAACTAGAGAAAGCCCGCGTGCAGCAACAAAGACCCAACACAGCCAAGAATAAATAAATAAATAAATAAATAAATTTAAAAAAACCATATAACCTTAACAGACACTCAAGTTCAATACTCTGTTTCAGGATCTGAATCTAATCTGTTTTCAAAGAGAACAAAGAAATGTTATAGGTAGGGGATAAATTTGCGTAACAAGGAGGTTTATTTTTTTCTGCTAATTAGGGTCATGTCATGAATACTTATTTTTTGTTGATTTTCATCTACATTTAAAATTGCTAATTTTTCTTTTTTTTAATTATTTTTATTTTTAAAATTCATAAATTGTTTGAGCCACTACCATTTAGCACTGCTGAGGGTTGTTTTTACAGGGAAGAAGGGAATAGCATACCTTTTCTCCAAATTTCTCTCATGACTCTAATCACTTTCTTAGTATTATACTTATTTGTAGGCATTTAACTTGTTTTCCTAGAGGGAGCATACATGCCTGCTTCAGTTTCAGAGCCCTCAGAGAGCTTACTGTAATATCTTGCACGTAGCATCCTAACACCACAACAAAAGCCATCCATTTTCTATACACTTAATTGGGCACCTACTATGAACCCTATTGTATGCAGACACTAGGAATTAAAAATAAATAAATGAAGATGTATTTAGGGAGTACATAATTTAGCGATAAAAGCTAAAGTTATACAGCAGTTTCATTCAGTACATTATAATAATGCTAAGGTTTACATTTTTAAAAGCATCCTTTATTCACTTGTAGTGGACAAGGAGCTAAGTCAGGAAACATTTCATGAAATAGTAAAAGCCTAAAGTTATCCTTGATGGATTCTTAGATGTTCAGTGAGACCATGGAGGTGAGATGGGAGTAGAAAGAAGGATCTCTCTAACATTTGCCTGCCAATGTGATCAAAAAGAGACACAAAAAAATCTAAGCATTTGGCAGGATCTGGAAAGAAGTTATGTACAAGTGGAGTGTAAAGTAAGGTACCGGTGGGTTTGTGTTCCATACTAAAGGCAATAGTGTGCCTTTTCCTGTTAACACCCCTAGCTTATATAGGTTGCATAGTTGGATGTGAGCTCTACCTAATGTTGTCCATAATCTATAGTAAATAACCCTATGTACTCTCAATATTCTTCTCTGTAATCTTTTTAAAGGTAATAATAATTGATAGTCCAACTCTAGCTAAGGCAGAGGAACTAGGGGAAAAAAATCACTGGAATATCTTATTTGTTCATGGTTAGAATATGTGTGATTCAATTAAAATAAAATTCATACAAAAGTAATACATGTCTGTTATGAAATGTCAAATAATACTAAGGCTTTTAGAGTAAAAACTGAATATCTTTCTTCATCCACAACTCATCATCCCACAGAAATAAGCCACCATTGAGTGTTTTGTATTTCCAGACCCATTTCTATTCTTTTCTAAATGTGCATGCTTCTTAACATTATAAGTGCAATCATTATGTAATGTGCTTTCTTCATTTTGTTTCTTTTTCATTTAATAATATGGCATAGACAACTTTTCCTACAATACATATGTTCCCTTCATTCTTTTTAATCACTCCAAAGTACTCTATAGATTGGATTTACTGTAATGTTTTTTAAATCCCCCATCTTAAAATTTTGTGCAAACTCATTAAACTAGACAATGTTGTATTTCACATAGATCTATGAAAGCTTTGTCATATACCCAATTATTCTGTGGACTTATATCAGGACCCTCTTGTTCCATACAACATGCTCTTGCTAGGGGCTCTAAAATTGCTTCAACACCATTGTTTCTTCCTGGAATGACTGCAGGATTACTATATGACTTACTTAGATGCCAAACCCTCAGGTGGTAGCAGGCTTTTTTTGACTAAGAATGTGTTCCAGGAATATTTGCCAAGGACTCATCACTCTAAGATTACTTTATCTAGATCAGAATTTCCCAAACTGTGTTCTATGGAATACCAGTGTATTTCCAATAGACATTCAACCAAAAGAAATTGCTTTGTCATATAATACAGTATTACAATAATTTCCCATGGATATTCACAATGCACCAACTTATATTAAAGGTCAGTAAGTTCCTGTAGTAAAGAAACACTTATATTTGCTTAATTTAGGATTTCTTAGTATGAATGCTGAATGCTTTTTAAAGTAATAGCTGTATCTCATGAAATACTGGTATGCACAGTTTGAGAACCACTGGTCCAGATGCCTAGATACTTCACAAACTGTCCATTAACATTAAAAATAACAAATATTAACAAACTAAATATCAAATATCATAAAATAATAAAGCTAGAAATATCTTTAGAAATAGGTGTTAGGTTGTTGTGAGGATTAAATGAGATGATAATATGAAACATCAGGGCATCAAGCATATAGCAAGCATTCAAAAAATGCTAAGTCTTGTCATTATTAGTTCCCTCTATCTAGTCATCCCATTGGTTCAATTATTAATTTAACTCTCTAGAAAATATTTACCAGAGATCCACTTTGCCTTCCTAAGGAATTCAAATTTTACCCTGTGGCACTGAGTAACAATTAGAGATTTTAAAGCAGGATATGACATGGTCATATTTGAGTTTTAGAAAAATCTCTCTCTTTGCACTGTGGAGGTTACATTGACAAAGGAGAGTTAAACCCCCAAAAGGTAAAGTGTTAATCCTCAAAAATATAAAGTTTCTTGGGCAAGTTATCACAACTTAAAAGTGCTAGAACAAAGACTAGAACTCAGATCTACTTCAATCCAAATCCAGGCTTCACTCAACACTACTCTGCTGGCTATGTTCCCAGCTATCAGTAAAATAAGGCCCAGCAGTCATTATTTGACCCACAGTATATCTGAATCTGCAGGGCAATAGGCTTTGTTGTTAGCGATTCACTTCTGTGACTTAATAGCTTGCAGTTTTCAAGTCTCTGTAACTTATACGCTAGGAAGTACCTTAGAGCCATAGAAATTCAAGTTCAACTTGAATGATACCTTTAGAGTCAACTGGGTAGCCTTGAGTGTGAACTATAGTTGGTAAAACATGGAGGGTTCAGGCCAAGTACATATGCTCATTATTTCTGCTGCTCTGGAGCAGTGACTAGCAACAGCATTTGAAAGAACAAAAGCAATGAGTTCTGTCTGAGAGCCACTTGACCTTTTCAACTCTACTTGACCTCCACTCTGCCCACAGTTCCAAAGTGGAATGAGTGTGCCTGAGAGTGCTATTGTCTATGGCAGCATGTTATTTTGAGATCAATGACCATACACATTCCCATCCAATAGGATGACCTGTGCTTTATGTGAAAAGATTGTCTGTAGAGCACAGGACAACATTGCCACATTGGTCCACATATGTATTCTGGACAAGTTGGCAAGTGTATGAAATTAGCTAATTCAATCAGCAATTGGGTCTTAAGCTTCCAGTCACCATGTAAACTAGTTCTAAAGTAAGCTTTCAGAAGTCTACTGAGAAGATGACAAAGTAGAAGGACATGCGCTCACTCCCTCTTGCGAGAGCACTGGAATTACAACCAACTGCTGAACAATCATTGACAGACGCTGGGACTCACATCCAAAGACAAAGGAGAAGTCACAGTGAGATGGTATGAGGGACACAATCACAATAAAATCAAATCCCATAATTACTGGGTGGGTGACTCACAAACTGGAGAACAATTATACCACAGAAGTCCACCCACTGGAGCGAAGGCTGTGAGCCCTACATCAGGCTTCCCAAGCTGTGGGTCCAGCAATGAGAGGGGGAATCCCCAGAGAATCAGACTTTGAAAGCTAGAGGGATTTCATTACAGGACTTCAACAGGACTGGGGGAAAGAGAGACCCCACTCTTGGAGGGCACAAACAAAGTAGTGTGAGCATCAGGATCCTGGGGGAAGGAGCAGTAAGCCAATAAAAGACTGAACCAGACCTACCTGCTAGTGTTGAACGGTTTCCTGCAGCAGCGGCGGGTGGCTGTGGCTCACCGTGGGGACAAGGACACTGGCAGCAGAAGTTCTGGGAAGTACTCCTTGGCATGAGCCCTCCCAGAGTCCACCATAAGCCCCAACAAAGATCCTGTAACCTCCAGCGCTGGGTCGCCTCAGGCCAAACAACCAACATGGAGGAAACTCAGCCCCACCCATCAGCAGAGAAGCAGATTAAAGATTTACCGAGCTCTGCCCACCAGAGCAACACACAACTCTACCCACCACGAGTCCCTCCCATCAGGAAGCTTGCACAAGCCTCTTAGATAGCCTCATCCACCAGAGGGCAGGCAGCAGAAGCAAGAAGACCTATAACCCAGCAGCCTGTGGAAAGAAAATCACACTCACAGAAAGATAGACAAAATGAAAAGGAAGACGTCTCTGTACCAGAGGAAGGAACAAGATAAACCCCAGAAAAACAACTAAATGAAGTGCAGATAGGCAACCTTCCAGAAAAAGAATTCAGAATAATGATAATAAAGATGACACAGGACCTCAGAAAAAGAATGGAAGCAAAGATCAAGAACATGCAAGAAATGTTTAACAGAGACCTAGAAGAATTAAGGAACAAACACCTATGCTTCCTCTTGGAAGAGCGGTTGCATCAGTGATGCTTCAGGCCTGATTCAGCCATTCTCTAAGCTGCTCCAAACACTCAGGGCTTACCAGCCCATCATAGCTGGACCCGAGCTGAGTCCACTGACACACTTGAGCTGCCATACGTAAGCTGCCCTATAGAGAGGTCTCTATGGCAAAGAACTGAAAGGGGCTGCACATTCACAGTCCTTGAGGAACTGACGCTGTCAGTCCAACAGCCCTCAAAGAACTGAATCCTGCCTGCAACCATATAGCAGCTTGAAAGCAGATCCTCCCCCAGTGGAACCTTAAGCCATGTGGTTGACAGGTCTTGGTGCTCTGGCCGAGTGTCAGGCCTGTGCCTCTGAAGAGGGAGAGCCGAGTTCAAGACATTGGTCCACCAGAGACCTCCCGGCTCCATGTAATATCAAACAGCAAAACCTCACCCAGAGATCTCCAACACAATGCTAAGACGCAGCTCCACTCAATGACCAGAAACATACAGTGCTGGACACCCTATGCCAAACAACTAGCAAGACAAAAACACAGCCCAACCCATTAGCACAGAAGCTGCCTAAAATCATAATAAGGTCACAGACACCAGAAAACACACCATCAGATGTGGTCCTGACCACCAGAAAGACAAGATCCAGCCTCATCCACCAGAACACAGGCACCAGTCCCATCCACTAGCAACCCTACACAGCCCACTGAACCAACCTCAGCCACTGAGGGCAGACACCAAAAACAATGGGAACTACAAACTTGCAGCCTGCGAAAAGAGGACCCCAAACACAGTAAGTTAAGCAAAATGAGAAGACAGAGAAATATGCAGCAGATAAAGGAGCAAGGTAAAAACCAAGCAGACCAAACACATGAAGAGGAAATAGGCAGTCTACCTGAAAAATAATTCAGAGTAATAACAGTAAAGACAATCCAAAATCTTGGAAATAGAATGGAGAAATTACAAGCAACATTTAACAAGGACCTAGAAGAACTAAAGAGCAAACAAAGAATGATAAACAACACAATAAATGAAATTTAAAATTCTCTAGAGGAATCAATAACAGAATAACTGAGGCAGAAGAAAGTATAATGACCTGTAAGATAAAATAGTGGAAATAACTACCACAGAGCAGAATAAAGAAAAAAGAAGGAAAAGAATTGAGGACAGTCTCAGAGACCTCTGGGACAACATTAAACACACCAACATTTGAATATAGGGGTCGCAGAAGAAGAAGAGAAAAAGAAAGGGACTGAGAAAATATTTGAAGAGATTATAGTTGAAAATTTCCCTAGTATGGGAAAGGATATAGTTAATCAAGTCCAGGAAGCACAGAGAGTCCCATACAGGATAAATCCAAGAAGAAACACACCAAGACACATATTAACCAAACTGTCAAAAATAAATTACAAAGAAAATGTATTAAAAGCAGCAAGGGAAAAGCAACAAATAACACACAAGGGAATCCCCATAAGGTTAACACTTGATCTTTCAGCAGAAACTCTGCAAGCCAGATGGAGTGGCAGGACATTTTTAAAATGATGAAAGGGAAAAACCTACAACCAAGATTACTCTACCCAGCAAGGATCTCATTCAGATTCAATGGAGAAATTAAAACCTTTACAGACAAGCAAAAGCTAAGAGAATTCAGCACAACCAAACCAGCTTTACAACAAATTCTAAAGCTACTTCTCTAGGCAGAAAACACAAGAAAAGGAAAAGAACTACAGTAACAAACCCAAAACAATTAAGAAAATGGTAATAGGAACATACATATCCATAACTACCTTAAATGTAAATGGATTAAATGCTCCAACCAAAAGACATAGACTGGCTGAATGGATACAAAAACAAGACCCATATATATGCTGCCTACAAGAGACCCACTTCAGACCTAGGGACACATACAGACTGAAAGGGAGGGGTGGGAAAAAGATATTCCATGAAAATGGAAATCAAAAGAAAGCTGGGATAGCAATACTCATATCAGACAAAATAGACTTTAAAATAAAGACTATTACAAGAGACAAAGAAGGACACTACATAATGATCAAGGGATCAATCCAAGAAGAAAATATAACAATTGTAAATATTTAACAATTGTAAAGATATAACAATTGTAAATATTTATTTAAAATTGTAAATATTTATTGTAAATATTTATATAAATATTTATACCTCAATACATAAGGCAAATGCTAACAACCATAAAAGGGGAAATTGATAGTAACACATTCATTGTAGGGGACTTTTACACCTCACTTTCACCAATGGACAGAACATCCAAAATGAAAATAAATAAGGAAACACAAGCTTTCAATGATACATTAAAGAAGATGGACTTAATTGATATTTTTAGGACATTCCATCCAAAAGCAGCAGAATACACATTCTTCTCAAGTGCTTATGGAACATTCTCCAGGAAGGATCATACCTTGGGTCACAAATCAAGCCTTGGTAAATTTAAGAACATTGAATTCATATCAAGTATCTTTTCTGACAACAAGGCTATGAGACTAGATATCAATTACAGGAAAAAATCTGCAAAAAATACAAACCTATGGAGACTAAACAATACACTAATAAATGACCAAGAGATCACTGAAGAAATCAAAGAGGAAATCAAAAAATACCTAGAAACAAATGAAAAAGAAAACACGATGCCCCCAAATCTATTGGATGAAAGAAAAGCAGTTCTAAGAGGGACGTTTATAGCAATACAATCCTACCTCAAGAAACAAGAAACATCTCAAATAAACCTAATCTTACACCTAAAGCAATTAGAGAAAGAAGAACAAAAAAACCTTAAAGTTAGCAGAAGGAAAGAAATCATAAAGATCAGATCAGAAATAAATGAAAAAGAAATGAAGGAAACAATAGCAAAGATCAATAAAACTAAAAGCTGGTTCTTTGAGAAGATAAACAAAATTGATAAACCATTAACCAGACTCATCAAGAAAAAGAGACTCAAATCAATAAAATTAGAAATGAAAAAGGAGAAGTAACAACTGACACTGTAGAAATACAAAGGATCATGAGAGTTTACTACAAGCAGCTATATGCCAGTAAAATGGACAACCTGGAAGAAATGGACAGATTCTTAGAAAAGCACAATCTTCTGAGACTGAACCAGGAAGAAGTAGAAAATATAAACAGACCAATCACAAGCACTGAAATTGAGACTGTGATTAAAAATTTTGCAACAAAGAAAAGTCCAGGACCAGATGGCTTCACAGATGAATTCTATCAAACATTTAGAGAAGAGATAACACCCATCCTTTTCAAACTCTTCCAGAAAATTGTGGAGGACGGAAAACTCCCAAATTCATTTTACAAGGCCATCATCACCCTGATACCAGAACCAGTCAAAGATACTGCCAAAAAACAAAATTACAGACCAATATCACTGATGAATATAGATGCAGAAATCCTCAACAAAATACTAGCAAACAGAATCCAACAACACATTAAAAAGATCACACACCATGATCAAGTGGGATTTATCCCAGAGATGCAAGGATTCTTCAATATACGCAAATCAATCAATGTGATACACCATATTAACAAATTGAAGTATAAAAATCGTATGATCATCTCAATAGATGCAGAAAAAGCTTCTGACAAAATTCTAAACCCATTTATAATAAAAACTCTCCAGAAAGTGGGCATAGAGGTAACCTACCTCAATATAATAAAGGTCATATATGACAAACCCACAGCAAACATCATTCTCAGTGGTCAAAAACTAGAAAGCATTTCCTCTAAGATCAGGAATAAGACAGGGTTGTCCACTCTCACAACTATTATTCAACATAGTTTTGGAAGTCCTAGCCACAGACAATCAGAGAAGAAAAAGAAATAAAGGGAATCCAAATTGGAAAAGAAGAACTAAAAGTGTCACTCTTTGCAGATGACGTGATACTAGACATAGAGAATCCTAAGGATTCCACCAGAAAACTACTAGAGCTAATCAATGAATTCGGTAAATTTGCAGGATACGAAATTAATGCACAGAAATCTCTTGCATTCCTATCCACTAACAATGAAAGATCCGAAAGAGAATTTAAGGAAACAATCCCATTCACCATTGCAACAAAAATAATAAAATACTTAGGAATCAACCTACCTAAGGAGGTAAAAGACCTGTACTCAGAAAACTATAAGACACTGATGAAAGCAATCAAAGATGACACAAACACATGGAGAGATATACTCTGTTCTTGGAAGAATCAATAGTGTGAAAATGACTATACTACCCAAAGCAATCTACAGATTCAATGCAATCCCTATGAAACTACCATTGACATTTTTTACAGAACTAGAACCAAAAATCGTAAAATCTGTATGGAGACACAGAAGACCCTGAAGAGCTAAAGCAATCTTGAGGGAGAAAAACGGAGCTGGAGGAATCAGACTCCCTGACTTCCGACTATACTACAAAACTACAATAATCAAGACAATATGGTACTGGCACAAAAACGTAAATATAGATCAATGGAACAGGATAGAAAGGCCAGAGATAAACCCACGCACCTATGGTTACCTTATCTTTCACAAAGGAGGCAAGAATATACAATGGAGAAAATACAGCCTCTTCAGTAGTGGTGCTGGGAAAACTGGACAGCTATATGTAAAAAGAATGAAATTAGAGCACTCCCTAATACCATACACAAAAATAAACTCAAAATGAATTAAAGACGTAAATGTAAGGCAAGACACTATAGAACTCTTAGAGGAAAACATAGGAAGAACACTCTTTGACATAAATCACAGCAAGATCTTCTCTGACTCACCTCCTACAATAATGGAAATAAAAACAAAAATAAACAAATGGGACCTAATGAAACTTAAAAGCTTTTGCACAGCAAAGGAAACTATAAACAAGATGAAAAGACAGCCCTCAGAATGGGAGAAAATATTTGGAACAAATCAACAGACAAAGCATTAATCTCTAAAATATATTAACAGCTCATGCAGCTCAATATCAAGAAAACAAACAACCCAATCCAAAAATGGGCAGAAGACCTAAATAGACATTTCTCCAAAGAAGACATACAGATGGCCAAGAAGCAGATGAAAAGCTGCTCAACATCACTAATTATTAGAGAAATGCAAATCAAAACTACAGTGAGATATCACCTCCCAACAGTTAGAATGGGCATCATCAGAAAATCTAGAAACAACAAATGCTGGAGAGGGTGTGGAGAAAAGGCAACCCTCTTTCACTGTTGGTGGGAATGTAAATTGATGCAGCCACTATGGAAAACAGTATGGAGGTTCCTAAAAAAACTAAAAATAGAACTACCATATGACCCAGCAATCCCACTACTGGGCATATACCCAGAGAAAAGCATAACTCGAAAAGACACATGCACCCCAATGTTCATTGCAGCACTATTTACAATAGCCAGGTCATGGAAGCCACCTAAATGCCCACTGACAGATGAATGGGTAAAGAAGTTGTGGTACATATATACAATGGAATATTACTCAGCCATAAAAAGGAACAAAATTGAGTCATTTGTAGAGACGTGGGTGGACCTAGAAACTGTCATACAGAATGAAGTAAGTCAGAAAGAGAAAAACAAATATCATATATTAACGCATATATGTGGAATTTAGAAAAATGGTACAGATGAACCAGTTTGCAAGGCAGAAATAGGGACAAATATTTAGAGAACAAATGCATGGACACCAAGCAGGGAAAGCAGAAGTGGTGGTAGTGGTGGTGGGATGAATTGGGAAATTGTGATTGACATATATACACTAATAGGTATAAAATAGATAACTAATAAGAACCTGTTGTATTAAATAAATTAAATTAAATTAAAAAAAATAAAGTAGGCTTTCAGCACAGGAAAATTAAAAAAAAATTTTTTAAGCTTTGCTTCATAGCTATGGTAATAAAATTTAGTCTAATAGATTCATTTCTGGATGTTCAAATCTCCAATCTTACCATGGAATTTTTCATCAAATATAAACAACTAGTTTTCACTTTTTTTTTTTTTTTTTTTTTTTTTGTGGTACGCAGGCCTCTCACTCTTGTAGCCTCTCCCTTTGTGGAGCACAGGCTCTGGATGTGCAGGTTCAGTGGCCATGGCTCATGGGCCCAGCCACTCTGCGGCATGTGGGATCCTCCCAGACTGGGGCACGAACCAGTGTCCCCCGCATCAGCAGGTGGACTCTCAACCACTGCGCCACCAGGGAAGCCCTAGTTTTCACTTTTAAACTTCAACACCTTCAGGATCTTACACAATGAGAACTATACACTCATCTGTTAAAGCACCCATCATTTCAGGTACATGGAATTTTATGGGGACAAAATCATAGCTTTGGATATACTACTAGGGCATGTTTCTAATTTCTTTACTTTGTAGAACTGAACTTACATGAGCATATAAATATGAGAAACTGAACTCACTATTCTTACACTTGTCAGTTTCTTTTTTAAATCAAGCAGACTTTACTGCTTCTAATTTACACCCACACTCTCCTCCATCTATTCTTTTACCTTATTTCATATATGTGGAAAATGTTCCCATCTTTCACAAGTAAAGACTTCTCTTTTTCCTCTTCGAAATCCCTTTGCCTGTGGTCTGGCTCTTAATCATGCTGCTTTGAAGTGTCCTGTGGAATAAAGGAAATAGATGAAAAGAAAAATGGGTAAACATTTTTCCCAAGCCCAGTCATACTGTCCATTTTCAGTATCCATAAAAACATAGCAAGCTGTGTAATGCTGCCTGCATCTAATTGTTTTTTCTCTTCCCGGAGGTAACCTTCTTGAGAGAAAAATTTTTTCCCCTAAAACTTTAACCCATTTTGAAAACTGTCTTTCTGCATGTTCTATAAGAGCTTGAGCATGAAGGAAAGGCTTGATAACCATAAAATAAAAATAGCAGGGTTGTACAAAAGAGATGTAACCTTGCCGCATTCTTTCTTGCTTTAACTGAAAGAAGGTTGTGCCCTCTGTTAGCTGAAAATCCACCAGGATCCCTTAGTCTTTTATTATCTTCTACCTAGAGGGGGAGATTATTTCTTTCCACCTCTCTGATGACATTTTCAAAATAATCCTTGTTCTATAATAACCTCTTCAGGGAGAAGGAAAGAATGCAATTTATGACATCCCCATGATTATCCTGTGGCAAATTTGCCCTTCAGATTCAGCAATGACATTGTTTTTAAGCCAAAACCTAGAGCTAGGTCTCCTAAAGCGAAGATTGCTTGCTCTGGCTTCTCCTTCATACGGAAAATCATGCCTAGCCTTGCTTAGTTTATGGTTTTTAAATAACAGAGAGGAGAGAGATTTCTCTTCTCTTTTTTTATAGCTGGATCTGCCATGCTTACACATGACATGTTTACGCATGTTGGTAGATTCTGTAGTCACAGACGTACCAAAAAATTTTGTTTCAGCAGCATGTTATTTAAAAACAAAGACAAAAATAAAAGATACACAAATCAATGAATACATATCCCATCCTTCAAATAAATAAAGAGGAACCTTTTTAAGATGGTAAGCATATATTCAAATATTAACTGATATTTGAGCATAATTTGGAGCCACCAAGAATGGGGATGCCAAATGCTACCAGTTATGCATTTAGGTAGTTGGTAAGTATAACAATAGATGTTTAATCTGAGATAAATTCACCTAACCTGAGGTGCTCTGGTGTTGACTCTAACTGTAAGGGAAAACTAGATTTTTCTTCTTTTTTCTCAAGACACCAGATGTGTGGGGAATTTTCTACATCAAGCAATTCTTTATTTCTCAGCAGACAACAACTGGGTGTCCTACAAAGTTAATTCTGATACTGTCTACCTGCAGATAGCATCAAATCCCTCAGATTAAGGGCTCAGTCCCATAAGACTGCCCCCACTGTGGATGCCAATCTCAAATTCAGGTTGTCATGGATAGTTCTGACCAATCAGCTGTAATTCTGAGTTCCCACAATCCACCTCCACATGTTTGATAATGTATTAGAATGGCTCACAGAACTCAGAGAAACATTTACTTTCATTAACTGATTTATTATAAAAGGAAACTACCTAGAAACAGCCAGATGGAAGATGTGCATATGGCAAGGCATGGGAGAGGAGGTGTGGAGCTTCCTTGCTATGTCTGGGTGCACACCCTCCCAGCACTTCCACATATTCACTAACCCAGAAGCTCATCAAATCTGCTTGTTCAAGAGTTTTTCTAGAGCTTAATCTCCAGCCTTCTCTGCCCTCCTCCCTTCCTGGAGGGGGTGGGTGGGGCTGAGAACCCCTCCAGTCACTTGGTCTTTCCCTTGACCAGCCCCATCCTGAGGCTATCTAGGGACCCTACCCTGTCACCTCATTAGCATAAATTCAGCTGTGTTCAAAGGGCTCCTTATGAATAACAAAAGACACTCTTATCACTAAGGAAATTCCAAAGGTTTCAGAAGCTCTGTCCTAGGAATCAGAAACAAAGACCAAATATATTTCTTAATATACCACACCAGCTCACCAGGATTCATAACTGGGGACCCCAAGGCAAAGAGAAAGCCATTTTGCAGGTAGGTTTTGAAGATGAAAATCAGTGGCAAAGGCAGAAAAATTATGGTCACCTGAACATTGGGATTCGTTGCTGATGAATTACAGGACATAGAGAGCAGAGAGCTCCTGTACCTGGTGTGGTGGTCAGATTTCTGCCCATGGGCAATCAGTGCTGAGTTTGTTGTCAAGTGGCTGTGCTGTTTTGTTTGCAGGTCTACCTTGAGATCTCTACTCTAGTTTAATTTTTTTTCCTTCACAGCTTCCTCATTTTTATAGTGCTTTTTTCACCTTCTTGCCTCATAGAGTCATAAATATATATATATTTTTTCTTCCAAGCTGTTATAAGTTTATTTTCTCTTTCTGTGAAAAATTTTCCTAGAATGACTCTCTTCCATCTATTCCCATTGTTATTACTGAAGCTCTTGCTTCCATGCCTTATGCATGGTTGAATATCATAGCCAGAACCTATCTGATCCATCCTGCCTATACCTGCTGTTATTTCCTAATGCCTCCTGCACTAATCAACACTTCTGCTTGGCTTTTAAAATCTGTAGTATATACTATGTACTTTAATTTCCTTCTCCTCCCATATACTTTGGCCCATCTTAAGTCTTACCTGTTTTATGAAACATTATGCTATGGACTGAATTGTATTCACCTAAAATTCATATGTTGAAATCCTAACCCTCAGTGTGATTATATCTGGAGATAGGGTCTTTAAAAGGTAATCAAGATTAAATGGCCTATATGGGAAAAGAATCTAAAGAAGAGTGGATATATGTATATGTATAAATGATTCACTTTGCCATACACCTGAAACTAACATAACATCGTAAATCAACTATACTTCAATAAAAATTTTAAAAAAAGATTAAATCAGGTCATAAGAATGCATCCTAATCCAATAGGATTGGAACCCTGTAAGAAGAGGAAGATCTCTCTCTCTCTCTCTGACATGTGGGGACAAAGCAACAAGGTGACCATCTTCAACCCAGGAACCCAATTGACCAGTACCTTGATCTTGAACTTCCTAGCTTCCAGAACCATGAAAAAATAAATTTCTGTTGTTCAAGGCAACCAGTTTGTGGTATTTGTTATAACAGTCTTAATAGATTAATATACATTGTAAATAGTATCATTGTTGCTCTATTAATAGCCACCATTTCTTGAATATTAATCCACTGGACATTGAACATTAATCCACTAAAAATGTTTCTTGAACTCCTATTTTGTATAAGGCCCTGTAGTGGGTAGGGGAGATACACTGGAACTGGTGAACAGTTGCTGCCCTATGAAGCAATCTTCAGGGGGAGATGGAAGTGAAATATATACATACATACATACATACATACATACATACATACATATATATATATATATATATATATATATATATATATATATATATATATATATATATATATATATAAATATAAATGAATGCTCTAAGTATTAGGAAGGAGAAATACAGAGTTCTATGAAAGCATGTAATGAAAGAACCAAGCTTAGTCTGCTTAATTTGGAGGTTCCTGGAGGTTTCTCTGAAAAGTTTAAGCTAAAACTTGAAATTTGACAAAGAATTTACTAGGCAAATAAGTAAAAAGGACAATAGGTGCAAAACGTCTGACTCAGGAAGGAACTTAGGGTATTTGAATAACTTAACAAAGGATAGTCTAGCTGAAGATTATTGAATGCGATGGTGAATAGCATGAGATGAAGCTGGAGAAATACTTACATGGTAAATTACAGTGTGGCAGTGTAGGCAAAGGCAAAATTTTTATTTTTACTCTAAGAGCAATGGAAAACCACTGAAGTACTTCAAGTAAAGGTATGGTGTGAGTGGATTTTCAACTGGTTGGGGGAGTTGGTGTGATACACAGAGTTCAGGTGTGGACATAGTCCCCTTGGGAACTGGTCAAGTAGACTGTCAATGAAGGTATTGAATAGGCAATTGTATAATCCACTTTGGGACTCAAAAGCAAGGTTGAATTCTGAAATACCTTTGGAGTTATCAGAATATACATGTATATGTCATGGTTGTGTGTGAGATTCTATAGAAAGAGAGTATAGTGATAAAAGAAGCAAACTAATATACAACACTGAGCCCTGAAAAAATCCAAAACGTATCCAAAGAGGTAGGAGGAAAGCTTTAAGACTGAAATCTCAGGTCATAAGGAATGAAGATGTTTCTAGAGAGTTGTCACCAGTCACTTTGTCAAAAATTATGTAGGTCATTTAATGTGAGGCAGAAAATGCCCATCGAATTGAATAACACAGAGGTTCTACTTTGGGGCAGACATTATGCAAGGTGTTTTACATCTAGCTTTAATTCTCACAGTGCAGTACATATTATTGTCATGGGATAGATGAAGAAACTGAGCATCAGATTTCAAGGTCACAGAGTTAGAAGGGTTGAGGGCAACTCTGGGCTTCAACCCAAGTCTATGATGTTGGAGACATAGAGCCCTATACTTCTATTCTGTCACTTAAGCCCTTCCCTAAACTGGTTTTGGTTTTGTTGTTGTTGCTACTTGTTTGTTTGTTTTGGTATTAAAATCAAGGCCACAGAACTAGATTCTGTTTATTCTCTTACTGCTTTATATGTATGTAGTAGCCTTGTCTCTCCCACTGGATTTATGAGTTCGCTAAGGGCAAGCACCAGAGCATAGTGTAGGGAAAGAAAATAGACTTTGCAACCTGACAGATGTCGGTCATAGTTTAAAAATTATAATCTTCATGAAGTGTCTAGCAGAGTGACAGGTACAGATGAGCCAAGTGTTGAATGCAACTTTCATTATTTCTTTGTATCCCTTTCAGCCTAGTGTGCTGCACAGAGTAAGGTTAAATAAATATCAAATTTAATTCTTAGGGTACTCTAAGTGATAATAAATTCTTTATCAGTTAATTGTACCCATCATAATTGCTAATATAGTTTAGGAGTCAATCCACTCCCAATAATGAAAACTTGCCTTACCCTGGGACTGAGAAGAGAATAGGTAATGAGATACTCTGCCTTTCCTTAAACTTGTGCAAATGCCACATTGGAAAACTAGACCCCTGAAAATCACGAGCTCATTGACAACAAGTTCTTTGATTTCTCCAAGCTACCATTTCCATTGTACCTAATCTAGCCCTAGGTGCATGGTATTTACACAGTCCTTACTAAAATAAAATAAACAAATTGCATGTTGATGAAGAAGAGATTTCTTGGCCCCTAAAGACATCAAAAGTTTTCTTTTCTGAACTACAAAATGTCAGGTGCTAGCATGGCATTCTAACTTCCTAACTACCACACTCACTTCTGTTTGTAATACAGTTTATAGGCATACACAATAGGGTATATCTTATCATCCTTTCCAAAAATGTCATGGAAATAATATGATTTCAGAGGTTATTTTTGACACACGAACAAGCTAAAAATGTTTCTTAGACTGAAGCCAAGACTTAATAAGTACTTTTACTATCATGACTCATCAAACTTAATATACTGGAATGCTGTGTGAGAACTCTTATCTGAATGGTTCAATCATGCCCAAGTATGAGGGAATTTACTTGGGACCAAATGTAGATGTTTAAAAACTCCTCAGTTGTCTGTTTTTCTCCCTTTCAAAGCTTTACAGGTATAGTAACAACCACATGATCCAAGTGTGTGCTCATTTTCTATTATATAGGTATTATAAGAACATAATATTTTAAAACCACTTGATTCTTTGTTATCCTGTTATTTTCTGGAGGATTTGTTTACCTGTGATTGCTAATTTTTTGGACAGAGTGGCAATAGTACCTTTTGGATCATGTGTAGGGCTATGAAATAGTGCTGTCCCTCCCTCATCCCATGCTCCTGCCAAATTGGTCTCTTCAACATTTTCAAATGTGCCGGTTCTACTACCTTCCCCTGAAATGGCATATGCCTCCCATGCATCCTACTGTGGAAATTCCCCTCCTTCCAAGGTTCAATTCCCAGCTTACCCTCTCCAGGAATGTATATGTAACAGAGACTCAATAGAGGCTTGAGTTGAATTTAATAACAGACAGCAATTTTCTTCCTAACTTAGTCCCTCATGTACTATTAAGAATGAATAACTTGGGTCCATTAAATGTCTATTTCTACAACTTGAATGAATATGTGCAAACTGCAGGTGTACTGCAGGCATCTGCAACACAAATGTTTATGGGGACCAGACAGTTAAAATAAATGAATATAGTGGGCTTGATTGTCAGAATGTAAAGTAGGTGTGGTATGGCTCTGATAAAACTAAAGAGCATATGCTTGTATGTAGTAGCAGCTCCTGCTACTTTTAGCTGATTTTTGTCCTACTTTGTTCTGTCATGTTCTTAATGTCTAGAAATGTGCCTGGCATATAGTAGAACCTCAATAAATATTTGTTGAATGAGTGACTGAATGAATGAATGAGTGCTAAATGAGAAATCAGGCTCCCAAATCTCCCACTTTCTCAATAAAGAAGAGAAGTTCACTTTTTTTTGGAAACATTCTGAATTTTAAATTTTGATGACTAGTCCATTGAAATGAAAAGTCTGCTCTGACCAAATACATCTACTGACCAAGTTTGACCTGAGAGCCAGCAGTTTGCTACCCATCCTATATTTGATTTTTAAGAGGGAATTCTCTTCTAACAATTTTGTAAAGGGTAATAATTCGGGTAATATTTCTAGCTTCTCTCTGGCTGGAACCATGAAAACTAGTTAAATACTTAGAAAGAGAATGTGTTGGATAGATAGGAATTACACTTAACATTTGCTGAAACATTTTCATTTGGATTCTCACTTGATCCTTACAACAGCTCAGTTAAATGGAAATAAAGTTACTCTCACCTCCATTTAACTGCCTTTGAATACATCCAGTCTCTTTGCTGCTGTTCTGATTGAATGGTGATTATTTATTGACCATTCTAAAAGCAGCCCCAAAGTCAGTGTAGTTCTTGTCTTTGTACATTTAGTCAAACTGACTGACCTTAGAGAACCCTGAATGCAGTGCTTTTACCTACTCAGTTGGGAGCTTGTCACTTGTCCATTTTGGGGCAAGCTATTTCAGTGGCTTCATAAAGCAGCCACATGCGTGGACATTCAGGAAGCCTGGTTTCTTTAGATATGGTGCTGCGTAAAACAACCTGAAAAGAACATCATAAAACATGTCCTGATTCCTGCCTTCCTCAGTGCCTCATTTGGAAAATGTGTCTGCCTGCCAAATACAGCAGGCTTAGGAAATCAAAATAGAAACAGGAAACAAAGGAAATTAGAGACAAATTTATTTTCAGAGTGTGTCCTTGTCCTGTGAAGAGCAAAAGAACAACTGCATCTGTTTGAGGCTATTACCTAGACATTATAGGGAACAATCCTCAATGCAGACATGTCCAAATACGTGTGGTTAAGCCTGTTGTCAAATCTGGAGATGAAAGACTTAATACAAGCAGATAAGTATCATATAAAAGTGGATGGGGGCTTCCCTGGTGGTGCAGTGGTTGAGAGTCCGCCTGCCGATGCAGGGGACATGGGTTCGTGCCCCAGTCTGGGAAGATCCCACATGCCGCGGAGCGGCTGGGCCTGTGAGCCATGGCCGATGAGCCTGCGCGTCCAGAGCAACGGGAGAGGCCACAACAGTGAGAGGCCCGTGTACCGCAAAAAAAAAAAAAAAAAAAAAAGTGGGGATAAAAATACCCAAAGACCACAACGAGCATAAATTCTTAGGAAAAGTTGAGAACTTTCCTAAGTTCACAAAGGTGAATTTAGCAGTCAAGGTGCATATGACACTTGGGTTAAAATGGGTTTGTTAGGTTCCTTGAAGACTTCAACATTTTTTAAACTTGTGCTGGCCAGACGTCCACTGTGCTGCTTGGATGGATGAGGTACCCCAGCCAATGACTAGGAACTCTGTAAGGCTATATCACTAGGTATGTGAAGGAATATTTGTGGTTAATAACAATTTTTTAAAAGCATGAAAAGGCAAAGTGACTTTATAAAATAAAATACATAAATATAAGTTAAATACATCATAAGTATAATTTTTTACTGTCTGCTTCAACACATTTGCCACTCAAAGTTCATGTGTGATTTTCAAGTAAACAATGTCTATAGATTTCACTGATCATACTTTGTTGGTCACTGAATCCACACTTCTCCCATGACCATCAGCATCTGTAGTTGCCTGTCTAGTGCTAGCCTAAAGACAGCAGCTGCAGTACATACCAGGTAAGAGATAGAACACCAGGGCAGAAGGCAGATAATACTACCCTGAGGTCAAATCACTGTGTGGCAGGCCCACCCACGTGCCCACAAATCTTTTTCCAGTTTCCAAATCAAAATGTGTTCCTTGCCTGGCAGCTATAAATCTTGGGGAATCTAAATGGACCAGATATAATATAATGTAATAAGTTAAAATGAATATATGCATTCATGCACAATCTTGAGGACCTATGATATGTCAGGCGTGGTATGCAGGAGACACAAAGACAAAAGAAAAATTTGGGAGATGGTGGCTGGGAGAGAGCATGGAAGGGGTGTGCCAGGTGGAGCAGGCAACAAGGCTAAAGGCAAAGGGACAGGACAGCGCATCAGCAGAGGTGCAGTCATTCATGAAGGCAGAAAAGTAGGGTATAAGGGGGAAAACACGGGAAAGGATGATAAAAAATGGGTTTAGAAATTTGATTTTTATACTAAAAATTAAAAGCATGAAGAACATCCTTCAGTCAATAGCAGAGAATACTTATTCTAAAAGTACTTGCTAAAAATGGTGTTTTTGTAGTGTTTGACATTCAGTTCCTGCCAAATGCTCACTGAGATAATATTTTTTGAAAAATTGTCATGAAGAAGATAGGCATGTATTGTATGTAGGCATGTATTGTGAAAGATCTTCATATTCTTATCCATCATACCCCCTTCGTAAAAAGAGAAGAAAATAGTATATTGGACATATTAATCATCCATTGTTAAGCTTCACCTCTATATGAAGTCAGGTCACTAGGAAGCTTTTAAGCACCATCATGCACTTTACCTCCTGATGTAGGTGTCATGACACCCTTGCCTTTCTCCAAGGCAAAGTAGGAAGTAATAATACATTGGAACATCTTTGCATCGTTCAAACTATTAATAACAAGTGTGTTGTCATTTACATTATCCACAATGATTTATATAAATATCTTCACACATATCTGTTAGTCCTCTGTGTTCTCAGTTAACCATGAGGAAGCTACATAACCCACCGTGTTTACCTCTTTATTGTGGATGATAAAAACCCAGAGCTGAGTTCTGATTTATAGCCATAAAAATTTTTTTCCATATTAGTTGTATGATTTGGAGCAAATTTTTTAAATTTTCTGAGATTCAGTTCTCTCTTCTGGAAAATGGGAATAATAATGATATTAATAGCAATAATAATAAATAACAACATCTGTGATATTATACAAAGATAATTTACTTTTAAAAACCTCTGGTATAAGCCATATAATATGTGTGTGTGTGTTTAAATAAGCTATAATCTATTCCTTAGCATTTAAAGGGCCCTAAATAGGAATCTACATTCCAATGTAGCTATGAAAACACTACAAATATTATTAATGAAACTACATGAGAGTTTGCCAATTAGTAAGAGGGATGTTAGAAAACTATATGGTAAAATGAAAGGTGTTTAAAATGTGTCACTGCCTAGAAAGGTGGTAAGGACATCACTGTCCTTTCCTAAACAAGGCAGTAGGATATAAAAAGCTCAACAGCTCAATACCTTCAGAAATGTGTCCTAGGTCTGGACATCCATTTGTACCCATTCCATGAAGTACTTTGTTGCCTTACCCATCACAAAGATGAACTGGCCCTGCCTTTGTTGCATCTGCCTATGATGTAAAAGAAAAGAATTTCCATTCATAGTCTTTTCCAGAGTTTCTCAGGACAGAGAGTGTGGGCTCCCTTGAATTTACAAGAAAATTATGTATGACAACATTTATGTCTACTTTCCAGTCGACATTTGTAAAAGAATTTGGTATAAGACTTGCTTTCATTGTAATATACCACCCTGTAGCCTGGGGATCTGTAGAACTTCTTGTACCTCTGATTACTAGAAGAGAGATTTACAAAACAAACAGACCATGGAAAGTGATGTCATAGCCAGCTTTCTTGTAAGTTTGTAGAATTTTATATATATATATATATATATATATATATATATATATAGAGAGAGAGAGAGAGAGAGAGAGAGAGAGAGAGAGAGAAAGTGTTCTAAAAACTAGATTATGCAAAATAAAATAAAACAGTCAGATTTAGACAAAACAAAATTAGCTAAACATGTAGCAAAAGTAGATTAAACATGTATTGCAAGTACTTATTTTAAATGTATCTTTTGACTTAGCAATTCTACATCTGGGAATTTTGTATGAAGAAATCATAGGACAATGCACAAAAATTGAAATATAGGAATAATCACTGTTACACAGTTCACAACAGTGAAAATTGGTAGTGTCCTGTGTCTTTTGACAGATTATTATTTAATAAATTATGGTACATCTATACAATGTAATAATTTCCATCATTACGATGATAGCACACAAAGATGACACAGAAAGATGTCCATAAAACACATTAGCTGAAAAAGCAAATTTCAAAAACAGTGTAATAGTCTTAAATTGTATTTTTTGTTAAAAAATATATGTATAGAAAAAAATCTTGAATGATATATACCAAAATATTAGAAAAGATTATGTCTGGAAGGCATAATTAAGAGTGATCCTTGTTTTTCTTTTTATAATTTCTGTTAATGGCATATCCAATTTTTATATTCAGAAAAAACAATAAAGGAAAACCTCATATTTCTATCTTAAATCATAAAACCATAAGATAAGCTTGCAAAATCACAGGCTGACTAAACCAGTTGGATAACTCTAACTCACAAACTCAGGTTTGCAGATGAGCTGTGCTTCTTCACATGTCAAAGACTCCCATTGCTTTGTACTCATTCAATCCTTGATTTTGGTAGTGTTAAAACGGTCTGAACTAGAGAAATTAAGGAATTCTTTCCATTCTTTTTTTTGTGTGTGGGGTACGCGGGCCTCTCACTGTTTTGGCCTCTCCCGTTGCGGAGCACAGGCACCGGACTCGCAGGCTCAGCGGCCACGGCTCATGGGCCCAGCTGCTCCGTGGCATGTGGGATCTTCCCGGACCGGGGCACGAACCCGTGTCCCCTGCATCCACAGGCGGACTCTCAACCACTGCGCCACCAGGGAAGCACAATTCTTTCCACTCTTGAAGATATCCTTTTGTCTTTCTGGTTTAAATTGCTTTTATGATCTTATTATTCATACTTCAAAGGTGTTTGTTGTTTATGTGATTTTCCCCTCCTATGTTTATTCTTTCATGGGAGGTGATTCTAATATGCTTGCTATCAAACTGTTCCAGATTCTCATAGAATAAGTAACCAACAATTGATGAAGACTACCAAAGTGGTCATAATGACAAACTATAAAGATTATCCTCTTCAAACTTCCCTAAATCTTCGAACTATTTTTCAAATATCTGTTCCATAGAAGCAAATATGTTCCACTATGTGGTTGACATATCCCATCTGCTATCTGTTTGTGTGTGCGTGTGTTTTTAGTGTTTTTTTATTGACCTATAGTTGATTTACGATGCTGTGCCAATCTCTGTTGTACAGCTAAGTGACTCAGTTGTACACATATAGACATTTTTTTAAAATATTCTTTTCCATTATGGTTTATCCCAGGAGACTGGATATAGTTCCCTGTTCTGTATAGTAGGACCTTGCTGTTTATCTATCCTATGCTGATCTAGAGGCTTCCAAATGAGTTCAAGACAAAAACATTTTTTTAATGGTTTGGCTTCCTCTTTACACTTCCTCTAGGATATCACTTGTGTCTATAGTAGTAATAAAAAGTGCTGAGTAATCCCTAGTGAAACAATTGACAGATCACCAATGGATGCTAAAGCCATTATGTGAAAGTTTGGGGTGGGAGTGGTGGTAACTCTCAACAACCATAATTGCAAGGTTTCAAGGTATTACTCTATAGATTACTTATTAATTGCAAATGGGAAAACTTCATTTTACTATGGAGAAATCGGTGGGAACCACCTTAACCAAGAGATCAAATTTAATTTCATTAATAGTGGGATATGGGCTTCCCTGGTGGTGCAGTGGTTGAGAGTCTGCCTGCCGATGCAGGAGACACGGGTTCATGCCCCGGTCCGGGAAGATCCCACATGCCATGGAGCGGCTGGGCCCGTGAGCCGTGGCCACTGAGCCTGCGCGTCCGGAGCCTGTGCTCCGCAACGGGAGAGGCCACAATGGTGAGAGGCCCGCGTACCACAAAAAAAAAAAAAAAAAAAAAAAAAAAAAAAGTGGGATAAGCTGACATTATGTGCCTTCTGATTTGAAGTAATATGAAGTACGAAGTATTGCTTATAGGGTGTTCTTGCCAAGACTGTTTAACTTAAAACTAACCAAACCTTTAGATTATAACTTCCAGTTCACAGGAAGTGCAGAGGACAGAGGAACAGGTTAACTAAAACCAGGAGGAAACATAGAAATCCAGATTGTAAGTCCTTCTACAAGGCAGTTCACATGGTCTTTTCTAAAAGTCAGTGTAATGGGAGAAAAAACTGGTGGGGGACTGCTCTAGACATAACAAACAAATGTAATATGGGAACCTTTATTGGATACTGGTTTAAAAAAATAGCTATAAAAGACATTTTAATGACAATTGGGAATATTTGAATTTGAATTGGATATTGAATGATATTACAGAATTGTATTTTTAAGTGTGATAGTGATATTATAGCTACATAAGAAAATATGCATCTTCTTCGAAGATGAAAACTGAATTATTTGAGAGAAAGACTTATGTATGAAATTTACTTTCAAATAGTCCCTCCCAGAATGAGAAAGAAAGTAAGAGAGCAAGAGAGAGGGCAAGTAAACATGGTAAAATATTAATTGTTGATTTTAGACGGTGGGCATATGCGCACTCATTTTATTACTCTTTCAACTTCCTGTTGTTGAAATTCTTCATAACAAAAAGGGAGAAAAGGGAAGATTAAACCAAAAAAATTAAGTCCTTTATAGTAATACTTGGCATTCTGATTGTATTTGAAAACCTGTATCATAAACATAGGATATTTAAAATTTTCCTTTCATGGAAAGGAAAATTTCTTTTTCTTTTAAAGAAAACTTTTCTTTTAAACCTGCTTCAGAGAAAATAAGATTGTAAGACTGACCCTGTCTTGAGGAGGGATTTATGGGTTTTTTTTTCAGTCTGTTTGTAACCTCCTGTAAATCTTCTGTAACCTTTTGGATTGATCATCAATAAACATTTACTAAGCACTTCCCAGAGTTCAGGGCACTCTGCTAGTCACTGTGGGCTTAACAGTGTTCAGAGTAGACTCTGTCACTGCCTCCAGTGTCAGGAAAATGATTCTGTTCTTTATCCAGTAATAGATTATTTTAAGTGATCTCAATAAGGAAATTCAATCTGGCAAATGATTGTTATGTTCCAGGTATAAGACTCAGTGCTCTGTGCCAAGGGAATAGATGAGAGAACCATAGGGAATGTTCATCAAGCATGGAATCCAAGAATCTGCTAGGGTCACTCTGTCCTTTGGCCACAGATAAGCTAGGCTCAAGCTGTAGTCCATGATTTGTGGAAAGTCCAGCACCCTCCCCAAACTCGCTGTGAATTCCTGGGTACCACAAAGTCTCATGGTCACCTCAGACTCTACTCAGCTTCTGCCAGTGAATCCATTCAATTCTCGTTCCATCCATGTCAGCTCAGCCCCACTTCTTGATTTTTATATGAAAATAAGGATTTTATGGAATTTTGAGAGGTCATGTGGTCAATAACATTAATTGTATGTTGGAAGGGGAGAAATGTAAAACCAAAGAAAAAGCAGCCAAGGAATTAAAACCTTCACAGATCATAAAAGATTCCAGAGCCTATCATGTTTTCTTATCTTTAGGTTAAGCCTCACTGGAAAAATGTCTTTCTATCCTTTGACATCTAAATTTCCAACTACTTCTTAGGCAATTCCATCTATTTAATCTCTCCTTCAGGATCCATTTCTCTTTCTCCCAACAGTACAAGTCTCAAGTCTAAAAAATTCAGTGTGAATTAATCCCTGGGTGACCTGCCAGTTAGTTCTTGGAGGGATATTGCCCTTTGAATCAAGCAGTTTTGACTTTTGTTAGGAGGTGGGTGGAAGTTTGGGTACCAATGAGATGGAGGATGGGGGAAGAGGTTTTGGCACACCCAGTCAGGCGAAATAGTCTATGGTGGACAAGACCTCCCAGCCTAGTCCCCTTGAAGGTCTTCCCTCTAGCGAAGACCTTAATTACTCCTCTGACTGTAGGAGCAATTTCACACACTTCCCAAAGATAAACAATAACTTTTTGGAAGCAGATTGTCAATCTTATGAGAGAAAACTTTTTCCTACCTGCCTTCTTAATTAGCAAGGCCATCTTTCTCACAATGGAATGAATATTTCTTATCACACAAAATAGTGATTTTTAAAATATTTCCCCTACCATCTGCCCCATACAATACACCCCCCCCAATACTATTAGCACACACAACCTCACACCACAAGCCCATACATACCCCCCACATACACACCCACACACATATTTTATTTAAGCCTTTTTAAGAATTGGAAATAGACCTGCGTAACTCTTTTGGTTATTCCAATACCCAGAAAATACTTTGCAGCTACAACTAATAAGGTCTTAAACTGTTAATAATTTCTTAGGCAAGGCATTCCTCATCCTCTGTTTTGATCTTGAAGGTGAAGGAAGAGGGCGAATTATTTTATTGTAGCTCCAAGACCAAGAAGGAATGGCTGTGATTCAAGAACAGAAAAAGGAGAGTAACCTGAAAAGTAGTCAACAGACTAAGGAGAGAATCAAAAGGACCATTTTAGAAAGTGATGAATGGGAAAGCAAGTTTGCAAAACATTAAGGAATGAATAGATTATGGGGAATTGGTGAGGTAAAAATGAACACTTTTTACACAGTCTACGAGAGAAAAAGAGAGAAATGGGAAAACAACATGGCCCATCTTGTTTGGTTATCAACTCAGTACTTTCATGTACATGAAGCCATTTACTTAGCCAAAAAAATTAATTAAATCATTTTGGGAATCTTTATAATTTAAATTATATCAGCATTTAAGGCTTTGGAATAGAAAAGCTATATTTCTTTGTGAACCTGAATGAGATGTCCTGTCCCCTTCCTGACTTTGTACTAAGAAGCTAAGTAACCGGCCCCATGGTGGGTACCCAATATGACACTACATAAAGAGACTGAGGTGTGTGAAGTACTAAGAGAAACCTGATTTATCCTCATATTTCTGGACAGCCCAAAGGAGCCTGCAGCTTCTGAGTAAATGACTTGAAGCTGGAGAGTGTGGGCCGTGGAAATTTTGAAGAAACTCTCTTATGCTACCATGGGGGTGAAGACTGGATCAATTTATCATACACAGTGAAATGCTACCTGAGCAGTGGCAGTACAGCTGGGTGCCCAGTTGCAAGCAGAGGCCAGGGTCTAATCCTGTCTTCCCAGATATCAAGCAAATTCTCCAAAGGGTATGCAAGAGAGATCCAGGGCTGTGCCCTCTTGACTTCCTGGAGGGGCTGGCACTCTCCCTGCAAGAACCTGCTATTTATTCTTTCCTTTCAGAAACAATTGTAGCTACTTCTGATATAGAAAAAGGCAATTTAACATTCTGCCAAAGTTCTGAGATTATTCAAACCATTTTCCAAATATCTTTATTATAATAGCTATCATTCTGATCATCCCACTTGTAACATTATTGTTTCTTAAGATTTCTAATGCATCTTAATCAGACATTTGGTTTCTTAAGTTAACCACTTTTGAGGCAATTTCATGAAGATTATATTACTCAGAGCCCTTATTTTAAATCATGTGTTTGGTAAATGTCTAAAATTACTGAGTAAGTAGATAGGGTACAACTTTTACTGTTTTTTTTTTTTTTTTTTTTTTTTTTTGCGGTACGTGGGCCTTTCACTGTTGTGGCCTCTCCCACCGTGGAGCACAGGATCTGGACGCGCAGGCTCAGCGGCCGTGGCTCACGGATCCAGCCACTCCGCGGCATGTGGGATCCTCCCGGACCGGGGCACGAACCCATGTCCCCTGCATCGGCAGGCGGACTCTCAACCACTGCGCCACCAGGGAAGCCCCCAAATATATTTTTGAAATAGCAAGCTTTACTGTTTACTCTAGTTCTAGGTAAATGGGTTTAAAGTTCTAACAGTTTTGACGTTTAAAAGTATATTCTCTTATCTCCAGATCTTTCACAGAACAAAATGTACACACCTATAGGGTTCAAAAGATGGCCTGTTAAATACTAGGGGCTACAGGGTCCAGTGCTGAAATTATCACTGAGATCATCTGATGCTTTAGCTTATTTTAAAATAAAAATTGAAGTTTATCTATTACTAAGTATGTAGCATAAAATTTACAGAACTATCTTGACTAAGTAATTCTTATTTTAAACTAGTAGATTCTGGAAAAGCCATTTTTAAGATACAGACCTAGATCAAATCTGGTGAAGTAAAGAAACAGAAATTACTATTAGTGTATCATTGGAAATTAAAATTCAGTAAAGTGAAAAATGACTATTATTTGCAGACTATTGTTTTTAAATTTTAAAATTCTACCTTCCCTTTTTTTTCTCAACAAACATGGCTTAGTTTCTGTTCTAATGTGTTTAAAGCTACGCACATACATAGGGGGCTTTGATCTTTGCTTAATCTGCAAATAATTCCAAAATCATAAGATTGAAACAGTCCTCGATTACTGAATACTTTGTATCTCACAGGATATGACAGATGTCTGTAAGCTGTGAAAATATGTGTCTGATGTGTTGGTGAGTTCACATTAATGTTCAGAACAGGAAAATAAAAGCCACATCGCAATACTTATATTATTGGCATTTGTTACCTCCACTTTTCAGATGCTATAGGAAGGAACCAAGTCAAATGAATACTCAAGACTGTTTTCATGAACCCTAATGCTAAACATATGTGTCTCATTATTATTAAATTTGGACTTAGGTCACTGAATTCCGAGGCTACAGAGGCAGGTAAAATATAAGGAAAACTTTATACTTACGGGGTAGACCAAGCAACATTTTTCTGACAGTGAAAATTATCTAACTATATATTTTTTTTAGGAAAAGCGTACCTAGTACAGACCACCTGATTATTAAGAGCAAGTTGGAGGAAGGGATTCTACTAGAAGCAAGGGAGAAATACTGTTTTCTTGACATCTTTCACTAGGTTCAAGTGAAACAACTCAGTTTACTATGAATAGACTAGCTCTTTTCCATTTGAAAATATGTCTGCTCTAGGCAGGTCAGCTTTGCATGAGACTTTGGGACAGGGAGTTGGATTCCTGTGTTAGGCAAAACCCTCTAGATTCCTTAAATATCTCTAGAGTCAGATATGATGAAAAAGGAGCCATCACTCAGAATTGTAATAGGACCTAAAGGCCATTTTGGCCCTGGCCCAGACTTACTAGCATAGCTTGCAGTGATCTAACCCTGCAATTATCTTGCTGTGCAACTCCATGCCTGAGGATTTAATCAGATACACAATACTGTGTATTATATCACTGCTTTTCACCTCTTGGTTAGAGAGTGTTTTCCTGAAAAATTATTTAGTGAAAAAAACTCTGAGAAGAAAATAGTAGGAGTTTTCAACTGAAGCTACTCTTAACTCTCTGGCCCAGTGAGAAAACTAATCAAATGATACTGAAAAGGGGAGGATTGATGATACACTCATTCATTCATCCATTCATACAACAAGTGTCTACCATATGTCAGCCAAGTTCCACATATTGTGTGATGAAGGAAATACAGTCTCTGCCTTCATGGGAGTTAGAGTTTAGCCATAACATTCTGCTAAAGATGTTAAAGTGTTACACTCAAAGTTTGAAGATACACACACTTCCTTTCATGAAAGTAAGTGTTCAGTCAATGCACTGCCCCTCCCCACAGTGCTATATTGTATTTATCTTACTTAAAAAATGTGTGTGTGATTGTGTATAATTCTAGTTTATCTTGTCAATAGTGGACCCAATTTTCCCCTGTTCAAGTGGGGATTTTGCAAGAGAAATATGATTTCTGCCTCTTCTATTGGTCTCTTGCAGAGTAGGATGCATTTGCATTCTCATCTGAAAAGAGGAGAAAGATCTCAAGGTTAGAGGTCTCATCTTTTTTCCTTGTCACTTATTTATTCAATTCAAGGAAAAATATTACAAATTGGTTATAATTTGTTTTTAACTTCTAATGCAGTAGCATGTTCCTCATAGTAACTCCATAAATGTCTGATCATTGTATTCATATATGGAATCTAAAAAAAAAATGGTACTTATGAACCTAGTGGCAGAGCAGGAATAAAGACAGACATAGAGAATGGACTTGAGCACATGGGTAGGGGATGGGGAAGCTGGAGCAAAGTGAGAGTAGCATCGACAAATATATACTATGTAAAATAGCTAGTGGGAAGAAGCTGCATGGCACAGGGAGATCAGCTTGGTGCTTTGTGACCACCTAGAGAGGTGGGATAGGGAGGGTGGGAGGGAGGCTCAAGAGGGAGGAGATATATGTATGAATATAGCTGATTTATTCTGTTGTACAACAGAAACTAACACAGCATTGTAAAGCAATTATACTCCAATAGAGGTGCATTAAAAAAAACAAAAAAACTTACCATTGTGTGCCCAGAAATTTTTAGTTAGTAGGAAAGAAGAGGATGAGCAACATCTAGTATCTGCCCTCTAAGTGCTTAAAATGATGATAATTTAATCATTATAACTAGTGACAAGTCAAGGCTTTTTTACTAGAAAAAGTAAAGACTACAAATAATTTATTTTGCATGACATTTTCTCTAAAGAAGTATTTCACAATAGCAGAGGGAGGAACACTCCCAAACTCATTCTACGAGGCCGACATCACCTTGATACCAAAACCAGGCAAGGATGTCACAAAGAAAGAAAACTACAGGCCAATATCACTGATGAACATAGATGCAAAAATCATCAACAAAATAGTAGCAAACAGAATCCAACAGCACATTAAAAGGATCATACACCATGATCAAGTGGGGTTTATCCCAGGAATGCAAGGATTCTTCAATATACGCAAATCAATCAATGTAATACACCATATTAACAAGTTGAAGGAGAAAAACCATATGATCATCTCAATAGATGCAGAGAAAGCTTTCGACAAAATTCAACACCCATTTATGATAAAAACCCTGCAGAAAGTAGGTATAGAGGGAACTTTCCTCAACATAACAAAGGCCATATATGACAAACCCACAGCCAACATTGTCCTCAATGGTGAAAAACTGAAACCATTTCCACTAAGATCAGGAACAAGACAAGGCTGCCCACTCTCACCACTCTTATTCAACATAGTTTTGGAAGTTTTAGCCACAGCAATCAGAGAAGAAAAGGAAATAAAAGGAATCCAAATTGGAAAAGAAGAAGTAAAGCTGTCACTGTTTGCAGATGACATGATACTATACATAGAGAATCCTAAAGATGCTACCGAAAAACTACTAGAGCTAATCAATGAATTTGGTAAAGTAGCAGGATATAAAATTAATGTACAGAAATCTCTGGCATTCCTGTACACTAATGATGAAAAATCTGAAAATGAAATCAAGAAAACACTCCCATTTACCATCGCAACAAAAAGAATAAAATATCTAGGAATAAACCTACCTAAGGAGACAAAAGACCTGTATGCAGAAAACTATAAGACACTGATGAAAGAAATTAAAGATGATACAAATAGATGGAGAGATATACCATGCTCCTGGATTGGAAGAATCAATATTGTGAAAATGACTCTACTACCCAAAGCAATCTACAGATTCAATGCAATCCCTATCAAACTACCAATGGCATTTTTCACAGAACTAGAACAAAAAATTTCAAAATTTGTTTGGAAAAACAAAAGGCCCCGAATAGCTAAAGCAATCTTGAGAACGAAAAACGGAGCTGGAGGAATCAGGCTCCCTGACTTCAGACTATACTACAAAGCTACAGTAATTAAGACAGTCTGGTACTGGCATAAAAACAGAAAGATAGATCAGTGGATCAGGATAGAAAGCCCAGAGATAAACCCACGCACATATGGCCAACTTATCTTTGATAAAGGAGGCAGGAATGTACAGTGGAGAAAGGACAGCCTCTTCAATAAGTGGTGCTGGGAAAACTGGACAGGGACATGTAAAAGTTTGAGATTAGATCATTCCCTAGCACCATACACAAAAATAAGCTCAAAATGGATTAAAGACTTAAATGTAAGGCCAGAAACTATCAAACTCTTAGAGGAAAACATAGGTAGAACACTCTATGACATAAATCACAGCAAGATCCTTTTGGACCCACCTCCTAGAGAAATGGAAATAAAAACAAAGATAAACAAATGGGACCTAACGAAACTTCAAAGCTTTTGCACAGCAAAGGAAACCATAAAGAAGACCAAAAGACAACCCTCAGAATGGGAGAAAATATTTGCAAATGAAGCAACTGACAAAGGATTAATCTCCAAAATTTATAAACAGCTCATGCAGCTCAATAGCAAAAAAACAGACAACCCAATCTAAAAATGGGCAGAAGACTTAAATAGGCATTTCTCCAAAGAAGATATACAGACTGCCAACAAACACATGAAAGAAGGATCAACATCATTAATCATTAGAGAAATGCAAATCAAAACTCCAATGAGATATCATCTCACACCAGTCAGAATGGCCATCATCAAGAAATCTAGAAACAATAAATGCTGGAGAGGGTGTGGAGCAAAGGGAACACTCTTGCACTGCTGGTGGGAATGTGAATTGGTACAGCCACTATGGAGAACGGTATGGAGGTTCCTTATAAAACTACAAATAGAACTACCATATGACCCAGCAATCCCACTACTGGGCATATACCCTGAGAAAACCATAATTCAAAAAAAGACATGTACCAAAATGTTCATTGCAGCTCTATTCACAATAGCCCGGAGCTGGAAACAACCTAAGTGTCCATCATCGGATGAATGGATAAAGAAGATGTGGCACATATATACAATGGAATATTACTCAGCCATAAAAAGAAATGAAACTGAGCTATTTGTAATGAGGTGGATAGACCTAGAGTCTGTCATACAGAGTGAAGTTAGTCAGAAAGAGAAAGACAAATACCGTATGCTAACACATATATACGGAATTAAAAAAAAAAAAAAAAAAAGTCATGAAGGACCTAGGGGCAAAACGGGAATAAAGACACAGACCTACTTGAGAATGGACTTGAGGATATGGGGAGGGGGAAGGGTAAGCTGTGACAAAGCGAAAGAGAGGCATGGACATATATACACTACCAAACGTAAGGTAGATAGATAGTGGGAAGCAGCCGCAGAGCACAGGGAGATCAGCTCGGTGCTTTGTGACCGCCTGGAGGGGTGGGATGGGGAGGGTGGGAGGGAGGGAGATGCATGAGGGAAGGGATGTGGGAACAGATGTATATGTATGACTGATTCACTTTGTTATAAAGCAGAAACTAATTAAAAAAATAAATAAATAAACTTTAAAAAAAAAAAAAAAAAGAAGTGATAGGAGGGTCTAAGCATACAGGGTCATTGTGAACCCTTAAACAAAGGTGTTAAGATCCTCTCTAGTCTCTGGAAAGAACTGATGGGTGCATTCCTATTTGGACAGAGAGGGAGCAGACAGTGTAGAAAGTCAGAGAGAAGATTATTAATATCTGAATTATATTGTAACTTTTTTATTAAGAAAAAGATTCATTGAGGTAAATGGAAGACTAAGATGTTTCCAGTACTTTAATATTTTAGTTATTCGTTTTTAGGTGTCACAGTATCTAAGTGGTTTGGTTTGTGCCTGTGAGCCAGCAACTACAAAACGGGAGGAAAAGGAAGGGAAGATATTTTAAATAAAGAGGGAAAAAAAAAAAAAAAAAGAAGTATTTCACAAACTGTTCTAAAGTCAATTATACTCTAATTCAGTCCATAAGAAAATCAATTTAAGTTATATCATTGGTGCACGAGGGATATGTAACAAAGTTAAACAGGCAGCTTTACTGCAGGACTTAGTACACTGACTGTTCAAAAGGTACTAATATGCTAGATTTCCTAAACTAATTTGACTGTAGAATCTGTTTTTTTTCTGGAATGCTTATTAATTTCAGTCTCACAGAGCATGTGTCCCACTGAACAGTTTGGGAAACATTGCTGTAAATTTTATTGCATTGAATAATATCTCCTGGAATATGTTTCTACATGACTTAAAAGAAAATGAAATACACCAACAAGCACAACACAAAAAAATCACAAACAAATATGAATTATGCAGTTTCTTAACACTGTTTAAATATTGCACTTGAACATTAAGAATGTAAACAACGTCATTTTGCAACTAAGAGGATTTGTTTAGGAGTCACTAGCCTAGGTTTTCATGTAGACTTCACCTAACTTACTAGTGAAATGATCATGGGAAAGCAATGTCAACTCTCTGAACCTCAGTTTTTTTTCATCTGTTCTATGCGAATACTAATATCTATTTTGACAACCTTGCTGGAACATTGAAAAATCTCAGGCAAGGTCATAGATATGAAACAACTTTCAAAAATCTTGCATGGAAGGATTATTATGATGTACCACCAGAAATACTATCTGTCATTGAATGTCCTGGTATAACAAAAGCCTGTAAATATGTGTAATGAATCAGTACAGACATATTAATTTTGACATTTCTTTGGGTAAAAAAAAGAATAGTCTGCATTATTTCAGCTATTTTACATGTGGGGGAACTTAAATACTGAAAACTAAAGTCATTGTCTCTGGTTTTATTGGGCAGAATGGGGCAATAACATCTATTCCAGCTCCTGATTTCTAGAAAGAAACAAAAACAGGCTTTATTTACACATATGATGCTCAAATTATTCTGGAAACCATTTATCTGGTAATATTCAAGTGTCATTCTGCTTGTTAACACCATTAGCATAGAAGAAATTAATCATTCCAGTTGGACTGCTAATCCATTTAACTCAAAGTTAGAGTTGACAGTTTTCCAACCATTCTATCCGTTAATCTATAGGCATCATTCCAAACACTAGGAAATTTCAGGTCCCCTAAAATCTAATAAAATGCTTAATATAAAATACAAATAACTTGACACTGGGGTAAATAAAATAGTGTAACCGATAGCAAGTTTGGTCTCAGTAGAATTTGCCTGTTCATATATATATATATATATATATATATGTAAGTATATATATATAAATGTAAATTACTTGAAATTGGGCATAAAAATTTAGTCTCCAAGGAATAGGGTCTCTTGTTAAGTTAATTCAAGCTACTAGAAAGAAATGTTGGTTGCCAAAATTTATGCAAATTATTTTTAATGAGGTTTTTTTTTACCTCTTCAAGGCTTAACTCAAAGTTGCAATTCAGAATGATATAATTATTTTTTTAATTGAAGTATAGTTGGTTTACAAATTGTGTTAGTTGCAAATGTACAGCATAGTGATTCATTTTTTTCAGATTATATTCCATTATAGGTTATTGATATCATTATTCTTAAATTATAATTTATTCTACATTCACTACTATTACTACTTTATACAACACTTGGCTTAATATTTAGTTTGTTCTGAATAACTGTATAATTCTAAATGTTTTTATAAGATGAGTATATCACTTCAATCTTTATTATTTCCTCAATTTTGGGTATTCACAAAAATATAAAGAAGGAGGGCCAGGTATTTAAGGTAAAAAAATTAAATCATCTAGCTGATTACTTTTGGGCAGTAAACTTACAACTTTTTTGTTTGTCTATTTGAAGTTAATTTTCTAGTTGTTTTATAATCATGGCTAAAGCGTATAGAAGCCAAACATACTTTCAATACCTGGTTTCAAATTCTTATGCAGAAAAATTAGATTCTATATTCTGCTAATATTACTGTATTATTGCTTAGTCAATATCTACAAGCCAGATACTTTTTTTTACTGAATAGACTTTATTTTTTCAGAACAGTTTTAGGCTCACAACAAAATTAAAGGGAAAGTACAAAGAGTTCCCATTAACTTCTGTTACCACATATATACTACCTCCCTCACTATGGACATCCCCTACCAGAGTGGTACATTTGTTACAAATGATGAACCTACATTGACACATCATTATCTCCCAAAGTCCATAGCTTATATTAGGGTTCACTCTTGGTGATGTACATTCCATGGGTTTGGACAAATATATGACATGTATCCACCATTGTAGTATCACACAGAATAGGTTCACTGCCCCAAAAATACTGTGCTCTGTCCCCCTAAGCCCTGGCAACTACTAATCTTTTTACCGTGTCCATAATTTTGTCTTTTTCAGACTATCACATAGTTAGAATCATACAGTATGTAGCGTTTTCAGATTGGCTTCTTTCACTTAGTAATATGCATTTAAGTTTCTTCCATGTTGTTTTATGGCTCAATAGCTCATTTATTTATTTATTTATTTTTTGCGGGATGCGGACCTCTCACTGTTGTGGCCTCTTCCGTTGTGGAGCACAGGCTCCAGACGCGCTGGCCCAGCGGCCACGGCTCATGGGCCTAGCCGCTCCGCGGCATGTGGGATCTTCCCGGACCGGGGCACGAACCCGTGTCCCCTGCATCGGCAGGTGGACTCTCAACCACTGCGCCACCAGGGAAGCCCAGCTCATTTATTTTTAACACTGAATAATATTTCATTGTCTGGATGTACCAGAGTTTACTTATCTATTTACCTCCTGAAGGACATCTTGGTTGCCTCCACGGTTTGGCAATTAAGAATAAAGCTGCTCTTGGGCTTCCCTGGTGGCGCAGTGGTTGAGAGTCTGCCTGCCGATGCAGGGCACATGGGTTCGTGCCCCGGTCCGGGAGGATCCCACGTGCTGCAGAGTGGCTGGGCTCGTGAGCCGTGGCAGCTGGGCCTGTGTGTCCAGAGCCTGTGATCCACAATGGGAGAAGCCACAACAGAGAGAGGCCCGCGTACTGCAAAAAAAATAATAATAAAATAAAAAAAAATAAAGCTGCATTTGTGTGCAGATTTTTGTGTGGACATAAGTTTTCAGCTTATTTTGGTAAATATCAAGAAGCAAAATTATTCAATTGTGTGATAAGAATATTTTAGTTTTATAAGAAACTGTCAAACTGTGTTCCCAAGTGGGTACCATTTTGCATCAGCAATGACTCAGAGTTCCTATTGCTTTAAGTCACTGTCAGCATTTGGTATTGTCAACGTTTTAGATTTTGGCCATTCTAATAGATGTGTAATGCTATCTCATTTTTTTTTTTTTTTTTTTTTTTGTGGTACGCGGGCCTCTAACTGTTGTGGCCTCTCCCATTGGGGAGCACAGGCTCCGGACGCGCAGGCTCAGCGGCCATGGCTCACAGGCTCAGCCGCTCTGCAGCATGTGGGATCCTCCCGGATCGGGGCCCGAACCCATATCCCCTGCATCTGCAGGCGGACTCTCAACCACTGCGCCACCAGGGAAGCCCTCAATGTTGTTTTAATTTGCAATTCCTTAATCTTTTCATAAGCTTACTTGTCACCTATATATCTTCCTTAATGAGGAGGCTGTTCAGGACTTTTGCCTATTTTTAATTGTGTTGTTTCTTTTCTTATTGTAGTGTTTTAAGAGTTCTTTTTTATGTTTTGGATAACAGTCCTTTATCATTTGTGTCTATTGTAAACAATTTCTCTTAGTCTGTGGCTTGTCTCCTCCTTCTGTTGATCAGATACTTTTCTTCTGTAGAAATATTAGCTATACCTTTCAGGTGATTTGTGATATATTATTTATTTTATCCAACTTTAAAGACATCCTGTATTTTAGACAAGCAAAAAACATTTATAAGACTTTAAACATAGAGTTGATCCATGGTTTCTTGCCAGATAAATTTATATGCTAACTTGACTATTTCTAATATATTTTCTCAGTATTTTTTAGACATGTTCATTGTCTTGTTAGGCTTCAAGAGATATTTTGTAAGACACCCATCATTTCTTTCACACAGAACTTAAGAGTCAAATACATTAATTTTGACATTTAAAGTTTTATATTTCAGATAACCAATGGTAAAACATATACTATATGCTGGGGGTATTCCAAGTATTTTATATGTCTTATTTCATTCAACCTTCAAAACTCTATGAGACAAGGACTGTTATTATTATCACTATATTATGGATGAGGAAACCAGACAAAGAGAAAGTAACTTTCTGAAGGTTAGTGCCTGGGCAGCAAAAGTAATGTTCAGACTCCAGCACTATAGTCCAGAAACCTGGGCTGAGTTATTCCATCCCATTATGGTAGGTCATGTTTCTCCTCTCTGCAACATTAAATCTGTGATTGTTCTTTGTTGGTAGTATCTCCTTCAGTTTCCTATCTTGTGGATTTTTATTATTTTTTTAATCAGCAATTTTTTACAGTGATTAAATTTTGAGGAAAGAGCTGAGAAGGAAGATTAGGTTACTTCATAAATTGTAGAGCCAAAAGTTGAATGGATTTTTTTATAACTCTGTGATTGGAAAAAAAAATTATATTAGCTAATGACTCAGTTCTTGGGAATGATGTTAGGAATTTATTTTTAATCTCTACATTAAAGTATTATCATTTATTATTTCTGAAATAATTAAACAGCCAAAGAGTACAATTTGAGTAAAAGCAAAATTTTAAAATACATATGCTAAATGTTCTTTAATGGCTTCTTGGCTCATTTTATAATTGTTGTTACACTTCACTTAACATTTTTCTGGTCTTCCTTTAGTAATTAAGTACTTCTGGCTTTTCCATGCCATTTAAGTAATAGTTTTCACACCGTTTTTCATTAAGAAATGAACAAGAAAAAGTCATTCCTTTAATACAAGCAAATTATTTTTCAGACAGTTAACAGGAATAGGATTACATCCTTCAGGAAATTTACGAGTAATTTTCCTATCCAGTGATAGAATAGATGAGAGGAGGGTTGCTGAAGTGTTTCCTAATCTTTCATCTTGTCACATTAGGATTCATTAGATGTCAAAATTCAAAATGCCTCCCATGAAGAAAATAAAATCACAAGTTTCAATGGTCAGCTATTCAAGGAAGAGCAATGGGTGCAGAAACAGGAAACTCAGTTTGATGAGAAAATGGTTTGATTCACTGAAGATATAAATAAATCCAATGAAAATCTAAGGCCCCTACAGGATCGATATATAAATACCTAAAATTGTCTCCCTCACAGTACTCTGTATTTAATATATCTGTAATACATATCCACTAGTGATTCATTAAATCAACAGATTAGTATATTCAGTGCTTACTAAGTGCAAGGTACTCTCTTATTTTGGGCCCAGAGAGACCAGGTACCAGTTTTATCCTGCAGTCTGGTGGGGAAAAGGAGAGAGACAAACAATAAGCAGATCATCAGTAAATGAATATAGTAATTTCAGTTAGTGATAAGTATGAGAAAATAAAACATGATGAATACAGAGGGACAGATGGTCAATTTAATACATAAAAATATTATTATTTATATTATTTATTCCATGTCTATACACATATATAGAACTAAAATACACAAATGTGTAAAATCTAGCTTAAGAAATAAAACATTTGAAGCCTCCATATACCTGCTGATCTCAACTTCTCCATTATCACCACCTCTGGAATTTGCCACCATTTTTAATTTTGTGTTTGTCATTTGCTTAGTTTTCCTAATGATTTTACCACACACATATATACGATTGTCTAGTTTTCCATGCTTAAAGTGTTACAAAAATTAAATCATAGCTTTTTCTGTTTGTCTGCAACTAGCTTTTTTAGGTCTACATTTTGTTTCTGATATTCATCCATGCTGGTGCATATTTATGCATATTCAGTGCTATGTATAATATTCCAGTGTGTGAATTCATGACAGTGTATTTATCCATCCTGCTCTCTATTGACATTTGGATTTTTTTCAAGTTGTTTGTTCTCTTCTTGTTTGCTATTACAGCTAACATAGCTCTGATCACTTTTTTTTAAATCACTTTTTATCTGATGCCTATGTGTTTCTCTATGGGTATGTACCTAGATATGGAATTTCTGTGTCACAGGGTAAGTTTGTGTTCACATTTTCTAGATACATTTTCTGTTCTTTCAAGTAGTACCTATGCACACTAGAAATGTGACTGTTTGAACACAGAATGTTCCACCCAAAGAGAATACAAGCAAAGGCCATAAGGTGGGATGAGCCTTGTTGTTCTAAGAAGAGAAAGGCCAAAAAGCTAAAACATAGCAAGAGTTCTAAAAGGTGGGAAGCGGCTAGATCAGATGGAGCCTTTATGACCTTTGAAATAGTGATCAGGATAAGAACATGATTGTATGTACTACACTTAATTGTCAATAACCTTCAAATATATATACATTAATTTATATCAATAATATATGTTGATAATAAATATTAATGCATTATAATACACAGTTATGTATTACAAAATGTATAATACATGTCATTATGTAGAATAGAGATATAAAATAATTTATAATTTATAAGATAATAAAATTATATATATATATATATATATATATATATATATTATTTATAGACTGCTACAGACTACATAGACCAGGGAGACAATTGAAGCCACGGTTAGCCACTGGGAAATTTGTGTTTTACAAATACTCCAAGGTCTGAAACCAAAGTGAAGAGAACCACAGAAGCTAAGGTACTATGATTGATGTTTGGCCATAACTTTACAATTATTATACCTGCATCATAAGATGCAATTGCTTTCCCCCAAGATGTCACCTCTAATCATCTCTCTGCTCCAAATGGCCTCAGTGTTTGTGTAGCCTGGCTAAGAAGTAGCCAGCAGAGACTTGTATTAGGTTAAAATCTAGATTTCTTTATTCAGGGTGAACTTTGTGGTGCTGATGGAGATGATTGGGGTCGAAAGCCTCTCTCCACAACACACCTGTCGGCACAACCACAGAGAAATAGTTTAAGTATGAATTTATGGTCAGCTATCAGTTCGCAAACAGGCCCCCTTACACGGAGGGTAGGGAGAAACTGAAGAAAAATGCAGACCACTTCAGATTGGTAGATGGCAGATTTAATTAGCAAGGGAACTTCCTTACAAGGCTTGTCTTGGGCGGCCACAAGAAGAGTAGATCTTTATACCCCTCCTACCAGCATCTTAAAAGTGTATATAGATGCCTTACCTGGGTTCAGTCACGAATACCGTCCAGATGGTCTCAGTGACACATCGCTGTCTCAAGGCTGCGCCCTTGAAAATGGCTCCCGCTGTGGGAACAGTGGGCAGGATGTACATTCCAAGGACAGGGAGGGGGTGAGGAGCCTCTAATTGCCCAGGTCCAGTTCTCAGGACAAGGCGGTCACATCCTCTCAATTACCTCCTCCAACAGTTATTTAAAGCTCCAGTGTGTTTATTTTTCTCCATCAGACACGAATTTAGGATCTGTTAACAAACTCTTCATAGCAGAAATTAATTACTGATTAAACAACATCTACAGAGCTGAATAAAGCAATGTTGCTTGATTAATTAATGTGTCTACCTTGTATTCATAGAAGATAGAAGGCGTGTAAGATAAAATAGACAAAATAGCTAAAAAAAAAGACATTGAAGAAACATATTGCATTTTTTTAAAAAATAAGGCATCAGTCTTAAATCTCTGACATTGCTGCTTGCATTTTGCAGCACATTGATTTTATTCTAATAACATTCTCTGTTTTAAAGTACAAAAAAATTCCCTGAAATCTAAGATACTACCATTATTCTTAGTTTGTAAAATTATAATACATTTTAGTAATTGTTTTGCACTATAAAGCTAAAGGAACATAATGTATTTAAAAAGATGTTTAAATCTAAACTCCGTATCTATCTAAACTAGTAACACAATTTCATTAAATATTATCAGCTCTAACAGGTGGAGACAATATGCTCTAGTGCAGTGACTGTAAACTTTTTGACCAAATTTCCAGTAAGAGAATATTTTACATTATTCCTAGCATGTACACACATGTGTTTACACATCTATATACACACACACACAAATCTTATAACTGCATCAAAAGTTCCAGAATCAAAATATACCACTAATATATACAGGTGCCAAAATATAACCTCTTCTATTAATCTATTCTATTCTATTCTATTCTACTCTCCTCTATTCTTTTTTCCGTCTTCTTTCCAGTCTTTCTTTTTTAAATTTTTTTTCTTTCTTGTCTTTCTTTCACACTGTTGTAGTGGTTAAGAAACATGACTCTGAAATCAAACAAAAGTGGCCTCAAGACGACTTCACCACTTTCAGACCTTAGGGAAGTTATTTAATCTGTAGCTGTAAAATTTGGGTATACTTCATATGGATTTTGTGAGATTAAATGAAATAATGCATATAAAGGTATCAGTACTATTTTATAACCAGTAGTAATTGCTCAATAAATGTTAGGTATCAATAAAAGTGTTAATAGTTTGAATTTTAAATCAAACCAAATACTTTCAAATATTTGATGATAATTCAAATAAAATTTGTTGTTATACAATAGCTGACGTGAATCTGAATTACAAAAAGTGGGCCTTTAAAAAAGTAATCCGAAATCTATGGTATACTCTTTTCCTTAGTAGGGTTTACATAGAACAGGTTTATGAGAGAAAGAAAATCGGTTCATGGACACTGTGCTTTTACAAGGGTGAAAAACACCTTTTTAAGCAGAATTGAAAACTTTGTTTCTTCAAGACGTTTTATGGATATAGATACCCAGTGAACCCCCCTAATAGTTGACATTAGCTTTACCATTCATCCCCAGTTACAGAAACAGCATTCCAAATGTAGCCAGTATTTTTTATTCACACCAAACTACAACTAACACCATAGACTATTAAGTTGAACTGGGCTGCATGTAAGGACGTCATGAGTTGCTGTAAGGGTTCCCAGAGCCTGGAGAAGTCCTCTTTAGACCTAAGGAAGACAAGTCACGTGCAGTGGGACATGTGTGGAATCAGAGCGCAAGGGTGTCCCCTACAGGCCTACCGAGCTACAAGTCGTTGGCATAAGTAGTGTAGGCTCCCTGTTGCCAGCTCTTCTGATTTTTTTACAAAAGTGACTGAAAATCTAGATTTTTGTGTAATAGCTTCCTATTTCTAGATTCTGGCAAATACTCTTTAAAATATTACACACCGTGTGGGCAAAACAAAACACACTGCTAGCTGGATCTGGCCCATGAGGTGCCAGTTTAGAGGCTGTGATATAATTCATCTTGAAGATTTATACTTGCTGAAACCAGAGGAAGGGAGGGTGTGGGAATTAATTAGACTATTGTGAATAAGAGTTTCTTAATATATTTGGAAAGACCTCCATTTCAAACACTGCATATGAATAATACATGATAATGACATGAATATTATTGTACTTTAAACATAAATGTACTACCACGTTAAAATAGCTTCTAAGTCCTCCTTTTGTTCTTAGCTGCAGAACAAATTTGCATGCCCCAATTACCAACATTCTGGTGTGCATTTAGCAGAAGAACACTTCTACAAAAGAATGTGTGTCATTCAGTGAAGAATGTGACATAACAGTGTTTCAAGTTACTGAACTGAACAATGAATTTTTAATTTTGTCAGTGACAAACATCAACTATTCTCCAATTTGATTAAGGGGTATGGGTGTTTTCCCACTTTTGCACCCTTTTTTTAATTAACAAAAAAAGCCTTAGGAAAATGTGTCACTTATGCATATACTGTTTTTCTATTCAGTTTCTCTAATTTAGATTTCAAAGTGACATAATATGTTCTGGACAATCTTACAGAAGCCATACATTATCTATAGAAGTTGTAGGGTAAAAGTAATGATTCCTAGATGGGAGGTATTTCCCCATTACTTACATATGCATAAATAAATAAATATAAATTTATGAAATTGTCCCCTAGCTAATTTGGAAATATATGACAAATTACCATGATCCAATAGCTACACTTACATTTTTTCTCTACTTCCCACTCTCTTGCATATATTCCTTTAAATTCATTTTCAGTAACATATAATTAATACTCAGCAGCATAACTGAATTTACTAGCAGTTAATTGTGTCCTCCCACTTATGTATATAGATCTTGATAATTCAGATACCATCTACACGTATTCTAAGAAATCTTACATGTTATAAACCCAAGTAGGATTATTAAATAAGGGTCAAAGATATTAAGCTATTAAGAATTATTGAAGACTCTATAATAACTATTTGTGTGGTTTCAACCCTTCATTTATTCATCAAATATTTACTTAGCACCTGCTGTATGCCTGACTGAAGTATAAGTGTGAACAATACCCCAGTAAAGTTTTTATTACTTATACTACACATTTCCACAATTATGTTATTCTGCTATTATAGACCTACCAAATGAAGTACAGGTTGCCATAGTATACCATCTGAAACCTGTTGTAACAGTACATAAGCTCTTTCTGACATTTTTCCCTACTCTTCTTGTATGTACACTAATAGAATACTTGTATTTGCAAGGACCTGGTGAATAATGACATTCTTAAGGTGTGATTTCATCCAGCAGTCATGACCTCATCTAGCTCTCATATTTTTATGTTTAATAAGAAGGAAAACTTTTCAGATAACATTAAACCCTTCCCTAGTTTCCACTAGGATTCAATTGGCCAGAAATGGATCACAGTGATGCCCTAGCCAGAACTATTGAGCAATCACCAGTAGCATCTGCCACAAACACTTATTGTAACCCAAATTTAACATCCTCTCTTAAATCTTCATCTTCCCTCATATGACTCCTCTGAAATATCTTCTTCTTCTGACATCTTCACCTGTTAAAAACCTACATTTCAGTAGCCAACTGAAACTTCTCCTGAAGTTTGCATACACCTCTCCTTCCCAAAGAGAAGAACTTCTGTACTTTGAACATTTAGCCTATCCCTATCTTCTTCTCTAATTTTTCTGCTTTGTTTAATAGTTATTAGCCTGTATATCTTCATTTGCATATCAAATAAACATCTTTGAATGTAAAGACAGTTAGGTTTTTATGGCTTTCAAACCTTTCATTACTTTCTTTAAATGATATAGGCGCTGAACAAATATTTGATAAACTGGATAAAATTCAAAAATTTTAACCTAAGAAATTCTAAAAATATTTGAAGTGATTTATATGTCAAAACCAGAACAACATATGATAGATAACAGGTCATTTGTCTTTAACAGCATTTTCCACATTGCAGGTACTCTCCTCTGCCTTTGAATACCCTGGGCCGTAGACATGTTTTCCCCAAGTCTGGAAACATTTCTACTGCTCACATAATTCCCTCTTTCTTTTCTAAGTGTACATCTAACAGAGCAGGGCTGTGATATCATATATTGGCAAGTGGTGGCCTTTACACATAGAAATCAACAAAAGCAATCTTCATTTTGAAACAGTGAGCTACATAAAAGAAGTTAATTCCTCACTTTCACTTAGACAAGATTAGAAAAAGCTGTTTTTTATTTTATATATATATAACGTTTTGCTGTCTATCTATTGATTATCAATTGATCTCTATGTGCTAATATTTAAAAATTTTACTTTCTACCTTCAGTACCTCCTGACAACCTCCACAGGTGTTTGAAATAGTTTCTCATGTTGAACACGCTGATTGTGTGCACAACCTTTCAAACACTCTTCTGACATCTCAGCCATAGTATGTGTGTGTTTGCATTTCTCTGGAATGTTGAATTGTCCTCAGGCCTCTAAGGTAGAGCATATTTATGTTCCCAAATAAATTTCTCATAAGAACTGATCACAGACAGTTTAAGTTCCCATGAATCTCTAGAATATTTGTTCTTTGTAAACCTTCACATAGCCTCCAGAAAACAAGCACAGCTTGGTACAAACCTATTCAGATCATTGTGTTCTGCTGATGGATTTCTTTGTGAGATCTAGTGCTAAAAAGTTTTTGCATCAAGGACTGAGTGGCTGATTTAGATGAAATATGCTGCCTGAAGCATTGTGTATTAAACGAGATCCAGATATTCCTAAAGTCTTTGAACAGAGTTCCTCTTCTTCTCTTTAGCTGATTCCCACACTGCAAATGGACAAAAGATTTATTTCAAAAACCCATTTCCTAGTTAAAAGTTAGCTGAGAAAAAGAATATCTCATGAACATTTATTAGCATTTTTTGGACCTCATAATGTGAATAGAAAAAAAAAATGGCTATGAAGGAAAGAATACACATACAAAAACATCTCTGTATATCAGTTCTCATATCAAAACTTTAAGAAAAGGCTTCAATCACAAACCTTGTGCAAAAGCAGCCAACCAAAATAGGTCTGATTTTTTTTAAATAAATTTATTTTATTTTATTTATTTATTTTTGGCTGCATTGGGTCTTCGTTGCTGCACGCGGGCTTTCTATAGTTACGGTGAGAGTAGATGTGCGGGCTTCAGTCGTTGTGGCACGTGGGCTCAGCAGTTGTGGCTCATGGGCTCCAGTGTGCAGGCTCAGTAGTTGTGGCACACGGGCTTAGTTGCTCCGTGGCATGTGGAATCTTCCCGGCCCAGGGCTCAGACCCATGTCCCCTGCACTGGCAGGAGGATTCTTAACCACTGCACCACCAGGGAATTCACAAGTCTGATTTTTTTATTCTTCTGAATTGCAAAATACAATGGTGGGAAATAAAACGTATTAACTAAAATGCTAAACTACTTAAAGAAAAATAGAACTAAACTTTTCATCTAGGCCTGCCCCAAATGTACCATATACTATTCAGATAGCAGAATGTACTTATAATATCTATCTACCTACCTACCTATCTATATTTCTATATATATAAATATATCATCTGAACCATATTTAGCATACTTAGGATTCTTCACCAGAAGGAAAGAACAGATGTTCTCAATTTCAATGAAACAATAAAATAATTTAAAGATGAATAGTATTTTGCTTACCAAATATTAGTTTTAAAGGACATATCATTTAGGCCTTCATATGTAGTATTCATTGAGGATCCAGAGAGTTCTCTCATATTATGGGAAAACTTTAAACAATTCTATAAACTATGAAATCCAGATAATTAATGTAACATGATGATCATAAACCATCTATTCCTATGTACCACCTGCTGTGAACACTGTCTATTATCGCTGGCATTAGCCAGTATTATCATTTTTAAAAGTTTATAAAATAATTTTACTCATCTGCTTATAAGTCTACTATAGCTTTTCATGCATTTAGAATAAAATGCAAATTCCTTGCCAGGCTCTATTAGTTTCTGTATGATCTAGCCCTTGCCTACCTTTCCAACTTTACCTCATTCTTTCATCTCTCTGTTTCACTACACTCCAGGCAGCCTGAAAACACCAGCTCACGTGTTTGTCTTCCACATGGGCAGCTAGGTTCTTCTGTTGGTGACTTCTCTATCTTCAAGTCTTAGTTTAAGTGGTCCTCCCTTGAAGAGGTTTATCTATAAAATGTTACTCTCTTACGTCTTCCCCAGCATGTCCTAGAACTTACCACAATTTATAATTTTGACAAATTATGACAGTTGTATTTTATAGGCCAGTGGTCAATGTAATGTGTGTACTTAATATAAGCAAGGTAACATTTCAAGAACAATTTTAAACTCAGTTTCCCTCAGGTTTGAAAAAAATGTATAGGTAGACATGGTGATATTCACTTTCCCAAACGTATTTAAATTACCCATAGGGATAGATATATGTAGCATTTTGCTTACAGAGCAAATTATACTAAAACAGCATATAGTCTGGCTAGTCTTATCTTTTATCTTAGTTCCCCGACCAGGGATTGAACCCAGGCCCCCTACATCAGAAACGTTGAGTCCTAACTACTGAACAGCCAGGGAATTCCCATCTTTATCTACAATGTCAACTGTACAACTTAATAATTACATTCATATTTATACTTAATTTTTCATGATTTTAAAATAGCAAACATCTTTGAAATGCTTATGATTTTATTAAATTTAAATTGCATTGAAGTTGGCACATTATCACAGAACAAAACTACAATATGTTGTAGGATATATATATATTTTAAAATCAGCTGGTTTTAAATCAGCTGGTTAAATCAGCTGGTTCAAATCCTTTGAAGCATAAGGATTTAAAATTTTTAAGTGACTGCTGTTTATATTTTTACATTTATATGTTTATATATTTTTTATGGAGTAGCATTTTCAATTACCAAATTTCAATTGCCAAATGGTTATTTTTAAAGTTTTTTTTCTTAGTACTAGATTATAATAGCTTACAATATTTGGGTCCAATCAAATTATCAATATAATTTGGATAAGAAATAATAGATGAATATGAATTTAATCACTTCATTTATAAATGCAGATAATGTGAGTGAATTCGTCTGAATTTTGTCCCCTTAAAGCATCACCATTTTTCCAAACACTAGCCAATTCAAAATGGCTATCCAGGGTTTTCTCTATTTGAGAAAACCCTGGATATCTTTGGTATTTATAGAAGAGTCACAACGTAGCCAAAATAAATGTAACTGTGATTCATTTCCATATGTAGTTAATGGCTTATGGCAAAATCTTGAAGGTCTTCACTGAATTATATAAGGTTATCAGAGAATTAAGAAGGAGTCTAAAACTATCATTCTTTAAGATGGCATATTTTTCTGCTCAAAGCAGAAGTTAGCAGAAGGATCCTGGACAGAAAATGGATCTCAAAATAGATAGTTTACACTTCATTTTATAAAGAACTTCAATATTAAACTGATTTTAAATAAATTTCTCTATTAGAGTGATAGTATAATAATACACTTTAAGATTCTACAAAGGAAAAATGAGATTGCACTTCTGTGGAATAAGTGGTGACTTTTCCAACTTAATTTAGGGCTCTCTGTCCTCAAGTAAATTGTTCTGTAGATGACATAAAGAAAGCTGTTTGATACTTTCTACACAGGAATTTTCAGATCTTTTATGAAGAAATATTACTACAAGGAATTTTACTGAACCAGAAAGTGTAAATGAAGGATCACTTATGAAATGTGTTGAGAGGAGGGCAAAATGTGAAATGCTGCTGAACTAAAATGAACCTTGTTTTGTCTTCAGGGCAGCCCTGACTTAATGAAATGCAGCTATGAGCAGAATAAATCAGACTTTGCACAGAAAATTGACAGTGAAAGCACTTAAAAAGAAACCACAATGTTCCCAAAATAGAATCTATATGTGTGTATATATTTGTGTATATGTGCTTGTGTGTGTATATAAAAGATTTTCATTTTCCTTCCTGAATACATCTGATATATTTGAAACACTTTTGTTCCTCAGTTATTGAGAGATCAAAAGCCCATCATTTTAACATCAACTAGTGTAACTTGAATTTCTTTTTTTATTAAAAAAAAACCCTTGCCCTTACTATGTCTTTTTTCAAAGACAAGACATTGGTGCTCTAGGTGGAGGCTGTTTACGTTTCTTTCTTTCAAGAGATGCTTGACAGCTGCTCCCTGGAGAGGCGCTTGGACTTTTTAAATTTTTATTAGACTATGGTATTTGAAATTTGGACAGTAGACATTAGCCTTTGAGTTGAGTGTTTGATGGTATGAATCTTTTAAGCCGTAGTACTGTGAGAGAAGATTTTAGAGATTTGCTACAGACCATTTCTCAGGGGACAATGAAGCATTTGTGAACAATATACTGTGAAAAAATGCTTGCAAAGTTTTCACTAGACAATATGGGAAAATTTTACGGGTATGTTTTTCAGGTTTCAATGAGATGTCAAATAGCATAGCTACTAAGGGTGTAATGGATTTTTTTTTACCATTTAGTTCTGATTTTCAGACAAAAGAAATGTCTCCTTGGCTAGAGTTGTTTTATGTTACAGAAGTAGTATTGCAAATGAAAGTAAACAAGAACATGCAAAGTGAATAATGAAGTATCAAAATGAATTAAAAAAGTAAGGGTGGCAAGAGCTGGAGTGTGTGTGTGTTCACATTTTTTTGTAATGTAAAGGAAACCTTGCATGGTTCTCAGAGAGCAAAGTAGATCTTAGTGAAATCCATTTTATGAGCTTACAGAAAGAATGTTATTCCTTTAATTTTTTTCCTTACACTTGTTTCCATCTTCATTTGTAATCTAGCCTTTCCGTGGTAACATAAACTGGCAGGAGGCCAAATTCAAGGCACATGTTGATTATTTTAAGTAGCATGGTACACAGGCTGTGAGAAGAAAATTCATCAGCTTTAACCAGCCAAGGCATAAAGAGCAATGGTAGAGGCTTTGGTAAAAAAAAAAAAAAAAAAAAAAAAAGTTGTGTTTCTTTAATAAAAACATCATGCTCTGCTTCTCTTCTCCTCGAAGGCCTATATGGGGTAAAGGCAGCTGAAACATGCTGTGTGCTGGATAGTGGCTTTAGGAATACCATTTAAGCCAGTCAGCTGCCGTAATACTACAGTAAGCCTTTTTAACTAACAGCTATTTCCAGAATAGTTCATTTCTCTGGGAAATCTGTCCAGGAGATATTTCAATTAGGGTCAGCTGGACTTCCAAAAATATGTTCACCGTCTTGTGTGGTATCTTAGTCAGCTCAGACTGCCATAAGCAAATACCATGGACTGGGTGGATTAAACAACAGACGTTTATTTCTCATAGTTCTGGAGGCTGGGAAGTTCAAGATCAAGTTGCCAGCTGATTTGGTTCCCTGATGAGGGCCCCTTGTCAGCCACCTTCTCACTGGGTCACATTGTAGGGTGGGGGTGGGCAAAGTGTGAGGGAGAGAGAGAGAGAGAGACTGAGAGGGAGAGAGAGAGAGAGGAGGTATTTTGTATCTCTTCCTTAAAAGACACTACTTCCATCATGAGGGTCCCACCTTCACAACCTCATCTTACCTAATTATCTCCCAAAGACCCCCATCTCCAAAGACCATCACCTTTGGGTTACATCTTCAACACATGATTTGGGAGAAGGAACAACACAACTTAGTCCATAGCACCTGGTTTTCTTTTTGACCTATTTTGTTTTGTTTTATTTTGTTTTGCTTTGCGGTATGCGGGCCTCTCACTGTTGTGGCCTCTCCCGTTGCGGAGCACAGGCTCCGGACGCGCAGGCTCAGTGGCCATGGCTCATGGGCCCAGCCACTCCGTGGCATATGGGATCTTCCCGGACTGGGGCACGAACCCATGTCCCCTGCATCGGCAGGCAGACTCTCAACCACTGCACCACCAGGGAAGCCCTTGTTTTGTTTTTTTAATGCTCCTAGTTTTCTGAATAAAAATGAGATGATCAAATTTGAATGGAATATTTAGAAATCCTTTTCATTCAATGGCTTCATATAATTAGTCATCTGTCAATGGGAAGAGTGAGTTTTTCCTATAAAATTATGTTATGTTAACATATAATGTATATGTTAAAATGATATACATTAAAGGTAATCGTTTTAAGAATGATGTTAAGATATCATCTAACATAAAACATAAGAGGGTATCTCACTTAAGGAGGTCCTCATATTTAAGAGGTAAATATAACTTGTAATGTGCAGATTTAAAAATATGAAATTAATAATACTAACAAAGTCTGATTTTTGCACAAAATTTACAATTAATGCCAAAATTTAAAACAAACATGTTGAGAAACACTTATGCGGAACAGTGTTTTTTGTATGGGTGTATATGTATCTCATAAGGTCAGGGGCTGGGGAGGTGGGAAGGGGGTGAGGGGAGCCCGGGCAGGATATATGTACTACAGTTTGAAAAAGCCATTAATCAAACTATCAAGGCTTACTTAATACAGACGTCAGGCTCATCATGTCTGAGCTCCTGAATTCCACCTTATAAGTCAATTTTCTTCATTCTTCAGGCCTTTCCTGTCACCTTCTATGTTAATCTAGACCATAGTAACAGCTGCTCACAACTCCTGGATGCCCTTATCTTTTTTTAGTCTTCCTTTCTAAAATCTTGTTTCTGAAGTCTTCACAACGTACATGAAAGATATAAAAATTTCCTTTCTGAGGGGTAGAGAAGAATTCCCTCCTGAGTAACCACTGGATCAACTCAGGAATAGCCAGGTTGATATTCATCCAGTATGCACTGGACACCATTTTATGTGTAGTAAAATATCTTGACTAGCTCCCTAGGGAACGGCCACAACAACAAAAGTAAGACTTCCTATTCTTTATCCACAGTTCTCTGAATTTATAGCACTCTGAAAACCAGTATGAAATAAGATACTTGAGAGATTTTCATCCTTGGTGTCTGTACCTACCTGACTACAGTTAAATTTTGATCCATTTTTAGAACTGATAAGTATCACTCAACCACCAACCAACAAAAAAACAAATCAACAAAGGGCCAAATCAAAGGAAATAGCAATTTGAGGGTAGTTTTTAATTGAGAGAAACATTTTTAAAAATTCAGTTCTAAATATGCTAAGGCTCACATTGTATTCACTAAATACACCAACTCAATTTTATAAAGGCCAATTTATTCTGATTATACAGACAGGAAAGATAAGAAAGAGAAACAGGATCTAATGAACATCTGGGAGAGGAAAAGAGAAAGAAAGCTCAGTAGAGAAAGAGATTTTCTAAAAGAGGTGGAGAGGGAAGAAATATTTACAAAGAGAAGGCCACACAGAAGAGAAAAAATTTAGAGAGGCAGCAAGAGACAAGTTCTCTAGGCTATGAGGTTGCTGTGTTAATCAAGTTAGGCTTCCAATCTGACTCTAGTTTATTTGTACTATAACCATCAAAGGAAGTGCTCACCTGTTATCCCTCTCCTTTGAAATTCCAATGAGCTTTTCAGCCGTTATCCACTAGACATTGCTCTTCAACTATTCTTATTATGCTTAACCTTAAGAAGGCATTTAACAAGATGCCATGACAGCCTCCACAGGGGATTGATTTCATTCTCTTAGACGCAGTGTTACAACCATAGCAATATCATTTCATAAGTACTTAGAATGGAACAGATGAAATCAATTTCTTGTGGGATTTTCTTTTTCATGCAAAGCATATATTCTGTTTATTCCCTGATTGTTAGCATGGATTATTTTCCTTTCACCTAGCTCCAGAACCCCCAAATAGATACATGCACACACAAGCACAGGCTCTACAAACAGAATCCATTACTTGTTTTTCTTTTTCAACTTCTCTTCATAAATAATTTCAAACTTACAGAAGCGTCATAAGAATTATACAAAAAACTTCATCAAGATTTTTCAAATGTTAATATTTTATCACATTGGCATTCTCTCTCTCATTTTTTATCTGAGCCATTTGTGAGAACATTGTAGACCTGTAGATCCTGATTGTCTCTTTCTCCCAAGTACTTCAGTATTTCCATCCCTCCAAAAAAAAGGAAAGACAGAAGGAAAAATATTTTTTTTACATTTAATTATAGTAATCAGTTATTTAAATATTGTTTCTACTGGTAAAATTGTTTGGCCTCCTCCACCACTGTATACCTTATTTATAATAAAATCGAGGTTGAAGAACTTCTTTTTAATATAACATTTGTTTTTCCACAAGAGGTTTACTTGATTTGCTGATATCTCATTTCTCCATATTCATTCTTATACTTTTGTGAAGTATTTTGGAGGAGATGACTGCAAAGCATAATACCTTAAGTGAACATTTTTTTTGCTTTTTTCTCTAAATATTTATCCCCATATCCTTCCTAAACTTCATGCTTGACCCTACAAGTAGTGTGATGCTATCTCACTTCCAAACAGATCAATATAATATACACCTTTAACAATGGCATCTGAAGAACTGAAAATGGTTTATTTTGGGCAGTCAGTGTCAAATTCCAGAACAACAATTTTTGCACTTCTAACTTCACTGAAATCATGTCAACTTGGTTGTCTGTACATAAAGTTTTTGAGGATTAAGTTTGCTAATAAATGTAAAGCACTTAAGAAAAATGTTTGGCAGGTAGTAAGTTTTGTATGAGAGCTGCTATTATTACTTTTTAATATCAAATAATTCTTCAAATCCATTTTCCCTTCCTGTTATTTTCCTACTACTCTCCGTGATTATGTCATATTCTTAGCCACATAGGTTCAATTTCTTAGAGTGATCCTCAACTTTCTCTCTTGTTCTCCTGTCACTTCATTCCTACTTCTACCTCTAGGCAAACACATCTGATTATTTCTACTTTTGTAATTACATTTGTTCCTGATGTTACTGCCACCAGTCTGGGCCAGACCTCACCACATCATATGTCTGCTGTAGCATTAGTATCCCAGTTCCAACTCTTCCTCCCATCCAGTCTTTCTATACAACATTATCAGATTACCTTCTCCAGGTGATCATCTTCCAAGGTCTTGGAAACACAACATCCTACCTCAGCCTCTTCACACCAAATACTCCTGCTCACTTCAGTGTATTTCTCTTTTTATCTAGCCATTAAATGAGAATATTTGTGAATGTACTTTGTAGAATATAAAGTCCTATGTGGGATTTTTTTGTTATGCTACATTTTAACTGAAATATCTCTGGGTTTTAATCAGTTGTTAGGAGAAAATTCTATTTAGTGTTATCTATAGTTCCATTCTTGAATCAATGTGACAACACGAGAAAACTGAAGATTAGTGTGTCTTTAAAGGGTTAACATAACTAAATGTCAATTGTAGTACTTCCTTTACATATATATTTTGTCACTTCTATTTTTATGGAACAAATAGTGACCAATTTTTAAACAACCAGATAATGTAGATTTTTGTGTTTTCTTTATCTTTCCCTTTTCCTATTCAGTTGAGTAAAGCATTGTGAAAGCAATTCCAAATCTGTGATGGAAAACTGTATGAATAATATTCATGCTCATGGATCATAGTTTAGAAATTCAATAACAACTAAAACAATTCACCTGGAAACTGTTACTCACTAGCAGATTTCCATATGTCAGAAGTAAAATATTTACTTAGGAAGGAAAATATTATCTTTTGGCTTCCACATAATTTTAGGCAGTGTTTACCAGAAGCTTCTGGAGGAAATCAAGAAAGGGAAATATTTATTGAATATCTACTATGTGCTCAATAAATGTGTGTTTATGTGTGCTTGTATAAAAGTCATTTCAGAAAGGTGTTACAACTGATACCACAGAAATGCAAAGGATCATAATAGACTACTATGAACAATTATATGCCAACAAATTGGACAATCTATAAGAAGTGGATAAATTCCTAGAAACATACAAGCTACCAGATTGAATCATGATGAAATAGAAAATCTGAACAAACAAATTACTAGTAAGGAGATTGAATCAGTAATCAAAAACCTCCCAACAAACAAAAGTCCAAGACCATATGACTTCACTGGTGATTTCTAACAAACATTCAAAGAATAATTAATACAAATCCTTCTCAAGGTCTTCCAAAAAGTAGAAGAAGAGGGAAGTTCATTTTATGAGGCCAGCATTACCCTGATACCAAAACCAGACAAGTATATGACAGGAAAAGAAAATTATAGGTCACTATCCCTGATGAGCATAGATGCAAAAATCCTTAACAAAATATTAACAAGCTGAATTCAACAATATTTTAAAAGGATCATACATCATGATCAACTAAGATTTATTTCAGGGATGCAAGAATGATTCAACATCCACAAATTAGTCAATGTTATATACCATATTAACAAAATGAAGGATAAAACCACATATGATCATCTCAATACATGCAGAAAAAGAATTTGACAAAAACATCTATTTATAATAAAAACTCTCAATAAAGCAGGTATAGAGGGAACATACCTCAACATAAGAAAAGCCATTTATAACCAGCCCACCACATGACAGCATGCTCTACAATGAAAAGCATGTAGAGAGGAAAAACTCTTAGAACTAATAAAGGCGTTCATAATGTTACAGGATACAAAACCAAAACCAAAAAATCTGTTGTGTTTCTATACACTGAAATAAAAAAAAATATCAGAAAGAGAAATTAAGAAAATAGTTCCATTTACAATTGCTTCAAAAATAATAAAATATCTTGGAATAAATTTAACCAAGGATGTGAAAGACCTGTATATTGAAAACTATAAGACATTGATGAAAGAAATTGAAGAAGACAAAAATAAATGAAAAAAATATTCCATGTTCATGGGATAGAAAATTTAATATTGTTAAAATGTCCATACTACCCAAAGCAATGTACAGAGTCAGTTCAATCCCTATCAAAATTTCAATTGCATTTTTCATAGAAATAGAACAAATAATCCTAAAATTTGTATGGAACCCCTAAAGACCTCAAATAGCCAAAGCAATCTTGAGAAAGAAAAATAAAGCTGAAAGCATTACACTTCCTGATTTCAAGCTATATTACAAAACTATAGTAATCAAAGCAGTATGGTATCAGTGTAAAAACAGACACATAGATCAATGAAACAGAATAGAGACCCCAGAAATAAACCCACACATATATGGTCAATTAATATATGACAGAGGAGCCAAGAATATCCAACAGAGAAAGGACAGTCTCAAATAAATGGTGTTGGAAAAACTGGACAACGACATGCAAAAGAATGAAACTTGACCATTGCCTTACACCATACACAAAAATTAACTCAAAATGGATTAAAAACTTGTACAGAGACTCGAAACCACAAACCTCCTAGAAGAAAACATAAGTGGTAATCTCCTTGACATAGGCCTTGGTGACAATTTTTTTTAATAGGATACCAAAAGCAGAAGCAAGAAAAACAAAACTGTTAACCAACTGGGGATAATGCAAACTAAAAAGCTTCTGCAAAACAAAGGAAACTATCAACAGAAAGAAAAAGCAACCTACTGAATGGGAGAAGTACTTGCAAAATATATATCAACAGATATCCAAATGGCTGATTTAAATATCCAAAATATATAAAAATATATATAAATATCCAAAATATATAATAAAACTCAATAGCCAAAAAATAAAAAAAAAATGACAATCCAATTGAAAAGTTGACAGAAGATCTGAATAGACATTTTTCCAAACAAGATATACAGGTGGCTAACAGGTAGACAGAAAGATGCTCAGCATCATTAATCATTAGGGAAATGCAAGTCAAAACCCTGATGAGATATCACCTCACACCTGTTAGAATAGCTATTATCTAAAAGATAAGAAATAACAAGTGTTGGTGAGGATGCGGAGAAAAGGATACCCTTGTGCACTATTAGTGGGAATGTAAATTGGTGCAGCCACTAGAGAAAATACTATAGGGGTTCCTGAAAAAATTAAAAATAGAACTACCATATGATCCAGCAATTCAACTTCTGGGTATTTATCTGAAGAAAACAGAAATATTAACTTGAAAAGATATATGCACCTATGCACCTCCACGTTCATTGCAGCAACCAAGATACAGGAACAACCTAAGTATCCATCAATAAATGAATGGATAAAGAAATTGTGAGATATATAATATATATATATATATATAATTCAGCCATAAAAAGGAATGAAATCTTGTCATTTGCAACAACATGGTTGGCCCTCAAAAGCATTATGCTAAGTGAAGTAAGTCAGAAGACAGAAAAACAAATACCACATACCATATGATCTCTCCTACAATTAAATGTAAAAAACAAAAACAAGATCATAGATACAGAGAAAGGATTGCTTGTTGCCAGTAGTAAGGGGTGGGGAGTAGAAGAAATGAGTGAACTGTTCCTTATTTGTTTGTTTGTTAGTTTAAATCAACTGAAAAAAAGCACTAAACTTAATTTTACCCCAAAGTTCTTTGGTGGAAAAATATGAGAGAACAATACCAAAAATAGGGTTCAATTAAATGTTTCACTTCATTGACAAATTTCTGCAGTGAATATAATCAATATATTAGTTACAGGTTGATTAAGAAGTAATATTAACTTCTAACAAGTATTAGCCAATTTTTATTATAGTCACCATTTAATTGGTAAATACTTAGCAACTACTCCTCTCTGTACATAATTAAGTTTTAATATAATTTTTAAAGTAAAGTATTATAAGGTAAGTTTTTGTTATTGAATTGACATTATTTAGAATCCAGAAAACTTGTGGGAAAAGAGCATAGTATCTATTGAAGTTACTTTTTTCTACTTAGGAACTTTGTGCAAAAAACTGAAGAGCTAAATAATAAAGAAACATAATATTAATTTCAGCACTGTGCATACTGCTTAGAAATTTCAACTATCTTGATTGTAGTAAGATCTTAAGTAAATAGGCCTAATTTTCTGATGAACAGATTTCTAAACCACAGAAAGAGATTTTCATTTTGAATTTTTAAAAATAAGCTTATAAATTTTAATTGTTTTTATTTTTATTATAGTATATTTTTCTTCGCATTGATCAAGTGCTTGGCCTTAAAATAACAATCTATTAAGAAGAGTTGATTGCCATTGAATATTTGTACCTTTACATAAAATAGTTTGAGGCACATGAGGAATATGCCAGGCTCAATTTCCCTCCATATGTCACATTTCATCAATACAAAGACACTTTTCCCCTTATATTTTGACTCAATTCTAAGAGTTGATGTCACCTTACAATCACTATGAGCCAGACAGCAGTTTTGACGTGATTGTCATTGACTGGGATGTGATTACTTGGCCATAACTGTTTATACTGTTGTAATTTCAGTTGAGTTATATGTGTTATAGCAGATACACAAGTGGACTTTAATTATTATTTAAAGTCTTCCACAATAAAAAATGAAAGCATATTACTAGTATTTAAAAATAAATGAAGAAACACCAGAGGCATTAAAAAATGGTGAATACTTATTAAGTTATAATGAAAAACTGTGATATCCTATGCTACCCAATAGTACTTTTAAGGGAAATTAAGGAATGACTGATTTATCACTTCCCCTCTGACTATATGCACAGGATGTCAAGTATTCCTTCTACTGTTGAGAAGTTCAGGATGTTTAATAGCCACTGACCAAGATTCACTATGTGTTTAGGGAGACTTTGAGTGCTTAATACGGGAAGTTTCCAAATTTTCTTCATTTCTGTTCTCCATAAAATTTCTTGAGCCTGTTGATTAATATTAGCACAAATACAAGCCTGAGATATTTTCATTTCTATGGGCTGTCTCTTTTGTGTTACAGTTTCAAATAAAAGAAAGTAATGCTATACTATACCAATTTTTAAAAAGCACTGGAACTCTAATTGTCTTTTAAAATTTTCCTTAATTTTCCTTCTTTAATTTTCCTTGTTTCCTAATAAACAAGGCCTACAGATTAGACCAGAAGTTCTCAGTTTTTTTCTGCCACATTATAAACCACGGAAAACACTCCCACAAATATTGCAGGTTTTGACAAAACACCAAAAATATTTTGTAAAATAAAAGGCTGTGTCAGTGTGACTCAAGATTTCCATCATTGTGAGCCTCAGCTTCCATCTGCTTCCACAAAATCAAGAATTCCAGGGTTGGAAGGGCTTAGAGGACTGATCCAAATCTACATCCAATACAGGAATCTTCCAGCATGTAGTTCAACAATTACCTCAGTAGTCCTGTAAAAAAGCAGCAGAACCTATTTCAGGACAATTTAGTATCTAAATTGAGGAAAAATCTGTCCCCCCAGTATCTCATACTATGTGTTCTAGCTATGACTTTTGAGAAATATAAACATGATTACCCTGTACCCCTCACCCACAAATAGAAATTAGAACTCTCATGTTCTTTTTAGAGCTTTTTTTCCCCCCTTCTCCTGGCTCTATGTAGTCAATTTTTCTGTGTCTTACTAACATGAGATGGCTTCCGGACTCTGACATCATTCTTTAGTTTGTCAAAATGAAACATCCAGATCCACACCAAGTAACCCAGGTATGGATTGAGTTTGACAGGACTATAAACTCTAATCAAAAGCTGTTCACATTTCGTTAACTTCCAGAGCAGCTGCTTCATAGTTTTTCATTCATTAAGAAAGTAATCTATAAGACAAATATTTTTGTTCTGCTTTTTAATATCAACTGCTATCAACTGAATTATGTCCAGTTCTGTATCGCATGATTGGTTTATTGAATTTACTCAAGATTTTGTATTCATTCTTCTAAATTTTACTTCATTATTTTCCAAATAAACGATTGGATTGTCCTCAATGATAAAATTGCTATGGATCCTGATTAGGGATTTGCACTAAGAAACATGACGAGTTTAAAGCATTCTAATGGCTCTTCTGCCATCTTGTGAATATGCAAACACTCCATGGGTTAACATTGAGGATGTTACAATAGCCTATAATTCAAGGCAGAGGCATCTGATTACATGAGGATGAGGGAAAGGAAAGAAAATAAATCACTTTAATTCTTCGGCTGTTCTTTGTCAGGCACAGGATTAGGTATATGAATTATCACTTTTTATTGACACCCAATCCTAAGAGGAAGATATATACAGATCTATTCTCTTTGTACTCTACCACACTGGTTTTAAAATCCAGAGACTTAGATTTACATCTTTTCGCCACCATTTGCTAGCCATGTGTTTTAAGAAAGTTCCTTGAATCTACATTTTATAGTGGAGAACAGATGAGATTAAACCTTACAAAGAGAATTCTCATTAAGTGCTATTTGTATTAAGATTATTACTAACTACAGGACACCACTATCTACTAGACTAGAATATTTTCTAGATAGGACTGGGGATAATACCAACCTTCTTCTGAAGGTTAGGAAGTTAATTGTTTTCTTTTTCCTTCTTTCACGAGATCATCATTCACTACCCATAGTTATTTCTAAGCTCTCTAATCAAACTTATGTTGTTTCTTTAATATATAAAGTGAATTTCCATATGAATCAGAACCTAGAAAACTTTGTTTTCTTTTTTGTGATAACTTTGTTTTGTTCAATTTGTCCATCAACATTTCTCACCTCCTATAACCTTTAATAATATCTTTTGAGATTGAAAAATAAAATCCAAACAGTGCTTTTCCTGGAATCTTTACTTCTTTCAAAGCTACTTTGCTTTTGTGCCCCAGTAATGGTGTATTACAGAGCAGAGCGGCAGGTGGATGATCCACTGCTGTAATCCATCAGCAGGGCTCCCTGGCTCCATGATGGATTATTGTATTACATCATCAGCCCAGAGGCTGACAGAAAAGAAAGTGCTTCAGACAGGCCTCTTTCATAAATTGTTTTAGTCCTAATGAAAGAAATAATGGTTTGAAAGGGTATAGATGAGTAGGAAAATTCACTATACCTTCCAGCTCTAGTTTGAATTATATACACGTGAGAGTAGCCACCAAAGTTTTCTAGCTCGCAAGATGGAATTTTCTTTTTGTTTTAAAATGATGATACCAGATAATGTGCATAACAGTGACCACCATATTCAGCAACATCTTGAAGAGACTTTGGATCATCTGAATTAAGGAAAAGATTTAAGTAATATCAGAATAGGTTTTATAATACATGAACTTTGGTTCTTCAGTAATGTATTACATATGTATGCTATTGCTCTATTAACCCAAATGTTTAATTAACTACTTTCTGCATTTTGGATCCTTATTGGGTAACAGATTTGTCACTAAACTTAAATATATCTGTTTACATATTTATCCATGAAAAACGTGAAACAAAAATTTGCATTCTTATTAAGGAAAAGCAATCATGAGTCCTGTTATCCATTTACTTGACACTTGACATTTAGTAGGTTTTAATAAGTTTGTTGGAAGAATAGGTAGACAATTATATGATTAAATCTCTGTTAATTTCTTTCTTTTTCTAAAGAAACCAGTTTGAAAAATATAGTAACATCATGTTTTTTAGAATAATAAAGTCAAATGTTTTTGCAAGCAAATTCAATAAATATACAACTCTATGAAAAATAATTTAAAATCAGATGTCTCTTATTGATTGTCGTTAGAGAGTTGTATGAAAAACATGAACTTTGCAAAAGTTAATGTGTATTTTAATTTGCCTACACTGCTCTATTTTGTTCCTAAATTAAATAGCATCATGAACAAAATGAGTTTTAGGACAAAGTCTATTATATCTCTTATCCTGAATATGCCCCCCTCTGCATCATTTTCCAACTGTATGATTTGCTCATTAAAAATAAATAGCGGCACACAATGCTATGGGCAAAGAGAACACTGATTTGGAGTATAAGCTTGTAAACTAGTTTTGACCCTTTTCTAATAACTCATTTAGAGTTTTAAAGAGATCTTTTATGTTGAAAAACTAAAGTCTTTAATTTTCTTCTAAGGCCACTAATAAAATTGGGTAAAGTGAATTCATAAGCATTTTTCAGATCTCTCATAATACCACTACCTCAAATCATATTTTACTTCACGATTTTGAATTTTCAGGTATGACATTACTCCCAAACTTGAAACATTTAGTTACATCAATTGACTTCTTCTTTCATAGTCCCAGGACTCTCCTTGTCACCAATTTGCTCACCTCTCACTCCAAGTTTTGTGGCCTTGAGAAGCTCACATTCCACATGTCAGGGTCACCAGCTTGGGTGACAGTAAGTCAATTCTGTCATTCTTCTCCCAAACTTTTATTTCTATGCCAAATTATTCATCATTCTGGTCAATATAATAACATCTTCCTAATTTACTTTCTAGACTCCAAATTCTAATGTAATCCTTAGATAGGGTTTAAACTTGGATATTTGGATCTTTGGATGTCAAGAGTTTTCCCAAGGCTTTCTCTATTATGCCAAATATCTCTTTTCAAAGCTCTTCTGATCTTTAAAATACCCACCCACTACTTTAGTGACATGGATATTGCATGGAAGATTATCATTAAAATTCCACTCCCAGAACCCTGTGGTATCTACTAACCCCTCTACCTCACATGTGCAGAAGGTATTAGCGTTTATAAAGTGCTTCAATACTTAATTATTTTAAATTATTTGTGAGGGACCACAAATCTTCTTCACCATTTTCAGAGTGAGGAAAACGAGACTCAGAGGAGGTTAAAAGACTTGCCCAAAGTAGTGCAATCCTAGTACAATAAAGAGTTGCACCAATCATGGGTGGCTCCATGCTAGAGATATTATAATGCATTCTGAACAACTCTGCCATGCTTATCACTGGAGTGATTGCCAATAAAAATCTTTGTAATATTTCTCTTTTCCCACCTGTGGTGAAAATATTAGATTTGTCTTTCCCATTCACCACACTCAGCATATGTTTTCTGTATTAAAACCACATCCACATCCACAAACAGGTCAAGGAATACATTATCAAGAGGGTTTTGTGCTTAACACACATCCATGAGCTCTGTTTTGGGGTCAAATTTCTGGCTCTGAAATCAGTTTTGTTGAATATTGTATTTTACGATGTAGTTTACAAGTCATGTTAGGAAATAGGAAAATGAAATTGTATATTTTTAAGTGCAAAATACCCTTCACCTTTTACCTTACAGTACCCTAGTAAAGACTCATTAAATATATTTATATCAAGTAAATATAGAAAACAGTCAAATAGGAATTTTCCTAATTCTGTTACCTACACAACCATTCAGAATTTTGACAATAAAATTTTTCAAACGATGTTTAAAACTGTCTTAAGTTAACTCTAGTTGTACACAGATATAAATAAGATAAATCACTAGAGGCATTTTAAAACTTCCAACTATGGTGTATGGAAAAACAGGACTTTGCGTTTATAGTAAACAGCTTTTCTGCAGGCCATCAGCTTTAAGATCTCTTTCTTTACTGAACAGACTGCCTCCTTGGGAAGGAGAAAGCCATAACAGCTTAGTATTCTGAATTTTTTTTTTTTTAGAAAGATTGTAAATTGTTTTGCCTGTTCAAGTGCAAAATAGTGAAGGAACAGTGAATAATGACTTTGTGATATGGATTGGCTATCCAAAGGGAAAAGAACAGAGGCCAGTAACATCATTTTAATTGGACCTAAAAATCAAAAGCATACATCTTTAAATGCGAGTGTGCACATGCAATTATTCAGACTCTCATGCACACTCACAGTTAATATCATTTGGCCATAATTTATATGCATAACATACAGACAGAAAGGAGAGTTCCTAATAATGTGTATGTCTTGCCTCAACTGAAAGTTGCCTTAGTTTTGATGACTCAAAATTAATCCATGCAATCTTTTAACTGCTCAGTGCTAAATTTTATGGAACACATCAAATAAAGAGTTATCTAGTCAACCCTAGAGTAGGAGATTTTTACAACTTGACAAGCTATAAATATTTAATTTGAAATGATGCTATTGGACATCATAGAAATAATTTAGAAAAATATACTCTTGTAATTTAACTGTGCGCTATACAGAAAATTTGGAAATTATTTCAGAATTTTTGGTTATATAGACACTCTACTTCAATAACAAAAATATTCATGGAAAAGATTTGGAAGGAAATGTATCAATTCATTATTTTTCTCCAACTGAGGGTATTGTGGGTGATTTTTCCCTACTTTTTACATTTCATTTCTCCCCAGTTTCCTACAGTACATATTTTATAGTTTTTGGTTTTAAAAAGCTACTTTAAAAATAAATGAGTATACAATTTTAATATCTACTGAGAAACATTCATTTATATTATGATTAGGAGTGGCCATATTGACTGGTGATAAATTCTCTTTGACTCCTTTGTTCATAAGCTCCATTATTGATGATATATATATATATATATATATACTATATGTGATAAATATGAAGAAATAACTAAGTACAAGGCACTGTCTTCAGCAAGGGAGAACATTACTGAAATTTATGGAACACAATTCTTTTCAGTTTTATAGTTAAGGACTAATCATTTGGATATCAAGTAAGAGATGGTTCTTTTATTAACAAGTCTCAATAATTTAAAAGTGCAAGATTTTTAATTTAATATACTTCCATACAGTCAAAATATCATTTACTCATAACCTTTCATTGTGTTATATTCCTGAGAAATATTAGTCTAGAGAGTAGAAGTAAAAGAATAGTCACAATTAATAAACTTTTGCTTTATTCTTTATGTTGCAATCAGTCTTTAACCTTGACATAATGACATTTCAGACAACAACACTGCTCGGTGAGGTATTTGGCTCATCCTGGGAAAGTAGAAGAGTAAAGTGAGGAGAACACAGGCTCCAGAGTCAGGCCCAAGATGAATTCTAAGCTCTGCCACACACTAGTTTCATGAATTTGGGCATGTTCTTTAATCTCCCTTTGCTTCAGTTTTCTCATCTGAAAAATAGGTATAAAAGAAGGTAATGGGCTTAATAGTGCCTGACGTGGTAGGAAATTCATGATGAAGATTAACAATTATTATAGTCATTAGTGACTTCTACCAATTATGGTTGTTGATAAAGGAAGCTCTACTTACTATGTAAGGTATTAACAAATTATTTATAAAGCAGGCAGTACATTATTTGTTTTATATTTGCCACTTAAAGTGCTATCTCTGTACTCACAAGAATAAGTGGAAAGAAGAATAAACTACCTAGCTAATCTAGGGCAAAAGATTTTTCCCTTGGTTTATTCAGATAACTGACCCCTGAAGAATACTTTCTTTTTTTACTTGAATTATAGTTATAATATTCTCCATTCTCCACACAATGTGTGTAGTCAGCCTAGCTGTTATTCAATAGACCTGTTCCAATGTCTACTATGATTGATTTATTTAGAAATACCACCAGGCCAAAATGAGAATGAAAATAAATGGAACAGATCACAACATTGTAAAACAATTATACTCCAATAAAGATGTAAAAAAATAAATAAATACATAAAATTTATTATTTTTAATCCTAAAAGAAGAAAATAAATGAAATGGAACAGATGAAAGTGCCCTGATGCAAGCAAGAGCTACAAATTGAAGTTAAGAGTAATTGCTTTGGCTTAATCGTTATTTGTAATCTTAGAACAAATGCAAATCTTCCATTGAGAGCAATAAATCCGGTGCTTAAAGTAGAAGATGAGTATTTCACTGCCTAGCAATGGGAAGCCATAGCTGAATGCTAAATGCAGCTACGTAAAAATTTCCTCAGTTCCTTCAACTGAACTGATAATGCAGGGTATATGGTGGACACAGAAATACCTCAGAAAATGAATATCGAGGTATGATTTATTTGCTCTATGTATTTTTTTTTCAAGACACTTTATAAAAACTTTATTTTTGTACTTACAAACTCTTCATGTGCTCTTTCTCAAAAATACTTTATATTTATCCTGAGTCTGGCTTTCATAAAGCCTGATGTGCTTTTTGTGGTTATGAGTCTTCACACTTCATCACTGAAGTAGATGATAAGGTGAAGTTATTATCTTTATTTTAAAGAGATGAGAATAGAAATATTGAGAGGTTCAGTGACTTTCCCAGGTTATAAAACAATTCTGTAATAGATCTGGGGAGAGTATAAAGTATATGCAATTCAAACTCATTTCAACTACCATATCATTGTTTTTCAGATTATTTTTTAAAGTCGTAGGTTATTATTAGTAGTGAAATTATGATAACCATAGTGATAAACTAAAGGTTGTCATAGATTCCTCAAATATTCAACAAATGCAGGGCCAAGATTATGATATAAGAAATGCCGTATTTATTTTAAAATAAATTGCTTGCCTCATAAGAGAATAGTATTTTAAACTATTAAAGCTTAGATAGGATGATATTGAGTTTTTGGCTATATATCAGTTACCTTGTTGTCTTCATTATGAAGAATAAATGAGATTCTAAGGTCTATGTGTACCTACAAGATTATTTAGAAACATAAGTTGCAGAAAAGACTTGGGTAGGTAAAGTTGAATATGTGTATTTGAGAAAGTGATGGGTGCAGTGGGAGAGAAAATATATTGGAGTGTTGCAATAGAATAATGAAAAACATCAGTATTCAGACAGTTTCTGCTGTATACATAGTCAGGGTCAAGTATCAAGTAGATTGTTTTAGTCTCCCTGACTGAGATCATGCCACCTTAAGATTATTTGTTAGATGTTAGCAAGAAGAAAGGTTAGTATGGTATAAATGTACTTTAAACTTAAAACATTTATTTTGTTGATTTTTAAAGAATACCGTGTCAACCCTTGAGAGGAAGGAGGGCAATGCAGAGTCTGTGGCAAAACCAGAGTAGTTACACTGCTTTAGACAAATGGGTATGTTTCAACTCTAGTGAGATGGAACACTTCTGGGGGTTATTACCCGAAGACTGCTATCCAAATGTGATCTCAGCTTTCTCACAAGATCCTTAATAGTTTAAGAAGAGAATTTTAATTTGAAATCCATTTCTAAGGGGCAACACCCACAAGGCCACCCTCCGACACCTTCTTATAATGTGTGACCTCCTCCTGTAGAAGTCACCTAGTGAAGTTTTTATCTGCACTCATAGTTAATCACTTATGATGCTCTGGATTGGGAGGGGCATTCTTTCCAAAACAGTGACAGAATTATAGCAATATAATCCCAAGTTGATTCAGTGAGATCATCTATTTTCCTTAAATAAAATAAAATAAAAGAGCTGTCAAGAACCATTTATGCCCCCTGCCACCATTTCTATATGAAAAGAACGCAGCCCCTTTCTTTCAATTTAGTAAGGAGGCAAAAAAGTCAAAGAAGAGTTAGAGATGAAAGAAAAATTAAACACAATGCAAAAGTGAGAGTGCCTTTTACCATACATTAGGGAGATGAGAGTAAAATATCAAGGAAACTAGTATCGCGGGCAATCATTCCCTCGCAAGAAGAAACCACCAGTAACTGAAGGAAAGTCTGCAGCTTTATCACTCTTTCTTTCTCTTTCCTTACAATGTGTTGTCCAATTTTCGTGAGAATTTGACCTAGCTGAATGGTTGCATTTAGCTAACAAAGAAAATTAACAAGTGCAAGTTTATTTTTGAACTGTTTATAGAGAAATGTCATGCCATTATAGCAAAAGCAGATGTGGCGGTCAGAAATATTTTACAGGGTACAAATGGCTTTAATGAAGGGGCAAAGGTGTTAGTCCTTTGCCCCTTAAAGCCTATTTTTAAGTTACTGATGATTTATACATATAAAGCAAATGTGGGAAAAGCTCACTTTTAATTTTATTCCTGTAAAGATGGTAAATCTCACCTTCATCAATTATCTGCCTCATTCAATAATTAAGAATCTAGTTAATTTGTCTGAGATAATACATCTATTCTCTGAGTGCCTACTCTGTACCAAGCATGATGTCAATGACTGTGATGTTTATAAAAATAAATAAGAAAATATTCCTTACTTCCTGGAGATCATAAGCAAGTAGAAGATTCAGACTATAAGAAAGAGAAAGCCTATGAATTTTGAGGTACAAAAAACTTGGGAACTATGGAAAAGGGAGAAAGAATATGATTTAACTTCTTTTTTTTAAAAAAAAAGAGGTATTTAAATGGTTTTGAAAGATCAGCAAGAGTCTAACAAGAGATTGGCTTGCAGAGAAAACAAATTTATATTTGATTTATTTTCTTGCAGATGAGGAGCAAGGATATCACTAAGTTGCCGTGTTTTTCATGTGAGAGACATGGTTTGCAAGAAATTACTGTGTACCTTGATCTGTAATAACCAGATTAGTGATACTTCATAACATTATTTACCTGTATTTTTCAATATAGCAAACCTCCTTTTGACACAGCATACTGCTGCCACACGGAACAACATAAATTTACTGAATAATCCCTCTGTGCTCACTCTCTCGCATCTCTTCTCTGCATGGTTTCCTTTGTGTTCTGGGAGTCCACACCACCCTCCCATCTTATCCACTGAACATATGCACATATACCTGGCTATTTATTAGGTCTTGATGGCTCATTGGGAAGTCCTCTCTTCTGAGAAGCATTTTCTGAAATCATGCATCCCAAATCGAGATTAAATATTCGTCCTCAGGGCCACCAGCCCATTGCTGTTACCTTTATCATAGTGCTTACTTCATTCTATTTCAGTTGTCAGTTTGTTTTTCTGTCTCCTCCGCTGGACTGTAAATTCCTTGAGGGCAAAGACCAAATAATATAGGATAAGCCTTTTTATCTACAACACCTAGAAAAGAGCCTGCCTTCTGGAAGGCACCGACTCAATAACTTTGTTGACTGGGAAAAATACAAATAGAAAAATGTAGAAAGAATGGTTCTGAATAAACTTGGGATCTCATCCAGTCTTCAGTTGGCCAGTAAAATCAGTAAGTGATTATATTCACCTCACCATAGGTCTTGTACTTCCTCTCACCTTCACTTTTCATATCTGTAATTAGCAGAACCTACCAATGTTTCCTTCAAAATATTTCTTTTCCCTTATCTCTACTAACATTGCCCTAATGCAGTACCTCATTTTTCACCTGGACAATATTGCAATAACCCCTTAACTGGTCTCCCAGTTGCAATAAATGTCTATTAAATTGAAACGGCTGAATTGTTTAAAGTAACCCTCTTATTCTGAAAATAAATCAACCAGCAAATACCTGCTACCCACCAACAATATGGCCTGTTATGTGCTTTGGGGGAGTCAGAAGAAGCAGAGCATAGAAACTGCCACTCTACTCCCAAAACACTGTCATGTGGGTATGGAGAACCGTAAGAAAGTGCTTCTTAAAGTGCGTCATGCATGCAAATCACTTGGAGGTCTTAACTGAAATACAGATTCGGTAGGTCTTGGGTGATGCCTGAGATTTTGCATTTCCAATAAGTTGCCAGGTGATGCTGGTGTCGCTGACCTGTGCACCATCCTTTCAGTAGAAAGACAGTAAAACCCATTAAGTGACTTAGGGTGGCCTTACAATGAAGATTCTAAGGGCAGGCAGAGTTCAGAGGCAGCAGGAGATAGAATGAGAAAGTCTCCAGGTTGAGAGAAGAATGTAAGCTGATAAGATGCAAGTCTGTGCCCTATTCCAATCTTTTTTTTTTTTTTTGCGGTACGCGGGCCCCTCACTGTTGTGGCCTCTCCCGTTGCGGAGCACAGGCCCCGGATGTGCAGGCTCAATGACCATGGCTCACGGGCCCAGCCGCTCCGCGGCATGTTGGATCTTCCCGGGCCGGGGCACGAAACCGCGTCCCCTGCATCAGCAGGCGGACTCTCAACCACTGCGCCACCAGGGAAGTCCTCCAATCAGTTTTTGACTTGGCTCACTTCTCATCTCCTCTTTAAAGCCAGTGAATATCCGCAGCACGCCTTCTCTTCTTCCCAACTCCATTCTTATCTGTCCTCTAAAGTACACTCAGAAAGATCTTTATAAAATCCAAATCTGATGTTGCCACTCGTAGGCTTAAAGCCCTGTAGTGTCTTCCCATCACCTGCCATATAAATTCCAGACTTGAAGATCTGTCCCCCAGGAGCAGTGCCCAGCTCTCTAGCCTCACTTTCCACCACTTCCACCGCACGTAACCTGTGTTTGCCAGCCTTTACCTCATGCTTTCTTACCTCTGCTTTTCACAGGCTGCTGCCTTTGTCTGGAAAGCCCTGCCCCATTGTCTATCCTGTCTGTCTTGCAAGGCAGAATTAGGTATCTCAGTGCCCCTTTTAGTTCCACAGCACAAAACACATGATTGCATTCTTCTGTTTATTTCCACTGATGCCATTGCTCCCATATGAGCCTCTATTTGGAAGGATCTGAATCTCATCTTTCTTTGCATTTTCTACCTATAAGACTTTGTTCAAAATAACGAAGGTGCTTCAATAACCATTGGCTAAGAGAATGAATGAATGAATAAATCCCAACTAGTTATTTATTTAAATACCTTCACTTACTAAAAAATAATTTATAACAGCACTAATAAACAAAATCAATACATACTGAGATGAGTTTTCAATATATGGAGGAAGAAAATGGGGTGAAAGGGGAGGAGAAAGAAGGTAGAGGAGGGAAATTCTAGGACACCCTGCAACAGGAGACGGAGGACAGATATTTGTCACTTACACTTGTCTCTGCTCTCCTGCACATGCACACACACACGCACACATGCACAGGACATTTGTAATTTAAGCTGCCCTAAAAAACCCTACCAAATCTGAGCTCATCTCCAGAAATCAGTAGAAAAGGCAGGAAAGTGTGTAAATACTCCTTATTTTCAGGTCACTTATTATTTGCCTAAGTCCTGGAAGTCGTGTCTCAGATATTGGATTGAACTGAAATGAGGGTCTCATGGTGAGAACAGTCAATGTTCCCCCTATTTACAGAAGGCATGGCTGGGCTTATAGACAACATATATGAATTATTATTTTTCAGTTGAAAGCGAAGCTCAACCTTGAATGTCAGGGAGCAATTCAAAGAGGATCCTGAATAAAAATAAATCATGCCTCATAGCAACGCCTGAGAAAGCCACATAAATGATCACGTTTAGACCACCTCTCAATAGAAAAATATAAAAGTCAAAAATATTAGATATAGTGATAAGCAGTCAAACAGATGAAAAGATTACTTGCCATTTACACTGAATAAATTATATTATCAGAATTATTGTTACTCAGAAATCGTACATCATTAATATGAAAGGAACTTGACAATAAGTAAAATGACTTAAAAGTATTCTGTACACCTCACTCCAAACAAAAAACACTAAATCAAAATTAATGTAAATAGAAACATCAATGGGCAGTTATAGTGTAAAGAATAGAGTCACATTATGTAAGTGTTAACCTCAAGGTTACTTCAGATAATTCTTCTATAACAATTAAATATATGTAATTTATTTCCCCCCAAAATTATAATATTACTTTTCTATATTATCCCTCATTTTAATCTTTTTTACCCCCAATACTTTAGAGTGCTTTACCAGGTTATAAATGCAATACTTTTTGAAGTCGAACAAAAATGATTTATGATTAGTTACCGTATCAGTCAATCAGAGCATCTACCTATATGCCGAGCACTACACTGAAGGAAATAGAAGAAACAGACACGTGGGCACTGCCTACCTTCCTGGGCATTAAAATGTAGACAAAAGACAATACAAACAGTGAGAACAGTGAGGAACTGTGGAAGCTAGTACATACGCTCTATCCTGTAGCTCAGAATGAAAGTGCTGTTGGGATGCAATGTTGCAAAGTTCTACAGTTCAGGCTTGGTTTTATGGGTTGGGAATGGAAAGATGAAAAAGGCTTACAGGAGGAGCTAGGTATGAAGTGAAGTCCAGAGTGAAGAGACATGAGGAGATGTAAAGCTCTTCAGAGTCAAGGAAAGGTGTGATCATAGATCTAGAGACAGGAATGAGTATAATACACAGCCAGGTGCCTGTAGCACAACTAAGATTTAAGTGGGACCTTTTAGAATTGCTACATGCACAACCTGCCCAGCTGTATTCAGAGGCCCTGCTGTACAGCTCCCTGAACACATTGTGCTGTTTTAAGCCTCCTTGAACTTACTTGATTCTGTCCTTTGAGACCCAAACATTTCTGCCTCTGTGAAGCCTTTCCAGATCCTCAACCTTGCGTCCAACTCTGTACATCTATTAACAATTCTCTCCATAGGCCATGATTCTATATAATCAACCTACCAACTCCTCTACTAACCTCCCCACATATTCTAAACCAGCACTGTTCAGTAGAACTTTCTGTGATGATGAAACTATTTCTGTATTTTTCAATACAAGAGCCTCTAGCCACATTGGCTACTGAGCACTTGAAACGTGGCTGTTACAGCAGAAATGAATTTTTTATGTTATTGAATTTTGATAGATTAAAATTAAAATTTAACCAGCCACATGTGGCTGGTGGCTACTGTATCAGACAGTGCAGTTTTAGACTATGAGCTTCCTGAGGGAAAGAATTGTGTACTATCATCCTTATACCTCAGCTCGTTCAATCACGGTGCATATTCAACAAAGTAATCAAGAAAGTTTTGTTGAATGAAAAAATGAGTGAATGCTCAAATCTGAGTGGATCCCAGTGTGTATGACAAAGTAATGAACATAAATATTAGATACATGAAAAAGTTACAAATCTTAATGACACTTAAAATAAGTATTAAAAGATGAAAATGGAAAGTAATGAGCCATGTAAGCATACTTTTAAATAATTATTGGCAATGGTGGCCTAGAATAGAAATTAACAAAAAAAAATCTGCCATTTACTGAAATACTGATGCTCCATACAGCTTATATACATAAGTTTAAACTGCATTTATCCCCTTATATTGTACTTTCCTCATTATATTTAAGTCTTCACATGCTAAGCTATGACCTCCTTGAGAACAGGGACTTTTAATCTCACTGTATCTCCAGATACTAACATAAAACCTAGAACATAGTAGGCACTCAATAAATGTTTATTGGATAAATGAAACAAATGATAAAACAGGAAATAAACTATATTAATAAAACTAGCAGAGTCAATGTTCAGAAGGGAAAGATAGCTATTTCAAAGGCCCTAAGTGACTCTCAGCAATAAAGCATCCTGAAGCATCTACTTTATGTGCACATTTACACCTTGTGCTTGAGAAAGTTGTGTTATTTCAAGTAAGTTTTCCTAAAACAAAATCTCAATTATCTTTTTCTCCCTGTCTCCCACCCGTTGTTCTATAGAGTCCCATTGCTTTTAGTTTTACATTTGGTGTCAGCCTTTTCAGCTCTTTCACTATTTTCTTTTAGTATTTTTGTGACCTTAAGAAATTGGAATGGAGTTTCTTTCACTTTCTCGTAGTAGAGAAAAACATCACCATAGACTAATCAGAACAAATTGCAGGAGTTTTGCCTAATGCTTGTGCATCAGACCTAACACATAGACTAGCATATCCAATTTATCATTTCTGATAGACTAGAGTCTAGCTTATATTTGCCAGCCAGTGTTGCTTCTCAAAGCATAGTTTTCCACCCTGTCATGTCAGAAGGGATTATTTTTACTTCTCCTTTGAGAAGTGCCAAGTTTGGCTACCATCTTTACTTTTTTCCATCCTCCAAGGAGCTCAGGAATCAATATGAAAGCAGGTCTTTGTCAATGCTTAAATGAAACAGTAATTCCAAAGATATTTATTGAGCACTTACTACGCAAGACCACGTTTTAAGTGCTTTGAGGGATGTAGAGGTAAATCATGCATGAACCTGAACTCAAAGAACATGGTCTCTTCTGGAACTTCAGGTAAATATATATTAGTTACAAAGCAGGAATGAATAAATTTAGTACAGTGGTTTAGAGCACAGACCTGGGAAAGCAGCCTTGGATTTGTATCTTGCCTCCCATATTAGGAGCTGTGTGACATCAGACAAGATACATTAACCTCTCTGAGCTTTATTTTCCTCATCTGTGAAATGAAGAATACTGATTTCTGTTTCTGGATTCTTGAGCTATAATTTGAATAAATCCAAACCCTCTGGTGGAGTATGAAAGAGACAAAGCATGTGCTACCTTAACATTGTTCTGTTCCTGGCACACATATGAAACACTTAGCCAGTACCTGGCGCAAAGCAAAGTGCTTTCTAAGTTTAGAGAAATGATGTTTTTGCTGTATGGATTACCTGAATTTTATCGGAGACAGAAAGACTGATAAGATTTAGATATAGAAAACGCAAAGGCAAGGTGTAAGAAGAAGGGTGTCAACATTGTACACAATAATTCCAAAGGCCGGGAGATTTGGGTAGGTTATTAATTTTCTTAATAGTTGTAGTTATCTAAATATTAAATGTCTACAGTGTATGAAGTGCCATGCTTGGTGCTGTGGGGAGGGATGGCTCAAATATAAATGGTCTCTGCTCTCACAGGAGTAATTAAATAGTGGAGGAAAATATGTACAAACATCATGGTGAGGGATAAAAAAGAAAGGGGCCACAAGACAAGGACTCAGTGAGGGGTAAGTGTGAAAATAGCCATTCTTTATATATCAAATCAGGTCAATTCCTTCATGATGTATCCTGTCTTAAACATGGTTCCAGACCCATGGAAATAATGGCTGATTATTTTATCCTCATCTAGTAACTAGATCAGGGGCCAGAGAGAAGAACAACTTCAAATCCCATCCTAGTGGGACTTCCCTGGTGGCACAGTGGATGAGAATATGCCTGCCAATGTAGGGGACATGGGTTTGGGCCCTGGTCCGGGAAGATCCCACATGCCGCGGAGCAACTAAGCCTGTACACCACAACTACTGAGCCTGCTCTCTAGAGCCCGCGAGCCACAACTACTGAGCCGTGTGCCACAACTACTGAAGCCCACGTGCCTAGAGACTGTGCTCTGCAGCAAGAGAAGACACTGCAATGAGAAACCTGCACACCGCAACAAAGAGTAGTCCCCGCTCGCCTCAACTAGAGAAAGCCTGTACACAACAACAAAGACCCAACACAGCCAAAAATAAAAAATAAAAATAAACCCATCCTAGTGACATGCTTACTAACTCAGATCAGAAGGTTGGGGATTTGTAAGCAGAGAGCTGCCTAGGAAATTTGGCAACCATGATAGGGAGTCAACCAAATCTGACAGGGTCCCAAAAATACCTGAAGACCTTAGGATGAGGCCTGTAACTGGAGAGCTTCTTAGAAGTCATGAATGATGACATTAACTATTCCTAACTCCACCTTGACTTAATGGGCTCCTGGGAGAAACATTTCCTAATCACTAACCTCTACTCATGATTTTTTCATTGGTAAAAGTTAATATTATGTGTTTGCCAGGATGGTGGGCTCCTAGATGCCAAGGACAATGCTTAAGTTACATTTGTATCCTCTAAGCTCAGCTCTTAGAGCACAATAGATACTTGTTGCATATTTATGGAATGAATGAATCAAATCACATATTACTGAATGAATATATTCTAGTGTTTATTCAATAGTAAAATTTAAAAACTTGTAAAACAGTTTTTAAAAATAGCTATTTGAGTTCCAGAAAGTAAATACTTAAATGATGTTTATCAAAGAGAACAAAGTTGTTTTTTTTTTTAAATTTTTATTTATTTATTTTGTTTGCGGTACGTGGGCCTCTCACTGTTGTGGCCTCTCCCGTTGAGGAGCACAGGCTCCGGACGCGCAGGCTCAGCGACCATGGCTCACGGGCCCAGCCGCTCTGCGGCATGTGGGATCTTCCCGGACCAGGGCACAAACCCGTGTCACCTGCATCGGCAGGTGGACTCTCAACCACTGTGCCACCAGGGAAGCCCGAAGAGAACAAAGTTTTGAAGGCAGAACTAACAGCTGCCGAATGATTTTAATAATAAAAATAGTATTTATGATAACATCATCACATGTTTTTATTGCACTTTATGCTTTTCTAAAGTTCTTTTGGTTTTTAGCTTTATATTTTGTGTTTTTATGAAATATGGTCATCTGAATTTGTTTAAAATAAGTATCTTTTCACCCAGAAAGTTTTGAGAAATGAAAAGGCATAAAATAATAGCCAATTATGGTAAAAATAATAACAGCAATAAGGTCAAAAACATGAGCTACCATTCACTGAGTAGTTGCTATGTTCCAGCTAGTGTAATAAGTACCTTTCATGTGCCATCTTATTAATCCTCAGAACAATCCTATGAAATAGGAACTATTGCAAGCTCCCTGCCACCATGGAGGAAACTGAGTTAGAAATCTTAGAAAGAACGTCAAAGATCATACAGCAGGGATATAGCAAGACCAGGATAGGACCCCAAGTCTATCTGCCCCCAAAGCCCTTGCTCTTAACCACCCCACTAAACTGCCTCCCCAGTGCTAAATAACAAGAACAACTAATACTATTTATAAACCCATCATGTGCTCCATGTATTGGATCTTCATTGTATTATTTATCCTCAAAACAATAAGAAGTTGTAGGTTTGATTATCCCATATTCCAGATGAGAGAACCGAGGCTTAGATAATCTTGCCTCCTTGCCCGTGTTTACAAAGCTAGTCAGTGGTAGAGTAGAGAATGGACTCAAGTTCACTTCAAAGAGCCAGCAGGGTTCTTAATCACCACCTGATGTTAATGGAAATTAAGTGTTCTGGTTAGGAGGAAATTATTATATTTAGAATATATGAATTTTTACTATAGCTAGAATAAAATAATATACCTACACTTAATATTAAAGTCATACTAAGTGTAATTTCCTCTTTCTACAATGATTAGAAAGGCACTTCAGAATCTTGAAATGCCTCGTCATCATGCCCATAATTAGCATATAATAATATTTTTTACGTGCTGGTATTTGAACCTTTGGGTCATTTAGCTTCTGAGGATGTGGGAATTTGCTTGAAACATTTTCCTTTACTGCAACTGTGTCTGAGTAAATTTGTTTTGAAATCAAGTATGAATGGAAGGCGCAGAGCACAGAGTACTTTTAATCCAAGCCGTGCACCCTCAAATGAGAGTAAAACTATCACCCTTCCCTAGTGGAATGGAAGCATTATGGGAGAAGGGTAGCATAGCTCCAGTGTCCTCAATTTTTTAAATTACTCTTTAACATCTACCTCATTTCATTAATAGTGCATTCAACTACCACCCTAGTTATGTAATTGTTAATAATCTGGAAAACTTTCCCCATCCTTCAAATCTATTTCATGAAAGTGAAATTTTCCTAGCACCATAAGAAAGGAAAAAAAATTCAACTTATGTGAAAGAACTTGCCATTCCATTTGAGGGAGTGGGATTTAAATCATGTATATTTCCATCATTCTTCAGCAGGTTTCAAAATCTGCTATGTATTATCTTTTTTACAACTAATAAAACTCATTACACTAATAGTCTAGTATTATGTAAATGTACTTTATCCAAATATCTAGTATCCATAAGTAGATTATTCTCTATATCCCTAAAGTAATATATCAAACAATAACTCATTTGTCAAAGGGAGACAGTTCATTAAAATTCAACAACCATTTGGCCAGGATAAAACAGCAACAGTATAAAAATTGATGTTGTGAAACTTAGCAAATGAAGGAATAAGGAAATTGCGAATCAGGAAATTACGGGTCTGCCCCCTAGGACCATTTTTGGGTCACTTGTCTGAATTTTAATATTACAATTGTTTTACAAAAAGTTTCCAAGTTATTAGGCTGGGAGGGAAGCCAATTTACAGCTAGGTGACTTGAATATCAGGGGCATTCAATAAATGAGAACATAATACCACTTGGGATTTAAGAGTAGAAAAGGTACAACACTTGAGCGCTGTACTACAATTCAGTTTCCAAAAGTGAATTATTATGTAATTTAGAAAGTATGTTTTCTACTTTGTTGAGTCGTATTTAAATAGCACAGTGAATAAGAGTTTTAGACTTTTTTGTTTATGATTTCAAATGCAATTTTTGCTCCATATTTTTTAAAAGAAAGGAAATATCAAGTGAAAAAAATAGCACCTACCAGAATTTTGGACTGTTAAAAAAGCCAAAAAAAAAAAAAAAAATCCCTCATCCTATTGTGAAACTTACAGAATTAGAAAAGGTAACTGCTTTTAGAAAAAAAGTGAAAACATGCAACTCTTTAAGGCACTTGGAGAAGTACAATTAGTTTTAAATTAACAACAAAAGATTATAATTATATATAATTATATATATTATATAATATGTATATATAATTATATATGAATTATAAAAGATTATAAAAACATCAGATATTTTTAATGTAGGTTATGTTCACCAAGATTATTTTATTCTAATCATTAGTATGTTCATTTGTGCATTTGTACACATTTAAGGAAGAAATTTCATTATGTTTACATATAGTTACTGGTTTGCACATGATTTATTAGTTGGCTGTGTATAATTGTTACCTAAATACCTTAGGCTCACATCACTTTAGTGGTATCTGCACATTTCCAAAATCCTTTCCCTTGTGCCCAAACAGGCTCTGATCTACATACAGTCATCAGGGAATGTCACATTTAACTCTTTACATAGCTAAAGCAACAGATTTTCCAGAAATCTGTCTTTCCAAAAGCAAATATTAAGGGTTTGATTGGGAGCAGAGATATCTGATACTTGCTATGATTTTATTCTATTCTCTCCTCTTTCTGTTGACAGTAATATATTATATAAATTATATATATATTAACTTATTTAGGTATCAGTTATATACAGCCAACTAATAAATCATATATGTATATACTTATATGTTATTTATGTATATCATGTATTATATATAATATGTAATACATACTTATATATAAAACTTATATGGATTTTATATAAATATATTTATATATTTAATGTCAATATGTATTTATGTTTAAATAACAGATGTATTTATAAAACTTATTTTCCTACATAAACCCAATATATTACACTTGTTTTTTCAGTTAACAGAAGCTTTTGCATGTGATAAAAATGGCATGCATTGTGAAAGGAAGCCAAAGTTGCCAGACTTGTTTGGCCCTTCATAGATCAAGTCTTCCTTAGAAATCCACTTTCTGTTCTCCATAAGTTTATTGTGGGGAGATTTTCTTATGCAAGTAACCAGACCTATACAGTGATCTCCCTAACATATTTCTGCCCTATCGGAGTTCCACCTGCTATTAGAAAGGAGCATTTGCTGTCACAATTACTGCTTTGCTATGCACATGAGAAAAAGTAATCAAAGTACAGTATGTAGTTATTTATTAGTACATAGTGAGTGGTACAGCTATGCTTCTTTTTAAGCTGTTAGTCAAATTATGCAGCTAATAAGCAAAAGACAAATGAGCAAAGCTACTTTTGCTTCCCAGTTTTTCTCTTGACAGAGATCAAAAAGGGGGCTGGCTTGCAACTCTATGACCTGTCATTATATGAAATGGTGTTCCCTGCCAAAAATGAAACTACAAATCACATGTTGTTTGATAGTGTTCATGTACTTGTTTGAACAGACGACCTCGCTGAAACTATGAAGAAAGTTCTGACAGGCTCTGTCTGCTTAGCAAAATTACAACTGCAATAACGCATCAAGTGGAATCACTGAGAATACTTAGAAGCTGTATTCCAGGCATTGGGGCTTGAACCTAGACTTCCAGATTTCTGGTTTTTGTTTTTTTTTCAGTTTCAAAGGTCTGCCTTCAAATAATATAACCTGAGTGAGCATTGTACCTATCTCTAAAATTTACTTCAGGTGGGTTCCTTATTCAATCCTGCAAATGACATCTATTAGAACTACTTGTCTACACAGTTTAATAGAGGTTTATTAAAACAAACAAACAAACATGATTGTGGCTTATAATACTTATACTTCAATTTTTCTACTGTGCCCAAACCCCTGAAATTTCACTGTATGTTGGCCATGTAGCAGAATATCCAGAGCAGATATATGTTTTATTTTTTACAGTGTCAGATTGTAAAAAAAAAGTTTCATCTGAAGAGATCATAGAAGATATACTGTAATAGGATTTTTGAAACACATTAGAGAAATTTTATCTTGAAAAATTCAGTCTTAAACAGAAACCTTATTTACTCTCAATTTAATTTTTGAAAAATGATTGAATTCACTCAAGTAACCAGGGTTTTTTGCCTACTTGATGACTAGTAATTTCTTCGGGGAACATTACCTTTTCAACTAGGTGCCTAGGTGTCCTATCTAAGATGCAATTTAAGAGAGATTAAATTCTTATAGAAATCAGTGATACTGTGCAGATGTTATAACTCATGAATTTTTTTCTCAACAAGTTAACAGAGGAAATATATTTATTTAAGTATGCATTCAATATTTATTTATTAAGTGGCTGCTCTGGGCTTAGCATTGAACTGGACTCCCAGAGAAACATATAATACAATGTAGTTCCTGCCATGATTACTGTTGCTTAGTTTTTCTGTGTTTTTGTCTTGTCTTTCTCACTGGCCTGTAAGCTCTTGGGGAAAGCTGTATAGTCTTATGTGTTCTCCAAAGTGCTTTCCACAAAGAACTATTGATAGATTAGTAAACTTTTTTTTTTTTTTTGGCCAATAAAGAGCATGTTTTATGAGCTTCCTTCCTTCACATTCATTTCCTGCCACTCTCTTTCCCCCAAGGAACTCTGACCATACAGACTATTCACTATTCCCCAGAATGACTTGTGTTTCCACATCTCAAGGACTTTGTTATTGCTAATCTCCTGCTAAAAAACTGAAAAAAAGCCCTATGCCCCTTTGTCCTTAAACTTAACTCCTCCTTTGAAACTTGCCACTATTAAAATACTTATCTCATTGGTATGTAATTAATTGTCTCCCCCCCTCACTAAGCTACTAGAAGTTTGGTATCATTTTGTTGTTGCTGTTGTCTTTGCATTCACAATGCCCAGGAGAATGCCTAATGCCCAGGAGAGATTCAAAAAGCATTAGCTGAATTCAATCTAATCAGTGAGACACACATAGTTATTCTTCCATATTTTTGAAAAACATATACTAAGCTTTTATTTTTTGCCAGCAACTGTAGGACACATGTTGTTTTGCTGCCAGGGTTATTTTGAAACAATCTAAAAAATAAATAAATAAATATCAGCCTTTTAAATTTACCAGGTAGTCTATAAACAGACTTCACATATGAACCCTGGTCCACATGTCTCATGCCAGATAGGATGAGAAATGGAATAAGATTCAAATATAGGGTGAGAACTAGTGATAGGTTAGGGGTTAGTGAGAAAGTGAGACTGAGGGATAGGATGACCATAAAAGATATCTATTGGTAAATTGCAGTTTTACATTTTGGTATAGCCTTATCAAAATTACCATATCCAATACCCAGCCACATATGAACATCTATAAGGTGACACAGAACAGTTGGTACAGTGGAACAAAGAAGATGACCATATTATAGTAAAATGGAGTTGGGGACATTTCAGACTTTGTCCAAGAATTAATCATTGCCAGCATTGGCTAAACTATTAAATGGGATAATTCTGTCTTGTGGTTGCTTCCAGCTTTCTCCCTTTCCTTTAGACTTCTTTGCTCTTCAGATTCCCTAGCGTACCTTCCCCACATATCCTCTGCTTCAAAAGCCTCTCACCTTAAAGTCTTCCACACCACAGTTTGGAAAGGGATCATTGGTTTAATGATGATACTCTTTCCAGGGGTATTTATATTTCAATGAGAGATAAATGAGCTTAAGCCAAAGAAGTAGGTTTTGAACTGTGAGGTCTCAGGCAGCAGCAGAAATAAAGGGAGGAACAGTTTTCTCAGAGGCCTACACAACCCCAAAACTTCTTCCCACTCCACCAATATCAGTCCTATGTCTCCGGATGAGGTTTTTGTGAGAGATGGACATATTGCTATTATATGGGAAATGAGTTATGATTAAGATTATTCCATCCTGCCATGGAAAAATAGTGTAAATGGGCATATGGGAAGAGTGAATGAATAAGTGCTTTTATGAAAAGAAAGCCAAAAAGATGATCCATCTCTCATTTCTAAAAGCACCACACTGTGTTATCTGGTATAACATTACTATTTTTAAGTGTTGCTTCAGAAAATGTACATTAAAAAATTCTTCTCTGGTATTATATCATAAGGTTTGCCATTTGTTATTTAATTTATTTTTAAAATTAATTTAAAAACCAAGAGTCACCCAGAGCTTAGAATAAATTTTGTTTTTTTAAATTATTTTTCTTCATTTATATTTACCCATGGAATTCCATACCACACCATTGTTAACTGGTGCTTCTATTCACTGGATCATGATGCTCCTCTATTTATTTATACTAAAGGAACACCATATTTCTTAATTGGATTTCAGATTCACTTTCTAAAACTTTCCCCCAATAACAAAAGTGCAAAATCTTACTCTAAATTTGAGAAATAATCTCTATTATTCTCTTTTATACATATTTCACCTATCCATTTTCAATGCTTTAAACTAAATCAAATTATTTAGTTTATATCCAGAACTAAAGCTGACTGCGATGTAAAAACACTATTTATAGAGAAATAATTAAATTATTTGAAAAGAAATTAGATTGATATGTATAGATGATATAGACATAGATATAGATATAAACATAAATAGATTTAGCACTACCTTTTATAACTAAGAAGAATCTTGTTGATAATAAAGTACAATCTCTTCACTCAAAAAATAAAGGAAAAAAGGCCCAGAAAGATTCAGTAACCTACTCAGGGTCATATTTTTTATTCCATGCAGAGCTGGATGCAAACACAGAAGTCTTAACACTTAGACTACTTTCTTTCCATAATATATAATAATTATTGGAATTTTACGTTCAAAATAGAGTAAACAAGCAAGTATATGATCTCACCTGTTTGGAAAATGGAGCTGTTTTTTTTTTTTAACTTGTTTATTGAGGTATAATTGCTTTACATTTTTGTGTTAGTTGCTGTTGTATAACAAAGTGAATCAGCTATATGTATACATATATCCCCATATCCCCCACTCTTGCGTCTCCCTCCCAACCTCCCTATCTCACCCCCTAGGTGAACACAAAGCACCGAGCTGATCTCCCTGTGCTATGTGGCTGTTTCCCACTAGCTACCTATTTTACATTTGGTAGTGTATATATGTCCATGCCACTCTCTCACTTCGTCCCAGCTTACCCTTCCCCGTCCCCATGGCCTCAAGTCCATTCTCTACGTCTGCGTCTTTATTCCTGTTCTGCCCCTAGGTTCTTCAGAACCCCCCCCTTTTTTTTAATTTTTAGATTCCTTATATATGTGTTAGCATACGGTATTTGTTTTTCTCTTTCTGACTTACTTCACTCTGTATGACAGACTCTAGGTCCATCCACCTCACTACAAATAACTCAATTTTGTTTCCTTATGTGGCTGAGTAATATTCCATTGTATATATGTGCCACATCTTCTTTATCCATTCATCTGTCGATGGACACTTAGGTTGCTTCCATGTCCTGGCTATTGTAAATAGTGCTGCAATGAACATTGTGGTACATGACTCTTTTTGAATTATGGTTTTCTCAGGGTATATGCCCACTAGTGGGATTGCTGGGTCGTATTGTAGTTCTATTTTTAATTTTTTTAAGTAACTTCCATACTGTTCTCCATAGTGGCTGTATCAATTTACATTCTCACCAACAGGGCAAGAAGGTTCCCTTTTCTCCACACCCCCTCCAGCATTTATTGTTTGTAGATTTTTTGATGATGGCCATTCTGACTGGTGTGAATTGATACCTCACTGTAGTTTGATTTGCATTTCTCTAATGATTAGTGATGTTGAACATCCTTTCATGTGTTTGTTGGAAATCTGTATATCTTCTTTGGAGAAATGTCTATCTAGACCTTCTGCTCATTTTTGGATTGGGTTGTTTGTTTTCTTCATATTCAGCTGCATGAACTGCTTGCATATTTTGGAGATTAATCCTTTGTCAGTTGCTTCATTTGCAAATATTTTCTTCCATTCTGAGGGTTGTCTTTTCGTCTCGTTTATGGTTTCCTTTGCTGTGCAAAAGCTTTTATGTTTCATTATGTCCCATTCATTTATTTATGTTTTTATTTCTACTCTCTAGGAGTTAGGTCAAAAAGGATCTTGCAGTGATTTATGTCATAGAGTGTTCTGCCTATGTTTTCCTCTAAGAGTTTTATAATGTCTGGCCTTACATTTAGGTCCTTAATTTATTTTGAGCTAATTTTTGTGTATGGTGTTAGGGAGTGTTCTAATTTCATTCTTTTGCTTGTAGTTGTCCAGTTTTCCCAGCACCACTTATTGAAGAGGCTGTCTTTTCTCCATTGTATATACTTGCCTCCTTTGTCAAAGATAAGGTGACCATATGTGTGTGGGTTTATCTCTGGGCTTCCTATCTTTTTCCACTGATCTATATTTCTGTTTTTGTGCCAGTACCATATTGTCTTGTTTATTGTAGCTTTGTAGTATAGTCTGAAGTCCTACAGCTCCTTTTTTCTTTCTCAAGATTGCTTTGACTATTCATGGTCTTTTGTGTTTCCATACAAAGTGTGAAATTTTTTGTTCTAGCTCTGTGAAAAATGCCACTGGTAGTTTGATAGGGATTGCTTTGAATCTGTAGATTGCATTGGGTAGTATAGTTGTTCTCACAGTGTTGATTCTTCCACTCCAAGAACATGGTATATCTCTCCATCAGTTTGTATCATCTTTGATTTCTTTCATCAGTGTCTCATAGTTTTCTGCATACAGGTATTTTGTCTCCATAGGTAGGTTTATCTCTAAGTATTTTATTCTTTTTGTTGCAATGGTAAATGGGAGTGTTTCCGTAATTTCTCTTTCAGATTTTTTGTCATTACTGTATAGCAATGCAAGAGATTTCTGTACATTGATTTTGTATCCTGCTACTTTACCAAATTCATTGATTAGCTCTAGTACTTTTCTGGTAGCATCTTTAGTATTCTCTGTTTATAGTATCATGTCATCTACAAACAGTGACAATTTTACTTCTTCTTTTCTGATTTGGATTCCTTTTATTTCTTTTTCATCTCTTATTGCTGTGGCTAAAACTTCCAAAACTATGTTGAATAAAAGTGGTGAGAGTGGGCAACCTTGTCTTGTTCCTGATCTTAGAGGAAATGTTTTCAGTTTTTCACAATTGACAATGATGTTGGCTGTGGGTTTGCCATATATGGCCTTTATTATGTTGAGGTACGTTCCGTCTATGCCTACTTTCTTGAGAGTTTTTATCATAAATGGGTGTTGAATTTTGTCCAAAGGTTTTTCTGCATCTATTGAGATTATCACATGGTTTCTATCCTTCAATTTGTTAATATGGTTGATTTGATTGATTTGCATATATTGGAGAATTCTTGCATTCCTGTGATAAACCCACTTGATCATGGTGTATGATCCTTTTAATGTGCTGCTGGATTCTGTTTGCTAGTATTTTGTTGAGGATTTCTGTATCTATGTTCATCAGTGATATTGGCCTGTAGTTTTCTTTCTTTGTAACATCATTGTCTGGTTTTGGTATCAGGGTGATGGTGGCCTCGTAGAATGAGTTTGGGAGTGCTCCTCCCTCTGCTATATTTTGGAAGAGTTTGAGAAGGATAGGTGTTAACTCTTCTCTAAATGTTTGATATAATTTACCTGTGAATCCATCTGTTCCTGGGTTTTGTTTGTTAGAAGACTTTTAATCACAGTCTCAATTTCAGTGCTTGTGATTGGTCTGTTTATACTTTCTGTTTCTTTCTGGTTCAGTCTCAGAAGCTTTTGCTTTTCTAAGAATTTGTCTATTTCTTCCAGGTTGTCCATTTTATTGACATAGTGTGCTTGTAGTTATGTCTCATGATCCTTTGTATTTCTGCAGTGTCAGTTGTTACTTCTCCTTTTTCATTTCTAATTCTGTTGATTTCAGTCTTCTCCCTTTTTTTCATGGTGAGTCTGGCAAAAGTTTTATCAATTTTTTTATCTTCTCAAAGAACCATATTTTAGTTTTATTGATCTTTGCTGTCATTTCCTTCATATCTTTTTCTTTTATTTCTGATCTGATCTTTACAATTTCTTTCCTTCTGCTAACTTTGAGGTTCTTTTGTTCTTCTTTCTCTAGTTGCTTTAGGTGTAAGCTTAGGTTGTTTATTTGAGATGTTTCTTGTTTCTTGAGGTAAGATTGTATTGCTATAAGCGTCCCTCTTAGATTTGCTTTTCCTGCATCCCATAGGTTTTGGATCATCATGTTTTCATCATCATTTGTTTCTAGATTTTTTCGATTTCCTCTTTGATTTCTTCAGTGATCTCTTGGTTATTTAGTAGTGTAATATTTAGCCTCCATGTGTTTGTATTTTTTACATTTTTTTCCTGTAATTGATATCTAGTCTCATAGTGTTGTGTTTGGAAAAGATACTTGATATGATTTCAATTTTCTTAAATTTACCAAGGCTTGATCTGTGACCCAAGATATGATCTATCCTAGAGAATGTTTCATGAACACCTGAGAAGAAAGTGTAATCTGCTGTTTTTGGATGGAATGTCCTATAAATATCAGTTAAGTACATCTTGTTTAATGTATCACTGAAAGCTTGTGTTTCCTCATTTATTTTCATTTTGCATATCTGTCCTTTGGTGAAAGTGGGGTGTTAAAGTCCCCTACTATGATTGTCTTTCTGTCGATTTCCCCTTTCATGGCTGTTAGCATTTGCCTTATGTATTGAGGTGCTCCTATTTTGGGTGCATAAATATTTACAATTGTTATATCTTCTTGGTTTGATCCCTCGATCATTATGTAGTGTCCTTCTCTGTCTCTTGTAATAGTGTTTATTTTAAAGTCTATTTTGTCTGATATGGGAATTGCTACTCCAGCTTTCTTTTGATTTCCATTTTCATGCAATATCTTTTTCCATCACATCACTTTCAGTCTGTATGTGTCCGTAGGTCTAAAGTAAGTCTCTTGTAGACAGCATATATACGGGTCTTGTTTCTCTATCCATTCAGCCAGTTTATGTCTTTTGATTGGATCATTTAATCCATTTACATTTAAGGTAATTAAATACCTTACTTAAAATACTTAATTAAAATGTATGTTCCTATTATCATTTTCTTAATTGTTTTGGGTTTGTTATTGTAGGTCTTTTCCTTCCCTTGTGTTTCCTGCCTTTAGAAGTTCCTTTAAAATTTATTGTAAATCTGGTTTGTTGATGCTGAATCCTTTTAACTTTTGCTTGTCTGTGAATGTTTTAATTTCTCCATCAAATCTGAATGAGATCCTTGCTGGGTAGAGTAATATTGGTTGTAGATTTTTCCCTTTCAGCACTTTAAAAGTGTCCTGCCACTGCATTCTGGCTTGCAGAGTTTCTGCTGAAAGATCAGCTGTTAACCTTATGGGGATTCCCTTGTATGTTATTTGTTGCTTTCCCCTTGCTGATTTTAATACTTTTTCTTTGTATTTAATTTTTGATAGTTTAATTAACGTGTCTTGATGTGTTTCTCCTTGGATTTGTCCTGTATGGAACTCTCTGTGCTTCCTGGACTTGACTGACTATTTCCTTTCCCATATTAGGGAAGTTCTCAACTATAATCTCTTCAAATATTTTCTCAGTCCCTTTCTTTTTCTCTTCTTATTCTGGGACCCCTATAATTCGAATGTTGGTGTGTTTAATGTTGTCCCAGAGGTCTATGAAACTTCCTTAATTATTTTCATTCCTTTTTCTTTATTCTGCTCTGCAGCATTTATTTCCAATATTTTATCTTCCAGTTCACTTATCCATTCTTCTCCCTCAATTATTCTGCTATTGATTCCTTCTAGAGAATTTTTAATTTCATTTATTTTGTTGTTCATCATTGTTTGTTTGCTCTTTAGTTCTTCTAGGGCCTTGTTAAATATTTCTTGTACTTTCTCCATTTTATTTCCAAGATTTTCTATCATCTTTACTAACATTACTCTGAATTGTTTTTCAGGTAGACTCCCTATTTCCTCTTCATGTGTTTAGTCTGCTGTTTTTTAACCTTGCTCCTTTATCTGCTGCATATTTCTCTGTCTTTCCATTTTGCTTAACTTACTGTGTTTGGGGTGTCCTTTTTGCTGGCTGCAGGTTCATAGTTCCTTTTGTTTCTGGTGTGGGTAAGGTTGGTACAGTCAGTTGTGTAGGGTTGCTTGTGGAAGGGACTGGTGCCTGTGTTCTGGTGAATGAGGCTGGATATTGTCTTTCTGGTGGGCAGAACTGCATCCAGTCGTGTGTTTTGAGGTGTCTGTGAACTAACTTATTATGATTTTAGGCAGCCTCTCTGCTAATGGGTGGGGTTGCGTTCCTGTCTTGTTAGTTGTTTGGCATGGGGTGTCCAGCACTGTAGCTTGCTGGTCATTTAGTGGAGCTGGGTCTTAGCATTGAGACGGAGATCACTGGGAGACCTCTTGCCGATTGATATTATGTGGGGCCAGGAGGTCTCTGGTGGTCCAAAGTCCTGAACTCAGTTCTCCCACATCAGGTGCTCAGGTCTGACTCCTGACTGGAGCACCAAGACCCTGTCAGTCACGCAACATAGACAACTGTGGCAATAATCTGACTGGTGTCTTGGATTTTTCTTTTCTGGGCAATTTATCCAAGCCAGGTTCCCTTTGTCAGAAACACAGCAAACCAAAATGCTGAGATATATGAGGTTTGCAGTGAAGACAGGGCTTATTCACAAGGCAGCCAAGGAGAAGACAGGAAAACAAATATCCAATCTGGATCCCAGAAGACAAGAGGCTGGGGTTATGAGATAAAGGATAACGCAGCAGGGTGGTCTCCCACTATGCATTTTTGTTCATCAAAGCTCACACAATTACTTTTTATTTTGTTTGAATAGTGAGCATAATTCTTCCTCTCTTGACCAGGTACCACAGATAGAGATCTGAAGAGCTGACTTTGGTAAGAATTCTCACCCCTTGCCCACTTCTGCCAGTTTTCCCAGGATTCTGTGTCTGGAAAATGGAGCTTTAAAAGATATCATTGATGATATTTCAGAGGCATAATTCTTAACAGCAATTATCATTGTATCATTATAACATAAGTTAAAAAGCTGCAGTAAGTAAATGTATGAATAATTAAGAGTATATTATATTAACACTCAAAAGAGACAATCTGAAGAAACAGATTAATAAACTAGGAAAAGACACTACAGATATTAGGGGGCCAATTAATCTATGAGATTGTACATCCAGCCAAATATCAAGTCTGAATTTGGACTTGGACTTAGTGGAGGCTTAGGGAAATCTCTAGGGTCAAACCCATTGACTGTACAAGACAGGCCAAGTGTCTGTGCACAAGCAATACCTCTCTCCTGATGTACCACATCATCTTGATTCCACATGTTTCATCTAGATTAGAAGAGACGTCACTAAAGAACAGCAGGTGCAGAAAACATGGCCCAACTCTTGGAAACCACCAGTGATGCAGGCTACAGTTTAGAAAAAGTTGCCTGTTTCAGGGGAGATGAAGTATAATCAGAGGTTAAAGTGGAAATCTCCTAGTGGAGAATGGCCAAACATTCATACGGATTGGGGGTAGCCTACAGTTCAGTGAGCTCATTTCAGGTTTGCCAGTTGCCAGGCCTGGAGAGTAAACCTAACTCCTAGACCCCAAATATTGAAGGTCATTGAGCTCCTAATCCTCTGCCAAGATTGATGAGGATTAACTAGAAAAGATGCAGCTCTAAATTTGTAAGTTGAATCTTCAGCAGTATATATAGGTAGACTATTCTAGAAGGCATAGACTGACAATAATAAACTTAAAAATTTGGTTCCTAAAAAGATTTTCATTAACGTAATGCATTCAGTTAAGTAGCATCATTGCATTCACAAGTGCCTATTGTGTACCTGGCGGTAGTTTCTAAACTTTCTATAATCTAGGATTTTGTCATACTCGGTTTTTATCTCCAGAACCTAACATAACTTTATAGCTATTTATAATTCAGAGGATAATTCTGTGTATCAAATTTTCTCTTATTTTATTCACATTATAGGTAATCTGAAAATCTCCCAAGTCATCCAAAATTATACTTACTTAGATTTTCATTAATATTCACTTATAAACTAAAGTAAAGCTGAAATTTATTTTCAAAAGTTCTCAATTTGAGTTTTATCATCTTGGATACACCTTGTATGCAAGACTATCAGTTAAAATACATATATGTTTAAAAAATTATTATAAACATCTACCATGACTACTGATCCTAACTTTTCATGCACAGAAGTTGCTATTTCTTTAGAGTTTTGGTGTGTTTTTATAGAATGGACTCTTTTCTGCAGCATTTTCATTGATCATAGATCAAAAAGCACCCTGAAATATTTTGGGGTTTATTTTCTATAACAAATACTCATATGGCACTTAAGTTATAATGTGAAAAATAAATCAGTTACATTTTAAATAGTGGCCAATAATCAATGTTGTCAAGATCAACAGTGTGTAGAAAAAATTAACTAACACATGTAGAACTTTGTATATGCCAGGCTCTATCTTAAGTGCTTTAAATATGTTGACTTTATTAATCTTTACAACAACTCTATGAACAGGAACTCTTATTATCTCAGTTTTACAGGTGAAGAAAACTGAAGGTTGAGTAGCTTTCCCAAGGTCATTTAGCTTGCAAGTGGAGAAGTAGGAATTAATTAGACCACTCAGGTGGTGAAGCCCCTGAGTCCATGCTGTTAATGAATATTTCATTTGATCTATTTGGAACAAAGTATTTTGTAGCATGTCTTGTTATTGCAGATCCATGAATGGCAAAAAAATCACTACCCTTTTCAGCCATCACTTTTGCTGAAATGTTGAGTAAGCCATACCCACAGAAAGTGAGAAAGTTTTATGAAAACAGTTTTAACAAAAAGAGCATAGGACTGAAAAAACAAGGCTACATTTCAGCAATGTAGTGCATGTGTTGTGTTCTAATAATGATCCAAAATTCTTGTATATCTTGAAGCCAACACTAATAAGCTAATGAGCTTTTCTTTAGCCATTTCTTCAAGCCTATAGATTAAATACAAGTGAAGTGATCTCTGGTTGCAAGAAACAAGACAATTCTGACTACCTTAAGCAAAAGGAAATGTACTGAAATACAGTGGGAGGCCACAGAATCACAGGAAGTTTGGAGAACCAAACTTGGAAATGCAAGAACCAAGTCATGTTGCTGGAGAAGTAAGACAGAACTATAGGTACAGTTTGTATCAGGTACAGAGTGGTCAGGGGAGCCATACCAAGATGAGTGAATTACAAATATTTACAACCTGTTTGCTGCTCTACTGAAATTCTAGATTCAAATTCTAATAAAGGAGGAACCGATTAGCTTGACTTTGAAAAAATGTTAGGAGAGGAAGGGAACTGGAATACAATCCTGCTAGGCTATGTTCAGTGAGGACAACATATGTTTCCTAAAGACATTTGAGCCTGCTATTAGAAAATGGAAATAGATATGGTCAGTCAAAATCCCACAAAATCCCTGGTTGCAACCTTCAAAATAATTACCATTATCTCATGTGTGAGTGTGTTTGTATGTTTATTAAAGCAATCTGTTGTGAAAACTGCTTTAAAATTATATTTTAGTATATTTTTCTGATTATAAAAGTAATACATATCCACTTTAGAAAATTTGGAAAATACACAAAGGTCACCTATAATCCCAAGAGCTCTCTAGCATTGACATACCAATGTTTTCCCTTTTTTCTTCCTACAAACAGTTATGCACACACACATATACACATCTGTCCAAAGCCCACATTATAGTCAAGTTAGTCTGCTATTTTTTCCCCTGCCAGTGACCTTTTTTCTGGACATCTAGGCATGAAGACCTCTCTCTGGAGAACAGATTTGACAGGGGAAGTTTGGGAGTTCCTGGTCTGGTCAGCAGGGGCCTGGGTTCCAGTACTAAGGCACCAACAGCCCTGACTTTGAATTCTGCCTTCTGGCCTCTGCCCTTTACTCATTATGGCCCCTTGGACAAAGTACTTAATTCCCTGTTTCCTCATCTGTAAGGTGGAGATAATAACAGCTACCTTTCAATGTCAATGCTGGGAGGAAATGTAACTTTGAAAGCTCCTAGCACATGATAGTAATTTATAGTTATTATTAATAATAACTCAGACACTGGCCACTCAACTTCTAAGGCTTGAATTCTGTGTTCTCAATTCAATTGTCTCAAAATCAGCACAGAGCTTAAGTCTTCATATCCTGGCCCAGAAACAGACCTCCTCTACTGCTTCTGTCATTTATACACCAAATGTAAGGTGAGTGCTTACTATGCACAGGCTCTATCTAGGTGCTGTGGAAGGCATTAAGATTAATCAGACACAGATTCAGCATTGAACGTCCCTACAGTCTATCGGACGTGATGAGGTGTGAATTGGTACACATAGCAGAAAGTGGTAAATACTTCAGTAGAATAAGATTTCAGAGACAGTGCTATGAATGTTGAGGAAAGATTAATTTCAACTAATAAGGTCACAAGGTAATAATATTAACAACACTTTCCTCTTCTATGGGCTTTTATCTGGGACTAAAATCTCACTCCAGCCTCCCTCTCAGCCATTAAAGTGGGCAACTTTACCTTACTCGACCTTAAAAAGACCAGTTAGCCCTCCCCTCACTAGTTATTCTCCTTAGCCATCAGAAGAAATATTTCAATAGCGTGGGGGTCCAAAGTGCTTCATCTAGAGAAGTAGTATCCTCAGAATCTGTAAATGCTTAGATCCCGAGGGTAGAAACTGGTTTGTTTGTTCTCACCTCTGCTAAGGTCTCTTTTCCTTAGTGGCTCTGCTGAGATTGATTCCAGGTCTCTCACCGCTTTACTCTTCTCCTTACTGCATGGCATCACCTCCCCTCAGCAATGGTGGGTCACTGACAGCTTTCTCACCCCATGGACAGTTGGATTAAATTGCAGCCTGGAGATCCAGGGATTGTAAGTTTGGATGAATGAGGTCTAACAAGAAGTAGGGATCAAGATGTCAGAAAATCCTCAAGTTCTTCTCAGAGCTTAAATGTAAAAGGTGAGGGCAACCTTGAAGCAGATTTGTCACACATAAGTATCTCCCACCAGGATTGCCATCCACTCTCCACTAAAGTTTGTGCCCGTTACTGAACCAAACTTGGGTCCACTCACTTGCTTGCAGTAAGGCCAATCTACTGACACCAGGTTGTGGTGAAGGAAAGTGCAGCATTCATTGTAAGACACCAGACAAGGAATCCAGGACAGCTAATGCTCAAAAAACCCAAACTCCCTGCTAGGTTTCAGGAAAGCACCTTTAAAGGCCAGATAGGGAGGGGAGTCACTGGGTTTGTGATCAGCTTGTGAAAAATTCTCTGATAGATTGAAGGTGTGGTAACAGGATGGTGTCACAGGGGTTAACATTACCAATCCTCAGGCTCCAGTAGGTCTGAGGGCTATGAGATCATGATCATCAAGTAGTTAATCTCTCCCATTTTGTAGAGGTTTTAGTATCTGTAAAACAACTCAGGAAATGTTGCATCAGATATTGTTACAAGATCTGCTGGCCTGACTGTTCCTTGTGTCACTACATATTCACATCCTTTCAGTCATTCGTTCTTGAGCCAGGCTTTTTTGACTCAGCGGAGGTCTGGGACACTATAGTTTTTCTACAAACAAGAGACAGGCAGAGGACATGGGGGCAGGGGTCTGTCCCAGGAAGATGCCATAGTGTCTTGCTGGGTTACATGCTTAGAGTGTGAGGGATAGAAATCTCATTAAATGGACAAGATAATGAGTCTACGACAATGTTAACATGCACTGAACTTACTTCTTTCCGTGGTTCTCCTTTACCTAATTTTCCCAGACCTTTTAGGTGAAATTTCTCATTGAAGGCAGATTTTTTTCCCCTTTGTGTTCTCTTTTTCATCCATATTTCTTCCCATTCACTTCCTCTCTCTGCTCATTATTCTTTGATCATACCTTCTTTTTCTCTTATGCATCTTTCTTTTCCCATTTCTGTTTCTTCCTTTTGCTTCTTACACTCTCAATCCACTTCTTTTTTCTCGTCTTACTGTCTTGACACATCCTATCTCTTGATGTCTCTCATTTTTCTTATCGCTCTCCCTTGACACGTGTCTTGTATGCACAATACCCATGGTACCTGAGGAATTTGGGATAAAATGACCTGGGTCCCACACAAACATTCTTGCTCCACTAAGCTAAATACATAAGATGGTTCCCGGCATCTCTTAGTCACATCTATTTCTAACTGAAAAGACTGCTGATGATCTAGCAGGTTCACTGTGTAGATGGAATCCAATTATCGCTGTTTGCTGTACAATGGCCTTGTGTCTGCCAGCCATGCGCCAGGTGGTGAAAATAGTGAGCCTACTTTATTCCTAAGCATGAGGATGTTTTTCTACCATTAAAAAAAAAAACAAAACCCAAAAAGTAAAAGACAAAAAAAAAAAAAGCCTGAAAAATAGTTTTTAAACTCAAAGTATTTTATCTAAAAGGTCAAAGATTCAATGGAATTCTACTCTTTTTTCCTTGTTATACAAGTTGCCATTTTTCTGTAATATTAGCTGTGGTATGTATATGTTTTCAACCTGAGTTCTTTCTGTCCCCTACTTATTAGGCTTTGCCTTCAACTCATAATCCTGCCTGCTTTTCAGAATGTTCCTTTTTCCATGGCAACAGAGATGCAGATGAAATATTCTGATGTTACTATGGGGAAGAAGTAGAGGAGAACCTGAGTGTGACTCATCTAAAAAAGCTGTTATTCGAGAATAAATATCTGGCCGGCCCTCACCAAAGTCAGTGAGTTGCACAGGAGTGGCGGAGGGTAGGATTTTAGCCCTCAGTGAGTATTAATACATGTCAGTCAAGTAAATTGCCCTTATTTTTTTTTTAGAACTTCTGGATTTTTTTTTCTTATAAAAGAGAAAACACTTCCTTTACAATTTTTTGCAGACAGATTTGAATGTGTCACTGAACAGATATGTCTGTATGAAGGACTAGCTTACTGAAACACACACTTAAGATCTCTTCTCCTATGATCATTAGAGTTCTTGGCATGGGTACCCACCATCTCACATCCGCCCTAGCAGAAATTCCCTGATGCTGCAGTGACCTAGACAAGAGAAGTAGTATTCTGCCCCTGTGCAGTCTGGCAAAGGTTACTATTCCAATTGCTACTGAGGATTTCCTTCATTGAGAGATGTTTAGAATTCTTGTTGGAGGGTCCTGGGGTGGGCAGAGAGTGACAGGAGGATGTAAGCATTCACCCGGCAGATTCGTTGGTTTCACATTTGTTCTGGGACAGCTCAAGGTGGAAGTTTCCTGTGGTGTTTTGTCTTAGGACTTTCTTCCCTTGCCCAGGGCACTGTTATTCCATCATCAACCATGCTCTTTCAGCTTCAGAAGGCAGATACAGCTCCGATTCATCCAGGGTACCCAGATATATGAAGAAACTGGATGAAAGACCAGAGGACACCCTTCCATCCCCTCTCCTCCAGCATCATCAACATAGGATGCCGTCTGACATGAATATAGACTAGGAGTTGTGGAATTTCTCATGAAGCAAGGTCTTGAAAGAGGCAGATTTTTTTTATTAGGTCTACTTCTACAGAATTTCTAGATTTGAGTGATAAAGCTGTGGCTATTCTGTTATTATCAGAGACTTAATCAAATCATTCTTTATTTAAAAAAAAACATTTCCATAGCAACATAGACATAAAACAGATTTTCTGGGTAGATACCATAATTTGATTCAGATAATACAGAACTTCTATTTTAAAATTATCATGACTGTACAGATATTTTTCTTGAAACAATGATATTAAGATTCTTAAAGAAAGGAACTCATGCCCAAAACACGTTTTATACTTTTCTATTAAACGTAAGAGAAAACAGACTTGTATCTCCATAAGTAAAATTAAATCAGATGATAATCAATAATTAAATATGGTTTATTTCTCCAAATCCCTAATTTTTTTACAGTAGTGGGGGGTTTTGTTTTGTTCTTTAAAAATTTCATAAAATTAGCATATCATTAGTTCAAGTCTTTAATAACTTCCAATGCCAGAGTAGTTTTGTTGTTCTTTAAGGACAATGAATCAGAATATATTTTAAGATTCTACAACACCCTATATGTGTTTCCAGAGGGCGAAGTAGTCTCTGCTTGTCAAAAAAATTTTTTAACTTAAAATTTAGTTAAGCAAAAGCATGGATTAATTGTGTTTTCACTGATGTAAAGAAGTCTTTAGTGGACATTTCAGCTGATCAGTCACTGGATTAATTCATAAGATAAACTCATTCATGAATGGTAACTGAAGTCCTTGTGGTTTCAATGGAGTGTGTCAGATTCTGTTGGTATTTTCTCCACTAAATATAGGGTTTTTTTCTTTCCTAAATAATAAACCTTGGGGTGAAAGTTCTGAGACTGTATAAGCTCATGAGGAAGCAAAAAATGTATTCTGATTAGTTGGATTTGTATCTGTGCATGGTAAATTATAGAAGATTATGGTGTTTCTATGACTAACACCCTAGAAAATCTTCACAGATGAAGACTTTGTTGTTAACGCAGATACTGTTTTATGTCTAGGACAGTTTAGTATATCATCTACCACAACTTTCCAACTTTTGAATTTGTAGGCAGGCAAAATATTAAAATGCATATTAACTAAACTTCAAACAGGTTTTTTTTTTAGATGCCACCTGTAAATCCTTCTGGATTACCCACCTCCAGATAGCATATCTTAGTCTGCAGGGGTTTATTAAAGAAGGATTTAAACGTGATTACCGGCAATGAGTTGACAGAAATGGAACTTAGAAAAGTAGTCACGTGATCATATGGCCACAAAGCCTCTTGATCCAGAAATTATTTAATTGTGCTTAACACAAACAGCAAATTATTGTGGCACTTTTATTAATCTCAATATGATTCAAAATAAAAAAAAACATTCTTATATGTTCAACAAATATCTCAAGTGACATGAAAATATATTTGTGGTAATTTTACCCTTAGGAATCCACTGAATTTCCCTCTTAAGAAAACTAAGATATTGAAAACAAAGCCCTTGAAAATCTTAACATTGATTCTGTCATATTCCCTTTTCAGAATACAATTAGCCCGAGGTTAAAACTAAATATTATATCATTACAATTTTCAAATAGAAAATGGAGATGTTTAGAATTCCATTGTTCACTATTACTTCAACACTTCTTTTATAATTAGTCTGTACAACTCTCCAAACATAATAATAAATGAAAATTTTAACTTTAGTTAACATTGAAACATCAAAATAACTGTATTTTTGTTACTGAAAATATTTTAATGCTTATATTATAGCTGCCATTTTTTTCTCTTCCCTTATGGTTTATCACAGGATATTGAATATAGTTCCCTGTGCTATATAGTAGAACCTTGTTCATCTATTCTATATATAATAGTTTGCATCTGCTAATCCTAAACTCCCAGTCCATCTTTCCCCCCACTGACCTTGGCAACCACGAGTCTGTTCTCTATGTCTGTGAGTCTGTTTCTGTTTTGTAGATAAGTTCATTTGTGTCATATTTTAGATTCCACATATAGGTGATATCCTATGGTATTTGCCTTTCTCTGTCTGACTTACTACGCTTAATATGATCATCTCTAGGTCCATCCATGTAGCTGCAAATGGCATTATTTTATTTCATTCTTTTCTATTAAAGCAGCCATTTTTAAAGTTTTCAACTCTTCAGGAGTTTTATATGTTTTTGTAGTCATAGTATCTATATATGTGCAGTTCTTTTGTATTTCTTTTTAAGTTGTATTAGCATAGGCATTTGGAAGTTAAGTTTTACAACAGTAAAATACTGAATTAAACCACCTGAAAGTATATTCCTCTTTCTAGTTTCTATGATTTTGCATTTAAAATGAAAATATTGAGACAGATGACTATACATTGTATATATTTTTAAATAAGAAATACAGTAGCACTTAAATTCTGATTAGCAAATGTGTGCTCTTTTAATTTTAATATGCTTCCACAATATATTGTAGATAAGGACTCTGTTTTAAAGACTATTTTTCAGAGCTTTTATTCAATAAGTTCAACCTTAGAAGGCTCTTGTGAAGGTTACTGAGATAACTACATGTAAAGTGCTTCAATATAATGCCTGGTATCCAGTGCTCAATAGCCAATGGCTGTGATTATTTTTAGTAAATATTTTAATCAACATAGTTGAAGTAAATATGGAAGTCATATGGTTAATTTGATTAGTCTAGAACCTAGAATAACAAATGGAGCAACTGGGCAAACACCTCAGCTGTTAAAGTCCAAATGAGTCTACCAGAACTCTTTAGCTATGTTGACCATATTTGTTTCAAACCAAAAGTAAGAACAAATGAGTTGATTTCAAATCAAGAAAATGCAGCATTCATTCTCAGAATAATCCCAGGTCATCTCCTGAGCAGATGCTCCAAAGGCCTTGAGGAGGCATCGTGTTCCTTTCCTCCTTTGGTCTCCTCTGTGTCTGCGGTGGGAAGAGTGAACTCAGATGGTGTTCTCCAGGTTCATATCAGCTGTCAGCCACCAAGGTCAAGGAGGCAGGTCCAGATCGAGGAGGTAATATCAGGCACCACGGAAGCAGGGTCAATCCTTGACAAAATTATGAATTGCATTTTAGCTAGAACACCCTTCCATCTTTCCGGAGAGAGCCCTTCTTTTACCTCACACCCCTTCCCTTGACTCACAGGCTTCCACTCAAACCCCTTATTTGCTCAAGACCTCTCATCACTGCTCTCTACTGAGGTCCGCCACTCCCAGACAAGGAAGGAGAGCCTTATGTTCTAGACTCATCCTCTCACTGCTCTTCATTCTGAACTGCTTTGGACACCTGTCAGTGCTCTAGAGAACTTGCCTCCTGGAGTTTCCCAGACCTTCTTTTCATCTCCTGGTGAGATAATGCAGGCTAAGATCTCTACTGAGAACTGTTTGCTGGGCTTACCTTCTTAAGTAACATTCTGAAGACCTGTGTGGAAAAGGGAAAAGAGCATTAGAACCCAGGCAGCACCAGATGTTCCTATTCTTGTGAAACTAATAGGCTTTAGAAGGCAGAGATATGCCTTTATTTACCCAGCAAGACCTAGTACAGGGCTGGAAAAAACTTGATACTCAGTTGGCATGAGCCTCCTAGATTATTCCATATTTCTTGTTGGGAGTGTGAAGTACAATTTCCTGCATATTTGCCTTATCCTCCCTTTCCCTAGACCCTGGACTAGTTTCAGAGTTACACACATCAAAGACTCACAATGGGTAAAACAACCCTGTCCAGCCCCAAGAGCTGCCAATTTAGCCTTCTGTGGGAAAAGTGAAAGGATATTAAAAATTCTTTTTTCTCTTTTCTCTTCTTCCAGCCCGATGAGATTTGAAAAATGAATGGTGCTTATGTTTTGAGGGTTTATACCTCTGGAGAACTAAGTAGGTCTGAAAAGAGTGAAAAGAGCAGTAAGTAAAAACTATCTGGTTACTCAGGCCTAGTAGACTGGCATTTAGAACTGTAGGGGTTACATTAGGACTCTACATTGTTTCGTACAGCTCATCTGTGATGAAGAGGGCAAGATTTACCAAAAAAACATGGTAATTATGAAGAAAGACAACATACTTGGCCAGTGTAACCTTTTATTCTATCTCCCAATATAATGGCAGTGCCCAGATCCTACATAGGATGACACCCCAAAAGATTCTTAGCCTCAGGCACAGGACCTGACATGTAGTAGGCAATCAATGCTTATCTGTCCAACAAATGCACCAGTACAAGGATACAGACAGAATGCATGCAGTACTGTTCTTAGCTCAGTTAGAAATGAAATAAGTATTTTTTATTACAAAGAAATTGATTCATATTGTCTTGCTAAGCTAAGTGTGTGAATTGAATGGATTTTATTTATAGTCCAAATGTATATGGCTCCTGTACATAGGTACCACAGATTATGAGAAATTTTTACTATAAGGACATTTTGTACTCCAGGATTATTTTCTTATCCTATTTTCCAAGGAAGACAGTCAGAAATAACTGTCCCCACAGACATTTGCTTGTACTTTTTATAACTATTAATTCTTTGTGTGTCTTGCTGCTTGGCCAAACTATAATCTCTTTTTCCTCTCTGAACCCCTCATGGTGCCAAGCATAGAAATTTACACATTCTAGACCTTCAGTAAAAGTTGAATTAATATTCTTGTTAACGATGTATAAATGAATTTCTCTTAATGCGAATATATGCAAACTAGAAGTGCTTGCCAAATTCTAATTGGTAAATAATGCAAGCACCACATGTGTTTGCTTTGCTTTCTTTGAATACGGCCTATATTTTTCAACCCCCTTGACACGTTATAAAACAAAGCTTTAGCAAAAGGCAAACCAATTTATTTTAACAGAGACTTCTTAAGAATGCCTTTGGGGGACATGAATGAATGATATAAAAAAGGCATCCGCTCACCATTATTTCCAGATCATGAAAATATCATTCATTTCCAATTCTGTGCTTCCTGCCTGACCACCCAAAGGAAAGCAGCAGTCTGACTCTGTATCCTCATTTCAAACAGAGGGTAGTCTGTGAGAGGTGGGAAGACGCAGTTGAATTCAATCAAGTCAAACTTTGTCTTAACAAAGTTTGTACTAAATCTACGAAGCAAAGAGCAGGGTGAGGGTGACCCAGTTTGCTACCACAGCTTAACAGTGAGTTTATTCAGACAAGACGGGGAAATAAATGGTAGGCCAAGGCAGATGATTCACCATTAGTGTAGCTGACATGACCCCCATTTCAAACACCTAATTTAAATCTGATCAGAACTATTTCAAAGAGCTAAGACTGGGATCAGATATAGTCTAAGTCCTCACTGAAAGTTCCCCCATCCTCTGTAGTATTGCTGGCACATAGCTGGCCTTTGGTAACTTGCATTTATAAATCTGACCACCTGTCTATATTTTGCCATCAAAGATGTACAATTATTACTAGATAATGCCATTACAGAGTAAAAAGAGAATGATAATTCATCAATCTCAAGAGTTAAGAAAATAAGCACAGTGCCTAGAACCTCAATTCAATCAGCAAAGACCCAAAGGAAATCACCACCAGCCGTAAAAGAACTGCATACTCATTTTTCTTTCTTCTTCTGTGTTTGTGAAGGTCTTTAGTATATTTGTGGCAGGGAGCAATGTGTGTCTTACCCTAGTGATATATGTAGGTAGTAATTCTATGTTTTTAACTGAGGTGCTGCTACTTTTGTTTTGATGATTTGTTAAATTCTTCCTTCATCCTTCCCTTTGACTATACCATTACTCTATTTCTTTCGTATTGCAATCTTTAGCCCTTTGCATTATACATACTTCAAATCAGGGTATGGAAGAACATCACAAAGTTTGTTGTTACTTAATTCTTGTCACCATTAATATAGTATTTATCCTGTATTTTCTAGTGGATCTCTCCATCACACAGGAGTAGACATTCCTGCAGGTAAATGCTTAATGAAGTGGTTAGATCAGATGGGATATGTGTTGATTTGAGTAGGCATGTTGTCACTCTGGAGAAGGATGTTGTTCACCACACTGGTACATCCCCACTGGCTACTCTGTCTACCTTTCTACCCTTCATCTCCTCCTCTGCTCACCCAGATTGCTATGCCTTAGGCACCCTGGCATTATCTCTCTTTCTAGACCCACTGAGGTCATCCCTATCTTAGGGACTTCCTGTTGCCTCTTCCTGGAACGTTCTTCCCTCAGATTGTCACATGACAGGCAGGTTTCCCCTTAACATTTCCTTCTGAGCTCATATGTTATTTCCATAAAATTCACATCGCCTATATTCCCTGACCCCTTTCTTACACATTGACACCAATTTTTATCTGTCACATCCCCTTGTTTGATATTCTTCATTATACTTATCACTATCTGAACTTACATTTATTTTCATATCTGTTCCCTGTGTATTTCTCTCTTCTCCACTGTAATAAAAGATCTATGAGATTAAGGGCCTTGTCTATCTTGCCCACTGTTGTATCTCCAACACCTTGTGGAGTGCCTGGTACACAGTAGGTGTACAACAAATATTTCTGGAAAAATAATGTGCCCTTCAAAGAGAACTGTAGGCAGGATTAGTGAGGTGACTGATGTTAGCAAAGGTTGGAGAGAGGGGAAATCATTGCCTATTTTCCCCCATGACTAAATTTTCTGAGACCCTGAAATGTCATAGAATTTAGAAGCTGGAAAGAGCTTAAGGCTCAAAGGAAATGAGATTCTTAGTCTCTTGGCTGATAATTGGCAAAACTGAGGCTAAGTTCAAAGTCTTTGTACTGCTTTCCCTCTCCTTACCAACCCCCAGCTCAAGAACTTGAGGCTCTAAACTCTATTCCCCTACTAACTTTATTACAAATGGCATTTTTAAATGCAGAGAAGTTTGTTTTCCATACCTGCTATAACAAATTACCTCAAATGTAGTGGATTAAAACAGCCACAAAGTTATTATCTGACAATTGTGTACATCAGAAGTCTGACACAAGTCTCCCCGGGCTAAAATTAGAGTGTCAGCAGGACACCATTCCCTTCTGGAGAATCTAGTTGAGGAATCCATCTCCTTGCCTTTTTTGGTTTGTAGAAGCCAACCATGTTCCCTTCCTCCAACTTCAAGGCAGCAACAGCTGGTCAAGTCCTTCTCACATCTCATCACTCTGACCTTCTCTTCTGCCTCACTCTTCCACATTTAAGGACCCTTTTGATTACACTGGACCACCTTGCATAATCTAAGATAATGTCCTAATTTTAAGGCTAGCAATTTAGCCATCTTAATTCCATCTGCAACCTCCCACTGTGTAGCAGATTCACACATTGTGTGGAATAGACTATGAAAATTGGGGGGTGGGGTGCATTATTCATCCTCCAAGAAGCAATGTGAAAAAAAAATTGATAACTCTCCCTCTTTCAAAATCCCTATGGTTTACCTTTTGGAATATGTGGCACCATTTGAGTTGTAGATAATTTTTAATGTTAATAAAATTCTGATGAAATAGTTGCCTACAGACGTAGTTAATTTTTGTGTTAAAGTATAATTTTTCAAAAGTTAAAAATAGGACTCTCATATATGTTTAAGATAAACACATGCTATATTGAGTTTCTAAATTATGCAATTATTTACCTGTATTTATATTAGCTATTCTGAAATGCTTAGTAAATTTATGTGAAACTAGCTTATAGAAACAGACAATTATTAGTGAACTTAGTCCTTTTTGCCATGCAACAACAATGGTCCCTATTAAAAGTGTTAATAAGTACTTAACACATTTATGGGCATATATTGTAATGTTATCTTTTGAGATAATGTTTATATCTTTAAGAATGGAGCCATACTCACAAGACCCTTTGGTACCCCTTTTGGTTATCCAAGATTGCAGATTCCTAAACATTCAATTACTGAGAGTTTTTAGAAAGCTTTCAGGTTTTTTTTGTTTTGTTTTTTTTATTTTTATTTTTTAGGTATAGAATAAGCTAGTGAGCAGTTAGATTAGTCTTGACTATATGTAATATTATAGAAAACCCAAAATATAGTGGCTCATAAAAAGTTGATCATTTGTTTCTCAAGTAAAAGAAGTTCACAGATGATCAGTAGGGTAGATCTATGATTATCAGCAACCCAGGATTCTATAGTGCTAGCCTGAGTTCCTTCTTAAAGGTCATTTTACAACCCAAGATGGCAGCTTCTTAGAAATTGCACCAAATTCTTACACTTAAATGTTATTGTCTAAAATGTATTGGGAAATGCAGTGTTTTGATTGGATGCATGGATGCCCCAAATAAAATCAGAAAAAGAAGGGAAAAATTAATATTTGGTGGCAATGAGTAGTTTTTGCCATGTTTAATTAATTATTTAAACTGTTAGAATATGATGGAATTGACAGGGAGCTCTAATCAAAGTCAAGACTTCAGAATTTCAGGTCCAGCTATTATTAATTAGGAGTTTTCCCTGGTTAATGACCTAAGACTTTGAACCTCAAATCGTCATCTGACTTAACAGTGAACATATCTTGGGTTTCTTCCAGTTCAAAAATCCAGTGATTTTATAATATTTATTTTTAATAAAATACAAATTATAAAATTTATATTTTCCTATTTTTATAATATTTCTTTCTTGGCCTAAGAAACAAATTATGGTTGGATTTAACTATTATTATATAGGCTTCTGGAATGCTCAAGACAGAAACTAAAAATATTTTGGAGAAATTTTTAAGCATATGAGTGCCACTTGCTGTCCCACTAATAAAAATGTGATACTTCCAGAAGCCTGTGCATAAGACTCAAAGTAAAAACACTATTTAAAATTATATCTCCTGCCTATGATTGAACCAACACACTGAATACTTTCCTTCATATAAAAATTTGAGAACTATTTGCATTTTAGGAGTATACATTTTAGCTAACCTCGCAGGAGGGAATGTATTTATTTTGTACTGAGAAGATTTTGTTTCAGGAAGAGTGAAGATATATGACTGATGATTGTCATCTTTTATATGCCTTGTAACTGTAATAGATGGTCTCGAGCTTCAGTGATTCATAATGGCATTTGGAGGCATGTAAAAAAAGCAGCTAATTCAAATAAAGGAGTCAGTAAAACATTACAGCAAATGTAGGTCACAGACAACCATGGAAATCTAACAGAAGGGCAGTGTGTTGCCAGTGAATATACTTGAGGACAGTAAAAGAAAACTATTTCTACACTCATCACTGGCTCCAAATAAAATGGTGTTTTTATCTTGTCTACTCCAGCTTCCCAACGTGACAACCTTCCTCCCTCAATTCCCTTCACTCTTGCAGACCTCTTTACCCCACAGAACTAAATGGTGTTATGCTTTCCTCTTAAATATTCAAATCTCCTTAATATTCAGAGGAGAAAACTGTGACCCAGAGGAGATTCATGAAAACCCCACGGGTGAAGTTTTGTCAGTACAGAAATTAGAAATCCAATTTTCCTGGATTTCCAATTCACTTTCAATTGCAGTGTGGTGTTCATTAATAATTCCTGTTAAATTGTGCCCTGTCCAGGTTTGGGGATCTGTTTAGTAGCTGAGCTGAGGCCAGTATCTGGACTCCTCCCATTGACTCCTTATATCTCCCTCTATACATCCTCTCATCAGCAAATGGGTTTCCATGCCAAGATTTTTAAAAAGGCTTCATGGAACCAGTGAGAGAGATAAACAGAGAGACATAGGGCTCCCCCAGTACAGGTGACAGGTGACCCCTATCAGGAGGATAAGTCAGTTCAGGTTTTCCAGACTGATCATTATCTCATTCATTCTCTCAAACAGTTTTCGAACACATGCTCTGTACCATGCTCTATGCAAGGTGCTAAGAATTCAAGGGGAACAAAAATTTCTCTTCCTCCATCTGTCAGTTATGTTGGCCTTGGACAAATGGGTAGAGGGAAGTGCCCCTTCCTGAAATGGAAAAGACTGTCTGAGGAGCAAAATTGCAGGAGAAGACCAAGGATCTACAAGAGTACCTGATACTTTAGGCTTTCAACCAATGATAACTACCTCCCTGGCCATTTTCCCCTCTGTATTTGCAGTATTTAGGATAGTTTAGATGTCAGATTGTGAGGTTGGGTAAGCTCAGAGAACCCTGATACCAGGATCTGTCATGTATGGTTGATGGATGCCACACATCCCTTTCCATCTCAAAATACCTTTCCCTTGACCTGTCCGGTACCTGAGTCACATCATTAGTAGGATTGCTTCTGCTATGTCTACTGAAGGCTTTATTGTAATAGACATATGTAAGTTATTCAGAAATAACATTTTAACAAATTAGTCTCTGTATTGGTGTTCTAGGGCTGCCACAAAGTACCACAAACTTGGTTGTTTTTGTTTTTTTACTGTTTTAAGTGGTTTATTTGTTTTTAATTTTTAAATTTTAAATTTTCTGTACAATTTTTAGAGGTTACTTTCCATTTACAGTTATTACAAAATATTGGCTATATTTCTTGTGTTGTACAATACAACCTTGAGCCTGTCTTATACCCAATAGTTTGTGCCTTCCCCACACTGGTAAGCACTAGGTTCTTCTCTATATCCATGAGTCTGCTTCTTTTCTGTTATATTCACTAGTTTGTTGTATTTCTTAGATTTCACATATAATTGATATCATACAGTATTCATCTTTCTCCATCTGACTTATTTCACTTATCATAATGCCCTCCAGGTCCATCCATGTTGCTGCAAAAGGCAAAATTTCATTCTTTTTCATGTCTGAGTAGTATTCCATTGTGGTTGTTTAAAGTAACAGAAATTTATTCTCTCATGGTTCTGGAGGTTAGGACTCTGAAATCAGGTATTAGCAAGGTGTAATTACTTAATAGGAGGTCACACTCTATTAGGGTGGGCCATAAGTTCAATATGACTGGGGTCCTATAAGAAGCAGACGCATGAAAAGAAAACACCATGAGACGTCAGAGATTGGAGTATGCTGCCACAAGCTGAGGAATACCTAAGGCTACCAGACGTTGGAAAATGCAAGGGAAGACCTCATGTTAACTAATTACACCTGTAACTAATTATACCTGTTTCTAAATAAGGTCATATTCTGAGGTAATGAGAGTTAGAATTTCAACATATCTTTTGGGGGGACACAATTCAATCCATAGCAGTTTCCATTAACACATAAAGTTGTTTATCAGATTAGTTAGACCTTACCCCAGCAGGAAGCAAGAACCCTGGAAGAATGGTAAAGAGGGGCTGAAAAGTTTTTATGAAGTGAAGGGGGAGGGTGAGAGGGCAGGGAGGAAATATGAAGGAGAATGGAATGAAGCCAGTATGGCAACCCCAAGTAAGATGCAATGATGAAAAATCCTTGGTCAACCAGAAGACCACAGAAACATATCAGGCATTGAAGGGGGCAGGGGGGGCCACACAAAGATTATGCCAGTGAAAAGAGTGAGGGTGATGAGGAAGACAAACTTTACCTACTTCATAAGTTTGCCTGTACCAGAAGATAAATGAACTTTAGAAGCAGCGTTTTGCAATTTAAAGTAAATTAAGTCAATGAATAATTTCCTCAGAAAATTGTCTTTGGCCATCTCATAGTACTTTTACGGCTTATACTATTTTTTTCATGGGAAAAATTAATGTTTTAGACAAGTTGAATCCATACCACTTAAGTTCCCTTTAAATAATCAAGCAAGGTTAAAATGAGAATATTCATGGTAATAGAATCTGCCACCAGGGGAATATCTCTTACCAAGTAAACTATGACTAATACCATTCTTTGACCACCTCTTACCTTCCTGAGATTAATAAGGTAAAATTGCAGTAGGGAGAATTTAAGACAGATAATAAAAAATGCTCCCAATACAGGTTTTTTTGTTTTTTGTGCTTTTTTCCAGTATTGCTGCATCATTTTTCATTGAGGGAGATTAAGGAATAGGAAGGAGATTTTCAGAAATGGTTTAAGTACAATGCTGCTTTACTTCACTCAGTCTTATAAATTTTTCTTAGTTTAACCAAAATATTTCCTAGCACAAATACTCTTTTTCCTTGCCCCTTGGCACAGAGAGTTGTTTTTTCAATAAACAGCACTTATGTCCTTGGGAACCTCACCTCATGTAGTATTGCAGCCAAGGTCCATGTTGTAGACCTCCTTCAAAAAAGGCATTCTCATCTTTGGAAAACTCTTGGATGGAGGCTAATGTGTCCCTTCAAAAATAAGACCACTCTGAAGAGAAGTGTATCAGAACAGTGTAATTGAGGCATTGGTCATTAAGCCTTTGATCAGGTAGGTAACCAACATTTCCCAAGCTTTATTTTCCCCCATAGAATTCACTGTAATTGTAGTTTCTTGGTTCTTCACATTCTCTAAGTTTCCTACTCTGTGCAGGGATCCAGATGATAGTAGCCCTTTTTCTGTTGTTTGGAAGCATTTCATCAGTTCCCTAAAGTGGGAGGATTGCCTCTGGCTGTTGTTGCCATTTATCGAGACTGGGATGGTGCTCTAGTTCTGACTGAACAATTCTGGTTTACGTTCAGCTGGTGACTCATTCTGACCTAGATCATTTTCTGCCATATTTGTTCATACTCAGTCTTCCCTCTTTCAAATAAGTACGAGATACCCAACTTTATTTCAGGTAACTTGTCAAGATATCCAAAAGGTGGTTCCCTATTTTCTAAAATGCTGCCAAAATGCTTTTGTATTAGAGTTCCACAGAGGAACAGAGCCAATAAAAGAATATATATATATATATATATATATATATATATATATATATACACACACAGTATATATATAGTATTGGTTCATGCAATTATGGAGGCTGAGAAGTCCCAAGATTTGCAATCTGTATTCTGGAGACCCAGGAAAGCTGACAGTAGTTCCAGTCCAAAAGCCATCAGGCAAAAGACCCAAAAGAACCAGTGTTTCAGTCCAAAGTCCAAAGACCAGAAAAGACCAACATCCCAGCTCAACAGTCAAGCCTTCTTTCTCAGTTTTTTTGTTCTATTCAAGTCTTCAGATTGGACAAGGTCTACCCACATTAGGGAGGGGAATGTGCTGTACTCAGTCTACTGATTCAAATGTTAATCTCATCCAGAAAGTATTGTTAAAAAACACATATAGAATAATGTTTGGCCAAATGTCTGGGTACCCCATGACCCAGTCAAATGGACACATAACATAAATGATTGCAGCTGTTAAAGTGCCAGCTAGTGCCATAATCACACAGATTGTTTGGGAGAACACTCTGAAATGGAAACCAAGACTCATGGAAGAGACGGGTAAGAGGCTTTGTGAAGGAGTAGAGTGGAAATGCCAAGGATTTTAAAACCAAATAGACTAGGTTTTGACCCTGCTTCTTCCACCCTTCAGTTGGGAAAGTTACATAACTTTCCACTTCTTGGTATCTCTATCTGTAAACAGGGGATTAATAAACCTACTCCATAGACTTATTCTGAAAGTACTTCTCAAGATAGGGTCCTCAGATCATCCGTTCCATAATCACATAATCATAGTGGTTGCTTGTTTAGGCAGATTCCTAGACCCCATCCTTAAAGCTTCTGGTTCAATAAATTTGGAATGCAGCCCAGATCTCTGACATTTTAGCAAACATCTCAGATCTTACCAAGCCTGCCAAGCCTAGAAAACCACAGCTGTGAGATTTAAGTGTAAACCATGTGATATGTAGTAGGAGTACGACAAAACAGATCTATCCTGGACAAATCATCAGCTCCTGGAAAACAGGGATGCTGTCTGTTTGCCCTTGTATCACCATTAGTCCAATACCCTGGCACATGACGGATGCTCTGTAAATGTTTGTTGATGTGGATGGTTAGAAATCACTAGTCAGAGTTGGAAGCAAAGACCAGGAGAGTCAGAGAACGTTTGGTTCAAGTGCAACAGCATAAAAACAAGACATCACATCAGAAAATAAGCGGGATTGCTCACTGCAGTCCAGTTTCCCTGATGTCAGCATTCGTGGGGAAAAGCAGCCACCAGGTATCAGGTAGAAACCATCAGGAAGAGAGTGGAAGGAAGAAGTTAGAAATATCATGGATACTGTAGCAGGAAGGAACCAGGAAGAGAGATGATGCAGAACCCATTGGCAATCAGGATTAAGGTGTCCAGAAAATCTGAAGGACAAGACACCACAAGATGAAGAGCAGAGACTTTGCCCTGAGAGTGTGAAGCAGAAAATTTGGGCACCCAGCTAAGTGTGGGAATTTTTAGGGAGATCTGGTGGGCAAATCACCAGAGGTTGGCAGTTTCAGGGGTGGTACCAGACTAAATCAAAATTAAAAACATACTGAAGAAAACTAGAAGCATCACTAGCTGTATGATAATATCAGACAAATTAAGCAGGCCCAGTTAATCAAAAATTTGGTTGTAAATTTGTATGGTGATCTCCTGCAGAGATGCACCTGTTGGGACCCTATTTCACACACTCTCCACCTCTGATCTAGACCTAGGAATATATATAATTAATGTTTTATAACTGGAGCAAACATGGTTGTTATTGGAATCATAACGAAGCAGTGATTTGATCTTTAAGTGCAGAATATCCTGACAAAAGTACTCTTTGCCTACACACACACTTGAAGACAAATTTAGAGGAAGATAGCATTATTCCAAAAATAATAGCGAATTGACCATGTGAGAATGACCTCACGGATTTGAGAAATATACCTGACATACGTGTACCTAAAGCTTTATTCCTCTTTCATTTTACAGTTGATTACCTCAGACATTGTCCATAATGATGTATGGATCTATTTTCCTAGTCTTATCATAATATGGTTTTCTAGGGCATCACTTTACACATGATTGTGAGTTATAGTCTTATATCTCATTATGCATATGAAATATTTAGGCAGCAATTAGTCCAGCAATTCAGTGTATTAATTACTTGACTTTTAGAAAGTAACTTGCCAGCAATCTGCAAAGAAAACCACAAAATAATTCTATGGTAGTACAAGCACTTGTGTGCTTTTACACATAAATCCATTACAGCGAGTCATTCATGGGGAATAAATGGCAAGCAAAAATAGGATTTATCAGGGTAAAGCCCTAAGGGTTGTAGGAAACACAGGAAAATCCAATTAGAACTGCAGGGAGTTGGTTCAATCTCTTAATCTGCAGCACAGCAGATTAATATTATTGCCTACTATTTAAACTTTATTACTCGATTTTTCTGTCTGTGGTCCTCTGCTTTGCCAGCCCACCTTGAAAAGATGGCAGGCAGAACCATGTAATACTTTTTATGGCCTTGGCATCAGTACTGTTTTGTGGCTTGAAAGATAAGTACCATTCTAGAAATGATGAGGTAAGGAAGCAGGCGACACTTTAGCTTGTTTTATAAGCCAGAGTGTGGGCCTGTTTGCACTGCATTCTAATCACGAAAGCCATCAGCATGGGCACTTTGCCAGTTCCTACTGACTGACAAGATAATTTACAGGAGTCATTTTTCTATAGCATTATCCTCATAAAGTCAGAGGCATCAAGAGACAGTGACTACAGCAAAGACTCCAAATGGGTGGTGGTCTTGGGTTCCAATTATAACAATGACACAGATTTACCAAATGACCTTGGACAAGTCACTCAACTTCTTGATGTCATGAACAGTCCTTGAAGTTTATTTAAAACCAGTTTCCTGGAACAGCAGTACTTACACAGACATACATAAACATTTTCTTTTCTGCAAAACTCATGCAGATTGCATAATTCCTTCTTGTACTTTACTTTGCAAGCACTTCAACTAACAAAAGACTTCTAGGCTTAAGAGTACATTCTTCTGTTCTGTATAGAAACTTGGTAGGCAAATGCTAATCTGATTCAAAGTTTAGAAAACTGATAAATCAGGCCTTCTCCCTGCCCCAAATCAATGCACACATTATTTCATATAGTAAACCGACGTAGTATGTGGCTTGCAAAGTAAGTATCTTATTATTTCACAATCAACATGGTTCTGTCTCACTTAATCATATTTTTGGATAAAAGGTTCCTAGGTTAGGTTTGGGGTCCATTTTGCATTGGCACAAGAACTCATTAGATTCAGCTCAGTCAATATATCTGGCCAAATAAGATTCCTGTTTGGACAAGCAAAGTTTTCTTTTCTCTGAGTTTGCAATTCTCTTCCATTTTTCAGGTTCACAAGACGCATGTAAATGTAATCTCCCTTATGCACACCACTGATCCATTTCTTTCTTCCATTTCTTCCCAGGTGTTGATTAGACAATCCCAGTTGCTGTTTGTATCTATTGTACCATACAGAGTTGTTGAATTGATATAAATGGAAGTGTTTATTTGAAAATATCACTTTTCCCCTTATCCTTTTACTATTCTAAGGTCGTACTTTACTTTATAAAATGTACCACTAATAATTTTTTCACCTTTTCAAAATCAATTCTCACGTTTCATGGAACTTATTTGCCGGGATTCTTACATGGTTTGTGCTACCAGAGAGGGGAGTAGCCAATCTCGACTCCCTCGGAGGTTTTATATTTCTTCCATATATTACTGAGAATATTTTACCTTCTCCTAACAGGGTTCTCACATGGATCAGAGGAGAGCTGACAACTTCACATTGTTCTCACCCCCAGAACCTCCCACATCTACCCTTGTCTTCCTAACTAAATATGTGCTTTATTCTCCCTTTGTGCCAAATCAGTGTGCGCTTCTGCTTTTTATATTTATTGTTAATCTGGTGAATGCCTTTTTTGGTCCTTGATGATAAAGGGAAGGTTCAAATCTGTGTAATTTTCTGGCACTAAACCAAACAAAGTATCACACGCAATTAAGTTCCTAACAAGCTTGGTCTTCTTCCTTCGCTTTCACTTTCTTTCCCTGTCTCCTTTTCTTCTGTCAGTCCCTTAATATTGTTATTCTACAGGGTTTCTTCCTTCTCACTTTGCCTTTTCCTAATCTCACCCACTCACCTGCCTTCAACCAACCTGCCCGCTGGCAACTCTCAAATCAGTGTGTGCAGCCAGATGTCTTTTGCTGACTTCTAAATATATATCCTAGATCCAGAACAAGTACTTTGTTGACAACTGAATATCTCATGTGTACTTTTCCAAGAAATGTTTTTCAAACTTTGTTGACTTCTTTCCACAGAAATAAATGCATTTTGCATTTCAAATCACAAAGTATACCCAGAGACACAAAAGGGCTGCATGACTTGGCGTTCCCAGTAACAAGACCATAATGTAACAAATCATCACTGCTTTCCAAATTGCTCTTCCTTCTGTATTTTCTCTCCTGGTTTATGAGACCCTAATACAGAAATCCAAAAGTTATTTTGGACTCTCCTACATCTCTTACCAAGTTGGCCAACAAGTCATTAGCATCCAACTTCTTAAATTTCTCTTGAGTTTAACCCCAACTCTCTATCCCACCGCATGGACTATTATTGCATGATAATTCCAATAGTGCTGCTTGTTTCTTATCTGTCTCATGACGTTTAACCCATCTTCCATATTCTTGCATGCATTATTTTCCTTTAATGATGTTTGCTTATCTTTCTCCTTCCATATATCAACCACTTTCTAGGTTCTAGATATGAGCAAGAAATAATGCCTCTCCTGAGTTACTTACAATCCAACAGAGGAAACAGAATTGTAAACTAATAAATATAAGATATAAAATATAGATCTAGATATAAAATATTAATAAAATTATAAATATAAAATATTTTCGAAGTTTGAACAATTTCAACATCTCAAAAAAGGGATGATATGGAAATCCAAAAGAACTACCTAACATAACTTAAAGCTGTTGTCTTCAGGAAGCAAGAGTATACACATACACTCATCTGGTATCTACCACCTCTACCTTTCCCTCTAGGAGATGTGTGAAGCTAACTGAACTTTGTTTGCACTAGTCTTTCATCTTTGGAGAGTCACTCAAATACTTTTCCAGAACCCCCAGGATTTTTTACAGAACATGCGTTGAACATCGCTGATATAGCCCAGCACACTCTGTTTAGAGATAAGGGACCTGAGGCCAAGAGGGGACAATTGATGTGTCCAAATTCAGAGAGCTTCTCAGAGTTTGAATCAAAAGGAAAACCTAAACCTTCCAAGTAGTAGCCCTTGTTTTTATTTTAGGTTTGATGCAGGTTCTTTCCTCATCTCTGCTGCCCTTTTCCCTTCTCCCAGAACAGAAAATGACAACAGTCCTAAGTATCTCATTAATTCAATACCTGAGTTGGGAAGGGCTGTCTGTGCAGTCTGAGATGTTAGTTACAATATAATACTCTGAAAAAAAAATCCAAAGACAGGAGTTTTGAGTCTTGTTTGAAATTTTAATGAAAAATATAGCCTTCTTCTCCAGACAAACAAAAGTATGCCCAGAATTTTAAGGGTTTTCAGATGCCACTAAACCCTTCCAGGGATCCCATGGACTTTCAATTTGTGTAATGGGCAAGGGGAGAAGAAATTCAACAACCTGCATTTGGTCCAACCAACTTGCAACATAAACAACCAAAGTGATGCAATATGCCTTGTACTGTTGGTCTATCCCTGTATTATTATTATTAGATTATTCTTGCAAGTCAGAAAGATAAGGGCGGAGACTTACCTGGTGGTGCAGTGGTTAAGAATCTGCCTGCCAATGCAGGGGACATGAGTTCGATCCCTGGTCTGGGAAGATCTCACATGCTGTGCAGCAGCTAAACCCGTGCACCACAACTACTGGGCCTGCGCTCTAGAGCCCGCAAGCCACAACTACTGAGCCCGTGTGCCACAACTACTGAAGCCTGCGTGCCTAGAGCCTGTGCTCCACAACAAGAGAAGCCACCGCAATGAGAAGCCTGCTCACCACCACGAAGAGTAACCCCCGCTCGCCGCAACTAGAGAAAGCCTGCACACAGCAATGAGGACACAGCACAGCCAAAAAAATAATTAATTAATTATTTTTAAAAAGAATGGGTATTTTTAAAAAACAAACGAAATGTGCAGAAATACAAGGTTTATAGTTAGGACCATGAAGTACCTTCATTTTGGGGGGTATTTTGGGTCCTTTTTGTGTTTGTTTTTTTGTGTGTGTCACTATAATGAAACTCTAGAATAACAAGATATATTACGCACATCAAGGAAAAGATTTCTAGAGCAGAAATACCAGTATGAAATATAGCAAAAAAGCATAAGGATATTATTTTATTAGAAGTTGTGTAGACATCATCACAAAATTCCATATAGTTTTCTCCTTTATACTGAATGTCATGTTTCCTATATGAAATAAAATTGAAACTCACTAATGCCCGCCAAGACTTAATTATCCCCTGGATCATCAAAATCTGTTCAAAGAGGTGATTAAGAGACAGATGGCTGGAATTGTCTCTGTTATGAAGAAAGCGTGGAAGTTCTTTATAAGCACAACTAGGAAATGATCGTGGATGCTAATAAAGTACATGGTTTCTAATTAAAGGCATATACTATCTAGAGGGAAGAGATGGACTGTTAGCTGCTCCCCCCTCATTATTGAGGTGTATTTGTGACCGTCCATTTCTCATATAATGCAAGACCTTGGCCTAGCTCAGTATGAAGAGCTAAGCAGGCCATGCTGTGAGAGGGGTTTTCTCCAGAGTTGTGTTTTGTCTTTTTTTGTTTCTGTTTTTGTTTTCCAGGTTCAGTTAGCATGACACAGAAGTGGTAATTTTAAGTTCTAATTTGTATGTGACTTTCCATATTGCTGTAACATTGGGATACTATTAAAGACAATATATAAGATGCTTTTAGGCTAGTTTTTGTTGAGCTCAGTTTTTACTAAACTCATGATGCATTGAATTTTATTGTTACTTCCTCTACTTTTTAAGTATCTTACAACATAAGGACCAGGTGCTCTATGTCTGTTACTCAATTAAAAAGGGCTATATACCATCCACTAAAATTTAAAACAACACTAAAATGAAGAAGTGACTTGCTGAAATGTTCCTTTGTGAATATTCCCCCCATTTCTTGGGCTGCCTGATTATGGCCTTTCTATCCAAATTGGCAGTTCAGGGAATTATTCACTTCTGGAGGTGATGACTTTTTCCATTTGTCCCAGCTGCAAAGGAGTGCATGTGTTTTAATGAAGTTACATCTTAAAGACCCAGTTATTTATTACTGGTATACAAAAATTAAAAGCAAATAGAGATAGGATCCTTGACTTTAAGTGACTCAAATTTTGAAAATAATTCCAGGCTAGGTCTAGTAAGGTTTATAATAGGCAAGTTAAGCATAATAAGGATTAATTTCATAGGCTTTACTTAAATTTGTTAATGGGAACGAGCAATTGTTATACTTACCTGCCAGGTTCACATAGACATTATATGAAAAACATAAGGCAGTGTTTATTACCTGTACAATTAGCTAATTGAACACAGGTAATTTTAAACACAATGAATTCATTACATCAACCAAATTCCTTGAAATTGTGACTAAAACATAGCCAACCAAGGGAATACCCACTCTTGTTACTTACTGGGGAAAAAAAATTAAGATTTTTACTATCATCTCCACTTTAGTAAGGAGGAATCTAAAGATTAGAAAAGTCAGTGGAAGTTCACAAAACTCATTTGAATGTTTTCAGTTCCTTAATCTCCTCTTGATTTATCTACAGCACACAGTAGTCATAACACTTAATATAATTATTTTATTTTTACTTCCAATTATTTCATAATTTATCAGTGTAGTCATATTTTTTGAGTATAATTTTTATAACAGAAAAAGAGTTTCAGAACTCATCTAGTTCAACCTGTTTATTTTACAGATGAGAAAACTGTGACCAAAAAAGGCAAAGAAAATTTCTTAAAGATTAATAGATGTCTGGTGGTAAATATGTCAAGTGTTGGAACCTAGATTTCCAAGTCTTTTTAAAATATTTATTAAATAGTGTTATTTAATTAATTCAAGTGGATTTATATTTAAAGTACAGAGATGTAAAAAGAAATTAATGCTATCACAATCTAATATTTATTTGTCATAAAAATATACCAAGTGTATTAAAAATATAATTTTGTTTGTTGCCATTAAATTTGGCCAGCATATGAGCACAAATAACAGAATCAAATCTGACATTATTTGCACATTATATATACTTAAATGATTTTTAATATATATTTGTATGTATACTTACAAAAGTTCTTACATCATATTTGATAGTAGTGAGAAAGTTTGATATTAGTTCAGAATTGTGTTTTTTCTCTTTCTATTTCCTTATATTGAAATCATTTCTCAGTTGGCTTTTCCAAAGGGAATTCCTCAGTTAATTATGTAGGTATTTATTAAGATAATTGATTCATGAAATTAAGATTACCTTTGTTCATTTGATTTTGGAGGAGCACTACTGTTACCAATAAACAACCTTGTCATTTCCTACTTTTTTCCAGTGAGTGCTCAGGAGAGAAATTAAAATGATACATCATCAGTGTATCTTCCTGGAAAGTCAGATGGAACAACTTTTGCAAATCAAATGTCATGCACTTCCACATAACAGAGATTTGGCTCAATTATGAGTCTAATCATTGTTCTATTAGCGTAGATCATTTACCTTCATCCCCAAAGGCACATACTTGTAGGATACCTACTATATAGGAAACAAAACTAAAGACATCAATGTATTTTCTTCACCATGTATATAAGAGGACATAAAATACCTTTTATTTTTTATTTTTTAACATCTTTATTGGAGTATAATTGCTTTACAATGGTGTGTTAATTTCTGCTTTATAACAAAGTGAATCAGCTATATGTATACATATATCCCCATATCTCCTCCATCTTGCGTCTCCCTCCCTATCACACCCCTCTAGGTGGTCACAAAGCACCGAGATGATCTCCCTGTGCTATGTGGCTGCTTCCCACTAGCTATCTAGTTTACATTTGGTAGTGTATACATGTCCATGCCACTCTCTCACTTCGTCCCAGCTTACCCTTCTCCCTCCCGATGTCCTCAAGTAAATTCTCTATGTCTGCATCTTTATTCCTGTCCTGCCACTAGGTTCTTCAAAACCATTTTTATTATTTTTTTGATTCCATATATATGTGTTAGCATACAGTATTTGTTTTTCTCTTTCTGACTTGCTTCACTCTGTGTGACAGACACTAGGTCCATCTACCTCACTACAGATAACTCAGTTTCATTTCTTTATATGGCTGAGTTATATTCCATTATATATATGTGCCACATCTTCTTTATCCATTCATCTGTCGATGGGCACTTAGGTAGCTTCCATATCCTGGCTATTGTAAATAGAGCTGCAGTGAACATTGCGGTACATGACTCTTTTTGAATTATGGTTTTCTCAGGGTATATGCCCACTAGTGGGATTGCTGGGTTATATTGTAGTTCTATTTTTAGTTTTTTAAGGAAGCTCCATACTGTTCTCCATAGTGGCTGTATCAATTTACATTCCCACCAACAGTGCAAGAGGGATCCTTTTTCTCCAAACCCTCTCCAGCATTTATTGTTTGTAGATATTTTGATGATGGCCATTCTGACTGGTGTGAAGTGATACCTCACTGTAGTTTGATTTGCATTTCTCTAACGATTAGTGATGTTGAGCATCCTTTCATGTGTTTGTTGGCAATCTGTATATCTTCTTGGGAGAAATGTCTATTTAGGTCTTCTGCCCATTTTTGGATTAGGTTGTTTGTTTTTTTGATATTGAGCTGCATGAGCTGCTTGTAAATTTTGGAGATTAATCCTTTGTCAGTTGCTTCACTTGCAAATATTTTCTCCCATTCTGAGGTTGTCTTTTCATCTTGTTTATGGTTTCCTTTGCTGGGCAAAAGCTTTTAGGTTTCATTAGGTCCCATTTGTTTATTTTTGTTTTTATTTCTAGGAGGTGGGTCAAAAATGATCTTGCTGTGATTTATGTCATAGAATTTTCTGCCTATGTTTTCTTCCAAGAGTTTTATAGTTAGTGCTCTATATTTTTATAGGTAGTGCTCTAATTTCATTCTTTTACATGTAGCTGTCCAGTTTTCCCAGCACCACTTATTGAAGAAAATAAGTGTGACATAGATGCTATTCAGCATGTGATAACTACATAGTTGCTATTTTAATTCCACAATGATATGCTCCTGCAAATAAAATTCCATTTGCCCTTTATCTACGTCAGGTGAAAAAAAAGTTCATTTCAAACTATAGCATGAAATATGCCCATCCTTTCCACAGCTCTTCTTCAGAGTATGCCTGCCCCCAATAAGTATGCTTATACAAATCTAGTGATGAAATAATAACATGGTTTTTCTAGTCTGTGAGGTTTCTATGGGAACCAAGAAATAGCACAAATATTCATCATGTAGGTAGACTATTGTATTATATAACTTATAAAGCACACATTGATAATTTCCTGGAGGGTGTTACCACGTAGAAATTAGTCTGTAGTGTCCTCTTCCCACTGAAGGTCAGCGATTCCATTTGTTTCCATAACGCATTGTGGTTCATTGCACAGACTCTAGCATCAGACTGTTTGGATTTTAATTTTTAGCTCTGCTACTTACTAGCTGTGTGTCCTTGGGTAAGTTCTTTACCTCTCTGTGTTTTAACTTTGCCACAGTAAACTAGGGTTAATTATAGTTCCCACCATATAGAATTAAGAAAATTAAATGAGCTACTATTTCTAAAGGACTTATAAGAGACCTGAAAGACAGAAAGAAAATGTGCTTTGTTGCCAGAGAGAAGTAGATTTTAATTATGAGTCTACCATGTATTACCTGTGTAATCTTGGGCACATTTCTTAAAATTTGTGTTTCAAATGGGACTAAAATGGGACTGAGATCTCCATCAAGCCTGGCTCATGATATACACCCACCCAATCCCTTTCCCCTTCTTCTCAAATTCTCAGTTTACAAATTCAAACTATATAATTCCCAAATCGATAAAATTGAAATGATGTTTGTTTTAGTTGCTTGATTTGAGGTATAATACACTTTCTTTCAGATCTTTGTCTTAGGCAAAGTTCTCCCACCAATGAACGCTGAAAAAACAAAACAAAAAAAACCCCACAAAAACTAGCAGATATATGTATTGTATCTATAGGATTTGCTAATTAATTCAAGGACGTTTTCAGTAAGAACAAAACAAAAGGATATAATAAATTTTCATGTTTTTATAATTGTGATGTTGTGATACCACTTTTAGAAGGATTTCTTTCAGTAGGAAGGTGACTACTGATTCTTAGACCTGGTTTCCCTAAGCCTGTTATTGTTGTTTATATTGCCTGCATATGGGAACATATCTCTCCACTCCTGTCAGCAGAATATACTTGAGCCTCCAGTTCTTGTCTGATATTAATTTGACAGGAAACACACTCATCCTAAATTGATGAATTAAAAGAAGTTCAGAAAAGAGCTTAAATTCTTTCTCATTAAAAAAAAATTCCCCATTTCATTATAGTCTTCAGATACACTTTTTCTAGAAGATTTTCTTTCACATGAAGGCCTCCCATGTTCCTAAGTGAAAGTGTAGCAAGGTTCAAATAAGGCTCTCACCCTGATATATTTTGAACACCCACTGTGTGCACAGCAACTTCCTCTGTGCCTCATGAGCCCCCATCATTGGAGAAGTGTAAAATTGAAAAAACACTGCATTCAATCTCAAAAGCTGACTGAGAATTGAGATGAATATTTTCCTGGAAAATTTCAATCAAGAAAATTTAAATGTGTTCATGAACAACATGAGAAAATTTGCAGCCTCACTAAAAAATCAAAGAAATACAAATTAAAAGAAAATGAGATGCCATTTCCCCCCATGAAGTTATCAGAGATGATTACAAAAATTATAATATCCAGTGCTAAGATTAATATAGTGATATGGAGCTAACATTCTTGGTGTGTAAAGTGATATAAACTTTCTTGAAAGAAATTTTTATAATATATATCTACCTTAAAATATGAATAGAGTTCTTCCCAGTGTTTTCACTACTAAAAATCTAAAGATGATCAGAATATAGAAAAAAATGATTTATGTACAAAGCTGTTTACTTCAGCATTATTTGCTTTAGTGAAATACTGTCATCAGTTTAAATGTTTAAGTATAAAGATATAACTAATATATTATAAAGATATAACTAACAAATTATAGTTATATAAAGATATAACTAATAGATTATAGATTATATAACTAATAGATTATAATATATAATAGATTATATATTATTATTACATATTATACTTAGAAGTGACTTTAATGGTAATGAAATTATTTCTGATACAATTTTAAATGAAAAAGCCAAATGAAAGTTGTACATATTGTGTATATAAATGTAAGAAATTCTCTTATCATTTAACAGTACGTACTTGGATGAAGAAATGATGGATAATTATTTTCATTTTCATAGTTTTCATTTTCCTAATTCTCCAACAATGGCATGTACTGCTATCACTGTCACTTAAATGCCTTTTAAAACTATGGAAATGTGATTACAAATGACATTATGAAACACAGCAAAGTATTCAAAAATATTAACATATGATTGGCTTATGGAAATTAATTTAATCCCTAATCCACATGGCAGGAAGTTTTCTAATGAATTCAAAGGGGAAGAAATTCCATCCATTGGTGCAGAGTGTTTCCTGATATTTTTTCCTCTCATCTCAGTGTCAACTTGCTGTCCAGCAGCAGCTCAAAAGCACATCTGACTTGTTGCTAAAGTTTATGCTGCTCAAACTCTAAGCAGAGTTTTTTGAAAGCTTCTGTTGTATCAGTTACAGTCCAGTTGGGTTAATGGAATATTCTGCCCCTTCAGCTTTGTCCCTCTGAGGAGCTCAGAGAGAACTAGGGGATGTCCCAAGGAAGAGTATACTAGAGCCAGGGGGAAGTGTGTGGTATTGAGAAATCACCCCAGTGAAAAGTTAGTGGCTACAGTAAGTCTGGAAGCTTCTAAATGTTGCGTAGCTTTATATCTGATAGTCATAGATGAAGAAGTATGCACATCTACCTTCTGCTTTCCAAAAATCACATTGAGTTAGGTTTCAGCAGGGCAGTTCTTCAGAGCTGACCACTTGTATCTTAGGTATTCTGAGGTGTTTCTTTCCTTTCCACCCCTAAGTGACCTCTGTCAGTTTACCACTAGTTTCTTAAAACTAATTTAAACAGGTTACCTAGAATAGTCCTTCTTGCTTTATACCTCCTGTCTAGATACAATTGTTAATAGTGCCCCCTTTCATTCTCAAAATGCCCTAGTTTAGTGAAGGTGTAACCCCTGAAACTATGCAAATATTCCTCTAAGAGTAGCAGATTAAACTGCTGTTTATTTGCAACAAACCGTCTACTATTTTCCCTTCTCATTATTATGGCTTTAGTTTTAGGTGACATCATACCACACTAAAAGTAATCCAATAGCCTTTGAAATAAATTCCCTCTCTCTAGCCTTACATTTCTCCAATATACCTTCCATGTGGATGCCAAATTGACAGAAGATCCATATAACCTCCTATTTCCCCTGCTTATTAAAACCCTTCTTCAAATCCTCATGGTGTAAGTTTAAAAGATAAACTTTTTAAGATGGCACATATGATCCTTCTTAATATGGCTTCTACCAACAGCATAGAAAATACTCAGTGAATGCTAGCTTTTGTTTTTATTATGCTGCCCAAACCAGCTATATCAGCTCCTCAAGGAATCTTTCCCTAGTTTTTTTGTGCTACCTCACTGTTTTCTACACCTTTTATTGTTACACTTTTCATACTATATTTTACTGTAGTTCTGTGTTCCTTATTGACCTGTAAAGACTGGATCATATTTGTCTCTGTATTCCCAGAGTACCTAGGAATTGGTGCTCAAAAATGAATATTTAATTAAATGAAATTTAATTTTTGATTGATGTTTATCAGTCTTTCCAATGAGCCAGCTTGTTAATGATGGATTTACAAAGGGGAATGGAGGAAATTAGGGGCTTAGGAGTCTAAATGTGGGTGACTAGCTTATGACAAAAAAGAAATACTTATGGTAGAAGTGAGGGGAGATAAGTAGTCTGGATAACAGACTCTTCCACAGTTTCCCAAAGCAATGTGCCTTCAATGTTCAAGACTGCAGGCTGCCAACAAGATGGCATTGAGGAGTGGCATTGAAGGAGAGGATTTTGCCTTTGGTATTTCCCATCTTCTCTGCACAGTATCACTCTTCCCTAATTTGGGGTCTCCACACTCATGATTCCTGATATCCAGGGCTCTCATACTTTTCTGTCACCCCAGAACCCCAAACTGGGATATCGCTTCTAAGTCAAGCTGGCCTCGCCAGTGCTGGCATGCTCCACACTTGCCTCTTTCCTTATCTTGACTCCACCCCCAAAGTTCCTTTTCCTGGCAGTTATGTAGAGAAATGGGTTTGCCTTTCTAAGACTGGGTTGATCTTCTATAACATTATGGAGTTGCACATTCTTTGGTTTTATGCATAGTGATAGCTGAACCTTTAGATGAGTGTCCTCTTGAGCCAAAGTAATGATTTGCAAGTATGGGAATTTTAGTCACGAGAGAGTCCGGCACTGAAGATGGCATTTAGTGAATACAAATCTCTGAAGAGTGGTCACCATTACCACCCCAGCCTTTTACTTCTTTGGTAATAATGCAAATTCAGTATTTATTACAATCTGTATTATATGCTAATTTCTAGCTTATTTTTGGTTGTGCCTATGACATTTGACATATAGTTTCTCTTTCCTTTTATTCTTTATGTGGGCATTTAAACTTTAATTTTCTGTATTTCTTTTCAGTAATTTACTTTAAGTTCCATGTGAATAAAAGAATATGAAACTTAGTCCTGCCCCACTAAATTACTCAGTTATGCTTTTAGCACCAAATTAATGTAAAATAAAATTGTTCAGTTTATAACTGCAATTTTTAAATGTATAAGAAAACCTTCTCTTCCTAAAATTATCTTGTATCTTGAATTTTTAAACAATTTCCCTTCACATTTCTTCCTTTGATGCATGTTTTATACCCCATCCTGCTGGACTTTGTAAAAAAAAAGGCAATCATTACTCTCATCGTTCTAATGATGGCTAGTTTGTTGTTTGTTTGTAGCATTAACACATCATCAAACAAACAGGAAGAGCATTAGATCTGAATTTTATCAACCTTGTCACTGACTTGGGCTGAGAACTCATAATTCATATGTTCTGACGTTTAAGGATGTCTCCCCTAAATTCATTTAGAAATCTACTCTTGAGAACGTTTAACCCAATGAAACCAGGAACTAAACAAGAATTGTCCACCTCCTTACCCCTCCTTGGTATATTCAAAATCTGTAACTCCCACCCTTTCCAGCTTCTTCCCCTGAACTTTTCTTCTTGGCTGAGACCTCAGTTCTAGGCAGTGATAATAATTAACTTCAGTGAAACTTGTGTGAGGAAAAAGGAACAGTGGAGAGCACATACTTCTTAATTCAGTTACTTCTTCACACTCCAGCACTTCTCTGTATCTGTGTGAGATAATGTCACTCCAGCTCAGTGGTTTAACAAACCTTTTTTAGTACATGTTACCCTATTACCTCTTATAATATCCTGGTCAGATACATCGTAACCTCAGATTCCTAAGACCCAGAGAAAGTAAAATAGGGGATGTGTTTTAATTAAAAATGGAAAACCCTCCTTAATAGGCTCACTATTTTATTGATTTATGTCCTTTGTGATTAAAAATAGGATTTATGGTTGCTACTTGAATATTAAAAGTGTGGATTTGTTAACTTATCCTCTGTATGATGGTCAGACAGTTTATATAAAATTATAAAAGGCTTCATTCCAAAGAGAATAGTGTTTTCTTAAAGAGAAGAGCTAAGAATAGATTTGAGAAAAATGACCCAAACAGACAAGGAATAAATTGAACTCTTCCAAAATTATCACCCCCTGTTCCCCTTTACCCTCCTTTTATTTATCTCTGTAGAACTTTTCACCTTCTGATATTCAATATATTTACTGGCTTATTAGTTTATTGCTGTCTCCCTCACCTAAAATTAAAATGCAAGAAGGCAGGAGTTGGTCTGTGTTGTTCATGGCTGTATCCCCAATGCTTGGAAGATTGCTGGTACATAGTAGACCCTCAATAAATAGTAATAAATAAATGATGGAATGAATATTATTGATATGCTTTTTGAAATCTACAAAGGTTTGGGGCCTAGCATATGATCAATTTTGGTAAATATGACATAGGTGGTTGAACTTGTGTTCTCTGTAGGGTGCTTATGGTATAATACAGGCAAATTAATTCAACCTGTAATCCAAACATCACAAAATTCAAATCATGTAATTCAAATTTTCTGTGGCCATTTATATTTACTGCATAGTCTGTCAAATGCTCAAAGAGTTACATAAAATTCTTCTAAAATAATTGTTCTTCTACCAGTGTTTCCCTTATTAATTTTTAAAATTGTTATATTTCTAGGAGGCTTATTTTTATACGTTTTAATGTTATGCTCTTTGTCATGTAAATATTCGTGACAACTATTTTCAATGTAGGTTATAACTCTGGTCCAAAATGTGGATTTTTCTTTAGGAAAGAAATATGTTATTTAATATTTTCTTTCTTGACTTTTACTTTATCTAAATTTAATACTGCCCTCAATACTTGCTTTTAGTTTCTTAACCTTGTAATGTTTTTCAATCCACTGACTTTTATATTTTTTACGTGCTACTTATAATCAGCATGTATTTGGATTTTGTTTCTTAACCAGTCAGAAATTCTTCATCGTTTAAAAGTAGAATTTATCCCATTTATATGTATTATCATCGCCACTCTCTTGGCTGTATGTATTTTAGCTTTACTGTTTTCTATTCTTTATCTCGGTTATAATTCCTGATAGTTATCTTTATTTTAGTAGTTTTTATTGTATGGATTCTGTGGGTTTACTTTTAGTTTTCCAGTGAGTACAGCTGTTTCCAAATCTACAGAAGTAAATGCACATACACACTGTGCTTCTAACTCTAAAAGTTCATTAATTCATTCAACTAATATTTATTGAGCACCTACTATATGCTAGGAAATGTTCTAGGCAGTTGAGGTACATCAGTAATCAAAACACAAAAAAAAACATGCACCTTGGATCCTAGGGAGTTGCTTTTTTTTTTTAACCTCTTTATTAGAATATAATTGCTTTACAATGTTGTGTTAGCTTCTGCTGTATAACAAAGTGAATCAGCTATATGTATACATATATCCCTATATCCCCACCCTGTTGCGTCTCCCTCCCACCCTCCCTATCCCACCTGTCTAGGTGGTCACAAAGCATGGAGCTGATCTCCCCGTGCAATGCAGCTGCTTCCCACTAGCTATCTATTTTACATTTGGTAGTATATATATGTCAATGCTACTCTCTCACTTCCTCCCAGCTTACCCTTTCCCCTCCCCTTGTCCTCAAGTCCATTCTCTGCATCTGTGTCTTTATTACTGTCCTGCCCCTAGGTTTATCAGAACCATTTTTTCTTTTTTCTTTTTTTTTAGATTCTATATATATGTGTTAGCATTCGGTATTTATTTTTCTCTTTCTGACTTACTTCACTCTGCATGACAGACTCTAGGTCCATCCACCTCACTACAAATAACTCAGTTTCATTTCTTTTTATGGCTGAGTAATATTCCACTGTATATATGTGCCACATCTCTTTATCCATTCACCTGTGGATGGACGCTTAGGTTGCTTCCATGTCCTGACTATTATAAATAGTGCTGCAATGAACATTGTGGTACATGACTCTTTTTGAATTATGGCTTTCTCAGAGTATATGCCCAGTAGTGGGATTGCCGGGTCATATGGTAGTTCTATTTTTAGTTTTTTAAGGAACCTCCATACTGTGGAATGGTATAGAAAGACCAGAGATAAACCCACGTACCTATGGTTACCTTATCTTTGATAAAGGAGACAAGAATATACAATGGAGAAAAGACAGCCTCTTCAATAAGTGGTGCTGGGAAAACTGGACAGCTACATGTAAAAGAGTGAAATTAGAACACTCCCTAATACCATATACAAAAATAAGCTCAAAATGGGTTAAACACCTAAATGTAAGTCCAGACACTATAAAACTCTTAGAGGAAAACTTAGGCAGAACACTTTTTAACATAAATCACAGCAATATCCTTTTTGACCCACCTCCTAGAGAAATGGAAATAAAAACAAAAATGAACAAATGGGACCTAATGAAACTTAAAAGCTTTTGCACAGCAAAGGAAACCATAAACAAGATGAAAAGACAACCCTCAGAATGGGAGAAAATATTTGCAAATGAAGCAACTGGCAAAGGATTAATCTCCAAAATATATAAACAGCTCATGCAGCTCAATATCAAAAAAACAAACAACCCAATCCAAAAATGGGCAGAAGATCTAAATAGTGAGTTGCTTTTAAGAAATTAGAAACAATAGTTATATTATAGTTAATTCATGGGTAAAGTCAAAAATTAAATAAAGTCTTTTTTACTTTCCTAATTTAATGTGAAGAATTTAAAATATGTTATCTTCACCTTTATTTGCTGCCCTCCATTCAAAGGCCTTATTAATACTATCTACTTGTTTAGACCTAAACTTTTACATTAATTTTTATTTACAGCTTAAACAGCTTCTACTCCAGTAATGTTTTATGTTTTATTCATTTGTCTATCCAAAGCCACAATTACTTAGAGTATTAACTATGTTTTATAATTTTACACCACACCAGTCCTTTAATGATACATTTTTCCAATGTTTAAATTATGAGTTTTAATTCGTCATTCAGTCAGCTGGAATGTATCTTTAAGTAATATCTGCAAAATGGACACAATTTCTGAGCCAAGCATATCTGAAATTATCATTCTTTTACTTTCATGTGTGAATAAATATTTAGTTAGGATAAAAATTTTTAGGCATCGGTTGATATCCTGCCCTCGAAACTCTGTAACACCCTTTTAGTTGTCTCCAGATAGTTCATGTCTCAAAGTAGTCAGCTGCTAGTCAGACTTTCATTCCTTGCTGGGAAACATTTTTACCTGTATAGTTGAAAGTAGGATGTATTAATTATACTTGTGATTCAAAAATTTTGTTCTAGTAGATGTTTATATATTTGTATCTTTTTATTCTAGGCCATTATAATACTGATGTTTAAACTCAGGGAAATATCATCATTGTACTTAAATTTTTGCCTTGCTAATTTGCACTTGCTAATTGCCTTCTTTGCAATTGCCCTGATGATGTTTTCCTCTAAAATGTATATCTATAACTCTTGGGTTACATAGCCATTTTCTCAAACTTTAATTTCTTTCCTTTCTTTGTTTTTATATTGTTGTCCTTTATTCTTTATTGTAGGGGAACTTCTTAAGTTTTTCTTCCTCCTTACAGATTGCATTTTCAGTTCAGACTTATTTTATCTTTATAAATTCCTAATCTAACTTCATATACTATATATTTTTGTACCACACAAAGAATGCAAAATAGTATTGTCCATATTTGTTTTCCAATCCCCATAGTAAAAAATTTTAGAGATAAGCACTTGCTCTCAGTCATGCAGATATTTTCTCTCTCTGTCTCTTTCTCTCAGTGCCTCTAATTTTCTTTTCTTATTCTCAAATGGAACGTCATCTACACTGACTGAATATTTACTACTCAATAGGGTGGGTGAAATGTCCTGGCTCTGATTTTTGATAACCTACCAGGGAGCTACTTACATACCCATTTCATACCTATAGCTAAAAGGCAGAATGTGTTGCCCAAATCCGAGAATTTGTATCTTGGCATCTAGCATATTTGTACTATACTGATATCCTCTTGGCTGCTTGTATCTAGAATTTATGCAAGAGAGGGTCCTGATGGTAGAGATTAAACCTTTGGATTAACCCATGCATGATGTCAATTACTTTCTGGTTATTTTATTATATTACCCAATAAATTCCTTTTATTATTGTTGCCTTTTTTGCTTGATTCCTTTAAACATTTTCCCTTCTTATAAATTAAAAGAACCTTAGCTAATACAATAGTTATTATTTCTTTATGTGTTTTAGCATGTTAGAGACTGAGGCAGTCTGTAAAGTTGTAACTGCTGAAAACCAGGTCAAGGAGCATGTTCATCAACCAGCTATTCAGTCTTAGATCTAAGAAAGGAATTTTGCCAGTTGAAAAGTTGACTGAGTAGGACTAAGAACAAGTCAAAACTCATAATTTGACAGATTCCAGGTCTGGATACCATGCTCAAGGGGAAAAAAAGGAGTAAACATCAAAAATAAAAAAATATATTTTCCTATTTAAAAACATTATCAAGCAAAAGAAAGGTATCACCATACTAAAAGAAAAGCAGACCTTTGAAAATGATACAGAAACCAGAATATAATTTTAGAAATTTGACATTCTTCCTAGAATGTATAATATATTACCTCTGCAACAGAGGTATAAATCAACTTGGAAAAAATAAATTGAAATAAAAGACATCAGTCTGATATTTAAAAATGGGTGGTGAGATAAGGAAGGATATCAAGAGAATTAAAGTGGCAGATTTTAAGTCAACAATGATTGATGGTAACAAAGAGTAGAATCAATACAGTAGAAAACTGATTCATTGATGTGGAGGTTATACTTAAAAAGCCCACTTATAATCTAGGAAAAAAAGAGACTAGAGTTGCAGTGAGGAGGGAGAAAATGAGAGGTATGATGTTAAAAATATAGAAAACTAACTTTAGAATAGCAGAGTTTTCTAAGAAAGATATAAAAATTGGAACAGAAGCATAAAGAAATGTATTATGGAAGAATTTTCTTGAGTTGAAAAAAATGAGTAACCAAATTGAGAGAGTTTTTCTTATTACAAGCAAAGGCTAAAAAGAGATACCCACATTTAGACAAGTCCTAAAACTTTTTTTTAATTACAAAGACTGAAAAATGCATGCTCTCACGCCCTGCCCAAATAAAGTATATAAAGAAAACCAACACACAATAGGATACCTAGAAAGGAACAAAAATAATCAAGCCCTATATCCAACTTCATTCCAGAAGACAACAGAGCAGCACACATAGAGTTTTAGGCAAAAACATTGTGACCCAAGGATATTACACTCAACAAAATTCCTGTTCTCAGATATTCAAGGGCTCAGAATTAATACCACACTTGCATTCATCTTGAAACAAAGTAAGAACTCAAGTACATGATATATGTAAGAGAGTTTATGGTTCTTTCCCTACTTTGGTCCCAACTCAGGAATCCAGGTGGAAAATGTCAGGGGAATTCTGCAACCTAGGGGAGATACTAGGTTCTACATTTTTCCTCAGCTCTTTTTCTTCTGCTTCCACGCTTCACCAATTTCCAAGATGTGTGCTTTGTGCCACACCTTCCACTTTACAACTAAGATGGCCTCGCGTGACTTATCTGGTGTCTATTTAAAATAACAGGTGCTATCCTAACCTAACAGTTGCTAACAGTGACAAAACTTAGTGTTGAGAGTTACACAATGCTTTGAACACCACATCTTTTTTCTCCTTTATTTTCCTCCTAGAAAAGCAGAGGTGAATAAAGTCCTGTTATAATCATTTTAATTACTAGAAAATGTAATTGCAGCCCTCCGTATCTTTTGAAAATTCTTATTTCATAACCTAAGTCAGTTTTTCTTTCTAGTAATAACTGAGTGATTTATTTTCTCCATTTTATGTTTTTATTGTTTTCTTTTTCAGGTTTCAAGTTTTCTTTAATGTACTGCTTTTTTCATAAAAAAAAATCAGAGACAATTCAACATTTTTAAAGTAGTTCTCATGCAGTAGAGAGATGAATGCCCTACCAGATGTTGACCTTGGACTTCTGAGACAGGAGTCCTTGGAAACAGTTTTCTAAGTAACCAACATTCAGGCATACACTTATTTGCCAATACAAAAAAAATTTTTTTTTGAACAACTTCCTGGTACTTAACTTACATAAGAGAACAACTCAGCATAGTTCTTGTCCTCAAGCATCTTACAGTCTTTTGGGGAGACAGGTTCTAAACCAATAAACCTACCTACACACACATCCTTGCCAATTTGGCTGTGTGTGCAGCACTGCAACTCTGCTCCAAAAAGTAGTCTTTTATCTGGTTTTCACAGTAGTAGAGTATGTTGGTTTTGAACATGGACTTTGGAGTCAGAGCATCTGAGTTCAAATCCAGGCTCTACTACTTATCAACTGTGTGAGTTTGAGCTGATAATAATAATTATCAGTTAATAATACTGACCTAATAAGATTAATCAGGATTGAATGAGTCAACATTTGTAAATTGCTTAGACTGCTAGCTATATTGTAAATGAGCTATAGGTGTTAAGTATATAAAATCCAGTTTGATCAACTTTATGATCAGTTCCAAGTTCTCCAAGATGCTTGTCATAGTCTAACTTTCAGACTTGATTTTTATTGTCATTTAAAGTGTTTTATTTCTCTATGTCTTTTTCATTATTTGAGGGAAAGTTGAGAGAGGGTATGTTGGGCCTGTTTAATCACACACCATTTTTAATCACAAATCTTGCAAAGCTAAATAGAATATCTAAACAGACCCAAGGCACTGAGGTATTTAAATGTTCACTTACAAACATTTCTAATTTCTTAAACAAGTATGCCTTTTGCCTACTAACCCTTTGCTTCAAGGAAGACAAAAATCATACTTAAATTCCTCCTTTTAAACATGTCTGTGTTCCCAGGTCCAGGGCTCACAGAATGACTTAACTGGCTTTTCAGGCTTGTGGGTGGGCAGGCTGGAGGCCACAGTCACTATGGCAGTGACAGGTTTAAATAAACAGTCAGTAATATAAATAAGCTGCTGCCACAAAGCAAGACTTCAAACTCAGAGCCATATTTTTATGACTGTAAACTCAGAAATTTTTACCTAACATTAGATTAGCCGGGTCCTTACCCCTGGGTCTTTTCTTCCTCGAAATCTCTTTCAAATCCCCCTCTGTATAATTTTTTCTGTCCCAACTTCTTTTTAAACTTTCCTAATATGTTCTCTGAGGTCATGTTAGGTTGGTGATATTTCAGGCTCTCACTAATTACAGTATATATAATTCCTTATTCCTAAAAAAAGAACCACAAAATACTTGTTACAGATAGAAATAAACATTTAAAAGTTTTTCTGGGATCCTATTTGAAAAGTACCCTACAAAAATGACAACTGCCCTTAGCACACGTGATCAACATGTTAATGCATTTAGTCAACACAACAACCTAGTGAGGTGTTGTCCCGGTCTGCAGAGAACACTGTTTCACAAAAGGCAATATATTCACTGAAATTCACACCTCTAATAAGTGGGAGAACTCACCTTAGTACACAGATTTTCTGACTTGTTAGGTCCAGGCCTTCTGACACTTCCATCATCACAGAGAAACGGGGAAAGTCAACTTGTTTCACTTGTGTTTAATTGTGGTCTTTCACCTCTTAGAAGAAATTACTAACAACTGAAAGTAGACCATTTTCTTTCCTAATAAAATAAGTGCAGGTTTTCTTTATGTTTTAGTTTGTTTTTCTTCAGATAATCACTGAAGAGGGAAAGGGAGTAATGATTTCAATAAAGCTATTTTTAGGGTTTTTTTTCCCTTCATTTAATGTTTCTTAGCCATGTCTTTAGACACTTAAAGAAGATAGTACTGATTTGAGAGCTGATAATCAAGGGATAATCCTCCTGTTTAATTTGTGGAGAGTTTAAAAAGGTCAAATATTATGCACAAAACTATCTACATGATAATCATCATCAACTAAGACTTAAATTCTAGTTTGGAGAAAGCAGTAATTAAGAATCTGGTCTCTACTATGAACACCACATTTCCTCATTGAGAGTTATTTATGTATGCTCATTGAGGTGGAAATACAATACAGAACATTTGAATAACAACATTATTCCCCCCCAAATGTCTTTTTATTGTCACTTTATTGAAGAAAATGCTAAGTAAAACTGGAAGAATTGAAATTTAAAAAAGTGTAGGGAAAACAATAGAAATATAAGAGGAGATTAAAATTGATTATTACTGCAAAACAGTGTGGTTTAGAGAATTTTTAAAAGGCGAAGTCATAGATGTGCAAAACAGGTATATTGAATCTTTTAAAAGGCAGATTTAGAGTATTCCTAGTTTCTGACCAGATATTAGGACAAGAGGTGACAGAGAGACCCCCATTAAAATGCTTGGTGAGCACTCCAGAGGCCACCTTTGAGTTAATTGGTAATTTTTCACAGACATCTAATCTATGAGTATAAATTACTTTGCACTTTTATTATTCTTTAATTGAAGTGCGCCAATGTGAAATTGCCATAGATATCACAGGAATGATTCTAGCCTCAATTAACTTGGGTGGAATTGAAGCCCTTTTTTCCCTGAACTGGGACTATTGTCTGACATCTTGTATTTATTTAAATTGTTGATAGAAAATTAGAGGGAGACTGTGTGTGACTAGGTGTTTTATAAGGATGTTCTAGAGGCAAAAGAGCATCTACACAGTCTATTTCTATTTTAATCCATACCCTCTGATGCAGCTGTTTTGTGTAACAGATGTGCAGCCAGCAGTAGCTTAATCTCCCCAGATTCCATTTGGAAAGCGTAGATTCATAGCACTCATTTTTTTTCAAAGTGGCATTTAGAGTCCCCGTGATATTTAATTCAAAAGACAACCACCCTTATTTTTTTAAACTAATTCTCCTACATAGCTGCTGTTGTTTAATATATGAAACATGACTTAAGCTTTCTGTCGAGATTGTGGGGAAGGGCAACAAGAGTGAACTCAATATTAGGCATTCCATTCTATCAATTCTAAAAACTTGGAAGAATATATTGCCAATAACTGATGAATATTAATAGGCAACTGATTTAAAACTATGGTCTTCTGTTTTTTCTAGCCAGTATCACTTGGGAAAATATTCTTGTTTGAATAGTTTTTACCTAGAATTAAAAAGCATGAAGAAAATAAATCTGGTCTCTAAACACACAGGAACTGAACAGATATAGATACAAACTCTACAAAGCCTGTAAAGTAATGATGAAATTATTCCCTAATTCTCCATATTACTAGTAAATATTATTTATATCAAGGATTATACCTCTAGGTATTTTCTAAAAGTAAGTTTCATAAGTTCTCTAAATGGAAAAATTGATCAATTTATGTTTTGAGTCAAATATTCTGCCCAATTTCTTTTCACATTCTTAAGACTCATAACCAGCTCTGAATGTTATCTCCAAAAGTCTCCTATTACATGAATCTGTTACCTAGTATGGTAACCTAATATGTTATCTAATATGGAACATAACTGGCATTACTTGGAGATTAACATCAAAGGTGATTTTCTAGCCTTGACAAAATTGTGTCCATTTTTTATTCAATTCAATGTATATTTATTGAGTACCTGTTATGTGATAAGCCCAAGGGATATACACCTAGTGGCTCTTAGACATTCAATAGTCATTCATCAGATTATTTAGCTAGTCCCAAAACAAGTATTTCAGAAATGAGAGTGGTAGTGCTGACCCTGGTTAAGGCCTGCTGAGATTAAAAGAAAGCAAAAAGATCTAAAAGAAATGCAGAAATGGCGAGATTCCCACCACACGCTTACTTATCTATTTTGCCTAGTCAAATTTAATGAAAATGAAGTCATTGATCTTTCAGTTGTATTGGTTGCTGTATATATGATTTTATCTCTTAATCCAACTGGTTATAATTGCAAATCCAGCTTTCCACACACAGACAAAATTTTGTGGGAAGAACAGGCAAGGCTATGCTTTAGTAAAAATCTCACTGGGATGGCCCTAGTTTCATTTTTAATAAGACATTTTCTTGATTCTAGAGGAATTACACTCATGAATGAATGGGTGGTTAAGTTTCTCACAGTGAAGGAAAATGGCTCTTGATAATCTGCAGGGCCACACTGCTGGATGGAATCAGTAGGAACCAAAGAGAGCATGGTTAGACTACCTTAGGAAAGTGACAAGTAAATTGAGCTAATTCAACTTAAATGCCCATTGATCCTTAACAGTATTATGTTATGGGCCAGGTAGGCATATGGGCTAGAATAATCCTCAAGAACCAATAGCTCAAAAGCCTATTTAATTGGAGCATTTCCAAGTCTGAAGATTGATACATCTTAAGCATTCTCTAAATTACTGTAAATCAATCATGCATTAGGGAAGATTGTCTATGCTTCTTTATAATGCCACTAAAATTTATGAATCGTCCATGTTTTTAGGCATTACTTAGAGACCAGCATCAAATATGATTCTCTAGTCTTGACAGTACTGTGTCCATTTTCAGTTCAAGTCCATGGACTTTTATTGAGAGCCTATTTTATGGTAAGCCCTAGGAATACACAATTCCTGGAAATTGTACAAATAATCCTTCACTTCAACAGGCTCACCAATCATTGAGTTTCTTCTTAACATGGGTTCTTCATCCTTATCTGGCAGAAGGTATATTCAATGTCTTTGAGAGAAAAGCCCACCTCCATTTCTCTCTTAAGAGTCTGTTTCTCAAAACCTGTACGAAGGGCCTTGTGATGGGTCTCTCTTGTCCCAGCTCTCTCTCACATCTCTACCTCTTATTCAGACTTCTTATCTAAATGATTTTATCAGTTCAGCAGGGAAGTCTCTCCAATCTTGTAACTTTACTCACTGTTATCTATAATCTAGCTGTCAGCTAGACCAACTTGCATTCATCATTCACCAATAAAAAAGATGAGATAGCAAGCCTGCACCAACAGTCCATCACAGCTATGGCAGGAAGTCACTAACAGCCATCTCAGCTGGAAACCTCCCGGCTGTGAAAGACTAGTTGTTTCAGGCTCCACAGCGATGGCTACTGCTCTGTTTTGCTCCAGTGTCTGACCTCATCTGAATAAGGACTGAGAGTGTCTATAAATTTGCCTGAAAATTTGCCAATTTGTGATGTATATAAATTATAGATTCTTGAAAACATAATCATCCATAGGACATGTTTTTAGCCTGTGTCTGTACACAAGAAATAAACAGACCAGGAATGCCTCAATCATTCACATTGGCTGTGTTAGCAAGCAACGTGGATCACTGCACAGTCAGTTCAGCTTCGGATCTAGTAGGGGCCAGACTTCCAGCTCCACCTTCAGATTTGCAAGTGGAGCTCAGCCAGATCATTAGCAAGTGAGGGGATGCACAGAGGGAACAGCAAAGCCAAGACACCAAATTGGCTAGGAGAAATGATACTCAAATTCATTTATACGTTGTATCATTCTATAAATCATGGCCTACTGTGTGCTAAAGGCTGGCAGGGGATACAAAGCTGAAATTTTTTTCTCTCCCCTCAATCTCATTCAAATGTTTTTAGTCTAATATGGAAGAGTCATGTACATAATTATTTATAAATATTATCCACAATTAATATGTATAGTCAACAATTCAGCACACATTTATTGAGTACTTATGGTTTGTTAGCAAGTGTACTGGGGACATACTGCAAAATAAAGAATTCTAATGTAAAGATTGTATTTCAGATTATAGCGTGGGAGGTTAGAACCAAAAATGGACACTATAATCCCATATACATCCTTGATATTAGAGTTCTTTATATTACTTCCATAATGTCATTTTCCCCACCCTTGCTTCTCTGCCCTCTACTCTGTGGCTTTTCCATGTCCAAAAGATTTGTGAGGGCTCTCCATACAATGGAAAGTTTCAGATGACATTATAAGGAGCCCTCAAGGGAATATAACAATTGTATTAGTGCACATATACTTGTCTCTTAATGGTACAACCTTAGACTCTGAATAAAATGTTGTACACCTGAAGTCCTAGTTTCTAGATGTTAAAAACATACCTGTTATGGATAGTGCCCTTCCCCCACCTTTAATATTTTGTCACTGCTTCATTTAAGAACATCAATAAGCTGAGAATTGCATTTTGTCCTTCGTTTTTATCATAATGTGATTGTTCTAATGTATGTGTTGCTTATTTCCCATGTCTCTCTAAACTTGGTGCCTAGTGTTGTGTCTGCACATGCTGCAGTGCATTTTCCCTTGAGCTGAACTATAAGGTATGTTCTGAATATAATTAAGAGAGCCCCCTCCCGCCAGAACCATATGATCCTATATTGAAGATATGAAGAATGGAGCACTCAGGCAAAGATCCAATGCCAGTCTCTTTAAGTTATGTGACCAGGGAACATAGCCCCTCCTTGAAATAAGACTAGACAGTTCTGTCCCCAGGAGCTCTGACTGACAGCTGGCTTTCTCTGAGATGAGTGCTGATTTCAAGTGAAGCTATTCCACATTCCCTTTAAAATTAATGTAGAAATGAATAAGTACTTTACCCACTTACCTACTTTATGAAAAGTGAGTCCTATTCTACTTAAATGAAGGCTGAAGAAACCACAAGTCATTAGCCCGGAAATACTTTTGATGAAAGACAAATTTTCTATTGAGTTATGTTTAAAACCAGAGGAGTTTCCCTCACTTTCCTTTTTTGCTTCGTTATTTTTCTCTTCTCTGATTGTGCCTTTTGTATCATAAGAAGGAGGCTGCTGTGTTTCATTGTTCACAAATGGATCATGCATTTGTTCCAATGTGTGACCTATAGAAAGGAGAAGATTATATTATCAAGGAAGAAAGGGAGGTTATGTAAGTTGGATGATTTGTTAAGGGAGAAAAAAGTTAAATGTTCAGAAGAGAAATGCTTAGAAGCCCAGGAAAAGTCATCCTTTGGTTGTTACAGCAGATGAATATTTGACCTAAAAAAAGATCATACATAAAGGCAAACTTCTTTATCACAATATTAAGTGCATTTTTTTTTTAGGACAAAACCTTTGTCTTACTTTGTCAATAACTCAATAGGTGACCTCAAACTCTTATCTACTATGCAGGGCCATTATCTAGATTAAATGAAACATGGTATGCAAAGTACTTAACCAAGAGCCTAGAATAGTGTAAGGTTCTCAATAAATTCTAGTTATATTACATAGGACAAGAATTATTATTAATTTCTACATAATATTAGAATTGGTATTACTAAAAGTCATGTAATTAGTCCACATCCTGGAAAGACCATATATATATATAATTTATTATAATTATATATGTATTAAAATAAAAACACATAATTTATTATAATATATATTCACATATTTTAAATTTTATTTATTTGGTTTAAATTAAGGGGTTTATTTACATGCAAGGGAAAGGGTTTTGTTAAAAGAAAAAATGGCGGCTTGAGGAGTGAGAATCTAATGCAGAGAAACTTTCAGATGGTAAAGGAAACACAAGTAGAAGGACATTGACTTAACCGAAAGCCTGGAGGAAGACTCTGGGGAAAAAAAGGAATAGAAGTCTGACCTGGCTTAATCAAAGAGGCTGAAAAAAAGAGAAGGAGAAGGAGTTCATACTAGTGGAACAGACTTGGTGCTGGGTCTGGAAGTTTGAGAAGTTAACATTCTTTACTTCTGATCACAAATAATTTAAGAGGAGCTGTGGCCCAGCTCAGGAAAGGAGCAGCTGTGACCTGGGATATATATAATCAAACATTGATCACCCCTTCTTACCCTCAAAGCTGTAGTTATTCCTCTGAGTGAAGTTTCTCTGGGCAGGATCTGACATGCTGTTTTTAATAAGGAAAGGGCTTTTTTGTTTTACCACTGTATAACTATACGAGCTCAGCTGAGGAGGAAATCAAGGTTTGCTCTATTGCCAAACTTGCCCCTGTAACTGGGGCTATTTTTTATGAGTTAGCCCACCACGTGTGCTTTGGTGGAATTTTTTATCTTTGATGCTAGTAATATTAACCAACTCTAATATTTAGAAACACAAGGAAACTATGTATAAAATAGAAAACTGCTATTTTTATAACTCTAAAATATTCACAGAAATGATTACTAAGAAATGAAAACTTTACAAATAATGTGCATTTAATATTGGAACAGTTTGCAGTGTATAATTTTTTTTTCTTTGTAAGAATGGTGTGATAGGGAAAGAGTCTAAGCTTGTTTACACACAAATATAATCCTAAACAATTGGAGGAAGCTTGTTATGGACCTCTTGGACCAGCTACCACTAACTCATAATGCATTTATGTGCAAATTAGAAAAAGGTGCCCCCTGCAGGCCAACTCCCTTGTGCAGCGACAATTTCCTCACACAGGTGGCCCTGTTTATGCGCAACGTTATGGTCCCAGGGCAGAGCTGGTCAAATGCAATATGCCAGCGGCCTTTCCTCTTAGATAAGCTGAAAAAAATCCTTATCATGCTGCATGATGATTTTTCTCTTGGCATGGATAAGAGGTGAAAAACTTAAAGAGCAAATTATTTTCTGTAGAATTTATAACATTGCTTTTGTTATAATTAACTTTATTCAAATAAATTGCAAATTAAACTACTATAACTTGGCTCTGATCAACAAATATTCATCTATATTATGTATTTATCCATTTGTATAAGAGCCAGGGGATATCTTCATACAATGTAGACCAAAAAGAATTGAATTATTTTGCCTGAAGAGTAAAGATTTTCCTTGAATATCCTGCCAGAAGAACCCACCAGATGTTTATCATCTCAGAGTGCAGAACAAAAGGAAACTGGCTTGAACTACATAGATATTTCAACTCTGAAAAGAATTTCCTAGCAAAAAGAATAATAAAATTAGTTGATAAGAGAACTTTTCTTCCCAAGGTAGCTAGAACTTTAAAAGTAAGATTAAGGATTTTATTGCCCCACATTTTAAAATCCAGTTTTTCCTTTCCTTTGGAAATATAAGGATAATTTGTAGATAATAATCAGCATTCTTAACTGCAAGAAAACTTAATAAAGGTACATAGAATAGGCTTCACACACTCATTTTTTGTTGTGGGAGAACTGGTTTTTGCATGAGTAAATACCCCTCCTTGTCTAGAATAAAGGGCAAATGAAAGGTAGTCTGGAGAACAGGTCAACAGAGTACATAGCTTCATATAGCAAACTTTTGCCATCATAGTCCTATAACACAAAACACTATTACATGGAAATAGTTGATTAATAAAGCAAAAAGAAGAGGAAACAGACAATGTAGTGAATAAGTTTGAGTAAAGAAACCCACAACCTATTTCTTACCCTTTGCAAGCATGGGGCTTAGAAGATAGGAAACCTGGGGTCCTAAACAGCTGTGTGACATCATGCAATTTATATTCACTCTCTGATCCTCAGCTTCTCATCTGTACAATTGTCTGATTACACTAGTTACTAACATTCCTTCCAGCCCTAATATTTTTGGTAGGAATTCCTTATACTCTTTATATCTAAGACATCAGAATTCTCAAATTTTAGTGTACATGGAGATTCTGTGCTTATTCTCCAGACATTCTGATTTCCCAGACATAGATTCCAAAGAATCTTTTTCACATACTTTCTCAACGTTGAGATTGCAGGAAGGCCAAAACATATATTCAAGAGACATTTGAATAAAACCTAACTTTCTGAATAACAGAGGACATGTCTTATTAGACTTTGTACACTGAGTAACAAGCAGAGTGCCTGGGGAAAAGTAGGTACCAAATGAATGTTGATTCAGTGAACTAGTTTTCATTAAAAGATTCATATTTGTGATATTAATTGATCTCCACAATTATCTGATTCTCTAAGAGAAAGAAGGGGTATTTCTAACAGAGGGAAGATAGGCTATATATAGGTTTCTCAGAAACTATAAATTGATGCAGAAGTACTTTGTAAGTTAGCATTTTTTTAAAATCATACTTTCTCTTGAATGTAGCTCCCTTACAAACCTCAAAGTAAAAAAAAAAAAAAAAAAAAAAAAAACTTGAATTCTGCCCTTGTATGCTTTTTGCTAAGTGGCATAATAACAGGATGCTCTTTTTACTCTGAAAAGAGGACTAACTCTTTACATTTAAGTGCAAGAAAATCAAGCTGTCACTTCAACCCACAGCAACTGTCTCTTGCAGCATCTCTGCCAAATGTCACCCTTCCTCGCTGGGGTTTGATTCTGCCACCGGATCTGGGGGAGTATGCCTCGCTGCACAGCTTGTAACATCAGTCTCTGTGCCTCCAAGCCTCAGATTCTTTCTCATTTCACCTCATGTACATTAATACGGTGATTAGTTTCACTTTTTTCTTGAATAGCTAATCACTTGGCAGCCAACAGCCTACTGTAGCATTGCAGGTCAAAATCAGCTGAAAAGGACAGTGACTTCAAGCTGGAAAATATAATGCTTCGTGAAAACTTCACCCGGGACAGGACCTCAGACTTGTCACCCAGACATCAAAGATTTATTTTCAATTACAAATCCAAGCTTAATGTGAGGGCACCCTGGGGGAGATTCAGATCACTGCTTCTTCTCAATTGACCTTCTACTTGTTTCAATATTTCCTTCGCTATTAAACAGTATTCCGTGACCCTCTAAGCTGAAGATCCATATTAGCTACTGTAAGAATTGCTGGGCTAGGAAAACTTTTGAAGAATTTCTCAGCTGAAGGCCAAGTTACATGAATAATTTCCTCTATGATGAGCCTTCACTGGTTAACACAGCAATAGATTTGGGGCTTCAGGCAATATTTCTGATGCATTGCAGGGGCCAATATCACCATGCTACTTAAGCTTCAGTAGAATCCAAAAGCAAAGATTTATTCCAGTTTTCAATATTAGGTGGATTTACTGTTAACATCTAATCAAGACCTATCGTATATCCCTTTGGCATCAGTAAATAAGATTACCCTAGGCTGGCTGTTGGTGCTGCTACATTGGACTCTGGAATTAGTGATTTGCCTCGGGATATTTTGGGTCTCTGTTCTAGTGCCTTTATGTACACTTAGCAGCTGCTCCAAAATGCATGCCATATGGCCCTAATCTAGGGTTCACAAGCTTGTCTTTTAAGAACCACTAATTGAAACTTCCTAGGAAAAGTTAGGTTTTTTAAAAATCGTTATAATTTAAAATTTGCAGGAGTGAGACATTTGGATTATCATTCAAGTTTAATAAGAGATCTGATTTTTGGGAAGTAGCAGTGTAATTTTCTTTATATTGCAGATTTCACTACTTTTAACCTGAGACTTCTCTTTTGACATATGTTTCTAGATCATTTATTGTAGAATACTTACACCATTCTTGGTTTTTGCCTTTGAATCTAACTATTATGCCTATAATCATGGATAATTGTATTAGAGGAAAGTAAACATATTACCTTCACTAGGTTTATCTTGTGAATGTTCAGTTTTTACTTAGTGATTGTGTTTATATAACAACAGGAATGGTGCTAGATTTTTCTGGTATTTGTAAACCAGGATAGTCCAACTATATGCATATTTAGGCTTGCATAAAAAAATCATTAACTAATTCTCTCTTGCCATATGTATTTTTAACTATTTTTTTTGTAGAATCAAAGGTACTTAGAAAGAGCCATCTTTAACTTCACAAACATTTACTGTACACCTACTATTTGTATGGCACTGTGCCCCATCTGGGGATAGGGACAAACAAATAATTACAATCCAGTGTTCGTTCATACTTACAAATGTCCAGAGTAAACTGGGCATTTAGAGGAAAGTGGAGTAGCTGTGCTTGAAGTTCTCCCAGCAATAATATTTGAGCTGAGCCCTGGAGACTGAGTAGAAGTTGACCACTTAAGCAAGCCAAAGAACAGTGGTCCTCTGCAGAGAAGAATCAGTGGATGAGAGTGATGAAGTGATGCAATCAAAGCCAGGTTCTCTCTAACTGCAATGACTGTAACATTTTGGTGACTTTTGAGATTTAAAGAGAATATTCAAGTTTATTATAGTGATTAGGCTTTTTCTTAAAAGAAAGTTTTTATTCAAAATGGACAAAGGGGGTTCTAAATGTATTAAATATAGTGTATATTAATATTATCCCATTCCTAGGGTATTTTGACAATCAACTGAAGGCACTATACAAATTTAGCTACATGCTCCATCAGGCAACAGAGCATAGTGATTAAAGTTCTACTAGGAAGTTCATTCATTTGTTATTTATGGATTGTTTCATGGAATATTTATTCAATGGTAATTAAGTGTTAGGAACACAGAGATGGCTTCTGTTTACTCAGGGAGATAGACCTATACACCAGTGATAATACACTTTGGTAAGAGCTCAGGTAGAGATAACCCAGAGGTTCGGTGCTAAACCATCTTCTATATATATTTCCTGTATTTTACAGTTTTCAAAGTACATTTGAAGTGTTCAAGGAAGGAGTTGTTCTCCTGTTCCCCTTATTGCCTTTATTTTATTCTGTTGGCATCATCTAGGTTATTCAAACTACCATGCTATTTCCATAATCCTCAAACTTTAAGTCATTAAAATTATTTTTTGCTAGGAGAGTTATAGATTTATTATCACTACCTGTTTTGTTTGATGTGTGTATGTGTGTGTGTAATGGGGTGTTGGTACTTCTATATGTGGTATTAGTGAGATTAGCGTTGCTCCAGATTAGCAGTTTTACCTCATTATATGCCACTTTTTCACAAATGAGATATCCTATACTCCAAAATTCAGGATGCTTCAGTTTCTATTTTTTGAAAGTACTAAATTTTTTTGTAATCTTTGTAATTAATTTTTGTAATCTTAATTAATACACTTTACTAAATTACTTTGTTTTTGTTTGTTTGTTTGTTTGTTTTTTGCGGTACGCGGGCCTCTCACTGTTGTGGCCTCTCCCGTTGCAGAGCACAGGCTCTGGACGCGCAGGCTCAGCAGCCATGGCTCATGGGCCCAGCCGCTCCGCGGCATGTGGGATCCTCCCAGACCGGGGCACGAACCCGTGTCCCCTGCATCCACAGGCGGACTCTCAAACACTGCGCCACCAGGGAAGCCCTACTAAATTACTTTGTAAATTTACTTAATTTTGTAATTACTAAATATTTTTATTGCTTTACATATGGAAACACCATTCAAAAATTTTAACCAAAAGGAAGTCAAAGACCCCAATTATTAGAGGTTTCTTGCAAAAAATGCTATTTTACTGCATCAAAGAGAAGTAAAAATGTGCTCAAGGATGATGGAACGTGTCAAAATGACATAGGAACCAGTATGGAGAGACTCCCACTGACCAAATATGGGACAATTTTAGCATCAAAATAAATAATAATAGTAAAAGATTATAACCCCCAAGATAAAATAGGAACCCATGAGGCTATAATGATAGGAATGAATGAATGAATGCAAATTGGGGAGAAAGAAAAGCTTTTTCTTACAGCCAATTCCAACTAATAATAAAATGTGGTAAATTTAATACTTGTTTCAGATAAGAATCATGAACAGATACTAAAATTAGTGGATGAAAGTGTGATGAAAAACAGGATTTCACATAGTCTCAACATAATCTCTCTACTTTATACTTACTAACTGGAGGGGAAAATAAGTTAGTAGTAGAGAAACCTGGCAAACAGTCACGGGACAAATCAACCAAATGCCCCCTGTTATGATGCATTGAGATAAAAACAACATTACTTCTATGATTTTTCTGCAAAAATTCATAAGCTGAGGAAATATAATCATGAGGAAACAGCAGATAAACCCTAACTGAGGGACATGCTACATAATAACTGACTTGTATTTATCAAAAAAAATTCAAAGTTAAGAAAAACAAAGACAGACCAAAGAACTGTTTGAAGTTAAGGAGATTAAACGGAAAACTAAATTCAACATGTGATTCCAGATTTGATAGGAATGAGAGAGAGAAGGAGAAAAGGAAAGATGGAGGAAGAAAAGTAAGGGAGGGAGGGAGGGATGAAAGGATGGAAAAAGGAAGGTTTTAGGATATGAGAAATCTAGGTGTACAAAAGATCATGAGAGATTACTGCAAGAAACTCTATGCCAATAAAATGGACAACCTGGAAGAAATGGACAAATTCTTACAAATGCACAACCTGCCAACACTGGATCAGGAAGAAATAGAAAATATGAATAGACCAATCACAAGCACTGAAATTGAAACTGTGATTAAAAATCTTCCAACAAGGGCTTCCCTGGTGGCGCAGTGGTTGGGAGTCCGCCTGCCGATGCAGGGGACACGGGTTCGTGCCCCTATCCTGGAAGATCCCACGTGCCGCGCAGCGGCTGGGCCCGCGAGCCATGGCCGCGGAGCCTGTGTGTCCGGAGCCTGTGCTCCGCAACGGGAGAGGCCACAGCAGTGAGAGGCCCGCGTACAGCAAAAAAAAAAAAAAAAAAAAAAAAAAAAATCTTCCAACAAACAAAAGCCCAGGACCAGATGGCTTCACATGCAAATTCTATCAAACATTTGGAGAAGAGCTAACACCTATCCTTCTCAAACTCTTCCAAAATATAGCAGAGGGAGGAGCACTCCAAAACGCATTCTACGAGGCCACCATCACCTTGATACCACAACCAGGCAAGGATGTCACAAAGAAAGAAAACTACAGGCCAATATCACTGATGAACATAGATGCAAAAATCCTCAACAAAATACTAGCAAACAGAATCCAACAGCACATTAAAAGGATCATACACCATGATCAAGTGGGATTTATTCCAGGAATGCAAGGATTCTTCAATATATGCAAATCAATCAATGTGATACACCATATTAATAAATTGAAGAAGAAAAACCATATGATCATCTCAATAGATGCAGAGAAAGCTTTTGACAAAATTCAACACCCATTTATGATAAAAACCCTGCAGAAAGTAGGCATAGAGGGAACTTTCCTCAACATAATAAAGGCCATATACGACAAACCCACAGCCAACATCGTCCTCAATGGTGAAAAACTGAAACCATTTCCACTAAGATCAGGAACAAGACAAGGCTGCCCACTCTCACAACGCTTATTCAACTTAGTTTTGAAAGTTTTAGCCACAGCAATCAGAGAAGAAAAGGAAATAAAAGGAATCCAAATTGGAAAAGAAGAAGTAAAGCTGTCACTGTTTGCAGATGACATGATACTATACATAGAGAATCCTAAAGATGCTACCAGAAAACTACTAGAGCTAAGCAATGAATTTGGTAAAGTAGCAAGATACAAAATTAATGCACAGAAATCTCTGGCATTCCTGTACACTAATGATGAAAAATCTGAAAGTGAAATCAAGAAAACACTCCCATTTACCATTGCAACAAAAAGAATAAAATATCTAGGAATAAACCTACCTAAGGAGACAAAAGACCTGTATGCAGAAAATTATAAGACACTGATGAAAGAAATTAAAGATGATACAAATAGATGGAGAGCTATACCATGCTCCTGGATTGGAAGAATCAATATTGTGAAAATGACTCTACTACCCAAAGCAATCTACAGATTCAATGCAATCCCTATCAAACTACCACTGGCATTTTTCACAGAACTAGAACAAAAAATTTCAAAATTTGTTTGGCAAAACAAAAGACCCCGAATAGCCAAAGCAATCTTGAGAATGAAAAACAGAGCTGGAGGAATCAGGCTCCCTGAATTCAGACTATACTACAAAGCTACAGCAATCAAGACAGTGTGGTACTGGCATAAAAACAGAAAGATAGATCAATGGAACAAGATAGAAAGCCCAGAGATAAACCCACGCACATATGGTCAACTTATCTTTGATAAAGGAGGCAGGAATGTACAGTGGAGAAAGGACAGCCTCTTCAATAAGTGGTGCTGGGAAAACTGGACAGGGACATGTAAAAGTATGAGATTAGATCATTCCCTAACACCATACACAAAAATAAGCTCAAAATAGATTAAAGACCTAAATGTAAGGCCAGAAACTCTCAAACTCTTAGAGGAAAACATAGGCAGAACACTCTATGACATAAATCACAGCAAGATCCTTTTGGACCCACCTCCTAGAGAAATGGAAATAAAAACAAAGAGAAACAAATGGGACCTAATGAAACTTCAAAGCTTTTGTACAGCAAAGGAAACCATAAAGAAGACCAAAAGACAACCCTCAGAATGGGAGAAAATATTTGCAAATGAAGCAACTGACAAAGGATTAATCTCCAAAATTTATAAGCAGCTCATGCAGCTCAATAGCAAATAACCAACAACCCAATCCAAAAATGGGCAGAAGACTTAAATAGGCATTTCTCCAAAGAAGATATACAGACTGCCAACAAACACATGAAAGAAGGATCAACATCATTAATCATTAGAGAAATGCAAATCAAAACTCCAATGAGATATCATCTCACACCAGTCAGAATGGCCATCATCAAGAAATCTAGAAACAATAAATGCTGGAGAGGGTGTGGAGCAAAGGGAACACTCTTGCACTGCTGGTGGGAATGTGAATTGGTACAGCCACTATGGAGAACAGTATGGAGCTTCCTTAAAAAACTACAAATAGAACTACCATATGACCCAGCAATCCCACTACTAGGCACTGAGAAAACCATAATTCCAAAAGAGACATGTACCAAAATGTTCATTGCAACTCTATTCACAATAGCCTGGAGCTGGAAACAACCTAAGTGTCCATCATTGGATGAATGGATAAAGAAGATGTGGCACATATATACAATGGAATATTACTCAGCCATAAAAAGAAACGAAACTGAGCTATTTGTAATGAGGTGGGTAGACCTAGAGTCTGTCATACAGAGTGAAGTAAGTCAGAAAGAGAAAGACAAATGCTGTATGCTAACACATATATATGGAATTTAAGAAAAAAAAATGTCATGAAGAACCTAGGGGTAAACCAGGAATAAAGACAGAGACCTACTTGAGAATGGATTTGAGGATATGGGGAGGGGTTAGCGTAAGGTGTGAGAAAGCGAGAGGCATGGACATATATACAGTACCAAACGTAAGGTAGATAGATAGTGGGAAATAGCCGCATAGCACAGGGAGATCAGCTTGGTGCTTTGTGACCGCCTGGAGGGGTGGGATAGGGAGGGTGGGAGGGAGGGAGACGCAAGAGGGAAGGGATGTGGGAACAGATGTATATGTATGACTGACTCACTTTGTTATAAAGCAGGAACTAATAAAAAAAAAGAAAAAAAAGAAAAATCAGTGAAAAAGAAAAAAAAAGAAATCTAGGTAAAGGGATACATGGTCTTTTTTTATTCTATTTCTTGAAATGTTCCTGTAACACTGAAAGTTTTCAAAATTAAAGAGTATTAAAATCATTAAATCAGTCAGATTAGCTTTTAATAGAGGAGAATATAATAAAAACAGCTGGTCTTTTAATAAAGACCACATCTTACTTGTCATACCTTATACTGATGTTTATCTTCTCAAATAATCCTATGATGGTAGAAATAAAATAAAAGAATCTTGTTTGTATTGCCAACAAACACATGAAAGAATGCTCAACATCATTAATCATTAGAGAAATGCAAATCAAAACTACAATGAGATATCATCTGACACCAGTCAGAATGGCCATCATCAAAAAATCTACAAACAATAAATGCTGGAGAGGGTGTGGAGAAAAGGGAACCCTCTTGCACTGTTGGTGGGAATATAAATTGATACAGCCACTGTGGAGAACAGTATGGAGGTTCCTTAAAAAACTAAAAATAGAACTACCATATAACCCAGAAATCCCACTACTGGGCATATACCCTGAGAAAACCATAATTCAAAAAGAGTCATGTACCACAATGTTCACTGCAGCACTATTTACAATAGCTAGGACATGGAAGCAACCTAAGTGTCCATCGACAGATGAATGGGTAAAGAAGATGTGGCACATATATACAATGGAATATTACTCAGCCATAAAAAAGAAATGAAACTGAGTTATTTGTAGTGAGGTGGATAGACCTAGAGTCTGTCATACAGAGTGAAGTAAGTCAGAAAGAGAAAAACAAATGCCGTATGCTAACACATATATATGAAATCTAAAAAAAAAAAAAAAAAAAAAAAAAATGGTCACGAAAACCTAGGGGCAGGCCAGGAATAAAGATGCAGACCTACTAGAGAATGGACTTGAGGACACGGGGAGGGGGAAGGGTAAACTGGGACAAAGTGAGAGAGTGGCATGGACATATATACACTACCAAATGTAAAACCGATAGCTAGTGGGAAGCAGCCGCATAGCACGGGGAGATCAGCTCGGTGCTTTGTGACCATTTAGAGGGTGGGATAAGGTGGGAGGGAGGGAGACACAAGAGGAAAGAGATACGGGGATATACGTATATGTATAACTGATTCACTTTGTTATACAGCAGAAACTACCACATCACTGTAAAGCAATTATATTCCAATAAAGATGTTAAAAAAATAATAATAATAATAAAATAATAAAATAGGTAAACAACAAGGTCTTACTGTATATCACAGAGAACTATATTCAGTAGACTGTAATAAACCATAATGGAAGAGAATATGAGAAAGAATATGTATATATATATAACTGGATCACTTTGCTGTACACCAGAAACTAACACAACATTGTAAATCAACTATACTTCAATTAAAAGAAAATTATCTCAGAAAAAAAAAAGAATCTGGTTTGGTCAATATTAGTATGAAATTAATTAAGTTGTCTTGTCAGCTTTCTTCGTTGCCCAGACTTTATGTCCTGTTCTTCCCTTTTTATTATTTGTGTCCTTCTCAGGGGTCAGCTAGTGTGCTATTGAGGAACACAGCCTGTCTCCATCCCACTCAGGTCCCAGCTCTGTGCAGTTGACTACTGCTGCTTGTTTCATAATTGTCAAAATTACTCAAATATCATTCATCTTCTTTTTTTTCTCTATTTCCTCCCACAGTCTAAGATAAGTGCAACTAACATGTGTTAACAATTTTGCTAACTATTCTAAAATAATGAGCCATCAGCAAATCAAGACAGAGTCTTTACTGAACCAAGTTCCTATGCCCAATGCACAGTGAGGCCAAACAAATGGAAACACTGAAGTTTGGAGCGGAGAAAGCTTTATTGCAGGGCCAAGCAAGGAGAACATGTGGCTCATGCTCAAAAAACTCAAATTCCCTGAAAAGTTTTTACAAGGAAAATTTAGGGTGAGGGCTGCAGGGTGTGTGACTTTCTTCTGATTGGTTGGTGATGAGGTAACAGGGCGGTGCTCCAGGAATCTTGGGCTCAGCCTGAAGTTACCATCTTCCACCTGAGTGTGGGCCTTAGTTCCAGCAGAAGAACTCAAAGTGTTATATATATTCTTTAAGCAAGAATCAGGATACCGCTTTAATCGCTGCACTGCTGTTTCTTGACTGCTCGTCCTTTGCTTCTGCATTCCCTCACTTCCCTGATTAGCAACTGTTTGAATCTGCCCTTTGGAACTCAGGGAAGGTCTCAGAGGCTGAATGAAGCCTGTTTCCTACAAAGAGGAAACAGGTGACAGGGAAAGGATTTGTACCAGGGAGGACCCTGGGTTTCACAATGTCTTCTATTTAATCAACATCATAGTATTTTGGTTCACAAAACTGTTCTCGTTACAAGAAACCCAATTAAATGTTCGACTTGAAATTCTAAGGCACAACCTGCAGTGAATACAAACATGTCCTTTACCCTCAGTGGGATTCCTTAAATGGGCTTATATCATAACAAATACCCTTACTACCTGAATAAGACTTAGAGGGCAACATAGGTATTTTCAATTGCCTCACCAACTACAGTCTGTAGAACAATAAAAAAAAACCTCTGTGGTAAATTTAACCTTGTTGTCTCTCTCTCTCTCTCTCTCTCTCTCTCTCTCTCTCTCTCTCTCTCTATATATATATATATATATATATATGCAACTATTTTATAATTTTCAAACATTTTTTCTTTTAATTTTTTTTGAAATTTGTATTGATTTTCAATAAAAATGGAATAATGGTTTATTTTTTAATGAAATAAGTGATAAAGAAAATGTCAAATTTAGTTGATTAAAGCCAAAGCATTTTTACCCAACATATACTAAGCCCCCCTGTGCAGCAAAAACATTATCCCCTTTAATAATGATAACTGTGCAGGGTAGAACTGTGATTGTTAACACTGTCTACTAGGAAATAGTCTCAGATGAGCTAACAAAAGTGCTCACACTGTAACTTTCTTATACACCCAAGTTGTCCTACTACGTCCGGTGCTCTTTTCACAACACCAACTACTGAGAAAAACTCAAATGCCTTTCAGATTCTGTGTCCCTGGGCAATAATCTGGGCCAGTATTCTGGGCCAGCCTGCTGGTCCAAGTGTTCTCTTCTTCTTTCATGTAGGCCTTACCCAGTACTGTCCTATTTTTCTCCCTTTAAAATCACTGCCACCCACTTTATGTCTAAGAGCATTTTCCCCAGAGATTGGCTGCTTGAGAGGGTTTGCTCCTAAATTTTCACTCTGCTGCTGCCATCAAAGAAAGACACACAGACCTCTTTCATTTGGAAAGTTTAGTTGTTTGTCTCCATGTGGTAACAGAATTGTAATATATTAATGCCTGTTCAGCAAACAGGTATAGCATGGCCATTTGGGACAGATATAGTGGAACACCCAATCCAGAAAAAATAAAGATGGGCAAATTATGAATACAAGTTATAATTTACAAAGTACACACACATACACACACACATTGCAATGGACTGCATGAGAGAGACCAAAATATATGTTAGATGGTTAGATATTTACAAAAATTTTTATAGTGCTTATTGTTCCTAAGGCAATGTAGCATAGTTCTAAACTACATAGTTTGTGAAAATTTTTCTTTATATGGCAACCACTGTGGGTCCCTCATTGTAAAGTAAAGTATGCATTTAAATTGCTAGATGCCTTCCTGCATAATCAAAACAATTAGAAATGAACAATGTGATTTCTTTTCTCTCAGTAGGCCTTTTAAAAGGGAGACTTCTCTTTTCTCACTTCTTTGTGAGAAAAGGTTATTCAGAAAGCACAGAAATTTTTTTCAATTTTGGTACAGGTTTGTTGTCCAGATTCAAATAGACAAGAAATACACAATAGCCTAATTCAGTGGATGTTGGATAAGCTTTTCTTGACATGCAGACCAAGAAGTGTGAACATTAACAACCTTAGGTTGGGGTGGAGAATAGAGGAGAAGGTGTTGGAGCTGGGGCTGGGGCTGACTTTTTCCCCAGCATCTTGAGCCCTTCTTGTAATGGAAATAGCATGCATGTCAGGGCTAAGCAAATCATGGCCTTTTCCTCTCTATTACTATCTATATTCAGACGAAATTTGTTAAAATACATATTTTAGTCCCGTTTGGGGAAAGGAATCACAAAATGTTAAAATTAAATTATAATATAGAAGGATCAGTCTCACCTACCGACCTTGAAAATATTGAAAATACTGAGAATTTGGGGACTTAGAAATATCTACAGGTGTTTTCTTTCCAGGCATCTGTTAGCAGTCACCTTCTTTCCCATTGTATTCCTTCATGTTCAGCTATCAGGAATAAAAGCCTTGGCCAGTAACTCAATTTGCTCTTCCCAAAGATGGGTCATTAAAAAGCAAACTATCTCACAAGACACAAATAAATAAATGCACCAAAATATAAAAGTTTAGAAATACCACCAAGTTATATGATATTAAGATATCAGCTTCATTTCAGAGTAGTTTTTTTCCAGAGTATACATACAAAAAGGAAATTATTTTGACCTTATCCTTTGTCACTTTCCAAGAAGAATTTGGACAGTAGCTCTCAAGAGAACACAACAGCAAGGAAGCTAGCTAGAGATGATGGGTAATTAAATGGTGCTGTGTGTTCTTTTTCCCTACACAGACCCCAAGTTATCCAATTTGAGGAATTTTAAACCATCGTATTTTAAACAGTCTTGACTCAAAAATATAAAGGGAAACTATCCAATTATGTATTAATATGAGGGTTTTCCCATATCTTTTTTTTTTTTTTTGGCCATGCCACGCTGAATGAGGGATCTTAGTTCCCCCACCAGTGATCGAACCCAGGCCCTCAGCAGTGAAAACATGGAATCCTAACCACTGGACTGCCAGGGAATTCCCAGTGAGTTTTATCTAGATATAACAGTGTTCCCCATCAGAACAGAGAATTTTTCAAAAGTGAGTTTGCTGACAGATAAAATGGAATCTTGTTTGCTGGAAGACTGAAGGTTGAGTGATTGTTAGAAGGATTTTATGGGTCTAAGAAGAAAAGAGGAGGATCCAGACTAAGTCAGTAACATGAGTAGAAAACAGAAGACAGAAACATAATGCAGAGGAAGAACTGACTTGACTTGGCAACTAAGAAGATAGGGAGAGTTAGCACGTGGGATTTCCAAGTGTATTTTTAGCCAGAGAAGTTGAGCTATTATTCCCACAGTTTTAAATTCAGTTATGTTAAAGGTGCAAAATTCTTAATGAGCTAATTTGCTGATCCATATTCCCAAGTCCCTAGAAGGATGCCTCACTACTATTCAAAGTCTCACGTCTGCAAGGCTGGCTTTTTACTAGTCATTATGGTCTCTTGAAGTGCTTATCAATTTGACTCAAGGAGTCAACCACAATCATCTGTATCCAGACAACAGCATTGATAAACACAAAAGATTTCTTTTCTACTCTGTATATCATGAATTACATACTATGGAACCTAAAATGTATATATATTCTATTTAACACATTTAGAAATTAAACACAATAAACATAGACATTCAAATTTTCCCCCTCCCAAAGAAAAGAAAGTATAGAATCCCTGATATCTTAAACTTCTGACATTCTAGATGTCATCTCAAATGTAAACATTCTGCATTTTTCCTAATCCCAGGTTTCTCCTCGAATATGTTTAGATATATTTTTCTACTAAGAAACACGATTCTTTCCTTTCGTTTTACATTCTAAAGATGTTGCCTATATGGTTGTATTGTAAGAGATTTGAATACAGATTGGGTCAACCACTAAGCTGCAAGGCTGCTGCCAGACAATTTAACTTAGTTCTTCCCACACTCCTTAGGGTCTGCCTATCAGAGAGCTATCTGAGTTCACTGTACATCAGTAACCCAAGCCAATACCTTGGTCACAGTAATTTTTTTATTTTTTCCCCCTTTCCCAATTTATTTTAGGCATAAACTGATTTTTCTACTCCAAAGGCCTGTGGACTCATGATCAATTACATGGTTTCTCAATAATACCTAGAAAGTAATCCTAGTTGCTAAATCAGGTAATCATCAAATTGAAGCCAAATCTGCTCAGCAAATTAATCAGATTAGTAGTAGTTCCATGTAGGTAGGTACAACAATATTTGGAGATTTTTAAAAAATAGAATGAAGTTTTAGGTGGGAAGAATGACATTAAGTAAATTATATTTGAACACATAGTTGAATGGCAAATGTAGTGGATACATGAGCCAGTGACATAATCCTTGACAAAGCTGTAATTTTGAATTTTGTAAGTTTGCCTTAAATTTAAAAGTAATAATTTTTTCATGGCCTTGTAGTCATGAGTCAAGTAAGTTAAAGAGTTGAATACAAATGTAACGTTACAGCTAGAGTGATCTGAAATGATTCTGCTGTTAAGGACATGACAGCTGAGTCGATATTAAAAAGAACTTTAAATGAATACTTCATTCAATAGCAAGGTATAAAGAATACTGCCAATGCACATAAGCTGGACAATTAGTAAACTGTGGCTCTTTCAAGGTAGCAATTTATTTAACTTTCTTCATTTTGTGCCCTTAGCTGAGCCACAAAGTTTTGTTTGGATATAGAATCAAAAATCAAAGCATTCATGCAAGCATTTAATATCACTTTAACAAGTCTAAAGAGATATGATTTTATTAGTTGGCTGGCCTTAATAAAGGCAGGGGTTATTTATTAAATTGGCCTAATATAAAACTCATAGTGGCTCTCTGAATTCACTCTAATGATCAGGTGTTTTTAGCTGGAGAGATAGATAGATAGATGATAGGTAGATAGATAGATAGATAGATAGATGAGATAACTACAGCATACACATGAAATAGAAATCAAGAGTGAGGGAAATTCAGTACTGAAGAATAGCTTGGACATTCCAAGCCTAGGACACAATCTTTTACCCAATGATTTATTCCATATGACTTAGTGCAATTTTGGAATTAAATTGATTTTGTTTAAGTTTTAAGATGCTACAAGATTTCTTTAAACTATATATAAAGTATAGATTGCTCTATGTATAAAGAGATAATTGACATGATTTACAGTATTGTTATATAAATACAAAACTATTTGACCAATCTACCAGAGTGGTTTAAAATATGCTACTAAAACTGGAATTATATAGGAGATACTACATTTAGTTATTGTAGTGGTAATTTATTACTATGTTTTTTTATATGCTATGTGTTGAAACATGGTTATCAGTAAGTCAATTTTTGTGTGAATGTAGAGATTCATTTGAATATAACTGGATTGATTCAATATTATTTCAAGAGGAATTAAATACAAATCCTGGATTTTGCACCAAGTGTCATAAGCTTTATTAGAAATCAAATTTTGATCTGAATATATGTGTGATATAGAATTATAGGTAATAAACTATCTAGGGTGTATTCTCATTCTCTCAGTCACACACACACACACTCTCTCTCTCTCTCTCTCACACACACACACTCTCTCTCTCTCTCTCTCTCTCTCTCTCTCTCACACACACACACACACACACACACTCATATCTCCTTTATCCTTCAAGACTCCTTTCTATCTAATGCACAGTAATCCTTCCATAATGTTGTTTTCAGGGTTCATGCCATCAGCCTATCTTTATAGATCAAAACATTTGTAACATATTCCTTCAGGAATTTAAACTAATGTTTCTGTCTTATACCAAAATTCACTTAATAGCAAATAAAATTAAAAGGGTTCCTTGTCATGTTGTTTTGTATTTTAATATGCTTTCATTTATATGAATATTGCATATTTACAACGTTCTTTTATGTAAGAAGATATCATGAAAATTTCTTTAAATGGTTATGTAGATTCAATAAAAGGTAATGAGTATAAAGAGAAAGATATGTTTATTTGGAACCTATTCTTAAAAACTCCCATCTCAAGAATGATTTCATATTTCCAGGATTATACACACACACACACACACACACACATACATGCACACACACACACACACGATAGACTAGACATTGTGCTTTTGTTTCCTAGAATTTTTAGTCTTGTAAGGAAAAAAAGAACTAATCATATGCATTTATTAGTGTTTTTCAAAATTATTCAGGAAGGTTTAACTTCATCTATTGCTTCCCACAATGATCCTAAAGAATTTCTGGTTCATGTATTCATTTTAAGTATAGATTGACTTATTCAATTGATAGAGATTATTATCACAGTCTGTTTTTCACAAATGTAATTGACTTCCTGTTTTTTTTAAATTAATTAGAGGTATATTTTAAATTGAAAAAAATAATTTTTATCACAAACATTGACCTATTATGTTGAGTTTCTATAATGGGTCTTCAATAAGAGAATAAATCTAATTTTTAAAATTAATTAGTTCTGTAAACTTGTTGAGATTGAAAAATACATCCCTAAATATACTTAATCAATTATATGCAAAATATCTCTAAATATTTTCTACATGATAAATGAATAGTCTATAAAATAGAATATTTTATAAAATACTTTTTATTTTTTCATTTATATTTCAGGGAAGCAAAATTCGCCACCCCAAAATGTGTCTCTTTGACATGAGGATTATTTTAGGCTGATTATTTTTAAGAAATAGAAGACTCAATAAGTCTTTTACCTCCCCCTTTAGCTGCCTAAAGAATTAGATAAAAGGACCCATAACAGGGAGCAAACTATCACCAGGGATAGCTATGAAGAATATGGGCTGAATGTGGTAGGGAGAACTCAGCAGGTCATAGAAATCAAAGTCAACTGTGTGTCCCATTGTCTCTGTCTGACCCATCTTTGTGTGACTGTCCTTCATTCCCTTTGAGGTCCCAAACCACCACCTCCAACATCCTCTTTTGTCTTTAGCTGAAAATGGCATTTAAGGTGAAGGCTTCAGTAATTTTGGCAAATTACTCAGTTTTCCTGGGTCTTTCCCATGTATACATGTTACTGAATTTTGTTTGTTTCTCTACAGTTAATCTGTCTCATATCAATTTAATTCTTAGACCAGCCAGAAGAACATAAAGCATAGAGGAAAGTTTTTTCCTCTCCCACAACACCAAATGTAGAAATATATTAGAGGGTAGATGTTTGTCTTTCAAGTTATAATGAACATATTATAAAAAGCTATTAAGTCAGTCAAATGAATGAATATATGAATATGTTTAAAGTATTATTAAAGTAATATCTTTGACTCTTCTTTCTACAACAATTTCCATATATAAGAGACTTAGCTCTTACTGCCACAATTTTTTTTTTTTTTTGCAGTATGTGGGTCTCTCACTGCCGTGGCCCCTCCCACCGTGGAGCACAGGCTCCGGACGCACAGGCTCAGCGGCCATGGACCATGGCCCAGCCACTCCGCAGTATGCAGGATCTTCCCAGACAGGGGCACAAACCCCCGTCCCCTGCATCAGCAGGCGGACTCCCAACCACCGTGCCACCAGGGAAGCCCCACAATATTTTTTTAATGTTGACCTAAAACAAATAGACTGCCAGTTTTTTCTTTAGCAAAAATGAGTTAATTTGTGATCAACAAGGAATTATTAATACAAGTCAGGGCCTCTAATCATGGCAAGCCATGTGCAAGCCCCCACACAGCAAGGAGAGAACTCTTTTAAAGAGGGGAGAAGGAAATTGAAAGGGCTATAGTAAACAAAAAGTCCTTTGGAGAAATTGAGATTTCAAAGTATAGTGGCTTGTCATTGGCTGAGTTGTGAGAGTCTTTCATTGGCTGAGCTCTTGCCAGGCAAGAAGAGGAAGTCTTTCTTCTTCCTAGTTGACCCTGCTATCATCATAGGGCATGGATTCTCCCTTTTGGACTCCCAACTCTATTTTAATTGAGGTTTCTTTTTATTAATTTTTACATTTCCCCCTTTTGATGAAGATCCTTCTATTAAAACATTGCTGATCAAGAGTTAGGTTTTCCAGTTTTAGTGGCTTTTTGTACCTCAATGACAAAAAGTATCTTTCTTGGGTATAATGTCTCATGTTGGAGGGAAAGTACACAGGTTGAAAACCTATTGAGGTCACATCTGAGTAACCAAGAGAGGTAGGAGAGAGAACCCTCAGGCACTTCTTATCTGAAGTCCATATGTTATCAAGATCATAGACATTGGAGATCATCTGAAGCATTATGTCATCAAATGTTTGGCAGTCAAACTTCCTACAGACCTGGTCCAGATATCTTTGGAAATCTGTCTTATCAGATGTTGTCTGCTTCAATTCTGGTTAATCTTTACATTCATGTCATTAGATGATGTGCAGGTCCAGTCAGGGTTCAGTGCTTTATTTAGGGGAGTCATGTAAATATGAGAGTCCAATCCCTGGAGTTTGGCTGCAGAAAAGTTGGTTAGTAGTACCTGATCGGGGCCTTGCCTTTGAGGTTTAAGAGAGTCCTTATGGAAGTGTCTTTCTAAACAGATGAAATCTCCAGGTTACAAGGTGTGATGCTTAGATCCTCATCTCTTAAGAGCACACTGTGAAAAGATTGCTCTACTAAAACATGATTTTTTTTTAATAGAAGCAATTAGGCTTTGCAATATTAGAGTATCTCTCATTTATTAGTTGTGGATCAAAAGAGGCAGAAGCCAAGTCCTTTGACTTGTGACACCCTGTGACTATCTCAAAGGGTAAGAGTTTATGAGTTACAAAATAGGTGGATCTGAGACTTAGAAGGACCAACAGCAAAGCTTTTGGCCAAAATATTTGGAGGGCCTCAACAAATTTTGCCAATTGAGTATTAATAATGCCGTTAGTGTGTTCAACTAAACCAGAGGATTAAGTGTGGTAAGCACAGTGAAAGTGTTGTAAAACTAGCCAAACAGTGCCGACTTGTCAAAGTACCTGACCAGTAAAGTGGGTTCCTCAATCATTATGAAGCTTGAAAGGAGTTCCCAAGGTAGGAATAATCTTTTCCAAAAGGACTTTAGCCACAGAAGAGGCAGTAGCCTGTCACAAGGAAAGGCTTCAGTCAAGTATGAAACATACAGACCATGGCTAAAACATATTTATACCCATGAGATGGAGGAAGTTGCATGAAATCCATTTGGCAGACCTCAAGTCATCAAGGCCACTACGCAGTCTAAAATATCCAGGAACAGTAAGAACAGGTTTCCCTGGATTGTACTTTGCTCAAGTGGGATAAGTGAGGTAGGCACTTTTTGTAGCCTTGTTAATGTTTTGCCACCAATATTGATTCATGAATACTGTCATTTTGTCAGTAGACCAATGTTTAATGCAGGTACAGTGGTTAGGAGTGGAAATTTTAGAGTCTCCAGTAGGACTGGGTTATTATTTGGTCCAAACCAAAGTTTTCTCTTTTTATCAAATCTACACCTGTTGTATTTTCACAATTCTATAATTGAATTTCCACACTTTGAATTTCAACAATTGTTGAGGATTTCTTTTTCTGAGGCCAATTGTTTGGGCCTTTCTAGCCACTTTTTCTAAATTATCATTTGGGGAAGTATCCCTCCAGGCTATGCTAGCAGTTTGGCTGCTGTTGGTTCCTTTAAGGGCAGCATTCCTTGTGGAAAGGTCATCAAGGTGATTTCCCTTAGCTTCAAGAGAGTCAAAGTTAGAATGCCCCAGGATCTTAATAATAACTAAAGCAGCAAGTAAAAATATTTCATCCAATAATTCCTGAACATAGAGGCCATTTTTATTTCTGCTGGAAGTAAGGAAGCCACGTTGCTTTCACAACCTTCCAAAATCGTGAGCTACTCTGAAAGCATATCTACTATCAGTATAAATATTATACTTGGCTAAAGTTTTGCCCTTGGCTAAAGTACAAGCCCACGTAAGAGTGTATAAATAAGCCTGTTGGGCTAAAGTAGCCATAAGTAAATGTGCTGTCATTGCTACATTGTTACAATGTAGAAGAGTTATGTGAGGAGCAGTTAACAAAAGAATTTCATAAGAGATGAGGTGGCTGACAAAGAAATACTGAGTGTGATGAGAGTTTAGGAGGGCTTCCACTGTGTGGTGTACAAAAATAGTTAAAGGGGATCCCACAACAATTTTCTCAGTGGCTGTAACCAAACCAGCAGGGGCCATAATGGCTCTAAGGCAAGGGGGGTATCCCTGTGCCACAGGGTCCATTTGCTGGCTATAACACCCTATGAGTCAATGGTGGTTCCCATGTTTATGGGTGAGTTTCCCAAGGCATTCCCTTTCTTTTTATATACAAAAAAAGAAAAAGAGAATCTGATAATTGGGATTCCCAAGAGCACTTGATTCATCAAACTCTTCTTTAAGGCCTCAAAGGCTATGTCATCCAGTTCTTCCAATAAAATTAGGTCAAGGTTGTTACCACTGAGTAAAACATACAAAGATTTGGCCATAATAGAGAAATTTGGAATCCAGTTTTGGCAGTAACTGACTAGCTTAAGAAAACCTCAGAGTTGGTGCTTAGTTTTGGGTTTGGGGAAATTTAAGACACTGTGAAGTCTATCTGGATCTAGATATAGTCTTGCTTGGAGACCTTATGTCCCTTTAAGGCTAAAAGCTTTGGCAAGTGGATGTTGAATTCCTGTGAGGAAGCTTGAGGACAGCAAAAAAGCAACTCATCCACATATTGCAACAGAGTAGAACTTCTAAGGAACTTTATGTCATCCAGATCAGGCTTCAGCACTGGTAAGAAATACGAAGAACTCTCAACAAAACCATCAGACATTATTGTCTGGGTGAATTGTTTTTCTTTCCACGTGAAGGCAAAAATTTCTTGGCTAGCTTCAACAACTGGAATACTAAAGAATGCACTGCATAAATCAATTACAGTAAAGAATTTACTTCCAGTAGGAATGGAGGTCAGTAGAGCATAAAGGTTAAGAATAACAGGGTGTCAAGGGATAACAACTTGTTTATTACTCGGAGGTCCTGGACAAACTTCTACCTTCAGCCCTTAGGTTTTCTCATCAGTAAAATGGGAGTGTTACATGGTCTAGTACAAGGGAAAATGAGGCCTTGAGCCTTGTAATCTTCTATTATGGGATTCATGCCTTCTTTACTTGTAGGGTATTGATTAATCCTGGGAAAAGGTTTTGAGGGATCTATTTGAATCTTGATAACAGGTGTGCTATGGATTTGCCAACATCACTTGGAGATTTTGCCCATAAGGAAAATGGTAGCTGATTTAATAGGGCCAAAGATCAGTGTTTCCAGAATCAGTTCTAGTATCATCAGATATAGAACAAATAGAAGATATCAAAGGGTAATTTAATTCTACTGGTAGGTTACTTTGATGACTACTGTAAAGTTCTAGAATTTTCTCCCCCTTTTGGGAGAGAGAAATTCTGGCATGATACTTCTCTAAGAAGTCTTGGCCTAATATATGGATAGGAGCAGAGGAACTAAGGAGCAGGATATATATCTCTCAAAGGGCCTAAACGAAAAGGAATAGATTCAGAGACAGGAACCTCTTGAGGTTCAACCCCACTATTTGAACTTTTTAGAACTCCAAAGCAGAGCAGTTTTATAGTACTGGGGTTGAGCATGGAGAGTGTGACTTTGATGTCACTTAGGACTGGAAGAGATTCATCCCCAATTTGGAGAAACTCTTCTCCAAGCTGATCAAGAGGGAGGGTAGGGAAGAGCCCCTGTAGTTCCTTGGAGCCCTGTCATTGAGAATTGGGGAGAACTTAGAAAGGGATGATGGAAGACTGAAGGCACCTACATCACTTAAATTTATAACAATCTCTTTTCCAATTTCCTGGCTCTTTTCACTAATAGCAGAAACCAGGACAGTTTTGGTTTTGTTTAGGGGCCTTCACTTGCTGGAATTGAAGATTAAGAATTTTGATGGTTTTCCTTTTAGTTGACCCATCTAAAGTGAGTGAGAGCAGCCTTGTCAGATTAACTAAATCAGGAGTGGACATGGTTTCCCATTCCATCCTGATTCTTTTCACTAGAAGGGAAAGGTCTCTGTGCATCCCATTCATAAACATAGAGTTAAAAGCTATCAGGGTAGAATCAACATCTGAAGGAAGACCAGAATTTTCTCTAAAAATAATCTGAAGTAGATTGTAATAGTCATGAACAGTTTCATCATATTTTTGTGTGCAAGCCTGAATTTTACCTAATCAACAAGCTTTGGAAAGTCCCTAGGAATTGCCTGATGAAGTCACCAGTGATTTCCTCAGCCTGATCAGATATAAATTAGCAGGCTGGTCTCTCAGTTGATTCTAGAATTCAGGATTTTCCCAATTAGCAGTTTTCATCCGGTACTGGGCCTGGCCTTCACCAACAAGCATATGAACTAGCTGATATGAATCGGAGAAACCAGGCTGATAAGTCTGAATAACTATATTAAATTCCTCAGTAATTCTGCGAGGATCTTTGGTTACTTTGGGAAAATCTTTGCCTATAGGTAGGTTGAGTTTTAGGGAAAAAGGGAAGTTTGGCAAGAGAATTAATATGGAGGAATTGAAGATATAGAGGAGGTGTAGGTGATATAGAGGGGAAGGAGGAAGATGGCACCAGAGGCAGCACGTGAGACAAAGAAGCCAGAGAAGGAGAATGAAGCTTCAGAAGCAATTTTATCTTTCTTTAATTGTTTACTTCAGTTAATCTTAAAACTCTTATTTTGCAAAGAGGCAATTTTAGGCTCCTGATAACATTTGGAAGCTTCAAAATACCAATTGAAATAGGTATTACATTCAGTTTTTGGAAATTTTAGAGCTATGGTTGCCCAGTTCAGTTTCAAGAAAAGTAAATTTGGGGATTTCAAAATATTCTCATAATGGCCATTGATATTCTAAATCACCTTTCGTTAGGTTGGTCCATTAGTTAGAAAGGTACGTGAGGAAGGACCATAGTTTTGGGGGGGTTTTTTATTTTTAATTTTTATATTTTTTCACACACACAGACACTGTATTTTATTTTTACAAGAGATAAATAAACTGACACCAAGCATTGTAAATGGATGACCACAACAAAAGCAACAAAGATTGCAATTATCAAACACAAAACACACTCATACTATGTCATAATGTTGACATTCAGTCCAGTAATCCTCCACTGTAACAGCTCCTTTACTTTGCAGTGAAAATTGATTTGTATATTTTTTGCCTCTGTTGTCAACTGCATTATTATGAACTTTCATCAAATCTTTAACTGTGGTCATTTTAAAGTCTCTTGTCATTTACAGACAGTTCTGGCTGTACTCTGATGCTTTTGCAAATATTTTCCTATAAAAGGGTTTCATCTTCAAGGAGTTCATTGAACAGACTCTGACAAGTACAGGTTTCTGGTAACTGACTATACTGCTGAACAGAATGAATAAACATTTTCATAACTCTAATGGAAAATTGATGAATTCATAAAAGTGCTAACAAAAGATCAAGATAAAAAAAATTAATTACATGAGACTGAGTGAACAGATGAGGATGATTATAATTTTTGTGACTTTCTGTTTGAATAAAAGGACCATAGTTTTTAAACATAAAATTGGTCAAGGTTCCTGTAAGTGGGGCATGCTCAAAATGTTTAGTTAACTGGGATCCCATTCTTCAGAGGTTTCAACCTAGAGTAAAAGAATCATTTTCAAACAGCCTAAACAGCTCAAGCAACTCAAAGAGCTCAAACAGCCTAAACAGCTCAAGCAACTCAAAGAGCTCAAACAGCCTGCAGGCCTAATAACAGCCAGTTCAAAAGGAACAGTCTAGTCCAGAGGGAGCCAAACCAAAGTCTGCTAAGTACAGCTTTAATGAAGCAGCCCAGTTTAAAGGGAGTCAGGCTGAAGGCTTAATAGTGCAGTGCCAATACAACACCCCTATTACAAAAGGAATTGGGTCAAAGGCTGAACTGGCACAGTTCTAAAGATACAGCCCCTGTTCCTGAAGGATGGACAAAAAGCTAGGCAATTCCAGGACAAACAGCCAGCCCTGTTCCAAAAGGAATCCTGCCGAAGGTAATCACAGTTCCAATTCAAAAAGCCCAATTTCAGAAATCAGGCATAAGTGCCAAACAAGTACTTGCATACAGAATAAAGTCTTAGCCAGAGGACAAAGCCATAAAATAGATCCCCAATAAGATAGACCCATCCACCAGAGGGCAGACAGCAGAAGCAAGAAGAATTACAATCCTGCCTGTGGAACAAAAACCACATTCACAGAAAGATAGGAAAGATGAAAAGGTGGAGGGCTATGTACTAGATGAAGGAACAAGCTAAAACCCCAGAAAAACAACTAAATGAAGTGGAGATAGGCAACCTTCCAGAAAAAGAATTCAGAATAATGATAGTGAAGATGATCCAGGACCTCGGAAAAACAATGGAGGCAGATTGAGAAGATGCAGGAAATGTTTAACAAAGATGTAGAAGAATTAAAGAACAAACAAACAGAGATGAACAACACAATAACTGAAGGGAAAAATACACTAGAAGGAATCAAGCAGAATAACTGAGGCAGAAGAACAGATAAGTGGACCTGGAAGACAGAATGGTGGAATTCACTGCTGCAGAACAGAATAAAAAAAAAAAGAATGAAAAGAAATGAAGACAGCCTAAGAGACGTCTGAACAACATTAAATGCAACAACATTCACATTATAGGGGTCCCAGAAGGAGAAGAGAGAGAGAAAGGACCCGAGAAGATATTTGAAAAGATTAGAGTCAAAAACTTCCCTAACATGGGAAAGGAATAGCCACCCAAGTCTAGGAATTGCAGAGTGTCCCATACAGGATAAACCCAAGAAGAAACATGCTGAGACACATAGTAATCAAATTGGCAAAAGTTAAAGACAAAGAAAAATTATTGAAAGCAGCAAGGGAAAAATGACAAATAACATACAAGGGAACTCCCATAAGGTTAACAGCTGATTTCTCACCAGAAAATCTATAAGCCAGAAGGGAGTGGCACGATATACTTAAAGTGATGAAAGGGAAGAAACTACAACCAAGTTTACTCTACCCGACAGGATCTCATTCAGATTCGATGGAGAAAGAAAAAGCTTTATAGACAAGCAGAGCTAAGAGAATTCAGCACCACCAAACTGGCCCTACAGCAAATGCTAAAGGAACTTCTCTAAGTGAGAAACACAAGAGAAGAAAAGGACCTACAAAAACAAACCCCAAATAATTAAGAAAATGGTCATAGGAATATATATATATCAATAATTACCTTAAACGTGAATGGATTAAATGCTCCAACCAAAAGACAAAGATTTGCTCAATGGATACAAAAATAAGACCCATATATATGCTGTCTACAAGAGACCCACTTCAGACACAGGGACACATTCAGACTGAAAGTAAGGGGATGGAAAAAGATATTCCATGCAAATGGAAATCAAAAGAAAGCTGGAGTAGCAATACTCATATCAGATAAAATAGACTTTAAAATAAAGCATGTTACAAGAGACAAGGAAGGACACTACATAATGATCAAGGGATCAATCCAAGAAGAAGATATAACAATTATAAATATATATGCACCCAACATAGGAGCACCTCAAACATAAGGCAACTGCTAACACATATAAAAGAGGAAATAGACAGTAACACAATAATAGTGGGGGACTTTAACACCTCACTTACACCAATGGACAGATCATCCAAACAGAAAATTAATAAGGAAACAGAAGCATTAAATGACACAATAGACCAGATAGGTTTAACTGATATTTGTAGGATATTCCATCCAAAAACAGCAGATTACACTTTCTTCTCAAGTGCGCATGAAACATTCTCCAGGATAGATCCGATCTTGGGTCACAAATCAAGCCTCATTAAATTTAAGAAAATTGAAATCATATCAAGCATCTTTTCTGACCACAACTCTATGAGACTAGAAATCAACTACAGGGAAAAAAACATAAAAAACACAAACACATGGAGGCTAAACCATACATTACTAAATAACGAAAATATCACTGAAGAAATCAAAGAGGAAATCAAAAAATACCTAGAGACAAATGACAATGAAAACACAATGATTCAAAACTGCTTTCAGCAAAAGCAGTTCTAAGAGGAATTTTATAGCTATACAAGTCTACCTCAAGAAACAATAAAAATCTCAAATAAACAATCTAACCTTACACCTAAAGGAACTAGAGAAAGAAGAACAAACAAAACCCAAAATTAGCAGAAGGAAAGAAATCATAAAGATCAGAGCAGAAATAAATGAAATAGAAACAAAGAAAACATTAGCAAAGATCAATAAAACTAAAAGCTGGTTCTTTGAGAAGATAAACAAAATTGATAACCCATTAGCCAGACTCATCAAGAAAAAGAGGGGAGGACTCAAATCAATAAAATTAGAAATGAAAGAGGAGAAGTTACAACAGACACCACAGAAATACAAAGCATCCTAAGGGCCTACTACAAGCAACTGTATGCCAATAAAATTGACAACCTGGAAGAAATGGACAAATTTGTAGAAAGGTATAACCTTCCAAGACTGAACCAGGAAGAAATAGAAAATATGAACAGACCAATCACAAGTAATGAAATTAAAATTGTGATTAAAAATATTCCAACAAACAAAAGTCCAGGACCAGATGGCTTCACAGGTGAATTCTATCAAACATTTAGAGAATTAACACCCATCCTTCTCAAACTCTTCCAAAAAATTGCAGAGGAAGGAACACTCCCAAACTTATTCTATGAGGCCACCATCACCCTGATACCAAAACAAGACAAAGATACTACAAAAAAAGAAAATTAGAGACCAATATCACAGATGCAAAAATCCTCAACAAAATACTAGCAAACAGAATCCAACAACACATTAAAAGGATCATACACCATGACCAAGTGAGATTTATCCCAGGGATGCATGGACTCTTCAATATACACAAATCATTCAATGTGATACACCATATTAACAAATTGAAGAAGAAAAACAATATGATCATTTCAATAGATGCAGAAAAAGGTTTGACAAAATTCAACACCTGTTTATGATAAAAAAAGAAAACTCTCCAGAAAACGGACATTGGGGGAGCCTACTTCAACATAATAAAGGCCATATATGACAAACCCACAACAAACATCATTCTCAATGGTGAAAAACTAAAAGCATTTCCTCTAAGATCAGGAACAAGACAAGGATGTCCACTCTCACCACTATTATTCAGCATAGTTTTAGAAGTCCTAGCCATGACAATCAGAGAAGAAAAAGAAATAAGAGGGATCCAAATTGGAAAAGAAGAAAAAAAAACTGTCCCTGTTTGCAGATGACATGATACTGTACATAGAGAATACTAAAGATGCCACCAGAAAACTACTAGAGCTAATCAATGCATTTGGTAAAGTTGCAGGATACAAAATTAACGCACAGAAATCTCTGGCATTCCTATACACAAATGATGAAAAAACTGAAAGAGAAATTAAGGAAACACTCCCATTTACCACTGCAACAAAAAGAATAAAATACCTAGGAATAAACCTACCTCGGGAGACAAAAGACCTGTATGCAGAAAACTATAAGATACTGTTGAAAGAAATGAAAGATGATACCAACAGATGGAGAGATATACCATGTTGTTGGACTGGAAGAATCAATGTTGTGAAAATGACGATACTACCCAAAGCAATCTACAGATTCAGTGCAATCCCTATCAAATTACCAATGGCACTTTTTACAGAGCTAGAACAAAAAATCTTAAAATTTGTATGAAGACACAAAAGACCCTGAATAGCCAAAGCAGTCCTGAGTGAAAAAAGTGGAGATGGAGAAATGAGACTCCCTGACTTCAGACTATACTACAAAGCTACAGTAATCAAGACAACATGGTACTGGAACAAAAACAGAAACATAGATCAATGGAACAAGATACAAAGCCTAGAGATAAATCCAGGCACCTATGGTCAACTAATCTATGACAAAGGAGGCAAGGATATACAATGGAGAAAAGACAGTCTCTTCAGTAAGTGGTGCTGGGAAAACTGGACAGCTACATGTAAAAGAATGAAATTAGAACACTCCCTAACACAATACACAAAAATAAACTCAAAATGGATTCGAGACCGAAATGTAAGACTGGACACTATAAAACTCTTAGAGGAACACATAGCAAGAACACTCTTTGACATAAATTACAGCAAGATCTTTTTAGATCCACCTCCTAGAGTAATGGAAATAGAAACAAAAATAAATGGGACCTAATAAAACTTCAAAGCTTTTGCACAGCAAAGGAAACCATAAGCAAGATGAAAAGACAGCGGTCAGAATGAGAGAAAATATTTGCAAATGAATCAACGGGCAAAGGATTAATCTCCAAAATATACAAACAGCTCATGCAACTCATTATTAAAAAAACAAACAATCCAATCCAATCCAAAAATGGGCAGAAGACCTAAATAGACATTTCTCCAAAGAGGACATACAGATTGTCAAGTAGCACATGAAAAGCTGCTCAACATCACTAATTATTAGAGAAACGCAAATCAAAACTACAATGAGGTATCACCTCACACCAGTTAGAATGGGCATCATCAGAAAATCTATGAACAACAAATGCTGGTGAGGGTGTGGAGTAAAGGGAACCCTCTTGCACTGTTGGTGGGAATATAAATTGACACAGCCACTATGGAGAACAGTATGGAGATTCCTTAAACAACTAAACATAGACTTATCACATGACCCAGCAATCCCACTACTGGGCATGTACGCAGAGAAAACCATAATTCAAAAATACACATGCACCCCAATGTTCATTGCAGCACTATTTACAATAGCCAGGTCATGGAAGCAACCTAAATGCCCATTGACAGATGAATGGTTAAAGAAGTTGTGGTACTTATATAGAATGGAATATTACTCTGCCACAAAAAGGAACGAAATTGGGTCATTTGTAGAGATGTGGATGGATCTAGAGACTGTCATACAGAATGAAGTAAGTCAGACAGAGAAAAACAAATATTGCATATTAACGCATATATGTGGAATCTAGAAAAATGGTACAGATGAACTGGTTTGCAGGGCAGAAGTTGAGACACAGATGTAGAGAACAAACGTATGGACACCAATGGGGGAAAGTAGTGGGAGGGTGGGGGTGGGGGTGTGATGAATTTGGAGACTGGGATTGACATGTATACACTGATGTATATAAAATGGATGATTAATATGGAGCTGCTGTATAAAAAAATAAATGAAATTAAATTAAAAAAAACCCCAACAGATCCCCAGTAAAACCTGGAGGACTTCAAAAATGCAAATAGGGCAGACACTTGAGTGGAGAAAGACTTAATCTTAAATTCCAGGGTTGGCGAGAAAAGCAATGAGTAACAACAAGCTCAATGAGGGTATCACACTTGTTTGCCACCAACCTGGAAGTCATAAAGGGTCTTCTCTTGATCCCCATGCAGGCTATCAAAAGGTTGAACTAAAATAAATAAACTGCCAGCTATTTCTGCAGTAAAAATGGGTTTGTTTGGGATCAACAGAGAATTGTTCTTTGGGTTTACAACCATGGCAAGCCACATGCAAGTCCCCTCACAGCAAGGAGAGGAGAACTTTTTTAAAAGGGGAAAAAGGAAGCTGGGAGGGCTGTAGTAAACAAAGAGTCTATTGGAGGAATTGAGAGTTTGAAGTAGGGTGGCTTTTCACTGGCTGGGTTGTGAGAGTCTCTCATTGGCTGAGTTCTTGCCATGCAAGGAAAGTTTTCATTCTTCCTGCTGAACTCTGCTATTGTCATAGGGCATGAGCGCTTCCCTTTCTGACCTCCTAATTCTATATATCTATATCTATATCTATCTATCTATCTATCTATCATCTATCTATATATTTTTTTTGTGGTACGCGGGCCTCTCACTGTTGTGGCCTCTCCCGCCGCGGAGCACAGGCTCCGGACGCGCAGTCTCAGTGGCCATGGCTCACGGGCCTAGCCACTCCGCGGCATGTGGGATCCTCCCGGACAGGGGCACGAACCCATGTCCCCTGCATCGGCAGGCGGACTCTCAACCACTGCACCACCAGGGAAGCCCCAGAGTTCTATTTTAATTGAGGTTTCTTTTCATTAATTTTAGACCATTCTTCTCCTTTTTTCTTCAATTGCCTTTTCCACTCTGTCAGTTTAGATCTTTGTAACGTCTCACCACCTCCATTCTTTCTAATATTCAACATATATTTCTTTTCATTATTAAATTCACTATAAAATGGAACTTTGAGTACTGGAGAAATATGAATCTCAACTTTTCAAAAATCTTCAAATATTCTACACTGTTTTCTAGTTGAGCAGATCTCCTCAGTTTAGCATTTAGGGCGTTCTAAAATGTAACCTCAAATTACGTCAGGTACAGTGATTCTTAACCATGGGGCATCATCAATACAAATGTGCATACACCTATATATGCAAAGAGTTGCGTATAATTTTATGCACGAAAATGCATAAATACCCCTGCTCTATACTGTCATATCCTGCCACTCTGCCACACATACCTTAAATTCCAACCATATTAGACCACGAGCAACTTGAGGACTGACAATATTTATGCAAAAACACATTCTCATACACCCCATGATACTATCCCAAATATCTCCACCAGGTAACTTGGCCCCTAGAATATCTCCCTTGAGGTCTTTCAGAATGTTTTCATTCTCTTTATCTGTCCCCTGTTACCTGTTACCTGGATAACTTGGGAACATTTGGGGAAGATAAATGTCATTTTTCAGATTTTAGTCTCTGCTATTCTTCCTAAAGTAAATTATGTTATTCTGGTGGGAAATAAAGTTTTACTAAAGAACTTGGACTGTATTCATCTTGATGAACACAGGCTTCAATTTTATTTGAATTTGATGTCTATTTGATTCATGTCAACTCAAAAGGGTGTTCTTTGATGTCTTTTTATTTCTGTTTTCCAGGTTTCTTGAGCACAGGGGATCAGGCTGCAAAAGGAAACTATGGACTCCTTGATCTCATACAGGCTTTAAGATGGACTAGTGAGAATATTGGATTCTTTGGTGGTGACCCCTTAAGAATCACTGTTTTTGGATCTGGTGCTGGGGGTTCATGTGTCAATCTGCTGACTTTATCCCATTATTCTGAAGGTAACCGTTGGAGCAATTCAACCAAAGGTATTATGCAGGTTGCAAATTTTGACAATTTTGGTGTCTGCATGCCACGACCATCAGTAGTATGTGATGCTCTGTATATATTTCTCTGTTTAAACTAAGTGTTAGGTTGAACTCAATAACTGTTTAAAACTTTGTTTCTTCGGCTCCTCTGTGCATGTTTAAATTTTTGTCAAACTCTTTTCTTTGTCTCCTGTGGAGCTTGGTATGGATGTCCTTTCAAACACACTTCAGAATAATTAACATTACACTACTTTCCTCTCCTCCAAAGGGTGATTTTGGGGAAAATCAAAGATGTTCACAGTTCTGTTATCTCTGTTTATTCAGTAATCAAAATCAAAGACAAGGGTTTTTTAAATTATTTTTTTAATGCAAGGCTTGTATATAATGTTTTCTAGATAGTAGATGTTTTAAACCCTTTACTAGTATGAAGAAAATACGGAAGCAGTTGTAAGCTGGTTTGTCTGAAAATGTGATTTTCACTTGTTGTCTGAGTAGAGAATGGATGTTTGATTATTTTGCATGTGTGATCCAAAATTGTCAAAGCATCAAGGTCACTAGTAGAGCTTTTGATTAAAAAGAAAAATATGTTTGAATTTGTGCTTTTTCTATTTTCAACTCCAAGAGTGTTAATTTTTTTTCCCCTGAAGCCTGGCAAAGCAGCATGGAGTGCTGAGGCTGCTTAAATCCATGAAATATTGTTCTTGTCTCCATTTTCTGGCCTTGACATCCTTTTTCCAAAATGCCTGCCCAAGGCTTATCATGCTGGTCTTGATGGACTCCCATTTTACCATGAGTTTAGTCACCCATTCTTATAGCATTATTAACTTGAAATATCCACAAGAACAGAGGTGTTTTGTTGGAGAAGTCTGTAAAACAAATACTTTCTCTCCATTATACATACACAATAGGCAGGAAAATAGAGAATATACATCAGCATAGACCACCTTGTATTTTCTGGTTTTCCATCGTCATTTTATATATATTAAGAAAGTATACACCATCAATTGTAATTCATGAAGCTTCTTAATCTGTAAGACTGAGTTTTATGATATGAGCACTAGACATAGAATATTTGGTTTTGGTATCAAAGACACATTAATATGGGATTTCAAAATAACAGTCATTAAATGAGTTTGTATATTTGGAGGATCATATATTATTATAGATTAATTTATAGACATAGTTTATGTAACATCTCATTTGTATTAGTAGAGTTCTGAACCAAGATGACAAAATGACACATGTGTGAGAACTCTTTCAATTGTATAGAGATTTTGGTCTGTAGTGAAATGACTTATTTTGAAATAACAAACTTCGTTGCTGTTGTTTTTCTTAATTGAACAGATTAGATTGTTCTAGCCTGAGGACTATACTAACGCCAATACTTATCTAGGATAACATTGGACAATCTGTTCAGACTTCTTAGGATCATTTGGTCTCAAGTGCTCTTTGCACTGATTTTTTTCTAAAACTTTTTCTAAATGTAAAGTGAACATGGGCACCAAAGCCATTTTCAGCCAGTATAATACTAGCATTGCATAAAGAGATGAATCAATTAGTTCATCAGCTAGCATTGTTATTCATCAACTCATAATGTGGTAAACAGTGGCAAATGGCTATGCAAACAATTGAAAATATAGCATTCCATCACACTCTTCAAGGAAATCTGTCCATGCCTGGCTAGATAAATGGACTTATGTTTGATCTAGTCATAAGTTTATCTCTATTAGCAAAGCTGCCTGAATTGACCAGGAGATGCTCAGAAGAGGTCTTGAAATCATCAGGCTAATTTTATCTCCATTGCAGACATAGACTTTAAGGTCTGGGAACTTCCCAGAGCTGCAACAATGCTCAGGCCTGTATCTATCAGGAGTCAACCACACATAACAAGCACTCTCGCTGACAATAGAATATGTGTCTTTTCCCAGTATCATCTAGATGGCATATTTCAGACTATCTCAAATGTGATGTGTATTGTCCTTAAAACCTTTTTTTGGTATATTTAATTAATGGCATTAAGTCCCTAAAATGGGAAAGAATCTTATAGAAATCTTATTTTAGCTATAAAGTTTTTAAGCAGTACAATATTTCTCTGAGCAAATGTTGACAAACACATAGCCTATATACTTTTTAAAAATTATTTGTATTTATATTATTTGCTCTGGCAAACTTTGCTCTAACAAACTGAAAATATGTTCATAAAGATGTCAGAAACCAAAACAAATTTAAATTAGTATTGTTTGACTTTTTGAATATTTTTATAATTATCTAGGAACATATTACAGACATTTTGAATACGTATATGTGTTTGGAGAAAAAATGAAAACTTTGCTTCTAATACAGTCATTACTTCAACACCTTTGTGAAAGAGTTCTTACACACTAACACATATGAATGATTGAGCATGTGTTTGAATAACTGAACTATAAAGCTGTATTTGGAAATTGACAATAAATGTAAGTTTTTAAATAAAATAGATAAATTATATTTTTAAAACAAGAATTTTATTAGAGAATACCTTAATAAGTAAAGTTCATTTATAAATTTGAATGGTATGCAGCTCTTATCAAGCTGCATATGGGACCATGATTTATAATTCTTAAATGTAATTAAGTGAAAAGCAGTGGACCATGTACTTTTCATTTTTATGATAAAATATAACAGTGCACATTCAACAGTGGAAAAAGTTAAATCACACACCACTAAATCCTTCTGCTGATGGCTTTTTCTTTAACCTAGTGAAAATACTTCAAATGTTATAACTTCTTCTGGAAGATGAATATTCAGCATACTATGTCTGACATAAAGAACTGGAAAGAATATGTCTAAAGTGATATTCTGTTTCGTGTGCCTTTAGGGCCATCCCCAGGGTATTAGCAAATTCCCAGCCCCAGTAGTTATGTGAGGTCTGAACAATTATTTTTCAGATAAAATCTGATTAAAACAAACACACAGAGCCATTTTGAAGAAAGATGCTTGCAGCCAAATTGGAGGAAATATCCTCAAAAGACAATACAAAGTCTGATGATGAATTAAAGGGGAGAGAGTTAGCTGCACCTGGTTGGCTATGGTAACAGCGTAGGTGTTTACATGCTGAGCAAATAAATATTTGGGCCTTTTTGCCACAAGTATTTCCACACTCTCCTCTCCTTGCTTACTGCCTTTTTGAGACATTGCACAATTTAGATCTCTTGATCCCAAAGTAGTTGCTACTCAAAGCAGATGACTAAGGTCCACCTCTCGAATTCATTATACCCTGGGGATGACTTTACGTACCTTCTCTTAAGCAAAACTGTCTCTAACTCCCTGTTTCTTGAGTCATATCTGGGACACGTCTCAAATATCAGATTTTATTGTTTTACCACAGCATTATTCAAAGGTCATCTGAAACTCTTTCTTGTTTTTTTCCTATAGGACTTTTTCAACGAGCAATAGCTCAAAGTGGAACTGCCCTTTCCAGCTGGGCTGTTAGTTTCCAACCTGCAAAATATGCCAGAATGTTGGCCACAAAAGTTGGTTGCAATGTTTCAGATACAGTAGAGTTAGTGGAATGCTTACAGAAGAAGCCTTACAAAGAACTTGTTGACCAAGATATTCAACCAGCACGATACCACATAGCCTTTGGACCTGTGATTGATGGTGATGTAATACCAGATGATCCTCAGATATTGATGGAGCAAGGAGAGTTTCTCAACTATGATATAATGTTAGGAGTTAACCAAGGGGAAGGGTTAAAATTTGTTGAAAATATAGTAGATAGCGATGATGGTATCTCCGCTAGTGACTTTGACTTTGCTGTTTCTAATTTTGTTGATAACTTATATGGATACCCTGAAGGCAAAGATGTTTTGAGAGAAACCATTAAATTCATGTATACTGACTGGGCTGACCGTCATAACCCTGAAACCAGAAGGAAGACATTATTAGCTTTGTTTACGGACCATCAGTGGGTGGCACCAGCTGTAGCTACAGCAGATCTTCACTCAAACTTTGGTTCACCCACATATTTCTATGCCTTTTACCATCATTGCCAAACAGATCAGGTTCCAGCTTGGGCTGATGCAGCTCACGGTGATGAGGTTCCCTACGTACTAGGAATCCCCATGATTGGACCTACAGAGTTATTTCCTTGCAATTTCTCTAAAAATGATGTGATGCTGAGTGCAGTCGTAATGACATACTGGACAAATTTTGCTAAAACTGGGTACGTACCTAAGGAATGAAGTTTGCTATAATTTAATTAAAATATCCTCTTAAGCACTTAAAAAATACATATTTTGTGTCCAAATGATTTAATTTAATAGATTAATACCAACTATACACTAAGTTCCTTTATTCAAAATTTATATTTCTGGTGTTTCAAAAAAATCACTGCTTTATTCTTCCTTTGTAAAGTTTAAGACAGTCATACCTTTATTGCATTACTCAGTAATTAAATTTATCTTGTTTTTTTTAATTACACAGGACTTCTTATTATTGTTATTCAATAGTGACAAATATTTTATAAAGATTTTTCAATTTACAGTACTGTATGCCTTTTGATCCCCCCAACCACCTTGTGAGGTGAGCAGCTCAGATACTATAATCCCATTTTACAGAAAAGGGACGTTAGGCTACAAGAGCTTTACCTAGATATTCATATGTTTAGTGTACAGCAGCATCAGGACTCAAATCCTCACCTGCCAATTCCAAATGCCAAGTTTTTTCCAATGCTGTCTCTGCTAGCTTGCTTATGAGACAACTCATATGTACATGAATTTTTAAATCTTTGGCTATATAGCAGCCCGTGGGTAGAGAGAACAAGAATGTGAGATTTACTTATACTACATTATCATCCAACAACCTGCCTGAGCTGGGATTGATATTTCTAAATTGACCCAAGTTATGTTAAAACACAGTCTAAAGCCTGGCTGAATTCACCCTCTTCAATTAGATGTTAAACCAGTATTATTTTGATTTTTAAAAGAATAAAACAATTTTTTCTCATAATTTCTCTTTTCTAGCGACCCAAATCAACCAGTCCCTCAAGACACAAAATTCATCCATACCAAACCCAACCGCTTTGAAGAAGTAGCATGGACCAGATATTCCCAGAAAGACCAACTTTATCTTCATATTGGATTAAAACCAAGAGTTAAAGAACATTACAGAGCCAATAAAGTAAACCTCTGGTTGGAGCTGGTACCTCATCTGCATAATCTCAATGACATTTCTCAGTATACCTCGACAACAACTAAAGTGCCATCAACTGACATCACTTTCAGACCTACGAGAAAAAATTCTGTATCTGTCACATCAGCCTTTCCCACTGCCAAGCAGGATGATCCCAAACAACAACCAAGCCCATTTTCAGTGGATCAAAGGGACTACTCAACGGAGCTGAGCGTCACTATTGCAGTTGGAGCATCACTGCTGTTTCTGAACATCTTGGCCTTTGCAGCCCTGTACTACAAAAAGGATAAGAGGAGACATGATGTTCACAGGAGATGCAGCCCTCAGCGCACGACTACGAATGATCTGACCCACGCACAAGAAGAGGAGATCATGTCCCTCCAAATGAAGCACACCGATTTGGATCATGAATGTGAGTCCATCCATCCACATGAGGTGGTTCTTCGGACCGCCTGCCCCCCAGATTACACACTAGCTATGAGGAGGTCACCTGATGATGTTCCCTTAATGACACCCAACACCATTACAATGATTCCCAACACTATACCAGGGATTCAACCCTTACACACATTCAACACATTTACCGGAGGACAGAACAATACTCTGCCCCATCCTCATCCCCACCCCCACTCACATTCAACAACCAGGGTATAGCCAGATAAGAGAAGCAAACTCTATTTTTTTGATGGATTGCAGTAAAAGATTACTGAAGATTCCTTGGCTTTCAACCTACAAGACGCTTACTATTTAAATAAGGAGGAATATTATGTGAATATACATATCAAGAACTTTGGGGGCTTTGAAAAAAACATGAATTGTACATATATACACAAATCAACTTTAAAAATGAATTTCAATTGCTTGAAGCAATTGTTCTGAATGATACTTTTTCATTCACATTCAAGAATTAATTTTTTGAAGGTTTATGTTACATGATGGAATTAGGCATGTGGAACACCAAACAGGAAAGAACTATGTCTGAAATATAAAATATAAAAAATTAAAAAAACAACCATGAATATGCACAAGGGACACACCAATGGAATGTCAGATAATTTTCACCAGTTTTTATTTGGAGCTGTTTTATTGTGTAGACCATATTTACATATTTGGATAAGTACACAAAGCACCAGTGCTGTTAATGGCCTTAGCGGAGGCTCATGCTGAAATTTGCCAGTAAAACAATGAAGTTTAAAGACTGGCAGGTACAACATTATCACATAAGTGCTGTCAGTATAAAGTTGTGGGGATAAAGGAAACTGGATATTTTTAGCACGATGTGCATGATAATTTATATGCTTGGTGGCTGTGCTGCTGATTAAGCCGTAATTAAAATTCTTCTCATCCCATTGGAGTTTTTAATAGAAGCTTCCTCCATCAATTGGCAGAACCTAAAGAAGATTTTAAGGGGCAAAAGTAATTACAATAAAATAATCCACAGTAGTTTTGATAATAGACGGAATTAGTTATGAAAGGTATTTGAAGAAACTATAGGTATAGTGGTGAATACTCGCTGATATGAATCCCAGAAAAAAAATTCCTATGTTTTTAATATTCTTTTCATTCCCATCTAAGTACTTCATGGAAATATAACCCTAATTGGACCTGTGTTACAGTATCTATACTTTGCTGTGGTTTTTGTTACTCTGTATTTTGTTCCTTTTGGTAAGGTGAAGTGTGTCCAAAGAGTTACTTACTAGTCTTTTATGATATAAGGATGCCCCAAATTACCACTCTGATTACAGTTCTCAGTTCATTGATTTACTCATGTTGCATGACAAAATGTTTACTAATAATAACTCAATATAAAGTTATGTCCCTTCTCACGTCACTTATCTTTCTCACTGAGGTTCATTCACTGGAATTTATTCACGCAATCTCAGTAGAGTGCAACGTAGATGCAAAACCTAGAAGGAGAATCAACACCTGGAGGATTTTAGTCTTACACATGCGTGTGATTTTAAATGAATATTCTAAGACCACAGGAAACTCTTCATCCCCCTGTTGTTTACCAGTAACAGTATATCACAGACCTTTCCAAATGTTTGTATATGTAATCAGATGTACATTTGTATTAAAAAAAATTGAGATGGACTTAAAGAGCACATCCTGAAAAATACTTTCTCTCTTACCTGTACTATATTTCTATTAGACTAAAGTTATGTGATTTTTTTTTACATTTTTTCAGATGACTAGCAATTTTGATAGTTTGTAAGATAATGCAAAGAACTTTCTCTGACAAACTAACTGCAGTAACAGAAACCTTTCTTTTCAGTTACTCTTTTTCAAGAATGAAAGCTTATTATACAAAAAAAAAAATTGTATACTACTTGATGGAAACAACTTTGTACATCTTGGCCATGTCACTGGTCATTGCGTGAAATAAAGATAATAATGACTATTAGTCCAATGCTAAGAGACATGATCTTTGCTCATTAAAGAGCTAAAATGTTTATTGCTGTTTTGTCTTTTTTTAAAAAACAAGAACAACAACAGAAAAAGAAACATGACTGTCTCAGAGAGCCATTTTTCTAGACAAGTCAGGTTTTTGAAGACATATAGGTAACTTCTACAGAAAACACATCGTGTATTTAAAGCCAAGTCTCATCTAAGATGAAACTGATGAAACTTTAATATTTTGAATTTTTAAGCCCAGGAACTCATGAAAAAATATTAGCGTTGTATTTTTAAATACCTCTTATGTGAAAGTGGTGTGGAAATAAAATGTGCCAATTGATTTCAGTTAGAAACACAGGTTCCAATTCTGATCATCAAGAAACAGGTCTATTGGAAATAAATGTGCAATATTCATGAAATAGAATAGCTAGGTTCACAATATAAAGGTGATTAAATTATCATAAAGTAGTGGTTAGAAAGTTATCCTTCTAAGAAAATTTTAAAGTGCTGAGCAAGACATTAAGCTAACACTAAAGATAAAAATCTTCTCTTTCAAGGAATTTGTTTACTTATAATTCCCCCTCCCAATTATTAACTATCAGTAAAATGTAGATGTTGCTCCGTAACTTCAAATAAAAAACTATTAGAAGCAAAAAGTCTTCAAAATCCAGAGCAGTCTACATGCAGTTTTTGCCTGATTGGTTATGCTTTTAGACTGTGAGCTGCCAATGTAAACAAATAAAAAGAATTGTTTAACATCTGAAATATTGTTTAATCAGAAAACTGTCTTTTACTGTATTGATTAAACAAGAGATAAAAACAGAAATAGAAATGACAACAAAATAAGATATAAATGAAATTTTTCATATGCATTACTTCACTTAGCAAAACCATTCTATTATATTTTAATGATGGCCATATTTATATCTATCTACCTATCTGTTGCTCTAAACTTATCTATTACTTGATCTACATAGCTATACCATAACAGACATCTATTTTATACTAATTTAGGGAAATGATTTAGGAAAACAAAACATAACCCTATTTTTTTTTTTTAAATTAATGTAGCATCAACTTTGTGGAAGATAAAGCAGCTCTAAGTTTTATTACTGTTTCAGGTCATGATGAAGTCATTGTAAATGAGTGTTAGTTGCTAGTTTTACAATTACAACAACTAGTTTTCTTAATGTAAAATGATGTCTCACAATAAATAGAACATTAAGAACTGTTTTTAAAGCTGAAACATAAATTTTAAATGCAAGAAATATTTTGAATATTGCTATGAAATTTTACTCAATATGTTTAAAGTGTATTTATTAAGATGATAATTTTCTTTAGAAAAAAATTTGCAAAATTAAAAGAATATTTCTGTCATCACTTATTACTTCAGATTTTCCTGCCTCTGATGAAACTGCAAATAGTCAAGGCTGCTTACAATTTATACAAACATTAAGCCAAAATTGACTTTATTTCATTGTCTTGCTAGTATACAAAATTCTTGCCAAATGTTTACCAACAGATTAATGTTGTTTTAGAGGATGGCATTAGCAATATGAGTGACAGATCTCATAGTTTTAAATTTTTATTGAATATGTTGACTGTGAACAAAATCTAGTTGACTGCTACAGATATATCATGAGTTTCATTATTAACTTTAGGAAATTGGAAAGTCATTTGCTAAAGTGTTAAAAATACCCAATTTGAATCTGGAGAGATCATGCTAATAGCTCAAAGTAGAAAATCTGAGTGAAGTATAGATTATTTCATTCTTCATTTCAAATTTAAAACTTGACCATAATAATTCTTTAATTCAATTTTTTTAAGTTGTATAACATAAAAACAGCAACAAAATTTTTTAAAACAATCAACCATACATAATACTAAAGAAGAAATCAAGGGTGGCACTAATCTTACAGAAAAGAAATACCAAAATTCAATTGTTTTATCTATAACATATTATTCTCAGTTATTTCACCTGTTGGCATACTTATACTGACACATGTTAATGTAGTGAAAGGATTCAGAGAATGTGGTTTTGTGTTCCAGCTTTAAAGACACTACTACATAGAAATTACTGGGATTCTTTTCTTTGGCGAGTTTCACAGAAATATTTTCATAGGGCAAAATGATGAATGGAATTCTTAGGAAGCTGTCGAATATGGTGGCAGTCCTTTGATATTTGTTTTCTTCTGTGTTATTGGTTCAAAGTACTGGTCTTTCCCTTCATTTCTAGTAATTGATTGTTATAGACTATCACTTTTTAATATGAGTGAAAATTAGATAATTTTGTTATACATGTGAAACATGCTCCCAAATAAATTCAATTAATGGGCAGTTCCCTGATGAGATTTTGTTATCATTCATTTAGTTATCTTGTCTAGCTTTTTGTTACAACAATTGTTTTGGCTTTTTAGTCAAGAAACTAAGGGAATTTCTCCAACAGCCTTATACCTCTCCTGCACTTGATATAACAGCATACACTTCAAATTTCCATCAGAAGTCTCTAAAGAAATTTCCTACTGATGTGAAACATTTGGTAACAAACTTGATTATTTTTCATAAGCATTCTGATTTGATTTTATTCTGGCACTTTGCTGTATTTGTATGCAGGCCAGAAACCAGTTCCATTTGAAAAGGGTTGTAGCATCTACAGACTGGAATAACCATGTGCAGGGCATAAGTGCCTTTCTTTCTAGGATTTTATTTATGAAGATTATTGCCTTTTTTTAATTTGCAGATCCTAATAATTCAATTTAAAAGTTATAATAGGGTGACCATGTTATAAGTTAACAATAAGAAAAATTTATTTAGAAAGGTCTTTTCTTGCATTTAGTTTGATTTTTGTATGTTATCAAATGGGTCCAAATGACTTCTGGAAAAGAGCAAGGTGAATTTTTGAAAAGCAACAATTATTTGGGCCTTTGATTTAATTGTACGTGTGGAAACTTAAATCTCTAGCAAACTTAAACTTTTTTTGCCAAATAAGTAATTTTAATGTAAAAGAAGTCTGAAGTTGTTAGGGACAATCAAATCAGACAGGTATGTAATTTTATCTAGTCAACCATCATATATACCATGTGGTATATATAGCCTATGAACTATATGGTTTGTAGGATATTTATGATGGCCCTTTCAGACTCATATATTTCCAAATGACATTGTATACCTCCCTACATATGTATTAGTGTGATAGAATTTAGTCCTCTATGAAAAGTCAAGCCAAAGTGCTAGCAGTTTTGTGTTGAAATGAATGATGACAATTAGAGCTTTAAAGAAATTTGTAAAAGTACAGTAACAAAAAATCAGCAAGTGAAATTAAAGCAGAGGAACTATTTTTGAATGCCATTTCCAGAATTGATATCTATATTAGATGGTGTGTTTAAAAGGATTTTAGTGTTTTTGATTCATCCTTCTCTGCACTCGTATCATTTAGCAAATTAATGGGACATATGTCATGTTTTTTGTAACAAAAGGCCATTGGGTTGTCATGATTCAGTTTGTGTTTGGACATCCATGGATTTCATTAAAAACAGGTTTATTATCACAAATAAATATTGCCATGTTTTCCAAGTTGTGTTGACCATTTTTAAACTAAGAAATAATTTCATCTCTGTTTGACACACACAAAAACATTTCCAAGATAAATGTTCCCTTGCAACTTCTTTCTCTTGCCCACACATGTGCTGACAGTTCTGATTTGATGGAAATGATATTTTATGGTCTGTTCACCTCTTGGTGAAGGCAGGGAAAGAATTTAGAGAGTAAAGTTTGGGAACTTGGGTACAGTTGTTACACAGCTTGTCAGAAAAGAGAGAGGAAAGCAGGAGGAGGAAGAGAAAAGGAAAAAGGGAAGGAGTGAGGAAAGAGGGAAAAAGAAAGGAAGAAAAGCTTCTCAATTTTTAATTAATGACTTCTTGCTTCCAAATAGTTTTTTTTTTTTTAAAGCAGAGATATACGGACAGTTACTTAGAAAGAGCACAAAGGGATTTAAATAAATCCCTTTAAACCATAATCTATTGTCCTTAGAGAACAAGATTCATAATATTTAGGAAGAGGCACAAAAGTTAATCATTGATACAAGTCTTTGTCAAATTATGTCACTAGAAACAAACAAAAATAAAATCTAGAGATATATATTTCTAATCTTGTACAATCTAATCAATAATGATTTTTGTAGGGAAGACTAAATGAAGTGTGGACATCTCTCATCTGACTATCATCCAAGATAAGAGTACAGTAAACAATTAGAACATCATAGAATTTCCCCATGCATGGTCTAAAGACCAATATTTTCAAACTGCTAAATAGAATTGTCATTGCCTTGCTGGTCTCTGTGACCACATATAGCCATCAGTACCAAATAATCAAACAGTTCAAAAACACATTCTAAGAGTTTCACTTTCCACAAAAGGATTTTGATGTTTAGTAGTATTTCATGTTGTTTTATATGATTACATTTTTTCATTACATTTTTACATTTCCTTACAGGTTACAGAATGTTATTTTTGAGTTCAAAAGAAATGTCCCAAATATATTCTATAAATGTTCATATGAAAGCAATATTTTCTAGTGGAGTGCCATAATTTGAAGTACTTTCTCTACTGCCCCCATCCTGGAGAGTTGCCTTGAATCTCCCCTTAAACATTTTTATTTCTCTCCTGAAAACACTCAGCTTCACTCTCAGAGCTGACTTCCTCTGCACTGCCAGAGGTCTCCCCACCAGTTCCTGCAGCTTCCATTCCCATGCCTTCTCCCATTATTATTTATGCCCCCTTCTTCAAGATGTAGAATTTGTGGGGAAAGTCTTAAGATGAGTTAAATAAATGGTGCTTCGGGCAGGTTGGAAGCTAGTGATCACCAATCAAGCAATGAGAGGAGTTAGCCATCCATTCACCCAACAAGTGGTGCCCAACGTGTGCCAGACAATGTACCGAGTGTTAGACACATGGACCAACTCTGTGATTTACCCAATAACAATTATTGTCACACTAGGAATAGTTTTAAACACTTAAACCTTTTGTGCTACCAACTATATCACATCATTATGCAACATCTTGTTTTATCTATTTGATAGGTCTAAAAATAGTAAAGATAAAACAACATTTGTTGAGTTCCCACAATATTATATGAATTCTATTGAGCAAGTCCATCAACAGAGGCAGGTGTATAATAATCCTTCCTAATAATAAATATGGCCATATCTGAAGTCACCCTATATTAGGCCAAAATAGATCATAGAATATGAAATACTCAGCTTAAATCTCACCTGATCCAACCACGTAACTAATTCCTTAATCCTCCACTACAATCCTAACATGTGGTTGTGAACCCTATCATTGCACAATACCATGAGTCTGGAATTCTAAAGCAGCTGGCTACATTTGGGACCATTTGGAATTTCTTCCTTATACTGATCTATTGTTCTTTTTTTTTCCCTAAAAGTCATAAAGTCTCCATCATCTGACTTCCTTTTAAATATTTAAAAACAGCTGTTCTATCTTCCATGAGTCATTCTCTTCTCAAAGGAAGAATTTCTATTTTCAATACACCATTCTGAACACTTTTTTGAATATCTTACCAAACTAAGTTTCTCAGGAAGTATGATGTCAAGAGTTGAACATAACAAGTGTTTCAAGTATAGGTTGATCTTTGCTTCATAGAACACCATTATAAGTGTCCTCACTGTAGAAAATATTTTTTAAAATATAATCTATGATAGTATCATCTTCTTTAGTGGCCATAGCACACTAGTAATTCAGGCTGAGACATACTCCCTACTAAGACTCTTTAAAATCTTACACATACAGCCATTAAGGAAATTCTACCTTCACCCTGTCCTTGATAATTTGAGTTTTACCTCATCTTTAGGATACTGAACACTATTAAATGAAACTTCATTAGATTCAGCACATTGTTCTAGCCTATGAAGTTCTTTCCATCCAAGAGGAGTGAAATCCATTAAAATGATGAACATCCTTCTACTTTTACCCAGATCATTAACAAAAAATACTGTCCAGAGTTAAGTTGAGGACAAAGCTCTGGAGTAATAGGAATAGAAGTAGTATGTATAGTACTGAGAAAAGCAATAGATATATTTGCTGAGCACTTGCTATATTCTAGGTTCTGTATTTACACCCCACAACAAACCACCACATACCACCCTCAAAGTACCTATCAATAATTTTCTATGCACTTATTCATTAATTCATTCTTTAAAAGATACTTATTAAGGATCATTTACATACAAGTCACTGAGCTATTTGTGATAGAAAAGTGAATAAAACATAGCCTTTTTCACCCATTACTAGCAATCAAATGATTAATTCTTCATCTTGTTTACACACATAGCCTGAGACATTATCAGATAAATTTGAAGAATTGATTTTCTGCCATTTAAAATATTTGAATGACATCATAGTCATCTTTAGTAAGAAAATTGGGGTAATTACCCTAGAACTTCTATTTAAAGATTTCTGAGTGGCTAGAGCTTTGTGGTAAATGGTAGAAGATATCACAGATAGAAGATATCTGGCTTAGGCCAGACAACTGTACTCTTCAAATGAGATCATTTAATAGAAAAACTACCTCATGAACAAAGTAGAAAATTTGAAATAGTTTAAGATATTTTACAGTGAAAAGTAAACATCTGTCTCACTTCAGATCTCAATTCCTTCCCCAGAAACATTGGCAGTTACTAGTTTTTATAAATATTTCTACAAATATTCCATTCATATATGAACAGGTACAAATGTGCATTGCCTATGTCTGGACGTGGAGGAGAATATGTAAATATTCTTTTTTAACTTCTCTGGAAATGCTCCATGGGAGCACAGTATGTCTGCTTTATGAGATAACTGAAGTAAATAAAAATAAGTTTCAAATTTATCCATGAATCCAAACTACTCTAATCAAAATTGCAGCAGAGTATGTTTGTTTCTTTCCAGACCTTAGATGAGTAAATGTCAAGAATGTCCAAGATCATTTTGAAGCAAAAGAATAAGGAGCAACAAATTCACCTACCATATTTCAAGAGTTACTAATAAGCTGTGGTAATTAAAACAGTGTAGTATCAATTAGGAGAGACAGATGGAGAATAACAGTGAACTCATAAATAGATCAATGAAAAAGGAGGAATTTGGTGTATGCCAGAGTAACATTACAAATCAAGGGGAAAGGAAAAATTCTTCAGCTAAAAGTAGCTACCTACATGACAGAAAATTATCTCTATGTCTTACTACACACAAAAATTAATCCCATGTAAATTAAAGATATAAATATGAAAAGCAAACTTTAAATGTTTTAGAAGAACATATAAGAAAATATTGTTATGTTTTGAAGTAGGGAAGAATTTATTAAACAAGAAATAAAATAGTATAAACTATAAAGGAAAGGATAAGAATTGAAATTAAAATCTCAATACCTCAGATAAGATTTTTTTAATAATGACAAGCACACACTGAAAGTAAATATTTACAATATATGTAAGCAATGAAAGATTAATTAGTGAGTTGAATAGAAATCTCCTGTAAATAATAGGAAAATAACCCACAAGAAAAATGGGCTGATGAAATATTGTGGATTGAAAACATTTCTTTGTTTCTTCCCTCTCCCTAATCCTCACAAAAATATGAGAGATGAAAAATACATAAATCCATCAGAACAAGAAGAATAGAAGAAGAGATTACAGATTGGGATTTCTATAAAGCTTTTGGATGATAAAAATTAGATAAATTAAATGATATTAAGGAAATAATACAACCTATAAATAATAACATAAATCAGAATTAGAGAGGTTAAAAAGTGCTTTAATAGAATTCAAGAAATAATTGTAAATAAAAGAAACAATGATTTCAAATGTGAAGATTAAATTGAAAGAAACACAAGAGCAAAGAATGCTTTAAGAAACTTAAAAAATGCCTCAAGACAAATAGAGGTAAAAAGGAGAAAAAGTCCAAAAATAAAAAAGAAAAGAAAGAAGAAGAAAAAGGATTCAAGTATAAATGACAAGTAAGGAGGTAGACAAACAAGACACAACATATGTGTATATGGAATCCTCCAAAAAGAAAACCAAAACAGAGAACAAAATAAATACAATAAAAGTATAATTACAGAAAATTTTCTAAATGTAATAGAAAAAGATTTGAAATTACATTTTGAAAGGATGTACTGAGTGTCTGAGAAAACTGATAAAAAATGACTAACATTAAGACATATTCTATTAAGATTATTGAATATCAAAGAAAAACATTCTTTGGGCATTTACAGCCAGGTAAAAAGATCAAGTCTCTTATGATGGATATTCTCATAACATAATTAGGTTATCATCAGAGTTTTCAAAAGCAACGCTTTATGCCAGAAGGAAATCGAGTAGCATAAGCAAGATGCTCAAGGAAAGAGAATGCGAGCCAATGGTTTTTATATTGAGCCATAAGCTAACTTTACTTAAGATACAAGTATGAAGGCCATAGACAAATCATTAATGACATTCAAGAGCTTAGGGAATATTGTTTCCATGAACATTTCTTGAGAAATTTAGCAGAAAGTGACCTCAGACAAACAGAAAGATGGCACTGATGTAAGGACTTATGATGAACACTAAATATATATTCACTCAAAGAACTATGACTAAATGAGGGTTATAAGGTAGAGAGTACATTAGACAATGGCTATATACTTTGACAATGTAGACATAATACATTTATAAAAAATGTGAGGAGGATAGGAAAATCATATGCAAAAATTCTCATTACTTTCAGTAATCATATTGGTGTTGGTAATAGTGCTACTGCTACACTGAAACTGTTACCTGTATTATGAGGGATACAGCAAGTGAGGAATATTGTGATATGCTAATTCTATCATCTTCACTGTTTTGAGAACCAACAAACTTTTTTTGGAATTTTTGTATTTTATTTTATTTATCTTTTTATACAGCAGGTTCTTATTAGTTATCCATTTTATACATATTAGTGTATAGATGTCAACCCCAATGGCCTAATTCATCACACCATCACCACCCCCAGCCACTTTCCCCGCTTGGTGTCCATACTTTTGTTCTTTACATTGTGTCTCAATTTCTGCCCTGCAAACTGGTTCATCTGCACAGAACCAGCAATCTTAATGTAGAAGAAAGGATATTCTGATGCAAGATAGAATAGGTTAAGTAAAAGCCCTGTGGTTGGGATTTTAAAGTGGAAGTGTCAGAATAAAAACTAAAAAAAAAGTTAAGCAAATAATGACCAAGCCAGAAGCAATGAGAATCTCCAGAGCTCACATTGTGGTCTTGAAATAACAGTCACTACTTTAAAAGCAAATCACAGGGAGAGAGAGAAAGAAGGAGAGAGGGAGAAACAGAGAGAGACACCTGGGGAACAAACTGTCCGAGACAAATCTGGAACATCTTGTCAAAGACTTCTATAAATATATCAGAAGGACTCAGGAGCCACCTTGAAGATCTCACTATCTAAAGATGGGACGATTTGAGTATCAATAAGGATCATTTCAATTGATTGAAACAAATCAAATTGAAATCCATAAGTCAATAACAGCTAAAAAAAAGTCTTCTGTCACTTATGGAGGATAACTGGAAATCAACTCATTGTTTTGAAAACTGATAAATAAAAGGAAGCATTAAAGAATTTGTCCTATCATTCTTCTATGAACTATGTAATTAGGTAGCCAAATCATAGATGAAATGAATTTACTCATTATAGAATTATTTCAGCTAATAAAAGAGGGATCATTGTATTAGAATTTCAGATTTTCTCACTTCCAATAAATTAATGGAGTTAACTATTGAGCATCGGTATCATTATAAAAATAGAAACAACCAGTCGTGATGTGCCTCTGGATGGAAATTCACAGCACCAATTCTGAAGAGGTCTTGCACCCAAAGGTGAACCTCTATCTGATGAAGTCTCTATGTCCAACTACTAAGAAATACATAGGGCAAAGGAGCAGCTTAAAATACACCATGGGGATAAAAACAACAAAATTCATACTATAGGATATTTTATCAATTAAATTTCCTGGCTTCTTCAACGAATAAATTGCAAGAAAAAAATATGGTGAGATATTCTGTAGATTAAAAGAAATTTACAATAACAAACAAACAAAAAAAACTGCTTAGGGAAGTACCCCTGGGTGATAAAATTATAAAGAGAAGCAAGATGGGTAACAAGCACCCAAGATGGTGTTAATGTAAAGGAGTGGAAAGAAGTTGTGAACAGGACGGGGCATGTGGAAGACTTTTGAGGTGGTTTGCAAAGTTTTATTTCTTAATCTGGGTGGTTTTTTCCAGAGTATTTTTCTTACAGTGATGTATTATTAAATAAACATTTATTTCATGAGGTTTTTCTGTACCTGTATCATAATTTACAATAAAATAAAAATAATTGTAATAAAAGAGGTAATACATGAAAATGTTTCAGCATTAAAGGATATGAGTTTATTAAATGAAAGGGCCTACCAACTTTCTAGTATAATGGATGGAAAGAGCACCCCATCAAGGCACACAGTCATGAAATGTCAGGGCATCAGAAGAAAAGTTTCTACAGCTTCCGGAGAGAAAGAGAAGTGGTTCTCAACATCAGTTCTGGAAACAAATGCCTTCACATTTTTTAGGGGAAATTATGATCTACTTAGAATTTTATATATGAACAAAATATTAGTCCAATGTATCAGTCCAAGAAGACATGGATCCAGGAGACAGAGGGAGGGAACAGCCAGGATGACTGCTCAGGAGGCTTGAGAACAACCAGTTCCGCTCAGAGTGTGATGCTGGGGACCCCAACAGAGAGGTCTGTAGAATAAAATTAAAACTGATGGAGAATCTGATATGTTTCATCATGTAAAAAGAATGTCATTTGTATGGATTTTATAATTTTTTGCTGCATTTGAGAAGGATGTAGAAAACTAAGCAACAAATAAAATGATCATTGTTAATACAGAGAAAAACAAAAAGTGCTATAAGAAATGGAATGTAATCCTTGAACATATATTTGTGCACATGAATGGAAGTACACTTAAGGGATAATTCTTACAAGTAGAAAGGTTGGATCAAAGGATATTTTCTCTTTTTTGACTATTTCCTGATTGATTTTCAAAGATGTTATACAAATTTACACTCCCACCAACAGTGTATTAAAGTACCCATTTCCCTTCACTATGGCCAAAAATGTAATTATCACTTTTTTATCTTTTCCATTTTACTATAATTGGAATGTCATTATGGTATTAATTTGCATTTTTAAATTGAGGTAAAGTATCTTTTCTTATGCTTATAAGCCATTGTATTTCTTTTTATATTAAATGTCTTTCTTTACTTTGTATATTTTTTCTATTTCTTTATTAATTTCTTCATATGGAATTATGAGAGCTCTCTATAGATAAATAAAATCAGTACTTTTTGTCATGTGTGTTGTAAATAATTTTGCTTAGTTTTCCTTTGAATTTTATGTTATTTTGTGCTAGGCAGAAATGTTTGTGCTTTGTTATTTAAGTGTATTAGTGTTTCCTTTATGTTTTCTGGATTTTGTGTCTTGCTTAGAAAGGCATTTCCCATTCTAAGATTTTTTTTTTAATTTGCTCATATTATCTTCTGTATTCACAGTCTCATTCTTTATAATTCAATTTTTTGATCCATCTGAAATTTATATTGATGTGACAAGTAAGGAGGAATTTAGGTTTTTGGGTATTTTTCCCCAGCCAATTCAAGATTTTAATTCATTTCAGACCTGAGTAAAATGAATGTTATTGTATTGTGAAACTGAGAACTTTTTAGTTTTAGTTACTGAAATCTACAAGACTGTAGAAGAGCAAGATGCTAGCTAAACCACATGTAGGTCTTTACTACCTCTGTCTCCTTCTATACCTATGATTGAAACCTACCTGTTCCCTTCGTATGTGACATCTTACAACCAGATGGGAAATTCCCAAGGAGTTTAAAACTATCTGGCCAGTGAAGGGAAGGTCCTCTGGCTTATGATCCCAGTCTGCACATGGGTGCCATCATAGGGCTTTGGGTTATTAAGTATATTTACATCTACAGACCATATTTTCTAACTGTTACTCACTATCAAACTAGCTTAAAAATAACAAATTTGCTGGCCCTATAATCAGAAGAAAATCAGTAGTAAGAAAAGAATTGTGGTGGGTTAGTAGTTTGATCTAGGTTGGATTCAGGAAAGAGCAACAACAAAAGTACATCTTCACCTGCACCTGGATTTACAGACCTAAACCAAATGCTTAATAAATGTTGCCACAGGATTGCATGGGATGTCTCCCAAGTAGGGTATCTTAAAGACAAGAGTGGTTGTCTTGACATCTTTAAGATACCCTACATGATGGTCTTGAGTTTCTTCCCAAATTGTACAGCAATAGATAGTCCTCTAATCACTTTTTCCCCTGCTACTGAGAAAGATCTTGTTTAATTGCTTGCTTAATTTCTTTATCCATTGCCCAAGATGTCTATTGCAACTCTAATTCTCTAGCCATCTTTTTTGAGGTTGATTCTTGGGGACCACACTTTGCTAATGCTATATGACTTATTACTATGCTTTTTTACTCTAAGTCCCAAAGAGCTTAAGAATAGCTATTAGCTATTAAAAAAAAAAGAAGAAGAAGAAGAAGTAAAAACTAAAAGGAAGTGATAAAAGAAAGGATCCACATTAGAGTTGGAGAATATCTAATGGAAACTACTTTTGTTCAGATTTCCATGAAGCCTTTTAACAAAGATGAATGAGCTCATGCCATGAAGCTGTGTATGTTTTAAAAAGTGATAAAATGTTAACTGGGTACAGTGTGAGCAAGACTGTATATAGAAGGAACCCTTTAGCTGATGATCTAAGTACACTTAATATTCATATATCTTGTGTCTACATCAGGTTGCTGTTCTACACAAAGTCTACACAGTGCTTTGGGAGACAAAATAAAAGAGCTTAGCAACGTGTGCACAGTTTACAATAAAACATTTTTGGGGAGTTAGGTGAGGAGGGGAAAGGGGAAAGAACTGGGATGCCCAGCAGATGTGAAAAGATGTGTTAAGGAGGGAGAAGTTTAAGTATTTTTTCCCTGTGGTAACCAAAAGGCTCTTTGAAGAGTAAATACATATGTCTATTTCAAGGGCTCTAAAACTATGGGAAAAGATTGAGGCCCCCTAAAATTAGAGCTGAAGCTGACAAATCATCATTCTTAAGAGGAAGGAAGTAGTCATAAAGACAGTATTCTTTGATAGGATTCAATCTCATCAATTTCCCCTTGAATTTTCCACAGTTCAAATTCTATGTTAAATTACATTTTCTTTCCCTGTCCTAAATCAGAAAGTTCTTTTTACCAAAAACCAAGAAACATAAAACTATAGCTTTATATACATTTGACATGGAGGTAACTATGCTCATCTATCAGAAAATATTTTGTCCTTTCTTTGCTATATGGACAAAAAAAACAGTAAAGTGGAGAGGTGAATTAAGACTCATGAGATTGCTTTTTTCTTGTGAGGATTCAGCCTTAAATATCTTCGTCAAATTGTCAAACCGCTGTTCTGTACGTTAGATAAAAAGATCCATCAAGTTTTATTTACCCAGATAACGTGACTCCATTGCAAAGGCTACCTTCTACCTACCTTTTTTCTGGTGGATTTTTTTTTTTTTTGCCTCCTACATAGTTTTGTCTACACTCACCTCTATGCAAAAGAACATCTTATTGCAAATCCTGAGTTTCTTGAGTTTCTCCCTCATTTCTCCTGCCCTCCATGGCCCCCAACCTTTCTTTTCCTATTTGTAACTTATTTTGCCCTTTCTCCTCAGATGCACTACCTAGTCTTTCTCACCTCGGCTTTACTCCTGAGTAGGTTTTCCTTATTGTTCTCTATAGCAATACATTCGTAGAGCCCACTTTTAGTGCCCTCCCAGTTAGACAGGTTTCTAAGGAATCTCCTTTCATGTATCTCATATCTATCTCATCTGTAATGTCTTTATTAATACCCAGTAACATTTTATAGTTTTGACTCTCAATCACTCTAATCTGGAAGTTAAAACAGCCTCCTACATTGTCTCTAAACTCCTGTATGATCCAGCTGCTGCTTACCATCAATAAGCTTCTTCATCTTCCCCCAAAAGCCTAGACTTCAACCACAAAGAAACTTTCTGAAGTTCTTCAAATGCATTGTGCTCCTGGTCTCTCTGCTCTGGGTCTTTGCACAGACATCTCCATCTTCCTGCTCTTTGCTTGGCCAACTCAGTTATCCCTCAGGACTCAGCTCAGATGGCACCACATCCTCTGGGTAGCTCTCTCTGGTCTTGGTGACTTCTAAACTAGACAAAAACTGGGCTCTCTGTTTTGTCTCTGCCACAATATAAATCACACTTTACTTGATTTTCTTTCTCTGTACATTCCTCAAGGCTATAAATTCATCAGTCAGGGACCATCTTCTTTGCAGTTGTACTCCCCACGATTACTGCTCAGTTCAGATTTGGGGAAAGAAAATGACATGTAAGTCCCTGAAAATGACTTGACTATTCTACCTCTGTGATTTTTCACCTGCAGCTCTATTTGCCTGAATTTCATCCCTACAAATTTACCCTCCCTCCAGCCCTCTGACCATGCCTTCATCTATTGTAACCCTATTTATTCTTCCAGATCAGACTCAGGTGTTCTCTCTCTCATGAGCATTCCCAAATCAGACCCACTAGAATTGATCCAATTTATCTCCTAGCCATGTAACATGAATCATACATGGCTTTATCATGTACTCAATCTCTGTTTTTTCTCCCAAAATAGATGGATTAAAAATAGAGAATATATCTTAAAATATTTGTATTCCCCATATCATCTATCACAGTGTTTTGCAGAGTCCCAGTGCTTAATATGTACTAAATGATTTATTGTAAATAATTTTCCAAATTTTTCTCTTTCCTCTAGAAAATGTTCAGTAATAGTACTTTCCCCCCTTGTGAATTTCCTAATCTTTCCTTTTCTAACAAGGAAGTATGTGAGTTATTTCTATGCATTTTCCTTACCAGACTGCAGCAGAAATCCTTCGGAAGATTTGGTGGGAACAATAGAAATATGTGAATAATTCTGTTTGGTACAGGTGAAATTGTAATTAGAATTCACATCTGTTCAACTGATGTTTCAAAGACTCAAAGATATCTGGCAGGAACGTTCCTCTCCCCTACTTAAGAGCCATGTGGAGCACATGACCTTTTTAATGTTTTCTCTCATCGCCAATGTGACCAAAGCCCAACCACCCACCCTTCAATACTCCAGCTCAAATCAGACATTATTTGCAAAGTCTTCCCTACTTCCTCTAACTTGAAAGTACTCCCTTCTAGTCCTGTATACACACAATATTATATCTATATCTCTCTTATGACAGTCATCTCTTTCTGCCTCATATTTTTGTAAATATGTATGCCCATGTCTTTTATCCCTTCTGAATTGTGAGTTCCCGAACAGCAGAATTTGTGCCTGATTTGCTATTCCCCTTTGCCCATAGAAAACTGCCTTGCATTTATGTATTGGTTGTATAGCCTATATTATCTGTTAAATGGCATGTTGCATATACATGAAGATTATGTGTATAAACATAGGATGTACATACAGTACCCATATTTGTATCTTTGCAGCAGAACTAATATCTATGTTAAGCCAGTCTGATGACCACTGTAAACGTGAGAGAATCAGATTGATGTTATTAGAGTCTAAATTGCTATACCAAACATTTTGGTGCCATTATTCTCCCTCCTAAGATGTAACAAAAACCTCAAATCGAATTTTAATCATGTCTTAAGATATCACTTCATTCCAAAGTCTTCCCTGATTCCCAAAGAAATTCTAGAGTTTTTATTATAATTCCACATCAGTAATTACAGAATATTGTAGCTGCCCACTCATCTAACTGTTTTGTCTTTCATCTCCTTGAGGGCAGAAACTACATCATCATGTTGACTTTTTTGTTCACACTGCTTAGGAAGATAGCTGTAGTGGATGGAATAATGTTCACCTACCCACCTCTGCCCCCACCAAACACATCCATGTCCTAAACCCCAGAACCTGTTCACGTGTTACCTAATATGGCAGAAGTAACTTTGCAGATGTGACTAAGCTACGGATTTTGAAATGGAGAGATTATACAGGTTTGACCTCAATGTAATCACAAGTGTCCTTATAAATGAAAGCCAGAGGCAGGAGAGTCAGAGTCAGAGAAGACGTGTCAACAGAAGCACAGGTTGGACCAACACCATCCGTAGCTTTGAAGATGGAAGTGACACAAGCCAAGGAATGCAGGCAGCCTCTAGAAGCTGAAAAAGACAAGGAAATAGAGTCCTCCCTAGAGCCTCCTGAAGGAACACAGTTCTGCCTACACCTTGATTTTAACCCGGTAAGATCCATGATGGACTTCTAACTTCTGGAAGTGTAAAATAATGTGTTGTTTTAAGCCACCAAATTTGTAGTAATATATTATAGAAACAACGTTAAACGTATTCAGTAGCCAACACATGGCAGGTGATTCATAAATATTTGTTCACTAAAAGAACCACAGGATATTAGGCCTGAAAAAAAAGTCTGATATAGTTCATGGATATGGGTAACATAGAGGTTGTGCCTATGAGAGAAGGACACGTAAAGGAAAACTTCACATCGCTCATTGACAGTGAGCTTGTGAGAGAGGTGTAGGTAAAAAAACAAAACAAAAACAAAACAACCCCCCAAACTCCCCCATTTTATGCTTTAGGCAACTAAATAGATAATAGGAAATATATAAGGAAAGGTTATGATCTTAGTTTTGGACACTTTGGAATTAGGATCACTATGGAACAACCAGATGGAGATATCCAGGAGACAGTGGAAAATTTGGTCCAGGAACTCAGAGGAGATCAGATATAACCCAACAGCCTTGGAATATGAGGTTAGAACAGTAAAATAACTGGTGATAAGACTAGAAAGGTAGCATGAGGTTTCTTAAATGCCAAGGGAAGCCAAACCCAATTCATCAGAAGTAGGTTGGAATGGGCATCTGGAAGTATTTGGACTGGGAAATGATGACATCAAACTGATGATTTAAGAAGACTCCTGTGGTGGTCTTATGTAAAATAGATTGGTAGAAGGGGAGAATTAAGGCAGAAATACTATTTAGACTTTATAGATCACTTTCAAAGACACTTTCCTATTTGATCCTCACAGCAACCTTGTGAGGCAGTTAAGACAATGCATTATCAAAGGCCAACGTTTTTGTTATCATCATAAAAACACTTGTATTATATCGACAATTATTTCAACTTACTTTTAAAGCTTTGCTTGTAACTTGCAATGTGCTCAGTTTCTTACTACTCTAATCAGTGTATCAGGGTCCTTGATCAAATTCTTAGTCTCTAATATTCAGGATCTATTTATCAATAGAAAATCAACAGAAGCGAATGATTATCATCTATATAAAATATTTCAATCCTTACATAAACCAAGTTGTCCTGAGGGGGAGTGGGGAGAATATTGTATTTTCATTAAAAAGAATAATAAAATATTGTTGTCAAACGAGTCGGATCAGGTGTTTTATCACAAATAACTTGTTATGAGAGAATCATATTAGCCCAACCTTGTCAACCAAGTAAAAGCATTTGGATGAACCAACTGCAAACCTTCTCTAGAAAGTCTCTGACATGACACCTTGAGATTTCAATTTTTACTCTAACATCCACCTGACCAGGCTTTAAAATCACAGAGCTTAAAAATCACATACTTCAATGAAAGAGTCTCTGGGGCTATATTTAGGTGCTGCTAAATCACCAGGAAGGATTAGGTCAGAACAAAAGAAAGATAACTGAGAGAGTGCTCAGGTAAATCAGGTTAGGAGCTCAAAATTTCTCACCATTACAATTCCCAATTCAATTCTCACCATTTGATTTATAGGAGGCTGCTCTGAAGCATTCATATGAATAATTCAGCACTTACAGACATGAGAAACAATGTAGGCTTATCTTCATATGGATTAAGACAAGTTCTAAAGCTGATTTCACTATGACTGAAGCTCATCCTGGAGTTTACTTTTGACTCATGTTTTGGTTGTACACTCTCATTAATCCAGATAAAATCACTATTTTCAAAATGCAAATATTAGCAATTATTTTAGGGGATCTCAGTGTTTCAGCAACCCAGAAATGGTCAACATGGTCTAGAGCCCTATTGCTCAAAGTATTGTCTGAGGACCAGCAACATCAGCACACATGGGAGCCTGTTAGAGAAGGGAAAACTAATGACTTACCAGGACTTACTGAATCAGATTCTGCATTTTCACAAGATCCCCAGGTAATTCATATCCACCTCACAAATTTAGAAGCTCTGATCTAAAGCATAGCAATTTCAGAAACTGCTCTGAATTTTATCTCCTAAAATCCTTCCAGCAAACATTTCTATGACATCACAGGAGCTCCAAGCCCATATAAATTTCTTATTTCTTTTACTTCTGATCACTTTCCATGAGATCATTAATAGCCAATCATCCAAAGGGTCTCCAGGCTCCTTTTACTGGAGCATAGTGGTTGAATGCATATGAGGGTTTATTTTTTTTCACTAAACACACTTCTTGCTTTTTTCCAACTTAAGTTGTACAAACCTTAGTATGGGAAGAAGAGAGAGAGCAGTTGGCAGAAAGAATGTGTTGGGATGAAGTGGAATGCATTACAGGTCAATATCTACTTCTCCCTAGTTCCACTTCATGGGTAATAATTTCAACTACTGGATGTATGATTTTAACCAATTTATGTTAACTAGATATTCACCCATGAGAAATGGATAAATCTCTGTAATTTAATAAATTACCTACAATTTTGTTACCTGTATTTTCTTAATCGGAGATGGCTTGAGTGTGACATTTCCTCATAAGTAGAACAGGTGAGCAGAAGTCTTTCTTGCTGTGTTTCATTTTTGTTTTTCATAAACAGCCAGCAGCTGGTTCTGCATAGGGTGTGGAGCATGTTGGCTGGTGTGGAATCTCCCTGGGGCTACCCTGCCCTGTCTACCTCGATTATCCACTGGTCCTGATCCTGTTTGTTGTCTTCCATGTCCACCTCAGTGACTCTCCATCATCAGGCTACTCACTGTAATCATTTATCTCGTCCATATCCTGGATGACCTCATTGCCCTCTGAGTCTTCACTCTCCTCATCTTAATTACCCTCCTCCTCCTTCTTATCATAGTGTTCTGAGTCTGGCTTACCAAGAGATACCAAGTTGCTGTCTTTCTGTGTGATGCTCTGGAGCTAGGCTTAGTGCTGCTGTTCCTGCAGCTGCAGCTCTCTCCTCCACCCAGGGTCCATCCAGATTCAACCACAGTGTCTCAGTCACACGAGGCAAGAGCTAGGGCAATAAGGTAGACATGGCTCCTAAATAGCTGTTTGACCTTGGACGAGTCTCTTAACCTCTGAGAGCCTCAGATTCATCATCACACCAGGAAAGAGCAGGCTGCAGTGGTATCTTAGGTTATGGAGTTTGCATGGTAGCAGGATGATAACAAAGGTGAGGAATTTCCAGCTTCCTGCAGGAATGTGCAGTCTCAGCCCAGAGTTAAAGCACAAGGGAAAAGCATATGTGCGCTTTGATTCCGCTCCTGGTTTTGTTACTGTTTGCAATCCTTTGCCAGCCATGTGGCCTTGGACAATCTTTTAGCCCATCTAAGGCTCTACTTCCTAGGCAGTGTGATGGGGAGAGGTATCTTCACTTACATTCAGTGTCAAATATGTGTCACATGTCTTTATACTCACATGTCACTCTTTCCCCTCAACAATCCTCTAAGACTAATTTTTAGCCTTAATATGAGAAAACTAAGGCTTAGAGAGATTAAAGAATTATCCCAAGATCCCATAGCTTACAGGTAGCTGAGAAGGAAGCCAAACTCAGATCTGACTGACTCTAAGACCATGTAAAAGACCATTTATTTTTTTTTCTTTATACCAATGCAGCCTACTGATATAGGTTGTTGTAATATTCAAATGATTTTTTGTAAATTAAAGAACTCTTTAAAAAAACAAAACATACAGAAAGATGGGATTGTAATATTTTAACTAATTTCATTTTTATTTTAGTAGGAAAGCAAAAGGTCTCAAGCCTTGTCCCAAAGATGCTGCCATTCTGGCTGTGACAAAGCCTCATAAAACAGATAATGGATATACTATATCATATACATTTTGTTCATTGACCTAAGTATGTAGTAAGAGTGGCTGGGTTTGATTTTGTAAGAGGTACAAAGATGAATAAAATAGGCTCCTTCTCTCAAGGAAAGAATATCATACTATAGTGAAGGTGATATGTAAAGAGCTGTTGCAAAACAGGGCAGAATGAAATGAGTACAGAGAACAAAACACTGACTGAGCACACCAAGGAAGAGTCTACAGAGCGTGTTGCTTTTAAGGGTATTGAAAGATGGGCACAGAATGTGAGAACACATTCCAGGCAGAGAGAAAAACAACTCCAAAGGCACAGAAGCGTGAAGTCACACATGTGAAAAAGTTGAGTTGACGTAGTTACATCTGGGAAGGAAATGGTCCTGGAGAGGAAAAAATAGAAAGACTTACCACTTTAACTATAACTATTTAGTATTATTTGAGTTCTTTTCAACATGCTGCTTCCGTGGTTTTTCTTTTCAATTTAAGTGTTGTTATATCTGAAGAAAAAAAGTGTGTTACATGGTACAATGGAAAAAAGTTGGAATAAAATTTTCTACTGAGTAATGTGCTAACTACAGGTACCAACAGTAAAACCAAACAGGTTAGAAAAAAGCAGAGGGTTCCCAAAGAAGAAAATTTGTACAAAAGAAGCAGGATTTCAGGTGGCCTTAAATAATAGGTTAGAGATGACTAGCTAGAGAGGAGGAAGAATTGAAAGAGAACTCGGATGATTTGTCATTTCAGTCATGCCTCCTTGCCTGACCCAGTTTGCCTGAGTGGAATTGTGCAAACAATTGTGGAACGTCTCTGCCACCATGAGTACATATCGCTGTGGTTAAGTTTAAAAACCCATGAAATGAATCATGCTACAATGAAATAGAGTGTTTTTCAGTTTGTCTTTAAAGTTCCTCCTTAGCAATTTATATCTTCTCTCCAAAAGCTTAGAACAAATTTAAGTTCATGGCATTTAAGTTCATCTCTTCCTTTTCTTTGCTCTCACATTTCAGTGTGAATGGTGAACGTACAAGTAGAAAATCTGAGAACCTATATTTGAAGTTTTTAAAGGATATTATGACATCATTCATTCTTTACAAACACACACAGGCACTTAATTAAAGTCTCTAGTTTTCACTTCAATAATTACATTTGTGAACCTAAGTCCAAGATTTTTGAGCATTGGCATAGTTCTATCCCTTTCCTAAGAAGTGGGTCAGAGTCTGCATAAGGGTCTTACCATCTGCAAAAGGCAAACCAACTGGATGGAAGAGAGAGTCGACCTAAGAAAACCAACTTAGATGTTCCAAAGACAACTGTCTATATTACTGAGGTCTAGTTTTTGCCCTGGACACCAGGAGTCTGATTGTTCACTAGGAGAGAAACTCAGATTCAGATCCTTTTAATGAGTGAGTAAGAGGAAAGTTAGGTACTCTGAGGATTTTCCAAGTGCACCTACTCAAAATTGAGAGACCTACTCAAAACATGGCTAACAGGGTACAGAAAATGCACACTCCTTACCTAACAGCTCAAATGTGGGTATCCCATAAAAGACATCTTTCTCCCTCAGTGTCCCATTCTTCCAGGACTCTTTTCCAAATCTCCCTACACATCCAAAGGCATGACCCTCTGTCTTTCCCCCTATATCTAGAGTTCCATTCTGGTGCCTTATCCAACTCTGTGTCCTGGGACCTCAGCAAGGTCTACAGTCCAAGTCAGCCCAGTCCAATTAGCAAAACAGAGCTCCTGACATGTAGTTCAAAGGGACCTTAAATACAGGGAACTAGTTACACATGTGTTGGAAAAGATGCACAACCAGAATGGGTAATGAGAGAACCCTTAACATTAGCAACAGCAGAAAGCTACTATCACCCCTCAGGCTGCAGGGATTTAAAAAAGAATATGAAATTACTAGAACCCTGGACTCAGGGATGCCTGATACGAACAAATACCACTGGGGGTAAACTGAATGGTAAGCTAGTACCATAAGAAAAAGCACAACCATTACCTTAAACATCTCCCAAGTCAGAGTGCAAGAGGGAGAATAGAACTCTGGCTTCTTGATTTTGCCTTCCAATTTTCTGCCATTTCCCTCCATTGGCCAAACCAAATGAAAACCAGCAGGGTTAATCCCTTGTGATACTGGCAATGGATCTGAGACCAAACACCAAATGAGTGCCATAGTCCCCTTCTCATCCAGGACTGGAGATCAGGCAGGTATTTTATATCCCGTCTCCAGGAAGATGTCTGGGACCCACACAACCAAAATACCCTGGAGTAATATCTTTCATGAGCCTCTCTCTCTTCTTAAGTGACTGATTTTTTTCTCCCCAAGCAGCAACTGAGATTTGCTGCAGAGCCTGACTTGTGGCAGTTGCTGAAGTCTCCTACCCAATTCTGCCAGCCAGGAACCATGACCTAATCACAGATGTGGAATCTACTGTCTCACTGTAGAACTCAGCACCCTTATCTCCAGAGTAACTCTGAAGTCTTTGATGCCTTGTAGTGATTCACTGTGGAACTGGAGATCTTCCACTTCTTTCTCCAAATCATATTTCATCTAATGAGGATAATCATCTTTAGCTGTCACAACAAAGTTACCGAATTTTTAGTCATGATCTAACATAATAAATGTTTATTTCTCATTTGCACAAAGACTAATGTGGGTCAGGATCTCTCTTCCATCTTTAAGCCAAGTTGTTAGCATTGCATGGCCTCCAAGGCAGCTCAGCACTGAGTTGCAGCTTCTGACAGTCTCTAAGGAGACAGCCACTAAGGTCATTTACCAGCTTTGACAGGAGGCCAGATCAGAAGTCCACAAAGCTTTGCAGTTCTGGCACCTCAGCCAGGAACAGGAATGGAATAACAGAGCAGAGACAGGGGACTGGCAGCCCAGATTCACTGGCACCAAGATTCAGAACTATCCAGCAGCATCACGGTCCAAACCTTGGTCATGTCAGCCTAAATCTCTTGTCAAAATTGATGATTGTCCCCATTGATTTATATGTCGGGAGCATATCAACTACTTAGTCCTATGACTCACCCACCACCCAAGCTGCTCAATGGTCCAGTGTCCACCCTGGCTATCACCTGTGACTGATACTTCCTTTTAGAGATCAAGACTGAGGCCATTTAAAAGTACATTGATACAACTTTTGGAACACAGATAAGTATATCATCAGGATTCCCCCTCTTCTTAGAGCACTTGGTGTTTTTGTTCAAGAGGTAACAACAAAATAAAAACATAAACAACTAGAATGGTGAGCTCTTTCTCAGTTACTATCATAAAATGTGAAGTAGCTCTCTGCGTTCCTCTACCCACAAATGATCTCTGACCTCTTGAGCAAGAACCAGTAGTTAGTAAATTAATTTTCTAGGGCACCTACAATGTGCCCATGAAGCTGAGGTATAGACGATGACCTATGTCACCTATGTCAGTAAAAGCATGTAATGATTTCATTTGATTTGGGAAATAGCCTAGCTCGGGTAATCCTTCATGAATAAATTATTTTGTATTATCTCTTAAGAAAGACTGAACTGAGTGGCCATAAGGAATGTTGTCCCCTCTCCTGACATGCAGACTCCCTGTATTTCATCTTTGACTTGCTCTCGCATATGGCTATCACCCTCTTCTGGAGTGATTCCATTCTTCATTGAGATGGTATACTTTTTTTTTCCTTATACACGTAGATAAAACTGCTCCAGGGCTTCCCTGGTGGCGCAGTGGTTGAGAGTCCGCCTGCCGATGCAGGGGACACGGGTTCGTGCCCTGGTCCAGGAAGATCCCACACGCTGCGGAACAGCTAGGCCCGTGAGCCATGGCTGCTGAACCTGCACGTCCGGTGCCTGTGCTCCGCAACAGGAGAGGCCACAACAGTGAGAGGCCCGCGTACCGCAAAAAAAAACCCCAAAAAAACAAACAAAAAAAAAACTGCTCCAGCATATTTATCAATGGGTTTTCTGATTCCGTGAATCATCTGGCAATCTGATCTCTTAGTCTGCCTATTTGACCGTTTTTCATTTAAAGCCAGTGTTCAGTTTTTAGTCAAAGTGTTGCAATCATAGTGTTTAAAGACTCAAATAGTACTGAGTCATATAATGAAAACCAGCAGACAGCCACTATTATCAGGTTTTTCTCTCCAGAGAAAATCAATTTCAACTCTTTTGAATAGTTTTATGTGGTATTTACCTTCATATTTATAAATATGCTTGTATTATTTCTTTTACTCTCCAACTTTCATTTTCAAAATTTTCGAAGCCCCAGAAGCATTTAAAGAATGGTACCTTTCACTGAGATTCACCAGTCATTAACATTTTGCAACAGTTATTTATGCCTGTCTCTCTTTTGACTTAAGTATTTGGCTGTATGTTGCACATATTATGACACTTTACAACCAGATACTTAAGCACATATTTTCTATAAAAAGGGTATGTTCCAAATGTCTTCCAGCTTTTGACAGTACTATTTAAGGAGCTCACAGACTCCATTAACATATCCGCAACTCAGAAATCAAACTGATGACTTAGTGGAACGTATCCATTGATCATTAGAGAATTTTTAATCCTATACTGCCTACTAGCACATACCTGGTACATCTACTTGACACCATAGAATTTGAATATAGTTCCCTGCATTCCTCTACCTATAACATTCTCTTCCATGGAAATTATAAGTTCCATTTACACTGTTTTCCTTCAACCTTCAGTGCCACATCTGCTTTTCACATCCACTAATAATTTCCAGCTGACTTGTACAACTCGGGACCAAGGAGGACCTCAAACATACTTGTAACTGTATAAGAATGACATTAAGCAGCCACAGGCTCTGGTGTGAGATGGTCTTTGCGTCTTCTTGAAAATTCTACACTTACCTTCATCCTAAAAACAGGATGATTTTTATTTTCCTTTTGTAATTTTTGGTGACCACATATCTCTCCTTGTCAGACTCCCCTTTTTGGCCAATAGAGATCCAAATCCTTTATAATGAAGCTTGCTAAGAATGTTTTTCAATGTCTATTTAACTTTCTTGAACAAGGAAAGCTTTTGTTTCTCTTTCTAGTGAGAACCCCTGCTTACTTACAACTTATAAAAGAGCAACCATTAGCTTTTCTTCACAATGATCCTTCTACTCCCAGAACTTTGGCCAAAGGTTTTTAGCTTGGCTTTTAAGTCTCCCCATTTATCTTTTATTTGTCCACCTCTCTCTTCATGGGCCGAGTCAGAAACACAAAGTAGATCATCCCAAGCATTTCTCTACCAGAATGATTTTCTAATTTTGCTTTAACCAATAAGAGGAATGCTTTTTTGTATTGAACTACTATTTATTTTTTCTAATAGAAACCCAAATTTATCTCATCTTTCCTGAAGAGTGCTTCAGCTATGCAATTTATAAAGCTTCAGCTATGCAATTTATAAAGTTAAATATTTAATAATCCCCATAGCAAATATTGTAGACAGGATCAGAAAAGACTGCTTTCTAAAACAAATACCTCCTAAAAGAAGGGATAAATCCTCAATTTATTTAAAAGTATAACATATAGATCTCACTTACATGAAACTTGAAAGTCATTTAAACAAAGAACAAATGTAAAATTATCATAAGGGGAAATGGTAAATAGAACACTGATGAGTTCTTAATATTAATATTTACGATGAACACAGAGAAAACAACTTTAAAAGTGGACTTCACATGAAATACTTTACTTTTAACCTCACTGAATTACTTTGAAATTCTAGTATGAATTTCCAAAGTTATGTTTCTCGAAGTGTGTCCCACAGACCAACAGTATCAAAATTTCCAGAATGTGTGTTGAAAATACACATTCTTAATCTCTATCCTAGATGCTTTCCTGATGATTCTCACCCACTCTAATGTTTGAGAACTATTATGAGAGAGGAGAAAGTAGAGTAATTATTTGAGAGAAAGGATTTTACAAACATAAAACTTCAATGGTAACTATGAAAATGGCAATAAACATCTATGTCTTTGGAGATGAGTGTTAAAATATTATTTACTAATGAAATGATGTGGTGTCCAGGTTGAGAACAATTAATCCTGAGTTGATCATTATTGAAGCTGGGTGATGGAAACATGGAGTCATTATTATCTTAGTTTTGTATGTATTTTAAATTTCCCATACCACAAAGTCTTTTAACATGTTGTTTTATAATGTTCCCAAAATAAGGAACAGACATTGGCCGTAGGGTGACCTATCTTTTTTCACATGATGAACTAAAAAAGATTAATCCCACATGCCCTGAAATCAGTTAGTGTACATCTGGTATTTAATCTAATTTCAACTGAGCTATGTCTGATTAAACACATGCAAATTTGTCTTTGAAAGTATTTTTTTCTTTTGAAAACAACATTCTAGATTATAATAGTCATTTAAAATTATGATTTTTTACTTTCTCAACATTTCTCATAGTGTTTCCAGCAAGACTTATTAATTATAACTACCCTGATGTGACATCACCTTTCATTTTCTGATCTTTTTCTTTCCCACATGACCCTGTCTCTCTTGAAGAATAAAACTCTTACTTGGGAAAGGCAACTTTAATATCTGGGATCAGTGGAAAGGTTCATGTCTCATTTATTAATGTGTTGCAGTCTTTGTCCCTTTAGTCTTTTTTGATCTGAAGAAAAATAACTTCATTTTTTTCTACTAGCCCCAAATACTCTGAGGTATTGAACTCTTAGCCTCTCTATGCCCAGCAGCTGCTTTTTAAGGGACTAAACTCTTCTTAGATTGGTTTGTACAAGTAAAACAATTTCAAGTACATCTATAAGTTTTACGAGATCAATAGACTAGCCTACACAGGAGATGGCAGAATGGTACTGAGAGTTGTCCAAGCCACAACTTTCTTTCAAACAGCTCAACAGTCTTTACAGACATCAGCAAGATTGAACTAATCAATACCTCACAGCTTCTGCCAGTCGCACTGCTGTGTAGAGAAATAGCAATTGATTAGCTTAATCAAAGTCAAGGTTGGAACAGTCTACAGCCATGAATGTAGAAATAGCTCATGACGTTTTTTTTAGAAAAAAGCATTATTATGAAACTGTTTAACCTTTACATCCAGTGACTTTTATTTATTTTTTATTTTATTTTATTTTTTTGCGGTACGCAGGACTCTCACTGTTGTGGCCTCTCCTGCTGCGGAGCACAGGCTCCGAATGTGCAGGCTCAGCGGCCACGGCTCACAGGCCTAGCCTCTCCGTGGCACATGGGATCCTCCCAGACTGGGGCACGAACCTGTGTCTCCTGAATCGGCAGGCAGACTCTCAACCACTGCACTACCAGGGAAGACCCAGTGACATTTTTAAAGAAGCAGGGAGATTAAAAAGAAGGAATCAAGAGGAAAAGAGTTTAAATGGTAGAAAATATTGCTTGAAAATCAATTAACTTCTTGTTAACAAAGACACAGCTAAGCTGTTTGCGGGGAACACACTGCCTCTCATGTTGTCAGTGGACATGTTGGCTGTGCTTAATCAGTACTGAATGGTGATGACCTGGGCTTCTGCAAATTCTAAATCATTTCTAGCCAAAAATATGTTTTCTTCATAAATAAGCAAAACTAAATGCTATTGTTTAGGAGTTCAATCTTTGGTGTGAAAATTATCAAATAAAACAAAGAAGTGATTACCATAGAAGCTGGATCTGTGGTTACTTCTAAGGGGGAGACAGAGAGTTGTCATTGGGAAAGGGGACACAGGGGTTCAGGGGTGCTGACAACATTCTCTTACTTGAACTGAGAGGTCGCTACACAGATGTTGGTGTATACAATAATTCAACTACCTATATATTTATGTTTTATGCCTTTTTAAATGTATTTTGTATTTTACAATTTTTCTTAAATGTTTAAATAAAACAACTACCCAAGCTAGTGTGATTTATTATACATCTGGTTTGCTAACAATGGTTCTGACCAATCTGGAACAGGAACCAACCAAAATTTTCAAGAGGAAATTCCACCATTTAAGAATATTATGTAGGGAATTCCCTGGTGGTGCAGTGATTAAGAATCTGCCTGCCAATACAGTGGACATGGGTTTGAGCCCTGGTCCAGGAAGATCCCACATGCTGTGGAGAAGCAAAGCCCGTGCACCACACTTTCTGAGCCTGTGCTCTAGAGCCCACGAGCCACAACTACTGAGCCCATGTGCCACACTACTGAAGTCTGCACACTGAGAGCCCATGCTCCACAACAAGAGAAGCCACCACAATGAGAAGCCAGCGCACTGCCAAGAAGAGTAGACCCGACTTGTGGCAGTGAGAGAAAGCCTGTACATAGCAACAAAGACCCAATGTAGCCAAAAATTAAAATTTAATTAATTAATTAATTTAAAAAATAATAATATTATATACAGGGAGTTCCCTAGTGGAGAAGGATTAGGCCTAGTGGGGCCTAGTGGTTAGGATTCTGGGCTTTCATTGCCAGAACCCAGGTTCAATCCCTGGTTGGGGAACTGAGATCCCACAAGCTGGATGGTGTGGCCAAAAAAAAAAAAAAAAAAGAAAAAGAATATTGTATACTGAGAAATATTATGTGTTTATGTATGTATGTATGTACACACACACATTTTTGCACATGGTTTTATTTCCTCAGTAAAGATGTACCTGCAGCAACATTTCTGACATCTGGTTAAATCTAGACGAGTCCACTTTTGGCTAATATTTCAGACTGAACTTTTTTGGTTTGAGTACGAATAGCCTTGAAATCTTTTCTCAGCTTTATATTCTTTCATAATACAACCTCACATTTCTTAATCTTCTCCTCTAGACTGTCTTCAATAAGGTCTCCTAGACAAAACACCTGTATGCAGAAAACTATAAGACACCGATGAAAGAAATTAAAGATAATACAAACAGATAGAGAGATATACAATGTTCCTGGATTTGGAAGAATCAACATTGTGAAAATGACTATACTACCCAAAGCAATCTACAGATTCAATGCAATCCCTATCAAACTACCAATGGCATTTTCACACAACTAGAACAAAAAATGTCAAGATTTGTATGGAAACAAAAAAGACCCTAAATAGCCAAAGCAATCTTGAGAAAGAAAAATGGAGCTGGAGGAATCAGGCTCCCTGACTTCAGACTATACTACAAAGCTACAGTAATCAAGACAATATGGTACTGGCACAAAAACAGAAATATAGATCAATGGAACAGGATAGAAAGCCCAGAAATAAACCCACATGCCTATGGTCACCTTATTTTTGATAAAGGAGGCAAGAATATACAATGGAGAAAAGACAGCCTCTTCAATAAGTGGTGCTGGGAAAACTGGACAGCTACATGTAAAAGAATGAAATTAGAACACTCCCTAACACCATACAAAAAAATGAACTCAAAATTGATTACAGACCTAAATGTAAGTCCAGACACTATAAAACTCTTAGAGGAAAACATAGGTAGAACACTCTACGACATAAATCACAGAAAGATCCTTTTTGACCCACTGCCTAGAGTAATGGAAATAAAAACAAAAATAAACAATGGGACCTAATGAAACTTCAAAGCTTTTGCCCAGCAAAGAAAACCATAAACAAGACCAAAAGACAACCCTCAGAATGGGAGAAAATATTTGCAAATGAAGCAACTGACAAAGGATTAATCTCCAAAATATACAAGCAGCTCATGCAGCTCAATATCAAAAAACAAACAACCCAATCCAAAAATGGGCAGAAGACCTAAATAGACATTTCTCCCAAGAAGATATACAGATTGCCAACAAACACATGAAAGGATGCTCAACATCACTAATCATTAGAGAAATGCAGTGTACACTAGCTTTCATTCAGAGCTACTTCTGGAATAAAACAGAAGACCCTTCTGGAGCCTAGATTCAATTTACCAAAGGAAAATGAGGGAATTTTAGGGTATGGGCTGTGCCCAGGCAAAGGAGTAAATGTTACCACCCCAGTCCCTTTATGAAGGTGCTGCCTGCTCTGTGCACTTGACTGTGTGAGCTGAACCAAACCTTGGCACAAGAGATCTAGAATTCTTGGAACCCAGACATCCATGAAGTAGTCACGGTAATCCCAACTTAAATATTTGAAAAATCCTTAGAGAAAAATTCTATTTTCCCAATATAAGACCACAGTAAATTATTGTAAACAGTTTACTTGGAAGACAAAATATTTGTCTGAACCATCAGTGGAAAGACAAATTACAATAAGGGCTCTTGGTGGTGTAATGTTGGGAACTACTGCTCCAAGGAACAGAGATTTAGGTCATTTGTATACGGCTCAGAATCTAACATATATGAGAACTCTATAAATATTAACAACTACCTTTCAGAAGTGACATTGTGGTGAGTAGCTGATACTTTGAAAGCGATTAACAAGGAATCCAAAAATAAATTTTTGATCTTATGCTATTACAGAATGCTACTGCAAGGAGATTCCATACAACATCAACTGAAGCATTATAATACTACTCTGTTACAGGCCCTAAGAGATTTGGAAGAAACGGATGTACCTATTACCTTAGTGCTGGCAATGAAACTTGTTTATGAATGGATGTACTTTGTTGTTGTTAGGGATTGGTTGGTTTGTTCTAGGAAATAGGGTACTTTTGCTTTTCTTCTCAAGGTTGAATGACATGTTTCATAAAACACACACTGAACAGATATGTTCCTAACAGTTTGTCTGTAAAATATGCCCTTGGATGACATGAGTTCAACTGGCATATTTGCCACATCTTTGAGATGAGAAATGTTGGGGACATTGCTTAACTTCTCTGAACTTATGACCCATGAGGATAATAATATGGAGTTGAAAAAAAAAAGAAAAGGACATGTGAAAGCATTTTTCAAACTTTAAGGGCGAAATTTTATAAAGCACCAAAAAAAAAAAACAAATTCTTTCATAATATGACCTCACATTTCCTTCCATAAGGTTTCCCAGTCAAATTACTTAGGACACTTGGCACTCTTGTTTTGGTACTCTATGGAACCATTGTTTTCCCCCACGAACTTCTGTTACATTATTAAGTATGCTATTATTCTGGTCAGGTTCAAGAGAGAATTGCTGGCATGATTTGTCACTAAGACAGTATGTGTCAATTACACCTGAGTCAAAAAATTTTCAATTCCTTAAATACAGCTGGGAATCTCTATTTGTGATTAGTAGGAATAAAGGCTTGCCAAATCTAGACAAATAAAAATTAAACGTAAGGCAAAGAATATATAGGTATAGACAAAGTCTTTTCTGGTGACAGAAAAATCCTTTCATGTAAATAAATTTATGATTGTATGAGTATATAAATATTAGATGAAATATGCAAAACCTTAAAAATTAACATTAAAGCAAATTGACTTTGAAATCTGTCCAAAGCAAATTGAAAAATAATATCACATATTGGTTTTACAAGTTTAAAACTGCTTTGGTTGCTGTAGGCTGAGTGTTATGCAGTGAGCGATTGATTTATATGAATTCTCCAGACTTCTTCCTTTTATCTTTTCCTCTGGCACACTGTCTGCTCCTAAACTTTTTCTAAAAATTTTCCCGTCTTTTATTTCACTGAGAGAAACAACAACAACAAATATAACATTCAGAAATTAAAGGGTCAGCTACCTGCTTTATTTGAACAGAGGCTTATGCTCAAATGTGTTGCTTCTCTAGAGCACTAAAATTACTAGAATCCATATTGCCCTTGAAGAGGAAAATAAAATAAAACAGTTGCAAATAGGTTGAAAACCGACAATTTCTGTGTTAGCTGCTCCAGGGATATGGTAGGAGATTGACTTTTTTTTTTTTTTTTTTTTTTTGCTTGCATTGGGTTTTTGTTGCTGTGCGCGGGCTTTCTCTAGTTGCAGTGAGTGGGGGCTACTCTTCATTGCAGTGCGTCGGCTTCTCATTGTGGTGGCTTCTCTTGTTGCGGAGCATGGGCTCTAGGCATTTGGGTTTCAGTAACTGGGGCACAAGGGCTCAGTAGTTGTGGTGCGCAGGCTTAGTTGCTCCGCGGAATGTGGGATCTTCCCGGACCAGGGCTCAAACCCGTGTCACCTGCATTGGCAGGCAGATTCTTAACCACTACGTCACCAGCGAAGTCCCGGAAATTGACTTTTGTAATGAAGTGTTATTCATGCCTTCAAACACGGATTACTTGTTGTGCTTCCTAGGGTTAAGACGTGGATGTCACTCTCTCCTTTCAAACCCTCATGCTTCTTAAAATTGTGCTGGCTTTCTGAATTCAACATTTATGGCATACAATTATTCCTGGCACATATGTTTATTGATTGGCGATGTTAGAACACACCTGACACCACTAATATTTAAATCCATTAACTTATTCACAGATTCAGCAAACATTCAGCAAACCATAAGCCACCAAAACACTGAGCTAGGCACTGTGAAGACTAGATGGGAATGTGCCTTCAATGTACTCCTAATCCAGGCTGCTGTGTGCAGTTGTATAAGCAACTATTAGAATGGAATGTGATATGTATATTATAGAGATGGGCATGGGATGCTACAGAGAAGAGAGAAGTTGCTAAATGTCCCATAGGCATACAAATTTAAAAAGCAATTATCAGACTTCCCTGGTGGCGCAGTGGTTGAGAGTCTGCCTGCTGATACAGGGGACACGGGTTCATGCCCCGGTCCGGGAAGATCCCACATGTGATGGAGTGGCTGGGCCAGTGAGCCATGGCCGCTGAGCCTGCGCGTCCAGAGCCTGTGCTCCGAAAAGGGAGAGGCCACAACAGTGAGAGGCCCGGATACCACAAAAAAAAAAAAAAAAGCAATGATCATGAAAGCCATATACTAAAATATTCATTTAAAAGTCTATCATGAATAGGTGGAAATTAAACAGCATACCTTTGAACAATCAATGGATTAAAAAAAAGAAATCAAAAGAGGAATTAGAAAATATCTTGAGACAAATAAAAATGAAAACACAACATACCAAAACTTATGGGATGCAGCAACAGTAGTATTAAAAGAGTTTATAACAATAAACATCTACATTAAAAAGAAGAAAGATCTCAAATAAAAAACCTAACTTTACACCTCAAGGAACTAGAAAAAGAAGAATAAACTAAGTCCCATGTTAGCAGAAGGAGGGAAACAATAAAAACTAGGGCAGAAATAAATGAAATAGAGAATAGAAAAGCCATAGGAAAAAATCAATAAAACTGGGTTGATTTTTTTAAAAGGTAAGCAAAATTGACAAATCTTTAATTAGACTTACTAAGTAAAAGGAAGTTGTCTATCAAGGCATAAAACGACATGGAGGAAATTTTAATGCATATTGTTAAGTGAAAGAAGCCAGTCTGAAAAGGCTACATACTGTATGATTCCGACTGTATGAAATTCTGAAAAAGGCAAAACTAAGGAGACAGTAAAAAAGATCAGTGGTTTCCAAGGGTTGAGGGGAAGGGAGGGATAAATAGATGCAACACAGGGGATTTTTATGGCAGAGAAACTATTCTGTGTGATACTGTAATGATGGACACATGACATTATGCATTCGTCAAAACCATAGACTGTACAACACAAAGAGTAAACCCTAATGTAAGCTGTGGACTTTAGTTAATAATAATGCATCAATATTTGTTCATCAATGTTACAAATGTACCACACTAATGCAAGATATTCATAATAGGGGAAACTGGGAGTAGAGGAGGCATGAAAAACTGTCTGTACTTTCTGAGGAATTTTTCTGTAAACCTGAAACTACTAAAAAATAAAGTCTATTAAAAAAAAAAGAAAGAAAATGGGTAAAATTAATTTTAATAATATACTCAATTTTACAGTTCCAAAGTATTATTTTGACATGTAATCAATATGTTTTAAGTATCAAGAAAATTTTATACTTTTGTTCATACTAAATATTTGTAATCCACTAGACAAATTTCAAGTACTTAATAGTCACATCTGGCTAATAGCTACCATAGTTGACAGTGCAGGTGTAGACAAATTATGTCTTAATTGTTAGGATAGAGGTGTTTACAGATATAATTAAAGTGGAGGGGAGGGGTATTTAAGGCAACCTCTGTGGGACAAGAAAGGCTTCAGAGTGAGGAGAGGGCTGAGTTGGGAATTGAAGGAGTCAGGAATTATCTATTAAGAACAAAACACCAGGCAGAGCCAAGGCAAGGGTCAAGGGTAAGCCCTGACTGACTCAGTCAGTAAAGATATAATGAGCCACAGTTAGATCCAGGAAGCTTCCTACTTACACTGACAGTGAAAGAAAGAATAGCTAAAAATACCAATTCCCTGGGTCTTTGTCCTGCACACCAAAAAGGGTGACAGGAAAACAAAAAGGTGCTGGTTGACTGCATATGAGTTGTGGGATACCCTACTGCTGAGGACTCAATTCTAGACTGTGGCTAAGTGGTGTTATACAGCCGTTCTCTGAAGGAGATAGGACAGAAAGCCTCATACTTCATCAGAGGTGATGAGAAACTGTCTCCCAACAGCCTCCCAGGGAAATAGGGAAGCAAGTGAGAGATGACCTCATAGCTTCTTCTCAAAATCCTCTCATCCTTTCAAGTCCTGGAAAGAACAAAAGGCATTCTGCCAAGACTCAGATTAGCTGTGGCTCAAGCTTTTGCCTGCATGATCTATGTGGATATGTGCAAGGTTACCAGGGAGCCATGGCAGAGATATTCTCCTACATTTCTGAGAAAGAGAAAGAAGAGAGGACATCTAAGAAAATATAACAGCATGCAAAAAGGCAAAAGGGTGCAGCCTCTGGCTAGAATTCGATGTCATGTGGCAGAAGTATGACAGAGGAGACTTGAAACTTAGGCACAGATTAACCTTGACAGGTCTTGTAAATCCTAATGAGAGTTTTCTACCTAACGGAGTTTCAGGAGAGAAGGATTGGATCACATTTAGATATTAGAAAGGACCCTATGACAGCAGTGTAAAGGAGGACTGAAATGGACCTGGACTGAAGGTGAAGCTGGGGTTACTAGAATAGATATCTTGGGAACCAGTGAGAGCAAAGCATCCTCAGTTTGCATAGTGTCCTTTTATGGTTGAAAAGAAACACTCACCAATCCATAGAACGCGGTCCCCATAAGTAGGGAAGGAAGGCAAAGGGCTCAATGCTATATGCCCCCTGTTCCATTTGTCAGTAATCCAATTCTGCCGCCTTCCTTTTCATGTTATAAATGTTGACGTTATCAGGATTGCTTCCTCTCCATTTTTTGCTAAATGGAATTCCATCACTTGGTCTTGAAAAATGAGAGTCTGAAAGACTGGTGAAAAAGCTTTCAGGAAGACAAGAAGGAAACACTGTTGTGTGTTCCCTTACCCTACAGAAAAGCTCGTACTATTATGTGTCATGAAAATGTTATTGCTAATAGAGTACTCTGGCAAACATCCAGACTCCAAATCTCGGTCTGCATGCCCATGCCCTAGGCCTTTGCTAAAATGTCTCCTTCTCGCTGCAACCTTTTCTGACCACTTGATTTAAAATTATAATCTTCCTGGGCCCCCTGGCAACATACTCCAACTCCCTGCAATGCTTTATCATCATCTAACATATATTTTGCTTATTATTTTATTTTCTGTTTATTTCCACTAAAATATAAGCTCCATGAGCTCCTGAGTACGGTATTCCTAGTACTGTAATAACTGGCCACATGGTTATTAAATTTTCAAAAAAATATATATATCTTGTGATTCCATTTATATGAAGCTCCAAAACAGGAAAAAATATTTACTGATGAATAAATAATTATTTATAATAATTATTTAAAAATAATAATTATTTAAAAATTATTTAATGATTATTTAATGATGATAGACAATAGTGATGACCTTTGTGGAAGGGGGTAATAACAGGTAGAGGGTATTAGAGGTGCTAATACTGGTGCTAATACTATCTTGATTCTGGTAGTGGTTACACAGATGTGTGCTGTGTTCTTATGACTTCTGTACTTTTCTATATCTGTTATATGCCAACTAAAAGTATATCTAAAGAAGTTGGGAAGAAGACACATCCTAGCAGCTGCTTTTTCTGTCTTTCTGATTCAAAGTTTTTTGTGCTTGGGTTTTTTGTCTTTATTGCATCACCATTTCTAGATGGCTGCTCCCCCTTGAGACATTACTTCTGTGTTCCCAGGAGGGAAAGGACTGAAAAGTGAAGGGGTGAAGGGCTTTCTCTTGGTGAGATTTTGCTTTTCATTATGAAAGAAAGCCCTCCTGGGGACTTATGCTTACCTGTCACTGGGTTACATGGTTACTCCTGTGGTAGGTGTTCAGCTTTGCAGCCTCTATAACAGAGAGATATTAGACGTGGGTTTTTCAGGAATCAACTTATATTATCTCTACATATCGAAAAGAAATTTGAGGACAATGTTAATACGAGTATTTGTAATGTAAATGTAATGTAAAAGGAAAATACCAGGACCCCAAACACTTCAAAGCACACATCATTAACTAACCCCACATTTGTAGTATATATATTAGACCCCAAAGCACCTTCATGCTCTTTACTTCCAGCTGGTGCTTTGGATTTGTATTTCAATCAGGTCTCCTCTGATCAAGAGAACTGGACCAGATGTAAGCATCCATACTTTACATACAAGGCTTAAAGACAGGCAAGGGTGGCCCTCACTAATCTTTCCTCTGAACACATCCAGATTCTTGCATGACTTCTCATGTTCTCCCAGGCCTACCATATGCTACAAATGCTAGTGAAAGGAATCAAAGAGCACAGTGCAAGAAAGATTTAGGAGAGAGCCTACAGAGGGGTGTAAGAGAAAGATTAAATGAATCAATTTAATTTGTTTCTAGATTTGATACATTTGTTTCTTACTCAACTTGCTTCTGAAAGTGTTCAAGATGGATTCAATTTTACTTGTAATGTATATCTCTCCCACAACCAAATTAATCCCGAAGCCATTGTCTTAAATTTTTATGTGATTGAGGGTTGCACTTTATATTTGTCTTATATCTAAATTCTTCTTCCCGAAGACTACTGTGGCAGAAGGAGTGGGAACACTTCAACTCCCCTTAGAGGTTAAATCTTGTGACCCACACTACCAGTCATGTATCCTTCCTGGAGTTAACCCAGTGTATTTATAAGTTTATACTCTTCTCTGGCTGTTGTTTTTCCCTATTAGGATTATTCCTGAACACTTCCTGCACCTTCATGAGAATTATTTCCAGCCTCAAAGTCATTTAAAAATGCTGTTTGATATTGCTTAGAAGCCACTGAAATGTTTCAAGTGACCTTAGCCCACGTTATAAACTAAATGTAGCAGTCACCCCTAGACTATTCCTAATTCTCAAAATATTACTGACTCTGTTGTCCTACTACATTAATGGCACCATATTTATAGTTAACATCAATTAATTACTGTGTCAGGCAGTATGCTGAGTACTTTGACAGACATTAATCAATTTGATCCTCACATAACCCTATTTAGTAGATGCTACTACTATTCTCATTTTATAGATTAGAAAACACAGAGGTTAAGTAACTAGCTCCAGTTAATTCACCCAGAGGGGATTAGAATCCAAAAAGTCTGGCCCCAAAGAGAGAGTACTTCCCTCTACCCCATCTTTGCCCCAAAGTAATATCATCTTAATCCAAATAATATATAATTATCTAATATTTACTCCATTTCATAAAATGTAAAGCTTCAAACCCTATCTAATGTTCAAGTCTGCTAAACCACCTATTGTATATTTTTTTAATTAGCTGACTATACATAAATAACTCCCCTCCTGATTTTCTTCATATTCTTCTCAGAGGGTCGCTGGTTGGAGTCTGGGTTTCTCATTCAGAGGCCACAGCTGGGATACTCTTCCACAACCTCCAAAATTCTGTGACTTCAGCTCCAAGATTTTCTTATCAACCTTCTGTTTCCTGAAGTTAGTGACATACGAATATGCTAGCTCTGGGACTTTCCTGGTGGTCCAGTGGTCAAGACTCTGTGGTTCCACAGCAGGGGGTACAGGTTCAATCCTTGATCAGAGAACTAAGATCCCCACATGCCAAAGCAAACAAACAAAACAAACAATGTTAGCCCCATACCCACAGATTTTTGAGAACACAATCAGCCTTAGAAAAAATAGTAACAACTTTAACAGCTATTAATCTATGAATTGTTTCTCTTTGCAACTATATTTCCCATTCAAAAATTGAGTAACAGATTCCATTATAATTTTAATTTCTAGGACAATAATTCTGAAACAATTTTTCATCAACAGCACACCCAAAAGATAGTATCTACCTCTACCAGTAAGGTGGTTCATTACAGTGATTTGAGGGAATGGAGATGAGAGGTAAGCAAAAATCTTTCTTAGGATGTGTAACCCCATAGAAAAAGTAGGGGGAAAAAAGAAAAAGAATTATTTAAAAATGTGTCCTAGTTGAAATGTGTACTCCTTTTCAAACTGAGAATCATCACTGAATACTAAATCAGAGAATTAGTGATTAAATGAATTAGAGGAGCACACAGATCGCTATAGAGATGGATGAGAGTTCTGAGTTTCAAGTTCTGAGTTTCACCTTGTGCCAGGTATCTTGTGCAGTTCTTCAGAAACTACCACAAGTACACTTCATAACACTTAGAAGATACATCCTCAAAAGAGATAAATTGTGAAACTAAGATTTCCATATACTTGGATTAAAAACAACAATTCTACTTAAGAAGACATCCTTCTTTCTCAGAGACCAGTACCTGTAAGATTTCTTCCTGTAAGAAAAATTGGAAATTTTCTGAAATGGACTCTAATCTTCAGCCTTTTCTTCACGTCTCCTTCCACAACTTCTGTATATGTAGAGAATACCTGGAGCATGATAAAATAAACTGACTTTCAGGAAGTTACATTAAAAATGGATATAACTTCCAGTCCTGGGTATATATCCAAAGAAAATGAAAACATTAATTCAAAAAGATACATGCACTCCAATGTTCATAGCAGCATTAGCTACAATAGACAAGATATGGAAGCAACCTAAGTGTCCATCAACAGATGAATGGATAAAAGAGATGTAGTATATACATGCAATGGAATATTACCCAGCCACAGAAAAGAATGAAATTTTGCTATTGGCAACAACATGGATGGACTTGGAGGGTATTACACTTAGTAAAATAAGCCAGATAGAGAAATGCAAATATTGTATTTTATCACTTATATGTGGAATCTAAAAAATAAAGCAAACTAGTGAATATAACAAAAAAGAAACAGATTCACAGATGTAGAAAACAAACTAGTGGTTACCAGTAAGGAAAGGAAAGGGGGGAGAGGCATGATAGGGATAGGGGATTAGGAGGTACAAACTACTATGTATAAAATAAATAAGCTATAAGGATACATTGTACAGCACAGGAAATATAGCCAATATTTTATAATAACTATAAATGGATTATAATCTTTATATAATCTTTATATACTCAATAAATATTATGAGTGTAGTAGACTGAATAAGAAGATGGACCCAAAGATTCCCTTCTTTCATGTACACCCTGTATAATCACCTCCCCTTGAGTGTGGCAAGAACCAGTGAATATGATGAAGTAATCACTTCCATGATTAAGATTCCTAATCAGTTGACTATAAGTTAACCAAAATGGAGATTATCCTCAATAGGCCAGGCACAATCAGGTGAGTCCTTTAAAATTAGGAAGATTCTCCTGCTGGTTTCAAAGACTAAACAAACTGCCATTTTATGAGAGGAGGTGGCAATAGGCAAGAACCTGAGGGCAAGCTCTAGTTGCTGAGAGTGGTCCTCGGCTGAAAACCAGCAAGAAAATGCGGACCTAACAGACCTACACAGAAATAAATTCTGCCAATAGTCAGTGAGATTGGAAGAGGACCTCAGACCTCAGGTGAGACTATAGCCCTGGCTGATATCTTAATTTCATCATAGTGAGATCCTGACCAGTTGACCCAGTTAAACCATAATCAGACTCCTGACTTGAGGAAATAGTAAGAATAGATGTGTATTGTTTTGAGCCACTAAGTTTGTGTTAATTTGTTATGCAACTATAGAAGATTAATACAAGTAGTATCTGTTGTTGTGATATTGTTACTATTACTATAAGTAAATTCATATAACTATATTCCTGTTTCTGAATCTAGGCTCACCTCAACTTTCTGATAATGTTGGCATCTCCTATGGCTTGTTCATAAGCAGAGTGTGCTGGCCAAGCTAACAATTACAGAATATATTTGGTATTTACATTTCAAATCAGTTTATTAGTAAAACCTGGGAGGTCACAGTTACTTACAGTAAGGAATAATTGAACTAATAAATACTCCACTTTTTAAAAACTTTTTTCCATGCCAGCTAGTGCAATCTCATTTGTATACTGATTAGAGCCAGAGGGCCACCAAGGAGAACTAGTTGTTTTGTTTGTTTGTTTGTTTTTTGGCCACACCATGGGGGCATGCAGGATCTTAGTTCCCCAACCAGGGATCGAACCCGAGCCCCCTGCAGTGGAAGTGCAGAGTCTTAATCACTGGACCACCAGGGAAGTTCCAAAGAGGATTAGTTTTAATCTTTGTGGTAGACAGCAATGGTCAACAAATATCCCACTTGTTATTCTAAAGGGTCTTACTTTCTATTGCAATGAAGTGTGATTGAAATGACACTAATCACTTCTAGACTGAGGCAATAAAAAGCCCGTGAGCAACCTCCATTCTTTATCTTCTTTGGTCAAGCCATCCAAGGAGACCACATGTGCCAGATGATGCAGGTACAAGATGATGAAGACATCAGCCTAGGTCCCTGAGTAACTAAGTGAAGCAATACCCATATCAATTCTCACTGAAAATGCAGCATAAAGAAGAAACAAATTTTTATTACTTGAGTATCTAAGATTTCAGAGTTAATTTGTCACAACAGCAAAACCTAGACTATACTAACAGATAGGTTAAATAAGTAAAAATGGATTAGGAAGGATCGCTCATTTAGAGTTCTTTTTCTCTGGCCTCTGTGTATCTCTCTTCTCTTCTTTATCTAATGTGGATGGTTTAATAATATTAAGACCCATGGGACTTCCTGCTTGACTGACTCCTTTCTCACTAGTAGGTACACCATATAACAGGCTGAAGTTTGATCCTTCAGATTCATTCATCCTCCATGATAACATGGTTGAAGCCATAACATACAAGAAAAGGCATCAGTTTGGCTATCACATTTCATGTGTCAAAACTAAGGGTAGGCAGTAGCAACTATATCAGCAACTGATGACTGGAAGAGATTAGAAGACTTAGGGATCCTGGCTGTATTTCATTTAGAAGTGACAACCAGAAGCCATCCTTATCTTGTTCATGACTTTTAAAGGCAATTTTCTAAATGTTTCACCATTAAGCATGACATGAGCTATTGATCAAAGTAGATATTATGATTTTTAAGTAAGCATTTTTCTTTCTGAATTTCCTTACAAATATTCTCAGGAAATAACTTTTTTTGGACTCAATGAGAAGGATGATAAGACCATTCTCCAGGGCTTCCCTGGTCGTGCAGTGGTTAGGAATCCCCCTGTCAATGCATGGGGCACGAGTTTGAGCCCTGGTCCGAGAAGATCCCATATGCTGCAGAGCAACTAAGCCCGTGCGCCACAACTACTGAGCCTACACTCTAGATCCCGTGTGCCACAACTACTGAAGGCTGCGTGCCACAACTACTGAAGCCCGTGTGCCTAGAGCCTGTGCTCTGCAACAAGAGAAGCCACGGCAATGAGAAGCCCACGCACCGCAAGGAAGAGTAGCCCCCGCTCACGGCAACTAGAGAAAGCCTGCACACAGAAAAGAAGACCAAACACAGCCAAAAATAAATAAATAAATAAAATAAATTAAAAAAAAAAAAAAGAAGACAGTTCTCCCTTGACAGTTTGAAGTGATAAATTATATTAATAGATTTCCTAAGCTTCAATCATCTATATTTCCTGGAATAAACCCTACTTGGTCATGATAGATGACAATTTTTACTGCAGAGTTTAATTCAACATGCTAATATTTTGCTTATAATCTATACATATATATTTCTAAATGATACTGACCTAGAGTTCGTTTTGGGTTTATTTTGTCAAGTTTTAGTATCAAGGTTTTCCAGTTTCAAAAATAAATTTGGATAGTTTTCTCCTTTTTGCTACACCATGTAATATATTATGTAGTATAAGCATTATATGTCTTTTTAAGTTTTAAATAATTGGCCAACAAGCCATCTTACTCCAAATATATGCTAGAATAATTATTTTATTATATTATCAAGTTCCCTGTATTTTTCTAATTATATTTTTTAAATTATTCCTGATTCAAATTTGGCAATTTATACTTTTCCAGAAAATTATCATTCTCATTAAGGTTTTCCACTGTATTAAAACTTTTACTCTTTTTATTATATTTCTTAATTTTAATTTTGGTGATGTTTTAAATGACAGTTGTTAAATAACTCACCTTAGTAGTTTCTAAATCTATCAAGTCAGATTTAAAACATGTAAACTGTTGCATCTGTGGTAATACAAGAAATGCCCATTAATGTTGCATGAACTCGATTTGCAACATTATCTATTCATAACATTTCTAATCCAAACTTTCTGCACAAGACTGCAGATAATAGCAAGGTGATAACTTAAACTATTAAATGATGTTTAGTGATAATAACTCATAATTTCACATAATGTAAAAAGGGTATTACCTCTGGGTTGCTTTGTAACACGTGGGACATCAAAAGTCATGCAAATTATAATCAGAATATGGGGGAGAGTTCAAGGAACATATTCTGCTTATTGACAAAGGAATCCTATGAGAATGAAATGTAATAGATGTAAACAGAAACATGGCTCTAAATCACGATGTTCATTTTATAACATTTTTTTCTTTCAAAACACAGATCTAGAGCATAAAGCAAGATCAACATGCATCATATAGTTACAAAGCCAATCACTTTATAGTAATATAATGCAAAGAGTAAAATGAGAAATAAAGTCTTGCTAACCTGATTAAATTTTAACATAAATGGATTGGCAACTCAAATGCAGGAAATAATTTATTTTTCCCAAGAGAGCTATTCATAAGAACACAGTCCTCTACAATGTCTGGCAGTATCATTTATGGAATATAATCTTCTCAATATATTAAGTGAATAACTTGTAATTTGATTAAAATTGAGCTTCCTGACCCCATCCCATTCTTTATCAGAAAGAAAGAGACACAGTTCTGTGGGTATTCAGTTTGTTTTCATGGAACCAAAGGATTATGAAAGCTTATATAGGCTATGAAAGCTATTTTTTGATATTAGGTGAAACCCTCTTAAAATACATTGGACAAACTAAAAGATACAGTCCTGTATACTTTCAATAAGCTAAAGTATTCAAGAGTTTCTGGAAGGTTGATACAGTGAGCTAGAAATTGTGATATTTGATGTAGAGGATCATATACATAAATACTGTTGTACTCTCAGTGATGGAAAAAATTGAAATGGAAAAGAAAAATGAGTTTTCTGCATCTCTATCTTGGACAGATGTTTGGGAATAACCAGGAGTTTGGTAAATGATCACTATGAGTCAGGATAAAGAGTGGCATATACTTCAGAAAAGTAAGAATTTGTATACCAAGATAGAGGAGGAGTAGTTTGTAACTGACCATGACATGCATGAGGGATTAGGGAAATAACTGGGTACAGAGAGTTCAGATGGAAGTCTATTGTAATAGTCCCTGCAAAACAAAAACAAAAAACAAAGCAGATAAAAAACAGCAACAACAACAACAACAAAAAAAACAATGAGCCCTTGATTAAATCCAACTCAACAAATATTTATTGAACAATGACTATATACCAAGTACTCTTCTAGGTGGTTAGGTTAAAATTGTGAACAAAACAGTCTAACATTCTTACCCTCTAGTGACTCACATTTTAGCAATTGAGGGCAAAAACAATAGAAAGAAAGACTATGACAGAAAGAGATATTGAAAGGCTTGAGTTGACAGGACTCTCTTGATATTGATGGTCAAGAAAAGGAAGAATTTGCAGAAAATTCTATGGCCTTACCCTAAGTCACAAGTAAAATAGAAAGACTATTGATAGAGAGGGAGCAACTTATTCGGCATATGTTGAATCCTTCCCAAGTACTAGGGACATAAAGATGAAGAGGAAGGAGCACCATTCTGGAAATGTGACTACTGTGATGAGAGTGACAGTTCTGGACAAGTTGAAATTCTGATTCAGGCAGGACATTCTTGTGAAATATTCAACAAAACAATTGAAAAGGTGATTTTGAAATTCAAGAGAGAGGTTAGGCTAAGAGAAATCTGATTAGGAAGTGATTTTTCTGGTTATCATCATATATGAAATCACCGAGAGAAAGAGAATAGAATAAAAGGCAACAGCCAGAGACAAAAACTAGAACCCTGATATTTATAGTTATACATTGTAAGAGGAAACAAAGAAGAATAAGTTAGAATAGCAATAGAGATGGATATAAAATAATAGAAAAAGAAAAATGGTGGAATATCATCCAAGTGATATTAATCTATATGAATGTTTCCAAAAGGATGGAGTCATCAATATCAAAATGAGCAGAGACTGAATAGAAAGAGAAAAGACCGGAAGATTAAAGTTTCAGAAGGAAAGTGGGAGTTCATGAGAGGAAAAGCCGGGATTGTTGATTAATGATTAGAAATGGAGAGAGTTCATGTAGACTATGCTTTTAAGAAAACTTGGTGGTCTACAGAGGTAATCTTGGTTCTTTGTGGGAAAATTGATTAATAGAGATTTGAGTATGTTTATAAGCTGAGGGGTAGCAGAATGTGCCACTCCAAAATATACTCCTTTGGCATAAGGACTATTTTGAGCTGACTATTTTGAAAAAGTTCAGACACAAAAGAAGCTCTGAAAACAGTAGAAGTTTCCCTTTTGTAAGGGAAATTTACATTAGAAAGGGGGCCATACCAGGAGTTAAAATTGTTTGTTAGTTTTTTTTCTCCTGTTAATCTGTTTTTTATTATATGGGGGTCTCAGCCAAGAACCTAATAGGATAGAGGGAAAATTATTTTCCGTACCCTACACAACTAAAGAGAAAAAGTTAGTGGTCAAATTGAAGATCCAAAAGCAAGAGATTGAACAGTTCTCAGAAGAGACATGATCATTTGGAATCTGGACCATAGTCAAAGGGATTAGCATTAATATGACAAGACATTTCTTCTGTCAAGCAAGCAGGACATGCTATATGAATATACTTTGAGTTACAGAGAAGAAGAAATCAGAGGGAGTCTATGTATGAGAGCTTAGGTTTTACTCAATAAAGGAGGAGGAAGTTCATATGCCTCGTCTTCAAGTGATAAGGGTGATGAGAAAGGTAATGAAGATTATGGAAATTTTTTAATTACCACTTTTACTTTCCAGCAACTTAGTGAAAATTCAAGACTCAAGGAACTTAAACCAAGAAGAAAAAGAGGGAAGTGTATAGAAAAGAAAGGAACATGTGCCTAAGGAAGATATTGAAGAAAGATCTGAACTCGAGGAAAAAAATCTGCCTTTCAATTCGTTGAGGGATGACTTGGGAAAATGTAAATCAAAAAAAGAAGGAAAAAAAGGGAAAAATTTTTTTCCTGGGAAAAAATTCATATGGAAATGCAATGGTAAAAAAATTAGCACCCTGATACATGCTACATTTTCAATCATACTAGCCAAATTAATATGTTCTAGAATTCACTTTGTTAATCATCATATATTATCACATATATTTTGAAATTAATAAATTTCAGTAACAATATCATATACAATGTTTAGATATTGAATGGAACTCTGTTATTAAAAATCCAAGATTTTTATCTAATAGTAGAATTAGCAGGCATGAAAATTTGATAAATTAATCTTATACTGGTTTCTATGAATGGGTAAGTAAAAGTGAAGCTGGATATTCATATTTATTTATTACCACAATCATTGGTACTAATGGCAATTGAAAAATTTTATTTGCATTTTATCAGGTGAAACAAAGTAAGTATTTTACATGGATTGCAATTCTTAAAGAGAGTATCTGAATTTGTATCTATTACCTTGTTTTTCAAAAAGTGGCATAATCATGAGGGAGTTACCACATGCCTGATTGAAAATGCCTTAGGTGAAATGCACACATTTCTTGTTTAAAGAGTTTAATAATTTCCAGAGACAAACAAGGTTTAATCAAATGATGGGGTGAAAGGTCTTGAAAATAAAATATGAATAAAACAAGTCACTAGAGTTAAGAAAAGATGAAACAATCCTATATTTAGTGTAACTCTAAAAAATTGTCCAAAAAAAGCATTCTTTTTTTTTTGCAGTACGCGGGCCTCTCACTGTTGTGGCCTCTCCCATTCTGGAGCACAGGCTCCGGATGAGCAGGCTCAGTGGCCACGGTTCACAGGCCCAGCCACTCCGCGGCATGTGGGATCTTCCCGGACCAGGGCACGAACCCGTGTTCCCTGCATCAGCAGGCGGACGCTCAATCACTGTGCCACCAGGGAAGCCCAAAGCATTCCTTTTGAATGTGTTTCTTCTTATAGTGCTATTTTTTATTTTTCATTTCTCATTTCTATCCATAAATCAAGACTTTGCCTCTGTATTTAGGTTTTAACTGATGATCCCAAAATACAATGTCTATTTTAGCATGAGCGCAGAGTCTACAACATTTTTTTCTTGTTTTGTTCCATGATCATCATTATGTATGAATAAAAGCAAAATGCAGTCAATATTCATGACAATTAATCTCAATGAAGAATGCCTTACATTGCCTAATGTAAATCTAACAAGACATAGCACAGATAAAAAAGATAACATTTTTTTGTTTTTTGAAAGATACCATTTTTAATAATGACACTTAGAGAAACAACATTAAAATTCTTTAAAAAGTAATTCCTCTATTACATATATATATACATATATATGTATATATATATATATATATATATAGTTTTTATTTTAAGTTTCTCATCCAAAGTTGCTTTACATTAAAGTAATTTGTCATTTTCAGGACTAGATAGAGAGGATCTCAAATTTAGCCCTCAAATATTTTCAGAAATTCCAGTTTTCAAGTTTGAACAATGCTATGTATGCCAGGCTATGAGGAGCATGTGTGGCCAGACTGCCAAGATCACTGCACAGATGCTGAAGCCATAGTGTTTCATGAATTTTGTTCTGCTGAATGTACACATAAGAATCACTATTAAAATGTGTATTCCTGGGCTGTCTCTGAGCCAGAATTTCTTAGGATTGGTAGCCAGCAATCAGCAAATTTAATATTTTCCTGGAGATTCATGCATACTTAAATTTGGAAACCACTACCTAATGTTGTGTCATAGCTTGGCAATTTTCACAGCTGGGGGAGGGAGGGCAGTGATAGATAAGTAGAAACAGGTTGAAAACTGGAGTGAAAATACTTTGCTTGAAATATAGACCATTATAGAGTTAGCCACCTACATTTGGGTCAAAGAAAGATATATTCTGGTAGGCAGAATTCCAAGATGATTCCCAAGATGCCCCCTCCCTTGGGTACATAGTCTGTATAATCCCTAACACTGTGAATATGATGGATTTTACTCCCATTATTAGGTTATATTAGATGGGACAGTTGAATTTAAGAAAGAGAGATTATCCTGGGTAAGCCTGACCTAATCAGGTGAGCTCTTGAAAGAGACTGGGCTCTTCCTGAAGTTTGTGATTCAGTGTATAAGAGAGGCTTGACAAGATTCCCCATTGCTGTATTTGCAGTTAAAAGGAGCCATGTGGCAAGGTATGCTGGCAGTCTCTAGGAGCAAAGAGAAGGCCCCACATGACAGCCAGCAAAGAAACAGGGACTGCAGTCTTACAACCACAAGGAGCTGAATTCAGCCAACAAGCTTAATGAACATGGAAACAAATTTTCTCCCAGAGTCTCCAAATGAAAATACAGCTGGCCAACACATCAGTTTCAACTTTGCAAGACCCTGAACAGAGAACTCAATCATTCCACATCTGAACTTCTGACCTAAAAAACTGTGGGGTAACAAATGGATGTTAAGCTGTTACATGTATGATTATTTGTTTCACAGCAATAGAAAACTAATCCATACCCAACTGCACAAAAGTGGCCTGGCCTGTGGTGATAGGTGCCTAACTGAACCTAGCCACTGCTATGCACACTTTGACTTCCTTGAACCTCAGCTATAAATGAGATTGGTGTAATGAACCAGCAGATTTTACATATCAAAGTTAGGTTTATAAAACCACCAAGATCTCTTGTGTCTAAGTTAAAAAAATTCATTAAGAAATTATTGGTGGGGCTTCCCTGGTGGCGCAGTGGTTGAGAGTCCGCCTGCCGATGCAGGGGACACGGGTTCGTGCCCCGGTCCGGGAAGATCCCACATGCAGCGGAGCAGCTGGGCCCGTGAGCCATGGCCGCTGAGCCTGCGCGTCCAGAGCCTGTGCTTCGCAACGGGAGAGGCCACAACAGTGAGAGGCCCGCGTACCGGAAAAAAAAAAAAAAAAAAGAAAAAAGAAATTATTGGTAGGAAAAGCAGAATCCCAAATACAGTAGTTCAAAACTCCCCTATCAGAAATGATTTTTAAAAACTATGTTCAAGTTTATATGTTACAATCAACATTATAAGGTAGATTAATATTTTAATCACCATTACCAAAGAGGCATAAGAACTTAATTGGAGTAGATGGTCCAAGATTGTGCACTAAAGCTGCCAGCATAAGACCTCATTTTCAGAACAATTATTTTCCTTCACCAAAGAGCATCTCATGAGTTCATCTATTCAGCCAAGATAAATCTTTTTTTTTTCTCTTAATGTGCCCACGAAAAACATCTACTTTCCATTATTTCTTGTGGTCACAAAAGCCTTTCACTGAATATTTCTACAAATAGCTCTCACATGCCCATTCCTCCTTTGATGATTTTGCAATTCTAATAAAGTGATTAAAACTCCTTATCCCTGCTATGGCCTCTGCTAAACAATGTGAAAGTACCTCTCCTGCTGGGGTTATCCTGCCAGCAAAATTCAAATGGCCCACCAACAAGTACATCTGTTGTAATTTGACTTTTTTGCCCTTGTTAATTTTTTCTACTATTCTATAAGATCTTGAATTTTCCCCTTGAAGCTCTAAATTCCTTTTTAATTATTTATTTGTGGAGAATCTCTTCTACAGATAAAATCAAGTTGATTAGTCTTCTAGTTTTCCTTTAACTATTGGAGTTTTAACAAGTCACTTACTCTCTGAAACCTCACAGCTTCCTAATTAATAGGTGTTTGAACCTGACAGGGTCATCCGATTTGTCTTATGTATTCATTGTGTTCGATTATGGGTCCCAAATATCCTGATTAACACATGTACAGTTGTGATCTTGCTGGGGAAGAACATGGCAGTGAATCTGAAATACAGAGTCAATGAGATTTTGACAAGTAGTTTTGCTAAATACAGGAGGTAATTTAGAGTGGCAGAACATTTAGGCACAGACTGTTAAATGTTTCATCAATCTTCAAGAAATGTTAAAAACAAAACTGGCTTTGGGGACTTCCCTGGTGGCACAGTGGATAAGACTCCGTGCTCCCAATGCAGGGGGGCCTGGGTTCAATCCCCGGTCAGGGAACTAGATCCCACGTGCATGCTGCAACTAAGAGTTCACATGCCACAACAAAGGAGCCCACATGCCACAACCAAGGATCCTGCCTGCTGCAACTAAGACCTGGTGCAACCAAATAAATAAATTAAATAAATAAATATTTAAAAAAAAAAACTGGGTTTGGTGGAAGAATTTGGGGGGGGGGACTTTCTGATTTATACGTTTCACACTGATGAAAGAAAACTTGGTCCTTTGCTGAGTTTTCCTTTAGTCTCATCCTCTGATAGCAGCACCTGCTCTTCCTTTGGGCAGAGAGCCCTTTCCCATTCACTCTATGGATCAGACAATGCTGAAACTATTGACTCCTGGATCCACTGGCGGCCCAGCCCTGGCTAACAGAGTCACATCACACTGACCACAGTGGGGAATGCATCACCACTGTGAGCCAAAGCAGTCTGGGGATTTTCATAAAACTGTTGGGAGAGATAAGCTGTTGTTTTCTCTGGGGTTTCCACATGGGTTAAAAAACCTCTGAAGCTACTATTGACCCAGTTTGCTCTTACATAGGAGAACTTGCCTGAAAATGGCAATAACCTAGGAGGAAGCAGGACTGAGAACAGACAGACGAGGGGAGTGTGGCCATTTCATTGCTCCATCCTCTGATACCCAGCCAGACCTGAAGTTATACTACCCGCAGCCTTTTCAATTACTTGAGCCAATCAATTCCCTATGATAGTTAAGCCCCTTTGGGCTGGGTTTTCAGACTTGCCACTGAAGAATCTTGCTGCATAGAAAAGGTGTCTCTCACAAAAGTTAAATTAATCCAAGACTCTAACATTTGCATTTAGTAAAAATGACATTATAAAGCTAATTTATTGACAATAATTTTTGAATGGAATACAATCAAACTCCCAAAATATAACTTTGGTGATTATTTTACAGTCATGACCATTACATCATTTGAATTTTTCCAGTATTTAAAGGTACTTCAATGATATAATCTCATTAATTCTTTTTTTTTAATTAGTTTCTGCTTTATAACAAAGTGAATCAGTCATACATATACATCTGTTCCCACATCCCTTCCCTCATGCATCTCCCTCCCTCCCACCCTCCCCATCCCACCCCTCCAGGCGGTCACAAAGCACCGAGCTGATCTCCCTGTGCTCTGCGGCTGCTTCCCACTATCTATCTACCTTACGTTTGGTAGTGTATATATGTCCATGCCTCTCTTTCGCTTTGTCACAGCTTACCCTTCCCCCTCCCCATATCCTCAAGTCCATTCTCAAGTAGGTCTGTGTCTTTATTCCCGTTTTACCCCTAGGTTCTTCATGGCATTTTTTTTTTAAATTCTGTATATATGTGTTAGCATACGGTATTTGTCTTTCTCTTTCTGACTTAACTTCACTCTGTATGACAGACTCTAGGTCTATCCACCTCATTACAAATAGCTCAGTTTCGTTTCTTTTTATGGCTGAGTAATATTCCATTGTATAAATGTGCCACATCTTCTTTATCCATTCATCCGATGATGGACACTTAGGTTGTTTCCAGCTCCGGGCTATTGTGAATAGAGCTGCAATGAACATTTTGGTCCATCTCTCTTTTTGAATTATGGTTTTCTCAGGGTATATGCCTAGTAGTGGGATTGCTGGGTCATATGGTAGTTCTATTTTTAGTTTTTTAAGGAACCTCCATACTGTTCTCCATAGTGGCTCTACCAATTCACATTCCCACCAGCAGTGCAAGAGTGTTCCCTTTTCTCCACACCCTCTCCAGCATTTATTGTTTCTAGATTTCTTCATGCTGGCCATTCTGACTGGTGTGAGATGATATCTCATTGTAGTTTTGATTTGCATTTCTCTAATGATTAAAGATGTTCAGCATTCTTTCATGTGTTTGTTGGCAGTCTGTATATCTTCTTTGGAGAAATGCCTGTTTAAGTCTTCTGCCCATTATTGGATTGGGTTGTTTGTTTTTTTGCTATTGAGCTGCATGAGCTGTTTATAAATTTTGGAGATTAATCCTTTGTCAGTTGCTTCATTTGCAAATATTTTCTCCCATTCTGAGGGTTGTCTTTTGGTCTTGTTTATGGTTTCCTTTGCTGTGAAAAAGCTTTGAAGTTTCATTAGGTCCCATTTGTTTATCTTTGTTTTTATTTCCATTTCTCTAGGAGGTGGGTCCAAAAGGATCTTGCTGTGATTTATGTCATAGAGTGTTCTGCCTATGTTTTCCTCTAAGAGTTTGATAGTTTCTGGCCTTACATTTAAGTCTTTAATCCATTTTGAGCTTATTTTTGTGTATGGTGTTAGGGAATGATCTAATCTCAAACTTTTACATGTAGCTGTCCAGTTTTCCCAGCACCACTTATTGAATAGGCTGTCTTTTCTCCACTGTACATTCCTGCCTCCTTTATCAAAGATAAGTTGGCCATATGTGCGTGGGTTTATCTCTGGGCTTTCTATCCTGATCCACTGATCTATCTTTCTGTTTTTATGCCAGTACCACACTGTCTTAATTACTGTAGCTTTGTAGTATAGTCTGAAGTCAGGGAGCCTGATTCCTCCAGCTCCGTTTTTCGTTCTCAAGATTGCTTTGGCTATTCGGGGTCTTTTGTTTTTCCAAACACATTGTGAAATTTTTTGTTCTAGTTCTGTGAAAAATGCCAGTGGTAGTTTGATAGGGATTGCATTGAATCTGTAGATTGCTTTGGGTAGTAGAGTCATTTTCACAATATTGATTCTTCCAATCCAGGAGCATGGTATATTTCTCCATCTATTTGTATCATCTTTAATTTCTTTCATCAGTGTCTTATAATTTTCTGCATACAGGTCTTTTGTCTCCTTAGGTAGGTTTATTCCTAGATATTTTATTCTTTTTGCTGCAATGGTAAATGGGAGTGTTTTCTTGATTTCATTTCCAGATGTTTCATCATTGGTGTACAGGAATGCCAGAGATTTCTATACATTAATTTTGTATCCTGCTACTTTACCAAATTCATTGATTAGCTGTAGTAGTTTTTCGGTAGCATCTTTAGGATTCTCTATGTATAGTATCATGTCATCTGCAAACAGTGACAGCTTTACTTCTTCTTTTCCAATTTGGATTCCTTTTCCTTTTCTTCTCTGATTGCTGTGGCTAAAACTTCCAAAACTAGGTTGAATAAGAGTGGTGAGAGTGGGCAGCCTTGTCTTGTTCCTGATCTTAGTGGAAATGGTTTCAGTTTTTCACCATTGAGGACAATGTTGGCTGTGGGTTTGTCATATATGGCCTTTATTATGTTGAGGAAAGTTCCCTCTATGCCTACTTTCTGCAGGGTTTTTATCATAAATGGGTGTTGAATTTTGTCGAAAGCTTTCTCTGCATCAATTGAGATGATCATATGGTTTTTCTCCTTCAACTTGTTAATATGGTGTATCACATTGATTGATTTGCCTATATTGAAGAATCCTTGCATTCCTGGAATAAACCCCACTTGATCATGGTGTATGATCCATTTAATGTGCTGTTGGATTCTGTTTGCTAGTATTTTGTTGAGGATTTTTGCATCTATGTTCATCAGTGATATTGGCCTCTAGTTTTCTTTCTTTGTGACATCCTTGCCTGGTTTTGGTATCAAGGTGATGGTGGCCTCGTAGAATGAGTTTGGGAGTGTTCCTTCCTCTGATATTGTTTGGAAGAGTTTGAGAAGGATGGGTGTTAGCTCTTCTCTAAATGTTTGATAGAATTCGCCTGTGAAGCCATCTGGTCCTGGGCTTTTGTTTGATGGAAGATTTTTAATCACAGTTTCAATTTCAGTGCTTGTGATTGGTCTATTCATATTTTCTATTTCTTCCTGAGTCAGTCTTTGCAGGTTGTGCATTTCTAAGAATTTGTCCATTTCTTCCAGGTTGTCCATTTTATTGGCATAGAGTTGCCTATAGTAATCTCTCATGATCTTTTGTATTTCTGCAGTGTCAGTTGTTACTTCTCCTTTTTCATTTCTAATTCTATTGATTTGAGTCTTCTCCCTTCTTTTCTTGATGAGTCTGGCTAATGGTTTGTCAATTTTATCTTCTCAAAGAACCAGCTTTTAGTTTTATTGATCTTTGCTATCGTTTCCTTCATTTCTTTTTCATTTATTTCTGATCTGATCTTTATGATTTCTTTCCTTCTGCTAACTTTGCGGTTTTTTTGTTCTTCTTTCTCTAATTGCTTTAGGTACAGGGTCAGGTTGTTTACTCGAGATGTTTCCTGTTTCTTAAGGTGGGATTGTATTGCTATAAACTTCCCCCTTAGAACTGCTTTTGCTGCGTCCCATAGGTTTTGGGTCGTCATGTCTCCATTGTCATTTGTTTCTAGGTATTTTTAAATTTCCTCTTTGATTTCTTCAGTGATCACTTCGTTATTGAGTAGTGTATTGTTTAGCCTCCATGTGTTTGTATTTTTTACAGCTCTTTTCCTGTAATTGATATCTAGTCTCATAGCATTGTGGTCGGAAAAGATACTTGATACAATTTCAATTTTCTTAAATTTACCAAGGCTTGATTTGTGACCCAAGATATGATCTATCCTGGAGAATGTTCCATGAGCACTTGAGAAAAATGTGTATTCTGTTGTTCTTGGATGGAATGTCCTATAAATATCAACTAAGTCCATCTTGTTTAATGTATCATTTAAAGCTTGTGTTTCCTTATTTATTTTCATTTTGGATGATCTGTCCATTGGTGAAAGTGGGGTGTTAAAGTCCCCTACTATGATTGTGTTACTGTCGATTTCCCCTTTTATGGCTGTTAGTATTTGCCTTATGTATTGAGGTGCTCCTATGTTGGGTGCATAAATATTTACAATTGTTATATCCTCTTCTTGGATCGATCCCTTGATCATTATGTAGTGTCCTTCTTTGTCTCTTCTAGTAGTCTTTATTTTAAAGTCTATTTTGTCTGATATGAGAATTGCTACTCCAGCTTTCTTTTGGTTTCCATTTGCATGGAATATCTTTTTCCATCCCCTTACTTTCAGTCTGTATGTGTCTCTAGGTCTGTAGTGGGTCTCTTGTAGACAGCATATATATGGGTCTTGTTTTTGTATCCATTCAGCCAATCTGTGTCTTTTGGTGGGAGCATTTAGTCCATTTACATTTAAGGTAATTATTGATATGTATGTTCCTATTCCCATTTCCTTAATTGTTTGGGGTTCATTATTGTAGGTATTTTCCTTCTGTTTTGTTTCTTGCCTAGAGAAGTTCCTTTAGCATTTGTTGTAAAGCTGGTTTGGTGGTGCTGAACTCTCTCAGCTTTTGCTTGTCTGTAAAGGTTTTAATTCTCCATCAAATCTGAATGAGATCCTTGCTGGGTAGAGTAATCTTGGTTGTAGGTTTTTCTCCTTCATCACTTTAAATATGTCCTGCCACTCCCTTCTGGCTTGTAGAGTTTCTGCTGAGAGATCAGCTGTTAACCTGATGGGGATTCCCTTGTGTGTTATTTGTTGTTTTTCCCTTGCTGCTTTTAATATGATTTCTTTGTGTTTAATTTTTGACACTTTGATTAATATGTGTCTTGGCGTATTTCTCCTTGGATTTATTCTGTATGGGACTCTCTGTGCCTCCTGGACTTGATTAACTATTTCCTTTCCCATATTAGGGAAGTTTTCAACTATAATCTCTTCAAATATTTTCTCAGTCCCTTTCTTTTACTCTTCTTCTTCTGCAACCCCCATAATTCGAATGTTGGTGCTTTTAATGTTGTCCCAGAGGTCTCTGAGACTGTCCTCTGTTCTTTTCATTCTTTTTTCTTTATTTTGCTCTGCATCAGTTATATCCACTATTTTATCTTCCACCTCACTTATCCGTTCTTCTGCCTCAGTTATTCTGCTATTGATCCCATCTAGAGTATTTTTCATTTCATTTATTGTGTTTTTAATCGATGCTTGATTCATCTTTAGTTCTTCTAGGTCCTTGTTAACTGTTTCTTGCATTTTGTCTATTCTATTTCCAAGATTATGGATCTTGGAAATAGAATCTTGGATCAGCTTTACTATCATTATTCTGAATTCATTTTCAGGTAGACTGCCTATTACCTCTTCATTTGTTAGGTCTGGTAGGTTTTTATCTTGCTCCTTCACCTGCTGTGTGTTTTTCTTTCTTCTCATTTTGCTTATCTTACTGTGTTTTGGGTCTCCTTTTTGCAGGCTGCAGATTCGTAGTTCCCATTGTTTTTGGTGTCTGACCCCAGTGGCTAAGGTTGTTTCAGTAGGTTGTGTAGGCTTCCTGGTGGGGGGGACTAATGCCTGTTTTCTGGTGGTTGAGGCTCGATCTTGTCTTTCTGGTGGACAGGTCCACGTCTGGTGGTGTGTTTTTTGGTGTCTGTGGCCTTCTTATATTTTTAGGCAGCCTCTCTGCTAATGGGTGGGGTTGTGTTCCTGCCTTGCTAGTTGCTTGGCATAGGGTGACCAGCACTGTAGCTTGCTGGTCGTTGACTGAAGCTGGGTGCTGGTGTTGGGATGGAGATCTCTGGGAGATTTTCGCTGCTTGATATTACGTGGAGCTGGGAGGTCTCTTGTGGACCCGTGTCCTGAAGTTGGCTCTCCCACTTCAGAGGCACAGCAGTGACTCCTGGCTGCAGCACCAAGAGCCTTTCATCCACCCGGCTCAGAATAACAGGGAGAAAATGTAGAAAGAAAGAATTAGTAGAAGAAAGAAAGAGAGAGGGAAAGAAAGGAAGAAGGGAAGAAAGGAAGGAATGACGGAAGAAAGAAAGAAAGGAGGGAGGGAGGGAGGAAGGATGGAAAGAAAGAAGGAGAGAAAGGAGGGAGGGAGGGAGGAATGAAAGCAAAAGGAAGAGTGAATGGAAGAAGGGAGGGAGGGAGGAAGGAAAGAAAGAAAGAAATACAGGAGGGAGGGAGGAAGGAAGGAAAGAAAAAGCAAGTGGAAAGAAGAAGGGTGGGAGGGAGGGAGGGAGGAAAGAAAAAGAAAGAAGGAAAGGAGGAGAGGAGGGAGGGAGGGAGGAAGGGAAGGTAGGAAAAAAAGAAAGAGCAGGTAAAGTAAAATAGAATAAAGTATGAAATATAGTAGCATTATTAAAATTAGAAAGTAATTATTGAAAAAAAAAAAAACGGACCGATAGAACCCTGGGACATACGGTGGAAGCAAAGCTATACAGAGAGAATCTTACACAGAAGATTACACATACACATTCACAAAAAGAGAGCAGGGGGAAAAATCAAAAATCTTGCTCTCCAAGTCCACCTCCTCAATTTGGGATAATTCGTTGTCAAAAGAGGAAAAGGGCGAGAAGTCCGAAATCTTGCTCTCTAAGTCCACCTCCTTAATTTGGAATAATTCGTTGTAAAAAGAGGAAAAGGGGGGAAAGTCTTAAATCTTGTCCTCAAAGTCCACTTCCTCAATTTGGGATGATTCGCTGTCCATTCATGCACTCCACAGACGCAGGGCACATCAAATGGACCGTGGAGCTTTAATCCGCTGCCTCCGAGGCTGCACAGAGAGATTTCCCTGTCTCTGCTCTCACAGCTCCCGGGTCTCAGCCTTGGACCTGGCCCCGCCTCTGCGCGTAGGTCGTCGGAGGGCGTCCGTTCTTCGCTCAGATAGGACGGGTTTAAAGGAGCCGCTGATTCGGGGGCTCTGGCTCACTCAGGCAGAGGGGAGGGAGGGGCGCGCAGTGTGGGGCGGGCCTGCGGCGGCAGAGGCCGGCGTGACGTTGCAGCAGCCCGTGGCGCTCCGTGCGCTTTCCCGGGAAAGCCGTCCCCGGGTCTCGGGACCCCGGCAGTGGCGGGGTGCACAGGCCCCCCGGAAGGCGGGGCGGACAGTGACCCGCGCTCGCACACAGGCCCCGCGGCGGCGGCGGCGGCGGCGGCGGCGGCCCACGCCCGTCTCCGAGGTCCGCGCCTTACCCCCGGCTCGCGCCTGTCTCCGGCGCTTCCCCAAGCAGCCCTCTTAATGCCCTCTCCTCGCGCACCAGGAAACAAAAGGGAAAAAAGTCTCTTGCCTCTTCGGCAGCTCCAGACCCTTTCCCCGGACTCCCTCCGGGCTAGCCGTGGTGCACTAACCCCTTCAGGCTCTCTTCCTGCCGCCAGCCCCCGTCCTCTCCCTGCGCTCCGACTGAAAGCCGATACCCGAGCCTCAGCTCCCAGCCCCGCCCGCCCCGGCGGCCGAGCAGACAAGCCTCTCGGGCTGGTGTGTGCCTGAGGGCACCGGTCCTCTGTGCCAGAATCTCTCCGCTTTGCCCTCCGCACCCCTGTTGCTGTGCTCTCCTCCGCTACTCCGAAGCTTTCCCCCTCCGCCACCTGCAGTCTCCGCCCGCGAAGGGGCTTGTAGTGTGTAGAAACCTTCCCTCCTTCACGGCTCCCTCCCACTGGTGCAGGTCCCGTCCCTATCCTATTGTCTCTGTTTATTCTTTTTTTCTTTTGCCCTACCCAGATATGTGGGGAGTTTCTTGCCTTTTTGGGGGGTCTGAGGTCTTCTGTCAGCGTTCAGTAGGTGTTCTGAGGAGTTGTTCCACGTGTAGATGAATTTCTGATGTGTCTGTGGGGAGGAAGGTGATCTCCACGTCTTACTCTTCCGCCATCTTCCTCCGGGCTCCTCATTAATTCTTACAATGTCCTTTTGAACTAGCCAGGGGACAGGTATGCTTATCTAATAGTATAGTAGTCCCGTTCTCTCTTGCACTTCATGACATATTTCAGTGAAGGCTGAATAACAAAGCACAAGGTCACCTATATAAGCACCTACTGAAAACAGTAATTACTTCCCTTATGATGTAGGTAGGATATCACTGTGGAAATCAGCATAAAGATTCCAGCACAAATTAATCACCTGTGAGGAACTGTGTGGCCAAAAGAATTTTTAATAATGTAGGTAGATGAATATAAAATATACATAATTTATATTATATGCACTGTGTAGATATTTAATCAACACATTTTAATGAAAGTCCTTATACTTGTATTTCATTATATGTATATTATATGTAAGATAATTACATAATTTATAAATACAATAATATATTTATTAAATGGTTTATGTATGTTCTTGTAAAATGTATATTTAAAGTATATGAAAATATACTTTATTTGAAATATGCTGGAAGTAAATTTAAGTGTTCCCCATTATATTTTTCCTCACCATAAAAAATTGTGCTTTTTTCCTCTCAAAAAAATAGCAGCTATTTCAACTCCTGAGTAAAGTAAAATTGGGGTAGAAGATATTCCTACATTGCTAAATATTTTCCTTATTAAGATTCAGATTATATTTTAATCTTTTAATAGAAAATTTCCTAAAATATATTACATGACCCTGACAATTTAATCTGGTCTTGATGACTGAGTGGCCTCCTCATAAGCATCCTTCTGGGTTATAAAATTTTAAGTGCTTCTGGATCTATTAAAATATGTAGTGTGGTTTAAACACAAATGCTGAGCTTTATGAATTTATATGTCTGCTTTTAGTAATTTTCTATTTTTTTGAATTCTGTGGAATTTGTTTAGCTTGCAATAAAATCCTTTTTACTTTAGTGAATTTGAGTTTCTATTACTCATTAGATGTTTTAGGAGTGTTTACAGGAGGCATTTTAATACATAGCCTTAAAAAAACAGCTATATAACCCAGCAATTCTACTCCTGGATATAATCCAACATAAGACACATGCAAAAATGTTCAGAGAAGCACTATTCACAGTAGCCAAACCTGGAGATAAAGCTAATGTCTATCAAAAGTAGAACTGATTCCTAAATTTTAGTATATTTGTTTCAGGAAAATGGGGCAAGAGAGAATGGTCATGTCCCAGGTCTCGGGCAAGTTCCTGGGACAGGCCACCAAGTAAGATTTGTTGGCTTCGTGCAGGAAAGAATTCAAGAGCAAGCCATAGTAAATTGAAAGCAGTTTTATTGAGAGAGGTACACATTCCATAGGCAGAATGCAGTCCATCTCAGAAGATGACAGCGTCCCGGCGCTGTGGAGGTGGTTAGTTTTTATGGGCTGGGTAATTTCATAGGCTAAACAGTGGGAGGATTATTCCAACTATTTTGGGGAAGGGGTGGGGATTTCCAGGAATAGGACCACCGCCCATTCTTTGGCCTTTTATTGTCAGCTTCAGAACTGTCATGGCGTCTGTGGGTGTGTCACTTAGCATATGCTAATGTGTTACAGTGAGCTCATAAGGAGGCTCAAGGTCTACTGGGAATCAAATCTTCTGCCATCTTGGGCCTCATCAGTCCTAACCAGTTTTTGTCATATCCAGTTTTTCTCAACAGTTGTGTCATTCTTTAAGGGTTGTGCCCTGCCCCCCCTCCTTTCCTGTCACCTATCCATACAATGAAATATTGCATAGCCATGAGAATAGATAACTTCACAGAATAATTTGCATGAAATTCCCAAGCAAAAAGTCTCATCAGTGAAGCTGGATACAAGACAGCTTGGTATGAGGAGGTTCTGGAAGGAAACAAGGTGGGGAAGGCTGGGGTTCTGGATGTCACTAATATTCTGTTCCTTGATTTTGGTCCTGGCTCCACAAGCATGAATACTTTCTGAAAAGTCATTGAGCTATGCTGTGGTATGTGCATGTTTCTGCATGTACTTTATAGTTCAGCAAAAGTTTACTCAAAAAAGAAGATAAAAGTTAATTATGCTATATGCCTTTCTACTTATATTGAACACCACTTTCAAAGCACATGTATTATCTCATTTTATTCATCCATTTCATAACTCTTCATTTGTCTGTTTGCTTATGTATTTCCTGTCATAATCCAGGTAACAGGCAAGGGGCTGGAGATGCTGTACCGATTAAGCAGACCTAATCCCCACTTGCGTGGAGTTTACACTAATGTCCCCCCCTGACACTCCTGTGAAGTAGGTAGAGAAGGTATGGTCTTTTGAGTTTTTGTTTGTTTATGTGGTAGGATTACAGTTTTGATAGAAAATAGTTTTGTTTGTTTATGTGTTTGTTTGTTTATATGTTTGTTTGTTTCAATGGGAGATAATTAAGCATGCTTATGTGCTTCACAGAAGAACCCATTTGAGAGGTAACAGATGCAGGATGTGAGAAGGAAGGAAGAAAAATTTTAAAGTGAGACCCCTGAGAAGGACACAAGAAAGGACCCCAGAAGCAGAAGAAAGGAAAGAAAACTGCAAACTGGGAATTATCAGGGGTCATGTGCTGTTTGCTAGCAGAGCATGGACTTGAAGGAAACTGGCACCTCAGCCACATCCAACCAAATTTCTCCTCATCATTGCCATTTCTAGGATGCCAACAAATCCCATTTATACACATGTGCTTGCATGCATGCACACGCATATATACTCTAAACAATAAGCCTGCTTCCTATGTACATAGTTCACCATCATCTGCTGGTGATGTGTTGTATTCCCTTCAAAAAAAAGGAGGGGGCCTCCCTGGTGGCGCAGTGGTTGAGAGTCCGCCTGCGGATGCAGGGGATACGGGTTCGTGCCCCGGTCTGGGAGGATCCCATATGCCGCGGAGCGGCTGGGCCCGTGAGCCATGGCCGCTGGGCCTGCGCGTCCGGAGCCTGTGCTCCGCAACGGGAGAGGCCACAACAGTGAGAGGCCCGCATACCGCAAAAAGAAAAAAATAAAAAATAAAAATAAAAAATAAAAAAAAAAAAAAAAAAAAAAGGAGGCCTGCAGGCCAAGTTTCATGGCTTAAAACTGGTGGAGGTCTTTGCTTTCTCTGGCAGTGGAGAGAACTAGAATGGAAAGGAGGGAAATATGACAAGTGTGAAAGAAGGGTCAGAAAATAGAATAATGACACTAATGGAAAATATGGGAGAAACTCTTTGGAAGTTATTGATTTGGAAGTTATTGATTTGGGGAGTTTGGAAGTTATTGATTTGGGGAGTGAATTTGTAAATACCTTGGGATTTGTCATCAAAATGCTTTCTAGGAAAGCAAAGGCCTGAGCAAGAGGCAATGCTGTGTGCCTTGAGCCCTGGGGAGAAATTCCTTTATGTGTTATTCCAGTTTCTGCAAGCAGACAGGGAGACAGAGTTAAATGTGGAAAAGATTGACAAGGATGAGTGCCTATGAGGGAAAGTGAGGAGGAAGCTAGGGAAGCTTGGAAGAGCCAAAAGACTAAATGTAAGCCTGGTTCTCATAAAAGACAGAGAAGGAATGAAGTTCGGATAGAAGAATCTTAGACTAAGGTGCACTTCTAAAATAATTCAGCAATGTCAATGGGAGTCCTCAAAGCAAAGTTGTCCATCAGACAAGTCCCACATCCCACAAGACTGGGCCTGCATTAGTATTTCTGCTGCACTCAGTCACGGGCTGGGAGCAGCCCCCAGAAAGTGCTGTGTTGTCATGAATGTGTTGTTGAATTTCAGAGCACAGCAGCTAGGGCCATACAGGAATTATATTCTCCCCAGTTAGAGATCCTAGAGAGGCATTTTTGTGGCCACCACACCTTGTATATTTTGAAGGATAAAAATGGGACAATACTCATTTTGAGGATAAGAGAATCTGGGGATTTTTTAATATTGTGAATCTTCATCTGGACTCTGCAGATGTGATGCTTGGAGATATATATTGCTATTTTAGAGAGTGCAGGCGTTACAACTGTCTCTGATAGGTAACATCAAGCAATGGCTTGAATCAAGTGAGGAAGTAATCCACTTTAATGTCTGCAGGAGAACATTCTAGGCAGAGGGATGAGTAAATGCAGAGGTTATGAGGTGGGAATATGCATGTCTTGCTCAAGGAAGAACAAGGAAGCTAGTTGAGAAAACAAGAAGGAGAGTAGAAGGCTACTGTAGAGTGAGCAAGATGGAGTGTAAAAAAAAAACGAGGTCAGGGAGTTAGTTGGGGACCAGATCATATAAGCCTTGGATGTCATGGGAAAAGCTGCAGATTCACTCTGACTAACATGGGAAGTCCCTGTAAGCTCAGGGTAGAGAATTAATGTTATTAAAGAGATCACTCTGGTGCCTGTGTGAAGGATTGACTATAAGTAGAAAGAGATTCCAAAAATCATGTTTTCTCAACTTCTCTGGATTTATCTACATATATCAATTATTGTCTCAATCCTTATGTACTGCCTTTGTCATGGGCTTCTTTCCAATAGGTGAACATTCAAATGGAGTAACTGAAACAGGGAAGAAAGGGATTGCATATGAGAATAGGGGAAGGGTAAAGGGAAACCAACAAAAGAAAGTGATATTCTCTGGTTTCCACCCACAGGCCTGAAGGGGGAAGAGGAAGGAGCAGTTACCAGAAGATGGGGAGAGAACCATTACTGTGGGAGAGTATCATCAGACAAAAGCTGTGGAGAACTTAGCCACTGCTAACCCATGACACCAGTAGGGAGGAAGGCTGGGTAATAAATACCTTGATCTCACTTTTGGATAATGCTTCCACTTCGGCTGGTGCCTCCCATTGACCAAAACTAACCAGCAGTCAGAGTGCACGAGCGCTCCTAATGCAATTCATACAGGTCGACTTTCTGATAGAGCAGATGGAGAAGGGTGCTGAGTGGATCTGTAGGCACATTCAGCAATTAGTCACTACAAATATGCAAAGTATTTATCTTTTTTAAAAAGTTATGTTTGCTCCTTAAGTTCTACGTGCCTCAATTATCCTGTTGCTCTCATCTCCTTCCAAGAGAAGCTTCTTGAATCTACTTACTGTCACCATCTTTTGAATTCATTCCTCTGCCCACCTCCCTCTGGCTTCCACTCACTCCCATCACTCACTTGAAAGGGATCCTCCCAGCCTCATCACTAAACTCCTACTTGTCACTTCTACCAATCTCAGTCTATTTTATTTGACCACTTTTCAGCATTTGATCATAATAATGACACACTTTTCCTTGAACTGGCTTTTCTGTTGATCTCCTCTTTTCTTCATCTTACCCTTATTAGATTCCTAGGGCTTCTATCACAAAGTACCACAAAATAGGTGGCTTAAAACAAAAGAAATTTCTTCTCCCACAGTTCTGGGGTCTGCAAGTCCAAAATCAAGGTGTCAGCAGGGCCATACCCTTGCTGAAGTCTCTAAGGAGGATCCTTCCTTGCCGCTGCCTAACTTCCAGTGGCTGCTGGAAATCCTTGGTTCTCCCTGGCTTGTAGATGCATCTCTCTGATCCCTGCCTCTGTTGTCACATAGTGTTTTGTGTGTGTGTGCATGTGTGTGCATGCATGTGTATGTGTGTATGTGTCCTCTTATATGGATTTTAGTCATACTGAATTTAGGGTCCACTCTAACTCAATATTACCTCATCTTAACTTGATTACATCTACAAAGAGCTTATTTCCAAATATGGTCACATTCATGGGTTCTCAGTGAGCATGAATTTTGACAGGAAACTATTCAACTCAGCACAAGCTCCTTTCTTGGACCTTATTTCAAAGCACCCACCCCTTAAAATATAACCTTGTCCAGGTTTTTCTTCATTCCCCACTCTCTTATTTTGCACAGGTTTCAAACACAAATGCCTACAAGGAAGCAAACATATGACAAAAATGAGTGATATGTTTCTTTTATAAAGAAAACTAAAAAATGCCTGCCTTGTAAATAACAATCGACCCTTGGTCTAAAGGCAGGTGGAATGGCCTGTGGTCAACTGAAGAAAGAGTGTCATATTCTAAAGGTGACAAGCTGTTCAGACCCATCTGAGTGTTGTCATTCAGAAATGCAAGCTTAGTGACTTTAAGCTGATTTTGTTTTTAAGAAAAACTAGAAATCTTGATTTTCATATAAAATCACAGAAAATGATTCAAAAATAAATAAAAAACAAACAAACAAAAAAATACCAATATGTGGGGAAACACTATGCAGACCAAACAAAAGCCATTTATGTGAATGGCCCACAGGTCCAGTTGGTAACCTCTGTTCTATATACATCTCTCTGTTGATGTTGAGGGTCACTTAGGATCAGTGGTAACATGGTTTTTAGACTACCCATCTTTCTAGTCATAGAGATGTAGAAAGAACATCATAATGGACAGTCACACTTGTCTACTCACAAGAATATCAAGCTTCATACGTCAGATATTAAATTCGGCATTTGCCACCACTAAACCCGCCTCTCTCTCTCACAGTCACTTCCTCAAAGACTGTCAAAGTCATCTCAGATTTCCCACTATCCCTTAGCATATTTAACCATATATTTTACCCATGCAGTATCTTTTAAATCTCTCAGATGGATATCCCAAATCTCTCAAATGAATCTCCTTCTCTCCAACCATATAAACACTAGCTTGTTCTGTGTCCTGTTCTAATAGCAGCCTTTATCTACTAAGCACTAAACCTCTTTTAAATAAATATGTATCTCACTTAATCTTCATAGCAACAGTGTGATAATGTTGTAGTTTAGGTTCTAAAATAGAGCATGAGAAAGGTCTTAGGTGAGAAAAGCAGAAGTGAGGGAGGGAAGAAGAGCCAATATAAGGTGTATTGCTATGATTGCTTCTATAGGCAACAGGAGCTGGAATATCTGAGAAATGAACAGAAGGCCTCCAAGAAATGGCCATCCAAAAGACAAGAGTTTGAGCCATTTACCACATCTGCCATCCCCCTTTGTTAGAGAACTGGCCCTGGGCCATTTTTGCATTGATTGAGAGGCTCCTACAGCTCAGGGACAAAAAGAGAAAAGATACACAGCATACACTTGAGTTGGACTACTACCAGGGCAAAGTGAGCCTGAGTTCACATGGAACTATTAAGCATGGCTGCAGCTAAACCCAAGGTAAGCTAAGGGGAGGTGACACAGAGCACCAAAGGCATCTGCTTCTGATGAAGAAAGTAAAGGTTTGAGAGGTAACACAGATTGAAAAGTAATCAAACACGGATTTATATTCAAGTGTGACTCCAAAGCTTCTACTTTTAACTCTTATGTGTAAGAAGTTTCAGCCAACCTCAAAGTTAGATGGTGCAGTTCCCAAGACTGACCTCAATTTTTATACCAACTGCGAGTTTGGCAGTGTGTGTGTGGTGGGGAGGAGAGGTGGGTAGGGGAAGAGTGGTGTCCCAAAGCCATCATCAGTTTCAATAATTCATAAAAAAGACTCATAAAACTTACTGTCTAGGAGAGTTCTGAATGTGAGTTTCCTTGGTCTGCTCCCCATGGAGTCAGGATGCATTACTCTCCCAGAATCAACATGTGGCAAAACTCATGGAGCATTGTCACCAGAGAGGCTCACCCAAACATCACAATTCATCATTTTTATTGGAGTTCCATTACACAGGTTTGATTTTTCTTTCTTTCTTTCTTTTTTTCTTGGCCACACCACGCTGAATGCACGATCTTAGTTCCCTGACCAGGGATCGAAACTGTGCCCCCTACAGTGGAAGCACAGAGTCCTAACCACTGGACCACCAGAGAAGTCCCTACATAGGATTGACTGATTACCCATGTCATTGATCTCAGCCACCAGTCTGACTGATACCACATGACCCCACCCTAAATCACAAGGTTGTTCTCTCTGTCATAACCAATCTCGACCCTAAGATTATCAGATGTGACTGACCCCACCCTAAAATCTTGTATGGCCACCCCCCACTCTGAACAAAGATAATTCTATCAGGTATGACATGGATTACCTCCAAGAAGCTGAGGACAAAAGCCAGACTTCTCTTTGGGCAATGCCAAATTCTTGACTACATACTATGAAATATGATTCACGATTCAGAATAAATCATGGCCATTATAGAATATAGGTCTGATTGTGTCTTTCCCTCCTTGAATAGCTTCAGTGGCTCTCATCACCTTCAGAGTAAGATCCATTCTCTTTAGAATGGCATACTAAGCACCTCATCATCTGACCTCTATCTACCTTTCCAACCTCATACTATGCACTCTTTTTTTGTACCCTATAGCCCTTCTAAACCACTGGAACTTCCCCTAATGACCCTGTCCTGTTCTCATCAGCAGCCTGACTAGTAAAAATGAGTAATAGCACATACACTCTACAACAACAAGAAAGTTACTTTTTTTGTTGTTGCTGTTGAGCAGTGCAAATAGATTAAGACAAGGTCCTGAGACCTGTGATTGTGTATGTAGGAGGTGTTCCTTGATGAAATGTCAATTGAAGAGGAGAGAAGATGTGAGAGAATAGGAGAGAAGAATGGATATACTCTAGTTTGGCAGGTGAGTTGTCGAAGCAGGATTGAAATTCAACTTTCTTCCACCATTTGGAGCAGAAACAAAATGTTCAGACCTCTATCAAATTCTACCACATGTGGCACTTTCTTGCCTCAGATTTTCTGAAGATGTAGTAACGTCTCCCCAGAAAGCATATGCATATGCACATATTCACACACAGCTATGTTTCAAGACTCCATTCAGAACGTCTTCCCTCACCATTATCCCTGCCCTCTTTCCTCTTTATGTGGATCACTCCTCTTTCTCTTTATTGCACAATACTGCCTGAATAGTTATCAAGGTGTATTCCTACTGTTTATCTGTATATTCTTCCTCTATGAGCTTTATGAGAAAAAGACCATACTTTTTATCTCTACATCTTTATAACCTAGCACAGGCCCAATAACATTGGGATGAAAATTTATAGAGTACATGAACAAATAAAGCAGGAAGAGAGAGAGAGAGAATGGCAGGAAAGAAGACAGGGAAGAAAAGAGAGAGGGAGGGTGAGAGTGTTGAAAATTCATTTGGTTTGCAGAGAAGCAGAGGATGAGTTAGTGTCAAGTTTAATAGAATACTATCCCTTGAAACCCCCAACCCTTAGCCCCCAGGCAGCAACCCTGCTTCTGATGGCAGAGTTTGGTTAGCACAAGGATAATACAAGGCTTAAGCTGAATGACATTAAACTGCTCATGGGTTCATGCCCAAACCAATTCCCTCTGCAGGGTGGTAACATTTCTGTAGTCTTCTGTGGTACTTTCAGAATCTCTCCAGGCTACGGTGGCAACAGATTTAGTAGACAAGAGGGAACTAGCAGCACATCACATGAATTGAACTGGAAAATGTCCTGGCCAATTAACAGCAAATGTCTGTGGCAATTAACAAACAGCCTGGGAACAAAGACCATCTACCCTGTTATGCTCAGTCCTGGAATGTTCATAGTCTGTTCCTGTCTTGGTTTTATAGTTTCAACATTTGAAAGATGGATATTCCACTCTTTAACTAGTTTGTAAACTCCCTTGAGGACCTAAACCCATCTAATACATCTTTTTATTCACACAACACCTAGTACAGTGTTTGACTCAAAGTAGGTATGTCATAAATATTTTTGAAATAAATAAAAAATTCTACCCCAAACTTGAAGCTATAGTTTGTCTCCTGCTACCAGGTGACCACAGAACGACATGGGCATATAAATTAAATAGTGTGGTTTAAACATTTCTCCACCCTTTTTAGTTGCCCTAATCAAAATCAAAACAGATAAAGTTAGATTTGTATGAGGAAGGACATTTAGAGGTTATTTAGTTCAATTCTCCTCTTTTAGATGAGAAACCTCTTAAATTGGCTCCTCTAATATAATGGAGCTAGAACTATTGCCAGACTATAGTCAGAAGCCGGCCTCCAGACCTTCAGTCTAGTGCTACTTTTTTTACAGCAGATTTTTTCTCATAACTTCTTTTTAGTAATCAAGACAACAGGGTGTTTTTTTTAACAATACTTAAGAAAACATAAGGCACTTTGGTACATTTCAGTAGTTTTCTCACTAACACACATCAAACAGCCTTGTATCTTTGTTAGTTTGCATTCAAGAGCTCTTTTGATGGTTTGTCATCAACATTCCCCCCATTTCTCTGAAAGAATAGAGGCCAACAGCCAAGGTCACTTTTTCCTTCTGATTCCTCTTGATCTATTTCTGATTACTTCTGATCTACAAATTTATCCTACTTTCCTCTCAGTTAACCTTAGAGAAAGAGATGTTCCTTCTCTTTCTCAGGGCTAAATCTACCATCCTGGCACTTGATCTAATTCTTGTCAATATCCAAGAGATTTGTTCTATAGTCTAGCCTCTCTCTCTCTCTCCTGAGGCTTAGACCTCTCTCTAGCTCCTGGCACCACAAAAAGGCTTAAGTTTCCCCCATCTTAAAGCCTCCTGATCCTACCTACTTGAATAACTACCTACAAATCCCACCCTCCCCTTCTCATTCAAACATTTTGAAAGAATACACTCAGTCTCACTTTATTAACTTCATTCGTTTCTCAGCTCACTACAATCTACCCTCCACCCCCAGAATATTACTAAAATGCCTCTAACCAAGACCACAAACTGCTTCCTAATAATCAAACACAGGGGAAATTTCGAGTCTTATGTTACCATCTCGCTTTTTTCTTCTCAAAACCTTTTCCTATTCTTTCAGTTCCCATGACTCTGTATTCATTGGATCCCCTGAAATGTTTCATTCCTGTTTTCTGTGTGGGTTCTTCTTCCATCTACTCTTAAAATGTCAGTTTCCCACAAAAAATATAATCATGATTTCAAGTACCAATATATACTGATGGCCACCAAATCTATATTTCCATCTAAAACAGTTTTGATATTCAGATATAGGTGTTCATATACCTATTTAATGAATTCCATGTTCATGCATGATAAGCACCACAAAAACTCAATTCAACATCTTTGATCCTATCCCCTACTGATACATACTGCAGAGCCCCACCAAAATGCTATATGTGGAGTCGAAAAAATTGCTTTGGCTAAAATTCAAGGTCACATTATTGTAAGGTTAATTTAAAAGTCATGCTATAAAATTGTAATAGGCACAAAAGTAAAGACAGTGAAACATATATTGAGTACAGATGGCCATACACTGACTGAAAAAGGCTCAAATGATCAAAAGGCACTCACTTCCCAAATATTCTTTGTTCCATATTCCTCCCGCCTGTTTTTTTTCCTCATGTTCCTCTTTCCCTGGGGCTGGGAGGAGGATTGGAACCAATCATAAATCCCATTATATCCAAATTCATGTTATAAAGCAATTTTACTGAAATTTCTCTCTATCTTACTTAGTGGTATCACCATCAACCTAAGTGACATCACTTAGAATAAAAACTTGGGGCTGATTCTTGTACCCTCTTTTCATTACCCTCTAGATTCAATTAATCAACAATTCTTGAAAATTGTACTTCTTTAAAATTGTACCTCTTTAAAAGTCCTTGAATTGGCATAGTGTGGCCATGTTCCCTAATCCATACTGTAATCTTTTTCTGGACTACCCAAACAGCCTTCTATCAGGTCACTCTGCCTCCAGGTTTGTCCCACTCATTTTTCAGAACTGAGATTGTAGAGAAAATGTAAGGTACTAAGGCCCTCTCCCTGCCCTACATCTCACAATCTCACTTGTGATTTCAAAATATACCAAGATTTTTCACACGTCAGGAGTTTGCAGTTTCTCTGCCTAGAGTCCTATACCAATGCATTGTTCACCCAGCAATAGCCTATTGGTCTATTAAGACTCACCTCTAATTTAATCTATGAAGTCATCCCTGTTCTTCCTTCCTCTTTCCAAAGAATGCAATTGACCACGCCCTATTTTTGGTGTCCACTCTTTATATGCATGCGTCTGTTAAAATATCTATATCATTTCATTATTCTCGGTCACTTACTTTTTTCTTTTTCCCACTAAAATTTTAAACTTATTGAGGAATGGGGCTAGATGTGATTCAGCACTGGGTGTAGATGGTGGATACAGGGTATGCATAATTATTTTTTAAATTACATTATGTTCTATGCATTGTATAATATATCTCACAGTTTAAAAAAAAAGGGAAAATAAAAGAGAGTACACAGAGCCACTAAGGTCATGTGAAAGGCAGAAGTCAAATTAGAAACAAACAATAGGTAGGAAAAGGGAAATTATGACAGACCATCCTTGATAAGGAATGGAGTCTGTGTTTGCTATCTATCACTTTCCAAACTGTGACTCCTCATTTGAAGTGAATCTTTTGCCTATTTCCTATTCTTTTTTCCCGTCTAATGAGCAAGCGAAAGCCGCCATTGGCTGAAATCATACACAAACACTGATCACTCTAACTCAACATACAGATAAGAAACTAGTAAAAGCATGAAGCATGAAGTAAAGAGAGAATTTCCCCTCAAAATAAGTTTATAAAACCCTCCAAAATTACTTCAAGCAAGTATTATATATCACACATTAATGACCTTACCCATCCTTTTATGCTTTTTCAATAGTTTTTATCCCAGACCTCTTCTGTCATAATTTATATCATAAATTAGTATAAATAATAAATATCCAGATATTATTTTTCTCATATGCTGCAAATATCTATTTGAAGAAGTGGGAAGTTTTTAATGGGAGCCAAGTGTTCTAATGAAAATTATGTAAACAGTGGCAACTTGAAAATTTCTATATAGAAAGGACTTGTAGACAGTAATTTGGCTGGAATCAGAGGCTCAGAGACTTATTAGAGAGAAGTGTCAGCCATGCATGCTCTCTGTTTTATTGGCACATATGTTTGTTTGGGGAAAGCTTAAGGAGAAGAGCGTGGCTGATGAAGATTGTGAACAGGATAAATCTTCTCAAGCCATCCATGTGCGTCGACACTAAACACCATGCATACCTGGGTTCTTGGGATTTGGGTTTTGTTTTTCACTTTATGAACACACCAAAAATAACAAAGCAACATATTTAAAATGAAAATATTTGAGAATAAATGAGTGGTCATCTTTTTTACAATTTCTGAATTAAATTAAAAATATATAAAACAACCATGGTGGGAATCAGTGTAAAAGTTTTCTTCATGCTATTTGTATAGGCATAGAAAGATTAGTAAAAGAGCCCTGCCTCTACCTCCCTCTATGTTCAATGATTAGGTAGTATCTCTCATTTCATATCACTTGACTTGAGTGAAGGATACTATTACATGCATTACCTGAGGAAACATTATGAAATTGTGGGATTGTGTCCTAAATTCCACTGAAGTCACAATAGAATGGATGGGATCTCTCACTTGTCTTAGCTTTTATTTGAACAGAATTTGAAGTGTGTGCCATCAGGAAACCACACATTTCCCCTAAACAATAGTTTTTAATCCCCTAAACTCTTTTTAGTTGTAGGGTGGCATAACGTGACAGTAAGTGTCTCCAAGTACGAGTCAAACCAAATTACACTCTTGAGCCTGTGCGTACTCTGCCTGTTGATGACAATGCCCCTGTTCTGTCATCCTTCCTCATCAGCTGTCTTGCTAAAGTGTGCAGTGAGTAATGATTACAAGGTGATGTTTAATGAAAATGCTACCCATGACTCTGAGCCAAATGTGACCCCCACTATTCTTCTCCTATTAAAGTATAATTACCCATTCCCCATGCAATTGCAATTGCATGTGCCAGAGACCTTGAGTTGCCAAAATATGCCAGTAAAGTACTCAACTTCTGAAAAGTTCTCAACATACAAGGTGCTAATATTGATATAGGAATGCATAGGAAGTAAAAAGTCTGGCTCTTGGGAAAATTAAATGTAAATAATCCCTGTTTTAAAAAAAAAGAGCAGAAACTAACACACAATTGTATAGCAATTATACTCCAATAAAGATGTTAAAATATATATATATATATATATATATATATATATATATATATATATATATATATATATATATATAACCTTGCTTCTACTAATTTGGGTGAGAGTTGCAACATGCTTTTTAACTAGCTTTTATATAGGAGATGAAATGAAGATGCCAAAGATTAATGCTGTCAATTTCAATGGCCAGCATGTATCCAAAAGGCAAACATATAAATCTAAAGCAAATAGAAGTTCATTGCTTAACTTCTGCTTATCATTCATTACACAGCTGCCAGGAAGTTAGCCATTACATTTTGCAAATCCATCACATCTCAAATACATCTTGGAAAAGTTCCTTCCTCCATTACTATATTGGGCTTTTATGGACCTTTGATGGCTCTCACAGTAATCAGCACTGGAAGATCTACAAGATTAACATGGACTAAAGTTTTGAGAGAAAGAAGATGAATGTATTCCACGTTATTCTCTAATTTTTTTTTACTGCCTCAAAACTAAGAGTATGGGCACTTATTAATGTAGGCTAAGACACTTTACTTACAATGACCATAATTCTAGCAAAAAGAAAATAAGTTTAGGGTTTCTAGTCACCTGTTTCTCAATATAGACAAAGTAGTAAGCAACTTGTAATTTTTCAAAATGCCTAAAGCCTAATGTTCTTAGCTTTGGAAAATTCTTTAATATCATTTTGGAAAGCAAATCTGGCTTGTAATAAATAAATTTTCTAGTATTCATAAGCTTCACATATACTCTCATATGTCTCATTCAACACATGTAATCATACATGTAGTAATAACAGCAGGTATAATGAGTAGAGGTACAATGGAACAAATGATCAATTTGAAAAAGGGAAAGGAATAAGGTAGGATATGAACATGGTCCAAAGGCTTCATAGTGGAGATGACTGTCTTGAAAGATAACAGGTATTTGCTATGTACGTATAGTGGTCTGAAAGCATATCCCCACATTCTCTGACACTCTTTCTACCAAGAGGTGGAATCTAATAACCCTTCTCTTGAACATTGTTTTTCCTTAGTGACTCACTTCTAATGCATAGAATGCAACAGAAATTACACTGTATGACTACTGTAAGGCTAGTCCTAAAAGATGATATAGCTTCTACCTCTCTTGCTCACTTGAGACATGTATGTTTGAAGGCCCAAGACACCATATAAAAAGTCTGACTCTCCCGAAGCTGCCATTCTGGAGAGATCAATTCAAAAGACCACATAGAGAGATGCCCAAGGAGCCAACGGTTCCAGATACCAGCTGCTTGGGTCCTTTGATCCCAGGAACAAGACATGTGAATTAACAAGTCTCAGGCAATTCCAATTTCAGCCACCATCTTATTGTATCCACAGGATAGACCTCACTGAGCAAGAACCACCTAACTAAGCACCACCAACTCTCCTGACCACTGCTAGCGTTGGCATGAATTATTACACAGCAGTAGATAACTAGAATGGTAGCCAAAGGGAGCAGCCTGTGAAAAACTGTGGAGGCTTAAAACATCCTGGTGGACTCGAGGAAGATGGCGGAAGAGTAAGATGTGGAGATCACCTTCCTCCCCACAAATACATCATAAATACATCTATATGTGGAACAACTCCTACAGAACATGAACTGAACGCTGGCAGAAGACCTCAGACCTCCCAAAAGTCAAGAAACTCCCCACGTACCTCGGTAGGGCAAAAGAAAAAAGAAAAAACAGAGACAAAAGAATAGGGACGGGACCTGCACCAGTGGGAGGGAGCCATGAAGGAGGAAAGGTTTCCACACACTAGGAGCCCCTTCGCGGGTGGAGACTGCGGGTCGCGGAGGGGGAGAGCTTCAGAGCGGCGGAGGAGAGTGCAGCAACACGGGTGCGGAGGGCAAAGCGGAGAGATTCCCACACAGAGGATCGCTGCCAACTGGCACTCACCAGCACGAGAGGCTTGTCTGCTCGTCCGATGGGGTGGGCGGGGCTGGGAGCTGAGGCTCGGGTTTCGGTCGGAGCACAGAAAGAGGACTGGGGTTGGCGGCGTGAACACAGCCTGAAGGGGTTAGTGCACCACGGCTAGCCTGGAGAGAGTCCGGGGAAAAGTCTGGACCTGCCGAAGAGGCAAGAGACTTTTTCTTGCCTCTTTGTTTCCTGGTGCGCGAGGAGAGGGGATTAAGAGCGCTGCTTAAAGGAGATCCAGAGATGGGCGCGAGCCACAGCTAAAAGCGCGGACCCCAGAGACGGGCGTGGGATGCTGGGGCTGCTGCTGCCGCCGCCAAGAGGCCTGTGTGCGAGCGCAGGTCACTGTCCATGCCCCCTTTCCGGGGAGCATGTGCAGCCCGCCACTGCCGGGGTCCCGGGATCCAGGGACAACTTCCCCGGGAGAGCGCACAGCGCGCCTCGGGCTGGTGCAACGTCACGCCGGCCTCTGCCGCCGCAGGCTCACCCTGCACTCCGTACCCCTCCCTCCCCCGGCCTGAGTGAGCCAGAGTCCCCGAAGCAGCTGCTCCTTCAACCCCGTCCTATCTGTCTGAGCGAAGAACAGACGCCCTCCGGCGACCTACACGCAGAGGCAGGGCCAAATCCAAAGCTGAGACCCGGGAACTATGAGAATAAAGAAAAGAAAGGGAAATCTCTCCCAGCAGTCTCAGAAGCAGCGGATTAAAGCTCCACAATCAACTTGATGTACCATCTGTGGAATACATGAATAGACAACGAATCATCCCAAATTGAGGAGGTGGACTTTGAGAGCAAGATTTATGATTTTTTCCCCTTTTCCTCTTTTTGTGAATGTGTATGTGTATGCTTCTGTGTGAGATTTTGTCTGTATAGCTTTGCTTCCACCATTTGTCCCAGGGTTCTATCCGTCCGGTTTTTTGTTTGTTTGTTTGTTTGTTTTTAATTTTTCTTTAATAATTATTTTTATTTTAATAACACTATTATATTTTATCATACTTTACTCTATTTTACTTTATCTTCTCTCTTTCTCTTTTTTCTACCTTCGCTCCTTCCTCCCTCCCTCCCTGCCTCCTTTCTTTCTTTCCTTCTTTCTTTCTTTCTTACTTCCTTTCTTTCTTTCCTTCTACTTCTACTAATTCTTTCTTTCTACTTTTTCTCCCTTTTATTCTGAGCTGGGTGGATGAAAGGCTCTTGGTGTTGCACCCAGGAGTCAGTGCTGTGCCCCTGAGGTGGGAAAGCCAACTTCAGGACACTGGTACACAAGAGACCTCCCAGCTCCACATAATACCAAGCAGCGAAAATCTCCCAGAGATCTCCATCCCAACACCAGCACCCAGCTTCAGTCAACGACCAGCAAGCTACAGTGCTGGTCACCCTATGCCAAGCAACTAGCAAGGCAGGAACACAACCCCACCCATTAGCAGAGAGGCTGCCTAAAAATATAAGAAGGCCACAGACACCAAAAAACACACCACCAGACGTGGACCTGTCCACCAGAAAGACAAGATCGAGCCTCATCCACCAGAACACAGGCACCAGTCCCCTCCAACAGGAAGCTGACACAACCCACTGAAACAACCTTAGCCACTGGGGACAGTCACCAAAAACAATGGGAACTACGAACCTGCAGCCTGTAAAAAAGAGACCCCAAACACAGTAAGATAAGCAAAATGAGAAGAAAGAAAAACACACAGCAGGTGAAGGAGCAAGATAAAAACCTACCAGACCTAACAAATGAAAAGGAAATAGGCAGTCTACCTGAAAATGAATTCAGAATAATGATAGTAAAGATGATCCAAAATCTTGGAAATAGAATAGACAAAATGCAAGAAACAGTTAACAAGGACCTAGAAGAACCAAAGATGAATCAAGCAATGATTAGAAACACAATAAATGAAATTAAAAGTACTCTAGATGGGATCAATAGCAGAATAACTGAGGCAGAAGAACGGATAAGTGACGTGGAAGATTAAATAGCGGAAATAAATGCTGCAGAGCAGAATAAAGAAAAAAGAATTAAAAGAACAGAAGACAGTCTCAGAGACCTCTGGGACAACATTAAATGCACCAACATTTGAATTACAGGGATTCCAGAAGAAGAAGAGAAAAAGAAAGGGACTGAGAAAATATTTGAAGTGATTATAGTTGAAAACTTCCCTAATATGGGAAAGGAAATAGTTAATCAAGTCCAGGAGGCACAGAGAGTCCCACACAGAATAAATCGAAGGAGAAATACGCCAAGACACATATTAATCAAAGTGTCAAAAATTAAACACAAAGAAATCATATTAAAAGCAGCAAGGGAAAAACAACAAGTAACACACAAGGGAATCCCCATCAGGTTAACAGCTGATCTCTCAGCAGAAACTCTACAAGCCAGAAGGGAGTGGCAGGACATATTTAAAGTGATGAAGGAGAAAAACCTACAACCAAGATTACTCTACCCAGCAAGGATCTCATTCAGATTTGATGGAGAATTAAAACCTTTACAGACAAGCAAAAGCTGAGAGAGTTCAGCACCACCAAACCAGCTTTACAACAAATGCTAAAGGAACTTCTCTAGGCAAGAAACAAAACAGAAGGAAAATACCTACAATAATGAACCCAAAACAATTAAGGAAATGGGAATAGGAACATACATATCAATAATTACCTTAAATGTAAATGGACTAAATGCTCCCACCAAAAGACACAGATTGGCTGAATGGATACAAAAACAAGACCCATATATATGCTGTCTACAAGAGACCCACTACAGACCTAGAGACACATACAGACTGAAAGTAAGGGGATGGAAAAAGATATTCCATGCAAATGGAAATCAAAAGAAAGCTGGAGTAGCAATTCTCATATCAGACAAAATAGACTTTAAAATAAAGACTACTAGAAGAGACAAAGAAGGACACTACATAATGATCAAGGGATCGATCCAAGAAGAGGATATAACAATTGTAAATATTTATGCACCCAACATAGGAGCACCTCAATACATAAGGCAAATACTAACAGCCATAAAAGGGGAAATCAACAGTAACACAATCATAGTAGGGGACTTTAACACCCCACTTTCACCAATGGACAGATCATCCAAAATGAAAGTAAATAAGGAAACACAAGCTTTAAATGATACATTAAACAAGATGGACTTAGTTGATATTTATAGGACATTCCATCCAAAAACAACAGAATACACATTTTTCTCAAGTGCTCATGGAACATTCTCCAGGATAGATCATATCTTGGGTCACAAATCAAGCCTTGGTAAATTTAAGAAAATTGAAATTGTATCAAGTATCTTTTCCGACCACAAAGCTCTGAGACTAGACATCAATTACAGGAAAATATCTGTAAAAAATACAAACACATGGAGGCTAAACAATACACTACTTAATAACGAAGTGATCACTGAAGAAATCAAAGAGGAAATTAAAAAATACCTAGAAACAAATGACAATGGAGACACGACGACCCAAAACTTATGGGATGCAGCAAAAGCAGTTCTAAGAGGGAAGTTTATAGCAATACAATCCCACCTTAAGAAACAGAAAACATCTCGAGTAAACAACCTGACCCTGCACCTAAAGCAATTAGAGAAAGAAGAACAAAAAAACCGCAAAGTTAGTAGAAGGAAAGAAATCATAAAGATCAGATCAGAAATAAATGAAAAAGAAATGAAGGAAAGGATAGCAAAGATCAATAAAACTAAAAGTTGGTTCTTTGAGAGGATAAATAAAAATGATAAACCATTAGCCACACTCATCAAGAAAAAAACGGGAGAAGAGTCAAATCAATAGAATTAGCAATGAAAAAGGAGAAGTAACAACTGACACTGCAGAAATACAAAAGATCATGATAGATTACTACAAGCAAGTCTATGCCAATAAATTGGACAACCTGGAAGAAATGGACAAATTCTTAGAAATGCACAACCTGCCAAGACTGAATCAGGAAGAAATAGAAAATATGAATAGACCAATCACAAGCACTGAAATTGAAACTGTGATTAAAAATCTTCTAACAAACAAAAGCCCAGGACCAGATGGCTTCACAGGCGAATTCTATCAAACATTTAGAGAATAGCTAACACCTATCCTTCTCAAACTCTTCCAAAATATAGCAGAGGGAGGAGCACTCCCAAATTCATTCTACGAGGCCACCATCACCTTGATACCAAAACCAGGCAAGGATGTCACAAAGAAAGAAAACTAGAGGCCAATATCACTGATGAACATAGATGCAAAAATCCTCAACAACATACTAGCAAACAGAATCCAACAGCACATTAAAAGGATCATACACCATGATCAAGTGGGGTTTATTCCAAAATGCAAGGTTTCTTCAATATAGGCAAATCAATCAATGTGATACACCATATTAACAAGTTGAAGGAGAAAAATCATATGATCATCTCAATAGAAGCAGAGAAAACTTTCAACAAAATTCAACACCCATTTATGATAAAAACCCTGCAGAAAGTAGGCATAGAGGGAACTTTCCTAAACATAATAAAGGCCATATATGACAAACCCACAGCCAACATCTTCCTCAATGGTGAAAAACTGAAACGATTTCCACTAAGATCAGGAACAAGACAAGGCTGCCCACTCCCACCACTCTTATTCAACTTAGTTTTGGAAGTTTTAGCCACAGCAATCAGAGAAGAAAAGTAAATAAAAGGAATCCAAACTGGAAAAGAAGAAGTAAAGCTGTCACTCTTTGCAGATGACATGATACTATACATAGAGAATCCTAAAGATGCTACCAGAAAACTACTAGAGCTAAGCAATGAATTTGGTAAAGTAGCAGGATACAAAATTAATGCACAGATATCTCTGTCATTACTGTACACTAGTGATGCAAAATCTGAAAGTGAAATCAAGAAAACACTCCCATTTACCATTGCAAGAACAAAAAATAAAATATCTAGGAATAAACCTATCTAAGGAGACAAAAGACCTGTATGCAGAAAATGATAAGACACTGATGAAAGAAATTAAAGATGATACAAATAGATGGAGAGATAAACCATGTTTTTGGATTGGAAGAATCAACACTGTGAAAATGACTCTACTACCCAAAGCAATCTACAGATTCAATGCAATCCCTATCAAACTACCACTGGCATTTTTCACAGAAGTAGAACAAAAAATTTCACAATTTGTTTGGAAAAACAAAAGACCCCGAATACCCAAAGCAATCTTGAGAACGAAAAGCGGAGCTGGAGGAATCAGGCTCCCTGACTTCAGACTATACTACAAAGCTACAGTAATCAAGACAGTATGGTACTGACACAAAAACAGAAAGATAGACCAATGGAACAGGATAGAAAGCCTAGAGATAAACCCACGCACATATGGTCACCTCATCTTTGATAAAGGAGGCAGGAATGTACAGTGGAGAAAAGACAGCCTCTTCAATAAGTGGTGCTGGGAAAACTGGACAGGGACTTGTAAAATTATGAGATTAGATCACTCCCTAACACCATACACAAAAATAAGCTCAAAATGGATTAAAGACATAAATGTAAGGCTAGAAACTCTCAAACCCTTAGAGGAAAATATAGGCAGAATGCTCTATGACATAAATCACCGCAAGATCCTTTTGGACCCACCTCCTAGAGAAATGGAAATAAAAACAAAAATAAACAAATGGGACCTAATGAAACTTCAAAGCTTTTTCACAGCAAAGGAAACCATAAACAAGACCAAAAGACAACCCTTAGAATGGGAGAAAATATTTGCAAATGAAGCAACTGACAAAGGATTAATTTCCAAAATTTATAAGTAGCTCATGCAGCTCAATAACAAAAAAACAAACAACCCAATCCAAAAATGGGCAGAAGACTTAAATAGGCATTTCTCCAAAGAAGATATACAGACTGCCAACAAACACATGAAAGAATGCTGAACATCATTAATCATTAGAGAAATGCAAATCAAAACTATAATGAGATATCATCTCACACCAGTCAGAATGGCCATCATCAAAAAATCTAGAAACAATAAATGCTGGAGAGGGTGTGGAGAAAAGGGAACCCTCTTGCACTGCTGGTGGGAATGTGAATTGGTAGAGCCACTATGGAGAACAGTATGGAGGTTCCTTAAAAAACTACAAATAGAACTACCATATAACCCAGCAATCCCACTACTGGGCATATATCCTGAGAAAACTGTAATTCAAAAATAGTCATGTACCAAAATGGTCATTGCAGCTCTATTTACAATATCCCAGAGATGGAAACAACCTAAATGTCCATCATCCGATGAATGGATAAAGAAGATGTGGCACATATATACAATGGAATATTACTCAGCCATAGAAAGAAATGAAATTGAGCTATTTGTAATGAGGTGGATAGACCTAGAGTCTGTCATACAGAGTGAAGTAAGTCAGAAAGAGAAAGATAAATACCGTATGCTAACACATATATATGGAATTTAAGAAAAAAAAAATGTCATGAAGAACCTAGGGGTAAACCAGGAATAAAGACACAGACCTACTTGAGAATGCACTTGAGGATATGGGGAGGGGGAAGGGTAAGGTGTGACAAAGCGAGAGAGAGGCATGGACATATATACACTACCAATCGTAAGGTTTCTTGCTAGTGGGAAACAGCCGCATAGCACAGGGAGATCAGCTCGGTGCTTTGTGACCACCTGGAGGGGTGGGATAGGGAGGGTGGGAGGGAGGGAGATGCAAGAGGGAAGGGATATGGGAACAGATGTATATGTATAACTGATTCCCTTTGTTATAAAGCAGAAACTAATAAAAAAATAAAATAAAATAAAATAAAATAAAATTACTTATCAAAAAAAAAATATCCTGGTGTTTTCAAACAAGAACAAGTAGCTGAGCATGGCCAAAGGACAGAGTCTGAGTCAGGGCAAGGCGAGAGACAAGACTGAAAGGGATTAGCAGAGGTCAAGTTATGGAGGTCAGAGTAATTCATGCCATGGTGTTTTATCCTGGAACCAGTGGTTATTCATTCTTTTTTTTTTTTTTTTTTTGCGGTACGCGGGCCTCTCACAGTTGTGACCTCTCCCTTTGCGGAGCACAGGCTCCAGACGTGCAGGCCCAGTGGCCACAGCCCATGGACCCAGCCGCTCCATGGCACGCGGGATCCTCCCGGACCGGGGCACGAACCTGTGTCCCCTACATCGGCAGGTGGACTCTCAACCACTGTGACACCAGTGAAGCCCTCATCCATATTTTGAAACATGTCTATCTAGAAAGATTAGTCCAGTACTTGTGAAAATGTTTCAGAATATTATTAATAATATTCTGTGAATACTAGTGAACACACACACTGCATTGTCAGTTTAAGAAATAACATGTTCTGGGGGCTTCCCTGGTGGCGCAGTGGTTGAGAGTCCGCCTGCCGATGCAGGGGACACGGGTTCGTGCCCCGGTCCGGGAAGATCCCACATTCCGCGGAGTGGCTGGGCCCGTGAGACATGGCCGCTGAGCCTGCGCGTCCGGAGCCTGTGCTCTGTAGCGGGAGAGGCCACAACAGTGAGAGGCCCGCGTATCGCAAAAAAAAAAAAAAGAAAGAAAAGAAATAACATGTTCTGTAAGTGTGCTTGTTTGTTGGTATACATCTTTTAGTCTCTGGAAACTTTGAAGAACTAACTGCTTAGATTAACACTTAACTTTACTGAAATCAAAGCAACCCATCCTGGATAATGGCTTGTTGGGACTTATTATCAGTCAGGGGTTATTTTCTAGTTAGCAGCTTCAATGGCTCTGGTTTTATTAGAAGGATTTCAGTGCTTCGCTGAAATGGTTCATCTGAACACTCTGTGCATGGTTAACATTTTGTGGCTATAAAGATTACTTAGAGTCTTTAATAAGAACCCTGAGTGGAAGAGAGGTTAACATATTTGCTAAGCTCACACATCTATGTAGTTCTAAGGCCAAAAATAAGACCTACACGTTTTTTCAATAAGTGGTTCTTTGCAGAACACTATTTACTGGCCAACTAGTGGCCATGTTGGAAAGAAACTAGAATAAAGTGGTGAAGTCCTTAATGCTTGATTGCAACTATTTCCATAGAAATATTGCTGGGTTTGGCAAACCCTGACATTTTGACGATCTATAGTTGTAATTCAATATTATATTTGTAGCAGAAAATATGTATCTCATGTTCATAAAAGACAAGAGAGGTAGAAAAGAGCTTCACAATGTAAGGCCTGCTCATTTTATATATTATATATACGTTTATTTTCATATTGAACTCATAGATTACAGGGCATTTGGAAAATAGGAGTAGATCTGACTTTTTTTCTTTTTTTCACACTAAAAATTTTTTATTGAAACGCAAAGCAATGGACAGTGAAAACATCCTGTGTTTTTTTTGGTTTTGGTTTTTGTCATTGTTGTTGTTTTACTTTCTGGTAGGGGTAAGGTGGGGCATACAAGGGTTAGGGACAGATGGAGACAGCCCAGAAGGAAAGACAGCTTTACCTACTCCTACAGCTTTCCTGGGGCCAGCCATGTTCAGTGCCTCTCAAATTTTGGGAAACAGCATGTTATAGTGAAAAGAATATTAACTCTAAAAACAATATAACAGGGTGTTAGCTAGGGCTTGTCCTATTGCCTCTAAATTTCAGCTGAAGCCCCAAGTCTGAGAAAAATGGATGATAGGTACTTCCTACATTCTAAAGAAAAGTGCTAGATACATCCATGTGAGACTAACTTAAGGCAGCAAAACCAGTGCAGCAATGAACCCCTACTTCCTACCTATATAAAAGAACACTAGTCCATCAGAGAGGTAACCAAGGTAAAAAGAGTCATCAGCCTTGTTGAAGTATTCCCCCCTCCACACCAAGACACGTAGAATAAGAGAATTACCTAAATATTAGGAGTGTCTAAAAGGGGTACACTGGGGATCTCACTCCCCAGTTGGCTGTTTGGGGAACCTGACATATATTCCCCGGACCTATACAAACATGGAACTTGGTTGCTACCTCTCACCTGGAGACTGTTAAAGGTGGGAGGATGGTGGAACTGATTTGATTTGCAAGGCAAGTAGAGAGGGCAGTAGTGGGAAGCAGACGGCACTTACATTGTTTTGTGAAGAAAGGAGGTTTGAGTTCCCTCATGCCAAATGGATTCCTTGGAAGATAGGGTTCAAAACATATTGATGGGGCTTCCCTGGTGGCGCAGTGGTTGAGAGTCCGCCTGCCGATGCAGGGGACACGGGTTCGTGCCCCAGTCTGGGAAGATCCCGCATGCCGCGGAGCGGCTGAGCCAGTGAGCCATGGCCGCTGTCCCTGCGTGTCCGGAGCCTGTGCTCCGCAACGGGAGAGGCCACAACAGTGAGAGGCCCGCGTACCGCCCCACCCCCCAAAAAAAACATATGGATGGGCCCCAGCCAAAAGGGCATCCACAGGAAGAAGCTGGAAATGTTCCTCGCTGTAAGGCAAGTGAAGTTTCAAGGAGTCAGCCAGAACATGAATCCCCTGTGTCAGCCAGCATTTGTAAGTGTGCCATCAGAGAGGACACCGAGAGATGAACTGTAGAGCTTACTGCAACAGAGACATTGCTTTGTCCTCCTACCTCAACCCCATCCAGCCCCAACTTGGGCCGCCCCCCCACCCCCCGCCACACACACACTGAATACGCTGGAGCAACCAAGTGCCGAGTAAATGGAGAGGGGTAAAAGGCCTACAGCAGCTTTCTCACTTCCGATCTCTGATGCCCAGCTCTGACCTTAGCTAGGGCAGGGGAAGAACTTTGAATCAGATGGATGTTTGAAGATTTGTTTTAAGAAGGATCAGACTTGGTAACACCTCATTATCAAAAGTATTCTTAAGCTGAAAGTGACTTGAAAGTTGTGCCATCTCCTGATCAGGTGAGGGGGAGATGCAAAGGACCTTTTAGAATGCAAACATGGATGAAAAAAAGTTGTGTCCTGGTTATAACTTATCAGAATTTCACTTGTGCAATAAAGTAGTTACATACAGAGAAGTCTGAGTATCAATATCGTCACGTCGGATTTGTTTGAACTCAGCTTCATTTATAAAAATGGGGTGATAAGACCTATGTCACAGGCTGATGGGAGAAATAACTGAGGTAATGCATGTGTAACACGTAGCACATAATTTACAATAATATCCTGTTTCTTCTGCCTTCTTTTCTTAGTTGCCATATTTAAAAAAAAAAAAAAGAGTTCAGGCAGCTTATACTTAGGTTGCCTAATTACAAGTTGAAAATCAAAATAATAAAAAGGAATGAGTGACATATAAGCCAATAACATATTAAGAACCAGGTTTATTAATATGATTAGGGCTCAAATTTGAATTTATTAGAGACTGGAATAAAAATTATCTGATTAAAAGAAAACTTTCCAGTTCTTCAAGAGAGAGACACTCTTTTGGGGTGCTAAACCCTAAAGATAATCTTATTATATAAAACATCCAGGAGACTCTCCTTTTATTTATGGTGTCTAGAGATTCTAAAATGTATAATCCAATTATATTGAAAATGTTCTTTCTTTTTTTTTTTTTTTTGGTCTGTACTTTGAAATTCAGAAAAGTGTTAAAAGTCCAGTCCATAAAAGCTGTTTAAGCCACAATATAGCTAATTTTTATGGTGCTACTGTTATTCCCTGAGTTCTATTTCCTGACAGAGCAGAGATCTTGAATATAGCCTCTGCGTGTATGTGTGTGCGTGTGTGTGTGTACGTGCATACAAGCTCCCGCACAGAAAACAGAGGATACATTTTTTAGAAATCTCTTTACTTGTAATTCATTAAAATTAATTTCAATATTCTTCCTGTACCACAGTATTGCCCACCCAGGCCTGGCCCACAGCAACCAAAGTGTTTCATGTTTTCAAATTATTTGCTTTCCTTTCTCCAAACAAAATCTCATATTGCCAAGGGCCAGCTGAGTTTAGGAGGAAAGCAACCTGATTAAATGAATTCATACTAACATGTAAACACCTAAAAGCCATTTACCATTCACATAAATGTTTGCAATTTTATCAGTGTTCATTTTTGAGCCCAAATATTCTAAGAATTTCAGGTAGCATAACAAAAATGAAATAAAAATCAATACCTAAACTCAATCAACATGGCCTATCCTTTAAAGCTCCAAGTCTTTGTACAGCACCCATGAAGTGATTTCCTGTGCTGGGAGGATGGAGCTACAGAGAGAGCAGTCAATTTTTTTGTTGTTGTTGTTGTTTGTTTTTTGGCCACACAGCACAGCTTGTGGGATTTTAGTTTCCTGACCAGGGATTGAACCAGGGATCATGGCAGTGAAAGCTCAGAGTCCTAACCACTGGAAGGCCAGGGAATTCCCAAGAGCAGTCAATTTATGCAAGGGCTGTGTATGAAGTGGGCTTTTCTCCTTCAAAGATTGACTTCTTTTATTACAAAAATCTCATTCAATATATACCTCTCATCTATATTGCATTTTTAATTACGTTGGATCATTTACGACATTTGTAAGTGTTTCTAAGTTATTAATAATCAAGCTAAATAAGAAAGGAAAGTCTGCAAAGAATAATCTCACTGAAAAAAGAAAAAAAAAACTACATGATTTGTCAAATGAGAATGCACTATGAGTTATCTAGAATGAAGAGCCTCTTAAAATGGAGAGGCCCACAAAGCAAAGGCACTACATTCTTCAAGGAAAGTTTGTGTTCCTGTTTTTCCCAAGATTTTCAGTGTTTTGGAATGGACAATCAGTCTATTCATTTACATGTGATGAATGATTTTCTGAACATCTCAGCTGTAAATTTAGAGAATTTTAAAAGGAGTGAATTGTTCCTGCAGCCAACAATGCTGAAGTGGCTCCAGGGAGCAGAACAGTAGAAGGAGCAATAAGACATTTGTCAGCCACCCTTGATAACTTAACATTTTCCCTGTGAATTAAGGCATTTTGTTTAATAAATGTTGATGTTTACTTGGTTGGGGCAAACTATTGTTAAAGTGGTTTTGAAACAGAAAGAACTTCCTTAAGATACTCTAATTCCTCCTCATTTTTTATTTTTTTTTTTTTTTTTTTATTTTTTTTTTTTGTGGTATGCGGGCCTCTCACTGCTGTGGCCTCTCCCGCTGCGGAGCACAGGCTCCGGACGCGCAGGCTCAGCGGCCATGGCTCACGGGCCCAGCCGCTCCGCGGCATATGGGATCCTCCCAGACCGGGGCACGAACCCGTATCCCCTGCATCGGCAGGCGGACTCTCAACCACTGCGCCACCAGGGAGGCCCCTCCTCATTTTTTAGAAGCTGCCTGGTATGATGGCCCACAAGACAGAAGTCTGGATTCTAATACTATCTGTTAGTAAACCCTTGCTATGACTTTATTTAATCAGAGAAGTTATTTTTTCCCTTTACCTTTTAAGTATGAATAGTACACTGTACTCTCTATGGCCCCCATCCTGTAAGCCTGGCTATCTTCTGAAACAGCACTGACTGTCCGGTATGCTACTGCTGGCTCACAAAACCCACTTCTGACTCAGGCAATTTTTTCAGGCTTTGCTTTCAACATTGAAGCATATACTTCTCAATAAATCAGCAATGAAGTCCTGGACCCTTTGCCTTACTGTCTTAACTGATCTGCCTACTCATCTTATTTTACCACTTCGAGATGTAGTAAGAGCATATTTTATGGGTGATTTAGAAATACTGATGTTTGTTATTTTCTAGGTTCTTCACCCTATCCCACAAGCTTCATAACTTGTAATCATAGCAAAAAAATAAAATCCATATCATGACATTTTTCTATCGTTTAGTACACGCCACCTAGAATATAGGCCAAGAGATTCCTGCTCTATCCAGAGAGGGGGAGGGAGCATCTCAGAGCTCAAAAATACTATGATGACTTTTTTATCTTAATTTAAGTAATTCTATTATCTTCTACATCATCTGAATTCAATGCCTTGGGTTGATTTTCTTTTTTTTTTTTAATAACTAGGGCCTATAAATTTACTTTGTAATTAACTGTATTGAGTGTTATTTTATAATCTGTCTACAATTATCCTTCCACTTTTATTACCCAGAATATCCACTTTTCCTTCTTAAAGTAGTCCCACTTTCCTTTGTCTGATCCATTTAGATTTTTTATTCATCACCACAGTAATGGGAGCTGCAGCCCTGGTAATAGATGAGATCACTTAGCATTAGCACAGATGGAGAAGGCTGGGGAGAGCAAACCAATACTTTAGAACCAGGCAATAGAGGAGACTTCAAAGAAAGAGATTTTAAAAGCATTACAGTTAAAAGAAAAAAAAAGTAAGGAAAAATATATACAGTGTTATCCAGGAAGCCAAGAGAGAGAAGACATTTCATGTGGGAAGTAAGGATGGGGTGCATACAGGGAACACAGTTCATGTCAAACAATAACTTAAAGAGATCTGACAATATGAAGATAATTAATAATGAATCAAATACAGTTGAAAATGACAGTTTGCAAAGGATTGAAACATGAATGGTAAATAAGTTTCACCATGTTTACAGGTCAATGAAAAAGTTATAATGCAATACACAGAAGGGAACAGGATCAAAGGAAGTTGTTTTCTGACCTGAGATTATTTTAGAATGTTTATAGAAGTAGCTAGCAGAGAGGAAGAGATAGAAGATATTAAAAAGAAGATAAGGCAGGCAAACTTGCTAAAAGTGGCAAGAGAGAATGGGATATGGAGTCTGATAACAATTTAAGTAAAAGTGAATCTTAGTAGAGGAGACTCTATTTTTTCCTGATGATTTTTTAAATTATTTTTAAAAATTATTTACTTTTCCTAAATAACTTTTCAAAGTTATGTAACAATTGTTTTCCTTCCACTCATTGACTACTTTTATATTTGAATTCTAGTCTACCTAATCTGTACCTTACCATTCTAGTGTATCTTAATGTTTACTCTTACCCATCAATAAAAACCTTAAAAGAGCCTACTTTAAATGAAAATATTTAGGTTTTACAAAAGTACTCTGCTGATTGTTATTTTTATCTTGTTCTCTTCACGTTCCTAGGTAAAAAAATAAGAAAAAATGTCCCCAAGTGATACTGCACTTTAAAAAGCACAATTACATTAGAAGAAATGTTTTCCCTGTGGAAATAAAACACACCATAACAGAGGTTTGATGTAGGGAAGGACATACTTTGAAAAATTCATTTCTCAGTTAAAGTATCTGCTCAAGCTTTGAAAGGGGAATTGCTAAATCTATCTTAAATTAAATAATACCCTACTGACAAACACCAAGAGGGTAATGGTCATTTCAACTGGAGTTTATTTGATACCTGACAAAATGATTGGATCTAAGACAATTATTAAAATCATAGGCTACTAAATTATACAGTGAAGAGCATATAGGTCTTGGTCTTTTAACACAAGGAAAGGGAACCTCAGTCAATTTGCCAATCACTTCCTTAGATAGAGCCTCTGATTTTGGTTAAAATGTTACAAGTAATGTAAGTGTTGCAAGTTAAGCAGCAGCTCTGTTTACAGAAATGTATTTGAGCGACTAAAACATAATGTAATTTAAATGTGATATCTGATGTGACAAAGTGAGAGAGTGGCATGGACATATATACACTACCAAACGCAAAATAGATAGCTAGTGGGAAGCAGCCGCATAGCACAGGGAGATCAGCTTGGTGCTTTGTGTCCACCTAGAGGGCTGGGATAGGGAGGGTGGGAGGGAGACGCAAGAGGGAGGGGATATGGGGATATATGTATATGTATAGCTGATTCACTTTGTTATAAAGCAGAAAATACACGCCATTGTAAAGCAATTATACTCCAATAAAGATGTTAAAAAAAATGTGATATCTGATGGAAGCAGTTACGCAGAGTACCGTCACAAGCATCTGTCTCTGTAATCTCACTCCAGAATAATTCCAGGTCAGCGTCTGTGGGACGTACCATGATGAGTTAAATGATAAGAACCCACACAGCCTAGAGCAGGGAGTCTGTATTGCTTCTTCCCCACCTGGAACAAATGAGCCCTCCCAGTATCAATCCTCAATGGGGGTGAATATAGATTGGTTTTCTCCTTAAACCTAATGCTTGTGAGCCACCCCACCAGAGTTCCTAGCTCTTCCTCTGGAAGTGGGCCCTGTGGGACACCCATTGACCATTTCCAGTGTGATCTCACAGCCTTGCTTTACAACTCCAGTAGATTAGGAAAGACAAGCCAATCTTACTTAGAAAGTTCAGAATAATGCTGGCAGTTGATGAAAACCCCTGCCTTTCAATGTGTAAGCAACCTATTCTAAATAATTCTGGAACAATTTGGCTTATAGATAAAGTCGTGCAAGCAGCTGAAGATAGGCAGAGGTTTGTAGCCAGAATAGGATGCAATAGTATTAAAAGGAAGGATTAATGTCAGTAGCTGGGGTCTTAACCATTTCTTAAATGCATGTATATGAAACCCAGGATTGAAATGGGAAATATGTGTTTTTAAGAAGTCAATTTCTTAATAATCAGGAGAAAGTCTGGATTGTAAAACTAAATAAAATTTCAAGTAATGTTTAAATATTTTACTCTTTGCCAGTTTCTGCCACCTATGATTTCAAGACTTCAACTAAATCAAAACCTCCTCTTTCAGAAAGTAATGGTTTTAGATTTTAGGTTAGTACAGATTATGTAGTCCCCATAAACACTATCTTGTAAATATGCCATAATAAATTAAACAAATTTATTATTAATTAGTCTATGGTAAAAGATCTTATTAAAACTCCTTATTATATTTATTGCAAGGATGTTGTAAGAACCCAAGAAAGAAATGTCTCCTGAATCTCACTTTCAATGGAAACTGGCCTTCTCCTGAACAAGTAATTTGGTTTTGTTTGTTTGTTTGTTTTTGTTTTTTTAAATAAATTTATTTATTTAATTTATCATTTTATTTTTGGCTGCGTTGGGTCTCCATTGCTGCATGCTGGCTTTCTCTCTAGTTGCAGCAAGCAGGGGCTACTTCTCCTTGTGGTGCAAGGGCTTCTCATGTGGTGGCTTCTCTTGCTGTGTAGCATGGGCTCTAGATGCACCGGCTTCAGTAGTTGTGGCCCACGGGCTCAGTAGTTGTGGCCCACGGGCTCTAGAGTGCAAGTTCTGTAGTTTTGGCACACGGGCTTAGTTGTTCCACGGCATGTGGGATCTTCCCGGGCCAGGGCTTGAACTCATGTCCCCTGCATTGGCAGGCGGATTCTTAACCACTGCACCACCAGGGAAGCCCCTGAACAAGTAATTTGATTTTTTACATATGCTTGTATTTTCTAGGAGTCCTGTAACTTACTTTATTCTCTGCTTTGACTGTTTAGAAACTCAGAAGAAATATGCAGTCCATCTATAGGAGCATAGAGAATAAGATGGAATTTTTGTACTAACCCTACCCTGGGCTTTATCTTAGTTATTCTTCCATGTCAAACTCTTCATCAACTTACTTTTTGAAAATTTATATCTGTGTGGTCTTATGGATAATTATTTTATACTTTGGGTTATAATCCAATACTACTTTGTGTATTTCGGTGCTCAATTTTTTTTTTTAGTTTTAGCCATGGAGAGCTATTTCAGTTGGTTCTTTTGTCCAATGGACATAACCTTATTATTAGTTTTTTATTGTTATTTTTAAACACTTCCTTACTTTCTGGCACTAGTAGATTCTCTAGGATCATCTTGAGTGTTTCCTCTCTATTCCTAGAATCAACCATTTCTCCAAGCAGCCCTGGATACGTTTATCGGAGAGTGGTGTTAGAAACCAAGATCTGAGCTCTAAGTGTGCCATTGTTTCTAGTTCCTCTTACCTGACAGAACAAGGAAATATATGCATGTACACTAACACGTCTGTGAACACATAGCTATAAATATTTCTACATGTAACCATATAAATCACTTTCTAAGTGTTTAACACATTATACCTTTAATCCTTACAGCAGCTCTGTGGTATAAGTTCCATGTGTGTCCCTATTTTATAGATGAGGAAACAGATGTAGAAGCCATAGGAACTCACCGTAGGCTACACAACTTATGAAAGCAAAGATGTAGTTGTTTTTGTCCCATGCTTGTATAAATTAAAAACCAAGTTATAAAGTAAACAATGTGACAGTTTCATGAAAAAGTAAACATAAGTTTACCATATAACCCAGTAATTCCACTTTTAAGATCCTACCCAAGGAAAATGAAATTATTTGTTTACACAAATACCTGCATGTGAATGTTTATAGCAGAATTATTCATAATAGGCAAAATATAGAAATAACTCAAGTGTTCATAAGTGAAACAAAATATGATTTATCCATACAATGAAATACTATTGAGGAAAGGAAAAAAAAAAGGAATGAAACACTGATACTTGATACGACTGATACTTACTATGACAGGGATAAACCTCAAAAATATTATGTAAAGTGAAAGAGGCCAAAACAAAAGATTATGTTTGGTGTAATTCCATATATGTGAAATGTCTAAAAAAGGCAAATCTAAGAAGACAGAGAGTTGATTAGTATTTGCATGAAGCTAGAAGTGAAAATGGGAGTAAAATCTAAATGTACACAAGAATCTTATTTGGGTGATGGAAATGATCTAAAACTGGATTTCAGTTTTGGTTGTATAGCTCTACATTTATAAAACTCACTGACTTGTGTGTTTTAGATGGAGGAATTTTATAACATGCAAGTTATACCTCAAAAAAGATGTTTTTAAAAGTTATGGACAGAAGTGAAGTTGCACAACATTTGAATGTATGGAATACCACTGATTTGCATACTTTATGTTATGGGAAATTCACCTTCAAAACTTAAATAACTAAAAAGTTTGAACACTGTCAGAATGTGTGTTTTTTGTACTTATTTTAAGTTTTTTAATCATGTTCTTATTCACGTCTTTACTTTAAAATACACAATTCATATTTATTATATAAAAAGCAAGAAAGAAAAAAGAAAAAACCTAATTGCCCATTATCCTACTGCATAGTAATAATTTCATTTAATTTGTGCACATATATCCTTCCAGTCTTTTTTTCTGTATATTTTTATCAAAAATGTAATCCTACCACATATACATAGTCCTATAATATGTTTTGTGGCTTAACAATATACATAAATGTTATATTATGCAAAGATGTCATGGTTTTGAAATTTGAAAACCAAATGCACACCTCATTTAAAGGTTAAATCCACTCTGTGGGAGACACGATGGCCAATCCACCAAATACAACCTGAATCACCACTCTCTGTATGCCATGTGCTATGGATGGAATTATGTGACCCCAAAATTCATACACTGAAATCCTGATCCCCAATGTGACTGTATTTGAAGATAAAACCTACAAGGAGATACTTAAGGTTAAATAAGATCATAAGGGTGGACCCTGACCCAATATGATTAGTATCCTTATAAGAAAAGACAACAGAGCACTCTCTCCTTCTCCCTCTCTCTCTCTCTCTCCTTCTCTCTCTGTCTCTCTCCCTCTCTCTCTCTCTCTTATTCCACCATGTGAGGACATGGCCAGAAAGTGGCCATTTGCAAGCCAGGAAGAGAGACTTCACCAGAAACCAGACTGGCTAGCATCTTGATGGGTATCTCAACCTCCAGAACTGTGAGAAAATAAATTTCTCTTGTGTAAGACACCCAGTCTGTGATATATTGTTATGTCAGTGCAAGCTGACAAATATACCATGTTTTCCAGTCAATCCTAGCTCCTGGACTAATCAAGAAACTATGCAACAGGCTTTCTTGAGTGTGAACTATTATGTTTCAGGCACTGTACTAGGTATTTTAATATTATTATTTTTTATTTTGGTTGTGCTGGGTCTTAGTTGCAGCAGGCAGCCGCCTTAGTTGTGGCATGTGAACTCTTAGTTGTGGCACGCATGTGAGATCTAGTTCCCCAACCAGGGATCCCTGCACTGGAAGGCAGACTCTCAACCACTCTGCTACCAGGGAAGTCCCCTGTACTAGGTACTTTAAACGTGTTACTTCATTTTATTCTTAGAACCCCTTGAAGTCATTTTATAAATAAGGAAACCAGGATTCAGAAAAGAAAACTAACTTAGTCAAAGTCACACAGCTACTAAATGCCAAAGTTTGAACTTGAACCCAGGCATGTTGGAATGCACAGGCTATGTACATGCCCCGACAATTCACTGTATGCTGTCTCCCCATAGGACAGGAGACTGCTGAAGCTAAGAGACTGAGCTAGGAATTAATAGTGCAGGATTTATTTCCAGCATAAAATTTTACATATATTATACTTTTATTGATCACCCACTATGCACTAACTACCATTTACAGAAGGCCATAAATGCCAGGCTGTAGAGTTTTTCTTTTGTCCTGTAGTTCAGAGGTCAGCTAACTTTTTTCTTTAATTCTGTAAAGGGCAAGACAGTGGAAATTTTAGTTTTCGTGAGGGATACCGTCTCTGTGGCAACCGCTCAACTCAGCTACTATAACACAAAAGCAGCCATAGGCAATAAGAAAATAAATAAACATGTCTGTGTTCTAATACATTTCATTTATGAAAAGAGATAGTAGGTTGAATTTGGTCATCACACCATAGTTTACCAACCCTGATATAGCCAATAATAAATGATTGAAGGTATTTGAGAGGGATTTTACCAAAGATGTGTTTTTTGAAGATACATTTAGTAGTAATGTACACGATGATTTAGGGGAGGGAGAAAATAGAAGCAGAGAAAGCTTGAGAAGACTAAGACTTAACAGACTTGGTATAAGGCATGAAGAGAAAGAAGCAACATTCATCAAGTATGAGTCAGTCAGGTTTTTAGAACATATGATCCCCTTTAGAACTCAAACTAAGAATTTTCCCTTTGACAACTCACAAGAATAGATTACATGCCAGTTTAAGTCAATAATTAATTTTTTTGGGCAAAACCCAGAAATCCAATTTCCAAGGAGTCTGAAGATATTCAAAAGCAAATACCTCTGTCTCTCTCTTTCTCTTTGTGTGTGTGTGTATGTGTCTTATAGCCCAAGGAACCACAGGAACCAAGGAACCCCAGGAACCAAGGAACCCCAGAATATCCATCAAATGTCTTTATTTGTAATCACATTATTTAGTAAATCAACCAGAGAGTCAGGATGTGACAATAAGGATGATGCTGAGGAGTTCATGCCACATAAATTGCCAAACTCTAACACAAAGCTGGGTTGATATATTAGAATAAAACAATTCATTTACACAATCTTCCTTGGAAAGAGATAGGAACTGGGCCACTTGTCCCTTTATTTCTCTCCATAAAATCCTCTTTTATAAAAATGTTGCTGTGGCTGGACTTCCCTGGTGGTGCAGTGGTTAAGAATCCACCTGCCAATGCAGGGGACATGGGTTCAAGCCCTGGTTTGGGAAGATCCCACATGCCATAAAGCAACTAAGCCCATGTACCACAACTACTGAGTTTGCAGTCTAGAGCCCATGAGCCACAACTACTGAGCCTGCGTGCTGCAACTACTGAAGCCCACGTGCCTAGAGCCCGTGCTCCCCAACAAGAGAAGACACCACAGTGAGAAGCCCACGCACCACAACAAAGAGTAGCCACCACTCACCACAACTAGAGAAAGGTTGCTCACAGCAACGAAGACCCAAAGCAGCCATTAATTAATTAATTAATTAATTAATTAATTAATTTAAAATGTTGGCATGGCAATTTCTTTGTGAGGCAACGAGAGGGTAGAATTGACTACACCGTTTAGTAGATGAAAAGGAGAAGACCCAAGGGGACTTTAATTTACATGGTCAAGACCACCCAATTAAACATTGCTTTATTTGGGAAAAATGCAAAACACTATGAGTTTCTATCTATTTGATCTCAAAGCCACAAACTAGAAAGTGAACAATCCAGTTAATGAGCCAGTTTTTGTCTCTGTGATGACAAAACATTGGTTTGACTCACATTACTTAAATTAACCAGCTGTTTAGGTAATGTGGTACAGAACAACAGGCATTCCAAACTATCCATTACTTCTTCCAGTTAAACTGTATTGCCTTAAAACTGTTAGCAAAAGAGCATTTACTCATTTGTCCATGCATTGTTTACTGGTTAAACATTTAGTGAGCCCCAGCTGTTTCTCAGGGCAGGGTACTGTGACTAATAATAAAGGAAATACAGAAATGAGGGAGACTCAACCTCTGCCTGTGAAGAGCTTCCAATCTCAGAATGGACATAAGACAACAAAACATGTATTGATAAATAAATGACAGAATGTGGTGTGTCCTATGTTGATAAAACTTCAGGTGCTTACAACCCACAGGGCTTCTCTCTTTGAGGAAACAGCACTTGATACAACTGTGATATATCGGATTCAGGTCCGAGCGCTGCTAATAGCTTTTGGCATTTGCTTAGTCACAACTTTTCTGGGCCTTAATATCTCCATCTATGAAAGGATTGGCAGTATTAAGTGTTTGTTAATGCTTTTTCCTACCAGTACTATCCTAAGTTTCAATATTTTAAGTTGGGAAAAGACATGAATCAGAGTACTTTTCAAAGGATAAAGGAAACTTTGATGAAAAAGGTAGAAATGTGGATGTTCTCAAAGACACAAGAATGGATCTTAATTAATGCAGCTGAGTTAGGCATACTCTGTAAGCAAAAGGAATAGCATAAACCAGCTACATATGTAAGAAAACATAATGATAGCAATACCTACATTTGTGGGGTAAATATCTGCAAACAGAATCTGCTCAGAAAACTGGAAGGAGGCATGAGACTGAAAGCAGATAGAAATATCAATGATTAGCATTTGGTGGGCAAAAAAAAAATTCTTTGGGTCACCCCCTTTTCTGCATAGACAGCTGCATGGGGAGAGGGAAAGTATGGATGTGGGAAAGGCTATCCAGTGCGGGAAGTGACATCCTGGAAGGTCAGTCCTGAGTACTGAGAAGCTGCAATAGTGCCAAAGCCAGAACAAAGCATCCTTGCTCCCATGGCACAGGGCTACTAGGAAAAGGCAAAGGGAATTCTTAGGATTCAGTCTCCAGGCTGGATATGTTATGTGCAGCTCGGACCAACTTATGGAAATCTCTAGGTCAACCAAGTGAGTGAAGATTATAAGGGTGACAGGAATCTGGAAGTTTAATTCATGGCAACATCAAGAGTGAGGAAAAAGATCTTCAACATTTGTGTTGGAGTTGTTAAGTTTTTTTTCCCCCCCAGCCACACCGTGCTGCTTGAGGGATCTTAGTTCCCCAACCAGTGATTGAACCCAGGCCCTCAGCAGTGAAAACGCAGAGTCCTAACCACTCTTCTGAGTTAAAATTAGCAAACCATTCTCATTTAGAGCAGCAAAAGCAGGAGCTTTCTAACTAATATGAGCTGTGGAAGTTTTGAAAATTTAATAGTATGTGAGACACTTGAACAGTAGTTCATCGACCCCTTTCATTGATTTCTCACTAATACGGAATTTTATCCCAGAGGAGAAGGAAAAAGCAACAATTTAGAAGCTTCTGGGACCAAGTGTAACCCTAGTAGCTGTGGCCTAACCTAGGCCTTGGCGGTGGACGTTGTTGCAGATATAGATCTATGTCCCGGGATCAAGTCTGTGGCATGGAGGCTTCTGTAAGCATGAGAGGCCAGATATTCTTAAAAAAAAAAAAAAAAAAAAAAAAAAAACCCACAACCCCTTAGTCCCTCCTCCTTGGTCTTGTCTTAGAAACACCCATGGCCTGATCCCCAACATCTGAGCAGAAGGAGAGTTTGAGGTGAAAACTGAAGTCAGTCCCTACAGGCCTGGCTCATGGGATGTGCCCAAGGGGAGCAGCCCAGCATCATGTTAGATGATTCAAGGGCATTTCAGGAACAATCTAGGAGGATTGCTTTGTAGGAGGTTAATGACCTGAGGGATCATTTTAAAGAACTGTTGGTTAATAGGATCATTACTGCATCATAGCCCATATGCCTCTCCAATTATGATAGTGAGAAAGGAGTCTGGATAGAAATGGAGAGAGTGTGAATTACCATACAGTTCATTGCTGAACCAACAGTCATGAATAGACTGCTTGTAAAGAACGTGGAGAGTTCACCTGGTTAGATTTGCAGAATGGGTATTACTAGATAGATAGGTGGCTGAGGATAAAGAGAAGAGAGCTTTTATCTGAAGAGCAAGGTCTCAGCCATTTGAAATGATGCCTCAGGGTCTCTCAGGAGGCCCTACTGTCAACTCTCAATGGAAAAGGTTGTTGGTGACAGGAGCTAGCTTCAGGCAGTTTCTTCCCTTTATCAGAAACATCTGTTTCTTGATGGTAATAGATGAAGTACCTCTCATCTGTGTACTAGTGAAGAGCCCCTGCTGCTCAGGAAGCAGTGCTGTCCAGTCCCACCCACAACTTCTCAGTGCTCACCTCTAAGCTGAAGCCTGCTTATTTTGAATAAGTGTCACTCCTTAATGGAGGTCTGCCACCCCACCCCAGCCTGGTAGCCCAATAGACTTGCCATCAACGCTAGGCAAAAGTGATAGGAGTTAATGGCCCTAGAAGCAAACCTCAGCCAATGAAGAATACTCACCCCTCTCTTGAGGTAATTCTAAGGTATGGTCAGCACAGACCTCCAGAGTTATTTAATGGGATTACCTTCCTGTTGCCCACAGTGGTAACTTGCTTGATAATTTATTCTCAATTGCCTTCCTTCTTTTTCTTGCCTACTTCCCTATTTCCCTACTGGTGTTTCCTGGAATCACCTCCCCACTGACTCTCAATCTTTGTCTCAGCGTTTGTTTCTGGGGGAATCCAAACAAAAACACTCAGGTAACACACCTTGTTACAAGTCAATCTCAAATATTTGTTTGCTTTTGGTTGTGCCTAAAGCATAGGAACACGAGCATATATACACTTCTAATTTAAATACAAAAGCTTCCACCTTTTTCTACCCTTTGGCCCAAAATAGGAAGAAAGGGCAGAAGAAGTGTATCATTTCAGGACATAACTTACATCTTACCTATCTGGTGGTCATCTGAGCATCCTCATTAAGGGAAAAGAGGGAGTAGGGGTCTCTAGGTCCTTTAAAAACTTGCCACTCAAAGTTTAGTATCACTCTGGAACTTGTTAAAAGTGTAAAATGTCAGATCCCATCCAAACCTACAGAAAGGACCTGTATATATATATATTTTTTTTTAAGGTATATAAGACTTTCGTTTTATTTATTTATTTATTTATTTATGGCTGTGTTGGGTCTTCATTTCTGTGCGAGGGCTTTCTCTAGTTGTGGCAAGCGGGGGCCACTCTTCATCACGGTGCGCGGGCCTCTCACTATCGCGGCCTCTCTTGTTGCAGAGCACAGGCTCCAGACGCGCAGGCTCAGTAGTTGTGGCTCACGGGCCTAGTTGCTCCGCGGCATGTGGGATCTTCCCAGACCAGGGCTCGAACTCATGTCCCCTGCATCAGCAGGCAGATTCTCAACCACTGCGCCACCAGGGAAGCCCAGGACCTGTATATTTTTTAAACAAGATCTCCAGGTGATTCATATGCACATTATAGTTTCAGTGTCACTGCCCTCAGATACCGGGCTGTGGTCTTTTGGAGGAAGAAGACACAATATTTCTAACAGCAGATCTTAGCAGCTGCAGCTCTCTGCTTAGGTGTATAGTGTATCACTGCTATGTCAAGTAACTCAAGAGGAGCCCTTGAATTTCCCTTATATGGGGTTACCTGGGTATAGATGAGATTTTACCACTTGCCACCAGGTGTAACAAGCTGTCAGGTGCAACAGTGTCCTCTAGCCAAAGACCCAAGAACACAGGTAATTGAACAAGTTGTGTTTATTACCAGTTGCCTGAAGAGAGAATACACATCATGGGGAATCCTGGGGTGTCTCAGTAAGAGAGTATCAGAAAGAACTTATTAAAGGATTTGGATTTTGGTTGAGTGATTTTGGAGAGGGTCCAAGGAAGTAGGGTTTTGCTCTGAATTCAGTGCTGTCAGAAAACAAGGATAATTCTGTAATTGGGTATCTTAATAAATCTTATCTATGGGGAGGACAAGCTAAAGTGAGGCTAAAGTTATAATTGGAAAAAACCACAGAGTGAGAGTGAAACAGAAGATATGAATCTGGTTTCTCGTTTGTAGGTTTCAAATCCGTTATGCCACAATATACCACTCAATTTGAATCTAGGGATTAAAGATGCATACTATTTGTACAACATGGCCTTTAAACAAACCAACTACTTTCTTTAATGCTCAACACAAGAAATGGTGATATGTTCTACAGTTTTAAAACACTGGTTGTGTTGAACTCATTGAAAAATAATATCATTCAATAATTTATTGAAAACAAAGCTGATACTCTGTAGTTACTGTGTACCACACAGTAATTTCTTGTTACCTAAAGATACATGGTAAAGAAAACAGATAATGTCCTTACTCTAATAGAGTATGTGAATAGTGGAGAGGGACAGACAATAACAAATAAATAAGATAAAAATTCTGATAATGAAAGTGTTATAAATAAAATGAAGCATAGTGGGATATTAAAACATGGAGAAGGGGACTGCTTGAGTTAGTTTAGTCACAGAAGGGTCCACTGAGGACATGACATTAGAACTGAGACTGGAATGAGGTGAAGAAGTTAGCCATGTATAAATTGGAGGGAAGAGTTTCTGGGACAGAGAGAACAGACAGTGGAAAGCCCCTGGGTTTGGTACAAGATTGGTGTTTTCAAGTAAATAGAAGGCCAGTGTGGCAAAGTGCAATAAATCAGGAAGAGAATGATACAAAAAGAGCTAGAGGTAGAGAGGTGATGCTTACAATTTTGTCTGCAATTTCCGAACCTGTGAAGTTTAAGAAGCTTAATAAACAGTTGGTAGTTGGATATTTGAGCTTGGGATTTGAGGTAAGAGTTCAGAACTGGAGATATAAATTTGCAAACCATCAGCTATGCTGTATGCTCTGTTGTTCAACCTTGAGTTATGCTTAGGATAGGTCTTCAGTATATAAGTTCTAGAAACCAGGTATAGTAACCATTAGGTAAAGAAAGATAAAATAATGGGAAACTATGGCTATTGGTGTAAGCCAATATCCTTGGAATGGGGTGAAAAATTACAAGGTCTTTGAAATGTTTTGGGTTTTTTTCTAGGTAGGATTGGAAGAAGATGCCTTCCAATTGACAAAATCCTGAAGAACAACACCCTTGAGTTGAATCTGCTTATTGATATAGAGTGATTAGAACAGAACATTACTCAAAGTAAGCTCCATAAAAACATTAGCTATTATTATTTGTAATAGTTGAAAAATACTATTTCATGGTATACATGTACCAAAATGTATTAAACCAGAAAACCTGATGAAATAATGGATCTAGGAAATAATGATCAATGGATGCTAAACCCTTTAGGTGAAGACTAGGTTGGTGATCATACCAATAACATGTGAACCCACTAATCAATGTTAACACTGAAAAGTGGGAAAATTAGACATTATATGCCTACAAATGTGTTGTAACAGGCAGTATTTAGCACCACCTATGAAATATTTCTATCTAAATAATTTAACTAAAATCTAGTAGACCCTTCGTATCTAATGGCTGACTAGTTTACAAGAAAAAAAAAAAGAGGAATCAAGTAGTATGTTAAAGAAGACCACAAGGAAGCAAACAGCTAAATCTAGAATGTAGAAAATGCTACAAAACAAATAACCAAATTTTCTCAACAAATAAATTGCATAAAACAGGAGGCAGGGAACTCTTACAGATGAAAAGAGACTTGAGAAATATACCAACAAGATGAAACGTGTAGGTCTTGTGTGGATTCTGATTCAAACAAATCAACTGTAAAAAACATTTTTAAATCGAAGAGGAAATTTGAACAAGTGATGTTAGATATTAATGAATTACTATTAATTTTCCTAGGTATAGTGATATTGTGGTTTTATTAAGAATTCTTATTTGAAGTATCTATGGGTGAAATTATATCTTTTGATATTCCAGGAAGAAAAAAATTGGAGGGTAGACACATAAGATAAAATCAGAAAAAATGGTCATAATTTTCCATGTGATTTGATGAATTTATAGGGATTCATTGTTATGTCGTTCAATTTTATGTATGTTTAAATTTTCCATAATAAAAAGTTTTCTCTTTAAAAATGTATTCAAACATACCCATATCAAGAGGCATTTACTTGCATCTGGTTTTTTTAACATTAAGAAAGTTGCTGTAATAATACATACTAATGTTTCCCTTTAGTTCTACAGAATAGATTTCCAAGAGTAAAATTGCTAGACCGAAGGTGTGTATGTGTGTGTGTGTGTGTGTGTGTGTGTGTGTGTGTGTATATATATATATATATATATATATATATATATATAAATTTAAAATCTATCATCACATTGCTTTCCAAAAAGATTGTAAGCTTTTACATTTCCATCAGCTGTATATAGTTTTACCCTCTCATGCTTACTAACATTTGGGGTTACTACTTTTAAAGTTTACCAATCTGATGAATGTAAAATGTATGTAGCTCATTTTTTTAAATTTGCATTTTCCTTACTACTAGGGAAGTTTAGTACACTTTTAGTGTTTAACAGTTATTTAGATGGGCTCCTTCATGAACTGCATTTTAATATTCTGATATTTTTTCTATTGGAATATTTGTTTTCTTGTTATCAATTTATATGAATTCTTTGTGTAATAGACATTAAATTTTTATCTATCATATATTTATTTGAAATATGTTTTATTATCTATAATTAGACTGTCAACTTTTTTTATGGTATGTTTTTCCAGGCAATATGTCTTATTTCCCTTAATATGTTTATATAGCTAAATATGTCTATCTTTTACCTTTGCTTGTTTTCAGGTTTTATTTACCTGGTATCTCTTCAACAATCTCTTTCTTTATCACCTTACACCTTCTTTATTACATTGTTTCTTTTTTTAATAAATTTATTTATTTTATTTATTTTATTTTTGGCTGCATTTGATCTTTGTTGCTGTGCACGAGCTTTCTCTATTTGCAGCAAGCTGGGGGCTACTCTTCATTGTGGTGCACGGGTTTCTCATTGTGTTGGCTTCTCTTGTTGTGGAGCACGGACTCTAGGAATGCGGGCTTCAGTAGTTGTGGCTCGTGGGCTCTACAGTGCAGGCTCAGTAGTTGTGCCGCATGGGCTTAGTTGCTCTGCAGCATGTGAGATGTTCCTGGAGTAGGGCTCGAACCTGTGTCCCCTGTGTTAACAGGCAGATTTTTAACCACTGTGCCACCAGGGAAGCCCCTACATTGTTTCTTATAAACAACATATACCTAGCATTTTTTAAACTGTAATTTCTGTTTTTTAGTGTCAGTTCTGTTTTTAAATGAGAAAATTAGTTTCATTCATATTTAGGTAACTGATATAATTGCTTTTATTCCTTTCATCTTACTTTGTTTCCTACTTACTTTAATATTTTCTCCCTTTCCCTGTCCTTCAACTTATTTTTTCTGATTTTTAAGTTACTGCTCTTTCTTTACTTGTTCCCTCCTAATTTAGAGTTTTATTTCATTTTCTATATTTCTTTACCAACCATTGCCATATTTTTAAAGACACTCATAATAAAACATATATCACTTCCAAAATATAAAAACAAGAGAGGAGGAGCTTCAAGATGGTGGAAGAGTAAGACGCGGATATCACCTTCCTCCCCACAGGTACATCAGAAATACATCTACATGTGGAACAGCTCCTACAGAACTCCTACTGAATGCTGGCAGAAGACCTAAGACCTCCCCACGTACTTGGGTAGGGCAAAAGAAAAGACAGAGACACAGAATAGGGATGGGACCTGCACCAGTGGGAGGGAGCTGAGAAGGAGGAAAGGTTTGCACACACTACAAAGCCCCTTTGAGGGCGGAGAATGTGGGTGGCAGAGGGGAGCAGCTTCGGAGCCATGGAGGAGAGTGCAAAAACAGGGGTGTAGAGGGCAGAGAGGAGAGATTCCCACACAGAGGATCAGAGCCAACCAGCACTCACCAGCCCAAGAGGCTTGTCTGCTCACCCGCCAGGGCAGGAGGGGCTGCGAGCTGAGGCTCCAGCTTTGGAGGTCGGATCCCAGGAAGAGGACTGGGGTTGGCCGCGTGAACACAGCCTGAAGGGACTAGTGCGCCATGGCTAGCCGGGAGGGAGTCCGGGAAAAGGTCTGGACCTGTGGAAGAGATAAGAGACTTTTTTTGCCTCTTTGTTTCCTGGTACACAAAGAGAGGGGATTAAGAGTGCCTCTTAAAGGAGCTCCAGAGACGGGTGTGAGCCGTGACTATCAGCGCGGACCCCAGAGACGGGCATGAGACGCTAAGGCTGCTGCTGCCCCCACCAAGAAGCCTGTAAGCAAACACAGGTCACTATCCACACCTCCCCTCCTGGGAGCCTGTGCAGCCCGCCACTGCCAGGGTCACGTGATCCAGAGAAAACTTCCCCGGGAGAACGCACGGTGCGCCTCAGGCTGTTGCAACATCACGCCAGCCTCTGCCATCACAGGCTCGCCCCGCATCTGTACCCTTCCCTGCCCCTGGCCTGAGTGAGCCACAGCCCCCGAATCAGCGGCTCCTTTAACCCTGTCCTGCCTGAGTGAAGAACAGACGCCCTCAGGTGGCCTACACACAGAGGCGGGGCCAAATCCAAAGCTGAACCCTGGGAGCTGCACAAACAAAGAAGAGAAAGGGAAATCTCTCCCAGCAGCCTCAGGACCAGTGGATTAAATCTCCACAATCGACCTGATGTACCTTGCACCTGTGGAATATCTGAATAGACACCGAATCACCCCAAATTGAGGAGGTGAATTTTGGGAGCAAAGATATATATGTCTTTTTCCCTTTTTCTTTTTGTGAGTGTGTATGTGTAAGCTTCTGTGTGTGATTTTGTCTGTATAGCTTTGCCTTTACCATTTGTCCTAGGGTTCTGTCTGTCCTTTTTTTTTTTTTTTACTTAAAAATATTTTTTCTTCTTCATAATTAATTTTTAATTTTAATAACTAGTTTATTTTACTTTATTTTATTTTATCTTCTCCTTTTTTCTTTTTTTTCCCCCTTTTATTCTGAGCCACATGAATGACAGGTTTTTGGTGCTCCAGCCGGGCATCAGGGCTGTGCCTCTGAGGTGGGAGAGCCAAGTTCAGGACATTGGTCCACAAGAGACCTCCCAGCTCCACGTAATATCAAGCAGTGAAAATCTCCCACAGATCTCCATCTCAACACCAAAACGCAGCTCCACTCAACGGCCAGCAAGCTACAGTGCAGGACACCCTATGCCAAACAACTAGCAAGAAATGAACACAACCCCATCCATTAACACAGAGGCTGCCGCAAATTATAATAAGGCCACAGACACCCCAAGACACACCACCAGACATGGATCTGCCAACCAGAAAGACAAGAAACAGCCTCATCCACCAAAACACAGGCACTAGTCCCTTCCACCAGGAAGTCTAGACTACCTACTGAACCAACATTAGTCACTAGGGACAGACACCAACAGCAACAGAAACTATGAACCTGCAGCCTGCAAAAAGGAGACCCCAAAAACAGTAAGCTAAGCAAAATGAGAAGACAGAGAAACACACAGCAGATGAAGGAGCAAGGCAAAAACCCATCAGACCTAACAAATGAAGAGGAAATAGGCAGTCTACCTGAAAAAGAATTCAGAATAATGATAGCAAAGATGCTCCAAAACCTTGGAAATAGAATGGCAAAAACACAAGAAACGTTTAACAAGGACCTAGAAGAACTAAAAAGCAAGCAAACAGAGATGAACAACACAATAAATGAAATTAAAAATTCGCTAGAAGGAATCAATAGTAGAATAACTGAGGCAGAAAAATGGATAAGTTACCTGGAAGATAAAATAGTGGAAATAACTACTGCAGAGCAGAATAAAGAAAAAAGAATGAAAACAATAGAGGACAGGCTCAGAGACCTCTGGGACAACATTAAATGCACCAACATTCGAATTATACTGGTCCCAGAAGAAGAAGATAAAAGAAAGGGACTCAGAAAATATTTGAAGACATTATAGTTGAAAACTTCCCTAATATGGGAAAGGAAAGAGTTAATCAAGTCCAGGAAGCACAAAGAGTCCCATACAGGATAAATACAAGGAGAAACACGCCAAGACACATATTAATCAAACTATCAAAAATTAAATACAAAGAACAAATATTAAAAGCAGCAAGGGAAAAACAACAAGTAACACATAAGGTAATCCCCATAAGGACAACAGCTGATCTTTCAGCAGAAACTCTGCAAGCCAGAAGGGAGTGGCAGGACATATTTAAAGTGATGAAAGAGAAAAACCTACAACCAACATTACTCCATCCAGCAAGGATCTCATTCAGATTTGACAGAGAAATTAAAAGCTTTAGAGACAAGCAAAAGCTAAGAGAATTCAGCACCACGAAACCAGGTTTACAAAAAATGCTAAAGTAAATTCTCTAGGCAGGAAACACAAGGGAAGGAAAGATCTACAATAATAAACCCCAAAAGATTAAGAAAATGGTAATAGGAACATACATATTGACAATTACCTTAAATGTAAATGGATTAAATGCTCCAACCAGAATACATAGACTGGCTGAATGGATACAAAAACAAGACCCATATATATGCAGTCTACAAGAGATGCTCTTCAGACCTAGCCACACATACACTCCAAAAGTGAAGGGATGGAAAAAAATATTCCATGCAAATGGAAATCAAAAGAATGCTAGAGTAGCAATTCTCATATGAGACAAAAGAGACTTTAAAAAAAAAGACTATTACAAGAAACAAAGAAGGACACTACATAATGATCAAGGGATCAATCCAAGAAGAAGATATAACAATTGTAAATATTTATGCACCCAGCATAGGAGCACCTCAATACATAAGGCAAATGCTAACAGCTATAAAAAGGGAAATCTACAGTAACACAATCATAGTAGGGGACTTAACACCACACTTTCACAAATGGACAGATCATCCAAAATGAAAATAAGTAAGGAAACACAAGCTTTAAATGATACATTAAACAAGATGGACTTAATTGATCTTTATAGGACATTCCATCCAAAAACAACAGAATACACATTCTTCTCAAGTGCTCATGGAACACTCTCCAGGATAGATCATATCTTGGGTCACAAATCAAGCCTTGGTAAATTTAAGAAAACTGAAATCGTATCAAGTATCTTCTCCGACCACAGCGCTATGAGACTAGTATCAATTACAGGAAAACAACTGCAAAACATACAAATACATGGAGGCTAAGCAATACACTAATTAATAATGAAGTGATCACTGAAGAAATCAAAGAGGAAATCAGAAAATACATAGAAACAAATGACAATGGAGACAGGATGACCCAAAACCTATGGGATGCAACAAAAGCAGTTCTAAGAGGAAGTTTATAGCAATACAATCCTACCTTAAGAAACAGGAAACATCTCAAATAACCAACCAAATCTTGCACCTAAATCAATTAGAGAAAGAAGAACAAAAACCCACAAAGTTTACAGAAGGAAAGAAATCATAAAGATCAGATCAGAAATAAATGAAAAAGAAATGAAGGAAATGATAACAAAGATCAATAAAACTAAAAGCTGGTTCTTTGAGAAGATAAACAAAATTGATAAACCATTAGCCAGCCTCATAAAGAAAAAATGGGAGAAGACTCAAATCAATAGAATTAGAAATGAAAAAGGAGAAGTAGCAACTGACACTGCAGAAATACAAAAGATCATGAGAGATTACTACAAGCAACTCTATGCCAATAAAATGCACAACCTGGAAGAAATGGACAAATTCTTAGAAATGCACAACCTGCCAAGACTGAACCAGGAAGAAACAGAAAATATGAACAGACCAATCACAAGCACTGAAATTGAAACTGTGATTAAAAATCTTCCAACAAACAAAAGCCCAGGACCAAATGGCTTCACAGGCGAATTCTATCAAACATTTAGAGAAGAGCTAACACCCATCCTTCTCAAACTCTTCCAAAATATAACAGAGGGAGCAACACTCCCAAATTCATTCTACAAGGCCACCATCACCTTGATACCAAAACCAGGCAAGGATGTCACAAAGAAAGAAAACTACAGGCCAATATCACTGATGAACATAGATGCAAAAATCCTCAACAAAATACTAGCAAACAGAACCCAACAGCACATTAAAAGGATCATACACCATGATCAAGTGGGGTTTATTCCAGGAATGCAAGGATTCTTCAATATATGCAAATCAATCAATGTGATACACCATATTATCAAATTGAAGGAGAAAAACCATATGATCATCTCAATTGATGCAGAGAAAGTTTTGACAAAAGTCAACACCCATTTATGATAAAAAAAAAAAAACCCTGCAGAAAGTAGGCATAGAGGGAACTTTCCTCAACATCATAGCCATATATGACAAACCCACAGCCAACATAATCATCAATGGTGAAAAACTGAAACCATTTCCACTAAGATCAAGAACAAGACAAGGTTGCCCATTCTCACCACTATTATTCAACATAGTTTTGGAAGTTTTAGCCATAGCAATCAGAGAAGAAAAAGAAATAAAAGGAATACAAATTGGAAAAGAAGAAGTAATGCTGTCACTGTTTGCAGATGACATGATACTATACATAGAGAATCCTAAAGATGCTAGCAGAAAACTATTAGAGCTAATCAATGAATTTGGTAAAGTAGCAGGATACAAAATTAATGCACAGAAAGCTCTCGCATTCCTATACACTAATGATGAAAAATCTGAAAGTGAAATCAAGAAAACACTCCCATTTACCACTGCAACAAAAAGAATAAAATATCTAGGAATAAACCTACCTAAGGAGACAAAAGACCTATATGCAGAAAATTATAAGACACTGATGAAAGAAATTAAACATGATACAAATAGATGTAGAGGTATACCATGTTTCTGGATTGGAAGAATCAACATTGTGAAAATGACTATACTACCCAAAGCAATCTACAGATTTAATGCAATCCCTATCAAACTACCACTGGCATTTTTCACAGAACTAGAACAAGAAATTTCATAATTTGTATGGAAACACAAAAGACCCCAAAGAGCCAAAGCAATCTTGAGAAAGAAAAATGGAGCTGGAGGAATCAGGCTCCGTGACTTCAGACTATACTACAAAGCTACATTAATCAAGACAGTATGGTACTGGCACAAAAACAGAAACTTAGATCAATGGAACAAGATAGAAAGCCCAGAGATAAACCCACGCACATATGGTCACCTTATCTTTGATAAAGGAGGCAAGAATATACAGTGGAGAAAAGACAGCCTTTTCAATAAGTGGTGCTGGGAAAACTGGACAGGTACATGTAAAAGTATGAAATTAGAACATTCCCTAACACCATACACAAAAATAAACTCAAAATGGATTTAAAAACCTAAATGTAAGGCCAGACACTATAAAACTCTTAGAGGAAAACATAGGCAGAACACTCTATGACATAAATCACAGCAAGATCCTTTTTGACCCACCTCCTAGAGAAATGGAAATAAAAACAAAAATAAACAAATAGGACCTAATGAAACTTAAAAGCTTTTGCACACCAAAGGAAACCATAAACAAGACCAAAAGACAACCCTCAGAATGGGAGAAAATATTTGCAAATGAAGCAACTGACAAAGGATTAATCTCCACAGTTTACAAGCAGCTCATGCAGCTCAAGATCAAAGAAAAGAAACAACCCAATCCAAAAATGGGCAGAAGGCCTAAATAGACATTTCTCCCAAGGAGATGTACAGATTGCCAGCAAACACATGAAAGAATGCTCAACATCATTAATCATTAGAGAAATGCAAGTCAAAACTACCATGAGGTATCACTTCACGCCAGTCAGAATGGCCATCATCAAAAAATCTAGAAACCATATATGCTGGAGAGGGTGTGGAGAAAAGGGAACACTATTGCACTGCTGGTGGGAATGTAAATTGATACAGTCACTGTGGAGAACAGTATGGAGGTTCCTTAAAAAACTAAAAATAGAACCACCATACGACCCAGCAATCCCACCAGTGGACATATACACTGAGAAAACCATAATTCAAAAAGTCATGTACCAAAATGTTCATTGCAGCTCTATTTACAATAGCCAGGACATGGAAGCAACCTAAGTGTCCATCAACAGATGAATGGATAAATTAGATGTGGCACATATATACAATGGAATATTTCTGAGCCATAAAAAGAAAAAAATTGAGTTATTTGTAGTGAGGTTGATGGACCTAGAGTCTGTCATACAGAGTGAAATAAGTCAGAAAGAGAAAAACAAATACCGTATGCTAACACGTATACATGGAATCTAAGAAAAAAATAAAAAAGAAGGTCATGAAGAACCTGGCACAAGATGGGAATAAAGACACAGACCTACTAGAGAATGGACTTGAGGATATGGGGAGGGAGAAGGGTAAGCTGTGACAAAGTGAGAGAGTGGCATGGACATATATCCACTACCAAAATTAAAATAGATGGCTAGTGGGAAGCAGCCGCATAGCACAGGGAGATCAGCTCCGTGCTTTGTGACCACCTAGAGGGGTGGGATATGGAGGGTGGGAGGGAGGGAGACGCAAGAGGGAAGAGATATAGGGACGTATGTATATGTATAACTGATTCACTTTGTTATAAAACAGAAATTAGCACACCATTGTAAAGCAATTATACTCCAATAAAGATGTTAAAAAAATATTGTTTAGCATAAATAAGGTCATACTACACATATTGTTCAGCTACTTTTTTCTAATTTAATTTGGTTGTGGACAGGGAATATGATTTTGAGATGTTGAAATTTATTAATATTTGTTTTATGGTTTAGCATATGATTTACCTTCGTGCATGTTCCATGCACTCTTGAAAGAAATAAATATTCAGCAGTTGTTGGATATAGTGTTTTGTAAATTTCACTTGGATTGTGTTGATTTATAGTGTTGTTCAAATCTTATATGATGACCTGCGCTGATATTTTGTCTACTTATTCTACCAATTACTGAGAGAAGTATTAAAATCTTTAACTTTGGGGATTTATTTATTGCTCCCTTTAATTCTGGCCATTTTTGCTTTACGTATTTTGAAATATCATTATTTTTTTAATTAATTAATTAATTAATTTTTATTTTTGGCTGCTTTGGGTCTTCATTGTTGCACGTGGGCTTTCTCTAGTTGCAGCAGGCGGGGACTACTCTACATTGTGTTGCGTGGCCTTCTCATTGTGGTAGTTTCTCTTGTTGTGGAGCATGGGCTCTAGGCATGCAGACTTCAGTAGTTGTGACCCACGGGCTCAGTTGTTGTGGCACACGGGCTTAGTTGCTCTGTGGCATGTGGTATCTTCCTGGACCAGGGCTCAAACCCATGTCCCCTGCAGTGACAAGCAGATTCTTAACCACCGTGCCACCAGGGGAGTCATTGTGTATTCACTTTAGGATTTTTATGTCTTCTTGATGAACTGATCTTTTCGTAATTATAAAATGACCCTCTTTAAGTCTGACGATGCTTCTTGTCTTGAAGTCAGTATTGTCTGACATTGCTATAGCATACCAGCTTTCATATATTTACTGTTTGGTGTATTTCCATCTTTTTATGTTCACTCTGTCTTTACTATTATTCAGTGGATCTCTTGTAGGCAGCAAATAGTTAGGATTTGCTTTTTTTTTTTTTTTTCTGGTACACAGGCCTCTCACTGTTGTGGCCTCTCCCGTTGCGGAGCACAGGCTCCGGACGCACAGGCTCAGTGGCCATGGCTCACGGGCCTAGCCGCTCCACAGCATGTGGGATCTTCCCGGACCGGGGCACGAACCCATGTCCCCTGCATCGGCAGGCGGACTCTCAACCACTGTGCCACCAGGGAAGCCCTAGTTTTACATTTTAATTACCTTATAAGCATAGTATTCCTGTATATTTGTATTTTGTTTTGTTCAAGATTTTTTAGTTTAGGTTAGAAAGAAAATTGCATATTTTCACAGACCTTAAAGCCTTTCACTTTGTGGCAACATTAAGGATAATGATTTGCATTTTAAAATATTGTCATTAGTACACATCAAAATAGCATTTCTTCCATAAATCTGTTAATCTTACCTAATTACTTGACCTATCAATTATTTATGAGTTTATGAATTTTATTCTTAAATTCTTTGTGTTCAAAGTGAATACATTGTAGATTAATTTTAATATCAGATACAAGAAGTATAAGCTCACTGTACATACGGATTCTTGTGACTTCATATCACCTTTAAGAATAGATTCTCTATAAAATTTCAAATATTTACTGAAACCTGAAATTCATTGTTTTATGCACCAGATGTCACTGTTTCTCCATGCTAGTAAAACGGGTCAACAAATTTTGGCAGTTAAAAAACCAACTTACCCTTTATTTCTATTCTTAAGTCTATATGCAATAGAAATATGTAAGTGTGTAAACCAAGGCAAAACCAAAGATGTTCATAGTGGTACTATGCATAATATTTAAAACTACAAATTACAAAAATGACAATAAAGAGTAGAATGGATATATACCCTGGGAGTGTATACACACAATGGAATACTATATAACAATGAGAATAAAAAATCTGCAACCACGTACAACGAATCTCAACAACATGTTGAGTGGAAGAAGTCAGACAAAAAAGAGTATATTGTATAATTCCATATATTTTATAAAGTTCAAAAGCATGCAAAACTAACCTATGATTTAGAAGTCAGATTAATGGTCAACCTTGAGGGGAGACTTTCACTTGAAGAGGTCAAGAGGGGACTTCTGAGGGTGCTAGTAATATTCTGTCTTTTGACCTGGCTGGTGGTTATAGGGGTTTATTCAATTCATTGAGCTATAATTTTATGATTTAGGCAATTTTATTTATATATGTTATACTTTAAAAGTTCAATAAAAAACAAGTATGAAGAATTAATTGAAACTAGGTTAATAAACCCTCTGAAGATTTACTCAAAATATAATCCACATTTAATGATTAAATATATTGAGTAAAATGCAAGAATTCCTGAGCTTTTCCCTTCAGTTGATGCCAAATCCCCAAATATTTTGCTTCGACTTCCACAGTTGCTCCCTGGGAAAGAGAAATCCCTTCACTGTGGCTTCCCGGTTCATCCTGTGGCATGCACCCTTAATTGATCAGCTCCACTCTTCATTATCTCAACCATTTCCTGTCTACTGACATTTTCTCCATAGCAAATAAACCTGTTTAACTTTCTCCCATCTTCAAAAACAAAAAAATCTCTGCTTCTCATCTCCTGCTAGTTAGTATGCCATTGTCAGGGTAGAACAATCCTTTTTTGCTACCCTCTTATGTTCAGTGTTTGGGGGCCTGCAAATTACATTGACAAAAGGCAGATTAGTAAGAGAAAAGACATTTTTCTTTTTTTCACAGCCAGGCTTCTTTGACTCCATATCCTTGTTTCCCAAGGATATCTCCTATGGCAACACAGAAGTCCATGAAGATTGTTCTCCCTTAGGTCACAAGTAGCCCCCATATTGCAGTTAACTTTTACAGTTAGCTTATTCCCTGAGGTATTAAAATTCACTATTGACAACTATTTCTTGGGTACAGCTAAGCTATCTGAAAAACCATAATTCCTCACCTAATGTATAATGGGGAAAAATTTAGTTCTATGTAATAATTTAAGCAACATCATTAGATCCTATTTTCTTCAGGCAAAAATTCCTAACTTCTCAGATATCTGTTGCCATCCCAGAAATCTCTCCAAGATGACAGTTAGGTACAGAGTAGCATGTCGCTTATTGTATCTTTCTAGCAATGCGAAAAAATGGAGATTCTTTAATCCATGTAATGTACTTATGCTGTTTTGGCACTTTTCTCTCCTCTTAATATTATCCTCTAGGGGAGGTTTTGGAAATATTGGAGAGAGGGGGAAAGTAATGTTGTTTGTCACAAAGATTAGTTGATGACACTGGTATTCATTTGGGTGGAAGCAGGGCTGTTAGATGTTCTGCACAATAAACACTGCCCCACATCCCATAAGACCTTAAAATGTATCACCAAATCTTCCCATAGATTAAAACCCTTTTTATAACAATAGGACTCTGAAACCTAACTTCATTGCATATATTAAAAAAAACTATATTTCTTGCAAGTTTAACATATATTGAATTTTCCAATAAAGCTATTACTGTGTAAACTGAGGGAAGATTTAGCTAAGAGTGTTCACCATTGCTGAAATTCACAATGACAGTACTACTTATATACTTCATTTGTCATTAAAACATGTCTCATCAGTCCGAATTTGTGGTTATAGCATTCACAATTATTGTACAAATGGTACAAACAATTGTCCACTTTGTTATATAGTCTAGTAACTAAGGGGATGGAACATTCACATATTGAAGTACATACTATTTTATTGTAAATTGCATTTTTTTTCTCCCTTATGTCAGGTTAAACATATTGATTCATTAATTTTGTTATTGTGTAGATAGGCTATATTAACTATGAATTTAACTTTCACACGATAAAGAGAATATTCAAAATATTTGTTAAAAGGGGAGTCATTGGATATAATAGGTTGACAATCATTGGTATAATTTCTATATCAGCCACTCTCTACTTAGTGACAGTCAAGTGATGCTCCCTGGCTGACCATGACCTTCTTCTAGTTTCACAAATAATTCATGATGATGGCCAGAGGGCAGAAGAGAGACTTACTTACTCATAAAAGGTTCTCGTTTTAAAGTTGATTGTCTCTTCAGTACCCCAGATACCTCAGTCTGTCCAGCACCTGAGGTATGTCCTAAGTGGGTATTTGCAATAACTCCAATAATTTAGATGTCCTGCCCCATCTCTTGACTATCATTAACCACCATTCTCTTTTATGGGTAGAGGCTAAACTCAGTTTAAATCAGGCATTTAAACTATCCAACTATTAGGAAAAGGGATAAAGTGTTCTGGTGGATAAATAAATAAAATAAATAGCTCTCTTGGTGTTGGAGGGAGTGCAAAAATAATTATATGTACCAGGCACAGATCTAAAAACTTTGATGTATTCCCTCATTTTATCCCTGCTATGAGGGAACTACATATTATAATCTCCCTTTTACAGATAAGGTAATTTAGGCACAGAGAAATTAAGTAACTTGCACAGGATGACACAGATAATTTTTTTTAAAATGAAGAACATTGGAAATATGAATTACCAATGTCCTACTTATGTCTACGGAAATTCAATCTTAACATGAGAGTCAACAATTTAAAAAACAAAAACAAAAGAAACCACAAAAAAAAACCCAATATATAGACCTCTAACACAAACAGTAAATTAATGCAGGATGATGTGGTTGAGTCTATTGTTGCATGAAATAGGGAGATAAGATATAACTGGAGCTATCAAATTTGGTTTCTGGTTTTGCTTACTGATATTTTTCTTTACAGAATTTCAGTTTAACAGTCAGGAAGTAGGAGAGGAGAGAAATGTGATAGTAACCTAGGGTAGTGAAACTTTGTCAGAATGAACAGGGGTGGTTAAAAGAGATATAACTGGCTTTAAGGAAAATCTTTTATATGGAACCTACATTCTCTTTCACAAAAAGCTTGTAATGTTTGTTCATACTCTGTCTTCAAGCAGTTCAGACAGGTCACATGGAAATTTACAGAGGCTGGTACACAAAGGCTTATAAATGCAAACTTCAAAAGAATATCTGCCAAGCTTGCATGCTATGAATCTATAAAGTAGGTATCTGGGTTAAGACTGTAAGCTTTTGGAACAACACAAAAAGCCATAAAAGAGGCTTTTATCTGTTGCCTGGTGGTTTTGAATTTGGGAGGTACAGGTAGGGGGTGAAACTTATGGAGAGTCCTGGAATGGTATTTTCCAAGTTTACATCTTAAGAACCGGGTACAAATATATGCAATTTTCAACTGCATATGCCTCCCCCACTCCTCCCAATAAAAAAAGATTTGGTAATTTCTGATGGGGCAGTTTCAATCCAGCATTTTAAGAACACAGACTAAGGAACCAGACTATCTGGGTTCAAATCCCAAATCCAAAATCATGGTAGGTCAAAAATGAATAAAAGTGGTTTACCTGTGTAAGAAAAGAGAGAATAGGAGAGACAGCTCAGGATGAAAGCTAGTTTTGAATACAGAATTATATAAATGTCATACATATTTTTTGAAAAAATAATAAATCAGGATGACAGAACAAACTCTACCCCAAATTTGAAAAAAAATTGAAACAACCTAAGTGACAAATTGTCAGCCTAAGTGTATATCTGGTTGGTACCATAACTGAATGGACAAGAATTATTCCAAATAAGTTTAAAACACAATATTTTGACTCTACCTCCCTAGTGGACATATCATAAGGGAACCAAAGAAACAATACCAAAAGCACACTGAAATTGTATTTCAGTGCTCTTGTGAATAGTAATGTTGATATCATTATTCTGGTATTTCATATAATGGTATTATTATTTTGAAACTAATATATGTATTATAATGCACATTGATAAAGCAAATGAATAATTATATTTATGTCATTAAGAAACAAGGCTTTTCAAAGTAACAGAAGAGATACAAATATAAAATCAAATAGATAAGTAAAACAAATAACAAACTTATGCTTTATTTATTTATTTCTAAAAAAATTTGTTTTCTAGCACTGTTTGCAAAAGGTGCAAGAAACTGTGCAATGAAAAGACAATGACTGCAATCATTATCAAAATGATATCAAAATATGTCTCTCATATATATATTATTTATACATATATAAATCATATATATGATTTATATAAGGAAGGAAGGAGGCAGGGCACAACTTTTGAAAGAATGACATAGCCAAAGGACAAACTTATTAGAACAAAATGGGTCCAAGATGGTGGACAAGTTGACTTTTTCTACTAGACCTTGAGACTCAGTATCAGCAAGCTCACATCAGCAAGCTAAATGGCACACCCACAGGTGCCATGAGAGCCCCAAGACCTACCATAAGGATCAAAAAGTGGGCGGTGGCCCAATTCCTGGAAATCTCCACCCCTTCCTAAAATAGCTGGAATACTCCTCCCACTCATTAGCCTATGAAATTACCCACTCCCATAAGAACTAACAACCCCATACCCTGGTGCCTTTCTCACATTCTGAGATGGCCCACACTCTGTCTGTGGAGTGTGTTTCACTCTAAATAAATCCACTTCTTACCTATCACTTTGTCTCCCACTGAATTCTTTCTGCGATGAGACATCAAGAACCTGAGCTTCATTAAGTCCTGAAACCAAGTGTGTGATCTCAGTTGGAAGACTGTGGGTTTTGGCCGGGTTTGAGTCCCAGCCATGTGGGTTCAAGTCCCAATCTGGGTTTTGGCTGGTTTCAAGTCCGGACATGTGAGTTCAAGTCCTAATCTGCGGTGCACAGTTTCAAAAGTAGGACAATCATATTATGTTCTTCTTGATAAGATGTAATAGGTAGTACACATAATATCATCTTTCTGTGGTTTATTACCCAAAAGAGAAAGAGAGAGAGAGAAAGCAAAGCTGAGCTAATCAAGTCTGTATCTACTGTCAGATTACTGTAAAGACGTGAGTGTGAAGGAACATGTTAGTTAATACCACACTGATATAATCAGTCCAGTGGAAAATGTGAGAAATTCTGCAGTACAGATGAGCCGGTGCTTTAATGAGAAATGGCATAAAAGGATGGAAGCTGGAGGTGGGAGTGTCGTTAACATGTTAAACAAAGATGCTCACACTGTATGCCCGTTGTCATAGCTCTAAACACAGGCCCCAGTCTTCCAACTGTGCTCCTTTCAGACTTCTGACCAAAGGGCTAATCCATTCAGCACTGCCTAAGCATCCAGTTATACCTTTACTTTGGACCACTTCTCTCTCTACACAAAGTAAGTGACCAGATGCCCTGGCTGAGGCTCTGCCCTTTGAGAGGATTTCCCCTTACCTCTTTCAGGACCATTCTGAAGTAGGAGATGTAGGTTAAAAAAAAAAAAAAGTTTATTTTCAGCTTGCAACCATATGCCAAGAAAATCCATTCATGAATCAAGTCCAAACTTCCTTCCTCTATCAGCTGGTAATGGAGAACCCCTCCCAAGAAGCTGAAGGAGAGCTGTTAATGCAGCATTTGCAGCTGACATGGGAGTCTGGGTCATTTATTCTTATAGGTTACTTATGTTCTCTGGACCTATGTGAGCCTGAACATTGATAGACCACTTCCATCTTACAACAGATTACTACAGGGCTCACCCAATTTTATGACTTGATAGGTCAAGATTGATAATTTTTACTACTTGGTTATTTGATGTTCTCAGGTCAGAAGCTCAGTTTCTATCTGAGTTTAGTAGTATGCCAGGAGCTGTTTTTGAATTCTGGATAACTTTCTCTTACAGATGGTATATCCATCTTAGTCCTATTGAAAGAGAGAAATGACAGAGTAATTTGAATAGGAAAAGTGTAATACAAAAAAATTATCAACTATAGGTCCTACAACTAGTGAGAAGTGAACGAGGATTCTAATGCAGATATTTGTAGCTCCAGTACATACACTCTCTCCACCAGATCTTCCAACATTTTTTTTTTTTTTTTTTTTTTGCGGTATGTGGGCCTCTCACTGTTGTGGCCTCTCCCGTTGCGGAGCACAGGCTCCGGAGGCGCAGGCTCAGCGGCCATGGCTCACGGGCCCAGCCACTCCACGGCATGTGAGATCTTCCCAGACCGGGGTATGAATCCATGTTCCCTGTATCGGCAGGCGGACTCTCAACCACTGCGTCACCAGGGAAGCCCCAGATCTTCCAACTTTTGACCCCTTATAATTCCTATTTGCAGGACAGTTCAGGCAAATATTTCTGGAGACCTCAATACTAAGGATATAAAACAATTGCTGAAAATTTACCCTAACCAGGGGAATTATTTCCCCATGGACCACACTCTGGGGTGATTGTATGAGTCCAGGATTCATCCAGCAAATATGTCTGCAGTTAAAATTTCATTCTGCAGAATGTTGGGGAATCCTACCTGCACCTCTAACTTAGACATTAGTGTTAGAAATGTCTTAATAGTGAGTTTCTCTTTGCATTTCATCATCTACTGGAAAGATATTTTAGAACAAGTCAAAAGCAAACATTTTTGTGTCACATTGACCCTCCATATACAAAGTCTTCTGGTTATACCCACACCTGAACTGATGACAGTGAGGTTTCCCCTCATAGGACCTGTCAATATGCTATGATTATTAACCAGATCTCCTATTCTAATTGAGGGAACCAAGATGGGGCTCTGGGTCCAGCATAAATTCAGACCCTTTAGCCAAAATTCTTCAATATGTGCATTTCTCTTTCCCCAGAGTATGTTTATCTAAGTAAACAGCCATAAATACCTTTAAATAATGATGGAGGAATCATGGCTGTATACATTTGCTGTGATATTGTTGATTTATTCTTCTTGAGACGCCCCTTTCTGAGCCAATGAGTTGTGGGTCTAAGAACTAGCTAAGGACTAAAAATTAGGAATGAGATAGTAATTGCAGCAATTGTAGGGATGTAAAATTTTCCTACAAAGATGAGGAATGAATACCTAAATATAATAACTCAATCTATCACATCTACCTATACTACTAATACTAACATTAAAAATGTTATAATAGATAACATTCCCATTATGGAAATCTTCAGGATACATTTTATGTATTGTTTCATCTAATACTTACAAAAAGGGATAAAAAGACAACATAAGGAACATCATGATCTAACTGCCATTTTCCTCCCCTTCTTTTCTCATACTCTAAGTCTAGAGTAATTAATACAAATAAGCAAATGAATGTTGTTGAAGGCTCTGGCTCTGTTGAGATCTGCAGTAGATTCCTTGCTGTCTCTTATTTTCATTCTCTTCTTTCCATGTATTATAATAAGGTTTTAAGTGGTTACATATTTGCCCAACTAAAGATTATAGTTTCCAGATATCTTGTAGTTAAGGGTGACCACATGACAGAGTTTTGTCTAAAGAGATGTAAAAAAACAAGTACCATGTATCACTCTGAGTCTTATGCTAAATATAATTGGGGATAGGCTCCTCTTTCCACTGGTTGGGATATTGCAAGCACTGGAACATCTTCCTTGTGTTATATATAGAGGTCTAAGCCATGAGTTGAGCATGGCAGAGATAACTACAAGGCCAAGACTGCCTGCTTACCTTTGGACACATACATGAACAAGGAATAAACTTCTATCTCGTTGGAGCTTTTTGGTTCCTTTGTCATAGTAGCCTAGTTTGCAACCTAAATAATACAGGGCCCTAGAGAAGAACACGAGTGTATTGTGTTTTCCCTTCCTGTGTTCCTTCTCACTCTGTTGGATAGGCGTTTCTGAAACAGAGCCTGGGGTGAGGACAGGAAATCTTTGAATCCTATTAGGAGACTGGTATTCAGAAATGAGCAGACCTATGAGAGAAAGGTTGTCATTGACCATGCATAAACATGTGAGGTCTCTAAATTAGTCCACAACCAGGCTCCTACTTCTCCTTATCCTGCTTTTTTTTTTAATCTTTTATGTTAATTTATAAAAGTAAGAGAAACTAGTATTAATCCAGGCATAGGTTTAATTTTTAGAAGTATTTAGAAATGTTTAAAAATATACAGAAGTATAATTTGTAAAAAAAAGGCATCTGACTATAAATGAGACCCATTTAATCTTGGGAGAAAAACTGATAACAAAGCTTTTCTTTTTAATTAGTTGCTTTAGACCCCAATGCTTATATTATCAGGAATCTCAAGATCTCCTTCATAAGGGCTTCTTCCTTCATGTATTGTCCAAAATTCCAGGCAGAGTGAGAGAAATGGAAAGTGCAACCAGTCCCATAAGGGGACCATATTGGGTTTGCTATTGTTCCCACTGTCAATTAAACTGGTTCTTTAAACATTGTCCTGCTGAGATAGAAGCATCCCTGGCCCATATTGCTTCCCAGCACAGGCTTCAGGAAGGCACTATGCCCAAGCCCCCAAGGTGAGATTTCCAGGCTCAGTTATTGGGACCAATATGCATAGGCAAATGGGGCTGTTCAATGTTATGGCAAGGCTCACAAACATATACTCTAAGGAGATTTCCTGCATTTGCCTGGGCCAAGGAGAAACTGGCAGTATCTTTTGATGCTGCATAAATGAATTAGTGTTTTAAAAAACTTTTCAAAACTCCTGGAAGGGGCTTCCCTGGTGGCGCACTGGTTGAGAGTCCGCCTGCCGATGCAGGGGACACGGGTTCGTGCCCCGGTCTGGGAAGATCCCACATGCCGCGGAGCGGCTGGGCCCGTGAGCCATGGCCGCTGAGCCTGCGTGTCTGGAGCCTGTGCTCCACAACGGGAGAGGCCACAGCAGTGAGAGGCCTGCGTACTGCAAAAAAAAAAAAAAAAAAAAAAAAAAAACTCCTGGAAGGATAGATGTCAAAATATATCATTTGTAGTGTCTGCATGTTGAAATTGTGCTTGATTTTTACTTTGTTTCTGTATTTTCTAAACATCTTCAATAAAAAAAAAATTTGTAATAAGATTTTTAATGTTATGAAATTTTTTTTTGAAGAATAATAAGAAATGACCTCTTTAAAAAAGTGGCTTGGTGGTTTGGATACATGACAGAATGTACAACACAGGCATATAGCCACTCTGTAAACTGTAAAGTCAGGCACATCCAGAGGATAAAACCACTAAGATTTGTTTCTTTGGAGCAGAAGCCACTAGACTCTATAAGGTGGTAAGAACATTTAAACAATATTTTTGACAAGTTGCTGGAGGCTTCTTGTACACTAGCTTGGGAGTGAAAGACTTCCATAGTCATAGGAAGGCCCCCACGTACTTGCAGGCTTTTTCTCAGCAGCCTTGCCAGGTTCTCAAAGGAGGAATCCAAGAAAGCTACCACGTGAAATTGCCAAGGAGAGAGAAAGAGTAGCAATGGTGAAAACCTCCCAAAGTTTTCTTCCTAACAAAGGACTATTCTGAAATTTTGTCCCATCTGGAGAAAGGAAACTCTGCCCTAATCCAACTCTATCCAGCCTTCCTGTTTCATTTAAGCAGGAAGGGAAGAAGCCGGAGTCAAGATGGGAGAAAGCTTAGAGGAAATAGTCTGGGGATGTTATTCCTAGAGAAGGATGGAGTATTAGAGTGAGAGGGAACAGATAGGCAAGCAGGATGATTAGGATGAATCACAAAAAAAATGGTACTGGATTAGAATCAGAACCCTGTAGGTTTCTCAGACCCGATATTCAGGGATTAATGAAAATATTCTGTCTTCTAGGTTTTTTGAGAAAGTCCATTTTGTATTGTTAATTGCTACATTTATTTTTGTGTTATTTTCTTTGCATTTTTAAATATTCTAAAGTATAAGTTAGGCCCTGAAGCAAGATGGTGGAGTAGAAGGACGAGCTCTCACTCCCTCTTGCGAGAACACCAGAATCACAACTACCTGCTGAACAGTCATCAACAGGAAGACACTGGAACTCACCAAAAAAAGATACCCCACATCCAAAGACAAAAGAGAAGCCACAATGAACTGGTAGGAGGGGTGCAATCACAATAAAATCAAATCCCATAACTGCTGGGTGGGTGACTCACAAACTGGAGAACATTTATACCACAGAAGTCCACCCACTGGAGTGAAGGTTCTGAGCCCCACGTCAGGCTTCCCAAGCTGGGGGTCTGGCAACGGGAGGAGGAATTCCTAGAGAATCAGACTTTGAAGGCTAGCAGGATTTGATTGCAGGACTCTGACAGGACTGGAGGAAACAGAGACTCCACTCTTGGAGGGCACACACAAAGTAGTGTGTGCATTGGGACCAAGGGGAAGGAGCAGTGACCCCACGGGAGACTGAACCAGACTCCCTGCTAGTGTTGGAGGGTCTCCTGCAGAGGTGGGGGGTGGTTGTGGCTCACCATGGGGACAAGGAAACTGGCAGCAGAAGTTCTACAAAGTACACCTTGGCGTGAGCCTTCCCAGAGTCTGCCATTAGTCCTGCCAAAGAGCCTGGGTAGGCTCCAGTGTTGGGTTGCCTCAGGCCAAACAAGCAACAGGGAGGGAACCCAGCCCAACCCATCAACAGACAAGCGGATTAAAGTTTTACTGAGCTCTGCCCACCAGAGCAACAGCCAGCTCTACCCACCACGAGTTCCTCCCAACAAGAAATTTGCACAAGCCTGTTAGATAGCTGCATCCACCAGACAGTGGACAGCAGAAGCAATAAGAACAACAATGCTGCAGCCTGTGGAAAAAAATCCACATTCACAGAAAGATAGACAAGATGAAAAGGCAGAGGGCTATATACCAGATGAAGGAACAAGATAAAACCACAGAAAAACAACTAAATGAAGAGGAGATAGGCAACCTTCCAGGAAAAGAATTCAGAATCATGATAGTGAAGATGATCCAGGACCTCGGAAAAAGAATGGAGGCAAAGATCGAGAAGATGCAAGAAATGTTTAACAAAGACCTAGAACAATTAAAGAACAAACAAACAGAGATGAACAATACAATAACTGAAATGAAAACTACACCAGAAGGAATCAATAGCAGAATAACTGAGGCAGAAGAACGGATAAGTGACCTGGAAGACAGAGTGGAGGAATTCACTGCTGCAAAACAGAATAAAGAAAAAAGAATGAAAAGAAATGAAGACAGCCTAAGAGACCTCTGGGACAACATTAAACGCAGCAACATTCACATAATGGGGGTCCGAAAAGGAGAAGAGAGAGAGAAAGGACCAGAGAAAATATTTGAAGAAATTATAGTTGAAAACTTCCCTAACATGGGAAAGGAAATAGCCACCCAAGTCCAGGAAACACAGAGAGTCCCAGACATGAAAAACCCAAGGAGAAACATGCTGAGACACACAGTAATCAAATGGGCAAAAAATAAGACAAAGAAAAATTATTGAAAGCAGCAAGGGAAAAATGACAAATAACATACAAGGCAACTCCCATAAGGTTCACAGCTCATTTCTCAGCAGAAACTCTACGAGCCAGAAGGGAGTGGCATGATATACTTAAAGTGATGAAAGAGAAGAACCTACAACCAAGATTACTCTAGCTGGCAAGGACCTCATTCAGATTTGAAGGAGAAATCAAAAGCTTCACAGACAAGCAAAAGCTAAGAGAATTCAGCACCACAAAACCAGCTCTACAACAAACGCTAAAGGAACTTCTCTAAGTGAGAAACACAAGAGAAGAAAAGGACCTACGTAAACAAACCCAAAACAATTAAGAAAATGGTCATGGGAACATGCATATCGATAATTACCTTAAATGTGAATGGATTAAATGCTCCAACCAAAAGACAAAGGCTTGCTGAATGGATACAAAAACAAGACCCATATATATGCTGTCTACAGAGACCCACTTGAGACCTAGGGACACATACAGACTAAAAATCAGGCGATGGAAAAAGATATTCCATGCAAATGGAAATCAAAGAAAGCTGGAGTAGCATTACTCATATCAGATAAAATAGACTTTAAAATAAAGAATGTTACAAGAGACAAAGAAGGACACTATATAATGATCAAGGGATCAATCCAAGAAGAAGATATAACACTTATAAATATATATGTACCCAACATAGGAGCACCTCAGTACATAAGGCAACTGCTAACAGCTATAAAAGAGGAAATCGACATTAACACAATTATAGTGGGGGACTTTAACACCTCACTCACACCAATGGACAGATCATCCAAAATGAAAATAAATAAGGAAACAGAAGCTTTAAATGACACAATAGACCAGATAGATTTAAGTGATATTTATAGGACATTCCATCCAAAAACAGCAGATTACACTTCTCAAGTGCAAACGAAATATTCTCCAGGATAGATCACAACATGGGTCACAACTCAAACCTCAGTAAATTTAAGAAAATTGAAATCATATCAAGCATCTTTTCTGACCACACCGCTATGAGATTAGAAATGAATTACAGGGAAGAAAACGTATAAAACACAAACACATGGAGGCTAAACAATACGTTACTAAATAACCAAGAGATCACTGAAGAAATCAAAGAGGAAATCAAAAAATACCTAGAGACAAATCACAATAAAAACACGACGACCCAAAACTATGGGATGTGGCAAAAGCAGTTCTAAGAGAGAAATTTATAGCTATACAAGCCTACCTCAAGAAACAAGAAAAATGTCAAACAATCTAACCTCACACCTAAAGGAACTAGAGAATGAAGAACAAACAAAACCTAACGTTAGCAGAAGGAAAGAAATCATAAAAATCAGAGCAGAAATAAATGAAATAGAAACAAAGAAAACAATAGCAAAGATCAATAAAACTAAAAGCTGGTTCTTTGAGAAGATAAACAAAATTGATAACCCATTAGCCAGACTCATGAAGAAAAAGGGGGAGAGGACTCAAATCAATAAATTTAGAAATGAAAACGGAGAAGTTACAACAGACACTGCAGAAACACAAAGCATCCTAAGAGACTACTACAAGCAACTCTATGCCAATAAAATGGATAACCTGGAAGAAATGGACAAATTCGTAGAAAGGTACAACCTTCCAAGACTGAACCAGGAAGAAATAGAAAATATGAACAGAGCAATCACAAGTAATGAAATTGAAACTTTGGGGTTTTCCTGGTGGCGCAGTGGTTGAGAGTCCGCCTGCCGATGCGGGGGACACGGATTCATGCCCCGGTCCAGGAAAATCCCACATGCCGCAGAGCAGCTGGGCCCGTGAGCCATGGCCGCTGAGTCTGCGTGTCTGGAACTTGTGCTCTGCAACAAGAGAGGCCGCAACAGTGAGAGGCCTGCGCACCGCGATGAAGAGTGGCCCCCACTTGCCGCAACTAGAGAAAGCCCTCTCACAGAAATGAAGACCCAACACAGCCAAATATAAATAAATAAATAAACAGATAAATAGATAAATAAATAAATAAATAAAATTTAAGAAAGAAATCCTGAATGCTAAATATAACTTAAAAAAAAAAAAAAGAATTTGCCTCTGGTCGTGGAGTCAGGGCTCTTTTCTAGATAGTTCTATCAAATTCATCTGGGGTGGAGAAAACCATTTTCCCAAAGGCAAGGACATATGGCAGGGGAAAAATAAGTTATGTCCATTGCATAAACTGGCATGCTAGTATGGAAGATATGAAAGTTACATCTATAGTTATATTGTATACTTAATGGAAAAATCATGAAAGTGATGAAACCTCAAATATATATATATATATATACTAAGCAAGTTGGAGGGCAAGTGTTATGTAATATTTGGGATGGGTTATCTTGCCTCTACTGTTTGCAAGGTTTATTAAGTTATTAAAGCCATTCTGTATTCTAGTAGACTTCTTTTTTCTTAATCATTAGATGATCATTTTATTCTATTTCAAAGAAGACTCTAAATTATATTAAGAGTGTTTTGCTTATAGCTATTTAAGACACATCCTAGTATGGAAAAGTCTCACAGGTATTCATGCTAGGCCGTCCATCCAATAAACAGAGCTTGGGCTGTACATACCATTTAATATTTTTTTCTGGATCACTTGGTATATTGACAGAGCAGGAAAAGAGAAGTTCTCAAGTCTCTTTTCCACCATATAGTCTAGCCATATATCAATCATTTTTGTAAAAAATGGATTTTCAAGATGTTAGCATATTTTAAAGGCTATATAATGTGATAAAAAAGAAAACTGGCAATTATACAGTTATTCTTTTAGTTAATAAGTCACTCTGGAATACCAAAAGTATAAAAAGGAAAGAAGCAAATTATACTATGCATTAGAGGAGAAGAGGAATAGAGAAAACTTGAGTTTAATTTTTTTGAGTAATTAAAATTTTGATTTCATGAATAGTCCTTCATGGATTCTTTAATGAAACATATCCTTTAGATAGATAGAGAGAAAAAAATCCTTTGAACTACTTGGATATTGATATTTTGCAAAAAAAATCAATCAATAGTAATAGTAATAATAATAGTAATAATAAACAGTAGTAGTAATAGAATTTTTTAGAAATCCTCATTATTTCAGACATAGAAAATCATTTCTAAATGAAGATAGAAAACTTAATTCATAGATCAAACATAGAAAAATGTTTCTTAATATTATATGTTAAAGAAAAGAATAAAGTTTTTGTGTATAATAACTAAGTCCTTAGTTCCTTCATGGATCTTTAGAATTCTTTTATTTCTCATTGAAGGGAAATTTGTTGCTTGAATTAGTCAAAATAGGCCAAAAGCCATTACAAACAACACCGAAATGTCAGTGTCTTAATGCAATAAAAGTTTATTTCTCACACACAAGGTCCAAAGCGGATGTTCTAGATTCAGTGGCTCTCTGGTAGCCCTCCTCTAAGCAGAAGGTCAAGGTCTCAGGCTCCTTTCATCTCATGGCTCCTCTTCAGAGGGTACAGAGATTGGACATCACAAGAAGGCACATTTATTCTGGGTATGAATTTGCTTTACCTGCTAGCAATGCTTGGCCAGCAGCACCATTCATGGACTTACAGAACACCTACATTCACCATCTTGAAATCCCACACAACATTGTTTCACAGCAAAATAACTGAGGCAGAATTTTATTCACTGGTCCTTCCACATATGTCACTGACTGGGATGCAGCATACAGTATATGTTTTGAGCACATATGATGCTGTTTCTCCCAAAGTTGGAATGTATGGCTCCAGGAATCTAGAGGGAGAAATGTGAGTGGCTTCTCTCATGACTACACCTAGTTATCTGCTTACAAAAGTTTGCTTCCCATCCCTGAAACTTTGGATGCTTCTGATTTAGTGATCTCAACTTACAAGGAACTAAGGAATGTTACCACCAGGGGACATGACCACTGTTCCATTGAATTGGAAGTTGAGACTGCTCACTGGCCATTTTCAAGTTTTCATATCACTGAATTAACTGTCAATGAGGGGCATACTTAATTAGTTGAAGCGATTGATCCTGATTATCAAGGAGAAATTAGGCTGCTGCTATACAATGTCCAGAGAGGACTATATCTGGAACCCAGCAGCTTCTCTGGGTTACCACTTACCATGTACATATTTAATAGTAAAAATTAATGGAAAACTATAGGAACACAAAAAAGACAGAACTACTGAGGCATTAAATTCTTCGGGAATAAAGATCTGAGTCATTCTACCAGCTTAATAACCATAACCAGCAGAGATACCAGCTGAGGTACAATGGATAATGGAAGTTACCATTATCAACTTTCTCCTGACTGGTTACAAAAACGAGGACTCCAGCATTTTGTATATAGTATTTTCCCTCTTTCCTCCTTATGTCCTTATTATTTTAAATAAAGTTTGGTGATAATTGTTATTGCTTTTACTTTCATGCTCAGTTATAGAGTATCCAAGGTGGGTTTATGATTGAACCAATAGAGGAAATAACCTAACTAATAAATCAAAAGGGTGATGTTGCTGCTCTTGTCTGTGTCTCCTTTTTGGGGGGAGAGGGTGAGAGTGAGTATTGCTGTTTGAATAAATGCAGAAGCATGAAGTTATTGCTATAGAAGTGAAAAAAATGTGAGGAGAGATGTGCACAGATGCTGAGATGACAAAGGTGAGGAATGTGCCAGGTGTTTGCCCATGGACTCTGCTCCAAATCCACCCTTCCACAGTGTCTTCCATGATGCTGGGGCTAGGATAGGTTACATTTCTGAGACACTGATAAATTTCTACTCACAGGCAGCATGAAAGGGATTTTGGAAAGTAAAAGAGGAGAGAAGGGACTTTCTTTTTCCCGGTCAGCATGGTTTGAGCAGCAGCAGATAAGGTCTCAGTTGTCTCTTGCTGCTCCCCAAACTGGTCTTGTGTTGCTCTCTCAGAGGTATCAGCTGCAGCCAAACATGCCCCTTGTTAAGAGGTCAGAGTACCATTCTTCTGGGGACCCTGTTCTGAGCTCCTAAGGTACAAGCAATAGCTGGGAGACACCCTGTAACAAAGAGCTCTGACTTCACTTTTTGATCTTTGATTTCTGACTTTAAGCTTCACCTTCCCTTTCCTATTTGGCCCCATCTGTGAACAGGCTGATAAGAAAGCCCAGGGTGCCTCCTCCTTTCGCTCTGGTGGGCAATTTAACACCTTGCAAATCTCCATCTCATGCACAGGAACTTTTTCCCCAGACCCACACCCCTAGAGCACCTATGAGTCACTCTAGAGGCCCAACCACTCCCTCTGCCTCCCCCACAAGTCAGCATGAACCTACTTGAGCCTACCCTTCTTTCCCCAGGGCTCCCTTGGATGTGTCATCAACTTTTTCTCAAATTCTCGTGGTGTATGTAGTGTTATCGGCTTCTACATCCTACCCATAATTGGGAGGGAGTCCATTCCACCTTTATGAGGTAACCATAAAATACAGTTCCTCCTCAGAGGACTGAGAACCCAATCACACATGGTCACTCTCTGAGTTCCCAGGTTTTGGTAGTCCATCTTTTCCCTTTTGTGTTCCTAGTGTATTTATTACTGCTGCATAACAAATTACCAAAAACTAGTGCCTTAAAGCATTTATTATTTCCCAGCTTCTACAGGTCAGGAATGGGGACACATTAACTTGGTGCCCCTGGATCAAAGTTTCTTATGAGGTTGCATTCAAACTGTTGGCAGGCACAGCAGTCACATCTGCAGGCTTGATTGGGAGGAAAAATCAGCTTCCACTCTCGCTCATATGGTTTTTGGCAGGCCTCACTTCCTTGACACAGGAGACTTTCTCCCCACAGGACTGCCTCATGGCTTGTCAGCTGGCTTTCCCCAGATGAGTAACCCAGGAGAGAGTGAAAGAAAGCATGCTTAGAGAGAAGCTATAGTCTTTTTATACCTTAATCTTGGAAGTGACATCTCATTACTTCTGCTTTATTCTGTTCAATAGAAGTATCACTAGATCCAGCCCATATTCAAAGGGAGGTTATTGTACAGAGCATGAATACCAGGAGGTGGTAGCTGTCTCCTGCAATTATCTCTGAATTACCTGAGTGTTCCCTTTCTACTTCGTCAGCTTCACAGATTACACTCTGTGTAATCATTGCCTTGATATTAAATTGCCTCTCTTTAAAGAGTGTGGTTATTTTTGCTGACTTGATATGGAGAGATACAGTACTTAGAATCTCTGCTAAAGTTTCTCTAACCATCTGGCTCAACAAATAAAGACAGCATGGCACACTGTCATCCACACTGCATTGGTCAGAACTCAGTCACATGACTAATATAACTGCATGGGAGGCTGAGAAATGTATGAGGCACACCAACATCAGTGAAACGAACAGCTTCTGCCACCCTGCTTAATATTCAAGAAGTCATACACACATTGTCAGCACCTCCTGGTTGCCACTTTCTCAGCTAAGTAACTTTCTTACACAAAAAAAATTCTGCAAAAACTCAAAACACTCTGTAAGCAGAGTGATTTGAATTTATTTACTTATTTTTCATTGAGTTCCTCACATTGAGGCCATTAATTTCTCGAAAAGCATTGGAAATAGCAAGGACTTTATATAATTAACAATTACAGAGAGTCTGCAGACCAAAGGTACTTTAATGTAAGAAGTATTTTCTTTTAGTCATTACAGAAGTAAAATATTAGTACTTGCTACTTACTATCCAGTATTTTCAGCAAAAGAAAATGGACAGTGTATTACCATAAAATACACTGTACTTTATGCATTAATTTCTCTATTACTGGGAACTTTAAAATCATTAGAGAGAAATGAATATGAATTTTATTTGTGTGTGAAGGTTTACCTGATATTTTCAAATAGTACAGACCTTTATAGTCAAAACAGATGTAAATAGAATTCATAGTTTAGTTAGGAATTCTTAATAGTAAATTTCAGTGCTTTGGGATTATGACAGGGAGATTATTCAATTTCAAAATAACTTTTCCAGCTTTATCTTTTTACACATTATAGATACTATTTAGCATTTGTTTTCTTTTTTTAAACCTGATTTTTCAAACAGATAATAGATTTACACAGCCCCCCAAAAGAAAACAAAAAGGTATGCAGTGAAAGTCTCTTTTCACCCCATCCTCAGTCCAGTCAGCATGTTTGATCTCCCCTTTATATGAGTAACTATTGCTAGTTTCTTATGTTTCCTTCCAGAATTTCTTTATGCATGTGCAAGTAAATATAACCATATCTCCTCTTTATACAAAAGGTACTATATTTTACACACTGTTCTGTACCTTGTTTTTCTTTCACTTTATATATCTTGTTGTATTTTCCAAACCTGTTTACAGAAAAGTTCCTCATTCTGTTTCTTTATTTTTCCCCCAACTACTGCATATAGTACATTCTATTGAGTGAATGTATTATAATTAATTTTACCAGTCTCCTATAGATGGACTTTTAGGTTATTTCCAAACTTTTGTTATTACAATGAATAATACTGTATATGCATTAGTTCTATAGCATCAACTCCCAAAAGCAATTTGGTGGTTCCAGGGGAATATAATCCTGGTGTTTGTAATTTTGATTGTAACTAAAGAGCTCTCTGTAGGGGGGTAAAATATTTTATACTCCAGTCAGAGATGTATGAGAATGCCTATTTCCTAAAGTTGTTTGTTCTTCCAATGAAAATTTTAATTACATGAGAATTTCTAGCTGTGACAGTGTCCAAAAACCAAACCCATAAAGTGACCATTCTTCAACCTACCTCAATTGTCTCAAGTGACCAGAGTGGTGAGTTTTAGGTTTGAATAGTTTTATGTAGACCTCTTCTAAAATATGTACAATGGATTCCATAAGTACGTATGCGTTGTTGACAGGGCAGAACAGGGATCTGTATCTTTAAGATTGTCCTCCCCTACTGAGCTGGATTAACTAGCAATCTTGGAACACAGTGTTCTCAGGTAAAGTTCAAATTTGGCTGGAGAATCTCACTTCGGCTCTGATACAGTCTTTAGTATATGAAATTAGTTTAGAAAACTATGAATTTGTTAAAGCTGTCTACCTGTTTAACTAGTGCTTCTGTTACATGGTAATTTAGCAACAGATGATGTAACAGTGTTCAGACTGTGACATGAAATCCTTACTACACTGAAGTTTTAAGTTAGAAAGAACAATACGGTCTTTTCCAGTCAAAGCAATCAATCTTTCCCAATATAATCTTATATGAAATCTTAAATAAAAATCATATTAACACACTAAGGTTAAAGTCAGTTGTGTAAAAGGGACTTGTAATGTTATCAAATGGCTATAATTTAATTATAACTGTTCTATCTATAAAACGCCTTGAAAAGCAGATCACTCTATGCTTTACATTATTAACACTAATTAATGATGGATTTAAAAGTTTTAAAAGCAAATGCTTACTAGCCTAAATCTACTTTTGGATAAATTCACAAAATGCTCAAAAGGCCTTGAGTCAAGGTTTAGTTTACAGGATGCCAGAAGTCAAACTAAAAAGTGCGTTCAAGTGGATTCAGGTGATTGAGGTGTTTATGGGCACACAAAATCATGTGGGGAATTTTTGTCTCTACCTAAAATGAATGGAATTACCTCAGACCAAAACATTTCAGGCAAGGAAGGCTTTTTTATCTGAACTGACCAGATCGTCTTGGTTCTCAGCTTTAGTTTATATTGCCTATTTGTCTAAAGCAAGTCATAGGCATTCATATTGCAGAAAGTTCAAAGGTTCCCTTAGAAAATCTTCCTAATCTCTTTCTCTATTTTTGGGCTTTGGTTTTGTTTTCTTGCTCCTTTTAGTTTAAGGGCTTCACACCATTTGAGATTTTATCTCTTTGTTTCACTTTAATACAGGTTTAATGATAATCTGTTTGCCTCAGCCCCAAGGTTTAGCAATACAGAAACAAAGAGAGTGGGATTCTTATCTTACTTAGGGTTTTGCCCAATTCTACAAAATTTAATCTCCTCAAATATTTTGCTTGTGCTTCTACACCGAAAGAGGCACCTACAAGTATTTTACCCTGTAGGAGATCTCCTAGGAAAATGCAAATCTGTAGAAATTCTTCTACAAGAATCTGATAGAGGTTTTTGTTTTGTTTTCTATGTTGTTTTTTCTTTTTTCTCCTCTCTTTTTTTCTTTCTTTTATTTTTATTTGAAAGGCTGGGTGGTAGAGAAAGGCACCCGTTTTTCTTTATCTGATAGAGAAAAGTTTCCTCTAGCCTTTGGTGCTTACAGTTAATTACGGACTAGAACCGTTTCTGATTTCTTTTTGATTCTTCCACAACAGTTTTATTACTGTTTTCTTGTTTGTCTAAAACAACCTTCTGATTTCACATCTGTCAATTTACCCTTACTCTCATTAAAACTTCAACTGAAAAAATCTTCCTTTCAAAAAGTTTGACCCCACTTACAGAGGCCTAGCTAAAATTCCTTCCATTCCTTAGTATTAATTAAAGCCACCTTTCCCCTAGGCAGTTCCATTGTACAAAAATAATATAACAAAAGTAGAAATACAGTGAAAGCAGAAACAAAGGGGAGGGAGAATGAAAGTGGGAGAAATGGTTACTTGTTTTGGAATCTTTAACTGCATGCTCATTGTGGGTGGATACTCATACATTAAGTAACTAGTTTGGCTTTTATTTTCAAGTTCACTCCTCAAATCTTTATTCAGATTCCTTTCTTCCAAAATTGGCAATACAGAGGGAACATAATACAGTTATTAAAACTAAGCAGAATGCATCCATCTGGCATGCCTTTCAGGAATCCAGCCCACTAATTTTTGCTATGGTTTGATGACTCAACCCCCTAGGATGCAGCACGGGAAGAATTTCCTCATTTTGCAGAACTGCCAAATCTCATTCATTGGAGCAAAGGCTCCTCATTTGGGGCTCATTTTTAAACAGTTGTTTATCTGTTTAAATATTTTAAAAAATCTCCCTCAGTAGAGGGAGTTTGTCATGATTTTCTAAATAGCGAATAAACACACTCCTCCTCCCTCCCCCCCATGAAGCTTCAGCTTTCTGGCCACTGAGCCTAGTTTTCTTGGGTTTTTTCCTCCCCCTCCCCTCCACCCCCCTTTTTCCCTCTCCCATCTCAGCTACATCTCTTGGCCTAATTTGTTTCTTGGAGGTTCCAGTTTCTTTTCTTCCATTGAGACATTTGTCTCATTTATCCATCGTGAAAAATAAAATCCTTGCTTTATTTTTCTGTCTTCTCCCTTTTAAAGCTGTTCACTTATCCCCCCTTTTATTTTTCAATCATAATTAAGCTTTAGTAAGTGCAAACTGCAAGCACAATGCCAAGTACCCTCTCAATATTCTCCCTCCCGAGGGACATGCCTTTATTACCCCGTTCAAGGGATGAAAGAAACAAAGGTACGAACTCAAGTAACTTGCAGAATAAGGTCCTGAAGCTGGAAGGGACGAGGCTCAGCACTATACCCAGCTAGCTACCTGTCCGGAGGCAATGCACTTAAAAAAGTAATCTTTAAGAAGTCTTATTAGATATAGAAAAGTACTTGTAAAATATATTCAAATTATAAAAGAAGCCCATCTCTCTCCTATCATGGGACAAGTTTTCCAGTTTTGCCCATTAAAAACAAAACAAACAAAAAAAACCTTCCCTATTCTTGAGCCTGTCGCCATTTAACAAGGCTCCTCGAGCCCCCTTCCCGCTTCGCTCGGCAAACGTGTCTTTTATTATGACTCAGTCCAGCCGGCTCCTTTGCCAAGCGGCTGACGCTCGCGGCGGAGGCTCCGGGGCAGCAGCTCGGCGGCGAGAGCTCGCGCGCTCCTCCCGCTTTACGGCTGCTGAAAACCCGGCCCGCGCCCGGCAGCCGTACCGCAGACGAGCCCGCGCCCGCGCCCGCGCCGCTCAGGTAATTCGAGTCCTTCTGTTTCCGAAGTTTTGCCTCAACCAGCTCGGCGCTCGGAGGCGGCGCGGCCTCGGCCCAGCCGTCCGGCTCTCCCTCCCGTCCCCACGACCGGACCGGCGAGGCTGAGGCGCGGGCCGCACCCCTGCGTGGGTCCCGGCGCGCCGATCGGGTGTCAGGTCCCCGGGCGGAGGGGCGCTCGGGAGGCGGCGGCGGGGCGGGAGCCACCTGGAGGGGCGGCGCGCGGGGCACCGGGCTCCGGCCGCTCCCGGGCACGCGCCGGCCGGAGCAGCCCGCGGCCCCGCCTCGCGGCCCCCGCCCATCTCCCGAAGCCGGTCGTCTAAGTGCAGAGACCCGCAGCTCCAGAGCGCCCGTTTCTGACACGTTCACACACGCACGCACGCACGCCGGCCGGGGTAGACAGCGGCGCTGCTGACCCTGCTTTAGGGATGGCTCGCCCGAGGGGCGCCCTCGCGTGTGGAACGCCTCTCTTGAGGACGCGCACCGTCTCTTGCTCGAGGAAGTTTAGGAGAGAATGTTGAAGCAGCAGCCTGTGATTAGCGCCTGCGCTGCTTTCTACCCTAGTGTCTGGCTCTTACTACCACATCTCCCCCACGGTCTCACTCTCCCATCCTCTTCATCCTTTAGTCCTCCCTTCCCCTTTCTTTATCCACACTTACTATTATTATTATTTTATTTTTATTTTTCCTCTTTATTGGGTGTCTCCTCCTTTGGTGTCTTGTCTTCTTTTGCCCCGCACTGTTAGAATAACAAGTACACAGACAGTATCCTTTCCTGTTCTGTCGTCCTTAGCAAGACTTTGCTTACCATGGCTTGTGCATCTTGAGGAGCAGAGTATTGGATCCTGGACCTGTATGTGTGATTAAGTTATTGGACTGTGTGTCCTGTTGCCTCAGTTGGCCATGCTGAACAGAGGACAAGGGTTTGTTTGAAACCAACCTTAGGAACTTAGAGCATGGTGTTGCTTCTGTTGATGGACTACATCTTGACAAACAAGCAGTTATATCATAGGTTCCTGTAGTATTCATTCCATTCAGTTCAATCCAGTAACATTTCTTTGAATGTCAATCATGGAGAGCTGGTGAAGGACTAAGAGAGAAAAGAGATCCAGTTCCTGTCGTCCAGAGAGTGCATATCTAGAAGGGACCATGGTGAGCACTGGGATAGTGGTACCAAGTGCTCTGGGTGAATGGGGGAGGAAAGGATTAATGAAAAGGTTAGGTTTGAAACTGGGCTTTGATATTTGAGTAGAATTTTCCTCATTTTCTTTATTTTCCCCTTTAAGAATTCTTAGTAGAAAGAAGAGATCTTTACAAAATACGTTCACCTCAAACTACTCAGGTTTTTCATCTTTGCAACTGGCAGTAATCTCTGATCTCAGGACCTACAGGGAATGTAAAAGAAATTCCTCTTCACAAGAATGATCTAATGATTCCTGGTACCGTACAAAGAGTATTATAGACTATTATAGGACCAAAAAGAGTGAAATGGTACAATTATTGTTTACAAAAAGCATTATCAGATTCACATAGAGAGCTCAATACTCATTTATTAATTTAGTCAACAAATATTTATCGTGTTTACTGTGTGCCAAGCATTGTTTTTGGCACTGGAATAAAGTACTGCCTTTTTGGAATTTACATTACAGTGGAGAGAAACATTATATATAATACATAGAAAAATATAAGGTACAGGAATACCTTGGAGATACTGTGGGCTTGGTTCCAGACCATCACAATGAAGGGAATATCGCAATGAAGGAAGTCACAGGAATTTTTTGGTTTCCCAGTGCATATAAAAAGTTATGTTATGCTATACTGCAGTCTATTAAGGGTGCAATAGCATTATATCTTAAAAAAAACCTTTAAGTAAAAAATGCTTTATTGCTAAAAAAAGCTAACCATCATCTGATAATGCAGGTTGCCACAAACCTTCAATTTGTAAAAAAAAAAAACAAAAAACATTATCTGTGAAGTAATAAGGGAAGCACAATAAAATGAGGTATACCTGTACTAAGTGCTATGGAGAAACATAAAGCAAGAAAAGGTGTGTGTGTGCATGTGTTTAGCAGTTTAAAATATGATTATAAGGGAAGGCCCCCAGAGTAGGTGACATTTCAGTAGACTTGAAGCAAATGAGGCAGTGAGCCAGGTGATATCTGGGGCATGGGTTTTCCAGTCACAGAGAAGAAAAAAATGCAGAGGCCCTGCATTTTGGTGTGTTCAAAGAAGCCAGTGTGGTGGAGTGGTGTAGAGGAAGGAAGAAAGTAGGTTATGTGATCTTAAATGAAATAGAGGTTAGATAGTATTGCATGGTCTAGTAAGCTGTTGTAATGACTCTGGCATTTACTTGAAGTGATATGGAAGCTTTTGGAGTGTTTTGATTAGAACAGTCCAACAGAACTGTTGAATTCCATTACTCTTGCTACTGTGTTGAGAACAGATTGAAGGAAGGCCAGGTCAGAAGTAGGGGTGCCAGTTGGGCGATTATGATAATCCATGTGACAGAGATGGTGGCTTAGACCAGGATGGTAACCGTGGAGGTGGTGAAAAGTTCATATGCTGAATGTGCTTTGATAGTACGTTCCATAGGATTTGCTGACAGATTAGATATGGAGTGTGACAGCAAAGAAATTAGGGAGAACTCAATCACCTAAGCAATTGAAAAGATAGAATTTACATTTACTGAGATGGGGAAAATAGCAGGAGAAAGACATGGTGGTGAAGATTAATAATTTGGATTTGGACATATTAAGGGTTAGATGCATTTTAAATATCCAAGTGGGGGTGTCAAGCAGATGGTCTGAAGGCCAGGCTAACGATATGCATTTAGGATTCTTCAACCTACAACTGGTTTTAAAAGCAAAGGGATAGGGTAGATTCATCGAAAATATGTGGGGTTAGAAAACTGAAGAGGACCGGGCTTCCTTGGTGGCGCAGTGGTTGAGAGTACGCCTGCCGATGCAGGGGACACGGGTTTGTGCCCCGGTCCGGGAGGATCCCACCTGCCGCGGACAGGCTGGGCCCGTGAGCCATGGCTGCTGAGCCTGCGCATCCGGAGCCTGTGCTCCGCAACGGGAGAGGCTAAAGCAGTGAGAGGCCCGCATACCGCAAAAACAAAAACAAAAACAAAAACAAAAACAAAGCAAAAAAACAAAACAAACGAAGAGGACCAACAACTAAGCCTTGGGGGCCTTCAACATTAAGAGATGAGGAGCTACCAGCAAAAGATTCTGAAAAAGAGCTAGCTGTATGCTAGGTAAGGGGAAGAGCAGGAGAGTGTGGAATCACAGAAGCCAAATGAAGGAAATGTTTGGAAAAGTAGGGAGATTGTCAAAGATGAGGATTGAGAGTTGATTTAGCAAAGGAAATCATTGATGACCTTGATGATATCAGTTTCCTTGGAGTGGTGGGTGGTGAAGCCTTGTTTGGAATGTTTGGCAAAGCAGTAGAAGAAGAGGAGTTAGAGGGTAATGGTATACATCCCTTGAAGATTTTTATTGAAAAGGAAAGGAGAGAAATGGATCATTAGTTGGAGGGCTATGTGACATAAAGAGTTTTAAAGATGTGCAAAAAAAAAGTATGTTATGCTTCTGAGAAAGAGTCAGTAGAGATGGAAAATTGATGATGCAGGAGAGAGAGAGGGGAGCAGTATTCTAAGGATGGAACAGGAGAGGTTATCTGTTTCTAGGCTTATGGGCTATTTATACTAATAAGAGAGAAGGAAAACTGTGTGGACACAGGTGCAGGTGGAGGGGTGTGCATGTTCTCTTTGGATTCCTTCTCATTGTGATGAGTGGCACACAGTGCATAAGAAATTTGTAGGATGGTATCTTTTTCCCATTTGGTCACGGATGTATTTGATGAGAAAATACTTTGAGGTTCTGAGAATTTCTCGAAGCAAAGAACTTTGTGTTTTGTTGAGGAAAGAAAAGGGAATTTCTACCTTGAGTTCTGCTTGAGAGAAGACTTAGAAAGAAAGTTGAGATTATAAAATAGAAGGTAGCTAGAGGTGAAGGAGGAAGTAAGGTAAGCAAGATTATATCATGAAATCTGAGAAAAACTATGGTGAGGACAGTAAAAACATTGAATCTTACCTCCGTTGCTGCTGGCTAACTACAGTAATGTTCTAAAAATATTATTACCATATCAAAGAGATAGCTTACTTTTTAAGTACCAAGTGTGATCTAATAGAGAACCGTGTTATTGCTGGTGGTGAATATACTTATGGAGGGGTGGTATTAGACCTGGAAAGAGATGTTAGCTAGGAATAGATTTCAGCTGGATTTTGAAAATGATGTAATGAAGACTGGACTGGCAACAAATTGGGTGTAAGGAAAGAGCATTTTGACAATACTGCTCATGGATACTAAGCCCCTGGACAAGGTGGAGAGAATTTTGCAGTTGGAAATAGTACCTTGTTTGACATGACTTTCCTTCAGTTATTTAGGGACCATTTGTTTATTAAATCATAATTATAAAATAGGGTTTTGTGTGAGGTCTTGGCAAGAAATGGTGATACCAAGATGAAAATGACATGATCCTTGCCTTCAAATTACCGTCTCTAGTAGAGTAGAAAAGAATGTACACAAATATTCTGAGAGAATTGATAAATGCCATATGAAGAGAACTGAATGCTTTGAGGTTTTTTTTTTTTTTTTAATTTACTGTGGAAATTATCAGACACTCAAGAGTAGAGAGAATAGCGTAATGAACTCCAGTGTACTTATCACTCTTCAAAATCTATCAGTTTTCTGCCAAACTTGTATGTTGTGTGAGAGTAGGGAAGGGAGCAATTGTTTCTGTTTGTAGATCGGGATAGGGAGATTTCATGCAGCTTCTCCTATGTGGAGATGTAGAAAGTTCATTGAACTGAGCCAATTGTAGAATTCTTGCTTCTAGTTCTGTACCTGCCAGTGCTTCGCTGGCTGACTTTCTGTTACTCAACTGACCTCTCTGTTCTTTACTTTCTCAGTAGAGTGTGGCTGTTCTTCTACATCAGGAGGCTGCAAACATTGGCCCTCAGGCCAAATCCAGCCTGCTACCTGTTTTCATGAACAGTGAAGTCTTATTAGAACACCATCCATCAGTTTATTGTCTGTGTCTGCATTTGTCATAGATTATAATTTTGTAGTTGAGGCAGAGATGATGTGGCTGAGAAGCCTAAAATATTTACTCTCTTGCCCTTTACAAAATGTTTGCCAAGTCCTGGTCTATATGATCTCTGATATTCCTTTAGCTCCAATATGTTACTCTATTAGCTGACTAAAAGTAATTCTGTAGCATTTACTAAGAGCCAGCACTGTTGTTTTGGTTTGTATGCACTAACTCATTTAATCATCACCAAAACCCTATTAGGTGGGTTCTGTTATTTCTACAAATGAAACTAAGGCATAAGGTGTGTACGTTAACTTGCCCAAGGTTACATAGTACTAAGTAGTGGAGACAGGCAGTCCTGTTACAGCATCTATATCCTTAATTATAATGTTGCATTTCCTTTAGATACATAGAAAAAAAATATATAAAAAATTTAGTCAATTAGAGAATGAAAATTCATAAATCAATGATTTGCACTTAAGTAAAGTTCTATATTGTGATTATAGATGTAAAGGCTTTAGGATGCTGACTAATCCTGAATGTACATTAGAGGTGAATAGTGTGTGAAATCCAAATATGCCTGGGTAGAAAATTCTAGTCTAGTACATCATAATTTTCTCATGAAGCCTTCGTGGATTTTTGAAAGTAGAACGCTGTACTTAAAAAGCAAATAAATATAAAATGACATACCAATAGGAGTCAATCATTGTTTCTTTTGACAATATTTACGAGTTTTCAGGAGTCCATGTCTTTAGGATATGACATGATTGTTTGGTGCGAAAGATTAGGAGTCAGGGGCCCAGAGTTCTAGTCCCAGCTCTGTCCCCAGCTTGCTTTTGTGTCCTTGTCTTCTCTGGCCTTTGGTTTTTTTAACTGAAAAATGAGCAGGTAGCTCAAGATCATTTTAGGGCTTCCTACAGCTCAAAAATATGATGCTGTAACTTTTTACATGGCACATTCAAAGAAATAGATGAGATAGCAATGTGGAAGAACTAGGCTTGTAAACACAAAACTTTAATCTCCCCTTTTTTCCTGTCTACACATACGAACACATATAAGATATGTATACATAAAAATTCATGCACGTATAACTATAAAATCAGTGTGATTCATTTTATATGTGATTTGTAGTCACATTTGATGTAGAAGCAGTTAAATATCTGTCCTTATGTTAGTGTATTTTTGTATTTATATGAGAGAATGGGTGATTTCTTTTCTTCCTTAGCCAAAAACATACAATTGTATAGAAAGCGAGTCTTGATGAATCCCTTGACCTCTGTGATCTGGCAGTGTGCCTCATGTTTTCTCTAGCAAAATTTGATTCATTGCTCAATTTGTTTGCCAGTTAAAAGCAAACAGTATGCCCGAAATCAGAGCTGTCTGTTTTGCACTGTTGCGTGGGATATTGACGTCAGACAAAATTGTAATTTAATTGTTTTGATATTTTGATCTGAGCAATTCAGATAAGAAAGGTGATTTATCTTTCATAGAAACCTTGTATTTTGAGCTCAGCATAATTTTTCCCCAACTACTTGCTTATAAATGTGGTTTCAATTTTTAAAATGTTGGGTTTTACTCATAATGGGAATTTGCTCTCAGTATTAATTACCAGAGGTTGGTTAGGAGTATATTACAGATATTTTATGTTTTAGATGTTCAGTCATGAAAAACTTTAGAAGAGTTATGAATCCTTTAAGAACAGATAATGAAAATTCTATCCTTTTGACATTTCCATTTCTATACAATATCACATATGAATGTTTTCTATATTACAGATAGCTTTTTGCTTTTTTACAACCTTTGCATAGAAAATTATTCATGAACTTCTTCAGTTTTAGGGCTTTATTATATTGGTCCAGCCTCTGTTGGTAAATTTATAACTCTACATAGGCTGTGCTCTCTTACTCCTGTGCATTGAGTCCAATTATCATTGGTGAAAAAATAACCTCAAATAATGTATTCCTAAATATACTTTGAGTCTCCTTATCTTTTTACACTTACTAGAGGAAAAAAATAAAACACGAAGCAGAAACACTTTTAAACAAATTATACTCTCTCTGTATATAGTAATGATTTAAAAATATATTTATTTTCAATTTAACACACCACTCAATGATTTGACAACCTCTTGGAGCATCTCCTGGTTCTAAGAAGCACTCACAGCCTAGTCAGCTTCCAGAGGGGACCATTCAGCTTTTCTGAACCAAACCTGAAACATATTCCCTGCTAGGCTTCAGAACTCTTAGAGAGTGCTCAAACCAAAGTAAACACCTTCTGGTGCACTGTAACACTTTTCTGAAATGCTGGTTGTAGAAGTCAGTTTGAATTTTTAATTACATTTAGGTGATAAAAGCATCCTTTATCTGACCTTCTCAAGAGATGTGAATCTGTTTGGGAATGACTTAAGAAGGCTTGTAGCCTTGGACCCTTTCCTTAAATTTAATTTTGCTAAATTCCCAGAAAACTTTAAAAACCAGGTGTTTTCAAGCACAATAGCTGCTAATTATGCAGGAAGCCTACTCTTGTGTGTGTATGTTTGTGAAAATGCTTGCTTTATTGCTTCCTGTTGAGATGAGATAGTATTTGAGTTATATTTCCCAGGGAGACTCTGTTTACAAGAGGTACTTGGTTCTTAGGATAAGCCCTTTTCCAGTAAATCACAGCTGAAATCATAGAGAGCTAGCAGTTATCCTTCTTCTAAGAATTTTCCCCAAGATAGCCTAATCACCAAGGCTCTAGTGTCCACCTCAGAGTAGGCCAGCCTAAATGATTTGTAAATCACCACTTTGGAGCTGTAAAATATGATGATGATTCTCCAACTGGGGTACTCTGACCTGTGTTGGAAGGCTCCAAGCCACAGGTAAACATGACTATCTTCTTGGAATGTCAAATACACTAAACAGTTTTTTTGAAGGAAGTAGTTAAGTCACTTATATGGTAAATTAAATGTTTGAGATCATAAAAAGATTGTGAATATGACATCCAATGCAAAATACATAGTTTTTAAAATAAAATTTAAGACTTCAAAATAATTTCTTGCATATAGTAGGTCTTTATAGAATATATTTTCAGACCCCAAGAAAGGATATGGGTTGACGTACAGATAGTAGTTTGGTTGTCATATTCCCATCATGTTTAGTCCCATTAAGCTTATATTCAGAAGCTTATAATCAGTCCCATCAAATCTTCAGGTTATAACCATTGTCCACCTGCTTTGGTTTACTTGCTTTTCTGATGTTTACCCACACTGATCTTTTAAATTTGCGGGAATGATTTTCCTCTTTACTCTTTCTATGTTTTTCCTATACTCTTGGCATCGAGATATTATGATTTCTGTGAGAAGCTGCCCCTGCTTTTTTTTTTTTTTTTTTACGAAACTGTAGATAAATAGGAATTTGCAAAGATAGTACCAGAGAGGTCCTGTGTTCTCTTTACCCAGTTTCACCCATTGGTTATATCTTATACAACTATAGTATGATATCAAAACCCAGAAATGGACATTGGTACAGTCTGTGTATATAGTTCTGTCATTTTATCTCATGTGTAGATTCATGCAGTTAACACCAAAATCAAGATATAAAACTATTTCATCACCACAGAGATCCCTCTTACAGTACCCTGCAAAAGAGATACTAAAAAAATCATAGGAATTTAATCTAGTAAAGGAATTATTCACTTTCTTATTTCTAATTTTTGAGATTTTTTTACACAAATGCTACATTGTTTTGTATTTTGGGCCATGTAAGAGAAAGGTGAAATATTATCATTACACTGCAGGAGAGCTTAAATAGTCAAAATAGTTATAACGGGGCTTCCCTAGTGGCTCAGTGGTTAAGAACCTGCCTGCCAATACAGGGGATACGGGTTCGAGCCCTGGTCTGGGAAGATCCCACATGCCACAGAGCAACTAAGCCCGTGCGCCACAACTACTGAGCCTGCACTCTAGAACCCGCGAGCCACAACTTCTGAAGTCTGTGTACCTAGAGCCTGTGCTCCGCAGCAAGAGAAGCCACCGCATGAGAAGCCCGCGCACCACAACGAAGAGTAGCCCCCGCTCACCGCAACTAGGGAAAGCCCGCACACAGCAATGAAGACCCAATGCAGCCAAAAATAAAATAAATAAATAAAAAAATAGTTATAACAGATCAAGTCATCTGAGAAAGAAGTTTTTGAAGGCTTAATCTCAAGTTGTCTTCAAAAACCTTTGTGTTGGGACTTCCCTAGTGGCGCAGTGGTTAAGAATCTGCCTGCCAATTCAGGGGACCCGGGTTCGAGCCCTGGTTCGGGAAGATCCCACATGCCGCAGAGCAACTAAGCCCATGCGCCACAACTACTGAGCCTGCCCTCTAGAGCCCAAGAGCCACATCTACTGAGCCCGCATGCCACAACTACTGAAGCCCATGCACCTAAAGCCTGGGCTCTGCAACAAGTGAAGCCACCGCAATGAGAAGTCCACGCATCGCAACGACGAGTAGCCCCCACTCTTCGCAGCTAGAGAAAGCCTGCGCGCAGCAAAAAAGACCCCATGCAACCAAAAATAATTCAAACAAACAAACAAAACCTTTGTTTTGGAAGGTTAGACATTCGTATACATGAAGGTAGGGACCATGTGGTCCCATCCATCTCTGTGACTAATCCTTATATGTGTGCTGGAATTGCCCGGACAAAAAAGAGAAAATGGGGGAGCAAATAGAAAGAGGGATCTTGTTTAAGGTCCTAAGTAGTCAAGCAGACTTGTCTCTTCCTGGGGAACCCAGAGTTGGAGAAAAAGAATATTTCAGTATTATCAAAAGTGCTATTAAATGACATTGTGCCATATTTGATTTTACAGGTGTTCATGTCTACAGCTATGTCAGGATCACTCACTTTCTTATTTTGTTTAATCAGATTATGTGAGAATAATTATTCTATTACTAGGGCCTCAGAAATCCTTCCTGATAGGTTTTCTCAGAAGTATTTTCAGCAATCGTGATCTGGGATTTTATTCTCATTGTCATATGAACAGTGTAAATGTATTGTTAAATTACAGTTTGCATAGATCTTAGTTTTAGCAATTTACAAGATATTTTTGACTTCATTTATTTGAAACTTTGTGATTTTGAATATAAAAAATAGCTATCTTCTGTATGGTTTTCAGCTATACAAGCAATAAAGTATTTTTGGAGTTTTGGAGATACTATTGAAAATTTGTACTGTAATTAGTAATAGCTGCTTGTCCATTAGTCCTTTCCCAGTCTTTTTAGGTTATCTGAATAAAGCAAAGAATTCCTGTTTCTCTTCTCAGTTTTTGCTTTGCTATCTCAATAATCTTCATAATAATATTATTATTATAGTGATAGTTAAACATTAGGTCCAGATTATTGTCATCTTCATTATGTTCCATATCAATTTTCGAAGGTGAAAACAGCATTATATATGTATAACTATAGATATTGTTTTCATTTGCTTTACTAAATTTGAGTTGGGTGCACAGGAAGGGCAAGGCAGAGAGTGAGCATGCTCATTTTGTCAAATATATTTTATTCTATTCCAGCAGTTGAAAATGATGTAATTTCCCCCAAATCCTTAATTTCACTTAGAATGAAAAAAAAATCTATTTTAATGGTTATTAAATGTCAAACACTTTTTAAAGTTAATTATAAAAACTGACATTGTGTATGTATAGAAAGAAAGGGTGGCTTGGTTTTTACTTTTACCAAGATTAGCATGGTATGCTGCCATGTGTCTCTAACTTCTGTATCATCCTCAATTTGGGAATGTTGGTATGGATTCTGCTGGTATTGAGGGTTTAATTTATTGCCAATATTAGAGACAGTGACATTAGTGAGATTCAAGTGATTCATCATCACCAGTTCTTCCCTTGAGTGGAGAAAGTTGCTCTTGACTTCATTACTGCCTGGTATATATCTATAAAAAAGCAACTGTTCTCTTACTTGTTCAGTATCAAATGTAAAAATCTAATTGTGTGATTTTTCATATCATTGTTATTAAGAGTTCAATTTTAAAGCAAGCAGAAAACTACATAATAGAAGCTTGGTGTGTTTGTATTATAATCTAAACATCTTCTTAGTATGTATCCAGTTTGAACACTTCTAAGCATTTTTATGACAAAAACAAAAACAAAAAACCCATCAGAGTGTGTTTAGGACAAAGTAGTTACAAAACTTTTAAATTAATGTTTGATAAAAACGGACTTACCATTATTACTAGTTTCTATCTCTGATTAGAATTACTCTATTTCTCATGTCTTCTTTTTGGTTTACATGTTTTTGGGGGGGTAGTGAAAAAAAATCTTTACCTATTTTCATAGCATGTACATTTTTTTTTCTACATAGTTATTCCTTCACTTTAATATAGTCAAAAATAACATTATAACCAATAAAACAATGTTCATTAATGCAGTGTTAAGGATAATGGAGGGATTAAGGAAGAATCTTGTCAAGTTTGGTATCTGTTTCAGTAGCTCACTTTTAAGCAGTTAAAAATGTCTTTAGGACATCTGCCTTGTCTTTCTCTTGCACCTCATCTCCTTGGCCCACTTATATGTATGAGCACCTTTCAGAATTTTAATTTCTTTATTTATAAGGTGATACTAGTAACACTCTACTATGTAAGGATTATTGTAAGAATAAATTAAGATGGCATGTGAGGAAACTACATTATCCTACATACATGAGTACATTTGAAGTTAGTCAAGTCTGGGTTTAATTCCCAGTTTTTTACCTTGGTATTCTATTACTCTGTGATTTTTGACAACTTGTTGGCTCTTCTTTCTCCTCTCTAAAATGGAAATGATTTTACCTACCTCAGAAGGTTGTTTTGGAGTTAAATTGATAATACTGTAGTGTATGTGAAGCACTTAGTACATTTCCTGGCACTTAATACTTAGTAAATGCTATTTCCCTTTTCTTTTCCCCATTTTTTCATTCTCCCCAGACATGGGGAAGGGGACATGGAAAAGATCAGATATGCGTTAGGATGAAATCATTTTGTTCTGTGTTCTTTGTCAAGCTGTAAGGGGCTTTTCTTTCCCAAAGGAAAGTTACTGAGGGGCTTTCTTTGTGGGTGAAAGACCAGGAAGATTTTCCAAGTCACCATCCACCAACAGTTGTTTGATATCTGATCATCTAATACTATCACTCCTCTGCTGAAACGTCTTTGGTGGCTCCTCACTGCCTTTGGGATGAAGCTAAACTTCTTAGCCCACTGAACAAAGCCAATTATAATCTGGCCTCCATTAAAGGCTCCATCCTCATGTCCTGTCCTTTATCCTAAACATACTTTGTGATATAAGTAATCCTCCTTCTATGCTCCCATCTTTACACACATGTGGACACTCTGCCTGGAATGCCTTTCTCCTTTCCCTAAATGACAGATGCTCGTATATCCAGCCATATCTCTTTTTGTAAATGTCCCCACCCCTTTTCCCCAGAGCCAGTCACACTCCCTCTACTGTGGTCCTATATTCCTTATATATATGGCTGCCTTTATTAGCAACATTTTCAATGTACCTTCATCCCCCACCCCTACCATGTTTTATTTGCCACATGGACAGACACAACGTCTTTTATTCTTTGCCTCCTTATCTATCATTATATTGCCCAGAGTGTGCTTATTAAACTTTTTTTTTTTTAATGTGTTTTTTTTGGCTGTGTTGGGTCTTTGTTGCTGTGAGCAGGCTTTCTCTAGTTGTGGCGAGTGGGGGCTATTCTTCGTTGCAGTGTGTGGGCTTCTCATTGCGGTGGCTTCTCTTGTTGAATGCGGGCTCTAGGCGTGAGGGCGTCAGTAGTTGCAGCACGTGGGCTCAGTAGTTGCAGCTCACGGATTCTGGAGCACAGGCTCAGTAGTTGTGGCGCACGGGCTTGTTTGCTCCATGGCACGTGGGATCTTCCCGGACCAGGGCTCAAACCCATGTCCCCTGCATTGCCAGGTGGATTCTTAACCACTGTGCCACCATGGAAGTCCCCTTATTAAACTTTTTAAATAAATTTGTCTTCATGACAAAAGCTAAGTACCCTATAATGTGCTGTAACGTAACAGCCCAAACCAAAGCTGTTCCCGAATTCCTCCCCCACATCCCTTGTGAAGATGTACTTCCCCAAATAGATTATAAACTCATAAGTATCCCTATACTTAGCTTTGCCAGGCACACAAAGGTTGCCTAGGCTCACATCAGGTGTGGTTGGGGGTTGAAGATAAAACATCATCTTACAACTTCACTGCCTTTTGCTGCTTAAGCAAAGCTGGTGCACTGAAAGGAGAAGATAGACTAATAGATAGGAAGTGAGGATTTCCTTACCTGAAACTGTTTGAAAATAGCCAATAGGGCCAAGTTTGGCCCCTTTTTGAGATACTGCATGCATTGTGTGTGTTTGTGTGGGGGGAAGGGTGGAGGGGGTGGGTAGGTGTGCTTGGGAGGATATGAATGGGTGGGTGGTTAAGTGGGGCAGGAATGAGGAGGACCATGACTCCTAGGGTCATACAAGGGAGGTCTGTTTTGAGGTAGTCCCCAAAGACACTTGATATAAGTAGATAAGGAGAACTTTGTGAGTAAAGAAGCAGGAAGCCTGAGGGTATAAAAGATGTTCAAGAGTTGTATTAAGCAGGAAGAGCTAAACAGGAATGAGGGAAGGTCAATAACAGAACTGGAGCTGAACTTAATTACAAATGGGTCACATGTAGGTCTCAGGAATGCCATCTGCTGGGCCCATGTTCACTTCTGGGGACACTTAAAGGCAATGAGTTACACTGCACGGTAGGGGTGGCATGGGGAAAAGCAGAGAAATAGAAAGATTAAATCAGCTTGGCTGTGTTTTTTTGCAAAATAAGTATAGGGATATATGGCCTGAAGCATGGTTTGGGGACGGATCTAGGAAATCGGGATTTTTTATTTTTATAGTGATAACAGATAACTGTAGACAATTTGGGCCTAGAATTCAGGTCATTTCAGTTAAATTCAGTAAACACTGAGAGCTATTCTTTGCTGAGAGAAAAAACAAATACCCTGATTTGCCTTTCTCAGAGCTTTTATTGTACTTGGAGGAATGAGAAAATAAAAGCCACTAAATGGTAAGATATTGTTTTGTCTTATTTTTTTTTAATTTACAAAACTGTGTTTTATCTGAGACTCTGATTTATATTTTATTGCATAGACGAGAGATGATGGTTTGATGCTAATATTATTAGATAGCAGTAGCTTATAACATATATTTAGGATTTGCTTTTTCAAAAGTTTATTTTACCTGCTCCATTTTCAGCTCACTCTATTTCTTCTTCTACTGATATTGAACATGTTGAGTGTGAAAAATGAGGTTGGTAAACTTGGAAAAAGAAGTGTAATATTTTTAGAATGTCACTTTTTTGCTATAACAGTCTTATGTGTCCTTCATTAGAAGCCACATCACATCCTTTTGGGAAATATATAACTAATTAAAGTAAAACGAATAAATAAACACAAGTGTTGGGATACAAAAATTGACACTGTTTTACATTTAATTAATTGTATTCTCTAGGGAACATTATTCCTATTCTTAGAGGTGTAGTTACTTTAAGAGGTCATCTAGTTTACCCCTTTTCATTTATAATGAAGTATTAAATGACCTGCTCAGACTCACATAGGTCTGACTCAAATGAGACCAAGCTGGGACTAGAAGTTGGTGTTCTGGCTTACAATCCAGGTCATTTCCACTATCCAAATCCACATATTGGTGTTTAAAAATAAAAACACCAACTTTGTTACAAGTAATGACCTTCCCATTGTCCCATGTGCAGAAGCACTTTCAGTGCACTTTTATTCTTTATTTCACATTATTCTAGTGGAGCTACTAAGCGACTCAGGATTGCTTCCTAATTTCATTAATATTTTCTTCAAGCCTGTCTTATCTCTTAGGGGGCTATGAAGATAGACTAGCAAGCCATTATTCTTCCAGGGCAGAGGAAAACCTAAGGGAATGGGCAAGAGAGTGAGGGGAGAAGGGTTCTAAGGAAGGGATGGTCCAGAAGAGTGGTTCCCAAGGTTTTTAGGAAATTTCCACTAGTCTTTGACAAAATGAGGAAATAAGGATTATGCAGTGAGTTTTTCCACTCTCTTTTATTCTATAATCATATCTGTCCTACTCTTTCTAGTAACATTATTGAGAAAAAGTTGATAACCCTGTATGAATTCTCTCATATATATATATTTTTTTGTTTTGTTTTGTTCTGCTTTGTTTTTAGCTTTATGGGTCCATGAAGTCCAAAAGGTGTAGGAGATGCTTATCCAGAATCTATAGTGCTGTTCAGGGAGAAAAGCCCAGAGGAGGCCTCTTATAATAGAACCACTGGGTGACATTTGGGGCTAGATGCCTGGAATGAAAGAGGTGTTGAGACAAGTGTGTTTTAAAGTGGAGGAGATGTCAGATTTGAGGATAGTGGGGAAATGGGGAAAATGAAGATGAAGACTGTTTATTTAGTTGGTTTTCTCAGGATTGGTGTTAAATAAGGTTTACATGTGAAGAACGTGCAGTGGACAGTGACTTGGAAGACTGCTTATTTGGAATTCTTGCTGTCTGCACAGGATTCATTTGGTACTCTTACCCCAATTATGGAATCACTGAGTGTTTTACCCTCAAAACGGGAATTTAAAATGCTGATTTTTAAAGTGCTTCGTGAGCTTCAAGTATACCACTCTAAGCTTCAAAGATAGTTTCTTCACTTGGATACAGTCTTTGAAATGGGATTCCACTGAAGCTTTACAAAGTGGTAGTACAGCACCTAATGACAGCAATCTTGCCTTTTGTTCATGTTTTCAAAACCACCTGCATGTTATATTGTACATGGTCTGTAATTATGAAGTGATGTGAAAAAGTTATTTAATTTTTTGGAAAGTTGTCTTAACATGTTAGTGGGATAATGGCAACATTACCAGGATTAAAAAAATGAAAACTGCTTTCCAGATAATCTGACTTTATAGGAACATAAACGCATGCTGCTAAAGCAAAATGAAAAAACAAGACAAAACCAAAAACAATTCCCCCTCTCCCTCCACCAATAACATCCATAAAGAATCCCCCATAATAAGTGGATATGCTAGAGTGCATTGAATCATAGCATCTGGAATCAAACATACAGAATAAAGCATACTAAGAACTATTTTTGATTTTTTCTTCTCCATATCATATAAGCCCTAAATGTGTTTTCCTCTTGCATAAGGAAGAGAAATAACTCAAAGGTCAGTTTTGTGTTTGGTTGGCTTTTTTGTTCATATTATAAAAGCAGTGTGGGAAAAATGGAAGCATTTAGCATTTACTTCTACTTGAAAAAGTTTGGTTAGAAAGATCCAGGTGATATAGATCATGTATATAAGACTTGTTTACTTGTGTTATTTTCTGAGAGCAAAGTACAGGTGAGCCTTGAACAACTTGAGGGTCAGGGGCACATATCCCTCCTCTTGACTCCGCCTCTGCCCCCCACCAATTGAAATTCCACCTTTAACTTTACAGTTGGCCTTCCATGTCCATGGTACTGTATCCATGGATTCAGCCAACTGAGTATTGTGTAGTACTGTGGTATGTATTTAGTGAAAATAATCCAGGTATAAGTGGACCCACGTAGTTCAAACCCATGTTGTTCAAGTGTAGTGTCAACTGTACAACTATTTAAAAATAGAGTATTACTCTGATTTGTTACATTAGTTTCAAATTGACTTTCAGAGAATATTTTCTTTGAAAAATTTTGTTTATAAACTTTTTTCTAGTGACCAAAATAATATAGTCATTGCAGAACATTTAGAAAGCCTAGAAATATATAAAGAAATAGAAAAAAATGTCACCTATAATTCACTACCCAGAGGTGCCCTGTTAAAATCTCAGCATTTTTTACTTCTGATTTTTTTTCTATTTTATTTTTTCCTTATATTTTTGAGATCATACCAGATATTTTAACATTCTGCTTTTTCAACATAACATGTATAGAGTATTTTTAAAATATTATTTTAACTTTATAAGTGTAATTATTATTCTTTTCTTTTTTTTTTGCGGTACGCGGGCCTCTCACTGTTGTGGCCTCTCCCGTTGCGGAGCACAGGCTCCGGACGCACAGGCTCAGTGGCCATGGCTCACGGGCCCAGCCGGTCCGAGGCATGTGGGATCCTCCCGGACCAGGGCACGAACCCATGTCCCCTGCATTGGCAGGCGGACTCTCAACCACTGCGCCACCAGGGAAGCCCTATAAGTGTAATTATTGATGACTGCATGGTGCATCATCTGACTTGGCCATAATAAATCTAACTATTTCTCTGTTGCTGGACATTCAAGTTGTTTGCATAAATATTCAATCTTTAAATTAATGGAAGTTTGTTTTCTTGAGGCTTTTCTCTTCAATTGAGTTAACTTATTGAAGAGATTCTTCTTAGGATTAGATTTTCCTTTTCTTCTCCCATCCCCTCAATTACATGCTGGCTAATTCCTGGAATTTTCCCCTCCCTACTCTTTGTAATCTGAAAAACTCCTTGTTCTCTATGACTGGTCTGGCAGCTTCAGCTTAGTTGTGATGGATGTATTGTGATTGTAAAAGGTAAGTACTTGTGGCTCCTTTTGTTAAGTTACCCTGAACCTTAACAGGAGGTCCTTATGCAACTTGAGAGCCATAAATATACTTTAGAAAATGTATGCAAAGATGCTAAATAGAATGTAAGGAATGAAATACTACTCGTTCACTATAGTTTTTTCACTAGTTACGGTTTTTCTAGTATGAAGCATTTTACCTCAGTTGTATACAAAATGAAGTGTTTTATGCCAGTATTAATACTGATGGTTGCATGAATTAAGTATTGATTTTTTACTCATGCATTTTTTATTGATTTCAAGAGTACAGCAAGAGTTTGTCAGTATTATATTATAAACATTCTATTGGTTATATGGGACCTATCTGAGTTTATTATTCTTTTCAATAATATTTTTCATTTTGTAGGAAAAGATGGATAGTGTTGTGGACAAGATTATTGAGCAAAATGCTTGGTCCTTAGATCCCTTGATAAGGTTTTGTGGATTTTCCCCTGCTTTATGATCTTTTTATTCTTGTTGGAAGAAGTACTACTTTGTGCAAAAGTAGATTGCTATTCAAAATAATATATATTTCTTCGGGAAACTTTCTTCAACATCCCTTTTCCTAACCTTATGATAAATTTTATTACACAGGCTTATTTTGAAAATAAATTAATTAAATGTTAAGATTATTTCTGGATATAGTCACAATATATGATAATAAACTAGTTTACATTTTTATTTAACAAGATGCTTTTTGATAGCATTAGACTTTCTATACCACGATTCCCTCATGTACTTTGAAGAACTTCTAAGAGGGACTTCCCTGGCAGTCCAGTGGTTAGGACTCCACACTTCCATTTCAGGGTGCATGGGTTTGATCCCTGGTCGGGGTGGCGGGGGGGAACTTCTAAGACAATAACTGTGTGTGTGAGTTATTGTCCTTCTAATATCTATATGTGAAAATTACTTTAAAGAATAAATAGCTTATCTGGCATTATAGTCTATGAATTTTACATCTCATTAAAAGAATAATTTGAAATGGATATAATGAACTGTGTATTCTATGGTTGTATTCCATTTAGACTATTTTAGGAATTCATCATGTAACAAGGCATGATTTATTGTTTCTCAGGGTTTTATTGTTAAAGCATCTTTAATTTTTTTTTTTTTTTTTTTTTTTGCGGTACGTGGGCCTCTCACTGTTGTGGCTTCTCCCATTGCGGAGCACAGGCTCCGGACGCGCAGGCCCAGTGGCCATGGCTCATGGGCCCAGCTGCTCTGCGGCATGTGGGATCCTCCCGGACCAGAGCATGAACCTGTGTCCCCTGCATCAGCAGGCAGATTCTCAACCACTGCACCACCAGGGAAGCCCAAGCATCTTTAATTTTTAATATTCTATTCACTTAATACCATTGTTTTACATGGAAGGCATGAGAAAAATATTAGTTTGCCCGTAGAAAATCCTTGAATTTTTATTTTAAATATTTTTTTCTTTAAATATTTCTTCTTAAATGTTGTTCCTTACTTCCCTAAAGGAATGATTATTAAGCATGTATCCTTGACTTGTGGAAAATTCTTCAGAACTCAACACAAAGACAGCACGATATTTCCAAATGGAAATCAAATCAGAATATATAATCATTTTATTTTCACACATCTACTGAAATCAGAAGGAAAATTTCCTCTCTGTATGATTTGTTGGGCTATTTTAATAATGGAGCAGTTCTTAAAATATTTAACAAATATTTATTGAGGATACCATGGACTTTTAAAAAATATTTTTTAGGAATAAAAATATGGCAGTACTATGAAAACCAATGAAAAGTTGCTAAGATGAAATGGAAAAATCTTCAGTAATGTAGAAATCTCTTTAAAATGGCTGGTACTCTGAAAAATAAAGATAAATCTGGATTCAAAATTGACAAGACTGAGATAGTTTAGAGAATTAAGTCAGTTGTTGGTAGAGAGGTGAGTGTCAGTGTATGTGCATCTTTGAATTAGGAGACAATAGCTCTCACTATGCTCTTGAAGTGAAAGTAGGGAAAGGTGAAGGGACCATTTAGAACAAGTATTAACACACAACAAAGTTAGTTAAAACAAGTCAATTCATATTGCAGAGTTAGAATAGGGAAGGGTCCCACAAAATTGAGGTTTATTTGTTTTCTTTCTTTTTTTTTTTTTTTTTTGCGGTACGCGGGCCTCTCACTGTTGTGGCCTCTCCCATTGAGGAGCACAGGCTCCGGACGCGCAGGCTCAGTGGCCATGGCTCACGGGCCCAGCCGGTCCACGGCATGTGGGATCCTCCCGGACCAGGGCACAAACCCATGTCCCCTGCATCGGCAGGCGGACTCTCAACCACTGCGCCATCAGGGAAGCCCTATTTGTTTTCTTTTTAATTGATTGACTGATAACGTACAGGTGCTAGTAGATTCTGGTTTATAAACATGGTAATTCAGTTATCCCATTTGCTTCATTGTCAGTGTTCTGTCGTATTACAAAGCTACTGTGAACAGTCTATATATTTCTGGGCTTTAATTAGCCGTGGAAACATGCAGAGTTTAAAAGTAAAAGTAATTGCTCAGCCTCTGATAACTTGTGCACAGTGAATCACCTTCTTTAGAAGAATGCTACATAAAACAAACAATTGTACAGTACAGAAGAGACAATTAGGAAAATATGGTTTTGTTGCTGGGTCTGCGAGGAGGGATTTGCAGATTTTGTGAGATTCTGCAGAGAGTCAGTGAAATCTGCATTATAGCACATTATCTCCTGTGGGGAAGAACCTGAAGGGCCGCTTAGAGGTCTCAACTATCTCTGCTATGTATGCTTTTGTCCTACTATGTAAAAAGCCTTCCATTTGCTGGAAACAGTAACAGTGTTGGAAAATTGAGAGAAAAGGATAAAAGAATAATGAAAAATTTCAGCTATCTGAGAAGGACCTTTATAGGCAAGCTTGACAGGAAGCCTGGGAGTGAAGTTGAAGGGTGATTAGATAAGCTGATATGATTTTACATACACTCTTTTATTTTGAGAAATAGCTATCATATTCAAAGGGGAGAAAGCCAATAGGTTGAGTGAAGAATACCTGATATGTAGGTATATCTGAAGTTCTTTTTGTGAGAATCCTAAAAACTAAATTTAATGCTATACACTAATGATTAATTATCTTCCAGGTTTTTCTTTTCGTAGTCAGATTTTGAAATTTACTCTCTCAGGTGCCTTTTTAAAAAGAAGTAGAAGTTGCTGAAGAATGCAAAGTTGAGAAAGAAAGAAATTTAAAAGTAATCACTAGAGATTAGAAGGCATATTTGGAAATTAAGATGCTGATATATGTATTGGTGGGAAAAAATAAGGAATTCCAGAAAACCTCATATTTCTGAGCTATAATATTTCTTGGTTTTAACCTTTATTATTTTCTTGATTTAGATCTTATTGTTTTTAGTTTGTAGGCTTATTCCACAAACTAATGTTCAAGTTTTTAAAAAGTGTTTTATATTTAAAGAAATAATATTTATGAGATTGTAGTATCTTATTCTAACCTATATCTGTAACAATTTTTAGTTTAAAGTTACATAATAACAGGTTTCATAGTACAAAACTTCATATGTTAAACTCTAAAATGATCATTTTAAAGTTGGTTGTTAGTTTCATTTCCTTTTTTATATAGTTTTGCCTTAGTTTCTTATATTATTGTAATTTCTGGCACTTTTTTGGGGTGGGGGGGTTGTCATCAGTGAGCCATTTACATTGTCTTAAATAAGATAGACGCTTGGGCTTCCCTGGTGGCGCAGTGGTTGGGAGTCTGCCTGCCGATGCAGGGGTCACGGGTTCGTGCCCCAGTCCGAGAAGATCCAGCATGCCGCGGAGCGGCTGGGCCCGTGAGCCATGGCCGCTGAGCCTGCGCATCTGGACCCTGTGCTCCGCAACGGGAGAGGCCACAGCAGTGAAAAAAAAAAAAAAAAAGAAGCTGATTTCTCCTTCACATAACAATGGTAGGATAGTTTGTAAGCTTCAGTTTTTTAAAATGAATAAAATTGTTACAGTTATGTTTTCACTTGACAGAATTTGTCTACTCCAGAATTTTACTGCATTAAAGTGAGTTAAAACAAATAAAATTTTTGATTTTGACAAATTACAAGTGAATGTTGTTAGATTAATTATAGATTATTTTTCATTAGATTAAATATTTGTCATTTTTAGGTAGATAACACTTTAAGATATCCTATTCTATGATTGACTTTTCAGGTGAAAATGTAAATGAAATAACAAGGTGTTTGCCAGTATTTTCCTTCTTGTAAAAATTAGAATAAATTCATGTAGAATAGAAAGGAATAAGTTAGTACATGCTGTTATTTTTAACCATTTTACAGTCTTTATTGAGCAGATGGTTTATATATAAACGCCTAACAAACTTCAATATCTTACTTCTGGAATAATGCTTTAATGATGAAAAGGCATTAATAATTTTAAAGTATATGTAATTTTCATTACATTTCAAAATAAATTTATTTTGTCTTGAAACTCATTTTTAAACACAGTGAAAACTTTTTCTTGAAGGATCATTGTATTAAAGAGATTGAGTGTGTATGTATAATTCTCTGTGTGTTTTTAAGAAATAATTGTTCAAAAAATTGATAATAAAGTAATTTTGACACAATTGAACTGAAGAATGTTTATCTTTTTATATGAACACAATTAATGACATTTGCTAGTGATCTTTTCCCAAATAGGGACTGTGTTTTATTCAGCTTTGTATCCCCAAATCCAGCACAAGTGTCTGTCTAGTACATATTCAATAATGTTTACTGGGTGAGTTTCAGTATCTTTTCTGCTAAATTCTTATTTGTCACTATTTAATCAAGCTAAGATACCATATTTGTTTTATAATTCACTGAAAGTTTAAATGTATTTAAATATTTCCAAATACAGTTGTTAATTATATTTGAATTACTGTGCTTTTCTGCTTGTGAGAAGTAATTATTTAAATATAAAACAAGGTGTCTGAACTACAGAGTATTTTTCTTTCTAATGCTTTTGCAATAACATCAATTTTCTGAGCACAGAAAATATCTGTTTCTGATGTCATTCTTCTATTTGGGTCAGTTTTTTATTTTCTTTCTGTTTATTAATTTTTACTCATTTTTATTTCTTAGTTGTAGTCTTATATCCTGATGCCTAAACCTACACACACCGTTTTTCTTTTATTTGTACTTAAAAAAGTTTTTACCTTTTCTTAATACCTCCCTTGGCCAATCTTTGTGTATGTGCGTATGTTTGTGTATATATTTGAGAGACAAAGTTACTGTAACAAAGATATCCATTGGGTTAAAAAAGATAGAAGCTTATTTCTCCTTGACATAGCAATAGTAGGGTAGTCAAGGTTGTCAAAGTGGTTAGTTTCACAAGGTTACCAGTCCCAAGTTTGTTACATTTTTTTACTTTGTAGTCTAGGAGGAAGTTGTCCTTGCCTGCAAAGTTAGATCTGGGTCACTACCATTTCTGCATTCTAGTTTGAGAAATAGGAGAAAGCATAATTAGAAGGCAAACAATTTCCTTTTAAGAAAGTGCCTGAAATTTTTCACATTCCATTGGTTGGAACTTTGCCACATGGCTACACATGGCTGCAAGGAAGGCTGGGAAGTATAGTCTCTGTATGCTTGGCTACTGAGATAAAACTCTGTTACTATGAAGCAAGGGAAAATGGATTTAGGTGACTACTACTAGTTGCCCATTGCATTTAACTTGTATCATGTTGGCTGGTAATTGTGTTTCATTTGTGCTATTAAGGAAAGGATCAAGGGAAGGATACAGTATTCCTGTTTTTCTGGAATGTGTCTACTGTGACCTAGCAGCATGGTGTGTTAAGCATAATTAGTAGGACTCCCAATGAGAAAATCCTAGGAAGCAGTAGTTGTGTTTAAAGCCATATGACCCCACGTACGGACTGTCCCTTCAGGACCAACCTTAACAGAATTTGGGTTTGAGGGGTTTTATTAAGGGAGATTGGGTTTCACACACAGGATATCTGAGTGTCCATTGTTAAATACACTTCTTTAGGTTAGTGATTTTGTGATAGTTTGCTTTATTTCTTCACAGCGCTTTGGTGAAGTCTTAATTCCCAGTGCTGCTTTTAGTATATTGTTCACTGCACTCTCTTAGCTTAATACATGTTGGACCTACTAGAACATTTTTTTTGAATTTTACTTTATTCACATTTTTTATACAGCAGGTTCTTATTAGTAATCCATTTTATACATATGAGTGTGTATATGTCAATCCCAATCTCCCAAGTCATCACACACACCCCACCCCCCACCCCCGCCACTTTCCGCACTTGGTGTCAATACGTTTGTTTTCTACATTTGTGTCTCAATTTCTGCCCTGCAAACTGGTTCATCTGTACCATTTTTCTAGGTTCCACATATATGCGTTAATATATGATACTTGTTTTTCTCTTTCTGACTTACTTCACTCTGTATGACAGTCTCTAGATCCATCCACGTCTCTACAAATGACCCTATTTTGTTCCTTTTTATGGCTGAGTAATATTCCATTGCATATATGTACCACTTCTTCTTTATCCATTCATCTGTCGATGGGCATATAGGTTACTTCCATGTCCTGGCTATTGTAAATAGTGCTGCAATGAACATTGGGGTGCGTGTGTCTTTTTGAATTATGATTTTCTCTGGGTACATTCCCAGTACTGGGATTGCTGGGTCATATGGTAATTCTACTTTTAGTTTTTTAAGGAACCTCCATACTGTTGTCCATAGTTGCTGTATCAGTTTACATTCCCACCAACAATGCGAGAGGGTTCCCTTTTCTCCACACCCTCTCCAGCATTTGTTGCTTGTACATTTTCTGATGATGCCCATTCTAAACAGTATGAGGTGATACCTCATTGTAGTTTTGATTTGCATTTCTCTAATAATTAGTGGCGTTGAGCAGCGTTTCATGTGCCTTTTGGCCATCTGTATGTCTTCTTTGCAGAAATGTCTATTTAGGTCTTCCGCCCATTTTTGGGTTGGGTTGTTTGTTTTTTTAATATTGAGTTGTATGAGCTATTTATATATTTTGGAGATTAATCCTTTGTCCATTGATTCGTTTGCAAATGTTTTCTCCCATTCTGAGGGTTGTCTTTTCATCTTCTTTGTCGTTTCCTTTGCTGTGCAAAAAGCTTTAAGTTTCATTAGGTCCCATTTGTTTATTTTTGTTTTTATTTCCATTACTCTAGGAGGTGTATCAAAAAATATCTTGCTGTGATTTATGTCAGAGAGCATTCTTCCTATGTTTTCCTCTAAGAGTTTTATAGTGTCCAGTCTTACATTTAGGTCTCAAATCCATTTTGAGTTTATTTTTGTGTATGGTGTTAGGAAGTGTTCTAATTTCATTCTTTTACATGTAGCTGTCCAGTTTTCCCAGCACCACTTATTGAAGAGACTGTCTTTTCTCCATTGTATATCCTTGCCTCCTTTGTCATAGATTAGTTGACCGTAGGTGCATGGGTTTATCTCTGGGCTTTCTATCTTGTTCCATTGATCTATATTTCTGTTTTTGTGCCAGTACCATGTTGTCTTGATTACTGTAGCATTGTAGTATAGTCTGAAGTCAGGGAGTCTGATTCCTCCAGCTCCATTTTTTTCCCTCAAGACTGTTTTGGCTATTTGGGGTCTTTTGTGTCTTCATACAAATTTTAAGATTTTTTGTTCTAGTTCTGTAAAAAAATGCCATTGGTAATTTGATAGGGATTGCATTGAATCTGTAGATTGCTTTGGGTAATATAGTCATTTTCACAATATCGATTCCTCCAATCCAAGAACATGGTATATCTGTCCATGTTTCATCTTTAATTTCTTTCATCAGTGTCTTATAGTTTTCTGCATACAAGTCTTTAGTCTCCCTAGGTAAGTTTGTTTCTAGGTACTTTATTCTTTCTGTTGCAGTGGTAAATGGGATTGTTTCCTTAATTTCTCTTTCAGATTTTTTATCATTAGTGTATAGGGATGCAAGAGATTTCTGTGCATTAATTTTGTATACTGCAACTTTACCAAATTCATTGATTACCTCTAGTAGTTTTCTGGTGGCATCTTTAGGATTCTGTATGTATAGTATCATGTCATCTGCAAACAGTGACAGTTTTACTTCTTCTTTTCCAATTTGTATTCCTTTTATTGCTTTTTCTTCTCTGATTGCCGTGGCTAGGACTTCCAAAACTATGTTGAGTAATAGTGGTGAGAGTGTACATCCTTACCTTGTTCCTGATCTTAGAGGAAGTGCTTTTAGTTTTTCACCATTGAGAATGATGTTTGCTGTGGGTTTGTCATATATGGCCTTTATTATGTTGAGGTAGGTTCCCCCTGTGCCCAGTTTCTGGAGAGTTTTTATCATAAATGTGTGTTGAATTTTGTCAAAAGCTTTTTTTGCAGCTATTGAGATGACCATATGGTTTTTATTCTTCAGTTTGTTAATATGGTGTATCACATTGATTGATTTGTGTATATTGAAGAATCCTTGCATCCCTGGGATAAATTCCACTTGATCATGTTGTATGATCCTTTTTATGTGCTGTTGCATTCTAGAACATTTTTTCTTTATGGTTTATATATTCTATCTTGAAATGTAAGGCTTTTCACCTTAAAGCACTGTGGAATTGCAGTGTTGTTGAAGTGAGGGAAATCAGACCCTCCCATATTGTGGGTGGGATTCTAAAATGTCAGTCATTTGGAGAGCAATTTATTAATATTTATGAAAATTACCAATACATATTCCCTTTAATATAGTATTTATTATATATATATATTTAATATATATCTCTGCAGGTATACTTACACATGAGGCATGATGTGTTTATAAGCTTATTTGTTACAACATGGTTTGTAATAGCAAAAAACAGAAACATCCTGAATAACTATCAATCATGGAGTGGTGAAATGAACAATGGTACTGCTATAAAATGGAGTACTATGTAGCTATATAAAATGTTGAAGCTATTTAAATACTGAAATGAAAAATTCTCTAAGATTTATCATTATGTGAAAAAAAAGTACACAACACTGTGTGTGTTAAGACTCCTGTGTATAAAGAAGGGAATGAAATAATATATATTCATATATGCTTGTAAGCACATAAAATACCTCCCACAGAATTACAAATGCATATGATAGAGCCAAAATATTTTTATTTAGAAATTACACTATAAACTCCCTCTTAGGAATCCTAACTTTATCCTTATGAAATTATGTCAATTTTAATGAGCAAAGGAGATTTTTCTCCATTAAATTAAAAATCTGTTTATTTTAGAAAATGTACTGATTGGCTAGTTCAGTTTTCTCTGATGTAGAAGCTCTGTTCTATAGTATCCCCACTTATTGGTTATCGTTTGTGTGTCTGAACACTGCCATTGATAGGCACTTGATTACCTTCCCAAGGGAGCTAGTTCTGTTCATTTACGTACAGTGAGAAAGCCCGATAAAGATCTGTCTAGGGTGGGACAGAGATCTGGGAACTGGATATATTACTAGCCTACAGGTACTAAAATTTTTAGATAAATTTTCTGAAATAAAGGGTCAGATTGTTGAGGAACATTGTAAAGAGCATAGTTCCTACTTGAGGCAGTGCATTCCATTGTTAAATAAGTGTTAGAATTCCTCTTTATATGAAGTTAAAATCCACTCAGATTTACCTACCTAAGATGTATGCTATCTGAAAATATTTTATAAGCCTATTATGTTTTCATCCATTTCACTGATAACAATATTGTTAATAGTTTGTGTCCAAATATAGAATCACAAGGCATGATACTAGAAACATTCTACATTGATAAAGATCTACTGATCAGTCAGAGTCTTGGGCAAACGTTTAGCCAACTTTGAAACTACCTAATGGAAAGGTCATCCAGCCTAATATTTTCCATCTTTTATTTTTTTTTATTTATTTTTATTTTTATTTTTATTTTTATTAGTTTCTGCTTTATAACAAAGTGAATCAGTCATACATATACATCTGTTCCCACATCCCACCCCTCCAGGCGGTCACAAAGCACCGAGCCATCTTTTCTATAATAATTTCATGAGAGCCTTAATCAAATTTTTTCCACTTATATGAGGCCATATGCATAGTGGTTATAAGAACAAAACCTCTGCAGTGTTCTGGGTTTGAATACTACACCCATAATTGATTAACTCCATGACCTTGGGCAGGTTGCTTTACTGTCTATTTGACTCAGTTTCCTCATCTTTTTTTTTTTCAATTTCTTTATCTTTAAAATGGCAATATTTTCCCTCATAGGATTATTGTGAGGATTAAATGAGATAATACTCAATTCTTGGCATAAAGTAAGTGTTCAATGAGTGTTGATATTACTGTTAGCAACTTTGATGTGTCTATAATTTTCCAGGTTAGTAATTCTAATTAAGAAATAAAAGAAAATTAAAATCTGGTGTGACCTCTTGTTTTGTTTTTTGTTTTGTTTTTCTGTGGTATGCGGGCCTCTTACTGCTGTGGCCTCTCCCGTTGCGGAGCACAGGCTCCGGATGCGCAGGCTCAGCGGCCATGGCTCACGGGCCCAGCAGCTCCGCGGCATGTGGGATCCTCCCAGACCGGGGCACGAACCCGTGTCCCCTGCATTGGCAGGCGGACTCTCAACCACTGTGCCACCAGGGAAGCCCCTGGTGTGACCTCTTAAAGAATTCATGACAGCTCTTGGTGATCAGTGCATCCATTTATAAGAGCTCACAAATCATCTTATTAAATAATTATTTTTATTTATTTATTTATTTATTTAAATTTATTTATTTATTTATTTATGGCTGTGTTGGGTCTCCGTTTCTGCACATGGGCTTTTTCGAGTTGCAGCGAGCAGGGGCTACTCTTCGTTGTGGTTTGTGGGCTTCTCCTTGTGGTGGCTTCTCTTGTGGAGCATGGGCTCTAGGCATGCGAGCTTCAGTAGTTGCAGCATGTGGGCTCAGTAGTTGTGGCTTGTGGGCTCTAGAGCACAGGCTCAGTAGTTGTGGCGCACAGGCTTAGTTGCTCCACGGCATGTGGGGTCCTCCTGGACCAGGGCTTGAACTTGTGTCCCCTGCATTGGCAGGAGTATTCTTAACCACTGTGCCACCAGGGAAGTCCCCTGAAATAATATTTTATAAATGACATTTGGACTATTTCATAGAGATTAGGAAAATATTTAGATCCTCACCTAATAGTTCATAGCAAAATAAATTCCAACTTGTTAGTAGCAGAGTGAAAAAAAAAATCAAGCCACTGTTGCATTAGAAAAAGTAAAATTGAATATCAAACATCTGGAGGGGAAAGGAATTTCAAATTCTAAAAGTAAAGAAACACATCATTAGGGAAAAGATAAACTGATTTAATTAAAGTAAGATTTCTTAACATACAGTATTTAAAAGGGAAAGAAAGTGAACTATTTGCAGAAAAGAAAGTCGACAATATGTTGCAGCATATATAAAATACATTTTAGAGAAAATATTAAATTAGTGAATGAGTAAGTTATATAAGGGATGATCGTAAATATAATGAGTCTAATATTTTGTATAGTTTGTGAAATGTTTCTTTTAGTCTAATAAAAAAAGTAGTTATAGGGACTAAAGTTAGAACAGAAGAGAGTAATTCTATGAAAGGATCAACTAATTTTGTAATTAATGATACAAACTTACACTTGTAAGAATCACATGCTCAGTGAAATTCTAACATAAATCATGCACTCATTAATTTGGCAAACATTATTTGAAGATTTAATATATGCCAGATATCACACTTAACTGCTAAAATGATAAATATGAATAAGAATGAGCTCTTTTCAAGGAATTCACAGCCTGGGGATGGAGCATTTCTTCCCCCCCTTTCCTCCTCCTCTTCCCTTTGTAAGCCTAGTCCATCAGTCCATTCACTCATCTGTTCATCCAAAAAACAGACTTAATGAGTCCTCTAGAATATATAGCTCCTTATGCTAAGTGCAGGGGTATTAAGATAAAAAGTGAAACTCTGTTATGAGGGGATTTAGTTAGGGAGATGGGCCGAGGAAACTGGTTAAGAGATACCAGAGATGCCATTCCAGAGAATACATATCTCTAGCTCTGTTGAGGGGAAAACATACACTGTTGGCAGATCTTACAAATCAACACCAACAGTATTAACACATCTTATTTATTCATTTGTACATTCTTAACACAAAAGTGTTATCATTCTTTTCAAATATAATACTTAATAAATGAAATAATCAAATCCTTATGAGACTAACATCATTACTTGTCAAAGACCCCATGCAAGTTTATTAAGATGTAAGCAGGTTTTGCCAAATATCTGTCCTTGTGATTTTTTAATGGTTATTCAAAGGCTAAAAATAGAACAGTCTTCTTTTGACATAAAAACCACAGTTATTACTGATAGAATGAAGTGAGAGCAGCAGGAGAGGTACCTAATATCTAAGAGCTTTATAGAGATCAGTTATGATATGTTTTTCCTGTGTTCGGCTATTTTCATTTAATGCTTTTATTTGTCCTGTGGTACTTTGCTCTTTTCATTTTCAGTCCTCCTCTCTTTTCTTTAGTTTTATATCTGTGTTTTTTTAAAAATTAATTAATTAATTTATTTTTGGCTGTGTTGGGTCTTCGTTTCTGTGTGAGGGCTTTCTCTAGTTGTGGCAAGCGGGGGCCACTCTTCATCGCAGTGCGTGGGCCTCTCACTATCGCAGCCTCTCTTGTTGCGGAGCACAGGCTCCAGACGCGCAGGCTCAGTAGTTGTGGCTCATGGGCCTAGTTGCTCCACGGCATGTGGGATCTTCCCAGACCAGGGCTCGAACCCGTGTCCCCTGCATTAGCAGGCAGATTCTCAACCACTGCGCCACCAGGGAAGCCCTTATATCTGTTTTGTAGTTAATCTCTTCTCTAATATTTCATTATAATGTCTTAATTTTCTAAAAGTTTATTCAAGTTGTCTGTTAACTTTACACTTAAAATTTTTTTCTAGGAATATAAATGATCATAAATGAGTACAATTCTTAAAACATTTCTGTGCTATATAAACTTTGAAATAAACTATACATGTTGCATGTTATAGAAATGCTAAGGTTAATTTTAAATAGTAGTAAATAAATGTTTAGAAATGAATTCGTTCTTATAAACCATTATTTACTTGTCAGTGTCAATAGTTACTATGTTGTGTTTATTTTTTTCTGCTGATCACTGGATACATGTTTATGTATTGGCTGAAGTGGTTTCATGAATTATACCCAGATTGGTTGAACATGGTTCAAGAAATCTAAGTGCTTTAAATGGGAATTACTGAGTCGGAGGTGCTGAAGAAACTCTGTCTAGGGAAGGTATGACAGTCTCAAAGATCAGATGTCTTTTGAGCTGGGTCTCACTAAATATTTCCTGTTGAAATTGACCCCAATGGCTTATAATCAGGACTAAAGTTCTGTGATAATTAAAGAGAAAAACAAACAGCAAAATTATCCATATACATTAACTTTGTTTCAAAATGTGCATAAAGTCTTGAAATTATGAAATAGCCTTCCTTATGGCCATTCCATCGTGTAACTGGTGTTTGGACCAAATACAGTTTCCTTGATTAAACCTGGGATTATAATCTCATTCTGATGATTTTTAGCTCTGTGCTCTTTCTACATTTTTTCCAATTTTGTTTATAATAGGACACTAAAAGAATGAAACCACATGACAGAGGTAGGAAGTGAAAATAAATAAAATTTACATTTAACATATGCATCCCAGTAGAATGCTTGTGTAGGCACCTCGAGTCACTTTTTTTTTTTTTTTTTTTTTTGTGGTATGCGGGCCTCTCACCGCTGTGGCCTCTCCCGTTGCAGAGCACAGGCTCCGGACGCACAGGCTCAGCGGCCATGGCTCACGGGCCCAGCCGCTCCGCGGCATGTGGGATCCTCCCAGACCAGGGCACGAACCCGCGTCCCCTGCATTGGCCGGCGGACTCTCAACCACTGCGCCACCAGGGGAGCCCTCGAGTCACTTTTAAACAGTCACTTGCTACAGATGTGCGCTTAAACATTGACATCTTAGAATCACAAAACATCATGTTGGGTGAAAGTAAGGGGCAGTGATTTGTATTAAGATGCTGCCTAAATTGGTTAATTGGCTTTCTCCAGAACTCCCTTGTTTAATTTGTTTCTGAAATAATAACAGCTATGGCATTAAGAAACATGCTACCAGAGCAGGAATTTGCATGCTGTAACTTAGCTGTTCAGTTCCTATTATCTGGAACAAATCTGCAAGTGCCCTAGAGCAAAACTTACCCACACATAGATTTCCTCTGGGGAAGGATTAAAACTGGAAAGGCAGTGAGCTAAAGAGACTTAATATTCTTGGTTTAGAAACATCATAGAATAAGTGAATAATTGTCCTAAGGAACTATACAAGTTATTTCACTGTTATCCATGAGTATTTCAATGGAAACTGTTAAGGAACAACTGTAGTATGACGGTGGTAAAAAAGTAAAGAGGTTTCATAGATTTAATGGAGCTAGGTCATTGATGATATATATCTATGCAGGAAGAGTTTCATGAGGAATTGAGTGGTTTCTATATTTAGCTAAAGAGAAAAATACCCTAATTATTGGCTATTTAAAGTAAAATATGGCTTATTATTTTCCATTTTATATGTGAAAACTTTGTGATCTATTTATGGCATAAAACAAAATTATCTTTAACATTATATTTTACAAATATTGATTGGCTGTGTTTTCAGAAACTTATGACTGAATTAGAAGGTGGAATTTTGTCTTGTGTTTTGAATTGTGTCTTCTGAGATATATTTATTCATAGAAATGTACAATTGTAAGATTTATGGTAATTTAAATTTAGCCTCTGGAAAAGAAGACTTCCCCCTGGTGACAGTCTCTAACAGTGTTTCCGAGAATTTAAGCATCAGAAAAGCAGTACTCTCTTACGTACTGTGGTTACACAAATACCTGGAGTCTATTAAGATTGACATTTAAACTATTCCTAATAGAGGTAGAAAAAATAATGTTTGTATTATTACTTGTTCAAACCGTGGTAAAAAATGAGTCAGTTTTAGAAATCAGATATAATTTGGGATATCTTTTTCCCCTCTAATTCTATAAAAATATATTGCTCATAGATAACCTCATTAAAATATATTAATAACTGTGTATTAGATATCAGTTGAAAAGATATTCAATGATAGTATTCATGGGTAATTAAAAATAAATATATATTTTTTAAATAAATATATTTTTAACATTTAACATATATTTTACAGAAATGCCAGTTTTTGTTTTAAATGTCTTTTTTTTTTTTTTTAGCATTTATCATAGCTATGTATGAGACTACACTTCTTGGCTCATCTACACTAATAATGGTTGTAATCTGTCTTTTAAGTGTTTGCCAGTCTGATAGGTGTGAAATGACAGTTCACTGCTATTTTAATTTACAAATCTCTGAGTTTGAGCTTCTGTTTAATGTTTTTTCCCCCTCAAATTTGAATTTTCTCTTATGTAAATAGCCCCTTAATTGCCCATTTTTCTATTGGGTTGTTCATATCTGCCTTACCAAGTTTTAAGAATTCTTTATAGCATAGAGTTTACTCTCTTTATTTAATATTTTCCCTAAATTTATAGTTTATTGATTGAGTTTGTTCATAATATCTTTTGACATACAAAAGTTTCAAAGCTTTGAATAAATATATGTTTACTTTGATAATTTTATAATAAATTCATTCTTGATCATGAAAGTCTTTCAAAACTCTTTATTATACATAGAATGTGCTGTATTTTCTTATGGGATTTTTATTGTTATATCCTTTTATATTCAATTCTTTAATCCTAAATTTTTAAAGATATGATGTAAAATTGTAATCTAATTTGGTTTTCCTCAAGACATATATTTAGTTTTGTCAGTACCATTTCTTAATCCATTGACCCCTTTCTCAAATCCATTGATCTCATTATTGGGGAGATTATCTATCTGATAATAATCATATTATCTGATGCACTTTGTTGTTAAGTCCATGATTTGATAATAGAGGCTTCCAGCAACATTTTTTTTGATGTTGTTTTTTTTTGTTTGTTTGTTTTCTTGTACTGCAGGTTCTTATCAGTCATCAGTTTTATACACATCAGTGTATACATGTCAATCCCAATCGCCCAATTCAGCACCCCACCATCCCCACCCCAGCGCGGTGTTCCCCCCTTGTTGTCCATACGTTTGTTCTCTACATCTGTGTCTCAACTTCTGCCCTGCAAACCGGTTCACCTGTACCATTTTTCTAGGTTCCACATACATGTATTAATATACAATATCTGTTTTTCTCTTTCTGACTTACTTCACTCTGTATGACAGTCTCTAGATCCATCTACGTCTCAACAAATGACTCATTTTGTTCCTTTTTATGGTTGAGTAATATTCCATTGTATATATGTACCACAACTTCTTTATCCATTTGTCTGTCGATGGGCATTTAGGTTTCTTCCATTACCTGGCTATTGTAAATAGTGTTGCAATGAACATTGGGGTGCATGTGTCTTTTTGAATTATGGTTTTCTCTGGGTACATGCCCAGTAGTGGGATTGCTGGATCATATGGTAATTCTATTTTTAGATTTTTAAGGAACCTCCTTACTGTTTTCCATAGTGGCTGTATCAATTTACATTCCCACCAACAGTGCAAGAGGGTTCCCTTTTCTCCACACCCTCTCCAGCATTTGTTGTTTGTAGATTTTCTGATGATGCCCATTCTAACTGGTGTGAGGTGATACCTCATTGTAGTTTTGATTTGCATTTCTCTAATAATTAGTGATGTTGAGCAGCTTTTCATGTGCTTCTTGGCCATCTGTATGTCTTCTTTGGAGAAATGTCTATTTAAGTCTTCTGCCCATTTTTGGATTGGGTTGTATGTTTTTTGATATTGAGTTGCATGAGCTGCTTGTAAATTTTGAAGATTAATCCTTTGTCAGTTGCTTCATTTGCAAATATTTTCTCCCATTCTGAGGGTTGTCTTTTCATCTTGTTTATGGTTTCCTTTGCTGTGCAAAAGCTTTGAAGTTTCATTAGGTCCCTTTTTTGTTGTTGTTGTTGTTTTTATTTCCATTACTCTAGGAGGTGGATCAAAAAAGATATTGCTTTGATTTATGTCAAAGAGTGTTCTTCTTATGTTTTCCTCTAAGAGTTTTATACTGTCTGGTCTTACATTTAGGTCTCTAATCCATTTTGAGCTTATTTTTGTGTATGGTGTTAGGGAGTGTTCTAATTTCATTCTTTTACATGTAGTTGTCCAGTTTTCCCAGCACCATGTATTGAAGAGACTATCTTTTCTCCATTGTATATCCTTGCCTCCTTTGTCATAGATTAGTTGACCATAGGTGTGTGGGTTTATCTCTGGGCTTTCTGTCTTGTTCCATTTATCTATGTTTCTGTTTTTGTGCCAGTACCATGTTGTCTTGATTACTGTAGCTTTGTAGTATAGTCTGAAGTCAGGGAGTCTGATTCCTCCAGCTCCGCTTTTTTCCCTCAAGACTGCTTTGACTATTGGGGGTCTTTTGTGTCTCCATACAAATTTTAAGATGATTTGTTCTAGTTCCGTAAAAAATGCCATTGGTAATTTGATAGGGATTGCATTGAATCTGTAGATTGCTTTGGGTAGTATAGTCATTTTCACTATGTTGATTCTTCCAATCCAAGAACATGGTATATCTCTCCATCTCTTTGTATCATCTTTAATTTCTTTCATCAGTGTCTTAAAATTTTTTGCATACAGGTCTTTTGTCTAGTTAGGCAGGTTTATTTCTAGGTATTTTATTCTTTTTGTTGCAATGGTAAATGAGAGTGTTACCATAATTTCTCTTTCAGATTTTTCATCATTAGTGTATAGGATGCAAGAGATTTCTGTGCATTAATTTTGTATCCTTCAACTTTACCAAATTCATTGATTAGCTCTAGTAGTTTTCTGGTGGCATTTTTATGATTCTGTATGTATAGTATCATGTCATCTGCACACAGTGACAGTTTTACTTCTTCTTTTCCAATTTGTATTCCTTTTATTTCTTTTTCTTCTCTGATTGCCGTGACTAGGACTTCCAAAACTTTTTTTTCCTCAAATTTTGGGCATCTATTCTTCCATATAAATTTAAGATAATTTTATTTGATAAAGGACAAAAACTGGTATTCTAATTGGGATTTCATTAAATATACATAGTAACATTGAGAAACTTACTTTAAAAATAATATTTAGAATTCTTATTCAAAAACATTAAATATATTTCCATTTGGGGGAATTTATCCTCTAATAATTTATCCTCTAATAAGATTTTAGTGTTTCGTTCATAAAGGTTCTGTGACCATTCTTGCCAAAAATAGTTCTAAGTATTTTATACTCTTTTTAGTAATATGAGTGAAATTTTTGTATGTTTATATTGTTTTTCATCTCCTTACCCAATTCTCTTACTGCTAATTTCCTTTCAGTGGAACTTTCAAGTAAGTGTTTTGTTTTAAGTAGTGTAACAAACAGGTTTTTAAGCTCCATTTTAAGTGTGGTCTGATAAGTTTGGCAATAGTAATGCTACTATTTAGAGGCAGTGCACATAAGTATTTACTTTACATGAAAGCATCACTCATTATCTACAGGAACTTTATGTCATGCTGAGTTTATACTCGTATTATCAGTCTCATTGATTCATTTTATTGGAAGATTTTTTGGCAGAGATTTTCTAAAAATAGAATAAATGATAATAAATTATTTGACATCTCTCATTAAATTATTTTTCTTCATGCATACCAAATAACCTCTTTGGAATATTACTTAAAATAAGAAATATACACCTTTTTACTTTCACATTAACTCCCACCCTCACCTCCCTGCTAAACACACACACACACACAATCTTGATTTGATTGTTTTGATAAGTACTGCAGAAGTACTTATACACTGAAGTATCCTTAGGGGAAAATAAAGAGGGATACCTGGATTGCTTGAATTGCTACTCACAGTGGCTGTTTAAACTGGCAGAATGTGTATTGGCTTCTGCCTTGTATGTAATAAAGAATATAGGGATGATTAGACCTGTGGGCCAGTCATGGCTTTGTTACTTAACTAGATGATAACAATCAGTAATTCTCCAAAAAATATATTTTCCTCAGTTTTGTTTTTTCTTAACCATTTTGGGATTATGAACTTTTTTTGACTCTGATGAGAATATACATAAAACCCTTTCCAAGAAGATGTTTACATACACATACACAAAATTTTGCAGCTATACATTTTGAGGGAGTTAGCGTATCTCTTGAAGCCTGACCATGGACCTGTCTGTTCCATTATCTCTAGCATACATGAGTTTTAGTCTTTGTTCTAGCAGTATTTAATTTATCCTTGGCTAATCGCTTAAACTCTCTGGCCCTCAGTTTTTTCAGGTAAAAAAGAGTAGATTGGATCTGATGAGCTTTGAAGCTTATTCCAACTCTGAAATTCTTTGAGCTAAAGGCAAAGGTTATTGCAGTATCATAGCCTAACCTGACGAAAGCAGTGCACTCTTGTTATTACACCATTAAGAGCTATTCCTAGTGAGTATCTGCTGTTGATTTAACTCTTTTCATTCATAAATTGTCTGACTTAACAGATGTTTATTGAGAACTGCTGCAAAGCACAGCATAGTGCTTGTACAATTGAGTCCCTGCCCTTAAAGATCTTAAACATAAGTTAAGAAGATGAATAATATAATGAATGCTGCTTAAGAGAGATATGAAATGTGAGAATTTAAAGGAATAAAACTGGGATCAGAAAATTTTGCCTATAAAAGGCCAGATGGTAAATATGTGGTTTTGTGGGCCATACAGTCTCGTCATAAGTGCACAACTCTGCCATTGTATCATGAAAGAGGCCATAGATAGACAATACATTCTAAATTCATGGATATGGCTGTGTTCCAGTAAAACTTCTACAAAAGCAGGCAGCAGGCCAGGCTGTAGTTTGCCCACTCCTGGAATGAAGGATTATGTTCATCAAGGAGCATTTTAGTAGAAGAGATGGCATTTGGGATGTGTTTTGAAGGAATCATAGGCATTTGGATGGAGCAAAAGAAGTCAGGGGCAAGAATTCCATGCTGGGGAGACAACATGATCGAAGACTTAAAGTAAGAATGTTTCAGAAACTGTTGTATCATTGATTCAGATGGAGAACTGGTTTTTATTCATGTCATTCGATATTGGAGGGATTCCATGAGAAAGTCTGTCCATTATCATGAGTCAGAGGACCTTTAGCCTTATTTTAACATTCTAAATGTTGTTTTACTACTGTTTGTGCTAGGAATTTTGATAGAGGATGGATGACTTGGAGAAAATTGTGGACTGTTACTTCGTTTTAGATTTGTCATTTGCTTTTGATTGTGGTAATCAAGAGAGAAAGCTCTTTCAAAATTTTTCTACCACGTGTTCTTAGATTGGTAAGAGATGCATCTCTCTCCCTCTTTTAACAGTTTGAGATACAATTGACACACAGTGTGCAATGCCTACTTAAAATATATAATTTGATAAGATTGGATTTGTTTATACATTGCCAAGCCTCATAACAATCAGGATAGTGGACATATGCATCATCCCCAGACATTTCCCCATGCCTCTTTGTAATCCCTCCCTCCCACTTCTCTTGATCTCTTTATTCGCATCACCAAGTGACAGCTGCTCTGCCTTCTATCACTCTGTATTGGTTTGCATTTTTGACAGTTTTATATAAATGGAATTTTATGGTATGAACTCTTTTATTCTTTCATCCAATGTAATTTTGAGATTCATCTGTGTTATTTGTTGCAATAGTTACAATTCCATTCACATGCAGGTCTTTCTGTTTCTAGTTTCTTTGCTATCCTAAGTAAAGCCCTATGAACATTTGTGTACAAATCTTTGTATGGTTATATACTTGCTTTTATTTTGGGTAAATACCTATGAGTTAAATGGCTGTATGTTATGGCAGATATATGTTTAACTTTTCAAGAGCCTGTCAAACTGGTTTCCAAAGTTGACCATTTCACATTCCAATAAGCAATGTATGTAAGTTCCAGTCCTTCCACATTCTTGCCAACACTTGGTATGGTTAGTCTTTTAAACTTCAATCATTCTGATAGGTTTGTAGCGGTAATATCTTGACATTTTAATGTGTTTTCCCCTAATGATTAATGATTTTAGCATCTTTTCATTTGCTTATTTGCCATCCACATATCTTCTTTGGTGATGTTTCTGCTTAAATCTTTTGCTAAAATTTATTGGATTGTATGTTTTCCTGTTAGTGAGTTTTCAAAGTACTCTGTATGTTCCATATACAAGTCCTTCATCAGTTATATGATTTCCAGCTATTTTCTTCTCTTTTGTGACTTGTCTTTTTGTTCTCCTAAACAGTGTCTTTTGAATAATAGAAGTTATTTTTTGATGATATCTAGTTTATCATTTTATTCTTTTATGAATCGTGCTTTTAGTGTCGTATCTAACCTCATCTAAGGTCACTTTCTCTTTTTTTTTCTTTAATTTTTAGTCCCAGATTTTATGCTGAGGCTGTGATCCACCTTGATTTAATTTTTCTATATGTTGTAAAGTATGGATTAGAATCCTTTTTTTTTTGCAAATAAATTTATAATTTTTCCAGCACCATTTGCTTAAAATCTTTTCTCTACTGAATTAATTACATTTTCCAGAATATTTTGTTCATGTATTTTGGATCTGTTTTTGGAATCTCTATTCTATTCCGTTGATTCACTTATTTTTGTACCAATAGTATACTGTCTTGATTACTGTAGCTTTATAATAAGATTTGAAATCAGGTAGGATTGACTTTCAAATTTTTCAGAGTTGCTTTGGCTATTCTAAGTCCTTTGAGTTCACACATGAATTTTAGAATCAGTTTTTCAATTTTTTTAAGACAGCCTGATGGAATTTTGATTAGAATTATGTTGAATCTATAGATTAATTTGGGGGAGAATTGATATCTTAACACTACTGAGTCTTCTGACCCACGAACAAAGTTTATCCCTTTGCTTATTTAGGTCATCTTTTATAAATAAAGTTTTCAATGTACAGGTCTTACCCGATTTTGCCAGATTTTCCCCAAGTACTTCATATTTTTAATATGATTGTAAATGGTATTGTCTTTATTTCAGTTTCTGTTGTTTATTTCTAGTATATACAAACAAAATTAATTTTTCCAATATTATATTAAAGTGTATCCTGCAACTTCCTAAACTCATTTTTTGGTGCTAATGGCTTTTTTATAGACTCCAGCAGTTTTTCAACATAGATGATCATGTTATCTATAAACAAAGATATTGTTATTGTGTTATCTAATTTTAAATGCCTTTTACTTATTTTTCTTATTTTATTGGCTAGAAGTTGCAGTACCATGTTGAATAGAGGTGGTAAGAGTGGACATTCTTGTTTTGTTGGTGATCATTCAGATTTTCACGTAGATTTATATGATGATAGATGTAGATTTTTCAGATTCCCTTTATCAGGTTGAGGAAGTTGACTTCTATTATTAGTTTTCTGAAAATTTTTATTAGAAAAGGATTTTGGATTTTGATAAATGCTTTTTCTTTGACTATTAAAATGGTTTATACACTTTTTTTCTTTTTGTTAATATGATGACATACATTGATTTTTACATGTTTAATTAACCTAGCATTCTTAGGATAATCCCCACTTTGTAATGATATATTTCCCTTCTTGTGCAATGTTGGATTAGATGTGCTAAATTTTTTTTTAAGATCCTTTTACCTGTGTTCATAAGGGCTATTGTTCTGTAGTTTTATTTTAAGTCTTTGCCTGGTTTTGGTATCAGTGTAATGTTGGCCTCATAGAATAAGTTGGAAGGTATTCCCTTCTCTTCAATTTCTAGATGGATTTGTGTAGAATTGATATTATTTCATCCTTAAATGTGTGACAGAATTCACAAGTTAAGGTATCTAGGTGTGGAGTTTTCTTAGTTTCTTTGGTTTTCTCCTACGTTATCTTCTACAGTTCTTATAGTTCTGTGTTTTACATTTAGGTCTGTGATCCATTTTGTGTTAGTTTTTATGAAGTGTGTAAGTTCTGTGTCTAGATTAACTTTTTTGTTTTTTTTTTTTTTTTGCATGTGGACGTTCAGATGTTCCAACACTATTTGTTGAAAAGACTATCTTTTCTCCACTATATATTGCCTTTCACATATTTCAAAAATCAGTTGACTGTATTTATCTGGGTCTATTTATGGGCTCTCTGTTTTGTTCCATTGATCTACTTGTGTGTTCTTTTACCAGTACCACACTGTCTTTATTATTCTAGCTTTATAGTTAAATTTTGAAGTTGGGTAGTGTCAGTCCTCCAACTTTGTTCCTCTCCTTCAATATTGTGTTGGCTATTCTGGGTCTTTTTCCTCTCCATATAAACTTTAGAATCAGTTTGTTGATTTTGATTGGGATTGAGTCTGTAGATCAAGTAGGGAAAGAATGACCTCTTTACAATATTGAGTTGTCCTGTACATAAACATTGATTTTTCTCTCCATTTATTTAGATCTTTTTGATCTTATTTCTTTGTGAGAGAAGTTTGTAACTACAAATTCAATATCTTTAATAGCTATAGGTCTGTACAGGGTTTTCTATTTTTCTTGAATGAACTCTGGTAGTTGCTGTCTTCTTCTTAGGTTTTCCATCTTATCTAATGATACTGTTAATTTGTATTGAGTCTCCTTTTTTTGTCATCATTTTAGATGTTTATCAATTGTTTTGATTTTTCTCAGAGAATAATTGATTTTCATTATTGTTTTATATTTCTGTTTTGATGTTTTCTGCTCTGTGATTAATCTCTGACTGTAATTATGGATTTATTTATTTCTCCTCAAATTCTATGAATTTTTGTCTGGCATATGTTCATATTCCCTTATTAGATGTATAAATCTTTAGGATTATATGTTTTCTTGATTAGGGGTTAACCCCTTTATCATTATAAAACCCCTTAGCCTTAGTATTATTCTTTGCTCTGAAATCCAATTTTCTGATATATAGCCACTCCAGTTTTCTTTCAACTAGAATTATCATGGTGTATATTTGTTCATTCTACATTTAGCCTATTTGTTTCTTTAAATTTCAGATGTTTCACATAAGCAGTGAACAGTTGGGTCTTGCTTTGTGCTTTAAATCCAATTATATAATTTTGCCTTCTTATTGTAGTGTTTATAAATGTTTTACATATTGTGTGATTATTGATGTGCTGAGGTCTATCATTTTGCTATTCGTTTTCTATTCATTCCATCCTTATTTTGATCTTCTTCCCTCATTTATTTTCCTTCTTTTAGATTGAGTACCTTTTAAGTTATTATTTCATACTATCTCAATTGTTTATCATTATTAGCTGTAATTCTTCATTTTTTAAATTTTAGTGGTTGCTTTAAAATTTATGGCATATGTTTTTTAACTTATCAGAGTCTACCTTCAAGTGATATTATATCACTTCATACATAAGAATTCTACAGTAGTATTCTGCCGTTTTTCTCCTCCCATTTTTATGCTCTTATTGTCATATATTTTACATATACACATATTATATTCCCCACAATGCCTTCTTCTTTTCCCGTTCCCTTCTCTTCTTTTTAGTTCTCTTCCTTTTTTGTTTCTTTTTGCATAGTTTTCATTGCTTTGCTTTCAAATTCAACAGTCTTTTTTTCTGATTCATGTAATTTGCTGATAAATTGATCTGATATACTTTTCACCTCAGACATTGCACTTTTCATCTTTATAGTGTGATTTAAAAAAAATCCTCTATTTCTCTTCTTAACTCTAAAAGTAGGTTTCTTTCCTTTTATTTTCTACAAAATACAGTATATTTCCACTTCCCTCATTTTATTTGGGCTTTTTTGTCATGGAGTTTATTTTTACATATGTATAGAACCCAGGTTATATTATTTTTTTTCTTTAAGCACGCCATTATATTTTATGTAGATTTTTAAGTGATAAAATAGCTTTTACCCACCTATCTTGGCATTTATTTTTATTCTTCTCTTCCTTTCTCCCAACATCTATTCATTGTAGGTTCTATTAGTACTGCCCTTCTGGTTCTCATATCTATATCCTTTTTTTAACAGGAGTTGACAGTTGACAGTTGCCTGGACAACTAAATGCCTGATTTTCTTCTGTTGTCTCTCTCTCACAGTTGACCACTGCTGAAGAGTTCTTGCTGAAGTACATAGCAGACCATTTACTCTCCTCTCCCAAAGTCCCACGATTAATGAATTTGAATCTGACTGGATCTCCTAATAACAAGTTTGTTGTTCTTTCCATTGCTTCACTGTATAGATATTTCACTTCTATTAGTCAAGAAACTCCTTGAAGCCTGGAAATATGATTAAATGACATACAACAAATAAGGGCTATAGAAATTCAAAGGAAGTGGTATCAGTTTGGCTGATAGCAGTTTTAAATGCCTTCTTGAAAAGGATGAAATTGAGCAGTTTAAACATTTAAACTTCTTGTTATTTAAGTAACAAGAAATAAACAAGAATGCCAATAAATGCTGGCTGTGTGATCCTTTTAATACCATATGAGAAGGAATCTATAAGAGTGAATTGATTATCCATTTGACTAACGTCTTCAGGGGTAATTTTTAAAGTTAGATTTGCCTATGTTTCCCATTAATAAAAGAAGAATGATTCTCATGTAAATGTTAAAATTTTAAGCAGTGTTTTAGTGGACTGAGGCCAACATTTTCTTCTGCAGAAAGTAGTCTCTACTATTGGAATGTAATTAATAGAAAACCATGATTTGATTTTCAACTCATTAGTTTTGTACATAAGCATTCATTCAATGAGTACTTGTTGAACATATCTACAGAAGATTACACTGGCAGGTCAGGTTTCACCTGCAGATTTGCTCTGTTTGGTCTGTAAAGCATTTGAAAAATATTTCAGTTGGTGGCTCACAAATAAAAATCAAGGGGTTTCATGTATAACCCTGACTTTCTGGAATTTTTTAATATAAGGAACCACCTGATTTAATAACACTCATCTGCCTTCCCTCAGTTGGCTGGAGTAGCATAGAAGCTGCCCATTTCAAGAGTAGATACTTTTCAGATCACCTTATTTCCTACTCATTTATGTTGTCTTGCTGGCCATTATAGTTATTTGAGACTATGATTCTTGATGTCCTGTGCATATGATACTCTGCAAGATACATGGTGGATCCTTCCAACAATAAAAGTAGGAGAGATAAATATGATGCAAGGAAGTAGAAAAAAATAATCTACATGAGAAAGGCATAAATTTATATTCAGTAACACTGTTTTAACCATCATGGAATACTGGATTCTCAAATAGTTATGATAAGCAGTGTTTTTCTTTTACATATCAATCTGGGAAATTTATCAACAGTTGTACATAGCCTTACTTCTACATAAACTATGCAAAATCTGAACCTGTCTACTTAGGAATGCTGGAGAAAGAACAGTAATATGAGAAGTGGGAAAACAAATGATACCATTTGTTCCAAAATTCTAGTTATATACTGATAGACTAAAATTTTCTTTTCCTTTTTTTTTTTTTAAACTCAACTATGAAGCAGTAACTAGTTATTACCACTGAAACCTTTCACTACTTATAGTGGACATTAAATATTTGTCTATATAAACCCCTTCTCTCATTTTCTAAGAAAGCACTCTAAAAAACTCATACACACATGGATACCTTACTTTATCCATGAGGTCTTTAACAAGAGCTACTACCTTCTTATGCTCAACTTTGACGACTGTCAAAAGTTCAGTGAATCCGTGAATCAAGCTGGGCCAGTCAGAGACTTTTTTTCTGGTATTTTTTTAAACAGATGCAGGTGTAGAGGTGAGTGTTACAGAAGATTCCTTTTCTCTCTGGTCCTGAAGCTTAGAGGATGGAAATTGGGAAGCTGCTACTGGCCATGTCTCTGGCAAGGGAGACAAAGTCAGTATTTAATAGGTAGGTAGGAAACCAACCCATAAGAGAAGAATAGCAGCATGATACAAATTCCTGTATCTGTGATATTTGGAAGATAGCCCTATCATTCCTTTTCCATAGTTTGTTCATATGAGCCCCAAACAGTTCTCTTTTGGTCTAAGTTAGATGGAGCATATGTCGTTTGCAACCAAGATAGTTTTGATTAATACACCACTATATTTTTTTCAACTTTAATAATTTAATCCAATGACTTTTTAATGGCCATAATTTCAAAGCAACTGCTAAACATTTTGGAATTCAGACAAGAGTAATACACAGGCATTGCTTTCAGAGAACTTGAAGTCTAGAAAGGGAGATTAGGAAAATCCACAAAGATATAATAATTTAGAGTTATATGACCTATATAAGAAAAAATGTAATTAAAAGAGGAAGGAGTTATTACGTTGAGGGAATTGGGATAGTTTTCCTGGAAGAGGTGACATTTGAGATGAATTGGATTTCACTGGGCAGACGTGGGGAGGCATTCCATGCCCAGAGAAAAGAATAAATAAATGCATTAAGTTTGGAAGTATGGAGTAGTTTTCAACAATAGTAAATGATACAGTTTAGCTGTAGGCAGCTAAAATATCTAGGCTGGAATGGGAAGTCATGGCTATATTGTGGAAGCCAGGAATGTGCAGGCCAATTAGCTCTATTTGATTTGGTGAACATGAGGGGAGAGTATTGAGTATTTTTGAATGTAGATATACTATGATCTGAACTGCATTTCAGGATTAGTTTTGCAGTAGTGAATCACTTGGATTTGTATAAGGAAAGCTAACAGGTAGAAAGATTAGTTTGGAAGATACTACAATTATCAAGTTTAGGAGTGATGATTACTTGAAATAGATCCATGAGAATGGAATGGAAAATGGATGTCAGATAGAAGTGACATGTTGGGAGAAGAAGAAATCAGAGATAGCTCAGAAGTATCATATATAGATGATTAGTTTGATGGTAATACTAATAACCAATGAAGATTAGGAGCCCTATTAACCTCTAGCACCCAAGCCGCATACCACTTTTTTATTACTTAAGTAAAAGACTAAGCTTGATCTGAATGCAGTTTTTCTTCATCTTCACCATTATAATCAAAAGACCACATAATTTGGGTTTAGCTAGATCTGGTTTTAAATCTAGTTTCAGCTGTTTTATAGCTGTGAGACTTAGGTAAGATACTTAACCTTTTTAAATCTTAGTTTTGTCACCTCTTTTATTAATATAATAGGATTAACCTACTATGGTACTCATGAGAATCAGGTGAGTTAATATATGCAAAGCAACTGGAAGCATACCTGGGATACAGCAAGGATTTAGTAAGTGCTTCTTAGTTGTAGGCATTGATGTACTGCCTAAATCCCTACAAATTCATAAGCCAGGGGCTTCCCTGGTGGCGCAGTGGTTGAGAGTCCGCCTGCCGATGCAGGGGACACGGGTTCGTGCCCCTATCCCGGAAGATCCCACATGCCGCGCAGCGGCTGGGCCCGCGAGCCATGGCCGCGGAGCCTGTGTGTCCGGAGCCTGTGCTCCGCAACGGGAGAGGCCACAGCAGTGAGAGGCCCGCGTACAGCAAAGGAAAAAAAAAAAAAAAAAAAAAAAAAAAAAAAAAAAAAAAAAAAAAAAAAAAAAATTCATAAGCCAGTCCTTAATAAGAACGCAGTATGTAAAAAGCCTCTTTCTAACCTAAGAGTAGAGACTGTTCTTAACTTCGCATTTAGAGTACCTGGGGTAAATTCTTAGTCTATTTCTTTACAATTTGATGGCATTCCCCAAACTTTTGTCATATTTGCCTTGTCTGCCTGGCTTGGTTTCCTCCTTCATTTCTTTTTATTTTTTTGAAAGTGTCATTTTTTTTAACATCATTATTGGAGTATAATTGCTTTACAATGGTGTGTTAGTTTCTGCTTTATAACAAGGTGAATCAGCTATACATATACATATATCCCCATATCTCCTCCCTCTTGTGTCTCCCTCCCACTCTCCCTATCCCACCCCTCTAGGTGGTCACAAAGCACCGAGCTGATCTCCCTGTGCTGTGCGGCTGCTTCCCACTAGCTAGCTATTTTCCATTTGGTAGTATATATAAGTCTATGCCACTCTCTCACTTCGTCCCAGCATACCCTTCCCCCTCCCCGTGCCGTCAAGTCCATTCTCTACATCTGCGTCTTTATTCCTGTCCTGCCCCTAGGTTCTTCATAACCAATTTTTTTTTTTTTTTTTTTTTTTTTAGATTCCATATGTATGTGTTAGCATATGGTATTTTTTTCTCTTTCTGACTTACTTCACTCTGTATAACAGACTCTAGGTCCATCCACCTCACTACAAATAACTCAATTTAATTTCTTTTTCCTCCTTCATTTCTTGATTCACAGCCTCTACTGGATCTAAACCCTATTCTGAGCCAGCCTACTGAGCAATTGGTTCTCACATCCTGCTTAGTTCCTGCCATTCACACCTATAAACACCCCACCTCACCCTTTGAGGCTGCTCTTTATAACATCTTCAAACTAGGTGAATCACATAAAATCACAGGCACCTACTTGACTTTGGTCGTGACATGATGTAATAAACACATGATATTATTGCCTACCTGTGAGATTTCAGCCTTTCCCCCTCCTAACCCGTTATCAACTTTGTTACTGATGTGGATAGAGTCTGCATTGCCACATTGTATCTGTCATCTGGATGTTGACCAGCCATTTCTCCACCCCATTGCTGGTTACTGGCTAAATCTCACCAGATTATGATTTCAGAAATTTTCAGGTCATCTTTTTCCTTAAATTCTTTCTGTATTATTAAACACAAATTTTTGGTCAGTTGCTTTTTGACAAGAGTACCAAAACAATTCAAGGAGGAAAGAAGAGTTTTTCAGCTGGTACTGAGACAACTGTATATCCACATGCAGAGAATGAAGTTGCATAGCCCTACCTCATACCATACAAAAAAATTAATTTAAAATGTGTCAGAGACCTAAATGTAAGAGCTAACACTATAGAACTCTTAGGGAAAAAAATATGAAGAAAACTTCATGACCTGGGCTCTGCAGGGTTTTTTTGGTTTTTTTTAAAGGTATGACACCAGAAGCACAAATGACAAAAGAAAGAATAGATTACATCAAAATTAAAACCTTTGTGTTACAAATTATATCATCAAAAAAGCGAAAAAATCCATATCATGGGAGAAAATATTTGCAAATCATATCTGAAAAGGGACTTGTATCTAAAAGATACAAAGAACTCTTAAACTCAATACTGAAAAGATAAGTAACCCAATTAAAAATGGGCAAAGAATCTGAATAGACGTTTCTCCAAAGAAGATATGCAAATGGCCAATAAGCACATGAAAGGATGCTTGACATCATTAAACATTAGGAAAATGCAAATCATAACCATAATAACATACCACTTTATATCCACTAGTATGACTCAGATAATGGTATGTTGGTGAGGATGTAGAGAAATTGGAACCATCATATATTGAAGAGTGGAATGTAAACTGGTGCAGCTGTTTTGAAAAAGTTTGGCAGTTTCTTAAATTAAACATAGACTTTCTGGGGCTTCCCTGGTGGCGCAGTGGTTGGGATTCCGCCTGCCGATGCAGGGGATGCAAGTTCATGCCCCAGTCCAGGAAGATCCCACATGCCACGGAGCAGCTGGGCCCGTGAGCCATGGCCCCTGGGCCTGTGCGTCCAGAGCCTGTGCTCCACAATGGGAGAGGCCACAACAGTGAGAGGCCAGCGTACCACAAAAAAACAAAAAAAACCAAAAAACCCCCAAAAAACATAGACTTTCTGTATGACACAGAAATTTCACTGCTAGCTGTATATCCAGGAGAGATGAGATCCTGTCTGTCCACACAAAGACACGGACATGAATGTTCAGTATTTTTCATAATAGCCTAAATGTGGAAACAACCCAGTTGTTCATCAGCTGATGCATGGATAAATAAAATGTGGTATATCTATACAGTGGAATATTATTTGGCAATAAAGAATGAAGTATTGATACATTCTACCACATGGTTGAACTTTGAAAATATATGTGTGGTAAGTCAAAGAAACCAGTCACAAAAGACCACATACTGTGTGATTCCTTTTATATGAAAGGTCCAGAATTGGTAAATCTATAGAGACAAAGTAGATCATTGGTTTCCTAGTGGTGGGAGAGGAGGGAATGGGAGTGACTGAAAATAAGTATGGGATTTCTTTTTGGAAGGATAAAAATGTTCTAAAATTGACTGTGGTGATTATTGCACAACTTTGTGAATATACTAAAAAACATTGAATCGGGCATTTCAAATGGGTGAATTTTATTGTATGTGAATTATATCTCAAGGATGATTTTTTTAGAAAGTCAAGAACTCCTGTTTTCAAGTTTAGAGGAAAGCAGCAGTCTGATAATTTGCAAAGCCTCTGGAGAGTAAAAGGAGGGAAAGCTTAGGTGAATTGAAAATAATGGAATGAACTAATTAAGTAGGGGGGAATGTCAGCTCTCATCCTACAGGTGGGAAGAGCCCTTCTATTCAGAGAGCAGCCCTCTGAGAGCCTTTTTTGAGTGTCTTATTAAGTGAAGTGGGAGTTGGTGGGTTTCTAATTCATGATTAGCAAAATAAGCTGGCCATTTAATCTCTTCATACTTTAGATTCACACATAAAATATTTAGTACCACTTCTACTCTTAATTAAAATTTGCAATGGGATTTACATCATGGGAGGAAAAGGAGAAATATTTATTTTTAAAATATTATATAGGTATATAAAGTAGTACCTATATTTTCCAGAGCTGTTGCCAGAAACAATGAGTAAGTCATTTTCTGGGAGCACATAGCCATAAGAAGTGAATGAACCACATAAGAACATTGAGACACTCAGTATCTTGTAAGAAATTACTCGTAGAATGGGATATTGCTTCAATGGTAGAAATTACTTTATCAATTTTGGGTGATCAGTATACTCTCAGAAAGTACATTATGAATCTCAGATCACTGTAATGTGCATTAATATTGCTGGTGTTCTTTTTTCAACCCTGTATCACTTTTCACCATTATATCAATTACTAAATCTTGTAACTGTAGGCCATGATTATATAGCCATCTGCCCCATGCTCTATAGTACCTTTTGGCTATCCAGAACAGCAGCAGTCGCAGTAAAATTTGTAAGTCTTAGAAGCTTCAGGTATTCAAAGCACCTTCTTAGACTCAAGCTGTTCATTATCATAGTTATAAAAAAAAAAAACCCAAACACACTCTACTTTTCTTAAAAGTTTCATTTTGGTAGTACTCTTTAAACAATTTGTCATTATTATTATTGTCAAATATTGGATATTGAGACAGTTGATTTTCAATGTCAGCTCACTTGTTACTCTCTAACATCTATTATATGCTTAAATAAATTAATACCAGTTTAATATATATCTGATATCTTCAAGAATTAGTCTCAGCTGATAATTTAAGTAGGTGTCCCTTCTAAGGAGTCTTTTGTGTTCTAAACAATCTTCTGAAGTACGGGCTTTTTTTTTTTTTTTCTTCCACCATTGATATTGCTTCAAATTTTCCTAACATATCCGATAGTTTTGTGTTGTAATATGCCATGATTATTTCTCAAAGGATGTGTTCGTATGAGTCATTCTCTTTCAACAAAAAGAGTTTACCAAAACTTTTGATCATTATACTCTGTATGAAATTTATAAAAGTACTTTTATCAAAAGAAATGAATTCTTTTCCAAATGCATTCTTCTTTTTCCTGTGTCAGTAAAGATCATTTCATTGTCTTGATTCTGTTGTCACTTGGAGTATTTAAAAAATATATACTTTTAAAATTTACTATTTCAGAGTACCTGGATACCATTTAGTAAGTTGCTTTGAATTGTATCATAGAATCCAAGGTAATTTTTATAAATTAATATATAACTTAAATTCTGTAACCTGTTGTGATAAGTTCTATTGTTCTAGGACTAATTTTTGAGAAAATGAAGACAGCTGGGATACTCAATCTTGATGAAAATAACTTTGGAGTAGCTTAAGGCACTGCCATGAATGATACTTACCGTAGGTATTTTTTTGTGCTGAAAGAAACATCTGTGTGCATTTATAATTCCAAAGGCAGTTTGTCCTTAGAGAGCAGATGGAATTTGTCTAAGAAGTCTTGGAAGGTTCATGGTCTTCAGCTGTGCAAACATTTCCAAACTCGACTGAATTTATATTAATCTCTTCATTTAAATAAGTACTCTTATGTTATTTCTAGGTCACCTCCAGCAGTGCCAGTTCCTGTGGCAAAATAAGACCAGGTAGAGTCAGAGTCTTTGGACTTGTGGGATTGCAGAGGGATTCAGCCCAGCCACTTCCTTTTCCAAGTGAAGAAATGAAGCACAGATTTTTTGTTTTTTGACAGACATCATATCATTTTATTAGTAAATAAGTTAGCACCTATCTATAAAAGATAAGGAATTCTTATTAAACCATAAGCACAATACCATCATCACTCCTAAAAAATTTATAATAATTTCTTAGTATCGTTAAATATCCAGTGAGTGTTCAGATTTCCCAATTGTCTCATGAATATTTTGATTCTCTTTGCTTAGATTAGTATCCTAACAAGATTCATAAATTATGATTAGTTGATAGGCATCCAGTGTCCTTTCTATTTTATTTTATTTTTTTAACATCTTTATTGGAGTATAATTGCTTTACAATGTTGTGTTAGTTTCTGCTGTATAACAAAGTGAATCAACTATGTGCATACGTGTGTATATATATCCCCATATCCCCTCCCTCTTGCGTCTCCCTCCCACCCTCCTTATCCTACCCTTCTAGATGATCGCAAAGCACCAAGGTGATCTCCCTGAAGCACAGATTATTTATGTTTTAAAGGTAATAGAAAATATTCTGAAAAATCTGGCTTATTATTTGGAAACATTCGGAAAAGACTGAAAAACGTAACCATAACACGCTGTTTTTATATGAGTGAAGATATGTGTTATGGGTTGAATTGTGTTTCCCCAAAAAATCATGTTCAAGTCCTAACTGCCAGTGTCTCAGAATGTGACCTTATTTGGAGATAGGGTCTTTAGAGAGGTGATTAGATTAAAATGAGGTCATTAGGGTGGGCCCTAAACCAAATCAATTGATATCCTTGTAAAAGGAGGAAATTTGGACATAGACATGGACAGAGGGAGAGGGAAGACCGTGTAAAGACACAGAGAAGACAGCCATCAAAAGCCAAGGAGGGATGCCTTGTAAAGATTCTTCTACACAGCCCTCAGAAGGAACCAACCCTGCTCGTTCTTTCTTGATCTCAGACTTCTAGCCTCCAAAACTGTGAGGAAATAAATTTCTATTGTTTAAGGCATTCAATCTGTGGTTCTTTGTTATGGCAGCCCTAGAAAACAATGAGTTTTATTTAATTGTATCTAAGGATGTGGAAACAAGTACATTCTGAAAGTTCTAATATGTAAAAAAAGAAAAACAAATTCATGATCGAACCAGTTACATATACAACAGAAGAGGGATCTTAGTTCTTCTGTATCTTTTCATTCATTCATTCATTCACTTATTTCCTCAGCCAACATTTATACTTACTATGTCTTGAGCATTTTATTAACATCTGTAGGCACAAAAATTTGCTTGGTATATAGTATGGCCTTGAAGAGATTCTAATGGTAGAAGTGAACACCTAAACAAATCATAATATATATATATATTACATGTATAAAATTGTTTGCCCCACTCTTATGCACTGCCTCAGACAACTGTAAAGTTTTAAAAAAAATTGCCTGTCATTATTTTCAACAAATGCCTTTGGGAAAAAGTTTTTTCCCATTAGGTGCTTTAGGTTAAATATAGGTAAGCTTGAAGTAGGTCTTTTAGGAACCACTAAATAGGTCAAATCATGCCATTTTTCTGGGAATGAGATTTTTAAGATGCTCCAGCCCCATTCTGCTTTTTGCAGCAGTTGCTGGTTTGTTGGTATTCACCACAAATGTGAACTACAGTATTAATTTTCAACTAATGGGATAAGGGACTAGGGCAAATTCAAATCCCACAAAGATCACTATTTTTACTGAGATCAGTTACTTTTCTTGAATAAAAACTCCTCAGAATGTTGCAAGTGTTTGGCTAATTTCTAGAGCTCTGAAAAAGTTGATTCTAACAATTTTTTCCAATTCTCGTTGCTTTAAGGAGGAGAATTTTTGGAGTTTCACTCTGATTTTCACAGATGTCACTCCATTTCTTATACTTTATGTAATATGTATTATAATCTTTTAGTATAAAATGTTTTATAATTTCCCTTGTTATACCTCTACTGACCCATGGGAAATTTAGAAGTGTGGTATTTCAGGATTCTAGATATCGTTTTGGTATTGATTTTTAATTAACTTTCATTTTGTTCAGATAATATATTTGACTTCAGTATGTATATTTCATAAAATATTGTTTTAAAAGTTCTATGCTAGAAATATGGAAAAGTGTGCTAGATTGGAGAGCAAACAATTAACTTCACATGGGGCAGACAGGTTTTTTTTTTTTTGCAGCCTTAATTAAGCCTTGAAGGAAGGGTAGCTTCTATGCCAGATGGAAAAAGTGTCAGGACACTTCCTGGAGTGGGTATGGTATATGCTAAAAGTTAAGGGAATAAAAAATGAGGCTGACATAAGGAAACTTGACAAGATCTCTAGCCAGGTGGTTTAAAGAGCCTGTGGGAAATGCTATGGGTTCCTGGAGATGAGAATGGAAAGAACACCAAGATTTAATTACCAAAAGCCTTGTATTTTAAGGCAAAAATTTGTGTACTTGGATGCAATAGGAAGATGCTGATAGGTTTTAAGCAGGAGGAAGAAATGATCAGATTTACTTTTTAGAAAACTAATTCTGATGTCATATTCCAGGAAAACTAGAATGGGAGCAGTTAAAGGTAGAGAGGGCCTGTGAGTTCAGGCTCAAAGTGATGAGGGCCTCCAACAAGGTAATGACCATGGGAAAAAGGAAGGCATAAATTTGATAGATGTTTATAACATATTTGATTGGATATCCTTATTCAGTGCATGTTTTAGGTGAGGGAGAGGAAAGTTTAGTCAACTTTTGGGACTGGGGACTAGATAAATTATAATGCTCCTAATCACAATAAATATAGAGAAAGAAGCAGGTTTAGCAGGGGAAAACACTTTGTTTAGATTTGAGATGGAGATTTACTTTGTACAAATTCATGTTCAGTCTATTGGCAACGTGCCTAAGTCAGCAATATGTTATTAGATCCCAAAGACCACTGTTAAACCATCTGAAAGTGAATCTAATGGTGTTATTAATTTAAAAGAGATTCTTGTTCATTAGCCAAAATACCTTACTGGAAAGATATCATTTTTTTTTTAATAACAGCAACATTGAGAGAAAATCTTGTTAATTTATTGAACATATAAAAGTCCTGGCATCTAGTTGTAAATTGAGAGCCATTTTGGAATAACTGAAAGATTGATCAAAATATATATGGAGTTGCTTAACGAAAGCCAATTAAAAAAAATAGCCTTAGTGCATTAGTAAGGGGGGCAATTCTTCCTCTTCTGGGAACCATCAGGGTGACCATTTGTTAGATGGTTTATACACCGATTCAATTCGGTTTAACAAACATTTGTTGAGAATCATTTATATACAAAGCAGTGTAAGTAACTATGTAGCCTTGTCCTTGCACACTTATAGTCTCTCAAAACCTTTTTAATTTTTAAAATTTTCATTTTTTTTGCACAGAATTTTCTATCTGAGAAAAAAAACAGGGACCTTTTAATCAAATCCTTTTTCTGAAGTTGATAGTATTTAATATCCTATTAACTGAGAAGATAAATGATACAATCTGGAATTCTTGTATTTCCATTGATGTTTTAACAGGGACCTGATTTACCTCTCAATTTCAATTGACAATATTTTCCATTTATAATAAGAACAAAAAATAAGAGAAATTCAGAGAAGGTAGGGGGAAAAAAAGACATATTCCCTTGATGTTCTCCAGTAGCGTTAAGAGTTTGGAGTTTCTGGTCTGCTCCAACTAATATATCCTGTTTTCACCAATGCAGATATTAATAAAGCCACACTTACTTTGATAAGCCAAGGTATCTCACTCTGCGCCCTTACCTGCCAAAGGAGGAAAGGCCCACTCGTCCCCCTAACATCTGTCCCTTCCGTGTGTGCAGCCTCCAGACACCTGCCTGAGATTCTGACCTGCCTGTACTGCCTGCTTGCAAGTGAAGCAAGACTGGATCTGTTCTCAGCCAAAATTGTATCTTCTATTTTCTCCCTTGCATATTCTAGAAGACTTACTTTTGGTTTCATGAGCTACTTACGTCAGATATTGTTTCAACTGCAAAGGCTGCCAGAACGCAGACATCACACAGGTTATATTTGGCGTGTTGACAAGGAATGGCAGTATAAATGGGCTCATGGAGAGCTTATTGAGTGATTACACAGAAGATATTGAATCTTTCGAGAATCAGGGATTAGGGATTCTGGCTGTCTATCTTTTTCTGCTGCAGTTAAGATTTTTAATACTTACTGATAATAGGAGACAACTTGGTGTGATAGCAAAATCAAATAGCTGGGACTCGAGATGCTATCTCTAATTTAGGACTAGTGAATTGTGGTTCAATTTCAATGGGACTGTTTCCTCATCTGTTAAATGAAACAGTTGAACTAGATCAGTGGTTCTTAAGCATGTATACATGTAACTTTACATGTAATCTCAAGAAATTCATGGAATCACTGAAGTGCAACAATGACCTACAGATTTGTGGACACTGAACTACATGGTCTCTTACAGCCTTTCCAGCTCTAAAATTTTCTGATTGTATTATGCCTGAGCTCTTGAACTCCAGTGATGCTTTCTTTTGGTATAGCAGCTGCTCTAGATGGGACACCTCTGGCTTTTCTAGGGTGGCTGATGAACAGTCAGCAGGCCAGCTATGTTGATTTGTTCCGTAACCTCATTAGGCATCTGTCAGTATTTCCCAGTTCAGTCCACACACATACTGTCTCTACTACCCTGAAATTTTCTCATTTGATGGTCTATGAGAACACTGGGCACCCTTGAAGCACTTAAAATGCCAAGGAGAAAATGCAACTTCCATTAGCACTTTGGCTCTCTCTGTGTTGACGTTAGATGTTGATAATGCATTTGACTCATTTCTTGGCTATTTGCATGATCATATACTGTAAGTGTTTATTTTTCCTTTACCTAAATTGTAAGGCAGATAATTTTCTCCTAATGTAGAATTGGTTAAAGGAAAGGATTATTTGTCCATCTATGTATTTATGCTGAGATTTGTTCAATACTTGGGGTTGGAATTATTAATCTATTAAGTATCCTCAGTTAAAACAGTGTTAACATCTAGTTTCCATCTCAGCTTATTGCTATGCTTGACCTTGATGAGATCACTTACAGTTCTGTTATTCTGATGGATGCTGTAATAATAGAAAATTAAATAACCCTGCACCCAAATTATGTTAGAACACTTCCATAACTATTCCTCTTTACCATCATAACTGCCATGATCCCTGTGGAACTCCTCAAGGGCTATAATACTACAAGAAGTTAAGCATGAGGCTATTGGCAGTGAGATCTAGACTAAATGCGTTCATTAATGCATTAATTAATTCATCCTAAGTGATCAAAATAATTGCACCTATCATCCAGATGAACTGTCTGTCCTACCCCATAATTTACACATTCCATTACTTGCTCATGAATGCAAAGAGTGAATTATCTATTTAAGCTAGTTCATTTACAAAAAAACTATACTTTTAGAATCTTATCTTTAATCTTTTCTTAACATTTCCTTTTCAATTATTTTGCCAAAATATTTTAATATTTGAAAGTACAGTGGTCCTCCTTTATCCCAGTTTCACTTTTTCAGTTTCAGTTGCCCAAGGTCAACCTTGGTCCAAACATATCATGGACAATTCCAGAAATAAACAATTCATAAGTTTTAAATTTTGCACCTTTCCGAGTAGCATGATGAAATCTCATACCATCCCCCTCTGTCCTGCCAGGGACATGAATCATCCCTTTGTCCAGCATATACCACCTGTTAGTCACTTAGTAGCCATCTTGGTTATCAAACCTATTGACTATCTTGGTATCACAGCAATTGTGTTTAAGTAACCCTTATTTTACTTAATAATGGCCCCAACGTGCCATTATTAAGAGTAATGATGCTGACAATTTGGATATACCAAAGAAAAGCTGTAAAATGCTTGCCTTTTTTTCATCTTTTAAGTGAAAAGGTGAAAGTTATTGACTTAACAAGAAAAAAGATGTTGCGCTGAGGTTGCTAAGATCTATGGTAAGAACGAATATTCTGTACGTAAAATTGTAAAGAAGGAAAAAGAAACTTGTGCTAGTTTTGCTTTCACACCTCAAACTGCAAAAGTTACGGCCACAGTGTGTGATGAGTATGCTTACTTAAGATGGAAAAGGCTTTAAATTTGTGCAATAAGGTCTGTTTTTTTAAATTGAAATTTAGTTGACTTATAATAGTATATTAGCTTCAGGTGTATAACATAGTGATTCAATATTTTTATAAATGAACCTACAAAATTATTACAGTATTACTATTTTCCCTATGCTGTACATTACATCCCTGTGACTTATTTATTTTATAGCTAGTAGTTTATACCTCTTAATTCCCTTTACCTATTTCTCCCATCTCCCCAACCACCTCCCTTCTGGCAACCACTAGTTTGTGCTCTATATCTCTGGGTCTGTTTCTATTTTGTTATATTTGTTCATTTGTTTTGTTTTTAGATTCCACATGGAAGTATAAATATACAGTATGAAAACATACCTTTTAGGTCCATCCATGTGGTCACAAATGGCAAGATTTCATTCTTTTTTATGGCTGAGTAATATTTCATTTGTATCACTACTAAGTGATATATATATATATATATATATATATATATATATATATATATACACACACACACACACACACACACATATATATGTCACATCTTCTTTATCCATTCATCTATTGATGGGCATTTAGGTTGCTTCCATATCTTGGCTATTGTAAATAAAGCTGCAGTGAACCTTAGGGTGCATGTATCTTTTTTAATTAGTGTTTTTCTTTTCTTCAGGGGAAATACTCAGGAGTGGAATTGCTGCATCATATGGTAGTTCTATTTTCAATTTTCAATTCAACAGAACCTCCATACTGTTTTCTGTAGTGGCTGCACCAATTTATATTCCCACCAGCAGTGTACGAGGGTTCCCTTTTCTCCATATCCTCCTCAACAATAATATATTTTGAGAGAGAGAGAGAGATTGAGAGACCATATTTACTTAACTTTTATTATAGTATATTATTATAATTGTTCTATTTTATTATTAGTTAATGTTTGTTAATCTCTTGCTGTGCCTAATTTATAAATTTATCATAGTTATGTATGTATAGTAAAAAAAAAAAAAAAGCATAGTACAAATAGGGTTCAGTATTATCTGAGGCCTCAGGCCTCCACTGGGGGTCTTGGAACTTATCCCTCATGGATAAGAGGGGATTACTATATAGATGATGTGCAAACAGGTAATATTTTTCAAAATCATTACTTTAGTTTTAAAGGGGTATCATTCCCATATATTCATCTTATATTTATGTTAAAGTTTTTCCAGTCCTGCAACTTGTGTCAGTAGGGCCTGAAAGGAAGAGATTTTTCTTTGTTAACTGAATCATCATGTTAATTCAATGTTACCATTTACTTTACACTTAGCTTAGAAGAGTCTTCCTTTAGAAAGCTTTCCCTCCCTTAGCCTACACTGTGTTTCTTACCCCGAACTCCGGTATGCTTCCTCCTTGGTCATGTTATGCCTTGAACACATCTCTGTATACCTCTATTATTGTACTTGCCACATCTTTTGAACATTAGCTTCATAAATGTCTGTCTTCCCCACTAGACCATGACCTCCTCTATGGTGGGGACTTGATCTTACTTAACTTTTTTCCTTATTACCTGGCACAGACTGCAACACTCAATAAATATTTTTTAAATGAATAAATAATTCCATTTCCTGTTGATTGCTTGTGATAATGTTGAAAATTAGGGGACTTTGACTAAATATGTGACAATATATTTAATTCTAACATTTTTCAATATTAGAGTCTTTAATATCAAAAACTGAAAGACGAACCTGACAAAGAGTATTTTGGGAATGAAAATAAACAAAGGTTTTCAAATTAAACGTGTTAAATGCTTCAGGAGTAAATCAGTGAATCCTAACATTTTGGAAGCGTATCTCTTTTCTTTTTTATTCTTGACAACTTTATTGAGATATAATTGACATACAATAAAGTGCCTATATTTAACAGTCTGTGAAGTCTTGACACATGTATACACTGATGAAACCATCACCACAATATAATGAACATACACATTAGGCCCCCAAATTTCCTCCTGCCTCTTTATAAGCCCTCCCTCCTATCCAGGCCCTGACCCCAGTTCCCAGGCAGACATTGATCTGCTTTGTCATTATATATTTAGTTTTCATTTTCTATAGATTTATGTAAATGGATCATATAACATGTATTTTTTTTTGCTTCTTTAAGCATAACTTTTGAGATTTATCATGTTGTATTAATCGTTTATTTCCTTTTTAGTTTAGTGACATTCCGTTGTATGGATATGCTACAATTTCTTTGTCTTGTCCCCTATTGAGAAACAGTTGACGTTTTCCAGGTTTTGACTCTTACAAATAAAATGGTTATGAACATTCTTATACAAGACTGTATATGGACCTGTGGATATCTAGGAATAGAATGGCTGGGTTGTATGGTAGGTACACGTTTAACATTTTAAGAAACTGTCAAAGTGGTAGTATCATTTGCGTTCCAATCAGCAGTGCAATGAGATTTCCAGGTCCATAGCATTCTTACTAACCTTTGGTCAGGGTTTTAAATTTTAGCCATTCTAATAAGGGTATAGTGGTATATCTTTGTGGTTTTAATGTGCATTTCTCTAATGACTAATGATGTTGATTATCTTTTTATTTGCTTATTTCCATCCATATATATTCTTTGATGATGTTTTCAAATCTTTTGCCAAATTTTTAATTGGTTTTGTTGAGTCTTGAGAGTTCTTTATATTATTGAGATTCAAGGGCTCTTTATGCTTTTTAGATACAAATTCTTTATCAAATACGTGATTTGCAAATACATTTTCCTAATCTGTGGCCTGTCTTTTCATTCTCTTTAACAGTGTCTTTTGAATAGTAGAAGTTTTTAATTTGATGAAATCCAATTTGTCATTTTCCTTTTTTATGGATTATGCTTTTTCAATATCATACTAAGAAATCTTTGTCTATGCCAAGCTCACAAAGGTTTTCTTTTATGTATTATTCTAAAAGTTTTAAGTTTTAAAAATTTAGATCTGTGATCCATTATGAGTAATTTTACATATGACTTAAGGCATGGATCAACTTTCTTTTTCTTTTGTTTGTTTGCATATTGATTTTCACTTGTTGCAGCATCAGTTGTTGAAAAAACTGTCCTTTTCCCACCCAGTTGTCTTCTTTCCTTTGTAAAAAAAAATCAATTGTCCATCTATGTCTCTTTTTGGAATGCCTATTTAATTCCATTGATCTGTTTGTCTCTGAGCCACCACTATTCTTCCTTGATTACTAACTGTATAATAAGTGTTTCAATCAGCCCTAGAAACAACACAAGTTGTTTTGATTATTCTGAATCCTTTGCATTTCTGCTTGAATTTTAGAATTAGTTTTCAAATTTCTACAAAAATCCTGCTGGAATTTTGTTTGGGATGTGTTGGATCTATGTATCAATTTTGGGAGAATTGACATCTTAATGCAATTGCATCCTCTGACCTGTGAACAAGTTATGTCTCTCTGTTTACATATATATTCCTTAATTGCTCTTAGCAGTGTTTTGTTGTTTTCGCTTCACAAGTCTTGTGCAGGTTTTGTCAGATTTACTCCTAAATATTTCGTGTTTTTATCCGTTTTTAAATGGTATTTTTTTCCTAAATTTGAATTTTTTGATAAATCATTGCTAGTATGCAGAAATACAATTAATTTTTATGAATTGTATGTCAGTGTTGGATCTTACAACCTTGTAAACTCATTTATTTCTAGTAACTTCTTTGTAGATTCCATTGGATTATCTATATAGGTGATCATATACTATACTTTACTAAGGCAGTTCTAGTTCTTCCCTCCCAATCTGAATGCCTGTTATTATTTTAAATTCCCTTTCCCCTAACACACACACACACACACACACACACACACCTACTCTGGCAAGAACCTTCAGAACTATGTTGTATGTAAATTGTGAGACCAGAAATCTTTATGTTGTTCCTGATCTTAGGTGGAAAACATTAATTCTTCCACCATTAATAAGATGTTAAATGGAGGGTTTTTGGTAATATTAGGGTAGGATGTTCCCTTCTATTCCTAGTGTGCTAAGAATTTTTATCATGAATGTATAAGGGATTTTGTCAAATGATTTTTCTGCATCCATTGAATTTTTTTCTTTTTTAGTCTGCTAATATGGTGAATTTTGTTAATTACTGTTTGAATGTTAAGCCAACCTTGCATTTTGAGATAAATCTCACTTGATCATTATATATTGTTAGATTCTATGGGCCAATATTTTGGTAATTTGTATCTTCTCTCTTTTTTTCCTCAGTCAGTCTGGCTAGAAGTTTATTTTTTTTTCTGATTATTTCAAATAATCAGTTTTTTTATTTCATTGAATTCTATTTTCTGTTTCTCTGATTTCTACTATATTATTTATTCTTTCATTTCTTTTACTTTAGTTTTAATTTTTTTTTGTTTTGTTTTTAAAGGAGTTATTACATTTTTTAACTAAAGGTTACTCATATGATAGATATCTGTGATCACATTCAGGTTTTTTTTTTCTTTGTTTAGTTTTATATTTTGTAGGTTAAGAAGAAAATTAGAGAAGCTTAAGGGAAAGTTACTTATTTCTCCTCTGGAGCAGAGTAGAAGACTTTAATGCATGCTTAAGCTAAGTGTTTTCCCTTCCATCCCTTTCCAATGCCAATGTGAAAGCCGCTGTTAATGAAATGCATTGTCTGATTTACAAAGTATACATGCTCTAAATTTCAAGTTTACCATGCTTTAAGAACATTGGTCTAAATTAATATTTATTATTTTTGTTATAAAATAGTGTTAATTGATGTTAAATTTACATTCTTATAATTCTCTTAAGATATTTTTAACTGCTCAAAATTTTTCCTGGTATTCTAATAACATGAACTACTTCTACTTGAACAGCATCACATTCATTTAATAAATATATTTTGATAACCTATTAAAAACTGATACAGCATTTTTGATACATATTATTTGTGGTCATTAAATTATCTCAAATATTTTTTCTTATACTTTTCATTAGTCAATCATTTTTATTCCTAATATTAGTTATTGGCAGGTATATATATTATGTTTTACAATTTTGAGTGGGGGAGCCTGTTAATTGGAGAGAATAATAGTTTTTCCAACTTCTCAATGATATGTTATACTTTTTAAAGTGTGTTTCTGAGGCAAACATAACAGGCTTGATGTGAATAAAAAATAGTATTGGTATTTTTCATATGTTCAGAAAATGTTGACAGTGCAAGAAAGGTGGGGTGGTCAATTCTGAAGCAAGGGAAATAGGAAGGAGCTATTTGATTCTGCTTAGTCAGTCAGATTTTCAAAAGTTGATGATAAAAGTTGTAGAGCAGTGAGGACATATACGACATAAAGCTAATGTCTCCTACCCCCAAGTAGCATGACTCAGTACTATAACAGTACCCAAAATTTCTGCATTTACATAAGGATTTTTCAGATGCTACATGTAGTTCTTGATATCTTTTTTTTTTTTTTTAGGAAAACCTAACCATAAATTACCTGCTTATATTTTATATTTTATTATCTTAGTCAATGATTAAAAACAAAAGACAAAAAAAGTTATCAAAGTCAACATTTATCTTAAGGGATAGACAGTGTTTATTTTTGGTGATTTGGTTCATTTACCTTACTGATTAAAATATATAATTGGGGGGCTTCCCTGGTGGTGCAGTGGTTGAGAGTCCGCCTGCCGATGCAGGGGACATGGGTTCGTGCCCCGGTCCGGGAGGATCCTGCATGCCGTGGAGCGGCTGGGCCCGTGAGCCATGGCCACTGAGCCTGCACATCCAGAGCCTGTGCCCCGCAACGGGAGAGGCCACAACAGTGAGAGGCCCACGTACCACACACACACACACACACACACACACACATATATATATATAATTGTTCAAACTCTGTTTTTTCTGATGATATTTATGGTCCTTCAAAATGCCTGTTTTGAATGTTAATTTAATAATTTGACTATTTAAAACTAAAATGACTGGCTGAGGTTTGTACTTATTTCACTTATAATAGAAATGCTATTTTAAAAATAATGCAATTTTGAACAAATGAAAGTGTTTGGAAGTGGTAAACATTTTATTGGATTGTCATAGTATAAGAACGGCAAATTAATTTCCTTTAAAAATTTAGTAATTTTGCAAGAATTAAAAGGTTTACAAGTTTTGGCTAAGAATTTCCCTTTTTATTGGAATATAATGAATCCTTTCTGCAATAGAACTTCTAATAAAATATTTATCAATCCATGTTTCCTAGGAGTTAATGCTAAGTCATTGTGTACCATCTTTTAATTTTCAATATTTTCTTTGGAAGAGTCAAATCAATATTTTTTTTTTTCGGTACGCGGGCCTCTCACTGTTGTGGCCTCTCCTGTTGCGGAGTACAGGCTCCAGACTCGCAGGCTCAGTGGCCATGGCTCACGGGCCCAGCCGCTCCACGGCATGAGGGATCTTCCCGGACTGGGACACGAACCTGTGTCCCCTGCATCGGCAGGCAGATTCTCAACCACTGCGCCACCAGGGAAGCCCAAATCAATAATTTTTGAAATATAAATAACCTTGACAGTATTTCTCAAAAGTAGGAAATTTTAATGGTAAGTTTCTCTGTAGCTTCTGCACCAAATGCTGCTACCTTAATGCATAGGAAATCTGAGCTAACTTTCCTTTTCTGTACTACCAGCTTTTATAGAGGAGCAAACCAAACTACTCCACTTTTTGGTTGAAATGGGACTTGATTGGTAGGACAAGAGTAGAGCTGATTCTAATCTTTGGAACATTGTCTTTATGTCTTCAAAGCATTACAGAAATAAAGAAAGGAGAAATTCCCTCCTCTTTGACCTCCTCCTCTTCCCCCTCCTCCTCTTCCTTTCTTTCCCCCACGCCAGTGGCTGATAGAAAAAACAAATATCGACTATGTTGGCTTACAGTCTATTTGCTATTAATTAGTATCTATAATAGAAAAACATTATATTGACACAAAAATTCATTTAGGTACTATATTATATTTAAAAATGTTTTTATCATTGTTGTTTTGCTTTTATTATTTGTATTAAAATAACTTTATCTTAATCGTATTTCTTAAAACTCTAGCATGTGCTGTATATGGTACAGATTAATAAAGAAGATGCTATGTGATATTATCATTTTTGCTGATCCTCTTTTTTAAAAAGTTTTGATTAGAATGCCCCTCTTTGCCTCAATGTAATGGTTAATATCATTTCTGCATATTATTCTGGAACTTCAGTTAAAGCAAAATGTTACTTTTTCTTAGCTTTTGCTGCAAAAGTATCTAGTCTGTGCAAATCTAGGGTACTGTAGTCACTCAGAAGAAGTTCTTTACTATGCAGCTATTCTGTCAATTTACATATCTTGCCAGTGATTGGACAAAAATAAAGATCAATTAAATTCCCATTTGTATCAAAGTTGTATTGTGAGGTAATCATAATGTCCTATGGTGAAACAGTATGTAGTTTAGTTTTCTGTAGGGGCCAAGATATTTTATTCCACATTAGATCCAAGCCCCCAAATTCAGATGTTCTGGGGGAGAGCAGCAATTTAATTTTCCTTTCAAATAATATGGGGATGATACACTGGGGATGACATACTTAGAAAACTTAGGGAACTTAATGGTTTCCTTAGCAAGTAGTTGCCCCTAGTTTGGTATTCCAACTTGATTTTACCCTAGGTGCAATTGGGTGCTAATGGTCAAATCAAGATAAGGTAAGTCACTTGGTGTCTCAAGTGGCAATTTGTAGTTTTTTCAAGCTAGAGGAGACTGGTCTCTAAGTCTCCATTCTAACTACCTATTTAAACACTGTCTCCTGGGAATATTTCCAAACTCAAATTTGTTCTTGATTTGTTGTATCCTATATTATAATTTTTTATTTTTCTTTTTTGTGGTATATGGGCCTCTCACTGTTGTGGCCTCTCCCATTGCGGAGCACAGGCTCCAGACGCTCAGGATCAGTGGCCATGGCTCACGGGCCCAGCCGCTCTGCAGCATGTGGGACCTTCCCGGACCGGGGCACGAACCCGTGTCCCCTGCATCAGCCGGTGGACTCTCAACCACTGCGCTGCCAGGGAAGCCCTATATTTTTATTTTTAAAATGAGCTTTCCTCCTTTACTAAAGGTAGTGACAACTTACACTGATTTTGTGCTTACTATAAACTAGGTAGTAAGTAGCATGCTGAAAGCAGATTCTGAAAAAATATGGATGTAAGTGATCATCACTATACTACTGGAATTGGGGCTGGTCTTATGGAGATAAAGAAGGAGGAAGGATGCAACAAAAATAGTTGCCACCTACCTGAGACTGTCCATTCATGAATAGTAGTACAAGTCTATTTCCAATCTGTGCCATTGGATATCTCTATATAAAGAAGTATTTTCTAGATATAGAGAACAAAGTAGTTGTTACCAGTGGGGACAAGTAAGTGGGGAGCAATATAGGGGTAGGAGAAAAAAGGGTTATTATGGGATTATATGAAATGTGTGAAACTTAAAAATTGTGAAACACTATGGAGTTTAATGAGTTTTTCATTCAATAGAGAAAGAAGTTTTTTCCATTTACACATTGTCTTTAACCCCATCCAACCATCTCATGAAGACACAAAGTTGTCAAAAGGAAAATCAACCCAAACCATCTCCACTAATGAAATTATTTCCAAGGATATATATAAATTGGTCATAACATCAACTCTGTACACAAAAGGGAACACTTTAAAAAAAATTAAAATATGGTGTAGATTATTACTGTTATATTAAAGTCTGATTATGTATCCTCAGCTGATAACTTGTCCCAAATAGAGCTCCATTTTGTAACATAATATTATGGAACAACGGGTGAAATCCCTTTGTAAAAATTCTGCACTACTATCTCCATAATCTCTACTTCACTGAGTATCATCCAAGTGCAAAAATGAAAAATTATAACCTGCCAAGCATCAGTGGCAGAGTGAAATGAAAAAATTGTGAGCTAATAACAGTGATGCCTCAAAAAAATTTCCTGGCCAATTTAACATTGCTTCATCCAAGGTCATTTCTCAGAGCTGATTATTATTAGTAATTTGCAGATGAGACTATGCTACCTCGGTCATGGTTAGTGAAGATCAAGAAAATGCCAGAGAAGGTTTAAGACTCAAGGTTATCTCTCTTTCTCAAATAAGATGCCAATAATAATTCCACTTTATTTTCTTAATACCTGGCAGAAAATAATTTTTAAAGAAAGGAAAATGAAAGCCTGTCTTACCTTCTACTAGGCATATAATGTTGCAACATAAAACACCAGAGGTAAGGATAAAAAAGGGATAATGTTTACTAAGTCCTTAAGTAGCATTCATTTGGGAAAGAAATCCTTGGGATATTTTCCTAGAATTTTAGTCTGATGCTTAAAAAAAAAAAATTGTTGATTGAATTTTATATAGACATTGATTCTTATGACCACCTATAGTTCATTTTTAAACTTCTAGAAAACTTCCAAATTTACTTTCTCTTGCCCAGTTTGAAACTTGAAATTATATTATAAATAGTTCTTAAAAATAATTTTATTTTTATACATAAATAATTCAAATATAGACAAATATAAAAAAAGAAAATGAAGCATTTCCATAATTTTACCAATCACAAGTAACTTTTCTTGATCTTTTAGTGTATACTTTTCAGATCCGTGTGTGCATCAGTGTGTGTGCATCTGTGTATATGTGGGTAGAGAAAAGAGATAGACGAGTAGAGGACATATTTTTAAAAATGAGCTCACAGAAGATATACTCATATTTTATCTAGCAACTTACCATGGACATCTTTCTTGCTTTTTTATTGTTTTTTACGAGTTAAGTTCTTAATTTTGAAATTAGAAATATCACTGCATTATTTTTATTTTTTAATTGGGGTATAGTTGTTATATAATGTTTTTTTAGTTTCAACTGTACAGCAAACTGGATTTCATGTGCTATACAGCAGGTTCTTATTAGTTATCTATTTTATACATATTAGTACATATACGTCAATCCCAATCTCCCAATTCATCCCACCCCCCAACCCACTTTCCCCTCTTGGTGTCCATACGTTTGTTCTCTACATCTGTGTCTCTATTTCTGCCTTGCAAACCGGTTCATCTGTACCAGTTTTCTGGATTCCACATATATGCACTAATATATGATATTTGTTTTTCTCTTTCTGACATAGTTTACTCTGTATGACTGTCTCTGGGTACATCCACATCTCTACAAATTACCCAATTTCATTCCTTTTTATGGCTGAGTATATTCCAGTGTACATATGTACCACAACTTCTTTATCCATTTGTCTGCTGATGGACATTTAGGTTGCTTCCATGACCTAGCTATTGTACATAGTGCTGCAATGAATATTGGGGTGCATGTGTTTTTTAAATTATGGTTTTCTCTGGGTATATGCCCAGTAGTGGGATTGCTGGGTCATATGGTATTTCTATTTTCAGTTTTTTAAGGAACATCCATACTGTTCTCCACAGTGGCTGTATCAATTTATATTCCCACCAACAGTGCAAAGAGGGTTTCCTTTACTCCACACCCTCTCCAGCATTTGTTGTTTGTAGATTTTCTGATGATGACCATTCTAACTTGTGGGGGGTGATACCTCATTGTAGATTTGATTTGCATTTCTCTAATAATTAGTGATGTTGAGCATCTTTTCATGTGCCTCTTGGCCATCTGTATGTCTTTGGAGAAATGTCTATTTACGTCTGCTGCCCATTTTTGGATCCAGTTATTTGTTTTTCTGATATTGAGCTGCATGAACTGTTTATATATTTCATAGATTAATCCTTTCTCCATTGATTCGTTAGCAAATATTTTCTCCCATTGTGAGGAGGGTCTTTTTGTCTTATTTATAGTTTCTTTTGCTGTGTAAAAGCTTTGAAGTTTCATTAGGTCCCATTTGTTTATTTTTGTTTTTATTTCAATTACTCTAGGAGGTGGGTCCAAAAAGATCTTGCTGTGATTTATGTCAAAGAGTGTTCTTCCTATGTTTATGTTTACCTCTAAGAGTTTTATAGTGTCTGGTCTTAACATTTAGGTCTGTAATCAATTTTGAGTTTATTTTTGTGTATGGTGTTAGGGAGTGTTCTAATTTCGTTCTTTTACATGTGGCTGTCCAGTTTTCCCAACACCACTTATTGAAGAGACTGTCTTTCTCCATTGTATATCCTTGCCACCTTTGTCATGAATTAGTTGACCATAGGTGTGTGGGTTTATCTCTGGGCTTTCTATCGTGTTCCATTGATCTATATTGCTGTTTTTGTGCCAGTACCATATTGTCTTGATTACTGTAGCTTTGTAGTATAGTCTGAAGTCAGGGAGTCTGATTCCTCCAGCTCCATTTCTTTTTCTCAAGATTGCTTTGGCCATTCAGGGTCTTTTGTGTCTCCCCACAAATTTTAAGTTTTTTTCTGGTTTTGTAGAAAATGCCATTGGTAATTTGATAGGGATTGCAATGAATCTGTGGATTGCTTTGGGTAATATAGTCAATTTCACAATATTGATTCTTCTAATCCAAGAACATGGTATATCTCTCCATCTGTTTGTGTCATCTTTGATTGAATTCATCAGTGTCTTATAGTTTTCAGAGTACAGGTCTTTTACCTTCTTAGGTAGGTTTATTCCTAGGTATTCTATTCTTTTTGTTGCATTGGTGAATGGGACTGTCTCCTTAATTTCTCTTTCTGATCTTATGTTGTTAGTGTATAGTAATGCAAGAGATTTCTGTGCATTCATTTCATATGCTGCAACTTTACCAAATTCATTGATTAGCTCTAGTAGTTTTCTGGTGACATCTTTAGGATTCTCTATGTATAGTATCATGTCATCTGCAAACAGTGACAGTTTTACTTCTTCTTTTCCAATTTGTATTCCTTTTATTGCTTTTTCTTCTCTGATTGCCGTGGCTAGGACTTCCAAAACTATGTTGAATAAAGTTGGTGAGAGTGGACATCCTTGTCTTGTTCCTCATCTTAGAGGAAATGCTTTCAGTTTTTCACCATTGAGAATGATGTTTTTTGTAGGTTTGTCATATATGCCCTTTATTATGTTTAGGTAGGTTCCCCCAATGCCCATTTTCTGGAGAGTTTTTTTTTTTTTATCATAAATGTGTGTTGAATTTTGTCAAAGCTTTTTCTGCATCTATTGAGATGATCATATGGTTTTTATTCTTCAATTTGTTAATTTGGTTTATCACATTGATTGAATTGTGTATATTGAAGAATCCTTCCATCCCTGGGATAAATCCCACTTGATCATGGTGTATGATCCTTTTAATGTGTTGTTCGATTCTGTTTGCTAGTATTTTGTTGAGGATTTTGCATCTATATTCCTCAGTGATATTGGTCTGTAATTTTCTTTTTCTGTAGTATCTTTGTCTGGTTTTGGTATCAGGGTTATGGTAGCCTTGTAGAATGAGTTTGGGAGTATTCCCTCCTGTGCAATTTTTTGGAAGAGCTTGAGAAGGATGGGTGTTAGCTCCTCTCTAAATGTTTAATAGAATTCATCTGTGCAGCCATCTGCTCTTGGACTTCTGTTTGTTGGAAGATTTTTTTTTTTTTTTGCTGTACGTGGGACTTTCACTATTTTGGCCTCTCCTGTTGCAGAGCACACACTCCAGATGTGCAGGCTCAGTGGCCATGGCTCACGGGCCCAGCCGCTCTGCGGCATGTGGGATCTTTCCGGACTGGGGCACGAACCCGTGTCCCCTGCATCGGCAGGCTGACTCTCAACCACTGCGCCACCAGGGAAGCCCTGTTGGAAAATTTTTAATCACAGTTTCAATTTCATTACTTGTGATTGGTCTGTTAAATTTCTTCCTGGTTCAATCTTGGAAGGTTATACCTTTCTAAGAATTTGTCCATTTCTTCCAGGTTGTCCATTTTATTGGCATAGAGTTGCTTTTAGTAATCTCTTATGATGCTTTGTATTTCTGTGGTGTCCATTGTAACTTCTCCTTTTTCATTTCTAATTTTATTGGCTTAAGTCCTATCCCTCTTTTTCTTCATGAGTCTGGCTAATGGTTTATCAATTTTGTTTATCTTCTCAAAGAACCAGCTTTTAGTTTTATTGATCTTTGCTAATGTTTTCTTTGTTTCTATTGCATTTATTTTTCATCTGATCTTTATGATTTCTTTCCTTCTACTAACTTTGGGTTTTGTTTGTTCCTCTTTCTCTAGTTCTTTTAGGTGTAAGGTTAGATTGTTTATTTCAGATTTTTCCTGTTTCTTCAGGTAGGATTGTATTGCTATAAACTTCCCTCTTAGAATTGCTTTTGATGCATCCCATAGGTATTGGATTGTTGTCTGTTCATTGTCATTTGACTGTAGGTATTTTTTGGTTTCCTCTTTGATTTCTTCAGTGATATATTGGTTATTTAGTAATGTATTGTTTAGCCTCCATGTGTTCGTATTTTTTACTTTTTTTCCCCTGTAATTTATTTCTAATCTCATAGCGTTGTTGTCAGAAAAAGTGCTTGATATGATTTCAATTTTCTTAAATTTACTGAGGCTTAATTTGTGACCCAAGATATGATCAATCCTAGAGAATGTTCCATGCACACTTGAGAAGAAGTGTAATCTGCTGTTTTTGGATGGAATGTCCTGTAAATATCAATTGAATCTATCTGGTCTATTGTGTCATTTAAAGCTTGTGTGTCTTTATTAATTTTCTGTTTGTATGATCATTCCATTGGTGTAAATTAGGTGTTAATGTCCCCCACTATTATTGTGTTACTGTTGATTTCCTGTTTTATAGCTGTTAGCGTTTGCCTTATGTATTGAGGTGCTCCTATGTTGGGTACATATATATTTATAATTGTTATATCTTCTTCTTGGATTGCTCCCTTGATCATTATGTAGTGTCCTTCATTGTCTCTTGTAACATTCTTTATTTTAAAGTCTATTTTATCAGATATGAGTATAAGTACTATAGCTTTCTTTTGATTTCCATTTGCATGGAATACCTTTTTCCATTCTCTTACTTTCAGTCTGCATGTGTCCCTAGGTCAGAAGTTGGTCTCTTGTAGACATTATATATATGGGTCTTGTTTTTGTACCCATTCAGTCAGTCTGTGTCTTTTGGCTGGAGCATTTATTTCATTCACATTTATGGTAATTAGTGATATGTATGTTCCTATTACCATTTTCTTAATTGTTTTGGATTTGTTTTTGTAGGTCCTTTTCTTCTCTTGTGTTTCCTGATTAGAGAAGTTCCTTGGACATTTGTTGTACAGCTGGTTTTGGTGGTGCTGAATTTTCTTAACATTTGCTTGTGTGTAAATCTTTTTATTTCTCCCCTGAATCTGAATGAGAACCTTTCTGGGTAGAGTATCCTTGTTTGTAGCTTCTTCCCTTTTATCACTTTAAATATATTGTGCCACTCCCTTCTGGCTTGCAGAATTTCTGCTGAGAAATCAGCTGTTAACCTTATGGCAGTTCCCTTGTATGTTATTTGCCATTTTTCCCTTGTTGCTTTTAATAATATTTCTTTCTCTTTAATTTTTGTCAGTTTGATTAGTATGTGTCTCAGCGTGTTTCTCATTAGGTTTTTCCTGCCTGGGTCTCTCTGTTCTTCCTGGACTTGGGTGGTGCTTTCCTTTTTCATATTAGTGAAATTTTGGACTCTAATGTGTTCAAATATTTTCTCGGGTTCTTTTTCTCTCTCTTCTCTTTCTGGGACCCCTATAATGAGAATGTTGTTGCGTTTAATGTTGTCCCAGAGGTCTCTTAGGGTGTCTTCATTTTTTTTCATTGTTTTTTCTTTATTGGGTTCCATGGCAATGAATTCCACCATTCTGCCTTCCAGGTCACTCCGTTCCTCTGCCTCAGTTATTCTGCTATTGATTCCTTCTAGTGTATTGTTTATTTCAGTTATTTGTTCATATCTTTTTGTTTGTTCTTTAATTCTTGTTGGTCTTTGTTAAACATTTCTTGCATCTTCTAGATCCTTGCCTCCTTTTTTTTTTTTTTTGAGTTGCTGAATCATCTTAACTATCATTATTCTGAATTCTTTTTCTGGAATGTTGCCTATCTCCACCTAATTTAGTTGTTTTTCTGGTGTTTTACCTTTTTCCTTCATCTGGGATATAGTCTTCTGCCTTTTCGTTTTTTCTGTCTTTCTGTGATTGTGGTTTTCATTCTGCAGGCTGCAGAATTGTAGCTCTTCTTGTTTCTGCTGTCTGCCCTCTGGTGGATGAGTGGACATCGTTCTATGTCAATAATTATTGGTTTACATTTTCATTTTTAATGGCTTCATATTGTTGTTGGTAACATCTGGTATTTCTGAACATTGAGAATTACAGTTTTTCACCAATTAAATAATTCCAAAATAAAGACAACTTTCTACATTCATCAGATTATATTATAAAATAAATTTTAAAACTAAAAATGTTGGAAATTTAAACATTTGATACTTACTACAAAATGCTCTCTAGAAAGATGTAAGTATATACTTCTCCTAGCACCACATTCTTACAAGGGTCTTCTTTAATTAGATGGGTGAACTTTGATATCTCAGTGTTGTTTTTTTTGCATGTTTTTTTTATTAGTGATTTAGAATGTACAGTTGACCCTTGAACAACATGGGTTTGAACTGTCCAGGTCCACTTATACAAGGATTTTTTTTAGTAAATGTGTGCTGTAGTACTTCACCTTCTGTGGTTGGTTAAACCACAGATGTGGAGCTGTAGCTATGGAAGACTATAAAGTTATACATGAATTTCAATATAAATTATAGAAGCAGCTTCCCAACTTCTACAAAAAAAACCCTGCTGATATTTTAATATTGATTTTGTGGAATAAATTTGGAGGCAACAATTTGGGGACAATGACCTTGTAACAGTATTGATGAACATGGTACGTATTTTTATTTATTTATGTATTCTTTAACTTGTTTCAGCGAAGTTTGATAATTGACAGGGTACATGTTTTACAACATTAAAAATATTATCCCTAAGTATTTCATATTTTGATGTTATGAAGTGATAGTCTTAAAATTTTTAATTTCTAATTTTTGTTGCTAGTATATAAAATAGAATTGATTTATAGATATTGATTTTATCCTGTGTACTTGGTAAACTCATTTATTAGTTCTCATGGCTTTATGTGGTTTCCTCAGGATTTTCTGTATGAACATTTTTTTCTGAAAAAAAGTTTTCCTTTCTTTCCAAACTGTATATCGTTTATTGCTTGTTTTTGCCTTATTTTATGAGTGTAGATGTCCAGTACAATATTGAATATATATGTGATAAAAGCAGATATCCTTTTTTGCTCCTGATATTAGAGGGAAAGTATTCAGTGTTTTCAGTATTTCACCATTTAAGAATGATGTTAGCTGTAGGTTTTTCAGAGATGCTGTGTTAGTATGCTTGGGCTGCAATAACAGAATACCATAGACTGGGTGGCTTAAACAACAGAAATGTGTTTTCTCATAGTTCCTTAGGCTAGGAGTCCAAAATTAGGGTACTGTCAGTGTTGGTGTCTGGTGAGGGCTCTCTTCCTGACTTACAGATGGCTGCCTTCTTATTGTGTCTTCAGATCGCTTCTTCTCTGTGAGAGGTGAGGGAGAGAGAGACAGAGACAGAGACAGAGGGAGGGAGGGAGGGAGGGAGAACTTTCTGGTGTCTCTTCCTTTTTTGTAAAGAAATTAGTCCTGTGAGTTAGGGCTTCACTCCTATGACTTAATTTAATCTGAATCATCTCCTTAAAGGCTTTATCTCCAATATAGTCATATGAGCAGTTAGGGCTTCAACTCCAGATGAATTCTGTGGGGAAAAAATTCAGACCATAACAAATGTTCTATATCAGATTGAGAAGTTTCTTTATATTTCCAGGTAGCTTAAATATTTATTTTAAATAACTGTTAAATTTTGTGAAATGTTTTTTGGCATCTGTTGAGATGAGCATATGTTTTTTTCTTTTCTTTTTATAGTATATTAATATGGGGAAACATATAATTCATTATTGGAATGTTAAACCCATCTTTCATTTACTTGCATGTTTTATATGCCTTTCATGTATAGCACTTTAAGTATTTGTTTATTATATGCATATAAGTATAATTTATATATTTTATATATTGGGAAATACAATTTGTTAAAAGTTTGTTAGGGATTTATTTTCATGTCTAAGAAGTTATAAGAGATATTGATCTGTAATTTTCCTTTCTTGCAATGTCTTTGCTTGGTTTTGGATCAAGATGATGTTTACCTTATGCAAGTTGGGAAATTTTCCCTCATCTTCTATTTTATGAAAGAATTTATATAGAATCCATATTATTTTTTAAGTATTAATGTTAAATGTTTGATAGAATTCCCAGAGATGCTGTCTTGGCTTGAAAATTTCTTTTGGAAAGGTTTTAAACTTGAGTTTAATTTCTATCTTTGTTAAGGGCTATTTGGGCTATTTATTCCATGTTGAGTCACATCTTTCAAGGAATTTTTTGTTTCATCTAAGTTACTGAATTTATTGGCATAAGTTATTCCTCATATTCCTTCCTTATGCTTTTAATTTGTGTAAAATCTGAGTGATGTCCTTTCTGTCATTCCTGATATTGGTAATTTGTGTCATTTCCCATTTTCCTTGATCAATCTGTCTGGAGGTTTATCAGTTTTTTTCTTTTAAAAAAACAGCTTTTTTGGTTTCATTGATTTTTCTCTATATTTTGTGCATCTTCTATTTTATAGGTGTGTACTCTTACCTTTATTTTTTTTTAAATCAAGGGACAGAATTCTTTATTTTATTTATTTAATTGTTTGTTTGTTTGTTTATTTATGGCTGAGTTGGGTCTTAGTTACGGCACATGGGATCTTCACTGTTGCACCTGGGATCTTTCATTGCAGCGCACAGGCTCTTTGTTTCAGCACAAGGGTTTCTCTTTAGTTCTGGCATGTGGGCTTTCTCTCTCTAGTTGTGGTGCACAGGCTCCAGAGGGCATGGGATATGTAGTTTGTGGTGTGTGGGCTCTCTAGTTGAGGCACGCAGGCTCAGTAGTTTTAGTGCACAGGCTTAGTTGCTCCACAGCATGTGGGATATTAGTTTCTTGACCAGGGATTGAACCTGTGTCCCCAGCATTGGAAGGTGGATTCTTTACCACTGGACCACCAAGGAAGTCCCCTTTTATCTTTATTACTCCTTCTTTCCCTTTATTTTGGTTTACGGTCCTCTTTTTTAAAAACCTTTTTAGTTTTTTAAGGTGGAAGCTTAAGGAAGATGATGTAAGAGTTTCCTTTTTTTTCTAATACAAGCAGTTAATGCTATAATTTTCTTTTTAAACACTGTTTTAGTTGCATTCACATATTGTGATATAAGGTGTTTTCATTTCCTTCAACTACAGTATTGGGTTGGCCAACAAGTTCATTGTTTTTTCCATAAGATGGCTCTAGTAGCAGTGCTTAGTTGTCTTTAAGTTCATTGGAACAATTATGTTAGATTGTTTTGTGACAGTTGTCATATCAGCATGCATTTAAAAAAAATCGAAATTGGTGTAGCCATTTTAATATTGAAGATGGAAGAAAAAAAGCAACATTTTTGGCATATTATGCTTTATTATTTCAAGAAAGGTAAAAATGTAACTGAAACGCAAAAAAAGATTTGTGCAGTGTATGGAGAAGGTGCTGTGACTGATCGAACATGTCAAAAGTGGTTTGCGAAGTTTCATGCTAGAGATTTCTTGCTGGATAATGCTCCACAGTCGGATAGACCAGTTGAAGTTGATAGTGATCAAATTGAGACATTAATTGAGAACAATCAACGTTATACCATGCAGGAGATAGCCAATATACTCAAAATATCCATATCAAGTGTTAAAAATCATTTGCACCAACTCGGTTGTTTCTTGCTTTGATATTTGGGTTCCACATAAGTTAAGTGAAAAAAATCTTCTTGACCATATTTCTGCATGTGATTCTCTACTTAAATGTAATTTAAAAAATCCATTTTTAAAACAAATTGTGACAGGTGATGAAAAATGGATACTGTAAAATATGTGGACTGGAAGAGATTGTAGGATAAGGGAAATGAACCACCACCAACCACACCAAAGGCTGGTCTTCCTCCAAAGAAGGTAATGTTATGTATATGGTGGGATTGGAAGGGAGTCCTCTACAATGAGCTCCTTCCAGAAAACCAAACGATTAATTCCAGCAAGTACTGCTCCCAATTAGATCAACTGAAAGTAGTACTCAACAAAAAGCGTCTGAAATTAATCAACTGACAACGTATAATCAGCATAATGTAAGACTGCATGTTTCTTTGATGACCAGACAAAAACTATTACAGCTTGGCTGGGAAGTTCTGATTCATCCAACATATTCATCAGATGTTGCACCTTCAGATTCCATTTATTTTGATCTTAACAAAATTCTCTTAATGGAAAAAATTTCAATTCCCTGAGAGACTGTAAAAGGTGCCTGGAACAGTTCTTTGCTCAAAAAGATAAAATATTTTGGGAGGATGGAATTATGAGGTTGCCTGAAAAATAGCAGAAGGTAGTGGAACAAAATGGTGAATGTGTTGTTCAATAAAGTTCTTGGTGAAAATGAAAAATGTGTCTTTTATTTTTACTTAAAAACCAAAGGAACTTTTTGGCCAACCCAATATTTATTAATCCATCATGATTCTTTTCCTTTGACCCATGTGTTATTTAGAAAAATGTTGGTTTCTAATATTTGGGATTTTCCATATATATATGTGTTACTGATTTCTTGTTTAATTCCATTGTGTTGAGAAAACATACTATGTATGATTCAGTCTTTTAAATTTGTTGAGATTTGTTTTATGACCCAGAATATTGTCCATCTCAGTGATTGTTCCACATGAAGTTGAAAAAAATGTGGAATGTTCTCCAAATGTTAATTGAGTTAACTCAATTGATTGTATCATTCAAGTCTTCTACATACTTATTGACATTTTCCTGTGCTTGTTCTATCAATTACTGAGAAAGGTATTTTGAAATCTCTCACTGTGAATGTGTATTTTTCTAGTTCTTTTAAAATTCTATCAGTTTTTATTTCATGTTTTTAAATGCATAAATATTTAGGAGTGTTATGTTGATGAACTGACCCCTTTATCCCTATGCAAATATCCTTTTTATCCTGATATTTTACATTACTCTCAGATCTGCTTTTCTGATGTTAATGTAGCCATTTCAGCTTTCTTTTTTATTAGGGTTTTCATGTCATTTCTTTTCCTATCTTTTTACTTTTAATCTATATGTCTTCATATTTAAAGTAATTTTGTTAGATAGTATATAGTGTTTTATTTAGTCTCTACCTTTTCATTAGATTATTCAGGCCATTTATATTCTATGTTCTTATTCCTGTGTTTGGGTTTAAGTCAACTGTCTTGATATATGTTTTCTTTTCCCTGTATTTGTTTTTTGTTACTTTCCCCCTTTTTCTCTTTTCTTTTAGGAGAAATGAATATATTTTATGATTCCATTTTATATTCACTATTTTTTCCATCTGTGCCTTTTTGTTTTATTTGCTTAGTGGTTACTCCAAAGTCTACAACATGATTTTAACTTATCAGGTCACCATCAAATAATATTATGCCACTTTACGTAAGCATGTAAGAACCTTTTAACAACCTCCATTTTCCCCTCCCTTCCTTGTTTTCTTGCTTTTATTATTTTATCTCTCCATATGTTATAAACTTTACAATAATGCACTATTATTTTTACCTTAAATTATTATCTTTTAAAATGATTAAAATGAGAAAGACTTTATACCCTATAGTTACCATGTATTTACCATTTTCATAACTCTTCATCTTTTGTGCAAATTCCCATTTATATCACTTTATCTCTACCTCAAAAATGTCCTTTCATGTTTCTTATGTGCTGGCAAAGAATCCTTTTGTTTTGTTTTGTTTTATTTCAGTGCTTTAAAATTTCTACAGTTGTCTTCTGTCTTTCAGTTTCTGATGATAAGTTGGCTGTAAGTCTCATCTTCGTTCTTTTGTAGAGAATAAGCCTTTCTTTCCTCTGGCTGCTTTCACTAAGGCATGACCCACTGGAGTCTCCTCTGAATGTCCAGGTGTTCTTTGATTGTCTTTCCGTTCAGTGTGGTAGAAATCTTTCTCTCAAATACTATGAGCTCTGAAAAATGTTTACTCTACTGTTTTCCAGTGCTTCTTTCTCTGGCTTCAAGTGATTTCTACTCATATAGGGCAAATCAGTAGCCACCTAACTCCTGGAATGGACCTCATGCAGATATTTAGAGCTTTCTCTATCTGTGCAGTAGTGGTATCCTTGGTATTCTTTCCCATTGATTCAAGCTCCCTTGGTCTTTCCAAACTCCGATCTCTATCTCCCCAACTCAGTGAGGTAGCCATGGTCTCTTTGGCTTCTTTCTTCCAGGCTACCTCTTGGAAACTGCCTCCAAGCACAAACTGGGGCAGTCATAAGGCTCATCTTTATTGTTTCCTTTCTCTCAGAAGTCACAGCATTACTTGTTTTTCAATGTCTGAAAACAGTGTTTTCATATATTTATTCTGGTTTTCTTTTTGTTTAAGGTAATATGTCTTGTTTCTGCTACTTCATCTTTATTGAAGTGGAAGCATACAATTTCTTTGAACAAAGATTACCAGTGTCAGAATATAAGTTTGAATTCCAATGATAGGCTGATATCTTATATACCTCCATCTGTTTCTAGATTATTCATTCTGTTACAAGTATCTACCTGCTTATTTATTTATTTACTTACTTACTTTCTTATGGGTCACCAATGCCACACCAATTTAATTATTTCATTCATTTAAAAAAACATTTTTTTAATTGTAGTTGATTTTAAAATTATATAATTGACATGTTTTCAATTTCATGTAAATTTTAATATTCCATAGGGGCTTTGTTTTAATATTGGTAAGATCATTTGCAGGGGTGGGTGAAAGAAGTGTTTCACATTGTCAATATTGTTTTCTGTAAGCTCTTGTTTTTATTGAATAAAATTCAGTTTAGTTATCTTCTTGTCATCTTGTGCTTCCTAAATTTACACTCTACAGTGTTGACCCAGATGTAAAACTCAGCTCTGTTTATGAAATCCATTCACAAAAAGCATATAAAATTATATTTTACTAAATATCTGGGTTTGGAGGGACAGCATTGAGATGTAGTAATACAAACAATTTCACATAAAACATGAGATATCCCTGTTTTTAAAAGTCCTTTTGTTACCCCAAAATCAGAGTTTTATTTTACCACTTTCTTCAGCCCTATGCCTACCTGAGTCTTGCGGGTGTCTTTTCTTTATCTAATTCCTTTACTTCTTAGCTTTCATCTCTCTACCTACCCACCTTTGAGATTCTGATTATTTCTAGTGCAAAGAAATTTAGCTACCTCTTTACCTGTATTGGAACCTATTGTACTAGACCTTCTGTTCCTACTTTCACCCTAACTGAAACATCAATTTTTTTTTTTTTACTAAATTCTGCTGCCTACTGTTAAGATAATGAATTTTTCACCCCACTACATTTATGAAATAATGCTCTATATTTTTGAATTTTGTATTTCTATTTTAATTTTCAAAAGTGAAGATGTATATTATTCCAGGAGATTTGATGGCTGTGGAGGCACTCCAGGTGCTACTATCTTAAGAATAGTCTTGAGCAATATAATGATAATTACCAGTATATAAGTTTCATAAGAGAAAGACAGTCATGTGAATAGCCAGATGAAAAATATCTGCAATATATAATCAACGGTAATATAATGTTTCCAATTCAAGATATCTAACATGAAATGCATCTATTCATTTATACCCATGGATTTAATTGAGGATTATCTACATTCTTACTTGTTGGACTATTAATAGAATTTATTAGTTACTAAATAGTTATTAAATAATATTTTTAGGGAAATAAAAATGAGTTATACACATGAAGAGATTAAATTATCTATATGTTATTGGTCCTTTTTCAAATTTGATAATCTTTTTTTCATAAAACAGTATGTGTGCTTCCATGTTATTGTTTATTATTTCTTCAAAATTATATAAATGTTCTTATATTGGTTTTTGATCATATGTTTGTTTTATTATAAACTTCTGGAAAAAGTAAAGTCAATTTGAAAAATAACAGTACTGCCTTTTACTCAGTAACATTACTCTTTTATTGATTTCTGCTCCCAAAAGAATTGTATGTCATCATTTGTAATTACTACACTAGGTACTATGAATCTAGTGTACCAAGTACTTAGAAGCTAGTGCTTCCATGGGTAGTAATAACTAGTTGAGGCCATAGAGTATTCACCTGTGACATTAATTATAAAGAATGTTTACAGTTAGTTCATATTTAATATTCAAAATATTGATAGATTTCAGATATAAAGCAATGACATTAAGGGAGCAATGAGAATGAAGCACTATAAGTCAGGAAAGCATCATGAGGTGAGTTTCGAATAAGTCCTAAATATAAGGAAAACAGCATTTCAGAAACCGTATATCAGGTGGGGAAGAAAGTAATGCTCTAAGGCATAAAGATGATATGAACAGAGTAAAAGCAAAGGATAGCCCTTTACTTTTGGGTTCATGCCCATTATTTGCTTATAACTTGTAACTGTTAAAAATGCAGGTTTGGAGTCAAATATTGCTTCAAATTCTGAACCACCATATACTCGTTATGTGTTCTTAAGCAAGCTTCATTTTTCTCATCTTTAAAATGGGAACAAAATTAATCTACATTAAGGATAAAATAAAATGTTGCATCAAAAATGTTTTACACAGAGATAGCCTCGTCTACCAGACGGTAGACAGCAGCAGGAGAAAGAACTACAATACTGCAGCCTGTGGAAGGAAATCACATTCACAAAAAGATAGACAAAACGAAAAGGTAGAGGACTATGTACCAGATGAAGGAAGAAGATAAAACACCAGAAAAACAATTAACTGAAGTGAAGATATGCAACCTTCCAGAAAAAGAATTCAGAATAATGATAGTGAAGATGATTCAGGAACTCAGAAAAAGAATGGAGGCAAGGATCTAGAAGATGCAAGAAATGTTTAACAAAGACCTACAAGAATTAAAGAACAAACAAAGATGAACAAAAATAACTGAAATGAAAACTACACTAGCAGGAATCAATAGCAGAATAACTGAGGCAGAAGAACAGATAAGTGACCTGGAAGACAGAATGGTGGAATTCACTGTCATGGAACACAATAAAGAAAAAAGAATGAAAAGAAATGAAGACAGTCTAAGAGACCTCTGGGACAACATTAAATGCAACAACATTCTCATTATAGGGGTCCCAGAAGAAGAGAGAGAGAAAGGACCCAAAAAAAACATTTGAAGAGTTTATAGTTGAAAATTTCCTTAACATAGGAGAGGAAATAGCCACTGAAGTCCAGGAAGTGCAGAGAGTCCCAGACAGGACAAACCTAATGAGAAAAAAACTGAGACACATAGTAATCAAATTGACAAAAATTAAAGGCAAAGAAAAATTATTAAAAACAACAAGGGAAAATTGACAAATAACATACAAGGGAACTCCCATAAGGTTAAGAGCTGACTTCTCAGCAGAAACTCTACAAGCTGGAAGGAAGTGGCAGGACATATTTAAAGTGCTGAAAGAGAAGAAACTACAACCAAGATTACTCTACCCAGCAAGGATCTCATTCACATTCAATGGAGAAATCGAAAGCTTTACAGACAAGCAAAAGCTTAGAAAATTCAGCACCACCAAACCAGCTCTACAACAAATGCTAAATAAACTTCTCTAAGCAGGAAACGCAAGAGAAGAAAAGGACCTACAAAAACAAATCCAAAACAATTAAGAAAATGGTAATAGGAACGTACATATTTATAATTACCTTAAATGTGAATGGACTAAATGCTCCAACCAAAAGACACAGGCTCGCTGAATGGATACAAAAACAAGACCCATATGTATGCTGTCTACAAGAGACCCACTTCAGACCTAGGGACACATGCAGACTGAAAGTGAGGGAAGGGAAAAAGATATTCCATGCAAATGGAAATCAGAAGAAAGCTAGAGTAACAATACTCATATCTGATAAAATAGACTTTAAAATAAAGAATTTTACAAGAGACAAGGAAGGACACTACATAATGATCAAGGGATCAATCCAAGAAGATATAACAATTATAAATATATATGCACGAAACATAGGAGCACCTCAATACATAAGGCAAATGCTAACAGCTATAAAAGATGAAATCGACATTAAAACAATAATAGTTTGGGGAACTTCCCTGGTTGCTCAGTGGTTAAGAATCTTCCTGCCAATGCAGGTGACATGGGTGCGAGCAGTGGTCCGGGAATACTCCACATGCCGCAGAGTAACTAAGCCCATGTGCCACAGCCACTGAGCCTGCATGCTACAACTACTGAAGCATGCAGAGCCCATGCTCCACAACAAGAGAAGCCACTGCAATGAGAAGCCCAGACACTGCAACAAAGAGTAGCCCCCACTTGCCACAACTAGAGAAAAACCTGCACGCAGCAAAGAAGATAAAATGCAGCCAAAATAATAATAATAATAAATAAATAAAATAATTGTGAGGAACTTTAACACCTCACTTACACCAATGGACAGGTCATTGAGACATAAAATTACTAAGGAAACACAAGCTTTAAATGACACAATAGACCAGATAGATTTAATTGATATTTATCAGTTATTCCATCTGAAAACAGCAGATTACACTTTCTTCTCAAGTGCACATGGAACATTCTCCAGGATCACATCTTGGGTCACAAATCAAGACTCAGTAAAATTAAGAAAATTGAATTCATATCACACATCTTTTCCAACCACAGCGCTATGAGAGTAGAAATCAATTACAGGAAAAAACCGTAAGAAACACAAACACATGGAGGCTAAACAATACGTTAAAATAACCAAGAGATCACTGACGAAATCAAAGAGGAAATTTTAAAAAATACCTAGAGTCAAATGACAATGAAAACATGATGATCCAAAACCTGTGGGATGCAGCAAAAGCAGTTCTAAGAGGGAAGTTTATAACAATACAAGCATACCTCAAGAAACAAGTAAAATCTCAAACAAGCTAACCCTACACCTAAAGGAACTAGAGAAAGAAGAACAAACAAAACCCAAAGTTAGTAGAAAGAAAGAAATCATAAAGATCAGAGCAGAAATAAATGAGATAGAAGGAAAGAAAACAATAGAAAAGATCAGTTAAACTAAAATCTGGTTCTTTGAGAAGATAAAATTGATAAACCTTTAGCCAGCCTCATGAAGAAAAAGAGGGAGAGGACTCAAACTAATAAAATTAGAAATGAAAAAGGAGAAGTTATAACAGACACTGCAGCAATACAAAGCATCCTAAGAGACCAGTACAAGCAACTCTATGCCAACAAAATGGATAACATGGAAGAAATGGACAAATTCTTAGAAATGTATAACCATGACCGAACCAGGAAGAAATAGAAAATATGAACAGACCAATCACAAGTAAAAAAATTGAAACTGTGATTAAAAATCGTCCAACAAACAAAAGTCCAAGACCACATGTCTTCACAGGTGAATTCTATCATTTAGAGAAGAACTAACACCCATCTTTCTCAAACTCTTCCAAAAAATTGCAGAGGAAGGAACACTCCCAAACTCATTCTATGAGGCCACCATCACCCAGACAACAAAAGAAAAAGATACTACAAAAAAAGAAAAAGACTAATATTAGTGATGAATATAGGTGCAAAAATCCTCAACAAAACGCTAGCAAACAGAATCGAACAACACATTAAAAGGATCATACACCATGATGAATTGGGGTTTATCCCAGGAATGCAAAGATTCCTCAATATATGCAAATCAATCAATGTGGTACACCATATTATCAAACTGAAGAATAAAAACCATATGAGCATCTCTGTAGATGCAGGAAAAGCTTTTGACAAAATTCAACACCGATTTATGATAAAAACTCTCCAGAAAGTGGACATAGACCAAATCTACCTCAACATAATAAAGGCCATATATATGACAAACCCACAGCAAACACCATTCTAAATGGTGAAGAACTGAAAGCATTTCTTCTAAGATCAGGAACAAGACAAGGATGGCCACTGTAGTCAGTATTATTCTACATAGTTTTGGAAGTCCTAGCCACAGCAGTCAGAGAAGAAAAAGAAATAAAAGGAATACAAATTGGAAAAGAAAAAGTAAAACTGTCATTGTTTGCAGATGACATGATACTATACATACAGATCCTAAATATGCCACCAAAAAAATACTAGGACTAATCAATGAATCTGATAAAGTAGCAGGATACAAAATTAATGCACAGAAATCTCTTGCATTTGTATTCACTAACAATGAAATATCAGAATGAGAAATTAGGGAAACAATCCCTTTCACCATTGCAAGAAAAATAATAGAATACCTAGGAATAATCCTACCTAAGGAGGTAAAAGACCTGTACTCAGAAAACTATAAGACACTGATGAAATCAATCAAAGATGACACAAACAGATGGAGAGATATACCATATTCTTGGATTGGAAGAATCAATATTGTGAAACTGACTATGCTACCAAAAGCAATCTACAGATTCAATGCAATCCCTATCAAATTACCAGTGGCATTTTTTTACAGAACGAGAACAGAAAATGTTAAAATTTGAATGGATACACAAAAGATCCTGAATAGCCAAAGCAATCTTGAGGGAAAAGAACAGAGCTGGATGAATCACACTCCCGGACATCAGACTATACTACAAAGGTACAGTAATCAAGATAATATGGTACTGGCACAAAAACAGTAATATAGATCAATGGAACAGGATAGAAAGCCCAGAGGTAAACGCACACAACTATGGTCAAGTAATCTATGCTGAAGGAGGCAAAGATATATAATGGAGAAAATACAGTCTCTTCAATAAGTGGTGCTGTGAAAACTGTACAGCCACATGTAAAAGAATGAAATTAGAACACTCCCTAGCACCATACACAAAAATAAGCTCAACATGGATTAAAGACCTAAATATAAGACTAGACACTATAAAACTCTTAGAGAAAACATAGGAAGAACATTCTTTGACATAAATCACAGCAAGATCTTTTTTGACTCACCTCCTAGAGTAATGGAAATAAAACCAAAAATAAACAAGTGACACCTAATGAAACTTAAACTTTTACACAGCAAAGGAAACTATAAATAAGATGAAAAGACCACCCTCAGAATGGGAGAAAATATTTGCAAATGAATCAATGGAGAAAGGATTAATCTCCAAAATATATAAACAGCTCATGCAGCTCAATATCAAAAAAAAAAAAAACAAACAACTGAATCATAAAATGGGCAGAAGACGTAAGTAGACATTTCTCCAAAGAAGACATACAGATGGCCAAGAGGCACATGAAAAGCTGCTCCACACCACTAATTATCAAAGAAATGCAAATCAAAGCTACAATGAGGTATCACCTCCCACCAGTTAGAATGGGCCTCATCAGAAAATCTACAAACAACAAATGGTGGAGAGGGTGTGGAGAAAAGGGAACCCTCTTGCACTGTTGGTGGGAATATAAATTGATACATCCACTATGGGGAACAGTATGGAGGTTCATTAAACTAAAAATAGAACTACCATATGACCCAGCAATCCCACTACTGGGCATATACCCGAGAAAAGCATAATTCAAAAAGATATATATGCCACAATGTTCACTGCAGCACTATTTACAATAGCCAGTTTATGGAGCAACCTAAATGTCCATCAACAGATGAATGGATAAGGAAGATGTGGTACATATATACAATGGAATATTACTCAGTCATAAAAAGGAACAAAATTGGGTCATTTGTAGAGAGGTGGATGGACCTAGAGACTGTCATACAGAGTGAAGTAAGTCAGAAAGAGGAAAATAAATATCATATATTAATGCATATATGTGAAATCTAGAAACATGGTACAGATGAACCAGTTTGCAAGGCAGAAATAGAGACACATATGTAGAGAACAACCATATGGACACCAATCGTGGAAAGCGGAGGTGGGGGGGAATGGTGATGGAATGAATTGGGTGATTGGGATTGACATATATACACTAATATATCTAAAATAGATAACTACTAAAAAATCAGCTCCTGTAATAAATATATATCCCAGAGGGGGTGAAAAATTAAAGAAATTTAAAAGCGTGTAAAACATAAAAAAGGAAAAAGTTATTTTTTTTCAAGATAGATTAACCAGTGTGTATTAGAAAGTAAAAAATATAATTATTAAAATTAAAGTGGTAATAGAGGCATTTAACAGTGGATTAACACAGCTGAGGAGATAACTATTAAATTGGAAGATAGAGGCAATGAAATTACCGACGATATATGTAACACAGAACACATTGGTTTAAATTTAGAACATCTAAATAAAAATAACATTCTAAAATGTTTTACAAATAGTAACACTAAGTTAGTTACATTATAGCTCTTAGTATGTGTTTCCATTAAGATCAGTATTTAGCACATTTGACAATGCTTATTTATCACCCTGGTAGGTTACAGTTCTATTCAGGGGCAGCTTTTATATTAGGTACTTTATTGATAAATATTATAGGTGTGTGGCCAATCTTTACTGGACAAATAAGTGTTTGGCCAAATTAGAGAAACCTTTTGGGGAAGTAACTGGTGGGAATTAGAGGAATAACAATTGGAAGAAAACCTTAAAGGCTGTAGAGTAGAGTTTAAGTTGGATAGAATAGCATTTAGTGATGATATTATGTTTGGGGAACCAAATTGGCAGTAGTGGTTTAAAGTTGTCTGAAACTAGTGTGAAACTGTTTCAATACGATGCCTAGAAAGAAGAAAGAACGCTTTTTAGTTAAGTTCCAAAACTAGTCTCAGATAACCATAGACATTGAGCATGGGCAAAAGAGAAAAAAGATGAGAAGAAAGAAATTGTAGAGTAGGAGAAAAGAGCAAAAGAAGTAGCTTAAAATGTGAATAGAGATAAATTGGCAGGTTGAGCCAATTGCATCCTTTGCTACTAGAATATTCCATAGAACATTTATTATTGATTTTCATACTAATCTACAACATTGGCAAACAAAAACATTTTAGTCGTCATGCTTTCTATACTGTCTCCATTTCTTTTCTCTTACTAGAGTTGTAAATGTTACTGTCCAGGAGCAAGTGCCTCTAAAATATTGACATTGCTTCTTGTCAGTATTCTGATAGCAATCTTATTTTTGTTTATTTAATGGCATTTAGTAATTATATTTTAAATATAGTCTATATTCAGATATCACTTATACATCTACCCATTTGACCCACCACTATATACATGAAAGGGAATACTACCTACCCAGAGACACAGTAGCTCACCTTTTGTTTGCAGACACTTCAGTTCTACCTGCTAATCCTACTTTACTAACCAAGAGTTGTTGTTTTTCCTTTGGATTAGTTTGAAGGGCTTCCTATGAAATTATTGATTGAACAAAGATGATAAAAACTGATCTGTATACTCCTATCTAATAAAAGTGGTTTATTTTTTATATTATCTTTGCTTAAAACCAGAGGTATATATAATTTGGAGCAACCTCTTTGATAAGAGGTTAAGTCAACCTCTTAAGTCATGTCTATAATGTTGTTATACATCCAAAGAACAGCAATTTCTTTATGAAATTTGAGAAAAAAAATCAAGAAATGAGTAAATTTGAAAGCCTAATATTTAATAATATTATTACAACATTTAAGTTGTTCCTTAAGTTATTAAAAAATAAATGTAAATTGAAGCTACAATGAGGTACCACCTTACACAGGTCAGAATGGCCATCACTAAAAAGTCTACAAATAAGAAATGCTGCAGAGGGTGTGGAGAAGAGGGAACTCTCTTACTCTGTTGGTGGGAATGTAAATTGGTGCAGCACTATGGAAAACAGTATGGAGGTTCCTTAAAAAACTTAAAATAGACTTGCCATATGATCCAGCAATCCTACTCCTGGGCATATATCTGGACAAATCTATAATTTGAAAAGATACATGTAGCCCTATGTTCATAGCAGCACTATTTACAATAACCAAGACATGAAAGCTACCTAAATGCCCATCAACAGATGAATGGATATATACAATGGAATACTACTCGGCCATTAAAAAGAATGAAATAATGCCTTTTGCAGCAACATGGGTGGACCTAGAGATTATCATACTGAATGAAGTTGTCAGAGAAAAACAAATATCATATGATATCACTTATGTGTGGAATCTAAAATATGACACAAATGAACTTATTTATAAAACAGAGACAGACTCATAGACATAGGAAACACACTTATGGTTATCAGAGAGGAAAGTGGGGTGGGGGGAGGGCCAAATTAGGAGTTTGGGACCGCAGATACAAACTATCATACATAAACAAGTTCCTGCTGTATACCAGAGGGAACTATATTCAATCTCCTGTAATAAATGATAATGGAAAAGAATATGAAAAAGAAAATGATATAAAACTGAATCACTTTGCTACACACCAGAAACTAACAAAACATTGTAACTCAACTATACTTTAATTGAAAAAATTAAAAGTAAAATAAATGAATTAATTTTGAAAGTTCCTTTGCTATAGTTACTTCTAAAATTAATTTTTAAATGGGTGTGATTTTCCTGTAGTAAAATACATATGATTTCAATGTATATTGTGATGTTAAGTTTTTCTTTCAACCGGCAGGTTAGTTTTAATTTTATTTTCTATATTATTATTAGAGAAAATCAACAAACTTTCATATTCTGATTAAGACTTGGATTTATAGAGTTTTTTGGGGGGGAGGGATTGTTCCTATTTATGTATCATCTACTGATTATTAAATGTTACATGAGGGACTGCTTGTCTGTGCCAGTGAAATGTTCTTTTGCCAGAAGAAAGCATTATGTACTTTCATCTTTAATTGCAGTACTTCTAGAACAATTATCCTAGCAGTTCCTTTTCATAATCTTAGAATTATATTTGCTTATTAGAGTTAATTGAAAATAGTGTTGATACATATATTAGGATGTTTTTCTGGTATGGTAATATAACATGGCATGTATTTCTGCTTTACCATGGATATTATATTCTTTTTTTCTTAATCAGTTTAAAAAAATTATACCCACCCTCCCCCAAAAAAATAGACTTAAAAAAACTTATACTCGAAGAAAATCTAGATGAGGTATTTAGCTAATGATTTTGTTTTTGATTCGTTTTAAGAAGTTTTAAATTCAAGTTGAACTTTGAAAAGTTGTTTTTCTTTCTTGAAGAGAAGACATTTGTTTTAGTTATAAGTCCAAATTGGTACCAAGCGAGATGGCACCAAGTTAAATAAATACCTTGTGATTACTCCTTGACTGATGGTACAATAGATTATTATTCTATTAACTTGCTCATGTCCTTCTATATGTTTCTTTCAGTATTTTGTAGTAGGTTTCTGTCACTCACTGATTTCCTCCTGAAACCAGAATGTTATTAAAAAAATTACTCAAACTTAAATGCCTTAGAGCCCATGTAGGTAAAATAGATGAATGAAGTGTAAAGATGATCTTTGGTAACTAACAAAAGGCCTTTATGCTGGTGAGAAAGTAGGGAGTGTGGGGACTCGAGAAACCTGGAGAGTATGTGCTCTATTTAAGGACAGTAGTCACTAACCAACTTCACCCAGTTTTTACTATGTGGGTATGATGGCCCAGGGTTGCCAAATCTTCCAGTTGTATGGAGAAGCTAAAAATCTGGACGTGTGTTTAATTTCCTGATCTTTGAAGTTTGGCAAATAACTTTTAAAAAACATTGTATGGACCAACACCTTGTATGGACCATCTTTATGCAAGATGATTTTTTTTTTTTTTTTTTTTTTTGTGGTACGCGGGCCTCCCACTGCTGCAGCCTCTCCTGCCGCGGAGCACAGGCTCTGGATGCACAGGCCCAGTGGCCACGGCCCACGGGCCCAGCCGCTCCATGGCATGTAGGACCCTCCCGGACTGGGGCCCAAACCCACATCCCCTGCATCGGCAGGCGGACTCCCAACCACTACACCACCAGGGAAGCCCTATGCAAGATGATTTTTAAAAACATTTTTGATTCCCAACTTTTTAAACCTATCTAAAAATAAACCAGACCCAAGGTTGAGTTTGGATGACAAAGGCTGTTTAGACCATCTCTCTCTCTCCCTTCAACATCTCTGAGTCCCTCTCCTTTCTTGTGTTTCCACCTGGTATGCTGTACTGTCCTTATTCCACCAAACCAGTTAATACACAAGCCCAGTTAATTCTACCTCCTTAATAGCTTTCATTTCTATTCACTTGACATTCATCTCCACTAGTTGACATCTATCTCCATATCCACCTCAACTACTTAGTTGAGTCCACCATCATCTTTCATCTGATTAATGACACTCTTTCCTAACTAGTCTCTCATCTTTTAATCTTTCTGAATCCATTCCTCACTCTCGAGACAGAGGAATGACCTAACTATAAAGTAAATCACAGCCCTACTTCAGATCTTTTAAGGATTCTCCATTAACCTGAGAATAAAATCTAATCATCTTAACATGACCTTCAAGGCCCTTTATTATCTGGTCTTTGGTTACAGGTCTAACTTTACCTCATGCCATTCCTCTTCATATTTTCTGCTGTAGTCAGGTTGAATTCCTTCAAGATTTATAATTTTTCTTGTTTATGGGCCTTTGTAAATGTGGTCCTCCATCCCAGGCCTCTTCTCCTTACCTGTTCTGCAGCAAATTGCTGTGTGAAGGAGAGGATGGGTAAAGCATAAGAAAGTTCAGATCTATTCTAATTGCACTGAGCACATGGTAGTCCCAGTTGCCTTTTCAAAGACCTGGGCAACTTTTTAAGAAAACAGAAATAGCAGCCCTTACATGATAAGTCTCTTTGTATTCTGGGTGTTTTCAAGATAAAGCCTCAGTGATTTGAGTTATCCAGAGTATGAAAAGCTCTGACATTACAAAGGTATATCATAAAATTATTTGAGTCAGCAAGTTATCTCTCTCTCTGTCTATTTGTGTTTATCTCTCTGTCTCCATCTGTTTCTCACACACACATTCAGACACCCCACCTACAAGACAGGAATATCAAACAAAAAGTATTAACGAGAGTTTTATTAGAATCAATAATCCTGACTCAAACCAACAGTTGGAGAGTATGCTCAGTATACAGATTTTATATTCTTAAACTTGGAGATAACATTTTCAAAGGATATTTTTTCATAAGTCTTTGAAACATAAGATTATTAAAAAGCTTCACCGTTAACATCAAGGTTAGCCCTTGGCATAGTTGTTTAAAAGAGTGAATGAATGAGTGAAGGGTGGTGGGTTTTGGGGGTTTTTTTTTGCCTGTTTGTGTGTGTGTGTGTGTTTTGGTGCTTCCTGTCTTTCTTTCATTGCCCTTCTCTTACCCTATTGTTTTCAATGTATCAATACCTTTCAGAGAAATTCCACGTACAGTGGCATTCTCTGTGTCCCACAGGGTACAATGGAATCATTATCTTATGTGTCCTCTACTTTGTCCCAGTATTAGTAGAGCTAGTGGATGGACCATTTTGGTAGTCATGTAACACTAACCAGGAGCTTAGAGATGACTAACTGAAATGAGGGTAATCATCAGTTAAATCCATTACACCTGTAATCTGCCTTCACTGATCAAGCTTGCTTTAATTGTTGCTGCAAAAGACTTGCAGGTCCTCCAAGCGTCACAGAGCCTAAACAAGATGTTCTGCCAGAGTTGCTTTCCAGAAATTTGGAGTCAGCTGTGTCTAGTTTGAGCTAAATCTGGTTAAGACTGGTTGGGATCACCAGTCCTCCGACTGGGCATGCACCAATGTCCGCTCGGTGACCTTTTGACATCAGAGGGCTGAAAACTCCACCTTAACAATAATTACCTCACCTTTTTCTTGCCTCTAATCACTTTTCCTCACACTCCCCGGCCTCAGCTCTATCCCATAAATAGCCCAGGCCCCTTGCCTTCAGGGACACGTATTTGAGGTTTGTTCTCTCATCTCCTCACTTGGCTGCTTTGTGAATAAAACTTTTCTCTGCTGCAAACCTGGGAATCTCAGTGTGTGGCTTGCTGCTCGTCAGGCAAACGGACCTGATTCGGTAATGTAACCTTGTTGTATGATGAAACTGATGTTTAACAACCTCTCATTTGTTTTATTAAAAATATTTAAACAATGGCAATATCATTGGAAGAAATGTAGAATCTCCCATGAGGAAAGCACATCGTTTATATTCTGGTTATACTTAATACAAATTCTTATAGTCATAACTCATATTGTTATTTCAGTATAATTTTGGCTTAATTCACATAAATTTTCTGTAAAAGTGAAGATCAAGGATAGTCACCCAATGGAGTATTCTGAAATTTTTGTCTGCATGTCTTATACAAATGCACTTTGTTTAAGCTTTCCTGTAACAAAGATGTAATAGATGGTTTAAGTTTGAAAACAGAACCTAAGATAGGATGACAACAGTGGAGTGACAGGAAAAAAAAACTTCTCTGTACCAGCTGGATGAATTGAAAACAGATGAAAGATAAATTCTACCTCGTGGGATTTGCTGACTGCTGGAACTAATCACATTAACTCTAACCCACCTGAGGCTTCACGCTGTTTATCTCATCTGTGGGAAAATGTCTTTTTCCTTATTTATGACTTTGCTATTCATATATTGCCAGGTCATTGCCAACTTGTGCTTAAATATAACCTAATTATGTGTCTTATTATTTTAGTAATCATAATCATATGGTTCTGTAACACTATTTTGCTCTTTCCTCCTTTTAAAATTCAGTTTGTGAACAGAGTAGCACAAGTCCAATAGGTACTTTATTCTCTTTTTGAGGTATAAGTAATATAACAATTGATATAACATTATAATAGTTTCAGGTGTGCAATTTAATGATTTGATATTTGTATGTATTACAAAGTGATCACCACAATAAGGCCAGTTAACATCTGTTCACCATACATAGTTGCAAACATTTTTTTTTCTTGTGAGAAACTTTTTTCTTGTGAGAACTTTCAAGGTCCACTCTCCCAGCTACTTTCAAAAATGCAATACGGTATTATTTACCATAGTCACCATGACGTGCATATATTCCCAATTACTTATTCATTTCATAATTGGAATTTTGTACCTTTTAACCCTGTTATCTATCTCCCTCTGCCCCCATCTTTGACCCCGCCCTCAGGTAACAACCAGCCTGTTCTCTATATCCATGTGCTCAGGTTTTTTTTAGGGTTTTTTTTTTTTTTTTAGATTCTACATATAAGTGAGATCACGTGGTACTTGTCTTTCTCTTTCTGAGGTATTTCACTTAGCATAATACGCTTAAGGTCCATCCATGTTGTTGCAAATGGCAAGATTTCTTTCTTTTCCTTGGCTGAAAAATATTCTACTTTGTGTCTGTCCCGGGGGCACATTTTTAACATCTATTCATCTCTTGCTGGCCACAAGTTGTTTCCCTGTCTTGGCTATTGTAAACAGTACTGGAGTGAACATGAGGGTACATATATCTTTTGGCATTTGTGTTTTTGTTTTCTTGGCATAAATGCCCAAAAGTGGAATTGCTGGGTCATATGGTAGTTCTTTTTTTTTAAATTTTTGTGTTACTTCCATTCTGTTTGCCATAGTGGCTGCACCAATTTATATTCCTACCAACAGAGCACAAGTGTTTGTTCCCCTTTCGTACATCCTCACCAACACTTGTTATTTCTTGTCTTTTTGATTATTGCCACTCTGACAGGTGTGAAGTGATAGCTCATTGTAATTTTGCTTTGCATTTCCTTGACGATTAGCTGAGCATCTTTTCATGTGCCTTTGGCCATTTGTATGTCTTCTTTGGAAAATGTAAATTCAGGCAATTCTCTTAAGAGAAAATTACAAAAGAATTTTTTTTTCTTTGAATATAGTTTGTCTCTTTATTTCTTCCTTTTTTGTCTTTCTCTTTTTTCCCTCCTTTGAGTTAACAAAAACTCCTTGAAACATGATCTGTTTCTTTGTTTGTTTGCAATGTTACATAATTAATAGCATCATATGTTAAAAATTTTACTGGAGTATGATTTAACTACATTAAAATACGATTGTCACTACCTCATTTAATGATGACATCAGATGACATCCAAAACAATTCTATCTTTGGTGTATCAAGGGACACATAGACAGTGATAAAATGATATTTTTATGGTGCACTGGGAAAAATAGATGAAGTGGCTTTCAACTGGAAATAAGCATATGTTTGTAGGAGGGGGTGTTCAGCCTGCCTGGCCTTGTAAGCTTTGCTGAAGACTGAAGAAATTGTCAAAACATACTGTAGCCGTAGACAATGTAGGAAGCTCAGTAAATTGAAATAATGTCTTAACCGTTGTATACATGTAATGTCTTCAGATGAAAGTGAAAAATCCAGTCAGTCTTCTAGAGAGTTTGTCTTTATGACTAACCACAGCTGGGTTTTTTTTTTTTTCTTATAAAGTTTAGTACATGGTAGATAATAAGCACATTTTTGAGAAACCCAAAAGACAGGCCATTCAAATGATTGGATACATTTTTAACTTTTTATCCAGATGTCTGTTATCTTTCAACATACTATTTGACACTTCCATATTTAAAATGAATAAAACCCTGAATGATAGTAGCAGCTACCATTTGGGGGGCACGCACTATGTATCAGGCCCTCATGAGATCATTTAATCTTCATAACATCTCTGAAAAACAACCCTGATTTGTATCCTCATTTTATGTAAGAGGATTATGAGTTTCCTAAATTTTAAGCAAGTAATCAAAAAAGTAGTGGAGCAAGGTTTTAAACAGGCTGATCAGATTCCAAAGCCTGAAATAAATGTGGTTGCCATGTCTGTAAGGAGGATTACTGGCCTGTAGCATTTGTTGAATAAATGACGTTTGGACCCCCCCACACACACTTTCTACCATTTTTGGCTTGTTCTTCTCTGCATTCACCTCCATCTCTTATTTCATCATCCTCTTTGTCAGTGGTGATGTTTCCCAGACAGAGTGTAGGGCAGACTGACTGTGCCAGGAGACTAGCATTCCTGTGCAGACACTGAATCAAGGCCTTGACCTCACTAGCACTGGGAGCCTAGAACACCTGCTTTCAAATCCTAGCTCTGCTTCTTAGTAGCCCTGTGATTTTAGACAAGCACAGTTTCTTCATCATTGTATAATGAGAGTAATAATAGTACCTGAATTTTTATATAGGGTTGTTTGAGTGTTAAATGATTTAATAAATGTATAACACTTGACATATTGCCTGGCATATAATAATATTAGCTATTATTATTTGTGATTACATCATGATCACTTTTCATAACTTTTATACAGGAAACAATATTAGAGGAAAAGGAAATTTTAGTTAGTCGAATTTTTAAATGACTAGCTCATGTTCAGCAATTGCATTTTGTAACACTGAAATTTTTTATTAGTGTTTTATCACTGAAATAATTGAGAGCCATATTACAACATTTCTGTTCAGAATTTTGAATGTGTTGTGATATATTTCATGAAGGAGGATGGAGTGAAAGGAGGAACTTGCTATGATGTTTCAGGGTGCTTGTACTTATTTAATAATTTTGTTTTACCTTCTGATGTAATGAAATACTGTTTTCTGGGAAAAAAAGGTAGAAAGTTGGGGCACATCTGAGTGATAGAAAAAACGTCCTTTATTTTTATTTAAAAATGTAATTAAGCGGGCTTCCCTGGTGACACAGTGGTTGAGAGTCTGCCTGCCGATGCAGGGGACGCGGGTTCGTGCCCCAGTCTGGGAAGATCCCACATACCGCGGAGAGGCTGGGCCCGTGAGCCATGGCCACTGAGCCTGCGCGTCTGGAGCCTGTGCTCCGCAAAGGGAGAGGCCACAACACTGAGAAGCCCAGGTACTGCAAAAAAAAAAAAAAAAAAAAAAAATTTAATCTTTTAATTGTCAAAATTTGATATGTAGACTGTCATCTTAAAGCCATCTCAGTTGCCAAGGAAATTCAATGACAGGATGCTTAGGAAGAGCTTTATCTAGATGACAGGTTCTAAAGAATCTGTCCTAATGGAGGGAGGAATTTGCATGGAAAATGTGGAACAATGGTCAAAAAAATCACCCATCATATTTTATTGAAATTACAATCTGGGGCTTCCCTGGTGGCGCAGTGGTTGAGAATCCACCTGCCGATGCAGGGGACACGGGTTTGTGCCCTGGTCTGGGAGGATCCCACATGCCGCGGAGCGGCTAGGCCCGTGAGCCATGGCCACTGGGCCTGCGCGTCCAGAGCCTGTGCTCCACAGCAGGAGAGGCCACAATGGTGAGAGGCCCACGTACCACAAAAAAAAAAAAAAAAAAAAAAAATTACATTCAAATATAAGTGTTTTTGGTGTTCTGGATTCCAGGGTGTATCTACAAAAAATTCTACCTGGCCTGTCCCTTTCTTGCTTTCTATTCCATATTGAAAATGGGATGCATAACTTCTCAATGATGAACTTGACTGGGATTTGTCAAGTTATACCCCCCAGCTGTTTTCAAAAATAAAGTTTTATTTGAACATACACACCCATGCTAATTTGTTTACGTACTGTCTATGGCTTTTTCACATTGGAACAGGAAAACTGAATAGTTGCAACAGAGACCATATGTTCAGCAAAGCCAAAAGTATTTCTGATATGGACCTTTACAGAAAAAAAGTTTGCCAATCCCTGAAGTAGACAGAGCTAAATACACACATGAGAGTTTATTCCAACTTGATGTTTCTTACTTTCTTTGCAGGAAGGATTAACTCTCCTCACTAGGTTTTCCTAAGAGCATCAATAGTATTGATTAAATATGCCTACTGTTTCATATGTTAGTCTTTTCCTTTCCTTTAGATTATAAACTCCCATAGCATGCTTAGAATTATAGGGATAGCCTTTTATAAATTACAAAGTATCACAATCATAGAAAATAGGAAATGTGACTATTAAAATATTGAATGGGACAACTGATTCATCTCGTATGATCACCTTATTTTGTGAAACTATTAACTAATTTGTTGAAGAAATTGAAGTTAAACACATTGACTTATATAGCTCATGTGACTTGAAAAATAATATGTAAGATTATGGGTATTAAAAAGCATTAAAACAAACAAGTTATCATGAGATAGTGTCAGTAAAAATCTATTGATGTTTGAGTTTATTTGGCTTTGTTTGTATGCATGTTGTGTTTCTCAATATTCTTCACTGATTTTCATCACATTCTCCTGCACTTTTACTCATTGAGTTCTAGCCTTTTTAGTCATTTCCATGACTTTCTGCATATTTTTTTGGATTATTTTAGTTTTAGTTTAGAGTCCAGAATTGAGATCAGCTCTCAAAAAGTACTGTGATTAGTGTGGGATTAATCTCTAACCCATCTTATAAAGAGGCATGGTCTGTCATCATTATCATCAGCAAATAAAATCCATGTAAATGCCACCTCCCTGAAGTCTCACTTATCTTTTTAAAAGTAAGTTTGAATAAATACTGGTAATAGAACTTACGAGGAGCAGAATCCAGTGAGAGAATTCTCTGTAAGGATTTTAGAACTTCATATAGTTCATTTGCAGGTAGGTATAGTTTTCCTGCTCTGGGGAGATGATGCTGATTATTTAAAAATCAGAGATGAAACAAGAAACCCCTAAGCAAAATGAATTATTTGCTTTTTGGTAAACTTGATTCTGTTTTGTAACCTTAGAAACATGGATTTTATGACTGATAGTATTAAAATTTATACTCCCTCTAGAGCGTGTTGTTAATCATTATTGCTCTGCTGGGCCTCAGGATTACCTGTCTGCATTGTAATACAATTTTCCTTAATAATTACAACTGAAATACCGATGGTTCTTAACACGCCTCATATATTTCTATCAATGAAATGAAATTCACAAGAAATAAGGGCTTGCCTCCAGAAATAAACTTCAAAATATTAAATTCCTCTTAAAAATTTGTAGAACTTTTTAAGACCAATGTTGATTTTTGTACTTGTGAAATAAAATATCTGATCCTAATGGTTGTATTTTAGTGCTCCAAAAGATAAATTCATTATCTAAGCATAGTTATAGCATAAATAAAAAGAGAGCAAACAATAGGTACTTCATGTATAATTTAGTTCAATGAACCAGACATTTATTATGTCTCTACTTTGTGAAAGTCCCTGCAGAGATGATGTCAGGTACTTATCTTTGGAGGAGGAGGATTGAAGACAGACATGAGCACCTATAATATTTTAGAGCGTGCAGATCCATTACTGTGACTTTAGAAACTCCCATCTTTTGTAGAGAGGAAAAGATACCAGAAATGGAACTTGGAGCTCCAGATGAAGTTCAGGAAAACATACTGCACTTTTGAGACTCTTTCTTACTCTTATTAAGTAGTAGTAGCTGTCAGGAACTGTGTTAAGAGCAGGGCTTGAGGGGTGGAAGCAATCCTGTATCCTCTACAAAGCAATAAGTGATCCAGAGATACAGATTTGACCCTGAACTAAAGTCACCCATGAGATTTTCAGCTCTGCCAAGTTCTTAGCGCTATGGAGAAGTCAGTCTTATTAATATTTTGAATAGAAAAGGAAAGTTGCTTACAGAGCTTGCCTAAATTTGGGAGTAGCAGAGACAAAGACCCTTTCTGGAGGAGCTCTCCCACCTGAATCAAATTCATTTATTGTGTTCTGTTGTGATTCAAAGAGTAAAAGGCAGCATTGGTCTCAGGGGCTTGTAGAATAATGAGGGAGATAAAAGATACATTGAGGTTTCCCAAACTACTGAGGGAAAATTGGTTCAAGTGCCCGTTTCACACCCTGATCTAGGAAGGGAATGTTCTCAGAATTTCTGCCCTTTTTTCCCCCCAGCACTCTTTTCCTCCTTCATGGAACCCACTTAGTTTCAGCTTTTTAAACTCACTTGGTCCTGCACCAAAACTATATCCCCTATTGGCTTTCACAAGAAATTCATCACATTAAGCATACCATGACAGTTGTAAGTTTGTAAATTAATTGAAGATTTGGTGGGTTGTGTGGGAAGAGATCACGTCACGAGCTCTCCCCCAGCCCCACTTCCTGTTTTCCCCTGGCCAGTCATCTCTGCTGGCTCCCAAAAGCTAAGACTCGTAATACATGTTGCTGTCTTCTTTATCTAGCAAATACCACCTGCCAAGGGTAGTCTAGTTTCCTCCCTTTCCACAAAAGTGCTGGTGATTTTTTTATTGTTGAATAAATAATAGAGAAATTGCAGATGGGATAGAGAGAGAAAGCAACACAAAAGAACTTAGAGAGTTTGGAAGTAACCAGATTTTAAAGTGGCAAGTTGGAGCATGTTGATTACAGTGTGTGCCACTTTAAAACTCCATAGTAGATCTTGGAACAAATTCCTTTTAATCGCATTACAACTGTGTGGTTGACAGTAAAACATCATTCCAAAATATCCCTTGTATTCTTTGAGTTAGGAAATTACTGCTCTAGTAAAAGGACATTTTGGAAGCAAAATTATAATATGGACTTTTGACAGTAAGACATACTACTTGCAAGGAATGCAAGTTATACATAGAATCAATTAAAAGGAAAAACACAGTTATTAGGAAATGATGGGATTATTGTGATTAGATATTAAAAAAACTCATTTTCTCTACTTTAAGCACCATGTGGTTGGCAATAACTTAAAAAAGCAAATACATGCACGTATTTGTACATACGGTATAAAAATATATTTAATATTGTACATTATGTGTATGTAAAAATTAGAAGTAATTAGTACTTCTGAAAAATATTTGAATGATAAGATCTGCTATTAAATTTCTTATGTCTGTTACAACACACTATTTCTTAGTAAAAATAAGTGCTATAAAGCCACTTAAGTAAAACTGACACTATTTAGTTTTTAAGAAAAAGTGACATTTTTCACCAATTGGTTTAGTTCATAAGGATTTCAAAATATAAACAATGACAGATATTTTTGAGCTAAACTTAGGCTTGGGATATAGCTTTTTTCTTTTTTAATATTTTTTGGGGGATGCTATGTAAATCAAAGTGCTCTGATGCTGTTTGAATTTATTTTACATAATTCCAGAAGTGGGACAAGTTAATTCAGCAGCTGAATGACATTGTCACAGAATCTGTTTCTACCCTTCTGCTCTGCCATTCTCAAGATATTAGCTATATCCTCAGATTAACTTCCTCCATGCTGTCAAGATGACTAAAGCATTTCTAGGCCTCATATCCATATACAACAGCAGAAGGAAAAGCATTTTGTTAGGAGGGTGGAAAACTTTGCTAGAAGCCCCCAGAATATGTTTCCTTGCATATTGTTGGCTAGATGTGGATAATATATATACCCTTAAATCAATTCCTGGCAAAGGAAATGGGTTCACTACGATTGGCTGAGTCTAATCCGATTGGCCTGAACCTGGGCATAAGTCATCCTTCCCATAGTTCCTTGGGGAAGAAAGACACCTAAGATGAATCAGGGCTCTGCCTATCAAAAAAGAGGAAACAAGGGTTTGTATAGGAAGCCAATAGTGTTTATTGGAGAAACAAAGCATCAGACTTTAAGCTAGTGGTTCTAAACCCTAGCTGCACATTAGAATTATTTGGAAAGCTTTTAAAAAATATGTTGATTTAATTGTGCTGGGTTGCACATAGATATTATCAATAACATTTTATAAAAATCCTGGTGATTTTAATGTATAGCTAAGTTTGAGAACCACTGCTCTAGGTAAACTAAGGATAGAATAAGGAAACAAAACTCTCCATGAATCTGCACATATTTAGCTGCTCAAGAACTTTTCCATCTCTACTGAGCAGTACCTAAAAATTAATCAGCGGCCAGCAGGGTAAGGTTTCCAACACAAAATCTTAAACCACAGTTAATTTGCCAATGTGAAATGATGCTCACTGCCATAGTCACTGTACATTTTCCAAGAACGTATGATTTTGGGGTACTTAAATACCCAGACAGCCTTCATAGCCAAGCCGAGATGGGGTTTTATGTAAAGGTAGGGACATTAGTCCCATTTTTGTGATGAGAGAACTGAGTTGCAAAGAGGCTGTTACTGGAAGAGAGATAGAACTGAAGGTCTTATCTTAGTATCCTGCAGCCACGGTTTCCTCTTTTTACTTATTTATTGTTGCTACTTTGTTCTTGTTTTATGTGAGACAGATGTCATTTGTTTTGGTTAAAGTAAAGCTTCATAATTATAACAGGTACCCTTTATTAACAGCATATTTTGAGCCACGAACTGTGCTAGGTGCTTTATTACTGCCCCAACATTTGTATAATCACTACAGAAATCACATGCAGTAAATAGTACTAACTCTACTTCATAGAAAATGATATTGGAACCCAGAGAGTTTGTTACTTCTCCGAGGTCTCATAATTAATTCATTTCTCTGGAGTCTAGACTTTGAACCCATAATGCAGTGAAACGCCAAAATGCATTTTGCTATGCACAGAGATTTGATTTTGTGCAGCTTACCAGTTCAGCAACTACCTATTTGTTGACTAATAGGTGATAGGTGTTGGGCTAAGCCTGAGTTGGATTGCATTTTCCTTGCACAGTATAATTTACATTTTTTTAAAGAAATGGGCTTAGGCCAGTTGCTTTGCACCAAGCACTTAACATATGATCAAATAATTAAATGAAGAAATGACATGGAATCTTCATTAAGACTGCTTAATTAGGAGTTGCTCAAATTTTAAAGACTAGTGAAACTACCTTGGCAATAATTTCCTTTTCCAGAGGAACTTATTAAAATATAGAAAGTAAAGCCTTTAAACATGTAGCTTATATTGTACTCCCTGATATTTCCAAACAAATACTGAGTTACTGGAGAGTGTGTCTTGAGTTATTCAGTCACACTCCATGTTACTGTTTCTTAATAAAAACAGTACTCTTTTAATAAGTGATATAATTGGTCTGTATGGCTGACATTTATTCAGATACTTGCTTTAGAATGTGTTCTTCTAATTGAAAGATAAGAGGAAAATAAACTGAGCAATGGCTATTAAGGACTCACTGGTTTAGTTTTCACAGAGATAACATTTTCCAAATTACTGAGTTATGATATTGAAAATGAAGGGCAGGCTCCTTGTTGGGGGAAAGTGTTAGAATAGCCCTAATGCAGAATCTCATTAAAGCAACTGTCAGGATTCCTCTATTTTACCATCACCTCCCCTATTCTGTAAGAAGCAACTGTCATTTTGAGTGAGTGTACTGCCAAAGAGGCATTTACAAATAAATGAAAAATGTCACAATTGATTTCACTCCTTCCAGGATACTGTGTGTCAGCTTTGTCACAAACTGTCTTTGTTATTCTCTGTTTTAGATCTCCCACCTGGACATTGGAAATAGCTTTTGATGGTTTAGGGCCTCTTTCACTTGACCCCAGGTAAGCCCTCTATTGGTGACCTTTTATAAATATTTGTAAAACGGTTTGAGCAGTTAGAGAGTATAAAAACATTTTTCTCTCTTTCTCTCTGTAACGGCTGTTTTTGTCAAAAAGCATTTCAATGTCAATATCATTTACTTGCATTTTTGGACATTAGAGAGAATAATTCCGTGCCCTACAGAGCATTGTAAAATTATATGATTATAATTCGCATCCTCTTCCCTAATATGATGGTTTGTTATTATAATACTTAATCTAATAATAATTCTAATAACAATTACTTGAAAAGAAGATATATGATTATGCTTTTCCTGTATTTTGAAATAGGTGTCCAAATTTTTATCACTCTTTCTTTATAATATTATCTTGGATATATGTCTTTCATATGATTTATATATAACATTACTGATACACATTCATTATTGCCATTACCATAAACTAGTCCACCAGCACTACTGCCATCATGCTGACATTAGTGAGCACTTACTCTGAGCCATATGCTATATGAATTAGCTATATGAATTAGCTTATGTGAATGTATCACAGTGGTATTTGAATCCTAAATTAATATGGATTTGAAAGAAAAGCAACTAATTAGAAATTGCTAACAGTTGTTACTTTTACCATGGATATTAAATTAAAGTAAATCTTCATATAATTATACTTTAAGAGATTTTAATCAGTATAATTAGTTATAGATTATGGATCATTTAGGGTTATTTAGCTTTCTACTTGAAAGATAATAGAATGGACCAATTAGGAATATTCTGTTTCTCTTGAAAAATAGAAGTGGAAGCAATTCACTCATTCATGCAACAAATATTTATTGAGCACCTATTAAGTGGGAGCTATTTTACACTGAGGACATGATGGTGAAGATTATGTATCTATTTCTCAGGGGCTTACAGTCTAGTGACAAACGGTCAAGAACAGGCAAGTACCCCAACATGTGATGAGTGAAAACAGTAGGGATAAGCATGGGGTACAAAGTGAGAAATGAGGTGGGCATCTAAGCCAGATTAGAGATAAGTGCTCAAGGAGGGATGTGGCAGAGGATGGAAAAATATTAAATTCTGGTTACAAAGTAGTTATGGTGTCTGAAGTGTAGTGTTTAAGATAGGGAGGTGTGCCTAAAGAATTCAGGAAGGGGCACATCATGAATGTCATTCTGAACTATATCAAGGAATTCAGGTATAATTGTGAACAGTAGCAGTTAAACTGGAAAGATTTCATCTGATACTGAATATTTTCTTCAAACTAGGCTGATGAAATTCTCACAGGGCCAGCTTCCTATATCTAATAACCAGGAAGGCAGGCCATTCTTCCTCCTTCACACCTACATAAATAGAATATATTTCCTAGAATATAAGGTCTTTGTGAGCAAGGACCTGGGCTGATGCACCTTGTTTTCCTAGGATCTGTTGCAGTATTTTGCACATAGCAGGCTCTCAGGGTTTGTGGTGTGGAATGACAGGATCAAATGTAAATTCTGGGGAATGGATAGATTGACCCAACAGAGGGTCCCCACAAAGACTGACTACTTAAAGCCATATACTCCTCTTTCCCTGATCAGTTGTCACAAATGGCAAAACTGCTTTCTGCATCTCCTCTTGACTTTTAGATTCATAGTAAGGGGACTCCATCAAAATCAATACAAAATGCAATTTTTAAAATAAACAATAATGTATCAACTTATAAGTGAAAAAATGTATGTCAGTAAATTCTCTTTAAAGACATAAAAAAGGTTTGAAGAAAGCTAAGAATAAGTGAAGAAAATGATTTTTAGCAAAAGAAGAAATAGCCAATATATCCAAGTTTTATTTATTTTAACTCTAGAAAATTGTAAAGTCAATATACATTATAAAAGCTTTCTTTTGCAATGAGAAAGAGATGATAACTATCATTAAATTAATCATATAAGATAATGTATCAAGAAGATAAAGTGTACTTGTTTTGTATGAAAAACTAATGAGGAGTCTTTAAAAAATATGGTGATTTACAAATCACAAAATTACTTTACTGGTGTATATTATTGTATAGTGTGGACACTTTGGGTTCAGTTACAAAAAAACTTACCATTGTAAAGTTCTCCATTCTAGAGACTTCACTATGACCGTCTTTTCTGGAGTTATTCCTTTAAAATGTGCTGTTTTATGGTCACCTTGCTGCCAGATTGGGCTTGAAACCCGTGGAGCATTTCTGTGATTTTTTTTTTTTTTTTTTGGTATGGCCACATAAAATTCTGGAAGGACTAAGACACCCACCCAAGGCTACACAGAGTAGGATATCAGCTCTCATGTGATATTTTAGTGACCTAAGGATAGACACAAACTGGAAGTTTCAATAAACTCGATAATTTTAGGACATTTAAAATATTTTCTTCTAAAATGAAAATAACTTTTAAAAATATAAAACCTGGGCTTCCCTGGTGGTGCAGTGGTTGAGAGTCCACCTGCCGATGCAGGGGACACGGGTTCGCGCCCCAGTCCGGGAAGATCCCACATGCCGCGGAGCGGCTGGGCCCGTGAGCCATGGCCGCTGAGCCTGCACATCTGGAGCCTGTGCTCTGCAACAAGAGAGGCTGCAACAGTGAGAGGCCCGCGTACCACACACACACAAAAAATATCTACATATCTCTCTATATGTATAGATATAGATATCTATATATCTATATATATATATCAAACCTAAACTATATATATATATATATATATATATATATATATATATATATATAGCAATAAAGAAAATATGAACAAGGATACCAAGTTGCACACAGAATCTCTCAACCTTAGACTCACCTGTTGTTCATAGGGTAATGTTAACATTTTGCAAAGTGAAGAAGAGGCAGTTCTCAAAGAAATTCTGCCTAATGTTTTGGAAAAATGGACATTTCTCTGGCTTGCTATCACTCAAAATACAGGTTAAGAATAGCCAAATTAAAGAAAGTCTAATGAAAGTTGAAAAGAGGCCGAAATGAGAGCAGTAGATCTGGAAATGTTGTGAAGGATCAGGATATGCCACCCCAAAATATGCTTCTTTGTCATCAAAATGATTTTTTTGTCCCTAGTTTTCATTTTTTAAAAATTTTGATTGGAGTATAGTTGATTTACAATGTTGTGTTAGTTTCAGGTGTACAGCAAAGTGAATCAGTTATACATATACCCACTTTTTTTTTTTAGATTCTTTTCCCATATAGGCCATTACAGAGTATCAAGTAGAGTTCCCTGTGCTATACAGCAGGTTCTTATTAGTTATCTCTTTTATATATAGTAGTGTGTATATGTCAATACTTTGGGATTGGGCATCAAAATGATTTTGAGCTGAATGTATTTAGTTTCTGAAATCTCATATCTGCCTAAAAGCAGAGCCTCCCCAAAGATCTCAAAAGTCACTAAATTGGGCTACCCTGGTGGCGCAGTGGTTGAGAGTCCACCTGCCAATGCAGGGGGCACGGGTTTGTGCCCTGGTCCGGGAAGATCCCACATACCGTGGAGCGGCTGGGCCCGTAAGCCATGGCCGCTGAGCCTGTGTCGGGAGCCTGTGCTCCGCAATGGGAGAGGCCACAACAGTGAGAAGGCTGCGTACTGCAAAAAAAAAAAAAAAAAAGTCAATAAATCTTCTGCAAAGCTACTGTAATCTTCTCATCACACCCAAACAGACTTTGTCACAAGACTGACATATCCCCATTGGTTCTTCTAAGGTCCCTTTTATCTTTCCAAAATGTCCTTTGTTTTTCTATAAGTGCCCTTTCTCCCCTTCCCCTTCCCCTAGTGAATTAGGTCTATAGACCCCAAATTCCAACCATCCCTTTGAGGTATTTGTCTCTGAGTTCTCTCTTATGTATGCTCAATGCACATGTAAATGAATTTGTTTTTCTTTTGTTAATCTGTCTTTTGTCAGTCTAATTAACAGGGACCTAGCCAATGAACCTAAAATGAGTAGAGGAAAAAAAATATTTGTTTCCTCCCCTACTAATTGACTACTTAGGGTTCTGTACCACACAGTCATACTGAGTACTAAGAACTTCACTTTAGGAACATTTAGTGTAGGAACTTGCTTCCCCACAACTGTTGGTATCTGATCTCAAGTTTAACAGCCCTGCCTCTAGGTTACAGCTGGTCCAGGTGAAATAATACTAATGAAGAGATTAAAGTTGGACCATAGAGGCATTCTAAATGTCCTCATACTGCTAAACGACTTTAGCAAAAACATGACCCTCTGTCTTTAACAGCAAGTATGAATTTCTAATAAGTAAAATGAAAACCTAATTACTTCCTTTAAAGTAAGAAAGTGCCCAAAGAAATCAGCCCCAAATCCTTCAATAACACCTGTAACGGCAAAAGGGGATTTCTAACAAATAAGACAAAAATGATTATTTTCTTTATTGTAGCAAGAGCTCAAACAAATCAGAAACACCACTAACTCCTTTATATATTTAGAGTAAAGAAGTGAATCAAAAGTTCACAAAACAGGCTTTCGTCTAGTAAGAGAAAGAAATTTTTTTAAAAAGAAAGAAAGGCAGACGATGTGGCCAGGCCTATCAGTGGGATGTGTAAACAACTGTTGGCCGGACAATTGACAGAGGGCTGGCTCTGGCTGGGCCAGGTGGGGGGAACAGTATGAGGCGCCGGCTGCCCTGTTTCGGGGTCACTTCCTGTGCTTATTCCGTCTGTTGGTTTCCTTCTTTTGCGTCCACCTTCTGAATTGGATAGCACCTGTTCTGTACCATTACCTTGGCAGGCAGCTTTCATGTACATTTTAACACATTCTCTGTGCCAAATTCTCTCCTTAAGTTACCAAAGGCAATTGTTAAAATACTTGCAGAGCAAGTGAGACAAAAAACAGTTTTCTATAAAGACTAAGGAGTCATGTATGCTACTGGCAGTATGCTACTGCTTGTGAATTTTGTACACAACATTTGAAGCTGGCTTGTTGATGAGAAAAGTGTTAATTGTTTTTAATTGTCTGAACAAAGGGGTGTAAATTTCCTCCATTCTGTTGCTGTTTATTGGATGTCTGTTCATGCTAACGTGCCCAATTTGGCTTCTCTTTTTCTTTAACATAGCTCTGCAAATTTCCAGGAACTAAGACAAAAACAGTTCTTTTATATTAGGACATAGCCTTTTCCCAGCAATATAGTGTGGCTAATGCCAACCCGTTGTCTGGAGACTAGGAACTTTACACGTGTGTTTTCTAAATGATAGGTATTTTGAAATTTTCTATAAAAAATTTGATAGAATTTTTTCTCTTTGTAGTTGCAGTCCATTTATGTACTTTTTGCCTTATGAAGATGGAAGGGGAGAATCAAAACATCCCTCAAAACTGGAATAATACAGTTTTGGGTGGGACACATGGTTCTTTTACTAGAAGTAAGATTTTGCGCACATGAGAACCAAAGCTTTTCTCACATTTATTTCTCTTACCGTATCACTCTTCTTTACCACCAAACTCTTACTGGATGTTTATTCCTAAAATATTGACATTTGGGTAACATGGATTTCAAAGAAAACTTTTCAGAAGCTCTTTCCTCTCAATGCCTATCATGCCACATTCCACATTCCATTTAATTTTAAAGCCATTTAATTTTAATTGGGAATGAAGTAAGATACCTATTATAAAGACAATTTAGAGATGAATTCTAGTAACACATTTTTTTTGATCACCATGTATCTGAATCATCTTTTGTAAAATTTTTACATACTGCATTACATTTATTTTTTTTCTAAATTAGAAAATTGAAATGTGTGATGATACAGCTAAAGCACAGATTCAGCCCGGAAAGATGAAGGGCAGTGGTTAAATATCAAAGGTTAATGGTCAAGGAATTTGACAGCTTTAAAAATGCAGTGTGTTTATTTAGTACATTTAAAGTGGGTTAATCAATCAACCATTCAACATATCCTAAGTATGTGGCATGTGTGTGAAAATGCACTGGGTGCTGTAAAATACATATTTTTAAACAATCAAAAAGCATTACTGGGCTCCATTTATGATTTTAATTATTATAGAGTATAGAGGAGTTCAGTATGTTTCCTGATACAGAACTGTTTACAATTATAGGAAAACAAAATAGGCCATGAAAATATAATACAGAAATAGAGAATAGGAACGTATTTACATAGGTGCTAATTATGAGGTGAAGGCAGTATTTGTAAGAGTCATTAGAAAAGGCCTAAATCTGTGTGCTGGGGACATCTCAGAGAAGGCAATTTAGAGGCACTATGGTTTGAGGTGGACTGTGACACGAGAATTTGGGTAGATGAGAGAGGCAAATAGACACTTTTTGTTTGAGGGGAGGGGGGTAACCAAGCAGCATGACCCATAAAGGCAGTGGTTTAGAGGTAAATAGACACTTTTTGTTTGGGGGGAGGGGAGTGACCAAGCAGCATGACCCATAAAGGGAGAATGGCAGTTCGAGAAGTAGGCATTAGTGACCGGCACAGAGGATGTGTCCTGGGAACTTATTGGATGTGAGGAGAGGTAGACGCAGGGCCTTCAAAGCCAGGCAGAGTGCTTTACATCGAGGCAGTGGACTGCGATAAGTTCTTGAGCTGGGAGTGCCATTATGAAGATAGGGTCTTCTGTGAAATGATCCTGAGCTGGGACTAGAGCAGGATGGTTGGTGGGAGGGAGTTGTGGACATCTAGGCACAAGAGGAGTAGGCTGAATTAGGGTGCTGATGGGGGAGTGAATGAAGAAATACAGTGTAAGTAATTAAGCCATATTTTACTGATACTTATTTCTTATTTACAAATGTGGTACAACAATTAACACATTCCGGAGTTAGTAATTAGCAATCAGGTTAAATTACTTTGATTACCTCTTTTACATTTAATGAAAAACATTTTAAGAAAGCTACTTTCTAAGATGTTTTCTAGTCTGCTCTCTCTCTATAGTTTCTCTTTTACTGATCCTTCATTCTTTCCTTCTCCTTCTTCCTCCCTCACCCTTTTTCTCTGTCCTCTCTCACTTTCCCTTCTAAAAGAACAAAAATTTAGGCTGCTTTTTATTAAGTTATTTAAATAAATTAATCATCATTTTATATAATAGTTTAAACCTCATATAGGCTTAAGATTTAAAAGTAGCACCTTGCTAATATTTCTTTCCAGGCGGCTCCTGAGACAATGATTTTCAACTCTTCTATTTTTTTCTTCTGATAGCTCTATGCTTAAGTAGTTATTTCTTGATTTATAGATACTTGATACTATCTATTGACTTCTTGTTTTGTTGGTTGAGAATTAGTTTTTCTAAGATCTCATACCCAGCCATCCAAAATATCCTCCCTTTAAAAAAAAAATTACGGTTATATCACAATTTTTCAATAAATTGTTCACACATTTGTAATAATAAGTGAATATCACTTACTTCCGAGCCAAGACTTATATTATGATTTTTTTCCTTTCTCATACATTTTTAAGCATTAACTTTCCTTTTTTGTTTCCTTAGTTTTCTGTATATCTGTTACTATTTGTTCCCAAATATTCTATAAAAGACCTATTAAATGGCCATCAGTAACATTTTTAAATGATTTTTTATTGTTGTTGTTCTCAGAAAAGTGTGGCCTTGAATGGCTTCATTATTAAAGACAAATAGAGGCCCCGAGAAAGAATTTAGTCCTCAGCTTAGGATACAAGAAAAACCAAAGAATCTAAAAGAAATGAGAGAGTGTTCTGAAATACCAACAAAATAAACTCCTCTTTAGCTTGATGAGAGAGAGAAGGATAAGAATAAAGAAGGGAACAGATTCAGATGAAACTCATAAACGATTGGCTACATTAAACTTTTTCTGGTTTTGGCCTGGAGATATTCCTGTTGTACCCCTTCATCCTCCTGCATCAGTTGTGGCTTTTGTTTCTAGGCCTAGTACAACTGCCATTCTGAATGTTTCTTTCCCACTTTTTGTATTAGGACCCTTTGGTACCTACATCTTATTTCAGCCTCCAACGGCTTTCTAAGAAAGGGTGCCTGGGAAAGTCTTCTGTCTCCTTACAAGCTAGATGTGTCTTTATTCTGCCCTCCTGTTTGACTGATAGTTTGGGTGATCACAGACTGCTTCCTCTCAGAAGTCTGAAACCTCTACTTTCTTACAGTCTTTCTGTTGAGAAGTCAGAGGCCATTCTAATGGTAGATGCTTCTTTTCTTAGGAAATTTTTGATCTCTTTAGTGAGCATCTGTGTGCCTTTTCAAACTGAATTTTCAGCTTGGTAATTTTCTTATTGGTATCGTTATTTTATTGTGAATTTCTTTCCTCTTTATTTTGGCAACTCCTATTGAAAAAAAATGCTGGCTATCCTGGATTAATTCTCTGACTTTACCCCTGTTAACTCTCCATTTCTTTTTGTCTCTTGTGGTTTCCTTGATTTTGTCTTTTATTATTATATTCCTAATTTTTAGGAACTCTTTATTCTGTGATTGTTCCTAATTTATGATATCCTGTTCTAGTTTTATGGTACACTATATTAATTTTATTTTGTTGAAGTATTTCTCACTCTGCATAGTCTGTTTCCTCCTGGTTATCTTTTTTTCTGTTTGTTTTTGCATGGGAAACATTCTTTACATATTTAATAATCCTTAAACATCTATTTTAAGAATTAAACACTAAAAGGTGATAAATATATGCTTAGGTGGGATTTGGTTTCTGGTGAGCTTCACTATGGAAGGGTGATGAGCAAGCCTTTTCATTTTTAGTAACTGATGATATATATATATATATATATATATATATATATATATATATATATTTATCAACAAATTTTATAACCCAGAAAAGTAGATATTTCTCCCATTTTAGCATTGAAGAAACAGAGTCAAATGGGGTTAAATAGTTTTCTAAAGTTACATATCTCATTAGGTCTATGTGAATCAAAATCTTGTGCTCTTTCTAAGACATCATTGTCTAATTTTATTTTTTCTCTTCTGGAGCTACACCTCTGAGTCAAGAGGCATTATGGTAAAATTTTGTGAAGATAATCATAGCTCCTTAAACTGCAGAATAAAGGCAGCTTCACGTAAGTGTAAATACATTTTGAAATGCCCTCTTGAAGGCTTTCAGTTCGTAGCATTTAAACTGAATGTTGGACTAGTAAATTATAAAGGAATTGAAATGCTTCACCAGTTTGTACTTTGCTGATATTACCACATTCTTGAAGCATAAAGCCAGAAGTGGAAAAGGAACCACCTTCATAAACTGCAGAATTAAATAAAAATATGTATAATATTTTGAGAAAATAATTTGGTAATATACATTAATAGCCTTTAAAAAATTGATACCTCTGGGCTTCCCTGGTGGTGCAGTGGTTGAGAGTCCGCCTGCCGATGCAGGGGACACAGGTTCGTGCCCCGGTCTGGGAAGATCCCACATGCCACGGAGCGGCTGGGCCCGTGAGCCATGGCCGCTGAGCCTGCGCATCCGGAGCCTGTGCTCCGCAGTGGGAAAGGCCACAACAGTGAGAGGCCCGTGTACCGCAAAAAAAAAAAAAAAAAAAAAAAAAAAATTGATACCTCTGACCTAGACATCTAATTTTAGAAATTTCACAGAAGGAAAGCAGAGGTGTTGATAAAACTACAGATAAATATTCAAAATTATGATGTTCATTATTAAATATGCAAACTTAAAATTAGAAAAAAAACAAAATTCCTACAATGGCAGAACTTTTAAATAAACTACTGTAAAGCCATACGATGGAGTAATATGTAGCTCTGAAACATGGTGTTTTTAAAGGGTATTTAAAATACAGGAATGTCTGGTGTGTTAAGTGAAAAAGCAGAATGCCAAACTGCACTCACTGTGCAGTGCAAAGTAGGTTAAAATTCATGTACATTTGCATAGAAAAAAGACTGGAATAGAATATACCAAGCTGCAATAGTATTTATCTCTAGCTTCTGGAATTACAGACAATTTAAATTTTCTCACTGATGCTATTCTGTAATTTCCAAATTTCCTAAAATAACTACATATTATGTGAATAATAAAAAAAAGTATGTAGCCTTAAAAACACTCGAAGGAGAACAGAAAAACTCTCTCTAGTCTCTTTGCTATTGAGAATAAGTGAGGCTAAGTGTCCTTTGGCTCTTCCCTGCCTTCATGTAACCATCTGGGGACAGTACTAATGGGACAGAATTGGGCTCTTTACTGCGCTGGATTGTTATTAAGAATTTTCTAACTTAGGAAAATGTGCTGATTCCTGTTACCTTTATTGCCCATTTTCTTCTTTTTCCTAACTCCATTCTCTCATATTTATTCCTTAAACACTTATCATTGGATTGTCATAAAAATGATTTATTTAAGTCACTAATGTACATTTTAAATTTATTGTGCATTTTTCTTTACAGTGCAGCTCTATATATGATTCATACACAAATTGGAACTGGTTTCTGAAATATTTTGTAAAAATCTATTAAAGGTTTCCTAGTGACAAAAGTTACATATGAAAAAAGTTAAAGGTGTGTAACTGGATTAAATGAATAAAACGTAAGGGGAAAAATCATCCTGATTACCTATAATTAATACTAGCCTGGCTTTTAGACATTTTTCTAGGTAAACAGTCATTTCATGTAACTTATTTATTAATTGCAGTAATTTTAAACACCTGGGCTCCCTTTGCACTATCTGTAAAAATCTTTAGGTAATAAGAATTAACACACGTATGATGTTGAAGTGGAGTGAAATGGGTGAAATCTAGATATTACAGTTGTCACTCGGTATCCTCGGGATCCAGGACCCCTTGTGGGTACCAAAATCTACAGATGCTCAAGTCCTTTATATAAAATGGCATACTACCTTAGCTTTCCCTATTCATGGGCATCCCACAGATACAGAGGGCTGACTGTACTTACACTTTTAGGAATTTCAGGTATACTGAATTCTAGAATAAAAATTATGTAAGTGACATTATCAGTTCAGTGGATACAATTTTAATGACAGAACTTTTTTAAATGAATATTTTAAAACATATGTTTTTTTAAAATTTCAAAGCACAGATAATTTGGCCAAATTAAATAATTAATTCATAAGGGTGGGCAGTAGATAATGTTCTTGAATTTTCAAGAGAGATTGCAGTGCGTATTTTTTTTTCTATAATCACTGTGCAAGTATTCATTACACATCCAAGAGCTAAAGCTTTGCTCACTCTATTAAAAATGGGATTATAAAACATATGGGCTGGTACTGTATTTGAATAGAATGAAATTTGGGCAGATTGCTACTATTAAGCAGCAATGTAAAAATAGTGCTTAAAGTCAGAGGCAAAGAACATCTTCAGCACAGCTTCATTTATGATATATGGCAAATTAAATGACTTTTAAATTTTTCTCATTTTGACACCTCCCCTAATAGGTTAAAGAATTTATGTTTGGTCTGAGTTCATAATTATCATGTTTGTTAATTTACAATTTTGGAAGGATGCTTTTAACTTCACTATTTTAGGTTTGACTTAGACAACTTTACATTTTCATCCACTGAAATGAGGCTGATGGAGTGAGTGGCCTCACTACCTGGGGGGATGGCTTTCTTAGTTACAGCTTCCCATCTTCCTCAGAATTGTCACACACTTTGGTTCCTCTTGTCCCCCAATCCTAGATGTGACTCTATTTTCCCACTTGGGAAAAGTTCTGATCTCAAAGTTCTGATCCTGCCCCCGAGGTTTAGTGTGTTTATATTATCAATGAAAAAAAAAAAGTTTTCTAATGGTCTCATCCTGCAACATAGTTAAAGGATTAAATGATAGCCACTGATGTGTTTTCTGTTGGCTAAAATACTTTTCCCCTTTGTTAAGTAGACAGTTTTTCTTTTTCTTTTTCTTTTTTTTTTTGCTTACAGAAGGAAAAAGGATAATTTAAACAAAATTTAGTTTATGTTAAGAAGACAGTTGAAACACTGAAAGTCTTTATCTTTTGGACCATTGATCTCTGTTACCTGGGATAAAGGCAGAGATTCAACTGTTACCTGGGATAAAGGCAGAGATTCAACTAAGTCTTTAATTGTGAGGTATAAGAAGTATTTACAGTATGCTTACAATGTATCCAATTGAATATTTTGTTCAAAAATGAAATTTTACTGTTTTGTTCCTCTTTCTGGGACAGACATTCACTTTTTTCCCCTTAAATAAGCAGATAATCGAATACATACTTTACAGGAATTTAAAAAATCATAAAATGTATATGATAAAATAAATGTTGTTTAGTTCTCCATATTTTTATCCATTAGCTTTGGATTGCCTATAAGAACCATGACTTGAATAATAAAGGATTCTGTAGCATATGTGTGTTTTACACATTACATACACTGTGTTCTTCATTATCGAGAAAAAGTCAGTCTTAAATGTTTTCGGTCTGTCCTTGACTTTAAACAGAAATAAGTTCATTCAGTTTTCTTTTGATGCGTTATTTAATGACACCAACTTTTTGTACTGATGTCTGACATATAAGGAGCTCATTATAAAACATCTCCCATGTTAATGTATGGTTAATGTGTGGCTCATGTATCCCCAGATGTTGTGGACTTTTACATAGTCCTCAAATATGTTTTTTCAGCCAATGTTTATATAGGAAAAATTATATCAATTTATCTAAATTCAGTGTATGATTTTTTAATAAAAATAATGTTTGAGTAGAAACTAGATATAGTTGTTAGAGTGTCAGGATCAGATGTAGCCTCTGTGGAAAACGTTGCATATAGCATTAGTGATGCACTTGAGTATGGCTGATGCTGGAAGCCATGCTGCTGCATCGAAATCAGCCATCTGCTAACTACTGTATTAATCGCTTGATGATCATGAAGCAATGGCTTCAGCAGTTTATATCCTAATATAATAGTTTACCACGTAGAGTTTTATTTTATTTTTATAAATTTATTTATTTTATTTATTTATTTTTAGCTGTGTTGGGTCTTCATTGCTGTGCGCGGGCTTTCTCTGGTTGCGTGAGCGGGAGCTACTCTTCATTGCGGTACACGGGCTTCTCATTGCAGTAGTTTCTCTTTTTGCGGATCATGGGCTCTAGGCACGCGGGCTTCAGTAGCTGTGGCTTGCGAGCTCTAGAGCACGCGGGCTCTAGAGCGCAGGCTAAGTAGTTTTGGCGCACGGGCTTAGTTGCTCCGCAGCATGTGGGATCTTCCCGGACTAGGGATCAAACCCATGTGCCCTGCATTGACAGGTGGATTCTTAACCACTGCGCCACAGAAGTCCCCACTTAAAGTTTTAATGTGTTTTATGAACCTTATTGTATTGGGGTTAATGTATAACAAGTACTAATATTTCCCATTCAGTGTAACAGGAAAAAAGGTTAACTTTTTATGTCTGATTTTTAGGAGCTGTAATACTGACATTCAGTGGGAGAGATGCCTGAATTCTATTTTGAAAGTCTGACATGGTGGAAAAAACATAGGCTTTGACATCCATGGTCCTTGGTTCAGATTCTGCCACTGCTACATTAGGTATACTTGGATAAGTTCCTTAAGGGTTTTGAGCCTTAGTTTTCTCCTATTAAAATAGAACAGTAATATTCATCTTTTACAGTTGTTTTGAAGGTTAACAAAAATATAAATAAAACATTTCAATGCCTTGTACACAGTAGTCAGTATGTTAGTGAATGCTATTAGGATTAGTGATCATTTGCTGTAATTTACTATGTAAAAGTTAATAATAATGCCAAATTTTGTATAATGCCTTCTGGTTGGTGGAGCATTTTCGTATACAACATATTTAATCTTTCCTAAAGCTCTGATGAGGCATCTTATTATTATTCTTAGCATGTCCTATATATAGCTTACATATGAGGTTAACTGATGTGGCTAGTAAATGATGAAGTAAAAATGTGAGCCTAATCTTGTAACTTCCAAGTCTCTGCTCTTTGTACTATAAAATATCAATTTCTTATTAATAATTAGTAACTTCACATTCTGGATGACAAACATTTATTTGGCTTAAAAGTTTTAGATAGATAGATAAGTAGATAGATCAAAAATTTTCTAGTGGAATCAGGTATTAGTTTTTACTAAACATCAATAATGTAAGGAGCTGTTAGCACTGGATATATTACACAGTGATTTGCAATCCTCTAGAGTCTTCACAAGCTTTAATTTACTGAGACACATGTGGGCACCGACTGGGTAGCTACCATCCGTATATTACAGATGATGTGCCTGATGTCCTGAGAAGTTGTGTTTTGCTGAAGGTGATGCTTTTAATAAATAGCAGAATGTTGTGTCTCCAAGTACAGGTTTTACATGAATTTCCCAAATTCTATTTTATTTAGCACTTAGTGAATAAGTATTATGTTTAGAGTAGATGTTGTTAGAAGTACAAAAATAAACAAGGCAAGTTTCTTGCCTTTATAGAGGTTAAAACGTGTGTGTGTTTGTGTGGAGAGACAAAAATGTGTTTAAATGATCACAATGGAAGGTGCCATATGTCAATGATCACAATGGAAGGTGCTGTATGTTATAATAATTGGAAACCCAAGTCAAGTGTGATGTAGAAAACAAAATAAAACAAATCTAGATTATATCTTTGGTCAAAGAAACTCCCAAAAGGTGTAATAGTTTATGTGGAAGAAAACTGGAAGTGACTATACTTTTTTTAGAATCTAAAACTATGAAAAACTGCATTTTTTCTTCAAGGGATTATGGACTGTAATGAGTGCACTCTACAATGCGCCAAAATTTATGATAAGAAAAAATAATTAAGCAAGATAATATAACTGCCTATTGATGCTTAATGGAAATACTTATGTATTCATTAAGTTTAGAAAATGGAAAACTTAGTTCTGTGTCTTAATTCATTCCACTTATGTTTAGGTGGGAATTGGGTTTAATGAATTTTAATAATATCCTTGAATTTGATGTATTTATCTTCATCTAGAACACTTAGGTCCATACTACTTTAAGTAGCACATTAAGATAAAGATAAATTCTTCCTTTTCTTTCATTTATTCCTGAAAAATTTGAGTGTATGTGGTTTGGAATTAGTCATTTTCCATTTCTCATGATTAATTCAGGAAGCAAACATTCTGGGCATTCCAGGTATGTTCTTTTTAGTAATGGGTGATTTTTTGTTTTACATTTGAAGGTGTTGTCCTCAGATGAATGTTAAGCAATTCTCTGTCCTAAAGTACAATGAAAGCTACTAAATTTGTTCATCTTAATTTAGCTAATCATGTTCTCCATGCTATTATATTTTACATGCAAAGTAAAAGTCTCTGTGCTTTAAAATAATCTGAACTGACATAGTTCGTGAAATTTTACAATTATAACTACCACATTATATTTTACATATTTTATAAATATCTTTAAAAATATTTCTATTTTCTCCAGAAAACAGAAAAATAAAGAGAAATCACCCAATCTTTGCCACTCATTATGCTTATTTAGCCTCTCTATCCACAAATAAAAAGTTGTCATATCTTTCATGGTTTTCTCTTTTAGTTAATATATTTTGAATATCTTTCAATATTATTAAATATTCTTCTATAATATAATTTAATGGCTGTAATCTGATACATATACTGTAGAATAAGCTGTATCACAATTACTTATTTAATCTGTTGTTGAGCACTGAAGCATTCCTTCCCTTCTCCCTCCCTCTCTTTCTCCCTCCCATCCTTCCTTCTTTCTCTCTCTCGTTCTACCTTTTAATTAAAACACTACTAAACTCCTTTTCAGCAGATCTGTGAGCACATTTTTTATTGTTCAGTTAGAAAAACTTCCTAGAAGCAGTATTGAGAAATTAAAGTATATGTACATTTTTAAGGGTAATTAAAGTATTGTTGCATTTTCTCCAAAAAGGTTGTACCAATGTATGCTCCTATATTCATGGTGTTTTTTTGTAATTAAAAATTTGGTTTTGTGTAGTCATAGCTATCAATATTTTCCTTTATGTTATTTGCTTTTGGTATCATGCTTAGAGAAACCTCATCTTCCCAAAGTGTGTGTATGTATGTGTGTAAATATATAATATTTATATATATATATTCCTTTCAATACTGTAATGGTTTATTTAATATATCTATACATAAATATATAGATATGGATATAGATATAAATGTAGATATAGAGGTATAAGACCCTTTGGTCCAAATAGAATTTATTCTGGGCTACTCTTTAATACTCTAACAATTGCTGTTATGAGAATGTTATCAGCTAACTACAGGCACAGGGTTTACTATGGTCCAGCTAAGTGTTTTATAGGCATTATCTATTTAAACATCACCTATGACAGCAATCCCCAAACTTTTTGGCACCAGGGAACAGTTTCGTGGAAGACAGTTTTTCCATGGATGGGGCCAGGTGGGGGGGATGGTTCAGGTAGTAATGTGAGTGATGGGGAGCGATGGGGAGCGGCCCATGAAGCTTTGCTTGCTCACCTCCTGCTGTGCAGCCTAGCTCCTAGCAGGCCACGGACCACTACTGGTCTGTAGCCTGGGAGTTGGGGACCCCTGACCTATGTTATATAAACTACAGTGATTATCCTGTCTTACAGATAAACTGAGACTTAAAAACAAGATTTAAAACTAAGTATCTGTGGCTTCAAAGCTTGTTATCTTAACCAGTAAGCATACTGCCTTTCTTTAAAAAGAAGAGCTACACTGTGATTGAATACTATAATTAGTATTGTTGAATAGGAGATTTCTTGAAGGAGGGATTTGCCTTTGATGATTGATGAAGAAGCTCAAGAGTCATAAAAGGAACCAGAGAGAGTTCCTGCAGGTTCCTAGACTCTTTACATAACATTTTTCTCTGTCTTTTTTATATCACACTTTCATTTTGGATAGTTTAACTTCTCTGTCATCAGGCAATTGTAGTTAAATAAGTTTTCCTCTTAATATAATACAAATTTAAGGTGATAGGTGCTTGCATTCTGTTTGGAATTGCAATTTCAGTTCAGACGTCAGGAAAAGGAATCTCTTTTGCAATTTAGGTAAAGGTCCCACAGAACAAAGTGGAATGATTCACTGCTGTTATGTTTTATCCTTTTATGAAAAAAGATTCTGAATATTTTAGGAGACTGATGCTGAATTTTCTAACATTGTTGGCAAGTATGTATCAAAATTGTGTTCTTCTTACTTACAGTTTAGTATTAACATTTCCTATTTGAATATTTAATATCATTAGAAAAATAGATAACATTCGTTTTCTTGCTTGCTCCTTTTCATTATAAAAAATATTGTCTTGTCTCTTAAGTAAAAAATAATGCATTCCCTTGGTTAAAAAAAAAAAGCAGCAGCAATTTTAGAAAATAGTGACCTGGCTTTCATATCTGAAAGCTGTCTTTCTTAATTTATAAGAAATCACTATAGAATTGTATAATTTTTTTCTCAAGAAATAAAAGAGAGGGACTTCCCTGGTGGTCCAGTAGTTAAGACTCCATTGTTCCACTGCAGGAACATGGGTTCAATCCCTGGTCGGGGAACTAAGATCCTGCATGCTGTGTGGTACGGACAAAAAAAAAAAAAAAAACAAGAAGTAAAAGAGACATTAAGAGAGTGTGGGGCTACCCTGGTGGTGCAGTGGTTGAGAGTCCGCCTGCCGATGCAGGGGATATGGGTTCGTGCCCCGGTCCGGGAGGATCCCACGTGCCGCGGAGCGGCTGGGCCCGTGAGCCATGGCCGCTGGGCCTGCGCGTCCGGAGCCTGTGCTCCACAACGGGAGAGGCCACAACAGTGAGAGGCCCACATACCGCAAAAAAAAAAAAAAAAAAAGAGAGTGTGATATTTGTGAAGCTCACTTTTTTAGAGTATGTGTTTTCAAAAAGTGAAGATCCATAAATTGAATAATTTTTATGGATTATAAAATTTATAGTGCATTTTTACAGAAATATATTTTGATTCTATAACAATTTGTAATTACATTATAAAAATAACCTTTGAAGCCATATATTTTTATATTTGTTAAGTTATTAATAATGATGTTCCAAACATGTTACAAATTACATTTTGTTTTGGCCTTTTTATCCCCTGATAGAGACTAAATTTTCTTTATCATTGACCTACATGGAATCATAGACCTACAAGCAACATAAACGTTGTGTATTGACTTTTAAACAATGCACACTTATTTTTAGACTACTGTAAATATTCCCATTGTGAATATGGGAAATTTAACTGTTTCTTTCAGGGGTTTCATCTCATGTAATATCTCATGAAGTTTTTTTAATATCTCAAGGTTCTATTAATGTTATTTTTGTGTTTGATTAACATTATAAGAAAGATTTCTGTGTTAAAATGTGAAGTATCTTTTTAAACTCTGAGGATCACTTTCTTGATTTTTAAAAAAATCTTTACTGTAGTAGAATCCTTTAAGAGGTACCTCTTCATTAGGTTTTTAGTAAATATGTCATGGGTTTTTTCTCATTTGTCATATGTGCTTATGGAGAAATATTTGCATCCATTCACTAGCTGATTTCTAACATCATGGGGTAGGAATCTGAAGGAGTCTGTACTACTGGTTGGTGGGAGAGCTAGTACATAAAAAAGTAAAGCATTTTGTATTTCTTTCAAAAATATCTCTGTCAGGAGGACCTCAATATCACTGCTAAGTTTGATGATTCGCTAGGAGGACTCAGAAGACTCAGGATGTAGTCAGGAGAAGGGCTGTGATTTATTACAGCCTAAGGAAAAGGCACATGGGTCAATGTCTGAGAGAAATCAGGTACAAGCTTCCAGAGTTCTCTCCCAGCGTAGTCACACAGGAAGCAGTGATCCCTCCAGCGATGAGTGTGACAAATGTAAAATGTTGTCAACCAATGAAACTTCTTAGAAGCTCAGCAACCAGCATTTTCGGTGGGGATGGTCATGTAGGCACCTTCTGTGCGGCATGTACCAAAATGACAGACTTCCAGAAGAAAAGCAGGAATTCAGCATAATCTATATTATTTATATAAACTGTTTAGGCATAGCGAGCCTTGTATCAGTTCTGGGAATGGTGGGTACCCTCCTGAATCCAAGTTCCATCTCTACCTCTAACACATTATGTCTCTGAGAATATCACTTTTACCATTCCAAATCTCAGCTTTCTTCTCTCTTAAATGGCAAGGAATGCTAGATAATATTAGAAATAATCTCTAATTCTCTAATTATTAGAATCTGAGTTTTATATAGATTTGTTTCTTAATCTCTGTAGATCAATGGGATTCTTTTAAATTACTTCTTCCTCTAGCTCCCGATGTGATTTATTATAGATGAGGCTCAGAGGTTTCTATTACACTTAGGTTATTTCTGTTTGAATTTTTCCTACTTTTATAATTTCCAAATCCAAAATAAAGTTGTGTCTTGTATGATAAAAATCCAAAGGAAGAAGTTAAGTTATAGACTGCATGGCCTTAATGAAATAGATATGAACTATGAAAAGGCAAGTAGTCAATCCCCATTTAACTGAGGGGGGCACAATAAGTCAGAGAGAATATTTAATTTGTAAATGTCTGTACAGCTAACACATCAAAGAGCCTAAACAAATAGTTCTTCTAGCTGCTCAACAGGATGTTCTTTGAGGGCAGATGCTGACATTTTGCAGTAGGAAAGTGTGGCTCAGTAAATAGGAGTGGCTCGATAAATGTTAGACAGATAATAGTTATATGAACTTGGAGCAATTCACTCATTCTCTCATGCGACAAACCTTTAGAACATAGTTATCAAAAACTTTCTTCCTTTTAATGTTTTGATTGATGGTTTTGTAATTACCTTTGGTGTTTTCAGTTCATCTGGGACCTGACTTTTGCTGTAGGGGATTTTATCCCTCCTCTTTAGAGCATTAGTTTCTACCTTACTCTAGCAGTTTCTTCCCCTGCTATTGCTGTGTCTCTCTGTCTCTGTTTCAGGGTACTGGAAGCTACTTGGTAAATCGTATTTTTTTTTTTTTTTTTGTCTCCTGGTCTGCTTTCATGTACCATTCTGGTCTAGAACAAAAAAATATCTTTGTCCCTGCTCAAGCTGTCATTGAGATAGAAGCTCCCAAATAGCACCATTTCAAAGAAAACCCTTTGACAATAAAATAAAGCAATTTGCCATTTTCAGTGAAGATCATGGCCATTCTGGTGGAAAACGTGTTCAATCATTCTTGTAAATGAAAGAGAATTATGGTGCTACTATATTATTTTTTACAATATATATCCTGTACTGACATTTTTCTTTTTAGTTAGTTGGACGTAAATATAGCTCTTCATGTGTATTTTGGGAAGTATATTTTGTTCAAAAGTTCTTTGGAACTTTTGGAAAATTCTTCTTTAATAATTCTATTTTGAAAATATTTTTCTAGAGGTACATGGAAAATAAGCACAGTAACTAAATTTTTGGTATTAAAAGGTACCTACTAAATTATTTTAAAAGATGCATTTAATTGAATATTGAAAAATGATTCTATACTGAAAATACTGTATGTTGACAGCTAGACTCTATCTTTTGGAATTGTATCTTTGTAATTTCAGTACCATATTTAACAAATTACATTCATAGTTCTCTACTTAATTCAACTCTTAGGCATTATATGAAGGATACATTTTTAAGTACCAGTACTTGAAGTTTTATGATTAAATCTATTCATATAAATTTGATGCTTTGAGATTGTGAAAGAAAATGTCAATTAGTTTGTAATTTAAAATACCAGTAGCCCTAGAGTTGTAGTATTGAAATGATGCTATTTTTGTTTCACTTGAAATAGTAGATTCTAAGAGATTTTGAAATGTTAATTTAAAACAAAAGGCATTGTGAACAATAATATGTGAAATATAAAAACTCTTTTCCAGAGGAACAATAGAAATGACAGAGTAGGTTGTAAGATATCTAGACTTCGGTGGAACTATAATTTTAAATCTTAAAATCTGTGTGCTTCAAATTTATTTATAATTTTGAATCAATAATATATTTATAATGCTTTTGCATAGTTGTATACTAGTTGGGCAACAATATTGCCCCCCCACCAGGGGTCCTATTTTAATTGTAGTCTATGTAAATAATGCCTATTGTAGCTATACCAGGGGAAGCAATGATCTTAGGAACATGCCATTTTGTTTGGCATCTGGTGACCAAGTATCAAGGATAGAAGTAGACCTCTGTAAAAGTTGATATATTTAAAAATAATAAATATGTCAGTAGTGATATAGAAATTGTTTCAGAGTATTCACTACAAAGATTCACCATTTGACTCTTCTGAATCTAGCTGGGAATTCTAAAGTGTCTAAAAGTACTCTATTTTCAGACCTAGCCAAATTTCACACACAAACAAAAGTCACAGTTCTGGATAACTCAGTAATAAATACTTTAAGATATAACAACAATTTAATTTTTATGATGATGTAGCAGTTTTCAAAGCAAATTTAACTAGACATTTAAAGCTAATATGTTGTTTTGGCTGAAATGATTCTGTTAATTATTTGGTTTCTGCTGAATTTTCCACATGAAAAGGCATTTGTATATTGAGTCTTTTTATTTTATCTATTTAAACATTAATTTCTTTTTATAAATGCTTAAGTTACAACATTTTTTTTTCTGGTCCTATTAAGCATATGTTTAGAAGGCCTATTATCTCTTTCCCAGTTATTTATAAGTATATGAAATATACTTTTTGGCAATATCACAAATATTTTAAAAGAAAAATTTCAGTAACAAAGAAGTTTAGCATGTACTCTTAGAAATTTCATGATAGACAAAAATTAAGACATACTAATATTATTTTATAAAATTTAATATAAATTAAATTCCCAAATAATTTGGGAAGGTTTCTTGTGAAGATTAGAAAGATTTATTTGGATTAATTTATGCAACAGTACCTAACTAAAACTTACTTAAGACTAATATAAGCATTTAAGGTTATAAATGTCCTTTTAGATACTAAGTTTACTATATTCTACAAGTTATTATTTATAGTATTGTTTTTATTTTTAATCAGTTCTAAGTAATTTAAAATTTCCATTATGATTTATTTATTTTATGACCGAAGAGTTATTCAACTCTGTGTTTTTAAAATGTATGTTTTAGTTTGTTTTTTTGTTTTTACAAACTTGTAATTTAATTGCATTCTGATCAGTGAAGGTGATCTATGTTTTAAATTTCTTGAAACTTGTATTTTGTCCTAGAATATGGTAAATATTTGTTAATATTCTGTGTGTGCTTGAGAAGAGTGTACTCTTCTTTGGTGACTGCAGATTCTAATGAAAGTCATTAAATTTGCTAATTTTATTGTTATAAATTTCTATAACTATTAATTTTGTCTAATTAACCTATTTCAGTACCTGAAAGAGGTGTGTCAGTCTCTCTCAATACTATTGATTTGCACATTTCTCCTTTTATTTTTCTCAACTTCTGTTTTATATATTTGGGGGCTTTTAAATTATGCACATATAATTTAGAATTATATATGTTACATATTCTTAGTGAAGTTAATGTTTTATTATAATGAAATTGCCATACTAACTCTAGTAACAGTGTAGTTTTATTTTATCTGAAATGTACTTGGCTATTCCATATTTCCTTTGGTTCATGTTTGCTTTGTATTTCTTTTCCATCTGTTTCCACCCAGAGTTTCAAAATCTGTATGGTTTACATTTGTCTTGTGTCCCTATAGCTGTGTTTTATGGTATAATAATGATATCTTTATTTCTTTTTCTCTATTTAAAAAAATTAATAGACTTTTGCTTAACAGTTGTAGGTTTACCAGAAAATTAAGTGGAAAGTACAGAGAGGTTCCATATATCTACTTACTTCCTCCATCTCCAATTTCCCCCACTAATCTCACATTACTGTGGTGCATTTGTTCCAATTGAAGAGCCAATATTAATAGATGTGTTATTACTAACTAAAGCCTATAGTTTACATTAGGGTTCACTCTATGTTGTTCATTCTATGGGTTTTGATAAATGTATAATGACATGTATTCACCACTATAGTATCATACAGAATAGTTTCACTGACCTAAAATATCTCCTGTGCTCTACCTTTTTGTCTCTCCTTCCCTTTTCCTGAACCATTGGCAACTAGTGATCATTTTTTACTGTCTCCATAGTTTTGCCTTTTACAAAATGTCATATAGTTAGACACATTTAGTATGTTACCTTTTCAGATTGGCTTTTTTCATTTAGAATTATGCATTTAAGATTCCTCCATGTTTTTTTGTGGTTTGATAACTCATCTCTATTTATTGCTAAATAATATTCCATTTTATAGGTGCTTTAAAAAAGCAGTTTTTTAATTCACTCACCTATTGAGGGACTTCTTATTTGATTCCACGTCTTGATAATTATGATTAAAGTTGCTCTAACCATTTGTGAATAGCTTTTTGTGTGAACTTGAGTTTCCAAACCATCAGGTGAATACCAAAGAGTGTGAGTGCTAGATCATTTTTTAAGAGTTTGTTGAATTTTGTAAAAAACTGCCTAAGTGTCTTCTGAGATGTCTGTGCCATTTTGCATTTCCATTAACAATGAGTGAGAACTCCTGTTACTTCTTCACATCCTTGCCAGCGTTTGGTGTTGTCAGTGTTTCAGATTTTAGTGTAGATGGAGTCGTAAAAATATCCAATCAGACATTTTCTTTTGTATAACTGATGAATTATTACATTTATATTTATTTTGATTATTGTTATTTAACTTACTGTGTCTTTTTTGTCTATGTCCTACTTTTTCAATAAACCATTTTTGTTTCCTTATTGCTTCATGTTGGATTGGTGCATTTGGATTGTGTGTGTGTGTGTGTGTGTGTGTGTGTGTGTGTGTTATATCCCATCTTCTCACTTACTAGTTTGGAACTATTATTTTCTTCGTTATTCTTGATGTTTACCATGTATACTTAAAGTGTAAAGTTGAATGGTAATTTAGGACTGGGATATTAGAACACTTTGATATGATCATCTTTCTGATTTACTTGTTGTTTTCATTTTTTTCTGATTTACTTGTTTTCATTTTTTTAATTAAATTTTTTAAATGCCTGCAATTTTGACATTATTATTATCATATACAGATAATATTTGTGTAGATTTATTTTTTATTCATTCCAGAAACACAGCTTATTCAAACACAATTATATTTTGGTGATTATTTCCTTTCAGCACTTTGGAGATATTTTAAAAATAGTGTTCTGGCTTTCATTACTGTTGTAGAGGAGTTTGCTACCAGAATGGCTGGTGTTCATTTTTAGAGGACTTGACCTCCTTCACCTCCTCTTTTGCCTTTTCATCTGCAGTTTCAGCATAATGTGCTTGGGTGTGACTTCTTTTACTTGATTTTATCATTTGAGCACTTTTAGTCATTATCTCTTCAAATACAAACTCTTTAAACTTTTCTTTACACTCTCCTCTGGCTCTCCTCTTTAATATTACCTTACATCTTCTCATTCTATCTTCTATAGCTTTAAAAAATTTCCCCATCTTTTTCTATCTTGTTTGCTCTTTATGTTCCAACTGTGTAATTTCTTCAACTCTGTCTTCCTCTTAACTGATTATTTCTTTGGTTCTGTCTAATTTGTTGTTAACATTTCCCTCTTGTTTTATTTTCTAATATTTTACTTTATTTCTGAATATTCTGTTTGGTTTCTGTTCAAAACTGCTGATATTTTGGGAATCTCTTGTAGTATTTAAATATTTCTACTCTGTAATTTATTTTAAACAAATCAAAACAACCAAAAGGCATGTTTTATATAGGATAGATTTTCCTCACCCCTAAATCCACTCTGACAGGTACATACAAAGATGCTTACACTACTATAGTCACTTCTAGTAACCATCTGATTTTCCAATGCTTTGAGAACTGAGCATGTCATATAAGTACACAACAATATTTCCTTTGGCTCTCATAGCAGAATGTAAGATTTGTGTAGTAGAAATATATGTTCTCGAAGACAGGTTATGCCACAAATAATTTGATACTATTCTGGTTTGACATGACCTATGACAGTTTATATGTTATTAGGATTTTTATTATATTTCGCTTTTGCTAAAATTAAAAATATAAACCATAAAAGATCTAGGTTATGTATATTTTAAGCAAACAGTTAAGTAAGTTTAATGAATAGTTTATTAACTTTAAAATCAGTATGGTATTTCTCTTCATGACATGTTTAATTTTTAAACTTATTGCTATCAATTAAAAATAGATACATACTTATTACTTATAGAGTATACTATATTAATTTTTCAATTATACTAAGACATCGAGTACTGAACATTTGATTAGAGCATTTTCCATAATAGATCTTATTTATGCTTAATTGAATTGCAAATTTTACTACATGTTTTATTTCTGATACATTCCAAGTGTTACCTTACCTATATTTATCTTTAGAATTTTAAATATATGATTCAATAATACTAAATGAGTTACTCAAATTTGACAATAATCTCAAGAGCCAATCTGATACAGTTAAATGACACAGGCCTAGTTTTAAATTATACTTCTGCTTTAAAAATAAACAAACCTATATGAGCATATGACAGTTGTTTAGTTTTTTTGAATATCAATTTTGTCACTTACAAGATTAAGCTAATAGTGTTGCTATAAATATTAAATGAAAATAAAAACTTACATAGTGCCTGGTACCCAATATTTTCCCAAGAAATGAAACTTGTGATCATTTTTATTATCATTATGTTTAATGAGTAGATACTTGCAAGAGTTTTGCATCCTTTGAGTATTTTTCTTAGAAGGTTACATTAACTCTACTACGTAATGTGAAACATAAAATAAAAATTATCCTTGCTATGTTTTTCAATATTATTTCTATTTGTTAGAAATGTTTATAGCCATTTTCAGGTATGAATTTATATAATATTGGAATTATGAGGTAGGTAGGATCTATCTATTACTGCATTGACACAACAAATTAATAACTTAATTAATCATATACATATTGATTGAATACATACCATGGAAAAATCACCAATCCAGATCTTATAAATTATTATAAGATGTAATTTTTGAAGGTGCAAGGAAGTTTTGATAGTGGAATAGCAAAGATTAGAACTCAGTTTTTCTAAATCAGTTACATAGAATTTTTCAGCATATCATATTGCTTGCTGTAAAATATCATCTCTGAGCTGAAGTTTCATACATATATGAAAGGTTCAATTGCAATAACTGGTGTGGTAACAGTTCAAAACAAAGGGTGATAAGTGGATAAGACTTATCTACTTAACAAGGCAATGAATGATTAATTGTCAAATGAACCGTGAAGAAAATCATGCTTTAACAATTCAGAGAAGGAAACTATAACTTGTTTTGTGATTTTATTAGCACTGTCATATGTCTATATCTCTGGGATATGTCTGTTCTGGGATATGTCTTGTCTCCCCAGTTAGACTGTAAACTTGTGTAGGTAGGAACTATTATTTTTATTTTTCTGTATCACCATGAAACATGACCTCAGGCATGATTGCTGAAAGTGCTTGTGGATTTAAACATCATTATAATTATTCCTTTTTAAAAATAAGAACATATTCTAAAATATAACTATATTAGTCTTAATACAGGATTCTCTTTAAATTATACTAGAATTAAATCTGTACTGAACTGTTTTCAACATCTTGGCCATACAAAAAATAAGTCACCTAATGCATTCTATGTCTTCTCAATTATGTATGGGATTATATCAAATCTCTTTTGCCTAATGATGAATTTTTCACAATTTCAGCCATCAAAAAATATGCCACCTTTGATAGATCATATTATAGTTTTCATGAATGTTATGAACTATATTTAAAAATGGAAAGATTATAAGATTTGCTAACAAAAAAATTGCAGAAGGGAGCATATCACATGTATATTATACTTGTGAAGAGTAATTTCATTTGTATATCATTTTCTATAAGAAATACTTCTTTTAATAAGGAACAAGTATTGATCCAAGCAGAACTCATTAAATATGTAAAATTAATTATGTTGTTAGTGTAGAAATTAAAAATATTCAACATCACATTTAAAAAAATCAACTAATTTGATGAATAATGTACATATAAAAAAGCATCCATTCTAAGCGTGCAGTTCAATGAATTTTAACAAATATGCGTACCCTTGTAAATATGTATACCCTTGTAACTATGTAACCATATGTTTACAGTGGTTGTTTTAAAGTCTTTGTCTACCAATGCCATCAGCTCTGTCATTTCAGGATCTGTTTCTATTATCTGATTTTTCTCCTAATGGGTGTCACTCTCCTGCTTCTTTGCATATCTAATGATTTTGATTAGGTGATTACAAGTGTTACACTGCTAAATATGAGTTTTATTGTTTTAAAGCTTGTTGACATTTGTTTTGGCAGCCAGTTAAATTATGATAAGCTGTGTTAGACAGGTTTAAAATATAGTTTACCCTAGGCTGGTTGACCTCTATTGCTATGGTATTACACTTTTGGGTTCTCAAATGAATGCCTTAGGTGTTCAAGGGTGTCTCTACATTCTGGCTAGTTTGAGCTTTGGGAATTGTTCACCTTACAACTCCCCTTCCTTGTTCTTTGCTCAGCCTCATGGAGTTTCACCCTCTACATGCACCACTTATAATTGAGCAAACAACTCAGAGACCCCTATGCAGCTTCTTAGAGCTTTTTCTCTATGTAACTCCATCAACTGTAGTACTCTTCCCTGCAAATTTAACTTCCCCAGTTTCCTCAAACACTAATTTCTGTTTCTTCAATTTTGTGAGACTTCTTGCTTGCTTCATTTTCATTCTTCTGTGTTATAGTCTGGAAAGCAATTTTATAACATTTGCTGATTTCCATGGCATAAATATTCCCCCCATGGCTAATTTCAGCCTACCAATGTGACATTATTGAACATAGGGTTGAGGAAAATGCACACAATCAGTTCTTGTGTACCACTAAGCTTAGAATGTATGACAGTTAATTTCTTTTTGAAATATAGCATCCTACTTTAAGTATGTATAGTCACCCATGAATTTTAAATCTTGAATAGTTTTCCATGTTTGCTTAGGCAGTTTCTTTTACATAATTTCTATTCATCTTCAAATTAAGTTGGGTCAATTGATAGTTTTCTGAGTTGCACTAGATACCTTCTGAAAAGCTTTTTATTTTTATTTATTTTATTTTTATTTTTTGCGGTACACAGGCCTCTCACTGTTGCGGCCTCTCCCGTTGTGGAGCACAGGCCCCGGATGCGCAGGCTTAGCTGCCATGGCTCATGGGCCCAGCTGCTCCACAGCATGTGGGATCTTCCCGGATCGGGGCACGAAACTGTGTCCCCTGCATGGGCAGGCAGACTCTCAACCACTGCACCACCAGGGAAGCCCTAAAAAGCTTTTGAAAAGAAAATCCAAGAGAAGGGAATTTTTGAATAATTTTATATGAATTTGATAAAATTTGTATTACATCCATAATGTTACCTGAAATTTTTATACAATATTTTTCATATACAGTATATTTTTGAACCTGTGTTATAATGAGTATTTCAACATTGCTTCAGCTGTCCTTTCTTAAAAATGATGATTAAATTGTTCATTTTCTTTATGGCAGAGTGAGCAGTAATGAGTGCTTTTTCTTTTCTACATATAATATAGAAAAAATATGTTATGAGTATTATTTTTAAGTATTATATTTTAGAATGGGATGTCATGATTTAAAAATCTGATCACAAAATAATGGTGTTCTGTTATACAGTTATCTGGATAATGTTTTTCAATTTCAGTATAATTTATATACAGTGCAATATTCAGATATTATGTATACTCATCAATCAGATTTGATGAATGCATATCAAAATATGAACATTTCCATCACTTCATTAAGTTTCTTTGTGTCCCTTTTCAGTCAATCTTCCCCACAGAAGCAAATATCTATCACAAGTTATTTTGGCTTGTTCTAGAATTTCAAATAAATGAAATCACACAGTATGTACTGTTTGACTAGTTTCACTCAGCATGACTTTTTTGAGATCCATCTGTGATGTTGCTGTATCAGTAGATTGTTTCATTTTACTTCCTAATAATATTTATAAAAGCAAAACAAGTTTATTAATTCATTCACCTCTTGATAAATGTCATAGGTTATTTCTGGGTTTTGGCTATTAGGAATGAATCTGTATAAACATTTTTAAACAGGGCTTTCTATGGACATATATTTTCATTTCTTTTGGATAATTAATTAGGAATGTAAATTGCTGGGTCATAGGGTAGTTGCATATTCAGCTTTAAAAAAAACCTGACAAATAGTTTTCCAAAGTGGTTGTATAATTTTAGTTAAGTTTTTAAAAAATTACTTAAGTAACTTAGTATTTGAAGTACTCACAGTTTTCTCAGTGAAACACCAAATTTTAAAACATAACAAATAAATAAGAATCAAGTAGTATTCTGTGGATAATTTACTAATTAGATATGATTTAAAAGGACAACAAAATCATATCATTGGCAAAATTATTAAAGTTGTAAATGCTTATAGATTTCTACCTAAAATATATATGACTGACTTCCTCCTTAGTTCGTCAGTAGGGTTGGGATTTGTGGTCAATTCTTTACTCTTTGGCAATGTGACTATTAGGTTTAAAGCCCAAGGTTTTCCTATTTAGGGATGAATTTGTCTAATAATTCTCATTTCATCAATGATTATAATTATTAGAAACATGATTTTTTTTGGTCTGATTTTGAAATTGTTAGCTTTCATGAATATTGTAAAGAGATGTGTTAACTGGTAATTTTGTGCAACAATGGCCAGATATTACAGGGGAAAATCTGGTTAAGTATCTTAAGGAAAATTCCATATTGTGAAATTTGAAAGTTTAGTGACAGTCATTGAACTTACATATACTTTCTATGATCAAAGTTATGCAGTAAGTTTTTTTGGAGGAGGGATGTGCAAGAAAAAGGTAGATATGCATCTCAGCCAGGTATTCATTAACTCGTTCATGTAATATGTATTTGTCAGATGCCTATCATTTGCCAAACACTGAGCCTGGCAGTGGGTATACAGTATTGAATAAAACAGATCCCATCACTGAACTCTAGGAGCTCACTGTCTAGGAGAATAGATGGAAATTAAAGAAGCAGACATGCAAATAAAAATATCATAAAAGCTTGAAATAAGTGTTCTGAGGAAAAATTATGTGAGAAATGTGAGAGCACTGTGGGTAGAGATAATACTTTTGATTTGTATGGTATATGTTTACTTTTGGGTTTGAACACTGCGAGGAGAATGTGGAGATACATCCTTCACATGTGTATAAAGTTTGTGCTCTTCTAAATGACAGAATTTTTTGAGTTACATAAAAATTAAAATATAAGCATGTGACATGGAAATACTATCTAAATATTTCTGTTTAGGTGTTTAACTAGACACACATACTTTCAAATAGTTTTGTGGTCATATATATTTACTATTGAATACATAATGGTCTGAGGTTTCTTTCTTTACTTAATTGCATTACTTCTTTACTATTCTTACCTAATTTTAAACTTAAACCCTCAAGAAATATGGCCTTTATGTATTTTGGTTGATTGCTTAATAGCTTTATGGGTAATACTCTCAATAGAACTTGTTAAACGTAATACATCTGTTATAAGGTTTAAATGATACCTTGTTCCAGATACTAAGAAAAGTACAAGTAATTATGTTCTTATTTTATTGGAACGCCATTGCCTTTACAGTGACAGTCAAAAGCATTGTGCAGTGTAAATAGAATAAAATATAGTGCTCTTAATCTGGAGAAACAGGTTTATTTTTTTCAACTGGAGATATCTGAAATGCTTGTCATAAAGAAATTATAAAAACTTTTGAGCAGATATTAAACACTACAGAGAGCTTCAGGGTAAATGCTTACGTTTTTTCTTGGTGACTCCTGCATGAGTTAGCTTTTGACCAGATAATCAGTTGTCTGGGTAAACAAACAAACAAACAAACAAGTGTTTAGATGCTTAAGTATATATAGTGTAACACATTTGACTACAAAAATCTGAATAATGGGACATTTAAAAAACTTTATCCTTTGCTTTTATTTTTTAAAGCTAACATCTGATTTAATAACAATTTCAAAAAATAGTTATTTGAGAAATATTAAAAAGTTATAAAAGATGTTAGCTTTACTGATAATGATGTAAAAATTGTATTTATTAATCTGCCAGCAGATGTCAAATATAAATAAAAGTAAGTATTAAAAAGACTGGATGAAAAGTAGGCAGAAACTAGAAGGTATATTTACATTTACATAGTTTGTCAGCCAAAAATATTTGTCAGTTTGTGTAAGGCAGTATGGCTGGAACCTAAGAAGTCTGTTTGTAAATTCTGCTAAATCCTTGATTGACCTCTGGACTATATGTAGTATGTTATGCTCCAGAAGATCTTGTAGAAAGCAACAGCTGAAAGATTAAATGGACTTTGCAGAGATTTCAGATACTGTCCAAGGTAAGGAAGATAAGAGTTTTAATCTAGCAAAGTTAAATATACTCTAGAACATAAATCAACCTCTTTCAAAGATAGTAATAGAATTCAAAGACTAAAATGTGTCTTTCACAATATATATTGCACAATAAAAATTTGCTAGGCAAGTGAAGAAACAAAAGAATATGAGCCAAAATCAAGAGAAAAACTGAATAGGGGGGACCTTCAAGATGGCAGAGGAGTAAGACGTGGATATCTCCTTCCTCCCCACAAATACATCCAAAATACATCTACATGTGGAACAACTCCTACAGAACACCTACTGAGCACTGGCAGAAGACCTCAGACTTCCTAAAAGGCAAGAAACTCCCCCACGTACCTGGGTAGGGCAAAAGAAAAAAGAAAAAACAGAGACAAAAGAGGAGGGGTGGGGCCTGCACCTTGGGGAGGGAGCTGTAAGGAGAAAAAGTTTCCACACACTAGAAAACCCCTTCACTGGTGGAGATGGGGGGTGGGCAGAAGGGAAGCTTCGGAACCATGGAGGAGAGTGCAGCAACAGGGGTGCAGAGGGCAAAGCAGAGAGATTCCTACACAGAGGACAGGTGCTGACCAGCACTCACCAGCCTGAGAGGCTTGTCTGCTCACCCACCAGTGTGGGAGGGGTGGGGGCGGGGAGCTGAGGCTCGCGCTTCAGAGGTCAGATCCCAGGGAGAGGACTGGGGTTGGCTGTATGAACAGGGCCTGAAGGGGGCCAGTGTACCACAGCTAGCCAGGAGGGAGTCCGGGAAAAAGTTTGGACCTGCATAAGAGACCATTGTTTCAGTGTGCACGAGGAGAAGGGATTCAGGGCACTACCTAAATGAATTCCAGAAATGGGCACAAGTGGCTATCAGTGTTGACACCAGTGACAGGCGTGAAACGCTAAGGCTGCTGCTGAAGCCACCAAGAATCCTCTGTGCAAGCACAGGTCACTATCCATACCTCCCCTCCCTGGAGCCTGTGCAGCCCACCACTCTCAGGGTCCCATGATCCAGGGACAACTTCCCTGGGAGAACACGGCGTGCCTCAGGCTGTTGCAATGTCACTCTGGCCTCTGCCACTGCTGGCTCACCCTGCATTCCCTACCCCTCCCTTCCCCTGACCTGAGTGAGCCAGAGTCCCCTTATCAGCTTCTACTTTAACTCCGTCCTGTCTGAATGAAGAACAGATGCCCTCAGGCGACCTACATGCAGAGGCAGGGCCAAATCCAAAGCTGAACCCCAGGAGCTGTGCGAACAAAGAAGAGAAAGGGAAATTTCTCCCAGCAGCCTCAGGAGCAGCAGATTACATTCCGACAATCAACTTGATGTACCCTGCATCTCAGGAATACCTGAATAGACAACGAATCATACCAAAATTGAAGTGGTGGACTTTGGGAGCAACTGTAAACTTAGGGTTTGCATTCTGCATCTAATTTGCTTCTGGTTTTATGTTCATCTTTGTTTAGGATTTACAGCTTATTATCACTGGTAGATTTGTTTATTGATTGGTTGCTCTCTTCCTTTTTTTTACGTATATATATATTTTTTCTTTTTCTCTTTTTGTGAATGTATATGTGTATACTACTTTGTGTGATTTTGTAAAAGCTTTGCTTTTACTATTTGTCCTGGGGTTCTCTCTGTCTTTTTTTTTTTTTTTTTTTTAATAGCTTTAGCACTTGTTATCCCTGGTGGATTTGTTTTCCTGGTTTGGTTGCTCGCTTCTTTCTTTTCTTTCTTTCTTTCTTTCTTTCTTTCTTTCTTTCTTTCTTTCTTTCTTTCTTTCTTTCTCTTTCTTTCTTTCCTTCATTACTTCTTAATTTTTTTATTTTTAATAATATATTTTTAAATAACTGTATTTTATTTTATTTATTTCTTCCTTTCTTTCTTTTTTTTCTCCCTTTCTTCGGGGCTGTGTGGCTGACAAAGTCTTGTTGCTCCAGCTGGGTGTCAGGCCTGAGCCTCTGAGGTGGGAGAGCCGAGTTCAAGTCATTGGACCACTGATGATGTCCTGGTCCCACGTAATATCAATGGGTGAGAGCTTTCCCAGTGATCTCTGTCTCAACGCTAAGATCCAACTCCACTCAATAACCAGCAAGCTCCAGTACTGGACACCCCATGCCAAACAACAAGCAAGACAAGAACACAACCCCAGCCATTAGTGGAGAGGCTTCCTAAAATCATACTAAGTTCACAGACACCCCAAAACACATCACCAAATGTGGTCCTGCCCAGCAAAAAGACAAGATCCAACCTCATCCACCAGAACATAGGCACCAGTCCCCTCCACCAGGAAGCCTACACAAGCCACTGAACCAACCTTAGCCACTGGGGGCAAACACCAAAAACAACGGGAATTATGAACCTGAAGCCAGCGAAAAGAAGACTCCAAACACAGTAAGTAAAGCAAAGTGAGAAGACAGAGAAATACACAGCAGATGAAGGAGGAAGGTAAATGCTCACCAGACCAAACAAATGAAGAGGAAATAGGCAGTCTACCTGAAAAACAATTCAGATTAATGATAGTAAAGATGATCCAAAAACTTGGAAATACAATGGAGAAAATACAAGAAACGTTTAACAAGGACCTAGAAGAAAAAAAAGAGCAATCAAACAATGATGAACAACACAATAAATGAAACTGAAAATTCTCTAGAAGGAATCAATAGCAGAATAACTGAGGCAGAAGAACGGATAAGTGACCTGGAAGATAAAATAGAGGAAAAAACTACCACAGAGTAGAATAAAGAAAAAAATAATGAAAACAATTAAGGACAGTCTCAGAGACCTCTGGGACAAAAATAAATGCACCAACATTCAAATTATAGGGGTCCCAGAAGAAGAAGAGAAAAAGATAGGTACTGAGAAAATATTTGAAGCGATTATAGTTGAAAACTTGCCTAAGATGGGAAAGGAATTAGTCAATCAAGTCCAGGAAGCACAGAGAGTCCCATACAGGATAAATCCAAGGAGAAACATGCCAAGACACGTATTAATCAAACTATCAAAAATTAAATACAAAGAAAAAATATTAAAAACAGCAAGGGAAAAACAACAAATAACATATAAGGGCATCCCCATAAGGTTAACAACTGATCTTTCAGCAGAAACTCTGCAAGGCAGAAGGGAGTGGCAGGACATATTTATAATGATGAAAGGGAAAAACCTACAACCAAGATTACCCAGCAAGGATTTCATTCAGATTCGATGGAGAAATTAAAACCTTTAGACACAAACAAAACCTAAGAGAATTCACACCATCAAACCAGCTATACAAAAAATGCCAAAACAACTTCTCTAGGCAGGAAACACAATAGAAGGAAAAGACATACAATAACAAACTGAAACAATTAAGAAAATAGTAATAAGACCTTATATATCAATAATTACCTTAAATGAAAATAGAGTAAATGCTCTAACCAAAAGACATAGACTGGCTGAATGAATACAAAAACAAGACCCATATATATACTGTCTACAAGTGATCCACTTCAGACATAGAGACACATACAGACTGAAAATGAAGGGATGGAAAAAGCTATTCCATGCAAGTGGAAAGGAAAAGAAAGCTGGAGTAGTAGTTCTCATATCAGACAATATAGACTTTAAAATAAAGACAATTACAGGAGACAAAGAAGTACACTACATAATGATCAATCCAAGAAGAAGATATGACAATTGTGAATATTTATGCACCCAACGTAGGAACACATCTATACATAAGGGAAATGCTAACAGACATAAAAGGAGAAATTGACAGTAACACAATCATAGTAGGGGACTTTAACACCCCACTTTCACCAATGGACAGAACATCCAAAATGAAAGTAAATAAGGAAACACAAGCTTTAAATGATACATTAAACAAGATGGACTTAGTTGATATTTATAGGACATTCCATCCAAAAACAACAGAATACACATTTTTCTGAAGTGCTCATGGAACATTCTCCAGGATAGATCATATCTTGGGTCACAAATCAAGCCTTGGTCAATTTCAGAATATTGAAATTGTATCAAGTATCTTTTCCGACCACAATGCTATGACTAGATACCAATTACGGGGAAAAGACCTGTAAAAAAATACAAACACACAGAGGCTAAACAGTACACTACTAAATAACCAAGAGATCACTGAAGAAATCGAAGTGGAAATCACAAAATACCTAGAAACAAATGACAATGAAAACACGATGGCCCAAAAAATATGGGATGAAGTAAAAACAGTTCTAAGAGGGAAGATTATAGCAATACAGTCCGACCTCAAGAAGCAACAAACATCTCAAGTAAACAATCTAACCTTACACCTGAAGCAATTAGAGAATGAAAAACAAAAAACACCAAAGTTAGCAGAAGGAAAGAAATAAAGATCCGATCAGAAATAAATGAAAAAGAAATGACAGAAATGATAGCAAAGATCAATAAAACTAAAACCTGGTTCTTTGAGAAGATAAACAGAACTGATAAACCATTAGCCAGACTCATCAAGAAAAAAAGGGAGAAGACTCACATCAATAGAATTAGAAATGAAAAAGGAGAAGTAACAACTGTCACTGCAGAAGTACAAAGGATCATGTGAGATTACTACAAGCAACTGTATTCCAATAAAATAGACAACTTGGAAGAAATGGGCAAAATCTTAGAAAGGCACAGCCTTCTGAGACTGAACCAGGAAGAAATAGAAAATATGAACAGACCAATCACAAGCACTGAAATTGAAACTGTGATTAAAAATCTTCCAACAAACAAAAGCCCATTACCAGATGGCTTCACAGACAAATTCTATAAAACATTTAGAGAAGAGCTAACACCTATCCTTCTCAAATTCTTCCAAAGTATTGCAGTGAGAGGAACACTCCCAAACTCATTCTATGAAGCCACCATCACCCTGATACCAAAACCAGACAAAGTAGTCACAAAAAAAGAAAACTTCAGGCCAGTGTCACTGATGAATGTAGATGCAAAAATCCTCAACAAAATACTACCAACCAGAATCCAGCAGCACATTAAAAGGATCATACACCATGATCAAGTGGGGTTTATCCCAAGAATGCAAGCATTCCTAAATATATGCAAATCAATCAATATGATACAACATATTAACAACTTGAAGGAGAAAAACCATATGATGATCTCAGTTGATGCAGAAAAAGCTTTTGACAAAATTCAACATACGTTTATGATAAAAACCCTCCAGAAAGTAGGCATAGAGGGAACCTACTTCAACATAATAAAGGCCCCATACAACAAACCCACAGCCGACATCATTTTCAGTGGTGAAAAACTGAAACTATTCCCACTAAGATCAGGATCAAGACAAGGTTGCCCACTCTCACCACTGTTATTCAACATAGTTTTGGAAGTTTTAGCCACAGCAATCAGAAAGGTAAAAGAAATAAAAGGAATCCAAACTGGAAAAGAAGAAATAAAACTGTCACTGTTTGCAGATGACATGATACTATACATAGAGAATCCTAAAGATGCTACCAGAATGCTACTAGAGCTAATCAATGAATTGGTAAAGTAGCAGGATACAAAATAAATTCACAGAAATCTCTTGCATTCCTATACACTGATGATGAAAAATCTGAAAGAGAAATTAAGGAAACACTCCATTTACCATTGCAACAAAAAGAATAAAATATCTAGGAATTAACTTACCTAAGGAGACAAAAGAACTGTATGCTGAAAACTATACGACACTGTTGAAAGAAATTAAAGATGATGCAAACAGATGGATAAATATATCATGTTCTTGGGATTAGAACAATGAATATTGTGAAAATGACTATACTATCCAAAGCAATCTACAGATTCAATGCAATCTCCAAACAGATGGAGAAATATATCATGTTCTTGGGATTGGAACAATCAATATTGTGAAAATGACTATACTATCCAAAGCAGTCTACAGTTTCAATGCAATCCCTATCAAACTACCAATGGCATTTTTCACAGAACTAGAACAAAAAATTTCACAATTAGTCTGGAAACACAAAAGACCCCAAATAGCCAAAGCAATATCGTGAATGAAAAACAGCTGGAGGAATCAGGCTCCCTGACTTCAGACTATACTACAGAGCTACAGTAATCAAGACAATATGGTACTGGCACAAAACCAGAAATATAGATCAATGGAACAGGATAGTAAGCCTGGAGATAAACCCACGTACATATGGTCACCTTATTTTTGATAAAGGAGGCAAGAATATACAATGGAGAAAAGACAGCCTCTTCAGTAAGTGGGAAAAGTGGATAGCTGCATGTAAAAGAATGAAATTAGAACACTCCCTAAAACCATACACACACACAAAAAAAAAACTCAAAATGGATTAAAGACGTAAATGTAAGCCCAGACACTATCAAACTCTTAGAGAAAAATATAGGCAGAGCACTCTATGACATAAATCACAGCAAGATCCTTTTTAACCCACCTCCTAGAGAAATAGAAATAAAAACAAAAATAAAAAATGGGACCTAATGAAACTTAAAAGCTTTTTCACAGCAAAGGAAACTATAAACAAGACAAAAAGACAACCCTCATGATGGGAGTAAATATTTGCAAACAAATCAGTGGACAAAGGATTTATCTCCAAAATATATAAATAGCTTATGCAGCTCAGTATCAAGAAAACCCAATCCAAAAATTTTCAGAAGACCTAAATAGTCATTTCTCCAAAGAAGATATATAGATTGGCAACAAACATATGAAAGGATGCTCAATATCACTAAGTAGAGAAATGCATATGAAAAGTACAACGAGGTATCACCTAACACCAATCAGAATGGCCATCATCAAAAAATCTATAAACAGTAAATGCTGAAGAGGGTTTGTAGAAAAAGGAACCCTCTTGCACTGTTGGTGGGAATGTAAATTGATAGTCACTATGGAGAACAATATGGAGTTTCCTTAAAAAACTAAAAATAGAACTACCATAGGACCCAGCAGTGCCACTACTGGGCCTATACCCTGAGAACACCATAATTCAAAAAGAGTCATGTACCACGATGTTCATTGCAGCTCTGTTTACAATAGCCAGGACTTGGAAGCAACCTAAGTGTCCATTGACAGATGAATGGATAAAGAAGATGTGGCACATGTATACAATGGAATATTGCTTAGCCATAAAAAGAAACAAATTAAGTTTTTTGTAGTGAGGTGGATGGATCTAGAGACTGTCATACAAAGTGAAGTAAGTCAGAAAGAAAAAAACAAATATCGTATGCTAACAAATATATATGGAATCTAAAAAAAAAAAATGTTCTGAAGAACCTAGGGGCAGGGCAGGAATAAAGCTGCAGACATAGAGACTGGACTTGAGGACACAGGGAGGGGGAAGTGTAAGCTGGCACAAAGTGAGAGAGTGGCATGGATATATATACACTACAAAATGAAAAATAGATAACTAGTGGGAAGCAGCCACATAGCACAGGGAGATCAGCTCAGTGCTTTGTGACCACTCAGAGGGGTGGTTTAAGGAGGGTGGGAGGGAGATGCAAGAGGGAGGAGATATGGAGATATATGTGTATGTATAGCTGATTCAGTTTGTTACATAGCAGAAACTAACACACCATTTTAAAGCAATTATACTCCAATAAAGATATTTAAAAAAAACTGAATAGAAATTCACTCTGAGATAAACCTGGGGTTGAAATCAGCTCAAAAGATTTTTAAAGCATGATTTATGAATATACCGAAGGGTTTAAAGGAAGATATGGTCCTAGTGAGTGAAGACATAGAGAATCATAGTAGAGACATAGAAACTATATTTTTAAAATGGAAAATTTAGAGCTAGAAAGTAGATATGCAACATGAAAAATTTATTGTGTGGGGCCAAGAGCAGCTGATGAATGCAGAAGAAATGGACAGTAAATGTAAAGATAAATCAATAGGAAGTATCTGATCTGAAAGGCAAAGGAGATAAAAGATTTAAAAAAAAAACAGATTCTCAGTGAACTGTGGAACAGTATTAAGGGTTCAATGTATGTGGATTTGTGATCTCAGAAAAAGAGGAAAGAAATAATCGGGCATAAAAGTATTTGAAGATATACTGGCACCAAAAGTCTCTAATTTTGTGAACATAATTGATTTTCAGATCCAAGAAGTTCATGGACCCTAACAGCATGCATACAAGTTATACCACACCTAGGCACATCATTGACTAACTCCTGAAAGCAAATGTTAAAAAGAAGATATTGAAAGTAGTTAGAGAAAAAGCAGCACATTATATACAGGGAAAATGTGACTGATGCTTTTTCCTCAAAAACAAAGGAGGACAGCAGACTCTAGAACAACATCTTTAAAGCACAGAAAGGAAACATCTATCAAAATCTATCAACCTCAATTCTATATCCAGTGAAAATGTTCTTCAATTTGAAGATGAAACAAAGATATTTTCTCATTAAAAAAATGAATGGATTTCAAGAGCATATCTGCATTGTAATTAATGTTAAAGCAATTTCTTCAGGCTGAGGAGAATCAATACCAGACAGTAAATTGATATATAGGAAAAAATGGAGAAGAGCAGAAATGGTACCTATACAAGTAAATATTAAAAAACATATTTACTTTTCTCTATTTTGTTAACAATCATCTTAAAACATGAGACATTTTTTATGATGTGAGCTCAGTCATGTTACCAAAGCCATAAAAATAAATTGTATAAATAAAATTTCATCAAAACTAAAACTTCTGGTAATCCAAAAACCCCATTTAAAAAGTGAATATTTGAGCCGTAAGCTGGGCAAAAATATTCACAAAATATATATTTGACAAAGGATTTGTCATCCAACTGAAAAAAGATAATTAAGAAAATAAGTGAAAGATTGGAACATACACTTCACAGAGAAAAATATGCACATATGCACATATAAAATAAATACAAGCAATTATCAGGGAAATGAGTATTCCAATCAGAGCAATAAAAAGCAATACAAAACAACAAAAAACAAAAAGAATGTTGAGTGGTTTTCTAGATACAGTTTTGCAAAATTGATTACTACAAAAAGATCTTCGCAGTGATTGGGTATATATGTATGAACATTTTTTCAGTTGTCTATTGTATGGCAGTCACAGCTCAGGTCTTTAGATGGCTGCATGACCTCTTTTCAAGTAGACATAAGGTATGCTTTGTGTGGAGGCTAGAAAACTCATGTTGTCTACTCTGTTTTGTTGTAATATGTCCACTGAGAAGAAAAAATAAATTCTATTTTTCTCTTAAAGATGATTTACAGTCCCAGATATCTTAAAGCCATTTTGTTTGAAAACATACATGCTTATCTACCAAGCTGTAAATTAGTTGTCCCTGGCCCACTTAACTTAAGAGATAGCAGTGAGATGGGTCAGCTTTGTATCTCAGTGACAGCAGTGGGCTTGAGAACTGAGAGGGTGGAGCACTGAATGAGATGTCATTTGTAAGTTTTGTCTGATTCCCACATGGATTTGTCCTGGTTGTGTAAGGAGCTAAACTGTGTGGAAGTCAACTTGCAAATGTCAATCTACTTCAGAACTGGCACCTGAATTAATCAATTTTCAGTGTTACTGTTATACTGATTTAAGACCAGACTCATGTTTGAGAATTAAACAAAAAAACAAATACAAAATAAAAAAGAATTTATTGTGTAGCACAAGTTCTTCTCCATATTGGTTTTCATTCTTTCCAGATGTATGCCACACATTTGATCTTAACTCAGATTTTACAACTGCACCTATAAAATTTTAAACATTAAAATGTCAATTTTTAAGCACATTTTTACTCTTTTTATGAGGATAGTGCTGAACTCTAAATAATTCAGTTTAACTTTGCTTCTGCCATAGTGGTGATGCCTTTTGTCTATTTTTGATAAAATGAAAATAATACGTTTATTCTTTGTTGTAAGGTATATTACCTGTAAAACAGGGGTTCCCAACCCCTGGGGCTGAAAACTGGTACTGGTCTGTGGCCCGTTAGGAACCGGGCTGCAGAACAGGAGGCGAGCATCAAGTGAGCTAGTGAAGCTTCATCTGCCACTGCCCATCATTCCCCATCGCTTGCATTACCCACCTGAGTCATCGCTCACATTACTGCCTGAACCATTACCTGCCCCTGCCACGTGGAAAGATTGTCTTCCATGAAACCGGTCCCTGGTGCCAAAAACATTGGGGACCGCTGCTTTAAAAGATATTTAACCTTTGTGGGTGATTCTGAGGTAGCTAACCAATATATATTTCCTCTTTAGGCAAATAAAATCCAAAGAATCAAAATGTTAAATTTTAGATATTAAATCTAATTTCTGCACAGATAATTTCTTTATTTTTACTGAAATAATTATTTATACAGTTAGTACTGAATTCATCAAGTGGATAAGTGAGACCTTTATATCATTGGACTTTAAAAAAATTATTGTTTTAAATCATTCATGTATCTTTAACATTTTTTTCTGCAAAAAATGTGTAAGGATATAAACAAAAGCATCAAATCTTGCAGAAATGTATAATGGAAAAGAAACATTAACCAAAAACATTTTCTGGAGCCACTGAGTAGTCATGGTAACAAAAAGTAACACTCTTTTGAACATTTGTAAGGGTTTTCATGTGGAAGGGCTTTTAATTCTTAATAATTGCTATTTTCCTTTCAAAATTATGTCAAAAATATTTCCAAGATGAGAAACAGATACGTGGCTTATTTTAATGGTTTACATTAGGAAATCCACTTAACTTTTTAAAAACAGATCTATGGAGGAGTATTTGTCATATAATAACTTACACAAAACGTGATAATTTGTGAAGTTTTGGCTCATGTGTACATGTGTGAAATCATCCCTACAGTGAAGGTAATAAACATACCCATGCTTCTTTTAATCCTTTTCTCCCATCATTCCCTGTCCTACACTTTTGTCCCCAGGCAACCACTGATCTGCTTTGTGTGTTTATAGTATTCTCATTCATATATTCTCTCCACCATCCCCTCCCCACCCCAGCTCTCTCTCTTTCAGTATTGCTTCTTTTGTCCTACATAATTATTCTGAGGTTCATTCATGTTGTAGTGTATTTCAATAATTCATTCCTTCTTATTCCTGAGTAGTGTTACATTGTGTATATATTCTGCAATTTGTTTATCTGTTCAGCTATTGAAAGGTATTTGGGTTTTCAGGTTTGGGCTATTAACATTTGGGTACAAGTTTTGTATGATCATATGTGATCGTACACTTTCATTTCTCTTGGGGAAATACTTAAGCATGGAATAGTTGTATTATGTGGTAGGTGTATTTTGACTTTTTAAAAAACTGCCAATTCCCACCAGCTATGTATGACAGAGTTCCATTTTCTTCACATCTTCACCTCAGTATTTTTCATTTTGTCTATTCTGATAGCGGCAGTGACATCTTGTTGTAGCTTTAATTTGCATTTCCCTGATGGGGATGTTGTTGAGCACCTTTTCATGTCCTTATTTGCCATAGGCATATTTTCTTTGGAACAGTGTGTAAATAATTTTACCCATTTAAAAATTGTTTTTGTTTTCTTATTATTGACCTTGGAGGTTTCTTATATTCTGGATTCAAATACTTTATCACCTACATGCTTTATAAATATTTTATCCTTGTCTATGGCTTGTCTTTATCATTTTCTTAAAGTATATTTCAAAGACCACAAGTCTTTCATCTTGATGAAGTCTAGGATCCACGTTGAATTAATTTTTGTGTATGGTATAAGTTATTGATCAAAGTTCATTTTTTTGCATGTGGAGATATAATTGTATGTTCATGTGATAAAAGACCCATTTCTCCACTGACTTGCCTTTACCCTTTGTCAAAAATAATTTGTTCATATATTTGTGGGTCAACTTCTGGCCGTATTTTCTTCCACTTTTCTATTTTTCAATGCTAATACACAGAATCTTGATTACTGTAGCCTATAACAAGTCTTGAAATAATTGAATGTTAGTCCTCCAATTTTTTTTCCAGTTATTTTGGCTCTTGTAGGTCATTTAGAATCAGTTTGTCAATTTTTACAAAACATCTTCTGAGATTTTTACTGGGATTATACCAAATCTATGTATCAATTTGAGGAAAACTGCTTTTTAACATTGTTGAATCTTCTAAACCATGAGTATAGTGTGTCTATTTATTTATGTCTTTACTTTTTGTACTATTTTGTAATTTTCAGTGTACTAATCTGCATTTTCTGTCAGATTTATCCTTATTTCATATATTTAATGCTATTTTAAATGGTATTTTATTTCAATTTTGATTGTTGCTAATATATAGAAATGCATTTTATATTAATCTTATATCCTGCAACCATGCTAAAATACTTATTTGTTCTCTTTTTTTTTCTTTAAACCTATCTTTTAGACCACTTTTAGGTTTGTTGGGGAGGAGGAAGTTTCCCCCTCTACCCTTCTTGAGTTCTTGTGGCTGGAAATTGACACAAGACAAATTAACAGGAAAAAAAGAAACAAGTTTAATTCGTGCACACAGAGGTCTCAGAAATAGGACCTAAGAAGTTGCCAAAACAGGCAGCTTTTATACTTTTTAGGCAAAGAAACAATTTGAGAGGAATTGACAGGACAAAGAAATTAAGGTTTGGGTGATTAATTAGTAGAAATATAAGCAAAGTTTGCGTTTGGGTAGTAAAGACATAACAAGGTGTGCTTATATAGGCTTCTTGGCCCTGAATTCCTGATCTCTCTGGTAATAAGGTTTATCTTTCTACCACCACCTCACCCTGACCCCACCCCCCATAGAGAGAGGGTACCTTTCACATGGGAGATTTATTTTCTGCTCTCAGGGAGACAGAGAGAAGGGTCAAAGTTTCCCTCCTGAATTGGCCATTTCTGAAGTAACTGAAAGTAAAATAATCAATATACCATTGAGGCATAATTTGGTGTGGCCTGCCCTGGACCCCCCCAACCGTTTCATAGCAAAATTGAGCAGAATGTACAAAATTGTCTTCTATCCTTTTGCCCCAAGCACAGCCTCTTCTGCTGTCGATATTGCCCTTTTTAATTCGTTTCTTTTTTTCTTTTTCTTTTTTCATGTTTCTTTTTTTTCCTTTTTTTTTTTTTTTTTTTTTTGCGGTACGCGGGCCTCTCACTGTTGTGGCCTCTCCCCTTGCGGAGCACAGGCTCCGGACGCGCAGGCTCAGCGGCCATGGCTCACGGGCCCAGCCGCTCCGCGGCACGTGGGATCTTCCCAGACCGGGGCACGAACCCGTGTCCCCTGCATCGGCAGACGGACTCTCAACCACTGCGCCACCAGGGAAGCCCTTTTTTCATGTTTCTTGTGCTTGGATTTCTTGAGCTTCTTAGATGTGTGTATTTATAAGTTTCATTTAAAAATGGAGAAATTTTGGCCATTATTTCTTTCAATAGTTTTTCTATTTTATCTCCTTTCCTTTGAGGAATCCAATTTCATGTGTATTAGACCACTTGTAGTTGTCTCATGGCTTGCTGATGTTCTTCTCTTCATTACTTTAAAAGAAAAACTTCCTTTGTGTTTAATTTTGGAGTTTTTCTATGGCTATGCCTTCAGGTTACTAACATTTTCTTCTGCAGAGTCTAATCTACCATTAATTTCAATGGTGCTGTGTTTTCACCTCACACATTGTAGTTTTCATCTTTAGACATTTGATTTAGGTCATTTTTGTTTATCTCCCATGTCTCCTTAACTTTTTCACACATAGAATACAGTTATAATACATATTTTAATGTAATGAAACAGTTTGAATTCAGAATAAGATTTGAGAATTTTGTTGTCATCTATTAAGCAGGCATTAAAAATATTTGCAAAATTGTAAATCAATGCCACTCTTCTTACTAACCATTTTCATAAAAGTACACTATCTTAATATGTAATGAGTTTTATTGTTATTTTTAAATGAGTTAAAATATTTTTATTTAATCACAGTTTCAATTTCATTACTTGTAATTGGCCTGTTCATATTTTCTGTTTCTTTGTGGTTCAGTCTTGGAAGGTTATACTTTTCTAAGAATTTGTCCATTTCTTCCAGGTTGTCCATTTTATTGGCATAGAGTTGCTTGTAGTAGTCTCTTAGGATACTTTGTATTTCTGTGGTGTCTGTTGTAACTTCTCCTTTTTCATTTCTAATTTTATTGATTTGAGTCCTCTCCCTCATTTTCTTGATGAGTCTGGCTAATGGTTTATCAATTTTGTTTATCTTCTCAAAGAACCAGCTTTTAGTTTTATTGATCTTTGCTATTGTTTTCTTTGTTTCTATTTCATTTATTTCTGCTCTGGTCTTTATGATTTATTTCCTTCTGCTAACTTTGGGTTTTGTTTGTTCTTCTTTCTCTAGTTCCTTTAGGTGTAAGGTTATATTGTAGACTTGAGATTTTTCTTGTTTCTTGAGGTCAGCTTGTATAGTTATAAACTTCCCTCTTATAACTGCTTTTGCTGCATCCCATAGGTTTTGGATCATCGTGTTTTCATTGTCATTTGCCTGTAGGTATTTTTTTATTTCCTCTTTCATTTCTTCAGTGCTCTCTTGGTTATTTAGTAACGTATTGTTTAGCCTCCATGTGTTTGTGTTTTTTATGTTTTTTTCCCTGTAATTCATTTCTAATCTCATAGTGTTGTGGTCAGAAAAGATGCTTGATACGATTTCAATTTTTTAAAATTTACTGAGGCTTGATTTGTGACCCAAGATGTGATCTATCCTGGAGGATTTTCCTTTCACACTTGAGAAGAAAGTGTAATCTGCTGTATTTGGATGGAATGGCTTATAAATATCAATTAAATCTATCTGGTCTATTGTGTCACTTAAAGCTTCTTTTTCCTTATTTATTTTCACTTTGGATGATCTGTCCATTGGTGTGAGTGAGGTGTTAATGTCCCCCCAATATTATTGTGTTACTGTCAGTTTCCTCTTTTATAGCTGTTAGCAGTTGCCTTATGTATTGAGGTGCTCCTATGTTGGGTGCATATATGTTTATAATTGTTATATCTTCTTCTTGGATTGATCCTTTGATCATTATGTAGTGTCCTTCCTTGTCTCTTGTAACATTCTTTATTTTAATGTCTATTTTATCTGATATGAGTATACCTACTGCAGCTTTCTTTTGATTTCCCTTTGCATGGAATATTTTTTTCCATCCCCTCACTTTCAGTCTGTATGTGTCACTAGGTCTGAAGTGGATCTCTTGTAGACAGTATATATATGGGTCTTGTTTATGTATCCATTCATCCAGTCTGTGTCTTCTGGTTGGAGCATTTAATCCATTCACGTTTAAGGTAATTATCGATATGTATGTTCCTGTGACTATTTTCTTAATTGTTTTGGGTTTGCTTTTTATAGGTCCTTTTCTTCTCTTGTGTTTCCCACTTAGAGAAGTTCCTTTAGCATTTGTTGTAGAGCTGGTTTGGTGGTGCTGAATTCTCTTAGCTTTTGTTTGTCTGTAAAACTTTTGATTTTTCCATCAAATCTTAATGAGATCCTTGCCAGGGAGATTAGTCTTGGTTGTAGGTTCTTCCCTTTCATCACTTTAAGTGTATCATGCCACTCCCTTCTTTCTTGTAAGGTTTCTGCTGAGAAATCAGCTGCTATCCCTATGGGAGTTCCCTTGCATGTTATTTTTTTGTTTTTCCATTGCTGCTTTCAATAATTTTTCTTTGTCTTTAATTTCTGCCAATTTGATTACTCTGTGTCTCAGCGTGTTTTTCCTTGGGTTTATCCTGTATGGGACTCTCTGTGCTTCCTGGACTTGTGTGGCTATTTCCTTTCCCATGGTAGGGAAGATTTCAACTATAATCTCTTCAAATATTTTCTCAGTCTTTTCTCCCTCCATTCTCCTTCTGGGACTCCCATAATGTGAATGTTTTTGATTTAATGTCCCAGAGGTCTCTTTGACTGTCTTCATTTCTCTTAATTCTTTTTTCTTTATTCTGTTCTGCAGTAGTGAATTCCACCATTCTGTCTTCCAGGTCACTTACCCGTTCTTCTGCCTCAGTTATTCTGCCACTGATTCCTTCTAGTGTAGTTTTCATTTCAGTTATTGTATTGTTCATCTCTGTTAGTTCGTTCTTTAATTCTTCTAGGTCTTTGTGAAATATTTCTTGCATCTTCTCGATCTTTGCTTCCATTCTTTTTCTGAGGTTCTGGATCATCTTCACTATCATGATTCTGAATTCTTTTTCTGGAGGGTTGCCTATCTCCACTTCATTTAGTTGTCTTTCTGTGGTTTTATCTTGTTCCTTCATCTGGTACATAGCCCTCTGCCTTTTCATCTTGTCTGTCTTTCTGTGAATGTGGTTTTTGTTCCACAGGCTTCAGGATTGTAGTTCTTCTTGCTTCTGCTGTCTGCCCTCTGGTGGATGAGGCTATCTAAGAGGCTTGATGGGAGGGACTGGTGGTTGGTAGGGCTGACTGTTGCTCTCTTGGGCAGAGCTCAGTAAAACTTTAATCCACTTGACTGCTGATGGGTGAGGCTGGGTTTTCTCCCTGTTGGTTTTTTGGCCTGAAGCAACCCAACACTGTTGCCTACCTGGGCTCTTTGCTGGGGCTAATGGGAGACTCTGGGAGGGCTCACACCAAGGAGTACTTCCCAGGACTTCTACTGCCAGTGTCCTTGTCCCCACGGTGAGCCACAGCCACCCCCCCACCTCTGCAGGAGACCCTCCAACACTAGAAGGTAGGTCTGGTTCAGTCTGCCCTGGGGTCACTGCTCCTTCCCCTGGGTCCCGATGCACACACTACTTTGTGTGTGCCCTCCAAGAGTGGAGTCTCTGTTTCCCCCAGTCCTGTCAAAGTCCTGCAATCAATTCCCACCAGCCTTCAAAGTCTGATTGTCTAGGAATTCCTCCTCCCATTGCTGGACCCCCCAGTTTGGGTAGTGTGACGTGTGGCTCAGAAACTTCACTCCAGTGGGTGGACTTCTGTGGTACAAGTGTTCTCCAGTCTGTGAGTCACCCACCACCAGTTATGGGATTTGATTTTACTCTGATTGCACCCCTCCTACCATCTCATTGTGGCTTCTCCTTTGTCTTTGGATGTGGGGTATCATTTTTAGTGAGTTCCAATGTCTTCCTGTCAATGATTGTTCAGCAAGTAGTTGTGATTCTGGTGTTCTTGCAAGAGGGAGTGAGAGCACGTCCTTCTCCTTTGCCATCTTGAATCCTCTACCTTACTAAGTATTATGGGTCATTTTTTTTTCCTGGGCTTCCTATTCCTTTAACTAATACTTAGTAGTTTTCAAAGCTAATCTAACAGAGTAACCCCCACTTTTTAATTTTTCACACAATAGTTTATAGCACTTACAGACTTGGAATTGGAGTCCATTATAAAGTGTTATGGAGTCAAGGCATCTGCAGAGTAAAGAAACACCACCCCTAACACAAATGAATAAAAAATTAAACACTTCTCTATGCCTATGACAAGACACATTTATTAAGCATGTTAATAAGAACATTTAGTAAGTTATGCGCTAGGGACCATGCAAGGTGACATGATATATAAATGAGGTACTGTACCAATGCTAAATTGAACTGTCTAATAATGATCCAGTTAATTACAGTTTCTTTCTCCTTCCCCAGTCACACTCATATCAAGAGATTTAAATTGACCAATCTATTTGCCTTCTCTCATTTTACTTCACTCATCATGCATTTAACATCTGCATATAGTAAAGTTATATCTTTTAAAATACATATGCTAACTGATACTGTAAGAAAGATTTTGAGTACAATTATGCAACAGTTTTCACCATCTTCCCTTTTGACTCTTTACATGAAATTGAGTGTGATTTTGCTGAATTTCAAAGTAATCAGTTACCTAGTGAGTCTAACTTTCATATTTAAAAGGGTCTAGCAATGACTTTTAAAGAGTATGAAAGAAAACGTATTTTTTTCTTTCATTGATTCTTACATTTCCTTCTGTTTCTGTTAGCATAATTTGCCCACTCCCTGACTTGTCACTCAGCCTTTAAAATTCAGATGGAATGCTTTCCAGATATCATTTCTTGTGTGCAGTTTTTGATATCACCCACATCACAGCTGCACATTAAATGAATTTGATTTTCCCTGAGTCTGAGAAGCCGCACTATCTTATTCAAACAACTTCCCTGTCAGACATCAAGACTATCTATATGTCTTCTTTGGAGAAATGTCTATTTAGATCTGCTGCCCAATTTTGAATTGGATTGTTTGTTTTTTTGATATTGAGCTGCATGAGCTGCTTGTATATTTTGGAGAGTAATCCTTTGTCAGTTGCTTCATTTGCAAATATTTTCCCCCATTCTGAGGGTTGTCTTTTCATCTTGTTGATGGTTTCCTTTTCTGTCTTTTAAGTTTCATTAGGTCCCATTTGTTTATTTTTGGTTTTATTTCCATTTCTCTAGGAGGTGGGTCAAAAAGGATCTTGCTGTGATTTATGTCAAAGAGTATTCTTCCTATGTTTTCTTCTAAGAGTTTTTTAGTGTCTGGCCTTACATTTAGGTCTTTAATCCATTTTGAGTTTATTTTTGTGTATGGTGTGCAGACGTAGAGAATGGACTTGAGGACACTGGGAGGGGGAAGGGTAAGCTGGGATGAAGTGAGAGGGTAGCATTGACTACCAAATGTAAAACAGATACCTAGTGAGAAGCAGCTACATAGCACAGGGAGATCAGCTAGGTGCTTTGTGACCACCTAGAGAGGTGGGATAGTGAGGGTGGGAGGAAGACTCAAGAGGGAGGGGATATGGGGATGTATGTATACATAGAGCTGATTCACTTTGTTACACAGCAGAAACTAACAAAATATTGTAAAGCAATTATTCTCTAATAAAGATATTTAAAAAAAAAAGTCAAGACTACTCACAAATGTGGCATTCTTCCAGGCAGAGCTTACTAGAGATGGAATTAATACCCAAGCAGGTCATTAACAGGAGAGCATCAGATTTTGTTCATGATCTGGGAAGTCACGGTGGCAGTGATGGGCAGTAAGGTAAATATCTGGCCTTCAGACACATTCTATGAGAGATTTTCCAGAATTCTTACATCTTAAATCTCAGGTTGGACAGAATTGAATTGGAGACTCTAATGCATAGTTAAGTTTTGAAGACAAGTGCTGAGGGTGAGATGGTGTGCAGTGCTGATAACGTTTTCGTTTCTTGCCTGGGCTAGTTTTGTTTGGTATAGTCATGGATATATGGGCTCTTGCCCCCCAAACATCTTAAAGAGATTGTTTAGCCTCAGAATAAAAGCATCTCTTTTTCATGTATCCCCAAACACATTTTATAAAGATACAGAAAACATATTTTATAACTTAAAAGGTGACAATATATTAATAAGATTTATTCAAGTTTTGTAACTGTAAGGGTTTTGAGTTGCCATAAATTTGAGGTTATTAACATACAACTGAGCTGTGTAATGATTAAGCATACCAGTTATAATATAATATATAAAAATTAATAAGTATTTGCAATTACATGAATGCTTTGTATGTAGTCTGTTACACACAGATTTTAAAAGTTTATATATTTTTTCCATATTCTACACAAACAAGAAGACAAATTCCTGTAACTTATTCTAAATGAGGGTGAAGGAAAAATAGACCTCAATAAATAATGAAAATGAAGTTAAGACTACATGTAAAGGGCAATGGGAAGAGGGAAGAAGGTTGTGGAGATCAGAACAAAGTGATAGTTTAAAATAAACAAGTCAGACTTGGTTAAATTTTAGTAAGTAAAGACTTATATTTGTGCTTTCTATCAGTGTCCTCTAAACTGAAGTGAAAGTAAACAGTTTTAAGTGCATAATCCATTTGAGTTTACTGTTCAGTCTTCTGCATTGTAATGTATCAGTATTTAAAATGTAAAAATGTTTTCATGTAATTCAACTTAACAATTATTATGCACTTACTTGTACATAGAAATACAACCATATGTGTTCTGGGTGATAATAAGCTAAGTCTAAATGGCTACTTACTCAAAAGCCTTATAAGCTCATAGGATATATCTTGATGAATGCACCATCCTTATAGCTCTGGCCTGTAGTCATGTCAGTATCCTCACGTTGACTAGTATTAGATACTCAGATTCATGCCAGTTACATGTCTAGCAAAAAAAAATTATGTGAAACAAACTTCCAATTTGTTTATTGTGTAAAGTTGGAGGCTATAATCCCTTTTCTGGGAAGCTTCTTTCTTGGTATTAATTTATCCAGAAAGCCCAATAAGTGCTCAGAAGGCTGCTTGGGAATTAAAGAGCTTGGGCAAAAGTGTGCAAGTTTTTTTGTCTTATTTTAATTTAATTGCTTTTTGTTCTACTTTTAGAATAAGTAAAATATTTACATGGCTTAGGAATCAGACACTACAAAGAGGTGTAGAGTAAAATGTCTGCTTCCACCAGTCACTCATCCATCCAGTCCCTCTGTCACTGCCATGGTAGCATTTTTATTAGATTTTTTCCCTTGTAATGCAAATATAAGCAAATAGAAATATATGTTTTTACTCGCCCTATTATGTACAGAAGGTAGCATACCTAAAGACTGCATTTCATTCCGTGTATTTGTCTTCTAACAACAAATCTTGAAGATATTTTTGTACTACTAAATAGATAGTGTCATTATTTTTTTAGAGGAGTATAATATTCCATTGTAGGTTAATCTCATCAGTATCTATTGCTGGGTATTTGAGTTGTTTCTAGTCTTTTGCTGTGACAAAAAATTTTGTTCATATATTATTTAGCACATGTCAAGTATATCAGTAACATAAATTCCCAGAGAGGGGATTGTTGGGTCCAAGTATATTGCAGTTTTGATGGTTATTGCCAAACTACCTCTCTGTGCTTGTGCCAGTTTATACTATTCAAAGCAATGCATACGATTTTCTGTCTTCCCATAACCAAACCATTAAAGTGTATTGTCAAATTTGATATTTTTGTCAATCAGTGGATATGAAAACAATATATTAGTGTAGACTCCAACTGCATTTCTCTAAGGGAGGTTGTACAGCTCTACATATGTTACCTTTTCATATATTTTAGAGACACTTATTTTCCTTTATATAACTTGTTAGGTAGTTTCGTGGGTATTTCATATAGGTTGAATGAGGCCAGAAGAATTTTTCCTTCCTACGATTGAACAGACATCTCCAGTAACATAAATATATCTTTCCTAAGGACTCATTTTTATTTTAAGGGGACAATTTTTGATTTATGTTCTGCATTTTGGGTGTTTGGACTAGTCACTTTTATGCTGTAGGGCAGTTGACCCCACATCTTCATGTTCACATTTAGTTTTCTCCAAACAGGGACAAAAGAAAATTTCTGCCTTCTAAATTAAAATCAGATTATTATACCCAAATTTCTTGATTGATTTTTATTTATTTCAAAATTCCTCATGGCTAATCTCATCATTATGTCTGGATTTTACCAGTTTAACGCTGAGAGGACAAATTTGCTTTCTTTAAATCTAAGGTATTGACAGGAAAGGGAACTCTTCACTATTACTGCCTATAGCCACCAACACTTTTATATGCAGACATAATATTTTTCAGTCTTTTAGGTTTAAGATATATTAGGTGTTTCTGCTTTGTTCTGTTGTTGCTGGTTTTTTTTGGGTTTTTTTGTTTTGTTTTTTTTGCCTAACACCATACAGTAAAATAAAGTGGTATGGCTTGACTTCCATATGAATTACCAAGATCTGTTGGTCTTCTCATCTTCCTCCTAGTTTGTTCTGCTCACCTAACTGTCCTGGGGTTAATTAAACAAAATCAAGAAAATGGCATCTGAAACAATGTCTGTTCTATCTCCTTTTTTTTTTTTTCTTGGTTGAGAGATCATGCATTTTATACAGGCTATTTTTTTTCTGTTTCAGTACTTTCCTAACTATACAATAGGATAATTACTTTCTTATATCTATATCACTTTTTTTTTCTTTTGAAGGAAGTATGTCTGATTTCTGGCATCTTTAATTTTTTTTAAAAAAAATTTAACATCTTTATTGGAGTATAGTTGCTTTACAATGGTGTGTTAGTTGCTCTTTATAACAAAGTGAATCAGTTATACATATACATATGTCCCCATATCTCTTCCCTCTTGCGTCTCCCTCCCTCCCACCCTCCCTATCCCACCCCTCTAGGTGGTCACAAAGCGCCAAGCTAATCTCCCTGTGCTATGTGGCTGCTTCCCACTAGCTATATATTTTACGTTTGATAGTGTATATATGTCCAAGCCACTCTCTCACTTTATCCCAGTTTACCCTTCCTGCTCCCCGTATCCTCAAGTCCATTCTAGTAGGTCTGCGTCCTTATTCCCGTCTTACCCTAGATTCCATATATATGTGTTAGCATACAATATTTGTTTTTCTCTTTCTGACTTACTTCACTCTGTATGACAGACTCAAGGTCCATCCACCTCACTAAAAATAACTCAATTTCATTTCTTTTTCTGGCTGAGTAATATTCCATTGTATATATGTGCCACATCTTCTTTATCCATTCATCTGTTGATGGACACTTACGTTGCTTCCATGTCCTGGCTATTGTAAATAGTGCTGCAATAAACATTTTGATACATGACTCTTTTTGAATTATGGTTTTCTCAGGGTATATGCCCAGTATTGGGATTGCTGGCTCATATTGTAGTTCTATTTTTAGTTTTTTAAGGAACCTCCGTACTGTTTTGCATAGTGTAGAAGAGTATTTACATTCCCACCAACAGTGCAAGAGTGTTCCCTTTTCTCCACACCCTCTCCAGCATTTAATGTTTCTAGATTTTTTGATGATGGCCATTCTGACTGGTGTGAAATGATATCTCATTGTAGTTTTGATTTGCATATCTCTAATGATTAATGAAGTTCAGCAATCTTTCATGTTTTTGTTCACAATCTGTATATCTTCTTGGGACAAATGGCTATTTAGATATTCTGCCCATTTTTGGATTCAGTTTTTTTTTAATTGATATTGAGCTGCATGAACTGCTTATATATTTTAGAGATTAATCCTTTGTCAGTTGGTTCATTTCCAAACATTTTCTCCATTCTGAGGGTTGTCTTTTTGTCTTCCTTATGGTTTCCTTTGCTGTGCAAAAGCTTTGAAGTTTCATTAGGTCCCATTTGTTTACTTTTGTTTTTATTTCCATTTCTGTAGGAGGTGGGTCAAAAGGATCTTGCTGTGATTTATGTCATAGAGTGTTCTGCCTATGTTTTCCTCTAAGAGTTTGATAGTGTTTTGCCTTACACTTAGGTCTTTAATCCATTTTGAATTTATTTTTGTGTATGCTGTTAAGGAGTGTCCTAATTTCATTCTTTTCCATGTAGCTGTCCAGTTTTCCCAGCACCACTTATTGAAGAGGCTGTCTTTTCTCCACTGTACATTCTTGCCTCCTTTATCAAAGATAAGGTGACCATATGTGTGTGGATTTATCTCTGGGCTTTCTGTCTTGTTCCATTGATCTAAGTTTCTGATTTTGTGCCAGTACCATACTGTCTTGATTAATGTAGCTTTGTAGTATAGTCTGAAGTCAGGGAGCCTGATTCCTCCTGCTCCATTTTTTGTTCTCAAGATTGCTTTGGCTATTTGGGGTCTTTTGTGTTTCCATAGAGATAGTGAAATTTTTTTGTTCTAGTTCTGTGAAAAATGCCAGAGGTAGTTTGATAGGGATTGCATTAAATCTGTAGATTGCTTTGGGTAGTAGAGTCATTTTCACAATGTTGATTCTTCCAATCCAAGAACATGGTATATCTCTCTATCTCTTTGTATCATCTTTAATTTCTTACATCAGTGTCTTATAATTTTCTGCATACAGGTCTTTTGTCTAGTAAGGTAGGTTTATTTCTAGATATTTTATTCTTTTCGTTGCAATGGTAAATGGGAGTGTTTCCTTGATTTTGCTTTCAGATTTTTCATCATTAGTGTATAGGAATTCAAGAGATTTCTGTGCATTAATTTTGTATCCTGCTACTTTACCAAATTCATTGATTAGCTCTAGTTTTTTTCTGGTAGCATCTTTAGGATTCTCTATGTATAGTGTCATGTCATCTTCAGACGGTGACAGTTTTACTTCCAATTTGGATTCCTTTTATTTCTTTTTCTTCTCTGATTGCTGTGGCTAAAAGTTCTAAAACTATGTTGAATAATAGTGGTGAGAGTGGGCAACCTTGTCTTGTTCCTGATCTTAGTGGAAATCGTTTCAGTTTTTCACCATTGAGGGCGATGTTGGCTGTGGGTTTGTCATATATGGTCTTTATTATGTTGAGGAAAGTTCCCTCTATGCCTACTTTCTGGAGGGTTTTTATAAGTGGGTGTTGAAGTTTGTTGAAAGCTCTCTCTGCATGTATTGAGATGATCATACGGTTTTTCACCTTCAATTTGTTAATATGGTGTATCACATTCATTGATTTCCATATATTGAAGAATTCTTGCATTCCTGGGATAAACCTGACTTGATCATGGTGTATGATCCTTTTATTGTGCTGGTGGATTCTGGTTGCTAATACTTTGTTGAGGATTTTTGCATCTATGTTCATCAGTGATATTGGCCTGTAGTTTTCTTTCTTTGTGACATCTTTGTCTGTTTTTATTATCAGGGTGATGGTGGCCCTTGTAGAATGAGTTTGGGAGTGTTCCTCCCTCTCCTATATTTTGTAGGAGTTTGAGAAGGAGAGGTGTTAGCTCTTTTCTAAATGTTTGATAGAATTCGCCTGTGAAACCATCTGGTCCTGGGCTTTTGTTTGTTGGAAGATTTTTAATCACAGTTTCAATTTCAGTGCTTCTGATAGGTCTGTTCATATTTTCTATTTCTTCCTGGTTCAGTTTCAGAAGGTTGTGCATTTTTAAGAATTTGTCCATTTCTTCCAGGTTGTCCATTTCATTGGCATATAGTTGCTTGTAGTAATCTCTCATGATCCTTTGCATTTCTTCAGTGTCAGTTGTTACTTCTCCTTTTTCATTTCTAATTCTATTGATTTGAGTCTTCTTCTTTTTTTCCTTGATGAGTTTGGCTAATGATTTATAAATTTTGTTTATCTTCTCAAAGAACCAGTTTTTAGTTTTATTGATTTTTGCTATCATTTCTTTCATTTCTTTTTCCTTTATTTCTTATCTGATCTTTTTGATTTCTTTCCTTCTGCTAAGTTTGGGGTTTTTTTGTTCTTCTTTCTATACTTGCTTTAGGTGTAAGTTTAGGTTTTTTATTTGAGATGTTTTTGTTTCTTAAGGTAGGATTGTATTGCTCTAAACTTCCCTTTAGAACTGCTTTGGCTGCATCCTACAGGTTCTGGGTCATCATGTTTTCATTGTCATTTGTTTTTGGGGTATTTTTTAATTTCCTCTTTGATTTCTACAGTGATCTCTTGGTTATTAAGTAGTGTATTCTTTAGCCTCCATGTGTTTGTATTTTTTACAGATTTTTTTTTTGTAATTGATATCTAGTCTCATATTTTTGTGGTCGGAAAAGATACTTAATATGACTTGAATTTTCTTAAGTTTACCAAGGCTTGAATTGTTATCCAAGATATGGTCTATCTTGGAGAATGTTCTGTGAACACTTGAGACCAATGTGTATTCTGTTGTTTTTGGATGGAATGTCCTATAAATATCAGTTAAGTCCCTCTCATTTAATGTGTCATTCAATGCTTGTGTTTCCTTATTTATTTTTATTTTGGATGATCTGTCCACTGGTGAAAGTGGGGTGTTTAAGTACCCTACTATATTGTGTTACTGTTGAGTTCCCATTTTATGGCTGTTAGTATTTGCCTTATGTATTGAGGTGCATAAATATTTACAATTGTCATATCTTCTTCTTGGATTGATCCCTTGATCATTATGTAGTGTGCTTCTTTGTCTCTTATAATAGTCTTTGTTTTAAAGTCTATTTTGTCTGATATGAGAATTGCTACTCCAGCTTTCTTTTGATTTCCATTTGCATCGAATATCTTTCTCCATCCCCTCACTTTCAGTCTTATGGGTCCCTAGGTTTGAAGTGGGTCTCTTGTAGACAGCATATATACGAGTCTTGTTTTTGTATCCTTACAGCCAGTCTATGTCTTTTGATTGGTGCATTTAATCCATTTACATTTAAGGTACTTATCAATATGTATTTTCCTATTACCATATTCTTAATTGCTTTGGGTTTGTTATTGTAGGTGTTTTCCTTCCCTTGTGTTTCCTGCCTGGAGAAGTTCCTTTAGCATTTGTTGTAAATCTGCTTTGGTGGTGCTTAATTTTCTTAGCCTTTACTTGTCTGTAAAGGTTTTAATTTCTCCATGAAATCTGAATGAGATCCTTTCTGGATAGAGTAATCTTGGTTGTAGGTTTTTCTCTTTCATCACTTGAAATATGTCCTGCCACTCCCTTCTGGCTTGCAGTGTTTCTGCTGAAAGGTCAGGTGTTAGCCTTATGGGGATTCCCTTGTGTGTTATTTGCTGTCTTTCCCTTGCTGCTTTTAATATTTTTTCTTTGTATTTAATTTTTGATGGTTTGATTAATATGTGTCTTGGCATGTTTCTCCTTGGATTTATCCTGTATGGGACTCTCTGTGCTTCCTGGACTTGATTAACTATTTCCTTTCCCATATTAGGGAAGTTTTCAACTATAGTATCTTCAAATACTTTCTCAGTCCCTTTCTTTTTCTCTTCTTCTTCTGGGACCCCTGTAATTCAAATGTTGGTGCATTTAACGTTGTCCCAGAGGTCTCTGAGACAGTCCTCATTTTTTTTTTCTTTTTTCTTTATTCTGCTCTGCAGTAGTTCTTTCCAGTATTTTATCTTCCAGGTCACTTATCCGTTCCCTTGCCTCGGTTATTCTGCTATTGATCCTTTCTAGAGAATTTTTAATTTCATTTATTGTGTTGTTCATCACTGTTTGTTTGCTCTTTAGTTCTTCTAGGTCCTTGTTAAACGTTTCTTGTATTTTTTTCCATTCTCGTTCCAAGATTTTGGATCATCTTTACTATCATTATTCTGAATTCTTTTTCAGGTAGACTGCCTATTTCCTCTTCATTTGTTAGGTCTGGTGGGTTTTTGCCTTGGTCTTTCACCTGCTGTGTGTTTCTCTGTCTTCTCATTTTGTTTAATTTACTGTGTTTGTGGTCTCCTTTTCACAGGCTGCAGGTTAGTAGTTCCCCTTGTTTTTGGCATCTGTCCCCAGTGGCTAAGGTTGGTTCAGTGGGTTGTGTAGGTTTCTTGGTGGAGGGGACTGGTGCCTGTGTTCTGGTTGCTGAGGCTGGATCTTGTCTTTCTGGTGGGCAGGTCCACGTCTGGTGGTGTGTTTTGGTGTGTCTGTGGCCTTATTATGATTTTTGGCAGCCTCTCTGCTAATGGATGTGGTTGTGTTCCTGTCTTGCTAGTTGTTTGGCTTAGGGTATCCATCACTTTAGCCTGCTGGTCATTGAGTGGAACTGGGTGTTGGCGTTTAGATGGAGATCTCTTGGAGGTTTTCTCCTTTTGATATTACGTGGAGCTGGGATGTCTCATTTGGACCAGTGTCCTGAAGTTGGCTCTTCCACCTCAGAGGCACAGCCCTGATGCTTGGCTGGAGTACTGAGAGCCTGTCCTCCACATGGCTCTGAATAAAAGCGAGAAAAAAAAGACGGAAAGAAAGAAGAAGATAAAATAAAATAAAATAGAATAAAATGTAAAATAAAATTAAATAAAGTTATTAAAATAAAAAAATAATTATTAAAATTTTTTAAAGTAATATAAAAAAAAGGAAAAGAGCAACCAAAAGAAAAAACAAATCCACCAATGATAACAGGTTCTAAAAATTATACTAAAAGTAAAAAATAAAAAAAATAAATAAATGGGCAGGCACAACCCTAGGAAAAATGGTAAAAGCAAAGCTTTACAGAGAGAATTGCACACAGAAGCATACACATACACACTCACAAAAAGAGAAGAAGGGAAAAAAATATATATATATATCGTTGCACCCAAAGTCCATCTCCTCAATTTGGGATGATTCTTTGTTTATTCAGGTATTCCACAGATGCAGAGTACATCAAGTTGAGTGTGGAGATTTAATCCGCTGCTCCTGAGGCTGCTTTGTTCACACAGCTCCTGGGGTTCAGCTTTCGATTTCGACCTGCCTCTGCATGTAGGTCCCTGAGGTTGTCTGTTCTTCAATCAGACAGGATGGGGTTAAAGGAGCCGCTGATTCGGGGGCTCTGACTCACTCAGGCCTGGGGGAGGGAGGGGTACAGATGCGGGGTGAGCCTGCAGCGGCAGAGGCCAGCGTGACGTTGCACCAGCCCGAGGTGTGCCGTGTGTTCTTCCTGGGAAATTGCCCCTGGATCACATGACCCTGGCAGTGGTGGGCTGCACAGGCTCTCCGGGAGGGGAGGTGTGGAGAGGGACCTGTGCTTCCACACAGGCTTCTTGGTGGCAGCAGCAGCAGGCTTAGCATCTCATGCCTGTCTCTGGGGTCGACACTGATAGCCACAGCTCGCGCCCATCTCTGGAGCTCCTTTAAGCCACACTCTTAATCCCCTCTCCTTGTGCACCAGGAAACACAGAGGCAAGAAAAAGTCTCTTGCCTCTTTGGCAGCTCCAAACATTTTCCCAGACTCCCTCCCAGCTAGCTGTGGTGCACTGACCCCTTCAGGCTGTGTTTCTGCAGCCAACCCCAGTCCTCTGCCTGGGATCCAACTTCGGAAGCCCGAGCCTCAGCTCCCAGCCCCTGCCCATCCTGGCGGGTGAGCAGGCAAGCCTCTGAGGCTGGTGAGTGCTGGTGTTCACTGGTCCTCTATGCGGGAATCTCTCTGCTTTGCCCTCTTCATCCATGTTGCTATGCTCTCCTCCGTGGCTCTGAAGCTTCCCCCCTCTGCCACCCACAGTCTCTGCCTGCGAAGGGGCTTCGTAGTGTGTGGAAACCTTTCCTCCTTCCCAGCTCCCTCCCACTGGTACAGGTCCCATCCCTATTCTTTTGTCTCTGTTTTTTCTTTTTTCTTTTGCCCTACCGGGGTACGTTGGGAGTTTCTTGCCTTTTGGGAGGTCTGAGGTCTTCTGCCAGCGTTCAGTTCATGTTCTGTAGGAGTTGTTCAACATATAGATGTATTTCTGATGTATTTGTGGGGAGGAAGGTGATCTCCACGTCTTACTCTTTTGCCATCATGAAGCTCCTCTCTATATATCTTAACACTTCTTTCCTCCTCTTTCTGAAATGTACTTAAGTACAGAGCATATTCTATGAGACAGACATTGTGCTAGGTAGGCATTGGGGAGTCACAGTCTCTCTCCCTGGAGGAGGTTATTGTCTAGGAAGATAAGTTGTCTAGAGAAGTATATAAACTGAGTTCTTCAAAGAAGTTGACTGAACAAGAAAGTTTTGAGCTGAGTTTTGAATAAGTGAGGATTTTCCAGGCATAGAGAAGGGTGGAAGATATTGTATGTGAAAGGCACAGAGGATTGAAGAGTTACAGCCTTATCAGCTCAAAAGTCATTTGGACTGGGTAGATCATAGGGTACTGGAACCTGGGTAGGTGGAGCCTTAACTGGCAGACTAAAGCCACAAGGAGCTATTGATGAATTGCAAATAGGTGAGTGACACAATCAGATTGGCATTTTAGATAAATCTAATGGTAGAGGGAAGGATGAATGGGAAATGGCAAAACTAGAAATGAGAGATCTGTAAGGATGTGAAGAGTTAAGCCAAGAAATGATGGAGACTTGGAAGTAAGAAGTGGTAGCAGACCTGGAATAAAAGGGATACTTGACAGGTAAGTCAGCATGATTTCTCCACTGATTGAATGTGTGAGTGAAAGAGAGAAGGTGGAATGTAGAATTACTCCCAGGTTTTGGGCTAAGTCACTGTGTGGACCATTATGCCAATCAACTTAGAAAGGGAAGACACAGAACTGGATTTGAGGATAAGATGATGAGTTTGACTTGTGGGGTGATGAAATGGGAATGGCAAGTAGTTTGTTGCATACATTTTTGTGTAGCTCAAGAGGGAACTGGACTGCAGATTTAGATTTGGTAGTCATCCATATATATAGATGATATTTGAAGTAATTGGTATTGACCAGACTGTCCAGGAAGCATGAGGTTAGACCCCTGTATCTCTACCACTACCACACCCACATTCAATGGATGAATTATTTCACTCTTGAAAAGAAGCAGCAAACTTTCTCAGGAAGCTGACTGTGAGGGAGATGGGAAGCAGATTTAAATAGAATGCTGTGATGGAAGCCAAATATCCAAATAATTTAAAAAAGCAGTCTTCAAATAGGTTAAATGAGAGAGAAGTCAGGTAGGACTTGGTCATTACACATATTTTGAGTATATCTTTTATCTCAGATGTCAGGGACCTAAATTTGAAATGATGTACTCTGTGACTTAATTGTTTACAGTCTAGTGGGGAGAGAAGTGCAGATGGTTCAATAACATATTTATTTTAACAAAGGGAAATTATATACAAAGTGTGAAAGAAAATGTGCATGGGGTCAGGGAAGATTTCAGAGGGAAGATATATTTTGAGATAAAACTGGAAAGACAAACAGTTTTCTAGTACCAGAGAAGCAGATGAGATAATAGGTAAAAAAAAAAAAAAAAAAAAGCATGTATGCAACATGTCCGTTTCTTAAACACTGCAAGTGATACTGCATGACTAGAACCCAAATTCTTGGTAGTGGGCGTGAAGATAATTGGAAGAGAAAGGGATCAGAGTGAGAGGAGAATTGACATTTAGGACAGTAGATTTGATTTTGTCCTCAGTAAGAAGTCTTGAAAAGTTCTGAGCCATGGTGTATTACAATAAGTACTATCCAACAAATATTTTCAGATATAACTCTCCTTCCAAGCACATGATAGTATTGCAATTCCTGCACCTTCCTGGTTGGGTGGAGCCAAGTGACTAGTACTGGCCAATGAATTGTAATGTGTTTCACCTCTGTACTTGAGCCTGAAACACTGAGGCAAAATTCTCTAGAACTCTCTGTTGCCTCCGACACAGTATTGTGGGTACCCTATTGCTTGGTTCCCTGAGTTACTACTATAAGCAGAGCCTCCTCCTAACCCACAGTGGACACATGGTACAAGCCACAAGTCTCCATTGCATTAAGCTATGGTGATTTGAAAGTTGTTTGTTTCTGTATCATAATTAAGTTGGTTATGACTGAAAGAGATGGATGTGAACAATGATAAAAAGGTAGAATCAATAGGATATTGTAATTTACTAAAAGTACCAGGTAAGAAGAAGAAAGAGAAATCTAGGCTAATGAGTTGTATAAAAGATTATCCATTGGATTTAGTAGTTAGGTTGCCATTTGTGATCTTCAAGACAGTCATTTGGGGTATGATGAGGAAGGAAAGAATGTTGATGGACTATACAGTAAATGGGGATAAAGAAGTGGAGACAACTAGTGTCGAAATCAATAGCATTAAAAATATAATAGCTGACTTTGAATATCTGAACATGCAAAATATAAATATATTTGCTTCTATTGTAGGAAAATTTTACAAGCTATATTACCAGAGAGTGAAATTAATGTATTATAATACAACAACGACAAAAAACTATTGCTATACTTAATAGGGTACACAAATAGCTTTGGGAAATGAAGGATTCTCATTGGCTAATAGGAACTACAGCGATTTCTGCTTTCCTTTACAAATTATATCTTTAGTTTTTATGGCATTTATATGAAGAAATTCACCATTTATTTCTAAGACTTCAGTTTTTGATTGCTTTTCAAAACATTTCTAGTTTGCTAAATTTAATATTTTAAGAAATGAAACAGACAACATCTAGGTTCCAGTCAGCTAACAATGCAAATGTAATTCAAACTGCAAGATAGACACATTGTCCATTGCAGTTGTTCTGTAAGGCAAGGAAAGCCATATTTACATCTTTTTTGTTTACAGATTGTCACCTGCAAAGGAAACATAAAGACTTAATACAAGGTTATTAAATAGCAAGCAGCTGAGATAACACCAAGGCAAAATGATGGCAAAGACCAGCATAAATCCATAATATGATAAGTGATGGCAATTATGTGATTTTTATTCTGAATCATATATAACCTATCAAACTGTACCTGTGTGCGCTTTCAAACATGCTGCTCCATGAATAATTTTTTTCTATTAACTTCTTTAAATATTGAATAATCACTGAAGTACCATACCATTCTATTTTTATAGTATATGTGGAGTCTTGATCCATAAAGACTCTGGAAAGCAAAACACCCTTGCAAGGAAGAAGAAAGATATTTCAGATAACCAAAAACATAACATGGGATGGTTCAATATGGCTTATTTATTAAATATATAGTGCCAGTTGTCAAAATAGCTATTGTGGAATTGTATTAACATCGACTCTATTCAAGGTTAAGCATTTATAGTAAGTGTTTTATTACAGCAAATACTGCACTATGCTCCTTAGGGTCAAATCTGCAGGCATTTAATTTCAGCAATTGCCATAATAGAGGCATTATGATAATGTCACAGCCTCTTGGGCACACAAAGAGTTTGGATGCTATTATGTTTTTCCTTTTCCTCTCTTTTAAAGCTTTTCTCTATAATCCACACAGTACTTGGAAAAGCAAGGATTTATATCCTTCCTTATTTGAGTATTTGGAACTTGATTTCAAAGGTTGAAATGAACAGAATCTAAGGACAAAACAATGGCATATTACAGAAAGGGGAATAATTTTCCATATGTTTTAGATATTCAGACACAAGGTACTCATCTTTATCAAAAAGACCAAAACTATTTTTTCTGAGTCCCACCTTCAAAATTATTGAATGGCAAAATGTTTTATACTTCCCGTAAGGTAAGCTTAAACTCAGTTATTCTGTCACACTATTTTGTTCATTGATTTATTGCCATTATTTTAAAAAACATAATTTAATAAGGTATTATCTTTTATCATATAAGTTAATAGGCATAATTATTGTCAGCAGGATGCTTAAAGTCTAAGATAAAAAAATACAGTTCTTAAGAATTTGGTATTGCTTGATAGTCACACATGTAGCTGTGTTAAATATTTTATTTACCAAAGTTACAGCAAGAGAAATGTGAATATTATTTTCTTTGCTTAGACATTTGGAAAACACACAGTCTTGCCTAACTCTTATAAATTTCCCTGCTCATCCAAAAGGATATTATGATTCCTTTTCCTTTATTGTGAATTTCTAGTATCAGTCTAAGCCAGTAGATATATTATGGGTTTCTAATTCGCATTTATTTGTTTAATTGTTAACTAGTTTGCATTTTAAAAGAGTAATTGGACAAAAGTGGTTGACCCGTATTTTTAGTTACCTTTTTTTTTAATGGCCTTTTTTTTTAAATGGAATGTTTAAAGTTTAAAGATATGCTCAAAAGATATATCAGTTATATTTTTTTCAGAAAGTGATTTGGATCACTCTAGTTTCAGAAAAACAGCATCAGAATTTTATCTGTTGATATATATTTTTAAAAGTTTTCCTTAAATTAAGTATTCTAATAAGTTGATTTTTTAACAAATGTTTTTCTTAAATTGAGTATTTATTTATTTTATTACTTTCTGCTTTATAACAAAGTGAATCAGTCATACATATACATCTGTTCCCACATCCCTTCCCTCTTGCATCTCCCTCCCTCCTACCCTCCCTATCCCACCCCTCCAGGCGGTCACACAGCACCGAGCTGATCTCCCTGTGCTATGTGGCTGCTTCCCACTATCTATCTACCTTACGTTTGGTACTGTATATATGTCCATGCCTCTCTTTCGCTTTGTCACAGCTTACCGTTCCCCCTCCCCATATCCTCAAGTGCATTCTCAAGTAGGTCTGTGTCTTTATTCCTGGTTTACCCCTAGGTTCTTCATGACATTTTTTTTTCTTAAATTCCATATATATGTGTTAGCATATGGTATTTGTCTTTCTCTTTCTGACTTACTTCACTCTGTATGACAGACTCTAGGTCTATCCACCTCATTACAAATAGCTCAGTTTCATTTCTTTTTATGGCTGAGTAATATTCCATTGTATATATGTGCCACATCTTCTTTATCCATTCATCCAATGATGGACACTTAGGTTGTTTCCATCTCTGGGCTACTGTGAATAGAGCTGCAATGAACATTTTGGTACATGTCTCTTTTTGAATTATGGTTTTCTCAGGGTATATGCCTAGTAGTGGGATTGCTGGGTCATATGGTAGTTCTATTTTTAGTTTTTAAAGGAACCTCCATACTGTTCTCCATAGTGGCTGTACCAATTCACATTCCCATCAGCAGTGCAAGAGTGTTCCCTTTTCTCCACACCCTCTCCAGCATTTATTGTTTCTAGATTTCTTGATGATGGCCATTCTGACAGGTGTGAGATGATATCTCATTGTAGTTTTGATTTGCATTTCTCTAATGATTAATGATTTTCAGCATTCTTTCATGTGTTTGTTGGCAGTCTGTATATCTTCTTTGGAGAAATACCTATTTGAGTCTTCTGCCCATTTTTGGATTGGGTTGTTTGTTTTTTTGCTATTGAGCTGCATGAGCTGCTTATAAATTTTGGAGATTAATCCTTTGTCAGTTGCTTCATTTGCAAATATTTTCTCCCATTCTGAGGGTTGTCTTTTGGTCTTGTTTATGGTTTCCTTTGCTGTGCAAAAGCTTTGAAGTTTCATTAGGTCCCATTTGTTTATTTTTGTTTTTATTTCCATTTCTCTAGGAGGTGGGTTCAAAAGGATCTTGCTGTGATTTATATCATAGAGCATTCTGCCCAAGTATTCCTCTAAGAGTTTGATAGTTTCTGGCCTTACATTTAGGTCTTTAATCCATTTTGAGCTTACTTTTGTGTATGGTGTTAGGGAATGATCTAATCTCATACTTTTACATGTCCCTGTCCAGTTTTCCCAGCACCACTTATTGAAGAGGCTGTCCTTTCTCCACTGTACATTCCTGCCTCCTTTATCAAAGATAAGTTGACCATATGTGCGTGGGTTTATCTCTGGGCTTTCTATCCTGTTCCATTGATCTATCTTTCTGTTTTTGTGCCAGTACCACACTGTCTTGATTACTGTAGCTTTGTAGTATAGTCTGAAGTCAGGGAGCCTGATTCCTCCAGCTCCATTTTTCGTTCTCAAGATTGCTTTGGCTATTCGGGTCTTTTGTTTTTCCAAACAAATTTTCAAATTTTTTGTTCTAATTCTGTGAAAAATGCTAGCGGTAGTTTGATATGGATTGCATTGAATCTGTAGATTGCTTTGGGTAGTAGAATCATTTTCACAATATTGATTCTTCCAATCCAAGAGCATGGTATATCTCTCCATCGATTTGTATCATCTTTAATTTCTTTCATCAGTGTCTTATAATTTTCTGCATACAGGTCTTTTGTCTCCTTAGGTAGGTTTATTCCTAGATATTTTATTCTTTTTGTTGAAATGGTAAATGGAAGTATTTTCTTGATTTCACTTTCAGATTATTCATCATTAGTGTACAGGAATGCCAGAGATTTCTGTGCATTAATTTTGTATCCTGCCACTTTACCAAATTCATTGATTAGCTCTAGTAGTTTTCTGGTAGCATCTTTAGGATTCTCTATGTATAGTATCATGTCATCTGCAAACAGTGACAGCTTTACTTCTTACTTTCCAATTTGGATTCCTTTTATTTTCTTTTCTTCTCTGATTGCTGTCGCTAAAACTTCCAAAACTAAGTTGAATAAGAGTGGTGAGAGTGGGCAGCCTTGTCTTGTTCCTGATCTTAGTGGAAATAGTTTCAGTTTCTCACCATTGAGGACGATGTTGGCTGTGGGTTTGTCATATATGGTCTTTATTATGTTGAGGAAAGTTCCCTCTATGCCTACTTTCTGCAGGGTTTTTATGATAAATGGGTGTTGAATTTTGTCGAAAGCTTTCTCTGCATCTATTGAGATGATCATATGTATTTTCTCCTTCAGTTTGTTAATATGGTGTATCACATTGATTGATTTGCATATATTGAAGAATCCTTGCATTCCTGGAATAAACCCCACTTGATCATGGTGTATGATCCTTTTAATGTGTTGTTGGATTCTGTTTGCTAGTATTTTGTTGAGGATTTTTGCATCTATGTTCATCAGTGTTATTGGCCTCTAGTTTTCTTTCTTTGTGACATCCTTGCCTGGTTTTGGTATCAAGGTGATGGTGGCTTCGTAGAATGAGTTTGGGTGTGCTCCATCATCTGCTATATTTTGGAAGAGTTTGAGAAGGATAGGTATTAGCTCTTCTCTTAATGTTTGATAGAATTCGCCTGTGAAGCCATCTGGTCCTGGGCTTTTGTTTGTTGGAAGATTTTTAATCACACTTTCAATTGCAGTGCTTGTGATTGGTCTGTTCATATTTTCTATTTCTTCCTGATTCAGTCTTGGCAGGTTGTGCATTTCTAAGAATTTGTCCATTTCTTCCAGGTTCTCCATTTTATTGGCATAGAGTTGCTTGTAGTAATCTTCATGATCTTCTGTACATCTGCAGTGTCAGTTGTTACTTCTCCTTTTTCATTTCTAATTCTATTGATTTGAGTTTTCTTCCTTTTTTTCTTGATGAATCTGTCTAATGGTTTATCAATTTTGTTTATCTTCTCAAAGAACTAGCTTTTAGTTTTATTGATCTTTGCTATCATTTCCTTCATTTCTTTTTCATTTATTTCTGATTTGATCTTTATGATTTCTTTCCTTCTGCTAACTTTGGGGGTTTTTTGTTCTTCTTTCTCTAATTGCTTTAGGTGCAAGGTCAGGTTGTTTGCTCGAGATGTTTCCTGTTTCTTAAGGTGGGATTGTATTGCTATAGACTTCCCCCTTAGTACTGCTTTTGCTGCGTCCCATAGGTTTTGGGTCATCGTGTCTCCATTGTCATTTGTTTCTAGGTATTTTTTTATTTCCTCTTTGATTTCTTCAGTGATCACTTCGTTATTGAGTAGTGTATTGTTTAGCTGCCATGTGTTTGTATTTTTTACAGATCTTTTCCTGTAATTGATATCTAGTCTCATAGCATTGTGTTCGGAAAAGTTACTTGATACAATTTCAGTTTTCTTAAATTTACCAAGGCTTGATTTGTGACCCAAGATATGATCTATCCTGGAGAATGTTCCATGAGCACTGAGAAAAATGTGTATTCTGTTGTTTTTGCATGGAATTTCCTATAAATATCAATTAAGTCCATCTTGTTTAATGTATCATTTAAAGCTTGTGTTTCCTTATTTATTTTCATTTTGGATGATCTGTCCATTGGTGAAAATTGGGTGTTAAAATCCCCTACTATGAGTGTGTTACTGTCGATTTCCCCTTTAATGGCTGTTAGTATTTGCCTTATGTATTGAGGTGCTCCTATGTTGGGTGCATAAATATTTACAATTGTTATATCTTCTTCTTGGATCGATCCCTTTATCATTATGTAGTGTCCTTCTTTGTCTCTTCTAATAGTCTTTATTTTAAAGTCTTTTTTTTCTGATATGAGAATTGCTACTCCAGCTTTCCTTTGATTTCCATTTGCATGGAATATCTTTTTCCATCCCCTTACTTTCAGTCTGTATGTGTCTCTAGGTCTGAAGTGGGTCTCTTGTAGACAGCATATATATGGGTCTTGTTTTTGTATCCATTGAGCCAATTTTTTTTTTTTTTTTTTGGTGGGAGCCTTTAGTCCATTTACATTTAAGGTAATTATTGATATGTATGTTCCTATTCCCATTTCCTTAATTGTTTTGGGTTCGTTATTGTAGGTGTTTTCCTTCTGTTGTGTTTCTTGCCTAGAGAATTTCCTTTAGCATTTGTTGTAAAGCTGGTTTGGTGGTGCTGAACTCTCTCAGCTTTTGCTTGTCTGTAAAGGTTTTAGTTTCTCCATCAATTCTGAATGAGATCCTTGTTGGGTAGAGTAATCTTGGTTGCAGGTTTTTCTCCTTCATCACTTTAAATATGTCCTGCCACTCCCTTTTGGCTTGTAGAGTTTCTGCTGAGAGATCAGCTGTTAACCTGATGAGGATTCCCTTGTGTGTTATTTGTTGTTTTTCCCTTGCTGCTTTTAATATGATTTCTTTGTGTTTAATTTTTGACACTTTGATTAATATGTGTCTTGGTGTATTTCTCCTTGGATTTTTTCTGTATGGGACTCTCTGTGCCTCCTGGACTTGATTAACTATTTCCTTTCCCATATTAGGGAATTTTTCAACTATAATCTCTTCAAATATTTTCTCAGTCCCTTTCTTTTTCTCTTCTTCTTCTGAAACCCCTGTAATTCGAATGTTGGTGAATTTAATGTTGTCCCAGAGGTCTCTGAGACTGTCCTCTGTTCTTTTCATTCTTTTTTCTTTATTTTGCTCTGCAGCAGTTATTTCCACTATTTTATCATCCACTTCATTTATCCGTTTTCCTGCCTCAGTTTTTCTGCTATTGATCCCTTCTAGAGTATTTTTCATTTCTTTTATTTTGTTTTTAATCGATGCTTGATTCATCTTTAGTTCTTCTAGTTCCTTGTTAACTGTTTCTTGCATTTTGTCTATTCTATTTCCAAGATTTTGTATCTTGGAAATAGAATCTTGGATCTTCTTTACTATCATTATTCTGAATTATTTTTCAGGTAGACTGCCTATTACCTCTTCATTTCTTAGGTCTTGTGGGTTTTTATCTTGCTCCTTCACCTGCTGTGTGTTTTTCTGTCTTCTCAATTTGCTTATGTTACTGTGTTTGGGGTCTCCTTTTGGCAGGCTGTAGATTCGTAGTTCCCGTTGTTTTTGGTGTCTGTCCCCAGTGGCTTAGGTTTTTTCAGTAGTTTGTGCAGGCTTCCTGGTGGGGGGTGACTAGTGCCTGTGTTCTGATGGTTGAGGCGTGATCTTGTCTTTCTGGTGGACAGGTCCACGTCTGGTGGTGTGTTTTTGGGTGCCTATAGCCTTATTATGTTTTCAGGCAGCGTCTCTGCTAATGGGTGGGGTTGTGTTCCTGTCTTGCTATTTGCTTGGCATAAGGTGACCAGCACTGTAGCTTGCTGGTCGTTGAGTGAATCTGGGTGCTGGTGCTGAGATGGAGATCTCTGGGAGATTTTTGCCATTTGATATTATGTGGAGCTGGGAGGTCTTTTGTGGACCCGTGTCCTGAATTTGTCTCTCCCACTTCAGAGGCACAACACTGACTCCTGGCTGCAGCACCCAGAGCCTTTCATCTACCTGGCTCAGAATAAAAGGGAGAAAAAGTAGAAAGAAAGAATTAGTAGAAGAAAGAAAGAGAGAAAGAATGGAAGAAGGAAAGAAAGGAAGGAAGAAAGAAAGAAAGAAAGAAAGAAAGGAGTGAGGGAGGCAGGGAGGGAAGAAGGAAGGAAAGAATGAAGGAAAGAAAGAAAGAAAGAAAGAAAGGAGGGAGGGAGGACAGAAGGAAATAAAAAGAAAGAGTGAAAGGAAGAAAGAAGGGAGGGAGGGTGGAAGGAAAGAAAGAAAGAAGGAAACACAGGAGGGAGGAATGAAGGGAAGAAAGAAAGAAAGAAAAAGAAAGAAAGAAAGAAAGAAAGAAAGAAAGAAGGAAAGAAAGAAAGAAAGAAAGAAAGTAGGGAGGATGGAAAGAAAGAGAGAAAGAAAGAATGAAGGGGCGGAGGGAGGGAGGGAGGAAGGGAAGGTAGGAAAAAATAAAGAGAGAAGATAAAGTAAAATAGAATAAAGTATAAAATATAGTAGCGTTATTAAAATAAAAAAGTAATTATTGGAAAAAAAAACGGACAGGTAGAACCCTGGGATATATGGTGGAAGCAAAGCTATACAGAGAAAATCTCACACAGTAGCATACACATACACATTCACAAAAAGAGAACAGGGGGGAAAAAATAGAATATATTGCTCTCAAAGTCCACCTCCTCAATTTGGGATAATTCGTTGTAAAAAGAGGAAAAAGGGAAAAAGTCTGAAATCTTGCTCTCAAAATCCACCTCCTTAATTTGGCATAATTCGTTGTAAAGAGAGGAAAAGGGGGAAAAATCTTAAATCTTGTCCTCAAAGTCCACCTCCTCAATTTGGGTTGATTCGCTGTCCATGCATGCACTCCACAGACGCAGGGCACATCAAATGGACCGTGGAGCTTTAATCTGCTGCCTCCAAGGCTGCACAGAGAGATTTCCCTGTCTCTGCTCTCACAACTCCGGGGTCTCAGCCTTGGACCTGGCCCCGCCTCTGCACGTAGGTCGCTGGAGGGCATCCGTTCTTCGCTCAGACAGGATGGGTTTAAAGGAGCCGCTGATTCGGGGGCTCTGGCTCACTCAGGCCGAGGGGAGGGAGGGGCACGCAGTGCGGGGCAAGCCTGCGGTGACAGAGGGTGACGTGATGTTGCACCAGCCCGAGGCGTTCCGTGCACTTTCCCGGGGAAGCCATCCCTGGATCCCGGGACCCCAGCAGTGGCGGGCTGCACAGGCTCCCCAGGAGGAGGGGTGGACAGTGACCTGCTCCCATACACAGGCCTTGTGGTGGCGGCAGCAGCGGCCCGAGCGTCCCACGCCTATCTCCGGGGTCTGCTCCTTTAGCCACGGCTCGCACCCATCTCTGGAGCTTCTTTAAGCAGCGCTCTTAATCCCCTCTCCTTGCGCACCAGGAAACAAAGAGGGAAGAAAAAGTCTCTTTCCTCTTCAGCAGCTCCAGACTTTTTTCCGGACTCCATCCTGGCTAGCTGTGGTGCACTAACCCCTTCAGGCTCTCTTCCTGCCGCCAGCCCCAGTCCTCTCTCTACGCTCTGACTGAAACCCGATACCCGAGCCTCAGCTCCCAGCCCCGCCCGCCCCGGCGGCCGAGCAGACAAGCCTCTCGGGCTGGTGTGTGCCTGAGGGCACCGATCCTCTGTGCCGGAATCTCCCCTCTTTGCCCTCCACACCCCTGTTGCTGTGCTCTCCTCCGCTTCTCTGAAGCTTCCCCCTCCGCCACCCACAGTCTCCGCCCGTGAAGGGGCTTTTAGTGTGTGGAAACCTTTCCTCCTTCACGGCTCCCTCCCACTGGTGCAGGTCCCGTCCCTATCCTTTTGTCTCTGTTTATTCTTTTTTCTTTTGCCCTACCCAGGTATGTGGGGAGTTTCTTGCCTTTTGGGGGGTCTGAGGTTTTCTTTCAGCATTCATCAGGTGTTCTGTAGGAGTTGTTCCACGTGTAGATGAATTTCTGATGTATCTGTGGGGAGGAAGGTGATCTCCGAGTCTTACTCTTCTGCCATCTTCCTCTCCGATTAAATTGAGTATTTAGGATTTCTTAAATATTTAGTGGATTGGACTCATGTTTTAAGAAAAAGCATGATAAAGCCAGTAATAAGTAATTAAAAACAAAGTTGATCAAAATCTTTATTAGGTATCAGTAATATTTTTATTATGGTTGGTGGAAGCAGACATTTTTCTACACCTCTTTGTATTGTTTGACTTTTAAACCATGTAAATATCTATAAATCATAAATTATATTGTCTGGGATTATTTATGAGAATTGGCAGACCCAGACTGAGAGAGACAGTTGAGTGGAGATGAGGGAACTAGTAGCCATGGCCAGTTCTGCACCTCTTTAGATATTCTGGGTTTCACTTTAAAAACATAACAGTCAATATATCTTGGAAGTGAGAATTTATTCATTCACTAATTAATCAAATATTTGAGTGTCTCCTACATTCTAGTCTCTGTTCCAGGTACCAGGAAACCATAATAAACAGGAAAGAGAGCAAGGTCCATACTTTCATGAATCTTTAATCAAATCCTGTTAACCTCAGAGCCTTTTTTTGGTTTAAAAGTAGCAGCCCTGTGCTCGTGGCTCATCTGACTACATGGGGATGGCTGGTGAATACAGACAAAATATCTTAGAAGACCGTCTTCAAAAACCCAAAATGAAGTTCACACTTACACGCTGGTGCTTGACCCTCTTCGTCTTTATGAATAAGAAAATGACTGAAACATTCAGCTACAACTGGAAAAATTGTGGTGAAGAGTGCAGACAGATAAATCAGGGTTTAACAAATGACAACCACTTGGGAAGTGACTTAATCATTCTTGTTGAATTTCATATTTCATTAAATATTCTTATACACAATTTCCTGTTAATTGCTTTAAACAAAACCTCCCTTAAGGAATTATTTCAATTAAGTATAAATGTTCCACACGAATAGTTCTGACAAAGAATCCCCAGGTAGTTCAAATTCTAATATGCATTGACCGAAGGTAAAGAAAAATAACATTTTTTCTATGTTTTAACATGTTTATTACAACAAATACAATTCACATCTGACTAGCTGTTTCCTCTTTCACCCCCACCACAACCATGTTCATTGGGCCATTTCCTTATATTTGAGCAATCAGTGTACTTTCAGCACACATGCTCAGCAGTACTTTTAAGTCCATTCTTACAGGGTGCAAATGGATTTCAATAATTTATACAAACAAGTGGGTTATGCTCAATCACTGCAATTTTATGCTACTGTACACAGGAATGAAAAGGTTATGGAAAAGTGCCATAGCAACAGTGCCTTAAGAAAGGAGAAAAAGAGGAGCCTTAAAAAAATGGATAAAATCAGATCAAGGATCATGGGAAATGGGATATAGTAAACCACAAAAACAACAAAATAGAGAAGTAACAGATAATGATAAGTGATGCCAGGACATTAAAATGGGAGTGATATGATAATCAGCAACTAGGTAGATTCTGTAAATTAAGTAATCACGAAAAGCCCCTCTGAAGAGGTGACACTTATGCTTATATAACACTTACATGAAGGATCAAGCTGTATTTTTAAGTCTCTGAGAGTGTTCCCAATAAAAAAATACCCCTTTGCTACAGTCTGAATGTTTATGTTCTCCCCAGATTCACATGCTGGAATCCTAAAACCCAATATGACGGTGTTAGGAGGTGGCCATTGGGAGGTGATTAGGTCATGATGTGGAGCCCTTATGAGTGGGACTAATGCTTTTATAAAAGAGATACCACAGATCTCCCTACCCCTTTTGCCAGGCAAGATCCAATATGAAATCTGCATCCTGGGAGAGGGCCCTCACTTTACTATCCAGACACCTTAATCTTGGACTTCTAGCTTCCAGAACAGTGAGAAATAAACTTGTGTTAGTTATAGTCCACTAACTTTCTGGTATTCTGTTATAGCAGCCCAAATGGACAAAGAAACCTCTTTTATGCTGGTTTCTGAGCAAATTGAAAAATAAAATAAGATCCAATATGGAAAGAGCACCTTTTACTCATAGAGGCCAGCTTGGAGGAAACAGCTTAGTGTTAGAGTCAAAGTGTGTCAGACTCACAGTCCTAATCTCTGACAGTTTCTTTGGGTAGAAAGGCCTTCCATATACATACAGAGAGAGTTCATGTACAAGTGGGCAGGATCACTGTCCAGGGGAAGAAAGGCAGAATAAAGCAGAGAATGTCCAGATATTCTTCTGAAATTTAACAATCAGAAAAGAGAAAAAGGCTAGAGAGAGACAAAAAAACATCATAGCAGTGGAGATCACTTCACCTGTAAAGAAACAGGAATGAGGAAAAAAGCAGTCCTGCCTGCTTCCAACATTACATGAATATCTCTGAGAAGGGTGTAGTGACACAAACTGGGAAATGACTTTGGGATGTTCTTGAAATGGAAGGAAGGTCACGAGGAGACCATAGTGCACACGGCCAGAATAAAACCAGATAAGGTTGGAAAGTTTGGCAGCAGCAAGATCATGTAAAGCTTTGTAGGCCAGACTTGTGAATTTGGATTTTTATTTTAAGTGAAACTGGGAGTCACAAGAGGTTTTCAAATAGGCGAGTGATATGTTCTGATTTAAATTTTTAAAAGATCTCCCTAGTTGCTATTTCCAGAATATATTGTTGGGCGGGGGGATTGTTAAGACAGGAGACCATTGCAGAAATCTAGTTTAGTGGTGTAGTGGTTTGGAAGAGAGTGATAAGAGTGGAGAGGTAGAAAAGTAGATGGATTCTGGATTAGAGTAAATGTGGGAGATGAGGGAAAACAACGAATTAAGTGTAGCGTTAAATTCTTTTTTGGAATAACTGGATTCCACTTGCTGGGAACACGACTGTGGAGGAATACTTTTGGTTGTGGGGGAGGGAATCATGTCTTCTAAGTTGAGAAGGCTATTAGATGTACAAATCCAGACACCATGAACGTAGTTACACATGTGAGCCAGTAGTCTCTGGGAGAGGCCAGGGCTGGTGACATAAGACTTAGATATCCTCTGCATGTAAATGATATTTAAAGCCATGGGATTGAATAAGGTCATTCCCCAAAGAGTTTATAAATTGATAAGCCTTCCACCTTCGTAATCTCAAAGGAGAGAAACCTGAGAAAGAGCAGCTGGTAAAGTGGTTGGAGAATCAGTTGTGTGGGATTACAGGTATGAAAGAAGGAAACGTTCAAGAAGGAAGCAATTGGGGCTTCCCTGGTGGCACAATGGTTGAGAGTCCGCCTGCTGATGCAGGGGACGCGGGTTCGAGCCCTGGTCTGGGAGGATTCCCACGTGCCGCGGAGTGACTAGCCTGCGCGTCTGGAGCCTGTGCTCCGCAACAGGAGAGGCCGCGATAGTGAGAGACCCACGCACCGTGATGAGGAGTGGCCCCCACTTGCCGCAACTAGAGAAAGCCCTCGCACAGAAACGAAGAGCCAACACAGCCATAAATAAATAAATAAATAGTTTTTTAAAAAAAGAAGGAAGCAATTGGCGCAATTTTACTTTAACCAGAAAATTATGTGTAAGTGAAACAAAATAAGTGAGCAGACACATACACAGACATACACACACACTAGATCACTGGGAATAGGGTGAAGAACAAATATGAGCAGGAGAGGTAGTGTGTGTTTTAAAGATTTGGTATGTGCTTCAACTTCCTACAAATCTACTTGCAAAATTATTTTTTAACTTTGTTGTTGGTACTTAGAATTTGTTTTTATTTTTATCTTTAGTGGTTTAACAAATGATAGTCAAGTGCCCTAGCCTAACTTTAATTGCAGATCTGCATCTTGCATGATAGTTAAATATCCTGGAGAAGGATATGATAAACTTCTACTTTGTACCATCTCAGATATTTGTTCTTATTGGCTGCTATGCATTTTGTTGGTCCTCCATGAATTTTCACTAAATCCTAGATACTATGTATGCAAATTGACGCTATATTATTTACCAAGCCAACATGATTTCACTTAGGACAGTTTTAGTTTGATAAATGAGTCTGTGATTATTCACTGGAAATGCAGTATCTTGGTCAACTCCAGAAATTCCCTTCTGTTTGTTTTTCAGTTTTGCACTTACACTTACTCTTATACTCCTCTATAAATCCAATATTTCAAATCAGATATAGTGATTTATATTTAATAACCCATTCTTATTATTCATATTTATTTTCTCATTCCAAATGAAGTTACAAAACTTTTTATTAGTTGCATACATAACAATATTAATAATAATACATATTCTGAAATTGGCTGTTAGTTTCATTTTCTAATGTTGTGATTCTGATAACTGAAGTATCACAAGTATATTGACAAACTATTCTGTAATACATATAATGCAGAAACTCTCAACCCAGTCTGTGCATCAGAATCACTTGTGGAGTTAAAAAAAAATACAGTAGCTTGGGTTGAGAACCACTGCATTAGGCTATATTGTAGGAGTACCTGCTGAGCTCCCTATATCATAGAAATCTCCTAAAATATCGATTCCAGTCTTCTGCTAAGGAAAGGCATGGGGCAGAAGCATAAAAACTTTGCACTAGCCTTAAAAAGGAAAATAGACATCAGTAACATGACCTCAAATGGGTGAGAGCAAGAGAAAAATGTTGATGGATTAGAACAATATTGTTTTTCTATCCTGTGAGATGTCAAGGTTCAGAAGGATCACTGACCAGATTCGGTGTCAATTTAGAGACATCTACAGATGTGGTGCCATGGCTATCAGAATCTGTACTTTAGATCTGTGTTAGTAGTTCTCGGTCATAAGACCTCTTAGTGTTCTTGTCTCTACTTCATTCTGCAATCAAAAGACATTTTGGGGCTTCCCTGGTGGCGCAGTCATTGAGAGTCCGCCTGCTGTTGCAAGGGACATGGGTTCGTGTCCCGGTCCGGGAAGAACCCACATGCCGCGGAGCGTCTGGGCCCGTGAACCATGGCCGCTGAGCCTGCACATCCGGAGCCTGTGCTCTGCAATGGGAGAGGCCACAACAGTGAGAGGCCTGCGTACCACAAAAAAAAAAAAAAAAAAAAGACATTTTGTTTTTCACTTAAAAAAGAATAACACAATAATGCACATTTATTGTACAAAAAAGATATTATTAATAATAATCTGGCAACCAGAAATAACAACTTTCATATTATTCTCATGTTGAATAGCCTTTCAGACTTTTCTTTATAGGCAGTAGAATATGGTATGAGGCAAGTATATTTTCTGGTTACAAGCACAGACTCTGGAGTCTGATTGACTATCTTCAAATCCTTGCCTTGTCATTTACTAGCTTTGACTTTTGGCAAGTTACTTACTTTCCTTATACTTCTGTATTAATATATGTAAGGTACTCATAGTGCCTTGCAGGTAGCAAGCTCTCTGTAGGTGTTAACTATATTATTGTATATGTAAAAAGTATACGACTAACAAAGATTGGATAAAGCCACTTTTAGCCATTTTAAAAATGATTGCAAAATTCAGTGAATATTTATTCATCTCTAGATTAAGCAGTGATTTATTTAGCACCACCTATGTGCCACACACTGTACATCTAAATTAACTTCTTTAATAGTATTTATTGTATAGATTGCACTGCATTTTATTTAATCAACTACCTAGCAGTAGACATTAGAAATTTTTTCAGTTTTTAAAAATGTTATAAATAAGACCATAGTCCTAGTAGCTAATTATGTACACACCTACATGTTGCCTTTCTGGAAATATCTGGGTCAAAGGATATGCAGGTTTCAAAGGCTTTTGTTATTTACTGACAAATTACCATTCAGGGCGATTGTGCCATTTATGGTTACACCATAATAATTGAGAATTGAAGGCAAAACTCTTGAGCAAATGTAGTTGACTGAGCCATAGGTAGTTTCAGAAGGATAACTTGGGCTTTTCAAAACGAAGACGTGGCATTAGAGAGGTAGGAAGAGCCAATGAAAAGCAGACAACAGATCAAAACACTTTCAAAAAGTATCGTTACTGAATTAATCATTTTGGTAAACTTGCAGCAGCTAGAATACCAGATTATTAAATATAAGGGCCCAGGATTTTTTTTTTTTTTTTTTTTAACCCTCCTTGGTACTGCCTGTTGGGTCTTTTTTTTGGTAAGCATTCATCTACATACTTGAAAATGCCACAAATGAAAAATCCTGTTATTTCTTTCACTTAGAGGTCATGGCGTTATTTGCATCAAGGGGTCAAAACATCTTGTTGTTTTGGGTTGGTGATAGATATTCCCACTATGCCCAAGAGAGTAGCATTTAGAAAAACATAAAGAGGTAAAGCAAAGTTCTTTTCTTGGAAACCAGGCTTATTTTCTAAATCTCCTTACTACAAGAGTGATCTACAAGAGTGATCCTATCTGCCTCTCCCTTTTGTGGTCCTTCTCAATTGATTAACCAAAACCTAGTTTTGTTTTCGTCCCATGGATATATGCAAATATTTTAAACAGCTGTCTTGAAAATCAACCATACTTGATCCTTCTTATCTTATGTTGCCTATTAAAAGACAATGCAGTTAATTCACTGTTTACTCCAAGTTGTAGTTACAACTCCACCTTTAAATTTGGTATTGAAAATAACTTAATATTTAGCATCTATTCGATAGATAAGATTTTGAAAGATATTGTATAAGGCTTTTCTTGCTTGGATTTTTAAAAATTGGAACAAATTACAAATTGGGTATAAAAATAAATTATCCAAATGTTTTAAAAGTCATTTTGAAAAGAAAATTAAGTTTTATATTTTATTCATTGTATCCATCTCATCAGTATTAGGTATACAAAAAAGGAGTTGAGGCTTATTGAATGCCAATAAAACAAAACCCTGTTACATAAGTGAACAGAAGAGTAACTAAATTCCTTTCAGTAGAATAACATAATTATTAAGTTACGAAGTTGTGCATTTAATCTTCTGGATTCTAATTCCAATACCACTATTTCCTTGGACAAGCTATATAACCTCTCTAAACCTTAATGCCATCATCAGTAAAATGGGCACAGTAACAGTACTCATCTCATAGTTCTTTTGTTTGTTGTTGTTGGTGGTGGTGTGATGAAGATGAATTGAGATAATGCATGGAAACATTTAGCACTGTTTGATAGGAAATAGGTATTCAATAAGTGCTAGCTATAGCTATTTCAGTGTAAATCAAGGAAAACATTTAAAAACAGGTTTCCATTAGTATCACGTTTCCTTTCTCCACAGTTGCTGCTGGTACGGAATCCAGAGAGGTGAACAGATTTCCCCTTCCTAGTAATACAACCACAGCAACAGCAGCTGTGACTGAGGAGAAAACAGAACTAACATCTCTCCAAGAGGGGACCCTCTGATTCAACAGACATTATTCATTTTCTGAAGGCTGTGAAGGATATTGATAGACTAAGAACCTTGGCTCATCCTCTGGGGATAGACAAAGTGAAAGATACCCAATAATAATTGTTCTCATTAATCTTGAGATAGGCAAGTCTCTTTGAGCCTTCCAGTGGTCTTCTGAGAATAGGACCACAAACTATATTCTTTTTCAACCTGGCTCTTTGTGTGTATTTCCGGCCACTAAGAGGGAGAAGGGTGAATCAGGCATTGTGTTTGGATTAGCTGGACAAATAGAAAAGCATAACCCATGACAGATAAAATCACAACAAACTGCAAAATATTTCTCAACTCATGGTTCTATAGTAGTGTTAGTTTGAGCATTCAGTATAATGGTCTGCTAAAGCATAGTGAGTTCAGAGGACATCGCGATGGTCTCAGGTGAAGGAAGACTTGTCACTTGAAGTTGGTGGCACACCAGATGGATGGAGCATGGAAATGGAAATTTCCCATCATGTTTATGACAAGGCACCTGGTTCTTGGCTCAGTTAAATGGAACAAGACAGAGTGTAAAGTTCACCTTGCATACCTATAGACCTTTGGAGAATTTTGGTTACTATCTCAGAATTTGCTGTAATATGACACATTTTATACTTTTTTCCTTCTCTTTCAGAAAGTTCAGTCTTTTAATAGTCATGAGTTTCAAATTCTCATATAAGAATGAAATGTTAGCACAGGAAATACAAACATCTTCAAAGATTACTTTTTTTTGAATTTTATTTAATTTCTTTTTTATACAGCAGGTTATTAGTTATCCATTTTATACATATTAGTGTATATAGGTCAATCCCAATCTCCCAATTCATCACACCACCACCATCCCCACCCACCGCTTCCCCCCTTGGTGTCCATACATTTGTTTTCTACATCTGCATCTCAATTTCTGCCCTGCAAACCGGTTCATCTGGACCATTTTTCTAGGTTCCACATAAATGCGTTAATATATGATATTTGTTTTTCTCTTTCTGACTTACTTCACTCTGTATGACAGTCTCTAGATTCATCCACATCTCTACAAATGACCCAATTTCATTCCTTTTTCAGACTGAGTAATATTCCATTGTATATATATAGCACATCTTCTTTATCCATTCATCTATTGATGGGTATTTAGGTTGCTTCCATGACCTGGCTATTGTAAAGAGTGTTGCAATGAACATTGGGGTGCACGTGTCTTTTTGAATTATGGTTTTCTCTGGGTATATGCCCAATAGTGGGATTGCTGGGTCATACGGTAATTCTATTTTTAGTTTTTTAAGGAACCTCCAAACTGTTCTCCATAGTGGCTGTATCAATATACATTCCCACCAATAGTGCAAGAGGGTTCCCTTTTCTCCACACCCTTGCCAGCATTTGTTGTTTCTAGATTTTCTGATGATGCCCATTCTAACTGGTGTGAGATGATACCTCATTGTAGTTTTGATTTGCATTTCTCTAATAAATAGTGATGTTGAGCAGCTTTTCACATTCTTCTTGGCCATCTGTATGTCACGTGCTTCTTGGCCATCTGTATGTCTTCTTTGGAGAAATGTCTATTTATGTCTTCTGCCCATTTTTGGATTGGGTTGTTTGTTTTTTAATATGGAGCTGCATGAGCTGTTTATATATTTTGCAGATTAATCCTTTGTCCATTGATTCGTTTGCAAATATTTTCTCCCATTCTGAGCATTGTCTTTTCATCTTGTTTATGGTTTCCTTTGCTGTGCAAAAGCTTTTAAGTTTAATTAAGTCCCATTTGTTTACTTTTGTTTTTATGTCCATTACTCTAGGAGGTGGATCAAAAAATATCTTGCTGGGATTTATGTCGAAGAGTGTTCTTCCTATGTTTTCCTCTAAGAGTTTTATAGTGTCTGGTCTTACATTTAGGTCTCAAAACCATTTTGAGTTTATTTTTGTGTTTGGTGTTAGGGAGTGTTCTAATTTCATTCTTTTACATGTAGCTGTCCAGTTTTCCCAGCACCACTTATTGAAGAGATTGTCTTTTCTCCATTGTATATCCTTGCCTCCTTTGTCATAGATTAGTTGACCATAGGTGTGTGGGTTTATCTCTGGGCTTTCTATCCAGTTGCATAGACCTATATTTCTGTTTTTGTGCCAGTACCATATTGTGTTGATTACTGTAGCTTTGTAGTATAGTCTGAAGTCAGGGAGTCTGACTCCTCCAGCTCCGCTTTTTTCCCTCAAGACTGCTTTAGCTATTCAGGGTCTTTTGTGTCTCCATATATATTTTAAGAATTTTTGTTCTAGTTCTGTAAAACTGCCATTGGTAATTTGATAGGGATTGCATTGAATCTGTAGATTGCTTTGGGTAGTATAGTCATTTTCACAATATAGATTGTTCCAGTCCAAAAACATGGTATATCTCTCCATCTGTTTGTATTATGTTTAATTTCTTTCATCATTGTCATACTTTTCTGCATACAGGTCTTTTGTCTCCCTGAGTAGGTTTATTCTTAGATATATATATATATTTTTGTTACAGTGGTAAATGGAAGTGTTTCCTTAATTTCTTTTTCAGATTTTTCATCATTAGCATATAGGAATGCCAGAGATTTCCGTGCATTAATTTTGTATCCTGCAACTTTACCAAATTGATTGATTAGCTCTAGTAGTTTTCTGGTGGCATCTCTAGTATTCTCTATGTATAGTATCATGTCATCTACAAACAGTGACAGTTTTATTTCTTCTTTTCCAATTTGTATTCCTTTTATTTCTTTTTTTCTCTGATTGTCATGACTAGGACTTCCAAAACTATGTTGAATAATAGTGGTGAGAGTGGACATCATTGTCTTGTTCCTGATCTTAGAGAAAATGCTTTCAGCTTTTCAACATTGAGAATGATGTTTGCTGTGGGTTTGTTGTATATGGCCTTTATTATGTTGAGGTAGTTTCCCTCTATGCCCACTTTCTGGACAGTTTTTATCATAAATGGGTGTTGAATTTTGTCAGAAGGGTTTTCTGCATCTATTGAGATGATCATATGGTTTTTCTTCTGCAATTTGTTAATATGGTGTATCACATTGATTGATTTGCATATATTGAAGAATCCTTGCATCCCTGGGATAAATCCCACTTGATCATAGTGTATGATCCTTTTAATATGTTCTTTGATTCTGTTTGTTAGTATTTTGTTGAGGATTTTTACATCTATATTCATCAGTGATATTGGTCTGTAATTTTCTTTTTTTGTAGTATCTTTGTCTGGTTTTGGTATCACAGTGATGGTGGCCTCATAGAATGAGTTTGGGAGTGTTCCTTCCTGTGCAGTTTTTTGAAAGAGTTTGAGAAGGATGGGTGTTAAATCTTCCCTAAATGTTTGATAGAATTCACCTGTGAATCCATCTGGTCCTGGACTTTTGTTTGTTGGAAGATATTTAATCACAGTTTCAATTTCATTACTTGTGAGTAGTCTGTTCATATTTTCTATTTCTTCCTGGTTCAGTCTTGGAAGGTTATACCTTTCTACGAATTTGTCCATTTCTTCCAGGTTGTCCATTTTATTGGCATAGTGTTGCTTCTAATACTCTCTTAGGATGCTTTGTATTTCTGTGGTGTCTGTTGTAACTTCTCATTTTTCATTTCTAATTTTATTGATTTAAGTCCTCTCCCTCTTTTTCTTGATGAGTCTGGCTAATGGTTTATCAATTTTGTTTATCTTCTCAAAGAACCAGCTTTTAGTTTTATTGATCTTTGCTATTGTTTTCTTAGTTTCTATTTCATTATTTCTGCTCTGATGTTTATGATTTCTTTCCTTCACTAACTTTGGGTTTTGTTTGTTCTTCTTTCTCTAGTTCCTTTAGGTGTAAGTTTAGATTGTTTATTTGGGATTTTTCTTGTTTCTTGAGGTAGGCTTGTATTAGTATAAACTTCCCTCTTAGAACTGCTTTTGCTGCATTCCATAGGTTTTGGATTGTCATGTTTTCATTGTCATTTGTCTGTAGGTAATTTTTGAATTCCTCTTTGATTTCTTCAGTGATCTCTTGGTTATTTAGTAACGTATTGTTTAGCCTCCATGTGTTTGTGTTTTTTACATTTTTTCCCTATAATTGATTCCTAATCTCATAGCGTTGGGGTCAGAAAAGATGCTTGATATGATTTCAATTTTCTTAAATTTACTGAGGCTTGATTTGTGACCCAAGATGTGATCTATCTTGGAGAATGTTCTGGGCACACTTGAGAAGAAAGTGTAATCTGCTGTTTTTCAATGGAATGTCCTATAAATATCAATTAAATCTCTCTGGTCTACTGTGTTATTTAAATCTTGTGTTTCCTTATTAAATTTCTTTTTGGATTATCTGTCCATTGGTGTAAGTGAGGTGTTAACTGATACTGTCCCCCAGTGTTATTGTGTTACTCTCGAGTTCCTCTTTTATAGCTGTTACCAGTTGCCTTATGTATTGAGGTGCTCCTATGTTGTGTACATATATATTTATAAGTGTTATATCTTCTTCTTGGATTGATCCCTTGATCATTATTTAGTTTCCTTCCTTGTATCTTGTAACATTCTTTATTTTAAAGTCTATTTTATCTGATATTAGTATTTCTACTCCAGCTTTCTTTTCTTTTTTTTTTTTTTTGCCTTACGCGGGCCTCTCACTGCTGCGGCTTCTCCCGTTGCAGAGCACAGGCTCCGGACATGCAGGCTCAGCAGCCATGGCTCACGGGCCCATCTGCTCCACAACATGTGTTATTTTCCCAGAGCGGGGCACGAACCCACGTCCCCTGCATCAGCAGGTGGACTGTCAACCACTGTGCCACCAGGGAAGCCCTCCAGCTTTCTTTTGATTTCCAGTTGCATGGAATATTTTTTTCCATCCCCTCACTTTCAGTCTATATGTGTCCCTAGGTCTGAAGTGGGTCTCTTGTAGGCAGCATGTATGTGTGTCTTGTTTTTGTGTCCATTCAGCAAGCCTGTGTCTTTTGTTTGGAGCATTTAATCCATTCATATTTACGGTAACTATCAATATGTATGTTCCTGTGACCATTTTCTTAATTGTTTTGGGTTTGCTTTTGTAGGTCCTTTTCTTCTCTTGTGTTTCCCGCTTAGAGAAGTTCCTTTAGCATTTGTTGTAGATATGGTCTGGTGGTACAGAATTCTCTTAGCTTTTGCTTGTCTGTAAAGCTTTAGATTTCTCCATCGAATCTGAATGAGATCCTTTCCAGGTAGGGTAATCTTCATTGTAGGTTTTTCCCTTTCATCACTGTATATATGTCATGCCACTCCCTTCTAGCTTGTAGAGTCTCTGCTGAGAAATCAGCTGTTAACCTTATGGGAGTCCCCTTGAATGTTATTTGCCATTTTTTCCTTGCTGCTTTCAATACGTTTTCTTTGCCTTTAATTTTTGCCAACTTGATTGCTCCTTGTCTAGGCAAGTTTCTCCTTGTGTTTGTCCTGTATGGTTCTCTGCGCTCCCTGGACTTGGGTGGCTATTTCCTTTCCCATGTTAGGGAAGTGTTTGACTATAATTTCTTCACATATTTTCCAGGGTCCCTTCTCTCTCTCTTCTCCTTCTGGGACCCCTATAATGGGAATGTTGTTGTGTTTAATGTTGTCCAGAGGTCTCTTAGGCTGTCTCCATTTCTTTGCATTCTTTTTTCTTTTTTCTGTTCTGTAGCAGTGGATTCCACCAGTCTGTGTTCCAGGTCACTTATCCGTTCTTCTGCCTCAGTTATTCTGCTTTTGATTCCTTCTAGTGTATTTTTCATTTTAATTATTTTATTGTTTATCTCTGATTTTTTGTTCTTTAATTCTTCTAGTTCTTTGTTAAACACTTCTTGCATCTTCTCGACTTTGACTCCATTCTTTTTCCGAGGTCCTGGATCATCTTCACTACCATGATTCTGAATCCTTTTCTGGAAGGTTGCCTATCTCCATTTCATTTAGCTGGTTTTATTGGGGGGGAGGGGTTTCTTGTTCCTTCACCTGTTACATAACCCTCTGCCTTTTCATCTTTCTTACCTTTCTGTGAATGTCATTTTTATTCCACAGGCTGCAGGATTGTAATTCTTCTTGCTTTGCTGTCTTCCCTCTGCTGGATTAGGCTATCTAAGAAGCTTGTGCAAGTTTCTTGATGGGAAGGACTGGTAGTGGGTAGAGCTGGCTGTTGCTCAGGTGGGCAGAGCTCAGTAAAACTTCAATCTGCTTGTCTGCTGATGGGTGGGGCTGGTTTCCCTCCCTGTTGGTTGTTTGGCCTGAGGTGACCCAAAACTGGAGCCTACCCTGGCTCTTTGGTGGGGCTAATGGTGGCCTCTTGGAGGACTCATGCCAAGGAGTACTTCCCAAAGCTTCTGCTGCCAGTGTTCTTGTCCTCATGGTGAGACAGAGCCACCCCCTGCCTCTTCAGGAGACCCTCCAACACTAGCATGTACGTCTGGTTCAGTCTTCCCTGGGGTCACTCGTCCTTCCCCTGGGTCCTGATGTGCACACTACTTTGTGTGTGCCCTCCAAGAGTGGAGTCTCTGTTTCCCCCGTCCTGCCAAAGTCCTGCAATCAAATCCCACTATCCTTCAAAGTCGGACTCTCTAGGAATTCCTCCTCCCATTGTTGGCCCGCCAGGTTGGGAAGCCTGACTTGGGGCTCAGAACATTCACTCCAGTGGGTGGACTTCTGTGGTATAAGTGTTCTCCAATTTGTGAGTCACCCACCCAGCAGTTATGGGATTTGATTTTATTGGGATTGCACCCCTCCTACTGTCTCATTGTGACTTCTCCTTTGTTTTTTGATGTGGGATATCTTTTTGGTGAGTTCCAATGTCTTCCTCTTGATGACTGTTCAGTTGTCAGTTGTGATTCTGGTGTTTTCGCAAGAGGGAGTGAGAGCATGTACTTCTAGTCCACCATGTTGAACCAATCTCCCCAAAGATTACTTTTCTAGTTTTTTTGTTTCTTTAGCTGGTTAGCTGGTTTATGAGTTTTTATATTTTGCATTTTTGTTTTTTGCTCTTTTTGTTTCTGTTTTGTTTCTCTTGGCCAAAATACCTGATCAGACTTAAGTCTGTGTACTTTTCAACATTTAAAATTTTTATTCTCTTGGCTGAAATCATTGTAAACATTTTACTGCTGCTCTAATAATACTCTTAAGAAAAGAGAGATACCTGTGTGAGTTTGTTTTTTTAAAAATGAGTTTTCCATATAAAATTGGTATAATAGTGAGTCATGTCCAAGTCTTCATTATGAAAATTGCCTGATTGAGAGATGTTATTCAGCAATTTATTATGAAGAAAGCTGGGTTGGAGATTTATAATATATGTTACAGACTAATGGAGTTTTCATTTTGGAATGGAGTATTTCTTTTTTAAAAGTGGGGTAGTAGGCTATATTTTTAGGCCATCCTGGGGAAGCAATACCTGAGAAAGTAATTAGAATCAGTAGTTGGACAAGGATTGGGATCAATGCTCAGGAATGATCTACATAATTCTGATATCAAAGGATCTTCTCTTAGAACCTTTCTCATCTTTTGGTGATTAATCAGATATTTAAAGTGAATACATTTACTTGATCTCATCTAGAGAGAAATGTTTGAAAGTACAACATATGAAGAAATCATTGTAGAGCTGCAAAGTTTTCTAACTTGGCTCCTCCCTAACAGAGATCTTTGCCTTTGGTAAATTCTCTTGGTTCCATTATTTTTCTATATAACAATGCCCCTAAAACAGTTTTTATAAACCCTGAAAGTTGAGTTTAAATTCTCCTTGTAGGATCTATTATGGCCGTTGATTTTCTTTTTTCTTGTAAGGATTAATTTGGTTAGCAAAATATTTGAATGTCATGTGCTTGAGTGTGACTCTACTTGCTGTGTGTGTGACTTGTGTGTGTATGTGTGAGAGAGAGAGAGACCTAGAGAATGGGGGGGTGGTAGATTTTTTCAGCTTTCCCAGCTATCAGTTCCCCTTCCTCCACTAACCAAGTGAGAAAATTTGTGGGCAGGCTAGCAAGATAACTCAGACTCACTGTAATATATGTTTTCAAATTCTTATGTAGGGCAATATGAATAGTCATATAGCTTTCTTAGATCTTGTAAGATAACTTAGTATATGCCAGAGACCTACTTCCCATTAACCTTCCTAATGAATTATTTTAATTGCTAAGTAAGTTATCTTACTATGAGCATAATCTCTCTAATTCATATATGGAATAGTTAGGCTCAGGGACAATTGGTTTGAAATATTAATAGAATAAGTACTAGGAAAGTTTTTCTTTGGAGTTAGTACATGTCAGACACTATTCTAAATGTTTTGTGACTTTTTACCTATTCCAATCTTTACTTCTGAGGAAGGTACTGCTATTAATACCATTATTTTGCAGATGGGGAAATTGAGGCATGAAGAGATTTTATATACTTGCTTAAGGTTACACAGCTATTAAGTGACAGACCTGGAATTCAGGCCCACACAGTCTGACTCTAGAGCCAACACTCTTAACCAGTTGCTTTCCGAAAAAAGGGGAAAGGTGATTTGTATGTAGTAAGAAATGCTGGATTTTTATTTAGAAAAGTAAGTTAAAGACTTTAGCCTCAGGCTGTGGTTTATCCATTCAAACTCATGAATCAGAAATCTTTGGTGTAGGCTTATCTTGGAGCCGTTCATTTTCTGGTTCATGGACTTTTATGCCTGCTCCTCAGCTTTCTGGCATGATGGAAGACAGAGCTCCAATTAAGATGCCCATCATGTGCAACATGTCAGCACCCTGAAGAGTTGTGATGGGTGAGGCGTAATTGAGACTAATACTGATGCTTAATGAAAATTACTGCCAGAGGCTGGCAGAGTTCTGGGAGGTCTATTATGTTACATGCACATTGCTGTTGTAGTTTCTGAAATAGTTTATAGATTTCTTGATTTTTCTGTGATATTTACGTGACTATGGATATCTAAATTTAGTGGTTCACTTATTTTTGATTGCAAATAACTAATAAGACTGACTGGGGATTTTTCTTCTTTATTTAGTCAGCTACTTGAAAGTGTAATTTAAGGGGAGAAACAAGACCTTATCAGTTTGACTATCTGTGCCAAAGATGATGCTTTGACATAATCATTGCCAGTGCTGCAATTTGTTTCCTAAAGCTTTAATCCATCAAAGGATGTAAAGGCCACCTGATGAAGTGGTTGGAACATGGGACCATCCAGTTGTTTAAATTCTGTCCTTACTACTTACCTTTAATGCAATTCCAAGTAGGTTTCTTACCTCCCCTGAACCTTCTTTTTCTCCATGGCAAAATAGAAATCATTTCATGGACATTGTTCAGAGGATTCACAAAGCCTAATCATCTCTGATCAGAGGGTCACACTGAGAATGATCCTAAGTCTAGGCACCTTTGCTCTGACCTCTACAGACAATTCTTCCTTCTTATTCTTTACATATTTCATGTTACTGAGGACTACAACATACAGTAGTATCTAGTGCCCAGTTTTTATTCCTGGATTGGACTGTGGCTCTGACTGCTCTTACACTAGTAACCCAAACTTGTAAACCAAAGAAGGGACTGCAGAGACAGTGTGATATAGTGCACTGCTCTCCAGATTTGCCTGCTAATAACAGTCACATAGGTCATATAGATTTCCAAGTCCTTCCCTTAGAGATTCTTATTTAGTAGGCCTGAAGTGGGACACAGTAGTATATGTGTTTTAACTAGGGATCCAGATGATCTTAATGACAAGGCAATCATGGAAAACATAAGAATAAGTTTTAGAGTTGATAGATCTGAGTTTAAATCCCTATGCCACTTATGAGCTATGATATCATTTAACTTTCCAAGACCTAGCTTATAGGTGCCTAGTACGGATGTCAGGTGTGTTTCTCATAGCTTTGCTGATGGAGTCCAGAATAAGTAAACATTAAATGCTAGCCCCTTGCTTCATTGTTCTGCCACCTCTTAACATTTTCCAGTGGTGTGCTGTTAATATTTAACAACCAGCTCTCCAGAAAAGCAAGCCCTATGTTTGCCTATTTCTGTGGTGTAAATACACCCACAATGGCTGATCTCAAGCTACCACAGTTCCATCATTTAGTGCAGAGTGGAGAAGAGATGTGCACATTCAGCTTCTGTGATCTGGAAAGAGCTGTTCCAGCACAAACCTTACATCCAACAGTTTTTTTTCTCTCCTGCATTTCCCTCTCCTCTTCTTGACCCCTTTTCCTCTCTTGCTCTCTGAAAGTGGAACTAATTGTTACATCATTACTTCATATATTTTACTTTAAAGGACAAAACATGAAATCTGCCCTCTTAACAAATTTTTCTTTTATGAAACTTTTATTGTATATCACCTGTATTAGGTACCAGAAATGCATAGAAGATTATTACAATTCAATCTCTATGCTTTATATCTGTCCAGATGAACAAGATGGAAGGAAAATCATGCCACTTGGGAAAAAATGAATATACTGCAAATGAGTGGTTTACACTTTCAACTGAACTCTCAAGCACTTCCTATTAATCCTTCTCTCCACCTCACTTTCCTGCATATTCTCTCTCTCTCTTTTTGTCCTTTACTTTGCTCTACTGGTTGTCCCCTTTCTTTCCTCCTTGCATTGTCAACTTCTTTCTCTTTGTTGCCTTAGTCAAGTCTCTCCCACCTTCAAAAATGACAAAAACAATATCAAATAACAAAAAAACTAACATGTCTCCTGGTCCTTTATACTTAAAATTCTTGAAAGAGTAATAAGCTCTCTGTGTCTTTATTTCTTCCCCTTACATTCTTTGGTCCTCACTTTTACCATTAGACTTCTACCCTACACTTTAGTGAAACTGTTTTTGGTAAAGCTATGTTGACAAATGCAGTGGGCACATCAAAGCCCTTACCTTGCTGGACTTCTCTGTAGCCACCGACATTGCCAATCTATCCCTCCTTGACAGTCTTCTCTCACTCACTTCTGTGCACATTATTGGCCTGCTTCTTTGCAGCCTTATGATCATATATCTAGACTCACTCACTAGATTTTTACCCACTATTTCAGTGGTTTTGAAACTTTAGCATGCATTAGAATCACCTGGAGTATTTGTTAAAACATGGATTACTGGACCCTGATTCTTGTCTTCTTTAGGTCATGGGTAGAGATTGAAAATTTGTATTTCTAACAAATTTCCAGGTGATGCTGATCCTTCTCGTCCAGGACCCACACTTCAAGAATCATTGCTTTAACTCCACCTTGGGCTCCTCTTTTACTTCCTGCCCCTAAATGTTAATTTGGCCTGTAATTTACACCTGGACCTATTCTTCTTCTCACTAATGACATTGTGTCCAGGTGAGCTTATCTCGTCATGGTTTTAATGCTTATATTGTCTGACCGCAAAGATGCTTTTCTCTTGTACATCTCATGACTATCTTCAAATTAAGATATCCAACTGTGTGCTAGACATCTATTAAATGTCCTATAAGAACATGACTTGCTCATGGTTAATCAGCTGAAATTTGCATCTAAGTTTGTTTGAGCCAGATGCCCCTACTTTTAACCACTTACTTTTATTGGCCTCTCATCCCTTTTATGATTGCATTAGTTCAGACCTCCTTCATCTTTGAGAAGATGAAGCCTTTGGTGTCATGGTCCCCAAGACCATCACCAAGTTTGATGTTTCTCTAGGAGGATTTGCAGGCCTCAGCAAGTAGTTGTATTCATGGTCATGATTTATTACAGTGAAAGGATATCAAACTAAATCAGTAAAGGCAAGAGGAACATTGGGTAGAGCCTGGAGGAAACCAAGCACAAGATTCCAAGGATCCTCTCCCAGTGGAGTCATATAGGACATGTGTATATCCTCCAGCAGTGATTTGTGACAATATGGGTGAAATGTTATCTACTAGGGAAGCTCATTGGAAAACTGGTGTCCAGGGTTTTATTGGAGATTGACTACATACACACTCTCTGCCTGACACATACCAAGATTCTAGTCACCCAGAAGGAAATCAGGTGTTCAGCATGAACTTTTATTGTTTGCACAAACAGTTTAGACACAGTTACATATTCTTATCAGGGAATGCTGGGAACCCTCCTGAAATCGACTTCCCAGATGCCAGCTAAGTGCCAACCTTGTGTAGAACTTTGTAAGGATTGAAGTCTCAAGCTGTTATGTTAATTCTTTTCTCTGTACCTTCTAATGAGTCTTTCTATATAGTATCTTTTTCACTCTCATTGCTGTCTCCACCCAGCAGCAGAGTGAGCCATTTAAAATGCAAATCTGATCTTATCCTTCCTTGGCTTAGTATTCTTTGTATCTTTTCTAGTTCTCAATAAATGGGATAAAAGGGACTCACTAGGAGAAGTCTTTGGGATCATCATTGTTATTGGAATTAATGTGTTCTGGTTTTGTAATGTGAGATATTCACTCACTTATTTTAACTTTAGGACTTGTAAGAGTTTCCCATTGAATGCCATGGTGGGGAATTCCCTTTTCCACTGCTGCTCATTTTCTGGACGGAATTGATCTCTCCTGGCTTTGAGCTGTCTTAACAATTTAAGTTTTCCTCTCGTGGCACTCTCTCTCCTAGATTATAGTTATTTGTGTGCATATCTCATCTCTATATTATAAGCTCTTCGAGAAAATGATTCATGTCTCACTCTCTTTATTCCTCAAATTAATCCCCAGTAGCTAAATATTTATCACTTAGCTTTCAATAAGTATGTTGAATAAGTGAATAAATGACTAAAAGTGAAAATAATGTTTTGTGTTTTATCCTGAAAAAGTTACTTGTCTATTTTTATAAGTAACCATTTGTTAATATTATTCAGATTAAAAATCTTTAAAAATTAAAAGAAACATAGAAAGATATTTAAGTAGAAATTAATTACAATTCCCTATTTTTAAAATACCTAGTCATGTACTTTGATTTAGTGAAACTAGATTTAAGTGCATTATTTGTTTTCATTCTTTGAATCAATTTTTAAGTAATTAGAGGTTCTTATTTTCATTTTCTCCCTCTGAAACTACATTTCTGTGAAAATTTTTGCTTAATTAGGGCTGTGCTAAATTATATATGCCAGTCTTAATTTTTAAGTGAAAGTGGTGGATTTCTGCATAGCCAAAGAAACTACAATTTATCTTGGCATCAGAAATTTAGATTAATTAGTACTCTTAAGTGATACTTTGATTTTTCTTGTCAGTTAGGCAAATAAATGTACTCTCAGTGTCCTGATAAAGATGATGATGAGAATATATAATTTGTTCATGATAAATAATTTTTTTGTGTTTATCAGGTTTTTCAGTAGTAACCTGTATGTACATTCTTAATAGTAAAATCAAAAGCTCTTAGACTTGCATAGAAGAAGTTAACCAAAGAGAATTTGACTCACAGATATTGCTAGGTTATATGTGTGTGTGTATTTATGTGTGGGTAATTTCTCCATATAAATCTAAAATAAATATATAGATTGTTAAGCAAATGTATATACTTATGAAGATATTATCAAGCCTTCATGGACTGCTGTCACTTTTGAAATGCTGAGGGTGGAATGTTAAACTCTCATATCTGTTGTGTGATGAAAGTCTTTTGAGAACATGCCATCGTCATGTGTCTGTGGCAATCAAAAGCATGTTGTCTCTGGCTACAATATGGAGATGTATGGTAGCAGCACCCTGCTCCATTCTGATGGCACTTTATCTAGTCTACTGTGACAAATAATTCTACTCAGCTTGTCAGTAGTGACAGCTGAGACTTTTTGCTTAGATGAATCGACAGTGCTTGTATTAAACAGCTAGAGCCATATACTCCATTAAGTTTCTATAAAATGAACTGTCTGCTTCTTGCTGTTTTGCTGATAGTGGCAACAGTTGTAAGCTAATCCTCTCCAGTTGTGAATTGCTCGACAGAGTGCTTTCACTCATCGGCAGGTAGTAGATCTCATAGTTTTAGTAGAGTGGCTACAAGTGGCAAGACATCATTTGTTTCATAACAGTTTTTTTTTCTTTAGCAGTTATTTACTCTAAATTAGGCTGCAAATATGTCCCTAAATCAGATAAAAAACTGACTTTCTAGATGGTGAAGTGATTGACGGTTTTTTCACAACACATTATTCATAGGCTCTTGATGCAAAAGACATAAACATGAGAAGGGTATGTCTCTAATTATGTCTACATTGAAGAACATGTGCATTAATGAAAGCTTCACATTCCTTAATATGTTTAAGTAAATTTAAAAGAAAATAGATAAGTATTCTTCAGTTTCTTAAACAAAATCATGTCATTGGAGATACTGATACCTGATTGTTTCAATATATGGGGAAGATATAACTTTGGATTGTTTTCTCCTTTAAGTGAATGGTAATTTCTTTAAGCTGTGTCTTATTACATTTATGCATTTTATTAAACTCCTGTGTTTCTTTAGTTTCTCCTCCACAGGAAGGTATAGTGTGATAATCCTTCTGTAGGTGCTACAAAGACCACTTTTGTCAACATATATCTTTGAACTTGATTTGAAAAGCCAATGAAAGCCTTGGTGCTCTATTTGTAGGCAGCTTTTACATTCTACCTGTCATCCCTGGGCATTATCATGATGGAGTAAGTCTTTGAAGAGGATAAATAAGGACAGATGTATTTAGAAGGTTTAACATTAATTTTTTTTTTTTTTTTTTTTTTTTTGCGGTACGTGGGCCTCTCACTGTTGTGGCCTCTCCCTCTGTGGAGCACAGGCTCTGGACGCGCAGGCTCAGCGGCCATGGCTCACGGGCACAGCCGCTCCACGGCATGTGGGATACTCCCAGACTGGGGCACGAACCCATGTCCCCTGCATCGACAGGCGGACTCTCAACCACTGTGCCACCAGGGAAGCCCCTGAACATTAATTTTGTTAGAAATTTAGGCATTGAATTCTTAACTAATTGAATTCTTAAAAGAAGCTGCATGTAGGAATGACATATTCATATTCTTTGTAGTATTCCCTTTTTTTCAAAAAAGTTAATCTAAGCCCTTATAATATATAATGTTATATAACAACTTCTTATAATGCATCATTGTATATATTATGCCTTACAGCACTTCAGTGAAATAAGAAAATTTTGGTATGGTTTCCGAACACTGTTTTTTTTTTTTTTTTTTTTTTTTTTGCAGATATTAGTGAGTATATAGTTTTGGAAATTAAATTTTTCTCCTGTCCCCAAAGCTTTTAGATCTTTAGCATAGGATGAAGTACAGTTTCAGTTGTAATGAAGAACCCTTAATGCATTGTTATCTTTGTCCTAGAGTATATAAACTCTTTGCATTAATGTTCTAAAGATGAGGAAGAATTTTATTCAACTGAATTGGGGACATTTTATGGTCTAATAGGCTGTTCTCTGGTATGGAATTCATTAACTCTTCAAACTACATAGCTAACAATTAGAGATTTAAAAACAGTAATCTTACAAATGACTTAGTGCTCTATAATAGTGCATTTACCTCAGACAGGTGACTATTTCCTGCTGTAGGCCATTCTTCAGGCAAGGTTTCCCTAAGGCAAGGAAAATTACTTTATTTTTGTAGGAGCAAAAAGGGTTTTGATGAATCAGAAAGTAGACCCAGAAGAGGCTTGCCCACAGGTCCAGCTGTACATTAATTGAGAAGAAGCTATTAGGGGACTTTGACGAATAAAATGCGTACCCTTCATTTTAAGAGAGATTGGGAACTGGGTCTGACCTGCCCTTCTATCAGTTATTAGAAAGCCATCTTCTAGTGATGGTTTAGACAGCATCCCACAAATCTTTCTACCCCAGCTTTTCTGCCTGTGGTTCACTTTGAAATGTTAGTTGTGCCAGATATGGATAGAGATGATTTTTCTTCCTCCACTACTTCTGTTAATAAAAATAGATTGAAAGAGTCAGGGAAAGCAGGAAACATTCCTAAAGAAGTAGATCACAACTGAAAGGATTCAAGAAATGTCTTTTGGGGAATTAAGGAAGATTTTTAATCTTCTTATGGGCCCAAGAAAAAATTGCAGGAGAATCATGTTTGCTTTTCTTAGAGACCTATATCACTGATTTTATTAGCAAAGCTTGTGCTTAGTGTAACTGACTTTTGTGTATGATGTTTCTCTCTCTCCCCTCTACGCCTATTGCCTCTTGTCCTGCATCTCAATCTCTATCTTTATCTCTCTCCTACTGTTGACAGCATTTGGGATCTGTGCTAAGATCTTAAATGTGCATTTTAAACTGAGAGAAATACCTAATATGTATGACACACTTAAAATTTGCTAAATAACTGTGAAAACAGATCCATAATTTTTATTTTATTAAGTCAAATTATAGCCCTGAACCTTATCAAAAGGATCTAGAACAATGAAACTAAAATTTTGCACAATACATTGAAAGTGTTCTGTGGAAATTTAACCCCAAAGCACAGAAGTAAATCTCAACCATTTATGTGGTACTTAAATCAATTGTGTAATAACATCCTGTAAATTACATATGAATACAAAAGAACTAGTTCCCACACAAAGAGGACCTAATTTAACCTCCTGTACCCAGATGTGAATCTCAGGGTATTTATGGAGTGCCCGTAGCGTATATAACACAATACTTGATGTTGTAAGCATATGTTTTATCAAAGGTACAATAAATCAGGTGGGAAATATAAAATGATCATTAATTTTAACACTGCAAGGAATTTACCCAAGTACTTCAGATTACACTTAAGAAAGCAACAGAACATATAAATATAGGGTGCTTTAAAGTGAAGTTGGAAGTAGGGCAAAGACTTTTATAACATTGTACCTAATTGTTATTTAATTGGAAATAGCAAGGTGCATTTTTTGAAGAGGCCCTGAATGATGGCTGACTGATAATACACCATCTCAGAGTATTTCTTTGATGTTCTGGGACCATTCATTCAGAGTCATTCTGAATTTAAGCTGGAAATTGCAATTTGTGGTACCAAAACGTATGTATATACTTCCAATGAAATAGAAAGCTATGTCCTCTCTGTGTTAGTATCCAGAGGACACACTGGTTGGGGGTTAAATCTGATGGCAAAATTATGTGAGTTTCTTATCCACCATATACCTACAGTTCTGGGGACTGCCAAAAATGTGATACTAGTAAGCCTCCCAGTAACAAAGCCTCTGCAGTATGTGCCAACTGCTCCTAGGATGGAAAAGTGGATCCCAGCAACAGTTAGATGTTCTCCATAATAGAAAAATAGATGATTTCTATTTTTGGTGTCTTTGTATTTTTGATTACTTGTATAGAAACTTAAAATTTCAATATACACACATTTAGATTTTTGTATGTTTAATTTATATACACCGATGATGTAGTTTTAGTACTCATTCAATATTAATACTCAGTGTGAAAAATAGTAAGCATGCATGTCAAGGTTAAGTAAGTGATTAAACTGATAAAATTAGAAATTTTTAATTTAATTTAGTTATTCAACTTTTTTGGGGTACCAGGTACTCTGAAAAGACCCAGTAATACAAAAATGAATAAGATAGTTTCTGCCTTAAATCAGTAAATCTAGTGGGAAAGGCTTTTAGTCAATTATTATTTTAGCTTATAGAGAGAGTGAATTTGATGGACAAAATGCAGTCCACATTTTCTTATCTAACTCAGAATATTTTTGCATACTTACAGAAATAATTCACTTAGCATTTTAAAAATATGTCTTGGGGCCAAGCTCTGTGCTATTTGTGTACCTTAAGAAGAACACTAAAGAAAAAATAAATCATAAATTTAATCATTGGATTCTCATTATGGTTCTCTTTTTAATTATAGTTTTATATGGGGATAGAAAAACTCGGACATTTGTAGATAACCTGTATAATTTAATGTAAGACAGTGTATGATAGTAAAAATGCTTCTTTACTGGAAAGGATTTTTATGTAGCACAACATTGATTTGACCTGTCAATCCAGTTTTGGGTAATAATAAAAAAAAAAAACTTATGTAAATGATGGAATTGATCAGCATCCAAAAGAGATCATCCTGACATTATTAATTGGACCTACATCTACAGAGTAGTTCTTTCTTCTATTATAGATACTAGTATCTATCATAGATAACCCTTCCTTGAAGGGTTAAATGAAACAGGCATTTTTAGTTCTACATAAAAAACTACTAGTTTAGCAGGTGCAAGAATCAGGGCTGATTTGCCAAGGATAATTTATAAACTGGGTGGGGAGTTGACCTATCTTCTTTTTGAAACAATTTAAAAAATCAATTAGTATAACTCTGCTTATATACTTTTTAGTCTGTATCTAGTTTATACAGTCTCTAAAAGAAGAATATATGATACATGAACTTGTCCTCTAAAAAGGATCATAACTAGCTATACTCCATCTTCACTGAGGTTAAGAGAAGAGAAAAAATATCTTACATGTAGAAGAAAGAAACTAGTTTAGACACAAAGAAGAAATTCTTAATAGCATTGAATCCAGAACTGGCTATCTAAGAGGTTTTAACTGTTTCTTTCTGGATGACTTTTAAGAATGTACTAGATAGTAACTCAACATGGATAGGTATATACAAAATGATTTCCCGAGGTCAGTACTGCTCCATAATTCTGTGCTTTCAGTATCCATTTTAAAATTTGTTCCATAAATTGCTTGTCCACTTTTAGTAAATTGCTACATTTCTTAGCTAGAAGGTTGGATAAAGAGTCTCATAAATTCAGTGATGCTGTACTTGTGACAAAAAAGTATGAGGTAAGTATCAAATTATTAAATTCTGTCAACTCTCCATGACCTCCATCCACTGGGGCTTTAACATTTTTTTATTCATTCTACTTAATTAGGTATCCCAGTCATAAATAAGGTTTTTGCTTACTGTAACACAGCAGTACCTAGAAGGAAGGTCTTTTGCATTAAAGCAGTTATTTCCTGCCCTAAGGACTACATGAATCCACACAGCTCAGGACTCAACCTTGGGTTGATCTACTGAAAAGAATCAAGTAACACATGAAAGGTCCTGCAGTGTTATAGGCTAAAGAAGAGTGATGTCTTCCTTTTTTCTGAGGCAAAACTTTTGAACTATTCTTTATAGCTTCTACTTTATTTGGTGATCACAATAAAATGAGCTCAAAAGCACCTTGAATATCAAAAAATAATTGTCAAAAAATTTCTTATCTGGTCCCATCTACATTAAGACTTAATTCTTATAAGGATTATTTTAGTTATAAGAACAACTGTTAAAAGTACACATTGGCTTAAGTAACTGTAACAGCTTCTAGTACTAACAACAGTTTTAAAAGCTAACAACTGTTAGTAAAACCAATGTCAAAGAAAAGGATATTTAAGAAACTAAAATAGGTACATTAACCATCCAGTGCATATGACAGAAAGCTTACAAATAAATAATGGTGGTTGAGTCTAATTCTTAAAAAAAAAAAATTAATGCAGAGATGGTTCAAAACAAAAACAAATGTTACCTTTTTTAACACTCCCGCCAGGAGTGAAGAAGCAATCCCTCATAGATATTGAAGTTAGATTTATGCCAGTACTTACTAATGGGACTCAGATGGGTAGATCATATTGCTTCTACTGTCTTGTTACAGGTGTTTGGTGATATTGTTTAAATTCAAATATGTGTTTTCTCTTTAAATGGTCTGAGCCGGATTTTCATTTATGCATTACATTTGAAATTAGCTTGAACACAATTTCCAATCCCAGCAGCCTGGGTGTTCTTGACTTTTCATTATTGCCTTTCTATCTCTTTATATTTACAGTTGAAAAGTTGATGCCAAATTTTGTAAAACATGTTCTCTTCCATGCTGAGATCCTCTATGCCAACAATCTCCCTGGAGCGTGTGCTTTTGTAATAAGCCCTGAAAATGGGAACTGATAATGGAAATACTGGCAGCCCCTTATACAACAGGGGTGCTAACCTGTGTTGCTGTAATTAGGAATCTGATTAGAAATAAGAGATGCTTTTGGTCTTCAATTTCAAGCTATGAAATGAAGGGATTTGAGTTGTCTCACTTTTGGCAGTTGGCAAATTTCAGTCATACTGCAGCTTTCTGAGTCTGGCCATGCAGAGCCTGTTCTTTGAATGCGTTTTCTAAGCAAATGGTAACTGCTTTCTTATTCTGTTTGTAACTACAGCTCACTTTTTAAAAATAATTATTACTCTGATTGTCTTCTTAATGTTTTCAGATGTTATTCTCTTATTTATTCCCACCATTTCCAGAGTTGAGTGTCTTCCCATCTATGCTATAAAACATAAACTAGCAAAATAATAACAACAATATTTACTAAATACTTAGTGTGTACTGGGTACTAGACTTGGTGAATTATGTGTATTTCTAATTTAATTCTCTTATAAGTTCTATGAAATAGATATTATTATTATCCCCATTTTGTAAATGAGAGAAACACAATCATATAGCGAAAAAGTGAAAGAGCCTGTATTCTCCATCACCGTGCTGTATCACCACACTGTATTAAGTACTCCATCCACAGAAAATCATTTAAATTAAGTCAACATTAATCCCCTTGGTCATCCAAATTCGTCCGCTTTCATTTGACAAATATTAATTGAGGCCCTATATGTGCCAGACATTGTGTAAGGCTCTGGGAATGAAAACATTGAGTCCAGTCCCTGCCATTGTAATTCTTACAGACAAACTAAATACAATATTAACAGTGCCTAAAACTACGGATACCAAAATGTAGGCAAGTCACCTCAGGTGCTGTAGCTAATGTGCAGGGGTGCTGCAAAATATTTAAAACACACAGCAACGTCTATTGGATGTTGCATGAACTACTTTGGATTTGTGTGTATTTTTTTCAAATGGCTATTAAATTAATATGACATGAATACTTCTTCAGGTTTTTAGACCTAACCACTTAATAAATAAAACTCATCAGTATTTCTTTTGGCCTAGAAGAGTATGAAAAAAATTATTAAGAACATCATGAACAAAACAAATTTAGGAATCTCTGGCCTAAGGAAGGCAGTTTCATATTTTCATCAGAGCAATTTAAAGAATGAACCAAACAAAGCTTAGCTAGGGAACTTTTTTTTTTTAAATAATTTTTTGAATAGATTTATTTACTTTTATTTATGTTTGGCTGTGTTGGGTCTTCGTTGCTGCTCACGGGCTTTCTCTAGTTGCAGTGAGCAGGGGCCACTCTTCATTGTGGTGTGGGGGCTTCTCACTGGGGTGGCTTCTCTTGTTGCAGAGCACGGGCTCTAGGCACACGGGCTTCAGTAGCTGTGGCACGCAGGCTCAGTAGTTGTGGTGCATGGGCTCTACAGCACAGGCTCAGTAGTTGTGGTGCACGGGCTTAGTTGCTCAGTGGCATGTGGAATCTTCTTGGACCAAGGATCGAACTCGTGTCCCCTGCATTGGCAGGCGGATTCTTAACCACTGTGCCACCAGGGAAGTCCCTGAACTAGGGAACTCTTGTAGGAACTCAGGATTTAGGACAACAAAATGAGACTGTGAAATTGATTATGAAAATAATACCCAGTTGGGGATGCAGAAATACTTCCATATTTTTCTCACAAGGTTATTTAAATAAATCTCATTTAAAGGAATTTGAGTGGCTTCAGAATAATTGTTAATTTGAATTCAAATTATAAAAGATTTTTAGGAAATAGGTAAAATTGCTTTTGTTTTAGTGAGCTAATTATATGTTTTGGCTTATGTCTAAATAATAAAAACATAATGGGCTATCAATCTTATTAATTTGGAGATGGCAGTTTTTGATGCTTTATGCTATTGCCTTTAAACTTAGGCAAACTGAATGCACTGAATAGGAAGAGCATATTATGCTGTCACCTTAAGGATGTATGACTATAACAGGTCAGTAGATAGGCAGACATCTCATAGAAAAATAACTAAATCTGAGGCACAGATGTATTTGACAGTCCAATGTCTACACACTTTTAGTTTCCTCTAGTTCAGAATTGCCACAAGCTTTGCTAGTAATTTGAGTCCTGGAGCATGTAGAAATTGCTAGCAATGTTCCCCTAGCTACTTTTTCATGAAAAGATGATTACGTGATGCTAAGAGGATTTGTTGACAAGAGGGAGAATTTTTATTGCATAAGTCTGCTTTCAAGGGAAAAAAAAAAAAGAGAGTCAATGGAAAATAGCAGTTGAATCATTTTCTGGAAGATTAGAGAGATTACCACTGGGACTTGCTCCCAGTATCTCAGAGCTAAGACTTAACTATGTTTCTCATATCACCAAGTGAGGGGGTGAAGGATGAGGGAACATGAATGATCCATCAGGGAGAACATATGTAGGAAAAAACAATATTCATGAAATACATGATTACACGTAAGGTCTCTATATGTGTGTATAAACGGTAGGGTGGCATTATAGAAAAGGTCATTTTTGATTAAGAGAAGATCTGGACTCAACCCTTATTTATGCCATTTATTTATAAATATGATCTTAAGCTTGTTACTTAACCTTGTTAAGCCTCAGTTTCCACAGCTGTAAAAGAATATTGTAGGAAGGAGTAAATGAGACAATATGGGTAAAAGACTTAGGGCAGAGGGAGGTTTGTATATAATGAGTTTGATCTCTCACATTTAACTGCTAGTAAAAGAGTCACTAATAAGATAAACAAAAACAAGTTGATTTTTTTCTCTGTTATAAAAATGTCTGGAAAGTTACTGTCCTCATCTGGTAAGGTGGCTTCATAATTTCATTAGCATTCAGCTTTCTGCTTCATTATCCATGGCATGAGACTCTCAAGATCTGATCCTGATTCAAGATGGTACTGAAGCTCTGGCCGTCATAGTCAGATTGGAAGCAGAAAGCAGGAAGAAACGGAAAAAGGAAAAAAGAAAAAAGGATGGGATAGCTATCTATGCCCCTTTAGATGAGGTTTCCTGAAGATTCTTTCCAACTACTCATTACAGTTCTTTAGCTGTAATTTAGTGACATGGCCCAACTAGTCTGGAAAATGTTGCCTCTTAGCTGGATACGCGCATTTCTGGGATTACACAAGGTCCTCTTAAAAAGTTCTCTTAGACTGAAGAGGAGGATGGGAAACTCATGTTTTCTCACATAAGCTCTAAATATTACTCATTTAACATAAGCCTTTATTTCTTCACTACTAAACTGAGTATAATAATATCTGCTTTCTTGGATTGATCAGAGGATCACATGAAATTGTATGTGGCAAAGTTACAGTCATCATTTGTATAAATATAAAAACATTAATGTTTCAATTCTAAGTTATTATTTAGCATCTATTTAATGTCTTTAAATTGCTCTCATTTCCAGATTTCTAGTGAACTTCTTGAATATTTTTGATGCTTCTGTTGTCAGAAACTAACAATATTTTAATTTTTAACATTCTTATATCAATTTTATGATTGTTTCTGGGATCTTAATGAATTTTTATAACAAGTGATTCAAACTTTCCTTCTACAATGTAAATAAGAACCAAATTACTTTATATAAAACTTTATAAAAGTTCATCCAAATTTGCTTGGAAAATAGGATGATCCATTTAGTAGTAAATTTAGATTAGCATTGTGTTTAACACATAATAATAAAAATTAGAATAAAGTTTGCTAACATTTTACTTAGCACAGTTTGAAATTTCAGGAAACAGCTATCTATTTCAAGATCTTTTGAAATATTTTATATTTGTTAAAGATTTTACAACTGATGATACATTTCTGCATATACATATCTCATTTCCTCATAATAATAGTACTAATTATATAAGTTTATAAATTTTTTAAAAGTTGGAGGAGAAATAAGAACTGCTCAAGGAGCCACAGATCATTTTAGAATTATTATATAAATTCTATTCTTCTAAGTTCAGTGTACATTTCATTCTATGACAATGATCTCCATTTTGAACATCAGGTATATCATCATTGGCATCATGTGGAGATTGGACTGCACTGATTCTATGTCATAAACCTACCATGTCAATTTCAGAATAATCAATAGTTTCCTGGATTGCAATCTCTAAAAGGCAGAATTATGATTGTCATATGTAACTTTGAGAGTGCCTAGTTATAGCTACTCAAACATTTTTGAGTACTGTATTTGCTTTTTCCGTCTACTAGCCTTTAAGTGGAATTATTTAAAATTAAGTAGTTTATTTGAAATACTGTTACATCTTTGTGTTCACATTGCTATTGTTTACCTAGGGACACTATATTCTGCATCCTCTTCAGAAAGTCCTTCTCTGTTGATAACATTTTCATATAGATTCTGAGGCAGTGAATATTTATAGATAGAATGATCTAGATAATATCCTCAGAATTCTATTCTATAAGTTTTTTGATTTAGTGGATGTAAGTTGAATACTCAAATCATTCCTTTTTAATGTCCATAATATTTATACAATAACCAAAACCAAAAACCCATAAAATATTGAAAAATTGGTGTTATTTTTTCATTTTGAAGGCATTTTGTTTTTATAAAACAAAACTAATCTGAAAAAATTTCAAGTGGTAAGAAAAATTTAGTAAAATTTGAAAAAAAATATTTAAACTTTGGAAACCAGTTTTTATCCTAAATAAATAATCAGAAATATACACAAGGATGCTTACATATTGTTCACTGAAATATAGTTATACTTGTAAAACATGTTATGTTGGAAAATGGCACAGAACTATACATACAGCTAATTGTAATTGTGGTTTACAGAAATACACACACACACACACACAACCACACACACTTTATTCGAAATAGACTGGAAGACTATCCCCCACAGAGTTAGTATCTTTATCAGTGGAATGAAGGTTGGGTCATTTTATCATTTATACTTTTACACATTTTTCAAAGTTTCTATAATTAAAATTCACTTAACTATAACATGACAGAATAAAAAATATTTAATGTGGTTAATTAAAAAATATTTACTGAGTACTACTAGATGCCCCTAAACATATATACAACTATAGAATATATTTTTGTAGTCTGAACAAATGGGGATCATATAATACTTTGGATATTTCTATAATTTTCTATCCAGTTCCCTTTGACGAGTATTTCACTTGTGAGACTACTTTCTTAAGAAAATATTCAGTAATAGGATTTTGAGTCAAAGGCTAATATCAAGTTTATGTTTGAACATACTACAGAGTCTTCCACATAATTCTACCAACTGTGTATGATTATTCCATACATTTAATAATTCTGAGTTTTATAGAGTGTTTCATCTTTATCTGCCTGATGTGGGAGCAATAAATCCTATTTTCGTCCCACTCTTTGGATACGGTATTGAGATTATACTATAATTAATTGACAAGAATTTTTATAATTATTTGTCTGCCTAATTTTCTATTAGTATGTTGGGGTTTAACCTATAATTTTAAAAAAATATTTATTTAGTTTTTATTGAAGTATAGATGCTTTACAATATTGTATTAGTTTCAGGTGTACAGCACAGCAATTCAGTTGTGTATATGTGTGTGTGTGTGTGTGTGTGTGTGTATATATATATATATATATTCAGTATTATTAATATTGTTAGATTCTCTTCCCTTATAGGTTATTATAAAATATTGAGTATAGTTCCCTGTACTATACAGTAGGTCCTTGTTGGTTATCTATTTTACATTTAATAGTGTGTTTATGTTATTCCCAACCTCCTAATTTATCCCTCCCCACCCCCTTTCCCCTTTGGTAACCATAAGTTTGTTTTCTATGTCTATGAGCCTCTTTCTGCTTTAGAAGTAAGTTCATTTGTATCTCTTTTTTTAGATTCCACATATAAGTGATATCATATGATATTAATCTTTCTCTGTCTGGCTTACTTCACTTAGTGTGATAGTCTCCAGGTCCATCCATGTTGCTGCAAATGGCATTATTTCATTCTTTTTTATGGCTGAGTAATATTCCATTTTATGCATATGTATGTGTGTGTGTGTGTGTGTTTGTGTGTGTGTATCTCCTGTATCCATTCCTCTGTTGATGGACATTTATGTTGCTTCCATGTCCTGGCTATTGTAAATAGTGCTGCAGTGAACATTGGGGTGCATGTATCTTTTCGAATTATGGTTTTCTCTGGGTATGCCTAGGAGTGGGATTGCTGGGTCATATGGTAGTTCTATTTTTAGTTTTTTAAGGAACCTCCATACTGTTCTCCATAGTTGCTATACCAATTTACATTCCCACCAACAGTGTAGGAGGGTTCCCTTTTCTCCACACCCTCTCTAGCATTGGTTGTTTGTAGATTATTTGATGGCCATTCTGACCAGTGTGAGGTGATACCTCATTGTAGTTTTGATTTGCATTTCTCTAATGATTAGTGATGTTGAGTGTTTTTTCATGTGCCTCTTGGCCATCTGTATGTATCCTTTGGAGAAATGTCTATTTAGATCTTCTGCCTATTTTTTGATTAGGTTGTTTGTTTTTTAGCTGTTGAGTTGTATGAGTTGTTTGTATATTTTGGAGATTAAGCCCTTGTCTGTCACATCATTTGCAAATATTTTCTGCCATTACGTAGGTTGTCTTTTCGTTTTTGTTTTTTTTTTTTATGGTTCCCTTAGCTGTGCAAAAGCTTTTAAGTTTAATTAGATCAGATTTGTTTATTTTTGTTTTTATTTCCATTACTCTAGGGGAGGGATCCAAAAAGCTATTACTGCAATTTATGTCAACCACTTTTCATTTTAAAACCTTATTTATAGTAACCTTTTTCTATACATCATTACCATTTTTTGAAAAGTTAAGTATATTGTGGTTAAATATATCATGGTAGTTAAATATTTTCATGGTTGTGAAACAGGTTTAGAGGGGCCTTTATCACCAAAGAGTACACAAAATATTTACTAACTTATTCTAGTATTTAAAGTTTTAATGATTGTAATGAATTTTTTGATCTTTCTAGAATGTATTTTGCTGAACTGAGTAGAGAAAGAAAGGAAAAGTGATACTTTTTTATTTTCCAGGGGACATTCAGATTTCTTAATACTAATTTTTGAATAATGGTCATATCCTAGGTGATTTGAAGCATAAATTTTATCATGTATAATTTCCCTATCTACTTGATAATTAAGATAAATCCAGATTGTTAAAATGTGAACAGTTAACAAAGGTGATTTATTCATTCCCAGAACTATTAATGTCCATCTTCTTTTACTCTCACTCTTTTATTCATGCAATGTCAAGTTATTAAAAGCCTGCTCAGTACTAGATGCTCATGGTTCGTGGTTGGTCTCTGACCTCAGAGATCTCAAAATTGAGGCCATGTTTACTTATTTGCAAAATAACTAGTATGAATATATCAGATAGATATGTGTATTGTGATAGAATATTGCAATAAACCCTTCATTCCTCAAGTATTTGAACATACAGGTCATACAGTATTAGAATTGAAAATGATCTGAAACATTATCTATGTCCAGTCCCTTATTATATATTTAGGAAAACTGTGACCCAAAGAAATTAAATGGCTAATCAAGGTCATATTTTGAGTTACTTGCAGAGGCTGATTTAAAATCTGGATTCCCAAATGGTCCTTGCATTTTGCTTTATCAAGATATTCTCACAGTATGAAAGAAGATTCATGGTGATAGAACTATTGTTTCCTCTTCTAACATTTTGTAGCACTATTACATTATGTCTGAAAGTTAACCATGTTTTATTGTGCATCATATAGAACTTTTGGTGCCCATTGCCCTCCGTTCTCATTCAATGATATCTCTTTAGGCCTACTGGTTCTCTTCACTGTTAGATTGATTCTTCTGCCTTCTATGTGCCATGGTCTTAGAACTTTTTTAGGGATATGTGTAGGGAGAGATAACTCATGTGTTCTTCTCTTTCTATGTGCATTTGTAAGATTTCTGATAGTTGATCTTAAAGTATCTGCATGGTTGGGGATGAAGAAAAAGACACAAAGACAGAATTACAAAACTATTGTTTTTATACTGTGTTAAATCCTTCTAAAAAATTTTTTTTTAAAAAAACCTCAAAAGGTAAACATCTTTAGTCAATCACTTATAGCTGATGTACTACACATCATTATTCTTATCACAGAAATAAATGAACATACAGATGAGGCAATAATATTACTTAGAGACAGTTATGTTTATATTTAAAAGTTGGCCTTCTTTGCTGTGGAAAGAGAGATTGGAAACCTAGGAGAGTTATTTTGGAGGTCCTAAATGAGTCTGCAATTGATTAATTAGTGGAGTATGACCTTTAGTTACCATGCCCTTAAGATGAGGACTGAACAAATACTAAGAGCACTTTATCCTTGCAAGACAGCAACAGTGTTTCAGAATAGAGAAAAATAAATTGCTTGATCATTGGCTTAAGCATTTTCTTTGATTTTGGGGCTTATTCTATTTAATTCTCCTCAGTAATTCTTTAGGGGCATTATCAGAAGCACTGCTTTAATTTGCACACAATACGTGAAAAGTGTAAAAGTGAATTCTATCATCATAATACTTTTGAACTTATAATTTTATATGGTAGTATATTTATAATATACTTTTAATAAAGGATACATATTAAAACCAATCATCTTTCAGGAAGACCTGTTCTCTCAGGTCCTAAATCTGACACCATATCTCTTTGTATTCAACAGGGCAGTTCTCTTTTGTAGGGACTGTCCCTCATCTCTACTGTAGGCTTGTGTTGATGGGCTTAGTGCTCCCTTCTTACCCATTTAAAAAAAAAAAACTTTTATTTATTTATTATTTATTTTATTTGCGTATTATTTTTGGCTGCGTTGGGCCTTCATTGCTGCTCACAGGCTTTCTCTAGTCGCAGATAGTGGGGGCTACTCTTTGTTGCAGTGCACAGGCTTCTTACTGCAATGTCTTCTCTCCTCATGGAGCATGAGCTCTAGGTGCGCAGGCTTCAGTTGTTGTAGAGCATGGGCTCAGTAGTTGTGGCTCACAGGCTCTAGAGTGCAGGCTCAGTAGTTGTGGTGCACAGGCTTAGTTGCTCCACAGCATGTGGGATCTTCCTGGACCAGGGCTTGAATGCATGTCCACTGCATTGGCAGGTGGATTCTTAACCACTGTGCCACCAGGGAAGCCCCATTTATTTATTTTTTGTACAACAGGTTCTTTTTAGTTATCTATTTTATACATATTAGTGTATATATGTCAATCCCAATCTCCCAATTCATCCCACCACTACCACCCTCCCTTGCCCCCCTTGGTGTCCATACCTTTGTTCTCTACATCTGTGTCTCTATATCTGCCTTGCAAAGCGGTTCATCTGTACCATTTTTCTAGATTCCACATATATGTGTTAATATACAATATTTGTTTTTCTCTTTCTGACTTACTTCACTCTGTATGACAGTCTCTATGTCCATCCACATCACCCAATTTCATTGCTTTTTGTGGCTGAGTAATATTCTACTGTATATATGTACCACATCTTCTTTATTCATTCATCTGTCAATGGGCATTTAGATTGCTTCCTTGACCTGGCTATTGTAAATAGTGCTGCAATTAACATTGAGGTGTCTTACCCATTTATATATGCATATGTTACAGAGACTTTGTGAGTCCTATGCATGCAAAGCCAATCTTCAAATAAGCATGTAGTTCATCATAACTGGGCAAGAAAATGGGCAATTTTAACCTGGACCACAAAGTGACTGATTTACTCGGGAATTCTGAAGTTGAAAGGATAGTTATTAGCATAATGTTATGCATAAGGAATGTGGTGGATGTGACTCTAAAACTTTCAATATAATATGACATTTGAGGCGGCTTTTAAATATATTATGGTAGAGTGGTTGTTTTTTTAATTAGCTTTTCCTGTAGTGTAAATGAAAGGTAATGTATTATATATGTAATTCTTACTCATTTAAAAACCAAACTACATATTTCTGAAACACAAATGTTATTGTAATTTTTCATTTTGTTGGCTAAAATAAAACATTATTTAAAACACCATTAAAGTATGACTTTCATTATTAATCACTTAGCAAGTTGCTCTGACGTCATTACTTAGATACTTAGTAGGTGTTTTGTGTTTTTTAAGGTTACAAAGGATTGCTCTTTAACTGGAGTACACAAGAGCTCTTTGGTTCTCTTTTTTTTTTTTGGAGAAAACCTGAACCATATATTTTTACCATCACTCATATCATCTTAAAATAAATTTTAGAAAAATTTAAGTTTTAAATTTCTAATTCATTTAAAAGCTAATATAATTTCTGCATAAGCCTGTGAAACATTTATGCTTAAAAAATATGTCCTCACTTTTCCTGATATTTTCCATTTTCAAAAGGATAGGAATGGAAGAAAATATTTAAGCATTTGGATCATGATTCATTGTTCCTTTTTCAGCCTGTATCCCTCTTTGATATTCTCAGCCACTGCCATTAACAAGATTTTGACTTATTTCAAAGTTAATGTTAAAGAAACAAGTCAGTTGGAGGAGGGGGGGTTGGACAGAAATAATTATTGACTACAGTAGCCCTGTGTTTACTAAAGAATTTGTTAAACAGAAACTATTGGAGGTTACAGCTTATCTTTAGGATGTTCTTACATGTTTTATAATCAGGTCCCTTGGATTTCAGGTGGGATCTGCCAGCTCATAAAACTAAATGATTCTTCCTAATAGAACTTTTTTGGGTCCAGTTACATAATTTTTAGTTTCCCTGGGTAAAGAATTGATTCATTTTGCTTTCTTTCACTTTCAGAAGGGTTGGGTTTATTTTTGGTTCTGCTTTACACTCACCACTCCAGAAGAGCTCACAATGGCATGGTATTCTTCTGTGTGACTAGTAATTTCTAGAAAGTAACTATTCTCACTTCTCATAGATTCATTCCCCACACATTCTTTTTTTTTTTTTTGGCGGTATGCAAGCCTCTCACTGTTGTGACCTCTCCCGTTGCGGAGCACAGGCTCTGAATGCACAGGCTCAGCAGCCATGGCTCATGGGCCCAGCCGCTCCACGGCATGTGGGATTCTCCCGGACCGGGGCACGAACCTGCGTCCCCCGCATCGGCAGGCAGACTCTCAACCACTGCGCCACCAGGGAAGCCCCCTCACATATTCTTAACATCCTTTTTTGGTCAGATTCTTTCTGTTTCTTTTGGTTACGTATTCTTTACTATATTAGTAGTATTTATAGACAAAAGAATAAACAAAATGGTTCAGGCAAACTCTCTTTCTAAAAAGTTACTTAACTCTGTTAAACTTTAAAATTCCAGTCTTGCAATCCCTACCGTAACTGTCACTCTAGTCCAGGTGAGTGGTGAGAAGAAAACGGTCAGTAGGAAAAGTAGGAGCAGCTGGATATTGATTCTTTTTTTTCAATTTTTCTTTTATTAAAGTATAGTTGATTTACAATGCTGTGCCAATCTCTGCTGTACAGCAAAGTGACTCAGTTGTACACATATACACATTCTTTTTTTATATTCTTTTCCATTATGGCTTATCACAGGATATTCAATATAGTTCCCTGTGCTATACATTAGGACCTTGTTGTTTATCCATTCTAAATGTAATAGTTTGCATCTACCAACCCAAAACTCCCAGTCCATCCCCCTCCCTTGCTCCCTCCCCTTTGGCAACCACAAGTCTGTTCTCTATGTCTATAAGTCTGTTTCTGTTTTGTAGTTAGGTTCATTTGTGCCATATTTTAGATTCCACACATAAGTGATATCATATGGTGTTTGTCATTCTCTTTCTGACTTACTTCACTTAGTATGATAATCTCTAGTTGCATCCATGTTTCTGTAAATGGCATTATTTCGTTCTTTTTATGGCTGAGTAGTATTCCATGGTATACATGTACCATATCTTCTTTATCCATTCATCTGTCAGTGGACATTTAGAGTGCTTCCATGTTTTGGCTATTGTTTATAGTGCTTCTGTGAACATAGGGATGCATATGTCTTCTTGAATCATAGTTTTGTCCAGGTATATTCCCAGGAGTAGAATTGCTGGCTCATATGGTAATTCTATTTTTAGTGTTCTGAGGAACCTCCATACTGTACTCCATAGTGGCTGCACCAATTTACATTCCTACCAACAGTGTAGGAGGGTTTCCTTTTCTCCACACCCTCTCCAGCATTTGTTATTTATAGACTTTTTAATGATGGCCATTCTGACCGGTGTGTGGTGGTACCTCATTGTAGTATTGATTTGCATTTCTCTAATAATTAGTGATGTTGAGCATCTTTTCATGTGCCTGTTGGCCATCGGTGTCTTCTTTGGAGAAATGTCTGTTAAGGCCTTCTGCCCATTTTTCGATTGGGTTGTTTATTTTGTTGTTGGTGAGTTGTATGAGCTGTTTGTATATTTTGGAGATTAAGCTCTTATCTGTCACATCATTTGCAAATACTTTGTCCCATTCCATAAATTGTCTTTTCTTTTTTTTTTTTATGGTTTCCTTTGCTGTGCAAAAGCTTGTAAATTTGATTAGGTACTGTTTATTTATTTTTGTTTTTATTTCTATTGACATGGGAGACATTCTTTCATCCATTCTTTATGGCTAAGATATTTTCTTTGAAGTAGTTACCTTCCTAATTTAATCATCTCCCTCTATTCTGGCAATAGCAAAATATATTCTTTTCATCAAGTTCCTCAAATGTGGACCAATCTTTGCTTGTGGCTCTGATTGTTGTTTGAGAGCATGGGGGAAAAGAAAGAATACAAGTGAATATATGTGGTGTGTGTAATGGGAAATTGAATTATTTGATTTTATTTTCAAAATGGGCTAGAGAAATGTAGATAAAAAATATAGTAAAAAAGTCTTAAATATATATTGCAGTAAGAATGTGTGCACTATTATGTATGTATCATATGGGGTATAAAGATTTCAAATATCTATAGTTTTTCACTACTTTTTCTTTTCAAGTAAAGTCCTTACATAAGCTTAAATTTTGTGTATAATTCATTTTCTTGTCTCAGCAAATATTTCATGACATTCAGGTTACTGGTTATGAGGGAAAACTGGCTGTGACATCTGTCAACACATTGATTTCCAGGGTTGATACAGATGGTCTGAGCTGATCCCTGTTCTCCCTCAAACCCCATTTGCGTCCCTTCCAAAACTACCTGCTCATCCACGTGAATGACCTTTTCAAGGAGGACCAGTCAAAAAAAAAAAAAAATGAGGACCAGTCATGAAGGGTATTTAAAAGGTATATTTCCTTGCTATAATTTCTTGACCTGTTCATCATTTATTCAAAGATCTGTAAGTCCATAGAACAAATAGACAGACTTTGGTTGGGATGTTCTCTTTTCTAGAAGTAGTATAGTGAATAGAGAGGATTGAACTTGAGAGTCTGTAAACCTGCCTGAGTAGTTACTTGCTTTATGACTTCAGTTAGTCACTTTTATATATCTTTTCAGTCTTAGTTTTTTCAACAGAATGTGTTAATATCTCAAAGGGTTGTTCATAAAGACTAAACACCTTCATTAAATTAATATTTTTGGTACCAACGATGGGCCAGCCACTATAATAGACATTGGGACTACAACACTGAAGAAAACAGGTATGAAGAAATCATAAACAAATAATTACAATATCTGTGCCCTCGTGGTGATTACATTCACATTTGGAGAGGTAGGCAATAAATAAATACATTTGTAGAATATATACTATATCTGTTAGTGACAAATGCTATGGGAAAAAATAAAATAAAGGAAGGAAAGACAACAGAGAGTACAGGGAAAGGAAGGATTGCAATTTTAAGGAAGGTGGTAAGGGAAAGCTTCATTGAGATAATTTTAAGCAATTAAGGAGGTGGGGGAGAGCCACTAGTTATCAGGGGAAGAACTATCACATTAAATGTGATAATTTATGTAAAAAATCTTAGCATGGTTGCTGGCTCAAAGTACAGTAGTGGTTAATGAGTATTTGCAAGTATTATTGTTATAAATAAATTAACCTTGGTTTTAAGAAAAGATTTTTGATGTGCAGTTTGGAGTTTCACTCTGATCATAGAAATAGCATGTGACTGTGTTGATAGTGCCAGTATTTGCTTGCTTCTCTTTTTGTTATGTTAAAACATAATCCAAAGAATAAGTCATAGTCTCAAAATCGTGTTGCAGAAAGACAATTTAATTGTTTCAGATACATTTGTTTTTTCCCAAAATTGAAAAAAATAATCCTTAACATATTGGAATAGAAACCATTCTTTAGAAATTGATGCAGAAACTGATAAAGCTGTTTTTCATTTGTTTGTTTGTCTGTTTGGTTTTTACTAGAAGAGTCTTTTAAAATACTTAAAGCTTGTTTTTAGCTTATTATAGAAAGAAAGCTAAAAGTAGATGAGCCTGAAACATTGACTTTTATCCATCTTGAATTTCATGGAGCACCCAGAATGATGGATCTTTCCCTTCAAATGTTTATCCATCACTTCCAGACAAGTAGTGTATGAGGCAATAAATAACAGACAGCTAGAAAAGGAGAAAACAGTTTTTTAATGCCTTGTGCTTAAACTGTCGTTCTGACAGGAAGTAATAACTGAATGCTGCATTATTTAAGGCAAGGTAATAGACTACTTCCTTTTAGAGGCAAATTACTTTAGGATCAGCTGCCTTTCCCTCAAAAGCCAGAGTTTCCTCAGTGAAAGACTAGAAATGGAAGTTTGATGTGAGGTGATCGGCTACTGAATCCTAATGTTATACACAGCAGAATAGTATTTCCTTTGAGACTGTGTTCATCATTCATCATTAAATGAAGAGTTTTGCCAAGTGCATGCTTTTCCATATGGTAGGCAGTGGGATGCATTATGAAAGCAGAGGGTTGGAGCTAGAATAATCTGTGTTTGACTCAACTACCTACTAGTATGATTCTGGGTAAATTACCCAATGTCCTGGTATTCAGTTTCCCTGCCTGGAAAATGCACGTAGTCATACTAACTTAGTTGAGTTACTGAGAGGATTAAGTTAAATGATGTGTGTAATGATCTGGACCTTATATTTTGGTGTCAACAAGGGAATATTTACTACTTACAGATGATTTAAAGATCTCTTAAGTTACATGATAAATATATAGGTGTTTAGCTGTTGAGTTTTAATAATAGGTGTTGCAATTTCTATATGTATTATAGGAGGCACCCAGGAGATATTAGTGTTCTTTCCTGTTCCCTCTCTCCCTTTGAATTTTTTAAATCATAAATAATTTATGATCCCATAAGATCATGTTCTACTTGAAGGGTATATGTTAAGCCTTCACCTACACAAATCTTGTGTGTCAGAATTCTGTCCAGTTTTAAAATACCATCTGATAAACATAAGAGCAGAGTTGCAGAGTTGTGTACTATTATGCACAGTAATAGTGTTGGTTGATGGAGTTTGGGCCTGAGAGCCAGTTTTTTAAAATACAGCTTCTACTCAGTTGAATAATTATACTTTGATGTATGAAAAGTCCATTATTGAATATGTTCTACTTTCATATGTACTTATTTGTAACATTATTCATGATTTACTTGCTTTTGGATGATAGTCATGATGGTTTCCCCATCTTAACTGCAAAAATCCTCTTTTTCAAAGTGCTTATTACTTTGATCTATAAAATAATAAGCCAAGTTGGAACAATAAATAGAAAATGAAATTAGTTGTGTTTTCACTTTTTAATTTCTTTATTATGGATAGATATAGTTTTAATAGGTAATTGAATCTTGTTTTTTCTACTTTTTACTCCTTATTAAAATAATTTTACCATTTTTCTTGATATGTTGTGAACATATATTTAACAGTATTTATAATAGTGTTTCAAATTGTTACAAGATCACACAATGTTATTTTCTATATTTATTTGGGATTTTAATCACTTTTCAAGTTTTTAATTATCAGAATTTTATAAAATTAAACTGTATTTTATTTCCTCTGTTAGTACTATTTTGATATTTTAAACAATATTGACAAGAATTTGACCTTGTTGCATATTGTTTTATCATACACATTTCTCAAGAATTATTCATCTTTATTTATTTATTTATTTATTTATTTATTTATTTATTTTGGAGGTACACAGGCCTCTCACTGCTGTGGCCTCTCCCGTTGCGGAGCACAGGCTCCGGACGCGCAGGCTCAGCGGCCATGGCTCACAGGCCCAGCCGCTCCGCGGCATGTGGGATCTTCCCAGACCAGGGCACGAACCCGCATCCCCTGCTTTGGCAGGCGGACTCTCAACCACTGCACCACCAGGGAAGCCCTCATTAATGTTTTGAACATGTAAATATTTGAAAATTTCTATATTAATTCTTTTGTGTATAATGGTCTTCTAAGTCCAGTGCATGTTTTTTTTTCACGGCAATACATTTTGAAGACCAACTGTAAAATCATTGGTATCATGTGGAGATTGGACTGCAGTAATCCTATATCGCAAACCTAAACAGTTAATTTTGGAATAATTAATAATTACCTGGATTGCAACTTCTAAAATGCAAGATAATATTTGCTTCTTTTCTGTAGCTTTGAAAGTGCCTCATTAGTAGTTATTCAAACATCTTTAACACTATCTACTTACTTATTTTTATAAGTTATTAGCCATTAAGTAGAGTTATTTAAATTAAGTAGGTTATTTGAAATTAAGCAGTTTATTTAAAACACTGTTACATTTTAATGTTCACGTTACTATTTACCAAGGGACATTATACTTTGCCATCTCTTTAGGAAGACTTTACCTGGTGATAACATTTTCATATGATATCTGAAAGAGTGGATATTCAAAGACACAATGATCTAAATAATATCCTCAGAATTCTACTGCCATAAATTTCTGTGATTTCATATTTCAGATCATTCCTTTTTACTGTCCATAATATAAATACCAGGACCAAAAAACAACCAGCATAATATTGAAATGCAAATGTTATTTTTTTTCATGTTGAAGGCATTTTGTTTTTATGAAAAAAAATTATCTGAAACACCCAAATTGTAGGAAAAAAGAAAACACTATGAAAATTAGTTTCTCTTAGACTAAATAATCAGAAAGGTACACAAATATAACGTTCATTGAAGAATATATTTGTAAACAGTTCCCAAGGATAGAGAATAGTTTAATAATTTACAGCATATTCACATATGAACCTTAAACAATTTTGAAGAATATTTTATGAGATTAGTTTATGACAGAGGAAATGTTCCCAATTTAATGCTTTGTTAAAAATACAAAACTATACACTCACTTTGATCGCAACTTTGATTTATAGAAATATATGCATGTACATATGTATATACATATACATGTGTTTATTTCAGGACTTAATAAAGTTGAGCATTGTTTGATTTCCTCTGCTAATGCTATTTTTATTTTTTCAGATCATGTTCGTGAATAATATGGCCTTGTTGCAACTTATATACATTTCCAAATATCAGTAATCTTTTGAACATGTAAATGTTTCATCTTGGTGATTCTCTTATGAGTAGTGTGTCAGAAACAATCAAAATAGGTAGTTTTATTTCTTTACTTAAGATAAAGAAATAGAAGATGGCGGAAGAGTAAGAAGCGGAGATCACCTTCCTCCCCACGGATACACCAGAAATACACCTACACGTGGAACAACTCCTACAGAACACCTACTGAACGCTGGCAGAAGACCCCAGACCTCCCAAAAGGCAAGAAACTCCCCACATACCTGGGTAGGGCAAAGTGGAGAGATCCCCACACAGAGGATCGGTGCCGAGCGGCACTCACCAGCCCGAAAGGCTTGTCTGCTCGCCCGCCGGGGCACGCAGTGCTGGAAGCTGAGGCTTGGGCTTCGGTCAGAGCGCAGAGAGAGGACTGGGGCTGGCGGCGAGAACGCAGCGTGAAGGGGGCTAATGTGCCAAGCTAGCCGGCAGGGAGTCCGGGAAAACTCTGAAGCTGCCGAAGAGGCAAGAGACTTTTTTTTTTTTTTTTTTTTTTGGTATGTGGGCCTCTCACTGTTGTGGCCTCTCCCCTTGCGGAGCACAGGCTCAGCGGCCATGGCTCACGGGCCCAGCTGCTTCGCGGCATGTGGGATCTTCCCAGACTGGGGAACGAACTTGTGTCCCCTGCATCAGCAGGCAGACTCTCAACAACTGCGCCACCAGGGAAGCCCAGAGGCAAGAGACTTTTTCTTCCCTCTTGGTTTCCTGGTGCGCGAGGAGAGGGGATTAAGAGCGCTGCTTAAAGGGGCTCCACAGACGGGCGCGAGTCGCGACTGAAAGCGCGGAGCCCAGTGACGGGCGTGGGACACTGGGGCTGCTGCTGCTGCCGCCAAGAAACCTGTGTGCCAGCGCAGGTCACTGCCCACACCGCCCTTCCGGGAGCCTGTGCAGCCCGCCACTGCCGGGGTCCCGGAATCCAGGGGCGGCTTCCCTGGGAGAACGCACGGCGCGCCTCGGGCTGGTGCAACGTCACGCCGACCTCTGCCGCTGCAGGCTCGCCCCGCACTCCGTGCCCCTCCCTCCCGCCCGGCCTGAGTGAGCCAGAGTCCCCGAAGCGGCTGCTCCTTTAACCCTGTCCTGTCTGAGCGAAGAACAGACGCCCTCCGGCGACCTACACACAGGGGCGGGGCCAAATCCAAAGCTGAGACCCAGGAGCTGTGAGAACAAAGAAGAGAAAGGGAAACCTCTCCCAGCAGCCTCAGAAGCAGCGGATTAAAGCTCCACAATCAACTTGATGTACCCTGCATCTGTGGAATACATGAATAGACAACAAATCATCCCAAATTGAGGAGCCCGGAGTCAGTGCTGTGCCTCTGAGGTGGGAGAGCCAACTTTAGGACACTGGTCCACAAGAGACCTCCCAGCTCCACATAATATCAAACGGCGAAAATCTTCCAGAGATCTCCATCTCAACACCAGCACCCAGCTTCACTCAACGACCAGAAAGCTACAGTGCTGGACACCCTATGCCAAACAGCTAGCAAGACAGGAACACAACGCCACCCATTAGCAGAGAGGCGGCCTAAAATCATAAAAAGTCCTCAGACACCCCAAAACACACCACCAGACATGGACCTGCCCACCAGAAAGACAAGATCCAGCCTCATCCACCAGAACACAGGCACTAGTCCCCTCCACCAGGAAGCCTACACAACCCACTAAACCAACCTTAGCCACTGGGGACACACACCAAAAACAACGGGAACTACAAACCAGCAGCCTGCAAAAAGGAGACCCCAAACACAGTAACATAAGCAAAATGAGAAGACAGAAAAACACACAGCAGGAGAAGGAGCAAGATAAAAACCCACCAGACCTAACAAATGAAGAGGTAATAGGCAGTCTACCTGAAAAAGAATTCAGAATAATGATGGTAAAGATGATCCAAGATTCTATTTCCCAGATCCAAAATCTTGGAAATAGAATAGACAAAATGCAAGAAACAGTTAACAAGGACCTAGAAAAACTAAAGATGAATCAAGCATTGAATAAAAACACATTACATGAAATAAAAAATACTCTAGATGGGATCAATAGCAGAATAACTGAGGCAGAAGAACGGATAAGTGAGGTGGAAGATAAAATAGTGGAAATAACTGCTGCAGGGCAAAATAAAGAAAAAAGAATGAAAAGAACACAAGACAGTCTCAGAGACCTCTGGGACAACATTAAACGCACCAACATTCGAATTATAGGGGTTCCAGAAGAAGAAGAGAAAAAGAAAGGGACTGAGAAAATATTTGAAGAGATTATAGTTGAAAACTTCCCTAATATGGGAAAGAAAATAGTTAATCAAGTAGAGGAGGCACGGAGAGTCCCATACAGAATAAATCCAAGGAGAAATATGCCAAGACACATATTAGTCAAAAATTAAACACAAAGAAATCATATTAAAAGCAGCAAGGGAAAAACAACAAATAACACACAAGGGAATCCCCATCAGGATAACAGCTGATCTCTCAGCAGAAACTCTACAAGCCAGAAGGGAGTGGCAGGACATAATTAAAGTGATGAAGGAGAAAAACCTGCAACCAAGATTACTCTACCCAGCAAGGATCTCATTCAGATATGATGGAGAAATTAAAACATTTACAGACAAGCAAAAGCTGAGAGAGTTCAGCACCACCAAACCAGCTTTACAACAAATGCTAAAGGAACTTCTCTAGGCAAGAAACACAACAGAAGGAAAAGACCTACAATAACGAACCCAAAACAATTAAGAAAACGGGAATAGGAACATACATATCGATAATTACCTTAAATGTAAATGGACTAAATGCTCCCACCAAAAGATACAGATTGGCTGAATGGATACAAAAACAAGACCCATATATATGCTGTCTACAAGAGACCCACTTCAGACCTAGAGACACGTACAGACTGAAAGTAAGGGGATGGAAAAAGTTATTCCATGCAAATGGAAATCAAAAGAAAGCTGGAGTAGCAATTCTCATATCAGACAAAATAGACTTTAAAATAAAGACTACTAGAAGAGACAAAGAAGGACACTACATAATGATCAAGGGATCGATCCAAGAAGAAGATATAACAATTGTAAATATTTATGCACCCAACATAGGAGCACCTCAATACATAAGGCAAATACTAACAGCCATAAAAGGAGAAATCGACAGTAACACAATCATAGTAGGGGACTTTAACACCCCACTTTCACCAATGGACAGATCATCCAACATGAAAATAAATAAGGAAACACAAGCTTTAAATGATACATTAAACAAGATGGACTTAATTGATATTTATGGGACATTCCATCCAAAAACAACAGAATACACATTTTTCTCAAGTGCTCATGGAACATTCTCCAGGATAGATCAAATCTTGGGTCACAAATCAAGCCTTGGTAAATTTAAGAAAATTGAAATTGTATCAAGTATCTTTTCCGACCACAATGCTCTGAGACTAGACATCAATTACAGGAAAAGATCTGTAAAAAATACAAACACATGGAGGCTAAACAATACACTACTTAATAACGAAGTGATCACTGAAGAAATCAAAGAGAAAATTAAAAAATACCTAGAAACAAATCACAATGGAGACACGACGACCCAAAACCTATGGGATGCAGCAAAAGCAGTTCTAAGAGGAAAGTTTATAGCAATACAATCCCACCTTAAGAAACAGGAAACATCTCGAATAAACAACCTAACCTTGCACCTAAAGCAATTAGAGAAAGAAGAACAAAACCACCCCAAAGTTAGCAGAAGGAAAGAAATCATAAAAATCAGATCAGAAATAAATGAAAAAGAAATGAAGGAAACGATAGCAAAGATCAATAAAACTAAAAGCTAGTTCTTTGAGAAGATAAACAAAATTGATAAACCATTAGCCAGACTCATCAAGAAAAGAAGGGAGAAGACTCAAATCAATAGAATTAGAAATGAAAGAGGAGAAGTAACAACTGACACTGCAGATGTACAGAAGATCATGAGAGATTACTACAAGCAACTCTATGCCAATAAAATGGAGAACCTGGAAGAAATGGACAAATTCTTAGAAATGCACAACCTGCCAAGACTGAATCAGGAAGAAATAGAAAATATGAACAGACCAATCACAAGCACTGCAATTGAAAGTGTGATTAAAAATCTTCCAACAAACAAAAGCCCAGGACCAGATGGCTTCACAGGCGAATTCTATCAAACATTAAGAGAAGAGCTAATACCTATCCTTCTCAAACTCTTCCAAAATATAGCAGACGATGGAGCACACCCAAACTCATTCTACGAGGCCACCATCACCTTGATACCAAAACCAGGCAAGGATGTCACAAAGAAAGAAAACTAGAGGCCAATAACACAGATGAACATAGATGCAAAAATCCTCAACAAAATACTAGCAAACAGAATCCAACAACACATTAAAAGGATCATACGACATGATCAAGTGGGGTTTATTCCAGGAATGCAAGGATTCTTCAATATATGCAAATCAATCAACGTGATACACCATATTAACAAATTGAAGGAGAAAAACCATATGATCATCTCAATAGATGCAGAGAAAGCTTTCGACAAAATTCAACACCCATTTATGATAAAAACCCTGCAGAAAGTAGGCATAGAGGGAACTTTCCTCAACATAATAGAGGCCATCTATGACAAACCCACAGCCAGCATCGTCCTCAATGGTGAAAAACTGAAACCATTTCCATTAAGATCAGGAACAAGACAAGGTTGCCCACTCTCACCACTCTTATTCAACATAGTTTTGGAAGTTTTAGCCACAGCAATCAGAGAAGAAAAGGAAATAAAAGGAATCCAAATTGGAAAAGAAAAAGTAAAGCTGTCACTGTTTGCAGATGACATGATACTATACATAGAGAATCCTAAAGATGCTACCAGAAAACTACTAGAGCTAATCAGTGAATTTGGTAAAGTAGCAGGATACAAAATTAATGCACAGAAATCTCTGGCATTCCTATATACTAATGATGAAAAATCTGAAAGTGAAATCAAGGAAACACTCCCATTTACCACTGCAACAAAAATAATAAAATATCTAGGAATAAACCTACCTAAGGAGACAAAAGACCTGTATGCAGAAAATTATAAGACACTGATGAAAGAAATTAAAGATGATACAAATAGATGGAGAGATGTACCATGTTCTTGGATTGGAAGAATCAACATTGTGAAAATGACTCTACTACCCAAAGCAATCTACAGATTCAATGCAATCCCTATCACACTACCACTGGCATTTGTCACAGAACTAGAACAAAAAATTTCACAATTTGTATGGAAACACAAAGGACCCCGAATAGCCAAAGCAATCTTGAGAACGAAAAATGGAGCTGGAGGTATCAGGCTCCCTGACTTCAGACTATACTACAAAGTTACAGTAATCAAGACAGTATGGTACTGGCACAAAAACAGAAAGATAGATCAATGGAACAGGATAGAAAGCCCAGAGTTAAACACACGGACATATGGTCACCTTATCTTTGATAAAGGAGGCAGGAATGTACAGTGGAGAAAGGACAGTCTCTTCAATAAGTGGTGCTGGAAAAACTGGATAGGGACATGTAAAAGTATGAGATTAGATCACTCCCTAACACCATACACAAAAATAAGGTCAAAATGGATTAAAGACCTAAATGTAAGGCCAGACACTATCAAACTCTTAGAGGAAAACATAGGCAGAACACTCTATGACATAAATCACAGCAAGATCCTTTTTGACCCACGTCCTAGAGAAATGAAATAAAGACAAAAATAAACACATGGGACCTAATGAAACTTAAAAGCTTTTGCACAGCAAAGGAAACCATAAACAAGACCAAAAGACAACCCTCAGAATGGGAAAAAATATTTGCAAATGAAGCAACTGACAAAGGATTAATCTCCAAAATTTATAAGCAGCTCATGCAGCTCAATAAGAAAAAAACAAACAACCGAATCCAAAAATGGGCAGAAGACTTAAATAGACATTTCTCCAAAGAAGATATACAGACTGCCAACAAACACATGAAAGAATGCTCAACATCATTAATCATTAGAGAAATGCAAATCAAAACTACAATGAGATATCATCTCACACCAGTCAGAATGGCCATCATCAAGAAATCTAGAAACAATAAATGCTGGAGAGGGTGTGGAAAAAAGGGAACACTCTTGCACTGCTGGTGGGAATGTGAATTGGTACAGCCGCTATGGAGAACGGTATGGAGGTTCCTTAAAAAACTACAAATAGAACTACCATATGACCCAGCAATCCCACTACTGGGCATATACCCTGAGAAAACCATAATTCAAAAAGAGACATGTACCAAAATGTTCATAGCAGCCCTATTTACAATAGCCCGGAGATGGAAACAACCTAAGTGTCCATCATCGGATGAATGGATAAAGAAGATGTGGCACATATATACAATGGAATATTACTCAGCCATAAAAAGAAATGAAATTGAGCTATTTGTAATGAGGTGGGTAGACCTAGAGTCTGTCATACAGAGTGAAGTAAGTCAGAAAGAGAAAGACAAATACTGTATGCTAACACATATATATGGAATTTAAGAAAAAAAAATGTCATGAAGAACATAGGGGTAAGACAGGAATAAAGACACAGACCTACTAGAGAATGGACTTGAGGATATGGGGAGGGGGAAGGGTAAGCTGTGACAAGTGAAAGAGAGGCATGGACATATATACACTACCAAACGTAAGGTAGATAGCTAGTAGGAAGCAGCCACATAGCACAGGGAGATCAGCTCGGTGCTTTGTGACCGCCTGGAGGGGTGGGATAGGGAGGGTGGGAGGGAGACACAAAAGGGAGGGGATGGGCTTCCCTGGTGGTGCAGTGGTTGAGAGTCCGCCTGCCGATGCAGGGGATACGGGTTCGTGCCCCGGTCTGGGAGGATCCCACATGCCGCGGAGCGGCTGGGCCCGTGAGCCATGGCCGCTGGGCCTGCGCGTCCGGAGCCTGTGCTCCGCAACGGGAGGGGCCACAACAGTGGGAGGCCCGCGTACCATAAAAAAAAAAAAAAAAAAAAAAAAAAAAAAAAAAAGGGAGGGGATATGGAAACATATGTATATGTATAACTGATTAAATTTGTTATAAAGCAAAAAATAAAAAAATAAAATAAATAAAAGATAAAGAAATAAGTATCAGTGAAGTATATATTAATGTACTAAGTTGTGCTTTCAAATGATATCATAGTAACAGCATGATAATTGAATTTCACACCTTCCAACAGGCTGCCTTTTATTGCCATGAACATGAAATCTAAATAAGAATGTTTGCTCTGGCTTTGCTTATTAAATTATACAATCTAAGCTTATTTCATGATTTCAGTCACAATGGCAAAATTTTAGGACCTTTCTACATTCCCTTCATTCAGTAGGTAGTTATGGAATGCCCAGTTTATATCACGCTCTTTGATAGGCCATGGAGATAATAAAAAGAATAAGAAATGTTTTTTTGTTGTTGTTGTTAAGAAAGAATTCAGTAAAGAGCAATTTTATAATATAGTGCTTTATTGTTAATACTTTAGAAGTACATATAAGGAACCATGGGACAAAGGACCCTAACTCTGGGTGGGGTTGTCAAGGAAGGCTGAAAAGTGTAGTGCATCTCCATCGAGGATGGAAATAGGAGTCAAAGATGAATGAAGAAGGTAAAGGGCATTTCTGCACAGAAAACAACAACCGAAATGTAACCATGGCACTAGGAGAAATTACAGAAGGAAGATCGGTCTTTTAAAAAAGCTGATAGGGGCTTCCCTGGTGCCGCAAGTGGTTGGGAGTCCGCCTGTGGATGCAGGGGACGCGGGTTCATGCCCCAGTCTGGGGAGATCCCACATGCCACGGAGCGGCTGGGCCCTTGAGCCATGGCTGCTGAGCCTGCGCCTACGGAGCCTGTGCTCCGCAATGGGAGAGGCTACAGCAGTGAGAGGCCTGCATATCACAAAAAAAAATAAAAAATAAAAACAAGCCAATAATATTATGTTAACAGTATGAGCATAATCAATTAAGGAGACTGTGTGAGAATATCAAATTATAGACATAATAAAGGTAACTATAAAAATATGCTTTTGCACATTAACACTTATTCAGAAATATTGGTGAAGGAATTTGTTCCACATGAATGAATTTTCTAATGAATGTTTAGGGACAAGTTAATTTATTCATTCTTGATAAAAATATATTTCAGTACTTTTTTCTTCATTAAACAAACATGATTTTTCCTCCTTTGTCCATTTTGCTTCTTCTGGAGGTTGGTATAATTATCAAATATCTGTTTTTGCCCTCTGCAATAATACAGTCATATGTTTTCCTGTAATATTTAGATATATGGCAATATTTATCCTTTCTTTAATGGCATCAGATTGCTCTAATTTTTGCAGTTCTTAGGATTGCTCTTTTTGCTTTTTCTTATATCCCTCCTGATAAGGAGTCCTGTACCTATTTCCAATAGTTCTTCAGTCACCTAACACTTTGACTTAATCAAATGTGGAATTTTTGACAGCTCTTTTGGCTAGTTAAAAAATTTTGTCACTTATTTTCTGGTTTGCTTAATTAAAGTTATGGGGCAGCATAGTATACACTAATTCTAGATAGTCTTAATTTTTAAACTTTATTCATATGCATAGTATAATAAATTTATATATTATTGGGTTCTCTCATATTATGGAACTTTCCATAGCATGAAGTAAAAAGGGAAATTAAACTAGGATCCAGAGGTGTACATGTTTCCCCTAAAATAATTTTGAAAAATTATGTACCTTCTTGTATATTTTAAAATTCACATCTCAACTTTCCATCATAAATTTTACTGGTGCAAAGGATGTAATTTCTTATTACTATTGTAATTAATTATATCCAGTGGGTTCTAAATTCATTATAATTGGACACTTACCATCATCTATATGAAAATAATTGAGCAAGTTCTTTATTAATTAGAAAATTCACATTATTTCTTTTTCATCTTAAACTTAGGTAACTGGTGTTTAAAAGTCCTGAAATACACGTACTTAATTTCCCTCCGTACCTCTTAGACTGTCCTTTTGTAGCCTCTTCTTAAGGTTGGCTTGTTACTTGTAACTAAAAATGTGTCAGTGGGAGGAGAGATTGGTATACAATGATGATTATGATTAATCATAATCATAATCATGAGTCAGCCTAGAAATGTCAAATGTCAAAATGTCAAAGGCCCTGGAGCATTTCTCAATCATGGGTCCCCATCAGGATCGCCTGAGCAAAACCTTGGCTTCCAAACCCCATTTTTAGTCCCTGTGCTTATCCGCTTCTCATGTAGACAACTGTGCCCTGCATGGTACCCAGTCAGAAAAGGGAGAATTGGTTCCTCTTTAGCACTGCTTCAGAGGAGGGGTTCATGGGGTCTCCAATCCTCAAAGGCTATGTAGTCCCAGGGAGTCCTGGTAGAATGTGTCTGAGGAGCTTATTACCTGCTGTCTATGATATCTCTTAATAGACAAAGCCCCTAAGATTATTTTTATAAAGCCCTGATCAGTACACCCACCCAGAGGAGCCTTGTAGGATGGGCTTCTCATCTCCCCTCCCCACTTAGCCTTGTCAGTGGGGACCAGACAGCCAAGCCAAGCCAGTAGGGGTCCTAGGGCTCCATTTAGTACCAAGTTCCCAAGAAAGGCCTGGAAAGAGTCAACCTAGCCAGGGTTTCTGGCCTTTGGCATATCTCTTGCCTTTAGTTTTCCTGATGTCAGAGCCAGGCCTCTGGGATTGTATGTGCTGGACTTTGCATGTGGCCCTGAGGCATAGGAGGGCCTGGCACTGGGCTGCTAGCGGGAGACTAACGACCTGAGGTAATTCAGTGTATAGAGAAAGACATTCAGCTGTTGAGAACTTGGGCTCTGGGTTTGAATTCTGAAAAAAATCACCTAAGGAGGAGCTATTAAAAAAATGCATGCTGATGTATACCACATCCAGCCCATAATCTAGACTCCCTAAGTCAGGCTCAGCTGCAGTGTGTACTACAAGCTCCTTGTGTTTCCTCCTCCTCTTCCCTGGCTTAAGAACCATTTTCAGATTGCTTGAAACAAGCAATCTAGGCTTGTTTCAATAAAAGACATTTATATTGTGTGACTCCAGAATAACCCTATCATTTCATTGTCTTGAAAATATAGTTTTCAGAAGGGAAAGTGTTAATTGATGATGCAGTTCACTCATTCAATATTTATGTAGTGATTCTTGTAATGCCAGACACTGTTTTCAGTCCACGGTGTAGGTTCTCTGCTTTCATAGAAATTATATTCTAGTATCAATGGGATAGCTGTGTAGATATTGTTAAAGAAGAACAGTACACAAGTAAGCAAATAGGTAATTAAGATAATCATAGAAGCTGACATAATTTCAAGAAGGGAAAAGAGGAAATGACCCAAAAGTGCTGACTTTGGAATATTAGAAATTTGTTATTTAATGATTTTGTTTCCTTGCTGTGGACTGCTTTTGGAGATACTGTTATGGAGCATGCATAATCAAAATAAAAAGGCAATTCCAAGTGCTTCGTATCTAAAGGTTGCAATATCATATTGCTATTTAGATACAAGAGATGCAACAGTGCTATTTAGATACAATCATTAGGCCTCACATGAGGCCTAATGATTGTAGACCTTGAACCTAACAGCAGTTAAAGCAAGTGGAATATATAATAAAGAATACATGGAGAGAAGACAGGAACAGGGTTGGAAAGATGCTATATTTCTTTTATTCTGTAACAGACAGCAGAGACTTCCTTTAGCTCTGTTTATGAAAATGTATTAAATTTATGGTTACCATTATATTAATTCATGATACAGTTCTATTTTGTTCTATTTCAAATTTGTTCTATTTTTAACCAGAGATCCACTTAAAATGATCTTAATAAGAGTGACTTCTTAGATAGTAAATAATTTTCTAATATCATTCATTAATTGACTAAAAATTACTGATACGATATTGGTATGAATGCAAAGATAAATGATACAAGATTTCTGCTTTCAGTGAGTATAAACTCACTCAAATCATACTGATAAAATCTGGCAAAGGATATTCAATCTGTATTCAGACTTATTTGGTGGATGGAAGAATGTGCTTAAGTGGCTCAAAAGGGGCATAAATAAAATGCAATGAGAATTTAAAGATGAGGAGCTCAGTTCCAGTTGGAAGGGCCATGGAAATCACCACAACGGGGGAGAGAGTGAGGAGATCCTTCGAAGGAAGGTCACGTTACTAGGTAGAAAAATCAGTGAAGGATGTAACGATGTCCAGGTAGAAAATACAGGGTGAATGTATGTATGCAGTTGGGAAGGTATAAGTCTGTGTAAGAAGAAAGGTAAATGAGTCCACAATGACTGCAGCTCTAGAAAAATAATACAAATGATTTTAGGGAAGGTTAGTTGATACTATACAAGACCTCAGGAATATCCCCCGAGTGGATCCTGTATATAATGATTTTTCTGTCTTATGGGATGCAGCTAGAATTTTTAAAACTATGACTATTATCTGTTGTTTTTAAGCAAGATTGGCTGAGATATTTGTGCTTATTCTCAAATATAAGCTGCACCTCTGCAAAAAGACAATGGAACAAATGGCACCTGTAAATTCTCTCTTGAAGTACTTCTTGGTTTAAAATTTATGCTTGCTTGAAAAATTACGTTCATAGATTACATTTTGAAAAGAGATGACAGGAGACCTGAGATAAGAGTTGTGATTGGATGTCCTGATGGGACCACTTTCTTTGCCATCAGGAAAGGTAATGGAAGGATGGGAATGCCTTCTTTTGCACCCTGCCATGCTCACAGAGGCTGGATTATCAAGCAGGAGCAGCCCTTGGTCATTCCCTGATTGAAAAGGGAGCAGCTCCAGCTCTAGGGCCAAGTTCACACAGATAAAGAACCCCGACGCCAGGCAGCAGGTTAGGAAGGGTGCAGGGGCAATCTGGGCTTAACTGAGTGCCACACCAAGAAAGGAATACATGGAGAGTAGAACCCATTTCAGTCTCTTGTGTCTTGTAATTTTGACTCTGTGGTGATAAACAACTGAAACAGTGTGGCTAATGCAGTCCCTAAAATATTTGGGGTCATAGCCTAGTGACCTTAATGCTGCACTAGGGAGTTTGGGCTTTGCATTAACACGCAAAAGGCCTGAAGAATTGGCACTTTCTGTTCGCATTGCTTAAGTTACAAGAATGACTTGCTCAGAGTTGTGTGTGAAGAAAATTTATTTGATGCTTATGTGAAAACTGGGTTCAGAGGAGAAGAAGCTTCAGAGTTTATGCCCATGTAATTGGTAATATTTTCCCCTTAGAAAGACAGTTTTCTAATGTACTCTAGAACTTTTGAAGCTAATTTGTTTTTTATAAGATTTTTTTAACATATATATTAGAAGATCTTGGGTCAACTTAAATATATATTCTGGTAAGGCCATCATGTGTTAAATAAGTGTATTTTCCAATATCAGCCTGACTAAGTGAGTTTAGACTTCACATACCATGACTTGAATATATAATTCATGCTTATACTAAAGGGAATTAGTTTAGGATGGATTCATAATGATATTGCCATCAAATTTTATGGATCAATGGAGATTATTAGACTTTCTTGGATCATGCTGTTCTTATAAAGGTCTTAGGTATAGAATGAATATATTATTGCTTTTTGCTAGCCACAATAGCCTAGATAGTGGATGAAAGACAGTGAAAGCTTTCATGTTATGTTATTCAGTTTTGGAAGGAATCTTAGAAATGTTTCCAATTCCTAAATGTGTTTATTTCTTAATGAGAGAGTTAGATTATGGTGTTTCCACAGCTCTGAAAAAATCAGTTTCTGTCAGTATTCAGCTAAGACCACACACCGAGTAAAAAAGTAAAGTCATTCCCAACAAGTTTTATGATCAGAATTACTGGGGAGTTAAAAAAAATTCTTGGGGGTTTCCCTGGTGGCGCAGTGGTTGAGAATCTGCCTGCCAATGCAGGGGACACGGGTTCGAGCCCTGGTCTGGGAAGATCCCACATGCCGCGGAGCAACTAGACCCGTGAGCCACAACTACTGAGCCTGCGCCCTGGAGCCTGTGCTCCGCAATAAGAGAGGCTGCGATAGTGAGAGGCCTGCACATCGCTATGAAGAGTGGGCCCCACTTGCCACAACTAGAGAAAGCCCTCGCACAGAAACGAAGACCCAACACAGCAAAAATAAATAAATTAATTAATAAACTCCTACCCCCAACATCTTCTTTAAAAAAAAAAAAAAATTCTTGGGTAGGACTCTTCAAATATTCTGATTCTGTAATTCTTATGTGGCCTTGGGCTCTGTGCTTTTTAAATAAGGTCCTGTTTGAGAACCACTGCAATATTATGTCATGGGGTAGCATACAACAGAAATAGAAATGCAATAGAAAATAGAACATAGGAATTTCTCCTTACATTTTGCTTTCTGGTCTGGCCAGAGGAACACATTAAGTGTTCACATAAGTGATACTTTCAAAGTTAGTGAATGATGAATGAAAATTAATATAAGCAAAAAAAATACCTTAGAAGAGTAAGCTAAGTATTCTTTTTAAATTTCTTTTTAAATTGTGGAAAAATATACATGACATAAAATTTGCCATTTTAACTATTTTTGGGTGTGCAGTTCGTGACATTAAGTACATTCACATTGATGTGCAACCACTACTACCATCCATCTCCAGAATTTTTTCGTTTTCCAAGACTGAATTTTTTTTTTTTTTTTTTTTTTTTTTTTTTTTGTGGTACACAGGCCTCTCACTGTTGTGGCCTCTCCCATTGTGGAGCACAGGCTCTGGACGTGCAGGCTTAGCGCCCATGGCTCACGGGCCCAGCCGCACTGTGGCATGTGGGATCTTCCCAGGCTGGGGCACAAACCCGTGTCCCCTGCATCGGCAGGCAGACTCTCAACCACTGCACCACCAGGGAAGCCCCAAGACTGAAATTTTTAAGCAATACTTTCCAATTTCTTCCCCCCCCATCTCCTGGCAACCACCATCCTATTTTCTGTGTCTGTAAATTTACTCTAGGCCCCTCATGTAAGTATAATCATATACTATTTGTCCTTTTGTGTCTGGCTTATTTTACTTAGCATATTGCCTTCAAATTTCATCCACATTGTTATAACATGTTTCAGAACTTCATTACTTTTTAAGGCCCAATAATATTCCATTGTATCTATATATATCACATTTTGCTTATCCAGTGATGGGTCATTTGGGTTGTTTCTAGCTTTTGGCTATTGTGAATAATGCTCTTATGAGACTGGCATACAAATATCTGTTGGAGCCCTGCTTTCAGTTCTTTTGAAGTAGAATTGCTGGACCATATGGTAATTGTGTATTTAATTTTTGGAGAAACTGCCATACTGTTTTCCACATCAGCTATACCATTTTATACTCCTACTAGCAATGCACAAGATGAACCAAGTATTCTTACCTCTCCAGTAGCTTATCAACCTTTGGAAGAAACAGTCTTTTGATTTTTTTGTATTTTTTCCTACTAAAACACCCTGGTATGGTATGTTTACTACACCCTAAACACATCACAAAGGCTAAAAACTAATAAGCAGTTAGTTATTGTTGGCTTATCTTCTCTCAGGTGCAGTATATTTATGTGGTTGTAAACAACAAAGTATAATAATGTAGTCTGGGGCACTGACTGGAGTCAAATATGATTCTGAAACAAACAGAAGTGACTTTAACCCATCACTGTTAAATTCGAACATTTCCGAAGCAACACATTTGTGGCAGCATTTTGGTGTTGATGTTGACTACTTCTCCTGATAACTTGTAAACATTACCTATATATCATTAAATATTGTCTGCATGCATGTTTTGTATGAAATCATCAGTAACCTTGAAAAAATGTTGTAGTTTTCAAACAGTTACAGAAATCTGAAAATACTTTCAATTATTCTGACAAGCTGAAGAGATAGTTATAGCTGCAAAGAAGTCAGCATCATTGTCTTTTTTTCTGTTATTGGCTACAAGGAGTCTCAGAGACGAGTTTAATATTCAATCTCAGTAACTACTTTTAATTTTAGCAACCTGATTGCCTGCATGCCTATTAACATGAGGAACTGAGGAATCTGGAATCACAAATCATTTTTTGGTGGCAAGTAGAGTATATATATGTGTGTGTGTGTGTGTGTGTGTGTGTGTGTATATATACACACACATACACATATATATCCCTATATAAAAAATGAATGGATCAATGTTATAATGAATAAATAGAAATAAACTGAAACATATAGATATTTATTTCTAAAATCTATACTTCCTCTTGGTTACCAACTTTGGATTAAATTGGAATGTATAGGCTTAAAAGGAGAAAGAAGACTTCAGGACCAACCTCACATGTCAGTCTTTAGGGTTTGAATTTCAGAATTTGTTTTCTTCCCAATGTATAAACCTGAAAAATGTTACTAGTTTACACTTGTGTGTAAAGACTTGTATATTTCTTTAAAAAATTATATTTAAGACTAAAAAAGTGTTAGGTGCTTGAGTTAAGCATTAATCTTTCTTAATTCATGAATAAACAAAATATACAAAATGCATAGAAGACCAAATATAGTAAAATCAATATAATTTTTGGATTTATTTTACAAAATGAGATTCAGATTGTCACCGTAAGAATTTACTAGGCAGAAAAAAAATTAAATAGGATTTAATTTAAATAATAAAAAATGATTCTCTATATAAAAAAAATTACTCCTTCCTATTTTTGATTAAATAAATGAATTGAGGGAAATTTAAACATTAGGTTGTAGTATATCTTACTTGTAAATAATGATAATGAAGCACATATCAATCATTGAATCCTGTCATCTTTATGTGTTTTATTTCAACTCACATAATTTATACTGCCTTCACAATGGGCTCATAAATCTTTAGAGATTTTTTTCAGCGTCCACTATTTATATAATGATCTCTGACTATTAACAGTTTTAGGGAGTTTATTCAACCCTGAGGACAATGAAAATAGCTTGAAAAGCTATTGCTTAGATAGCATTTGGGGCTTTGGGATCTGAAAAGACTTGTGTTGTAATTCTGTCTCTGCCGTTTGCTTATGGGCTGTGAGGCAGGGATCAAGTTACTTAATCTTTCTTTAGCTTTGTTTTCCTTAGTTGTAAACTAATGTTACAATATGTAGAGGGTTATGACAAGGATTCAGTGGCTTAATATTTAAGGTCCTGCTCAAGATAGGCATTCAATACATGGTAATTATTATGGATACTAAAGATAAACACAACAATAAGCTGCTTGCATGCTAATATTCACTAGTTTTTTAATGGTACATCTAATAGGAATATATCATAGTAAACTATGGATAATATGAAAAGCACCTTTTTTTGTATCTGAAAGTCACATATCGTTGAAGGTATGATCATGCTTGCCAAAACTCAGTCGGGATTCAGAGAATAAAGTGAAAGAGGTTTGTTGTTATATGAAACTAAAGGATTCACTCTAGCAATGGATTTTGATCAAGTTAATAAAGTCCATTAAGTAAATGAGGTACCCCAGTGACATTTATGTATTCAGTAATGAAAAAACTGGCCAAAGGGAAATATATTTTTTGTATAGAAATATAATTATATATGGCAGCATAGTATGTTTTGTATAATGTTTATGATAGTATGCATACAATATCAAACATCTTTAGCACAAGTTACTAAGGATTCAAAATTGGGTAACCATCAGCATTATTAGGCAAGAGAAACAAAATCAGTGAATAAGAGATGTGGAACTGTGAAAGAGGAAAACACACAATTGGAATTTGTTCCTATATGCTGTGAATAGAAATGATTTTTTGAAAATTTATTCAGAAATAGAAGGTTCCAATTTTAAAACTTGAATATACATACACACTCATATTAAAGGGAGAACTTGAAATAAAAACAATAGCAATAAAGATATAAAAATACATTTAAAATTAAGACTTTACTGTAAAACTTTAAGTAAGAGTGATATTTAGATTTTAATTCTATAATTCTTTGTTATAGAATTTCTTTAAGCATAGTTGCTTTTCTTTAAGACACTTTAACATTAAATGTGTTTAAGTTATATTATTAATACTTCATGCAGAAAACAAATATTTATTTATAGATAATTTGGGAATAATTAATGAAAATATTATATATCCTGCTTGCTCTGTCTTTTATTTTAATAAAGTAATTTGACCTTTTCTTAAATAACATTACATTTGATTAAGTTATTCTAGACCAAGTGGATTGAACAAAAATAACGCCATCTGATGATATAATCTCTGCTTGAATTCTAATATTCACCAGTTTTTAATTGTACATCTAAGTCACTGTTAACATTTGTAGTCTCTTTTTCTACCTATTAATCTAAGGAATTTAAATTTTGTTTAGGAATATATCATAGTTTAAAGATAATCACAATTTTACTTATTAGGACTTTAATAATAAAATAAAAATAATACTGTATATACATATGGCCTTTCAAGTTCACAAAGCCTTTTCATATATAATCTCATTTCCTTCCACAGTCACCTTGTGATGTGACAAGGGATTACTTTCACAGTTTTATAGGTGATGAAATTGAGACTCTATGAGAATAAATTACTTGCTCAAGGTTGCACTGCTAGTAATTACCAAAACTGAGATTTGGATTCATTATTAAAAATGGATTGTGCATAGCAGAGCTTACAAAATCAGATGCTTGTAGTGGCCCCGGTGTGAACATAAATGGGTGAAGCCAATGGAGTACCAGATACTGGGGAGTGAGTGATGTGGTTACTGGAAAGTACATGCCCTGTCTAGAGGGAGCAACAGCATTTGGGTGTAACTTTTTGTTGTCTTGAGCAACTCTGGGTACAGCGTTGCCAGACATTTGATTTCTTAAGAGGAGCTCAAAATCCAAATTTTACGTGAAATGCCTTTGTTGGCAACTAACTCAAAAGTTGGAAAAAAAAAAAAAAAACCGATCAGGGGCTTCCCTGGTGGCGCAGTGGTTGGGAGTCCGCCTGCCGATGCAGGGGACACGGGTTCGTGCCCTGGTCTGGGAGGATCCCACATGCAGGCGAGCGGCTGGGCCCGTGGGCCATGGCCACTGAGCCTGCGCATCCGGAGCTTGTGCTCCGCAACGGGAGAGGCCGCAACAGTGAGAGGCCCGCGTACTGCCAAAAACAAACAAACAAACAAAAAACTAAACAAACAAACAAACAAAAAACCGGCCAAAGTGAGACAAATCCAAGGGCTGATGTTGCTGTTAATTTACAACTTGTGGTGTCTCCTTCGTTTTTAAGTGGAATGAGTGTATGTGGGGAACCTGATTATTCATATGGATCTAAGTGTAAGGTGGTAGAGATATCACCCTAAATCCCATACTCTAGGATTGATCCAGCATTTGTAACTAAAGAAGGTAATTTAGTGATGATCTTTGTCACTTGATTTCCTTGATAAACTATTTACTCTTTCATTTGCTCAATCCAAATGTGTTGCATGCCAGCCATGTTCCTGGCACTGTAACACAGAGAAGACTATTACATAGTATTTTCCCTCAAGTCTCAGTTCAAAGCATTCTAGTCATCAGTATACTTCTATAAACAGGTGTTGGAAAGAAAGCTACTCAGTGAAGGTAACAGTTACAAATGTTTACCATGTAAAATCATAGATCATTTTACACAGTGGTTAAAGGGTGCTATGTGGATGTGTAGATTCACATGTGTGAGTAAATAAAAATTTAACATGTATTTCTTGGTTCCTACAACTCTTCCTCATATAGGGCCCTTAAAGTAAAAATGTTACCTTATTTTAAAAAATTGGTTTCTAGTATAGTACTACTTGTTCCTAGGCAGATAAAACACTACTAGGTGGAACATTTGTACTTAACAACAACCTGGATTTTCAGAATCTATGTATTTTCTAGCCATACTTTTAGTATTTTAATGCCATGGTAGGCTTTCACACATATAATTTATAAAAAGATATATTTGCTCTTTGAAAATATTAGAGTATGAAATATGTGATAGATTAAAAGTCAAAATTGTGTGTATTTAACTCTTGCATGTTTATATCTGTAGAGATTACACACATGCACACACACACACACGTGTGTGTATAGATTGAGACTGAGAGAGAGAGAGAAGGAGGGAGGAAGGGAAGGAGAAAGTGTTTTACATCATTTGATGAATTGCACTGAGTCCAATAATGAAAATCTGTGATTGTATTTCTCTGTTGCCCTTCTGTCAGAGAGTTCAGAGCCTAATTTGATATATGGTCTTAGTAACTATGTTGGCGTACTTGTACTTTTCTTTTCTTTAGTCCTTATTTTCTATACATAGCAAAAAAAAAATATATATATATATATGTATATATATATTTGCGCATCTTTGTATATAAAGGTGTATATAAAGGTATACATATATAACTTTTAATATGCCTTTCAATTGCATGCATATGCATACCATACATGGGTATAGTTTCTGATTTATAGCTTCTGAGTGCTCTGATTGTTATTTTTAATACCCTGAGAAATCGTGTATATCTTTTGTTTTGAGTACATTGTGTTCTTAGTGGAAGGCTAGAGGGACAGAGGAAAATAATAGCAGAGAGAAAGAAATACACCATCCCCAAACACCTTCAGACACAAACACAGACACACATAAGCATGCACACACACACACACACACACAGGTGGTTGAGTGGAGTATAAACTAATCCAGTTTTTCTCAAGTGACAGAGTAAGTTCATGTGAGAGCTGAAGATGAGACCTAGGGCGCCTATTTCTTATATATTTTTTGACATAAATAGGGCATTGTTTTAGATTGAATATTAATAACTTTTTATTCCTCTCAATCTTATATAAAAAAGTATTTCTTGCACATTTTCTGAGAATTAGAGACACATTTTAAAGCACATAGATGTAGGAAACTTATAAATCCTCTATGAGAAAGCTGATCGTTTCAATGTAAGCAGCCAGTCAATAATAATAGCTATGATACCAAGCATTTTTAAAGTTTTTTTCTTCATCCAGTGCAATGAACTGAACCTTCTGATGGGGGTGGAATATGGTCCAGGGATTGGTGGTGGGGAAATATAACATTAATGCAAAGGTACCTTCTACTGATAAGGACCTATTTTTGTATGTATCCTTGTCTGAAATCGCTGTGAGGGATTTTGAATGACTACAGTATTGTTTCTTAAACAATATTCTTTAAGGTGTTCCATGAAGAAGGTGATCAAATAAGTGTACAAAACGTATACCTGTTTGTCTCTTGGAAATTCATGGCTTGTGTAAGCATAATAAAGACTCCTTAAAGAGTAAAAATCAGCTTTAAAGGTGTGGAATTTCTCTTAAGAAACTTGTTTTCCTTTTCAGTATGATTATAAACACAAATGGGTAGTCATGGTCATAGCAGCCAACTATTGCTGAAGTAAGAATTCATGTTATAGGACATATGGGTAGAGAGTCTTGGTTATTTATAGAGGAAATTAACAATGCCAAATTTGGGAAGATATAAGCAGAAATGCCTTAACATACCAAGCTTAAATGAAGTTATATTTTCCTTCTCAGATATAACCATTGACTGATTATTCTATGCTGCCATATGAAAGTAGTTCCATATGAAACTAATTTATTATGTTTAGCCTAACTTTTAAAAAGGTTATTACTGTAAGGCTTAAAAAAACCAAACACACATTTATTTATTTATGGCTGCACTGGGTTTTCGTTGCTGTGCACGGGCTTTCTCTAGCTGCGGCAAGTGGGGCTACTCTTCATTGTGGTGTGCAGGCGTCTCATTGCAGTGGCTTCTCTTGTTGCGGAGCACGGTCTCTAGGCGCACGGGCTTCAGGAGTTGTGGCTCGTGGGCTCAGTAGTTGTGGCTCGCGGGCTCCAGAGCACAGGCTCAGTAGTTGTGGTGCACGGGCTTAGTTGCTCCGTGGTATGTGGGATCTTCCTGGACCAGGGATGGAACCTGTGTCCCCTGCATTGGCAGGAAGATTCTTAACCACTGTGCCACCAGGGAAGTCCCTACCATAAGGCTTTTGCTGCAGTAATTTCCTGCAGATGACATGTGCTGGATAGTTATGATGTAAAAGTAAGAAAGATCATTTCTTCATCCAAATAACTTTATTTTTTGACTATAAATGTAATTTATATTGGAACAAGTGCCATTACAATGTGAAATCAAAACTATATATATATATATATATCATTATGTTGGACTGCTATTAATATATATTAAACATAAAAGCAAAGAAGAACATGAACTTATTTTCTGAATTTTCCAGTATGAATATATTGCATGTTCCTAAATTTTGTTTCCAATTTAAGTTGAAATCTAGTTCATATTCTTAGTATATGTATTTGAAAGATAGATAGAAAAGAGCTCAAAAGACTGAATTCTTAAAGGATGGCGGTCAATAGCAGACTCATTTAAAAAATATTTTTAACTTTTATTTTATAATAGAGTATAGTTGATTAACAATGTTGTGTTAATTACAGGTGTACAGCAAAGTGATTCAGTTATACCCATACAAGTATCCATTCTTTTTCAACTTCTTTTCCCATTTAAGTTATTACAGAATATTGAATTGAGTTCCCTGTGCTATACAGTAGGTCCTTGTTGGTTATCTATTTTAAATATGGTAGTGTGTACCTGTCAATCCCAAATTCCCAATCAGACTCATTTTTGTATTCCCAGAGTTCTCCTCCTCAGAACCATTCTCCTCTCTGCCCTGCACTCTGCCCTGAAATGTCCATCTCAATGGGCTGCATCATCCAAACTCACTAGCCTTCTAACTCTACTGGGTTCAGCCAACGGGAAGGACATGCAAGAGTTTGGTGTGTGGGAAAAGTGAGAGCTCAGGATATTTATCCCTAACCTCCATGGGGCTATGTCTGACAGATAGGAGCAAACTCATCTACCTGTGGCCACATTGCCTGTCATGTGGCTCCTTTTCAATAGCTTCCCACTCTTACTAGGTTCCAGTAACACTGCCCTCTCTCCTTGGCCCCTTTAAGACTCAGGAGCTTACTTATGGCTGAGTAATATTCCATTGTGTATATATACCACATCTTCTTTATCCATTCACCTGCCAATGGACATTTAAGTTGCATCCACACAATAGAATATTACTCAGCCATAAAAAAGAATAAAATAATGCCATTTGCAGCAATATGGATGGACCTAGAGATTATCATACTAAATGAAGTAAGCCAAAGAAAGACAAATATCATATGATATTACTTATATGTGGAATCTAAAAAAAAAAAGATACAAATGTACTTATATACAAAGCAGAAATAGACCTACAGACATAGAAAGCAAACTTATAGTTATTAAAGGAGAAATGGGGGAGGAATAAATTAGGAGTTTGGGATTAACATATACACACTACTATATATATACAATAGATAACCAACAAGGACCTACTTTATAGCACAGGGAACTATACTCAATATTTTGTAAAAACCTATAAGGGAAAGGAATCTGAAAAAGAGCAGATATATATTGATATATATGTATAACTGTATCACTTTGCAGTGACACCTGAAACTAACACAATATTGTAAATCAATTATATTGATACTTCAATTAAAAAAATAAAGTTACTTTATATATTAAAAACAAAACACCCAGGGGCTTCCTATTGTCATCAGTCCTTGTGTGCTTCACTGTGGATTTCCTTAAATTGCCCTCATCTCTCTTTATCATGTCCTCTGCATACTTCTGGGATTCTGCTTGTAACAGTTTGTATTCAGTTTATATTCTTTGGGACAGGATTTTGAAATGAATGTTAAGAATCTGAATATACAGAATATAATAAACATTTTCATTTTAAAATTGATAGAAGAAAGCCTGCCATATGTTGTGGGCCATTAGAAATGTAATACGTAGCTACTTTTCTAGAATATTTCTAATTTTATATTCGAATAGATATTTATAATAGAAAAATGTGTTTTTATTATTTTCAAAAAGATTAATAGAAAGTTTATTTAAATAATTACATTTGTGTATTTAGTTAACCTATTAGTCAGTTGCCTGAAAATCCTCAATGTTTTTCACTATCCTTTTTGACTGACAAAATACAATTTTCACTGAATAAGGTTAACTTATTTAGTGTTAATATATGCATTAAGTTTTTCTTTTCTTACAGAATTTTAAGATACTTTATGATTGGTAATTTTTTACATTGGAAAGTTATTATTTATAGTCATTAGATACAGAAAGTTGTCACCAAGATACAAAATGATTTGTTCAAAATCATAATATTTTTTAAAAATTTGTAGATTGTTTCTGAATATTAGTTTGGAAGAATCTATTCCTATGTTAACAATATGCTGCATCTCTGAGGATGTTAAAGAATGACTGATCAAAAATGTCATATATAATTTTAAAAGTTAATTATTGGACATTTTTTATTCTTTCTGCCTTCATCATGAGAAATTCATCTGAAGTGAACAGTCATTTCCCTCTACACAGTTCTATTAAGCAGAAAACACATTGTACTTCGTTAAATAAACAAGAGAAACATAATTTTTTGCCTTATAATTAAGGATAAGAAAGTATATTCATTTTGGGGGCAAGGGCAATAATATTCTGTGATAAATAAAAAGCCATTGACTGAGAGACCTTTTTGAAAATAAAATTAATTTACTTTAAAAAATATTATGTTTGAGCCTGCAATTTCTTTTGAGTTATTAATAGGAGAGCGTTATTTAGAATTGTCAGGAAAATCAATATTATGTACCGGGTAAACACTTATGTACTGGGTAAAATTGGTGTATCAATATTGATGGTTATTTGATGGTGAAAAGTATAGCCTTTACATGAATAGGGGTCTTAGTCTCAATTAAGCATGCTTAAATGAAAAGATTAAGCTTCATTAAGATATTTGGCACCTAAATTTCTCGTTTGTTTTTAGTTGAAACTTACCTATAATTATTTTCTAGGGAAAGTCTTCATCTTGTCCACAGTTATTTCCTCAGATGGCATCTATTCAGGATGGGTATAGATTCAAAATCTTTAATGTCAACCCCAAAGTCCATTTACTTGGTTTTTTTAATCAATAATGTAGAATATTATATTCCATTATTGGAAAATATTATAACTGAACTCATAATTGGCTAGCTTTTGTGAAGTTATTTTTTTATAATTAATATTAAAGAATAAGTATTTAAAGGATATGCAGTTTATCAATTCTTCTGGATTACTGGTGCTGATTTAAATTTTTCCTTTCTTTAGTGTTTATTATTTGCTTAATAAAGTTTAGTCTATGTTAATAAAATCACAAAACACTTTCAATTAAATTTTTTCCAGCTTTAATGAGATATAATTGACCTACAGCACTGTATAAGTTTAAGGTGCACAGCATAATAATTTGACTTACATACATTATGAAATGATTACCACAATAAGTTTAGTGAACATCCATCATCTCATATAGATGCAGATTTAAAGAAATAGAAAAAAACAGTTTTTCCTTGTTGTGAGAATGCTTAAGATTTACTCTCTTAACAACTCTTATATGTACATTCAGCAGTGTTAATTTATTTATCATGTTGTACATTACATCGCTAGTACTTATTTACCTTATAACTGGAAGTTTGTACTTTTGACCACTTTCATCCATTTTCCCCTCCCCCACCCCAACCTCTGGTAACCACAAATGTGATCTCTTTTTCTATGAGGTTGTTTGTTTGCTTGTTCCTAGTATACAGCATAGTGATTCAATATTTACTTTGTTTGTTTTAAACCTTTATATAGTTTGTTTTTTATTTATTTTTTAATACAGCAGGTTCTTATTAGTCATCAATTTTATACACATCAGTGTATACATGTAAATCCCAATTGCCAAATTCATCACACCACCACCACCACCCCACCACAGCTTTCCCCCCTTGGTGTCCATACATTTGTTCTCTACGTCTGTGTCTCAATTTCTGCCCTGAAAACCAGTTCATCTGTACGATCTTTCTAGGTTCCACATATATGTGTTAATATATGATATTTGTTTTTCCCTTTCTGACTTACTTCACTCTGTATGACAGTCTCTAGATCCATCCATGTCTCAACAAATGACCCAATTTCATTACTTTTTATGGCTGAGTAATATTGCATTGTATATATGTACCACATCTTCTTTATCCACTCATCTGTTGATGGGCATTTAGGTTGCTTCCATGACCTGGCTATTGTAAATAGTGCTACAGTGAACATTGGGGTACATGTGTCTTTTTGAATTGTGGTTTTCTCTGAGTATATGCCCAGTAGTGGCATTTCTGGGTCATATGGTAATTCTATTTTTAGTTTTTTAAGGAACCTCCATACTGTTCTCCATAGTGGCTGTGTCAATTTGCATTCCCACCAACAGTGCAAGAGGGTTGCCTTTTCTCCACACCCTCTCCAGCATTTGTTGTTTGTAGATTTTGTGATGAAGCCCATTCTAACTGGTGTGAGGCAATACCTCATTGTAGTTTTGATTTGCATTTTTCTAAAACTTAGTGATGTTGAGCAGCTTTTCACGTGCTTCTTGGCCATCTGTGTGTCTTCTTTGGATAAATGTCTATTTAGGTCTTCTGCCCATTTTTGGATTGGGTTGTTTGTTTTTTTAATATGGAGCTGCATGAGCAGTTTATATATTTTGGAGATTAATCCTTTGTCCGTTAATTTGTTTGCAAATATTTTCTCCCATTCTGAGGGTTGTCTTTTCGTCTTGTTTATGGTTTCCTTTGCTGTGCAAAAGCTTTGAATTTTCATTAGGTCCCATTTGTTTATTTTTATTTTTATTTCCATTACTCTAGGAGGTGGATCAAAAAATATCTTGTTGTGATTTATGATAAAGAGTGTTCTTCCTATGTTTTCTTCTAAGAGTTTTATAGTGTCCAGTCTTACATTTAGGTCTCTAAACCATTTTGAGTTTATTTTTGTTTATAGGTGTTAGGGAGTGTTCTAATTTCATTCTTTTACATATAGCTGTCCAGTTTTCCCAGAACCACTTATTGAAGAGACTGTCTTTTCTCCATTGTATATCCTTGCCTCCTTTGTCATAGATTAATTGACCATAGGTGTGTGGGTTTACCTCTGGGCATTCTATCTTGTTCCATCGACCTATGTTTCTGTTTTTGCCCCAGTACTATATTATCTTGATGACTGTAGCTTTGTAGTATAGTCTGAAGTCAGGGAGTCTGATTCCTCCAGATCCGTTTTTCTCCCTCAAGACTGCTTTGGCCATTCAGAGTCTTTTATGTATCCGTACAAATTTTAAGATATTTTGTTCTAGTTCTGCAAAAAATACCATTGGTAGTTTGATCAGAATTGCATTGAATCTGTAGATTGCTTTGGGTACTATACTCATTTTCATAAAATTGATTCTTCCAATCCAAGAACATGGTATTATATCTCTCCATCTGTTGATATCATCTTTAATTTCTTTCATCAGTGTCTTATAGTTTTCTGCATACAGGTCTTTTGTCTCCCTAAGTAGGTTTATACCTAGGTATTTTATTCTTTTTGTTGCAGTGGTAAATGGGAGTGTTTCCTTAATTTCGCTTTCAGATATTTCACTGTTAGTGTATAGTAATGCAAGAGATTTCTGTGCATTCATTTCATATCCTGCAACTTTACCAAATTCATTGGTTAGCTCTAGTAATTTTCTGGTGGCATCTTTAGGATTCTCTATGTATAGTATCATGTCATCTGCAAACAGTGACAGTTTTACTTCTTCTTTTCCAATTTGTATTCTTTTTATTTCTTTTTCTTATCTGATTGCCTAGGCTAGGACTTCCAAAACTATGTTGAATAATGGTGATGAGAGTGGACATCCTTGTCTTGTTCCTGATCTTAGAGGAAATGGTTTCAGTTTTTCACCACTGAGAATGATGTTTACTGTGGGTTTGTCATATATGGCCTTTATTATGTTGAGGTAAGTTCCCCCTATGCACACTTTCTGGAAAATTTTTATCATAAATCGGTGCTGAATTTTCTCAAAAGCGTTTTCTGCTTTTATTGAGAGGGTCATATGTTGTTTATTCTTCAGTTTGTTAATATGGTATACCACATTTATTGATTTGCATATATTGAAGAATCCTTGCATCCTTGGGATAAATCCCACTTGATCATGGTGTATGATCCTTTTAATATGTTTTTGGGTTCTGTTTGCTAGTATTTTGTTGAGGATTTTTGCATCTATATTCATCAGTGATATTGGTCTGTAATTTTCTTTCTTTGTAGTATCTTTATCTGGTTTTGGTATCAGGGTGATGGTGGTCTCATAGAATGAGTTTGGGAGTTTTCCTTCCTTGCAATTTTTTGGAAGAGTTTGAGAAGGATGGGTGTTAGCTCTTCTCTAAATGTTTGATAGAATTCACCTGTGAAGCCATGTGGTCCTGGACTTTTCTTTATTGGAAGATTTTAATCACAGTTTCAGTTTCATTACTTGTGATTGGTCTGTTCATATTTTCTATTTTTTCCTGCTTCAGTCTTGGAAGGTTACACCTTTCTAAGAATTTGTCCATTTCTTCTAGGTTGCCCATTTTATTGGCATCTAGTAGTTTGTCATAATCTCTTATAATCCTTTGTATTTCTGCAGTGTCAGTTGTGCTTTCTCTTTTTTCATTTCCAATTTTATTGATTTGAGTCCTCTCCCTCTTTTTCCTGATGATCCTGGCTAATGGTTTATCAGTTTTGTTTATGTTCTCAGAGAACCAGCTTTTAGTGTTATTGATCTTTGCTATTGTTTTCTTTGTTTCTATTTCATTTATTTCTGCTCTGATCTTTATTATTTCTTTCCTTCTGCTAACTTTGCGTTTTCTTTGTTCTTCTTCCTCTAGTTCCTTTAGGTGTGAGGTTAGATTATTTATTTGAGATTTTTCTTGTTTCTTGAGGTAGGCTTGTATAGCTATAAACTTCCCTCTTAGAAATGCTTTTGCTGCATCCCATGGGTTTTGGATTGTCGTGTTTTCATTGTCATTTGTCTCTAGGTATTTTTTGATTTCCTCTTTGATTTCTTCAGTGATCTCATAGTTATTTAGTAACGTAGTGTTTAGCCTCCATGTGTTTGTGTTTTTTACGTTTTTTCCCATGTAATTCATTTCTAATCTCATAGAATTGTTGTCAGAAAAGGCACTTGATATGATTTCAATTTTCTTAAATTTACTGAGACTTGATTTGTAACCCAAGATATGATCTATCCTGGGGAATGTTCTGTGCACACTTGGTAAGAAAGTGTAATCTGCTGTTTTTGAATGGAGTGTCCTATAAATATCAATTAGATCTATCTGGTCTATTGTATCATTTAAAGCTTCTGTTTCCTTATTTGGTTTCATTTTGGATGGTATGTCCATTGGTGTAAGTGAGCTGTTAAAGTTCCCCACTATTATTCTGTTACTGTCGATTTCCTCATTTACAGCTACTAGCAGTTGCTTTATGTATTGAGGTGCTCCTACGTTGGGTGCATATATATTTATAATTTTTGTATCTTCTTCTTGTATTGATCCCTTGATCATTATGTAGTTTCTTTCCTTGTCTCTTGTAACATCCTTTATTTTAAAGTCTGTTTTATCTGAGATGAGTATTGCTACTCCAGCTTTCTTTTGATTTCCATTTGCATGGGATATCTTTTTCGATCTCCTAACTTTCAGTCTCTACGTGTCCCTAGGTCTGAAGTGTGTCTCTTGTAGGCAACATATATACGGGTCTTGTTTTTGTATGCATTCAGCAAGCCTGTGTCTTTTGATTGGAGCATTTAATCCATTCACATTGAAGGTAATTATCGATATGAATGTTGCTATGACCATTTTTTAATTGTTTTGGGTTTGTTTTTTTAGGTCCTTTTCTTCTCTTGTGTTTCCCACTTAGAGAAGTTCCTTTAGCATTTGGTGTAGAGCTGGTTTGGTGGTGCTGAATTCTCTTAGCTTTTGCTTGTCTACAAAACATTTGATTTCTCCATTGAATCTGAATGAGATCCTTGCCAGTTAGAGTAATCTTGGTTATAGGTTCTTCTCTTTCATCACTTTAAGTATACCATGCCACTCCCTTCTGGCTTATAGAGTATCTGCTGAGAAATCAGCTGTTAACCTTATGGGAGTTCCCTTGTATTTTATTTGTCATTTTTCCCTTGCTGCTTTCAATAATTTTTCTTTTTCTTTAATTTTTTTCTGTTTGATTACTATGTGTCTCGACATGTTTCTCCTTGGGTTCATCCTGTATGGGACTTGCTGTACTTCCAGCACTTGGGTGGCTATTTCCTTTCCCATGTTAGGAAAGTTTTCAACTATAGTCTCTTCAAATATTTTCTCGGTCCTTTCTCTCTCTCTTCTCCTTCTGGGACCCCCATAATTTGAATGTTGTTGCATTTAATGTTGTCCTAGAGGCCTCTTAGGCTGTCTTCACACCATTCTGTCTTCCAGATCATTTATCCGTTCTTCTGTCTCAGTTATTCTGCTATTGTTTCCTTCTAGTGTAGTTTTCATTTCAGTTATTGTATTGTTCATCTCTGTTTGTTTGTTCTTTAATTGTTCTAGGTCTTTGTTAAACATTTCTGCCATCTTCTCAATCTTTGCCTGCATTCTTTTTCCGAGGTACTGGATCATCTTCACTATCATTATTCTGAATTCTTTCTCTGGAAGGTTGCCTATCTCCACTTCATTTAGCTTTTTTTCTTGGGTTTTATCTTGTGCCTTCATCTGGTACCTAGCCTTCTGCCTTTTCACCTTGTCTATCTTTCTGTGAATGTTGTTTTTGTTCCACAGGCTGCAGGATTGTAGTTCTTCTTGCTTCTGCTGTCTGTCCTCTGGTGGATGAGGCTATCTAAGAGGCTTGTGCAGGTTTCCTGATGGGAGGGACTGGTGGTGGGTAGAGCTGGGTTTTTCTCTGGTGGGCTGAGCTCAGTAAAACTTTAATCCTCTTGACTGCTGATGGTTGTGGCTGCGTTCCCTCCTTGTTGGTTGTTTGGCCTGAGGCAACCCAACACTCTAGCCTACCTGGGCTCTTTTCTCGGGCTAAGGGCAGACTCTGGGAGAGCTCACACCAAGTGGTACTTCCCAGAACTTCTGCTGCCAGTTTCCTTGTCCCCACGGTGAGCCACAGCCACCCCCCACCTCTGCAGTAGACCCTCCAACACTAGCAGGTAGGTCTGGTTCAGTTTCCCCTGGGTTCACTGCTGCTTCCCCTGGGTCCTGATGTGCCCACTACTTTGTGTGTGTCCTCCAAGCGTGGAGTCTCTGTTTCCCCCTATCCTGTCAAAGCCCTGTAATCAAGTCCCACTAGCCTTCAAAATCTGATTCTCTAGGAATTCCTCCTCCCATTGCCGGACCCTCAGGTTGGGAAGCCTGACTTGGGGCTCAGAACCTTCACTCCAGTGGGTGGACTTCTGTGGTATAAGTGTTCTCCAGTTTGTGAGTCACCCACCTAATAATTATGGGATTTTATTTTAATGTGATTGTGCCCTTCCTACCATCTCATGTGGCTTCTCCTTTTCTTTGGATGTGGGGTATCTTTTTTGGTGAGTTCCAGTGTCTTCCTGTCAATGATTGTCCAGCAGCTGTTTGTGATTCTGGTGTTCTCACAAGAGGAAGTGAAAACATGTCCTTCTACTCCCCCATCTTGGTCCAGCTATCTTATTCAATATTTCTATATTTCAAAATGACCACCATAATAAGTCTAGTTACTGTCTGTCCCCAAAGATATTATATAATTATTGATCATATTCTCCACATTCTGCGTTTCATACCAGTGACTTGTTTTGCAACTGGAAGTTTTTACCTCTTACCCTCCCTCACCTATTTCTCTCCCCCATCTCCCTCCCATTTGGCAACTACCTGCTTGTTCTGTGTATCTCTGACTCTGTTCCTGTTTTCTTATTTGTTCATTTGTTTTGTTTTTTAGATTCCACATATAAGTGCAGTCATATAGTACTCGTCTTTCTCTGTCTGACTTATTTCACTTAGCATAATAACCTCTAGGTTCATCCATGTTGTCATAAATGGCAGATTTCATTATTTTTATGGCTGAATAATCAACTGTAAACATATACCTCATTTTCTTTATCCATTTATGTATTGATGCACACTTGGGTTGCTTCCATAGCTTGACTATTGTAAATAACTCTGCAATGAACATAGGGGTTCAGATGTCTTTTTGAATTAGTATTTTTGTTTTCTTTGGATAAATACCCAGGATTGGAATTACTGGAGCATATGTTAGTTCTAATTTTAATTTTTTGAGGTATCACCATACTGTTTTTCATCGTGGCTGCACCAATTTACTTTCCCACCAGCAGTGCATGGGGATTCCCTTTTCTCCATAGCCTTGCCAACGTTTGTTATTTCTTGTCTTTTTGACAATAGCCATTTTGACAGGTGTGAGTTTATATCTCATTGTGGTTTTGATTTGAATTTCGCTAATGATTAGTGATTTTGAGCATCTTTGCATGTGCCTGTTGGTCATCTGTATGTCTTTTTTGGAAAAATGACTTAAACTTTTTTCCTTAACTGACACACCTGAAGGACAGAACGTTTTCCAATTAGTAGCTCTTTATTGTAGTGATTTAGAACCAGGAGGAACCCCACCTAGACAGGATATATATATAAATTTGGGGGCCATGTGAATTTCCTGCAAGTACCCCTGCTGCCTCTTGGTGATGTTTGTGTTTCTTCTCCCCCAAGTTGACAAGTAATGAGGAATAGTGATTAGGATGACATAGGCTATTCTCAATCTCAGAGGAGACCTCATTGCCCTCATCTCTACTGTGGGGATAAAAAATAAAAGAAAATTGCAGAGTTATTTTGAAGATTAAAGAAGTTAATTTATCTAAAGATTCTAGCATAATACATTATATATGGTAAACCCTCAGTATGTGCTATCAATTGTGATTATTATTTTATAGTTAATATTATTTTAAATTTTAGCTCAGTTAAATCTGTGTTCTTTTAGATATACTTTTACTGAACTCCTTGGGCTTATTATCTCAGGTTGAAATGAATAGTATAGGAGTATAAAATTTGCTTCTATATTTATTATAAAAAAGTTAGAGGCTTCCCTGGTGGCGCAGTGGTTAAGAATCCACCTGCCATTGCAGGGGACACAGGTTCATTCCCAGTTCCAGGAAGATCCCACATGCTGTGGAGCAACAAAGCCTGTGTGCCACAACTACTGAGCCTGTGCTCTAGAGCATGTGAGCCACAACTAGTGAGCCCACGTGCCACAACTACTGAAGTCTTTTTGTCTAGAGCCTGTGCTTCTCTGCAAGAGAAGCCACCACAATGAGAAGCCTGTGCACCTCAACAAAGAGTGGCCCCCACTTGATGCAGCTAGAGAAAGCCCGAGCACAGCAACGAAGACCCAACACAGCCAAAAATAAATAAATTAAATAAATAAATAAATAAATAAATAAATAAGGATATCATCAAAATTATAGTTTCTTCTTTATGAGGACTCATAGGAAAAACTTCGAACAACTTTATAACAAACTTGCTTTTCTTATTAATCAGAAAGCTTAAAACATATGTTAACCTTTTCTAGGTGACTCATTGTTATTATCAGTATCAATTATTTTGCAGAAATGCAGTTATGACCTGAGACCTGTTGTGTTGCAAAGGAATATTTGCCCCAACAGAGAGATAAGATAACTTGACTGGACTTAATAAAAACAATCCTGTTGAGAGAAAAGTTAGGAATAGATAAATGAAAAATTTTAATATGATGAGCTGGTCTGCAGGAAAACAATCAGAAAATACTAATTTTATGATAAGTGTGCATAAATTCCCTTCCTGGAAAATTTAGCTTGGCTATATCATTCTTATTACATTTGAAATATGTGCTATGGTGCTTATCTAGGGCCACTGCATAAGGCCATGTTGAGTATGGTCTGTACTACTACAGTTGGGCCATTCATAGGAGCCAAGAAGGAAGTGGAAACCCTTGATATTGTTCACAGCACAATATTCATGTTCTATATGTGGCTCTGTATTTATTATGTACTGACATCCATGTGTTTTGCATAGATTACAGTCATATGGCACTGCAAGAGAAATTTTGATGTAAAGCCATATTGCTATTATATAGCCCTTTTCTATAGTGAATTTTAGTATTAGATAATATTATAACAATTGCTTACAAAGTATCATTTTTTATGTAAAGTACTATTGTTTAAAAACACATTGCAGTGCCCTTAAAAAAGAGCTAACATACATTTACTTTGAAAAAGCAAAAATGAAATGTCTTTCTAAATAGAGTAGTGCATCATTGGAGAAAACCATGTTTTCCCACTGAAGTTGTCTCAACTCCTTTTGAACAGTGAGTGAAGAATGAATTAGATGTAATGGATTTAAATAATTATGAATATGTGTGTTTGGAAGACAATATTCATCCAATTGTGAAAATAACACTGAAAACATAGACTTTTGCTTGCCTTATTCACTGTACCTCTTGGCCAATGGCAATTCAGCCAACTCCTCTGACATGTGACGAGCAAGACACTGCTTAGAAAACATTATAAATTCAAAAATCGAGGTTGTAATTAATTTTAAAATATACATAAAATATAAGTTTAAGTGATTAGTAAAATGGCATTTCTTCTTCATACCTCTAAAATATTTTATTCTCAAAAAAATTCATAGTCTTTCATTACTTGTTCCTATAGCCACCTGACATTTTGCACATAATATAGGCAGATTGCCTTTAAGCAAATAGTCTCACATTGATTGTAACACTTAATCAATACATAAGTCATGGAATATAAGGATCTTTTTATGGGGTTTTTAGATGCGTAGAGTCTCAAACTGATAAGCAATTAATGATTTTTTAAGTGAGTAGTTTCAATTGCTGTGATCATAAATATTTTATTCTTACACATTGTGTTAAAATAGAGTGCTTTTTTTGGTGTCATCAGTTAAATACTGAGTGTTTTCAAATGTGTATACCACATATGGTTTGCATGTTATCCATTCAGTGTGTCACGCTAGGCAGTTTAAGGGTCTGAATGTTCAGTTTCTTATATTTGGGTTGGATGATTATTCTGTTTGGTGCTCTTATCTCTGACAGGTGCTTTGCTCCTGTACTTGATGCTCTGTCTCATAATTTAAGGGAATATTGATTTACTATCTCACTGGGTTGAATGTATCTGACATTTTAGATGCCAAATGATGCAAATTTTTCAGCTCCTGAAGTTACTTGATAGATCACTGGAACCAACAAAATCCCCCAGGTCTTCATTCTGTCTTTTAGAGCTTAAGATGGAAAAATTTATAGCATAGCAAGCAACTTGTGCCATAGTGGAACATTCGGTTGCTGAGCCACAAGGCTAGGTCACTATTTTTCATTTTCTAAATATCAGCACCATTTTTCATTTCAAGGTAGACTCTTAACTCAGTCTTATGGAAACTGTATCCATGCCTTAAACATTTATGCAGCAGTTCTCAGCAAACTTGAGAAGAAAAAGGCAATTAAAACTGGTTGATCCACAAATTCAGGGAAAATGATTTTCCTTGGAATTATCATGAGAGTTAAGTTAAAAAAAAAAAAAAGAAGAAAAAGAAGAAAAAAGAAACAAACAGCCCTGTGGATGTGAAAAGAAAATCCTGGATTTCCAATGTGGAGGGAACTCATTAGACTTGGGGTCAGGTATCTACGTTCTGGGCCTGGCTCTGTATCTAGCTATTGATTGATTTTAGGAAAGAGCTCCTACAGGCCTCAGTTTCTTTCCTGTATCTTTTCTCTTAGCTCTCTCTCCTGGATTTGGAGCAGATAATTTTTTTGACTCCTTCAGGTGCTAATATTCTCTATTTATATAAGCAACACTGTGCAAGGAATTTAAATGTCTTTGCTAAACTCTCTTGGGATTAGATGAGAAGGTATAGAAATTATTATCTGGATTTCCACATACATTCTTCTGATTTTACAGAGAGTAAATTAACTATCTTAAAAAATTAAGCATTTTATTGAATTTTGGCATGCATATAGAAATTATGCCAATTAAAAATGTTAAGCTCGGTGATTTCTTTTCAGGGTAAAAATTGCACCATGAATTCTACACCCATCAGAAAGTAGAGTATTATCATTACTCCAGAAACCCTCCTTCTTCCCCAAAGATAGCCATCATCCTGATTTCTAACACCATAGATTAGAATTGCCTTTTCTTGAACATTATAAAAGTGGAATCATATAGTATGATATAGTATGTATTTTTTTGTGTCTGACTTTTTTCATTCAAAACTATGTTTCTGTGATTCATCCATATTTCTGCGGGATCAATAGTCCATTTGACTTCATCTATATATTATTCCATTGATAGAATATATCAGTTTATTTATCTTGTTGACAGTCGTATGCTTGTTTCTATGAATATTACTGCTCCACATATTTGTATGCATATCTTTCAGTGAATATTTGTATGAATATTGAAGGATATATACCTATAGTGTAATTTCTAGATTATATTTTCAGTTTTAGTAAACACCAGCAAGTATTCCAAAAATACATGTTCCAGTTTACATACCCAGCAACAATACATGATAGTTCGAGTCAGAACTTCTTATAAACACTTGGTGTTGTCAGAATTTTTAATGTTAGCCATTAAATATGCAAATTGGGTGAATAGTGGTTATTTTTTTTCTTCATACCTGATAACATTGATCAACTTTTACATGTTTTTGCACATCTTTTGAAATTTAACTTTTTGAGTTAGGGAAGCCAAATTATTGAGGTATAGTCAATGTACAATATTACATGAATTACAGGTATACAATATAGTGATTCACCATTTTTAAAAGTTATGCTCCATTTATAGCTGTTATAAAATATTGGCTATATTCACTGTGTTGTACAATATATCCTTGTAGCTTACCTTAAACATAATAGTTTATACCTTGTAATTCCCTACCCCTATATCACCCCTCCCCACTCCTCTCTCCCTATGGTAACCACGAATTTGTTCTCTATATCTGTGAGTATGTATCTTTTTTATTATATTGACTACTTTATTTTATTTTTTAGATTCCACAGTGTTTGTCTTTCTCTGCCTGACTTATCTCACTTAGCATAATACCCTCCAAGTCCATCCATGTTGTTGAAAATGGCAAAATTTCATTCTTTAATATGGATAAGTTGTGTTTCATTGTATAAACATTACCACATCCTCTTTATCCATTCATCTGTTGATGGACATTTTAGGTTGAGAAGCCAAATTTATCAATGGATTTATAGTATAATGTTTGTTTCTACAAAAGTTTATATTCCTTTAAATTAGCTACAAGATGCTCCTGTCTAAAAAGTCATGAAATCATGGGACTCATAAGTTTCCCTAGCCCAACAATACAGTATCCTTGGCAGATGATGATACAACCTTTACAAAAATATGTCAACTGTTTTGAGGCAGCTCATTCCATTTGGGGAGAGCTCAAATTGTTATAATGCTATTTGTTATGTATTGGTTCAAAATATGCCTTCATATAATTTTGGCCTGATGACACAATTATTGGTTCTTGAGCAAAATAGAATAAATTGACACTCTTTCCCATCTGCCAAACCTTTGAGTATTTGAATAGAACTATCCCTCTTGTGCCCTTTAGGCTCTGTGTCTGAAGCCTAAACCTACATCTTACAACCATTTCATATTTGTCTTGCTTGCTAGACCATTCACTCTTCTACATATATTTCTATGGACATACCTGAATTCATCATTGACTTTTCAAATCTGTGAGATCTAAAGTTGTGCTTAGTTTTCCATGTATCATCCTAAAATGCTGAATTGCAACCTCTGTGATTCATAAATTATTATTAATTTTCAAGGCTTGATAACTACTATAATTAATAGCTGTCAGCTCTGCTATCACAGGAAAAATATTCTATAGATATGTAAGTTATGATTTAATAAAGATCCAAGGACAGAGTCCATTTTTTTCATAAATAATACAACATTTAACTGGGTAGTGAATAAAACTGGTCATTGAAAACACAAGAATTGGTGTTTACAGTCATATTCATTTTGCATTAGACAATTTGTAGTCTTAAAAATATGTAGGATATGGATTTTAGGTATCTGACCTTATTTTATACTACATTTCCTTGGAACTCATTTTAATATATATCACATGAAGGGAAACAAAGTTAAGTAAAATTATTGGCACTTTTGAGTGTAGTGTGTGCAGTCAAGCTCTTATGTCAGTTGTTATTACTTTTATTGTTTGTTGAACTCATCATGTGACATGCTCTGGTCATTACATTCTATTTCATTTAATTTTCACAATGCAATTATTGCCATTTTACCAGAGAAAATTGGTGGAAGAGAGGATAAGTAACTTACTCAGAGTCACACTGAAAGTAATCCTTGGAGCAAAAATTTAATCCAAGTTTGTGTACCACCAATGCCCATGCTCCTTCAGGCAAATTTTGCTCCATTGCAAATGAATATTTGTGTGTTGTGTTAGTTTCCTAGAGATGCCATAACAAATATCATGGCAGGATGGCTTAAAACAGAAATTTATTCTCTCACAGTCTGGAGGAAAGAATTCCGAAAACAGGGTGATGGCAGAGTTGATCCCTACTGGAGGCCCTGAGAGAGAATCTGTCCCATGCCTCTCTCCTACCTTCTGGTGGTTCTGACAATCCTTGGCATAGGTCCTGACTTGTAGATGCATCACTGTAAACTCTGTCTCTGTCTGCACATGGCATTCTCTCTGTGTCTAAATTTCTCTCTTCTATAAGGTCACCAGTCATTGGATTTAGGGTCCACCCTTATCCAGTATGACTTCGACTTTTCTTTATTACATCTATAAAGACCCTGTTTCCCAATAAGGTCATGTATTGCGGGTAAGGACTTCAACATATCTTTTGGGTGGAAACAATTCAATCTACAACATGTCTAGATAGAGGAAAATGTATAATGTTCATATACTCATTTGTATTTAGATACAGATAACCTGGAACAGCAAGACAGCTTATAGGCACCAGATGTTTTTATTAAGTCAAAAATAGATTTTGATAATTAACATTCTAATTAACCTGTGTCTATGAAGTCATCATAAATATACTGCAGTTACCAATGATAAGAGCATGGACCCAAATTGTTTCTCAGTTATTTGCAAGCACCAAAAGTTAATCCTAAATATTAAGTACTTACAATTATTGAATTATTATCTCAGAAACAACTACAACATATTTCCTAATTTAAACATAACTATATTTTAACATGAAATTCGTTATAATTTTTAAGAAAGTCCATTTCTTTATAGATAATTGCCCTTGAAGAGTGACTTAAAATTCATGGTTTCCAATTGTCATTAAATTGATTTTATTTGGGTGTTATATCTGCTTTCTTTAAATAAACCAGCATGAAAAAAGCCTTCAAAAACACAAATATGCATATGTGGATAAAAATTTGATTCATCAGCCTCTGCAGATCTATAGCCATTTGTTTCTCTTTTTTCTTAAAAAATGTTTTAATTGTGATCAAAAACACATAACATAGAACGGACCATCTTAACGATTTTTAAACGTACTGTTCAATAGTGTTAAATAGAGCTTCCCTGGTGGTGCAGTGGTTGAGAGTCCGCCTGCTGATGCAGGGGACACGGATTCATGCCCCGGTCTGGGAAGATCCCACATGCCGTGGAGCGGCTGGACCCGTGAGCCATGGCCACTGAGGCTGTGCGTCTGGAGCCTGTGCTCCACAACGGAAGAGGCCACAACAGTGAGAGGCCCGCATACCACAAAAAAAAAAAAAAAAAGTGTTAAATATATTCACATTGTTGTTCATCAGATCTCTCGATTTTTTTCATCTTGCAAAACTGAAACTTTATATCCATTGGAAAACTCCACATTTCTCCCTCTTGGTAACCACCATTCTACTTTATGTTTCTGAGTTTTACTACTCTAGATACTTCATATAAGTGGCACTATATGGTATTTGTAATTTTGTGACTGGCCTATATCACTTATCATAAAGTCCTCAAGGTGCATTCATGCTGCAGCATGTGACAGGGCTTCCTTCTTTTATAAAGGCTTAATAATATTCCATTGTGTGTACATATTACATTTTCTTTATCCATTCTGATGGGCGTTTGGATTGCTTCTATCTCTTGACTGTTGTGAATAGTGCTGCTCTGAACATGGATGTGCAAATATCTCTGTGAATTATCTGATATGTGCATATACATTACCTAAATTTTAATGTAAGGATGTTCTAAACTTTCTTATTGATTAAAATAAGCCAAGACACAACTGTGATTCAGATGTTCTCTGTCCTTGTGGGACTCTGCTGCCTCAACACAATGCATTTCAATGTATACTTCTACTCTCTCCCACATTGAAGAATAGCTAAACTTTGCTTCGCTAACTTAAAACCTTGGAATATACAATTTCCATAAAAAGTTTAAAAATGTAATGGGGCTGCAAATGCAAAAACAAAAATCTGTGTATTACCCTGGCACTTAACTTGTCAAAAGATGTGCAAAAACCTTTACTGATCCAATCAACATTCAGTACATATTTATTGAAGGCCTACTATGGGTTAGACTCTATTCTTTGGGATTAGAACAATAAGTAAATCAGGAAATAAAAAATCTGCCCTTCTGGAACTTATGTTTCAGTAAGATAAGTAAGTATATATCATGGTGATGATGATGGCGATGTTGATGATATGCCTGTTTGCGTATTATATGACACTGTGAAATACTAATGAGAAAAATAAAGTAAGGAGAAGGAATAAGAAGTATTGGGGGCATAATTTTATGTAAGATAGCTTAGAAATGTTTAACTTGGGTAAAGATCTAAAGGAGGCCAAGGAGTGAACCTTGTGGTGATCTAAGAGAAGAGCATTCCAGCAAGTGAAAGCAGCAAGTGCAAGGGCCCTGTGGTAAGAAAAGCCTAGTGAGGAAGTCACTGTGATTCAAAAGGAGGGTGGGAAGAGAGTGGAAAAGGATGAGAGTGGAAACAAATCAAGTCAGGGAGGTCATGGGACTTTATCATTTTAAGTACTCTAACTAGTACTCTGAGAGAAATGGGAAACCACTGTGGGCTTGTGAGCAGAGTAGTGACACTCTCTGCCGTATGCTTTTGCAAAATCCCTCTGGCTGCTGTATTGACCAGAGCCACCTTAAAAGATGGTCAGTCTAAACTACTGATGTGTGGATTATTATTTTTTTCATGAAGGAAAAGGAAACATTTTGACATATGAGAATTAGTCCAATAAAATACTTTCCACTGGAGGAATTTCAACATAGATGACCAAATATGTTTTACATGCCCACTTTATGTAAGGAATTGATCAAGGTGTTGGGACTATTAGGTAAATGACATCATCTTCCTTCAAGAAACTCATAATTTAACTGTAATACAAATTTGTTTTGATAATAGAAGTAAAAATAAGTATTATGGGAATTTGGAAGAAGAAATATTTAATTTAGATTGGGGCGATCTGGGTTAGCTTCATAGATGGGAATATGTTTGACTTGGTTCTTGAAGGAATAATAGAAAATTGGCAAGTTAAAAAGGTAGAACATGGCATTCCAAACCAAGACACAAAGATGCCTTGCACTGTAGGTACTAAAAATGTACAAATACTGTAATCATTAATGTCTTTGTTTCAAGGGAAAATGTCTCACTTTTACCCAACCACCCTTCCTCCCTCCCCAATATGTTTATGTGGTCTTTGTACTTTTAAAGGATTTCCAAAATACTACTGAAAATATGTGTTGAATATTTGATTTTTGTGGAAAAACTGAAAGAATTTCCTTTAAGTAACCTCTTTGCCTTTCTACTGGGACCTAGGAGGTATAGGAAGAGGCAAATGTTTGGGTTGATGAAGAAAAAGGATTCGTTTTTCACATTTCATCTTTCTCTGCCTTTTTACTTCCTCTGTCCTTTCACTCACTTTCTTTGGCTATGCTATTTTGTCTGACTTTCTCCTCTCACCCCAGAATTCATTCCATGATCCCAATGTAACACATAAATGTATGTTATTATTTATGTTTATAAATGACTTCATTCCTTTTTAACAAAGTAAACATTTTTTAAATTCTCAAATTAAAAAAAAATTGTGAGTATTCTCATTAATTTTGTTTCCTGTGATTTAGTAGTCCTGGGCAGGAAAAATTTTCTCAACTTAGTTATATTACAGGTTATATGTGTTATTGATACTTGGCTGAATGAAGTTCATTTTCAAGATGTGATTTAAGTTTTGGTTTATTCCTTTCTTGCTTTAATGATTTTTGCTAGGAATTCATAAAAATGCTGTGAATTTGCCTTACCTTTATTGCACAGCAGCTCTTGAGTATATAATGTGAACTTCAAGAGGTGGTTTGTTCATTTAGTGACTTTTGGAAATAAGTGTTCTATTTTTAAATTTACTGTTTAGAGGAAAAATACCTAAGGAAGCTTTAAGATTATTTCTAGTTATGAAGAGAGACTGTTAAGGGATGACATTTACCCTTGAGAGCTGCTGAAGAAATGGGTTCATCTAGTTAAACTTCATTCGAATTGCCTTCCTCTATCCTATGAAACAACTGGTGAAGGAGAAAATGTTGATTAGGAAGCTTGTCAAGATTACTTTTTTTCATTTTCAGAAAGTGAAGTGTTCACCACTTTCCATGTTAAATAAGGTTCCTCGCTTGGCAACATAGGCTTTGCTGCAGTAATTGTGTGCTCACAGCAAATGCTTGATGGTGGAAAAGACAAGTGCAAAAAGCAATTTTTGCAACAGCCAACCAGAACAGCCTGTTCTGTTCCCAATAAATTAATGGATTTAACCTTGCAGCTGTAGTGGTGTTATTATGCAAATATTCTCTGAGTATTATGAAAGCCAACTGATTCTCTATAGAGAAAGTTGTTTCTTTCTTCCTGAAAATTCTAAGTGACTAGATAATTGACACATTGTATAACCATGTTAAGTGAAGGAAAAAAACATATTTTCAGTAAATATACTGAGTTTCACTTTACATTCCAATGTTTTCAGCAATTTACTGAGGCTTTTACTTAGAACAATATTATTTAGCACAGTGAATTCAAGTGTCCAAAGACAGCCTCCTAGAAAAAGAAGGAATGAAAAATATTATATGCTTCTTTACTTTGTATTTTGCTGATTTTAATTCATGGAGAAATTAAAATTTCCTTTAATGTAATTCAAGTGCAGTGGTCTGGTCATGCTGAATGTCTTCAAAGCAATGTATTTGCATTCTGATTCATGATGGACTAGAGAATTGTGCACTAATTATTTGATCGAATTGATAGCTGCTTTGGTTTTTAAAGCTGATCTTAGATTTATGCCACATATAAAACACTTACAGTTGAAAGTTCACTCTCAGTAATTGACTAATTGTGAAGATCACTCAAAGTGCTCTTCACTGGATTGAATTTCCATGGCTAATGAAATCTTTGATGATTTAAAAATATTTAAAAAGAGAAAGTATGAGTGGGAACAGTGGTGGCTTCATTGTGATAAGGCTCTAGTTATTTGATGGGGAAAAGGGTGATCTTGGGAATTAGTTCAACCATTTTATATGAACAATTTGCATATATTATTTTTGTTTTGTCATAGCCAGTATTCACCTTATGTGAGCTTTATATTATTAGGTCATATAAAATCAGTTTTTAAAAAGTAAACCCCAAAGTGTTTTGTAAACCATTACAGACACATATGCAGATACCAAAGATTATAATAACTACAGTTATATAATTGAAAGACTACTAGATTTGAAATCTGAAGTCCTAGATTTTTGTACTTTGTTTTTTTTAACTTCTTAAAGATCTGTTCTTTGTCCATAAATAACAATGTCTGAAAGTAGATTAAATGAGACAATATATGTAGAAGAGCCTTATAAACTTTAAATCACAAGATAAATATATTATTATTCTTTAATGATGTTAATCTATATTTATGTTATTATCTTTCAGTAAAGTATTTACAAGTCAGCATTTCACCTCAAGTTAATAATTCTTATATTTGCATTCTAAGCAAAATATTTTGAATTTTTTATATTTCAGTTTTAAATTTGTTATCAAACATTAAGTCATTATAGAAGAATATTTGTAAAAACTAATAATCATATTTAATAAGTATAACACTGCCATTATTTTTTTAAAACTCTGGTATATATAATTATATTCATCAAAATTCTTGATTTGTGATGTAGTCATCATTTGTCATGTATGCCTTTTATGCTAGCTATCTATCCATCCATTCTTTCTTTCCTATGTTTTTATAATACCTTTGTACCCACTATTCAACTTTTTTCTATGTAAATGCTTCTCCTCTATCATATCTCTCTGTCTTCCCCTAGTTCTGCAGTGACCCTATCCTGAAATGGGCATTTGTCATTTCTTCTCTTTCAACCCTTATGATTTGACACATATGTTTGTGTCCTTAAACAATATATTGTTTAGTTTTGCAGGCTTTTGAACTTTATGATCCAGTGTTGAATTTTCACTCTTGGAACTTTTAAAATTCAACATTAGATTACTTTGTCATTCATATCATAGTCATAACTAATGTAATTATACATAACATACATTATGTTATACATACTAATGTTATTAATTAATTTTCACAGCTGAATTATTTTTCATCATGTGAATGTATCCTTATTGATTTAGCTTTCCTCCTGTTGATGACATTTGGTTTCTTATCATATATATATATATATTTTCTCTTGGTTTCTTTTCTTTTGTATTTCTAATATAGATAGTGTTTATATACAGTCAGTTCTCATTATTCATAGTTGTTATGTTTTATAAAGTTAACTAGAACACTGAATTAGCCAATACTAGATCATTGCCCCTAAAATAAAAACAGGGTTAGGTTCCTGGGAACCTTTGGCCACATTTTCCTAATCAGTCAGTATATAACCTCGTTTTATGTGTGTTTCTGTTTAAAGACACCTTATGTGATGTATATTGTTGATTTGTTAACATTGAACTCATGTCCAACAGCACTATAACTAATGACTTACTGAAGCTTATCTAACACGTGTGTTTTCTCTGTAAGACATAGTACAGCTTCTTGCACTTAGAAACACCAGACAGCACTTTAGCACTACACTTGGGGGCCATTATAGAGAGCAAAATCACACACAAACAAGAAGCACAAAAATGCAAAATGTGTGACACTAAATAGACCACAGAAAGGATGCTTGTTTATAGTATGAGAGCTGAAACAAGATGCAGAGGGACTCTTTATTCAAACTCAGCTGGGAATAGGATAGGATGTGTGCATAGGATGGTGTAAATTTTTGCCACTCTCTGCATGCATTTATCTTTGAATGACAACAAAAGCACAGCAGGATACAAATGAATTTTAGAGAATAGAAAATTCTATTCCATTTAGAAAACACAAAATTTTTGAATAATCATATGTCTTTTACTGAAGTGCTTCTCTCAGACACTAGCTTGGTAAACGTCAGATTCCTGAGCCCACCCCCTTAGATTTTGATTTAGTAGGTCTGGAGTGGGACCTGAGATTTTGGATTTCTAACTAGTTTGGGGTGATGGTAATAATGCCAGTTCATGGAACACAGTTTTCATAGCTATTTCTTAGTAAACAAATATAACAACTTTCTAAGGAATACGGCTTCCTGAAATTGCCAGTTCAAAAACTGTTCTAAATTGCTAAGCTGAATATTAAAGTATTTACCATTATAATGGGGAAGACCAAGACATGAAGTTAAACTATCAAAATTTTTATTCAAAACGTTTTTTAGGTTGGCTAATGCAATCACCACAGATACACACAAAATATGTCATATTAACAATGGAAGAGAACAGAAAGAATTATTTTTTGCAGATGTTTCAATCACAGGTCTGGAAAACTAAAATTTGGTAGAACAAATAAACCAGTAAAGTAAACAGATTTCGAGAAAAGTGTCCAAATATCCATACCTATTTTTTTTTTTACCATCATGAGCCTTTAAAAATTGAAATGGAAAAAAAAAATCTTCTTCATAATAATGAAAAAACTTATAAAACAGTTAAAAGCATTTTACACAAATGGTCCAGAATCACAAAGTTTACTTTATGATATTGTTAAAGAATAGAAAATTATATGAATAATTATAGATGCTTAATTGCTATGAAGACATACTGTATTTCTATATGGAGTGATTTAACACAAATTAAAATTGGTCCCAAATTATTAAGGTGACATATCATCCCCTTTTTGAGGCTTAAGAAAGGCTTGGGAGGAGGAGAGATCAAGATGGCAGAATAGGAGGACACTGGGCTCACTTCCCTTCATTAACACATCAAAACTACAGCTATGTATAAAGTGACTCTCACTGAAATCAACCTGCAGACCCGCAGAAGAAATCTTCTACAACCAAGCCTATAAAGAAAGATCCAGAGGGATTCTGGTAGGAAGGGAGGGGAAGTGGTCTGGCTGGGACCCACACACCTAGTGGAGGACAAAGAAGAGGAGAGGGATATCACAGGCTTGGGGGTCCTTCGTGAAGAGTGATGGGTTTGAGCCATATATTAGAACCCCGTCTCTGGAGTCCAACATAGGGAAGATGAGCCCCCCTGTTAGCTGTTTTGGAAACCAGTAAGAATTATCACAGGACTGTAAGAAACCCAGACTTTACTTTTGAAGTGCATGTACATGGTGCAGAGGAAGCATATTGAAAACTTCCTGGGACTCTGGTTGGCTTGCCAGGACCACCCTAGTGTGCCCCCCAACCTGCACCATGTTACTGCTCCAGCATCTCTTTCTCCGGTGCTGCTCCCCATTAAGGTGAAGGCTGCTATTGCCAATGACAGTTTGCACACTTGGAGGGAATGGACTTGGCTCTGCCTCTGACCAGGGCTGAGGCAGCCATTACCAACACTTGCTTTGGTGCACACACTCAGAATGGAGTGAGGCTAGCTCCAGGATGGAGACCACCATAATAAGAGCACCAGTCCCTACCCACACATGGAAGGAAGTGCAGTTAGCTCCAGGGTGGAGACTACCATTAGCTGCAGTGCACGTCCCAGTATACAACTGGGAAGAGTGGAGCCAGCTCATTGGTGTGGCACCAACCCCTCTGGCCCTGACCCAGCCTCTAAGCAAGACACACACACCAGGGAAAAAGTGAAATCAGCACAGACATGCAGCCTCAAGCCCCTCAGTCCCTGGACACAACTCCAACCAAGGCAGAGACTACCATTACACCCAGGAGAAACCCAACCTATTCAGTGCTCCTAGTCTAGCCTCTTGGGCCCTAACCCCACCCCCATTAAGGTGATAATGGTCATCGAGCATAGAGGAGGCCCTAGTTTACACCTGGTTTTGATGCTAGCCCCTCTGACTCCAGCACTACCTCCCACCAAGGTGGTGGCTGTCAGCACCACCCAGGAAAGACACAGCTCATGCTAATTCAGATCCAGCTCTCCCACCAAAACCACTGGACCTGAGCAGATTGCATAGGGAAACTACCATACAAGGACAAGCCTTCAAGACTGGGAAATTAAGTGTCTGTTTTACTTTACTTCCTACAGATAAAAAAAGGTAAACAAAATGAGGAGACAGAGGAATATGTTTGAAACAAAAGAACAAGAGAAAAACCCCAAACAGAGATAAATAATTCACCTAATAAAGAGTTGAAAGCGATAGTAATAAGAATGCTAACTGAACTGGGGAAAAGAATAAATGAATTCAGTGAGAATTTTAACAAACAACTAGAAAATATAAAAAAGAACCAGTGAGAGATGAAGAATACAGTGAATGAAATGAAAAATACACTAGAGGGAATTAATAATAGTAGATTAAGAGATACAGAAGAATACATAAACAATCTGGAAGATAGAATACTAGAAATCACCCAATGGGAACAGTGAAAGAAAAACAAATATTAAAAAATTAAGAATAGATTAAGGGATCTCAGTACAACATCAAGCATACTAACATGTACATTTATAGGGTAACAGAAGGAGAAGAAAGGGAAAAAAGGGGTAGAAAGAGAGGGGATGGAAAAGATATTCCATACAAATGGAAATTACAAAAGCTGGAGTAGCTATACTCAAATAAGACAAAATGGACTTTGAAACAAAATCTATAATAAAAGACAAAGAAAAGGATTATATAATGATAAAGGGATCAATACAAGAATAGGATATAACACTCATTAACATATATGCACCTAATACAGGAGCACCTTAGTATAGAAAGCAAATATTAACAGACATAAAGGGATAAATTGACAATAGTACAATAATAATAAGAGAATTTAACAATCCACTTACATCAATGGGCAGGTCATCCAGACAGAAAACCAATAAGAAACAGTGGCCTTAAGTGACACATTAGACAAGTTGGACTGACATATCTACAGGACATACCATCCCAAAACAGAATATACATTCTTTTCAAGTATACGTGGAATGTTCTCTAGGATGGATCACATTCTGGGACACAAAATAGGTCTCACCAAGTTCAAGAGGATACAAATTATATCAAGCATCTTTTCCGACCAAAACAGTATGAAACTAGAAATCAATTACAGGAAGAAAAATGGGAAAAACACAAAATGTGGAGACCAAATAACATGCTACTAAAAAAACCAATGGGTCCATGAAGAAATTAAAGAGGAAATTAAAAAATACCTTGAGACAAATGAAAACCACAACTTTCCAAAATCTATGGGATGTAACAAACAGACCTAAAAAGGAAAGTTGTAGTGATCCTTAACAACCAAGAAAAACCTCAGATAAACAATCTAACCTAACATCTAAAGGAATTAGGAAAAGAATAACAAAGCCCAAAGTCAGCAGAAGGAAGGAAATATGAAGATCAGAGATGAAATAAATAAAATAGAGACCAATAAACAATAGAAAGGATCAGTGAAACCAAGAGCTGTTTTTTTTTAATTTTTGCTTTCACTGCTTTTTTAAAATTATTTTCAATTGCCATATAGTGACTTTACAATGGTATGTTAGTTTCAAGTGTACAGAAAAATAATTCAGTTATATATCTATATATACATATATATATATATATATTCTTTTTCAGATATTTTCCATTATAGGTTATTACAAGCTATTGAGTATAGTTTTCTGTGCTATAAAGTAGGTCCTTGTTGTTTACCTATTTTATATATAATAGTGGGTATATGTTAATCCCAAACTCCTACTTTATCTCCCCTCCACAACCCTGCTATCTCCTTTGGTAACCATAAGTTTGTTTTCTGTGAGTGTGTTTCTGTTCTGTAAATAATTTTTTCTATCATTTTTTTAGATTCCACATATAAGTGATATCATGATATTTGTCTTTCTCTGTCTGACTTAATATGATAATCTCTAGGTCCATCCATATTACTGAAAAAATAAAAGAGCTGTTTTTTTGAAAAGATAAACAAAACTGATAAGCCTTTAGTAAGGCTCATTAAGACAAAAGAGAGAGGACACAAACAAAATAAAAAAGGAAAGGATAAATTACAACTGATATCATAGAAATACAAACAATCACAAGTGAATGCTGTGAACAGGTATATGCCAACGAATTGGACAACCTAGAAGAAATGGATAAATTTCTAGAAACATATAATCTTTCAAGACTGAATCAGGAAGAAACAGATAATCTAAACAGACCAATTGCTAGTATTAAAGTTGAATTGATAATCAAAAACTCTCAATAAAAAGAGTCCAGGACTGAACACCTTCACAGGGCAATTCTGCCAAACATATAAAGAAGAGTTAATACCTATAAAGGTATTAGAAAAAATCAAAGAGGAGGGAATGATCCCAAATTCATTCTACAAGTCCATCATTACCTTGCTACCAAACCAGAAAAAGATACTACCAAAAAATAAATAAATAAATTACAGGCCCGTATCCCTGAAGAATTTAGATGCAAAAATTCTCAACAAAATATTAGCAAATCAAATTCAACCAAACAGTGTATAAAAAGGGTCATATGCCATGATCAAAAGAGATTTATTCCAGGAGTGCAAAGATGGTTCAATATCTGCAAATTAATCAATATGATACACCATCTTGATAAAATGAAGGATAAAGCTCACATGATCATTTAAATAGATGCAGAAAAGCACTTGATAAAATTCAACACCCATTCATGATAAAAAAACTCTCAACAAAGTTGATACAGAGGGAATATATCTCATAACAAAGGCCATTTATGATGAACCCAATGTTAACATCATACTCAATGGTGAAAGATTTAGTTTTTCCTCTAAAATCTGGAACAAGACAAGAATGCATACTATTGCCATTTCTATTTAACATAGTGTTGGAAGTTCTAGCCACAGCAACAAGACAAGAAAAAGAAATAAAAAGCATCCAAATTGGATGGGAAGAATAAAACTGTCATTATGTGAAGATGAATGATACTATGTATTGAAAAAAACCTAAAGTCCCCAACAAAAAACTATTAGAATTAATAAATGAATTCAGTAAAGTTTTAGGATACAAGACTAATATACAGAAATCTGTTGCTTTTCTGTACACTAATAATGAGATGTCAGAAAAAGGAAGCAAGAAACAATCCCATTTACAATCACATCAAAAGGAATAAAATACCTAGAAATAAACTTAACCAAGGAGTTGAAAGATCTTTGTTCTGAAAACTTATAAGACTTTGATGAAGGAAACTAAAGATGATACAAATAAATGAAAGATATTCCGTGTTCATGGATAGGAAGAATTAATATTGTTAAGATGTCCATACTACCTGAAGCAATTAATACAATCCCTATCAAAATACCATGAGTTTCTCAGAAGTAGAACAAATAATCCTAAAATTTGTATCAAACCACAGAAGACCCTGAATAGCCAAAGCGATCTTGAGAAAAAAGAATAAAGCTAAAGGTATTACTCTCCTTGAATTCAGGCTATACTACAAAGCCATAATAATCAAAACACTAAGGGTTCTGGAACAAAAATGATGCATAGATCAATGGAACAGTTTAGAGAGCCCAGAAATAAACTTATGCAAATATGGTCAATTAATGTATGACAAAGGAGGAAAAAATAAAAAATGAGGAAAACACAGTCTCTTCAATATGTAGTGTTGGGAAAACTGGACAGTAACATGTAAAAGAAAGAAATTAGAACATTTTTATCTCACCATATACAAAAGTAAACTCAAAGTGGATTAAAGACAAAATGTGAAACTGGAAACCATAAAATTTCTAGAAGAAAACATAAGCGATACACTCTTTTACATAAGTCTTAGCAATTCCTTTTTTGGATCTCTCACCTCAGGCAAGGGAAACAAAAGCAAAAATAAACAGATGGGACCTAATTAACCTTAAAAGTTTTTGCATAGCAAAGGAAACCATCAACAAAATGAAAAGACAAGCTACTGAATGGGAGAATATATTTGCAAATGATTTATCTGATAAAAGGTTAATATCTAAAATATATAAACAGCTCGTGCAATTCAATATAAGAAAAACAAACAACTTATTAAAAACTTGGCAGACCTAAGTAGACATTTTTTCAAAGAAGACATACAGATGGCCAACAAACACACTAAAAGATGCTTAACATCACTACACATCAATGAAATGCAAATCAAAACCTCAGTGAGGGGGCTTCCCTGGTGGCGCAGTGGTTGAGAGTCCGCCTGCCGGTGCAGGGGACATGGGTTCATGCCCCGGTCCGGGAGGATCCCGCATGCCATGGAGCGGCTGGGCCTGTAAGCCATGGCCACTGAGCCTGCACTTCCAGAGCCTGTGCTCTGCAACGGGAGAGGCCACAACAGTGAGAGGCCCGCGTACCATAAAAAAAATAAAATAAAATAAAATAAAATAAAAAATAAGGGTGTCAGGATAAGTTAAGAGGGAAAAAAAACTAATAAAAATATAGAGAAGTACCAAATATTATATAAACATTAGTTCCCTAATACAATTATAATTTATACATATTTATAGATTGGTATAGATAGATATAGATAGTGTGTGTGTTTGTGCATAATTAAATATATTTCTTTTTAACATTTTTCAGCCATTTACTATTTCTTGAACTTTGGCCTGGTAATAAAAAAGAAAAGAATGAGAAGAATGTAAGAAACTTCTACAAAAGAAAATGTTGGTTCAACTTGACAATTTTTAATCTTCCTTTAACACTAGAGACTAATATTCATCATACTGTGCATGAAATTTAAAGTGAAAATTAGAATTCATTTTTTTCAGAGCTATAGAGTGTTTAAAGCTTGGGTTGTTTAAAGTCGCTTTGGTTTTTAAGATTGTATTAGGGAGAGTTTTTAAAGAAACATTTATATTCATTTCAATTTTTAATTTAATTTTTATTAGGTTTCAATGCATTACATTCAGGGAATATACAGGTTTCAATTATTTTCTTTTTCTTTCATATGCAGGTACTTATTAAAAGAGATTTGCCATTTCAGCCAATAATTTTACATGTTAAAATCACACACCCTCCTTACACACAAAATTCTTTGTATATATTAGATTCTCATGTTTCTCTCTAATAATAGGACCTTGAAATAAAAAATGGTATTACTTATAAAGTTATAGAACCCACATTCTTTATGCTTTTAGAATTTGTGGAGAGTCAAGTGTGGTAACTAGTAAATATTACCTTTACCTGATCAACTGAAATTACAGATTAACTGTTTAAACACAACTAATGATTATTCAAAATTCTCAAAATAATGAGTAGCCATAGGCCCTTGCAAAATAACAGTTTACAAACATATAACTGCCATTCATAAGTTAAGCTTATCTATTCATTGAAATTATTTCTTCAGGTGTCTGTTAACCTTATTATAAAATTGAATTTAAGTTTGTAAGCTTCTTTGAATAACTGCATGCAGTCATAATGAACACAATTGAATTTCTTTAAAATATTCAGACTTTTCAGTTGTTTCTAAGATCCTCACCTAGATTACTGAGTTTTTTTCTGTATTAAGTAAAATAATCAAATTAAGCAGTGTTTCTGTTTTTTATACTTTTCTAAGACTAATGTGGCAGCTCACTGAAGAGAGGGTATCTCTCATTATTGTGTTCTATAATTTGTAGATGGTATCTGGGTAGTCATGTGTTGATTAAATGTGTGGTTCTTTTAAAATTCAGTACACACTCCTGATCAAAATTCTTTGAAAACTATGAATGGAACTCTATTTTCTTATCCTTGTAAGGAATCTGACTCAAACCAACAAGTATATCATGTTTAACAGTGAGAAATTAGGTAAATTTCTATTAAGTCAGAAAAAAAAGACAAGGGTTTTCTTGTCACCTGGTCACTGTGATAAAGTAGATCTTAGAAAAAAAGAGTACTTTGTTTCTGGATTGCTATTCTTAGTTAAAGTATGTTGTTTTCTTCTTACTCTATAGATAATTCCTGGAGACAGCTCTTTGTGGGGCAAAAAATTAATTTTGGAGTTTGAATCCAGCACTAGCTACTTAAACTTGTTTTAAGACAATTAACATGTTTTCAGAATCATCATCTATAAATGGGTTACAGCATCAACAACAGAAATCTATGTCACAGAGTTGTTACAAGAACACGCTGAGGATGACATATGAAAGCACTTTATAAGTGGCAGGGCAATAATAGACTTGGTATAATTATTAACAGAAATAATGAGAACACAAAGCATATTATTTATTTTTTGCTAATTATGAACTTGTTTTATTTTCCCTCATGCACTACACATTCTGCTTGCCCATATTATTTAGTATTCCTTCTAAACATGCTGCATTTTCTGCCCACTCTGCCTTGACATTTTTATTAGTTTTTTTCCTATGCCTGGATTAACCTTTTTCTATTATCTCAGTTCATTAAAATAGTCCTCAGCCGTCAAGATCCATACGAATGCCAATTATCCCATGAACTAGTCTTTAATTTCCCCACTCCTTCTTTTTTTTTTTTTTTTTTTTTTTTTTGTGGTACGCGGGCCTCTCACTGCTGTGGCCTCTCCCGTTGCGGAGCACAGGCTCCGGACGCGCAGGCTCAGCGGCCGTGGCTCACGGGCCTAGCCGCTCCGCGGCATGCGGGATCCTCCCAGACCGGGGCACGAACCCATGTCTCCTGCATCGGCAGGCAGACTCTCAACCACTGCGCCACCAGGGAAGCCCCCCCACTCCTTCTTTCTTTTCTATTTGGAGCAATCTCTTCCTCTTCTGTCCATCATGGAGTTTCTCCCACTGTTTTTTATTAATTACTATCTCATTCTGCCTCGAAATCCCTTGCTTCTCCAGTGTAGTCTGTTAATCAGCAGTATGGACATCACCAGGGAACTTGTTAGAAATGCAGAATTCCAGGGCTATGCCTTAGACCAAGATCCTGGGTGTTTCCCATGCATACGACAATTTGAGAAGCACTGCCCTAATTCATTGTAAACCCCTTGGAGGCGGGAGGGGGAGGAGGTGGTGAATGGACAGCTTCGCTGTCTTGTCTCAGTTCCCTCCACAAGGCTCTGCATCATCCAGTACTCTGCACATAATAGGTGTTCAGTAAATCGGTGTTGTGTTGAACTGAATTTTACTTTTATTATTTTGAAGTCAGAAAAATCCAGTTTAGGAAAACTGAAATGCTAGGAAAGAATGTTCTAAAGTCAGAGCAGGAAGAAAGATATTCATTATTGATGCCACTCATGTCAACTAATCAATATTTCTTGGTCATCAACTACTACTGTACTTTTTCATGCATAAAATATTAGTATGGAACCTTGATCTTATAAAAAAATATCTTCAGTCTAACCTTCACCTTCAAAAAATTCATTTAGATAACTGAATCAAAATATGGTTGCTTTGTCATCCTTGTAAATATTTAATATATGCTATTAGGAGTCATGACAGTACTTTAAGGCACTGTACCTCCAAAAATGACTGGTAAATATCAAGATGTGATTTCATTAAATTATTTAAACAGATTAGTTCATCATTTGTCTTGACTTTCTATAAAATGGTGAATAATACCATAAGCAACATTTTCTCATTTATAATTAAAGATGATTTTATACTGTAAGATATTTTTTTCTGGTGTATGATTTTAAAGCATTTGTGATATTTTCCTTTTACATTACTTAATTTACAGTATTTTTCTGTGTAGAATTCCATTAAAATTTTAAAAAAGTTATGAGTACCGTTAAGTCACATTTACCTGTCTGTATTCACTAATTGCTGTGGGTTAAATTAAGCACATCTTTAATTGTAGGTGGTTTCTTCCATTGCCTAGAAAGTTGCAAGTGTGCTTCTCTCACTATCAGCTGATATGTGCTTAGGGGAGAGAAACTAATTTTAACATTAGCCCAAGCAAAATGTAATTAGGACGGCTAATCTGCTGAAAACTACCACCTGCTAAAATCCCTTTTGTTATGTAATGCCATTTTAGTGGAAATGGCATTTTTATGAAACACAAGTAACAAAGACATGAATGATGCCTGTGAGCCTTTTATATAATTTTGTGTGTTCCCTAATTTGTTACTAAAGGGAGAGTAGGAGCACTCCACTCCTACCATTTTGGATATGAAATAGATTTTTAAAGTAGAATTTTTAATGTAAAGACTCAATTTTACTTAAAATAATTGATTAAAATAATGAACCTAGGTCATAATTGATTCTCTAAAAGGGCAATGAATGTGTGTGTGTGTGTGTGCGTGTGTGTGTGTATGGCATGACAACCATAAGTAGAAGGGCTTTGGGAATTATGTTTTTCATCACTGCCCTTTTTCATTAATGTGGATGATTGAAACTGACTTTACTTGTGTGACTTTCATTTTCTTTTAAGAATAGATACTCTGAATTTAGGGTTTGGATATTAAGGACAATGTAAAGGGATTAATAATTCTCTTAGAAATAACAACTATTATTACTACCACAATTTATCAGTTCTTAGTTTATTCTAGGAACTATACTAAATATTTCAGGCTTTTTTTTATTTGATGCTATAACAATTTTGTGAGAATATTCTCATTGCATAGATTATAATGACTCAAGCTCAGGGACTTTAAGAGACAACTAGTAAATGAATGGAAAATTTGGGATTTGATTCCCTTGTAGCCTAAAGCCAATTTAATATTCTTAACCAATAGGCTCTAGAGACTCAAGAAAAATACTTGATTCTTAATGCTGTGCTAGAAACGACAATGACAGAGTAACATGCACACCTGTTACCATTTTTCTCTTGCATTGTTTCTGACATGAAATTGGGGCTTTAATTTTTGTGTTACTAGAGTGTGGTTTAAATTTGAGAGACTTGCTTTGAAATCCAAAATTATGTAAATGTTCAAAACCTTCTGTGAAATATAGGAAACACAACTGTACTTTTTACCTATAGACCTGTGCTTAGGTGAGACCAAGTAATTGTCTAACTAAATGGTCCTCAGAAAGCAATGCTAATAACTTACTCAATTCTTTGTCAAAACTCAAGTTCTGGGCTTCCCTGGTGGTGCAGTGGTTGAGAGTCTGCCTGCCGATGCAGGGGACATGGGTTGGTGCCCTGGTCCAGGAAGATTCCACATGCCACGGAGCGGCTGGGCCCGTGAGCCATGGCCACTGAGCCTGCACGTCCGGAGCCTGTGCTCCACAATGGGAGAGGCCACAACAGTGAGAGGCCCACGTACTGCAAAAAAAAACAAACAAACTACAACAACAAAAAAAACTCAACTTCTTTCTGAAATGATTCTCCTTCTAAATTGAAGTTTCTTGTTTTTTGCTAACCCAGGCTGATTTCACCTTTTGACTTTAATTTGAATATGATAAACATTATAATAATCTGAATTTTGATATTACAACCTAATTTCAGAGATTAAAGCATTTTGATTAAGGCATTCAGCACTTTGGCTTCATGAAATAAGTGGAGAGTTAGTAATTACAAAATTATTCATGTGGATCCATGTTCTGCCACTTACCAAGTGTACCTACTAGGGCAAGGGTTTGTAAGCAGTGAGGTGCCAAAGTAAAACTCATAGAAGGGTCACAGAGGAGTATCACAGGATATTTTAATTTTTCAAAGAAAACACAAAGGTGCTTGACATCTGTCGGACATCTATTGAATACTATACAAACTACTAGCTCAAAGAAGTTCATTGTTTTAACATTAGATTGTACTGCATCACTTTTAATGCTATCATATATTTACAAAGCTGTATTTTAAGTTTGCTTGTTAAAAGCAACTACCATATGAATAACAATGTACAGTGGGAAATGAGAGTGGTGATGTCCAGTATGATTTTAATGTTTGAGAAGTGTGGCCCAAAAGGAACACAAATTCCATTAGTAGATAATTGTAGTTATTTAAGAATGAAATTTAAAAAAATACCTTCTTCTTTAAATTGTGTATATTTTTTTCCAATCAGCTATTAAGATTATTAGGATATAGGGACCCTGGGAAAATGGTGGAAGAGTAAGACAGGGAGATCACCTTCCTCCCCACAGATACATCAGAAATTCATCTACACGTGGAACAACTCCTACAGAACACCTACTGAACACTGACAGAAGACCTCAGACCCCCCAAAAGGCAAGAAACTCCCCACATACCTGGGCAGGGCAAAAGGAAAAAGAATAAACAGAGACAAAAGGATAGGGATGGGACCTGCACCAGTGGGAGGGAGCCGTGAAGGAGGAAAGGTTTCCACACACTACAAGCCCCTTCGCGGGCGGAGACTGCAGGTGGCGGAGGGGGAAGCTTCGGAGTAGCGGAGGAGAGCACAGCAACAGGGGTGTGGAGGGCAAAGCGGAGAGATTCCGGCACAGAGGATCGGTGCCCTCAGGCACACACCAGCCCGAGAGGCTTGTCTGCTCGGCCGCCGGGGCGGGCAGGGCTGGGAGCTGAGGCTTGGGTATCGGCTTTCAGTCGGAGCGCAGGGAGAGGACTGGGGCTGGCGGCAGGAAGAGAGCCTGAAGGGGTTAGTGCACCACGTCTAGCCCAGAGGGAGTCCGGGGAAAGGGTCTGGAGCTGCCGAAGAGGCAAGAGGCTTTTTCTTCCCTTTTGTTTCCTGGTGCGCGAGGAGAGGGCATTAAGAGGGCTGCTTTGGGAAGTGACGGAGACGGGTGCGAGCCGCGGCTAAAGGCGTGGACCCCGGAGACGGGTGTGGGACGCTGGGGCTGCTGCTGCTGCCGCCGTCGCGGGGCCTGTGTGCGAGCACGGGTCACTGTCTGCCCCGCCTTCCGGGGGGCCTGTGCACCCCGCCACTGCCGGGGTCCCGGAACCAGGGGACGGCTTTCCCGGGAAAGCGCACGGAGCGCCTCGGTCTGGTGCAACGTCATGCCGGCCTCTGCCGCCGCAGGCCTGCCCCACACTGCGCGCCCCTCCTTCCCCTCTGCCTGAGTGAGCCAGAGCCCGGGAATCAGCGGCTCCTTTAAACCCGTCCTGTCTGAGCGAAGAACGGACGCCCTCCGGCGACCTACGCGCAGAGGCGGGGCCAGGTCCAAGGCTGAGACCCGGGAGCTGTGAGAGCAGAGAAGAGGCAGGGAAATCTCTCTGTGCAGCCTCGGAGGCAGCGAATTAAAGCTCCACAGTCCACTTGATGTGCCCTGCGTCTGTGGAGTGCATGAATGGACAGCGAATCATCCCAAATTGAGGAAGTGGACTTTGAGGACAAGATTTAAGACTTTCCCCCCTTTTCCTCTTTTTACAACGAATTATCCCAAATTAAGGAGGTGGACTTGGAGAGCAAGATTTTTGATTTTTCCGCCTGCTCTCATTTTGTGAATGTGTATGTGTATTCTTCTGTGTAAGATTCTCTCTGTATAGCTTTGCCTCCACCATATGTCCCAGGGTTCTATCTGTCCGTTTTTTTTTCAATAATTACTTTTTTTTTTTTTTTTTTCTTTTTGCGGTATGCGGGCCTCTCACTGTTGTGGCCTCTCCCGCTGCGGAGCACAGGCTCCGGATGCGCAGGCCCAGCGGCCATGGCTCACAGGCCCAGCCGCTCCGCGGCATATGGGATCCTCCCAGACCGGGGCACGAACCCGTATCCCCTGCATCGGCAGGCGGACTCTCAACCACCGCGCCACCAGGGAGGCCCAATAATTACTTTTTAATTTTAATAACGCTACTATATTTCATACTTTATTCTATTTTACTTTACCTGCTCTTTCTTTTTTTCCTACCTTCCCTTGCTCCCACCCTCCCTCCGCCCCTCCTTTCCTTCTTTCTCTCTTTCTTTACTTCCTCCCTCCCTCCCTTCTTCCTTTCACTCTTTCTTTTTCTTTCTTTCTTCCCTCCCTCCCTCCCTCCTGTCTTTCTTTCCTTCCTCCCTCCCTCCCACCCCTCTTCCTTTCACTTTCTTTTTCTTTCCTTCCTCCCTCCCTCCTGTCTTTCTTTCTTTCTTTCTTTCCTTCCTCCCTCCCTCCCATCTTCCTTTCACTCTTCCTTTTTCTTTCATTCCTCGCTCTCTCCCTCGTTTCTTTTTCTTTCTTTCTTTCCATCCTTCCTCCCTCCCTCCCAGCTTTCTCTTTCTTCCTTCCTTCCTTCCTTTCTTTCCTTCTTCCTTTCTTTCTCTCTCTCTTTCTTTCTTCTACTAATTATTTCTTTCTACTTTTTCTCCCTTTTATTCTGAGCCGGGTACACGAAAGGCTCTTAGTGCTGCAGCCAGGGGTCAGTCTAGTGCCTCTGAAGTGGGAGAGCCAACTTCAGGACACGGGTCCACAACAGACCTCCCAGCTCCACATAATATCAAGCAGCGAAAATCTCCCAGAGATCTCCATCTCAACACCAGCACCCAGCTTCAGTCAACGACCAGCAAACTACAGTGCTGGTCACCCTATGCCAAGCAACTAGCAAAGCAGGAACACAACCCCACCCATTAGCAGAGAGGCTGCCTAAAAACATAATAAGGCCACAGGCACCCCAAAACACACCACCAGACGTGGACCTGTCCACCAGAAAGACAAGATCGAGCCTCAACCACCAGAACACAGGCACTAGTCCCCCCCAACAGGAAGCCTACACAACCTACTGAAACAACCTTAGCCACTGGGGACAGACATCAAAAACAACGGGAACTACGAATCTGCAGCCTGCAAAAGGAGACGCCAAACACAGTAACATAAGCAAAATGAGAAGACAGAAAAACACACAGCAGGTGAAGGAGCAAGATAAAAACGTACCAGACCTAACAAATGAAGAGGTAATAGGCAGTCTACCTGAAAAAGAATTCAGAATAATGATAGTAAAGATGATCCAAGATTCTATTTCCAAGATCCAAAATCTTGGAAATAGAATAGACAAAATGCAAGAAACAGTTAACAAGGACCTAGAAGAACTAAAGATGAATCAAGCATCGATTAAAAACACAATAAATGAAATGAAAAATACTCTAGATGGGATCAATAGCAGAATAACTGAGGCAGAAGAACGGATAAGTGAGGTGGAAGATAAAATAGTGGAAATAACTGCTGCAGAGCAAAATAAAGAAAAAAGAATGAAAAGAACAGAGGACAGTCTCAGAGACCTCTGGGACAACATTAAATGCACCAACATTCGAATTATAGGGGTTCCAGAAGAAGAAGAGAAAAAGAAAGGGACTGAGAAAATATTTGAAGAGATTATAGTTGAAAACTTCCCTAATATGGGAAAGGAAATAGTTAATCAAGTCCAGTAGGCACAGAGAGTCCCATACAGAATAAATCCAAGGAGAAATACGCCAAGACACATATTAATCAAAGTGTCAAAAATTAAACACAAAGAAATCATATTAAAAGCAGCAAGGGAAAAACAACAAATAACACACAAGGGAATCCCCATCAGGTTAACAGCTGATCTCTCAGCAGAAACTCTACAAGCCAGAAGGGAGTGGCAGGACATAATTAAAGTGATGAAGGAGAGAAACCTACAACCAAGATTACTCTACCCAGCAAGGATCTCATTCAGATTTGATGGAGAAATTACAACGTTTACAGACAAGCAAAAGCTGAGAGAGTTCAGCACCACCAAACCAGCTTTACAACAAATGCTAAAGGAACTTCTCTAGGCAAGAAACACAACAGAAGTAAAAGACCTACAATAACGAACCCAAAACAATTAAGGAAATGGGAATAGGAACATACATATCAATAATTACCTTAAATGTAAATGGACTAAATGCTCCCACTAAAAGACACAGATTGGCTGAATGGATACAAAAACAAGACCCATATATATGCTATCTACAAGAGACCCACTTCAGACCTAGAGACACATACAGATTGAAAGTAAGGGGATGGAAAAATATATTCCATGCAAATGGAAATCAAAAGAAAGCTGGAGTAGCAATTCTTATATCAGACAAAATAGATTTTAAAATAAAGACTATTAGAAGAGACAAAGAAGGACACTACATAATGATAAAGGGATCGATCCAAGAAGAAGATATAACAATTGTAAATATTTATGCACCCAACATAGGAGCATCTCAATACATAAGGCAAATACTAACAGCCATAAAAGGGGAAATCGACAGTAACACAATCATAGTAGGGGACTTTAACACCCCACTTTCACCAATGGACAGATCATCCAAAATGAAAATAAATAAGGAAACACAAGCTTTAAATGATACATTAAACAAGATGGACTTAATTGATATTTATAGGACATTCCATCCAAAAACAACAGAATACACATTTTTCTGAAGTGCTCATGGAACATTCTCCAGGATAGATCATATCTTGGGTCACAAATCAAGCCTTGGTAAATTTAAGAAAACTGAAAGTGTATCAAGTATGTTTTCCAACCAAAATGCTATGAGACTAGATATCAATTACAGGAAAAGAGCTGTAAAAAATACAAACACATGGCGGCTAAACAATACACTACTCAATAACGAAGTGATCACTGAAGAAATCAAAGAGGAAATTAAAAAATACCTAGAAACAAATGACAATGGAGACACGACGATCCAAAACCTATGGGACGCAGCAAAAGCAGTTCTAAGGGGGAAGTTTATAGCAATACGATCCCACCTTAAGTAACAGGAAACATCTCGAGCAAACAACCTGACCCTGCACCTAAAGCAATTAGAGAAAGAAGAACAAAAAAAACCCCAAAGCTAGCAGAAGGAAAGAAATCATAAAGATCAGATCAGAAATAAATGAAAAAGAAATGAAGGAAAGGATAGCAAAGATCAATAAAACTAAAAGCTGGTTCTTTGAGAAGATAAACAAAATAGACAAACCATTAGCCAGACTCATCAAGAAAAAATGGGAGAAGACTGAAATCAATAGAATTAGAAATGAAAAAGGAGAAGTAACAACTGACACTGCAGAAATACAAAAGATCATGAGAGATTACTACAAGAAACTCTATGCCAATAAAATGGACAACCTGGAAGAAATGGACAAATTCTTAGAAATGCACAACCTGCCAAGACTGAATCAGGAAGAAACAGAAAATATGAATAGACCAATCACAAGCACTGAAATTGAAACTGTCATAAAAAATTTTCCAACAAACAAAAGCCCAGGACCAGATGGCTTCACAGGCGAATTCTATCAAACATTTAGAGAAGAGCTAACACCCATCCTTCTCAAACTCTTCCAAACAATTTCAGAGGAAGGAACACTCCCAAACTCATTCTATGAGGCCACCATCACCTTGACACCAAAACCAGGAAAGGATGTCACAAAGAAAGAAAACTACAGGCCAATATCACTGATGAACATAGATGCAAAAATCCTCAACAAAATACTAGCAAACAGAATCCAAGAGCACATTAAAAGGATCATACACCATGATCAAGTGGGGTTTATTCCAGGAATGCAAGGATTCTTCAATATACGCAAATCAATCAATGGGATACACCATATTAACAAATTGAAGAAGAAAAACCATATGATCATCTCAATAGATGCAGAGAAACTTTCGACAAAATTCAATACCCATTTATGATAAAAACCCTGCAGAAAGTAGGCATAGAGGGAAATTTCCTCAACATAATAAAGGCCATATATGACAAACCCACATCCAACATTGTCCTTAATGGTGAAAAACTGAAAGCATTTCCACTAAGATCAGGAATAAGACAAGGCTGCCCAGCCTCACCACTCTTATTCAACTTAGTTTTGGAAGTTTTAGCCACAGCAATCAGAGAAGAAAAGGAAATAAAAGGAATCCAAATCGGAAAAGAAGAAATAAAGCTGTCACTGTTTGCAGATGACATGATACTATACATAGAGAATCCTAAAGATGCTACCAGAAAACTACTAGAGCTAAGCAATGAATTTGGTAAAGTAGCAGGATACAAAATTAATGCACAGATATCTCTGTCATTACTGTACACTAGTGATGCAAAATCTGAAAGTGAAATCAAGGAAACACTCCCATTTACCATTGCAAGAACAAAAAATAAAATATCTAAGAATAAACCTATCTAAGGAGACAAAAGACCTGTATGCAGAAAATGATAAGACACTGATGAAAGAAATTAAAGATGATACAAATAGATGGAGAGATATACCATGCTCCTGGATTGGAAGAATCAATATTGTGAAAATGACTCTACTACCCAAAGCAATCTACAGTTTCAATGCAATCCCTGTCAAACTACCACTAGCATTTTTCACAGAACTACAACAAAAAATTTCAAAATTTGTTTGGAAAAACAAAAGACCCTGAATAGCCAAAGCAATCTTGAGAAAGAAAAATGGAGCTGGAGGAATCAGGCTCCCTGACTTCAGACTATACTACAAAGCTACAGTAATCAGGACAGTGTGGTACTGGCACAAAAACAGAAAGATAGATCAATGGAACAGGATAGAAAGCCCAGAACTAAACCCACGCTCATATGGTCAACTTATCTTTGATAAAGGCAGCAGGAATGTACAGTGGAGAAAGGACAGTCTCTTCAATAAGTGGTGCTGGGAAAACTGGACAGGGACATGTAAAAGTATGAGATTAGATCATTCCCTAACACCATACACAAAAATAAGCTCAAAATGGATTAAAGACCTAAATGTAAAGCCAGAAACTCTCAAACTCTTAGAGGAAAACATAGGCAGAACACTCTATGACATAAATCACAGCAAGATCCTTTTGGACCCATCTCCTAGAGATATGGAAATAAAAACAAAGAGAAACAAATGGGACCTAATGAAACTTCAAAGCTTTTGCACAGCAAAGGAAACCATAAACAAGACCAAAAGACAACCCTCAGAATGGGAGAAAATATTTGCAAATGAAGCAACTGACAAAGGATTAATCTCCAAAATTTATAAACAGCTCATGCAGCTCAATAGCAAAATAAGAAACAACCCAATCCAAAAATGGGCAGAAGACTTAAATAGGCATTTCTCCAAAGAAGATATACAGACTGCCAACAAACACATGAAAGAATGATCAACATCATTAATCATTAGAGAAATGCAAACCAAAACTACAATGAGATATCATCTCACACCAGTCAGAATGGCCATCATCAAGAAATCTAGAAACAATAAATGCTGGAGAGGGTGTGGAGAAAAGGGAACCCTCTTGCACTGCTGGTGGGAATGTGAATTGGTAGAGCCACTATGGAGAACAGTATGGAGGTTCCTTAAAAAACTAAAAATAGAACTACCATATGACCCAGCAATCCCACTACTAGGCATATACCCTGAGAAAACCATAATTCAAAAAGAGACATGGACCAAAATGTTCACTGCAGCTCTATTCACAATAGCCCAGAGCTGGAAACAACCTAAGTGTCCATCATCGGATGAATGGATAAAGAAGATGTGGCACATATATACAATGGAATATTACTCAGCCATAGAAAGAAATGAAATTGAGCTATTTGTAATGAGGTGGATAGACCTAGAGTCTGTCATACAGAGTGAAGTAAGTCAGAAAGGGAAAGACAAATACCGTATGCTAACACATATATATGGAATTTTAAAAAAATGTCATGAAGAACCTAGGGGTAAAACAGGAATAAAGACACAGACCTACTTGAGAATGCACTTGAGGATATGGGGAGGGGGAAGTGTAAGCTGTGACAAAACGAAAGAGAGGCATGGACATATATACACTACCAAACGTAAGGTAGATAGATAGTGGGAAGCAGCCGCAGAGCACAGGGAGATCAGCTCGGTGCTTTGTGACCGCCTCGAGGGTTGGGATGGGGAGGGTGGGAGGGAGGGAGATGCATGAGGGAAGGGATGTGGGAACAGATGTATATGTATGACTGATTCACTTTGTTATAAAGCAGAGACTAATAAAAAAATAAAAATAAAAATAAATAAATGAATAAAAAAAGATAATTAAGATATAAATACTTATTAAGTAGTTTGGATCTAATTACTTAAAATATGGAACTGTTGCATATTTCATTATATATAATGAAATATAATTCACGTGCCATACAATTTTCTCCTTTAAAGTATACAATTATTAGTTTTTACTATATTCACGGATTTGTGCAATCATCACCAAAATTTATTTTAGATGATTCTCATCATCTCTTGAAGAAATGCCATACCCACTATCAGTCATTCTTCATTTCTCCCCAGCTTCCAGCAATTACTAATCTACTTTATGTCTCTATAGATTTGCCTATTCTGGATTTTCTATCTAAATTGAATCTTTTAATATGTTGTCTTTTGTGACTAGCTTCTTTCACTTAACATAACATTTTCTAGGTTCATTCATGTTGTAGTGTGTATCACTATTTCATTATATTTTATTCCTGAATTATATTCTATTATTGTTAGGTACATTTATTTTATCCATTCATAATCTGATGGGCATTTGGATTATTTCCATTTTATTCCATGGAGTGAAGCTGCTATGAACATTTGTGTACCAATTTTTGTGTGAACATATATTTTTATTTTTATTGAGTATATAGAGTGAAATTAATGAGTCATGACTCTATATTTACTTATTTGAGAAACTGCCACGTTGTTTTCCAAAATATTGCATCATTTTGTATTCTCACCAGCAGTGTATCAGTGTTCCAATTTCTCCACATCCTCACCAACACTCATTGTTATATATTTATTTGGTTAGAGCCACCCTAGTAGGTATAAACTGGTATCTCATCTTGGCTTTAATTCACGTCTCTAATGGTTAATGATCTCTTAATGTGCTTATTGGCAATTTGTATGTATTCAGAGAAATATATATTCAGATCCTTTACCCATTTCTTAATTGGATTGTCTTATTATTATTTAATTGTAAGGGTTTGGATACTTATATATAATCTGAACACAAGTCCCTTATTATACGTATGATTTGCAAATATTTTCTCCTATGTTGTCTGGTCTATTTTAATTTTCTTGATGGTATCTATTAAAACACAATTTTTTTTTAATTTAATGAAGTCAAATTTATGCAGTTTGTCTTTTGGTATCATATTTAAGAATGCTTTCTTTAATCCTGAGGTCATGGAAAATTTCTCCTATATTTTCTAAGTGTTTCATTGTTTAAACTCTTACATTTAAGTCTATGATACAACTTTGAGTTAAGTATGGTATGAGGAAGGGATTCAGATTTATTTTTTTGCATATGAATGTCCTGTTTCACCAACACCATTTGTTGAAATGAATTTTCCTTCCTTATTGAATTGTCTTGGCTCCCTTGTTAAAATCAATTGACTAAAACTGTGAGGGTTTATTTCTGTATTTCCAATTCTATTCCATTGACCTCCATATTTGTCCTTATACCAGTACCATGTAGGCTTGATTTATAGACAAAGTCTGTAACTTTGTAGTAAGTTCTGAACTCAGGAAGTGTGAATCCTCCATCTTTGTTCATCTTTTTCAAGATTTTTTTGTTTATTCTGGGTCCCTTAAATTTTCATATGAATTTAGGATCAGCTTGGCCATTTTTGCAAAGAAGTCAGCTGCAATTTTGATAGGAATTACATTGAATCTGTAAATCAATCAGAGGCATAATGGCTCAATAATATTAAGAGTTTCAACTAATGAATATGGGCTGTCTTCCCATTTATTTAGATCTTATTTAATTTCTTTCAATAGATTTTTGTAGTTTTCACAGAAAAAGTTTGTACTATTTTTGTTAAATTTATTTCTAAGTATTTTATTAGTTAAGTTATATTGTAAATGTAATTGTTTCTTAGTTCCATTTTTGGATTGTTCACTGCTAATGTATAGAAATATTATTGATTTTTAATATTGATCTTATATGCTTCATTTTTGAACTCATTTATTTCTTCTTATATATATTTTTTATTGTGGTAAGAACACTTAACATGAGATCTACTCTCTTAAGATATTTTTGACGGTACAAGACAGTATTGTTAACTACAGGCCCAATGGTATGTTGTAGATCTCCAGAACTTAATAATCTTGTATAAGTGAAACTTTATATCTGTTGAATAACAGCTCACCATTTCCTCCTTGCCCTGGTCCCTGGAAACCACAATTCTACACTTTGCTTCTATGTGTTTGACTTTTTTGTATACCTCATGTAAGTGGAATCATGCAATATGTTTCCTTCAGTGACCGGCTTATTTCACTTGGCATAATGTCTTCAAGGTTCATCTATATTGTTGCATATAGCATGATTTCCACCTTTTCTTAAGGCTGAATAATATTCCATTGTGTGTATATACACCTTTTCTTTGTCCATTCCTCCACTGATGGACATTTAGTTGTTTTCCATTATCTTGGCTATTGTGAATAATGCTGCAATTCACATGGGAATGCAAATAGCCCTTTGAGATATTAATTTCAATTCTTTTGGATAAATATCCTAAAGTGGGATTGTTGAATCACATGGCATTTCTGTTTTTAAGTTTTTGAGGAGACTCCATATTGTTTTCCATAATGACTTCATCATTCTACATTCCCATCAAGAGTATACAAGGCTTTTGTTTTCTTCAGATCTTCACCAACACTTGTTATTTATTACTGTTTTTTAATAATAGCTATCCTAAGGTATGAGATGATATCTCATTGTGGTTTTGATTTGCATTTCCCTGATGATTAGTGATATTGAGCAATCAATGCAATACCTATCAAAATCCCAGTGGCATGTTTTAAGACAGAAATAGAAAAGCAATCCTAAAATGTATATGAAACCACAAAGGACCTCAAATAGCCAGACCAATCTTGAGAAAGAACAAAGTGGAGGCATCACACTTCCTGATTTCAAAATACATTACAAAGCTACAGTAACTAAAACAGCTAGGTACTGACATAAAGACAGACATATACAGCAATGTGACAGAATAGAAAGCCTCTAAATAAACTCCTGAATTATATGGTCAACTGATCTTCAACAATGGTCCCAAGAATAAACAATGGGGAAAGGATAGTCTCTTCAACAAATGGTGTTGGGGAAAACTGAATATACACATGCAAAAGAATGAATTCAGATCCTTATTTTATACCATACACAAAAATCAACCCCAAATGGATTAAATACTTAACTGTAAGACATGGACATATAAAACTCTTTGAGGAAAACATAGGAGAAATGCTTCATGAAAATGGTCTTGGTAATGACTTCTTGAATATGATGTCAAAAGCACAGACAAAGAAGGAAAAACAGAAAAGTGGGACTATGTCAAACTAAAAATCTTCTGCATAGCAAAGAATATAATTAACAGTGAAAAGGCAACGTCTAGAATGGGAGAAAACATTTGCAAACTATATATCTAATTAGGGGTTAATATCCAAAATATATAAGGAACTCCTTCAACTCAATAGCAACAACTCTAAAACCTGACTGAAAAGTGAGCAAAACAGTTGAGTAGACATTTCTCCAAAGAAGACACACAAGTAGCAATCAGGTATATTTAGTTTGTACTTCTTTTTCTAAGTTCTTGGAGTGGAAGTTTAGGTTATTTATTTGTAATCTTTCTTCTTCTCTAATATAGGTGTTTAAGATTATAAATTACCACTTAAGTACTGCATTAGCAGCATCCCATAAGTTTTGGTATATTACATCTTCATTTTAATTTTCATTTATCTCAAGCTATTTTCTATTTTTCTTGTGATTTCATCTTTAAACCATTGTTTAGTTAGGAGGGTATTGTTCAATTTCCACACATTTGTGAATTTTCCAAATTTTTTTCTGTTACTGATTTCTAGTTTCATTCCATTGTAGTTGGAGAACATACTTTGTATGGTTTTAATCATTTAAATTTATTGAGGCTTGTTTAATGGTCTAGTATATGGTCAATTCTAGAAAATATTCTTAAGAAGAATGTGTGTTCTGCTGTTGTTTGGTGAATTATCCTATAGATGTATTAGGTCTAGTTTGTCATTCAGTCTTCTGTTTCCCTATTGAACTCCTGCTGGTTGTTCTGTGCATTATAGAATGTGAAGTTTCCAAGTATTATTGTCTATTTCTTCCTTTATCCTGTCAGATTTTACTTTGTATTTTTGGGGATTCTGTTTTAAGGCACATATATACTTTTTATATTGTATTTTCTTGATAGTTTGACCCTTTTATTAAAATAAAATGTCCTTCTTTGTCTCTAGTAACATTTTTTTTTTGTTTTAAAATCTATGCTGTCTAATATTACTATAGCCACTCCAGCTTTCTTATGGTTGTTGTTTGCATGATACATACATAATTTCCATCCTTTTATTCTCAAATAATTTGTATTTTTAAATATAAATGGCTTTTGTAGACAACATATAGTTGGATCTTGTTTTATCCAGTCTGACAATCTCTGTCTTTTGATTTGAGTTTCAAATCCATTCACATTTAATGTTTTTTATATAGTTTTTGATATAGTTGGATCTATATCTGCCCTTTACTTTTGATTTTATGTAACTCTCATGGGTTTTTTTATTCCTCTGTTCCTCCCTTACTTCATATTTTTGCATTAAGCAAATAATTTCTGATGTGACATTTTAATTCCTTGAATGAGTTTTTTATTATATTTTTTGAGTTATTTTCTTAGTGGTTTCTCTAGAATTTAACCATATTTATCTCAATTTATTATAATCTACTTCAGATTTATGCTTAATTCTGTGAGATATAGAACACTTACTCCTTTATAGTTGTATTTCCTCTCTTGCATTTTATGCTATTATTTTTATGTATGTATATTATATCTATGTATTTTATAAATCCAACAATGTATTGTTATAATTATTACTTTATATAATTTGGTGGCTTTTACAAAAGCAGGAAGAAGAAAGGAGAGCAAGTATTTATTTATGATGTTTGTTATATTAACCTTCTTATTTAACATATCTTGTTCTTATTATTTGTTCCTGTGGATTCATGTTGCCATCTGGTGTGATTTCCCTAGGATGACTGTGGTTTTAGCAGGGCTGTCTTTGACTTTCTTTTTCACCAATCTCTCTGTTAATCTGTGTGCCTCTGTTCGTACCACAACCAGTTGTTAGGCTCCAGTAATTGCAAGCACAGTTTTTGAGGCCAGTCTCTGTGGTTCTAATATTGATAAGGCTCTTATTAACTGTCATTTTCCCTCGTTCTCTCTAATAAACTAGTTGGCTTATGGTTTAGTTTATTGCTCTTGAAGCTCCCAGACTTTTCTTACTTCCTTGCCACTAAATATCCATTGCTTTTTAGAGTAACCTTAGGCTTGAACTTCCCCAAACTATGTTCAAAATAAAGTCATTTCCCTTGGGAGAGCTTCAGATATCTCTGATCTTATAATCTGCTCTTTCCCTAGGCACACTCTCTGAATAATGACTCAAGAACTGGGAACAGGTAATATGGCCTGCTTCTCTTGGAGTATCTTCCCTGATGTAAAAGCAGAATGCTGTGTAGGACAGTAGCCTTTTTTTTTTTTTTTTTTTGCAGTACGCAGGCCTCTCACTGTTGTGGCCTCTCCTGTTGTGGAGCACAGGCTCCAGATGCACAGGCTCAGCAGCCATGGCCCATGGGCCCAGCCACTCCGTGGCATGTGGGATCTTCCTGGATCGGGGCACAAACCCGTGTCCCCTGCATCGGCAGGCAGACTCTCAACCACTGTACCACCAGGAAAGCCCAGGACAGTAGCCTTTGATCTTCTCACCTTGTCTTTGCTAGCATGGAATTTTACCCTACAAATAAGCTGGATCAATGGATGTTGAGTTCCAATATTCTTCACCTGTCATGTTTGTCATAAAAGCTCTGTGTTATGAGTGGGACTGGTTGGAGACAGTGAACCCCTGTCTTCTCAGTCACACTTGCCTGGAATTTAGTCTCTGCAACACAGAGGAGGAAGATGATGAGAAATTCTCATAGCCAGGCTCTCCTGTAGAGATATCACAGTCTGTGTCTGAGAGTTGGAGAGAGGGAGCCTTGCATTTTTGACCCCATCCACTTGGAGTGTAGTTTGAATCACACTAAGCTGGAGAGCAAAGGGAGGAAGCAGGTTGTGGCTCAAGCGACAGACTCTTGTTGTTTGTACTGAGATTTAGTAGATTTTCTTGAACAAATATTTCCTTTCTTTCTGTACACCCTTAGGACAATTTTCATAAACTTCAAGTGGTCATATTTTCTGTAATTTTTACCTGTTATGATTGTCTCATTGGAGAGGGGGTCTGAGAGCTCCTAATGTTGCCATCCTGGATGTTCTCTGTTACTTTTGTCTTTTAGCCTCTGGCACCATGGAATAATTACTGAGACTCGAAGCATACCATGAACACAGAAAGATTGGGAGTCTTTAAAGACAAGTTACTAAACCTATTCCCATCTCAAACTTTACATCATTAAAATAAAGATAATGGTATACACCTCAATAATGTTTTTAGGATTAAATTAAATACAATTCTGAGTACTCCTGACACCTAAGGCACCAAAATAAACGTGACTATTTTTATCTCATATGTTTTTATGAGGGTAATGTATATGCTATATGTTATGTAAAATTCTGTAAATATTATTATAGCTTTTTCTTTTTTTTTTCTTTTTTTTTTTTTTTTTTGCGGTACACGGGCCTCTCACTGTTGTGGCCTCTCCCATTGCAGAGCACAGGCTCCAGACACACAGGCTCAGAGGCCATGGCTAACAGGCCCAGCCACTCCACAGCATGTGGGATCTTCCAGGACTGGGGCATGAACCCGTGTCCCCTGCATCAGCAGGCGGACTCTCAACCACTGCGCCACCAGGGAAGCCCTATTATAGCTTTTAAATATTTTTCATACTCTGCTCCATTTTGCTTCTTAATTCAATCTGATGATAGAGTAACTGATATTGAGTGTCCTGTTTGTAGAGACATAGGTGAATTCCTACATTTTGTGAAATTCAACATGTAGATATAAGTAGAAACCAGTAAAAGAATAAATGAAAATCAATGCTTCTGCTTCCCTTTAAGTCTGTGATCAAAGTAGAAGCCTCAGTAAATGATATTTCTTGGGGATTAAAACCCAATAGACGATAATTATCCAACATGACCTTGACCATCAGGTCTTCACATCTGGTAATTACTCACCAGGATTTTCTTAGCCTTGATCATTATTGTCTAATTTGGGTCCATTTAGAATTCCAAAGCCCAAGCAGCTTGAATGTATGAAAACCTGCTGTTTTATGACATGGAGAGCTCATTGCATTTCACTTTCTTAATTCATGTCAAACTTTCAAATGTTTTTACTTAGAAGAAGTAAACTACAGAGCCCTGAGTCTTTCTTAAAACACATTTTATCTATAAGCTCCAAAAAAATTTTCTTACATATTGTTTAGAATATGAATTGTTCGTGTTTTATTTCTTATTTCACTAACAAGAAACTTTCTAAGTCTAGTATTCAGAATCTATGACCCTAAAGCTAATACAACTTTTATTTTGTTTCTTACTGGCAATACAATTGGGATTATGTTGGAAAGGTTGACATGACATGATGTCTTTGAATTGCCTGTAAGCACTGTAATAATTCTTAGGCACTATTCAGAATTGGGGGGTAAAATTGAAAAACTAAGAAAGGAAATAAAGCCGAATATTAGTAAAATGAGGGGGAGAGGTATAGGAAGCAAAGGATACAAAGAATAAGATAAAGAATGAAAGATAAAGAGGAAATTCAAAAGTCAGTATAGCATAGATAATGATAATAACATTTGTGGGGTTTACAGAGTGTTGTGTATATAGTTTGCCTGCCAGTCTCCTACTTCTAGCAGGAAGCATTTAGCTGAAGAAAGAGGAAGCCACACCCACTCAAACTAACTACATCAAAAGGTGGTGCATTATAAAGATCCTGGGAAATAGCATAGAATCCATTTGTCAGCAATATCGTTGGGCTTCATGTGGACTGGAAAGATATAGTTTCTTCTCTCTGTCTTTGGGGACATTTATTCTTTTCTCCTTGTTTCTTTCTTCACACATTTCTTTCATTTAATTATGCAAACTGGTTATCTTTGTAAGCCCCTCAGTCTCTGCTCCTTCATAATTTCAGTCCATATGTGGCTAGCATGGACCCTTTTTTGCTGCACACTTCCCCATCTCTTCTTCTTAGATCACTGACTCAGAATCACTGGCTTAATTTCAAATTTCAGGTAGAGAGAATGTAATTGGCTGAATGTGTATAAGTTGTCTGCTTTTGGTCTAAGTACTATGGCTGAAAGGATGAAGTCTGCATTACGTTGGGCTGTTCTTATGAGGGTCATAGGTTGAACTGGTTCTCTAAGAAAAGAAGAGACATATTTACTTATCTATTATGTGCTATCTACTAAATTCCTTGAGGGAAAAGATCATGTCCTATTAATTCCTTTCCCCAGCACCTTGCACAGTTTTATTTTTTTGTTTGTTTTTTGTTTTTTTTTGTGGTACACGGGCCTCACTGTTGTGGCCTCTCCCGTTGTGGAGCACAGGCTCCGGACGCACAGGCTCAGCGGCCATGGCTCACGGGCCTAGCCGCTCCATGGCATGTGGGATCTTCCCGGACCGGGGCACAAACCTGTATCCCCTGCATCGGCAGGTGGACTCAACCACTGCACCACCAGGGAAGCCTGCACAGTTTTAATATGAACATTGAACAAAATAATCTTCACTTCAAGGGCAATTTGCATTTCTGTCTTTAGTGAGCAGTGCTATTGACACAAATGAAGAAAAAATTCCAGTCCCTACTTTTCTGATGGGTATCATCAAGGTAACTTGCCTTGAACAATGATTAACCTTTTTTGGAAAGTGAACTTTGTTGAGCAGACTTTGAAGATATTGTCCATACCTGGGAATGAAGCAACAATGACATAACACCTGTCCATTTTGTAGGCCAGTGTTCTGAAACTAGTTTTAGTAGTTGAACTTATGCTAAAATTTTACCCAGAATACAAATAAATAAAATATATAAAAATAGAACACATAGTCAAAGCAGGTGTAAAAGGTCAAGCTCTACCTATTAATCTTCTTTGTTCTGTTCATCATCCAACAGGCCTACCCCTAAACTAGAGGAACCTCTATGGAACCCAAGTGCTCCAGAGACCATTGCTTTTAGGTGAGAAGCAAGGAAATTTTATTCTTATTTGCTCAGTATTTGAGTACATTTATAATTTTAAGTACACAAAAATATGATACAAAAGATTTTGTGAAGACATAGAAAAGGGTTTTATTGTGTATTTTTTCCATTGCTGCAAGTTTCTTAGGTGTACAATTCAAAGATAGAAACTCATTTGTTCAATAAACTTTTAATGAGCATTATTTGCTACATTCTATGCTTGGCAGTAAAATATGAACAAGACAGAACCTCTGTTATCATGTGTCCATAGTCTACACTAGAACTATGTGAAATAAGAACATTTTAATTTCATTACACTTAATGCAATATAGATACCTTACTTAAAAGTATCAGTGGAAAGGAACTAGCAAACATTTCAGTACTCAGAGTAAGTTCAGGAGTTCATATTCTTCCACTCTCACCTTTCTCATGAAACATGGACTTAAGACATTGTTGGTATAACCATTGGCTCTTGTAGTTTCTGCTTGGAGCTTTTGATTTCTCTCCTTTTCTCCAATATGAATTGAAACATTGATTTCCCCCCAAAAAATGCAAAATATCTGAAAATGTTACAATGTACATCACTAGGTTAGTGTAACAGTGTTGTGCTGAAATGAAAAGAAATATTTCTGCTTATATTGAAAAATGTTATAGAACTTTTTAGTTGTGAGAATGCACTGTTGGAATAGAAAAATATTTTTATACTCAAATATGTTGTCTAAGACTAATGTATCTTCATAGAACTGTATACATTAGAACTAAAAGGGAACTTAGAATTCATTGTAGGCATTATGATTGCCTACCAACTATCCATTCATCATATCTGAATTTGCAACAGAATTCCAGTCTTGTTCAGGGTAGAAATGTGCCCAACTTCAGATAATGGAAGTACCATACCTCTAAGGGGCATTTAGAAACATTTGAGCATGTTTTAGAGTGTCAAAAGGGCTAAGAGATAATATTGACATTCAGTCCCTTTGGGTTGTAGATGCTACATGTCCTGGAATGTACAGAATTGTCCTGTATAACAAAGAATTTTCCAGCTTCAAGTACTAATAGTTTCCCCAGCAAGAAACTCTGGTTTAACCCAGTTCTGCTAATCATGTTACCCTCTTTGTCCAGCTAACTTTTTTTTTTAACATCTTTATTGGAGTATAATTGCTTTACAATAGTGTGTTAGTTTCTGCTTTATAACAAAGTTAAACAGCTAAACGTACACATATATCCCCATATCCCCTCCCTCTTGCATCTCCCTCCCACCCTCCCTATCCCACCCCTCTAGGTGGTCACAAAGCACAGAGCTGATCTCCCTGTGCTATGGAGCTGCTTCCCACTAGCTATCTATTTTACATTTGGCATTGTATATATGTCCATGCCACTCTCTCACTTCGTCCCAGCTTACACTTCTCCCTCCATGTGTCCTCAAGTATATACTCTATGTCTGTGTCTTTATGACTCTCCTGCCGTGAGGTTCTTCAGAAACATTTTTTTTTTTTTAGATTCCATATATATATGTTAGTGTACGGTATTTATTTTTCTCTTTCTGACTTACTTCACTCTGTATGACAGACTCTAGGTCCATCCACCTCACTACAAATAACTCAGTTTCATTTCATTTTATGGCTGAATAATATTCCATTGTATATATGTGCCACATCTTCTTTATCCATTCATCTGTCGATGGGCCCTTAGGTCGCTTCCATGTCCTGGCTATTGTAAATAGAGCTGCAATGAACACTGTGGTACATGACTTTTTGAATTATGGTTTTCTCAGGGTATATGCCCAGTAGTGGGATTTCTGGGTTATATGGTAGTTCTATTATTAGCTTTTTAAGGAACCTCCATACTGTTCTCCATAGTGGCTGTATCAATTTACATTCCCACCAACAGTGCAAGAGGGTTCCCTTTTCTCCACACCCTCTCCAGCATTTATTGTTTGTAGATTTTTTGATGATGGCCATTCTGACCAGTGTGAAGTGATACCTCATTGTAGTTTTGATTTGTATTTCTCTAATGATTAGTGATGTTGAGCATCCTTTCGTATGTTTGTTGGCAATCTGTATATCTTCTTTGGAGAAATGGCTATTTAGGTCTTCTGCCCATTTTTGGATTGGATTGTTTGTTTTTTGATATTGAGTTTCATGAGCTGCTTGTAAATATTGGAGATTAATCCTTTGTCAGTTGCTTCATTTGTGAATATTTTCTCCCATTCTGAGTGTTGTCTTTTCATCTTCTTTATGGTTTCCTTTGCTGTACAAAAGCTTTGAAGTTTCATTAGGTCCCATTTGTTTATTTTTGTTTTTATTTCCATTACTCTAGGAGGTGACTCAAAAAGAATCCTGCTGTGATTTATGTCATAGAGTGTTCTGCCTATCTTTTCCTCTAAGAATTTTATAGTGTCTGGCCTTACATTTAGGTCTTTAATCCATTTTGAGTTTATTTTTGTGTATGGTGTTAGGGAGTGTTCTAATTTCATTCTTTTCCATGTAGCTGTCCAGTTTTCCCAGCACCACTTATTGAAGAGACTGTCTCTCTTCCATTGTATATTCTTGCCTTCTTTATCAAAGATAAGGTGACTATATGTGCGTGGGTTTATCCCTGGGCTTTCTATCCTGTTACATTGATCTATATTTGTGTTTTTGTGCCTGTACAATATTGTCTTCATTACTGTAGCTGTGTAGTATAGTCTGAAGTCAGGTACCTGATTCCTCGAGCTCCGTTTTTCTTTCTCAAGATTGATTTGGGTATTCGGGGTCTTTTGTATTTCCATACAAATTGTGAAATTTTTTATTCTGGTTCTGTGAAAAACGCCATTGTAGTTTGATAGGGATTGCCTTGAATCTGTAGACTGCTTTGGGTAGTATGGTCATTTTCACAATGTTGATTCTTCCATTCCAAGAACATGGTATATCTCTCCATCTGTTTGTATCAACTTTCATTTCTTTCATCAGTGTCTTATAATTTTCTGCATACAGGTCTTTTTTCTCCCTAGGTAGATTTATTCCAAGGTATTTTATTCTTTTTGTTGCAGTGGTAAATGAGATTGTTTCCTTAATTTCTCTTACAGATTTTTCATCATTAGTGTGTAGGAATGCAAGAGATTTCTGTTCATTAATTTTTTATCCTGTTACTTTACCAAATTCATTGATTAGCTCTAGTAGTTTTCTGGTAGCATCTTTAGGATTCTCTATGTATAGTATCATGTCATCTGCAAACAGTGACAGCTTTTTATTGCTTCTTTTCCAAGTTATATTCCTTTTATTTATTTTTCTTCTCTGATTTCTGTGTCTAAAACTTCCAAAACTATGATGAATAATAGTGTTGAGAGTGGACAACCTTGTCTTGTTCCTGATCTTAGAGGAAATTGTTTCAGTTTTTCGCCATTGAGAATGATGTTGGCTCTGGGTTTGTCATATATGGCCTTTATTATGTTGAGGTAATTTCCCTCTATGCCTACTTTCTGCAGAGTTTTTATCATGAATGGGTGTTGAATTTTGTCAAAAGCTTTTTCTGCTTCTATTAAAATGATCATATGGTTGTTCTCCAATTTTTTCATATGTTTTATCACATTGTTTGATTTGCATGCATTGAAGAATCCTTGCATTCCTGGGAGAAACCCCACATGACCATGTTGTATGAGCCTTTTAATGTGCTATTGGATTCTGTTTGCTAGTATTTTGTGGACAATTTTTGCATCTTTGTTGATCAATGATATTGGCCTGTAGCTTCCTTTCTTTGTGACATCTTTGTCTGGTTTTGGTATCAGGTTGATGGTGGCCTCATAGAATGAATTTGGGAGTGTGCCTCCCTCTGCAATATTTTGGAAGAGTTTGAGAAGGATAGGTGTTAGCTCTTCCCTTAATGTTTGATAGAATTCACCTGTGAAGCCATCTGGTCCTGCATTTTAGCTCATTAGAAGATTTTTAATCACAGTCTCAATTTCAGTGCTTGTTATTTGCCTGTTTATATTTCCTATTTCTTCCTGGTTCAGTCACAGAAGTCTGTGCATTTCTAAGAATTTGTTCATTCTTCCAGATTGTCCATTTTATTGGCATATAATTGCGTGTAGTAATCTCTCATGATCCTTTGTATTTCTGCAGTGTCAGTTGTTACTTCTCCTTTTTCATTTCTAATTCAACCGATTTGAGTCTTCTCCCTTTTTTTCTTGATGAGTCTGGCTAATGGTTTATCAATTTTGTTTATCTTCTCAAAGAACCTGCTTTTAGTCTTATTTATCTTTGCAATCGTTTCCTTCACTTCTTTTTCATTTATTTCTGCTCTGGTCTTTATTTCTTTCCTTCTGTTAACTTTCAGGTTTTTTTGTTCTTCTTTCTCTAATTGCTTTAGGTGTAAGGTTAGGTTTTTTATTTGAGAGTTTTTTTGTTTCTTCAGGTAAGATTGTATTGCTGTAAACTTCCCTGTTAGAACTGCTTTTGCTGCATCCCATAGGTTTTGGGTCGTCGTGTTTTCATTGTCATTTGTTTCTAGGTATTTTTTGCTTTCCTCTTTGATTTCTGCAGTAATCTATTGGTTATTTAATAGTGTACTGTTTAGCCTCCAAGTGTTTGTATTTTTTAACAGATATTTTTCCTGTAATTGATATCTAGTCTCATAAAGTTGTGATTGGGAAAGATACTTGATACGATTTCAATATTCTTAAATTTACCAAGGCTTAATTTGTGCCTGAAGATATGATATATCCTGGAGAATGTTCCATGGGTACTTGAGAAGAAAGTGTATACTGGTTTTCAGATGGAATGTCCTATAAATATCAATTAAGTCCATCTTTTTTAATGTATGATTTAAAGCTTATGTTTCCTTATTTAGTTTCATATTGGATGAACTGTCCATTGGTGAAAGTGGGGTGTTAAAATCCCCTACTATGACTGTGTTACTATCAATTTTCCCTTTTATGGCTGTTAGCATTTGCCTTATGTATTGAGGTACTCCTGTGTTGGCTGCATAAATATTTACAATTGTTATATCTTCTTCTTGGATCGATCCCTTGATCATTATGTACTGTCCTTGTTTGTCTCTTGTAATAGTCTTTATTTTAAAGTCTATTTTTTCTGATATGGGTATTGCTACTCCAGCTTTCTTTTGATTTCCATTTGCATGGAATATCTTTTTCCATCCCCCCACCTTTAGTTATTATGTTTCCCTAGGTCTGAAGTGGGTCTCTTGTAGACAGCATATATATGGGCCTTGTTTTTGTATCTATTCAGCCAAGCTATGTCTTTTGGTTGGAGAATTTAATCCATTTACATTTAAGGTAGTTATCAATATGTATGCTCCTATTACCATTTTCTTAATTATTTGGGTTTCTTATTGTAGGTCTTTCCCTTCCCTTGTGTTTCCCACTTAGAGAAGTTCCTTTAGCATTTATTGTAAAGCTGGTTTGGTGGTGTTGAATTCTTTTAACTTTTGCTTGTTTGTAAAGGTTTTAATTTCAATGTCCAATCTGAGTGGGATCCTTGCTGGGTAGAGTTGTTTTGGTTGTAGGTTTTTCCCTTTCATCAGTTTAAATATGTCCTGCCACTCCCTTCTGGCTTGCAGAGTTTCTGCTGAAAGATCAGATGTTAACCTTTTTGTGATTCCCTTGTATTTTATTTATTGTTTTTCCCTTGCTGCTCTTAATATTTTTTCTTTGTACTTAATTTTTGATAATTTGATTAATATGGTTCTTGGCATGTTTTTCCATGGATTTATCCTGTATGGGACTCTCTGCACTTCCTTGACTTGACTGACTATTTCTTTTCCCATATTAGGGAAGTTTTCAAACTATAATCTCTTCCAATATTTTCTCAGTCCCTTTCTTTTTCTCTTCCTCTTCTGGGACCCTTTTAATTCGAATGTTAATGGGTTTAATATTGTTCCAGAAGTCTCTGAGACTCTCCTCAATTATTTTCCTTATTTTTTCTTTATTCTACTCTGTGGTAGTTATTTCCACTATTTTATCTTCCAGGTCACTTATCCGTTCTTCTGCCTCAGTTATTCTGCCATTAATTACTTCTAGAGAATTTTTAATTTCATTTATTGTGTTGTTCATCATTTTTTGTTTGCTCTTTAGGTCTCTTAGTTCCCGGTTAAACGTTTCTTGTATTTTATCCATTCTATTTCCAAGATTTTGGATCATCTTTGCTATCATTACTCTGAATTCTTTTTCAGGTAGACTGCCTATTTCCTCTTCATTTGTTTGGTCTGGTAGTTTTTACCTTGCTCCTTCATCTGCTGTGTGTTTCTCTGTCTTCTCATTTTGCTTAACTTACTGTGTTTGGGGTCTCCTTTTCGCAGGCTGCAGGTTCGTAGTTCCTGTTGTTTTTCATGTCTTCCCACAGTTGGTAAGGTTGGTTCAGTGGGTTGTGTAGGCTTCCTATTGGAGGGGACTGGTACCTGTGTTATTTTGTATAGGGATGGATTTTGTCTTTCTTGTGGGCAGGATCATGTCCAGTGGTGTGTTTTGGGGTGTCTGTGACCTTACTATGATTTTAGGTAGCCTCTCTGCTAATGGGTGTGGTTGTATTCCTGTCTTGCTAGTTGTTTGGCATAGGTTGTCCAGCACTGTAGCTTGCTTGTTGTTGAGTGGAGCTGGGTCTTATCATTGAGATGGAGATCTCTGGGAGAGCTTTCGCCATTTTATATTACGTGGAATTGGGAGGTCTCTGGTGTTCCAATATCATGATCTTGGCTCTCCCACCTCAGAGGCAGCTGGCTGACATCTGCTGGAGCACCAAGACCCTGTTAGCCACATGGCTCAGAAGAAAAGTGAGAAAAAGGAAAGCAAGCAAACATCAAGAAGGAAAGAAAGAAAGAATCAATTAGAATAGAATAGAATAAAATATTAAAAATTATTTAAAATAAAAAAATTAAAAAGTAATAAGAAAAAGAAAGAAAGAAGAGAGCAACCAAACCAAAAAACAAATCCACCGATGATAACAAGCACTAAAAACTACAAAAAAAAAAAAAAGGAAAAAAGGGACAGTCTGAACCCTAAGACAAATGGTAAAAGCAAAGCTATATAGACAAAATCACACAAAGAAGCATATACATACACACTCACAAAAAGGGAAAAAGGAAAAAATATCTATATCTATATCTATATCTATATCTATCTATCTATCTATATATATAAAGGAAGAGAGCAACAAAATCTATAAACATATCTACCAATGATAATAAACTCTAAATACTAAACTAAGATAAACATAAGGCCAGAAACAAAGTAGATGCAGAAAGCAAACTCCAAGTCTACAGTTGCTCCCAAAGTCCACTGCCTCAATTTTGGGATGATTTGTTATCTGTTCAGGTATTCTAGGGATGCAGGGTACATCAAGTTGATCGTGGAGAGTTAATCCACTCCTCCTGAGGCTGCTGGGAGAAATTTCCCTTTCTCTTCTTTGTTCACACAGCTCCTGGGGTTCAGCTTTGGATTTGGCCCCACCTCTGCATGTAGGTTGTCTGAGGGCATCTGTTCTTCGCTCAGACTAGATGGGGTTAAAGTAGCAGCTTATTAGGGGGCTCTGGCTCACTTAGGCCAGGGGGAGGGAGGGGTATGAAATGCAGGGCAAGTCTGCAGCGGCAGAGGCCAGTGTGCCATTTCAATAGCTTGAGGTGTGTCATGTGTTCTCCTGGGGAAGTTGTCGCTGGATCACAGGACCGTGGCAGTGGTGAGCTGCACAGGCTCCCAGGAGAGGATGTGTGGATAGTGACCTGTGCTTGCACACAGACTTCTTGGTGGCTGCAGTAGCAGCCTTAGCATTTCACGCCCGTCTCTGGTGTCCACTGTTTTAGCCACGGCTCATGCCCGTATCTGGAACTCGTTTAGGTGGTGCTCTGAATCCCCTCTCCTTGTACACCCCGAAACAATGGTCTGTTGCCTCTTAGGCAGTTCCAGACTTTTTCCCAGACTTCCTCCCAGTTGGTGTCGTGCACTAGCCCCCTTCAGGCTGTGTTCACACAGCCAACCCCACTACTCTCCCTGGAATCTGACCTCTGAAGACGGAGCCTCAGCTCCCATCCCCCACCTGTTCTGGCGGGTGGGCAGTCAGGCCTCTCAGGCTGCTGAGTGCTGGTTGGCACCCATCCTCTGTGCGGGAATGTCTCTGCTTTGCCCTCTGCCCCCCTGTTGCTGTGCTCTCCTCTGTGGCTCAGAAGCTTCCCCCCTGCCACCCCCTGTCTCTGCCAGTGAAGGAGCTTCCTAGTGTGTGAAAACTTTTCCTCCTTCACAGCTCCCTCCCAGAGATGCAGGTCCTGTCCCTATTCTTTTGTCTCTCTTTTTTCTTTTGCCCTACCCAGGTATTTGGGGAGTTTCTTGCCTTCTGGGAAGTCTAAGGTCTTCTCCCAGCGTTCAGTAGGTGACCTGTAGGAGTTGTTCCACATGTAGATGTATTTCTGGTGTATTTGTGGGAGGAATGTAATCTCCACATCTTACTCCTCTGCCATCTTGAAGGTCTCTTCCTTACTTTTTATTTAGTAAATGTGTGACTCAGTTCAGGATAGTGAGATGGAAGAGGGAGTACCCAAGCTGGTCACTGCGATGGGAAATGTTCAGGAAAATATAACATTTCTTTCTGGTATAAAATAGACCAATATAATTTGTTATTTACTGAAGGATATGTAATACATGGCACCATGGCCTGCAACAAGGCAAACCAAAAGGCATTGACCAAATTTGGGAGAATAGATATATTGTAGCACCTGGGTGTCTTTTGACCAGCATAACTAATATTTCTTGTACTTTGAGGGCTTGACTTCTTTTTATGTGGGGAAAAGAAACCCTTGGTTGTTTAAGCCATTATAGCTGGAGTTTTTGATACCTACAGTTGAAAACACTCTTGGTTGATAGACCTTAGTAAACACATTAACTCTTCCCCACCTTAATTTCTTTTCTCTTTGAAAAAAACTAGGGATCAGGCATCTATAGTTACCTGAAAAAGTTACCTAGTTATTTAATGGCAGGATGAAATACAAATACCTTTATCTCCATTACTATTATGGGGTTATCAAACTATGATGTGTGAGATTTTTTTTTCTCCCTTTTTCTTGAAAAAGAATTATGTATTTAATTGCATTTGAAATCTAGACATACCTGATGAAAAATAGTAAACATATCATGACATTAAAAAACAATATTCTGAATGTATTTTAAAATTTAACCATTCTACATGGTTTATCTTGTGATTTATGAAGGTAGTAAAAATAGCTTTTGTGAGCAAGTCTTACTAAATTCTCCTTCAGCAGGTGCAATAGAATTCAAAGCAGCTGGTTTTAAGCAGAAAAAAGACAAAGCAAAAAAATCAAGTAGACTCTTAAAAATGAAAAATTATAAAATATTTATATAATATAAATGTAAATTATATGTGTAAATGTATATGTGTCAATCATTTGTCAATTACCTACCAAATGCATAATTAAATAAAATTTTAAATATTTTGCATGATCTTGACTTTGCAGTAAAAAATACACATAGAAACATAAGGCTCCTAGATGCTAACGAAGACACTATTTTACTATATACTTAAAATTTGATCCTTACAGAGCAATTTTGTTTTATCTTGTGGGAAGCCAATAGGACAGAGAAAAGTCAGAATATGATATTTTCTTACAAAGATGGTTAGCAAGCACTTACATAGAGATTTTGTATTTTGATATATAGATTTCAACCTTGTGTACAACATAAAAGTGCAATCACTTACATTTTCCTGTGCATGGAATTGTGTAAGCAAGTAAAATATCATGTTCGCAGAAGTGTAGTATCCATTAGAAGACCTAATGGAGATGAATTTGAAAGCTTCCAATAAGTCTCTTTAGCTCAAATTCTTGAAAGGTTGAAGTCTGCTTCTTTTTTCATGCCCATTAAACAGATTAATGACAGCAAGATCCAAGACTAAGTTGAAGGTAATGAGGTAATGACATATATGATTCATACAGAAAGGAAATTAAATAATTTTAGAGCTGCAGAAGATATTAAGGGTTATCCAGTTCAGTATTTATCTTATTTAAATAATTTCAGGGACTCTTTTAAATAGAAACTATGTATCATGAACTTGTGTTTTACTTACATTATTCTCGTTAAACATAACGTAAATATGTATAAATTTGAAACTACATGTGCATTTCCTAAGCTTATAGCTTTTATATAATCATAATAGAAACAATCAGAAATCTCATTAGATATAAAACCAAAAACATTAAAATTAAATTATTTAATGTAATGTGTAATGTTATTTTACTGAAAAGAAATCATTAATGTTGAATTTAGTACTAGACAAATAGTCTCAGGTAAGATTCTTTATTAAATTCATTTCTACATTCTTTATCTCAAACAGCTTTGTTTATAATCACACATTGGTAGTAAGTTCTCATAAATTTTATATGATACTGTTTTTACCCTTATTCTTAAAAGATAATTTTAAAAGCTTTATAAATCTAGATAGATAGTTATTTCCTCCCAAAGTTTTGAATTATTCTACTGTCTTCTGGCTTTCATAGTTGCCATTGATAAGTCTGCTGTCTAATTATCAGACTGCCTTTTCTCTTTGTTTGAAATTATTTTCTTTGTTTTTGAGATTCTTCAGTTTCTTTATTGTGCCTCTCAACTTTTACTTATTTTTTATCCTGTTTAGGATAAATGCTCCCTGTTTATATAAATTCATTCTTTTTTATCAGTTTTAGAAAATTCCAAGTTGAATAGCTTTTTTTTTTTTCTTTTTTTTTCTTTTTTTCTTTTTTGCAGCACTTGGGCCTCTCACTGTTGTGGCCTCTCCCATTGTGGAGCACAGGCTCCGGATGCGCAGGCCCAGTGGCCATGGCTCATGGGCCCAGCTGCTCCGTGGCATGTGGGATCCTCCCAGACCAGAGCATGAACCCGTGTCCCCTGCATCAGCAGGCGGACTCTCAACCACTACACCACCAGGGAAGCCCTGAATAGCTCTTTAAATATTGCCTTTCCTTCCTTCTATTCCCCCTTGACCCCGTTTGGATGAATATTAGCCTTTACATTTGACCCTAAAAATATTTTAAACTCCTTAAATTTTTAATCATCTTTTCTCTTTTTGATGCCTTATGAGTAATTTCTTTAGCTTTATAATCCACTTCTTATACTCTTTATTCAGTAGAGTGTCAGCAGACATTTAGCTACACATTTCTAATTAAAACAATTATATTTTATTACTAAAATATAATTTTATTTGTTTCAACATTTCCTGATACTTTTTGAAAATAAAATGTTGCTGTTTCTTTTTCATTATACCATAAAGAGTTATTCTATTGTGTCTAGCTATTAACTCTAATTTTTAATTTCCTTTTGGATATAAATCTTTTTGTTGTTTCTGCCAAATAACATGCATGAAGTCTTGTTGATGGTGTGTATATGAGCTCTATTTATGAACTCATATGTGACTGATTTTGCTCTGTGGAAAACTTGAGGCCTTGAAGATGCATTTCTTTGGAAAGGATTGTATTTGCTTTTGCTGAGAATTTGCGGAAATTACTCTTTCAGAAAACTTAGTCCCCCTTTAGGTTCCCAAGCAGAATCTGGGAATGTCAAGTTTAATTATTTCCCTTGCATAGACGTTGCTGAGAATGTCCATTTCAGTTCTCCCTCTTATCCTCCAGATTGCTCTCTGTATTTGTTTACTTAGTTGTTGTTTATTTGGCTATTTGAAGATTTCTCTTATTTCTTCTGCAACCATCAATGTGACCAAAATTACATTTGGTGCAGCATCTAGTTGTTCTGCTGTGGAAATGTCGCAGGCTTATCTAGTCCAGTAAATGGCTGAAAGTGGAAGTTACCTAGGTTATAGCATTTTTGACACAAAATTTCTATTTTTAGCAAATAACTGTAAGATTGTAGAAGTAAATTAGTAAAGTCTTCATTTAAAAAAATAACATCATTTTGAAAATAACTTGACTAAAATTCAGTTTATTCAACTTTATATTCCACTTGGAACTTGTTGACATCTAGTCATTGTAATTCTAGATTCAATCTATTTAAATGGCCAAAACTATCATCAAAATATGCATCCAATGCTAACCACTTAAAATCAGTTTATTGGTCTCTGTGGGACAACCATTAGGAAGCAAACACCTACTGGCAACAGGCTTTCTTCCCACACTGAAATAATGCTAAGTTTATGACCTTTTACTCATTAAAAAAACATTTATTGAATACCTATGTTCCAGGCATGTTTTAAGCTCTGGGCTTACAGAGATGAACAAAACAAAGTGCGTGGCCATTGTTCTTACATTCTAGTGATGAAAGACAGTTAGACAATAGCCAGTAAATAAATAAATAGGACAAATCAGAAAGTAATGCAATAAAGAAAATAAAGCAGGGTGGTGTGATCAAAAGTGACTGAGAAGGGTGCAGTGGATTATTTGGATTGTATTATGGTGATGACTTCCCTGAGGAGGTAGGAATTGAGGTGATGACCTGTGGAAAGTGTTTAACAAATGCTTCAGCAAATGCAGTGCCCTGAGGGAAATGGAGGGTGGCATGTTCCTAATGGAGAGGAACGAAAAGAATGTATGATTGTAGCATAGTGATCTATTCTTAAGAGTGTTATGACATTAAAAAGGTAAATGAGAAGGGAGATTTCAAACCATGGAGATGTGTTTGGATTATATTTTAATTGCATTGAGAAGACTTTAGTTTCAACTAGTTGAATGATTATTTATATAATTATATGTTTATAATTCATAATTATAAATATATATTAAAATCTCAATAAATTTATAATAATTATATTGTTTTAATATTGTATACAATTATAATCATTTTCATGAATATTTTAATAAATATTATATTAAATTATATCTTACATGTACTTAAGAGCCACCTCTAAATATTGTTAAACTGTTGCCAGAGAAGTAAGGGAGGTTGTAAGCTAGTCAGACACCTGAAATAATATCTCTTTATTGATCATCTTCATCAGATTACATATTGGATATTTTATTCCAAGAATCTTTTAGCCTTTCTTTTTGAACAGCTATATTGTTGTAAAATTGACATACAACAAACTACACATATTTAAAGTGTAAAATTTGAGAAGTTTTGACATATCTTTACACCTGTGGATCCATCATCACAATCAAGATGATAAGATATTCACTACCCACAGAAGTTTCCTCATGACTCTTTTTAATCCCTCATTACCACTCCCCTCCCCAATAACTCCTGATCTGCTTACTTTCACTACTGGTTAATTACATCACTATGTATTAGAACTTTATGTAAATTGAATCACTCAGTATGTACCTTTTGTTTGATTTCTTTTACTTAGAATAATTATTTTCAGAAGTATCCATGTTGTAGCAAATACCAATGGATTATTTCTTTTCATTGCTAAAGAATGTTCCATTGGATGGATATAACACAATTTGTTTATTCAACTGTTAATAGACATTTGGATTATTTTCAGATTTTGGCTATTACAAATACAGGTACTTTTAACATTTGTATACAAGTCTGTGTGAACATGTGTGTTCATTTCTCTCAAGTAAATACTTAGATATGGACTAACTGGAACATAACTGTAAAAAACTGCCAAACTTTTTTCCAAAGTTGTTGTACCATTTTTCATTCTGACCAATAGTGTATGAGAATTCCAATTTCTCCACATTTTCAACATTTAGTATGGTCAGTCTTTTTAATTATGGCCAATCTAGTAGTTATGTAATGGTATCTCTTTGTCATTTTAATTTTTATTTCTTTATTGACTAATGATGCTGATCATCTTTTCATGTGCTTATTTGCTGTCCATATACCTTCTCTGGTTAAATATCTGTTCAAGTAATTTCTTATTGTTGCTTTAATCAATATGCAATGTTGTCCTAGTAGTAGATGTTACAGGAAAAGAATATTTTTATTTTTTCTCTTCCTCTTTTAGTCATTTATTTATTAATTGAACCATTCAGTCAACATGAGTTAAATGAATATCTACCAGCTTCCAAGTTCTGGGGATATAATGAAGCATGGGATTCTGTATCTGCTCAATCAGCACTTACAAAAATTGTCAACTAAAGTCCAGTGTAATTATAATGTATTCCCCTTGTTTATAACTCTGCAGTTTATGATTCACTTATGTGGATGGTTTCCATAAGGTTAAGAGATAAATATGATATTAAGATACATCAGGTTCTGCTTCAGTTTTCAAAGAGCTCACACTACCCTTGGGAAATCAGATAGAGGATTGAAAATATGGTAGCAGAAACTAAATTTCAAATAAAAAGTACTCAAAAGAAATGTCCTTGTAAATATTCAGAGAGGGTTTCCTAGAGAAAGTTGGACTTTTAACTCTTAGTAATTTATAAGAAAATTTCAATAAGTGAATAATATGAAGAGATGAGATTAGTGAGGTAAGAAGCAGCAATATTAAGTTTTTAAAGAGCAAAGAATATGCTGGGCCAACTGGGCTGACTTGTTTCCTGGAAGTCGTGAGTTCAGGATTCAGTGTTATCCTGACCACAGGCATTTGATAATATGTGAACAGTTTCTCATTTTAGAACATGAATGCCTATGAAAGACTTATTAATGACATTTATAATAAAAGAGTTTAATATTCTTGGAAATCATCATCACCTGTAAATGCAGGGTTTGGAAAATATTTTGGTAGTTTAATGGGATTTTTAGTTATATGAGATTATCTTGTAGATTTTATAACCTCAATTAAGATATAGTGCTCAGTGTGGAAAGTAAAGAAGACAGAGGACTGAATAAACCACTATAAATTTTATTTACTTTTAACCTTATAGATACCTTTAAAGACATTTTTAACTTTATAGACATATTCCACTCTGCTGTGGAATTTTTACTTTTCAATTTGCTTCATCCTGGAACAGCTAAAACAACATTCTGAAATCTTGGGGAAGTGTGATCTCTGGCCTCCTATAGTAGGATAATTTTTTTTTTAAGTCTGTGCATGCTCTATGCTGGATTGAACACTCAAGACTTTTAATTAGAAACTCTCTGGCAAAGGAGAGTCTACTTTATTTATCTATCAGTTCAGGAAGAGGACATGTGCTAGAGATACTGATAATACTTATTCTAATGAAATGAACTGGGACATATGGAAGCTTCAGGCTGAAGGTCATTCACTCGCTAATATATAGCTTTTTTTTTTTTTTTTTACTTTTCCTCTTTTTTGTGTGTTTGTGATATGATAAAGTGTCCTAGTGCTATCTACTTACTACAAAAGTGAGATCTTGGAAGGAAAAAACTACAGAAATAAATAATTGCCTTTTATGGCTTCCTGTTTTCTGCAATTTCAAATATAGACTTAAAAAAAGATTATAATTAGAGAGTACTCTACAGTCTAACAATATGACAAGGGGATTCTATTATAATAGAATGAAGAATCTTCACTTGAAGTGAAAGAAGAATGTTTATTAGAAATGATATATTTTTAATATTTTTTATTATTTAAATATTTTTTATTTAACCTTGACATATTTTGAATTATAAATTCATGCAAGTAGATTTGTTCATAATGCCAAAAACAACCATGCAGAAAGATAAATGAGACAAATTTAAAGACACACACACACACATACACACAAACAAACACACAGACACCATGATGAAAACAGATCAAAACTTCCAAATATAGGTGAAAAATCATCAACTCATGCCCTGTGGATTAACTGGATAGTATCAGACTCATTCACTTCATAGTAGTTGTCTCCTGAAGAACATAAATTTTTCTGTGACATATCTGAGTCTACATATATGCTATAGATTGGATGTTGTATCCCACCAGATTCAAATGGTACAACCTAATTCCTAATGTGATGGTATTTGGAGTTGGGGCATTTGAGAGGTGATTAGGTCATGGAGGCAGAGCCCTCATAAATGAGATTAGTGCCCTCATAAAAGACGCCCCAGAGAACTCACTCATTCACTTCTGTCCTGCAGGGGAACAGTAAAAAGATGGCTGTCTATGGACCAGGAAGTAGGCCCTTACCAGGCACTGAATCTGCTAGCACTTTGAACTTGGACTTTCCATCCTCCACTACTGTGAGAAATAAATTTATGTTATTTATAAGCCACCCAGTTCTATGATATTTTGTTATAGCAGCCTGAATGAACTAAGACACTAACTAATTGTTATGGAATTCTAATATATTTCAAGACAAATTCCCCATGAAAGAATTCCTTTAATATTCCAGTTCTAGGGAATTCCCTGGCAGTTCAGTGGTTAAGACTCTGTGCTTCCAATGCAAGGGGCATGGGTTCGATCTCTGGTCTGGGAACTAAAATCCCACATGCTATGAGGTAAGGCCAAAAAAGTATTAATAAAAAGAAAATTTAAGTTCTAGGGAATTTTGACAATCCAGTGATTAGGACTCTGTGCTTCTACTGCAGGGGACACGGTTTGATCCCTGGTTGGGGAACTAAGATCCCACAAGTTGTGGGGCCACAGTCACTTAATGGTCATGATGTTTATAATTTATAATTGTAAATAATATGTAATTGTAATTTATCATTTCATGAATGATAAAACTTAAGTGTATAAACTTTGAGTCAAATGCTGAAAAGACATTTTCTGTTTGTGGGTTTGTTCTTCAAATATATCTATCTGTGTTGCTTGAGAGAAACAGGATTTGACCTACCTCATATATGAATCCTTTTTTAAAATGACCTTTTCAGGTTTGCCTGAATTAATAACATGTATGCAGTTTTATTGTGTTTAGGACTATTAATTTAAAGGATTCAAAATTTGAACTTTAAAGGAGACATCTTAGAAATACTGAAGCGGAAAATGAATTTTCCAGTTTTTTGTATTTCAAATCTAACAGGGTTTGTTTTGTTTTGCATGGGAATGATTTTATTTTCTTTAAAAAAAGAACTGTAGGGGCTTCCCTGGTGGCACAGTGGTTGAGAGTCCGCCTGCTGATGCAGGGGACATGGGTTCGTGTCCCAGTCCGGGCAGATCCCACATGCCGTGGAGCGGCTGGTCCCGTGTGAGCCATGGCCACTGAGCCTGCGTGTCCAGAGCCTGTGCTCTGGGAGAGGCCACAACAGTGAGAGGACCGCATACTGGAAAAAAAAAAAAAAAAGAAGAACTGCATTATTTGAATCCGATCTCTCTCTTTTGGATAATTTTTTTTTATTGTAGTAGGAAAGAACTATCTATTCCTTAATCTGAACTTCTCAACCCCAAATGTTCTCTAAACAAAATTCAGGCATTTACAATACAAATAAGAGGTTATTTGTGCTTGATGTATGAAATTTATTTAAATTCATCCTCATTTGCCACAAGATTTGAGATGCCTTGTACAGAGCATCAAGAACAAGGAATATTTGTAGAGAAAAAAATAAAGATAAGATAAAAGAAAAATACAAACTTGCCATCCCAAGGTCATACATACTCATTAGAGCTGATAGTTGAATTTGGCTGTAAACTTTCTGGCAGTCAAAGCAAGGAAGGAGACCTGAACTGTTTCCATCAAATTCATTGTTATAATTTTAAAAGTATATCTATTTCTGTCACTTAATTCTCAAAGAAATTTCTCATGGAGAATTTTATATAGGAAATGACAAATGATATGATAATGGATTTTTTGTAGTGACAAACTTCTTTGATTAAAGAGGGCCTAACACTCAAACATAACTCCAGAAAGGTGATTCTAGGTTTCCAATGGCAATATAATCCAAATCTGTAGTCTTCTGGTCGTTTGGCTTGATCTAAGGAACAAATGCGGAATATATGGAAGAGTGGCTAGACTGTAATTTCTACAAATCATCTGTCATAAACCTAAATGTTCAAGACAGATTAAGACTCCTTTTCTAGACTGGAGCCAGATACGACACTATAGGTAATAATCTTGGTATGTTGACTATTCTAGTAAGCTTTATTATTTGTTTGCAAAGGGTCCTAGATATTAGCAACCATATTTACCTCCTGGAACTTTTCAGTAGCTAACTGTGGAAGAAAAATGTTAAATTGGGAGATGTTAAGATGGACTGGCCACTGTTGTTTGTCAAACTCATGAGGCTTGTATGAGTAATTTATTCCTTTTCATGATGAATCAGTATTCTTACAAATTGAATATGATTGACCTCAGTATGAGTTTTTTTTCAAGGAGTATATTAGTTATAATGGTTTTTGATTATAAATAATGAAAAATGTGGTTCAAACTGGTATAAATATCAAAGTGAGTGTACTGGATTATGTAGTATGCAGAATTCTATGAAGATATCCCAAGATTTCCACTTCCTGGCATATACTCCCTCCCAGTTATTCAGTCAAACGTGAATCTAGATACTGCTCTGAAGGGGTTTTGTGAATATAACTAAGGTGTCAAATCAGTTGATCTTATGATAGAGAGATTATCTGGATGATTCTGAACTAGTCATACAAGACCTTTAAAAGTAGAAATTTTTTTCTGGCTGGTTGAGGAAATCAGAGATTGGAGACACAGGACAGACTTGAAGAACCATTGCCTACTTGAAAAAAGAGGGAGTCATGTGGCAAAGAATTCAGGCAGCCTCTAAGACCTGAGAGAACTTCATGGTTGACAGTCAGCAAGGAAACTAGGGATCTTAGTCCTACAACCACAAGGATCTGAGTCATGCCAACAACAAGAATGAGCTTGTTGTTAAAGAAGTGGATTTTTCATAGAATTTTCAGGGAATGACTCAGTCTGGCCAGTACATTGATTTCAGCCTTATTATATCCTGAGAATATCTGTGCTAAACTTCTGAAATGCAGAACTGTGGGCTAATAAATGAGTGTTGTCTTAAGCTTCTATTTGTGGTAATTTGTTTTAGAGCAACAGAAAACCAATACAGCTACATCCCTGAAAATCCCACTGTTCGAGTAGGGTGATCTTCAGATGTGATTTATAACAGTTCTGACTCCATGAACCTGAAGTTCTCATGGCTCTGTTCCCATGTTTTCTTACTAGGGGAAAACTGGCTGCAATACCTCCACTTTCAAATCCATACACTGCACCTTCCAGAAGCAAAGAGACACTTTCTTGAAATACTTCAGCACACAGCATTCCCCAAACCACCTTGATGATTCAGGTTGGTCCAATCAGTGGCAAACCTGGCACTGGCTTCGTGAGGCAAACTTGGAAGCCAAATTTCAAAATGGCCACTTGAATGAGTTTATGTCAAATTATATACAGAATTTCTCATTTTTCTACCCCATCCATGCAGGTAAATGTAGTTCTTACGAGAGGAGCCGAATTTCTGTACTAACTCCATAACTGTAGAATTATGCTTTCCATTATACTTTTTCATACATTATAGCTAATTAAGTGAAATACCCAGTTTTTCCGAGAAAGTGCAAGTTTATTTCTAATACTTGGCTCTGGTATTTCCCATTTTTTTACGCACTAAGTATAAACTTCCAAAGTATGCTTATTTATGATTAAGTAGCCTGTAATCCATTCCCCTTTTCAATGACAAACCTTTATTCCCCCCCAGATTATAGACTGTTTAGCTTACTAGATTTTCTCCCAGACTATATATTTGTTTCTTTCTTGGTAAATCAGAAGACTGGGCTCTTCAAGCCAATATTCTGCATGAAGTTTCTGTATCACTCTATTCTTTCACAGAGTGTAGAAAATTTCAGAAAAAAACATGAGAATTTTGTACCTGTCTGATTGACTTTTTTCTTACCCTTGTCCCCAGACATAAATTCATTATTAGCTATGTTGTATGAGTTATTAATTCTCAATATAACCTTAAAACTGCTTTGAGAACTTGACTCGGTCAGAATGGTCTCCTGATGAATTGTTTAATAATTCCTAATGGGATAAACAAGAGTATATCTTGTCTGTCTTCTTAATGTATCATAATATTACAACGATACTTTCAAATGAGTTCTACCCATATGTTCCCTATTAATAGTTTCACTGCTATCTCCAACCCAGGAACATTACACATAAAAGAGAAAGATAAGCATTTGCCTTTACAATGTTGACAACAGAGAAAGGTCAAAAGCAGAAAATGATTCTTATTAGTCAATTAACTCTGCTATCTGATTAGTGTCCAGGAAGAATGATTTAAGATAAACCTATCCCAAATCCATATCAATTTTGGAAACTGTTCTTCAATATTTCACTGAGTTAAAACTATGAAGTATTTGTGCAAGTCAATTCTTCTAGACACTGAGACGTATATTTTGCAACCAGTTTAAAGAATTCATGAGAAGTTATGTTGCTCAAACTTAGAAGTTATATGACTGCAATGTTGACACTATTTTATATATTTACTAATTATATGTGCTTTAAATGTTTTCCAGCCAGGCTAAAATTATTAGTATTACTTCTCCATTTATGGAACAAGCCTAAGAGTCATTCTTTAAGAAAATGTTAGTTTTGTTCTCCCATATTTTCATAACTTATCCTTGTACTGAAATTGAGAAGCTTGATATTTAAGTACGGGTAGGGGTTCTCAAATTTCATTAGGGAATGGGTTTCCTAGTTTTAGGCTGGCTGACAGTGGAACATATTAAATCTGTCTATCATTTACACCCAATAATCAGCAAAAGCCTAGTTCCAAGAAATGTTGTGTATAATTCAGGTTAAGCTATACAGTTACTGAAAATATTCTTGCATTGTATTGTTTTAGCTCCTCCTCATTTCTTTTCTGGTGGCCGTGTTAATAGGTGTTATAACAAAGAGACTAAAAAAAACATATTACTATACTTACTTAGGGTCTGGGGTTGAGGAGAAAGAATGGAATGTTATGCATAAGGCTTACCACATGCCAGTGTCCACTGAAGGTATTTCTCCTGTTTCAGTTCCAGGAAGATCTGAGATTTTCCTAAGCAACTGGTTGTTTTTATTTTTTGGACAATATGAATGGGATAATTTATTACATTTATTTCTTTCCTTTGGTTGCTAAGATATTAAGTCCAATTTTTGTTTTCCTCTTGCTGACATGTGTCTTACTCCAAATATTTTGCTTACCAGTCTTAGTCCTAGCATTTGACTTTTTCTGTTTATTCTCCTTTTGACCTCATTTCCTCATTCTTTTTTTTTTTTGGTCTCATCATATAGGATACCCTTAATGAATAAATGGTCTTTTTCTATTTGAAAATGTCAACCTCTCTGATGGTAAGCACACCTCTAGGAAAATGATCTATAGACACATGAGCTAGATAGGAATACCTATTTAGTTAGCCAGATCAACCCTGGTGGTGAACGACTGGACAGATGTCTAAGGCAGACTACTATCACAGATATTGTTCATTGAATATGTTTGTTTCCTTATTTTTTCCCCCCAGCAGGGGCTAGTCTCACATCTTTTAAGTAATAAATCTTTTAAACAGAGTTCCAAATATGATGATACAGCAAGGCTGGTGTTGCTATGTTAATACAGACTGTATCAGTAAAGAACTCCATATTTGTGTTATATTTCTAGAAAATATAATATTAACATATAGAAACTAAACCACAATATAGGTGCAAATATTTTTCATTGCATCTTAATAATGGATATTATGTTAATATAGTGATTCTCCACCTTTGTGATGAAGAAAAAAAACCCTACACCAGGCCTATGTTCATCTAATAAGAAAAAATAAATTTCTGGCCCAGGTCTACCTAATCAAAATCTCTAAGAACATAGCCTGAAGATAGATATATATCTTATATCTTATTTATGTTATATATAAGATATTTATTTTATTTTGTATATATATATATATATATATATATATATATATATATATATATATATATGTATATATGAAATCTCCAGGGACTATTCTAATGTGCAGCTAGATTTGAGAATCACTGTGTTAGTAACGTATTATCGAAGAACAGAATAAAAATGTATCGAAAACCTAGCTCCAGGAGACAGCTCTGTCTCTGAATTGTTGAAGAAGAAATGCTAGTAGCTTTATATATATTTATGACATATTAATATTCCAAGGCACAAATAAAGAAAATGAGTGTGAGATTTTAGAATGGTTTTTTTTAAAGACCTTGTTTCATGTAAAAACAGAGAACAGCATGGTACATTCGGTTTTGTAATATGGGAGTTGGAAATGACTTTTCTTCCTCAGTAGTCTGAGAACCTAGACTGTTTAAAATAGAGATCATCCTTAGAAGTGAGATTTTACTTTCTGAGTACTAATCTGAAAAGTTTAATAGTAGAAGAGGGAGGAAAGAGAACCGGCCTTAGAGCAACATCTTCCCCCATCTTACTGGTGACTCAATTTTTTTTTTTTTTAATTTTGCCAATTCCCAGAGAGACTCATTATAAAGCCGAGATTGAAGGAAGTAATTAATTCAAGAAGGTTGATATTGGTTTTGATGCACCAGAGACTTTCGTTTAGTCTGCTGGAGTGTGAAAATAATGCTGTGGACTGCAAGCTAGAAGCAGGGAGAAATGACGCACCAGTCTTTTCGTACATAACTAACAATATACACAATTTTAAAATGCTGTCCCTTTGTAAGAAAACCTATCTTAATTAGGAGAAGGCTGGAAAAAGGTCAACCATTTAATCTTTCTGTTTAGTAGGACAAATGTGTCCTTTTCAGAGACCCATGATAAACGGTGACTGAGATTTTTTTTCTACAATTCTGAAATATATTCTCAATACAGTAATTACATTTTCAGGATCTATATTTCATGTGTAATTAGAAACTGCTCCTTCCAGCTGGTTCCAAATGCTCATGACTTCCTTATGGAGTATTAAAGTATAATAAGAAATGATGCTTTAAAGCATTTCTTTAGAAATTTAGAAATTTTAGAGTATTTTTTTCTCCAGGTCCATTGATATGCATACAATTCAATTTAAAAAATAGTTTTTTTTACAAGAAATCTCCTTCTTTAGCTATATGTCATTGAAAAATTTTGCAGTGAAGTGTTCTGCTGTGGGGGTGTTATCAATCCCATCGCTTATCTGGGTTTAAGATCACATACTGTTTAAATGTTTACAATTGTTTAATTTTAGTGGTTTATATTATTAATCCTGATTCAAGATTATTCTGCCATTAATTTCTTTGAGGTTATTTAGTAACCAAAATAAGAAGTTATAAGGCCCTGCTTTGTGCAATTCAAAATAAAATCATAGAAAGTTAGATCCAAAGAGTCCATACCCTCATTATTTTATTGACCTAGAATCTGAGAATCAGAGAGGTGAAATAATGCTAACAGAGTACTTAAAAGCAGACCTAGGATAAGAAACCATTTTCTGAAAAATAGAGAAAAACGACCTGACTTTATTGAATGTTCAGTTTTTGCCCTGGGAGACTGATATTATAATCCCTGCTTAACAAGATAAAGAAACTGAGGTCCAGAGAGGTTAAGCAACCTAACTAAGGTTCCCAGGATGGTGAATTTCAGAATTCAGATCAGATGCCCTGTCTAAATCCAGGTTATCTCTTCCCAAAGCCCATGGAAAAGCAGTTGTCTTTCAATCACAGGACTTGCATGATCCTGCAGTCAACACAAATAGAGCAGAAGAAACTAAGTGATGTTCATTTAGGCTATAGTATTTAAACAAGTCAGCAGATTATAGCAGTAAGATCCAGTAAGAGCAGAGAAGGAACAAGTGACAGGAAGAAAAAGAAAATAATGTTTTCTTCCTTCCTTCCTCCCTCCCTCCTTCCTTCCTTCTTTCCTTTCTTTTTTCCTTCCTTCCCTTAAAAAAAAATTCCTCCTTATAGTTGTTCTTGAAGCCATTATGTGTATTTAAAAAAAGCCCATGCATACCTAAGAAGTCTCTGATGTTATAACTATACAGAGTGTCCCACAAGAATATGACTTGAATCATAAAGAAAGGTAGCTTATATTCAGCATACTCCATTTAATGTAACAGAATGCAATTCATTTTTAAAAACAGCTCTATAAAAATGTTAAAACACATATTTAAAAATAGGTTATTTTAGAAATTAACACTTCTACTACTTCTCATACCAGTGACACTAAGTAATATTAATAGGCTATGGCATGCATCAATTTTCTCTTGAAAAATCCTCTTTCTCTTTATACTTTTTATATTGGAAATACAAAGGTCAAAATGCATATATTCTGTTTACAAATGATCCTATGCGAATTTTCTTTTTCTTTAAGCAATGAGTTTATTAACATTGTGATTTTAAAAGTGGTTGATTTTCTTGATTTTCAAAAATGTATATAAATTTAATGCGTATGTGCTACATATTCATGAGTCCTTATGTTTCCTATATTTTATAAATGAAAGAATTAGCAACCAAGGAGGTGAAGAGACAAACAAAAACCTTCTCAACAAGATATAACCCAGGTTTCTTTCATAATATAGCTTGAAGCTATTATCATTATATATCTTGACTGCTTCTTAAATCTTTTGATTATTTTTTCACTTTTAGCTTTAACCCTAAATTTAGTTGAGAGATAAAATGAGAGAAAAGCAACAATATCCTCCTGAATTTGAGACGTTTGAAGCAATATTACATTTACACAAGGACATGGTGTGCTCATACATTCTGTCAGGAAAGCTGACGGAATTTGACAGTAATCTTATTAAAAATATCCAGAAATAATTTGCTTTATGAAAGACAAAGCACTTTTCATTTTAGTTTAAATAAAAGATTCCAGAGGATCCATTTTTGATGTAAACTTTCATTAAAGTACCATTTAAAATGTAATTTCTGTTTTTTTAAAAGAAATTGTATTTGTTTATCTTTTTTAAAAAGTAGATTTAAATATATTTATGAATTTTAAAAGGAAGACACTGACATGGCTATTAATAAAACATTTCTTAGCGGCAAAAGTTAGAACTAATTTATTTTGCATAATGAGAAGTAATCCAAGATAAATGAGTCGTATACATTATATATGAAAGTTACATATGTAGATGTAAGTAGAAATACTACATGTACATGTACATGTAGATATACAGATATGGATATAAATAAGGATAAAGATACAAATAGATGACAAAGTATTTTGTTTTAATGTAGAATATTGTTAATTTAGACTCATGTAACACCCTATATTTTAAAGCTTCAGACAAAATAAAACATTTTGCAATTAAAGTAATGGAACTAAGGTTTTAGAACTCGACCATGTTTGTTTATCAGCAATGTTGTAAATGAAAAAAAAATCATCATCAGTACAAAAATCGGTGTTAGGAATACAGATGGGACAGCTGTTGTTCTTTAATTGTGACTAGATTAATAAAATTCAGTTTTTACAACCCATTTAAAACGTATCACTGGGGAATACATTTTAGTACCACTTTGGGTGTCTTTTGGTTAATAAATTTTTGCCTTTTGAATGTAAGTATTTGGCTTCAAATCCCGGATACAAGTTTATTAAAAATTATAATAGTTCTTAGAGACCGTAAAATGAAATGAAGTGCACAAAATGTGTGTTTCTGGTGCTTGACTTTAAAATGATTTTTTACATGACTAACTTCAATATTTTCAACTTAAGCAGACTGTTGTTGAATTTAAATGATTATTAAATATTTAACCAGAATGAGAAAGAGAGAGTGAGAGTGCGGGGAAGATGGAGAGAGAGAGGGGGAGATGTGGGGTGGTGGGGGAAGGGGTAGTATATCATTTTAAAGTCAAGTTTTCTTTTAATTTCTTGATAGTTTTTTAAATAATAAAGATGTGTGCCCTATATTAACATACTATGCTAATAATTATGAATCTAATAATATTTATGTAAAACAGGCTGTAACTTCAGATCTGAATTGTAATAAAGTATAGTTAGTATAGTTAATAAGAAGAACTCTGTGGACTATTCTGTCAAAGTGTTTTTAGGAGGTGATAAAAATACACTTTTTTTTTTTAAGCCAAAGCATTTGGAATATAGCATTATTCTACTAAATGTTTTCCTTATCAAATAAACAGATGAGAGACAATACTTAAAATCTCTGTTAATGAACAGGCTTCCTCTTGAAAATTCAGTGTTTATTGCCAGTGAGATGAAAATTGTGAGGCAGCGAGGTAAGAGCATGGGAGGCAAAGACACTAAATTCTATAATTTTGTATGGAAACTGGCCTAAAAGGAAGATAAGGCTCCTTGTTGGCATTTCTCTTTCCTTAATAGAATAACCTTTGTGTCTGGATAAAATAAGGTTGGGAGGGTGGAGGAGAGATAAAAACCACAGAATTTCCACTGAAACAACTAAAGGGCCTACTACAGTTCCATGTATGCTGACAGAGGACACAAGACTCCTGGGGTTACTCACAGGAGAAGCACAAGTATATGTAATTGTGCTAGCTCTCAGAATATCACAGGATCATGTAGAATGCCAGCTGGAGCTGTCCTGAGTAGTGAGAACACCACCAACGAAGAAACCTGAGCTTGGGGAGACCAACTGTTTTTATAGCAATCAGTAAGCAAGACTGACCACAGAGAGAGCAGGTGCATCTCAGAACTATCTGATGCTTCCTGTGATCTTACCTCACGTCTCAGAATTCCAGTTTCATAATCAATCCTTAAATGTGGCCTGAGTATAAGAACAGCCAAGGCCATCAGCTTAGCAAGACAGTAGGAGCACAAGAGGCCTATGGTGGACAGCTTCCCTATACTTTTCTCCTTCTTTTGTTATCTAGTGCTCCCTCCCATTTTCCACCTATAAAAATATCTGCTCCAAACCTCATTCCAATCACATCCTCCAGAAAGACAAAAACACTGAATCCCATGTTGTCCCAGGAAAACCATGGACCCTAACTCACATTTGTGCTCTTTCTCTTTAGGGTCATGATGATATGGCTTAGTTTGAGGAATCCTTAACATTTCCTGATGGGTCCAGTATATTGCTAATATTCATTGTATCATTTCCATCCCCTTCTTTCCAAGGAACTCTCATTTTTCAAAAATATTCTCAAACTTAAACTCTTCTAGATTTTGCTTAAAGATTAACAAGATAAAGTGGAAATAGAAATTTTTATTTATTGACAAACGTCTTTTCTAACAGTTTAGTTACATTCTAACAGATGTTACTAAGGAATCAGTTGGCATGTGTAAATATAATGCAACTAAATGTAGTTAAAAGTGGTTACTTTTGGCTTTAATTTTTTAAAAGGCATATAATTAATTTGCTTTAAAAAAGCCAAAGAGCAACAAATACTAATTCAGTAAATCAGGTGGAAGGGTCCTTGGCCTGGGGTCACCTGTGACATTCTACAAAGTTGACTGGGTTAGCTGGCTAATAGATATTTTCTTTTAACCTCATTAATTTATATGTGTGTTCTGTGAAAAACCCATGCCTTGTTGAAAAGTCTTTCTAAATAAGAAGAATTTTTTCTTTACTCAACATATACCTACATTTAATACTCTTTTCATGGAAAAGAAGATGGAAAGTCAATTCCATATGATAGCCAGAGAAAGAGTCAGCTGGAGAAAGGAGACGAGAAAGAGGAAGAGAGACTGAATTACTCTTCTAATTTTATTTTGTAGACTGAGGGAGGTTGAATGAGCATCATATTTGGAGTTTTGCTTCCTAATAATTGGGCAACTTTGGTTAAGTGAATTTATATTTCTGAGCCTCTTTCCTAATCTATAAAACTGGGATGGTGAAAAATACTGCATGGATTGGCATAAAGAATGTTTGAGGATTAGTTGTGGTTTGTGTCAATTTCCTAACACCAAACTCCTACTTGGTATTTAATAAATGGTCACTGTTATTATTGAAGTTACTATTTTATCCTTTGAAAATAAGGCCCTGAACACAATAGATGTTTCTGTGACCTAATAAAACAGAAAATATTAAAGAGAAGAGGAATATTCTGGTAGATGCATAACACACTATAATGGAGATTTTTAGGATTGATGGTAAATGAACAGTTGGAAAAATGTTTGTTTTTATCAGAGTCAATTTGGCAGCTGTTGGTGTGCACGCCCATTGCTTAAAGGTGCAGTCCTTTGATGAGGTCTTTAAGCAAATTTATACATGTTTGTTCATAAGTTTTTTGAGTGTTAGAAGAAATTCCTTTAAAACAATGGAAATCCTATTTGAAGATGATGACTTCCCCATGACGATTTCTTTTCCCAGGCCCTTTTGCTTCTCTGAAACTGGCTGTATACCTTGTGATGTTAAGGCTGATTCTTAGGGTGTATGACATATCACATATTAAACTAAAATATGAAAGTCTTGCTCAAATAAAATAAATGAGATGTAAAGTTTTAATTAAGAACTATGAATTAAGAATTAACCTTTTGGAAATTCACTTCCCTCCTAGCTGCAGGGCAAGGTTGTATTTGTCACAGTGTGGTCATAGATGAGTGTATTTTTAAAGATATGCTATATGGTGACTATAGCTTATGTGATTTATATTTTGAAATAGATCATATGATAAGCAATTACATAATTCTGAGATTATCTCTACAGTCTCTGTAAGCCCTTTTGAATATTTCAGTAAACAAATATTGAAATACTAATATGGTAATTCCATGTTCATATTTAAATCTGTTGTACTTTTTTAGGAGAATATTACTATTTTAGGAATATGCAAATGAAAGACAAAAATATTTGTGTTCTGAACTATTAGAAAGAGATTGAGAAAAATATCATATTTAATGCAGATAATGCAAGCTTCCTAGGGATAGGGAGTATTTTTTTATAAATTGGATTTATTTGTTGCATTTATTGTAAACATTCCACAAATACCTGTTGATGAGATTTCATTTGTCATCTTCATGGGTCTAATGTGCTAACTTTGTTATAATTAGTTTCCACAACATTTATGTGATGTTATTGATGGAATGGTAGACCTATTTTGCACTAAATTTCCACTATGAAATTCATTATATATAAATGATAGAGCATATTCTATAAATGATAGCATACATACTATATCATCTTCAGTACTTCTTAAAATTTGTCACCCTTGAGAATCACTTGGGGAAGTTTATTAACAATGCAGATTCTGGGGCCCATCTGTTCTGATTCTCATTCTGACAGGCCCAGAATCTGGCTTTTCACAAAACTTAGAGTTGATTCTTGGAAGTAATTTTAACATATGTTGAGAAGCATTACTCTCCAATATTTGAAGAGAAACACATTTACTAACTTATTTTTTTCTCCTGAGGAACACATTTTGTCAATTTTATCTGTTTAGACATGTCCCTTCTAAGTACTCTTTCACTTTCATTTCTCACAATAGGAAGTATCTTCTCTACTCTTCTCATTTAACCACCAATAAAAGTATGTCTTAGAAGGAAGCTTTGGACTTGACAAAATTATAACCTAATTTATCAGACTTTAGCCTTTTGAGATTAGTCCCACAAAGCAATTAAAAACATGGTTTTCTGCTTGAAGTGTTTAATTCTGTTTTAATTAGGAACCTTCCCCTTTTATTTACTTAGTACTCCTTTACCTTCATTGACATTGAGATGGTTTTCAGTGGGGCATCATGAATATGCCTGCGTTTGCATACTCATATTGGAAAATTCTAATGGTAAAGACATAATTAAGTTTTAAGGAACATTTTGTACCTGAGATTACATTTATAATCCAATTTGGAACTTCTATGAGATATCTGTGAATCTAAAAGGTTAACAAGTGGAGATTTACTGTGTTTCAAACTAAATCTAAATGATATTGCAAAATTGCTTTTTTTGGTTGTTGCTTAGTAACAATCATCCAGTTTTCAAGAGAATCATTCTTTGTAGAGATGATTCCTAGTATATGGTATGTGTAGTAGAAAGATATGTCAACATACATGTTGTTGGGAACATTTCAGAAATGTTCTGATTGAAACCATGGTGATACTGGTTGGTTAGCACAGAGCCTCAGGCATAAGTAATCAATGTAATGCATCAATGAAGATCGTTGTTTCTAAAGCAGTACACAGGAATGACTAGTGTTTTCCTTTTCTTTTTTTAAACTGCATTTTTGCCTCCCTGCAAATAGATTTGGGTGGATCTGTTTGAAGAAAAGAACAGTGTAGTAGTTGTATTGTCTCATGGATTATTTACCCTTTATCCTCAAACATCTCTCTCTCTCTAGCCCTTTGCCCTCAGCCTATTCTCTCTTTAATCAACCCTACCACACTGAAACTACTCCCACTAAGTCACCAATGACTTTTAATTGCTAAACCCAAAGGAAGTTTTCCAAGTCTCAGTCAGTGCTATGCTAAGTTATATCGGAAACTGTGGTAAAGGAAAAAGGCATGTCCCTAAATCCCCTTATTAAAATACCCCCCCATGTTTTGAACCAAGTGGAAAAAGTTAATAATAGCTCTACAATCAAAAAACACTCCTATATATAAGACTCCATCCTGCCTAATCTATTGGCAGACCATTGTCAACCCCATAAACCTACCCAGTGGGAAAGCAAAGGCTTTGCAGGTCCAAGAACTACAGACTGTCATCATGTACAGTAACGCAGGGTAATAACACAAACGAACAATGACCTGTCTTTATTCAAAATTTTAATATTTTGTTCACCGTGGGTTCTTTTGCATTAATTTTTAATTTTAAAGTAATGCATTTAAATATTATTTGTCTTCATTACAGAGTTTTTTGATGCCCCTTAAATTTTTTTGCCCACAGTGAGTGCTTCACTCACCTCACCCCTAATTCCAGACCTGCCCATAGTACTGGGCCTCTTCGTGAACCTGATATTATTTTTCTGTCTCTTAAATATGTTCTCTCTGAGCTTCTGTGACATTGTTGTCTTGTGATTCCTTTCTATCATCACCAGATATTCTCTCTCAGTATCTTTCCTGGGCTCTTCTTCTCTTCCAGCCCTTCAGTTTTTGGTGCTCTCAGTGGCTGATTCTCATTGTTATAAGTGTGACTTTGTTTATGCTCTTTCTGGTTGCATTCAGTCATTCCCACTGCTATTGCTTTTTTCCACACCCTCATTATTTTATGGCTGAACAGTTGCAATAGGCTGCTAACAAGTTCCTCTAATCTCCATGCTGGCCCCTTTCTGGTCCACAATACAGGCAGAATGATTTTTTTCTAAAGTGAATATATAATTCACATGTTTATTAACTGAATTTATTTAGTATTTTTTTTTCCTGTCCTAGGTACTGTTTTAGATTCTAGGGATAAATCAGTAAATAAAAGAAAGTTCATACTCTTCAGAAACTTCTGTCTTAATTTTATTTGAATATTGTTATGACCTCATTCTAGGTGTTGTATTTAATTTTTATCTAAATATATGCTTGCATGGTGGATTTGGGTAGAAAGAAGGTTCTTTCCTCCTTTTCTCATACTTTGATTATAATCTTTTTTGAATATTTTTACTTTTCAGTTATGTACGAAGTGGTAGAAGCCTAGATTCTGCTTTCTAAAAGAATCACTTTTCATTAAGAATGTGGAAATCATTACCCATTGACTTGTTAGTACTTAGGATTTCTTTCAAGTCCCAGAAATAGAGGATGATGTAATAATTACCTTACCCTTATTCTTTACTCATTATTTCTGCATGAATATGTTTTATACATATTACTAATTGTATCCCAAGTCTTGGATCATATGTGCTACTACAGTCTTTAGACAAATTGTAATCCAGTCTAGTGACATGTTTTGTTTGGCTCACACTATGTGTGTGTTTGTTCTAATTTTATTCAGTTATTTTTAAATTAATAATCTTTATTTTTATAGCAGTTTTAGGTTCACAGCAAATTTGAACAGAAAGTACAGAGAGTACTTTCACCACAAGGATGATGCACATCCTCTCCCAACATCAACATCCTACAAGTACCAGTATAGTAAGTACACTTGTTACAATTGATGAACCAACATTGATACATCACTATCAACAGTTTGCATTAGGCTTCACACTTTTGTGTTGTTCTGTGGATTTGACAAAGACATGATGTCATGTATCCACAATTATATATCTTACAAAATAGCTTCCCTGCTCAAAAATCCTCTGAGTTCCAGCTGTTCATTCTTACTTCCCCCTAAATCCCTGATAATCATTGATCTTTTTACTGTTTCCATGGTTTTGCATTTTGCAGAATATCATATAGTTGGAATCATACAGTATGTAGCTTTCAGATTATCTTCTTTTACTTGGTATTATGCATAATTTATCATATATTGTTGTGGCTTTATACTCCATTTCTTTCCAGTACTTAACGATATCCTATTGTCTGGATATACCACTGTTTATTTGTCTATTCATCTATTGAAGGACATCTTAGTTGCTTCCAAGTTTTGACACTTATGAATAAAGCTGCTATGAATATCAGTGTGCAGGTCTTTGTGTGAACATAAGTTTTCAACTCATTTGAGTAAATACCAAAGAGCACAATTGTTGGGTCATATGGTAAGAGTGTGTTTAGTTTTGTAAGAAACTGCCAAACTTCTTCCAAAGTGGCTGTACCATTTTGCATTCCAACCAACAATTAATGAAAGTTCTCGTTGCTCCACATCTTCGTTAGTATTGTTGGTGTTTTGGATTTTAGTCATTCTAATAGGTGTGTAGTGGTATCTTATTGTTGTTTTAATTTGCAATCCCCTAATGACATATGATGTTGCACATCTTTTCCTATGCTTATTACCACTTGCATATCTTCTATTGGAGGGGGTGTCTGTTCAGATCTTTTGCCCATTTTTTTAGTTGGGCCATTCGTTTTCTTATTATTGAGTTTTAAGGATTATTTGTATATTTTGGATAACAGTCCTTTTTGTGGCTCTCTTTTCATTCTCTTGACAGTGACTTTTGCCAAGTAGAAGATTTTTAATTCAATGAAGTCCAGCTTATTGAATCTTCTTTCAGGGACCATGCTTTTAGTGTTGTATCTAAAAGTCACTGCCAAACCCAAGGTCATCTAGATTTTCTCCTGTGTTATGTTCTAGGAGTTTTATAGTTTGGCATTTTATATTTAGGTCTACGATTTGTTTTTAAGGTTGTGAAGGTTGTAATTTTTGTGAAGGTTGTAAATTTTGTATCTAGATTAATTTTTTTTTCATGTGACAGATTGTCCCAACATTATTTTCAAAAAGGCTCTCATTTCTCAATTGAATTGCCTCTGCTACTTTGTCAAAGATCAGTTGACTATGTTTGTGTGAATCTATTTCTGGGCTCTTTATTTTGTTCCATTGATCTATTTGTCTGTTCTTTCACCAAAAACACACTGTCTTAATTACTATAGTTTTATTGTAAGTCTTGAAGTCAGGTAGCATCAGTCCTCAGACTTTGTTCTTCTTTAATATTATGTTGGCTTTTCTCTATCTTTTGCCTCTCCATATGAACTTTAGAATCAATTTGTCTATAGCCATACAATAACTTGCTGGGATTTTGATTAGGATTGCACTAAATCTATAGATCAAGTTGGAAAGAACTGACATTTTGACAATATTAAATCTCCTATCCATGAACATGGAATATCTCTCTATTTATTTAGTTCTTTGATTTTGCTCATCAGAGTATTATAGTTGTCCTAATATAGATCTTGTATATGTTTTGTTAAATTTATACATAAATCTTTAATTTTGGGGGGTACTAATGTAAATAGTATTGTGTTAATTCCAAATTCCTCATGTTCATTTCTGGTATATAGGAAAGCAATTGACTTTTCTATGTTCACCTTGTATATCAAATTTTCTGTAGTTGCTTATTAGTTCCAGGAGTTTTTGGTTGATTTTTTTCAGATTTTCTACATAGACAATCATATCATCTATGTTATACATGTTATACCTGTTCTTTTCTGTTCCTTTCTCATTGTATTATCTAGGACTTCCAGTATGATGTTGAAAAGGAGTGGTAAGAGGGGGCATCCTTGTCTTGTTCTTAATCATAGCAGGAAAGCATCTAGTTTCTCACCACTAAGTATGATGTTAGTTGTAGGATTTTTTAGATGTTTTTTATCAAAATGAAGAGGGTCCCATCTATTTTTAGTTTGCTGAGAGGTTTATCATGAATAAGTGTTGAATTTTGTCAAATACTTTTTCTGTATCTATTGATATGATCATGTAATTTTTCTTCCTAGACTGTTGTGATGGATTGCATTGACTGGTTTTTAAATGTTGAACCAGCCTTGTGTATCTGAAATAACTTCCATTTGGTCATGTTGTATGATTATTTTTATACACAGTGTGTTTTTAAAAATTTGTTTGTGAAAAACATTTAAAAATTGAGACACTCCCCACATTTATTTTGGGCATACTTTAAGAAGACCTGACATTCCTGGGCTTATTACCTCACATGGCAACAATCTGTGGAAGCTGAGTAAATGTTGCTGCTCCCCACCACCCCACAATCCTTGTAACTCTTTAATGCTTTATGTCCAGATACTTCATTCATTTACATCATCTGCCTGAAATGGTCTCAAGCATACTCCTGCCTTGGAGATAGTTGGAGGTGCTCCAAGTGCTGATGTTACTTGACCTCTGTGTTGTCTAAACCTTTGCATATTGTTGAGACTTTTCATTCCTTTGCACCTGTGACCCTATTTTCTTCTGATATTATTCCCATTTTTTTACATGCCCCCCTCATGGATCTTCCTCTTATCATCATTTAAAAGTTGAAGTTCCTTAGAATCCCATCATTGGCTCTTTTCTCTCTACATACTCAGCATAGATGATCATGCATACTCACTGTTTTTCAGGTCCTAGAATCCCTGCTATCTCCCTCTTCCCAGAATACTTGCTTTCATTATTATTCACATATTTATTGGTTCCAAGGAGCCATGAGAAACAACAGGGAATAATGGCTTGTCACAGGCCTTTAAAGGGAATGGTTAGTCACACATTTGAAATGGCAGTGATAGTTGGTAGGAATGGCAATATATATATATATATATATATATATATATATATATATATACATCATGAAATATATTGACAGTCTGGAAATGTACTCAGTTTATTTTCACTAGTCTAGTCATAATCTTAATTGACAGGGAAACAGATGAAACCCCAAAGACTCCTATTTGTTTAATAGTGAAAGATTGTCCTAAAATCAAACGTAATCTTAGAGACCAGCCTGGCAGGGAAAGAGGAAATAATCTTTAGATCTTTCATTATTACAGGATGATGATGAGATATCTATATCTGTCTGTATCTATATCTATCAATCTATCTATCATCTATCTATCTATCTATCTATCTATCATCCATCTATCTGTAATAGCAAGTACCTCTATACAGTGGAATATTATTTGGCAATAAAAAGGAATAGAGTACTGACACATACTATGATGAACCTTAAAACTATTATGTTAAGTAAAAGACACCCAGAAAACAAAGGCCACATGTTGTATGATTACAGTATCACAATCCATAGAGACAAAAACCCAATCAGTGGTTGCCTGAGGCTGGGATTGGAAGTGGAGATTAAGTACAAATGGGCATAAGGAAAATTTTGCTGAGGGGTAAAGAAGTATTCTAAAACTGGGTTATGGTGATGGCTAACTTATTGTGTAAATTTACTAAAAATCACTGAATTACACACATTAGATGTATAAATTATATCCCAATAAAGCTGAAGTAGGAGATAAATGGGTTCCAGGCTAGACATTTACAACTGGCCTCCTGTTCACACTTCCTGGGATGAGAAGAAGATGGGCTCCAGGCCGGACATTCATTACCAGCCCCCTGTTTACATTTTCTGAGGCAAGAGACAAACGGGCTCTAGACTACATATTTACGACCAGACTCCTGTCTATATTTCGAAATCAGAACCTTGATATAAAGACCAGCAACAGGAATAGGGTAAATAACCGGACATTGGGCATTTTTATGGTAGGGACAGAGTGCCATAAAAGGATCAACAGGTCACACACTTCCCATCCTTGGGGCAAGGGAAACATTGCACATGTTCAGAAAGTCTCCTTGGGGGTCAAAACGGAGGGGGCACCACCCCATAATATGTGATGCTAAGGCCATCCCATAGGCCTCTGGGCTGAAATCCATCTTGGAAAAAGTTGTGCATGCATGTTGGTGAGGGTCCTAGGGCAGGTCAGTTGTGGAAAAAGAAACCAGATAATTGGCCCAAGGTAAACAAAGACCCGGAGGAACTGCCCTATATAAATGACTTAACCACATCTTTACTGCACTCCTCATTAGGGAGGACACCCACACCCTTTCTCTCCTGGGTGTGCCTCTCTGCCTTGGTTCTATCTTAACTAAACAAACTGTTTCTCTGTGTGCTCTCCCACTTGTTGTACTGTGCCTCTAATAATAAACTTTGTACCTGTTTTTACAGTTTTGCTTCCGTGAGAAATGCATTTTTCACTGGTGGCAAGAACCAGGGGGTGTGGTGGCCAGGATACCTGGTTTTCATCCAGGCTACCCAGGTTCAATTTCTGGGAAGGGAATTAAGATCTCATTTCTCACCACCACTCACTGCTGCATCCTGGAGATCAAAGCTACTTAAATAACAATAGCTGGTCTTTTTCTATGCACTTATAAAGCACACTGAGGCTAAGTAAGGTGCACCAGTACAAACAGCTAATAAATATCAGGACTAGGATTTGAACCCAGATAGTGTCTCTCCAGTGCACTTGAAATCATTTTACATGAATTATCTGATTTTTAATCCTTAATATAACCTTATGAGATGATATCACTAATATAATTTTCTCACTTTACAGGTGAGGAAATAAACCTAAAGGTTAAGTAACTTGTCCAAGGTCACAGAGTTCATGGTTTAGCTGGAATTGAAACCCAGATAGATTGACTTGTAACTTACATCTGTAATCTTTTTGGGTTAACTGATCACACAGCAATATCTCTGAAGCCACAGATACAAATTTTTATTTATGAATAGCTGGCAGGAATGGTGGCACTGTAAGTATGAAATGCAGAAAGACAAAGTAGCCTAGTGTTTTACTGATAACTTTTTGGGCTACCTTGCTTGGATCAAGAACTTGACATACAGCACAAAGCCTAGAGACCTAAGGCTAAGAAATCATCCATTTACTGACAAGTGGTCTGGAAAGGAAGGGTCAGGTTTCTTTTAACTTGGGGGAAAATAACCACTTATTTCCTTAATCAGTCTTAAAAAGGAACTGACTGATTTTTAATAAGCGTACATCTCAAGGACATAAACCCTAGAAAAAACAATCTCCAGGGGAGAGGTGTTCGCTTATTCATTTAGTATTTATTGATTACCAACTCTGTGTTATGTCTTGTACTGGGACATTGCTAGTAATTAAATATGGTTTTAACTATGCAAATTTTTTGAATGAATGTACTTCTAAGAGACCTTTTCCTTGAATTTAGTATTTTGAGTGAACTATTCAAGAGTAGTTTTTAATCTCTTAATTATTTCTTTTATCCCATCTTCCTCTTGTTTTGGATAAAAAAAAGCAACAATATGAATTGATGTGGTATAATAGTAAGAATAACCTTCAGAAGATTTTCATCTTCTCACTATTTTTTTTTTTTTTTTTTTTTTTGCGGTACGCGGGCTTCTCACTGCCGTGGCCTCTCCCATTGCAGAGCACAGGCTCCAGACGCGCAGGCTCAGTGGCCATGGCTCATGGGCCCAGCCGCTCCACGGCATGTGGGATCTTCCCAGACTGGGGCACGAACCCGTGTCCCCTGCATCAGCAGGCGGACTCTCAACCACTGCGCCACCAGGGAAGCCCTCACTAATTTTTTAATGTGTGTGGAATCATGACAGTTAGATATGCAAAAGATCTAACTTAAGAGTAAAAGAAAAAAAATAGTTCATTTAATACATCTTACTAGTCATTCCCTATGGTATTTTGGCAAAACGGGCTCTTGTCTAATTTTAAATGACACAACTGAAGAAGCTTCAGCTGGAGGTTGATTCTAGAGGATAACGGACTTTCTGTGAAAGGCTTCTAACATTTAGCCTAATTTTTCACTCCTTAAAATTTTAGAGCATTACTCCTAATTACTTCCTGTGACCTACTCCGCCAGCGCCTTGCTTCATGCTGGTTGCCACTCACTGTCCATCTAGATAGGTATTATGTCTCCCCACTGTGAATTATTTCTGAATGAAGCATAGTTTTAGTCTTTACATGGGCTGGTGGTTCCTATATAGAGGGATAATTGTATATTCTTCTTTTCTGAATTTGGGCTGAGTTAAACATAAAAGTACCAAATCATGTATTTGTTAATCCTTGATTTAAATGTGAATTTAGGTCTTTGAATCAGAATTCTAACATATCATCTGAACTGTCATCAATCATTTACTAAATTCATAGGTGTGAAATCCAGGCTCGTATTTCCCAGTTTTCTGTTACACAGATGATTGGAATACTTTTCCTATTTTCCATAGATATGTGTCAAAATAAAAACACTCTTAAATGGATATTGAACAAAATGTTTACACAGATTTTAGGCATATAACATCTATGTGCCATTTTTCAAAAGAGGAATAATGTACTCAGTGCATGGAAACATAATGATTTTTTATGACTAGGAAATAATGTGAACTTTCTAGAGGCTGTCAATAAATAGTTTATTTTTATTGATTGACATATGTTTCTTTTAACCTCTATGTAGACTCTTCAATAGGTTAAATAATTTTATTGTTGTTTCCTGATATAGCTTCTGGACTTTCAGCATTAAATATAATACACTGAGGCAAGGTCTTTCCAGAAAAAAATAACTTTATCATGCTTATCTCATCAATATTTTGCCATTAGTTTTTATAGATTATAACCCTGTCATATCATAGCCATAGCTGCTGGTGCTAATCTGTATTTTAGAGAGAAACAATGAAGAAGGGGGATTTACTGTAAATTTAAACAAATATTAGTTCATGAAAATTGTATATATTATATAATGCAATTATATATATATTTTTCCACAGGTAATGCTAGCTAGTTACTACCTTCCACAAGGCTTGGTAGTGATTATTTCTTATTTCTAACCACACACTATCATGGAAAGTGCTATCTGGCCACATTTGAAATTTAGCACTGGGGATATGCATGTTGGAACAAATCCTTGATTAGCAGAGTTTCAAACTGAGCTGTAGTCCGCTTCTCCTGTATCCCTGCTGAGAATCACTGTGCAAAGGTTTGTCTTGACTGGCAGACCTATAAAAACTGGAGCTTATCTGCTATATTGCTTTGATATTTCGATCTATTTTTGGATAGATTTTATACTTTGGCACTTGGTATATTGTCTTCCCTTTGGATATACAGCTGGCGGCTGTATTAGCATTTACTGAAAGTACTGTAGCAATTCCCACATCAAGGAAATCCTGTTCCCTAGTGTTCTTTCAGAGTAAACCCAAGGTGTTACATTTCAGGGCAGATGAAACATAATTGATATCTTTTAATCACTTAAAATCTCTGTATAGACTAGTAGCAGCTGAAGAAACAGGGTCTGCCATTGCCAGGCCACGTCATTATGGCCAGGTGTTAATAAATGCTCCTTTCTTTATATAATCTAGTAGTCCTCAAATTTTAGTGTGCATTCGAGTCACTTGAAGGGGTAGTAAAAATGCAGATTACTGGTCCCCATCTCCAGAGTTTCTGATCTGTAGTCTGGGATGGGGTCTGAGATTTTGCACTTCTAGAAATTTCCCTGATGATGCCGGTACTGCCAGTTCAGGGACCACCCTTTAAGAACTGGCTTATAGAGTGTTGTATAACCACAGTACTTAAGGCTGTGAATGGCCCAGATCTTGGGCCCACACTGGAGAACTACTGAGCTAATACACTGATTGGCACACTTATTCTGTGACGGACAAGATAATAAATATTATAGGCTTATGGGCCAGACAGTCTCTGTCACAACTACTCAGTGCTCCTGTTATAGCAGCAAAGCAGCCATAGACAATGCGTAGATGAATGTATGTGGGTGTGTTCCAATAAAATTTTGTTTATAAAAACAGATAGCAGAAGGTATTTGGCCCCTGGCCTATAGTTTGCCAATCCCTGATCTAATTCATCAACAAGGGACTTGTATCTTTCCCAGCTCACAAATCATCTGTATCCTCTGTACTAGTTAGCAACTATGTGCCAAACTTTGAGCTAGGAGCTGTGGGGGATATATAAAAAGTATAAATCTGATTTTCCTACTCTTCTTCAAAATATTAGAGTTCAGTGTGGTATAGTCTTGAAAAATATTAGAGAGACATTAAATGCCTAGGCTAGAATAGATTTCATGATATAGGTGAATCTTGGAGAATGGGTAGAAACTAGGCAAAAGAGAGCAAAATAAATGTCTTAGAAAGGAAGGTCAGCATGAGAAAAGACGTGGAGTGAATACTCAGTGTATTCTTCCAACGGGCTGTGAGGAGATCTGTGATGTGGAAAGGATTAGAAATGTTGAGAGTCACAGTTAACTAACACTTGTTGTGCACGCTCTATATATTGGCAAAGTGATAGGTCCTGGGGGCACAGCTAACCGAGGCATAGTCCTTGCCTTCAAGAATCTCAACTGTGGCTCAAGATATTTAAAAATCCCAATTCATATACAGTATTTGAAGAGTATATGCTTGGATCATGGTGAGATATCTATGGATGTTAAACTGAAAGTGAAATTAATGTGATTGACGCCAGGGAATTTTTATTAGTTCTTGATCAGTAGAGTGGCTTGAAGAAAGCTGTTTTAGGAAAATCCATCCTCCATAAACTAGTAAAATGATAACCATATAAAAGAATGGTTGTTAAAGATATTATATTAATTCCACAGAAACTTTGCTAAATTGGAAAATAGTGTGTGTTGGGTGGCTCTTTTGTTTGTTTTTAATTTGTTTTTATATAGTGTGACTAAGAAAATCCAAAATTAGTGTATTAATATGTTTTCATCAAGCCATCATCAGAAATAAATACAATTTCCAAAGAGTTGTAACATTTTGTCTTTCTGATACAAATGTATACCATTAAAAAAAGACTCTGTATAGAGAAAAACTCTCCATATATAAGTGGGGCTTTTTATTTCTGAGATTTTATTCCCAAAACATTGGATATAGTGTCAGGATGAAGTCTATTATCAAATAAAATATCTAGTGGGAGCTGATGGTAGGTGTTTGTGTGAGTACTTGAATGAGAGAATCTTCAAGCTTCCTTCTCATTCCAGTATTCTGACTTTTAGTAAAATTTGAAAGGTCTACAAGGAACTAATTCAGGCAAGTTTCCCTAAGAATGTGAGAAAATCACATCTTGAACAATGCATTTCAGTAAATGAAACTAGAGTTCATTTCCTAGTAAACATAATACTGAATTTGAGGTTAGAAAAAGCAAGGGGGATTGACTAAAGGCATTATTTTAAACAAGATGACACATGACTTTTCAGCTATCTAACCCATTCTATACAGTTTAATTTTTAATTAAATGCAAGGATGAAGATGGCAGTATGCCATTTTATCTAGTTAGATGCTGACAGAAGGTTAAAAGGAAAGTTCCATGTGACTTGGATTTCCTTTGATTTGTAGATTGACTTTTTGTGAGCGTGCCTATACCATTTTTATTACGGCTTCTTCTTCATTTTCAATGTCGAGGGAAAGCCAAATCCCACATTTGTCTTAAGACAGTGATTGATTTCTTGAACACCCTTGCCCATGAAGTCCCTTTAAATAAAAGGTAAGAATTGAGTAGTGACCTTCAGTCTTCCACATTTGACAACACTTTTATTCCTGACAAATGAGATATTCTAAAATGTCCTGACCTGTATGTGTGAGTATGTGTGTATATGTGTATATACTGATGATGTACGTCACTAAACTTGCACCAAGGACTTTATTTGATAATAGGTGGATACATAAAGCTTATCATTTTTTTTACATCTTTATTGGAGTATAATTGCTTTACAATGGTGTGTTACTTTCTGCTTTATAACAAAGTGAATCAGTTATACATATACATATGTTCACATATCTCTTCCTTTTTGCATCTCCCTCCCTTGCACGTTCCCTATCCCACCCCTCTAGGTGGTCACAAAGCACCGAGCTGATTTCCCTGTGCTATGCGGCTGCTTCCCACTAGCTATTTATTTTACGATTGGTAGTGTATATATGTCCATGCCACTCTCTCACTTTGTCACAGCTTACCCTTCCCCCTCCCCATATCCTCAAGTCCATTCTCTAGTAGGTCTGTGTCTTTATTCCTGTCTTAACCCTAGGTTCTTCATGCCATATTTTTTTCTTAAATACCATATATATGTGTTAGCATACGGTATTTGTCTTTCTCTTTCTGACTTACTTCACTCTGTATGACAGACTCTAGGTCCATCCACCTCATTACAAATGGATCAATTTTGTTTCTTTTTATGGCTGAGTAATATTCCATTATATATATGTGCCACATCTTCTTTATCCATTCATCCAATGATGGACACTTACGTTGTTTCAATCTCCAGGCTATTGTAGATAGAGCTGCAACGAACATGTTGGCACATGACTCTTTTTGAATTATGGTTTTCTCAGGATATATGCCCAGTAGTGGGATTGCTGGGTCATATGGCAGTTCTATTTGTAGATTTTTAAGGAACCTCCATACTGTTCTCCATAGTGGCTGTACCAATTCACATTCCCACCAACAGTGCAAGAGTGTTCCCTTTTCTCCACACCCGCTCTAGCATTTATTGTTTCTAGATTTTTTGATGATGGCCATTCTGACAGTGTGAGATGATATCTCATTGTAGTTTTGATTTGCATTTCTCTAATGATTAATGATGTTCAGCATTCTTTCATGTGTTTGTTGGAAATCTGTATATCTTCTTTGGAGAAATGTCTATTTAGGTCTTCTGCCCATTTTTGGATTGGGTTGTTTGTTTTTTTGTTATTGAGCTGCATGAGCTGCTTGTATATTTTGGAGAGTAATCCTTTGTCAGTTGCTTCATTTGCATATATTTTCTCCCATTCAGAGGGTTGTCTTTTGGTCTTGTTTATGGCTTCCTTTGTTGTGCAAAAGCTTTGAAGTTTCATTAGGTTCCATTTGTTTATTTTTGTTTTTATTTCCATTCCTCTAGGAGGTGGGTCAAAAAGGAGCTTGCTGTGATATATGTCATAGAGTGTTCTGCCTATGTTTTCCTCTAGAGTTTGATAGTGTCTGGCCTTACATTTAGGTCTTTAATCCATTTTGAGCTTATTTTTGTGTATGGTGTTAGGGAATGATCTAATCTCATACTTTTACATGTCCCTGTCCAGTTTTCCCAGCACCACTTATTGAAGAGACTGTCCTTTCTCCACTGTACATTCCTGCCTCCTTTATCAAAGAAAAGGTGACCATATGTGCGTGGGTTTATCTCTGGGCTTTCTATCCTGTTCCATTGATCTATCTTTCTGTTTTTGTGCCAGTACCATACTGTCTTGATTAGTGTAGCTTTGTAGTATAGTCTGAAGTCAGGGAGCCTGATTCCTCCAGCTCCGTTTTTCGTTCTCTAGATTGCTTTGGCTATTCAGGGTCTTTTGTGTTTCCATACAAATTTTGACATTATTTGTTCTAGTTCTGTGAAAAATGCCAGTGGTAGTTTGATAGGGATTGCATTGAATCTGTAGATTGCTTTGGGTAGTATATTTTCACCATATTGATTCTTCCAATCCAAGAACATGGTATATCTCTCCATCTATTTATATCATCTTTAATTTCTTTCATCAGTGTCTTATACCTTTCTGCATGCAGGTCTTTTGTTTCCATAGGTAGGTATATTCCTAGATATTTTATTCTTTTTGTTGCAATGGTAAATGGGAGTGTTTCCTTGATTTCACTTTCAGATTTTTCATCATTAGTGTATGGGAATGCCAGAGATTTCTGTGCATTAATTTTGTATCCTGCTACTTTACCAAATTCATTGATTAGCTCTAGTAGTTTTCTCATAGCATGTTTAGAATTTTCTATGTATAGTATCATGTCATCTGCAAACAGTGACAGCTTTACTTCTTCTTTTCTGTTTTAGATTCTTTTTATCTCCTTTTCTTCTCTGATTGCTGTGGCTAAAACTTTCAAGATAATATTGAATAAGAATGGTGAGAGTGGGCAACCTTGTCTTGTTCCTCGTCTTAGTGGAAAGGCTTTCAGTTTTTCACCATTGAGAACAATGTTGGCTGTGGGTTTGTCATATATGGCCTTTATTATGTTGAGGAAAGTTCCCTCTTTGCCTACTTTCTGCAGGGCTTTTATAATAAATGGATGTTGAATTTTATGTTAAGATTTCTCTGCATCTATTGAGATGATCATATGTTTTTTCTCCTTCAAATTGTTAATATGGTGTATCATGTTGATTGATTTGCATATATTGAAAACTCCTTGCATTCCTGGAATAAACCCCACTTGATCATGGTGTATGACCCTTTTAATGTGCTGTTGGATTCAGTTTGCAAGTATTTTGTTGAGGAGTTTTGCATCTATTTTCGTCAGTGATATTGGTCTATAGTTTTCTTTCTTTGTGACATCCTTGTCTGGTTTTGGTATCAGGGTGATGGTGGCCTCATAGAATGAGTTTGGGAGTATTCCTCCCTCTGCTATATTTTGGAAGAGTTTGAGAAGGATAGGTGTTAGCTCTTCTCTAAATGTTTGATAGAATTCTCCTGTGAAGTCATCTGGTCCTGGGCTTGTGTTTGTTGGAAGATTTTTGTCACAGTTTCAATTTCAGTGCTTGTGATTGGTCTGTTCACATTTTTTATTTCTTCCTGATTCAGTCTTAGCAGGTTGTGCATTTCTAAGAATTTGTCCATTTCTTCCAGGTTGTCCATTTTGTTGGCATAGATGTGCTTGTAGTAATCTCTCATGATCTTCTGTATGTCTGCAGTGTCAGTTGTTACTTCTGCTTTTTAATTTCTAATTCTATTGATTTGTGTCTTCTCCCTTTTTTTTTTTTTTGATGAGTCTGGCTAATGGTTTATCAATTTTCTTTATCTTCTCATGGAACCAGCTTTTAGTTTTATTTTTCTTTGCTATCATTTCCTTCCTTTCTTTTTCATTTATTTCTGATCTGATCTTTATGATTTCTTTCCTTCTGCTAACTTTGGGGTTTTTTGTTCTTCTTTCTCTAATTGCTTTAGGTGCAAGTTTAGGTTGTTTATTCGAGATGTTTCCTGTTTCTTAAGGTAGGATTGTGTTGCTATAAACTTCCCTCTTAGAACTGCTTTTGCTGCATCCCATAGGTTCTGGGTCGTCGTGTCTCCATTGTCATTTGTTTCTAAGTATTTTTTTATTTCCTCTTTGATTTCTTCAGTGATCACTTCGTTTTTGAGTAGTGTAGTGTTTAGGCTCCATGTGTTTGTATTTTTTACAGATCTTTTCCTGTAATTGATATGTAGTCTCATAGCATTGTGTTTGAAAAGATACTTGATACAATTTCAATTTTGTTAAATTTACCAAGGCTTGATTTGTGACCCAAGATATGATCTATCCTGGAGAATGTTCCATGGGCATTTGAGAAAAATGTGTATTCTGTTATTTTTGGATGGAATGACCTATATATATCAATTTAGCCCAACTTATTTAATGTATCATTTAAAGCTTGTGTTTCCTTATTTATTTTCATTTTGGATGATCTGTCCATTGGTGAAAGTGGGGTGTTAAAGTCCCCTACTATGCATGTGTTACTGTCAATTTCCCCTTTTATGGCTGTTAGTATTTGCCTTATATATTGAGGTGCCCCTATATTGGGTGCATAAATATTTACAATTGTTATATCTTCTTCTTGGATCGATCCCTCGATCATTATGTAGTGTCCTTCTTTGTCTCTTCTAATAGTCTTTATTTTAATGTCTGTTTTGTATGATATTAGAATTGCTACTCCCGCTTTCTTTTGGTTTCCATTTGCATAGAATATCTTTTTCCATCCCATTACTTTCAGTCTGTATGTTTCTCAAGGTCTGAAGTGGGTCTCCTGTAGACAGCATATATATGGGTCTTGTTTTTTTGTCCATTCAGTGAATCTGTGTCTTTTGGTGGGAGCATTTAATCCATTTACATTTAAGGTAATTAGCAATATGTATGTTCCTATTCCCATTTTCTTAATTGTTTTGGGTTTGTTGCTGTAGGTATTTTCCTTCTGTTGTGTTTCTTGCCTAGAGAAGTTCCTTTAGCATTTGTTGTAAAGCTGGCTTGGTGGTGCTGAACTCTCTCAGCTTCTGCTTGTCGGTAAAGGTTTTAATTTCTCCATCAAATCTGAATGAGATCCATGCTGGGTAGAGTAATCTGGGTTGCAGGTTTTTCTCCTTCATCACTTTAAAATGTCCTGCCAGTCCCTTCTGGCTTGCAGAGTTTCTGCTGAAAGATCAGCTGTTAACCTTATGGGGATCCCCTTGTGTGTTAATTGTTGTTTTTGCCTTGCTGCTTTTAATATGTTTTCTTTGTATTTAATTTTTGAGTTTGACTAATATGTGTCTTGGCATATTTCTCCTTGGATTTATCCTGTATGAGATTCTCTGTGCTTCCTGGACTTGATTAACTATTTCCTTTCCCATATTAGGGAAGTTTTCCACTATAATCTCTTCAAATATTTTCTCAGTCCCTTTCTTTTTCTTTTCTTCTTATGAAGCCCCTATAATTCGAATGTTGGTGCGTTTAATATTGTCCCAGAGGTCTCTGAGACTGTCCTCAGTTCTTTTCATTCTTTTTTCTTTATTCTGCTCTGCAGTAGTTATTTTCACTATTTTATCTTACAGTTTACTTATCCGTTTTCCTGCCTCAGTTATTCTGCTCTTGATTCCATCTAGAGTATTTTTAATTTCATTTACTGTGTTGTGCATCTTTGCTTGTTTCATCTTTAGTTCTTCTAGGTCCTTGTTAAATGTTTCTTGCATTTTGTCTATTCTATTTCCAACATTTTGATCATCTTTACTATCATTATTCTGAATTCTTTTTCTGGTAGCCTGCCTGTTTCCTCTTCATTTGTTAGCTCTGGTGGGATTTTCTCTTCCTCCATCTGCTGTGTGTTTTTCTGCCTTCTCATTTTGCTTATCTTACTGTGTTTGGGGTCTTCTTTTTACAGGCTGCAGGTTCATAGTTCCCGTTGTTTTTGGTGTCTGTCCCCAGTGGCTAAGGTTGGTTCAGTGGGTTGTGTAGGCTTCCTGGTGGAGGGGACTACTGCTTGTGTTGTGGTGGATGAGGCTGGATATTTTCTTTCTGGTGGGCAGGTCCACGTCTGGTAGTGTGTTTTGGGGTGTCTGTGGACTTATTATGATTTTAGGCAGTCTCTCTGCTAATGGGTGGGATTGTGCTAGTCTTGCTATCAGGAATCTTGTTAGTTGTTTGGCATAGGGTGTCCAGTACTGTGGCTTGCTAGTCTTTGAGTGAAGCTGGGTGCCAGTGTTGAGATGGAGATTTCTGGGAGATTTTTGCCATTTGACATTATGTGGAGCTGGGAGGTCTCTTGTGGACCAGTGTCCTGAAGTTGGCTCTCCCACCTCAGAGGCACAGCACTGACTCCTGGCTGCAGCACCAAGAACCTTCCATCCACATGGCTCAGAATAAAACGGAGAAAAATTAGAAAAAAAGAAAGAAAGAAAGAAAGGAGGGAGGGAAGGAGGGAGGGAGGAAGGAAGGAGGGAAGGAAGGAAATGAAGAAAGAAGATCAAATAAAATAAAGTTAATAAAATAAAAAATAACTATTAGGAAAAAAATTTTAAAGAACAAGAAAAAAGAAAAACCACAAACGGATAGAACCCTAGGACAAATGGTGGAAGCAAAGCTATACAGACAAAATCTCACACAGAAGCATATACATACACACTCACAAAAAGAGGAAAGGGGGAAAAATAATAAATATTGCTCTCAAAGTCCACCTCCTCAATTTGGGATGATTTGTTGTCTATTCATTTATTCCACAGATGCAGGGTACATCAAGTTGATTGTGCTGCCTTAATCTGCTGCTTCTGAGGCTGCTCGGAGAAACTTCCCTTTCTTTTCTTTGTTCTCACAGCTTCTGGGGCTCAGCTTTGGATTTGGCCTCGCCTCTGCATGTAGGTCGCCCGAGGGCATCTGTTCTTTGCTCGGACAGGATGGGGTTAAAGGAGCAGCCGCTTCGCGGACTCTGGCTCACTCAGGCTGGTGGGAGGGAGGGGTACAGAGTGCGGGGCAGGTCTGCGGTGGCAGAGGCCGGCGTGACGTTGCACCAGCCTGAGGCGCGCCATACATTCTCTCGGGGAAGTTGTCCCTGGATCCCGGGACCCTGGCAGTGGCGGGCTGCATCGGCTCCCCGGAAGGGTTGTGTGGATAGTGACCTCTGCTCGCACACAGGCTTCTTAGTGGCGGTAGCAGCAGCCTTATCGTCTCATGCCCGTCTCTGGGGACCGCGCTTTTAGCTGTGGCTCACGCCTGTCTCTGGAGCTCCTTTAAGCAGCGCCCTTAATCCCCTCTCCTCGCGCACCAGGAAACAAAGAGGGAAGAAAAAGTCTCTTGCCTCTTCGGCAGGTCCAGACTTTTTCCCGGACTCCCTCCCTGCTAGCTGTGGCGCATTAGCCCCTTCAGGCTGTGTTCACGCCGCCAACTCCAGTCCTCTCCCTGCGCTCTGACCAAAGCCCGAGCCTCAGCGCCCTGCCCCGCCCGCCCTGGCGGCCGAGCAGACAAGCCTCTCGGGCTGGTGTGTGCCTGTCAGGACCGATACTCTGTGTGGGAATCTGTCCGCTTTGCCCTCCTCACCCCTGTTGCTGTGCTCTCATCCACGGCTCCGAAGCTTCCCCGCTCTGCCACCCGCAGTCTCTGCCTGCGAAGGGGCTTCTAGTGTGTGGAAACCTTCACGGCTCTCTCCCACTGGTGCAGGTTCCGTCCCTATCCTTTTGTCTCTGTTTATTCTTTTTTCTTTTGCCCTACCCAGGTACGTGGGGACTTTCTTGCCTTTTGGGAGGTCTGAGGTCTTCTGCCAGCATTCAGTAGGTGTTCTGTAGGAGTTGTTCCACGTGTAGATGTAATTCTGGTGTATCTGTGGGGAGGAAGGTGATCTCCGTGTCTTACTCTTCCGCCATCTTCCCCTCGTCTCCCATCTTCCCCTCATCTCCCTTATCATTTTTGTATTAAATGATTTATATTATCTTATCAAGAAGCTTTGAAACTTATGAGAAAAGAAAGGGGAGTTGGATGGGGCTTCCACATTGTATGAATCTGTGGGATATACCTTAAGTAATTTTTCTCTGAAAGCAGAAGGAATTTAAGAAAAAATGCAGAAATATTATTTTACTTTGTATTTTGGTAGTTGAGTACTTTATGACACATTATTTACTGTTATATAAAGCTTTAGGGAGATTTGAAATTTTCAAATGAGGTGGAAATAATTAGGAGAGCAAAGAGAAAATAAACTAACCTAATGAAGTGGCAAGATTTTTTTCCCTAGTCACAAGCTTATGCAGTGCTCCAAGTTGACCTTGACTGAAGAAAATAATAGCTTATTTGGGGTGAATAATTTTAAAAAGAAGATAAAAACATAGTGTAACTTTCAGATATCTCAATGCTATTATAAAAAATATTAAATTAAAGAGGGGAATTAAAAAATAAGTGGTTCTATAATTTTGGCTTATTACTTAATATCACAGTCCATAAATATAAAATGTAGAATAAACAATTATGGCATTAGAAGATATAAAATATTAGGGAAGGACTGCCAATGTCCTAAAATACTACATAATATCAATTATTGAGGAACTAGTACATGTTAGGAAATATGCTAAGCATGTTATTATATACAATGTCTCCAATTCTCACAATAGTTCTTCATGTTACCTATTTTCATCCTAAATTTAAATTGATATTTAAAGAATAACAGAAATTACCCAGGTCACACAGATATTCAACAGAAGAACCAGATGTGTTCTTTCTACTATATATTTCTTCCTTTGGTTAATCCTTTCTTCAAAGAAACACAAGTCACTGTGTCCAGTTATGTGTCTTCTGCTTTATCTTTTACAGTGTTTAGCAGTGCATGGCACAAGGTAAGTGTCCCACTTAGGCTAGCTAAATTAAGGTGTACACACATGAAAATGAGATCAAGAGGGGAAAGTATTAGTGTGTTTGTATATATATTTGTCCTTGAAATAAAATACTGTGCTTTAAAAAAAGTCTACATTTTATTCATTCTTGACTTCCGAAAAAGAATGAAGAATTTTAGGCTGCTTACACTAAAAAGAAATGATAATGTAACTTCTAAAAAGCATTAACTAAAGAATAAAATTCAGGAGCCAACTGATAAATTATCTAATACAACTCTCCCAATTTAAATTGATCACCTTTGTTTTTTGATTTATGAACAGGAAATGAGCTTTGACTGTTAGGCACCTGGATGAAGAGCCCTGGATTCAGCTTGTCAGAGTCCTGTAACCTGCAAAGACCCTCTGGTTGCACTAGGATCATTCGACTGAAGTAAGATCTAATTGCTTTAATTAGAATGTAAGACTTTTACTGTTGAATCAACTTTTAATAAGGTGATTTGGCATACCTCTATAATGTGCCAATAGCTGCTAATTTTGAAAAAAGAGAAGAGTGTGAGTATCATTCTTTGGCAAAATCGTATTATTCCAATTTCTGTTCATCTTTTATTTCATGGCATTGAGCCCAGGTTTTTTTTGTTTTTTGTTTTTTTTTTTTGGGAAGCATTACCTGAATTTAATTTCTGTGTGGCTGTTGAAATTGGTACAGTTTCGTTGCCTTTGTGGTATCAATTGCTTTTTATACAATTGTAATTTTATTGTAAGTAATCAAATTAGTCTCTCTCTCTCTCTCTTTTTTTTTAAGTTTAAGTTGACCCACTATTTTATTTTAAAATGATAACAACAATGCAGTTTGTGCCATGATACAGCAAGTCTTTGCTTTTCTTATTTATTCCAAGTTTATACAGGTCCAGTGACCTTTTGGAACATCTGTCTGTATATGGCCACACATAGACTGTGAACTTCCATGTAGGCATTACAGTTAAAAGACATGTTTTAAAGATAGTTCATAGTTCTTCCTGGAAACACTCCTATTTTGAGCAGATGATGCCAGTATATGATTGAAATACTTTTTTCTGTAAAGCACTAGCTGAAATCAATGTTCCAATGCTGGTTCAGGCTTACTATGTATAAAACTTTACATGGCATGGATGATGCAAAGGCCTACAAGACAGCACAGAACCAAGTGCTAGGAAATCTGAGCAGACCCAGCATGACCACCAACATACTTTAGGAACTTGGATGAATCACTTAACCATCTGAGTATTCCCTCAGTTTTGAAATGAAAGGGGCTAGATTAAACAAGGAAAGGGTGGCAAATTCTTGAGCTTTGAAGATCAGGCATATAATATCTGAATTGTATGGAGTGGGTGGGTGTGAGACAATAGGGAATAGTGAGTCTGTGGGGAAAGAGGCTCTGCCCCTTCTAAAGCCATTCAGGTTCAAGTATTTTAAAGCTGGACAAAGAAGTAAATTGTGTGGGGTGAGGAAGGGGGAAGCAGGAGGAGGATTGGACTTGGCTATTGGATTGAATAAATTTTAAGGTCATTTTCAACTCAATATATGTTTGTAAAATATTTTTACTATGCAAAACACAATATTGCCTAGCATCTGTTGAGCTCTGTGTGTGTTCCTTTTTAAGTAATTAAAAATAAATAAGTAAAATAAAATTAAATAGTTTTTGGTTTGAATGTCCCTTTGAACTGTACATTAGAATTGGAGGGAAGGGTGATTTTTTTTTACCATAAAATACTTAAATAATTCATCAGTTTAATATTTTACTCTGAGGGTTTTTTTTTTCTTTAAGTGACCTAGAGTTAGAACTTTGAATCTAGTACCATAATCAAAGAATAAAACCTATTCTATAAATTACTAGTTAGCAGCTTCTTTTTTTTTTTTTTTTTTTGCGGTACGCGGGCTTCTCACTGCTGTGGCCTCTCCCGCTGCAGAGCATAGGCTCCGGACATGCAGGCTCAGCATCTATGGCTCACGGGCCCAGCCGCTCTGCAGCATGTGGGATCTTCCCGGACCGGGGCACAAACCTGTGTCCCCTGAATTGGCAGGCGGACTCCCAACCACTGCGCCACCAGGGAAGCCCAGCAGCTTCTTTCTTAATGAGCATTCACACTAAAAAAATCATGTGAACAAGTAAAGGAGAGTCATACCACCTGTTTGGGACTAGTTTTATGATTTTTTAAGAAGTACTTAAAAGTTCTAGTGTCTTTTGATTAATATTTTAATTAATATTTTAAAACAAGTAGTTTATATGGAAAAAAGATAGTTGTAGTTTAAATAAGTATATTTTCTAACATAATTTTCTAGCTCCATCAGTTTTGCTTTTAAAACTTTTTTTTCTTTTTTACAGCCATGACATATATTTATTTCTTTTTCACATTTTACTGCCTTTTAAACCCATATTTTAGTTGAGAAAATAAGTACATTTTATCAGATGCAAATGGTAATTAGGTTACAAGCCTAGTAGAAGATGGGAAGTTGGCCAAGTCAATATACTCTGGGAGTCTTATCTATTCTTTTTGGCACAATTCAAATCAGAATTTATGTCTAGAAGAAAATTGAACTCATGACTGTGGGGAGCCATGTGTGTTACCCCAGTGATAATGGGAGAATTAGAAGGAGCTGGGATTCTTATGCCTTTAGTTGGGCCCTCTCAATAGCTGCTTCTTTCTTTGTTACTTCTATAGTTTTTAATTTCATGACCATGTGCAATTGTAGAAGTATGCAAGTTACTTCACATATGATCAATTTGAGAATGGCTGTATTGTGTGAGGTATGCTAGAGCTTTCAGATAATTTTTTCACATGTTAATAGAAACTGTTACTGCCCGAAGATATATACCTTTGAAATAATGTTTTAAGAGGCTTTTGATACCTAATGCAAGTTCATGTGCCTGATGCACAGTGAGGCCAAACAAACTGAAACATTGGAATTTGAGGCAGAGAAAGGTTTATTGCAGGACCATGAAAGGAGAATGGGCAGTTGGTGCTTAAAAAAAACCCCAAACTCCTGGAAGGGTTTCAGCAAAGCATTTTTAAAGACCAGGTGGGGGTGGGAGTGGGTCGCAGAGTATGTGATCAGCTCTTGCACAATTCTCTGATTGGTTGATGATGATCAATCCTTAGGTACCAGAATATCTGGGAGCTATGTTTTCTTAAACATCAAGTAGTTAATTCCTTCCATTTGGTGGTGGTTATCTGAAAAACTCAGGAAATATGCATGAGATACTATCATCTGGTTACTTCAGAGAGGAGCTATAGCAGAGGATATGGGAGAGGAGTCTGTCCCCAGAAGACCCCATAGGGTCCTGCTAGGTTACACTTTCACATTAGATGTTATAGTCCAGCCATGTTGTCATGTAATGTATTTTCTGTCTGTTTCTTTGATAACCAAGTCAAAACTGAAGTACTTGGATGTTAAAGCTCAAACTGATCAGAATTGGTTAGATCTGTTCCTTCACTGACCCACTACATCTGACATTAACAAATAGTATCAGCTCTTTTTTCAAACATACTTGATTTCTTCTGAAGGCTCCACATATTGTGGAAAATAAAATAAGCATATACGTGAAAATGTCAGCAGATATAAGGTAAACTATACAGGGAGGCTTCTAATGATGTTATCTTATTGTCTTGTTTTATAGAGGCATTTATTTTTTTTTATTTATTTATTTATTTTTGCGGTACACAGGCCTCTCACTGTTGTGGCCTCTCCCGTTGCAGAGCACAGGCTCCGGACGCTCAGGCTCAGCGGCCATGGCTCACGGGCCCAGCCGCTCCGCGGAATGTGGGATCTTCCCGGATCAGGGCACGAGCCCGTGTCCCCTGCATCGGCAGGCAGACTCTCAACCAGGGAAGCCCTATAGAGGCATTAAAAAAAAAAATTACCAGTGTGAGCAAGCATTCTCTTTATACTCTTCAAGAAATAAATCATATATGTTTATCTTCAATGCTTTAGTAACACACAGAGTCTATGGACAAAGTAAACATTTAGACAACAATCATTTCTATATTATTTTTCTAGATTTTAGAGAATTGATGACAGAAATGTCAAATCTATTGCTAGACCACTGATTCTCAACAAGAAAATAAAGTAATGCAAGCTTCTAAATTGAGGTAGTTAATTGCTACCTTTCTTGTATGTACACCTCATCAGTGATTCTGAAACTAAGAACACTCAGACTAGAATTCCCTTCATGCTATGAAAGATGCTCTGACATGCACTCACATGCACTCATGTTAAGACATGAGTTCACCTTTAGCATTTGACATTTGTTAGTCATGGCCTTCAAATTGTTTAATTAAAATCAAAGTGCCGTTGTTTTTAATAACCCAGAAAGAATGGGTATGAATTAAATTAAATAAATATAAATTAAATTAAATGTTTTTAAAAAACATGACAGTGGATTTAAGAGTACCGTAGCTCCTGTGTGAATATTGCAGTTGTTTGAAAAATTTTATGAAATATTCTTATTATCAAAATCTAATTTAAGGTTTAATGATGCAGTAAAGTTGAGATGTTCACAAAGAAACCAGAATAATAACAGTAAAAATTTAGCCATAGTTGAGTACAATCTAACCAAAATTTTCTGGTCAATTAGATTTGATTGTGCTGAACAGTGACAAACTACAGAAGTAATTAGAAATCACGTATTAGTTAGTGGCTGGATGCTGGAGTCTGTTAAAGCCATTTTATGCTGCCTGAGGTTTACCACCCCTTCCTGGGTCTCTTTAAACTGAAGCAGATGCAATTATCCCAATTTTTATTTTTCTTGAGGTTCTCACTAAACTGTTTAATAAATGTGATTTGTTCTGGAATTGACTATTTTATTTTCTTTAAGAGGCAGCCTTTCCTTAGGGTACAAGACTAATAAAAAAAAAATAGGGCAGTTAAATGATCTAATAGCAGCATTTCAATGGAAAAATAAAACCTAGTATAATAAATAGCTTATAACACTCAGGGGCTCTGCATTTCTAACCCAATTGATTGGAATAGACCCTTGCTTGATATTCTAAGTCCCATACAAGGGATAGATAAGGAAGAACACTGATGGCAAAAGTCTTGAGGAACTTTTTATAATCTGTCCATAAGTATTCCCACGCCCCCAATGTAATTTCATCTAAACAATGTTTTTTTTTTAGTTAATCTACTCAGCATGAGATTAGCTTTGTTAGGAGAAGACTTATAGTCTATTGCCTTTAAAGTACATTTTAATAAATTCATTGAAATATATTTTTTTGCTTTGAGCTATATTATATACTTACCTAATATAAAATGCATAAAGTAATTTAACCATAATAAATATTTGAATTTCATTGTACCATTTACAGTAGAAATGGTAATTTTTGTATTATTAGAACTTGTCCTTGAAAGCTAAAATATTAATTTTTAAACTTTTTCTTTAAGAATGTTGTATATCTCTCAGAAGACAATTTTGAAATAATTTCCTTTCTATTCTAAAGAAGTGAAAGAACAGCATTCATATAGGGAATGAAAAGTCAGTCATTAAGAGCTAAGTGATATATTTTAAAGAGGAAGAGCCCCAACTCACTAACTTTAGCTTTATACAGATAAATCAATTGTTACATATCTCTTGCCTGATCTCATAAGTTTTCTGAAGCTTTTTACATATACTCTTTTATATAAATTTCAAAGATACCAACTTTTAACCATATTAATCAGTTCAGCAGCAATTCATTTACTACTTGATACTGAAAATTATCTTCTCACAAGTAGCTTCATTTCCTTGTATAACTGAAATACATCTGTAACATTTCCTTGCAAATTTGACATGTGGTCTCTTACTAACTTACATGATATGAATTTCATACCTGTGTATATATGAAGTGCTTTCTTGTCCTTGAAACATCTTTTTATATTTGTCTTTCCAAGATAACTATTTCTAAAATTGATTTTTTTCAAGCTGAGTGTTCACCTTTTAAGTAAAAAGTTGTTAGTACTACTGCAAAACTCATTCTCTTATTTCTTTTGCTCTTTTACATATAAAATATTTTCTCCAGAGGTAACATGTTAATATTTTTAAAAATATTCTTTAGAACTTTTCAAAGACAATTTCATACAAATATTTATGCTGAACATTTTATATGCCAGATACTTAATTGGGCATTAGAGGAACAAGGGTAATTATGCTATACTACTTTCCCTCACAATGTTTGCTGTTTTGTGGGGATACAGATAATTACAATGTAGTGTGATATTGTACTGTGAGCATGTAAAAAGTAGCACAAAGTGGGAGTGATATTTTTTAACTCCCAAATACTTATTTCCAGCCCAGATCAATCTCTTTGGCTTCAGATTCAAATATTAGGGTGATCGGATTTTTAGAGAGCCATCTTGTCATACCATGCCAGTCCAAAAAAACCAATATAACATAACATAATATAACATCACATAATGTAATGTAATTATATGCATGCATGTTATTACTTTAACATTAACATATGAAAAAAGGCATTTATTTGAAATTATAAATATTACTTATTATTTACTTCCTCTTACATAATTCCTAGTAAACAAAATTGCAGAATAGTTAAAATTGCAATTAGCAGTAATAAACAGGACTAATTAAACAATATTTTTATAATGTTTCATTCTATCCTGTGATATAGCAGTTTATTTTAACTATTTTTTGAACTTTTACTAGATATTTAAATTTTATAAGCTATATTAATGTGAATCTTTAAGATAAGTAAATTTGAGATTGTAACAGGAGAATTTAAAAGCAAGCCGACTAAGCACAAATTACCTACATTTAATACAAAATAACAATGGCATGTTTCTTTCTGTCTCATAATACAGTAGGAGATTTTTACTCTTTCTCTTTCCTTTTCTGATAATGCTTCTCTGAACTGTCTGCAGGTTTTAGGTCATCATTCTTCTTGTAAGTAGTATTGGTAAAACTAAATATAGTCACATGTAAAACTGATTTTGATTTGAAGCTCTGCTCTTGTCAAGCCCTCTTGGTACTAATCCTGGTATCAGGCCATTGTGATAGTACCAAGCTAAATATGCTCTCAACAAAATCGTTTAATTACTTAAGATTTTAACTCCTTGCAGCAGCAAGTGTTTAAAAGTGCTAGAAATAGATTCCAGATCTATCTATCCACTCTGTATCTACAAGCTTGTTTTGGTGGACAAGCTATTTGTCAGCGAGGTCTTTTGCTTCTATAAATTTACCGTGTAGTCTAACCCTTTGGAAAATTGCCATCATTTCAGAAAACTTTAGAGCACTTTGCATGGCACCATAATTTAAACCTCTCTTTCTCAGGGATAATGGTTTTAAAGTACAGAGATAATTTGAACTTACAAAAATGGATTCCAAATAAATTACAGTTTTAGTTAAAAAATGAAAAAGTCCTCGTTAAACTTGGCTTTCCTTTTCTGTTGATATTTTTTGGAGTTTTTAAATAGTCTGTGAGTGTTTGTCTCAGCCTGAATATCAAACAACTTAGATGCAGTCAGTTCATTTTTCTCTAGATTCCTAATGGCCACTCAGAGTTCATCAGACAGATTTAAAGAAGCAGTCCATAAATGTCTCTTTTGTTTTATTATTTATTTTCCCTTTCTTCATTCTCATCCTCAATATATTTCCAAATTAGAGAAGGGCATTATTCTTGTCCCATACTTTGGAAATGAATTTATGGCAGGATAACATTTTAACACTTTGTGTGTGGCCAGTGGCAATGATAGCCATTTGTAGGCTCATGTCTAAGGAGAATACATTTCTCCATTTCTGTAAAGTCCAAAATCTCATTAACTACTTCTGCACATTGAGGAAACTGAAAAATGATCAAAAAAGCTTTCATTATGAAAACCTCAATTTCACAGGTAGGTAAAACACACCCCCTGTTAACAGTAGTGTATGTGTATAAGGTATGCAAGATACTTAGCTGGTAATATCTTTGTGTTTTCTTTGGTTAGAAGTTTATAGGCTGATTGGGATTTGTCAAGATTTACATTCACACTGTTTGCCAAATAATGTAGATAGCTGAGTGTGGTAGGCAGAATAATGGCCTCATTAAGATGTTCACGTCCTAATCCCTGAAATCTGTTGAATATGTTATGTTACAAAACAAAATGAGATTAAGGTAGCAGATAGAATTAAGTTTGCTAATCAACTATCTTTAAGTTAGGAAGACTATCCTTGAATATCCAGGTGGGCCCAGTGTAATCACAGGGCATTTAAATGTGGAAGAGGGAGGCAGAAGGGTCAGTGTCAGAGTGGTGTGATGTACAGATTCAACCAGCCATTGGTTGCTTTGAAGATACGAGGGAGCCACCAGACAAAGAATGGAGGTGGGCTCTAGAAGCAGGAAAAGTCAAGAAAACAGATTCTCCCCTAAAGCGTTTAGAAAGGTAAAACCATGGTAATACCTTGATTTTTAGCCCTGATGCCTTGATTTTAACCCAGTGAGAGTCATTTCAGAATCCTGACCTCCAGAACTTTTAAGATCGTAAATTTGTGTTGTTTTATGCCATTAAGTTTGTGGTAATTTGTTATGACAGCAATAGAAAACTAGTACAGTGGGCAAAGTCTAGTTTTTATTTGGACAAGGTATTACCATTCTTTATCTTCTCTGTGGTTTTATGATATTCTTATAAACCTCAAGAAGATGATTTAAAACTCCATTTTTCCAAATCAAATCACCTAAGCGCTAGAGGAAAATTTTTTTCATTGTTGATATGATTCAGTGCATCACTTGATATACAGTACTTTAAAAAGCATGATTGTTAATAAGGCCTGACTAAATCAGGTCCATGCTGCAACAGGCCAACACATCAATTATCAAAATTTCTCCTTTTGTTTGCCTACATGGTTGCAACCTCTGAATCAGGAAATGTATCTTTATTCATGTTGACAGAATAATCAAATGGATGTAGGATGTGTGTTTATCCTTGTGGCGTGCCCACAGACAAATACAGTAGCTATTTTTGACTAAGCATTGGTGTTTTGGGGGGAAATAAAAAAAAAAGTTTGATTGATTTAGAAGTACTTGCTTGCTTAATCTAGAAGCTGCAAAATTTAGACTTATGTGCTTTCACATCCCCTTTTCCACTATGCCCAATCCCCAATTCCTTTCTGCCTTTTGTATAGAATGCTCTGTCTTAGTTACTTTCCTCCCTAATCCAGTTGTATGTGTCTTTCTATCTGTTAATAAAATAATACAGTTGTTTGGATTATGCTGACACTGGCATTATAATAATTCTCATTTCATTATCTGAAGTCTTAGAAAATGTGGTCACAATATGCATAATGTTAAAATTAAACTAGCTTTACCTTAATACAAAGTACATAGTTAATCCACAGGCAAGGTGAAAGTTGACTGTTAATGCTCACAATTACAACACATTTAGTTTGCAAACGTAAGTAACATCACTCAGAGTCATGCAACAATGGATATTTCATTATTATGAACTACAAATCAGAGTTGACAACGTCAGTGGTCAGAAAAAAAAATAGTGACAGTAACTACTGAAAGTGAATCATCTATGCCATATCCATTTGAAGCTAAATAGAGTACTACTTTTAGGCTCAATTTTTTTGGCTGCTGTACATATTTCGTACTTTCCCCCTAATCTTCTGTACCCATTTCTGAAAATCAGGATATTTTGCACCCTGAGGAGGGGTTTCCCAGGATGTGGGAATTTTAATGCTGAAACCTAAATAGTGTCAGGCAAACCTGAATCATTGGTCACTCTAAGACCAGTGAATAGCTTTGGATGTGATTGGTATTCAACATATCTAAAAATTAGTCTTCTTTCCCTTAGATATGATGACAATACATTTTCTCTCTTGGTGTATTGCACTAAATTGATCAAACCAGAAGCATAGGAATCATTGCATTACACCTCTTAATCCCCTTTTCAGTAATTCACTAAGTCCTAAGACATATTTTAAAGTATGTTTCATTTTATTTTATGAATATCAGTGCCTTCCCAGAGTTCCAAAAATTATATATATTAAAAAATGTACAGAGAAAAGTTTGTCTCCTTTCCACCTTGTTCTCAGTCTTTCCAGTTTCCACCCTGGCTAAAGCAGTCATTGCTGTGATCAGTTTCATATGCAACTGTATGAATATACATGCAAAGACAGATACTGTTTTTTATTCTGTCTTCCTTGGTAAAAATCACTGTCATTTGAAAAAGAAAAGAATGGGCATCATATAGCAGTCAGAGGTTCTTAGCAATTCTAAAATGCACCTAGGTAAATATTTGCCAGCCTACGACCTAGGAGATTAAAAAAAGTACCTTGAATTAAGTTGAAGTTAAGTCCTGGTTCTGCTCTTTGGGTATAACTCCCCAGCGTTTGTGCTCCATGGATTTTGAATTTTTGGCTTTACTTTCTGGAAGTACCTTTCATTTTCATTATCCTCCTTTGTTACATAAAGAAGGTGTTGGAAAGTATTCACTTATTGGTGACTGAGCAGCTTTCTTAGCCTGCTTCCCCCAACAGGAAGTTGGAAGCTTAGTGGTCTTTTACATGTCTCATCTAGTCACAGTCTCTTAGCAGATGCAACTCTCTCAAAACCTTTTTTCCCCCAAGTATGTTTGATTGCAGTCAACTGTGTATGCCAGAAGCCAGTTGACTCTCTTGGATATTCTACGTACGCAATTATATTTTTATGTTGTCTGCAGTTAGTAATAGTTTTACGTCTTCCTTTCCAAAATATTTATTTATAATTTTTTTTAAATTTAGTTTTTTGGCTTATGTTTCCAGTACAGTGTTAAGTAATACTGATGACTGAGAGCTTTTCCTTGTTTTTCATTTTGTTGGTAATGCTTCTAGTGTTGTCCTACTAAACATGACAGTGGCTTTTGGGCTAAGCTAGATATATTATATCATATAAAGTAAATTATCATCAGTTTTATTTTATCAAGTATTTTAATCCAAATGGTTATTTAAATTTTGACAAATGGCTTTTCAGTCTTTTATACAAAGAGAATAAAATGTTTTTCTTCAATCTATTAATTTGCTATAAAAATTTATTAATAGACTTCCTAATATTGAAAATTCTTAAATTCTTGGAATAAACCTCACTTGGTCATGATGTAATGTTATTTTTGTGTACATCTAGATTTTATTTGCTAATAATATTGGTTTTAGGATTTTCCTTTGATATTCAAAAGTGGCATTGACTTGGTTCCTGTGTGTGTACATGCAGCCTTTTTTGGATCAGGATGTTTTCTTCAGTACCCTATATTCTGGAGAGATTTTAGAAGCCTTGAAATTTTTGATCTTAAAGATTTTTAAAAGTTCCCTGTGGAACTATCAAAGACTGCTGCTTTTGGATTTATCTACTGACAGATTTCTCTATTTCTTCTATGTAAATCAGTCTTTAGATTTTCTGTCTCTTCTGAGGTCAATTTTGGTAAATTATATTGTCTTAGAAAATTATCCATTTTGGTTAGATTTTCAAGTTTACTTGCATGGTGTTTAGCAGCATTATGATTCTTTTAAGTTTATTCTGACTGTGGTTATCTTTTATTTATTTTGTATATTTCTACCTTATTACTTTTAAAAAAGAAATTTGGCTTACTAGTGATTTTCTTCTTTTCAAATAATAAGCTTTTGAATTTATTTATTAATTCTACTATGCTTTTAGCTTTTTTATTTACTGCTTTTTCCTTTGTTAACTTGTTCTGTTTTGCTTCAATATAATTTGACATTTCTTTTCAAACTCGAAATCAGTTTTCAATACAGTATTAGTGATTTTCTTATGGATAAAATACTTAAGAATAATAATTACCCCCTAAGCAATGTGGTTATCTTTTAAGAACTACATTTTTCAGGAGACGTTGGAATTATGTAGTCCATATGTAACTCCATAAAAAAATGTAGATACATGTAGAGGCATAAAACAGTATGGCATGTTTTGCTAGAGCAAAAAATTTGAATGATATACTACTGTAGATTAAACTGAGCCAGATTATGGAAAGCCTTTTTACAGATTTATTTGTGTGTACTCTGATGTTAGCTTTTCCATGCATATAAGGCTTGTGATGTATAATTAACATTTATGTATCTATCTGTATGTGTGTTTTGTATTTGTATGTATTTCTAATAATTTTCTAACAAAATTACTATGTTGTTGATCTCCTTTTTTCCCTTAGGATTTTATTCTAAAATTAGTGGGGAAGTTTAAATTATAGTGCAATTTTTAAAAATTTCCTTCCCATTTATCATCTTTAAATTAGTTTTGAAATTTTAGATTTATACTTTTAATTCTTTTGATTTATGGGGAAAGAGACAAGTATTGTATCTTAAGTTCATGCTTTTTATATTTAGTAGGAGTACTCTGAAAGACTAAATAGCTATGCAACCTCTGGTCATTAGGAGTGCTAAGAAGGCAAGCTTGAAAGGTGTGTGTGTGTGTGTGTGTGTGTATGAAAGTTTAGAGTTGTTTACATTTCCCGTCTTCTAGCCATTGGTCATCCTTTGTCTGTTCTAGCTAAGTGACTGCTATGGATTGAATTGTGTCCCCCCCCCCCACCCCCGCCGATCCCCCAATTTTAAGTTGAAGCCTTAACTCCCAATGTGATGGTATTTGGAGTTTGGAGAGGGGGTCTTTGGAAGATCATTAGGTTTAGATGAAACAATGAGGGTGGGACCCTCATGATGGGATTAGTTCCTTAAAAGAGACACCAGAGAGCTTGCTTTCTTTCTCCTTCTTCCTCTCTCCACCTGCATGCACCACAAATCAAAAGAAGGCCATGTGAAGACACAGCAAAGATATGGTTGTCTGCAACCCAAGGAAAGCACGCTCACAAGGCACAGACCCTGCTGGCACCTTGTTCTTAGACTTCTAGTCTCCAAAACTGTGAGGAATAAATTTCTGTTGTTAAAGCCACCCAGTTTGTGGCATTTTGTATGGCAGTCTGAGACGACTAAGGCAATGACATGCCACTTCATTATAGAAGACTCTGCTAGCTATTGTGTCTTTTTCAAAGTAGTAAAAAGATAATCATTTTTACCATGGTAGTGATTAATATGGGAGGTTGGATATATTTGGAAAATGGGATTGTTTTTCTTTAAAGATACATAACTTTTTTTAAAATAGATCTTTATTGGATTATAATTGCTTCACAATACTGTGTTACTTTCTGTTGTACACCAAAGTGAATCAGCCATATGCATACATATGTCCCCATATGCCCTCCCTCTGAAGCCTCCCTCCCATCCTCCCTATCCCACCCCTCTAGGTCATTGCAAAACACCGAGCTGATCTCCCTGTGCTATGCTGCTTCTTCCCACTAGCTAACTATTTTTAAAAGGCATATCAAGAAGGATATGCAGAGGTATAGTAAAAAAATGTGAGTTTATATAATTAAAATATTTTATTAAATTTCCAATTCAGAAATTATTACTTAATAGGCTTAAATTCTTGGAAATTCATGATTCCTGTGTTAATGAAGATTGGCAAATTATGAAATAAGGACAGCATATTTCCACATAAGCAAAATTACAGAACTGTATTTTTAACATTGGGAATTTTGAATTGCTTGCTTAACAGTGGTTCAATGTGGGTTGGGTTAGAATATGAGTATCATTAGACGAGTTTGCCTTGTGATTAATACCTATAACTGTGGTTTAAAAATTTTCGATCCTGTTCCACTGAAGGGATATGACACTCTCATTAATAATGGCAGCTAAGGATGCTTTTCATGTTTTACATCACTTAGTCCTCACTACCATCCTTTGTGAGAGGTTTTATTATCCTTATTTTGCAACAAGGAAACTGAGAATAAGAAAGGGTAGGTGCCTCTTCCAAATTTATATAACTATACGGTGGCAGAGCTAACATTTAAATTAATTTATCCCCTTAACCATTGAATCAAGATTTTTTGAGTATGTGACTAATGAGCTTCTCCATTTGGTCAAAAATCTGGTCAAGTTAAGATTCAACAAACTTTTGTTTTTCTTAGTTTGTTACACATTTTTGTTACATTTTTGTGAAATGCCAGATACCTTCTTTAAAAAAATTTTTGAGCTGCCTCTGCTTTGCTTGTGTCCTAAACTCATATATAGTCTGCCTTTGAATAGTCCAGTTCTGCATACTGACAGATAATTTAACAGAGAGAACAAGGCACATGGTAAGTCTTGAGAGAAATAGGACATATTTCCTGTTTCCAATGATTATTAGAAATTATTTTCTTACAATACTTATTTTATAAAACGGCAAAGCGAATAGTTTATCCTTGACTTTAATAATCCTCATCAGATTTAAGACATTTGCCTGATATATAATAGTTAGAATATTTCTAATCAAAATATCTTTTAATGTCTGTAATTCCACTTGCCAATATGGTCCCAAATACGAGTCTGCATGACCATGATTCTGCTGTCGCAATTTCTATGCAGTAACTTTGTTCATAGGTCCATTGTGTAGGCTGAGGTTTTAATCCTGTAGCCTGCTGTGTTTATTGATCTATTTCTTAATAATTTCATATCAGGCAATCACACGATTCACAAACTGTCTAGGAGGGAAGAAACACACACACTTCCATCAGCAGGAGATTGAAGTAGTTATGCATTTAGAGGCTATACTAAGGATTTTAGCCTCGTCTGTGTTATGTAGAATGATTGTGAAGCACCACAGTGAGACTCTTAGACCAATCAAAATTACAGCTTTCTTGTTCTAAAATATGAATGTTTCTTTAAAGAATCATTTTGGTATTTGCCTAAGGTTGTTTTCTCCTTCAGTTTGAATAGGATGTGAAATTTTCTAAGTCCAAATTAAGTGGTTAGCCAAGCAGTAATCAGTAATGTTCAGTCTTTGCTCTCAAATGTGCTTTTTCCATTTCGTGGCTCTGCTGAGTGTCTGGACTTCTGCTCTGTATTCTGGGCCAGGCAACATTCAGCTATTCTGATGTCACCTCTGCTGCATCTACTGGAATAATGATTTTTTTCTATGTACACTCTTTAGCAAAATCACTATTTTTATAATGGCTTTTGAAGGAAGTTTGTCAAAAGCCTGGTGCCAAAGAACATTAAAGTTATTTAGTTAAATTGAGAAACCTCAGAGCAAAATTAAGATGAAACTATTAAATTAATCCTATTCTTTTGCACTCAAATATATGCAACCAACACTGTCTTCTGTCATGGAAAGACAGAGCACTGCTTTGCACTGAGGGAGAAGCCAGTGCCTGAGAGCAGAGAAGTAGGTGAATTTTGAAATACAGTGGTACTGCAGTGTTTGACTTGCTCTGATTCCTGATCTCAGAGCCAGCCACAGAGAGCTATTTGTTCTCAGACATACCCTGACCTCTCGTGTCATCTTGCCTTTGTCCATGTTCTTCTTTCTTCTTAGAGCCCACTTCTCAACCTTGCTTACTTGGAAAACTCCTATCTCCTATTTTTCAAGATTACTGACTTTCTTTTGTATTTCCTGATACCCTTAGGCAGGAAAAAAAAAAAGTTCTCTTCTCTGTGTCCCTATAGTATGGCCAATCTATTTCTGTTTTAGCATTTTTCACAAAATAATTATCTCTATATATCTGTCTTCATTCATTAGTCTCTAAACTTCTTGAAGACAACAGAATTGTGTAGTTATTGTTGTCACTTCTGATCAACTGCCTTTGTTAAGGAGGGGAAGTTCCAAAACTTGGAGATCACTTTGCTTGCAAAGTGTTTGAATAGAAGTACTCAAGTCCAGAGAAGTTAAGCAAAGCACCTTTGTTCTGCATAAGAATAGCTAAAAGATTTTGGGCAGGTGATAGCAAAGAGACCAAAGGCAGGGATTCCATGGCCGAGGCAGCCAGTGAACAAGGCTGGGATATCACTGAGAGGTGGTCATGCTGCAGGGTAGTCTGATTAGATGCTTAGCCAGAGAGACTTTGGCAAATAGGCATGACTTAGGAGCATTTTGGAAGTGGGAGCCTATGGCATGTAAAATGCTCACCTTCTCCTCTGACTTTTCTACAAAATAGTCTCCATTGTTCACCATTGATTTTTGCTGCTAGAACATAGTTTGAGGAAACAAAAAGAGATGCTATTTTTTTCCTCAAGCTTAGCCTGGGGTGAAAGCAGAGATAACAAGTCTAGGGATAGATGGACCTCTAGTTTCCAGTGAAAACCTCAGAAGTGACAGAATACCTGGGACGTGATGGTACTCAATGAATCGATGAGCAAAGGAATGAATGGTGAATTCTTAGCAAAATGCAGGAGGAGCCAGTAGAGTAATTGATTTTAACTTTTTTTTCAGTAATTCAAACTTCTTTAAAATTAGCAAAGGAGGAGAAAATGCACATACTAACCTGAAAAGTTACTACCGTTGTCCCTTGCAGCTGCAGGAAGCAAGGTCTGTGAGCAGGCACCCTCACTTGCCTCAAGACCTCAACAACTCACAGCAGGGACCAGCCAGGATCCCTGTCCTGGCTCCTTTCAATCCTCAAAAAGAGACAACCACAGAGAAGCAGTTTCACATTTTAGAATCTTTTCTCACCATCTTGATGAAACACAAATCTCCCCGGGGTGTAATGCATTTTATTTTTTTCAAGGAGGCAGCATGATTTAGTGAAAGACAGTGGAGGAAATCTGTTTAGATCCTTGTACCAGCACCTTCTCACCTTCATTAATTACCTTCAGGTTAATTGATGGAATAATAACATCTAAAACTGGTAAAGAGCTAGGGATATAGTAGATACTTAATGACCTTTCCCTCTCCTCCCTTATCTGTTGGCTGTACCCTTGGCATAAGAAGTCATCAGATATGCCAAGGGTCAATTTCGATAGAGTGAATGAAGTACATGTAGCAGGAACACTTGAGGGTAGCATCCGGGCACAGGATGCGTACTTGAAAAATGAGGAGCCTCAGGCTCAGAAGACAATTCCCCCTTGCCCATTGTTGCCTTAGGCTTGCCTTTGGGGTGACCTTTTGCCAGGCTTTCATCAGCTGCTTAGCAGCATAAGAAGCCTGTCCAGGAGCAACAGCTTCATGCTCGTCCAGTCCCTCCTTAAACTATAGATTGCTATAGCCTGCATGTGTGTCCCCTAAAATTCGTACATTGAAATCCTAAGCCCCAAGGTAATGGTATCAGGAGGTGGGACCTTTGGGTGGTGAGTAGGTCATGAGGGTAGAGCCCTGATGCTTGGGATTAGTGCTCTTATGAAAAAGACCCTAGAGATCTAGTTCGTCTCTTCCACCATGTGAAGATACAAAGAGAAGATGCTGTCTATGAACTACAAAACAGGTCCTTACCAGACGCTAAATCTGATCTTGAAATTCCTAGCCTCCAGAACTGTGAGAAATTTCTGTTGTTTCTAAGCCCCCCAGTCTATGGTATTTTGTTATAGCAGCCTGAATGGACTAAGACAGAGACATTTTCATATTGTTGAATGGCTTAATGGTCTTGTGACGTGGATGAATATTTGGTCTGCCTAGAATGGGTTTAACACTTATTTTCATTTGGATCATGAAAAAGCAGATACTTTTTTTCATACTGCTGCATCACTTAGTTTAAAGAAAGGAATTCAAACAACACTTTACAGTGAGATTAATTGCTGTTCTCTACTGGGCATTATCCAGACTGTGTTCTTTATCTATAAAAATGCCTATGTCTATAATTTATAACAGATTTTAGAAAAATATGTGTGTGCAAATAATTATGCCAGCAAATTTTCTTTCTTTTTTTTTTTTTTTTTTTTTTTGCGGTACGCGGGCCTCTCACTGTTGTGGCCTCTCCCGTTGCGGAGCACAGGCTCCGGACATGCAGGCTCAGCGGCCATGGCTCACGGGCCCAGCCGCTCCACGGCATGTGGGATCTTCCCGGACCGGGGCACGAACGCGCGTCCCCTGCATCGGCAGGTGAACTCTCAACCACTGCGCCATGAGGGAAGCCCCCAGCAAACATTTTATCTAGTTATAATGGAAGTACTTTCATACACATATTTTCTTCTTTTGATAGTAGAAAACATAAGGTTTGTTTCTCAAGAAATTTAGAATTAACTAGAAAATTTGTTTTGCATTTATGCTACCAAAATTACTTGTGTATTTGGCAGCTGGGATTAGTCTACTATTTGCATTATTTTATAATGGCTGCACTCAAGGCTGTGTTGTCAATTTGCACTTAGTCAGTTTATTTAGAATGATTCAGATGTTTTAAATGTACTTGTTTTTAGATAGGAGAAGAAAAGATCATGTATCCTTTTTACAATTTACATGAAAGATCCAGATGCAAATTTATTTGCTTGTTCAAATTCTTCTCATGGTTTGTAAGAGATGAAATTCTCATTTCCCACCCAGATTGATTTGAACATTGTGTGCTGCCTTATTAATTGGTAAACATGCAGTTATAAAGATGCTTATGTATCCTCCTTAAAGTTTTTCATTAACTCTTGGAAAAGAGGAGCATACAAAATTTAGGAGCAGGAATTGTGTGTATTACACATTTTGATGGTGTAGAGGTTCATTAAAAATTAGTTTTCAAGTAAAGTAAATTTTTAATCATCTATAAATAGATCTGTCATAATAAATGCTAAATAGAATTTTCAAATTAGGGTCAGACCAAATCTAGTACTGTATTTCTTATGCTGTGTAATACAGTAATAATAACTTTTATTTGACTAATGTTTTATGGTCTACAAAACATTTCAAGAGCATCTTATTTAAACTTCCAATTCCCTGTAAAGTAGATAGAGCAGGCAATAATTTTCTTCCCATTTTATACTCAAGGAAGCAGATTCTCTCAAGGGTGAAGCTGCAGAAAACAATGGAAGAGCTGCATTCGGTACCCATAGGCCTTCTCTTTCTGATATCTCCCCTACATCTCCATGTCATTGAAGCCTGTGCATGACCCCACACTGCCAGTCATTTTTCTTCTTGTTTGCAAAAAAAGCCTTCCTACCTAGAAGCTGCGATAGTGATTCTGCAGTAAAGTATAAAAAGACAGTTGAACTTTCTAACTAATGGTAAATTTCCAAGGTCAGCCAATATCAAAGACATTGTCTGGATTCACTCACATAGAGAAATCATTCATTCATTCAATGGGGACTATAATTAGGGACTATGGGCAATTCAGATAAGTGAGCCCCAGATTTAGTGTGATCCTTGATTCATTTTCAGATTTATTTGTGGTGGAGAATTTAATTACTCATCTGTTTATAACAGCACTGAGAACAGGTCACAGGGCTTTGTCAGAAGGGCAGCTGCATGTGGACAGGCACTGGGTAGCCTCTGCTGGGCTCTTGCCATCCTTGTTGCTGTTTCCTAGGTGTGTAGGTTTATAATACAGCTATTTGTGATGGATTTTTGGCTAGACCCGGGGTTGGCAATATTATGAACATGGGCATTCATTCCTCTTTGAGAAGAAATTTTCCCTTGTCATGGCTAACTACATTATATACACTTGTTTTGAATTCTATTCAATTGTCTTAGGTTTGTTTGTTTTTGTTTTTGTTTTTTTTTTTGATCTACTTCCAATTTTTGGTTTTTGTGATTGTCTAAATCTAGTAAGCAGGGCAAAGAGAAAAGAAATGATTTCTTTTTTGGACAAAACCAGTGTGTGATCTCTTAATTCCTAATGATCCCTGTATAGCTGATACAGTACCCAAAGGTTCTCCATGGGCCCTTTAAATATAATTTTCCCTTTCTGATCTCAGATCCTAAATCCTTTCCACAGCAGTGCACACTGCAGGCTGTCACCTAATCTCACATGTCATATTGTCTTATATCCCTTCTATTTCTAAAGAAAATAATTGTTCCAAGTGAATGGTGCTATACCAGCATTCATTTTCAAGTGGTTAGCAGTATCTACCTTATAATGATAATTGTATTTTATTATTGTGATTTGAAAAATTTCATGGAGCCCCTGTTTATGAATTATATTATTAAAGCCACTTGATATTTTTTGCATTGATAGGAGTTGGAAAACCTAACACACCTGCAAGTTTTTAGAGTAACTAGAAGCCACTAAGTTCCTGTTCTAAAAGAAAGCCCAAAAAGTGGAATAAAAGATATTTTTAATATCTTATAGTAGAAAAATAACAAAGCTTACTGTATGACATGTAAAATGCATTTTTTACAATATTCTAGAAACAAATTTTAGGAGCATATGCTTTGAATTATGTGTAAATACTTATATTTATTATGATTTATCTAACAGAGAGAATATAAAGGATGCTGTTATATTTGAATTCTCTGTTCCATGTTGCTCATTGCAGGTAGATATTATGTTTCATAGTTTAGAAAGTTTCACATCTCTGTGGCTATATGTTCAATATTATACCTTCCAAATCTATAGTCACATATAGTATGTATTTTTAAGCCCTATTGAATTTTTCTAATTTTTTTCATGAAAGAAAACAATGCATCTATAGTAAATAATCTTTCTATATACATATCTTCTAATTTATTAGGGACCTGCTCATATACACATATTGAAAATTTTTAAATGACTTCAAGGTCACTTATTACATGGAAAGCATTTTTCACTTAAAAGTCCGACATTTAACATGTAGTAATTGGAAATAAATCTTCAGTAATGATATTGTGAAAGAGAAACTACTGGGATGTATTTTTGAAAGAGAAGAATTTATAATTAAGTATAATGTGAAAACACAGCTTTGTGCTTTTTTTTTTTTCTATTTTCTGGGAAATGATAAACAAAGAGGAGGGTAGTAAATTGGGAAGAAAGAGGATGAGTCACATAGTTGAAACACTTCTGAAATTCACCATTGCAACCATTTGAAATTAAATGCCCTGCTAAAAAAGATTAAGAGTTAAGTCAAATCTCCATTTTTAAAATTTGCCCAGTATTTAGATGCTGAGGGCGATCACTGTTGTATGAATGCAGTAATATTGCCATGATAGAAGGTTATTTTTCTTTCATTCAGATCTTCAAATGATTATTCAGGCTTCTGTAATTTCATGGAGAGATTATTGCCACTTGTCTTTGTTGGTTAAATGACCTGACAAAGCACTTCCTAAGCTTTTGGTATTTGGAAAAACATGACATTTGGCTTTTTTTTTTTTAAATAAATTTATGTATTTTATTTATTTATTTATTGGCTGTGTTGGGTGTTCACTGCTGTGCACGGGCTTTCTCTAGTTGCGGCGAGCAGGGGCTACTCTTTGTTGTGGTACATGGGCTTCTCATTGCGGGGCACAGGCTCTAGGCATGCAGGCTTCGGTAGTTGCATCACGTGGGCTCAGTAGTTGTGGCTCACGGGCTCTAGAGCGCAGGCTCAGTAGTTGTCAGGCTTAGTTGCTCCGTGGCATGTGGGATCTTCCTGGACCAGTGATGGAACCCATGTCCCCTGCATTGGCAGGTGGATTCTCAACCACTGTGCCACCAGGGAAGCCCTGACATTTGGCTTTTGTTTTTCTTTTTTATAAATACCTGGAAAGTACAATCTAAAGATATTTTGAGATCTTTAGATTACTTCAGATAGCATATCACAATCAATAATTTATTTATGCTCTATTTTTTATGGTTATAAACAAGGCATGATATGGCTTTGATTCAGTTTGTCTTTCTGAACTTTTGAGCCAAATTTCTAAAACTTGGCATGAGAAGTACACTTGAAATAAACATCACTTACCTGTGCAAATCAGGTAATTACTCACATAGCTACCTACCAATTAGTCACTTATTGGTGCAATTAGCTGGATGTACAGCTAATTTGGGGTAAAGAAAATAGATGTCAGTTCAAAATGAGGACAGCCTAAAATCTAGCTTAGTGGTTAGTTTCATTTAGGATAAGGAATCCTCAATCTCAAGCAAATATAAGAGTTTGAAAACAATTTTAGGTATTGAGGGTAGTATATAAAAAATATGATCATTTGTTCTGGTTTCACATAGTTGGTATTCCTGGCTCAGATCTTGGAAGGAATTAATGCTTTTAGGAAATGTGGGTCATTTTTATGCTGACTCTTTTATCCCCCAATTTAATTTATTTGTTTGTGTTTGTTTATTATTTCAGCTGTCTTGAGTTATAATTACATATAAAGTTATAAGATATTTAAAGTGTACCTTATGATGATTTGATATACATTGTGAAAGGATTCCCCCAGCCCACTCTCTAGTTAATGAACACATCCATCATTAGATGAATTTTCTTTGTGATATGTGTGACAACACTTAAGTTCTGCTCTCTTAGCAAATTTCAATTATACAATACAGTGTTATCAATTATAGTCACCATGTTTTACAGTAGATCCTCAGACCTTTTTTACATTATAGCTGAAAGTTTGTACCCTTGTACCAACTTCACCCTGTTTTTCCCACTCCCCAGCCCCTGGCAACCACTTTTATACTCTCTGTTTCTATGAGTTTGACTTGCTTTGTTTTGTTTTAGATTCCACATATAAGTGATGCCATGCAGAATTTATCTTTCTATGACTTATTTCACTTAGCATAAAAACCTTGAGGTCTATCCATGTTGTCACAAATGTTTCATTTTTTTTAAGTGGTAGAATAGTATTCCTTTGTATATATACCACGTCTTCTTTATCCGTTCACTTATAGAAGGACACTTAGGTGTGTCCATATCTTGGCTATTGTAAATAATGCTGCAGTAAATATGGAGTGAAGATAACTCTTCAATGTCCTGTTTTCATTTCCTTTGAATATATATCCAGAAGTGGGATTATTTTATCAACTGTTAGTTCTATTTTTAATATTTTGAGGAACTTCCATACTGTTTTCCACAATGGCTGTACCAATTTACATTGCTGTCAACAGTGTACAAGTGTTCCATTTTCTCCACATTTTTGCTAACACTAGTTATCTCTTGTCTTTTTGGTGATAGACATTCTGACAGGTGAGAGGTGATATATCATGGTGATTTTGATTTGCAAGTCCCTGATAATTAGTGATGTTGAGCACCTTTTCATATACTCCACTGACCATTTGAATGTCTTCTTGGAAAAGGGTCTATTCAGTTCCTGTGTCTATTTTTTAAATAGATCACTTGGTTTTTTGCTATGAGTTATATGAGTTCTTTATGTATTTTGAATATTAACCCCTTATCAAATATATGATACACACCTGTTTTCTCTCATTCCATAGGTTGTCTTTTCATTTTGCTGATGGTTTTCTTTTCCATGCAGAAGCTTTTTAGTTTGATATACTCCCATTGTTCATTTTTGTTTTGTTGCCCTTGGCTTTTGGGGTCAAATCCAAAAGAAATCATTGCCAAGGGTAATGTCAAAGAGCTTACCCCTTATGTTTTCATTTAGAGTTGTATGGTTTCAAGGCTTACATTCAAATTTTTATCTATTTTGAGTTAATTTTTGTGTATGGAGTAAGACTGTGGTCCAGTTTCATTCTTTTGTATGTGGCTGTCCAATTTTCCCAACACCATTTATTGAAGAGCCTGTTCTTTCTCCATTGAATATTTGTGACTCCTTTGTTGTAAATTAATTGACTGTATATGATTAATTTATTTCTGGACTCTCTATTCTTTTTCTTTGATCTATGTGTCTGTTTTTATGCCAATACCATACTATTTTGATTACTATAGTTTTATAATATAATTTAAAATCAAGAAGCATGATGCCTCCAGCTTTCTTCATTTCTCTCAAGAATGCCTTGGCTATTCAGGGTCTTTTGTGGTTTCATTCAAAATTTAGGATTTTTTTTTCTATTTCTGTGAAAAAATGCAATTGGACTTTTGAAAAGATTAATTTAAGTTATAGATGGTTTTAGGTAGTATGGACATTTTAATAATATTAGTTCTTCCAATCATAAGCACAGGACATCTTTCCATTTATTTGTGTCTTCTTTGATTTCTTCCATCAGTGTCTTATAGTTTTCAGTGTACAGCACTTTCACCTTCTAGTTAAATTTATTCCTAGGTATTTTATTCTTTTTCATGCAATTATAAATGAAATTATTTTCTTAATTTATCTTTCTGAAAGTTTATTATTAGTGTATTTAAGCATAACTGATTTTGCTATATTGATTTTGTATCCTATAACTTTACTGAATTTATTAGTTCTAATAGATTTTTTGTGAAGTCTTAGGATTTCTCTGTATAATATGTCATCTTCAGATAGAGACAGTTTTACTTCTTCCTTTTTTATTTGGATGCCTTTTATTTCTATTTTGCCTAATTGCTCTGAATAGGAGTTCCATTACAATATTGAATAAGAGTGGTGAGAGTGGGAATCCTTGTGTTGTTCCTGATCTTAGAAGAAAAGCTTTCAGCTATTTAACATTGAGTATGATGTTAGCTGTGGACTTAGCACATATGAGGTTTATTATGTTGAAATGCATTCCCTCTATACCCAGTTTATACCTAGCCAAAGCTTTTCTAGTTTTCTTATCTTTTCAGAAAAAGAAACAGCTCTTTGTTTCATTAATCTTTTCTGTTGTCTTTTTAGTCTCTAATTTATTACTGCTCTGATTTTTGTTACATCCTTTCTTCTACTAACTATGGCCTTCATTTGTTCTTCTTTCTCTAGTTCCTTGAGGTGTGAAGTTAGGTTGTTTATTGAGATCTTTCTTTATTCTTAATGTAGGTGTTTATTGCTATGAACTTCCCTCTTAGAGCTGCTTTTCCTGCATACCATAAGATTTTGTATTTTGTATTTTCACTTTCACTTGTCTCAAGATAATTTATTTTTCTTTTGATTTCCTCCTTGACCCATTAGTTGTTCAGTAGGATGCTGTTTATTTCACATATTTGTGAATTTTCCAGTTTTCTTCTTGTAGTTGATTTCCAGTTTGATGCCATTGTAGTTAAAAAAGATTCTTGATATTATTTCAGTCTTCTTAAATTTACTAAGACCTGTTTTGTGGCCTAACTTATGATCTATCCTGGAGAATGTTCCATACCCTTGAGAGAAATATGTATCCTACTGCTTTTGGAATGTTCTGTAAATGTCTCCTGAATCCATCTGGTCTAATGTGTCATTTGTGTTCAAAGTTTTCTTATTGATTTTCTGTCTGGATGATCTATCCATTGTTGAAAGTGGGGTTTTGAAGTCCCCTACTAGTATTGTATTGCTGTCTATTTCTCCCTTCAAGTCTGTTAAATTTTGCTTTACCTATTTAGGTACTCCTATGTTGGATGCATAAACATTTACAAATGATATATACTTTTGTTGGATTGATCCCTTTATCATTATATAATGACCTTTTTTTCTTATTACAGTCTTTGGCTTAAAGTCTATTTTGTCTGATATGAGTATAGCTACCCTAGCTTTTTTTTTGGTTTCCATTTGCATGGAATATCTTTTCTCATCCATACACTTTCAGTCTGTGTGTATCCTTGCTTGTGAAGTGAGTCTGTTGAAGGCAGAATATAGTTGGATGTTTGTTTTCAGCCACTCTATGTCTTTTGATGGGAGAATATTATCCATTTACAAAGTAATCATTGCTAGCTATTGACTTACTATTGCCATTTTATTAATTGTTTTTGGCTGTTTTGTAATTTTTTTTGTTTTTTCTTCTTCTCGTGTTCTCTTCCTTTGTGATCTGATCATTTTCTGTAGTGGTATGCTCAGAGTCCTTTATCTTTTGTGTGTCTACCACAGGTTTACTTGAGGTTTACATAAAACATCTTATATTCATAAGTATATTTTAATCTGATATTTTAACTACAAATGCATACTAAATCTCTACATTTTATTCTTCCCACCCCCACATTTTATTTTTTTTTTCATTTTATGTTTTTGATGTCACAATTTACACCTTTTTACCTTGTGCATCCATTAATAAATTGTTGTAATTATAGTTATTTTAATACTTTTGTGTTTTAACCTTCATACTAGATTTATAAGTGATTTACCCACTAACATTGCAGTGTTAAAGTATTCTGAACTTAATTGTACATTTACCTTTACTAGTGAGATTTAGGCTGTTACATGTTTTTCTGTTACTAATTAGTGTCCTTTTATTTTAGCTTGAAGAATTCCCTTTAACATTTCTTGTAAGCTTGGCTTAATAGTGATGAGCTCTTTCAACTTCTGCTTGTCTGGAAAATGCTTTATCTTTCCTTCAGTTCTGAAGGACAACTTTGCTGGGTAGAGTATTCTTGTTTTGCAGCTTTTTCTTTTGGCCTTTTGAATATATCATGCTGCTCTCTTCTGGTCTGCAGTAGTTGAGTGTGTGCCAAGACTCATTTTGATGTGGGTATTTTCATGTTTTCCTGATGTGTAGGAGTCAGTCACTTGTTTCTGGATTTCTTTCAGATGGAATTGTTCCATGTATAGCTGTAGATTAGCTGTGTCCATGAGAGGAGGTGAGTTCAAGAGTCTTCTATGTTGCCATCTTGGACCAGAACTGGTACACTTTGCTTTGGTAGTTCTCAGTAGCTCATAGCCAGTTTCCAGCTATGAAGTATGGAAGAAGATGGAACTATGAGTTCTGGCAAGTCCCTGTGACCCCATTGCAATTTTATTCTGCCTTTTGAGTTTTAAAAAAATCTTATAAACTTGTTTCCTTATCTGTACAATGAAGGCTCACAAGGTAATTGTTAAAAAATAACAAGTAAAATAAAGTATATAGTAATTGAATTTATTACTGTCATTTACTGAACTGCCTACTGAGTACTAGGTACTCCACTAAGTAATTAAGTTGTGTTATCTCATTTTCATTCTCTCTAGAACCCTTTGAAAATACACTGCTTTGTTCCAATTTTACAAATTAAGATACAGAAGCATATAGTTTACCTAATTTGCCCAAGGTCATATAGTGGTAGAAGTCAGATGCTAACTTAAGTTCGTCTAACTCCTGAGCTCAGCATCCTTAACAGATACCCTTTACTGTGTTACCATCTAAAATCAGAACTTGACACTGAACTGCTGTCTTTGTTAAGTTAGCTCTTTTCTTTTTCCCTTGGACTAGGATTAGGTCAATCCCAGCTGTTAAGGGAAAGAAACAAGTACAAAGAAACTTACTGAAAATTTTTAAAATTTCAGAGTGTTCTAAGTCAGAATTGGGGCTCCATGGTAGCTAGACCTACTTCAGGGTGTTAAAACATTGCCCCAGAGTCATCCTAAGGCAATTCTGCAGGCTCAGCCCCTAACCCACTAAAACTTATTTAGAAAATCAGATTGCTATGTGCTGTTCATTAGATACCAAGTCATAATTTTAATATTTGCAATAACAGTGTCATTAATGGAAAAATATTAACTTAAAGCCATAGATTAAAAAAAGATAAAACCATAAATAATTTTTAAAGAACATAGTAAGTGAGCTATATCATTATAATGTATATATAATATGTATATATATGTATAATATATATGTATAATAAATACATACCATTTACAATGAAATGTTGGGTTGGCCAATAAGCACCTTTGGTTTTTAAGTAAAAGTAAAAGACACATTTTTCATTTTCACCAAGAACTTTATTATAAACAACATACTCACCCTTTTGTTCCACTACCTTCTGCCATTTTTCAGGCAACTTCATAATTCCATCCTCCCAAACTTTTAATCTTTTTGAGCAAAGAGCTGTTCCAGGTGCATTTTACAGTAGTCTTCCAGGGAGTTGAAAGTTTTTCCATTAAGAGAATTTTGTAAAGACCAAAATAAATGGAAATCCAAAGGTGCGATGTCTGGTGAATATGGCAGATGAGTTTCCCAACCAAGCTGTAACACTTTTTGCCTGGTCATTAAAGAAACATGTGGTCTTGTGGTATCCTGATGGAAGATTATATATTTTCTGTTGACTAATTCTGGACACTTTTCATTGAGTGCTGCTTTCAGTTGGTCTAATTGGGAGCAGTACTTGTTGGGGTTAATTGTTTGGTTTTACAGAAGGAGCTCATAATAGAGGACTCCCTTCCAATCCCACCATATACACAACATCACCTTCTTTGGATGAAGACCAGCCTTTGGTGTGCTGGTAGTGGTTCATTTTGCTTGCCCCACACTCTCTTCCATTCCACATTATTGTACAGTATCCACTTTTCATTGTCCATCACAATTTGTTTTAAAAATGGAATATTTTCATTACGTTTAAGTAGACAGTCACATGCAGAAATATGGTCAAGAAGGTTTTTTTTGCTTAACTTATGTGGAACCCAAACATCAAAATGATTCACATAGCCAGGCTGGTGCAAATGATTTTCAAAGCTTGATTTGGATATTTTGACTATGTCAGCTATCTCACATGTGGTAGAATGTTGATTGTTCTCAATTAATGTCTCGATTTGATGGCTATCAACTTCAACTGGTCTACCTGACAGTGGAGCATCATCCAGAGAGAATTCTCCAGCACGAAACTTTGCAAACCACTTTTGACACATTCAATCAGTCACAGCAGCTTCCCCATACACAGCACAGATCTTTTTTTGCATTTCGGTTGTGTTTTTATCTTTCGAAATAGTAAAGCATCATATGCTGAAAATGTTGCTTTTTTCCTTCCATCTTCAATATTAAAATGGCTACACAAAAATTCACCAATTTTGATAAATATTGTTTTAAATGCACGCTGATATGACAGCTGTAACATACAATCTAAGAAAATTGTTTTGAATGAAGTTAAAGACAACTAAGTGCTACTAGAGCCATCTTATGGAAAAAAAAAAAAAAAAGAACCTTTGGCCCACCCAATATTTGAAGCTTCTTGGTGTAAGAGGGAGGTTCCAAATAATGACTGTGAATAAAAAGACATAACCACAGTTTCAGGGGAAATTAAGCAATAAAATTACTTTGACCCTAAATGTGTTTCTAATTTTTAAGGTACCGTGTTTGATCCTATTATGAAACATTCACTGAAACATTGGACTGACCTCATTTTATTATATTAAATATTCTACATTGATCTATAGATTTGATGGTATCTAGAAAATATTCTATGAATTTAAATTTCCAATTCTGTTCAGTGGAATATATGAATATAATAATTAATATAATGAAATCTTAGTATTTTATGCACTAAAGCAGATTATTAAAAGAGAAAAATGTTGAAGTAGCATTTGTCACAGACTCACTCTTTGACTGTAGGAGAGAAAGTTCAGTGGGTTTGCAATGTGTCTAGTGTTAATGGTGAAGAAAATGAAAAATACCTATGAAAATGTTCAAGTTGCTGAAAATTGTAGGGTGAAAATAATTTGAAATTGGATTTCTTTAAGGTCCATATATCAGTTTTTTTGTTTTCCCTTCTGGTTGGAAACTCAAAAACTTAAAGCCATTTTAGATTCATAACATTTTAGATATTTTGGGGAATAAAGTTAACTGATCAACTTCCCCCTCTACTGATTTTAAATTAGGAAACTGAAGCTTAGAAAGAGAAAATAGAATAATAGAGTATTAAAGAAGAAGAGACCTTGGAAACCACCTAATCCAACCTTCTTTTTGTGATTCAGAGAAATTGAAAAATTTCCCAGGAACACAGGGATAATTACTGCCAGAGCCAGTTCTTTCCACTGGCCACCTTCTTTCTACTATCTACTATTTTTATGAAAGTTAAGGTTAAACATCATTATTCACTCACCTTCTGGATCCTAAGTAGAATTACAAATGGTGATTTTTGTGATCATATATGCCATAGTTCATGATCTTTTGTTTCAATCCACAGTTTTAATCTAGGCAACTTTTATGTATGATATATGCAATTTCCTTTCCTGAGACTTAGAAATTGAAAGCAAACAAAACATATATCACACTGCTGTTAGAAGGTCAAGGTTGAGAGTTCTTAAGAATTAATTTATAGAAATTTTGATCATTAATAAAGTTAGTCACCAGTAACTTGGGGTTAGATGAAGGTAAGGACATGTACTCTGGCAGTAGTGGGGGTAGGGGTGGAGAGGAGGGGAGAGATGAAATGAATGATTAAACAGATAGAAGTAGAAGTGGTAGTTTTCTTATGGTGTGAGTCTTATAATATAGGAACAATCAGAGGAAACTTATTTGAATGTTGAAAGATAATCTGAAGCAAATGAGACCGAAATTTGTTATGGAGGACTTGGAAATTATACATGTACAAATTACTTTCTACCTGTCTTTGTTTCTTTTCTATTTCTGTGACAGCATGAAAATAATACAAGGAGGTATTAAGTGGCCAGAAAAATAAAAGCCAACCAAGTGATTGAATTTGGACTGAATAACACACACACACACACACACACACACACACACACACACACAGCTTGGCTATGGACAAATTTAGTTTTGGAATTTTTGTGAAATATTTGAACTTATACTGTCATCTAAAGAACAAGTTTCATGACCAGCATAGAGAGACAGAGAGAGAGAGACAGAGAGAGAGAGAAAGAAAGGAAGGAAGGAAAAGAGAGAGAGGGAGGGAGGATAAGTGGGAGGGAGGGAGGGAAGGAAGGAAGGATGGGAGGAAGGAAGGAAGGAAGGAAGGGAAGGAGGGAGAGGAGGGAGAAAGGGGGGGAAGGAGGAAGTTTTTCTTCCTATTACACTCCACCTCCCTCAGTGTTTTCATTTCCCTGCACTTGGCCTTATATTGAAAGGTGGGCAGCCTGTAGTTTTGAAATTTTCAGAAACTTATCATTTTCATTATAGGAGCTGAGGTGGGCGGGGGGCAGGATAGGAGTGAATGCCAGTAATATTTGTGCTTTTTTTAGGTTAATTGACAACAGTGTTGTTCAAGTCAAAATATTTAAGGGTGAATCCTTATTTATTTTTGAAAGCAGGATTTAAGGCATTTTTGCAGATGACATAGATTTTAATATAATTTAGTAAAATGTCATTTGTTGGCAGAATGATAACATGAGAAATTGCTTGTATTATTTTCTATGACTTAAGTTTTCACACCATACAATACCTGCCTGCCAAAATGAATATGATATCCTCACCTAACAGTGTGTCAGTGAAAGAAGTAATCAGAGTAGAAAGAGAGCCCCCCCCCCCCGCTGCTACTGTGCACCAAACTCTATAAGCCCATTATAGCTGCCAGTTTGAATGATATTCATACACAAGACCCTTGGGAAAAGCGACATCACTTCCCCTGCTGGGTCTACTACAGTATCATTTCAGATAAATACCCCACACAACAGTTTTAAAGGTTTGGACATTTTGTCCTCAAATTATTGTACTATCGGTGTTATTTCAGAGGCAGCTTGTAAGGAAGGAGACTTCTGCTTTGTCTGGGTAATGCCTCTTTATACACCCTCTTCTTTCTTGTCCTATTTGGTTGTCATTATGCAATGTTTACGTTCAGTTTTGATATCACATTAACTTCTTGGGTCAGTTTTGCTTTCTAGAATTTGGTCACTATCCATTCCTTAGATATGGCTTTTGGCCCATGAGGCTTGGAATTTTGAGGTGGACATTTTGAAGCCATCATTTTAATGTGTACTCACAGCCCCTGTATTGTTGATTTTCACTGAAATTCTTGAGGGCCGTTGTTTTCTTCAGTTTATCTCTGAGGCTCTTCTGAGGTGAGAGTTAGAAATGACATAAAGGTAAGGGATGGTTGCCTGTGTCTGGTGTGCACATTATATGTCAGTAGCAAAACTATGAACTTGTTTCTTTCTTTCAGACAACATCAAAGGGCAGCCTCCTCACAAAAGCCTTAACAAGTGCCTATGCCAGTCAGGCCACCATCATGGCTTCTTACATTATTATGATTTCTTTCTAGCAGCCTCATTATTTAAACACTAGCTGAATCTTCTTACCTACTCTAGAATTAGAGCACTCCTTTTATTTAACAAATGCTTATTGAGTGTCTACTTTGGAACAGGCACTGTTCTAACTACTTGGCATAGATAAGGGAACAAAATGGACAAAACATCTGCCCTCTGGGAGCTTACCTTCTGTCATGGATTAGAGAACATGAAATACTATATGAAGGACATGAAGTACTACAGAGCAGGCCGAAATTACCCCACTACCTGTGGGCCTTAGACAGAGCCTGAACATACAGCTGTGCATTTTGTGTACTACATAACTCCTGGGAGTGTTACTCACTTAATTGTCATGTGAGCAGTGCTCCGTGGAATTGTGCAGTGCACAAACTCTGCATCCTGGGGTGGCAGCCCTAGTGCATGGCCAGGTGCAGGTACAGGCAACAGCTTTTTGTCCAGTCCCACATGGCCTCTTGAGAGTGGATAGACCTGAATTTTCTGCAGGAGTGGGTTTCAGGCTTAGTGAAAATAAACACAAATGAGCATTTCAATGGGTACTACTTACAGAAGTTAGAATTCACTGCAGTTCAACAGAAAGAATTGATTTAATAGCAAATGATATCAGAAGACCTCAAGCTTTTCAAATCTCCCTGAACCCTGGTGAGATACATGGTCAAGTTGTTGTCAAGGCTAATTTTTCTGTCTAGTGTGAGATCTTTCTAGTTACCCTCTTCTAGTTACCAACTTCTTTTTCCACCAAACATATCTCTTTAAACTTCAGCATAATTACCTTAAATTCCAAAAACTGCCTTTTACAGGCCACTTCACCAGGATCTAACACTCAAGTTCAGAGTAGGTTTTCTCATTGCCCACCAAGCACCATCATGCTATCTTGCCCTAAATGTTTATGATGGGCTCCTGCCCAGTCACTGTCCACCACTGTTACAATGCTTAGTGGAAGGCCCTGCCCTGGCTTAGACATGCCAGAAGGGCTGAGCCTGGCTGCCTTGGCCCAGGCTTACCCTGCCAAGTGATAGTTCCTGACATTGGGACATGTTTACATCAGTGTCCAGAGGTTGACTTTCTCTTTGGACTTTTATTTTCTATTTACACAATCCTCCAAAAATAGATTATCAGGAATATCTAAGCTCATTTGAAATAATTCCCATATTCTCTTTTATATTTTTGTTTTCCTGTGAAGTTCCTGATGTAGAGCTGAGTGAATGAACAAGGAATGCACTGGCAGAGAAGTGCAAAGCTTTTGGCTCTGATCAAATTGAAAAGTTTGTGGTTGCCATCTGGGCCAGCAAATAAAGTTGCTGCCAATAGAACAGAAATGTAGAAGTAAAGAGACCGGTTACAAACAATCACCTTAATTTCAGTCTGGGATATTTTGATATAGGTTATGTAACAGTCCTGGGAGAAGCAAGTCACCTCAACAAGTTGGTGGATGTGAAGAAAAGAGAAGTCTCAGAGTACACAGAAAACCTTTCTGGCAAGTTCCTATTTATTTACTTTAGTTTTAGCAATTTCATTTTGCTTTCTTTGAGTCAGCGGATGATAAACTGGTTTCGAGAGGCAGTGTTTTTTCTGGCAGTACCTTTAGTGAGGAAATCATGAATTCTTCTGTAAGTAAGCATAATTAAATAATATGATAGGTATATAATAATGACTTTAGTTGGGAGGTAGTATGACTTAGTGGTTAAGAAAGTAAACTTTTGAGTGAGATAGAACTAGGTTTATGTTTTAGCTCTGAGAGTTACTGATGATGACCTTGGGCATGTAACATGAACTCTGAGCTCAGTCTCTTCATGTATAAAGTGGAGATTATAACACCTAACATAGGGATGTTGTTATGTGGAATAAGTCAGATAATGTAATGTACATTCTCCTGTGCTTGACTCAAAATGCAGTACTTAAGCAATTGTTGATATTACCATTATTTAATTATTTGGAAATATATTTAGTAGGTTTTAAAATAAATAATCCTATTTTTCCTCATAATAAAAATTAGGAAGATTAGTACGTTTTTTTTTGTCTATGGCATGAGTAGATTATAGAATATGGTTAAAAGCTTGAAAAATTTGCTGATCAATCCATAAAATCTTGTTTTTCTTTTGGTGGAAAAAGTTATTTAATAGTTCTGTTAGTTATTGCATTATGCCTATGTCAAAAATCATTCATTTGATTGAAGTTTTTGCTTTATTACTACACTTTGAAATTATAATTATACTTTTAAAATTCTTTAGTTTTTACACCCTAATTTTCAGTTTTAATTTTGCTGATATATTTTCATGAAAAATCCTTTATATTTGCAATTTAATGCTACTGTATTTTAATAAATTAGTATAGTGTACCTTTAATTTCATTCATCTATCCCTATGGATGTTTTAAAAAAAAATTTGGGGTTGAATAATTAAAATTGATTTATTTTTATGTTTACTTTTAAATAAAAGCAACCAAAGGTATGAGATAAAATCTAACCACTATTTGGTTCCTTAAACAAGTTATTAAATGATAGTGTTTTAATTTCCATTTTTTGCTAAATATTTTATATTATTTTCTTATCAGCCTTTGTTTCCATGGATTTATTATTATCATTAATATTTATTTAAATGTATTATTAAATTGTATTTGTATTATACTGCTTTCAAAAAATGTAGCCATAATATTGTTCAAAAAAAAATATTGTTCATATTTTTTTTTCATCTACTTGGTGTGATAAAGGCTAAATCTTAAAAGTGTTTTAACATATTGGTGAAAGAATTTCCTCTCTTCATTGTTTGAATGAAGTCATGTATTAGTCAGGGTTCTCCAGAGAAACAGAACCAATATGATATATAGAAAGATATACAGAAAGAGATTTATTATGAGGAATTCACTCATACAATTATGAAGACTGAGAAGTCCCACAATCTAACATCTATAAGCTGGAGGCCTGGTAAAGTGGGTGGTGTAGCTCCAGTCTCAACCTGATGTCTTAAGAACCAGAGGAGTCAATGATGTAAGTCCTAGTCTGAGTCTGATGGCCCTAAAACCAAGAAGCCAATGGTCTAAGTTCTGGTTCAAGTCCAAAAACCAAAGAACGAGGACATTGATGAACAAGGTCAGAAGATCAGTGTTCCAGCTTAAGCAGAGAGAGAATTCATTTTTACTCCATCTTTTTGTTCTATTTGGGTTTTCAACAATTTGGATGATGCTCACCCACATCTACAATTCAATTGTTAATCTCTTCCAGAACTTCTTTTACAGACACACCCACAAATAATGTTTTATCAGCTATCTGGGAATCTCTTAACCCCCAGGCACGTTGACACATAAAATTAAGAATCACATACCATGAGTCCAATTACATATGTAAGATATATATATATATATATATATATATATATATGCTAACAAACTATGTATTTAAGTATATTATTGGTATATCTATTAATCTATTTTCTTTAATATGCCAAATATTTAAAAGTGGGACCAAAGATGGCATATTAGAATACTTCAAATTATTTTATCATGCTATTATACCTTTCATTTTACATTTTATAATATGATTCATACTGGGCCATGAATACACAGCAAAGTAAAGCACAGAAAATGCAGTTTGGACTTTCCTACATCCTCCGTTTTCTCTACCAACATATTTTTTTCCTGCTGTGGGAACCATCATTTTACCCTTTTGAAAACAAGTTTAATTTTCCTCTGCTTTTTTATATTTTTAAAATTTTATTTTCTCTCCTTGAAAAATTATGTAAAATAATTGTCTATTGTCTCTTACTATTGAAATAAAACATCTTTCACTTTTCCAGTGACCAAATTTAGAGATATAGAGGCCTCCACATTTTTTTCCATAAGACAGACATCTATACTTTTCTATAAATGTTACAATAAAAAATATTAGATTCCCATTTTTAGAAACTGTATGTCAATAATAACATTTTCTGTGAATTCATATCTAGAACAGGAAGTAATCTATTCTGTCATATCTATCTGCACACTCATTAAGCAAAATCACAATTTATACATAAAAACACACAAACACACACACACATGTGTGTATGAACTGAACTGTGCAAATAATACACAAATTACAAATAATAGCTTGCCTCTGAGGACTGTTATCACTCTGAGTTCAAACAAGGAAATAGAAACTTGATATTAGATTTTATGTATGCTTACAGTGCCTGCCAATTTGGAATATGATCCACTATGTGACAAAAGAGTGATGTATAATCACTGTTTGATTAGAATCAACAAATATTAAAATGTTAAGTTGGGGCGGGGAACAGCACTGCATTAGAGGTCTCAGGCCTAGAAACAAATTCTATGGGAACTTGGGTGATTCTGTTACTTCTCATCTGTGACTAGTAGGGTTAGAAATATTACAGATTAATGGATTTCATGTACCAGTGAAAAAGCAATTCAAAATAATTGTTAATAATTTACTAGGTTATTTATATTAAGTAATACGTAAGTGATAATAGGAAGTAAATATTTTTTTTGAATATTTGAATTGTATTTTATTTAATTTTTTATACAACAGGTTCTTATTAGTCATCAACTTTATACACATCAATGTGTACATGTCAATACCAATCGCCCAATTCATCACACCACCATCCACATCCCACCCCACCACTTTCCCCACTTGGTGTCCATACATTTGTTCTCTACATCTGTGTCTCAACTTCTGCCCTGCAAACTGGTTCATCTGTACCATTTTTCTAGGTTCCACATAGATGCATTAATATACGATATTTGTTTTTCTCTTTCTGACTTACTTCACTCTGTATGACATTCTCTAGATCCATCCACGTCTCAACAAATGACCCAATTTCGTTGCTTTTTATGGCTGAGTAATATTCCATTGTATATATGTACCACATCTTCTTTATTCATTCGTCTGTCAATGGGCATTTAGGTTACTTGCATGACCTCGCTATTGTAAATAGTGCTGCAGTGAACACTGGGGCGCATGTGTCTTTTTGAATTATGGTTATCTCTGGGTATATGCCCAGCAGTGGGATAGCTGGGTCATATGGTAATTCTATTTTTAGTTCTTTAAGGAACCTCCATACTGTTCTCCATAGTGGCTGCATCAATTTACATTCCCACTAACAGTGCAAGAGGGTTCCCTTTTCTCCACACCCTCTCCAGCATTTGTTGTTTGTAGATTTTCTGATGATGCCCATTCTAACTGGTGTGAGGTGATACCTCATTGTAGTTTTTATTTGCATTTCTCTAATAATTAGTGATGTTGAGCAGCTCTTCATGTGCTTCTTGGCCATCTGTATGTCTTTTATGGAGAAATGTCTGTTTAGGTCTTCTGCCCATTTTTGGATTGGGTTGTTTGTTTTTTGATATTGAGCTGCATGAGCTGCTTGTAAATTTTATAGATTGATCCTTTGTCAGTTGCTTCATTTGCAAATATTTTCTCCCATTCTGAGGGTTGTCTTTTCATCTTGTTAATGGTTTCCTTTGCTGTGCAAAAGCTTTGAAGTTTCATTAGGTCCCATTTGTTTATTTTTGTTTTTATTTCCATTACTCTAGGAGGTGAATCAGAAAAGAAATTGCTGTGATTTATGTCAAAGAGTGTTCTTCTTATGTTTTCCTCAAAAAGCTTTATACTGTCTGGTCTTATGTTGAAGTCTCTAATCCATTTTGAGTTTATTTTTGTGTATGGTGGTAGGGGGTGTTCTAATTTCATTCTTTTACATGTAGCTGTCCAGTTTTCCCAGCACCACTTATTGAAGAGACTGTCTTTTCTCCATTGTATGTCCTTGCCTCCTTTGTCATAGATTAGTTGACCATAGGTGCGTGGGTTTATCTCTCAGCATTCTCTCTTGTTCCATTGATCTATGTTTCTGTTTTTGTGCCAGTACCATACTGTCTTGATTACTGTAGCTTTGTAGTATACTCTGAAGTCAGGGAATGTGATTACCCCAGCTTCAGTTTTTTCCCTCAAGACTGCATTGGCTATTAGGGGTCTTTTGCGTCTCCATACAAATTTTAAGATTTTTTTGTTCTAGTTCTGTAAAAATTGCCATTGGTAATTTGACAAAGATTGCATTGAATCTATAAATGGCTTTGAGTAGTATAGTCATTTTCACAATATTGATTCTTCCAATCCAAGAACATGGTATATCTCTCCATCTGTTGGTGTCATCTTTAATTTCTTTCATCAGTGTCTTATAGTTTTCTGCATGCAAGTCTTTTGTCTCCCCAGTAGGTTTATTCCTAGGTATTTTATTCTTTTTGTGGCAGTGGTAAATGGGAGTGTTTCCTTAATTTCTCGGTCAGATTTTTCGTCATTAGTATATAAGAATGTAAGAGATTTCTGTGTGTAAACTTTTTTTGTTTTTGTTTTTGTTTTTGTTTTTTTGAAGTTCACTTTATTTTATTTTTTTTTGCTTTATAACAAATTTAATCAGTTATACATATACATATGTTCCCATATCCCCTCCCTTTTCCGTCTCCCTCCACCCTCCCTATCCCACCCCTCCAGGCGGTCACAAAGCACCGAGCTGATCTCCCTATGCTATGCGGCTGCTTCCCACTATCTATCTACCTTACGTTTGGTAGTATATATATGTCCATGCCGCTCTTTCACTTTGTCACAGCTTACCCTTCCCCCTCCCCATATCCTCAAGTCCATTCTCTAGTAGGTCTGTGTCTTTATTCCTGTCTTACCCCTATGTTCTTCATGACTTTTTTTTTCTTAAACTCCATATATATGTGTCAGCATACAGTATTTGTCTTTCTCTTTCTGACTTACTTCACTCTGTATGACAGGCTCTAGGTCCATCCACCTCATTAAAAATAGCTCAATTTCGTTTCTTTTTATGGCTGAGTAATATTCCATTGTATATATGTGCCACATCTTCTTTATCCATTCATCCGATGATGGACACTTAGGTTGCTTCCATCTCCGGGCTATTGTAAATAGGGCTGCTATGAACATGTTGGTACATGTCTGTTTCTGAATTATGGTTTTCTCAGGGTATATGCCCAGTAGTGGGATTGCTGTGTCATATGGTAGTTCTATTTGTAGTTTTTTAAGGAACCTCCATACCGTTCTCCATAGTGGCTGTACCAATTCACATTCCCACCAGCAGTGCAAGAGGGTTCCCTTTTTTCCACACCCTCTCCAGCATTTATTGTTTCTACATTTTTTGATGATGGACATTCTGACTGGTGTGAGATGATATCTCATTGTAGTTTTGATTTGCATTTCTCTAATGAGTAAAGATGTTGAGCATCCTTTCATGTGTTTGTTGGCAGTCTGTATATCTTCTGTGGAGAAATGTCTATTTAGGTCTTCTGCCCATTTTTGGATTCGGTTGTTTGTTTTTTTCTTATTGAGCTGCATGAGCTGCTTATAAATTTTGGAGATTAATCCTTTGTCAGTTGCTTCATTTGCAAATATTTTCTCCCATTCTGAGGGTTGTCTTTTGGTCTTGTTTATGGTTTCCTTTGCTGTGCAAAAGCTTTTAAGTTTCATTAGGTCCCATGTGTTTATTTTTGTCTTTATTTCCATTTCTCTAGGACGTGGGTCAAAAAGGATCTTGCTGTGATTTATGTCATAGAGTGTTCTGCCTATGTTTTCCTCTAAGAGTTTGATAGTGTCTGGCCTTACATTTAGGTCTTTAATCCATTTTGAGCTTATTTTTGTGTATGGTGTTAGGGAGTGATCTAATCTCATACTTTTACATGTCCCTATCCAGTTTTCCCAGCACCACTTATTGAAGAGACTGTCCTTTCTCCACTGTACATTCCTGCCTCCTTTATCAAAGATAAGGTGACCATATGTCCGTGGGTTTATCTCTGGGCTTTCTATCCTGCTCCATTGATCTATCTTTTTGTTTTTCTGACAGTACCATACTGTCTTGATTACTGTAGCTTTGTAGTATAGTCTGAAGTCAGGGAGCCTGATTCCTCCAGCTCCATTTTTCGTTTTCAAGATTGCTTTGGCTATTCTGGGTCTATTGTGTTTCCATACAAATTGTGCAATTTTTTGTTCTAGTTCTGTGAAAAATGCCAGTGGTAGTTTGATAGGGATTGCATTGAATCTGTAGATTGCTTTGGGTAGTAGAGTCATTTTCACAATGTTGATTCTTCCAATCCAAGAACATGGTACATCTCTCCATCTATTTGTATCATCTTTAATTTCTTTCATCAGTGTCTTATAATTTTCTGCATACAGGTCTTTTGTCTCCTTAGGTAGGTTTATTCCTAGATATTTTATTCTTTTTGTTGCAATGGTAAATGGGAGTGTTTCCTTGATTTCACTTTCAGATTTTTCATCATTAGCATATAGGAATACCAGAGATTTCGGTGCATTAATTTTGTATCCTGCAACTTTACCAAATTCATTGATTAGCTCTAGTAGTTTTCTGGTAGCATCTTTAGGATTCTCTATGTATAGTATCATGTCATCTGCAAGCAGTGACAGATTTACTTCTTCTTTTCCGATTTGGATTCCTTTTATTTCCTTTTCTTCTCTGATTGCTGTGGCTAAAACTTCCAAAACTAGGTTGAATAAGAGTGGTGAGAGTGGGCAACCTTGCCTTGTTCCTGATCTTAGTGGAAATGGTTTCAGTTTTTCACCATTGAGGACGATGCTGGCTGTGGGTTTGTCATATATGGCCTTTATTATGTTGAGGAAAGTTCCCTCTATGCCTACTTTCTGCAGGGTTTTTATCATAAATGGGTGTTGAATTTTGTCGAAAGTTTCTCTGCATCTATTGAGATGATCATATGGTTTTTCTCCTTCAATTTGTTAATATGGTGTATCACGTTGATTGATTTGCGTATAGTGAAGAATCCTTGCATTCTTGGAATAAACCCCACTTGATCATGGTGTATGATCCTTTTAATGTGCTGTTGGATTCTGTTTGCTAGTATTTTGTTGAGGATTTTTGCATCTATGGTCATCAGTGATATTGGCCTCTAGTTTTCTTTCTTTGTGACATCCTTGCCTGGTTTTGGCATCAAGGTGATGGTGGCCTCGTAGAATGAGTTTGGGAGTTCTCCATCGTCTGCTATATTTTGGAAGAGTTTGAGAAAGACAGGTATTAGCTCTTCTCTTAATGTTTGATAGAATTCGCCTGTGAAGCCATGTGGTCCTGGGCTTTTGTTTGTTGGAAGATTTTTTATCAGAGTTTCAATTTCAGTGCTTGTGAATGGTCTGTTCATATTTTCTATTTCTTCCTGATTCAGTCTTGGCAGGTTGTGCATTTCTAAGAATTTGTCCATTTCTTCCAGGTTGTCCCTTTTATTGGCATAGAGTTGCTTATAGTAATCTCTCATGATCTTTTGTATTTCTGCAGTGTCAGTTGTTACTTTTCCTTTTTCATTTCTAGTTCTATTGATTTGAGTCTTCTCCCGTTTTTTCTTGGTAAGTCTGGCTAATGGTTTATCAATTTTGTTTATCTTCTCAAAGAACCAGCTTTTAGTTTTATTGATCTTTGCTATTGTTTCCTTCATTTCTTTTTCATTTATTTCTGATCTGATTTCTATGATTTCTTTCCTTCTGCTAACTTTGGGATGTTTTTGTTCTTCTTTCTCTAATTGCTTTAGGTGCAAGGTTAGGTTGTTTATTCGAGATGTTTCCTGTTTCTTAAGGTGGGACTGTATTGCTATAAACTTCCCTCTTAGAACTGATTTTGCTGCATCCCATAGGTTTTGGGTCGTCGTGTCTCCATTGTCATTTGTTTCTAGGTATTTTTTAATTTCCCCTTTGATTTCTTCAGTGATCACTTTGTTATTAAGTAGTGTATTGTTTAGCCTCCATGTGTTTGTATTTTTTACAGATCTTTTCCTGTAATTGATATCTAGTCTCATAGCATTGTGGTCGGAAAAGATACTTGATACAATTTCAATTTTCTTAAATTTATCAAGGCTTGATTTGTGTCCCAAGATATGATCTATCCTGGAGAATGTTCCATGAGCACTTGAGAAAAATGTGTATTCTGTTGTTTTTGGATGGAATGTCCTATAAATATCAACTAAGTCCATCTTGTTTAATGTATCATTTAAAGCTTGTGTTTCCTTATTTACTTTCATTTTGGATGTTCTGTCCATTGGTGAAAGTGGGGTGTTAAAGTCCCCTACTATGATTGTGTTACTGTCAATTTCTCCTTTTATGGCTGTTAGTATTTGCCTTATGTATTGAGGTGCTCCTATGTTGGGTGCATAAATATTTACAATTGTTATATCTTCTTCTTGGATCGATCCCTTGATCATTATGTAGTGTCCTTCTTTGTCTCTTCTAGTAATCTTTATTTTAAAGTCTATTTTGTCTGATATGAGTATTGCTACTCCAGCTTTCTTTTGGTTTCCATTTCCATGGAATATCTTTTTCCATTCACTTACTTTCAGTCTGTATGTGTCTCTAGGTCTGAAGTGGGTCTCTTGTAGACAGCATATATATGGGTCTTGTTTTTGTATCCATTCAGCCAATCTGTGTCTTTTGGTGGGAGCATTTAGTCCATTTACATTTAAGGTAATTATCGATATGTATGTTCCTATTCCCATTTTCTTAATTTTTTTGGGTTCGTTATTGTAGGTCTTTTCTTTCAGTTGTGTTTCTTGCCTAGAGAAGTTCCTTTAGCATTTGTTGTAAAGCTGGTTTGGTGGTGCTGAACTCTCTCAGCTTTTGCTTGTCTGTAAACGTTTTAATTTCTCCATCAAATCTGAGTGAGATCCTTGCTGGGTAGAGTAATCTTGGTTGCAGGTTTTTCTCCTTCATCACTTTAATTATGTCCTGCCACTCCCTTCTGGCTTGTAGAGTTTATGCTGAGAGATCAGCTGTTATCCTGATGGGGATTCCCTTGTGTGTTATTTGCTGTTTTTGCCTTGCTGCTTTTAATATGATTTCTTTGTGTTTAATTTTTGACAGTTTGATTAATATGTGTCTTGGCGTATTTCTCCTTGGATTTATTCTGTATGGGACTCTCTGTGCCTCCTGGACTTGATTAACTATTTCCTTTCCCATATTAGGGAAGTTTTCAACTATAATCTCTTCAAATATTTTCTCAGTCCCTTTCTTTTTCTCTTCTTCTTCTGGAACCCCTATAATTCGAATGTTGGTGCATTTAATGTTGTCCCAGAGGTCTGTGAGACTGTCCTCTGTTCTTTTCATTCTTTATTCTTTATTTTGCTCTGCAGCAGTTATTTCCACTATTTTATCTTCCACCTCACTTATCCGTTCTTCTGCCTCAGTTATTCTGGTATTGATCCCATCTAGAGTATTTTTTCATTTCATTTATTGTGTTTTCAATCGATGCTTGATTCATCTTTAGTTCTTCTAGGTCCTTGTTAACTGTTTCTTGCATTTTGTCTATTCTATTTCCAAGATTTTGGATCTTGGAAATAGAATCTTGGATCATCTTTACCATCATTATTCTGAATTCTTTTTCAGGTAGACTGTGTATTACCTCTTCATTTGTTAGGTCTGGTGCGTTTTTATCTTGCTCCCTCTCCTGCTGTGTGTTTTTCTGTCTTCTCATTTTGCTTATGGTACTGTGTTTGGGGTCTCCTTTTTGCAGCCTGCAGGTTCGTAGTTCCCGTTGTTTTTGGTGTCTGTCCCCAGTGGCTAAGGTTGGTTTAGTGGGTTGTGTAGGCTTCCTGGTGGAGGGGACTAGTGCCTGTGTTCTGGTGGATGAGGCTGGATCTTGTCTTTCTGGTGGGCAGGTCCATGTCTGGTGGTGTGTTTTGGGGTGTCTGAGGACTTTTTATGATTTTAGGCCGCCTCTCTGCTAATGGGTGGCGTTGTGTTCCTGTCTTGCTAGCTGTTTGGCATAGTGTGTCCAGCACTCTAGCTTGCTGGTCGTTGAGTGAAGCTGGGTGCTGGTGTTGAGATGGAGATCTCTGGAAGATTTTTGCCGTTTGATATTATGTGGAGCTGGGAGGTCTCTTGTGGACCAGTGTCCTGAAGTTGGCTCTCCCACCTCAGAGGCACAGCACTGACTCCTGGTTCCTCAATTTGGGATGATTTGTTGTCTATTCATGTATTCCACAGATGCAGGGTACATCAAGTTGATTGTGGAGCTTTAATCCACTGCTTCTGAGGCTGCTGGGAGAGGTTTCCCTTTCTCTTCTTTGTTCTCACAGCTCCTGGGTCTCAGCTTTGGATTTGGCCCCGCCTCTGCATGTAGGTCGCTGGAGGGCGTCTGTTTTTCGCTCAGACAGGACAGGGTTAAAGGAGCAGCCTCTTCGGGGACTCTGGCTCACTCAGGCCGGGCGGGAGGGAGGGGCACGGAGTGCGGGGCGAGCCTGCAGCGGCAGAGGTCGGCGTGACGTTGCACCAGCCCGAGGCGCGCCGTGCGTTCTCCCAGGGAAGCCGCCCCTGGATCCCGGGACCCCAGCAGTGGCGGGCTGCACAGGCTCCCGGAAGGGCGGTGTGGACAGTGACTTGCGCTCGCACACAGGCTTCTTGGCGGCGGCAGCAGTAGCCCAGCATCCCACGCCCATCACTGGGCTCCGCGCTTTCAGTCGCGACTCGCGCCCGTCTGTGGAGCCCCTTTAAGCAGCGCTCTTAATCTCCTCTCCTCGTGCACCAGGAAACCAAGAGGGAAGAAATAGTCTCTTGCCTCTTCGGCAGCTCCAGAGTTTTCCCGGACTCCCTCCCGGCTAGCTGTGGCACATTAGCCCCCTTCAGGCTGAGTTCTCGCCGCCAGCCCCAGTCCTCTCCCTGCGCTCTGATCTGTAGCCCGAGCCTCAGCTTCCAGCGCCGCCCGCCCCAGCGGGCGAGCAGACAAGCCTCCCGGGCTGGTGAGTGCCACTCGGCACCGATCCTCTGTGCGGGAATCTCTCTGCTTTGCCCTACCCAGGTATGTGGGGAGTTTCTTGCCTTTTGGGAGGTCTGGGGTCTTCTGCCAGCGTTCAGTAGGTGTTCTGTAGGAGTTGTTCCACGTGTAGCTGTATTTCTGGTGTATCCGTGGGGAGGAAGGTGATCTTCGCGTCTGATTTGCCTGAAGGCCAAAAGGTATCTCTTGGGAAAGTCCTCTTGGGAAACTGGAGAGCACTATGCTTCAAGGTGGGTAGAGGGATCTCAGGGTTGACCAGCCTGTCTCCTCACCTCTCCACAGGAAAATCCGACATTCACTTTAGTTTGGTCCAGGAAGAAAAAAGATTCACAGCTCTTTTAGGACCTGTACCTGAGAGACGAGCCCCCAAAAGCCCTAACTTGGAAAACCAACAGGGCTCACATCTTCAGACGCAGAGCTGTAGCTATCTGTGTGTGTAAACTTTGTACCCTGCAGCTTTACCAAATTCAATGACTAGCTCTAGTAGTTTTCTGGTGGCATCTTTAGGATTCTCTATGTATAGTATCATGTCATCTGCAAACAGTGACAGTTTTACTTCTTTTCTAATTTGTATTCCTTTTATTACTTTTTCTTCTCTGATTGCTGTGGCTAGGACTTCCAAAATGATGTTGAGTAATAGCTGTGAGAGTGTACATCCTTCTTTTGTTCCTGATCATAGAGGAAATGGTTTCAGTTTTTCACCATTGAGAATGATGTTTGCTGTTGGTTTGTTGTATATGGCCCTATTATGTTGAGGTAGGTTCCCTCTATGCCCAGTTTCTGTTTGTCATAAATGGGTGTTGAATTTTGTCAAAAGCGTTTTCTGCATCTATTGAGAGGATCATATGGTTTTTCTTCTTCAATTAGTTAATATGGTGTATCACATTGATTGATTTGCATATATTGAGGAATCCTTGCATTCCTGGGATAAATCCCAATTTATCATGGTGTATGATCCTTTTAATATGTTGTTGGATTCTGTTTGCTAGTATTTTGTTGAGGATTTTTGCATCTATATTTATCAGTGATATTGGTCTCTAATTTTCTTTTTTTGTAGTATCTTTCTCTGGTTTTGGTATCAGGGTGATGGTGGTGTCATAGAATGAGTTTGGAAGTGTTCTTTCGTCTGCAATTTTTTGGCAGAGTTGGAGAAGGATGCATGTTTTCTCTTCTCTAAATGTTTGATAGAATTCACCTGTGAAGCCATCTGGTCCTTGACTTTTGTTTGTTGGAAGATTTTTAATCACAGTTTCAATTTCATTACTTGTGATTGGTCTGTTCTTATTTTCTATTTCTTCCTGGTTCAGTCTTGGAAGATTATACCTTTCTAAGAATTTGTCCAATTCTTCCAGGTTGTCCAATTTATTGGCATAGAGTTCCTTGTAGTAGTCTCTTAGGATGCTTTGTATTTCTGCGGTGTCTGTTTTAACTTCTCCTTTTTCGTTTCTAATTTTATTGATTTGAGTCCTCTCCCTCTTTTTCTTGAGTAGTCTGGCTAATGGGTTATGAATTTTGTTTATCTTCTCAAGGAACCAGCTTTTAGTTTTATTGATCTTTGTTATTGTTTTCTTTGTTTCTATTTCATTTATTTCTGCTCTGATCTTTATGATTTCTTTCCTTCTGCTAAGTTTGGGTTTTGTTTGTTCTTCTTTCTCTAGTTCCTTTAGGTGGAAGGTTAGATTGTTTAATTAGGGATTTTTCTTGTTTCTTGAGGTAGGCTTGTATAGGTATAAACTTCCCTCTTAGAACTGCTTTCGCTGCATCCCATAGGTTTTGGATCGTCGTGTTTTCATTGTCATTTGTCTCTAGGTATTTTTTGATTACCTCTTTGATTTCTTCAGTGATATCTTCGTTATTTAGTAACGTATTGTTTAGCCTCCATGTGTTTTTGTTTTTTATGTTCTTCTCCCTGTAGTTCATTTCTAATCTCATAGTGTTGTGGTCAGAAAAGATGCTTGATATGATTTCAATTTTTTTTAAATTTACTGATGCTTGATTTGTGACCCAAGATGGGATCTATCCTGGAGAATGTTCTGTGCACAGTTGAGAAGGAAGTGTAATCTGCTGTTTTTGGATGGAATGTCCTATAAATATCATTTGAATCTATCTGGTCTATTGTGTCATTTAAAGCTTCTCTTTCCTTATTTATTTTCACTTTGGATGATATGTCCATTGGTGTAAGTGAGGTGTTAAAGTCCCCCACTATTATTGTGTTACTGTCGATTTCCTCTTTTATGGCTGTTAGCAGTTGCCCTATGTACTGAGGTGCTTCTATGTTGAGTGCATATACATTTTTAATTGTTATATATTCTTCTTGGATTGATCCCTTGATCATTATGTAGTGTCCTTCCTTGTCTCTTGTATCATTCTTTATTTTAAAGTCTATTTTATCTGATATGAGTATTACTATTCCAGCTTTCTTTTGATTTCCATTTGCATGGAATATCTTTTTCCATCCCCTCACTTTCAGTCTGTATGTGTCCCTAGGTCTGATGTGGGTCTCTTGCAGACATCATATATATGGGTCTTGTTTTTGTATCCATTCATCAAGCCTCTGTCTTTTGGTTGTAGCTTTTGATCCATTCATGTTTAAGGTAATTATTTATATGAATGTTTAAGGTAATTATTTATATGAATGTTCCTATGACCATATTCTTAATTGTTCTGTGTTTGGTTTTGCAGGTCCTTTTCTTCTCTTGTGTTTCCCACTTAGAGAAGTTCCTTTAGCATTTGTTGTAGAGCTGGTTTGGTGGTGCTGAATTATCTTAGCTTTTGCTTGTCTATAAAGCTTTTGATTTCTTCATTGAATCTGAATGAGATCTCTGAATGAGATCCTTGCCAGGTAGATTAATCTTGGTTGTAGGTTCTTCCCTTTCATCACTTTAAGAATATCATGCCACTCCCTTCTGGCTTGTTTAGTTTCTGCTGAGAAATCAACTGTTAACCTTATGGGAGTTCCCTTGTATGTTATTTGTCATTTTTCCCTTGCTGCTTTTAATAATTTTTCTTTGTCTTTAATTTTTTTCAGCTTGATTACTATGTGTCTTGGTGTTTTTCTCCTTTGGTTTATCCTGTATGGGACTCTCTGTGCTTCCTGGACCTGGGTGGCCAGTTCCTTTCCCATGTTAGGGAAGTTTTTGACTATAATCTCTTCAAATATTTTCTTGGGTCCTTTCTGTCTGTCTTCTCCTTCTGGGACCCCCATTATACGAATGTTGTTGCATTTAATGTTGTCCCAGAGGTCTCTTAGGCTGTCTTCATTTCTATGAATTCTTTTCTCTTTATTCTGTTCTGCAGCAGTGAATTCCACCATTCTGTCTTCCAGGTCACTTATCCGTTCTTCTGCCTCAGTTATTCTGCTATTGATTCCTTCTAATGTAGTTTTCATTTCAGTTATTGTAGTATTCATCTCTGTTTGTTATTTAATTCTTCTAGGTGTCTGTTAAACATTTCTTGCATCTTCTCGATCTTTTCCTCCATTCTTTTTCCGAGGTCTTGGATCATCTTCACTATCATTATTCTGAATTCTTTTTCTGGAAGATTTCCTATCTCCACTTCCTTTAGTTGTTTTTCTAGGGTTTTATCTTGTTCCTTCATCTGGTACATAGCCCTCTGCCTTTTCATCTTGTCTGTCTTTCTGTGAATGTGGTTTTTGTTCCACAGGCTTCAGGTTGTAGTTCTTCTTGCTTCTGCTGTCTGCCCTCTGGTGGATGAGGCTCTCTTAGAGGCTTGTGTAGGTTTCCTGATTGGAGGGACTCCTGGTGGGTAGAGCTGACTGTTTCTCTGGTGGGCAGAACTCAGTAAAACTTTAATCTGATTGACTGTTGATGGGTAGGGCTGGGCTCCCTCCCTGTTGGTTGTTTGGCCTGAGGCACGCAACACTGGAGCCTACCTGGGCTCTTTGGTGGGGCTAATGGCAGACTCTGAGAGGGCTCACACTAAGGAGTACTTCCCAGAACTTCTTCAGTCAGTGTCCTTGTCCTCACAGTGAGCCACATCCACCCACCACCTCTGCAGTAGACCCTCTAACACTAGTTCGTAGGTCTGTTTCAGTCTCCCCTGGGGTCATTGCTCCTTCCCCTGTGTCCCGATGTGCACACTATTTTGTGTGTTCCCTCAACGAGTGGAGTCTCTGTTTCCTCCAGTCCTGTCAGAGTCCTGCAATCAAATCCCACTAGCCTTCAAAATCTGATAGTCTAGGAATTCCTCCTCCCGTTGCCAGACCACCAGGTTCAAAAACCTGACATGAGGCTCAGAACCTTCACTCTGGTGGGTGGACTTCTATGGTATAAGTGTTATCTAGTTTGTGAGTCACCCACTCAGCAGTTATGGGATTTGATTTTATTGTGATTGCACCACTCCGACAATCTCATTGCGGCTTCTCCTTTGTCTTTGGATGTGGGGTATCTTTTGTGGTGAGTTCCAGTGTCTTCCTGTTGATGATTGTTCAGAAGTTAGGTGTGATTCTGGTGTTGTTGCAAGAGGGAGTGAGAGCACATCCTTCTACTTTGCCATCTTGGTTCAGGGCCCTGGGGAAGTAATACTTTTTATCTTATTTTTTTTTACATACTTAAAATAATTAAGTCAAGTACTTTTAATATTCTTTTTTTTCCACCTTTTTCTAAGGTACAATTTATAATCAAACTCTTTCGTTAAAAGATGATAAACTTCATAAATTTCTGTCTGGGCCTTGTTTGAGGCATTATTAGTTTAGAACTTATAGAGTCTGAATTATTGAATTTCTTTTGTTGTTCAAATATCTTAGTGTCTGTTTTTGTCACTTTGATCATTCATTCATTATGCTTTTAAAATTAAATTTAGTTTTCATATCCAGCAATCTGTTGCCTGTCAGGGATATAGGTGAGAGGTAAAGCCCCTGATGTTTAGTGGAAAAGATACAAACATATACAAATAGTTGAAAGATACAAATATTAGAGTAAAACTAAATTATAATAAGAATACCCCTACCTCTGTCTAAGGAAGTTGGATAAGGCTTTAAGACAGAGGTAACATCAGAGATGTGTATTGATATAAAATAAAAATTTTGTATTGAGTTCAGTATAAGGTTCTGTCTAACACCCAGTGCAGTACTTACTGGAACATGGTCGTTACTGAGTCAAGAAAGAATGGCGGGGCTTCCCTGGTGGCGCAGTGGTTGAGAGTCTGCCTGCCGATGCAGGGGACGCAGGTTCGTGCCCTGCTCCGGGAAGATCCCACATGCCACGGAGTGGCTGGGCCCGTGAGCCATGGCCGCTGAGCCTGCGTCTGGAGCCTGTGCTCCACAACAGGAGAGGCCACAACAGTGAGAGGCCCGCGTACCGCAAAAAAAAAGAAAGAATGGGGAAGGTAGTATGCTGGCATAGAAAAACATACAGGAACATGGCTTGTTGATGGTGTATGTATTGGGTGTTGCTAATACATAGGTCCATGTGATTTGGCGAGGGAATGGCCAGAAATGAACATAAAGAAGTAGCCTGGAGCCTGATTACAAGGGTTTTGTATTTTTTTCACTAATATAGTCAGATTGTATCCTATACACAAACCAGGGCCAGTAGAAATTTGGCAGTAAGAGTGATATATCTGACCTGTTATTTAGCATGCTACAAGAGAAGAAACTGTTGGAGAGATTGTTGTGTTAAGAGTGTAAGAGAGATCAAAGCTCTAGTAGAATTTTGGAGGGAGTTTTAAGAGAAGTAGGAAATTCCAGAGACATTTCTAGAGTAAAACTGACAACATGTCATGACTGACTAGGTTTAGAAAGTGTTGGAGAAATAGGAAAAGATTATTCTCTCCATGCCCACCCTCAAACTTTTATCTACACTCTTATTAAACCCACATGGATAGACTTTTGCTTAGATATGGGGGACACAGAGATAGATTGGACCCAATATTTGCCCTTGTAAAACTCATTGCTTGGTGTTTCTCCCAGTGAGATTTTATTTTTGATGATCATGACGTTAATTAATGCATGCGTTCCTGATGTATAGGATAAGACTAAGCTTTCCTGAAATATAGAAATTAATCAGTGGTTTAAGTCTGCTTGCTTTCTTGAAATCATCAATCTTTTGTCTTCAACATTTTGGTGTCACTGTGCTGGTATGTTACTCTCTTTTTCTTTTTAAATGACTTAGAGATTGAAAATATGTGTGCAGGACTTTTTAAGAATAACATATTACTGCATTAGAGAGAAATAGAAATGTATTACCCCCAGATTTTTATTGTAGTTTGCTTTTGAATATTTGTAGATTGAAATTGAGTAGAGAGGATGTTGATTAGCATGCAGATTTTTTTAATTGTCTGTAATAGGAAACGAATTGGTGTTTTCCTTAAAGAATGAATTTAAGGAAATGTGGTTTGAAAAGTGTAGTGTTGTTAATCGCACTGATCCAAGTAGTAGAAACTATTGATTGAGTAAAATAAGCCGTTTTGATTGTTTAACTGCAGGCTTCATTCTGGGAAACCAGAATTAAATGGTGGTAATAATTGCAATACTTAATACATGAAAACTCTGACCTAACACTGGGTGTACTTTTACAAACATTAACTCATTAAATTATGTGACTTAAATTCTGCATTCTTCCCCTCTGTCATCTGTCCACCCCACCCTTTTCATTATCCCACCTCCCCTGCTCCTAATACTATTCATCTAAACCACAGCTTCTTACTGTTAGAATCCCTGTGCTCTGCAAGTTGCTGTCTTACATGGAATACAATAAATTGGTACACCTCAAACTACCTTCTGTGGCATCCATGTGGTCCACCAGAAACTCATATGTCCTTGCCATGCCAAATGGTGGAAATATAGGTTGACCCACAGATATGTCCTAGCTTAGATGTACTATCTTTCTCCAGTACTCTTCTGAGACAGATCTTCTGGTTAGCTGCCCAAACAGACATCTAGCCAGGGAATGAAATACCTGAATCCCTTTCTTAGAGGCACCCCATATAGTCTCTCAGTAATATCTTCACATCCTACTCTCGGCTTTAGGGAGAGACAGTAGCCTCTCATCATGAACATTGATTCCTCACAAAGCAGAGGATTTAATGACAACCCTGTCCTTTTACAGATTCTGCAGAGGAGATGAAGTGATGGCTAGTGGTAGCAAGGCTAGTTTTGCCTCCTTTTAGTAAGCTCATGTCTCATTCCCACTTTAGGTGGCTCATAGACCATTCCCTTTTAAGCATGGAATGCTTAGCACCTTTGACAGTTCTGCATCAAAAGGAAAAATCTCACATAACATCCTGTTGCAGGTACATCCTAATATACACACCTACATACAAAATGAATTCTGGACACTTTAGTTACCCTAATCACAACAGTAATAGAAAAGTAAGCTTCTAAACAATGAGAGAACACTTTCTCAGAGAGCCATGCCTTTCATATTGTCCAAAAGAGGAAGGTTAAAACCTTAGAATTATATACAAATTTAGTTTAATGATTTTACAAATTTGGTTGTTTGGTTTTCACTTCAGATTTCCCAAAGAGAAGAGCTAGGCTGCTCCATGCTTATATACTGAGAAATGACAACTGTCTAAAAGATTGGGCACATGTCCTCCTGAAGTCCCATAGTGTCAGTGTTATGAGTATAGCATGTTTCAGAAAATAGGATAGTGTATAAAAAATGAATTTTTAATGCCTTTATTGAGATAATTCATATATCTCAAATCTACCTACTTAAAATATACAGTTCAGTAGCTTTTATTATATTCAGAGTTGTGTGACCATTACCACCATCAATTTTGGAACACTTTTGTGCTCACTTTGGCAACACATATACTAAAATTGGAATTTTAGAACACTTTTCTCACCCCCCAAAATAATCCTATGCTGATTAGCAATCACCTTCCATCTCGTCATCTTCCCAGGCCCTGGCAACCACTAGTCTACTTTCTGCCTCTGTGGATTCATGTTTTCTGGACATTTCATAAAAATAGAATCATACAATGTGCCATCTTTTGTGGCTTGTTTCACTTAGCATATTGTTTTCAAGGTTCATGCATGTTGTAGCATGTATCAGTATCTCATTTTTTTTATTACAGAAAAAAATTATAAATAAAGTGTAAAGACTCTCTGTTGCAAGTTGGGTTCTCCACAAAGGAGCTTAGAGATGGAATTAGGCATGCAAAAGATTTACTGGTGAGTAACATCTGTGAAAGAAAAAGAGCAGAAGCAGGGTTGTATAGGGAGGCCATCAGACCACAATGCACTTCTCCCACCAGGGTCCCCCAGAGCAAAGCTTGCCCATTGGAGGAGTCTTCCTCTGGGAGGAAATGCTAGGCTCTGGTACTACTGCCTTGCTTGGTGATTGGCCAGGGGCTGTCCTGAGAAGAAGCTGGAAGCTGAGACAAACCATACTCCTTGCTTGTGGGCAGCAAGTCCTTCCTTAAAGAGCAGTCTGGTGTCACATCTTTATGACTAACATGGCTAAAATAAGCATCCATTAAAAACAAAACAAAACAAAACAGCCTCAGTTATCTGAATGTGCTCTCTGAGAATGCTGGATTAAAAATAAGCCTCCACTTCATATTCATTTGTTGTCTTTCCTTCCTTAGCAGTTGGAAAGCAGAGGCTCTCACTTTCTTCCTTTTGTTTTCAAGTGACCAAATTCTTTAAATTGAAGTATTGTTAATTTACAATGTCCTGTTAGTTTCAAGTGTACAGCAAAGTGATTCATAAATACATATGTGTATACATTCTTTTTCAGATTCTTTTCCATTACAGGTTATTACAAGATATTAGATATAGTTCCCTGTGTTATACAGTAGGTCCTTTTTGTTTACCTATTTTATACATAGTAGTGTATATATGTTAATCCCAAGCTCCTAATTTATCCCTCTCTCCTCCATCATCTTCTTCCTTTTTGAGTCAACTTTCTTCAAGTAAGAATCTTTACAGACAGTTGGAGCTCAATAAATGCCATTGATTGACAGACCTGGACAAGCAAGACAAATATTTCTTACTTGGACCTAAAATGTTCTTTTTGGCACACAATCAAACAGCCCCATAACTCTTGTAACTACACCAAGATGTTCTACAGGTTTACAAAATGCATGTGAAAATTGTCCTGAGGCTGTTGGGTAGCCTCCCACAGGGTGTGCAGCTACGGTAATGATACGGGCAATAGAAACCATGATTCTATACCATGCTTACTGCTCCCAGAACACTGACAGATCTCATTGGCAGTGAATGCCCATGTTTAGGTTATAGGCTTTAAAGACTCACACCTTTGTTAACACTGCAGCTCCATAGCTCCAGAACTACTTCGTGTTGAAATCTTCTTATGAATAACATTGAGCCATGTGCTCCATCCAGTCCCCAAGTTCCCAAAACCTTCCTGAATTCCACATACCTTGTTGTGAACTGGCAAACTGATCTGTACTCCCTCAGCCATGAAATTTGCCACTCAGAAAACTACATATTTGTAATTTGAAAACCTGCAATGATGCATTGTAACTGACAGATGATCTAATCTCTAGGCACATATTGCTTTTCATTTTCGTTATTGAAGATGGAAGAGATTTCTCTCATTTCAATGATGGATCTTTATGTACTTCTTATGAATCATGGTGGCAGTGTGATAAAATTAAGACATTTCATTGATTCAGTTATGAAGGACTTCATTGCTCACCATGGGTGATAAAACCTGCATCACTGTTTATACATAATATACATACTTAAGAACATAATTCATTTCACAGTGCACAGCACACTATGTGATCATAGAGAAAAGCTTTTTAAAAATTTTTCCTTAAATTCCTTTGGGGCAAAAAACAATAGGAACAGCTTTGGGAAATAGTAGAAAGCTATACAACATCAGGAATTAATTAACTGAAGTTTATTGCTTCATACACTTTAATTTCAATCACAGTACTAATGAGTAAAGTGATTATGTAATTTGTCAATTGTCATAATCTTTTCAAGGGACATAATACTGCAGTCTCCTCCTTGTTAACTTGGACACTGGTCTGGAGACTACTGTCCTACCTCCTTGTAAAGAACCTCTCTCTATGAAATATAGGTTAAATTAGCAGAATATTTTGACCAAAACATACATGTATTTCATTGTTTATTTTAGTAGGATATAAAAAATTATGATACAACCCTTTGCCACCAAGTGTTCTCCTTTCTCTGTTCTAACACAAGGACATGGTGGAAATTAATAAATAAAACTGGAACTCAAACAACTCAAGTGATTAAAGAGTTGGAAAATATTGAAAAAATATATTTACACTTAAAAGATTGTTAACTGTTAGACATAGAAAAGCAACGGTACATTTTTTGAAGGTGATTAAAGTCAAATGCACCTAATACTATCCAATGTAGGCCTGAGAACACTTTGTCTACTGTGAGAAAACAATAACATGGCTGATAAATTGCACTATTCTTTCTGTGTTGATGAGAGATTTGATTTCCTGAAGGATTGAAAGTTAAAGGAATGAAAAAATACAGCAAAGATACTCTCAACCTGTTCTGTTTAATGTGGAGCTTGGTCCATCTACTGTTTCTACAGTTTGACCCTCTCCCTTCCACATATGTCTGCATAGGCACGCTATACTCTGACTTCCCTTCATGTTTCAACAGGCTTCATCTTCAGTTCTCTTGTGAAAACTTGGCAAGTGGACTTTAAGTAAAATCAAGGTGGTCTTTTGAATGCCAGAAAATGGTCTAAAAAAATGCACATAGACTACAGTATTATTAGGAATGAATATACGTTTCTTCTAGAGATGGTATGGTACTGGTATTCCAGAGTTATGCCAATCACACAGATTTTCAACCTGTATTGAGTGAATATTTACTATCTGCATATTGGTACTGTTCTGGGCATTAGTACTCTTTCCCAAGTAGAGAGACATTCCGTAATCTAGGTGTTCAGAGGAACATTGAACCCTGTTCTCAGTGCCATGGTCTAAGTGTTAAGTTTTCCAAGGGAGGGTCTGGAAATTATCTTTGATGATTAAAGGGGATATTCGGTGTGGTCAAGATAAAACTCCTCATCATATGATCTGTCATTTTTGTTGTTGTTAATTTTTTTTTAACACTTTTATTGGAGTATAATTACTTTACAATGGTGTTTGTTTTTGCTGTATAACAAAGTCAATCAGCTATGCATAAACATATATCCCCATATATCCTCCCTCTTGCATCTCCCTCCCACCCTCCCTATCCCACCCCTCTAGGTGGACACAAAGTACCGAGCTGATCTCCCTGTGCTATGCGGCTGCTTCCCACTAGCTATCTATTTTACATTTGGTAGTGTATTTATGTCCATGCCACTCTCTCACTTCATCCCAGCTTACCCTTCCCCCTCCCCATGTCCTTAAGTCCATTCTCTACGTCTGCTTCTTTATTCCTATCCTGCCCCTAGGTTCTTCAGAACCATTTTTTTTTTAAGATTCCATATATATGTGTTAGCATACAGTATTTGTTTTTCTCTTTCTGACTTACTTCACTCTGTATGACAGACTCTAGGTCCATCCACCTCACTACAAATAACTCAGTTTCGTTTCTTTTTATGGCTAAGTAATAGTCCAATGTATATATGTGTCACATCTTCTTTATCCATTTATCTGTTGATGGACACTTAGGTTGCTTCCATGTCCTGGCTATTGTAAATAGAGCTGTAATGAACATTTTGGTACATGACTCTTTTTGAATTATGGTTTTCTCAGGGTATATGCCCAGTAGTGGGATTGCTGGGTCATTTGGTAATTCTATTCTATTTTTAGTTTTTTAGGAACCTCCATACTGTTCTCCATAGTGGCTGTATCAATTTACATTCCCACCAACAGTGCAAGAGGGTTCCTTTTTCTCTACACCCTCTCCAGCATTTACTGTTTGTAGATTTTTTGATGATGGCCATTCTGACTGGTGTGAGGTGATACCTCATTGTAGTTTTTATTTGCATTTCTCTAATGATTAGTGATGTTGAGCATCTTTTCACGTGTTTGTTGGCAATCTGTATATGTTCTTTGAAGAAATGTCTATTTAGGTCTTCTGCCCATTTTTGGATTGGATTGTTTGTTTTTTTGATATTGAGCTGCATGAGCTGCTTGTATATTTTGGAGATTAATCCTTTGTCAGTTGCTTCATTTGCGAATATTTTCTCCCATTCTAAGTATTGTCTTTTCATCTTGTTTATAGTTTCCTTTGCTGTGCAAAAGCTTTGAAGTTTCATTAGGTCCCATTTGTTTATTTTTGTTTTTATTTCCATTTCTCTAGGAGGTGGGTCAAAAAGGATCTTGCTATGATGTATGTCATAGTGTGTTCTACCTATGTCTTCCTCTAAGAGTTTTATATTTTCTCTCCCTACATTTAGGTGTTTAATCCATTTTGAGTTTATTTTTGTGTATGGTGTTAGGGAGTGTTCTAATTTCATTCTTTTACATGTAGCTGTCCAGTTCATATGATCTGTATTAAAGCATGTCTTCTATGTGTATAGAAGCAGGCAGAACCCTAGAGTAATTATTATGAGTTAAAATGACAGAAAGCCACATTTGAACTAAGTATGAGGAAGATCTAGTTCAACGTTAGAGCAGTTCAACTTTAATATAAAGTATTTTTATTCATTCAACAGGTATTTACTGGGGCTACTGTGCACCTCTTCTGCATACCTATGTTAAATAAAGAAAGTGTGCACTTCCCATTCTTGGAAGCAGAAGGAGGTTGACAAGCCAAGCAAAGCAAGATAAACATTTGCTGGAGGTGTGGAGAATGGCTTCCTGCACTGTTTAGGCAATTGGACCAGATATACCCTGTAGTCCCTCATAGGGCTGAGTTTCAGTGACACCATATTATATAGGCAGTAGTTAGAAAGACAGTATATGGTAAATGCTGTAAGAGAGGTATAGAAATAAGTTCTAGGGGCTTACCTGGTGGCGCAGTGGTTGGGAGTCTGCCTGCCGATGCAGGGGACATGGGTTCGTGCCCCGGTCTGGGAGGATCCCACATGCCGCGGAGCCCGTGAGCCATGGCCACTGGGCCTGCATGTCCGGAGCCTGTGCTCCACAGTGGGAGAGGCCATATCAGTGAGAGGCCCGTGTACCACAAAATAAATAAATAAATAAATAAAATAAAGTTCTATAGGATTTAGTGGAGAAAAAATAATATTAGAAGTAATATTAAAATAATATTAGAAGGCTGTATAGTGATAAAAAGGGATTTGAAGGGAACCTTTAAAGATTGATAAGACTTATTGTAAGAGGAAATATAGGGTCTAGGAAGGGGGAACAAAATGGGTGAAGAGTTGAAGAGACAAGTGCTTGATGTGCTCAGGAGGGATAGTATTAAGCATCCTGGCCACAATCATGATTTTTATGGAGGAATAACAGGGAATTATGCTAGAGAAATAGGCAGAGAGGTGATGCTTCTCCTCTCCTTTATGGACAGAAGGGCAAAATATCCCATGTGTACATTGGTTACTTAATACAAAACTTTTGTGCTTCAGGAGACAGGTCAGGGTCACTATTTCCTTTTTCTAGCATCATTAATACTTTAGATACACTTGAGTCTTTTCTCCTTGTAGGGAAGTGTGAGAATAGATATCTATTGCTTTTGAGTGTCAGCTGCTGCTTTTGGTTCACTACTGAGATAACAATTTACTCTTATTCAAACTGTTAAAGTACTAGATCACAAACAGAGTTTAAGTAACAAATAGATGATCCAGACAATGGCATTGCTTCTCACTGACTACAAGATTACACTTCAGTCAAGGGTCTTCTCCAAGTGAGAAACAGTTCAAATATTTGGAGGATAGAGAAGGAACGAATGCAAAAGTAGTGTGTGTATGTGTGTATGTGGGCTTAATAGACTAGTTCTCTTACTTTTCAGTGGGACTTTTACTATTACACTGGCTTTTACACAGTTGCCTAATGTGCAAAAATAATTTCAATATTTGCATTGACACAAATGACACAAGAGGATGAAACATTTTACAGAAATCTCTGTGCTTACGTATATTTATATATGTGTTAAATGCATATGTTGTAATTTGTGTGAACTACTCACCCAGTTGAGCAATAATGACTAAATTAGGCAATGAAATGAATGCATTCTATCATATTTAACGTGAAGGTGCTTGGTGTCTCTTGGCTGGTTTTCCTCCATTTCTTAATTACGTCCATATTTTGTTTTCATGTAAAGATGAGCTGAACATACAGATGGCCAAAAACTTCTGTAATGCCATCTAATGGAGTCAACATTGTTTTCCATACATTTTAAAAAATAATTTGTATCATTTTAAACATTTTTGCCTTTTGAAACTGCCATGTTTAACTGTAGAATGGAAAATATAGTTTTTGTGACTTCTCACCTGAGGATCTCACCTGGGTGGAAGAATTTACTAGAGCTTATTGAATGACTATAGCCTTTGTTTCCTTTCTTGGCTTGTCCCCTTCAGGCTTCTCTGAATTTCTGTTACAAGTGTTTACCTGATGACAGTGAGAATTACATCTTGGCATGAAGAGCCCAATGGATGCTGTCCCAGAGTTGAGGGGTATTGCACTCTGTAACTGCAGAATTATGGCTAAATCCTAGCCAATCCTGACCCTTTGCAGAACTTCATCACTGGGATCAGAGCTCTTTGTATTTTGTGCAATCAGATAGTGTGCATTTTGTAGCCCTGTCAAACTGCCAATTTCTAAGCCAAATTCAGCCCACAGAGTTTTCATATGTTATTTAAATACCTCAGTGAGTGCTGAGTGCTACAATTCTCATGTTTGTTTCTTAAGCTGCCCTATCTGGGTACATCAACATTATCTGTCTGGCCCTGAAATCCTGAGTGCTTGAGTCTCCTGCAGTGCTAGAGGGTGTGTTGGAGAAGGCTGTGGCAACAACAGGTTATCAATCCTACCTGCAATATTCTTATATCAGAAATTTCAGAGGGCTTTCAGGGTATCCATCATTTAAAAAGTACTCCCTGGCTATGCTATAGTTCAGGCAGGGTTGAGAACCATTGTAATAAGAGGAACCATTTGCTTCATTAGATTCACTAACTAGAAAATATACACTAACTCAAAGCTTAGACTGTTGCTCTAGTTCTCAAATAAAAAAAAAAATCTCAATAAATAAACAAACAAAACCACAAAACCTGTATTGAGTGATTACTACATGCTAAGCATGTCATGTATGTCATGCTATCCAGTCTCCACACTAACAGAACATTTTCTGGTTCTCATCTTCTCAGTTCCTGACCTTGATCTCTATGTCATGTCCCTCTCTTACTCTTTGCATATACTAAGGCCCTCACTCTGCCTCTTTACCCTGGTGTATTTGCTTCATAAAAATTTATTTTTCAACTGAAATTATTTTATTTGTTTATTTTTTTTGTTGTCTTGCTCCTGTTTTGGAATGTAAGCTCCATGAGGACAGGTCTTTGTTTTGTTCATTTCGATATTCCATGGACCTAGAATCATGGCTGCTCCATTATCAGAACTGAGTAGATATTTGTTAAATTAATAAATGTCTGCTCATTTATCATTCTTCTTGACTTCCTATTGCATCTTCTCTGTTTCCTTTCCTTTCATTTAGAAAATTCTAAGACTTATTTGAGGTCAATTTTTTTAGTATCTTTGAAGAAAAAAAACTGTACAACATTTTTATATTTCCAAAATAGTATCTCAGTATTACTGTAGTTACTATCATCCAACTGGGATCATCTTGTTATATAGGGGTGATTTTAAGAAGGAACAAATGCAGGATAAAATTTCTTCTTTATTTTTAATCTTTCAATCATACTCATTTAATTGTAGTTTTACATACCTCATAAAGGTATCATGATAATTAATGTCTGTTTAGTCATTTCAAAATAATAAGGCACCCTGAACCCCTAAGGGAAAAAGAGTTCTATAAATGTACATAATTAGTATTATAGTTTTCTCATTTGTAGAACACAGAGAGAAAATACCTATTCACAGTCACAAGGGTATTATGGAGATTAATTAATTAATGTTTATAAAGCAGCCAGAATGTGGGGGAAAACACATTTTCTTTGTTATTTAAAGTGCATTTCAAAAGGAAAGAGGCAAATTATGTTTGAAGTTTAGAGTTATTTACTTATTTATCTTGAATGTTCAGATAAATTGCAGTTTTTACACTTGTTCTTCTGAATCAAGTACCAGGTCCTAATACCCTTTTCACTTCTGTGCAGACCCTATAGCCCTTTGTTTTTTCAAAGTGTAAGTAACTGCTCAATGCATAACATACTATTTCTTCTTTGCAAAGGTAGCTTATTCTGAAAATCATACAGGTTATCATAGTCCTGTTTTATTTTTTCTTTGTCAACATGGTATGCTTTATTTTGTCCCTTGAATATGATTTTATGTAAAGCTATTGAATTTGACATTTCTTTATCTAGGCAGATGTGGGTGTGATGCTACAGTTTTAGTTCTTTACCATGAGTATGACACTTGAATTCATATTGCTGCCTTTTGATTGAGTGGTTATTAAGATGTAGGCTCTGAGAGAATGAGACACAGACTATAGTTATGTTGCTTTCCTGCCATATTTATTTATTTTGTTTTATGCTGTTTGAAGTCTTTGAAATTGAAACTAAACGTTCATGAATTTTTAATGGGTTCGAAATGTGAATTTTGGCTCTAAACTTTGTCAGTGTACTCTACTACCCTATTCAAGTTTGCCTCTTCATTACCTCCTTATCGCTGTGTTTTCAGTAGATTACAGCAGGCTCTTCTCAGTTGATATCGATCCTTTTTTCCTAATTTAGTGCATATTCCACAGCCAGTGATTGTGTAAAGGCACAGGGATTACATGATTAGCTGTGGTATCTTTATACCAACATCTAGTTAGTTAACTGGTACCAAAAGGCCAGGGCACAGCCAGGAGCTCTAGTTAAATTAGCATCAAGCTGCCATCTGATTATTTTTGCATGATCCCTTGCTTGGCAAAAAACTTTACAGAAAAAAGTAAACTTATGCTTGTTATTCTTGTGCAGAGAGGATGATTAATCTGTTTTGTATTTCCCTCCCAGACCCCCAGTTGTCCCTCCCTCTATGACAAGGAGCCCTGAGATTTTTTGGGTTTTCCATTTAAGTTCCATTTGGGTTTTCCTATTAGCAAATAGGAAACCATTTGCTAATAATGGAGAAGAAATTTAAGGAAAGATAATACATCTTGATGTGGAAAGATCAGGTATAAAACTGAATTGTAAAGTTATATAAAAGGCATAGGTCCATGGTGTATCGAAGAAACACAAGGTTTGTCTGAAAGTTTAGTTAAGGTTATGTCCTTCTATAGTAATAAAGGTTAAGGGAACATCACTCAGCTTCCCTCCTTCTACTCTCAATATACAAAAATTAAATTTGCTTCTTCTCTAGTGCCTTATCACATAAATATAGATATTCTGATACCAAGTTAGAACATCTGGCTAATCACATCATTGTTATTATTACATGATGTATAAAACATAGTTCTATAAATCAGCAGAAAATAAAGTTCACTAACTGGTTAACTAATGGGTTAATATAATATATTTGGTTTATATTCTTGTAAGGACCCATGAAGAGATGAGATGACATCTTTGGGGGTTAGAGTTGGATTTGAATTCTTAGAGATGATGAAATTTTTAGGTTTTCTTTTCCTCCCTCCAAACTGACAAAATATTTCACAAGTTAAGGAAAACATTGAAAGTGTAATGAAAACACAATACGCAAAACTGCCTAAATGCATCTCGTTTATTTACATTTCTAGATTTTGCAAAGCTAAATTATTGGATTTCTTCATTGTTTTGACAGAGCCATGCTGAAAAGTAACTTAATACTTCTTGTAAGGTGCTTTTAGCCAGAGCTGGAACTACAAAGCTGGAACTACTGGGTTAGAAATAGGCTTCATTCAACACAGGGTTTGTCAGGAATGTGCTTTGCTATCTTGACCTCAAGACTGATTAAAGATTAATTTGTTATTTTCAACTTTTAAAATAGTTTAACAGAAGATGGAAATGTATCACCATATACTCTTAGATAAATCTTTACATTTTTACAAATAGATAAATTGTTGTATAACTGTTGTCTTGTTCTGTGGCATGTACAGCTGTTTGCTTGGCTAGTTGGGGTGTTATGAACATATTTATATTCAGTAAAAGAATATCACCCTCTTCCGTAATGAAAGGTACTCTGCCTTGACTTGATATTGACTTTTTAAAAAATATAAGATAGAAAATAAGTGTACATAACAATATACAACTTTGATGATGCTGTCAGAGATGTATGTGCCTAAAAAACCTCCAATCACGCTATGTGAAGATGAGTATTTGAAGTATAACCCAGCTTTTGGTTGAAGACCCTATGTCTGTTTTTACTCTTTGTGTCACAAACCATATTTACTTAAATAGAGTTGCCCCATGATTTGATTAATATAGATCATGTACCACAATAGCTAGCACAGTGCTGGATGGAATGAAATATTTTGTTGAATAAATGGGTTAAAGACATGATAGTCAATTTAGAAGGCATATTGAAAGTTTGTCATGAGGGGAAGAAAGTGTCAAAATTGAAGTCACTGAGCAATTTTAGCAAATGTTGAAGGGTTCAGAGTACTGAAGTTCTCATAGTAGAGAATCGCAGGTTTCTCTGAGTTCTCTTTATTAACTGGACCAGATGTGGTACATTTTTTATGCCCAGGCAGAAGTTTCTGTATTTAGCTGGGGGAATAATCCTTTAACTCTGAATTGCAAAATGATTAGTCTCTTGTTTGCCATGAACCTTATGGTCTATACCCCTTGTTCAAGCAATTAATCATGCCTTGCAGTGTTTTGTGGGTGTTCCCTTGTATAGTTATTTAGCTCTTCCATTGTTTATGGCCCCATGTAGAACATATCCACAAGTAAATTGTTGAGGCAGGGAACAAGTTGTTTGTGTGTGTGTGTGTGTGTGTTTGTATGTGTGTGTGTGTGTGTGTGGTGTGCTGTGGCTATCTGTCCATGATTGTATGTTCTGAATTCATTAAACGTCAAAAATATTGCAGGTTTGATAGTATTTTGATGAATTCCAGAAGAATCAGTACTATAAAATAGGATAGGACTGTATAATATTCATTAAAAGAGTTATTGTTGTATAATTATGAGAAAGGACATAGCATGTAAGAGTTGACCCCTAAAAAAAATAAACAGTTGGAAACATGAAGGGAACCTGTGGAAGGAAAAGTGAGTTGGTGGATATTGATGGGAGAGGGGAGGGGCTCACTCAGTAATCGGCAGGACTTTATCAAACCACATTGTATTTTAAGTACCTAAAGTTTTCAAAGCCTTGGAATATATTAGTATATTAAGGAACTCAGCTTATCTAGGCTAATCTGTGATCAATCTGATTTCCTTCATCTGTTAAGTTGTTTAAGAGAAATGTGTATTATTTGGTGATAAATGAAGAATGGGTAAAATAAACAGCACAGCAGAGGCATACTGCATTTGTAGATTTAAAACTCATTAAACATTTGCTTTAGACAACACCATGAAGAAAAATGACTTTTCATAGATTTCCATGAGCAAAAGTGTCTGGAAAGGCAGCCTAAAAAACAGAAAGGAAGTCAATGTACACATGAATGGAAGAAAATGATTGCTATGGCAACTGGTGTGTGGCATTAGAAGCAAACTTATACTGTGCTTAAAAAGATGATCCTATAAATGAAGGGATAAACTGTATTAGAAAATCAGCAAAGACTAAATAATTTAAAATGTTTGCCCTTTCTTAACTCAAATAATTCAGAAGTAGCTCCCTGAACAAAATTACAGTCTGAGAATTGTTGGAAAACCATAGTTGTTAATATCCATTTTATCTCTGGAATAGGGCTTAAATGTATTTTTTAAACATAGCTAGGACAGAGATATGTCCTAGGGACATATCAAGAAGGGAATATATCTTCTGGGTTTTTATAAATCGGTGATCAACTTGTGTGTCAATTTTTTATACTTAAGTTGAAACTTCATGTGCTTTCTGATAACTTTTATACCGTGTACTTAAGTATTTGTCCCTACCTGTACTGGAAAAGAAAAGATAGTTTGACTTGATTAATAACCAAATCAGTAGTTCAGAATCACTTTTAGAGTGTTTGTGATATGAAGGTTAGATAATAGAAGAATAGAGGATGGATGATAGGTATATATGAATAAATACCCATGTTGCTTTCTAAAGTAGACTAAAAAAGAAATGTTAGAGCCTTTTGCTAAGTTCTTTGAATATGAGTTCAGGTTGTCTTTTGAAAGGCTGACAAGTTCTTCCTTTAACTTCCTGAGGGAGAATAAACAATGAGAGATCCTGGGAGTTTGATTTAAACCAGGGAAGTCTCAACAGAACTTGGCATCTTAGACGCAGCAAAATATAGCAACGAAGCACCATGGATCATGACGTTATTGGGAGGTATTTTTCACCCGAATCTATTTTATTAATGAAAGGACAAAGAGATGAGAGTAAGAAAAATGCTGTTATAAAGTGCATACATTCTCAATATTACCAAATTGAGGTGAGCCAAATACAGAGGTCTGTCTTGGGAACCAAGTGGAACAGAGGGTCCAACCCAGACCAACTTGCACAAGCAGCACTACTGATTACCTAGATTACAGGACCCCCTTCTCATGCTCAGGATATTGTAATACAGATGTTTGAGAGGTTTGTGTTGTAGAAAACAAATGATCACAAAAGGATGAACTAGGTCTTAAGTAGAGAGATCGTAATCTTCTTGAGTAATGGAGACTTATAGTATCTTCTGCTGCTGAGATTATTGTCATTGTAAGAAAACTGTTTTCATTAACCCATATGACCTCATTTGTTCTGTCTGGTGGCCAATAATACATGGACAGAACACCAGGACTGGAATAGAAAACAGCTTACAATATTGGTGTGGTGGCTTCTAGGACTGGCTGGAGTTGCTATCTATTGTGGCAGTTTGTTGTGTTTCATTTACTTTCTTTGCACTTTGCTGCCACCAAAGAAAGTTAAGTCACCAGCTGGGGTTGGGATTGGGTAGGGAGGGAAGGGAGAGTCAACAGACCCTAAAACATATTACTGAGCCTCGTTGCCCAATTGTGACTTAAGAAAGATTTTAAGTAAATTCTTTGAAAATGAAATTATTTGAGAAAACTAAAGTATCCTAACTATGTCTATAGCTCTCACCAGGAACCCTGGTGTGAAATGCCTTCTGGAGATGGTGCTGGGGGTTAACAGGGAGCTCATTAATTGATTTAAAGAAACAAAACCTAGAAGATGTTTTTAGACCAGTATTTAAGGAGGTGAGCAGGATCTGAAATGCAAAAGGTAGATGAAAAGCCACAGAGATGGCTTCAGGACACTGCTTTCTACCAGCAGCCAGTGTTAGAACAACAACCACACGGAACAGCCGACTTAGCAACAGCTGCTGAGAGAAGTCAACCATGGACGCCGTTGCTGAAAGCTGCCACTTAGAGACGGTGTGGAAGCCGAGCAAAGTTAGAGGTACAAACTTTGAGATCAGCCGTCACAAAAACCCTGCTGGAAAATGCTGGCCACCGGGTCTGACTCCAGAAGCATTAGATGGAGTGTACCTGCCAATGGGACCTTCTCATGCTAAGTGAAACCTCTGATATATTTCCTTCACAACTGGGGTGGCCCTTGAGGAAAAAGGGGGTCTTTGACATCCCTAAAAACTAGGGACTGCTCTCTTTTACTCTATTCAAGGGAGGAGGCTATATGACAATTTTACACATTCCTACAGGAGCCAAGTGGGATTTACTGGCAATTGTGGACACTTGGGCCCCAGTTTCCTGGTAGAGCGTTGTAGCCTTGTAAAGGGTCAAGATCCTAGAAATCTCCCCATTTGTTCGGTTCCTAATATTGATACTCTAGCTTATTATAAAATTGATCAATATGGCATGCTTCATCTGACCTGATTTCTTTTCCTCTTCTCCAGTATGTGGTTCATTAAAAACAATAATCTGTCAAAAATGTGAATAAGTAAAGAATAGTTGTTTTGTATCTTGTTGAAATATTTCTCTATAAAATGTAACAACATGCAGAAAAATAATAATTTGTAAATCATTAATATCCCAATACAACAATGTGTCCACAGTGGATACTCCAAAGAATGCTGATAATTTATTTAGAATCAAGGACATGTTGTCAGTTTTATTATTATTTACCTCAGTTTTATATCCACTTAACATGTGTCCTGGTACACATCAGTGAGATATAGTGTACGTAGAAACAAAAAATATAATATAGGAAAATATAAAGTATACTTTAGTTCATGTTTTGAGTTTTAGAGTTTGCTTTAGGGTTTATTAGCTTTGGAGTACTTACTGTAGGAAAGTGCAGTTTCAAAAGAACATTGTGTTGAAATAAGAGTTGTGACATCTACTACATATCAGAAAATTTCCTATATAGGGTAAAAAACTTCACAAGTTTTATATCCACTTAACATGTGTCCTGGTACACATCAGTGAGATATAGTGTACGTAGAAACAAAAAATATAATATAGGAAAATATAAAGTATACTTTAGTTCATGTTTTGAGTTTTAGAGTTTGCTTTAGGGTTTATTAGCTTTGGAGTACTTACTGTAGGAAAGTGCAGTTTCAAAAGAACATTGTGTTGAAATAAGAGTTGTGACATCTACTACATATCAGAAAATTTCCTATATAGGGTAAAAAACTTCACAAGTTTTCTGAGTGTTTTTAGTTTTGTAATGTTTTGGACCCTTTCCATAAAAAATTCTCATGAAATGCAGTCGGTACTCTTCTGCCCTTCACTTAGACCTGGACAACCAGGACCCTGCCTTGGGCTGCATTCTTTCCAGATCCTTGGCTGATCCTCCTCCCACCACATCTCTCCCAAAGGGGCATGCCCAACTGGAGCCCATGTCCCTCCCTGTATCCCCCACATCCCAATCCCATAATGTTGGTACCAGGGAGCCAGAAATCCTCTGCCCCAAATATACCCCTAACCTGCTTCCTGGCCTTGCACAGGTCTCTTTCTGAATCTGTCTTGGGGGATGGAGCCAGGGGCAGTAGGGTCCTGGAGAGGCCCTACAGATGGAGCCCCCAGTAGGGCTCAGATGCAGCTGGTGGTCTCCACACATGCACCAGGCTTCTGATTTTCCTGATGGAGCCTGGTTTAGGAAGAGAATGGGGTGAGGCTGAGGGCTGGGTCCTCTGTTTGTACTCTTGCTCCGGACTTGCAAATGTTAGAACTGCGCTGAAATACTTACACTTCAACAACAACAGAAGAAACTGTCAGTTATTTTTGGATATAAGTAACATTAACATGTTTATAATTTAATGAAAGTGACTTAAGATTGCATGAGCTAATTCTTTAAAGTAAATGAGTTTATTTTTCAAATGGCATCTTTATTAGAATACTTATGTTCCATATGAGTATGATATTTACTTGTCAATTGTCAATAACTTCGTCCATTGAAGAATTAGGACATTGTATAAACTCATTATTAATCAATTCTAGGGAGAAAACTAAAAGCAAACAAACAAACAAAAACAAACAAACAAAAACCTCCTGTCAAACCATAAGTAATACAGTTCTATTGTTTTCATGTAGCCTCTCTCTAATTTAGTTAGGTTTTGTAAAAATGAAAATAACGTTTATATTCTTTTCATTTGTTTTTATTTACTCTTAAAAATATTCTGTTTACCCAGGACTAATCTAATCGCATGTTCATGTGTTTAGTATGGCATATCTTTATAAGTGGCTACTCAAATACTGTGTAGGTAATACTTAGGAATTTATGATGATGTAAGTTATTGCAACACAGAATCAAAATGAAGGAAATGTAAAATAATTTTGAAAGTTATAAAAAGTAACTTAGGGATGGCATAGAAACTGAGTATCAACATAATGATAGTTTCCATTGTCTAAAAAGCAATTAACTGAGGCTGGTGATAAAGACTTCTTTGGGGTTGGGGGAAGATGAGAAGAACACATAAGAATCATGTTATAGAATAGGAAATGATGATTCACCAATACATTTTATGTAGGAGACAAAATAAACATGGGTAGAGAATTCTTTCATTTAAAATTGGTGTTGAAATTAGACAGAGAATGACCATGAGAAACCTGGGTAGTAGACAGCAAACTGTGAAGCCTTATCTGGCTTGAAAGCAGCATCTGAAGTAAAAAGAAAATAACAGAAGTATTATGGGCTACCACAAAAATATAGACAGCAAAATTGTCATCATTTATATTTCATTCAACAAGTATTTACTGAGCACCTCCTACGTGTCAGCTACTGAACTAGACACAAGATATTTCAATGAACAGAACAAAGATTGTTGCCCTCCATAGAGCATGCATAAGTGGCTTTAAAACCAAGCTTACTGTTCAGTTGTTTCCTAAAAGATCCATATTTAATGTTATATTTTCCAAAATCCCATGATGAATATGTATTATACACAGGAGGATATCAATATGTACATACTTTTTAAAGAAGTCTTGCAATAATACAAACTTTTGATATACATACAAATGAAACACTGATGGAACTAGGGAAAGATTTTTCTACAAGTAAGCAAACATCTGAAGAAATTGTTATTGACCATACTGACACATAAAATAAACAGTTTGACAAATCGAGGATTGATTTAAAAGATATTTTTCATATTGCAATTATTGCTTCTCTTTCACTTTTATAAACCTGATTGATCTAGGAAGTCTCTATTTTTACCCCTCAATTCACTACATAGTCTTCCTACTTATACTGCAGAGGTTCTAGTTCTCACTGAGATCTAATAATGCTGCTTGATCTTCTTGTCCTATTAGACTTAGGGGTGGTAGTAGCTTCCTACTGTTGCTAGGTCCTGGATGCTTCACCATCCCTTGTTGGTTCCCATAGCCCTGTCCATACTTCTGTAGATTATCTGTTAATTACATTGTCAATTAACTCCTTCCTGTGTGCTATCTGCCAGAACTCTGCATGACACAAAGATAAATAGCAGTGTTGAAGAGAAATTCAGGGCTCAGATTGACCTCTCAGCTCTTGCTCCATTTGGAAAATGAGAGAATGGGCCCTTTCACAAGATTTCGACATTGAGAAGTCTTGGACAGAAACCATTAACAGAGCATCTTCAGAGACCACATAGCTTTACTGCATGCATTTAAAAAACACTTAAGCCCATAGGCAGTGTTAGAGCCACTTCTTCCAAAAGCTGCTCCTCCGTAACATTTAAAAATATTCTCCCCAGATGAGGAGAATGTTGTATTACATAACACTATGTTAATGTTGTATTAACATAGTGTTCCAAGACCAAATCAAAGCTTAGGGATAAGAATTCTGTTTTTCCCATTTATTCTGTCGCTTAGATGGGTGGTGAATGACCCATCTTGTGTGCCAATTCTCTTGCCACTTGTTCGATCCCTTTTTATCCATTTGGGTGTGGTGGAGACAGTATAGCCCCACTCAACGCTGTCTTCTGGCCCCATTTTGAAACATCTACCCAAAGGTAAGCTTTCCAACATAGCAAATGACCTATATTTGGTTTGACTATCACCACTCTCCCATAATGTTTTTTGTCCCTTCTTATCATTCTTAAAAAAGAAAGCTAGCTCCATCCTTTGTACAATTTTAAGTTTCCCCCCAATTTTAGGATCTTTCATAATGTTGGCATTGTATTATATTACAGACTTATTTGATGCCTCAAATCAGTTATCTTTATGTGTGATTAACTCTTCTTGAAAAAAACAACAGTTAAAATTTCAAAGTTAAAAACAAAATCTGACAGTTAAGAGTAAAGATATTATCTACTCTAAGGGAGTAAGGGATAATAACAAGCATAGCTAGAATATTCATTTTGAGTTGGCCTTGCTAAAATAAGTCCTCTCTGTCTACAGTATAAATATCTTTCAGTTTAAATTGCCAGTTTAAAGTGTTTGCCAATGCATTTTTTTGAACTTAGCAGAGATTTGGATTGATTTATGTAAGATAAAAATAGTCACTTTATCTTTCTATGATAAAATGTGTCATAAGCATTGAAATATGAAGGTTCATTTTGAGTCATTGGAACCACTGCACTTATAAGGTGTTTACAAGGATAACAATGTGCATTGTTATGTGCATAAGTACTTAGTGTACTTATGTGCATAAGTACTTAGTGTATCGTGATGGATACAGGTTTTTAGAGAAATAAACAGTATCCTAACTTATTTTGTCTTGCCATATTCTTTTCTCTTTGAGACAATAATTTATTTGTATTGATAGATGATTTATCATAGTATTCATATGAATTATCTGGTAATTTGTGTTTCTTTTTCATTAAATTCTCTCTGTTGGTTTTCAGATATAAAAACTGAGTTGAAATGGCTTTCATTTTTTAACAGCACAAGCCAATTAGAAGCTAGTCATGGTAAATAACCTCTAGCCAGAATTGGGTTAATTCAGGTTATTTAACAATAGGTTTTTTAGAGTATATTCTATTGATTATTTTATTCATTTTGATTCAGAAAACACTTACTTGCTAATAATGTAAGGTGGTCTTCATGATAGGTTCTTGGTAAACTCTGTAAATAAGGCACAAATCACCACCAAAGTTATGGTCAAATCATTTGTTTATTGGTAGTTCTGAGTAGCAGTAAGTTATATGATGCTTCTGAAAATCACCCAGAAGCATTGGCTTTTTTGTACAACATTCTACCAATAAGTGTGGATAGTCCTTTCTTCCAGTTATAACATAAAACAATAAAAAACAAAATCAAGTCTAAGTATTTTTGAAAATTTGTTGATTTATAATGAATTTATTTCTATGGTCAGCTTTTTCAAAAGAGAGCATAATTTAAATAATTATATCAACTAAGACTCTTTAGTTGTTTTGAAAAAGGATTTATATTAGTCCTGAGTTTTTTCAGGTCTTATCACACGAGACACAAAAGGACATAATCCAAATGGATGTTTTATATCTGCATAGGAGTGATTTGAATTGTGCAGGTTGAAAGCTACACTTGAGCCCATTCAGATTCAAAATGCTGCTACCTTTATCCTCAAAGAAATTATTTGGTTTAACAATAGCTCTCCTTTTGTAAGAAAGAAAAATAAAGCTTGGTAGTATCTAATGTTAATATAATGATTCTAATACAATTACAGTTGCTGAGCAACTGGAGAGAATGTAAGGAGTCCAAGCTCCAGAGTAGCAAGAAGCCCAGATTTTAGTAGTTGTGGATTCATTTTCTTCCTTTTCAGAGTAAAGTATATGGAAAAAATTGATTTTATGAAACTTTAAAATATATTTAATGTTTAATGACAAGTAGGTTAGATTCAGAGAGTGACAACCTTCTACCCAATGTAATTGCTCTAGTATTTACTCAATAAATCATGTCAAATGACATTAACAATTTTACTTTTTCTTTAGTTTTAGAGGTACTAGACAAAACTTATGGTTTTATAAATTAGAATTTTTGATTATATAAGGCCAAGCCAATATATTATTATAATATTTTGTCATATTTATTCTTTATATTCTAGCCCTATTAATATAGGATGAAGAATGGGAGAGAATAGAGAAAATAAAAGAATGAAATTTCTAAAGATGAGTAGTTTTCTACAGTTATGGATATTCAGTTGCTTGTGCCTGGTAGTAGTCCTTTTTCAGTCATTGGTTGGTTGCCAACCGAGGGTATCTTTTTCTGTACTTAAGTTTTATCATCACAGAAAAATATGCTCTGCAGAGAGGCTATCAAATGATAGACATTATGGTTCTTCCCATGTGGCATTTACTATCAAATTTAGATTTTTAAAAGGTTTTCATTTTTCATTATTTTTATTAACATGACAATTTAATAATATTTGAGCTGTGGAGAAATAAGGTACTGTGAATATCTGATAGCCTTAACATTATTAAGATATTGCTGATTCTTTAATATTTTTTCTCTCTTGATTTGTGTTTTTATCACTTACTAGAAAATCAAAATTATGATCTATAGAAAATCACTGTTCTCATGAGAACATTTGCAACTTGGAAAAGTTAAACAATGAATTTACAAAAAAATAAACAATAGATTTTTATAAAAATAGAGCTATATCTTATTTAATTTAAAAGTTGAAATTACTAGCTCAGCATTTTTAATATGATTATTTAAATGTGCTGTAATAGTGTGGCTAGTTGTTTGAGTATATGTGTATTATTTCCTGAAATATTTTTATATCCCTAGAATAGTCTAATGCCAAAAAATTAGCATTTCTCCATCTAATAGAGAAAAAGATCGCTATGCATGGAATATCCATGAGATGATTTCATTATTCTCTTTCTGTTATTTTCTCTTTTTTACATTTTTGGGGGGTTGTCTCACAATGGAAGTGGTAGAATGGTTTGAAATGTGGGATTAAGTGTACGTGTTGGACAGCTGTGGAGAAGTTGGCATTTCCAGATCTAGATTCTTGCCTAGACCCAGTTCTTTAAGCAATTATTCTATTAATTAAATCCTGTATGCTCAATTGGGAAAGCAGGTAATGACTTGTAGAGATTCATCCAATTTTGAGACTTTGTGAAGTGTCTTTGAACTAAAATCATTGGCAGAAAGAAGACCAAAGCTTACCGTATTTTTTTTGCTATTGGTATTGTTTGTATTACTTAACAGCTAGAGCCCAAGGGATAGAATTTGCTTAAGGAAACAGGAGGGTCTTTTAAGTTAAAATTTGAGAACAAAATAAGGACAAATAGCTCTGTAAATATTCTATAAAGTCAACATGACAGTGAACTGACAAACATGATAATTGAAAGAGATATTGAGTGATTAAACCTTCAAACAAATTGTAAATAGCTTAGACATAGCATTAAGTAGGAGATATTCACTTAACATTTGAAAAGCAACTAGATATCCATAGCTGAAGAAATGTTATTTTTTTCTTTATTGCTTTTCCACATGTCTTTTAATAGGTGATACTTTCTTCACAAGTAGACTAGTAATTATTATTGAAAAGCCACCTTAATAATGTAGAAAATGATTTAATAGAAATGAAATTATATCTTCCATCTTTATTGAGATATAGTCCACATATCATACATTTCACCAGGTTAAGTGTACAATTTAAAATGGTTTTTAGTAAGTTCACAGGGTTGTGCAGCCATCACCACAATCTAATTTAGAACATATTTATCCTCTCAAAAGGAAATCCCACAGCCATTAGTAATTGCTCCCACTCTTCCCCACAATTCATCTACCCTACCTAGACCTAGCCCTAGGCAACCGCTAATTTATTTTGTATCTCTATAGACATGCCAATTTGGGACATTTCATATAAATATAATTATACAATATGTGATTTTTTTGTGACTGGTTTCTATAATTTAATGTAATATTTTCAAAATTTATTCATGTTGTAGCATATATCAGTACTCCATTATTTATTAATGAAAAATATTTCATTATATGGAATACCATATTTTATTTATCCATTCACTAGTAGACAGATAATTGGAATATTTTCACTTTTGATCTATAGTTAACATTCATGGACAAATTTTTGTGTGGATTTATGAACATTTGTATACACATTTTTGGTGGATATATTTTTTTCATTTCTCTTAAATATGCCTAGGGTTGGAAATGTTGGGTCATATAATAATTCTATACCTAATGTTCTAAGGAGCTGCCAAACTGTTTTCAAAAGTGATCGTACTATTTTACATGTATGAGGAATCCAATTTTTCCACATCCTCACCAACACTTGTTACTGTATGTCTTATTTATTATAGCTATACTAGTGAGTATGAAAATATGAAGTGATATTTCATAGTGATTTTTGACTTGCATTTTCCCAATAACTAATGGTCTCAAACATTTTTAAAATGTGTTTCTTTGTCTTTTGTATATATTCTTTGGAGAAATGCAAAGAGGTAATTAAGGTTAAATGAGGTCACTTGGGTGGACTTATGACTAGTGTCCTTATAAGAAGATGGAGAGACACCAAGAATGCCTGCTTCCTTTCTCTCTCTGTCTTTCCACTCACATGTACCAAGGAAAGGCCATGTGAGGGTACAGTGAGAAGGTGGGCAAACCAAAGAGAGAAACCTCAGGAAAAAACAAGTGCTGATGCTATGATCTTGGGCTTTTAGCTTCCAGAACCGTGAGAAATAAATTTCTATTGTTTAAACTACCTAATCTGTGGTATTTTGTTAGAGCAACCCTAGCAGACTAATATCCCCTATCAGATATAATAATTTGCAAATTTGTTTTCCCCACTTCACAGACTGTCTTTTCACTTTCTTCATGGTATTCTTTGTAGGACAAAATGTTTTTAATTTTGAAATAGTCAAATTTTGTCTTTTTTGTTTTTGTTGTTACTTGTGCTTTTGGTGTTGTATCTAAGAAACCATTGCCTAATCCAATATCATTAAGATTTATTTATATATTTTGTTTTAAGCGTTTTATAGTTTTCATTCTTACAGTTAGGTCTATAATCCAAATTGAGCTAATTTGTGTGTGTTGTGTAAGGTAGAGGTCCACCTTTATTCTTTGGCACGTGGATATCCAGTTATCCCAGCACAAGTTGTTGAAAAAAAAAGACTGTGTTTCCTCTATTGAACTGTCTTGGCACCCTCATCAAAACTCAACTGACCATATTTGTATGGGATTATTTCTGGACTGTCAATTCCATTCCATTTATCCACACATCTATCCATATGCCAGTAGCACAGTAAGTTTTTAACTTGGGAAGTATGAATCCTACAAACTTGCTCCTTCTTTTCATGATTGTTTTGGCTATTCTAGGTCTGTTGAATTTCTATACGAATTTTAGGATCAGCTTGTTTACTCTGCAAAAAAGGCAGCAGAAATTTTGATAAGGATTGTTCTGAATCTTTCAATCAAGGGCAGCATTGCCATCTTAACAGTATTAAGACATGATCAATGAACGTGGATGTATTTCCATTTATTTATAACTTTTTAAGTTTTTTTCAACGATGTTTTGTAGTTTTCAGTGTATAAGATTTTCACTTCTTTTGTTAAGTTTATTTCTAAGTATTTTATCCTTTTTGATGCTATTTTAAATGCAATGGTTTCCTTAATATCATTTTCACAAAGTTGATTGTTAGTATGTAGAAATATAATTGATTTTATACATTTGATTTTGTATCCTGCCATCTTGCTGAGTTTATTAGTCCTAATGGTTTTTCTAGTTGATTCTTTAGGATATTCTATATGCAACATAATGTCACCTGCAAATAAAAATAGTTTTATTTCTTTCTTTTCTAGGTGGACATTTTTTGTTCTTGTGTAATTGCTGTGTCTAGAACCTCCAGTACAATTTTTTAAATTAATTAATTAATTAATGTATTTATTTATTTATGGCTGTGTTGGGTCTTCGTCATTGGGTCTTCATTGCTGTGCACGGGCTTTCTCTAGTTGCAGCAAGCGGGGGTTACTCTTTCTTGTGGTGTGCATGCTTCTCATTGTGGTGGCTTCTCTTGTTGTGGAGCACAGGCTCTAGGCCTGTGGGCTTCAGTAGTTGTGGCACGTGGGCTCAGTAATTGTGGCTTGTGGGCTCTAGTGCTCAGGCTCAGTAGTTGTGGCACACAGGCATAGTTGTTCTGTGGCATGTGGGATCTTCCCAGACCAGGGATCGAACCCATGTCCCCTGCATTGGCAGGCAGATTCTTAACCACTGCACCACCAGGAAAGTCCTGAGAACCTCCAGTACAGTGCTGAATAAAAGTAAAGAGTGGACATTTCTGTCTTGTTCCTGATATTAGAAGGAAATCATTTAGGTTTTTTTTACCATACCGTTAAGTATGATATTAGCTGTGTTTTATTTGTAAATGCCCTTTATTAGGTTGAGGAAATTCCTTTGTATTCATTCATAGTGTTTTGAGAATTTTTATCATGAAAGTGTATTGAATTTTATCAAATACTTTTTGTCTATTGACATGATTATATAATTTTGTTTTTTTTCTATTAATATGATATATTACATTAATTAACTTTTGGATTTAATATGATTTTAAAGTATGTTTTTAATGAGTTTCTTATCAAGATGGTTTAAGGGGCCACCACAAAAAGTTGTACCTACACTGTGGCATCCCTAACTTGGTTAATGGATTGTGATTGGTATTTCAGAAATTAGTGCTGAAATTAGTTTTGTAAACTCATATCTTTGCCACCAGCTAATAATTTAATCTGAGAATATTTTTATCCACATTTTAAAATATTTCAATTGCCATTTTCAAAGATGGGATCATACCTTTTCAAAATTTTCTCCTGTAAGTTTTCAGCATCAAAGTCTGTATCCACATTTATTAGGTATAATATATTCTTTTAAAATACATCATAATGTATGTATTGATCTTTATCATGTGCAAAGTGAATTCTCAGTCACTCAGGAGCTGATTTTAACTAAGTTACAATGTGAACACCTCCTTCCTTTCTAACTTTTATTCCTACATTCAACAATAATTATTGTTCTTCTACTTGGTACAAGCCCATGCCAAGTGATGGGGATACAGTGTAAACAAAAACCAGCAGGGTTTGTTCTTCTATGAAGTTTACAGTATTGTGTGGAGACATACATTAAACAAATGACCCGAAACTAAATGTATAATTACTTATTGTGATAAGTGCCGTAAATAAAATACAAGATAGGAAACTGTAATTAAATGTTACTGAATATGGGAGAGAGAGGGAAAATTGCTTATCACCCATGATTACTCTTGAAAATTTCTCAATGGGTAAATTTTGATATATATGACTTATGTATATAATGCTGCACACAGATTTTATGGTGTGGACTCTGAATTAGACTAAAGAAAGGAATAAAAAAGAAAACTTATATGTGGTTGTTAGGACTGTTTAAAAAAAGTAACTCTACAATTCATAGGATAAAAAGAGTATGAATGGGTAATTCTAAACTATTCCTGCTTTCCGGAAGGATTTACTCTTTTTTCACTTGATAATAAGGCTAATTCATATTAATATATTTAATAGATTTACATATTATAAAGATTAAACGAGATGCTATGCTCATCTAATTTGGTTTAGGTTTTAAATTCTCCAATTATATATATGAGAGGTTCAACTTCTGCCTATACCATTTGGGCAATTAGTTAATCTTTCTATTTTTCATTTTTTTTCAATTTGTAAAGAAGGCAATAATCAGAGTTCCTACCTAATAGTGTATTTGTTAGGGTTAAAATGAAATTATCCAAAAAAGTATTTTAGCATAGCATCTGACACATATTAGGACTCAATAAATGTTAGCTACATCTTTTAGTAATTAATTTGTGAGATCTTTTTGTCTGTCAAAATGGGAAAATTTAAAAGAGGTAAAACCAAGTAGCTGCCTCCTACCCCATTAATCATTCTAGGATTAGACAAAATTAGATTTGAAGAATGTCATGTATTTCATATATATATAATTCTCCTGTTTTTACTATCTTAGATAATGGTAAGAAAAAGGATATATCTCAAAGGATTACTTAGTTGCTCTAATATTATGGTGATGAACTGGTTTTTGTCAGTTTGTTTCAGCATAGCACATCTAAACATGACTTGTTGATTACTGTCCAGCATTGCCTGTTACAGCTTGGAATAAAACATAAACTTTTAGCATTATTTATGCTATCTTATTAACTGATGATGCCTATCAAGTCTTTTCTTATTTCAGTAATAAGATTTCATATTAACATATCAGGAATTATTATGTATCAGTTTGACTCTATTCTGTCAAGTTTCCATTGTGGCTTTTTTTTTTTTTTTTTCTTTCCGGTACACGGACCTCTCACTGTTGTGGCCTCTCCCATTGCAGAGCACAGGTTCTGGACGCGCAGGCTCAGCGGCCATGGCTCACGGGCCCAGCCGCTCCGCGGCATGTGGGATTCTCCCAGACTGGGGCACAAACCCATGTCCCCTGCATCGGCAGGCGGACTCTCAACCACTGCGCCACCAGTGAAGCCCTCCATGTGGCATTTTTTATTCACTAATTTTCCTTAAGCATTTTGTTACAAAAGCATAATCAACTCAGTAAGAAATAAAGACCACTGGTTTAGATACCACTGGAGAACCCAGTGAATTATTTCATCAAAGTTTGCCATCTTAGACTATATTTACATTTTGAAAACAAATAAAAATATGAGATAATTCATAACTATCCAAGAAAAAAAAATTCTGCTTCAGTTGTGTAGGCATTTTATGTAAAAGTATATTTTGACCTAAATTATCCATGTGATGACCCTAGTTCTCTATAACCTACATTGGGCCTGAATTATCCTATGAATTATCAAAGTGATTGAACTAACTTTGTTTCTGATTATATACCAGTATCTTCCTTGCCTTCATAGCAGCAGTAGTTATTAACCACTGTGTAATTTACTGTTTACTTGTTTGAGGATAACCACAGCAGCCTTTACTTATCTGATGATAATGCTTTATCAGGGCCTTTCTATATATCATCACTAATCCTATGTCACAGGTTGGCCTCCACCCAAAGCTGACTCTAACACAGAGTTTAGGGTACAGGATGTTTGGAATGGTGTGCCCTGGGACCAATACCTGTGGAAGGGAGGAAAGGAAGCAGGATTGGGCCAGAGTTAAACTACTCCATAGTCCCAATGCCAGTCTTCACCAGCACCACAGGAAGATCTGGAGCTAGAATGACCCGTGAGAGTTTTCCTGAGTCGGGCCTAGAGGGGCAGAACTTTTTTTTTCATGTAAGTCAGTCATTCGATGTGGAACACCCAGGATATCACTGTGGGCCAGGTGAGTCTCTGCCTCTAAGTCTGACCTGTGAAGGAAGGGACTGATAGCCGAAAGCTGTTTCCTAACAGCACTCTCAGGAGTGGAGACCACAACTCCTTTCTTTTTTTTTTTTTTTTAATCTAAATATTTTAATTTTATTCTTCCAGCACTGTATAAGTTTAAGGTATACAGGATAATGATTTGACTTACATTCATCATGAAATGGTTACCACAGTAAGTTTAATGACTATCCATCATCTCATATAGATAAAAAATAAATGAAAAAGAAAACCAAATTTTTTCCTTGTGATGAGGACTTGTAGGGCTTACTCTCTCAACAACTTTCATGTATAACACACAGCAGTGTAAATTATATTAATCATGTTGTACATTACATCCCTCATACTTACTTATAACTGGAAGTTTATACCTTTTAACCACATTCTTCCAGTTACCCTCCCTCCACCTCTGCTTCTGGTAACTACAAATCTGATCTCTTTTTCTATAAATTTATTTGTTTGTTGAAGTATAACTGAGCTACAATACTATGTTAGTTCCTGATACACAACATAGTGATTCAATATTGCTATACGTTACAAAATGATCACCACAATAAGTCTTGTTACCCCACACTGTACATTTCATACTTGTGACTCATTTATTTTGTAACTGGAAGTTTGTACCTCCTAATCTTCACCTACTTTTCTTGTTCCCCCATGCCACTCCTTTCTGGCAACCACCTTTTTGTTCTCTGTATCTATGAATCTGTTTCTGTTTTGTTATGTTTGTTCATTTGTCTTATTTTCTATATTCCACATATAAATGAAATCATATGGCATTTATCTTTCTCTGTCTGACTTATTTCCCTTAACATAATATCCTATAGTTTCATCCATGTTGTCAAAAATGGCAATATTTAATTCTTTTTTTTTTTTTTTTTTTTTTTTTTGGTATGTGGGCCTCTCACTGTTGTGGCCTCTTCCCGTTGCGGAGCACAGGCTCCAGATGCGCAGGCCCAGTGGCCATGGCTCACGGGCCCAGCCGCTCCGCAGCATATGGGATCTTCCCGGACCGGGGCATGAACCCGTGTCCCCTGCATCGGCAGGCGGACTCTCAACCACTGCGCCACCAGGGAAGCCCCAATATTTAATTCTTGATCATGACTAACATTCCATTGTGTGTGTGTGTATCTGTGTATACACCACATCTTTATCCATTCATCTATCAAAGGCCACTTAAGTTGTATCCATATCTTGGCTATTGTAAATAATGCTGCAGTGACATTGGGGTACATATAACTTTTTGAATTAGTGTTTTTATTTTCTTCAGATAAATACCCGGGAGTGGAATTGCTAGATTGTATGATAGTTCTATTTATAATTTTTTGAGGAACCTTCATACTGTTTTCCATACTGGCTACACCAATTTACATTCGCATCAATAGCAAACAAGGCTTCTCATTTCTCCACATCTTCGCCAACACTTGTTATTTGTTGTCTTTTTGATAATAGCTATTCTAATAGTTGTGAATGATATCTCATTGTGGGTTTGATTTTCATTTCCCTGATGATTAGTGATGTTGAGCATATTTTCATGTGTCTGTTGGCCATCTGTATGTTTTCTTTGGGAAAATATCTATTCAGGACCTCCACCCATTTTTAATTGAGTTGTTTGATTTTATTGATGTTGAGTTTCTATGAGTTCTTTGTATATTTTGGATATTAATCCCTTATAAGATATATATTTGTGAATATCTTCTCCCATTCAGTAGGTGGCCTTTTTGGTTGCTGATAGTTTCTTTCACTGTGTATAAACTTTTTAGTTTGATTTAGTCCCATTTGTTTATTTTTGCTTTTGTTTCCATTGCCTGAGGAGATACATCCCAAAAATATTGCTAAGACCAGTGTCAAATGCATACTGCTTATGTTTTCTTCTAGAAGTTTTATGGTTTCAGGTCTTACATCTAAATATTTTATCCATTTTGAGTTTATTTTTGAATATGGTATGAGAAATTAGTCCAATATGATTTTTTTTGACACCAAGAATCAGAATCTTTTCTGATTCCAAAAGAATCAAACAAGTCTTTGCTTGATTATGGATCACAGATTTAACAACCCAGCAAATTCTGCATGGAAAATACTATTATGCCCATTTTACGGAGAGCAAAACTGAGATTTTTCTAGTTGAATAGACAATGGTTGCCTGAAAAGGGGATTCAAAACTAGGATTGTCTGATTCCATAGCCCTATACTTTCCACTGTACTTCATCGCTTTCTCAGGTTTTTGTGTGATGATAGAATTTTCAGAAACACACCAGTTTTTTTTTCAAGCCAAATATATATCCAAATATCTTCCTACTGATTTCACTATAGTTAATTTACATAGTCCTTTTATTCTGCATTACAGTTTATAGTACATTTTCTCAGACATAATATGAGCAGGTAAGTTTATGTGTTCTTACAGCCATTTGGTAAACAAGACAGGATAAGCATCAATATTTCCAATTATAGACTAGGGAACAGACATACAAGTAATCAGGTGATTTTACTCAGTCACAAGATAAATGAGAAAACTTGAAATTGAGCTTGAGTGTTCTAAGTCCAGAGTATGGATACAGTACTCTTCATTAAGAATTCATTTATTAGGAATGTGCTTGTGTGTTTTAGTGTTTCAGCCTTTAGAGGATTTGAAATGTTAGTTCACATACTAGGTCTTTATGAAGTGCCACTTTAATTGAATATGAACCTATCTCTTACATCAGCATTTTTACTACTCTACTTTTTTTCCTGCATGAATACCATAATAATCTTCCTTTGAAATATTCATCATTTGTTTGTAGTTAACAAAAATGTATACTGAAATCGCACACTGAAGTGAAATAACACTGATAACTCTATTGGATAGAACTTACATTTGTAAGCAATAGGTTCTGGTTCTTGCCTATACAATACACTCAACTGTGTCCGAGTTGAAGTGTAAGGATAATAGCCACCCCATTTTGTCAGATACAGCATCCACTGGATGCAGAATTTAATTTGTGCTAAAATATTCTTCTTATGTTTTGTTTTCTCCCTGTATGTATTTTTTCTTTTATAATTTGCTTGTTTGACATGTGGCCATGATGATAGCTTCAGGAAGTCTTTTGCCATGAATTTATAGCTTGAAAGTATATATAAATAGTCCAAATACTAGAAGTAGACATGAACAGAACAGTTTTTTGTTTTTTGTTTTTTGGGTTTTTTTTGGCTGTGTTAGGTCTTCATTTCTATACGAGGGCTTTCTCTAGTTGCGGCAAGCGGGGACCACTCTTCATCACGGCGCACGGGCCTCTCACTATTGTGACCTCTCTTGTTGCGGAGCACAGGCTCCAGATGCGCAGGCTCAGTAGTTGTGGCTCACGGGCCTAGTTGCTCCGCGGCATGTGGGATCTTCCCAGACCAGGGCTCAAGCCTGTGTCCCCTGCATTGGCAGGCAGATTCTCAACCACTGCGCCACCAGGGAAGCCCCAGAACAGATTTTAACAAAAAAAAACTTTATTTCTTTCTTTTCCTCATTCTCTTTTGCATATTATTTTTAATATTGGGCCTTACTTTATGTTTCCTTTTTATCTAGACTCTATGTAATTAGTGAGATTTGAAACATTCTCATAAAGATACCCTCAATTAAAATAAGTCTTAAAAGAAAGGTGAGTTAAATTTCTATATAACCTTAAAGTTCAAAATAATACTTTGCTTATCTCTTTCATTTTCATTGTTTTATACACACACACACACACACACACACACACAGTGGCAGCACTGGAATTTACCACTAATATGAAGCCCAAACTAAGTTACTATGTGGTTTCATCTAAGGCATGGAATTTTATATTTTGTCCACTAAAATTATCTGGCTTTTGAATTTTCATATTGGTGCATAATCCTTAAAAAGAAATAAGATTTACTTGAAATTTGCAGTGTTTTTTTTAGGATTGTGGAAACACTATTAGTGACAAATGAATAATTTGATGTTTTGAATCTTCTAAGTATTAATAAAAACCATACAAATTAAAATTCCCATGCACAGGTACCCCTTAACATAAATTCATTAGAGGAGTTAACACTTATGAAATAACAAAATAGACTGTGAATTCATTCTCCACAATATGAAAATTAAGTGTCAAAAAAATCATTAAACAAGGCCTCACTGTATCTGACTCAACACTTCTCTCATGGTGTTCTATGGCTATTCAGTTCTGCTAATATAATACACAGAGACGCAAATGGTCAAATGAAGCAAAAGAGAAAAAGAAGGCAAAACTGGCAGTCTACTTTTTAGTAGACTTTAAAGAATTTTAGAACATTCCCATTTATGAAAATATGTTAGCTAGATAGTATATTTAATATATATTGTGTCATAGAATTGAGAAAATGCTGCAAATGAAAGTCAATAGAACAACTACCCTTATTTAACAGGCATGATAAATTAGTTGAGCTTTGCTGAAACTCCTAGGCTTCCAGAATCCTGGCCATCACTTCTGGTACCTTTATCGTTACACATTTCTACTTGGTATATTATTTTCTCCTGTGAAGAAGCATCTCTGCTTATTTAATGGAATATGGTGGAAAACCAGAATTTGCTTTAGAGAAAGCTTTAATAATCTACTTTCCAAAATTATATTCATTTTAAAAAGTAAAAGAATGTTGTGTGTGTGGTGGCAGTGATGTAGGAGTGACTGTGTGTGTATCTGCGTATGTGTGTTTGTATGTATTTATCTATGTTTATGTAGTCCATCCAAACTTTGAGGCCTTTAGCTTGTGTGTTATGAAATAGTTTTTAAAATCACATTTAAAAGTATAATTTATACAACTGCAGCTTTCTGTAAACCTTTTCTCATGTATATTGACCAATTATGTATCTTATTTTGTTTTTTTGCAACTACCTAATGAGTCCCCAGTGATTTTGAAAAGTTGAATGAGTATTAAATAAGTAAATAAATAAATATTTTGCATGGAAATAATTTTTTAAAACATTAAAATCTGTATTGTAAACCTGAAGCAAGTAGGAAATCAAAATAGGCAATAGGGCATGTAGTCAGATATGGAAATGGTACGAGGGATATATATAGTCTCCATTTGCCCTGAAAGTGTCCTGGACTGTAGTATTCTTTTTGGTTGTTAGAATATAGTAGCAGCAGCTTCTATTAAAAAGAACAATGTTGTGTAAAAGCAACACAATTTATATGTATAATCAATGAAATTTCTGTCCAGCATACTAGGATGCAGCTTAAAATAATATGGCAAGAAGCTAGGGATTTATCTTCCTTAAATTATTAATATGTTCATATTCCACCAATTTCACTTTACAATAGCACAATAAAAGCTTTGATGAGCATTGACCTTTCTACAGTGACCAAATGCTTATAAAGTGCCAAGAATTTTCAGTGAATCCTTTGCAATGAGTCAGTTTATACAAAATATTTTCACAGCATCATATTCAAGGAAGTGACATGATACATAACTTACAAAAGAATCATTGGGAAATAGATTGACATTTTGTATCACAATAAAGACTACATGAGGGTAGATAGGTAATACTTAAAGTGTATAAGTTAGTTGATATTTCTTGAACATCTCTACTAGTTTTATAAAATTATTTACTTTTCTGAGTCTCTCTCTCTGGATATTATTACTGGCCAAAATAACTTACCTATCCCCATAGTTAGTACCCCCATTGTTTTCAAAAAGTAAAGTAGAAAATAATATACATTTAAGCTCTCAGACTTTTACGTTAAGTATATAGTATTAAGTATTTCTTCAACAGATATTTAGTGTCTAATGTGTGAAAGCATAGCATATGCCCCTCCCCACCATCCCCACCCCAATGTAGCATTGTAATAAGAACTATTTCTTATGGAAGTTTAATCAAAATGTCAATGTTGTGGGTACAGAAGGCTGAAAACTATCAGCCTAGGAAAATATTTGAGGACTGGGAAAACTTTAAGCATGTATTTTGTGCATAATTTTTATATATGGAATCCTATAATTTTGTCTTTTTTAAGCCATCTTACTGGAACAATTAAAAGCCATTTTGTGAAGTGAGATCAAAAGATGCTAGGCTTTTCTACTGATTCCAGTACTCCCAAAACAGCACAAGTTCATTTAAAATCCCCTGAGGGGAGCATTACCAACACTTCAGTTAGAACTTGAATCTTGTGTTCTTTTGGGGGTTTTTATTTCATTTGGACAACAATTCCAGCAAGTTCATTTGGGAACTCAAAATGAACCTTATTAAGAGTGTTTTCACCTACCATAAATATGCAGGAGATACATGTCCTCCTATGCTTTGGGGTGTGTGTGTGTGTGTGTGTCTAGGGATTGCTCTAATAATTATGTCCAGTTTAACTACTACTGTCAGAAATAATTCTTTAATATCAGCTATTCTGAAACAAAAGTAGTTTTTGGCAGATATCTTCCAAAATGTAATTGGCTTATATATAACTATACCATATGGCCAGTCAGCTCTTTCCATTACTTAGAGTATATTTTGCAATTAATTCATCCTGGAACTTTGACTGCAAAGCTATGTTTCTCACAAAGAGATGGCCTAGGGGTACATTATTCAAAATATTTTGTGCCTTAGATAAATGTCTGGTAACTCCAGCTTCAATGATTATACAGGCCAAAACAATGTCAGACATGCCCTATGACATAACATGTGTTTCTACCACACATTGGGTATGTTTCATATAATTTGTCACTAGTAGACAGAAAATACAAAATTGAGTTTTCTTTGGCTTATGCAGGAAGGGAACCAAACTATTTTAAGAGTCTTGACTCTAGTCTTAACGACATCCTTGGGCTCACCTCTTTACAGAAGTAAGTGGCCATCCATTTAGCAAGGATGTCAATTTAGACAATGTATTAGTTTGCTAGGGCTGCTGTAACAAAGTACCACAGACTGTGTGGCTTATACAACAGAAAATTATTTTCTCAAGGTCTGGAGACCAGAAGTCTCAGACCAAGATGGTCAGCAGGATTGGTTCCTTCTGAGGACCATGAGGGAAATTTCTGTTCCAGGTCTCTGTCCTTGGCTTGCAGATAGCTGTCTTCTCCCTGTGTCTTTTTTTTTTTTTTAACATCTTTATTGGAGTATAATTGCTTTACAGTGGTGTGTTAGTTTCTGCTTTATAACAAAGTGAATCAGCTATACTCCCTGTGTCTTTACATAGTCTTCCCTCTATCTGTGTCTGTGTTCAAATTTCCTCTTTTTATCAGAATACCATTGATACTGGATTAGGTCTCACCCTAATAACCCCATTTTAAACTAAATACTTTTCAAAGGAAAGACCTTATCTCCAAATAAGGTCACATTCTGAGATTCTGGTGGTTAAGTCTTCAACATAATTTGGGGGGACACAATTCAGCCCATACCCTCACTCGTATAAAAAGGTTGTGTTACAGTTAAGTTTTTCTGTCTTTTTAGAATGTTTCTAAATAATGAGAAAGATTTTTCAGAATATTTTCTACTATACTATAGTAAGAAAAACTCCCTAAGTTCTCTAACAGTGGTTTTGAAACCCAATAATTTCATTAAAGTCAGCACTAGAGCTGAGGGGAGAATAATTGGGCTGTTTTTAGTCCTGGCTCAGTCACTAACCACTGAATTTGCCCTGGTCACAGTATTTACATAATCTGAGCTTCAGTTCTTCATCTAGAAAGGGAAGTCTGTGTCCAAACTTACTCTTTTTACAAGGACATTAGTCGTATTGGATTAGGGCCCACATTAATAACCTCATTTTAACTTAATTACCTCTGTAAAGACCGTATCTCCAAATGTGGTCATATTCTGAGGTACTGAGGGATAGGACTTCAACATATGATTTTAACATTCAACCCACACAGATATTTAGACCCTTAAATTATTAAAACAAACATTGGGCCTATTAATTATCCTATTCATAGCAAAATATATGCCCATAGATTGTAGATGATATATGCCTTTACTGTATAGAATAGTATGTGCACCTCAGTAATATAGATAGATGGTAGATAGATAGATAAAATCTCTTTCCATATATGTATGTATATATATGTACATATATATGTTGATCATATTAAAAGATGACCAACTTCACTTATAATAAGAAAAGTACAAATTAAACTACAGAAAGACACCTTTTTCACCTATAAGATTGACAAATATTTTAAAGTTTATGATATCTATGTTGGTAAGGGTTTGGGGAAATAAGCACTCATACATTGATGGTAAGAATATAAATTGTTAGAACCTCAATGGAGGGCATTTTAAAAAATACAAATGCATATATTTTTTATCCAGAAATTTCACTTCCAAAGTATTTTCCTGTAGACACATACACACATGTGAAAATATTTATATATAATATTATCCTGAAGATTATTATTCCATTTACACACATATATATGTGTATAAATGGAATACACCCACACACTCAATCATTCCTTTAATAATCTGAGATATGGTATTACCAAGGAGGACACTGAGACTCGTAAGTAAGTTGCCCAAGGTCACCCTATGGTATCCCAAGCAGCAGAATTTGATTTCTAATCCACTTATGTTAGATTCCCAAACTTGCTTTTAACCACTATTTATTAGGACCTTCCTGATTTTGTCTTATTCAAGCTGCTTTTCTCCTAGCCCTAACAGTTCTGTGCTTACATTTTATAGTATTTGTTGCTGCAAGCCAGCACTGGAATTTCTGAAACCAGGTCAGTGATTAGCAATGCAGCAGGGTATTAAGTGACCTAGCAGCAAACCATACCTTGGAACATCCCAAGGCTCTTCATATATTTGAGCAGAAAACCATCATGGATAATGCAAAATGTGGTAATGTTATTTTAGTCCATGCATTTAGTCAGTGGACATTTTAAAAAATCACCAACTTAAAGCTGATAAATTTGACTTCAGCTTATTTTTTTTTTTTTGGTTTCTCTTAGTAGAAGTGTTAGAGATAGCAAACAGACATCCAGAAAAAAAGGGAAACAAATTGACTGACTGGATAATCCACAGGAATCAAATAAAATGACAAAAACACCTACAATCTTAATAAATCTTAGAATTACTTAGTTGGTTATTTTGTTATAAGGTACTCAGCAAAATATTCCTGCAAACACCTTATATGAAAATATGATAATGCAATTCTTATCAAAAGCTCTTGAAAGTAAAAGTCAATATGAGTACATAGTAACAAAATTAAAAACAAATACTTTCTAAAGAGGATTAGAAATGTTTTATCACCTTCCTTAAAGTAATGCATTTAGGATTTTAATTTTACAAGCATAGCTTTTAGCTTCTTATAACCCCCCAGTTTACCTCCATTGTCAATCAGCATTTTAGAATTATTTCCTAGCTCTCGTGCATTTTTATCTTTTTAAAATAGTCTTATCAGGAAGCTTGTTTTCTTCAGATTGCAGATAGCTACATGTTCACTATCAGTAATAAAAACAGTTCCATATATTTCTATAGTAACTTTATTCCCCAGAAAGTTCATGATTGCAATTGGCTCTTCAAAATGAAGCTCCCTGGGCTTCCTTCATCTGATAACCATTTCGGATTAGTCATCGGTTGGTCTCTGTTGTCAGTACCAGGTGGCAGGCTCTTAAAGGACACAGACTGTGTGCTCCATTATACATCTTTACCCCATAGTGTCCCTTGAAATGCTAAGGACTCTGAAGTTGTTTCATAAAAATCACTTGGGGGCCTCCCTGGTGGCGCAGTGGTTGAGAGTCCGCCTGCCGATGCAGGGGATACGGGTTCGTGCCCCGGTCTGGGAGGATCCCATATGCCGCGGAGCGGCTGGGCCCGTGAGCCATGGCCGCTGGGCCTGCGCATCCGGAGCCTGTGCTCCGCAACGGGAGAGGCCACAACAGTGAGAGGCCCGCATACCGCAAAAAAAGAAAAAAAAAAAAGAAAAAAAAAAAAAATCACTTGGATTGATTTTTATCTTTGCTGCCAAGTACGGGAGACAGGTGCCATTTCCTCTGACTTTAAGACGGTCAGACACTCTGGAGCAGAGATTAGGAGCCATGTCTCCAGCTTTCAAGCCCAATTCTGAACTATTAGCTTAATGCAGGGCTTCTCCCTGAAATACTCCTAACTGCAGACATGAATGAAACACATACCTCTCTGTGCAGGCCCTGGTGTCCTAACAGCAATTGCCTGTGGCCAGCTGGAAGTTTCTTTGAAGTTATGTATTTTATCTTAAAAAATTCTGTAAATATTACATTGTGTTTGTTGTTGTATGTATTTGAATATAAAAATACCACTGCATATACTTAACATCAAGTAAAACAGATTTACCAGGAAACCATGCCACTTTATCTTGCAGATCCTATTATTTCCTTCCTTTACCTGTGACTCCTGGAACATGCGTGTTCCAGCTTAAGAAACCCTGGTGAGATGTTCCACAAAAGTCCCTTTGCTCTAAGTTTTGCTATAAACATGTTTCAGATAGAGACATTCACATGGATTCATGAGGAGGCCCTTGGTCTATGGGATAGAACATTGACTTTCATGAAACCCTAAATTCTAAATTCTGCTGGAGTCCAAGAGGGTCACTGCAGGGTGACAGGGAAGAGAAGGGAGTGAAGGTAACTTCTTTGTTTTCTACTCCTTGCTTCAAACTCAGCAGCTCCATTCCCATCTGCTTTTAAGATTTTATTTTGCAAAAAGTCTTCTTTTTCTATTTTTTCTTTGTTTCTTAAAAGAGCCACTGAATTAAGGAGAAGAAAGAATGCAATTCAACATAAGATTTTGAATTTCTTTGAATAACTGAATTTCTTGATTCTATTAGACATTTGTTCTTGGTACTGGCTTTCTTTTTTTCAACCAAATTCTTATAAACAATAAGCAAAAAGGAGCTAAAGTGTCAAAGCTAAATATCACAGTGACTTATCATTGTAAGGATCATGCATGGATTCCAGACCTGACCTCTCATTCAGAACGTCCCTTCCAGATATTACAGCACTTTTCAGTTGAACTAGTTTCAGTAACAGGAGTTCACAACTTTTTGATGCAGCCCATTATATTGTTGGACACCTCTTTTTGTTAGTAATTTCTTTCTAAAATGGAACCAGAAACCTCTTGCCTATAATTTTTGTCCCAAGCTATATAGTCCCATGTGCTACAGAAAAACACAAAACACAGGTGTCCCTCATCCACACAGTAACCCTCCAACAGAGGCAGATTTACTGTGAAATCAATAAAGCTTAAGCTTCAAGGCCCACATGTGCATTAACCACTTCCAAAACTCTGGGAGTGGCCCCAGAAATAATTCTGAAGGCCATATGTATTTCAGATTAGCAAAAATAGGATATTTTAAGCACAGGCAATAAGGACAACTCTCTCTTCCCACTTCAACTTCTCCATTACATTTCCTCTCATGTCACGTGGTGTCAGAGGAGCTGGGGCAGTTTTGGAACTGATTACGGGGAGCTTCAGTTGGGAATACACTTAGTTTGGGCTTAGGGGGAGATGTTTATGGAGCTTTCAGTAATTCTCATGTATATCTAAGTCATCACTAACCATTCCAATACACAGGAATGGTTTCTAGAAAATTGCTACTGCTCACTCTGTTAGGTATGGCCAGAGCTCATAACTCTGAGGTGACTCAGAGGTCATACCATTCATAATATGAGTACATCCTAAGATGTCTCATGCCAGAAGTATGTGGGTAGTGGATGCTTGAATGGGAGTCAGAAGCTAGCTGATCAAGATTTGTCTAATCATCAGGTGCGTCAAATTGTTCAATGGAAGCTTCTCTAGCTACATTTTCTGTTCTCAGGAACAGAAATATACTGAAATATACAGTAATAATATACTCTATAATGGAGCATATACAATTATAAACACCATATATTATTTTCTATGGGAATTGCACAGACTATAATTCTTAAGAATTCTTGTAATTGTAGTGTATAAAATTGTAGCAGTACTATATATAAACACTGAGTTCATCTGTGACAGCTCATAAATGAAAGAAACTTGACAGACATTTTCCCTAATTTCCTAACAAACCTAAACATTTATACAGTATTTTCAGTAATGACTTGTGAAACTGATAGAAGCCTTTCTAAAATATCATTAATAAAAAACAAATTTCAATCAACCATGCCAAAAAAACTAATTTTCTCTCTATTCTGTCTGTAGAAGATATTATAAAATCTTTGTCATAAAGTGATTAAAGAGGCAATCACAAACACAGCAAAAAATAAAGGGAAAAGAGTGCTATAAAGGTGTGCTATATAGTTAATGAATAAAAAATAGTATTATATTAATTTTCTGGATTTTTAAATAAATGTGGTACATGTTCACATTTTTAAAATTTGAAAACTTTTTGTCATTCTAAATATTCTCTTTAACAACTAATTTTGCATTCATAATTTTGTATCAATTTTCATAGAAAGCCCCTCTTTTCAAATTGCATAAACTTTAAGCCCCCAAACAATTGATTCATCCCTCAAATATTCATAAACAGCAATTAGGTCTTTTTTCTTCTCTTCCCCAGGTAAACATCCTCAGGTGCTTTCCAGTATGATTCTGCTTTCCAGGTTTCTCATCAGCTACTGATTTATGGCTCATTTGCTCATTAACTAAGGCCCCACTCCCCTAAGGAGACTGGGGATGAAAAGGCTTTAATGCTTGGGAGAAGGCACAGCATAGCTTGGTAAAATCAGAACATACTTCACATTGAATCTATGTGGGTTTGCATCCCAGACTTTCAAGTTACTAATCGTATTATACTAGGCACTGTTTCACCTTTACTTGAAGATTCAACTCCCTTATCTATAGAAATATGAACAATGATACCTAGCTCAAGGAGGAGCAGTAAAATACAAAAAATGTATATCACCTAGTTCAGTGCTTGGCATATAGTAGATGATCAGGTAACATTTGCTCTTCTTTTCATTAGTGTTTAAACAGAAATACATACGCTCTTCTGTACCTTTCACAGAGACTGGAGAAAGTTTGATTACATTTTTAAAAAATGTAACATTTCTCATTTAACAAGTGATGAAAAGCCTGTTTTTCCCTGATGAGCTATCAGACAGATTGAGCAAATGAGCCCACTAGTCACTGAAATCAAGCCTAGTTAGGCCTGGAGGAGTTTCAGGCAATTATACCAAATACTAACTTCCCAGAGGACCCTGTGGTTGTCAGCTGACTCCAGCAGCTTATGGTAGAACTTCTGGTGCTTCTCTGCACCTTCTGTGTTCAATCCTGGGTGGGGAGCCAATTATCTGGAAGGAAGGTAAGAACGTAGGATACTATTTACACTAATTTCTTTATATATGGATTTATTAACCAGATTGTTCTCAATAGCTTTACGTTCTGACAGCCTCTATTTTGGTCATCACATGTTTAACACATTAAACAGAAGAAGAACAGCTGGGAAGGGGATAAATAGGTAGTTTTGGTTGCACTGAAAATGGGTTTGAAGTGAAGTAATGAAGAAGTCATGGTTAAAACTAGTTGCAATAATGAAGGTAATGGTAGTAATACATGTTGTATGTATTTAAAGTTTCTGTGATGTTCATGTTCCCACAGCCTAGGGGTGGGGGGGTATCAAAGTCAAATAATATACAGGCTATGTTGACAAAAATAAGATGAGTGGACTAGGTACAGAGAAATAGTTCTCCATGATAAAAATGGGTGCATGCACACACACACACACACACACACACACACTGTAGCTATAACACTATGTGAAAGCTGATAGACCCAGGAGAGATGGAGAGGGTGGTGAACCTGACAGGTCCTGCCTATTGCACGGGAGCTGCTCTGATCCAAAGTATTTCTGAGTGTGAAAATGTGGCAGATCATTTTTTTCTCCAGCAAAGTTGGAAATCTGGAATTTTATGGTAGATAACGTAATAAAAAAATTGGACCAGTTTAAAATGAAAACAACACTTTCTGGGCCAAATATAGTTTGCCAGGGCAGCTCTGGCTCCTGCATAGACATTTGTAACTTCTGTCCACAGATGAACTGCATCACCGTGAGAGGAACATACCACCCCAGACAGGCTCTGGGGTCAGGGATGAGGGAGGATGTCAGAGAAAAGCGGCTCAGAGGAGTGACCTGATATGTGGTGTATTATGTGTCTGTGGATATATTTATCTGTGGCAGGTGTAGGTGTATCTTCGGTGCAGGGAAATATAGGTGCAAAGGCAGGGAGGTGTGGATGTTGCATCTTGTTCTCAGATGCTCAACCAAGGGTATCACTGTGGGCACTTTGAGGATATGGGGAGAGAATTGATGGTCTGCATGGTTGAAGAATGTACAGTGTGGACTCTTATTTTGTTTTGCTGGCAATTTAATTTTAGTCACTGTTTCTTTATCAAAAGTATTTAGTATTTTTTTTTCTTGATCTATTTACAGTGGAAAGAGATTGTTTTCCAAATAATAGGACAAAAAAAGAAAGTGAAAAACACACAGAATTCCTGTCCCTGTCTTGTCACTTAATTATAACAAATATGTGTACTTTATGAAAGTAATTTCTGCTAAAGCTGTTAAGAGGATGTAAAAGATTAAAGTAGTTTGTATCTTTATAAATGCATACTTTTGGAAGAATTTCCTGCCATGAAAGTGGATGTAATTTAAAACTAGGTTTGCTCTTCCTCTCAAGTGTCTCGGTTTTCTCTCTTTTGTGTGTGTGTGTGTAAAAACAGAGAAAATACATGTCCTTTTCCTTAAAAAAAAAATCCTTATACTTTTTATTATTGAGAGACCCTAATTAAAATGTTTCATTCGAAGGATTCTCTGCCAACCCACATTCTTGTTAAGCAAATTCTTTTTATTCCTTGCTGGAATATAAAGCTGCAGTATTCCTAGAGGGCAAATTTACAAAAGACCATCGAACCCAAATATACAGCAACATATATTATTCTAATATTTTAAAACATAGATTGTTTCAGAAATGTTTAACACCTAGGAATGTATTAGTGAACAGATTTTATACATATTACTTTGGAAAAATGAAATGATACATTAGCATCATCTTTAACCAATAGTATGTCCATCTAGTAAATATAAGAACAATCCCATTCTCACATGCCTCTGTTCTTCTTTATCATCAGGAAAGAAAATTGATAAGATTTTCTCTGTAACCCAAATTATTATTTTTGCAATATCATTTTAGAATCTGCCTTTTTTGAAATTTTCTTTTTTTTTTAATCTTTGAGGAGGCCAGTACTTATTTGGTGATTTCTGTAAAATAAACTTGAAATTTAGTTAATATAATTTAAAAATTTACTGTTTCTTAGCATGTTCTATAAGCCAGGTGGATTCATTTTTCCATGTTTCACACCTTTCATTATTCTTGGGGATCAGAGATAGAGGGGAATCATCATGTACTAATTTAAGTGAATTATTAGTCAGATTGAGTTTCATAAACTAATTATTTATTACTCTTTTTTATGATTGTAATTGCATATAATTTTGTTTGTGATACATCATTTATTTGCAATATCTGTTACAATAAAATTATAACTGGAAAAAGTTTCTGTGTAGGGAATTCAATATTTTAATTTATTAAATATTAGTTATTATAAGGGGTTACTATTTGGTTTTATTTTTAATGAATTCATGTGAAGAAGGCACTCTAAGTGTATACCCTTAAAAACAAAAGAATATTATGATAATTCATTCCTTTCCACAAAATTTGTGAGCAACATTCTGATTTTGGCTATGAATTTAAGTAGTAGGTCTAAATATAATTAAATAAAGCAAGCTTTTGAAATATGCAATATATCACATTCCAAATGTATGAGAGGGTATGACTGATTTCTTTCTGAATTATATTGTTAAGGGTTATCATATCCACCTATAGATATTTGCAATAGCCTGTATATCATGCATCAACATAATTAACTTATAAGCAAAAACGACAATGATAAGTTTAATTGAGTTTATTTACCATGAGCTAAAACTGACCAGATAATCAGTAAGTTAAGAGTGAATTGACTTTGTGAACTATCGTTATTATTTATGCAATAGAGGCCTTTGGATCTGCAACAAGAATAGGAACCACTCAGTAATGTCTGTGCTTTGGTCGCTTATGGGACCAAATAACAATGATTTTCCTCCAACAAAGATAAATGGAAGACAGTTGATTTCTTTTATTAGACATGCATAATTCATTTTGAAAATGAGATTTTTTTATTAATAATTCTTATTATTAATTTTGTGGGGAAATATTATTTCAAGTAATGAAGAACCATAAAACCAACATTAAATCTATCCATTTTGTGCTGCAGTTCTCATTGTTTAATCCTGTTTAACTAAGCCTTTGCTTCAGGCAGAGTGGCCTTCCTTCAATTAAAAGGAAGAGCCGAGTTCTTTTATATCTCTAGGCTCTCTCTCATACTGCCCAGTATGCTCCCCACCCTACCCTTCAAACATTCCTATGGCTGGCTCCTCACGTTTTATCTCTCTGTTTTAAATGTTATTTCTCTAAAAATCTTTTGACATCTTGTTATTCTTTCACATCACATGCTGCCCTTGTCTTACATTACCCTATTACAATGAATATTTGTTTGTTTGTTTGTTTGCTTTGTTCTCATGTGTTTCTCCAACAAGACTATACCTTTGTGAGAGTAGACTTTATCTAGATATTCAGCATCTAGGACAGGCAGCAGCAGAGATAAATGGCTGAGTCACTAAGAACCACACTGGCTGGTTTGAATCCTGGCTCTGTCATTTGCAAAATCTCAGGCAAGCTTCTTATCCTTTCTGGGTGTCATCTGTAAAATGGACACCATAATTAGAACAATTAGAATAATAGAACAAAGATTACATGAATTAATATATGTAAATTACTTGGTACAAAACGAGGCCTTATTAAATGTGAGCAAGCTAGGTATCACAGTGGCAGTACATAGTATTTAATCAGTAAACATTTGCTGAGTGAATGAATGCTGTAACAGAGCTCTGATATCAGAAAGACTGGGATTTGAATGTCAGTTCTATCACTTATGACCTTGACAAAGTTACTTAACATTTTTGAACCTCAGTTTCTCAGTGTATAAGATAGTGTTGACTTTATTGACACTTTTGCTAAGGATGAAAGGAGGTGTTTTTTTATAGCATGTTTTATGATTTCTTCTCTTTAAAAAAAAAAAGAAGCCCTAGTACTGTTCCTATTCTAGGACTATGGTGTTCAACAGCCTTGCCTGAGGCCATTTGTACCTGTTGTTAAGATAATTATCCTTAACAGTTTTTACTCATTAAAACTGTTTGGTTATAAATAACAAAACCGAATTCAAGCTAACTTTAGCCTAAATGAATTATGAAATTAATGAGGGAGCTTCCCTGGTGGCACAGTGGTTGAGATTCCGCCTGCCGATGCAGGGGACATAGGTTCGTGCCCTGGTCCGGGAAGATACCACATGCCGTGGAGTGGCTAGGCCCGTGAGCCATGGCCACTAAGCCTGCGCATCCGGAGCCTGTGCTCCACAATGGGAGAGACCACAACAGTGAGAGGCCCATGTACCAAAAAAAAAAAAAAAAGAAAACAGAAATTAATGAAAGCACATGTATTATAACTAGCAGATTGAACAATAATTATTCATGGTATGTTCATAACCTAAATTTACTGTTGTTCTTCATTGCACCTTTAAACTTTATGGATTTGGTTTTTTCCTTTCTTGGATGAAAATCCTAGCTTTTTTTTTCACTCCACAGGATAGAAGAGTCCTATAGTCACTTTAAATCACAAACATAATTTCAGTTTAGTAATTAGGATACACTGGTGTATTTGCTTTCTATTGTTGCTATAGCAAATTAACAAGAACTTGATGGCTTAAAACAAATTAACTGTCTTACAGTTCTATAGATCAGAAGTCCAATGTGGACTTCCCTGGGTTAAGACTGAGGTGTCTATAGGATTGTGTTCCTTTCTGGAAGCCTGAGGAAGAATCTACCTTTTCCAACTTCTAGAGGCCACTTGCATTCATTGGCTTGTGTCCCCTTCCTCCATCTGAAACATAAACAATAGCAGATCAAGTCTTTTTCACATCACATCCCTATGACCCTCTTTTCTGTCTGTTCCCCTTCTGCTTTTAAGGACTCATGTTATTAGATTGAGCCCATCAAGATAATTCAGGGTAATCTCTCCATCTCAGGGTCACCTGATTAGTAACTTTAATTGCATGTACAACCTTAATTCCCTTTTGTCAAATAACATAATAAGTACACAAAAGTTCAAGGGATTAGGACTTGGATGTCTTTGGGGGCCGTTATACTGCTTACCATATCTGGCCTGTCTAATATTCAAATAATCCAGGCTTCTAGATTGGGATTTTCTGTACATTAAGCCTTATAAGGTATGAACCAGGATGCTTCCATTTTTACCTTCCAGTGGTAGCAAATGCATTTTACATTCTAAAACTTTCCACATGGTCCCACTCAAATCTCTCTACTCAGGCTTGTGATTCAAAGTTACCATTCTCCCAATCTTCCCCCAGAAGATGGATTAGTGTCACAGCACAGCAATTGCTCTCTACAAAGAAAGCTGCTCATCAATTCCTTCACCAAATGTTCTCTTACACTCCCTCTAATTAATATCACTATCACTGGTCAGGCTAAGGGATCTGAGAGTTAACAGAACAGGCTCTTGAACAATTTCTTTGTGAATTAAAGACGAATCCAAATAGCCTGGTACATACGTTTAAGTCACTGTATCATGGAATATAAAGGCTAGGTCTTCTGAAAGACTGAAACTACAAAAGACCATGCGTAATCCAAACTAATTTCTCTCTTCATCTTTTATCTCTCTTTCTTCCTACAAATCAGCTTCATTATTCTCCCTTCTGTGAATAGCTGTTCCATGGTCCTTGGCCTCATGGCTGAAATAGCTATGTATATAGCACCTGGTTTTACATATTACAAGCCTAACCTTAATTCTCTTTCAAATTTCCAGGAGGCAAAATCTCTGCTCTCCCTAGCTGGAACTTTACCTACATACTGGTCCAATCAACTGTAACCTGTGGAGTGAGCTGTATTACACAGAACAAAATGCTCCACTTCTGTAGATTTGAGGAATAGATAAGGGAGGATCATTTTGACTTGGGAAAACCTTCCAAAAACTGTATCACAGTAGTCTGTAAATCTTATAACAACAATAAAACAAAACCAATAATCATTATAGTCAAAGTTTGTTGAGAGCCTTGTAAGATCAAGGCCCTGCATTATAACATGGCACTATTGCCTCAGTCCCATGTGGAAGTTCAGTTGTTTCCTCCATTTTAATGAAGAAAATACTAAGGTGCAGAGAAGTAGATTAATTTGCTCAGGGTCACATGGGGAATAAATAGTGGCTGGGACCTAAATCCACATTTTTCTGACTAAAAAGATGTATTCCATCTAAAAGATGTCAATAGAATGATATCCACTCTGTAATTTTTTTTTTTTTTTTTTTTTTGCGGTACGAGGGCCTCTCACTGTTGTGGCCTCTCCCATTGCGGAGAACGGGCTGCGGACATGCAGGCTCAGCGGCCATGGCTCACGGGCCCAGCCACTCCACAGCCCCAGACCGGGGCACAAACCCGTGTCCCCTGCATCGGCAGGCAGACTCTCAACCACTGTGCCACCAGGGAAGCCCCACTGTGTAATTTTAACCAAAAAAAAAAAAAAAAAGCATATTTCAAAATGTTTTGTGCATTACTAGAATTTATATCTCTATTCCTGCCTACACCTATGACTGTATGTGTATCTCTATCTCTCTATACATCTATATCATATCTGTAGCAATCTACCCATATAACTCTCCCTTCCCTCTCTTTCTCTCTAGCATATACATTTAAAAGTGAATACAGTATACTTCTGAGAACAGAATCATTTGTTATTTATATTCTATTTTGGGGGCTTCCCTTGTGGCGCAGTGGTTGATAATCTGCCTGCCAATGAAGGGGACACAGGTTCGAGCCCTGGTCTGGGAAGATCCCACATGCCGCGGAGCAACTGGGCCCGTGAGCCACAACTAGAGCCTGCGCGTCTGGAGCATGTGCTCCGCAACAAGAAAGGCCGCAGTAGTGAGAGGCCTGTGCATTGCGATGAAGGGTGGCCCCTGCTCGCTGCAACTAGAGAAAGCCCTCGCACAGAAATGAAGACCCAACACAGCCAAAAATAAATAAACAAATTAATAAATTTAAAAAAAAAATTCTATTTTTTCTGTCTATATTTTTGTTAATGATGATATATTGTTAATGATTATAAGAAGATATTCTTTGTTTTCTAAAGAACAGGAAATGTTAAGCTCATTTTTAAAAATTTTGCTAGGTCTCTAGAGAGTGACAGTTTTTTCTTAGGTGGCTTCTTGTTGTCTGCTTTCTTCCATAGCTCAACCAGAATTGTCCTGCTGTTTCCCTTTTCTAATTAAAATCCCCCAAATCAACGTGGTGGCTAAGACACTTGCATTATTCTTTGTAAAAGTATGGGTTTATAAGAAACAAGCTGTGAAATATCTTCTGAGTGACATTTATAGCCACCCTCCTGCCCAACAGTACATCCAAGTTTTATAGCTTTTAACTTATATGACAGTTTTTCGTCCTAGGTCCCTTTTAGGAATTCTTATTAAAGTTTACAAAAATTTATTTCCTTATTAACTAAATTTACCAAATACTTATTAAATACCTATTTATTCACATATACATATGTTTCTTTAAGTTGGCTATTTGCCAACACTAACAAGCTCAGATTCCATTTAGAAATATCGGAGACGTAAATTATAGATAAACTCTATGGATCTCTGGCAGTGTTTGAAAGCACAGTTTAGAATCTCTTGTCTTTTATCTTTCTAATTTAATATAAAGTACAGTCAAGAATTATAAATAAGGCTTTTTTCTCTTAAAATAGTAAATAAATGCTTTCTTTCTTTGATTATTTAAGTAATACATAATTTGTTTTAAAATATCAAAATTCAAGAAGGATACAAGGAAGAAATTAGATGATAACCAATAATTCTGTAATGTAGCAATAGTTATTTTAATATGTTTAGCATGTATCATATATCTTGATAAAAATATACCACAATGTGTTAAACATTTTGTAAGTCAATGGATAGTTCTGAATTAACAGTTGCAGATTATTCTACTTTACTATTTTACAACTTATTTTATTTTAAAAAATCTCCTATTGTTAACATTTAATTGCTTATATTTTTATATTATAATCAACACTGATACATATTGTTATGTAAACTAATTCACACACTTTTTTGATTATTGTCTTGGAAAATTTCCTAGGAATGAAATTTCAAATTGTATGACTTTTATTTAATACTTTAGATATATTTTGCCAATTGCTATTCAGAAAGCTTTCACCATTTCTGCTCTGCCTATGAAGGAAATTCTATTTGACTTGCCTTCTGACATAAAATGAGTCAATTGGATGAAATATATAAAACAGTTGTTTTCAGATATTGGACAATATGGAGCTCAGGATTGTGATCCCTGAGAAAAAGGAATCAAGTAAGGTAAACCTTATAACTACCTTGGATTTCTACCCAGAAGCAATTTCCAGAATATGATGAAAGGAGGAAGGACCCAAATATATCCTGAGTTGAAAAGATAGAGATTAAACTTTGGAAGAAATGAGCCACCCGTATATGTTGAGACAATATTGGAGATAAGAGAGCTAAACAAAGAAAGAGCTCCAGACATCTGCAGAGGAATATTTTGAAGTCTTTAACGGAATAACAATCAGTGCAAAGGATGAAGTTCCATGATGTTGTGCAGAGAACAGCTGTTGGGAAAGTACAATTACCAGAGAGCTCTAAATTGAACAATTTCCAGAGTTCACACAGGGCTAGGAATCACTCATGTTCCCACCAGCAAGAGTGGAGAGACCCATTGACTGCACATCCAGCTGAGCTACAAAAGTATCACACACCTTTGTGGTGTGGCTAAAGTAGTTCTAGAGTAAAGGTTTCTCTAGGGCTGCCTTCAGAAACTACAGAACATTCTCAAAATGATCAGGCTGATATACAAATAACAGCCCACCCAAAGTCCAACATCTTTAAAGGAGTACAACAATGTACAAGTCACAGAGTCAAAATCTTCTACATCCAATCAAAAATTAATAGACATACAAAGAAACAGAAAATTGAGACTCATAATCTAGAGAAAATTAATGAATAGAAATAGACCTAAAATGATAAAATTAGGAGATAACTTTAAAGTTACTATTATATATTTATATATGCACAATGATGTAAAGACAAACATGAACCAATGAGGAAAAAATGGAAGATATAAAAATGTTAGAATGGGGCCTCCCTGGTGGCGCAGTGGTTGAGAGTCCGCCTGCCGATGCAGGGGATACGGGTTCGTGCCCCGGTCTGGGAGGATCCCATATGCCGCGGAGCGGCTGGGCCCGTGAGCCATGGCCGCTGGGCCTGCGCGTCCGGAGCCTGTGCTCCGCAACGGGAGAGGCCACAACAGTGAGAGGCCCGCATACCGCAAAAAGAAAAAAAAAAAAAAAAAAAAAAAAGTTAGAATGTTAAAAACGTTAGAAGTTCCAAATAGAACTTCTAGAAATAAAAAACAAAATATTATAAATGAAAATTTCACTGTACAGGATTTACAGCAGAATAGGCTCTTCAGAAGAAACCATTTAGTTAACTGAAATTTATAGCAAGAGAAACTATTTAAACATAAATACAAAAGGAAAAGTACTGAAACAATTTAACAGAGCTTCAGTGACTTGCTGAATATCTATATCTATACCTGTATATCTCTATCTATATCTAATCTATGTGTTTATTTATAACGTATGTATAGAGTACCAGATAAAAGAAGAATGAAGAAAGGAGAGACAAATATTTGAAGACAGCAATTAATGGCAGATCTTTTTTTAGAATTTGGAGAATATTATAAACTGAAAAACTCAAAAAACCCAAGAAACTCCAAGCATGATAAACACAAAGAAAAATCACACCAAGTCACATAAAAATTAAATAAAACAAAGAAAAAAGCGAGTGACAAAGAAAGTAAATAAAAACAGCAAGACACAAAAGACACATGGTATACAGAAGAGAAAGGATAAGAAAAACCATAGATTTCTTGTCACAAACTATCTAAGCCAGATAGCAAGGGAAAAACATTTAAGATGCTGAAAGAAAAAGAAACATATCAACCTAGAAATCCAATGTATAGGAAAAATATCTTTTGAGAATGAAAGATAAGTAAAGACTTTTCAGATAAGCAAAAACTGTAAACTCATTGCCAGCATACAGGAATTATAAGAAATGTTCAAGGGCACTTTTCGGGCAGTAAGAAAATGAAACTTGGATCTACACAAAGAGCACAAAAATGGTAAAAATGTAGGTAAATATAAGAAAATGTTTTTCTCACTTTTAATATATTTTATATATTTAAAAGTGACAAAAAATAATTGACTTTAAAGAAAAGATAATAACAGTGTTTGGTAGGGGGTTATAACATGTAGTGATAAATGTATTGTATCATATCACAAAGGACAGGAGGGGGAAATGGTTGTATGCTGGTATCAGTTTCTTATATGTGAAATTATATATTATTTGAAGGTAGCTTGTGATAATTTTAATTTGAATATTGTAAAACCTTAAGCCACAAGAGAATCAGAGAGGAGAGAGCAAAATCAAGAAACTGAGAGACAGAAAAAAATGGCTAATAAGCAAAGAGTACAGCTGAATTTGAATACTAAGCATACAGACTCAATTGAAAATCAGGAAGAAAAAGAAGAAAAAAAGACAAATGCAACAAATTGAAAACAAATAGCAAAATGGAAGAATTAGCTCCAACTATGTTGATAATTACATTCATGTAGCCTAATACTACAATTAGAAGGAAAAGACTATTAATCTGGATTGAAATAAAAAGAAAGCAGTCCCATTTTATCCTATTTGAGAGAGATTCACTTTAAAGATAAAAACATATTAAGTAAAAAAAAATGGAAAAAGACATATTATGAAAACACTAAATTAATATCAGATAAAGTAGAATTTAGAACAAGAAATTTTCAAAGTAAAAAGAGGGCCATTTTATAACAACAAAGGGCATAAAATCCTAAATGTGTTTTCAACTAATAATAAAACTTCAAAATACATAAAGTAAAACTTGTAGAACTAAAAAGAGAAAAATAATCCACAATTATATTTGAAGATACTAAGATATCTCTCTCAGTAACTGATACTAAAAATAGACAAAATATTTACAACACTGAAATCAAGAATCAAATTACATATTCTTTTTCAATGCACATAGAACAATCACCAAGACAGACCTTGTGCAGGACCATAAAACAGGTCTCAATAAAGTTTAAAAATTGAAATTGCAGAGTATATTCTTTGACATCAACAGAATTAAACAGAAATCAATAACAGAAAGATACCTGGAAAATCTCCAACTTTTTGGAACTTAGTATACTTCTAAATAAACCTGGATCAAAAAATAAATTACAGGTGAAATTAGATAATATCTTAAACTAAACTATATTGAACATACAAACTTGTCATAATTTGTGAGATGCAGGTAAATCAGAGGTTAGAAGGAAATTTACGGTTTTAATGCTTTATTAGAAAAAAATAAAAGGCAGCTAAAATCAATGTTGTAGACTTCTAAAATCCAAAGTAACTACAAGGAGTTAATAATAAAGATATGAATAGAATTCAAGAGAATAGAAAACTGTCAAACAATAGAGAAAAGCAATGTAAAAATAACTTTAAAAAAATTGATAAAGCTATAACTAGTCTGATCAACACAAAAAAGGAAGGTACAAATTGCTATTATCAGAAATGAATGAGGGGATATCACCACATATCCTATAGACATTAAAAAGATAAGTGAATATTATGAACAGCTTTATGTCAATTCATTCAACAACTTAGATGAAATGGATGAACTCTTTGAAGGACACTTATTATCAAAAATGACTCAAGAAGAGAAAGAAAATCTTAATAGCCCTATTACAGTTAAAGAAAATTAATTTATAGTTTAAAACCATTCCACAAAGGAAATTCCAGTCCCAGCTTGCTTCACTGGCAAATTTTATCAAGGATTTAAGAAAAATAATACCAGTCCTAACTAAGTCTTCTCAAAAAATAAGGGAAGAGGGAAAACATGCCCACCAATATTATGAGGCCATTATTACCCTAATGTTACCAAACCAAACTTGGGTCCACTCTCTCATGAGCAGTAAAGCCAATGTACTGATATTGGGTTGTGGTTAAGTAACATTTATTGCAAGGGCACCAAGCAAGGAGTCCTGGGCAGCTGTGCTCAAAACTCTCCTCAACACTCAAACTCTCCTATGGGTTTCAGGAAAGCATTTTTAAGGACCAGTTGAGAGAGGGGAGTCACAGGGTATGTGATCAGCTCATTCACAATTCTCTGATTAGTTGATGGTGAGGTAACAGTGTGGTGTCACATGGGTTAACATTATCAATCCTCAGGCTCCAGTAGGCCTAGGGGCTACATGCTCATGGTCATCGAGTTGTTAGCATGTTCCATTTGGTGAGCGTTTTAGCAACTATAAAACAACTCGGAAAATGTGCATCAGATACTGTTATCTAGGTACTCCGGAGAGGAGCTAAAGCAGAGGATATGGAGGAAGATCTGTCCTGGGAAAGCCTTGTAAGGTCCTCCTTCATTACACTAATACTAAAGTAAGGCAAATAAAATTATTTATGAGAAGAGAAAAAAAAAATAAACATAGACACAAATATCCTTAGCAAAATACCAAATTGTATCTAGTAATACATAAAAAGATAATACATCCTGACAAATAGGCATTATTCCACAAATGTAAGTGTGTTTAACATTTAAAAATCAATGTAATTTATATATTTAGAGAATAAATGATAAAAAGCCATCCAATCATCTCAATAGACAAGGAAAAATCATTTGCCAAAATTTAATACCCATTGACTAGAGCCAGAGGTGGGGTGGAGGGAGGAATTAAGTATAAAAGTATATAAAAGAACTTCTTAGGATGATGGAAATGTTCTGTATATTAAATGTTGTGGTAGTTGCAAGGGTGAATTTGGTTGGGGAGGAAAAAAATTTTTCCTCTACACTTATTAGGTTCTCTGTCTGGGGCCCTATAAATTAGACTGTCAAAAGATAGGTTAACAGGAGAAAAACAAACAAAAATGTATTAACATGTACATCACGCATATATGCATGGAAGGCCCCAGTGATGAATAATCCAAAGGGGTGGTTAGAACTTGGGCTTGTATACCACCTTAGGCTACACAAAGGAAAAGAGGTTTGGGCTTCTGGGTGGGGAAAGAAGGTTATGGGAAGATGGCAAGGAAAAGTATGTTAAACAAGGGTTGTCTCATGATGTTTGTTATGCAGATTTAAATCCCTGCCTTCTCCTTTAGTAAGAGTTGCTAAGAATTCTCCTCTTCCTCTGTATGGGAGAGGGAGACACATTTTGCAAATGGAAAATTTCCTTATAAATGTAAATTTCCTTTACAAAAGGAAAACTTGTGCCCTGTTTTTAAAGCTTTTACTCTGCTGATTCTCAATGGCCTTTAGCTAAAAATAATCCATATGCTAAAGAGGAATATTTTGGCGTGACACATTCTGGTACCCTTCAATACCTTTTTCAAAATTTATCTAACAATGCACTTAAAGGGGATGCATTTTGTTGCATGTAAATTTTACCTCAATAGAGTAACAAAATTATACCAACAATTATTGCCATCAACAGTGAAAGAATGTATGGTAAACATTAAAAAAATGTTTTTGTTATATTACTAAAGGCAAGTTTCTCTTTATATCAGAAGATTTCTGAATTTACTGTTGAGGTTCGCCACTTATTGGAATCTTTTTTTTTTTTTTTCTTTGAGGTGTGGGCTGTTCGTTGTGGTGCACTGGCTTCTCTCTAGCTGTGGCTTGTGGGCTCCAGGGCGCATGGGCTCTGTAGTTTGTGGCATGCCAGCTCTCTCATTGAGACACGCAAGCTCACTAGTGTGGCATGTGGGCTTAGTTGCCCCACGGCATGTGGGATCTTAGCTCCCTGATCAGGGATCCAACCCATGTCCCCTGAATTGGAATGTGGATTCTTTACCACTGGACCACCAGGGAAGTCCCTGGAATCATCTTTAGTGTATTAACAATTTGAAGTTCAAATAAAGCATGTCTAATATGCTAATTTGGTGGTCAGGATGAACTATCATATTTATATAATTTTATGTATTTACATTGTAATATTTGGAAACTGAAAATGGGAAGAAAGCTCAAATGACTTGGTTATTAAAAAGTCAGTGGTTACATAGGCAAATGCTTCAGTGGGTAGGCAAGTAATATAAAACAAACAGGAATGTACAGAGAGACCTGGACCCATTGGAAAGTGAATAACTCACCTAAACTCATTCAGATACTATTTTTTAAGAAACAAGTTGCCAGACAAACAAAAGTTTCTGAGGACAGATACGTTCAGAATTTGTGATGTCATAAAATAACCTTTAAATTAGAAAGTAGAATGTTCTCTTTAAATTTAGCTTCAATATAAGTTGCCTTCCAAGTTTCTTGACATATTTTACATTTTCATCTTTGTTTTCACCATTTAACTTTTATTAGGTGCTAATGTTGCAGGAAAATGGGGTGTGAAAGGATGGTCATGTCACAGGTCTTGGGCGAGTTCC